>NC_090936.1:422231620-427031620 GCF_040938575.1 Ambystoma mexicanum | reverse complement strand
GCCAGCTCCTTGCAGATTTTAAAGAGTTCAGCCGAATTGTTAGATGCTGCAGTGATGCGGGCTTGGATAAGGGCTCTCTTCTTGGTGAGAACGGAGAGCCGGTATTGCCTTTGGAGTAGGCGACAGGCCAGTTTGTCAGAGGATGACCATGAAGCATGCCATTTCCTCTCGGCCACCCTGCACAAGCGTTTAAGGGTGACGAGATCCAAGTCATACCAGGAGTTACATTTGGCTTTGGGCTTCAGGCGGATTCTCATAACAGGGGCAAGGATATCAAGAGTATCAGATATAGCAGAGTAGAGAGTGGAGAGGGCTGTGTCAGGGTGGGAGTCAGCTGAGGGGGGAAGAGGGGGCGAGAAGGTGGCAGCGAAAGCCTCAACTGACACACGCTTCATGGGTCGGATGACCGAGAAGGAAGATGGCAGTGATGAGGGTGGCTTTGCCTGTGGGGTAGGGAGGGTGAGGTGGGAGGAGAGGAGAAAGTGATCACTTCAGGAGAGAGGGGTGGAGAGAGGGACAGAGAGGGGAAGGTCAGAAGAGATCAGGGCATCAAGAGTGTGCCCAGCAGAATGGGTTGGCCCAGACGGGAGAATAGAGAGTGAGAGAGAGAGTTGCAGAGGTCGCGAAAGAGTCCAGAGGGGGGACAGGAAGCATCCAGGTGGATGTTGAAGTCTCCAAGAAAGAGGAGTTGAGTGGTTGAGGACAGGAGTGAGGAGGAGAGGTCCGCCCACTCAGAGAGGAAGGAGGAGATTTGACCAGGTGGCCGATAGATAGTAGCTACGGTAAGGGAATGGCTAGGAGAGAGAGAGAGTCGGCAGACAAGACATTCAAAAGAGGAGTAGGTCTGCGTGGGAATAGCAGTGGCAGGAATCCACTCAGGGAAGATAAGGGCCACACCCCCCACCCCCAGCACAGTTGGGTCTGGGCACGGAGAGGATCTTGTAGCCGTCAGGTAGGAGTGTGTCAAAGCTGGTGACAGAGCTGGCCGTGAACCATGTCTCAGTGAGACCGAGTACGTCAAGGTCCAGTTCCTCAAGAAGGCGGCAGATATCAGAGGAATGTTTGACAGCAGAGCGAGAATTAAGAGTGGCAATGTGGAGAAGGACCGAGGGTGCACAGCCATGGGGGAGCTCCGAACATCGGCTCCCTGAGCTCCCTGATTGGCTGGTGCCCCCAACCAGGGTGCTAATACAGCAATAAGCACCCGTTCTGGGGTCTTCAATAACCGGTAACAATCCAGGGCCAAGTTATATGCCCAAGCGAAGCGAGGACCTTAACACAGGGCCCCAGTGCTGTTACTGGGCCTGCAAAACTGCTAAAACGGGTGCTTATTGCCATCCACACCCTGAGGCAAACCCTTGAGGTGCTCATAGCAATAAGAACATTTTAAAAACCTACCCGCTTTGCTTTGTTGGCTGCTGTCGGGGAGTGTCTGTCATGGAAATAGAAGGCGGGACTATTCTTGGAGCCCCTCTTCCATTTCCATTACTGAAGAAGTGGCGATGGAAACAAAGTGTTGCAGACCTGGCAGAGGCCCCATTAAAGTAAGGAGAAGGGGTGTGGAATGAGGTGCTTAAGGTGGGGTGGGAGGCAGTATAGGAGGGGGGACAGGCTTCACGAGGTGCATCGCACATGGGCGCCAAGCAGTCAGTTTGCTCTGAACCTGTGCTTGGATGGTTAGATTCAGTCTGGGTTTGGAGCAACCTGATTGGCTGACGCACCCACCAAGGGTCCTTAAAAGAAATGTTCAAATGTTCTGTGCTCACAGTTTTAAAAGTACAGGGCTTTTATCAATGTAGGCCATCTTTATCATAAATATTTTCTATTTTATCTTCATGATGCACGATAAGCCCATGTTCCTTAATATTTATTAAATACGGTGGGACAGTATCAGTAGTTAGCATACCTGCATTTTTATGTTGTGTGATTTTTATGTCTTATCGTTTTTATAATATTCTTCCTTTTTTTATGGAATGGATTGCTTTGGTTTTATGGATATATTGCCTGAAATAAATATGAACTGAACTGATTGGATGGTGTTCTTTTACTGGAAAATAAGCAATAAACATTATTCGGATTGAAGCTCACCGTATGTTAAGGGATGTCACGGGTTGTGTAGCTTCCTTCTGTTTCACATTTGACAAGTGTTTTCTCTCTCCTACAGGAATTGGATATGCATCTCAGGTGATTGTCCTGCTGCTTAATTTTTACTACATTGTTGTTCTTGCCTGGGCTTTTTTTTACCTCTTCAGCTCATTCGCCACAGAACTCCCTTGGGCCAGCTGTGGTCATGAGTGGAACACAGGTATGTCTTTGTTTCTGTCTTACTTGCTGTGAAAATCCCTGTTTCTCACATTTCCAAATCAAGAAATAGGAAACACTGTGAGTTCCTGAATTTATTGTGGCAGAAGCTGAATTTAAACTGGTGAGGCCTAAATGTACATTCCAGTGGAGCAATTCAGCGGGTTTTACCCACAAGAGGTTTTTTTAAATGACGGGAGAACATGGTGCATTTTACAGAACATTTTTAGGAAGAAAGTGGGTTAAGTAATGTAGGATTTGGAGGCTGTTTTGACGGGGATCGTGTGGCATATTGCAATGCTTCAGATATCATGTCTGCTACAGTGCACAGAAATATTTCTCTGGACAAAATTATTTATGTGACCATCAGAAAATGTTGTGTAATGGAGAAACATCGAATTCACAGGATAGTATATTTGGCCATTGTAACACAGCAGTGCCTCATACAGTTTGCACCACAACACTGGGATAATCTATATATAAAAAACCTGTAGGCATGTTTCCATACTCAGCTGATGCATTTTATCAGTGTTAGCTGGGCATGTGGAAAAGTGCACCCACTTCAAAAACAGCTATCATTACAACATACAAATACAATTGATCAGTATTAGGTTGCCCTCTGCTCTTCAAATGGCAAAGTGCACCCACTTCAACTACAGCTTTTCAACAAACAGAATGAGCATGGTTCTACGCGAGCACCTTCATCTTCCACTATCGCAAACATTCAGAATAGTTTCAAGATACTTCTTTACACCCCCTCTTCTCTTCACACAGGGCGCAGTGGTTCCAGATTCAATGTTCATTTAATTACTGGCTCAACGTTTCAGTCTCTAAAGAGCGAAACGCTGTAGGATAAATGCTTCCTCACAAGCTAAAACCAAAAGTAAATGCTGTAATAATGCTACTGGGCAATTTTATGCCATCATGGGGACTCTGCAATGGAACAAGGCTGACAATTACGTGTCTACAAAGACACATCATAGAGGCCCATTTGATCGACGGAACTTAGATACTGTTCTTATACCGCACATACCACTCATTCCATTGGATAGGTTTAGCCTTTTCAATGACCATTAATAAATCACAAGGACTTACGTCCCCTTCCTGGAAGTGGTCGGTTGTAATTCCGATATTTAAGAAGGGGTGCAGAAGTGACCCTATGAATTACAGACTGATATTGACCTTTAAGATATGTTAGAATGGCATATGTTACGCCGGGAACAGTTAGTATCACTTATAAACAATATGCCAGTAGTATCTACAGTAGTTTTAAAGGTGGTGGAATGTTTAAAACATGCATTTTAAATACTGTCCAGTAGATATAACATGCATCTTTGTTCCCATGCAAGTTAATGAGTTGTCCGTTACCTTCAGAAGATGAACATGTTAGTTTCAAAACGGTCATTTCAATATTGCTCCATTGAAGCACACCAGTGTGCTAGTTAGCACATTACCTCTGAAATATTGATCAGTAGATTGCCTACAAAAAGTGTTCATATCAGTTTCAACTGTGCTGTGCTATTGTTACCCTAGTTAAGTATGTTCAGTCTTTGGGAGCGTTCTTCTGGTCTCCCAAGATAGATATCAGTCTTCTGGTCTCCCAAGAGGGATGAGAAATGGCTCAGGTAGACTCAAATGACAACACCGAACTGTCTCAACTCTCTGCAGTCAGAGTACTGACTTGCTGAATTTATCAGCCTTTTTTCATTCTTGTTCTAAGGCCGGTTGTTGGAGGACACTCTTAGACGTCTCCCAGCCAGGCAAAGCTCACCAGCAGTGACATTCCTGAAGAGGCAGGGGAAGTCATGCTTCCCGCCATCCATGTTACTACACATCAACAAGTAAAGCCTCATACAAGATAGTAGCCCCTTCTGCTTAAAGCAACATGCACTCTGTGACATCCACACAAACACACATTAGGCTGAATTAGACGACATCTTCACAGATTTCATTCAGATGTCTCACACTGGGCATCACAAAACACAACCTGCAGGAGAGGTTAATAGTCCTCTCTCCCCCATTACTGGGCTGTCGGCAGCAGCAATCTACTGAGGGAGGACCTGGCTGCTCTCAACTCTGGGATGGCAATCACAGTGTAATCCATGGCACTTACATAGTCCCTCAGAGGATGATGTCCCTCTTATGTCTGCTGTTCTACTCTCGCTGTCATGATACACCATTCCAGGGCATCAGTGGTAATACGCCTAATTAAGATGGGACTTAAAAATGCACCAATAGACTGAAGGAAGTCATGAAAGCTACTTGAAATACCGTTTGTGTTATGTGTGGCTATGTGGGTCCAGCTTCATGGCCTAATTACAGCGAGAAGTGTTGTAGGATGAAGGCCCAACCAGTGCAAAAAGCACTATAGATACCACACTAAAGTAACAAACCAAGAGCTCTAGGCAAATATTGCAATGTAATAAACTTGTAACCACTAAACACGCACTGTAGTATAAAGGAAGGAAACATTGAGAAAATAGAATTAACAATTTTTTTATCAATGGCAATTGGGTCAAAAACAGTCTACGGAAAAAAAACATTTTGTTGGGGCGGTCAATAACAGTTCATGAAAGTCTATAAAATCAGGGGTAGAGTGAGGCACGACTGAACTAGGCTGTCCCAAACTAGGCGAAGGGCCCGGTGTAAAACGTTATTCGACACCTAGTCAAACTTCTGAAGCTCAAAGCAAGAAAATTGGGTGGTTGAAAAGGTTTATATCCAAGGTGTGCCCCAGAGACCAAGCTGAGGAGCCCTGAGTGAAAGCTGCTTGTGGTGTAGAAAAGGTTCTAGGTGCAAAAGTCCACCTGTAGAGACCAAAACGTTATGCCAGGATGTCAAACACATGTTGTAATGTTGGCTAATAGAGGGAGATCCACTTTGGAGCTAGTGTTTGTAGTCCTCAAGCCCAACCTATGTGAACAAACATACAAACACTGCTGCATGTAGCAAACATAGAAATGCTATCCCAATGGACACACTCTTCATTTTACACAAATGTTTTGATGTTTCATGGTTAGTTCTTTGAGTATGGTGATTATAAATTGTGTTTTGTCTGTGGGCTTTGATCACGGGCAGTACTGTGCGGGAGTTCCACAATGTCGGGCTTGGCTTGTGAGACCCTTGTATAGTTCACAAACCTTACTGTATATCATTATCTATATGCTAATAACAAACAACGTTTGTATCAGTCAGTGTGAATAGGCCATCAGGTTTAGTGATGGGTGCAGACATGGGACCAGTCTGCACTTCACAAATTTCAATACTGGCTGGGCCAACTCCAAATCTCATTCTCCTTTGATCAATGAAATGAGTACTATTGAAATAAATATTAAAACCTATTATAACAGTGTCGGAAGCAAGAAGTAAATTGCATGAGCCATATACAAACACAATAATCTTATTGGTGCCCTGTTATGTGTGTGTGTCAGTTATTCAGAACTCAACTAATAGAACTCTTGATCCTTGCCGAATTGCAAAGACATTGTGCCTCATGCCAGATTTGCCGGTCCAGAAATCAGGTAAACTCACCGGCACCCTTGTTTACGGGTTTTACGGGTTTGCCTGCTGTAGCCGCTGTGCCCGACAGGTCTCACCCTGCCGGGCACAGCGGTCACGGTAAGCAAAGCCGTCACGGAAGCACTAGCGCTGTTAACAATGGTGCCGGTGCTTCTGTGTCCCCACTTCCATAGAGTCCTATGGGACTTTTATGCTTTTTATGGGACTCTATGGGAATGGGGATTAACAAAATGACCAGCGCCTAACTTCCTGGCCACCGGACTTGTAATAGCCCGGTGGCACTGGGAAGTCAGGAGCCGGTATCTTTTTAAGTGTCTGGCAGCAACCCACCGGTAGCACCAGCAGGGTTACCACTGGACCCGTAATGAGGCCCATTGTCTTTGCAGTGGGCCCTCATACTTAAGTACATTTTCATTTTTTCACTGTACAACATTTTTGTTTGTTCAACCCACTGCATAAATGAATTAAATCAAGTAAAATTTTGTTTTAGTAGCGATGCTGACTTGGAGAGGACAGCACTGCAAATAAAACAGAAATTTGTCTGCTACATTATTCAAGTGATTGATTACCTGTGGCAATTAATCAGGTGAAGGGACACACTGAATGGAAATTCATACAATAACAATGGAAGATTGGGAAACATGAGCTGGGGTCATGTGCTCACCAATGGGACATTAACAAATGAGATTACATGAGATTGATAAATTCCTTTACTAAATACTTGCAGAATCTTGATCTAGAGTTAAACACTTCCAAATCCACAAAAGTTTAAACATAACTTTACGTGGCAATCTAATAGCTGCAAACTGGGACTAGTCACCAGCTGGAAGTACTTAGGCATCATGATTCGGGCTCCGAATTGAGACAAGATTATGAACGTTATACGACCTTCTTTATCACCCTACTCTTCCCAACTATGAAAGGTTGATTATCTGTTGCAATAGTAATCCTGCTCAGTACGAGAGGAACCGCAGGTTCAGACATTTGGTGTATGTGCTTGGCTGAGGAGCCAATGGGGCGAAGCTACCATCTGTGGGATTATGACTGAATGCCTCTAAGTCAGAATCCCCCCTAAACCGTAACAATACCGCAGCGCTGTGGAGCCTCGGTTGGCCTAGGATAGCCGGCCTCTGGGCCGGTGCGTAGAGCCGCTCGCCTCAGGACTCAAGTGTGGACAGAAGGGGGCTACCTCTCTCGGATATGGGAAATGTTCCATTTGCACGGCTAGTATAGCTCAGAGGCAACATGCTTGTCTTGGAAGCAAGATGATGCAGAGCCACACAGGTTTGAATCAATTATAATATAATGGTCCCTTTGCTAAAGCTATTCATGGGTAAAACAGTTCCTTGCAGTATCTACAGTGTTGAGATTGCATGTGCCAATATTGATTGGTTAAGAAATAGACCAATGAAAACATGCCCTCGACCTTCCATCTGTTGTTCCTATGGCAGTTCTAAGGTATGAATTAGGCCTGTGATCCCTACAAGCTCTTGTAGATTGGCAATCACTGTTGCTACTTTACACGATAATGAGCACTTCCTCGTGCTCTTCTTTTAACTGTTCTTAAAGAGGTTCCATTAAATAAAGCCAGTCCTACTTTAAATAATTGGGCACTCAAATGCATGGGAATTTTGGATATGGTTACAAGATTGTATCATTACCCTAGAGAGTGCTAAAAGTTATAAACGTTTTAAGAATTGTATATTTATTGAAACACCTTGGGACACAGTTTTACCCTATTTATCAAAATTCCTCAGTAGATTGTGAGTCATCAATTTGTGAGACTATGCCGCATTTAATTACCAACTAAGGAGGCGATGGCCGCTCGAGGAAAGTTTCCTAGACATCTTAGAGTTTGTAGATTTTGGCAAAGACATTGTGTTGTTGAGACATTGGAGCATATTTGTATTTAATGTCCTAAACTGGATGACATGCGCTGTACATATTTTACCCCTTTATGTTTATAATTGTGTTAGGCTTTCATCTCCCCACTTTTCGTTGCGAATCTTTAGTGGGAAGAACACTTATTTAACCATTTCGGCGTTAAGATTTATTTCTACTCTATTGGTTAATTCTTGATTTTTAAATTATGTAAATACACTTCATCTTTTTTTTAAAACACAAAATCAGGTGCCCATGTTTAAATGGATGAGTCTGCAATAATGCCAACAAAGCATGTACATCAATACACCACATCAATACACCATAATATAGGAAAAGGGATTGTGGTAAAACATGTCAGCACTTGTCTATCAGGGAACATTGTACATGCAAATAAATGGCCCATGTTTTACATACATATAACTAACATAGAAAGCATGTGTGTACATAACTCGGATATCAGAATCACCGGTTCCTGACAGGTCTAGGCTCTTCAAAGAATCATCACACACCATCGTGCGACAAAAAGTTTAAGTGTTAGAAAATTCAAAACACGCCCAAACGGGGGCATTGTAACTTTCAATTGTAAATAAAGAATCGTCTTGTAACCATACACTTTCTAGGTTGGGCCTTTGATGAATAAATGCACAATTGGATTTTACATGCTTCATTTTAATTGAAAATGTAATTACTTCATGGCCATAACACATTATACTAAGGGAGTCATACAAACTAAAATGGTATGGGGTATTTCAATTGCCATATGGTGATATTATTGACTATAGCACAGTTTCTTTTTAAAGGAAATAGGACAATGCAAACACTATTTGTAACTGACGACTTTGACTCCCACCACATCAAACATTCCGTGGTGGCTGTCACTAAAACGCGGATTCTCCCCACTCGAGAGCGCTACTTTTACTCCCCTCCACAATGACTCTGTTATCTTCTACCCTTTCCCTCAAGCAGCCGAGAAAGGCAATGGAGTTGGCCTGATAATCATTGATGCCATACCGACAGCCACTCTTACTCTCCATGACTTTTCTCCCTCTTTTTTCATACCATATGTCTGTCCAAAATCGCGCTCCTACTTCTCTGACTATCCTACTCAGATGCCGCCCACCCAGCACCCACCATCTCTTCTTCACTGAGCTTCACTTACTGATTGGAACTCTCGAGTCTAATGTCCCAATGCAGTGACCTTTTGTCATTACTCATTATTAACCTTTATTCGGCAAAAGCCTTTTAGGTACAACATGCACAAAATACAATCGATAACAGAATGTTACAGTTGATAAAATCATAAAATTATTTTGCAAGAATAACAATGTATTCAATAGTTAAAACATTCCAAAATGGATTTGTAATCAGCTGAATTATCATGTCTTAGCATTATTCATGGCTCAAGGTGCTAAAGCTTAGCCACATTCCCTGAGTCAATTAAGCTCCCACACTTTGCAGTGTTTTTTTCTCTCCTCAGCCAGGCCCAGTGAACATATTTAGAGACAAAGTAGGCCACAGTGAGATGAACAGTTGTTCTACAAAACCGTAATACCATTATGCTTATCCTGGGTCAACACACATCTGACACCATCTCTCATTTTCAGGCATCTCTCATTCACAGACATCAGTCATCTTCTGGCATTAGCAGCCCATGTTGTGTGACAGTTTTTAGGTTAAAACCTTTCACTTCAGGTCCCTTGGATGGGCCACTTGCTGTACTTAAGTGTTACTGGCAGAGAGGTTATACCTCTAGATGTACAATGTAGTGCTGTAGACTGGGATGTATAAGTGTATACTTGAATGCCTGTAGATGTTGGTTCCCTGTAGGTTACTGGCTTGCCTACAGATGCATGCTGGCCGCTGATGAGAGACGCATGCAGGTGAGAGATGGCTGTGGATAAAAGATGCCTACAGATGCATGTTGCTTGCAGGTGAGAGATGCCTGCAGATGACAATGCCCGCAGATGTGTGTTGCCTGCAGGATTGCAAAGCCTGCAGAAGTATAGTGACAGAAGGTCATTACAAGGTAGCCTTGGCAGTGTGTGACTGCTCTTGTGTGTATGGAATTGGTAGGGATTCTGTATTCTCTTTATGTTCAGTGTTGTTTTGTCAGGTTTATCAATGGCCATGTGTTGTCAACCCTACCGTTTCTGTTGGTATTTTGTCTTGTCTAAGTATTCTGCATTTGTGGGTGAGTGACACACAATTTCCTCTGATCTAATGCTATGGCAACTAGTACTTCCTCTTATTTTATTCTTCTACTCAGCAGGGTACTTCTTGCATTTAAGTGGGTCGGTATTGTTTCACCTTTTGCAGTGCAAATGTATTCCATTGTAAGAGGGAGGGTGTATGGTGATGTTTGCATCTATGCATGTGATTGAGCTAAAGGTTTGCATGCATAGAATCGATGATGTATTGATACATGGATGTTTTGTGTTTGATGCATGCATGTAGCATGTGAAGGTTCTGGAATGACTGTCTATATTTGAAATGAGAGACTGACATGGATGGATGTGCCACTGTTCTGCTATACGCTACGCTGTACATACTGTACCTGATAGGCATGTACTTATCTGCTATTGCCACTTATCAGCTGTGAAGCAGCCCTTGTTGTGTTGGCCATGCATCATTGTTAATCCTGCCATCATCAGAGATTATCTCAACCTCACTAACATGACCACGGCTCCCTGACTGCAGCAGGACTCTACTTTCTTTGAGGTCTCTTTGGTCAATCTATGGAACCTTCCCGACTACAACCATGTAAACTCTCCTTACCTCTACTTCCTACGAACCACAGTTCACTTTCTCTATTGATCCCTCACAATCTGACCCCCCATTCATACATTTCACAATTTCTGCCTCTCCTCACCTTCTCTGCCCTCTTTCACCAAAACCTGAGTGTATGGTCCTCTAGCTTGACCAAGTCTGGCCCTCCCTCCAAGCTCTCTCTTTCCCACATGCTCGAAACTGCTCTGACTTCCCTGTTTAAGCAGCAATACTTGTTTTTTTCTTCACTCTCATTCTGCGAGACCCAACCATGGATCTCCCCAGCCATCCAAATGTTGAGTACAGCCATGCATCTTCACCTGCTTTGCTGCTGCAGAACTTCATCCCCTGCTCTCCCAATGATCTATCAGGTCTCTCTCTCCTTACCCTCAATACTGCTCTAGACTCTGCAAAAAATGTTTACCGTCTCAATGTTATAGGTTCCCTCATCTCCCAACCTCACACACTGCCCTGAACCTTGCTGATTAGTGTTTGTCTCCCACTTTCCCTCCAAAATCACAAAAATAAGGAACACCCCATCCACCTTCCTAATTCTCCCCCTCTTCCTTCACTACACCACCCTCAATCTCATTTCACTCTATCCAATTTTACTTCTCTCCTGCCTGTCCTGATGAATTGTCACCCATCATCTGCTGAGACAACCCATGCAGCTTTTCTGTTGACCTCTTGGAACCCAAAGAATTCAAAGAGCTTACACCACATATCTCCTCCCTTTTCAGCACTTCGCTATCAATTGGCAACTTCTGAGAACGTAACAAGGTGACCATGGTCATACCCATCTTAAAAATACCTACTGCTGACAAGAATAATTCCACATTGTGTCATCCCATCTCCCTTCTACCTCAACACTGTCAAATCATTGTGCATATCGTATTCAAACACATCACAAGCTACCAGAAGACAAGTGCACTGTGTGACCCCCTTCAAAATGGTTTCCACAGCTGACTTAGATGACTCTCGCTCAGGTCCCCAACTTTCTATTCTCAGGTCACAACTCTCAGTTCTTGCTGTTCTCCTTCTACTCAATCTCTCTGCAGCTTTCAACCCCGTGGATCATCCTTTACCCTCCAAACTATTTTCTCTCTTGACCTAATTTACTTCATACACAAATGGGTGCACTCATTTCTCCCTCACCACTATTTCTTCATCACCTAGACCTCTAATACCTCTTCCCTCAATCCACTCACAGTGGACGGCCCACAAGCATAATTCCTGGGCCCACTTCCAATGAATTTGTTCCCATACTCTCTGGACAGACTAATCCCATCATCCGATTGTATGCATCACCACTTTGATGATGAGACCCAGATCTTTTCCTTTCCCTCCTTCACCCCCATATCTCTGCAACATGACAGCACTGTGCTACCTTATTCACAAATCATCTAAAACAGAAGTCATCTTTCTCCTAGCCTCCATCACTAACCTTTCTCCTTAAGCCAGTACCCAAGGCTTGCAAACTTGGAGTACTCTTTCACAGCAAACTCAAACAACATCACTTTATAACTGGCACTGTGTCCAAGATCAACCTTCTAATTGGCAGGAAGATCTGCCCTCACCCACCACCCTTCTAAAACTATTGTAACCACCCTGGTTTTCAGTCAACTTTACTACTATTGCAGCCTACTCATGGGCCTCCCCAAATCTCTTTTGCTTCACCAACAATACACTCACCTTTGCCACATACACTCTCTAGAACTTACATAGATTGTATTCCTCCTTGGTGTACCATCACCACACTGGTTGGCGCTCTATACAACATGTCTCCTTCAAGTTCCTGCTCCTTGTCTTTAAATCTATGCCTGGCTCAACTCCCCACTACCTGGCTGAATCTATTTATCTCTCTACTTTCACGCTCTTGCTCTACTTTCTCTGTTGAAGTTGTCTTATAGAGCACACTTTACAAATGCTTCAAAGTGCATGTCAGTCTCATGGATTGTATAATTTGTTTCATTTTAGTTTTTATTGCTTATAGCATGAACCTAGCTCAAGAGCAGTTTAGCGCTTTACAACGGGATGGTGACAGCATTGGGCTCGGCATTCTATACAGTAGCTCAGTATTGTTGGTCGGGGGAAGGTAGGATTTTTATTTGTCTGGCAGGTATTGTTGAAGGAGCAATGTTTTCAGTGTTTACTGGAGGATGGTGGGGGCAATTTTAGTCTCTCCCAGGATTGAGTTCCAGATGGTCTGGGCATGGCAGGAGAAGGACTGCTTGTGAGTTGTCTCTTTATAGGCTAGCTTAGACTCCACCCTTATCAGGATGTGATGTGTGGAGCGCGGATCTCTGCCAGTTTGGAGAATTTTAGTCTTCCCTTCGAGATTGCTTTGTGTGGAGATAGTTGGCCAGGTGGTTTGCATCTTTTTGGTGATGTGCTTTTGGAATGTACGTCTACTGGCAACAAAGAACCCAAGGGATTTGGGTTTGGGAATCGAGGTCAATCTTCTAATTGTATATTGATTAGTTCTAATTTGTTGGCTGAAGGATTATTTCACTCAGCATAGACGGGTGGTCCCTGTCCAGTCTGCTATTGGGAGGAACCTATTCTTTGGTCCCTGTGCCTTTAGAAACACAGGGGACTTAGACATGAGATGAGAAAATAGAATAACAAACAAAATCACATAGCATAACCTAGCAATGTAAGGTAACTTAGCATAGTATAACAGTGCAGCATGTCAAACATAGAGACATAACACAGCATAACATATCAAAGTAAGGCATAGAATACAAACATATAATGTAACATAAAATAGCAAAGCATACCTAGCATTGCATAATTTGTCTTCAGCATAACAGGACTTAACAACATATCATGACACCCTTACATAACCCAACCTACTATCCCTACATAAGTGGCATGGCAGGCCATAAATAGGATACTAGATCTGGTACTTAGCGGTACCTATCAAAAACTGTGGGAGGCGTGAGGGGGGTTAACCTACCTCACCAAGCAATCCCTTAAAACAGGTTTCAAAACCTTTAACTAATAACAAAAAAGCTTGTGGGTAGAATGTTGTTTCAGGGTGGGTTCCGGGCCCTATCAAGCGAATATCACTCTTCTTAGGTGATACACTGGCTAATAATTTTTCAATCATCTCATAAGACAGTTGAATTATAATCACAAAAATATAAATTTTATTTTGATACACATGAATTAAAACAATTTCAGTTTGTTGCAAAATACACAACCGTACGTGAAAAGACAGTTGAATACAACAATGGGCTGTATTGGGTAACTCTAATCTTATTAAAGTGACAAGTGCTGTGCAAAATAAATTTGCAAGTTAAAACTCACATCAGACATTCAATTCAAACTACTACTCACTCTCACATTCTTAATGAAACATACTCATCCATCCCAACATGTTTCTTCCCTCGACATAAAAATGAAATGTTACTGTGGGAAATTCTTCAGGGGTTAACTGTCTTGTCACTGTACAACAACGTGCAGTTATGTGTATCAAGACCACAACAGACTTATTATTAGTAACAATGCATTCTTCAGTGTCGGTCCTATATTAAGGTCCTCCCTTGACCGGGAAACCATATTTTCCCCTGAAAATAAATTATCATTGGTATGAACGCGTCATATGTTTTGCAATATGATTTTGACTTAAGCACATAATACTATTTTTAGAAAGGTGCCCATGCATGCAAGTTGCACTGTTTTTTCAGACAGGAACTCTAACAGAAACGACAATTACTGTTACACACTTTAAAACCAGTCCCAACTGCCCTCTATTCGAAAATCAAAATCTCATTATATTAGAGCTTAGTTCTGAGATGACAGTATTATCAGTGTAGGACTTCCTAGGATGTCCTGGCCAGGTCCGGTGGTTCAAGTTGGCGCACTAAATGTTACACATTTCTAAATGTGGCTAAGGTGTACTGCTAGGAGACGTTCTTAAAGGGTTCACCCCCAGGTTGTTGTGCAGCAGACTAGAAAGCCATTGGGGCATAAATGGCGACTACACAAGGTTCGCTCTATTCACAATGCAACTACGAACTGTATTGGTCTGTAAGCAGTCTTGTTAAATTACAAGCTGACTCAACCGTCTAAGTGGGTACTCCGCCGTCAAACGTGACAAGGCAAACTCGATCGATCCTGCAGGGTGGAAGTTCTACCTTGTCATCGCTGGCATCTTCCAGTACTGAAAGCTACTTGTTCACTGTGGGTAACGAGAAGTATATATGTTAGAATCGCTGGCAGGGGTACCAACAGGGACGTCATTTCACCAAAATGCCAGGGGTAGCGGAAGTGACATCACAGTGCCACACCCCCAAGAGTGACATGACAGGAAGTGATGTCATTTGACCACACTCCCACAGGAAGTGATGCCATTAGACCACACCCCCGCCATGACGTCACAGGAAGTGGCCTAATAAAGCATTATCCCTCAGTGCATTAAGAAAAAAATGGTTACGATATCAGTGTATTGTGACATTTCATACAAGAATGGATCATCATATGTAGCAGTGTCAAGGTCCATGTTGCCACGTGAAGTGTATGAACCCCAATCCCCTCTTTATGTGGATCTGCCCTGTTATTTCAACAGGATACAGAGCGAAATCACATTCTGGGGGACAGGGGAGGATAGGCGGGCACGGGGATAGGGGAAAGCCAGGATAAAAGGGGAGAGGGAGAATATTTCACCAGAAAACATGTATGGCATCCTCAGTTTTTAATGACTCTTCTGCTTGTGTTATTTTGGCTGCCAAAAGATTAGTTCAAAATGTGTTCAAGGCATACAGTGCATTACTGAGTGATACAAACTTCAGTACCAAAAGCCTCATCAGTCCTTTCCCCAGATTTTATGGGGGAAAAAATCCTGGCTGCATTTTGCATTACTCCCACACTCACCAACACTCTTTATATGCCTAGGTTTCTGTTCCTACATGTTCATTGTCCTCCACACCCCGCACCTCTCCACAATTGTACACATTCCAACAATTAGTACTATTATATAGATTTTTGGATAATGCCCAACAGTTGCTCTTTCTTCACTCTGATCATAAGACTTAAAATGTAGTTTCTTACCAGATTGAGCAGAACAGTGGCTTGACAGACGTGCCGGTGCTGCTGTTTCAATGGCATGTGAGGTGAAGATTCTGACTCGAAGGCAGGTTGTTGCTTAGGTGACTGGAAACCAGAGGAGAGGTCTGTGAGTGTTCAATGGCAACAGATCAAGAAGACACAGAACTCTGGTAGTGGAGCTGCAGGTGTTTGGCAGAGAAGAGGCTGCACGTATGGCAGGTGCTGTTTTGAGGTCACAGAACTCTGGTAGTGGAGCTGCAGGTGTTTGGCAGAGAAGAGGCTGCAAGTATGGCAGGTGCTGTTTTGAGGTCACAGAATACTGGCTGTGATGCCGATGATGCCGGGCTGGTTTTAACAGAGGGCACTCACTGGGTGTGTCTCATCATTGCTTGGTTGACTACAAATCAAGGATACGGTGCTGGCATTGTGAAGACAGAACTGTAGCTGTGGGGTAGCTGGTGACTGGCTTAAAGGAAGTTGCTGCTTAGATGGCTCATCATTGCTTCCTTGACTGGGAATGAAGAAGAGCCAGGCGGGAATCGGATAGCAAATGTTTTCATGACACAAAACTCCAGCTGTGCTGCAGCTTCTGGCTGACTTGTCAAGAAGATGCTGATGGAGGCTACTCAGATTCTAAGAGACTGGCGGTTGACAGATGCTTGTGGCTGTGCCACTAGTAGTGCCTGTCTGGCTTCACAGGAAAATGCTAATTGAATGTCTTGCTGTTGCTTAGACTGAAAATCTGTAGGATGCCGGCAGTGTGGCAGATGATGCCATTTTAAAGACACACATGATGTTTCTGACGTAATGGTCCATTGTTGCTTAGCTCACTGGTAAAAAATAGGATGTTGACAAAACTCAACAGCATACCATGCAGTGTTTTGAAGATAAGACAAACTGGTTGTAGTGCATGAGCGATGTATCATGGCTGACTTCATGAGGAGAAGAGGCTGGTAGTGTAGGAGAGTAGCAGATGGTTTTGAAGACTGTATGTGGTGCTGATTAGGTCTGCGTGACTTGAAAAGAAAGACCTAACTGGAAAATTGAGCTATAATCTAACAGTGTCAAAGAATATGATGGTTCATCTTTTCCGAGGATACCTCCTGTGTCGCATGTCAGCAAATCGGTCAATGGCATCACTCAAATTTACCTCGTCAACCTCCATAGGTTCACATGCCATTACCAACAAATCACTAAGTCTGTTGTCTCCACATCTATTTCGCAAATAGTTTTTAACTCTTTTCAAACAGGAGAAGAACCTCTCATTTGTTGCAGTTGTAATCGGCAATGCAAGAACCAGATCCAACAGATTTAGGACATCAGAAAAGCCTCTTGGAGATTCATTGAGATAGTACCTGACAGAGTGAATACCTGCTAAAGTCTTGCCAGATAAATAGCCCCTTGCAGTGTCAAGGCCTGAATGCAATCCAGCATAATCTACTTGGGGCCCTAGGTAGTGCCGAGCAAGAAAATCTGCAGATGAGTCCTCCAAGAAATTTTTAGCCCTTGGATTGAACATGCCGGCAGCCTTGATAAGCCCCATGTTATCTATAAAACGAGCATCCAACTCTCTTACAAACCTATCCAAGGTGCAGAAAAACACCTCTTGCTTTATCCGTTCAGTCTGTGGCATTCGATCCTCAGAGTGCTCATAATGTCCAGGCCTCTTCCCTACAGTAGTACCAACAAGGTATTCTTTGCGTTTGCTGCTCAGTTGGTGCTGCCTTACTGGTAAAGCTCTGCGGTCGTGGTCTTCAACTGTTTCAATACCACATTTTTCTGCCAATTCCGTTGCGTCATTGACGATTTTCACCCAATGGCATTCTTGTCGAAGGTTGATGAGGGCAGTTCTTGTCACTTGAATTAGGTGACTCGCATCTGGCAAATCAAGATGCTTTCTCTGAAGTTCATGAGATAACACACAAATCTTTTTCAGAATTGCTTCCATACTTAACAAAGTTAGCAAAAACTCAAAGCACTGCATATTTCGGAGAAGTCCTCTGGCTTCTGAACAAGCCTGCTTGTCACGTTGTTGCGATGATTCTATTACACTGAGAACAACTATAATGGTTTCAAATCGAGCCTGTATTTTTTTAACACACGCGTACCAATAAAACCATCTAGTGCCACAAAGTCTTTCTAATTCTTGTACTTCCAGACCGCTTTCTGTTTGAGCTTTTACAAAGAGTTTGTGCCGAGGAGAACTTTGTGAAAGGAACACATACACAGCCTGCAAAGTTGAGAAAAAAATCCTTCACTGTTTGTATGTTAGTGATAGTTTGCACTAACGCAAGGTTTAGACGATGTGCATGACAGTGAATGTAAACTGCCTGTGGAGCAATTTCTTTTATTTTTGCTTGCACTCCATTGAAACAGCCACTCATAACTGATGCCCCATCATAGCATTGTGCCACACAGTTCTTCCAGTCAAGGCCAGCATTGCGTACAGATTTGTCAATGGCTGCAGCTAAACTGGAGGCATCCAACTTCTCCATGTGTTAACATCCCATGGCTTTTTCCTGAATGTTCCCATCTTGATCTACAAACCGGATCACAAAGCTCATCTGTTCTTTATGCGAAATGTCTTTGGTTTCATCAACCAACACTGCAAAGTGCTTTGTCACTTTCCTAACGATATTCTGACATATAAGATTTGCCACAACTGAGATCATGTCATTTTGATACTCTGGAGATGTGTAGTGCCCATATCTTCTAGCCATTTTTACTTTAAGAAGTTCATTATTATCAGACAGCAAACGCAATATTGCTATGAAGTTTCCCTTATTGTGGGAGTCTTGCGATTCATCTGTGGCTCGGAAAGCAAGTCCTTGACGACCCAAAACACATACAACCTTTACTAACTGCATCACATGTTGACGATTCTCTTCAATCGCTTGGTCCCCAACCTTTTCTAGCATTGAAACAATTGAGTGGTGAGGGCCTGTAGTCTGTTGTACACGCTTAAAGTCTGCCCAAGCTACAACCGAAGACTTATGCTTATCAGAATCTGAGTGCATCTTTAAAGAACGACGTGTCTTTTCCCATTTAGCGAAGCCAATGTCAAAAAATGGAACATTGCCACGTGCACGCCCTTCTCCTCCAGAATTAGAACCAAAATGTCTGCATGCAAAGCAGTATACTTTATCTTTCAGAACGGAATACTCCACCCAAGGATATGTTTTGTAGTCTCTGTTAAACTTACGGGAACCAGTTACAGGGTATGTAGGAAGTTTTGGCTGTACAGGGTCACTGCATGGATTTGGTGACAAATCAGTCACCACACTGTCATCTAAATTGGGAGCTGGAGATCTTCTTGGAATGCCCTGCTCAGCTATACACATCTGCATACTGTTATCGCTCTGCAACCAAGAGCTGCCTGTGCTCTCCCCGACGAGTGAAATGTCGGGAGAGCAAGCACCAGTGGGAGGATCATCAAACATGCCAATACGGGAAGAACAATCCTCAACATCAGGGTTGAAAGAGCACTCAGCGTTATCCAGGAACGTTGAAGTGTTGCTTGGGTCATCAGCATCACGTGAAACCGTCACAGCAATGTCTGCAAGTGAACAAGAGCCTTCAGTGGCCACCACAAATGAAGGAGATGCTATGTCAGCCAAGGAAGATAGAGCTGTAGACAAAGAGTCAGCATACGAAGCTAGTGAACCAATGTCAGCACATGTGGATGCACTGTCTGCACCTGAAGAAGCAGCTTCGCTGCCAGCAAGAGTTGATTTGCTGGCCGATGGTTGGACAACATGTGCAGCTGTGTTTGAACTGCCACTTGAGGTATCATCAGACCTCTTGCGCTTGCTTGAATCAGAGCCTGGAGTAGGGCCAGCTCCTCTTGCTTTTGGAGAAAACATATCAACGATTGACCTCTGTTTTGGATCCTTGGGTTTTCCTGTAGGTGTAGACATGTTCGTTCTTTTAGTACTGCTAAATCAGAAGCTATTGTTCAAGCAAATGATGGATTCCTCAGTGTCCTCCCGACTTCTTTTGTGCTTCACTCTTCTTTGGAGGACCACTTCTGCTGAATACCAAAGAGGAGACAAATCTGAAATGTATTGCTTTGGCTTACAAGTTTATCACTGTACTCCCTGAAAATAAGCGAGTACTCCCCAAAAAGAAAAACAGATTACAAATACTGCCGACAAAAAATAGGAAACATACACTGTGGACCCTGAGCCCCTGCTTTCACGCACACAGCTCCATGGATGTTTGGAGAGGTAGCACACGTAGTTCCAAAGGAAGAAAGTACTATTATTACTGCTCGATCGGTAGACATGCACATGATCTTTTAATGTGTATGAGTAACTAGGTGCAACATAATTATTAGAAAAACCTTTCTGTTTTTCAGTTAAAGCATTTTTACTTGCTTACAAAATACTGCCGTGGGGAACTAGATTTACATTTTTACTCCCTAAAAATCATTTCACTTCCAAGTTTACAAAATAGGGAATACAATAGTCCCACTTCAAAATCTTATCTGGAGCACTGAGTACATACCTACGCAGTGATTTCAAGCATTTATTTTCGTAGCTTACTTTTAGGCCAGTCCTATCTGTCAGGGTAATACTTTACATTTGAGAGATTAACAGTTGCAACCTGTTCAAACTCTGCCCCTAAGAAAAAAGGAAACCTGGAGGTCCCAAAAAACTGAAGTGAAGCATGCGTTCAGTGTCATACAGTTTGAAGTTAATTTTGTGGTGTTCTCTGATTAAATGGAAGAGAAACAGCCATCTTTTGTGTTGAAACAACTAGGACAAGGCTGCAATGCATGAATAGATATGGAATACCGATCAGATCATTAACATATGCTGTAAATTTTCAATATGTTGCTTCACGTTCATTTACCTCTCACAGCGGTCACAGATAAGGCTGGATGTCAGCTGCTCAATGGTGCTACTGTTTGTTGGTGCTGAGAACACAGAAAGGAAGGAACTCCCACACGAAGATGCAGGTCTGAAAATAATAACAAAATATCAGAAAGATTCATTTGTGCAACACCATACCATATTAATTTTTAATAGAGTTTTAGAGTTCTGGGGTGCACGCATCATGCAGAGACAAACTGGACCACAGAGGCTTTGCACATGACAGACCTAGAGAATGACTTCAGGCCCGGCAACGATTCATCATTAACCTTCTGTAACTCAGAGGGATGCATGTTATGCACCATTGCCCTAGGATCTCTAGGAACTAGCTCTGTAGGCCGCAGCAGGCCCAGGCTGAGTGTGTGGCTCGGACAAGGAGCAGTTTACATAATGTCGTGTCACAATGTAAAATCCTAGTTAAATGCATTGCAAAATGTATAGGCTGCAGGCCACAAATGACTTGGATTTCATCTGACTGTGGTTAATTTAAGCAGTTTAATTTGCATAAGCTGTTGTTGTAAGATGGGCTCAGGAGGGCACATGAACACAGTGGCAAGGGGCAAGGGGCACATGGACACAGTGACGAGGGGCACATGGACACATTGGCTGGGGTCGGGGGCACATGGACCCGGCGATGACGTATCTTACAGCAGGAAGTAAAAATGCCTTCAATCCCTCCTCCACATGATTTATAAAAGACAAAATGTAACGTTAGTAAAACTAATTAGGTGCTGCCGGCATCAGCGGCTTGCTTACTTTCCCTAATGTAAAGCCGCTGCCATGCTAACATAGTTGCCAACCCTACAGATTTAGGCAGTAGGCTACTGCTTTTTGAGCAGTCCTACCGCCTACAGATTTCAGTGACAGATCCTACTGCTTTTTACAGTGGCAGGTAATTTATGTGACTCTAAGGCAGGCTGCAGGACATAGCATGCAACTCATTAGTCTGTCTGTACTGGTAGGTGATTTACTTTTTAGTCCAAGTTTAAACGTGTAATTTTTCTGCACTGGCCATGGGAGCAAGCGGGCTAATGTGTTGGAAGGCAGGGTAAGGAATGAAGAAAAGGTGAAGGAGCGAGGAAAAATATGCTTTGGCAAAGCCAACAGTTTTGTGTAGGCATAGAGTAGAGATTTGTCAGGCATTGCCAAACAGTAGTACCTGGTGGTAAAATGGCAACAGCTGGAAAATAGTTTGATTACCTTTGTGTATGAAAGCAGTTCCTGGCAGATGCCTATCTAATACCTTTGCACAAGTGAAAACGGTTGGCTTTGTGAATGCTTGTTTTTAGCAGGACTTCAGTGCAAGGAACAGATTTAAATCAAGTGGCTGAATTCACACTTGGTTAAGACATTTGTATTATACCATTAGCATTTACACCTGCAATTTAGCCATTGACTCACCATATTACTTCGAAATGACACTGGTAGACCAAAGTCTGATGTTACTTCTTGATAGAACTCGCTCAAAGAGATCCTTGAAGGATATGTTTTGGGCAGAAAGGGACAGGTAGCAGGGGTGTTGCTAGGTCTGGAAAAGATCCAGGGCTATGCTAATTTTGGGACTGTCGGGACTTGGGGCTAGCTAGCCTTTTTGGTTGTTACCCCTGAGCTTCTATATGGGGCAACAACCAAAAGACCCGGGGCGAGAGCCCCACTCAGCCCCCCCGCCCCCTCAGCAACACCTCTGGCAGGTAGTAGGTGGGAATAGACATGGGGATTAGCATGGCATGGGGCATATAATGGATGGGTAAATAACCAAACAAAACTCACAAGTGGTGCGGCCCTCCTCATAATTCATCTCCCTCCTAGTCATACTCCAATGTAATCCTTTTGGCTATTAGGTGAGGCTTAAGTACCACTTAATAGGTCCAACTAAAAATCTAAAAATGCATAAGGAGACCACCGAAAAGCCCCCTCTCCTCCCTGGTAATTAAAAAAATTGAAGGGTATCCCAGTAAAAGGGCATCCGTGGGGGCATGCAATGGCAACCTGTGAGGGCTCCACTGCAGGGGGAGAATGGCCGCGTCCCTGACCTGCGCAGAACATCGACGCTGTGATGTGTAAAGAAAAACAAGGCAAATACAGGTAAATGGGCCAGATGTAGAAGGATGGGGGGCAGGAAACGAACAAGAGCTTGTGGATGCGTTCACAGTGGCATCAATTCAAATATATCACACTCCATTTAGGATATGCTAGACATGTTTTGGTTTTAACAATGCATTCTGTGCCCGAAACATGCACACACACAAACTGCATGCCCCATCTGAATATATTCACAGCATGCTTGCCATCAGTTTACCTATGTGGCATGGCTGCCCTTGAGAATCTGTGCACCGTGTGTTCTTGGTAGGAGGATGCACTTATACTGACTGGAACAAGCTGTGCTCACGTGACCTAGGTGCGTCTAGGCCCTGAAGACCTGGCTTAGTCCCCGGCCGCCATAGCTGATTTGCTCCACCAGCAAACCAGGATGTTGGAGAGGGGTCCAGGCTTAGCCATCCACAGAACCCACACAAAGAGAGCCTTGCGGTCTCCCTGAGATTTGCAGCAGCGCACTGAGGAACAATGAAAGGCCCTGATTGGAGCAAGCTGAGACCCTATTAAGAGTCCATTCTCTATTACTTCCACCGATCTCTAGTTGGTGATGTGTGCCCCCTGTCACCACTCCATGGCTGGTGATGGGTATCCCCTCCTCCAATCATTGGCTGGTGCTAGGTATCCCCAACTCTCTCGCACCCAAGTCACTGGCTTCTCTTGGATACCTCCTGCCCCTGGCTAGTGCCACTTCGCTCCCTCACTTGTTGTACCTTCCCCCACCTTAATTCCCTCCTCATATCAGTCGTATGTCTATCTCAATGTGTTAACCTTAGCACTCCCCCCTGGATGTTGTATCCTGTGCCTCCACTCCCCAACATGTATCACACTATAAAGAAATTGGATTATTACCGTCATGTATCTGTCCCATGTACATGGTTTTTGATCAAAACACACCTCCTGCTTTCTCCAATAAATACAAAATAAGCCATAATACTGCCACCACTCACGTATATGCACAGTATCTATGTGTGACGTTGGTATATATATGCAGACTATGCTGTCATCAGAGTATATTCACAATTGGCTGTCCAGCAGACTATGTGCCCTCCATAATGCCCACCAGAGGAAATAGCCAGAAGGCTCCCAGGGTTATAACGGACAAGCCAACATCTGGGTATAACGTCGTTTTATCGTCAGTCATTTTTACAACTGACTTTTAAATGAGTACAAAATTATGAAAAGGGTTAAGAAAATGTGTTTGGGGGTGGGAAAGGGTACAGAAGGGGTTGCGGGGTCGGTAATAGTTAAAAATAGGTGGTGGAGGTTAGGTTATGGGGGGAACCCTTCCAAAAAAAATAATTTGATGACCTTTTTCATACTCGTTTAAAAGGCAGTCATAATAATGACTGACAATGAAAGAATATAGAACCCTAAAACATATGGGGCCCCATCACATCTTGCCAGGGGTCTGTGTTAATGTACAAAAAGGATATCTGATGTTTATTTACTTTTTTTTTTAAATGTCCGCCAATAAAATCTTAACGACATGTAAACTGTGGGGCAGGTTGATTGGGGGCGAGGGGGCGGAAACCCACATTGTTGAAATGGAAAACGAAAAGGTGATAATTTCCTCCTTTTTTAACATTGGCCTGAACGCTCGAAGCAGGCCTCTCCCAATTACAGAGCTCCACCGTCCAGAGAAAATGAAAGCAGCTGCTAAACTTTAAGCAGCAAATATGTGCCGGTGGCGCGCAGCTTAACAACACTGTAAGCCGCCGCCGGCACATATTTGCAAGTTAGTAAAATGAAATTCGGTGCCGACGGCACTGGCAGCAGCACCAAATTCATTGTACTAACGTGCAAATATGTGCCGGCGGCGCGGCGGCTTGAATGCCACCGGCACATATTTGCACGTTAGTAAAATGAAATTCAGTGCCGACGGCACTGGCAGCAGCACCAAATTCATTGCACTAACGTGCAAATATGTGCTGGCGGCGGCTTGCAATGCCACCGGCACATATTTGCACGTTAGTAAAACGAATTTGGTGCCGACGGCAGCAGCAGCACCAAATTAATTTTACCAACGTGCAAATATTGTTGCACCGTGCAACATATTGCACATTAGTAAAATGAATTTGGTGCTCTGGCCGTCGGCGGCGACTGGCACGACGGTCGACTGGACTCAGTGAGTCAGTGTACTGACTAGTACTCACCTCGAAGTCACTGGCCTGGCCTGCAGCGTATCTATCTCGTCGTGGATCGATGCCTGCCTGGAGTCGACACACACAGCAGCAGACCTCAAAGACGACTCGAGAAGCAGTGAAGCACCACAAGCGTTTTTTGCTGCTCGCCGGAGCCGCACGTGCAATCATCAAAATGGAGGCCAACACAGCGTCGCAGCACGCTGTGGCCACGCCCCCTCCTTCTCTGATTGGTCATTGGCCAGAGGTCGCAAGAGATTGACAGGGGTCGCTGGCCAATCACCAGCGGTCGCTCTTGCGACCTCTGGCGACCCCCAAATGACGTCCCTGGGTACCAAGCCATGCTGTAACAAAAGCGGTGCCTGCTATGCGAAGTTGCCGAAGAAGGACAACATGTTTACCTGAAGATCAGGTTGTTGCATGCTTGGTTGCAGTTTGTAGAGCACTAGTGGGGCGTGATGGTGCTGAGTCAGGGATGCGGAGACATGCCACGCTTGTCCTTCCTTCCCTTGGGCAGACGTTGGGGTCAACCTTACTGGGCAAAATGGTAATGTTTGTAGTTGTCCGGCGTATATCGAAATGCTTTTTCATGTGTGAAGTTAAGAAGGTCTTTGTTCATGCGCCTTACTCTATCCCCTAGGGTTTCCTCTTTGAAAATATTAATTACAGTCAGGAGCGCATCTACTCATTTTTTATAGAGTTCCAACGGCACCACTTTCTTGATTTCCTCCTCTAAGGTATTCAGATCTACTAAGATCTTTTCAGTCATTTCGCTAGCTGTATCTATAATCAAGATGATCCAATCGCGTCCGCATTTGTTGGCCACATAACTCCACTGTAACACGAAATTCTTGTTGTCAAGGACTTAGCGGTACACCAAGAAGATGCATACCACAATGCGGGGACCCAATACAAGGGTAAGATGACCCAAAACAACAAAAACATTTAATTTGATTGGCTCTTTCACCCCTATATTGATCGCCCTGGAGTTGCTGTGCAATGTGTGCCCAACTAGCCTGGCCTTACTGGATTACTGGGTTAGTGCCCTCAATGTTGTGATATAATTCCATCTGCAAGATAAACTCCCAGGTTTTTTTTTTTTAATTTCAGGTGCTTGAGTTAATGTATTCTGCTAACCATCCTCCCTTACATAAAGAGAGCTCTGCCTTAAAATGTAGAGGTGATGGTTTGTAATTGGATGGGCATCCCAGCCAATAGAGTGTGTAACTGCATCACACGCATCCTTGTATAAGGCAGCGCATATTTACCTTATGCTGTACCCCAACTATTCGGCATGCTAGCAGCTGTTGGGCTACATAGCTACATTACATGCAAGTATGAACAGCCAGGAAATGTGCACATGTAGAAACTGCGCAGCAGCTTTGCAGGCAAGTGTGTTGCTAAGTCTGGAAAAGACCTGGCGCTACGCTAAGGTCGGAACTGTCGGGATTGGGGGCTAGCTAGCCTTTTGGCTGTAGCTCCTGAGATTCTATCCGGGTCTACAACCAAAAGACCAGGGGCTATAGCCCCGTTAGCCCCCCCTAGCAACGCCTCTGTTTGCAGGTAAGTTCTACTTTGAAGTGCTCAGTTGGCACTAAGGGTTCATTTATAATAATTTCAATAGACTCTTTGTACCAGGTGGCATAGCCGCAGTCTTTAACATATTGGTGGCATGGATTGAATTAAAAATAAGATGCATCCTAACAAAAGATGGATAGAGTTGCATTAAAGTAATTGATGTAATTGCCAAGTTCTGATTTGCTGTTAAAACATATTTTACTTCAATCCAAGTTTGGAGGTATTCCGGTGGTGAATCGATAGTCCATAGGACTCCATGGGGATTTTGGCAGAATTACATTTTTCTGGCAGACAATCCTCCAACTCAATCCCAAACCTGTAGTACGGTGGTGCAATACTGTGGCAACAGAATTACAATCACATTGCCACTGATTTCTTTACCAAACTGCCATACTTGAAATGAGGCCCGCTGTCTGCCTACTTAGCTTTGGACACATTGGGTGAGCAGATGGAAGAGGATATGGGGAACTGTAAAGAGATAGTTCAGCCCCACCTAATAAAATGCTTTGTGCCTATGGTGGGAATCTGACACGTTACCAACATGTGGAAGGCTTGCTTGAGGCTGCTTTTCTGAGCTGTGCTGGGAGATGCCCATTTCAAAGAAACTCTTTGATGTGTTGGGGACAAAGGTGGGGGAAGTAAATATAAGTCATTAGGCCAGCAGTTCAGGCAAGAAGCATTCTGCCATCTTGGAAACTACCTTTTTGCTTCACCTTCTTTTTCCTATGTGACATCCTGCAGACTGTGCACTCTCGGAATGGTAGGGACGAGAGGAATCACTTTTGTTAAAGTGATTGTGAATGGCTTCTAACATGAGGCTTGTAAATACACCAATCCCCTATCAGGATTTCACTATTCACTGAATTAGTGCACCACACTATTTTCAATTTCACCGGAACTGATCCAGTTCAGATTTTGCTCTCATATTGCCAGAGCTATGCATTCTAGAGGGGATCAAAAGACCACTTCTTAAACTGCCTCAGGGGTAGAGAATGGCTGCCTGATGGATGAACCAAAAGCCAAGCACCGGTACCTAGGGAGCTACCGCAACCTTTGCTGCAAGCCTCTTGCAAGTGACATTGGACTGATGGTCTGGCTTGGAAGTGATTAGGAACCTGTTTTGGAATACACAGGGTTGTCTAAGGTCTGCAAGCATTACCCCCGGCCATGCTGCTGCACAGCATAGTAACGTTTCATCTAAGAAGTTCTTGCACAGGTACTGAGAGTGCAAGCCACATTCAGGTCCCTGATTTAACTGCTTGATGCTTTAATCACCTGGCTGCCTTCTGAGTCTGAGCAATATGCCATATTTCATGAATCTGCAACTGTTGGCATGCCAGATGTTTTGGACTACAACTCCCATTGTCCTAGCCGGTTTAGTGAATGGAGAGGCAATGTGTGAGCCGTAGTGCAAAACATCTGGTGAGTCGCAGGTTGTAGACCCATGTGCCACATCAAGGCGTCTGAATTGAATCTTCCTCTTCGTTACAAGAAAAAGTGCCAAGAATATTATTTGACAATAAAGATTACCCCTGCTAGCTGCGCAGGGAGTATTAATTCTATTAAAGACTAGGAGGCGAGCATTATGCATTATGCTTCAACCTCTTTATTTACTACCCTTCAGCAGTTTCAACAAACTATATCAATCAATAACAAAGAAATGTCCATATGACTTTCACTTTAAAACTACAAATCCCAAAGTCTCTGTAGTCCTTCTCTCTCTCCAGCTCAGCTATGACCACATCCTGTTCCTGAGCTCCTCCTCTCTTTTACATGCTCTGACTGTCCTGTAACCAAAACTTCTCATCCCGCCAACCGAGCAAGGACTTCTTGAACTCCAACATAACAACTTCACAATGGCTGAACTCTCGCCTTCCTTTCTAGGCCATTCCCTCAAATGTTCTTCTGCTCTTCCGCTAGGGAAAACATAAACATAATATCAGGGTGGAATCTAGTTTGTCATCATATTCTTACACAATCACATATCATATGATTATCAAACATTCGTGGGTGAGATCTAATGCTCGCCTCCTAGTCTTTAATAGAATTAATACGCCCTGCGCCGCTAGCAGGGGTAATGTTTATTCTATGACAAGACTGGAGGCGAGCATTATGTTTGTTCAAAGCTGTCCCAATACTGCACTCGCTATACTCTCCGTCGGTTTAAAATAAAATTCTCTGAATGTTTGATCATTCGCCCAGTCTGTTGCTGCCATAATATCTTGCAAAGGAACCCCTGTCCAAATGCTTTGGACGCCATGGCCCCTCTCAATGAATGCACACCATACCGCTGTAAATCAGTCCCTGCCGCTAGCATTACTTCTCTGACCCATCTCGCTATGTTAGCTGTCTTTACCGCCTGAAAAGGCTTCCTGCGCGATATTAACAACTGACTTGTACTCATCGCTCTATTCTCTGATGTCCTGGCCTCGTATTCCTTGATGCAACTAGCTACGCACCATTTGGCATTATTCAGAAAATAGGGATAGTGCACTGTGGATGTACTCGATTTAGTCCTTTGTACCACCATGAAGGTCACTCCTTCTGGTCCAAACGTCCTTCTATTAATCTCTAATGCTTTAACATCTAACACTCTCTTACAGGATATGAGACATAACAGCATCGCTAATTTGCCCGATAACTGCTTGAGAGACAAATATCTATTAACCGGCCAGCTTTCTAATAATTTCAATACTCTCGTAACGTCCGATAGTACTGTATATCTGGGAACCGGTGGCGCTTTAAACTTAGCTCCTCTAATGAGCCTACAAACTGCTGGATGTTCACCCGCTGGCACTCCTTCAATCAGTACGTGACCTGCGGAAATCGCTGATCTGTACACTACAATAGTGCGGAATGCTTTCCCATCTTGCAGCAGTTGTGTTAGAAAATTTAGTATGGCCACTACAGGTGCAGAAATGGGATGAAAACATCTCCCTCTACACCAATTTGTCCACCTGGCCCAAGCCGCGTCGTAGCTCCTCCTAGTTGATTCGGCAATAAATTCTGCTGCCTGCATCGAAATGCCTGGCAGTTCCCATCATCTCCTGATATCCTGCACGCGATGAGCGGGAGTGTCCCTCTCACTCTCAGAGGATGACAATGCCCAACTGGGTCCGTGAGCAATCGCTCCCCTTCTGGGAGGATTCTCAGCAGATCTATCAATCGTTCTATCAGCGTCGGGAACCACACCTGAGCTTTCTACAACGGTGCTACTAGCACCAGCTCTGCTCTCTCCCTCCGACACTTCACCAGCACCCTGCTCAGCATCATGAACGGAGGGAAGGCGTAATGTGTGCCGCCTGCCCAGTCTTGCAGGAATGCATCTGTGCCTTTTGCGTCTAGGGCTAGCCTCCAGCTGAAGTAGCTGGGTATCTAAGCGTTGAGGCGAGACGCAAATAGATCTGTGTGTAATGGACCCCATTTCTGGTCCACAATCTGAAACACTGCCGGATCTAGCCTCCAATCGCTTGAGTCTGTGAGGTATTGGGAGTTCCAATCTGCTATCACATTCAGTGCCCCGGGTAAGTACTCTGCTGTCACTGATGTCCCCGTCCTCAGGCAATAATGCCAGAAATCCTTCACTAGCTCGGCCTGCATCCTGGACTTCGTCCCTCCTAAGTGGTTTATGTAACGTACTGCCGATATGTTGTCCATCTTTAGCAGGACGCAAGACTTCACTCTGTCTCTCGTGAATGTCTTTATCGCGAAGGAGCCTGCTAGAAGCTCTAAGCAGTTTATGTGCAGGCTCAGCTCCTCTGCGCTCCATTTCCCTCCAGTTTGCAACTCTCCACATCGAGCTCCCCATCCTAGACGACTGGCGTCCGACGCTATCACGAGGTCCGGCCGGTCCCCGAATATGGCACGCCCATTCCAGGCATCCATATTCTGCAACCACCATTCCAGTTCCGTGATAGATTCCTGATCTAGCGGTATCGATTGATGATATCTCAACCTTTGTTGCAGGTGTTTGATCTTCAATCTTTGCAAGGCTCGATAGTGTAAGGGACCTGGGAAAATGGCTTGTATGGAGGCTGCTAGGAGGCCCACAATTCTCGCTAGAACTCTCAGAGAAATCACTCTCTTCCCTAAGCATGCTCTGATCTCTCTCTTGATATCTTGGATCTTCCTTGCTGGAAGCTCCAGGGTGGCTTTCCTTGTGTCCAGGACAAAGCCGAAAGAGTCCAGCCTCTGTGTTGGCTTTGTTTCCGACTTCTCTGTGTTTACTAGAAACACCAGTGACTGTAACAGGTCTAGTACCCACTGCGTCTGATATTCCAGTGCCCCTCGATCTTCCGCCAGAAGCAACAGATCGTCCAAGTATATAATCCGCCGAATTCCTTTTTCTCGGATGGCTGTGGCTACTGGTTTCATCAATTTCGTGAACACCCAAGGCGCTGACGCAAGCCCGAATGGCATAGTCCTGAATTGCCAAAATTGTCCCTTCCAGCGAAAGGCTTCTGTACTGGGACCGTAAGGTAGGCATCCTTTAGATCTAACCTGGTGAGCTAGTCTCCCTCTCTCAGGGAGTCTCTGAGCTGATGGATCCCTTCGATCTTGAAATGATGGTAAACTATCCATCCGTTCAGTTCCTTCAAATTTATTACTGGGCGTACTTTCTCCTTCCTGTGAACGAGAAACATGTTGCTGAGGAAACTCGGGGCCCCGGGGCATCTTTCTATGGCTCTTTTCATCACTAAATGCTCTAGCTCGGTATTGAGGGCTGCTTGCTCTGCTTTCGCTAGGCGCGGGCGTTGGGGTACTCTTGTCTGCACTGGGTCTTGAATGAACTCTAGCTGCAGACCTCTGACGGTTTGCAAAATCCAGGCATCGCTGGAAAGCGCGCGCCAGCTTCCCCAGAACATATTCGTTCTCCCTCCCACTGGAGGGTAGGTTATTGCTCTTCCCTGACGTGAACCCCTGGCCTCGTCCGAAACCTCTGCCTCATCGCCCTCTGGTATTGCGACCTCTGGCCGGGAAGAACGTGTCTTGTTGCCTGTTCTCCCAGTACTGGGCCCTGTGATTAGGGGGTCTTCTGCCTCCTTGTTGGCGACCGGTCGAGCGACCCCTGTAATGACCGGTCCTGGCAAAAACTCTCTGAGGGAAGATCTTACGTATGGATGCCTGCGCTTTCTCCAGCGAAGTGTATGTGCCTACAAAGCAGCCCATTTCCTTCCCGAAAGTCTCACCAAACAAGAGGCCTTGGGCCGCTTCCCCGGCCTCATAGGATGCCAGGTCACTGAGCTTCGAGTCTATCTTCAGAAGCAATCCCCTTCTCCTCTCGGAGGCTAAAGCGCAATTCACGTTTCCTAGGAGGCAAACTGCCCTTTGCGCCCATCCAGCTAGGGCCTCTGGGTCCACCTCTTCGCCTGTGTCCCTCGCCCTTTCAGCCAAGTCCATGATTTTAGCAAGAGGACCGGCTAAGTCCAGGACCTTCTCCCGGCAACTCTTCCATGACCTATCAATCCCTTTACGGGGGTCCTTATTGGTCTTTGATACAAAAGTGAGTATCTTTGGGTCCAATTCAGGGGCTTCCACCACCTTCCCCGGCAAGTCTGTTCGGGGTCATTCCGCTCGGAGACGCTGTCGTACTTCCTTATCCAAAGCTTTTCTTAGCCTTGCTGTCATATATTGAGCCACTCTTGGAGAAGGCTGCCAGTCGGAAGATCTCGGATTTCTGATGGTATCCGGGTCGAACATATCGTCCTGCTCCTCTTCGAGGTGCTTCTCTTTGCGGGCTTTCTTTCCCCCGCTGGGCTTCGCCCACTCTTCATCGACTAGTTCCTCCGGCTCTTGAGGGGTCAAGTCCCCTTCCTCTGGCTCTTCTTCCGAGCCTGGGTCATCATCTCCTTCATTTTCTTCCCCAAGAAATGGGGTCATGAGGTCCGGCACGGCCTGACGCTGCAAATATGCTTTCTTAAGCTTCGTGAATGCGTCAGCGACCTCCGGGGCCTTGTCTTCCGCCCCATCCGTAGGGCCCTGGGAGTCTGTAGAGGCTTTCCTCTTGCGGGCCTGAATACTCCCCTTAGTCCCTGTTCCAGAGGGTTCAATGGGCAAGCTGCGAGTCTTCTTGGTGCTTTCCTTAGGTTGGTGAAGCATAGCTTCCAGTGTCTCTAGCCTTTCCTGTAAGGGTCTCACCTCTTGAGCCACAGCATCTACTAGGGAATTCCCCAGCACCTCCTTGAAACTTGCAGCCAAGTCTAGGGACTGCTCCTCCTCACTCCACTCGAATTCCGACATGATAAGGGGTGCTGCGTGCCTTAATACCTGAGTGCAAGTGTCTTTTGCTGCCCACTTCCTAGTAGATGCTCCTCAGAGACACTTTCCACGTCTCTATATATATAATTATTTTTTTTATTTTTTTGTTGTCTTGTGGCTGCACCGGACTCTCTTAATATGCTATGCCTGTGGTGGCTTGTGAGTCTTTAGATCGTATCAGAACGCAGTAGCCTCATGCGTGGGTGCTTGCTGGCACTGTTCTTTAAATCATTTTAAAAAAAAAAATTTTTTATGATACTGCGAGATGCTCCCGCTCCTGCCGCCTCTCCCTCCTGAGGTTATGCAGGCCCTCGCTTGCTGGGCGCTTCTCGCGCGCGAGGAGAAATCAGGATACTTAATGTTCCTACGGAGCTTCGTACTGATCGTACAAGCTCACTTCCTCACTGCCACTGCTGCGTCACGTAGTGAATGCGACACGGCTCGCCGTTCCGTAAGCTCCGCCCCCACGAGGGTGGAGGGGAGTCCTCCGTGCTGGCCCTCTGCGAGGGCTTGAAACGCTCAGCGCCCAGCCCCGCCTCCACAAGGGAGGGGGCCTGCCGCAGCACGTCCGCTCCCGGCTGGGGGGGAGAGGCCCGAAGGAGCTCCACGGCCCGGTGGAGCACCCCTGTTGTCCCGGGAATACGGCATGGGGCTAGCGGCCGCCGGAGCTCCCGATGCTGCCACGAAAGCAGCTAATTAGCTCGCGCTATAAGCTCGCGAATGCAGCGGCTGCCGCTCCCGAACCGAACCGAAGTCCTGCTTAAGCACTCCTTTCAATTTATAAAGTCTGCAATCACTATAACTAAACACTTAATTCGCAGTGCAAACTTGCCGTGGAGACATATTAATCCCCAACATAACCAAATCCTACGCTAATGCTACCTAAACACACACTAGCTGAGAGGTAAAAAGAAAGTCACTTATCTGGTTGAAGAGCAGTAAAAGAAGATGAGGAGCTCAGGAACAGGATGTGGTCATAGCTGAGCTGGAGAGAGAGAAGGACTACAGAGACTTTGGGATTTGTAGTTTTAAAGTGAAAGTCATATGGACATTTCTTTGTTATTGATTGATATAGTTTGTTGAAACTGCTAAAGGGTAGTAAATAAAGAAGTTGAAGCATAATGCTCGCCTCCAGTCTTGTCATAGAATGTCAAGACTGCTTGAGAGACTAAGGAAGTCACTTGTGAACTAGGTGCCCCATTGCAAGTCATTCTACGTACCTTGACCCCTGGCCTTTGCCCTGGGCCACAGAGACCGGTTAGGTCATCTGTTCCTATTTCACCAAAAGACATTTTTCAAAGTAACCATTTTCGTGTTGTGTTCTCCCGGTGTCATGTATTCTTCCCTGCATGTTCCCACATGTTTTAATACATCCAAAGTGTATAGTTCATAAATCTTCAGCTTGCATTATCTGAGTCCTGACGTACTGGCTTTTTGTATGTGTTTTAGTAGTTATCAGTGTTTAAGTAAAGTTCATATTTGTATAACACCTTGTCTGGACATTTCTTTCATTTGGGAACTAAAGTTGTACTGTTGTTTGGCTGCTTCTGGTGCTGATTGAGGTGAAGTAGGAAGAACGTACTTTCTATCTGTTTTTCCTTTAGGACTGAGATACCACTGAGCCACGTTGTGATGCAAGTTCAGGAACATTCTAAACCTTCCAGCCATTACCTCTTTTGTTTTGCTACTTTCACCCTGAGAGGGACGGGAATGCCCAGACGTGGGTCCTGTGCCTGCTGGTCCTAGAGACCCAAGCCACTCCTCACTGATGAGGCCCAAAAAGGCTGAAACATGTCTGGGGGGATGCTTGTGGTCTCGTGCAGAAGGGATGTGACCTAGCAGTTCGGGCTGGACTACCCCTTTGGGGGTGCGACCAATCCTGATTTGCACACGGTCTTTCCCCTTTTGTAATGGCTTGGCAGGTGAAGAACGATGGTCTGCAGGGTTGCCCAGAGCAATGCCAGAGGTTAAGATTTATTCTAAACCTTCCAGCCATCACCTCTTTGGTTTTGCAAGTTCAGGCACAGCCACATAGAAGAATGTGCATGCTCTTGCACTTCTTCTTGACATCACTGGAATTCGTCACAACTGTGCTAACTGGGAATGTTTATATCTAGCCTCACTGTGGTAACTGGGCATAATGAAATCTGGCACTGCTGTAGTCACTTGGCATAATGAAATCTGGCACACCTGTGCTAACAAAGCATGACGGAATCTGGCACTGCTATGCCAACTGGGCACAATGCACTAGGGCATGGCTATGCTAACTGGGCCTATGGAATCTGGGCTTACTTTGGAAATACATTTGAAATGGTGAATCTGGCTGGCAGTGAGATAATCTGCCATTTCTGCATTAATTAGGCCGAACGGAGCCTGCCACTGTGTGACAGCGCAGAACAATGACAACAAGCTAGACTCGAGAAATGCGGTTTAACACTTCTTATTTCAAGACTAAGATGTGAGGTTCTTTTTGGATAAACACCTATAGGGAAATGACTACAAATAAATATATATATGAGAGTTTGGAAAAACAAACTGTAATACTCTGCAGCTTCCACTAGATGTCGGCCTATGCACAGCATGTGAATCTAAGCAGATACAAGCATCAGAAATACGATTACGGTGAGTAATGTATCATATATATATATATATATATATATATATATATATATATATATATATACATATATATATATATATATATATATATATATATATATACACATACATATATATATATATATATATATATACACATACATATATATATATATATATATATATATATATATATATATATATATATATATATAGTCCCCTTCAAATGCTTAAACTCAAACCCTGTTGTAAGTGCTTTTCCCTGTCCCATGACACCCTTTTCCAACAAGCAATGTTGCAAACTGAGTGGCTAAAACAAAGTCTCAATTCTCTAACCTTTGCAAGTCCTTAGCCACCGGGCTATCCTAATCTAAAAATCACCCTCTTAAAGACTGGCTAACACAAAGTATGCAAATCTATTCTGCAGAATCCACCCCTTATCTAGAAAAACAAGAATTCCCAAAGCAAACCTTCTGGTAAGGCTCGCCCAAGGGTGACTTGCAGCTTGGACTTCTCTCAGTCTTCCTCTTTTCCCCCAGATTTTAAAAGACTTCTCCCAGGAGCTCAGTTGTATGATTCCTTCTCCAACAGGTTCTGTATACTTCACAGCAAGGCAAGCCTGTAACTTGCATCAGGATTCACAATTACAGTGTCTGTCAGGTTTCATCATGGGTGCGCCTGAGACCTTGTCCAGGATTCACAAGTGGTCATGCCTGGACCTGTAGTATTGCTCAGATGAATGTGTATCCCCCGCTGCCCAGTCCAGGTCCTTTTTAAGACAGTTGATATTGGTAGACCCTCCTGCCACACGCCCGGATCCTCTCCTGATCAACCTCAAGGGTTGATGATGGAAAGGCTGTGAGCCTTCCAAATACCCCAAGGGTTTGAGAGGCAGTCTCACAGCACCTGAGTAATGTTCTCCTTCCATGGCTTCCAAGCTGCTCAGATCCTCTGCTTTTCTTCTCAAGCCCTTCACCAACACTGCAGCTTCACCTTCCAGGTAGTGAGGGTTTCGGCAATCTGCCCTTTCAGGTTATCCCCTTGTATAATAGGAGCTTGGAGTGATGCGTGTGCTTCCTTCAAGGCTCTTATGCTTCATGCACTTGCTCAGCAACTTTTATAGGACCTGGCCTGGTTCTAAATTGTTCTTCCGCATTGCCCAACTGCATCTTGGGTTTGACTTCTCCCCACTGATTGGCCAAACTTCAAGGAAACCTTAATCTCACTCATTATTGCGTTATTAGTGCAGTCCTGATATTAGTTAGTGAACTCCTCTCTTAGTGGTCACTAATGAGGACTGGCAAGTATGTAGAGGTATCCATGACATGCAGCGTCTTCTTGAATTTCTTTCCGGCTAGGTACACCGTTCCTTAGTCTTCCACTCTTGGTCTGGGACCAGGCCATGCCTGCTTCCCCATTGCCTCCTGGCCTTTGTAATCCTCTCCTGCCTTTGTTTTCCTCAGTTTACAACGTACTTGTTCTTCTCGTTCTGCGAATCCTGTGCGTTAGTGGATGACATTGGAATGCCTCACCTCTTCTCTGAGCCCCAGTGATCCTCACATACCATTCTGGGGATGTGCTGCCCACCAGGATCTTCAATGTATGTGGTCTCAAACCCTATCATACCGCATCTCAGGGATATCCCCATCCACCCTCGGGAGGCACATCATATAGTAGCCTGACCAACCCCATCCCTGTTGGCCCCACTACCGTCACAAATTAGAATGGCCAATTCCTGGAACACCCACGACTGCCAGTGAGATAGCTTAGTGAGATTAGTGCTAGCATCGGATGTCTGTGTGCAATCTGCAGTCGCAAGTGTGAATTCTGGCATGGCCAACCAGCCTTTCATCCCGCTGAGGTTGACAAATTTCGCAGCATTGCATGGAGTGATAATAACAACAATGATCGCATTGTTTAGTTGTGGGGGGAATTCAGCAGGAACTGCCGTAGCATACCTACTATAATGGTATCTGACACCATCATCATCAAATACGTTTATTCGGATAAAAAATATCCATAAACAACACTTGCAAAATAAAATACAGATTCAATACAATAAATTTTGATTAAAAAAAACTTAAACATTATCACATACAAGTCAAAAAAAAGGAAGAAAATACCAATCAAAAGACAGATAAAAAGTGCATGTGTACAGTCAAGTTACAGTAAGAACAATCTCCACCAGTACCAATAATGTTCTTAAGTAGTCTTAGAATTTAACAATGTTCTGCCAGATTGCAGAAGTTAAGTTTGTTACGCCGCTACCATGCTTTTCTCAGATAGTCCACAGAACCCCAAGCCACCGACATCGTGGCAGCTGATAGGAAATAGCATAAGGTATCTGACACTGCTGTGCTAACAGGGCCTAATGGGCTTTTATGAGTTCACTGGGAAAATGCGGATCACCCTTTAATATGCTAACAGGGCATACCCCATTTTGCCCTTAATCTGCTAACAGAATGAATCTGCCATGGCTATGCTAACTTGACCTAATGAAATTGGTTCTAGGTGGTTTCATCAGCACCATTTAGTCTGGTGGCATTTAGGTGTGTCCCTATTTGTTTTAAATCAGATCTTACTCTGTTACCGGGGCATGATGAAATCTGCCACTCGTGTGATAGCTGAAACCAATATAGTCTGTCCTTGCTGCTCTAAATTGCATCATGGAACTTGGCCCCCTATGGCTGACTGGGCATATCCCTGCCTTGGCAGCAGCTGGGGTACCTGGCCATTGGGTGACAGCGATGCTTGTACCTGGGCTTCTGGTGGCAAAACCTGGAAATTGTGTGAATAGATGGCTTTTTTTGGCAACATCTGCTGTAGGATATGAATACCCATCACACTCTGGTGGGGAACCTAGTACACACGTTTGGCCACCCAGGTACCCTTATGCATACTATTACAATATTGTCAAGAATTTGGGAATAAGTACTAACAGTTTTGCTTATTGGTCCATACTATTAGACTTTCAATCCATACTGAATCAATGTGGAACAAGTTCAAAACTGTTAGGGGTTTGGGGAGTGTGTGTGTGTACCTGGTAGACAATATTATAATCTACCCATTGGTTTAAAATTAAGTTTTTATTGTGAATGAATGTTAAAAGGATTCAAAACAAATACAGGGGTCCCTTCTCTCTTTGCATATGACAAACAGAATACAGGGGTCCCTTCTCTCTTGGCATATGACAAACAGAAGCGACTTGTATCTCACTTATGTTTGTACCGCAATCATTTCTGTGGCATGACGTCCCGAATTACAAACACAGGTAGTGGTGATAAGTGTTCAATTCTTTCCCCTAAAACAGCAACACCTGGCCAATAATGCTACTATCTGATGAACACACTCACCAATGCCTACATGATGTGTATATGATGTATATATGAAGTAAAAGCCACAGTTCAGTCAGTGCTTTACATGGGATATGAAATCGAGGGGGGTGGGGGGGTTGGGTGATGCACATTTTTGGGGTTGGGGCCTAAAAAAAGGCCTTGTTCACCATCGAATCCCAATGCTGTTACAAGAGGCGGGGGCCTATGTAATAAAGAGTGATCTAACAGACCCATTCAAATGTTCATACGTGCAATATTATACATCAAATATAATAGATGTGCTAAAAAATGTTCACCAAAATAAATATATTCCTATATAAAATAGAACTTCAAATCAAAATAGGTCACTGCACCATACAATCCCATAAATCATTTGAAAGAAATCCATGATTCTTATGTGCAAATTAACATCATCATAATGGCAATACCTCAATGTATTGCAATAATCAAACCTGTTTGAAAACATCATAATTCAAAATGTATTGAACTAATGTTGTAGTTATAAACATGACTGATAGTGACATCTAGAAGCAAAGAACAGTATTGTCACTCAGCTTTGTATTTATATTAATGCAATAGGAGCAGTGCACACGCAGATCAACACTAACGAGGTAAGCCCTACTGGCTACCGGTGGCTGATGCTGCTTTTTCTGTGCACGCCATAACTAAAAAGCTTACTTTGATTGCCTCAGCCTTACGAGCACCACAACGACCATTAACGGCTCCTCGCTGAATCTCACCACTAAAGAAGCGCCGCATCCATGGCAACATATTGCAACAAAAGCGTGGTCACCCACTTCTAAGATGGCCGCCACCACCTGATTGTCGTTCCCTGCGACTATCCCCTGTGTGTAAACACCTCCAAACAGCTGATTGGGTGTCCACCTCAATGTCAGCCAATTGGATCCGCTGCCAGGCGGAAGCTGGCACTCGCCGAAGGCCCACGTAAAAGGCTCCTGACTGAGTCTGACCGAGACGGACGAGGGGCAACCATCTATAGCAGAGACCTGCAGTAAGATATTACCCCTAAAACCGTGTTGTATACACCCACGATTACTGCTGCGCTACCCCACCCTCTCATGATCAACCTCCTCCACTCCACCCGCTCCATACTCTGTGCTGAAATCCCTTTTTCCACTCCCCTTGAATGCGAACAACGGGCACGGTGCCCACAACCTTGCGTGCCTTTGTGCACCTCACCCGCTCCTGTCTCTCAGCCATGATCTAAACTATATACTCCATGCACATATAAACGTCACTATCAAGCGCTCCTCCACACCGCAGAGCTGGCCTTACCTTGACTGACTCCCCGCACGCACGCAGCATCTGCTACCATGTGTTACCTCATTGTTTTATTGACACTCACCAAACTTTGTGCTTCTGTATTGATTGCTCAGCAACTCATTTACTACCCATGACTCGTGCATTACTGTAACCGCACTGCAATGTGCTGTTCACCTAGCACACCTCATCACTAGTGTGTTACTGTAACTGTGCTGCCACATTATTCAATGCGAATTCACCTAGTACTCCCCATTACTAGTGTGTTATTGTAACTGTACTGTGCTGCCGCATTATTGAATGGAAACTCACCTAGTACCCCTCATCAGTAGCGTGTTACTGTAACTGTACTGCATTGTGCTGCCTCATTACTGAATTGGAATTCCCAGACAGCTACTCTATTTGCAGAATGGACAGACCCAAAGAGAAAGGGGAAGGCATGGACATCATAGCCAAAACCTCCTTAAACCTGAGAGAGGCACCCACCCCCCTTCATCTCTGGGGAACACCTCTCAGTTAAAAGATCTCTGAATACGAATGCCACACTTAACATTCATCTCATCTAGAGACCACCAGGACCCGTACTCTCATTAAAAAATGATGTTACCCAAATTCTATCCTCTAACTCCAAACCCAAATCACAAACCATCATATTAGGTTACTGTGACACAATGGACAAAAACGGCCTCCCCTTAGCCCACTCCATGTCTGCCCTTGCACTATCACATATGATCCACAATCCCACTCATGTGAAAGGCTGCATCCTTGATTGGCTCGCCGTCATCAATTGCGAATCCACCCTCTCAACCAACTCACCCTGCCTGTGGTCAGATCACCACCTCATTACCTTCAAAATTGAAACACGCACCAATAGGAACCTCAACCGGAAATTAGTTCCAGAAGCCCCAACCAGAAATAAACATAACATAACGGCTGACAACCTACTGCCATTACTGAAACCCTTCATAGCAACCCTAATCAAGAAAAACCAAGACCCAACCATTATGACACAACAATACAATGACACCATACTGGCTGCTATAGACCCACTGGCCCCCTTACACTTTGCAAAGCCAAACAATCCACGCATCTCAACCGATGGTTCACCCCCACACTAAACACCTTAAGAAAAACTAAGCCTTGAAGTACCCCAAAGTACACCCACCGAACTAAAAAAAAAGCCTTCCTCAAGGCCGCTAGAGATTATAAACTACAAGTCCTCCAAACTAAAAGCGCACTGTACAATGACAGAATTGCTTAAGCCAACACAAAATCTAAAGAATTATTGTCTATCCTTAGAGAGTGAGAAACCCCCATCCCCTGTTGAAAACTGCAATAAAAATGCTAACTGGTGCCTGGACATCTTGGGCAAAATCACGCAACTACAGGCTAAAATATCTGCAAAAAAGGAAACCTTAGTAAACCTGTATGCCACAGTCAGTCACCAATCTGAACCCACCAACAACCCAGAAACTTCTCCCTTAGAATTCTCCTTGGTTAACAACACAGAAGTCCTCCAAATCATCTCTAGCTTAAAATGGTCCAAATGCCAAGGGGATCAATGCCCACCCTCAGTCATCAAGGACTGTGCACCCTAACTTGCACCTTTCATCACCAATCTCTTTAATGTCTCGTTCCAAAACAATTGTGTCCCAACGGACCTCAAGAACGCCTGGGTTCTACCATTATTTAAAAACACTCCCTTGACCGGCCCACATTCCCACTAATTATCGCCCCATCACAACCGTCCCATTTCTTCTAAACATTTCAGACAGAGTTTCCTACCTCCAAATTCAGAAGTACCTGGAAGATAACAACATTCTGGGCCTCAGGCAATCCGGCTTCCGCCCGAGACACGGGACAGAAACAACCCTTTTCGAGTTAAAAATCCAAATGAATGACATGAAAGATAAAGGGAAGCTCGCCCTGCTCCTCCTAATGGACCTCTCAGCTGCCTTCGATTTGGTGGACCATAGTATCCTATGCAACCACCTCAGCACAGCCGCACAATTCTCACCCAACACCACCCTATGGATAAAGTCCTTCCTCTCTGACAGAATGATGAGGGTCTTTTCACCCAAGGCAGAGGCACCACCCACTCCGGTCATCTGTGGAGTACCTCAAGGCTTATGCGTGTCTCCCACTTTGTATAGCATATATTTCCAAAGCCCATTTTTCACCGTCTTGATGGCCTGGACATCTCCTACACCAACCATGCAGATAACAGCCAGGTCCTCATACCTATCACAGGGGACCACGCCGCTGACACCCTCACACTCAACCCCATTTATCATACCATAGAGGCATGAATGGTACACCACGAGTTGTGTCTCAATGACGAGAAGACCGAGCTGATCCTCATAGGATCTCAACTTAGGTTGGCCAAACTCAGCACTGCGTTTCAATCCTTTAACATTGATGGTAACAATATCACAGTTTCCAACCAGGTGAAAACATTTGGGTTCTACTTAGACTCCTTCCTCACCTTAGCGAAACAGGTGAATGCCACCGCCTCAGCCAACTCTTACGCTGCAAATTTATCAACTCCTACAGACCTTTTCTCTCTGCCGACAGCTGCATCACGCTGGCCAGAGCCCTGGTTCTAACCCGTTTAGACTACTGCAATGCCTTAAACACTGGCACCTCAGATTACAACATACATACACTCCAGATGCATCAAAACAACGCCATCAGAGCAGCGTTGAACATTCCCAGATCAGCACACATTTCAGCAACTAGACTGACACTTCCCTGGCTATCCATCCATGAACAAATTTGGTTTAAACGCACACGCTGACTCACAAATGTATTCACTGGGTAGCCCCGTCCTACCTGGCAAACAACATTTCCAAACCTCAGTCCACCAGACCCACAAGAGCAGCCTACAAGCACTGCCTCGTCACCCCAAATTCAAGTTTCAAAAAGTAGGGTGCAGCAGCTTCCCCACAATGGCCAGCAAGCTCTGGAACTACCTTCCAATCCATCTTAAAGCCCAGGAACCCTTCTGGATTTTCCGTAAACAGCTCAAAACTCAACTCTTCACACATAAACTGCGTGTCTGAAGTACATACCATCCCAACGCACCTGATGTTCCTGATTCAACCTGTACTTATCTGTATATTACATACTTGTATATTTTAGAATGTGAAACTTTATAAAACTGCAAAATTGTATAATTGTAAATATGTATGTACCCCCGTAACCTATGCAACAAATGTACGATTTTTTCATGAAAATAAGCACCCAGATGTCCTTGGGCTTGGCGCGCTATATAAGCAACATAAATAAATAAAGAGAATCTGGTTGGGAAAATCAGTTCGGAGAGCCCTGCAGAGTCCTGGCTCAAGTGACATTTTGGAGACTGCCGGGCTGAGTGCTGGCTAGCCCTGGTCCACTTAAAGCCCTGTGTTCAGTGCTGTACATGGCCTTCACAAGAAGCTGTTTGCACATACAACTTCTTTATAAATGCTGCATCACCCTGGTATGACATTATTGCAGTGGAATATGAATATCATACTGCACTGCTGTGACACCACAGCAGGGCATCGTAACATTTTAGCTACCTGCCTTGGTTCTCCTTAAGCCTTAGGGTATCAAAGAAGGCCCCGAATCTTGCCTGGGAGCTGCAAGGCTACCAGTTCAACAGAGCCGTGGCCCGGCGCCTTTGATAGGAAAGGAGCTCTGGCTGGGTGAGACTGACAGACTTGAGAGCCCTGCGCTGGCAGGTAGCCAGATTGGTAGCAACGGGGTTGAGAAGAAGAGGGTGGTGGTGGCAGGCTCGGACTGGCCTATAGGGCAAAAGTACAATGCCCGAACCAAACATGTAAAATGCTGGAGTGGGACCGTTTTTTTGGTCAACGTGAGCGACTTTTTGGCCATTGTGTGCCAGTTTGATAAGTTATTTCACCAGGTGGGTAGTAGTTTTGACCAGTGTTACTGAATACATGTTCATTAGAATGCATAATTTGCAACACATTTTATTTTTTTTAAAAACCTCCCCTTTGGGTACTATTCAAACAATCTGTCACAAAAGGAATTAATAGCCATTTGCAACTGTGGTCCAATTTTTCATTGGTGCCCGAGACAATTTGATGCCCCTGTCTGACCCTGGGTGGGGGGCAAGACACTAGGCCCTAGTTTTCTTTTGTGTGAGGGGTGTTAGCCAGAGACAGGAAGGGGAGAGGCGAGGTGTGACGAGTGGGGAGACATCAGGGCACGGGATGTTGAGTGTTTTGACTTGGGGAGGAGCTAGCATAGGGGCGTTGCGGAAAGGTGGAAGCACAGCAGGTACTGTTTTGTGAGTGGTCTGAGGGCAAACAGGAGGCAGGTGTGGCAGGGCGGCGGAAGGCTTGGGTGGATGAGGGGCAAGTGAGGGAGATACCCGTCTACCTCACATATGCTTTCCTTGCACCTCTCTTTCCCAAACCTTGACTTGTTGATTCTTGGAGACCGCACAGGTGATGGAAAAGGGATAGAGGTGGCTATGCACAGCCTAACATTGTATAATGGCACATTACAAGCAACCGGGTACATAACCACTGCATTTGTCCATTTGCCTTTTCTGCCAATTATTCCTTTGCGCATGCACCCCGCTGCGCTTTGCTACTTTCCACACAATCAATTGGCATGACACAGTATTTCAAATGGCAAACTTGGTCGCAGTTTTATTTGCATGACAACAGAATTATTGTACACATTTGTGACCTTCAGTCTGCAAGTGTGGCGCTTGCTTTTCGGCTTTCCCTTACTTCCCCCTATACTTTTGTATAGTAGGCCCCCAACTCCCCCGACCCTTTGTACCTGAGCCTATCCTGCCCGTGCAGGTGTCTGTGGGTGGGGAGAGCGCCGTTTGTTTTGGGGGAAGCTGAGCCTTGTTCGTTACCACCAGACGCCCCGCCGTTTAGGCCCCCAAGAGGCGCTGGTCCGGAAGAGCGAAGACCCATTCCATTTCCTTCTGGCTCGTCCGGAGTCTATCATTTGTGCTTGGTTGCCCAAACACCGCCAGCACTGTCTCCAATAGTCCTGACCGTCCTGCAACAGCGACGTCCAGGTATCACCCTCCTTCCCTGCCCTTTCGTGGGTGGGTGGGTGGAAAACGAAATCCTTCTGATCCGGCGAGTCGGCGGGGTCCCACTGCAGGAACGAGATGTCTCTGCAGACCGGCCCTGCCGCTTATAAGGCGCTCACCCCGCCCCTTTCCTTTGTTAGCCCTTCACAGGCTTTTTGTGTTGTTTTGGCGCCCTGGCGCCGTTCCGCCCCCTGCCCTCCCTTTCCCAGGGGGATGGTCAGAGGTTGTAAGTGACATGACCCCTCAGCGGTTACAATGCTGCCTCCTCCATTTTGTTTTTGGGTCTTTTCGTCGTCAGCGACATTTCAGCTCGTCGCCTGATCTTGTTGTCTGTCAGATGGCGCCTGGGTCCCCTCATTTGAATATATCAATGATTGTAATTACTTGCTTGGTAGAAGCCCTTACTATTTGGCCTGTTGATGGCAGATTAAAGTTTTAAAGTAAACTTTCGAAAATGTAAGTTTAAAAAAATGTAAACATTATTTTTATTCAAGCTTGAAGAAAGAATGCATGCACATCGTGTGACACCTGGTAGCATCGTGACAGTGAGTAATGTATGTCTTGTATTATAAAGGTGCTTTCTGTGTGGTGGGGTGGGCTTTGAGAATGGGTTATGGACATGGTGAGAAGGGTCAAAAGGGATGAACAGGGGAATTAAAAAATATATGTATTACAAAACGGTATTTGCGCCTCTTCTTCCTCACCCACCCTGTGAGACCTGCCCTTTATGCGCATCGACTATTATAGCAGATAATGTAACTCAGTGGGTTTTATTATACTTGATAATGTAGCTTAGTGGGTTAATGGGCGTGCTGCAGACATCTCACATTTAAACTGCAAGGGCCTGATTCACAGAAGCATTTCAAAGTGGCGCAATCCCATAGGAAAACACGTTGTGAATCTCGAGCCTGCTAATCCACCCTTTCACCCGTTTTATACTGATGAAATGAGTACCATGGAGCTGGATATTAACGAAGTACCAAAATAACTTTTGGTCCATAATTTAAATGGTCACAATGTCTGTTCTTTTCTGAAGCGACATTTCAGATAACAATCGTTGCACCACTAAACCAATGACTTGAACTCTTTGGACAGACTTTACAACTCAGCCACAATGCAATGCCGTCAATGACCATGAAAGTTGTCTTCCAAGTTGGGTTTAGTTGCTGGCACGTGTGAGCATGGATGGAAGCAGGTCCTTCCACATCCCATATCGCTGGTGGACCAATGGCACTCCTTGAAGTCCCAAGACATTTACAAGGCACTCCGCCGCCGAGAATATCCCAAATATTCTCTACAAGAGAAGGACCTGTCAAGCATATCATTTGCCACCAGTGCGGGACGGTGCGCATGCGCGGAATATATAACACTGCCCAGTGATGCTTGCCTAATGCAAACTAGTGGAACCATCTTTCAGGGCTTAACCATGCAACCTGGAAAGTACACACCAAGCGTTGCTGTGGGTGTATAGACCTCTTCGGCTATCTAACTAGCGTTGAAACCTGTGGTGTATGCGCGCTAGACCAAGATAACCACATCTGGGGAATTCACCCCCTGAGCTCTCTCACTGGAATGAGGCTCCCATGAAGTTAAAGTTGCACCCTCGACCTCCTGACAATGCGTGCTTCATAGTCTTGAGAAAATACATTCAGTGAGAAATGGCCACGGGTTGCTGACAATGAGCAATTGTATTTCCTGGTGTAAGTAGCTTTTGCCATTATGCAACATGAATAGCCCGGGTTCCGATCCATGGCCTTAATAGTGTGAAATCCCGGATAACAGACCTGCGAATTCTTGCAGGGATCAATTCAAGCAAAGATTAGAGGGTGCACAGAAACACGAGGCACTGCTGTTCCGAGCTTCAAGGTACAAAATCAAGGGTTGTTACCAACTGCAAGGGGCGCAGGCAGACGTCGCTATAACTGTGGTGGGCCTATGCAAGCTGCACTCAACTATGTGAAAACGCAACCACTGGACAAGGCGTGTTGAACGTTCTACAGAAAAGGTGACGCGTTGTGCCAGATAGGAGGACAGGCTAAGCAATCCGTTTACAATACAGGGATTGAAAGAAGGTGAGCCAAAGATCAAAGATTATCATCAGGCGGCACAGACAATAGAAATATTTCACCAATAGTATTTTGCTGAGTCATCCAAATCAGACCACGCCTCCATCCTTTATGAGGTTATTGGGGCCTCAAGGTATGGGGGCTAGTGAAAGGGCATCTCGCAGTGAGATTTGTGACGTCATGAGACATAATTACTCCGTGCTTTATTGTGTCGATACAAGATTTAACACCAGACATGCACAGAGCCGCCACCCCTGGGACAGACGCACCAGCCCTGCTGCTGGGGCGCGTGCCATATCACAAAAGCCCCAGTAACTGCACATGCACAAGCAGGACCACTATACCTGCCCGGCACGGGGCTTTCACATCAGGGTTGCAAGCCCTGGCCAACAAGCAGCAACCCTAGAACCACCCCAGCAGGCTAGGGCCTTGGTGCCCAATCGCCAGCCGTGGCACAGGAGAAATGATCTTTACATGTGAGCAGCATCCGTGGCACACAAGGGGCAGCCACAGTGCAGACGCGCCAGAGTGTTAGCGGAGCAGCATCAGCCCTGGCACACAAGCATCAGCTATGTAGCAGGAGAGCCCCCCTGGACATACGAGCAGCATCACTGGCAAAGCAGCACCAGCTTTGGCACAGGCATATCATGCAGAGCAATGGAGTCCCTCTAACCCCCCAGCATCATCATCAATACTAATGTACATTACAACGCCTGACCTCAAAACTCTTCATCACAATGAAACTGAGCACATTGGTGAAGGCATCGCCATGATCTTTAAAGTCCACCTCAATATGAGACTTACTGGATCTTCAATTCTTCCCAGCTGTGAATCGCTACTACTGAAAGGCACGCGATCACCATCTTTTTCATGAAATACATCCCTCGGCTACGTACCCCAGGTACCTAACCTGACTTTCCTTCAACGCCCCTCAGAACTCATACCCAAATAATCCTTTCCTGCACCGCCTTACTCCAACCAATGCCTCACCCTCCTGTATGAGAACAGGGCGATTAGCCTGAGATCACTTTATAAACTCACAGGAGCACCACTTGCCAACTATACAAACAATATTCACCTTGCATATGGTCTACTGTTCACTGGGGATGACACTCAGAAATAGTCAAGAAAAACAAAGACTCAAATATGATGAGAGGAGCATCATTCAGGAAACGAGGGAAGCATTACACATTTAAATAATTAAACCTTCTTCATAACTTTCTGTCCCATTCAGCGAGTGTGCGTAATGTCACACCACAGCTAATAATACATGAGTGCATGCATGGAATCAAAAATAACTTTGGGAGGATAGATTCAAAACGGGCCTACATAATAGAACTGGTGTAAAATAGGTATAGACAAAATCCTCTCTACAGAAGTTCGAGTTTCAGAGCTAGGTAAATTAAAAAAAAACAGCCGTACAGTAGGTTGCCATATAGACGAAGGATGCAACCGTTCCACAAACCATCTCCCGTTAGAAACTAGCACTCACAGATGAAGTAGTCATTCCCTGCAGAGGAGTCCTCCAAACTGTGAGGTGTGACTCTGAAGTTGGGAGACAACCAGATTTTCCATGACGGTCTCTATTAACCTTTGCGGTATTTTCTCCCAGTAACCCATAGAAATCATGGGGGGGGAGCACTACACCACCCAGACGCTGATTGCAGCACAGATGTATTCTGTTAGCTGCTGAACGTTGTCTGTGCTTGGAAACCGGCAGTGAAATCAGATCCAGGATAAAGGGGGGATCAGGGGACCCCATGCCCTGTACTGGGGAAATCCACCAAAGGTTTTTTTCAGAATATAGAAATGCAGAGGACACAATTTACAAAAACATCAAAATTATTTAATAAATACAAAAACGTATTGAATAAATCAAGAACAAATCAGAGACAATGTATTCATTCAAAGCAGGAAGATGAAAACTACACAATTCACTCTCACATTCATACTAGGCAACATACCTCAGCCCAAACAAACATGTATAGATCCACTTATCACAATCATACACATAGACAACTAGTTTTGAAAATTATATATCCCTCCTAGAATGGATACTATTTAATTTTTGTAATCCCATTTCCAGGCACTTGAACAGGACCAACCAGTTTTGACATATTTGGCCCAACTTCACCACGTCTTCATAAGGGAACTTGCAATAGTCCTAAAAAAATTAAACATACAATAATTCATTCACCCATATAAAATATATACTCTAAAACCATTTGCAACACATGAATAACATTTGCCATCCCTTTTCATTTTTCATGTGCTCTGGACCATATGTTGAATCCCAAAAACTTCCCGAAGAACCTAGGTGCCAGAAGACCAAGCCATAGCCCAAAGAGCGACCACACAACAGCGGAAGGGCCCGACACTATATCATTTCACACATGATCATTCTGCAGATTGAATATCTTTTTTGGATATGTCAATCTTCCACAAAGATGGTAGTCTCCAAGTAGAATTGTTTATGAAGGCGAATGAAAGAAATACTACTCTACATTTTGGTAGCCAACATCCCAAAAGTCTATTACAAAATCTACCTTATGGTATGTTTTTGCGTATATAACGAAATTGCACAGACATTTCCAAATTGAACACTCATGGAGATATTTTACAAACCAGACTTATGGAATGGAGATACCTTAAACAACCGGGTCGACATTGTAGGAAAAGGGTGAGATTCACTAATCAGGACAGTTTTCTTCTCCCTAAACTAAAAACCAGCCCAATGGATCGGCATGTTCAAGTGGTTGGACACTACCCTTGTACTTCATGTGTAGCATGTTAGTACTCAATGAAAATTTAGTCTTTTGAACGTGAAGGGAAAGTATAGCAGTTACGTGCTTTTACTACTTGCAAAAGCAAAAATGTTGTTTATGCTGTGCTGTGTCCATGTAAAAAGATCTACATTGGTAAGACATCAAGAGAGGTCCATTTGTGAATCAATGAACATTGGTCTAAAATCCGCACAAGGATATTAAATATTGGTAACTTATTTTGTGGAAATGGAACACATTGTGGAGGATTTGTCCTGGTTCTGTGTGGATACAATTCAAGGAGTGACTATGGCACAGGAAGCTCAAACATTGTCCTATAAAGAACAACTATGGATTTTCAACCTTAAAACATTTGAGAGAGGCTTAAACTCCATGGAACAATGGGATTTTAAAATGTAATTTCTTTGAAATTATGGGCACTCCTTAAACTTTGTTTGGAGTTGGCTGACTTGCTATATGGAACAATGGGACTTTAGAATCCAATTGCTTTGACATTATGAGCATGCCTCAAACTTCTTGAGGGTATGGCTAACCTGTTAAATGTGAGAATGCATACTTCTTTACAAACTTAGCACGCAGAGTTTGGTGCAAGTATATGGGATGATTATTTTAGTATTTACTAGTGTGGATATCCCCTTTTTTAGTCTAAAAACTAAAAATTTAAAATCCTAACATATGTGTCGAATTTAGTTCAACTGATGATACTTCAGCCTGGGAATACTTTTTTATGGCAATGCTATAAGAACTAGGACACGATTTCCATCATTTTCATATGCTAACACTGACTCTTAAAATGCCGACTTTATGCTATTCTGAAGAATAGGCCTTTGTCTATTTTTATGAATTATCTAGGTTAAGTGCCTTTTTTCACTAACGCAAAGACGTGATGAGGCGATCCATCACGCTTGGGTCACGTGATCGGAGCACGTTCAGCTAAACCGACACCCCTTTAGTGCTGTATAAAAGTGAACCACTGAGACACGTACAACTTCGCTGTAACTGGGGTGTGTTTGAAGGAGACGCTCGCCTCCCTGGACTAGTAACATGCAATGATCGGTAAGCACATTTGGCCATTCACCCATTTGGGTATCCGCTTTCCAAAGAACCATGCTTGGAAGGTATGATTGACTTGTGCGATTTGGCTATGCAATGTAGATGGGTCTAATTAAATAGATCTTATAAATAGACCTGGGTAGATAGAATAAAATGAAACAAATAACTTCCAAAATCATCTTCACTCAGCCCTGGATGCCACAGACCCTCTTAAATCTACAAAAATAAACATAACCAAATGCAAAAATCAAAAATAGTTCACTCACAAGCTACTCGAACTAAAAAAAGCACTGTGACAGAAATAAAATGACGCTGACAGTACGGTGCTCCAATCAACGTGACCTTAAAATCCAAACTCACTCGCTACAAAAACCACTGAAGCCAAAAAAACTGTTTTACATACTGCCAAATATCCACACCCAACACTCCAAGAGAAGTCTTCAAGATCCTCATTGACCTCAAAGGAACCAATGCTACTTCAACTCTCATCAATCCTTCACTAGTACTATGCGGCATGACAGTATTATATGTGTGTGTTAAGATGTTGAATGGCGGCATCTGTCTTGTGGTCTGGGGGTGCCACTGTGATATTTTTCAGATGTCTTTGAATTTTGAGGAGAGAATTCCTCAAAATTCAAAAAGATGTGATGAAACAGCAGAGTGGCATTCCCAGTACTTAAGACTGGTGCCATCAGAAACATCTTTTCACATAAAATACTGTTATTCACAACCCTTAACCAAGGATAATTGTGTAACCAATTCAATAATTGCATACCAAATGGGTTCTCTTTGAGACTTGGGTCCAACGAAAATAATAAAATCTCTCAGACCTTTCAACCTGGAAGATTTCCCTCATTTCAGGTTGAATACATAAAGTTCTAAAACATTTAGAAGTCTGCCCTCTGCTAAAGATCTGCTAAAAAAAAGGATCCCTTAGCCCAACGGACCCATGCAACCACTCTTTGATCGTGCAGCTCTCATTCCCAAGCAAATGAATCGAATGAGCTGTAATCAACCCAATGCAATCATTTATCAAAGACAACAACCTTCTTCCCCACCAACGAGTATGCTTTCGCCATGGCAACCTAACCAGATCTGACTTTCTGGAAGTAATCATTTATTTGAGGAGACTACCCAACTCAAACATCACCTGAGCCCTAATCCAGGTTGATCTCTAAGCCAATTCTGACACAGTTGATAATGCAAGCTTCCTAGCCAACCTCCACTGTGCCAACATCCAGAACCTTGCATGAACCTTCATCAAATCTTGTCTGTCTTATCACACACACTCAGTGTCATTGCCTTCTTTCGAATCAGAAGAATCAGTCAAACGTTACATACCTTATATACCTTCTTTTCTTTACATATGCTGATGAACCCTAGATTCTTCTAAGATTCATGAATGACAAATCAGCAGAGGACAGCAACAATCACAGAACAAAAGTTACAGAATGGAGGAACATGAACAGACTGTCACCAACGGGACGTACCTGGTTCACTTGATGCCGTTCTTTGGTGAAGCAGATTCTACATCTATTAAAATCCACAATGGACTTCATCACGAGTTGGGTGGTATCCCGGCGGTAAATGCACCAGGATACCTCCCAATGCTATTAGCGTTACTGCAACTCGGTCCGGTGCAATTTATGCAAGAGAATACAGGGATAAAATGCCTGTAAAAGTTTGCAGAGCCTAGTAACCATTGAATGTCTTTGATATTACCTGAAGATGGCCCATGACAACTCCCGATGGTGTGAGTATGTAGCTTAGGTAGGTAACTGAAGTTTGTTTGAACTCACATTTCTCTGGCTTTTCAAGAAGGTGTTTTTTTCTTAGCTGCTGAAAAACTTGTCTGACGTGTATACAATGGTTGGTTAACTTCCGGTAGAAGACTAGGATGTCGTCCAAATAAATGATCATAGAGTGTAAGAGGAGGTCTGAGAAGAGCTTGTCCATAAACCTCTGGAAGACAGACGGGGCATTCGAAATGGCCAAAGGGCATTCTAAAGGCGTCTTGCATTTGTTCCCCTGCTTTATACAAGGGTAAGCACCCTGCAAGTCGAATTTAGAAAAATGTGTTGCCTTTTAGGTTAGCAAAAAATCCAGCATAATTGGAGATCAAGTGGCTATATGACGTCACCAGCAGAGTAGCCTAAACTAAGGTGCTGCCAGTCAAGTTGGAAATCACAAACCAACCTTTGCCTTATCATTAGAAAATGATTGGCTATGGAAGGTAAACTGCATGGGAGAGGCATCTAGAAATTCTTAAAGCTTTCGAGGAGAGCCATCATAATTTCCAGAAGGAGGATCTAGGTTAGCTGGATCTCGTACAGTCACAATGATTTTTAGAGTGCCATTTTCATCATTTACATTTGGTACTTCAGAGATAAGTTCCTGGTCGGCAGCCATAAGCTGCTGCATTTGGCCCATCTCGGCTTTTTCTCTTTGGCGTCTCAATCTGCCACCAACGAGACGTACCTGCTCCACTTGACGCTGTTCTTTGGTGAAGCATCGTCTACCTCTATTAGAAGCCACAATGTCTCCAGATGGTTAATACTCCATAGTATGTGCCATTCAAAAGCGACAGCCACAGGAAAACAGTCACAGGGAATAAACACCTCTGGAAGGCCAGGAGCAGGTATGGGTGCTGGATAAATGAAGCACTACACCAAATGGACGAAAGTCCAGGCCATGATGAATGCTGCCCCAGGTTGTGGACGATGGATCCCATGGCGAGCTAAAAGTAGCATCAGGTAAGGCAGTTACAGACTGAAGCAGGAAGTAAGGGGGTAAAAAGGCAAAATGGAGAACAGGAGGAAGGAACCCCAAACCCCAAAGTAAGAAATGGAACAGGGAATAAGGATAAATGGAACTGCCTGAGAGGGCTGAGAGACAGGAAGGCACGTGGCAGCGTCTGTAAGCAGTTGAGATGCACTGATTAAGGTTGCTTACTGGCTCAATATTGCTGTCTAGTCCGAGCCCAGCGACATCTCGCGGTGGGTGGATTGCGACGTGATCATGATGTCGCTCCATCACAAGGGCGCCATCTTGCAATGGGCAAGTGGATGTTCTATACAGCCACCGTGCGGCATGATGACAAGCGCCATCGGCCCCAGAGAGACCAACACTGTGGAAAGACTGCAATCCGGTGCATGACACTAACATTCAACCCAGCCAAAACCAATATCATCTCATTCATCTCTAACCACCCTACCTCACCTGACAAATATGGGTTAATTACCTGGTTCCATGCCTCACCCCAGTGCAAAAAATCCTTAACCATGGCATTACCATTGATTCACAACTCACATTTGATGCTCAAATCAACTCATTAGTAAAACAAAATGTTCTTTCTTAAGCTCTCTAGATCATATCATCAACTTCTTCGCTACCAATTACTGAATAATGTGAGTTGCGATGAGCATATGTGCCGTGTTGCAGTGCCCACTGTGTACTTTGTAGAATGACTCCAAAATAATTATTAAACAGTGCTATCAAGCCTAGATGCGAGATGTCTGCTTACATCTGAATGGGTACTAATTAAGCATATTCTAGCTTATTAGTGGCTCAAGCACTATTTAAATGGTTCATTCATCATCTTATAATCTTCACTGTTGTTATAATTAATCATGAGATAGTTCTTCAATTTTTGAAAAGTTTTTTATTGGCGTTGAACATCAAAACCAGCCAACAGATTTTTCGCACCATAAGTCACTTAATCAGTGCCATCCGGGTAGTTCCAATTAGATGGGCAAGAATGGTGATTATTTCTGTTCTTGATTCCTGTGCCAAACAGTGCAAGAATTGAGAATGTGGAATGTATACTTTTCAAAAGGTTAATGCTTTGCTGTGGTTGAATTCCTTGGGTTAGTTTAGAGAACTGTGCCCAAATGTAAAAAGCACCCTCTAGGTCGCTGGCTTGTTCCTTTCAATTTTTGGGAGCAAAATCCCTGTGCTCCTTAAAGTAACTGCCTCTCTTTAGCCACACATCAACTACAATCTGCCTTATCAATCACAAAGTAACCATGGTAAATGCCTTAATTTCCTCCTCCCTATTATTGTAATGGAATCTACCTTCGACTTCCCAAAACACAAATCTACAGGCTCCAACTAGTCCAGAATGTCACATCCTGCCACATCATTGGGTTACAATACCAGTACCATATCTCCCCAGCAATCATAATTCTCAAATGGCTTCTCATACTAAAACAGAAACAAATTCAGCGGCATCTGTGGTATACTGAAAAGCAGGCCTAACATTATGTGTAGCTGTCCTAGCATGTAATCACCTCCCGGGACATTAGTACCACCCTTGCACATAGATCCAGATTTGGGATATTAAGTAGTATCCCCAGAACAATGATCAGTAGCAATGGCACACCAAACAGCGATGCCACACTGTGCATCCCACTCGCATCCTGAATGTCCCCTAGCTGAAATGACGCCGGCTCCGGGAACAGCAGGTCTGTCACAAGAAACTGACCACTGAAACAAGGTGCAGATCTGGCAAATCGAGAAGTGTTCTATAATGAAAGCTTCATGGACACTGTGGGTGAGTACTGTTCATTATTGCAGGTTACAAGACAAAAGAGCCCCTAGTCAGAGAGCTTCTGCCTCCTCCAGCAAATGCAGTTCCAGAACCCACTGCCATTATATTATAGAAGTCCTATCTGAAGGCAATGCATCGCAGTTCATCTGCACTAAGAATCGTATCTAAAGTCACATGCAATATAGCTTGTCTACTTAAACACACTTTGTGGCCTCTTCTTATATTCACAACTCTGTCGAAGTTTCACCCCTATCCATCCCCTAAACGCCTCAATTCCTCTGAACACCTCCAATAGTACTGGGTCCCCGCATACCACCTCACCTTTGCTTCTGGGCACCCATCTCTTCACACACACCACATAACCCTCTTTGACCAACAATGGTTTAGCACACTAAAGACGAGCATGCCTCGCTTTTGCCTGAAGCTTCTCTTCTCTCATCCTCTATTCCATTTCGCCAGTCTCCACCACCCCTTCCAGGGCCGACCCAGCCACTTGGGCACACAAGAGTGTGACAGTTCCTTCCTCTCATCAATTCAAATGATCGCCATCTTCTTATCAGTGCATCTTCTAATCTTCTTATCTTCTGCCATCATGTGAAGCTCCTCTCCCTCAAACCTATCAGCACAGCCCCCACTGGTGCATCCTGCTCTGCCACGGTCCTCCCACTGATTAGAATGTCATCTTGGAAATAACACACATTGGGCCTCATTACACAGAAGGCGGTGAGCCATGGCGCTATTAGCGCCATGGCTCATGCCGGTAAAATACCGGCACCGCCTTGGCGGAAAGGGGATTTACCGCCCCATTCCAATGTTGGAGGGGGCGGTAAATCCCCTTTCCGCCATTGCCCTTCCCCATTCCCATTTCTGCCCCTTAGGGCTCTATGGGAATGGGGAAGGCGCTAATTACGGCACCGCAATTTTGCGGTGCCGTAATTAGCTCCGAGGTCCCTTAGCGGGTTGGATTTTAACGCCTGCAAAAAGCAGGCGTTAAATCCCCCAACCCGCAAAGGGACCTCGTAGTAAGGCGGTAGGGATTTACCGGTACCGGTATTTTACCGGTACCGGTAAATCCCTACCGCCATCCGTGTAATGAGGCCCATTGTTCGACACGTTGAATCGCTTATACATAGCCTTTTGGAAGACAGATGATACAGGCACCAACCCGAAAGGCAGCCCCCTGTATTGGAATACTCCCTCTTGCGACACAAAAATTGTGAGAGGATGCGAGTTAGGATGTAGATCCACATGGTGATAGGCAGATGCCAAATCAAGTTCAGGAATACCTTGCTCTCACCAATGTGACATTGCATTCCAACCATGTTGAGAAAGAGATACAGTTCAGCGACCACACACTTATTCATTTGCCTCAAATCCTCACACTGTCTAACCTGTCTAATTTATTGTTTTTTTTATCTTTTAGCAGTAACTTGATGTGCCTTGTTCTAATGGGTCTCTCAATTCTCCTTTTACGATTCGTAGTGTGTTACTTACATCTCACCCTAATGCTTCTTAATTCACATATCCCACTGATGCTTTCTTTTGTGGTTTGTTCCTATGTATTTATTCTGTTATTTATTCTATTTGTGTTGTTTGTAAGTTTTTGTTTTTGTGTAGCGCTCTGAGGCCTATGGGTTAGTAGCGCTTTATAAGAATCAAATCAAATCAAAACCTCTCTGTTCAGTGTCTGTGCCACCACAAGAGGCGATACCAACTCAACAGCCCCTTCTTTCTCTATAATCACCTTCTCGCACAACTTCTCCTAAGTACACTTCATCGTTTCACATGCAGCTAAGGGGACTGCCCTCATATTGGCTACTGCAGTTAGAGACCCCTTTTCTAATATGATGTAATGCACAGACCCACACAGGGTAGCTAATTAATCTGTGAACAGAGTTGGATATTCCTCTTCTTGTCTTGAACTTTCACACTCTGGCACCACTTGCAGCACTTGATTAATAGTGCCGCGGTCAAAAAGTATAATGAGCTTATTTGCCCCCTCCATCCCAATAATTCTGGCCCTTTTTTCATAATATAGACTTTCGCTCTGGCCTGCTGATCCTGGAACTCAAGGTTTGCTGGGAAGTACACCAGCTGCTTAATCCTATCCATGTTATAGTCCCCTGGATTTACATCATGTGGGATAACATCTTTTCTGATGCTTGTTAATCTGCTTAGAATCACATGCTGTGCATATAGTCTGACATCTAGTGGTAATCGCAGAGTATTGCATTTTTCTTTTGCGGATTGAAAGGGGATGTCGACATGAGCACGACTATAACACTATCCCTAATGGGACGTGTAGTGTACCCAAAATCCCTCACGCGTCGAGGTCTCTCTGATTGTTTTTTCAACCCAACTAGTTGGTCACCTTATGTGGAGCTCGAAAGAGATATATTGCAAATATAGTTACTTCTTTGTCCCACAACCAATGTTCATCTATCCTTGGACTTTCCTGCTTCGATGGCTACTTCATGGACCCCTATGCCGAAGACATCCACTGCTGTTTGGCGACTGGTGCATCGATCGACGTCTGACAACCGCATAGCCTCGTCCCTCTGGCCAGGCCTCTACAGTAGTGAGAGTGGGACCCCAGAGTTGATTCTTTCTGAGAATTCATTTCCTTTTCTCCTCTCTTTCCCTCTCCGGTCTGGCTGCTGCCTTTTGCCTCTGGTATGGAGAGGACTCCATTTAAGTTTTGTCCGTCTTGCAAAAGAAAATCCCCCTGCAAGGACGCCCATCACAAGTGCAATAGGTGGTTACCTCATGACAACGACAAGCAATCCTGTAAACCCTGCAAACTCTTTTGTCCTAAGACGTTAAAAGATAGACGGACTAAGCGATGGGTGGCCGACGTGATGCAGGCCGAGAGTCATTCTCCCATCGGCGCTGTCCCCTCAAGTGATGAAGATTCTAGCGGCAGCCATGGCTCCGATGTGGAGGCCATAGACCTTTCAGTGGTTCCAAGGTGCCTGTCCCCGACAACCGCGGCAACGCTTACAGTCATGTCAAAATTCCTCATACAGCTGTTGAAAATAGGTAAGAGTATCGTGCTACTGCTTTGGCGGCGGAGCGACGAAAAAGCACCCCCTCTCATCCAGAGGAGCACTCTGAAGGGCACCAGCCCCTCTCTATGGCTTTACCTGATAAATCCCCTCCTCTTAGAGAGCCTTTCCCTCCTAGAGAGCCTTTCCCTCCTAGAGAGCCTTTTCCTCCTCCAGACCCCTCTGGGTCATTCCTGTGGACCTGAGTGAGGTTCGAAAATTACATGGACAAACTGTCACAATTTGTAGACTTTTCTGAAAAGTATATTACTCTCAAGAGACCTGGGGAGGAAGATCCTGTCCTATTTTACCGAAACTGCCAAAGCTTCCAACAAGCCCGTAGAAGAAACAAATTGTTTGGTAAGGCTGTGGATGACGCCTTGGAAACGGCAACAAAAGAGCATGAGACACTCAAATCTCTCAACCAAATCACAGCCAAACTTTTTCAACTACGGGGAGGTGCAAACTCTTGCTGCTCCTTTCGGGGCCACTCATTTTCCCGATCTCCACACATACAGTTCGGTGCAGGAGATACCCCATGGTCCTCTGGACAAGGCTCAGCTGGCAACAGCCAATACCAGCAGAAGGGGCACCTAAGGGGCAAGGGTAGAGGCAGGAACTCCACCCCAAGTGGCTCACCGGCCTCTGCATGAAAATGACTCGCCAGTCATGGTCCCCTCCGATGCCTCCCCGGTCGGGGGACAGTTGTCATCATTCCTTTACGCATGGAAGGGGGGTCACATCAGACCAGTGGGTGCTCAAGACCGTCGCCCATAGTTATTGTATCGAGTTCCACAGGCCACCTTGATACCATCCACCAAATAGCAGACGCCTATCACCAGCACACCTGCAAATCCTGCTGGAAGAGGTGCAGATCCTTCATGAAAAGGGCGCCATAGAAGTCGTCCCCATTAATCAGGTAAACGAGGGTATTTACTCAGTGTATGATATGATATGATATGGCATTTATAACGTGCCTATACACAAGTGTTTCGAGGCTCGACAAGGCAAGGGAGGGGGAAAAGAGGGAAGACAGACAACAATCTTACTAGGCCAGGTGTCATTCAGATCGCGCAAGTGCATGGGAAGGGGGAAAGGGAAAAGTGTGTGGGGGAGGGGAGAGGGGAAAGTGCAGTACATGGGATAGTAGAATAAATAAGATAATAGAACGGCCAGATGGCGGCAAGTGCAGGTAAAAGCAGACATAAGTGCTGGTAGGGGGACTGTAGGGATACAGAACAACAGTCCCCAGGTGCGGGGATTGCCAGGGAGGCAGTCCAGGTGTGCAATTGGCGGGGCCTGGGCCCGAGATCAGAAAGGGTGGCCAGGTAACCAGTGCAGTTTCAACCAGGAATTCAGCAGGGGAGAGAAAACAGAAGCAAAGAGGAAGGTTTTGAGGTGCTTCCGGAACCGGAGATGGCTCTCCACAAGTTTCAGGGAGGCAGGAAGGCTGTTCCAGAGGGAGGCCCCTGCCGAAGAGAGAGATCTACCACCAACTCGTTGCTTGGAGAAGCGACTGACCCTGAGGGAGTTGGAGGCGGATGAGCGAAGAGCTCGAGAAGGAAGATAGATGGGAAGAGAGAGTTGAAGGTATTGAGGCCCCAGAAGGCATTGTGGATAATGCAGAGGGTTTTGAACTTAATCCTCGCAGCCACTGGGAGCCAGTGCAGAGATTTCAGTCCTGGAGAGATACGATCCCTGGGCTTGAGGCTAAGGACAAGTCTTGCAGTGCTGTTCTGGATAAGTTGCAGAGGGCGGAGAGGCAGGCAGATTTACAATAGTCCAGTCTAGAGAGAACCAGGGCTCTGGAGACAGTGAGCTTCTGGGGGAAGGAGAGGAAAGGAAGAATACCTCTGAGGAGGTGTAGCTGGTAGTGTGACTTCGTAGAGACTTCAGAGATGTGAGGGGAGAAGGAGAGTGTGGAGTCGAAGATGACCCCAAGGTTTTTAGGCTTGCAGGTGGGAACAGGAAGAGGGCCAAGAGAGGCCGGCCAGAGAGCTGCAGGGAAGGAGGGAGTGGGTGCGCCAATGAGTAAAATCTCATTCTTACTGGCATTAAGGCAGAGGTAATTGGTGGCACACCACTCCTGGATATCAGACAGACAGTTAGAGATGAGGGAAGGAGAGGAGGAGGCTGAGGGTAGCCTGAAAATGAGCTAGGTATCATCCGCATAGCACCAATAATTGGGGCAGAGAGCGGTGATTCGGTGGGCTAGGAGTGCCAGGTATTGGTTGAATAGCCAGGGAGAGAGGTTAGATCCCTGGGGGACACCACAGGTAGAGAAAAACATATCGGAGTGGAAGGACCCAAGTTGGACCTGGTAGGGTCGGTCGGAAAGGAAAGAGGTCAGCCACGCCAGAGCCTGACCAGTGATACCCAGGTTATCATGGAGATGGTTAAGCAGGATGGCATGGTAGACTGTATCGAAGGCAGAAGAGAGATCAAGCAAGATGAGGACATACAGGGTGTTGGAGTCAAGATTGGAGAACAGGTCTTCACGGATGTTCAGGAGAGCAGTTTCTGTGCTTCTGGCAGCTCTGAAGTCAGACTGATGGTCATGAAGACAGCCAACAGATTCAGTGTGGAGATTAAGCTGGGAGAAAGCCAGTTTCTCCAGGAGCTTGCCCAGGAAGGTACTTGCCCAGAGTACTTATTTGTACCGAAAAAGGATCTCACCATGCGCCCTGTGCTAGACTTGCACCCAGCAAACAAATTTGTCAAGCCGCCAAAAGTTCAGAAAGACAACAAAAAGAGGATGTAATCCCACTGCTTGTGCAGGGGGATTACATGGCAACATTGGATATGAAAGATGCATACTTTCATATTTCAATGTTGCCAGCTCATAGAAAGTACATAAGGTTCACGATAGAGGACCAGCACTATCAGTTAAAGGTCCTTCCCTTCGGCATTGCCTCAGCCCCACATGTGTTCACGAAGGTACTGGTGGTAGTAGCTGCTCACCTGTGCAGACAGTCCATCCCGGTCTACCCTTACCTCGAGAACTGGCTAATAACAGGGAATTTGAATGGAACATGCCTGACAAATATCCAAAAGACAGTAGATCTCCTCTTCAGTTTAGGGTTCTCGATCAACGAGAAAATGTCCAGACTAGACCCCAGCCAAGTTAAGCAGTTTCTGGGGGCTCTAATTCAGACCAAAGATGTTCTTGTCTTTCCCTCCCACAAGAGGGTTCAAAACATGCTATTCCAAATCCCTCACTATGTAGCCAATTGCGAGGTGACCGTACACAAAGCCATGCGACTTAGGGATAATGGCCTCCTGCATTTATCTAGTTCCACATGCACGTCTGCACATGTGCCCCATGCAAGAGTGGCTCTCGAGCCAATGGTGTCAGGCCAGCGGACAATGGGACGATCTAGTGGTTGTCTCTGCAGCTCTCGTTCTCTCTCTGCAGTGGTGGTCGAGGGAAAACATCTTGCAAGGGAAGACCTTCACCACCCCTGCAGTAGCAGCCACTCTCACTGTTGATGCATGTCTGACGGGAGGGGCTCACCTCCTTCATCAGACGCCACACAGCGTGTGGTCTCCAGCGGTAGCAACCAACCACATAAACCTGTCGAAACTGCTAGCAGTGTTCAAGGCCTTGAAAGCTTTTCAAACACACCTCCAAGGGAAGACCGTCCTAGTCCTCAGGGACAGTACCACAGCCATGTATTACCTGAACAAACAAGGGGGCATTCACTCTCCAGGCTATCCAAACTGTCACAGAACATATGGCAATGGGCTCTCAAACACAAGATGTTTCTTCTGTCACAACATGTTCCAGGGGAACTCAATCTTCTGGGGGACATACTCAGCAGTGACTTCCCACTACCCGTAGAGTATGAGTGGTGATTATACAAAGACATTGTTCTCAACGTCTTCGCAGATTGGGGCTTCCCAGAGATCGACTTGTTTGCAACTATGGAGGAATCATAATGCCCAGATTACGCCTCCAGGTACCTGCAGAACGGCTCTAAGGGGAACAGGCTTTGGATCACACGGTGAGGGAAATGTATCTACGTTTTTCCCCCGACTCCCCTGCTCAACAAGATAGTGCACAAGATGCATCAAGAACCAGTCACGATAATCCTGGTGGCGCCGATGTGGGCCTGCCAACCTTGGTTCTCTCATCTCATGGCAATGTCAGTCTCCCCTCCCAGGAAGATGCTCTGTCCGTACAACATGCTGTCACAAGACGGGGGGAAACACTTCATCCATGCCCACAAACTCTCAACTTAGCAGCCTGGCTCCTGAGGTCATAGAGTGCAGGCACCTCCAACTCCAGCAAAGATGTATGGAAATACTCAGGGAAGCACGAAAACATAACACCAGACATTGCTACTTCTGTAAATGGAAATGCTTTGTAATCTGGTGCAATGGCAAGAGCAACAATCCTATTGAATGCATACCAACACATGTTGTCCTGTACCTAACTCACTTACTAGATTCAGGCCTGGTTTCAATTCCTTAAAAGTCCACTTAGCTGCACTGTCAGCATACACCCCTTCCCAGAGAAAGTTTTGTGATGGAAAATGCCAGTAATCAAGGCTTTTATGGAAGGGGTTAAAAGATTTCATCCCCCTATCTCCAACCCAGCTCCCAAGTAGGAGCTGAACGTTGTACTTACTAGACTTATGGAGCCTCCCTTTGAACCTATGCATAAGGCTAGCGTTAAAGCACTCACGTACAAAACCATCTTCTTGGTGGCAATCGCATCAATAAGGAGAGTTAGTGAACTGCAAGCCCTTTCAGTTCAAGACCCCTTTACAATTCCCAAAGATAAGATGGTCCTGTGCACTCATCCACGATTTGCACCTACATTTATTTCAAAGTTCCATGTGAACCAGTCTATAGAACTGGCCACCCTTTTCCAAAACCTCAGTAACGTGGCAGAAAGAAGCCTCCACACACTAGATGTGAGGAGACCGGTGATCTAACCTGGAGTTCTGTACCCAACTTTACACAACACTACTGCCTAGATACACTCTAGGTCTAATTCTTAGGTGGGACAAGCAGTGCTAAGACTTCTCTTTGCTACTGTTCCTTCACACATCCCACCACCATCTCTGAGTACTGCTTGCTAGTCTATGCACAGCATGTGATTCAAAGCAGATTAACAAGCATCAGAAGACATGCATTACTTACCGTAATAGCATTTCTGATGATTGTATCTGCTTAGATTCACATGCGCCCACCCTTCCTCCCAAAATGGAGTAGAAGGTATATACACATCTTACACCTTCTCTCTCTGTACTCACTCACGATGGTCATAGGCTCCTTCACGGCAGAAAAAACACAATCGAGACCTCGACGCGTGAAGGATTTTGGGTACACTACACTTCACGTTAGGGATAGTGTTACAGTCACACCCGTGTCGACGTCCCCTTTCGATCCTCGAAAGAAAAATTCAATACTCTGCGATTATCACTGGATGTCGGACTATATGCACAGCATGTGAATCTAAACGGACACAATTATCAGAAATGCTATTATGGTAAGTAATGCACATCTTACTCATTCTCTCAGTGCTTCTGCTCACACTTGACACAAAATGAGGGTGATTTTTTACCTCTAATAGACCTTCCACTGGAACTCCCTCCTATTGATCCATATACCTGCCATGGGACTCTCATCATCATCTTCCTTCTGACCCACCAGAATTATCCGTAACAATACGCTGCCACATTATCATACATTTCCAACAGGAGTTTGGTACTCTGGTTCTAGTTCACAACTCTCAAGAGTCTCTTAATCAGAGTTGTCCTCACCACATTTTTACAATAATTGGCAAAATGACTCAACCTATTATATTACTTTCACATCACTTTCCTTACCGAGTATGCGTTAATGCGAGCTAAATGCATCTTAACCCATACACATGTTCGCTTTGCTCCCTTCTCCCTACATCCCTTCTACTTGTCCCTCTTGCGCTTTTGGCTAGATTTGCTTTGAGGTGTTGTCAGCCCTCAACACTTTCTTAACGTGTACTTTATCCTTATCCTTCCCCTTATCCAAGCACGCCACACAGGCCATTGAGTATTCTACTCTTTTTTGCGATCGTTATCACTTCCTCCAAACTAGGGTAATCTTTCAGCCGCAACTCCTCACGTCTCTTGCCGTTGTAACACTGCACCATGGACTGATCGTGTATATGTTCATCAAGTTTATCTCTGAATTTACATGCCTCAAGGCGGTAATGCAGTCCTCCACCAACTCATTCGCATCTTTCTTGCAGTTTACAAAGTTGTACCATTCCATAATTGTCAAAAACAAAAAAGGGGTGGGGACTAATATTCCTCTGCGCATACCACTCTTAAATTAATTCTCTGTTTCCCTGCCTTGAATTGCAATATATTTAGGGATGTTGTTGCTGCAAGGACTGCCAACAACAGGCTCAAAGTCCCCTAACGAGCCTGACACCAGACACTGAATATGAAAATATGGTTTGGTCTGTACACTGCGCATATCCCTCAAAATGTCTATTGACAGTTAGTTTAACCAGATTGTTTAAAAAATCTAAGAGTGGATATCTAATCACTTATTGGTAACCAATTAACACTTAACATACTATCTTTCAACAAACAAGATTTTTTATTTTCATATTTATTCCATTGTGGTGATTTTCTTAATCCACGTGTTGGCACCAGCGGGGACTGTTTTGAGGGATATGCGCAGTGGACAAACCAAACATATTTCCATATTCGCATTCCAAAATTGTGTTTGTTTTCGGGTTGAAGTGTAGGTCCAGTTTATTTTAGCGCCACCTCTAGTTCATTTAGAGAGTCCGGGACCATCTCGTCCTCTGCCAGATTTGGTAAGGTTTCAAAAATGAGCTGACCCTCATAACCCAAACAATGCACAAGTAAGGACAGTTGTGGAACCCTCTACTTCCCTCACATATCCCCCCTCTGAGATAATGCATGAATTCCTTCTTCCATTGTGTCTGTGACGTGAGCTCGTGTGCCAGACAAAGTCTGCCAGACGGGTAAGTAAGTGTAGTTGAACCCACCAGCTCAGCAACACCTTCACGTGCACCTCATTCGCAACACATAATACACCTTACCACAGTCTGCTCAATCCTGGTTGCCCCGCGATTAAAATCCCAACCTCATCACCAGTGTTCTGTGATGAAAGCCTCATGGATACTGCTGGTGAGGCATATAGGTTATAAGAAACAAGAGATCCTGCCCAGAGAGCCTCTACCTCCACCTTATGCCTCCTCCAGAAGCTTGGCATCACGTTCTAGAAGCCCGACATGGAGGCCAGGCATCACAAGCCACCTGAGCTAAGGATACTAACTAATGCCACACACAGAAAGAAGTCCATGCATCGTTGAGCACCAACTCTGCCATCCTGTTTGAGCACACATTTAACATTATGAGCAGTACTGAGATATATTGGGAGTGCCCTGCATAGGAGAACCGCACTCTGCAATACTACTTCTGCTCGTTTGATTACAAAATAACAAAACCGCACATGAGCTTTAAGTGATTTTTATAGGATACAGGAAGTATGACGTGCAAAATATTTCCTGGACCAGTATGTATAATTAGCGTTATTTCTCCAGTCACATAACATGTGATGGCTACATGATAGAAGACTAATTCTCCTGTGACACAGGCATTTCTCTGTTACTCTATTATGCATTCAGTGTTTGTAGCAGGAATAGTATTTTCTGGTGGGCACTTACATGTACTACTGCTGTAAATGCAATACTTCATCTGTGTACCTGAACCAGACACATTGGATGCGTGTAATATGTATGTTTCTACATGTTACACGAACTTCAACAGAGGACTGACCACATAGAAAAGCATGTTCCTGATTGTGTGAAAAAGAAAACTGTTTGTAGGATTTCTTGGCATTTGGAAGCCAGAAGAAAAGACCTGCTTCGGCAGAGAACAAGTTCATACCAAGCAGTTTCAGTAGTGTTGTTGCTGTGAGTATTCAATATGAGCTGAGAGACAATATTGTAGCTGCGAGATTTAGTTGAGGGAGTGAGTGAATGTGAAAAGCGTTTTAGGCCATTTCTGAGAGCAGGGTGTTCATCCACACGTTAATCTTATCACTTCTTGAGGAAGACAAGCCCAGATTTAGTTGCGCTCAGTTTTAAGTAATGTGTTGGTATCCACAAACAAACAACACATAAACCGCACCAACAGCACGCAAGATCTCACATTGGTCCGATACTCACACTAAAGCTCAGCGCATGGTGAAAACCGAACTGAATCGGCAAACAGCACACCACTTCCCTCACTTTTCTACTCCCTCTTCACCCGACTAACCTAACCCCCCCACTTCTTCTTTTACAGATCCGCCTGAGCGCCCGGGGACCAATTCCGTTGATGACGGTCCACGGTATAAATACCTTTAACATTTAACACATCTGGATGAGGGAGAGGCAGGATTCAAACCACTTGATTTCTGCATTAGAAGGATGCGTCAATGGTGCACTGGTGATTGTGACTTCCCGGGTTGGATAGAAGATCCTCCCAGGGTACCATGTAGAGATTGAAAGTCATTGGGAAAGGATCAATCCCCAGTAAAAGCCATAAATGATGGGACGTGCCAGAAAGTCAAGGTCCCCTTCGTGGTAAATCCATGTCTTGATGGCAAAACGTGAACCCACTTAGGAAAGTGTATGCCATGCCCATTCATAATGCAAGGACAAGAAAGTGGCCCTGAGGAACACTGCCAGAAAGGAGGTGAGGTGTGTTAGTGGGCTATTAAAAGAGGATTTACTTTCTATCTGGGTTGTAGTGTGTCATCAGCCACCTAGAATTTGGCACTGAGAGGCTGTGGATGAGGGGGTTAGAGATATAAAGAGCAAAAGAGACAACAAGATAGGGAAATGGGGAAAGAGAGATAGAGAGTGAGAGACAGAGGGAGAGATATGCAATGAATCAGTTGACAATCACAGTGCATTTATAGATCCATAACACCACACAATCCCTTGTACTGGACTCAGGGAAATTGCCCTTTCTTTCTTTGACCACCTAGAAAGCAACTTCCCCAGAGAGCATATGGCGAAAGCCTTGGCAGAAAAAAAACATGGAAAACTACCTGTGCCATAGTACAGCTTTCAAAAAATGAACTCTCTATGTTAATAATCACACTTTTATCCAATCAGAACCCTCAATGGATCATTTAAATGCATGGCAATTTCTTGTCAAAGTCCCCATAAATAACCTATTTTATTGGAAAGGTCTACATTGTGCGAAAGCATAGAATCTACTTTATTTTTTATTTTACCCAGGTTTCAAATTGTTCAGTAAGCACATTATGGCTAGATTCTATTATACGCTATTAACAGCTCCTGGCAACATTACATTAGGTTAAGTTAGGATATCATCCCTGATTCTATTATATGCAGTTACAACAGTATCTTCAGATTCTAATGCCCAGTTATTTCCACATGGATAGTTTACAATGCCAAATTTAAGAAATACTGATCCATTTTCCTCACAAGTGCAGCTTCATCCCTAGGACAGGGGCTCCTAATAATCTCTGCCACCCAAATCTCTAACTAAGTCTAACAAAATTATTATTTAAAAGAACCCTGAAAAGGTAAGTCTCATTCATTCCATCCGGTGGCATGCTCAATATATTTTGGATCCAAATGTATTTTCTTTCAACCACCACCGCTCGGATGTTTCAAAACAGTTGTTAAATCTGATGTTGAAGTTGTTGAATTGTGTGCCTTTGATGATCTAAATTTCTTGCTACTAGTGATTTGATATTATATATTCAAATGTTTCTTTTATATACTGTAATCTACTCTTGCACAGTTCTGATTGTTTCACCAATGCATGGTTTGCCACAATATCACTTATATATTTGACACAGGATGAAACACAAGCAACATAATTGCTAAGGGGATTTGTTGTGCCTGTTTTATGTGCATTACATCAATGCTTTCAGTACATTATGCCAAAAGCTACAAGCCAGGCATGGAAATATACCAGTCGATTTTTTGTGAATCAACTTTCTTAAGAACATCTCCTCTGATAATGACATCACAGGTATCATGGCTCCCAGCTGTTGTCATAACATACTGAAAAGATCAATGATAATACACACAAAAAAGCACAGTTAATGTTAAGACTTCATTCTACTTGCATTTTATACTTTGACATAAATATGATTTGGTGCCCTTTGTGCAGACTAGAGATTGGTAAAACAACCATAACTTTCCAAGAGCACACAAATTACATCATATTACATGTAGCTAGATATTTTAATCAGCAAAGACACACAATTCTGCAACTTCAGTTTCAATGTTTATAACAATGAATAATCTGCTGGGTTGTGATAGGAAGACATTTTTTAGGGAAGGGATCCTTGTGGACACACAAACTATCAAGCAGCTCACCGGATGGACTGAATGAGACTCTTACAGTTTAAGCATTCTTTGACATTTTTATTGAAGATTCTATATTCTACACTCTGGACATTCTTGCCCAAGTCATGAGGAAACGTCTGAAACCTGCCTCTAAGCGTAGAACCTGGTACGACTCTGAAATTGCAGCCCTGAAACGCAAGTGTAGAGCTGAGGAATGGAAATGGCAGACCTCAGGGTCACCTTCTGACAAACTGGCTTGTCGCCAGCTCCAAAGACAATACATACTCTCCTTCCATGCCAAGGAAAGGGCCCACATCCAGTCTCGCGTCTCTGGTGCATCCAACAACATGGTTGAACTCTTTAAAATCTGCAGGGAACTAGACAACCCTTCTGCAGTCTCCTCCTCACCTCCCCCATCCCAGGCCCTCTGCAACGTATTGGCCACACACTTCACTACAAATCTCAGGACGTCCTGATCACCCTTGCGTCCCGCTCCCCCTTCTCTTCCCTCACCCCGTGCCTCCTATGTCCTCCCACCCTCCAGCTGCCTTTCTCTCCTCCTGCTCCCCTATCACACCTGATGAGGTCACCAGAGTTGTCCACTCCATGAAGGTCTCCTCCAAACAGGTATCCCCTGCTACTCCAGAACCATTAAAGACAATATTGTCTCTCTTGCTCCTGCACTTGCTGATTTCTGCAACCACCTTTTAGCAACTGGATCTTTGCCCTCCTCCATCAAGCACTTCCTTGTGCGCCCCTTCCTGAAAAAACCTTCAGCAGACCCCACTTGTCAAGCCAACTACTGCCCCATATCTATCACCCCCTTCTTTGGGAAACTCTTCCAGAAGCTGGCCTTCCCCCAACTAACCCAGCACACTGAACTCGCTGGTTCCCTGCACGACCATCAATCTGGATTCCGAGCATCCAGAGGCACGGAAACTGCTCTTCTGAACACCTGTGAGGAACTGCTCGCATCTCTTAATTCCAACTCTCCAGCTGTTCTCATTCTACTTCATCTCTTCTCTGCATTTGATATGGTCAACCTCTCCATCCTCATAAAATGGCTCCATGATACCCTGGGTACCTCAGAGCGGGCACTGGACTGGCTGAGCTCATTGCTCATTGACCGTCTCTCCCAGGGTATTCTAGGCCCCCTCCGACCTGTATCTCCACGTGCAGTGCACCTCAGGGCTCCAACCTCTCTCCCTGGCTCTTGAACACATATCTTGCTCCACTGGCACACCTCATTTCCACCTTCTACCCTTACTTCCAGTGTTACGTAGATGACACACAACACTTCTTCAAACTTTCTTCTGACCCTCTCCTTACTTCTTCCATCATTCATGACTGCCTATCTGCCATCCAGTCCTAGTGTACTTCCAATGATCTCTGCCTTAACGCCAGCAAGACTGAGATGCTTCCTAGTGGGACTCCTGCTCCCTCTTTCTTCCCCTCACTTTGACCACCCTGTAGGGGCTTTCCCCCTTCGACTCCTCTCTTTCCTTCATCCCTCACTTTCAGGACCTTGCCAAGAAGGCCCAATTTCAACTCTACCTCCTCTACCTCCTCAAAGGAATTCTCCCTTTTCTCACGTTCCCCCAGAAGCTCAATGTTTCTAGAGCTCTGGTTCTCTGTAGGCTAGACTACTGTAATAGCTTCTTCCTTAATCTACCCCCTCTTCTCTACTACCCCTCTAACTAATCCAGAATAGGGCTGCAAGACTTATTCTTGGCCTCAAGCCCTGCTCCCTCTTTCTTCCCCTCACTTTGACCATCCTGTAGGGGCTTTCCCCCTTCGACTCCTCTCTTTCCTTCATCCCTCACTTTCAGGACCTTGCCAAGAAGGCCCAATTTCAACTCTACCTCCTCTACCTCCTCAAAGGAATTCTCCCTTTTCTCACGTTCCCCCAGAAGCTCAATGTTTCTAGAGCTCTGGTTCTCTGTAGGCTAGACTACTGTAATAGCTTCTTCCTTAATCTACCCCCTCTTCTCTACTACCCCTCTAACTAATCCAGAATAGGGCTGCAAGACTTATTCTTGGCCTCAAGCCCAGAGACCACATCTCTCCAGCCCTAAAAACTCTCCACTGGCTCCGGGTGCTGCAAGGATCAAATTCAAATCCCTCTGCTTCACCCACAAGGCTGTCTGGGGCCGGAGACCACGCTGTCTACTACTTTCCCTCACTAAATACTTTCCCTCCAGATCTTTAAGTTCCTCCGACACCAACTCTATGTATGTCAAGCGCTTAGCTAAACAGAGAGGTGGGGGCCAATGTCTTTCCTAAGCAGGCTCACTCCTATGGAACAGTCTCGCCCTTCCTCTTTGTCTTGAGCTGGATCTCCTCAAACTCGGGAGCACCTCAAGAATTTCTTCTCCACCTCCTCCCTCTTCTATTAATCCCACAGTTGCTGAGATTGGTGACAAGGGCCCTGATGTGTCCTATGGGGCCCTAGTCACCCACACCGAATTGCCTTCAGCGCTCCCAGCACTTGCCTTGGCACCCACTGGCCTATGCCACCACAGGCCTGCATTTACTTATTTATTGACAGTTGATCACTCACTTAGGCACTTACGGCTGCTCACTCCTTAGCACTTCCCTTCTGGTACATCTATCACTTATCCCCACTCCCTCATCGCATCTCTTCTCTCTGCACTTGCACGTTCTGCATGCTCACAACACCTAGTAGGTCCACCTCAATTTTTCATTGTTTTAATTGATTTTCATTCCCATGTTCCCTCCCTGTTGCCCCGTGGGCACTTTGGAACACAATTTACTTGTTATATAAGTGCCTTACAAATGCACAGTAAATAAATAAATAAATGTGCTTTTGCAAGATTTTATGTAATGTTTTCCATCTCTTTTTTTGACGTTCTGTTTATGTACAACTATAAACTGACAATGGTGACCATGTCATCACTACCGCTTCCGGGTGTCGAGCACTGGCATTGAGAGTGTTTTGAAAATCATGCTGTGGCTAAGCATTCAATGTGTGTTTTACTTGTATCAGTCCTAAACTGAATTTGGTAACCATTTTATGCAGCTATTGTTTTCATAAAAGAACCATTTGAAGAAGGGCGTTATGCTGAAAACCTTGGCACTCTTTTAAAAGGGATTGTAAAAAAATGAGTGACATGTTCAAATTAAAGAATCATTAATAAGAGAGCTTCCTGTGTTTGTCTGATCAGTGATTATACTGCAGTACATAAGTCATGAATGATACACAAGTACAGACTGTGAAGGAGTTGGTTGCTCTTTGGACTCACTTCACGCGCCATCAATGCCGGTGGGCGACAGTGTAGCACCACCCCAAACTCAGTAGCAGATGGTTTGAAATCCTGCCAGACCAGACCATGGCCAACAGTAGGCGAACACTCTCCACATCTTGCCAGTAAAGAACAGGCATGTCTGTTATTATTATTAGCGTATTTATTCCACGCGGAACGAGCTTCGAGAAGCAACGTAGCGCGTCACAACCATAGGGGAACGAACACAGCGAGTAAAGCAGAGAAAAAGGGAGCCGGGAGCTGACAGGGGAGGGTGAGGGTGGTCCATTGGCAGCAGGGGATCTACAAGCAACCAGGGCAGGAGACAGCGGGGCCCAGATCACTGAGACTCAGTTTGGGTGGGGGATGCAGGTTGTGTGACCTAGGTGTCCATCACTCGTTTCATCAAAGCAGGAGTTGTGTATTGCGTTCCTGATGAATAGTTAGGTGTCGGGGGGGGCCCTGGCTAGCTGCGGGGATGGGCTATAGGGAACAAAGCATAGCACAGGGGCAACGTGCTCGCTGTGGAAGCAAGACGACACGGAGCAACACAGGTTCGACCCCCAGGTCTGCGTTTAGAAACCTCGGGGTATTAAGCGCGTTATAAATAACCTATCATATCATAAGGGGAAGACAGGTGGTCTCTGTGATATGTGCCCGTTCCTGCCAAGACTGCAGATAGACAAGACAGTGATGCTGGATTTGAGGGTGAGGGTGTCCGACTGAGGGTAACAACCTCAATTTGTCATGTCTATGATTGTTTTATATTGTAGCGGACCTGAATTTGTCATATGACAAGCTTTATAGTCTGAGTTGTGGAGATACTCATGCGCACTATCTATGTTCCTTTAACAAGCATACATTTTGAACTATTTTGACTTACACGTTACTTATGAGGGTGGGCTGCATGCTTATTGGCCGCTGAATAAGGGTGAGCTTGCCTACCCCAAAATGACTACTCAATGTGTAAAACGCCCATGTAGACTTACTATGCACTGCACACTAAAATTACTCAAATGTATAAAAAGTACCCCCATTTTAAAGCAGCATATCTTCAAAACATAAAAATACATGGAATATGTGTTTGAGGCTTTTTTTTTTAATCAAAGAAGTTTGATTCATAATTGAGTAGCCTTTACAGTTAAAACAATTATTGAATGATATTAGTTCTACATCACTCGGTAAAAGTTGTGTATATTTTTTTCTTCTTAACTTCCGCAGCCTAAGGAACGCCTGTGTGTTGTGTTGCTTTTTACGTTGCGTATATGTTTGAATTTTTTTAACACATGCATTTGATGTGTAATGTAATAGTCTTTTACAGTTGAAACATTTATTGGATTTTGCCATGTCGATATCACCTAGTAAACGCTGTGTATATGTGTTCTCCTAATGCCCTTAGCCTAAGGGGGGCTTGTCATTTGCTGTTTACGTTGCATTTTAATTTTCCAACATAGTTGTCAGTAATTTGCTGTGCTCGCTCGTCCATCCCTGGTTTTTACTGATGACGTTTTATGTCTGACCCGCAGATAACTGTGTGGAACTCCAGAGAAACAGCACCTTCAATATGACGGCCAATAGCACGTCACCAGTCATTGAATTCTGGGAGTAAGTGGATTTCTCTCAATCGGAGGTACAGTGTTCGGGAACTTAGCAATATGTAGCAACACCATCCAGTGGGTGCCATGAATCATTTCATATTTCCTGCATGTGCCTTGATACGCAGGTCTCGACAGCTTCATTGACTTACTTAAAAACACCTCTGCTAAAATTGCTGAAGTTCATGTGACACCTTAACATAAGTCAGAATCTGGGAGCAAATTCCACTTGAAATTCCATTTGTTAACTTACAAAGAGAGTCCACTGGATGTCGCTGTTGGCCTGTGATCTTTCGAACACCTTCTCAACTGCAGTGGGGAACACTCCCATCTATCCCAGTTGCTTCTTGGAGTGGATTGTTGGTGTCAAATTATGTAACTTGTTATTATTTAAGTAGTAGCAATTTTGTTTGTTATATTACTCAGAATGTTAGGTGGTAGTACATGAACTCTTGTGCCTGACACCATTTAAAGAGTGGGTATCTTTGATCGCATTGCCGGTGGAGAAAGTGTTCTTAGAACAAAGAAAACATGTATGCATGCATTACAAATGCGAAAATCCAGTACTTTTGTTTGTATTATTAGACAGGTGCCCTTTGTGCATAAGTGGAATAGTGTTGTGCCAATATGCTGGACACTTGTTTGTGCCTGTCTGTGCAGGCCATCTTTGTGACCAGAACATCACGCTCTTTCTTTGCATAGAGCCAGCTGCCAAAGAATGTATAATATCACCCTCTACAGGCTAATGCCCAAATCACGTGTGCTGAAAACGTATCCAGTATTTATTTATTTATTTATTCGGATTTGTAGAGTGCGCAACAGCGCAGGGGCATTGTGGCGCTTGTTACAGACAGAAGAAGTCTGTGGTAATGATTACACTACAGTAAGTACCTGGCCAATTTGCACATCCTGTGCACATGTTTGTTTCTTTGCTGTTATACCTTCTGGTGGCCCTGGCCAACTCGGTTGGTTGAGCACATAGTCAGTTTTCTCCTCATCTGGTTACAAGCGGTAGCCGGAAGTCAACATTTCATTATGAACTATGTACGGAAGTAGGGTGTCTAGTGAAATGTTCGACAGCCAAATGGTCGACAGCCAAATGGTCGACACACAATTTGGTCGACAGGACAAATGATCGAATTTTTTTTTTAGTTACATATATTTTTTTAGGTTTTCGTTTATGGAAAAAAAGGGTTTTTTAGCAAAAAAAAAATGTGAAAAAACTAAAAAAAAAAATTCGATCATTTGACCTGTTGACCTTTTGGTGTCGACCATTTGTCCTGTCGACTATTTAGATTCGACCAGTTGACCTACAACCCGGAAGTAGCTCCTGCACGTGCTCGGTGTGGTGCACATAACGACACAACCCACTTACATCATCAGAGAATTCCCCTTTACTGCTCATGTTGGCATACTAGCTGTGATGTGTTGAGTCCTGCTCTTCTGGGGTTATGATTATGAGAAATCGAGCATTGGTTCTTCCAGGATGGAGCCGACATCTGTTGGCAGCTGCATGTGCGGCTGCTGTTGAAATGCATGCAGGGGCCATCTGCCTCCGACACGAGCCAAGCCGCCATCCTCAGGGACTTCTCCAACACCACTTCATGTGTCTGATGCAGGGGGCCTCTTCCAAAAGCCGAAACACTGGACGAATTATTGCAGGGGTTATGGACATTTGCAGAGCTAACAGGACTCATACTTGACTCCTCCACAGAGGAGTTACATGGTCCCGCGTCGTGCCCTGCAGGTGTGCCTTCAGCTGGGTTTGTTCAATCATCGGAAAGGGAGGAAAGGCACATGTCTTCCTCGACGGCTGGAAGACAGCATTTGTTGCGGTGGCAAATGGGTCTGACCTCAGCTGAAAAAGGTCAGCAGTTGATCCAACTGAGAGGCAAAGGGGTCTATAGGCAGTGGGAGCCGCCTGGAACACAGACCAGTGCAGCACCCATTCACCTGCTTTTCTCCAGTGATATGAGAACCAATCCTCTGACAGTTTGAGGGAACCGACCAGATACACAGCCTTAACCTTTATGCAGAACCGAATGCAAAATCCCCAAAGCGTCTTTGCCAGGTCTGAGAGTGACTGGGATCCAGCCCGCCTCAGTCTGTTGTTGTTGCAGACTGCAGCTGCAGGGTCCAGGATAAGCCGCATTACCTAGCTTGAGAACTGGCCTGAGAAAGAAAGCACCTGCAAGCATCTCTAAACAATTGATGTGCCAATACGGCTCCTGCCGCTACCATAGCCCTCCAGTCAAGGGCGTGGCACATCTGGAACCCCACCCTTGCATCTGATTCTAATTGCAGACTGGGGTGCGTAGCAAAGAAAGCCTTTCAGCTCATAGCTATAAGGTGTTTTACCCACCAATATAACCTGTTTCTTGTATTGGAAAAAAAAGTGACTTGTATGGTTTGGGAGACAGAGAGTCAAAATAGGAGACTGGTTATCCCTCCCTTACTTTGTAGAGGGCACTCAATGCTCACCCTTTTCCGGATTACCTAACTGTAAGCCTTGTATCCATATGCCCGGACTGGCATCAGCAGCACAGAAGCAAGCGAGCAGAAAACCCTGTGATCGATTCAAAACAAGAAAATACGCATTCACCGTCCAAGGATATTGATCTCCGGTAGGACCGAACAAATGGAGCTAGATACAGTCGCCAATACTTAGAAGAAATCTGGCATCCGAGTACCCGGGTTCGGAAGTATCGCCTTCACAAGTTCCCTACTGCGCCTGCCTTCTTGTAAGGATGTATAAACAACAGGGAAGTTTCTCTGACTACTGCCGTACACCAATGAATTGCATGTCCTGAAGATAGCTCCACAACTAACTGTGTACACGCGAGTACAGTGTAACACAGATGAGAGCTGAAACACGTGTTGACAATCTATCTGAATAAGAAAACTTCGCTTATTCTGTGCTCTTCAGAATAGAAAAGAGACCTTTGTCACCAACTGTGTCCTGAGATAAAGGGGAGTAGAGTCAACGACTACCCAGGCCAAGGGCGTGACAGGGGGTCACAATACTCCTTGCAGGAGAGCTAGGAGAGTACTAGCTCGAAAAAGAGATCACTGTAAGGTACAAAAAACAGGAAGGTTTATTTTAACAAGAAGACATATTTACAGAATTCTTTATGTGTCGTTGCACATAATATATGCATACTGAAGTACATTTATAGTCTGCATATCGGTGGGTTAGTAATAAATAGTGACAAACTAATCCATGTATTGTTTACATTCACAATACATTAACATTGTCGACACATTAATTGGTGTTTCTGGTTCGGTAGGTTGATGGCAAAGGGCAGTGGCTGGATGAAATGGAGCAGCGCTGCAAAGTTGTACCGAACTGTCTTCAGGACATAAAGTTGTGGTCGGACTTGGTTAAGTAAGATGGGCGTCATCCTATAGTTTAAGAATGGAGAACGCATTTAGATACGGTGATACAAGGATTGCCAGATAATGAAAGTAGAGCTGCAAGGAGTCGACCTACCATGTGCAAGTAAGTTGACGCCATGGCAGTGGTCTTGTTTCCCCAGCTGTTGATTATTACGGCTGGGAGGGCAGTCTGCGGAAGTCAGATGCCCGAATCTAAATGGAAGGGGGTCAAAAATGACAATTTGGTACATGGCGGTGGGAAGCGCGTAGGCCAAGAAAAGGTTGAGGTGCAGGTAAGCTCTTGTCGTGCGTGGGTTGGTGATTAGTTTTCGAGTAAAGTCCATCAAAGTGAATGACCTTCGTGAGTTTTGAATGCATAAATATGGAAGATAACCGTGCCTATGTGATTGATGCAGGAGGGTTTGTTAACATGAGTCAAAAGCGGCCAAAGAGACGTGACTGGGTCACAAAGTGTTAAAAATGGAGAAGCATCAGAATGCAAGAAACTTAGCCGTGACTGTGCGATTGGTGCAGGAGTTCAGGAGGGCTGTTATTACACATGCCCTGTAAATTTTAATGGCGGCCAAAGGAAGGTGACTAGGTCACAATGTGTTAGAGTGGATTTCATTAAACAGGGATCAAAGGGTGTGAGAGCCCAGACGCGTGATGAATTAGCGCGGATAAAAACGGCAGTAAATCAAGAAAGTAAGCAGACTGAGTCTTATCTGTGCCGAACTGAGAAGGAGCTGTGTCACTGCAGGCTGTTGTGCGCATGAGTGCCTTGCAGGACAGTTATTTAACCAGAACGAGGCTAAGGCAGGGCGCCGCGATCGCACATGTGCAAAGGGGCAGTGTCTGAGTGCTGGTGTGCATGCATAGCTCTGGGGCGTCAGTCTTCAGGCAACCCAACGTCAATAGTGCATGAACTGATATTTTGTCACAATAAATACAGGTTATAGAACACAAATGCATAATAATGTATGGAACATTTTGTATGTGAGCTGGTCGTAATGCCAGGGCTGTACACTGTTTGAACCAAACACGAGCTAATAATTTGTAATAATAATTAACAAAAGCATAATCTCACCGGGAGACCTTTTTGTATGCGTGTTAGTCATAGTAACAAGGATAAACAATTCTGGTATTTCAAAATGCACCCCGTGATGTCTTTGTTGTAAAGCATCCAAAACATGAAAAGTACATGCAAGGTAAGAGAGAGTCATCAATATAATTATATAACGAAAAAACATGATTGGTGCGGCTGCAATGTCTTTGTTGTAGAGCATCCAAGCATGAAATGCATACGCGGGGTAAGAGAGAGTCATCAATATAACAATACACATGATTGGTGAGGTTGCAATGTTAGATGGTCCATGTGTAAAGTACCGATTACATTTTTAGAAACAGCACCAATTGTTTACTTTGTGGTTACAAGAAAAATACGAAAACACAAAAGGAACTATAGGAACATAATGTTGGCATGCATTGATGCATGCGTGGCCCGGTCTTGGAGGATGGGTGACCATTGTGCTTAGTGGTGTGGTATAGTAGGAAAATAGTATTACAACATTATACATTCGGCTTAGCCTATCACATCGATGTGGGAAATCCTGATCTATTTGTTGAAGAAGAGGTTCCATTCAATGGAAATGTTCAGGCCTTGTCTGACAGAATCAAGGCGGTAAATCCATTTTTGCTCAAGTTTGCAAAGGGCAAGGTCTCTATTGCCACCACAGAAGGGGTTGCCCACTGTTTGCAGTATTGTCCAGAAGATATTGTTGTGGGTATGCTTAATGGCTTTGAAATGTGCCACTAGGGATTTGTCTTCTACTTGATTGCGTACACATGACCGATGTTCACAGATGCGTTGTCTGATTTCTCTCTTGGATTTACCTACGTAAATGAGGTCGCAAGGGCATTTGATGATGTAAACAGACCATTTGGTTTTGCAATTGGTGAAGGAATTTAGGGGCCATAGGTTTCCTTTCAAATCGATTGTCTTTAGGTTTGTCGTCAGTGTGCAGACGGAGTAATTACCACACTTGAAATGGCCTTTTACTGGCGACAGGTTCCATGGTGTGGCTTGTGTGCTGCTCGAGACATCTACTTCCGTGTACGTGTGTACAAGGCGGTCTTTTAGGTTACGGCTGTTTTTGAACGCAAATCTAGGTTTCTCTGGTGTGAAAGAGTCAGTGTAGAGCTTGTCCCAGTGTTTAAGGATCACTTTTTTGATTGAATTGCTCAATGGAGTGAAAGCCGTGACGCAGGTCATTTTAGTGTTGGACTGTTCTCTTTTAGTTGCGGTGAGACAGGAGTCTCGATTGATGTGCTTCACTCGTTTCCTGGCTTGACGGACAATGTGGCTGGGGTACCCTCGTTCTTTAAGGCAGGTTGCGAGTTCTTTACTTTTAGATTCATACTCGACCAGTGTAGAGCAGTTCCGTCTAATGCGTAGAAATTGGCCATATGGAAGATTCATCCTGAGGCCTGATGGGTGGAAACTGGAGTATTCAAGTAAAGTGTTTTTGGATGTCAGTTTACGTATAAGGTGGTACTTAATGAGTTATTTTGATTTTTGCAGATTTCAAGGTCTAGAAAAGGTATTTTGTCTTTGTTGAGGTCTATCGTGAATTTAATGCAGTTGTTCTGTGAGTTCAACCATTGTAGGAACAGGTGAAGATTCTCTTCGGTCCCTTTCCAGACCATGAATACGTCGTCAATATATCGTAACCAGCAACCGATCGAGTTTTTGAAAATGTTATGTTCATTGTAGATTGAATTCTTTTCGAAGGCGTCCATGAACAGGTTAGCTACATCTGGGGCAAAGGTGACCCCCATATTGGTCCGTGGCACTGCTGGTAAAAAGTCTGTTTGAAGATGAAATAGTTCTCCATGAGGGCTATTCGAGTGCATTCAAGAAGGAATGCTGTGGGTGGTTCCTCTGATGTCCTGTTGTCTAGGTAGGTTTTAAGTACTTCTAGACAGTCCAGTTGTGGGATGCTTGCATATAGTGACTCTACATCCAGCGTTACTAGTAGGTCTTCTTGTTCAGCTTGTATGGTGTCCAGTTTTTTTATCATGGCCGTGGTATCCTGGATATAGGACGGCATTTTGCAGATGAAGGGCCTTAGGCAGTGGTCAATGTAGATGGATAGTGGCTCGAGGACTGATCCAATGCCTGCCACGATTGGTCTTCCAGGTGGATTAAGTAGATTTTTGTGGATCTCTGTGTCCTGACAAAAGAGTGGAGATATCACCATCATACTAACCCCAGTCACAACTTTTTCTCTGTGTGTAATAAGTTGCTGTACTTATTATGTTCTGTACTCAGCATTTATGTTACCTAAACACTACATGTACATGCCCTTAGTATTTATGCTGTTTTGTTAATCAATTCGTCTTAGTGATGAAGCAGTTTCCTAGGGTTTTTTATGTAGTCTACTAATAAAATTGTTTTTGGAACACAAAAACAAACGAGTAACATGATACTCTCTTTCAGAAACCGAAGCATAAATAACAGCTGATGGTTATGTAATCCGGAAAAGGTGAGCATTGCGTGCTCTCTACTAAGTAAGGGAGGGGTAACCAGTCTCTTATTTTGACTCTCTGGGCCTAATTCACAGAGCACTTTCCAATGGGGTTTTGCCATTATAAAACACTTCTGTGAATTAGGCCCTCTGAGTCCTAACTCTTCCACTATTGAGCCTGGTCATCCGAGTGGCAGACTTGGAGTTTATCAGAAAACCTAGAAAAATCATCTCCTAAGTGGGATGCAACGCCAACTTCTCTAGATTTATTATAAACCTCAGAGACAGCAGCAGGTCTGTAGCAACCTGTGAGTGGGCATGTGGGGCCTGAAAGAAATTCATGACAATGCCGTCAATAAACAGGCGATTCCTCCTGTCTGAGAAACTCTGCCACAGGCCTGAGCAGACTCGTAAAACACCAAAGCGCAGAGGACAACGTGAAGGGAAGGACCAAAAACTGGAAGCCGCTGCCTTACCAGAAAAATTGCAAAAAATGCCTGTGACGCCTAACAATGGGCACTGTGAGGTATGCAACCTTGAGATCCACCCTCACAAACCAATCTTCTTCTTTTTTTAAATGTTTATTTGATCTTTAAAATCTATCAACACCGATGTACATACAAATTAAATACATATAACATTTCATGTAAAATACCAAGGTTGATAGACTTTCACAATATGAACAAATGTTATATTAAAGTTCATCAGAAATAGGAAATACACATAGTCACACAAGCATATACAATAAAAGCATTGATTACGATCCCAATATATAAAACGCAAGGAACAGAATAAAGAAAGATTATTTTTTTAAAGAATAATGTTCTAGTTAAAGTGCTTTATAAATCCCAGTGCATCCAACAGTCTCTCTGTAGTTTGAAATATTTCCCTGCCGGCATTCATCCTAATCCAGATATCATCCCGGGAAGACATGAGACTGTTATATAAAAAACAACCCAGAAATGTCATATGGATATCGATCAAAACTGGGCATTCTACTAGTATATACCTCAGGGTCTGTGCTATTTCGAGGCTTTTACAAAATCCGCATATACCTATCGAAGAGTCCGCTGAGGGGGAGGGACATCACATAACTTCATCTGTCAGTAGCAAATTCAATCGAAATCGAAGAAATTGACCCAGCTCGATGGCATTGGTGCAGCTGAGGTTAGATTTGAAGTTTGCTTCCAAATTCTGCCCTCCATTTTTTCCCATGATATCTTGTAACAAGCTAATCTTCTCGTGTCTGAATGTCCTTGAGAATTGATATTGTCTTAATTTTGAAATGACGATCTAGCACAAAACTATTGAATTCCTTCTAATTGATGACAGGTCCTCCCTTCTCTTACTTTCTGACCAGGAATATATTGCTGATGAACTCTGTGAGCGGATCCATGCCTTTTCTCTGTGGTACATTTTCCTAAGACACTCTCTACCTCCTGAATGATCAACACCCTGTGGGCTTTGGCAAAGAATACCACTCTCTTGGGAGACAATTACTGAGGTGTCCCTAAAAACTCTCACCAGAAAATTCCTTGACTTTCCGAAGAACTTGCTGGTCACGAGAAACATACTGTTAATTCAGCATGAAACAAAATCGCAACCGCCCTCCGACCGAGCCCTTCTTTTCCCCCAGCTATGGGGAAACACACCCTGAGAGAAATCTGCTCATCTACAGCCTCCTCTGACGCCCCCTCCTCTGTTGAATTATGTTCTCTGAGGAAAATAAGTTTGTCTCAGTCACTGGGTTTGTGCTTCTGATTGTCTGCAGATAGAGGAGTCTGAAGGACGTGCACTTCAGCCTGCCCGGTAGTACCTGCCATTGCCCACCCTTTAAGAGACCCAGGGTGAAAGAAACCTTTCTCAGGGAAACCTGAGCCTTCTCTAGTGAGGTGAAAGTGTTCCCAAAATGTCTCCACGTCCTTCGCAAAATCATTCTAAAAAGGCAAAGACGCTGAGTCCTCCGACCCCTGGAGTCCATCAAACCTCCCATCTTGGAACTTATTTTCACCAAAATGCCATTCCTATGCTCCTGCATTATGGAAGCCTTGGTGTCTGCAAAAAAAAAAAGATTGTCCTATGGGCCCGGTTGCTGACCCCCCCCCCCCCAGGAGGCAACACGGTTCCAGTTCCCTTAGCTTCTTCTGCTAAATCTACACTTTTTACCAGTGGGTGAACTGACTAGAGCTTGGTTAAACATTAGCTAGCTCATGGTTATCTTATGTCAAATGATTCTGGGGCAGTCAGCCACCTGCTTCTGAAAGAAGGGGGTGGGGTAACAAAGAGAAGTGAGAGAATCCATAGCAGAAATGATGTAGAGCCATCATGTAGACAGCAAAGGGGAAGACACAAAGGCGCACATCCACCGTAGACATCCACTGTTAGTAAAAGGCATGGAACTAGAGGAGCACCAGGATCTAGTTTGTTCCCCTGGTTAAAGTACACACTAGTCATGCAGAGCTTTGTATGCAAAGGTAGGGACAAGGAAGTGAGGTGGATTTTGTAATTCACGTTACAGATGATCAAAAGGCTAAGAAGGATAAGGATGTAGAAGAAATGTCTGTTTTTGAAACTGGTCCATGAAGTTGATGACAAAAATGTGCGTTTTTTTGGTGGGGTGCAAATTGCCAGAAACCAGATTGGCCACAAATTAGAATGTGGCCCATTGGAGGCAGGGGGCCCATACTTGCAAAATGGACCATAGATAGGAGTACGGCCTGTGCACCCTAAGGGTGCTGGCTAAGGTCTTCAAAACAGTGGTGGAACGGCTGGTGGATGGGTGCTACCTTTCATAACCCCTTTGCTCTGGGACATATTCCCAGTGGGACAATAAACAGGTTCTGGACAATTTACACAATTGGATAAAAGTGCTATAAAATGTGTAACAGGTTAAGAGGTAGAATGCTAAGTAAAGGGTTCACAATTGTTCGAATGCGTGATTATGCCGAATTTCGGCCGTTCGAATATTCTGAATAGCCGAAAAGTTCAACCAAACCACGCATTTGGTGCTGGGGCTGTCCCCCGCCCCCTTGCTCACTATATTGTGAGCGGAGGTGTCCCCCGCAGTAATCCCCCAAAAAAGGAAAAAAACAAGGGCTGCTGGGGTTTCCGCTGAAACCCCTGCTCAGTGAGCAGTGGTTGCGGGGGTGTCCCCCGCAGCTGTCCCAAAAAAAAAAAAAGAAAGGAAAGGACCCTGCAGCGCCTGTTCTGATCACGGAAGTGAAATGGAATGGGTATCGCAGGGACCAGAGAATCAGAGGCAAGGTAAGTAGGGGGATGGTGGTGGGGGTGCATTGGGGGTGTGGCCAGTGGTGTGGGTGGGAGTGTGGGCAGGGGTTTGGCCAAATCAGAAATGTTCAGGGAAGAAAAGACCGATGGTTATTTTGAAAATATAATCTTCTGTCTTTTCTCTCTCGAACATTTGTAACTCAGTCTTTCAACCCCAATCTCTGAGTAAATATGCAGTGTCACAGAGTGCAAGACATATGATAACCCTACAGGGAATCAGTAAATACAAAGAGTTAGTCATTTAAACTTATGTAATACTTAGAGATGATTATAAATAAAAATAAATCCCATCAATAAAAATAAATCCCACAGGTAGGTGTTGTGTAAGGGTTGCCTGAAAAATGAAATGCAAGGCATTCAACATGCCCGTTTGGGAATAGGTGGCCGGAGTACTTAAGTGAAACTCGGAAAAATATCACTACACTAAATCCTCAAATTAAATGATTGACATTATTTTGTATTGCTTGAACTACAGATGTTAAGCACAACAGCACAGATTTAAGGAAGCTCTTACAGTAATGAAAGCCATCAGAGAAGCAAAGCTTTACCGCCCTAAGGAGATCCTCATGGAAAAGGACTTTATGATCAAATTAAGTCATAGGCTAAGAAAGTCTGCAAAGACCCCATGAGAGCTCTCAATGACACGTGTTTGTCAGAAACAATTCAAAACGTGTCACTTGCTAGTAGCAAAGATACCCTTGCCACTTATCAAAAGCGGATGCCTGCAGTTTTGTGATGGTCACTTGCAAACCTATTCCTAAATGGTCTGTGTTAAGAACATTGAGCTTGAGATTACGTATTTCCTCACAGTTAGCACTGCATTCGATCCTAGAAGTGATCTTGAGTAGGACCACCATGTGATCTCCTGAGACGCCAAATAGAGCTGGGCATCACGACCATATGCATGCACCTGTAAAAGTCACACAGACGTTACATGGTGATATATGATATGATATATGATTGGTTATTTATAACCCGCTTAATACCCGGAGGTTTCTAAGCATCGACCCGGGGATCGAACCTGTGTTGCTCCATGTTGTCTTGTTTCCAAGACGAACGCATTGCCCCTGAGCTATCCTCCCGAGACTTTCTACATGCTACATGTAGAAAGTAAAAGCACAGGAAAATATGATCCCTGAGAGACTCCACAATGAATAGGCTCTTTCCGGGCCAAGAACTTATCGATACATTGAAATATATTCATTAGGTGATCAGCAAAAACTACTGGCAAATGAATGCCAGGTTTCTAAGCACGGACCCGGGGATCGAACCTGTGTTGCTCCATGTTGTCTTGCTTCCAAGACCAACGCATTGCCCCTGAGCTATCCTCCCAAGACTTTCAACATGCTGCATGTAGAAAGTAAAAGCACAGGAAAATATGATCCCTGAGAGACTCCACAATGAATAGGCTCTTTCGCGGCCAATAACTTATCGATGCATTGAAATATATTCATTAGGTGATCAGCAAAAACTACTGACAAATGAATACCAGGTTTCTAAGCACGGACCCGGGGATCGAACCTATGTTGCTCCTTGTTGTCTTGCGTCCAAGACCAACGCATTGCCCCTGAGATATCCTCCCAAGACTTTCAACATGCTGCATGTAGAAAGTAAAAGCACAGGAAAATATGATCCCTGAGAGACTCCACAATGAATAGGCTCTTTCGCGGCCAATAACTTATCGATACATTGAAATATATTCATTAGGTGATCAGCAAAAACTACTGGCAAATGAATGCCAGGTTTCTAAGCATGGACCCGGGATCGAACCTGTGTTGCTTCATGTTGTTTTGCTTCCAAGACGAACGCATTGCCCCTGAGCTATCCTCCCGGATGATGAAAATACATGTTATAGATGCGAGTCTCAAATATGGTGAACAAGTGCAAAGGGCTTGACAAGACGACCTGCATTTCATTCCTGATAAATCATTATCATAGGCCAGCAAAACAGTCTCCATTTCAAAAATTTCAATAGCAGAAATCCTTCATGCGGCAGGAAAAATCAAAGCTTCCATTAGGGAGGACGGCGTGGACAGTCTGATCCTGGAAAATATGGCAATGCTAAATGCATCTCTCATTCAGGGGTTTGTATATAGGGATCTAACACATCCACAATAACCCTTATGCATAAGAAACCCATGGCAAATCATAATAAGTTGGCCAATTACCATCTTACTTCCACCCTACCACCCTTCGTTGCATTGCATGATGAGGTAAAGTGAGATCACTTAACCGCACACGGCTTTGTAGCAACTCACACCAGCCTTTGAGGGCCATAGTTGGGTTTTCGAACATCGAAAGGCAATCGTTACTCTATAGGGTATGCTCGGAAGTGTGGATGATTCTTGATCTGCTGGCGGCATATGGGACAGTTGACCATGGCATTCACGTTCACTTCCTGGAAAAGCTGGATTGGTGAGAAGAGCAGCCCTCTGGCGGATCTGGTCATTACTCACTAACCGTGACCAATATATCAAAATCAGCACTCCCTCCCTGTCAGTCAAAGGAATCAGGTGCAGTGTTTCTAGAGGTTCATTTCCCTAGCTATAGCTTTGCAATGTCTACATGAGGCCCATGCCAGCAGTTATTGAGGGATATTTACTGAATGTTCAAAGGTGTGTGGATGAGAACACTGGCCCACCCTCACCGGGGAAACAATGCACCAATGTAACAAGTATGTTTGTGTGCAGGAGAAATGTATTGTTCAAAAGCACCTTAAGCAGAGATACTGGTTACTTGAAAAGGCGGAGGGGATAACCTGCTATTTGCCTGGCCACAGGAGTTCTGGGAGGTCCTGAAATTGGAGAGGAAAATAGAGAAGCTTGGTATATGGTTTGATACTGACCAGTCCTTCTCAGCCACCATAAAAGCAGTCATTTCACAGGAAGTTCTTCCCATTACTACAGATGAGTGAATGGATGGCACTTAGCAGGTTGCTAATACTAGCAGGTCTAGATGTCCCCAATAACGAGCCAGATTCATGCCGGGTTTTCCAGATACCCGTCGTTAATATTAAGGAGATACATTTGCATAAAATGATTCTAAATGTATGCACATTTTTCCTCATGAATATTAATGAGGGATATTCTGAAAACCCATCAGGATTCCGACTCTCAAAGCCCAGAGTTGGACAACCCTGATTATTGAATTCATAACTGATATCTTCTGAAGGAATCCCAATCCAGAGTAAGCTTTTTGAAATATAGGTGGGGAAGGCATTTTTAAGATCCCTTGGACACAGGTATCAGTAAAAGAAAGATTACTAAAGCAGTGCATTGAAATAGACAATACACGCACCCAGAATCAATGGGGGTGCGCAAGTCACAAATCATGTGGAAAACTAGAAGGCTTGAGTTGCTGCACAGCTGAATGTGCAAGGACCGATTGCAGAGAATTTGTGATATTACAGATGTGAAACGTTTTTTCTGCGGAAAACAAGTTAATTCTTACAACACCAATCAACTCGCATGAACATGCACAGAGCATAGCAAAGTCAGCCTGCAACTGAGCAGCGGTGAAAACAACCCTGAAGTTTCACGAGCGGCTGGCTCTAAAAGAAGTACAACAAATGTTTGGCCTGTTAGTATTAGCAAATAGTTACTGTGCATGTTTATGAGGCATGTCTAGCATTTTCCCAAACTCTAAAGAAGGTGTTCTACCCTGTTAGCCTGGTGCACAACATGCATCCTAGGCTTACTCTTATTAGTCTCAGCCAATCACAGTCCTCACAATGCACGCACTACCTGCTGATAGTTGCCCACAATTCTCAGGATTCCTTTGGCTGAGACCCAGCTGGCTTCCTATGTTCCATATTGTCTGTTAGCCATCCATAGCCTGTTTGCCCTTCTTCGCACCTCTGTCTGGGGCTTCTTTTAGGTCTGCAGTGGCTTGTCTGTGCGCCTCCTGATTTCGGCCTCTCCAGCTTTCTTTAGATGGTGTTTTAAACCAAGTCTTTTCTTTTATTTTGAAATCATGAAAGGGGGATATCATAAATGGGAAGTGTTTAGTGTGTGTCATTGAAAATTAGGCTCCTAAAGGTTCACTTGGGTTGCAGTGAATTCCTATCAGTTCGGACCTTTCCGATAATGGCACACACACTGAATTAGGATGCGAAGAGAATTCACAACTGAGGAATGGATGTTCGGTACACAAATGATTAAATACAAATCAGGGAGACCTGCCACGTAGTCGTAGGTTAAAGAAAATAAACGTTTTGTTATATAGAATAGGGCTAGAAAATAGGGACACTGCAGAGGAAACATGGCCAAGAACACGCACTTTTCTAAGCAAGTATTGGCAGGAGACATTGTGCTTGCTTTTTTATAGGCACTGTATAGGCCTTTTCCGAGCATTCACTCATTGCAAACGATTTTATTACCATCATTTGCACTGGTACTTACATCATATGACCAATATTGCTATTACCCAGCTAGTGCCATCAAAAGCACAGGGTCTTACACCATTGAAAGGTTCTTAGAATCAAATGCCTAGATACCCACAACCGTGCCAGTGAGTACCATCAATGCAATACCACTCATATAATTGGACAGACATTGAAGCTTTGGTGGCCAAACAAATGCATTGAATTCCGCATCACACCTCCACCCTTTAGTCTCCATTCACTCACAGCTTTCTCGCCCTGCCTCAGGGAGCATGTACTCCACAGCTTCAGTGCTTAGTGTAGTCTTTATTAATTTGCATGAAAGAGGATACACCAGCATGGAATATTTCGGTTGCTGTACTTCGTCCAGTAAATCTCCTCAGCTCCTTACCATGTACCTGAAAACAGGTGGCATTTGATAGCTGTGCTGTCAATCAGCTAAACTAAAAAAGACCTTAATGGAGGCCTGCGTCCACCAAAGGGCTTTCTAACCATGAAGTGGCTGAGAAGCAACTTGGAAGTTGCAGATGACGTGCTGACCTATCAAGGGAACTATAAACAAAACGATTTAACTTCAGAAGATGAATAGACCAAAATGTATTCTCAAATACGTGCTTACAAAGTCCAATCTTACGGATATCCGTGATTTGTTTGATAACGAAGGAGAAAAAACAGAAAGTCATTTGTTGGAAAATAAGTTTCGGTTTCGTCTCCCGTGGACATTTCTGACAACCCGCTCCCCCCACCCCTTTATTTACCTTCGGGCGGCACACCTCTCTATGTGCCGACGCCTCCACCATCCCTCTGCAACACTTTCGTTCAGGGGAACCGGCGCTTCAGGGTCCGTTATCTTTTTTTTTTTTTTTACTTTATGTCGTAGGTCTCAGGGTAGACCCCCGCAAACTCCCCTGCAACCTTCGATCCCCTTGTTCACTATAATTGCATCGAATGGCAGATGTATCCGAAATGTTCAGCTGTACGTAATTTCATTTGTTTTTAAATATATATATATATTTTAATGGATTCAGAATCTTGCAGCCTTGACATAATACAGAATAAATGAAATGGCCCCCAAACCTTATCAAAATAGTTTTGCTTTTCCAAACTAAATTAAGCTCCTCATCAAAAAATAAACCATGAAATAAAAATACATGTTGCCTTGAGCGCTCGTTTATTGTAGAAACTAAGCATGACATATTAGTTTGCTGTGGGATGAAACCTGTCAATAGTGGGCAAACACAGGTTGTGGGGGAAACATTGGAGCAGGTTTGGAGCAGGTTGTCTGGGGAAATCTGTACAAGAAGAAGCACCGGCCCACCTATGAATAAAAGCCTGCAGAGGGACTTGCCAAGGAGTAAGAAGTTGTGGCCTTGACAGGGATGAAAGGCAGCAAGTACCCTTTGATCGACCCTGCCTTACTTACCTTACTTTATTTGTAGTCCCTTCAAAGTTGAAGGATAGATCACTTAATGGTCTCAAACCCTTTTAATACTACAAGACTAGCCATTTTGGGTTTGGCCTAGTTCCAACATGCTTACTGTCAAGTGACAAGCTTTGATGGAACAGCTTGTAAGCTTAAAATGTGTCGGAAGCTCTCCAGTCCCACTAGGGAAGTTAACTCCAGAAATGGCCGTTAAACGCTTGATCTCACTTTGTTACTTAGCACTGCATGCCATGCTCTGTTGCTGAAGAAACTCACAATCATTCCACCCAAAGTGTTGCAAATGTAACGGCTCCCTGCTGCCAAATTTTTATTATTTGCCCATCAGAGTGCAAAAGTGCATGGCAAAAGGCAGAGTGCACGTGTATACACTGCTTTTTAACCTGCAGTTAAGCACTCTGCAGTGCAAGTGAGTAAACACTGCCTGGCATGCTTGCATGCCTGTCAGCATTTACTTTTAATTGCGAGTGCCGCTTGTAATGGCAAGCAACGCTCACAATTACAATTTAAACCCTGCACGAGATGCAAGCAAGTCAGGCAACGTTTAATTGTAATTGCACATGCTGCCTGCCATGCAGGATGTATAATGAATCCCTCTGGGGTCTGCTGCTTTATACTGATGCATAAAGCAGGTGGACCCAATAGGGATTTCCAGCATTGATGCATGCAAGAAAGTCTATGCCAGCGCAAATGCTGGAGCAATTTATTGTGTAGAGGAAGAAAGGCAGTGGAAACCCAAGTTGCATTCCACCCCTCCTCTTTGCCATACAAACAAATGAGTTGTGAAGTTAATGGAAGGAGTAAAAGCCTTAAGCAGAGCTAACGTTATGGCTCTGATGAACATGAGCACCAAAAAGCCAAACGGGTGAAAAGGGATACATGCATTCCCTCGACTTCTATGCAAGTGTCCCAGAATAATAACATCTTACTTGACATTATGCGTTGGTCCTCCCACCTAGTCACTTTTGCCACAGTTTAAATCCATGCACACCAACTCACCTTTTGGCTAGCTCACAGCATTTCTCAACATCACTCCACAGAGGCACACTGAGCCAGGACCTTCTTAGAAAAGGAATGGTGATGGCACATCAGGCAATTTAGTGAACGGCTTCACGTTGTGTTATACTTGCCTGTTACAAGGAGGTCTGTTCAATATGAAGTCACTTAGAATATGACAACTTCTCCAGCTTAAAAGCCGGGGAACCCACCACTAGCCAGCTGGGAAGAGATGGCTTGGAAGAGATTGTTTGACTAGAGGTTTTGGGTGGGAAAGAATTATCAATCTCAGTTCATGAAGTGCAAGGGCCCGATGAAAAGCTACATTTAATTAAAGAGATGGGTAGCAACTGGCTGCACTGAGGGTGTAGGCAAATTAAGAGGGAACCATTGTATGGGGGTTACTGAAGTGAGTGGTAACAATGGACTCATTAATATATCAGTGGGAATTGTAGATCTAAAAGTTTGGGTGTGGAATTTTGCAGGCTTCAAAAGCAAGCAGCCTGATAATGCATGTTGGGAATTTATTAAGGACTATCTATGTTTCATGAGATATGGCTGACTGAGCCAATCCATCTCCAATTATAGTGGGTTTTGTAAGTGACTTCAATCCAGCAATCCAACTAAGTCAATGCCTAGTCTGGGATGCCCAATGGAAGCCCTTATTTTTTATATTTTGACGTCAAGTTCTTAAATCTGGATGATGAACCCTTATATAACGCCCTTCTCCTTGAATCCCCCTGACCTCATTGAGCCAAGAAGTAGGTTTGTTTTGCAAATTAAAGGTTTATTGGAAAAATTAAACTATATATATATATATATATATATATATATATATATATATATATATATATATATATATATCACACTTTTATGAATAAATAGTGATCAACAATGGGTAATATTACAAGAGCACACTCTCTTTAATCAATGAGGAGTTGGTATAGAAAGAATAAGGTAGCAGAGACTACTTGTATGGTTTCAAGGAAATGCAAGATGGGAAAGAAAGCAGCACAGAAATCAACTTGATATGGTTTCAACAAGAGATAATATGGTCACTTTTTCCCTTGTGACAACTCACTCCCCCCCTTAGGCAATATAAAGAGATGGAAAGGAGAGCACACAGTTTTCAGGAATACAATCAAATGCAGTTCAAATTCCAGTTCCCCCAGCAAGCTTAGAGAAAACCGGTATGCTTTTAAACAGGCAAAAATACTTTTAAATGTGATTGCAATTAAGTGAAAATTATGCTAACAATGATTTTAATTCACTAAAGGAGATTCAGGGTAGGTGATAGTTAATTGGAATTGGTACAGGTCAACACTAGCAATGATTCAGGAGTGATTATCAGGTTGAAACGAAATTCAGCAGTTGCAACAAAAAAGCAACTATTTTTAGAAGTGGTGAAATTGAGCCAATTTGCAATTCGCGGCACTTTTTCCGAGTGCGTAAACTGCGATTACGGAAGAACTATAAGGAGTTGGAAGGTCGTTTTAGGTTTGGAAAGCTGAGGATCTTAGCTTTAAATTGACAGTTAAATCTCGCTTCTAGGACGTGCGGTTCAAAAGATACGGACGTTTTTGTGGAGGTAGATTTTCAAAAATAAAGTAAATCTTTCAGAATGACAGATGACGCTTTTACAGATTTGAAACCACAGAATGGACACACAATTTCTATGCAAGTCTGGTCAGGTTGAAATGGTTTAAATAAGATTATTTTAGACTAAGAGATTGGTCTTGTACAGTTCTTAGACTGGATACTCACTCCTAGTTTTGGACTGGAATGGGCCTGGGACTGCACCGTCGCCACCGGACGGTCAGGCACTGGTTCTGCTCACAGCGCACTCTCTGGTCTGCTATCGGCACTGCACAGCGGTCTGGTCTGGGTGTGACGGGTTCTGGATACAGCTCTGCTTTCTGGGTCTGGTTCTGGCATAGAGTTCTAGCCAGAAGCAAAACAGCTCACCCAGCTGTTGAATAGTTTAGTTAGGTTGCTGGATTCTGGGGCCCCTGAAAAGAGTTCAGATTTTGGGTTTGGCCCCTGCTTAAGGTTCTAGATCTGGGTTCTAGAGTCTGGTCTCTGGATCTATCTGGAATCTGGAGTCTCTGGAGTCTTTGTCTGGATCTGGAGTCTTTTGGCAAAGTGCTGCGCAAGAAATCGATTGAAGAGTGAAAAATGAATGTCCCTATCTGGGTCTCAATGGTTATTTTTATGTCTTTTTGAAAGTGGGAGGGAAGGCTGACTTTCCATGCCCAACCCTCTGAGGATCCTGATAGATTAAAGGATTTACTGTCCTCTGACTGGAGAAGGGAGTAGTGAGTCAGAATGAGTCATCAGGTATCATCTTTATGGCTGAAGGAAAGAACACTCCCCCTTGTATTTACTTAGAAAACAATTTTTCATAACCAAACATTCTTCCCAGATACACAAGTTGTTGGAATTACATGTACACATCACAAATTAATTTAAGGCAGGTTTCTGTTCAACCCTGCTCTTTCTAAGAGCTTGGGTTCAGAAATGACAACTTATTTGCAATTTTTCGTGGGTTTCACAATATTGGGTTCGCACCAAACCTTACACAGAGGTACACACCCTCTCTGCGCATATTACTGTAAGTTTGCATTTTTCTAGTATAAACACAGTGTCTACCATATTAATAAATCCAGGGTTTGGTCTCAGAGCATCCCACGGCATCCAACTTAGTCTCAAAATGGGGTGCATTTTTCATATTAAGAATCCCCAAATTGTACATTTTCATCAGCTTGATACAATATTATATAAACAATTTAATAAAACATACATCTGCCGGGCTCTCTGAATCCACAATGGTTTGTCTCTGCCCCTAAAAGTTTGGCTCTGACTCAGAGATCACATGTCTTGCCTTCCCCCAGAGCAGTGTTGTTCAGGCACACCCAAATCAGATTATTCTATTCAATTGAAAGAGTCTATTGTTCCTTTCTCCAGGCTGCAGGGAAAATCTCCTCCCTCTTAATCAACAGGACCATGTGACTTCCTGTACTGTTGCTGAGAAGACTAGGTGTGAAGGCTTCCCATGGACAGCCAGTTTGAATACAGGTCTCCTGTCGGAATTTAGATCACCAGCGCCGGTCAGTGGCAAGCACCGGTACTGCACCTATTTTTGACAGCTGTCTTACCAGTAAGCAATCCTCAAAATATACTTTGCTCAAATATAGATACACTTCTGTGGACCTCAGATTCATGTAGATTCTTGCGGGAGAATGATGTTGACCCCCCAACAAGGAGGTGGGACCTTTTTAGTGGTTTTAGTGAGCCATGATTTTAGCACTTTTTGACATCAAGAAAATGAATTCCCAACAGCTCTGGGTTGCTTTTGGCAATCAGTATTGCTATTCCCAAATGGTTTCAGGCTACTGGGTGTGTAGCCCAATGGTGGTTTAAGGCATTGACCTCCTGTGCTGTGCTATTTTTCAGATTTTTACTGTGCATTTTTGGATGATTTCTGGCGAGCAGCATGCTTTCCGGCGGCCATTATGATGTTTCCACTGCCAGTAATGCACAATGATGTAGCAGGGCTTGAATGAGTGGGTTCAAACATCCCACAGTTTGTGTTCCAGCACTAAGGAGTAGCTCCATAGGCCATATTCCTTTAAATTTGGATTGGATAGTTAAACAATTTGATGTGTCCGATGCCAATATTCATTCTTTGATATTGAAGACCAGGGGAAATAAGCACCTTGGAATAGTCAATTTTTATAACAATACAACTGGGAAGGGGTCTGTGGATAAAAAGATTTATGTTAAATGACCACACGCATCATATCATGGATGTGAATTTGCGGCAACTCTTCCCGACAATGAGCGGGGAGAGGGGATTAATCTCTGACTAGATACGGGTGACGATCTGGTTGCTGATAATGAGAGGATAGGGCATTACTTGTGAATAAGCAGCTTTTGGCGGACCCGTTCTGTGGGACATTCTTTTGGAAACTGGCTGCCGTACTCTAAATGGTAGTTATGGCTCTGAAATGGCCAGGCATTTCACCTTTGATAAGGAGAGGTTTGGGCGCATAGTTGACTATGTTCTGATACCTATGGAGTGGCAGGATTGTATTCATGCCTTTGAGGTTCATAGGAGGCATGAATGTGATCACAACCCTCTCTCCCTTTTATGATGCTGGGAAGGAAAGGTGATCAAGACGAGTCATACTCGTGCCTAACACTTGCTAAGGGAGGCAAATGGAAGGTTGCTATGATGGAAAGTCAATGGAAAGACCACCCTGCTTAATAGGGTGGTGTGACAAATCTTTGGATGTCGTCCCTTCTCCACTAGGAGGAGCCCCTTCCCATGAGGCCAAGGAGGCGAGGCCGCTAACTGATAGTCCCCCTGGGGGTGGTTGTCAGTGGCTGGATCTCACGGGGAGGGATCCCCCTGTGGGACTAGGGACGACTCCCCGGGAAGAACGTGGTCTGCCCAAAACATATTCCCATTGCCCTCATGCTCCTACCCTATACAGGGTCCCATAATCCCATACACTTCCATGTACTTTTGTAGGGTAGATGATTTGGCTTCTCTAAAATGTATTGAGATGAGGAAGAGTCGGGACTACCTATGTGAGTCATATGTGGAAACTGGGATGAAGAAGAGTACAAATAACCCAGCTGAGGATGAGAACATCAATACTGAAATGAAGAAGAGGCACAGAGTGATAAAGAATACCCTGCAGAACCAAGATCAGCATTCTAGTCGACACAGACAATCTGTAAGACAGTGGAACATAAAAAGGGAAGAAGGACTGAAGTGTCAGTCCCTCCCTGGAGGCTCCACCAGCAAGGCTGCAACTCGACAACCAGAGAAGGAGAAGTTCCAATCGGGACGCTAGTGAAGCGGGAATGGCGTCCCAAGCAGTTCTGAGTCAAAGGGACCTATCTGGAGGCTGGAGAAGCAGGAGTCCAGTTTTGCGAGACAGACGGACCGCACGGTCAAGAGAGGACCCGACAACTGTGAGGGACCAGTTACGGCATAGATACCGCAGAGAAAGAGAAGACAACAGATGCTGAGGAAAGCCGGAGCGGAAATCAACAGCCGGGAAAGACCGGAACCAGAAGGTACACAGGCAACCGGGAAGGCTGTGAGGAACCCCGCAATGCTGTGGCATACACAGGAGAATGCCAGACATGAGAAACCTCAAGTAAGGGTGTGGGAAAGGAGCCTCCAAGTGAAATGGAACAGTGGTAGGAACACAGAAAGGGAGTTCCTAATGAGTGGCCTGAGCAATGTCCCCGACATTAGACATAGGACCGAAAGGGGACGACCAGAGACATTGTCCTCGTCCCAGTTGAGGATGGACACTGGGCTTAACAATTACAGGTAAAAACCTGCCAAGAACATAACAGACCCTTAAGGGCTGACCCTACTTGGTTGGTTAGTGAACCAAGTTGGTTGAGAACCTTAGAAAGGCCACGCAAAGAGAGTCATACCCCCTGCTATTGTGAACACTGTGAAAACTTGAGAAGAGCCAGGGTAAGGGAGTCATTTCATTGGCACTGTGAGTAACCTGAGAAGGATCAGGGGAAGGGAGTCATTCCCTCTGGCATTGTGAACGTTGTGAAAACAAGACCATACTTGGCAGGCAGGCTAGTGAACCAAGTTGGTACAAGTCAGAGCAAGGGAGTCACCCCGCCTGGTGTTTGTGAACATTATCATTAGCCTGAGAAAGGCCACTGGAAGGGAGTCATGCTCTCTGGTGTTTGTGAACATTGTGAGAAGCCTGAGAAGGTCCAAGGGAAGGGGGTAATTCTCTTGCCATGTTGAAGTTGAAAATGGTTTTATTTGTGAACTGAGACTTTCAATCTGGAACGTTGTGTGTTACATTTCAAAGGGACTGCAACCTGTGGAAGGGAGCCACACGCTCAGGAAACAGTCCCTCCAGATTACTGCCATGGTAGTCCATTCTACGTAAGAAGGGAACCATTCTTTTGCATTAAGAAGACTCACCAACTGTTTCGTTTAATTAGAAATGTAAGGAAAGCAAATAGGTTTTGACACAGGACGGTGGACTTTTTGTTATGGACATTATGACACATCCTTAGGATTGGTTGCTGCCTGCCTTTTCTGCAGCCAATTAGAACCGGCAGGCGAGAGCCGGCCCTCGACATGAAAGCTGAGACACAAAGGCACTCAAGCCCTGTCTCGAGCCTGTTCCGGTCATTCTCACCTGCGACCTTCGAAGGAGCTGGAGCTCCTCACCCTAGTACTGCAGGAGCAGACTAGCAGCTGGGCCAGGCATCATCCTGCTGTGAGGTAAGCCGGATGGCCCCTCTTTTCATCATGCACTCATAGTTGTGTGCATACCCTGAGAATCACAGAATCGCCGTGCATTTTACTTTATTGCCCTACCTAGGTTCGAGTTTTGGGCATCTGCCCATCCAGCACCTGTATTTGACCCTCTGCATCGACTGCCATGCCTGATGCAGCCAAGGAGGCAACTCCATGCTAAGATGGCTGTCCGCCGACGATCCTGATCTTCCTCAGCTTCCTGAGTGCCGAGCATCAGCATTGCGGCACCCGATTGGTTGCTGCCCGCCTTTTCTGCAGCCAATTAGAGCCAGCAGGTGAGAGCCGGCCCTCGACACAAAGGCTGAGACACAAAGGCACTCAACCCCTGTCTCGAGCCTGTCTCAGCCTCCTCAGCCGTCAGCCCGGACCCCTGCTCGGACACACTGCTACTACACCAATGTAAAGGTACTCTATTGGAACATTCGCTAGCCTTATTCAGTTACCAGTTCACCCATATACTATCTTTCTGGTGTATCTCTGATGCATAGCTCTACTTGTATGTACTTACAGTCCTCATACGGTGGTCATATGCTCACTCCCACGTTCATGCTGCCGGACACACCAACAGTCCCTGGCGTCGCTGTTGCTACGTTGACCTAACCTGACCAAACGCATGCATGTTTTTGCCTAAATAGTTTAACCTATACTCCTCTAGGCTACCATACACTGAGTCATCTAAGCTATCCCCCTTGCTCACGCATGCAAATGATCCTGCCTGAGGACTTCAATGCACCTTGCACATTCCTTTCTGTGCCTCCTCTAGCTGCCACCCTATGTCTGTTGCACTAGCGCTTTAGAAGGGTATTTGCTTAGCCCTAGCGCCATGCCTATTGTTAGAAGTGTATTTTGATCAGCCCTAGCACTGTGCCTGTTCTTAGAAGTGTACTTTGCTTAGCCCTAGCGCCATGCCCATTGTTAAAAGTGTATTTTGCTCAGCCCTAGCACTGTGCCTGTTCTTAGAAGTGTACTTTGCTTAGCCCTAGCGCCATGCCTATTGTTAGAAGTGTATTTTGCTCAGCCCTAGCACTGTCCCTGTTCTTAGCAGTGTACTTTGCTCAGCCCTAGCGCCATGCCTATCGTTAGAAGTGTATTCTGCTTAGCCCTAGTGCCGTGCCTGTTCCTAGAAGTGTACTTTGTTTAGCCCACACATGTGCCTCCTCTGGGTGCCACTATATGCCTCATCAGTATCCTGCTAGCCAGCCCATCTAACTGGCGACCACACTGTCACACGATCTAGGCTCACCTCCAGGCCTACCTCTGCATCTCTCAACATCTCTCCACCACCGCCATTGCATCTAAAATGCATTTTGCCTTCGTTACTGTCCTACTCTTCCTATCATCGTATGCCAGCACAGCACAACACGTTCCACGAACTAAGCAGTTATTTTTATTTCTTGCCACGCACGTGCTGTGCATTGCTCACTCATCAGGCCCTAACCCAGTCACTTCTCATCCCGATCATCGACTACTCATCCCAAACATCATCCTGCCCCCACCCACAACTGGCTTCTCACCCACACAGCTTACACTGCCTCTCGTTCTCCACATGACTAACCCCTACCCAAACGCGCCGGCACTCTGGCTCTCACACTTCACCACCAAACCCACACCTAATCAGCCATGCCCTACACCTACCAGAAATTCCAGGCTCGGCCTGCGCTTACGCCTTCTACCTCACTCACAATATACTACATTCAACAATACAGCCACGCCTGACAACCTACCCAAGTTAGACGTCCGGAAAACCCTCATTCAATCTCCCTAGTCATCCTTGTACTATATCAGTCAGAAACCAAAGACTAGCCTCCAGATGTCATCACTAGTCCTACCAATTGAACAACATCCCCATTGACAAAGCCCTAACCTTAGCGACAACAAATTCACAACCTCTGCGACACCTAAAACTGACATGACCCTTCATGCCCATAACGCCAACAATACCTCTAAACTTAAAGGTGTGCTCATCAATGCCTGTTCCATTCCTGCTCACGCTCTCGATATTGCCCATCTCATTGCCACGGAAAACCTTGACTTTCTCGTGATCACAGAAACGTGGCTGCATAGGGCTTTGGGCCCCACCCTGACGTTGGACATCCCCGATGGTTACACAATCCTCAGGTGCGACAGGGACACCAATCAAACCAAGGGAGGAGGGTTAGCATTTATATTTAAGAGCTCGCTCAATCTTAGAGCGGTCAACAGCCTGCGGTGCCCTCTGCGGAACTACTCTCGATCAAACTGCCCATCTCTCCGAATCACACCGCCACAGTGCACCTTATCTACAGGCCCCCTGACCCCACATCCTCCTTTGTAGAGGACATCTCATTATTCTAGCCGCAAATGCCAAGCCTAATCCCAAATCATTCTACTTGGCGACATTAATCTAGGCTATCTAGACACGAATTATGCCAAAACCACAGACCTTGCAAGTGTACTTGCCGACTTTGGCCTTACCCAACACATTAAAGAACCCACCCACATCAAGGGCCGCACCCTTGATTGGGTCTCAGACATGAACTGTGCGCTTAACGTAACATCTGTCTCCCCATGCGCCTGGTCCGATCACCACATAATACTATTCTCCATCAACTCCAGCCCACCCATAGATAAACCAAACTTGGCCCCCCACTCTCACTCGCAATACGAAGGATATCACAGCCGAGAAGCTACTCCCCCTAATCCTCCCTCTACTGAACACAACGTCTTCCACTTGCCTGGATCCTACTGTCCTAGTAGACACTTACAACTGCGGTATGTTAAATGCTCTTAATACCGTTGCCCTCCTCAAACTGCGCAAGCAAAACCCGCGCTCCCACCGTATTTCTTGGTTCACCCCACACCTACGTGACCTGCGTAAAGAAAAGAGACAAGCCGAGGCTCACTGGAAATCCTCTCCTTCCCTAGTCAACAAAAATAACCTCACCTCAGCCTCCCTTACCTACAAAGAAGCCATACTGGCCGCAAAAAAAGAAGTTTACAACAAAAGGATCTCACAAGCACAATCTAACACCAAGAAACTATTCAAGATCCTCAGGGAACTTGAGTCTCCTGTTGCCCCACTGGATACATGCACCCCAGATACGGAGTGGTGCACTAACATTCATAAGGCGCTGTTAGACAAAATTGCCATGCTCCAAGCCAAAATCAATACCAAAAAAAGCCACCTGTCTGACTCTTCGGGCAACCCCCTACCTACAAACACACCCCACCTAAACATTCCTTCAAACCCTTTAGCTTCACACCCCTCACTATCAATGAGGTCAAAAAAATGATCCTGAAGCTCAAGCCCTCCTATTGCCAAGGTGACGCTTGCCTGGCACCGATCATACAGGAAACTGCACATGATCTCGCCCCATTCATCACCTCTCTCATCAATGCCTCCTACTCATCGGGCGTTGTACCTGACAATCTCAAGGATGCGTGGGTCATCCCGTTAATCAAAAAGCCTAATCTTGATCCTAGCAACCCTTCCAACTATAGGCCCATCACCACTGTGCCTTACCTTCTGAAAATCCTTGACCGAGCGGCCTATCTCCAAATACAGGACTACCTTGAGACCAACAATCTACTGGGGCTTAGGCAGTCCGGCTTCCGCCCCAGACACGGCACTGAAACAGCCCTGATTGATTTGAAAACCCAAATCGAGGACGTGAAAGACAAGGGCAAACAGGCGCTCCTGCTCCTCCTTGGCCTCTCAGCAGCCTTCGATTTATTCGATCATCAAATCCTTTGCCACCACCTTAAGACTGCTGCCCATTTCTTTGACGCAGCTACATCATGGATCAGCTCATTCCTTGCAAACAGAACCATGGGGGTCTTCTCAACCTCAGCCGCAGCTGATCCAGCACATGTCCCGTGTGGTGTCCCACAAGGCTCCTGTGTGTCTCCCACTCTCTACAACGTGTTTGCTAAACCGCTCTTTGATATACTTGACCATCTGGGTGTCTCCTACACTAATTATGCGGACGACATCCAGATACTCATCCATATCACTGCCGACTATGTAACTGATGCAAGAGCTCTCAACGCAGTCTACACTGTCATCCAGGCCTGGATGGCACATCACGGGCTCTGCCTTAATGATGAAAAAACGGAGTTACTCATCCTAGGCTCCCACTTCAAACTCGCCAAACTTGACCCCAAATACAAATCCTTCTCTATCGACGGTAACGATATCAAAGTTTCTAACATCACAAAAACACTCGGAATCTACCTAGACTCTACCATATGTCTCAATAGACAAATCAATTCTGTAGTCTCAGCGTCAGCCTACACTTGCAAACTGATCACAGCATGCCGTCCCTTTCTGACAACGGGCAACTGCCTGACCCTCGCCAGAACCCTCATCATGTCCAAAATCGATTATTGCGACGCCCTCTACCTAGGGACAAGTCAAAGGAACCTCGATAAACTTCGGTCACACAGAACAATGCCATTCGGGCAGCTCTTAACATTCCCAGGCTATCCCACATCGCCCACACCAGACGTAACTTGCAATGGCTCCCCATTGCCCATCGCATATCCCTCAAAGCTCTAGTTCTTACTCACAAGGCCCAGAACAATGCAGCACCTGCATACCTATCTTCGTGCTTCACACAACATACAGCATCCAGTCTCTTGAGATCTGCCCAAGCTCACACCCTTACTATCCCTAGCTTTGAGCTTCACACTGCAAGAGGTTCGAGCTTCCCAGTCCTTGCAGCTAAGCTCTGGAACTCCCTACCCAACACCCTCAGAACTGTTCAACATCTTCACTCCTTCAAACACAAAACCAAACAATGGCTACATGAAAGGGATGCCCAGGCCACCTCCTCACTTTAACCCTCCAGCTCCTACTCTTTTCACTAAGTCATATTATCTTGTTAATTTGTGTGAATGATATATGCTGAAACTGTAAAATATAACCTGTAAATTGCACAATGTATATATATACCTGTATCATGTAACCTGTAACTGTCCACAAAACATGCGCCCAAATGCCCCGGGGCAAGGTGCGCAATACAAAGAAACAAAATACAAATTGAGTTGAGGAATGGAAACCCTTCTTAGGAATAGGGTCAGATAGGGTTTTTCCTTTATTTTCTCATGAATAAAAATCTTTAGCAACAATCATGCCACCTGTGTGTCAGTCTCCTTTTTCCACAACCTTATATATGGTGTCAAAAGTGGGATTCTGATCCACCGGATAAACAGTGGAGGACCCAAAGATACCCATAATCAAGACTCTTCAACCATTCTCAGTGTCCCTTGAAATAAGTCTACGCTTATAACAATTAAAGAGTTGAAGGGGGAAGATATCCGTTTACACGTTTCTTAAGGGGACCAAATCTCTGCTATAAAAGGGTTAATTTTGGAAAGAATCCAGATTCCCATTTACCAACAATGACTGCTCTACAAGGGAACAGCTCTCGTGAATGAGTTACGACTTCATGATTATTGCATCAGTCTAAACTCAAGGTTGAACTTGGTAGTAAAACCCATAGAGAGTTACAGCCAATAGGCTCCCTAGGCATAAAGCCTAGCCTAAAAGGACCCCCTGTTGCAGCTCCCTTGGGAACTATTCAAACTTCCTCTCCTGCCGAGGACCCAGTTAAAGAAAAAGCTGATAGCCTGGAGAAGCCAGAGTTACCACAGAAAGAAGGTAGTTTCCCTAAAGAATTTGAGGAAGAGGTCCCCTCAAAAGAGAACCCAAATCCCCCTTGCCTGTTCTTTCTAGCACCAGTGGAGGAGGAGGAGATTTCCAAGACCTTTAGTTTCCCCCAATATCAATCGAAATGAATACAATGAGGCCCTACTTGAACGCCTAGTGGCACATCAAATGCAGGCCAACACAGGGATCAAGAATGATTAGATACACTGGGCCTCATTACGACCCAGGCGGTAAGTTACCGCCTGGGCCGTGACTTTACCACCATGGCGTAAACTACGTTTACGCCATGGTGGTTGGCGGACTTACCGCCCCATTCCGACCTAGGCGGGGCGGTAAGTCCCCAATCCCCATTTACCCTTCCCCATTCCCATTTTTGCCCCATAGGGCATAATGGGAGTGGGGAAGGCGTTAATTACGCCACCCTTAGCGCCATGGATTTTAACACCTGCTAATGCGCCATGGCGCTAGGGGACCTCGTAATCAGGCGGTAAGGGTCGGCGCTGTTAACGCTGCCGTAAACCCCTTACCGCCTGAGTTGTAATGAGGCCCACTAACTGTTAGCCAACAAAGACCAATCCTCCTGCATGGTGTTCTACAACCCTATAGGGATAGAGAACACTTTGGGAATATTTTCTTGAATTTTGAGAAACTCGCTCAGCAATTTCATTGGAACAAAGCAATTACAACTTCTATTCCTGTGGCTCAGAGTGTTAAAACGCTCTGTGTCACGAATGATTCCGAGCTCACCATGAAGCCTCATGTAGCTAAGATCCGTGTCTCCTGCGGTTGGATCAATAAGCAGCCAGGTTTCTTGCGTCCCTTCCTTTCTGTCAATAGCATGTCTATCCTAGCCTCGGCTTTAATCAACTTGAGGGCTAGATTACCGTAACAGCCTCTTAGCAGGCACTGCTCAATCCAACCTGGCTACCCTACAGGTCACACAAAATGGTGCGGTCAGAGCAGTGCTGGGCATTCCCAGACGGCACTCCATCACCGAAGCCAGACAAAAATTGCACTGGCTTCCGATTAAGCACCATATCTCTTTTAAGATCCTTCTTCAGGACCCAGCTATCTTTCTGAGCGCATTCAGCGATATCTACATGCATGAACTCTTAGGTCACTTGAAGAGGCTAAGCTCAGCCAACCCAGATTTGGCCTAGCCAAATTTGGGAAGACAATGTTTGATGTCGTGGCCCCAGCCACCTGGGACTCTATTCCCTTGGACCTTAAGTTATCCACTTCTCTTGTTGAATTGAAAAAGAAGCTGAACACGTTTCTCTTTAGGGCGCCCTAGACGTTGCGCCTGTTTTGTTAATTGATTCTGCTTCCTCTTTACTTCTGTCTTTCGTTTGTCTTATGTGCGCCTTGAGACCTGCGGGTGATCTAGCGCCTTATTAAGAATTAAAATAAATAAATAACTAAATAAATAAGTACCGCTTTTGACCTCATGAACGGGAGACTCCTTTGGCAAACCTTTAATGGCATGTGGGCTCCAAAACCTGTGATTTGCATGCTGGAGGCCCTACATGCAGAATCGACAGCATAGCCGGTCAAATAGCACAGCGAGTAGAGCTGTTGCTTTGGTATCTGTGCAGAGGCAGCTGATGCAGGTTCAAATCCCGGCAGGGCCAAATTCAGCCTTTCATCCTCCTGAGATCGATAAATGAGCACCACACACCATGGGTAATGATAAGCAGCGCTCAGATACCTGACGGCTTGTAGCGCTAAATTGTTATTATGTGTTCATTTGGCACTAGGGGTGAATTGAACTAATTGGGGTTCCACAGTGGGTCAGGTAAGGCTGTGTGCTTGCCCCCCTATTGTTAAACTTTATCATAACTCACATGTTGCCTGGAGGCTATGGAGGCACCATGGTCTGGGAATAGACAGTTGCTGGTCCCCGGCTATGCTGATGAAGCGCCAGAACCCTGAAATCATTACAATTACTGGTTGATAAATATTCTGGCTATCTGACATCTAGTGGCCTAAAAGTAAACATTGCCAAGCCATTTATTCTGTGTGTTTCTAGCAGTAAGAGGATGCTTCCACAAATAGTTCCTGAAGGACACTGGCCTGTGATCATTTTGAAAACCTAGGGACTAGATTTAACCAACGGTTAACTTGGAATATACATTTTGATAAACAGGTGGTCCAAATGAGACAGTTGGCAGTCTGTTTAGATGTGGGAAGACTTTGAAGCATCACTCTGTTGAGCATATGCTAACAATATACAGGGGTAAGGTTATCCCCGCTGGGGCGTATGCCAGTGAGCTCTGGAATTTCGGAATCTAGGTAAGTGAAAGAAGCCAGAGACCCTTTTTCTTGCACGCCTTTTAGCTGTTCCTCCCTCCACATTAGTATATGTAACACACCTGGAAACCGCACCAATTTATCTCACCGTTCTTTTATCCGTTACACCAATCCGACTGGAGAATAAATGAAAATGCTAATCCGAAATTTGACGTTGCTGGGAAGCTGACATAAAATAGTCGGCTTGCTTATATTTACAAGTGATTGCAGGAAGTGGGTATGGGCGCTTGCTTTGATAAACCTGAAAGTATTGCCAATTTTCCCAAGCACATGCTTAAAAACTAAACTCATGCACATTTTGCACACACTAGAGAAGATATAAATATGTGGTAATCTCAACTCAGGCTTTATTTGCCCCTTTCCCCATTTGGGGGTGTGGCAGGATATCTTACTGTGGTTACAATTTTCCATCATAGAATTATTTAACAAAGGCCCGGCTTAATGTCCTCCCTCTCACAGCAGTGACCTGCAAATGGCTGCAGAACCCGACAGCACCTGATTCATGCTGCATCTGTAGTGAGAGGGAGGTATTGGCTCATCTCATATTGCTTTGCTCTTTCTATTTCTATATCAGGAAACACTATGGGCCTCATTACACGGACGGCGGTAAAGCGCCATGGTTGCCGCCGGTATTTTACCGAGTCCGCCATGGTGAATGGCGGAATTACCGCCCTATTCCAAGGTGTGTGGGGGTGGTAATTCCCCATTCACCATGGCACTTCCCCATTCCCCTTTTTGCCCCCATAGGGCTCAATGGGAATGGGGAAGGCGGTAATTATGGTACAACGGTAAAACCAGCCGTTAAGGTAGGGTCCCACAAAGGGACCTCATAGTAAGGCGGTAAGGGTATACCGGCAATGGTACCCTTACCGGTACCGGTAAACCCTAACCACCATCCGTGTAATGAGGCCCTATGTATTGGGAATATTAAGGGAGACTGTACTGAGACATGTTAGACCAGCACTTTTGTTGTTTCATGTGCTCAGCAGAGGAGAAGGTGACTTTTACCTTTGCAAGCTGCCCCCCTGGCTACCAAGATCTACAATGGTGGGATGGGTGGTCAGGGGTGTGATTTATATGAAATGCATTTTTTGATCTTGCAGGGTTTCATGATGGTCTGGGCCCAATATTCCCACTCATGTTGTTTTGGTTTGTTGCAACCCCTGTGATAATAATCAGGGGGTATACATTAGATGTTTTTATTTTTTGTTCTGACTGGATGCTTTGCCTTGGCGACTTTAGATGGATACAGCAACACTTTATTAACCTATTTGGATATTCTGTAAAATATGAAACTGTAAGCATGTGATTTCTTTAAGTTATGGAATTTTCGGCTACGTACTCTGTGAATTATTGTAACATTTTATGGATTGTTTAATCCGAAATAACTTGAGAAATCAACAATTTATTATGTTAAGTGGGTTAATTTTTTTAAATGCATCTTAAAGTTCAAATGGTCGAACAAAGTAACATTTCACATCAAAGGAGTGAGCAATCATACTATAGGTATGTGCTAAGCTTCACGTGTAACATGCTTATGCATGAAAGGCCACTACATGGGGGCTCACAGAACAGGAGCACAGACAAGGAGGGGCTAGGAGGAAAACAGAAGGGCCACTGAAAGGTAATTGGAGGGATGTCCTGTAGATCCCCAGGGAAAGAGCTCACCGGGCAAGACTCAACAGATGTGCCTTGAGGTTTCCTATCAAGATGGTGCAGGGATCCTCATGGCAGAGGTGTAGTGTGGAGGAGTTCCAGCGCATTGAGGCTTGCGTTGCAAAGTTGCAGCCTCCTAGGCCTTGGCATGAGAATCCCGGGATGCCAGCTAATTGGGAGCAGGCGGATCAAACAGCCTTTGAATAACGCTGGTGCAGTCTTGACCATGGGTTGGGCCCGTGCATGTAAGGATCACTCCTGCGGTTGCATTCTGAATGCTGACGTGCTTCTTAATAAAAGGAGGTCAATGGCAAGAACCTTCACATAGTCCATTCTGGACATGATGATTAAATCAAAGAAGAAGAATTCCTATTCCCATTCCAACCTTAATGTGTAACCTTGTAGAGTGGAACAAGTAATCAGTGCCCCAACAATAATGCATTCAATAGTGGCTGCAAGAAACACATGGTGTGAGTCAAATCACTTTACATGTCAGGGTGGCATATGGTGGCTCCGTAAGATATTACGCTATAATGACTTTTTACATTTTTCAAAGATTCTTGCGTAATGACAATGTGAATGCGCCTGAATATGTGTTCCACCCTTCCTCCCTGTTTCCCAATAGACGGCAAGTGCTACACATATCCGATGGCATCGGGAACCTGGGCACCCTCCAGTGGAAGCTGGCCCTGTGCCTTCTCCTGGCATGGACAATCTGCTATTTCTGCATCTGGAAAGGAGTCAAGTCTACTGGGAAGGTGAGCCCTGATCAGTGATCAGCCATGTGTCTTGGCTGATTTGGGTCAAAGTGGCAGAGGACACAAACAAAGAAAGAAATGTCTCAGGAAGAAATGTACAGAAAACTCAACAGACAGTGCGATCTAAACGCTGCATGATATAATTCTGAACATTTTCGTCTAACTTTGGTTCTTTTGTGGCGCTAGTGTGATACTTGAGGTGCCTGTCTACTTAGCATGGTGCTGATTTGATTATCTTACATTCTGTTGTCTCTGACGTTTATAAGGTGACCTTATTGCAAGAGGCTCCGGGGTCTTGGCAAATGAACAAAGGGCAATGGTTGGAAATGAGAACGATGATTTATACAAACCTCCATTTGAATGGTTAGGTTTCCAATTGGTGTCTAAATAGCAGTTAATCAGAAATTGATCTGAAGGTCTGCAAGAAACAAATTTCAAAGGATTGCTGACCTGGCTGAAAACATTTAGCTACTGATGGCTGGACAATTAAAGGCAGGAATTAATGACATTCATTTTTGGTGGAACAAAAATGTCCTGGAAAAAGCAACCTCTTTAGCTCTTGCCAGGAGAAAGATCACTGATTACTCTGCCTTGGCGGTCACAGGGGCGCAGGAGGAAAAACACATTGGGCCTCATTCCGAGTACGGCGCTAACCAATGGCGCTATTAACGCCTTGGTTGACGCCGTACCCGGACCGGCAGCGCCTTGGTGGATGGCGGAATTACCGCCCCATTCCAAGGTTGGCGGGGCGGTAATTCCCCATTCACCAAGGCTCTTCCCCATTCCCAAATGAGCCCCCATAGGGCTCAATGGGAATGGGGAAGATGCAAATAACGGTGACCGTTCATTACGGTCACCGTTATTGGCTTGGAGGCCCCTTTGCGCCCTCGACTTTAACACCTGCTCAAAGCAGGCGTTAAGGGCGAGGGCGCAAAGGGAACTCGGAGTATGGCGGTAAGGGATTACCGCCACCGGTCTCGTTACCGGTGGCCGCTATCCCTTACCGCCATACTCGGAATGAGGCCCATTGAGGTTCAAAGGGTGTATCATAGAGAGTGCATTGCATCCCCTTCAGACCTTGCTTCACACCAGTATCTTTCTTACTTCCATGTTTGCTAACCAGAGTTCTGGGGCATGGGGAGAAAGGAGAGTGATGTGGTGGGCCAGGCAATTGAAATAACCCATTATGGTTTCATCTGCATGCTCAGGAGAGTCTCTGCACACACCCACACAACTCACAGGTAATGTGTATATATATTGCACGCAGGATGCCTGTGCATTGGGAGATAAGTACGCAGGAGCTATTCTTACCCTGATAACTGGCTAAACAGGAAATTAAACATTATCTTCAGATGGCCCTTGGATGCCAGGGGGGTAACTGACGTTGCAGCTATGTTATCCTCACCTCCAAGTTTGAAAGCTGTCCGAAACCGTATATATGCTTGAATGTTACACATATTTTAATGTTAGGGCAAGAGCTGTAAAAAATGAAATGATCACTTAGCCCAGTGTGCATTACATAGTTAGTGATTCAAGCATGCAGCCATTTTATCACAGACATATTTCTCGAATATAAGGATCTGTGGTGAAACCTATGTTCTCAAAATGCTCTTTTATTTTTTTCAAAATGGATAATAACCCTCACTGATGCTATTTGGTCGTTTTCTCAGAGGTACAATAGGAGGGTAGCAGACTGTCCGTCTTGGAATGATAACCTTCTATCATAAAATACTCTGTATGGTTATTCTAGGTTTTGATGATGTGCTTTGCTCATTAAGACAAGTGTAACTTTATTATAATGGTAACACTATAAATTGCAAGTGAACATTTGAAATGAGCATTATAACATTTTAAAAAGAGCCAGTTCACTATGGTAGCATATTTGTATACTTTCCTTTTTTTAACTGCTGCTTTTGCAAAATAACACAGCCACCTTAAAATGTGTGTTTGTCCCCCTCTGCTCGCACAACGCTCAGCAATGGTGGGAGCGGCTCTAGCAAACGCAAACCTAACTATGCGACTGTCCCCCAACTAGAAAGAGCCAAAAACATGGAGTGAGACAGAGAGAGTGAGTAAGAGAGGTAGAGAGAGGGCGAGAGAGAGAGAGAGAGAGAGTCAGGAGTCAGTATCTATTGCATTATGATTTAGACTATCATCTTAGAGTTCTCAAACACCACATTTGGTGTGTTCACAGGTTCATATCCATTTTAAGGATTTGGCAGTCTACCTGTGTTGATTTGAGGAGAAATCTACAACATCTACCTAGAGCTAATTTGATTATTACTTTTTGCCACCTCTGAGTTTGTTGGAGGGGGTTAATGTTCCCCCCTCCATTTATAAGACTATTAGCACTAATGGCTATCCTTTTGTGTTGGTATCTCACAGCACTGAAATCCGAATTATGAACCCTAAAACAAGGTGTGACCCATTTTACCAGCTCCTCCGGAAGGTTCACCGATTTATTGGACTTTAGAATTGAAACATCTCAGGCACTAGCCACTGTAAAGACATAATGGCTTATGCATAAAACTTTGGGTATTACATTTGAGAAATGTCTCCATGGGATCTGAAATGTATTTACAGACCGCTCTACCTCGCTAGTCAGCCTTAGCCTACATCTTGCTCGACAGCAGTCACAACAACACTTTACTTACATTCATTGTTTACTTTTGAACTTCTAGTGATAATTGTTGAATTTAAATTGTCTCTGTGATTGTATATATATTTGTGAGTGTTAATTTTGCTAACCACTCAATGTTTTTTTTCAAATATTTATTGAGAACCATTTGCGTTATTGATATATCTGATTTGCACTGTTTGTTCATTGTTTCTCCTTGGGTTTGGAGATGTACACTATTCTTCAGCTTTGGAGTTCCAGTACTGTGCATACCTACTTACTCCTGATCTCATATTTGTTTTATGTTCATCATTTAAAATAACATAGGTTTTTGAGCTTAAAGAAGAGTGCGTGCTTATAGAGCAATATGCTAAGGATAACTGCTATCACTGCTGTCAGAGGGGGGTGCCCACTTTGAATTTAAAATCCAGAAGTGCCAGAAAAGCAAAGCACATTTACCCCAACAATCTATGAGTGGTTTCATGCTGCAAGCTATTGCCAAGTTGGTTGGAGATAAATCATTGAACAGCTGAATTTCACTGTCCAGAAATGCTACAGCCTTACTTTTGCATGTTTCCACAGTTATCTGCTTCTTGAGCACCTATCTATGTGGTATAACAAACCTATTTCCAGGCGGCAAAGCTCCTGGTTCTTGTCAGGGTTTGCCTACTGTGTGTGCTCTCTTGATTTCGCCTCCCCACTTCTTCACTTGGGTTCCCAGTGATGAAAATATGCCTTCATATATTCCTGATGTCTTGGAGTTCCAATCCCTCCTTCAGGCATTTGATCCTAATGTTATCCTATCTGGAACGATTTTCAAGGTCTTAGCATTTGTTCTGGAGTTTGTTAACTGCTGTTCGAGCTCCTTCATGGATGTGTAAGTAGACATAGACGATTTACTCAACCTGGGGTACTCCGCTTCGCAAGTATTCAGTATCTCATCTCGCTTGTTTCCCCGATTGCTATTGAAAGATCCTCTCCTACTCGCCACAGTTCATCCCTCAGTGTTAACTTCAGGTTCCCCCTTAAATTACATTAGTATTTCAGCCATTGTTTCCTACCTCGCTTGTCTCTCACCTGCATCCAATTCTTCTATCAGCCTTCCCTCTTCTTCAGGGACATGTAACATCATAGCGTAGAGCAGACCCTTCAGGGATATCTTCTAGATGCTAGATATTAGGGCCACAGGGTGCACTAGGGCACATGCCCACCCTCATTGACATGACAAAAAAACATTTCTCTGTGCTTTCAAAATCTTCATTGTACAAGCTCAGAAAATAGTGGGAAAAATGTGGGAGGAGACACTTAGTGGTTTGGTGCCTTGACGGCCATTCGAGGGATACAAGGCAGGCACTTTTTCCACAATGCCCATACCAGGAACAGCCTCTCAGATGAGAACAGTGATGCAGACCCACTGGATGAACATTGCAGTTTTGAAGTTCAGATGTATTGGAACCTCACAGAAATACAGCTTCAAGGTAGCACCTGCATTATATATACATATATATATATTTCTGAGGCTTGTGGAATCTGCTTAGATCACATGCTGTGCATAGGCCGACCGACATCTAGTGGAAGCTGCGGAGTATTACAGTTTGTTTTTCGAAACTCGAAAATGGCCGTCGACACAAGGCGTGCCAGTAATACTATCCCTAGTGTGACATCCACTGTACCCATGATCCCTCACACGCCTAGGACCCTCACATTGTTTTTTTTCTGCCATACTGGTCGGAAGCATTTCGCGGAGTTCCCTGGATTTAGCCATACTTTTGTAAAATAGTGTTATATTTCCCCATTTCTCCACCCCAAAGTCGAGTCACCGAACTTCCACACTCGACGCCGGCCCGGAGAAGGAATCGGCCATCGACAGCTGTACGACGGATTTGGGCCTCGGAAGGCCTCTGGCCTCGGCCCGGGCCTTGGAAGGCCTCTGGCCTTGACCCTGCAAGTAGGGAGAGTGGGGGGTGGACATACTCTACACTCTTTATTATATAAGTACATTATATATATTCCTACACTTATTAGCCCGCTGCCACAAGGGGCGTATGGAGGGTACCCCTTTCCAATTTTGCCCCAAGTGCAACCGCAAGTACCCTTGGGTTGACAGACACGCCACGTGCAATCTCTGCTTGCCGAGGGACCACCCCGAGGCGAACTGCAGAGCGTGTAGTAGGTTCAAACCGAAAACACTAAAGGACTGTTCGATCAAGCGTTGGGCCCACCACACCAGGCGTCAAGAGGCCATGGCATCGGAGGGTGCCTTCAGCGATGGCAGCGACACCGTGCTTTCGGACGGCGAGGGCAACGTGGTGTCAAGAGACAGCCAAGCGCAAGTCCCCGACCTCGGAAGGTCGTCGGGCAGGGCGGCTATGGGGAAGACACCCGGTGACACAAGCGCTACCCACACCACTTCCACCGAACATAAGTCCAACCGAGACTCGACGCGTACGTCGAGTTCTCGGAAAGAGGCACACAGAGAACGGTCCACCGAATCAGTGTCCTCTGGGCGTCCATGATCAAGATCGCCGCATGACTCCAGGCAACCACCCACTGCTGCCAAAAGTGCCTCGCTCCCTAAGATAACGGAGGTTCGATCGTCAGAAGATGAAGCCGACCTCTATCCCCAGGCTGCACTCCAGGAGTCGGCGCCAGCAGACCGTGTAGCGGCTGCATCAGAGTCCCAACCTCAACACTCTAGAGATAGGGACACTACCCCCGAACCTCGGCGCCAGACGTCGAAAGGCTCCGAAGGGGACAAAAAGCAGGGAAAACACTCTTCCACCCACGGGGAGGGCCAAAACAACTCGGGAAGCAGTGTCAGCCTCCTTCCACACCTCAGAAACATTCTACTCCACATAAACAGACAGACAAGTCTCAGTATTCTGTATCCTCAAAGACCCCTGTTCAAACCAGTAGGTCTAGTCAAGATAAAACAGGGAAAGTCCCCCAGGGAAGAGTCATTCCCAGTACAAGAGAATGGTCGAGTGATGACATAGACAGAGTCATGTCAAGGATGTCATCATTGGCAGATTTCTATGCCAAAAACCCTGCACACTTTCTCTCTTATACCCCGGACGGGTCAACACCCTCTGGCTCTAAGGATCCTATACCCCCAAGTAAAAAGTCCCGGGTTGAAGCTCCTATTTCAGACCCCTTCTATATGCAACCCTATTCTCAATATCAGGGAGATCCATCCTTTTGTGAGGATCCAGAATTGGGCATGTTGGAAGAACAAACTGGGACGGACTACTATGGGGATGATGAGGACCAAGAGGAGGAGGAGGACGATGACCCAGAAACCTACAGGGTAGATTCCCCGGTAGATAAAGAACCCCCGGTTACCGACTCCCCTGTCGACAACCAGCCTCTCTTAAATGAAGTTCTGTCCAGAGCGGCAGAACACTTCCACATTGACACCCAGGTTGCTCAGGAAGAGAGGGACTTTGCCGAGGGGTTAGTGGGAGAAAGGAGACCTGTTGCCCAGGCCATCCCTATCCTTAAATCAATACAAAGAAGGATAGACCCTTCCCTTGTTAATCCCAATCTCACTAGGGCGGTAAACCCCAGAGTTGAGAAGCTTTTCAGGCCAGCCCAAACAGACCCACTGTACATAAGAGGGCATCTGAAACTGGACTCCCTAGTAATTACAAACACCCGTAAGAGGGCGGGAACACCCTTGTCATCATCCGAAGCTCCTCCCGACAAGGAGAGCAAGAAGATTTATGGCTTGGGCAGGAAAGTAGCCTCCACTTCCGCCTACAAGGCAAGGATTGCCAACTCCACCACCCTGCTGGCGAGTTACAACTGCCACCAGTGAGAAGAAGTCGCGGCACTCATAAATTCTGCCCCAGAACCCTTAAAAAGCCAGTTGGCACGAGTTTCAGTGGAAGGGAGAGCCGTGTCTGGTTGCATATTAAAAGCAACCTTTGATGCCGCGGATAACACCGGCAGATTGATAGCAGAAGGTACTGTTATCAAAAGGCATGCTTGGTTGTGACAGTCTGGTTTCAAAGCTGAAATCCAAGCATCATTGATAGATAAACCGGTGGAGCCGGATCTATTGTTTGGAAAGGCGGTCGAGGACGCGCTGAAAAATGCCATGGACGAGTATGAGACACTCAAATCCCTAGGCCAACTAACCAATAAACCCCCAAACCAAAGAGGGAATGGCAATTTTCGTCGCCCACGTGGACAAAATTCCCAGAGAGGGTCTAACTATTCACAGGGGCAGGGTACACAATGGAACAACAACAGCTAGCAGTCTACCCAGGGTTATGGCAGGGGTAATAAGAGAGGACGTGATAAAGGTAGAGGCAGCCCCAGTAGAGGCGGCGGCACGCCTCCACCAAAACAGTGACGCTCCGTTCAGGGTCCCTTCTCACGCAACCCGAGTAGGGGGGCGCATTTCCAACTTCACCCAAGCTTGGGAAGGGATCACATCAGACAGATGGGTGCTGTCCACAGTGTCCGCAGGATACTGCATAGAACTGTTAGAGCGTCCCCGAAATCACCCTCCACGACAAAAAATACATTCTTTGGACCACCAGAAGATCCTCCTCGAGGAGATCGTCAATCTTCTAGCAAAGGACGCGATAGAACTCGTCCCGGGACACCAGATAAACAAGAGTATTTATTCAACTTACTTCCTTGTGCCAAAAAAAGATTTGACAATGCGCCCAGTATTGGATTTACAGCCTGCAAACAAGCATGTCAAGCCCCAAACATTTCACATGACTACTCTCCGAGAGGTAATCCCCCTCCTAAAAAAGGGGGATTACATGGCAACATTGGACATGAAAGATGCCTATTTTCATATTTCCATGTTCCCAGCGCACAGAAAGTACTTGAGCTTCAAGGTGCACAGTCGGCACTACCAGTTCAAGGTACTGCCCTTCGGGATAGCTTCGGCTCCAAGGGTATTCACCAAGGTACTGGCGGTGGCGGCAGCACACCTACGCAGGGAGGCAATCCCGCTGTACCCTTATCTGGACGACTGGCTCATCACAGGAGAGACCCCAGTAATTTGCAGAACAAACATTCAAAGGACGATCGACCTCCTCTTCGAATTAGGTTTCTCAATAAACGAGAAAAAATCAAGTCTGGTGCCAAGCACCTCCAAACAGTTTCTAGGAGCTATCCTAGACACGCAAGAGGTGTTGACCTTTCCGTCAGAGGAAAGAATTCGGAATATACTGCTGCAAATTCCGAATATCAGGCTGGTCGCCAGATAACGGTACGCAAAGCAATACGTTTGCTGTGCATGATGGCATCATGTATTTACCTGGTCCCCCACGCGCGCCTGCGCATGCGTCCCATGCAGGAATGGTTGGCGAAACAGTGGTCTCAGGCAAGTGGTCAGTGGGACGATCTAGTGGTCATTTCGCCAACACTTGTACAAAGCCTTCACTGCTGGACAAGAGAAAATCTGTCCAAGGGGAAACCCTTTTAAGATCCCGAGATACAGGCGGTAGTCACAACCGATGCATGCCTGACAGGATGGGGAGCTCACCACCTCCATCACACAGCTCAGGGTCTCTGGTCTCACTCAGTGGCCAAGAATCACATCAACCTGCTAGAGCTTCTGGCAGTATTCAGAGCGCTTCAACCTGTCAGTGCCTGATCCGGACGGACAGCATTACAGCCATGTTTTACCTGAACAAACAAGGAGGGACTTGTTCGCCAAATCTGTCCAAGCTTGCCCCAAAAATTTGGATATGGGCACTCAGACGGAACATCGTCCTGTCATCTCAACATGTTCCAGGGGATCTCAATTCTCTGGCGGATGCTTTGAGCAGAGATCCCCTCCCAGAGGAACACGAATGGTGTCTACACAGAGAAATCGTAGAAGATATCTTCTCTCAGTGGGGTTTCCCCACTATAGACCTATTCGCCACAAGCGAAAACAGACAGTGCCCAGGATTTGCATCCAGGTTCCCCCAGCCAGACTCCCAGGGGAACGCCCTGTGGATGAACTGGTCAGAGATGTTTGCGTACACTTTTCCACCAACACCTCTCATCAGGAAGGTGGTCAACAAGATGAACAGAGAATCGATGACGCTCGTCCTAGTTGCTCCCATGTGGGCGAGACAACCGTGGTTCCCACACTTACGCAGACTCACGGTGTGCGAACCCATCCAACTCCCGGGCTGGTACAACCTACTGTCCCAGCACCAAGGTCTCAAGGTGCATCCTAAACCCAACTCATTGAACCTGGTGGCATGGCTCCTGAGGTCATAGAGTTTGGACATCTCAAATTACCACAGAGATGTATGGCCATCCTAAAAGAATCTAGGAAGCCAAACATGAGGCACTGCTACTTTGACAAGTGGAAAAGATTTGTTATCTGGTGCCAGAATAAACAAATCAACCGGGTTAATTGCACTCCTTCCACAATTGTCACATACATGCTCCATCTGCTAGATGCAGGACTGGTTTTTAACTCACTGAAGGTACACCTGGCAGCTCTGTCAGCATACACCACATCCCATAACAAGATATCTTGGTGGAAAATACCAGTGGTTAAAGCCTTCATGGAAGGGGTAAAGAGACTTCACCCTCCTATTTCGAACCCACCACCAGGATGGGACCTGAACGTGGTGCTATCTAAACACATGGGCCCCCCATTCGAGCCCATGCATAAAAGCAGTCTCAAACACATGACTTACAAGACGGCCTTCTTAGTAGCAATAACATCTATAAGAAGGGTCAGTGAAATTCAGGCTCTGTCAGTGCAGGATCCATTCTTTACAGTTCATAAAGACAAACTGGTTTTACGTACACACCCTAGGTTCTCACCTAACTTTATTTGTAAATTCCACGTGAACCAGTCCATCGAGCTTCCGGCTTTCTTCCAAGACACACAAAGCTCGGCTGAGGTGAAACTACACACCCTAGATGTGGGCAGGGCGGTCCTCTACTATGTAAACAAAACCAGACCGCTAAGGAAAACAGATCAGCTGTTTGTCTCCGTAGCTACAGGCAGAGAGGGAGATCGTGTCTCTAAAGGTGCCATCTCTAAGTGGATTGTTAACTGTATCCAGCTGTGTTACTCTCTTTCTGAAAAAACCCTGCCTTTCACGCCAAGAGCCCACTGTACAAGAGGCATTGGGGCCACTCTGGCTTTCATTGCAAATGTACCCCTTGACACCATTTGCAAAGCAGCTACTTGGAGCTCTATTCACACTTTTACTCAGCACTACTGCATTGACACCCATTCCAAGACAGATACTCAAGTGGGACAAGCGGTTCTAAGACATTTATTTGCTCATGACCCTTCTCACATCCCACCTCCTTCTTCTAACACTGCTCGCTAATCTACGCACAGCATGTGATCTAAGCAGATTCCACAAGCCTCAGAACGGATACATTACTCACCGTAATCGTATTTCTGATGCTTGTATCTGCTTAGATTCACATGCGACCCACACTTCCTCCCCTCTGAGAAAAGGCGCATGGATGCTTGTAGTCTTATTCATCTATCTGCTTGGATTATCTGTACTCACGTTACTCCTCATGCTACCTCATGTCAGAAAAAATACAATCTGAGGGTCCTAGACGCGTGAGGGATCATGGGTACAGTGGACGTCACACTAGGGATAGTATTACTGGCACGCCCTGTGTCGACACCCATTTTCGAGTTTCGAAAAACAAACTGTAATACTCTACAGCTTCCACTAGATGTCGGCCTATGCACAGCATGTGAATCTAAGCAGATACAAGCATCAGAAATACGATTACGGTGAGTAATGTATCATATATATATATATACATATATTCCCTTACTGTTTTATTCTCTCTTTTCTCCTCCTCTCGCTTCTCCCTTCTCCCTCTCTCTTCCCGCCCTCCTTTACTTTTTCTATGCACTTACTCTATCAGAATTGTCCCTGGACCTAATATGATAGCAAAACATGTTTGTCCCCTCCTTCCCTTTACTTGCCCCCCCCCCCCCAGCACTATCTGAAATGCCTCCCTCACCTCTGGCTCCACCAGAAATGTCGTCAGGCCTAGTACGGTAGTCACCTGTCTGTTTCCCATTTTCTTCCTATCTGTGTTTCAGCTCTTGCACTATCTGAAATGTCATCAGGCCGAGTACGATAGTTAATTTCACATTCTTGTTGTTCATGGCCTGTAAGAATGTCATTGTATTTTCCCTTGTTCCTTCCCTTGTGGTGAAGCGCTTTGAAACATATTGTGTATAGGCGCTATATAAATAAACTTTCATATCATATCAAATGATATCATTCACATGTCCTTAAAATCTCTCCAGCCGTTTCCAGAGCCATCATGGGTCAGCCAAACATCCTATAATGGGATATGGAGCTCAAAACGCCTACTCGAAATTCCAGCTAACTGCCCCTTGAGCCCCTCATCTACTGCTTATATGGTTATTCGGCCACTTGGCAGTCTCCAACAGGCAAAGGTGTGGGGAAGTGTTAAATTAATTCATTTCACTGCTTGATCTTCAATCTAGGACTTTACCTGTGTATCGACAACTTCACAACAGATCCGAAGCCAATAACATCTTCTGGTGCCAAATAGACAGTGGTGCCCTCAACCGTGTGCATAGTCCCCAGCTTCCATATTAGGTCAGGCAACCTCCAAGTTTAGTGCAGTCTTTTAGCTTCTGCAATGACTGTTCACAATGTTTGTGGGATACTCACATCTACAACACCCTGCTATGTATATCTCTTTGATTAACTATCTCAGGCCTACGTCGGTGCCATTGGTGGGGGAAGATCTGGGAACACCATCTCGGAGCTCAATGATGCTGTCCCATACAGAGCAGCATCTTGGCTACGCCTGTAAGGCATTTTTTCAGGCCTAGAAATCATTAAAAGTTGAGTATTTGAAGTCATTTGTAAACTGCTTATATTTTGTAATAACATACAAAAACACATTTTGTGACTTTCAGGTTCAAATTCAAGTGTCAAGCATATTTGTATTTGTATTTATTTATTTACAAAGTGCGCCAATCCAGAATGCACCAAGGCGCACCATCTGAGAGGGACTTCCCACATAGGGACACATACAATGGACTGGGTATTGTCACAACGCTTATCTATTTCAAATACCACCAGCACCCACTGTCCATGGTCCAACTATTGCATAGTGAACACCCTAGTCCATCCTCCGGCTCCCCCAAAGAGACTGGATGCTGTTCCCAGATACCTAAAAAAAACAGAAATTTGAAGAACATTACACCTCAGAATCTATCCACCGCACTTACGGCTGGGTTATCCCCTCTTGAGTCCTTTAGTAACTCCATTGACCTTGCCTTGCACCTAACAGCCTCACTGGATGGTGCCATTCATGCTCTTGCTCTAGCTAAAACCAAGATGACGAAACCTGAAACTAACAGAAACTCTTGATTTAATGACACCATTCGACAATTCAGACACTTGAAGAGGGCTCCGAAAAGGGAATGGCAGAAACATCCATCTCCTCAAACCCTCCTTCCATATAAACAATCTGTTAAAAAATATAAGGCGGCCATTGTTGTGGCAAAAACCACTAGCTTCAACAAGGGGATAGTCCATGCAAAATCTAGCTCCAGTGAGCTTTTTACAATCCTAAGGGAATTTGAAAGCAAACTCACTAGGAAATCAGTTCCTAATAAAGACTCAGTCTGGTGCCAGAAGATGAATGACAAATTCACCTCTAAAATCACTGTACACCAACAGGCAAAACTTGCTCAAAGAGGGACTCTCATTTACACAGGGGATTCCCATCAAATTTCAATTTAAACAAAGTACCAAAGACGAAATTCGGAAGATATTAGCAGACATGAAACCTACCTTTTCTCTTGGCAATAGCTGCCCTTCCAGTATTTTCAAAGGCTGCATGGAGGCATTGATCTCACGGGTTACCAAACTGGTTAAACTCTCCTTCACTGAATTCAATGTCCCCCTCCCACCAAAGGAGGCGTGGATTACTCCCTTACTAAAGAAGAGCAACTTAGATCCATCGATAGCCAAAATGTATTGGCCAATAACAAACGTGCCCTTCCTTTTAAAGGTCATGTACCATGTGGCATATGTGCAGTTCCAGGAAGTTATTGAACGCAATAACATCCTTGGCCCACAGCAGTTGGGCTTCAGAGCCAGAAACGGCACCGATACCGCATGCTGGATCATAAATCCAACCTCACCAGCATTGTGGACAGAGGTCAGCCAGCCCATCTAATGCTGCTGGATCTCTCAGCGGCCTTTGATCTGGTCGACCACTCTTTGTTGGTGACCAGATGAGGGGACCAGGTTGCATACTCCGCGCAGCAGCGCAGTGGATTGCATCCTTTTTGCGGCCCCAAAATGCGAGAGTTGTAATTGAAGACGCTAGTTCCTTTCCTGCTGCCATAACCTGTGGGGTTCCACAGGGGTCCTGCATCTATACCACATTATTCAATATTTACATCACACTCTTCCTCACCCTCTTGGATGACCTGGGTGTCCAATATACCAACTACGCCGACCACACTCAGGTTGTCCTCAAGCCTTCAGGCAGATATACACAGGACATCCTGGCCATTAATTCCATCTGTGAGTCGATCCAGGCGTGCAGGGGTGTTGCTAGGTCTGGAAAAGATCTGGGGCTAGACTAATGTCGGGATTGTCGAGACTCGGGGCTAGCTAGCCATTTGATTGTAGACCCTGAGATTCTATCTGGGGCTACAACCAAAAGACCAGGGGCTATAGCCTCCTAAGCCCCCCCCCCCCAGCAACGCCTCTGCAGGCATGATTGGCAGCGAATTTGCTTGCCCTCAATGCAGATCAGAAAGAGTTTCTGATTGTTGCTTCAGGGCAAGATTGAAAAAAATGCCCATTGACGACGAGAGCTTCACCATTGCCGGTCGCAGAATTATAGTGGCCAAGAACGTCAAGATGCTGGGCATCCTTCTTGACACATTCGGGCCACTTTTGTATATATCACCAAATTGCTTAACCACATTTGTCCCTACATCTCCATCAACAACAGATCTTTGTTGGCCACAGCCCTGGTGAACTCCCGTTTGGATTACTACAATAGTCTGTTGAAGAAATGCAACAGAGAAATATATATCCTTTCCGCCATTTCTTAGATTCAGTGGAATTATCACAGATTAAACACAGCAGAGAAAACAGTTGCGTATTAGAGCCAAAACTCAATCTGTGCTTTGAAGAGTGTTGATGTTGGGCAAGGAGGATAGTGAAAACGTGGTGCCATGCCCACGAATCTCTGATGGAGTTGGTGTGTGCTGATAGACTACTTAAACCTTCTCCTTTTTTGTAAACGCATCAGAAAGGGTGCCGGGAAAAGGAAAGCAGCTGTTATCTTGCCTTTTCTTCATAGGTATTCAGACCAAACCAAACTCGCAAAAGAAACTTGACAGAAGTTGAAAACAGGAGTCAGTGATGGTGAACATTTAAAAGAATTGATCTTGTGAAACTAACAATCATTTTAACCAGGTTACCAGAAAGCAAGATGGCAGACAGAGGTGATGTGTATTAAAGTAGAACTAAAGGCAGCTTCGAGAATTCATTCGAGGGCTGGCACATCATTCGAGGTTCAGAGAACTAAAATGCCTTATCAGTGCGAGGGATCCCCTTTTTTTCCGAAAAGGTGGTGATCAGGTCAAGTTGATCCCAGAGGGTTTAGATCAGGGGGTGAAAGGATTTACAGCTTGCAGAAATACATAGTTTGGAAGCCAAGAGCAGGGTCTAGATGAGGACTGAAGCAGGAGGACACTTGGAGAGAGTGCTTTCCAAAAAATAAATCGGGATCGAGAGGTTCCTTGGCTGGTATGGCAGTGCGGTAGAACTGCCAGACTGTATGAGATGCAGAGAACAGCTTGTGCTTGAAAAAAGTTACCACCCACACCATTAAGAACATGATGGTGGCCAAATGGTGATGTAGCACGCCCCTATGTGTGTGTAGCTGGGCTTACAACCCAGTAAGGCCAATGACAGATTGCTCCTGCCCCTTCATCTTCATAAAGCCCTTGTCAATGCATGCTGCCACAGAATGACAGAATGTGCCGGAATATTCAGCTGAGAACCAAGAGTGAATTTGGTGTGCATTGGAGCACACTGGAAACCCTTTTATGACTCTACTCAATGTAGAAGTGAACATTTTACCTGTGAGTGGTCAAGCTGTTGTGCATGTGGTATTCATACTTACAGTCCCCCAAACCAGCTCTGCCACCCTATATAATGGTGCCACTAGTGGAATGTGGGTGCACCATACCTTGTGACACAAAAAATTATTCTGTGTCTTAATGGTCCTCTCTCGCCTTAATTAAAACAGTCCATCGCTCACATTCCTGACTCCTGGTCTCACTGCGCAGTGGGATGTGAATTATTGCCTGGATGGAGCCTGATGCAGAGTATTCTAAACCACCACATCCACAGAAAAAACACCTGTGCACCAAATTGCTCATGGAATTCAGATGCTGGTCTTGAATTTGCATTCCAGTCGATATTAGCAAATGAAGCAAAGCCTTCGCTTGGATTCAATCCTTCCTGGACAACGGAACCATGAGGGTTTTCCCACCAACTGCAGCAGCTGAACCTGCCCTGGTCACATGTGGAGTACCCCAGGGCTCTTGCATATCCCCAACGTTCTACAACATATTTACAAAGCCCCTTTTTGATAACCTTGACTATTCGGGTGTCACCTACACTAATTATGCAGACAACACCCACATCCTTATCCCCATTAACGGAAACTATGACACTGACACGAAACTGCTCAACAAAATGTACTCAATCATCCAAGAATGGATGGCTTCACACGGCTAATGTCTTAATGACGATAAGACTGAGCTATTACTCATTGGATCTCCCTCTAGACTAAACAAACTAGACACTCAGTTCAAAGCTTTTAATATAGATGGCATCAGTATAAATGTTTCAAAGGAAGTGAATACAGTAGAAATATATCTCGACTCCTCACCTTGAGGAGGCAAGTTAACGCAATAGCCTCTACACAGCATATACCAGAAGCTTATCAACACTTGCAGAACTTTCTTATCAACAGCTATCTGCATGTCCTTGGCTAGGGCGCTTATACTATCAAAATTAGATTATTGCAATGCCCTGTACTTAGGGACATACAAACGAAACAAAAAAAACTGCAACTACTCCAAAATAATTTATTAAGATCTGCGCTTAACATCCCCAAATCTCATCATATTTCAACTGCGCGATAGAACGCCCACTGGCTCTCAAAGATAGAATTGAATTCAAAACCTTAGCTCTCACACACAAATGTCTCGCCAACTTAGTCCCAAAATATCTGGCCTACAAATGTACTAAAAATGTATCTGACCGACCTAATAGGTCATCACAAGCTCACTGCCTCAAGGTTCCCAGATTTAAACTAGAAAAAGCATGGGGTAGTAGCTTCCCTGTACTAGCATCTAAATCATGCAACTCGCTACCCGTAGCCTTAAGAGCAGAACCTTCGTACTAGTGCTTTAGGAAAAATTAGAAATCTTGGCTCCTTTCACAGAACGTACCTTAATTATCCTGCCCATTCTTCTGAACTTGTATAGATCTGGGTTGTACCTATTGATGTTTCTCAGTACTGTATTCTATGTGTATGTTATGTAAATAATATGTTGTAACTACTTAATGCACCCAGTACCTGAGGGTTTGGCGGGCTATATAAATAAATAAATAAATAAATAAATAAATAAATACATTAATTAATTAATAAATAATGACAGAGCATCCGCTAATGCAGCTGAGGAGTCAGTAAAATCAAACACAAGAAAAGAAACAGAGAAAATTCTGAAAAGGCATTTTTTTGCTCCTATTTCGCTTCTCTATTGGAGCCTCGTGACAGGTGACATGAGACAGTGAGGATGTAACTACTGGGTTTTATTGTAGTAAAACACATACAACCTCTCGGGCCCAGCAAAGCTCCTCCCTCCCCAAGCGAGGCCCAGGCTTTTAAATGACCAAGCTTAACTGACGTTACCAGCACATGGTGGACAAGGCTCCTCTTAACCACATTTGACCAAACTATGTATTAATCAAACTTTTTTGCAATAGCAACAAGAGAGACAAAAGAGCTAACGTATTCTATGCCGGCTCTATCCTCAAGTACAGCCTGGTTCCAGGCATTTCCATCCTCCAAACAGACTGCTTCTCTACAACCCTTTACCGAATACTTGGACATCCATTTGTTCACATTTAGGGTTAACTTTAACTCTACCCTATCCTCTGGTTTTATGAATACATCTTTTGCATAGTATTTGTCACCAAACCTCAGATTTGTCCTGGGACCACTCTCCTGTATCTTGCATCTGATCTGCTCATTAACCACTCACAAAATGCATACCCTGCTTATCCAACAGTGATAGAACTTTAAACTGGGCTTCCGGTGTCGTAACACCTCAAAAAGCGAATCCTGTATGGTACAGTGCAGGACGAGAGGGTATTGGAAAACCCTCTCCATCACAGAATGGATCCATGTGCAATTCTGAGAGTGTCCATTAAGGTGCAGTGGAACCTTACAACAAAACTGTTGGCCCTGAGGTAACACAGAGCCTTGTGAGTGCCAGAAGCTGTCTTTTTCATCAGGAATGAGCACTTTTCTCCAGAAACCATAGGTGTGGTATTATTTGTCAAAATCCTGGATGGCAAACTCTCCCTTCACACACTTCAGGACAACAGGCGTATAGTATCATACAGTCTACCAGATATGAGCAGCACCCCCTCCTGACATTCAGGTCTTAAATATCTAGAGCATTCTCCCACGACATATGACATATTCATCAATTTGGACATACACGTGGGGCCGATGTGAGGAATCCTTTGTCATTATTCTGGCATTGACTGCAACACTGAATAATCTCCGCAATCATGTCATTCATGGCAGGCCACCAACAGCCACTACTAATGAGTCCCTTGATGTCACTTGCCGCATCATTGGCAACTTGTGCTGGAAACTGTGATAACCTATCTGCAACCACCTTCAGAAACTTACAGTATGCCCTACTGTGAAATCTGGACTTTGTAGTCTAATTACCCATTTTCTGATTCTTCTCAAAACCACTTTCATTGCTATGTTAGTCAGAATGGCAAACAATGGTTTGTGGTCCATTTTAACTGTGAACCTTGTGCCCAACAATTGGACGTTGAAGTGATTAATGTCCATGAACATTCCAACATCTCTTTTTCAATGACATACTATCTTTCCTCTGCCACCTTTAATGCTCTTGATGAAAATGCCATAGCATGTTCACATACTTATCAATATCCCTAAGATCAATTCCAATCCCACACTCGCGTGCATCTATATTAATGATTTCTTTCCCATTCTAGGTCAGAATTCACCAGCAAAGGGGCATCCACAAAGTCCTGTTTAACCAAATGAAATCAATGTTCACAGTCTGTAGACAAGTCAATTCATACCCATTTCTGGGCAACCTTTGCATGGCCCTTTTTTGTCCAACATTTTAACACATTAACATAGGTTTATGAGCCCCTTTTGATATTTGAATTTGGCATTGTTTCAGATGCTGAAAGGGCATCTATTTTGGGCTTGATGCCATCCTTTTTATGGTTTACCTACCTTTTTGCCTAAACATTAGCTACTCTGTGCCTGAATTTTCATTTCTCAAGGTTCACAGTGAAGCCTGCTTTGTCAAATATGTTTACGCCCTTTATCTCTGATGAATCGTGTTCTTTCGAACAATTTTAAAAATGAGAATGTCATCCTGATGTCAGGCCGGCCTTACTTAATAATTAATGCATGCTCTTTTAGTAATCACTGGCCTTTGACACCAATCTGAACATAATCCTCCTGCAACAAAAAAGACACACAAGTGTAAAACAGGTAGGGAGGTCCATTGAATCCTAATGTTGTGTTATTTGCTGATATGCAGATCACATCGCTATCAGTGTCAATATGTCTGTTTTGCAAATGTTGCTCTTAAGTTCTTGAATGTTGGGTAGGGAACATCTCTCAGTGACCATGTTTTTATTACGTGCTCTTAGGTCAATGCAGAGTCTAACCTGTTCATTCGGTTTTCTCACTACAACCAAAGGTCTGACTCATTTAGAGGTGTCCAATGGTTCAATAATCCCTTCTTTCTATATCTTTTCAAGTGTAGCGGCTACCTCATCCCTGCAGGGTAATGCTATTTTTCTGACGTTCACTGATTAAAGTAACAAAAATGTTGGAGAAAACCTAACTCCTTTCTGAACAATTTGGAGTGCCATTGTTCAATGTTTGCTGAGGTGATCACTTTAGATATCGCTTTAATAACCATGATATGTTCTGCAGCATCAAGGTTCCGCTAAATCAAACTTATCTTGATCATTCAACCTTAAAAAATGACTACATTTGACAACCACAACCTCTTGCGCCCATCCTTCAGCTTGTCTCCCTTTAAATTCAAACAATGCATCAAGTTCACTTAGAATGTCTATTTGATTTTCCCCATCGATGTTGGTGTGCATATCTGAGTTGCATAGTATGCACCTCTTGAAGTCTTTCCACCTACAATCCCTGGTAATGAGTTTGTAATTAGAGCCACTTTCAACCAATACTCGTGTCTGTTCATGCCATCAGTTGCAACTTGACCATACAGCTTCCTTTTGTCGCATCCAACTGCACGTTTCACTGGCAGTGAGTACCTCATCATTTGCATTCTCATAACATTTAGTGACTTGATTGGCACTCCTCCTCTTACACATGATCTTGAAGGCAGAGCAATCGGTATCATTGGCAAGATGGTGGAGACTCTAAAACAACACCTGCTCCCTCTTCTACCACTGCCTAACCACACCTCTTTGCTGCTGACAAATTCAAGAGAAGTGTCGTCTTTGCTGTCATATTCCCTCCAGCATCCAGGTACTAGATTTGACCCTGTCTGTGCCTTAATCAGGACCCCCTTTGTATGCATCCAGCTCCAACTCTTTTGTGCAACGTCCTTTGCAATGTCAATGGCTTGATCCAGGATTAGGTCATTCTGACCCATAATCTCTTCTGGATCTTCTTGACCATGAAAATGTTCATCATACCTACATTTTACCAAAATTGCAGTTAGAGGTCAAACCCCTCAAATCAGGTATGCAGGCCTTCGTGGACTCCCCTTTCTTTGTTCTGTGATCCCAAACCTGTACCTCTCCCTTATGAGGCTAACTTTGGGAAGACAGTGCTTGTCCACTTTGTTTATGATTCTCAGGAATACATTGCCACTGTCTCGTCCATAATGGTGGACCGATTCTAGGAGTTGCTTGAACACTCTTTGCCCCTCTGATCATAGACAGTGATAGAGAAAAGCATATTTTCTCTATGCTATAGTTGGCTCCAAATACTTCTAGGACATATCTCAAGGCCCCTCTTCAAACCTGACAGGTGATACACCAATATTGAGGTATAGGAGAGAGATGTGTGGCACATTCAACTCCTTCAGTGCCACAGTTAGTTACTAAAAGCACTAGAAATAGAGGGTTGTATGGCCAAAACCCAGTGCCACAATGTCACTTATGATAAGTCCCAGACCTTGCCCGTCCACACCCTGCACATATTCAGTTAGCTTCACATCATAAGGTTTACTCACAGCCAATGGGCTCACCCTTTGATTTGAAGAAGGCCCCTGTGTGCATCTACTTCCTGGCAGCAGAGTGTATGACTAAAAGGGTAGGTGGGGAAACAGGAAAAAACAAGGGTAACCACATATAAGAGGTGTAACAACATGTTAGAGGCAGAGTATGAGAAGCTCCCTCACAATCAGAGGCCACCACATTGTCATTGTGAGGCAAATACATACAATTGGGTAGTATGATTCCTGGAATAGTTTAAATGCCTGATTAGAATGTGGATATTTAGATGAGGAGTGTGATATGAAAGCAGAATACCCCTGGTGGTGCTTCAGGAAAGTGTTAATAAAATATCCACTTTAAGAAAGCTTGAAGAAAGGTGTGGAGGATGGTTAGGTTATTCATCAATGGGGGACAAGAACGGAATAGAGTGGAGAAAATGGGGTTTGGCAGAATTTAAAGAATGTTGTAAAATGATATCATCAGTGGTAATTCTTTTCTCGGTCGTGATTTATGAATGGCCACACATTTACTTAATGCTATACAAAAGGTACCTCTATGGCCAAACATGGCAACTCAGGTAGGATATGGAAGCACCATCCCAAAGAACAGATTTATTTGTCTTTGATGATTCAATTAGGGTGGTTACCCTGAATATATAAGGATTAAGCACTCTGCTGAAAAGGAGCTCAATCCAGGAGAGGTTGCTTGCTTAGGAGCCATAGTAGCATGCCTACTGGAGACCCAAATTGAAAATAGCGGTGGCAGGAAGGTTAAAAAGAATAATTTTCACAACTCCAGATTTTGTCACCTATGCAACCAAAAACAAAGTTGTGATGATTCTGATTTGTGTCAAATTATCTTCATGGTGAATGATACATATAGGAAATTCAGAAGGGAGGATAGTGTCTGTGAAGGGCATCAGAAGCAAACACTTGTTGACATGGTTCTTGAGCTACAACCAGAATGACAAAAAGGGACAGTTTGAAGTAGGTTTCTTCCCAAAGGTCATAGAATGTTCATAGGTACTGATGTAGCACAATGTTTTCTGGGGGCATACTAGGAAAATTCACTGAAAGAAGAGTTTGTAAACAACGCACCAGATCTGAGATTAGTTAATCACGTACAGACCTGGAAAAGCTGGCCAACACTGATAAGCCTAAAAGGTCAACCCTGCAATTAAAGCACTGGAAGCCAACAAGCTACTGGATTGCAGGGGTCCTCTATACTGATCTATAAGAAATACTGTGACTTTCTGCCTTTTATGGTTTCTGCAAGTTCCTAAGTGGAGACAAACTAACACTGATCATGTGCGAATCTAGCCTCAGCCTTGTTGCAAACTTGCTAAGGAGCCAAAGCCTACCAGCCTTGGCATCCTGGCCCATCAGATTTGATAGCGAACCGGTAATGCTTGATAACATGCAAAGAGTAATCAATTTGAAAGAAAAAGGGACAGAAGGCTGCCATTATTCATTACTCTCTTTACTTTAAATGCTGAGAAGATGCTTCCTCGAACTAGGTGGGAAAACCTAAAATGTGTCCTGAAAGCATGCGGAATTGTCCCTATAAAGAAAATAAATGCCTTGGCTAATTTGATATTTTCACAGACTAAACCAATTAAGAGACATTTGCCGGAAAGATACTTCTTACTCCTGAAAGTCAGCACAAGTTACTTGTCTTTGCTGATGACAATATTGCACTGATGGGAGACCATGAAAACACTTTACCCTTCATCTTGGAAGAACAGGGGATATGCTAGGAAATCTTCAGTTTCACAGTAATTTGCGTGAATCTAAGTAGCAAAGTCCATTGTCTAACAACTCAAAAGACTGAATTGTAATGGCAAAAGCAAAAGAAGATCCAAACCCCAGAGGGATCCATATGAGACCGATATCATGAAGAGTTCACCAAGTTACTCGCAAAAATTGTGGACCAAAACTTTGAAAACGACATCACCATGCTGTCGAAAACATGTAACAAAGCTTATAATATGCATGATTCAGAAAGAGTCCTGAATTTACGCACGTGGCCCTGCATAACCTACACTTGACCCACATGATCAGATCGAGGGAGGTACCTAAAAGACTTTGAACACTGGACACAGCAGACACCATTGTACCATGCCATCGGGCTACAGGAATAACCAAACTCCAGTGTCTTAGGAAGGCCTGGCCAGTTTCCTACAGTCCAATGGGGAATATTTTCTACCCATCTACATATTGCGCTCATATTATATGTGGATTGTTTTCCCCCCAAATGTTAATATGCCTTTCCACATCATCCACCAACATGAGCCATCAATAAAACAAGCAGATATTGCTTTTTCTGAACCCACAAAAAATGTTTATTACGCGAACGAACCTCTTCGCAAACTGAACCTTTGCACATTGCCTCAGTGTGAAGCCGAGAACCTTTCTGCCACTGTGTCTCCTACCGCAATCTGGTGTCCATGCAATTTATTTTGACTCAGATGGTACTAGGTAACACCTGCAACCTTTTTTTTTTATTTTTTTATTTTTTTTTTATTGTTTGATCAAAATGTGATTTTACAATACTGAAGCTTTATAGTAAACTTCGATGAACTCGTCTTTGTGTTTTCCGTTTTGAAAGAAGACGGGGGCTTATTCTTTATTCTTTATAGCTTGCTGTTAACATTGAGTAGATTCGTGTCAATGTATTCTAGCATTTTTGCAGTCGCTATTTGCCACGTTGTTTTTTTTCCCCCCAATGAGTCTGCACCACCACAATTGCTCTTCTGGCATTGTGCTGAAACCCGGTATCATTGGCAGATAGCACTGTCTAATTGCTGCAGTCGCTGTACATGCCATGAGTAGATGTCTTATTGTCTCCTTTGGAGGTTGTATGTCGTTGGAACAGAATCTGCAAGTGTTTGACTGTGCTTGCCCTCGAACATGTCTTATTTCATTTGTTTTGAACAGGTTAAGCCTTGCTCGTAGAATTAAGTTCTTTGCTTGCCTGTTTGGAAACTGCTTTATGTAGTTTTGCAGTTCATTTCTTTTTACAGTAAAGCTTGGTAAATGAGCGATGAGTTTTAATGTCGCGGTACCGTCAATCGTTTTGGCCCAGTCCATGTCTTTTATTTTCTTTAGCACTTTACATGGATTTGTGATGAGTTCGTCTTCGTCTGAGACGATTGCATCCAGTACTGTTTGATTTTGCTTTTGCCAGTTGGTTACCATATCACAAGTATTATTGTTCATTTCTTGTTTGATGATGCTAAAAATGTTGTTTTGACTGTCCATTCTGCATTTGCGATATAACATGATGGCGTTGCAGGTTGCAGAACATTCTAGTGATTGTAAACTTAATTCGCGTCGTATTGCTACGCCAGGAGTCGAATTTGGTAGTTTAAGGACTTTACGCCAGAAATATGCTTCTAATTTGCACCAAACTTTTTGTGGAATCATCGGCATTGCTTCTATGCCATAAGTGATGGTGGGTACGACCTTCATCTTGTAAAAGTTTATTGTTGGTTTCAGGGAGAATTTTCCAAATTTACTGTCCATTTTTTTTGCTTGAGCTGCTAGTTTACTCATTTTTGTGTGTAGTTCCTGCTGCATTGTGGTTTCATGGAGGGAACTGTCCATGTTTACTCCTAGATATTTAAAGTTTGAAACCACCTCAATTCTGGTCTTACCCAAATGCCACTGAAAGTTTTCTTTTTTTGGATGACATTGGAAAATCATGATTTTTGTTTTGTTGATGTTGATTTCCAAATGATTGCTATTGGCGTAGATTAGAAGGGCGTCAAGTTTGCGCTGTAGCCCAATTTCAGTCTGGTCAAAAATTGTTAGGTCATCAGCGTAAAGCAGGTGTCCAATTTGCGTTGTTTCCAGTGTTGGTGGGAAGGCTCGTGTTTGAATTCCCATTTTTTGAATGTCGCCGATGTAGGTGATGAAAAGAGCTGACGCCAGTGGACAACCCTGTTTGACTCCTCGTGTGGTGTTTATTTCGGATGATAAATCTCCTTCACGGCTGAGTCTAACTCTTATGGATGTGTCATAATGCAATGCTTGAATTGGCTCTGAAAGAGAGTGGGGACATTTCCATGCTTCGAGTTTGTCCCACAAGAGTGATCTTTCAACTCTGTCAAAGGCCTGAGTGAAGTTGATATAAGCTGCAAACAGACGGTGATTCTTTTCTAGGGTTTTTGCTTTTAATATACTACACACTAGTATGTTGCATGTTGTGCCTGTGTGTTTCTTGAACCCTGTTTGCATATCATCGTTACATTCTGCAGAGGCCGCCCATCTTTGAAATCTCATCAAGAGTAATGAAGCGTATACTTTTCCCATAACATCTAGTAGGGCAATCGGTCGAAAGTTCATTGGGTCCGTGAGGCTGCCTTTTTTGTAAATCGGTACTACGATTGCTTTAGTCCATGATTGTGGGACTGATCTCGTTTCGGTGCATCGCTTAAAGATGATGCTTAGCAAGATAGCCCATTCTTCTGGATGACTTTTTAATTCAACATTACTGATGCCATCCGGGCCTGGTGCACGCGAGTTTTTCAATTTTTTAATGATGTCAATAATGTCCTCTTTTCTATCTAGGTTCGACCATTGTACAGCTTTTAATTGTTGCGCTTGTGGTTTTACATTTAGATCAGATTTAAAGACTTTGCTGAAGTGACTTTCCCAGGTATGTTGACTGATGTTTAAAATTTGATTGTCCTGCGTTTGTTCAACGTCGTGTATTAAGGACCAAAAATTTCTACTATTGTTGTTAATAAGCGCCTTTGTTATTTGTTCGGCGTCCTCTTGATACAATTTATGTCTGTACGATTTTACCCAGGCTTTGTATTTTGTTTTGATACTTTGAATCTCTGATGTGCCATCTGTGGTAATTTGCTTATGGGCTACTCGAAGTGCTCTTCTATACTCACGCCTTTTATCAATTAGAACTTTGTTATATGCGTGTTTAGTATTTCGGTTTGTTGCGTTTCCTTTTCTTTTTTATGTCTGCATATACGGCAACAGTAGAGGTTGGTAGTCGATGCCGGGGCATGTCGCTGAAACGGTAATGGCCTTGTACTTTGCTGTGATTTTGAGAATTTCAGCAGTACTTAGTTTGATTCTGGTGCCTTTCGTGTTTGCCTCAATTCGTATGTTCATTTGACAGTTTTTTTTGGTTATGAAGTTCCATGCGGTTTCAAGCAGGTTATGGTCGCTAGTTGGAGTGTTCCACACTTTAAAGAATTGTAGACAATGCAACATGGATTTGGATACATAGATGTAATCGATCGTGGAGGCCGAGGATGCACGCTCCCAAGTTGCTATTCTATCTGTTTCAACGAACACTTCGTCCAGGTTGTATAGATCATGCGAGTCAGTGAACTTTCGCCAGATTGTGCCACGGTGTGCGGACGCCTTTTGTACTGCCGTTGCATTCATACTGGTTATTTGGGTGACATTTAGATCGCCACATATCAGAATGTTCTCTATGTCGTGCTCAGATCTTACTGCGTCAATTGTCCTTTCACAAAGGTCTGTGAACTTTTTTTGCGTTTATTGCAGCTGGGTTCCAGTAAAGATTTATTATAATAAATTATAATATTCATAATATAATATGATTATATATAATATGATTTTCATCGCCTTGCCAGGCAATTTCTACTGCCAAAATTGATTGATTTGCAATTATCGTTTGTACAATGGAGGCTCCAGAACCATTTCGGCAGGCTATTAGGAGACCTGATGTTGGACGTCCTTCGGTTCCTCTTGCGGCTGGGGATAGAATGATCTGATATCCTTCTAGTGTGGGAGTTTGCTGAAGCCAGGTTTCCTGTAGACAGATTATTTGAAACTCTCCGAGATTGGGGCCTCCTGGAGCAGTCAGATGTGTATGGCCTTATGTGTTCCATGAACATAACTTGATATCATTGATAACTTCCATGGTCTCATTACATATGACTGCTTTCGCCCGCTGGAGTGGCTATTGTTTGCGATGCAGACTTAGTGCTTTTGGCAACCAAGCCCAGATATCTGTTTTACTGCTTGTATTTGGGTTTTGTTTGAATTGAGCCGTCAGTGTTGATCCGACTCTTTGCGAGCAGGTTATTTTTGTTGCACCATCAATGATTGGTGTCCGTTGTGAATTTTCCATCTTTTCTTTCTCAGTTGTTTTATTAAATAATGAGTCATTTTTGGTTTTGTAATGCTCATTTTTGCTCTTATTGTAATGTGATCTCTGATATTTCTTTGATGTTTCAAATCCTTTTGTTGCTTTGTAGACTCTCTGAGAGTGATCCTGTGTGTCTTTTTCGTCGTGCATCCTGTACTTCATGGTTAAGTGTTTATTTTCCGTGGCATCGATCTCCCTAGTTTTGGCTGATTCGATGCGTTGCAACCTTTTATGTAGACAATTCCTTTCTGTTGAGCAGAAAATGGATTGCCCGTTTGAAAAAAACGGCAAAGTGCCAGTAAGCTGGTACACCAAACAGAGCGGTAATGCTCACTGACAGTAAGTGTTGCCATCTAGTGGCTCGTAGGAATTTGCATTTCAGAGAGAGTGATTTGGTTGTAGCGCTTTGCCATGTGTCCAAATTGTATGAGTTCTTCTGAACTATGAGCTGGGTAAAAGCAGCTGAAACACAGTCCGCCTCGGGGTAAGCATGTACCATCATAAACCATGTGCCAAGAGAAATAACACACATTGTACCAGTAACAGTGGCCCAGTAGTGGTGTTTTTGTTCTACTTGAAAATACCTTTTGTGCCAAACTGAGGTTTCTGACATTGGGCTAGTAATATTCATCAGAACTTTATAAAATCTAAAGAACACTTTACAATAGTGTAGAGGAGCAGTTGGACACATTATCCCTAACTTGCGCCCTCTCACTGCCATCATACTGGAACAGTAGGAGAAGAGGTCTTTATGGGACCCCATTTGTTGTTCCTATACCGCATAGAGTGTACGAGAGACGATATACACTCCGACAGCCATACCAAATGTAACCTTGCACCGAAGGTGTGAAAGGATGCCGTATGGAAGGATGTCAGCATGCACCATTGGACATCATGGAGCGCTGAGTGAAACCTGATGAGGGCAGAGTGATGTCATAAAGCAAATATACAAAGCCATACTGAAACGATATGAAAATACTTAAGAGAGACAACATAACTGGAGTAACAAGAGAAACATGTACGACATGATAAAGTAATCATGAATGCAAAAGAAGACAAAGTAACTTGTGGGCCAATAAGTGTACATACGCAGTAATGCAAGGTAGAAAATACATATAGGAGCTTGGCACAGAGGAATATATAACGTGGCTAGGATGGCGATAATTGAAAAATGGACGCCGGCTTGTGGCAAGATTCAATTCAGCTACCTCAGAAACAGATCAGGGTTAAAGAGTCAGGAGATGCTGGAATAACATATTTGTTTGCAAAACAAAGAGGAGTCTATGTTGGCTTGGGATCAAGGATGCTATTTTTAAGCAATAGCTGCAAAGCACAAAGGGAGGTAGATGTGGAAGCCATGGATGAGACATATTTTTCTTAGATTAAAGAAAAAGAAAACATCTGCAAGAGCCAGCTATTGGACAATTGAAAGTATATAAAGCCTATACAAGGTAGAGCAAGCAAGTCTCTAGAGGCCAAGTAGAGCAATGTCACTCAGTATAATGAAGTCAATTAGCAGTAAATAAGAGGTCGAAATGGACACATTCTTGACATCTTCACATGTGAATCAGAATCCGAAAACAAGGGCTATTCATTAATCCTCGAATAAAGATAGTGATGTGCTTACACTCCCTTGAATGTCTCAGAACAGAGAGCAGGCTACAAGGTCAACCACAGATGGAAACGTTTGCTCATGGCCGGACTGATGAGAGATAATGGACTAATTGGCAAAGTGGGGAGCAATCTGACATGATTCAAGCACCTGGGTTTCATTTCGCTTTCGCGCTGCTAGCCGAGCTGAAAGTCCAAGGTTGGGTGAGAATGCCACCCAATCAGTGGTTCTATGGGGCAACCTGCTATACAATGTTGTCTAGACCAATTCACTGCCATTTTCTCCACTATAATCAGTATTATAAGTATTTAGAGGTAGTTTGAGGAGTGCCTCACAGATAACAGACAGCCAATGGTGTAATAACCTCTATGTATTCTATAAGTAGATATGTTGCCATAACCAATCCCTCCTGCTAATAAGTTTTACAGTTTGCCATGTAGGATTACATCATAGATGACACAAACTGGGTTAAAAGACCTCTGTGTAATCAAGTTTGTGAGTGAGTGTGAAAGCATCAGTCCGATGTCTGCCAGTTGACCCTGCTTTAGTAAATTGAGAATAAAGTAGTACTTTGCCATATTCTTTGAGTCTGTCTGGTTATTTGGTCTGAGATCTTTATTGGTAATTCTATCTTGCACAAGAGACGCTTCAAGGTGCTAGAGCACATGATGGTAGCAGAGGATGGTTCAGGTCTAATTGACCCAGGCCCAGATCCGGATCTTCAGACTTTTGACTGCTTCCGCCATTAGCCAGAAGACTGCAGAGCTTCCTGTGGAGAATGGTGCCCAACAAAACACGTGTAAAAAGATACGCTTGGCAGGTCCCCCTTTGGCGAAATTCCTGTCTGGTCCCTGATGGTGCCCATGGATGGAAGGCAAACTGGTCAGTTGAGGGAGAGTCGATGCCGAGGGACTCGAACTAAGCCACCGACGTAAGTAGAATATTGAAAGTGGCAAAAATAGGGGGTGGGACTGTGTTGTAAATAATATATACATATGAAAGTAAGGGGATTTTTAGGAATTATAAAGAAGAGAAGTAGATACCTCGATTCCCGGTTCCAAGGAAACAGAAGGGTATGCACTAAAAGACTCCAAATAGGGGTGTTAAGATTCCTGAGGCAAAGCCAACAAGAAACGTGCGTATCAAGCTCCAAGATGGAGTAAAAATGAGAGCAGATACAGTAAAGGAAGGCGTATTCAGAAAAATTTAAAAGTGCACATGTGTGGGGTTATAAATGTGTCAGTATAAAGCTTTTGTTGTGTTTAAAATAGTAGGTATAAAACAATAGTAAAAAATCAAGGAGATTATTAAGATTTTTGTATCAAGAGATTGACGTCAATCAGGAGGGTAAAAATCAAAGGAAAATAATAAATAAATAAAGAAGAGATTCTTAAAATATCAACAATAAAACAATGAGATATTACAAAATTGATATAATGTCTAAATGAAGAAGCAAAAAAGAACATTGTTGTGTAGAGTTTGAAAAAGCAGATACAATATTTTGATTTTCGGATAATTAAGAAGCAATTGATGGTGCCTTCCCAAATTGATCAGTGTGGCATATTTGATAAGAATAAAACATTGGATAAGTATAGGCAGTTGAAATAGACTTGTCACCATGAGGATACTCCTCTTCAACACTTATGCAGGAGATACACAGCTAAGAAAAGGAAATATTCCTCGGAATGGGTCCGAGACATGACTAATAAGACACTCTGGCCTCAGGAGGGTTTGTTGTCATAAACAGTATTGCAACATATGACACGCATTTGCATGCTATATGTAAGGTAAAGAAGTTACAGAAAAGGTTCGCTGTTTTCGAGCTATGGAAGATGTATCAGAGTGAAGATCCAGCGGAGTAGGAGTGGATGCTTAATCAGCATAAAAGGGAGGATAAAACACCTTTGGCTCCCCTTTCCCCTCCAGAAAACAAAAACGTAGACACAGAGGAGAAGGGATTTTATCCTTTAAAGGAATTGTGTGGTATGTTAATCTGACAAAGAAGCGCCCTGCTCATAACAGTGAAGACAATGTGGAAGAAAATAAAAACAGAGAATGCAAATATATCTCGACACGTGATGAAAGTAAACAGCGTGATGAGAGAAAGGACAGACAAGACATATGGACATAGAGGAAGAAGCAGGGAAGCAGAAATAAATAAAGGACAAAGCTAAGGGAATAACAATAGTACATAACAAATGGATGGGAGGACAGATATTACTCAAGCTGGATGATAAGGGTATTGATGGGGTTTGACAAAGAGACGAGAGAGGAACGCGGGAAAAGAAGAAAAGGAAGAAGAAAGAACATATAAAGAAGAGAAAGAAAGAGAATGCAAGCAAAGGGAAGAACAAAGAAGGTACGAGGCAAGGAAAGAAAAGGAGAGACTAGATGAGAAGAGATGGGAGGAGGTAGCAGCACAAAGAATGAAAGAACATAGGTTGCAAAGAAGGTGAGAGGAAGATGAATTAGGAGAGGTAAGGAGAAGGGAAGAAGAAATGAACAGAAGTAGGGGACTAAAAGATGACAAGATAGAGTATCTGTGTCATAGAAGCATAGTGCCGATCGAAGCACAAGAACGACTTGAGGAAGAGACAGGGTCCCAACAGCCCCACAGGGAGCTGCAAGGAATATCAAGAATGCCAACATGGGCTGATGAGTGAGATACAGAAGACATAGGGAAAATAATTGGGGATTTATATAGGAAAAGGAGGGGTAAAGAAGGGCATAAAACCCAAGAGAACGTGGAAGCATCTTTTTTGAGGGAAACTGGAGGTAGGTCTGCTAAATCATAACAAACAAGCATTGAACTCTGTCTTTAAGTAGACTAGATCTTGATGATGCGGAAAAAGATTACAGTCATACAAACTGGGGCATAATAATGTCAGATGAAAAAAGGGAAGAAAACAAAAGAGCACAAAGGGAGAACACACGCAGATTTTCAAAAGGATCGAGTGTAGAAAAAGGGGTAAAATAGTCAGATTTAGAAGACCCCAAAGAAAGAACACCAGAATCAACACTATATACTGATCGACCACAAGCATGATCCTGCAATGCAGGAGATGTATCCCCACCTTATGTAAGCAGATTAAGGACACTACCAGGACAGAGACAAATGGGCAAGACAAGCCCTCCCTGGAAGACAAGAAGTGTCGGTAGGTATGATTATTTATTTATTTTGGATTTGTAGCATGCACTATAGCCCACAAGCATCGAGGCACTATAAGGATATGTAAGAGGGCTTGCTTGAGGGTTACAGAAGTGCGGCCCAACAAAAAATGCTTGGTATGATTTGCTTAGTTACATACTCAGTTATTATAATACAAAATATAGTAGATGTATGTTATGGACAAGGATTTTCACACTTCCCATTATTAGAGAAAGGGGGAGGATGACCACAATATATATTGTGACCACTCATGGATAAAAACAATTTAAGATGTAAATTATCAAGTTTAACTTTCGGTGCAGGAAAATTGATCTATGAGTTAGGGAGAATGACATCAGGAATGACGTTAGCTATAGGTGACATAAAAGACTTGCTAACAGCCATTATAGGGGAGAGAGCTGACGACATTTGGAAGCGAGCAGGATATGCAATTGTGGCAACACAAAACATGACACACGATGGAGCACCATTTAATAATTGCAAAGCAGCTCTATTTCGGGCTCTCAGAGTACAATACCCTGATACATGAGATATGGATGAGATTATGACTAGCAAAATGGGCGAGGATGAAGACCCTGTTGCTTATATTCAAGAGAGATGCCGTCTTGAGGCGCGTGCAACGTGGGATAAAACAGTAGCATTATTTTACCACATTTTGTGTCAGGGACTGCCCGATCCAGTGCAACAGCAAATTAAGAAACAAGTGGGAATGGAAGCGGAGCCATGGCAGAAATACAATTAACAAGGGTGCATCACTGCCGATTGATGCAGGAGAAGAGTAAGAAGAAAGCATTGTCAAAAACATGGCATTGAACCTGAGGACATCCCTTGAGCACCTTCTGTCTGTGGCCTGGTTGTTCGTTCTGCTTCTTTGCCACTGTGGGGGCGGGCAGAAGAAAAAAGAGTCCGATTAGGCTTCTGATGAAGAGGGAGCACCTCGAAATGCATCAAGCTATTGATATTGGACTTTTGGGATGTGTTTTGCTTATCGTTATATTGTTTTTTGATTAAAACACCCTTGTTTTAGACAAACTGGGTACACTGACTTCTTATTGAATTGTTATATCAAATGAATACCTTGTTAAGCCATAACATAATTTGTGATTGCTCTTCATGAAAAATTAACTGCCTTTTTTGGTGGATTCAGATAGTGTGCAAGGGGCGGGAGGATTCCTACTGTGAATACTTTTCCTCTTTTCGTATGTATAGTGGGGTCTTGTGCAAAGGCCTTAATTCCTCCCTTGCACCTTCATTTTTTTGAAACCAGCAGTGCTTGACTTTGATACTTTGAGGCTTTTCAACAAACATTTGGTGTGCACCAGCTACCCTCTTTGCTGTTCACAGGTCTGGAAAGGGACAGGAGCTGCTACTCTGCTACTCTTGATCCAGATGAAGAACGAAGAAAACACTGATGCAGCAGGTCTCAGGACACAGGAAGGAGCCTGTGAAAACTGCCTTCAGCGTCCGTCACTGTCGCACAGTGATGTAGGGGGACCCAAATCTTGCGCTATGATGCAGCATCCTATCCCGTGACTCAAAAGTGCTAAGACAGCCGAATTTGGCAGACAGATGCTTTGAAGGATAAGCTGGGATTCCCCATAGTCTCAGGCCAAAATGGTGACACTTCTGCGTGGTATGCAAGGTTTCAGCTGGTCAGTCTACTGGATGTCCCAGGGACAGTTCTGAGAAAGCTTACTTGCAGGGTTACCAGGAGGCATCGAGAGTGATTGGTCCCACTACTCCAACGGTTCAAAGCACCGTCACAGGTCTTCTGAGATCAAGCACAAAGCAGGGCTCGACCGGGACAACAACGGGATTTGAGTACCAGCACTCATCAGTGCATCTCAGGATCATCCTTTGTTCTTCAGGATACTTGGTTCCTTCTGCAGATCCATTTGAATCTGTTGCTGATCTGCTGGAATGGATGCAGGGCCCGCGCCTCATATCCAAAGTCAGACGAGTGTTCGAGCCAGCCCACCAATGAGAAGATCTGCCCCCTGCATGCACACCAGCAGTGGTCCAATCAGGGCCCACTGGGGTCCCCATGCTCTCATGCACACCAGACACCCTGGCAACAGTAATGTGGATTGGGACCCGACAGTCCCAGCCCACTACCTGGGTGCCTACACACGTGACCTGCACAGACCCACGAAAGAAGTAGCTTTTGCGGGCAACTGCATGCCAAAATAAGGAAGTCCTGCACCTGGAAAAGCAGGGGCAAGGCCAAGAGGCAAAATGGCCAAAGGAACAGACAAAAGACCTTGTTGCATGGCCATGTTGGATGCTAGCCACGGTCATTAGCCAAACGGGGTAAACGTGGTAGGGCTCGGGAAAACAAGTGGAAACAAAGTCGAAAGACTAAAAGAAACGTTTCTCAGTACTGACAGCCGGTAGAATGTTTCAATTTCCCCATAACAATGAGCTAACACCAAGTGGAGTGACACTGAAGGCTGTGCTCCACTGAAAAAAGTCAGTGCAGGATACAGTAACAGATGCAAAAAGTTTAGGGCTCCAAAGACAACAGAGGAAAAGTTGCATCAAGAGAAATCTTTTCTAACACACATGGACTGGGAACAACACAGACAACAGGTATGCAGTTACATAGGGCTAAACAGACAGATGCACACACATGCCCACAATGTTTACAGGTATATCCATACCCTCAATTGAAGGGGGGGTCGGGATTGCAGGAAGGTGTGCCACTAAATTACTCTGGTTCCCCTTCTCTAGAGAGGATGTGAACTGTGAGCGCTATCTGAATAGTGACAGGATTCTTGATACCAGGGACTCAGGAGGTTGTTGGATTTTTTCTTATTCTTTCTTCTTCAGTCGGATAAAATCTGGAGAACAATCACACCCCTGCAGCAGTCGGCTCCTGCCACACTCTTGCCAATGGGCGGAGCTCCATGCAGTGGTGTTTCATTCCGTCTGCTGCCCTATATTATGTGTAATTACCATTCGGCCTATCAAAAAAAGGCAGCTCCAAGGAGGCAGCAACAAAATTCACTTCCTGCATTTCTGTGATCTCAATCAGCTAAGCCACAGCAATGTTTTAGGAACGAATCTGCTTTGACTACGGCCGTTATGACGCGGCTACTTTGGAGCACATCCCTTGTTGACATGCCCTGTTGGCCATGGCAAGCCGAGCTCACGCATCTACGGCAACAGCCAAATAGGCATAATCCTGGTATATTAAAAAAAGCACATTGGGCAATTGACCAAAGGAAGAACATAGTTGTAATATGCACAATTTATATTTACCCTGCAACCATACATATATGTATAATGGTAGGTTATGTATGAACATTTTGCCATCCAACCATACATTCCGTTTGGTCATGTGGCTAAGTGCCATGCCTTGAAGGCTGTGGTGACCCGGTTCAATTGCCACGCAGTTGTATGTTTTCTTTTTAAATATATGTTAATGTTAAAGGTACTGCACACTGTCACCACCGAAGTGGTCCCATGGCACTCTGGCGGATCTGAAAAAGGGTGGTGTGAAACAGGGAGGCTGCGGGAGTGGTTAGTAGGGTGAGTGTGGGAATAGGAAAGGGAGATATGATGTTCTGTTGGCAGCTTCAGTTCGGTTTGCGCCGTTCTCTGAGCTTAGGTGCGAATTTCGAGTCTGAGCGATTCCCATGTGCTGTTGTGCATGTTTATGTGTTGTTTGTATGTTGTTGCAGTGTGATGGAGTATGTGCAGTTTGCTGTGCAGAGATGTGGTCGTCTGAGTTTCTGTAGAAGAGTTTGTGGAAAAATGAGGTTTTAGTATTGTGTTAGCAGGGTTTATTTTATATCAAATGTATGAGTACATTTGCTGCGAAAGCCATTTGGGCACAGCTGCTAAATGTCAGCGGCCACAGTGGTGCGCCAAAACATCCAGCGCCAAAAGGCTCTCGTCAAAACAGTGAGCACAGTTGCATAACCTTCAATGAATGCAAACTGAGCTCTAGCACCACCCAGTGGCCTACCATTATATTACAGCCAAGAAACACGTGCATACTTAATTTCTTTTGCTTAATAAATAATATTCAAGGAAGCACATGCACCCTGGACATTTCTTTCATCTATCCTCATTGTTGATGTGATTGGGTGATCAGTACCAATAATACAATCTGCACAAAACATATCAGGATCCCCTTCCGTCCTCCCGACACCAGGTGAGCCATGAAGAAAATGGTCCTAAATGAAAGAAGGTTTTGAGGAATCTATTTTTGCACTCTATTGCGCAACATTTCTTGCTAAAAGAAAAACATCTGTATTGCTTCATTTTCTAGGCAATGAAGAGAGGAAAGATTTAAAAGCAATAATAGATCTCAGGAATTAGCACGTTGAACAAATAAATAAATACCAGAAATGCATAAGAAATGTGAACCTGCTCGACAATCTGAAAGGTCATTTGGTTCTGGAGAGATTTTGGTTCAGTAAGAGACATCAGAAGGAAGATGAACATGTAGAGCAATGTGTCATTGCTCGCCGCCGAAGGTTGGCAACAACATGTGACTTCAAACAAAACCTCGACAAATGCCTCTGTGACCCTTTTCTAATAAAATGCAAAAGTGATCAGATACAAGAAGAAATTGTGATAAACAAAACATTTCACCCTCGGTGAGGTAATTACACTTGCCAAAAAAGTGGAGCACCTGTTGAAATGTGTATATGTATTTGGAAGGGAAAAAGAGGAAGTCGAAAAGATATAAAAAAAAATGGGTGCATTAAATAAAGTCAGAAATGCTGATGGCCAACTGCCTGCGATGGGAGATGTCGACAGCAAGCTTTCCACGAGAACCTGCAGAAGATGTGGAAACTGGACTGTCCACCCACAGAGGTATTCCTCAAGACCTGCCCAAATGGGAGGGGGGAGCAATATTGCTATTGGGGCAGCAGTGCTAGCCCCCTTGCTAACTCCAAGTGCGGGCGCAAACGACACGTTGTGCAATGTTGTTTGAAACTACAATAGGTCTCTCATAAGGGAAATAAATGGTGCTGAGCAGTTGGGGCGCCCACCGAGAAGCAGTAGTAGATGTGTGGAGGAGGGATTAATAGTCTGGAGGAGGGAGTTATATTGTAAAGGAGGAAGTTAGAGTCTGGAGGAGGGAGCAGTAGTTAGTAGGAAGGAGGAATAACATCAAAGCATGGAGGCGGCACCTAGAAAGTGTGAAAGAAGTTGGAAGACAGTGGTGGGGAGAGAGTAAAGGCGAAGAGCGAATGAGAATGAAAGGTAACAGAATCTTACAGGGTGTCTGAAAGGCACAATTTCCAAACCTTTAGAACACTAACAATTGGATAGGGTAGGGGCAGTTTGGAAGTCCTTGTGGGAGTCTAGTCAGGCGACATTTAGGAATCCATTGTAGTATAAGGAAGTTTTAGACTGTAGGGGTCAATATTCGGTAGCACTAACCTGGGTTTAGGGAATGCTTGGGTTAGTGAGGAGGGTCTTAGCATGATGGGAGAGGGAGTGACGGCCCGCTGTCCAAGCCTTGGTCCTCTCCCACCTGGATGATGGTAGTGCCCTTTTGGAAGGCCTTCCAATAACTAACCCTCATCGAACTGCACTGGCTCCCACTGCAAACCCATATCATCTTCAAATCCTGTTGCATCATCTGCAAGGCTGTCATCCTGAAGTCCCCAAGCTACCTCACTGAAAAACTCAGCATCTCTGGAGGCCTGCGAACCACGAGAAGTAAGGACATGTGCTGACTTGAATTACGACAGTGCAGGAAGGAAAGAACCAGAAGACAGGCCTTCTCTGTCTACTCTCCAAGACTCTAGAACCTCCTTACCATCATTATCAGACTTGCTCCATCACTTCTACAGTTCAGGAAAGAGCTCAAGACCTTCCTCTTCAAGGAATGGCTCCTCCTTAACACCTTGAAGAGGAGGAGCGAATACCCCCACCTCAACTGTTTCGTCCATATTGCCTATATGTTGGGAGCCAGAGTATGAAAACCGCGCAGTAACTTTAAGAATACCAATACCTAAGAATCCTAGAAGCAAGATTCCCATTGAGAAGACCATACCTGCACACAAAGAAATAAGATAGTCGTTTAAATGAGATTCCTGAAGAAGCAGAGCAAATAAACGGCAAAGACGAATAGTGACGTCACACAGAGTCAAGTTGACGTACATAGAACATGCAGAGACAAGAGAATGAAGATATTCTATAAGACATCAAAAAAGTATCAAGGATAAGTGACAGCTTGGGATCAAGGTGAATAAATTTATGCCACAGAACTGATGGAGATATCAAGTCATTTTACACGTGTACAGTCGCAGCAGAAACGCAAGCAGATGAATTTCATAGGTTTTTATTAGTGCAACTTAACCATAACATCCCTTTAACAAAGTTTTTTCATTGAATTGTATAGGTTTTTATTAGTGCAGCTTAACCATGACGTCCCTTTAACAAAGTTTTTGTCAATCAATATATGTATAATCAAGTAAAGAAAGAATGTTTCCACTATGCATTATAGCAGTTTTGGACTTTAACAAGAAGGCCTCATGTTCAGTGTGTTGCAGTTAAAAAGCAGCTTGAATTATAAAATGAATCTCAGAAAGTAAAGTTGGATGAGCCAAAGAAGCCAAGGTCTTATCAAACCAGAGCAAACTGACATTGGATACAAATCGTGTGAACGAACAGAGCTCCTGTTCAGAAGGTATGAACAAAACAAAAGACGTCAGAGGTTCATTAGAAAATAGTATTTTAAATGCACTAGAAGCTCGATTTCATGGTCTCCGGTCACGTGAAAGGATGAAGTTGGATGAACGAGATGGTCACACCTACGCACGAGGGCAGAGCGTGTCTTCACTCCCTGAATTTCTCAGAGCTAAGAACACTCTCAAGGCTGAGCTTCAAAGCCAAATTGACAGTGGACCACTAAGGGGATGATAGATTGATATGCTAATTGGTGGGAAGCTATGGTTAAGACAAGCTCACCAGCACCTGGATGGCCAGCCTGCATGCTGCTAGACGTAGGTGGAAAAGTACTGACGGCAGTTAGAGTGCCAAACAATTGTAGAGGACCGCGTAATTAAGGGTCCTATAGTTTGCGTAACCAATGGGACATCGTACATTTAGTGACGTTCACAGTGGTAATTTTTTAGGAAGGGCTTAGTTGCCCCATCTGATGTTAAGTAGCCAATTACATTCACTCATTATCCCATACTAGCATGGATCATATACTAAGATGTTCACTGAGAGCCTATCACCCATACTCGTAGGTTTTTGAAGTTTGCCACGTAGGATGACGTTAGTAACACATAGGTTAACGTCATTGATGATGGGTTTTGACTATATAAACTTCTGTTTTTTATAAGATATGTTGAGTAAGAGGATCGAACGAGTTTGTTGATGTTCGTTGAACTCCCTGTTTTAGACAATTGATATTAAAACAGTTATCCTTTTGCCAAATTACTTGAGTCATTTTGATTATTGATGTATGAATAAAATCTGCATCCCCATCCATCTCCAGGGTAATTGCTACTCATCTTAAAGGGCTGAGCTATTCAGTTCACGCTCGGTCCAACCCCCCTGCACTCCCCACCCTACCTGAGACTCTGTGATCTGCTCTCCACTGTCTTCCCTGCCATGCTGCCAATTGCCGACCTTCCCCTGTTAGCACCACGCTGCTTTTTCTCTTCTTCCCACACTGAGCTCTTCCCGCTATGATTGCAAACCGCTCCATTGCTTCCTGCAGCTAGGTTTGCGCTCAATATAAACCCTAATAATAATAAAATAATAATAGAGCACTTTGAAGTTCAACAAACACCCCTCAACTGTCTCAGAGAGCTAGTGTATTCTTTGAGCTATCTGTGAAATTTGCTTCGGAAGGTTAAGGGGGGAATCTGCTATTAAGACGACTTATTCATCTTTGGAGAAAATGTTGATGTACGTGCCAAGTGATGGAGGTTTGTACTTTGCAAGCATAGAGATGCTGTGGTGACCTTAAGCCTGAGTAAGTGCGAATGTAGCACTACCTCAATTGACTATTCTATTTGTGCCATGTGTTGAGTGAGAACGAGTTCAATCCAAAGACAATTTGATCCAGTCTATTGCCAATTGAAAACACCCTGAGTCCCTGCATGTGTTAAGATCTGTCTTGGGTTTGCTGGAATATTGCTCCAAATTTGAGAAAGATATCAGAAGATCCTTGAGCCTGCAATGATATCACAGGAAAACACCCTGCTGATGGGCGAATGTACCTTATTTAAAAAAACAAAGGCTGTGCATGGTATTAACCAGCGTTTGATAACAACCACAAGCAAACAGACACTAAACTAGCAATACAGGTCAGTAGCCATCTTGTTAAAATCATTGGTCTGGAAAGCTGTGTCCAGTGGCCACATTCTGAAACATAGGGGTGCCAATTGCTACCCCACACAATGCACATGCTAACTCTAATTCTCATCCATAGAGGAAATGTAATTTTAAGTCTCATGCTTACATGTGTTTTTCCTTTGTGTCCTGACACTCGGTGCATTGTCGTTTTTCTGCCAGGTTGTATATTTCACTGCCACCTTCCCGTACATCATGCTGATTGTGCTGCTAATCAGAGGCGTCTCCCTGCCAGGAGCCCTGCAGGGGATCCGCTTCTACCTTTACCCAGACCTGAGCCGACTCCAGGATCCCCAGGTAAGAGGGGACCTTAATGTGCAGACCATGTGCACCTTCTATGGCCGGCTTATGCCTGCCAGTTCATACGTGTCTATGTTCTCTTTAGGTCATGCACACGCAGAGAATGACTGGGTGGGACAGTGATGTCCAGCAAAGTTGTGGGGAATCCATGCATTGTCAAATGATTCAGTTACAGTATCGAAAGCCAGCATTGTGAAAATGCACTCTATCAGTAGTCCAGGGCTAGCGTGAAAATATAACTGGTGCAGCTGGAGTTTTGACTGCAATTGACTCACCTTCTCTCTGGCCCGTGCCATGGTCATGATGCCTGCTTCCAATCCAGCTTCTCACTGCGCCATGGTAATAGCTAAGGCGCTCTTGCTTGAGCGCCCACGGCCATTTTCCATGGCGACCATCTTGCTTGTAGTAATTCAGGTCATTATCGCTTGTAATAATTCTATCACCCAATTTATGACCCTCATTGGGGCAGGCATTATCCTGCAATAACAACCCATTGCTTTCTCTAAAAGGCATAAATATTGTCCTCTAATGTCACACAATTGTTTGTTTGTTTGTTTTATTTGCTTGTATAGTGCAGCGAACCCAGAGGTATCTGGGCGCTTTTACTTGGTGTTCAACATGGTTTCAAAATGAGAAATGACATACAGTAAAAGTTGCAATTATGTTCAGGATATATACAAATTAGAGGAGGATATATACAAAGTTTGTAACAAAGCTAAGGACAATCTTGGATATATATACAATTTAGAGGAAGATATATACAAAGTTCGTAACATTGCTTAGGACAGTCTTGAGGCTCACCATTTTCAAAGCGTTGCATCCTGTTGAAATTGTGATCACCTATGTCTTTTCCGTAGGTTTTGTCACCATGTCCAGACACTTTCTTAGGGTATTGAACCATGTCAATCTTCAGGATGTAAGGTGCACCCAAATAACAAGATGTAAAAGTCTCTAAATGGGAGCAGATACATATTTGTGTGAAATGTCACTTGAGAATCCTCAACCCCAAAATTTCGGGATTTAAATATCGTTGTTATAAATATCAATACTATTTATACGGTATTAGTTGGCAGTCATCGAGTTTTGGATTGTCTGTTTTTAGAAAAAAGTTTGAAGTGTGTTTTAAGATGATACATGAAGCCTCTGCTCACCATCAGGGCGTAATTAATTCTGTTCTTATAAACAGACAAAGAGATTTCCAACTATAAGACACGTCACAACTTCGTAAATCAGCACTCACCAATGTGATTAATGGGCAGAGAACGGGTTGGGGAGAATCAAAGTACCCGCTACTTTGTCTCAGAAGGATAGCTCAGGAGCAACGCGCTCGCCTTGGAAGCAAGACAACATGGAGCAACACAGGTGTGATCCCGAGGTCGGCGCTTAGAAACCTTTGGGTATTATGTGTGATATAAATAACATATTATATTATTACTAATGAGTCCACATTTTCGGAAAGAAAACTGTCTTTAACCACCGCCCTCCTGAACGGGAATGACACATTAGACAAGGGTAGAAATGGCATTCTACTGATTTCAAGGCTGCAAAGTGACTGTCTTCACATTTAAATAGGTTGTAATGATAATAATAATAATTGCACTCATATAGCAATGATACCATGTTATTATTGCCCAACATAATACTACTCATTGTATCAGCCTCGTAAAAAGTTGGTCTCAATGAATATTGGTTCTATGACTGGGTCGTGGGGGACCAAAAACCCCACCCAACCTGGGGTTGGTGGCCTGCAAGGCAACGCCACAGCCAGATCACCCTCAGAGGCAGCATGGGTGAGTTTCGGAGCAGTATGCATGGAGTCGTGAATGCCCATCAGTGCCTCGGTCTCAAACCCGATACATATCTGCTTCTATCTTGGCCAGGTCTCCTTCTCTTTTTTTTCAGGTGGTTCCCCGGAGGCAGCAACATGCAGAGAATAATTGGCACTTCAAGTAGTGAAATGCATCTGAGCTCAATGGTTAAGACCTTGCTTGGAACAGGAGGAATTGACATGGTCACCCTAACGGATATGCGGTAGGCTTCCTTGTTCAGGAACCGAATGGGAGCCCAAACACCTGCTACAGGCTGGCCTGGCATGCTACAGGGGATCAGGGGAGCATCAGTGGCAGGGTTGGAACCAAATTCGAGTGACATAGCAGTAGGGGAGATCGGGGAACACTCTCCACAACTGCAATGAACAATAACTTACTTGATTCCAGAGGGAAACAGAGAGCAAACGATGCATGAGACTGCATGGCATGCTGGAAGGAAATGAAGGCTAGAGAGGGGGCGGGGCAAAGGGCCCTTATAAAGACTGCCTGGGAAAATGCCAGCTTAAATAGGGTGGAGAAGAGAAGAGTTGGTATCAGCTTAACTGGAGATTGGCCAGAGAAGAGCTGACTCAAGCATCAAATGGGAGCAGAGGGAACCTTCTGGACAGGAAGGGGACAGGAAGAGGAAGGCTGTAAATCGCTAGAGAGGCGTGTGCAGCAAGTGGAGGAGGACTTGGAGGATACTTTTGTCGTGCTTGGAGAGAGTGGTGGTGTGGTACCAATTTCAGCTGTTTGTATGCATGTGCATGCATGTTAGAGACACGTAAGGACAGGAGAATTAGAGGGATTAGAGGTGGAACGGGGGAAGAGGGGTTGGAGAAAGACTTTAGTGAGCGGGACACTATATCCCTTGGTGTTCATGAGTCAGCAGGGCACTACATCCCTGGTAGTAGCTTAGTGAGCAGAGCACTATATCCCTAGAGGTCATTGGAGGGGAGTAGAGACGGGAGCAGTAGTAGGAGGACAGGATTAGGGAGGTGGTGGAGAGTAGAGACGGGAGATGGGAGAGGAGCGATAATGTTAGGAGACAGAGTGTCGAAAGCGAGAGAGTGGGAGATAGGATTAAGAGGCCAGAGAGGGGCATAGTGAGAGGAGCCATGGGATCAAACCACCCCATTTACATCACTTAGGAAGACCCTGAGGGAATTAGGGAGACAAGGCTTCAGCCTTTAAGACCTTGCTAGGACAGGGACAAACTAGACAATTGGAGTCACCTGGCTATAGAGAATCTGTACTGTGATAATACCTGTTGGGAGTAGGGAGCCTATGCTAGGGAGGTGGGAGCCCCCTTTAATGATGAGGTAAACCCCTAGACTGGGAGCCCCAACTGTCTCTTCTTTATATATATATGTATACACACATATTCTATAATACATGTTGACACCATATTTACAGTGTCTCGTGGCTCATTGAGACCGTTGTCACAGTTCTTGAAGTAGAAAAATACAATCATGATTGCAAGCTATGAGAACTATATGAAAAGAATTGTCCTAGAGCACACAATATATTTTTCAATGCATTTATGCACCAGGACAGAGGACTAGGATTAGAACAGACATTGCCTCGTGTAAAAAATGCATTGAAAGAATGTGTTTTTGCACAAGGGCAATTATCACCCTCGTCCTAATTTCACTTGCACCTGTATAAAGTTTCTGTAATACTCCTTATGATCTATTTGTTCCTCATTGCTCTTTTTCCTGCAGGTTTTCTGCAATTTCCCAGGCAACTTTGAAACAGCATACACCTTACTGATGGATTTCTTTTTAGTTTGTTGTGTACATATATTATGCAATATTTGGGAATCTAGGCTTGCTGTCTAATTAAACTAATCGCCCAATTTTATTGATGCGTAGAATTATACCAGGACTTCCTGCTCTATTTTGTTGGTTCTCATACATTTATTTCAGTCCGCATCCACATTCAATAATATAGAGTACACATTTTATGTAACAAATAATAAAGTCAGTGATAAAGAACACATTCCTTCCTAAAATGGCCTTGAAACCTTTTTTGTTGCACCCATATTGCCATGTATTGCAGGAAAAAAAAATTAGAATCTTTTCGGTGTTGTCATCCATGTCCAATTAAGGGATTCCATATATATTTGAGGATGGCATATTTTTCAAAACGGGCGGTTTTAGTATATTGTTTGTGGAAAACCTGTACAGTTTTAGTTAGTTATTTGTTTGTTAAAGATCACAATGCTTGTATAGTGTTGTTCCTGTCTGTGAGTTTAATTTAGTAATACATCTCAGTATGTTTTCATTGTACTTTTCTATCTCATTTTCACATATGAGATACGTGCATTGATGAGTTCTGTTCTGTTTTTAGGAAGTGTTACAAAAAAAGATAATTTTAAATACTTTGGAGGACAACCTCAACTTCTGAAATCCAGGGCTGTCAGAAGATGTGGTGAGGCCCGGGGCAAAACATTTGGTGAGGCCCCCTTACCATTTTTTACACTCGGCCAGCAGCGGCACATCCCCAAACAGGAGACTCGAGAAATCTACCCTTGAGTTTGTGTGCAGGATCCCAAATATGGTTTATTACTACAACTCCTGCTCTACTAGAGCAAAGTTAGATTTCTCTACTGGAGAAAGGTTCATGCCAGACTAACTTTTTTATCATATGAATAAATATATATAAGATGGCATGAGCTATCCACTGCGCCACCTCCAATTATCTGAGGCTCAGTCACTTTTCCAAGCAAAGAGTTGAGGGCAGATCTCTTTCTTCGGTTGGGGCCTCCCTCTGGAAACAGCCTCCCTGCCTCGCTGAAACTTGAGGAGAACCGTCTCTGGTTACGGAAGCACCTCAAGGCCTGTCTCTTTGCTTCTGCCTTCTCTCTTCCTCTCCCTTGCTGATCACCTGCCTGATCCATGCACTGGTCACCTGGTCAAGCTCTGAATTTGGGCCCAGGTTCCTGCCTGTCCTGTTCCAATCCCGCACCGCCTCTTGGCTCCCCTGCACTTGTGGTCTGTATCTCTAACCCTACAGCCCCGCTCTTGCTCTTATTCTCCACCCGTTGGCTGCACTTATGAGTACCCACACTTGCCACCTGTTGGCTGCACTCTTGTTTCTCCTTTGTTCCTGCACTTCTGCATCCTACCCCACCCTCAGCACTTCTCCCCTCCCCCTTTCCCTGCTCTTGCAGGATCTGAATGACACAAGGCCTAGTGAGATCTGTGTTTTGTCCTACTCTTTTGATTCTCTCTCCTTGCCTTGTCACACCTAGAAACACTTGTGTACAGGCACGTTATAAATGCCATATCATATCATTAAGGAGCACCCTGCCCCTGTGTGCGCATTAAAACACATATCATACACAGTGACAAATGATGTACAGTGGAGGCTGGTACATTTCTGAACTTAAGAGGATTAAATGGTTGTGCCAATTAGGCAGGATCAACAGAGCACAGTGAGGGAGCCCAAACCAAAAAAAGGTTGCTTGAGGGGGGTTCTCTCTCCCAGGAAAATGTTTGAAACATTGGGTTAAAAGTATGCATTTTACAGCACTTTCTTTGCAAAATTGGGTAGAAATCCATACAGTTTGCAATTGGTTTTGTATGGAAGCACATGGAAATTCCCAATAGTTGCAAATCACAAATTGTGCATATGGACATTTTCCAATACATTTCATGCTGCCTTTCCACGCAAGATATGCTAGTATAAAAATATATTCATGCTGGTTGTTCTAATTATGTCGATGCAGGTTGCATCAATATATGCCATTATTACCATGTACGGACTCCCAGCCAATAAAAATGTCATGCCACAGAAAGTATATCCAGGCTGACTGTGTACCATAAGTGTTAATACTGGCTAGATTGGCCTACATTCAATGTGGGCCAATTTAGCCAAGTAGTATGTTTGCTTTAACCTTGATGCATAGTCCTGTGCACCAAGGGTAAAGCAAAAAGAGCATTGGCAATGCTAACAGTGGGCATTCGTGTAGGCATGGGAAAGGCACTTCTTTATTGGTATTAGATGGCCATTGTTAGTGCATGTGCAAAATGGTTTGAGTACCTGAGCAGCTAATAGCAGTGCCTGGTAAATGCATAATACTTATACACAAGCTGAAACTGTTGACTTTGCCAATGCTTATTTTTAAGAACTTCAGCGAAAGACAAGCAGGGTGTTTTTAAATTGAGTGGCCAAAGGCAGACCTGATTAAGGCATTTTTATTACACCAGTTACGTGTTTACAACTCCAATGAAGTCATGAACTCTCAGAAGACTCCTTTGAGGAAACACTTGCAGGCACATTGAGGTCAAAGTTTGATGGCAAGGCATGTTTAAAGCTAGCTCAAAGAGTTCCAGTGAGGAGGTGTTTTGGGTGGGGAGGGCAGGAACTGGGTGAGAATTGCCATAGGGATTTGCATGGCCATGAGAAGTAATTTCACTGTTAGCACCTGCATTCATATCCATACATTTTTAGGTAATTGAAATCGTGATGTGGGGTTAGCACTTGCATGCTAGGGGAGTGAAGGGAAGTGGTGACATGAGACATCTAATTCTCAGAGCAGTCCTTAAGTATGATGTTTCAGAAATGAAGGCAAGAGGTGGCTGCTTGTAACATTGACGCTTCACCAGAATAGTCTCATTCGAAATGTGGAAAGATGTTAGGTGCCCCCACACAAGGAAGTTTGCCTCTTCCTCACAGCCTCTGACGTTAGCGCCTCTCCCAACATTTGAAGTGTTAGCCCCTTTTCCCCCCTGACATTTTATCCCAGGTGTGCCTCCGATGCCATGAACCCACCCCTTAATGAAGTGGCCCCAGGGCCTCTACATTTAGGGGTGGTGCTGAACACCCACTCACAAAAACACTTTCACCCATGCATTCATCCACCAGTTACACAACTCCATAAATGCATGTGTACATAAAACCAAACACAGCATTGACACAAACACCAACATGCACACATTCATTCATACATACACATATACATACTAATTTCATTTAAATATACATATACACTTTTAATTTAAAATAAAAAAACACTTACCTTACCTCCATGCACCCTTAAAAAGAATCCACGCAGCCGACACGTAGACATGCTGCCTGACAAGAGAGAACTCCTCTCCCATCAGTCAGCGTGATCACAATGACAACATGAACACACTGGCTGACAGGAGAGGAGTCCTCTCCTATCAGTCAGCGTTGTCATGCTGAGCAACATGAACACACTGACTGACAAGAGAGAACTCCTCTCCCATCAGTCAGCGTGGTCACGCTGAGCAACGTGAACACACTGACTGACAAGAAAGAACTCCTCTCCAATCAGTCAGCGTGATCCCGCTGAGCAACGTGAACACACTGACTGACAAGAGAGAACTCCTCTCCCATCAGTCAGCGTGGCCACGCTGAGCAACGTGAACACACTGACTGACAAGAGAGAACTCCTCTCCCATCAGTCAGCGTGGTCATGCTGAGCAATGTGAACACACCGACTGACAAGAGAGAACTCCTCTCCAATCAGTCAGTGTGATCACGCTGACAAAATGAACACACTGCCTGACAGGAGTTGAGTCCTCTCCTGTCAGGGAGCGTGGTCATGCTGAGCAACGTGAACACACTGACTGACAAGAGAGAACTCCTCTCCCACCAGTCAGCGTGGTCACGCTGAGCAACGTGAACACACTGATTGACAAGAGAGAACTCCTCTCCTATCAGTCAGCATGGTCATGCTGAGCAACATGAACACACTGACTGACAGGAGAGAACTCCTCTCCCATCAGTGTGATCACGCTGACAACATGAACACACTGCTTGACAGGAGAGGTGTCCTCTCCTATCAGTCAGCGTGGTCATGCTGAGCAACCTGAACACACTGACTGACAAGAGAGGACTCCTCTCCCATCAGTCAGCGTGATCACGCTGACAACATGAACACACTGAGTAACGTGAACACACTGACAAGAGAGAACTCCTCTCCCATCAGTAAGCGTGGTCATGCTGAGCAACGTGAACACGATGACTGACAAGAGAGGAGTCCTCTCCTGTTAGTCAACGTGGTCATGCTGAGCAACCTGAACACACTGACTGACAAGCGAGAACTCCTCTCCCATCAGTCAGCGTGGTCACGCTGAGCAACGTGAACACACTGACTGACAAGAGAGAACTCCTCTCCCATCAGTAAGCGTGGTCATGCTGAGCAACGTGAACACACTAACTGACAAGAGAGAACTCCTCTCCCATCAGTAAGTGTGATCACGCTGACAACATGAACACACTGTCTGACAGGAGAGATGTCCTCTCCTGTCAGTCAGCGTGGTCATGCTGAGCAACCTGAACACACTGACTGACAAGAGAGAACTCCTTTCCCATCAGTCAGCATGGTCACGCTGAGCAACGTGAACACACTGATTGACAAGAGAGAACTCCTCTCCCATCAGTCAGCGTGATCACGCTGACAAAATGAACACTGACTGACAGGAGAGGAGTCCTCTCCTGTCAGTCAGGGTGGTCATGCTGAGCAACGTGAACACACTGACAAGAGAGAACTCCTCTCCCATCAGTAAGCATGGTCACGCTGAGCAACGTGAACAGAATGACTGACAAGAGAGGAGTCCTCTCCCATCAGTCAGCGTGGTCACGCTGAGCAACGTGAACACACTGACTGACAGGAGAGGAGTCTTCTCTTGTCATTCAGCATGTCCACGTTTTGAGCTGAATAAGGGGAGGCAGCTGAGCTCACTTCTGAGCCCTGCTGTCTCCCATTATTTTGCTGTTTGTTGCGTAGCCAAACGGCTTTGCAACAAACAGCAAAATCATTGCAGGAGCAGAGAGCAGACAGCACAGTCCCCCGCTGTCCTGCCTTCCACTTAGGAGAGGGGGCCACGAGGCCCCCGCAAGTGCGAGGCCCGGGGCTGTTTTCCCCCCCATGCACCTCCCTCGTGACGGCCCTGCTGAAATCTCTTACTAGAACACTATTTTCAATACAGTTTTCATGGGTTCTGGTCTGCAATGTAGTCTTGCATGTTATCCCCCATATCAGATGATCCTCTTAATTTTCTGTGAATGATGGCTATTGCATTTAAGATAGGTCAGCATGTTGAACGCTCTTTGCTGTGATCTGTTTTGTGCTTTGCAGGTCACAGGTTCGAATACCAGCAAGTCAGCCTTTCATTCTTCCAAGGCTGATAAATGAACACCAACTTCAGTTGGGTGATAGTTATATTTAAATATGTTCTAAGTAAAGCAGTTTGGCGAAAGCACTATATAAATAACAAATCATTGTCATGGAGTTGGTGGAAACTTGCTGTTTCTCTTCCACGCAATGACATTTCAAGTTCACTGATAAGTACGGGCAATTATAGGCCGATTGCACTTCTGGACATAATTGGAAAGATATGCGCAACTCTTTTGCTCTCACACTTTCAAAAATGGGTAAGAGTATCTCCTAGTGCAGATCTTTTCCAAACAAGCTTTCTAAAGATGCAAGCACCGCGGTTAACATACTGCTCTTGAACATAATAAAATCAAATATCAAGTTCGGTGCTCCCAAGGTTTTCCTGGCCTTCGTCCACCTCTCGCAGGCCTTCGACAAAGTAGACCGCTCCAAGCTCTGGTCTAAGCTAAAAGCCTGGGACTGTCCTTCTGCAATATTTGATCCAATAATAGCCCTTCACTCAAACACACCCATGCTCGTCTGCCTAAATCACCAGGGCCTGCTCTCAGACGAGATTCCTTCTGAGCAAGGAGTAAAGCAAGGTTGCCCCTTTGCCCCAGCACTCTTTATTGCCCTCTTGGGAGATTTTAAAGAATCGGAATGGAAAATCAGATCTTTCCCCTCAAAAGTAGGCAAGGTCGCTGTGTCAAGATTGCTGTATGCGGACGATCTGATCTTATTAGATCAGACCCAAATTGGCCTACAGCGCCAATTTACCATCCTGGCCAATTACATGAAAAACAACAACTTGGAAATCAATAAATCAAAGACCAAAGTTATGGTGAACGGAAAAATACAACGAAAAAGGAAAAAAAGCAACAACATGGACCACTTAATCTGTCATTTGGACAACATTAAAATCAAAGTCGTCGATCACTACAAATACTTAGGTATATGGATTGACGGCTCTTTGAGAGAGATCACAATGCAGAAAACTCTGGGACAAAGTGAGAAATCTTACGACTCAAACAAGACCTGTGGATAAAAAAAATTAAAATTCTCATTAATTCCGGCACTACACTTCTACAAATCTAAAGTGGTCCCATCATTGACATACAGAATGAATGCAACCTTGAATATGCCCAAATCAATATGGCATCAACTAGAAGGCTATTTGTGGACGTCGGTTCTGGGTCTGCCAAAGTCCACTTGCATGGCAGCGATCAGGCGAGAGCTCGGACTGTTGTCTCTGGCGGCAGTAGTGGAGCTGAGCTCAATGCAACTGTAAACAAAGACTCTGCTGGCGGACAGTTTACCAGTATATCAGGTGGTGATCGCAGAAATCAAGAGTGGACACTGCAAAACGCTCAATGGCTGGGTAAAGATCCTCCAAGACAAATTAAGCAATGTAGCTTGTATGGAAGATGTTCTTATTGGCAACCCTCAAAGAGTAAAGTCCAAAATAGAGCACCAAGATTGGATCGTCACGAATGAGAAAGCCAGAGCTAACAAACGATTAAAGCATCTTCCTCTGTCTTTTAACAAGCTAAAAATTCCATTGCAGTGCTGTGCTAAATTCCCAGACAAACCTTTGAGAAAACATTTTATGAGAGCGCGTTTGAACTTACTCCCAACGCAGGAGATCATGGCCATCAGACTATCGGCGACCTCAAATCACTGTCGAATATGCGACACGTTTGAGCAACCTGAAACTGCAAGACATCTACTCATGCTTAAAAGAGGCAGGGAGCTAGTTTGCAAATACTAGCCATTAAAGGTCACAGATAGGTTAGAGACAGAGTTGGATAATGATTACATTTATTCATAAATTCGGACACACATCTAAAAATAGTAGGTTCACAACAGAAAAACAAAAACAAAAAGAACCTTGAAAAATCACATATTAGCCTCATTTGGCTTACAATGGAAAGTAAAACAGATGACAAACTGTTGTTACATCACGGTTTGGTAAGTGAGGGTTAGTAGCATACATATATAGTGTGGATTTCAAATACTACTGTTAGACTGGTAGTATGTTATTGCAGTCGACACATATTTATGTAGGTGTTTCTGGTTCGGTACTAACCCTCACTCACCCAACTGTGATGTCACAACAGTTTGTCACCTGTTTTACTTTCCGTTGTAAGCCAAATGAGGCTAATATGTGATTTTTCAAGGTTCTTTTTGTTTTTGTTTTTCTGTTGTGAACCTACTATTTTTAGATGTGTGTCCGAATTTATGAATACATTTAATCATTATCCAACTCCTCTCTAACCTATCTGTGATCTTTAATGACTAGTATTTGCAAACCAGCTCCCTGCCTCTTTTAAGCCTACTTCCTCTACATGATTGACCAGGGGTAGCTGTTGACTCTCCTCTTTCCTTGTTCATGCCAAAACGCCTTTTCTGAGTCAAGCCCCCCTTAAACAAAAAAGAAGGCTTTCTCGCCCCTATATTCCTTTATACATCTACTCATGACATGTCCCAAAATGCGTTAGGAGAGAGCGATGTACGTGGCACCACTTTTATCAGACTCTACAATTATGGAAGAGGAAGTTTGCTGGAGTTGTCTAATGGCTGGTGAAAATGGTCCATGGCAACTGCTGGACCTGGTGCTTAAAAAAAAGGCTAAGCAACAAACGTCTTCTTCAGTAACACCGGCTCTATGATTCTCCTTTCTTTGTTTCTTCCTTTTTATGCTTTCTTCCTTCTGTCTGGTTTCTTTTTTTTGAGTGTTTTTCAGAAGAAGAAAGTGGTGTTTTCCTTCTACTGCACTTGTAAAAATATTAATGATTAAACACAACTATAATAAAAAACAAAATAAAAATAAGTACTAAAATCTTGGTTTTGTATAATCAACTTTTGATATGGATATATTTTTCATGAGATGTATCTTGCTTGTGATATTGTTGGTCTTTAATGAAAAGATCTTCAAAGAGTACACATTCACCTTCAATGTTTGAACTTGATACGCAGGGGGACCCATACCGGCCTCAGTGGGAACATTAGTGGGTTCGGCAGCAGATCCTGCGATTACTGGGAACTTTTTATTAGAATCTGTTTCACAAGCTAATTTAGCTAGGGAACTGAAGGAGCTGGGTAATTGGCAGTTCACGAAGGACTGGATGATATGATATGATATGATATGGCATTTATAATCAAGACGTGATAAATCATTGCCGATCTGACTCAGTCTGGTAATTTCACAGATTTTCTGTTTTGGATTAAGTTGTTTGAAGGTGTTGAGAACAATGTCCTTCATGGGTTTAGAGGTATGGCCTGTCAAACGGTTGCAGAGAAAGGCAGGGGCAATCCTAAGTCTGATGTTAAATGTGTTAATGGGCAGGAGGTTACTTTCTGTTCTCATGATCAGCCTTTGATGCTTCCTGCGGCTGTTGTAGGGGGTCACATGGTTGGATCAGTGTAACCACACCCTCCTAGCTCTGTTAGTCTTAAAGAAAGAGCCCGTAGCATCAGGAACTTTTGTGTTGATAAAGCTCACTTGCCTGAGATTACTAACGAGAGCGAAAGATAATTTATCTTTGATAAGAGAAACATCATCATCAGGGATGATGGATCAGTCCGGTAAGGCAGTTCCTGCCGGGCTTGTTGCTATGATTTTTTCTTGAGCACTCTCTGAATAAAAGTGTGTTTTAAGCCCTTTCCCCAAATATCCTGATGATAGATTTTTTAACTTTTGGATTTTTTTTACTACTCATGCTGAGTTCCGCGTGACGGGGCTTCACTCTGTTGTCACTGCCGCTTGATAGCGGTCACATGATTACCGACGCTGGTTGATGTCTCACTACGCTAGGCAGCGCAGCGGACGGGTGCTGCAGCCAAGCCTGATGCATGTCAAAGGGTGCACAAAAGGCAAGCACATCTGTGCCTATCAGTGTTTCGAACGTGTCAGAGATCGCGACACTTGTTAACGGTAAGCCATATCATTCACGTACTGATTTGTTAAAGTTGGCTCCTCCTGATACTGCGCTCCTGATGGGTTTTATACAAGTCATAGGGAAGACTACTCTATCTGCACTTCCTGTCCATACGATATTTGGTTGTCTTTTGTATAGTGCCCGTACCTTGCCGGAACATGCTTTGGCAATTCATGATCTTTTGCAGGAGGTGAAGCCGGCTGTCGCCTGTGTTACTGAAACCTGGCTGTGTAAATCCTCAGGTCCTTCTGTCATAGAGGCACTTCCTGCTAATTACAATATATTGCATCTAGATCGCGACTCACCCCACTCGGGTGGGATGGGTGGTTGAACTTATTTATCAATCCCATATCAAAGCTACACTTCTGTCGCTCTCCCGTAATATCAATATGGAAGCGAGTTTGGTACGTCTTTCCATTTCTCCCACCGACATCTGCCATGTTCTTATTAGATAACCCCCTCCACGGTATGATGCTACTTTTTGTTAGCAAGACTTATGTTGAAATAACTGCAGAATTGCAATTGTTATATTCTAGCTGTGTTATTGTGGGGGACTTTAATTTAAAATGTAATCAATCACCCATGTTAAATCGGTTTGTGGCAGCAAAGTGCGATTTATAGTTTCGGCAGCTGGTAGATCAGACTACCCACTAACATGGCAATACACTTGATTTACATTTTGCCCCTGTGGTTTAAGTGTCAGTGTTACCAGTTTTTCCTGTTTATTGGTCCAACCACTTTGGTACACCTATCCATATGAATATTGAGATGCAGTCTAGCATGAACTCTGGTGTTAAACCCTGCAGACGTCGTTGGGGCCCTGTTTCTGATTCTGCTATTATTGCTGAAATCGAATCTGAGTGTCTGAAGACTCGGCGGGCTGATCTGACTTGTTTGTCATGGATATTGACTGCTGTTGCCAATGATGTGGTTCGTCTTAGACCTTCTACTACCCGCTCGTCTCCCTCCGAGCCTTGGTACACTGGTGATCTTAGGGTGCAATTTCTCAGATGGAGGCAGGTTGAGCGTAAGTGGAGGAAATCGTATTGTGAGGGGATAGACGACTGATGCGACAAGAAACAAATAGCTATCATAACGCTATTTGGGAGTCAAAATGGCCCTTTTACACTTCGAAGATCCAGACAGCTATTAATCAGCCGAGAGAACTTTTTTAGTTTGGTGCACAAACTTTCATCTCCTTCCAATACCTAAGCTGAGGTTACCCCTTCACAACTTCTTTCTGACTCTTTGTCCCAATTTTTCGTTCAGAAAATTGTGACTATTAGAGACTTAATTGCCGCCTCTAGCCTCAGATCTGGCATTAGGCCTCCCCCGATTCTAACTAGTGGCCCCCTGCAGTCATGGTCTGTCTTTCCAGCCTTCAGTCCTGATCAAACAGTGGAGGCCACACACAAAATGAGGTCTGCCTCCCCTCTTGACCATATCCTTTAGAAAATTCTGAAAACTACTATCCTTCAGACTGCCTCATGGCTAACTCAGGCAGTGAACCATTCGTGCAGTTCTGGATTTCTGACCACTTAAAACACGCTTTGGTGATTCCTTTGCTTAAAAAACCTTTTCTGGATCCTTTGCTTCTCTCTAATGTTCGCTCTATATCTCTTCTTCTTTCCTCTATGAAACTGCTCGGATCACTTATAACTCCTTTACTTACTTCCTTTCTTTAAAAAACGGGTTTCTTTGATCCATTCTTGTTGGCCTTTCGCTCTGGATGTGGTATGGAAAGTGTGCTAGTCTCTGTTGTGGATGATCTTTCCCGGCTCTTGGACCAGGGCGGTGTTGGTGCATCGATTCCTTTAGACCTTTCAGCTGGATTCCACACTGTCGACTCTGCCATCCTGGTTGATCAGTTAATAGAGGCTGGTGTGTCTGGTCAGGTGCAGAATCTGGCAGAATGAAGTATGTGTGCATACAAAATCTGGTTGAAATCTTTTCTCACTGGGTGCACTCAATCACTGTCACTTTCTACGTTTCGGTGTGCTCCACTTTCTCTTTCATGTGGTGTTCCTCAGGGCTCCACCTTGTCACCTACACTTCTTAATGTGTATATTCAGCTCTTCATCATTCCCTCAGCCTCAGGTGCTACTCATATGCTGATGATATGCAGATAATTGTCTGTATCGATCTCCAGCATTTGGGGGCTGCTTCTCAGCTGCAGGATTGCTTGGAGGCGGTGGATGGATGGATGGATGGACAGGTGATAACTTGCTTGTGCTGAATGGGGAACAAGACAGAGGTCTTGGAGTTGGGTCCCCCTTCAGCTGCCTCTCTATGGACTGTGTATTTCTGGCCTCCTTCACTTGTTCTTTGCCCTCTCCTGTTTTACTGGTGATGGGTTTTGTGGTTAAACTTTCTGCCTCACTCTATGCAGGAGCACAGGTTTCAGCTGTTTATCAAGCTGCGAACTTCAAACAAAACATTATTTTGAAAGTTTTACCTTTTGTTCATTTGTCGCTACATGCTCCTCTGGTCGCCTCCCTCGTTTTCGTTGGAGCCAACTACTGTAACTGTCTTTATTTATCTAGCTCAGCCATCTAATCTTATTCGACGCCTTCAGTTACTCCAAAATTCTGGAGTACATGTGGTTTCATGGGTTCCCCTGTTCTGCGCCAGCTGCACTGGCTTCCTTTTGAAAAAAGAGTGCAGTTTAAATCCCTCTGCCTGGTTCATAGGGATTTTTACTGAGTGGGATCTGAATATGTTCGACAGAATTTCTGCCCTTATGTTCCTAGTCGAGCCCTTCGTTTTCATGATAATGCTGTTATAGCTGTTCCTTTTGGGTGGAATAGCTGTTGTGGGGGGGGGGGTAACTTAGTGTCTGGTGTCTCTACAGAAAGTCTTTTTCATTTAAATCTTCTCCCACATTTTTATGAATCACTATTCACATCCGCAAGATTCCGTTTCTGGTCAAGGGCACTTCCTACACCTAATTCCAATACTGCAGCCTGATTTATAGTTCAAGGTCTGCTTAATAGATTATCAATAACATGTGATTCTCCTTATCCTTTTTGTGCTTTCGGCATATATTTAATTCCAGTGTGTGAAAAATCTTAAATTGATGAATTGTTCTAAATATAATCGAGGAATGAAGCCATGATGACCAGCAGGCATCAGAAGATGATATAGGTAACATGGCCATCTGCACTGACATTTATACATATGGCATAATATATACACAAAGAGGTACGATAAAAGAAATAAGGAATAACATGTGTTTTTTGAAAGTTAGATGAGGAATTGAAGAAATGTAACAAAAAGCAATTAAGGACATGTAGGTCTAATGCTATGTTACCAGAGCTTGCAATAATTATGTGTTTGTCTTCATGAACCAACATGCATTGCGACAGTGTTTTTGAAGAAGATAACTAGGCATAGATGGCTCGCTCTGATGGTTACATCAAGTGCATTCTGGGACACTTGAATCCAACTGGTGGGAACAGAGTAGCCATAGCCGGTAGCCTTGAGAAAGCACAAGTCTGTTTGCAGTAAAAACGATGTAAAATGTTTAGAACCCACTGTTATCGATCAATACGTGTGGTGTTTTACCACAAGGAGGACCAATACACTAAAATAAGTTAACAATCAATTGAGCAATTAATTGCCCATTTTGTTTAGCATAATACCAACTAAATGTTTCCTTCTGTTTTGGGGCCTGACGGCAAGTCAGATAATAGAGAGCAACGTAGATAGCAACCTAAATAAGAACAAACAATGGTAATGCACTGATGTTTTAGTGACATTAGAAACATTGTAATATTTGTAAAAAACATTTTTTCTTTTACATATGCTGTAAGAAGATTCAATTCAACACTACAGCTAAGTCAATGCCTAGTATGGGATACTGAATGGAAACCCTTATTGATATATCTTTATGTCCAGTTCATGAGTTCTGGATGACTACCACTATATAACACCCCTCTCTTAGAATCCCCCTGAACCCACTGAGCCAAGAAGTAGTTCTGTTTTGCAAGTTTAAAAGGTTTATTTGAGAAATAATACAAAATATAGATACCACGCTTTTATAATAAATTAATAATCAATATCGCCCTTATAAATATGATGTTAATCAACAATGGGTAATCTGACACTAGCACACTTCTTTATAATCAATGAGGAGTTAGTATAGGATGGATGAAGTAGCAAAAATACTTTTATGATTTAAAGGGAAAAGCAATGAGGAATAAAAGGCAGTACAGAAATACTTGAGATGATTTTAGCAAAAGATAATATAATCACTTTTTCTCTGGCAATTCACCTCCCTCCCCTATGCAATGTAAGACATGGAAGTAGATGGAAAGAAGAGCACACAGTTCTCAGGAATGCAATCAAATACAATACGAAATTCAGTTCCCCCCAGCAAGCTTAGAGAAAACCGGTATGAGTTTTGAAACACAGGCCCAAGTGCTTTGAATGTGGTGGCAATGAAGTGAGAAATATGCTGAAAATGCTTTTAATTCCCTTTAGGAGGTTCAGGGTGAGTGAGAGATACTTGGGATGAGTTCAAGCTCACTTTAGCAATGCTTCAGAGATGGTGATTAAGAGGCAAACGAATTTTTAGCAAGGAAAGAAATGACTGCTGATGGTTACACGTGGCTGGATTTTTAACCAAATCGCAAATTGCGGTAAAATTTGTGAGTGCGTGAATCGTGATTGCCGAAAAAGTATAAGGAGTAGGTTCTAGGCTTGTTGGAAAGCTTAGATTCTAAGCTTTCAGAGGAAAGTTAAACCAAGTTCGTAGCCCAAACGGTTCCAGAGATATGAACGATTTTGTAAAGGTCATTTTTCGGATTTAAAGTAAACTCAAAATGATAGGTGACAGCTTTGCAGCTGCAGAATTGACAAATGACAGTGGTGCAGCTTTACAAATGACAGGTGACAGTTAGGAGGCAGTTCTACCTAGGTTAAATAGATTGAATTAGATTACTTTAAACTAAGAGATTTGGTTTTGCCCGTCCTAGCTGTACTCACAATATATTTGGAAGGGCTGGGTCTCGTCACGGATCTGATCAATCAGGCTAGCGGCACTTCACAGCGATCTGGTCTCTGGGTCTGCGGTTCTGAACGGTGTGGTGTGGTCAGGTCTGGCACTGGTCTGGTCTGTCCGGATACAGCGGTCTCTGCACGGCTGTGATCTCTGCACTGGTCCTGGCAAAAGATCTTGGCAAGGGATTCAAGTTGCTCGCCCGGCTGTGAGTAGCTTGCAATGATTTGAGGCCTGCTGCAGAGAACTCAGCTTGTGGTTTTAGGCCTCTGATTTAGGTTCTAAAGTATAAGTTCTAGGTTCTGGAGTATGTAGCTGGAGTCAGTCTGGAACTGGTATCTTCTCGATGTTGTGTGGTCCGGCAAAACGCTCCGCAGCAACTGGATTTGAATGTCCTCTCTAGCTTCCAGTGGCTCTTTTTATGTCTTTTGAAAGTGGGTGTGTGCGCAGCATCACTAAGCCAGCCCCTCTCTCAACTGATCATTGGTCAAGCTTTTCTCTCTTCCATGATAGGGGAAAGGAAATGTGAGTCATGGTGATGCTGTTTTATGGCCTGCAGAAAGGACACTCCCCTGTCAAATTGCACATAAATCTATATTTGAGCCAAATACATATTCCACAGATACACAGTGGTTTGTCATTGCATACACACATCATGCATTACTGATGGGAGGCACTGTTCCGACCCTGGCGTTTCTGCGAGCTTGGGTAAAGAAATGGGAACTTTTTACGCTTTTTAGTAGCTTTCCCCATATCAGATTTTTCTCCAAATGTATACAATTGTGTGCAAGGCATGTGGGCATTTAGATAAGGAAGTGTCAGATTTTTAACCTGCATACATTTAGAGTAACAACCTCTTTTCCGCTCGTAAACCCCCAGATCATACCACCGGGTCCTAAAACCTCTTAAACTATGGGCAGAAAAATAACAAGAATTATGGTATCATTTAGATAATTTGGACAAGTCCGCACCATGAGACCATCTTTCTTAAAATCATATTCTGGCCAACAGGGGTGTGTCTTCCAAGGTCACATGGTGGAGAAACCAGTCTATCCACTTTCTTTAAGCTCAGCCTGTCCTCAGAGGGGGTTGCCCCTCCCCGTTTCTGCCAAGAGGAAGCCACTTTTACGACGCCCCCAATATAACATTTACCTGAGTCAAGGAAGGGCTTTGTTCAAAAGAAAGCCATTTACGACCCCCCTAATAAACCATTTGCCTGAGCCCTTTGTTTAGTTTCTTGCAGTCCCCTGGTAATTCAATCAGAGAGTGTGTGACCTCCTTTTGTCAGGGGCAACAGAATGCAGCCAGGCCTGGGAACCTGTCAGGCAGAATTGGAATCTCTTTAAGCCAGTTTTCAGCTAAAATGTCACTTTCTGTTCCCCAGTTTAAGTCAATACAATTTTTACATATGCAGCTAGAATGCTGATTCTAAGTTCAAAACTATGACATTTTAACAGTTACAAACTATGTGACACTCAAAAGTAGGTCACTCAGTTAATTTAAACATTTCGATTTTCGTGGTTTTAATCCAGTTTCAGTTAGGCTGCTGACATGCATAGCTCAGCCAGTTTTGTTATGAACATTGTTTGGGCTCTTCATCTTCCCAGATTTTGTATGCACACATACTTCATTCTGCCAGATGTCTGCTGGTGTTCAGTGAGATTTTTGGATGTGTTGCAATGTTTGAAAATAGGCATTTTGAGCTGGCATTCAGAGAAACCAAAGGTAATTTTAAAGCGTTTTTGAGCTAACAGGCGCTGCTGTTTTACCTTTGGCACCCATTCCACTCATGGCACCCTGGCCTATCATGCTTGCGCTGGTGGGTGGCGAGTTAGGCAGCCATTTTGGTGTACGCGCAAACTGCGTGGTTCTCCTGGATTCTGGCGCACATGTGGGCTTTTTGGCCATCTTGGATTTTCTAAGCCCACAGCACCAAATGTTGCAGCATGATAGCTCAAACGTGGGTCAGGACACGCAACAAGGCCCCCCCACGCGACTGCACTTTGAATTTGAGTCGATGGGGAGTCGAGTGCACAGAAGGTTTTGACCCACGCACTGGTATGTCCGCATAATCTTCTTCCAATTCTGCAAATGGCACAGTTCAGCATCTTTTCCTCCCTCCAGTCGATCAATCAGTTCTCCTTGCTGGTCCTGATGGGAGGATTGGGCGGTACCCTGGGCCCCTTGGGTCTCTGCTCCCGGTCTCCGGATCGTCCTCCTTGGCCAGTCTCCAGGTTTTCTTTCTCCTAGGACGACAAAGGAAAAGCGGCAATACCTATTCATGGACATTTCTCCCCCACCATTGATATAGTGGAGTGGCATATATATTTTAGAACTCAACAGATATGAACATGCACATTTTTTTAAATTAAGCGACAGGAACACATAAACTTGAGAAACACAGAATTTGATGGGCTATATGTAGGATATTTTAGGGTTGGAATTGAATTACTCTGGAGCGGTACCCTCTGGGATTACAGAGGACTCCTCCAGTTGCTGCAAAGTGTGCCTGGGATGGCAACACTTCAACTGGTTTATGTGGACCCACTTGTCTTCCCCCTCTGCCAAACTGCCTTTGGGGATGCGGATCTTGTAGGCCACAGGGGAAATCTTGTCTATAATCTCAAAGGGTCCCTTCCATGTAGGCAAAAATGTGCGCTGTCTTGCCTGGTTTCTTTGGAAGTTGTATAAATAGACCCGGTCCCCCACCTGATATTCCTTCCTGGAAGTTTTCAGGTCATAGTGGGTCTTCATACTCTCGGCTGATCTTTCTAGATTCCGCTGAGCATACGCAAAAGCATGTTGAAGGTGATTCCTTAAATTCTCCACATACTAATGAGTTGTGGAGGCATTTATCAACGTTTGCTCTTGGGTTCTGTAGAGCAAATGCTGGGGAAGCACCATCTTGCGTCCAGTCATCAACTCAAATGGTGACATTTTGGTTGCAGATGAAGGGGTAGATCTGATAGCCATTAGGACCAGAGGTAATCGGATATCCCAACTTGGCCCAGAATCTGCCACAAACTTCTTTAATATGCTCACAATGGTTCGGTTGTATCTCTCCACTGCTCCAGAAGAAGCTGGCCTGTAAGCAATGTGTAGCTTCCTTTTAACCCCCAGTATCTCCCACATCTTTGTCATTACTTCACTGGTGAAGTGGCTACCTCTGTCTGACTCAATCCTTTGAGGTAGACCAAAACGGGAAAAGATGTGGTTAATCATCAGGGCAGCTGCTGTTTCTGCCTTCCAGTTTGGGGCTGGGAGACATTCCACCCACTTGGTAAACAAGCATGTAACGGTCAACATGTACTTGTTTCCCCTAGCAGAGCGAATCACGGGGCCTACAAAGTCAATTAGCAAATCTGACCATGGGAGTGTCATTCCCCTCTTTTGGAGAGGTGCCCGGTGTGTGAGGGATGTTGGCTGAAATTGTGCACACACAAGACACCCCTTCAAGTATTGGTCGAGGTCCTGCCCCATGTGTGGACAGTATGCAACCTCTCTTAAGATTTCCAGTGTTGTGTGAAACCCCCTATGACCGGCGGTGGCCGCATCATGGGCGTAACTTAACATCAGGCTTCGGAATGAGGTAGGAACCACCCACTGATCATGGCCAGCTTGGGATTTCCTTACCAACAAATCGTCTTGGATTCGGAACATTTTTGGACATTTCATCAACACTCTTAGGTCCTCTTTCCCAATGTAATCGGTATCCGTCAGGGGAAAGTTCTCAGGGTCCTCAAGGTGTTGGTAAAACTTACCAATAATTGGATCCCCCTTCTGAGCTGTAATCAAATCAGCATCAGGGGTCTCCTTGCTCCATTGGGCAGTTGAAAGATCATTGTGAGCATTTGTCTGGGACCTAGTGATAGCAGTGACCTGGATTTCCCCCAACAGGGACTCTATTTCGATTAGATCCCCTTGGATGGCCCCGGTTTTGGCCAGCTGATCAGCTAAGTCATTTCCAGTTTTGTCTGGTCCCTCTACTTTGGAATGACCCTTGATCTTTTTCCAGTAGATGGTCATCCCATTCGATGTGACCAGATCATCAATGTTTTGGATTAACTTCCCATGTTTCAAGGGTTTGTTATTAGCACATAACATGCCTCTGGTTTTCCAATTAACCAGGTGCTCCACGAACCCATTCCGTACATAATCCGAATCTGTGATTATGACCAGTTCGTGGAGTTGATGCTGGACAGCAGTGAGGATGGCCTGATGCACAGCCATCAATTCTGCCACCTGACTACTTCGGGGACCAATTTTGTATCCAGCGGAGGGTTCTGGGAACTCCTTCACCCATGCATTCCCTACGCCAGCCACCAGTTCTTTCTCCCCGTCGTTGTCAACATGGTAAGAGCATCCATCCACATAGACAGTGGGCATTCCCTCACACTTGTCTTCTTCAAAGACTTTGTGTGGGGAATTAAGTTATGCCTCCATGTTGTCCTTGATTTTTAGACTTTCGTCCTCGAGACAGTTTTCTCTGGCACAATCATGCAAGTCAGCCAGACCTTGCGCGAGGGGACTCTTCTTGTTTTGGCCATATCTGACCTCCACAGGAAAGCCTTGCATTGACAGAATCCAGGAAGTAATTCGGGAATTACTCACATTTCCGGCCCGGATTCTGTCACTTTGGAGATATTGCAGAGGCTGGTGTGGACTCTCCACTATTATGTGTTCTCCATGGATAAACAGGCGGTAATTCTTCAATGCCCACACCGTTGCCAGGAGTGCCTTCTCACAATCGTTGAATTTTTCCTCCACAGAGGATAAAGTTTTGCTCGCATAGGAGATTACTTTATTGACCTTGTCATGCTTTTGGTATAATACTGCCGTCAAGCACGTATTAGAGAACCCCGTCTCCAGGAAGAACTCCTTGTTTCTGACAAGGTAAGCTAGGCAAGGCGCTTGTGAGAGGATTCTTTTGAGTTGTCTTACTGTCTCGGATTGTTATGGACCCCATTCCCACTTGACCCCCTCCTTTCAGGAGATGAATCAGGGGTTTAGTGATCTCTGCGTAGCCCTCAATGAACTTTCTGCTGTAATTAGTCAGTCCAAGGAGGCTCCTTAGTTCCCGCAGAGTTGTGGGGTCTTTCAGTTTCTGGAGTGCTTCCACTTTCTTTTCTTGGGGACAGAGACCCTGAGGAGTAATCTCATGCCCCAAGAAATTAACACGGGTTCTACACCACTGTGCTTTCTGAAAGGAAAGTTTTGCTGTTGAATTCATTGCCGGAGTTGAGGTATCCGAAGGGAGTCCGGGTCCATGTGTACTGCTGGCCCCCAAAGGTAAAAGCCAGTTTGTATTGGTCCTCCCTACTGACAGGCACGGTCCAGTATCCATTGGTCAGGTCTATTGCTGTGAATACCTGTGACCCCTGAATCTGGGCCAGCCCTTGGTCAATGTAGGGCAGAGGCCATCGGGAAGTATGGACCCATTTGTTGAGCTCCCTGAGGTCGGCGCAGAGTCTCCACTGGCCGTTTGGCTTCAATATTCCCAGCACCGGGTTATTGAAGGTGCTGTGAACTGGATGGATTATTGCCCTGGACTCAAGGTTCTTAATTATTTCAGTAAGGGACTCCATGGATGCAAGAGGCAAGCGATATTGCTTCACAAACACTGGAGTCATTCCAGGGACCATGGGAATTGTTGTTGTGTGGATGTCGGTGCGACCACAGTCATATGAGTCTACCGCAAAGAGATCTTGGAAATCCAAGAAAACTTGTTTCAACTTTTGCTTTTGTTCCAGAGTCACACAGGCATCAGCTTGGTTGACTCTCTCTTCCACCATCTACCTGAAGCCTGGAAAGACTTCTGGTTTGGCTCAGCGGCCTCCTCCAGCTGGGTGGAGAGGTCCCTGGTCAGAGTGCTGATTTGGACTGGAGACCTCAGGTGGGAAAGGTAACCCTCATGGACCTGGAAAATAACCTCATCCCTCCTGAAGTCACAAGTCACATCTTCCTTACCATAGGTATACCAGGAAGTTCCCCCCATGCCGGGTAAAAATCCTGTCTGGTGTTGTATTGTCATCACTGTCACTGTCAAAGCAGTCCTTAGGGATTGGTCCTAACAGTTCATTTCCTAAATCGATGGAAAAATGTCGGTCATCAACCGCCATTCCAATAATGGTGCCTGCGGCTAGAGTAATACTCTTTAAGTCGCTGTTATCCACCTCTATTAGAATGGTGTCATGTTCTATGTTGACTAATGGAGTTGGGTTTACCCCCAACCCTTGCTGTTGGAGAGAAGCGTTTAGATGTATGTAAGCATCAGGGTTTTTCAAATGTTGTCCTCTTTTAACTTTCACTTCCAGGGAGAATTGTCGGGTCCTTTCTGGGATGGTGACTTCCTCTTTGATCTGAATTTCAACTGCATAAGGTAGCAATTGAGCTGACCTAAATGCTTTTTCTGGATCATCAAAGCCCATGGGATTATCCGCTAATCGGGACCAAGCTTTGAAGTTTATTAGGTCCAAACTAATGGCAAAGCGATTGAGAATGTCACTGCCTAAGTAAAAGGCGGCAGTGACGTCTCGCACGACCCAACAATTATGGACTATGCTCTTGTTGCCAATGGAGATTTTGAGCATACACCTGCTTGGCAGGAGATGTTTGGAATTAGGTGCTTCCAGGTCCATTTCCCATTTGTCTATCAGTTTGAATGTGGGAATGGCTGGATCTTTTGGGAGTTGGCGGAACATGGCTTCGCTGCTGAAGCTCTTACCGTTGTTCACACACACTCGAGCGAGAACAGTCCTTCCCATCATTTAACTGGACAGGGATGAACAACTGCTCTCCAATTTGCTGAATAACAGCCAGGCTCTGAGCTGATTTCACATCTTTCTGGACTATAGGAGTGGGAGTTTCTGATTGTGGATTAGTAAAGAATTTCAGGGTGTTTCCTTCCAGTGTGGAATACCACCTTAAACTGGAAGGAAGGTTGATTTTCAGAAATAGAGAGGACCCCCCATCACCAGTCTGTTGTCCTACTGCTATTACTGTCACGTCTGGAATTTGGTTGTTCTGGAAGTGAAATTCTACTTGGTCAGATTTTTGTTCAACCATGTGGCAGGTGCCGTTTAAACTAACATGGTTGACACTCTGTTTTAATTTTATTGGTCGGCTAGTCTGGGTCCGGAGGACCTTGTTTACGCAATCTATTAGGGGTGACAACCTTCTCAGGAGGTCATTCCCTAGTAAACAAGGGGTGCCCTCTGGAGTCACTACTATGACCGGGTGTTTCACCTTGTGTCGCCCAATTTTAATGTCCAAGTCTGCAGTCCCCTCAACGGGAATTTCCTTCCCGTCAAAGTTCTGCAGTTGTCCAGGAAGAGAGGTGAGAGGAATACAGTAATTCTCCCACCTTCCTGCATTTAGTTCCTCAAAGACCCTTTTGGACAGAAGGGTAGCTTGGGATCCAGTGTCCACCAGTGCCAAAATTGTACCCTGCCCCTGTACTTGTACCGGGGCATAGTATCTTCCCTCCTTCTCCTCAAGGGGGCACAGATAATGCACATTTTTGGACAACTGGTGGGCTAACTTTCTGGTTTTGGACATTGCTAGCAAGGAGATTTGGGCAGAATTCTGTGGAGAGCCTTGGGAATCTGAAAGAAAAAGTTGGCAACTGGAGATCAGAGCCATTGTGGGTTCCCCTGGTTCCGGTTCTGGGCCGACCCCCCCATTTTTGGAGGCAGTCATCAGGATGGGTTTGACCCTTGGGATTTTGGTATTGTCGGTTCTGGGATGAGATGATGGGCGGCGGTAGCTCAGTCTCCACATCTCCCCAGTCTGAATTGGCATCCCTTGGGACCCATTTTTCCTTGGGAGGAGTTCCCCATCTCTGAAGGAGAAGATCCTTTTCCCAGGATCTTCTGAGGATCCCTCTCTCTCAAATTGGAAGACCTGTACCTCCTCCACAAAGTGGGTCTGTTTGGGTCCTTTGTTTCTCCTACCTCCTCTCTGCTCCTTGGGTGGCAGACTTTCAGGGGTAGGTTTCCGGTTCCTGGTTTTCCAGGGGCTGTTTACAAGTTGGGAAGGAAGCTTCCTCCAAGGCTTTACACCCCCCTTCCCCTTGTGCCTCCTCCCTGGGAACTTGTGGTTTATCGGGGTGCTTCCCCCGTCATTGTTCTGGAGCACCAGGTCCAGAGTTTGGGGCATTCTGCGGTGGCATGCTCATCTGAGGGTTCTGTTGAGCCCTCAGTATGTGACCCAGATCTCGTGCCATATTTTGGACCTGGCGCTCAAGTTGTGAAACCCGCTCAGGCTGATACGGGGCTCTATTTTCTCCCCTGGGCTGATCCCGGGAAGGGTAGCTATCCCTTCTCTGGTAGTACCCCTGGTTGGGAAGATTTTGGTACCCCTCCACCCTTGGCCTCCCCTCTCCCGGATTAGGTTGTCTGGGCTCAGGGAATTGGGGAAAGAAGGATGGATGATTTTGGGGCTGGAAATTGGGTGGATACCTGGGGAAAATGTTCTGCCCAGGATTTGGTGAATTTCTGCCCTCCTGGGGGTAGTTAGGAGGGAGGTTCCCCGAGTCAAGTGCTTGGCTGAATCACCACACTTGGGCTGGAGGAGTCCACACATAACCCAGGATTGGTCGGTTTCCCTTATAGCGGGGACTTACATAGTCAGGGGGGCGGGGGACCCCATTTGTGGGACTACCTCCTCGACTCCCTGTCTGTGACTGGCCCGAGGGCCTTCTGGGCTGTGAATTATTTGGTGCAGGCAGGTTTTTAGGCCCCCCCATCTCCAAATCTAAAACGGGGGCAACCTTTACCTCTGCCACCTTGGCAGCAGCAGGGGTGCTGTTGGTTTTGGGGTTTTTCGGCGCATTATTTTTATTTTCGATGGGCTTCTGCACCTCATAGATCCGGGTAGCCTGTTCAATGACCCAGTCTAAAGATCTTTTCTCATGAAAATCTCTTACGAGCTGGGTCATTATGTATTTGGGTAAGGCATGGAAAAACGTATTGATAAATTCTGCTGCTATCCGTGCGCACCCTTCTGGTGGTCTGCGCAAAAGCACGCTTTAATTCTTGCACAAACTCTTGTGGGGCCTGATCCTCCCCACATTGCAAACTGTAGGCTGCCTTGCGAGCCTCTTGAGGATTTCTGTGAACAGAAAAATGTTTCAAGATGGCCGCCTTATAGGTGGACCATCTTAAATGATTTTGGTCCTCCAGCCCCGCAAAGAAACTGGAGTATTCTGGGGAGAATGTTCATTTGACGTACTGGATGCAGCTACTGCTGTCCTTCAAATGGAAAGTCTCCATCATTTGCTCATAGAGCTCCAAGTGTTCCCAAACGGAATACTTGGCGTTCTTATGATAAGGAGTGATGACATTCCTGATTGCCTTGATCTGCTTTAAGGGGTCCTTAAGCAAGGCCCTTTTTGCCTTATTGGCCTTTTTGGTTCGGGTAACCCTGGTCCATTCATCCTCCGACTCAGAAGCGCTGCTCCCAGAGGTGCCCGTCTGATCTTCCAGGTTTTCACGGATTCTGCGAGCCTGGGAATGGCTGGCAGAATGTGGGGACCTGGTCTCCTGTGTCCTGTAATGCTCAGAGGAGTCTTCAGACCCCTCCTTGCTGCCAGGATTTGATGGGTACCCCCCCACTGACCTAACTGGGCAGAAGTTTTCAGGATCCTCTTAATGGGCCTACTCTCCTGGGGTTCCCCACTAAATTGCACTGTGCTTGGGTGCCCATACCCGGATGCCCGCCCATCGATTCCTGGGAGGTACTGGCCTATGAGCCCCATACTTCTAGCTGGATAGTAATCTGCCTTCCCCGTGGCCCTGGGCTCATGTGCGCGAGGGGACATGGGGGTGGCAGGGTCCAGGGACTGGGAGAGATGAAGGCCTCTGGTACTAGGGCTCCTGAGGTTATGCTCAGGAGTTTCTTTTCCCAGCGAACCTCATCTCTATCCGCCCCTGCTTCCTGTTGCAATGCAAGAGCCTGTGCTTTCAGTTCCTCAGTTAAGGCCTTACTAGACTCTATCAGTCTCTCCTGCATGGCTACCTGTTGCTGGAGCCTATCATTGTGTTGACAGAGAGCCTCATTTTCTCTCTGTGCCTCAGAAGAGACGAGGTCAGATTGGGCCTTTTCTAACGCCAGCTGTTGCCTATTTGCCAGATCTTGGCCTTCAGCACATTTGTCCTGCATGGCTCCCATATATAGATACAAATATGCTGCTATCCTGGCAATCTTATTATGTTCATCTTTGGCTTTAGGGGCCATATATAGTTCACTCAGGGCCACATGTAGGGCACCCTGATCTCCCCATATATCTGACCCCGTTTCAGTGATCTGTTGCGCGATTGCCTGCAACCAGACCGTTTGGTCCTGATGAGTCCACTCACCTCTCACAAATAGCTTATGTAAGAAGTGCTCTCTGGCTATTTTGATGTCTACCAGTGTTGTCATTCTGGAATTTGAGTTCCTTCCTGACTTACAGAAGTTTGTATTTTATTTTTGCAAAACAGACCGTTTCCTTAGAGCGTTCCTTTGAGGAGTGCTTTATAGCGTAACACAGCATGGTGATCCGACCGGATATGTGTATCTGGTCAGCTGGCACACTGTATAAATCTGCACAAATGGTAAATCTAACCCAGAATATCCCGGCTCGAGCCCCCACTTTGTAAGAAGATTCAATTCAACACTACAGCTAAGTCAATGCCTAGTCTGGGATACTGAATGGAAACCCTTATTGATATATCTTTATGTCCAGTTCATGAGTTCTGGATGACTAGCCCTATATAACACCCCTCTCTTAGAATCCCCCTGACCCCACTGAGCCAAGAAGTAGTTCTGTTTTGCAAGTTTAAAAGGTTTATTTGAGAAATAAGACAAAATATAGATACCACGCTTTTATAATAAATTAATAATCGATATCGCCCTTATAAATATAATGTTAATCAACAATGGGTAATCTGACACTAGCACACTTCTTTATAATAAATGAGGAGTTAGTATAGGATGGATCAAGTAGCAAAAATACTTTTTTGATTTCAAGGGAAAAGCAATGAGGAATAAAAGGCAGTACAGAAATACCTGAGATGGTTTTAGCAAAAGATAATATAATCACTTTTTCTCTGGCAATTCACCCTCCTCCCCTATGCAATGTAAGACATGGAAGTAGATAGAAAGAAGAGCACACAGTTCTCAGGAATGCAATCAAATACAATACGAAATTCAGTTCCCCCCCAGCAAGCTTAGAGAAAACCGGTATGAGTTTTGAAACACAGGCCCAAGTGCTTTGAATGTGGTGGCAATGAAGTGAGAAATATGCTGAAAATGCTTATAATTCCCTTGAGGAGGTTCAGGGTGAGTGAGAGATACTTGGGATGAGTTCAGGCTCACTTTAGCAATGATTCAGAGATGGTGATTAAGAGGCAAACACATTTTTAGCAAGGAAAGAAATGACTGGTGATGGTTACACGTGGCTGGATTTTTAACCAAATCGCAAATCACTGTAAAATTTGCGAGTGCGTGAATCGTGATTGCGGAAAATGTATAAGGAGTAGGAGGTCAGTTCTAGGCTTGTTGGAACGCTTAGATTCTAAGCTTTCAGTGGAAAGTTAAACCAAGTTTGTAGCCCAAACGGTTCCAGAGATATGAACGATTTTGTAAAGGTCGTTTTTCGGATTTAAAGTAAACTCAAAATGACAGGTGACAGCTTTGCAGCTGCAGAATTGACAAATGACAGTGGTGCAGCTTTACAAATGACAGGTGACAGTTAGGAGGCAGTTCTACTTAGGTTAAATAGATTGAATTATATTACTTTAAACTAAGAGATTTGGTTTTGTCCCATCCTAGCTGTACTCACAATATATTTGGAAGGACTGGGTCTCGTCACGGATCTGATCAATCAGGCTAGTGGCACTTCACAGCGATCTGGTCTCTGGGTCTGCGGTTCTGCACGGTCTGGTCTGGTCGGGTCTGGCACTGGTCTGGTCTGTCCGGATACAGCGGTCTCTGCACGGCTGTGGATCTCTGCACTGGTCCTGGCAAAAGTTATTGGCAAGGGATTCAAGCAGCTCGTCCGGCTGTGAGTAGCTTGCAATGATTTGAGGCCTGCTGCAGAGAACTCAGCTTGTGGTTTTAGGCCGCTGATTTAGGTTCTAAAGTATAAGTTCTAGGTTCTGGAGTATGTAGCTGGAGTCAGTCTGGAACTGGTATCTTCTCGATGTTGTGTGGTCCGGCAAAACGCTCCGCAGCAACTGGATTTGAATGTCCTCTCTAGCTTCCAGTGGCTCTTTTTATGTCTTTTGAAAGTTGGTGTGTGCGCAGCATCACTAAGCCAGCCCCTCTCTCAACTGATCATTGGTCAAGCTTTTCTCTCTTCCATGATAGGGGAAAGGAAATGTGAGTCATGGTGATGCTGTTTTATGGCCTGCAGAAAGGATACTCCCCTGTCAAATTGCACATAAATATATATTTCACCCAAATACATATTCCACAGATACACAGTGGTTTGTCATTGCATACACACATCAGGCATTACTGATGGGAGGCACTGTTCCGAACCTGGCGTTTCTAGGAGCTTGGGTAAAGAAATGGTAACTTTTTGCGCTTTTTAGAAGCTTTGCCCATATCGGATTTTTCTCCAAATTTATACAATTGTGTGCAAGGCATGTGGGCATTTAGATAAGGAAGTGTCATATTTTTAACCTGCATACATTTAGAGTAACAACCTCTTTTCTGCTCGTAAACCCCCAGATCATACCACCGGGTCCTAAAACCTCTTAAACTGTGGGCAGAAAAATCACAAGAATTATGGTATCATTTAGATAATTTGGACAAGTCCGCACCATGAGTTATACATCTTTCTTAAAATCATATTCTGGCCAACAGGGGTGTGTCTTCCCAGGTCACATGGTGGAGAAACCAGTCTATCCACTTTCTTTAAGCTCAGCCTGTCCTCAGAGGGGGCTGCCCCTCCCCGTTTCTGCCAAGAGGAAGCCACTTTTACGACGCCCCCAATATAACATTTGCCTGAGTCAAGGAAGGGCTTTGTTCAAGGAAGCCATTTACGACCCCCCTAATAAACCATCTGCCTGGGCCCTTTGTTTAGTTTCTTGCAGTCCCCAGGTAATTCAATCAGAGAGTGTGTGACCTCCTTTTGTCAGGGGCAACAGAATGCAGCCAGGCCTGGGAACCTGTCAGGCAGAATTGGAATCTCTTTAAGCCAGTTTTCAGCTAAAATGTCACTTTTTGTTCCCCAGTTTAAGTCAATACAATTTTTACATATGTAGCTAGAATGCTGATTCTAAGTTCAATACTATGACATTTTAACAGTTACAAACTATGTGACACTCAAAAGTAGGTCACTCAGTTAATTTAAACATTTCGATTTTGGTGGTTTTAATTCAGTTTCAGTTAGGCTGCTGACATGCATAGCTCAGCCAGTTTTGTTATGAACATTGTTTTGGGCTCTTCATCTTCCCAGATTTTGTATGCACACATACTTCATTCTGCCAGATGTCCGCTGGTGTTCAGTGAGTTTTTTGGATGTGTTGCAATGTTTCAAAATAGGCATTTTGAGCTGGCATTCAGAGAAACCAAAGGTATTTTTAAAGTGTTTTTGAGCTAATAGGCGCTGCTGTTTTACCTTTGGCTTCCATTCCACTCATGGCACCCTGGCCCATCATGCTTGCACTGTTGGGTGGCGAGTTAGGCAGCCATTTTGGTGTGCACGCAAACTGCGTGGTTCTCCTGGATTCTGGCGCACATGTGGGCTTTTTGGCCATCTTGGATTTTCTAAGCCCACAGCACCAAATCTTGCAGCATGATAGCTCAAACGTGGGTCAGGACACCTAACAAGGCCCCCCACGCGACTGCACTTTAAATTTGAGTCGATGGGGAGTCGAGTGCACAGAGGGTTTTGACCCACGCACTGGTATGTCCGCATCATCTTCTTCCAATTCTGCAAATGGCACAGTTCAGCATCTTTTCCTCCCTCCAGTTGATCAATCAGTTCTCCTTGCTGGTCCTGATGGGAGGATTGGGTGGTACCCTGCGCCCCTTGGGTCTCTGCTCCCGGTCTCCGGATCGTCCTCCTTGGCCAGTCTCCAGGTTTTCTTTCTCCTAGGACGACAAAGGAAAAGCGGCAATACCTATTCATGGACATTTCTCCCCCACCATTGAAATAGTGGGGTGGCATATATATTTTAGAACTCAACAGATATGAACATGCACATTTTTTTAAATTAAGCGACAGGAACACATAAACTTGAGAAACACAGAATTTGAGAGGCTATATGTAGGATATTTTAGGGTTGGAATTGAATTACTCTGGAGCGGTACCCTCTGGGATTACAGAGGACTCCTCCAGTTGCTGCAAAGTGTGCCTGGGATGGCAACACTTCAACTGGTTTATGTGGACCCACTTGTCTTCCCCCTCTGCCAAACTGCCTTTGGGGATGCGGATCTTGTAGGCCACAGGGGAAATCTTGTCTATAATCTCAAAGGGTCCCTTCCATGTAGGCAAAAATTTGCGCTGTCTTGCCTGGTTTCTTTGAAAGTTGTATAAATAGACCCGGTCCCCCACCTGATATTCCTTCCTGGAAGTTTTCAGGTCATAGTGGGTATTCATACTCTCGGCTGATCTTTCTAGATTCCGCTGAGCATACACAAAAGCATGTTGAAGGTGATTCCTTAAATTCTCCACATACTAATGAGTTGTGGAGGCATTTATCAACGTTTGCTCTTGGGTTCTGTAGAGCAAATGCTGGGGAAGCACCATCTTGCGTCCAGTCATCAACTCAAATGGTGACATTTTGGTTGCAGATGAAGGGGTAGATCTGATGGCCATTAGGACCAGAGGTAATCGGATATCCCAACTTGGCCCAGAATCTGCCACAAACTTCTTTAATATGCTCACAATGGTTTGGTTGTATCTCTCCACTGCTCCAGAAGAAGCTGGCCTGTAAGCAATGTGTAGCTTCCTTTTAACCCCCAGTATCTCCCACATCTTTGTCATTACTTCACTGGTGAAGTGGCTACCTCTGTCTGACTCAATCCTTTGAGGTAGACCAAAATGGGAAAAGATGTGGTTAATCATCAGGGCAGCTGCTGTTTCTGCCTTCCAGTTTGGGGCTGGGAGACATTCCACCCACTTGGTAAACAAGCATGTAACGGTCAACATGTACTTGTTTCCCCTAGCAGAGCGAATCACGGGGCCTACAAAGTCAATTAGCAAATCTGACCATGGGAGTGTCATTCCCCTCTTTTGGAGAGGTGCCCGGTGTGTGAGGGATGTTGGCTGAAATTGTGCACACACAAGACACCCCTTCAAGTATTGGTCGAGGTCCTGCCCCATGTGTGGCCAGTATGCAACCTCTCTTAAGATTTCCAGTGTTGTGTGAAACCCCCTATGACCGGCAGTGGCGGCATCATGGGCGTAACTTAACATCAGGCTTCGGAATGAGGTAGGAACCACCCACTGATCATGGCCAGCTTGGGATTTCCTTACCAACAAATCGTCTTGGATTCGGAACATTTTTGGACATTTCATCAACACTCTTAGGTCCTCTTTCCCAATGTAATAGGTATCCGTCAGGGGAAAGTTCTCAGGGTCCTCAAGGTGTTGGTAAAATTTACCAATAATTGGATCCCCCTTCTGAGCTGTAATCAAATCAGCATCAGGGGTCTCCTTGCTCCATTGGGCAGTTGAAAGATCATTGTGAGCATTTGTCTGGGACCTAGTGATAGCAGTGACCTGGATTTCCCCCAACAGGGACTCTATTTCGATTAGATCCCCTTGGATGGCCCCGGTTTTGGCCAGCTGATCAGCTAAGTCATTTCCAGTTTTGTCTGGTCCCTCTACTTTGGAATGACCCTTGATCTTTTTCCAGTAGATGGTCATCCCATTCGATGTGACCAGATCATCAATGTTTTGGATTAACTTCCCATGTTTCAAGGGTTTGTTATTAGCACATAACATGCCTCTGGTTTTCCAATTAACCAGGTGCTCCACGAACCCATTCCGTACATAATCCGAATCTGTGATAATGACCAGTTCGTGGAGTTGATGCTGGACAGCAGTGAGGATGGCCTGATGCACAGCCATCAATTCTGCCACCTGACTACTTCGGGGACCAATTTTGTATCCAGCGGAGGGTTCTGGGAACTCCTTCACCCATGCATTCCCTACGCCAGCCACCAGTTCTTTCTCCCCGTCGTTGTCAACATGGTAAGAGCATCCATCCACATAGACAGTGGGCATTCCCTCACACTTGTCTTCTTCAAAGACTTTGTGTGGGGAATTAAGTTATGCCTCCATGTTGTCCTTGATTTTTAGACTTTCGTCCTCGAGACAGTTTTCTCTGGCACAATCATGCAAGTCAGCCAGACCTTACGCGAGGGGACTCTTCTTGTTTTGGCCATATCTGACCTCCACAGGAAAGCCTTGCATTGACAGAATCCAGGAAGTAATTCGGGAATTACTCACATTTCCGGCCCGGATTCTGTCACTTTGGAGATATTGCAGAGGCTGGTGTGGACTCTCCACTATTATGTGTTCTCCATGGATAAACAGGCGGTAATTCTTCAATGCCCACACCGTTGCCAGGAGTGCCTTCTCACAATCGTTGAATTTTTCCTCCACAGAGGATAAAGTTTTGCTTGCATAGGAGATTACTTTATTGACCTTGTCATGCTTTTGGTATAATACTGCCGTCAAGCACGTATTAGAGAACCCCGTCTCCAGGAAGAACTCCTTGTTTCTGACAAGGTAAGCTAGGCAAGGCGCTTGTGAGAGGATTCTTTTGAGTTGTTTTACTGTCTCGGATTGTTATGGACCCCATTCCCACTTGACCCCCTCCTTTCAGGAGATGAATCAGGGGTTTAGTGATCTCTGTGTAGCCCTCAATGAACTTTCTGCTGTAATTAGTCAGTCCAAGGAGGCTCCTTAGTTCCCGCAGAGTTGTGGGGTCTTTCAGTTTCTGGAGTGCTTCCACTTTCTTTTCTTGGGGACAGAGACCCTGAGGAGTAATCTCATGCCCCAAGAAATTAACACGGGTTCTACACCACTGTGCTTTCTGAAAGGAAAGTTTTGCTGTTGAATTCATTGCCAGAGTTGAGGTATCCGAAGGGAGTCCGGGTCCATGTGTACTGCTGGCCCCCAAAGGTAAAAGCCAGTTTGTATTGGTCCTCCCTACTGACAGGCACGGTCCAGTATCCATTGGTCAGGTCTATTGCTGTGAATACCTGTGACCCCTGAATATGGGCCAGCCCTTGGTCAATGTAGGGCAGAGGCCATCGGGAAGTATGGACCCATTTGTTGAGCTCCCTGAGGTCGGCGCAGAGTCTCCACTGGCCGTTTGGCTTCAATATTCCCAGCACCGGGTTATTGAAGGTGCTGTGAACTGGACAGATTATTGCCCTGGACTCAAGGTTCTTAATTATTTCAGTAAGGGACTCCATGGATGCAAGAGGCAAGCGATATTGCTTCACAAACACTGGAGTCATTCCAGGGACCATGGGAATTGTTGTTGTGTGGATGTCGGTGCGACCACAGTCATATGAGTCTACCGCAAAGAGATCTTGGAAATCCAAGAAAACTTGTTTCAACTTTTGCTTTTGTTCCAGAGTCACACAGGCATCAGCTTGGTTGACTCTCTCTTCCACCATCTACCTGAAGCCTGGAAAGACTTCTGGTTTGGCTCAGCGGCCTCCTCCAGCTGGGTGGAGAAGTCCCTGGTCAGAGTGCTGATTTGGACTGGAGACCTCAGGTGGGAAAGGTAACCCTCATGGACCTGGAAAATAACCTCATCCCTCCTGAAGTCACAAGTCACATCTTCCTTACCATAGGGGCAGGAAGTGTATACCAGGAAGTTCCCCCCATGCCGGGTAAAAATCCTGTCTGGTGTTGTATTGTCATCACTGTCACTGTCAAAGCAGTCCTTGGGGATTGGTCCTAACAGTTCATTTCCTAAATCGATGGAAACATGTCGGTCATCAACCGCCATTCCAATAATGGTGCCTGCGGCTAGAGTAATACTCTTTAAGTCGCTGTTATCCACCTCTATTAGAATGGTGTCATGTTCTATGTTGACTAATGGAGTTGGGTTTACCCCCAACCCTTGCTGTTGGAGAGAAGCGTTTAGATGTATGTAAGCATCAGGGTTTTTCAAATGTTGTCCTCTTTTAACTTTCACTTCCAGGGAGAATTGTCGGGTCCTTTCTGGGATGGTGACTTCCTCTTTGATCTGAATTTCAACTGCATAAGGTAGCAATTGAGCTGACCTAAATGCTTTTTCTGGATCATCAAAGCCCATGGGATTATCCGCTAATCGGGACCAAGCTTTGAAGTTTATTAGGTCCAAACTAATGGCAAAGCGATTGAGAATGTCACTGCCTAAGTAAAAGGCGGCAGTGACGTCTCGCACGACCCAACAATTATGGACTATGCTCTTGTTGCCAATGGAGATTTTGAGCATACACCTGCTTGGCAGGAGATGTTTGGAATTAGGTGCTTCCAGGTCCATTTCCCATTTGTCTATCAGTTTGAATGTGGGAATGGCTGGATCTTTTGGGAGTTGGCGGAACATGGCTTCGCTGCTGAAGCTCTTACCGTTGTTCACACACACTCGAGCGAGAACAGTCCTTCCCATCATTTAACTGGACAGGGATGAACAACTGCTCTCCAATTTGCTGAATATCAGCCAGGCTCTGAGCTGATTTCACATCTTTCTGGACTATAGGAGTGGGAGTTTCTGATTGTGGATTAGTAAAGAATTTCAGGGTGTTTCCTTCCAGTGTGGAATACCACCTTAAACTGGAAGGAAGGTTGATTTTCAGAAATAGAGAGGACCCCCCATCACCAGTCTGTTGTCCTACTGCTATTACTGTCACGTCTGGAATTTGGTTGTTCTGGAAGTGAAATTCTACTTGGTCAGATTTTTGTTCAACCATGTGGCAGGTGCCGTTTAAACTAACATGGTTGACACTCTGTTTTAATTTTATTGGTCGGCTAGTCTGGGTCCGGAGGACCTTGTTTACGCAATCTATTAGGGGTGACAACCTTCTCAGGAGGACATTCCCTAGTAAACAAGGGGTGCCCTCTGGAGTCACTACTATGACCGGGTGTTTCACCTTGTGTCGCCCAATTTTAATGTCCAAGTCTGCAGTCCCCTCAACGGGAATTTCCTTCCCGTCAAAGTTCTGCAGTTGTCCAGGAAGAGAGGTGAGAGGAATACAGTAATTCTCCCACCTTCCTGCATTTAGTTCCTCAAAGACCCTTTTGGACAGAAGGGTAGCTTGGGATCCAGTGTCCACCAGTGCCAAAATTGTACCCTGCCCCTGTACTTGTACCGGGGCATAGTATCTTCCCTCCTTCTCCTCAAGGGGGCACAGATAATGCACATTTTTGGACAACTGGTGGGCTAACTTTCTGGTTTTGGACATTGCTAGCAAAGAGATTTGGGCAGAATTCTGTGGAGAGCCTTGGGAATCTGAAAGAAAAAGTTGGCAACTGGAGATCAGAGCCATTGTGGGTTCCCCTGGTTCCGGTTCTGGGCCGACCCCCCCATTTTTGGAGGCAGTCATCAGGATGGGTTTGACCCTTGGGATTTTGGTATTGTCGGTTCTGGGATGAGATGATGGGCGGCGGTAGCTCAGTCTCCACATCTCCCCAGTCTGAATTGGCATCCCTTGGGACCCATTTTTCCTTGGGAGGAGTTCCCCATCTCTGAAGGAGAAGATCCTTTTCCCAGGATCTTCTGAGGATCCCTCTCTCTCAAATTGGAAGACCTGTACCTCCTCCACAAAGTGGGTCTGTTTGGGTCCTTTGTTTCTCCTACCTCCTCTCTGCTCCTTGGGTGGCAGACTTTCAGGGGTAGGTTTCCGGTTCCTGGTTTTCCAGGGGCTGTTTACAAGTTGGGAAGGAAGCTTCCTCCAAGGCTTTACACCCCCCTTCCCCTTGTGCCTCCTCCCTGGGAACTTGTGGTTTATCGGGGTGCTTCCCCCGTCATTGTTCTGGAGCACCAGGTCCAGAGTTTGGGGCATTCTGCAGTGGCATGCTCATCTGAGGGTTCTGTTGAGCCCTCAGTATGTGACCCAGATCTCGTGCCATATTTTGGACCTGGCGCTCAAGTTGTGAAACCCGCTCAGGCTGATACGGGGCTCTATTTTCTCCCCTGGGCTGATCCCGGGAAGGGTAGCTATCCCTTCTCTGGTAGTACCCCTGGTTGGGAAGATTTTGGTACCCCTCCACCCTTGGCCTCCCCTCTCCCGGATTAGGTTGTCTGGGCTCAGGGAATTGGGGAAAGAAGGATGGATGATTTTGGGGCTGGAAATTGGGTGGATACCTGGGGAAAATGTTCTGCCCAGGATTTGGTGAATTTCTGCCCTCCTGGGGGTAGTTAGGAGGGAGGTTCCCCGAGTCAAGTGCTTGGCTGAATCACCACACTTGGGCTGGAGGAGTCCACACATAACCCAGGATTGGTCGGTTTCCCTTATAGCGGGGACTTACATAGTCAGGGGGGCGGGGGACCCCATTTGTGGGACTACCTCCTCGACTCCCTGTCTGTGACTGGCCCGAGGGCCTTCTGGGCTGTGAATTATTTGGTGCAGGCAGGTTTTTAGGCCCCCCCATCTCCAAATCTAAAACGGGGGCAACCTTTACCTCTGCCACCTTGGCAGCAGCAGGGGTGCTGTTGGTTTTGGGGTTTTTCGGCGCATTATTTTTATTTTCGATGGGCTTCTGCACCTCATAGATCCGGGTAGCCTGTTCAATGACCCAGTCTAAAGATCTTTTCTGATGAAAATCTCTTACGAGCTGGGTCATTATGTATTTGGGTAAGGCATGGAAAAACGTATTGATAAATTCTCTGCTATCCGTGCGCACCCTTCTGGTGGTCTGCGCAAAAGCACGCTTTAATTCTTGCACAAACTCTTGTGGGGCCTGATCCTCCCCACATTGCAAACTGTAGGCTGCCTTGCGAGCCTCTTGAGGATTTCTGTGAACAGAAAAATGTTTCAAGATGGCCGCCTTATAGGTGGACCATCTTAAATGATTTTGGTCCTCCAGCCCCGCAAAGAAACTGGAGTATTCTGGGGAGAATGTTCATTTGACGTACTGGATGCAGCTACTGCTGTCCTTCAAATGGAAAGTCTCCATCATTTGCTCATAGAGCTCCAAGTGTTCCCAAACGGAATACTTGGCGTTCTTATGATAAGGAGTGATGACATTCCTGATTGCCTTGATCTGCTTTAAGGGGTCCTTAAGCAAGGCCCTTTTTGCCTTATTGGCCTTTTTGGTTCGGGTAACCCTGGTCCATTCATCCTCCGACTCAGAAGCGCTGCTCCCAGAGGTGCCCTTCTGATGTTCCAGGTTTTCCCGGATTCTGCGAGCCTGGGAATGGCTGGCAGAATGTGGGGACCTGGTCTCCTGTGTCCTGTAATGCTCAGAGGAGTCTTCAGACCCCTCCTTGCTGCCAGGAGTTGATGGGTACCCCCCCACTGACCTAACTGGGCAGAGGTTTTCAGGATCCTCTTAATGGGCCTACTCTCCTGGGGTTCCCCACTAAATTGCACTGTGCTTGGGTGCCCATACCCGGATGCCCGCCCATCGATTCCTGGGAGGTACTGGCCTATGAGCCCCATACTTCTAGCTGGATAGTAATCTGCCTTCCCCGTGGCCCTGGGCTCATGTGCGCGAGGGGACATGGGGTGGCAGGGTCCACGGACTGGGAGAGATGAAGGCCTCTGGTACTAGGGCTCCTGAGGTTATGCTCAGGAGTTTCTTTTTCCCAGCGAACCTCATCTCTATCCGCCCCTGCTTCCTGTTGCAATGCAAGAGCCTGTGCTTTCAGTTCCTCAGTTAAGGCCTTACTAGACTCTATCAGTCTCTCCTGCATGGCTACCTGTTGCTGGAGCCTATCATTGTGTTGACAGAGAGCCTCATTTTCTCTCTGTGCCTCAGAAGAGACGAGGTCAGATTGGGCCTTTTCTAACGCCAGCTGTTGCCTATTTGCCAGATCTTGGCCTTCAGCACATTTGTCCTGCATGGCTCCCATATATAGATACAAATATGCTGCTATCCTGGCAATCTTATTATGTTCATCTTTGGCTTCAGGGGCCATATATAGTTCACTCAGGGCCACATGTAGGGCACCCTGATCCCCCCATATATCTGACCCTGTTTCAGTGACCTGTTGCGCGATTGCCTGCAACCAGACCGTTTGGTCCTGATGAGTCCACTCACCTCTCACAAATAGCTTATGTAAGAAGTGCTCTCTGGCTATTTTGATGTCTACCAGTGTTGTCATTCTGGAATTTGAGTTCCTTCCTGACTTACAGAAGTTTGTATTTTATTTTTGCAAAACAGACAGTTTCCTTAGAGCGTTCCTTTGAGGAGTGCTTTATAGCGTAACACAGCGTGGTGATCCGACCGGATATGTGTATCTGGTCAGCTGGCACACTGTATAAATCTGCACAAATGGTAAATCTAACCCAGAATATCCCGGCTCGAGCCCCCACTTTGTAAGAAGATTCAATTCAACACTACAGCTAAGTCAATGCCTAGTCTGGGATACTGAATGGAAACCCTTATTGATATATCTTTATGTCCAGTTCATGAGTTCTGGATGACTACCCCTATATAACACCCCTCTCTTAGAATCCCCCTGACCCCACTGAGCCAAGAAGTAGTTCTGTTTTGCAAGTTTAAAAGGTTTATTTGAGAAATAAGACAAAATATAGATACCACGCTTTTATAATAAATTAATAATCGATATCGCCCTTATAAATATAATGTTAATCAACAATGGGTAATCTGACACTAGCACACTTCTTTATAATAAATGAGGAGTTAGTATAGGATGGATCAAGTAGCAAAAATACTTTTATGATTTCAAGGGAAAAGCAATGAGGAATAAAAAGCAGTACAGAAATACTTGAGATGGTTTTAGCAAAAGATAATATAATCACTTTTTCTCTGGCAATTCACCCTCCTCCCCTATGCAATGTAAGACATGGAAGTAGATGGAAAGAAGAGCACACAGTTCTCAGGAATGCAATCAAATACAATACGAAATTCAGTTCCCCCCCAGCAAGCTTAGAGAAAACCGGTATGAGTTTTGAAACACAGGCCCAAGTGCTTTGAATGTGGTGGCAATGAAGTGAGAAATATGCTGAAAATGCTTTTAATTCCCTTGAGGAGGTTCAGGGTGAGTGAGAGATACTTGGGATGAGTTCAGGCTCACTTTAGCAATGATTCAGAGATGGTGATTAAGAGGCAAACACATTTTTAGCAAGGAAAGAAATGACTGGTGATGGTTACACGTGGCTGGATTTTTAACCAAATCGCAAATCACGGTAAAATTTGCGAGTGCGTGAATCGTGATTGCGGAAAAAGTATAAGGAGAAGGAGGTCAGTTCTAGGCTTGTTGGAACGCTTAGATTCTAAGCTTTCAGTGGAAAGTTAAACCAAGTTTGTAGCCCCAACGGTTCCAGAGATATGAACGATTTTGTCAAGGTCGTTTTTCGGATTTAAAGTAAACTCAAAATGACAGGCGACAGCTTTGCAGCTGCAGAATTGACAAATGACAGTGGTGCAGCTTTACAAATGACAGGTGACAGTTAGGAGGCAGTTCTACTTAGGTTAAATAGATTGAATTATATTACTTTAAACTAAGAGATTTGGTTTTGTCCCATCCTAGCTGTACTCACAATATATTTGGAAGGACTGGGTCTCGTCACGGATCTGATCAATCAGGCTAGTGGCACTTCACAGCAATCTGGTCTCTGGGTCTGCGGTTCTGCACGGTCTGGTCTGGTCGGGTCTGGCACTGGTCTGGTCTGTCCGGATACAGCGATCTCTGCACGGCTGTGGATCTCTGCACTGGTCCTGGCAAAAGTTCTTGGCAAGGGATTCAAGCAGCTCGTCCGGCTGTGAGTAGCTTGCAATGATTTGAGGCCTGCTGCAGAGAACTCAGCTTGTGGTTTTAGGCCTCTGATTTAGGTTCTAAAGTATAAGTTCTAGGTTCTGGAGTATGTAGCTGGAGTCAGTCTGGAACTGGTATCTTCTCGATGTTGTGTGGTCCGGCAAAACGCTCCGCAGCAACTGGATTTGAATGTCCTCTCTAGCTTCCAGTGGCTCTTTTTATGTCTTTTGAAAGTTGGTGTGTGCGCAGCATCACTAAGCCAGCCCCTCTCTCAACTGATCATTGGTCAAGCTTTTCTCTCTTCCATGATAGGGGAAAGGAAATGTGGGTCATGGTGATGCTGTTTTATGGCCTGCAGAAAGGATACTCCCCTGTCAAATTGCACATAAATCTATATTTGACCCAAATACATATTCCACAGATACACAGTGGTTTGTCATTGCATACACACATCATGCATTACTGATGGGAGGCACTGTTCCGAACCTGGCGTTTCTAGGAGCTTGGGTAAAGAAATGGTAACTTTTTTCGCTTTTTAGAAGCTTTCCCCATATCGGATTTTTCTCCAAATTTATACAATTGTGTGCAAGGCATGTGGGCATTTAGATAAGGAAGTGTCATATTTTTAACCTGCATACATTTAGAGTAACAACCTCTTTTCTGCTCGTAAACCCCCAGATCATACCACCGGGTCCTAAAACCTCTTAAACTGTGGGCAGAAAAATCACAAGAATTATGGTATCATTTAGATAATTTGGACAAGTCCGCACCATGAGTTATACATCTTTCTTAAAATCATATTCTGGCCAACAGGGGTGTGTCTTCCCAGGTCACATGGTGGAGAAACCAGTCTATCCACTTTCTTTAAGCTCAGCCTGTCCTCAGAGGGGGCTGCCCCTCCCCGTTTCTGCCAAGAGGAAGCCACTTTTACGACGCCCCCAATATAACATTTGCCTGAGTCAAGGAAGGGCTTTGTTCAAAAGGAAGCCATTTACGACCCCCCTAATAAACCATCTGCCTGGGCCCTTTGTTTAGTTTCTTGCAGTCCCCAGGTAATTCAATCAGAGAGTGTGTGACCTCCTTTTGTCAGGGGCAACAGAATGCAGCCAGGCCTGGGAACCTTTCAGGCAGAATTGGAATCTCTTTAAGCCAGTTTTCAGCTAAAATGTCACTTTTTGTTCCCCAGTTTAAGTCAATACAATTTTTACATATGTAGCTAGAATGCTGATTCTAAGTTCAAAACTATGACATTTTAACAGTTACAAACTATGTGACACTCAAAAGTAGGTCACTCAGTTAATTTAAACATTTCGATTTTGGTGGTTTTAATTCAGTTTCAGTTAGGCTGCTGACATGCATAGCTCAGCCAGTTTTGTTATGAACATTGTTTTGGGCTCTTCATCTTCCCAGATTTTGTATGCACACATACTTCATTCTGCCAGATGTCCGCTGGTGTTCAGTGAGTTTTTTGGATGTGTTGCAATGTTTCAAAATAGGCATTTTGAGCTGGCATTCAGAGAAACCAAAGGTATTTTTAAAGCGTTTTTGAGCTAACAGGCGCTGCTGTTTTACCTTTGGCTTCCATTCCACTCATGGCACCCTGGCCCATCATGCTTGCACTGGTGGGTGGCGAGTTAGGCAGCCATTTTGGTGTGCACGCAAACTGCGTGGTTCTCCTGGATTCTGGCGCACATGTGGGCTTTTTGGCCATCTTGGATTTTCTAAGCCCACAGCACCAAATCTTGCAGCATGATAGCTCAAACATGGGTCAGGACACCTAACAAGGCCCCCCACGCGACTGCACTTTAAATTTGAGTCGATGGGGAGTCGAGTGCACAGAGGGTTTTGACCCACGCACTGGTATGTCCGCATCATCTTCTTCCAATTCTGCAAATGGCACAGTTCAGCATCTTTTCCTCCCTCCAGTCGATCAATCAGTTCTCCTTGCTGGTCCTGATGGGGGATTGGGTGGTACCCTGGGCCCCTTGGGTCTCTGCTCCCGGTCTCCGGATCGTCCTCCTTGGCCAGTCTCCAGGTTTTCTTTCTCCTAGGACGACAAAGGAAAAGCGGCAATACCTATTCATGGACATTTCTCCCCCACCATTGAAATAGTGGGGTGGCATATATATTTTAGAACTCAACAGATATGAACATGCACATTTTTTTAAATTAAGCGACAGGAACACATAAACTTGAGAAACACAGAATTTGAGAGGCTATATGTAGGATATTTTAGGGTTGGAATTGAATTACTCTGGAGCGGTACCCTCTGGGATTACAGAGGACTCCTCCAGTTGCTGCAAAGTGTGCCTGGGATGGCAACACTTCAACTGGTTTATGTGGACCCACTTGTCTTCCCCCTCTGCCAAACCGCCTTTGGGGATGCAGATCTTGTAGGCCACAGGGGAGATCTTGTCTATAATCTCAAAGGGTCCCTTCCATGTAGGCAAAAATTTGCGCTGTCTTGCCTGGTTTCTTTGGAAGTTGTATAAATAGACCCGGTCCCTCACCTGATATTCCTTCCTGGAAGTTTTCAGGTCATAGTGGGTCTTCATACTCTCGGCTGATCTTTCTAGATTCCGCTGAGCATACGCAAAAGCATGTTGAAGGTGATTCCTTAAATTCTCCACATACCCATGAGTTGTGGAGGCATTTATCAACGTTTGCTCTTGGGTTCTGTAGAGCAAATGCTGGGGAAGCACCATCTTGCGTCCAGTCATCAACTCAAATGGTGACATTTTGGTTGCAGATGAAGGGGTAGATCTGATGGCCATTAGGACCAGAGGTAATCGGATATCCCAACTTGGCCCAGAATCTGCCACGAACTTCTTTAATATGCTCACAATGGTTCGGTTGTATCTCTCCACTGCTCCAGAAGAAGCTGGCCTGTAAGCAATGTGTAGCTTCCTTTTAACCCCAGTATCTCCCACATCTTTGTTATTACTTCACTGGTGAAGTGGCTACCTCTGTCTGACTCAATCCTTTGAGGTAGACCAAAATGGGAAAAGATGTGGTTAATCATCAGGGCAGCTGCTGTTTCTGCCTTGCAGTTTGGGGCTGGGAGACATTCCACCCACTTGGTAAACAAGCATGTAACGGTCAACATGTACTTGTTTCCCCTAGCAGAGCGAATCACAGGGCCTACAAAGTCAATTTGCAAATCTGACCATGGGAGTGTCATTTCCCTCTTTTGGAGAGGTGCCCGGTGTGTGAGGGATGTAGGCTGAAATTGTGCACACACAAGACACCCCTTCAAGTATTGGTCGAGGTCCTGCCCCATGTGTGGCCAGTATGCAACCTCTCTTAAGATTTCCAGTGTTGTGTGAAACCCCCTATGACCGGCGGTGGCCGCATCATGGGCGTGACTTAACATCAGGCTTCGGAATGAGGTAGGAACCACCCACTGATCATGGCCAGCTTGGGATTTCCTTACCAACAAACCGTCTTGGATTCGGAACATTTTTGGACATTTCATCAACACTCTTAGTGTCACATCCCGTTCTTGTTGGAAATTGCCATGGCATTTATATGAGCGCTCTTCAACACACAGAACCCGTTGAAAACTACAATTCCCATCTTCCTGCTACGTTGGTCACCTGACACGCACGCACCACGTTGCCGTGTCTTCTGAAGACCGTATTTAGTACTGTCTGTTCGAGTGCCCAGCGCTCCTAAACTGTGTTAGTTTCGAGCGTTGTTTCCTGACTCCTGTTTAATCCTGAATCCTGTGCTAACTCCAAACCTTCGCCCCTGCCTTCTCTTCCGTTTTCCAACGCCCTCCCCTCTTCGACTGATTTCCCCGGAATCCTTGAACTCGGCTTGCATCTCGACCTCCACTTGCTAAAGTCCTTTGGCTGTGACGCTTAATCTACTCGAACACGAAAATAAAGGAACTAGCGTGAAGTAACGCTTATTTTCTTTGCCCTTCATTTTGTTTACTTTAATTCATTCTTTTTTGACACTGTTTAATTTGGACGCTTTGCTGAATCTACAATTGGATTGCTTTGGACATTTTGGGACGCTTTGCTGAATTTGATTTGGATCACTTTAGGATATTCTTTGGGACGCTTTGCTGAGTCTATTTCGGAACACTGTGGATTTTGATTTGGAACGCTTTGCTGACTCTATTTTGGAACCCTGTGGCTATCTTCTTGGGACGCTTTGCAGCACTGAAGTCCTGAGACACTGGTGTACTCCTCCTTCACCGTTGATATAAGAATCCCCCTTTGTGTCCATTACTAGTAGGTTACTGGTACATTTTGCTACGGAACAGGTAAGAGTGGGTACTTGGGGGGTGTTGTTTGCTGTTGATTCGGCAATACCTGGCTGCATTCTGAACGTCTGCTCTGTTCTTCCCTCCTTTAGCTCTGCTGAGTCTGCTCCTGCCTTTTCACTCAAGCCCTCAGCCTGACAGGTGGAATAGATTCATTGTAGGCTGAGCTCTTGGGAGGGAAGTCTTTGGCATATCACGTTAGAGACTTCGTGTTCGAAGACAGAAGGCTACTTTTCCGGAACTGGGAGAGTAGTATCTGCGGCAACTGGGATACCATACCTAGGTTGTGACAGATTTAGGAGCCTCAATTGTAAACCGTCTCTCGGTTATGGAGGCTGCCTCAGACCCATTGGCAGCCCTCATGCAGGCTTTTTCTGCTCTTCGTACCGATATGGCATCAGCACATGCGACATTACATCAACGCATGGATGTTTTACAGAGCTTTGTGCAGCCCTTACCCCATGACGAGGAATTTGGTGACGCCGCGGCTGCGGCGCCTCCTCCTGTACCACCTCCGGCTCCAGTTCCTGTAGTCCTCCCTGGGCCATTCCCTTTGGCCCCGCCAGAACGCTTTTTGGGTGATCCCAAAATGTACCGGACCTTTGTGAACCAATGTCGCCTTCATTTTCTTTGTCGTCCCTTGGCATTTCCAGATGCTACTACAAAGGCGGCATTTGTTCTTTCCCATCTGGGTGGCACTGCTGCAGCATGGGCTAATCCATTGCTAGCAGCAGATGACCCGGCTCTGTATGATTTCGATAGATTGATCCAAGCCATGAACAGTGTGTTTGATATGAGATATAAAGCACAGTCCTCGGATCTGGAATTCTTGGCTATCAGTCAAGGCAAATCGGATCTCTTGACTTATCTTGCCCGTTTTAATCAATTGGCGGCTGAAACCACATGGCCAGAACAGAAGAAATCGGCTGTGTTTTATAAAGGTCTGTCAGATGACCTGAAAGATGCCCTATCAGTGGTACCTGCTCTTCCTTCTGGCTTCCCTGAATTGCTAGACTTAGTCTTACAAGTCGATGCTCGACTCCGGCAAAGACGAGGCGAACGTCGCTATCCCGATATTCGCAACACCCCTCGATCAGATGGAAGTACCCCTGTTTCCCAGGGGGAAGTTGAACCTATGCAAATCGGGGCGATTAGGGGTCCATTGTCCAAAACTGAACGAGAAAGGCGGGTGGTGAATAATCTATGTTTCTATTGTGGACAGTCAGGCCATTACATCCGTCTGTGTCCTAAAAGACCCGCTAAGTCGTCGGGAAACGCCAGGACTCGCCCCTGAACCGGGCCTTCCGGACGAGTCAAATGATCCCAGGCCCGGGTGAGTGTTTTCCGTCTTCGCATGTTTACCTTGCCATGTCCTTTGCGGCTCCCGGCGTCATTACCTTTTCCAATCCGGTAATGATAGACTCAGGGGCTAGCGGGAATTATATGGATCTTAAGTTGGCCCAACGTTACGGGCTACCTATATTACCTAAAGAAAGACCTGAGGAAATACATGCGGTAGATGGTTCACGTTTAATATCTGGACATGTGACGGATCAAACAGGACCACTACAAATGTCTACATTACAAGGACATTCGGAATCCATCACTTTCGACCTTATCACGGCCCCTCAATTCGGCATCATTCTGGGGCTTTCTTGGTTGCAAAGTCACAATCCTGTAATTGACTGGGTTGAACAAACCGTACGGTTCTCTTCCTCTTTTTGTATACAGAGGTGCTTTACGTCCCGTAATGTAGCGGTATTGTCCCCTTGTTTGGCGATGGTAGATTGCCTCCCTTCTATCAATGCCACGTCATCTAACCCCGTTTCGGTCCTCCCTTTGGAATACCAGGAATTTTCTGATGTGTTTAACAAAGGTCTTTTGGAAAAACTGCCCCCACACAGATGCTATGACTGCCCCATCGACCTGATACCTGGAGCAGCAATTCCTCATGGTCGAATCTACTCCCTTACTCAGAAGGAGGAAGAACATCTACGGAGCTATATTGACAACGCCTTACGTTTTGGACACATACGTCCGTCCCGTTCACCAGCGGCCTCCCCAATATTTTTTGTGCCAAAGAAAGAAGGGGATCTGCGCCCCTGTGTTGACTACCGCGCCCTTAATAAAGTCACGGTGAAGAACCAGTATCCGTTGCCACTTATTACTGAGCTCCTCGATAAAATGACCTCCTCCACTATCTTCACCAAGTTGGACTTGCGGGGAGCATACAATTTGGTGAGGATGCGAAAGGGAGATGAGTGGAAGACTGCCTTTAAGTCAAAATATGGGCTTTATGAATATTGTGTGATGCCCTTTGGGCTTTGTAATGCCCGGGCGACATTCCAGCATTTTGTAAATGACATCCTCAGGGATATGCTGGATTGCTATGTTGTTGTCTATTTGGATGACATTCTAATCTTTTCAGACACTTTGCCCCAACATATACAGCATGTGCGCTCTGTTTTACTTCGTCTAAGGGAATACTCTCTCTTTGCAAAACTGGAGAAGTGTGTGTTCCATGCATCATCTGTAGAGTTTTTGGGGTTTCAGATTTCCCAAAAAGGAGTACTCATGTGTACCTCCAAGGTTCGGGCAGTTTTGGATTGGCCCGTTCCGAGCTCAGTAAAAGCTCTTCAATCCTTCTTGGGTTTTGCCAATTTTTATAGGCGTTTCATTGCCTCATTTTCTGAAATAGTAGCCCCATTAACTCGATTGACTAGTCCTAATGTTCCTTTTTTGTGGGATGAAGAAGCGCAAACGGCATTCCGGAACCTGAAGGACGCATTTACCACCGCTCCTGTATTACAGCACCCCAATCCAGCTCTCCCATTCATCGTGGAAGCGGATGCTTCAGCCATTGCAGTAGGGGCCATCCTTTCGCAGGTTTGCCTCGCTACTCAACGCCTACACCCAGTAGCTTTCCACTCTCGAAAACTTACCCCAGCTGAACGTAATTATACGATTATGGAAAGAGAACTCCTTGCAATCAAGGTGGCGTTCAAGGAGTGGAGGCATCATCTCTTAGGCGCAAGACACCCGACAACTGTGTATACAGATCATCGAAACCTTCAGGCCTTGTCGCACGTGAAATGCACCAACGCCAGACAGATACGTTGGCATTTGTTTTTTACCATGTTTGATTTCACGGTGACATATCGCCCTGGTCCATTACATGGAAAGGCAGATGCCCTATCCCGCATTGGTACTGACACGGAAACTGTCAAACATTCCACCCCGGTATTACCATCAGGGGCTGTTATATGTGTTTGTTCGGTCTCTCCCTCAATTGTAGTCAGTTTACGAAGATGGGCCAAGGATCATGTTTCTGTCCTGAAGGAAATGGACGCTGAACTGATCTCCGGACTTCCTTACGTTAAAGGTCTGCTATACCTACCTGACAACCAAACCAGACGGAAGGCCCTTGAATGGTCCCATGACCTCCCGTTAGCAGCCCATCCTGGCCAGGCAAAAACCTACGATCTTTTGCACCGTTGGTGCTGGTGGCCTGGAATGAAGAAAGATACCGAACAATACGTCCGTAGGTGTGCCGTTTGTACACAATGCAAAAGACCACCTGGTAAACCTGTTGGTCTTCTAATGTGTATGCCTTTACCACCGCACCCATGGCACACGGTGACCCTGGATTTTGTGGTAGAACTCCCCTGTATCGGGGGTATGTCCACAATTCTTGTGGTAGTGGACGTCTTTACCAAGATGGCTCGGTTCATACCATGTTCGGGAATACCAACTGCTCCCACATTAGCTAACTTATTCTTTGACCATGTGGTACGCTTTTTTGGTCTACCTACGATTCTAATTTCCGACCGGGGGTCTCAGTTTACCTCGCGCTTTTGGCGCGTTCTCACTTCCTTATTGGGTGTTGATGCCCGCTTGTCCTCGGCCTACCACCCCCAAACGGACGGCCAGACTGAACGTACCAATGGTACCATGGAACAGTATCTTCGATGTCTGTGTCTACAGCATCAATCAAATTGGCTGTCGGTTTTAGGTGCCGTGGAATTTGCCTATAACAACTCCCTGCACTCATCGGTTGGCTGTTCTCCGTTCTATGCATTATATGGGTTGCATCCAAGGACCCTTCCACCTGTTTTGCCTTCCCTACGGCAAGTTCCTGCAGTCAATGCAGTTAGGGATTCATTGGTTGCCATCCGTAAATCTGTATTGGCACATCTACAAGCTGCACAACATCGCACCAAGATACAGGCGGACAAGCGGCGTGCTCCGGCTCCTCCTTATTCCTGTGGGGACCGTGTATGGCTCTCAACAAAGCACCTGGCCATTCGGGGTAAACGGAAGCTTTTACCATGTTTTGTGGGTCCTTACACGATCCTGCGGTGTCTCAACCCCGTTGCTGTTCGTCTGGACATCCCAGCACATTGGAGAGTGCACCCGATCTTTCATGTTTCCTTGCTTCGGCCATTTATACCTGGCACCCGATTGCCTCCCATCCCGGCCCCACTTACCGTCCGTGGTGAGGAGGAATACGAGGTGCGTGCCATTCTGGACACCCGCCTCTGTCGTGGGGTTCGGTCCTATTTGGTTGACTGGGTGGGGTATGGCCCAGAGGACAGGTCCTGGGAGCCAGCCTCTAATCTGAGTGCACCCCGTTTGTTGCGTGCTTTCTGGTTACATCGCTTGCGTGGGCACAGGAGTAATCGCCCTTTGTGGAGGCGTACTGTCACATCCCGTTCTTGTTGGAAATTGCCATGGCATTTATATGAGCGCTCTTCAACACACAGAACCCGTTAAAAAACTACAATTCCCATCTTCCTGCTACGTTGGTCACCTGACACGCACGCACCACGTTGCCGTGTCTTCTGAAGACCGTATTTAGTACTGTCTGTTCGAGTGCCCAGCGCTCCTAAACTGTGTTAGTTTCGAGCGTTGTTTCCTGACTCCTGTTTAATCCTGAATCCTGTGCTAACTCCAAACCTTCGCCCCTGCCTTCTCTTCCGTTTTCCAACGCCCTCCCCTCTTCGACTGATTTCCCCGGAATCCTTGAACTCGGCTTGCATCTCGACCTCCACTTGCTAAAGTCCTTTGGCTGTGACGCTTAATCTACTCGAACACGAAAATAAAGGAACTAGCGTGAAGTAACGCTTATTTTCTTTGCCCTTCATTTTGTTTACTTTAATTCATTCTTTTTTGACACTGTTTAATTTGGACGCTTTGCTGAATCTACAATTGGATTGCTTTGGACATTTTGGGACGCTTTGCTGAATTTGATTTGGATCACTTTAGGATATTCTTTGGGACGCTTTGCTGAGTCTATTTCGGAACACTGTGGATTTTGATTTGGAACGCTTTGCTGACTCTATTTTGGAACCCTGTGGCTATCTTCTTGGGACGCTTTGCAGCACTGAAGTCCTGAGACACTGGTGTACTCCTCCTTCACCGTTGATATAAGAATCCCCCTTTGTGTCCATTACTAGTAGGTTACTGGTACATTTTGCTACGGAACAGGTAAGAGTGGGTACTTGGGGGGTGTTGTTTGCTGTTGATTCGGCAATACCTGGCTGCATTCTGAACGTCTGCTCTGTTCTTCCCTCCTTTAGCTCTGCTGAGTCTGCTCCTGCCTTTTCACTCAAGCCCTCAGCCTGACAGGTGGAATAGATTCATTGTAGGCTGAGCTCTTGGGAGGGAAGTCTTTGGCATATCACGTTAGAGACTTCGTGTTCGAAGACAGAAGGCTACTTTTCCGGAACTGGGAGAGTAGTATCTGCGGCAACTGGGATACCATACCTAGGTTGTGACACTTAGGTCCTCTTTCCCAATGAAATCGGTATCCATCAGGGGAAAGTTCTCAGGGTCCTCAAGGTGTTGGTAAAACTTACCAATAATTGGATCCCCCTTCTGAGCTGTAATCAAATCAGCATCAGGGGTCTCCTTGCTCCATTGGGCAGTTGAAAGATCATTGTGAGCATTTGTCTGGGACCTAGTAATAGCAGTGACCTGGATTTCCCCCAACAGAGACTCTATTTCGATTAGATCCCCCTGGATGGCCCCGGTTTTGGCCAGCTGATCAGCTAAGTCATTTCCAGTTTTGTCTGGTCCCTCTACTTTGGAATGACCCTTGATCTTTTTCCAGTAGATGGTCATCACATTCGATGTGACCAGATCATCAATGTTTTGGATTAACTTCCCATGTTTCAAGGGTTTGTTATTAGCACATAACATGCCTCTGGTTTTCCAATTAACCAGGTGCTCCACGAACCCGTTCCGTACATAATCCGAATATGTGATTATGACCAGTTTGTGGAGTTGATGCTGGACAGCAGTGAGGATGGGCTGATGCACAGCCATCAATTCTGCCACCTGACTACTTCAGGGACCAATTTTGTATCCAGCTGAGGGTTCTGGGAACTCCTTCACCCATGCATTCCCTACGCCAGCCACCAGTTCTTTCTCCCCGTCGTTGTCAACATGGTAAGAGCATCCATCCACATAGACAGTGGGCATTCCCTCACACTTGTCTTCTTCAAAGACTTTGTGTGGGGAATTAAGGTATTCCTCCATGTTGTCCTTGATTTTTAGACTTTCGTCCTCGAGACAGTTTTCTCTGGCACACTCATGCAAGTCAGCCAGACTTTGCGCCAGGGGACTCTTCTTGTTTTGGCCATATCTGACCTCCACAGGAAAGCCTTGCATTGACAGAATCCAGGAAGTAATTCGGGAATTACTCACATTTCCGGCCCGGATTCTGTCACTTTGGAGATATTGCAGAGGCTGGTGTGGACTCTCCACTATGATGTGTTCCCCATGGATAAACGGGCGGTAATTCTTCAATGCCCACACCGTTGCCAGGAGTGCCTTCTCACAATCGTTGAATTTTTCCTCCACAGAGGATAAAGTTTTGCTCGCATAGGAGATTACTTTATTGACCTTGTCATGCTTTTGGTATAATACTGCCATCAAGCACGTATTAGAGAACCCCGTCTCCAGGAAGAACTCCTTGTTTCTGACAGGGTAAGCTAGGCAAGGCGCTTGTGAGAGGCTTCGTTTGAGTTGTCTTACTGCCTCGGATTGTTCTGGACCCCATTCCCACTTGACCCCCCCTTTCAGGAGATGAATCAGGGGTCTAGTGATCTCTGCGTAGCCCTCAATGAACTTTCTGCTGTAATTAGTCAGTCCAAGGAGGCTCCTTAGTTCCCGCAGAGTTGTGGGGTCTTTCAGTTTCTGGAGTGCTTCCACTTGCTTTTCTTGGGGACAGAGACCCTGAGGAGTAATCTCATGCCCCAAGAAATTATCACAGGTTCTACACCACTGTGCTTTCTGAAAGGAAAGTTTTGCTCCGGCGGCCCTCAACTGTGTCAGAACATAACGGATCTCCGCTATGTGTTCCTCCACAGATGAACTTTTGATGAGGACATCATCTACATAAGCCAGGTTACCCCTCGCACCCAGGTCAGGCATGGCCTTATGTAGGAAAATGCTGAATTCATTGCCGGAGTTGAGGTATCCGAAGGGAGTCCGGGTCCATGTGTACTGCTGGCCCCCAAAGGTAAAAGCCAATTTGTATTGGTCCTCCCTACTGACAGGCACGGTCCAGTATCCATTGGTCAGGTCTATTGCTGTGAATACCTGTGACCCCTGAATCTGTGCCAGCCCTTGGTCAATGTAGGGCAGAGGCCATCGGGAAGTATGGACCCATTTGTTGAGCTCCCTGAGGTCGGCGCAGAGTCTCCACTGGCCATTTGGCTTCAATATTCCCAGCACCGGGTTATTTAAGGTGCTGTGAACTGGACGGATTATTCCCCGGGACTCAAGGTTCTTAATTATTTCAGTAAGGGACTCCATGGATGCAAGAGGCAAGCGATATTGCTTCACAAACACTGGAGTCATTCCAGGGTCCGTGGGAATTTTTGTTGTGTGGATGTCGGTGCGACCACAGTCATATGAGTCTACCGCAAAGAGATCTTGGAAATCCAAGAAAACTTGTTTCAACTTTTGCTTTTGTTCCAGAGTCACACAAGCATCAGCTTGGTTGACTCTCTCTTCCACCATCTGCCTGAAGCCTGGAAAGACTTCTGGTTTGGCTATCTCAGCGGCCTCCTCCAGATGGGTGGAGAAGTCCCTGGTCAGAGTGCTGATTTGGACTGGAGGCTTCAGGTGGGAAAGGCAACCCTCATGGACCTGGAAAATCACCTCATCCCTCCTGAAGTCACAAGTCACATCTTCCTTACCATAGGGGCATGAAGTGTACACCAGGAAGTTCCCCCCATGCTGGGTAAAAATCCTGTCTGGTGTTGTATTGTCATCGCTGTCACTGTCAAAGCAGTCCTTGGGGATTGGTCCTAACAGTTAATTTCCTAAATCGATGGAAAAATGTCGGTCATCAACCGCCATTCCAATAATGGTGCCTGCGGCTAGAGTAATACTCTTTAAGTCGCTGTTATCCACCTCTATTAGAATGGTGTCATGTTCTATGTTGACTAATGGAGTTGGGTTTACCCCCAACCCTTGCTGTTGGAGAGAAGCGTTTAGATGTATGTAAGCACCAGGGTTTTTCAAATGTTGTCCTCTTTTAACTTTCACTTCCAGGGAGAATTGTCGGGTCCTTTCTGGGATGGTGACTTCCTCTTTGATCTGAATTTCAACTGCATAAGGTAGCAATTGAGCTGACCTAAATGCTTTTTCTGGATCATCAAAGCCCATGGGATTATCCGCTAATCGGGACCAAGCTTTGAAGTTTATTAGGTCCAAACTAATGGCAAAGCGATTGAGAATGTCACTGCCTAAGTAAAAGGCGGCATTGACGTCTCGCACGACCCAACAATTATGGACTATGCTCTTGTTGCCAATGGAGATTTTGAGCATACACCTGCTTGGCAGGAGATGCTTGGAATTAGGTGCTTCCAGATCCATTTCCCATTTGTCTATCAGTTTGAATGTGGGAATGGCTGGATCTTTTGGGAGTTGGTGGAACATGGCTTCGCTGATGAAGCTCTTACCGTTGTTCACACACACTCGAGCGAGAACAGAGTCCTTCCCATCATTTAACTGGACAGGGATGAACAACTGCTCTCCAATTTGCTGAATATCAGCCAGGCTCTGAGCTGATTTCACATCTTTCTGGACTATAGGAGTGGGAGTTTCTGATTGTGGGTTAGTAAAGAATTTCAGGGTGTTTCCTTCCAGTGTGGAATACCACCTTAAACTGGAAGGAAGGTTGATTTTCAGAAATAGAGAGGACCCTCCATCACCAGTCTGTTGTCCTACTGCTATTACTGCCACGTCTGGAATTTGGTTGTTCTGGAAGTGAAATTCTACTTGGTCAGATTTTTGTTCAACCATGTGGCAGGTGCCATTTAAACTAACATGGTTGACACTCTGTTTTAATTTTATTGGTTGGCTAGTCTGGGTCCGCAGGACCTTGTTTACGCAATCTATTAGGGGTGACAACCTTCTCAGGAGGTCATTCCCTAGTAAACAAGGGGTGCCCTCTGGAGTCACTACTATGACCGGGTGTTTCACCTTGTGTCGCCCAATTTTAATGTCCAAGTCTGCAGTCCCCTCAACGGGAATTTACTTCCCGTCAAGGTTCTGCAGTTGTCCAGGAAGAGAGGTGAGAGGAATACGGTAATTCTCCCCCCTTCCTGCATTTAGTTCCTCAAAGACCCTTTTGGACAGAAGGGTAGCTTGGGATCCAGTGTCCACCAGTGCCAAAATTTTACCCTGCCCCTGTACTTGTACCGGGGCATAGTATCTTCCCTCCTTCTCCTCAAGGGGGCACAGATAATGCACATTTTTGGACAACTGGTGGGCTAACTTTCTGGTTTTGGACATTGCTAGCGAAGAGATTTGGGCAGAATTCTGTGGAGAGCCTTGGGAATCTGAAAGAAAAAGTTGGCAACTGGAGATCAGAGCCATTGTGGGTTCCCCTGGTTCCGGTTCTGGGCTGCCCCCCCCTTTTTGGAGGCAGTCATCAGGATGGGTTTGACCCTTGGGATTTTGGTATTGTCGGTTCTGGGATGAGATGATGGGCGGCGGTAGCTCAGTCTCCACATCTCCCCAGTCTGAATTGGCATCCCTTGGGACCCATTTTTCCTTGGGAGGAGTTCCCCCATCTCTGAAGGAGAAGATCCTTTTCCCAGGATCTTCTGAGGATCCCTCTCTCTCAAATTGGAAGACCTGTACCTCCTCCACAAAGTGGGTCTGTTTGGGTACTTTGTTTCTCCTACCTCCTCTCTGCTCCTTGGGTGGCAGACTTTCAGGGGTAGGAGATTTTGTTTCCGGTTCCTGGTTTTCCAGGGGCTGTTTCCAAGTTGGGAAGGAAGCTTCCTCCAAGGCTTTACACCCCCCTTCCCCTTGTGCCTCCTCCCTGGGAACTTATGGGTTATCGGGGTGCTGCCCCCGTCATTGTTCTGGAGCACCAGGTCCAGAGTTTGTTGCATTCTGCGGTGGCATGCTCATCTGAGGGTTCTGTTGAGCCCTCAGTATGTGACCCATATCTTGTGCCATATTTTGGACCTGGCGCTCAAGTTGTGAAACCCGCTCAGGCTGATACAGGGCTCTATTTTCTCCCCTGGGCTGATCCCGGGAAATGTAGCTATCCCTTCTCTGGTAGTACCCCTGGTTGGGAAGATTTTGGTACCCCTCCACCCTTGGCCTCCCCTCTCCCGGATTAGGTTATCTGGGCTCAGGGAATTGGGGAAAGAAGGATGGATGATTTTGGGGCTGGAAATTGGGTGGATACCTGGGAAAAAAGTTCTGCCCAGGATTTGGTGAATTTCTGCCCTCCTGGGGGTAGTTAGGAGGGAGGTTCCCCGGGTCAGGTGCTTGGCTGGATCCCCCCCTTGGGCTGGAGGAGTCCACACATAACCCAGGATTGGTCGGTTTCCCTTGCACCGGTGATTTACATAGTCAGGGGGGCGGGGGACCCCATTTGTGGGACTACCTCCTCGACTCCCTGTCTGTGACTGGCCCGAGGGCCTTCTGGGCTGTGAATTATTTGGTGCAGGCAGGTTTTTAGGCCCCCCCATCTCCAAATCTAAAACGGGGGCAACCTTTACCTCTGCCACCTTGGCAGCAGCAGGGGTGCTGTTGGTTTTGGGGTTTTTCGGCACATTATTTTTATTTTCGATGGGCTTCTGCACCTCATAGATCCGGGTAGCCTGTTCAATGACCCAGTCTAAAGATCTTTTCTCATGAAAATCTCTCACGAGCTGGGTCATTATGTATTTGGGTAAGGCATGGAAAAACGTATTGATAAATTCTCTGCTATCCGTGCGCACCCTTCTGGTGGTCTGCGAAAAAGCATGCTTTAATTCTTGCACAAACTCTTGTGGGGCCTGATCCTCCCCACATTGCAAATTGTAGGCTGCCTTGCGAGCCTCTTGAGGATTTCTGTGAACAGAAAAATGTTTCAAGATGGCTGCCTTATAGGTGGACCATCTTAAATGATTTTGGTCCTCCAGCCCCGCAAAGAAACTGGAGTATTCTGGAGAGAATATCCATTTGACGTACTGGATGCAGCTACTGCTGTCCTTCAAATGGAAAGTCTCCATCATTTGCTCATAGAGCTCCAAGTGTTTCCAAACGGAATACTTGGCGTTCTTATGATAAGGAGTGATGACACTCCTGATTGCCTTGATCTGCTTTAAGGGGTCCTTAAGCAAGGCCCTTTTTGCCTTATTGGCCTTTTTGGTTCGGGTAACCCTGGTCCATTCATCCTCCGACTCAGAAGCGCTGCTCCCAGAGGTGCCCTTCTGATCTTCCAGGTTTTCCCGGATTCTGCGAGCCTGGGAATGGCTGGCAGAATGTGGGGACCTGGTCTCCTGTGTCCTGTAATGCTCAGAGGAGTCTTCAGACCCCTCCTTGCTGCCAGGATTTGATGGGTACCCCCCACTGACCTAACTGGGCAGAGGTTTTCAGGATCCCCTTAATGGGCCTACTCTCCTGGGGTTCCCCACTAAATTGCACTGTGCTTGGGTGCCCATACCCGGATGCCCGCCCATCCATTCCTGGGAGGTACTGGCCTATGAGCCCCACACTTCTAGCTGGATAGTAATCTGCCTTCCCCGTGGCCCTGGGCTCATGTGCGCGAGGGGACATGGGGTGGCAGGGTCCAGGGACTGGGAGAGATGAAGGACTCTGGTACTAGGGCTCCTGAGGTTATGCTCAGGAGTTTCTCTTTCCCAGCGAACCTCATCTCTATCCGCCCCTGCTTCCTGTTGCAATGCAAGAGCCTGCGCTTTCAGTTCCTCAGTTAAGGCCTTACTAGACTCTATCATTCTCTCCTTCATGGCTACCTGTTGCTGGAGCCTATCATTGTGCTGACAGAGAGCCTCATTTCTCTCTGTGCCTCCTGATTGGTCCTGGAGTACTGGGCCAGTCTCTGCTGCAGGAGGGTTACCTCCTCAGTCCCATCCCTACTGGCCTGCTCCTTTCTTGCCAGAGCCTCCTCCACCCTCCTGGTGTGCTCTAACAAGTTCTGGTGTTCTTTTTGGAGGTCACCCAGTCCCTGGAGGGCCAGGTGATTTTCTTCCATTTTCCTTTTTAAGTGGCAGACTTCCTGGCCTAAGGTATCCCTTTCCTGACTAAGAGCCTGCATCTGTGCCGCCAGGTCGACCCTTTGCCTTTAGAAGGCACCAGCTTTCTGGCGCTCCTGGTCAAACTCTGCCTGGGTATCCAGATCTTTCAAAATCAGTTTATTGCTCTCTGCCTTCTCCCTATCTAGGTGGCTTTGCAGGGTGACTACCTGCTCGGCACATGCCCTGTTGAAGTCCAGTTGTTGCTCCAGCTTTTTCTGGCTCTGCAGAAGGGAGTCCAAACCTTCTTGGTACTCCTTCTGCAAGGCCAGAAATCTGGTATCCTGGTCAGCCTTCTCCTGTTGCAGTCTAGCCATGTCCTCTTTTATTTTAATGATATACTGCCTACTATCATTTTCTGACTCCTGGCTCCTCTGCAGCCTCTGCTCAGAAGAGACCAGGTCAGATTGGGCCTTTTCTAACGCCAGCTGTTGCCTATTTGCCAGATATTGGCCTTCAGCACATTTGTCCTGCATGGCTCCCATATATAGATACAAATATGCTGCTATCCTGGCAATCTTATTATGTTCATCTTTGGCTTTAGGGGCCATATATAGTTCACTCCGGGCCACATGTAGGGGACCCTGATCTCCCCATTTATCTGACCCTGTTTCAGTGACCTGTTGCGCGATTGCCTGCAAGCAGACCGTTTGGTCCTGATGAGTCCACTCACCTCTCACAAATAGCTTATGTAAGAAGTGCTCTATGGCTATTTTGATGTCTACCAGTGTCGTCATTCTGGAATTTGAGTTCCTTCCTGACTTACAGAAGTTTGTATTTTATTTTTGCAAAACAGACCGTTTCCTTAGAGCGTTCCTTTGAGGAGTGCTTTACAGCGTAACACAGCGTGGTGATCCGACCGGATATGTGTATCTGGTCAGCTGGCACACTGTATTAATCTGCACAAATGGTAAATCTAACCCAGAATATCCTGGCTCGAGCCCCCACTTTGTAAGAAGATTCAATTCAACACTACAGCTAAGTCAATGCCTAGTTTGGGATACTGAATGGAAACCCTTATTGATATATCTTTATGTCCAGTTCATGAGTTCTGGATGACTACCCCTATATAACACCCCTCTCTTAGAATCCCCCTGTCCCCACTGAGCCAAGAAGTAGTTCTGTTTTGCAAGTTTAAAAGGTTTATTTGAGAAATAAGACAAAATATAGATACCACGCTTTTATAATAAATTAATAATCGATATCGCCCTTATAAATATAATGTTAATCAACAATGGGTAATCTGACACTAGCACACTTCTTTATAATCAATGAGGAGTTAGTATAGGATGGATCAAGTAGCAAAAATACTTTTATGATTTCAAGGGAAAAGCAATGAGGAATAAAAGGCAGTACAGAAATACTTGAGATGATTTTAGCAAAAGATAATATAATCACTTTTTCTCTGGCAATTCACCCCCCTCCCCTATGCAATGTAAGACATGGAAGTAGATGGAAAGAAGAGCACACAGTTCTCAGGAATGCAATCAAATACAATAGGAAATTCAGTTCCCCCCCAGCAAGCTTAGAGAAAACCGGTAGGAGTTTTGAAACACAGGCCCAAGTGCTTTGAATGTGGTGGCAATGAAGTGAGAAATATGCTGAAAATGCTTTTAATTCCCTTTAGGAGGTTCAGGGTGAGTGAGAGATACTTGGGATGAGTTCAGGCTCACTTTAGCATTGATTCAGAGATGGTGATTAAGAGGCAAACGAATTTTTAGCAAGGAAAGAAATGACTGGTGATGGTTACACGTGGCTGGATTTTTAACCAAATCGCAAATCGCGGTAAAATTTGCGAGTGCGTGAATCGTGATTGTGGAAAAAGTATAAGCAGTGGGAAGTCTAGGCTTGTTGGAAAGCTTAGATTCTAAGCTTTAGGGGGAAAGTTAAACCAAGTTCGTAGCCCAAACGGTTCCAGAGATATGAACGATTTTGTAAAGGTCGTTTTTCGGATTTAAAGTAAACTCAAAATGACAGGTGACAGCTTTGAAGCTGCAGAATTGACAAATGACAGTGGTGCGGCTTTACAAATGACAGGTGACAGTTAGGAGGCAGTTCTACTTAGGTTAAATAGATTGAATTATATTACTTTAAACTAAGAGATTTGGTTTTGCACCGTCCTAGCTGTACTCACAATATATTTGGAAGGACTGGGTCTCGTCATGGATCTGATCAATCACGCTAGCGGCACTTCACAGCGATCTGGTCTCTGGGTCTGTAGTTCTGCACGGTCTGGTCGGGTCTGGCACTGGTCTGGTCTGTCCAGATACAGCAGTCTCTGCACGGCTGTGGATCTCTGCACTGGTCCTGGCAAAATTTCTTGGCAAGGGATTCAAGCAGCTCGCCCGGCTGTGAGTAGCTTGCAATGGTTTGAGGCCTGCTGCAGAGAACTCAGCTTGTGGTTTTAGGCCTCTGATTTAAGTTCTAAAGTATAAGTTCTAGGTTCTGGAGTATGTAGCTGGAGTCAGTCTGGAACTGGTATCTTCTGGATGTTGTGTGGTCCGGCAAAACGCTCCGCAGCAACTGGATTTGAATGTCCTCTCTAGCTTCCAGTGGCTCTTTTTATGTCTTTTGAAAGTGGGTGTGTCCGCAGCATCACTAAGCCAGCCCCTCTCTCAACTGATCATTGGTCAAGCTTTTCTCTCTTCCATGATAGGGGAAAGGAAATGTGAGTCATGGTGATGCTGTTTAATGGCCTGCAGAAAGGACACTCCCCTGTCAAATTGCACATAAATCTATATTTGACCCAAATACATATTCCACAGATACACAGTGGTTTGTCATTGCATACACACATCATGCATTACTGATGGGAGGCACTGTTCCGACCTTGGCGTTTCTAGGAGCTTGGGTAAAGAAATGGTAACTTTTTGCGCTTTTTAGTAGCTTTCCCCATATCGGATTTTTCTCCAAATTTATACAATTGTGTGCAAGCCATGTGGACAATTAGATAAGGAAGTGTCAGATTTTTAACCTGCATACATTTAGAGTAACAACCTCTTTTCCGCTCGTAAACCCCCAGATCATACCACCGGGTCCTAAAACCTCTTAAACTGTGGGCAGAAAAATCACAAGAATTATGGTATCATTTAGATAATTTGGACAAGTCCGCACCATGAGTTATACATCTTTCTTAAAATCATATTCTGGCCAACAGGGGTGTGTCTTCCCAGGTCACATGGTGGAGAAACCAGTCTATCCACTTTCTTTAAGCTCAGCCTGTCCTCAGAGGGGGCTGCCCCTCCCCGTTTCTGCCAAGAGGAAGCCACTTTTACGACGCCCCCACTATAACATTTGCCTGAGTCAAGGAAGGGCTTTGTTCAAAAGGAAGCCATTTACGACCCCCCTAATAAACCATCTGCCTGGGCCCTTTGTTTAGTTTCTTGCAGTCCCCAGATAATTCAATCAGAGAGTGTGTGACCTCCTTTTGTCAGGGGCAACAGAATGCAGCCAGGCCTGGGAACCTGTCAAGCAGAATTGGAATCTCTTTAAGCCAGTTTTCAGCTAAAATGTCACTTTTTGTTCCCCAGTTTAAGTCAATACAATTTTTACATATGCAGCTAGAATGCTGATTCTAAGTTCAAAACTATGACATTTTAACAGTTACAAACTATGTGACACTCAAAGGTAGGTCACTCAGTTAACTTAAACATTTCGATTTTGGTGGTTTTAATCCAGTTTCAGTTAGGCTGCTGACATGCATAGCTCAGCCAGTTTTGTTATGAACATTGTTTTGGGCTCTTCATCTTCACAGATTTTGTATGCACACATACTTCATTCTGCCAGATGTCCGCTGGTGTTCAGTGAGATTTTTGGATGTGTTGCAATGTTTGAAAATAGGCATTTTGAGCTGGCATTCAGAGAAACCAAAGGTAATTTTAAAGCGTTTTTGAGCTAACAGGCGCTGCTGTTTTACCTTTGGCGCCCATTCCACTCAGGGCACCCTGGCCCATCATGCTCGCACTGGTGGGTGGCGAGTTAGGCAGCCATTTTGGTGTACGCGCAAACTGCGTGGTTCTCCTGGATTCTGGTGCACATGTGGGCTTTTTGGCCATCTTGGATTTTCTAAGCCCACAGCACCAAATGTTGCAGCAAGATAGCTCAAACGTGGGTCAGGACACCCAACAATGCTTTGTGGATATTCTGAAAAATGGCTAGATTTGATTACTGCTCTATCTCAGAGTTATATTTTTCAACATGAAGAAGGTTTTAAAAACACTGAGTAAGAGAAAGAGAAAAAAAGGGAATGTTATAAATAAAATGATATAAAGTTGTAACACATCAATAATCCCCTTTTCAAACCCTAGTATGTCCAAGAATCCTCCCTTGGTACCTTTACCTGGCACCACTAATGCATGCTCTCATACTGCTGCAACTGAACCCGCAGTATCAGAGGGATCCCTCCAAAGCCCTAGCGATAACCCCTGGGAGGTCTGGAGATCCTTAAGGTTCTCTGCGTGTGAGTTCCAGATACCAGGCGCCACTTGATACAATGGTACAGTCCCATGGATTTCTGACCACAGATTCCTCTGCAAATGATGCATAGCTACCAATTCATTGTCCCCAGGCAGGGTGTTCCCTTGCTGAGGAGACAATGTTGCAAAATCATTGCGAGACAGCATTTTCTATACCATCAAAGGCTTTTGAATGCTTACGAAGTTTGTTTCCAATATACCACTCGTACACTAAGGAAACAGGAGACCTAGAAACTTCACAGGGAGCACTAAAAGGCAGAAGAAGGAGAAAGTGCAATCCAAATGCCAGACATGACACATTAAGGCTCTGTCTGGTCCTCTTATCCCAAAATGAAGCCAGGTGCATCCAGGAGCAGCAGCCAATTCCAACCCTACCCCAACTACAGGACGGAGGAGCAGGCCCTCACCAAATGCCCAATGTAGGGGGAGACGGAAGAGCACTATATATATATCAGAGACCAAAGTAAGTCAGTGTGAGTTGAAGGAACTCTTGGTTTGAAAGTATGTGTATTTCATTTTGTATTTATTGAGCGCTATACGCCAAAGCCCATATGTGGCCGTGGCTTGAGAAGTGGGAAAGTGGAGGCTCTTCAGATGGAAGAGGTTGGAGAAGTTGCAGCAATGGCGAGCAGGAGGTGGTGATGAGAGAGTTAGAGAGGGAGTAGGCAGTAAGACCAAGGGGGTAGGGGTGAGCAGGAATGGTGGTAACATCAGTAGGTAAAGGTGTTGCAGAGGAGGTTGTGGTAGTAACACTAGTAACACCAGAAGGTGAAGATGGCAGAAATGCATTGAAAGTAACATCTAGAGAGAAGAAGAAGATTGAAATACAAGGAGGTGATATTGGTAGAAAAGAGGCGGCCATAACATATAAAGGGAAAGAGGAAGCACCACAGCCAGGAAGTGAAGATGAGAGAAAGGAGGAAGTGGTAACCACTTTAGTAAAGGAGGAGCTGAGGACATTAAGAAACAAGGCGGCGGTGCTAAAATCTTGAGAAGAGAAGGACGTTGTGTCATGAGGTGGAGCTGGTGGACATTAGATGTAGATAATCTCAGGAGGTAATGATAACCAGAGGAAAGAGGAAAATAGTCCTACAGTCAGCTTGAATAACAAGGGTCCAGTGGGACAAGTGAGCCCTAGACAGGACCAGGAGGTAGGAGGAAGAACAGGGGTTGGCCAGGGAAAGAGGTCGGAGGGGAAGAAGCTGGTTAGGGCATGCCTTGAACGATACCTCTCTACTTGTTGCTGTCGACTATTTCCGCTGACCCTTCTGCTGGCAGGACTACACTCTAGAGCAGGGGTCTCCAACCTTTACTTGAGTGAGAGCTACTTTTAGTTAATGGCCAAATAGGCGGGAGATACTACCGAGAGCTGCTGGGGTGCTGATGTCCATGAGTACAGGAATTTTTACTAAGATTTTATTGGGTGTTTTTTTGCTCTTTGTATAAAAAAAGAATAGCATGCATCTATCGTGATATTAATAACTTAAGAAACATCCTTATTTAAATCAATTAAGACATTCAATTTGAAGGCTGACACTACATGCTATCCACCAGTGCTCAGTATTCTCGTGTGTAGATTGAAATAGCAACAACACTCAAATGCTGTCAAATGGAATCAAAGTTTTAATTTCAGCAAGTTCATGTTTGAAAAGGGCAGATTTGCAGAGATAGGCAATCACATTGACTAATACTGCCAATACCTTCCTTGCCGTAGTATTTGTACCTAACTGCACACCTGACGTGGCAGATATAAATTTAGGACAGTTTTTAAAATCTCTTACAAGAGATTCATCATGGGAGTTGTAATGTCGCCAGCTTAGGCGTCACATGACACTGGCTCACGGTGCATGCAGGGGGGTCATGAGACCATAGTGGAAGAGGTAACTTGCTGCATGAATTAACAGCAGTTAATGCCATACCTTGATAATGTGTGGCCATGTCTCATTTCAGGGTCAGGCCCTGCCAACAGAGCAGGCCATCACACTGGCGATGAGAACAAAGGAGCAGGACCGTGCATGCCCAGAACAACACTGCCTCCCAACTGCCTCCCGCACTCAGCCATACATAGCTGTCATTACGGGTTCCAGCAAGAGGAGGTGTGGAGGGAGAGACTGTTGCAGCCAGAGAAGCCGGATTACTCTGGTGAACGCCTTCCACACATAAGCGATCTGCCCCTGCCACCCAGCAGGTGCATACAATGCTTATCACTGTTGCGATCGTGAAATGACCACCCAAGTGGGGCAGGTAAGCACACCACTTGCAGTCGAGGTAAGGCAGCAAGGCCACTGCCGGCGGCTCTATAACAAATAGATTCCAACACTGTTCCCAGTAATCAGCAAGTGGTAGGAGCACACGGGGCCAGAAACACAAGCAGCGAAAACCGTGTTGAGGGTGGAGATAAGGTGGAACATGCCAACCAGTTTGCTAGAAGGCCCAAGTCTGATGAAGAGTCAGAGAGAGAGAATGAAAAAGGAAACAGCTAGAGGGCAGTGTTCACACAGAGCAAACATGTGTGAAAAGTGTACCTACAAAGGGTGGTAACGTGCGAGGACCGCAAGTGCACATTGAGAGTAGAAGATGGTGGACCAAGCATGCGATCCTGCCCCAGCGGCGCTAGTGGACCAGGCACAGGATCCAGCCCCAGCAGCTGGATCAACAACTGAGAGAATCCTTTCCAGTATCCTATACCAGATGGTCCCGGTTGATCAGAGAATTTGACTTAATATTTAGACGTGCTTGGAACTCAAGATGATAAGTGCGTGAAAGGGCTTCTCACGCTGACCGTGGGCCAGCGGTGAGAGACACCATATTCAAATTGCACGAAGAAGTCGAATACACATACCAACAGATAAAACAAATTTTGAACAAACTCTTTGCTATCCAAAAGAACATAGACTATGAATGTCACGTATTCCACACAACCATGCAGCTACAGGGGGAAACTATGGACTCATTTGTGACACTGCTAAGGGCAAAAGTGAAACACTGAGATTTCCACCTATACTCGAATGAGGAGGAGATACAATCTCAAATCATTGCAGGGTGTGAATCTGTAACCTTCAAGAAGAAACTGCTAAAAAAATACTTCACCTTTAATGAAATCATGCTCCTACCCAGAATGACCCCAGCGCTGGAAGACAAAGTGTCCACCATGAGCCGGTTACAAATCACGCCTGTGACCACAATTAAAGAAGAATCGCTACACAAAATCGCGACACTGCCTGCGCCGACGAGAGGTGAGAAGAGCGAAAGCCGCCAATGCTTCTACTGTAGATATGACTTCCTGCACGAGGGTGCATGCCCAGCAATTGGGCAGGAGTGCTGAGCATGTGGAGGCGAGGATCATTTTAGGTTCTTTTGCCGTGCTCCCAGAAAACCCAGGACAAGCCATAAAGAGTACAGGTCCCACAGAGCCAAGTCCCAGTCGAGGCATTCAAGAGATGAGGGGCACTGGCAGTCAGAGATAAAATACTACACGCGTGAAAGACACAACACCAGGGCAGACTCTGGGGCCTCAGTGAATGTTATGCCAGAAGACAAATTTATGAAACTGGAACAGACACCTCGCCTAAAGAAAGCCCAAGTGGACATGTATGCCTATGGCACCAAAAAACATTACCATGCAAAGGAGTATTCACCACTTCATGCAAGCACAAAGAGGAGTCTGATCATATCACAATCCATGTCATAAATGTAGAAGCCACCTACGGGTGCATCTTAAGCTTCCAATCAGCCATCGAAATGGGGCTCATACACATCCTCTACTGCATGATGGCCAGCAAGTACATATCACTCGCCGCAAGGATCGAAGCAACCTTCCCATCACTGTTCAAGAGTATTGGAAAATTGAAAGGGTGCAAGATAAAATTACACATCGAGCCGTCACTAAAACCAGTAACTCAACATTATAGGGGTATTCCTTTCAATATACAGCATCAGGTCGAAAAAGAACTGCAAGCCCTCATCAGGTCGAATGTAATAAAACCTGCCACTGGGCCCACCCCATGGATATCTCCCATGGTACCAGTGCCAAAGAAAATGCCGTAAGGTCACATATGGCTCTGCACCGACATGCGTGTTCCCAACCAAGCCATTTGGAGAGAACACCACCAAGCCCAATGCAGCACCGACATGATGCACTTACTAAATGGACCTGAATAAAGGGTACCACCAGGTTGAACTGAACGAGGAATCATGGTACATTATGACATTGACAACACACCTAGGGCTGTTCCACTATAAACGATTGAACTTTGGAATATCCTCTGCTGCAGAAATTTTCCAGGAAGAAATCAGAAAGGTCATTTGTCACATACCACACTGCATACATTAGTGATGACATCCTCATATATAGCAGGTCACAGGAATGTCATGGTGCCACCCTGATGAGAGTATGCAAGACTTTAGAACATGCTAACTTGACACTTAACAAAGAGAAATGTGCATTCAATAAATCCACATTGGAATTCTTTGGCTACATTTTCTAGGAAAAAGGAATAGATCTGAACCCAGACAAAATAAAGGCCCTGACAGAGGCCCAGTGCCCAGTGAACATGGCCCAAGTCCGCTCATTCCTAGGACGAGCGAGCTATTGCACCTGATAACTCCCTGAGTTTGCCTCTATCAGCTCCCCGCTAAGGAACGTAACAAAAAAAGACCACAAGTTCACATGGGGACCGACATGCCAGGAGGCAATCAATAAGATTAGGACGAAAATTGCCTCTGCCGTGTGCATGTCATACTTTGCCCCCAACCTGCACACCGAAGTGACAGTGGACGCAAGCCATTTTGGGTTAGGAGCTATCTTGGCCCAACACTCTGGAAGCGACCACTCCCCGAGACAAATAGTATTGAATGCCAGCAAAAGTCTAACAGAGGCAGAACAATGGTACTCCCAAGCAGAGAAAGAAAGCCTCTCAGTCATGTGGGTGTACAAACATTTTCATCTGTTTCTCTATAGCAAGTCATTCACCATCATTACAGACCACCAGGCCCTCATCACCATCTTTGGAAAACCAACAGCCAGATGCCACTCTACATTGCCCGATGGGGCCTCCGCCTGCAAGAATACAGGTTTAACATCATCCACAAGCCAGCAAAGGAAGCTAACACAGCAGACTTCTAGTGTTGCCACCCGCTAGTGTGCTCACAGACTGCTAGTGATCCGGTAGAAGGGTATGTCATTTACATTGTACACCATTACAAGCCGCAAATGATTGCACTGGAGGACATTATGCAAATGCCGTAGAAGACCCTACACTAGAACTCCTTGCGTCCTGCATTCGGAATGGGAGATGGCAAACTGTGGAAAGTGCAGAGTCCCCCAATGCAGCGATAGACACCAAACTGCTGCGAGCACTAACCACAGTGAAGGATGAGTTTGCTGTATCCCCTTCCATCTTCATCCTAAAAGGGACAGGATAGTTGTACCATCGCCTCTGCAACAGCAGGTAATAGATGTAGCTCACGAGGGTCACAGGGGAACCGTATCTACCAAAAGAATGTTAAGGCAAAAAGTGTGGTTCCCTGCCATGGAAAGCATGATACAGAGCACACACAAATCCTGACACACCTGTCTCAGCCTGTAACCGCACATGTTCCCAGAACCCCTGCAGATGTCTCAGCTGCCAGACCAAGAGTTGGGAGGTAATAGCTATAGATTTCTTCAGCCCCCTCCATCAGGTATTTACATCCTGGTAGTACTTGACGAACACTCCAGATACCCAGGGATCGAAATCCTGCAGTCCACCACAGCCACATCAGTAATACCTTCACTAGATAGAATTTTCTCAACCTATGGGATCCCGAAGGTGGTCAAGTTGGACAATGGGCCCCCATTCACAGGCCATGATTTCAGTGACTTTGCAAAATACATGCTATTCCACCACAATAGAGTCACCAGTTTTGTGGCCCCAAGAAAATGGGGCAGTAGAACGCTTCATGGCGAACATCAATGGAGCAGTAAGAGTGTCAAAATTATGCACAAATCCATAGAGCATGCTCTATCAGCACTTGTGCGACTATAGGAACATGCCGCACAACTCTACAGAGATATGCGCTGCAGAATTAATGATTACCAGACATTTGGTCGAAAAAAATTGGTCGACCAGATAAATGGTCCCAATTTGGTCGAAAACCAAATGGTCGAATTATTATTATTTTTTATTTTCACCCTTTTTTTTGGGGGGGGGGGGCAACCCCCTTTTTTTCTAAAAAACCCTTTTTTTAAAAAAACTAAAACCCAAAAAATAAATATATAATTAAAAAAAAAATTCGACCATTTGGTTTTTGATGAAATTGCGTCGACCAAATGTCTTTCGACCAGTTTTCGGTCGACCAAATGTCTGGACACCGAATTAATGTTTGGACGCTCCGTACGCACGAGAATACCACACAACACGCACAAGTTGAGGACAGGCGAGAGTGATTGAGAGGTCAGGTGCAACAACGAAGAAGCACAGGCAAAAATGAAAAAGTACGTGGACCGAGAACGCAGGGCACGAGCGTCTGACATTCAAGTAGGAGAATGTGAACTGGTGTGACAAACCATCACACACAAAGGGATGCCACCATTCGACCCGCTCCCTCTGGTTGCGACCAACAAAAAGGGAACTATGCTCATGGCTGACAGAGCTGACAAGAGAGTGACTGGAAACACATTGTTCTTTCAGAGAGTGCACTTAGATTCACAGAATGTACAAGTAGTGGACAGTGACCATGAAGAAGAAGTGCGGGACGAGTATGGATACACAGGAGATGAGGAAGAGTCTGAGGATGAGAGAGACAACTGTCCAGAAGGAGAATGAGAAGAAGGACCTTCGAGAACAGATGGACGACCTCACAGGACAATCAAATGCCAGAAGAGATGGACAGAAGAAATGGGGTAAACAAATGCTATTTTGTTGGGAGGTTGTATAGTCAGCATCTTAGGCATCACATGACACTGTCCCACGTGGCATGCAGGGTGGTCACGTGACCACAGTGGAAGAGGTAACTTGCCGCATTAACAAACAGCAGTTAATGCTGTACCTTGATATTGTGTGGACGTGTCTCATTTCAGGGTCAGGCCCCGCCAACAGAGCAGGCTATCACAGGGGTCACTGCACCCTTCACAATTGCACCATTTGTAAAAGTACATTTGTTTTTCATCAAATAATTAGCAACGTTATAGGGTGGCTCTGTAACAGAATTTGCAGTGCAGCGTTTAGTTGACATACTTTTTAGGATTGCAGAAGTTATTTTCACGATGTGTGTTTATTTTTGCAAAATGCCTCTGAACGTTACTTTTTTTCCACTGTAGCTTGGGCACCATAGATTAAAGATACACATTTTCTTTTTACGCTGGAAGAAAAAAAAATGGTTTCCCACTCTGCACGGAAATGGTACATCTTTTTGCCTTTTGTGGATGGTGCATCTGCAGCTACATCCAGGATTTCAACAAGGGTAGTTTTATTTGTTTCTTTTGGGGCTGCATGCACAATCAATGAATGTATTATAGGGCTTTAAAAACATTCAACAAATACCACGTACTGCATTGTCAAAAATGAAATCCACTGCTAGTATAGCATATCCCCAATATATGCAATTTGCTCACATGCCAGGTCACATAATTCATCCAAGAAAAAGTAAGCCAAAGCCAGTACCCTTAAAAGTTTTTATATCAAAATAATTGGCAATATTGAAAAAAATAACATGTGAAAAAAGTATAAACCACAGGGCTAAAATAGCATACAGTTTTATAGTGATGAATTGAAATGCGCACAAATCATGTAACATACCAACCAGACAATATATGAGTATAGTTGTAGTGAGGGGTGACTTATTCATAATGGCTGGTGACCTGCCACCCATCTGCCCTTTATGAAGGAGGCCCCTGCAATAAGAAGCTGAGACCTACGCGCCGCATCCGAGCGGCTACCTGCACCCCTGCGCTGGGCAACACCAGCTGAGGCTGAATCCTGCCCTGTCTGGGCACAACATTGCTACCCCAGACCTCTATGGGCCCTGTAATCGCTCCCAAACCGCACACTCTGACATTTAGAATTTCCAAAATGTCAGGCGCGATACAGGATCACAACGAGGCTGAGATGCCTCTGCGTTGCTAAGCAACGTGTGTTTGTGTGCCCATTTCAATCACAAACATCCGCCGGCAGGCGGAACAGCCGGTGGCCATCCGAAGGCCTGTTAAGGCCAATTGTCCCTGTTCGCCGCTGACTGACGCAAGGCGCTATTTGAACATTACTCTACGGTCATGCATCTATTAAGGCACCTACCTGATGTAAATACTGTAGCAACCTGTAATCCAACTTACTAGTATTGCCCAACACCCGTTCACTTTTTATCATATCTAGCCTCACAGTGCTTCGACTATGCAATCCTGCCTGTGCTTGCTGACCCATAACTTATGTAATCTATATTAACTGTACACTGTGCAAATTGCACCCCTCGTCTAACTACCGATGACATATTCCTAGGTGGCCCCCCATCTGACTTCTGCACTCAGCCTCATGCTATCTGATTGTTGCATTTAGCTCATGAATGCATGCTGCCTACTATCTGAATGTTACATCTAGCCTCGTGCTGCCTACTATCTGAATGTTACATCTAGCCTCATGCTGCCTACTATTTGAATGTTACATCTAGCCTCATGCTGCCTACTATCTGAATGTTGCATTTAGCCTCATGCTGCCGACTATCTGGTTGTTACATTTAGCCTAGGTTGCCTACTATCTGATTGTTGCATTTAGCCTCATGCTGCCTACTATCTGATTGTTGCATTTAGCCTCATGCTGCCGACTATCTGATTGTTGCATTTAGCCTCATGCTGCCCACCGTTTGACTGCTGCACATAGCCTGACCTGCCTAGTTCGCTGTTTGCTTTACTTGCCCTAAACACTATGTACCTCCATCTGTCAACCCGAGTCTATCTGGCCATAATCATCAATCTGACAGTTTTACTTATTGCCACTGCTCATATCACCATGCCCTCTGTACTGCCCCTAGAGAACGTAGGAACCCATTCTATGCAACCTATTCTTAAAGCCCCATGCAACATAGCACAGAGAAATTTCACACTTCGTGCATGATTATCCAAAATATTCGAACCCCTCAACAAATATAATGTTAACCTAGATCACCTCCGACCTAAAGTACATCACCCAATGGAAATCACCCCACTTCCTAGCCCCAAGCTTTGCGCTAACAGAAACAAGAGCACCGCCAACCTACATGCCACCCCCAACCCACGACTAATCCCACAGCCAGAACCTGACCTCAAATGCGCATTAATTAATGCTAGATCTTTAGTCGCCCATCCAACAGACATAGCAGAGACAATTTTGGAAAATAACCTTGACTTCATTGCCATCACAGAATCCTGGCTCCATGAGGCAGCAGGCCCAGCATTAACGCTAGCAGTCCCAGACAATTACACCATCCTTAGAGCTGACACACTAGATTCATGAGGTGGAGGATTAGCGATTATTGCTAAAACCAATCTCTCTATGAGAATTACCTCAACACCTAATCTAAAATCCTGTGAGTCACTAGCCATTAAACTACCTACCGCCAACTCCCAAATGCTAAACATTCATCTTCTCTACAGACCCCCGGGCCCAATCAGCACCTTTAATGAAGACATTACTACTATTATCTCAGAAAAGTTAAAAAACTCCTCACAAACCATAGTGCTAGGAGATTTTGACCTAGGGTTTGATGAAACTAACGACCACCAGACTACCTCCGTAGCTAACATCCTGACAGAATTAGGTTTCACTCAGAAAGTGAACACCTCCACCCATACCAAAGGGAGAATTCTCGACTGGATTGCCTGTCACAATTGCAACCTCTCTATCACATCCATCTCCCCTCAAATATGGACTGACCATCACCTAATCGCCTTCACTCTCAATACTAAAAGACCCACTGCACCTACACCTCGTCCTGCCATACCTACTTTAACTAGAAATATGAAAAACATCACAGCTGACAATGGGCCTCATTAGGACCCAGGCGGTAAGGGGTTTACGGCGGCGTAAACAGCGCCGACCCTTACCGCCTGATTCCGAGGTCCCTTAGCGCCATGGAGGTTTTAACACCTGCTTTTAGCAGGTGTTAAATCCATGGCGCTAAGGGACCTTGTTGTTAATTACGCCACCGTAATTTACGGTGGCGTAATTAACGCCTTCCCCACTCCCATTATGCCCTATGGGGCAAAAATGGGAATGGGGAAGGGTAAATGGGTTAATGGGGACTTACCGCCCCACTCACCTCGGAATGGGGCGGTAAGTCCACCAACCACCATGGCGTAAACGTAGTTTACGCCATGGTGGTAAAGGTACGACCCAGGCGGTAACTTACCGCCTGGGTCGTAATGAGGCCCAATATCTTACCCCACATCCTCCCTAGTCTTAACTCGCTAGCAGACTATACAGACCCAGGCTTACTAGTGGAAGAATATAATAATGATATGACTACCGCTCTTGACAGCATTGCTCCGCTGAAATTTAGGAATAGCAAACCTAGAAAGCATCTTAACTCTTGGTTTACACCTCACCTAAAAAACCTAAGACTACAGAAAAGAAAATGTGAAACGGCCTGGAATCTACATCCTACTATAGAAAATAAAACGAATCTAATAAGTATATCAACGCAATACAAAAAGGATATCATCACAGCCAAACAAGAAACGTATAACAACAGGATTATACAGGATTATACAAGCTAACTCTAGCATGAAGGAGCACTTCTCCATCCTGAAATAATTGGCAAATCCAATTGTAGTACAGGATGACTCTATTAAAGATAAAACCTGGTATACTGACATACAGTTGGCACTCACTAACAAAGTGGCCAAGCTCCAAAACAAAAAAGCTCTAAAGAAAACTTTACTATCAGCTGAAACTCAAGCTCCCCCAAACAAAACACTGAAGTCCACACCCATAGAACGTACCCAATTTAACTTCTCTAAGTTCTCAGTTATTGAGGTAGAGAAAACGATTCTTGCGCTGAAACCCTCCAATTGCAAAGGTGGCCAATGCCCAGCACAACTGATCAAGGACGCTGCTAGAGATCTAGCCCCCTTCATCACCAAACTCATTGGCGCCTCCTTCACGACTGGCACCATCCCACGCAATTTAAAGGAATCCTGGGTACTCCCTCTTCTGAAAAAACAAACATTGTCCCAGAACATACCCACCAACTACAGGCCCATCACCACGGTGCCATTTCTACTAGAAATCCTAGATAAGGTAGCATACACCCAAATTCAGAACTTCCTCGAGGTGAACCTACTCTTAGGTGCCCGCCAATCCGGTTTCCGACCACAGCATGGCACAGAGACAGCCCTTATCGATTTAAAGGCCCAAATAGACTCACTAAGAGATAAGGGAAAACTAGCACTTCTCCTCCTACTAGACCTTTCAGCTGCCTTTGACTTGGTGGACCACAGAGTCCTGTGTAGTCACTTGGACTCAGCGGCCCACTTTCAAAGGAAGCTATAGTTTGGATACAGTCTTTCCTTAGTGACAGGACTATGAGGGGCTTCTCACCATCGGCCGCAGCAGACCCGATACCCATTACTTGTGGGGTGCCCCAGGGATCATGCGTCTCGCCAACACTCTGCAATATCTTCACCAAGCCACTCTTTGACGATCTTGACAATCTGGGTATCACCTATACCAACTACTCAGACGATACCCAGATTCTCCTACCACTTACGGGGGATTATGAAGAAGATCTGGCTTTGGTGAATAGAGTCTACAGCATCATTCAGGCATGGATGGCTAACCATGGCCTGTGTCTGAACGATGATAAAACAGAGCTCATCATCTTGGGCACCGCAGCTCGTATCTCAAAACTTAACCTTAAATACTCTGCATTCATTATTGATGGGAATACTATTAAGGTCGCCAGAGAAGTAAAAACCCTAGGCTTTTACCTCGACTCAACCTTATCCCTCACCAAACAGACCTACACATGTAAACTAATAAGAGCAGGAAAACAATTCCTGTCAGTTGACAGTTGTGTAATCCTTTCCAGAGCCCTCATCCTATCAATACTTGGTATATTCTAAAGGTCTCTACATGGGGGCGAACAAACAAACCATTAACAGAATACAAGTGCTACAAAATAATGCTCTTGGGGCTGCCTTAAGCATCCCTAGAAGAGCACACATCTCTGAAACAAGAAGGAAACATAAATGGCTCTCCACCCAAGAAAAAAATCAACCTCAAATCGGCTTCCCTCATACACAAATGCTTAAATAACTAAGCACCTCGCTACCTAATAGAACGATTTACCGGAAAAAACTCCATCAGACCGTCAAGAATAGCCAACCCCAATTGCCTTCAAGTGTCAAGATTCAAACTGTCCACCATTGGAGGGTCCAGTTTCCCAGTTAGGGCAGCACAATTATGGAACTCCCTGCCACACACACTCAGATCTGAGCAAACGTTTATCAAATTCAGAAAGAGTACAATTAAATGGCTCATAGAGAAAGACATGTAACCAACACTCTCCTACCGCACTAACGTAGCCTTGCCTGCATACAATGCATACAATGTATCCTGACATAGGCCCTCATTACGACCCAGGCGTTGGACCATGGTGCTAGTAGCACCATGGTCCATGCCGGTAACTTACCGACTCCGCCATGGCGGAATGGGGAATTACCGCCCCATTCCGAGGTTGGCGGGGCGGTAATTCCCCATGCCGCCATGGCCCTTCCCCATTCCCATTTTGGCCCCATAGGGCTCAATGGGGAAGGCGCTAAGTACGGTGCCGCAAATTGCGGCACCGTATTTAGCACCAAGGTCCCTTTGCGGGTTGGTTTTTTAACGCCTGCTAAAAGCAGGCGTTAAAGTGCCACCCTCAAAGGGACCTCGTAATCAGACGTTAAGGGTTTAACAGCGCCGCCACCTTTTACGGCGCCGTTAACCCCTTAACATCTGGGTTGTAATGAGGGCCATAGTCTTGTTAATATGTAAATATCTGTAAATTACTACATGTTGTCTACATCTATATGTCGCTATACTTGTTCTATGCTGTTTACCCTCACCCTGCAACGCTGAGGTAACATGTCTTTACCTTGCTCCTTAACTTCTGTAACTAAGCTGTAAGTTCTCTTTCACCTGCGCCCTGATACCCCTGGGTCCGGCGTGCACAACAAATAAATAAACAAACAAACAAACCAACAGTATCAGAGTGAACAGCTCTTTATGAAGGAGGCAGTATCAGAGTGAACAGCTCACAGGATCGCTGCGTCTGCCTGCAGGAACCATGCAAGTCATTATGGTGAAAGACCAATGGGCCATGCCTGGCTTGCATGTACAGCTCTCTCAGACATATTAAGAGCTCCTGCATCATAAAAATGGTTTAAAATGACAATTATGACATATTGTTTGAATTGACATTAACATGTGTTTTACAGTGGCAGTGCCGGCACAGTGCCTGCATATCCTGTGTACTGTTGGTGTTTATATGTGTTAGATAATTGTATGGCATTTTGCCCAATTTATAGCAAATCCATTGCCCCATTTCAAACCAGTTTGAAAGGCTGACAAATGCCCTTTCAGATTTTGAACATATGCATATAGGTTCCCCACAGATCTCTGTAGAACTCCCAGTTTATGCACATAGCCAAAGGTGATCAAACCTATTAGTTGTTCTCTCATCCCATGGCTCTGCTCAATGTTCTCTACCTGTTTTCACAACCTTGTTTTGTGCAGTTACTTATTAACAAGGTTCAAACTTTGTATACATACCAAAATATATATATACAAACCACTTCTCACTTTTGCCACTTCATTCGTACTCTTCGATCGTAAAACAAAGGCTGAACCAGAACCCTCAAATCATGTTTGTAGGTTCTGGCATTGATAGCACATGTCATTTTACTTTCCCGTTTAGTTTTGTGAAGTGGACAAGCACCAGAATGCAGTGCAGCTAGTAGTTTTCCACATTGACTTCAATGTAAAATTGCAGTTAGCGCTTAATTCCTGTTTTGAGACCCTCATATAGACCCTTAAATAGAATTGGGGTACTACTGCCTTAAAACAGAGAACTCGGTATCTTAGAAATAAATAAATAATTCCGTTTTTACTGTAAGCAACAACGCGTACTGTACAACGTTCCTTTTTCTTTTAAAGCTGGGACTCACACGGATTGTCTTTTACACACACATGCACACACACACACACTGAGCAAAACACGATTACAGCTGTAACTGTTTTCCCTATTCTGATTGAAAGCCTACAATTACCATCCTGCAAAGTAATGCTAACGAAAATAAATCTAAAGAAATACAGTGAAAATGACACAATCCCAGCACCAGCTTTGTCTCACATGGCTTGCAGATTTGTGCACCCTTTCAATTTCTAATCAGCCATAATTAGCACCTCTTGGTGACAATGGCCACAACACAGATGTCCCAATCACTTTTCTTACAAATAGTTAAACCGTTGTTGGGACACTACCCTGAGCTCTTCAAGCCCAGATGCAGCTGCTCCTCTTACCATGCACAAAGCCTTTGACTGATTGCTTTGCAGGAAGTGGGGATGGAGGGGGCAGGGGAAGAGGCCAAGGAACTTCAGACACCGAAATAAACACACAGCGCACATGTTGGTGTGTGATGCAAGGTGCTACTGGGAAGCATCGAACAAGCGACCAGTGTCTCGCAATCTACTGGTTGGAGACCCTGGCTCTAGAGTAAGTCTTGGGATACAAGACCCTGGCAAGCTTGCATCTAGGATGAACAAATCACATAAAAGGTCATGTGTCAAGCTCATGGGTTCTCCTAACCGCCCATGCCAACGTTAACACATTAACTCTTCTTTAAATACCTCAATACAAAAAAGTGAACTCGACATCGTTACTGGCTAGTTGCCATTCAGAAAAGCTAACTTGCCCTAACAGATATGGATTAAAGAAAGTTATTGTAGCTGTCCCTAGCTTACGGTGATCTAATAAAGAGGAAAGAAAGGAGAAACTACCACCAAGTCACTAGCTAAAGGTGCATAGTTGAAATGTGTGAAATTAAAAAACACAAACAAAAGACTACTTTGACGGGACCCAAGGGTTAGTGTTTCAAAACACTCTTTAAAAGGAAGAAAATTGAGAATAGGGACTATTTAACTTTGTTCTGCCCTTTCTCCTTTCTTCGTTTATATTATTTATTCATAAGTAGTTTGTTATCAGGACACCTATGATTGGAGGTGTTCATGCGTATTATGGTCGACCGGTTTCTGCGAAATAATAGTGTATCGCATTCAACAGGACAGTAAACACAATGGGCCTCATTAGGACTCCGGCGCTAAACCATGGTGCTATTAGCACCATGGTCCATGCCGGAGTCCGCCAATGGCGGAATGGGGAATTACCACCCCATTCCGAGGTTGGTGGGGCGGTAATTCCCCATGCTGCCATGGCCCTTCCCCATACCCATTTTTGCCCCATAGGGCTCAATGGAAATGGTGAAGGCGCTAATTACGGTACCGCAAATTGCGGTACCGTAATTAGCACCAAGGTCCCTTTGCGGGTCCCTACTATTTTAACGGCTGGTAAAACCAGCCGTTAAGTTCGGGTCCCACAAAGGGACCACGTAATTAGGTGATAGGTGTTTAACGGTGCCGCAGCCTTTTACGGCGTCGTTAAACACTTAGCGCCTGGGTCATAATGAGGCCCAATCACTTTGTAGTGCTATAAAATGTTACCTGGGTCATAGAGCAGGAGGATTCTTCCACTGCTTTGCCAGCATATGTATCATGCATGAGAAACATCCTGCATGGGGGACATAAATATAACGAATATTATTTCTTGCCGATTTATAATATTATGTGTATCTAGCAGTTTGTTTAGATTAGATTATATAAGGCAGAATAGATCCCACCTTAGTCTATATTAACCTATATATTGAGTACATCTTCTTGGGGTTTAGCCTATTTTTCCAATGGTGATCCAGTGGTTATCCAGCAAAGGAGCTGCACTGGCCTTCCAGGTCTGAAAAAACAACAAAACATAGGGAAGTCTATGCACCTTAATTGTGTACTCTGAGTAGTCAAACTAATAAATAACAAATTAAAAATGAACTGTTGATGACTTGATCCTATAGTGAGAGACAAAATGTATGTATTAACAGATGGGGAATTATGGATCACCACTGAAGAAATATGACTAAACCCCAGCCTCTTTTCCTTTGCAGTTGGTGAGCAGGTGCAAATGGATCTAGGTCACATGGCCTAACCCCTTCCACCTGTTAGTCACTGCTAAACTGTTGGTGCCTTCCTGTTTTACCACCTGTTTTCCCTATGTAAGCGGCCCTCCACCCTCTTTTCCTTTGCGGTTCATGAGCAGGTGCAAGTTGATCTAGGTCGCGTGACCTAAGCCCCACCCACCTTCCTAGCCCTGCCTCTTCCTTTCTGCTCTTAACCCTTATATCAAGGGTGTCTCTCACCCGGGTGTCTGAAGTAAAACACAGAAGAAGAAAAGGGCAATTCCTGTTAGGACCTGTTTGGACCGGGAGGACCTAAGACCCAAATCCCTGCTCAGACAACAGGTAAGCATGCTCCGACATGTATTTTCTCCCGTCCCCACAGGCCATCCCCACCATCACCAGGCAACGCCAACATCAACAACATCGCCCCTCCTCTAAGGCATGGACTCTGCAATGCAACAACCTCACCCACATCAGCCTCAAGCCAATTAGCACCCCCTCACCGTTCACAACATAGAAGTTGATGCTCGCCATCGTCTGCTCAACTATCACCCATGCAGTAGACATCACCAACCTCATCACTGGACATGACCTTGATGTCATCTTCATCACCGAGACCTGGCTGACACCCACCTCCATCCATATTCTAGACTTCATTATCACCAACAGCTACAGCATCCAACACATAGACCGGCCCAACACTTGGGTCGAGTCCTCGCAGCCATCCACAAGACCTTGTGGCCCCACACCAGACTTGATGTCGACAACATTGGCTCCTTCGAAGTCCGCTCCTGCCATTTGTTTCTGTCCCCGACAGACACAGTCACCTTCCATCTCATCTACAGACCTTCCAAATACAACACTGCCATCATCTGGGACTTCACCGACCTGGTCACAACCATGTGTCTCTTACATACAACATCTAGGTTGACTTCTACCTCCCAGGCAACAAGGCCACCAAACGGAAGAAGGAAGCTCTCCTCAGCCTTCTCGACACCCTCAGTCTTACACAGCACATGCAAGACCCAGTGCACGAGAAAGGTAAAATCCTTGACCTAATTATCACTGTACTGCCTTCCCTCTGCTACAGCTCTCCTCTCCAGCTGTTCTAGGTGAAAAGATCTTTTTCTTGAGGTCTTTTTACCTAAAAAATGATTTAGAAAGACCGTTCCGTGACCACACATAGCGGTCTTTCTAAATGGAACTGTCACGCCCCTGCCACACATGAGTGCGCAGAGGGGCTGACAGGCATGTCTGGACCCAGAAGCACAAGACGAGGAGAACAGGTAATTGTGTGGGTGTGTTTGTGTGTTGGTGTGTGTGTATGTATGTGTTTTGATTTGGGGGAGTGTGGGGAGGGGCTGGGTCTGAGATATGGGACATCTGCGGGAGACGGTGGGGGTGGGGGGTGGTGTGGTGCATGGAGGAACAATAGGAGGCTCAGGGGGTGAAACGACCCCCCCGCACTGTAAAAGAAAACACATTTTAAGAGCCTCAAGAGAAAAAGACCCTTACAATGCAAGTTTTCTGATCAATATAAAATCGGCATTGCAAATCGTTTATTTTCTGCTGAGACCTTTAAAATGAGGTCTTTTCACATACAACCTCTCCAGCTTGACTGGTCTGACCACCTGATTATGCCTTTCAGCATCCTGCACACCACCCCAGTCAAGCACTCTCACCAGAAACCCATCAGACAAACCTTCAGGTCCTTCAAGAACTTCCCGGTGGGAGCCCTCAAGGAAGACCTCGCCAACCTGACCTCACATTGACCGAACACCCCCAACTTAACTGCGGCTCTCTACTGGAAGCACTCAATGCCACCCTCTTGGCTTCCATCGACCCAACACTTGCCTCTGAAACAACGCACCTGCAAACCGAAACTGTCAGCACCCTGGTACACGCAAGAACTCAACCTCAGCAAAAGAGTCATCAGGAAACAAGAGAATACCTGGTGCTGCTTTAGGACTGCATCTGACCTGGCGCTCCTCAAGGAACTCCGAGCAACCCACCGATAACTAATCAACACAGCCATGGCCTGCTTCTAACAAAACTCCACAGCAGAAGCTGACAAGAAAAGCAGAGCCCTCTTCAAAGCGTTCAAACACTGCGTCAACCTGCTACCTGACCCTGCCATACCACACTCCATTGAAAAATCCACCGCTATTGACACCTTCTTCACGTCCTACCAGGCCAACCACCAGCAGTTTGTTCGCCTGTGGAGTCCCGCAGGTTTCCATCCTCTTCCCAGTAATCTTCAATTTATACATGGAGCCGCTGGGAGCCCTCCTAGCTACACACAACATCCACCAATAAGGGTTCCATGTGTTAAAATCGTGGCAAAAATGGGCGTGAACACAAAATATCGCGGCAAAAAGGCAGTTGTTTTGCAGCCGCAATCCATATAAAGAATGCGGGGGACACACCTGCAACCTCCGGACCCATTATACCATTTAAGGCGAGGGGGGGACACCCCTGCAACCCACCGTCCCCTTAAATGGTGTAATGGGGTACACCTTTAACGGGTCAAACGGGTCAAACCACAGCATTTTTGCTGTGATTTTTTTGTACAGGCGACATTTTTGCCGTGATTTTATCACAATAAGCTGACATCACAGAGCTATACCTCAAGATTGACTCCATTAAGGACAACCACAGACTCAAAACATGCCTCTCGCTGATCCAGTCTTGGATGTCCAGTGCATACTTGAAGTTCAACCCCTCCAAGACCGAATTCCGACTCCTCACCAACAACATCGAACACCCAGCCATAGTGACCTGGCTATCAACCGTGAACCCGGAGGGCTTCGCACCTGAGTTCACCTCCTACGACAAGTCTCTCAAGTTCCACATCTACAAACACCTCTCTTTCAAGACACACATAGCTTAGAAAACTCAGACAGCTTGTTATCAGCTCTCCCTCCTGCGGAAAGACAAGCCCTTCCTCCCTCTGGAAAGCTTTAGACCCACTGTTCAATCCTATCCCCCCTAGATGGGGATAATGCCATCCTCGAAGGCCTCCCGTCGTCCTTCCGTGTGCCCCTGACAAGTGTCCTACATGTGGCTGCATGCCTCATTAAGAGTCTATGCAGTTACGACCACATCACCCCTTCCCTCATTGACCTTCGCTGGCTCCCACTCCACGCACGAATCACCTTCAAGACTTGCTGCATCATCTATAAGGCAGTTGCCCTCAAGTCACCGAGCTACCATGTGGAGAAACTCAGAATCTCCGGTGGACAGCACACCACCAGAATCCAGGACAGAATTGAAATCCGTTGCTGCAAAAAGGAAAGGACCAGAAAACAAGCCTTGTCTCCCTACGCCCCAAGACTATGGAACCCCCTTAGCGACAGCATCAGACTTGCCCCCATGCTCCTACAAATCAGAAAAGAACTCAAGACCCGCCTCTTCAAGTAGACTCTCTTCCGTAACACCTAGGTTATCACTTCACTCCCTGCACCACCTGACTCTCTGGACGCAGGCCACCCCTCTTCGCCCCGCCACCCTATACAGCTGTAACCCTCCTCTGTGCCCCTCTGTATCCTACCTCCAGCTGTATATCTGTTCTGCTGTTACCTATGAAAAGCTCTGCGTTCTGCATCTGTACTGTTGCATACCTCTTATAAAGCACTCCATTGCGTATCTGCATTGTTGTGTACCTCTGTAAAGCACTCTGTTGCTTCTCGAAGATAGGCACACACTCAATAAATACCATAATAATAATACAAATAATTATAAAAGATTTATTCAATTTACAGATTGACATAGGCTAAAGTGGGTTATTTTCTGCCCTATGTAATCTAATCTAAAACAACGGCTACATACACCTAAAACATAAATAATGACACAATAAATCATATTTGCTATGTTTATGTCCCCCTGGCAAGATGTTTCTCATGCATGATACATATGCCAGCAAAGCAGTGGGAGAATCCTCCTGCTCTATGACCCAGGTAACGTTCTATAGCACTACAAAGTCATTGTGTTTATGGTCCTGTTGAGTGCGATACACTATTATTTTGCAGAAACCAGTCGACCAGAATATGCAGGAACACCTCAAATCATAGGTGTCCTGATAACAAACTACTTATGAATAAATTATATAAACAAAGAAAGGAGAAAGGGCAGAATAATGTTAATTTGTCACGATTCTCCTTCTTTCTTCCATTTTAAAGAGTGTTTTGAGACTCTTCAATGGTAATCCTCGGGTCCCACCGAAAGTCGTCTTTTGTTTGTGAAGTTTTTTTGTTTTTTAATCCCACACGTTTGAACTACACACCTACAGCTAGTGAGTTGGTGGTGTTTTTTGCTTCTTTTCCTCTTTATTGGATAGGCGGCACCTCACCGTAAGCTAGGGACAGCTACAATAAGTGTCTTTAATCAATATCCGATTGGGCAACTTAGAAAGCATCCATCCAGCCCATCACCCGATGAAGGGTTCAAGAAACCCTAGAACTCACAGCGTCCAGGGAACTGAGATGTGGTGACAGAACTCCTTTTGCCCTATAAAGACTGCGAAAGACACCCTAAATGCAGTGCAGGCCCAAGAGCCTGACGCGAGGGCGTTGTGGGGCCTTGCACAGATGAGGATGACCAGTTAAATCCAAGGTGAAATGCCAGCCTGCCATTCTGGTTTGGGAACATACTGGTGTAGCTTGAATCTATTGTTTTGATTACTGTACTGCCCCTTTAGATGTATCCTCCAGCCAACTCTCAAATTACGGGACATATGTGGCTCTTGATTTTCATGGTACCCTTTTTTTTATTGAGTATTGCTGTCACAGGCAACCTTTGTAACGGCTCAGATAATTTTCCCCTCTCTGTGATATCTCTGTACTTGACAAATTTCAATTTCACCTGTTTGCTACTTTTCTGCTCACCGCCCAGATGTCATTGCATTATGTTTGAAATGTTGATCAATCCAACACGATTTTTTGTGTAGCACAAGTCCAGAAGGTAGATATTACGATTTCATATTCTATTGTTGATTGATTTTGTGCCCCAAAATGATGGCTGTAAAAGCATAGACATGCAATAAGCTATTTATTTACAAGGCCGGTGTAGTTGTATCAACTCAATATCCCTGTTGCCTTCGTCTGATATAATGCTTTACTCTCTCGCACGCAGGTGTGGATGGATGCTGGAACCCAAATCTTCTTCTCATACGCCATCTGTCTCGGCTGTTTAACAGCTCTAGGAAGTTATAACAAATACAACAATAACTGTTACAGGTAATTATAACTCTGAGATTGCTCTCTTAGCCAATCGTTGCACCAGGATTTGCAGGGAGAACTATGTCTTATGCCCACACATTACACTATCTTTTTTGGATCTAGTATATTGTTCTTGTTTTGAGTGATAAATTCATTAGCATTCTTTCGGAATGTAAACCATTACCCGGAAAGCAATTCCAACCTATTAAAAACAATTACAATATATTAAAATGTCATATTAACAATGACTTAACAAATACTAAGTCAAGATTGCTATAATCAAAACAGCTGTAGGTCTCCTCCTATAAAAGATTTTTGAGACATTTTGTTCTGGACATCATTGTCTTATATGATTACCAATTTCGGTTGGGGATATTGTATGAATATATGTGCTCTGTAAAGCGCTTTGGATTAAGGCGCTATATAAATAACACACCATTATCATTATCATTATATTACGTAAAAGTGGCAGTAAGAATATAGTTCTTAATTTATTATTCAAGGATCGAACAAGTACAAATCATTAATGATTCCACAATGTTTTGGCAAAAAGTCTACATTGATTCATATACTTTCCTACCAGTAGTAAAGGAGCAATTCGGATGTAAGCAATTCAATCTGGCTCATTTAAGGTCTACCCTTTCAGGAATGGAGATCATGTAACATAGGCCTGTAACCCCCTCACCCTGGCATAACAATTCATGACAACGTTTTGACAATTTTGCTAATTTGGCCGATTCTCTGCTTTCGGTTAAAACCGTTAAGTGGGCATCTTTGTTGTAGTCGGGTTAGATGCTAGTTAAGCTTCTGGTCATGTGTACATACCAGGGTATCGCTCAAGCTCGTCCACTCTGGCAAATAGCTTCAATAACAAGTGCTCTCAGGCTGGGGTCTTCAGAGGAAGTCACCTTTAACAATAGGGCATCATGGGCAGCAGGTAATAAGTCATCAATGAGGGGTGCACCTAGCACCCTGTCACAAGCCCAAGCTTGAGCTGATGGTGCCAACCCCAACATTTGCTTAGAGAATGAATTCCCTGTTTCCTGCAGTAATTGCCTTCATTGAAACCCAACACTGCTGCCCCTTGTAGGCCCACAGAACGTGCATTCCCGGGGTACACGTTTAGCATTATGCTAACCGGCTGAGCCTTCAAATCCTGATGTACATTCAAACATTCCCCCATGGACTGGGTTGTCCTACGACTCTGTCCCTGCAAATGGCAATGACAATGCTCAAAACATTTTGGAGGACAGTGATCCAATGTTTCCAGCTAACATCCTTCCCTTTCGCCCACAGGGAAGTCTGTTTGGCCGTCAGGACCTTTGGAATTCCTCTTGGTTCATTTAATACAGAATGGACCTGTGGGCTCCACTACTTACTATTGTTTTTAATACAATAAAAAGCATGCTTTGCATTCCGCAAAGTCGGAACCCAGCGAAAATTGTTCCACTCTTTGAAAAGGGGGACAAACCTTCACCAAGTCCTTATCACCAGATATCGGTACTCCATGGGTCTTCAGAGAAATTTGGATCATTAGTATAGCTCACATTAACAGAATTGCTCAAAAAAGAAAGTATATTGGTGCGATAAACAGTTGGGCTTCAGGGAGGGATTTGGTGCAGCCCACCAAGCTATGAATCCTTATCTTCTTAGCGCGAAATACCCTACTTTGCAAGGGTCACCAATGTGTTTGTCCTTTATAGACTTGTACATAGCATTTTGTTTGGTCGAATGATATAGAAGGGCATGCCGTGGGTCCTTTTAAGTTTACCTATTGTTATCCACAAGAAAACGGAGGATACGACAGAGATGGAAGGTGTGCAGGCCTATTCAGATCAAGAGGTTAGGCAGGAATATGTCATTGTCCCACTCTTATTTAATTTATATACGGATGCCCTACACGGGTTTTTAGAAAAGCTGTCAATGCACGTGCCCCCTTATGGCCCGCGCAAACTGAAAATACTTGCATATACTGATGGTGTTGCCCCTAGAGCATTACAAATCCTAATGAACTGTTATACTGTTTTCATGAAGCATACATTGCTTCAAATTAATGTTAGCAAAGCAGGTGTCCTCCAAAATGGACGTTCACATTGGCTAGACATTTTTTACAGAATTTGGCTACCTGGGTTTTCCTTTGACCTCAGAGTTCAGTGGGAAAGGGAAAACACTCAGGCAGGCAAAATGGCCCACGTAGTAGGAGGCCTATGTTGATGAATGAAGCATCTGACCGCCCAATGGATAGATGGAAGATTTGTGGACAGGCATTCTCTCAGAGAGTGCTTTAGTATCAAAACAAGTTTCTGGTTCTGAATAACTTCTAATCCAACAGTGGGCTATCTGGGGGAGACCTTCGCAAATCAAACATTTGCTTTATTTATGTTTATTTATAAGCGCTGAGTACCTGCTCAGACACAGAAAGCTAAACTGTAAAACTATTGAGAAAACACATGATTGAGAAATGATGTACAACTATCATTAAAAATAAAACGTTTTTCAGAGCCAAGAATAAAACCGGGAATATAAACGATGTTCATCTGGGAGGACGATGATTGTAGTGTCTTATGTTTCTGAAGAAGGTCGGGTAGATTACTCTTCCCACAGTCTGTCAAGATAACATCCAACTCAGAAAGTTCTATTCAGGAGTATGACTCCTCTTTCTGAAACGTCACCTCTTCCCTTAAATCCGCGCAGGCACTACCTTTCCCTCTTGTTAAAGTATGTTCTCCAAGATTCTCCCAAGGCTCACAACCAGAGTGATGTGGCACATTGCATTGGTGACAACAATGGTGCCTCACTCTGAATACGATTAGCCATTTTGTTGTTACACTGGCCTAGGGAGAACAACACTGGATACAGCCTAATTTTGGTGGGCTGTGGATTTAAAATGTCTAATACTTTTTTTGAAATATTATATAATAATATCACGAATTTATAAGAACTCTTGTGCATTTCCATAGTTCTTAGAAACCATGCAGTCATTTTCCTGTATATTCCCATTGTTATGCCATTAAATGACCATCAAATGTGCAGTTTGCTGCTCAACAGCTTTGGGAAGTTGTTGGATGATGCGGATGCAAGCTCCAGCACCTGTTGGACCCTTCCCCATCACCCCTACAGGTGGAAAGTGGAAAAACAGTATGAAAGGAAGCCGTTTCCTGAGTGTGCAGCAGTGATAGGTTGCCTGGGGAACATTTTTGCAGAAGAACGGAGCCCACAATGATACATTTTGAGGAGTAGCAAGGAACAGAGACAGTGTATTAGTTTGCAATGTAATCAGTAACAAACGGACAGCATGTCCACTTCCAGACTTCCAGAAGCAACCTGATGACATCCCTAAGTCTCTTATAAATCTCACAGACAGTAAGATAACGAGAAGGAAACCTATCTGAGCAATTTGGTCATATTGCCTTGCCTTGTCCTGGGACAATGCCTTGCTCTGCTTGCAGGAGTCCTGCTAAGTCCTTCTTCCATGTCTTCATTAGTCCCTGATGCACCTCTGTACCGCTCACGTTATAGAAGTGTTCAGACCCCAGGGTAACCTTTGGGCTACCTTCCGCTGATGGGGCCCTAGGGGCCCTCGCATATGGAAACAAGGCACAATCACCACACACGAATTGTTACGCCAGACACAAGTTTCAATTCCCAAAATCTAGGGTTTATTGCAAAGCAAATAGTCTCAGTCGGCCGACTGGGTCTCACGTCCCACAAGAGAGCGAGCATTCTACAATAGTTACATATATACAAAACGATCATCTTATTATCAGTAATGACATATTCAATACCGCCCATAATGTATTTCCTTTGAAATGGTTTCAAGGATTGACAATTATGACGAATATAACACCCTCAGACACTTATTCAGCAACAGATTTGCAATCTGCGAAGACACAGACACGATTCTTTGTTTCAGGGAATGCCCTTGTTCTCACTAGCAAACTGCATGCAGGGGAGAGACACATTCCAGGCCTCACTATCTTCTAGTTCCTATTCATGTGCAGGAGGTCAACTCGATCTGCAGGGGCTCAGTGAAGGGGGGCCGCAAAAGAGAGCATAATTGAAACCATTAACTGTTCCTTCCTACCGTTTCTGCCGCACCAGCGAGACTAGCTGGCACCTGCGTAGTGATTAAATACCTTGTTGCTTACTTCCAAGGACTTGTGAGGGAGAAGACCGGGCATTGCTGTCTGGGTTGCCTGGGCTGTGTTTCAACATATAACTTGTGGCCTTGCTCTATGCATGAGCAATAACGTGCTAGAATTCACTTACAGCAAAGCAGTTTAAACAGAAAGCAAAAAGCAAAAATGAGTCGAAAAGACGAATTCTATTCCGACAAAATGGACGCTCTCTGGTCATGGTTATGAGTCTGTACTAACAATGCTGAACATTTAATGCGGTTGGTTTTCGGCCAACAAAATATATCGCCTATGTTATGGAAGGGTAATTTCTAAACTCACACCGCCATCTTCACATCCTAGAACATTTTCCTAAAACATACTTTCCCAGCAGTCCCTCACTATTTGCCTCCCAGGGCCAAGGCTTTATGAGTCACTAATATAATGCCCAATCCCGTGCTAGCCTTATGAATTGCACCCTCGGCTCTAGTAAGTGAGTTCTCATATAATAGTACCGACAGGCCTAATGGATGTGGCCTCCTAAGTGCACATGATATCTCTATGTACGTTAAATATCAGTTCTGCAAGAGCAACACACACAGCCACTGAAGGAGGAATACCATAACCACTGCATAGCGCAAGACAATGTTAGCCTGTATTAAGAGAATGAGAGCAGAGGATGAAACAGATATTATTCTAGTAGACTGTCCTGGCTTAGTTTGCACCTGATGTCAGTTCTAACTTATCCTTTTTGTCTCTTTCTCAGGGATTCCATGGCACTCTGCTTCCTCAACAGCGGGACCAGTTTCGTGGCTGGCTTTGCAATATTCTCCATTCTAGGTTTCATGGCAGAGGAGCAGGGAGTGCCCATTTCCGAGGTAGCAGAGTCAGGTGAGTGAAGGCAATGTGCCAGCAGTGTGGGCATTCCTTATCTTTGCAGAGACAATGATACTCAGCTCTTATGATGCATCATGAACCTGCATCAAGGTCTGCACATTGCAGGTTTGGGACCCTTTGCACAAACATCTTATTATTATTTTCCTGCAATTAGGGGGGAACTCCCTATTAGATGTGGAACCTCAATGTGTGACATCATGCTAGTGCTCCCATCGTTCTGGAAAATAAAGGTGCCACTTCTGGAATCAAGCGTCCTTAGACGACATCTTTTTCAGTTTAGCTTCTTTTGCAGAGTTGTCTTTTTAGCTTATGTTTTTTCATATTACTTTTCTGCTGACATATCTTTGAGAAGCACTGAAGACCTTTAAAATCATCCTTTAGGCTCCAGCACAGCTCTGAAAGACAAAGGAGGGGGCCCGACACCATACTTAGCTATTTATATGGCATTTGACCCTGTGGCTCTGAGGTCACAAATAGATCCGTGCATCAGAAACATTAACCTGCCGAGCTGTCTTACTGGGTGTGGAATCTACAACCAGAGTCTTCTGAGCTATCTAACAGAAGGAACATTAACCTTCTGAGCTTTCCTTTTGACATTTGAACCAATTTATTGGTACTCAATTTATCAGCCTCAGCAGGTTGAGTCGGCCTTGTTATGATTCAATCCTATGGTCTGCATGTTGATCACAACAAGGAGCGCTCAACTCTCTGAACTACTGAATGACATTTTATTCACCAAATGTGCGAGCTGGGGTAGTAAGGTTTTTGTACAATGCAATGGCTTAGAAAGCTGATGGAAGACCTACCCCTTTAAATTATCATGTACAGGGGTTCAAGAACGGATTCAATGGATAAACTTCACATCAGGCATGTTATGGTTTGCGATACACATCACTTGACTGGCAATAACTTGTAGATATTGACGAATTATTTTTTGTGTACCGTGTACCAAGTGATACATAATAGCTGTGTTTGTATATATAATTTCTTGTTCGCTTATGACACGTGTACATATTAGCACTGTTAAAAAAAAAGAAATTCTGATGGACTTTAGTAAACAAGTAAAAATAAAAATGTCCCTTTCCACAACCAAGAACGGTTAAAATATTCGTTTCACTATGTATAGCAATGTGGTGGGAATTCACACACAGTGTAAAGGAATGCCTAATCTATGTGTGCAGGTGTCTTGATAGATTTATTATCTAGGTTTCTTTACTCTGACACCCTTTGGTCCTCAGCCAAACATCCTCCTGCCTCGGATTATTGGGTAAAAAGTCTTTAGTTCTTAAAAGTTTCCAGAATGACACTTTGCCTATACAGTGAAAGGCAGGTTCTTCATGTCGAAAGTCTTTTTCCCCTGTCTGGCCCTTCCTCTTCCCAATGGTCAAAGCACGATGTAATCAAAATTGTCCTGGCTTAAACAAAATGGGCCAATTTACTATTTCCATAAGAAAGGCTCTTTAGTCTTTGTGGGTTTCTCCTGGGCATCAATGAAAGCCTCTGGCCATGCTGGCCCTGCTGGTGGTAGCGAGGTATTCTTGCCTCCCAGGAAGTGCCTTGGTGGATTCTGTATGGAACTCCTTGTGGCTTCAAGCCAACGCTGGATTGTGGAGTGCTGTATCGCCAGGCAGTAGTCAACCACATCTGGCAAGGGGGGATGCTTTGGCAATTCGTACCCAGTGGGAGGCTGAGTTGGCAGTATGAAGGGCATCCTTACTATCGCTTTAACAGTCTGCAACCTCAGGGTTCTAAGATGACTGCCCAACCGCCCCCTCTGAGCATTGTCCTCACCCTTCCTCTGATAGCTTTTGCCTAAGGGGTCTCTCTATGCTCTTACCCGAAGGGCCTGGTTAAAAACGACCACCTAAAGTACCTTCTTAGTTCGTTGACACACGCTCATGCCCCTCCCACCTTTCTGACATACCCGGTACACTTAGTGTGTGTGTTTCCCCTTCTATTTCTGGCCTCATCTTCAAGTATCATTTTCTCCTCCAATTCTTTAACTCTTTCCCACCAGCTCCTCTCCCGTTCTTACTCCCTCAACCACATTCTTCTTAACTCCTTTAACCACAACTATCTCCTTCTCAGATGTTTCTCCCAACCCCTGCTCCTCTTTTCACCGGCTCCATTTTCTGTGCCTTTGCTGATCCTCCTCCCACCCCTACTCCTCCTGCTTATTTTTTCTTCACTTCCTCCTCAGGTCTCTGTACCTCCTTGTGCTCCTCCATTTTTCATCTCACCTATCCTTCTGCTCCTCAGTTCCTCCTGTCACATCCAGCCTCCTCTCCTGCAACCGCCTCTCCTTCCTCCATCTGCTGACTACACTGCTCCTTCTCCTTCTCAGATCTCCTACACATATGCCTTCCTCGGGTCCCTCCTTCTGGGACAGGGATTCAGTGAGGGTCTGCAAGTGCATCTCCTGCAATTTTCTGGATGGGAATTGGCAAGCTCTAAATTGCTTTTTGATCTCAGATGTTGTTGAAGGGAAATCGTGGGCTTCCCACATTGTATGGATACAGGGGTCAATAATCTGGTAAACCATCTTGGATTGTGATGCCAGAGGAGCATGCATGGAGGAGCATGGAGAGCATTGTTGTTCGGCGAGTAGCTTCTAAGTGGTCTCATTTCCCTGGCATGGTATCAGTGAAACACAAAGGCTTTTTCTTCTCTATCTGTCTTCCTCATTCAATGCCAGGATTGTGAACACCACTGTCTTGCAGTAAAGGGTCTTCTGACCCAACATGCTTACCATTCTCATGATAACTCCTCATGACACAATGCTTTATAGGGTCAAGTGTGTATATATGTGACAAGGGCATGCCACTTGAGTGTAACCATGGCAAACATTCTCCTACAGCACCCCCATGCCCTGCGTTATGGAGTGGGTGGCAGCACCCATCTGTCATGGTCACCCTTGCAGACATGCCTCTGGCCAGACAGGCTGCATCGTCATCCTGGGCATTTGATGGCAAAATCGGTCACATGGATTGAGTGCCTGGGCAATTGATGGCAAACCTAGCATCACATTTGAGTACCTGGGTATTTGCTGGCAATATCTGGCAGAGGATGGTAATGCCTGTCAAGCCTTGTGCATACCTGGGTAAGCAATGTTAGTAGCTGTGCAAGTGATGGCAATTAACTGGTGTGAGGGTCTGGGCATTTGATTGCAAAGATAGCCTATAATGTGAAATCCTGATCATATAGTGGCTGGGAAATGGTGTGAGTATCCGGCATTTGATATCAGTACCTGCCAGATGTTGACAACAGCTGGGCGTAGTATGGAACTAACTGGCAACGATGTGAGTAACCTAGACATACAATGAAAATATCTAGTTGATAGTTTTAGCCGTGGTATATTGGAAAGAGATGAACAACCTGCATATTTAAAACATGCTTCACAGTGTGACCTTCTCTCACATCACTAGATAAGTAGGAAAGATGGATCGCACCATCTCCCGAGCCATCTTCTCTCAGACCTATTCTCATCACAGTCAGGGGCACACGTTTCATTCATCCCAGTGGCACAGGCTTCCTTGTACCCAGGGGCACAGGCTTCTCTGTACCCAGGGGCAAAGGCTTTGCTGTACCCAGGGGCACAGGCTTATCTGTACTCAGGGACAAAGGCTTTGCTGTACCCAGGGGCACAGGCTTCTCTGTACCCAGGGGCAAAGGCTTCGCTGTACCCAGGGGCACAGGCTTCTCTGTACTCAGGGACAAAGGCTTTGCTGTACCCAGGGGCACAGGCTTCTCTGTACCCAGGGGCAAAGGCGTCGCTGTACCCAGGGGCACAGGCTTCTCTGTACTCAGGGACAAAGGCTTCGCTGTACCCAGGGGCACAGGCTTCTTTGCACTCAGGGACAAAGGCGTCGCTGTATCCAGGGGCACAGGCTTCTCTGTACTCAGGGACAAAGGCTTTGCTGTACCCAGGGGCAAAGGCTTCGCTGTACCCAGCAGTTACTCTAGGTAGTTCTCATGTGGTGCCACACTTTCTGATGAATGCTGCCTGAGAACACTCCACCTGTTATGTTGCCCTTAAGTTTGTTTTTGTACACACTCATCTATATTGTTTAGAAATACAGCCCTTATTGTGAATTATTAATTAATATCTATCTTTATCAATTTCCTCCTCGTCTTCATCTCCCCCTTTACCCTAGCACTTTGAAACTGTTGATTGATAGTACTTTACACAATTCTAAAATAAAATAAAACCATGCCAATACCTGACAGTTAATGAAAATACCTGGGCAAATAATTGCAATACCTCCCAAATGATGTGAACACATGGACATACAGTGCCAACGCAAAGTGGGGCACATTCCGAGTTTGGCAGTGCAGTAAAAAAGTGGTAGCAATTCCATTAATGCCACTTTCATAGCACTGCCACATTACAAGCAGTACACAATTGGTGGTAATTCCACTTGCACTCATTTCACGGGCGGAATTACTGCTGGGATTACCATCAAAACCCAGTGGTAATTCTGCTGGCTGAATTACCACTAAAAATGAAACAGCAATTCTGCCATATTACAAGGTGAAAAACTGCCAGCATAATGACAAAAACAAGCAGCAATTTTCCAAAATATCAGTGCAGTTACCTTCACCTCAGAGGTAAATGCATTCAGGTGATGAAAACTAGACCACAGATGCATCCAATTGCATCCAAAAGAGTATTCAGGAGCATAGCTCCGGGGCAACGTGCTCGCCTTGGAAGCAAGACTACACGGAGCAACACAGGTCCGATCCCCAGGTTTTGCGCTTAGAAACCTCTGGGTATTAAGCACGTTATAAATAACCTATCATAAAAGCAAATAAATAAATAAATAACCTATCATATTTAAAGGCAACATCTTTTACCAAACACACTTTCAAGCAACATGCAGCCCCTAGCGGTCATGAATTACGGGATCCACTATTTCCTGTTGTAGATTGAGTTGCAGAGACATGTAGTGCATTGGCTGCCAACGATACCAGCCCAGCAAAGGCGAGGGAGAGCTGTAAGGAGGAGGCCACCCATACCCCACATCAGACCCTCCCTCAGGGCAATGACTCATGAGCAGATAATCCCACTCTATCGGTTGAACAGGGACAGCATTGCTGACCTGCTCCCCCTCATACAGGAAGACCTTCGGAGTGGGATCAGCATCTGGACTGCCATCCCTCCCCTGCTGAAGCACGTGGCTGTCCTTCATTTCCTAGCAATGGGTACCTTTCCGGCATAGGTGTTGCTAGGGGGGCTAAGGGGGTTATAGCCCCTGGTCTTTTGGCTGTAGCCCCGGATAGAATCTCAGGAGCTACAACCAAAAGGCTAGCTAGCCCCAGTCCCAACAGTTCTAACATATGCGTAGCCCCGGGTCTTTTCCAGACCTAGCAACACCCCTGCTTTCCGGACACCGTCAGAATGCTACATGGCATGTCCCAGCCAACCTTCTCAAAGGTGCTGGTGTAAGTGCCTGATGCACTACTGTAAAATGCACCAAATCACATAACAATGCCCAATACCCCTAACCAGGTGTATGCAACCACATCACATTTCAATCGAGCAGCCCACTTCCTCAATGTGATTGCTACACTGGACTGTAAGGATGTGGCGTTGGTCCCACCCGAGGAACCTTAGCAAATCTACCTCAACAGGAAGCAGTACAACTCGATGAATCTGCAAATGACCTGTGATTTCAATCTGCCAGTGAACCACTGCTGTGCCCGTTTTCCATGTTCCAGCCATGATGCCAGGGTCCTGTGGAACAGCACCCAGCCAGGATACATGGACTCCTACAAGGGGCATCCTACATGGATACTGGGTAAATAGAAAGACTGACAAGGCAATGCACATATGGAGCAAAGAATGAGAAGGGGATACAGTGGAGGGGGGAGGCACAGGAGTACTGCCATACACATCATGCATGGTCAAACCACTGTCAGCACATGATGCATGTGAGTCAAAGAATGCAGCCCTACATGGGGCAGAGCTCTCGAAACTCCACATAAATAGCCCTTCACCAATATCACCCCTACCCCCAGGTACAGTGTGACATGAGTGAGCATAATTACTACACTCTAGCAGTCAGAAAGGTATACAAATGGCAATAAGACCCAACAATCCGCAGCACGAGTACCATTGAATAGCAGCAACAGGCCAGGAATTGTGAAGTGAATAACGGTGATGTAGCAGCTGGGATAGTGCGGTGAGAACGATGCCCGAATCATTCACCATGCAGCAGGATCAACAGCACTCCTTGCCCATTACTCATTTGAAGACCCACGCAGCCCGAACATCATGCAGCGGGATCCCCCAGGTATACTTGATGCTGTACCTGATGAAAAAGATAGTGCTGCAGCGTAGCACAAAGTTGACTGACTGCACACCAAACACTCCCGTTATTAAATGCTACTCTTAGCTATTGCAGGTCACTCTGTCTATCCACAGCTCCAATGGCTGATGACACCCATCAGAGACCCAGCAGTGCCACAGGAGATGGCTTACAATGAGGCACACATGCAGACCACGGTGTGCATAGAGCACACGTTAGGATTGTTTAAGGCAAGGCTCCGGTGTCGCGACTGGACTGGTGGGAGACTTATGTACAGACCTCTGAGGGTGGGGAAGATTGCCATGGTCTGTGAAATGCTGCACAACATATGCATTTGGAGGAATGTATCCAAGCCTCCAGAGGACGGCACCGCTCACCTTGACTCTGACAATGACGATGATGCAGATCTTAACATGCCACCTCGGGAAGGATGTGTTGATGGAAGGGACGGATGCATCACTCGTCAGGAGCTCATTCAGAGCCTTTTTTTATTACACATAATTTGTCTATTTCACTTTACACTTAATAACAACACATCAGTGACACACATGATATGACACTGGAATCATTTGCTTGAATAACGACAATGTTATGTTACATGAACATACTCATGCACTCCCACCACCCTCATCCCCAACACCCATGCCCTCCCACCACCACTGTACCCAAAAACAATGACATTGTGTCATGCCCACACTTGCGCTGCGTTTGTGCAATCCCTCGCCTGCCTGGCAGTTGTATTCATGTTGGAGGTGGTTGCCGACACTCTTCCTAGGTCCCAGGATCTTCCTTCAGTTGAGCGCACTGCTCCACGCCTGCGACGGCATCAAATGCCATTTTTTGGAAGGACCAGTCTTATATCCGCCCTGCGCCCGTAACGCGGTGACGCAGGGCGTCTCAATAAAAGCCCCACCCCCGCGCACGGGAGGCAGTTCCGGGCACAGACTCTAACAACGTACAGCGTGTTTCATTTCGCTGCAGCCGGAGCTGCGCCACTGCGGCCTACTTCAGAGGCCCTCAACGTTCTGCCTCTGCGTGGAGCCAGAACGTAACACTGGCGACGAAGGAAACGGGACCCAGCACATGTGCTCGACGCCCTACCAGCTGATTCTTCCTGCGGCGACACACAACCAACTGGCATCCAGGGGCCATAGGCACCGCTACACGAGGTGTGAATCCATCGTACACGCAGTGCGCACGTGCAATCACGGCAGCAGGCACCTGGAGCAAGGCAGCGGTCCTATCCGCTACTGTTTCGAAGGTCAGCCTCAAAAGGGACCACTGACACTTGAAACCACACACCAAGGTGAGGATGATAGACACCATCAAGTGACGGCAACGCCCCACCATGGCGACCAGCACGTCCAACCCCAGACCCGGCACGCCCTCTAGACTCGCTGCAAATCTGTCGATGTCGTTACCGCCAGCTCGCCCACAAGGTAGCTCCTCCACGATGATTCAGCCATTTGACCCATTCATGGATCCATCATCTGTTGGCCCCCGGTGGCAGCTATGGCTACAAAAATTTGAAATGGCAATGGAGTACAAGGACATAACCTCCGCCAGGAAAATGAGATCGCACCGATTAAATGTGGGGGACAAGGTGCTACGAATCTTCAACTCGCTAACCATTGCTGATGGCCAGGACATTTACCAACAATCGAAAGACGCTTTGACGGCTCATTTTCTCCCACAACTCAACCCGGATTATGAAACTTTCATGTTCTGCACCACATTTCAGGCAGAAAAGGAGACTTTGGATGCCTACCACACCCGACTCAGGAAGCTGGTGATTTCGTGTGAGTTCACGGATGTCGAGAAAGAAATCCGGAGACAACTCATTAACGGCATTCAATCGGAGAAACTAAGAAGGATGGTGCTGAGTGAGAGGGCCATCTCTCTAACATGCATTCTGGAGTTGGGTCGTCAAAGGGAGCTGGCACATGCCAGGGCCGCCAACATGGGTATGACTCTGCAAAAACTACAACCTGCCCTTGCATCATCCATGGTGGCCCATGTCACAAATAGACAGTCCACTAGAGATTAATCTGGCGGCAACTACTCACCAGCCAGATGGCAGCCACGGATCCCGGGACCCACGGAGTGTGGATGGTGTGGTGGGTCGCGTCATGGATGGTGAAATTGCCCGGCGCAAGAAACAACATGTGGGGCATGTGGCAGAAAGGACCACTATGCCAAGGTGTGCCGATCATCGGGCGCTCCACTACCGCCTCTGCAGAATCCCCAGGAGAAGAGTGGAACCAAGAAAAAGAAGCAGGCGATCGCAAGGCGTGTCGAACGACCAACTCTTCAACCGAGGAAGAAGGGGATGACGTCACAGGGACTCAACAAGACTCTGTTAGAGAGCAGCGGTCCAAAGGGAGGAAAGTATACCTGGTGTCAGCTCTGGATCGTGGGCACGCTACGCAGAAGAAAGGGCTCCAGAGGCGCAAATGCCAGGTCACCCTCCAAAACCAGCAGGTATGGATGACTATAGACACGGGAGCCTCGGTAAACGTCATGCTCACAAGCACATTTCAAACACTGCAACCACGACCAGCCCTCAAGAACACAGACACCCTTCTGTTTGCATATGGCTGCAGAAAACCATTACCGGTGGTTGGCAGGTTCTGCACCACCCTCAGCCATGGTGAAAACAGGCTACCGTCCAAGATATACGTAGTAAATGCGGGGATTGAATGCCTTCTGAGTGGCGAAGCGGCTGAGGACCTAGGGCTGGTACAGTTCGTCAGTCAAGTTAAGGAAGCCCAAGAGGTCGAAAACATCCTTGCACAGTATCTCAACCTGCAAAACGGGATTGGGTGTTTGAAAGGAAAGACGATCAAGCTCCATATTGATAAGTCGGTCCAGCCAAAGGCCGTAAGACACCGGAGGGCCCCATTCCACATGCATGAACAGATGGAGATAGAACTCAAAGCGTTGGAAAAAGCTGGCATTATAGAAGAGATAACGGGGCCGACACCATGGGTGTTTCCGATGGTGGTCACAAAGAAACCCAAACAGCCAGGAAAGGTCCGAATCTGTATAGACATGCGCCTCCCGAACACTGCCATCAAGCGGGAGTGCCACATCATGCCAACCCTTGACGAGATTGTGGCTGACCTCACAGGATCGAGAGTCTTCTCAAAAGTTAATTTGAAAGCAGGTTACCACCAGCTGACGCTGCATGGGGACTCTCGGTACATAACCACGTTTTCAACACACGGGTCTGCGTAGATACAAGCGGCTAAGCTTTGGGATATCGTCGGCGGCCGAAGTCTTCCAACAGACAATTTAAGAAGTCATCCGGGGATACCAGGTGTCCTAAATGTGAGTGACGACATCCTGATCCATGCTCAGGACAATTAAAAGATGCGGGCCTAACCATCCATAAGGGAAAATGTGAGTTTTTCAAGACGGAGATATCGTTCTTTGGCTACAAGTTTAGCAGCACTGGCATTTCACCGGACCCTCAGAAGGTTGCTGACATACAGGCCGCGAGTCCGCCCATGATACCCACCAATGGCCGCAGCTTCCTGGGGATGGCTACGTACTGTGGGAGATTCATCCAGAACCTGGCCACTCTTTCAGAACCCCTTCGAGAACTTACCAAGCTCAACGTGAAGTGGGAATGGGGGAAATCGTGCCAGGAAGCATTTGAAAGCATCAAAGAGTCACTATCCGTGGACACGAAAATGGCGTACTACGACACCGTGCTTCTGACTGAACTGTTTGTGGATGCCACCCCTGTCGGCCTGGGGGCAATCCTCATGCAGGTTACCAAAGAGGGCGAGAAGAGACCCATCGCCTATGCGTCACGAGCTCTCACAATGACAGAGCAGCGATACTCTCACATTGAGAAGGAGGCAATCGCCGTACTGTGGGTGTGTCGCCATTTCCACCTCTATCTGTATAGCCGTAGGTTCACGGCGATCATGGATCACAAACCCCTCCTCCCAATCTTCATGGGCACCTCCTCGCACCCACCGGCTAGAATAGCCAAATGGCTGCTCCATCTCCAGCAGTACAATTTTGAGTTGACGTATCAGCCGGGAAGAGACAACCCGGCGGACTTCCTCTCAAGGCACCCTCGAGCGGCGATGCCACAGGAGGTTCAGGTGGCCGAAGAGACTGACGAGCACATCTGCCAGGTGGTGCGGGCCATGAGGCCAAAGGCTGTCAGCATCAATGACATCGCAGAGGAAACATGCAAGGACCCATGTTGCGACTTGGTAAAGGATGCCATCATTTCAGGTGACTGGAGGTCCTTCATGAAGAACACCCACAACAGGACTGAGGAAGCAAAGGCGTTCCTCACTGGGATGTTCACCTTCCACCAGGATCTGTCGATAACAGAGCAAGGATTGCTGCTCCGCGGAAATCGCATCATCATCCCGCCGGGCCTGCAGGACCGAATAGTGGCCCTCGCTCATGAGGGCCACCAAGGGATGGCTCGAACGAAGGCTCGAATTCGACACTGAGTGTGGTTTCCACAGATAGATGTAAAGGTGGAAAGGCTAGTCAACACCTGTCTACCATGCCTGATAACCAGAGCCCGACCTGATCCAGAACCAATCCAGTCGGCGGAACGAGGCTCTGGCAGGTGGGACACAATAAGCATCGACTTCTGCAAACTACAAGAAGGCCTGTACCTCCTGGTAGCCATCGATGATCACTCCCGATACCCCGAAGTCGAGGTGGTTGAATCCACGGTGGCGGTAGTGGTCATCCCGGCCATCGAGAAGATGTTTGTGACACATGGACTACCCACTGCGATTAAGAGTGACAACGGCGCACCCTTCCAAGGGGAGGAGTTTAAACACTACCTGCAAGAACTGAACATCTGGTATCACCACATCATGCCAAGGTGGCCCCAGGCGAATGGGGATATGGAACGGTTCATGAGAACAATCAACAAAGTGCTGAAGTTATAAATAATAATAATAATAATTTTGCATTTATATAGCGCTACGAACCCTCAGGTATCTGAGCGCTGCTTATTATTACCCACAGTGCGTGGTGCTCATTTATCGACCTCAGAAGGATGAAAGGCTGAGTTTGGCCCTGCCGGGATTCGAACCTGCGTTAGCAAGCTCTGCATGGATGTCAAAGCGAGCGCTCTACTCGCTGTGCCACTTGACCGGTTATCAAAAGCAAATGCCAGTCTGTGGAAAGTCGACCTCTATCATTTCCTGAGAAACTACAGGGTCACCCCGCACTGCACGACTGGTGTCCCACCAGCTGATCTCATGTTCGGCACCGTCATAAAGTCTTCCATTCCACATCACCTCAGCAGAAGACCGGACGAGTTCGACAATGGGCGCGCCGAAAGAAGGAGAACAGATGCCAATGCCCACATGAGTGCCAAGAGGAGGTCGAAACCAACCAACCACCAGGTGGGCGACCAGGTGGTCATGTTGCGGAACCCGACAAAGTCCAAGCTGGACTCCCGCTATGAGACTCTCCCATGGACCGTCAGCGAGACACAAGGGACCATGATAACCGTGCAAAGAGGGCACCGTTACGTGATGCGCAATGCGTCGTGGTTCAAGGCGGTGCCGCGCAACCTTTGGACTGATGGGGACTGTCCCCAAGAAGGTGAGGACTCCCCGCTGATCGAAGATGAACCCGCCAACTTTCAGGGTGAAGAAAATGCAGGTGACAGAACGTGGGAGCAGTGGAGTGAACCGGACATGTGTGAGCCGGAGGTGGAAGGTGAGAGATCAGATGAGACTGTGGAGCCCAGCTCCCGGGGTGGGAGATATGGACTAAGAACCACCACCAAGCCGCCAGCTCGGCTCAAGGACTATGTGTGGTAGTTTGCACCACGAAAACTGCTAAAGCGAAAAGTACCTGTGTTGTGTTTATAAGCATTGGCATATTTATGTGTGTGTGTGTCTAGTTGTTAAGTTTATTTATAATAAAGGAGGAATGTTATATCCGCCCTGCGCCCCGCAACGCGGTGACTCAGGGCGTCTCAATAAAAGCCCCGCCCCGCGCAAGGGGTGCAGTTCCGGGCACAGACTCTAACAACGTGTGTCGTGTTTCATTTCGCTATGGCCGGAGCTGCACCACTGCAGCCTACTTCAGAGGCCCTCAACTTTCTGCCTTCGTGCGGAGCCAGAACATAACAACCAGCACCGCCTTTCCGCACATGCACCGTAGTACATGCTCTACGCATTCCCAAGGCAACGGGGAACACCAGAAGCCGGCCTCTAGAAGCAGATGAAACACATTATTCAGAGCGTCTAACGATCCAGGTTGAATGGTTTGTCACTTCTCTGCCTCTTGTTACACCTGTGCCTTGAGCCTTGTCCAGCCCTTGTAGTTTTCTGCCAAAATCTATTTTCTTTCCTTCTTTTGACTCCCTTGTATTCCCTCGTCCTCTGCCTGTGGTTCTACTCTTCCCAGTACCTTGCTTCAATTGCCTGGGTTCCCGTTCTTTGTTTTTCCTGCCTGGACCTTCTCTACCTTCTCTTCTCCTAGCCTTGAGGGGGGTTGTCTGATTTCAATCACTTTTTCTTGTTTTCACTGCTCTTCCTCCCTTCCAACTAGCCTTTCACATCTTTTTCCTGACCTACTTCCTTGCCCTCCTTTGATCTTCAATCAACCATCGGATCCAGCCTGTCATCCAGTGGACCAGAACATCAGAAACCCCTCTTCAGTGCTTGCACTGTCGTTGCACCATGTAAATAGAGGGGTACTTAAAAACTGTGGTGCTGGGAGACTGCCTCGCCTTTGCGGCATGCTGTCCTATTCCGCAACCTTTGTGGGGGGGGGTGGTACTCTGTATTACTCAGCCATCTTCCAAAACATTGCTACCTGAAGGTCATCGTGGACAACCGGAGTGAATCAGGTACACAGCGGAAGCGAGGCAAGCTTCCCGACACAGTGCTATGTCCATCCCTACTTTCGTCTGTGCTTGCCATGTTCTGGCGTAAGCAGTGGGGAGTGAGACAGTATTCTCCATGATCACTGCACCAGTGTGTTGGGAAAAGAACTGGGGGAGTGGCATAGTTGGAACTGATGGAACTGGCTGAATAGCCCCTGATGTGCTTTAGTGTGGGCTCTCAGGACTGTCCCATTGCTGGCTGACATGGCCTAAGTCAGTTCTTACACCCTCTGCCCAATCAGGGTGATAGCTGCTGTGCCATCAGCAATGCACTTGCTCCACCTCTCCATGGTACTGGCCATCCGCCTTGATGCCCCCTGCATGGCACCCTTTATGGCCTGCACTTGGCCAAGTTGTTTCTCCGCTATCCTCTACATTCACTCCTGTCTCTGCTCCATTACTTTGAGCCTCTCCCATATAGTGTGCAGGGTGATCTGAGGTACCGGGGATGATAAGTCACACTACGCATAGATTTTCTATCATCATCAGTGCCAGTGTCAGAATATTCTTCATGGTGCCACTGCAGTAGGGCAAGGGAGTGTTGGGGAAATGGGACATGTGGGACATGATGGGAAGGGGAAAGGAATCTGGCAGGGGAAATAACTTCTTTGAAATCTACTACTTGTATATTCTGAGCCTTACCTATTTTGTATTTCACTTGTCAATTTATACTGTTTTGTCATTATGTAACCATGTAAGCCTTGCATATCCTTTGCTGCGCCGTGCTACCTCTGGGTCTGGTGCGCATTAGAAATTCAATAAACAAACAAACAAACAAAGTCCATGTTGACCGTAACTTGCACACTTGTCATGATGGCAGTAGCAGGTGCAGGCTGGGCCGAGAGGGAGGTGGCTGTGGGCACAGTGACTGTATTGATGTTGGACATTATAGTGGTTTTGCCAAGAGTATCCCTGATCTCTGTGGTGGGGATGGTGCTGGTGGTCTGTGGTACAGGATCCGCAGATGCTACTGTGGTGATCGCAGGCAAGGGGGCGGCTGCAAAAGACTTGCCTATAGATGTCTGTGGGCTAGCAGATCCTCATCCTGCATCCTTAGCTGTGGGGCGAGATGCTGGCAGTGGGGTGGTGGTGTCAGATGCTGCAGTGGGTGTATTTGGCCCCTCGTCTCTTGCTTGGCTGCCTTGAGTGCCTGTTGGGAGAGAAGTGGGATGCTGTCACTTCACAAGTACCTTACAGTTCTGACTATTCAATGCATTCGGGTTCTTCGTTAGCGGCTGCATGTCACTCATTTTGGTAACGTGTTGATGTTACACATGGGCTGTCTGTGAGTGGCATTTTGCCCTACATGCATGTTTATGCTGTTGTTATGATGTTGAGTTTCAGGTTTGAGTTTAGTGAACAGGTGGGCCTGCAGACGTTTTGCCAGGGCCATGGTCTTTGTCTACACAATGCATGTGGACAATCTGGAGGCCACATGTTGGTCTTGAGAATGTTTGGCCAGTGAGAATTCTTGGGACTGGTCATGGTGTGTTCCCTGATTGATGTGTGTTTCATCTTGCATTGCCCTTGCGGCAGCTACATATTGACAAAGGCATTAGGTATGGCTGATAGATATGTGATGCCAATATGGTATGTAAATTGCCCAGTATATGGCTGTATGCCCAGGTGTGCTAATCAGGAGTTATCTGGTTTTTGGTTCACATGTGTATAAGGTAGTCAATCCATAGTTACGCGGGGTACGGGAGATCTCATGGACACGCCGGATCAATTGAAACACCATGTGAAATATTGCTCTTGACCATTTAGTGAGATAATTAGCAAACTGCATGTCAAAGCACATGGGTCTAACGTCCTTCAACACTCATTGCTGGGGCCGCTGGATTGATTGCGTATTGTGCATGTGCAATGGTGGTGACAGTTTATGGCTTCGCATTGTATTTGGGTTTTGTCATTGGCACTTGGTTATACCTTTACTCACCCTGGTCTGCAGGAATTTGTGCTCTGACCCCGGCTACACCTATGCCCTCCTGGCCAGCCATGTGGATGATGGAGGTGCGCTTCAGTGGCTCAACTGTGCCTCAACTGTGCCTCCTCCTGTGGATGCTGTTTCCTTGTGATGCTGGGGACCTGCAGTGAGTGCACCCTAGCTTTGAGGCCGTTCCACCTTTTTTTAATGACATGGATGTCCAAGGCCTGTCCCTACTGACACCACTTTGTCCCGCATTTCATTCCAGATGACAGCCTTCCACTGGTGTGATGCTCTGGCTCCCATACAGCTCTTTCGGAATGACCCACAACCTCGTCCGGCAATACAGTGAGCTTAGAATCCGTAGACTTTGGCTTCCTGAGCCGCATTTCAGGCACTTTACTTTTGGTCTTTTCCCCAGGCACGTTTGCACCCTGTTTCACTCTTGGATGACTGCTGGAAATGGTTGATTTTCAATGGATTGACTTTTTAAAGATGACTGCTGTGCAGCTTCCCGTTTCCTTCATGATGTTTTTTCCGCATGGTGCTAATTCTGCCAATATTTGGCGGAATTACTGCCCACTAACTCCTCCAAATGCTTTTGGTGGCAAGGATAATTCCACCCAATATTGGCAGAATTACCACTCTGTGGTGGATTTTGGCAGTGAATCCAATAGGAGCAATTACTGATACCGCCAGGTGGATTTTTCAAAGGTCCTGGGCTGATAAAATGGCAGTAATTCCACTGGACACATTGGCAGTAACAGTAATTCTGCCTGTCGGAATTACTGCAATATTAACCGCCAAACTCAGAATGAGCCCCAGTGTGAGGATCTTAAGTAAATGATGGCAATTCCTGCCAAATTAAGTGAATACATTAATCAATACCACCTGTATGGAGTACATGGCCAATTGATGACAGACCGTGTATATGCTAACATCTGTTTTTCTCTTAATTCTGATTAAAAATTTGTGAAAATAACGGGGAAAAAATATTTGTAAATGTTCAGTATGTAGTATGGGTGGAGCAAGTTAAAATGCTTTTAACTAGGGGTGTACTGAAATTCGGCTCGAGTAAGTATTTGGTTGAATTCCGGCAGAAAATTAGATATGCGGCTTCGGCCAAATAACTTTCACTCGAAGATGGATAGTTTCCCTAACAAAATACATTAAGTACAGCTTTGAGCGCGTGCCTGGAACCATTTAGACATGTCATGTTAATCCTTTAAAAGGATCATTAAACAAAGGCTGCTGTCACTTTTTTGATTGAGTACATGCAGAGCAGAGGTGCGAAAGTGCAAACCAACTCTCAGCCCTTCATTTGCTGGACAGACAGACTTTAATCTGGGTGTTTGCTGGGAAGGAGTAAACTGAAGCAAAACTCTCAATATTTTGAATGTGCAATGAGATGGCTCTGGTCTGCCCTGTATTTTGCACTTGAAAACTGTTGAGCTGGAAGAATAGTTTACAAAGTCACTATTGGAAAATGTTATTTTCCGTAAGGGCGTATTGATTTGCTGATGACTTGTGTGAGTAATGTGAAAGTTGTAGGTTCCAATCCCACCAATTTCCAATCCAAATAATATAATTAAGTGGTTTAATATAACTGCTGCAAAGATCCCAGGAAGTTCCAAACCCCTGGTAAAATAGCTCAGGAGGTGGTGTGCCTGCAGCAAAGCACTGTTTTCAGCCTGAAGGCCAAGGTTATTAAAGCAAGTAAGATGGCTCAATAAGAACTGTGCTTGCAGAAGAGATGTGCTTGTAATAGCAAAACATAGGTTAACATTCCTGCTCTCCAACTTTCTCATTTGCTAAAATGAGGCCCTTTGAATTGGGTAAAAGTGACAGATGTCACTAAAGAATGTGACTATCCAATAGATTAAGGGGTCGATTCATGGAATTAATGTGCACCGAAAATTCCCACGCAGAGGTGCCAAAGCGTGCGATTTGCAGTAAAAGTGCGAAAATCGCAGGGAAACCAGTGCACATTGATTCATGGAAGTCCGTGCGCGAGAAAAACTTTGGATGTGCGCTGAAAATGTGCGCCGCGCACGCCGGTGCACAGGTCATCCAACAGCGTGCGCCACGGCCACTGCGAAATCGCACATAGCGCGGCGCACATCACAAAAGTAGGCGGAACACGGGGCGTAACACTCGGAATGGGGAACAACACGTGAAAATATGGGCGTCACGGGGGAAGTACAGGTGGCAAGTGGGCGGAACGCCCACACGCTCGCCTACAACACGTATTCATGGAATCGAATAGGGCAAACCAGCGCACGGTCAAAGACGCGCACAGGGCCAAAGTAGTACGCCACAAGAAATCAGGCGGTAGTGCCCCTGCGCCTGGAAAAAATGTGCGTCAAAATGTGCGATAACAAAAGCACCCATATACAGCCATGATGAATGGTCCATACAGTGGCCCTCTAGGACAAATGAGGTGCAAAGGGGTACCGACAAACACGGACACCCGCTGTGTGAAAAATAGCATGTGCGTGTGTTCCTGGGTGCGCGGGAAGTTCCACACGCGACTGGCCTGGGTACGTGTACTACGGGGTGCGCGGGAACTTCCACACGCGATTGGCGTGGGTACGTGTGTTTCAGGGTGCGCGGGAAGTTCCACACGTGATTGGCCTGGGTACGTGTGTTTCGGTGTGCGCGGGAAGTTCCACACGCGATTGGCCTGGGTACGTGTGTTTCGGGGTGCGCGGGAAGTCCACAAGCAATTGGCCTGGGTACGTGTATTCCGAGGTGTGCGGGAAGATTCACTCGCGATTTCAGCAGGGTACGTGTATTTCGGTGTTGCCGGGGAATGCTACACGTGATTTGGCCCTGTGGGTCCTCCCAGGTGTTCCCTCTACACCCTCCACGGCCCCTGCAGGCAGCCCACACCACAGGGGACTACCCTGCACCCCTGCTCAGGTCCCACAGGCAACCCATCCACCATGGCCATGCCCCCGAGCCAACCCACATGTCACCTTGCACTACTGATCACAAACACATGTCTCCCAGCACCTCCACCCCCCAGCATCCAGGGGCACCCTCCACCAGGCCCCCACTCATGTCTCCCACCATCCCCAGCATCCAGGGACACTCTCCACCAGGCCCCCACTCATGTCTCCCACCACCCCCACCCCCCAGCATCCAGGGGCACCCTCCACCAGGCCCCCACTCATGTCTCCCACCACCCCCACCCCCCAGCCACCAGGGGCAGCCTCCATCAGGCCCCCACCCATGTCTCCCATCACCCCCACCCCCCAGCAGTGCAGGGGCACCCTCCACCAGGACCCCACTCATGTCTACTACCACCCCCACCCCCCAGCAGTGCAGGGGCAGCCTCCACCAGGCCCCCACTCATGTCCAACTCATGTCTCCCTGCACCCCCACCCACGAGCCACCAGGGGCAGTCTCCACCAGGCCCCCACCCATGTCTCCCATCACCCCACCCCCCCAGCAGTGCAGGGGCACCCTCCACCAGGCCCACACTCATGTCTCCCACCACCCCACCCCCCAGCCACCAGGAGCACCCTCCACCAGGCCCCCACTCATGTCTCCCACCACCCCCCAGCAGTGCAGGGGGAGCCTCCACCAGGCCCCCACTCATGTCCAACTCATGTCTCCCTGCACCCCCACCCCCCAGCCACCAGGGGCAGCCTCCACCAGGCCCCCACCCATGTCTCCCATCACCCCCACCCCCCAGCAGTGCAGGGGCACCCTCCACCAGGCCCACACTCATGTCTCCCACCACCCCCACACCCCAGCCACCAGGGGCAGCCTCCACCAGGCCCCCACCCATGTCTCCCATCACCCCCACCCCCCAGCAGTGCAGGGGCACCCTCCACCAGGACCCCACCCATGTCTACTACCACCCCCACCCCCCAGCAGTGCAGGGGCAGCCTCCACCAGGCCCCCACTCATGTCCAACTCATGTCTCCCTGCACCCCCACCCACGAGCCACCAGGGGCAGTCTCCACCAGGCCCCCACCCATGTCTCCCATCACCCCACCCCCCCAGCAGTGCAGGGGCACCCTCCACCAGGCCCACACTCATGTCTCCCACCACTCCACCCCCCAGCCACCAGGGGCACCCTCCACCAGGCCCCCACTCATGTCTCCCACCACCCCCCAGCAGTGCAGGGGCAGCCTCCACCAGGCCCCACTCATGTCCAACTCATGTCTCCCTGCACCCCCACCCCCCAGCCACCAGGGGCAGCCTCCACCAGGCCCCCACCCATGTCTCCCATCACCCCCACCCCCCAGCAGTGCAGGGGCACCCTCCACCAGGCCCACACTCATGTCTCCCACCACCCCCACCCCCCAGCCACCAGGGGCAGCCTCCACCAGGCCCCCACCCATGTCTCCCATCACCCCCACCCCCCAGCAGTGCAGGGGCACCCTCCAACAGGCCCACACTCATGTCTCCTACCACCCTCACCCCCAGCCACCAGGGGCACCCTCCACCAGGCCCCCACTCATGTCCCCCTGCACCCCCACCCCCCAGCAGTGCAGGGGCTGCCTCCACCAGGCCCCCACTCATATCTCCTACCACCACCACCCCACTACCACCAGGGACAGCCTCCACCAGGCCCCCACTCATGTCTCCCATCACCCCCACCCCACTGCCACGAGGGGCACCCTCCACCAGGCCCCCACTCATGTCTACTACCACCCCCACCCCCCAGCAGTGCAGGGGCAGCCTCCACCAGGCCCCCACTCATGTCTCCCATCACCCCCACCCCCCAGCATTGCAGGGGCAGACTCCACCAGGCCCCCACTCATGTACCCTATCACCCCACCCCACTGCCACCAGGGGCAGCCTCCACCAGGCCCCCACTCATGTCCAACTCATGTCTCCCTGCATCCCCACCCCCCAGCCACCAGGGGCAGCCTCCACCAGGCCCCCACCCATGTCTCCCATCACCCCCACCCCCCAGGAGTGCAGGGGCACCCTCCACCCTCCACCAGGCCCACACTCATGTCTCCCACCACCCCAGCCACCAGGGGCACCCTCCACCAGGCCCCCACTCATGTCTCCCACCACCTCCACCCCCCAGCAGTGCAGGGGCAGCCTCCACCAGGCCCCCACTCATGTCCAACTCATGTCTCCCTGCACCCCCACCCCCCAGCCACCAGGGGCAGCCTCCACCTGGCCCCCACCCATGTCTCCCATCACCCCCACCCCCCAGCAGTGCAGGGGCACCCTCCACCAGGCCCACACTCATGTCTCCCACCACCCCCACCCCCCAGCCACCAGCGGCACCCTCCACCAGGCCCCCACTCATGTTCAACTCATGTCTCCCTGCACCCCATCCCCCAGCCACCAGGGGCAACCTCCACCAGACCCCCACCCATGTCTCCCATCACCCCCACCCCCAGCAGTGCAGGGGCACCCTCCACCAGGCCCACACTCATGTCTCCCACCACCCCCACCCCCCAGCCACCAGGGGCACCCTCCACCAGGCCCCCACTCATGTCCCCCTGCACCCCCACCCCCCAGCAGTGCAGGGGCAGCCCCCAGCAGGCCCCCACTCATGTCTCCCACCACGACCACCCCACTGCCACCAGGGGCAGCCTCCACCAGGCCCCCACTCATGTCTCCCATCACCCCCACCGCCACCAGGGGCACCCTCCACCAGGCCCCCACTCATGTCTCCCACCACCCCCACCCCCCAGCAGTGCAGGGGCAGCCTCCACCAGGCCCCCACTCATGTTTCCCACCACCCCCACCTCCCAGCCACCAGGGGCAGCCTCCACCAGGCCCCCACTCATGTCTCCCATCACCCCCACCCCCCAGCAGTGCAGGGGCACCCTCCACCAGGCCCCCACTCATGTCTACTACCACCCCCACCCCCCAGCAGTGCAGGGGCAGCCTCCACCAGGCCCCCACTCATGTCCCCTATCACCCCCACCCCACTGCCACCAGGGGCAGCCTCCACCAGGCCCCCACTCATGTCTCCCATCACCCCCACCCCCCAGCATTGCAGGGGCAGACTCCACCAGGCCCCCACTCATGTCCCCTATCACACCACCCCACTGCCACCAGGGGCAGCCTCCACCAGGCCCCCACTATGTCTCCCATCACCCCCACCCCCCAGCATTGCAGGGGCAGACTCCACCAGGCCCCCACTCATGTCCCCTATCACCCCCACCCCCCAGCAGTGCAGGGCCAGCCTCCACCAGGCCCCCACTCATGTCCCCCTGCACCCCCACCCCCCAGCCACCAGGGGCACCCTCCACCAGGCCCCCACTCATGTCTCCCATCACCCCCACCCCCCAGCAGTGCAGTGGCACCCTCCACCAGGCCCACACTCGTGTCTCCAACCACCCCCACCCCCCAGCCACCAGGGGCACCCTCCACCAGGCCCCCACTCATGTCTCCCACCACCCCCACCCCCCAGCATTGCGGGACAGCCTCCACCAGGCCCCCACTCATGTCCAACTTATGTCCCCCTGCACCCCCACCCCCCAGCCACCAGGGGCACCCTCCACCAGGCCCACACTCATGTCTCCCACCACCCCCACCCCCCCAGCCACCAGGGGCACCCTCCACCAGGCCCACACTCATGTTCAACTCATGTCTCCCTGCACCCCCACCCCCAGCCACCAGGGGCAGCCTGCACCAGGCCCCCACCCATGTCTCCCATCACCCCCACCCCCAGCAGTTCAGGGGCACCCTCCACCAGGCCCACACTCATGTCTCCCACCACCCCCACCCCCAGCCACCAGGGGCACCCTCCACCAGGCCCCCACTCATGTCCCCCTGCACCCCCACCCCCCAGCAGTGCAGGGGCAGCCTCCACCAGGCCCCCACTCATGTCTCCCACCACCACCACCCCACTGCCACCAGGGGCAGCCTCCACCAGGCCCCCACTCATGTCTCCCATCACCCCCACCCCACTGCCACCAGCGGCACCCTCCACCAGGCCCCCACTCATGTCTCCCACCACCCCCACCCCCAGCAGTGCAGGGGCAGCCTCCACCAGGCCCCCACTCATGTCTCCCACCACCCCCACCCCCAGCCACCAGGGGCAGCCTCCACCAGGCCCCCACCCATGTCTCCCATCACCCCCACCCCCCAGCAGTGCAGGGGCACCCTCCACCAGGCCCCCACTCATGTCTACTACCACCCCCACCCCCCATCTTTGCAGGGGCAGCCTCCACCAGACCCCCACTCATGTCCCCTATCACCCCCACCCCACTGCCACCAGGGGCAGCCTCCACCAGGCCCCCACTCATGTCTCTCATCACCCCCACCCCCCAGCATTGCAGGGGCAGACTCCACCAGGCCCCCACTCATGTCCCCTATCGCCCCCACCCCACTGCCACCAGGGGCAGCCTCCACCAGGCCCCCACTCATGTCTCCCATCACCCCCACCCCCCAGCATTGCTGAGGCAGACTCCACCAGGCGCCCACTCATGTCCCCTATCACCCCCACCCCACTGCCACCAGGGGCAGCCTCCACCAGGCCCCACTCATGTCTCCCATCACCCCCACCCCCCAGCATTGCAGGGGCAGACTCCACCAGGCCCACATTCATGTCCCCTATCACCCCCACCCCCCAACAGTGCAGGGCCAGCCTCCACCAGGCCCCCACTCATGTCCCCCTGCACCCCCACCCCCCAGCCACCAGGGGCAAGCTCCACCAGGCCCCCACTCATGTCTCCCACCACCCCCACCCCCCAGCATCCAGGGGCACCCTCCACCCCCACCCCCCAGCAGTGCAGGGGCAGCCTCCACCAGGCCCCCACACATGTCTCCTATCACCCCCACCCCCCAGCAGTGCAGGGGCACCCTCCACAAGGCCCACACTCATGTCTCCCACCACCCCCAGCCCCCAGCCACCAGGGCCACCCTCCACCAGGCCCCCACTCATGTCTCCCACCCCCTCCCCCCACCCCCCAGCAGTGCAGGGGCAGCCTCCACCAGGCCCCCACTCATGTCTCCCATCACCCCCACCCCCCAGCATTGCAGGGGCAGACTCCACCAGGCCCCCACTCATGTCCCCTATCACACCACCCCACTGCCACCAGGGGCAGCCTCCACCAGGCCCCCACTATGTCTCCCATCACCCCCACCCCCCAGCATTGCAGGGGCAGACTCCACCAGGCCCCCACTCATGTCCCCTATCACCCCCACCCCACTGCCATCAGGGGCAGCCTCCACCAGGCCCCCACTCATGTCTCCCATCACCCCCACCCCCCGGCATTGCAGGGGCAGACTCCACCAGGCCCCCACTCATGTCCCCTATCACCCCCACCCCCCAGCAGTGCAGGGCCAGCCTCCACCAGGCCCCCACTCATGTCCCCCTGCACCCCCACCCCCCAGCCACCAGGGGCACCCTCCACCAGGCCCCCACTCATGTCTCCCACCACACCCACCCCCCAGCATCCAGGGGCACCCTCCACCAGGACCCCACTCATGTCTCCCACCACCCCACCCCCCAGCAGTGCAGGGGCAGCCTCCACCAGGCCCCCACACATGTCTCCCATCACCCCCACCCCCCAGCAGTGCAGGGGCACCCTCCACCAGGCCCACACTCGTGTCTCCAACCACCCCCACCCCCCAGCCACCAGGGGCACCCTCCACCAGGCCCCCACTCATGTCTCCCACCACCCCCACCCCCCAGCATTGCGGGACAGCCTCCACCAGGCCCCCACTCATGTCCAACTTATGTCCCCCTGCACCCCCACCCCCCAGCCACCAGGGGCACCCTCCACCAGGCCCACACTCATGTCTCCCACCACCCCCACTCCCCAGCCACCAGGGGCACCCTCCACCAGGCCCACACTCATGTTCAACTCATGTCTCCCTGCACCCCCACCCCCAGCCACCAGGGGCAGCCTGCACCAGGCCCCCACCCATGTCTCCCATCACCCCCACCCCCAGCAGTTCAGGGGCACCCTCCACCAGGCCCACACTCATGTCTCCCACCACCCCCACCCCCAGCCACCAGGGGCACCCTCCACCAGGCCCCCACTCATGTCCCCCTGCATCCCCACCCCATAGCAGTGCAGGGGCAGCCTCCACCAGGCCCCCACTCATGTCTCCCTTCCGCCACCACCCCACTGCCACCAGGGGCAGCCTCCACCAGGCCCCCACTCATGTCTCCCATCACCCCCACCCCACTGCCACCAGCGGCACCCTCCACCAGGCCCCCACTCATGTCTCCCACCACCCCCACCCCCAGCAGTGCAGGGGCAGCCTCCACCAGGCCCCCACTCATGTCTCCCACCACCCCCACCCCCAGCCACCAGGGGCAGCCTCCACCAGGCCCCCACCCATGTCTCCCATCACCCCCACCCCCCAGCAGTGCAGGGGCACCCTCCACCAGGCCCCCACTCATGTCTACTACCACCCCCACCCCCCATCTTTGCAGGGGCAGCCTCCACCAGACCCCCACTCATGTCCCCTATCACCCCCACCCCACTGCCACCAGGGGCAGCCTCCACCAGGCCCCCACTCATGTCTCTCATCACCCCCACACCCCAGCATTGCAGGGGCAGACTCCACCAGGCCCCCACTCATGTCCCCTATCGCCCCCACCCCACTGCCACCAGGGGCAGCCTCCACCAGGCCCCCACTCATGTCTCCCATCACCCCCACCCCCCAGCATTGCTGAGGCAGACTCCACCAGGCGCCCACTCATGTCCCCTATCACCCCCACCCCACTGCCACCAGGGGCAGCCTCCACCAGGCCCCACTCATGTCTCCCATCACCCCCACCCCCCAGCATTGCAGGGGCAGACTCCACCAGGCCCACATTCATGTCCCCTATCACCCCCACCCCCCAACCGTGCAGGGCCAGCCTCCACTAGGCCCCCACTCATGTCCCCCTGCACCCCCACCCCCCAGCCACCAGGGGCAAGCTCCACCAGGCCCCCACTCATGTCTCCCACCACCCCCACCCCCCAGCATCCAGGGGCACCCTCCACCCCCACCCCCCAGCAGTGCAGGGGCAGCCTCCACCAGGCCCCCACACATGTCTCCTATCACCCCACCCCCCTGCAGTGCAGGGGCACCCTCCACAAGGCCCACACTCATGTCTCCCACCACCCCCACCCCCCAGCCACCAGGGCCACCCTCCACCAGGCCCCCACTCATGTCTCCCACCCCCTCCCCCCACCCCCCAGCAGTGCAGGGGCAGCCTCCACCAGGCCCCCACTCATGTCCAACACATGTCCCCCTGCACCCCCACCCCCACCCCCCAGCCACCAGGGGCACCCTCCACCAGGCCCCCACTCATGTCTCCCACCTCCCCCACCCCCCAGCATCCAGGGGCACCCTCCACCAGGCCCCCACTCATGTCTCCCACCACCCCCACCCCCCAGCAGTGCAGGGGCAGCCTCCACCAGGCCCCCACTCATGTCTCCCACCACCCCCACCCCCCAGCCACCAGGGGCAGCCTCCACCAGGGCCCCACCCATGTCTCCCATAACCCCCACCCCCCAGCAGTGCAGGGGCACCCTCCACCAGGCCCCCACTCATGTCTACTACCACCCCACGCCCCAGCCACCAGGGGCACCCTCCACCAGGCCCACACTCATGTCTCCCACCACCCCCACCCCCCAGCCACCAGGGGCACCCTCCACCAGGCACCCACTCATGTCCAACTCATGTCTCCCTGCACCCCCACCCCTCAGCCACCAAGGGCAGCCTCCACCAGGCCCCCACCCATGTCTCCCATCACCCCCACCCCCAGCAGTGCAGGGGCACCCTCCACCAGACCCCCACTCATGCCTCCCACCACCACCACGCCACTACCACCAGGGGCAGCCTCCACCAGGCCCCCACTCATGTCTCCCATCACCCCCACCCCACTGCCACCAGGGGCACCCTCCACCAGGCCCCCACTCATGTCTCCCACCACCCCCACCCCCTAGCAGTGCAGGGTGTTAGGCGGAAACCTGTGCAGTTCCCTCTGGGACCACTGCAAAAGATTTAGGACTACAGGTGTTTGGCGGTGAACCCACTTGGTAGCAGTCTGTACCACACAGATTCACTTGGTAGCTGTGGCTGAGCAGTCAGACTTCCCTCAAGAAGAGTTGAGCAGTATGTGGAGTATACAAAATAGGGCAATTCTTCCCAGCAAGACAAGCAAACACGCAACGAGGCTTAGTGTAAAGATATTAAGGTATTTATTTATAACGAAACATCTATGAAAAACACTATGGCACTTTCACGGCAAACAAATCCAACACAATTACTCTACGAAGAAGAAACGATCAATCCCCCTAGCAATATTTCGACAAGTCTAGGTTCTACCGGCACCACTTATTTACAGACAGAGGTGTATACCTCAACCTAGATGGCACTCTAATATTGGTTAGGACGGGAGAGAAAAAGATAGGCAGGTTACGAAATCAACACAGTTCACTGCTGCACGGGCAAAATGTACGGTAAGAAGGCACGAACCACAATAGATCATAAAGTTCAGAGGCCAGGCCCACGCGGAGAGAGGCAAGGCGATATGTCCCAAAAAGTCTCTAGTGGAGATGCATTCAAGTCTTTGTAGCAAATTGTTATCGGCAGATTGAACCAGTTCAGAACAATAAATTGAGAAAAGCTTGGAGGCGACCCAACGGAACGGAGAGGATTAAGACACCTCACTCGAACCGATCGAAAGGGAAGCCAGGCGGACACGGTACCTTGTTGTGGAGGGCAGCTCCGGCGGGGGCAGTTGTTTCTGGTGGTGGATGCATGTCGGGTCTTTGCCAAGAGTAGAGAGGTTCTCGTTGTCGAAGAAAAGTGAAGTCCGGTGCACCACCAGGGAAGAGACCAGCCACGGAGTGCTCCGTCACAAGGCACCACCTTTTGGTCGCGGTACAGGGGTAGTGGCTATCCGGTTGCCGGGGTGCGTTGCAGGGGCAATTCGACCACTGGGTCCTGAGGCGAATAAAAAGCAAAGGGGACTGGTTGTTCCCACCAGTCAGGGGAAGAGACTCTCCGGCAGGGAGATCTCCTCTGTCGTCGGGAAGTGGTGAGTCGGTTCCGCAGGGCTCCACCGGAGGTGTCGTCGTGCAGGTCGGCTCAGCGTTACCCTCGTCAGATTCTTAGGTCCTGTGGCGACTTCTGAAGATCCAGTCCCAAAAGCCCTGCTTTTATGCAGAAAACCCCCATTCATTCAGCCCAGCTGTCAATCAACACATGCTAAGTGGTGAGCGGGAAGGCTCACCACTTGGGCCAATCACTCCAGAGTGCAAACGGAGTTGGCAAGGCAACTCGGTCCAGGGTGCCTAAACCCCCTCCCACACCCCTGTGGTAACCCAGACAGAATGGCACCACTTTGGAGGGTCTCTGTACAGAGCCCGCCAAAAACAGAACAAAGGGCTCAACCTTTGGTTTAGGAGTCACAGAGACGAACACAGACGCCATTTTACAAACCGAGTTCTGGCAGAAAATACCATCCGATAAACCTATTTAAGATAAGTAGATCGGTGGTACGTTAGAGATTAATGAGAAAAAGTATCAATCTCCAACAATGGAACGAATCCCATAGGGTTATGTCCGGGGTCGAACATAACAAGTAGTTTCCACTGCCACCAGCCAAAACTCGACGAGGGGGGACGGGACAGTGCCCCCTCGAGTAACAGATCCAGGAGTAATTGAATTACCCCTACTAGTACGTCCACAATAAGATGGTTGGTACTAGTCCTGTTAGTAAATTTAGGTCTAGTAAAGCCAATGGTGACTTTACATGCCCGGGGAGACAGTAGTCAGTCCCCGGGTATGGAGTCTATGGTGGGGGTCCGCTAGGACGCCCCAGTGCTACGGCACATAGGGTGCAGTGTAACACACACAGAAAAACATATGAGACCCTATGGAGTAAAAGACCCCATAGCCCATAGAACACATTGACATTCAAAGGAATTACACACATACATGTCCAAGAGTGGGAGGAAAAGGGTCTCACTCTTGGCAGGATGGAAGAAACAAACTCCCGAAATCCAGCAAAGCTGCTGGGGGACTGTGACAGTGTAACCATGTATGGACTATCTTGTCTATCTTTTCAATATCTGTTACCTAATCTGCAAGATCTTGCTCCCAAATACAGGAAGTAAACATAGGGAAGTGTTGCTGTATGGCCTTTCCTCTAATGGACTCTCTGTTTTTGGTTACCTAGGAAACAGGCGTCTTGGAGGGGGAGAAAACCGACGTCCGTTACGAGTGGGCTTATTAGACGAAGACCGACGAGTTTAGAGGAAAAGTTTCGTTATATATATATATATTATTGCGCCGTTGTGCACTGAAAATGGGTTACAAGTTAAGAAACTGTCCACGAGTTGTATAACGTTAATCTTCCTCTCACACCGCTCGACTGGAGATCAGGCCGAAGCGAGCGTTGTCTCAACGGAGTACGGACTTGCCGCAATACCGGAGAAGTCAGAGTTGAGTCAGGGGGTGTGGCTCACCCATATCGTCGAGGGAGGAAGCGGATCGCAGCTGGCGAGTCAGCTTGTCGAAGTAAACAAACAAAACAGTGAGTAACGCCCCGTAATGAAACAGAAAGCACACGGCCGGAAGAGAGGGGCGGTTACATTTAAAACAACGATCCGTGCGACACGACCAAAACAAAGTATTGAGTGACGCCACTTAATGAAGTAGAAGGCACACTGGCAAGAGAGAGAGAAGCGGTTACATTTAACCCGACCGTCTGTGTGATACGCCCAAAACAAAGCGTCTAATCAGCTGGGGTACAGCTCTTATTCACACAACCATAATAAAGAGACGGCTGCAAGCGGCGTTTTTTTTTAACCACGAAGGAGTAAACGTTGTTAATTGAGCATACAACTGTTATATTACAGACTATACCGTACACGGGCCACAATTGGGCTGAAACTAAAAAAAGGTCAGAAATGAGGATTAGTAAAATCTGAAGATTAGGAGAGAAACGTATGCTCTTTAGGCATAATGATATGAAAGAGACTATTCTTGAGGGAACAGTTACTATTGACTTTTAAATACTGAAGTTGAAGCTACCAAAGCGGCACAAGGGAATCCTTCAAGAAACATTAAATAAGATACGGGAAAAGAAATTGGAAAATAAAGAAGAATATGTAGGAGTAGATGAACTTTCTATAACTCGAAGAAGAAAAGGAACAACAGATTTCAAAAGAAAACACAAGACACCAGAGACCACTTACCCTAAGCTGCAGAGGGCCTTGCAGAGTATCCAAGGGACTCGTCAGCTACATGTATCCTTTAAGTTAAGCCTGAAAAGAAAAGAAAAAAAAATTATTAATAAAAGAAATGGATTCTCCTTGAAATCCATATACCTACTTATTAGCTCAGAGTATTTTTCCACAAACTAAGCTAATATCTAACAGGGACTCACTAGGTTAGGAAATTCAGCCTAAACAGAGAATTCTCCCTAACACAGGGGCAGCCTCCACCAGGCCCCCACTCATGTCTCCCACCACCCCCACCCCCCAGCCACCAGGGGCAGCCTCCACCAGGCCCCCACCCATGTCTCCCATCACCCCCACCCCCCAGCAGTGCAGGGGCACCCTCCACCAGGCCCAAACTCATGCCTACTACCACCCCCACCCCCCAGCGCTGCAGGGGCAGCCTCCACCAGGCCCCCACTCATGTCCCCTATCACCCCGACCCCACTGCCACCAGGGGCAGCCTCCACCAGGCCCCCACTCATGTCTCCCATCACCCCCACCCCCCAGCATTGCAGGGGCAGACTCCACCAGGCCCCCACTCATGTCCCCTATCACCCCACCCCACTGCCACCAGGGGCAGACTCCACCAGGCCCCCACTCATGTCCCCTATCACCCCCACCCCACTGCCACCAGGGGCAGCCTCCACCAGGCCCCACTCATGTCTCCCATCGCCCCCACCCCCCAGCATTGCAGGGGCAGACTCCACCAGGCCCCCACTCATGTCCCCTATCACCCCCACCCCGCAGCAGTGCAGGGCCAGCCTCCACCAGGCCCCCACTCATGTCCCCTGCACCCCCACATCCCCCAGCCACCAGGGGCACCCTCCACCAGGCCCCCACTCATGTCTCCCACCACCCCCACCCCCCAGCATCCAGGGGCACCCTCCACCAGGCCCCCACTCATGTCTACCACCACCCCCACCCCCCAGCAGTGCAGGGGCAGCCTCCACCAGGCCCCCACACATGTCTCCCATCACCCCCACACCCCCAGCAGTGCAGGGGCACCCTCCACCAGGCCCACACTCATGTCTCCCACCACCCCCACCCCCAAGCCACCAGGGGCACCCTCCACCAGGCCCCCACTCATGTCTCCCACCACCCCCACGCCCCAACATTGCGGGGCAGCCTCCACCAGGCCCCCACTCATGTCCAACTCATGTCCCCCTGCTCCCCCACCCCCCAGCATCCAGGGGCACCCTCCACCAGGCCCCCTCTCATGTCTCCCACCACCTCCACCCCTCAGCAGTGCAGGGACAGCCTCCACCAGGCCCCCACTCATGTCTCCCACCACCCCCACCCCCCAGCCACCAGGGGCAGCCTCCACCAGGCCCCCACCCATGTCTCCCATCACCCCCACCCCCCAGCAGTGCAGGGGCACCCCCCACCAGGCCCCCAACCATGTCTACTACCACCCCCACCCCCCAGCAGTGCAGGGGCACCCTCCACCAGGCCCCCTCTCATGTCTCCCACCACCCCCACCCCTCAGCAGTGCAGGGGCAGCCTCCACCAGGCCCCCACTCATGTCTCCCACCAACCCCACCCCCCAGCCACCAGGGGCAGCCTCCACCAGGCCCCCACCCATGTCAACCATTACCCCCACCCCCCAGCAGTGCGATTTGCCTGGGTACGTGTATTCCTGGGGTGCGCGGGTAGTCTCCCATGCGATACCATCAGGGTACGTGTATTATGGGTCCGCGTGAACTTCCACACGCGATACATGTTTTACGGGGTTCGCGGGAAGTTCCACACGCGATTGGCCTGGGTACGTGTACTCCGGGGTGCGTGTGAATTTCCACACGCGATTGGCCTGGGTACGTGTACTTCGGGGTGCGTTGGATGTTCCACACGCGATTGGCCTGGGTACGTGTTCCTTGGGGTTCGTGGGAAGTTCCACACGCGATTTCCCTGGGTACGTGTATTTCGGGGTGCGCGTGAACTTCCACACGCGACTGGGCCTGTGAGAGTGGGGTACGTGTATTACAGGGGTGGGCTGGAATATTTACTCGCGAATGGGCCTGGGAGAGTGTGTTATGTGCATTCCTGGGGTGGGCGGGAAGATTCACACGTTCGCCTACGACGTGCCGAAAAATAAATGGTCCAATCCTGAAACACGTACGCCAGCATGAAGCAGGCGTACGTCGACCCGCGCAGCATAAAAGTGCGCGCAAACAACAAACAAGCTCAGACGCCAGGATGAATATACCGTTCCTATCAGCAGTGGCCGTGGGTTACCAAAGGAGGAGGATAGTGAGGGCCCGAATTTTCAGTCCCAGAACCAGCCTTTTTGGGATGCCTGATGACCATGTGTATGGGAGGTACAGGTTTCCACCACACATAATACTGGACCTGCTCAGTGAGTGGGAGGATGACCTCACATCACTCACCCTGTGCTCCCAGGCACTCAGCCCCCTGGAGAAGATCCTCAATGTACTGCAAGTCTTGGCCACAGGATCATTTCAGCGGACAAGTGCAATAGTGGGTGGGGTGTCACAGGCCATGCAGTCACGCTGCCTACACCAGGTCTTGAACATCATCACTGCACGCCCATCAGTCCGTAGGCACATATACCTGCCCAGGACACCTGCAGAAAGGCAGGCTGCTGCCCTCGATTTCTACGGTGTGGCACAATTCCCCAAAGTGCTAGGTGCCATTGACTGCACCCATGTGGCACTAAGTCCCCCCAGGGCATCTGAGCACATCTACAGGAACCGCAAGCACTGGCATTCCATCAACGTGCTGGTAGTATGTAATGCCAAGGGAATCATCACCTCATTATATGCCAACTATCCAGGGTCCACCCACGACAGCTTCATTTACCGAATGTCTACCCTAAGCCGGGACCTAGAAGCTGGGCGGCATGGCGATACATGGCTGCTTGGTGAGTATGAATTCCACTGCACATGCATGCATGTCAGATCCAGAGTTATGTCACTACCCCACTAATGATACCCATCACCTCATCACCAGGGGACAATGCCTACCCTCTGAGCACCCACATGATGACGCCAATTCGGAACCCCATCACGCCTCCAGAGGTAAGATACAACACAGCCCATATTGCAACCCGGGGCATAGTGGAGCGCACATTCGGAGTGCTCAAGTCACGCTTTCGCTCCCTTGACCGTTCTGGCGGGCAGCTGTTATATGCGCCCCCAGTAGTGTGCAGGATCATAGTGGCAGCATGTGTCCTGCACAATGTTGCAACACGCCGGGGCCTGGCTGTGGACATGGTGGTGCCCCCACATCCCCAACCACATGCACGCCCGCTGCGCATGGGAGGGGAGAGGGCACGGGGTGAGGCAGCCTGTACGCAGCTGGTGGCTAATTACTTCACATAGAAATCACACCCTGTGGAGTGCACACAGCCCTGGCACATACCATCTGATAAGCAATGAGGACTCAACCTGACAATTATGACGAACAAAGGGACAGTCAACTGTCAGAACCATAGCAGCCTGAGATTGTTCATGTGGAAGTGTCACAATGTGTGCATCCCTACCTACACAAACAGCACCAATGCAGTGTCATCAAAAGACACACTTCCATGCTGCAGAAATGAATACCCACTTGCAAAATACTACATGAAAACAGTGCCATGTCACCCAACCCCTCCCCGGCACGGCCACACAACACACCATGGCATGTCATGCAATGTGAGAGCTAACAAATTAATCCCCACAACATGCCCTAAGTGTCACCAGCTACAGTGTCCCTAATGGAAACATGGCCACACATGAAATGCTCACAGTAATGCAGGACCTACAACACACATTACCAAATACTTACCAAGAATACCAATCACCTACACAACCTTCAACCTACCTTAAACATGACATTACAGACTTAAAAATTTGCTAGCCTTACTACCTGATGATGCCAGCACTTCAAACACTTCCAAGTATACAGTGTTAGCGCCACGCAAGAGTGTAGGTGCACTGCTTACAACAGGGACTCCAGTTCCAAGGTGGACCGCCTTGTGAAGACATGAGAAATGGACCTGCAGATTAGGAGGATGAGATGGATGCAGAGGCACATATCAATACACCATGCAGTGTACAATACAACAACAATATGCACTATGAATGTATACACAGTATTGACTACAGACTGCCCACACATCGAATGGGAGTCCAATGTCACCATGTACGTCAATGTCACTTGGGCACACCCTTTGCAAGCCCATGGAAAAGGGAAGCAGGAGAGGTGTGTGTCACAAAAACCCAAGCATCTGAACCAAATGCATGACAAGCCTGCATGTGCCCAGCCATAATGCAGCGTATGCCCACGGGAGCCACACAAGGCAACACACTGTCCCAAAAAAGAAAAAAAAATGCCTGGGGGGCGGGGGGAGTGGTCGAGGCCACCCTGGAGGTCCGAGGACAGGGTGCACACCAAAACCCACCTGTGTGGATCTTGTGAAAAGAAAACACCTCCATGGGCTCATGGCCTACACGGCTACCCTATTGTGGGAGTATCACTGCTGTCGCTCTCCTCACCCTCTGCAGCTGCATCAGGAGGTGGTGGCACTATGGGAGGCAGCCCACGGAAAGCCCTAGTCTGTTCTTCCATGGCTGCAAGCATGCAGGTGTGGTAGGTCTCGTTCTGGAGGATAATTTTGCGGAGGCCCCCATGCAACAACTCACGGGATGCCCGGACCTCCGCCCTAGTTGCCTGCATCTCATCTGAGAGCGTACGTGTGAGATGCTCCAGCTGCTGTTCTGTCCTTCTGTTTGTTGAAGCCTCAAGCTCAACAAGAGTCGTCCTGAGGTGAAGGAGTTCCACCCTAAGGGCTTCCCTGTGGCCCTGGGACTCTATGGAAATGGCTTCCTGCGGAGTCGCCAGTGCCACCCGCCTGTCCCTGTTGGACGCCAACATGTCCTTCCTGTGTGACTGGCAGTTGGAGTCTGTTGCCTGCTGTAGTCGCTCCATCAGCCTTTCGGGGGGGACAATGGAAGTGGCCACCCTATCCATGGCCTGAGCCTTCATCTCTGATGATGCTGCCTGTTGGGTTGCCATACCGTATATGGATTGCTCCCATGCGGTATTGCCAGGTGGCTGACGGCCACCACGTCAGCGGGCACCACACCTGTCTGGGGCAAGGCGAACTGCGCCTTGCTGTGCCGGCACTGCCTGAGGCTGCAGGACTGCATTCCCCCTCTGATCTGCTGGCCCAGGAACAAGATCAGATGTTGCGGAGTGTGACCCTGCATCCGTAACCACCAAAGGCGTACCTGCCAACACTGACATCCCGATTGAGGGTTCTAACCCTGGTGCAGGTGGGTTGGACAGAACAGAATCCCTCCCAGGAACACTCACCTGCGACGGCACATAGGTCTCATCATCCGAATCGACACCTGAATACAGCTCGGGGGAGGTGCAGCCAGAGACACCCCTTGAGAGCACGACCTGCAGCAGTTGTGGGTTCTCACCCACCACCACACCACGTCTCTCACTGGTGGTCGGTCGGCCCTCAGACCCCTCCTGGGTCTGCACCATCTCCACAACCCCAGCAGTATCAAGTGCGTCATCCCCTGCAAAGACATAAAAGAAAACAAATGGAAACAGGCATTAGCACTATGGCACACAATTAGGGCTGAGAGGCTACAGAAACAGTACTTGATTGACACATGTCCCACATGACTAAAACCCTCCCATGCATGCACCGTCACTGCGTGTGAAGGGTAGGCAGATGGCACACATTGATGACACCAAGATGGAAGATGAACACATTTGATGCATGCTGCCTAGCAGTGGCATCCCACATTGGCCAGTGATTGGCAGGTCAAATACACATGCCATCACACAGATGGCATGTACCCTAGCCATGAAGTGAAGAGGGAGAGGAGGTCACCAATTGTTCATTCAGTCCAGTTTGCTAATGAAATTGATTTTTTCATTGAAATGGCTCAAATGTTTAACCTGGAGCTGCCAGTCCAAAATGGTCCTATAGCACAGGGACATGTCTAAACAAATCATGTCCAGGAAACAAAGCCAGTCCACTGTACCATAGCCATGTCAGACATGTGACAATAGGACTGAGAAATCCCGAGTAAAAGTGGTGGTATGCAAACAATCTGCCTGAATAAACAGAGGTAAATAAGCAACAATGTTGTGGCAAGATGACACTCCAAGGGCAACTGGCGTGGTGTTGGGCTGGATGTCTAATGTTGGCAGAAGGGATGCTGCTATACCCAAATGCTGGTGCGCAGAATGTATAGGAAGAGGCACATGGGTGACCCAAACCACTCAGGCACACACACCCTCCCCTGGCACCCAAACAGAAGCCCTCCCACACACACCATGCACATGGTTGACACACACATGCATGTGCACTCACCGGACAATGCCTCGTAATCTGCCAGTTCTCCCACGCCTTGGATCTGTTCCTCCGTGATGTAGGTCCCAGCAACCTGCTCATGTGGAGTGAGTTCTATGTCGTCTGCTGGAGACCCACCTCCAGTCACTAGAGTTGCGGCATGACTTGAGGCCAGCTTATTCTTTGCCCTGCGCTTCAGGTCATTCCAGCGCTTGTAGCATTCAGTAGCGGTGCGCCTCACGATTCCAAGGGCACTTATGATGTCCGCAAAGGTCTGCCAGTGTGCCTGACGTTGTGCAGGTGTGGTCTTGGATCCTGCAACAATCACCATTTCGTGGTCATGTGCGGACACATACTCTACAAGTGCATTCAGTTCGGCCTCATTGAAGCTGGGCTTCCTTGACGGGCCGGACTGTGTAGCCGTGTCTGGGGCATCAGCCTCTACTGGACGAGTACTCTTCCTCTTCCGCTTGGAAGGTGGTGGGGATCCTGAGTGTCCTATGCCACTCTGGACACTAGGGGCAGGAGCCCCGGTGGACTCAGTACTAGGAGTGTGGGATTGCACACTCCGCATGGGAGTTGGTGCAGGCATTAGCTCAAGTGTGATGGTGTCAGGGGGAATGTCAGCATGATGGACTTGGACCGACACTGTCCTGGCTGGGTGTGTGAGAGGTGGGGTGGATGGAGCCGCAGCTGCCCCTGCAGCCTCCCCAGCCTGCCTACGTGGGGCAGCAGATGACCTAGCTGCCCCTGATCCACGTGGCCTGATGACACCAACGTACACCGGCGCACGTGGCCTAGACCTGCTGACCTGGAAGTCAGCCATGGAGTCACCCTATGCCAGGTCTGGTTGCACAGGGGGCTGGTCCAACAAGGGCTGAGCATGGATGGTGTCAGCCACGTTAACCTCAAAGAGGGGGGGGGCATGGGTGTCCCTGACTGCTCCTCCACACATGGGGGTCTAGGGGCACCCTGCAAGTCACGGCCACGCCCCCTACTGGATCCACCACAGCCACCACTTGGGGCTCGGCCCCCTTTGCCAACCTTACGGCTTGTTCGCCTCCCAGCCATGGCACTGATGTTATTGTGCGTATGGGAGTCGATGTGAACTATTGTCCTGGCCAATTGGGGGTCAAAGGGGTTGGGTACCAGATGGTAATCGTACCCTAGTGCTCTAGCAAGGCTGTATGTCACCCCTGGGGAAAGATGACGGGTCACGCAACGCACAGGCACCCCAAAAAAGGGAAGTAAGGTGCACGCAACCCCTCCTAGACCACGTGCGTGGAAAAATAAACCTGCACTACGCTGTGGCACCCAGAAACACAAGAATGAACGTATGCGTGTCACACGCAGCCTAGAATGACCTCTGAAGGGGTACGCGACACACGGGGCAAGCACAGATGTTAAGTACGTGCGTGACTCACCGTCTGTCAGGAACAAAAGCGTGAAAAATATGCACGTGTGTGGGTTGGCAACACCCCCGCCAAAAGAAGAATTGTACGCTGTCTGAGGAGACAGGACAACAGTAGAAGGGAACGCTGTTTGAGGAAACAGGCCCAGGAAAAAGAGGAAAAGAGAAAAAGCTGTCAGAGGTAACAGGGAGTACGAACTGGAAACGCCGTGAAGTAAATCGCGTGTGAACCGACAAGAAGTACAGATTTCACCCACTCGCTCTCCACGAAAAGCACGTACAAGGAAATGGCGTTCTACACGTACCTTTTATACACACGTCACAGACGTGCATACGCGATGAGGCCATTTCCACCAATTACACGCTTTGACACTCGGACGTGTATCTCTTTTTTTTTACACGCGCCATTCTCAACGGCCATGCGCGTGACATCACAGCTGCGCGCATGGGGGCCCTTGGGCCAATGAAATCGCGTATGCGTGCAGACGCGCTTACGCGCTAAGGGCCTTTCCTCGAATTACACGCAGACGTGCAGGATTTTCACGTGCCAAATCACTCTGTATCAAGCTGGCCACGCGTAAGCACACGGAAGACCACGCTCCTGCCCGGAAAGCCGATTTACTGCCCCCCAGAGCCCCGAGCACGCTCCCACCTGCCATCTGCTGCTGCCTGACTGCCTGCTGCCCACATGCCCTGCCATTTGCTGCCTGCACATCAGCCAGGGGTGTTGTTGCTGTGACCACCCCTGCTGGAACCGAAGACTCCCGACTGGGATTCGATCGCTCCACAGCCCAGCCCCAGGACCCAGTTGCCCGCCCACTCCTGCCTCTGGGGTTGTCATGTCGGACACTGCAACATCTGGCACCACTGACAACCCCCGGCCAGAGAGGCAGAGGGGCACCAGCTTCAGTGCCAGGGAAGTTGGTGTCCTGGTGGAGCAAGTCCTGGGGCAGTATGATGCCCTCTACGGAAGTGTGCGCGCCGACAAGGAAGGACGGACTCGGATCTGGATGGACATCGTGACTGCCATCAACGCGGAGGGGGTGGCAGTCCGCGACTTCCAACATGTCAAGAAGCGCTGGGAGGACTTCAGGTCCAGGACCCTCAACAAGGCCCGGCGCCTCTTGAAGGCAGCGGATGCCAAGGGGCGCCGGGGCCACTTGTCGGAAGATCAGATGAGGATCCTGGAAAGCATATCCCCAGCGCTCCACGTCCAGGTCCTTGAGAGGCAGACCCGTCTGGAGTCGAGCAGTAAGTGTACATGCATCATGATTGTAAGCTGTGCGTGTGGTGATGTGCCAGTAGTGTGCCGGTTGCACATCTGTTTGTATGGGGCCGAGTATGGGTGGGGGTGTACAGGACCGTGAGGCTAACACATGCGAGCGCTGTCATGTGTGAGACATGGATGGTGCTTGTGTGTGTAGGCTTGCATGCCAAATGCAGTTGTGTGGGCACACATGTTTGTATGAATGTGTATGTAAGTAGCCATTTTCGTGATGTCACTCATGTATGTTGTTTTCAGCTGCATGTATTAGCACTGTGTACATGTGCATGTGTGTGTATTTGACAAGGGTGCAGCAGTGATGCAACATGGATGCTTGTAACAGCGGGATGTGGAAGCCTAATTGGCAGATGTGACATGGATGCCCATCGGAACACTGCGACAGTTGGCTGAGGTGTACACATGCATGCAAGTGTGGTGGTGTGCGTGCATGTGTAGTGTACTCCCTGTGTTGCATGTGATATCTGGCTCACCTTTGCCTGCTCATGCTGTTGTATGTGTATGGATGGTGCTGGCAGTTGCGATGTGGCTGTGGTATGGCTCATGTGTGCATGTAGAAATGACATGCGTTTTGCCAATTGTGATGCCATGTCTGAGGTTTGCCAATGCCACTCATGTGCAACTGTCATGTGTGTATGTGTCCATTGTACAGTGCCCTGATGCCTCTGTTTTATTTCTCCCTGTCTGCAGCGTCGACTGATGAAGAGGGCGGAGAAGGTGCTGTGGAGCACAGCGGCGGGGATGGCACCGCCAGCCGAGACGCAAGGCCCGGCTCCCCTCCCAGGTTGTGATCTCGTCGGGGAGTGAGGAGTCCGGTGCCACGTCTCAGGCCGCAGCTGCCGGGGGGAGGTCCAAGAGGCGGAGGTCAGAGTTGGACTCCTCGGCAGCAGAAGGGGCAGCTGGGACCCCACAGGGACCAACGGGGGAAGATGGCACGGAGTCATCCAGGTTGGTGGGTGGTTTGGTGGAGGAGGAGGCCATGCAAGCAACAGAGACGGGGTCTGGAGGTGGGGATTCCACTGGTGTTAGTGGTGCAGTTCAGGACCAGGGACAGGAGGGAGCACAGGTCGCCGCGGAGGTGCCTGTGTGCAATCCTGTCCCTGATCCTGTCACTGCATCATCTTGCACCAGCAGGGATGCCTACGTCCAGACCCGTTTTCAGGGAGGGGATGAGCTCACGACAACTGGCCTTCCTCTGCCTGTAGACGTGGCTATCCGGGTCCGGGTTGAGCCTGTCCTGACAGGTGTGGCGTTGCGTCAACGGGCCATGCGAGGTGACCTGCAGTCTTTTCATGAGGAGACTGCACGTCATCTCGAATGGCTCGTTGACCGCGTCGGCCTACTGGGACAGGTCACCCAGGCCGGATTCCTCCGTTTGATGGGGCTTGCTCAGACCCCCTCCTCAACTGAACCTCCTATGCGCCAGTCGTCCTCCGTGCCATCTTCCCACCCATCAGTCACCTGGGTGCCCTGTGGAGCTGCCTCTGACAGTGCGGCCAGGCTGGTGGAGGAGGCATCCCTGCCACAGTCGGGAGTCGGACGTCCAGCAGGGGTGGCCACATCAACGACTGCACCCCAGCCAGCGGAGGATGTGCAGGCAGCAGGAGGCAGTGCACGGGCAGAGGCGCAGCAGCAACGTGGGGGGGCCATGATGGCTCGGGGCCTTCAACATCGGAGGGGCAGGCATCGGCCGGAGGGCAGGAGGACCCAGGACGGGAAGTGTCTTCCGTGTGGCAGCGGTTGGGCAACGCCATAGATGCGGAGCGGCAACGGGCGGAAGAGGCTCGGCTCACGATGGTCAGGGCGGAGAACTCCATGCGGAGGGCCCTGAGGCGGGCCGAGTGCCTCGAGGCAATCCGCAGGGAGTTTGGGGGGAACATGTGGACGGCCCTGCGGACCCTCAGGGCCATGGAGGAGGAGCGCCTCCGGGACATTGAGCGGGAGTTCGATGATGCCCTGGGCCGGAACATCCCAAAGTTAGCCGTCGGACTAGCCCGCTGCCCTTGTAAATAGTTCTGTAGTTAGTGTTAGGTTTCCTTTGGTTTAGCATTTTTTTTGGACCTTTTGGACAATGGGCCACATTTTTGTATATAGTTTTTTTCTTTAGGTAGTGTTATTCGATATATTTCATTTCTTCGTTTGGGATCATGGATCCTGGATTGTTTATCTGTATATAGTTGACTTTTGGATTTTCATTTTTTTTAATGATTTTACCATGGAGCAATGGTTTTCGATTTTAATTTTCCATTGGATTTACTTTTGTGGACTGTGACTTTGGACACCTTTCGTTTGCATTATGATTTGTGGTTTTGCATTATTTCACGTACCTGCTGTTGTTTTTTTTTTTAAATTCCATTATTGTTTGTTTATTTTTGATTCAATTTATGTTGCGTTTAATACATATTTTTTCTTCAAACTTCAATGTGTAGTATCATCTCATTGGTTTCATGCATATCATCATATGAGTTTTGACATTCACTGACACCCATTGGGTGTATGTGAGGGACATGTGTTAATTTCCAAACTTGCAATTGGGATTCTATCATGTTTTTGCCATTTCTAAGTGGGTGGATGCAATACTCAGGTGGGTGTTTGGCATTTGGAGGCTGCTCATAAGGGCCAGGGATCTAGATTGTGGTGACATGTTGGCTGGGGGCCATGAGTGGGGGCCTGGTGGAGGCTGCCCCTGCACTGCTCGGGGGTGGGGGTGATGGGAGACATGAGTGGGGGCCTGGTGGAGGCTGCCCCTGGTGGCAGTGGGGTGGTGGTGGTGGGAGACATGAGTGGGGGCCTGGTGGAGGCTGCCCCTGGTGGCAGTGGGGTGGGGGTGATGGGAGACATGAGTGGTGGCCTGGTGGAGGCTGCCCTTGGTGGCTGGGGGGTGGGGGTGGTGGGAGACATGAGTGGGGGCCTGGTGGAGGCTGCCTTTGCACTGCTGAGGGGTGAGGGTGATAGGGGACATGAGTGGGGGCCTGGTGGAGGCTGCCCCTGCAATGCTGGGGGGTGGGGGTGGTGGGAGACATGAGTGGGGGCCTGGTGAAGGCTGCCCCTGGTAGCTGGGGGTTGGGGGTGGTGGGGGACATGAGTGGGGGCCTGGTGGAGGCTGCCCCTGGTGGCAGTGGTGTGGGGGTGATAGGGGACATGAGTGGGGGTCTGCTGGAGGCTGCCCCTGGTGGCTGGGGGGTGGGGTTGGTGGGAGACATGAGTGGGGGCCTGGTGGAGGCTGCCCCTGCACTGCTGGGGGGTGGGGGTAATAGGGGACATGAGTGGTGGCCTGGTGGAGGCTGCCTCTGCACTGCTGGGGGGTGGGGGTGATAGGGGACATGAGTGGGGGTCTGGTGGAGGCTGCCCCTGCAATGCTGGGGGGTGGGGGTGATGGGAGACATGAGTGGGGGCCTGGTGGAGGCTGCCCCTGGTGGCAGTGGGGTACTGGTGGTGGGAGACATGAGTGGGGGCCTGGTGGAGGCTGCCCCTGGTGGCAGTGGGGTGGTGGTGGTGGGAGACATGAGTGGGGGCATGGTGGAGGCTGCCCCTGGTGGCTGGGGGTGGGGGTGGTGGGAGACATGAGTGGGGGCCTGGTGGAGGCTGCCCCTGGTGGCTGGGGGTGGGGGTGATAGGGGACATGAGTGGGGGCCAGGTGGAGGCTGCCCCTGCAATGCTGGGGGGTGGGGGTGATGGGAGACATGAGTGGGGGCCTGGTGGAGGCTGCCCCTGGTGGCTGGGGGGTGGGGGTGGTGGGAGGCATGAGTGGGGGCCTGGTGGAGGCTGCCCCTACATTGCTAGGGGGTGGGGGTGATGGTAGACATGAGTGGGGGCCTGGTGGAAGCTGCCCCTGCACTGCTGGGGGTGGGGGTGATAGGGGACATGAGTGGGGGCCTGGTGGAGGCTGCCCCTGCAATGCTGGGGGGTGGGGGTGATGGGAGACATGAGTGGGGGCCAGGTGGAGGCTGCCCCTGGTGGCAGTGGGGTGGGGGTGATGGGAGACATGAGTGGGGGCCTGGTGGAGGCTGCCCCTGGTGACTGGAGGGTGGGGGTGGTGGGAGACATGGGTGGGGGCCTGGTGGAGGCTACCCCTGCAATGCTGGGGGGTGGGGGTGATGGGAGACATGAGTGGGGGCCTGGTGGATGCTGCCCCTGGTGGCAGTGGGGTGGGGGTGATGGGAGACATGAGTGGGGGCCTGGTGGAGGCTGCCCCTGGTGGCTGGGGGGTGGGGGTGGTGGGAGACATGAGTGGGGGCCTGGTGGAGGCTGCCCCTGCACTGCTGGGGTGTGGGGGTGATAGGGGACATGAGTGGGGGCCTGGTGGAGGCTGCCCATTTAATGCTGGGGGTTGGGGGTGATGGGAGACATGAGTGGGGGCCTGGTGGAGGCTCCCCCTGGTGGCTGGGGGTTGGGGGTGGTGGGAGACATGAGTGGGGGCCTGGTGGAGGCTGCCCCTGCACTGCTGGGGGGTGGGGGTGATGGGAGACATGAGTGGGGGCCTGGTGGAGGCTGCCCCTGGTGGCAGTGGGGTGGTGGTGGTGGGAGACATGAGTGGGGGCCTGGTGGAGGCTGCCCCTGGTGGCTGGGGGGTGGGGGTGGTGGGAGACATGAGTGGGGGCCTGGTGGAGGCTGCCCCTGGTGGCTGGGGGGTGGGGGTGATAGGGGACATGAGTGGGGGCCTGGTGGAGGCTGTCCCTGCAATGCTGGGGGGTGGGGTGATGGGAGACATGAGTGGGGGCCTGGTGGAGGCTGCCCCTGGTGGCTGGGGTGTGGGGGTGGTGGGAGACATGAGTGGGGGCCTGGTGGAGGCTGCCCCTGCACTGCTGGGGGGTGGGGGTGATGGGAGACATGAGTGGGGGCCTGGTGGAGGCTGCCACTGGTGGCAGTGGGGTGGTGGTGGTGGGAGACATGAGTGGGGGCCTGGTGGAGGCTGCCCCTGGTGGCTGGGGGGTGGGGGTGGTGGGAGACATGAGTGGGGGCCTGGTGGAGGCTGCCCCTGGTGGCTAGGGGGTGGGGTGATGGGAGACATGAGTGGGGGCCTGGTGGAGGCTGCCCCTGCAATGCTGGGGGGTGGGGGTGATGGGAGACATGAGTGGGGGCCTGGTGGAGGCTGCCCCTGTGGCAGTGGGGTGGGGGTGATAGGGGACATGAGTGGGGGCCTGGTGGAGGCTGCCCCTGGTGGCTGGGGGGTGGGGGTGATAGGGGACATGAGTGGGGGCCTGGTGGAGGCTGTCCCTGCAATGCTGGGGGGTGGGGTGATGGGAGACATGAGTGGGGGCCTGGTGGAGGCTGCCCCTGGTGGCTGGGGTGTGGGGGTGGTGGGAGACATGAGTGGGGGCCTGGTGGAGGCTGCCCCTGCACTGCTGGGGGGTGGGGGTGATGGGAGACATGAGTGGGGGCCTGGTGGAGGCTGCCCCTGGTGGCAGTGGGGTGGTGGTGGTGGGAGACATGAGTGGGGGCCTGGTGGAGGCTGCCCCTGGTGGCTGGGGGGTGGGGGTGGTGGGAGACATGAGTGGGGGCCTGGTGGAGGCTGCCCCTGGTGGTTAGGGGGTGGGGTGATGGGAGACATGAGTGGGGGCCTGGTGGAGGCTGCCCCTGCAATGCTGGGGGGTGGGGGTGATGGGAGACATGAGTGGGGGCCTGGTGGAGGCTGCCCCTGTGGCAGTGGGGTGGGGGTGATAGGGGACATGAGTGGGGGCCTGGTGGAGGCTGCCCCTGGTGGCTGGGGGTGGGGGTGGTGGGAGACATGAGTGGGGGCCTGGTGGAGGCTGGCCCTGCACTGCTGGCGGGTGGGGGTGATAGGGGACATGAGTGGGGGCCTGGTGGAGGCTGCCCCTGCAATGCTGGGGGGTGGGGGTGATGGGAGACATGAGTGGGGGCCTGGTGGATGCTGCCCCTGGTGGCAGTGGGGTGGGGGTGATGGGAGACATGAGTGGGGGCCTGGTGGAGGCTGCCCCTGGTGGCTGGGGGATGGGGGTGGTGGGAGCCATGAATGGGGGCCTGGTGGAGGCTGCCCCTGCACTGCTGGGGGGTGGGGGGATAGGGGACATGATTGGGGGCCTGGTGGAGGCTGCCTCTCTAATGCTGGGGGGTGGGGGTGATGGGAGACATGAGTGGGGGCCTGGTGGAGGCTGCCCCTGGTGGCTGGGGGGTGGGGGTGGTGGGAGACATGAGTGGGGGCCTGATGGAGGCTTCCCCTGGTGGCTGGGGTGTGGGGGAGGTGGGAGACATGAGTGGGGGCCTGGTGGAGGCTTCCCCTGCACTGCTGGGGGGTGGGGGTGATGGGAGACATGAGTGGGGGCCTGGTGGAGGCTGCCCCTGGTGGCAGTGGGGTGGTGGTGGTGGGAGACATGAGTGGGGGCCTGGTGGAGGCTGCCCCTGGTGGCTGGGGGGTGGGGGTGGTGGGAGACATGAGTGGGGGCCTGGTGGAGGCTGCCCCTGCAATGCTGGGGGGTGGGGGTGATGGGAGACATGAGTGGGGGCCTGGTGGAGGCTGCCCCTGTGGCAGTGGGGTGGGGGTGATAGGGGACATGAGTGGGTGCCTGGTGGAGGCTGCCCCTGCACTGCTGGGGGGTGGGGTGATGGGAGACATGAGTGGGGGCCTGGTGGAGGCTGCCCCTGGTGGCTGGGGGGTGGGGGTGGTGGGAGACATGAGTGGGGGCCTGGTGGAGGCTGGCCCTGCACTGCTGGCGGGTGGGGGTGATAGGGGACATGAGTGGGGGCCTGGTGGAGGGTGCCCCTGCAATGCTGGGGGGTGGGGGTGATGGGAGACATGAGTGGGGGCCTGGTGGATGCTGCCCCTGGTGGCAGTGGGGTGGGGGTGATGGGAGACATGAGTGGGGGCCTGGTGGAGTCTGCCCCTGGTGGCTGGGGGGTGGGGGTGGTGGGAGCCATGAATGGGGGCCTGGTGGAGGCTGCCTCTGCACTGCTGGGGGGTGGGGGTGATAGGGGACATGAGTGGGGGCCTGGTGGAGGCTGCCCCTGGTGGCTGGGGGGTGGGGGTGGTGGGAGACATGAGTGGGGGCCTGGTGGAGGCTGCCCCTGCACTGCTGGGGGGTGGGGGTGATGGGAGACATGAATAGGGGCCTGGTGGAGGCTGCCCCTGGTGGCAGTGGGGTGGTGGTGGTGGGAGACATGAGTGGGGGCCTGGTGGAGGCTGCCCCTGGTGGCTGTGGGGTGGGGGTGGTGGGAGACATGAGTGGGGGCCTGGTGGAGGCTGCCCCTGGTGGCTAGGGGGTGGGGGTGATAGGGGACATGAGTGGGGACCTGGTGGAGGCTGCCCCTGGTGGCTGGGGGGTGGGGGTGGTGGGAGACATGAGTGGGGGCCTGGTGGAGGCTGCCCCTGCACTGCTGGGGGGTGGGGGTGATGGGAGACATGAATAGGGGCCTGGTGGAGGCTGCCCCTGGTGGCAGTGGGGTGGTGGTGGTGGGAGACATGAGTGGGGGCCTGGTGGAGGATGCCCCTGGTGGCTGGGGGGTGGGGGTGGTGGGAGACATGCGTGGGGGCCTGGTGGAGGCTGCCCCTGGTGGCTGGTTGGTGGGGGTGGTGGGAGACATGAGTGGGGGGCTGTTGGAGGCTGCCCATGTACTACTGGGGGGTGGGGGTGATGGGAGACATGAGTGGGGGCCTGGTGGAGGCTGCCCCTGGTGGCAGTGGGGTGGTGGTGGTGGGAGACATGAGTGGGGGCCTGGTGGAGGCTGCCCGTGGTGGCTTGGGGGTGGGGGTGGTGGGAGACATGAGTGGGGGCCTGGTGGAGGCTGGCCCTGCACTGCTGGGGGGTGGGGGTGATAGGGGACATGAGCGGGGGCCTGGTGGAGGCTGCCCCTGCAATGCTGGGGGGGTGGGGGTGATGGGAGACATGAGTGGGGGCCTGGTGGAGGCTGCCCCTGGTGGCAGTGGGGTGGGGGTGATGGGAGACATGAGTGGGGCCCTGGTGGAGGCTGCCCCTGGTGGCAGTGGGGTGGGGGTGATGGGAGACATGAGTGGGGGCCTGGTGGATGCTGCCCCTGCACTGCTGGGGGGTGGGGGTGATGGGAGACATGAGTGGGGGCCTGGTGGAGTCTGCCCCTGCACTGCTGGGGGGTGGGGGTGATGGGAGACATGAGTGGGGGCCTGGTGGAGGCTGCCCCTGGTGGCTGGGGGGTGGGGGTGGTGGGAGACATGAGTGGGGGCCTAGTGGAGGCTGGCCCTGCACTGCTGGGGGGTGGGGGTGATAGCGGACATGAGTGGGGGCCTGGTGGAGGCTGCCCCTGCAATGCTGGGGGGTGGGGGTGATGGGAGACATGAGTGGGGGCCTGGTGGAGGCTGCCCCTGGTGGCAGTGGGGTGGGGGTGATAGGGGACATGAGTGGGGGCCTGGTGAAGGCTGCCCCTGCACTGCTGGGGGGTGGGGGTGATGGGAGACATGAGTGGGGGCCTGGTGGAGGCTGCCCCTGGTGGCTGGGGGGTGGGGGCGGTGGGAGACATGAGTGGGGGCCTGGTGGAGGCTGGCCCTGCACTGCTGGGGGGTGGGGGTGATAGCGGACATGAGTGGGGGCCTGGTGGAGGCTGCCCCTGCAATGCTGGGGGGTGGGGGCGATGGGAGACATGAGTGGGGGCCTGGTGGAGGCTGCCCCTGGTGGCTGGGGGGTGGGGGTGGTGGGAGACATGAGTGGGGGCCTGGTGGAGGCTGGCCCTGCACTGCTGGGGGGTGGGGGTGATAGGGGACATGAGCGGGGGCCTGGTGGAGGCTGCCCCTGCAATGCTGGGGGGGGGTGGGGGTGATGGGAGACATGAGTGGGGGCCTGGTGGAGGCTGCCCCTGGTGGCAGTGGGGTGGGGGTGATGGGAGACATGAGTGGGGGCCTGGTGGAGGCTGCCCCTGGTGGCAGTGGGGTGGGGGTGATGGGAGACATGAGTGGGGGCCTGGTGGATGCTGCCCCTGCACTGCTGAGGGGTGGGGGTGATGGGAGACATGAGTGGGGGCCTGGTGGAGTCTGCCCCTGCACTGCTGGGGGGCGGGGGTGATGGGAGACATGAGTGGGGGCCTGGTGGAGGCTGCCCCTGGTGGCTGGGGGGTGGGGGTGGTGGGAGACATGAGTGGGGGCCTAGTGGAGGCTGGCCCTGCACTGCTGGGGGGTGGGGGTGATAGCGGACATGAGTGGGGGCCTGGTGGAGGCTGCCCCTGCAATGCTGGGGGGTGGGGGCGATGGGAGACATGAGTGGGGGCCTGGTGGAGGCTGCCCCTGGTGGCAGTGGGGTGGGGGTGATAGGGGACATGAGTGGGGGCCTGGTGAAGGCTGCCCTTGCACTGCTGGGGGGTGGGGGTGATGGGAGACATGAGTGGGGGCCTGGTGGAGGCTGCCCCTGGTGGCTGGGGGGTGGAGGCGGTGGGAGACATGAGTGGGGGCCTGGTGGAGGCTCGCCCTGCACTGCTGGGGGGTGGGGGTGATAGGGGACATGAGTGGGGGCCTGGTGGAGGCTGCCCCTGCAATGCTGGGGGGTGGGGGTGATGAGAGACATGAGTGGGGGCCTGCTGGAGGCTGTCCCTGGTGGCAGTGGTGTGGGGGTGATGGGAGACATGAGTGGGGGCCTGGTGGAGGCTGCCCCTGGTGGCAGTGGGGTGGGGGTGATGGGAGACATGAGTGGGGGCCTGGTGGATGCTGCCCCTGCACTGCTGAGGGGTGGGGGTGATGGGAGACATGAGTGGGGGCCTGGTGGAGTCTGCCCCTGCACTGCTGGGGGGCGGGGGTGATGGGAGACATGAGTGGGGGCCTGGTGGAGGCTGCCCCTGGTGGCTGGGGGGTGGGGGTGGTGGGAGACATGAGTGGGGGCCTAGTGGAGGCTGGCCCTGCACTGCTGGGGGGTGGGGGTGATAGCGGACATGAGTGGGGGCCTGGTGGAGGCTGCCCCTGCAATGCTGGGGGGTGGGGGCGATGGGAGACATGAGTGGGGGCCTGGTGGAGGCTGCCCCTGGTGGCAGTGGGGTGGGGGTGATAGGGGACATGAGTGGGGGCCTGGTGAAGGCTGCCCTTGCACTGCTGGGGGGTGGGGGTGATGGGAGACATGAGTGGGGGCCTGGTGGAGGCTGCCCCTGGTGGCTGGGGGGTGGAGGCGGTGGGAGACATGAGTGGGGGCCTGGTGGAGGCTCGCCCTGCACTGCTGGGGGGTGGGGGTGATAGGGGACATGAGTGGGGGCCTGGTGGAGGCTGCCCCTGCAATGCTGGGGGGTGGGGGTGATGAGAGACATGAGTGGGGGCCTGCTGGAGGCTGTCCCTGGTGGCAGTGGTGTGGGGGTGATGGGAGACATGAGTGGGGGCCTGGTGGAGGCTGCCCCTGGTGGCTGGGGGGTGGGGGTGGTGGGAGACATGAGTGGGGGCCTGGTGGAGGCTGTCCCTGGTGGCAGTGGGGTGGGGGTGATGGGAGACATGAGTGGGGGCCTGGTGGAGGCTGCCCCTGCACTGCTGGGGGATGGGGGTGATGGGAGACATGAGTGGGGGCCTGGTGGAGGCTGCCCCTGGTGGCTGGGGGGTGGGGGTGGTGGGAGACATGAGTCGGGGCCTGGTGGAGGCTGCCCCTGCACTGCTGCGGGGTGGGGGTGATAGGGGACATGAGTGGGGGCCTGGTGGAGGCTGCCCCTGCCATGCTGGGGGGTGGGTGTGATGGGAGACATGAGTGGGGGCCTGGTGGAGGCTGCCCCTGGTGGCTGGGGGGTGGGGGTGGTGGGGGACATGAGTGGGGGCCTGGTGGAGGCTGCCCCTGCACTGCTGGGGGGTGGGGGTGATAGGGGACATGAGTGGGGGCCTGGTGGAGGCTGTCCCTGCAATGCTGGGGGGTGGGGGTGATGGGAGACATGAGTGGGGGCCTGGTAGAGGCTGCCCCTGGTGGCTGGGGTGTGGGGGTGATGGGAGACATGAGTGGGGGCCTGGTGGAGGCTGCCCCTGGTGGCTGGGGGGTGGGGGTGGTGGGAGACATGAGTGGGGGCCTGGTGGAGGCTGGCCCTGCATTGCTGGGGGGTGGGGGTGATGGGAGACATGAGTGGGGGCCTGGTGGAGGCTGCCCCTGGTGGCTGGGGGGTGGGGGTGGTGGGGGACATGAGTGGGGGCCTGGTGGAGGCTGCCCCTGCACTGCTGGGGGGTGGGGGTGATAGGGGACATGAGTGGGGGCCTGGTGGAGGCTGTCCCTGCAATGCTGGGGGGTGGGGGTGATGGGAGACATGAGTGGGGGCCTGGTAGAGGCTGCCCCTGGTGGCTGGGGTGTGGGGGTGATGGGAGACATGAGTGGGGGCCTGGTGGAGGCTGCCCCTGGTGGCAGTGGGGTGGGGGTGATGGGAGACATGAGTGGGGGCCTGGTGGAGGCTGCCCCTGGTGGCTGGGGGGTGGGGGTGGTGGGAGACATGAGTAGGGGCCTGGTGGAGGGTGCCCCTGCACTGCTGGGGGGTGGGGGTGATAGGGGACATGAGTGGGGGCCTGGTGGAGGCTGCCCCTGCAATGCTGGGGGTGGGGGTGATGGGAGACATGAGTGGGGGCCTGGTGGAGGCTGCCCCTGGTGGCAGTGGGGTGGGGGTGATAGGGGACATGAGTGGGGGCCTGGTGGAGGCTGCCCCTGCACTGCTGGGGGGTGCGAGTGCAGGGGGACATGTGTGGGGTCCTGGTGGAGGGTGCCCCTGCACTGCTGGGGGGTGGGGGTGATGGGAGACATGAGTGGGGGCCTGGTGGAGGCTGCCCCTGGTGGCAGTGGGGTGGTGGGAGAGATGAGTGGGAGCCTGGTGGATGCTGCCCCTGATGGCTGGGGGGTGGGGGTGGTGGGAGACATGAGTGGGGGCCTGGTGGAGGCTGCCCCTGGTGGCTGGGGGGTGGGGGTGATGGGAGACATGAGTGGGGGCCTGGTGGAGGCTGCCCCTGGTGGCTGGGGGTGGGGTGGTGGGAGACATGAGTGGGGGCCTGGTGGAGGCTGCCCCTGCAATGCTGGGGGGTGGGGGTGATCAGAGACATGAGTGGGGGCCTGGTGGAGGCTGCCCCTGGTGGCTGGGGGGTGGGGGTGGTGGGAGACATGAGTGGGGGCCTGTTGGAGGCTGCCTCTGCACTGCTGGGGGGTGGGGGTGATAGGGGACATGAGTGGGGGCCTGGTGGAGGCTGCCCCTGGTGGCTGGGGGGTGGGGGTGAGGGGAGACATGAGTGGGGGCCTGGTGGAGGCTGCCCCTGGTGACTGGGGGTGCAGGGGGACATGCGTTGGTTGGCAGTAGTGCAAGGTGACATGTGGGTTGGCTGGGGGGGCATGGCCATGGTGGATGGGGTGCGTTCAGGACATGTGCAGGGTAGTCCCCTGTGATGTGGCCCACCTGCAGGGGCCGTGGAGGGTGTAGAGGGAACACCTGGGAGGACCCACACGTGCAATTCACGTGTGGTGCTCCCCGCGCACCCCTGTAATACACGTACCCTAATAGAATCACGTGTGATACTTCCCGCGCACCCCTGGAATACACGTACCCTGCTGCTTTTGCGTGTGATACTTCCCGTGCACCCCTGGAATACACGTACCCTGCTGTTTTTGCGTGTGATACTTCCCGCGCACCCCTGGAATACACGTTCCCTGATGGAATCGCGTGTGATACTTCCCGCGCACCCCTGAGATACACGTACCCTGCTGCTTTTGCGTGTGATACTTCCCGCGCACCCCTGAAATACACGTACCCTGCTGCTTTTGCGTGTGATACTTCCGGCGCACCCCTGGAATACACGTACCCTGCTGTTTTTGCGTGTGTTACTTCCCACGCACCCCTGATGTACACGTACCCAGGACAATTGCGTGTGGTACTTCCCGCAAACCAATGAAATACACGTTCCCCGCTTGGCGTTTGCTGTTTTCCAGCCCTGTGAACTGGTCCAGGGTTAGCGCAGCCCTTTGCGATGATTTGGGGATTTTGAAGGCTTTACCTTGCGTGAGGGCGTTCTTGGGGGCGTAACTGGCGCTGCTGCAGGGTCGCTGCGCCACTCTGCGCAACGGCTGGTTTCGGAGAGAAAAATCCATGAATACGCGGTGCGATGAAAAGGATTTTTTCGCACGTGGCTGGCGCAGTGTATCGCACGGGGACACTGTGCGCCAGCCGCGTGCGCCATTTTTGTGCGAATTTCTATGAATTACCCTGTGAGTGTTTTACAAAAAATGTTTTTGACCAAAGTACCCCAGTTTGTGGCAGCAGAAGTATTCCTCCTGACATTACAGTTAAAAAAGGGGGATATTTGTGTAATAAAGATGAGAAAATACCAATTCACATTTTAGAAACATTGGACCAAATGCATGTACAAGTAAAGCAAATAGGTAAAATAAACATGCATTTGCCATTTAAAGATCAGAAAATCAACACTGCCCCTTCCCCATAGGATCAGCAGAGAGCCATGATGACTCAGCATTCCATTTATATTTTTAGCTGGTGTCTTTTACCATGCCTCAAAACACCACAAACATACCCCATCCGAAAAACAACAAAAAATACTATTTTTCAAATGTCTCATCTCCTCTCAGTGGCGCAGGTAGAATGCATAGCTTTAGCATTCGAAAGGTTTGTATTCAGTATTAGTACTCGGTGATGGTCAACCAGAATGAAACAAACATTCTAATTGGCCCTCGCCAGTGCTTTACCCGGCTGGGAATCCCTCAGCCGGTATTCCACTCCTTTGTCCCTGGCTGGGGGTGTGGCAGCCCATCAGCCAATGAGGAGGCTCGAAGTGGGGACATCCCCACTCCGAGTCTCCACATGGCTAGAGGCTGCCATCGTCCCCCGCCTGGGATTAGCCCCTCAGCCAATGAGGAGGCTCAAAGCCGGGCCATCCCCGCTCTGAGCCTCCACATGGCTGGAGGCTGCCATCGTCCCCCGCCGGGGATTAAGGTATGTTTTTTTTTTCCTCCCCTCTGCCCCTGCACACAATCACCTCCCTGCCCACCCAACCCCACTTACCTTCGTATTACTCCTTTTCGGGAGCGACGCGCTGGGAACACTTCTGTTCCCAGCCCGTCCACTCCTGATAGCCGACATGGAAAGGGAAAATGGACTCCATTTTCCCTTTCCCGGCAGCCATTTCCTTTCACATTTATTTTTCTTTTCTGTCCCGAAATGCTACAGCATTTCGAAACAGAAAAGAATGCTATTAGTACCACAGTCTTGCACACCGGGGTACTAATAGCAATATGCCACGACACTGCGTGAGCATTACCGAGTCAGGTAATGCCCCGGGGCCTTCGTTAACTATGGACCCCAGGATATTACCTGACTTATTTTTACCTGAAAAATAATATATTTCTGATTCATGCCAACATTCAGCAAAACATACATTTAGATGTATCCTAGAATATAGTGTGTGATATATGTTAAAAATGATGATCTCTTTACCAATGTGATATAGGCGGTTGTTCTCTTGATGAAGGTATGGATGCATTTATATGCTTTGCGACAACTGTAACATCTGTTTTAATGAGTTCCTTTTGGGATATCCTTTGTTTATACCGGGTATATGGCATCTGTCCCTGGATATGATGACAAACTTAGCATGTTATGTAATCTCTAGGTTTACACTGTCGAAACCTAAAGTATGGTGGCAGTATGCGTCACATGATACATGTTATAACTGAGCATACAATGGCAATACCTGGCAAAACAGAAAACATTTCAATATGCAAATTCCAATATGATTGGATTTGCCAGTGAGTGTTTTTTTTCTGTTGGACCAAATGCTAACGTCTTTTATATGATTTGAGTACTTGTATTCTTTCTCGGTTTCTAAATGTCATCTGAAATCTGGGTTTTTGAATTCTATGTGTAAACCATCTCAGCACACAATTCTTTACTAGTCCACTAAAAGACATCAGTGCCTTTATTTGAGGGATTTTAGTGCGAGATAGTTCACAATTATGCTTGTTTCATTGCAGGACCCGGCCTGGCCTTCATTGCTTATCCACGAGCTGTCTCAATGATGCCTTTTGCACCACTCTGGGCCTGTTTCTTTTTTGTGATGATAGTTCTGCTGGGATTGGACAGCCAGGTAAGACTGTGCATTTAGTGTATGTTCCCCTCATATTGGCACACACAAACACGCGCGCGCGCGCACACGCACACAGTCTGCAGATATATTTAACCTCAAACTAGAACATGTGGTACTTTCCATTTTCTATATTTTCAATGGGCCCAATTTGCAACAAAACGATGGAATGGAATGATAACATAAAGTCGAACTAAGATTGTCTGGGAGAGTACGACATTGAGCATATGGGTCAGAAAACAAATATGCCTTTACTGTTTGCATAAAAAGCAACAAAAGCACTATCTTCAAGAAAACAAATGTTTCCTTTTGGGACCAATAAGACATTATACAAATCAAAAGAAAGAGCTAATTCAAATTAATTTCAGGATAGGGGGTCCAATAGCCCTTGTACAACCAATCATTTCCTCCCGAGCACTATGGGACAAATGCGCCCACTTTTTCTCATTTAAAATATTTATGTGCAGCTAATTGAAAAAATTGACATGCAAATTCACAGCTTTCCCTGTTCAGATGGCCTGCCTTTCCTTACTCCATGTAGAGCGACTATATAACTTGATACCCTCATGTTTCCCTGAAAAGAATGTAACTGTCACAATTTGTGCAACAATGTAAGCCGTCATTAATGTTTTGTTCTTGTGACACAGATTTTTAAAGTCAAAAAGTAATCTATAATCGCTATATTAAAAAGTACCGTTGGGCTCATGTCCAAGCCTGCATCTCTGGAGCCATCATAACACGGCTGACCTCTTTAAAATCTGCAAGTAACTTGACAATTTTACCGCAGTCTCCTCTTCTTCTCCTCCTCCCTCCCAGACCCTCAGCTCTACACTGGTTGCCCACTTTTCCTCCAAAACTCTTGACATTCTGGCCTCTCTGTCTTCTGCACCCCTTCTTCTTGCCCCCACCTTCTCTCGCCCCTCTTGGTCCCCGCATCCCCCCATACTTTCCTCCCTCTCTTCCATTGCACCAGGTGAGATCTCTAGGCAGGGAGGTAATTTCACCAAAACGCCAGGGCTAGTGTAAGTGACATCGCACAACCCTTGACCTCTGATCACATCACTGGAAGTGATGTCATTTGACTTCACTCGAAGTGACATCACAGGAAGCAATGGAATATGACCTTTCAATCCTTGACAAAACAAGAAGTGGCATCCTAAGTACACTATGAAAAATATGGCACGATTTCACTATAATGTGATATCCATTTCATACAATAATGTGTATCATTAATATCAGTGTGTATAGGCCCATATTACCAAATTACTGTGAATGCAAGAAGACGTTCAAGGCCAAATGATAATGATGTGTTATCATATAGCACGTACGCTAAAGCGATTTATGTAGAACAAATATATATATATACAATATCACCCAACCTGTGTTGGTACTCATTTATCAAACTCGGAAGGATGAAAGGCTGAGTTGAGCTGTTTAAGAGCAGACTAAATCTGTAACTCACCCCCTGAAGTGTGCCTGAAATAAACCTTTAATAAGTTTAGCAATGATTGTATAGAATTCCAGAAAGACAAATTATTTGTTATTCCTATTCTTTCACATTTAGGGTCACTGCTAAAAGTGTTAAACTTGGGGAACCCCCTGTTTTTTTAAGAGGCCCGAACAAGAAAGACAGCTGTTCCAGAAACAAAGAGCCACGTGGCGCGGACCACAGCCAAGGAATTTACATTAAAAAATATATATATGTTTTTTACAGGTAGCAACGGGGAACACAGGGGTAGAAAGGGAGACCCTCAAGTGACATCCATGTCTCTAGAGTTGTCCGCTGTATGAAAGTCTCCTCTAAGCAGGTCCTCCCCTGCTCCTCCAGAACCATCAAGGACAACATCACCATCCTTTTCCCAGCCTTGGCTGACCTCTGCAACAACTCTTTTACCACATGCTCCTTCCCTCAACCCCTTGAGCACTCTCTTGTGCACCTTCTCCTAAAAATGCCATCCACTGACCCTTCTTGCTTGACTAAACTATCGACCTATCTCTATCACCCCTTTTTTGGGCAAACCCATGGAGAAACTGGTCATCCCCCAACTGAGCCTACACACCGAAATGGCCATCAGTCTGGTTTCAGGGTAGCCAGAGGCTCGAAAACTGCTTTCCTGAACACCCGTGAAGACCTACTCTCTAACTTGGACTCTAACACTCCCTCTGTTCTGATCCTCCTCGATCTTTCTTCTAATTTTGAAACAGTCAACCACTCCATCCTCATAAATCGTCTCCATGTTACCATAGGCATCATGGACAGGGCACTGGCATGGCTGACCTCCTTCCTCTCTAACAGACTGTCTTGGATTATCCAAATCAACCCGAAAGGAGGAGGCCATAAGAATGGAGTTAGGCTTGATCTCTCTCAGCATTTTAGTCAAAACTAAGAGAACTGTGTTCCATATGAAAATCATGAAAGTCAAGGGATCTACAATATTATGTAGTAGTTTGTTTCATAATGTTAAGTGCTGTAAGCAAACTCAAGCAACTAGGGAGTTGGAAGATAACTGCAATAATATCAGACTGAAATAAGCTGGCAACAGAGTGAACACGAATCAGTGACTATTGCAATCAAGACATTGGTGGATAAGGCTAATACTTGGAATAGGATTAACACAATAGACTATCTGAGTGGGAAACCACTTTACGAAAATACACTAGGTAGCACTTCTCCATCAGGAAACCTGCTGCATATATAAAATATACGATAGATCATGGATTGCATTGTTCTTTAATGCTTTTAAGATTCAATCTGCTTCCCTCATATATGATTACGGGGGCTTGGAAAAAAGTACCAGTAGAGGATAGGCTTTGCACAATGTCTAAAGGTAGTATAGAAACTACCAGAGATGTATTTACACAATTCAAAGAGCTACAGAAACAGTTCATAACCCATTATGGACATCTGATAACAAGAATGGAAGATGTTACTAATGAACAATTTTGGTTAACTATAAATAGTGCTGAATCTAGGGTTATGTCCGCAGCAGCCTATCATGTCTGAAAATATATTTTAATAAGGGGGATTTTATAATTTTTGTGCACATTTATTTTGATCATTGTAGTTACTTACAATGGATTAATAATGAACTGTATAAGTGAAATTATAATTATAATGTCAAAGTGTGACTTAGAATGTATTTTAAATGTAATGTGAATTTAATGACATATGAATTTGTTTTTAACGGAATTGGAAGACAATGTAAAGTTTACACGTAAACCATATCCACTTAATAAAATAAAAATAGAAGTCATGATAAGGTTTACAAGAATCAACACACCATATTTCTTGTAACTCTGCATATGTAGTTTCAGTGATTTATTTCTGTTGTATTAACCAACATCTAGTGGGTTCTGCCATTAGATTTTGCAACACAAGGATTATTCCACACACATGGGAGATAAAAAATAAAAACACGGCCTGCCCGTTTTTATGCACTTCAATTAGAGCCACAAATGATCTCTGGCTGGTTTTAGTTTTTTTGCCATTGAGAAAATAGTTCCACATATAATAAGTGGAAAACTGGAACTCAAGTTACAACAGGCAGTGAGCCATTGTTAAATAAGTCTGTACAGCAAATCTCATTTTTGTCTAAATCTGTTGAGTGAACATTGCTTCCCTGGGAAAAACATAATATTGATTAGAGGCAGTTGTTATCGAAAGGAAGGCTCTAGACATTATTTAGATAATCATTTTATATACTGTTGTATTGCCTATTTATCATATCAGTGTCTATATTATGTTTGACAGTGTCTACACCCAATAGCTCCAGCCATGGCTCATTGTGGGCATGATCTATTGGAAACCTATGACGATTCCATATTTAAAATGGTTATGCACAGCAAATGGCCAGTCTAATAGTTTTCCTTCTTTGTAATGTCACAATGTGGCTGGGTGGGTGCCATCAAATACATAGACACTCCAAGAATGTACCTAAAAGTATGCTAATACAGCTCTTACAAGAACTGGCTTTTCGTCTTTTTGACAGAGTAGTCTCCCTTATTAACGCCATGTCCAGAATCTGGGCCTCCTCTGTTATTGCCAAGTAAAGCCCAGTCAGCTTTTCCACCAATATAGAAGCCGGTCCGATGTTGGTGGGCAGAGGTCTCCGGACTCTTCAGGTGGAGAGGTCAGGTTCAGAGTTTCCTTTGCTGTGAGATCGTCCTCCTGTTCTGCTCTAGGTCAGGCTCTGGCCTAACCCCCCCCGAGTCTCCACACCGGGTGCTCTTTCCTCTACCATCCTTAGGTTCCTATCTATTCTAAGCGGGGTCTCACTCCAACACAGTTCCTAATTTCCTTGGCTCCTTGTGTTCACCTCCTACTACCTCCTGATTTTTCCCACCTTCTTCTGCTGGTTCACTGCCTTTTCCTGTGATCCTCATCCAACTACTCTTGCTGATCTACCACCTTCTCATCTCTACCACCTCCTTTCTTCCGTTCTTTACAACCTGCTTTCACAATCAGCTTCTTTTAACCCACTTTCCCTTTTCTCCAGTTTAGTTCAACCTCCTTCTTCTGATTTTTCCCAACCTCCTCCAGTAACTCACACACATCCTGAAACAAATCTCCAACCTCCTCATGATTTTTCCCAAACTCCTCCATTTACTCTTCAACCTTTTCTAGAACATTTGCAACTGCTTCTAGTCCAGCAATGTATCCCCATCTAGCTCTGCACCACCACACTTTCTTCTTCTCCTCTGGACTCTGCACTAATTTCTCATGCTGCCCTCCAACTCTCTCCAAATGCCATACATCTACTACTTCAACAACGCACACACAGACTAGGGCTGGAGTTTCTTTTATAGTGTACCTACCTCACCTGGCTTCCAAATTAGAGGTTGCAGCTGTAACTTGAGGGGAGGCCTCAGCTGAGATTGTCTGGATCTGTTCTCTTCCGGTGCCACCCCTGGAAGTGGACCTAATGAGACAGAGGTTATAAGGGAAGGGTGGCCATTTTGTATTTTGCTGATCTACCCATAACCCCCAGTTGTTTGCAGTTCTTAGCTATGTGTATTCATATGGTGAGTTGTACTTCGAATCCAAATTTCTGTTGTTAAGGTTGTTCTCCGGAGGACATCTATAACTGCCTGACATGTTTCGTTCCCTTTCGGTATTGCAAAATCTTCTTCAAAAGTTGATGGGCATATATTGAGAGAAATCTGAGTCCATACATCTGTTTTTCAAATGTATCTCACTGCTTGGGAATGAATCCACCATGACATACTTACTTGATCTGATTTATGGATTATAGAAGGAGTTGCATATTTAAGTTTCCAACCACCTACCAACGCTAATATTAAGCATCTTAGGATACTTAATATATATGACATGTAGTTGGATATCTCATGTAATTAAGGTATTTGGTTCCCAGACATATACTCATACCTGTGGTTTGGCGAGGTGTTGGTATCTGGGCCCCATTTCATTGGTTGAATAATGCTAGTACAGTCCTCCCCGCATTTGTCTTTCATTTTTCTGATTTAAACTTGCTCCTTTTTGCCCAACCAGGGAGGTGCTGGGAAAGGTTTATAAGGGATAGGGACAGGCACAAGTTCTTGGACCAGGGACATTAAGGATCCTTCTTTCTGTGACCTTGCTGCCCTGATGGACTAAGCATCCAATCCCGTGGCTGCCATGAAGCTGGTCAGTGATGCTTTAAGATCCCAGATGGCAACATGCCACAATGAATGCTAGGCTACACCTGCTGCAAGCTGATCACAGTCTGTTCCCATATGATGCCCTTGAGCTATGTGCTGTTGTGGCACAACCCTTATGTGAGGTTCCTCCCAAACCTTTTGTAACCTAGGATCCGGGAGCAGTTCCCGCAGGAGATCTGCTTCCGCAAGCTCCCTTTCTCTTGACCTCATTGAAATGTTTTTTGTGGGATTCCAAAAAGTCCCATAATTACATGGTTGATGGAAGGAGCCTTTGGCAAGGAAATGACTATAGCAATCTGCCAAGGAAGGAACAAGGGAGGCAATGTTGTCCTTGATAGTTCTAGAGGATCAGGCGAGCACTGGTTTGGAAGAGACATTCATAGAGAGGACTAGTCTAGAGACCTCATCCGGTGCTATGGGAGAGGAGTAGGAGAGAGGTAGCGAAGGGGGAGGGGAGTTTAGGAAGGCAGGATAGCTGGGGAGGAATGAGGAAGTGGGTAGAGGAGAGTGAGGACAGAATGTCCTGGGTTTTGGAAAAGAAGCAGGAGGCCAGAGAGGTACAGAGGGTCAGGGATGGAAGGGGAGAAGTAGAACCTGCAGAAGGATTTGCAAGTTCCTTGCCGATTTTGAACAGTTTGCTAGAATTGTTAGAGGCCCTGGGGATGCAGGCTTGGATGTGAGCCGTCTTCTTAGAGCAAATGGAAAATCTGTCTTGGAGCAGGTGACAGGCCAGTTTGTAAGAGGATGCCTCTGAAGCCGGCCACTATTCAGTTGCATTTCAGAGAGGCTAGATAATTTATTAGGCTGCCATTGATGAGGCTCACAGAGTAATATCGTTTTTAGAAAGGCATTGGGGAATGCATATCACTTCTATGACAAAAAACGTGTGTGGGTAGGTCTCTGATCTTGTTTCTGCATCTATCCTCTTGATAAACCACATCGCACTGATACACCATGCTCTGCCCCCTTTTTATTCTACTTATGCTTACGTCTTATGTGTTTAGTACAAAGCAATCGGCCTCCTTGCTGCTGCCTCAGGACTATGATTGTCCTATAGACCTTGAATACGGGGCAAAGATTCCATGTGGCACCATGCATGCGCTCACAGAATAGGAAGATGCCTATCCATGCCAGTATCAGAATGAGTGTCTTGAGAATTGATTTTTCTGCCAATCATGGTCCACTGCAACCCCTCTACCCTTCATTTGCAAAATAAGGAAGAAAGGAATTAAGGCTCTGCATAGATCACTGCGCTTAACAGTGTCACTGTAAAAATAATACCACGTGTGTCTGATATTGGTACTTTCTGAACAGGTCTGCAGGGCCCAAATATCCACCAAATTGAATTTACAAGGGGCATACAGTCTTGTACGTTTCTGTTTGGGGGCGACAAATGGGAAATTGTATTTGGAGACATATTTATCATTGATTTATCTTGCATTTCTTGCCCCTTGTGAAAACACTGAACCAATTATCCATTAGCTTCTGTCCTATGAATATGGACAGAGAATGTGCAACTTTCTTTTGACACACACAAAGTGGTATTCGCTGCCATCCTGGTAATTCAACACGCCATGCTGGAGTTGCCTTTCGTCATTGAGACAGATGCATACTCATTCGCCATAGGTGCTGTACTGACAAAATGACTGCATCCTTGGCCACTTTTCTTAGGCAATGTAACTGGTGTGGAGAAACTTATACCATCACTGAAAAAGGGCTATGGGCCATAAAAGAAGCGTTGTCAGAATGGAGGCACCAGCCACTTGGTTCTAGACACCAGAACATTGTGTATTCAGACCATAAGAGTCTACTTGCCACTAGAGCTAATCTCTGGCTAGCTGGATGTCATTTGTTCTTTCCCACCTATGCTTTTGCTCTCACCTTCAGGCCTGAAGACAAATGCACAAAAGCAGATGCTCTTCCCACATGTTTGCATCAGGGAAGAACCATGACACAATGAAATCTAGTGTTATGATACCAGGACAGATAGTCTCCATCTCTTCCTTGATGGTCGATCTTCTGAAGCACTTGGGCAATGGAGATCTATACCCCATATTTATTTCTGAGTTGCAGCACGTCATTATTTTAGTGGGTTTACCCTATTACCAGGGTCATCGCTTTCTACCTGACTGTAGCTTGTGGGTACAAACCATGACCTAGTGCTATGATAACACGATTCTGTGTTATTTCGTAAGACTATTGCATTACTACACTGCAGGTGTTCGTGGCTGGGAATTACAAAAGACATAACCATTTATGTACAGACATGTTTCATATGTGCACATGCAAAGATAGACTCAGGCAAATCTGTAGGGTTATTGCAAACTTTGCATGTCCCGACTGATCCATACCACACCATGAACCTTGATTCTATACTGGATTTTTCTCCTGATCATGCTTGCACCAATATTCCAGTTGTTGTGTATTATTTCCCCAAGATGAGACACTATCCGCTGTGTCGGACTGCCCTCAGCCGCCCGGACTGCTGACACATTTTTCAGTTATATGGTTTGCCTACTGTGATGATTACTGACTGAGGAACGCAGTTTACATCTCGATTCTGGATGGCCTTGTCTTCCTCTCCGGATATCCAAAGCTGTCTGTGTTTATCATACAACCCACAGATAGACCACCAAAGGAAAATGTTGAACAGAACGTTGGAGCAGTTTTTGAGATACTTTTTCTTGTCGGTCTGACTGCGTGGCTGATCCTGATGCCCTCGGTGCAGACTCACTAGTGTCTGACCATCTTATTCCTTTCCCCCTTGAGAATTGTTTTTTGCATCTCCTCCCTTCCTCCTTTTCCTTATGCTCCTCTCTTTCGGTGTCAGACATTGCCTGCCCCCAACTCGTGCAACCTCTTGTGTCCTCTTTGTTCCTACTTATTTCCAACCTATCTAGGGACAGTTCTCTATTCCCACTACTTCGGGAGACGTCCTCAGTATCGTAAAGCTGAGTGCTCTCCAGGCGCTCGTCTTCCCCCTCCCCTTGGGGTACTTGTTCTAGCCCTATTTCATCATACATTCTATCGATCGTCTCTCCGATGCTTCTGGTGTCGAAGTCATCCTCGATATTAGCCCTAGACGTGCCTGGTACTGAATCGTACTCAGGAAATAATTCTTCTATATCTTCCCAGTCTACTACTGGCTCAGGTTTTTTAACCTCTCTTTCCAGTTATTCGAGATCATGTGCCCTCTTTCTTCTCTTGCGTTCTACATCATCATCAAACTCTCTGCACTTCCTCACTTCTTCTCCGATCCTATCTTCTTCCTCTTTCTTTGCGTCTCTATGTACGTTTCGGATTTCCTCATCCCTTCATCTCTTTATACTTTTCTCTCGTATCCTCTGCTCTTCCTCTATCCTTCACTGCTCCTGTCTGTCTTGATCATTGGCTACTCTCTGTTTACAATTGTTTTGCCTTTCTTGCGCTTCACGATATTCTTTACTCTTTCATCACTCAATCCTTTTTCTTTCTCCTTCTCCTTTCTCTGCACATCATCTAGCTTCTCCTTTTGTTTTGCATCATCAATGCCTTTACCATAGAGTTTCAATAAAATCTGACCCCCTATCCATTCGTTCTGTGTGAGTGCTATCTCATCAGTTCTATCCTCATTCCCTTTCCATCTTTTGCCTTCCCTCTCCGTGTCGAAAGATGTACTGGCTTGTTTCTGGCCTTTCCTCCCGTTCTCACGTCTCTCCTTGTCCCTCAGGACTTTGGAGGTGATATCTCTATCTCTATTTTTGTCTAGATTTTCATCACCGCTCTGCGTAGGTGACTCATATGCCGGCTTGCTATACCCTGTGGCTGCTTTAAGTTCTTACTGTCTTCAGTTTTCAGGATACGTTAAGTATCCAATCTACTGGCAGCTCCTTCTCTTTATCCTGTTGGTACATTTTCTACAACTGTAAACTAGATAGGTGTTTGTCTAACTTTTTGCCCGTGTATGTGGCGTGCAAGTATGTCGTCATGTGTTGCAAGACTGTTTTAGATGAGGATCCACCCTGGGGCCAAGGCATAAACATTTTCTGGGCGGTTCAGGAAAGGTAACTTTACTTTAGGTACTATATCTGTATATGGTAACAGAGTAAGAGGCTTGGGTAAACACTGTCAGATGGGGCATCTAAGTCCTACCTTCAAACTAGCTACTGTAGACGTCACTAAGAGCACAACGTCTCATTGGTTCTACTAACTATAGGACCCTAGATTACTTGGTCCCTTGTGATTGAGTTGGCACCAACCCCACCCATACTTTTCCACTTCGCTTAGCAGCACGCAAAATAATGAGGCCAGGTGCAGGGATTAAGTCTGTACCCCAGCTTTCCTTCAATTTATGTTACAGCCATTCATCACCTTAGTGGCATTGCGTCAATTACTGCCTTGTAGTTTGGCCTTGAGTCTGCCTCTTGGTCTGAGAAAGTTAAGGAGGATGGGTACGATAAGGCTCCATGCACAAGTGTGAAAGGCTTACTTCTGCTCACTCGGCCGGTCACGTGATTCAGACACCGAGAATTTGCCTCTTCTTCGTACAATTTGTGTATTTGACTTTCGTTTCATCCACCACCAGCCTTCGGCTTCTTATCTTGACCATTCAGAGCAGTATATTCTGTTCTTTGCTTCAATTAATTGTATCCACTGTTCGTCCATCTTGACAGATATGACCTTGGTTCTCCAGGCACGATTTGCCTCTGCTGAGTTTCGTTTCTGCCGCTGTAGTCTTGATTTCGCCAAATACGAAACGCTTTTCGTGAGGTCCTTTAGTAACCTTTTGGTTGATTCTGCTTCTTTTGAAAAGTGGAAATATACTTATATAATGTACTTCTTTGAGGTAGATTATGTATAGTGGCGCTTGCCGCACTATCTGTCTACTAAGCATTGCAAGGTGCACAATTTTCTTAGCTGTATTGCGGTTCCAAGCATATGTACATGTGTAAACTTGGTTGACTATCTTCATCATGGTCATGGTTTAAGCTTCTTATGTTTGACATTGTCCTTTCACTTTTGGTCCGCGATACCCTTTATTCATGGCGTTTTCTCTCTTTACGTCATTCTCTGGTCATCATTTCTTATATACGTGAGTCAGTCCAGGTTATTGGGGCGTCGCCATTCGTCTTCCATCAAGACCTTTTTGGTTTCTTCAGGGACTGTATTTAGACAATGTTCATTTCATTTTATTGGTTGATATGGCTTCCTCGATGGATACCTTACCGTCCATGCTTTCCTTGGTACTGGTACTTCAATAGGTGCTATTCTTCTGATAGGTACTGTACAGAGCCCCACTGCGGCTCTCTGCTGGTTTATTTGCTCATCATACGTCACGTATCTTGGTGTGAACATTCCTAGTACTTCAAAATGGATGGTTGGAGTGCGGGCTATACTTGGGACCTCCTCTACACTTCCCTCGCTCTGCACTTGCACGCTCAGAATTTTCACAAGGCCTAGTAGGACTGCTTTTGTATTTTGCTCATCGCTGTTATCATATTCCATTGTCCTGCTGTTCCCTTGTTCCCTTCCTTTTGCCCTGTAGGCGCTTTGAAACACAATTCCTTGATGTATAATTGCCTTAAAAATGCCCAATAAAATAAATGTTTTAAAAAAATATGGCATCTTTACCTAGATGCCTATGTGCTGCCTGGTGTTAAGCCCCTCAAAGATGGAAATCATCTTTCTCCCATCCGTCAATAAACATCCCACTCTACTATCTCCTATCCACTTTCTACACAACCTCATCCCTCCTCCAATGAGGCTCACAACGTTTGGGTCCTCTTAAACAGCAAACTTAAACTAATCACTTCATCCCTGCCACTGCAACTCCAGCCATGATTATTCTTTAAACTACCTATATCCTCTTCTACTTGGCATAGGGCCACCACAACAGAAGTCTTCCACTGCAAAATCACCCCCTCTTCAGGTGTTTGCTACTTTCTTCGAAATCTAGCCATTGCACACCGCCCAACCCTATTACCTGGAAAACGATATCTCCCTCTCAGGCTCTCCACGCTTAAAATCTCAACAACCTATATGTTCCTCAGTTCTTCTCTCTGCTGGCTCCCCATCACTGTAATGCTCTCCCCCACTAATGAAGGAATCCAACTCACAGAACTATGCAAGACCATGCTCGAGCTCTACCTTCTAGTTTGTGAACAGACAACCTTAACGTCCTGATAGGCCCCTCCCCAACTGCCCTGCCTGCCCTACCAAGATGTGAAACAAACGATGTACATATGAAAATTGTAATAATGTAAAATCAAACCCTTCTTCCCAGAAAACATCTCCAGATCTGCTGGCCATGCCTTGGTCCTCTCCCACCTCCACAGTGACAATATCCTCTTGGAAGGCCTTCCGGTGACTACCCTGGTTCCCCCGAGATGTGCCCTGCATGCTGCAGCACGACTCATCAAAGGACTTCTCAAATTCAACCACATCACCCCAACCCTAATCGAACTGCACTGGCTCCCGCTGCAAGCCTGTATCATCTTCAAATCCTGCTGCATCATCTACAAGGCTGTCACCTTGAAGTCCCCAAGCTACCGCACTGGGAAGCTCAGCATCTCCAGAGACCTGTGATCCACCAGAAGTTATGACATGTGCAGACTTGAACTGCACCGGTGCAGGAAGGTAAAAACCAGAAGACAGGCATTTTCTGTTTATGCCCCAAGAGTCTGGAACCCAACCCCTCCCTATCAATATCTGACTCACACCCTCAGATCTACAGTTCAGGATGGAATTCAAGAGCTTCCTCTTCAAGGAATGGCTCCTCTCTAACTCCTAAATCCATAACCCATACAGTCCACATCATACCTGAGACTGGTTGATCTGATCCCACAGTTTCCTCCTCTGGTTACTTGTAGACCCATTGCTGACAGCTGCACTCCCTCCCTTGTTGTCAGACCCCCTGTTTCTCTGTTCCCTAACCGTCTCCATCCCCCTATAATTGTAAAGTGCTGCATCGCTTCCCGCTTCCCAAAGCTAGGTTCACGCTCAATAAATAACCTAATAATAATAACAATGTAAACACTAGCTAATTGCAAAAATAGAAAGTATACGACATGTATGCATGGCCTCACATTGCCAAAGTCCCCTTTCTATGAATCACCAATGCACCCTTTCACCACTTATCATGATTTGCCCAATACAACCATTGTAGCCATGTACAAGCATCCTGGTGAGGGATTGCTTTCACCATCTGTACTTATATTCTACATACGCTTGTCTGCAACCACAAGTGATCCTGAGTGTTCAGGCTAGATAGACTAGCTCCACTTAAGAAAGGGGTAGCTTCAACTGAAATCTGGAGCAAAGAGGAAGCCATTGCAAAAGGCTAAGACCCTCATTCTTCTCACCAAGTGGAATCCCCCTAAAAGTCCAATCGCTACAGAAGACGGCAATCTGAGTCCCAGGGGATTCAAATCCTAGTGGGAAGGCATATGCCATTCCAGAGGCATGCATGTTGCATTTCAGCTATCGATCCAGATGAAAGTATGATGAGGCTGAAAGGAGGACATCCAACAAATGGAGAAAGTAAGCTATGCCTGGATTGAAGGGGAACTGTAGAATGTCAGGGAGTGAACAACAAACACTTGGTTGCCGAATGATGCAGCGTGAGGATATCCTTCCAGTCTTTTTTAACACAGTCCCAGTACCTGTGCTGTCTGCCACAGACCAAGAGATCAACAAAAGACTTGGAACTATTAAGTGAATTTTACTGATGGTGTATTGCACACAACAAAGGGCAGGGTGGGAGTAAGGCCTAGGAGGAGCATTTCTACAAAACAAGATTGATTCTCATAATAATGTTGCAGTCACAACCAAAAGAAAACACAGACAAGCGAGAGGGATGTTTGAGCACTATTATAAAGAGGGCGGTGGTACAACATCTCATTTCCTGAATCTAAAGCAGTTTATTTTCAGAAATGGGCCGCCCCGAAGGAGTCATACACAGTAATTCAAAACTTCTTTAGGTTCTCAGGGTATGGAAGCCTTCTGTAGGTTGCTGTGAAGTGGTACAACGCCTTTTCTTCACCAGTTATTTCAACGTCTGACATTCAAACGTGTAAAGAATTTCGAAAATGGTAGACAAAATGTTTAGGGGGGCGGGAAAGGGCAAATAAGGCGTTGGGGGGTTGGGAATAGGTAACAATAGATGGGGAGGGAGGATTTAGGGGATAACGTGTATTATGTGCACGTTTAAATGCCTGCCATTGAAATTACTGGCAATGAAAGAACATAGACGCCTGGGAAATGTCAGCCTTCCAGCGTTTTGGTCTCTTGATGTAAGTGACAGTTGATTTCTTCCCAATCTATCTCAGGTGTTTTGTCAGGCTGAAGTCATTATTAGCATGCCACCCCAGTCAAGGTTGGTTAAATCCAAGGGTTTAAGTGAGTACTCTTGACTCAAATTCGCAGTGAACCCTCAGATTCTGAATGCACACTTACTCTTTGGTTTCTTTTGTTGAATTTTCAGCCCCACCAGAATCCAGAATGTGGGTGTTGGCTGGCCTTTATCTTCCCATCATATTCTCTCTCTCTGTCTCTCTTTCTCTCTCTCTCCCTCTCTGTCTCTGTCTCTCCCCCCCTCTCTCTTTCTCTCGCTCCCTTCCACTTTCAAGGACTTTAGGCATTTTACCTCTCAGCATGCCTTTTAGTATGTGGCCCCCTTGTCTTGGCCTGTGCAGTTTTTCTGCTTTAATCCTTTCTGTCTATTTCTCCTCTTCTCTTACCCTCCTCTGTCCAACCTCTACCTGCCTTGAATAACCTCCTTAATTGTCTCCCCTCCAGCCCAACGTACCCCTTTGTCAACTTTTGTTCTAACTCCTCCTCTGTCCATCCTCCAACTCTGCCCACTCCCTGCCACTTTCTCCCTTCTCATGGCTTGCAACGCACACCTCCTCGCCATCAATCTCTCCCCAAACTTCCTCCATGCATGCTTGTCTTTGAGCTGTTTTATATTCAGGCTCATGTTGGGACACTCCCATTTTAAATTATCCCCGTGATCATGGATTTCCAGAGACAACCATCATTGCATCTCAAATTATTTGATCTCTTCTAGTTCATAAAGCCTCCTTGGTATGGTAACTTAAAAGAAAATTGATGTATACATTTGTTTGGTTACCAGACATTTGGTCGAAAAAAATTGGTCGACCAGACAAATGGTCGAACCAATTTGGTCGAAAACCAAACGGTCGAATTTTTTTTTTTTTTTATTTTCACCCCTTTTTTTTATTTTTTTGGGGGGATCCCCGCCCAACCCCCTTTTTTTCTCTAAAAACCCCTTTTTTTAAAAAACGAAAACCCGAAAAATAAATATATATATAAAAAAAAAAAAATCGACCATTTGGTTTTCGACCAATTTTCGTCGACCAAATGTCATTCGACCAGTTTTCAGTCGACCAAATTACAATATTATGAATCACATGTTCGTCAGGATGGTTTATTCATTAATTATGGATTGTAACCAAAAGGAAACAATTTTGCAGAAGATACATCATGCTAAAATGACAGTCATATACATATATATAAATCACGCAACAAGAGCTTTTCTTCTATTGACATGGTCGATGTTAGTGCCACTCATCTTCCCGGACACACAGTTTATAATTCCGCTGACTATTCATGGCACTCCCTTTGTGTCAGTCATGGGGAATACTTGCAAAGTTCACAATAACCTCTGGGGTTTCTCCCATAGTTCATGGTCGCTTGGCATCTCTCTCTTCCAGTGCCCTATGGTGTGCTCTCAGTGCGGGCATGCAGATTGTGATTGCTGTTTATGATTTTTCAAGTCTGAGTGGCTTATTCTAAAAGTGTCTGGCTGGATATAGATAGACCAGGTGAAGCCAGGTTCATTAATGTGTGCCCATCGCTAGCCCTCACTAATCTTTCCCACTTATTCCCTGAACGGGCAAAAGGAGTAAGCCCAAACTAGAAAAAGGAAAGAAAGCTATAGTGATGAATCCTAACCAGAACCTTCCCTTGGGCCCATGAGAGAAAAAAGGGTCCGAATTTGTAGGAGCTATGGAAAAGCAACATCGACATTGGGTAGAATTTAAGCAAGAAAAGGTGCCTGTTGGAAGTGATTCGTTGGCTCCCCTAAAGAAGAAAATTGAAGGCAGGTATCCTGACTTGTATCCTTGCGGAATCCAGGTCCCGAAGGAACTAGGATCAACAGTTCCACAGCCCGAGGGCACGCGGACGCGTTCCTTGGTCAAAGCAAGAAGCTGTGAATGTAACAGGAGAGTCCAGGCAAAGTGAAATGCACAGAGGTGGAAATCCTCAGATGGAGATGGTCCATGTAGACAGTGAAGGTAGTTTGCCAAGTCCATAAGGGGGTACCAACAAGAAATACAGTAAGAGTTCAGAGTTGGCCAAAGTAATACAAAATAAATACAAGACAAACAAGCCAGGAAGAAAGCAACACAAAGCCTGTTACATAATCCTGGTCATGACAAGAAAGTCAAATTCAAGAAAAATTGAAAAGAGAACAATTCAGGGGAAGAAAACATTAAGCAAGACATGCTGTTCCGGAGATGCTGAAAATTCTTGACAGTGAGAAATATGTGCTGTGTGCTGTGTTCTGCGAACTGTAAATGTGACTGAGGACACTCATAACGTACTGGGGCTTGCAGTTTGCCTTTCTACTAAACACGGTACATATCTTGCCCAGCCTCCACTCTAAACCTTCATAGACAGAGGGTATAACACATTCAGGAGTTACTTGGTCCAGGATACTGCACCCTGCCAATGCCCTCCCTTTCATACTACCTTAGGATGGGACGCTCGGGGTATTGATGATGGTAGCAAGCCATGAGGAGAGGGGCATGGACATTAATCGGTGGTTCACATGAGCGATTTTTGGGCCTGCAGCATTTCCAGTCTGTCAAACGTCAAAGACACTGACTGACCCAGCAGGATTCCAGGATATCTCCAACTTTGTCTTCTTACTGATAATGAACTCTCACAGAGAGAGGTCTTGTAGGCAATTGTAGGCAATTGAGTATCCTCCCTGCATGGGTTAATCAAGTTGAAGTGGAATACCATGGAAATGTGCAGATGTCGGGTGGAAAGCCACATCCTGTCCCCCAACACATATGTAGGGGTAGAGGCCAGATGGTTGTCAGCCTCTTTACGGAATAAGGCTTGTACATTAGTAAGGTGTTCCTTGTCTTGTTTATGGACTTGTGTGAGAATTTGGTGCACATCATTGTCATTAGCAGCTGGTACAGAAGAGTAACACAAGATTTGGTAGGCAGCATACGAAGATGAAAACCGAATTAAGCAAAGATGGGTGAAGAGTTTCGTTGGATGCAAACTCTGCAGTAGGGATTAGGGTAAACCAGTGGTCAAGATGTTGTAAATAACAGCATCACAAAAACTCAGAAGGGGGTGTCTCCACCACCCTATGTGAGCCGGCTAAGGACATTGCCACGTAGGCGACGATGCAGGAATATTACTCCTGCAATAGACAGAAGAACAATGAGAGAGGAGAGAGAGGGCTATACGTCCCAATTTCCTTTGCTCGATTAAGGTGGAGCAAGACCACAGTATATTCCATGGCCACACATGGATCGGGAAAAACTGAAAAGTAAGCTTCCAATGCTGACATCGGAAACCGGAAAATGGATACACGAGTTTGAAATAATGACTGGAGGGAGCACGTTAGCTATAGGGCATATCAAAGGTCTCTTAATCGCCATGCGTGGTGATAGAGCAGACGATGTGTGGACACGGGCAGGTTACACTGGGGTGACAACAGTTAATACCTCACATGACAGAGCACCATTTAACAATTGCAGAGACGCAGTGTGGAAAGCATTACGATCGCTGTACCCAGATATTTCCGATATGGGAGCTATCATGACTCGGAAAATGAGGGAGTCAGAAGACCCATTGATTTACATACAGAATTTCCAAGACGTTTGGGTACTCGAGACTCAGGAATCTTGGGGGAAATCTATACCAGTGTTCTACCATATATTATGTCAAAAGCTGCCAGAGCCTGTACAGAAACAGCTCAAGAAATTGGTAGGAATCGAGGCCAAACCTTGGTCGGAAATACGGCTGACCCTCGCACACTATTGCAGGCTACTGCAAGAAAATAATCGCAAAAAGGAAGCTGCACAGAAAGGTGAAGAGGCAAAATGAGTGCAGAAGAAATTGTCAAAATATGCCCTTGAAGGAGCAATGATAACTAGCACAGACGGATTGAACATGCAACAAGCCAATAATCCACAGCAGAATAATCAGGGCAATGCTGGGTTTTACCCCAGGGGAAGAGGATTTAGAGGACGAGGATGGCAGAGTAATCGGGGAGGTTTTAAGAGCAATCAGGTAGGTTTTCAAAACATGCAAAATGGCAACCCATATGTGTCAAATGGGCAAATGATCAGACCACCGCCAGTATGTTGCTTGTGTGGGATGACAGGGCATCTAGCACGCACATGCAGAAGTCAAAACATGATGCAAAACGGCCAAGCAAGGAACAGGAGTAGGTATGGTGAATCCACCTGTGTTTTTAAAGCAGGGGGGAAATGGAGTTGCACAGAATAACATAGTGCATCTGCAACCGCCAGGAGCACAGCAAGGCTTGCAACAAGCCAATAATCCACAGCAGAATAATCAGGGCAATGCTGGGTTTTACCCCAGGGGAAGAGGATTTAGAGGACGAGGATGGCAGAGTAAACGGGGAGGTTTTAAGAGCAATCAGGTAGGTTTTCAAAACATGCAAAATGGCAACCCATATGTGTCAAATGGGCAAATGATCAGACCACCGCCAGTATGTTGCTTGTGTGGGATGACAGGGCATCTAGCACGCACATGCAGAAGTCAAAACATGATGCAAAATGGCCAAGCAAGGAACAGGAGTAGGTATGGTGAATCCACCTGTGTTTTTAAAGCAGGGGGGAAATGGAGTTGCACAGAATAACATAGTGCATCTGCAACCGCCAGGAGCACAGCAAGGCTTGCAACTTCAGAATTCTATGAGCTTTCCGCAAGGACAGTCTCAACAGTCACTGATGCAACTGTCACAGACAGTAAGTACAGGACAGGCCATGAACCCTGGAATGAGGAGTAATGCTGGTGATGGGGGAAGTTCATTCGCACAAGGTGGGACAAAATTATATATGGACTAGGCCAGCTCACTGGGAACCCTGATGTGTTCTATCCTATCAGTGACACCAGACCCTCACCAGGAACCAAGGGTGGATGTCGTTGTAGGGGATAAAGAATATTCCTTCCTAGTTGACACGGGTGCAACACGTTCGTGTATACGTGAAGTCAAGTTTTCTTTGTCTGGCAATGCTGTAAATACCCAGAGTTTCCCAGGAGCTACAAGTCGTGTTCCTTTTACAAACGCACTTCCAGTCTCTAAAGGAGAATATGATATGATTGTTATTTTTGCAACAAACCCCAGTAAACATCTTGGGTCAAGATCTAATGACAAAGTTAAACATGACAATCTCGCTCACGGAGGATGGCATAGTATGCTCCACACCAGGAATGCATTATCTGAACGTATGCGAAAAGATTAGAGCATACGCATGACACACAGCTATGAGGGCTGTACCACTAGAGCCATAAATATTTGCATACGGAGTACGTGTGCTAATGGCAGGGCTGCCAGGCCTTGCATACAAAACCATGAGGACCCCAGATGAATTCCTCTTCAGGCCAAGGATACCTATGCACGAGGAAAAGGGACAAGTATTTCCCTTGATGATACACACAGCTGCAATACGAGGAAAAATGGCTTTGATTGATGGCTGTGATGATGAAGGCCGACAATGGTGTACAGTAATCACCATTGAAGAAGGATACAGATTGACTGACGTCACTAATGATGATCTGTTTGATGAGCAAGCAGATGAGGGAGAAACAGCAGTTGAGGTGAACCTCACCTTTTGGGTGAGAATGATCAAAAGAGAAGTGCCTCAGAGAATGATGCTGGCACAGAACCGTTCTGAATATTTCGAGAAATACATGGCCCAGGTGCCTGTCTCAGTGCGGACCACAGGCCCCTATGACGTAGGCTTATTGAAAGGGGCCTGAGAATTGAAAATCAAACTAAAGCCAGGAGCAATTTTACCAAAATTTTACCAAAAGCACGACAATATCCCATGTCCAGGGAGGCAGATGAAGAAATCTTTAAGACAATTTCAGCTATAATGGAGCAGGGCATCCGAGTGACGTCAGAGTCGTCATGCAATACTGCAGTTTACCCTGTCAAGAAATCAAAGTGAGGGTCTTGGAGGCTAATGCAAGATCTGAGGCCGATAAATTATATTGTTGAAGCCGAGTTCCATTTAGTCCCGAACCCGGCCACAATCCTATGTAATATACCTGTTGAGGCAAAATATTTCACGGTGATTGACTTAAAAAATGCATTTTTCTCAATCCCATTGCACAAAGATTCACAAGATCTGACATCATTTATGTTCAGACAGATGCATCTGAAAAGCACGTGGCTACCCCAGGGGTACCAGGGGTACTGTAAGTCACCTTCTATTTTTAACAGAGTCCCGCAGATGGACCTAAGCAATATTGCATTAGAGAGTGTTGTCCTACAATATGTAGATGACATCTTAATTTGCAGCACAACAGAGGAGCAATATAGACACAATTCTGTTCAGCTATTGACTATATTGGCTGAGAAAGGGTATAAAGTTAACAAAGAGAAGTTACAATACTGTCAACAAGAAGTGCTATACATAGGTCAGCTAATCTCACATGAGGGGAAAAGAGTTACCCCAGAAAGAGCTGAAGCAATACTGAACACAGCCAAGCCACACATGGTAAAACAGATGCAGAGTTTCTTAGGCCTCTGCAATTAAGTCAGGGCTAGGGTCTTCGACTACAGCTCATATACCAAGCCGTTGCTTCAAGCCCTAAAGAAGGCACAAGTGACAAAGGAAAAGAATGGTCTGAAACCATGGAGGAAGGATTTGCTGAACTCAAAAGAGCCATTTGCATGTCACCAGTTTTAGGGATTCCCAATTATGCAGAGGAATTCTACCTGTTCTCACACATGAATGGCAGCATTATGACGACAGTGCTCACACAGAGAACCACATTGTGGTACAAGCCCCTGGCACACTATAGTGGAAATTTGGACCCAGTGATGAGGGGCCATTTCCCGAGCGAACAAGGTTTAGCTGCTCAATGAGGTTGTACGTCAAGCACTCGCTATTTGCTATTCTAGAGAAACCAAAGGGCACACTGACATCTCAGAGAGCTTCTGCTTATGAAGTTATCATATCAAATCCATCGATTAAAATAGTCTGATGCAAAATAGTGAACCCAGCTATTTTCATAGTCGAGCCAGTCACTGAAGGAGAGCCAATACATGACTGTGGGAATTATGAAGAATTCTATGATGAGATTCCGAGAGCGAAAGAAAATGCATTGGCAGCAGGAGAAATTGTCTTCATTGACGGTTCTTCTAGAATCGATCAAAATGATGGGCAAAGATATACAGATGTCGCTGTGATGAAGCACACAGCAAATGGAGAATTTCGAGTACTTCTTAGTGCACGAATACCATCTCATTATTCAGCGCAAGCTGCAGAATTATTAGCGTTAATACTCATGATTGAGAATCACGCAGTCCAGGAAGTAACAGTGTACAGCGACTCCCCATATGGGACATCAACAGTGCATGCAGGCTTATCGCGCTGGAAAAGGAGTAGCTACCTCTGAGCGGACGCCACGCCAGTGAAGCACGCAGCCTTATTGGACAGGTTAATTCAGGCACTACAGCTCCCAGTGGGCATAGCGGTCGTGAAATGCGCTGCCCACACAAAGGGGACAGATTTTATCTCACGAGGAAATAAATCAGCAGACACGGAAGCCAAGCGTATGGCATCCAAGAGCGAGACAATTATGGATGTGGAAGTCACTAACATAAATGAGAAAATGATTATCACACGGAGCGAACCTGAAAGTTACAATAATATGGGACAGTCACAGTTAATGGAATTCCAAGGGGAGGCACCACAGGGGGAGAAGAACTTATGGAAATGGCAAGGGTGTTCTTTAAACCCCTCTGAAAGCCTCTGGTGACAAGACAGCACTGGTAAATCAGTAATGCCTATAGCCCTGTTAAGAATAGCGCTGAAGCAGCTACACTATCCAGCACACATGACAAAAGAGAATCTAGTGGCAACGCTCGCGGAAGACTGGTTCATACCGAATTTAGTGGCACATGTTGCATTTTTTATGGTGAACTGTATAATTTGCCAACAGTTCACAGCTGGGCACACACTAAAAGGAATCAGAGGAGTCATCCCAAGGCCCAATGGGTCTTTTCAGCACTTGCATGTCGATTACGTCGATATGATTCAAGTATGTAACGGGTACAGGTATTTAATTGTTGTTGTGTGTCCATTCATTAGATGGATAGAAGCAGGTCCATGTAAACACCCAGACTCTACCTTTGTGGCCAAATTCCTAATGAGAGAGGTATTCCTCCGGTGGGGGGTATGCAAAGTCATGAGATCAGATAACAGGACTCACTTTGTAAATGAAGTTTTTGAGTAGATTAGCTTGTTGCTTGGTATAAAGCACAAGTTCTCGTCAGCATATCATCTGCAAGGTAACGGGATATGTGAGAAGCTGAAGAGCTTATTAAAGGAAAGGATAGCCAAGTTGAAGCCTACTCTAAGAAAGGGATGTTGCACTGTCTTCCTTTGGCACTGTATGCACTCCGGAATCAACCCGGTTCCGACCATCATCTTACGCCGCACGAAATAGCCACAGGAAGAAGAATGCGCAATCCACTGACACCCCGAGACAGAGCTAGATGTGATGCCCAGCCAACGGAGAAATCTTAGGGTCTGAAATGCAAAATGACTTGAATTGCATGATATCTTACCTTACTGTAATTTCAGGCCAGCTGCAGCAATGACGAAAAGGGTGCAGGGCAGCACAGAACACAAAAGGAGATCTTACTGCAGACACAGCTCAAGGACTACGTCTTCCATCCATCTTCCCTGGAGATACTGTCCTGGTAAAGAATCATACGAGGAAGAGGTGGGACGAGCCAAGGTTTAACGGTCCCTTTACAGTGGAAGAATGCACTCCCTCTGCAGTAAAGCTACAAGGAAGAAGAGCTTGGATCTTTGTGGGTGACATCAAGCCATACATCGGAGAAGGCCCCCTGCCTGCACCCCAGCGCAAAGAGACCAAGACTACAGACGATGGGGAAGAACCACAGCACGTGCAGACGAGATCCATGACGAGGAAGAAGGACGCAATGCCAGCAGTAAAGTAAAGAAAAATAACTTTGTGCAATAGTTGTGGCTTCAGTTTGGACATTCCTCTGAGCAAAAAGGGGATATGGACATCAAAAACAGACACTCTGTGCATCCTAGTTGCAGGGTAAAGAAGAGAATTGCATTCATTAAGCCACAACATAGTCTGTTGACTTTGAACTTTGGACTGAGGCTCACTGAAGCCTTGATTATGGAAGAATATGCCACATTCTGATCGAGGACACATAAATTGGAAGAAGGTACAGTATCCAGATTTTTTCCACACAGAGACATTGTTTGGACTCACTAATGGTGTCCCACAGTAGTGACATCACCACAGATGTACTATGATACTTCGATCTAGTGCTAAGAACATACCCGTCATTGGTGGGGAGGCTCACCAGTGTCACTGACTTTCTTGAAGATCCTGAAAACGAAAAAACTATAAGGAGGCTACTTACTGTAATTGCCAAACAGTTCCTCCTACTTCCTAAATACAGCAAGGAAAAACCAAATTTCCCAAGTGGAAGAAGAAGTGAATACACTCATCAACGTGATATTTTTACGTCTAATTGAAGAGCACCCAACCTTTGTCGGGAGACACACTGATGTATTAACATTTCTTCGTGACCCAGCAAACACAGAATGTTTAAGTATAATCCTAAACGGTATTGTGATCCAAGTCGCTCTTCACACACACCGAAATTGCAGAAACTGTTCACAGTGAGTGAAAGACAACAGTCCGAAACCGCAGCAAAGACAGGACAAAAGTCCCTGTCACCAGAGGATAGCAGATTGGTGAATAATGTCTTCTTTCGACTAATTGAGGAATTTCCTGAGCTTGTGGGGAGACCTGCAGATGTTGACGTCCTAACATTCATCAGAGACCCAGCAAAGTCTACCCAGCTAAGCATGCTCCTGCATGGTATTGTAGTGCAAATTAAACTCTCCAATCTCCACCAGAGTTTCCGTAGGAGACAGTGAAGCTTTCCGCCGAGGGACAGATCGAGAGATCAGTGCCAAAGATTTAATTTCTTATTTTTATATTGATAAAGGACACAACATGTCTTCGGTAATGAAGCAGATGCGTGGACTGGGAGCTAATGTATTTTGAACATGCACAGTAAAGAGACTTACTGAATTATTGCTTGATTTTGACACTTCTCATAGCCCGACAAGAGAACTGTGTCCCGAAATACTAGACAATCCAGTGTTCAGACAAAGGGGGACAATTGTTTAGTACCTACAACTCGCAACCAGAACCAACAGAATCCAGAGATAATATTGTTTAGAAGGTACATTAAAAGTTAGCATATTTCAACAGATGATCGAGATGGGGATTCAGAGCAGCAATCTCGTCCTCCCCAGGTGGTGAGACATCCGTCCTTTCCTGGAAGTAAATGCTGCCGATGGACCTACAGGGGAATAATGTTTTTATGGATTATATTTATCATTATTTTGCTGTCACTGACGATCAGAACTGCATTTTTTATTGGTGTACAAAGCGTCCCAATCCGAGTACCTCCACCTAAAGTTGCATAGATGAAACCTACAAAATCACCCAGACCTTACATAGTCATTCCCGTCCCTAGGAAATCTGATAGTGGAATGAGTGAACTTGAGATGGATGTGATTAGCAATGACACACACACTCTTATGGTTGCAAGCAAAGTGAAAAGCCGGAGATAGGGTCGCCAGAGTATGAATGTAAAAAGGTTACTGTCAACCACACGCATACAAACATTGAATGCACACACGCCATGCCTAGTGTCAATAACTGCAGAACCACAATCCGAAGCATAAAAGAAGAAGAGACTGCCCACTATGAGGAGTTCCACTACTAGTGAAGGGAAAAGACAAGTGGAAAAAGCTGAACTCCTGAAGGGACACGAGGAGCCGGAGAATAAACCCACCGAGACCACATCAACAAGCACATATGTTCCAGTGAAGGGGACAAACACAAGTTCTACAATACAGCCATATACTACCCCAATGACAGAGTGGATATGGACACTTTTGACCAAAAGAGAAGGAATGCAAGAGACGTTGGAGAAGAAACCAACCAAAATAACATTAATGAACACCCCTAATGCGACACTGAGGGAGGAGAAAACAAGCTCAAGGGAAATTTCATGAGCACAGCTGATAGCAGAATCGATTTGGCCATCATTACCCAGAGCCAGGAAGAGGCAAGAGGAAATAGAAAGGATCGTCAGGCTGTCCTCCACTCGATTAGCACAGATGAGGATACCTGCATCATGGACCGGGATACCTGAGAATCCTCCAGCAAGGAAAAACCATGCAGATGTATTCAGGGATGTAGCTATAGCAAACTACATGAAAACCATAAGGATTAAGAGAAGCATACACGGAGACGACCGTGAACTAAACGACTACACAACACATTTGGGAAAAAACATTTGGTACCAGCACATGAAAGAAGTTGGAAGACCAAGTTCAGAGGGGAATGTTTTGTTTGTGCACTTCTACCGTATAGGATGGGGAAGTCCAAGATCTTCGTCGCTGTAGAGGTTGATGCCCAGACAGCACACTGTCTCTCGCATGTAGCAATGTGTAAGACCAGAGGCCAATTCATGGGAAGTGATGCTTCATTGAAATGGGCAACTGAAGCAACTGATCCTGATGAAGAAGATTATGTCCAGGACATAAAGACAAGGAATAGAGCTCATACTAAGAACCATGAAATTAGGTACGAAAACCCTGGATTGAAAGGAGCGGAAATCAGATGGGAAGTGAACAAGAAGCTAAATGTCCAAGGGAAATCTCAAGAAAAGGCTTGTGGATGGAAGAACAGTGGCCAAATGCAAGTCTGGGGAACAGTACTTTCACCAGATGGATGCGAAAAAGGGGTAGTGACTTGCAGGGCATGGATGGTCCTCAGAGCCTGCAAGGAAGCAATTGAAAATTCACAAATGATATGCAAGCCATTATGACCAAAGCTTGCAAAACTATTGACATGGGTCGAAGACAGAGGGGGACCCTTGCAGATAGTGCCATTGGAGAAACCAAAACTGTGCTTGAGGACTAATGGCACAAGGAAGATGAAGAGAGAATGGATGCAAACAATGAAGCAAAAGAGAAACTAAAAGAACTGAAGAAAGAAGGGAAAGTGGTAGTTGAATCGCCCAGAGGGGGGAGTGTAGAGGAGGTCCAAAGTATAGTCTGCACTCCAACCGTCCATTTTGAAGTACCAGGAACGTTCACACTGAGATACGTGACGTATGATGAGCAAATAAACCAGCAGAGAGCCGCAGTGGGGTTCTGTCCAGTACCTATCAGAAGAACAGCACCTATTGAAGTACCAGTTCCAGGGAAACCATGGACAGTAAGGTATCCATTGAGGAAGCCATATCAACCAAAAAAACAAAATGAAGATCGACTAAATACAGTCCCTGAAGAAACCAAAAAGGTCTTGATGGAAGACGAATGGCGACGTCATAAGAACCTGGACTGACTCACGTATATAAGAAATGATGTAAAAAGACAAAACGCCATGAATAAAGGATATCGTGAACCTAAAGTGAAAGGACAATGTCAAACATAAGAAGCTTAAGCCATGAGCATGATGAAGCCAAGTTTACACATGTACATATGCTTGGAACCGCAAGACAGCTAAGAAAATCGTGCAGCTTGCTATGCTTAGTGGAAAGATAGTGTGGCAAGCGCCACTATACATAATCTACCTCAAAGAAGTACATTATATAAGTATATTTCCACTTTGCACAAGAAGCAGAATCAACCAAAAGGTTACTAAAAGACGAAACGAGAAGAGTTTCATATTTGGCGAAATCAAGACTACAGCGGCATAAACGAAACTCAGCAGAGGCAAATCGTGCCTGGAGAACCAAGGTCGTATCTGTCAAGATGGACGAACAGTGGCTACAATTAATTGAAGCAAAGAACAGAATATACTGCTCTGTAGGATTAAGATAAGAAGCCGAAAGCAGGTGGGGGTGAAACGAAAGTCAAATACACAAATTGTACGAAGAAGAGGCAAATTCATGGTGTCAGAACAAGGTGACCAGCCGAGCGAGCAGAAGGAAGCCTTCCACACCTACGCATGGAGCACTATCGTACCCATCCTCCTTAACTTTCTCAGACCAAGAGGCAGACTCAAGGCCAAACTACAAGGCAGTAATTGATACACGGCCACTAAGGTAATGAATGGCTGTAACATAAATTGAAGTAAAGCTGGGGTAGAAACGTACTCCCTGCACCTGGCCTCATTATTCTGAGTGCTGCTAAGTGAAGTGGAAAAGTATGGGTGGAGTTGGTGCCAACCCAATCACAAGGGACCAAGTAATCTAGGGTCCTATAGTTAGTAGAACCAATGAGACGTTGTACTCTTAGTGACGTCTACAGTAGCTAGTTTGAAGGTAGGGCTTAAATGCCCCACCTGACAGTGTTTACCAAATCCCCTTACTCCGTTACCATATACAGATATAGTACCTATAGTAAAGTTACCTTTCCTGAATCAATAGAATTGTATGCCAACTTTTAAGAGTTACACGTCAACGATGACGAGTTTTCAGTATAAATGTTATGATTTTTATGAAGTTTGTTGGAGTTGAAGCGAGAAGGAAGATCGCCCCACTGCTGATATTCATAACTCCCCATTTTTGTACTTGTCATTAAACGGACTCCCTTTGCCAAACTGTTGAGTTGTCAGTATTGATTTGATGTTGGAGTGTTTAATCTGCACCCCCATCCATCTCACGGGTGCTGCTATCTTGTCTTAAAGTGCTTCAGGGCAAACCCTAACTCAATAGGCCAGTTGAGTGTCCCGGAGCACACTAGGGACAGGGGAAGGGGCTGTCAGAGGCTCCATAGAGGGGGGGGAGGTGCCAGAGAGCCAGTTGCAAAGGCAACAGGTGAGTGCCAGGGAGCCAGTTGCAAGGCAAAAGGTAAGTGCCAATCAGTGACCACTTGGTGGAAGAGGGGTCACCAGCCAGTACAATAAGTGCAGGCCTGTGAGACATCACAAGCCAGTGCTGCCCAAAGGCAAGTCCGGGGGGAGGGCGGATGCTGTGGGTGATTGGATAGAAGGCCAGGACCCAGAAGGACACATAAGGGGCCAGGCCACCAATCACAGTGACTGTGGGGTTTAGCATGGGAGGAAGAAAGGGAAGGAGGAGAAGAGGAGCAGAACTTGAGGACATCCGGCTCAAGACGGAGTGAAAGGGGGGGCTGTTCCAGGGGATGGTGCCAGCCGAGGAGCCAGAACGGCCACCCACTCCCTGCTTAGCGAAACGCTTGACAAGCAGAGAGTTGGAGCCAGAGGATCGGAGGGATCTGGATGGAGAGTATTTAATGAGAGCAAGTTGCAGATATCATGGTCCCCAGTCCCCGACAGCCTTATGGATGATGCAGAGGGATTTAAATTTGATCGTTGCAGCAAGCGAGAGCCAGTGGAGAGGTTTTAGGGCTGGAGGGATATGGTCTCTGGGCTTGAGGCCAAGGATACGTTTTGCAGCCCTTTTCTGGATTAGCTGGAGGGGTCGGAGGAAAGAAGCAGGTAGATTAAGGAAGAGGTTGTTACAATAGTCCAGCCTGGAGAGTACCAGAGCTCTGGAGACATTAAACTTCTAAGGGACAAATGAGGAAAGGGAGGATGCTTCTGAGAAGGTAGAGTTGGAAATGGGCCTTCTTGGTAAGGTCCATGATGTGAGGAATGAAAGAGGAATGAAAGAGAGACAGGAGTCGAGGATAACTCTGAGGTTTCTAGTTTCGGAGGAAGCATAGGAGGGAAAACCCATAGACGGTGGCCAGAGTGAAGGTAGAAAAGGGGGAACAAGAATCCTGGTAGGAAGAATCTCAGTCTTGCTGGCATTGAGACAGGGATAATTGGAGGTCCACCAAGACTGGATGGCAGACAGGCAATCAGGAATGACAGAGGCAGATAGTGATGTGTTCCAAGATGCCAGCAGTGAAGGAAGGAAAAGAAAAGATAATCTGTCATCAACAAAGAGGTGGTAATGGAAGCCAAGGGAGAAACGTACACCTTCCTAGACAGAAGGTACAGAAGGGGAAGAGTTGTGGGATGAGGGCTGAATCTAAAGCGACATCCGCTGGAGGAAAGAAGGAGAGGAGATGCAAGAGTAGTCAGATAGCTAGGAGGCCCCCCAGTTAAGTGTGATGTTCCCAAAGCCAAAGGAGGAAAGAGTCTGGATGAGTGAGGGATGGGAAGCACAGTGAAAGGTCACCGAGTGGTCTAAAGGTATGAGGATGTAGAAGTAGGAGTATTTAGCAGTTTTGAGAAAGTTGTAGACACGGTTAGAGAAGTTTTGGTGATATATGATAAGTAATTTATAACGTGCCTGTACTCAAGTGTTTCTAGGGGCTACAAGACAAGGAGGAGGAAACAGAAGGAGGACAAACAACTATCTTACTATGCCTTCCATCAGTCAGATCGTGCATGTGCGGGGAAGAAGGGAAAGGAGAAGTGCCAAGGGGCTCTGGGTGTGAGACGTGCAGGTGACTCAATAAGTGCTGCAAGAAGGTGGCTCTTAAGTGCAAAGCTAAGGGGCTGTAGGGTTACAGATACAGACCCTTACGTGCTGAGGGAGCCCAGAGGCAGTTCAAGGGCAACTGGACATGCAGGAGCCAAGGCCTGAGTTCAGGGGTGACCAGTGGGCGGAGCTACAAGGGACATTAGCAGGGGAGAGTAAGAGAGAAAGCGAAAAGTGAAAAGGAAGGTCTTCAGTTGCTTCCGGGGGTGGCTCTGATCAAGTTTGAGAGAGGCAGAGAGGCTGTTCCAGAGGGCAGGCCCAGCTGAGGAAAGAGATCTTCCCCCCCCATTCTCTGCTTGGAAAAGCATCTGACCCTCAGAGAATTGGAGGTGGATGAGCAGAGAGCTCGAGAAGAAAGATGTTTAGGAAGATGTGGTGGGTTGTTAACAATAAATGTCAGATTGGAGGGGGGTTCACAAAACATTCTCCTGAAGGTAGTTGATGATAAAGTTGACAATGTCTCTCTTGTGTATTTTGGAGTGGCGGGGCAGATGACAGAACGGCCAGTATTTATAATGAACATTCACAACACATATTCGGAAATCTGCAGGCAGCAATTTCAGGAGCATGGGCACAGCAGAGGAACGGCATGCATTTTTCTCAAGCTCACTGTGGATGGTTTCTGCTCACAACACTTCAGTGTTGTGTGGCTCTGCATGCTTTTCTCCTGCAGAACTGCATGCAGATACTCTCAACGCCTCTGCAATATGCAGCGGGAGAGGACAAAAAAGTATAACTAAGACCAATGAGAGGTTGCCCGGTTACATGAATGGGGGTTTGCCGGGCCTACTAATACAGCAAGCCATTGACCCCCTGAGACATTCTGCATAACCCTTTAAATACACTGACTGCGATCATATTAATAATGTGTCAGTCACAACAATTGTATTTAGTTTTGCTCCTTCTTTTGCAATGTGTTCATATGAAGACACAGTGTCAACCTTGGGTTCTCACTACACCTACACCTGTCTAATGCAGACGACAATAATGAACATACATAAAAAACACTAACAAAAGTAGTCACACGATCACCTTGACTCCATACAAAATAAATAATCAATGAATCACATACGCACATAACTTCATTGTACTAAAAACCTTGATCTGCACCTCATCTAGTGAGTGAAACTTGTCAAACAGCACTTCGCATAACCCCAGCTTGTGTCAGTCAAAACTTTCTTCTGTGGGGAATCCAAAATCGAGGGGAACTGGATATGAAACATTGTATAAAAAGCAGGAGGATTTTGGGTAGATTTTCTTGTTAAAAGTGGCTTAATGCTCCAATTAAAAACAGAGCGTAGGCGTCAATGTAGCCATCAATCTAACCGGATAATGGTAAAAAAAAAACTCTGTGCAAGTATTTTAGGTGTCTATAGAAAACCTTTGTTTGGTGTGGGCCTGGACATTTAGGGTATTCCTAACTTATTATTTAGTTCACTGAATGTCTCTGACATCGCAGGGGTGAGAATACAACCGTGGTGATCAGCCCATCTTCCATTCGAGTGTTGTTATAAAGTTTAGGAGTGTGTGGCAAAAACCCTTAGCGGTGTCACTTCCATTGCAATAGAAGTAAGCAGGGCCTTTTCCTACATTTTTATTTGGCAAACTCGAGTTCACTGAGATCCTGCATTGGAAGGACAATAAAGCAAGAACAACTCTATGAGGATGTGTAGTTATAGAGAATCTTAACACAAAGCTGTCCTTTCCACAATGAGGAAGTGATCCCTCTCTAAAATGGGGTGCAATTACATGAACCTTGAAGATCCGGGAGAGTGCTTTATATGGTAGATGCGACACCATCATCCCTTTTGGTTTTTCAGGTTTGGGAGTGGCAGAAGGCTCATCTGAGAATTTAGCATATTAGAAATATATTTTGGTTACCTCTCCCTACACTTCCCTTACTGTGTCGTGTCTGTCCTGCCTGTTTGTCCCAAACCATGCTGTGGTTTTACTTCATATTTTTATAAGGTGTATTATATTTAATATTGTATGTAGTTAACTACAGCATCATCAATTATCATATTTACTATGATGTATTTCCCTTTTCATACAACTTGCTGTACTGTCTACTTAAGTATTCTTAACTTTCAATAAAAATCAATTAACTTAAAAAAAAAGAAATATATTTTGAGACAACATTGCTCAAAATATGGTATATGCAAAAGTGATGGACTGGAAAGAAACAGAAGTTAAATATCCTGAAGTCTATTAAGGACATTCTAACTTGGGATAGGGATAAAGGATAAGTAGGGCTTCTATGCGCTAAAACAGATAAGGAAATTATCAGACTCCATGGAATGGGTTCTCCTTTTTCCCTGGTATACATGTGCAAGTCTGGGCTTGCCAGGGATCGGGATTTTTCAAATTCCGGGGAGCAAATCTACCCACAGCATATTTAAAATACTCTAAACGTATGTGCAGCGCTAGTAGAGGTTTTTGAAAAATGTTCCTTCAAATAAATGCAGTATAACCTACAATCTGTCTGATTGTTACTGAGATCTTAATCGGAACCTTGAGCAGGAGAGAAGTAGTAGGCAGATAGAAAGAAAAACGGCAATGTCCCAGGAAAAAGCACCAACTTTGACCTCAAGATGAGATCACCTGTTTGATCACAATTGTTTATGGAGGCTGAATCCTGCACAGTATGGTTAACCGTGGTTTGGGCACTGATTGTACAGGAAACAATTTCAAATGAAAATTAAGAAGAACAAACATCCTTTAAAAAGCATTTCAAAAGCTGCATAGCTTCCCAGCAGCATCAAACAAGCAGGACCCATGGTGCTAGAACGTGGAGGGTGTGACTGTTGCAGCTCTGTGACGTCACGAGGCTCAGAGGACATGAAGACTACAGAGCCTGAATAGGGGAGGCCTGCACTGCAGCGTAGGGAAAAGAAGGCAGGGATGCATGACGCAAGTGTCCTTCTAGTACCAGTCAATGGTGAGTCTATTAGGCTGAGATTTACAAGAGGTAGATTGAGTTCAAGGCTCAAGTGTTCAAGTGTTATCCTCACTATGTTGAGGAGATTTACAAGATGTTAGCTTATCGTTCTCCCCCTTCAGCAGCATGGTATCACCTGCACCGTCGTGATGGCATGTGGTAAAGGCTCCATTGTGACACGCCCCTGTTATAAAAGACTTGTCACCAAGGAGCTTCAGCATTGAAAACCGTGGTAGCGTTCAGGAAGGATTGCCACTGGAGCAATGGAGGTGGCTCATTGACCAGTTGCTGCAGAGGGATGATCAGAATGTTTGAACTGAAAAGGACAAAGTATGTGTGCGCAGGGGGAGAATGTGAGTACAAAAACAAAACATGCATCAAAATGTGAACTGAACTGCGTACCAAACAGAGGACAAACCTGAGCCCTCGTAGCCATCCATGTTGCATACTATGTAGACAGCACTTGTATAGCGCACACTACCAGGAGGGCCCTTTTAGTACTATAGATCTACAGGGGTTTACTGGAAAAGGAATGTTTTAAGTTCTCTTAAAATGAAGGGCATATGCTATATCTCTGAAGGTAATGGGATGGGGGGGGGCATTCCAGGCGTTTGCTACCTAAACTCCAAACCAGCCACCTTTCGTAGCAAATCTAAAAGTTGGAGTGTTGAGAAGTCCTTGAGTGGTTCAATAAAATATCCGAGTAGGCACCTACGGAGGAGTTTTTCACTTAGATATAGGGGAGCAAAGGATTCCAAGCATTTAAAAGCATTTAAAGGCTAGGGAGGATAATTTAAATTCAATAGAGTGTTTAATTATGTCATGATCCAATGGAAGGATTTTCAGGTTTTTGATACATTGCCTATATTATTCAAACCGCAGATCAACCTGGCCACATCATTTTGCATGTGTTGTATTTATGTCCTGGCCTTCACATGAACATATCATGAGCTCAACAAGTGCTTTATGATTATTATAGAGAAGATGGGAAATTGATGTCAGCAGTATGAGCTGGGAAAAATGATTATTTCTCAAAGCATTAATCTGTTAAGAATGGGAATGATTTTGATCAAACATAAAATCCATATTCTTCGTTTTGGTGCTTAAAGGTGGCGTTTCCCCTGAAAGCTGAGATACCCTCTGTGACTGATGATGGTGAGGACCTTTAGTCCTAAAGAGAGAAACGTAAATGTTAGACTTCTTAAATTGCAATGAATTAGACCACTTCCTGGATTGAATGCCCCTGATGAAGGTCTTGTGTGGGAAAAGATAGCACCCTGGACACCATTTTTGCAAATATATATATATATATGTGTGTCATCAGCATAGGACTGGGACTCCAACTGGGTGAAATTTAAGGATTTCAAGTAAGGCAGCCAGAGACATGTTAAAGATAACAAGGGAAAGTGGGGAGCCTTGCAGAAGCCCAACATTTTAGTTCCCCAGAGGAGGATAGGCAGTCACTGAGTTTGAGAGCAATTACTCAAGCAGGACAGAAACCATCTACCAAATCTTGGGAAGACATGATCCACAGTGGGCAGCCTCCGGGGAAGAAGGTAATGGCACATGATGTCGAAGGAGGAAGAGCAATCCAACATCAAAGGATGGTCCCTCTGACAATATCCACAACAGCCAGGCAGTCATTCCAGATGACCCGTCCCTCAGAATCCTCTAACATAAACTCTTCCCAATATCCTTCTTCCAGTCCAATTTTCCATGTTCATAGTCTAAGACTTCCACTGTCACTTCCATTCTCAATGTTGCCTCTCCCCAGCCTTACTACAAGTTTACCCTAACTACTACTCTAATCCTTCTCATCACTATTTAAATCCACAGTCATCTCTATTACAATTCTTTCCTGTCATCCCATGTCACCCTAATCCTCTATACTAATCTTTCCTCAACTCTTTTCCAGTCTCCCTTCTCTGTCACTTCTTTCCTCCCTTATTACCAAATCCAGTCTCCTTCAGGTTTTCCTTGCATCCTACACCAATATTCTCTTATTTGCCCCCTTTGACAATCTGCCTTCCGTACCAACTCAGTGATCCTGCATCCAAACTACTCCCCTGCTGTACCCCCCTTACTAACTAGCCCCTCCATTGCCATTTCTCTGTTTTCAGTACATCCACAGTAAACCCTCACCCTAAAAGCTTATCATCACCTATGACCCATTAACCTCCTACCCTAATCCCTTTTAGCCCAGCCATCTCCATATCCAACCACATAATCCACAATACCACTTGCTACCCCTCAGATAATCTTCCTCCATCTCATCCGTACCATCACTCCAATCCTAGCCCCCACACACTAACTACTTAAATCCTCCTGCACTCATACAGTCCTGGTGGCTTACTCTATCCCTCATGCTAAACCCCTACTTTAGTCCCCTCTCCTCGTCCTCGTATAATTCCCCCCCCAATCACTATTCCAATACACATTTCTAACACGTCAACCCACCTCTGACACTCCTACCCAATTGCAACACTCAATTGAGTCCTACCTCAATCCTCCCTATCGGGTAATCTTCCTCTTCAAAACCCCAATCCTTTTATCCCCAAATGTGAACTCTCTTTCCCCTATGTCAGGGTTCATTCTACCCTTCTCCATCTCAAACTTAAATATCCCCCCTTGCTTCCCACTTATCACTATCCTACAATCCTCTCACCCCCCACTCACTCACCCCAATGCACAGGCTCTCATTTGCTCTACCCACTACTACAATCATCAGCACGTTTTAACCAAATTCCATCACCCCCTCCTTAATACCTAAACCCTCATTCCAATTCTGCCATTCCCACTACTCTAATTTCCCTCTTCCCCACACTTCAATACTTCCCCACCAGACATTGACATTGCTAAATCCTCTGCCTAATCCAATCTCCATGTACTCCATCCATCACCCCTCCACCCGTTTGAATATCCCTGTCTTACTACCCTACTCCAAATCCCTCTCCTATCATCACCCCATCCCCAATGTCCTTCACACATAGTTGTTCCCCACTCCCACCCTACCCCATTTGCCATACTCCATCCCTTCTGTTTCAGATACCTCCTCCTCCCCTCTCCCCATCCCTACATTCATGGTCAGATTTCTTCTGCGGATGCAATCACCTTTACAAGGTTTGCCTCCAAATTGAATCACCTGCCAAACTTTCCAACTCCTTCCAAGAATCCATTCTTTCACCCTATTTTCCAATCTCTCTGCTTCCTTCCTACCCCACTCAATTGTCCGTCCCACTCAGCCAAATACTACAGCCCCCACTCCAATCATCCCTCTTCCACCACCACTCCTCCAAATCACCTCATCCCCTACTCCTGTGCTGTCCACACCTACTCTGTGCCTATCCCCTCACTCACCATCTACACAAACCCCCTCCCTAGGCTAGCACTTACTCCAAGCCCTTCACCCCGCCCTTATTGGAGGTGACCACTCAACCTCCCACCCTTCCCTCCTTTAATCCAACCTGCCTCCCCACCTACATATCTCAATTCCAAACCCACTCTGTCAGCAATTCCAACCCCACTCACCTACTACTCTCTCATTCATCCTTAACACAATTCCTCATGTTATCCAATCTATTCCTCCTCTACTCCTATTAAATTCTTTCTTCCCCTATTTCACTCCCCTCCAACCCATTTCAATTTACACTTCACTTCTAAACCCCCTTATCCACACTCAAATCCCATCTCCATCATTATTTGCCCACTCTGACCCATATTCTACTCCCATTTCCCTAACCTCATTACAAACCAATCACCTGCTCCTCTCCCTATTGCAAGCCATTTTCTCAACTTCAAGCTCTCTCTTCTTTCCTCTGTTCCCCTTCCCATGCCCCTTGCCTCTTCCATCTTTCTGTTCCAATCTCTCATTATCTCATGACAGCAAGCTCCCAACTCTAATACCACTTTGTATTTACTGCAACATCATAACTGGCATAGTAATGTCCCCTCATCCACCTTGGGTACCTACACCAATCTTATTCCACAATGTCTGTAACCTTATCACAAGCATTATCGGGTAATCAGTGCTTCTGTTCCATCTTGAGATTTCCGGAGCCTTTTGAAAAGGCAGTCACTATTTCCTTCCTTTTCAATACACCATACTAGTTCCAATCAAATTGGAGCCACAGGGATGACTTGAGAAAAGCCCAATAAAAGTCTCCACTGTATTCCTTTCAGTGTTGGAAAAACACATACAAAACTATGAGATATCATGTCATATTGTTTGCCTTTAAAGACAACTCTTTTTGCAAAACCCTTCCCCACCCTATCTACAAGACACATCCACCATTATGAAGCAGGGTCACTTTAAGGGGCTTGCTTGTATAGTAGATCAATTATGAAACCCAACCAAGCGGCCTTTTGTTTACTCACATTTGCCACTTTGTCATACAATTGCAACATAATTGAAATACATAAATGCAGATGCACTTTTAACACACTGCTTGCCAGTTCATCAGGAGTGACCATCCTACAGAGCTTCTCTTTTATAATGTTAGCTTCCAACTTAATGGTAATTGTTAACCTTGCTATCCACCTCATCACGCGTAGCCCTTGGTTTCTTTTATAAGAAACCCAAAGCTGTTTTCCCCAAGCTGGATATACTACCTCTGGATTACAAGAGACATAAGAGCTGTTATTTGCCAGAACCTGAAAGGCCTTTCCCATCCTCTCTCCTTATTTTGTCCAGCCTATGTATTGCTAGTGAGTACCAAGGTGGATGTTTAACTTACCTTTGCATTGAGCCCTCAACTTACTAAGGAGTCTTTTTCTCTGCTCTGGTCTGTGGATACCAGGCACTGCCAAACAACACAGAACACGAGTAAACAATACATATGCAATTGTTTGTGGAATAATGAGTGGGCTGAAAGGAACAAAAGCTGTTTTGTATAAAACCCTGGATCCACATGAGAAACAGCAACCTAGTTTGACCTCCTATGAGTCATGTTTGCAAAGGTTGGTAGAGGAAATAAACAAAGTAAGCAAAGGCTTACTAGATTTACATGTTCTCTATATTTCTTCCATTGAACCCCCCACCTAATACATAAGAAAATCACCTCTGGACTGACCACAGGCAGGCTCAGACTGGCCTATCGGCCATTTGACCCTTGGCCGAAAGATACCAGTAACCAATGTGGGCCTATTTGATTATTGTGGTGGCCCATTGTGTGCTTCATCAGACTCTTCCAGGGATGAGGGAGATTCCCTGCATGGAACACCTGCAGTGCACAGGATGGCGCTATGTACTCATCACTATCATTTTCACAAGATAGGATTTTTCTTGGTGGTTCATTTCTAGTTTCTGGAATTCATGCTTTTGCAATAGGGCAATCACATTTGCAGATCAAGATTGTGGAACGTTGTGCAACAACAAAGTCTAGCACTCTGGGCAAACATTCCAGTTTGAATGCCCCATGCCATCTAGTGCTCTCTAACATTATGCTGCAATTTCCCATGTGTTTCCTTTATTTCTTTGAAAGCAGCTGGGTGTCCAAGCACCAACTTTTTCCTCGTCCTTAGCTTACTTCATGGTAAGCATGAGGTACGATCATGGCCGAGGGACCAACAGATAACTTAGTACTAGACAATGAGGGTCCAAACACTATTTTTCCTACACAGAAAGGCCCAGGTTTAAGATTCGACTCTGAAAATGAATGAGGTGTTTACAATGTTTACAACGAAATTGAAGGGAACCACTCTAGCTTGAAATGATGTCCCTGCCCCCAACATTTGTATTTGCCAATCCACTGTTCTTTAGTTTTCCTTTTATATAGCAGACTATTTAGGCCCTGTCTCATTTTGACTCACCCTCCATGTGCAGGAACTATGGACTCAATCACACCTGTGCACTAGGATCTGAACTAAAGGCTGTCGGTGTTACTGTGCCAAGGACAGTGACCCGCATACAGCGGTCCAAACCGGCTTGAACTGGAAAGGACATTAAGGCACTCTTAAGTGACAAGAAGTTGGCATGGGGGTGGAGATCTCACGCCCCCTCGGCCCCGAACAGAAAAGTGGATTTGGTCAGATTACATCACTACCTGAAGTGGAAAAGGAAGTAGAACTAGCTGGGGAGGAATGAATCCATTATTTTGGTGGGGGTGGGATAAATGTGCGGGAATGCATAGCAGTAGGTTTCTTGATCTTTCTCAGGTCAGGTGACGCCTTAAAGGTAAGGGGTCTGGAGGCCGGGTGAGGCCAGTCACGCTGGGACCCATTAGGTGTAGGATTCTGTTTTCCTTGTCTTGTAAGCAATGAATAAAGGATACCTCTGTTTGGCATCATCTTAAATTGAAGTGTGAGCCTGGTTTATTTGACAAGCCACTGTCCACCACCTCTGCTCTTTGTTTACCTCTCCAGATCTTTTTACTTGTTTCCACTACCTCCGCTTTCTATTTTCATCTTCAGCTTTCCATGCTCTTCTCCTTTTCTTCCACTCTACTCTCTTATGGAGGTTTCTCCATTCTTCTCCACCACACCCACTGTCTACTCTGTTATCCACCTCTCTCTGCTCTTCTGTACTTCCTCCACTCTTTACTCTCCTCTCCATCTTTCTGCTCTGATCCACCTGCTCTTTTCCTCTCCAGCTCTCCTCTGCTCTTCCCTATCTCCTCTGCTCGTCGCCATCTCTTCAACTGTCTTCTCCTTCCCTTGCTTGCTCTTCCTCCTTGTCTGATATCTCCACTGTGCTCTACCTTCCTTCCAGCACCCACAATCAGCTTTGACTGTGGCCAGTTATAAAGTGGAGTGGTCCCTCCTGCCAGTTCCATGAATTGCGAACTGCGCTCAGCTGTGGTATGGGAACTGCGGGGCACTGGGGTTGGTTCCTGAATTTGAATTATTCTTCAAAGGTGTTGGGCATTGCGCTGCACTTCCTGATTCATCTCCATGGAACCAAGGGACAAGAGGGGCGTTATCCAGATTCCGTCTTACTGTGCTTCGGTTACTGCGGCTGGTATGTAAGTGGGGAAGCAGGGAGCATAGTGGGGGAAGTTTGCATGATGTCTTGAGGGAGATGGTGAGGTCATGGGGAGGCAACATGGAGGGGCTCCCTGTTGCCTCGCCGCAATCAAGATGGTGGCACCCGGGGAAGGGCCTCTGCTTGCTGGAGAAATGTGGCAGTACACTGTGTGTTCTCACCTGCATTTCGAGCCACCTGATTGGCTAAGCACCCTTCCCCGAGTGCAAAATGATGTTGAATGCAATTTTGTTGTCCTCATTGCATTTTATTCTGAAAAGGTGCACTGCCAATCCCACAGAATTTAATGAATAGTGGAGTTTTAGGCAAGCATGGATTTCCCCATATGTGTTGCTCATAAGGATGGTGGGTGATGGGCCATAGGGGATGGGTCAAGCCATTGGAGTGATTAAACAGGCAATGGTTCTGGAGACAGGTTGACTGCTTATTATAGGTTTGGGGGACCTGAGTCTGGGAATAGTGACTTGGTGTTTGTATTTTGCCCCGCCCCCCACCACCCCACCCCCAAAGAAATACTGTTCCCTTGTCCCTTTGCCTACATATGGTTTCCCTTAATTCAGGTCTTAGATCCCTGGTCTTTATCTTTTTCCCCTGCGTTTTCTTCACTCCCTGTTTTTGGCTCCTATAGGTTTCAGTGGGGCGATGTATGTTCCTATAATGGTGATTGGTTACAAAGCCGTGGGACCCAACCCCTCCCTTCTCTGGGACCTAACCCCTCCCTTCTCTGGGACCTAGATAACATAGCGCTTAGTGGAACCCAGTTCCTATTGTCACCCCTGCCCTATCACTCGGTCCAAAGCACATGGAATCTACTTTTGTCATGCTCTCTCACAAATATGTACTGTTTTTTTAATTTCATGCAGCTTCATTCCTGTCTAAAATAATAACGATGAGCAAATCCAGATGTTTTCTTTTCATATCACTTTGCATTATGGTAATAATAGGAAAACAAAGGTACAATCATACTCTTTTGTGTAACTTATTCATAAAAGTATTTTTAAACATTGGGCCTGATTCAGAAACATGTTCTAACATGGGAAGGCCCCATTGAAAATATGCTTCAAAATCATGCCCATTGTGTCCTCTTGGTATGTTGTGATTTGTCTATTAGATTGAACACCAGCTATACATAACAGGGCATTATTTTAGCTCTTGACTAAAATATGCACAAATAATGTTATCTTGCTGTACACAAAGGGCTCCAAAATAATGTTGTCAAGTGTCTATGATTCAAACTGGTCTCAAACACCAGCTTTAACACTTAAACACAGTGTGTGGTAATGGGGTTCACATTTCATCTCCACTCCCCAAATGTATAATCGCTGATTTGGGTTTATTTCAGAGTGTACGCCATTTTAAAAGTCTCACTGGTGGTTTACACATGTGGGTCGCTGTATTTTGGGGGACTGGGGCACTTTTTATTTCGCTGCGTCAGCCAATTTATTGTTCCAGCCCCACCCTGAAGCCAAGGCTAGTGCTGCAATTCATAGAAGTCAGCAAAGAATGTGATGGGGAAGAGCTGAGACTGCAGTGCTGGGGGCTCCAGGGATTGTGCTGAGAAATGCCAAAAGAGGTTGCTAAAAGCGACCCACCAGGGGTAAAAGGGCAAGTGGGCAATTCACAGAGCAAACAACTAAGGACAGGTAAAACCTGCTAGAAAATAAAAAAAAAGGAAGAAGAGACTCTAACATCTGATATACTGAAACTCACTAATGCACCTGGGGAGAGGAAATCATGAGAACCATGTTGGTGGAAATCATGACATCACTTTCACAACACAAGCAGGGAAGGTAACGGTGGTGGTGTGGGTTGTTTCCATTAAGGCAGGGCGGATATGTGGGAGTAGACCTGCCACACGTAGATTCTCCAGTAATTTCAACAATGCCAGTGCACAATATCACAAGGTGATAAGAATGTCCTTAACGTATATGTGCCTTGTTGAGTACTTCACAATGGCCGCCCACAGGGCGAGGTGCACGAGAGGCTCTTCAGCCTGATCATGGGACCAAACAAAAAATAATTCAATCAAATCTTGCCAGATCCGATGGGCTCGGCAAGCATCACGCTCCTGAGTCACGTGATGATGCCTGAACACCGGATCGGAGGAATGATCAAGTGCTATATTTCATGAAGGCCTTTGTAACCAAGCGTGCAGCAACGCGTCTGGTTGATCTTGTATTTCAGAACTGCTTCACAGCATTGACAGCAATATATATGAACATAGCTGATCTTATGATATTCTGAGATGCTGACATTACTATTGTCTGCTTCTGTAATTCAAACAGTAAACCTACTCTTACCTCACGTGGACAATCTGACAGCTTCCAACCATGGTGTAGGAATATGGCTTGTGCGGCGGAATCAAACAAAGTTGTGTGTTTTGCACTTCACTGATATCGCGAGTACAGAAGCAGTGCTATAGGACATGGTAATTTACATTACAAACGCTCTAGGAGGGATGTTTGAGCATTAGGTGCTTGTCGGAATTGGCAGTGGCTGTGATCAGGAGAAGTTCCTACACATCTGCAGTGGTTATTGGGGTAAGGGGGTACTTTGGGGAGTTGAGCCTGTTTGGAAGGCCAGGGGTAAGAGTTGACCTTTTAGCTGTTTCCGGACATACATAAGGGTGGACATAGTACTCTTCAGTGGTGGAGAACTTTACACAAAATGGTTGGGATGAAGGTACCGACACTGATAAAACAAGCTTTTGACGATATATGTTGTGAATGGCTACAGAGAGTAGTATTAAAGTTGTGACTATAGGTGGGAATTTTACTCAGTGGAGCCAACGTGTTAGCTAATTATGTACATTCTTTTGTGTGTATGATTCAGTAAGTGACAGGTAGTTAGTGACGTGTTTGTGTGATGTTATCCCATAGCCTAGGATTGGTCATTCTGTAATTCGACCTCGCATTGGTCATTATGGAATTTGCAACATGACCATTTATTGGCATTTTGTTGGAGACTGCAACCCGAAAACACTTAGGGCACACTGACATTGTACATATGAACTCAGCTCTAACTGTGGGGATGCTACATGTATGCTTGAACAACTGATTGCATTGTAGTTAAGTGTTTCACCAGTGTGGTTTTTGGTTTTATCTTTTGTAAACACATAATTGTTCCCTCAAGTTTTTGTCATGATATTTTGCACACCCACTTGTGTAAAGAAAAACGAATGTTTGAAAAATATGAAACAGTCATGAAAAAGAAGAATTAAGAACAAATACCTAAAAATTAATAAATAGCGGTATCAGATTGATCTGCACAGAAACATATATGTAAAACGCAATACATGTGTTTTGTCCAAAGGCAAGACTAATAATACCTTTGGTCCTCCTGTTGCCTTGACCTAGTTCACCTAGTACTCATTTTGGTTTTGTACAAGCTGATTTCCTCCAGCAACAGAATAATGAATGACATTGGTACATAGTGGATTGAAAGTATGTTACAATGTATCAGTGGAAAGGCCACGCTCCATTGTTCTTTATCAGTGACTAGTCTTCCAACTAGCTTCTGGACTAGCTGCAAGGTGCAGAGATCCAGCGCCCAAGAGGCCGGCCCAAATAGGGTTGCAGTTATCAAGCATAATAAGCTGTTTTAAAATGCCTACTAGGGCGGGTCGAGGTATGGACATTCATTTGCTCTAAACCCCTGGGGTGCTTACAGATGCGCATGTTAGACTTTTATATGTTAGAAGCATACTTAACGTGAACTCCTAGGACTATTGACAGTTGTCTAATTTATGAGGCCTTCAAGGAGTGGGTTCAGATACACAAAGGGTCATTGATTAACCTATGTTGAATGTATCCGGGTGAAGATAGAAACACCTAGTTTTTCAACGTATTGTAAGTTTAATCCGGAACTTTTAAGAAGTTTCAATGTTAAGTCCAAGCCAGCTGCAGCCTGATGAACGTTTCTCTAAATGGGAAGGTAAAAAGGTCAAAGCCTTTTTTTGGCAGCGTAAATTCTAAGGAAACACTGTGTGGCCTGCAGGTTTGTGCTTCTGTTCAGATGGAAAAAAAAGTATAATTCTTCCAAAATAGCACAAAGTGCAATGATGCAGTGGTTTTTTCGCAGATTCGGGGGGCTATGAAGTCATGGCATAGCAATATTACCTGTCTAAATGGCTCTCAATTGAGGGACATCAGAGGGAACAATCATGCATGCTTGGCGGGTGGTCGAATTTTGGGGGGTAAATGTCTGCCATCATATATCCTTACTTTAATTAGGACTCCTGGCTTTCTGCTTTTACTTAATTATTATTATAGTGCTATATATTTTATAGTGTGCACCTAGCTCGCTAGCAATGCAGCACTGAACAGGTCATAGAGCAAACCTTGGTAGCAAGAATGTAGCAAGTCGCCAAGCAAGCACTAGGAATAACCTGGATGATGGAGCACAAAAGATAGCCTGAATCAAGGTTAAACCAAGGTGTTGTTGGAAGGGCAGGTCTTCAGTTCTTTCCTTAACTGAAGAAGTATTTGACCAGTCTGGATTGGCACTTGGATGGAGTTCCAGTGAACTGACACCTAGTGGACTCCTTGTGAGCCAGCCCAGTTTTCAACCTGCAGATGGTCTTACTGCAAGATGAATGTGTGGCCCTGAGTGTTTTCAGGTTGGCCGTCAAGTAGGCAAGCATACCCTTGGTGGTTGTCTTGTTGGTGAGGGACCCTGGTGAGGGACCCTGTTTTGAAACAGATACTAGCCAGGAAGGGGAGCCAGTGTAAGCCATGCAAAGTGCTGGGTGATGTGGACAAATGTTGTATCGCTTGGGATGAGGGAAGCTGAAGTATAGTGGGCCACTTTGAGGGGATTCAGGTGAAAAGCTAGGAGCCCTTCAAGGAGGCCATTACCCCTGTCAATATGTGAGATCACGAGGGGCTGCACCACTGTTTGGAGGTTCTCAGGTGAGGGGGAACTGCTTGATCTTGCAGAGTAGAGAGATCTGATATAAGGATGGTTGAGCCTTTTTACACGATGTGTAGTTGGCGATAGATGGCTATCCACAATGAAGCATAGGGATTTTGCTGAGTGGGTGAGGTGAGATTTACACCCGTCCAAGTGCATTTCATCCAGCCACCTTTGAGTGGGTTCCTGCTTGGAGGGGTGGCCCAGGAGTAAAAATGTATTAAAGATAAATACTGAAAGAAACCATATGTTTTCCTTTCTGTATCAAAGAGCTACTAATGGCGTCCACTGGCCATTCAGTAGAGAGAACAGGAACACTTATGTGCAGTGAAACATTGAGATATATGTTGTGCTATTTTAGGATGCATGCAAGTGAGTGACATCATTTGTAAAGTACATGCTGCCAGTTTAATTGCCTCTTGGCACTATGAGTATGCAGTTTCATGTTGACTGTGCTGCTGTAACTGGCGCCTTTATGTGCAGTTTTGTGTTGAAATGCGTGCACACTAGTATTGGCATTGTGCTTTCTGGTTGCATTGGTGTTTTGAGACGCAGAATTATTTCATGCTGTGCTTCCAATATTCATGAAAGCTTATGCATAGACGGGAGCGATCATTTAGACTGAGATACTATGTTTATTTGAGCCCAGCCCCTAGATTTCGCGTAGGTCATTTCATAGAGGCGTGTGAGATCGAAGCTGGCCCCTTTAGACCCAGTCTGCTCTAGGAAGCCTTTAGCATTGCTTCTGAGGGTTCCATGTTCTTTTGCTGACAATCATTAGTTCATGGCACTTTACAACAAAGTCATTACTTTAAATAGTTTCATCCATTTCCGTTTTCCATTTGGGGGTTCCCCCATGCCACCCCTTCCCTTCGTTACTGCCCCTCCCCAAAACTCCTCCCCACCACCTTTTTACCCCTTAGCCCAAATTCCCTAAAAATGTTGATGAAAATGTAAATTGATTACTTTGTGGTAAAGTAATTACCGTCGGCAAAAGAACACGATACAGCATCTACGTTCCCTCGGATGATATTGTATGGTGATGAAAGACTTGTTTTAATGCTGTTACTGAACTTATATTTTCTCAGTTCGTCTGCGTGGAGAGCTTGGTTACCGCAATGGTCGATATGTACCCCAGTATCTTCCGGCAGAAGAATCGCAGGGAGTTCCTCATCCTGTGTGTCTCCATTGTTTCATACCTGATTGGTCTGGTCATGCTCACTGAGGTACGGAGCAGGGGTGGGGGGACATGCTTATTTCCCTGCTGGGTATCAGAAAGCATGTCACTGGCTATTGTGGAAACACATCTCCTATCCATTGCCTGAGCAATATCCTTGTCTGAAAGCGAATGTTTACATATTATTTTCATTTTTATTTATTTATTAATTATTTGTAAGGCGCTTATACAACAGATGGTGCTTCAGGGCGCCACAAGACAAAAAAGACAAAATGTCTACTGCAAGGTTGGCAGAGGCGTTTTTAAAGTCAACCATTTCCTTTTTGAAAAGATTACACAGTCACTTCCTGAAGACCCATATAACTTTTAAACTTCCAACAATTATATGTATTTATTAAGCGAATGCCATAGCGCCAAACATAAAATTTCCCAACGCACTCCAACGCAAACATTTCGTTAACTCCAAGGGCTGCCCGTCACAATACCAAGATCTAATTAACACTAATATTTAAGATTTAGAATGCAACAGCGAATCAAGGAATATGAGAGTCTCCAAGAACCCCATACATTTTAATGTATTGTTGTTTAATGTAATAGTGGTGCTGGCCAACCCATCCACCATCCTCTCAGCTTTTCCAAATGCCTTAAACATCGCTACTGTCGATAATTCTCTGCTAATGACAGGGGGTGGGCACAGCTGTTGTGCCCTGTTTTGAGACCTGGCTTCCCCATCCAACGCCCGCTCTTCTAAACTTCTGTGAGGCTGGCTTTGGGGAGAGGAAGCAGAAATCACGTGAAAGCGTGCAATGAACGTGTGTCAGACTGCCAGACTTAGAATAGTACACTCCTCTCAAGAAGTAATGTCTATGGTTATTATAGATCGAACATGCACTTTGCTCAGTAAGGCACTGATAATAGTCTTACCATGAATACAATATACACTAAGTGATCATTAGAAATGGACATTGCACAATTTCAAGGAGCCAGTTCACAATGTTAGCACAATTAAATCATTTCTTCTTTAAAAGCTTTTTTGCCAATAATATGAATCACTTGGTCTCCAAATATCCTTCTTACTTGGAAAGGGCTGCGTTCAGATTAAAACCAATCATGTTTTATTTCTATGAGCAACTTCAATTTTGCGTCTTTGATGGTTATTGGATGGTAGTGCCACCGAACTAGCACATTTGTTACAGTATGCTCAAATACCAATGATTAGCAAAAATAGAAAATAACACACACAGCTTTAGACCTTGCAGCCTGGCCATGGTTTCCCTGCGGCCCCAGCACACCCGCACAGCCCATCTCTCTTCCCTCTTTATGCACAATGCAGCCGTAGCATGATGCTGACACGCCTGCAGGACACATGCAATGCCAATGTATGTCTGCAGATAGCATGGAGCAGCACCTCCCTCCTTCATAGCATCTCCTTTCCTCTAGTTGTGCAGTGCTGCTGTCAGCAAGAGCTGGGATCGCTCTAGCACACTTAACCTGACAGCGTGACTGTCACTGGGAGAGAGCGCGAGCGAGCGAGAGAGAGAGAGAGAGAGAGAGAGAGAGAGAGAGCGCGCTAGATCAGAGTATGAAAAGTCGAGCACAATATACTATGCAAATAATCTTTGGGGAAACACATCAAAAATACATCTGTCTCATACATATTAATTTATCCCAATAAACCTAAGAACTCGATTTTCATCGGGTAGATTTCTGCAAAAGCAGCGCAACTGTACGCTGTGCCACTTTCACATGGACCAACAGTTTTGATGCAGCCTAAAAATTATGAACAGGACATTGTGCGCCACTTTTTCTGAAGTTACGGAAACCACCAATCCTTCATCGCAAGGGGCCGTGGGGTGCCTAACTAGTATATGTCCACGCGTGCTTTTGCAGCATTAATGGGAGTGGTTGGAGTGACATATATGCAATGTTGGCACCTATAGGTCACCCATAACAGAATCTATTTATATCACAGATATCTCACATCTGTGAAATATATGTGAAACATATGTGATCAATACGTTATGGACGTATCAGACATATGTATATCATACATTATGTATAGGCATGTGTAATATCCAGTATCTATCTATCTATCTCTCTCTCTCTCTCTCTCTCTCTCTCTCTCTCTCCCTCCCTCTCTCCATCCCAAAAAGAGCAGCACATGCAAGAAATGTCCAACTGTACTGTAGGACCCTGCACTAATCAAAGCCTGGAATCAAGTGAAGTAGATTTTCTAGAACTATTCAATTTCTAGATTCTTGAAGGAATTTTTTTAATGCAGTGCCCAATATTTCTCAGAAAACAATATATTGTGTGATATTCTGAAACGATAGCACTGTAGTCCGCTAGATCAAAGTTGCACTTGTAGGTTGTAACCCATCCAATGCTCCTATGCAATCTGCTACACAGCATTGTATGTCGTAACCCACTGTAACGTGCAACAACTGTAACTTAACCTGTCATATTATGTAACCTAATGTAACGTGCAATGACTGGACTTTAAGATAACACTGAACTAATGTAACCATCATTCTTATGCAACCAGGGCCTAGATGCCTTTGGGCTTGGTGCGCTTAACAAATGCCAAAATAAATAAATACATGTCAGTAGGTTCTAGTTTCACCTAATCTTTCTGGCAAAGGGGATATGTATGTTCCTTCTTGTGCTTTACAGAGCTTTACTCTTTTGTTAATCTCCCATCTGGCCCTTATGTTGACCTTCAAGGTAGGCAGACACTTCAGTGGTCAAGACACTAACATCTACAATGTACTGCCTTGCTCAATTTGTCCAGCAAATTAATGTCTCAAAATCATATTGCATCTCAGAAAGTTACTATTTCCATAGGCAGCTAGGTCTTGAGCGCCGAGGGAACCTTGGGGGTACTGCTATGCTCTACAAATACACCTAATCAATCATCATGACCTGGGACTTATTCCATCATGGTTTTCCGTATGCATTACAGGATTAGTTCCCTTTTGAAACCAATCAATTGCAGGTGATCAGAACTCATCCAGTCTTTGATTGCAAGGAGATCATTTTATAACACAGAAAGCTCCCTTCAAAGCATGACATCTGGAAATAGATTTAAATGTCGTCAGCGTGTGATTGCTTGCTGACCTCCCAGAACTGAAGCAGCTGGAAGAGTGGGATGAAATTGAATTTAGGGAGGACAGGGGAATCCCTTGAGGCAATCCAGAAGTTATGGGTGATAAGACAGAGGAAGAAGAGCCCATATGGACCCTCTGAGATCTTTCCCTCAAAAAGGAGCTGAACCACCGTTGTGCACTGCTGGTCAGGCGAACCATGGATGCCAACACATATTAATTCGGTTGCAATGACTGACACTGCCACATACCGTGCAGATGTTCGGCATGACCAGCAGTGCTTCAGTTCATTTATCAACAAAGCTCAGACCCTCATCCAAGAAACCCAATAGGGCTGTTTCAATCCCATGGCATGGGCAAAAGCTAAACCAATAGGGTGATGCAGGATTTCGTCTCTAGAAGCAGTTGCAGATGTGAAACATCTAACTTTTCCAAATGTTTGGACAGAATGGGCAAGTTGGTAATTGGCTGAAAATTGGCCATGATGGTAGAGACCAGTGCAGATGTTTTAAAATCTTGCAATTAATACCCTTTTTAAAATAAAGAGGCACACAGCCTGAAAGGAAATTCAAGTTGATATGGTGGTCTCACACACACACACACACACACACACACACACACACACACACACACACACACACACACACACACACACACACACACACACACACACACACACACACACACACACACACACACACACACACACACACACACACACACACACACACACACACACACACACACACACACACACACACACACACACACACACACACACACACACACACACACACACACACACACACACACACACACACACACTCTCTCTCTCTCTCTCTCTCTCTCTCTCTCTCTCTCTCTCTCTCCCTCTCCCTCTCCCTCTCCCTCTCCCTCTCCCTCTCCCTCTCCCTCTCCTCTCTCTCTCTCTCTCTCTCTCTCTCTCTCTCCCTCCCTCTCTCTCTCTCTCTCTCTCTCTCCCCCCAGCATTGTGGGCATACATGTGCATGCAGCACAACGATACACATGAAGCACTAAGACACATTCAGCACTGGGGCACGCGTGTACAGTACTGAAACACAAACCCTCACACCACAGAAACACATTCAAATGTGTGGACAGCACTGAAACACAGCACACATGCACAAGCCCACAGACACGTGAAGCACTTAGGCACATGCATAGAGCACTTAGACACACATCGTGGTGTGCAGCACTGAGACACATATGTATCTGCACAACTTTGAGAACCGCACACCACACACAGCACTGAGACACGTGCATACGCAAACAGCACTTAGACATGCAACCCTGAGATATGTGTGGGCAGCCCGTAGACATGAGCATACAGAGCTGATACAAATGTGGAGGGGCATGCAACACTGAGACACACGCAAACAGCATGCAGACACAAGCGCGCAGCACCGAGACCCCTACATGCACCACTGAGATATACACATGCATGCAGGGGCGTTGCTAGGGGGGGGTAAGGGGGCTATAGCCCCTGATCTTTTGGTTGTAGCCCCGGATAGAATCTCAGGAGCTACAGCCAAAAGGCTAGCTAGCCCCCAGTCCCAACCGTTCCGACATCAGCTTAGCCCCGGGTCTTTTCCAGACCTAGCAACTCCCCTGCATGCATGTGCATCACTGAAACACACATGCTCATGCAGCACTGAGACATACGCGCAGTAGCACTTAGACACATATGTAGAGACAGCTCTGAGACACATACATGTACAACACTAGGAAAGATGGAAGGATGTGGAGGGAGGGAATCATGACTGCTGTCTGTGTGAGACACATGCACACACATGCACATAGGCTGCATCTAAAATGGAAAATGAAAAATGCAATGCACACAAGACAGAAATACAATCGACACCTGCATTTGTAGATGACTACAGTGTGTATGGTCCCTCTGAGCCCCTTTCATAGGGCAAGGGACAGTCACATGAACATTAACAACGATATTGCTGCTTTTTTTTATAGAAACATCAAAGAGGCAAAGTCTACCCATTCTTTCTACCCGCCTCTATGACCATAGACCAAGTGCTCCCCCCTTTCACAAAGCTTGACCCTAGTGACACTGTCCCTGTAAGAATTTGGGACTTCAAGCGCTCTTGGAAAAGCATAGAGTGCATTGGGCCGCATTATGAGGTTGGTGGTATCTCGGCAGTAAATCCACTGAGATATCTCCAAACGGATTTGCTTTTAATGCTACTTGGAATTACTGCTGGATTACAAGTGGTGGTATGACAGTGTTGGTCACCATTTATGAAGTCCATAGGTTTCCATGGGGATTTCAGTGGAATTACTACCAGTGGTAATTCTGCAGGCGATAATTCCGTCAAAATAGCTGTTTTTTGCAAGTAAGGTGACTGGCATTTTCCTCAAGTTTTTCCTCCACCTTACCTTCAAACCCATACTTTGCCAGTGCGGTAATGCAGCGGTAATGCTGTGATAACTTTGTTATCACTGCATCACCACCGTTTTTGGCCACACTGCCAAACTCAAAATGATGCCCATTATTGTATGAGAAATGACAGTCCAATCCCAGAAGAGACTCAGACATCAGGTGCCCATTGTGGATTCCTGTGCAACTTCATTCACCGGCTTACACAGTCATCAGGGGAACGTGAAAATCTCCTGAACGGCCTCAGCAGTGATTTCACAAAAACCGCAGACTGCCTGGACAATGACCTCAGCTCTCACTCCACAAGCAAAGCAACCGCAAAGGAAGTGGGAGGAGTTAAAAAACTTACTCCATGTTTTCAACTATTGTCAAATAACGTCTCAGTCTGCATGACACATACGAAGCCAAAGATGACACACCAGCCTTTTAAAGACTTGTTCTGCCTCCCTAGTCATTTTATGAACCCAGATTAACCTATTACCCTCAGCCAATTGCAATCCCTCCCCAGTTTACCATCATAGCTGCAGGTTCTCGCAGAGAATCTGGCCGAAAGGGAGGGACTACAGGACCATACACAGCCAGATACTCAGCCAGACAGAAGGTGGGGGTTTAGGAGAAGGAGCTACTGGAAAGACTTTGGAGACTGTTGGAGAGAAAAAAGGTTCCTGGACGGACAGAGGAGCCTGGAGAGGAAAATTGAGGTTTGGAAACTAGGAGGATAATCGGACAAAGGAGAAGTTGGGAAAGGAGGTTAGACGGGTGGGAAGAGGCAGAAAGAGGAATTGAGGAGGAGGTTTTGGAAGTATGAATTGAAGAGGTTGTTCAACATGAGAAGGATGTGGAAGGAGGAATTAGGAAGGAGGTTTCGCCAAGCCGAAGGGATGGACGAAGGAATTGACAAGGAGGGTTGCGCCCGTAAGAGGATGTGGAAGGTAATTGAGAAGGAGGTTTGTCAATAACAGACGGCGGTGGTAGAAAGAACTGAGGAGGAGGCTTTAGGAGCAGTAATTGTAGAGGTTGTTTTAGAAGGAGGAACTGCAGAGGAGGTTTAGAGAGGAGGAATTGAGAAGGAGGTTGGTCAACAACAGGAGGAGGTGGAATATGGAACTAAACAGAAGGTTGGGCATATCAGGACGCTGTAGTAACGAAAAATAAGGAGGACATTGGTGGAGTTCAGATGAGGTGCAGGGGGGAATGTTGGTGGAGCTTAGTGAACCGCAAGAGAAAGGGAGAAAGGAAAGGAATGAAAAGGTTATTCAACATTTGAGAGTGACATCAGGAGATAAGCAGAAGGTTTATGACGATCAGGAGGAACTTGGAAAAAAATAGAATGAGTGAGCAGACGCACAGTGTGGGAAGGCTCAAGAAGGCTAGAAGGGTCCCTGGAAGGAACTTGGCACATAATCTGTTCAAAGCAGCTGTGCACATGACAGGAGGAGGCAAAAGAGTGTAGTGCAGCATCAATGAAGACCATGACCATAATAGAGAAACATCTAGGACTCTGGGGACTACACATAGAACTTTCCTGGGGTCACTAGGAAAGATAAGACTAGTCTGGGATCCACTGCTCTACCTAACGCTCCCGAAGTAGCTCTTCCAAGGCAACAGTCCCTTTCACCTACAAAAATACATGCACGCCACAGGTTGCACGAGGATTTAAAGCAAAATATGCGGCGAGAGAACAAAGTGCGTAGGAAACCTTTAAGCTTGAGACTGACAGAGAGAAACCCTTAGACCCCAAGGACTGGGGTAAAGGAGAAGGGTGCCGGAAACCAAACCAAAAAGCCTGACCCAAGTCAGCCAGCGAGGCCCTTTAGAATGAACAGAGTAAAGGACAAAAATACCCCTCTCTATCCCTGATTCAAAGATACTTAGGGTAGTGCAGAACATGAACTCTTGAGTTGGTTATCCCTACATTTCTCCCCCATTTTATTTTTATTATCTCAATAAAATCCATCAATATCAAGTTTATTTCTCAAAGATGTACCCTTGGTCTGATCCCTGTCACCTGTATGGCAGCACCTGTTCCTATGTCACGCAGCATATTTTGTATTCATTCTCTATTCAGAAGCATCTTCTTCCAAGGTGTTAGATGGTGGAAGCTTTATTGTTCTCAAGTTTGTATCTGTCACTCACCTCCTCCATTAGCACACAGTGCAGGAGAGTGCACGAGTCAAGAATTCCTAACCACTAGATTTCCTTCGTTAACGATGCCTTTACATCGCCTTTGAGCTCGCCTTCGCTATTATAGAAGTGGGCCAACCATGGGTATGCAAGGGACCTCATGACGAGTGGTGCTGTAAGGGTAAAACATGCATTATTTTCAAATACTGGATGCTTTACTGCAGTACACTACGGAAACCATGTAACACCGCATGCTTTTATAATTATCTTCACAGAAAAGTATGGACACATGCGTTATTAGGCATGCAGTTCACTAGAGTTCTGGAATGCGGAACTTCTCCAATTGTCCTATGTGATTCCAAAATGGGGATTACCTCAAGGGTCCTCAAGACTCTAAATCATGCTGACTCTTCCTATTAATATATATTTCGCAAGAGGTAACAGTATTTGTGTTTTCGAAAGAGACCCAGTGAATCTCAAGTATGCAAATTAGTCTTGATGCCACCCCCGAAAGTGATGGAACTCAAATACGAACTTGTGGTATTTTGGATGGTTATAAAACATTGGCACAAGCGCATACATCCAACACATGTAGATGTTATCACACACCATTAAGGCCAGTCGCTTCCAGTCAGATTGTTTAAATGCATATACCTGATGGGGCTCTTATGTCCACCAAATAATGTCAACCCGTCTCTGCACCTGAGAACCACAATGCTTAACTATGACAAAGAGCAGGTGAATTTGGACCAAGTTGGACAACCATACCTACATTGCTCAGCACTGCCTGCAGGGCTTGGGTAGCAAGTGGGGGGGCTGTGGAAACATGTGAAGTCTCTCAGGGGTCATGTGTGAAGGAATGTGGCCAACTGCCTCTGCCCTCTGTGCCTTAGAACTCTCTCTGTAAAAAGACAAATTGCCCTGTGGGGCAATTGCCCAATGTCCCGATATGCTGCTGCCTCTGAAAGGGCAATGCGTGTCCGCATGCCAGACATGTGCCTGGCATGAGATGGGCTGTGTTGCGACCTGTCTGACCTTTTAGAAGGTCTTAGCTATCCAGACATCTTCCAGTCTCCCTACAGGCCTTTGAACCTCTGGCTTGACTTTGGTCGCACAGTGCATTCTCGGAGATGTCCGTTCTGTGTATCAGGGATCTCACACACGCCTCCTCTTGCTCACATAAGAAGGACATACCAATATCCCAGTGGGGGTGCAGGGTGTTCTTGCACATTCTTTTGCTTTCCCATGTGTGATTTACTTCTCTCGCTTCTGGTCTCCTGTCTCTCCTGCTTCCTTTCTGCCATCTCTCTCCTTTCTTTGCATGTTCCCAATTTCCTGCGGTGTCCAGCACATTTTCTTCACTTCCCTTTCCCCCCGGTGGCCACTACTGCTTTCTCCACTCATCCTTCTGTTTGTCTCCTCACCATCTAATTTCTCGCTGGAATCATTGTTAATCGTATTCCCTCGCTTTCTTCTCTGCACACGCTGACTTTCCTGCTGTCTCCCCTTCCCTTCCTTTGACCCCTCCTTTTTTTCTTTTGTCTCCTCCTTTGTGTCTGCTTCCTATCCCCCCTCCTGTTTCCTCCCGATCAGTGCCCCGGTATATTGTGCACTTGTGTTGCTGCCTTCCTTGAATTCTAGCCTGCTCTGCCCCACCTCCCTATTGTATACTTTCACCTTCTCCTTCATGTGATCCTCCTTTGCCCACATTCTTATTTTATGGGTGCTCTCTCTTTTACCAGTTCTATTCAACGATCCTCTCTACTAGAATGCATATTCACACTTGCACCATTGTCTCACACGTAAACTCATGTCTCTCCCCTCCTTCTCACCACCTTCTCTCCCTTCCAGGGAGGAATGTACGTGTTCCAGCTCTTTGACTACTACGCTGCTAGTGGAATTTGTCTCCTGACTGTTGGTATTTCCGAAACCATCTGCATTGGTTGGGTGTATGGTGAGTACTCAGATAACTCAGGTTTACGAAAAGCATCCATCATGTCTAAAGGTATGAAACATCACCAAGCACTGTGCACTCCAGGAATCCTGGAACTGCCCTTTTGGAATGTGACAGGTGCTCAGAATGTGGTGATCAGTTTGCTCAGGTGTAATAATGCCCCCCTGGAGTTTCATCTTAACTCACTATCTCTCTTTCAGCCACTTTTAGATTTGATCTTTAGGTGGCGCTATAAGCACATGTTATAAACGGCAACTATTTGCATGGAAAGTTGAGAGCAGTGGGCTAGGACAAGAGGAGGGACAGACATCCTGTCAGAGATTTTTTTATGGGAGGGCAAAAGGGGCACTTGCCCAGGGCCCCACCTTGCAGGGGGGCCCCTGAAGGCTGCCTGATCTAAACAAGATTCCATTGTTCACCAGTCTTAAATAGCACACGTCAGCAGGATATTTTATGGGGTGCCTTTCTGTTGTGGCAAGTGCATTCTGCCTTGATCAATTCATCATGTATTGCTTTCTGTGTTCAATGTGGTATACATAGTTTGTGTGTTCATTATGGCACAACTCTGTAGCATTCGTTCCTTCCTGTGGGAATTATGTTGATCATGTGCAATAGGCAATGGTGAAATGCATATTGATGAATTGAGTGCCACAATGGTTAAAAAGTTAGCTCAGTGCGTGAAGCACCGACTGCAGAAATATGTGTTCATATGCAAAATTAGAATATCACATTCCAGCAATTCTGGCTGAGCCTTTCCTATGTCTGAAGTGTATAAAGCTGCCTGCATATGTACTTGGTTTTTGCAGAACAACATCTGCTATTATCAGCAATGTACCTGCACTAGATAGGGGTTGCTATAAAAACTAACATATAATCCGTAGGGTGAAGGTCTAGAAATTGGTTTCTTCAAATGGGGTGTTGTAAAACCTAGGCAATGACCTCCAACGATTGCATAAACTGTTAGTCCAAGAGGTGAATAAGTATTTAAATTGAAGACTATGGAACGACAGCGTTCATGTTTGTATCCTGGATTTGCCTGGAGATGATACAGTGATCCTGGTCAAATCATCTAGTATATATCTTACATTACTGTACTATCTTCTGTGAGGTTTGCCTTCTTGCATGCTGCTGGTATCGTTTAGCCCATTACCTGATCTTTCTTCTTATGTAGTCCATTTGGGTGGAAGGGTTGGTAGACAGAAGAGAGTGGACCATATGTTGCAGGCCTCAAGCAAGCATATTTTAAGGTCTGCTTGTTTGACACACAAAAACGGTTTGCTTTTTGGTAAAAGTCAAAGGTTTTTATGCACGTTTATAAATGAAAATGTCACAAGCCATTGTTTTGGAAGTATTTAAAGCTTTAAAATGCAAGAGACAAACCCAGACTAAATTTGTTAAATCACATGGATTGGTATGCTGCTTCTTGAATACTTTCCTTGATGATGGAGAGAATGAAGCTAGAATCATTCCCATTTTGCATAATACCCTTTTATAATATTTTGTTTAAAAATGGTCATGTTTGGTAATGTGATTTGTGTACTTTCCAAGTCTGTTTTTTATAAAATTAAATTGTTTTAGTTCATGGTAAGAACTGGGAAAGAAAGTGTTCAAATTCAGAAATTGCAGAGTTGCACAAATTCCAGCTACACCCCTTAACCAATGTGTGATCCTGGGCATCTCATTTAACCTTGTATTTGCCTAACCTCTCAATATTGCCAGTCCCTAAACCTTTCAAAATTGTCAGCCCTTCCGAGTGATTTCCTTCTCATGGTATGATCTTCATAAAAGCCTTATTCGTGGTTTCACTGTGTTAATAGTGAGCATATGTATATTGCACACCACAGGCATTTGTTCCCTTGATATCTAATTGGCAACACTGTTTGAAAACCATATTCCACTTCTAGTCGCAGTCTGTCTGGATAAAGGCACCTTCCTGGTAGCTTCTAATCCGCCTCCACTATCCATGCTATGGTATGTGTAGCATTCTCATTCCTTCCAATTGGTGGTCTCTATCCATGCATGAGCACTTTTGCATTCTGTGAGGCAGCTAATGTGAGTTCTCTGTCTATTATGGGTTACATGTACCTTTTACATATGGTCCTGCATTAATACTACATCTACCACATCTACCTTCCTGGATGTTATTGATAAAAAGTATCCTGTATGTATTAGAACAGTAACCTCTTCGTAGACTGCTAATGTTGGTCTTCAAATGCTACTTGTTTATCATTCTGATTAGAGCAATAATGAAGAGGGCAAGGGGACTTAGGGAGTAAACATGCTAATTATGATGCAAGACAGCATTTCAACCTATAGCTTGTGAGCGCGCCGGGTGGGGGGTGCGACCAGTATTCTTGATGCCTTCATTCCTTTGGTTTAGTGGATGGGGGCCCCAAAGATGTCCGTGCCCAGGGCCCCAAAAGTGCTTAAGATGGCCCTGCATCCTGTGCCCATTGTTTGGATTTTTTTCAAGCAAGAACTTGGGCCAACCATTACTTCATCTGGGGATTGGCCCTTTTCTCGGCCATTCTAATCACTATCATTTGCACTCAGTAAAGGAATAGGCAATTGCGCCATTCAAGCCAAAACTCTCCGTCATGGGTATTGTATGTGATTGCGCCAGGTTTGATGTGGTGCATAATCACCATTCACAATCCACATTTAACAGCATATTCCAGTTTACTTAGAATCACCATGCATCAGTGTACATGATATAGCAGCATAAAGCATTACCCCATGCATCAGTGTACATGATATAGCAGCATAAAGCATTACCCCATGCATGCAGTGTACATGATATAGCAGCATAAAGCATTACCCCATGCATGCAGTGTACATGATATAGCAGCATAAAGCATTACCCCGTGCATGCAGTGTACATGATATAGCTGCATAAAGCATTACCCCATGCATGCAGTGTACATGATATAGCAGCATAAAGCATTACCCCGTGCATGCAGTGTACATGATATAGCAGCATAAAACATTACCCCATGCTTCAGTGTACATGATATAGCAGCATACAGCATTACTCCATGCATGCAGTGTACATGAGATAGCAGCATACAGCATTACCCCATGCTTCAGTGTACATGATATAGCAGCATACAGCATTACTCCATGCATGCAGTGTACATGAGATAGCAGCATACAGCATTACCCCATGCATCAGTGTACATGATATAGCAGCATACGGCATTTCCCTATGCATCAGTGTACATGGTATAGCAGCATACAGAATTACCCCATGCATCAGTGTACATAACAGAGCAGCATACAGTATTACCCCTTGTATCAGTGTACATCACATAGCGGTATGGAGCATTACCCCATGCATCAGTGTACATGATATAGCAGCATACAGTATTACCCCTTGTATCAGTGTACATCACATAGCGGTATGCAGCATTACCCCATGCATCAGTGTACATGACATAGCGGCATACAGTATTACCCCTTGTATCAGTGTACATCACATAGCGGTATGCAGCATTACCCCATGCATCAGTGTACATGACATAGCGGCATACAGTATTACCCCTTGTATCAGTGTACATGATGAAGCAGCATACAGCAATACCCCATGCATCAGTGCACATGACATAGCAGCATACAGCATTACCCCCTGCATCAGTGTACATCACACAGAAGCATACAGCATTACCCCATGCATACAGTGTACATGACATAACGGCATACAACACTACCCCATGCATCAGTGTACATGACATAGCAGCATACATCATTACTCCATGCATCAGTGTACATGACATAGCAGCATAAATCATTACCCCATGCATGCAGTGTACATGACATAGCAGCATACAGCATTACCCCTTGCAGCAGTGTGCATGATAGAGCAGCATACAGCATTATCCTATGCATAAGTGTACATTGAATAGCAGCATGCAGCATTACCCCATGCATCAGTGTACATGATATAGCAGCATACAGCATTACCCCATGCATGCAGTGTACATGATATAGCAGCATACAGCATTACCCCATGCATCAGTGTAGATGATATAGCAGCATACTGCATTACCCCAAGCATGCAGTGTTGCTGCGTGTGTGTGTGGCATATTTCCAAACCTTGAGAATATGCCCATGAAAATGAGAGGATATTGCAAGATTGAGGGTGTTCATAGCTACAGCAGAACTATCCTCACTATAAGACACTGCACTCGAGCACTGAAGGATCGTGTTACCAGCTACAAGAAGGGTGGTTCCTATTCATACTGAGGGGCAATGGCAGCATTTCTCCAAACAAAATTGAGCACTTATAAAGACCCACTTTCCAAAATGTGCGAAAAAGTCAATCACATTAAAAACATTAAAGGCAACCATGAAGACATGCCGGTCCCTGCTCATCCCGGCTATCTCCATTGGCCTCCAAGGCTTATCGTATGGGTCTCCCTGCCTCCTGTGCCCCCCCCCCATGATCCCAGCCTTACATGGTATTATTAAAGAAGAACGTGATAGCAGATGATGGGCAGAACAGCACCTGCTATCAGCTCATTCCCTGTCATTGCAGCCAAGCAATGGAACTCCCTCTCACTCAATCTCAGATCAGAAGGCTCCTACTGGGCTTTCCGTAAAGGCCTCAAAACCTCTCTTCAATTAACTTTGTGTGTCTTTGCCTCCTTCCATTTCTGGACCCCTGCAGCAATATGTATGCCCTGTTTATACTTTATTGCACTATATGCAAAAATGTAATCAATGCATCCGTGTAACCTGTAAATGCTTTCTGGGCCTAAGTGGCCTCATGGAACCTGTTTTCCACAGCGGCCTGATGCCTGAGGGCTTGGGCGTGCTATACAAAGGCAAAAGATAAAATAAATAAATAAATGAGTATGCTGTTCCTTAAATCAACCCTCAAAGCACAGCCTCACTTGGCTGCCCTGCAAATCTGACGATAATTTAATAAAACAGCACCAAGTGACTAACAGCCTTTGACAAATACTGTGCAGATAAGAGCTACTGATGTGCCGCCTATTGAAAGGGATCCCTGATATATAATGGAAATGTTGATGTAGAGCGGATACTAATGACTTCAGTAGTAGTACAGTGCTGTTTTACAGTGCTGTAAATTACAGGTGTTACTTTTAGCAAGCAGGGTACTAGGTTTCTTGACTTCTGAAAGTTGAAAGTCTGAGGGCCTGATTCTCATGTAGGTGTTAAGTACCGAAAAGGACGTTAAAAGGCGTAACAACCTTTTCGGTACTTAAGACCTATTCTGAAGGTGGTGCATTCTTCTGAAGTCAGAAGGAATGCGCCACTTTCGGAATACATGTGGCGTTTGCTAGGATGTGTTGGAAACCAACCTAGCAACTGTCACATTTGTAAACTGGCTTTTTGAAAGCCTATTCTTGTGGCACTCCTCCAGTTAAATATGTGCGCTAAACTAGCGCACATTTACGGTACCCTTTTGGTGGCGTTAAACTGGAGGAGTGCCACCAAAAGCCTTGTTTGGTGTAAATGGAAGTGTCCATACACCGTGTTGTATATGGACACTTTCATGTACACCAAAGCAAGCAGTTTCAACGGTGCTGCAACGTTGAAGCTGCTTGCTTTGGTGTACATGTAAGTGTTCATATACACGCACAAGTGTATTTGAACACTTTCATTTACACCAAAGCTCGCTTTAAATTAAAGTATTCATATACACCACACGGGTGTATATGAACACTTTCCTGTACACCACAGTAAGCAGCTTCAACATCCTGCAATTTTGAAGCTGCTCACTTTGGTGTATAGGAACTGTGTTCTCGGCAGCATTTTCGTTAAATAACGATTCCCTCGTTATTTAACGAATATGCTGCCGAGATTCTGCAATCTGCCTGTTTCCATTAGAAACAGGCGGATTACAGCGAAAGCACTGTCGTGCTTTGCGAAGACGCCCAGGCCCACATGAGAATAGCAGTGGTGCCTGGGCGCCAAGAAATGGTGCAGTGAGTCGTGCTATTTACACTTGTATCCGTTGTAACATCTTTGTTGCAAGCTTCTGTCTGGCAGTGTGAGATTGAGTCTCTTTCCCAGCTGTGGTTTCGTTTCATCATCTGGATCAGCAAGGTCATGTGCTCAGAAACCACGGTTTGGAGCTCTGTAGCCCTGAATTATAAAGAAGTATTCATCTTTAGAGCAGCTGGTGTTACTGCAGTTCAGGGAATGGAATGTCATTCACATCTAGTGGCCTTGGCAGCGGGTCCTGTCTCACACGTTTTCCTTCTTTTCAGCCCAAATCCAGCTCCTCTCAACTCTTGCTGTGAAGCCTGTGGCCTGCTCTGATTTTCCTAAACCGTAACATGGCTTCTACATTTTCGTGCTATTCTATATTCTCCATATCTTAGTCACAATTGGCTCCATCAGATCCCATAGGTGATCCTGCAGCTCCATAAGGTTATTTGCATGTAATCATCTGCAAGCATTCATTCAGTATATCTTGCTTCTTGTGGTTTCTGGGTTGCTGTACTAGGCTAATAACAAACTAATAAAGCAATGACAGTATGTATATTTATCTGTCATCTAACTATAGAACTGACGATTGTGTTCTTCATGTATTCAGATGTGTGTTAGTGTCCCAATGTGCGGATGGCATGTGTGCTTCCTGTCTAACACAGCTAAGTCGTGATGTCTCTAAAGACATCAGTAGTTTAGCCTCTTGGTGCTTTAGTCAATACTGTCAAATGAAGTCTCCTTGGTTGCAGCTTGAGGCTCCTCGTCCACTCTGGGGAAGGTTTGTACTGCCCCTCATCTGTAGGAATGGCTGAGTGGGTACCTCTCGACATACTTATCAATTAGAGGAGCACTAGGAATTGGTCTGAAATAGAATGGGCGTTCATGATATCTTCTGGCCTTCTTCTGTATCATGCACCTTATGGGTAGGGGAGGGGTGTCGAATTTGACCATCCCTCTCCAGGGCCCCATCTGGTCGACTTGTCGGCCACATCCTTGCATGGCCGTCCTGCTGCTCTGGGCTGCCATTTTTTCGTTATTACTGCAAGGCATCCATAATAGTTTGTGTGGTCATCGAATGACCGCTGCATATAACAACATACTCCTTCAGGGTTGAACCAAACCCACTTTGCTTCGTAGAACTTCGGATCATGTGGATTGTCTAGTTTTATTGTTCCTGCCGGACATAATTCACACTGTCTCATCTTCTCTCTCAATTTGTCTCTTTCTGCAACAATCTCATCTTTCATCCCTCCTATGTTCACATCCATCGGGATCTGCATTCCAATAGCGTCTTCTGCTGTCTTCTTGCATCTTGCTGTGTAGATCTTTGCTCCACATACTGATGCTGCTCCCAGTATGAGTGCTCCTGCTATTACCTTCAGTCCATCTGATAGCCATGATGGCATCCAGGCCATAAGTATGCTAGCCAGCTCTTGTCTTTCCCTACTCCTCGTGCTTCGTCTTCCATCTTCGTATTCATCTTCGTATTCATCTGTGCCAACTGTGCGACTGCATCTAAGAGAGTTCCATAATCTTGTTCGCTGGTATAAATGTTCAACATGAACTCACTATCTTGGTGCAAACTCCTCCTTCTATGACTGTGAGGAGATCCAGAACATATCTATTCTGGAGTGCCACCAACCTTGTTGCTCTGAGCTCTTCCTCTATGGCATTGAACCCATTCACTGTAGAGTTAATTTTTACCAACAGCTCCCAACGAGTGATTTGTAACCACTTGGCATTTGTGTATGTGTGTATTCCTGTTATTACTGATTCAAAACAGTCTGTGTTCTGCTGAGATCTCACCCAGTGCCGTTTCTGATGCCCCTGAGAAGTAATTCCCCCCTCTTTTCACTCTGCTAAATGTGGCTTGTTTCTCTGTCTTCTCTGTCTGGGCTGTTGGTGCTATCCTTACCAACCTCTTCCTGCGTCTGTTGTTATACATGTTAGGGAATTCATAAAGCTTCACATCCTTCTTGGGTACCACCAACGAAGGCATGTTTATGTGCACCAGTGAGCACACTCCTCCCCATTCAGGTGGCAGCTTCTCATATGCCTTCGACCCACAGGCCCAGTAGTGATCTATTAGTACTGCTGTTCCCGCTCTCATTGCTGGAAGCTGTTTGATTGTCTTGCATCCTACTTTTTCACCAACTTCAACATCGCCCCTGTTCTGAGAACATTGGGCCGGCATATTCAGGGGAATTATTGGCTTCGTTCCTGCTTTGTTCTCCACCTACATCAATAGCATGTGTGCCAGCATCAGCACCTTGCTTCCCACCACTCCATATTGCCATCCATCGTTAATGTACACTTGTCCATACACTATTTTCTGTGGTCTTTCCCAGCATCCGGTTCACCTCCTTTCTCCTTTAATCTTGTCCAGGGGCATGGCAATTCCTTCAGTGTTATTTTTTTAGTTTCTCCTTTTTCGGGTCCGTTAGTTATATATTGCATTCCTTCACCTAGCTGCCAGTAATTGTTCATCATGTCTAATGACTTTATGTAATTATCTTCACATGGGAAGGTCCCTTTGGACATTAATCTTAATGTGGCTGTCTTCTCTTGGAATCTTCCTCACGTTTTCACCATCACAAGATACATTAGGCATTTTGCTCTTGCTGTGGATATTTCAGTTGCTATGAACTTTCGGGAGGCACTCATGGCGTAGGGTATTAAAGAGCAAATAACAGCTGTCCCAGTGGTTTCCTTGCCTACTTTGGTTATGTGTTTGTACCACATATTGTTATATACTCGTGCTGTGTCAGTGAGATACACGTCAACTGCTTCATGTCTGTGTCAACAATGCACTTACCTCCCCTTACCTTATCAGCAATGGCTTCTCTACCACCTGACATGGTCGTCCCTTCTGTTTGGGTCGGGGAATGTTAGTAGAGGGTACAGCTGTAATACTAACGGTGACATATAGTTGCCAAAATACAAATCCCATCAACCCGCTGGGAATCAATAAACACAACATGATAAGAATGTTCTTTATTGTTTCTTTCATACCCACTAACGCTGCTGGGTCCGATACCCACTTACGCTGCTTGGTCCGTGCAGCTAATGAGATGATAAAGTTGCCCACCTGAAAATGATAAATAGAGGCAGTTACTGTGTTAATATGTGTCAGTACCCTCAAGCCCCCTAAACTAAGTAGTCACAAATTGCAAAGGCAAAGACCTCCTCCCAAACTTTTGTTACTGAGGGCTCTTACAATATGGGCAGGATTGGTAATTGACTGTGTTCAAGTTGTGGGTATGTTTGGGGCACGTACTCCACGAAAAAAAGGAAATATACTTCAAGGGATTGTGCTCTGAATCATCTGCGTCCCTTTATATAGTGCACAGACTGGTTGGAAAAATGTTCAGCGTGAGAGATCGGAGGTATCATCCGGACAATACCCTACACAACCCTTACTACTTTCACGTAAACCTGTGTGTGCAAAAAGAAAAATAACACACAGTGTTTCACTCCTCAAGCTGTACAATTGTTCCAGTGGTCAAGTCTGCTGCTTGTGACTGTGTAATCATGGAATGTTCTTTCCTCCCTAACTCAGTGAGGTCTGCACACACTTGTAGTTCATCAAGGTCTTGAACATTGGCCCTGTCGGTCACAGAAATTCTGTTGCCAGGTGAGGTCACCGCTTTGTAGGGCTTGATGTTGTGGATGTCGTTCCAGGCAGACTTCCCTACTAGTTTCATGGCCCTATCTGCAATCTGTTTAACTACATGTGGTCCTGTAAAGTGAGGCACATTCCAGCACCTAAAGTAATTATGCAGGAGAACAATATCTCCCACTTTCACAGAATTTCTTAAGTAACTATCTTGTGATGTGTCGTCGCTGTCAAGGTCTTTGCTGTCTTTGCCCCCCCCTGGATCCGCTGTATCTGTCGAGAGATAAAAGAGGCACTAGAAACCAGAGAAGTGATACAATCAAACATTTCTTGTTCTAACACATCTGCTCTGTTCTCACAATCCTTGAATGCTCTAGTGGGAGTAGCCAGGGGGAAGATGCATGTGCTGTCCTGTCGCCACCTTGTTCGGCATTAAATGGTGGTCAGACTCTTGTTTATTGCGAAATTCAAATAATGCTAGAGGCAAGTGGTGAAGGCAGTTTTTCTTGGTGCTCTGCTGAGTTTTGGCTATGCACTCCTTTAGGAGTCTATTAGGTGTTCACAAATTCCGTTTGCTTGCGGGTGGTATGCACAGACAAATTTGTGCTTGATGCCTAGCAATTCTGTGATGTGCTGAAACAATTCATTGGCGAAGTGAGGGCCATTGTCAGACAGCAGGACCTCACACATGCTCCATCTAGGGAATACTTCTCGAACCAGAAACCCAGCTGCTCTAATGGCATCGGCATGGGAATGGGGCATAGCCTTTATCCATCTAGAGAATGGGCAGACAACTACTATCATGTAGTGGTTACCTTGACAAACTTGGACCATGTCCACGTAGACCACATGGAGATTCACATATGGGCCTACAGTTCTTGGTATGGCTCCTCTCATACCTCTTAAAGGATGCCCTGCTTTAAACTGCTTACATGTTAAGCAGTTACTAATGAAATAGCTACATGTTCATTCAAATTTGGGCAAAACCCTGTTTCTCCAATGTGTATAGCAAAGACCTCTTTCCCTGTGTGTTTTGGATAGAGCAATTGTGCTAATGCTGTTTTCAGCAACACTAGTGGCATGACCACTTTCCCTGTGTTGTTCTGTCACCATAAGGCATCTGTTGGAGACATGGAGCATCAATTCGTATCATTTTCAAACACGTCCAATAGCAGTGGGTCAGGGTCCCCACCGAGAGGCTCATCCACATCGACAAAACCAAGAGGACAACAACAATTTTTTCAAGGGCGAGGCAAACAGAGCAGACCGAGACAGCAAGGCTACCACGGGATGCAGATACAGCAGTGGACGACACAGCCTCAACAAACTTGGTGATCCCTATTTTTAATTTAAGCAAGTACTGCCTTACCCCAGAAGACACAGAAATCCTCAGCAAAGGTCTCAGTTTTGTCCCAAAAAGCAAAGCAGACCGCTTCACTATCGAGGTGGAAATGAGAAAGTTTTTCCGACTGATACGCTTATGATATTTCTTCCGGGACTCCACAACAGACAAAGACAAAGACTTGACCTCTACAGGTTTGAAACCTAAATCCAACTTCACGCCAATTACATCGATGGTCTGTCCAGAAATACTAACTTTTGAAAATAGAATTTTAAGAGAAGTGGAAAGTATTTTCAAGACAAAAAACCACTACAGAGACAACCATACACAGACAGAAAGGAAAGCCTTGAAGAACCTTGAAACCAATGACCTCTTCCTAATAAAATCTGCCGATAAGGGCGGAGGTATAATCCTCTGGGGCAGAGAATTATACGAAGAAGAAACCCTTAAACAACTAAGTGACACACAATTCTACAAAAAACTAGACAATAACCCTACAATGCGTCTAGCAGAAGAAATCAAAAGCCTTATCGCTACGCCAAGACACTAGGATGGATCGACAAGGACAAAAAAGCATTCCTCACAAAGGAACACCCAGTCATACCAGCATTTTACTGCATCCCCAAAATCCACAAAAACACAGAAAAACCACCGTGCGGTCCCATATTTTCAGCCATAGGGTCAATACTGGAACCGTTATCCATTTATACAGACGTCTTCCTCAGACCATGCGTTAGAAACATGAAATCCTTCATACAGGACACAACAGCGATGATTCACCATCTAACTAACATCCCGACATCGCCACAGGACATACTCATCACATTTGATGTCGAAGCGCTATACGTATATAAGTATACCGCAAACTCAATGTATTAATGTACTGAAACAATATCTGGACAAACAAGCAGATATCTTCACATCCACCTCATTCATCCAAGAATGCATCCGCCTGGCTCTAACAGAGAATTTTTTCATATACCAGGGGCAATTTTATCAGCAAGTCAGAGGGACCAGTATGGGATACACATTCGCACCTGACATCGCAAATCTATACATGGACAACTTGGAGAACCTTTTCGTATACAATGACACCAATAAATACAGGAACAACCTGGTAGGATGGGTGAGATACATCGACGATGTTTTCACCACCTGGAAAGGCAGAATCACAGAACTGTAGGAATTTCACACATGGCTCAACAATGTGGACGCATGCATCAAGTTCACAATGCACTATGACACCAACAACCTGGCATTTCTGGACCTCAACATCCTCAGAACACATGAAGGGACGATTACAACAATATTATACCAAAAACCCACGGACAAAAACACATTACTCAAATTTTCCAGTTTCCACCCACAAGCTCTGAAAGAAAATGTACCATTCGGAACAGTTCCTCAGAATAAGAAGGAACTGCACCACCTTACCAGAGTACGACCGGAACAGCAAAGACCTAGAAAATCATCTGAAAACTAGGGGATACCCAGCAACAATCATCAGAAAAGCACGAAAATCTGCAAGAAATACCAGCAGAATGGATTGCCTGACCAAACATCATGCCGTCATTTCAAGGAGTATATTCACGCATGCCAGTACCGGGGACACTACTGTAGGCATGCACTCTGAGCCACTATTATTTGAATGTGTTTCAGGCCACCCTTGAAACTCTCGAACCTTAGCATATCATAAGTATTTTGTGCCTTTGGTCACTAGTAGACCACCTTATAACTGTATTGTGCCTCATGGTCGCTTACAGACCATTTCAATTGTGTAGTGCCTTAAGGTCGCTTACAGACCACTTCAACGGTGTTGTGCCTTAAGGGCGCTTCAAATTGTATTGTGCCGTGCCTGACTTGCGTCACGTCTAATCTAGGTTTACCACTGCCCTGGGCGACAGCCTGTGATTACGCTAATCTAGGGCTGCCCTGACCTTTGCATTCCAGCCATTGGGTTATCCCTATCTAGGTGCCCAGGCTTCCAGCCATACCATAGCATCCTCACTCCCTTCCATTATCTCACCAGTCCCACTTAAGGAGACCCTATCTTATCCCTGTCAACGAGCTCATAGGGAACCTATTCTGGCAGCCAGCACCACCATCATGCACATCAGCATGCGCCTTCTATTGCACTACTTCCTAACCACACACCTCGCCCTATTCATCCAACCACCCAAGTCAACCACTCCTACCTTTGAGGTTAATAACCTGGCCTGCCCTTACCTACGTGACCCAGCGTCACCCACCATGACTTTGACACCCTCAACGAGTCCTTCAGCAACTACCGTTGACGCTCACCACCCCTGCAACCAGATTAACCAATACCTTAATGACCCAGCTCTCTGGCTCAAACACTTTGCCACAAAACCAACTCCTAACCAACCTTGCCCCCTCACTCTCAGGAACAAGAGACTAGGCACCAGATTCCGCATTCGTCTTTCCCGCACCAACACCACTAAGCAAGCCCCACACACACCACCCAGCCCGCCCTCGCCCACCGCCACTTGCAAAACTAAGACCACAGGGGTTAAATTGCCTGTGTTCAAGGGTGCCCTCATCAATGCTAGATCCCTCACAGCACACGCTCTTGACATAGCCGACCTTATCACCACTGCCGACCTCGACTTCATTGCCATATCTGAAACCTGGCTACATGCCGCCTCTGGCCCTTCTATATCCTTGGCCTTACCGCCTGACTATGGCATCACACGCTGTGACCGCTCCTCTGCCCATACTAGAGGTGGCGGCGTGGCATTCATCCACAAAAACTCCCTTGACCTAAGAGTGGTATCCGACTCCAAACTCGAATCAGCTGAACTGCTGACAATCAAATTACTACTAACACCTAACCAAACGGCCACCCTTCACCTTATCTACAGGCCCCCAGGGCCGGCACCCACCTTTGTCAGTGAAATTTCCACTCTTCTTCTTGACAAAACAAAAAACAACTCCCAAACAATAATCTTAGGTGACTTCAATCTTGGTCGCGGCGACCCTAAGGATCCTGTAGCAACTGATCTGGAGTATGCTCTTACTGACCTTGGCCTCACCTTGTACATACAAGAACCGACCCATATCAAAGGCAGGACCATCGATTGGTTAGCCGGTTCCAACTGCAACATCCAGGTCCTCAATAACTCCCCATGCTTATGGTCTGACCATCACATCATAACATTTAACATTGAAGCTACCCCGCGAGCCCCAACACCCATTGCCCCAGCACTCCCCACCCGCAATAAAAAAAATATAACAAGAGAACAACTCCTCCCACTGTTACTCCCCTCTCTTAATGTGGCGACCAATGCCTGCTCTGATCCCACCACCCTAGCAGACATCTACAACCAAACGATGCTCACGGCTATTGACACTATAGCACCAATTAAACCTAGAAAGGCTAAACCACGAGCACATCTCAACTCATGGTTCACTCCACAGCTAAGAATCCTCTGCAAAGCCAAACGCTGCGCGGAAAACCGGTGGAAAAGCCACCCATCTGATGAGCATAAAGACGGCTTCCTCCTCGCCTCCCTCACTTATAAAGACGCCATCATCATTGCTAAAAAAAGAATCGCTTAATAATCGTATCATGCAAGCCGACTCTAATTCCAAGGAATTCTTTAGAGTCCTAAAAGAGCTCGAAACCCCAGTCTCCCCGCCAGACACTTGCACGAAAGACAGCAAATGGTGTGCTAACATTCAAGCAGCCCTCCTAAACAAAATCTCTATGCTCCAATCTAAAATAAAAGAAAAGCAGGACTGCCTGAGGCGTGACAACCGCTCATTCTCCCCTACTAGGTCCACCCTCTCCAACTCTGCCAACATCAAACCTTTCACCTTCGCACCACTCACTGTCACCGGAGTAGAAAACATCATCCTCAGGATGAAACCATACAACTGCCAAGGTGACCCGTGCCCAGCTCCCATCATTAAGGACTCCGCTCATGACCTAGCCCCATTCATTACAGCCTTCATTAACTCATCCTTTGAAACAGGCATTGTCCCGGACAACCTTAAAGACGCCTGGGTGATCCCGCTACTAAAAAAACCTTCCCTTGACCCAAGCATACCTACGAACTTCCGACCTATTACAGTACCATTTCTGCTGAAGATACTGGACCGTGCAGCTTACCTGCAGATCCAAAACTACCTTGAATCAAACAATCTGTTAGGTCTACGACAATCCGGATTTCGGCCCAGACATGGGACCGAAACGGCTCTATTAGACCTAAAAACCCAGATCGAAGTCCTGAAGGACAAGGGCAAATTAGCAATGCTATTACTCCTCAACCTTTCCGCCGCATTTGATTTGGTTAACCACCAGATCCTTTGCAGGCACCTCCACTCTGCTGCCAACTTCTCTCCCTCCGCAGTGGCCTGGATCAAATCCTTCCTGAGCAACAGATCTATGAGGGTCTTTGCACCTTCCGCTGCCGCAGCTCCCTCCCCTACTCATTGCGGTGTTCCTCAGGGTTCTTGCGTGTCACCTACTCTTTACAATATCTTTACGAAACCACTCTTTGATGTGCTTGATTATCTGGGTGTCTCCTACACCAACTATGCGGACGACACCCAGATACTCATTCCCATCTCTGGTGATTATCTTGCTGACACCAAGGCCCTCAATGATGTCTGCTTGGTCATCCAAGCCTGGATGGCCCAGCACCAGCTATGTCTGAATGACGATAAAACGGAGCTACTTATCCTGGGCACATCACAACGCCTGAGCAAACTTGAGCCATCCTATCAGTCATTCATCATAGACGGCAACTCAATACAAGTCCCAAAAGACACTGAAACACTAGGCTTTTACCTGGATTCCACCTTATCCTTGTCAAGACAAACTAATGCAGTCAGGTCCACCTCCGCCTACACCTGCAAACTCGTTTCAGCCTGCAGACCATTCCTCACCACCCACAATAGCGTCACACTAGCGAGAACACTTATCATGGCAAAAATAGATTACTGCAGTGCTCTATATTTAGGCACCAGCCAAGAAAACCTGTCCAAACTCCAAACCACCCAGAACAATGCAATTCGAGCGGCCCTGAACATCCCTCGTAACCACCACATCTCAGAAGCCAGAACTAGCCTTAAGTGGTTACCCGTGAAGCAGAGAATTTCCCTAAAAACGCTTGCCCATACGCACAAATGCCTAGCCAACAAGGCTCCGATCTATCTCTGCAGTCGGCTTTCGCGCCACTCCACTGCCCGACCACTAAGAATTGCTCAGACTCACTGCCTTACTATCCCTAGGTTTAAGCTCCAAAAAGCGGGAGGCACTAGCTTCCCTGTCCTAGCCTCCAAACTTTGGAACACCCTCCCCGCTGCCATCAGAGCTGAAGACTCCTTCAACACCTTCAAGAATAAAACCAAATCTTGGCTCTTTGACCAGCAATAGTTGTGTTAGACATCTGTCCTACTTACCCAGCCCGCCTGTTCCCCTGCACGATTTCTGGTCTGCTACCTTCCCAACTAGCTCAGGGATACTTCCTCTGCGGAGCCTAGGGACACTGTACCATGTGTAATATTTGTAATTATTAAGATTGTTATTATGCTGTATTGGTATACTTTTATTGTAATTTATCTCCCTGTATGTTCTTTTCTTGTAACCCTGTACAAATTGCGCCCTGATGCCCCCGGGCCTGATGGTCTGCGCGTTATAAATAAACAAATACAAATACAAATACAAACGTACCAGAGTAGAACACAAAGAAAAGATGACATGCGTCACCACTTTCTCACCTGTTAGCAACATACTTACAAAAACCAACCTGACTAACTGGCATCTGTTACAAATGGACACCTTTGCACCGGAAATGCCACGTATTTTATTTTATTTTATTTTTTTACATTTGTATAGCGCGCAGGCAGCCCAAGGGCATTGTGGCACTGTTACTTGCAGACAACTTAGTTACATTATGCATAAGTTAAAGATTGGGTACATAGGCGTAACACATAATATGCATAGAGGCGTACACAGGTCAGGTATACATATGGCGGGTGTACATGAGAGACGGTAGAGAATCAAGCAAACAGGGTGGTTTTCAAGGTTTTGCGGAAGGTGGTCAGAGAAGGTTTAGCTCGCATGGCAGTGGGGAGGGCATTCCAGTGTAGGGCGGCAAGGTAGGGGAAGCTGGCACCCCTGCTCTTGCTTTTTTTACGCTGGGTACAGTGAGTAGGTTGGTGTAGGGGGTCCTGGTTGGTCTTGAGAACATGGCCGGGTGGATCCTTTGTGCCAGGTAGCCTGGTGCTGCAGAGTGGATGCATTTGTGGGTGAGGGTCAAGGTTTTGAAGATGATCCTCTCTTTTATAGGCAGCCAGTGGGAGGCTCTTCTGGCAGTAGATATATGCTCTCTTTTGGAGATGCCTTGTGCTGCGCAGAGGGCGTTGTTTTGAGTGACTTGCAGTTTCTCAAGGTTTTTTGTGGAGGTCCCTAGGAAGAGGACATTGCAGTAGTCCAGCCGTGATCCCGTGATAGCCCTAGCTATGTTTGTGCAGGTGTTGCTGGAGAGGTAGGGTCTAACTGCATTGAGGAGTTTGGCCTGGTAGGCAGCTGAGGAGGCAATGGCGTTCACCTGTCTGGTCATGGACAGATTGGAGTCCAGGTAGACGCCTAGGGTTTTCACTGACTCAGATACTGGAATTATGATAGAGTCAATGGTGAAGTGGGAGAACTGCACGTCAAGTTTTTTTAGGGTGTCGGGGGAGCCTACAAGTAGGAGTTCAGTTTTGTCAGAATTGAGACAGAGGCTGTTGGCAGCCATCCAGGTTTGGATTACGTTATAGATGGTGTTGAGGGTCTTGGAGTCAGTCTCATAGTCGCCTGTCAGGGTCACGAGGATCTGCGTGTCGTCCGCGTAATTAGTGTATGAGATCCCCATGGCGTCAAGGATGAGGAAGAGGGGGGCGAGTGAATATATTGTAGAGGGTGGGAGAGAGGCAGGAGCCTTGTGGGACCCCACACATCATAATGGTTGGGGATGCAGTAGCTAGATCAGAGAAGACCTGCATGGTCCTTCCATGTAGGAAGGAAGTGATCCAAGCACTAGTATGGGCTGAAAAATTTGCAGTGGAGGTTAGGTGGTGGCATAAAACGTTGTGATCCACGAGGTCAAACACAGCAGAGAGATCGAGGAGGAGGAGCAGGACAGGTTTGCCCACGTCTCTGGCATCATCCATCTGTTTTTTTAAATCCAGTAAGGCGGTCTCGGTTCCATGTTTTGGGCGGAACCCAGGTTGTCTCAGGCCTAAGAGTTGGTTCTCTTCGATGAAGTGTTGGACTTGCAGATAGGCTGCCTTGTCCAGAATTTTAAGGAGGAAGGGGACGGTGGTGATGGGTCTGTAGTTGTTAGGTGAGGTGGGGTCAAGTATGGGTTTCTTTATGAGAGGCCTGACCCCATGCTTCTTTGAGGGAGGAGGGTACTATACCTGTAGTGAAGGATGTGTTTACAAAGGCTGTGAGAAATGGGGCGAGGGACTCAGCACAGTCTTTGATAATGGTGGCGGGGCAGGGGTCTCCTTTGCAGTTGGAGGGTTTGATGCCTTTCATTAGGGTAATGATGTCTTTCTCCTGGATGGTTTTGAAGGAGAAGGTGGGGGAGGCATCTAGAGAGAGGGGTGGGCGGGCAAAGGGGGGGTGGGTAGAGAGAGTCTGGAGTTCAAGATTTTGGCTTGAAGGAGGTCTAGTTTGTTGCGCATGGCAGTTTGGATGCCGTCACACCAGGCTTTGTCTTTAGTGAAGTTCTGGGGTGTAGGGGTAGGGGTTTCAAGTTCCCTGAATATGGTAAACATTTCTTTGGTATTGGAATTGGCTTCGGTGATTCTGGCTTCGAATGATTTGGATTTTGCTTGAATGATGGCTTTTTTGTATTCCTTTGAGCGGGTTTTGAAGTCAAGTTTGTCTTTGTCACCTTGGGGGGTTTGCCAGCGCGCAAGGGCAGAGCGTTTGTCCGTCCGGAGTTTGAGTAGGTCTGGGGTGAACCAGGTGTTGGTGTGGCTTTTGGGTTTGGACTTCCGAGGTTTGAGAGGAGCAATGGAGTTGATTGCTGCTGATATAGCCTTGTTGTAGTTTTGCGCCAGGGTTTCTGGGTCATTGGAGAAGGGAGGTCTGAAGGCAGGACCCTGGAGGAATGGTAGAAGTCTTTCTTTGGTGAGGAGGCAGGTGCTTCTGGTGAGGGCGGGAGACAGAGGGTGGGGGGGGTGGGTTGGGGGGAGGAGGTGGGGATGTTGAAGGTAATGATGTGGTGGTCAGACCATGGGTGGAGGAGTTGCCAGTGATTGTTAGAGGACAGTTGTGCTGAGCAATCCAGTCAAGTGTCCTACCCAATGAGTGGGTAGGGTCTGAGACAGTGTTGGAGAAACCCAGAGTTTTAAGGGCTGAGTTGAGTGCTTTGGAAGCAGGGTCCTTGGGGTCATTAAGACCAAGGTTGACATCACTGAGGAGGATCGCTTTGGTAGATTTCTTTATGTTGTCTGCCAAAAGGCGAGTGATAGTGGATTGGAAGTCTCCTTGGAAGTAGAAACCTGAAAGATCATTTGGTGCACACGTACCCAACAGAGACAACCAATACTACACTCCAACCCACACTCTGGCATCTCCCACCAGTAGTTGGACATTTTCGCGGCAGCAAGTGCTCGGTATGCCACCTGACACAAGATCAGAAAGAGATATCCCTTAATGGCACCCTTTGGAAGTACAGAACTTTCTCAAATTGCCTGACAAAATGGAGCGTCTACATGATTAAATGCCCCTGCAACCTATTATACCTAGGAAAAAGCAAACGTGAGGTCAGACAGAGGATATGTGAGCACAGGTCCTGCCTTAAAAACGCCATAGTGGACAAACCAATGATGGCTCACTTTGTCCTCAAAAAACATAAACACACAGAATTGAGATGGTGCGTAATTCAAACCATTAATGCCAAAGCCCGAGGGGGAGACAGAGATCTAGAATTGAGAAAACTAGAACAAAAATGGATACACCGTTTAGATATGGTAAAAAACGGTTTAAATGTTTCCATCGAGTAGAATTTGTTCTTTTGAATGTTCTCTGATTTTGCTCTGAATTTGTTCTGAATTTTGTCTGAAATTTTGCTGAATTGCTCCGCACTAAGTCCCTAATGTGATACAAAGGGAATGTTCTATTGTTCCTCTGAATGTTCTCTGACTTTGCTCTGAATCAGTTCTGAAATTTGTCTGAAACTTTGCTGAATTGCTCTGCATTAAGTCCCTAATGTGATACAGAAGGAGCTATACAGAACTACTTTCTTCTACTGTATTTAGTCTTAGAGTGTACCGAATATTGAATTGTGTTAAATATCACACAAGGATGTAGTGCATCACATACAAAGATATATCTATAATCTACAATTGTAACTATGAACCCGATGGCTATAAATATGTCAACGTCCAGCCGTATGCACTGTTTTAAATCAGTGAAAGTTACTACTAATATGTATGTTGTTGTACCTCTTACTCCACCCACACACCGGGGTCCACCACAGGCCCCTAATACAGCAAGAAGAGATCAGCCATCTTTTCCAACACACCCAGTCCCCTCCTCTCTAGAGAGAGAGACACATGACGCATCCCACAACATCGGGATCGCATTGATTCCACAAACAAGCGACACTAATCGCGCACGCATGCGCACACTACCTATGGTCGCATAGATACGACCAACGCTCCCATATACGTTCCCCACGCATGCGCAGAGCCACAGTCACCGCACAGACACGGCCAGCAGCAGGAGTGAGCGGTAGCAGGTAAGCCCCAGCTCCGCTCTCTAGCGAGCCCCCGGGTGCTAGTTATAGACGCCAGGGGAGCACAAACTGCACTATATTCTTACATAGCCTGTTCCAACACCATAGTAGCCGAACATGGTGCTTAGGTTAAGAACTTGCTAATCTTGAATTTCACGGGCATGTACATAACTTTAAGTGTACCTTAGACCCAAGGCAATCCCCTCACCACCACTAATGGCGCATTCACAAAAGAGCTGCCGATAGCCAATTCGGCTTATGCACATCACAAATAAAGGAAATTTTGCCACCACCACCAGAAATGGTGTTCTATGCAAAAACGACAGTTTGTACATTACAACTAGAGATTTATACTCCCCTTACAGCTACACAACTGGAGACCAGACCCTAGACATTCAGGATCCTACCATCCAAGGCGCACAGAAGGCTCCTCCATTGAAGAATTGAAAAATCTTCTCCATACCCGCCACACTGGAAAGCAATGGCCCAGGTAGGATATGTTGCAACACACCTCTCAGGCATTAATGTCCCTGTAGAGACACACCCATGTTCTAATTTTAACTTACTTACCTTTAGATGTTCCACCCCTGGGGTACATCAGTGACATCACTAAGCCAACGTCAACAGTCCTGAAGATGGCACTAGTACACCAGCTATCCACCAAGTGCCAGAAACACCATTCAGCGTCGACTAGACAGATGTTTGTTCATCACGACCACATTATAAGTCACTTTGTATACTAACCCACACTGTGCAAAACAGTCATAGTATGAGTTTTTGAAGATGCCTTAAAACAAGGCGCCTCTTTGGTAACAAAAGGTTACGACAATAGCCCTGCGAGGCTACTTTTAAACTACATGAAAAATAAAATTTGTTAATGTGTTACATACAAATTGGGTGTTGCTCTCTTATGTACATGGCATATGTGATGATGTGTTAAACGTGTGCTGCTTCTACCGCCGGCCAGTGGTAGACAGGTGGGTTAGCCTATGTCCTTATTTTTCTTAAACATCCTCTCCTTATCTATAGCTCCTTCTCCTCTGATGTTGCAGCTTCCTGCAATTCCATAATCTGGGTCTCTGGCAGTACATTGTACCCTTCCCTCATGACCATGTTCCTCTCTCTCCCTTTGGCCATTGGTCTCTCTTTTAGTTCCTACATTTTCCCAAAATACGCTGCCCACTTTGTCTCCTAATCTGCTGCTTCATTTCCCCTTGCGATAGGATCCTCCCCTTTTGGGTGGGCCTTGCACTTCACTAGTGCCACCTGTTTTGCATATCCAATCACTTCAATCAATTTGCCTAATAATAGTGCGTGCTGCATTGGGGTCCCATCTGCTCTCCTGAACCCTCTCCTGAGCGATCGCGCCAGTCCTGAATGTACTGTTGACCTCATGTAAGCTGAATCAGAATAAATTGTGATGTATTTCTCCACACTGTTTTATAGTGCTAATATGAGAGCCACTAGTTCTGCTGCCTGTGCTAAATAATGGGATGGTAGTCGTGCACTTACAATCACCTCACTTGTCCCATCCTCCTTCAGCCTTACCACTGCAGTCCCAGTCCGTCTGACAATCATCAGTTTGATCAATTGTCTATGAACGTCAATGTACAGTACGTCTCCCCACTCTAGTGCATCTTCCTCCTTGCAGAGACCTTGCATGTCTCACTGAACATCTCTATAATTTTTGTGCAGGCATATGCATAGTCTCCTGGCTTAAGAACATCTGCTAAAAATAGTGCTGGAGTTACAGTCTTCCATCTCACTATCTTCAGTCCTACATTCGATAGTATCACTTCATACCCTGATGCTCTCTGTGTGGTCAGTGTGCTCTTTGGCTTATGCAGTATTGCAAAGAGGGCATGCTCTACGTAAAGAGTGGTGGTGCACCCTATTGTCACTGCTGATGACTTTTCCACTGTGAAGGCTGCAGCTGCCAATGATTGTTCGAATGGATAATGTCCTCTCATCACTGGGTCAAGCTGTCCATTGTAGTAAGCAATCAGCTTATGGCCCATGCTCATCTTTTGTGTCAGTACCGCTTTCATCACTGCACCATCAGTGTGTGAAAATAAGAAAAACTCCTTTTTGTAGACTGGGGTCCCTAACACTGGAGCTGTGCTTATGGCTTCCTTCAGTACCTCAAAAGCCTCAATCATTTCTGCTGTCCATTGCAGTGTCTTTGTTCCCCTTTGTGCTTCTTTCAGTGTCCCTAGTAGTGGCCTTGTGTATGTGCTGTAGTCAAAAGCCTACGCGCTGCAGTAATTGCACAACCCCAGGAACTGCTGCATTCCCCTTACCGTCGTGGGCTGAGGTGTGTTACGTATTGTCTCTGCTCTCTTTAGGGCAATGTGTCTGTCGTCTTTAGATATCACCTGTCCAATGTATACACCTCCTTCTAACAGTACTGTAGTTAAGCCTTGTCAACCGCACATCCTTTGTCAGCTAACACTGTCAGCATGTGCACCAAATTGTTTCTGCACTGATCGTCTTTCTCGCTGCAAATCAAAATGTCATCTACATATTGCAAAACTGTGCTTTCTGTCTGTATTTTACCTAGATCCATCTGGATAACTCTGTTGAAGATAGATGGTGATTCACACCCTTGTGGCAAAAGAGTATGTTTCCACTTAGGGTTTGGTAAATAAAGCTGGTTAGATCTTTTGAGTCTGGGTGTAGTGGCACTGAAAATAATGCATTCTTTAAATCAGTGACCATGTAGCAGGTGGCTTCTGCGGGAATGCCACACAAAATTATTGCCGGGTTTGCTGCTACAGGATACTCTGCTTCTATGATATGGTTAAGAGATCTTAAATCCTCGATTAAATGCCATGACCCCGCGTTAGCTTTGCGCACGGGGTACACTGCTGTGTTGCATGGAGATTCTGATGGCACCAAAATGCCTCTCTCAATCAAGGCTGTGATTATTTCATAAATGTTGTTTGTGCCCACCCTGACTAACACGTGTAAAAATGAATACAACAGATACTCCCTGGGCAGGGAATAAGGCACAAAAGCGCGGGCTGCGAGAGTTTAAGGAAAGTTTATCTAGATCTCTGAGAGCGCTCTGACCACATCAAGGTTACAACACATTTATATAGTACATCTACATTTTTAAATATGATGCTACGTTGGACCAGGATTGGTCAGCCGTGGTGGTGACTTAGGCGTGGGCATCATCTCTTCCTCTGGGTTGGATGCTTGGTTGCTGGGAGGATTGACGTCAGACATTTGTGCTCCGGATGGGTGAAGGTCAGGTTGATGTGAAACACGGTGGTCACTATCTAAGCTAAGAAAATACATTCGCAGTAATGCATGCACTAAATAACAGTTGATCAAAAGACTCTCAGTAGTGTATCATGTCGTTATACAAATCACTCAAGGGTTTATACCATCTACACATTTGGGTTACACAGGTCACAGGTTTAAGGGCCTTGACCACTTTAATACTGTCATTGAACTATGGGGTTAGTCTCTCAAGAATCTCAGGCACTTGTTAGTATTGGGCACGATATACTGCACAGGGGTCTAATGTTAGTTGGGGGGTCTGTTGGGTGGGCTTCATAGCAAGGTTGGCAGTCTGGCACATGAAAGGGATGCCTTGCAAGGACACAGGGTTAGAATGGCAATAAGTTTCAACTGGCGAGGGTAAGAGGGCAAGGACACTTTTGTGGAGATGGACGAGCTATGTGCTTGGCTCATGTTGGTTCACATGCAGGACAGTGATCTCAGAGGAAAAGGGATGTGTTACATTTATTATTTGTTGCAAGCAGCTCCGGCCTCAGCGTGAGAATGGAGCCGCAGAGTTTTCCAGTTGGAGTGGGGACGAGGGTGGGGGCCATGTGCTCCGAGCTACAGCGGCGGGCAAAAGGGAGAGATGCATTTTGTATTATCGCAGTGAGGCCTAGTTACCAAGATGGAGTCAAAAGGGGGTACAGAAAATGGATGCCCTGTGTCCTGCTCGGTGGTCCCATCTACGCGAATATAACCAAACGTTAGTATCGCATAAGGGCGAGGGGCGTACCCACCACTAGAGGCACTTGGTCCAAGTTTTGTACTGAGAAGTGATGGTAGAGAGGGGCCCATTGGCCCCTCGCTCCCACACATTCCCCCCTTTCATTACATCTAAAGTAACGAATACTTCTACTTTTTATTCTTTTCATTGTCCCTTCTGTAGTACTCAACCTCTGCCACCGCCTCGTCCCACGCGGGGGTACCTTTTATGGGCATCCAAGCTCTGCAAACGCTTCTAAGGCTGTTTCCTCTTCTGGCATATTCATCTGGGGTACACATTAAGTAAATACCTCCATCCCCATCTAGATCTACCCATACTTCTTGGTACCATTGCAACTCTCTTGGTTCCTTTATTGTTGTGTAATGCAAATTATCCACTATATCCCCATATTGCCTGTAAATTGCTGTCATTCTGTATTGTGGTGTGGTGTATTCCCCTGTTTGCATTTGTGCATCTATCATGGTAGCTACAGTTGTCGGTCGACCCATTGTCACCATCATCATAGCCGAGGTTGGCATGCTTTTCTCACAACACCGTAGTCCCAATTGGCACACACAAAAGAACAGGAGCACAAAAACGATGATGGGGATCAGTATTTTCATTGCCACATTTACCCATGATGGTATCCAGCTGAACAAATTGTCGAACCATGTATTTTCTTCTGCTCCTCCTTCTGCACTCATTCTCTCCCCTAAGTTGTGCACTGCATTTATCACATGGGAGAGTGTCCCGTTATCAGCGTCTTCAGTTGGCACGAATGTGCAACACCCCCCCCCAATTTTTCGGCAAACACCACGTCCATCGCCGTGAGGAGATCTAGGACATATCTATTTTGTATTGTCATTAGGCGCAACGCACGGAGCTCTATCTTTATCACGTTGAACCCCTCTTCAGTGTCATTAGCCAATTGAATGAGCTCCCAGCGCACAATCTGCAGCCATTTGGCGTTTGCTCGTGCTTGTAGTCCAGGGGCGAAAATTGAGGGAAAGAATGTCTCTGCTGATGAAAAGAGCTTGTATTTCTGCCGGATCTCAGCAAGGAGTTTCGATGATTCAGATGAAATGTAATTGGAGGATCTTTTACTTCGTGTCAATCTTTTCTTTAGTTCATATTCTGACAATAGTTCATATGCTGGAGCTTCTGTTCTCATTAGTTGGGGCGCTGCCGATGGCTCAGCCGATTGCCCTGCTGCCAATATCAATATGCCAGCCTATTTCTCTGCTACCGATATGCCAGCCGATTTCTCTGCTGCCCCTTGGATGTGGCTCTCTGGTATTACCATCAGGCCTGTGTGGAGTGTCGCTAAAGCACAAGTTCCTTTCCACGATGCGGGGAGGTGCAGGTGAGCTTGTTTGCCGCAAACCCAATACATGTCCATTAGTGCAGCTGTGCCTTTCTTCATGTCGGGAATTATCACCGTTTTGTTACATCTCCTGTTTCCCCCATGTTCACTTTCCCTTCCCCACGTAAACACAGTTCATGTGGCACTTCTTTTGTATTTTGATAGGTTTTTCTAATGCTGTGACCCATGTTAGCTTTGCGACATGTTGCGACCAGATGGGGTCACATGCCCCTTTTATCCTTTGGAAAGTGTCATTTGGTAGGCCTTGAAGCGCTTCGGCTTTGCATTGTATTGTTTCTTCGTGCCATTTATTTTCTGCAAATCGTGTCCCCTTGATGACAAGAAAGGGTTCCTCGAGGCAAATTAGTCCTTGGCGCCGGCTTGTGCATGTTTTCTCATCTCCAGCTTTTCCAATGTGACAGTGTGTGCCTGGAATGTGCTCTTTATCCTGCATAAAACCAGATGAATTAAACATTGGGCCTCCGACAAGGGCACTTCCTGCGGTACTAACATTTTCGGTGTTCCTGATGCATGCGGGATGAGTGAACAGACGTAGCAGCTCTCATTAGTTGCTTGCTTCGCCGTGGCACTCATGTCAGAATACCATTTATTTGATTGATCAGGGTGGCGGGGATCTTCTATTTCATCTAACCCCAGGTCGTGATAGATGTCGTATCTTTTCTCTCCCGCCCCCCTTTTTATCTCCTCCGCCTCCCTTCCTGATCATTGTTTTTCACCCTTTTGTAATGTATTGGAAACATCCCAGCCCATGTTGTATCATTACTATTCAATATGGCGGTGTCCGGACATTTCATTGAAAACAATTGGTCGACAGGACATTTGGTCGACGTAATTTCGTCGAAAACCAAATGGTCGAATTATTTTTTTATTTATATATGTATTTTTAAGCTTGAAGTTTAGGGAAAAAAAGGGTTTTTTAGAAAAAAAAGGGGTTGGGGGGACCCCCCCCCCAAAAAAAAGGGGTAAAAAAAATAAATAATAATTCGACCATTTGGTTTTCCACGAAATTGGTTCGGCCATTTGTCCAGTCGACCAATTTTTTTCAATCAAATGTCTGGTAACCCAATATGGCATATGTATCATCATCAGTAGCAGCAATATTGTGTGAGGTAGAGTGTATGGTTGTCTGTGCATTAATACTAGTGTTAATTAAATCATTTGTCCAATAATAATATCCATCATATTCATTATATCCATAAGCATTACTCATATTTACATCGAAATGTAACACTGACACACTTGTTGATCCCACAGTGATGTATTCTGAGGGTTGCATTCCATCTGTTTTGTTAACATTAATTTCATGTGACTCCTGCCATATAGTCTTCACCCCAGTCCATATCATTTGCAATCCTTCTCTAATCATGTTAGCCCTGCTCCCCCCCCTTTGCATGTCATCAACAAGAGATAAAAGGGTATAGTACCAAGCTGCAAAAAACAACATTACTGACATAAAAATTGCAGCACATTTCAAAACGCATTCAACATCACTGAACCTTTTAGCCCTAATGGCGACCCTATCGCTATCTAACGTTAATTTGCTTTCTCCGATCGTGGGTCGTTGGGCCATTGTTCACCTGGAGGGCGATATAAATTTGTTAAGTCATCACAATATATACATATATTTACATTCTTGTTCAACTTCACGTTTAATCATTATTTTCAGTCAGGCTTGTTCTGTTACTCTATTGTTCATGTACCTTTGCTGTGGAAACAACCATCAAAAAATAAAGGTGGGAGATAGAGGGGGAGAGATAGGTGAGGTATATAGACAATATGCTGGCCAATTGAAGAGGAGAGGGGGGAAGAGACAGAAAAGAAAGAAGGAGGAAGTAAGCTGTGCAGAGCAAAATACATATCATCATTTTTATCTCTGCATATTCTTTAACTGACTCTTTTGTTATTTTCCTTCAACCTCATTTGTTGTCCCAGTAGCGCTGTCTTGCTCCTCCTGGGGGATTGTACTACTGTGTGCCCTCCTCACATCGGATAAGTGCACCCAATACTTCAATCCCTTCACCTTCACCGCGGTGGGTGTACTATAAATGACCTCGTAGGGGCCATGAAACCTGGGTGAATTCCACCTTCTCACAAAGCTGCGGACGTACACATGTGCCCCCGGCATTAGTGGCCTGCTTGAACTATCTGTGCCTGGTGTAGTAGTATCAGTCATCACATTTTCAATAAAAGGCGGCGCTATTTGTCGCGCAATGCTACATACTGCGCGTGTTAACTGGGTTAGGTATTCCTTGAACTCTTCCCCCAGCACTGTGTGCATCCGATGCTCTTCTAATCGGGGATACTGGCGTGTGTATTCTCCTCCCAGTTACAATTTCGTGGGGGCTCAAATGGTGTTCTTTACACGGTTGCGTCCTGAGTTGGAACAGTGCTAGGGGCAAGCAATAAACCCAGTTCTTTTTCAATGTGTTACACAATTTAGACAACTTACTCTTCAATAATCTGTTGATCTTTTCTACCACCCCATTCGCCATTGGGTGATAATGGGGTGGTAGAATTGAGCATAATTTGTGCTTCACCCCCAAAAGTGATGTCACTTCCTTAAAGAGGTCATTCACAAAGTGCGTGCCGTTATCTGATCTAATCACATTGCATATCCCCCATCGTGAAAACACCTCCCGCACGAGGAACTTGGCTGCACATTCCGCGTCTGGGTGGGGACATGGGCCCACTTCCACCCACCTTGAAAAGGGGCACACCACCACAATCAAATATCTTGCTCCGTTACACCGCTCTCCCATATCAGCATAGTCTATGTGGAGCTCTCTAAATGGTCCTGTTGGTCGGGGCAAGGTACCACGCAGTGTTCTTAATGTCATTCCAGAATTATATGTTTGGCATGTTATACATTCTATAAAAAAATTTGACAGGTGCTCTTGTAAATTGGGGACGAACCAGTGTTCCTGAATGTCTGCAGCAATGTGTTGCTTCGCTACATGGCCGGGGAAATGCAACTGTTGGAATGCTATTTCTAGTAACTCTATGGGCATTACAAACTTTCCTGTCGTCTCTTGTCTCCAAATCAGATCTGTGGCTGATTGTGTATATCCCCGTTTGCTCCACAGTTCTTGCTCCCCTTGGGATGCTCATTTTTGTAACTCTATTATCTGCACTATTGGGGTATTATTGTATGCTTCCTCTCGTGGGTCTGTGGTGGTTGCTTTTGTGATGCACTCAAGTGTTGGTGTCACAATGAAATACGAGGCCTCATTCGTGGCTGCGTCGGCTTCCGCGTTTCCCAATGAGATTGCGTCTGTGTTGTTGGTATGGGCTTGGCATTTCACCACTGCCACTACCGATGGTACTGCTAATGCATCTATCAGTTCATTCAACAATTTTGCATGCTGTACTGGAGAACCGTCTGGCCTCCTGAATCCTCTTCTACCCCACCGTGACAGCCCTGAGTGCACCGTGGTAGTTGCATACGCTGAGACTGAGTATATTGTCACCGCACAGCCTTTGGCTGTGTGCAGGGCTTCAATCAAGGCAGTTAATTCTGCTGCCTGTGCTGAATAATGGGATGGGAGGTGCCTTTGCACAATTGTCTCATATTCATCTTCTTCCATGCGCACTACCGCCATTCCAACGTGTTTTTCCCCTGTCTCAGGGTTTATTGATGCTGACCCATCTATGAAATATATTTCTCCCTCCTGTAGGGCATTCTCACTTGCTTTAGGGATGTCGTCACCTTCCCCCTCATATGTGGCACAATCGTGTTCTTGAATGTCCTCTGTCGTGCATGGCTCTTTAATAAATGTTGCTGGGTTTACTGTCTTGCACCTCACAACGTGTACGTTGGGGCTTGAAATTATTACTTCATATGCTGTTGCTCTTTGTGTCATTAGTGTTGATTTTGATCGCTCAAGGATGGCGAACAGGGAATGCTCCACATATTGCGTTACCGAACATCCCATGACAATGGTGGCGCTTTTTTCAATCGCGAAGGCCGCAGCTGCGAGGGCCTGTTCGCACGCGAAATGACCTTGCATTACTGGATCTAGTGTCCCACTGTAGTAAGCCAATGGTTTGTGACCTAGTGATGTCTTCTGTGTCAGTACTGCTGTCATCAGTGTCCCATTGCAGTGTGAAAACAAGAATAATTCCCTCTCATAATCTGGGTTCGCGAGGACTGGGGCGTCAGCGATGAGGTCTTTTAATTTCGAGTACTGTATTATCATTTCATGCATCCATTTTATTGTCGCCCTATTCTTCTGTGCCTCTTTTAATGCTTGTAGTAGGGGGCGTGTATATGCCGCGTAATCAGGGATCCATGCTCGGCAATAATTACAAATGCCAAGAAATGTTTGCATGTCTTTCACAGTTTTTGGTATTATTATGTTGTGTATAGCAGCTGCTCTGTCTGGGAGTTTTCGCTTCCCATCTTTTGAGATTAACTGTCCGAGGTATACAACCCCGGCAAGGCAGTATTGCAATTTCCCTTTGTCTACCTTGTATCCTTTGGCAGCTAGCACATTTAGTAGTGCTATCGAGTCTTCTCGACACTTTTCTTCTGTATGGCTACAGACGAGCAAATCGTCTACATACTGAATGATGGTGCCCTCTACATCTATGTTTCCAATGTCTTCCCGTAACACCCTGTTAAAAATGCTGGGGCTTTCACAATACCCTTGCGGGAGTCGGTGGTGTTCATATCTGTTGTTCCCTATTGTGAACGCTGTCAGGTACTGGGATCCTTGGTCGAGTGGTATGAAGAAGAAAGCATTCTTCATGTCAATTACAATAAAACATGTTGATTCTTTTGGCACACTGCACAATATTGATGTCGGTTTAGACACTAATGGGGAACTCTTTTTGAATGACGTCATTGAGTGGGCGGAGATCTTGGATCATCCTCCACGCCCCTCCCTTTGCTTTTTTGATCGGGAAAATCGCTGTATTCCCTCCTCCGCTTCTTTTGATATGGGATATTGTTTTACGCTCGGCAGCATTGCACCTGGTTTGAGTTTTATTTTTATTGGTGTCACCTCATGCAGCAGCCCTACATCTTGGGGCCCGGTGGTCCAAATGTCAGGTGCTACTTTTGTCATGTCTTCCTCAAATATAGTCAGTGGGGCTTTAACGCTAGCCATCAATGGGTTATGTACCTCTCTGTATTGGACCATAATATCACATGGTATGCTTATTTCCATTATTATTTCTCCATCATCCTCACCATCAGTGAACAATTCCTCATCTGTTATATCTCGAAGCATTATGTTTGGGTCTATGCATAACACAATCCTCCACTCGCACCCCTGCACATCCAGTCCTATGACCACAATACGTTTGCTGGATACTTGAACAGCTCAATGTCTATGGACATTATCGTGCCTGGTACAATGTTTGTGTGTGCAATTGGGCGGAATATGAAATCTGATGGTGTTCTCCATTCTTTTCTCGTTATCTCTGGCACCACTTGTGCTAACACCTTCATACCATATATGAACATGCTTATATCAATGGGTACCCGTTGCACCACAACTTAATTCATTACTGTGCTGATCATCAACATTGCTCGTACTGGGCATACTCCTGGTGTTGAGCACACTATTTCTCGTTCTGTAAAAGAGATCGTCATATTCAATTTGCTCAACAAATCTCTACCTAGCAGGTTTATTGGCGCGTCTTTGTGGTACAGTAAGGGTGCGTGCACGTTTTTTCCCCCCACCGTTATATCAAGATCTTTAGTGTAAGGAACTTTTAAAATAGCCCCAGAGAACCCCTGCGTCTCTAAATTCCTGCCTGAGAGTGGAAACCGCCCTTCCATAAGACATGATTTCTCTGCTCCAGAGTCTACCACAAGATAAACTGCTTATTTCCTATCTCTGCCCCCACTAGTGGTTCCTCTTCTGCACATAGGGTGGTAGATAGGACTGGACACGCAAGTGTTCCCTGTGGGCTGTCCTAATCTGAATGTCTTTCTTGCCCTGGCACGGAGAACACATTATCTCCGATCACGGTCACGCCACGGTACGGTGCGGGCGCACCGTTTGCAGATGTTGCATAACAATTATTGGTCGCACTTCCCACTGCATTTTGTCTTGCCATTGGTTGTGGTGGTGGTTGCTGTCCTTGCTGTACCTGAGGTTCGTTATAGCAGTAGTCTTGCTGTCTCCCATTTCCCATTGGTAGTCCATAGGGGCTACCTGGGTGTGGACACCCCCACCCTTGTTCTTTCTCCATGGGCTGTTGCCACTGGAAATACCCTGAAGGGCGCATTCTACAATCTCTAGAGTAGTGTCCCCATCTCCCACAGTTCCAACATGACCCTTGTGGTCTGCCTCTCATTCCTTGGCTGCCAAAGCCACGGTACCCACCTCTTCATCTTGCTGGTCTGTCTTGCCACTGTTGTCACCGTATTGTTCTTCTCCGTTCCACTGCCCTTTTCCTCCTGTTGCCCGCAGTGCTGCTATTGTTGCTGGTCTGTTTCTTGCTCCTTCGTCCCCCTCGTTTTCTCGGTCTGTGGTTGCGCTGGCGTTGACAGCGGTGACCTTCACTAATTTGTTCTGTACCAGCTTCGCCTCGTCTGCCAGCCTTTTTTGTGCTATCTCCTTTTCTCTCTCTTTGATCTTCCTGCAGTGGTGCACAATTATGCTCTGTATTTCAGGCCAGCCCTTAGCTCCTATCCCAGCTATTTTGTCGAAGGCCTTCTGCACCTCCTTCGGGAGCCCCTTCTTTATGATAAAATAAAACAAGGTAGTGGACTGGTTCCACGTCGTGCCAGTTTTGCATCTCCATAAATCCTGCACCCTTAGTATGAATTGTGTAGGATCATCGTTCTCCTCCATTGTGCACTGCATCACTAAATGTAAATCTGGAATATCTGGAAACGTGCACCTCAATGCATCCCATACCTGTGCTCGAACATTATTGAACGCTGATCCATCTTGGCGGTCACAACTCATCGTTACTCCGGGAAATCCGGCCTTTTCCCACACTGCGTCTGCTTGGTCACCAATTGCTGACACTAATAAGCTCTTCACATCCCCTATCGCTAGTGGCACTCTTGCTGTGTTTTTCTCAAAGGCTTATATCCATTCCCCAGCCCCTCCAGACAGTGGGGGGAGGACCTTTAGCAAGTTGTTTTTATCCATTTGAGCCCACGGAATGTAATGTGGCCTACCTGCTTCTTTATGTATCAATGGCATTTGCAACTTGTGTTTCTTCCCTACCTTACTTACCGCACCTTTCTTTGTCTTACTTACCATCATATTTCCCCCTCGCTGTCTTAGCCTACCCTGCCATAGTGGTGGCGATGGTGTGTCTGGGTACCGGCGGTTTGGCAATGGGGACCCGGTCTCGCCAGCTGCCTCTTCATATTCGTCTAAGTAACTCCACACTTCTTCTAGTTCTGATTCTTGCTCATTGTTCCCTTCACATCCTTCTCCTCTCTCACTGTCTGGGGTGGGTGGGCATATAATCCTCACGGGTTTGTCATTTAGATGAAACAGGAACTACCCCGACCGCCACTCTTTCTCTTGTCCTTGTGGTATGCGTGTTCCTTGTGATGATACTGACCGTGCTGGCTCTGAGATCGCTTGCGCCACTTCCCCTGCTGTGCTCAATGTTGGTGTTAGATCCGCTATGGATAATGGTGGCACCTCTCCTCCCCCTGGCAGCATTTGGCTCCTGTCACACAACGCTCGTAGCCGCGTTATCTCAATCTGTGCATGCGCTAGCTGGCGATCTAATTCTCCAGTGATATGTGCTAAATTCACGGGAGGTGCGCTTGTTGGGCCATACAATCCTCCTTTATCATAGGGGGGTGGTGCTGTGGCAACTGCTCCTGTTGTAGGTGTAGGAGTTGGACATGTTGGTACGTACAGGGGCTCACTATATCCTACTGCTGGTCTGGACATTAGAGGATATATTTTAGTTGTGTTGCCTTCAGCTGTAGCGGTTGTGCACTCGCCCTTTGGCGTTCCACTTACCTCTTCCTGTATTTTCTGTGTTTCATTCACTTTCTCTTTACTTACCTCTGCTGCAGGCGTAACTTCTTCAAACATTCGCCATAGGTCTAGTACTTCCCTTCTGTTTTGCAATTGTTTCCCTTTATACCTTGCTAACAAGTGTGTAGATACTAGATCTAATACTCTTTTGTTGAATGACCCACCCTCTGGCCAGATTGGTGTCACACTGTCCCCTTTTATCTCCGTCAACCATTGATCATGGTATTTTTGTATTTTCTCACTGTATAACTGAAGGTGCTGACAAATATGTGCTAGTGGTGTTATTCCTCCAGTGACGATGTGTTTCCTTCCCTCCCTCTGTCTGTACTTACCTTTTGACCTCCCTTTCCACTTAATCATTTCTTCACCAGTTGGATAATATACCACAAGTTTTGTCAATTATTTGTAATTTGTATGCACATATATGTATCAAGATATATATATATATATATATATCAACCCCCTTTTCAACGTTAACCTTTTAGTTATTGCATGTTCAAATTCAACAGTTCATTGTTGCATATTTTGCCACTTTAACCACAAATTAATCACAGTACTTGGATATCCTTGACAAAAAATGGACAGAACACAAAAGCACATATAACACTTATCATGCACATGCACTACCTGCGCGCGTTTTCTCCCCGTTGCTCTTTTTTCCCACTCCCTTTCCCGTTTCGCCTACTCTTCTCATTCACTCCCCACCTCTTACACCCTCTTACTCTTTTCCAAGAATCCTTTCGTACCCAGAAAAAGAATGTTCTAAATAACAACTCTGAGTCTACTCAATATACGAGACTCCTACTATTTTCTCTGTACCTTCACTTATTTATTCTGCACTGGACGAGACAATGCTACATGGCGCTGCCTTCTACCCCGTTTGGGCTAGGATACCACTTCTCTTTTTCTCTTCACTTCTTACCAAAACCTAATGGCCATATAAAGGATAGATCAGAAAAGCCTCATCATCACTCACACAGGCCCTACTCTTCCCTACTACCCGTTACCACCTGTCCCCCCTATTTCCCCCTTACCTTTCCTTCGTAATCTTCGCAACCGGCACTCACGTGTTCAGTCAGGTGACCCGTGGGTCGCTGCTCGCAGTCCGACCCCAGTCAGGCTCGCACCCCAACCAAGCCGTGGCCCGCCTCGGCGAGCAGCTTTTCAGTCGGGTATTCGTCAACCGAGAACCTTTGACCCTTCTTCGTAGTGCTCACAGGCTGGTCAGGCGCGGAGGCGATGGTTTTGCTGGGGGGCGTCCCGGATCTCGCCGCTCGGCGCCAGCCTCGAGGCACCTCTCCGATCACGTTGCAGGGGGTCACCAAATGTTTGTGCCCACCCTGACTAACACGTGTAAAAATGAATAAAACAGACACTGCCTGGGCAGGGAATAAGGCACAAAAGCGCGGGCTGCGAGAGTTTAAGGAAAGTTTATCTAGATCTCTGAGACCGCTCTGACCACATAAAGGTTACAACACATTTATATAGTACATCTACATTTTTAACATATGATGCTACGTTGGACCAGGATTGGTCAGCCGTGGTGGTGACTTAGGCGTGGGCATCATCTCTTCCTCCGGGTTGGTTGCTTGGTGGCGGGAGGATTGACGTCAGACATTTGTGCTCCAGATGGGTGAAGGTCAGGTCGATGTGAAACACGGTGGTCACTATCTAAGCTAAGAAAATACATTCTGAGTAATGCAAGCACTAAATAACAGTTTATCAAAAGACTCTCAGTAGTGTATCATGTCGTTATACAAATCACTCAAGGGTTTATACCATCTACACATTTGGGTTACACAGGTCACAGGTTTAAGGGCCTTGACCACTATAATACTGTCATTGAACTATAGGGTTAGTCTCACAAGAATCTCAGTTATGTGGCACTTGTTAGTATTGGGCACGATATACTGCACAGGGGTCTAATGTTAGTTGGGGGGTTCGTTGGGTGGGCTTCATAGCGAGGTTGGCAGTCTGGCACATGAAAGGGATGCCTTGCAAGGACACAGGGTTAGAATGTCAATAAGTTTCAACTGGCGAGGGTAAGAGGGCAAGGACACTTTTGTGGAGATAGACGAGCTATGTGCTTGACTCATGTTGGTTCACATGCAGGACAGTGATCTCAGAGGAAAAGGGATGTATTACATTTATTATCTGTTGCAAGCAGCTCCGGCCTCAGCGTGAGAATGGAGCAGCAAAGTTTTCCAGTTCGAGTGGGGACGAGGGTGGGGGCCATGTGCTCCGAGCTACAGCGGTGGGCAAAAGGGAGAGATGCATTTTGTACTATCGCAGTGAGGCCTAGTTACCAAGATGGAGTCGAAAGGGGGTACAGAAAATGGATGCCCTGTGTCCTGCTCGGTGGTCCCATCTACGCGAATATAACCAAAAGTTAGTATCGCATAAGGGCGAGGGGCATACCCACCACTAGAGGCACTTGGTCCAAGTTTTGTACTGAGAAGTGATGGTAGAGAGGGGCCCATTGGCCCCTCGCTCCCACACAATGTCTTCATCTGCCTCCTTAGTTAGGGGGTATTGCTTCACCCTGGGCAAAATCGCTCCTGGTTTTAGTTTAATCTTCACTCCCCCTATGCTCTTTATGCACCCCACGTCATAAGGACTTGTGTTCCATAAACTGTCTGGTACCTTGACCATGTCCTCCTCCCAGAATGAGAGTGGCACCTCCAGCGCCATCTGAAGAAAATAAAGAATTAGAATCCAATCTAATTCTCGGTGTGCTCATGTTGGGCTCTCCAATGGAGCTGCAGTATGCTATGCAGACATTAGTTCATGTCTAAAGTGTCATTACAAACTGAAAGCCAGAAGCTCTTATAGTTTATTTCATTCTCCAAAATGTTAATTGGATGGCAAGAAGCGCATCCTTAGATTCAGTGCCATCAATTATGATTGTTGATACATTTCGGACTATGTCCATCTTCAGGGCGGAAGGCACTGCATACAGTTATACCCATTCATTATTGTTGTTCATTTTTTGTTGAGCACATTAGAATATGTGTATACCCAATGTTTGTACTAACATATAAAGCACACAAGTGGCCAATTCATACCAGTGTTTACAAATTACTGTATGCAAATAGAGTTGAGTTATGTGGAATCCGGGGAAGAAATTAGATAACAATCCCTCAGACATCACTACATGTAACCCTATTTGCAAAAATAAATGAATGTACAATCATTTCCATTAGAAAATCTGATTTTACCTGATTGTGCAGCCGTTTGGCCTATAATCCTATGTATGTTTAGTATATTGAACGGCATGATTCTGAAAAATAACCAGAAGATGGCTACTCAGTATATCAATCATGGAAAGCTTGGTATTACAATCCCCATGTAACTAGAAGAAGGAGTTTGTCCTACATTGTGGTGCAGCTGTGGTACATTGCAGTATTGCGCTGTATTAGATCAAATAAAATAAATCCGAGTCAGTTAGTCTGTTCAATAAATCTTAGATCAGATATTACATTAATCAGATTCCCTTCCTTTTGAGAGCTTACCTGCTGGTCTAGGGCGTCTGCCGTGGAGTGCACTGCATGCATAGATTCTCGCGCTTTGCCATGTGATGCGGCGCTGTGCGTCCCCGAGCGTGCTGACATGTCGATTAACCTCACATTCCACTGATCCCTGTTGCCAGGTCCCGCAGGATGTAAAGTATCAGTGCAATGTTGTTGTGTTATGTGTTTGTTACGTTCCAAAAATTAATACAAAATCAAAGTCAAAATTGTGATGATCGCCACTTTTAAAAGTTGGTGTGGGCTGCATTTCCTGAGACCTGGCGTTGCTAGGCGATGTGACGCCTGGAGTCCCGCAGGTACCTGTTGCCAGGGCCTACGAGTTGCCAGGTCTCTGTCATTATAATTTAGAGGATCGCTATCATATTTTTGCCATCACAAATTATTAACGCCATAACAGGTGAGCAAACAACAGTTAACAATTAAAAATGCTGTTGTTGCACAACCTTACTCCCAACCGGCCAAAATCAGCTCCCCGCATGAGGCACTGGAGGCGCAAGGGGCAGGCCTGGACTGGGTATCTATGATAGATGCCCAGTAAAAATGTAATGCCTTACTCCTGCCTCCCAGTGCCTCACTTGCCCACATAATCTAATTGTGTGCATCAGAGGTGCTGAGGAACCAGGGACCAGGCACAGCATTGTTCTTATGGGCCTCTATGATAGATTCCCAGTAAAAGAAACTATCATGCTTGCCCCCTGGGCCTCGTACAGGGAGCACTGGGGGGCCCCACCATGACTCACATTGATTGTGTGTTTGCAAGGCACTTGGGGGCTAAAGGGCAGGCATGGCATTTATTTCTGGACATCTATAATGAAGCAAACATGATAAGAGCTATTATGTAGCTATTGAGAATCGTCCTGGTTACCTTGCAATAAAAAGGTTGTTTGAGTGACCCTTTAGTAAGGTTCTGACGCTTGTTGCTCTGCAGTATATTTTAATTTTTAGTATAGACGAAAGTGTCTAGAATAAGTGGTCAGCTGACACGTGTTTTAACCCATTCGGGTCTTTCTCAAGGCAGGTCGGGTATGTGGCGGAGTGTATTCTCCCAATGAAAGTGTGTAATGGCAGGTCTGAGGTTATTCAGCATAGGTTCTTGAGGCTGTTGCCTTTTCGTAGCGACTGCTACAATGACTGTGCAGCACGAGGACTGTGTTCGTGCTGCACAGAATTGTAGAATTGTAGAATTATTGTTACCTGTACTACCAGTGCCAGTGATACCTGCATTTATTGGTCGGCAGAGGCCTGAACTCGCAGCAGTTCAGGCCTGCAAGTAGTTAATTGCCCCCACCGGCAAACTTGATTTTCCCCGGTCACAAAAGATGTCAGTGACAGAATTACCAGCATTTTTGACAGACCCGGGAACTCATAATGAGCCCCATTATGTATTCGACTGGCATTTGAATGCAGCTTGTCTAGCCATTACTTACTGCGGCATGACATTTTATATTGGGCATCTGTAATAAAGGAAGCATGATAAGTGTTATTTTATGGCTAGACTGGCATTTTGATGCAGCCAGTTTGGACAGTGTTCATACTGTGGCATGGCAATTTTAATGGCAAAGCCAACTGGAGTATGTTCTTACATGGGTTACTGCCATATAGTGGCAGAACAAGCATGGACATGTATTCCTATAGTATAGTTACTGACACCAAGTGCACAGCAAACATAAGTATGTTCTTATATGGGAACACTGGCATATACTGGTGCAGTCAGCATGGAAATGAATGGGCACAGCCAGCATGAAAATGTTTTTATGCTGGCATATATTGTGGGCAAATACATCAAGAAAATGTGTTTCGGAAATGCTCCTGTGCACTGTCGTTGACTTGTATCTATTGGTTTTTGCATCCATTGGTTTTTTCATGAGTTACCCTACAAAACCAATTACAAACTGGTTGGCTTTTTAACCATTTTTTTTTTTAAAGTTTGCCTTAAAATTCTCAATTTTAAGGAATTCTTTAAATCAAAAAAATTCTCGGGGGAATATTCCCCCTCCTCATAATCCCTCTTGATTGGTTTGGCTTCCCTCGCTATGTTCGGTCACTCTGGCATCTTGGGGGGCAATATTTACGCCCCCTTCAATTAAGAATTCACCTGCTGCCACTAGGCCGTACAGCCAGAAACTGATCACTCCAAACAGCACTATAGGTGAAAAGTGAGATACTTGCAACCATTTCTCAAGAACCAAAGAAGAAGTTGCCTGCTTTCCCCCTGTTCTCTGCACCTGTAGGCGATATTACAGACTGTCTGTGACTATCATTTGAAACTGAGGTATAGATGATATCTCTTCTGTTAAATTGACTCTTTTTGACTGGCGATATTTAAAACTGAGCTGGAAGTGATGCCTCTTCTGCTTAATACCACCTCTAACTACACATTATTTGAAGCTGTGGCTGAGATGATGTCTGCTTGAGTTTAAAACAATGCAGCCTCTTGCTGAGTGTATAGTGCATTTTTGCAACTGTTGAACGTGAGTTCACTTTTTATGATGCATATTAACTTGATGCAACACTTTTATTGTCTTCAACCTACTCTGAACATGCCAATGTCAATTCTTTTTAACCAACTTGGTAAAATATAAACATGTTTGAACCAGTTTGGGCTGTTGACTCTTATTGGATGTGGCACCACCCTTGCCCCTTGTATTTGTGCACCCTCATTTGCCCCCCCACCAACCCCTAATACTGATTTCTAGTGATGTCACTGTCTGGAGGCACTTGCCACAGCAGCATTACCTGTGGAGTGGAATAGTGACCATAATGGGGGTTACTGGTCCAATTTGCCCTGCCTATTTATATGATTCTACTCAACAATTTAGTTGTATTACACTTTAAATCTAATGTGGGCGCTTGGGACACCATTCAATGTGCTAATTTAAAGGCATTTCTTGATTAAATGTTGCTTTATTGACATGTAGTTCTTTCTTAATGTCTGAGAGTCTGCACATCGGGAAACAATTACAACAAGTTCTGAAAGCTACTTTGGATAATAGATGACCAGTTAAACTTCATCTGATACTTTCACTCAGCAAGCCAGGCAATGAGCCTTATTACAAGTCTGGTGGAGCAGGAAAAACTTAGCGGTAACGTAATTACCGCCAATGTTCCCACTCCGCCGTACTACGAGTATGGCCCTGGAGTGGAGGATTTACTTCTAGCATCGTGCTGGAGGTGAATCCTCCAACTCTCTGCTGAAAAATCTGCAAAATTAGCAGATTTACCATGGCGGAATTAACGCCACAGTAAATGCCGAAAAAGCCCCATGGAGTTCTATTTAAATGTACACTGCCACCACCGCATGTAATCTGGCAGTAATTCCGCCAGACCAAGTGATGGAAACGATAATTCAGTTGGGTGGTATTCCGGTGGATTTAGCGCTCATATCAGCGTCTAACCGTTCCATTGGATGCGCACAGCTATAATTCACGAGAAACATTTGACTTCCTTGCTAGTCCCTTCCCAACAGATTTGTCCTCCGAAAGTTCGTTTGTAGCCTGGCTTTAATTTCCCCTTACATTGAATCTGTGGGTGGTCCTTCATATACAATGTCCAATTTTTCTAGGCCTGATCTACAAGTTTTGTTTCATTTTAGGAAAACTCACAACATAGCAATTTGCTCCTCCTGGAACCTGTATTTTCCAGAAGACTTGATCCACTACCCAATCCCATTTACAGCTGGCCCACATTCCTGAAGTTATGTAACTCAGGACCCATATTCCTCGGAATAGCCATATATGTTGGAGATGCATCTCACTATTTTGATGTCACAGTACCAGTTGGTAAGCTTTCCCATGTTCCTCTAGGGCCACAACTCTGAGCAGACTCCCAGATCTTCACTCAATGCCTTTGGATTGCTGACTGATGCCATCACAGATGAATCACAGATAGCTCTTCAGGTAGTCTTGCTTTTCACCGCAGGCAATGTCCCATTAATTAATTCATTCATTCATTCATTCATTCATTCATTCATTCATTCATTCTACCTGGAATAGTTATGTTAAATATACATTCATTAAAATGACTTGGGTGATTCTGCTTAAATCGTTGATGGCGTGTATTTCTCCTAATCTTCCATCTTTATTGGATGATTGCAAGCCCGTTATTAACCCAGCCAATCCCCAAGCCTGTGAAGACTCAAATTGTGTTCAGTTCCTCAGGAGCTGATGCTGGCCCCACAGAGTAAGTGCTACTGGCAGCCGGCACATGCCGACCACATCCATGGCATACCCCTCCCCAACACAACATCACACAGCCTGAAGGCCACACCCCTAACACCGTACCCAGCAATTGTCAGTACACCACGACAGTATCACCGGCACAACACCCTACCGTGTACAGACATCACACATCCACCAGCACAGTACGGATGACACAAGCATGTGTGCACCATGCCATGTCCCCCACCATGTCCCAGACACAGCACAGGCACAAACAAGATAATACATGAATCTTTGCACATCAATCCATACTGTTCACTGATAACCTGCCTTTCTTACTTCCTCAGGAACATCATCTGACAAGGAAGAGGCCCATCCAAGCACCTCAAGGGGCACCAGCCGTCAATGCCACCAGACCAAATGGACGACCACCACCTCCACCCAGCACTACAGAGCTTCAACAGGCACAACTGCCACTTCCACCCCAGCTGCACCCATCAAGCCACCACCGGTCCCACAAGCACAACCCATTGAGCCCCCACCAGTCCCACAAGCACAACCCATTTAGCCACCACCGGTCCCACAAGTGCACCCCATTAAGCCACCACAGGTCGTCCAAGCGCGACCCATTGAGCCACCACTGGTCCCACAAGCTCAACCCATTGAACCATAACCGGTCCCACAAGCTGCACCCACCCAGGCAGCCCCAGCTGCAGCAGTACCACAACCACTGCAGCCACATGCACATGTGTACATTGTTGAGGACATAGACGATGGTGGAGTGGAAACGGGGGAGACCACCGACCACAGCACCAGTGAGCCTTTGCTATTCAGCACCATGGGCCCAATTAGCCCACAACGCCCACCCTTCCCCAGTGTGAGGGAAATTGATGGCAGACTCAAGGAAAAACACCTGGATGCCTTGACAGCCCTGGTGCAGCAGCACATCCACGAGGCGCAGCTGATGCATGAGAGCATCCAGGCTAGTTGGCATTGTAATGCCTGTGTACTTGGCCGGTGTACACAATCAATAGTACAGATGTCCAGGAGGGTATGGGACGGGAACTGCATAATGTCATCTATAGTCGAGACAATGTCTATGTTCCTCCAGGCCTTATTAGACCGATGGCCCATGGAAAGCCACCACGCACCATCCACCAGTACAACGCCTGTTAGTTGTGTGCAGAGCAGCCCAAGGCGGCGTTCAATGCAGCTGTCCCGCTCGGCCCACAGTTGCACTCCTGAACCAAAAAGGGGACAGAAACAGGCCCAGGACACACATGTACAAGTCATCCTTGCAGAACATGACAGAGTTGCATAGGGACAGTAGGGGAGGGGGAGTGGGAATCATAGTTTGGGGGAGCGATAGTTGGGGAGGGGAGCTGGGGAGGGACAGTTGGGAAGGGTAGAGGGGAGGGGCAGTGGGGAGGGATAGTTGGGGAGGAGGAGTAGGGTGGGATAGTATTGCCAGTTTATTTTCCACATTTGTAAATATTTGCATTGTACAAATTACAGTTGGTGTTGCATAGAAATCATGACTGGATATTGTTTTTTCAGTCTAAGTGAGTGATTTATTTACTGTGCAGTGCCCAGTGCGCTAGCTGGCCTGTGCCACATGCGTGTGTGAAGTGAACAGAAATAGTGGTGAATTGGTTCCTCTCATACAACACGGCCATCCATGCCATCACAGCGATGTGCAATTAGCAGGTCATCATCACTCTCATGCTCGTACTGGTTGTGTGGTTGCCTCACAGGGGTCATCAGCCATGGCATCAGGGGATATCCAGCATCAACTGCACGGGAGCAATTGAAAGTGTAGAATGTCATACTTGTGCCTGTATCATGTTGTTACAGTCTGTATAGTGTTCACTAAACAATGCAAAATTACACATGCCAATTGCTGGTTACGTAGCATATGTCCTATTTTGGCTAGTTGATATGCACATTGTCAGTGTGATGGGATGTCCATGCATTTCGCGTAGGAACAGGGCGCTCTTAGGGATATATGTCTGCGGTCATCAATGTCAATGCAATGAGAAGTGCTAAATGCAGTTGTGGGTTGTCCAGGTGTAAGTATGTGGGTGCCATCACCAAGTGGCAATTTTGAACGGCCTGGAAAATAGTCTTTGGCCTGATACAGCCGGTATGTCTAACAGGGCAGACCCTGCCGTGTGGCGCAGACCTAGCAGGCATGGGTGACATGGGTAAGGACGTTAATCTGCGTTGACATGTGCTTCTACATTTATTTGGAATCTGTACATGCCTGAAGACGTACTTGTATTCGGAGGTACATGACATACTGCATGGGAGGGGTTGAACATCTTCACTGATTATTGAAAAATGATGGATGTGGACATATTCACAAAGAGATACCATACAAGGAATTGGATGGATGGAGAAGGCGATGACAGCCTAATGATTGCCATGAAGCCAATACGCCTAGTCAATATGCGTGGTGGGTGTGTGGTGTGCATTCGCTTTGACATGGCCCATTCACAGCCGCCATGACCTCTCCCCTTTCACTACAACACACACAAATGTGACTGGTGTGTGTTATTATTTTGTTCAAATTCAATATTCCTATCTTGGGCATGTCACACAATAATAGATATGTGTGGGTAATAATTTGAACTTCAGGTCACATGCATATGTGAATGTGCTCTTCAAACAGGCAGGTGGTATGAAGGTGGGGGGTTCTGATGCATAAGTATTATCAGTCTGTACTTCGTATGGTGTGGAATGTGCTGATTGTGTTTGTGCTGGATTTTGGGACATTGGTACGATGCATTCTGGTACATGCAGTGCTTTTGATGTTGCTGTACAGATTTGATGTTGTTATGCGTGCACATGATCAGTTTGGTCAATTGAGACATGCCAAATAAGGCCTTGTACTCAGGCATGCTGTTATTGTGTTGCATATTGCATTGCACACATCCACTGCTGATAGGTGTTGTACATATTCCCATTGAACAGTGCACATGCTCTGGTAGACACACTCACCCAACAGCTGGGTACGCTATGGTGTTGTATGCCCACCCCCAATTTCAACAGTGCACCTGCTCTGGTAGATACACTCACCCAACAACCAGGTACACTCTCCGATGTGACGTGCCATGTACCCTGGAGTGTGGAGTTCTGCAGCACCATGGAGTCGTGGGTTGAACCGGGAAATCTGGCACAGCAGTGGGTGATGATGTGACGGGCATTGCACACCATCTGCACATTCAGTGAGTGGTAGAGTTTTCTATCCCGGTATACTGCCTCAACGGCATGCCTGGCCACCACCTCCATATGTGTGCAGTCCAATACACCTATCACATTGGGCATGCCTGGTGCACAAGTGTCAGGGGACTGCAGAGCGTGCAAGGGAATACGGTCAACGTGCAAGGACGGGTCTGGATGGGCTCAAAGGGGTGCAGGCCCAGCCAGGCGAGTGCATGTGGAGGGAGCCAGGTAGGGTAAGTGCAGGTAAGCGGGGGGGGGGGGTGGTCATGGCAGACCAAGTGCTGGGGTAAACTGGTCGAGGAGGGCCTGTTGCCCTGTCGGAATCTGAAGGAACCAGGCATCCAGTCAAAATGAGGCAGAGGGGGACATTAGCAGGAGAGAGGGAGAGGGAAGGAGCAAGGGAAAAGGAGGGTTGGGCTTTCATTTTTACCACTATGGAAGGCAACATCACCTTTATGGTCCAGAGTGAGTAAAGGCGGTATGAAATTGACTTTCTGGGTTTATGGGAATATAAACGACTGCAAAACATAAATCTACCACTGTGAAACACACAGCTGATGGGGGATGCATGACAATATAGTTGCTGGATTGGGGATTAGTGGGAATGTAGACTACTACTAAATTTACTGCTGGCAAGTTCTGCACATCGCCATACATTAATTCCTGGTTTCTTTATGGGTAGAATTGGAGTGTTGCATGAGCTAGTTGTGGAGATTATTCCTTGTTCCAATTATTTATTTTCTTTATTTCGCCTTTATATCGCAAAGTAAGCCAGTTGGCATCAAGGCACTTGTTACATAGAATACAGACAGTGACAATTGCACAGTACATTAAATAAATAATGCAAGTAATAACACAGTACGTACAATCAAATGTTGGATAAGAGCTTAGTTCCTTTGCTTGGATTAGATATATTACTGCTAATTGCTCATGCAGAATATTGGTCTTGAGAGAAAAATCAAGTTTTGAAGCCTTTGCGGAACAGTCTGAATGAAGGTTTGGCCCTTATTGATAGTGGTAATGAATTCTACTGGAAACCTGGTGCCCCCGGTTCTCTGTAACCTGAATCTTGGTATCGAGAGGAGGTGGGCATGGGTGGACTGTGTTGGTCTAGTGAATTGAGGCTTTGAGAATTCACTCTCGAGATATCTAGGGGCAGTGTTGGCAAGGCATTCATGTGTTATGGACATAGTTTAGAACATAATGCGTTCACTCCTTGGAAGCCAGTGTAGATTTCTTCTGGCTGGTGAAATGTGTTTTTTTTTTTAGCTGTTTAGGGCTGCTCTAAGAGCATTATTCTGAATAATCTGAAGCTTTTTCATATTGGTTGTAGTGGTTCCTGCGAAGAGAGCATTGCAGTAGTATAGTCTTGAGACTATCAGAGCTCTTGCTAATGTGACACAGCTCTCTGTAGAGAGGAAAGGTCTGCTGGTGGTTATTAATTTTGGAGTGTGTGCTGCTGCTGAAGCAATGGCATTTACTTGTCTAGTTAGGGAAAGAGAGGCATCTACATAGACCCCCAAGGTTTGTACCTCTTTGACGACTGTGATAATGTTGTTGTCAATGATAAATTAGTTGTGTGCTTTGTCTAGTTTATTCAGTAGAGGTTGGAATCCAACCAGGAGAAACTCTGTTTTGTCGTCATTTAAACAGAGTGCCTGCATGGCCATCCAGGCCTGGATAGTTTGGTAGATCTTGCCTAGGGTTGTGGAGTCTAGATTATACAAACCTGTTATTGGAATGAGGATTTGGGTATTGCCTGTGTAGTTAGTGCAGGAGATACCCAATGAATCTAGCTTGTCAAAGCGTGGTTTCGTGAATATATTGTATACAGTCGGAGTGATGCAGGAGCCTTGGGGGACTCCACAGGAGACCAGGGCTGGGAAGGCTGAGGCTGTGGATGAGAACACTCTCATTGTTCTGTTTGAAAGAAAGGATACAATCCAAGATGCAGCCTTCGTGGAGAAATGGCCTGCTGAAGAGAGATGCTTGCAGAGGATAGTATGATCTACTAGATCAGATGCCACTGACAAGTCAATTAGGAGGAAAATGGTGAGTTTACCTTTGTCTTTGTATTTCTAAGTCTATGAGGGCTGATTCTGTACCGTGGCTGGGGTGGATTTCTGGACTGACATAGTCAAAGGAGGTTGTTGTATTCTAGGTGTTTCTGGATGTGTAGATAGGCTGCCCTGTCCAGGACTTTAAGTAGGAATGGTACAGTCATGATTGGGCGATAGTTGGCGGGTGTATCAGGGTTTAAGGTAGGTTTCGTTAGGAGTGGCAGTACCCAGGCATCTTTAAGATTGGCAGGCATGGTGCTGGTGGCGAAGGATACATTTATGAGGGAAGAGATTAACTGTGCCATTTCTATAGTGCAGTCTTTAATGACTTGGGCTGGGCATATGTTTCCTTGGCATCTAGATGGTTTTAGACCTTGGATAAATTTGATTATTTTCAGTTCCGACACTGGGTTGAGCTCAAACAGTTGGACCTGATAAGTGCCTGGATCCGGTTTTTGTTCACTTGAGTCCAGAAAGGCTTTGGGAGGGGCAAGCTTGTTTTTAGCCTCACATATTTTATTTTGGAGACCATTAATGATTTAACTACCACTGAAATATCTGCTTCTTCCACTGACTTTAATGGATTCTGGAGTTTTCTTGGTAGAGGCTTATAACTATCAACTTGAATATGCATGGCTTTGCTGTTAGTATCAGCACTATCTCATTTGCATGTTGTAACCATAGCTTTGGGGAGACCTTTGATAACAATTCCTCAAGTTCTGCTTTATCTGCCACACCCCTTTTTTCATCTAGATGCTCTCTCTGCAATAATGCTACATGCACATATGCAATGTCTAATAAATCTATGTATGGAGTACAATAAACGGTGCACCTTAATTTACAAAATAAAACCCACCCTAATAAATGTATTGGTGACAAAGAGCTTAGAATGAATGCATGCTAAAGTGAGATTAGCCCAATAGACACTGTTAATGTCACAAGATAATTCACTGGATTATTAGCAATACACACAGTCTTTACATTTGATTGCTGAATGTTTTGCCCCTGTGACTATTAGACACAGTGTATATTTTTCGCATTTATCTGACATTTAACAAAAAGCCCTTCTTGGTCTTCCGGTATTAACGTTTCTAGAGATAGACGTTCCCCTGGCATTCCTAACTATAGGTTTATTTTTTAGCCTTTGACTGGAAATAGTTTGCATTCACATTTGGAAAAGGAGGGGAAGAGAGAGAAACAGCTCAGATGGCTGTAAGTTGAGGCCGTTTCGAGAATCAAACTTCCAGGGTCCTCTTGTTTACTTTCGAAACACACAGTATTATCACTCACAAAACCACTTTGATTGTTTACTGGGTTGGCTGAATAACCTCTCCAACTTTTCCTCTTCTGTTTGGTGGTCCGGTTCTTCTCACCATTGCTGTACACCCCACCACCCACATTCACTAACACAGCCTGCCCCTGCTGCTGCTGTTGATGGAAAAATTGTAATGGAAGAGATGTGAGCTTGCACTCATTTACTTCCTTTTACTGATCCTGACAAGAAACACAATGATTTGCAACAGAAACAATTTCAGAGAGAGGCTTTGTTTGTCATCCACACACACATATTTTTCAATAGATTGCGCTTGAACCTTAGTCAGTAACTCCTCAACAGAAGCAACTGCCACTGCTTCCTGTGGTGTTTTCAATAGCCTTATTTATGTCAGAAAAATGCATAAAAACAACCTTCAAGCGATCAAGGTCATCTGCAGGAGACTGGTCTTTCCTCTGTTTTCAGTTACTTATATTACCCCGATCTTTCTTTCTTGGACACACCATTGCAATTTTCTTTATCAAAGCAACTCTTGCCTGTACCAATTCAACATCAGTTCCATTGTCCTCAGCAAACCCACCACTCTCTTGCGTCAAATGTTGGCATACCTCAGCCAGCATTATCACCCTCATTTTTAGGAGTGTAAAAATGCCACAGTCCATGTCAGCCCAATAAGGGTTTTAAGGTATCCTCCAAAAAGCCAGAATAAAAAAAACCTGAATGGGAGATTTGGCCGAAATGCTCGACCCAATCTCCCATTCGGTGGCAAGGGCTGCGTGAGCTGCAGGGGTGTCCCCCCAGAACCCTTGTTCACTATACAGTGAATGGGGGCATTCAGGTGTGTCCCCCGCAGCTGATCCCGTACTAAGTTTTAAAAAAAAGGAAAGGACCCTGCAGCGCCGGTTCCCGATCACGGAAGTGAAAGGGAACAGGCGTCGCAGGGACACAGCCAGTCGGCGGCACACAGCAAAGTGTGCCACCGCAAGGTAAGTAGGGCAGTGGGGGTGGGTGGGTGCGTGGGTAGGGTTGGAAGCCCATGGCTGCAATGTTCAGGGGAGAAAAGACAAAGTTTTTGGAAAAATTACTTTCAGTCTTTTCTCTTTCAAACATTTCAGCCACAGGCTTCCAACTCCAATCTGGGTTTTAATATGGGGTTTTCATCCTCTGCTCCTCAGTGGACATTTCTGATCCTCCCCTAACTTCCGGAAACTGTTTAGACGCATTCCTCAAATTTCTGGTGTCCATGGGACATTTAAAATTAGTAGGCTGCCAGACCATAAGCACTCACTCTTTGTAACTATCTCAGTGGGGCTTGTAATTGTGCATTTGCTGTACCATAGATTTTGTCGGAATGGGTATGATATGTACTTATAGTGGTGGAAGCACCAGTCATGTGTCCCGCCGGGGCTTGATCTATGGTTTGATACAGTATGCCTGTGCTTTCTGCACTCTGGGGCTGCATTTGTAGGGAGCATGGGATGGCGCATGGCTTGTGCAGCCGCCGCACATGCAGCATTGTGATTGTGTATTAGGTTTGGGTTGCCTAATGTCTCAATAAGATCTTTTTTGTCGTCTTCTCTATCCTTGTCCCCAGGTTCATCCATTTCTTCGATTTGCAGGTTCTGTGATTTAATCACACTATACAGAGGAGGCAAACTGGACGTCGTCCCTCACTCTTGTCTTTTGCTCTTCTTCTGCAGCTTCTCCATTTCATTTCTTAGTTTTGCATTTATATTGTCACAATACAGGGCACCACGCCGCCCAGCCCCTTAACCAGTCACTCTGCACTGCCTCCTGGCCTACCCAACACTTCCAGTCTGGGACTGCCCCTGTGTAGTACTCTGCCGGCCTCGTACTTACTCAGATCCCTGCTGGCCTGACTGCACTTCCCCTTACGCCCCTTCCCTGCACTTCTCCCCACACCCGCTCCCCTGCACTTCTTGTTGCATTTGCAAGATCTGAATGTCACATGGCCTAATGAGATCATTTGTATTATCATCCCTCTGTCTCCCCTCCTTGTCTTCTGGTGCCTCGAAACACTTGCGTAAAGGCACGTTAAAAATACCCACTCATATCATATCATATCAGATTTAACAGGAAGCAGTGAGCCTCTTATAATGGGGTGAGTTTGAGTGACATTCTGACCAGGTTGTGTAGGGGAGTAATTGGAACAGTCACCAGGGACAATACATGGGTGGACATACATCGATTAAGGACAACCAACATTAGACATGTTTAAGTGCAGGTAGGCGGTACAGCCAGCTGTGTTTTGGATGTGACCATGGTGCTAGAGTGGAGACAGAGAAAGTGAGGGACAGAGTCAAATTGGAGGCGAGGAAAAAAATGTTAGTTAAAAGTTAGGTGAGAGGTAGGTTAAGATTAAGAGGGCAACTCAAAGATGGGGATGTAGGCTTTTAGTTTGGTTTTGAACAAATCGGTGTGGACTGTTTCTTGAATGTAGAAAATTCCATGCAGGGGGAGCAAAAAAGCGAGACAGAGTGGAATCAAGAGGAAGCAGAGATTGACCATGAAATGGCTGATTAAAAAAAAAAATAAAGATGAAAAGACTGATTTTTTCCTAATAATGCGGGGGAGCACCCCCGCCGCCCCCTCACCCCTCTTCCTTTACTAATACCCTTGCCCCAACCCACACCTATATTTTAATACAAAACAAGCCACAATTTTCAAAACAATAGGTAAAAAAATGCGGTCATTTCTTCCTCAGGTTTTTTAATATCCGATCATTCATACGGATACCGGAAGCAGAGGTAGGGTGAGGTACCACAAGGGTAGACGAGGAGGCAGAGCAAATATTACATGAAGGCTTGTAGAGTTGGATAGAGGTGGATAGATACGGTGGTTCCTTACCATGGATAGATTTGTAAAACAGGAGAAGAAATTCAAGTTTTGCATCGTCAGCCATCCAGTCTGGTGCCGGTATAAGGAAGCAAGTGTGAAGTGGGAGAGTTCAAAGAGAGTCCTGCCAGCGAAGTTAATGATCTTGTCAAGAGGACAGAAAGCATAGTTGGGGAGACCAAAGAGGATGCTGGCACAATAGTCCAGTTTAGAGAAGTGTGGTTAAGATATGCTTAGTGGTGTAGAAAGGAAGGAGGTGCCTGATTTTCCTAATATTTAGGTGGTTGACGTGAGCCGCCGTTGCAGTTTTGGAGATGAAAGTAAAGGGGCAGGTGGGAGACCCAGAAAAGGAGTGGATGTGCTGGGCCAATCACTCCCTTCACAACATGTGTTAATTATGTAAACAATACTAATGTGATGAACACACACACACACACCCACACACACACAAACATACATGAGGACTCTGTTCTGTGTGTCAATTAGATTGATAAATTGTACTCTCTCTGAAGATTATTACTCCCACTGCCTAGCGGGCTAAATATCCGGAGGGACGGTTTAAGCTGTGATCTTAGGATAGGGATCTGCAACCCACAGATCTCCAGCTGTTTTGGACTATAATTTCCATGATCGCTCACCGTTCACTCTGCTTGATTGGGCTGATGGGAGTTGTAGTCCAAAACATCTGGAGAGCCACACATTGCAGACCCTGTGCCTCAGTAAATCATATATTGGGAACTATGAAGAGTTTTATCATCACAGCCTGCTCAACACGAACAGTGGGACATCAGCAGACACCAGCACCATTGTCTGCAAGCAACATAACCCCTTTACACCAGCTGTACTTTGGAGTGCAAAATGGGTGCTATCAGGGGGTACTGCAGGAGAATCTTTTTTGTACAGCTCCGAGATACTTAGCTGATGGTGCCACCTGTGGGCCACATAATAATACTTGTGTGAATACAATTGCCAACTTCTGTGGAGTGCCAGTATATCATAAGCTGAGAAACTAACAAGGGAGGCAGAGCACCTGCAGACCTCCTTTAGAAAAATGTAAGGAATTAGCAGGGCTGGTGAGCCCTCAAACCTCCATCTGAGAATCTCCTGGGATGTGACATTTAAGAGCTGCTAACCCCTCTCACTCACATAATGAATTGTCTGAAATGATTACATTGGCATTATTAGACTGTAGAACCCTCACCCTGATCAAGCAAAAATAAATATGGCAGCATTTTGGTGGCTTATGAACACTCACCTTTTGAGAACAAGTTCAAGTAAATACCGGACATTCATGAGGATGTTGGACTGTCCCCTTAAAGCTGATGACTGCCATTTATTCCTCAGTCCTCATGCCTCTCAGGGCCTCATCACGAGTTGGGCGGTATCCTGGCTGTAATACCACCCAACTGTAATTGCGTCAGCGCCAACCGGTCCGGAACTATTAGCGCCGGATCACGGGTTGGGCGATAATGGTAAATCCCCATTCCCCATTGGGTGCATTGGACCGACCCAATGGCTCAAATACTGCGCGCTAATACAGCTGGGGGTTATTGCACCGAAAACATAGCGCTAAATGGGATTTTCACCTCCAGAAAAAAAGCTGGAGGTAAAACAGCCCATTTAGCGCCCAACTCGTGATCGGGCCAGCCCTTAAATGCAGCGGTAATAGCCCAACTCCTGATGAGACCCTCAGTCTGCCAAGTCATAACTTACAGCAGCCTAGTCAAAAATCCCATCTGGGGCTCTAGCTATGCTAACCCACAGGTAGTCTACCTCTTGGGTGTTTACTTCAGGTAAACCAGAACCACACAATTCAGATAATCTGTGTTTTGGGGGTTCCCTGCCGGCCTGAGGGGTGGAGCCCTAGAAACTTCCACAATGATCAAGCCCATAGTCCTGAGACATGTTTTAGGTTTTACCCTTACCTGAGACCTGATTTGCTTACCTCTCCAATCAACGTTTCCTCAGAAACATAAGCCCCAATTGCCCAATCCAGTCATGCTCTGCTTCAGTCTTTGGTCCTGTCACCTGTCATTCACTTTTTCCTAGCAAATGGGTCTTCCCTTGTTACCCAACCGCTGATCACCACAATGCCCCCTCAGTTCAACGTCCATCCACCGCAGTGCATAGAGGTTGTCCAATGAAAAAAGAAGGTGAAATGTCAGACGCTCCGAAATCTTAACTCTCTGTTACCATATTCCTATGGTCCCTCAAATCAATGCAGTAATTAGCTTTGCACATTACCAGCTCATGTTGCTAAGCCAAATTACCCCTTTGCTCAAAGAATCTCATTGTGCCACTGTTGCAAGAGCCATTACTGGCTACTAATTAGATTACTGCAATGCCCTCTATGCTGGCTCGCCTAAGTACCTGATTAAAATATGACAGCCTCTGCAAATCACAGCAGTACATGTAGTTACTAACACTCCTCGCCATCACCATATCTCTCAAATCCGCAAGAGGCTTCATCTGGTTGTCGGTTGAAGCAAGGTTTGAATTCAAGTTTCTAACCATAGCTCATAAAACATTTCATGACAGATGTCTGCGTTACATTGGTAAGCGTATGCTGAAGTATAATCCTACTTGCAATTTACAATCGAGTACTGCCCGCTTCTTCCACATACCACGTGACAAACGTGCACAGTGTATGGGCAGAGCCTGTACGGTTAAGGTGATCAAACTCCGAAATTTGCAACCACCAGAAATGTGAGATATTCAAGGCATCCTGCCCTTCCGCAAAGAAATGAAGACCCTATTATTTTTAGGATCTCTTTCCATCCTCAAGAGATTGACTAGCAGGTGCTCAGATACCCTCTGGTCGGATGCCATTCTAAAAAACAAGCAAACAAATAACATGTATGGATGATACAGGCAACAAAATAATCAGAGGGGCACTTCCGACACTGACCAGGTTCACCAAACGCCACTTTTACAGTTAATTTTGAAGACACTATTTTACCATTTACCTCATGAACTTTGGCCATCACCCACCACCAAATTCCTCAACTGACAATAACATTTCATATTATAATCATGTTTTATTTTTTAGAAAACAAGACATAAGAAAGGTACATCACTTCCTTACAAGGTCCATTGAGTCTCTGATAGAGTTAATTACCTTTTGTAAGATTAATATATGCAGTTGACAGAAAGTGACTTTTGAGACAATTGATTGACTGATGTCTTTCACACTAACTGACAAATTTAGTAAATGTACTAATGCTGGCAGTCATTAGCCGTAAAGTTGAATATTATGCATAACAATGTAAATTGATGTGAAACCCTTGGTTGTCTGTGTACCTGGTTTGTGGTGTGTGTTTCCTGCACAAAAACCATGAGCGACTTTCTGTGTTGTGTTTGGCGTATCACAGTTATGTTCTACTTCAGGTCCTCTGTTTCACACATAGACTAACACAATCAGATCTAACCTAGCTATTAAGCACACTTGCAAACAGCATTTTAGTTTTAGATTGTAGATATGCACTTTGGACATTGCATAATTGCTGCCATTTCAGGACATTTAGTCCTACAGCCAGATACTACCAAACTGGAAAATGTCGTACAATCCTTGAATAAGAGTAGCATGCTGGCTGATGGTGTGTGTGGGTACCAGTAAATATGCCACCTTTCCCAACCTCATGTTATCCTTTAAAATTAATCCGTAGTGTGATCCTTTCCTCAGCTTGTGGCTAGGAGCCCTTAAGACTTTGCTAGTCAGCACTCTTCTTGCAAATTCTTTGTCGACGTCCTTTCCTTCATAAAGAAAGCTCCCTCTTTGTTTATTTTCTCAGGTGCTGATAAATTCTATGATGATATTGAACACATGATTGGCTACAAGCCGATACTGGCGATCAAGTACTGTTGGAAGTTTGTGACACCAGCTGTGTGTGTGGTAAGTTCCTCAGCTAGTCACATGCTCTGTGCTCAATAGAAAATGTTTTGGAGAGACCAAGCAAGAGGGGTGGTAATAATAATGGACTGCTTAACATGGTGCTTGGGCTGAATATGAGCAGCGGTTTTGATAATATCCTTAATTAGTAACATTGATCACCAGCTGCTCCTTGTCTTTGTGGATTTCCGAGATCTGACTGTCTTTTGGTTTGGGCATTTTTTGTCAAAGCGTTAGCAATAGGTTCTAGGACTCTTTCAGTTCTCCGGAGCTATATATACCCTTTGGGGTCTTTAATCCCTCACTGATACTTGTATGCCGATGACACCCAGGCACCCCCTCAGGGACATGAGCACCTGGGAACAATCTCAACTTTTCAGGAAAGTTCCTCAGCCATCCCCATTTCATTGAATCTGAATAATTTGAAACTGAATATGGACAGGACCAAAGGCCCTCATGCCTCCTCCTCAATACTTGCAGTAGAACCCCTCTCTCTTGGCCTTGTATGTCCTGCGTTGGGTAATTGAACAGAGCTTCAGGTGGTTTTAAAGGGCTCTGGTGTCAAATTGGATATCAAAGCAACCTTCCAGCTGTAATGATATTCTGCCTCTAAAATGTAATTCATCTTTTTAGTTTCTAACAGATAATTGCACAAGTCAGTACAGCTATAGCATGGTTAAAATATTGCAAAGGCGTGCAACTTTAGCTCCGTTTGGTATCAATTTGCAAACTGCAGGTGGTCCAGAGTACTGCAACACAGATTCATTAGAGCTGCAACAATCATGCTTCGCCTACTTATCAAGCTCAATTCCATTGACCTCTACTCTGGGAAAGAGCTGCCTTGAATTCATTCTGCCTCTGTCACATTGTTATGCGCTATGAATGTCCTATTTCTTTGTTGCTACAAATGCATTCCATCTTGTTTGCTTTGTATTTCACCTGGAATTTTACTAGCTTGTTCTCATTTTTGGAGGAAACGAGCAGTATTTTTGTTATCTCCCCAGGATAGTATTCTTTATTACGACAGTCTAAAGGGGATGATGGAAGTGCTGACCTTTTGACCTGGTTGTTATATAGCTGCCCCGTGCTAATTGAGACACAAGGTTTGAAGGCTTGGTCAATGGCTAAAACTGCGTCCACCCTCTGACGATTGCAGCTGGTTTGGAGATGGTCTCCAGCACTGGCACTAAGGAGGTTGCTCACGTAAGGTCAGGGGCAGTCAGGGCGTCCTGAAGTGACTGAAGGACCCAGTGAATCTCAGCATGAACGTCAATGGTAGCATTCTTTTTGAAAGTCTATGGACAATGACAAACACATGGAGCGGAAATCCGCTTCCCAGCTCTTGGATAATGCATTCTCAGACGATTGATAGTTGAATGCCACTCTCGCGCAGGACTACACAACCCGTTATGTCTATGCTCTTTGCCTGCATCACACAGTATGTTTTGTATTTTGATTCTATTTTGCTGAAATCTACGGTGCATTTGTGAGCCTGAGTGCAAAGGATTTCTGGAAAGAAAACCAAATTTGCTATTTACCTAAATTAGCCAAAGAGGGAATTTTGTGTACCTCATGCAACCATTAAGATGGTCTGATTCAAGGAGGAATGTAAACCACAATATTTCTTCGGTAGTTTGCTGAAGTGAGCCAGAGTGAAACAAACCCCATTTATTGGAAACAGTCTTTGAAAAACAGTGCATTTCGCCCAATTTGAAATAATTGGCAAATCATTGATTTTTTAAAACAGTAGTGTCAGTGAATATAAATATTACATTTTTCTACAAATCATATAGAGAGTTCTGTTGCTTCTGTCCTTATTTCCAATAGACCCTTCTAGGGGAATCCATCTATCCCTAGGTCATTAGAGGGAGCTTGTCCGTTGTTTTGGTCTTATTTTTGTTGCTATCCCGTTGTGCTACTTTTCTTGTGAGAAGCTTTTTTTAAGCTTAATTCTGCTATTTCCAATGTTTGTATGTGTTAAGGTTTTTCAGGTAGGTTTTCTTAGTGTCCTAAGTATGTATCTGCCGGTCTGTCTATCTATCTATCTATCTATCTATCTATCTATCTATCTATCTATCTATCTATCTATCTATCTATCTATCTATCTATCTGTCTGTCTGTCTGTCTGTCTGTCTGTCTGTCTGTCTGTCTGTCTGTCTGTCTGTCTGTCTGTCTGCCTGCCTGTCTGCCTGTCTGTCTGTCTGTCTGTCTGGCTGTCTGTCTGTCTGGCTGTCTGGCTATCCATCTATGTATCTACATGTCTAGCTATCTGTGGGCATATTTATATATTCACATCTCTATATGTTAACCAATCTATGACACATATTCACTACGAGAGTCACTATGTTATACAATAGAAGGCTTTGTGTAATTATTTGTGTATACAGAATATCCTATTTTTAGGTAACCTTTGCATTTTTGTATAGTCTGCTCATTCATGTGCTTCTACTTGTTTCTAATAGTACACATTATAAGTTTTCTGCTTATCAGTATGCTTCTGATTGGTTATAATAATATTATGACTGCTCTGCTTATTCATATGCGTCCGATAGCTAAAGAAATAATACATATTACAAGTATTCTTAATATGCTTGTGCTTGATCATACAATTACACATTGTGAGCGCTACGTGCATTTTAAACAACGTAAATTCTCATTTTTTACAACTTGATATCTCGTGTTTGGCTATCAGGATTTTTAAAAGGCATAAACAACTTCATAATATATGGAATATGTTTGCCAGAAATCTTGAAAGTCGAAGCAGTCAATTTTGTGAAATCGGGTTCCAAACATTCTAATTGCGTATCGGAAGCCTTATCCTGAGAGAGTGGAAAAATGCCCTTTGTTCAACTTCTTACATCTTTTTATTGAGTGCATGGATTCTTATCAAATTTGGTATGCTTATTTGGATCAGCCAGTAGCTTGGCGAATTTGGTGAAAATCCATCCAAGGGTTCAAATAATTTAAAATGGATGGTTTAACCTTAACTATAGAGTTGTGGCCACAACTTTCTCTCTCACTCTGTTGCTCCATCTCTCTCTCTCTTTATCTATCTCTCTTGAGAAATGTATATCTTGGTTTGATTAAGCTATGTGTAAAGTTGCACTGCCCTGTACGACAAAGCAATTTTCTGACGCAATCAGCTTGCTTATGAGCTAATATATCTGGGAGTGATGGTCATCACCCTATAGTTTTTCTTTTACTGTTTTTATTGTTATTTTCTTAGAACATCAAGAAAAACAATTCAGCACACAGTTCCCCACTAACGACAGCACCACCCACAACCTCCAACCAAATGTGTAGGGCTAAATACGTCCAAGGAGAGACAAGACCAAGACACATCATATCTAAACTTAAGAAACAGATTGGCGATCAGATCCCACAGATGTATTGCTGCTAATTGATAGTAAATATGTAACATACAGTCCCCAGATGTCCTTTGGCTTCGAAGCCGGGTGCACAATAGCTCCATAGTCTGTCTCCAGTTCATAGTGGCGTACGATATCAAACCTCCACTGTTTATATACAGGAGGAAAGCTCCTTCCCCACACCATAGCCACTCTCTTTTTGGCCAACAGTAACAACAGCCCCAGAATCTTTCTGACATGTTTATGCAGCTACCGCGTGTGACGCAACAATACTACAACAGGAGACAGGGTTACTGCCACACCCTCAATTCCCTCAACCATTTCAAACACTTGTGCCCAAAAGGAATGAATTCGGGGCATGCCCAAGCCAGATGTAAAATATTTGCTGAGTAGACACTGCATCTCAGACACAACTCCGGCTCCTCAGGAAATAACCTATGTATATCCATCTGGGTTAGATAAAACTGGTGCAAAGATTTAAAATGTATTAACTTGAAATTGCTATTAATAGCCACCTTTTGTGTCTGCATGCAACAGTATCTCCAGGCATCCTCCAAGAGGGGACTTCCCAGTGCATCCTCCCACTTAACACGAGATTCACTGGCCCACCCCGCAGCCCTATCAATTATGGTGGCGTATAGCTGGGAGATCAGTTTGGACCTAGTCCCCGTGCTGATCATTTCATGTGGTACCAGTGCTACAGGGGGCTCCTGGGGGAAGTCTTAGAACCTGTCTTTCAGCCCAATTCATAGCCTGAAATATATAAAAATGTCTAGCGCCGACACCTACCCCTTGGCCTTGAACTCGTCCAGCGTCAGTAACTGCCCACTTGGAAAGAGATCCCACCAACATACTAAACCCACCCTGTCCATACTTTGTACAAAGACCTTCTCTTCTGTGAGAGGTATCCCTGGTACATGCTTAATAGGAAGGACCGGGGAATACAGTAGGTCCTCGCTTGATGTACCCTCTATTCATTTCCAGGTACTGCAAGTAAGCTCAACCATATTACGTGGCCTGGTGATTTGTGTGGAGAGGTAAATACAACAGCCCTTAAAAGGGATGGAGCAATAAGTGCCCTCTCGATTTATACATGAGCCCGGTCCTGCTTCAAATCAAACCAATGTGGCAGGAAGCATGCTTGCGCTGCCGTCCAATAGGCCTCCAAATCAGGAAGAACAAGCCCCCCTCTCCAAGGGCGCAACCAACTTCTCCCAACGCACTCAAGGCTAATTTCCTTGCCATATAAAATGAGTTAACACAGATTTAAAGAATTTTGCGAGGACCAATATGGGTACATTAAGGAATGTATAAAGAAATGTGGGTAATATTACCATTTTAATTAATGAAATATGATCAAAAAGGGACAGAGGCAATTTCATCCATCCCCCAAGAAGTGTCCCTGTGTGCGCCATCTTCACCCCATAGTTCTCCTGGTAAAGTACTTCAAGTGATCTATCCACCATTACCCCGAGATAGCGGGTATGGTCGGGATGCCACTGGAAGTCGAACTCATCCTGAAACCTCTCGGTCCCGTTGGTCAGGGGAAACAGCACCGATTTGGTGGGGTTGATATGAAGCCCTGAGAAGCAGACAAAAATCAGAACCTCCTCATGACAGACGCTCGGTTCGTTGCGGGGTCCTTGATGAAGAGTATTAAATCGTCTGCATAGAGCGAAATCACAAATCTATGTGTGAACAGTTGAACTCCCTTATCCAAGTGCCTATAGTGAACCATTTCCGCAAGGGGTTCCACAGCGAGTGAAAACAGCAGGGAGGACAATGTGCACCCCTGCTGTGTCCCTCTTTTCTTCCCAATAGCAGCAGTGGGCGTACCATTCAGCCGGAGGTGCGCCACCAGACCTCTGTACGGCAAGGAAACCATTCTTATGAAATTTTCCCCCATCCCCATATACCTCAGAATAGTGAAGAGAAACAACCACTCAATCAAGTCAAATGCCTTTCACCATCAAGGAGGGCCGTCAGCACTGAGGACTGCTGCTCCAAAACCGAGAGGAGACCAAAGAGTCTGTGGATCCCATAGGACGTGGACCGCCCAGTAATAAATCCAGCCTGATCGGCCAGTATGCAGCTGGGCATTATCGGGGGAGGTCTATTGGCCAATGCTCTCGCTAACATTTTACTGTCTAAATTTATTAGGGAAATCGGGCTATAGGATGAGCAGTTTTCTGCATCCTTCCCCGGCTTTAAGAGAAGGGCAATCATAGCTTTGCACATTGAATCAGGCAGCAGCACACCATCTTACAGTGCCTGTTCATACATACAAAGCATGTGAGGGACCAGTATACTTACATAGGCTTTGTAAAAGTTTTCTGAAAGCACGTCTGGCTTGCAGCCTTCCCAGCAGGTAGCGATTTCATTGCGCCATGTATCTCCTGTTCCACTAATGGCCTCCCCAGCCTTTCCCTCTCCTCCTGTGATAACCAGTAGAGGCCAACCTGGTCCAGATACTCATATAGCATGCCCTGTCCCACGGTATTCCTAGATGAGTAGAAAGCTCTGTAGTAGTCCACGAATGCCCCCATTACCCCCTCATCTGTCTGCAAGAGCCTCTCAGCTTGGTCCGCAAATGTTGCGATGTGCGACCTGGAGTTTTCGTCTTTAATTAAATGGGCCAACTAAGGCCCAGTCCTTTGCCCCTCCCCATATCTTTTTGCCACCGCACTCCTGTTAAGAAATCTAACCTCTCACTCTGCTGCATCCTTACAAAAACCCAGTTCCTCTTGGAATCTAGCCTTCACACCCTCATCTGTTGATTCAAACTCCTGCAGTCCATTTTCACTAGCGGCCAGTTCGGCTCTTATGGTCCTAAACATACCTGCCTCTTTGGCGATACACAAACCCCTTATCACACACTTGAAGGCTTCCCACAGAGAGAATAAGATGATAACAGAGCCTTCATTATCTTGGAAAAAACAAAGCACGCCCTCCTGTATCTCCTCTCGAAACACTGTGTCTCTGAGGCTTTAATTCTTGAAATACCAGCTCCTGCCCCCCCGCCACTTCCCTGGGATTAACAGATTTGCAACCACCGGTGCATGGTCAGAAAGCGTGTGAGCCAGGATATTGCACTCCAAGAACCACCCATACCCATTGGCAGAAGCCAGAATGAAGTCCAGCCTAGAAGCCGACCCATGTACATAGGCTCTAAATGTGTATCCCCTTTCTGAGCCATGATGCCCTCTCCATATATCTACTAACCTCTCATTGGCACAAATCTGAAGCAGCTGGCATGTAACCTTAGTCACTCCCCTGTTAAGACCCCCGATCTATCCACTGAATTACACATAACAGCATTAAAATCCCCCGCCCAACATACCACGTTCTCTGGATGTCTCCTAAGGTGTACTTCAATTCATTCTAGAGTCTCGGTCGAGCCCGTGTTGGGGCCGTAATAGTTCATAAAGGTGAATCCCCTGCCTTGTATTAGTCCTGTAAGATCTAGAGCTCTCCCTTCTGTGTCCCTCACCACCCCTGTGCAACGAAATCTCACTGTATTTGTATTTTCTTTATTTATATGTGCCTCTGATGATAATACATACCCCATGTGAGTATCTAGAATACGAAGAAAAGTATCTGTGGCAGCACCATGATTTGGGGAAGGCGGACTCACTGATGGGCAAGAGGTGCTTCTCTTGAAGGAGTATGATATCCACCAGGTGCCTCTGCATATACAGCAGGATCCTTCTTGCTTTTGAGGGACAGTTCAGTACTCTGACGTTTCACATCATACATGTGACCCCTTGTCAGCCATCCCCCCTCTTTTGAAGAATTCAAGCCCTTAAGGAGAAAAAGCTTTGTGTGCCTCCACCGGCTCCCGGACCGGGCCACCCCCCACTCAACCAGAAGAGGCAGACCATGCCCCCCTTCCCAAGCTGACCACAGCTCACCCAACCCTTGTCCTTCTCACCAAAGCCCTCCCGTGAAATGACCCAATGGACTAGCTAAGGGTCAGGAAGTGTGTTCTGTCTGAACCAAACCAATCTCACCCAAGTCAACAACAGAAATGTCCCACTCACCCCACACCACAGATAACCACAACATGCCAGTAATAACCCCGTACCCAGCCAACAAAACAACCAAAAGCAAATGCATGGGAGCCTCTCCAGGCTCAGCCACCCCAACCTGCCACAGCCCCTGTGGAAGACCCCAATAGTTGATCACACCTCACAAATTCAATGTAGAGAATCTGGACTGGAGAGCCACTGTAAGACCAGAGCGTCAATCTGGGTCTCTGGGTGAGAACGTCCCACGACCATTTCTGCTATTTTCTGGACCGGATCCGCTATCAGCAACATCTAGGAAGTCACTCACCTTGTCGGTAGTTTGAAAGAACAGGGCTCTGCTATTGTGTTCAACACATAGGCGTGCTGCGAAGAATATGGCATACTTAAATTCTGTATCTCTGAGTATTTTCTTTACTTCAGGGAAGTTCCTCCGCGATGCCTGTACCTTATTTGAAAAATCTGGGTAAAGCCAGATCTGGTCACCATGGTAGCTGAGGGAACCCAATTCTCTTTACCGCCTGAAAGCATGGTCCCTATCGCAGTAATCAAGGAGTCTGGCATGATGGGCCTGGGTGGTGCGCCAACACTGAGGAACACCCCCCGGAATGCAATGGGCTCTTTCGACCACAAAGGCCAAGAAAAATCTAGACTCTCAAAGTGCCTCCCTTAGTAGTGCCTCCACAAATTGTTTCATGGGCACTCTGTCTGCAGCCTCCGGGACCCCAATTATCCTAAAATCATTTTGGCGAGACCTGGACTGTAAGTCATCCTGCTTTTCCTATGGTTCTTTGGCCACCTTCCGCAGCTGGGCCACTTCCCTAGATGTTGCAGAGGCACATCCTCCACCACGGAGAGGCGCTGCTCTGCTTGATCCAACCTGTCACCATGCCTATTGATCCGGCCCTGCATATGATCAACCTTACAGGTGAGGGTATCCATCTTGTTGTCTAGTGAAGTGATGGCACTCTGCAGCTGGGACAGGATGTATTTTATGAGGGTGTCCCATGAGCCACGACCGCCTCCTCAACATTCTTAACGGGGGGTTAAGTGGATTTTGACTAGGATGGTGTATCATATGGAAGCTTACAGTGCATTTTCTCATGCTTCTCCATTTCGACCCTGTCAGCAATGTATCTGTGAGCTTCGCAAGTTCTAATCAAAGTCGTATAGCACTCTGCAAAGCCTCCTCGGCTCCGATTACACCTTGTGGGAACCACCCAAGGTGCTCTGGAATTGCCAGCAGTCCTCCAACCCAAAGCCAATGTCCTCCATTGTGACAGCCCTCTGATCTTGCACCACCTCTCAGGCCTGTTTTACCCACAGCAATTGATCGGAAACCACTGGGTCCGTGATGCCGTATGCAGATCCACTTTTATGTAGTCTTCCAAGATCAGACTCACTCTCCGGAAGTTATGCCTGTCAGGCCTCTATAGCCAGGCAGTCTGCCGCTGCAGCCCGTAGGTCCACACCACCTCAGGAGAATGCCCAGTTGCTACCAGTTGAAGAATGAAACCCTATACACCTTGCTGACTGTGCAGGGATTCTCCCACATCACTGCCCGCTTCACTTGCCCACTGCGGTGAGCGCTGCCTTCTACCGAACAGCACCTGCCCGCTCCTGCAGGTCAAGTCCTCTCTAATACGCTCAGCGAAGTGCCGGTATCTAGGACTTCCTAATCAATGCAAGGGCTCTTGGTGTCTCTGGGGTACACACCTCGGAGCCTGGGGATAAGTACTAGGTCTCTCCCCCTCCGAACTTCTTAATCGCTGAGAGCCTCCGGATGCACATGTTGGAATTGCCCTACTTTACACATCGGGTACGGACTCCTGTCCGAGTGCAACAAGCTGCTCCCGTCCACTGGCGGCCGCAACGCGGCATGGACCATCTCTCACTGTGCCGAGTGGGGAGGCCGTCACCAGCCGAAGTCTATCTCTGTGGCCAGAAGACCATACAGTGCACACAGTGCAGCTCACGATCGCTGCCCCGCTCGGCCCTACAGTACACTGGGACTTGTGGTTGCGCCGGCCGTTATCCTCACTCGTCTCTCCCTGGCTTTGCAACATGCTTCACTGCAGCAGTTCCCCGCTGCTTATCGCGGTCAGTGCCTGTGTGGACCAGGTGCCGCCAGCTCCGGATATACGTTGTAGGGCACTGATGTTATGGTGCGCACCACTGCTTGGTCATATCCGCGGGGTTCCGGCCTCCCCAGCACCCGGCCTCAGCACCAGCACTGCAGTACCTCCCACCTTGGCACTCCTCCAGGGCCACGTTGCCTCCACTGTTACGGGCCCCACCACTGTCCCACAGTGATATCAGCCATCCGGCTCTGTCCAGTCCAATGTGAGCCCGACAATTGACCACAGGTACCTCCAACATTGCCCCCGGAGATTTTCGTGGTAAATCAACCTCGATGTAGTAGGATTTTGATTGGATTTGTGGCAGGTTCTCGAGAGCTCACTTAAGAGCGGCCATCTTGGTGCAGCTCTCGAGCACCACCCATCATCACCCTATAGTTAAGGTCAAACCTAGGACCCATTGTATTTCTTAAATTTGATGCTTCACTGTGACATTTTCCAAAACGTTTTTGGCCACAGGGATACTTTGGCGCAAATCCATGTAATGGTTCAAGCCCATAAATGGTGTGTTTTTTACTTTTTGTATTCGTTTTCCTATAGTGAAAAGTGAAAACGAATAGTCTTTTAACAGGCACACAACCTAAACAACTGGCTGGATTTGCCCCAGACTTTTTTTTTCAGAGTGGCACACAGCATGTTAGTCGTGCCTTTTTTGGTTCAGTGGAAATCCGTCGAGTAGTTTGTTTTAAGAGTAGGTACAGGACAGGGTGCCAAAGCAGCAACATATTAAAAATATCTCCCATGATGGATGTTGCTGAGGCAGAGGTTTCTCAAAAGCAAATGGAGTGCTGGTAATCACTTGCCTCTTTACTAGAGCTGCTCAAACTACTGCTTTAATAATGTGCCCTGTGAAGTGTACTGCTAGACCTCTGAGGCTTGTGTCTCATTAAACATGTTAATCAATTTCACGTCAAAAGCCTGCTTAGACTTTTGAGTTATCAAATGCCCATTGAAGCTCTGTGTCGATATTGTATTTACAACTTTGTACCTACCAGTCTAATCTACAGTGGACCATACCAACATATGGCGCTCTTCTCAGTGGAACACATCAGTGTAATGGCTTTCTAATAGTGTCATGAGCATATCACTCATTGCCCCTGCATTCCCCTTCCTCATCACCCTCCTTCTGACTTATGTACACCCTCATCGCAGTCTCCCATGTGCATCTTTGTTACAGTTCCTCACGTGCGTCCTCGTAATATCGGGTGGCAAATCGGGGCTCGGGGGCTGGTGATGGTGATAGACCATGCCCCAGGCAAAGTGGCCACTGAACCTAGTCAGGCCAGTGGCCCACTTAACTGCAAAGGGGAAAAACATGAGGCGGAGTTTAGACACACACTGATTACATCATATGTTATGTTATGTTACTTTTCATTTATATAACGCCTTATATACCATTGGTATGGTTTGAAGGCGCTGGTAGGTTGAACGCCCTTGGGAACCGAAGTTCAGGTCAGTAGAGAGAGTAGAGAGAGTCAAAGGTGCGTGTGAGCTCCGGATATGATTGCAGCTGGTGTGATATTCATGTAATAGCTGCTTCTTAGCGGTAGGTGTGGTGGTTGAGAGATCAAGAGTATGTGTTAGTTCTGGCAGGATTTATCCAGACCGATTGTGGCTGCATTAGGCCTGAGGAGAACGCCTAGCTGGGGGGTGAGCGACCAGCAGTGTTTAGTTAGAGTGAGGGGGAGTATGATGCAGATGTTGATATGAAAACAGTTATACCTAATGGTCATAGTATCTCTGTGTTCTAGTTGAATGGTGGTGTAAAGAAGAGAGTAAGCGTGGTGATTTGATATGGTGGGTTACATGCTCTTCAAACGTTCCATGCATTCCAAACCATTCCATGTAAGTTGCGCAATTCTATGCACTCCAGTCCACTCCATGCACTCCAGTATGCTCCATGTACTTCAGTCTCCTCCACGCACTCCAGTCCGCTCCACGCACTCCAGTCCGCACCTCACACTCCAGTCCGCACCACGTACTCCAGTCCGCCCCACGCACTTAAATCCGTTCCACTCAATCCAATCCGCTCCACTTACTCCAGTCCGCTCCACGCGCTCCTAACTGTTCAACGCACTCTAATCCGTTCCATGTATTCCGATCCGTTCAGTGTATTTCTAAGTTGTTTTATGCACTCGATCCATGTATTTCACCCGTACCATCCACATACTTCCCAGTATCTTTCACATATTACACCAGTACCTTCCACATACTTAATCCGTTGCATCCACGTATTTCACCCCTTCCATCCACATATTTCATCAGTTTCATCCACATACGTCATTCATTCCATCCACGTACGTCACCCGTTCCATCCACATACATCACCCGTTCCATCAACATACGTCACCCGTTCCATCAACATACGTCACCCGTTCCATTCACGTACATTACTCATTCTATCTACATACATCACCCGTTCCATCCATAAACTTCCCCCATTCCATCCGCTCTTGGCATTCAACGGCTCTACGTAGTCATCCACTCTACACACTTATCCGCTCTACGCACTCATCCGTTCTAAGCATTCATCCGCTCTCGGTACTCATCCACTCTCGGTACTCATCCGCACTGCATGCTCTACGCACTCATCCGCTCTATGTGCTCATCCCCTCTACGCAGTGATCCGCCCTATGCACTCGTCTGCTCTATGCTCTATGGGCACTCTTCCACTCTGCGCCCTCATCCACTCTGCGCACTCTTCCGCTCTGCGCACTCTTTCGCTCTGCGCACTCGTCCACTCTGCGCACCTAACGCGCTCTGCATACCTATCACGTTCTGCACACTCGTCAGTTATGTGCACACATCCGTTCCACGCATTCATCAGTTCCCGGTACTCATTCGCTCTATGCACTCATTCTTTCCATGTATTCATCTGCTATATGCACTCATCTACTCTACAAAGTCTTTCGCTCATACGCGCTCATCTGCTCTATACACTCATCCGCTCAAAACACTTATCTGCTCTATACACTCATCTGCTCTATACACTCATCTGCTCTATACACTCACCCGCTCTATACATTCACCCGCTCTATACACTCATCCGCTCTATACACTCATCCACTCTCTACACTCACCCGTTCTTTACACTCACCCGCTCTATACACTCACCCGCTCTATACACTCATCCGCTCTATACGCTCATCCGCTCTATACGCTCTGCACATTCATCTGTTCTATGCACTCCTGCGTTCTACACACTCCTCTGGACTTAGGCACTCATCTGCCCTACATACTCGTCCGCTCTATACACTCATCCGCTCTACACTCGTCCACTCTGGACATTCATCTGCTCTATGCATTCCTGCGTTCTTCACATTCCTCCGCACTTACGCACTCATCTGCTCTACACACTCGTCCACTCTACACATTCATCGTTCTACACCCCATCCGCTCAACACACTCATCCTCACAACATACTCATGCGTTCTATACACTCATCCGGTCAATACACTCATCTGCTCAACGCATTCATCTGCTCCGCGCAATCATCTCTTCCATGCGCTTCATTCATTCTACACTTTCGTCCACTCTACACATTCATCCGTTCTACACCCCATCCGCTCAACACACTCATCCGCACAACATACTCATGCGTTCTATACACTCATCTGGTCAATACACTCATCTGCTCAACACATTCATCCGCTCAGCGCAATCATCTCTTCCATGCGCTTCATTCATTCTAACGATTTGATCCGTTCCATTCACTTCGTTCATTCATCGTGCATTATCGATTTCAGGCCATGTCACTTGTCATACGCACTGGATCCTTTCGGTGATCTCTATCTGTTTCATGCACTACACTCGTCTCATGTGCCTGAATCGTCTATTCTGTATTTTCCATTTATGCCATGCACTCATACAGTCATTGTCATCTGTCTGTGTACTCATTGGACTCTTATATTAATCTTTCCATTCTCTGCTCTTTATTCCTTTCGCCCATTTTGTTCATTTTGTTCATTGCACTCATTACAGTCTCTTGTATTCATCTTTCCATTCTCTTCTCTTCATTCGTTTTGCCCATTTTGTGCATTTTGTCCATTGTACTCATTACTTCCATTTCATTAGTTTGAACCTCATTACTGTTTTCGTACCATTTATTCTTTTTATTCACTTCACTGCTTTGATCTACTTCACTCGTTCTATTCTGTTTGTCCTTTTAGTTTACATTAGTGGTTATTAGTTGTCGCTTTCTCGCAAGGATCTTGATGTTGTATTGTTGTTTGTTTTAATGTTATACAAGATCTAGTAGTTTGTTGGGTTGGTGTCATTGAGATGCTGTTATTCAGTTTGGGCTAGTTTGCGTACGGGTTGGTTTTAGACGAAGAGCCAAGATTTTAGTAGTTTGCGGAAAGACATTAGATCTTCAGTTAGGCGGATGTGGGGTGGGAGTGCGTTCCACAGCGTGGGGGCCAGGGCTGAGAATGATGATCCGCCTAACTTGACTGAGTTTGTTTTAGGTATGATAGAGTATGTGGAGGGTAATAGGGTTTTAGCTTGTCTTGAAGATATTGAGGACCGGTTTTTTGCACTGCTTGATGAGAAATGCGTAGGGTTTTGAAGGTCACCCTTCGGGCCACTGGAAGCCAGTGCTGAGTTTTAAGGGCTGAGGAGATGTGGTCTCTCGGGCCGAGCGCTAGTAGCAGGTTGGCTGCAGCGTTTTGTGCTCTTTGAAGTTTATTCAGTTGGTAAGCGTGGACTCCGAGGTAGAGGGGTTAGCATAGTCCAGTCTTGATATAACAATTGATTGGACCGCGGAGAGTCTGTTGGGAAAGGAGAGATATGGTAAGATGCGCCTAAGAGTTTTAAGGTGGAAGTGGCAGGACTTTGAGACATTGTTGACTTGACGCAAGAGTGTTAGGTCAGAGTCAAGGGTGCATCCAAGGTTTTTTACTGAGTTAGAGGGAGTCGGTGAGTTGCCCATGGCAGATGGCCAGGGTAGTGGGTGAGGAAGAAGTTCGGAGTTGCCACATACCATGATTTTGGTTTTGGAGGGGTTTAACAAGAGGTGGCTTTGGGTCATCCAGAGCTCTATGTCAAGGAGGCAGGAGGCGAGGTCAGGTTGGCGGTTGGGTTTTGAGTTCAAGAGTTTTAGAATTAGTTGAGTGTCATCAGCGTAGTTGTAACACAGGGTGTTGTGTGAACGAATTATTGGTGGGAGGGTGATCAGGTAGAGATTGAACAGGAGGGCAGATAGGCATGCTCCTTGTGGAAGTCCCGTGGCAACTGGTCAGGCTTGGGAGGAATAGGTGGAGAGTATCGTTATTTGGTACCTATCCTTGAGGAATGAGACTATCCATTTGAGAGCGGTTCCACAAATTCCTAGGGAGTGGAGGCGGTCAAGGAGGATTGAGTGATTGATTGTGTTGAAGGCGGCGGATATGTCAAGAAGGATTAATGCGGCGCATCCCGCTGAGTCTGCTGTGAATTTAAGGTCATCCCAGATTGAGGTTAGGGTGGTTTCAGTTCCGTGCCGGGCTCTGAAACATGATTGTGCGGGGTCAAGGAAATTGTTGGCTTCGACAAAGGCATTTAGTTGGGTGTAGCTGGTTCGGTCAATGAGTTTGGCAAGGAACCTGGTGTTTGAGATGGGGCGGTAGTTTTTGGGCTCGAGAGGGTTGAGGGAAGGTTTTTTTATTAGAGGTTTGACATGAACCATTTGGAATGCATCGGGAAAAATACCAGAGGAAAGGAAGTCATATATGATGGATCTTGCGTGTTCTCCTGCGCAGGTAGAAGCAAATATTTCTTTGAGGGTTTTGGCTGGGCAAGGGTCTAGCGGAGAGCCGGATGGTTTGCAGGCAGAGAGAAGTTTGAGAAATTGGTCGGGTGATATTGGACTAAAAGAGTCGAACGTTGGTTGCGCAGTGGTCGCAGGTGGTGGGTTGGCCGGTATGGGGGGAGGGTTGCCTGGTGGATGTAAGAGAGCCAGTTTGGAGGTTAGCACATTTGTTTTTTCGAATATGACATCACATCACTTATGATATCCACAGAAAAAAGTTAGTGCTCCCAGAGGTGTGAAATATAGCATGACAAAAACCTTGAAATTCAGTGAAAAGACATTTGTTTACGAGACAGTTAAGTTGAATTAGTTTAACACAACAAAACCCTTGAAATTCAGTAACTAAAACTTGACTTCTGTACTAAAACCTGGAATCGTGGTACTTGTATTGGAAACTGGAGATTTTCTGGCCCTTGAGTTATGTTTGGAAAGTCAAACTTCCTTTATTTTTAGAATCAGGCATGTGACTTTTCAGCGTACCTTTAAGCATGTATAACATACTAGCAGGGTGTAGTTCTCCCTTGTTAGAATACACTAAATGACTAGCTGGACAATGTTTCTCAAGTGTCTTGCAATACATTAAATGAACTTTTCATACCGAGGTATACTTTCCAGTGATGTCATGTGTAATGTCATCAGTGTGCTCTAGTTTATAGTGATATCAGTGATGATGACTTAAGTGATTTTATATGTGATGTCATATGTAATGTCATCAGTGATGGCCTTGGTGTGTTAATGGAATAGCCCAGAGTTAAGGTGGTATATCTTTCAACACTTGGCCCATTTCCTGTTTTGTGTGTGTTAAATTAGAACCTTATATATGTTATATATCCTGTGTTACGACTTTATTTGGAAGGTTGCATTAATGTGAATGTTCACCTGGGTTAAAGTGCACTTTTTATTAGTTGATATTGGATTAGCCACTAGCCAAAGGGATAGGAGCTTGCACCTCATGTGCACCCTAGTGGCAAAGGCAACATACAGAAAGTCCCCTTTAACAGGGTTTAAAATCAATCTCTGTGCATGTTTATTGTTTGCAATTGTAATTATTATTTTGTTCATGATTTTACTGTATTTTACTTGTTGTCCATGCACCTTAGTGCGTTCACAGGAGGATCTTGAGTTCTCATCAGCCCTCACTCTAGGTGCAGGCACCGTCCTGTCATTTATCCACAGGTAATTGCTCCATCTATGTACTGCACCCACGGGGCATCACCAAGTATGTTAATGTTAATGTTAATGTTAAAGGACATTTGTACTGCACACTATCACCACCAGAGTGCTTAGGAACTCAGGATGCTATCTTAAGATGTGTAGCCCTGAGGATTCCGGAATGCAGGCAGCAGAGGCAGCAGCTTAATCCTGTTGCTCCTGGCCCTCTCCCTGTTTTTATTATACTTGGATTATGAACACTAAGAAGAAAATTGAAACAGCGGACAATCCTATTCCCAAAAAATCAAAACCTGCTTCTGAGATGGGGGACACCCCCAGCACCCAAGATATTTATTCTCTGCTTTTGAAGATGGTGCAGGATCTTGGTAAAGTGGTTCAGGATGTTGGGGATGTTAAGTCAGCTATGGAGGATATGTCCCTGAAGGTTTCCCAGTTGGATAGCATAGTTTCTGCCTTGGAAAGTGGTTCAACATCGATATCTGGAGAGATAGCGGGCAGCTTCAGGGCATATAACAGCTTGAAAGAAGAAGTAAAGAAAGGAAGAGATAAGCACTTGGAATTGGACTTGAAGCTCAGAAGCAAGAACTGGAGACTGTTTGGTGTGATGGAGGATAGCGCTGAGGATCTGATGAAGCTGACATTGGAGATTTTGAAATCCTCCTTTGGATGTGATCAGACTTGTCATGGTGGTATTGATAATGTTTATAGGGTTGGCAGAAAAGGCAATCCCAGCCCGAGGCAGATTCTTCTTTCCTTTGTTTGCACCAGGATCAAAGAGGAGGTCCTCAGAAATGCAAGGAAGAAGGGTAACGTCACATATGCGGGTAAGCAGATTTTTATTTACCCCGACTATCCAAAGGAATCTTTAATTATTAGGAAGTCCTTTAAGGAAGTCAAGGATTTGGCTAAGCTGGTGGGAGTGAAGACATTTTTTAACAGAAATAATATTTTAACAGTTGCACTCCCAGGAGGTGAAAGGGTTACTTCAGACCCAAAAGAAGCTATGAGCTGGCTGGAGCCTCTGCATGTCAGAGATGCTTGAAACTACTGATGGCACACCCCATTGGCTTCAACATTTATTGATTTGATTTATGGTTTCATTTGTTATTCGATTTTACAGACTTTCATTTGGTGGTTTTGTTGCTTTAAAAGGGCGCCACGGTCTTGATTCAGTTGAACGTTCAGTGCATTCAAGGATACATTTGTTTTGCTTGCTCGCGCACTTTTCTGCTCAGTCCTGTGATTGTGGAGCACCGGCCCGTGGAGGAAAGGACCCGGCTGGTCTGATTAGTCACGTGGAATTGAGAACCGGGACATGCGCATCAACGTTTGTCCCCTGCTTACGGAAGTGGCCGTAAATCTCTATCTGGAACGGGGGGTCTACGGATTGACTTGGATGGCAATATATTGCAGGCACGGCGAACCTGTACCTACGAATGTTGAATGGGGCGGCTTCCTTTGGCTGCCCGTGGAGGAAAGGACCCACCTGGTCTGATTAGTCACGTGGGGTTGAGAACCGTGACGTGCGCATCAACGTTTGTCCCCTGCTTACGGAAGTGGCCGTAAATCTCTATCTGGAACGGGGGGTCTACGGATTGACTTGGATGGCAATATATTGCAGGCACGGTGAACCTGTACCTACGAATGTTGAATGGGGCGGCTTCCTTCTGTCTCCCGCCTGAGGTATTGTACAGATGCTGGCTGGAGAACAGTTTAATCGATACATTCACGTCTTCGGCTATTGGCCACTACTTCGATTGCAGGGATGCGACGACGTTGCCAGCATGCGTGGTTTTTGATCAAACTTTCATTAACGTTCTGTTGTGGTTCTATGCCAGCTGTATGATAGTGCGTGTGCATAATGAATTCAGTGCTAGTCCGCTGGTTGCTGTTTCAGTTGGCCTCATGTATGTGATGTTTGTCGCTTATATGCACATTGAAATTGTTGGTGACTGCCACTTGATCTGTCTATGGGGGTTTTTACGTATAATGATTCTACAATGATATGTTTGAAGGCTGCTGCTTACAATACAGATGCGCACACTCAAGTCTGATGTGATATTGACATGTGCTGTGCAGCTGGGGGGACCATTGTGATGTCGGATCAATGGGAGGGACTATACTTAGTGATGCCACTACTAGTGCCAGAGAATGGTGTTGATGGCGGTTCATTCCCAATTCCCCCCCCTTTTTTTTTGTTGGGGTGCATTCTTTGTATGTGGGTTACAGAAATGTCTATTGATTCCCACATGCTTTGTTCTGATATCCAGAAAAGATAGCGTTTGTATGAATGAATTACGAGCATAGGGAGTTGTGGGGGGATGGCGTTGAGTTTGCATTTGGGTTTTGTTTGGGTATGGGTTGCAAATTTTAATTTGGATCTGTGCAGATTTTTCTGCTCTTGTTTGCTGAGCATCTTCTAGTCTCTGGTTGTTTTTGTGACTAGTCTCAATGGCCCATGATGGGAGGGGAATTTTTTTTCAAGCTCATTGTTGGGCGAGATTTACTTTTTATGACCGGCAGGTCATTGTAGGGTGTATTTGATATGGGTGATTTTGGGACTGTGTGCATCAGTTACTTTTAACACTTTTTCAACCCCACTCCTGAGTATTTATTGGCCTTGTTGTGGGCCATCTGAATAGGGTCCTGCTGGGATGGATGGGTATGCTAGAGTCCTCATAGCATGGATTTCGCATCTGGATCAGGTTCTGTATCACTGGACTGTGTATACTAGTGACTGATGTACTTAGACGCTCCATTGTGCCGAGTAGGTATGAGGGGATGATCCGGCTGCTACTTTAGTAATTTCTTGTTAACATAGCTTGGGTTATGAGTTGTTGGGGGCGGATGTATGATGGGATGTGAGGTTTGGGTTATGATTCAATGTGGCGGGGGAGGGTTCTGGTTGCAATGGATGGTGGTTTGCTTGGAGCAGCTCTATGCTTTGTTTCATGAATTACTGAGCAGTTAAGGTGTGCGAGGGGTGGCTTATTATGGCCGGATAGGAAATTGTGTCAATCCGGTTATTTTGGTGATGTATGTGTATTTTGTGGGGATTGATGGCGGCTGTCTATTTTTGGGGTACCGAAGATATAGAGGGGTGTGATTCAGTTGTGGGGGGTTAGGGATTTTATGGTTTATCTAGATGGACTTTTGTAGATTTGAATTGTAAATTCAATGTGATTGGGGGGTGGCCCGGGACACTGGGGCTTTTGGAATGTTTTTCTTGACCTGTTGCATTGCATTTTGTTTTGCTTTCTGCATCAGTTTCAGAAGGGGTGGGTTGGGTGTACATAGTTTACCAGTTTTCCTTGATTTACTGGTCAGGCCTTTGTATTTGTGTGGGGATTGGACTGGAGCACTGAAGATGGGGGATGATCTAAGATTTGTGACTTGGAATGTAAATGGGTTGAATAATGTGAAAAAGAGAATGAAAATGTTAAATTTCTTGGATGAACAAAAGGCTGATGTATGCTTCTTGCAGGACACACATTTGATGAAGGATGATATAGAAAAATTGAGGAAGGGCTGGGTAGGGAAGGTTTATGGAGCTTCTTTTAATTTGAGGTCAAGAGGTGTTGCGATATTGGTTAGGAGGAATACTCATATTAACGTTTTGAAAGAGGTGTCGGATAGAGAAGGTCGGATGGTGGCTTTGTTAGTTGATATACAATGACAGGTGGTTTCAGTCTGTAGTATTTATGTGCTGTCAGTGGATGATGGAACTTTCTTTAGGAAAGTGGCACAGACCTTGCAAGACTTGGGATCATGGGACATTGTCTTGGGAGGTGATTTTAATATTGTGTTGGATTCCGGTTTGGACAGGAGTGGGATATCGGCTAAGGAGGGGGGGGGGTCAATAGGCAGTGCTTGGCATTGGATGATTTACTTCTGGAACATGATCTAAAGGATGGTTGGCGGATGGAGCATCCGACCGCATGTGAATATAGCTTCTTTCCAGGAGCACATTCAGTGTATTCCGGATTAGACATGTTTTTGATGGCTGGCTGGATGACCGAATCTTATAAGACGTGCGAAATTGGAAGTATTTTGTTATCTGACCATGCGCATGTGACTCTACGGTTACAGTTGCGGTATGCGTTCAAGAGGAAGAGTTTGTGGAGGATGAACATTGACTTATTACACAAAGATGAAGTGGTGGATACATTGCGTAGAGAGATTGACTGTTTTGTGGAGAGTAATCATACGGGAGAAGTTCAACCTGGTTTGGTTTGGGAGGCTCTGAAGTGGACAATAAGAGGGCACTTGATTGCTGTATCTAGTGGCCTTAGAAGGCAGGCTGATGACAGGGAGACGCTGCTAGGGGGGCAGGTTGAGTGACTTATCTAAGAGAGTTATGTTGGGCCCGGCTGATGCTGAGGTGTTGGCAGAACTGAAAAAGACGAGGAGGGAATTGAAGTCATTGATAGATGAAAGTGTGGAACGTCGTAACTTCTTTCTTAGGTGTGCTTACTATGAGAAGGGAGAGAAGTGTGATAGGTGGTTGGCCTACAGGTTAAAGATGAGGGATGCTTAGAGAGCTGTATCAGCGATTTGTGATGTGAGTGGAAATATTACATATCGCCCGGAAATAAATAAAGTTTTTCAGGACTATTATGTGAATCTTTATAAAAATGAATCTGAAGTGACTGGCAGGGGCGAGGAATTGATGGATGGTTTAAATCTCTCAAAGATAAGTGACAGGGACTCAGAGATGTTGGAGGCCAAGGTTAAGGTTGAGGAGATTGAGATGGCTATTGGAGAGTTAAATTTGGGGAAATCCCCGGGCCCTGATGGGTTTCCAGTCGAGTTTTATATGTTGCTACCGCAATCGGCACTTCGACTCTTGAGGGATATGTATTTGGAGGCATTTGATACTGGTGTCCTACCTGATTCTACTAGGCACGCTATGATTTCTGTCTTTCTGAAGAAAGGAAAGGGTGATACCTTACCTGCGAGTTATAGGCCCATTAGCCTTATAAATGTTGTTAATAAAATTCTGGCTAAATTGTTGGTGCTCCGAATGGAAAATTTGCTCCCGACATTGATTCATGTTGACCAAGCGGGATTTACAAAAGGCAGGAAGACCACTTGTAATATAGGAGGATATTGAATACTATTTCGAAATCGGAGGGACGCCAGGGGGATTGTCCTATGTTGTCATTCGATGCGGAGAAAGCTTTTGACAGAATAAATTGGGAATTTTTATTTTCTGTTCTGTCTAGGATGAGATTTGGTGAGAATTTTGTTTCTTGGATTAGGCTGTAATACGCTACTTCGACTGCCAAGGTTAACACAAATGGTATGCGATCTGGTAAGTTTGTGCTGGAGAGAGACGGACGAGGCGAGGGTGTCCTTTGTTGCCGCTATTATTTGTGATTGCCATTGAACCATTGGCTGAGGCTATTAGGCGGCGGATGAGGTGGTGGGACTTACGAGCTGGGATTTGAGGCAAAAGATTTGGCTATTTGCGGATGACATGTTGTTGGCTCTGGAAGATCTGGAGGAGAGGTTGGTTCCGGCTCTTATGAAGATAATTGATGGTTTTCAGCAATGCTCAGGATTCAAGATTAACTGGAGTAAATCGGAGGTTATGTCTTTAACGCACTCTGTGAACAAGAGATTTATGGTGGACCTGGGCTTTCGGTGGTGTCCTGATAAGATGCGGTACTTGGGGGTATGGTTGTCTCCCGTGATTAGAGATTTGATTTCAGAGAATATGAAATCAGTGTGCGGTGGGTTGAGGGTTGAGCTGGACAGATGGAGTTTGTTAAATCTCTTGGTCTGGGGCAAGGTGAACACACGGAAGATGATCTCCGCCCCAAAAGTTAACTATGTCATGAGCATGCTTCCTCTGATGTTGCCGTCTTCATTTTGGAAGGATTTGGACAGGATGCTTCAGGAATTCTTGTGGGACAGGAAGCCTCTGAAATTAAAGTTGTGGAAATTACAAATGCCACTGAATGGGGCCGTTTGGGGGTTCCTAATTTCAGGGCCTACCACTTGGCTTTCATGTCTGATTTCTTGGTACCGTTCTTGGATGAAATACAGGATGTGTGGGTGCAGGCTAGCTTTATTGGACCGTTGACTTCGCGGGCGGTCTTGACTTCTGTATCGAGGAAGAGTTGTGAAAAGGACCCGCTGATTGAGAATTTGAGGGGTTCATGGAAAACTTTATGCAAATATTTGGGTGTGGATGGATTTAAAGAGCCTGGTGCGTCGTTGTGGTTTAATCCTGCTATTAGGATTAATGGTAATGTGATTTTTTGGGCAGATTGGTTTCTGAGCGGAGTGCGTTGGGTGGCAGATCTGTTTAAAAACAGTATTTGGATGACAGCCAGGGAACTGCAACTCCAGTTTACCATAGAGAATTTTAAGATCGCGGATTATGTGAAATTAAAACGGGCAATTGGGACAGTGGACTTTAGTTGGAGAATTGATTTGCGTTTGTTTACTAGAAAGCCGATTGGGAGGGAGGGTGGCCTGGCCAGTCGTGTGTACAGGGAGATTGTGTCGCATTACGAGGGTAACGACTTACTAAGGGAGGAGTGGCGTAGGAGAATTGGATCGGATATTTCTGGAGAATTGTGGCGCCGGATGTGTGAAAATGTTAAGTTGTGTTCTTTGGGGCTCACGGAGAGGTCGAGACAAATAAAGATTCTTTGTCGGGTTTTTTGGACTCCGGAGAGAATGGTGAGTAGGGGGTTGTTAAAGAGTTCGGATTGCTGGAGGTGTATTCATGTGACAGGCACGTTAGAGCATATGCTGTGGGACTGCAGGTGGGTGAGGTTGTTTTGGGGTGAGGTTGGTCGGGTGTGTGGTGAAGTGATTGTGGGTTTACCAGCTTTAGACTTCAAAATGGTGATATTGGGGGATGATGAGTCTCTGGAGGGGCTTAGTCTAAGTCAAAAGAAGTGGTTGTTCTGAGGAGCAATGATTGGTAAGAAGATTGTCTTACGAACCTGGAAATCTGTATTGACTCTGAATGTTGAGACGTGGTTGACTGAGATGCAAGACTTGGTGGCTATGGCGAGGTCGATTTACAGAAGAGATCGGAAAATGGGGTTATTTGAGAAAATTTTGGGTACATTTCTTAATTTATACTAGACTTGGTAATGTATACGTGTATATAGGGGCTGTGGGGTGGTGACTGGGAATTGCTAAGAATTTGGTTGAGGTTTGTATTGTATATAGTTGCTTTGTAAAGGGTTGAGTAACTTGGGGGTTATTGATGTATTGTGGAATGTATTCAGATGTATGTGATTTTATGATTTTGTAAATAAAATTTGCAAAAGAAAATATGTGTAGCCCTGCTCCTGGTCCTTTATTTTTCCAGGTTCCTTTCCTTCAATTTTTCATTTGCGGGTGGAGTACTTTGGTTAGGCTACCATCACACCAGTCCCGCCATCGCCGGGTAAGCAATAAGTATACAGACTTTAGAGAAGTAACCAAGAGGCTACACACGTGTCCCCTTGGATACATCCGCCCTACCTCGGAATACAGAAACATGCCCCCTTTGGCAGAACAAAAATCATGCCCTATCCACACCAATGTGCGGATGGGCAATCCATCAGTGGATTCCAGCTGCTGGTTCCAGCTGTTACATCTGCAGTTCAGGAAACCAGTGGCAGATGAAGCTGCCAACTCCCATTGCATTTCGGGTCTGCCTGATGAGGTTGCTACAGTCGGACGTCCTTTGGACTCGAAGGATGAACAATGACGTGTCCTTCCCATAAAGACTATACAAAAGCGTTTCATCATTTAAGTTCATTTCTGGAAATTACCCATAAACAATAACGAGGTAAATGCAATATATTGACAATCATACATGCAAACTAAACAATTAATTACCCCTGAAACTGCTTCTTGGTTTCTGAAATAGACAAAAAATGCAGAAGCTTACCAATTCATATCAATTAAAATCCCCTAAAACATAAAATATATAAAACTACAGACTAAAACCATTTTAAAAGCAACATTGCTATTACCGAAACAACATAATTAGTAATGTGATTATCACCTGATGTTTATAATTAAAGTCATCATCCTTATAACAGGGGAAAGGTGTTATACAATTTACTGAATAAGAAACCTGAAATACCTAGCCTTGAAACCTCTTCTAATCAGTTTTTAAGATGTATCTTAAGCATTTATATATGCATTTATTGTTGTTGGCAAGAGCTCACATAGTGTATTGTTCGCTGTGCTGGCCACACAATTTCTGTAATATGGTTGCAGATGTTCTCGACACATTTTAATATACTTTGCAGATCACATTACCCACCTTAGCACCAATTCTCTTATTTACCATATGCTTACAAACAGGATAGAGGGTGATATTTATTAAACACAAAGCTGTAATGGGCTGAGCAAATATGCAAATTATATCGTCCATTTAAAATGGGGAAGTCTCATTCTGAAGGTTGAAGATGTTGCCTGTACGAGCTGTTCACAAAAAGTCCAAGACCTAAACTTCTGAAGCATGAACCTTGTGTTGAGCCAATTTCAAGCAGGAAGGTGTCCTTACCCTGACACAGGGCAACCAGTGCACCCCTGCTCTGATCACGCCAAACATGGGGCCAGTAAAGGAAAACAGAGCAGGGAAGCAATCTTGAAATAACTGTTAATGATCAGAAAAGGCAGCTCGGATTGATAGGCTAATCTGCCGGCGTGGGAAGTTCTGGCAGTGTGTTCTCAGTCAACCTAGGCCGCCTAGGGAAGAACATACTGTTGCCATAGTAATAGCGCCCCAGAAAGCAGTCAGAATGGCCACAATGCAATGCAGCCGCTCACTTGATCTAAGAGCCCCTTGAGGCAATATTAAGGTCTTAACTTTTGGAGAGTGAGGCTCCACATGAGCGGATAAAATGTGTTTATTCTGCCCATCCGTCTGGTGTAGTGAGTTGGTATTCAGTACACGGATTTAAGCCCAGATGCTGAAACTGTGATCGCGTCATACAGTGATCCTACATGATTAGTTAAAAATGTCCAATTTTCTACTGTATTACATAGTGCTTGTGGCTCCAGAAATGTCAATATAGCACGCAAATATGTCAACTTCCGATGTCTTCTGAACCAATGGTAGCTTGTCTGTTACGGCAGCGGCGCTCCGCCCCTTCAACCATGAGCCCATACAGGCACTACAGTTGCATAGCTACTGAAGCACAAGGCATGGCACCTGCCCTTTGTTTAAGTTAGTAACATCACGATGTGCCTATTCCACACATGTATCCCTGTGTGTCAAACTTCTGTGCCACCCAAAGAACACATAACTAGTGCCACTGCTTCAGTGGGCATGAGCAGGAGCGAGGCAGGGCAAATAGGAGTTTGAATGGTACTCTCGGCTGCTTCATGCAGGGCTCCCAGGGCCAGATGAAGACCAGTGGACCAATCAACCCACAGGAATCCTTGTGACTTCCCACAAGCAGCAGGAAGCTGAAGGAGAACCATGCGGGAAGTAGCGTGCTTGGAGCAGGTTGAAAGCAATCAACCATCACTGGGCCATTGAGTTTCTACTGGCAGCTTTCTGTTAGTGAATTAGGATGTTTGAGGGTTGTGTTTGTGTGTGTTTATGTGTCTACTGCCAACCTGCATGCCATGGAGAGGGTAATTTCTCCAGCCGTTATACATACAGGAGCGCATAGGCATGTGGGTCTGAACCTGAGCATGAGAAGCGGTTTCTGTGTTGGCATACTCTTAAATGGGGAGGTGAGGGTTTCTGACAGAATGCCACCTGGCGTGGGTGTGAAAGCGAAGACTTATTCTATTTTATTGTTATTAATAAATAAAAGCATTGTGCATCCATGTACCTTAGCTGTACCAGTCTCCTGACCTCTGCAGCACCTGCTCTCCATTGGCACACAGCAGGTTCAAAGGTTGCATGTGCATTCCTGATAGCTGATGAAAAACAATTCCATGAGTTAGCGTTTTAACTTTTGCACTCTGAATTAAAATGTAATAAGTGATGCCTTATCAGTCTTGTGGCTCGGCAATCTGTAATAATAAGCCATAGCTAGCTATAGGATGTTGATTGGAAGCGCAAATAATTATTAAAGTCACTCCAATTTGATATCATGCACAGGTCAGTGATGTTAAGGTGATGTACATTCATGGCTAGCCTGGCTGTCTCCACTGCTGTATTTGAGACAATAGCCAGGATGCTGCCTTCCTTTGATTCCCCATAAGGAAGGGTAAAACCACCCCTCAGGTCTCTCATCAATAGATCTCCTGGGAACCATGCTTTAAATGTGCACTCACAGAACAAAGGCCAGCTTCACACCAGAGTACTGCACAACAGAGGACATTTGAAGTCAGCAGTAATTATCATCAGGGTCTTTATTTCAGTGGAAAACCGACATAAAAGAAAATAAATCATATATTCATATAAAAATAAAATGCTTGAGGGTTATACAAACAAAGTAATAAAATACTCTCAAGGAATTGGTACACAGTAAAAATAATAAGAATACTCATGCATCTCTAACATGTTGTATAAATACCAAACGTGCAAATTATTATATGCAACACACACTGGAAAGCAGGATATGCAATGCCAAACCAAGTTAATTTAAAAGCACACTTTAAAAAAAAGCAAGAATAAAAAAGGTAGAAACCGCCACAAAAACTGAAAAAGTGAAGCATTATTTCATAGCAGCAAGAGCAGAGCTAATTGTTCTTGAGTGCATTTGGACCCCAAAGGCCATTGGGACCTCTGGGGGTAGAGAAGCAAGGTCGGATCACCTGGGTGGAGGGTCCTGTAGGATTGGGAGTGGGATGCCCACAGGCAAGGCATGGTATCCCCCTTTCCCTGTGGAAGACCAACCTTACACTCCCCTGGCCTTTATGGGCTGATGTAGAAACTCTCCCCTCATTTCCCCACTTTCAACTCTTGATAGTAATGGGACGAGGAAAAGGCGACTAAGAGTAATGAATAATAAACCTTTATTTCACCACTCTAGTACTAGGACAAAGAAGATGCCAGCAGTACTTGCAAGGTCAGGCATGGCCCTTTAATCACAGTCAGGCAGATCCAATTGGGAATCCACACCTGCAACCTGTCAAGTGGTTGCATGGAAATAAAGGACGACCAGTGCAACAAACAGAGAGAGCAAAAGGGAGACCAGAATGGGACCTGTGTCGTGAGGAGGCAGTCATGGTGGAACCTGTGGGCAGCCAGGATGCCAACTGATATCCCGGAGAGCTTGTGGAGCTCAAGGCAACTGGGCCATGCAGTTGCCACAGGTGTGGGAGTCTCTGAATTGGAAAGCGAGCATCCGGAGCTGCGAGCAAATAAGGAGAGAGATGACGCCATCCGCATCCTTGCATGAGCACTGTAATTGCTGGCATGCAGAAGACATTGCCCGTGATGTTAGCGGAGGAGCACAAGGGGAAGCATAAAGCAGCAGGAGCTGCCGGAAAGGCACGCTGAGGACTGGCAGGTCTCAGAGCAAGACACAAGCCGGAGCGCTCCTAGCGGACCGGATGTGGATAAAATTATACCGAACCGAATACAAACTTTAAATTAAGCTGACCTATGCATATTGAATACTAGACCAAATACAAACTTGACATTAAGATGAACTATGTATATTAAATATCAACCCTTAATACAAACTTAAAATGAAGCTAAACTATGCACATTGAATACCAAATCCAATACAAACTTGACATTAAGATGAACTATGTATATTTGATACTGAGCCGAATACAAACCTGAAACTAAGTTGAATTATGCATATTGTGTACAGAACTGAATGAAAATGAGCAACTAAACGGGCTTACACATACTGAATATCAAACTGAAAGAAACCTTGAAATTAAGCATTCTGAACACTAAATGGATATAAAACCGTATGGGCAAAGCAATAACTAATGAAAGCTAAAACAGGAAAGTGCCCAAGTGAAAGTAGCCTAGGAAAAAAGAGCACAAGTGTGAAAGAGTGTTACAGAAAGGTGGCGGCATGAGCCAGACCACCATTAAGTGAACTTTTATGAATGGATACAGTGCAGCAAGGCCAAAGTCTGGTAAGAGGTGTGTGACACAGTATGGCAAGGCCAAGAGGCGAACCAGGAGAAGCTAAGAGAGCGTAACACCACCAATGAAGCCAAGAGGCCAACAAAGAGAAACTAAGTGAATATAAATCTTTGCCACTGATAGGTGCAGAAGAACCTGTGTGTGCTGATGAGGATATGGATTCTGTGATTGGTGGACTGTGTGGTCTGCCAACTGTGCCAAGACCAGTGAGCCCTAACTTGTGAAAGTCAAAGACATTGTAAAATACAATCAAGGAGAAGCACTGTAAATGCCATTCAAAAGGAGGGTCAGGTTGACCAAAAGTTGTGTTGAACTTTGAAATGCAAATATTTATTGTTAAATTAAAGTCTTGAGGAAGGGAACCCTGTGACTTGAGAAGCTGCAAGTGCTGTCTTGAGGATGAAGCCTCAAGGCCTGTTTCTTTAGAACTGTGTTGCTTGGAACCTGGGGAAGGGAACCCCAAGGATTGTGTGGAACTGTATGGCCTTGAACTGAAGAAAAGTAATCTTGAGACTTTTGTGGAACTGTGTTTAACTTGGGGAAAGGCAGCTGAAGGAGAAGCTAAGAGCTTTGGGTTGATCTATTTGTTTGGTTATTGACATCCCGACACGCTGTTTAGCTTTAGTTGCAAGGGCAAGGATAGTTTTGGACACAGACAGACCTTCAGTTGAACTCTTTGACTCAACCTTTCCTTAGCTTTGTTCAGGTTGTCAAATCCCACCTTAGCATAGGGCAAGTTAGGCTTTTTACCATCCTGACATTTACTTTAATAAATCAGATTGTTTTGAACTTTGAATCTGTTGTATGTGTCTTGCTTCATGATGCCTTCACAAATGGTGTCTGGAGTGGGATGCGGATCAACCGATATAAGTTGGAGGCCCATAAGATATGAAAAGCTAAGTGCCAGAGCATCAGATCCCTCAGTATCTACCTAGGGCTCTAATGGGTTTGATATCTGCAGTAGTAGGGACGAGCCAGTTCCTCCAGGCGAATGAAGATTGATACCTACAGGTTTGTTTCTAATTCCACCACCTGATACATGCATTAGACTAGCCCCGAAAATCAGGGCTGGCATGGAGATTTGGAATTGATCTATTAGCGGGAGTAATAGACACAGATTTTAGAGGTAATGTTAAGGTATTGGGGCAGAATCATGGGAAGAACCCATTCCAGATTCATCAAGGGCATAACATTGCTCAAGGGATACTTGAGAAAGCAGTGTTCCCTAGGCATAAGGAAGAATTTGGGAAGGAAAGTACAGATAGAGGAACACAAGGTTTTGGGGAGGACGATGAGATATCCAAAGGTCCTCCCAACCTTGAACCCAAAAAGTCTAAAGAGGAAGAGCCAGAGACCAACAACCCCTTCATAGTGGAAACATTTTTACAAGTAGTATCAGAGCCCGAGGGACCTGAGAAAGGGGAACCTTTTTGCGTTCTGAAACATGGACTCCTTTATAGAGGGGACACCACATTGGTAGAAACACAGTTGGTGGACCCTAAAAGTCAGAAGCAGGTGGTCCTATAAAGGGGGACACTCTGCACTTCATCAGCTTTTGGCAACCGTAGACTAAGGCACTGGGACAAGAACAAAGGAATGGATGCCCGGGGACAAGTTCACATCATCTTTAATGCAGGTTCAAAAAGACATACAGGAAGGCACATAGATCACCTATAATCAGCTTGCTTTTATAGGCCTTTTTCAATGATGCAATACCTTCATGCAATTTCAGAATGCATCTCTGATTGGTTCTCTAAGCTAGAATAAAAGCCCTCCTTATCCTTGATTGGTTCGCTTATCTGTCACCCACAAAGCCCACATAAGCTCATTTTGGTAAGCACCGGCTGACTGACACATAGACTGATAAGCTTATTTTAGGCCCAGCTGGACATAATTACACATCCATCGACTCCTGCCAAGAACCAATACTTATCTGCTTCTCGAGGTCCTGTCAAGTTTAATTAGCAGCTCATACTGTTAAAAACTTCATGAGCTCATTTTAATTGTTGCCATGTAAGCAGCTGTTCTGTCTAATTGGTAGTTTTCACATGCCTTTATCTGATTTACTATCAATCATATCTGCTTTTCTTGTCAACATTTTTAAATATACCATCCCAGACGTGCTTATCTACAGTGAACTGCTGCCAAAGAATATCTGCTATCTGAATGAGTAAGGGCTTTGCACACCTGGTCTCACAACACCATTTTAAATTTGGCATCCATTTTAGAATCTATCTCAGCCTGTTCAGCCTTGCTACCAAACGGTAAGTCAATTTACTTTTGAGCATAACTCATTTTCTATCCAGTTTCCAGAATATATTCTTACATATTCATGATGTGCGTGTAATACCAGAGTCACCCTTCATTTCCTGAGTCATTCTGACCCCAAAAGTATATGGCACTCCACTTGCACCCTTTTATCTTAAAAAACACCATAATTCAGATTGTTGCAAAATTGGAACCATTGATCAGCCCATCATGTTATCTGTGCTCAATTTGAGGGGCGTGGTTATTCTTGTTTGTCCAGATTATTTCAGAAGAGAGGGAGACAATTAGTGGGTCATGATCACTTTCTGCACTCGCTAAAACTTTAAAGGAATCCAGTCTACCCCAGTGGCCCATAGATACCTTTAGAAGGTGTATATGCTTCATTTTCAGTAATTTCCACTTTATGCAGGTTTCCAAGGTGGAATGCTAGTACTGCATTGGAAAACCACATAAGGCACACATGTGGTTATGCAGCCTGTAATTACTGTTTCCAGACCCACACAGAATGTCAGTGGAGATATGGAGCAGAAAGCCACAGCCTAAGCACAGATTGGAGATACCACAAAGAAAGTTGAGCCCCTAAATCCCCCTCCCCTTGTGGCCCCACAACAACAACCCCAGGGTAGGGGCAAAGCACTGTGGAGCCACACTTCAATGTAAGTTTCTTCCAACATTAATAATACCCTGCCCTCCCTTTCTTCTGCTGCCCCTAGGCTCTACTAACTCCTGCTTCCCACTGGCCCCCATGGCTCCCGGTACCATCTGTAAACCTGACTGACGCTGCCCCATGGCATCCCTGGCCCTTGATGCTCCTTGGCCCCCATGACTGCTGCTGCCCCCTGCCTCACTGACTAATGATATAGACAATGTTTTTTATCTATACAGTGCTTTCGCTAAAGCCACCAGACATTGTTACTCATTTATCTACCTCAGAAGGTTGAAAGGCTGAGTTAGCCGTGCCAAACTTTGAACCAGCGACCTGACACAGAGACTAAGGAGAAAAGGTAAAGGTGTCCCATCAAATGGCAGCATCCATTCCTGTGTGCACACATAGGAGAAAAGGAAAAGGAAAGATTCACGACATGCCCAATCACTGTAGCTTTCTGTGAACGGGACATCTGGAAAACTGCAACATAGGGTGCCAATCACAGCTCTAAAGACGTAGGGTTGGTCTCTACCTGATCATTCACAGAGCCAACCATTGCAGGCCATTTTGGAGGCAAGGGCTGGGAGCTTGCAAGAGGAGTATCTCCCATTCTTCCTCCGCCATTTCAATCACAGGCTTTGTAATACATCGCCTCAGCCTTGTAGATCTTTCCACAGGCGGGCCACTTTCAGTTGCCACCATCTCGTCACACTCAGATCTTTCTTGACAAGCGTCCTCTCCCATATTCTCTTCCTTGCTCCTTCTCTGCCTCACGGTAGAGACTGAACTGTGACACATTTCGTGTGATCAGCCTGCCCGGGGATCGGGCTGTCACCATAGGCCCCTTGACCTGCGTGATGACTAGATGACCAGGATCAAATCTTGACTCTGATTTCTGTTCTTGTTTTCGACACACCAGGACCTTGTCCCCCGGTTACAGCGTGGACGACTGTGCTCCCCTCTTCTTGTCGGCATATCTTTTCATCTAAAGTTCGTCGCATCCTCCACCTGTAGCTTTGCCAGGTCTGTATCTCTTCTCTCTTCTCTGTGGGGCAGTCTCGTCTTCACCTTTCTTTGGAACACCAACTCTGAGGGGAATTTTCCCGTTATCCCATGTGGTGAGTTTCGGTATACCCGAAGCATGCTGCACACTGCTTGACACTGGGGCTCAGCTCATTTTGTTGTAGTACTTTCATTAAGCTCGCCATGAATTTCTTGATCATTCCATTAGCCTGCAGCCACAACGGCATGCTTTTCCGGTGGTGTATGCCAATGTGACTCTGCTGAGCAGAGGCCCATTGTCTGATTTCAGCATATCGGGAATGCCCCATGCAGAGAATATAATATCTAGTTCTGGGATTACGGTGCTGGCTGACGTGGACGAGATCATTTGTATGACAGGGAACCGAGAGAATTCATCCATCAGCACCATCCAGTATTTTCTCCCACCACATGGTCCGAAAAAGCCAACTGCAACTTGGGCCCATGAGGCTTCTGGCAGTTCTAACATTCTGAGTGGTTCCGGATTACTGGGATTTGATGTGCACTGGCAGCATTTCTTTATGGTGCCCTCTACCATCACGTCGATCCCTGGGAACCACATGGTGTCTCTTATTTTAACGTTTAGCAGCAAACATGCCTTGACGCACCTTATGTGCCAGGTCCACTACTTGCTGTCTCAGATCTGTGGGTATGATGATTCTCCTGCCGCGCATCACCAGACCTTCAGTTGTGACTGACAGTTCATCTTTCACCTGTCTGAAGGCTTGCATCTCTTGTTTCCCCATTTCTTGGCTTCCCTGTTGTTAGACCATATATGGAATAAAGGCACAATAACCATATACTAAATTACATGCCAGTCGTGAGGTTCGAATTCCAAACAAGTCTGGTTTATTCATAAAGTATCTCAGTTGGCCGACTGGGTCTCAACGCCTCACGATGTGTGTTCCCAGACACCGTGCGATGAGAGAGAGCAGCGCCAAAGCAGTCATCTATATACATAATACATCATCCTTTACAATATCATTCGGCACACCCTTATACATGACGAACAAGCTAGGGTTCAGTAATTGACAGTTATGCAAGTAACTTCAGTCAGTCTAAGCATTAGTATTCTATCAAAGGCTGCAGAGACAATTTTCTGTTATGGAGAACACAGGGCACTGGCGCAGGGGAAGATATCATGTTTTAGCAGGGAGACATTCCAACTAACGTTATCTGTTCACTGCGGCTCATGAGCTAAGGGTTAGACAGTTCTGAGGCAGAGAAAATACCATCCTTCGTGAAGGAGCACTGTTAGTTGCATATAATTCACATTTAACTGCCTTTTACAACAGTGCTTGCAAGACAAACCAGCACCTGGGCTACTGATTAGGCGTGGCTCTTGCAAAGCTTCAAGGCCTCAGTGAGCGGAAAACAATGTATTTCTGCACGGCTCTACATTCCTGTCTACGTTAGCATTCAGAGTTCAAGCTGTGGCCTCACACCGTGTGTGGATCTGAACCATAGAATATATTTGCAAAGCGTTACAAAAAGAAAATGGCCAGCATCAACAAAATGGACTCCCAATGGTCACATTCAGGTTTCACGGTTTGCAATGTTTGTCACATGATGCGATTGGCTTCTGGCCAACATACTATTCATCTCATTCGGCTATGCGATTTCATTTATGGTATAAAACTGTGAGTATCGTAGCTCACTGTCTCTCCATCTTCGTTACATGATAAGCTCCTTCACCTTCTCCAATATCTTGTCCCTCATGGTGTGATCTCTCACCACAGCCATTGTAAGCACCTTTGGAGGTCTGTGCTGAGTGAGGAAATTGATGTATTCCTCTGCTATGGAGGGGTCATGGCCTTGTTTTGCAAGCGGGTACCGGTACATCAAATCTGCCGGATTGTACTCTTTCCCCAGTTTATGAATGATGGTGAAATTGAAGTCCTGCCATCTTTACCCCGATCTTTCAATCTTGGGGGCATCTTGCACTGAGGGTTTCCATAGATCGTGACTAATGCCTGGTGATCAGTCACTACTGTAAATGGTTTTCCAGTAAGAACATCTGAAAGTGTTTGCATGCCCATGCGACGGCCAACCTCTCTTTTTCCAGCTTGGAGTATTTTCTTTCAACCTCTGTCAGACATTTTGAGGCATATGCAACGGTGGACCTGGGACTGTCCCTGCCAGGCTTGTGCTGCACCAGGATGGCTCCCAGACTTACCGATCTTGCGTCCACGGTCGATTCAGTACATTTACTTGTTTTGAAATAGGCCATGCATTCAGCAGACCCAATGTCTCTCTTGATCTGTTCTAATGCCTTTTTGCATGCTTGGTCCCACTGAAACTCATTCCCTTGCTTGGTGAGGTCTTTCAATGGTGCACTAGTGGTAGCAAAGCCCTTCAGGTATATGCTGCAATAGCTAGCCATTCCCAGAAATGAACGTACATCACTCACATCTTGCGGAGGCAAAATGTTTTCAATTGCCATTACTTTCCCTGGATCGGGACTCATTCCCTCTTGTGAGAACACATGTCCAAAGAACTTAAGGTTCTTTTTGTGAAATGCGCACTTGTCAGCATTTAAAGTCAGTATGAACACATGGGAGGACCCTATTTTTTGTACATGGGGGAGAACCTTTGGAGGGTCAGGAACATGTATCTAAAGTAGAACAGAAGGTAATCACCCCATTTCTCAAACTCAATTACGGCTATAAAGGTCAATGGTTTTTATACTTTTAGTCAAAGTACATACCGAGCAGATGTCACATTTATAATGTCCTTTGACAGGTGGAAGGGCCCAGAGGGTACTCTGACTGGTTGTCTTTTCAGTTCTCACCGGATAGGTGTGAACTAATTTGTCTCTGAAGTTAGATTGCCTCTTAAAGGCAAATCTCGGAGGTGCTGGTTCAAATATGCCAAATGACATATTGTCAAATGATTTAATTATTACTGATAGGAGTGAAAGTAGACACACAAGTAATTTTATTTAGATTTGTCTTTTTTGATGGATTGAGGCAAGTGCTGCGATCTGTATGTTTTGCTCTTTTGCTTGCTCTTTTACTATCTTAGTGGGGTAGTCTCTGTCACGGAGGCGAGCCTTTAAGATCTTGCCATGATGTTCGTATTCTGATAATTGAGTGCAGTTCCGTCTAATCCTTAACAATTGGCCAATTGGGAGGTTTTCTTTTGAACTAGAGGGGTGAAAGCTCTGGTATTGTAGGAGTATATTTTTGTCTGTTTCTTTTCTGAACAAAGTTGTTTCGAGTTTTCCATCTGACAATTTTCTTATTTCTAAGTCTAGGAAAGGCATTTTCAACAAATCGTGATTGCTTGTGAATTGTATATGCGTGTTTTGTGTATTTAACCATGCCACAAAGGAAGGTAGTTCGGTACTATGTGTATTTTTGCTACTTAGATACCTTAACATTTTTTTTTTTTGTTTTTAGATTGTGCCTTTAATAATTTTGAAATAAATAGAAAAAATAAGTTTTATAATCCTCTTGGTTTTGGGTAAGTTATTTAATAAACCTTTCTTTCCCAACTACACAAATTGGGTCTATGATGGTGCAGTACACTTAAGAAATTGAGTTTGAGAAATGGGGTAATTACCTCTGTTGTACTTTAGATACAGCATTTAAAATCAGCCTACTTCAGAGAACGCTGTGCACACCTGATGTAGCGCCCAATCATGTTATTCACAATAAACTCCAAATACCAAAATGTTTTTGCTGTAGTTGAAGCAATTCTTTATGTGACAAATTACCTTTCTTATGCTCCCCTGGAAGATTTCAGCAGCTGACGATATCCCAAAGCTTAGCCGCTTTTACCGAACTGACCCGTTGTGTGTTGCAAAATTGGTTATGTAGCGTGATTGTTCATCTAGTACCGAAATAACCCTTTGTGGTTTGCAAAAGTGGTTATGTAGCGTGATTGTTCATCTAGCTGTACCTGGTGGTATCCTTTATATAGATAAAGTTTTGTGAATACCTTAGCTCTGTTAAGCATGCTAATCACGTCATCCAGATGCTTGTCAGGGTGTCTCTCTCGTTGGATTGCTTTGTTGGCTTGGCGCATGTCCACACTCGGGTGAATGTTTTCAATGGACACTTGTTTGGCTACTGCTACCACATGCAAGACCCACGGGGTGGGGCAACAGGCAGGTTCTATTATATCCTCCTTTAACAGGCAATTAATCTCTTTCTCTACTTGTGGTTGCAGGTGAATGGGTATTCACCAGGGATGTGCTGCCACTGGAGGTATTGCCCCATCAATGTGAAGGGTCACTGCTTCTCCCTTCAAGCACCCAATTCCTTTGAAACATTCTGGAAATCATTGCATCACTGGGATTTCATGCTGCATCATGTAGATTAACACAGCAATCTTTCATTTCGAGGGCCGTGGGTAAGCCTAGCAAGTTATATCCTGGTACCTCTCCTTGAAGAACGTGCTGCTCTGCCATTACCAGTCTCCCTTTGTAGTTCAATTGTATTGAAAACTTTCCATGGTTCTGACCGGGCCCCCAGGTAGCCCATTGAAACAACCTTCAGGTCAGATGGTTCCAAATTGTATTGAAAACTTTCCATGGTTCTGACCGGGCCCCCAAGCAGCCCATTTAAACAACCTTTGGTCAGATGGTTCCAATGCCGGTGGATGTGCCATCTTGCGAAACTCTGAGATGCACATGATATTCAGTGTGGATCCTGTGTCAATGACAAATTTGGCGGGGTGTTTCCTTACTTTGATGTTGATATCTCCTTCTGGGGCAGTCACCACATCTGTCATCATATATGCATACTCACAATGACTTCTCTTTTGCTCTGGCGGGGGCAGCAACGCTGACCGTCCTGTGATCTGCTGAACATGGCTGACTACGTCTCTTCTCGCATAGGTGTCTCTCGGGGAACGAGGGTTGTGCTCTGGTCGAGTCCCCCTAGGACCGCCTGCTTGTGGCCTGTTCGACGGTGCATTACACACTCTCGCCATATGATTGGCACATTTCTGTCCAAAAGCAGGGCATCGGGTGCCTTCCTCATGTGGAAAAGGCAGGCCACACCTTTAACACTTTCCGGCAGTGCCAGACCTTCTCGGTGGAGCATTTCCACTGTTGTAGCTTCTTCCACCTTAACTGATGAAATACGCTTGCTCTTTTATGTGTCCCTTGCTGGTTTCCATTTTTGTGGCTTGTGAATCTGCTCTCACTTCCGTCTGTGCCATTTGTAGAATGGTGGCAAGGGGAAATGGTTCCCCGAGTAGATTTTTTCTGAAAGTGGACGATTAACACCCTCCGATAATCCTTAACCTGATGGCCTTTGAGAATTTATGAAAGTCACAATGAGCCACCAACTTGCACAATAAGTCGCAAAGGCGGCCATGGATTCACCAGGCATTTGAAAGGTTGTGTTGAAGGTGTGCTGTTGCGCTGATGATCAAAGTATGTGCATAGCGCCTCCTTAAGACCCTCATACGTTTGACTTCTTTAGGTGGGAATGTGGGGATGAGGTCTTCAACGTCATCACCAACCAAATTGATAAGTAATCTCCTGGCAAAGTTGTCTGGAGCCTATTCATCATAGGCAGCCATGTAATTCTCAAATCTTCATAGCCATCTCTCCAATCTCTGTCCCAGGGTATTCTGATCACCCATGTCAATAGGACCTGGTAGACAAAATGCAGCTGCACTGGGCCCTTCCTCATCAAATGCATCACTTGTTTGCCTCTTCCTGTCTCTTTCCTCACTCACCGACATTCTGCTATAATCAGGCACTCTCAGTTGTGCACGTTGTCACAGGACTCACAGATCTTCCCTTATTTATTTATTTATTTATTGTTTGCTGGTTAGGCGCTTATACAATAAGAATATATTGTTTCAAAGCGCCCAGAGGGCAGGGAATAAGGGAGAGTGAGAAGTACATTACAATACAACACAATATTTAAGAGCAGAGGAGGAAGAGGGAGGAGGACAAACCTACTTTGCCTTGTGAGTATTCAGAACATGCAATTGCAGAAAGAAAGAGGCAATGAGGGAAGTGCTGGGGAGTCCGAGCCCGTCGGTGAGCCATGGACGAAGTGCTAGAATATTGAGTGCTACACTGCCTGGGCCGTGAGAGGTGTAACTGCAAATCTCCAGAGCGGAGGGTATACATATGCAAAGTGCTGTGGAAAGACAGTAGCTGGGAAGAATTGGCGTGAGAGGTCAAGGCTCCAAAGATGCATAAGGGCCAAAGGACACCAATTCAGCAACTGTGAGAGTAGCAGAGGAGGGACGGAGGGAAGGAGGAGGAAAAAAGGAAAGTCTTAAGGAGCTTCCAGAATTTAAGAAGATCCTGCTCAAGGCGCAGGGGGAGGGGAAGGCTATTCCAAAAGAGGGAGCCTGCAGGGGAAAGTGAGCGACCCCATGCCCTCTGCTTAGTAAAATGCTTTACACACAAGAAGTTAGTGCCAGCGGAGCTAAGTGGTCTAGAGGGAGAGTATTTAGAGAGATGGAGTTGAAGATGGTGTGGTCCCTGGGCCCAGAGAGCCTTGTGAATGATGCAGAGGGATTTGAATTTAATCTGTGCCACAACCAGGAGCCAATGAAGACTTTTTAGTGCAGGAGAGATGTGGTACCTGGGCTTAAGGCGAAGGATAAGTTTTGCTGTCCTGTTCTGGATAAGTTGAAGGGTTGCAGAGTGGAAGAAGGAAGGTTCAGGAGGAGACTGTTACAGTAGTCAGGTCTAGAGAGAACTAGGGCTTGAGTCACATTGAGCCTCTGAGGGAAAGTGAGACAAGGTATAATATCTTTGAGAAGGAAGAGCGGATAGTTGGACTTCTTGGCAATGTCCTGAGTGTGAGGGAGGAAAGAAAGAAAGAGAGGAGGCGAAGATGACTCCAAGGTTTCTGGCTTCAGTTGCAGGCACAGAGGTAGAGCCCACAGAGGAAGGCCAGAATGAAGGGAAAAAGAGAGAGCAGTGGTCCCAATGGGAAGGATCTCAGTTTTACAGGCATTGTGGCAGAGATCGTTGGAGGTGCACCAGGATTGGATTGCAGGTAGGCAGACAGGGATGATAGAAGGTGCACACGGGTCAGCTGGGAGTCTGAAGAAGAGCTGTGTATCATCTGTGTAACACTGGAAGTTGGAGGAGAAAGAGGAGATGAGGCGTGCAGGGGAGCAAGGTAGATGCTAAAGTGCCAGGGAGAGTATTGAGCCCAGGGGAACACCAGAGGTGGAGATGGAAGAAAAGGAGAACGGGCACAGGATGACTTGGGAAGAGCAGTTAGTGAGGAAAGAGGACAGCCAATCCAGTACCCATACCGAGATACCAAGTGTATTGTGGAGCCTTTGCATAAGGATGCAATGGTTAACTGTGTCAAACACAGAGAAGAGATCAAGAAGGATAAGGACAGCTGGGGACTTGGAGTCCAGAGGCAAGCAGTATTTCACAAGTGTTCAGAAGAGCAGTTTTCATGCCTCTGGATGCTCAGAATCCTGATTGATGGTCGTGCAAGCCTCCAACAAGTTCAGTGTGAAAGTTAAGTTGGGACAAAGCCAGCTTCTCAAGTAGCTTCCCCAGGAAGGGGGTGATGGAGATTGGGTGACAGCTGGCAGGGCAGTTAGGGTCAGAGGATGTTTTTTTCAGAAATGGCACTCAAGGGAATGCTTAAGGGAGGAGGGGAAAGATTCAGTGATAAAGCAGTGATTGTAGAAATCAGCAAGAGCAGGGGCAAGAGAGCCAATGCTATCCTTGATGGTCCTGGATGAGCAAGGGGAGACCTGTTTAGAAGAAACCTTCATGGAGCGGACAACTCTGGTAACTTCTTCAGGTGTGACGGGAGAGAAGGAGGAAGGATGAGGGGGGAAGAGTGGTGGGGAGTGTGATGAGTTGTGAGGGAGTGTAGAAAGGGTGGTCCGAATGTCCTGTGTTTTGGTGGCAAAGTGTGAGGCCAGTGCACTGCAGGGGGCCTGGGAAGGAGAAGGGGAGGAGGAGACTGTGGAGGGGTAGCTAGTTCCCTACAGATTTTGAAGAGTTCAGCTGTGTTATTGGATGCACCAGAGACTCGTGCCTGAAAGTGGGTTATTTTTTTGCACGGATGGCAAGTCTGTATTGCCTTTGGAGCAGGCGGTAGACCAGTTTATCAGAGGATGAGCCTGAGGTTTTCCATTTCCGTTCTGCTGCCCTGCACTTTTGTTTCAGGGCTGCAAGTTCGCTGTCATACCAAGTATTACGCTTTGAGGCAGGTTTTAGACTGATCCTCATGACCGAGGCAAGAATGTCAAGAGTCTTGGTGATGGAAAGATGGAGGTTGCTGAGGGCAGAGTCAGAGGTAGAGTCAGATGTGGGGAAATGAGAGGGGGTGAAGGTGGAGGAGAAAGCAGCCGCAGTCACGCGTTTTATCGGGCGGATGTTAGTTAATGCGGTTGGTGCGACATTTGGTGGGGCGGACAGGGGATCAATAGGACTCAGATGGGAGGAGAGGAGACTGTGGTCTGACTAGGAAAGATGAGTGACTAGTGGAGGGGAGAGAGAGGTTAGATTGTATGCGGGTATCCAGAGTATGACCAGCTGTGTGGGTTGGCCCCGAAGAGAGAATGGAGAGGGAAAGTGAGGAGCAGAGGTCAGTGAATAGAGTGGATGCAGAAACAGGGGAGTCGTTGAATGTTGAAGTCTCCCAGGAGGAGAAGGTTTGAGGTGGTGGGAAGTACAGAAGAGGAGAAGTCAGCTCATTCAGAGAGGAAAAGGTGACGCCTGGAGGCCGGGAGATGATAGTTATAGTCAGGGTGGAGGTGGGAAAGGTGACCAACTTGCAAACCAGGCTTTCAAAAGAATAATAGTTCTGGGTAGGTAAGATGGAGGCAGGAACCCGCTCGGGGAACATTAAGGCAACCCCCCCCCCCACCTCAGCCAGTGCGGTGAGGTCGAGGCTTGGAGATGATCTTTAAGCCGTCAGTGAGGTGGGAGTCAAAGGCAGTGACTGAGCTGGCATTGAACCAGGTCTTGGTAAGAGCGGAAAATGTCCAGGTCAATGTTTTCAAGAAGGAGGTAGATGTCAGATGAGTGTTTGTTTGCTGAGCAGGCATTAAGAGTCTCCAGATGGAGGTGGTCAGTGTTTTTGAAGGTTTTCTGAGGTGGGGTACAGGGGTGTGGTACACCATTCAGAGGAGGGAGAGAGGAAGAAGGGAGGGAAGCAGGCAAAGGAAGGAAGTTAATGAGAGAAGGCAAGATGCAGTAAAAAAGAAGTAGGTTGGCTTGTGGACCCTGAACCAGAATGGTGCCAGTGTGATAGACATTAATGAAGCAGCGAGAGGATGCAAAGCCAGCCAAGAGGGCTTCCCACGTGGTGCTACCGTTAATAGGGGAGTGTGCGGAGTGAGAGAGAGTGGAGATGGGATGGTGGCCAGAGATCAGGAGAAGGGACATAGAAAAGGATATCAGTGAAAACCTCTATAGAGGAGACACTGACATAGGTTTCTGCAATGGGAAGTCCTAGGTTTGCACTCAGGATGTCTTTTTTTGTGCTTCTTCCTGCTTGACTTGGAGAGAGAAGGGGGATAGGTGCTAGAGTAGCAGTTAGAGAATATATGGATGGAGCGAGCCATAGGAACGTTGAATTATACAAATGAGCAGGGTCACAGAATCCAATACATACACTCCTGTTGTAGATTACCACATTGCAAAAATGGTTGCTTTTTGCTGGAGAAATTTAATATACAACATCAGTCTGTATCCAATTTAGAACATATTGCAGGAAACTCAATAATTAATTAATGAGTTTCCTGCAATATGTTCTAAGTTGGATACACATTGATGTTGTCTATTAAATCTCGCTTGCCTGGTATACTGTCCTTCGAGGGCTTTCTCCATGCTCAACAATTGGCTTCATTCGGGTATTGGGTCTTTGACCCCTTTTCATTTATCTCACTTTCAAATGCAATCACTGTTACAGCTCCCTTGTCCAGGTACGCCCTCTAAGTGTCACTGCTTTTGCTTGGTGTGCAGTATATGCTGCAAAGCTCTAAACTCCCCTTTGTGGGCTCACTGGTATCGTCTGGCTGGTATCGTCTGGCTACTTCTGCATTCTCTGTGGTCTTTGGTCTCTCCAGATTGACACCTCCTCCTTCTGCCGGTGTCCAGTCTGCTCTTCGGTACCTGCCATGCCTGGGACTGCTCTCTGCAGCGTCTCCTGCTGCAGTCCTCTGTGCGGCGTACCTTCCCCCTTTCTGCTTCTTGTGATGGCGCTGGTAGGAGCTCCTCTGCTCCCTGCTGTTGCTGTCTTTCTTCTCACTTCCAGACCCGCATCGGGTATAGTGGAACCTCCATCTTCCTCGTGGTGCTAAGGTTTTAAATGTTCTGGCACCTATTGGACTCCTCCAGCCACGAGAGTGCATCTCTAGTTCTGCAACTTCGGTGCTTTGTATTACTCTAGTGCACTTCTTCGTCTCGGTGCTCTTGCAAAAAGGGTTAGAAAGAGCCCTACTATCAGTGTAAAGTGTTTGGACTGAATCTATACCACAATAAGCAAGATATGTTTGGGATACCGGGGGGTGTCATACCCTGAAAGGAAAGGGAGGATACCATGTTCCTGCCAATGAGTTTCCTTCCCTCCTATGAGGGTTTTCTCCCCCTTCATATGGTCATCCCTCTGGCAGCCACCCCTAGGGCCAGGATCAGGTAGCGGCTGCCCTCCCCGTGCCATATGGGAAAAGGGTTTCCCTGGAGAGCGAGTGATGATGTCATTAGTGAAGCTCCATCGGCACTGTCTCACCTCCACATGACACCATATAAAACCAGCCCTTCTCCAGAAGTACTCAATAGCTATATGGTCACAGGATCAGGACACTGCTACCACTGGACCACCATGGACACTTAGCCCTATGTGACATCCTGCAGCTGAGGCTGTGGACACTCTGGTGAAGGAGATCACCACCAATCTTATGGAGCCCTCTTTCCCATGGCCAATAGGGAGTGTGCTGTACCTCCTCCTACGACCTTTGGATTTTGCCTCAATGGGGAGCATGCATCGACTATCTCCATCTCACCAGCTGTACACATTGTTCCTGCCCTTGTGGATGTAGGTCTCTTGGCAGACATCGCTGAGACACTGTCAGCCCTGAAAGCAGCCCAGGCATGGGAGAGGCAAATGGGAGGGGAAATGCTGGAAACCTGCTTGGCACTTGGGCGAATGTTGGGGGATGTCCAACAGTCCCTGGAGAATGTTCACCATGAATGTGGGGCAGCCAACTAACTTAGGGCAGATCTGGTTGAGGAGGTACATCAGCAAGGCAAAATTCCAGGGAAAAGGCTCGGCTTTCCCGAGGTCAAGCGTCTGCTGTGGCTGTTGTAACATCGGAAGATTCCTGTGGTCAGACAAGGGCAGATTCTCAGCTTACCAGTGAGCAGGCAGCTGGGCTGGCACCCTTGGCCTACTTTGAGGCTAAGGAGGATACCTGACTGACCTGAGAGCAGGCCTCTGCACTTCCTACGGCTGCTGCAGAGGACTGTATTGGGGCCAGGGAGGTAACCTGATTGGCCGAGAACAGGACTATGCCACAACGGTGGCTACTGCAGAGACTTGCGTTGGGGCCAAGATAGATGCTTGAATAACCGAAGAACAGGCCTCTGCATAGGCTGCAGCAGCTGCGGAGGCATATGCCCAGGCATGGGAGGATGCGTGATCAGCCTAAGAGCAGCCCTCTGCTGCGTCATGGGAGAGCTACACTGGGGCAAAAAGGATGCTCAACTGGCTCAAGGATAGGCCTCCAGACACAGTCAGGCTGCTTGCAATTCTGTCAGTTTCGCTCTCAGATGTGGTGTGTCATTTGGCCCACAGGGTAGGTCCCCTCTGGATGGTGGAGAGCAGCCTGCAGTACAGCCATGAGCAGTTCCTTACCTCCATGCATGAGTATGTGGTTAGGGATGCCATCCCCGCCTCTTTCTCATCCATCCAACATCTGCCACCACTCAGCACAGCAGTTGACTCTTGTTCATCCGCCAACACCAACAAAACAGTGCCCATAGGTGAAGTGAACATGGTCTGGTATGTGAACCACCCACCAATGTCCCATTCTTTGTTTGTCTACCCCATTCCAAGTTGGAATCTTATTGTGTTTTTTTTCTGTTTCCTGGATTTATTTACACCCTGTGTCTACCTGAACTTGTCGGAACTCAGCGTGGACCCCTCACCCCTGGACATTTCCTTGGACTTTGGAGTTTTTGGGGAGGACATTGATTTGGGCATGTTTTTTTCCCCAGATATTTTTCAACATTGGATTTTATTGATTAAAGTGCTGACCGAGAGCAACAGAGCAATGTACAGGTTGTGGGTATCCAGCTTTTTGGCTTCAGTCAAAAGTAACACATTACTTTGATTTACGGACTTAGAGGCAGTCTTTGCATCCATCAGGGTTAGGCCTTGGTCAGGTATTGTTGAAAAAGCATGTTCATAACTTTCTGGAATTGGAGAATTGTGGAGACATTCCAAGCTGGAACCAGGATCAAGTTCCAGAGGGTGGGTTCATAACAAGTGAAGGATTGTTTGTGTGCCTTCTCTATGCGGGTGAGTTGGGATTCAAATTCGTTGATTAATTTGCTGTGCGAGGATCATGTGCCTTCAAATATGTGGAGCTTAGCCACCTAGTACGCTAGTGTGCTACTTGCGACTGCTTTGTAGATGATACATGCAGTCTTGAACAGTATGCTGACCAGAAGAGGAAGCCAGTGTAGTTTGCGTAGGACATGGGTAATTTGGTCAAATGTGATGAGGCATGACGTGGGGTGGTGAACTGTTTTTAGGGGAGCCAGGTGAGATGCTGGGAGACCCGTCAGGAAGGAATTTGTCCCATTGATGTGCAACACCACAAGGTCCTGCACTATGGTTCGAAAGTCCTGTGTTGGGACGAAGGGTATGATTTTGAGAAGGGTCGAGATTTGGAGTCAGGCCATTTGGACCTTCGTAGCTATGTGTTTCTGCAAGGACCGGCCATTGTCAATTGTAAAGTCTAAGGATTTTGCTGAATCTGAGAGTTGTAGATCAAATCTTTCTAGGTGCATATCATTGAGCAATTGTTGAAAGAGTCGCTGTTTAGTGGGTGGACTAATGAGGACAAATTCAGTTTTGGATGGGTTACATGTGAGGTAGGAAGTTGACATTGAGGGCTGGATGATGCTAGGTAATCTGACGACTGATGTCCTGTGGGCTTTTTACTCTCATGTAAAATCGTCTGAGAATTGTCTGCGTATTGATCTTTGGCTCTAGCACGATCTTTGAAGAGGCAGAGGATGGAGCTTTGGGGGACTGTGTAGGAGACTGGGAATCGGTTAGAATGAAGCATATTTTTCTGGATGGCCTGATGTCAGCCAAGAAGTAGGAGGGGAACCAATTCAGGACAATGCCAGCAAATTCCATCCTGTTGATGGGGAGGGAGAGGAGGATGCAGTGGTAAACAGTGTTGAATGCAGCGGAGAGGTCAAGGCGAACAAAAAGGCATGAGTCACCCATTTTCATAATTTGGAGGAACTCCTCCACCATCTGGGTTGTGGCTGTCTCTATGCTTCATTTGGGGCAGAACCCAGGCTGATAGTCATGTAGGAGGTTTAGTTCTTCTTTTCTGCTAAGTAGTTATGTGGAAAGTACTTTTTCCAAGATTTTACTGATAAACAGGAGGTTTGTAATTGGCCGGTATTTGACCAGGTCATCTGGGTGTAAGGTTGTTTTTTTAAATAGAGGTTGTTTGAGAACTGCCTTGATGGTGTCTGGGAATTATCCTTTAGTGAGGGAGGTATTAATGTTGCTGAGGAGTGCTTTGACCGTCAGTCCCATCAACTGTTAAATGATGCAGACTGGGATGAGCTCGTCTGAGCAGGAAATAGATTTGAGGGAGGTGAGCATTTTTAGGAGGCCTGGGGAGAGGGAGGCGGGACAATTCAGCCCAGAGCGGCAGTGGGCATGCTGGGGTGAAGGAGGTGCTAAAGTGGGGCGAGGTTGATTCAATGATCTATCAGATTTGGACTCGTTTTTCAATGAAAAATGTTGATTCTGTTGTATTTTTCCTGAGTTGCTGAGTTGCTGAGTTGCTGTCACCTCGGGTCAGGCGAGGCCTTGGGACAATTATTTATTACTTCAAAGAGGGCTTTATGTATTAAATATGCATAATGTATGCCCACTCTATATAGTGTAGTCAACCTTCATAGGCAATGTCCCAATTCACTAGTGTCTCTTATACTTAACAATTGGTATCTGCACGTGAGGCTGGTCTCCTCCTAACACATAAAATGTCCTTTGATAATAATCCAATTCACAAATATGTAATGTTGAGGTTCCGAGTCCCAACCACCTTAGTAGGTTATTGTGAAGTGGCGTTCCGCAAGGCACTAGGCAAATTTGGACATTATATATGAAGGTTGACTACACTATATAGAGTGGGGATATATTATGCATATATAATTCGACCAGATACAAGTTAAAGTTTGTCTATAGGGGGTCAAACTCAACAGGGATTCCAGCAACTTACAGAGTATCGATGAAATGAAACTAGAGAGTTTGAAGTGTGAAGTTGATATTGAATGACAAGGAGTCATTCTAACCAATACACCCCGAGGACGACAAGAACATTGGACTAGTCATTTTTCCTGAATTGAATTGATTTAAGGCTCAGCGTCTAAAGAAGCAGGGCTGGATCACAAGTGGCCATTTTTGTTTTGATTTAGAGAACATGGGCTTGTGTCACTTTTATGGCAAATGCTGACTGACCCCACATAAACACAACATATATAAACAAGTGTGCTCGATCTAAATGTGTGGTAGATAGCTCAATGAAGTAATAGCCCCACCTGTACATGAAAACATGTCAGACATATTTCATACGGTTGATGGTTGGAAAAATAAAGTAATCCCTTCCCCCAGGCCCCAGTGGCTGTTGCAAAACCAATCAATCCTTGCACATTTTGACAAACTGAATCTGAACGATGGTATTGCCTTGGTGGAGAAGATGAAAATATTGGGTTTCTACAAATTCCTGTTTTCTCCTGTACCTAATAATGCTCGGTTTGAGGGCCATTCGTCTGATAGAACAATGCTTATTATGTGTACAGAGTTGAGAGGCACTGCCATGTTTTAAGCAATTCTAAACAGCTGCTGAAGCCCGTGTAATAATATCCTGCAGACTAAGGATTCTCCCCAGAGCTGCAGGAGCAGATACCGTTGCCGAGCTGAACTTGCTGTGCAGTGGCACCTCTCATGAGTTGCCAACCGGTTCTTCGGCTTTGGCTGTAATCTCACAAAGACCGACATCTTCTTTTTGCTCACAAAACCACGTGAACGCTCACGGGCACGCGCACAAAATAGGACACGCTCTGGGGGGTGAAGGAAAACAGGCACATGCTGATCAACCGATGCAAAGACACTCACGGGCACGCCCAGGGCGCACGCATCCGCGATCCCTGATGCAGCTCGGCACGTCTAGGGAAGACTCCAACGCCCACATTCGGAGACGCATCACACCTGCATACTGCAAGCCGGCCACCACACATATGCACAGCCATCATCACAAACGCACATGCAACTCAAACACGTCTAGATATCCACTCATTCACACACACACCACATGGCATCCATGTGCTGATATGCGCACATTGTCTAGAGTATATTCGGATACACCTCATACATCGGCAAAGCCATGCCTGCATCTCACGCCTTCCACGTGAACACCATGCGCTAATAGACACCAGGCGTGAATACATAAACTCACACACATATGCACATGTGCACCGTGTTGACGTTGAGAGATGGAGCATGCAGCAGGGGTGCTGACTATGTGGGCGCTTGGGGGCTTCTAACCCCACGGGAGAATACTTAGAGGCAGAGCCCCCTCGAGGAGTGATGGCACAAGGTCTCAGGAGCGTCATGCTGGGAATACTTCTTATATCAACCTGTCACATCTGCCCTAACGGCTGGGTTCTGCCAAAGGCAGGCCATCAGCTGTGCGATGGAGGCCAGCGTGACATTCCCACCTGCTGTCACACATTTACCTCAAGTGCAGCAAGCGTGAGGTCATCGCCAAAGGCCTGGCGTTTTTGCTTAAAAACATGGCACGCTAACTTCTCTCAAGAAATGGGTGCCTCTTAATGTGGTTCTTGCTTTAATTCTCTTAAGGTTTTTTTTAAGAGGAGTTGGGGGAGATTACTGCCATTACCACTATATGAAGCATGTTAGTTTAAAAGGTGGCGTGTAAACACGCAGGACACAGTCAGTTAAAATGTGGCATTTAGAATTTTCACAGGATTTCAAATGTTCATAAATTTAAATTCAACTTTGCTGCACAAGTCACACGTAGGTTGCCGATCAAGCTCTCTGCTTTTCTGTGATGTTTTTAGGGATTAAGGGATTTTTTTTTTTCGGAAACAGGGTTATAATGCAATCGCAACAACATCAATTATTTGTCCATTGCTTCCTATATGTGCCAATGCATGCATACAAATCCAACGTCTCTAAATGCAATAGACTAAGTTACAAAGTGCGACCAGAACTGAAAACCACCAGTTGATGTAACTGACTATATTTATTGGAATGCAGCGTGCATTGCCAGCATCCATATCATTAAGACCGATTGTTTTTTTAAATACCATGAGCAGATGTTTGTGTCACATATGTTTTTTGAAGATATCTCAGCTCGGCCCATATGAGAAGCTCTGCAAGTCCTGGCTTTTAGGCTCCCATCAGGTTGCATTCTGGTACATGCAGTCCTGTGATTTATAGTGGAAACATAATTCAACCATTGTCGCACAAGAACACAGAATGCTGTAAACTAAAAACCCAGAACAAACTAAGCATCCGTCCTTTTCCCAGAACAACTAAGGGTTTAACTCGAAAAATGTGCAGTGTGCAGTGCACACATTTGCAACCTGAGCTCTCAGAAAACCTGGGTTCACAGCCTCGCTTTCCCACTTGACCAATGTATGTGATCCTGGGCAAATCGCTCTACTTAAATAGATCTTATTTTCTCTGGCGGCTAAAAATTGAATCACCTAGAATTGATTCGGCAAACTTTGAACTACACAACAAGCTTTACTCACACTTGGTTTAATAGACGGCATTGTTTGCTCAATATAATAATACTTATAATTGATATGGTACACATCACATGCTGAATTGCCTCTCGGGTGGATCATCGCTCATAGTGACATCACTGGTACCCTCCTAGCAGACAAGTTAAATAACTTAAGTACTACAATGTTCGGTTGACAGGGGGTGGGGGTTGGCTTTCCTGGGACTTGACTGTGTAAGAAGTCTCAGTTTGCCCGCCCAGTTTAATCTTAGCCCCTCCCCCCATCAGCCTTGGGGCATTGGCCACAGGGTCTCCATTTACTGCGTAGTTGGTAGGTGGGGCGGCGGAGGAGAAGAAGCTCATTGTAGACATGGGGCTGCTTCCCTAATCCTGAGGCTCGCTACCGACAGTGTGATTTCTTTTTCTACCCTCTCTCCCACCATCCAGAAGATAAGGGGCTGCCTGCTGCTGCCTTGGTTGCCTGCTGGGTGACTGGGGATAGCCCGAGGGCTAGCCCACTAGCAGCTCTTGCGCGTCCCTCCCCAGACAGGACGGCATGCGCCAGCTTAAAGTTACTCCTTGGATCCGCCTGAGCAGGATTGGCACATCCAGGAAACAAAAACTTGCAACCCGCAGCAAATTATATGCAAATGATCGATGCTGCGGGTTTACCTTCTCAAGGACAGGTGACAACTAAGGGTTGATATGTGAGAAAAGTGATGCTGGAGTGGAAAGTGGAGTGAAATTAAAAAAAAGTAATGCAACGTGATGTAGCTGGGTTTTCTTTAGGGCAATTTCGTGCCTTTGCGGGGGCCTTCTTGCAGTACAAAAGTCATGGATGTTCTCAAACCCATAGCTCATCACCACATACTCCATCAGAGAAGCTGGCAGCGAAGGCAGAGACAAGGTGTATCTCCACACATCTGCACAGAAATGTGTTGGGCAACAAGCAAAGCATCCCTGCCGCGAACATGTGTCTGCTCAGCACAGAAACCTTGGAGCTATTCTACCATTGTATGACAAAAAAGTCAGTAAGTTCAATTTAGTCGGTATGTTAACAATGGACTTCCTAATGGTACATCCTAGGGGGCCATCCTACCTTGATGTAATGCTGCTTACCCCCCCACATTACACACACCACCTGCTTTTGGGGACTTTTCCACTGCACCTAAGGCTGCCAACACCACAGATTCAGCAGCCGTGTGTTTACATTCTGGGCACCAGGCAGCTAAACCCACCTTCATTATCTGATCAAATGTGGGGTGGGGAGGAGGATGGCGGGGGGGGGGGGGGGGGTAATGGACAGTGGCTTACTTCAGTCTGGCACACCCTTATGGGCACCTGTGCACTTGCCAATGGGCATTTGTCTTGTAGCAGCACCCCTTAGCATGGCTTCGACTCCTGCGTCATGGCCACAATGATGGCTCCTGTTCTGCACCGTCTGAGGATCATGTACGTCTATGGACCTGAAGTAAAAGGCCACCAGAATCCATGCATGGGAGGTTTTCAATGTATTCTGACCACATCCGTTGCTCTTGGCAGCCTCCGTGCCATCATCTTTTCCATCCCATCTGCCCCTTTGCAGATGGAACTTACCAGATGAAAACGACTCTTGTTCCTGCTACTAATGTGTGGTATGTTAGGTTAGCCAGATCCAGAGTAGCCAATGACCATAAACTCCCAGAGTAGCATAATCTGTACACATAACCTCACACGTCTCTTTCTCTCTCCCACACACCTGCGCGTGTGCGATGGCAACAGGGGCCATAAATAACCTTCCACACACGTAACATACCCCACATACCCTTAAAGACACACAGACCCGACATATGAATTACAACGTGGTATGGGATGGTAGGCCCAGACCATCCAGTAGGTGGCAGTGCTGGGTAATGAATAACCACGTTCCTCTACACACTGTGGACAGGCACCCTCTTTGGCGCATTCCCGTCGAAAATACATTACAGTTGTCCTAAAATCGAATGACTTTAAGTAATACATCACTGAGCACGCAAGGGTGGCTGCGAAAACTTCCTCCGAGAGCGGCCAAAGGTCCCTGACCCAAACCTATTCCTCATGTTAGAGCAATGCCACGTTATTCTACGTTGTTTACACCGCTGCACTAGTATATGTACAACTAAAGCCACACATGCAAGCAGAGGCAAACAAGAGACTCACACAGAGATGGAACAAAGATGGACGCCAACCACGTGCACAGACCCGTACTTAGAAACATCTTAATCAAACATAGAGCCGACAACAACGCCCTTCCTCTTGGTTTCCTGCAAATCCCCTGTGAAATGCCCAAGCTAATCCTAGGCTATTCTTACATGTACACGAGTAGCAGACACGACTGTGCCTTTGCATGTGAGAAACAACAAAAGTCACACCCGGAAGCAGGCTGGGGCCTGTTAGGCCGTACCTTTACCAGAGTGCCCTGTTGCCGTGTGTGTATCTGTTTGCCAATGCTTCAAGTGGGATATGCAATCGAGGGGTGGGGCCTAAGGACTAGGGTGGCAGAATGTTAGTCACTCACAGAGGCGCATTGGAAGCAGTCTGTGGGGTGTACAGTAGGGTATTTTATTTTTTTATTTTTAAATGTATAAAGTGCACAAACCGCATCTTGGCGTTGTTACTAGGAGACTTAGTTGCATAAAGCATACATAGGTGTTACATATGAGGAGCATTACATACAGTTAGGTATTTGACAAGTGGCGTTTTACATGGCATAGTGTATGTAGCTAAACAGCTGTTGAGTTCAAGCAAATAGCAGTGTTTTTGATAGCTTTCCGGAAAGCTAGGTGGGAAGTTTCAGCTCTGAGGTGGGGTGGAAGGGAGTTCCATTGCATGGCAGCGATGAATGGGAAGCTGGAGCCCCCTGCTCTGTCTCGATTGACTTTGGGCACTGGGAGTAGATGGGCATAAGGTGTTCTGGTTGGTCTACAGGATGCTGATCTGTTTAATCTCTGTGTTAGGTAGTTAGGGGCTGAATGATTGATGCATTTATGGGTAATGGCCAGTGTTTTGAAGAGGACATTTTCTTTGATGGGTAGCCAGTGGGCCTGTCTCCTGGCAGCAGAGATGTGATCTCTTCTAGGAATGCCAATGGCCGAACGGAGCACACTGTTTTGGATGGATTGGAGTTTCTCCAAATTTTTTACTGACGTGCCAGCAAAGAGGACATTGCAGTAGTCAAGACGGGATCCGATTATGACTCTGGCACTGGTGAGGCAGTTTTCCTTAGGAAGGTCTGGCTGCATTAAGAAGCTTAGAGTGGTAGACTGTGGAGGATGCAATGGCATTGACTTACCTAGACATGGAGAGGTTGGAGTCTAAGTAGACTCCAAAGGTTTTACTCCCTCGGATACTGTGATAAGAGGGTTGTCGATTGTGAAGTCAAGGTATTGGCTGTCCAATTTCTTTCAGGTTTCAGTGGAACCAATCAGGAGTAGTTTGGTCTTGTCTCCATTCAGGTACAACCACCCATTTTCTGCCTTCCAGGCTTGGATGGTGGAATAGGCAGCATTGAGTGTCTTGGTGTCAGACTCATAGTCACCTGATAGGGGGAGGAGGACTTGTGTGTCGTCCATGTAGTTAGTGTATGTGATACCTAGCGAGTCTAGAATGTTGGAGAGTGGTCTAGTAAAAATATTATATAGTGTAGGAAATATACATGAAGCCTCTGGAATTACACATTGGATGATGTCAGGTTTAGCAGAGGCTTGGTCAGAGAAAACTCTAATGGCTCTGTCTTGCAGGAACAATGTGATCCAAGCTGTAGCATTGGGGGAGAAATGTTCTGTGGATGAGAGGAGGTGACAAAGGATATTATGGTCTATCAAGTTGAAAGCCGCTAATAGGTCCAAGAGGAGGAGTCGTGCATGTTTACCGGAGTCACGGACATCGTCCATTTGGTTTTTTAAGTCGAGTACGGCTGTTTCGGTTCCGTGGCCAGGGCGAAAGCCAGACTGACGGAGGCTGAGGAGGCTATTAGCTTCTAGGAACTGTTGGACTTGTAGGTAAGCTGCTTTGTCCAGATTTTTTAGCAGGAATGGCACAGTAGCTATGGGCCTGTAATTGCCAGGGAAGGTAGGGTGAAGTCAATGTTCCTTTAAGAGGGGTCAAACCCATGCTTCTTTGAGGCAGGCTGGGACAGACCGTGCTGCAAATGAGGTGTATATGAAGGCTGTAAGGAAGGGTGCGAGTGTGCTAGAACATTCTTTGATGAGAGGGGCCGGGCAGATGTCCCCATTGCAGTTGGATGGTTTGATAGTATTCATGATGTTGATGATATCCTGCTTGTTGACCTCCTTGAAGAAGAAGAGAGGGGAAGCCTTGCTGGTTTCATGAGGTGGGTGGAGTGGCGTGGGATGATCAATGACTGTTGGTTGGCTTTAATTTTGCTGTGCAGGGTGTCTAGCTTGCATAGCATGGCTGATTGTATATCAATACAACAGGTTTCATCTTTGGTGATAGCCTGAGGAGGGCTGGTAGGTGTTTCTAATTCCCTAAAAATGGAGAAGACCTCTCTGGTATCGGATTTGGCATTGGCAATTCTTGTGTTGAAGGAGGTGGCTTTGGCTTGGATGATTGTATTCCCTGGTAAGTTTAAGAAACTTTTGTTTGGCTGAGTCGAGATGGTTTGCTTGCCAGGTGGATAGTGCTGTCCGCTTTTTAGAGTGAAGTTTTTGCAATTCAGGGGAATTATCACCAACAAAAGTGGATTGGGAGAAAAAGGATGGTCATGGTGACATACTTCTTTTGAACTAGCAGTGGAAGCCATTGCCCCCCTTACGTCTCGGAAAGCCAACCGACAAAACACAGTAATTCCTGGTTCTCCCCGGAATTGCAAAAACTTCACTCTAAAAAGCGGACAGCACTATCCACCTGGATATTCTCACCTGCAATTCAGGGTGACATTAGTGGTAAATGGCATTTAAAAACCTGTAAAACCATTATGAATACAGAACAAGAATCTGTTAAATTTCGCTCATGTCTGGTTCTGGGAGGTACAAGGCATTGTGCAGCAAAACAAATGCAAACCTATTGATTTCCACGCGTATTGACATCATTTGAAACAACGCCACAAAAAAGGACATTAAAATAAGTGGCCATGAGTATGTCAACTGACTAAATACTTTGTGGTGTGCAATATATGACTATATGAATAGTCCTTATTATGACCTCTGGAGAAACTAGATAATCTAGTACGCTACGAGTCAGGCTTTTTTGTAATAGCAAATGCTGCAAATTGTATCACTTCCAAGCACTAACAGTTTAGGCCGATCGGACACAGAGGGATTTAAGAAATTGCCCAGGATCACACACATTGGTTTTGTGATGAAGGCGTAATTTGGGCCCACTCTGCAATTTAAGCACTTGGCCACATATCTTCCCTGTCTTATGTCCTATGCATATTTGTTAAGGCTTGCTCTTACATGCTTAAATAATACTTATTTTTATAGCTATTCCTAGAAATGTACACCCATTACATTATTAACTAACCTGACAATATATAAATCATTATAAAAACCTAGAGGGAGAAAAAAAGGTGTACAGTTTTAGCTTCATTTCCCTCATACTCAGTGGCGTCGCCAGGAATCAAATTTAGGAGGGGCACAGAAGGGGCCAAATACAAAAGTAGGGGGGGCACAGACAAAAGTAAGGGGAGAACATGGTCACTGCTCGTTTTAGGTAGGGGGGAACAAGGGGGGGCACCGGGTTTCACAAGGGGGGCCCCGGCCCCCTAGATCCCCCCCTTAGTGACGCCACGCCTAAACAAGCATCCCGTGGGTTTGAAAACTGCAGCGATATGTCCTCCTACCCTTTCTTATCCCCAATCCTTCCCATCTCTTAAAGCACAACAGCCAACCCCCTCCCTCCGCCCCCTCCCCCCACCCTCAATGGTCCATTCACTGAGACCTCAGCCGCTAGTCTCTCGCATTATGATGCCCTAGGACTTTCCCCTGTTCCGGATAGGCTGTGTACAGGACATGAGACGCTGCCCACGAATACAGGACTGTCCAGCAAAATACGGGATGGTTGTCCACCCTCATTAGAAGTGTGTGGCATCCCCTCAGAATGCCAGGGACCACATCCACATGCTGCATTTGGTGAAACTGCAGTTTTGCTGCACTTTTCGTAACACATGTTTTAGGGCGGGGCAGGTAGGATACATTTTATTTGTTTTTTTTTGGGGTAGGGGGTGTGGGAAAGGGGCGGGCGTTGTCAATTCGGGGATCTCGGACAGAGCCCCGGGTACAGCCAATTTTTTGAGGCTGTCAGGATTGATCGCCTGTAGCCCGCACCCACCTAAAGCCCTACCATTTACCCCTGTGCCAGGGAACCCTGTGAGACCTCCCATCACTATAACACAAGTCCCTCCAGGTCCAGTCTTCTAGCTTCGCGAAATATATTTGAGTATAGCAGCTCTTAATTGGAGTTACTTTCATGCTGTGTGGTTAGCCCAAAAAGTGTGACCGCCTAGTATGCATGGGGCTCTCAAGGTTTGGACTTGCAGACTGTCTGCCTGCTAGGGCCATGCTCCTGCCACAGCTGGTCAGGCACCATAAATGGCTCTTTCAGAAACATCTGCCTGTGCTGCTTCTTCCACTGGAGCAAAGCGTTTGGTGGTGCGAAGTATGCGCCCTGCTGGGCAATGAGCTGCCTCTCCCCATAGCCTGCTACACACTCCCCTGGCTTTATTGACCTGCCTGTGGCGGACACAGTGGTGGAGCCAGGGTAGGGGAAAAAGGGGAGGGGGACAGCCACCCCCTCAGCCCCCCTGGTGCTGAGTGCGCTCCAGCCTCCCGCTAGTGGCCTATTATCCGCTTCCCCTGGCATCAAAAGCTGCCTCCAGTACTGGATGGAGATACATATCACCTTACTGCCCAACCTCACTGCCCCACGCCACTGGCAAATTCACCATGTCCCACAGCATCAGGTCCTATTGTCACACAAGTAGCTGTCTTGGTGTGCAACATATTGACAGTGTAGGTGCACGCCACGGCTACAACAATGCTGTGTCCTGTCAGGTGCAGATGTTGGGGGCCATTTGCACAAAGTTGCTAACCGATAATATGCATAGGAGTGTCCGCAGCAAGATGGCAGAACATTAGGGAGGGTGGGCAGAGGGACCCATGCCACAGAAGCTAGCAAGCTAGCTCATCACCACAACCTCTACAGCTCTAGGAGGACAAGCCCCTCAGCACTACTGGTATGGATGGCACTGGGAGAGAAGGAGGGCGGTATCCAGTTAAATTTTAGAAAACACATTTTCGAAATGCCATTTTGTCGAGAAAAAAAATGGCTAAAAAAAAATTTCTGATTTTTTTTTAATTTTATGTTTTATTTTTGTTTCATTTGTAAAAAAGTGTAAAAAAAAACAGAGGGATGGGGGGAACCCCGCCATTTAAAAACTGAAATAAAAAAGAATCCATTAAAATGCGTTTTTTCGGCATTTTGGTGTCGAAAAAATGGCATTTCGAAATTGTGACGTTTGAAAAAGTCACTATAAACCAAGGAGGGCTGGTCATGGAAGAAAGATACCAGGATAGTTTAGGCTCTGTGCAAAACCAGTCTGAGCTTTTGAATCAAGCCCAGAGGGAGTTGGAACAATTAGAAGAACAAGCGCAACATAGCCAAAATTTAGAGTCACAATTAGAAAATATGATCCAGCAGCTAAAAGATGAGTTAGCAACACAACAGCAAGCGAATGCAGAGCGAGAGGTTCGATTTTCTGCACTGCAAGGGGAGTATCAAGAATGTGTTGAAAACCTGAGCGCAAGTCAACACAAATTAAGTGAGCAGGTTGTTCACAATAGAGCCTGCGTAGAGGATATTTTCACATTTCAAGCACAGATTAAACAACTGAAAGTGGAAAATAGCCAGTTAGTCATTAGGGATGTCAATTCTCAGGGTGAATTCAATCAGATGCACCAAGATCTGAACACTATGAAACAGCAGAGAGAGCAGTTGAGGGAAGAAAATAGCAATTTGTGTCAAGAGAATAGTACCCTGTTTCAAGAAGTTCATCAGTTAAGGACAGACATGGAGAAAAGTGAGTTATGTTGAGGCTAGAAAATTAAAAATGTATGGAAAATGTGAGGCAAGAAGAGGTTTACATAGAGCATGCAACATAGGCTAACATTGCACAAGGGTAGGAGATCAGTCTCCTGAAGAAGAAGAGGTCTGAATATGCACAGACAATACAAGCATCACACAAGGAAAATGAGTCCCATTGTGAGGAGAACAAGGGACTCAGAGACTGATTGAGGTCACAAAATAAAGTGTTAAAAGCTACTCAAGCCCTGGTGTCAGAATTGAGAACTCCGGCCTCTGAATGTCACCAAGACATAGGGGCTGAGAAGAATAAATGTGAGAGATTGGAAAATATAAAATAGGCAAATACAAACAGGCTTTGAGGCACCCCGGCCAGTAAGGATAGGGAAAGGTATCCTATGACCACGGAGTGATGATCTCTCTACTGGGGACCTCAAGCCAACTCACCACCTCATATGTACAGGGTGCAGCTAACATCATAACTGCCAGTGCTCAGGAACAGGGAAACATGAGGAAGCCGGACCTAGCCAGGCCTAGTCCAACTGAGCCAGAAGGCCAGACCTTACACGATGTTAATGAATATTCATCCCTACCTAGTAGAAGGGAAGGTGGCCAGACCAGTGACCTCTGGGAATTTAAAAATACCCTAGCATGTGATTCTGACCAGGAGGGCTCTTATGATGAAAAGATCAGGGCGTTGGACTGGAAGAAACTGAAGTTAAAAAGGCACCAACCTGTCCACTTAGCAGACAGAGAAGAACCAGAGTCGAGGCCTCAAAAGAGTATCTTAAAATCCTTCACACATTCAGGGAGGTGGGGTAATTCCCTACCATACCCGGATGAAGGGATGAATAAGATGAGCACTTCCCTGTGTGAAAAGGGTAGTACAAGGGACGTGATCCAGAGAGCCCACAGCACCACAGCGGAGAAGTGACCAGACACAGTCATTCTAGGAGGGATTCCCAGTCTCATAGAGGTAGGGAGCACCTAGAGGACAGGGAGTGGACCACCAATAGCAGCAGCTCTGAGTCAGAGGATGAGTGGAGTCAGGTGCAGCGGAAAAGAAAATCTGCCAAACAGAAGAGAGGGCTGGTGAAAGACCCAATTCGGCAGATAAAGGCCACAAAGAGCTTTATGACTCTCTACAATAAGAACGCCAAAAAATCAGTATCGGAGCATCTAGAGCTTCATGATCAAATGATGACTTCACTTGGTATTGAGAATGATACAAAATTCCATGGAATTTGTCAAATGGATGTTTTCCCCGGAATACTCCAGCTTCTTTGCAGATCACCAAATCTTAAAACACTTCTCCATTCACAGGAATCCTCCGGAGGCATCAAAGTGGCCTACAACCTGCAGTGTGGGGAAGACCAAGCGCCTAGAGAATTTGTGCAAGAGCTGAAGGGATCATTTGCACAGACCTCTAGGCCGGTGAACACCAATAGCCGGTAGTTCATCAACACATACTTCCTTGCACTCACAAAATAGATTATGACCCAACTAGTAAGGCACTTCCATGAGTGTAGGACCCTAGATTGGGTGATAGAACAGGCCACCTGGAGTTATGAAGTACAAAAGCCCTCTGAAAACAAAAAGAACCATAAAAACCCCAAACCATCAAACACACCCGGTGCTGCAAAGGTAGCAGAGGTGAAAAATACTCCCATATTGGACTTGGAAACGTGGGGCACAAAGTGTCATGATGCCTACCTCCAAGGAGCCAGGTCCGACCCAGCAACCCCAGAGGCAGGCATCATTCCCCCCAGGAAAGTACCAGCGGGCCCAAGCTGGGGCCCTTTGGACACAGTCCTGGCGCCTTAGGCGCCAGGCTCATGTTGGACCCCTGTCCTGGCACCTTAGGCGCCAGGCTCATAAAGCTAGACATGTGTTCAAGTGTTTTAATGTGCACTTACCTGATGCAGACCATGCTGCTACATCCAGGCCCTCTTGAGGCCTGAATGGAACTACTTTACCTGTGGGACTACTTTCCACCTGAGTGTGGTCGGGGAAGGATACATACCTGATCGGTGGAAGGATACATGCCTGGAACTTCTCACCAAAGCTATTTAAACCACGCCCGATCAGCAACTCACGCTTCGCTTTGTTCTGCTCCTCGCAGCTGGACGCTCACCGTGTCAGCTCCTGCATCTGGACTTCAGCCACGCCTGTCAGCATCCTGGGTCGCCTGCAAAAGGAGATAAGAGAGAATTGGGGAGAGAAAGAAGATCTTACCTGCTAAAGCTGCATCACGGGGACATCACACCGACGATCCTGAAAGGGAAGACATCATTTTAAAAGCATTTCGCTTCGATCGTTGCAGTGCTGCATTTCACTCACCTTTCCTGGGCGCCTCCATCTTCAGCAGCGATCATCCGGATCTGCACCCACTTCCCAGAGCCTAGAGAGAAAAGACAAGAAAACAAGGTGAGAGAAGGAAGGGAAATAGGAAAAGCTCACTTTCCTTCTAAGACTTACCTGTTGGGTCATTCCCATTTCATTTCGGGTCCTGCCGCTTCCTGGCATTCCGGACCCCGGCCCCAATGGGGAAAAAAGACAAAGACATTGAATGAGCGAATGCAAAGACATTACCTGAACGCTCATCCAGAACTTACACTTCGGGTCGGCGCCATATCTCCGGCATTCCGAACCCCGGCCCCTAAGGGGAAAAAGACATAAGCATTAGCGCTTGCTGCAATAAGACAATGAACATTATTATTAAGCTTGAACTTTTGAACTTGCAACAGAACTCTTACAGCGCCTCACCTGAATAGTCAAGCTTATTTTGAACTCCCATCAAACCTCAATCCAGTGAAGTAACTGGGTTTCAACGCGCCCCTGCATCAGAAGCAGGATGGAGAACTCATCCTTCCAGACCCTAAGGGGAATATTCCTGCGAGCCAGAAAAGCCTGAGTAGAGGGGCCCTTCCTGTCCATCATCAGAGTCCTGCGCTTCACCATAGAAGAAGCATCAGCACTCGAAGCCAGACCTGCGCCTCCGTGGGAATCAGGTGAGCGTGACAGAACGTGAAGCCTACCCATAATTTCCCACCCGGGCGCTATGGAGACTTCCGAGACAGATCAGCTGGCCCAGCTTTTGGGGGAATTACGGGCAGAAGTGCACTCAGCCCGCCAGGAGACTAACGCTCTCAAAAGAGAACTGATCCCATCCAAGGAAAGAACTGATGACCTGGCCAAAAGGCTATTGCAGGCCCAGGCAGGGCACACTCCTTTACCTAATTCCGGAGGTACTTCCACATCAATGGGTTTGGATAACCCGGTACAAATCAATCTACCTGGACACATGCGTTTAGCCCCGCCTGAACGTTTTGCGGGGGATCCCAAGAAATATGCCGTCTTTATGAACCAATGTCGTTTACACTTTCTATGCAGACCCGGGGCCTTCCCTAACGACCAGACCAAGGTAGCCTTTATACTATCTTACCTCAGTGGCAGTGCTGCCGATTGGTCTATTCCATTGGTAAATCAGGATGATCCCATTCTCCAGGATTTTCAGGGCTTCCAGGCCAGCATGGAAAGATTGTTTGCTCGACACTCTCAAGGACAGGCCCTTGATAACAAACTGCTATCCTTACGACAAGGTAATCAGGATCTCCTGTCCTACGTAGCCACCTTTAATAGACTGGTTGTGGAAACTGGATGGCCAGAAAACAAAAGGATCACATTGTTTCATCGAGGCCTGCGCGGAGAGCTTAAGGATGTTCTAGCTCAGATAGTAGATCCACCCCAGGTCTGCGCAGACTACATAGACTTGGTAGTTCAACTTGATCACAGACTTCAAAATAGAAAAGCAGATCGGTTCAAGTACGAAACCCGAGTACCGATCAAAACCCACGTTAACTCCAAGAGTACCGACGTATCCGAACCTATGCAAATCGGCGGTGTTAAAGGACCATTAACGCAGAAGGAACGAGAGAGAAGGCGGCAAATGCAACTTTGTCTGTATTGCGGAACTTCCGGTCACTTTCTTCGAAATTGTCCGGTTAAACCACCTAAGAAGGTGGTTGGAGCCACTGATAACGATTTATTGACACCTGATTCGGGAAACGACCTAGCCCGACAAGCGTAGGGGTCCGCTTGCCGAGCTTGAAAACAAACTCTTTGACCTCGCATTTTGTCATGGCAATGGTGCTCGTGGACCCAAAACAGCCTCAGCAGTTGCATGCTGTAAAAGCATACATCGACAGTGGAGCTATTGGAAACTACATAGACCGTGAATTGGCTTCCAGGATTAAGCTCCCTCTCCGCCCGAAAGTAACCCAAGATGTCATTACTACAGTAGATGGAACCGAAATAGCCTCAGGGCCTGTAACACATTCCACTGTTGAAATGACACTGGTGGGTCAGGATGGGCATCGGGAAGCAATCGTGTTTGATGTGATCAAGGCCCCACAATTTCAAGTAATTCTTGGAATTCCTTGGTTAGAAACACATAATCCCAGAATCGACTGACGAGCAAAGAAGATAAGTTTTCCTGATTGTGAACCAACTTGTTATCCAAGAAATCCAGTTATGGGTCTAGCCTCAGCAACTTCCACCCCTGTACAGCTACCGTCAGAATGCCAAGAATTCCAAGACATTTTTCAGAAGGAACAGGCTAACACGTTACCTCCCCATCGGTCTTATGATCGTCAAATCGATCTGGTACCCAATGCTCAACTACCATGCAGTAGGATTTATGCTGTTACGGAACCTGAGAACCTGCATTTGCGTCAGTATTCAGATCAGTACCTAGCCAATGGTTTTATTTGCCCGTCCAAGTCTCCTGTTTCCTCAGCTCTGTTCTTCGTGCCTAAAAAAGAGGGCGACCTTAGAACATGTATAGACTATCGCGCTCTAAATCAAATAACGATTAAGAATCGTTAACCTCTGCCCCTGATCCCTGAGCTTATCGACCAGGTGAAAGACGCTTGTGTGTACACCAAGTTAGATCTCCGAGGAGCTTATCACCTGGTGCGTATAAAAGAAGGCGACGAATGGAAGACTGCATTCCGCACCAAATTTGGGCTCTTTGAATATCAGGTGATGCCCTTCGGTTTGTGCAATGCACCTGACGCCTTTCAGTACTTTATGAATGATGTTCTTCGGGAACTTATCGATGTCTGTGTCATTGTTTATATTGACGACATCCTGGTGTACTCTTCTTCAGAATCCGATCACAGAAAACATGTTAGGGCAGTTCTTGAGAAATTGCGCCAGCACAGACTATTTGCAAAGCTCGAAAAATGCGTTTTTCATACCACAGAAGTTGAGTTTCTCGGATTCATCCTGACACCTCAAGGAGTCCGAATGGACTCGCGAAAGGTGGGCGCCATCCTCAAATGGCCATCTCCTAGCTCGGTGAAGGGAGTTCAGAGCATGCTCGGCTTCGCCAATTTCTATCGAAGATTCATTCCGGAATTTTCCCGAACAGTCCAACTCATCACAGCTCTCCTAAAGAAAAACAAATGCTTTGAATGGACTCTTGAGGCCGAACAAGCCTTTCAAGACCTGAAAACCAAATTCACCTCTGCACCTGTATTGAAGCACCCGCACCCAGATCTCCCTTACGTTGTGGAAACCGACGCATCCAGTTCGGCCATGGGAGCTGTCTTGTCGCAAAGAGACCCAGAAACTAACCAACTACACCCTGTGGCCTTTTGGTCCAGGAAATTTTCTCCTCCTGAAATCAACTACGCAATTACCGACAAGGAGTTACTGGCTATTAAATCTGCTTTCAAGGCTTGGCGTCACTACCTTCTCGGGGCAAGACACACCATCACCGTAATTACGGACCACAGAAATTTACAATATTTAAAGACGGCCAAAGCTCAATCTTCACGACAACTCCGATGGGCTCTATTCTTTGCGGAATTTGATTTCGTAATTACCTATCGCCCTGGCTGCAAGAATGGTAAAGCGGACGCCTTATCCCGGATTGGCATGGAAGAACCCAATTCGAGTTTAGAACCTGTACCCATCATACCTGAACAAAGAATCTTAGGCCTAACTTCATTGCAAACTATTGAGGACATCCAAACGCAAGTAAAACAACTTCTAGACTCTTCAGCCTTACTGGAATGGAGTCAAAAGGGTCCTCATTACACCGTTAAGGATGATTTACCCTACTTCCAGGAGCGGTTGTTTCTGCCAAGTAAAGAATTGCAAGAACTTGTTATTGCCCATCATCATGAATCATTAATGGAAGGACACCCTGGTATCGCTAAAACGGAGGAAAAAATCAAACGCCACTTCTGGTGGCCTTCTTGGAGAAAAGACATAAAGTCTTTTGTATTGTCTTGCGTAACTTGCGCCCAAAACAAGGGTCAAAAGAAAAGGCCAGCCGGCCTACTTCAACCCTTGGATATTCCACCGGCACCATGGCAGACCTTGTCAATGGACTTTATAACTGACCTGCCTCCTTGTGCTGGTTACAACACTATCCTTGTAATTGTGGATCTATTCTCCAAAATGGCCCACTCTATCCCTTTAAAAGGTTTGCCTTCAGCTTCCACCTTGGCCAAGGAATTTCTGGAGAATATAGTTTGCATACATGGTTTTCCTTCCATATTAGTCTCGGATCGTGGAAGTCAATTTATCTCCCATTTTTGGAAGAAATGTTGCCAACTAGCACAAATAGATGTGCGGTTATCCACCAGCCACCACCCCCAGACCGACGGACAAACCGAGAGAACCAATCAGACTCTTGAGCAATATCTTCGGTGCATGTTACACCAATCCGAGTTAAATTGGAAAGACATCCTTTGGATCGCAGAATATGCATACAACAATTCAGTGTATTCTGGAACCGGACAAACTCCTTTTTATATTTTGTATGGTCACCATCCTCGGACCTCTGACCTAGATCCACCTCTGACCCTGGAAATGCCCGCAGTAAATCATCTGCATTTCACAATAACCCAAGCCTTCAAAGAAGCTGCAACTCATTTACAGCAAGCCAAGAAAAAGTATAAAGAAAATGCTGATTTGCACCGAAGTAAAACTCCTCCTTATCAAGTAGGAGACCAGGTATGGCTAGCAACGAAACATTTACCCCTTAAGGGCCAGCGAACCTTCAATCCCAGATTCATAGGACCTTATCCCATCAAGGCTATAATCAATCCCGTGGCCTTTAAACTGGATTTACCGTCTAACATGCGTATTCATCCAGTTTTTCATGCATCACTTTTGAAGCCAGTACAACCAGGGACCCGACTGTCCAAGCCTCCAGACCCAGTACAAATTGAAGGGGAATTAGAATTCGAAGTTAAAGACATTTTAGACTCCAAGGTGTTAAAGTCAAAACTCTTCTATCTTGTTGACTGGAAGGGATATGGACCACAGGAGAGATCGTGGGAGCACCTCGATTAATACAAAGGTTCCACCAGAGATTTACGAACAAGCCAAAACCCCCGGAGGGAACAACCTTGGGAGGGGCCTTGAGGGGGGGTACTGTCATGATGCCTACCTCCAAGGAGCCAGGTCCGACCCAGCAACCCCAGAGGCAGGCATCATTCCCCCCAGGAAAGTGCCAGCGGGCCCAAGCTGGGGCCCTTTGGACACAGTCCTGGCGCCTTAGGTGCCAGGCTCATGTTGGACCCCTGTCCTGGTGCCTTAGGCGCCAGGCTCATAAAGCTAGACATGTGTTCAAGTGTTTTAATGTGCACTTACCTGATGCAGACCATGCTGCTACATCCAGGCCCTCTTGAGGCCTGAATGGAACTACTTTACCTGTGGGACTACTTTCCACCTGGGTGTGGTCGGGGAAGGATACATACCTGATCGGTGGAAGGATACATGCCTGGAACTTCTCCCCAAAGCTATTTAAACCACGCCCGATCAGCAACTCACGCTTCGCGTTGTTCTGCTCCTCGCAGCTGGACGCTCAACGTGTCAGCTCCTGCATCTGGACTTCAGCCACGCCTGTCAGCATCCTGGGTCGCCTGCAAAAGGAGATAAAAGAGAATTGGAGAGAAAGAAGATCTTACCTGCTAAAGCTGCATCACGGGGACATCACACTGACGATCCTGAAAGGGAAGACATCATTTTAAAAGCATTTCGCTTCGATCGCTGCAGCGCTGCATTTCACTCACCTTTCCTGGGCGCCTCCATCTTCAGCAGCGATCATCCGGATCTGCACCCACTTCCCAGAGCCTAGAGAGAAAAGACAAGAAAACAAGGTGAGAGAAGGAAGGGAAATAGGAAAAGCTCACTTTCCTTCTAAGACTTACCTGTTGGGTCATTCCCATTTCATTTCGGGTCCTGCCGCTTCCTGGCATTCCGGACCCCGGCCCCAATGGGGAAAAAAGACAAAGACATTGAATGAGCGAATGCAAAGACATTACCTGAACGCTCATCCAGAACTTACACTTCGGGTCGGCGCCATATCTCCGGCATTCCGAACCCCGGCCCCTAAGGGGAAAAAGACATAAGCATTAGCGCTTGCTGCAATAAGACAATGAACATTATTATTAAGCTTGAACTTTTGAACTTGCAACAGAACTCTTACAGCGCCTCACCTGAATAGTCAAGCTTATTTTGAACTCCCATCAAACCTCAATCCATGCAGGGGCGGGTTTCAACGCGCCCCTGCATCAGAAGCAGGATGGAGAACTCATCATTCCAGACCCTAAGGGGAATATTCCTGCGAGCCAGAAAAGCCTGAGTAGAGGGGCCCTTCCTGTCCATCATCAGAGTCCTGCACTTCACCATTGAAGAAGCATCAGTACTCGAAGCCAGACCTGCGCCTCAGTGGGAATCAGGTGAGCGTGACACAAAGATACTCCTCCCACTAACACCAAAAAGCAGAATGAGAGGCAGAGGAGACCCTCAGATCCAACCCAATCGGGTGGTAGCCAGGCAGGGTATCAGACCAACGCTCCATCTGACCCTGCCACCTATATTAGCCCTAGATACAAGGGTAACACCCATTCTGGGGTATGTAAGGACTCCCCCAGTACAAGCGGGGGCACAATCAGGTAAATACTGCCCCAGGAAACCTCTCTGAGAACTTCGCTCCGGAGGGAAGAAATTCTCCACCCCCAACCTCAGTTTCTTTTACAGATACCCTTCAAACACCAACTTCCAGAACAATCCTCCTCTCTATCCCCACTTTCAGGACAATAGATTCCCAAATCAGGGAGAAGGGAGACCTCGGATGGAAGGTTATCAGGGAAACTGCCAATACCCGAGCTACACTGAGAGAAGGGACAGCTACCCTTTCCGGGAGCAGCAAAGGTATGAATCAAGACCTCCCTACCAACCTGAAAGGATGTCTCAACTAGAGCGACAAGTCCAACACTTAACACAAGACCTGGGTCGCATGTTGAGGGCTCAGCAGAGCCCTCAACTGGAAACTGCTGCCCAGAATAATTCAACATCTGGGTCTGGTGCCCGAGAGCAATGACAGAAAGAAACCTCTTCGATCCAGCTATATTAATTTGCTGAAATCTGCCAACAACTAACTGCTCACCTGCCCATACCTGCTCTTTCTGCATACTTCCTCTCCCGCTCATTTATGTAACTGTTTGCATATATATATAACTGCCATGTAAATATTATGTAACTGCCTGTATTTTACTATCTGTAAATATGTAACTGCTAATGCCTGTATATGACTATCTGTAACCATGTATGCTTTGCATATCATGTACGGTTGCGCCCGGTTACCTTTGGGTTTGGTGCGCATTATAAATGAATTAAACAAACAAACAAACAAACCAACAGATTCCAGAGGAGGAGGGCCGAGTGGAAGGGAGATGCAAACCCCTAGAGGAAGCTTCCTTTTCCACCAGAACAAAACCCCAGGAAACCTCTGAACCTGAACACAAATCTTCTACCCCCGAAAAGCTAGAACCTAGGGAAGAAAGGGTAAATAGGAGAAGTCGAAAGCAAAAGAAAACCCACTTTGTGGGGGATGTCCGTATCATCCCGTTCGAAGGAGAAGAATCCCTGGAGGATTCAGGGAAGAAAATCTTCTCTTTCAGGCATGGAAGGATCCCTCCCAAGGGCAAATGGGTCGCAAAAGACCCTGATTTAGACAGGGGAAGTATGGAGAATGACCCAGAGCAACACATTCTTAAACCCCCATAATGTTACCCAGATGACCCTGAAAGCACTGAGGTAACCTCCCCGCAAACAGGTTAGGGTAACTGTCTCTAAGTGCAAAATCTTTTTTACAGATTCCCGGACTCCGACACAGAAAACTATCAAAGATCACACAGTGTTGGAGTTCAATATAAAAAAGTTAACTGCCGAGCTGGCACATAAAGCACATTTTCTTTGTCCCTTTGAAGAGAGAGAAGGTAGATTGTATGCCCCCATCAAGGTACAGGGCCAGTGTGCATTATCAGCACTGGTGGATACTTGATCCCAAACCACTCTCCTGTCCAAAAAGGCCATCAACCAACTAAATTCAGGAAGGGGTAGAGTCACCAAATTACCCTCATCCCTCTTCCTGGACAACTCCAAATCTTCGATGGGAATGATATTTCTGTCGAAGGGACTTGATTTAGGTAATGAGATCATTGGACCGATTCCAAATAACTGCTACAATTGTAACAATGATATCCCTCTGGAAAAGATTTTCACCAGGCAAGGGGGGAATTTCCAGCCCTTATGGTTGGCAAGAGGTGAGCTGTGACATCAGGAAGGCTGAGGTGGTATTCCGAGTCAACAGTGACTACCTCCCATCTTTGGAACCGCCCGTCCAGGCCAACACCATAACAAATGATCTCTCCAACCAACTGAGGGATACTGCAGAAATTGCCAAGCCAGAGGTCTTTCCAGGTTTTAAGCAGATGGTCAAAGAACAAATCAATCTCGCGGATGTCTGTGAGACTGAGGAGCAAAGACAGAAGCTGAAACAGGTGTTTTGGGATTTTCAGGATATCTTTGCAGTGGATTCCTATGATCGTGGATGCAGTGAGATACATTCAACCTCCATACCCTTGGACCCCGAGATGGCACCAGTATTTGTGAAGCAATACCAGTTGCCTCTCGCGTCTATGGAGTCACTCGTAGAGATTATTAAAAACATAGAATCCAGTGGGATAATTTGACCAACCCACAGTACCTTTAACAACCCGGTACTGGGGATACTCAAACCCAATGGCCAATGGAGACTTTGCGCAGACCTAAGGGAGCTAAATAAACGGGTCCACATATCAAAATGTCCCCATCCCTAAATCGACCAGTGACTGGCCCAGATCCAAGGGTCAAATGTGTATACCACCATTGACCTGACCAACGATTACTGGACAGTACCTGTGAGTAGGGAAGACCAGTACAAGCTTCCCATTACCTTCGGGGGGCAGCAATACACATGGACCCGAACACCCTTTGGATACATAAACTCTAGCAATGTATTTAATATCTTCCTACATAAGGCCATGACCGACCTAGGCGAAAGGGTAACCTGGCCTATGTAGATGATGTCTTAATCAAGAGCTCCACTGTGGAGAAACACATAGCTGAAATATGCTATGTTCTGACCAAGTTACAGAAAGCGGAGCAAAACTGTCCTTTCAGAAGCCACAGTGGTGTAAGACCTGTGTGAACTTCTTAGGGCATGAAATCACCCCTGAGTGCCTCAGTCCCCAAGCAGAAAAGGTGGAAGCATTATTGAAATTAAAAGACCCTACCACTCTGTGAGAACTAAGAAGCCTTCTTGGACTCACTACTTATAGTAGAAAGTTCATTGAAGACTACACAGAGGTCACACAACCCTTGGTCCATTTATCCATTTATTAGAGGCCAGGGTCAAGTGGGAGTGGGGTCTGGAAAAATCCAAGGCAGTAAAACAACTCAAGAGAAGCCTTTCACAAACCCCTTGTTTGGCTTACCCCATAAAGAACAAGGTATTCTTCTTGGAGACTGGGTTCTCAGATACTTGCTTAACGGCAGTATTATACCAAAAGCACGACAAGGTCAACAAATTAAGCTCATAGGCAAGCATGACTTTGTCCTCTGTGGAAGAAAGATCAATGATTGTGAAAAGGCACTCCTGGTAACGGTGTGGGCATTGAAGAATTACCGCCCATTTATCCAGGGGGAGCACATCTTCATGGAGAATCTTCACCAATCCTTGCAATATCCCCAAAGTGACCGAATCCGAACAGGGAACGTGAGTAATTTCAGAATTACTTGTTGGATTCTGTCCATGAAAAGCTTTCCGGTGAAGTTCAGATATGGCCAAAACAAGACGAGTTCCCTAGCGCAAGGATTGGCTGACTTGCATGACTGTGCTCAAGAAAACTGTCTCAAAGGCGAAAGTCTAAGGGCCAACGACAATATGGAGGCGTACCTTGCTTCCCTGCACAACGTCTATGAGGAAAACATGTGTCAGGGGATTCCCACAGTTTATGTGGATGGGTGCTCCTACCATGTTGACAATCATGGGGAAAAATAACTAGTGGCTGGCAGTCTGGTTGAATGATGCCCCGGAACCCTGTGCTGAAGTAGTCAGGTGACAGAGTTGATGGTGGTACATCAAACAATCCTCACTGCCCTGCAACACCAACTCAAAGAACTGTTCATAATCACTGATTCAGATTATGTCGGGAATGGGTTTGTTGAACGCCTGATTAATTGAAAGACTCAAGGCATGCTGTGTTTGAATAACAAACCGCTCAAGCACAGAAAGTAATCCAATCAATTGATGATCTGGTAACCTCTAGTGAGATGACCATCTATTGGAAAAAGATCAAAGGTCACTCCAAAATAGAGGGACCAAACAAAACTGGAAATGACTTGGCGGACCAGTTGGCAAAAACCAGAGCCATTCACAGGGATCTACAAGAAACTGAATCCCTGTTGGGGGAAATCCAGGTCACTGCTGTCACCAGCTCCCAACCCCATGACAAAAATGAACTCTCAACTACCCAGTGGAGTAAAGAACCCCCAGCTGCAGATGTGATTACTGCACAAAAAGAGAATCGAATTATTGAGAAATGTTATTAACATATTGAAGACCCTGTGAATTTTCCTCTGACAGAATCCGATTATATCGGGAAGGAGGATCTCTGGGTGATGATGAAGTTTTCCAAAATGTTCAGAATCCAAGACGGTTTGTTGGTATGGAGATCCATATCTAGATGTGACCAGTTCGTGGTACCTACCTCATTCCGAAGCCTGATGTTAAGTCACACCCATGATGTGGCCACCGCCGGCCATAGGGGGCTTCATACTACATTAGAAATCTTGCCAGAGGTCGCATACCAGCCCCGCATGGGCCAGGACCTCGAACTATACTTAAAGGGGTGTCTTGCGTGTGCTCAGTTTCAGCCAAGTTCCCTCACACACAGAGCTCCCCTACAGAAAAGGGGAATTACACTGCCTTGGTCGGATTTGTAAGTCGATTTCATCGTGCCAGTGATTTGCTCCTCTAGAGGAAACAATTACATGTTGACTGTGACATGCTTGTTTACCACCGCCAACTTGTAAGGCAGAGACAGCTGCCACACTAATGCTCAATCACATTTTCTCTCGTTTGGGCCTTCCCCAAAGGATTGAGTCAGACTGAGGAAGTAATTTTACCAGTGAGGTGATGACAAAGATGTGGGAGATACTAGGGGTAAAGCGAACACTGCACATCGCCTACCCTCAAGTTGGGGGTTGAGAGGTACAATAAAACAATTGTGGGCATCTTGAAGAAGTTTGTGGTGGACTCTGGACCTAGTTGGGGCATCCGATTACCACTTGTCCTGATGGCCATTAGGTCTACACCATATTCTGCAACAAAAATTTCTCCATTTGAGATCATGACTGGATGGAAAATGGTGCTACCTCAGCATCTTCTATACAGGACTCAAGAGCAGACACTGATCAATGTGTCCACGACCATGAGTACACAAAAAATGTACAAAAACACCTTCAGCATGCTTTTGCTTATGCTCAGCGTAATTTAGAAAAGTCTGCAGAAGGGATGAAAAACCGCTACGACTAAAAGACAAGAAGGAGTACGACGTAGGAGACAAGGTCTAACTGTATAATTTCCAGAGAAACCAGACCAAAGAGCCGAAGTTCCTCCACTCTTGGCGCAGTGCTTTTGAAATTGTCAAAATCTTACCTGTCGCCTATATGATCTGCATCCCTAAAGGAGAACAGACAGAAGAGAAATGGGTCCATATCAATTGGTTGAAAAGCTGTCAGCCCAGACAGACTTTGTGACTGATTGAAGAACCCAGTGAGGGTAGAGCCCAGGAACCATCTGAAGAATAAAAGGAAATAATGCAAACCTGGATGGAGAAAATCACACATTTACAGGGAGTAAAACAACGTATACTTACAAGCAACATAGCAAAAGTAGATCATGTTGTGAGTTGTATATGTCAAGCGGAAAAAAAATGCATAACTTGTTTTGTTGTTAATGTGTATGTCGATAATAACGGGGAAATTAGCACTGTATAAAATACTTAACCTCTCTTTAACTTTTGATTAAATAACTCCTTGCCTCTATTGCCCTGAGGTGGAGCTACCAGAAAGGGAGGGGTACAGGACCAAAACCCCAAAATCTGAATAGATTTAGATTTTGAATAGTAGAATCTGAGTGCAGTCCAGAGCACCAATCCTTCAGGATGGGGAAAAGAGCAGACGTGCTCCGACGAGGAAATTCATGGAATGAACCAAAAGCCAAAAGGAAATAAAAACACTCTCGCCTTGCTCTTTTCTCTGAGTTACCTGATTCAAAGACCAGGAGGGGGGATCTGTGGGGTAAAATATAGCCACTGAATGTCAGAAATAAAATGGCCAATGGTATTTACTTGTGAAGTTGGCTGGTGCCATTCATTGGGAATTGCAGGCCAGTTCAAAACATGTATTTTTCTGACTTAAGGCCAAGTGGCATGTACAGCAATGGGCCTAGTTAAATTCTATTAAAATGGACAAGTGCGCACGTGGAGAAAGACACTTACTTTTCCCAAATGAACTGACAGTTTAGACAGGCCTACTTGGAACGTTAAAGGGGGCATCGTTTTCCCATAGTAAATAATGGCCTATAAGTGGACAATACCAAAGGGCTACTCATGTTATTTCAACTGTTACATTAAAGAAAGACATTATAGATGGACAGATGTAAAAACTGCAGCAGTACACATGAGATTAAAAGAAACAGATGTGCTTTTGGAAGCTAAATAAAAGGAACAAGGCCTTTGCAATTCAGAAATAAAGTGAAGGATAGATTACATTTATCAGGAGGGAAGAGACTTGTTTTCACCATATAAAATGACAGCATTGATAAAGAAAGGCCTATTTCATTTGGTGAAGATTTGAATACTGTTCCTGATGTAACTGTCACCTGTCCGTGTGGATAGAGTGAACTAATTTATGCTAATATTATATAAAGAAAAGACTGTATGTATGAAAAACAGGCCCTGGTGTAGCATTGAAAGTTGCAGGTACACAGTGGTTAAATGTAACATGCTAGCCTTGCAGAATGGTAAACTGCAACTTGTTTTCCCTCTAAGCTGAAATCCCCCATTGAACTGTGAACTGAGTACCTGGATCCTCACCTTGCAGCCCTTTGGTCTGATGAATGCTAGGGATGCAGGACTGGTCTCAAAGATAGGCTTCAATACATAAAGAGATCGAATTTGTGGTGAATTGCTGATAACGCAACCAACAGAAGCAACCTTTAATGCCAGGTTCCTCATAAAAAGTGCATTTCGCTCTGAACAAAGACCCTTTGAAATCTGAGCTCCAGACCTGTTGTGGCGGGCCCAGCAAGAAGAATGTCTGGTTGTCTTTAAGTTGTTGATAACATGTTCTGCAGAAGCGACCTTAAGGTCAAGCTTCCCATAAACTGTACATTAAGCACTGAGAAAGCCTTTGAAGCCAAGCAGAAGAAAATGTTAAGACGAACACGGATAAACCAGATGGCTGGTCACATGTCTTAAGAAGAAATCAAACTTACTCACACATGTAGTGCATTTCCATTGATTAAACATTGGGCACATGTTTTTTTCAAATACATAGTGCAGCGGGTGTCCCACCAAGCTCAATCTGGGCTCATATTAAACAGAAGAAAAAGTCCATTGGGACCCTGTAAAAATGGCATTTTTGTGATGTACATAGGTTAAGTTATGGGGGAAATTGTGATTCTGCCATTTCCACCTGAGAAATGAGAAAGTTGGCAAAGGGGTAGATCATGAAAATAAGTTATAAATTGGAAATTGTCCCATTTTCAGCTATTTTGGCGCAGCAGAAAACCGCGAAAAACAGTAGCTCTGCTCAGGAAGGGCATGCCGAAATAAAATGGGTATCTTCTGATTTGCCATAAAATATAGAACCCAGATATTTATCTCTTCATGGGGTTATCTGAAAGACCAAGGGATTTATTACATTATGAAATTTTTCAAAACAAAAGATTTAGAAACTCTCTGTCATTTTGAAATGGTGTATCTATTCTCCTCCCTCAGTCTACATCATACATATCTCCCAACTTCTGGTCCTATGAGCAGCCAGTGGGCGTCTTGGTGGGAGGAAAAGGGAGCAAGTTAGCCAATCCTGACCACAGGAATTATGACCATATTGCACTGTCATCCACGCTTTAAGAGGGCAGGTTTGCATCAGAACACGTCTTTTGAGGTTTTTTGGACTTTATTCTGGGAGACAGCCTGCTGCTGGACTATAGCAAGGAACCACTAGCAGAGAGGCAAGGAGAGCCACCAAGTCCATCAGGGAAACCTTGCCTGGAAACCTGGTATCCCTATCTTAGAGAGGCCTGTCTGCAGGGACCCAAGTCCATCAGGGAAACCTTGCCTGGAAACCTGGTATCCCTATCTTAGAGAGGCCTGTCTGAAGGGGCCTTGCTGTGGGAGAGGCCTGGTGTGAGCTGCCTACCAAAAGAGGGTCCTAAAAATGTGGTGGTCTTCCTGAGCAAAATGCATAGATCTCCCATGTAAGTAGATATCCCAAAGCCATCAATTGTGTGGGGAGCCACCTACCTTTATCCCTCTCCATTAGTGGATCATGGGGTGGATGAAACTGTATAGGCCCTTCGCACAATTAATTAAATCTCATTCAACTTATTTCCCCCATAAAAAAACACCCCCTATGGTGAAATCTCATTCTGTTGGGAACTCCCTGCCTTAATCCTTGTCATTAAATTGTGGGGAGGGAGAGACCCTGTGTAGACCTTTAGCACATTTGATTAAAGTAAATCAATTCATTCCCATATAGAAAAATCACAGGATGAGTGTTGTTACAATTTGAAACTAACAAAGTTCATGCCTAGTGTGTTAGAGCAGGTATAGCCCATAAAAACCTGGTTGACTGTTTTTGAAATCAATTGTATTAAAAAAGGCAGGGGGGGAGGTGGCGGGTCCATAATCCCAAAATAAGAAATCCTAAACGCTGCCTTTCAATTCAAGGTGTGTAGCAAAACAAATGTCCCCATTCATTTAAAATAAATCAGAATTACCAAGTATTGCATCTCCTCTGTATGTGTGTGAAAAACGAAATTCCCCATTCATTTTAAACCTGAATTACAAATATTGCATCTCATCTGTATGTCTGGTACAAAACAACATTTTCCTTTTGTTTTCATTTGTCTCAAATGAGCAAGTCCTGCCTTTTATTTCATGTGTGTTGAAAAGCGATTTCCATAGTGCGCCACCTTACTTGGGGAGAAAGTAACTCCCTGAGTTGAGAGTGGCCACCTAATAAACTGTGATAACAGCTCGCTTACTCCAGTCCGCTATTGCCCTTTAACTGTTAATGTTAATGTTAAAGGACATTTGTACCGCGCACTATCACCACCGTAGTGGTCCCCTGGCTCTCTGGTGGCTCTGAAAGATTAAGGGAGGGGAGTTAGTGGGAGGAAGCTGGAAAAGTGCAAGAGAGCAGTGATCTGCTGTTGGCGGCCTCAGCCTGGTGGGTCCGTTGGCTGGGCCTGGAGTGTTTGCGGCCGGTAGTCATCGTGTACTGCTGTGCGAGTCTATGTGTGTTTTAGTTTTGTTGTTGCAATGTAGTGAAGTTTGTGCGGTTTGCTGTGCTATAGGTTTGTGGTTGTGTTTTGTTCAGAGTTTGAGAGATGTATGCGGAGGGCGGAAATTGTTAGTGCAAATTGATTAGTTGGCATTTCTATGCTCATTTGAGGCGGTGGGCTTAGGCTTCTGTAGTCTCTCCCGATGGGTTTCGGGGGCACGCCAGTGCCTCTGTCCTGATTTGGGTCAGTCGGGCCATGAAGGTCCCTTTCAAATCCTGCCCGCTACCTTCCCCTTCCACTCATACGGTCAGTGCACCTGTCAATGTCCATAGCTCAGTTATTGTGATGTTTGATAATATCCTGACAATTTCACAACACAGTGGCACCTGGTGGGGACTAAGGGGCGAGTGTGAATGTTGGGTGGGGTTAGGCGGGGTTGTGGACTCCATCTTTATAGATGTCAGTAAACTGTCAGTATTTTATTGATCTTGTGTCCCTCTGCAGTCCCTAAAACCTTATTTTTCTGATGAGTATGTATCCAGGGCCACTGCACAACTTCTTTTAATGTCTCCATTTCTCAGCATACACGTGCCACCTTCAATGTGAGCTACCTGGCACTGCCTAGCTGGGCCTCTATTCTCGACCTTGAGATGCTCACTCTGGGTTGCATCATCTCCTGTGGCACACCATTATACCATTCCTCCCATCACTTCATCTGATGCTCTTCGCTGACATGTACATGTCAACCCCATGTCTGAGGTATCCCAGACACTGTTCTCTGTTGTGGCCCTGTGCTGGGCCTTCCCCAAGCAGGGAATCATACACCTTCCCACTCACACTTAAATTCCCACTTCGAGGATATATTAACCCACACTGCAAGCTTCCAAGTTATAATTTCCAAGGGTCTATGACTCTATCATTCCTGATCCTATCTATGTAATTTGGGAGAGCCAAGGCCCATCTTGTATCTCTGATAAATTCAGGTACTGCCCCTTGCCTTCTTCATCCTCCTTGCACAGAAGCCATTTCCTCATCCATGGCCTTGGCCTTGATATGCTTTCCCCCAACACCCAAGGTGGCTGCACCATGCCCTCCCCTCTTTGAAACAATATCCACCGAGTCCCTAGACAGTCTGCCCTTTCTTCCTAGGTCTGCATAGTCATCTTTTAAAGCTTACCTTCAACTATGTTCTTCCAAGCTAGGTTCCCACTATATAAAACGCAAATACAAAGAATATGAAAGCAAGAAAGAGTGCAATTCAGTCAATTTTTCGAAGTCAAAATACCTCCATGTGTAAGGTTTTGAGAGTAAATGACCACGTTCACAAAACAATAGAGGTCAGTAGTTAGGTACAAAGACAGGTTCGATTCTCCTACCCTATGTCAAGTCTGGGAAAACCACAGAAAACAAAGTAGCAAGTTAATGTGTAAAAGTTCAAACCAGGCTACAAGCAGTGGTGGTGGTAACCTTGGAAAATGTTCAAGGAAAATAAAACACCATCAGCATATTTAGGAATACTTCTGGGGTTTACAACTAGGCGCTATATTTTTACAAAAGCACTGTCTATGAAAGACTTTGACCTCATGGACCCTATTCTAATGAATATTGTTTTACTTTTTCTAGCCTTACAAATATCAAAAAATGCATGCCCCTCTTGTTGCGCCACATTCTTCATGCTGTTTTTCCCCATATGGGTTGGCATCAAAGCCATTGTTTCCCATTGTGACTTTGCACCCAATACCACACCCAGTTTCCCCCATGAAAACCTGTGCTGGGTCTCAGCATTTTCTACCTGCTGCTTTCCTTCCTTCTTCTTTGGACCACCCCCGCCTTTAGCCCTACCCGTGAGGCTTCTTGCTTGATTCACTTGCCCATTTGGGTGACGGGACAGGCCAGTGGTGAGTACCTGTGTATCTGTCACCCCAACCGCTCTGTGGGAAGTAGCAGAAGACCTCCCCTACCCTTCCCCCAGAACTCCCTTCATTGGTGCAGAGGCTGGCTCCGGCTAGGCACGTGTTAGGTGTGCACTTCCAGCTCGAAGCAATATCAGAACCTTGATCATAAGTGCCCTACCTAACCACTATTGATTATGTGAATGGCGGATTGTACTGCTTTAACACATTATTGTTGTGGTTCTTTGGGCAGCAGAATGATTGTATCATTGGTTGTAGACGCTAACAATCCACTTTCAAACAGAAACCCAGATCCTGATCAACAGATTCTCCAAGGAAAGATGACGCTGGGGAAGAGAATTAGTTTCCTTTCTAAATAAAGCTTAGGTGAGCAGTAGCATTACAGAAAATAAGGTAAGGACCACTGAGGACCATGTAACTGAGAGACATACACAGACGGCTGCAACCCAATCTGGAAGCCTTCTGAATAGAAGGGGGCACCCTTCACCACAGAGGGGCTGCAGAGATGCTTGCTATGCCCTTGCATGGAAGGCTGAGCTGAGAAAAGAGAGAAGGTTCACAAGATAGGAACTCCACGGGGCAGATGTTTAGGTTGTTTATGGCCTGAGCATTTCATAAACCAATTCAAAGCTTGGCTACATCTCCAGAGGTTGAGAGGGCATCCAAAAAGGGGGGTTGCACTATTGCATTAGGTTACCTTCATGAGCACTGCAAGCATACGAATAGCAGCAGCTCAGAGTCACTATGTCAACCTTTGTCAGCAGTGCTCTTTGTGTTCCCAAATTCATTCACAATCCTGAGTGATTGGGGAGGTGTGAGAGCTTGATTGACTGAAAACCTGTGTATGAAGTATCCACATTCGTATCTTTAGACACGATGACGCACAAGGCCAATTAACACCGTACCCGGTGATCCTTTCAGTGACACAAAAGGGCAGGGTACCTTATATTGTATATGCACTACTCTGACTTAGCTTTATCCTCTCCTTCACACACACAGGGTCCATCTGACTACAACTTGGTCCTGAGGAAGGTACCCAACAGGCAAGCACCGAAACGTCCTTGTCCTTTGACGTCGACCCTGAAGCTGGCTTTCTTTTCATTCATTCAACCCCAATATCAACAGATTGTACTGATGCATATTCTGTTTGACTAACTTTATAAAGAATAGTTGCTCACTTCCCAACAGATGCAGAGAAGTTTACTCCTGCAGATTAATTCAGCATGCATCTGTGGACTTGCCATGAACTTAACAGATCTTTCTGTAATCACCACTCTTCTCCCACAGATGTATGTTTTTTTCCCGGATGTACTCTGTAAAGACACATTGATCGGTTTGACTCTGTATTCCCGCATTGCACTTTGCTTTGTCAGCAATCTTCTGTACTCCTTTCTACAATATTAACTTCTTCAATATTGTGTATAACACATATTCCTTGATTTAGAATGCTATCAAGTTATACTCTTATATTTGTTTGTGTCTAGCATACCTTTTCGTTTGTATGCACTGAATACATTTCTGGATATATTTTGCCATTTTCTTTATTAAATGTAAGACTTTTGAAACCTCGATTTCAGGAACCATGATCATCATTGTTGCCAATTCCTAATTTAACATTACTTGTGAGTGAAATCATTCTTGCATTCATTGTATGAGTAGTTATCCAACAGGAATAAGCCATGGTGATCTGTTCAGGTATCGGCCTCATGGTTCTAATTGTCATCGTTTATCCTCCGCAACAGGCAACCTTCATGTTCTCTGTGATTAAATATAAGCCCCTGACATACAACAATAAGTATGTGTATCCAAGGTGGAGTGAGGCTGTGGGCTGGACGATGGCTATATCCTCCGTAATCTGCATCCCGCTGTGGATCATCTACAAAATGTTCTCTATCAAAGGCTCATTGAGCGAGGTGAGTTCTCACTCCAGATCGTTCATTGATGCTTCTTTTTGTCAAGTGTAAGTTATTTAAACTTGTACTTTTACAGCATTGGCCAAAGCACAGAACATTCAGTCGAATCCTGCTCAGTCAACAATACTACATGTCGCCACAAAACAACACAATTAGAACATAGAAAAAATGAGACTTGAGCATGTTGGCAAATATATTCTCGTGTTCCTGTGAGTGGTGTCTTAATTCAACCGTATGTGTGTAACTATTCTGTGCTTTGAGAGAAGTGGGATGATTTTAATAGCTGAAACCTGTCTCCGTCTAGATCATTGAGAGCTACACATGATAATTGAACAGAGGTAGTGCAAAAAAAGAGCATTTTGGTGCAAGGCAAAGTTTGTCGAACCACTTAATACATCGGTAAACATTTCAGGCCATCAGCCAGCCATAACGAAGCACTCACCACCTCAATAATACCCCGAACACACAATTTCTTACTCACAAATAGTCCATTATCACTAGGCAATGGTTAGCAAAGAGTGCACATTTTGCAGCCTGACTTCATGGTAACACCCAGTTTGGGTTTCAGGATATGTGCAATGAATGAGTGTAATGTAAATTCACATAGTATTAATTTTAGTGGACATTATTAAAGTGGTCAGAGAGTTCAGTGAGCTATGCCCTCTTTGCTCATATCTGGGCTCAACCTATTTGTCACTGGTTTGAGCCCGAGAGGGCCAGCATATCCTTTTCCCTTTGGGAGGATGATACATTGAGAATCATTAAACTGAAGTGGCAAACTGTGCTAGCAAGGGCCATAGAAAGAAAATGTTCATTGGGCTTGTATTGGTGTGAACCAGAGCACACTGTATTCCCGACCAGAGGCCTTTATGGTGGGGAATAGTCCAGATATTGGTTTTTGGCACGATGTGAGGGAAGCGAAACCTTTGCCTGTGATACACAGTAGTGCGATGAATGAGTTACCAGGACAGCAATGAGGGAGTGCGAGGTGCACTGAAGACAGGGATTGTAATTACCACCTTCTCTAATGTGATGTACAGTCCATTGCTGCAGGGAGGATGATTACCCTAGAACTAGGCATCACCATTCATGCAATGGCTCCAGTCGGGTTTTCAGAATGACCAACAATATGCAAATAATGTCCATTGAAATTAAATTGATGTAAATGTGTCTCTTATCAATTCATTGCGGATCCCCTGAATTCCAGAGTGGATTGGGCTTTTCGTGAGTCAACAAGTACAGCCTTAATGCATGCTGTTACTATTCCAGGAAAGAAATGCTGATGCAGGACCTCACTAATGAATGCTGTTTATATCCCATTGTCCGATGTCCCCAAGAGTGCGGACATCCTCAACTCCCCACACAGGCATTATTCAGTGATCAGCAACAAATAAGGTCCAGAAGACGGCAGGCGTATACCTTTTACTCTGTTATCGGTTTTGTTCATAATAGAGCTCTTCTTGCTTAACAGGCCAGTGACCCCTGAACCCGTGAATAGGTACATGTGGCTTTTTTAGTGGTTGAGTCAAATGTCTAGTCAGATAGTGAGGAGTTTGGTGAAATTTCATGGGATGTAAACTTTGAACCAATTGTTTGTTCCCCCTTTTTCCGCCTGAAATTTTTCCATTTTGTGAGCCATCTTTGTGTTTTTGATATATGTCCACTTTTTTTTCATATGTTCATTGTGTTGCTCCAAAAAGTATACATGTGTTTGTCTACCTGTTTGAAGACATGATGATATATGAATTGACTTATTTTGCTAAATAAATATCTTGCAACATGCAAGGCATAAAATAATGAGTTGTCTTTTTGAACCCTCCAAAGGAGCCATTTGCCTGCCTTTGATTAATACTGCCATGTATGGGCAGGATTTTACCAATCACCCTGCTACCACCTACACTAATGAATGTATTTCTATGTATAAATGAGTTCCTGGCGGGACATCTCTCTGTTTATGCAGTGGCTGGCGTTGCCACCACCCAACAATTACATCTACCCAGGCATTCATGCTATACACATTTATATACTATGCATGTATGAGACAAAGACAATTGACCTGGAGGTGAACCTCCAGGAATGGCTACTGGGTGGCGCCATTGCATGCATGGTTTAGCAGAAATGGTCTAGTCTACTCTCATATTTGAAGTAGAGGGATTTGTTCATGCTATTTTAAACCCACCATAACATTCACAGTTCTCAAGGCTGGAGCCAAGAGCATACCGATTTCATCCTAAATTGGGATCATCTGTCCAGTATCGTCAAACCTTTTAAACCCACCATGACTTTGCTGGTGTTTGATGATCCCGCATAATGGTGAGACTGGTATGCAGTTGTCTGCAGCCTTGAGAACTGTCTGTCTTTTGGTGAAGAAGCTATGCATAGACCATTGCCACGTGACAACACATCATGTTGAGTTTGTCCTTAACGCTGGTTAAAAAACAAACAATGCCACAGTAAGCAAACATTTTCCTGATGGCAGTACAAATGCCTCCCACCCGTGTAATCACACACATCATGTTGGATTTTCCAATAACGCCAGTAAAACGTGTCATGCAACAGTAAGAAAACATAATTTCCTTGCTGGCTGAAACAATCCCCTCCACCCCCCTCTGTGTAAGTACATCTTGCTGACTTTGCCATTAACGGCAGTAACAAAAGCCATGCCACAGTAAGAACATATCTATTTGCTGGCTGCACAAATACCGCCCTCGCCTTGTAAGAACACTCATCTTGTTAACTTTGCTTTTAACGCCAATATAAAATGCAAAACCCCAGGAAGGAAATATTTCCTTGATGGATGTATGACCTTAATGCCATTAAAGAATGTAAAGCCACAGTAAGTAAACATGTTCTTGTAGACTGTGTAAATGCCACCCCTCCTCCCCCCTGCCGCCCAATGTAAGAACACACATGTTGGCTTTGCCCTTAATCCCAGTAAAAAATGGCAAGGCTGCATCGTTCATTTTACCATAAACCCTTCACACCCAACCCCACCTCCATGTAATAACACTGACCAAGTTGGCTTTGCTCAAGTTGGCTTTGCCCAAACATGCCAGTAAAACAATCCATGTTACTGTTAGAAAACGTCCATGCTCCAATGCATACATACCAATTTGTTTTTTTCTTACCTGTTTTCTGACAAGCTCTGGACTCAAGACTCCTCTTCTGGTTTCTGGCCCCCACAATCCACTCAGGCAGGAACCTGGAAGCAGAGAGATCTTCCTTCTTCCTGACATGTGATATGGAGCCAGAGCGCCTTCGTCTCTCCACTGTGCTACCACTGCTGATCAGCTCCTAAGTGAGCATTCAAACATTTTGGGTGGACCTTGCCCTCTGCTCTCAGGCCCTACCTTGTGTATGCCTCTGGTCATGTGTCACAGTGTAGCCCAAGTTTCTCTGACCATACCCTGTTCAGAGAGAAAGATTCCCCTCAGCTAATATATAAACCACTTGAGAGAGTTCTAAACCCTTGTTTGAAGCCAAACCTCTCAGGTACATAGTCAAGGTACAACCACTTAAGCCAGTCAAAGACCATTTTGGCATTTATGGCGGGCATCCCAGTCACATGCGCACATTGATCACAGATTGTTGAGACAGCCAGAAGGAGCCTGGTATTATTTGTACCATACTTACCTTTTCTAAAATCTGTTTGTGTAGTGTGGATCTGCTTCCATAGCACCCTCAATAAACAAAATTTAAAATTCGTAGCAAATATTTTGATATCAACCTTGAGAAGCCATATATTCCTAAACTGACTGCACTCTGCGGTGTCTCTTCACAGCTTCATAATTAGCAAGATTATCCCCAAACACAATGTGACTGGGATTTCCCCTTGTGACATACCTCATTGTAGCTCAAGCACAACCAAGGTGCTAATAAGGCAGAACAAGTGCAATAAACCTCCAAAGGAGCATAATGACACCCACGGGACTTAAACTGCTTTATTGACATTATGTCACCTAGAACCTCCTCCGGACTCACCTCTGAATGAATAGAGTTCATCATATATCAGCCTGATCAAGCAAGGCCATTGCAAATTCTCAAAGAGCCTATCAGACGAGCCGTTGTGAAATTAGCTTTATCACTATATAACCTAGAGTAAAGCTTTGTGAAAATTCTCTGTGGTAGTTAATATCTTCACAGTATACAGAGAAACTTAGGACTCCTTCCTCAATTCAGGGTACATCAGCATCCAATCTATGCCCAGAAGAGCTATAATATATCTAAACGAAAAGGTAGGACTCAAAACAGTCCTTTTTTGCAGTATTCAGGGGGAAGGAAAATTCACAACCTATTCACAATCTGCCATCCAAATATTTCAGGGTTAAGGTACGACATAATAACATCACCCCATTTGTAGTAAAATAAATCTATGAAATTTTATTAAATACTCACACGATACATGATATTAATTAATTTCACATAGAAACAAAGTTAAAACACACAATTTCACGAATACAAAACACCTAAAAACAATGAAAGTACTCATGTGACTATCTCCATACCATATCCCAACTCTCTTGGCAGAAAGAAATATGTAAGAGTTCTCAGATTGGGTGGGGTCTTATGATTTAATACTCAGTCCTCCCTACTGCTCAACATGTTTCTCTTCTTCAGCCCTCCAAGTGGTGAACATTCTTCAGGAGCTGTGATCTTTAGTCCCTATTCTTGTTTTACAGTTCTTGAATCACTCTTTAATTCTAAAAACATCTTCCTCCAAATAATCCACTCTTGTACTGCAAAAAAGATACAACATGAATTAGCTCAAAGGACTATTTCTCAATTAGGTGCCACAGCCACTTGTCTTGCCCAACACATGTACTCCTCTACATAAGGTTAAATTACCTGGCAGGGATTTCTTGGCAGTGTATTTTGGAGCCAAGTGTCTCAATCACCAACGTATCCTCTTTCACCTATGAAATAACACGCATATTTTGCATGAGTCACCTTAGTTCTGGTCATATTGTGACAAACAAACATGGTTCTCCCTTAACCATCAAAGCATCTCAAGGAGGGGGAAGGCACACCTTCCTTCAGCATGGGCAGCCTAATTAAATATCAAAGGCCCCATGGATCTGCTTTCCTTTGTCCTCTGGCTGGTGGCAGTGCATACTAATGAGAGATAATTGAAGCAAGCCTGAAGGGGCATGGTTGCCGGAATAGACCACAGGAAAGGCAGGGCTAACACCCCTTTGGTGTGCAATGTGTCAACTTGCGGCTAGTTCCCACCCCTCTGTATGAAAGGCAGTGAAATGTATGTCTGGGTCCACTATTTACCATGGGCAAACCCCTGCAGACCTGACCCCTTTCAGAGGGGAGAAGTATGTGGTTTGGGGGAGACAGGAAGTCTGCTCCCAGCACAAACCTCAGGGGAACCCTGCACTTTAAGCAAGAGTCACAGAGGGCTCAGTTAACCATAGAGACACTTTGATCTACAACAGGGTGGGAGATGGGTTTGACTTAGGTATATGTTGTCACCCCCTTGTCTGTCCTGTTGCAGAGCACTCAGGTCCTGGCCTCATGCACAACAAAAGATTGTTGGTGGGGACCCATTATTGGCTCATTAGGGTGGGCTTAGCCTGCACCAATTACGGGGGGCCCATTTGGCTTTAAAAGAGAGCTGAACCCCTCACTTAGCAGATCATCTGAAGACTTTGAAAGGAGTAAGAAGAAGGACTCAGTTGGACCTGAGCTGAATCTACCTTACATCTTCCGCCAGTGAAAGAATTCCAGGAGTTCCAAGAGGGAAGCAAGATCCCTCCCCTAAACAGTTCCCAGGGAACAGAGGGAGATACTGGACTCAGAGGACCCTTTCAGTAGCACCAGAACCAGTACCCAGCCAGCATACAGTGTGGTCTGCTAGGTGCTGCCAGCAAGCTTCCTAGGTGGGAAGTGCCGGAGAGTGTCTGAACTAAGGACAAGGTCGTTGCCTGAAAACACTCTCCTGAGCTTTGTGCCATCTACCTTGAAAGGACACAGGCCCTACAAAGAAGCTAGGAGGAGTGCCACACGCATCATCCAGGGACCATCTTTTAAGGACATTTTTGAGACAGTCAAGTTCTCGAACCGCATCTGGCTGCACTGCTGACTCTTGTCACACCGCAGTCACAAGAGCTGTCCGGGCCGCCTCAACCAGCATTCCAGATCTGTCAACCAGCACAGAGCCAATTCTTGGCCCAAGCTGCTGCTCTGGACAGTCTACAGATGTCCGTCCAGACTCGTTTGCCGAACTACCTGCCGCCTGGTACTCATGGCTATCTCCCATCACTAACTGTCTCAAGGGCTGCAAATCTCCCTCGAACCCCCTTGACGCTGTCAAGCACCAAGAACATCTTCAGCACCAGGTACATTTTGGTTCTGCCCCCTGCTCCTTCTCTGAAGGCCCCTAGAGACAGTTATGACCGTTTGCCACCCAGATGCTGAAACCGAATAACCTTGAACCGGAAGACTGATTAATTTACCAACTATGCTCCTGTCACTATCCAAAGTGCATCCCTTTTCCTTGGTGAAACTGTCTGTCCTCTGTGTTCCTTTACAGGGTGGTCATATTTGTAGTGTGCTAGAACTGTCTGTTGTAGTAATTATGAAGTATATATTTTTATACAACCTTGAATGGACAGTCCCTTTTATCATTGGGTAATAATTGTATTTTTGCTGTGTTACAACTAACCAACGATCCACAACCTTGCAGAGATAAGCCTGCTGTTCCATCCACGTTACCAAAATTGAACAAGGAGGTCTTATAATTCACTTATATTCCAATATGTTTGGATCCCTTCTGGTGAACTACAGGTGTGGTGTTGATTGATGGTTTAGAAACCGATATTCATCCCTGGACCACTGGTGTCCTGGATGTTGATTCATCACAGAGACAGTTAAAAACTTTCCTACTAGATTGTGGGACAATTTGGAGCATACAAGTTCAGTAACAGAATAAGGAGGGGTGCAGGAGGGGGAGGAAGGAGTATGATCCGGGGGGAGGGAGGAGAACGGTCAATAAGGTGAAAGTGAACAGGTTCACTTGCATTATAGGGGAGAGGGCGCCCAAGGGTATGCAAAAGGAGTAGTGGGAAGGAGCCAGTGGCAGGAGTAGCTACAGAATCGGCCAAGGCTGGAGCAGAGAGATGATGATGTCCTTGATAGACCAGGAGGAGGAGGGTGCACCAGTTAGATGAGGCTTTCATAGAGCAGACTTGTCTAGAGAGCTCATCAGGTGCTATGGGAGAGAGGAGGAGAGGAGGAAGGAAGCGAAGAGGAGGGCCAGGGGAGGTCTGAGAGAGGTGAGGGAGAAGCACAACACTATATTAAAACAACAAAGTACCCCTCAGGATTCAGGTGTCAAGGAAAAGGGAAAAGCATGGGTTACAATACACAGTAGAAAAAGCAAAACACCTATACATGAGATTCCTTGAAGGGGGGAAACCCCTAAGTTTAAACACACAGTAGAAAAAGCAAAACACCTAGATTTGAGATTCCTAGAAGGGGAGGAAAGTCTAGCTGTCAACATACAGTAGAAAAAGCAAAACACAGGAAAGAGTAATAAGAGAGGTGGGACTGTTAATTGGGAGCAGTAATGGCTGTTCCTCCTGCCCATACCTTTCTTACCTTGTCAGTTACTGCTGGTTGAAAGCTGCACTGCATTCGCTACCAGCAAACACAGTCTCGAGCTGCTCCTTGTGTAGCAAGGTCAGCGCTGCTATGCAGTGGAGATTTTCGGATAAACCCCAAAAGAAGACAATTGTTTTCAGGGGGCAGAAATTGGATTAAATTGGATTTTACAGAACTCTGAAATACCCAACTATAACAATATGGATTTGCTTAAAAATTACTAAGTATAATTCAAATATGATTGGTTCATACTACGCACCATGTTTTCTGAAGTCTGCTCAATAACTTGCCTATACAAGGCAACACATTGGGCCTCATTACACGGTAGGTGCTAAACCATGGTGCTATTAGCACCATGGTTCATGCCGGTAATTTACCGATTCCGCCATGGCAGAATGGGGAATTACCACCCCATTCCGAGGTTGGCAGGGCGGTAATTCCCCATGCCGCTATGGCCCTTCTCTATTCCCATTTTTGCCCCATAGGGCATAATGGGAATGGGGAAGTCGCTAATTATGGTACCGCAAATTGCGGTACCGTAATTAGCACCAAGGTCCCTTTGCGGGTCCCTACTTTAACGGCTGGTCTACACCAGCCGTTAAGGTCGGGTCCCGCAAAGGGACCTCGTAGTAAGGCGGTAAGGGTTAACGGTCACCGGTAGCATTACCGGTGACTGTTAACCCTTACCGCCTTCCGTGTAATGAGGCCCATTGTCTAACATCCTAAATGGAACGGGCTATGCTAGCACATACAGATGTCAACATGTAGATTGCTTCATTAAATGTGGAATGGGAATTAGGGGCTGGGAAGTCATCTTTACATTGCAGATGGACATATTTATCTGCCACATTTCAAATGGCTGTGAATTTTGTTAATAGGTAAATTGCATGAAGAGGACCACCACAGTGTAAGCATCTCCTTGCATGTAGGCAATAGTTTTCTTTTGGCAACTGGACCGTATGGTGTAAACACTGCATGACCCCACTGCACCTGCTAAACAATAGAAAATCCCATGGAGCGGCAAAGCATGTGGAAAACCATGCATCCATATTCTTGGAAGTTGGTAAATTAACCCCTAAATGTTTGACTTTGTTCAGTCTAGACGAAAAATGATATTGGAGAAAGAACCACGAGAGATAACCACATCAAGATATGCCAGGAGGCTCATTATTTTGTAGGTCAAGGGAGATAACAGCTGGATAGCTATCAAGGATGGAAATATAAAAGTTATATAGTTGTCAAAATAAATTACATTTACTAGTGAGAAGAGTCAAGCTGCAGTGTAGACATTTAACATATTTGATTATTGCAGCTGAGGCACATTTTTTATACAAAGGTTGCACATAGTCCTGGATGTCTAAGGCACTGACAGATAATATAGTGATCACCCCTGCATTTGAGGGTATATGTAGATAGGCTGGAGCAATGCGAGGACCTCGCCAAGGTCTCAGGCCTGTTACGGGCCCCGTACTCCCCTGAACGGAAAAAAATCATATTTTGCAAACCATGGCTTTCTCCCGAGTGTGAATATTTTTAAAATGTATTTCTTTTCTGATTGGAGATGGTCTCAACATGTATTTTGTATGCCTAATGACCCTAATGCAAGCTGGCTGACTACATGGAAAATAACAAAGGGTGCAATTCCCGTTTCTATTTGTGAGTACAGCGGCTGGGAGGAAAAGGCTGCAGGGTCATCAGGTAAATCAGGCTGGGCTTAGTGAGGGAGGGCAGGATGCCGGATGCTGTGGGGGCCACAGGAGAGGTTGAGGATGGGGCGGAGTGTGCTGGGTGCTCCAAGGGGAAAAGAATGGTAATACACACAGGATTTTCTCAGGTGGCTGGGAGAGCATGGTCAGTCACTGGCAGATTATGCCAGTGTTCCCAGCCACCTGATAGGCTAAGCGCTATTACCCTGGTACAAATATTCAGTAAGGGAAAATCCCTAGATTACTCCAACTAGCTGGGTGCAGGGGTAATCAGTACTTCAAAAGAGTATTGTGCCAATTTAGGAAACCATATTAAGTGCTTGGCATTTCCGGAATAGTATAATCTGTGAAGGGGGCTACTGAAATGGTACACTCTCCATATTACATATCCCAAGACAGAAGGGGCAAAACAAAAATACGCTTGAGTAGAGGGCAGGGAGAATCATGTGTTGAAGCAAATGTAGACAAGACTCGCATTTTCGAGAGGAAGAGAGGTTTCAGGCGTAGGGCATAAAGGGCATTCATTGAGGAATCACCTGAAACCACATAGAGTGTGCAATAGAGTTGCCATGTTTTTAATAGTGTTCACATTATTAAAATGTTATTCTTTCATCATTCAACCATTAATAAGTTGTCAAAATGAGTAACCTATGTACATATTTTCTTTATCAGGTTTCCTGACCAATTTAACAACGTCCAGTCTAAAAGTAGAATTAAGGCACTCTGATAACCTGTGGCGTCCATTTGGTCACATTCAATGAGCTCACAGGCAAGTGACTGGACAGAATTCACACTGATAAGTTTAAACATTTACGGAAATACCAAATGTTTGGGTGACACATAACTATCACTTCCTCACTCAAGCAGGTACAGGGCCAGTAACGGCCTGCCAGCCGGAGCCTAAGGCTGCCTGAGTTATGCCAAGGACTCAGTGAGGTATCAGGGCCTTTACCCCCATGTATGCCTCTGACCGAGTGGGGATTCCTTTCAGACAACTGGGCTCCCTCCGAGGTGCACATCGTTTTAAAGGTTTCATGGTCGGACAGGAGATGAGCTCTGTGCTTATTTCATGCGCCCAATCGCCCACAAAAAAGGACAAACCAAGATGGCTTCCACCATATGAACTAGAAAAGGGACTAGTCCCTTTCTTATTTGGATTACTATGGCCAAGCCAATGGGGAGGGAGCATGTCAGCCAGATGAAAGAAGCCCCAAACCTGCAGATAAGCTGGATGGGTGAGACAGGGGTGTGGAATGTCATGAGAATCAGAGGTCGGGGCAGGGGGCGAGTGGGGTGCTTAGGGTGCCACAGGCAGATTCTACTCACATTCCCAGTCAACTGATGGATTAAGCTCCCTTCCTCAGGTGCAAATTAGATTTAAACAGCTTAACATTTTGTACACCAAGGGCTCGATTCATGGAATTATTTGCACGGTTCAAAGTGACTTTGCACTGCTAAGTAAGTAGAGGAATGGTAAACAGAAAAAAATAAAAGTAGTTGACCACCGCTCCTGACCGTTCCTGCTCACATCGATCACTGCATTTTGACTCCTTTATTGAAGGTTTTGGGAGAATTCCTTTCTGGAAGTGTGCCAGTCCACCCCCCACCCATATGTCTATTGCCAGCCACTGCTGCTGAAAGTGCACTGACATTTTTCTCTTACTTTTCAGAGGTGGCGGCAGCTCACCTGCCCAGACATGGAACTTCCACACCGGATGCAAGACGCTGAGCCGGTCTTTGCTGAGCATGCGCAGCAGCGCTCCCAAGCAGCACTCCTGCCGCCGGAACACCATGAATCAGTTTGTTAGGGCATGGGCGACAGAAGGACAGTATGTATACCATGCTTCACTGGTTGATTCTATTACTACTAATGCAAAGGTATGAAGCCTTCTCTTCATCCCAAGAGCCGGCCCCGGAACAGGTGGTATCAGCAAGGATTCTGGATTGGAGGGTCACCGGAAGAAGGTCTTGTGTGTTTGGAAAGAGTGCCATCTTGTCTGCACTCAACTTCTTTCCACGTGTTTGACTTAAGAGGACATGGCAAGATGGTCTGCAAGGTGGCGGGCCTGGGCAATCAAGTACATATGACTTCGGTACGATAATCGCAGAGACTGTCAGAGTTGTATAGTTTTTTTTCCGCAAAACATGTGTACCTTGGGGATCAAAACTACTCATTCCATTAAATCAATATAATTTCCTCAACTGGAAAGACTGTCTGCTATCTTATTCATGTTTTCCCCATAAATTATGAGTGCAGATTATTCTGAAGCGTGGTAAGATCTTAGAGAAGAACGTCGTTTGGTTAGGGTTGTCCTGGTCCCCCCACTTTTGGGGCACAGATCTAATGAGCATAATAACTCTTTCATGGAAAGTTCATGCGTGAAGTGCATGTGTGTTTGGGGCGTGCTGCGCTTTCATATGTTGCACCAAGGACTCGTATAACTTGATCTGCGCAAGTCAGTGCCTCAATGAGGGTATTAGAAGAAGGGGGCAATGCAGTTTAAAAGTGATAACTTGTACTCTATGGGCATTACATCAAAAACGGCAATACATGAACATGGCTCACTTTTATATGTGGGCCCATTTTACAGCCAAATGGATCAGGGATTCTGTAAGTAGTTTAAAGAGTGTGCAAAAGTGCACACATCTCAATAGAACTGGTGGCTATACTGGACCAACTGCGATACAAATACCATTGCTCCGTTTTCTCTTCGGCCATGTGCTATACATTGAGAAATGGGCAACTTTACAGTCAGCGGGCAGACAAGTGAGAAACCTTTGTCTGCCACTTCGGTAAACAATTATTTTCCTAACTGGTTCTACAACCATCTTTCTCTTTTAGGTTTTTGTTATTGTGTGTGTAATTCACATGCGTGCATTCCATATATGAACTGACATGTAGTGCGTGTCCTCTCTTGTGGTAGTGTGCTGGTGCTTGAGTGTGAGCGCTGTTACCACCCACTCATCAATGAAAAAAACATACTTCTCTCCTGCTAGGAAAGAACAATACAAACTCGGCCCTCTTGATCATCTCTGCAAAGCCATTGGACTATTGGATTTGTTAATAATGGCATTAATCAAGGCACATGTTATTTTTGCCTGCGATTGCACCAACACCTTTCACTCTACGCAGAGTAATCATGGAATAATTGGTATGGAAGAGAAACCATTTTAAAATCCTCCATATTACTCTGCATGAAATCATCAGCACGATTTTAATCAACAGTAAAAAACATTGACAACATATTCACATATGAGGGGAATGAGTGAGATTGTGTTGGCGATACTCCACTTGAGCCGCTACGCCCACTCACATAGATGGCGTTAGCGGTCGAGCTGCAGCATGACGTCATTTCAAGCTGACGGGCGCCATCCATATCATTTCAATACAAGTATTCTAGACTCCTCGCTTTGCAATGCTCCACTGCAGAAAGACGCATGTTTTATTTTTCCATTTGCATTATCCTCGGAATCCTCTTGACTCCCCTGCTTTCTCTACTCCTCTTTCTCCACCCTTCCTTCATTTAACCTCTGAATTGCCAGTTGTTGGTTGGCTTCCTCCTCATCTGCAGCTGGTCCTGCGTGACTTCTCTCCCTGATGTCTAGCTGGGTGTCTCGACCATTTGGCCTCACCTGGGTGCTGAATCCATCTTCCCCTGTCCTGGATGCCTGACAATTAATCTTCTCTCCGATACCTCAAGGTTTTTTTTCACCCATTGCGGGTTTTCCCCTATATTAAGATATGTAAGTGGGGAAGCCACCCTGTCTCCTGGTATATAATCGGGGTGACCGTCTGACTTCATTCGGGGACAATATGTAATAAAAAGAGGGGCACCTGGCTATTCCCTGACCCTTCCAGGTACTATGAGGTATATCTAAATTTATATTCATTCAGGGACAGATCAAATCTTTTCGATACACAAAGGAGCCGCAGAACCGTGGTAAGTACTGCAACTCGTCCTTTACGTAACAGTATGGGAATAGGGCTGTGGGAGTTTGGAGTATGAGGGTGTTTGGCCCAGGGAGGGCATGAGCCCCCCCTCCCAATTACAAACACATTGTCAAATTCTTGACGACCAAAACTGCACTAACAAAGACTTTAAAAAGAAGCCTATGAAAACACAAATATATACATGTAGATATTCCGCAAAATGGATGCAATAGAACAGTATCCATTTTTGATCCAAAAACGGCAATTAGCAACGCACACTACGATTACACAACATACGCATTTGACACTTTACCAGATATTTGAATATATTTATTTAATCCAATGTCCAATGCCATCTTCTAATAGTAACCATGCTTCCAGTTTGAGATAAACCTATTTTGTAGGCATGTTCAATTGGCAAACCTTATCCATCAAGAAATCATGCCAAAGTGGGCAAAGGTAATAATTTAATTAGGCCAATCGATTTATATTATCCAACCAAAAATAACATGATGTTCCTTGTCCAGATTTTGTCATTCAAATGTCTTTTTAATGCCCAAATAAAGGATGAACGTCTATTCGAGCTGCTCAGTCTGTGAACTATATCCCTTCCTAGTGGCTTCCAGAACCAGATAATTTCCAAAGAAAGCCATCGGGTTCTCACCACGTCTATGTATTTCAGAGGAATGCTTTTCTATCAATCTCGGACAGGCGATTGGGAAAAAGAAAATGGTTGCTTGGGACCCTATTCATCCTTTGAGATCAGGCCCAAAATGTGCACTCTCCACTAGCCATTAGAACATGATAACTGATACTGAGTCAGAAATGTTGCACTGGAGGGCGTGGCCAACGAGCGACCGATGTAGACGCGTGCTCGCTGAGCTCCCGGTGCCGCCAACACATCCTGCCAAATCCTGGGGGAATTTGACTTGCGACACTCCTGCAAAATTACGAAAAGTTGGCCGACAGACGACACGACACATTGCAGTTGCTCCCGTAACAAAACGGAGGCCGGAGGCGAAGATAACTGCGGCGGAAGGTGATAGAGCGTGGCACCCGCCGAACTCGATCCAAGATGGCCGACAGTGACTTGGGATAGTGCGCCACTGACATCCGGCACGAAGAACAGCGCCATACAGGAGGAGCGAACGGTTGATGGGAAGGCAGTGACCAACCGTACGCGCTCCGCTCCGCTCCGCGTTGAGCGCCCGCCAACTCAGAACAAGGGGCGACAGACAGCGACGGAGAGGCACGTGATTGGGCACGCGAAACGGTGAGGAGCAGGGTGGGCGGGAGGCAGCGGTTGCGAGCAGCTTTCCCGCTTGCCCGCTCCCAGAAAATCCCCGCGACTACTCGCTTGTGATTAGATCGAGAGTTAAATCCGTGCCCCGGCCCACGCACAACGCTACTAGAATCATCAAGGCGGATCCTCATCGAAGTTGTGACTGCAACGGTCATGGGCAAGGACAAGAGCAGGAGAGGCACGACGCAAAGCAAAATGGAACAATACGCGGTGCCCACACTGGCCACGGAGCCGACACAGGAGAGATCGGCAATTACTGAAGATGAGGAACCCGAACCCTCTCTCAAAGACATTATGAACGCCATAGCCAACTCCAGAACCGCTATGGAGATTAAAATGGACGGCATCAGCACAGAAGTGTCCCTCCTACGCCATGACTTGCAGAAACTCACGTCCCGCACGGGAGAGGCGGAAACCCGCATATCCAACACGGAAGATGGCCTCCGAAACATCCATCAACAGATGACCAGAGTACTGCAACGTGTTAAGACTCTAGAGGAACGGGTGGAGGAAGGAGAGGGGCGCTCTAGACGGAACAATATACGAATCCTGGGATTACCTGAGAAAAGTGAAGGCCCCTCCATGGAACTATTCCTTGAACAACTACTCATGGACCTATACGCCCCAAAGAATTTTTCGAAACTTTTCTCCATTGAACGTGCACATCGAGTCCCAACAGGCAGACCAACGCCTGGGGCCCCACCCCGCACTGTGATTGCCAAAATCCTAAATTACAGAGATCGCGACGCGATACTGCAAATGGCCAGATCCAAGGGAGCCACGACCTACAACGGCGCGAAAATCGCTTTCTTCCCGGATTTCACACGGGAAGTACAAAGAGCACGCCAATCATTTGACCAGCTTAAGAAGAAGCTACAGACCCAAAACATCAAATATGGTCTCCTGTTCCCGGCACAGCTGAAAATTTACCATAATGGCACAACCGTGCACTTTAATGACCCAAAGGATGCATGGAATTGGGCAGAAAATAACCTGGAGGGAGATTGGGGCCCCACAAATAGAAGGGATCGTGAACGAAATAGACCGCGCCCGGACAGATCCCCGAATGCACAACCACTACAAGGCCAGGATGGACTACCACCAAGAGAAGCCGACTGAAGTGTGCGGACACATGCTGATAGCAATGCACTGTCAGAGCTTTTTCCCCCCCCCCACATTGAAGAAATGGCGGCTCGAGCGGGGGCCCCCCCCCTCGACAAAGGTAATAGGACCAGCGCCGAGCAACGGCGACAGAATCGCAAATAAGTTATATTTAATGTATTGATTGTTTGTTCGGTCCGAGCAGACCCTTGTCAGGCTCGGCCTAATGTTGGGGCGACAGGTACTTCCAGTTGGGGTGGAGTATGGGGAGGGTACGAGGGAGTTTGTGTTTAGGACAGAGTTTATTTGTTTGGTTTGCTGCTCTAAGATCAATGCGCGCAATAGGCTGGGGTCGGGTTCCAGGGGGGCGGATAAGGGGCAATGCCCGGAGATACACACATTACCCGGCATGCCCGATTCCCGACCACCATGACTGACCACACCGCTGAAAGCAAGAACAGGTCTATTAAGATAATGACCTGGAATGTGAATGGGCTAGGCAGCAGTATCAAGAGACGCCTTGTACTCCAATATTTGAACCGTTATACGCCCGATGTAGCCTTCCTAACCGAAACGCACCTGGCGGGCACAAACTGCAACCTCTTCAAGCGAACTAATTACCGCATCACGATACACTCAGGTTTCTCCATGGGAGCTAGGGGGGTGCTGATCCTCGTGCACAAACGACTTCCACTGACCCTCTCATCCGTCACACAGGACACAGGAGGTAGATTCGTTCACATAACCGCGACTCTTTGGGAGCGGCCTATATCCATGCTAGCCGTATATGCACCACCTACCTTACTCACTGCACTACTTGAAGATATAACGCCAATGTTGGCGGCGGACTCCTCGAGCTTGATGGTGGTGGGGGGAGATTTCAACGAGGTCATGCACCCAGAACTTGACCGAACACACATCCGCTCGAGAAATCCAGCTACGCATACCAAACTAGCCACGTTCGCCGACGCAATAGGCCTGAAAGATGTGTGGAGACATTTGCATCCTGGCACGAGAGAATACTCTTTCCTCTCCGGAGCACACGCCTCATTATCTAGACTTGATTACTTTTTTCTCCCGATCTCCGAATTACATCTAGCAACCGATGCACACCTCCTACCCAGAGGTATATCGGACCACTCCCCGCTCGTAATGGTGCTCAATACACACAGGCCGATTCCCCCACCCACGTGGAGGCTAAACAATTATTATCTGGGCTTCCCCGACCTAGTCGAACATATCAAAAAAGGAACAGAATCATACTTTGAACTGAACACAACCTCAGTGGATAGCCCTGTAACATTGTGGGAGGCATACAAACCCGTACTGAGAGGGGAACTCATATCCCAGATCGCAGCCCATAGGAAAAAACACGCCGCGGCGATCCGGGCGGCCGAAAAGCGAGTACAAGAGGCAGAGGTAGCTCATCTATCCCAAGACCTCCCAGAATCCCATCGCGAATTACAGCTAGCACAAAAACAGTTTCAAAACGTCGCCCTGGACAATGCCAAACAGGCACACGCAGCGATGCGGACCAGAGTGTACGAAACCGGGGATAAGGCAGGCAAAATGTTGGCGTGGCTGGAGAGGCGTGACGAGGGGCTCCGACATGTTAGAGCGATCAGAACACAGGGGAATACACTAGTGACAGCGGACCGTGACATAGCGGAAGAGTTCGCAAGCTACTACAAGGAACTCTATGGACCGCCAATCTCCCCCATTGACACTACACCCATCTCGGGAATCACCCTTCCCTCCCTGACACCTGAACAAAGAGCCCTGCTAGAAACCGACATATCGGAGAATGAATTGTCTGCAGCCATAGCCGACCTTCAACCCGGGAAAGCCCCGGGACCCAACGGCCTTCCGGTCGAGGTATGGAAGAAAATAGGCACGAGCGTAATTACACCACACTTGCTGAAAATGTATGAAACCTCCCGAAACAAAGGGTCCCTCCCACAAGACCTGAGACAGGCCACCATAGTGGTCATACCCAAAGCGGACAAACCCCCAGAGTGCTGCAGTTCGTATAGGCCCATTTCCCTTATCAATACAGAAACCAAAATCTTAGCGAAAACCTTAGCCAACAGATTGCAGCAAGTTATACCCTCCTTGATCCACCCGGATCAGTGTGGTTTTATGCCGCAGAGATCCACGCGGATGAATATACATCGATTATTCATGGCGATGGAGAATGCGACCACCAATCGAGACCCGTTGGCCCTGTTGGCCGTAGACTTCGAGAAGGCCTTTGACTCTATCAGGTGGGATGCGATCTGGGAGATAATGCAAAGGATGGGATTCGGGCCCCAGTTTATGAGCTGGGTTAAATTATTGTACAAATCCCCGCTAGCAGTCACGAAAGTGAATGGTCACGTGTCAGGCCCCTTTGAAATCGGCACAGGAACCAGACAAGGATGCCCACTGTCGGCCATGATATTCGCAATAGCGATTGAACCACTCGCTATACTGTTAAGAACAAACGAAACATGGAAGGGATTTAGATGGTCTGAAGCCTGGGAAGATAAGGTGTCCCTATACGCGGACGACTTATTGGTTTACTTACAAGACCCGGTCAGATCCTGCCCCATAGTGACTGATTTACTGCAGAAATACGGCTCCTTCAGTGGCCTGAAAGTAAACTGGGACAAATCCACCTTATTCCCACTTAAACAAGAGGGAGACTCGATCCCGCCCCAATGTCCCCACCGGGTAGAAAGGGAACAATTCAAATACCTAGGTATTCTAATAACAAATAAGCTGACTGATTATGTGCCCAGAAACCTGTACCCAGTCATGACAAGATTTGCAGAGGATGCCCGTCACTGGTCATCCCTCCCGCTGACACTACTGGGTAGAGCTGCACTCTTCAAAATGATGACCCTACCCCGCCTACTCTACATATTACAAAATGCCCCATTACACATCCCTTCAAACATATTTAGGAAAATAGACCAGACACTCCGCAGACTGCTGTGGAATAACGGTCATCCACGCATAGCCCTAGCTACACTCCAAAGATCCATATGGGAGGGCGGAATAGGACTACCCCGAATGCAAACATACTATTGGGCCAGTCAATTGATGAAAGTGAATGACCAACTACACGGCGACACCGATGCACCACACAACAAATCTCTAGAGTCGGACACTCCTGGAAAACCCATCATGCTGTACCTTTATAAGAAAAGAGACCGCGCGGCTACTCCCAACATGCGCGCACAGCTAACACAAATCTGGACAGACGCACACAAGTTCGTGGGATGGGGCGACAAACTATCGCAGGCCCAACCTCTGTGGAACAACAAGAACCTTCCAGGTGTATACACGCTCCCCAGGTGGCCGAACTGGTCCCGGCAAGGTCCGCCCATCTTGGGAGACGTTGTGAAAGATAACACCATGGTCCCTTTTGCAGAGCTGGCTCTCCGACTTGGACTTCCCCAAACCGAACATTACCACTATGCTCAACTACAACACGCACTACGAAACATCCTCCCCGAAGTGAGCCCCCTACCGGACTTCACCCCCATTGAGAGAAATCTACTCCCGGAACCAATTACCCGGAGAGTGACATCGGTTCTGTATAGTGCCATAAGTTCCTTTGGCACACCAGATCTACTGTCACTGCGGACCAAGTGGGAATCGGACGTGGGGGCCATACTGCCGGAGGAATGGGTCATGACATTGATGTTCCCTAGGGAGATAGCGATTTCATCAAGGCTTAGATTGGTTCAATTAAAGATATTACACAGAGTATACTATCCCAGGGTGGCCCTACACAGATGGGGAAGAATAGATGATCCGAACTGCCTGCGATGCAAAACAGAAGAGGGTACCTTTTTCCACATCATATGGGATTGCACACATATACAACCACTTTGGGAGGCATGCTGTGCGGAACTCTCTAGAGTTATGGGGAAAACAGTTCCCAGAAACCCTAAGCTACTACTATTGGGGATAGATGATGAAATCGACCTATCTAGATATGAAAAACTGCTCTTGTTCACCACCACCGCACTTTTGAAAAGGAACATTGCTCAAAAATGGGGCTCGGACCAAATACCGAGCTATGAACAATGGAGAACGGATGTGGATATCTGTGTCGCAACGGAATACAGAGTATACGCGGCCAGAGGATGCCCGGCAAAAGCCCTGAAAGTGTGGAGGAAATGGGAAGATGCCCAATGAGGATTATAAAACAACTGGACGCTGCCTGCGGGCTCAACTAAAGCTGTCCCCCCCCCCCCCTTTTTTCCTTTGCAAACATATGTGTACAACATCTGAAACAGCCAGTAACCCTCTCCGGCAATGCGCATGTATTGATTGTTTACGTTGTTTATTTGTTTAACCTTGTTTTTTCCTAAAAACACCAATAAAATGTGTTATTAAAAAAAAAAAAAGAAATGTTGCACTGTGTGCATGTGGAGAATTAAGGGGGAAAGTTACTTTTTGTGCCTGGCTACTAGTTTGGAGTGTGCAATTTACCAATGATGTTTCATTATTATTACTAACCTGAGGAGACTGCTCACTAGATCTATTTACAAACCTCACACAGTGTTTGGGACATTTTCTGGTGGGATTGTACGCCCATTGATCTTCTTTTTCTCTTATGAATCAATAGACCTGTTTGATTTTACAGATTGATTTGCTTGACAACCCTCCATCTTGCTTCTCCCACTCCACTTCCACTGTTTATAGGCCACCCAGTTTCTTTAAATCTCTACAATCTCTTTACTCTCCCCCTTTTCAATGACCTAGAAGAATTCGGCATATCCTTTGCAAACTATGCTGATGACACACAAAGCCTAGTCCCAATAACAGGCAACTATGAGCAAGACCTCAACACCCTACAAAGCATATATGCCCGCATCCAGGCATGGATGGCAGCCAATGGCTTATGCCTAAATCGGGAAAAGACCGAAATACTGTTGGTAGGTCCCAAAGAAGCCCTAAAAAAACTAGATGGCTCATACAATTCCTTCATCATCGAAGACTCAGTCATCACCACCTCTTCTGGTGTAAAAACCTTAGGCGTCTACCTAGACTCCACACTGTCTATGGATAGGCAAGTCAGTGCCATTTCCTCCCCACCACCCCTTACATCAAAAATCATAAATGCAGTAAGACCTCATCTATCACCAAAGAACTGCCTAAACATCGCTAGAGCTACAATCGGAGCAAAACTGGACTACTGCAATATCCTACTCCTTGGCACCTCCACAAACAGCATTAACAGACTGCAAATTGGACAAAACAATGCCCTCAAAGCAGCCCTCAACATACCCAAGAGAGAACATATCTCCCAGGCAAGAAAAGAGGCCCACTGGCTCCCGATCAAAGATCGCATAATGTTCAAAGACCTCACGATCACACATATATGCCTCGCCGAGAAAGCACCAGCCTATCTAGTGGAAAGAATACATCAAGCTCCATCCCACAGACCTAAACGCAACAAATACTCTAACCAACTCTCAGTCCCAACCTTCAACAGAACCAAGGCCGGTGGTACCAGCTTTGAAGTCTTAGCTCCCAAAGCCTGGAATTCACTGCCACCTATTCTCAGAAAAGAAGAATCCCTACTCACATTCAGAAAAGCACTAAAAACTGAACTACTCAACTAAACTATGCTCCACTACTGCCTCCTACAACAAGTAGTTCCACAGTAACCATGGAACACCATCTCTGTCTGTTATTGTTAATAACAATTTTTCTCACACTGTTCCACTGTAACCATGGAACTCCATGCACTTCTTATCGCAAATAGACATGATCTATGCCTGTCACCACTGTTGTTAGCTTGTACCAAGTCAAATATTCTGTAACAGCGCCACGATGCCCCCGGGCCGTTGGGCGCTTAACAAATCCAAATAAATAAATACAAAATAAATAAATAAAGAACCTGACCCTCCCTGACATTACTGCAGCAATATGTAAACCAACCAAACATCTTCACTACATTCAGACAAGCAACTTTGACCTTGATGTGTAGATAGCATCAGGTAATAAACCCTATTACTGGAATCTCATAACCACACCAAATACCCCCTATTCCCAAAATTGTCTATCACATTAGTATTCTTAATGTTGCCAAAAGACGCTTTTACCAGGATGATGCATCACATCAGTTACACAGTCTGTTAACATTTCATGAACACCAAAAACTCCCAGACCTGTCACATCAAAATAGATCCATGTGGGAAAATCCCCAATCTTCTCAATTTGCTACCCTGGACACAACCTTCAATCACTGTTCCTACAAAACTCCTGAACCCTAGCTTCACAGAGCAAACGTTATGAAGTTCTCGAAAGGTACCATGGGCAAACTAACCCCACGCTCTGATGAGCCAATCGGTTTCAGCCAAAAAGATCGAGTTGAAAAGACCTAACCAACCAAAAGGCCTAAAGAAGTTACTACCAAATGCTCTCCCTTCTTAAAGGTCGACCTTTGGTTGGGTAGGTCTTTTCAACTCGGTGTAGGGCTGCGGGGTCCCTCGCAACCCCTGCTCACTATACTGTGCGTGGGTGTTGCAGGGGTGTCCCCAGTGGCTGTCCCGCAATCCCAAAAAAAGGGAAAAAAGGGCGTGACCCCTGCTCACTATACTGTGAGTGGGGGTCCCCCGCAACTGTCCCGCAGTTCCTCAAAAAAATGTAAAATAATACAATTCAAAAGGCTGCGTGTGCTGCGGGGGTGTTCCCTGCAACCCCCTGCTTACAATACTATACACACTATCACTTCCGTGATCGGGAACCGGCGCCACATTGTCCTTTCATTTATTTTTTTTGTTGGGCCAGCTGCAGGGGTGTCCCCCCTAGAACCCCCACTCACTATAGTGACCTGACAAAAAAACAAAAGCAAAGTGAACAGGCACAGAGCGAGGTGGAATGCAAGGTACGTAGCAAAGTAAGTAGGGGAGTAAGTAGGCGGGTTGGTAGGGGTGTGGGTAGGGGTATGGTGGGGGTGTGTCTAGGGGTTTAGGTATGTTGGTAATGTTCAGGGGAGAAAAGACCGAAGATTATTTAAAAAAATAATCTTCAGTCTTTTCTCCCCCGAACATTTCCGCTTCGGTCATTCAACCCTAAATCGACCCAATCACTGGCTGCTCTGTGCAGGTCTCTACCTTTGGCCAAATCTGCCAGAGTAAAGACCCACTCCTTGCTCTTCCATGCCACCCAACCTCATTGGGCGAAACAGCACAAGTAACCATAGACACAGTCATTCAGCCGTAATGGATGCTTTGATGTGACTGGTCTACGTTTAAACGAAACTGCTACATTGACTCATTGGAGAAAGATACTGAACAAATGATGCTCTCAAAGTAATGGGCAAACTTCACCTAGAACCTCAAACAATTTCTACAGTGTCAACATCAATGTACCCTTCAAAGATCTCTGAAGAACCCTTTCCCTTTACCTGCCTTCCAATATCATTCCTCCCAGAACCTATCAATTTTCTTGGAAACCCCAGAAACAATTCTAGCCAACTTCCCTCAAACGAGCATCCTTGAGAGGCCCTTGCCTATCACGTACAATATGCAATTCACCACATCTTCCTTGTGCCCTTACTCAGCATCACCATATGCTTTCCACTGCAATGCAAGCCACCTATAAACCTCAAAAGGCTCTCCTGTAACAAGCCAATGATGTAGATGATAACATATTTTCAACCGCTTCCAGTGCCTTCTTTTTTCAAGCATTGTTAAGTCCTCCGCAATTCCGCAATAGGTTTTAGCAAAACGTCGACTGTGGGGGCCAACTTTCATTATCTGCACCACTGCTAAGGAGATAATTCTAGACAGATTAGGAATGTTGGCTTGCGTCACATCTAGGCAGGATTGTGAATGTTGGCTTGCGTTGCTTATAGACAGGATTGTGAATCTTGGCTTGCATCATTTCTAGACATGATTGTGAGTGTTGGCTTGCATCGCTTCTAGACAGGATTGTGAATATGAGCTTGCGTCACATCTAGGCAGGATTGTGAATGTTGGCTTGCGTCGCTTCTAGACAGGATTGTGAATATTAGCTTGCGTCACATCTAGGCAGGATTGTGAATGTTGGCTTGCGTCGCTTCTAGACAGGATTGTGAATATGAGCTTGCGTCACATCTAGGCAGGATTGTGAATGTTGGCTTGCGTCGCTTCTAGACAGGATTGTGAATATTAGCTTGCGTCACATCTTGATAGAAATGTGGATATATTCATGCGCCACATCTAGAAAGAATTGGAAATTAGCATGTATGACATCTAGATAGCGAGGCCACTAACCAACCCACTAGAAATATCACCCTTCTGCATACACCTCTCAAATGCTAACCAAACACAACCACAACCCTAAAGCACAGCAAACCGCACACACTTCACTACCCTGCAACAACAAAAGAAATCAACTGGCCTTTCACAAAAGAACATGATGGCTACCAACCTAAAAATACACCTTAGCTCAGACAACGGTTCAAACCAAACTGAAGCTGCCAACAGCACATCACTGCTCTCTTCCACTTTTCCCGCTCTGTCCCACTAATTCGTCCCCCCTCGTCCTTTTCAGATCTGCCAGAGTGCCAGGGGACCACTCCGGTGGTGATAGTGCATAGTACAAATGTTCTTTAACATTAACATAATGTATTGGCTTTTCCATGTTTTAAACTTGTGATGTGCTTTTCTTTAAAAAAGAAAATATTATTTGGATGAGTCAATCAAAGGGTATAATCCTCAGGAGCTTCAAAATCCTCACATCTCTGGATGGCTGCATGTTTGCTACTGCTGCTACTGTCTCATTATCCAAATTATCCAAAGTATCCTCCATTCTACTGTCTGGCCCTGTAACTGCAGAGATTGTCATTATAGATATGACGAAATGCTCACCAAACCCTCTGGTCATCCTACACTGCTCCTGATAAACACATTCTGTGATGCGGAAACCTACCACCAGATCATGCTATACAATTTACGTGTAAAAGTGAAATGCTTGAGAAACATTTGTACCTTCTTCAGCTCAATTTTCTTCACTTGCTCTTCTTCCTTTAACAGCTGAACCTACTGAAAGTGCCCAGATGTAAACTTACACTGGCAGAAAAAGGGGCTTTTTTGTAGCAGCCCCAAGAGCTTGGAACAGGTTATCGCCAGATCTCAGGGAAATTAAATCTATTGAAATATTTTAAAAGAAGCTAGATACCTTGCTATTTAGATATTGTCTGTATTCAATCAGTTGATGTTGCTTGCATGAGGTGTTCCTCAGTTGTGTCCTTTCTTGTACATCTTGTTTTGTCTTCTTTGTTTGTCTGTTTGTTCTGCGCCTGTATGCCTCCGGGCCACTTGGTGCACTATACAAATACAATAAAGTAAAAGCTGCACCCAAAGCTCAATTTGTCAAGAGGTGATCTAGTGCATATTTACTTAAACTCCAACTCCATGGCCCCCTGTACAAAGTGTGGAAAAAGGACGTTGCACGTAATCCAGTGTGAAATGTGCTTTTGGCTTGCCTGCTCTGGGAAGGGGGATTTGCCAAACTGGGCCCGGCCAGCGGAGCAGCGCAGAGAGTGTGAGGTGAGGGGAATGGGTCAAGAAGCAGGTACGAGTGGACTGGAGAGTGGAGTGGGAAGAGGGAGAGGGAAGGAGGAGGTGGTGAAAGTGGCATGGATTCAGGGGCTGCCCACGGTTTAGATGGGCAGTTAATTGGGGATGTGGGGATTCCAGAGCTGTTCCCTGATAAGAGGGAAAGTGGTGAGAAAGTGGGCAGAGAACAGCATTACATATTTCCATTTCACGACTCATTGCTCAAGAGTTCCAGCTCAACGGGAGATGAAAAATGGATTCAACTCAGGAGGCGAAATAGGACCAACCCAATATACAGGAAAGTCATCATATCAGTTGGTGTGCAGGCCTGTTAGGTTGATTACTAGGTTTGTCTCTGGGTGCTGGCATTCATCAGTGATGCCACTTGTAGGGAAAATAATCTACATAACAACAGACCTGTAGTTTTATTCTGTTAACTGCAGCACAGCATTCAGGGGTATGCCTAGTAATCAGCCTGCTGTGTATACAAAATTACTGCCTGCAAGAGGTTGCACCTAACACATCAGGACAAAATGATAAGAATACAGTGTAAAGAGCCCCGATGATGAAAAGTTGGTGTGAAACATGTATAGTGCGATGCTGGAAATGCTTTGGAGGGTCAGGGCCTTCTCGTGCTTGTCCCACTACTTCACTGTTGCGTTTTTCTGCCACAGGAGTCCAGTCTGGACCTCAGAAAGTGCTGCTCTTCATTTTTATTGGTGGTGAAAAAGACCCATGGGATACACCTATGACACACATGGGTAGAGGTACACCTTTGTAACCCCGATGTGTATTTTGGGGCACATGTGTGTTGCCCACAGAGCTACATGCTGACTCTGCAGTGGCTCTGGGGCTCCTCCATTTCTGGATACCCAGGTCCTGCAATAAGAATCAATGGATTCCTGAACAAAGGCAAGATGGCACCTGTAAGCTGCATGGCTTTCTGCATTTCCGTTTTGTTTCTCAAAGTCATGAGAAACCCTGGCTCTGTTTCCTCTTCCCCCTGATTAGATGTTGGGTGGAGAGACCGAATATGGCTCTGGGGCTGCCCTGCTAGACTGGTAGAGGACTTCCAAGGGGATGCTTGTTTTAAGTACACCCTATGAGTGGGACCTGAAGCAATGGAAAGGGGAATCAATTCACATTCTGTGTTGTGGGTGCCTGGCTTTAGTTCTGTTTCACAGTGCCTGTGCTCCTGCCTGTGCCAGCCCTGTCTGAAACTGTAGTGAATTCAGCATGTGCTCTGAAAGGCTGGGAGTTGCCCCCAATTAACATCCACTGTTTTGAGTGTCTGGTTTTGGGTGAAGGGCCTCAATGTCTGTGAGCCTAATTGGATGCTGCATGATGAATGCACTAGTGAGCTTAACTCAGCCTGAGTGAATGGGGGGGATTTGTGTATAACAGTAGAACCCTCAATTACCTCTGTGTCAGAAGCCAGACGTCAGAAGCCAGAAGTCAGGAGCTTGGAGTTTTCCTGGAGGTGTATCCTGAATCTAGCTGGAGGAAGAAGTCTGCTGCTGCAACTCCTCATGGAATCCAAAGGCTGCTGTGCTGATTCAGGTTCAAGGACTGATCAAAAGAGGACCTGTACAGGCACCCTCTTCCCATAGCTACGAGGGGACATTGTACAACTGCTGTTCTTCACTCAAAGTGTCTTTGAAGCCAGTCATGAGTGCTGGCTCGTTCTGCAGAGGTATTGTAGTGGGTCTAGAAGAAGAGTGACCGGACATCTTGAGCCCAAGAACTCAACCAGAATCGTCCTATCATTCTATGTCCGCAGGCTCTGCGTGACCAGAACAAAGCCAAACTGCTGTGTGTCAACTAGAAGAGGGGGTACCCTGGTATTGTGCTGCTTGATGCACAGAGCTTGAGAAGTTCCAACCAAATGAAGAAATCTTCAAGGGGCACTGAAACCTCGGCATCTGTCTACTTTTTCACGGCTGAGGAAGTCCAGTGTCGTTGCCTGCATATAAGTGTCCTCCAGTGGGTTTCCCGCCATTCCATACTGAAGAACAAGTCCAGAGGGTCCAAACCTGGTGGTGGCCTGAAGAGAAGCCCTGTGCTCGAGTTTAACTTGCTAGAAGCCATTTTGTCATCCATGCTGCGGCTGCAGCACCAAAGAATCAACCGGTGACAAACTGCAAACCGATAAAACACAGCACCTACTTCTGTCACTGAACCTGTCACCAGCGAAGGTCATCGATTAAAATGTCCCAGGCCTTGTCGAGGTCCCCAGTGAGTTTCAGCTTTTTCGGACATCCACAACCAACGTAGTAACCCGACCAAGGAGACCACCCTGACAGACCTTCACTGCTGCCTTTCTGACACTGCTTGGTTCCCTTCTCCTTCTCGACAGCGATGACCCAGCAACCTCTTCTTCCAGAGGGGTCAATCTTTGAGGGGCATCCTCGTGTAAAGCTGAGAGACTCTACCACTTGGATTTCCAAGACACCCAACGTATTGTGACGAGGAAGAGGGGCTTCCTCCTGCTGGGGCAACACAAGGTTCCCGGATTGGTCTTGGGCCTAGCGCTCCTGTTGCTTCCCAGGTATTTTGTTTTGGTGGGACCTGTAGAAACAAGAACAGACAATTACTGAACATTTAAGGACTGGACTTTAATACTAAAGCAAAGAATAACTTGCCTATTATTGCAGGTTGCCCAGGTGGGGTGATCTCCACACAATGTTGCATTTTTGATCTAAAACACATTCTGGAAGTGTTCTAAAGTGAGTTCTAATGTTTGTTTTGCCCAACTCCAAGGAATATCAGCTTATCAGCTGGTCCCTCCAACTTTTCTCCACCAACGGAGCACCCGACTCTCTCGTCGATTGTACAAAGCGTTAACAATGTTCCCAGCACTCTTTCCCATTCTTGCCCTTCCCCATCAACAAAAACCATATAGTTGGTGAAACACATGCCCCGACTCTACCCTGATTAAAAACCACCATTGCAAAAATATTATATAGTGTTCAAAAATAACATTGCAATCTGGACAACACATTGGCAAGACCACAAATATGTTTCCTTAAATCTGCATACAACAGCCATAAACCCCCAGGATACACCGGCAGAAGCCAGAAAGCTGCGCTTATGCCATAATTCACTATCGAAGCTCCTTGACCACATGCCATCGTCAAAGCAACTGCCTGGTTAACTCTCACATAACATTCTGCCACAAAATAATTATTCACCAATGCTACGTACGCCCCTTGCATCTTTGTGGGCAAATCACCCTCCCTTCAATTCTTTCCTCAGCTTATCAGCAATAATGGCCACATTTTCTCTGCCAACCTCGGATTTTCCACCCACCTGTTCCACATTGATCTTCTATAATCTAGCCTTGAACTGAATGTAAGTCGCTGCCGGTCATGGCTATAGTTTAGCGATTCCTTAAGCAGCAGTTCCCTTCCCCAGCAAACCTCTATTTCCTACCACTTATGTACCTTGAGCAGCTACATCTTCCCTCTCTGCCACTGCTAAACACTGAGCAACCCAGTGCCATCCATGTGGCTGCTGCACTCATGCCTACATGTTGACAGTGCCCTAAAGCATGCTATAGGCCCAACGCACCATTGGGTGCTCCACTTTGCATCTATTTCCCACCCATTCTTGAGTGGGGACTCAAGAAAGAGCTGCTAAGGAAGGGGTAGTGCACTAGGTGTGCTCTTAGATGGGGCTACCCTCTACTGGAGTCATAGATCAACATCCCAGAGCCATACGTTCTCCATATCGTAGCAATGTCACCCCTTCAGAATCCACATGTGCCTGAACTGATTACATACATGCAATTGAAAAGCAGAGTGCACCTTTTTGGCGAGCTCTTACACATGCTCGCATGTATTATGAATTCTGATGCCCGGTTTCGAGTGTTACTGGAACTCTTCACCGCCTTGCTAGCTTCATCTCCATTCTTACCTTTCACCACCTTGCTAGCTTTTTCTCCACTCTTACCTTTCACTGCCTTGCTAGCTTCATCTCCATTCTTACCTTTAACCGCCTTGCTAGCTTTATCTCTACTCTTACCTTTCACCACCTTGCTAGCTTTATCTCCACTTTTACCTTTCACCGCTTTGCTAGCTATATCTCCACTCTTTTAGACCCTTTCTTCACCTGCATCTCCCTATGCCATAGCTTCAAGATGTCCACCTGTTTTCCTTTAGCGCCTGCATCATCAGGGTCCCGAATGGCTTTTGTAGGACAATTTCCTAATTTGGGATTTTCCTAATTTGGGATTTTTGTTATCCATTGCATGTGCATTCCTTTTTCCCCCTTTCCTCCTCATCCACTTGTCCACCTCTTGCTCTTTCTCCCTACTCACCCAAATGTTCATTTTATTAACCCATCTTGAATAGTTTGCAGCTCTATGTTCACCTACTGCCTTATTCTAATCTGGTTCCTGCTTGCCACCTGTGGCCCTCTGGCTTCCTTGTCTTTATACCCTTAATTTCCTTTCATGACCCCCAACTATTTTTACTCTAATTTCTGGTACTTAGCTGTTCCATGTCCATTATCTTCTCCCTCTCACGTGCAGGAAGATGCTGGCACACTTCTGCTGACCTCTTTCTCTCATCCATTAGTTTGTCTTCTATCCTTCTGGCTACCTTTTAAAACAAGCACCTGCTGCAAAAGATAACAGAGCCATCTCTCTCCAGCTCACCTCCCTCATCCCAAGCCCACGCCTTCACCTGTCCCAACTTTCACACCATGACCATTTATATCTTTGCTAAATATGTGTTCACAAAGTCCTCACCTTCTCCACTTCTTCCACCCTTGCAGTCTTATTCATCTCTGCCACCATCTCTTTAATAATCTTCCCTTCTTCCAGAATCCCCTCATCATTCTTGCCCCAGTATTGCCATTCCCCTTTGTTTTTCTTTCAACTTGTTCCTAATCATGTTCCCCATATTTGGATAATCCTCCCTAGCTACCAGTCCCTCCTCCCAAAACCACTTGTCCCTGGGTGCTCGTTGTCTGCCAACTTGGGGCATCTACCTCCATGCCCGCATCTGTGTGTTTGGAGGGTTTGTGTGAACACCTTCTATTATCTTCAAATCAGGGGTCAGGCACCCTGCTCTTAACTCTAGCTGCCCTTACTCTCTCCTGTGAACTCCACGAGTGGAATGTCCCCGACCCTTCTCTCTTGTCACCTCTAGCCAACCCAGAGGGCATGCCATGCCACCTATGTTGCTTCTCCACTCCATCACCATAATTCTGACATCTGCTTTACTGCATGGCCGCTGCATTCTCCCCCCCTCACCAGAAGAGCATCACCTGATGCCCACTCACTTCCATGCTGTCCAAGACTCACCCAAAGTCAGTGCTATTCTGTTCTTTGTCTCAAGTGTCTTCTTTGATGGGTCCTCGAACATGTTCTAACTTTCCTTGTTCCCCAGCACCTCCATAGGGTCCCTTGCCATCATAACACCAAGCTACAGTGACACCAGCACGGAATGTCATTGGACTCTGTCCCTAGAAACGCTTCCTAGCTCCCTCAAGCAAAACCTTCCCTGTACTCACCATAAATGCTGCAGGATTACTTCATAGTCTGGCCACTGGGCTGCATGCAATGGCAGCAGTGAGTACTTTGTCAGAGGCTTGTTGCAAAAGCCAGTCACCTGGTTTGTCACTTTCAAAGCCTCCTGCAAAGTCTCAGTTGACATCGAACATCTGTGTTTAGGGGGTGCCAACCCTTCCCCCCTCAACTGAGTATTGATAACATGATAGGCAGATTAAATGATTTTATTATTGCAGAAATCAGGATTATAGTGCCTTTATTTAAGGTAAAAAGTGCACATGGCAATGCACATATTTGGGTTCAAATGACCCAAGAAGTGAAGGGTGCTTCAAATATCACACACATACCATAAATGTATAGTGATATATTATGACTAAGGGATACAAAGTGAGAGACGCTTAACTAAATAAATAATAGCTCCCTGGCAAATTAAGACAGTGTCAGACAAGAAAAATATTTCAAAATGGTGTCCAGTTCCAAGCCAGGTGTGGAAAAACTATAACTCATGCCAAGAGTTTTCAGAAAAGCAACAGAGGCTGATACATTGGAGATAGTCTTTGGCAGCATCTCAGAGTGAGATAATTGGGGTTTGTTAGGTTAAAAATGGAACTTGGCAGGAAATGCAGACATTATTAATGATGAAGCCAGATAAAGCAAGGGAAACTTGGATACATTTATCTATGTTCTTAATGAGAACGGCACATTGTGCTTTATGCAGACCATTTTGAGAGACCAGTTCTATTATTTGGCTCCATATAATAGAGTTTATCTATTTCTCCACAGTATAAGACACTAACTAACTTGGCAGGACCTTGAAAATCAGATAAAGAGTAGACATTGATGTGATGAAGGTGCTTTTGGCAGAGGTTGAGAACTGTCATAAATGTGTCCAGCCAAGTCTAAAATAAGCTTATCAGTTTTAGGCATCAGAAAAAATTGTGGATGCCAGCTATGTTAATGTTGTCTTGGTGTACACCAGATAAGCCATCCAATGATATTGAAGGGATGTTTTTTCCTCTGACTAAGATGACCTATCAGAAGCATACTCTGACCAAGGTAGTCAGCAGGTTGAAGGCAAAATGTTTTTAGTGTGTTCAGAACATGTCTTGCAACTACAGGGAAATAAAGACTGCTGAGAAACTCCCAGGCGCCTGATTTTCTCTCATCTCCCTCTATCTGAAGAAGGTTCATGGATGCCTGGTTTTTGATGGAGGATGGGCACCAGTGTCATGATGCCTGCCTCCAGGGAGCCAAACCAGGCCCGGCACCCTCAGAGACAGACACCATGCATTCAAGGGAAGTCCCAGCAGCCCCAGATGGGGGCCCTTTGGACTCAGTCCTGGCGCCGTTGGCGTCAGGCTCATAGGGGACATCAGTCCTGGCGCCATCGGCGCCAGGCTCATACAGAAGTAGGTTGGGAGTAGTGCTTGGTGTAAACTTACCTGTGCAGACCATGCTGCAACTTCCAAGACTGGAAGGAACTATTTTTCTAGGGACTACTTGATCTCTAGGGTGTGACCGGTGGAGGATTTCTGGGGGAAGAATACATACCTGGAACTACTTGAAAGGCTATTTAAGCCACACCCAAGCAGCAGACCACGCTTCGCGTTGTTCTGCACTTAGCAGCTGGACGCTCACCGTGCCTGCTCCTGCCTTGGTCCTCCATCACGCCTGCCAGCATCCTGGAAACACCTAAAGAAGAAAAGGGAAGAGAACAGGTGAAAACAAGAACCTTACCTGATACATCTGCACTCCGGATTCTGCACGCCGACGATCCTGCAAAGAAGGCAAACATTTTAAACGCGCATCGCGTCGCGCGCAGCACGCTGCATTTCACTCACCTGCACGTGGCGTTTTCGAGTCCTGCGACGTCCATCCGGAGCTTCCACCGCCATCCAGCACCTATTGGAAGGAAGGAGAAAGAGAGGTGAGAAGGGAAACACGAATCTAAGTAGAACTTACCTGTGGTTCAATTCCCTCTCCGCCTTCGGGTTTGTGCCATACCTTCGGCATCTCAGCACCCCGGCCCCTAAGGGGAAAAGAAACAGACATTGTATTAGTGAGAGCATGTGAGAACATTAGCAATACGCTCACTCAAGACTTACCCATTTGCAAGAGAGACACAGCAGCTCTTTTTGGGTCGGCGCCTTACCTCCGGCATTGCCGTACCCCGGCCCCTATGGGGAAAAAGACATTGGACATTAAAGGAGATACTTAAAACTGCAAAGGAATCTCTCATCGGAATTCTTACCAGAATTTGGCTTCATCCAAATCGCCTGCAGCCCGGAATCTTCTCCAGCACCTGCGAAAGAAAAGAACAGATGAGTGAATATAAACCCAAACTTGCCATAAACATTTGCGGTACGACGGGAATGGACAAACTAGTTTAAACTCATCAATCCAGTGAAGTAACTGGAATCACAACGCGCCCCTGCATCAGAAGCAGGATGGAGAGTTTGTCATTTTGGTCCCTAAGGTGAGTCTTCGCAGAGAATCCCAAAAGGGTTTCACAGAGGGAGAGAAGGGAAGTGGGAGGTCGGAACATCACCCGCAGACTATTAACCCTTCCTTTTCACACACAGTGGGATATTCCTCCGAGCCAGAAAAGCCAGGTTGGGGAATCCAGTCCAGTCCATCTTCCGGGTCTTACGCATCTCTGCAGAAGAGGTCACAGCAGTCCCAGCCACGCCCGCGCCTCCGTGGGAGCTAGGTGAGCGTTACAGAACGCGAAGCCAACCCATAATTTCCCACCCAGGCGCCATGGAGACTTCCGAGACAGACCAACTGGCCCAATTATTGGGGGAATTACGGGCAGAAGTGCATGCCGCCCGCCAGGAAACTAACGCCCTTAGAAGGGAACTAATCTTATCCAAAGAACGAACTGATGATTTGGCTAAACAGCTTTTGCAGAGTCAGGCAGGACAAACGCCTTTACCCGGCTCCGGGATGAATTCCACTCCGATGGTTTCAACCAACCCGGTGCAAATTAACCTGCCAGGAAATATGCCTCTGGCCCCCCCTGAGCGTTTTACTGGGGATCCCAAGAAATACGCCGTTTTCATGAATCAATGTCGTTTACATTTCATATGCAGACCTGGGGCCTTCCCTAATGACCAAACCAAGGTGGCTTTTGTGCTATTTTATCTCAGCGGCAGTGCTGCGGATTGGTCGATTCCGTTGGTAAATCAAGACGACCCAATCCTTCAGGACTTTCAAGGCTTCCAGGCAAGCATGGAAAAGTTATTCGCTCGACACGCTCAGGGTGAGGCCTTGGATAACAAACTTCTGTCCTTGCGGCAAGGAAACCAAGATCTCCTATCTTATATAGCCACATTTAACAGATTGGTGGTAGAGACTGGGTGGCCTGCGAATAAAAGAATTACATTATTCCACCGAGGTCTGCGTGGAGAACTAAAAGACGTTCTTGCTCAAATAGTGAACCCGCCTCAACTCTGCGCAGAATACATTGACTTAGTGGTCCAACTTGATCATAGACTCCAGAATAGAAAAGCGGATCGGTCCAGATTTGAAACCCGAGTTCTGATCAAAACCCACACAAGCTCCAAGGGTACCGACGCTTCAGAGCCAATGCAAATTGGGGGAGTTAAAGGACGACTAACTCAGAAAGAACGAGAAAGAAGCAGACAAAAACACTTATGTCTTTACTGTGGAGCTTCTGGACACTTCCTGCGGGATTGCCCGGTAAAACCACCTAAGAAGGTGGTTGGAGCCACAGACAGTAATCTTCCAGAACCTGATTCGTGAAACGACCAAGCCCGACAAGCGTAGAGGTCCGCTTGCCGAGCGTGAAGACAGACTCTTTGACCTCGCATTTCATCATGCCTATGGTCCTCATAGATCCAAAACAGCCTCAACGGTTGCACGGAATAAAAGCCTACCTCCACAGTGGGGCTATTGGAAATTATGTTGACCTTGAATTGGCTTCCAGGATTGGTCTCCCTCTCCGTCCAAAAACCACCAAGGATGTCATTACCACGGTTGATGGAACCGAAATTGCCTCCGGGCCGGTAACACACTCTACCACGGAAATGACACTGGTTGGCCAAGATGGCCATCGGGAAACCATAGTGTTTGACGTAATCAAGGCTCCACAATTTCAGGTAATCTTAGGGATCCCTTGGTTAGAAACACATAATCCTCGAATTGACTGGCGAGCAAAGAGCATAACCTTCCCTGATTGTGCACAAAAGTGTTATCCAGGAAATCCACAGATGGGTCTAGCCTCAGTAACCTCCACAACAGTACCATTACCTTTTGAGTATCAAGACTTTCAAGACGTCTTCCAAAAGGAACAGGCCAACACCTTACCTCCTCACCGGCCATATGATTGTCAGATCGACCTGGTACCCAATGCTCAACCGCCTTGTTGTAGAATCTATCCCCTTACTGAACCAGAGAACCTTCATTTGCGACAGTATTTGGATTAGTACCTTGCCAATGGTTTTATTCGCCCGTCAAAGTCACCTGCTTCCTCAGCTCTATTCTTCGTACCGAAAAAAGAAGGCGACCTTAGAACTTGCATTGACTACCGCGCCTTAAATCAGATAACGGTCAAGAATCGTTATCCTCTGCCCTTGATCCCTGAGCTCCTTGACCAGGTAAAAGATGCTTGTATCTATACTAAGTTAGATTTAAGGGGAGCTTACCACCTGGTGCGCGTCAGAGAAGGCGACAAATGGAAAACTGCCTTCCGCACCAAATATGGACTCTTTGAGTACCAGGTAATGCCTTTCGGGTTGTGCAACGCACCTGCTGCCTTTCAATATTTTATGAATGACGTTTTTTGAGAACTCATCGATGTTTGTGTCATTGTATATATTGACGACATCCTGGTGTACTCCTCCTCGGAATCCGATCACCGAAAACATGTTAGAACTGTCTTGGAGAAACTGCGCCAGCACAAACTGTTTGCAAAACTTGAAAAATGCCTTTTTCATGTTACGGAAGTTGAGTTTCTCGGATTTGTCCTAACACCTAAAGGAGTCCGAATGGACTCACGGAAAGTGGATGCGATCCTCAAATGGCCATCTCCTAGTTCTGTGAAAGGAGTTCAAAGTATGCTAGGTTTTGCCAATTTTTACAGAAGGTTTATCCCGGAATTTTCTCGAGTGGTTCAACCCATCACAGCGCTCCTACGAAAAAACAGACGCTTCGAGTGGTCTAAGGAGGCAGAACAAGCCTTTCAGGAGCTAAAAACCAAATTCACCTCCGCACCTGTGTTAAAACATCCTCGTCCGGACCTCCCTTACGTTGTGGAAACCGACGCTTCTAGTTTAGCCATGGGGGCTGTCCTTTCTCAAAGGGATCCAGTTTCAAATCAACTACATCCCGTAGCCTTTTGGTCCAGGAAATTCTCGGCTCCTGAAGTGAACTACGGAATCACAGACAAGGAACTGTTGGCTATTAAGTCAGCTTTCAAAGCTTGGCGTCACTACCTGCTCGGCGCAAGACACACCGTTACAGTCATTACAGATCACAGGAACTTGCAATACTTGAAAATGGCCAAAGCTCAATCTTCTCGTCAACTCCGTTGGGCTCTGTTCTTTGCAGAATTTTACTTTATAATCACATATCGCCCGGGTTGCAAGAATGGCAAGGCAGACGCTCTATCTCGAATTGGAATGGGTGACATTGCCTCAAGTCTAGAGCCAGTTCCGATTATTCCCGAACAGAGGATTTTGGGTGTAATCTCTTCTCAAACTATTGAGGATGTTCAAGGTAGAGTTAAATTGCTTTTCGACGCTACATCTTTACAAGAATGGAGCCAGAAAGGCTCAAACTATTCCATTAATAATGATTTACCCTATTTCCAAGGGCGGTTATTTCTGCCTCACAAGGAATTGCAAGAACTCGTTATAGCACATTATCATGATACACTAATGGAAGGACACCCGGGCATCGCTAAAACAGAAGAAAAGATCAAACGGCATTTCTGGTCGCCATCCTGGCGAAAGGATATTAAATCCTTTGTGATGACCTGCGGAGTGTGCGCCCAAAATAAAAGTCAGAAGCAAAAGCCAGCCGGTCCTTTACGGCCCCTGGACATCCCTCCGGCACCGTGGCACACCTTATCGATGGACTTTATAACTGACCTGCCTCCTAGTCATGGGTATAATACTATCCTGGTGATTGTAGACCTCTTCTCCAAGATGGCTCATTTTATCCCATTGAACGGGTTGCCTTCAGCCCCCACCTTAGCAAAGGAATTTCTTGAAAATGTTGTTCGTTTGCATGGCTTCCCATCCATATTGGTTTCTGATCGGGGAAGTCAATTTATTTCTCATTTCTGGAAAAGGTGTTGCCAAATGGCCCAAGTTGATGTGCGATTATCCACCAGCCACCATCATCAAACCGATGGTCAAACCGAAAGAACAAACCAGACCCTGGAACAGTATCTGCGGTGTATATTACCTCAATCTGAGGGTAATTGGAAGGACATTCTATGGATTGGCGAGTACGCGTACAACAATTCTGTGCATTCTGGAACAGGTCAGACTCATTTCTATACCCTATTCGGCCATCATCCCAGGACTTCGGACCTTGAATCCCCTCAAAGCCTTGAAATGCCCGCTGTGGATCATTTACATGCCACAATAACCCAAGCCTTCAAGGAAGCAAAGACTCATTTACAACAAGCCAAAGAAAGGTACAAGGAAAATGCTGATTTACATCGAAGTAAAGTACCTCCTTACAAAGTAGGAGACCAAGTGTGGCTTGCAACTAGACATTTACTGCTTAAAGGTCCACAAACTTTTAACCCAAGATATATAGGGCCTTATCCAATCAAAGCTATCATTAACCCGGTAGCCTTCAAACTCGATCTGCCACCTAATATGCGAATCCATCCCGTTTTTCACGTATCACTGTTGAAACCAGTACCACCCAGAACCAGGTTATGCAAACCACCAGAACCAATTCCAATAGATGGGGAATTGGAATTCGAAGTTAAGGACATATTGGATTCTAAGATGTCCAAGTCAAAACTCTTTTATCTGATTGATTGGAAAGGATATGGACCTCAGGAAAGATCTTGGGAACCAAGTGAGAATGTACATGCACCTCGACTAATACAGAATTTTCACCGGAAGTTCCCAAATAAATCGAGGCCTCCAGGTTGGACACCCTTGGGAGGGGCCTTGGGGGGAGGTACTGTCATGATGCCTGCCTCCAAGGAGCCAAACCAGGCCCGGCACCCTCAGAGACAGACACCATGCATTCAAGGGAAGTCCCAGCAGCCCCAGATGGGGGCCCTTTGGACTCAGTCCTGGCGCCGTTGGCGACAGGCTCATAGGGGACATCAGTCCTGGCGCCATCGGCCCCAGGCTCATACAGAAGTAGGTTGGGAGTAGTGCTTGGTGTAAACTTACCTGTGCAGACAATGCTGCAACTTCCAAGACTGGAAGGAACTATTTTTCTAGGGACTACTTGATCTCTAGGGTGTGACCGGTGAAGGAATACATATTTCTGGGGGAAGAATACATACCTGGAACTACTTGAAAGGCTATTTAAGCCACACCCAAGCAGCAGACCACGCTTCACATTGTTCTGCACTTAGCAGCTGGACGCTCACCGTGCCTGCTCCTGCCTTGTCCTCCATCACGCCTGCCAGCATCCTGGAAACACCTAAAGAAGAAAAGGGAAAAGAACAGGTGAAAACAAGAACCTTACCTGATATATCTGCACTCCGGATTCTGCAGGCCGACGATCCTGCAAAGAAGGCAAACATTTTAAACGCGCATCGCGTCGCACGCAGCACGCTGCATTTCACTCACCTGCATGTGGCGTTTTCGAGTCCTGTGACGTCCATCCGGAGCTTCCACTGCCATCCAGCACCTATTGGAAGGAAGGAGAAAGAGAGGTGAGAAGGGAAACACGAATCTAAGTAGAACTTACCTGTGGTTCAATTCCCTCTCCGCCTTCGGGTTTGTGCCATACCTTCGGCATCTCAGCACCCCGGCCCCTAAGGGGAAAAGAAACAGACATTGTATTAGTGAGAGCATGTGAGAACATTAGCAATACGCTCACTCAAGACTTACCCATTTGCAAGAGAGACACAGCAGCTCTTTTCGGGTCGGCGCCTTACCTCCGGCATTGCCGTACACCGGCCCCTATGGGGAAAAAGATATTGGACATTAAAGGAGATACTTAAAACTGCAAAGGAATCTCTCATCGGAATTCTTACCAGAATTTGGCTTCATCCAAATCGCCTGCAGCCCGGAATCTTCTCCAGCACCTGCGAAAGAAAAGAACAGATGAGTGAATATAAACCCAAACTTGCCATAAACATTTGCGGTACGACGGGAATGGACAAACTAGTTTAAACTCATCAATCCAGTGAAGTAACTGGAATCACAACGCGCCCCTGGATCAGAAGCAGGATGGAGAGCTCGTCATTTTGGTCCCTAAGGTGAGTCTTCGCAGGGAATCCCAAAAGGGTTTCACGGAGGGAGAGAAGGGAAGTGGGAGGTCGGAACATCACCCGCAGACTATTAACCCTTCCTTTTCACACACAGTGGGATATTCCTCCGAGCCAGAAAAGCCAGGTTGGGGAATCCAGTCCAGTCCATCTTCCGGGTTTTACGCATCTCTGCAGAAGAGGTCACAGCAGTCCCAGCCACGCCCGCGCCTCCGTGGGAGCCAGGTGAGCGTTACAACCAGGGCCCTCAATTCATCTGGTACCGCATATCCTCTTTGACCGTGACACACCTATGTGACCTGCCTCACTCACAAACTGGGACATCCAACAAGCAGTGCAATCTGCTGATACAAGCTCACCACTTACACTGCCCTGACTGGAGCATCACAAACCTTCATGGCTGTTGCACTCGCCATCCTATAACTACCAGAGAACATTCCTGACTCTCCTCTCCTTCATGCACATCTAGTTCTAATCCAAGCATTTCTTCTACCACTGCAACATCTAAATGTCACCCGAGCTCAACCTGGAAGACAACTGCCCAAATCAAAAGTTGCAGCTGAGAATCGCTCCCATAAAATTGTTAATCATTCACTAACTGCCTAACTGCTCCACTGTGGGCTACACCATCACCTAAATCTTCCCGGGAAACAGTCATTCCTCACTCTCTCTGCCCTTACTTCTGGAAGTCCTGAGCCATATAAATGCCATGATAGATAAAAATATCAGGCCATCAATGCTGCTTGCCTGTCAAAAGGAATATCATGCAGCTTTTACTCCTGAATCACCTTGCAGCATTCTATACCGCCAACCATGCTGCACTCTGTGCCCTGCTAACCAGTTGCATGGGGTGCATTTCTTGCCTCTGGTATATATGAATTACTTACTACAGGAGAAATGCACACTAATGCGACACCCATATTGGAGATCAAGAAGCACCAAAGATCGATTTCCTGTTCTACATGGAGCCACTATGAGACCTACTTATTCACAATGAGGCCGTCTCCCAGTTTGGCTGCTTTATTTAACCATCAACCTGCAGACAGGGCATAACTTTACCCACTCCCCTCATCTTTCACTCTGCTAAGTTTCACCACCACCCCCTTAAAAGGGAGTACGAGCAACAGAGATACCTGGATAAAAACCATCTTTGCTGCTGATCTAACAGCCCTCTGATCTCCAGCTCCCTGCAACAACAGCAATCAAAGCAACACAAAAAGCACTTTCAAGCTCCTAAGAAGGAAGATGGGTCCTAGCTCACTGGCTCAGATTTTATGTCACGTTATATTATGCTAGGTGGTATTTGTAAAGCATGTTGTGCTGTAGAAACCATTGGAATTGCTCACGTGGACAACAGGTATACCACAATGGTTCAAAACCACCTTCAAAGACAAGAAAATGCCAGCTTCCCACATATGGTGATCTGGATATGTTGAATGTGTCACCCTTTTCATTTCTCTGCACCTTGTAATATCACTGCAAGAAATACACAGCACTTTATACATTACCTGCATCAAGCACAAGGCCTACCACACAGATAAACTCACTTTACTCTAACAAAGATTCATCGCCAGATCCAGAATCTACTCATAATACCCTGCTACAATCTCAGACCAACAAAACAACAAGCCTACTTCATTGCTGCCTTGACTATGGGGTAGCTTACCGCCAAATGAGAAAGACTTGCATTCTAAGGGTTATTTCTTGACTAAAACTCACACTCATCTTTGCAACCCACTTGTGGAACATTGGGATGGAATGCCACCTGCAAGGGTAATGTTATGGTATGTTATGTTATGTTAAAGGATATTTATACCATGCACTATCACCACCGTAGTGGTCCCCTGGTGCTCTGGCAGATCTGAAAAGGAAAGAGGGTGGGATGGGTTAGTAAGGTTGAGTGGGAAAAGAGCAAGAGAGCTGTGATGTGCTGTTGGCAGCCTCAGTTTGGTTAACATTGTTTGCTGAGCTTAGTGATTTTTGGTTGGTAGCCGTCATGTGTTGTTGTTCGAGGCTATAGGCCTCATTACACGGACGGCGGTGGACCAAGGTCCTATTAGCACCTTGGTCAATGCCGGTAAAATACCGGCACCGCCTTGGTGGAAAGGGGAATTACCGCCCTATTCCAAGGTTGGTGGGGCGGTAATTCCCCCTTGCCCCATAGGGCATAATGGGAATGGGGAAGGTGCTAATTATGGCACTGCAAATTGCGGTACCGTAATTAGCTCCCTGGTCCCTTTGCGGGTTGGTTTTTAACACCTGCAAAAAGCAGGCGTTAAATTCTCCAACCCTCAAAGGGACCTCGTAGTAAGGCGTTTACCGGTAAACCCTTACCGCCTACCGTGTAATGAGGCCCTATGTGTGTTATGTTTTGTTGTTGCGATGTAGTGCAGTGCGTGCGGTTTGTAGTGCTTTGGAGGTGTGGTTGTGTTTGTGTAGACTGTGAGAGGTGTATGCAGAGGGATGAGATTGTTTAGTGGGGTTGGTTAGTGGCATCGCTGTTTACAATCGAGGTATGCTAATCTTCACAACTTCACAATGCTGTCTAGATGTGCGGCAATGCTAATATTCACAATTCTGTCTAGATATGACGCGAGCTAGTATTGCAATTCTGTCTAGATGTGACGCAATTCCAGTCTTCACAATTCTATCTGGATGTGACTCGAGCTAACATTCACAATTCTGTCTCAGTATGATGCAGGATAGTATTACAATTCTATGTAGATGTGACACAATGCTAATCTTTGCAGTTCTGTCTAGATGTGATGCAATGCTAATCTTCACAATGCTGTCTATGCGTGACTCAATGCTAATCTTCACAATTATGTATAGATGCGCGCAATGCTAATCTTCACATATCTGTCTAGATGTGACACAAGCTAATATTACAATTCTGTCTAGATGTGAAGCAATGGCAGTCTTCACAATTCTATCTGATGTGACACAAGCTAATCTTTACAATTCTGTCTAGATGTGACGCATTGTTAATCTTCGCAGTTCTGTCTAGATGTGATGCAATGCCAATCTACACAATTATGTCTACCTGTGACTCAATGCTAATCCTCACAGTTATGTCTAGATGTGACACAAGCTAATCTTTAACAATTCTATCTAGATGTGACGCAATGTTAATCTTCGTAGTTCTGTCTAGATGTGATGCAATGCTAATCTTCACAATTATGTCTACGCGACTCAATAATAATCTTCACAATTCTGTCTAGATGTGACACAATGCTTATCTTCACAATTCTGTCTCCATGTGATGCAATGCTAATCTTCACAATTATGTATACGCGTGACTCAATACTAGTAATGAAGTATTCATTGATGAGAGAAAATTAAAAATCAATCCATCAAAAACAATTATCTTCCAAGGCGGAAGCAAAAAGGTGACTCCTGCCTTTTCATTCTGGAATTGTGGTGGTGTAGAGATCAAGAGTCAACGAGTACTCAGATTTTTGGGTTATACAGTATATAGTTCTAACCCTAATGTGCTGCTGAAAAACAATCTGTTAAATAAAGCAAAAAAAGCAACGAATCAAATCATGTCCATAGGGAGAAGATTTGGCAAATTTACTCTGAGTCCCTGTATCCAATTTTACAGATTTAAGATTATTCCAAACCTAAGTTATGGTGTGGAATTTCTACCTGAGTCAATGGTGCCCTTCCTGAAAACTCTAGAAGCTTCCATATGGCGTAACATATTGTTCTTTATACCGAAACGTACTCCTATGGAAACAATCAGGTACGAGCTAGGTCTATCCTTGATTTCCTGCTCAATGCATCTAAAAAAACTTGCACTATTTAGAAAATGCTTGAAAGCTAACAGAGATTCACTGTATTGTCACCTGAAAACAGTAGAAAAGGGAAATTTTATGGCAGATCTAACAACAACCTGTGAAATAATACTGATGAAAGTGGGTCTAACAGTGGAGACGTTGCTAAGTAACTATGAGAAAGTTAAAGATACAGTAAAAGCGTATGATTGGTTAGAAAACAATGTTACTCTGCTGAATTCAAGTTTATACTGTCAAATAGTATAATTTTGGAAATGGTTCCCAAATCCTGAAAAATATATAGCAAAATATCCATCGAGGCAATTTAGAAACAGAACGATGAGATTCAGATTCAATGTTTTGAGTACGAATGAAATTTTGACAATCCGCAACCTAAATATACAGAAGGTCGGCTGTAGATTTTGTAAGGTAACAGAGGAAACAGAAACCTTGCTGCATTTATTATTGGTCTGTCCTAAATTAGCCCAAGAAAGAATGGATTGTTTTTCTAAATTTGTAACAGATACAGCTAATGTGGACCGCGATAAAATATGGAAGGAAATGTTACATGGAAACTTAACTGCCTTAACAATGAAAATTCATACATTTCTATACGATATACGTGCTTTGGAATGAAGGACAAGGATGATTTAAGTCACGCCAGTGTTTGTTAATCTCTGGCTTAATACTAATAAGCAAGACTATGAAGGTACTTCTATTAGATGTCGTACCTGAAAATTGTAGCGATTTATGGAAAATAATGTTTTTAGTAGACTGTTTTAAAACGTCAGTTGTACTTACATGTCACTATTCCTACTAGAGCCCAAAAAAACTAAGAAAATTAAGAAATCATGTGCTATGTCTAGTAGAAATGTTACTTGTTTTTATTCTTTTACTTGATGTATTTTGATGAATTGTGGAGAATTTTGATCCATTTTATAATTGTTGGTTGATTTTGTAAAATTGTAAAGGTTTGAACAAACCAAAACAATAAAGATAATAATACTAGTCTTCACAATTCTGTTTAGACGTGACGTGAGCTAGTATAGATAAGCTAGTATAGATATGACATATTGCTAATCTTCACAATTCTGTCTAATTGTGACGCTGGCTCATATATGCAGTTTTATCTGGACTAGCTAGCAGAGTATAGTCTACTTAGTTGTGAGATATTGCTCACTAATAGTTCTCTTGATGTGAGAGATCTGGCACAATCATGCTATCTGGTACAATAAGGTTGAGTGCAAAAGTAATAAGGAGGGTTTGGGTTGGCCAGTTTAGCGGGGGACAGTAATGGCTGCACCCCCTGCCCGTAACCTCACTTACTCAGTCAGTGGCTGCTGGGTGTCGGTTGCCGGCCCCACAGGCTAACACAGGCCAACGCAGTCTGGAATTGCCTCTATATGCGCTGTCCTTTGCACTAGTCCCAATCAGGAGTTGGGTGCTTGTTGGGAGGCAGGCGGGTAAAGTGGGACACAAGGGAAAGTGCTTTGAAACACATTGTGTAAAGGCCCTATATAAATAAACTATCATAACATATCCTATCATATCATATCAAGGGGCAGGGTGATTACACCCTCCCAGGAATTTCAGGAAGGGCACTAGGGCCAATCAGGAGTTGGGGGCTTGTTGGGAGGCAGGTGGGTAAAGGGGGTTACAAGGGGCTATGGAAAGTGGAGGGGAAGCTTAATGCACCTGCCGTGATGCGGCTTGGTCAACAACAAAAAATAAAATAAATTCATGGTCAAAGCTGCACAAAGCGGGGTGGGGCTCTGGGACTCACCCAGGCTGCCACTGGAGGTGAAAGCCTATGTTTCTTTATTTTTAAGCAATGACATGATGCATGTAATTCTGGCTCTGAAAGTTGTATCTGTTAATCAGACACCATTGTTATAATGATCCATGCCAAAAAGAAAACTGCATCCATGTACTTTTCTGTGACAGTCTACATATCCAGCAGCTGCCCTTGAGTGGCAACAGGGAAGGTTCAAAGGTACCAAGTGCATTCCTGAACACAGCTGCTGGAACATACTGTTCCAATGGGCAGAGATGTCTTAAAACCATCTGCACCTCTGGTCTAGAATATTATAATTGTATACTTTAGCAGCCTATCTAAATATAAGCCATGTCTAGTTATGACATGGTGACTAATGGGCTTACCCAATCATATAACCAGAAGGTTTGGATGTCATGTTATCGTCAGCTTGGTGAGGTGACTCATTCAAGAAAGGGCTGGGTGTATATTAGTCATCTGCCCTTGGTGCACCCACACCAACCTTGTGGGACCCAGGCAGGAAGTTTTCTTTGATTCCCTTGAGGGAACAGGAAACCTCCCCAGGAGGTTACTGGGAACCAGTGTATGAAGGTCATCTCTGGCCTGACAATGACCTTCTCACAAGAGGGTGCTGATTTCTGGAATCCATTTGAAGTAGGCAGTCAGAGGAAGTGGCAGTGTTAGAGTAGCATAGAAGAGAGGTTCTGACCACAGAGGGGTCTTGCCATCTTGGACTTGCTTGGACTCCCAACATTTCCCAATTCCCCCTCCCCACTTCCCACAGACATGGCAAACTAGGTATGACATCAGCAGGCAAAGGGCATTTGTTACAGCAGCCTGGATTGAGCCATTGACAACAGGCTTGCTCTTGACCAACAATCTGCTGCATATTTTGCCTACATAAGGGGGAGGCCATCCCTAAGGAGGGGGTCATCTTTGGACTTAAGGACAAGAAGGATTCACCTGGAGCTGTGTAGGGGATACAATCTGTTGCAAAGTCCTCTGTCATAGTGGTGAAGGCAAATGCCATTTACAAACCTTTCTGGATGGATGGAAAGGGCAAAGGAAAGGACTAACATTGCCCATGGACCCCTGGACTGGGTCTCCCAGCAAACCAGAAGTCAAGTAATTGCCCTGGGCCCTAGTTCTCATCCTTGAACCTCTTGTGATCTCTACCAACACGGACATAGCCACCTGTCCCAAACTTCTTCCTGCCATATGTCATTGCTGCTTGGACCGCACCGTGAGTTGGACCCAGTCGACCTGATCATAAACCTGACACTGAATCACCAGCTTAAGATACTCCTCGAAGCCTAGATCTACTCTGTTCAGCTCCCAGAATAAGAACCATAGGTATATGAAGTGGGCCTGTTCCCCTGGCCTGTCTCGAAGGGCCTTTGTGAGTTATAAGACCCCACTCTCTACCTTTTGGAAAGAACTCTTCAAGAACTTAAGTAAATATTAGGGCGCCTGGCGGGGTCCTGATATACCCAGGTGGATACACATATGAATATCAAAAAATCAGGATGAGAGATCCTACAAGCAGCTGCGTCGTTCTGAACATATAGATTTATTTAAAAAACACAGAGTTTTTGGATGAATTCTCCATTATTTTACAGTACTTTCGATAAGCACAAAAGTAATTGACAACGGACAAGTGTGATTATATATAGTGGAAATACAGGGAAAGTATCCACCTCTATAATGTAGAGGTAAAGACTCCACATAAGGGCAAAGTCACATATGATATGAGGATGAACAAGGTGCACCCGGGACGGAAAGTAGTCCAGGGCGTAAGTAACACATGGTGTACACAACAATATCTACAGAACATACACAAAGGGGGGCTTTTACAGTTGTGTCACAGGAGATCGACACAGGAGTGTTTCGGCCATGTAGGGCTGGATTGAAGCCTGTTTTGAGTGATGGCCTTCATCAGGATGGACACCGGATGTGGTGTTGTCCGTAATATTTGCTGCTGCTATGGAAGTGGGGATGCTGTGTGTAGACAGTCTGTTTGTGTTGCACATGTGCCAGATAATATCCCTCCAGATTGGTAGAGCCTCTCCTCTGCCCAATTTAGCAAAAGAAGCGAAGGAGGTAAACCTGACGGGCTTTGCCTGTTTAACCTTTATAATCGGGATGACTTCCGGTTTAATAATAGAGTGGGGCTCAGCAGCTGCTTTAGCCACTATTCATCGCTATGATGCAAAGCAACAGTCTTGAAATTTGAGCCATGGACAATCAGGCTTAATTCAGTTGAATGATGTCTGTGTGTGGTTTGTGGCAAATGTGTGCACTACAAATCCATTTAACACAACATGCCCTGCATCCACAGCGAAGTCACAGGAAGGGAACATTTCCGAAAGTGAAACACGCATATTTCATTCAATTTATCTTTCACAATTGAAGAAAGCACACAGAACAAAAAAGCACTAGCCATTAATAAGTGAAGAGACGAGATGTTCCCATTGTGTTGCTGGGTACGTTTAAAAGGTGTGCACCTTTTAAACTTAAGTGAGGGAGTGGGCAGACCTACATTGATTCCTCGTGAGAATTCAGGATGAACATACACGCCCTTAGCACTTAAGGGGACCTAAGAAGGGGACCTAAGAATCTAGTTTGAAACATGTGCTGTGTAGCAAACTTCCAATAAGAGAAATGTTAGCGTTCTGTGATCAGACTTTCATGTGGTCTTGTGGTTGTCTGGCCTCAAAGATTCGCCGACCTGGCAGACGCACTGTTCACCTTAAACTATCAGGTAGAATGCAGCAAATTAATATATCGTTTTTTTTTATTTCTGGAAAGCACCCAGGTGGAATGGCGATCGCCCTCTGAAAAAAGGGGCGGACACCATCCACCTGCGTATTCCCTCGTTTTGCGCACTGCATAACCCACTCTGCAGATTACACACATGACCCATCACCGCTAGCTGGGCAAACAGCGTCAGTAGCAAACTGATCAAGTTACCCACGCTTGGAGACACATATAACAATCAGCCAACCAGTCATTTCATTCTTCACACAATAACACAACAGAAAAGCAGTCCTGCACTGTTTCTTCTGCTTCGACTAAACGAACCCAGCCCATTTTTTGCAGGTAGCATGCTGCCAAGAGACTGAAAAGATCAGCGGCGTGCTCTGTAAAACCCAATAACTAGGGTGACCAGACATCTCCTTTTTTTCAGGGACAGTCCCAGAATTAGGCCCTCTGCCCCCTCATCTGGAGGGGTCGCAATTTTGGGAAAAGGGTGCTTTCACCCACCTTGCAACACAAATGTTTGAGAGCTATGCACATGCATTACCTGATTGTGCTGCAAAGACTGGGTATAAAAATGAATACATGGGAATGCTTGTAATATTAATCAGAGCCAAAGCTCCTTTGTTAATGACAAGCTTACATTAAAAATCAAAAAAGCACAGTTTATATGCAGGATAGCAGTTCAGTCTTGGAAATATTGATGGCGGGTGGGAAAAGGTGGGGGCTGGAAGGTCCTTCTTTTATGTTTGTGGCCATCTATGTTTGTTTATTTTGAAAATCTGGTCACCCTACTACTAATAACTAGACCTGGCCTGACCCTCCACTCGGGTGCTCGGGCCGGCCACAAGCCCCACTGGGTGCCTACCCTTCCTGTGCAAAATAAAAAACATGCTCCGAGAGCACTTACAGGAGCGCGTCTGCCTGGAAGTCAGGCACACACTCCCCTGTAAGGGTTCCCGGAGCGTCTTTTTTTTAGGAGTGTGCCTTTTTTGTCCCGCCCAAGAAACTATTTGATTGGCTGGGGCAGGACAGGAACACTTCCTGGTGGTGGTGTGAAGTGGCAGTACATTTCAAAATTAAGTGAGCCCCTACCCATTAGCTCCTTTTCTTGCCCCTTCAGGACCCTTTAGCCCCCTTTGTTGCCTCAACCTCCTGCTCCTTTTTTTGACCCCAGTCCCATATGGTCCCTTTTGTTGCCTCTCGACTCATTTAGCCGCTCCCAGTTCTGTTTTGCCCCTTTTTGACCCCCAGTCCCAATTAGCCCTGTTTGTTGACTGCCCCTTTAGCCCTTTTTTAATGATTCCAGTCCCTCAAGCTCCTTTTGATGCATCTGTCTCATGTAGCCCCTTGTGTTGCCCTCTAGCCCCCTTTCTTGCCCCTATCCCCCTTTCAACCCTTTTGGTGCCCCCAACACCATAAGCCCCTTTTGTTGCCCCCAGTCCTGTTTAGCCCCTTTTCTTGCCTCCAGCCCTCGTTAGCCCCTTTGTTGCCCCTCAATCCCTTTAGCCCCTTTTGTGCCCCTTTAGCCCTTTATGTTGCCTCCAATCCCTTTAGCCCCTTTTCTTTCCCCAAGCTCCTGACATAGGCCCCTCACCCATTGTGTCCAGCCATTTACCTGGCTCGGCTCCTATACGGCCCTGAGAGCCAGGCCAGACCCACCAGCTCTCCCAGGTCTACTAATAACGCAACTTAATGGAACAGCCAGAGTATTTCAAAATGGCTGAATGTCAGCTCTTGCTCTTTTAAAGTAATGTACCTATACCTTCGTGGTGCACTGAAGCAGGCACACAACATCATTAAGCTAATCGGGCTCCAACCCCTACCACCCGAAATGTGAGCTGAGGGGCTGGGCTTCCATGCAGGCCCTTTGTTAACAGCAAGTCCATTTAACTTCGGTGTCCTGTCTGCCCAGCCATGGCTCTGTATGTCAACCGGGGGGCTGAGGGGGGCTAGAGCCCGATCTGCACAATGGTGTTGCGCCACTGGTTAGGAGTGCACAGGTTCTGCTCACACCCCAGACACAGCTGAAGGCAGCACTCCCTTGAAAACAGGGAGATTTGTTTTACCCGCGAGCTGCAATTAGTGTGTGCCATGCTTCCCTTCATTGGAGAAGAGCCCTTATGAATACAGCACTTTTAACACAAATAAAAACCTTTCTTGGCACTGGATGCAGCGCTGACTCTACTTGAACTTGCCTCCTCACTTGCAAACTGTGTTTATTCAAAGAAGGTGTGATTTTGCAATCTAATGTAAGCTTGTATGGAATTTAAAGGCATTGTGACGTGCATCAGGAGTGGTGGTGCTGACAGGTGGGTGCAGGTCAGAAGCACCTGAGTCTTGTTTGATCTTCAATGGGCTTGGGGATTGTGGGGTGCATTTAAAGGCCCAAAACAGAAGTCCCTTTCACATGAATGCCAGGCATTTAAACACTGAGCCAAAAAACGGCCTGGCTTTTGCTTTTGTTTTTCAAGTAAAGTTAAAGAACCATGTGGAAAGGGGCCTACTTGTCATTACCAATGCACCAGCAGCAGTTTAATTTACAAAAGGAGGAATAAAATATCCCTGTGACATGGAAAACAGGATTTTTAAACATTGAAAGCAAAAACGCCCCCCACATGTGTGTGCAAATAAAAACAGCTTTTAAAAAATAAAACTGAAAAAAAATATCACTGCTAACAGAAAAATGTCAGGAAAACAAAACATGACGTGTGGTTTGACAAAAGCAATGCATAATATGTTTCATCTACAAAACTTTAGTGACATTTGAAGAGCCACTTCGTCTTCATGGAAAACCTGTTTCTGGCTGTGGTCAAAACTTCACAAAGGAAATCTCCCACTTCCAGCCTGGATGTCACATCTCCCATCTAATGACCCCGTAATAAAATGTTCTGGTGAAGGTGTTGAAAGCCCAGTGTTCTCCAGACTTGCTGGCTCTGGAAGCAGGGACTTCAATGAAATTCACCCTTGGTTGGAACACGACTAATATGTGTGAAAATGGGGGCACCCACTTCTAAGAGCAAACTACCAACTTCAAAGAGACTCATAAAAAAACTCTGGTCACAGGCTGGCCCAGGAAGACAGATGGTTGTGCTGGATGAAGCAGACCTTCCATTTGCTGAACATGAACATTCACAATTCATTTAAAAGATCTCTTATCAGTAAGGCCTTTTTCGCAGCAACCATACTATGGATTGATTTCATTTTTTTACCATTTTTTTGTGTCATTTCCATGCAATTATGATGATATAAAATGCATCTACCTGTGACTCTGGGAACTGTAATGACCAGTTAGACTAGGTTTCTGGCTGATCTGAACATGTTCTAAATGTGAGAGTTGGTGAGCGGGTGGAAAATGAAATTAGGGATATGCTTAATAACATATAACACACATATTTATAACTATTGTGCTTTATATGGAAACGGCATTATGTACCACATGGCCATGCTACATCGTCCAAATTTGGTGGTCAGCTTATCTGATTCTCCATGATCAGCTAAAACAGAAAATATGTTTAGTATGGCAGTTGCTAGTAAAATTATGAAGTTGTGATACATAACTAAGGAATAGACATATGTTGTTCCAAACCCCTAAACGAATCCTGACTTGGGGTGGAGAGAGAAGTGTAACTGGCTAATCCTACTGGCAGGAATTATTGCAGGGTACTTCCCCAAGATTGTAAAATTTGTGATGTCATTTCTGCTATATAAGGGGGACTGCACTAGGACAGACAGACGCACACAAATCGGTTGACAGAAAAATGAGAAAGACAGAAAGGCTGCTGAAACTTACCAACTGACAGCTGTAAGGAGACACCAGAGTAGATTGCTGAGAGTGCATCTGGGTGAAGCTGTCTATTTCTAGGAAGGCCTCAAAGCTGACTGGGTCCTGTGGTGGAGTGTGGGAGGCCATCTTTGAGAGTGGAATGACCAGACCCCTAGCCTATCTTTCCATAGTGTCCTGAGATGCAGCTGGCGTTGCTGAAACCTTAAACAGAGGCTTGCTATGTGAGTAGAACTAAGCCCTGACAACCAAAAGGTGGTGGGAGTCTGCTTGCCTTGAATCTGTTCCCTTTATAGTGGCTGGGGAGGCAAAACTGTGTAGATCCTTAGCCTATGTAAGCAAAAATGTTAATTTAATTAATTCCCCAATTGTCCGAACACTACGGGTGAATTTTGTTAAAATTCGAAATTAACAAAGCTCACTTCCCAGTGTGCGCTGAAAACTATAACCTATAATTTAATTTGGTAATTCTTTTTGACCAGCTGACACCGACTTCTTCTAGGAAGAGGTGTGTCTTTGTTCTTAAATCAGTCCAACCTTTTAATCCAGCTTCCCCAACATAGGCCTTTCAGTAAGGGGGTCTGAAATCCAAAATTCCCCAAAGAATTGACATTTTTCTTTCTGTCTTCCCAACATACACCAAAGCAACGGTGGGGGGTCTGCAAAACAAAGCGATAAATCACCCTGTGTTTGTTGTAAACTGAAAGTTTGGGGTGAAATTATATCTTTGATCAGTGTAATTATTTTGTGAAGTGAGATTTACAGAAAGGGAAGAATTGTGTCTGTGTTCTTTTAACTCACTTTTGTGATTTATTTATGCTGAGTGGAGTTGATTGTGTTGTACCACGGATAAAGGGGTGTTTTCGATATTGTTGTTCTAATTTCTATTACTGTTAATTTAAATAAATACCAATATATTTCCCGTACAGCGGCCTGCTTCTTGGCTCATTGTTAGCTCATGGGAGAAGGATCAAAGGGGCATGATATGTGTCTGAGATAGGGCTAAAAATCAGAATCTGTTAAACAGTTTGGTGAATAACCACTTGAGTGAGGAGGGAAGTAACTCCCCGTGATGAGGGTGGCTTCTCAATAAACCATTACAATATGTTATGAAATGCAGAGAACCCGACATCTGATCCCTTGAAGTGCTTTGTGGAAACATTGTTTACGAAATCAACATGGAATCTAACCAACCTTGTGCTTGGACAGACCATCACCTAATCACCTTCAGCATCTCAGCAAAAAACGTTAGTATCACACAGGACATCACACCTGCTATCTCCACAAGAAATAAGAGAGATATAAAGTGTGAAAAACTACTGCACCTCTCCTCCCAGTGCTCAACGAACTGTCCTTCTCTTGCACTGATCCTTCAGTCCTGGTAGACACGTTTAATCACACTCTGCTGAAAGCTCTAGATCTTATTACACATATTAAATCTAGGAAACCTAAACCACGCGCTCACCTCAACTCTTGGTTCACACCGCATTTGAGAGTTCTACGCAAAGAAAAATGCAACCTAGAAGCTTGTTGGAAAAGTAATCCTACTGAAATGAACAAAGCAAGCCTTGCCTTAGTCACCCTGAACTACAAAGATGCCATCCTCCAGGCCAAAAAAGACACGTACAACAAGCGCATCCTACAAGCCAAATCAAACACTAAAGAGTTATTTAAGATCTTAAAAGAACTGGAATCCCCTGTCTCCCCACCTGATACATGTACTAAAGTTAGTACTTGGTGTGCCAATATTCAGAAGGCTCTCCTTGGTAAAATAGCCACACTTCAAACCAAAATCAACAACAAACAAAAACATCTGCCAGCAGATTGACCTGAACTCAAGCCCCAACATGATAGAACTAAACCTAGCATACGCACGCATAAACCATTCAGCTTCTTGCCCCTCTCCACCACTCAAGTCGAAAATATCAACAATCTCAAACCATCCAACTGCCAGGGCAATTTATGTCCAGCCCCCATTATTAAGGAGGCCTCACATAACTTAGCCCCATTCATTACCGCCTTTATACATTCATCATTTAACTCAGGTATTGTCCCAGACAACTTGAAGGATGCGGGGGTCAACCCGCTTCTTAAAAAACCTACAATGGATGCAAGCATACCGACAAACTACAGGCCTATCACCACTGTGCCTTTCCTGCTAAAAATCTTGGATTGTGCAGCCTACCTCCAGATCCAAGACTATTTGGAAACTAATAAACTCTTAGGCCTTAGATAATATGGCTTCCGTCCCCGTTGCAGAACTGAAACAGCACTCATTGATGTAAAAACCCAGATTGAAGACCTAAAAGACAAGGGCAAGCTGGCCCTTCTACTCTTTCTTGATTTATCAGCAGCATTTGACCTGGTAAATCACCAAATCCTCTGTCGTCACCTCCTACTAGCTGCCCGCTTCTCTGACAAAGCTCTGCTTGGATCAGCTCATTCTTGGAAAACAGATCCATGAGGGTCTGTGTTTCCCCTACACTATATAACATGTTTTAAGGAACCACTGTTCGATATCTTGGATTATCTGGGTGTCACATGAATTACGCGGATGACAGCCAGATACTCATCCCCATCACAGGTGATCACACAGCTGACACACTAGCTGTAAACACTATCTACCAAGTCATCCAAGCCTGGATGGCTCAACACGAACTCTGTCTCAATGACGAAAAGACAGAGCTTCTCATTCTGGGCTCTCATCAGAGACTTAACAAACTAGACAAGTCCTTTAAATCTTTTATCGTCGATGGCAACATCATTAAAGTTATAAATGACACCAAAACTCTAGGCATATATCTCGATTCCACCCTTTCCCTTTCTAGACAAACTAACGCAGTGTCCTCGGCTGCAGCATATACCTGCAAGCTCATCACAGCCTGTCGGCCTTTCCTCACACCAGCCAACTGCACTACCCTGGCTAGGACCTTGATTATGTCCAAAGTCGATTACTGTAACACCCTCTATCTTGGCACTAACCAATGCAATCTCAACAAGTTACAGATTATCCAAAATAATGCCATCAGACCCACACTAAATATCCCTAGGAACCATCACATATCCAACACCAGACAAAGCCTCCACTGGCTCCCAGTATCACAAACAGTCTCACTCAAAACACTTGCTTTGACGCATAAATGCCTCGCCAACCAAGCACCCAGCTACTTGGCCTGCAGATTCGCTTACCACACCACCTACAAACCCCTCAGAACTGCACAGGCTTATTGCCTATCTATACCTCGCTTCAAGCTACAAAGATCAGGGGGGTCAGCTTCCCAGTTCTGGCTGCGTAACTATGGAACTCACTTCCTAATCCTCTCAGAGCTGAACCCTCGTTTCTTGTTTTCAAGAGCAAGGCCAAAGCTTGGCTGTCCGCACAAGAGCTGCCCCAGTATTAAGTGGCCCGTCAGTCACTACCCTTGTTCCTTCTCCTACTGTATAAAGCTGATTGTGTATGTACTTGTATTATAGTTGCCTCTGTCCTACGATTACTTAACAGTTCTCCTGTACATGACTGTAAATTCTTGCCTATTCCACCATTGTATATTATCCCTCTTGTTATGCTTGTATTTCTGTTATGTAACCTAAGTAATGCGCCCGGATGCTCTTGGGCCAGGTGCACTATATAAATAAATAAAATACAAATACAAATACGCAAAGCATTTCATTGTTAGCACCTGCATTTAGGTGAATAAATGTTCAGGCAATTGGAATTGTGATATAGGGTTAGTAGTTGAATGCCAGGGGAGTGATTGGAAGGGTAAGGGGAGACAGAAGCTCATTCTCACACCAGTCCTTACGGGTGTAGTTTCAGGCGTGAAAAAGAGAGTCAACTGCTTGCAACATTGACACTACACCAGAATAGTCTCTTTAGAATGTGTAAAGAAGTTGGATGCCCCTACACAAGTAAGTTTGCCCCACCCCCACAGTCCCTGAAGTTAGCATCTCTCCCAACATTTGAAGGGTTAGCGCCCCTACATTTTAGCCTAGGTGCACCCCTGGATTTGCACACTTGCATTTTGTTAGGCAGAGAGGTGAGGGAAGCCTTTTCCGAAACTGGCAGTATTTAAGTTTTACTGTGTTTGTGCTGAAAAATGTACTTGAACTAACACAGTAACACTTTAAAGCTGCCTCTTTCAATAAAGGCTTGCATCGCCTCTCTGCATATTGCACTTTAAAATGTACTATTTGATAGTTGGTCCTCACACCAGACCTTAGGGGTAAATTCCCCCCCCCTCATTTTCTGAAGTGGCAGGTGTCACCAGTTACCCCCACCTCCTTCTGAAATGTAGGTTTCGTTGCGCCCTTGCACTAAAGAGACGCCGAGGATAATGCTGACCTATTTTTGGCATGATTTCCAAGATTGATGGAGCCAAATTGCCGGAAGTAAGGCTTTGCAGTGCTTCAGTCCTGTAGACGGCTTGCACGGTGGTAACCTGATTGGGTTATGGAAATCACTCCGCAGCCCTTTACCCATGACCATGTTTCTTTGTGGTGGCCGTCGCCCAGCTGCGTATGTCTCTTTAGGCAGCCCAGACCATGCCCTTGATACAGCGGGCCTGTGCGGAAGTCTCAATGCCTGCTCTCGTCACAGGCTGACATAAAAGCCCGCCCTGGAGAACAGAGGAGCGCTATTTTTCGAATCGGTGACTCACAGGACTAGGCCGCGAGGAACAGGCCTGAGAGTAGGCTTTCTGAAAGCGCCCCTCTGCGACGTGAGTGGACCCATGGCACAGTGATGGATGAGCTTTCATTGAAAAGGAGGACAAAGCAAGGGCTGCGGGCATTTCAGAATGAGCCCTGCCACCAGGGGATGGGCTGGGGGTGGAAAGGGCCTGGTAGGCGAGCCATTGCTTCGCATTCCTCACAAGAACGCGGGAAGCTCGAGGCTGCGCCCAGATGGGGAATAATTTGGCAGATGAGGTGGGAAACTTAGCAACGGACCGGAAAGACCAGCATGCGTGTGGTGAGCTGCACTGAATGCAGTGCAAACTCGTATACAAGCGGCCTTCGCTCGGGAAGCCAGGAAGGGTTAGTTGGTGGGTATTAACAGCCTGCATGCTATGTCACTGGTTCTTATGGCGTGTACTGCATCCATGGGTGTGGCCTATCGGCCCTTGGCTTGGAGCCCACGCCAGCGTGTGCCTGTCCCCTCGACCTGCAACTGGTTCACACAACGATATCAGACCTTCGGCCCGTACAACGCATTGACTGCAGCTTTCCTCCCGTGGTACATGCAAACATTGCTCAGCATGTCAGAGGAACTCAGCACTCTCGAATGACAAGTTGGAGGGCAGGCTTGCTCCAATTCCCTGTACACGCCTGCATGTGTGCCTGCCTCCGTTCCATTATGCCCGCGGCCTGTTCTCCAGGCTGGCTGTCTTTGCCACGTCTCTCATGTGTTTCCACTAACACTGCCCCCGCATGAGACTAATGGAAACAGACCTATTTATTTATTTTATTTATTTCCATTTATAAAGCGCAATGACGCGAACAATAACCAGTCCCCTATGCTGAAAAGTGCTTTAGTCAGTGCCGAAATATCGCCTAAATGATCAATTATTTCTGTTAAAAAAGCAACCAATAAAGACAAATGATTTACATTCATTAAACGACTCCACAGGTCTTCTGAAAACGCAGCCGATGTCGAGTAAATAAAACGTGAAGAATTAAACAGGGTTTTGGTAATAAAACGTTTACAATATAAAACTAGATGTTTCAGAATTTCACTCTCCTTGTTGAGTTTGCATAATCTACATAGGGCCTCATTATAATTTTGCCGGTTCGGAAACAACGCTGCCGGTAAGCCTACCTGCACCTTTGTTTCCAGACTGGCAAACTACAAATCTGCCTGTCGGAGCCGCAGTGCCTGACAGGCCTGAACCTGCCGGGCACAGTGGCCACAGTAGACAAACTTGACACCGTTGTTAACGGCGCTGGTGCTCCTGTGTCCCCATTCCCATAGAGTCGCAGAGGACTCTATGGGAATGGGGATTAACGAAATTGCCGGCACCTGACTTCCTGGCCGCAGGACTTGGAATAGCCCGGTGGCAGCAGGAAGTCAGGCTCAGAATGAGGCCCATAGTCTTTTATCGTGCTCTAGTCCAATACGAGGGCTAAGGACCTCCAGCGCGTGCAATTTACCCTAAATCGCAACAACATTGTTCTTACGGACTGTAAAGCTTTAATCATATATTGTGTGGCCGCCATGACCCCTTTGTGCCCTCTGTACTCTTTATGTAGTCCTTAAAAAGAGTCAAACCACGTAAGTTGTCCAAGTTTAGGTTCTGGACCCAGAGTTTCCGTTTTAGATTTATTTTAACGAGGGGAAGATCCGGAGAAGTTTCCGACTCAATTAAAACGTTTTTACATATCCTCATGAAATCATTTGAAAATGTTATTCTCAAATGCCCATACAAATGATCACTTAATTCCCCAAAAACGTTTAAATAAATACATTGTTTATTCCACTTAAAAACAGTCTACCAAGAGTCTAGCCCCAATTCATTTCCAATTGCTTCTACAGGAATTGACAGGGTGAATTTCAAAATCTCTCGCCAGATTCCCCCTTCCCTGTTGTGCAAGCATTTAACTGAATCGAAAACAGCTCCAAACTGTACCACACCATGGGAGCCCCTCTTGCTTTGCAATAGTCAAGCAAGGAAAAATAAACAGATTTTTTTGGTGAATCAGTCTCATCTGTACTACAAGAGAATCAATTGTATCAATTAATTTGGCCTTCAGTTGTCTCAAATTACATCTATTTGCAAAGAAATACCCCAAGGAAATCATAGAATCGACTTTTTCAATTTGAATCCCATCCATGAACCATCCTATGCACTTGCGCGTTCTTATTGTCACTGGGCTTAGTAAGATCGTTGTTTATTTTGTTCTCCCTTGTTCCCCTCCCTTTGCTTGGTACCGCTCTGAACCACTTGTGTATGAGTGCGATATAAATAAAATATCATATCATATCATATCATATCCTAGATTGTTACCTCTAAAAAAATGAAAACACATAACAGAAGATTTTTTAGGATTGATTCCACGGTTATTTTTCCTAACATATCCCTGCAATGCCGTTAATCTTTTTTAGTAAACCCCAGGGGTTACATCCATTACGATTAAATCATCGGCATAGGATGGCTAACCGATCTACAACTGTCCAATACATGGGGAAAACAATCAACACATTACCAAACATAGAGCAAGGTCCGGCATATAGATGTTAAATAAGGTGGGGGCGAGCACACAGGCCCGCCTCAATCCTAAATTCACCTCAATATCTCCTGATAATAAACCTTCAGAGTTGGAGTGAAACAGCAGAAGCATATTTAGAAGACCACATGGAATGTCCCAATTACGCCATTTACGCCATAACGTAGCTCTACCCACTCTATCAAAGGTGTGAAGCCATGTCCAGACTGGCTACATAAAGGAGTTTCTTCCTATCCAGATTTGCTTTGGCTTGCAACAAAGTTAGAATGAGTCCATGCAGGACTTTTCCAATCCCCTTGGGAAGCCAGCCTGAAACATGCTTAATCTGCCTGACTTTACCAACCCCTCCTGCAAGTCTTTTAAAACAAAACTGGCTAGAACCTTCGAAGGGGAGTCCATCAATGAAATAGGTCTGTAGTCACTTGGCGAAAACAACGAAGCCCCTTTTTGTAGATCAGTACTATAATGGACACTGCCCAAGACTTTTAGGTATGCGATTTTGCTTCACTTTTTGGCGAAAGGAGGCACATCAATATTTAGTTCTGTATTCTCCTTTACAACACAATTTGAAACCTCATCAGTCCCACAAGCTCTCGAGGTCTTCAGCTTTTGCAATGCATACTCATGGAATTGTTTGCACAGTGCAAAGTGTCCTTGCAATGCCGACACAAACCCTCGTTCATGGAACTGTGCAAAGTATATTTGTGCAATGCAAAGTCAGTGAAAAGTCATTATGTACTGCAAAAATACACTTCAAATTCCATGAATCGGGCCCGAAATGGCAACATGAGGGGCGTTTGTCCTGTACAGCCTACGTGGGTTGGGCCATATTCAAGGTTAATTATTGATTTGATATTCATCACTCATTCAATGATAGAGATGTATTATTCTTTGGGGAGAAAGCGTAATCATTCTTGTGATCATGCAATGCTAGAGTTGATGCTAATGTTGGCCTATGATAGGAGCCAGCTGCAAGACTCAGGTTGTAGTAATTTATGGAGTAACAGTGCAGGAAATTGATAGGCACAGGGATGCCTACTCCTAGCCCGATTTAGCAACAGGGTTCCCTAGGATTCGCAGTGTTGACCGTTAAAGGAAAAATTGCCTCTTTGATCCAAAAGCCTTTTCATGGACATTAGCATCCTGGGAGGCGTCATCCATCGACAGGAATGCTCGGAACGAGGTCTGTATTCACTAAGGAAAGCCTGCGTTCTGAGCATTCTCATTGGTGATGGGTGCTCCCCTTCCCAGCTCCCCCTTCACCATTTAGCACCTGTGTAGTTTACCTACACGGGTGCTAATGGTGATGTTTCTTCCAAAAGGAAAAGAAAAAAGAAACTTACCTATGTCATGCTTCTCGGCTCCAGCAGTGCTGCTCTTCGGGAAGTCCGTTGTCCATGTTGATGACGTCAGTCATCAAAATGAAAATAGACTTCCCTGACCGCACCGCCGGAGACGATCTTTAACACAAAGGTACTTTTCTTTCTTTTTTCTTTAAAAAAAATCCCACCATTAGCACCCTTGTAGGGAAACTACATGGGTGCTAATGGCGATATTAACCTCGGCGGCAGGCAGATCCTGTCGGTAACGGCATTGCTGCCTTCGTTAAGGGACCCTCGCTTCGCTCACACCCTTAAATTCGGTGGCAGGCAGTTACTGACAGGGTCCGCTCAGCCCCTCGGTTAATATCGCCTCATTAATACACTGGAAAGAGCAAGTAATCCAATCTGCGCAGTGGAGGCAGAAACCAAGCGTAGAGACATACACACAGCCATTTCATAGGTAAGGGGTCGTCAAGGGGATTACGATGCGAATTGAGGCGGATCACAAGGGATTTTTCTTCAGCGCCGGTAGGAAAGGTGCTTATTCGCAAAAGCCTGAAGCACTCGCACACATATTGGTGTAAATCTTACAAGATATTAAGGTTTCATGAGCAAAACTAACAAATTATACACAAATTGGTTTTATACGATGTGTAAGGGGCATTTGGCGCCTCTTAAACAGTTCTGAGAAACAGCAAAGACTGGTCCAATCGCACTGTACTTCTGACACTGTTTGGGTTTCTCACTACTCGTCATTGTTTACTAGTGGAGATGGCACAGAAGCTTCTGAGGCTCTGATTGCTTGGGTCCCTTGGACATTACATTTTGACTGGGATGATTTAAGCCCTGATTCATGGAACTGGGCAAAGTGTATTTTTGCAGTGCAAGTCCGTGCAACGTCATTTTGTACTGCTAAAATAACTATGCCCTGACTTTGCACGGACTTTGTGCCCTCAGTATTAACCCTGCTGCATTATCGCCTCCACCCAGCACAAGGAACCCGGCGCATGCCCACAGTGAACCCTTATATCGAGGCGCCACGGGATCCACAAAAGGAAACTGGCGGGACAGCAGGGCTGCCAGGGGAGCAGAGATCATACTCATTTGAGAATTTACACACGGAAACCCCCCACAACGTCATGTGAGAGGATCATCAAGGCCACCCAGACATCCCCCCCCAATAGAAAAGCTTGCTTGCACACATTGACTCATTGTGGTGCCGATGGCCCCAGGACAGACCTGTCGCTGAACCTCGCCTTTCTTTTGGCATTGCAGCAAGCTTTGTTGTCTTAAAGCGCACAGAAGGAGCCAGGAAGGTGTATGGTGGCACTGTATAACCCATCAAAACATATGAAACAAAAACAGTAACGCACTTATTGGGCCTGTTAGGTACTAAAGACTAACCATCTATCATTTTAACAAGTAGCCTTCCATTTACAGGGGTACACTTGCGAAAATGAACACCTGTCGGTGGTTTATGATCTGGAACACTTATACACTGCATTCATTAGTATTGCCAGTGCCGTACTCAGGGACGGAACCTAGGCAGAATTCCTTCCCTGAGTATTGCAGAAGGGCCGGTGGCGACCCAGCCAGACAAACTTTGAGCTGCGCTGAGGTAAGTCGCCTTCGGTGGACAGGGACGGTGTCGGAAGCGGCCTCTGAAACGTACTGGTGTTGACGAGCAGAGGTGCGGCTTGACACGTACGTGGTGTGCGTCGCACGGAGCAGGAGCAAGGGTCCTTTTCTCTAACTGAACGTGCCGAGCCGAAAGACCCGAAGGAGCAGAAGGAGTCGAGCTCCGTGGTACAGGGAACAGGGAGCCCAGTGCTGTGCGGGTGCACCCCGTTCTGGGCGCTGCCGGATCTCAGAAGGACGACGCGAGGAAGGAGCCGTCCTTTGAGTGTGCGGTGCAGGGGAAGGGCCGCGACGAGCTGGGCAGAGCTGGATAGAGTTGCTCAGTGCACCTATTAGGTGAGGAGGTTTTACAGCCAGAAGGGGCCTTGGAGGTGCCTGGTGTGAGAGCCGCACCTCCCTTCTTTGCCTTGTTGGTGTCTCTACCTAGTGAGTGCAGGGATTGACCTGCCTCATTGTGCTCTTGTGGGTGATACAGAAGTAAGGAGGGGGTGAGTGGAGGGCGGGGGTGGAGGACTATTGTTGCTCCCTCCCATTCAGCCTCCTTGTTGGGCTCCGGAGGTGTCTGTACGACGTAATCCTCTGTGTACGAGCCTGTTGGGGTGCGCTGGGGGATTGATATTTGGTGCGCATATCCATAAGTCCCCTTTTCTACGCCCTGACTAAGAAGCGAAAAGGGGTATATAAGCCGGGGACTGCAGGCTACGGCCTTTGACCCGGTATGTACTGCTAACGGTCTCCCCCTTATAGGAGGGTTGGGGGTAACGTTGGACAAACCCTCTCCCTCCGCACTGCAGGTTTGGACCGGGTGATAGCAGCTCTTTCCTCTTTCCCCTTTTTGGCCTTAATTTTTCTGGGCAGTGCCTTTTTAGCCGGCTCAGCATTCAGCCTTTTGAAAGAGTGAGACAACGCAGAGATGCAGCGGGCAAAAAGAGCGCAGCATTCGATCTATAACTTACGGAAAAACAGGACCCCCGCTATAAAAGAGCCAAAGGAGACCCACAGAAAGGGAGGTAAAGCTAAGAAAAACGCTAAATATGCTCTACCTGTAGTACAGGGAGCTATTACGGAGTTCTTCCCTGTGAACCCCCCCCCCAGAGACCAACTCAACTACAATTGAGGAGACGGCTGAACTGGCAAATACAGGAGGCACCTCTCTAAATTCTTCCAACTTTGATGACATTGATAATAATTCTCTTTTGGATCTGTGTTTGACGATACAGAGAGGGATGCAGACACACACGCCACAGATAATATCCAAAGTCTTTTCGCCCCAGAAAGAAAATAACATGAATATTGATTTAGGGGGACACAATATAGCTGGAAGTGGGGAACGTCTATCCATCTCCCCGAACCTTGCAATGGCCTCAATGGAGGACGAGCCGGACCACGAGATGGTGGAGATTACTGGTTCCCAACCCAATGCTACACAGCTAGCTGAGCTCCAAACGTCTGTAGCTTCCCTCCAATTTGCTCTGAAGATACTGCTACAGATGACGGGACGTATCCTATCTAACACCAATTCTATTTCCACGACATTAAACTCGAAGGATATTCTGCGAGAAGAAGCCGAAGTTAATTTATCAGACGCTCTCCAAATAGCCGAGGAGGTGGAAGAACAAGCAGACGAGAAGGTGAGGGATACGGTGCAAGGGACACCTCATAGTAACATCTTAATTGAAGATACTCCCACAGAGACAGAGGAACAAGATTTGGAACATCGCCCCCAAGCCCCCCTCACGCGCAAACAACGTAGATTGGCCAGAAAGGCCCTCAAAAACAAGTCAGCCATAATGCATGCCCCATCTCCTACGGCAGGGCCAGGACCTATATTCGAAACTCGGTCAAAAAAAGCCAGGAAAAGACTGACGAGAGCTGCCTTGCGGGCAGCAACGAAAAAAGGTCCGCTCACAGATTGGCTAATCCCTGAAGATAAGTCCCAGGTCATGGACCTAGAGGAAACTGCATTGGAGGACTCAGTGCTTGTCTGTGAAGTAAGCACGCCCTCCCACCTTGAGCCTGCTCCGGAGACACGGTCCTCGGAGGACCCGACTGAGCATGTTCTCTTGGAACAGCAGAAGCTAGTGCCTGAAATCAAGACTAATCGCTTATGCTTCATCAAGAATCTGTACCCTAGGAACAAGAATTCTTGGTTGGCACGCTCTGAGCTATTAACTCGGCTACACCACATTCCGCAACTCCGTGTTTTAAAATCTGATGACTTTCTTTTCATTGAACCTCTGTCGGGTCCTAATCCTAATGTATCTGCCCTACATTGTACTTTTTTAAATATTGTGCAATTACTGAGAAAATACAAAGAAGAACTGAGAGCGGTGGATATTGATATTGACGTGGACCCGCAGGAGAAGGATCTCTCAGTTATCTCTGAGGAATCAGTTGGGATATCATCTTCTGGAAATGAGTGCAACACAGGAGTAGGGGATAGTCCCCTATTGGTGGAAGTACAACTAGCACTCAAGTCCTTGTTAGATTCCTTACCCCAGCTGTTGCAAAGTCATTGATATCTATCATTACTTTCATGGAACTGCAGAGGTTTCTCGCATCTTTTGAGGACAGATGGTTCTTCTGCCTTCCTATCGCAACATAGTGATATTTGTCTGCAGGAGACATGGTCATTGGACTCCTTAGTGTTAGATGGTTTTGTTACACATCAATCACTTGCGAAACGAGGTTGTAAGGGTCGCCCTTTTGGCGGCCTACTGATGGGGGTTATCAATACTATCAAGTCCCGGAAAATTCAGTGTAAAGCTGAAGACCAGTTATTGGCGGTGGAAGTAGAACATCCTACTGAAAGTGGCTGTAGCAGGTTTCTATTAATTAATCTGTATAACCCTCCCGGAGCAGTAGCAAGGGATACCTTACAAGAGGCCATACAGGATTTACTGTCTACCTGGACATTAAGAACTAGTAATGTCGCTATCACTGTTGTGGGGGATTTTAATTGCCACATGTCTGACGATATTCTTATATCCACCAATTCAGGTCTCAGTGCGAAGTGTTTGATGACCCATAGTAAGAGGGAGAATGAAGGACTCGGGTGGTTACAATTGTTCGAAACTTGGGACTTGGCGATGATTAATGGCCGCACTTTTGGGGACAGACCAGGGAAGCATACTTGGTCAAATGGATCATCACTTAGTATATTAGACTATATATTTATGAGCCCCGAGATGCAGTCCAAAGTAAGGGATATGTGGGTTAAGTCTAATGGATGGAGTGACCATGCTGCGCTGCATTGCTCAATATTTATACCGAGCCCCCTCAGTCCCCTAGCGAATATTGGAGGTATTCAATCTAATTGTTCAGGAACTAAAATTATATGGTCAGATAAAAACATCAGAGCGGCATCTGAAGCTCTCAAACCTATCACCATACAGGGCCCTTATGATTTTCACGATATGACGATAAACGAAATTGAAAACTGGATATCGGGCTTCTCAGGTCAACATGCTACAGCCAAAAAGGGCCGCATGTTAAAAACGGGTGGCACTCTACCCCCTTTTAACAGAGAAATCAGAGATGCCAAGAGAGGGCTCAGAAGAGTGATCCTTGGTTTAAAATCTTTGAATCTTTCTGAAACCCAGTATCGTGAGAAATTAAGAACTGCTAAAACTCGATATAGAGCTGAGATCAAAAATATCAAGAGAATAGAGCGAAATAACTGGGATCAGCGACTCATAACTACGATTTGTGCTAGAAATTCACGGAGCATTTGGGCACTTCTCAATGAGAATACAGGGAAAGTCAAAGGCCCTATGGTCAAACCAATTGACAAGAATACTTGGGTAGAGTTCCTATTAAATCGTAATACGAAAGAAGAGGAGTCCTGGAGTATATCTATTGAGAAGGCCCCGATTCTTCCCCCTTTTGATGTCTCTTCGGAGGCAATTCTCAATAAAATTGCCTCCCTCAAGTCTTCGAGAGCTCCTGGCCCAAATGGGCTAGCGAACATTGTGATCAAAAATAATTCTGTATTCTGGGCGGAGTTATTTTCCTTACTCTTTAACAAGATCTTAGCTCAGGGAACTATCCCCTGTTCCTGGCAAACTGCCATTCTTATTCCAGTATTCAAAAAAGGTAGGCACTCAGACCCCAACAATTATAGGCTTTTATCTATGTTAGATATCACAGGGAAACTTTTCGCCTCCTTACTGTTAACTGAGCTGCAAAAATGGGTAGATAACACTAGTATACTTAGCAGATTCCAATGCGGTTTTAGACGGGATTTCTCTACATCACATAATCTCCTGGTAATGGATATATTACGCACTAGAGCGCTTAGCAGAGGACAGCCCCCGTTGTATGCCCTCTATATTGACTTCAAGGCCGCCTTTGATTCCATCCCTCGTGAGCGGCTCTGGGCCAAGTTGGAAACAATGGGATGCCCATCAGGATTATTATACTATCTTAGATTACTCCATCATGATACCTCCGTGTGCCTTAGACTTAACCAAGAGGGCAATACGACTAGAAACGTGCCTCAAAATAGGGGTGTTAAGCAGGGCTGTGTTACAGCACCTCTTATTTATAACTTATATGTTTATGACATCCCCGCGGCACTTACAGATGTGGACAATTGCCCACCAAAATTGGGGGATGTACTGTGTGTCGTTTTGGCCTATGCTGACGATCTGGTAGTCCTAGATAACACCATAGGTGGCCTTAGGCACTCAGCACATATTCTTTGGGACTATGCTAGGACCAATGGTTTGTCCATCAACCTGGATAAAACTAAAGTACTTAGATTTACCAGGAAAAGGGTAGCCCGTGTGAACCTGGTGGTACATAAAAATCTTATCCTCTATGCCCCTTCTTACCGTTATTTAGGAGTGGAAATAGAACCACTAGGTGATTATACATTATGCAAACAGGGGCGGACCATTCGTGCATTACAAGTAATTTCATTAGTCTCATCTTTCACTAACAAGCAGGGCGGTTTCACTTTATGGTAGACTCACCATCTCTATATGCAAGTCTTTGTCCCCATGGTTATATATGGTCTCGAGTCGCTGTTAACAGTTGACTTAGAGTGGCTACAAGTGATCGAGGGCAAGTTTTGGAGACGTATGTTGGGTCTTCCCCCGGGTGTGCCGATGGCTGTGATAAGATTGGAATTGGGCCTTCCTTCATTGAAAGCGTTGATATTGAAAAAAAGAGCTGGGTTTTACCTGAAGATGATAAGTGGCTCTTCTAATCCAGTATTGTCGGTTATTCAGCAGGAACTGACTAAAAAACATACTACCTCATCTTTTTATAAAGATATGAGCAAATTCTTTGCCGACATTGGCTGGACTCATAGAGGGGCTTGTGTCTCTAATGAAACTTTAAATGCACTTGAGAAAAAAATAGAATTTTGGGATTGGTTAGAACATTTTTCCCATTTAAGTAGTCTCAAGTCATATAATTTTGTGAAATATCGAATATATCAGTTTATGAAACCACAGGCCTATTTATATCTCTGCCCTACCAGAAGACTTCGACGATTTATCATTCTGTTTCGGTTAGAACAATTGCCTACTCTAACCAATAGAGGAGCTTGGAAAAATATCCCTGCCAATGAGCGGACATGTCGGCTTTGTAAATCTTTGTCGTGTCCAGAGACAGCTAGGCATCTCTTGACGCAATGCCAGGCTATGAAGGAGCCGATTATAAACTTTTTGGGTGAATTTGTGCATGATCTATTAGCTATCCACGAACTGTCGTTCTGGCATTATTGTACCAACACTTGCAACATGCACCTATTCATAGCACTTTATAATGTCTGGCAACAGATTGAATTAGGCTTAGGTCTCTAATTAGATCTGAATTATAACTGCCTAGTCATTTGTTTATTATATTTTAAATTTCATATGTATTGCAGATTGATGAATTTCTGATCTTTGATATGGATTTAATATTTGATGTTGATATTTATGATTTTATTTTTATGTTATGTTTGAAAATGAAATATGTGTAAAGTTTGAATTTATTTTCAACCTAAATCACATTAAAGAATTTGATTTGGTAAGTCGCCTTCCTTTATCTCACTTATTTCCTTTTTTTCTGCAAAACGGGGTGGGGCTTTTTCAAAGACACACAGCTCACAAGTCACTAACCTGTGCTTTTTGAACCAATTGTCTTTTAAAACGTGGGCGTTTTGACATGCTTGTTTCAGAAAGAAAGTCAATTCTATTCTGGCTGCAGTACCTTAGTTCCCTGAAAGCACTTGTGATGTCAAAAGATGCCTTCAATTATTATCATTAATTTCCACAAACTACTGTGTGCCTATAGCACAGGGATCTGCGACCTTTGCCTTTCGAGATATTTTGGACTACGACTCCCATCAGCCAGTGCCAGTATACTTAATGGTGAGGGATTATGAGAGTTGCAGTCCACAATCTTTGGAGTGTTGTAGGTTACAGACTCCTGTGAGAGTGTCTATTGTTGCATGTCACCCCTCTTCCGGAGCATGGTAGCTCCCAAGAACTGTATCATGGTCACATGGTGCTAACCATGCGACCAAGCTAATAAAAGGGACAGGCTGTTTCTGGCTCGTCAGTCGAACCAAGAGCTGACCCCTGTATCGTGTGTGAAGCACCATGCTGGTGCCATGCAGTAAACCCAAGGCCTGCCACATGGCTTGGCATCCAGACAGTGCCCCTGCTGGGCAACGCCGTCCCTTGTGAATTGATTTGCTGTGTGATCACGGCCGCTGGGAGCACCCCGGCCTGGGTGCCCCAGAGCCGGGGCCGCAGTGTGCTGGTGCCCCCAGTCACGGTGGCCTGCTCCGGTGTACCGGGGCTTGCAGGGTTTGTTTGTTCGTGCTTTTTTATATAGCGCTACGAACCCTCAGGTATCTGAGTGTCTGCTTATTTCCCACGGTGTGTGGTGCTCATTTATAGACCTCGGAAGGATGAGTTTGGCCCTGCCGGGATTCGAACCTGTGTCAGCAGGCTCTGCACAGATGTCAATGCGAGCGATCTACTTGCTGTGCTATCTGACCAGCTGTGCTGATTCAGCAGTGCCCCCTGCTGAATGTTAGCTGCGTGAGCGCAACCCAAAAGGTAACCATCGGGTGGTCCCAACATCTGCGTGGCCCGCTCTGTTGACCCGGGGGCGGGCCACAGAATCTATGTCTCAGGAATGATCGCAACAAGTATGCACTGTGCACGCCAAGGTCAAGGTTCAATGCTGCAGGTCTACTTGGGTGTTTACATCTGAAAATGTCTCACTGCCCGGCACAATATTGGGTCACAGCATCAGTCTGCTGTCCATATGTGCCGAGTACCGGGGGTTATCTGCCCCTTTACGTCTGTAGCAACGGAGGCGTGGATCAAACGTTGCCCCTGTGGAGATGTTTCATGTTGACGCTTTTCAGCTGCATGAGACCGCGCGCGCAGAGCCAGTGACGCAGGAGATAAAAGCCATGCACGCGCACTGCACTGTTCAATGCAGGGACTTCAAACGGAATCAGGGACCTGCCTTCAGTACTGAATTCTATTTTAAGGTAGACCAACTGTCCCCAAAGGAGAAAGCTGGAAGGTGGCACATCCGGTTAGGTGACTGTTGCTGAGGTATTATATGTTCTGTACAACCTAGAAATTATGTGGGTTTTTAAAAATTCCTTCTGTAAAATGTGCTCTAAAATGCACAGTCTCCACCTGGGAAGGGATCGAGCTCGGCCTCGGTTGCTTGCTTGCTAATATTCATGGTGGGAGGTGCGGGGGGGGGAGTTTTTGCCCCCGTCGTAAAAATAAAAATGCGACCGTCATGTACTATACAGTTCCAAAGCTAACACGGACATCTTGTTTTAAAGAGTTCAGAAAGTAACACAGTCACAGTAAAACATGCAGAGACAAACTCTCCGGATGTCAGCCAAGAAACCTAGGGAAGACATAGACGAAAGACTGCATGTTCATAGAGGCCCACACGCCCCAAGTCATTCAGGAAATGCTCATGCATTCCAAGACAGGTTGAGCGGGGGAAATGTTGGCACACATGCATATAAAAAGTTATAATAACAAAAACTGGATGCATTTATTACAAAATATATAAAGATAACCTTTGCGGCGAATTTAGAGGTTACCAGATTAACCAAGTACAGACATAAAGAATTTCCCAGGAGACGAATTACCAGGATGGCAGAAACAACAAAACGTACGATAAGTACATAACAAGCATTGACAATGCCAACAATTTTGGCTTTTGTGTAGACATGGGCAAGGCATTTACCTGGCACTGCCGCAGTGGTATTAACTGCCCATCTATGGAAGCAGTTGCAAAGTGGTGTGAGTACCTGGGCACATAATATCAGTGCCTGGTAAATGTCTAATACTTATACACAAGTCAAAACTGTTGACTTTGCTAATACTTGTTTTTAACAAGACGTTTGCGAAGGACACACACCCAGTGACTGGAGGCAGATTTGGTTAAGACATTTTTATTACACCAGAAGCACATTTAGAGCTCCAGTTAAGTCAAAGGCACTCAGAAGACTGTTTTGAAAAAATACTGGCAGGTGCTTCGAGCACACAGTTTGATGGTAAGGCTTGATAAAAGTAGCTCAAAGAGATCCCAGGAGAATGTGTTTTCGGAGGGGAGGGGCAGGAAGTGGGTGGGAATGACAATAGGCATTAGCATGGCCATGCACCGTCAATGGGTAGGTAAATAACCAAACAACACCTACAAGCTTTGTCGCCCTACTCATTTGTCATCTGTCCCTAGCTAAATCCTAATGCGATAGTTTCGGCTTATAAGCGAGCGCCACCCAATAGCCAAAACTAGAAAGGGGCGCGAGGGGTGACACGTTTATAGTTAGGGTTGGTTTTACAGGACAAGCAGAATGAATGGGAAATAAAAACAATTAGAAGAAAAGACGGATGTGCGGGGAAGGTCTAGGGCTGGAGTGACAGCACCAGGGAAGAGCAGCAAGGGCTATACGAAGGGTGCACTGGAGGTGAAATAGGACTGTCTGTCAGAAAAAGAAAAGAGGAGTTTACTTTAAGAGCCAGAAAAAAAGGAAACAAGAACAGGGGAGAAAAGAAAGCCTGTTCAAAAGTTAGACTGTAATACCAAACTGACAACAATTGTAGCATAGAAAAAAAAAACCTGCCAATAATACAATCTTGAACTTTTTATTCAAAAATGTGTCAAATGAAATGGTCAAACAGGAAGGTGGTCATGGAAGCCACCTACAACATCCGGATGGCAATCTATACCAGGGACAACCTCTATGATCTACAATTGCCATTGTGAATAGCAAACGGCGACCTTCTGCGAGTCACAAGAGAAAGGAGTGCCTCCCGCCCTGGTGAATGGCAAGGGGGCGCATGCATGCATTCCAGCTGCATGGACCGCCGCAATACATTGAATAGCCACCGCCTGCCCATTCAAAGGGCCAGCGCTTTGCTTCAATAATACATGTGAAGACGTCCTTTATCTCCAAGTCGTCAATCATTCTTAGCAACCTTGGCATTTCCATTTCCTACAGATATTTAATCTCAAAATGCTTCTTTGACCAAATCAAAGGCCCCAAGTTCCCTCGGTAAATCTACTGAACAGCTGAATAAGGCGCTGGCTGCTGCTGGCCTCTGGAATAGGCTTAACCAGATTCCCCTCGCCCTCAGTCTGGGACAAAAGTCAATTAAGGGAGTTACACAGTTTCCTAAAAATAAAGCCTTTGGTGGGGTCCTACAACGAAACTGCACCATTTGAACTCTTCCACCCCCAGAGGTCGTCCAGTGAATTAGAATAGGGGTGTTCCTGTGTGCGTGTGGATCCTCTCTATTTGCAATGTGGGGTTTATGAGTTGCCTTGCCACATATCCATTTGCATAGCTTAAGTTTGGGTCAACTTTGCGAATCAGATGCTTCTCTAAGTAGAGAGTGGGGGGTACTTGTCTCTCCTCCACTGGAGCCTCCCTCTGGAATGGTCTCCCTGCCCTTCTCAGGCTTGAGTCGGATCTCCTTAAGTTCTGGAAGTGCCTCAAGTCCCTCCTTTTCTCATCCTTCATTCTCCCCCTCCACTGCTAACAGCTTCTTCTGTCTCATTGACTGGCTGCCTGCTGGTTCCCTCTGACTGCTACGGGACTACAGGCCCCCCACGACCAGTCCCCCCTTCCCTGGATTTACCTGCATTCCCTGGCACTTGCCGACGGACCTCCCCTTAGCACTTGCACCTCGCCTCTTCCCCCTTTTCATCTTCCCACTGAAGCATTTGTTTTAGTGCAGAGTGGCACTTCCCTCCTCCTTCCTTCGCACTTCTTGTTCATCACTTGCAAGTTCCGAATGTCACAAGGCCTAGTAATATCGTAATATCGTAACAGACACCTGTGTGGAAGTCCAGCAGGAGTTTTGTTGACACAGGGCTAGGCTCCATGGCTGGGGATGTGTTGTCCAGATTTGCAGTAGAGCACCCCATCAGCATGCTTTTCAGACGAGCTGGGTTTCCACAAGTCTGTGTCTGCACCCACCTTTCTGAGGACCATTGAGCCCCCCGCCCCTTAAAGCCTCTGGGATCTTAGGCACACCCTAAAAGAGAGGCAAGTGCCAAAATCACTTCCGGAGGGCATGCCTGCACTCTAAAGAGCAGGCCTGACTGCAGTGTGCGTCTGCATTCGCGAATGGGGCAAAGACTCCTACTTAAGTCCTCGCACCAACATGCTTAATGTGTGTAGAATATCCATGATGTTGAGGTTCTATTCCTTGGTATGTCCCAGGACACTGACTCTGCCGGCACCAAACACATAATGTTATTCGGTTGGGCCTCCTCACCCGAAAACATTTAAAGCACATTAGTTCTGTGGTTCAATGGCGTCCTGCTTTTCCGAAAGAGGAGTGAGAATGGTACAAGGCCTACAAAGCTAAGCCCCTCCCAGCACATCTTTTGTAAAAGCTGTAAAGCAATGTACAAATACCACTTAAACCAGTGAAGCAAAAAAAAACATCATGCCATCAGGACTGAGAAACGTTTGCTTGGCCTCAAGCCCAGGAACCGTATCTCTCTAGCCCTGAAATCTCTCCACTGGCTCCCGGTGGCTGCAAGGATCAAGTTAAAGACCCACTGCATCGTCCACAAGGCTTTCTGAGGCCAGGGCCCACACTACATCCAACTCTCTCTTCCAAAATACCTTCCTTTTAGAGCCCTTCATTCAGCTACCTCCAACTCTCTGAGTGTCAGACGCTTATCCAGACAGAGAGTGGGGGGCAGATCTCTCTCCACTGCAGGTGCCTCCATCTGGAACGGTCTCTCTGCCCCTCACAGACTTGAGCCAGAGCACCTGAAGTTCCAGAAGCAGCTCAAGACCCTCCTTTTCTCCTCTGCCTTCTCTCTCTCGCTGCCTTGCTAACTTCCCTGTCTGCGGCAGTGACTGGTTACTTGGCTACCCTCAGAGTCTCATTGGGTACCAGGCTCCTCCATGACCAGTCTCCTTTGCACTGTCTCTGGGCCTACTGCACACTTGGGGCTGTAACTGTAATCCCTACTGGCTCCTGCTTAGTTGCACTTACCCAGAGCCACGTTGCCCTGGCTGCACTTACTCGGAGCCATGCACGGATTGCACTTCCTCCTATCCTCTCCCCTGCACTTCTCGTTGTCGCACTTGCATAATCCGAATGACACAAGGCCTAGTTTGACTTGTCCACCCCATGTCTTCCCTCCCTAGTCTTGTGGTGCCTAGAAGACCCTGTGCACAGGCGCGTTATAAATGCCATATCACATCATTTTCAGTACCAAAACAGAATATACAAGACCCTAATTCCAGTGTAAAGTCCCCCATATCTCCCTAACTCCGTCGCCCCCTGCATCCTCCTCCGATCACCCGCTATTTCCCCCTGTGACCCTAGGCATAGCTGCAGCTTACATCCCACTAGCTGATCAGCACCCCTGCCTGTGTGTGTGTTGAGGGAAGGGTTGTATGCCAGTGCATGTGTGCCTGCTTTTGGGCCTGTGTTTGTGTGTTCATGTATCTGTGAGCAAGCATTTGTTTGTTTGTTTGTTTATTTATATTGCGCACCAGACCCAAGGGTATTCGGGCGTGAAGGCAGAAAGAGGGTTGTTCAACTTAGGATACATGTTACAAATAAACAGGGGTGCAACTACAGTTACAATGCTGTAGACATGTAGTGTCAAAAAATCACAGAAGTATGTACAGTGAGTTAACAAGAATGCAGATGTGACAGATGTGCTGTGTGGATTGGTGTGTTTCAATGCATGCTGGTCTGAGTGCATGTGGCTGGGTGCAGAAGCGTAACTGGGGGCATGGGAAGAGTTCCAGGGCGTATGATGGCATAACCTGGTAACACGATGCAATATTTGACATACAGAATTTGGACCTGGGTATATGATGAAGACACTTGCCATATGAAAGGCGTATCTGGGGTATAGGAGTACTGGGCATATCACTACAGAACCACAACCTATTATGGCACTACGTGGGCATATAATGCCAATACGTTTGTGGTGGGAGTGCCCCAGTATATGGAATTGGGTGCTGGACTGATTTGGTATAGCATAGCCCACCCACACGAGTCAAGGCAGCTATGTCATGGCACCCCACTGCCCAATTCTTATATAACATGCAAACTGTGCCTTGTGACTACCGCCACTCCCACCGCCCTTCCCCGCAACTATACAGCCCATGGCATGGCGGCCAGTTCCTTCACCCGCCACGACAGGTATGAGGAATGCAACAATTCTGAAAAGGTAGATATTTCTCACGGGTGCCCAATCAATGCCCTGGCATGGCACCAGAGCCTGTTTCATTGAGGTTCTGTGCATAACATCAGTTTCTCCATGCATGTGTCTATGTGCTTGTTTTGTTTCAATGCCCGATTGTATTTATGGAGGGATTGCATTTGTGTCAGTGCATTTGCTCCTTTTTACGTGAGTGTACACTTTCATGTATTGATAACCGTGCATGAGTAAGTGTGTGTGTCGGGTTGTGGGCATTTATGAGTGCATGTGCATATGTGTGTGTCTGTGTGTGTGTGTGTGCGCGTGTCAAACTTAGTAACGTTTGACCAAAAACGTTCTCTTCATCGGCTGCGGAAGATCACGTTGTAAAAATCAAGTAATTGATTAATGCAAAATAAGTAACACATATGTGTGCGTATGTGTGTCTGTGTGTGTGAGAGGGAGAGAGAGAATGCACGGCAGTAAATGTGAGTGTGCATGTGTGTGTGCATGCTTACGCACATTGGCGTTCTGTATCAAAGTGTGTACACAGACACGTATGCATACCTGTTTCAGTGTGTGGAGCGTTGCCTGTGTGTTTGGGGATACATGCATGTGTGGATCTGTGTGCTTGGTGGGAGTGCACATGCATATGAAGGCAATGTAGGGCATACTGTGAGAATGTCAGGTCATGCAATGGCAATACGTGCCATTTTATGGGAGTACCAATACAGTTGAAGGCACCACGTTACACGGTGAGAGTACCTGGCATTTGGTGACGGTACCTGCATATGGTGCTAAAATCGTTGCACATGATGGCGATCCATGGTGTTTTGTGTGAGTAACTAGTCATATCTTACCTGTACCTACATAGGACAGGGGCAATTGTGCATAGTAGTGTTCTAGCTGGGCAAACGGCAGCAATACCTGCTAGATGGTTAAAGCACCTAGCCACAGATGTAATATGGTACAAGTACCCTGATGACTTGGGTAACTATTTACATTTTTGTAATACGAGCCTTGCATGTGAAAACATGATGTCTCGAATTCGGCCCATGCTGCCATTTCCAGAATGAAACACTGACACATGCCTTTCTACAGGAGTCCACATATACACACACCCAGTCACACAGACGCCTGCATACAATTTACACACACTAAAATACTGAACAAAGATAGGAAAAAACGGTATCAGGTAATATTATCCCCATATATATGGTCGCCGTAAATAATATCGCCGGGAAAAGGTTGTGGCGATATTATATGGGTGACCATATATATGGGGACAGGGGCAAAACCAAAGAAAAAGAAAAAAAGTTTGGGGGTTGCGGGGGAGGCCCCTGCATGTTCCATGCAATAATGTCGGCACAAAAAACGGCCATTTTTCGGCGATATTTTTGCATGGCGAGATTTTTGTGGCGACATTATTACATGGAACCAAAAAAACATACCAAACCACACATGCATCGACTCCCCACCAATGCACCTATTTTTACAAAAAATATGGGGCATCTTCCAAGTCGGGGTGTGTTGAAACGAGTATAAAATGGGGTTTAAAAGTTTAACCCCTGGTTTTGCCCCCGTTTTAACACGCTGGTGCAGTTTTGCTGTTTTGGTAAGCAGAGCAGGGTCAGAGAGCAAAATGCTAATTTCTGTTGCGTCATATACGCCGCCTGATAAAAAAAAAAAGCCTCAAATCCAGCGTCACATTTTCATGCTGCTGTTAATGCACAGGACTCCTATAGAATCGGTATCCCCTGGGCGCTGCATGCCGGCTCACTGCATCGTCATGTGTGGCACGGAAGCATGCACTATTAAACAAGGCAAGGCGGCTCATGCATAGGTAAGTGGGGAATAAGGGGGAGGGGAAGGGGCATGACGTATGGAGAGGGTTAGGGGACAGCCTCCCCTTGAAAATAGGATAGGTAGCGGGGACAGTGGGTATGGGTGTTGGGCATCTCATTGAAAGAGAGGTGTGTGGGCTTGCATTGAGGAGGATACGCGGTGGCGAATGGGAACACATCTTTAGATTTTTAATTTTTTTTTGTAGTTTCTTTTATTTCTTTTTTTTTTTTTTTGGTCACACATTCACTCATCACAGATTCATGGAATACGCCTGATTTAGCATCTAGAATTGTACTTCTTACAAAATGAATCCCATAGATTTAAAACAAGCCAGACCAATTGACTTTGTACATGCACATTTTGACCATTGGTTCCATGTATTTTCTTTTCTTTTTAAATGCCCTATTGTGTTTGCTTGTGGTATAAGAAACATTAAAAAACTAATTTTATTTTAAAAGGTGAAACATTATTCCTTTGATATCCAATCTTCACAAAACATTTACCATAGGTACTGGACTTTCCCAACTCTCAAGATAACGCCTAATCCTTCCCTTAATTGCCCAGTACCAAGCATGCCAATCTCCCTCCAGCTGTCCGTAAACTAAATGTGAGACACTTGCAGAAATCTAGATTTATCCAGAACTGTGACGGAATACCAAATGTAACGGTGAAATAACATGAGATTTTTTTTTTATTAATGCAATTATGCAGGTAATTCTGTTTCTGAAACCGGGATCTGCTTGTAACACCCCAACTTCATAATGTTCCATACCAAGCATAATGCACACATGTACCTTGGTGGAATCGTCTCCTGAAATCTCTGATGGCTGCCCTCTAAAGGCAGCAGAGCTGGTTCAATTGTCACATGTGCATTCCTGAAAGCACTGCTTCAACTCAAAGTTCCAACAGGCAGCGGTGTGTTTGTAACCGTTTAGGCCTCTGATTCAAAATATAATTGTGGTCAGGGATGTCGTTTCACCAAAATGCCTGGGGTAGCAGAAGTGACATCACATGACCCTTGACCCCCTGATGACATCACAGGAAGTGATGTCATTTGACCCCACCCTGAAGTGATATTGCGGGAAACGATGGAACGCAACCTTTCACCCGTTGTCAAAACAGGAAGTGGCATCACATTGCATTGTACACTATGAAAGATATGGTTACGATATCACTAAAATGTGATGTACTTTTGATACAGGAATGGATCGCCATATGTATCGTTAAGATCAGTGTGTATAGGGCCATATTACCAAATTACTGTGAATGCAAGCAGACGTCCATGACCAAATGATAATGATGTCTTATTATATAGCACTTACGCTTAAGCGCTTTGTATTGAAAAAATATACACTCAATATCACCCAACCTGTGTTGGTACTCACTTATCGACCCAAGTAGGATGAAAGGCTGAGTTGAGGCGTTTAAGAACAGACTAAATCAGTGACTCACCCCCTGAAGTGTGCCTGAAATATACCTTTAAGGTGTCTAGCACTTATTGTATAGAATTCCAGAAAGACATATTATTTGGTATTCCTATTCTTTCTTATTTAGGGTCAGTGCTGAAAGTGTTAGACTTGTGGCACTCCTGTTCTTATTTTTCTTATTTTTTTAAGGGGCCTGAAAGCCAGAAAGCCAACTACTCCAGCAAAAAAGAGCCAAATGGTGCTGGCCATGAGCTTGCATTACAAAAAAAAAAAAAAAACGGTTTGTTTTCTTTTTTTAGAGGTTGCAAGGGAGACCTCAGAGGTCGTAGTTGCGACCTCTAGTGACCGCTAAATGGCATCCCTAATTGTGGTGTAACCCAGGCATCCTTTTGGCAGTTATTAAAATATCAATATGAGCAATGTCTGATTTTGATTTAGGGGCACTGAGATTACACAATTATACAACCACAAGCATTTGGTGTAATTTATTGTCAGCTTGGTGAACAGTGACTCAGTAATGACAAGGCTGGTGTTTATTAAGCTGTCTGCACTGGTTATACCCACAATACCATGTTGTCCAGCACAGGAAGCCCTCTCTTTGATCCCACAGAGGAGGGTTGTCACCTTCCACCAGGGAGCAGGAACACTCCCTTAGAAGTCCAGTTGGAAAGAGTGCCTCAAAGGCAGACCTGTCATTAAAATGGCCATCTCACACCAGGGTGCTGATTACTGGACACCTTTTGATGAAGGCAGACTGAGGAAGGGGCCAGAGTTATAGTAACCCAGAGCAGAGGTGCAGCTCACATAGGGTCTCACTATCTTGGATTTGGTCGAGCTCCCAAACCTCATGCCCTCACACCACACTTCCTGCAGACAAGGCACTTAAGCTTTGATGTCAGCAGGCAAAAGATACTTGTTAGAGCAGCCAGGTTATGACCTTTAACAGCAGGCTTGCCGTGGACCAATCCCTTGTAGCATTTTGCCCATTTAAGTGGTGAGGCCTTCCCATTAGTTGAGTCATCTGTGGAGCATTCTTGAAGAAGGATTTACCTGAAACTCTGTTAGGGCTATAGTCTATTCCAAAGTCCTCTACCATGGAGTTGAAGACAAAGTGCTTCCAGGAAGTGGAAAGCTCTTCTCCCTACACATCCCATTGGCCTATTTAGGATGACCAGCTGGCTGGACAAGGGCTACTGCACTGGAAAATCTGATACCCATGACTCTGCTTACTGGGGGTGACAGAACCCTTCAAGTACTCTCTAAAAATCTTCTTGGTTGGGAAAGGCAGAAGAAAGGACTAACCTTGACCCTAATCCCCTGGACTGGGACTCCAAGAAACCTCAGAATCAAAGAAGTGACCCCTCTGTATCCCTGCATTTCCAAACTGCCTTTCCACTGGTTTGGGCAACTATCATGCTGTCAAAGCTGCTGCCAGAGTCATCTTCGAGCTTTACATTCAACCACCCCTGCATCTCTGAGTTTCACTCAACACTGATGCCAGAACTTTGTCGTCCCTGCATTTGTGACCCTCCGAGTCATTTAGAATTGCATGCTCAACACCACCTGCATAATTACACGCTTTTAAGAAATCAAAGCAATTGCCACTCTCATACCCTGACACCATGTGAAGCCAAAAAAGCCTGCCCTGCGTCTCCTCACCTGAGGCTGTTGAGTCTTTAATGCATCTGACCCGACCTTGCTTGCCATCCCCAGCATCTTCAACATGCAAGCCCTCACCACTTCTGCATAGAACAACATCATTGGAATCCGTTCATGCTGCTTGCCGACTCGACATCGGTACAGAGCCAAAGATGAGCCTCCCAGTTCCCAGCCAAGAGCTGGAGGTAAATCTGGCTGCTACCAGCAAATAAATGCCGGAATTACTGACACCAGTAATTCCGCCAATCCCATTCATGGAGTCCTATGGGACACCATGGAATGGGGATTTACTGCCATATCCGCCGCCTGCAATGTCCTGGTAATTCTGGGATATCAGGTGGCGGAAACGATAGGGGCATTTTGACGGTATCCTCCCGGAATTACCAGCGGGATACTGGCAAACTTGCAATAAAGCCCTTTCTCTACTCTTTTATAGACATCTTCATAAACTTGAACATTTTGCTGCTTTCTGTTTGTTAGATGTGTTCAATTTTGTTAGTTTAATTAAAGATCCTATTTTTAAAGAACCTTGGTTGGACATTATTTTATTCTAGTACCCCTGCACAATTGTTTTTTGCATTGCTTCTATGCTATCTCGCGCACCTTCTGAAGAGGATAGCCTGCCCTCGACACATGTTACCAAAAGAGGAAAAGGAGGTATCGATTTTGCACTGTGCCTGTTTCACCTTTTTGATTGGGATCCTTGCTGGTTTAGTAGTCCTGTGGGGCTGAGTAAGCTCTTTAGCCTCTAATCATCTCTGTACTCGTACAGAGAAGCAGCCATTTTGTGACACCCAAACATTCTTAAATGTCTCACCTGCATCGTTTGTTCATTTGGTTAGTCACTGTTAACACTGTCACCAGAGATGCCATTTTGTGAAATCCAATTGTCAAAATTTAGATGGAGTTTTTCCAATCCCTAGCTATGATTTTTGACTGACTGCCGCGGCCTTTTCCACCAAAAGCCTCCTCGACTAACTCAATGACTAAAACTGATTCATATGTTTGACTGAACACATTCTTCCAAACACTGAAAGCCAATGCTCATTATCATATTGATTCTCTCCAACATCCAATCCCTTAGTTTCCGGCAGTAGGGCCGCATGTGGCGATACATGCTCACACTTCCAGCTCATCTCTAACATATATTAGTTGGCAACACGTCAGTTTAATTCATCTCGGTCAGGGGTTCAATGCAGTCGCTTATATATAAATATTGTTGTATGCACCTCTCAGCTACAAATATCCACATTTGCTTTTGGTATGCCTGACAATGCTGATTGCCGTCCTTCCTGACCAATCTTGACCATGAAGTTCGAGATTCCCTCCCAGAAGTTGCTTGTTGTACAGCCCTAATAGCCATGAATCTAATATTCTGTGTAGCCAATGTGATCTTTTGCCAAGTGGGTTCCCTTCAACTAAACTTGATGGGCCTCATTACGACCAAGGCGCTAAGTGGTTAACGGTGCCGTAAAAGGCGGCGGCGCTGTTAACCACTTAGCACCTTACTACGAGGTCCCTTTGCGGGACCCGACCTGAACGGCTGGTGTGGACCAGCCGTTAAAGTAGGGACCCGCAAAGGGACCTCGCAGGCAATTACGGTACCGCAATTTGCGGTACTGTAATTGCCGCCTTCCCTATTCCCATTGAGCCCTATGGGGCAAAAATGGGAATGGGGAAGGGCCATGGTGAAATGGGGAAATACCGCCCCGCCAACCTTGGAATGGGGCGGTATTTCCCCATTTCACCATGGCGGACTCGTTACAACACCGGCACCAACCATGGTGCTAATAGCACCATGGTTTAGTACCGGTGTTGTAATGAGGGCTGATGAGTTTGTTTGACACTGATGGCTACCCACGTTTGACAGCTGATTACCCTTAGATACGGGAATCCCAATAGTTGGGAGGATTTACTCTTGCGTAAGACCAACCCCTTTCCTTTTCTTAGGTCTTGTGCTGTCCACTTTACAGGATTTCCATACTTCTGTGAGTTTTGTGGTCATAAACAGTAGCTCGGCTGGATAAAGGGCCTCCCTTTCTTCTTTGACTAAGACTCAGGACAACTATTCCTGGTGCTAACATTCCGCTCATTTCCACCAAGCACAAGGAGTTTCTAGAACGCTTCCTATTTGGAAGGTCAAAGATCCCCTTGTTAGCCAGAACCTGTAATCTCTGTGTCTAAAGCACACTCTTCTTGTTTTCCCGTAGGAATTTCTTGAAGAAGCTGTTAAATCCTGCACATGCCGTTAAGGTAATTATTACCACAAGGTCATTTAGAGCAGAGACAATCCTTGGTAACATGTCCACCCTGATCATTTTCAACATTGCCAATAAGCCATGTCATCCATGAGTCTCCTGCATGTTGATGGTCTTTTTCTTATTGTGTATGATCACTGTTTTTTTCTTTTGTTTATTTTTTAAATCTTTGTTTTAAAAACGGGGGGTAAACTCATATGTTATTTTTCCTACCTCCTTTAATTCTTCCTTTAACCTCCTTTTATATCTATTTTCTGTTGCTATGATTTGAGCCATGTTGAAAATGCACAGTAAAAATGGCCAGAGGAAAAATGCACCGATAAAAAGGAAAGCAACCTTAACAATTGTATTTGTGGAGTGGGTTTTGACCCCTCGTAGCCCCCTTTTGATGAGTTGCCGTTGTTGTCGCTAGATCTTTAAACTCTTTTTGTTTGACATTAGACAATAACTAGGTCCTGTTGTTGGGCTAGCTATTCTGAGACCATATTAATGTTAAAAGAAACTGCATTGAATCAGAAACAGAGACGTTTTAATTTGGATACATTTTTGTCTCAAATACATTGGCTGGCTTTGTTGCAATTTAAGATTTTAAGCTGTTGTCTGTTAATCTCAAAGCCCCACATTAAGGGACACCCGGTTATTTGGAAAGCAAGTTTTAAAGAGACGCCAAAGTCATATGGCCCACAACTATGAACCCTGGACTCTACCTGCACCATGTGATGAATAAGGGAGCAGCCTGTTCTTATAAGGGTGCAAGGCAATGAAATGGTCTCTTGGATAAACTGGATCACCAGCAATATCTCTGGTAATTTTTATGCAACTATTGAAGATCATTATTTCAAACATTCCTGGCCTTGTGTGGATTGGAGAGATACCACTGACCTGGATATCCACACTACAAAACACATGCATTTGTCTGCACACATTCCAAAGGCACTGCCCATATATGATTGTACAGCATGCCGGTATCTGATGCTTAACTATGGCATGGAACCTTAAGTCCTTGGTTCTGACCTTTGCTTCACACCGACTAAAATTGTGTGACTGTGGACAAATTACTTAGTTCCTTGGTGTATTAGTATGTGCAGCATATAAAGAAAACAAGTGTTCAGTACAGCCTGATGTGTCTAGTCTGCTCTCAACCAACCCCCCACCCCCCACGCACCAAACTGTTCTATGTCCAACACCTCAGGCCTGAAGTGACCCTGCTTCAATCCTGTATATATAATTCTCTAAGGATGCCTCTGCCACTGGGCATGTGCTCAGTCATCCTTACCCTGAGACCCAGGCCCTCGTATTTGAAAATTCTGCAAGTCTCTCCAAATATGGGAGCGGGAACACTATTCAGAAAATAGAAGCAGAATGGCCTTTAGAGCAAAACCAGTGACAGAATTGATAGACATTTAATCCTGACATGCAAAACCTTATGCTGTCTGATTAAGTACTTTTGGTGATGAACTGTTTTATTTTACGGTGTATATTGAGAAAAACGAAATGAGCACAAAGTACAGTGTGTGTTGTTTGTATTCAAACATACAACCCTCATCAATTTTACATTTGTCGAATTGAAAGATCTATGGTCATTCCTATGCTCTTAAAGTACTCTTGGGTGTTATGTACACACCCTCATTGATGATATTTGTCCCCTTCCCTTTCTCATTAAGGATTTCAAGAAGAGTACAAAAGGGGTGTGACAAACTGCCAATCTTAGAATGATAACCTTCTGTCAGAAAATAATTTACATTTTTATTCTATGTTTTGATAGTGTTCTTTGCTCAGTAGGAGAGGTGTAACTTTTTTGTATCACTGCAATATAAAACAGTGATAGTTAGAAATAAATATTATTGAAAAAAAGCCAGTTTCATTTGTTAGTCGTATTAAATAATTTCCTTTTTTTTTTAGTTTTGGCTGAAAGTAGGTGGCCAACTTTGACCAAGTATTATAATGTATTTGGGCTTTCGGATTTGTGTAAAAACTAAAGACACAAATTAGTTTGGCTTGCTGTTTGCTTCATGAAGAGCATTCATCCAATCAGGGTTGGGTCTAAATCGTACAAGACAATGTCAGGCAAACCCTAATTGGATAACTGTCTCTTCCACTCAATCATAGAACTAGCACCCGTTCCTTCTCCCCTTGCCTATTAAAAACCTTGAGAAAAGTGTGCGTTGGTATCTGATAGCTTCCACTCTTATGCTTGCTCAGGGAAAGGCATTGCTATTATCTAGCTGTCTGCCAACTCTGGTCTGACTTTGGTTATCCACATTAAAAAAAAACATTGCGTGCAAAATTATATGCTGAGTGGCACCACAGCATACTGGCCGTATTTGCTGCAGTCAGTGTTTTAGCTATTGCTAAGCAACCAAGCTTCTGCTGCCTGTCCCTGCCTCTGCACATCTGGTGCCACATGTCCATCAGTTCCCCTATTGATTCCTCTAGCCCACCCATGATGCACCACGAGGATGCCACTGTGCCCCGCTGGTTCAACTCACTGCTCTACTTTTCTCACACTACTGTTCCTCCTTCCCTCTACAGACTAAGGACTGGTTCCTCCTTAGGGAAGTGCAACACGCAAGCTTTTTGACAAGCTTCAGCACAGTAACTCCACTAAGGTGGAGAATGGCACAGTAGAAATGCTTTGTAATGTAGCATAACATAGCATATATTGGTGACACTGCATCATGAAAGTGATTTAGAAGGGCAACCTTTGCATATATTTTTCGCACAGCATCATGAAAATAATTTTCAGTTAATAGGCTGCCATATTTTGTGGGCAAAGCATCCTCAACGTGATTTGCAGTATCAATGTGTGAAAAGATGAATTCTCAGCCATAATTCTCTGCAGCTAGTGATCCCTGGAAGTAAATATCCACTTGAGCAAAAAAGAGACATATTGGGCAGCCCGCTGGGAGTGAATTTGTTTAATCACTGCTCCTTACAGTTGAAAAAGGAAATCTTAACCTTGTAATACATACACTATGGGTTTTATAGAATACAACAAATTGCACAATAGTTTATGCTAATATGAACCTTACATTTTAACAAGTTATAATTGACAATTTTACTTAAAGGTCAAAACATCACTTGTTTCTCATTGGACATAACCACTTCCTGATACACATGACTTTCTATGCAAACTAACAAAACTAGGTAGTTTCCCAAATTTCACTGAACATGAGATATATGTTGCAACCTTAAGCCAGAAAAAGCAACTCCTAGTGTGACGCATTTCTTCAGACTTCTTTAGCACACTGTGTTCAAGACATAAATAACCTGTCTGGTTTTCTATTGGATAATTTCTCTATCCTATCTTTTCTGACTGTACGCCGGTTTCATTTTATGAGCCACACCATTGAAAATCACATATTCTGCTATTTGATTTTGCCTTTTCGCTGTACCTTGGCTTCCACCCAGACATTCACTTTTCTGCACACTGCACTTTTTCTGTGCTTCCAGCACTTTTAAACCTTCATGGGATTCCGAGACCTGCAGATATCTATAATGCAGTGCCTGTCTTTTAGTAACCTATATTCTACATCAAAGATCTATATTCTGTGTTAATTATGTTTGTGAGAAATGTAAGCATACCTTTATTATCTATGTTGCCCTTAAATACATGTACCCAGTGTCACCTATTTCCAATGTATTTGCCTCGAATAAAGGCAGCTTAGCTGTCTTAATAGACAATCCTTCAGATGTCTACATTGTTGGACTCTTCCTAATAATGACGCGTTTCGGGCGAGGGTGCCCTTCATCGGGTAGACAATATCTGTGATTCTGTATATCACCTGTGGGTGAAAATATTTGTGAATGGGGGAATTAATTGAATAGTAAAAGTGGTCCTATGATACCTGTGTCAATATTAAACTAACTTGAGAGTTCTCCAGGTGACTGCGCACAAATCTTTACATTCCTGACAGACCTCCGCCTTATCTTGTGAGAAAGGATTATATGTATTAGGATGAGCAGAACAATGGTTGGAGGAAAACGTTCAACCATGGGACCAGTCGCTAGGTCCCACAGGTGATATACAGAATCACAGATATCGCTACCTGATGAAGGGCACCCTTGCCCGAAATGCATCATAGTTATTAGGAAGAGTCTAGCTGAGCCACCCCATCTGTCTTCAGAGCAAAACTCTTCTCTACTAAGATATCTGTTCAAATTAACTTTTCAATTATGTATTGTACTATGTAATGTTTATTTTCTTCCACACAAATTTACTCACCAAATGTGTTAAATGCAAAAGAACTGCATTAGGATTGCACATCATGATTATTGCCTTAATATGTTTTGTTAATTGTCTTTTTCATGAATATTAAATTGTCAGAATTACTAATTTCTTTGCCTCAGTTATTACTTATGGGTAAAACAATTGTACAGCATTTTGTTGATTGTGATTGAATTTATTATAGGCAATTGATTTGCCACAGTGTGTCCAGGTCTTATCTCACAAAGTATTCGTGGGACCCCCTTTTCGCACCATTGCTTTGACCTTGTAGCCAAGTTCAGACTGGGAGCACCTAAAATTCATTCAATAGTACTTATTCTTCCCTATTTTCTGACATGTAAGTCACCTTGTGTGCACCTCTACAGCTATTTCTTTCTTCACCCTGCTGTTCTCACACTCACTCATTCAATCATCTTCACAGTTGCAATAATTTGCCCATCCTCACCCTCACTCATTTATTCATGTCTCCATGCTTATGCAGGCTTATCCAGTCATACTGGTTACACGTATGCACCTATTTTCCCATTCATCCTCACGCTATCATATGAGCTTAAACCTTCATTCACTCATTCAACTTTAATGTCTTTCAATCATTCCACAGTACCATGCTCTTACTCATTCATCTATCCTCATAATCATTCTTTCATGCAGTTTCCTCCCTCTAATTCTTCAATCCTCCCATTTATATTTGTTCATCCACCCCCTTGCACCCTCTCTTCACACTCTATCCCTTTCCAATTCACATATACCCCATCTGCTTATGTGTGTCTGTATACATGAATTCCGAAAATATTTTCATCAAACAACAGTTAAAACCGTTGGCTTTGGAAATGCTTGTTTTTAGTAGCTTATTTTGCTGAGAGTACACACCATTTTGTCTCTTTCAAAATGACGTCCCTTCTTGGAAATGGTCACAGTCAGATTAAACGATAAACTGAAGAGCAAGCAACCCTACTCTCTGGATTTGGAACATCCAAAGCTTTTTTACAGAAAGAAAGAATCCAGAGGATGCAATTTACAAAGTGAAACAATTATTTATTTAATTAATATAGAAATGTTGAATAAATCAAGAACAATAATTTAATGCAGGAGAATGAAAAAAAATCAATTATACCCTTACATCCACACTTGGCATAATCCCTCAATCTAAACAAGCCTATCCATATCTACATCCACTCTTCACCGTCACACACATAAAAAGATTTGTGGGGAAAACATTACAATTATTGACAATTTATCAGATTAAAACCAGTGATCTGCTTCTTCGATGAGCAGCAAACCAGTGTTATATTTTGCAAGATGGTTCACAGTGCAGAGCACATAATTATCATAAAATAGAAAATAACTACAATTGTAGACCTTGCAGCTTAGTCCTCTTGCACCTTTAAGGTTTGTGAGCACCCCCCCGTAGAGCCAATGAGTGTTCTGCTCACCTCTGTACGGACGATGTGCCCTCAGTGAGATGGCAATATTCCTGCAGGCTGCGTGTGATGCCAGTGTATGTCAGCATAGGCTGTCCCCTGCCCCAGGAGAAGGCTCTATCAGTGTTGCTGTATTTCAACTTTTAACACTAAAAACACAGCACATCCACCCTTCAAAACATCTGTGTTTTTTTCTCTGATAACACTGCTGTCAGCAATTGCTGGGGTGACTCTAGGAAATGCACACCTGATAATGTTACTCGCGTCTACAGAGAGAAAGAGGGAGACTGCAACATAGATTGAGACATTGAGTGAGACAGAAAGAGAGAGGCAGAGAGAAACGCAACTGGAGACAGAGAGAGAGAGAAAGGGAGCTAGAGGTAGAGGAGAGAGAGCGAGAAAACGAGAGAAAGAGAGGGAGAGAAAGAGAGACAGAAAGGTAGATTAGCAATTGCTATGTGGGTACAGGTGGCAAATATTTGATTTCAGCTATACACAAATAACTGTGCCAGAACCAGCACCAGGAGGACGCATAGCACGGGTCACAGCTTGCTTGCCTGGCAGTGGAAATCTGTGGGCTGCAGTGCCACTGTACCGCTCAGTGAGCAAGCACTAGCACAGGGTCGCGGGCTGTTGGGGATTGCTTGCTGCACCATTCAGTTTATTGGTGCTAATGACCCTGGGCTGCGTCTTAGTAAGATTAAAAGGCACAACTGGCATGCAGAGAGGCGGAAGGGATAGTCCATGCCCAGGGGGAGGTAGGGTCCCAATGGGAAGAAAGGTGATAAAGAATGGGCTGGAAATAAAGAAAGCACTGCAGAATATCCTTAGCCAATAGTGTGACTATTATGGTAGTTTGACAATACAAACAGAGACAGCCATAAGCAACAAGAAGAAATAATAACACAAACAGAATGTAACACGGAAGTGGAAAACACACTAAACACTTAACTGCTGCAGTGGGCAGGGTCTTCCGAGATGTCTTATGTAAACTGAGGAAGATCATTAGCCCTTAAGGGGACAATGTGCCAAGCAGCAGAGAAACACATATGCTTTAAAAAGTGTACTTCTCAAAGCGCTCCCTTCCTTAGACTGCTGCAATAGCTCATAAGAACTGGTTGCTGTTTGAAATGCGCTGTCAGCAGAATGGGGCAGCAGCTAGGCCCACTCTGAATATGCATCTGCAATAGGATGTCAGAGAGCAAGCTCTTTCTCGCCAGGCCTAAACGAGTCAAGAAGTCAGCCTGAAAAGAGGGTTTTCTGAGAAGCATTATTTAAATATTTTATATTGCCCAAAGACACCCAGCGTCATACATTTCAAAGAGGTTAGCAGCATATTCTGTCAACCCTTCTCATGTTTTCCATGCAGCCCTAGGTTTAAAATACAAGAATTACGCATACATGTACTTTAATGCATAACCTTCATGTCCAAATGGTGAGTAAATCATCAAAAATGATCCAAGCAAGTGCTTCTAAACCAAACACTTAAAAGCAAGGGGTTCTGTTGTCTTCAAAGCACTCTTGATCCTGTCAATTAGAGAGGACATGCAATGGGGAACGTTTGATTGTTGTTTACAGCCCTCTTCGGGGCAAGGAAGAGGCAGAGTTTATATGAGCAGCTCCCATCAAGACTTAGCCATGTCTGCACTGCGGACCCGTCACAATCCCACACACACACATGTTTTAAGGTATTCTTGATTAAAATGACTCACCCCCTACTCGAGTTTGTTAACACTGCAAACTAAACAACTCAAGGCAGGGTGCATGCGATTTCATGGGCCTTGTTATCAAAGGAACTATGTCCCAGAAGTCAGAACAGATTTTACAGGAGAGTTTACAAGATTCCAGAGTCGGGGACCACGCAGAGCTGTTGCTGCTCTGTTGCTAATTGCTGCGTTTGCCCGCCAGTTCCTGAGATGCATTGCTTCTAATTCAGTAGATCACTGCGGATTCTACAACATTCTGTAAAATATAGGAACGCTGTTTTCAGAATTTGCTTTTGGCAGGGCGATTTCTCAGGCTCTCACCAAATATTATTTCTGCAGGTTCTCGTGCATCAATTAGCGGTCTCGTGGGTATCAGTTGTGACACACGTGGTCTTGACTCTCTCACCTTTCACATGAGTAATCTCCTGGACATCTGGACCAGCCAGGAATGTATACACAGCCGGCACCCACCTCCACCCTACAGAAACCAACAAGGAACTGATGGCCAGAAATTCTGTGGATCAGAATCCAATGACAGTGACATCACTTAGGAATCACCAGTGATTAGAACTTCAACTCCTGCCTTCACCTTTGCAACTCGTATGCCTGCCTTGTATCCACTGTTATGGGAGGTTGATGTTCATTTTTAGTTTAGATTTGTTATGCCTTGCCTAAAATATCACCAGATTCAAAGATCATTTGATGTCACGTTCTGCCACTGTCAAAGAGGATGCGTGATGTTACCTTTGCTACCACTGTGGTTTGGGTGAAGGGGTGCCAGTGTTGAGCAGGGGAAACATGGCTGTGCGCTGATCCCAAAGGTAGCAACCTGGGTGAAGGGGTGTGCCCACCAATGTACCCCAAGCAAATCATCACTTCAGCCCGGTCCCATAGCTTCCCAGGCTCCATCGATGCACATGCTGTGGCCTTCTTCCACCAGGTGAAGAGAGCACCGGAAGGAGCGATGAATTTAGGCCGTTGCCAGGCATTGATGCATGCAGGCCCTGGGTGGCAACAAGCAGAGTGGCCAGAAGGCCACACATTGATGATCAACCTGCTGGATACAGGGCCACAGTACCAGCAGAAGTGAGGTGCATGCAGGCGGCATTTGTTTAATTTGAAGGCACATTTGGGTTTAAATACGCACTGCCATTGCCTGCCAGCCAAGATACACCCCTGGACGCTCTTTCGCAACAGGCAAGCCAGGGGAGAGTGGTGGACAGGCCCAATTTGTGAGGCCATACTTGCCTAAGCTGAAGCCAAACCATTTAGTCTCCCATCACAGGTCTTGAAGGTGGAACCTGTGAATCACACAGGCAGGAGGCACATGAGGGAGGTGCAGATCCGGTGCCCTTCTACATAGTATTATGCTTCCCTTGCTCAGGACACAGTGCAAGCCCTATATTTAACACACTGAAAACAAATTGAATACATGTATGTGGGACATGGCTCTACCATGGGAACCCTGGGACCTCCACCTAGGTGAGATTCTATATGTAATTTCCTTCATTGTCTTGGCATAGGTAGTTAGTAGATGCAAAATAAGGATACACTAGGGAAGGGCGAATCAGTAGAAAGTGAAGGCAGATGAACATCATTGATATTGGTCGCTATGCCAGGGAGTATCTGACATCAAGCTGTCAGTCAGGAAAGTGGGAGGGATCCTCCCATAGGTATTCTGGATCCTTATTGGTTGCATTTTCCTTCCAGTCCCTCAGATTACCTGGGGCCCCAGGGAGGAGTGAGGAGGGGAATTCTTGAGAGAACCAGGGAGAGGTGAGGAGATCCTCAAAGAGGAAGAAACATGACGTTGCTTCAACTTGTCAGGGCCTGTAAGGAGACGGAAGACACTCCAGCATCTGAGTGGCGCAGAGACGGTCTGTTTTTCTCTCTCCAAGAGGATTGCCCAGTGTACTTCTCCGCCTCAGGAGGAAGTCTGCATCTTACAGTCTCCAATCCATACAAAACCAACCAAGAGTTTCCAATCACCAGATAGTGTTATTAAGACTGGGAGCAATGGAATATCATAGTCAGAAAGGTCAAAGGGGCTCTGCTCAAGGATTGTTTTTTCCGCAGGGAGAATCAGACCCGAAGAGTGGATCCTTGTGTGATACTCAGGGGTCAAATCCTAAAAAAATAAGTAGGGGGACTCAGCATAGCCAATGGCAAATGATGTCACAGGAAGGTGTGACGTCACAGGAAGATGCGTGATGTGAAGTGAACCACATGAAGTGACATCACAGTAAGTGACATCAGTTGTACTGTGTTCTTCCTAGGGGGTACTAGACAGATCTGGCCACAGTAGAATGCATTTCCTGTGGTGCATCCACGCCCAGAGAAAACATCCGTTGACACAGAATCTGTTCCATTTCACCCAAACTCCCACTCATCCACCTCTAATAAAAGGGCTTTATACAAGAATTGGGACTACGACACTAACTCTCACAGACAAAACACTCACCTAAGAGAAACAAAATACCTCTTGCATTATTTAGTATTTTTTGTATTTTTATTGTATTTCTATAGAGCTTAGCACTTATGCCCTGGGGCAGTCAGGGCAGGTTGCGTCTACTGCAGGACTTCCTTATAGTACAATAGAGCCTATTTACCTGGACGACTTTTCAGGCAGGGAAGTAAGCAACTTTTCAGGTCTTTAAATGCTAACAAAGGGTTTAAGTCCTAAAAAAAAAGTTGGGGCTCAATAACATATGCATAGGCGCACAGTACTTGGGGCAGGCGGCATATATGCACACGTTCTCCTTGCATTGCTCATCTAAATCACTGTTGTGGCAGGGTTTCTGTCTCCTCTCCTTCTGGGTTCAGTATTAGTGACCTGTTAGTATGCCTCTTGCAAAATTAGCAAGTGCTGCTCACTTCATAATGGGAAAGGAACCTTTTTAATGGACCACTTGAGCTTTGATTTTAGAGGGTGGGAAGGCCGAATCTGCTTTGTCGGTGGGGAAGTAGCAGGGGATCCTAAAGTAGAATGCTCCAAAGACAACTCAGCAGGTTAGGTGACTGTTGCTGAGATGTTATTAGACCTACTGCAAATCATATGTTTTGTTCCCTATTTCTGCTGCAAAATGTGTCGGTTCGACCTGGAGATGGGTACAGCTCCTTCGAGTCACTCAGTGTGGTAATCTATGCCCCCGTAGCAAAAATCTAAAGCTGGCACCATTCATCTATGCAAAGTAAATTAACATATCTTAAAGTGAAATATACACATTTAGTTCAATTGATCTTTCTATTCAGAGGAAAGTGCACAAGACAAATAATCACTAATCAATCAGGAAAAATAATCTGAGAAAGAGAATTTCCAATAAATATTCTGGCAAAATATAAAAAGGTGGCCACCTTTTAAACCCAACAATTTATGATGAAATAGTCCAAGAAAAACAAAATGCAAACAGGAGACGTGTGCTTTAATGACACTTGTATGTGTTCTTTTGGGTGCCTGCACTGGAAACATGATAACTTGGGATGAAATCCTAGTAGTGGAACACTTGAGCAAGCAAATGTGTTTTAGCGCTGTCTTCAAAAACACCCAACAGGGTTTGTGGACGCTGTCCAACCACATATATCCTCGGTTTGCGCCATGAAAATCAACATATGTACAGAACCAGAAAAATAGCCCCTCCTGCCTCCAGGACTGTACCTCTCCATCACATTCTGGGCAAATAATCATGACTCGACTGACCTCATCATTTTCACTCACACCCCATGACTCGCCTGCCCTCATCATTTTCCCTCACACCCCCACATTCTGTTTTATAAAGCTAACTTGACAAATCACACAAATATTAAAACCCTTATAGAAATATGCTAGGTAAAACGTTCCCAATTGTGGAATTACCCCACCTTCCTCTTGAATGAAAGACTACAAATACCAGAATGCAATTCAGTCGAAGGCAAAAAAATGGCCTGTGGATTTTGAAAATGTACTTTGAAGACTCAAAGACTCATATCAAAAGGTAATGTGTGAAAAGTTTATCAGTTTGTGTTTCAACGTTTGACAAAGGCATGCTTCTCATATAATGTGAGGAAAACGTTACATTCGACCTACAATAAACGTTTTTTGGTGCGATAAATATGAACATGTGAAAATAAGGCTGATAGTTTAAAATGGAGGGAAAATGAGGGGAACTGGCAACAAAAAAAAATGTACCTGTAAGTGGATGCGAGCGGGATGGCACCCGAAGTTCCTGGGAAGTCCTTTATGGCTCCGGATGGCGTGACTCGTCCAGATGAACTCCTGATGGTGCAGCCGCTGGCCCGTTGCTGAAGGAAAAGTGCGCCGCAGACCAAGAGTCCACAGCGACCGGCATGTAGATGCCGGTGGCCTTCCCTTTTCCATGTCACCTGGGACACGCTGCACCATGTACGTGTGGCGTAGCAGGCGTGCGTGCCCCATTCGCTCCCTCAGCGACGGGCTCTTAAAGGTATCATGCTGCTTTATGCATACACCGCGCTGCACATGAAGCAGCACGGTGCTGTGTATGCATGAAGGAGACTTTACCTATGAGCGCCAGTCAGCTCACAGTCCCGGCCAATGGCGGCTGGTGAATTTTTAAATTGGAGGGGCATAAATATTTCTCATGAAAAGTGCTAGAGCAGCCAAGCGTAGCACATTATTGGGTAATAACGGTTTGAAATGGCATATTTCACAGCACACTTTCAGTGAAACATTTGGTAAAAAGCCATGCAATGTACAATCGATTTTGTAGGGAACAAATGAAACAAATCCCATTGATGACAGATCACAAATAGTACACAGGAACATTTACCAATGCGTTTGCCCACAACATATGCCAGCATATGTTAGGTCACCACTTGTTAGGTCACCCTCCAGCCTGGATACACATAACCCAAAGCTTTTCCATTTATTGCTTTTGTTTTGGTTGTTATGTATGTTATGCATGTTCTACATACTAATCACTAGTCACTTTAGGTGGTGGTTACACAGTGTTCCTTTTTAAACAATATTTTGTCTTGCAAATTTGTTTTGCCATAAACAGCTGCTTGAGGAAATATTAAGAATTAACCGTTTTGCAAACCCTGTTTTTGTGATTGAACCGCTTGCAGTTCCCAACTGTTCTTTTTAACAATATACCCTTTTTTCTTAATAAATACTGATGCATGATTAATAAATGCATCCAGCAGCAAAATAAATTTAAAAAGCTGACAGCTCAATATCTATTTGTGTCTGAAATTCCTTCCTGTGCATTTTTCACATTTAAAGTGTTTATGTACCTCTCTTGACATAATAGAAATAACCCAGGTCTACTTTAGTACAATAGTAGTCCCCAGAAAACGCTACACGTCAGAACAGACCCCCACTGTATTCCCTTTTGAGCAAGGACAGTTGCTACTAAAGACCTAAAGACAAATGTGAATGGAACTTCCAAAGGAACTACTGTGTTAAGCCTTGCATGCCATTTTTGATCCTATCAAATGTCTTCTTGCCCAGGTTTGGATGCCTTTTTGATATAATTATCATACATAACAACCATACCACCTTCATGTTGGATTACCATTAACCTTTTAAGGCATAATTTGAGTGGCCCTAGAATTCAAACATGCTCCTTGAATCATGGCTGCTCCCTCATAATATGTACACATAGGACTGCAAGTCACATATTTACTTTGCCTGGCTCAGTAGCAATACAAACGCACACACGATTTCAAGGCTAAGAATGCACTGGCCAGCTTAGCTGAGAAGCCCTTGGACTACATATCTTTGAGTGCATGCTGCATTGCTCTGTACAGCTGTCTTCACAGGACTACATGTCCCAGAATGCGGATAGCCGCACTGGAGAGCTTGTCACTAAATATAGCTTTATAGACCTGCAGCAAGGGCCGTACCGGGCGTTATGGGCCCTGAAGACTGAGCTAATGGCCCGAGCGAAGCAAGGGCCTTTAACGAGGTATGAGGGACCATAACGCCCGGTACGGCCCTCACTGCAGGTCTATAAAGCTATTAGAACACCCTCACTGTTTAATCATAGTTGAATAAATGAGACATGTTTAATTGAAGTACAAAAAATTGCAAAATGGTAAATACATGTTGCAGACATGTTTTGTACTTCAATTAAACATTTTCATTTTTTTTTATAGGGTGGTGGAAGGTGCTAGGGGGGGAGGAGTAGGGTACTAAAGTGGAATCAGGTGTGAGTATGCCTGCCTCCTGTTCTAATTACGTTTACTTCAGGTGCGCTCCCCCAGCACACAACTGTTAGCCACTAGCTACTCCACACAAATATGCAAGTTAACAAACTTGTGCAAATGCTACATTAACAGCCAATTCATTTACTTACCTTTCTGTGCCCTTTCCTTCCATTGCCATTTTCATGCTACACTGAACGTTCAGCAGCGACTACAACATTCCCTTTCATTCACTTGATAAATAGAAACTTCTGCATATGTTCCCCATTACGCTGCAGTGCAGCTCATGTCAGCCCCATTCCAACTTAAAAACGCAGGGAAACGCTGATAAAGCGTTTCCTTTGCTTTGCTTTTATTATTTCATGTCTTTGCGCCTGACGCTGGGAAAGCGTTTCCTTTGCTTTCCTTTCTTTATTTTATGTCCTCGAGCCTCATGCTGGCAAAACATTTCCATTGCTTTCCTTTGTTTCTTGTTGCTGTACAACAAAGTTAACTCTTTCCGTTCCAGAATACACATGCAGCTCGAACTACGGGCTGTAATCAATCTGCAGGCTATACTAGTGCATATAGCCCGCCGATTGACCAATCTCCATCACGGAACACTCGCTAGGGTGTTCTAATGTTTGTTATTCCCCCCGTTTGTGTTCCATAAAGAAATCTTCCTCAAGGCAATGCGCTCAACATAATAGCCTGTTACACTATGTGCTCTTGTTTGCACAGTATGAATACACCCCCAGAACATGGAGGACATCGTGTTAACTTGTGTATATTTCTTCACTCAGAAGAGACTCCACAAAGGATGACATAGCAGAGGAGGCATCATGCCTAAGTACACACTCACAGCAGGTGTAGCATGTTCCAGGGTGAACACTTCCTAACTCGATACCAGAGGTACATGCCCGGCCCTACATGACTAAGTCCTGAAATTCACTTTGCTGCAATCAGTACAAAGCTACAGCATGACTGATCCAGGGTGTACTCTGAATTATCCAAAGCAGAGCCACCCACCAGAAAGCACTGAATATCCCTGAATGAAGGCTCTTCTTTTTAAATGTTCCCACACCTTGAATTTCACAAAATGTTACTTCCTCGGTAGAGCTACTCCCAAAAGGCGTGGTGTTCCAAAATGCCTACTGCTCTACATATGTTTACATTTCCTTCTCCGCCCACATCTCTGATGTCTCTAAAAAGTCAAACATCCTACTGCACCTCCTCAGTGGTACTCTGCCTTTCCTCTCCTTCCCCCAGAATCTCCTGGTCTCCCAAGCTCTGGTTCTCTCTAGGTTGGACTATTGTAACAGCCTCTTTCTAAATCTACCTGCCTCTACTCTCCATCCTCTGCAACTAATCCAGAACAGGACTGCGAGATTGTCCTTGGCCTCAAGCCCTGGGATTGTATCTCTCCAGCTCTGAAATCTCTACATTGGCTTCCAGTGGATGCAAGGATTAAATTCAAAACCCTCTACATTATTCACAAGGCTTTCTGGGGCCTGGGTCCAAAATACCTTCAGCTATCCCTCCGCACATACCTCCCCTCTCGAGCTCTTCGCTCTTCGCTCTTCTACCTCTAACTCCCTCAGGGTCAGCCATTTTTCAAAGAAACAAGCTGGGGGTAGATCTCTGTCTTCGGCTGGGGTGTCCCTTGGAACAGCCTCCCTGCCACTCTAAAACTTGAAGAGAACCATCTCTGGTTCCGGAAGCACCTCAAGACCTTCCTCTTTGCTTCTGCCTTAGCTCGCCCTCTCCCCTGCTGATCTGTTCTCTCTTTGCAACCTGCACCTGGCCACCCTCTGTCCTCCGGGCCCAGGTATCTGCTCACCCTGCCACCCTCCCGCACTTCCTCCGGGCCACCCCTTGCACTGGGGTCTGTATCTGTACCTATACAGTCCCCCCACTTTTTCTTCCTGCACTTATCAGACTTACCATGTCTGCTGCCTTAAACCCAGCACTTGCCAATTGCTGGCTGCACTACCACTGTTTGTTGCCTTTATTATTTATTTATTGTTATTTATCTGTTTCTCCTCTGCTTCGCACTTTCCACTTCTCCCCCCTTCCATGCACTTTTCCCCTCCCCCCTCTCCCATGCACTTGCACGTTCTCAATGTCACTGGGCCTAGTAAGATCGCTGTTTTGTTCTCCCATGTTCCCATCCGTTGCCTTGTCGCGCTCTGAAACACTTGTGTACGAGCGCGATAGAAATAAAATATCAATATCAATTTGCCAGGATGCATTTCCCTTACTTATTGCAGAGGTGCCACTGGCCAGCATGGCAGAGAATGCACTCTGCCTCATACTGTGCAGATGCCAACCAGGTATACATGATATCAATGAGCTATTCAGGGCGAATTCCTTCCACTTCTAACCAGTGCAATAATGGGTGGCATTTACTTTGGTGCCACTTAATGGTACTTAATGGTACGCTATAGGTTGCAAGCAGATCTGTAACATAAAACTGCTTAAATGTCTTTTAATGACCTAAAATATCCCATGGCCCAACTTGATAGAAGTTCTGGGAGGCCTACATGTCTCAGAAATCACTTTGCATCACAGGTTCACTTCACACATTTATAAAATGTGCTGGAACTCTGGTGGCCTCTAGGCTCTAGTCTCAGTGGAGATGCCGCTACATGACTCATATTCAATGAAAGAAATGTTGCCCCCCAGAGCGGGTGGTATGCTGGCGCTGAATGTGAGTAGAGACTGAGCTGCCATCTGCTTAGTGGCCCCTCCAAAGCGATTTGTTGATTCTTAAATTGGTGGTCCCAGTTGCACCCGCAAACGCACATGCTTCTCCACGGAATGGGGTTCACAGAACTGCCGACTGCACTCGATCACCAATGAACAATAGTGCACCCGCTGCACATTGGGTTCACATGACTGGTTCGCCAATGCCCGAATCCAGGGTGTTCTTTTTTTTTTTAATCTGTATTAACTCTGAGCCCCTCCAGCAAAAGAGTTGAACAAAATCTCAGACGCACACAACAAAAATCCATGTTCGAAGCAATGGAAGCGGGTCTACAACTCGCAGAGACCGTGAATAGGCCAAGAGACCACTCGCACTTAAGATGGCTCAGTGGGTTAACGCGCATCCTGCTGAAATGTATGCACAAGCGACCCTGTGTCATCACTAAGCCTTTTATCCTGCTGAAGCTGAAAAGAACATTGCAACTGTTTGGCCCTTTGATTTACAGCACTAGAAACTAAGATATTGATGGCACCAAGAATTATTTAACAATAAAAGCACTTTTGAGATTCTAGCTAACATGATGAATGGGGAATGCCAAATCATTGCCATCCCAGACATCAAAACCAAACAATAAAACGCTGCTCTTTCCCTTCCCAGGTGCAATTCAATCACGTGTCCTTTGTAAATCAAACCCGATTCGGATATGAGTTAGTGCAGAAACAACGTGCATAGCCTAGGAGACTGGGCCCCATTGCTGGGCGGTCAGTGGGTCAGGGGTCATGGTAGATGCAGATGTTTAATGCCATGTTCATGGTATGGTGTAAAGTGTGACGCACCGCCCAAGCCACAGCAGAGCTCTGTGGAAAATGGATACCACTGAACATCTAATTGAAACCCAGCTTTACACTTTTCAGGTAAGTTAATTGCACATAACACGATACAGTACATAAGGGTTGGCTCTCTGCCAATTCTTGCCGCCCCATGTAATCCAAAAAGGTAATCCTCCTCAATCTGATTCAGCCCCTGTTGGCCCCCCTTTGCAGGCCCATCTTACACGCACACAATAAGCACTCAGGAGCCAACTTCGGTTCCCAACCTTCTTTATTCACTCCATGTCTTGACTGCCCCGTTCCCCCTTTTGCCCCTCCTCTTCCTCCCTTCTCCTGCTCCCTCCCACCGTTACCTGTCCTCCTCCTCTTAAGGGGGGCCCGTTCTTTTCACTCACAACAGCCCCCATCCCAGTACTCTAACCAAACGTAAGAAACGTGGGCCTGGGTGAAGGGGTGCAAGTGTGCAGCAATGGGGGGAATAGGAGCGACCGGACGAGAGCACTAAACTGCTGTCTGACTCTGGTGTACTACTGTTCAATAAAGCTGTGTGATGGCGTCAAGCTGTGAGTTGCAAGTCCAATAAATCGTGATTTGTAAACTATTTTTTTTTTTTTTGTAAAACTACAGCCTAATACATGTTTTATGATAAGGCTTTTGTTACATTCTTCCACACTTCATCTTTGTTCCTTGTAAGTGCTGCTTGCCTTTGGTTATGATTATGGTTTGGCGACTCTCTGGTCTATGTCCCAGAATTCCTGATTTGGCAACAGCATGTCCATGTAATTTATTACTGCACAGACTAGCTGTATATTTTCGCCTGATAACAGATTTTTCCACCATCTGTCAATATCATTCCTCAACGGAGTGAACTTTTCCAGGTGTATTTTACACTGAGAGATTGTTCCTGTGCACTCTGTTATGAGGTGTTTGGTGGTTTCAATCCCATCTTTACAGAATCTACAGGAACTGTCCTTTATTTTTGTGTTTTTTTGTCTCTTTAGTGTTTCTTTTGTTCTTAATATGTTTAGTTTCAATCTTAGAAACTGCATACGATGATGCTTTGAAGGGCATCGTGTCAGGAATCGAGCTGGCATGTTTAGTTTATTTTCGATTGGCCCTAAACTTGCCATTGATTTGAGTGAATCTCGCATTTCTTTGTTAATTATCCAGGACCATCGTTCAAACTTTTTTTTTGCAATTTGAGGTGTGTTCAACAGTTCTGTATCTTTAATATCAGCTGCGGTTAGGATTTCCATTAGTTTGGAGTTCCATTTAGTTGTCAGATTTGTTTGATTTATTTGAGTTCCGGTTTCCATTTTGAAGATCTCATATGCTGGAATTGGGGGGTTCAGATTCATTTTCCTCCATGTTGTAAGCGATTTCCATATAACTTTCGAGTGTAACGAATTCAGTGATAATTCGTGCCTTACTGCGGCAGCATGGACATTTTTGGGTAGGTTCAACACTCTACGCCAAAATATGCTTTCCAGCAGGTGCCATGTAGTTTCTGAGATGTTCCACCCAGCTTCCGTTCCGAAGGTTATTGTTGGTACCACTTTTTGTGTATAGAACAATATAACAGGAGCCAACGAGAATTTACCATATTCTCTCTCTAGTTTTGCTCCTTGCAGCGCCAGCCTTTTCATGCGGTTTTTTAGATCTTCAATCCATGGTCCTTCACTGATGGAGTTATTGAAGCGTATTCCTAGATATTTTATGGAAGTTACTTTTTCTATTTTTTCACCGTTTATGGACCATGAAAAGTCTCGGTCTTTTCTGTTACCTTTAGAGCCAATTTCTAGAATCTTGGTTTTGGCCGTGTTTATTTCGAGATCATTCATTGTCAGATAGTTGTACAATTTGCTTAACAATCGTTGCAGTCCGACTTGTGTACGATCCAGTAGTACTAAATCATCTGCATATGTTATGCAGGAAATTGGTGTATTGTTCAGTTTTGGAGGAAATGAGTTGACGTCTCTCAAGTGAGTTGGTAGGTCTGCTATAAACAATTTAAATAGCTCTGATGCCAGAGGACACGCTTGTTTTATCCCCTTCTCAGTTTCGATAATTTCTGACATTTCTCCATTATTGCTTAATCGCACACGTATTGATGTATTGGTATGGAGTGCTATAATTGGTTCAAGTAGGTTGGCTGGACATCCCCATGAGATAAGTTTTTGCCATAGCCTTCTACGATTTATTCCGTCGAAGGCCTGTTTCATATCAATAAAGGCCAGAAACATCCGTTGACCTGCTTTGATGGTTTCCATTTTTAATATGCTTAAGATGCAAAGATTTGCGTCCACTCCGACGCCAGCAGTGAATCCCGTTTGTCTTGGGTCTACAATCATTTCACCATTTGCCCATTTTGCAAGTTTCTTTCTCAAGAATGATCCACAGACCTTACCTATGGTGTCTAAGAGAGCGATTGGACGATAGTTATTTGGATTGTCCCGGTCGCCCTTTTTATGGATTGGCACCACTATGGCTTTTAACCAGGACTTGGGTATTTGTTTGGTTGTAGCGAGTCGAGTAAAGAGAATTTCGATAAAGACAAATCGTGATTTGTAAACTATGCATCACTGAGCCCACGCTTTTCAGGTTTTACTCAAAGACCTCCACCACAAACTCTGAATCCCTTGCTTGTTTTCTGATCATGCGAACACGTAAGGTAAACTGTTTTAACATGTTGCTCAAAGGAAGGTGCAGTGGCGCTTCATGCTAACTCATGCTACTGCATTTTGAAAACAAAAACATATATGAGCTGTCACATCACTTCTACGCTGAGTCGTGTGTTATGGTGACTGACACTTTACTTCAGACAGCATTTAAATGTGAGCACATGCAGCTGTAGTGACATACAACTTCCTTAGAAGTTGTCGGGGTTAGGCCCGCATGGGTTTGCTCAGCTTGCCCCTTTCCTAATGATGCTCTAGCTCAGGCAACTCTGCATCACGCTGCTCAAAAGCCCGGCCACCCCTCCAAAATATCCTTTTTCATTGGCTGTCAAACAGCCAATGAATTTTGAAAATGCCTGTGTGACTGACACTCACACTGCAGAGGAAAGTGTCAAACTGCGCTATTTGTCCAGAGAATAATACTGGCAGGGCCACGTGACTGGGGTCCTGCCATCCTCCTAAAAGAAACAAGAAACATTTTACTCTACTTGGGTGGAGCCCGAAATAATTCTCCATGCAGGAACACAATGAAAACGTGTGTGGCATGGGACGCGCACCGGTTTTCTATGCCACAATCACATTCCAGCCCAGGCCAGAATGCAGTACTTATTTAATTATTTAATTGTAACTGCTACTGCAGCATGCTATCACATGCGATCCGAGTGAATTGGCTGCTTGAAGCCTGCCTTGCCAGTGCACCGTGGTGTATGCTGCCTCACACTGTCTGCACCCACAAGGGAGGGTGTCCACTCTCTGGAAAAAAGTGGGCGGACCCAGTCCGCCCACTTGAACCCTCGACTTGAGCCCTGGTTACTGCAAATAAGCCCCCAGAGACTGAGACTATCTTCCCTGCTAGGAATTCTTTAGCCTGTGTGCAATGATTTATCCAAATGGCTTAGAACAAGATGCTGGGACTCATTTTCCATTGACTACCAGTGCTTTCATTAGGTAGTAGTTAGGCTTGGAACTGTATGGGAAGTTTCCACAACCACACACTGGCAATGGCTCTCCTGCATGACCATCTTGTGTAACACATGCAAAACAAAAGAGTTGATGACTGGAAGGTTTGGGATTCATCCTAACCTCTGCATTGCTCTGGGAAACCTTCCAGAACATTGTTCTTAGCCTGCCAAGCCATTACAGAAGCGGAAGCACCATACCAAAGAGGGTAGTCCAGCCTGAACTGCTAGGCCACATCCCTTCTGAACGAGACCACAAGCATCCCCAGAATTGTGCCAGACTCACTGGGTGTCATCAGTGAGGATTAGCTTGGGTCTCTAGGCCCAGCATGCTCAGGACCCACATCTGGCTTGGTAGGTGAGGAACGATGGTCTGGAGGGTTGCCCAGAGTGAGGGCAGAGGTTGAGATTAATTCAAAACCTTCCAGCCATCACCTTTTTGGTTGTGCATCCTGTGGAACACAGTCACTATAGCATCATTACAAGTATTGGTTGTTTGGTCCCAGTGGTTCACTCTGATCAGGAACTGTGTCAATCCTGCATTTTGGATGCTTGAGTGAGAGTAACAAGCTGGAAAGCTACGTGATATGATATGATATGATATGGTATTTATAACGCGCCTATACACAAGTGTTTCAAGGCGTGACGAGCGGAGAGAGATCTGCCACCAACTCATTGTTTGGAAAAGCGGCTGACCATGAGGGAGTTGGAGGCGGATGAGCGAAGAGCTTGAGAAGGAAGATATTTAGGAAGAGGGAGTTGAAGGTATTTTGGCCCAAGGCCCCAGAAGGCCTTGTGGACAATGCAGAGGGTTTTGAACTTGATCCTTGTAGCCACTGGGAGCCAGTGTCGTGATTTCAGTCCTGGAGAGATACGGTCCATGGGCTTGAGGCCAAGGACAAGTCTTGCAGTCCTGTTCTGGATGAGTTGCAAAGGGCGGAGAGTAGAGGCGGGCAGATTTAGATAGAGGCTGTTACCGTAGTCCAGCTTCGAGAGAACCAGGGCTCTAGAGACAGTGAGCTTCTGGGGGAATGAGAGGAAAGGAAGGATACCTCTGAGGAGGTGTAGCTGGTAGTGTGACTTCTTAGAGACATCAGATATGTGAGGAGAGAAGGAGAGTGTGGAATCGAAGATGACCCTGAGGTTTTTTGCCTTGCAGGTAGGAGCAGGAAGAGGGCCAAGAGAGGCCGGCCAGAGAGCTGCAGGGAAGGAGGGAGTGGGTGGCTACTGTGCTGGATACTGTCACCACCAAATTTACAGCAGCAACACTGGCTACAGTTTCTGCCTCTGCAAAGGTAGGGAATGCCAGCATTTAACACGTCACAAGTCCTAGCACTGCTTTGTCTGGGGACAGAAGTAATAGTATACTGCTGAAAATGCCTCACCAGAAAAACAGGTATGCTTGAAGAGAGGAAGTTCCACACGTGACGTAGGATCTGCAGCCTTCTGCTTTGTCTGGACGGATAAGCTGGTTGGCCTAAAACACAGCTTCCTAAGTCATGCAGCAGGTCTTGAAAAGTGACTTATAATGAATAGGAAGGCAGTGGCAAGAGGTCAAGGTGGCAATTAGGTGCTCGAAAATTCCTCCTCCAGAAAAGACTCCTGCGGCAGAATGTGAACTCCAAGGTGGAGGAAGGGAGGCCCATGAAACAGCATTCCTTTTCTGTAGCTGGGTGGCGGGTGACGGGCCTCATTATTTTGAGGAATTTACATTGGTAAGCAATCCAACATTAAGCTGGGTGGAGGGTAGAGTTCATTTCTTGTTAGGAGGTGTTTAGAAATAGGCGTAGGATCTTTTTTTGTATTTTTTATTTAGTGTCACGGTTTACACAACCTTACACAGAAGGATGTAAGTTGAAAGCTATTTTTCCCCATCCCAGGCTTGATGGCCCATCTGCACGGCAGAAAATGTGTCTTTTTCCTTGGTTTCACAATGGTGTGTTTGTGTATCTTTGCTCAGATGGGTAGAGGTGCAAGTGGTTTGTGTGGAGGAGGAGCATTAGAGATTTCACATAGATGTTAAACAGGACATATTAAAGCGGGGACCCATGTGGTAGCCAGTATCTCACAGGAGAGGTGGTCTCCCAATAGCACACACTGAAAGCAAGTGGCTACACAGCAGTGAATATTTGACCTTTTACCTTGATTTATCACGATGACATCAGCACAATTATAACATTTACCATAAATTGATTTTGAAATATTAGCCCTTGGGAGAGAGGTGCTTGCCAATCAGGCAGCCCCAAAACATGGGCCCAAGCAGCAATGAATGTCCATGTACCATGCCGCCTACCAGCACCTTTCTCCCAGTCCATCATTTCATTTTCATTGAGCCAGTTGCCCAGGCTGTGCTCCTCCTTTCACCCAGCCCCCTACTAGAGTCTCACACCCACCAATGCGAACCCCACTTACCAGCAAGCCTCTGCTCTGCCTCCCGGCAGTCCACCTTTAGGTCAAATAAATAGCCAAGGGATAAAGTACCTTTACTATTTCCGTGGCAGCCATTTTGATTTATAATATTTTTAATGGGAAATCGGCAAAGCCCCCATTGCACTAATATTGATAAGGACTGCATTTCGGGGGGGCAAGGGCAGTAATATCCTCGAGCCTTCACGTGGGTCCGGGCTGTCGGTCATTACTGCCCCTACCTGGTACGGAACGCAGGGTTATCACTATATCCTAGAAACTATATTTTTCTATAGTTTCCTAGCTCCTCTCGACTCATGCAAGTACTAACAATCACATCCCTACATTTTAACTAACTCATTCTGAGTTAGTCAGTTAGATCATGGAAGCAATAACAGGTTAGTCATATGTTAAGGATTAGCATATTTTAATTGTCAATGTAAGATTTTGAAAGAGTCTTTGCTGTTTTGATCTAAAACTGGCTCCATTTTTTCAACTAATTGTCGAGACACTGGCAATCATCACACTAGCTGAGTGGTGGACATTGGCAGGTGCATCGGCCACAAGAGTAGGAAGGGAGGACAGGTGGGGTTGTGATGGAAGCTGGCTGAGGTGGGGGTCAGATGTGAAAGGGACCTTAATGCAAGATGGGCCCAGGTCAGGACAGAGGCACATCAGGAGAAACTACGCAAGCCCAGCCCCTCAACTTTGGACAGAGATGTCAACTAACCAATTCCACTAACAATTTCTCCCTCTGCACACACCTCTCAAACTCCAAACCAAACACAACTGCAAACCTACAGCACAACAAATCACACACACTTCACTACATTGCAACAACATAACCAAAAAACCCCCCCAAAAAAACAAAACACACATAGACTTCCACAACAGCACACAACGACTACCGGACGCAAACACCCTTGGCCCAGCCAATGGACCCACTGGGCTGAGGCCGCCAACAGCACCTCACTGCTCTCTTGCACTTTTCCTGCTTCCAACCACTAACCCACCCCCACTTCCTCTTTCAGAGCCGCCAGAGTGCCAGGGGACCACTCCGGTGGTGATAGTGCACGGTACAAATGTCCTTTAACATTAACATTAACATGAAGAGGACATCATGTCAGCAGAACTCCATTGAGGTTGGTTCCATTTGACAGGTTATATGGTCCTTTGCACAGTGGGCGAAGTTAGAGAAATGATGTGCTCTGAATGGAACATGTGTAAAGAGTTGAGGGTACGAGCCTGGTGATAAGGAATGACTGGAACCCTTTGAGTGTGGAAGATGTGAGTTGGCTGAGAATTAAAGGCAATTTAGGTGGTTGCTTGTATCCACTGCGTCGACTGCTGCTGCGACCCACACTAACATCAGCATGCTAGCATAGCCATTATTAGCAGTCTTGAGAAGTTCCTTTCAATTAGCCATCCAAGCCATCTGCGTTTCAATAGATTGGCATAAACTGGATTGGCTTTGCCGAGAATGTTGAAAAGTTGCCTGAAGAACTGGCCTGGACTGGTGCAAAAAACCTATATGGAGGAATATTGAGCAGTAGCCTTGGAAGACAGACTCTGAGAATTTGCGTCTGTTTCTGAGTGGAGATGTTTCGCATTCTGGTGTCGGGTTCGCCAGAGATGGCTGATGTCTCTGCTACCTACGTTGGGGATCTTGCTATTGCAGCTGTGCAGGTGTGGCACCGGGTTATGCAGATGAGCAAGCATTGCTGGCCAGTCAGTGCAGACCTGTTACGATAGGTCTGATGAGATTGTCGCTCCCTGATAACACAGTTTGGAAGGGAACTGTGGTGGTGTTTGGAATTCCAGACAGTGGGAATGCCATTATAGATGTGAGTGGACCAAGCTTGTACACTAGCTTACAAGTCCAGTTATGATGGCTGTATTTTGTGGAGCAGAGGGAGCTTGTGTCTGGGTGTGCCTGGTAATGTGGAGGAACCTGTACAGGTCAAGAATTTTAGCACAGTTGATGAGCTGGGGCAGGCATTCTTGTAGTGTCAAGTCTGACAGCAATGGGCCTCATTATAAGTTTGCTGGTCCGGGAACTACAGTACAGGTGCTCGCGGATGCCTTTCTGCCCGCCAGGTCGGACCTGGCAGGCAGACAGGTACCCGTGAGCACAGCATGTCGGATGCACTGGCACCGTTATAAGCAGTGCCGGTGCTTCCTCCCTGTTCCCATTCGGACCTATGTGGCCGAATGGGAATGGGGAGCATCTTTTTTCCGTAATACCCGCTAATTGCCCATTCGCGGGCTCCGGAAATTTTCGGGAGTTTGGCGGCAGCCTGCCAGTTTTACCGGCAAGGCTACGCCAAACTTCTAATGAGGCCCAATGTCTCTATGAGAGCACTACGAGTTTGGATGGAGATGAGTATGAACTCTGTTTTTTGAGACGTTATACTAAAGGCATGATCTGGACATACATAATTGGATGAGTGGGAGGCATGATTTAAGGTGGTGGATGCCAAAAATTGTTAGGCGTTGCATACATTAGGGTGCAGTCAGCAGGGCTCCAGAAAACATCTACAGTGGGGAGTATGTTACTCCTATTATTTGATGTTGGGAAGAAGATTGTCTTTTACGCAGTAAAAAAGCAATGCGGTATTGTTTATTAAAAATATATTAGAACTCTAAGACATGTCGTTTTTTTGATCAAAACGTTTTGCACCTACTAATTCATGCACATTTAGAAAAGCAATTTTAATTTAAAGATCCTCTTCAGATAAGGCAGTGATAATATTTTATATGTATTATTTATACAGGGGGAGAAATGCTCTTGACAACGAAAGAACGTACAATAGATAAGAAATCAGATTGGACAGGAAGCAGTGAGCTTCTTTCAATCGGCTGAGCGTGAGGGTTATTCTGACCAGGTTGCGGGATACGGGGGGTGGTAAACAGTCACCTGGGATAATACATGGGTGGACACACACAGATTAAGGACAACCAACATTAGACATCATTCAGTGTAGGTAGGCGGTATGGCCAGCTGTGTAAGGTATGTGACCACGATGGCTGAAGTGCTAGAATGGTGGCAGTAGAAAGTGAGGAACAGAGGCAGGGTAGAGGCGAGTGAAAAATGTTTGCTAGAAGGCATATGAGAGGTAGGTTAAGAGGGTAACTCGGAGGCAAAGAGGTATGGCTTTAGTTTGTTTTTTAACAAATTGGTGGGGACTGTTTCTCGGATGTCCGGGGGAAGAGAATTCCATGCAAGTGAGCAAGAAACAAGAAAGAGCATAAGTGAGAGGAAGCAAAGGGAGGGTGAGGTGTCACAAGGGTAGTCAAGGAGGCAGAGTGGAGATTACAAGACGGCTTTTAGAGTTGGATAGAAGAGGGTAGATACAGTGGTGCCTTTCCATGGATAGATTTGTGAACCAGGAGCAGACATTTAAATCTAGCCCTGTTTTGCAGCCATCCAGCCTGGTGACGATACGAGGAAGTAGCTGTGAAGTGAGGGAGTTCATAGGGAGTCCTGGTTGCAAAGTTAATGATTTTGTTAAGTGGACAGAAAGCATAGTTGGGGAAGCCAAAGAGAATGCTGTGCAAATGTCCAATTTGGAGAATACAAGAGTTGTTAAGAGATGCTTGGCGGTGTTGAAAGGAAGTAGGTGTTGGATTTTCCTAATATTTAGGAGGTCGAGGCGAGCTGCCGTTGCAGTTTTGGAGATGAAAGTAGAGAAGGTGTGAGAAGGGTCATAGATGACACAGAGGATTCTAGTTGAAGAAGAGTAGGGGAGAGTGTCAGGTGGGAACAGAAACAGGCAGGGGAAGACATCAGAGAGAGTATTTGGCAGGGAATAAGAGCACCTCTGTTTTGGTAGAGTTTAACATCAGAGAGTGCAAAGCCATCCAATATTTAATGGCAGAGAGGTGTTGTTGCTCCAGGAGACAGAGAACAAGCGAGGCGCAAGGCAATCCATCCGTCAATCTTCTTGGGATTCAATCCAGGCAAGGGCTTGATTGCGAATCCCATGAAGATTGACAGTATTGGAAGATCAGAGTGATTGACAGTGTCAAAGGCAGCGGAAAGGTCAAGAAGAATTATGATAGAGGATAGGTTGGAGAGCTTAGCAGAGGAGATGAAGTTGGAGACATCCATGAGAGCAGTTTCCTTGGCGAGACAGGGGTGGACACCAGTTTTTTGAGGGTCTCGAAGGTTGTGGCTGTCTACGAAAAATATAAGAGTACCTTCCTGCGGCACAGTTATGCTGGAACGTTTGCTACAACACATCTGAGTAGTTGTGTTTGTGTTAGTGGGGCACATTCTCTGATGTGTCAGTTGTTGCCTATTTTCTGTTGGGAGTATATTTACTCGCTATTTGTTTTTGTTTTGAGTATTATTTGATTGGCTTTAGGGAGTAAATGTGTCTGGTACCTGTGAAAGTAGTGGTCATCAGCATACTGGTGCGAGTGCCTGCTTATTCCATAAGCTGCCGGGTGGGACCTTGGGTATTTTATGCAAAGGCTGGAGATTACACAGAAGAGGCTGAAGTCTTGAGAGATCCACGATTTGTAAGAGTTGGCGTCTGGACTGTTCCGTTTACACATTTGTGCCTGTTGCCCAGGAAGCATTTAGAAATAAGTAGACTTTAATATTCCATGTCTTTCCTGGAGGAGTGGCTTTTGAAAAATAAAAGATTGAACAAAATACAATTGAAAGGCAAGTAAGCCAATTAAATTGGTGATGCTTTCGTTACAATAATAGAACTGATGCACAATTCATGGGAAATGGAAGTCTTTTTATGTGTTCGCATTTTAATACTCCTCTCTGTCTTGAAAAACAAATACCTTATTTATATGATCAGTAGTCCACACTTTGTGAATTATAGTGAGGTTTGGCACAGAATTTTCCACAAAATGAATTCATTATTCACTATAATTAATAAAACAGGCAATGTAGCCACTACAATTAAATACAGAGTTTGGAGAGGGTTTTTACTTTGAAAAACCCATGAGAGGACACCAAGTGCTTCACTTAGGACATTTTGCAGCCGGGAGCCGATGGGAAAGAGAGAAATGAATAGGTGAGTGCAACAGGCTAGTGTGGGGTAAGAAATACAGAGTGGGTTAGGAGAGTGGCACAGGAAACCGGAGTGTGTGCATTGATGGGGGGGGGGGGCTGAAATGGAGCACGGTTTGTAAGGAGAAGTGTAGGAGATTGCTGAAGCTAACTGTTTAGGCGGTAGAGGGTATCTCCCCCATTTAGAGCTCTTGCACAGCAAGAAGCAGTGCACTGTGGTGGAGAAAGTAGGAGGGCGTTCCTCCGTCTGTAATATTAGAACAAGGAGCCTGTTTAATTGAATTACATTGCAGTGAAAGATACTTAATTCAAGACCATTCCTTCTCCTGCTCCGTTCGAGAAGTGCCTGAAGGCCTTGCCATTTGATAGAGGTTTAGATTAATCAGTCCTCGTGGTCTGGCTTCTAGTCCTTTTGTGTAATGTGTCTGTGGGTTTCCTGTGAGCGCTCTGCCGAGCATGTGGCACAATATAAATAATTAATAGAATAGAAGCCATTTCCATTCCGGGAGATTCATTTCAGTCCATTCATCTAGAATCCCCATCCATGATTGAGTGTCTACTCTCATGCTATAATGATATGGAATCCTGACTATTATCCGCAGTAAGTGTGGATGTCCATGTATACCCCCAGCTGCATGCCTTACATTCCCAATCCGTTGTAAAAAGAACCCCCACCTACTCATAAAGGACGGGCAAGTGTGGCACTTGAAAATCCTTAGCAAAAAACGGCAGACACTCTTAGCTCAGGCAGGTTTACTTTCCTGGTGCATCTGAAATCCCATCCCTCCCTTGGAGTAGGGTGTTGTCGCTGCTCTAGTCCATGGGATCTGGAAGAACCACCTGTCCACCCCAAGCACCCGCTATATACTGATAAGAAAGTAGTGTCCAAAATTGGAGGACACTCCCGTCCAATGCACACGAACTGTACTGAGGAATGACTCAGTCAAAGCTTAATAGCTATTATTATACAGTTTTCAAACAATTGGTTACACTTTCAGTGGTTTAGAATATGCTGACAAGTGTCAGTCTTTTATTAATACACAAATAAATAATAAACAAGTAATAATCAATAATATTGAGCTCTGCGCATTTTGGGAGATGACTTCCTTCATCAGGAGTGAGAACATCTCTAAGGGTTGTCTCAACAATTCTTCAAGAACTTCATTTATCTACAAACGTAAGTAGAGAGAGATTACATGAGTACTGCCAATTAGGCCCAAATATGTTTTAACAAACCATTTTGTGTGGGCGAAAGGCCTTCAGAATATTATCCAAATTCACCTTAGTGCAAGCACGTGGCACCCTTGATAAAGAAGATCTTCTTGGGGGTGAAGTTTCCATGGGGGCAAGGTAAGGGCTCGACCTTTTGTGATATTACAACTTATTAGAGACAATGCTCCTGCCAGTGGGAGGATTCGTTAATGAGATTAAGTGTATGAAGTGCCCACCTTGGTGTGGAACCACACTTGGATCCAGTAGAGGAGATTGTGTCAGGATGTGTATTTCATCATCTTGGACTCAGATCCGTAACTATATATGTGAATAAAGTCACCTATCAATGGCTGACTACAGGAGTATAACTAATGCAGTTCGTTGCAATTCTCCAGGGGCTGATGAATGGTACACCCCAGCTCGCATAGTAGGGTGTAGGTATAACAGGTAATGCCGTTTGAATGTGGTCATCTGAAGCAAGTGATGCAGGAGCGGGAGGTTCTCCTTATTTGTGAATGGAGATCCTTTGTATAGCTCTGCAATAATAGTATATCTACAGTTAAAATAGGCTCAGAGGCAACCACTAATTAGCAGAGTCATAACAGAGTGTCAGGAATTTAATAACATTGCCCCAGGTAAGTTTAGGGTGGATATAACTCCTTCTCGGACAATGGAGATCCGTTATATGCCTGTGCACAACTAGTGTGTCTTTTGTTACATTAAGATCAAAGTCAAATCCTTATTAGTTCCATCAAGGCAGACCATTACAAGTTCCCAAAGATATAGTAACATTAAATGGTAAACTTCAATGAGAGTAAACTCCAATAATAGCTATTAAGCTTTGACTGGGTCATTCCTCGGTACAGTTGGTGTGTGTGGGATGGAAGTGTTCTCTAACTTTGGACACTACTTTCTTCTCAGTATATAGTGGCAGCTCAGTGTGCCAGAGCTGCTCAATTCTAAGTACTCATTACTAACTAACACTACAAACCTGGTTTCAAGAAGGTGTGCGCTCCAGTAAAGCATAGGTTCATTTCACCCCAGGCACCCACTCAGGTCATCTACAGGAATGCAGGACTCCCTCTTTGGAGGTGAATATGATCCTGAACACATAGGTAAATTGGAACATATTCAGGCGTCTAGGTCCTGTGAACATCCACCTCTAGGTGGGTACAACCCATTCTCCAGATTAGCAGTGCAGGCGAAAGAGTTTGATCCTATCATGGTCGCTGGACCTGTGCGTCTCTTTCATTTAATGGGACTGTGACCCAAGTAGATTGGGATATGATGATGTTGTGTAAGTCCAAGTAACAGAAAGAGATTGAGAAACAGTGCAGTGGTCAAATATTAATAGGACTGGGGCAAGATGTATGGTGACTAGTAAATGCGCTAGTATGTTCAATAAGATATTACGCAATGAACATCTAAAAGGAGGGCTAGAGATCAACACTAGAATTGAATGTTATATTTCCAGTAACAGATCTCTGGACTGAAGCTATTGTCAGCTAAGATAATGCTAGATGGGAATCCAGGGCAAACTGCACCTGTGCCTTGTTTGAGATGAATGCTTTGACCTACGTTAAGCGTTTGGATCACCCACAATGCACAGTATTTATAGGTACTGTCCTGGTGCTAAATCACAGCGACAGCGGCCACGAAACCACGCATCTTGGTGAGACACCTCCCACACGTGCATTTACCTTTTCTCCCATTGTTGATGCACCAAAAAGAAACCCTAACTGCAGTTCTCGACTCAATCACGCGGTGGCAGTGGAAGCAAAGTGCACTGCCCACACACAGGATATTAGGCACACCCAATATGTTGCATTATTAGCAATGACCAAGATGGGTCCTGGTGCACAGTTGGGAACCCTGCTCTATTTAGGTTAATCAAGATTAGATACCCTTATACAGCCCCAACCAGAGGATAAGTATTGCAGAGGATCAAACATTAGACTCTGAAAAAAGGGAGCAGACTTGAGAAATGAGTTTGAAGCGCTCTGCGAGTGCTCTACCTTTTTTCATTTTTCTATTTATTGTTTACTGATTTATTACCTTTATAACGTGAACTGTTGGGACATAAAATGGGCTACAATGTAAAAATAAATCTTCTGTCTTATTTGCAGGAAATTGACCAGTCCGCTTATCAGTTAAGCGATGGGGACTTTACTAAGAATGAATACAATGCTTGCCATACATGGAATTAGGGATGCCATGGCACCCAGTGCATGCCTAGACAGGGTGCTGTGCTCAAGTGTATAGATGCTTGCTCCCGCTCGATAACTGAAGATTTCTAAGGTAGGGGGGTGTATAGGGATCAGCCTAGTGGCTTTAGGGATTTAGTGAGGTGTAATGAGCGTCGTTTTCAGGTTTCGGTAGTGTACCATACAGTATCTCACTTTTGGTGCTCCCTACTTGTGAGTATGCAGGCCTCCTGTCATTCCTCACTGGAAATACCCCACCCTAAACCCATAGCCCATTGCTCCCTTAGGGGCCTTACTAACCCCCACTCCATCTAGGAGTGGCAAATATATATATATATATATTGTTGTTAGCTTCGTGGTGTCTTCTACCTGGACCATAAAGGATGTGCTGTGGAACAAAGCCAGCTCCAGCGTGAACGAACACCATAGTCCTTCTGTTCCTTCCCCCCAGATTGATCAATGGACTGACAGGTGCCTTTCTGAAACAGTTGTTCCCTAATCACTTCCCCCTCTAGTGTGGCAAAGGTCCGCCTATAAGGGGATGTCCACTTACGCCCCCGTTACGGGGTCTTATGGACAGGCACCCGTGGGGATGCATTGTTAGTCTTAGTGTCCTTATGGAATGCCATGGTCACCCATCAAGGAAGAAACAGATGCATTCCCCCTCTCATTGACCCTGCCCGCCAGCGGTCCCCCTACTTAGCATTGTGCTGCATATTCAATCTGCCATGCCACAATTTATCTAGACAGGTGAGGGACCTGGATACCAGAACATCCATGGCAATCATTGGCAATTCCCTTGCACAGACCAGCCTAGATACCATAAATCATCAGTGCTTGACGAAATTGCTAAACAGAACACACGGATTGTTACAAAAAAGTAGAGTAATTTGGGGACAATGACCCGTTTGGTCATTGCAAGCCTGGCAAAAAGACTAATGGGAGATTCGTCCAGGGATGGGCCTGCCTCTCATAGCCCTGCAGTGTGGCATGGTGTTGTGGTGACATGTATCACTGGGCCTCTTGCGGATCCAAATGCAGCCACAGCATTGACATGAATGACTGTCACGCTGCAGTGAAGTGTGCACGGTCTATGCCAAGACTCCTGTCTGAAGGTGGAAGAGCTTGCTCTGATTGGGGCCAGTTTATTCTAGCCCAGTAAACCTTTCCAGCTCATCAACTGTACACAAAGCCTAGTGCTGGGTTGTCCAACTCCAGGCCTCTAGGGCCGGAAATCAAACCGATTTTCAGGATATGCCTCATTAATATTCATGAGGAAAAATGTGCATACATTTAGAATCATTGTATGAAAATATATCTCATGAATATTAATGATCGGTATGCTGAAAATCTGATATGTTTCCGGCCCTCGAGGCCTCATTTGTGTGTAGGGCAAATAGAGACTGGACTCCACAGACTGTGATATCATGCACTCACAGCACGCTCCTTATTGTTACAGCCATATGTTCCACGGTCAGGACAAACAGCAGCAGGGACAACAGGCACCCATGACTAGCGTCACCCTGAAGTCGGAACCCTTGGGAAGACAGACAATTTAATTTTTTACAACCCTGAATCTTGGGACAAACATGGAAAAGAAGATGAGACAGTAGAGATATGCAAGAAAGAACAGGTGTTTTAGGCAATGCTTAAGGAATACCTTTTATACCTTGTTGAGTGGCTTCTTGACGTTTAGGACCACCATTGCTGCCTATCCATGGTTCACGCATTCCGCCTTAAAATTCCTCACTCTTCTAATGTTCTGATAAGCGGGCATCCTTTACGTAAATCCTATTCAATCTTGGTGCAGCTACCCATTTATGCTGGGCTCCATCCAGCTTGAAATTAATTTTAGCAGAATTTGTGTGTCCCCCTTAATTATAGAGAGGGAGCTTTCGAGATAGAGGTTTCCTCATAGTGTGAGGAATCGTCCTGTCTCCTGTGAAAACATTGCATAACTCAGTCAGTTTAGGGGCTAAGTGCTGTGCATATGTGATATAGAATTCAATTCTTAAGTCATCAGGCCCGGCGGATTCCCAGAATGCAGATCCCAAATTGCAGAACGTTGATGGCTACCTCAAAGTCCTGGTTCTATGTACTAATGTCCCCTCAAAAATATCGCCATGCAAACAAATTGCTGAAAAATTGCTGTGTTTTGCGGGGACATTATTACATGGAATATGCTGGAGACACCCCTGCATCCCCCAAACCCTTTTTCCCCTCAAGGGGAGCGGGGGACACCCCCACAACCCCCACTCCCCCTGTCCCTATATATGTGGCCCTATATATATAGTCACTTATATAATGTCACCACAACCTTTTCCCAGTGACATTATATACGGCGACCATATGTATAGGGATATTATTACCTGATACCAGCCTCCTCTGGAATTATGGGCACATCAAGTGCACAGGCTTCTCCCCCTCCCCCTGCTTAGTTGAAGTCCGTCAACATAAGTTTCAACTCCTCCTCAATTGGTGTCGACTGTGTGCAGTGCTCATATGTTCCTGGGAGTTCTAGAATACCTCATTGCGCCCTTCTGACTCACAGACCACGCCACAGCTACCATCCCTAACCTCCATAATGTGTGTGTGCCTCCCCTTAGTCTTGATCCCAGGCCACTGACTTTCTGTGCCCCTTCTGCTGAAAGCACCTCCAGGCCAGTGTGTTTCTAGACATTAATTAAGCCTCCTTAAGGGCAGTTCTCTGGAGGAGGCTTTTTAGATTGTGTGCTCTGCCTTGTAAAGCAACCTCCTGTTCTGTGCCATATTGCTCTTGATTTGCTTGTATACGAGCTTTAAATAAACCCAACCCCTTCATAGCCGTCTGAAGTATCCCATTCTCCAATGAAAGACAATATCCCCTCACAAAGACAGTGAGGGTCATTACGAGTTTGGAGGCAGCCATGGTGCTATTAGCACCATGGCTGCCTCCAAACTTGTGTACGGGTCTGGGTTCCTTGAATGGGGACTCACCGGGTCATTCCAACCTTGGAGGACCCGGTAAGTCCCCATTCAAAATACCCACCCCCATTCCCATTTGAGCCCCCATAGGGCTCAATGGGAATGGGGAGGGAGCTAATAACAGGCCCGTTAATAACAGGCTTGTTATTATCTCCCTGGTCCTTTAGCGGCTCCCCCTAAGGGATCTCATAATGCGGTGGTAAGGGGTTAACGTCACCGGCATTCTTACCAGCGCCGGTAATGACCCCCATTGACTATGTCCTAGTTAGTTTGAAAGCACATACCAATCTCATCCATTAACCCTAATGTAAAGACAGTGGGGGTCATAACGAGTTTGGAGGTAGCCATGGTGCAAATAGCACCATGGCTGCCTCCAAGCCCGTGTCCGTGGTGTCGGAATGGGGACTTACCGGGACATTCCAACCTATGCAGACCCGGTAAGGCCCCATTTCAAAAACAATTCCCCATTCCCATTCGATCCCCCATAGGACTCACTGAGAATGGGGAAGGAGCTAATAACGGGCCTGCAAATAGCGGCCCCGTTATTAGCTCCATGGTCCCTTAACAGGTCCCACTAAGGGCAGCTGGTAAAACCAGCCAGCCCTAGTGGGACCCGCTAAGGGACCTCAGAATGTGGCGGTAGGGGGTTAGCGGCACCGGCATCCTTACCGGTGCCGTTAACCCCCTACCACCGGACTCGGATGTACCTCAACGAATCTGCCTTTAATCTCCTCCCAAGTGGCGTTTGCCTTGTGTTTCCAATTTGGAGCATTGAAAGAACAAAGGAATAGTCAGATAAAGTGTTGAGGAAGGCCACACTGCCAACACCGTACAATGAAATCGTCACTGAGTATCACCAGGTCTAATCCTTTTGAGTAGCCATACACAGATCACCCAAGGTATGTCGCCCAGCATCTTCTAGGTTCATTATTGTGCTGAAGCTGCCAACCATGAGTATCTTGCAGCTCAGGGAGAGCTGACATGCCCAGAACACCTCATCAGTAAAACCTGGGTCAATGATTTTGGGGCTATTCAAGTTTGCTACCAATATCACTGCTTCCAGGACCCCTTTGGTCATCACCCAGCGCCCTTCTCTGCCTGAAAGGGACATGGCAAGGCACAAATCAACTGACCAGAGGATGACTTGCCATCACTAGTGTAAGAGGATGGCTTGCCATCACTAGTGTAAGAGGATGACTTGCCATCACTAGCGTAGGGGATGACTTGCCATCACTATTGTAAGAGGATGACTTGCCATCACTAGTGTAAGGGGATGACTTGCCATCACTAGTGTAAGAGGATGACTTGCCATCACTAGTGTAAGAGGATGGCTTGCCATCACTAGTGTAAGAGGATGACTTGCCATCACTAGCGTAGGGGTTGACTTGCCATCACTAGCGTAGGGGATGACTTCCCATCACTATTGTAAGAGGATGACTTGCCATCACTTGTGTAAGGGGATGACTTGCCATCACTAGTGTAAGGGGATGACTTGCCATCACTAGTGTAAGAGGATGACTTGCCATCAATAGTGTAATGGAATGGCAAGTAAGAGGATGACTTGCCGTCACTAGTGTAAGGGGATGACTTGCCATTACTAGCGTAAGGTGATGACTTGCCATCACTAGTGTAAGAGGATGACTTGCCATCACTAGCGTAAGGTGATGACTTGCCATCACTAGTGTAAGAGGATGACTTGCCATCACTAGCGTAAGGGGATGACTTGCCATCACTAGTGTAAGAGGATGACTTGCCATCACTAGTGTTAGAGGATGACTTGCCATCACTAGTGTAATGGGATGACTTGCCATCACTAGTGTAAGGGGATGACTTGCCATTACTAGTGTAAGGGGATGACTTATGGCGCATCAGCTGTAAGAATTACTCAATATGTGGGACCCGAATTCAATACCAATTAAAGATCCTCATGACATTTCCTGTAGCTACGCTCACTCTATGCCTTCAACGATGTGAGCGCAGCTTCCTTCGCATGATTTCGTTATTAGGACCCATGTCATGAGCCTAATCTCATTATGGGGGATGTCCATGCGCCCAGAAACTAACGCCGGGGAAGCCTCGGTAGCCACAACCTGCCTTCAAAGTACTCTGCCCTGCATCCTTCCCGGCCATGCACCTGCAGTCCAGCACCTGAGGACTGCAATACCAAGCAACACATCTCCCCCCTCAGCCATATCTCCCCTTTGACTGCCAGAAGAAGCCAATCCACCACCCCCCTGCCAACCAGACTCACTAACTACAGAACTTGCAGTGATACACACCTGGATCCGTGTGCGTGCGGAGTGAGCCAGGCCGTGTTCTATGTAGTTCTGCATCCCCCCTGCTGTGGTGCCCCTGCACCTGCTGACAAATAAGAGCCAGGCACGAGGTGCCTGGAGAGGGAGGTGGGAGCCAATAGGCCTCTGGGTATTGCCTGCATGTGGGGAAGGACAGATTGGTGTGCCCCTCACTCCCACATCTCGGGCTACACATGTTGTTAGTTGTTGGTTTTGCTGCAGCCCGAAATCTAAGCCACACCACACAGCCTAGGGACAAGGTACCCAGCTTCGGAAATGAGCCTCCACAGAGCCACGTTTCAGCAGGGCCCTTGCCACCATTAAATCATTTTTTACGAGCAATCCTTGAAACTGACCCTCCCAACCACAGGCACTGACTGGCCAATGAGGCAGGACTGCCCCAAACAGAAGCCCACTGGCCCAAACACAGCCAATCAGGGTTCAGTCTATCAGGAGCTAGTAGCAGTCTTTCACTGTCATTCAGGCTGGCCATTTCACATATCTCCTACTCCCTACATGTCCACTTCCTCTCAATGGAGACCCTTCTTTGCAACTGCAAGCATTCATTGTCCTTGATGAGTGGTATGTTCCAGCCATTTAGGGGTAGGCCACCTTCTCGGGGACCCTGACACTGGATTCATACTCCTCTAGAAGAGCCTGCAGGTCACTTCCTGTGTGTGTACAGCCCCTATGCAAACTTCAACACCAAACGTGGGTCAGTAAAAAAAATATTCCTGTCATGGGCCAGTTTCTTTAGCTTTGCTGGATTCAGCAAAGAATATTTAATGCTTTAATGCTGAAGCGCTGCTTTGACTGCATTAAATTCTCTGTAATATCAGTAAATGCTGATATGGTTGCATTAAGCTGTATGTTTCCTTCCTCCCTAGATGCCTGCAGTAACTGATCCCAATCTTTATACTTCCAGATCTTCACCACAATTGGGACTGGTTGGCTTCCAGGCCGGGTATGAGAGCTCATGACCTTGTGTTTGTGCTCAACCACCAATATCTGTGATGTTGCACTCTCTCAAAGGACATCATTGGCCATCTTTTGCACCAATCGTTCCATTATGGGTCCTTCTAGGATTGGTCTGTAGGCCTCTGAAAATGCTCATGGTTTACCGCCTTGTCCATGCTACCAGATGCTCCGTTGCAAGGGTGCGGATATGCTCCACCATACTGTTGATCGTGTCCTTGGTGTCGCTGATGCACTGCTGAGCCATGTATTCCAGACTCCAAACCATCAGTTGTTGAATTGAATTGAGTTTCACTGCCTGAGAGAACATTGCAGACCTGTCCCATCTTTCTGAGCACTGCTGACAGCTTCAAGTCAGACCTGCATTCTCTTGGTGCAGATTTGCTGTCATGCACCTGTGTGTTAGGTGCTTCTGCAGCTGTCCTTTGGAGACTGGTGCTTTGACCCAGTAGAATCCTTCATACTTTTCTGTTTTCTTGCCAGTTTTCCCATCATATGCTGCTTTTCTGTGCAAGGAACACAGTGTGCTAGGTGTTTGACAGCTGATTGACTTAAAAACTGTTTTATAAGCAATACATTGAGTCCCTTCGGATCCGACTGCTCAGCTCTGAAGTACCACGTGATCCTCGAGTTCAACACTTGTTTCCAATTCATGTTTAGAAAAGTGATGTTCTCCACACTTCTCTGCCATTAGCTCCTCATTGAGTTTTCTGTGGACAGATTTCAAGCCCATGGGCTACTGCTGGACATTCCAGAACACCAGATGCGTTTCGGGTACTGTACTGGACGGTTTTACTCCTTCATGGCGTGCCGTTCCCAGCTGGTCAATATATGGCAAACCATTGTAGAGGAGGAGCCAAGTACCCCCACCTCAACCGTTCCGCCCCCATTCCCTGTGTGTTGGAAACCAGAGTATGTAACATACACAGAACAGTTGGAACCACAAAGGCCAAACAGAATCATTGGGGCAAGGTTCCCATTGAGGAAACCATACCTGCACACAAGGAAATATGATAGTTGTTTAAATGAGATTCCTGAAGAAGCAGAGCAAATTAATGGCAAAGAAGAGTGGTGACGTCACCAACCATCGCAAGTATACCTCACACATAGCTGAGCTGACGTACATAGAAGAGATGCAGAGACAAGGGAATGAGGATATTCTATAAGGCATCAAGAAAGTACCAAGGATAAGTGACATCTCGGGATAGAGGTTTAGAAGCTTATGCCACAGAAACAGATGAAGACATAAAGTAATTTTACACGTGTATAGATGCAAAAGAAACACAAGCAGACAAAGTAATCTTGAGGCTAGCTTTATAGTGAATAGATTGCGGAAAACCCCACTATATACATACATGCATATGGACAAGCAAAGGATGGATGTTTCCACTACTCATTATAGCAGTGCTGGACAGTAGTAAGAAGGCTTAATTTATAGTATGTCACAGTTAAAAAACAATTGAATTACAAAGTGAATCTCAGCAGACAGGGTTGGATGATCCAAGAAGCCAAGGTCTTCTGAAACTGGAGTAAACTGACATTGGATACAAATCGTGTGAATGAACAGAACTCTTGTTCAGAAGGCATGAACAGAACAAGAAAGATGTCAGAGGTTCATCAAAAAATTATATCTTAAATGCACTAGAAGCTCGATTTCATGGTCTCCAGTCATATGGAAGAATGACGTTGGACGAGCAAGATGGTCACACCCACGCATGAAGGCAGTGCGTGCCTTCACTCCTTGAATTTCTCAGAGCTAAGAACACTCTCAATGCTGAGCTTCAAAGCCTAATTGACAGAAGTCCACTGAGGTGATGATGGATTGATATGCTAACTGGTGGGAAGCAATGGTTAAGGCGAGCTCACCAGTACCTTGATGGCCAGCCTGCATGCTGCTAGACATAGGTGGAAAAGAAGTGACGGAGGTTAGAGTGCCAACCAATTGTAGAGGACTGTGTATTTAGGGGTCCTATAGTTATGTAAACCAATAGGACGTTGTGTATTTAATGACGTTCATAGTGGTCATGTTTCAGGGAGAGCTTAGTTGCCCCACCGGATGTTAAGTAACCAATCACATATTCACACTTTTTTTTAGACTAGTATGGATATATACTTAGATGTTCACTCAGAGCCAATCACCCATACTCAGAGGTTTTTGTAGATTGCCACGTAGGATGATGTTAGTAAAACATAGGTTAACGTCATTGATGATGAGGTTTGTGTATAAGATCTCAGTTTTTACTAGAATGCTTCAGTAAGAGTATTGAGTGAATTCGTTGATGTTCATTATGCTCCCTGTTTTAGATAATTGATATTAAAACAGTTTTCCTTTTGCCAATTACTTGAGTCATTTTGATTATTTATGCATGAATAAAAATCTGCATCCCCGTTCATCTCCACGATAATCCAGTTCACTTGGTAGCGTTGAGGATGGTTCAGAGCCATCGACATAAGTAAACGTTAGAGTCCCGGCAATATCGAACAACCTTTGCCATTCAGCTGAAAGGATGTGAAGTTTCCCGTAGATAGTGGTTAGTTTGATTTGAAAAAGCTTGCAAGCGTGGTGTGACAGGTCCCGTGGTTTCACCAGAATCCCTCCCACGTCTACGAGAAGCTGATCAGACAGAAGGCTGAAGAGGCGGTAAAAGAGGCGTACGATCCCGAGAGTCGGAAGACGAAAATGCGAGTGGTGAGTAAAAACTGAGAGAGTTGGCAAAACGTATGGGTGATGAGTGAAGAAAAGAAGGAGAAGGGAAAAGTGAGTAATGGAGGGAGGTGGGATAAAAATATAATATGAGAACCAGAGTGTTATTTATATATATATATATATATACATATATATATATATATATATATATATATATATATATATATATATATATATATATATATATATATATATATATATATAGTGAATGGACATTGACTTGAGTGTGGCCAAGCAATAGAGGTATTGTGAGAGAGGCCACGATAAATAGAGTATGCCCCGGCCTGCGTTTTAAAGAACGTATCAGAAGAAATCTTAACCTAAAATCCCATAAGTGGAAGCATAGATGACGAATCCGGTTAAAGACAGAATTAAAGAGGTTGATTTGAACTCCGTATGGAGTATTTCAGAGGGCAAGACAGGTCTTAAAGAAGACTGTAGAGAAGAATATATGTGACAGGACGAGTATTTTTGTTTGTTTTATGTGAATATGAAAATGATGACATCATAAGCGGAGAAACAAATCGATTGTTTTAAATGAATTTGGTGTTTGTTTTTTAGCAAGATTAAAGTAAAAAGTGTGATTAAAAGGATTGGAGCCTGCGACGAGTGGTGCACGCTCATATTGTGTTATTTTTCTGAAACATATTTTTTGAATCTGTGATTAAAGCAAGCGAGTGTCAAACACATTAAGAGAAACGAGTTGAGAGTGGAGGATATTACTCCACTTCTGCAACTCTGCAAGCAATTGCCGAAACATGCACCCAATCTTAGACAGTATAGTGCAGAATGCGTTAGAGGAACCACAGATAAAATGTTCATTCCGTGGCCACAAGGAGGGTCACTATCAAAGTCAGTCCTTCAGCATATGACGAAATATTTGCATGCAGCATATACAGGAATAAAGCTAGACAAGTGACTAGCTAGCTTCGAGCTTTGGAAAATGTACCAAGAGGAGCGAGATGAGCCGCCTCTTGTAGATTGGATACTCAATATATGCAAAGAGGGGGGTGACAAGCCCTCTGCTCCCTCTCCCCGGCTGAAATATAGGCAAGAATAAGAAAGACGATGGGCTATACCCATTAAGGGAGCTTAATGCAGCAGCAGGATATAGCAACCTGGCATGTGAGTCACCGAGCAAAGCAGTGACGAGGGTCCAGAGAAAAATATTGAGAGAGATGTCATCTCTAAGGTCCCAAGGCACAAGGAGGGATGCGATAAAGAGAGAAGTGATTTAGCAAGCACATCTCTAGATATAGGAAGAGAAATAAAGAGATGGAAGGGAGAAAGAGATAGAACTAATGAGTTAGCATTCTTACAGAACAAATGGATGGGTGGTCAGATTTTTCTTAGTCTGTAAGGCAAAGGGAAGATCAAGATGAGCAAGACAAAAAGAATAAAGAAGAGAGGAATGATTGAAAAATAAAGACGTGAAAAGGAAGGATAGACAAAGGCGAGAGCAGTTATATGAAGACGAGCAATTGAGAAAACAAGAAAGGGCAGAGGGGCAAAGAAAACATGATAACAGACAGAGAGCAATTGATGAGCAGGAAAGGCTACAAAGAGAAAGAATGGAAGAAGAGGAACAAAAGTTGAGGGAAAAAAGAATACAGAGACGAAAGGATGAGGAGATAAGAAGGGCAAATGAGAGAAGAGATATGAAGAAAAAAGAAGAAACAGGGTTAGGGAGGAAGCAAGGAAACAAAGAGAATTTGATGATGATATGGAACGTAAAAGAAGGCCGAGAGTGCGTGATTTTGATCACTTGGAAAAGGAAGTAAGGAATTGTAATCCAGAAGTAGCATGGGAGGACATAGAGGAATTCTTCCCAGAATACGAGTCATTATTAGGCCCGTCAAGAGTAAATCTAGAAGACAGGTTTGACTCTAGGAGCATAAGGGGAAGCAAAAGATAAAGTATATCATGAAATGAAAGCCCAGAAAGAATCAAAGGGGAAGGGAAAAAATGATAGAATTGAGAGCACTCAGTTGTACGACACAGAGGAAGCCTCGTGTAGTACGAAGCATAAAGAGCTGTCTTTAGATAGACTGTTGCTGAATAGCGATGAAGAGGAGAGAAGTTGCATGAGTTGGGCACAAGAAATGTCAGACGAAGACAGAGACACATTCCATGGGGAAGAGAGAGGGGATGCGTGTTGTCCTGAGGGATGTTTTTCAATGGATAAAGAAGTAGGATGGTCAGATTTAATCGCACCTATACCTAGGGCATCAGAACCATTCTAGAGGGCAACTCCATGGTGAGGGGGATAGTCGCCACCATACGTGAGCAGATTAAGATCGCTGCCAGGAAGAAGGCGGTGCAGGAATATTGTCCCTGCGGTGGACAGACACATGATGAGAAAAGAGAATGAGTTTGGGGCTTCACAGTTTCCCTTGCCAGAGAAAGGGGGGGCCAGACCACAGTATATACCGTGGCCCCAGATGGACAAGGATAATTTAAGGTGTGAACTCCTGAGTTTAACTTCTGGCACTGTGAAATGGATACATGAATTAGAAAAGATGACAGGAGGAAATGCATTGGCTTTAGGGGACATTAAGGGTCTCCTGATCGCCATACTTGGTGAGAGAGCTAATGACATTTGGTCAAGGGCAGGATATACTGGTGTTACTACTGTTAACACTACCCATGATGGAGCACCATTGAATAACTGTAGAGCGGCAGTCTGGAAAGCCCTTAAAGTACTGTATCCGGACAAGTCGGATATGGGAGCTATAATGACGAAAAAGATGCAAGACAGGGATGATCCGCTTGTTTGCTTTCAGAATTTTAGGAGCAGTGGAGCTTGGAGACACGCAAAGCTTGGGGAAGATCTATACCCGTGTTCTATCATATATTTTGCCAAGAGCTGCCAGACCCTGTGCAGAAGCAGCTCAAGAAGTTGGTGGGTATGGAAGCAAAACCGTGGTCAGAAATTGAGCTGACAATCGCACATTATTGCAGGAAAAGAATCGCAAGAAAGATGATGTAAGAAAAGGTGAAGAGGCAAAGTTGGTGCTGAAAAAACTGTTCAAATATGCCATTGAAGGGGCAATGTTGACTAGTGTAGACGGATCGAATGGTTACCAGTCAAATGGTCGAAAACATTTGGTCGACAGACAATTTGGTCGAACCAATTTGGTCGAAAACCAAATGGTCGAAAATTTTTTTTTTTTTATTTTAACCCTTTTTTTTTTTTTGGGGGGGGGTCCCCCCCCAACCCCCTTTTTTTCTCTAAAAACCCCTTTTTTAACTAAACGAAAACCCGAAAAATAAATATATAAATAAAAAAAAAAAATTCGACCATTTGGTTTTCGACCAAATTGCGTCGACCAAATTGCAGTCGACCAGTTTTTCGTCGACCAGTTGACTGGACACCGGATCAAATTCACAGCAGTCGGAGAGCATCCCACAGATGAATAATCAAAGGCAGTTCGATCAAGGTAATAATGGATTTGCTCCACGAGGAAGGGGAGGATTCCGAGGAAGAGGCTTACAGAATAATCAAGGGAACTGGCAGAATAATCAGGAAAGCTTCCAGAATAATCAGGGTGGATTTCAGAGTATGCAGAGTGATAATCAAAACATGTAGGATGGGCAGATTAGGAGACCTCCTATATGTTGGACATGTGGGATGGCAGGGCACTTTTCTCGCGGTTACCAGTCAAATGGTCGAAAACATTTGGTCGACAGGACAATTGGTCGACACCATTTGGTCGAATGCCAAATGGTCGAATTTTTTTTTTTTTTTACCCATTTTTTTATTTTTTTGGGGGGGGGTCCCCCCCAACCCCCTTTTTTTTCTTTTTTTTTTTTTTTTCCCCACACGAAAATCCACAAAACACATATACATAAAAAAAAAAAAAAATTCGACCATTTGGCATTCGACCAAATTGCGTCGACCAAATTGCAGTCGACCAGTTTGTTGTCGACCAGTTGACTGGACACCTTTTCTCGCATGTGTAGAAGGATTCATGCAAAATGGGCAATTTTTAAGAGGGGGGTACTTCAAACCCGCCTGCATATTCGCAGCAGAATAGAGATGGGTTTGTTCTGAATCAAACGATGCAGCAGAAACAAGCGCTGAGAGTGCAGCAAGGCTTGCAAACACAGCAGGTAGCAGTCAATCCACCACAAGGGCAGTCGCAGCAGTCACGTATGCAGATTCAGCAGAGCATGAGCACTGTTAGGCAGAAACCTGTGCAGTTCCCTTAGGGACCACTGCAAAAAGTTTAAGACTACAGGTGTTAGCAGTAAACCCAATTGGTAGCAGTCTGTACCACCCAGATTTACCTGGTAGCTGTGGCTGAGCAGTCAGACTTCTATCAAGAAGAGTTAGGCAGTATATAGAGTATACACATTAGGTACAAAAATACAGTAGCACAAGCAAACACTGACCTGAGCTTTGGTATAAAAGTATATAATTATTTATTTAAAAACATACTTGTTAAAATATACTGGCACTAATATGTCAAGCAAGTTCAAACACAGTCACTAGGAATATATACACCTCCCTGATTAATTATTAGAGAAGTTTTAGGAAAATAACACCACTTATTATCAACACAGAGGTGAGCGCTTAACCAAGATGGCACTCCAATAATTATTTAAAAAGGGAGAGAAAAGGCAGAAATAGGAAAACACACAATACCAGCACTTTTAAAGAACCACAGCAAGTCAAGAAAGGCAGGGTCTACTGTAGGGCAAAAAGTTCATAGGCCAGGTCCACTCTTGGAGAGAGCAAGGTGGAATGTGCCCAAGATCACACAGTTGAAGTACACTTTAAAAGTCTTTGCAGATAGTTCAAAAAGGAGTTAGATCAGTTCAGAAAAGTTAGTTAACAGGTCCGAGGTCACCCCAGGATAGAGAGTCAAGTATTTACGGGACACCTTGGACAGTCTGTTGCAAGGGAGACCAGGAGGGACACAGTACCTGAAATGGTGAGAAAGCTCCAGCGGGGACAGTTGTTCCTGGCAGCGGATGCAAGTCAGTGCTTCTTCCAGGGGAAGAGAAGATCTCGACGTGGAGGAAAGTTGGAGGTCGTTGCACTGCCAGGGAAGAAACCAGCCACAGAGTTTCCCGGTTAAAAGGTAATATCCTTTTATTCGCGGTAGTGGTGAAGCCGGGGTGCTTGGCACGGGCGATTCGACCACGAGACGATCCAGGAAGGTGAAAAAGGGCAAACTGGTTAACCCCACCAGCTCAAAGGAAGAAGACTCTCCTGGAGGAAGATCTTCTCTGTCGTTGGGAAGTGGTGAGTTCCGTTCAGCAGGGCTCCACCGGTGGTGTTGTCGTTGCAGGTCGGCTCAGCTTCTCTCTCTTCGGTTTCTTTAGGTCCTGTGACGACTTCTGAAGTTCCAGTCCCCAAAGCCCTGCTATTATGCAGAAAACCCCCATTCATCAGTCCTAGCTTACACTCAAGCATGCTGGCCAATCACACAAGAGGACAGCTCACTGGGAGACTCGATGTGTTCAATACTATCTGTGACGCGAATCCTAATGAGGAACTGAGGGTAGACGTCAATATAGGAGGCAAACATTTTTTGTTTTCAGTAGACACGGGTGCAACGCGCTCATGTATATGAGACGGAAAGTTTTCAATGTCTGGCAATGTCATGAACACTCAAGGTTTCACAGGAGCTACAAGTAGAGTTCCTTTCACTGAAGAATTACCAGTCTCTATAGGAGAGTGTGACATGTCGGTGCCATTGCTATATTCATGGCAGACACCTGTTAATATATTGGGTCGAGATCTAATGACAAAGTTCAATATGACAATTGCGTTTACTGATGAAGGCATAGTGTGTTCAACACCAGGAATGCATTATTTAAACGTGAGCAAATTTATTATGGCATTTTCAGGACAGATAGCAATGAGAGCAACACCTTTAAAAACAGATCTTTTTCATTATGGAGTACGCATTCTGTGGACATTGCTACCAGGCCTAGTAGGCAGAACTATGAGAATATCTGATGAATTTTTATTTAGACCAAAAATACCTATGCGTGAAGAAGAGGGACAGGTTTTTCCCTTAGAGCTAGAAGCAGCCACAGTGCGATGTGAAATGGCTTTGCTTGATAGAGATGATGATGAGGGCAGACAATGGTGTGCCGTAATTGCCATCGGGGAGGGTTACAGATTGAATGATGTCACTGGTGATGATCTATTTGGAAATCATTCATTGATGACAAAGTGATATTTGACATGAGTATTACTTATTGGGTGAGAGCAATCAAATGAGAGGTCCCTCAGAAAATGACGCTAGAACAAAAATGCCTGAGTATTTTGACGAAGATATGGCGAAAGTGCCAGTTTCATTATGGACTACAGGCCCTATGACGTAGGCCTGTTGAAGAGGTTGGAGAAGTGAAGATTAAACTGAAGCCAGGAGCAATTTTACCTCAAGCACCACAGTATCCCATGTCTCAAGAGGCAGACAAAGGTATTTTTAAGACGATTTCTGCCATGATGGATCAGGATATCTTACTGACGTCAGAGTCATCCTGCAATACGGCAATTTATCCTGTGAAAAAGGGGGAAAAGGAAGTCATGGAGGCTAATTCAATATTTACGCCCGATGAACCAGATTGTAGAGGCTGAGTTCCCTCTAGTTCCTAAGCCTGTTACAATCTTATGTAATGTACCTGTTGAAGCATGATATTTTACAGTGATTGATTTGAAAAATGGATTTTTCTCAATCCCATTGCACAAGGACTTGGAGGATCTGACATCATTTACGTTCAGACAAACTTGCCTGAAAAGTCTTGTTTACCTCAAGGGTATTGTGAGTCTCCATCGATTTTCAATAGAGTCCTCCAGATGGACTTAAGCAATATTGATTTAGAAAGTGTTGTGTTGCAATACGTAGATGACATTTTAGTTTGCAGCACTTCAGAGGAAGAGTGCAGATGTGATTCTGTTCAGCTGATGGTTACACTTGCTGACAAAGGATATAAGGTTGACAAAGAGAAGTTACAGTATTGTCAACAGAAAGTGTTATACATAGGTCAATTGATTTCACATAAATGAATGAAGGTTACCCCTGAGAGAGCTGAGGCTATTTTGAAAACCACAAAGCCACACATGATAAAACACATGCAGAGATTTCTGGGTTTATGTAACTATGTGAGAGCATGGGCCTTTGACTACAGCTCATATATAAGGCCTCTATAACAGGCTTTAAAGAAAGCACCAGTAACACAGGAAAAGATCGTGTGGACTGAGGAAATGGAAGAAGGATTTGACGAACTGAAAAAGGCAATTTGCACAGCTCCACTTATAGGAATTCCTAATTATGCAGAGGAGTTCTTTTTATTCTCGCATACAGATGGAATTGTTATGACAGCAGTCCTCACACAGAGAATCACATTGAGGTACAAACCCCTTGCATACTACAGTGGGATTTTAGACCCAATAATGAGGGGTCATTTTCTGTGTGAATAACCTTTTGCAGCTGCCGCATTTGCCATAGAGAAGGCTGCAAGCATAGTGATGGGGTGCTCTATGACATTATGTGTTGGGCATGCACTGTTTGCCAATTAAGAGATACCAAAAGGCACGTTGACTACTCAAAGTGCTTCTGCCTACAAGGTAGTCATATCAAATCCGGTGATCAAAATAGTTTGATGCAGAATAGTGAATCCTGCCATGTTTATAGATGAACAACTGGCAGAAGACGAGCATGCGGATGACTGTTCGGACTATGAAGAGTTCTATGATGAAATCCCTAGGATAAAAGAAAATGCATTGACTGGTGGGGAAATTGTTTTTATTGACAGTTCTTCAAGGATCAATCAAAATGATGGGCAGAGATACACAGGTGCCACTGTGGTAAAGCACACACCCAATGGGGAGTTTCAGAAGATGGTAAATGCTTGACTACCATCTCATTATTCAGCACAGGCTGCACAGTTAGTGGCACTGATTGTCGCGCTCGAGAATCATGCAGACTACGAAGTAACAGTGTACAGCGACTCCGCCTATGTGACGTCTAAGGTGCACGCAGGGTTAGCACGTTGGAAAAGGAGGGGCTACCTCTGAGTGGATGGCATACCAGAGCAGCATGCAACCTTATTGGATAGGCTTATTAAGGCACTGCAACTCCCAGTAGCCATTGCAGTCGTTAAATGTGCAGCACATACTAAAAGGGCAGACTTTATCTCACGTGGAAACCAAGCAGCAGACGATAAAGCAAACTCGACGCATATTCAGAAAATGTTATGTTATTTGATACGCCTGATGTAAATGAGAATATGGTTGTAATGATGAATGTGTCTGAAAGATATAGTGATTTGTCAAAGACACAATTAATAGAGGTACACAGGGAAGCACCTCAAGATGAGAAGGATTTGTGCACACGAAGAGGGTGTTCTTTAAACCCCTCTGAAGCATTGTGGCGACAAGACAGTACTGGTAAACCAGTGATGCCTGTTGCCTTAATAATGGTGGTAATGGAACAGCTACACTACCCTGTGCACGCAACTAGAAATAACCTCACTGCAACTATTGCAGAGGATTGGTTTGTACCAAATTTGTTAGAACATGTTGCGTTCTATGTAGTCAACTACATTGTGTGTCAAAAATCATGGCTGGGCATACACTGCGCACAGTTAGGGGACTTATTCCAAGATCCAATGGCCCCTTTCAGCATTTGCATATCGACTATGTCGATATGCTGCAAGTATGTAATGGATATAGATACATGATTGTAGTAGTTTGCCCCTTTTCACGATGGATTGAGGCTGGTCCATGTACACACCCAGACTCAACCTGTGCAGCCAAATTCCTAGTGCGGAAAGTGTTTCCTAGATGGAGAATATGTGAAGTAATGAGGTCGGACAATGGCCGACATTTTGTGAATCAGACATTTGAGCAGATCAGCTTGTTGTTTGGTATAAAGCATACGTTTTCTTCAGCTTATCATCCACAAGAGAATGAGATATATGAACGCTTCAACGGCTTGCTTAAAGAAACGATAGCCAAGTTGAAGCTTACCTTGAAGAAAGGGTGGTTGCATTGCCTACCAATGGCATTATATGCATTGTGGAACAAACCAGGTTCGGACAACCATCTCACCCCCCATGAGATAGTGATAGGGAAGTGGACGAGGACACTCCTCACACCTCCATCCAGAGTTAGAAGTGATGCTCAGCCTACCTCTAAACTGTTAGGAATGGAGCTATATGATTATCTTATGTTTATGACTTCAAGTATCTCTGTCATTTCATGTCAGGTATGGCGAAAAGGGTGTGGGGCAGCACAGAACACAGAAGAAGATGCTTCAATAAGTAGAATTCAAGAGTTATGTCTTCCCAAATTATTCCCCGGAGATGCAGTCCTAATCCACAAATTCATGAGAAAGTGGAACGAGCCCAGATTTAACGGCCCTTTCTTCGTGGAATATTTCACATTGCGCACATATCCTGCAATTGTGGGGAGTACTATTAGCATTCACGTTTTCCTACAAGTTCCTAAGAATGGTCCAATCGTAAGGAGATTGCTCGCAGCAATCATTGAGCAAATTCTGCAGCTTCCTGAATACAGTGGGGAAAAGTCAAATGCCCCTATCAGCTGATAACACACACAGATTGGTCAGTCTGGTCTTCTATTACCTGGTTGAAGAGTGCCCAGAGCTTGTTGGAAGACACTCTGATGTGCGAATTTCTGAGGGACCTGAGAAATAATGCAGCATTAAACACAATTTTGAGAGACATCATATTCCAAGTGAATGCTTAATCCGAGTGAACTCTGAGGTCAGAGTGAAACTTTCCTTCGAGGGACAGATCGAGAGGTTGCTGGTCAGACATAACTTTTGTTTCATGCTGAAAGAAAGTCATAATTTCTTCTGGTCTAAGACAGATTTGAGGAATTGACTGGGAACTGGTGCATGTTGTTGAACTTCTCTAGACTTACTGAAATTGTTTTTCTTCTTGCTGGAGAGGCATTCACATTTTGTCTGATTAAAGACTGGTTCCAGGGACAAATTGAGAGTTTGTTCTTGTCATCCAGTAAGCAGACATCTGATCAATGTTAAATGCCAAGCCAAGTCAGCAGCTTCCAGAAGCAGTAAATGATGTTGTTGTATTGAAGTTACTTTTTCCTTCCTTAGGCAATAAAGATGGGAAGTGTTAGTAGCAACATCATTATGGCAGATTCTGGGAGTCGTCCACGATGTGAAAGACGTTGTTGTTGCTGTAAATGGTCGTACTTATGCATCTTTTAGGCTTGTATCTTGTTTATAATAATACTGCTCTCACTCACAGTGCGTATGTCATATTGCATAAATGTACATGGAGCTAAGGAAGGAAGGTGCAGTCTGGCAACTACTAGGCAGCCAAGATCCCATGTAGTCATTCCTGTTCCAAAGAAAGATGACAAATTGCCTGAGTTTGAGATAAATGTTATTAACAATCGTTCACTTGCAAGAAGTTTATTGGAGACTCTGTTTGGATGTGAAAGACAGGCTTGACAAGACAGGCAGGAAAAGGGGTTGTTAGAAGATAAGCCCACACAAGTAATGCGTGCAGATTTACCTGGTCCTGTGATGAATTACCCAAGGGTCGTTTCTAAAAGGAAGTCACACATGGAGATTTTGTAAGACATTTTTATGCCTAAGAGGTATGCTGAGAGGATGAAACTCGCTGAACTTTCTCCTACTCAGACTGCACGTGCAGGTGTACCCAGTCCACTGCTAGATGTACCTATGATTGATCCAGATAGAAGGAGTTATGCTAACACACTTCATGAAATGATTATGGAAGGTCACATGAAAAGAATGAGGCCTAAACGAAGCACCAAGGAAGATTATTTCAAACTAAATGATCACCTGGGCAGTACATCTCACTTGGGAAATAACATATGGTATCAACATATGAAGGAAGTGGGAAGATCACCTCAAAAGAGGAATGCTTTGTATGTGCACCACTGCCTTATAGTGTGGGGAAGTCTAAAATCTTCATAGTTATTGAAATAGATGTCCAGAGAGCACATTGTCTTTCGCACATAGCACTTTGCAAAACAGAGGCCAGTTCATGGGCCGAGATGCCTACCTCAAATGGGCAACTGAATGGACAGATCCAGATGAAGATGACTATATCCAGGATACAAAGACAAGAAACAGAGCCCATACTAAGAATCATGTGATCAGATACGAGAAGCCTGGAGTGAAAGGAGCTGGAATCAGATGGGAAGTAAATAAAAGACTGGAGAGTTCAGGAAAATCTGCAAAAGACATTCGAAGATGGAAAAACAGAGGACAGATGCAGATCTGGGGATCAGTGTTATCAACAGATGGATGAGAGGAAGGAGTGGTAATCTGCAGAGCCTGGGTGGTCATTGGTTGTTACAAACCTGCCATTGACATCGTACAGAATAACTGCAAGCCATTATGGCCAAGACTTGTTAAGCTGCTGACTTGGGTCGAAGACAGGGGAGGACCCTTGCAGATAGTGCCTTTGGAAAGTTCAAAGCTGTGCTCAGAAATAATGGCACAAGGAAAGTTGGAGAGAATCAGAACTGTGGTCAAATCTTTGATGTACCATGAATGATACATGGAACAGCAGTAATCATGGATCATTATTGGGCTTGTGGATCCAGGGCATACATGAAGCTACCCAAGGATTGTGGAGGACGATGCTCATTAGTGAATGTCCATGTTCCAGCATTGGTGATTCCTAAAAGTGACTTGAGTCTTGACAGTTTTCCAAAAGCAGATGCTCACCTGAGGAAGAAGAGATCTGTGGAGCTGATGAAGAGGATAAAAAGAGAGAACTGTTTTTCAGCAAAATCCATAGAAGCTTTTGATGCTGTTCCAAAGGAGCACAGGCTGTTTAGCCAGACCATGTCAGTGTTCTCCTTAATTTTCATGCCGAGAATCCATGGTGGAACAAATACCAAGTAGCTACAGATCACCAGATGGGAATTGCTACAGACGACCAACACCACTATAAAGGGATTCAATGCCACCAGAGATGAGATGAGAGCCATACGACTGATGACTCTCCAGAACAGATATGTCTTGGATATGATTACAGCAATGGATGGAGGTGTTTGTGCAAAAATTGGAGCATCATGTTGCACATTTTTTATACCTTGTCATGATGACGAGACTGGAACCTTGACAGAGGCCATAGACATGCTGACGAAGCTCCATGGTCAAATGATAGATGAAGTGGAAGACATTGCTTATGATAGCTGGTTTGGATCGCTCTTTTCTTGGGTTCCACAATTGATGGCAGACATGTTCAAGTTCCTTGGAGCCCTGATTGTGTTGGTTTTGCTATGATTCTGTGTAATCAAGATAATAATATTGCAATGAAAATAGGCAGCAAAGAAAGCCATAGGAATGAAGATCATGATTGATGTCGAATCAGGATGGAAAGCCAAAGACTTAACAGATGAAGAAATCAGGGACTTTGTAAAGGCCAGTATCCATGCACCTGAGGGAACAAAGTTCCTGTATCCAAAGAATCATAAGAAGTATGTAGGAAGATGGATCTATTGCAGGCCACATGGACGATGCATGCTCATGACATGGAACAAAGATGAGCACGTCAAATCAGCAGGATGCCTCAAAGGCGTCATAAAAATATGGATCCTGAAGAAGCTCTTTTTCAGAAGAGGATGCCTGGATGTGAAGGATGATGAGAGAGTGGTCGATGAATCACCCAGAGGGGGGAGTGTAGAGGAGGAGCCAAGTTCACCCTCCACAACCGTTCTGCCCCTATGGCCTATGTGTTGTAAACCAGAGTATGTGACATACACAGAACAGTTGTAACGACAAAGGCCAAAGGGAATCATTGGGGCAAGGTTCCCATTGAGGAACCCATACCTGCACACAAGGAAATATGACAGTTGTTTAAATGAGATTCCTGAAGAAGCAGAGCAAATTAACGGCAAAGAAGAGTGGTGACGTCACCAACCATCACCAGTATACCTCACACAGAGCTGAGCTGACGTACATAGAAGAGATGCAGAGACAAGAGAATGAAGATATTCTATAAGGCATCTAGAAAGTACCAAGGATAAGTGACATCTCGGGATCGAGGTGAGGAAGCTTATGCCACAGAAAACATTAAGTCATTTTACACGTGTACAGATGCAAAAGAAACGCAAGTAGACTACGTAATCTTGAGGCTAGTTATATAGTGAATAGATTGCGTCAAGCACCGATATATATGAACATGAACAAGCGGTGTGTTCGCCGCGAAACACGTCATTGTTTTGTGTAACCTTTCCTGTCCTGGACATAATTTATTAAAGAATTATTTTTTGCTTGACTAGCTTTGGTTTCCTGCCTCTATGTTTGGTGAAGATCACTGGCTCCAAACCACTTCCTGGAGTGCACTCCACTCTTCTTGTACCGCGGTACAAGGACTTCAAGATATATATATCTATATATATAGATATATATATATATATATATATATATATATATATATATGCATATGGACAAGTAAAGGATGGATGTTTCCACTACGCATTATAGCAGTGCTGGACAGTAGTAAGAAGGCCTACTTTCTAGTATTTTGCAGTTAAAAAACAATTGAATTACAAAATGAATCTAAGCACATAGGGTTGGATGAGCCAAGAAGCTAAGGTTTTCTCCAACTGGAGTAAACTGACATTGGATACAAATCATGTGAAAGAACAGAACTCTTGTTCAGAAAGCATGAACAAAACAAGAAAGACTCCAGAGGTTAATTAAAAAAATAGTTTTTAAATGCACTAGAAGCTTGATTTCATGGTCTCCAGTCATGTGGAAGAATGAAGTTGGATGAGCGAGATGGTCACACCTACGCATGAGGGCAGAGCGTGCCTTCACCCCCTGAATTTATCAGAGCTAGGAACACTCTGAAGGCAGAGCTTCAAAGCCTAATTGACAGTATACCACTGAGGTGATGATGGATTGATATGCTAATTGGTGAGAACCAATGGTTAAGGCGAGCTCACCAGCACCTGGATGGCCAGCCTGCATGCTGCTAGACGTAGGTGGAAAATTACTGACGGCAGTTAGAGTGCCAAACAATTGTAGAGGACTGCGTAATTAGGGGTCCTATAGTTGTGTAAACCAATGGGACGTTGTGTATTTAGTGAAGTTCATAGTGGTTATTTTTGGGGGAGGGCTTAGTTGCCCCACCTGATGTTAAGTAACCAATCACATATTCACACTTTTTTTAGACTAGTATGGATCATATACTTAGATGTTCACTCAGAGCCAATCTCCCATACTCAGAGGTTTTTGTAGATTGCCACGTAGGATGATGTTAGTAAAACGTAGGTTAACGTCATTGATGACGAGTTTTGTGTATAAGATCTCAGTTTTTACTAGAATGCTTGAGTAAGAGGATTGAGTAAATTTGTTGATTTTCATTATGCTCCCGGTTTTAGAAAATTGATATTAAAACAGTTTTCCTTTTGCCAACTACTTCAGTCATTTTGATTATTGATGTATGAATAGAAATCTGCATCCCCGTCCATCTCCAGGGTAATTGCTACTCATCTTAAAAGGCTGGGTTATCCAGTTCACCATGTTTGCTCCAGCCCCTGTTTCCTTCGGCGTGTCCCAGAGATTGTTCCTAGCTCCCAGTCCCTTTAATCTACACATGGAGGCACTGAGTGATCTGGTTGCCAATTATGGCTTTACCATGCAGATATATGTGGATGACACACAACTGTACCTGCAGGTGCCATCTGTGCAGGCCAGTCAGTTTCTGCAGGGCTGCTTGGCGTATATTAAGGAGGGGTCCAGTCACCTCGTGAAATTCAGTTCCTCCAAGGCAGAGCACCTTTTTCCCTGTGGAATCAAATCATGGGTTGTCTGTTCAGCAGATTGGTCAATTCTGACATTTTAATTTTTTTTGTGTGCCATCACGCGGTACTTCCCACCCCCTCCGTTGACAGGTACAGGTCCTTGTGGTTATCCTCATTCATTCAGGTAAATCAACTTTGATTTGCTTCTGACCACCCTTGCCCACCTGAAACCAGTACCACAAACAGCGGGCTGGTTGTGGGAGCAGGGAAGTTTGATCATCCCTTCCTTCCCCGTTATTGCTGCTTCTTTGGCTGCCAATCAACCAATGTGTCAGATTTAAATGTGCATAGCAGACTGACGTGCTATATGTCTCAGTGGGCAATCGGGCAGAAGGATTAGAAACTGACTCCATCTAGTAGTGCCTTTATGTAAAAAAAGAAAAACGTCTGCCCTGAATAGTGAGTGCATTCTCCTCCTTGGCTGTTTCCTTGTGGAGTAGCGTTCCTCTGACATTTCAACTTTCTGCTCTTCTGGTTTGGTATTGAGCTTCAGCCTTTGGATACTCGGATGCTGTTCTTTACCCTCCCAGGTTTGGTTTTGTAGGCTTTTTTCCTCTGGTAGGATCACCTCTGCAAATCCCTGTTGTACCATCTATGTTTCGTTTGACTTTTCGTGCTTTTATGCTTTGCTTGCATGCTTGAGACTATTAAGATTTTGTCTCAGATTTTTGTAAAGTGATTTCCTGCACTTGAATCTTGCCTAATAGAACTGATAAATACAAGAAATCATGCTGATCTGTATTTCTCTGAAGAACCTCTATTCACCTCTTCGAACACTAACATCTGTGAAGCTTCTATAGTTCTTCCTAACGTTTCGCTTAGTGATACTCCTAGATCTAGGCAGTCCTCCTTTTCTGGTAGTTCTTTAGGGCCAGGAGGATAGCTCAGGGGCAACAGACGATGCGTAGCAACACAGGTTCGATCCCCGGGTCTGCAATTAGAAACCTCTGGGTATTAAGCGCGTTATAAATAACCTATTACAATTAAAATAGGCACTATTTGCATATTTGAACAGGAGACATTCTGCAGACTTTCCATCTCCGCGTGTTCCTGTACCTGCTCTTCAACCGTGGAGCTTAATATCCCTTTCGCAGTTCAGATTCCTTCCATATCTTGCCTCCAGTTTTCTTATGTTTTTATGCATGTAAGTGCTTCCACCTGTCCCTTTAAGGTGAGCAGTACCCTTAACATATAAACCTATATACCACACAGCGTTTAGGATTTTCCTGTTAGCAAAAGCTTCAGGGATCTAAATTCAATGAACTTCAAACTAGGCTACGTCATAGGGATAGGGAGGTTTCATCGCAGGAGATTTGGTCAAAGCCAAATGCATCGAATTTATTTGGCTGAATTTGGCCACAAATATGTGGGGGTGGGTGAGGGTAATTATTAAGGTGAGGGGACAAGGGGAAGCTATTGGGGCTGCCCCTAAATAAATTTGCTGCAAAATGACTTAAAATAAAAAATAAAAAAAATGTGATGGATTTGGATTTGACCAAATCTCCTCAATGAAATCACATATAACCACGTCAAAAGCTATTTCTCCCAAGCCTTAGTTACTGCCTTTATTAAGCACCATACATCTTAACATCTCAATTGCTTTCTCCTGGTCTCCATTCGACATCACCTTAAACTTTACCTCCATAGTCACTTCCAACATCTCCTCAACAAAAGCTTGTAAGGAAGTAATTTCTTACCTGTAACTCCATTTCTCCAGCGTTGGAACATTTATGGATTCACATGCTGTGAACATTCCCCGTCGTCAGGCTGGGAAACCTCGGTCACTTCAACCTAGTGTTTTCCTATAGAAAATGTTAACACTTCAGTGTCCTATAAATGTCCTTTTTGGGTGCTTTAGGCCCCATCAATAGAACGTGTGGTATAAATAGGCCCGCTCCCGCTGCTTCCCTTCAGATTTTAACCTTCAAAGTAGAGGAAGCCCAAACTAGATTTGCCTGCAGGGGCGGCCGGCGGGCGCATGTGAATCCATGAAAGATACAAACGCTGGAGAAATGGAGTTATAGGTAAGAAACTACTCCCTTCTCCAGCACTGGATCTTTCATGGGTTCACATGCTATGAATAAATTACATAGCAGTACCAACCATGCATGGCGTAGTGTAACAGGCAAACCAATAAACAACACATAATCACATCCATGAGACAACAAACCCATCAAGTGAAAAAGTTCAAAATAAACACCCGAAGCTGCGGGGCTTATCTTATTGATATGATATGATATGATATGATATGATATGATATGATATGATATGATATGATAAGGCATTTGTAACGCGCCTATACACAAGTGTTTCAAGGCGCGACGAGGCAGGGGGGGATCAAGGGGAGACAGACAACGATCCTACTAGGCCAGGTGTCATTCAGATCGCGCAAGTGCAAGGGTAGAGGGGAAGGGAAAAGTGCATGGGGGAAAGGGAGAGGAGAAAGTTCAGTACAGGGTTATTAGCATACAGCATACAGGATAAATAACAAGGGCCAGCTGGTGGCAAGTGCGAGGTAAGTGCAGACAATTGCTGGGAAGGGGGGCTGTATGGATACAGACACAGTCCCGTAGTGCAGGGGTTGCCGTGGAGGCAGTGCATGGGAGAGTGGCTGGGCCGAGAATGGTGAATGGCCCAGTTGCATATTCAGTGCAGTTTCAGTAGTATTAGCAGGGAAGAGGGGGAGAGAAAGCGGAGGCAAAGAGGAAGGTTTTGAGGTGCTTCTGGAACCGGAGGTGGTTCTCCTCAAGTTTCAGGGAGGCAGGAAGGCTGTTCCAGAGGGAGGCCCCTGCAGTGGAAAGAGATCTGCCCCCAACTCGTTGTTTGGAGAAGCGGCTGACCCTGAGGGAGTTGGAGGAGGATGAGCGAAGAGCTCGAGAAGGAAGATATTTAGGAAGAGAGAGTTGAAGGTATTTTGGCCCAAGGCCCCAGACTGCCTTGTGGACAATGCAGAGGGTTTTGAACTTGATCCTCGCAGTCACTGGGAGCCAGTGTAATGATTTCAGTCTTGGAGAGATACGGTCCCTGGGCTTGAGGCCAAGGACAAATATTGCAGTCCTGTTATGGATGAGTTGCAAAGGGCGGAGAGTAGAGGCGGGCAGATTTAGATAGAGGCTGTTACAGTAGTCCAGCCTAGAGAGAACCAGGGCTCTAGAGACAGTGAGCTTCTGGGGGAAGGAGAGGAAGGGAAGGATACCTCTGAGGAGGTGTAGCTGGTAGTGTGACTTCTTAGATACGTCGGATATGTGAGGAGAGAAGGAGAGTGTGGAGTCGAAGATGACCCCGAGGTTTTTTGCCTTGCAGGTAGGAGCAGGAAGAGGGCCCAGAGAGGCCGGCCAGAGAGCAGCAGGGAAGGAGGGAGTGGGAGTGCCGATGAGTAGATTCTCAGTCTTACTGGCATTAAGGCAAAGGTTGTTGGCGGCACACCATTCCTGGATAGCAGAAAGACAGTCAGAGATGAGGGAAGGAGAAGAGGAGGCCGAGGGTAGCCTGAAAATGAGCTGGGTATCATCCGCATAGCACTGAAAGTAGGGGCAGAGAGCGGCGATGTGGTGGGCGAGAAGTGCCAGATACTGGTTGAACAGCCAGGGAGAGAGGTTAGATCCCTGGGGGACACCACAGGTAGAGAAGAAGATGTCAGAGAGGAAAGACCCCAGTTGGACCTGGGAGGGTCGATTTGAGAGGAAAGAGGTCAGCCACGCCAGAGCCTGACCAGTGATACCGAGGTTATCACGGAGACGGTTGAGCAGGATGGTATGGTTGACAGTATCAAAGGCAGAAGAGAGATCAAGCAAAATGAGAACACATGGAATGTTAGAGTCAAGGTTCGAGAGCAGGTCCTCACGGATGTTCAGGAGAGCAGTTTCCCTGCTTCTGGCAGCTCTGAAGCCAGACTGATGGTCATGAAGACTACCAACACATTCAGCATGGAGATTAAGCTGGGAGATGGCCAGTTTCTCCAGGAGCTTGCCCAGGAAGGGAGTGATAGAGATTGGGCGATAGTTAGCTTGGCAGGAAGGGTCGGAAGAGGGTTTCTTAAGAAGGGGGTGCACAAGGGAGTGCTTGAGAGGGGATGGGAAGACTCCAGAGGCAAAGGAGTGATTGCAGAAGTCAGCAAGGGCAGGAGCCAAGGAGTCAAAGTGGTCCTTGATAGTTTTGGAGGAACAGGGGTGGACCTGTTTTGACGAGACTTTCATAGATCGGACTTGTCGTGAAACCTCGTCAGCAGAAAAAAGGGGAAAGGAAGAGAAGGAGAGAGGAGGGGTGGCTGCAGAAGAGCCAGAGGAAGGGCAGGGAATGGAGGGGGGGAGGTTATAGGAGGAGAGTGAGGACAGGATGTCCTGAGTTTTTTAAATGAAGTGAGAAGCCAGTGCCATGCAGAGGGCCTGGGAGGGGACAGGAGAGGTAGAGACTGCAGCAGGGTTGGCCAGCTCCTTGCAGATTTTAAAGAGTTTGGCCAAATTGTTAGATGCTGCAGAGATGCGGGCTTGGATAAGGGCTCTCTTCTTGGTGAGAACGGGGAGCCGGTATTGCCTTTGGAGCAGGCGACAGGCCAGTTTGTCAGAGGATGAACATGAAGCACGCCATTTCCTCTCTGCCACCCTGCACTTGCGTTTAAGGGTGACGAGATCCGAGTCATACCAGGAGTTACATTTGGCTTTGGGCTTCAGGCGGATTCTCATGACAGGGGCAAGGATATCAAGAGTATCAGATATAGCAGAGTGGAGAGTGGAGAGGGCTGTGTCAGGGTGGGAGTCAGCCGAAGGGGGAGGAGGGGGCAAGAAGGTGGCAGCGAAAGCCTCAACTGACACGCGCTTCATGGGTCGGATGACTGAGAAGGAAGGCTTGCCTGTGGGGTAGGGAGGGTGAGGTGGGAGGAGAGGAGAAAGAACGCATGCCCCACCTGCACATCATCCACATGCTGCTGCCCCAGACAATAATGCCGAGTGAAGGTATGCAGCACCGCCCAGGAGGCCGCCTGCCAAATATCCACTAGCCGTGGATCTCGTCGAGTGAGCCTTAGGAACCCTCCTCAGAGGCTTCCCAGCTTTCTAGTGGCACAACAAAATTGTAGAGGAAACCCAACGTGAGAGTCTTTGCTTGGAGACAGCCTGTCCCTTGTTGGATGGACCATAAGCCACAAACAGCTGCTTTGACTTCCCAAAGTCCTGAGTGCAATTCAAATAAAACTTTAAAGCCCTCTTAATGTCCAGAGGATCCAGGGCGCTTTCCGCTGATGTGGATGCCGTAGCAAAAAACGAGGGTAAAACAATAGAAGAGAGTTTGTGAAATGCTGTCGGCACTTTGGGGATAAAGTGTGGGTTAGTGGCCAGAATAACCTTGTCCTTCAGAAATCTTAAGTATGGAGGGTCGACGACCAGTCCCTGCAACTCCGATATCCATCTGGCCGAAGTAATTGCCACCAGAAAAGCCACCTTTCATGATAGAAACTTTAAGGGAGTCGTCGACATCGGTTCAAAAGGCAGTTTCATCAAACCCGAAAGTACCACATTAAGGCTCCACACCGGCGCAAACTTCTTCATAGGAGGAAAAGTTCGAAACAACCCTTTCAAATTTTTTTTCACTAAGTGATTATTGAACAGAGGAGTAGCTTGTCGCCTTCTAGTGAACCTAGATATCGCTGCCAAATGCACCTTAATGGATGACAATGCCAGGCCCCCCCCTCTGCCAAATGCAACAGGTACGGGAGAACCTGTGCCAGAGAAACATTCAAAGGGTCAACCCCAGGGTGGGCCTTACACCATTCGCAAAATCTTTTCCGTTTAAGTCCGCATGAGATATTTGCGGACGGAGCCCTCGCTGCCTCCAAAATCCGTCGACAGTCCCGGGAAATACCTAGATGGCTGAACTCGGAGTGGTCAGGAGCCAAGCGGTCAGGTTGAGAGAGCCCGGATCGTGATGCCACACCTTGCAGTTGTACTGAGACAGGAGATCCGGAGCCGTCCCCAACCAAATCGGCTCTTCCATCGACATATGAAGGAGATCAGAGAACCATGTCTGTTTGGGCCAGAGCAGGGCCACCAGAATCACACGGCATTGGTATCTCTGAATCCACTGGAGGGTCAGCCGAATGAGTGGAAACAGGGAGAATGCATATGCAAACCGGCCCGTCCACGGGAACGAAAACGCATCCCCCAGAGACTCTGGATGATCCCCTCTGCTGGCGAACTCCCGACACTGCTTGTTTTCTACTGTTGCAAAAAGATCCAACGGAGGATGCCTCTATCGCCGGAAGATCATCGAAGCCTGCTGCTCCTTCAGCTTCCACTCGTGCTGAGTGCGTCTGCATGAACATTCAACACCCCCGGCAGTAGATAGGCCACAATGCTGATCTCATGATCCAGAGCCCAATGCCAAACATCCTGCGCCTCCTTTGACAGGACCCTGGATTGTGTGCCCCCCTGTTTTCTTAGATAAAACATGGTGGTGGTATAGTCCATCAATACCCTCAACACTGACCCGCGTATGCATGGCAGAAATGATTTGAGGGCCCAGTGCAGCACTCTCAACTCAAGCACATTGATGTGGACCATAGATTCCCCCTGAGACCACAGGCCCTGCACCTGTGAATCGGCAGGATGAGCCCCCCATCCTGCCTGAGAGGCGTTTGCCACAATCGTAAACAGGAACTCCGGCTCCAGAAACGGCATGTCATGCACCAGATTGAACCTGTGCATGTCCACCAGCGAAGAGCGTCCACCAGACTTCTGCTGATCACCAATTTGTCTGACCATAACCCACGACTCTACACCCATTGGTCTTCTAGGAACTCTTGCATCTGCCTCATGAAGAGATGACAATTTGGCAGAAGCGGGATACACGAAGCCCTAGCCCCCAACAGCGACATGTAACTTCGAACCGACACCACTGTTCCCTATTTAAACTCGCCTGCTCTCTGCTGCAACTTCTTGACACGCTCGCTGGAGGGCTTCACCAGATTATGCAGGGTGAGAAACTCTGCCCCCAGAAATACCAATTCCTTGGACAGGGTCAAAAATGATTTTTCGAAGTTGATGGCGAATCCCAGTCATTTCAAAAGCTGTATGGTTGCTACGAGACTGTCTTGCACCCTCCCCGGTGACGAACCCCTCACCAACCAGTCGTCCAGGTAGGGGTATACATGATGACAAACACTTTGTGAACGTCCTGGGAGACGACTTCAAGCCAAACAGGGGGACCCAAAACTGGTAGTGTTCCTCGCCAACTACAAACCACAGAAACTTGCGATGCCGTCGCCGCATAGGAATGTGAAAATATGCGTCCTGTAGATCCAACGACACCAGAAATTCGTCCGGCTGGACCGACCGGGTGACCTCCTGAAGAGTGAGCATCTTGAACTTCCTGCGTTGCAGAGTCTTGTTCAACGTCCGAAGATTCAGAATGGATCTCCACTTGCCGTTGGGCTTCTTCACCACGAAGTAGCGGGAACAAACCCCTTGGCCCCGCTCGGCCACCGGCACAGGTTCTATTGCCCCTTTCTCCAGCATGAGAACCCCCTCCTGCCACAGGATTTGAAGATGCGGCTGTAAGACATACACCGGTGGAATGGGAACTGGGGGACACCTGAACTCTAACGAGTGGCCTAGACGCACCCTGTCCAACACCTAGCGATCCATTGTTACTTTTCTCCACTCGTCCACCTGCATAGCCACCCTGCCCCCTAGCAGATTGTCCATAAGGCAGTCATTGTTGTGGCTTAGCTTGCCACCCCTTAGATGCTGAGGACTGCGAACGCCTTTTTCGCTGAGCCTGAAAGTCTCAAATTTTCTGCGCCGACTGGGCAGACCGCCGATACCCTTGAGAGAAGTAACTGGATCGACTTTAACCACGGTCCCCGGTGGAAGGAAACTGGGCATTAGCTGAAGCACCCCGGAATGGTCGAAAGGAGCGAAAAGTGCGCCCACTGCACCCACTCTGAAGGGAACCTAAGGACTTAGCCGTTTCCGTGTCCTCCTTCATCCCTTTCAGGGCTTCACCAATCTTTTCACTGCACAAGTGCTCCCCTTCACAGGGCTTGTTAAAGACTTTATATTGTACCTCTGGCCGAAAGTCAGTGCAATTTAACTAGGCCTGTCATCAAAGCACCACCCCATTGTTAATTTGTTTAAATGCTAACTCTGCAACGGCAATATTTATGCTATGGTTGGAGGCCTCGTCACCCTCACACAGGAACAGCATGGCATCCTTGCAGTGCTGCCCCGGCAGATGTTCTAGAATTGGGGCCACTTGATGCCACATTTCGCAATCATATCAGGCAATTATCACCAAGGAATTTTCTGCCTTGACCGTCGTCGCCCCAACCGTCAAAACCTTCTTCCCAAAGGCGTCCTGCCTAGTGGCTTCACTGTCCGGAGGCGTAACGCACTTGTGTTGATTTCTGGCCTTCCTGCTGGCCACCGCCGACACCGCAGACTAGGGCTTGGGCTGTGACACCAAGCATTTTCTTGTTTTCTAGACAACCTTTGACAGCCGGCTCCAAAAATGGATGGCGCATTGTGCGCAGGCCCTCCTGCCACACATGGTCGAGAATAGGCACGGAGAAGACAGTCTTCCTCCGCTTGCCCATATGATCGAATAGGAAGCAGTCCTTCCGCTCCTCTTCTTGTGCCAATCGAAACTCCACACACACCTTAGATATCATGGCATGGAATGCCCCAATATCACCTGGTGGAGAGGGTTGTGCCAGACTCTGCGGTTGCTCCAGCTCCACGTCCGTGTCCCAATCATCGCCCCGCGGAACACTCTCTGGCTCAGACTCTGGCAGCTCGCTTTCTTCTGGATGTGACTGTGGACGGCCTACCCCACTGGCAATGGCAATGGCAACCATGCCGGAGGAGACTTCCTCAGTGTTACACCAAGCACTTTGACCACCAGCACCACCGGACTCACATACGGAGGAGGCAACCTCGCATCCAGTTGTCCCAACAACGACTGAAGCGTGGACAGTACTTGTAATGACAAAAGAGACCGTGGATAACTAGCCGGACCAGCTCCCATTCCACTTGACGTCGAAGGCCCCACACTTTGTAGACCTAAAGCCGACGGGCTCAGAACCTGATCCTGGTTGTCCCACCTTGCGACAGCTGCTTGCTCAATGAAGACTTACTGATCTTCCCCACCTCTGACGCTGGCAAAGCAGGACATGGTTTCTTCGCCTGAGGTTTGGCCGACGCTGCACGGTGAAGTTCCGTTGACTTCACAGACCACTCCAAAGACAGACTCTGGGCCGACCCCACCTCCGAAGCTGGGTACGTGCCCTCATTGAGCCAACATATAAGCCACTGATTGCGGTCCTTCAGAGTCTTCTGCGAGAACCCCTGACATATCTTGCAGGTCTCACTGAGTGAAGGGGGTAAAGGCATTAGAGGCAATCCATATGGCCGTCATCCTCGCACACCTTCTTCAAGCCACAAGTAGCACAAGGCCGAAAAAGAGACTTTTTCTGAGCTCCCGATGCCATCGTAGCTCTCGATACCAAAAAACTCACATGCACAAACACTAAGAACACAAGGTGATACCAACAGTTTGGAGACGCTTGAAATCTGAAGGGAAGCTGCAGGGGCGGGGCTATTTATATCACACGTCCTATTGGCGGGGCCTAAAGCACCCAAAAAGGATGTTTATAGGACACTTAAGTGTCAAAGTTTTCCATAGGAAAATGCTAGGTTATAGTGCCCGAGGTTCCCCGTTGTCCGGCTGGGAATATTCACGGCATGTGAATCCATGAAAGATCCAATAATGGAGAAATATTATTCATTTGAACTTTGGGTTGAGATTCCCTGTGTGGTTGTGCTAACAAATGTAATACTTTCATCTAATGCGATGAGACCTATGTTGATGACTTAACCTATCCAGGCCACACACACAAAGGGACAAAGGGTTCCCAACATTGGGGCACTCTTTGCACCTCGATCTGTGGTATGCCCAACTAGTTAATCAAGACATTTACCAGCCACCTTGCAAATCTTCAGTTGAGGAATAGTTGCTAAACTGGCATCTGTTTGTGGGCAATCAAGTCCTAGCACGGATACTCATTTGGAAGCATGAATTATCATTCATTTATAACAATTTCGAGATAGGCTGTAAGTAAGCAACATGATTGGGGGAACCACGTTCAGTGCTAACAGCGAGGGAACACAGGCAAGGTTCGAAATTGAGGGGAGCTGAGAGCTATTTAGCTCCTGCTTACAGTCAAGAAGAGCCTAGTTAGCTTCACACCAACTGCTACGAGGAGCTAGTTTTGGCTCCCCAGGCCCTCTGATGACAAGCAAACACAGCTATGTGAATTTAACTCCATGCATTGTGGACAATGGAAAGATAAACTTTAGGACACATCTATACAACTTTTAAAGCATAAGAGGTCATAAATTATGGACAAAATGATAGGTTTGCATTTTAGGTGGAGGTTACATTTGTGAAACGCTATGTACTAGCTCCTCATTTCCCAGTGGTAGATCCTGGTCACAGGTTAATGATGGATAACGAGGAGCTGCTTTTAGCTCCTGCTCATTCAATCTTAATTTCAATTCCTGCCAGGTATTTCATAATGAGGAACCACATAAACATAGGCTTATTTCATGGCCTCTTATACTATTGTTCTGGAGGAGAGGAATTCGCTGACGGGTCCATTGGTCAGCACTCACCCACTAGAACTTGTAAGACAAGATAGCTGCACCATGTGAGGACAGGGGGTGCAGGATTCACTTACTCTGACACGACTCAATAATGAGGACTCAATAGGTTGGCAAAGGGAAGTCAGTTTAATGACAAGTACATCAAACAGGGAAATAAATGGGAATCAGCTGTAGTGCGATCATCTGTCGCGCTCCGACTTCCTCGAACTTCAGTCGGACAGCACTTCTTATAGGCAGAAATCGTCATTACTGACGTTTAACTTTACAAAAATCACAATGCAATATAATTGGTTAGGAAAGGTAACTTAAGTATAGGTGTTATATCTGTACATGATAGTAGGGCATGCGGATTGGATATCTCTTATCGGGTGGGCATCTACGCCCATCCCTCTACATGACGCGTGATAGAAGTCACTACAACTACGACATCCTATTGGTTACAATATCTATAGGACTTCAGATAACTTGGTCCATTGTGATTGGGCAGGTTACACCCCTAGACATAAATTTCCACTTTTAATTAGCAGCATGCAGGATGGACACCCCTGTGCCTGGTGTCCCAAGTTTCACCCTGCCTCCCTTCCATCAATCAGTGTTTTAGGGCGACGTGTCAATTAGTTGGCTAAGGATGGCCTCGAAACTGTAGTCTCTTATCGGGAAAAGTTATGGCATCCTCGGGTCCTGGTTGACATCAGGCGATGGTACTTCTTCGCGCCTAGCTGGTCACTTGTTAGTTCACCATGAATCTGCTTCAGTTTCCAGCTTTTAGTGCATTTAATTCTGTGTCTGCCTAGCCACTTGCATGGGCCCCCCTTATCTTGACCTTCATGAGGCAGGCTGGTATGCTCTGAAGTTGGAGTCTTGTGAGCTGACGCTCTCCTCCCCTTCTCTGGTTGACCTTGATTTCCTAGGCATGAGCTGCTCTTTGTTGAGTTTCGATTCTGCTCCTTTTCTTGCCTTTGGCTGGGTTTCGAAACTTGGCCTGTCAGGCCTCTGGCCGCCTGTGTACCTTTCTGCTTTTACAAAATGGAGTCGCACTTGTATAAAGTGCCTTATTGAGGTAGATATATGGTTGCGTTTCAAGCCTATTTACACACGTTTAACAAGACGGTTGCTTCCATCTTGTCTCGTAACACTATTTCCTCATGTTGTAATATTGTCTCCTCTCTGTGCCTATTCGATTCAATTTCGTAGTTACTCACACTGGCGTGTTATCTCTGATAGCTGCTCTTGTTCATTCTCAGATCTGTTCAGGCCCTTGTGTCATTTCCACTGGCCTTCCATTAAGGCTTTTGGGGTCTCTTCATGGACCGTGTGTAGGTACTCCTCATTTCGTATCAGCGGCTGGTATGGCTGTCTGATAGGGTACCGTGCTGCCCAGGGTTGTCTGGTTATGGGTGCTTCAACCGGTATGGATCTTCTGATGTATAATGGGCAGAGTCCCAGTGCAGCTCTTTGTAGGTTCATTTGCTCTTCATACGTCACATACCTTGGCGAGCATGCTCCCGGTATCTCGAAATGAGGGGAAGGGGTGCAGGCCATGTCTGGGACCTCCTCTACACTATTGCACAGGATCCCAGTCTTCTCTCCATCCCTCTCTCTTCGGTCTGTAGTAAAATATTATGCACCCTGTGTCCATACTACTCTGATTTTTATCATCTCTCCTTTTAGGGAAACAACTACAGGGGTTGAGCTAATATCATTTGCTTCTTAACCACTTCCAGTCTGGAATCTTAACATCTGTCTGGCTGATATCAGGGAACATGTATCAATGTTGGACTGACCAACAGGAAGCCTTATAGAACACAGCTTATATGGCTAAACTGCACATTCAACCAACCCTCATTTTTCTTCAGCAGTCATATAAATATTCAAAGTAATTTGCATATGACAAGTTTCATGAAATATACGAGTCACTTTGATCCTGGTGCAATGACAATCTTCTGCCCTATACGTTGGCAAATATCTTTGGTCACCATCAATGTTTATACATTTGGTTCAGCATGCAGGTGAGGAACTGGTTTATTACCGCTGGTAACATTTTTTAAATTGGCCAAAACATTGATTGAAATATTATGTTGTCCCCATCTTCAATATCTTTGCTTTAGTACAGCCAGATTAGTCTTGTAAACAAATTGCTAACAATATCACTAAGCAATATCATCAAATGCTAAAACATTCAGCAACCAAAAATTAGGAGTCAGAACGGTTAAGCAATTAGGAAACTGGAGCTCCCAAGTATTAAGTCAAAGGGGAGATGGCGTTTTTCCAAGCGTAGCATTCACTGGAACTTTGTTAGCAATATCATCATTTCATTGTCAGTGTCTCCCCTGGCCCACTTACTTTTGACATCCATATGTTGAGTACTTCTTTATTGTGCCGCGCTCAGCTCAGATGCCAGACTCCAAATGCCGTGAGCTCACTGGGTCACTCTGCAGTGGGCCACTGACAAGCCTTTGCGAAAGCTCTGGCCCATTAAGTCATCTCTGCGCTCCATTCACAGCCATTGCAGTGGTATATCGCAGTCCAATTATTGCACTTCTAAATGTACCTGACTTGGTACAGCTTTGTACAAAAAGGCACCCCACGATTGTATCAGTCCTGTGGTTCCATGATGATGTCAAGCGGAAAAGGAGGTGAGAAACAGCTATTGGGGACTAACTGTACGTTTTTGACTACCATGGATGATCACAGCCAACAACTAGCTCAACTTAGCTCATACCGACGCCCAGCAGCCGGTAGCAGGGAGAGCAGTGGATGGTGACCTCAACCTAGATCCACAGCTTCAATTGCATATCGGTTCCATGAGCATTACTTCATTTTTGTAGAAGCCTGCAGATATGCATGAATACCACATTCTCCACAATGTGCCAATTTACCTTTATTGCGATTAGGTGGCAGGACCAAACCCCTTATATCTATACCCCTATAGATCATTCCTTGCATGGAAGGCTCCACACTCATGTGACCACCATCTTCCGCCACTTTCATAGATATTTATTAAGAGAAATTGGGCACCAGAGATATTTCTAACCTTTATATTAATGATGCTATGCATGCCAAAGCCACCTTTAACTGCTTAAGACATTAGAGGCCTGCTTCACAAAGAAGTTACTCTGACTTCCCCTTGACTTACACCTGGAGGTAGGATTCACAAAGAAGTTATTATGTGTAACTTTCACATGCATTGCTTTACTCCCAGACAGGCCTATCCCATTCACAAAGAAGTTACTATGAGTAATGCTGACATACTCTGGACGTCCGTATGCCAGAGATACTCATAGTAACATCTTTAGGAATGACATAGCCATCTCTGGGAGAAAGTCGGGGTAAGTAAGAGTTACTCAAAGTAACGTCCTTAGGAATGTTATAGCCATCGCTGGGAGTAAGTCGGGGTAAGCCAGAGTTACTCATAGTAACGTCGTTAGGAATGTCATAGCCCTCTCTGGGAGTAAGTTGGGGTAAATCAGAGCTACTCATAGTAACGTCTTTAGGAATGACATAGCCTTCTCCTGGAGTAAGTCGGGGTAAATCAGAGTTACTCATAGTAACGTCTTTAGGAATGACATAGCCCTCTCTTGGAGTAAGTCAGGGTTAGTCAGAGTTACTCATACTAACGCCTTTAGAATGACATACCCCTCTCAGGGAGTAAGTTGGGGAAATCAGAGCTACTCATTGTAACGTCTTTAGGAATGGCATAGCCCTCTCGGGGAGTAAGTCAGGGTAAGTCAGAGTTACTCATAGTAATGTCTTTAGGAATGACATAGCCTTTGGTGGGAGTAAGTTGGGGTACGTCAGAGTTACTCATAGTAACGTCCTTAGGAATGTCATAGCCCTCTCTGGGAGTAAGTTGTGGTAAATCAGATTTACTAATAGTAACGTCTTTTGGATTGACATAGCCCTCTCTGGGAGTAAGTCGGGGTTTGTCAGATTTATACATAGGAACTTCTTTAGGAATGATTTAGCCCTCTCTTGGGGTAAATCGGGGTTAGTCAGAGTTACTCATACTGATGTCTTTAGGAATGACATAGCCCTCTCTGGGAGAAAGTCAGGGTAAGTCAGAGTGACTCATAGTAATGTTCTTAGGAATGTCATAGCCCTCTCTGGGAGCAAGTTGGGGTAAATCAGAGTTACTCACAGGAGCGTCCTTAGGAATGTCATAGCCCTCTCCTCGAGTAAGTTGGGGCAACTCAGAGTTACTCATAGTAACATCTTTAGGAATGACATAGCCTTCCCTGGGAGTAAGTCGGGGTAAATCAGAGTTGCTCATAGTAACGTCTTTAGGAATGACATAGCCTTCTCTGGGAGTAAGTCGGGGTAAGTCAGAGTTATACATGGGAACTTCTTTAGGAATGACATAGCCCTCTCTTTGAGTAAGTCGGGATAAGTCAGAGTTAGACATGGGAACTTCTTTAGGAATGACATAGCCCTCTCTTTGGGTAAGTCGGGGTAAGTCACAGTTACTCATAGTAAGGTCCTTAGGAATGTCATAGCAATCACTGGGAGTAAGTCGGGGTAAGTCAGAGTTACTCATAGTAACATCTTTAGGAATGACATAGCCTTCTCTGGGAGTAAGTCAGGTTAAATCAGACTTACTCATAGTAACGTCTTTAGGAATGACATAGCCCTCTCTGGGAGTAAGTCGGGGTAAGTCAGAGTTACTCATAGTAACATCCTTAGGGATGTCATAGCCCTCTCTGGGAGTAAGTCATGGTAAATCAGAGTTACTAATAGTAACGTCTTTTGGATTGACATAGCCCTCTCTGGGAGTAAGTCGGGGTTTGTCAGATTTATACATGGGAACTTCTTTAGGAATGATATAGCCCTCTCTTGGGGTAAATCGGGGATAGTCAGAGTTACTCATACTGATGTCTTTAGGAATGACATAGCCCTCTCTGGGAGAATGTCAGGGTAAGTCAGAGTGACTCATAGGAATGTTCTTAGGAATGTCATAGCCCTCTCTGGGAGTAAGTTGGGGTAAATCAGAGTTACTCACAGGAGCGTCCCTCGGAATGTCATAGCCCTCTCCTCGAGTAAGTTGGGGTAACTCAGAGTTACTCATAGTAACATCTTTAGGAATGACCTAGCCTTCCCTGGGAGTAAGTCGGGGTAAATCAGAGTTGCTCATATTAACGTCTTTGGGAATGACATAGCCTTCTCTGGGAGTAAGTCGGGGTAAGTCAGAGTTATACATGGGAACTTCTTTAGGAATGACATAGCCCTCTCTTTGGGTAAGTCGGGGTAAGTCACAGTTACTCATAGTAAGGTCCTTAGGAATGTCATAGCCCTCTCCTTGGGTAAGTTGGGGTAACTCAAGGTTACTCATAGTAACATCTTTAGGAATGACATAGCCTTCCCTGGGAGTATGTCGGGGTAAATCAGAGTTGCTCATAGTACCGTCTTTAGGAATGGCATAGCCTTCTCTGGGAGTAAGTCGGGGTAAGTCAGAGTTATACATGGGAACTTCTTTAGGAATGACATAGCCCTCTCTTTGAGTAACTCGGGGTAAGTCAGAGTTAGACATGGGAACTTCTTTAGGAATGACATAGCCCTCTCTTTGGGTAAGTCGGGGTAAGTCACAGTTACTCATAGTAAGGTCCTTAGGAATGTCATAGCCCTCGCTGGGAGTAAGTCGGAGTAAGTCAGAGTTACTCATAGTAACATCTTTAGGAATGACATAGCCTTCTCTGGGAGTAGGTCAGGTTAAATCAGAGTTACTAATAGTAACGTCTTTTGGATTGACATAGCCCTCTCTGGGAGTAAGTCGGGGTTTGTCAGATTTATACATGGGAACTTCTTTAGGAATGATATAGCTCTCTCTTGGGGTAAATCGGGGGTTAGTCAGAGTTACTCATACTGATGTCTTTAGGAATGACATAGCCCTCTCTGGGAGAATGTCAGGGTAAGTCAGAGTGACTCATAGTAATGTTCTTAGGAATGTCATAGCCCTCTCTGGGAGTAAGTTGGGGTAAATCAGAGTTACTCACAGGAGCGTCCTTAGGAATGTCATAGCCCTCTCCTCGAGTAAGTTGGGGTAACTCAGAGTTACTCATAGTAACATCTTTAGGAATGACATAGCCTTCCCTGGGAGTAAGTCCGGGTAAATCAGAGTTGCTCATAGTAATGTCTTTAGGAATGACAAAGCCTTCTCTGGGAGTAAGTCCGGGTAAGTCAGAGTTATACATGGGAACTTCTTTAGGAATGACATAGCCCTCTCTTTGAGTAAGTCGGGGTAAGTCAGAGTTAGACATGGGAACTTCTTTAGGATTGACATAGCCCTATGTTTGGGTAAGTCGGGGTAAGTCACAGTTACTCATAGTAAGGTCCTTAGGAATGTCATAGCCCTCGCTGGGAGTAAGTCGGGGTAAGTCAGAGTTACTCATAGTAACATCTTTAGGAATGACATAACCTTCTCTGGGAGTAAGTCAGGTTAAATCAGAGTTACTCATAGTAACGTCTTTAGGAATGACATAGCCCTCTCTGAGAGTAAGTCGGGGTAAGTCAGAGTTAGACATGGGAACTTCTTTAGGAATGACATAGCCCTCTCTTCGGGTAAGTCGGGGTAAGTCACAGTTACTCATAGTAAGGTCCTTAGGAATGTCATAGCCCTCGCTGGGAGTAAATCGGTGTAAGTCAGATTTACTCATAGTAATGTCTTTAGGAATGACATAGCCTTTGGTGGGAGTAAGTTGGGGCACGTCAGAGTTACTCATAGTAACGTCTTTAGGAATGTCATAGCCCTCTCTGGGAGTAAGTCGGGGTAAGTCAGAGTTACTCATAGTAACGTCCTTAGGAATGTCATAGCCCTCTCTGGGAGTAAGTCATGGTAAATCAGAGTTACTCATAGTAACGTCTTTTGGATTGACATAGCCCTCTCTGGGAGTAAGTCGGGGTATGTCAGAGTTATACATGGGAACTTCTTAGGAATGACATAGCCCTCTCTTGGAGTAAATCAGGGTTTGTCAGAGTTACTCATACTAATGTCTTTAGGAATGACATAACCCTCTCTGGGAGAAAGTCAGGGTAAATCAGAGTTACTCATAGTAACGTCCTTAGGAATGTTATAGCCCTCTTTGGGAGTAAATCATGGTAAATCAGAGTTACTAATAGTAATGTCTTTTGGATTGACATAGCCCTCTCTGGGAGTAAATCGGGGTTTGTCAGATTTATACGGGGGAACTTCTTTAGGAATTATATAGCCCTCTCTTGGGGTTCAGTCGGGGTTAGTCAGAGTTACTCATACTAATGTCTTTAGGAATGACATAACCCTCTCTGGGAGAAAGTCAGGGTAAGTCAAAGTGACTCATAGTAATGTTCTTAGGAATGTCATAGCCCTCTCTGGGAGTAAGTTGGGGTAAATCAGAGTTACTCACAGGAACGTCCTTAGGAAATGTCATATCCCTTTCTGGGAGTAAGTTGGGGTAAGTCAGAGTTACTCATAGTAACGTCCTTCGGAATGTCATAGCCCTCTCCTGGAGTAAGTTGGGGTAAGTCAGAGTTACTCATAGTAACAACTTTAGGAATGACATATCCTTCCCTGGGAGTAAGTCAGGGTAAATCCGAGTTGCTCATAGTAACGTCTATAGGAATGACATAGCCTTCTCTGGGGGTAAATCGGGGTAAATCAGAGTTATACATGGGAATTTCTTTAGGAATGACGTAGCCCTCTCTTTGAGTAAGTCGGGGTAAGTCAGAGTTACTCATAGTAAGGTCCTTAGGAATGTCATAGCCCTTGCTGGGAGTAAGTCGGGGTAAGTCAGAGTTACTCATAGTAAAATCTTTAGGAATGACATAGCCTTCGCTGGGAGTAAGTCAGGTTAAATCTGAGTTACTCATAGTAACTTCCTTAGGAATGTCATAGCCCTCTATGGGAGTAAGTCGTGGTAAATCAGAGTTACTAATAGTAACGTCTTTTGGATTGACATAGCCCACTCTGGGAGTAAGTCGGGGTTTGTCAGATTTATACATGGGAACATCTTTAGGAATTATATAGCCCTCTCTTGGGGTAAGTCGAGGTTAGTCAGAGTTACTCATGCTAATGTCTTTAGAAATGACATAGCCCTCTCTGGGAGAAAGTCAGGGTAAGTCAAAGTGACTCATAGTAATGTTCTTAGGAATGTCATAGCCCTCTCTGGGAGTAAGTTGGGGTAAACCAGAGTTACTCACAGCAACGTCCTTAGGAATGTCATATCCCTCTCTGGGAGTAAGTTGGGGTAAATCAGAGTTGCTCATAGTAACGTCTTTAGGAATGACATAGCCTTCTCTGGGGGTAGGTCGGGGTAAATCAGAGTTATACATGGGAACTTCTTTAGGAATGACATAGCCCTCTCTTTGAGTAAGTCGGGGTAAGTCAGAGTTACTCATAGTAAGGTCCATAGGAATGTCATAGCCCTCTCCTGGAGTAAGTCGGGGTAAGTCAGATTTACTCATAGTAAAATCTTTAGGAATGACATAGCCTTCACTGGGAGTAAGTCAGGTTAAATCAGAGTTACTCATAGTAACGTCTTTAGGAATGACATAGCCCTAACTGGGAGTAGGTCAGGGTAGGTCAGAGTTATACATGGGAACTTCTTTAGGAATGACATAGCCCTCTTTTGGAGTAAGTCGGGGTTAGTCAGAGTTACTCATAGTAACGTCTTTAGGAATGACATAGCCCTCTCTGGGAGTAAGTCGGGGTAAGTCAGATTTACTCATAATAACGTCTTTAGGAATGACATATCCTTTGGTGGGCGTAAGTTGGGGCACGTCAGAGTTACTCATAGTAACGTCTTTAGGTATGTCATAGCCCTCTCTGGGAGTAAGTCGGGGTAAGTCAGAGTAAATCATAGTAACATCCTTAGGAATGTCATAGCCCTATCTGGGAGTAAGTCATGGTAAATCAAAGTTACTCATAGTAACGTCTTTTGGATTGACATAGCCCTCTCTGGGAGTAAGTCGGGGTATGTCAGAGTTATACATGGGAACTTCTTTAGGAATGACATAGCCCTCTCTTGAAGTAAGTTGGGGTTAGTCAGAGTTACTCATACTAATGTCTTTAGGAATGACATAGCCCTCTCTGGGAGAAAGTCAGGGTAAGTCAGAGTTACTCATAGTAATGTTCTAAGGAATGCCATAGCCCTCTCTGGGAGTAAGTCGGGGTAAGTGAGAGTTACTCATAGTAACGTCCTTAGCAATGTCGTAGCCCTCTACTGGAGTAAGTTGGGGTATGTCAGAGTTACTCATTGTAACATATTTAGGAATGACATAGACTTCTCTGGGAGTAAGTCGGGGTAAATCAGAGTTGCTCATAGTAACGTCTTTAGGAATGACATAGCCTTCTCTGGGAGTAAGTCGGGGTAAGTCTGAGTTATACATGGGAACTTCTTTAGGAATGACATAGCCCTCTCTTTGAGTAAGTCGGGGTAAGTCAGAGTTATACATGGGAACTTCTTTAGGAATGACATAGCCCTCTCTTTGAGTAAGTTGGGGTAAATCAGAGTTACTCATAGTAAGGTCCTTAGGAATGTCATAACCCTCGCTTGGAGTAAGTCAGGGTAAGTCAGAGTTACTCATAGTAACATCTTTAGGAATGACATAGCCCTCTTTTGGAGTAAGTCGGGGTTATTCAGTTATTCATACTAACGTCTTTAGGAATGACATAGCCCTCTCCGGGAGTAAGTCGGTGTAAGTCAGATTTACTCATAGTAACGTCTTTAGGAATTACATGGCCTTTGGTGGGAGTAAGTTGGGGCACGTCAGAGTTACTCATAGTAACGTCTTTAGGAATGTTATAGCCCTCTCTGGGAGTAAGTCGGGGTAAGTCAGCGTTACTCATAGTAACGTCCTTAGGAATGTCATAGCTCTCTCTGGGAGTAAGTTGTGCTAAATCAGAGTTACTCATAGTAACGTCTTTTGGATTGACATAGCCCTCTCTGGGAGTAAGTCGGGGTATGTCAGAGTTATACATGGGAACTTCTTAGGAATTACATAGCCCTCTTGGAGTAAGTCGGGGTTAGTCCGAGTTACTCATACTAATGTCTTTAGGAATGACATAGCCCTCTCTGGGAGAAAGTCAGGGTAAGTCAGAGTTACTCATAGTAATGTTCTTAGGAATGTCATAGCCCTCTTTGGGAGTAAGTCGGGTAAGTCAGAGTTACTCATAGTAACGTCCTTAGGAATGTCATAGCATTCTCCTGGAGTAAGTTGGGGTATGTCAAAGTTACTCATAGTAACGTCTTTAGGAATGACATAGCCTTCTCTGGGAGTAATCGGGGTAAGTCAGAGTTATACATGGGAACTTCTTTAGGAATGACATAGCCCTCTCTTTGAGTAAGTCGGGGTAAGTCAGAGTTACTCATAGTAAGGTCCTTAGGAATGTCATAGCCATCGCTGGGAGTAAGTCGGGGTATGTCAGAGTTATACATGGGAACTTCTTAGGAATGACATAGCCCTCTCTTGGAGTAAGTCAGGGTTTGTCAGAGTAACTCATACTAATGTCTTTAGGAATGACATAGCCCTCTCTGGGAGAAAGTCAGGGTAAATCAGAGTTACTCATAGTAATGTTCTTAGGAATGTCATAGCCCTCTCTGGGAGTAAGTTGGGGTAAATCAGAGTTACTCACAGGAGCGTCCTTAGGAATGTCATAGCCCTCTCCTCGAGTAAATTGGGGCAACTCAGAGTTACTCATAGTAACATCTTTAGGAATGACATAGCCTTCCCTGGGAGTAAGTCGGGGTAAATCAGAGTTGCTCATAGTAATGTCTTTAGGAATGACATAGCCTTCTCTGGGAGTAAGTCCGGGTAAATCAGAGTTATACATGGGAACTTCTTTAGGAATGACATAGCCCTCTCTTTGAGTAAGTCGGGGTAAGTCAGAGTTAGACATGGGAACTTCTTTAGGATTGACATAGCCCTATCTTTGGGTAAGTCGGGGTAAGTCACAGTTACTCATAGTAAGGTCCTTAGGAATGTCATAGCCCTCGCTGGGAGTAAGTCGGGGTAAATCAGAGTTACTCATAGTAACATCTTTAGGAATGACATAACCTTCTCTGGGAGTAAGTCAGGTTAAATCAGAGTTACTCATAGTAACGTCTTTAGGAATGACATAGCCCTCTCTGAGAGTAAGTCGGGGTAAGTCAGAGTTAGATATGGGAACTTCTTTAGGAATGACATAGCCCTCTCTTCGGGTAAGTCGGGGTAAGTCACAGTTACTCATAGTAAGGTCCTTAGGAATGTCATAGCCCTCGCTGGGAGTAAATCGGTGTAAGTCAGATTTACTCATAGTAATGTCTTTAGGAATGACATAGCCTTTGGTGGGAGTAAGTTGGGACACGTCAGAGTTACTCATAGTAACGTCTTTAGGAATGTCATAGCCCTCTCTGGGAATAAGTCGGGGTAAGTCAGAGTTACTCATAGTAACGTCCTTAGGAATGTCATAGCCCTCTCTGGGAGTAAGTCATGGTAAATCAGAGTTACTCATAGTAACGTCTTTTGGATTGACATAGCCCTCTCTGGGAGTAAGTCGGGGTATGTCAGAGTTATACATGGGAACTTCTTAGGAATGACATAGCCCTCTCTTGGAGTAAGTCAGGGTTTGTCAGAGTTACTCATACTAATGTCTTTAGGAATAACATAGCCCTCTCTGGGAGAAAGTCAGGGTAAATCAGAGTTACTCATAGTAATGTTCTTAGGAATGTCATAGCCCTCTCTGGGAGTAAGTTGGGGTAAATCAGAGTTACTCATAGTAAATTCCTTAGGAATGCCATATCCCTCTCTGGGAGTAAGTCGGGGTAAGTCAGAGTTACTCATAGTAACGACCTTAGGAAGGTCACAGCCCTCTCTTGAAGTAAAGTTGGGGTAAGTCAAAGTTACTCATAGTAACATCTTTAGGAATGACATAGCCTTCTCTGGGAGTAAGTCGGGGTAAATCAGTGATGCTCATAGTAACGTCTTTAGGAATGACATAGCCTTCTCTGGGAGTAAGTCCCGTAAATCAGAGTTATACATGGGAACTTCTTTAGGAATGACATAGCCCTCTCTTTGACTAAGTCAGGGTAAGTCAGAGTTACTCATAGTAAGGTCCTTAGGAATGCCATATCCCTCTCTGGGAGTAAGTCGGGGTAAGTCAGAGTTACTCATAGTAACGTCCTTAGGAATGTCACAGCCCTCTCTTGGAGTAAGTTGGGGTAAGTCAAAGTTACTCATCGTAACATCTTTAGGAATGACATAGCCTACTCTGGGAGTAAGTCGGGGTAAATCAGTGATGCTCATAGTAACGTCTTTAGGAATGACATAGCCTTCTCTGGGAGTAAGTCCCGTAAATCAGAGTTATACATGGGAACTTCTTTAGGAATGACATAGCCCTCTCTTTGACTAAGTCAGGGTAAGTCAGAGTTACTCATAGTAAGGTCCTTAGGAATGTCATAGCCCTCGCTGGGAGTAAGTCGGGGTAAGTCAGAGTTACTCATAGTAACATGTTTAGGAATGACATAGCCTTCTCTGGGAGTAAGTCAGGTTAAATCAGAGTTACTCATAGTAATGTCTTTAGGAATGACATAGCCCTCTCTGGGAGTAAGTCGGGGTAAGTCAGAGTTATATGTGGGAACTTCTTTAGGAATGACATAGCCCTCTTTTGGTGTAAATCGGGGTTAGTCAGAGTTATTCATACTAACGTCTTTAGGAATGGCATAGTCCTCTCTGGGAGTAAGTCACGGTAAGTCAGAGTTACTCATAGTAACGTCTTTAGGAATGACATAGACTTTGGTTGGAGTAAGTTGGGGTAAGTCAGAGTTACTCATAGTAACGTCCTTAGGAATGTTATAGCCCTCTTTGGGAGTTAATCGTGGTAAATCAGAGTTACTAATAGTAATGTCTTTTGGATTGACATAGCCCTCTCTGGGAGTAAATCGGGGCATGTCAGATTTATACGTGGGAACTTCTTTAGGAATTATATAGCCCTCTCTTGGGGTTCAGTCGGGGTTAGTCAGAGTTACTCATACTAATGTCTTTAGGAATGACATAGCCCTCTCTGGGGGAAAGTCAGGGTAAGTCAAAGTGACTCATAGTAATGTTCTTAGGAATGTCATAGCCCTCTCTGGGAGTATGTTGGGGTAAATCAGAGTTACTCACAGGACCGTCCTTAGGAAATGTCATATCCCTCTCTGGGAGTAAGTTGGGGTAAGTCAGAGTTACTCACAGTAACGTCCTTCGGAATGTCATAGTCCTCTCCTGGAGTAAGTTGGGGTAAGTCAGAGTTACTCATAGTAACAACTTTAGGAATGACATAGCCTTCCCTGGGAGTAAGTCAGGGTAAATCCGAGTTGCTCATAGTAACGTCTATAGGAATGACATAGCCTTCTCTGGGGGTAAATCGGGGTAAATCAGAGTTATACATGGGAACTTCTTTAGGAATGACATAGCCCTCTCTTTGAGTAAGTCGGGGTAAGTCAGAGTTACTCATAGTAAGGTCCTTAGGAATGTCAAAGCCCTTGCTGGGAGTAAGTCGGGGTAAGTCAGAGTTACTCATAGTAAAATCTTTAGGAATGACATAGCCTTCGCTGGGAGTAAGTCAGGTTAAATCTGAGTTACTCATAGTAACTTCCTTATGAATGTCATAGCCCTCTATGGGAGTAAGTCGTGGTAAATCAGAGTTACTAATAGTAACGTCTTTTGGATTGACATATCCCACTCTGGGAGTAAGTCGGGGTTTGTCAGATTTATACATGGGAACATCTTTAGGAATTATATAGCCCTCTCTTGGGGTAAGTCGAGGTTAGTCAGAGTTACTCATAGTAAGGTCCATAGGAATGTCATAGCCCTCTCCTGAAGTAAGTCGGGGTAAGTCAGATTTACTCATAGTAAAATCTTTAGGAATGACATAGCCTTCACTGGGAGTAAGTCAGGTTAAATCAGAGTTACTCATAGTAACGTCTTTAGGAATGACATAGCCCTAACTGGGAGTAGGTCAGGGTAAGTCAGAGTTATACATGGGAACTTCTTTAGGAATGACATATCCTTTGGTGGGAGTAAGTTGGGGCACGTCAGAGTTACTCATAGTAACGTCTTTAGGTATGTCATAGCCCTCTCTGGGAGTAAGTCGGGGTAAGTCAGAGTAAATCATAGTAACATCCTTAGGAATGTCATAGCCCTATCTGGGAGTAAGTCATGGTAAATCAAAGTTACTCATAGTAACGTCTTTTGGATTGACATAGCCCTCTCTGGGAGTAAGTCGGGGTATGTCAGAGTTATACATGGGAACTTCTTTAGGAATGACATAGCCCTCTCTTGAAGTAAGTTGGGGTTAGTCAGAATTACTCATACTAATGTCTTTAGGAATGACATAGCCCTCTCTGGGAGAAAGTCAGGGTAAGTCAGAGTTACTCATAGTAATGTTCTAAGGAATGCCATAGCCCTCTCTGGGAGTAAGTCGGGGTAAGTGAGAGTTACTCATAGTAACGTCCTTAGCAATGTCGTAGGCCGCTACTTGAGTAAGTTGGGGTATGTCAGAGTTACTCATTGTAACATATTTAGGAATGACATAGACTTCTCTGGGAGTAAGTCGGGGTAAATCAGAGTTGCTCATAGTAACGTCTTTAGGAATGACATAGCCTTCTCTGGGAGTAAGTCGGGGTAAGTCTGAGTTATACATGGGAACTTCTTTAGGAATGACATAGCCCTCTCTTTGAGTAAGTCGGGGTAAGTCAGAGTTATACATGGGAACTTCTTTAGGAATGACATAGCCCTCTCTTTGAGTAAGTCGGGGTAAATCAGAGTTACTCATAGTAAGGTCCTTAGGAATGTCATAACCCTCGCTTGGAGTAAGTCAGGGTAAGTCAGAGTTACTCATAGTAACATCTTTAGGAATGACATAGCCCTCTTTTGGAGTAAGTGGTGGTTATTCAGTTATTCATACTAACGTCTTTAGGAATGACATAGCCCTCTCCGGGAGTAAGTCAGTGTAAGTCAGATTTACTCATAGTAACGTCTTTAGGAATTACATGGCCTTTGGTGGGAGTAAGTTGGGGCACATCAGAGTTACTCATAGTAACGTCTTTAGGAATGTCATAGCCCTCTCTGGAAGTAAGTCGGGGTAAATCAGCGTTACTCATAGTAACGTCCTTAGGAATGTCATAGCCCTCTCTGGGAGTAAGTTGTGGTAAATCAGAGTTACTCATAGTAACGTCTTTTGGATTGACATAGCCCTCTCTGGGAGTAAGTCGGGGTATGTCAGAGTTATACATGGGAACTTCTTAGGAATGACATAGCCCTCTCTGGGAGTAAGTCGGGGTTAGTCTGAGTTACTCATACTAATGTCTTTAGGAATGACATAGCCCTCTCTGGGAGAAAGTCAGGGTAAGTCAGAGTTACTCAAAGTAATGTTCTTAGGAATGTCATAGCCCTCTTTGGGAGTAAGTCGGGTAAGTCAGAGTTACTCATAGTAACGTCCTTAGGAATGCCATAGCATTCTCCTGGAGTAAGTTGGGGTATGTCAAAGTTACTCATAGTAACATCTTTAGGAATGACATAGCCTTCTCTGGGAGTAATCGGGGTAAGTCAGAGTTATACATGGGAACTTCTTTAGGAATGACATAGCCCTCTCTTTGAGTAAGTCGGGGTAAGTCAGAGTTACTCATAGTAAGGTCCTTAGGAATGTCATAGCCCTCGCTGGGAGTAAGTCGGGGTAAGTCATAGTTACTTCTAGTAACATCTTTAGGAATGACATAGTCTTCTCTGGTAGTAAGTCAGGTTAAATCAGAGTTACTCATAGTAACGTCTTTAGGAATGACATAGCCCTCTCTGGGAGTAAGTCGGGGTAAGTCAGAGTTATACATGGGAACTTCTTTAGGAATGACATAGCCCTCTTTTGGTGTAAATCGGGGTTAGTCAGAGTTACTCATACTAACATCTTTAGGAATGACATAGCTCTCTCTGGGAGTAAGACATGGTAAGTCAGAGTTACTCGTAGTAACATCTTTAGGAATGACATAGCCCTCTCTGGGAGTATGTTGGGGTAAATCAGAGTTAGTCATAGTAACGTCTTTAGGAATGCCATAGCTCTCTCTGGGAGTAAGTCGGGGTAAGTCAGAGTTAGTCATAGTAACGTCTTTAGGAATGACATAGCCTTCTCTGGGAGTAAGTCATGGTAAGTCAGAGTTACTCGTAGTAACATCTTTAGGAATGACATAGCCCTCTCTGGGAGTATGTTGGGGTATGTCAGAGTTAGTCATATTAACGTCTTTAGGAATGTCATAGCCCTCTCTGGGTGTAAGTCGGGGTAAGTCAGAGTTAGTCATAGTAACGTCTTTAGGAATGACATAGCCTTCTCTGGGTGTAAGTCATGGTAAGTCAGAGTTACTCGTAGTCACATCTTTAGGAATGACATAGCCCTCTCTGGGAGTATGTTGGGGTACGTCAGAGTTACTCGTAGTAGCGTCTTTAGGAATGACATAGCCCTCTCTGGGAGTATGTTGGGGTACGTCAGAGTTACTCGTAGTAGCGTCTTTAGGAATGACATAGCCCTCTCTGGGAGTAAGTCGGGGTAAGTCAGAGTTAGTCATAGTAACGTCTTTAGGAATGACATAGCCCTCTCTGGGAGAAAGTCGGGGTAAGTCAGAGTTGTACATGGGAATTCTTTAGACCTAACTGTGCCTTATTATGATGGGTAACTCTGACGTAACCCTGACTTGCCAAGTCAGGGGTACGTTTGAGCTACTCATAGGAATATCTGTAAGAATTATACATCGCCCGACAACATGTATATGAAGAATCGTAACTCAGTAATTACTTGGGAAATCTGCGTGCGAACCCCTGTAAACAGTTCCTGCACCCCGCTTACCTGCGTTCTCGCACCCCTAAGTCCGATCAGAACCCTGACTGCGTGAACACACCTCATTATCTGACTTACAATCTTACCATTGTGCTGAGATTCCATGCGCAGGTGCCTGCATGGCGGCCTTTGCTTGGTGGATAATATGAAGGAAATGAGTGGCCAATTCCCTGCCGAGAGGTTGCACGCTCGAATCCATGAATACGTCTCATGCCGCGCAATTGTGGGCCTGCTAGGGACGCCTGCAGGCCATCCTTTGTAACGCCCACTTTTTCACATGCTCTTCCCCAATTTCCGTGTTCTGCCCCCTTCTCAGCACTCTTTGCAGGCCTCGTCCATGGTCTGCATGGTGTCTCCCGCAAGGTGCTCGATGGCTCACAGAGATGTGATGAGACTACGCAAACTACACACAAGTCCTGGAAAAGTACTGTTCATTCGATTCCATGAATCGAGGAAAGCGGATTTGCGCAAAGTTTGGCACATAAGTGCGCTATTTTATACACAAATAATTCCATGAATCAGGCCCTTAATTTCTTTGAGTGACTGGAAATAATCAAGTTGTGTATTCTTCACAGTAAGCATTTGCATTACGTTGTTTTAATAGAGTACACGTACACTGGGACATATAACATTTTCTTAGTTAAACGTAGTATACAGTGCTGAATTTTCTCATACCATTGCCCTTGAGCTATCAATTGGTGACTGGTTGCTCTTAAGAGCAATTCAGTATTGCCCTCTAGGCCAATGAGTCGAATCTCTAACCTTTAGAAGAATAAACAAGAGATCATTGAATCTGTATGCATGACTGCAAATACTGTAAAAAAAAGTATCCGGGAAAAGGGTTGCACTATGCAACAGCAAGACCATCGCTCAAGCAGCCAAGAGTAAAGGAGGCTAGTGAGAGAGAGCAAGCAAGCTCAAAAAATGTACACCCAAGGCAAGCAGAGACCAATCCCAGAGTGCCAGGAAACTAAAAAGTAGGACTTTCAGAAATTGTACTCTGGTGAATTGACACAACCAGAGAAAGAGAGAGAAAGAGAACAAACGCAAGCAAGGACAACCGTGGATGTGTCTCATAGTGACCGGTAGCTTAATGCAACATCAGATCACGGGGTTGCCATGTATCTCCAACCAAGACAGCCATGAACTTTGAACTGCTCCTGCGCTCTACAAGGTGAGCAGGTTATGGAGCCAATCGACCATGACAGTGGCAAAGTGAGGGTAGGTGCTGCCCCGGCTCTTCGGGGGATGCCACATCATTCCCTCCCACACAATGGATGCCCCCGTGTCACGTGAGACAGACCTTCCTCTCCGGCCCACCATGCAAACCCCAAAGACACAGCCTGTGGGGAGGATGAGAGGGGAAGGGCAGAGGAAGCACCTGATGGACCACCTCAGTGCTGCAAAGAAAGAAGGACAGAGTTACAATACAATCCCTACTCATTTTGGATCTGCTTTTAGCAGTATAAACAGAACAGTTCCCAGTTCCCACGGGAGGGTGCTGCAGCTTGTTGCCATGTGGGTGGGTAGAAGACTCATTTTTATGCTGTGGGTGGAAGATTAATCAGGGCAAATGCAATGGAGCATTCGAATAAGCAACATCCCAGGAGGGTGAGTGCTCACAGGCTCAGGTGGAGGGGTTGAGAGGGATGAAGAGGCTCAGCACTAGACACATGCCTGGGACTGGTAATCATGAGCAGGACACTGATAAGCAGTCAGCGGTGGATGAGCGAGGAGCCGGGATGTCGTTTTACCCTACCCTTGCTGCTGATTGTCCAGGGAGATCAAGATGTTAGAGGTGATGAGAGATTCTCAAAATTGTCCAGAACCTTGAGCTGCTGCACCATCACCTAAAGCCCACATTTGGCATGAATGTCAGGGGATCATCAATGACAGATGGAACAAATGATATTTCAAGTAAATTTAGGTGGGCAGGTTTAAGTGGCCTAGAAAGGAAAACTTTAAGAAGCCAAACAGAAGTTCTCTAGGTCTCAATGTCTGTGGACCTTTGGGTGCCTGTGTCTCAAATGTTCACCCCAGACTCAAAGCATTTAGGTGCCTTTTGGCTACTAGATTTGTACTCCTCTGTCAGAGTTGTGCAGGGATCCCTGCTAGAGTTGACGCAGTTGGAAATACGTGGAGGAAGAGTGCCACGAAGTGGAGCTGAAGTCACATGATCAGAGGAGGTTTTCCAGCTCTGGGAAGGTGTTAAAGCTCTGATCACACCGTGTCCGAGTGGCTTCGCAATGCCACATGGATGTTGCCATGGTGACTCCGGGATCAACGCTTGCACTACAATTCCCAGAAGGAGTTGCGGCGCTCGCTTCACGATGCTTCCTTGCTTTTGCGGTGGCAGAAGTAAATAGCTGTAGATTCCCAGCCAATGCTGCTCCTCAACATGGTCTCCGCATCAGAGAGCAGGATTCTTAGCAGAATTCCGTCCTGAGTGCTTTTCTTCCATCTTACTGGCTCCTGGACCCCTGCATTACTCCGCCGGCAATGGCTTTGGATCTCCCTCGTTGGCGGGGGTAATTTTGGCCACCTTATGTATTCGTTTTCTGCTTTCTGAATCAGATTTGCAGTAAGCCTGGACCTTGGGTTCTTCTTCTTGGTTTTTGAGCGCTGGTGATTCCCAGGACTCTACTTTATTTGGACTCATACTTTGGTTTGTTTTGGATCCTGCTATTGGGCTTTGTTTGTTGGATTTTGCCCTTGTGCACTTTTGGATCTTGGAGTTCAGCAGACCCCCTCAGACACTGCTCTCTGTCTTCTACCGCTTTATATTAGCACTCTCTGCTCATGCCGCTCTGGTCAGGTCCTTCACATTTATCTTCTTTTCTTTTCTCTTTTTTTTCTGGGAAGGTTGTCACCTGGTCTCTAGGCTTACTGTTCTTTCCGAATCTTCCTGTCATCTGAACTGAAGTTGGACAGCCCTGGTCTAAAGTATGCATGTAGGTATTTTTCCGTTTCCTTCCTGGGGTAGGATTGACCTGTGCACAAATAAGAAAACCAGCACACATTGCTCGCAGCTTTTTTAAAGAGTGTAGCCTTACGTTTAACCATGTTACCCTTGTCCTTTCCAGGGTTCTTTGCAACTCCTTTTTAGAGATTGCTCTGAGTTCTGTTTTGGTGGTGGTTTGGGCGTTCACCTTTCTTCGCCAGAATAGTGTTATCGCTACTAGATATATCCTGTGTAACATGGATATATTATTGCATAATTGGGTTACATCAGCTGGTGCTAGAGCCTAGTGGGAAAGCAAACATATCCAGCTGGATACTCAGGCATCTCTGTGTATCCTGTGTGCAACTTGGGTGGATACAGAATATTCCAAATGTTCTCACTATCTTTACTCCTTGGGTTCATAAGGTACATGTGCCAGTGGGTACCTCAAACGTATGGGTATAATTTCACGCTCCCAGCATATTTGCTTTCAGTCGGAATATATTAATTACAGAAGAATCGCTCAGGAAACTTCAGGGTTTCAAACATAGATGGGCTTGGAATGCTGGTGGAGGAGGCTGGCCTACATGATCTCACTCCAAGTATCAAAGGGGCAGATATGTCGGTGCCATAAATCACTATTTAATCATCGGCTGTATAGGTGTTTTGTTGTATCGCCCTACTCTCGATAATCCCTCGGATTAATTGACAGGTGTTCATTGCTTTTTTATCACAATGCGTATGTACGTGACCACCTCAGGGCCTGGAGCAGTGTTAGTGTCTTAACAAATCATAAAACACCCAAATCTGTGGAGAGAAATCTCGCCATGGAGGATCCACACACCTTTGTGTGCTCATATTTCAGAACCACCAGGTATTTCTAAACACAATTTAAAACAAAATATGTGGACAATTCGAGATTCACAACCCTTTCCAATCAACTTTTGTCATGGTGTTTCAGGATCATATCCTAACTTTACCGTTTCTCTGCGCGATTCGGGCACCAGGTCCTTTTTCAAGAGCACGTATCTGCAATAACCATTACCAAGAACTAAACAAGTCATATTAACAGTGGAGATGTACATACACACACACACTCATATACACTGTAACTCTTAAATGACGTCTAAGAAACGGTCCAGTAAAAAAAAACCTGTTGTTCGCTCACATTTACGTAAGAATCAATACAAATGCACTGGCTAACATTCATGGAATCCCTGTTAATGGTCTCGAGATGACCCCACTGCAGCCCTCCAAATGCTACAAAATCAGAAGGAAATCAAATATAAACAAACCAACCTCTCACCAGGGTAGTGCTTGAAAAACAAAGTGTGCCCACTCACCCATTCCACAACGTACATGTCATCTGTATCTATCACTCCTTGCACGAAGACGATACTGATAACAGAGTGTCGATGGTATACGTCCTAAAACAATCAAACACTAATAAATGAAATAGCACAATCACTTAATATTAGCCCAAATCATAAAATAACCCAAAAACAGAAAAAACTCAAAACCTAACTCACCACCAAAAAAGTTAAAAAGCCCTTTGCCCAGCACTAAGGGGTGCAGCGCAAGATGGCCACAGGCTAGAGGAGCTCCCGTTCGAACAGGGACGGAACCGCAAATAAATGATCACTTAAACCATCTTTCGGCGGTACGAATGAAGGACATCTGACGACAAAACAGCAGGATCCAGCAGAACTTTGCCGCAAAAAAATCAGACCAGGGATTCCCATCATACAGAACTGCGGCGCCCCACAACCTAATGGACCCTGCAAAAGCCTGCCAAAACCGCGACCTATCTCAACTGACTCCAAGGCTGCGGGGAGAGATCTATCACCATCAAGCGGCCCAGGTCAGCCACAGAGCAGAACTGTGATCCCCCTTCCTGACAGATAGGGGAGCCGACTTATGAATTTCCCGGGGGGGCAGGGGGACCAAATACTGGAAGTGACATCATTGGCAGTTATAGGACCGCAAATTTACATGCAGTCGCCAACTTGGTGCAATGGCGCGGGGGGGTGGAGGCGCGCACAGTGCAGAACAGTGGAAACATTGGCTAGCATGTACTGCATATACCAAAGTCAAGTAAGAAGGAGATTTAAGCCTTCGAGTTGCATTCCAGTGGGACATCACTGCCCCTACTCCAGCCCTCTGTAATCATCCAGTTTGTAGTAGCCCTCAAAAGGCAGAGCAACACAACTAGAATGGGAGAAGGAAATGCTGTCCCATCCTGTGAGTGTGTCAAACGTCAGAGCAAAGACTGTGCGTGTGCCTCCTACCTTGGAGCACAATCTCACTAATTTGGTGCAAATCTCGCAAGTGGGAGCATGGGAATCCCCTGCGTGTGTGTGGGCTGCAGACCCCGGATCACAGGCTCACTTCTTCAGTGTGAAACTCTGGCCAAGGCTCTTTGGGCAAGCATTCAGGATGGGTCTCACACCTTTAAACAGTGTGATATATTGAGTGGGCACCTCACTCCTTGGAGCATAGTATCAACCGTTGCTGGTAATCTCACAACTGAATGTACAGTTTCACTCTTGGTCATCTCAGTGGCCCCATGTATATTAATGGAGTCAGTCTCCCATCTGGGAAGACAATTATATTTCTGTTAAAACACTCTGAATTATCACTCCAGTTTTCTCGATCTATAGATCCATACCATATTCATTCAATGTGTGTGCAGGGGTGATAACTTGTGTCTGAGAGAGCTCATTCTTTCATTCAGGAGAGATAAAGGGGTAACAAACCCCTGTATGTGGGATCAGGCTCATTTTGCCCCATGGCCCCTCCAGAAGGAGTGAGCAGGTTTTAAGACCCTGCTGATTCTGCTATCCGACTGGCTCGAGCCTTCTATCCCTTGCCCCATCACGGCTCCCAACATCCTGAGCGGCAGCTTATGGACCGCAGGCAGCTCCGGACATGCCTGTTGGAAATTGAATGTAGACAGATCTACTATTGAGACACTGGGAGAGAGCCATGAATCCACATTGGTGCTGAAGAAGCACTCAATTTACAGAACACAATGGTATATTGTTGCAGTCCTGCTGAGAAATGACAATTCTGAGCATGTGAGCAGTAGGTTGGATCAGTGCTGCCCCATAAAAGGTGTAGAAGCCTCTGTGAGAAGTGGCAGTACTGTCCCAAAGGTGAGAAGTGTAGTATTTTCACATTAACTATGTTTAAGAACTTTGGGTTATTGAATAATGCTGCTACATTCTGAGTAATTCCATCCCTTTAAATACATGAGCTCTTGTATAACCACGGCAGTGTTGAGTTATTCTGATGATGACAGACTTGCTCAATAGTTCTGGTTCTGTATCATTAAATGTACTTCAGATCTTTAGAGTATCGGAAGCATAGCTCAGGGGCAACGTGCTCACCTTGGAAGCAAGACGACACAGAGCAACACAGGTTCGATCCCTCGGTCCGCGCAACACAGGTTCGCTCCCTCAGTCCACGCTTAGAAGCCTCTGGGTAGTATGCGCATTAAAAATAACCAATTAAAATAAAAAGAAATACATCTGTTGAGAAGTGCTGGGCCTTGTCAATAAGAGTGTAGCAGCTCAACTGAGAAGTGCTGATGTTGTCCCATCAAAAGTATAGCAGCCCCAGTAAGATGAACTAGCATTGCCTCAACAAAAGCATAGTATTATCGCTGAGAAGATTCAACAATTATAGAAGCCCTGTTACAGCAGTACTATCCCATCAAGAGTATAGCAAGCTAACTGAGGAGTACCAGCATTGCCCCATTTCAAATATGGCAGCTCTACTAGAAAGTGCTGGCTCGTACACCTCTGCTCCCCGCCCATAGCATTCACCCTCACCACGTGCACACTCAGAGACATGCAAACAGTCTCATTTGCCCTCTCCGTGCCCCTGCTCCCTGCTCCCTCCCTCGCTTTGCATCTGTAGCTCTATTTCTAAAAATCCTTCTGGTTTGGGTGTACCTCTACATCTGTGCACCCCTCTTGGCAACATGGGTGCACAGATGTACAAATACACACAACCTAAAACGATTTTTAGAAATTGAGGGACAGACTTGTTTTGCATCTGTGCTTCCATTTATAAAAATTGTTTTGTGTTGGGTGTAACTCTATATCTGTGCACCGGGCTGCACAGATGTAGAAGTATACCCACCCCAAAACGATTTTTAGAAATTGAGGGACAGATGCAAAGCAAGAGCCTCTTGCTTTGCATCTGTCCCACAATTTCTAAACATCGTTTTTCCCCGCCTTTTACCAGGGACGCCAGAGAGAGACACAGTATGGATGGAACAAAGGGCCATCCATACTCCGTCTCTTCTCTCCAGCCCGGGGGGGGGGTGCTCGGCCTCGACTTCATTCTGCTGGGGGGGGGGGGCACGGGGCCCCGCAGCCCCCCCATACTCAGCGCCCCTGCTGACAGACCAGGCCTGACACAACACTCACGGTCCGCCAACACGTAGCTCGCGCCCCCCTCCACCTGTGGACACCGAAACAGAGGGCTCAAACTGACAGGCAATCCGGCTACTGCGTGGCCAGGTTTTGGGTGACGCCGGGGCACCGCCCCCTGGGCTGTGTAGATAACATTGTTGGCTGGAGGGAGTCTGCAGTCCGACAACGCAGAGCTGAGAGACCCGCATTTTGGAGTCACTATGAGTTGCTTGCTCCTAGGGTAAAACAGCGAAGCCAATCAAGCACAGCCATCACACATTGTGGCACACGAAGACACAACCAAATGACCAACAACAAGACGGCTGATACAGATTTGCACACAATATGGCACTCACCATTAATCTACTGACACTTCCAAGGCCTGGATCATCCCATCAAGTGCAGAGGAATGCTTAACAGTATGCAGGACCTCCAAGGGGACATAATCTTTCTCCAAGAAACACACCTGGGGGCCATAGAATCAGCAAAACTCCAGAATGGCTGGGAGGGCACTGCGATCCACTCCCCATACCATGCAAAAAGAGGGGTATCCATATTAATAAATAAGAGGGTCCCTTTCAAGGTCAGACACACAATTGCGGACAAAGAGGGTAGGTTTGTACTCACTCAGGGGATCCTTTACCAGCATGCCATCACCCTCCTAAATATATATGCACCTACAGTGGACTTGTCGCAGTTCTTCACAAAGATGTTTGCAACCTGTGCACAGTACATGGGGAATCTTACGTTCATAGGGTGTTATCTCAACCTGGCCCTTGACCCTCACATAGACTGCCAAGGAGATAAAGCAGGCAACCCCAGCCCACTCAAGAAATGATCTGCTCTTCAGACGATAATGCACGACTTCCGCCTGATAGAAGTCTGGAGAGACACACACAAGCAGAAACAGGACTTTACGTTCTACTCACACCCATACAACACCTACTCTTAGCTGGATTACTGGCTGATCCCAGCAAACACACGCTACTTAGTGAAAGATTGTACGATCCTCCCAACCACCCCATCAGATCACACTCCTGTCTGCTTGAGTATCACCCTCCCAGACACACAACGCCATCCTCCCCCGTGGAGACTCAACTTGCGCATTGCTCCAATACCCCGAACTGGTGGAACAATGAGTGAAGGACACTGAGATGTTATGGGAAGCCAACCTAGCTCAAGACTACTCGGCCCATAAATGCCCATAAATGCTGGGATGCATTCAAAGCCTATATGAGGGGCCAACGCATCTTGCGATGGATGCACAAGCCTAAAACATGGGGGGAGGAAGCAACTCGCTTAACAGAGGAATTAGCCAAAGTAGAGACATCCCAAAAATAACTAGGAACAAACTCCTGAAACCTACACTCCAAAATCGCCCAGCTATCCGCCGATCAGGCCCAAAACACCCTCCGAAACATTATCCACAAAGACCAAACTGGCTTCATTCGGATCAGACACTCAAGTGACAACATTAGGCAACTGCTACATCTGGTAGCGGACAATAGGGACTCAGAAGACCTCATACTAGCAGTTGATGCAGAAAAGGCCTTCGACAAGGTACAATGAGAGTTTTTATTCAAGGTTCTATCACGATATGGCTTCCCCCCCACCTCGTTCAACTGATCAACTACTCTACACGGGCCCCACAGCTGCTGTAGTAACCAATAGCATTACTTCCACCGCTTTCGAACTACAGTCGGGCACATGCCAAGGGTGCCCACTGTCACCACCACTATATGCCATCTCCCTAGAGCTAATTGCAATCAAGCTCCGGGCTGATAGAGGATGGGCGGGTATCGTACAAGGCGCAGGGGAACACCATTTATCCCTCTACGTGGACGACATCCTGCTATACATTAGTAACGGCCCAGCTGCCCTCCCATACATTCGAACACTCCTAATGGAGATTGGCCCAATGGCAGGATATAAAATTGATTTTAGCAAATCAGAGGTCATGCCACTTCACACAGACATTCCCTGGGACCCTGAGGGGGTAGCCCTCTTCTCATTACAAACGCATCACATTAAATACCTTGGTATTCACATCAGTGCCTCAATGGGGGACGTTGGGGACTTAAACTACCCCAAGAAAATAACGGGCATCTGCCAGGACCTACAAAGATGGGACACCCTAAACCTCTCCCTGACCGGGCGGATAAACGCCCTTAAGATGAATTCTTTCCCCAAACTCACATACATCGCAATGATGATCCCGGTTAGCCTGACAGCCACCTCCCTAAAAATTTCAGACAAAGCAATAACCAAGTTCATCTGGAGAGGGAAGAAGGCGAGAATCCACCTCACAACCCTACAAGCCACTAAGACGAACGATGGACTTGCAGCCCCATCCCTTAAGGCATACTACCAAGTGGTGAAATTGTGATGGGTGAAACGATGATTGGACACATCCAATGACTCTGGCTAGAAGGCTATGGAAGTAGAGATGATGAAACCCCTAAACCGAATTGAAATATTGGCCATACCACCAAAAAAGCTTGCGCTCACCCTGAGGGAACACCCCATAATTAGACCCACACTCTCCCAGTGGCACAGACTCAGGGCAGCACAAGGGACCCTAATCAAGCATGCACCGCCATGGTCTAGCATCGGGCGGTATTATCCGATGCGCACGCAGGCAGAACACACCCTAAGCAGGTCCATGAATGGGCCAGCGTCAGGATAATGGACATACAGGAGGATGCGACATGTCTGAAGTTCCATGACGCGCACGCAAGACTGGGCCTGGGTAGGGGAGACTGGCTCACACACCACACAATCTGCACCATGATAAGGCGCTACACTTCACAGCCTCCCACCCCTATGCTCCGTGTTCCCTGCGAGACGAAGATGGAACTTCACCTAGATACCTTCCCACACCTCCGCACAGTCTATCGAATGGCAATCCCGAACAATCAGGGGTGGATTCAAACCCTGGCACGCAATTGGTCTGAAGATCTGGAAACTCAGATAGCGATAGCAGACATCCTAAACTTCTTTGACGCCATTCCACTGAGTACCACCAACCTCAGGAATAGAGAGATTCAATATAAAATAGTTCAGCTGCTATATTTCACCCCATCAACTATGCATTGGATAGGGATCTCCCAATCAAACGAATGCTGGAGAGAATGCGGCGCACAAGGCACAATGGGTCATGTCCTCTGGCAATGCCCCATGATCTCCCGATATTGGAAAGATGTACATAGACAGATAAGCGAAATCAGAGGGGCTACGGTCACTTTCACACCCGGGGAAATGCTAATGGGGGTGGGGGAGGCAGACGACTGGCACGAGGAAGGGCTCACCCATAAACTCATAGGCCTAATGCTGTTCACGGCAGGGAAACTCCTGATAATCCACTGGAAAGCCAAAGAGCCCCCCACTGCCGCCAAGTGAATCACACTCCTGGCTAAAACTTGCAGAATGGAAGGCGCGGCTTTTGCGCGACAACAATCCCGGGATCCCATATGAGCACTAAGAGTGTCAAAATTCAGAGAACTGTTTGACCCATACACATTGACAAAATCAACGACAGAGACCCTATTACACATAAACCAAAAGCACGATTGGCATCTCAAATGGACAAAGGCCAGCACACTGAGTGCCCAACCACAGCTGGGCTGAGCTGTTAGAATTTCAAAAGAGCAACTCAAATTTGTAAGGTGGGGAGGGGGTTAATGTTTTGTTAATGTTGTTGCTACCAGTTAGAAGGGGAGGCGTCATACCTTGAGAGGGGATAAATACGGGGGGGGAGGGGGTCTTGGGTAAGGCAGCCCGCCAAAAGACTTCATGCAACCCCGAGGGTTGGACCTATGACGTGTACCATCGATATGCCTTCTCCCGTGCCTAACCTCATCAGTTTTTTGAAGTGATATGTATGTAACCTATCTCTTAAATGCCAATAAAAAGAATGTAAAAAAAAGCCCTTTGCTCATCACTATGCACATAAAAAAGCACCCACTGGTGGGATTATGTCACCTAAATAACAAACCAGATCATGTATCACACTCAGGGAAAGAGACATTATCACTTTCCTATTGAATCTAATTCCACTGCAGAGGAAGTCTAACAAATAAATGAATTGACAGTGTTAATCACATTTGCTAATTCACACCCCATCACAACTCACCTCCTTAATCCTCAGAGTATGATTAGGGGTGAGCACAACTGCACTGTTCTTTTACCGACTCTTTCAAAGGAACACTGGAAATAGACCATTCACCACCCAATCATACGGTCCTGCTACTCACACCTGACCAACGGCACACAAATTACCAATCTGAAGTTATCCGTAGACAATTTTGTTACAATTTCTCTCATCTATACCTCAATACAAACAATAACAACCAGAACTCACTCTCTCACCCAAGACAACTATGTTTTATGCCATACGGGCAACATCTTCAAATGTGAATCATCCTCTCATTCTATGATCAAACATTCACCAAAAAGTAAACAAAATGTGTATACCGCCAGGGAAAACTAAGCAATAAATATACTAACTGCAATGATAAGACAAGCCTTGCTTCCAAAATACTGAAAAATATGTACCGAACTATAACTTCAACCACACTCACCAATACAAAGTAGGGCTGTACCGAATAGCATATTTAGTGTTCGGCCGAATACCTAATAGTTCATCAACTATTCAGCCGAAGCCAAATATGAAGCCGAATAGTTGCTTTCTTTAATAAATCATGTTCCAAATTTCAAAAAACACACTTATTAAAAAACCAAATAAAGCACCATTTTAAATGAATTCTATACTTTTATTTATGTTCATTGTAATTAATGTAGCATCTTTATTCAAAGTATAAAAGCCAGAAATAAAGCAGATTTAAACAAAATGAAGGGACCAAACAGAAGATTGTTGTATATTCAGTGCCAGTTAAAATATGAAACTTTGCAAATGCAATAGGACTGCCTTTGTGAATCAGACGCATTGCATTCTCTATCCAGCTGCAAAGTCGATGTGGTCGAGTTTCCAAACTTCTTTGCAGCTCACATAGAAATGTATAAAATGGTTCATGTCGGCTCATACAGGACACAAATCAAGAGGAAATCTGAAATGCGTGAACTCCATCTCACAACTATTCACCCCAACAAAACAAATGCTTCTCACTTTTCACTTATCCTAGCCACTCTTTCTCGCCAATACACAAACATATGCAACTTAAAATTTCATGATAAAATATCAGATAATGTTAAACTCAGGATTCAAGTCATAAAAAAATAAAAGGGGGCTCTATGACGTACGCAATGGGATGTGACATGACAGGAACTGAAAGTATCTATGCACATTTCTTTCAGTTTGTTTTTTTCCAACTGAAAAAGTGCACATTGCATATAAACATTTGCCAAAAGAAAAGATGTTCCTGTATTGTTGCAGGCTAAGTATAAAAGATGAGCACCTTTTTTGTCTAAGAATCTGTAACAAAACATGCCCTAAAGAGCAGATTACAATATAAGATATTTTTCAGCTGTGTGATAGCAATTTGTCTGGTCTAATTCTACTCAGTTTTGCAAACTGAAGTCTATGTTTCCCTTTCTGAGTTCATGTTGCACTGTATTCAAATGAGAATGTCAAAGTATTCGGCAAGAGCCGAATAGCAAGAAACTATTCGACCGGAGCCGCATAGCTTCCTTTCAGCCAGAATTCGGCCAAATACTTACTCAAAGCCGAAGTTTGGTACACCCCTAATACAAAGTCTATCAAATCCCGAAAAAAGGTAACTAAAATAGTACAGAAACTAATAAAAAAAGCGCAAACAAATAAAAACAAAAACAGAGATAATGTTTAAGTGCACACAAGTAATGTATCAATGCAATGATTGATTGTAATCACAATACCATTCAGGTAAAGCAAGATTTACAACATATTTGCTGGAAAAAAATGGACAACCAAATTCCTCATGTACACCTCTTGGGGATAAAGAATCTAAACGTTGAATCCAAAACATTTATCTTTGTGTCAATTTCCTGGTAATATCCATACCACAAATATTTGTTTGCAATACTTCTTGAATCTGAAATCGCATTTAAGCCACAGTGTGTTGGTGATCTACAAAATGTCATGTTACTGGAGACTTATGTTTCTAGTTCTACCGTTTGAATGAGGTTCATTTTACCTCTGTCCCACATAGTACAGTCCACGTTGGTGGCATGGACTGCATGATTATAGCATTTTGTATCTATGTACATGATACCCTCAGGGCATGGTGCAATATTAGTGCCTTTAATATTCATTATTCATTAAAGTTTTTTTTATTATTGTCACCGTTATGCAAATGAGGCGTGTGACTAATAAACAGCCTTTGATCCGCTTTACTTTCTTTTGGATTATGTGTCTAGTAATTGAATGATGAATCATTAACTCGATCCTGCTACAATGTCTATTTCTTAATGTGTTTTCTTGCAGGATTCATTGAAAACATCCTGTGCATTTGTAAATCAATTAGCATTTCAATTAGTGATCTTAATTGTCTCTGTGGGAGGTCTTTTTATTACTGTGCTTGACTTTTTTGCGTGCTTGAAAGATGCATTGTCTTGGGAAAAAGTGATTCGCGCGGAACTTGTTGAGAGCTTTGCTGCAGTATTATTCACTTTCTAGGTACTTTGAATACATTATGAAAACTGTTAGCCAACCTCACATATGCAGTTCAATGCAGAGCCTCATGCTACTCAGAACAGACGCCATATCACTTGCACACACATTTTCTAGTTCAGGATCTTTGATTAGACAAATTAGTACCCGGCGAGGGACAATGAGCTTGAAAAAACAAAACTCATTGTCCCTCCCAATGGCCTTCGCAGAACTCCAAGGCTCGCAATCACTGCTGCAGTTCTGGGTTCCTTTGCCACTGGCCACCATGGAAAGGAAGAAGGGACTACTTGTAGTCCCTTCTCCCTCTTCCATGGTGGCCATTTCATTTGTTTATTTTTTTTTACATAACAATCAATGGCCGCCATGGAAAGAGAGAATGGACTACGTGTAGTCCCTTCTCCCGATCCCCGGTGGGCATTTTTTTTTTCTCGAGTTGAGAAACGGCTGCAGCGGCCTTTCTCAACTCGAGAAAAAGTGCAATTAGTACCCCGGTACAATGTGCCGGGGTACTAATGGCAATATGACCCTCAGAGGGGGGTATTACTGGTTGGGTAATACCCCCGGGATCCGTTAAAGCCCTTGCTTCACTCAGGCATCTAACTATGGCCATCCTCGGGTCATATTGCCTAAGTATTGTATTATGGGAGCTGCAAACTGGCATTCTTCAGTTGAACACATTGGCCTGAAGCCAATCACAGGCATGGGGCTGGCTTGTGTCCTTGCTCTTCCTGTTTCCCAGCTTCCATACGGTCTCCATCTTGTGGAACGTCATTTTCCCAGTGATGGATGGTAGCTCGTTGCCTGTGAGAAAAGTGTTTTAGTTAGCACTTGGGTGCTTAGTGCAGAATGTTGTGATGTCACTTGTAGTGTTGTTGGATGACTGTGTTCTATATGTTCCAGGAGTGACTGTTGGTGTGTTAGCTGACTGGGTGGATGTACCAGTGGCAATGAAGTGATCTTAACGCTGCTGAATGGGAAGTCGTGGATACTGCTGAGGAGGTGGCAGCCAACAAGTGGACAGGACACTGCTCTCCGCTGGTGGTCACATCCATCCATCAATGTGCCAGCTCTTGGTGGTTATACAGGCCTGCTGATGGGCGGTGCAGGTAGAACGGCTGGAAGTGTCAGGTACCCAGCTGAAAGAAGCAGTTTCCAGGTGTCCTGCGGTCTGGGCGGGGCAGGACAAACAAAGTTGGTGTGCAGGTGGCTGGGCGGCACTTTGCGAGAGGGCAGACACAGTGTCTGTGAGAGGTCCGGACCAAGAGGAGCAGTGAGTGTGCTGGGTCAAGTGGCGAGGTTCTGGTGCTGGTGATGGTGGTAGCGCTTTGCAACTGGGCAGGCGCAGTGTCTGCCTGCGAGAGGTCTGGGTTTATCAGAGCGGCTAGAGGAGGACATTGGACATTAGGTGAGTTTTTACCGTTTGGTTGGGGGCTCGTAGTTCCGTTCGGTCTGCAGTCCGAGTGATGACATCATTAAAGCGGAGTGATGGTGCGGCATCAGCTGCCTCACTCTGCCTCACGTGATCGGGTCACAGCGGGTTGCCATGTAGATCCAGAGCACGTCACCGCCACAAAGATTGGAGCACAGCGGTTATGCTCAATTGGTCTCCTACAATGTCGCACAGAAAGGAACTATGTGTGTGTGTGGCAGGTCGTGCATGGTTCATGGAGCAATGGTGTTGGTGTTGATGAGGACAGCACGGAAGCGGAGAAGGTGCAGGTGCGTGTCTGATGTTTACAGGGATGTGGTCATACTTCAATCTGTTCTATGGGGGAGAGTTTTTTCCAGCACAATGTTCTGATATTGTGTTATGATTGCTGCAAGTTTTTGAACAATTTCAAGGGAGGAATTGGCTAAAGGGGTTTTATTTGCAGCTTAGAGGTTTCAGTATATCTGAAGACTAATGGTTTGGGGGAGGCCGGTGGTATTTCTTTTCTTTTGTTGGTGATTTGTGTTGTAGGGGTTAGTGGTGTTTGCTGTCGCGGGGTGGCCATGGTGTGGTTTGAACATGATACATGCCCCATTTGGTCTCATTTGAGACTGATGGGGGAGTGGGGATGGGTTTATTGTGATGTTGGACATGCACTGGGCATTAGGACACATGGGGCAAGGACGTGAGGACCTTTTTGTGAAAGATGTTTGGACATTATTTCTTTTTGTTCAAATCTGCATCCGTAAGTGGTTTTTGTTGGTTGTGTGTGTTTTTCCCTGGCCATCCTTCACCAAACGGGATTTGTTAAGGTGCTAGTAGTGATGCCTTCATCTGTCATGTTTGGTGTGCCTGCTCACTGTGCAGGGTTGGGTGGTGGCAGTTAGCTGGTTACAGTCAAGGTTTAAGGACCATGTTAGGGGCATGGTGTGTTCAGTTCACATTTGCTTTGTTTTTGGTTAGGGTCAGGTGAGGTACATAGATTGTTCTGTTATTAGGTGGGTGTGGAGTGGGGTTGCATTGTCCATCTTCAGCATTGCATGTTCAGGTGCTCCCTTTTGGTTGAGCATTTTAGCATAGCATGTTTGCATTCTTAGCTTAGCATTGTTCAGGTATGTCATGCGTAGCTTGCTTTACGTAGGATCGTGTTTTGTGCCTATCTATCTGGGGTTTTCCTTGTGGTGTCTCCATGTAGGAAGTTTTTGAGGTTCTTATGCTTGCTGGCTGGCCACACGTGCGATCATGCGAGAAGATGGGTTGGTTAATTGGATTCATCCCTTTTTGTGATCCTTAGGGAGAAGTGTTGTAGTTAGCACTTGGGCGATGATAGGTGACTGTTCTATCGGTTCCAGGAGTCAGGAGTGGGACTGGGAGTGACAGTTGGTGTGTTAGATGTGAATGTACAAATGACCTGTCCTGTGTCCTGACAACTTACTTACAGTCATGGAATAAACCTACTTACCATGTGAGCAGAAGAACCCTAGATCTTCACACAAAGTGTATATGCATGTCTCCCAGCTGGCTTTCTATAATGTCCATATGCGTAGGATTCACCTTCCTCTGCCTGTGGTGGGAGGGTTCCTGGGTTCACATCTTTGCTTTTGAAGCTACAAGGCATAACATAAGTACTGTTGCCTAGCAATTTGCTATACAATTCTGCAGTTTTGCTAATTACATCGACTCTTCTTTTTAAATGACCCTGTTTAATGATTGCTAGGATCACTCTGCTACCTCTCTTGCCCCCAGGGCTCTCTCCAACCTCTTGTCTGTTGACTGCAAGTTCAAAGGGGCTAATGGAGAGATGGTGCTCTCCTCTACTCTTAAAAATGCCAAAGGCTTGTGTGGGAGTACTAGGCAAGAGAATGTGTTTTTTCAAATAATTGAAAACCAAAAGTAATTAAGATGATACTTTTATTAAGCAATTATGTCCTGTTTGGCAAAGACTAGTATGTGTTAACTTATTCTTTTTTTTAAAAGACAGCCCTGCTATTCCATTCCTAAAACATGACATTTTATAATGCATAATGAAACTATTGCTACTGTAAGCCACTGCATTCTCTCTGTTTTTCGGCAACGTTTAGATTAGTGTATCTAAATCTCATCATTTCACTATATTTCATTTTATTGGGGAAGGTGCATCAGATTGCTGAGTGAACAGTTTTGAAAATGTACATGACCACACAGCCAAAGGCTTTTGAAAGCAAAAATAGTTCTGTGACCTTCTGGTTGAATGTATCTGTGGCACTCATGCTCAGTCCAACAGCTGATCCCAAAGTCCTTGACATTCTATCTTATTGCCCGGCTGCTTTGAACCAGCTACCCTGAAAGTGAGATGGTTGCAATCTCCAATATTCCACCATCATTTTCCCAGTTTTCTTTCTGTTACGCCATCCACTCTGCTTAGTATCTAACTTTATTTCCTCTTACATAAGGAATACACAAAGCTAACTAGATGTAGTGATCAATGGTTCCATCCAATCTGTACATCTACATATCCACTGCAATAGCATACACTATAATTAGCCTTAAGAGCTCACTTTGCTCTACACTTATGATTGCATAATATATTGGCACTTGCGGGAGAGAGCTGGCCATTCTGGAGGCTGCAAATGCAAGCAGAATCTGCAAGTAGCCACCCATATGGGGCGCTGCGTCTCCGGCCAGCCTTCACCTTGTTTTTGGAGGTGGTAGCCCAGCTAGAGTCTCCACTGGAGTGGCACACTTTGACCCCCCTGATCTCTCATCTGTGCAGCTCCTGGATCACCTCCAGGTCCTGGAAATAGTTACTTCCGATTGCGGTCATAGGTGTAATTTCTTTTAAAGGGAAGCGTGGATTGTGCAATGCCTGGTTCTCTTAAAAACAAAAAAGTTTCAGCACCTCAGATAGCAGCTCTGAGTGCTAATAGCGATAAATACCGCTTTCATGGGTGGACAGGGCTGGGATGCTGCACTTGGGCCTAGCTGGCTGAGGCTTGAGGACCGTTAGTCGCCCTGCCGTCCCCTAAAAGTGGCTTTTAACGCTATATTGAAAACACCTGATATGAATGGGGCCAGGGTAATTGTCAGCTTCAAGTGGAAAAGATGGCAAACCTTGCTAAAACATTTTAGAAGCTGAGGAGCTCGTACACAGCTCTTTGAAGCTAAAGTCTTTTTACAAATAACACAGGAAGGCTCACCGTGTAATGTTACTGCATGATAGAGCTAGCTCAAAGAGATTCCAGACGGATGTATTTTGGATGGCGATGAGCAGGTAGTGGGTGGGAATAGTTGTAGGGATTAGAAATAGCCTTCGGGAATGGGGGTTCAATGTGTGGGCAACAACCCAAACAACACCTAAAAGCTGTGTGTCTCTCCTCACGGTCCTTCTCCCACTCTTTGCGTTACAATGCAATTGTTTTGGCTTATAGGTGGTGCAAAAGTGCCACATAACGAGAAAAACTAAAAAATAACACAGACAGGCATAACGTAGTGCTATTATTGCTCCTGAGCGTGAGACCTCATTTTAGGCGGATGGGAAGTGGGTGAGGAAAATGAAATGAACTGCAAAAGGAGATATCGTTCTATGATGTACCTGCTCATGAATTCGGAATAATATTTTGAACTGTAACCTCCTAGCCAGCAGCGGCTTCCTCCTGTTCTGTAACCTCCTAGCCAGCAGCGGCTTCCTCCTGTTCTGTAACCTCCTAGCCAGCAGCGGCTTCCTCCTGTTCTGTAACCTCCTAGCCAGCAGCAGCTTCCTCCTGTTCTGTTACCTCCTAGCCAGCAGCAGCTTCCTCCTGTTCTGTAACCTCCTAGCCAGCAGCAGCTTCCTCCTGTTCTGTAACCTCCTAGCCAGCAGCAGCTTCCTCCTGTTCAGCTTCCTCCTGTTCTGTAACCTCCTAGCAAGCAGCAGCTTCCTCCTGTTCTGTAACCTCCTAGCCAGCAGCGGCTTCCTCCTGTTCTGTAACCTCCTAGCCAGCAGCAGCTTCCTCCTGTTCTGTAACCTCCTAGCCAGCAGCAGCTTCCTCCTGTTCTGTAACCTCCTAGCCAGCAGCAGCTTCCTCCTGTTCTGTTTAAGCCGCCATGACGTCAATACTGCGGCATTTCACTATCATGCCCTTTTTATGGGACGAGTGACTATGTTGCTTGGTGATAACTGCAACGAGTTCCACAGGTACGTCGAACTCATTCCGATGAGTGCTGAATTCCCCCAGATGCATCGTGAAGCTTTTGAGCAATGAGTTTGAAAAACAAGTATTCTTCGGATGAGAAGCTGAGATACAATCTACAATGAAGCCTAACACCTGAATTTATTTTCTCTGCCAGTTGCATAGAAAGTGTTCTTTAACCCCTTCAATTACTCAAAAAGCACACAAATTCTGCTTTCACAGAGTAAAAAATAGTCAGCTTTAAACGGATGGTGTGGTTGTGGACGCCGAATCTTGAGCGGGATATACACAGGCATAACTGTTTGGTAAAGTTAGCATTTAAAAGAATGAAACTGATCTCAATTTGGTCTAAAAAATCTGGACGTTCACCCTTCCCCAAACTGAAAACCATTGGAAGTTTGTCCTCCTAATTTACATGACGAATCGCCATTTCATTAACGTAATCATGACATGATTCTGGTTCTCTGTAGAGGTATACCAAACCCTCAACTTAAGCCTATGAAGACCCTAATGATCATTCTGGCCGCTAGAATGTTCAAACCTATCAGTGTACTTCCCCAACCTGTGTTTGCACAGAGTATCGTACGTTTGCAATAGCGCTCCAGAAATATGTGAACCAATTGTTTATTCACACCCGGGGAAGGGCCCTCAAACAATCAGGTGGCTAGAAACGCTCCCTGTTGCCTCCCCACACGCCCACCCTTCCAAGAAATAGTGCACCCTTCCCCCAACCTCTCCCTCCATCCCCACTTACCTGCTGGGCCGAAGCTTTCTGCTCAGTCCAGGCGCTCTCTCTTGTCCTTTGCGCCCTCTATTTACTAATGTGGGGCCATCTTGTTTTTTAAAAATGTTCATGGGAGATTGGGATCCCGAACAAAAAAAACTATTCGCACTTCGGGCAGAGCTCCCGGAGTGCAAATAGCAATCACTCCCTTGTCGAGGATGCGAACGTGGTCGGTAACGGGCCTAAGCCCTCGCCGTGGCCATAGCTTCACTCAGGCCTGCCTAGCTTTGCCCCCCCCCCTGATGTGGGGGTGATAGCTGTATTGTTTTGCCTTCCTGGTTCATCTCAATTATTATTCCTTGAACACTGCATTAATTCGCTGAACCATTGCACATTCCATAAACGAATGAAGCACACAGGGAAAATTCAAACATCTTCATATTGCATTCAACAGACAATGGTGTCAATTTACATAGGGAACAATTTAGATGTGTTCCAAGAACAACTCCTGCATTGGTTCCATTAGAAGAGCTGTCCAGTGTCACACGCCAGGAATGAGTAGATAACTCAACTATTTGTGTTTCTTTATGTTGTATTATATGCTGGATTGCAATAAAAGTACCAGAATGCAATTGGTAACAACTAGGCCTGCATAGGTTTCTGGCACGTAATATGGGATAAATCGAAAGCTCCTACGTATTAGGGCTCTTCGGTTTCATGCAAGGGATTTAGCCAGCCACAGCTTTTTAATCTCACATCACTTTGGATTCTGGTACTTGCAGTCTATTTTTTACGAGAAAAGTGAAACTAGATATAACAGAAAAATAACGGATGTGAGCGAAAAAGAAATCCGATCTTGCACCAAATTTTACGCCTGACTTGCGACTAATTCGGACTTGATGCTAATAGGGAAATATTTGCACGACACCAGTTATATTTGCTCACTAGGTGCCATGCTAAAATGGCCGCTTGCAACTAACCCTGGCTTCAAATAAACTGAAAACACTTACGATGCAGAGACCTCTTGCTGAAACGTAATCATTATAAGGGTGCGCCAAACATTACCAGAATTAAAAATGCTGTTGGGTACAAAAACAGGATTGGCTTAAGGCCTATGATATGAGAGCCCATTGAGTTTTCAGATTGCTTTTGTCCAAGCAATGCCAAGCGTGTTGGCATTGAGCTAGCACAGGTCTCTTCAGCTTTCCTCAACTCAATTACAGAAGCCTATTAAGACAGAAACCTATTTGGGATGCATCACAGATCCACCCTGACACTCCCCCAGACTGAAAACTGTTAGATGGCTGTTTGTAAAATCGGACTGTTAGTGCCTAAAACCTGAAGCTTTTCCAGCGCTCTTTATATGCAATTGTGGGGGTTCCTTCAGTACCTTTGCTCGCTCAATGGTTCGGGGTGATGTGATAAGATATTTTATTTGTATCACGTCCATAGACAAAGTGTTTCCAGGGGTGGAGCATTTACCCCCCACCACTTTATAAAGTCACCAGTTGCCCCTGTTGTAGAGGAGGGATGGAAAATGTTCTAGCTAATACTATAAGCTAGAACGGGAGAATAGCTCAGCGGCAACGTGTTCCCCTCGGAAGCAAGACGACACGAAGCAGCGCAGATTCGATCACCGGGTCCGCACTTAGAAACCTCTGGGTATTTAAGCGTGTTATAAATACGCAACTAAGACAAAAAAACAATTACGCAACTAAAAAAGAACCTCAAAAAAACTATTCCTGTAACAGCGCCTCGATGACCCCGGGCTCTGTGAGCGCTTTCAAAATGCTAAATAAATAAATAAAATAAATAATGTAATGACAAAAGAGACTCACTGTAGATGAGCTCTACCCTCCACAATCAAGGGAAATGTTCTTCTTCTTGGACATTCACTGATTAATGCCTTCAAACCTTTGGGCGGGAGTCATGCAATACAGTGAAAGGTATCCAAATGAATGGCGTCTCTTGACAGTCGGTCTGGTATACTCTATAATAATATAGTCCTTTAATCTAAAGTGCTTTACATAGGACATGTTTACACACATTACTATTATTACCCAATCGAAATTGGTGCTCATTTACCAACCTTGGAAGGATGAAAATCTGAGTTGGCCTTGCTGGGATTCGAACCTGCAGATCAAACACAAATCACAGCGACGAGCGCCTAACCGGCTGCGCCATCTTACCAGCACTAGCAAGACAGGAAAACACAAGGAGTGTATCACTTTACAGAAACTGCTGCTCTTGCTAGTAGAAACAAGGTCACAGAGTAGGGCAGCCTCACTGGGGCAATGTTATCATGTGTTGCCTACTCTCGGGCACTGCACAAAGAATACAGTTTTACAGGGAGATTGAAAACTAGAAAGCGAGTAAAAGTGGGGCTGGTGGAGGATTTAGCAAAACAAATATATAAACTGGGAACGCGCAGACAGGCAAGAAGGACACCAAACCCCGGGAGGATGTGTAGTGTATCTCTTAGCCCACTCTTTATAGAAGATGCTGCAGCAACGCCAAGTTCTCCGTGGATACTGGCGCCCTCCCCATCTTAGTGGTTCAAGTTGTTATTGGAATGGAGCCCACAGTTCATGCCTGCTTCAAAAGCTATAAACTAAAAAGAAGGCTTATAATAGGTTCATGAAGACCAGGGACATAAAATGTTCTCAGCATTGCAAGGGGTTATCGAACTGACAGCGCCTAGACCAGGCGAGTAAACACTCACCCTGTCTCGTAGGAAACCTCTTAAATGTGCACCCACCCTGACAAGCTTAGCCCATTCCACTGGGAGTCCTATTTAAAGCATATTCCACACTCCCTGGTGACCCAACCTGCTGCCATGATCCCTTCTCCCAACATGCCTCATGAGCGGCTTTAAGGCATTGCAGGTCTATCACTTCTCCTCAGTCTGCCTTCTTATCCTCCTGCAGTTTTATTAATCCATGCACCCATTTGACTGTATGCATGCTCTCACCCCTAGATCTTGCTGAAGACATGTATGCTCACTTTCCATTCTGACCTCTGTTGGACCTATTGATTCTAAGTCAGATGTTGCGCCCGGTCAGATCCATGTTTCCCCCTCTGTTGTCCTGATAATCCCTTTCCTTTAGTCAGCTCCGACATTGTCAAGGTCCCAAACAAAATGAGGTAAGCTCCTCAAACACCTCATCCAATCATGAGGAGCAGATGTTTCAAAGCTATTCCAGATGCTGCAGTAAGAGCCCCCTTGCGTGGTTTCCTGATGCCATATTTTTTCACATCTTTGTTGCCTAGACTGCCAGCATCCCGGGTCTCATTTTCCTGACCGATGGCTAACATCTTTAGAATAAGTCCCTGTAAAAAATCATTCCCTCCAAATTCCAGAGCTGTCAGCATTACTGTATCACAGCAAGTGTGAATTGCACAGCATAGGCCTTGTATATTGCTAGCCTTCCCTCATCTGTTCCTCAGTAACGTGTCTCACCTTTTATAAATACCGTCAACGACTGATAGTATGACGCTTGCATGTCTGTGACCAAGCAGTTCAGGCTGGACTGCTCCTTTAGGGGTGGGACCAGGCCTGATTTGCATATGGTTTTTCCCATTTTGTAATGGCTTGGTAGGCAAAGAACAATGGTCTGGAGGGTTGCCCAGAGCAGTGGCAGAGGTTAAGATTAATTCTAAACCTTCCAGTCATCATCTCTTTTGTTTTGCTGTAGTCACCCCAAGTGGAATGGGCATGCCAGACATGGGTCCTGTGCCCGAGGGGCCTAGAGACCCAAGCTACACCTCAATGATGATGCCCAAAAAGGCCAAAACTGCTTGGGGATGCTTGTGGTCTCGTGCAGAAGAAATTTGACCAAGCAATTCGGGCTGGGCGGCCTCTTTCGGGGAGAGATCAAGCCTGATTTGCATATGGTCTTTTCCCTTTTGTAAAGGGTTGGCAGGCGAAGAACGATGGTCTGGAGGGTTGGCTAAAGCAATGCCAGAGGTTAAGATTATTTCTAAACGTTCAAGCCATCACCTCTTTTGTTTTGTTGTATTAAAGATCCTTCTGTTCACCCTATTGCTTGAAGAGCTTAACTTCCACTGGCCCTTAGGCATGGAAGTTTGTTGAAACTCCCCATCTTGGTCCAGCTTGTGATATCTAGACTTAGTGCAACAACCATCTGAAATGTTATTAACCCCTTGTAGGTGCTTGGCACTGAAAATATTGTAAATGTTCATGCTCCATAGCACCAACACCCACACCAACACCCACAACAGCTTCAGCAATTCTATTCCTCCTCACGCATGCCTCAGGCTGCTGCTGCGTGCAACACCTGCCCTGTAAGAAGACATGAAACCAGAGGTGGACTACTCAATTCATAAGTACATCACAATGCATTGGAATGGGTCCAATCAGAGACGCATCCAGACCCTATTAAACTGATCTGGGAACTGCCCCCAACTCCATACATTTTTACTTCAGGCCATCACGCAAATTATGTCCTCAAGTGAGTAACTTTAGTTTTTGGCACAGTAAAAATTACTAATAAAATAAAAAAATTCTAATCCCATGGTGTGGCTTTTGCACCCTGTTATGGATGGTGCCATGTGTCAGCAAAAGGGCCTGCCGGTGTCGCTACTTGGCAAGCGGAGTTCAAGGACCCTTGGCTGCTACCTCCTCTTCTGCTCACACTTAATCCCCTCTGGCTTCCACAACCATTCTAGTACCTTTCCTCTTCCTGCAGTTGCAATAGCATAACCACCAATTTCAGCTCAGCACCAAGGAGGGCCAGCCTGACACGCACCTTCTTCCCGGGCTGTTCAGACAAATGGAAGTCATCCAGGCAGGTCAGCATCTGCTCAGACCTGGCCTCCATCGTGAATACCTCTATGAACAAGGAATAGACCACGGACCAACCCATGCGCCTTGCCTTATCCTCATAAATCGCCCCATGGAACTGCATACATGATATGATATGATAGTTTATTTATCTAGCGCCTATACACAATGTGTTTCAAAGCGCTTTAAGGCAAGGCAGTGAAGAAGGGAAAATACAATGGGCCTCATTACGAGGTGGGCAGTAAGGGATTACCGGCACCGATAAGGGCACCGGTGCCGGTAATCCCTTACCGCCCTTCTACGAATTCCCTTTGCGGGTCCCGTCCTTAACGCCTGGTTTTACCAGGCGTTAAGAACGGGACCCGCAAAGGGATACTGGGGTCAATAACGGTACTGCAATTTGCGGTACCGTTATTGCCGCCTTCCCCCTTCACATTGAGCCCTATGGGGGCTCAAATGGGAATGGGGAATGGCTCTGGTGAATGGGGAATTACCGGTCCTGCCGACCTCGGAATGGACCGGTAATTGCTCCATCCACCAGACCAGAGTAAGAACGATTTTGGAGGCAGCCTCCAACCTCGTAATGAGGCCCAATGACATTCTTACAGGCCATCTACAGTAAGGATGTGAAATTAAATATCGTACTCGGCCTGACGATATTTCAGATAGTGCAAGAGCTAAGACATAGATAAGGAAGAGAGGGGGAGAGTTTGAAGGAAATGGAAACAACCAAGCGACTACGGTACTAGGCCTGACGACATTTCTGGTAGAGCCAGAGAAAAACAAAAGGGGAGGGAGAGGGGAGCTGAAAGAGAGGGAAGGAACAAAACAAGCGACTATCGTACTAGGCCTGATGACATTTCAGATAGTGCTGGAGGGAGGGAGGGATAAGTAAGGGGAGGGGAGGAGACAGACGAGGTTGCTGTCATACTAGGTCCAGGGACAAATCTGATAGAGTAAGCGCATAGAAGAAAGTAAGGGGACGAGGGGAGGAGATAGGAAAAGGGAGAAAAGGAGAGGAGGAGAGAACAGAGAGTAAGCAGTCAAAAAGAGTAGAAAAGCAACAGGGGAGAGCGAATACAATTGCAGAAGTCAGTAGTGACACATAATGTTGCAAGCCTGGATACAGGATGAAGATGGGAACGGCATGATTGAGGGCCACCATGAGTACAAGATGCAAAGGAAGTCCAGCATGAGAGTTGTGAAAGGGTGACGCACTGTGAATCAACGAATTACATAAAAGTCAAGTCCAGCATTGGCCACAAGACGGTGATGATGAAACCAGAATGTATCAGGACAGATTCCTGCAGAAGTAGGCTGGAGGGGGTGGGGGAGCGGGGTAGAAGAATCAAGCTTACATAACAGGCAGAAGTGGGACTACAGGCTGGACTGTATTGGGACATTGCCACCTCCACATTGTAACACTTGGTCACTTCTCTAGTCTCTGGACTGACCCATCTAGGGCCCCTATTCAAATGTTGCACTACCAATGGCCACGGAGGGTTCCTCCCGCACAGTGGCCTGCAATACCTACAGGGCATTCTCTCACTCTAGCGAGCCAGGAAATTGTGCCACGCCCTCAGACCTACACCTCCAAGCCTGTGGTGCCTGCTGTACAGCCAGCAAGCATGCGTGCAATGCGGGGAGTGCAGCACCACAAATCCAAGCAGAGGCCGCACCCTGTGCGGGGTGGCGGGCAGGGTAGAGAAGGATGATTCCCTGTCCCAGGACCATTTTAGTTCTCCTATGCAAGCTGAAGGAGCTTCCATTAGTGCCCCTTAGGCAAGTTATAAAAAGGCCCCCTTTAGTGGCCCCCGATCCAGCTAAAACAAATCCACTTTGATTTACTCCCAGAGAGGGTACAGGGGTTATCCTCTTTGTCCTGCAGAAATGCGATAGATCTCGTCAATAGGGTTGTTGAGAACTGTGTGAGGTTGTTGCCCCTCGTGCCTCCAAAGAATGTGTAGCTGTAAATGTGGATTGCCCTCAGCATGCACGCAAGCATTGCCCAGCCCTTGCACATTACTATGAAGCAGGGCGATTAACTAACTCTAAACACAGGACCAGTGCAATCACAGCAGCTACATACTTTCTTAACAATGGCAATACAGGTAAATGTTTATTGGCAAAGAAAAATGTGATAGAACTGTAACATCAAGGTCTGTGTCTGAAAAAGGAATGATAGCTTGGACATTTTTTTTTTAAACGGAACAAAATGGAGTCAAAAGGCAACTAAGCGCTGAGAGTCAGACATTGTAACCTAAGCAACTCTACAAGGCAGTCACCATTCAGTAAGCAAAGAAGGCAGAATGCGGAAACAGGAGCATTCCCAGTAAATCCTATCCATACACTGGCAACACTCTATTTTAATGTTCTTGGGAATTAGCTTAGGAATACACACATACTATCCAGAATATGGCATATGCATTTACCGGGAAAAGTCAATGGGATTGGTGACATAGCATCGATGAGCATGTGGGATTGAATGAAGCTACACCTGACCCTTGCTCTCCTCTAATAAGAAGAAGACACATCACTGGAGACACGTTCAAGTCATCAAGAGCAAATTAAGACTAAACAGCTCATATTGAAAGGTTGGCATAGCAATTATGCAGGCCAGAGGCATGAATCCTGTTATAAACATGGGCTAGTGGAGGACCCATTTACTGACATCGAGAAATGATGTGGACATTTTGCAAAATATGAAAACAGCAGCACATGAGTAACATCCAATTTTGGGATTTGATTATCTTGAGTGACTCTTAAATTTTGTGTCTGGAGTCTTCCCGCCTTGCATTGTTTCCTCTTTCTGAACTCTATAGTAATGGACCTTGTTGAAGCTGTAAGACCTTTGGGGCCTTATTCTGTATTCTGTATTAAAAGGAAAGAGTATTTAAATATACACAATGTATTTATTTATTTGGTTACCCTGCTAGCAGCAATAGTCGGTCAGGACGAATTTCTTAGCAGATGAGTCTTAAACCATAGCACCTTACGGCTACACCAGCCCCCATCGCAGCGCTATATCAGCCCTCTCCTGAAACAATGCCATTGGTTATCAAGGACTCCATTCAAGATCTCATGTTTTGGCTCACGAGGCTATTGGCTCTTTACCCCTTTGTTGTCTAGCCCCAACAGCGCTCATCTCTGGAGGGAGTCCGTGGCCTCAGGGGAAGAGAGGCTCTTAGTTTAGAAGTGCCAAACCAATACTGGGCTTCAGTTTGGCATATGTATTTTCTGGGTGAAGCTTTAATTTTAGGTAAGAGCCTAGGATTCAATTTCACAACTTTTAGGGTGTCAACAAATTTGAAAGACCTGCTAATAGTATAAGGTTTTTTAATCACCTTCTTCTACTCCAATTGATTGTGTTTTTGTGTTGTTTTCTGATACCTAAGTTAATGTTCGTATTTTCTTTTGTTGTCTACGTTTTATTTAATTGCATTTGGTTCACTGTACAGCGCTCTTTTGCTGTGGAGTTCACACTTTGGAAATAAAATCTAAGCAATTCAAATGATAAAGAAATAAGCTCCTTTCGTGCCTCACAGCCAATCAGGCGGACAAGGCCTGTTGGTGCCGGGTGGTTAGTATCCCCAGTATCCCCAGCAAGGACTGAACCAAGCCCACCCACATGCCACTCAAAGCCTGGGACTGCGAGCTCAGCTTGAGTGCAGTCCCTGATCCCGTGCAGGATGATCCATCCACAGGGGCAGGAGGTGAGGGCACTCGCCCCTGTATCCAGACATCCAGTATGTGTCTGTAACTTAATGCCCCGTGCCGAGCAGTGGGGGCCTTACCAGGCCAGGTTATTCCCCAGGACAGGTAGAAGCCTGAGTAAAGCGAGGGCTTTACTGTTAGCCCAGGGACCAAACAGTGACCCGAGGGGGAGATGAGATGCAGTATACTGGGGTGCGTGGCACTCTCCATATATCTTCTATGTTGTGAAGGGGTTAGTGAAATTCCCCCTATATACAGTCCACACTATCCAGTTGAGTGGCGAGGATTTGTCTAGGAGAAATATGCAACAACTGTCTTTGAGTCCTTGTGATGCAGTTGTGGGAACCCGAAATGGATGTCCCCCTGCCAGTACAGAGGCATCAGATACCTTGCATTCTCCAGATGAGCTGCCCAACCACCCTCTCAAAGCCCTCAGAAGCCCAGCACCACAGTCCCAATTTTGAAGCAGACTGGCCGAGCGTCACTGATAATGATACAAGAAGATGTCACACCCCAGAAAAATATTACGAAGAGCAGAAAGCCAACACCCCAATGACCGCACAGTCCACAGCTGTTTGTACGAGCACCGAAGTTGCAAACACTTCCCCTGAGCCACACCTTTCCTTTGTCCTGTGTGTTTACAGACCTCTTGGCTACAATGCTGTTCGCTCGAGGCACAGCGGCGTCTGTGCTGCTGTCGTGGTGCATTTTGATGCCTAGTCATGGAAAACCGTCCTACAACATCTGTGCCTATTTGCAGGTGCGGCCTTATGCCAGGGCGGGCCAAGAGACCGTCCGTGGTGCTATGACCCCTCGGGGTGCCGGGCGGCGGGGCGCATTTAATAACAATAGGGTGCTGATGTTTGCATCAGCACCCTATTGAGATGAATACCTCCTCACTCTGCCACCCTATTCCAGTGATTAACTGCCAGGCGCCGGAGCGGGGAGAGATATAATTTTTTTTTAAATGAAGTGGTGCGCCTGCCCCCCCCTCCTACCCCTCTCCCTGTTGACCAGGGGTGGACAGCGAGGGGGGGCACCAATTCGCCCAGGGTGCTGCTGCCACTAAGGCGGGCCCTGCCTACACGTAGGCCTCTGTTTGAAAGTAACCATAGTTACCTGTATGTCGCTCACAGCGCACCGGCGCATTGCTCCATTCCTACTGGGATTTCCTTTGAGTTTTTTCCTATACATACTCCGTCACTGTCAGATGTGACATGCTGTGCGCTGCACTAGGAGAGCGGAATGTCTACCTGGCTTCCATATTGCATCCATCACAAAGGGCCACCCTATCGAGTGCAGCGTGTCCAACGGTATTCACTGTTGGAGGCAAGATCCTTCTTGGATTACGGCTGAATGTATGCCTGAAATTACTTTTATGACACTGCCCCACTGGTGGATACAAAAATGTTGCTATGCAAGTACAATACGTTGAAAAAATCGAATCACCCAAGCACGGGGGATTTTAACACCCTTGTTCATCTGCAGTTATCCAATTGCCTTCATAACATTGCGCAGCTCAGCTGCCTGCTGTGCTTGGCTCTGCATTCCACCAATATATTCCGTGTGACGTGCCCATATCAGGACATGTGCCTGTCCAATACACCGATGTCAATTTCACACTGTCTAGTGATACAGAGCCTACTAAACAAAGTCCCCACAGTTGGCATCCCTTGGCCTGTGGTCACATCTATTACATTGGTTGAACCTCATATTTCTGCTAGGGATTTTCCCTCCTCCGTCTTCTCGTAGCAGGAAGAGGAGCTCCTCATTTAGTCCTGTGATGTGGGCACCACATTTGTAAATCCACCATGCTCCCTGTTTGGATTTAATTCATTTTTCACCATATCTAGGATCCACTAGACTCAATCATCTGCCGAACGCTGGTGCGAGATGTAGGTTTTTCACCAAAGGTGCTGTTACCGTCCTGCAACGGTTACATGGGCAATGTTCTCCGATTCTTTTGTGGGTTGGTCTGCTGGTTTGTCCCACATATTTTTTTACCACAGTGGCACTGTATGCAATAGACTGTGTTGGGTGTCTTACAATTTGCGAATTGCTTAAGTTCCCATTGACATCCATCCACATTAAATGATGTAATTTTTCTTGTAAATCAACAAACAGGCTGTGCAGTTGCCACACGGATGAGGTCCTATGATCTGTCTAAGGTTCCATAGTGCATTTTGTGCTGCTATATTTTGGAACTGTGCGTGGGTCAAATAGTTCTTTAGATTTTTGGATCTTTTTAGGGCCAGTCTTGGGAATTGTTTTTATATAATTAATGTTTTTATGATATTTTGTGCTAAACCAGTAAATGTTCACTCTGTCTAAAAACAAAAAAACGGAATATGTTCAAAACGACATGTACAATGCTTCATTCATGTAAATACATGTCAAAGGGCAAAAGGTTGCCAGAAAAGTAACAATGCTAAATTATGAGCATAAAAAACATGAAACAAGCAGTACCAATAAATGAGATAAATTGGTCCAAAAAATACAGAGTTCCATAAACTTTTATTGCTCATCGATTGAATTATAACTCATTTGAAATCATGACCAATGAGGTAAAGTGTTGGGCACACTTCTGTGAAAAATGTTCGATTGAACCTATTGTACCCAATATATTTGGTTCCCCCTTATGTAAAGGGGCAAAGTGACTTTGCGCTGCCAACAAACACCCTGATTCACAGAGCGGTGTAAAGTGTATTTTTACAGTGCAAAGTCACTTTGCACTGCAAAAGTACTCTGCACGAGCTAAATGTGCATAATTCACGGTGCAAAGAGTACTTTTGAAGTGCAAAGTGACTTTGCACTGTAAAAATACACTTTACACCGCTCTGTGAATCAGGGTGTTTGTTGGCAGTGCTAAGTCACTTTTCACAGCACTAAAACTTCCATGAATCAGGCCCAAAGTCTTTTACACGTAGATATTATATTTCTTTGAACAATATGCTTAAAGTCCATGCATTCTCAGAAACATTATGACACTTTAGTGGAAGCATAAATGGTTACTGATAGCAGCAATAATCCCAAAAGGTCTTTGCAGAATGAAAGGAGTGGGAGCGTTTTCTTCATGTAGTTTTCTTTTAGTGCCCGATGGAAGAGGACCCCCAAGATGCAGGATGATGCATGGGTTGCTAAGGAACAAAAGATGCTCCAAGATTCTACAAAGGTTCAGGTGCACCATACTTAACCTGCATGTTGTTTCCAACTGGGACCTAGATATTGTAAAAGACACTGGGGGGGTCGATTCATGGAGCAAACGTGCGCCGAAAATCCCAGCGTGAGAAACCCAGCGCACGCGCACGCGTGCGATTCAAGGAAGACGCTGCGCGTGTTTCCCGCTGTCCGTGCGCCAAATCCTGCCATGGCGCACGCGGGCACACACGGCGTGCGCTACGCGCACAGCAAAAGCGCACATAGCGCGGCGCACACAACCAAAGTGGGCGGAGCAGTGGGCGTAACACGCGGGGTGGGGAATAACGCGTGAAAAAGAAGGCGTAACTGGGGAAGTACTGCAGGCAACTACACGGAACGCCCACACGCACGCGAACAACCCGTATTCATGGATTCGAATACGGGAAACCCACGCACGGCAAAAGACGCACACAGGCGTCAACGCGTCCGCCACACGAAGGCAGGCGGAAGCGTCCCCGCGCACAGTATAAAAGTGCGCGCAAACAACAAACACATATATACAGCTACGATGAATGCCCCATTTGTCGCAGCACTGATCGTGGGACACCGCAGGAGGAGGAGAATAGCCAGGGCACGCATTTTCGCACCACGGACAAGCCTTTTTGGGATGCCTGACGACCAGGTCTACGGCAGGTATAGGTTTCCAACCCATATCATCCTAGACCTGGTCAGGGAGTGGGAAGATGACCTTACATCTCCCACCCTTTGCTCCCAAGCATTGAGCCCCTTGGAGAAGGTGCTCAATGTCCTGCATTTCTTGGCCACTGGGTCATTTCAGCAGACTACTGCCATAGTGGGGGGGGTCTCACAGGCCACGAAGGCTCACGCTGCCTACACCAGGTACTGGCAATCATGACAGCACGCCCCTCAGTCCGCAGGCACATATACATGCCCAGAACACCCGCAGAAAGGCAGGCTGTTGTCCTGGATTTTTTCAGGGTGGCACACTTCACCAAGTGCTCGGTGCCATAGATTGCACCCATGTGGCCCTACGTCCACCTAGGGCCACTGAGCACATCTCCGAAACCGCAAGCACTGGCATTTCATCAATGTACAGGTGGTATGCGATGCAAAGGGAATCATCACCTCTGTCTATGCAAACTACCCTGGCTCCACCCATGACAGTTTCATATATAGAATGTCCGCCCTGAGCCGGGCCCTGGAAGCTGGGCAGCATGCCGACACCTGGCTCCTAGGTGAGTACAAATGCCCTTGCACATGCATGCATGTCACACACACACACACAAATACACAAACCCCAATAATCACAACCATTTACACCTCCCCAGTGGACAGTGCCTACCCTCTGAGCAACCACATGATGACGCCAATCCAGAACCCCACCACACCACCCCAGGTAAGATACAACGCCGCCCATATTGCAACCAGGGCCATAGTGGAGCACACATTCGGAGTGCTCAAGTCACGTTTCCGCTCCCTTGACCGCTGTGGCGGGCAGCTACTCTATGCACCCCCAGTAGTGTGCAGGATCATTGTGGCAGCATGTGTCCTGCACAATGTTGCAACACGGCAGGGCGTACCGGTGGACATGGTGGTGCCCCCACATCCCCAACCCCAGGCACAGGCGCTGCGCATGGGAGGGGAGAGGGCACGTGGCAAGGAAGCCCGGACCCAGCTTATGGCCACATTTTTCACCTAAACTCCCACCCCTGCGGAGTGCACACAGGCCTGGCACATACCAGTTGACAATCGATGATGACAAAGAGACAATCAACTGTCACAACCCTACCACCCTGAGATAGTTGCCATGGAAGTGCCACATTGTCTGCATCCCTAGCTACTTAAACAAAAGCTATCCTGTGTGACCAAAAGGCACACATATGACATATGACATGACATGATATGGCATTTGTAACGTGCCTATACACAAGTGTTTCAAGGTGCGACGAGGCAGGGAGGGGGGAACAAGGAAAGACAGACAACGATACTACTAGGCCAGGTGTCATTTAGATTGCGCAAGTGCAGGGGTAGGGGGAAGGGAAAAGTGCAAGGGGAAGGGGAGGGGGGAGTGCAGTACAGGGTAAGTAGAATAAAAAACAAATGAATAGGCCAGCTGGTGGCAACTGCAAAGGTAAGTGCAGACAAGTGATGGGATGGGGGGGCTGTAGGGATAGAGAGACAGTCCCGCAGTGCAGGGGTTGCCAGGGAGGCAGTGCAAGTGGAGAGTGGCTGGGCCAGGGACCGAGGTCGGTGAGAGTGGCCCAGTTGCAGATCCAGTGCAGTTCCAGTGAAGAATTTAGCAAGGGAGAGGGAGAGAGAAAGCAGAAGCAAAGAGGAAGGTCTTGAGGTGCTTCCGGAACCGGAGATGGTTCTCCTCAAGTTCCAGTGAGTCAGGAAGGCTGTTCCAGAGGGAGGCCCCTGCCGCAGAGACAGATCTACCCCAAGCTAGTTGCTTTGAGAAGCGGATAACCCTGACATGCAAGGTGTGAATCACACACACCTGCAAAACAGGCCATGACCATCACTGTTATGTCACTCTAACCCTCCCAAACCACAACATGACATGGCAAGCAATAGCCATACACCAACACAGTACCAATAAGGTACACATTGCCATGTCAAAAATGTACAGTGGCATCAGACAATGATGCCTGACATGGAATCAGATGAAATGACTGACCAACAACCTCCCACCCAAAATAAGTAATTCCCAAATGCATTACAAAAGTTGTAGACGTAACATAACAATGAATGCCTGTCTACATGCACATTGTGCATTGCAAAATCAGCACTGCAGCTTCTGTGTGCTGTGTCCAACTCCTGCAACACACTGCTCAGCGCACAGCACAGTGAACAGCTATTGTGTGTGATGCACACCCTGAGCATAACATCTAAGCGACAAACCACATCAAAAAGCAAATTAGGCATGTACAGGATCCATAATTGGTCACAGAACATGTGCTGCAGGGACACAGTGGGCACCAGAAGGCAAACAGAGTGTACACATGGATATCCAAGGGTGGTTGTACATGTAGTGCATCATAGTGCAAGTGTGTGGGTCAGTAAGGACATGCACTCAACATATGCATGTGCAATCAAGTGACCATAGGTGTCCTCTACACATCACATGTGAACATTCACCATGTGTACACCCCAGCATGTCAAACCACAACTATCCCCTCAAACCTGAAAGGTAAACACAACACATGAACAGGCATTGATCAGCAGAACACAACATGTACATAGGATACCACAATTACAATGTCAGGGTTCCCATCACACTGCAGGGAAAGGCAACTATCAACAACAAAACACCCCCCCTCCCTCACAAATGACAATGACCCACTGAACAACTGCACCTGGGTCATGGAGCCTTCAACCCTCAATTTCACCTGGCCACAGGATCACCCTTCCCCTTCGTGACCATCTCCCACCTTGTGTGTAAAAAGGTGCCTGCACCCTCAGAGTCCACCCTCATTTGCAAAATCACAAAATCCAAGCCAGAAAAACAAACCAGAACACCCTCCAGTAGATGACTTGACGTAGCAGTACCTCACAAAGGCCAAGTACTACCACAATGATATAACAACCAAGGTAGCACAGTAAAACAATGTCACAACAGGATGTGAACCATGTGTGGTACATAACATAGAATGATGCACCATGAACGGATGTGTACTGTCACAGGTCCCGTGTACAGGCGCAGGAGTGGCACGAAACAACCACCCCCACCGTGGCCTGGGTGCCTGCAAGGTCAAACTCACACAGGCCTCTGAGACCCTGGTGGGGAAGGAGGGTCAGGGATATGCAGTCGGGACAGGTGTTGGCACACTGGATAACTGGAATGAGTGGCAGGAGAGGGGAGGAGGAATGACACATGAAAGTAGGGAATGCACGAAAATGTACTACCTGCATGAACACATACACAATCCGAACAAACTTAGACATCATTGTCATGGCCTTCTGTAGTCCAGGCTTAGGAGTGGCACGAACCAACCACCCCCTCTAGGGATTTGGCACCTACAAGTTTGGGCTTACACAGGCATCCGCAACCCCAGTGGGGAAAGAGGGTTAGGGAACGTTGCTTGGATAGGTACGGGAAGCAGGAACACTGGGTAGAGGGTACAGGGTTTAAAATTGGATAGGACTCCGGGTGATTAGGGGAAAACAAACATACCAAATTGAATTACACATTCATCCATGCATTAGTGCACCCCCCAGCAAGCCTATGCAGAGCAGTTTGAAAGAAAAACAACAAGACACTTAGCTCTGGTTTTGAGTGCTGGCCTCCTGCCTGCGCACTCTCAGGTCCGGTTACAGGAGCACTTCAATGCTGCAAAGAGAGCCACAGTTAATAATCTGTCCGTGCCCATAACACAAAAATACACCACCAAATATGCCCCATAGCAACAAACTACTCTACAAACAGACAATCTGGTGTAGATGCTTCATACCCATATGTAACACTACCCCTATGATGGGTTATACACAGTCAATGCAGTAAGTCAGCCCCCGGTGGGTGCGTGGCAAATGGAACACCAATGTGTCACAATTCACACAACATGCAATGTTCCCTGGGTAAGCAGACAGACCCATATAGCAAGGCATGACTTCAGAACAAGTCGTGTTCCACCATGACCAAAACAAAGTAGGCAGTGCATGTTTCAAAATGTACATGGAAATGAAATGCACTGCACCCGAGTATGTCCCTTGCTGTATGTCCCTGTGAGCTGCCCCTTTCCATGTCTCAGAAGGCTACATGGTTGATACAAGTGCCTCAATGAACCTTGGTGTACCGGAGGGTATGTGCCACTGCCCCTGCAGGTGCCCGAGACAACCTTACAATCAACAGCCATCAGTCCACCAACACATCTGAGCTGTATTGTGTGCTTCAACACCAATATTCGTCCAAGCTCACCCTCAGTGCTATTACTAAGCCTGCATGTGCAACTCGCCTGGTGCAAGCTTTGCTGTGTTGTGGCCCCCCCGTGCTGCTCACCTTGCCTGGAGTTCCTTGGATCACGTCAGCAGTTCTAGGATGTAGGTCTGCAATCCCTGTGCCTCTGCTTGTGCACACATGTGCATGTGGGCACCAACAAACATGTCCAGAATTCAGACGTCCAATGGGCCATTCTGCTGGCAAAGGTGGTCTGGAGGCTCATCCATCTGCAGAAAGGGCATGAAACACATGATTAATGCTTTGCTTTAAAGTTATCTGTGTGTGTCTCTTCGGGCATCTCATTACTGGACCATGTCAGAGACTTACATCAGAAATCACACCATCAGTCCGTCTTTCACATCCAAAGTGTGGAACACACTATCTACGGCATGAATTGCAACAAGCACGTGTACAGTAAAGATAAGAAACATACTACACAATGGCAATGAATGTACACATTAATCATGAAACACCCCATCTAGCAAAAGCTGAACAGTGGACAATAACACCGCAATCATCCCCACTAGGGGTGTCAACACAAGTTACACAGCACCAGACATGCCACAGATATGACAGTCCAAAGCCCTTGTGTAATAGGCTGTCACACTGAACCATCCTTGCGAGCCCATGGATAAGGGAGGCAGGAGTGGCATATGTGAGTCAAGGACCCCAAGCAGCAAACACATACACAAGACAAGCCTGAAAGGCCCAGCTGGAACAGACAGTGGATGCCTTCAAAAGCCACAAAGCACCGCACCGTCACATGAAAGCACAATAGACAAGCAATTTTAAACTATATTAACTAATTACACTAACTATGAAAAACCTACATTACCTAATTAAACTAACTATCAAACAGAAACTTAACTAACTAAACTAAAAGAAAAATCAAAAATGGCCACATACGACCCGGGGGGGAGGGGAGGCACCCAGGAGGGGTGAGGTACAGGCTGCTGCTCAACACCCACATGCGATGATGCTGAGCCAAAAAAAAACCTCCATGGGCTCAACGCCTGCACAGCCCATGGAGGGAGATAGATGGTCGTCCAAGTCTGGCTCATCCTGGAAAGGAGGACGTGGCACAGTAGCCTGGCCACGCCTAGCCGCAGCTTGCCCCTCATCGGCAGCAAGTCTGCCGGACGGGTGAACCTGGTTCTGTGTGGTGATGTGAGATAGGTCTGCATGCAGAACCTCACGTGATACACGTGCTTCCTCTTGCAAGGTAGCACGTGTAACACAAGTTCCTCCTGCAAGGCCTGGCTGGACAACCGCTGCACCTCCCGGCAAGCCTGTAGCTCAGCCGAGATGGTACGCTCAAGCTGTGCAAACCTCTCCTCTGCCTGCTGCCTCTGGGACATCATAAGGACACCCAGAGTGGATTTGAGGGAAGCATACTCCTCCCTCAGGGCATCCATGTACGCCTCTGCATGAGCAGCAATTGCTTGACGCAGAGACGACATTTCAGCCTGGCGTGCCCTGTCTGAGGCCGCCATGCCCAGCCTGAGCGAGCGGGCCGTGGACTGTGCTGCCTGCTGCTGGAGAAGCACCTGCCTAGCAGGGGGGAGCACAGATCGGGCAACACGCTCCATGCTATCAGTGATGTTCTCCATTGCTGCCCCCTGCCGTTCTGAATTGGCAGTCAAGTCTTGCTCCCACTCAGTATACTGCGGTTGCGTGCGGCGACCGCGTTGCTGGGCTTGACCCCTGCGGGACCAAGGACCGGGTATCCTCGCTGTGTTGGCACCGCCCGCGGCTGCACGACTACATGCCCCCGTCAACGTGATGTCCCAGGCACATCAGTGACTGGTGTGGAGGGTGACCCTGCGTCCCGATCCACCACGGGCGGAGGAACCAAGACTGTCTGATCCCTCAGTGCAGGTGTCGCGGACTGAGTGTCCACATCAGAATCACTCACCCCTGATACATGGACTTGTTGCTCATCCAACTCGACATGGACGTCAGAGTCGTCATCAAGGCTGGACTCATAGGCAGCCAGAGACAAGATGGACTGTAGCACTTGGGGGTTTTCGTGGCCTACCACCCCACGACCCCCACTTGTGCCGGGTTGATGTAGTGGTAACAACCCTGTGTCTGGCATGACAACACCATCCTCCGCCTCCATTGTGTCATCACCTGAAAAATAGAGAGAAACAAGGTCACTACACATGTCAGAAGCACACAACACACACACACACACCGACAACAAATGCATCAGGCAGACATGTGACACACAACATATAACCTGGCATGCATGCTGGGTCAACTTTGAATTGCTTCTGTGATCAGACCTGTTGAAAGGTGGCAGTTTCCATGGAAGTGGGTCTATGCAGTGCAGAAAATGTGTACGCCACTCACTACCTACATGTACAAGGACTCCATGGTGTGTGTCAGGAAATGTGAAGGCAGTGCAAGGACAAATTCAGGCATCACGTGCATTGTGCATTCAATGTGTACCATATCTAGAAGCCAAGCACCCCTCCATCCAAGTACAAAAGCAGGGATGCCTAGCATGGTATCAAAAGGCTGACCATAGACCTGTGTATTGACAGGCAGTGTTGACTGGCATCAACAGCTTAATGTGATTCAAGTGACAACACTGCAAATGATGATGGGACAGTAAGCAGGATAACTCTGGAGGCCGCCCACGTGTGAAGAAGACACTACAACAGTTGTACAGAGTCATTGGCCATTAAACAGTCTGAAGCCTGTGAGCAACACAGATTGTCAGACCCTAAACATGTGTGCAACGCAGTACTGACCCACAGTTGACATGGGAAGGCTGATGAGATGCCATGCAATGTATGTCACCCAGGACTTTTATTACAGTGATCATCCAGTCAAGGACACATAGGGGCATGCGTGCAATGCACATGGAGCATGAATGGGCACTCATGTCCCTGCGGGACATCTGACCGATGCACAGTACAAGTGAGATACGCTGCATAAAGTACTAAGGCTGTACCACACGGCATATATCTGGCAGATTGTACGCTGGAAGTTAGCATCTACACAGGACGCATGAACAGGAAAGTACACATTGGCAAGATTGAAGCAGACCAGTGCAAAGGTGGAACTGGGGTGCAGAGTGGCGGAGGAGGGGCAAGGGAGCATGCCTACATGGAGTCCCCGCATGCAGGCAGAGGAGACATGCACGTCAGTCATGCAATGACATTGTGCCTGTGCTGAGAGGAAGGTCACCCCACGCCACATGCAGAAGGGCCAGTGAGCTGGAACATGGACCGGAGGGGCATACTTGTAACCAGCATGTCAGTAAGGTGCAATAGTGGTGATGCGGACAGTCCCCGTCTGCTCCATATGTACACCATCCAGCAGAGCAGACATGCATCACGGAAGCATTGCATTACTTACACATCAGAACCATGTACACGTCACATGTAGTGGCAATCATGCACAACACATCCCACAAGTGAAACACACACGTCCTCAACAAACACGCATCAACACTCACTGGACTGGGCATCAAAGTCCAGCATCTCTCCCACTCCTTCGACCAATTCAGGTGCTATGAACTCCGCAACGAGTGCCTCATGCGGAGTGAGCTCTTCCTCCTCTGGTGCAGGCCCACCGCCAGTCACCAGAGTCAAGTTGTAATTAGAGGTACGCTTAGCCTTAGTGCTGTGTTTGATGTCATTCCAACGCTTTTTGCACTCTTGCGCTGTGCGCACCTCATGGCCGAATAAACTGACATGTTCCGCAACATGCTTCCAGTGGGTGTCACGTTGGGCAGCCGTAGTCTGACTATTGGCACCCACTAGCATGTCACGGCTGTGGCCCCGCACGTAGCCCACGAGGAAGTCCAGTTCCTGCTTGCAGAAAGGCTTCTTCCTCGACGTGCAGGAGGTCGTGGCTGTGTGTGGGGTCCCGGCCTGTGCTGCAGGTGCAACCTTCCTCCTCTTGGACTGTGGCGCAGACCCTGGCTGGCTAATGTCGCCCTGACCAGTATGGCCAGTGGGTTCGGTGGATTGAGCCAGGGAGTGGCAGATGGAGGGACGACCAAAGGCCTGACTTGTGTCAGTGGCATCTGGGTGGCCTCTAATGGACCGTGCGCAGCAACATCAGCTGTGGCAGGGTCATTGACTGCAATGGTCCAGGTTGGCAGACTCACAACCTGGGTGTTGTTGGGTGCATCTGCCGCTGCACTTGCCAACACCCGGCTGTTCGGGGCAGCAGATGACATAAATGCCCCAGGGACACGTGTCTTGGTCTGAGCAGCCCTGCCTGCCCCTATGGTTTCCCTCCTGGCCTGTTGGAAATCTACCAAGGGCTCCTCAAGTGCCGACGCAGCCTGCGCTGGCAGACCCTGAGCCTGGGTGGCGGTGTCCACAGCTGCACCTGCAGCTACCACTACCCTTGGGCCCGTGGCAGTCGATGGAACGGACTGCCGGGTCACACGGGCGCCAGTGCCAGATGCAGAAGCTGCATCCCCCGGAACCACAGAGGGTGGTGGCATGCCTGCACCGACACATGGCACAACATTGTGCTCAAGTGGCGCACCCCTGCCTCTTCCCTCTCTGTGGCCGCCCTGGACACCCTGGAATCCCCTACTCCCTGGTCACCACGGCCACATCTCCGACCACGCCCGCCATGAGGAGTACGCCCAGCTGAGGCGCCCCTCACCTTTGGTGTCCTCCCAACCATGGCACAGATGTAGTAGTGCCGGCACAGATGGAGTAGTGCCAATGGGAGGTGTACACCACAATTGACCTGGGCAATTGGGGTGAAGGGGGTGGGAAGCAAGATGTTAACAGCCCCCCTGCACCTGCAAGGCTGTATGTGACCCCGGTGATGTAGTGATGGGTCACGCAACGCTCAGGCACCCCAAAACTGCAGTAAAACCGTGCACGCAACCCTGCAGCCTACGTGCGTGGAATCAACCTCCCGCAGTACGCGGTGGCACCCAGTAACACGAATAACGCGTACGCGTGGGACACGCAGGCTACTATGACATCGAAAATGGGTTTGATACACAGGGGCACCCGCAGTGGGAAAAATAGCATGTGCGACTCACTGTCTGACTAGCGCGATGCAGAAAAACACGCGTAGCCAATACCCCCACCAAAAGAACAGATACGTCCTTGATAGCTGTGAAGTTGTGATGGCGCGCGAAACAAAAGGAAGCAGCAACACACGTCGGTCTCCACAAAAGGCACGTACAGCGAACTGCTGCCCCGCTCACCTTTCACCCGTGCTGAGGGAAACGCCCAGGCGCGTCACGTTAATTACGCGCATGGGCCCTTTCCTCAGATTACACGCATTCCCACGTGGATGTGCAGTTTTTCACGTGCGCTGAAACGCCCCTGCACGCCTGCGCGCGTCACGTCACAGAGGCGCTTGCGCTTGAAGGGCCTTCTGTCCAATGAAATAGCGTATGCTTGCAGACGCGCTTACGCGTTAAGGGCCTTTCCTCGAATTACACGCTGACGTGCAGAATTTTCACTTGTCAAATCACTCCGTATCAAGCTGGCCACGCGTATGCACACGGAAGACCACGCTCCTGCCCAAAAGGCCAAATTACTGCCCCCCATAGCCCCAAGCATCCTCCCACGAGCCATCTGCTGCTGCCTGCCTGCCTGCTGCCACCGTGCCCTGCCATTTGGTGCCTGCACATCAGCCATCTGCAGGGGTCCAGTTGCTGTGTCCACCCCTGCTGGAACAGAAGACTCCCGACTGGGATACCATCGCTCCACAGCCCAGCCCCAGGACCCAGTTGCCCACCCACGCCTGCCTCGGGGGTCGCCATGTCGGGGCAAACACCATCCGAGACCACTGGCGACCCCCAGCCAGAGGGGCAGAGGGCCACCAGCTTCAGTCAGAAGGAAGTTGGTGTCCTGGTGGAGCATGTCCTGGGGCATTATGATGCCCTCTTCGGATCATCACGCGCCGACAAGGATGGACGGGACAGGATCTGGACGGACATTGTGACTGCCATCAATGCAGCGGGGGTGGCAGTCCGACTATTACATCATGTCAAGAAGCGCTGGGAGGACTTCAGGTCCAGGACCCTCAACAAGGCCCGGCGCCTCTTGAAGGCAGCGGATGCTAAGGGGCGCCGGGGCCACTTGTCGGAAGATCAGATGAGGGTCCTGGAACGTATATCCCCAGCGCTCCACGTCCAGGTCCTTGAGAGGCAGACCCGTCTGGAGTCGAGCGGTAAGTGGCCAGGCATTGCTGTGTGAGACAGGGCATGTTGCAGTGTGCTGGTTGTCTGATACTTGCCTGTATGTGTGACATAGGCCATGTACGCGTGTGTGTGTGCAGGGACATCATGGTCATGCATGTGAGACCAGTAATGTGTGAAGCACACGGTTGGTGTATGTGTTTAAATGCTACATGGGGAGCCCTATGCGGAATGGACACATGAGAGCATGCCAGTCTCTGTTCCTGGACATGGGTGGGGGTGAGGGATGGGTGATGATGCCATGTACATGTATGGTTTCCATGTCTGTGTGTCTGACCTGCATGTCTGTGACTTGTTAATGCCATGGATGCATGACACATGTCTGTGCCAATGTTCAGATCCACTGATGCAGCCTAGCTATCCTTGCATCCACTGTGTCTGGGGTGTACGAGTCCAGATGGATGAAAGTACGGTGAAGTGTGTGAATGTGATAGGCATGACCCATGATGCATGTGAGTTCAAAAACAACATTGTATGTTTCAAGAGTCCCTTGGACATGTTTGCTTATGTCCATAGCATGCGCCATGCCTGTTACTACATGTGTTTTGCCTGCACTGACCCATGTGTTGTGGAGGGACATGATGGAAGTGATCTTTGACAGTGCCACTCATCTGCTATTGCTTCCTGTCTAGGGGACCATTGTACAGTACCCTGATGCTTGTGTTCTATGTCTCCCTCTACACAGCGCAAAGTGAAGAAGAGGGCGGAGACGGCACTGTGGAGCAAAGCGCCGTGGATGCCCCCACGGCTGCAGCGGAAGGGGTGGGTGAGCCCCCACAGGGGCTTGCAACGCGGAAGACGGTGTGGAGCCATCCAGGTTGGTGGTTTCCACAGAGGAGGAGGAGGCCGCTACTGAGCCGCACATGGGGCCTGATGGGGGCATCCCTGCTGGTGCAAGTGGTGCAGTCCAGGGGCAGGGGCAGGAGGCAGCACAGGTCGCCGTGGAGGTGCCTGTGCATGTCACTGTCCCTGACACTGTGACTGCACCACCATGCACCAGCAGGGATGCCCCATCCCAGGCCCGTCCGCAGGTAGGGGGGATGTCCATGTCATCTGACTCCCCTCCACCTGCGGACGAGGGGACCCCTGGCCGTATGGAGAAGGTCCTGATTGGTGTTGCGTTGCGCAGGGGTGTCATTCGTGATGAGGTGCATGCTTCCCGGGGGGAGCACGCACGTCATCACGAAGAGCACCGTGCCAACGTGGCCCAGTTGGGAGCGGTCGTGGTCGGGGGTCTCGTACATGTGTTGGGCACTTTGGCGACCCTCTCCTCCTCTGTGGAGGCTATGCGCCAGTCATTCTCCATGCCGTCTTCCGGCCCAGATGTCACCAAGGCCCCCTGTGGACCTGCCCTGACCAATGCAGCCAACTCGGTGGGGATCCCATCCCTGCCACAGTCGGGAGTCGGAGGTCCAGCAAGGGTGGACACACCAGCAACTGGACCCCAGCAGATGGAGGATGTGACGGCATCATCGGGCAGGGCACGTGCATGACGGCGTCGGTGGATTCCATCAGCCTGGATGCCGTCGTGCTGGCACAGGCAGTTGCGTCGGAGGCAGCGGCAGGCTCGACGTGGGAGGCATCATGGCTCAGGGGCATCAACATCAGGGGTGCAGGCATCGGCCGGAGGGCAGGAGAACCCTGGAATGGGAGTGGCTTCCGTGTGGGAGCGGTTGGGCCAGCAGATAGGTGCGGAGCGGCAGCGGGCAGAGGAGGAACGGCTCACAATGGTCAGGGCGGAGAACTCCATGCAGAGGGAGCTGAGGCGGGCTGAGTGCCTCGAGGGTCTTCGCAGGGAGTTGGAGCTGGACACTGCTTTATCCCTGCGAGACCTCGTGGCCAGGGAACATGCCCGCCTCCAAGCCATTGAATAGGAGTTCGATGATGCCCTGGCCCATGACAACATCCAGTGAGCCGTTGGACTTGCCCGCTGCCCTTGTAAATAGTTATGTAGTTAGTGTTAGGTTTCCTTTGCTTTTTTCTTGATTTTGGACCTTTTGGACAATGGCCAACATTTTTGTATATAGTTTTTTTATTACGTAGTATTTTTAGATAGGTTTCATTTCTTCAGTTGGGATCATGGACCCTGGATTGTTTATCTGTATATAGTTGACTGTTGGATTATGTTTTTTTTTTATTTACCCATGGAGCAATGGTTTTTGGTTTTGTTTTTCCCTTGGATGTACTTTTTTGAACTGTGACTTTGGACACCTTTCCTTTGGATTATGATTTGTGTTTTTTCATTATTTTACGGACATGCTGCTTTTTTGTTTTTAATTCCCATTGTCGTTTGTTTATTTTTAATCCCATTTATGTTGCTTTTAATACATTTTTTTCATCAAACTTCAATGTGTAGTATCATATCATTGGTTTCATGCATGTCATGATATGGGTTTTGACATTCACTTACACCCATTGTGTGTATGTGAGGGGCATGTGTTCATTTACATACTTGCCATTGGGGTTGTATCATGTAATTGGCAATTCTGAGTGGGTGGATGCAATACTTGGGTGGGTGTTTGGCATGTGGAGGCTGCCCATAAGGGTCAGGGATCTAGATTGTGATGACGTGTTGGCTGGGGGACATGTGTCAGGGCCTGCTGGCAGGTGCCTCGCAATGCTGGGGGTGGGGGTGCAGGGGGACATGAGTGGGACATGAGTGGGGGCCTGCTGGCAGGTGCCTCACAATTCTGGGGGGTGGGGGTGCAGGGGGACATGAGTGGGACATGAGTGGGGGCCTGCTGGCAGGTACCCCACAGTGCTGGGGGTGGGGGTCCAGGGGGACATGAGTTGGACATGAGTGGGGGCCTGCTGGCAGGTGCCCCAAAGTGCTGGGGTGTGGGGGTGCAGGGGGACATGTGTGGGGGCCTGGTGGAGGGTGCCCCTGGATGCTGGGGGGTGGGGGTGCTGAGAGACATGTGTGGGGGCCTGGTGGAGGGTGCCCCTGACTGGTGGGGGGTGGGGGTGCAGGGAGACAGGAGTGGAGGCCTGGTGGAGGGTACCCCACAGTGCTGGGGGGTGCTGGGAGACATGTGTGGGGGCCTGGTGAAGGGTGCCCTGCACTGCTGGGGGGTGGGGGTGCTGGAAGACATGTGTGGGGGCCTGGTGGAGGGTGCCCCTGACTGGTGGGGGGTGGAGGTGCAGGGAGACAGGAGTGGGGGCCTGGTGGAGGGTGCCCTGCACTGCTAGGGGGTAGGGATGCTGGGAGACATGAGTGTGGGCCTGGTGGAGGGTGCCCCTGGATGCTGGGGGGTGGGGGTGCTGGGAGACATGTGTGGGGGCCTGGTGGAGGGTGCCCTGCACTGCTGGGGGGTTGGGGTGCTGGGAGACATGTGTGGGGGCCTGGTGGAGGGTGCCCTGCACTGCTGGGGTGTGGGGGTGCTGGGAGACATGAGTGTGGGCCTGGTGGAGGGTGCCCTGCACTGCTGGGGGGTGGGGGTGCTGGGAGACATGTGTGGGGGCCTGGTGGAGGGTGCCCTGCACTGCTGGGGGGTAGGGGTGCAGGGGGACATGAGTGGGACATGAGGGGGGGCCTGCTGGCAGGTGCCCCACAGTGCGGGGGTGGGGGTTCAGGGGGACATGAGTTGGACATGAGTGGGGGCCTGGTGGAGGGTGCCCTGCACTGCTGGGGGTGGGGGTGCTGGGAGACATGTGTGGGGGCCTGGTGGAGGGTGCCCTGCACTGCTGGGGGGTGGGGGTGCTGGGAGACATGTGTGGGGGCCTGGTGGAGGGTGCCCCTGACTGGTGGGGGTGGGGGTGCAGGGAGACAGGAGTGGGGGCCTGGTGGAGGGTGGCCTGCACTGCTGGGGGGTGGGGGTGCTGGGAGACATGAGTGTGGGCCTGGTGGAGGGTGCCCCTGACTGGTGGGGGGTGGGAGTGCAGGGGGACATGAGTGGGACATGAGTGGGGGCCTGCTGGCAGGTGCCCCACAGTGCTGGGGGGTGGGGGTACAGGGGGACATGTGTGGGACATGAGGGGGGGCCTGCTGGCAGGTGCCCCACAGTGCTGGGGGGTGAGGGTGCAGGGGGACATGAGTTGGACAAGAGTGGGGGCCTGGTGGAGGGTGCCCTGCACTGCTGGGGGGTGGGGGTGCTGGGAGACATGCGTTGTTGATCAGTAGTGCAAGGTGACATGTAGCTTGGCTGGGGGGCATGCCCATGCTGGATGGGCTGCCTGCGGGACATGAGCAGGGGTGCAGGGTAGTCCCCCGTGGTGTGGGCTGCCTGCAGGGGCCGTGGAGGTTGTAGAGCGAACACCTGGGAGGACCCACACTGCCAATTCACGTGTAGTACTCCCCGGAACCCCTGAAATACACGTACCCTGCTGAAATCGCGTGTGAAACTTCCCGCGCACCCCGAAATACAAGTACCCAGGACATTCGCGTGTGAGTCTTCCCGCGCACCCCGAAATACATGTACCCAGGACATTCACGTGTGGAACTTCCCGCGCACCCCTGAAATAGACGTACCCTGCTGAATTTGCTTGTGAAACTTCCCGCACACCCCAGGAATACACGTACCCAGGACATTTGCGTGTGGAACTTCCCGCGCAGCCCTGAAATGCACGTACCCTGCTGAAATCGCGTGTGAAACTTCCCGCGCACCCCAGTAATACACGTACTCCACTCGCACAGGGCCAATCGCGTGTGGAACTTCCCGCGCACCCCAGTAATACACGTACCCCGCTCGCCGTGCTAGTACAGGGTTAGCGCAGCCCTTTGCGCTGGATTGGGGATTTTGATGGCTTTTCCCTGCGCAAGGGGCGTTCTTGGGGGCGTAACTGGCGCTGCTGCAGGGTCGCTGCACCACTGTGCGCCACGGCTGGTTTTGGTGGCTGGAATCCATGAATACGCTGTGCGCGGAAATGTATTTTAGCGCACGCGGCTGGCACAGGGATTCGCACGCGCACACTGTGCGCCAGCCGCGTGCGCCACTTGTGCGCTGAATTCTATGAATTACCCCCTGGGTGTCATTTGGTGTCACTGGGTGTCATTGTGTGCAGGTAGGTGCCAACATTAGCACTTATGTGCTGTTGGGTCTCCTCAATGCAATTATCTACTTTTGTATGGGGCAGTGCAAAACGAAACCGTAAAACCAGGCAAATCACCATTACTCTTTACTTGCTGCATCTTCTTGTAAAAACAAGCATTGGTATTGCCAGCAGTTTGGGCTTTTGTGTAGGCATGGCAAAGGTACTTGTCAGGCACTGCTGTAGTACTATTAACTGGCTATTGATAGTAGCCAGTGCAAAATGGTACAGGTACCTGGGCATCTAATAGCAGTGAGTGGCAAATGGTATTAGCATACTTGATGAAAAAAAACATTTGACCTTTTCAATTTGACCAACATTTTTTTATTGTTTTTTCGGTCAAATTAAATAAAATAAATATTTGGGGAGGGGTAGGGAATGGGTTAAGGTGGGGGGAAGTGAGGGTGGGGGTTTGTGGGGGTCTCCTCATGCATTTTATACCTAAAAAACAACCAAAAATGATTAGGTCGAATTGGAAAAGGTTAAATATTTTCGATCAAGTAGACCATAACTGTGGCAAATGCCTAATACTTATTCACAAGTCAAAACTGTTGGCTTTGCCAATGCTTGTTTTTAACAGGACTTGAGTGAAGGACATGCCTAGTGCTTATAAATCGAGTTGCTGAAGGCAGAACTGGTTAAGACATTTTTATTACACCAGTAGTGTGTTTACAGCTCCAATTAAGTCATTAAATCTCAGAAGACTGCTTTGAAAAAACACTGGCAGGCACTTTAAGTTCAAAGTTGGGTGGTAAGGCTTGATTAACGCAACATCAAACAGTTCCTAAAAGATTGAATTTGGGCCAGGGTGGGGCAGGAACTGGGATGGATTGGCCATAGGGATTAGCATGGCTATGGGCAGTTTATGGGTGGGCAAATAATCAAACAACACCTACAAGCTATGGGTCGCTGCTCAATTCCTCTTCTCCTCTGCCTTCTCCCTCCCTCTACCCTGCTAACCTCTCTCACTGCTCTATCCCTCTCTCCCTCATTTTCCACACAGCATGCCGACTAGCCGCCGGGAATACCTCAGAGTCTCACATGTGCCTGGCACCCTCGCCAGTCCTCCAGCACTTGCCTCATTGCTTCTGCACTTGGTCAATTACCCATTGAGAATGGCATCTCTCAGCACTTACCCAGTTTCTGGCCAAATGGGCGCATCTGGATTACCCCCTGCACTTGTCCTCCCCCTACCTCTCTCCTGTAGCGTCTGTGCTCTTGCACGATCTGAACGTACCATGCCTTGAAGATCGTCTATCTTTTTCCTCCCTGTTTCCCCTCCTACCTGGTGGCACCTCTATGCTCTTGGAAAAACTGCAGAATCTTCGTCAGACCTATTTGTTGTTATCTACACTGTTAATTGTATTGTATTATATGCACTTACTCTGCCTGGGCAGGCTGGTTATCGTTCATAAACTCAAGGCTCTGAATGACTGTTGATTTTTCCCCCTGTTCCCTCCCTCCTTGAGCGCCTTGAGACTCTTGCCTTGTGTATAGGCGCTTTACAAATAAACATTACCCTACAATACCACACAGCATTTCTCCCTAGCTGTACTCTGAGGCAATAGTTTCGGCATAGAAGTGGCGCAAATTGGCTAGGTGGTGCAAGCTAATTGCCCAAACTAATTAAATGATGCCTGCAAATGATGCTTTGCAGATTCCATATACCAATGGATTCCTATGAAATCCACTTGTTTGTAGCGGGTGCTAAATTGAGGCAAATTCCATAGGAATCCGTTACTTGCATGCCTGCGTAAACATGTCATGAATTGTGAGATGCTTTAACTTTACAGAAAAAGGAGGACAACCCGGTGCAGAGGTTAACTCTGCTCATGCCTCTTCTCTGCATTGAACGTAAATGAAAATTGGGCAGAGAAGTAAATTAAGGTATAAAAGCATTACGCTTGGCTTTTACCCCTTCATTTACCATAGTTACAAAGGAGTGTGGGAGCCCCTCTACTGAGATCTGTGAAGGGTGCAGTGAGCTAAAATGTGGCTGTAGACCCTCCTGAGTGGAAGAAACAGGGTGTTTAACCCATGTTCGTTCTCTGTAGAGGGGCTCCCACAAGCCTTTGTAACTTTGCAAAACTTGGGGTTTCACTTTAAGTAACCCTGGATAATCTCAACATTGACCCCTTGCTCACTATGTCTTAGAGAGGCTCAGCTTCACCTCACTGATGAGGCCTGACAAGGCTGAAACACGTGCCTGAATTTGCTGATGGCACTCTTGCTCAGAGGGGATTTGTCTAACGTTTGGGTGCTGGACTGCCCTTGTGGGTGGGACAAAGACTCACATGCAAATGGGTAATTTCTCCTCTGTGAAGGGTGCAATGAGCTAAAACATGGTTGTAGTCCCTCCTGAGTGGAGGAAATTCCATAGATCAGGGTATTTGACTCATGTTTGTTCTCAGTAGAGGGGCTCCTACACTCCTTTGTAACGTTGTAAAACTTGGGGTTTCATCCTACGTAACCCAGGGTAATCCAGACATGGACCCCTTCCTCACTGTGTCTTAGAGAGGCTCCGCTTCACCACACTGATGAGGTCCCACTAGGCCTAAAAACTTGTCTCGGGTTGCTGATGGTACTCTTGTTCAGAGGAGATTTGCCTAGCATTTCGGTGCTGGACTGCCCTTGTGGGTGGGACAAAGACTGATATGCTGAGACTACCAAAACGGAGGTGGTGCTTTGGCATGGAAACCAAGGGTCCAAGATTCTGCCTGTCTGAATCCTGCTTTCTGCCCTGATGACATCATCCCCATGTTAAATATGGGGAGACTGCGGGGTTGGGGCCTCAAATAGGAGGCAGGACAGGCCTCAGGTTTGATCAGCTGGTAAGATAACTCAGCGGATTGAGCACTTGCTGCTACGATCTCTGTGTTATCTGCATGTCACAGGCTCAAATCCCAGCAAGGCCAACTCAGCCTTTCATCCTTCTGAGCTCAGGAAATGAGTACCAACTTTGGTTGGGTTCTAGTGCTTAATGCAAATAGGTTCATTGTAAAGCGCTTTGGGGAAAGAGCTCTATAAAAAGGACATCATTATCAGCAACTTGTAGGGATTATTAGAAGGGGAAATGGCAAGTACTTTAGGCAGACTAAGGTATATGGCCGGTCCTCTGTGTTTTTGTTTGCTCTTGCCCCTCCAATGCTTCAAGTGCCTCACTTCTCCTTGTGACCCCCATAGGATCTCGTGTAAGGGTTCCTGATTTGTAGGAGCTCTCTGGTGACCCCCTCACTCTCTAACGGCCAGACCGCCTCCGCTCAAGTGTTCTAAGAGGCATTGAATGCCTGACTCCCTGAGAAAACATGGAAGGGACCCCAAAGAGAAAGCAGGATTCCACTGGGGAGCCCAAAGATTGTGTGGGGGGGGTACATCTCCTGATTTCCAGGAAACATCAATAACTATAAGACATGCTGAATGGGGCTCTAGCCTACTCTAAGATGGCCCCTCACACAGAGCCAACACTCTCTTTAAATAGCTAAATGTAAACAGTACTTTTGCTTAACCATTGTTAACACACTGAAGCCCAGGCTGGTTGAAATGTTTAGGGTCAGAGAAACTCAGTATCTGTTCCGGAAAAATTCAGGTTGAAGATGTGGAGCCGAGAACACAATTATATGGTGAACATCATTATGAACCAATAGTTGCTTTAAGGCAGGGCTAATAGGATGCTGCCAATGAAAGGATCATTTCCACTTTTGTGCTTTTTTTTAAACACAGATTAGTAATGTAGATGATGTGACACCGCAGCGGCTATACAGTGATAAATGTTCGGTCTGAACACAGCACTGAGACCGCTACTCTTCTCATCCTCGATGACCTCCACAGCATCACAGCCAAACGACACACAGCACTACTTGTACTCCTCAACCTCTCTGCAGCCTTCAACACCATAAACCACACCATTCTCCTAGACATCTTAGCCCACAGGATGAATATCCTTTCTCACTGACAGGACACACCTTGTCTCCATGTCCCCTTTGTCTCCATGCCCCCTTATAGATCAGACCTCAACCCTGAGAAGAGTGGGGTCCCGCAAGGCTCCTCCCTATCTCCACTCCTCTTCAATCTATATGCTGAATCCCTAGGACAGACCCTTAGCAAACACAACATACATTTCCACCATTACACAGATAACACATGAATATACCTCCAAATGTCATCCCCTTCACAACTCCATTCCCTCAAGACCCGTATTTCCACCATCACCAACTGGATGGCCACCAACTTCCTCAAACCAACCCTTCTAAAACAGAATACCTCCTCATCTCTCCCATCCCCAAAGACGCAAACCCGAACTCACACCCTGAATTCAAGAACTTGCCACGGACAGCCCATGCATATCCCTTACCACACCTGATAAATCCCTTGGCTTCACCATTGACCCCCACATTTCCCTCAAACACCACATAGTCACTGTCACAACTACATCTTCTACACAAAATCAGCTGTTTCCTTCCTCCTGATGGGCCCCGTACCGCAGTCCAAGCATTGGTTCTCTCTAAACTGCACTATGGAATTGCTCTCCTCACTGGACTGTCCAACAACACTGTTGCCCCCCCTGTAAGCCATACAAAACACAGCAGCCAGACTCATCCTCCAGCAACCTAAACATTCACACATCACCCCGCTCTTGCCCAGCTCCACTGGCTCCCCAAATTCTAGAGAATTTCCTTCAAATGTCTCTCCATTGTACTCAAAGTCATCTACCTCAAAACTCCATCTTACCTTCACAACACACTCAAGCCCATCAGCCACACAAACACCAAACAAGCCAGCCAACATCAGGTGTGGAGAGGGATATGTGTGGGTTGTCTGTCGTGAACTCCTGGATCCAGGGGGTGAGGTTGGGTGTGTGCCTTTGGGGGGAAGATGAGGAGGCATTCTTTTTTGGAAGGGTTGAGTTTGAGAAAGTTGGTGGCCATCCAGTTGGTGATGGCGGAAAGACAGGTTTTGAGGGTGTGGAGTATTGAAGGGGAAAAATCGCTAAAATCCCCACTCATCAACCAAGCCCTTTACTGCAAAGCAAGAGTGTTGGCCACATGCAAGGTTCACATTTCCATGCATGGTGGCCATGATGATGTTATCTCATACCACTCAACATCCCCACATTTCTCAAGAATAATGAACACCCACCTGTTGTCCACCACCTACAAATGCTAGTCTGATGTACTATTTCCAGCTGGACATCTGTGTCCTCCTTCTTCCCTGACTTTAAACTCCCTTCAATACGTCCTAATGCTAAGTGCAGTGGCTGATCTGTGGCAAGAGCTATGTACAAATAAATGGCATCAATAACATTAGACTTTAGAGCTCCACATCGACATTCAGAAGGCCAAAATGCCAGCTTGTATTAACTCAAGCTTCCATGAGTGACATATACCTGCTGTTTATATCTCCTCGCCCCTTTAGCAGTTACTAGTGTGTATTTTGGAACGTGGCATCACAACCATGACTTTCAGCATGCTGCGTGCTTTAGAGGCAGAAGCAAGGGTTTAAGGGTGCAGATTAGACATGCTGTCTGCTGTCTATTGGGTACATTGTCAGCAGAAAGAGAAAGACAAATTAGAAAGTGTGAAGCCTGGAGGGTTCCAGAGGTTAGGAGGTGGTGACTTGACCCCTGAAGGTGAATCCCTACAGGGGAATGGGATACAAATTAGAGCAAGAAGAGATAAGGAGGAGTAGGTGCCAGATTGAAGAAGGCAGAGTACATGTTAGAGTAGGCAAGAGACATATTCATAGCCTGTGACTGTCTAGTGCCTATTTATGGAGTAACCAGGCCTCCTCTCTCCTAGCCTGCAGAGCGGTCCCACCAATAATTTTCCCAAACGATGGATGATGACATGGGCAGTCATGGAGAGCCCAAAGAGGGTGGCGGGATGGGTCTAGACCCATTTGAGCATCGGGGGATTTGTGGGGCCATGGCGATCCAGGAACAGGACAGAAGAAAATGTGCAAGAAGTAACTTTGTGGGTGTTAATTTCCCTGACTGGTCTGATACCATTCCTCCAAATGGGTCCAAGAGGCAGCTGTGTCGCTCTTAAACCAATATCCACATACAGTCTTGAACCTAATCTTTCCAAAAACCTGTATTTCCAAACAAATGCCCATTCTTGGCTGAGCCTGCCCTTAAATATAGGCCTTTAGTATTATTCCTCTACTTGAGGTTTGTATGGCATCTAGTGGTTTGCTTCAAGGTGGTTTGGGAATCCTCAATATGAGGGAGGAAGTGGCTGCAAAAGGTGGAACTCTTATTCCTGATGTGCGCACCCTCTCGGGCATGCATTTGATCTGTTAACGCTGTAATTCCCATCATAAATTAGACCCTTTCACTGAATGAAATGTGTGCACTGCTATATGTTGTTGTTCAGTCCGCGCTGGTGAAGAATGTCCAATAAAAATGAATACCATTGAAACCCAACTCTTAACCACAGACATTGAAGTAAGAAGAAACCAGCAGCTACCTTGTGGAAACAGAGTTTAGACTAGAATCTGGCCATTTGCAAAAGTGAACTAGAAAAATCAATGGTTGTCAACAAGTTAATGTGTAGAAGTAACACATTTGCAGTGAGTTATTTCATAATGAAGTACTGTGTGATTTTCTGAGTAAATGTGAGATAGCATTTCTGCAGGAAACCTGGCTCACAGTTAGCCCTGTAATTGATGGTTTTCAAGTTATATTTCAACAAGCAATAGGAACTATGAGAGGCTGCCCCTTGGGTGGCTTGCTTACAACTAATCGATCAGATGGTGATCTGGCAGTGATAAAATAATATGTTGCCCATAGGGGAATGCCTGCCATAACTGTGAAAGGGGGAAGAGTAGCGCCAGTCTTTTATGTACTAATCATTAATGTATTGGACTGATAATTTGGATGACCTTGGTAATTTCCTGGAGGATTTGGCAGAAATATTGACTGAATGGAATATTGACTATCCCACAGGATACACAATAGGGGTGGTGACTTGAATTCTTACTGTCATGGTCCTGTCATTAGTGGTAATACATTAAGTGAAAAGATTGGTGGTCGAGAACTTTCTAAAAAAATGTGCAAGACAGGAATTGAGGCGTGATGTGTGGGGGACCTGAAATGTACACCTCTTAAATGAGCATTTACCAGGGGGAACTATTTCATGCCCAACTAGGTCAAATGGTCAAACTTCTTCAGTCCTTGACTATGTATTTATATCAAGCAACTTAGTTCCATCGTTCACTAGTTTTGATGTTATTAATACAAAATTAAGTGATCATATGATGTTGTTTTCAAATTTGGAAGTTTATAACCAATTAATTTGTAGGGATACCCTTAGACCTATGACAGTAAATTGTCAGGGAAATAGGGTTAGATGGAGTGTGTATAACACTTAACTCTTTAATGGAAAAATTTAAATTACTTTTATTACAACTAATTTATAGGAACAATTAGAGTTATACTCGGTTAGTGATCTAAACTCTATGGCTTGGCCTACCTTGAATGTTGTCATGGTGGGTGAACCCCAAAATAACAACAAATCAATCAAAAGACACAGGTTTGATAAGAGTGTACAAGTAGGGAAAAAGGCTAGTAGGAAAAGAATAAGATTAATCAGGAAAAATATTAAAGATTTAAGTGAGAGAGCTATCTTAATAAAAAGGGAACAGTAATATTGGCAGAATTGGTGTAACTGGTACAAATATGACTTAGAACAAAGAGCTGGTGAAGCTATGTTAAATATAATTTTGAAAAAATCAGATCCAAACTTTTGGACAATAGTTAATGACTTGAAATTTAAGCAAATTGAGAAACAAGCGAATCCTATAGGGGAAAGGGTATGGATAGACCACTTTGCTAATCTATATGGGAAAGAATGAGGAGCTATTTGTCTCGTTTTGGGGGACGTTAAAGCAAGGTGGCAGCTGGATTTCTCTATAGAAGATGTGGATAGGAATGATAGTAACTCTAGAGCAGGTGGTCCAAACCAATTGTCTAATAATGTGTTTAAGTCAATGCCTGAAACCTGGGCAGGAATTCTATACATTTTAGTTAAAAGTATCGTTACTGAGCAAAGAACACCAGCTTCTTGGAAAAAATCATATATTCCACCCATATACAAGAAGGGTGATAGGCTTAATGCCTTACATTATAGACCAATTACCCTAATGGACACTGACAGCAAGCTTTTGTCGGCCATGATATTACAGAAATTAGAGGAGTGGGAACATGGAAAGGGTATACTGAGTGCATTTCAAACTGGACTGTAATACTTTGCTTGTTTCGCAAATCCAAATGATTGCTTGGAATAAGGATGCAACTCTGATCTATGCTGCTGTCCTGGATTTCTAAATGGCTTTTGATTTGGTCAACCATAATTTGTTATGGTTAAAACTGCGAGACTGCGGGTTGCCTCTGTGTTTACTCCAAAATCTTATTTATTTGCACTCGGATACTTTTTTACAAGTACGATTGAACATAGAAGGGGCAATGTCTAGAGAAATTAGTACCTGCTCTGGACTAAGGCAGGGTTGCGTTTTGGCACCATGCCTTTTTAATTTATATGTTGTTGATATTGGAGAAACACTGGAGAAGGCTGTTTTTGTTAGCCCCAAGGTAGGAAATAGGCATTTAACATGGTTTCCATATGCTGATGATTTCATTATTTTTGATCAATCAATCAATCATGTATTTATAGTGCGCACTATCACCAAAGGCATCATGGCGCAATCAACTACAAGTAAAAGGAAACGTCCATCACTCAAACAAGTAGTTCACTTCTGAACAGCTCAAAATCCGAGGTGGGACGTAGGGATAATGGCAGAGTGTTCCAGAGTCTCGACCCTGCAATGGAGAAGGCTCTACTGCCCACTCAGTCTTAACAATAGTTGGGTACACACAATAGTGCTGCCTCCATAGATCACAGTGGGACAGTAACGTTGCAATTAATTCTGAAGGGACAGGCAACCTTTTCCATTCAGGGCTCGATGTAAAATACACGAGGCTTTAAAGTTGATTCGTGCAGAAACAGGTACCCAGTGCAAAGATTTGCAAGCCTTCGTAACATGATGACCAAACAGGATACCGCTAGCCAAATGAACCGCAGCATTCTGTAGAACCTGAAGGCGATAAATAAGGTATGCCGGTTGGGAGAGATAAATGGCATTGCAATAGTCAAGACTGCCATTGAGGCGTGCTGCCTGCAACAATTTGAGCATAATATTATTTCGGAATAAAAGGAATAACATTTCTCAATTGTTTCAGTTAAGAATTGATCTGGCTATCCATCGCTAGCGAGTAAGAAATCTTAACGCCAAGATCTCGGACCATCCCCTCCGGCACAATAAACAGCGGGCCCTTTTTCGGATCTGCTGCGAGGCTCTTACCACCAGCCTGCAGCCCCAGGACCGCATGGAGGGGCACTGCGGCCCAGTGAGGCTGAATCCATCATGGCCACCACTGCCTGACCCTGTCCTCATTCATCATGCCTGGAGGCAGATGCGATTGGTCTGCTACCGTCTAAAATCATGCAGCCAATGGAGCCGGATGGCGAACGCCGGCCTCCACCAAAGGGCCGCACATAAGGTACGAGACAACTCCTGTCTGAGCCTGTCCGGGACCTGGAGGGCTCTGGTGGGCCTGCCCTACCACCTGCCCTGGCTGTAAAGACCGGTTTCCTCCCCACCACACGCTGGTAAGAATACCACCAACCATTCATACCTATATCCATTGCAGCATTACGTTCGGTAGAGCACCTCCTCCTTCTTCACTCCCTGCGTCCCTGTGACTGCGGCCCCTGCTGTCCACCTTTGCTCCACACTGAACTGCGCTGCCTCGACTTCCCTCCTGATACAACAGTTTACTGAACTAGTTCACGTTACTTGAGTGCAATACCGCCATAACCTCCCTAATTGCAGATGACATTCCTCTCTCCCTACAAAAAAAAACACTATACCTGCTACACTGTATCTGCAATTGCCCTAATCACTTTTCTGAACTGTTACCTGTACTCACCATGTATGCAACCTGATGGTAGCTCCCCGTAAAATGATTAGCTTTCCCAGACTGTATATGCACATCTACTGTGTCTTTTGCATGCAATCTGATATAGCTCCCTGTAACATGAGGAGAAGCTTGCCCTGACTGTATATCCACACCTACTATGTCCTTTGTATGCAATCTGATGTAGCTCCCCGTAACATGAGGAGAGGCTTTCCCAGACTGTGTAGCCACATCTACTATGTCCTTTGTATGCAATCTGATGTAGCTCCCCATAAAATGAGGATTAGCTTTCCCAGACTGTATAGCCACATCTACTATGTCCTTTGTATGCAACCTGATGTAGCTCCTCGTAACATGAGGAGTAGCTTTCCCAGACTGTATATGCACCCCTACTATATCCTTTGTATGGAACCTGATGTAGCTCCCTGTAACATGAGGAGAAGCTTGCCCTGACTGTATATCCACACCTACTATGTCCTTTGTATGCAACCTGATGTAGCTCCTCGTAACATAAGGAGTAGCTTTCCCAGACTGTATAGCCACACCTACTATGTCTTTTGTATGCAATCTGGTATAGCTCCCCACAACATGAGGATTAGCTTTCCCAGACTGTATAGCCACATCTACTATGTCCTTTGTATGCAACCTGATGTAGCTCCTCGTAACATAAGGAGTAGCTTTGCCAGACTGTGTAGCCACACCTACTATGTCTTTTGTATGCAATCTGATGTAGCTCCCCATAAAATGAGGATTAGCTTTCCCAGACTGTATAGCCACATCTACTATGTCCTTTGTATGCAACCTGATGTAGCTCCTCGTAACATGAGGAGTAGCTTTCCCAGACTGTATAGCCACACCTACTATGTCTATTGTATGCAATCTGAAGTAGCTACCCATAACATGAGGATTAGCTTTCCCAGACTGTATAGCCACATCTACTATGTCCTTGTATGCAACCTGATGTAGCACCCCGTCACATGAGGAGTAGCTTTCACAGTCTGTATATTTGCACCTAACATATCCTATGTATGCACTTTTCTGTAACCAGCACCTAGATGCCTCAGGGTTTTGTGCGCTGCATTAAATGCTAAATAAACAAATCAGGACTTCAGTCTTACTGCTGTTTAGTTTTAGCCAATTGACTTCCTTCCAACCCCTGATAGCATCGACACAAAGCCTCAATTGGGCTGCTGTCCCCAGTTGATCCAGGTCCATCCTAAACAGGACTTGAGTGTCATCAGCATAGGAAAAAACTGGAAGCCAATGTACCGGATATGTGCTGCCAGGGGCTGGATGTACAGATTAAAAAGTAGTGGGGACAGATCAGAGCCCTGCAGAACCCCACATGTCACTGCAACTGGTGGTGATGTAAACGGCAGAAGGGATTTGGACTTGAGAGGCCAAAAATGCACATAATCAATCCAGCACTGGCCCTGATATACCGGCAGCTTTGCAGCCGAGATACAAGAATCTCATGATCAATGGTGTCGAAGGCGGTCAACAGGTCTAATAAAATAAGACCTGCCATGCCGTCTCTGTCCCTCATCATGGTGAGATAATCCAGTGCTGCTGCAAGGACTGATTCCATCCCCATTAGGGGGCGAAAAACCCATTTGACAAGGATCAAGCATTTTCTGTCCTTCCAGGAAGGATCTCAATTGGGCGGTGACAACCACTTTCCATACCTTCATCATGAACGGTAGTAGAGAAATGGGACGGCAATTTTTCAAAAACGTGGCATCCAGTTATGGCTTTTTAAGCAAAGGAATCATTAGAGCTCTCTTTAGTGCAGCTGGGATCTGCCCAAAAGACAGCAAAGAATGTACAGCTTCGGCAATAATGGAACAAAGGTTCTCCGGCACCCGTTTGAATAACGGCAAAGGAATATCATCGAGGGGTGAGGCTGATTTGAGACCTGCCACCAAACAACTGATTTCAAGAGTGTGTGTTGGTATAAAGAAATGAAAAGGGGTTCTCACAGTCTTCACAGGGAGAGATTGGGGTGTCTCAACCAAAGGCTGTTTTGAGCTTTTCGCATCCGCATTCTCTATGTTCCCCCTAATCCCTTCAATCTTTTCAATAAATAAATTAGACAGATTGTTGCACAGCATCTGTGAGTTAGAGGACACGGAATTCGTACTGGTATCCGAGAGGTTTTATACTACTTGAAAACGTTTTTTTGGTGAATCTGCTGCAGATTGAATGGAGGTCGTGAAATGAGTAATTTGGCCTCTTTAAGAGCTTTGTGGTAGAAAGCACGATGTTTCTTAAACTCATCTAACAAATGCGGATCATATTGCCTTCTCCATCTATGGCTGACTGAAAGGCGGTGAAGGCGTAGCTCCGCTGTGAACCAAGGGGCAGACGGGCGTGGAGTCATAGCAGCCCACTTGAAAGGAACTTACTCATTGACCACCATATTAAAAGTCAAAGTAAGTCTAGATATTGCCGATGGTGCCAGGCAACATTCATGCTCTGTCCTACAGTAGTAGGAAGTAACCTTAGAAAACAGGTCAATGGGATCGACTCTTGACCAATTCCTTTGATAAACTTTAGTGGGATATTTACATTGTTCAGGGAACCCTGAAACCTGAATTATAAAAGGAGCCACCCGATGGTCAGAACACGTCAGAGGGTTGGAAGAGAACACGGACAAAGATTGGAGAAGTGCAAAGATCAGATCTAAAGTTTGACCTTTTATATGAGTGGCTCCCAGCACGTGTTGCACTAGCAACTACTTGTTCAGGCCAGTCGAAAAAGAACTATCAGCTTGATTCGAATCTGCCTCAGCCCAAAGATTAAAATCCTCTAACACTGTCAGGTTCTTGTAATGTAGAACCAGTTCTGAGATGTCATCGAGAAAGGCCTTCTCAAAGGCCATAAAATTAGAGGCTGTGCAGCGATAACTCAGAAGAAAAATGACAAACCAGAGAAGCGGTAATTGCAATCCTAGCTAACAAATACTCCAACTCAGCCACAATGGATATTGGCAATAGGGAGCAGTTGAATTCCAACCTATATATAAGAGCCACTCCCCCCACTGGATGCAAGAAATTCCTATCAGCATGCAACATAGCATAACAGACGGGCTAAATTTGTACTATATCAGGTCAGGAGAAGTCTGAGAACCGCATCTTTGTTACAAAGACCAAATCCGGCGCATGATTTTCAATAAAAGTGCACATATGCGTTTTGTGTGCCACTAATGACCTAGCATTAATGAAACAAGCTTGGGGTGAACTCTTGGAGAAAATAGTCCAACGAGAAACTTGTGTATGATGCCACCCTGCAGGGAACTGCGTAGTCACCGGTGCTAAAGCCAACAGCAATGAACGCAACATACACTTACCGGTATTGGATCCCGCTGATAGCTGAGATGAGCGCAGACGGTCCGGATTTCGGCCTGAATTCGGGCTGGGCTAAGTCGCTGCACTCCCGCCATCATCTACTATAATGGATACCACTGTATAGCAGAGACCAATCCCAGAAAGAGATCGCGAAAAAAGGAAAACAAGAAGGTACTCGTTGCCAACTATGAGTGTGTGTGTGAAATCAAAGACAGCTGGGTGATGCAGTCCTGCACGAGGCACCAGTTCACGCCCAAGTATACGCACACTTGGCGCCGCAAGGAGGAGTACAAGGAATTAAATTAAAAAAGGGAGAAACAAGAAACTAAAATTACTATGTTTTAAGAAGGGAAATGCCCATAAAAACAGGGTGTCTAGTCAGCATCCTGGCACAGAAGCACATCAAAGGAAATGAAAAACAAACACACAAATTTAGCAAATGATAAGATATAAAATCCATACTTTGACGTGTGTAGCCGTGTCGCTCATAATAAGTATTAAGCCACCTATAGGCCTTCAGTATCTTCTGAATGCCTTTAAAGAGTATGTGGAATTACATTTTTTTAATTAATCCCATAAAATCTAAAATAATGACATTTTTCAAGAAAGAGAACAAAATATAAATTTGGCTGATATATTGAGAGTGAGCGCTCAGATGTAACTTTGTCAATTCTTTATTTTGTTTTTGCCATCTTGCAAAAAAAAAACTCTGGTACTGCCAAATCAAATGTGTGCAATCAATAGAAAATGGGGGACATTTTCTTTATTACCAGTTTTAAACTTTTACCGAGACAAAGTGATACCTAAAATAAGTTATGACTTGGAAGTACTCCCTACCTGGTTATCTGAAGAGGCTGTGAAGTATGAATCTTTAATTTGGAGGAAGGTTTTATTCTTTTTACATAAGTGCATTCTGATGGAAGTCATAAAATACAAATTGGGATTGGTATCTCTGAATCGTATTATATTGTGGCGACGACAATCCTGGTATCGGAAAATGTTGTGCTCCTCCCCTGAAACCCTCTGTTTCCATTTAGGAAATTAAATAAGTTCTCCTGGGTGCCTCCCCTTAAGAACGTTTGTGGATTACTCTATTGGAAAATTTACAGGACCTCGAAGTTGATGCTGAGTTATTAGTTCAAGATCCTGTCAGGCTGAACACTAGGGTAATGCAGAATATTTGGATATCCACGTGGAGTCAAACTGGGGAACATCCTTTGTATTACAAAATGAGGCTGTTCCATAAAAACTATGGTGTGGCTGAGAAATATAATCAAAAGTCTCAGGACCGTACATGCCGAAATATGTTCATGAGATTCCACATGAATGGGATTATGTGTGTGCGAAGAGGTCTTCCAAAAAATGGTGCTTTTTGTAGATTCTGTAAAGATCTTAATATTACGGAAGATCTAAAACATTTGTTGCTGCATTGTACTAGCCTGAATTTGCTTCGTTTTCAGATGTTTAGAAAATGTGTTTATAATGTAGCCACTGTGCATGGGGAAAATCTGTGAATGTATATGGTGGGGGGTACATCAGTATCTATGTCTTTAGCAATTCTTCAATTTTTAAAAATGTGCAGATTATTTTAAGCTTTTTATCTTCCCAAATCATGTTTTAAGAAATAATTTTTTTAAGAAAGAAATGATGCTTCCTATTTTATGGATTCTTGTTATGGTATTTTATGTTTGTAAAGGTATATTTTTAAGGTTTGATGTAAACCATAAATGATTAGTAAAACATGACGATGAGCAGATTTGCTATAGTGGAACAGGGGACCTTGGTAACACTCTCAGTCATAGCATATGAAGCACCTTGTTTGCTACTGCTGCTGTCTCTCCCAATAATGAGAGTAGGTATATCATTGGGTCTTACATAGTGCTCTTTCTGCCATTTGTAGGGCCTCCTAGTGTTGTGGGTCCTGTGGGCGAGGGGTTGGAAGGTTGCTGTTGCTAAATTGGTGGTGCCAAGCAAACTCTTCAGTCCCGCGACCTTGCCCTTTCATATTCAGACAACAATGTTAACAGTTGAGCAGAGTAAGTAGAATCCGCAAGAATTGTAAGCTGCAAAGCAGTTTTTAGACAGAAAGCAATGAGCAATGGTTAACAAGCAAAATGGCGATTCTTGCTACATTTAAAATGGCCGCTCCTTGGTCAAGCATAGCAGTTTATATTTCTATAATTCGGTGCATAAGACGGTTGACCCACGGCCATCAAGTTACATATATTATTCAAATGAAAGGTATTCATTTTTCCAGATTGACACCAAGTGGATCAGGAAACCCAATGTCCTCTAGATGGGTACACATCTATGTAATAAACCTGCAGTGGTGCTTGATAAATCTTAGGATGGTCGAGTTCCTTGGTGCCAGCCTGAATGAGAAGGCATCATTCCGGCTGGCCTATTGGTAACCATGGTCATAGTATGTAACCAATTGTTCTACCTCTCTGTACTTGCTAGTATTTCTTTGTACTTGGTCTTCTGACTCACTGTAACTTCTTCACTGTGTAACTACGCTTTTAAGTATCATTGTACCTTGTGCGCCCAGCTACCTAAGGGTTTGGTGCGCCCTACAAATCAATAAATAAACAAACAAACAAACAATAACCATGGTCATATTGGTGGGCATATTGGTCAGTTTGTGGCATGAATGCTAAGGGGTGGATGTGGGGGTTGGGTGTGAGAGAAACATGCTATACTTGAACGTTAGACCAGTGTGAGGAGGATGAGAGGTGCAGGGAGGAAAGGCCTCTGCTGTGCCCAACCGTAGAGCACTGGTGTTAAAACTGTGGGGGCTTGGCTCCCCTAGCGAGTCCCGAAGGATGCCAGAGGGGCCACAAGGCTTTTAAAAAAGGGATTACTGTGACTGCTTATAATAGAAAATATGGCATCTGGGGGGACCAGCAGCACTATTTGTACTCGGGGGGGTTCTGCAGGAATGTTTTTACACACGCAGAGGATCAGAATAACACGTTTGAATAACACTGCTGTAGATGAATGAGGTTGTCAGGGTACAAAGAAGGATGAGAGTTGGGTGTCAGTGCTGCGTCATGAGTCACATCAGAGCAGAAAGGTACGCCTGGATATAGCTAAGATAATGATTTACAAACAGTTCATTCTGCCAGTATGTAACGAGCAATAACACTCTCCCCCAAGAAGACAACAATTGACAAGTGCACATAAAAACCTATGATGAGCCATTACTTTTTATGTACAATGAAATACTGTCTTTCAACCTTTGCTCTTTCTTTTTCTAGTACCGGGCAGTCCTCTGGCCGTAGCACAACACACTTCCTTAAAGGCATTACCTGCCTTTCATCTAAAACAAGAACCCTGTTATCAAATGCCCCAATCAGGTTGTTTTTTTCTGCTGGGGACTTCTCAACATGCTGGCGGCATTTATGAACCATCGATCAGTCGAGAAGCCCCTTGTCTTGCCTTGCACTCCCTGCACCAAGGTTCCATGTAATAATGGCGACATTATTGCATGGAACATGCGGGGGACACCCCCGCAACCCCCAAATGTTTTTTTTTTTTTTATTTCTTTTTTTGCCCCTGTCTCCATATATATGGGCACCTAAATAATATCGCCACAACCTTTTTTACGGCGACCATATATATGGCGATATTATTACCTGACACCTGCACCAATATGGTCCCTTTACAAGTGGTCGCCATTCCCCTTGTTATCATAGACGAGGGTCCTCTGTTTGTAGTGGGAGAAGCCACCGCCCTCGTTAAACCTAAAACACCAGGTGGTGTTGAATCCCAGCACTGGCTGGATCTTGGCAGGTTCAAATGGACTCTTTGCTGCCTGCCTCCCCTCCGTAAACTCACGAATGACACCAGAACATTCACCATCACTGGCTAGATGAACTCTAATCCAACATCCTCATTTTCACAGCTATCACACCAACTTCTGTTGTCCCACAGATTTTACAGGGCACGAAAAACGGGTTGCCGCTTGAAAAATGCACACATGCTAGCTGTGTTTTTAATGTACGATGCCATGGCAGCTGCGTTACAGTGGGTTGTATTTTTAAAAGGACAATCCTCTATCCGCAGGAAGTCTGGGTTGCCAGATGACTCTATGTCACGTGGGATACCCCATTCCACTCCCGGGCTTTGCTTTTACCTTAGATTTACTTCAGTCCATTTTATTCAATTGGAGTGACCCAACACTTCAGTTACCAGAGCAGGCAAATGATGGAGATGGGGAAGCCCAGAGCTGGGACATTGTAGCCATTCTGATGTGAAATGGCTCCTGGCAATCTCAATGGCAGCACACACAGTTACACAAACGGCTGCTTCCTGTATGAGGCCGAGGGCCCAGGGATGAAGGACTGTGCAGACGTGGCCGTGACTCTGAAGCATTGCTGCCAAAATTGAGCCTCCCAACAGAAGGTTAACATTAAATGGTGAAAAAGAAAACGCCAAAGTCCTTCTGTGTCCGCGGGTCTGGCTGCTTGTGCCAGATACCTTGCTACAGCAGTCCACGTGCAGTGATGGCAGGCACGTCATCTGGTTTGATCTCTGCATGCACATGTACCATGCCAGAGGTCAGCAATCGCCGCCACCACGAGAAACCGTCATTTCCCATGGATTCTTATGGACCAAGCTTGCTTTTTGCAGATGTTCCTCAGGGATGTAGCCTACCCCATGGCATAAGAGTACCGATCACTGGATAGAGGCGCTGGAAGTTCCACATTGTGCAGTAACTCTCATGTGGAGACACCAGGTCAGAGTTTCCTCATTGCGTTCCAGCTCCATCCAGGAACTTAGAAGAGAATGGGGCTGTTGAGAAGGAGGCAAATGAATGCCTTTTATCTGAACCTTTTCCTCAGATCTGCCTCATGTGGAATGAGGCTGTATGACACATTCGCCAAAACAAAGCCACATAGTTTTTGTTAGGCGGTCCTCTGCACACCAGTCCGCTACACACCAGGACACTGCTCACATTTCCCCAACATCTCCTCCCACGGTTCAAGGCTCAAGTGATTCGGTGAACCCAAAGGACCGGAAACTCCGTACCAGCTATGGTGTACGGGCTCGATTGCAACCCTTTCTGCATTGGCAATTGCCTTGGAGAACGTATAGCAGAAGGGGCGGTGTTACGTCTCCACGTCGATCACGTGATCCAGAGTGGCGTTCCTCGCGTGACCTTGGTGGACGTCACATGACCCAGAGACGTCACATGACCCAGAAACGCACAGTATAAAGGTCTGAGAGACAGAACACTCATTGCTTCTCAGCTGTCTTCAGACTCTGTTTGGCGTTACGTATTGCTCCACTGTTACCTTGATCACGGAACTCTACCTCGGACTCCTTCGGATACCCTTTGTACCTTTGCTTGGAACTATTTACTTGGTGCCGGACTTTGGACTACATCCTGACTTGTCTTTGGATCATCCCTTGGTACTTCACTGAACTCCTATGCCATTTCCCTTCTGGGGATCCAAGTCACGCCTTCACTCCTACAGGTGGCTGATCCTACATCCACGCTATCTTACGGTCCTACTATTTCAGGGACCGCCGCATCATCTGAGTCTCGAACCTCTACTAGGTTTCCTGGGTTTTCCTAACACCCGATAGGTAAGACCTTTTAGATCCTTTTGATTCACTGAATATGTATTGTAGTTGCCTGGTACTTAACCTCGTTCCTTTTTGACAGCAACATTGGTGTTCCAGAGGTTCCGTGGATCTGGGAAGTCATCTCCCACCTGTGGCCTCAAAGGTCGTACAGCGGGTTTCTTTTAGTTTCCCTGTACGTCACTTGGGGACGGAGGTCTCATCGGTCTACACGACACTCAAGTCAGAACAGACTGAGAAGCCGTATAGTCGTGTTAGACAATGCAGGGATCCACGGAAGAACCCATAGCTGCTTTAGTCCAGGCGATTACAGTATTAAGGGCAGATATGGCCGCCGCGAATACGGTGATCCACCAAAGGTTAGACTCCATACAGAGTGTTCAGCATTCCCTTCCTGCAGACCCTGAGTTCGGAGATGCTAGCTCCTCAACCACACCTCCTCCCTTGGCTAATACTACAGTCCCAACTCCGGTGATCCTCCCAACCCCTACCCCCCTGGCCGCTCCTGAACGTTTTCAAGGTGACCCCAAGAAATTCAGGACCTTCATTAACCAGTGCAAGTTACATTTCTTGTGCAGACCTTTGGCCTTTCCTACTTCCACTGCTAAAGCCGCCTTTGCCCTTTCCCATTTAGCCGGGACAGCTGCAGCTTGGGCTAACCCTCTGTTGGAGAATAATAATCCAGTCCTTTATGACTTTGATCTGTTGGTTCTAGAAATGTCTCGAGTATTTGATACCCGACACAAGGCACAGTCTAGGGATTTGGAGTTGTTAGAACTAACTGAGGGTAGAAGGACTTTGATAGAATACATCACCCGGTTCAATCAATTAGTTGCTGAAACATCATGGCCAGAAAGCAAGCGGGCAGTTGTCTTTTATAGAGGGTTGAGTAACATAATAAAAGATGCTTTAGCAGTGATCCCTTCTATGCCCACTCAGTATCAGGAACTAGTTGATCTTGCACTACAAGTAGATGCACGACGATCGGAGCGTAGAGCCGAGTTGGGGGTTTCTTCCCATCCTACACTTGCCAGTACTCCTGCTTCCAGTACGGAAGAACCTATGCAAGTGGGAGGTTTACGTAGCCCTATTACAACATCTGAGAGAGAACGTAGAAGGGTGGATAATGCATGATTTTATTGTGGCACCATGGGACATTATGTGAAAGAGTGTCCTCGACGTCCCAAGAAGAGCCAGGTTTTTCGGACAACTCGACCTTAGATCCGGAGAGCAGGTCGAGTGTTCAGTCTCCACCTCCGGGTACCCCTCTTGCCTTTGCTCGTGTTCAACCCGTCTCTGTAAACGCTACACTATGTCCCTCTACAGGCCTTCTTCATACAGTCACAATCATCATTGATTCAGGTGCTACTGGAAATTACATAGACATTGCTTTAGCCCATTCCCTCAATCTACCTTTAGTGGTAAAAACCCGACCTGAACCTGTTCAAGCCGTAGATGGCTCTGCGTTAGTTTCTGGTCCTGTTAGACACCAAACTGCACCTCTCTTGTTGACCATACAAGATATTCACACAGAGACCTTAAGTTTTGACTTAAACACCACACCTCAATTCGGTATCATATTAGGGATACAGTGGTTACGTGAACACAATCCGCTGATTAATTGGCAATCAGGCACTGTGCTCTTCGAATCCGAGATCTGTCAGAATTATTGTCTCCCGATCCATCAAACAACTGATACCCCTTCTTGGGCTTTGGGAGCCTTAGCTCAACTCACGCTGAGTGTTGATGGATCTGAGCTTGTGACTCCTCATACCGTTGGGGGGTTGGTGTCTGGGATTCCGTCTGAGTACAAAGCATTCGAATCAGTTTTTGATCGTGGCTCTTCTGAGGTACTACCTCCACATAGACCATATGACTGCCCAATCGAATTAATCCCTGATTCCACTATTCCTTCGGGCAGGATTTATTCTTTATCTCCTTCGGAGGAACTAGCACTGAAAGAGTATGTACAGAACGCCCTTCGTTTAGGACACATCTGCCCCTCTACTTCACCAGCTGCAAGCCCTATATTTTTTGTACCTAAGAAAGAGGGGGATTTACGTCCTTGTGTGGATTATCGGCGTATTAATGCCATCACAAAAAAGGATAGGTATCCAATTCCGTTAATCACACCCCTTCTGGACCACTTATCACATGCTTCTGTTTTCACCAAGCTTGATCTGCGCGGCGCATACAATCTAGTACGGGTTCGCGAGGGCGATGAGTGGAAAACTGCTTTCTGCACTCGTTACGGCTTGTATGAATACCTAGTCATGCCCTTCGGTCTGTGTAATGCCCCGGCCACATTCCAACGCTTTATGAATGACATATTCAGGGATATTTTGGATGTATACATGGTTGTGTACTTGGACGACATCTTGATCTTTTCTCGTAATCTTGATGACCATGTAAAACATGTCCGAGAAGTACTATCCCGTCTCAGAAAACATTCCTTATTTGCCAAACCTGAGAAATGTCAGTTTCATAAAACGTCTGTTGAGTTTCTGGGATTCCACATTACTGCGGGAGCGTTATCCATGAACGATTCCAAGGTCAGAGCAGTCTTAGAGTGGCCAGTACCTCAAACACTCAAGTCCTTGCAGTCCTTTTTGGGCTTCGCCAACTTTTATAGGCGCTTCATTTCCTCCTTTTCCACAATCGTTGCCCCGCTCACGGCCCTGACCAGTCCTCAGGTACCTTATCGTTGGCAAAGGGAACATCAGGAGGCTTTTGAGGCTTTGAAAACCGCTTTCACTACCGCACCGGTGCTCCAGCACCCCAATCCTGATCTTCCATTCATAGTTGAAGCGGATGCCTCTTCTTTTGCTCTCGGTGCGGTATTGTCCCAATCATGTCCTACAACAGGCAAATTACACCCAGTGGCATACCATTCCCGTAAGTTCTCCAGTACTGAGACTCACTACACCGTTACGGAGAAGGAACTCCTGGCTGTCATGGACGCCTTTCGTGTTTGGCGCCATCATCTTCTGGGGGCTAAACATCCAATCACTGTATACTCAGATCATCGAAATTTACAGGACCTGGCTTCATTGAAGTGCATTAATAGCAGACAGGTTCGGTGGCATCTTTTCTTTTCCTCTTTTGATTTTCATATTATGCATCGTCCTGGTACTTCACATGGTAAAGCAGACGCCTTGTCACTTTCCCCAGGTGGGGTCGAGTTGCCAACCTTCCCTGACACTGTTCTCGGAAAGAGTCATGTAATTTGTCTCTGTACACCCTCATTGTCATTATTAGACTCGGTCCGAACCTGGACTAGCATTCATTCCGAACAGTTGCGAGAATGGGACCCCGTGTATTCTGATGGTTTGCCTTTCGTGCATGAACGCCTGTTTCTTCCCACACCTGACACTCGTAATCTGGCCCTTGAGTGGTCTCATGATGCTCCTTTTAATGCCCATCCCGGTCAGGAGCGCACTTTAGATCTTCTCAAGCGCTGGTGTTGGTGGCCCTCTATGAAGCGCGATGTGGAGTGTTATGTCAATTCGTGCACAGTGTGTGCTCAGGCTAAACATCAGAGAGGCCGACCGGTTGGGTTACTACTTCTGCTTCCGGTACCTCCCAGACCTTGGCATACACTGTCTATGGATTTTGTTACCGATCTCCCCAAGTCACAAGGTTTTGACTCCATCTGGGTAGTGGTGGACACGTTCACAAAAATGGCTCGTTTTGTTCCTTGTAAGGGTATTCCTTCGGCTCCGGTCTTGGCGGACTTGTTTTTCGAACACGTGTTCATGTTATTTGGACTCCCTTCGGTCATTATATCCGATCGAGGATCACAGTTCACCTCTCGTTTTTGGAGGTCGTTGACTAAATTGTTGGGCATTGATACCAGGTATTCTTCGGCCTATCATCCTGAGACTGATGGGCAGACCGAAAGGACAAATCAATCCATGGAGCAGTATCTTCGCTGCCTTATATTGCAACACCAGTCCTCCTGGTTGGCCGTTATACGACTTGCTGAGTTCGCATACAATAACGCGGCTCATTCAGCTACAGGTTATTCGCCTTTCTACGCCCTTTACGGCCAACATCCCAAGGTCTTGCCGGTCCCTGATGCTTCTATTTCTTCAAATCCTGCGGCCACGACATGTCTTAGGGATCTGTCTGCTATACATGCTAGTACTGTGGTCCATCTCACTGAAGCAAAGGCTTCTATGAAGGCCCGTGTGGATGGCAAACGTCTAGCTGCTCCTCCTTTGGTGGTGGGTTCTAGGGTCTGGTTGTCTTCACGTCATCTTCACCTAGTGGGTTGCCGGAAATTGCTGCCTCGTTTTGTCGGCCCGTATGTAATCTCTCAGGTTGTGAACCCGGTGGCGTTTCATCTAGTGCTTCCTAGTTCTTGGCGTATTCATCCTGTATTCCATGTCTCCCTCCTCAAACCCTGTCCCGACTCTGTCCGTCTCCGAGCCCCTGTTGTGCCGGTGTCCCTGGCCTCTCCTGATGTCTTTGAGGTGTCGGCCATTTTGGGGTCCCGATGGTTTAGGGGTAGGCTCCAGTATCTAGTGGATTGGAAGGGTTACGGCCCGGAGGAGCGTTCTTGGGTTTCCGCCTTGGATCTAGATGCCCCTCGGTTGGTGGCCCGCTTCCATAGGGATCATCCGTCCTGCCCACGGGGTCGTGGGCCATTGGGGAGGGGCTATGTTAGGCGGTCCTCTGCACACCAGTCCGCTACACACCAGGACACTGCTCACATTTCCCCAACATCTCCTCCCACGGTTCGAGGCTCAAGTGATTCGGTGAACCCAAAGGACCGGAAACTCCGTACCAGCTATGGTGTACGGGCTCGATTGCAACCCTTTCTGCATTGGCAATTGCCTTGGAGAACATATAGCAGAAGGGGCGGTGTTACGTCTCCACGTCGATCACGTGATCCAGAGTGGCATTCCTCACGTGACCTTGGTGGACGTCACATGACCCAGAAACGCACAGTATAAAGGTCCGAGAGACAGAACACTCATTGCTTCTCAGCTGTCTTCAGACTCTGTTTGGCGTTACGTATTGCTCCACTGTTACCTTGATCATGGAACTCTACCTCGGACTCCTTCGGATACCCTTTGTACCTTTGCTTGGAACTATTTACCTGGTGCCGGACTTTGGACTACATCCTGACTTGTCTTTGGATCATCCCTTGGTACTTCACTGAACTCCTACGCCATTTCCCTTCTGGGGATCGAAGACACGCCTTCACTCCTACAGGTGGCTGATCCTACATCCACGCTATCTTACGGTCCTACTATTTCAGGGACCGCCGCATCATCTGCGTCTCGAACCTCTACTAGGTTTCCTGGGTTTTCCTAACACCCGATAGGTAAGACCTTTTAGATCCTTTTGATTCACTGAATATGTATTGTAGTTGCCTGGTACTTAACCTTGTTCCTTTTTGACAGCAGCATCGGTGTTCCAGAGGTTCCGTGGATCTGGGAAGTCATCTCCCACCTGTGGCCTCAAAGGTCGTACAGCAGGTTTCTTTTAGTTCCCCTGTACGTCACTTGGGGACGGAGGTCTCATCGGTCTACACAACACTCAAGTCAGAACAGTTTTCACTGCATCCTCATGCAAGAGTGCTTGATAACAGGTGAATTTGATGCAAACCTAAAGTGTGGCTCCACCGACTAACAACAGAAAATGTTCCTGCTTAAGCAGATACTTTACTAAAAGTGTCTCTTCTTGGACCATGGGAACTCCCAAAACAACAAAACTCGTTTTAGGATCATAAGGTAGTTACAGACATTGATGTGATGATATAATGAAGAGGAACGCAATGCGGCTGCTTTTGTCATCCAGTGGTCTGCTGTCTCACATTGAAGCCATTTTACCAAGGTGTTTCCCTTTTTACCGGTATCTGGACTTTGCATCGAAAATTTATTCATCGAATTCATTTCCATCGAATTTTATTCATTGAAAATACCTTTCATCAAAATGCATTTTCTTTGAATAAAATGTGATGGATTTCGATGGATTTTCGGTTCAGGATTAAGGCTAGGGCAAGGTTTAGAAATAGGGTTAAGGTTAGGGCAAGGGTTAGAATTAAGGTAAGTTTAGGGTTAGGGTTAGAGTTAGGGTTGGAGTTAGGGTTAGGGCTAGGGTTAGATTTAAGGTTAGATTAAGGGTAAAATTTGGGGTTAGATTAACGGTTAGATTAAGGGTTGGTTTAGGATTAGGGTTGCAGTTAGAGTTAGGGTTGGGTTAGGGTTAAGTGGGGGTGTGCTTGAGGGTTGGGGGGTTGGGCAGGGAACCCCCCTAATATACAAGAAACACTAAAACGTTACAAGGAGTTGGACGGTGCTGAAATTTCAGCACTGGACAGCTCCATGTAACGTTTCAACGTGTAAAATAAATGCGTCGAGATGCTTTTTTGTACATTTAAAAGTACATATGCATCAAAACTTGTCTATCCCTATATTCGACGAACAAGTTTCGATGGATATGCACTTTTATAGATAAAAGATAGCTTTTCGATGTATTTAAATTCAATGGTTTTCCATCGATGCATCTCTTTTTCAATGCATTTTTGGTCGATGAAAAGACCATAAAACCTTGTTAACATACCCGCTCCCCCTGTGTCGAGCAGCTATCCAGTCCATGTCAAGGAGCGACGCCCTCAGGGAACATGCCCGTGCAGGTTTTGGATCACTGGCTAATGGCCAATTCACCCTGGTGGTTATCGGTGAATGCTCCCCCAACCCCGAAGTAGAGATAGTAAGGTCCACGGCAGTTTGGGCTCTGATACCGGAGCTGGAGACAATATGTGCAATACACAGGCTGCTGTTTTCTGTCAAAATGAACAGTGGGACCCATTTTCAAGGAGGGCAAATAGGAGTATTCCTCCAAGGCTTCAGCTTCTACCATTGACAGATCACCCCGTGCTCGCTGAAAGCCAACTGCGATGCTGAGTGCTTTTTGGCAGACCATACATACAGTCTTAAGGATAGCTGTCGATCAGAAGGAGAACCTGGAGAAAGCAAAACTAAGGCTCCTGCATGAATACCAAATTACACCCCATTCATTCACCCGGCGTATCACCAACTAGCCTCCTACTAAAGCTGGCGCTTCGTACCACCATCACTAAATTGCCACGGTGTGCTCTACTTGAGTATGACGCTGAATGCAGTATTCCATGAAGATCACAACAATCCGGAGAGCCAGCAGAGACGAGCCAGCAACTCCAACCTAAGAATAGGAGATGCTGTCCTTCTGAAGAACTCAAGGCCAAATGGAACTGATTCAATCGGCCAGTTGACCCACACCCTATCACTGTAGTAGCCAAGGAGGGAAGCATTGTCACAGCAAGATGAGGGTTGTCGCAGGCTACCCGAAACGTGCAGCTTTGCCGTTCAAAGCCCTGAAGCATTGCACAGGTGAAGGATGCAGCTGGCCACAGCAGTGCGAACAGTGTGTCATTAAGCTGAGCATTGCACAGCTGCAATCACAGGCACTGAACAGTAGGTGCCCCCAGGCGGCAACAATTGACATTTGCTTGGACAGCACACACAGTGGGTGCATTCAAAGGCTGACTTGGCCAACCGCTGTGCCATTCCTTATACATTGTGAGGGACCATTCAACCGCCATCTCACTGTAGCTCTAACAATGACATCAGCAAGGCCAAGAATGTAAGGTCACGTCACATGAGGAAACATGACCCTTTTTTCTTTGTTTTTCTCCTCGCCTGTCTTCAGCCCTCTGTGCTGTTCCTCCTCTCTCCCTCCCTGATTTTCCTACCTTTTTCTCTGATGTTCAACCCCACTCATCTCCAGCCCTCTGTGCCTCTTCCTTCCTGCCCTTTTGACCCTTTGTTCTCAGATTTTCTTCCTTACCCGACCCAGCCCTCTGTGCTGTTACTCCCCTCTCCCTTCCTGCTTTTGTGACCCTTTGTTCTCAGGTTTTCTCCCCCACCTCCACCACTCGGGGAAAGTTCACATCATACACTTCGGAGGCGGCCATACTAGGCGGTGCAGCTTGCCATGTGCTGGGTTTCCGGGTGTGCATTCTAGGTCCTTTCCTCTAGTTGGACGGTGTGGTGAGCGTGGACATTCACTCTGAGGATCCAGGCATCCCTGCTCACTACCGGCAGGTGATTTTGGCCTCCAGGATGTTTTTGGTTGTGGAAAGGAAAGGCAAGTGCTCTGAGAATACTCGGAGAATACTGTGGAACATTGGAAACTTCTTGCTCCCTTCCATTCCTTCCATGCCTGTGAGAGACCGTAAAACCGGTCAAGCTTGCGGTGACTGCTCGGCGGTCTGCTGAGCTCCCGCTGTCTTTTGGTAAGCCCTGCTGTTCACCTTGTGTTAAACCTTGCTGGGGTTTTTTTTGAGACACGGTGCTCCCTTCTGGCCCTTACTTGACGACTTTTTAGAAAATGCCAGTTATAAGGGCGATCATCACGAATAACTTGGTCAACAATAGGGACTTACTAATCAAGGATTTCCCTGGTACAGTGCCCCATTCCAATTCTCCTGTCTTTTCAGGCAGTATGGAATCCCTGCTACAATCTACATCCCCTACCCCCCCATGGGAGCGGTAGTCACTTATCCAACGTCCTGGCTTTAAGCGCAAAAAGGAAACAAAGGCTCCAGAAAAATTCCCTCCTCCCCACCAGTAAAGCCACCAAGAGCGATGCTATTATAGTTGTTGATGTTTTAGCGGGGCCCTCTTCCTACATGCATATGCAGCTGTGGAATATGGAGATTCCCCCTCATGTTGCTCACGTGAGGGTTAAGGGGGACCTTTCAGAGGGTGGTGAATTCGACAAGCCTGAAGGTTATGGGCCCATGCGGGTCCTTTCGATTCCACCCCTGTTGGTTAAAACAGGGGAAAGGACAGGGGAAGTTAACCCTGAATGTCCTGTAAAGGGGACTTGTGAAGGTGGTGCAGCTAGTGATCTTTCTTCTGGTGGAATTCCCTCGCCTATGAAATCGAATACTTTACTTGATCCTTCACTCTCAAAGGATATTCACTTAAGCAAGTCCTGTATGGCTCGAATAGGTGATCCTACCTTAAGGAACTTTGCCATGGATTCTAGAAACATCCTTATTACTAATGTTGATGAGCCTGGGGAATATGAATCTAGGGAGGAGCTTAAAAATACAATTCTAGCCTGGCTCAACCAAAGAGTGGGCCACAACTGTGTCAGAACTCAAGATCTGAGAGTCCTTCGCAGGATACAGATTGATGACTGATGTTCCCTTGATAACAGATGTTGTATTGTTGTTAGATGTGGACTAAGTAGTCGACCCTTGTTTAACAAAAATTCCAACTCGAAGACTATGACCCCATTTACCAAGTTAAGAATTATTGTGAATTGACTTTTTCTTTGATTATATATGCCTTGGTCGTATGCTCTTTTTCTGATGCTCTTACCATTTGCCTGATTATGTCATGCAATTTCATGTTATGTTTGTATTGTCTTTAGTTTTTTTGCAAGTGCACTGAGGCCTACGGGCGAGCTGCGCTATATAAGGAAATAAACTAAACTAAACCTGTCCCTAGGTCTCTGTGCTGTTCCCAGTGCTTTAAGTGGCATCGGAAAATGAGCCAGGGCTCGTCAAGGGGCCATGGCATAACATCGGGGATCTTTTGCAGCCTAATAGGCCCCGCTCCCTTAACAAGCTGGGCTTTATGACCTAATGGGCTGCAGGTGATCCACACCAGGCAGCCCTTTGGAGTGAGTATCACATTCTGCCCTGTGGGGGAGGGTACTGATTCCTACATCTCCTACCCAAAGGGATGTCTTGCGTGGGTCGACACCTCCCATTTTCTTCCTTAATGGTGGCACCTACCCCCGCCAGACATCCCTTTTCAGGGATAAACACCCGTGCACCCAGGGGTGCATGGGTGATGATCCCTGCATCTGTTATATAAAGGGATGCCTGGCGGGGGACAGAGCCACATGTTTCCATCCTTAATGATGGCGCGTCCCTTCACCAGGCATTCCTTTAACTGGGACATGCAGAGATCACGGGTGATCGCTGCATCTCTTATTTAAAGGGATGCCTAGCCAGGGCCAACGCAACCTTTAAGGATGAAAAGGAAAAGCTGCTAGCAGCAGAGGCCTTTTTGCCTAAAGCCTGGAGCTCCCATGAATGAGCGAGAGCTTCAGGCTTTAGAAAAGAAGTGTTGGCTTCCAGCGCCCTCACCTTTTCTTCATAATGGTGGCGCTAGACCCTGGGCATCTCTTTGTTAAAGGTATGCCTGGCAGGTGCCGGTGCCACCCTTATGGAGAAAAGGCCTTTTCTTTCTACAGCCTAAAGTTCTCGCACATGAGCGAGAGCTTCAGGCTTTAGGAAAAAAAGGCTTGGCCTCTGGTGCCATCATTGGTTGGGGCTGCCAGGGGGCATTAGGGAGCCCCTGCAGTGCCCTATCTCAGAACCATGTATCTGAGGCTGCTGGTGTTCAGCTCCAGCCAATTTAAAGCCCTGGCTAATCCACGCCTCCCCAGTCTGGCTTTTTTGGACTTTTTTCTGTTTCACAACCCTTTGCACTGTTCCTCCACTCACCCTTTCTGCTTTTTTCTTGACCTTTTTGTCTGCTTTCCTACCCCACCCATCTCCAGCCCTCCTTGTTGTTCCGCTTCTCTCCCTTTCACATCTGTTTGACACTTTTTTTCTCCTTTTCATCCTTCACGCTCCCCGCCCCCTCTATGCGGTTCCTCCCCACATCCGTCCCATTCAGTTTTGCCCCCTTTTCTCTGTTTTCCCCCCAAACCTTTGTCATGGAAGTCCCCGTAGGAACGCTATTACCCTGGGGTTCAATTAGAGGTCAGTGGGGTGCAGGGTGCGCATTACCAGAAAGGGACCACATAGCCCTGCAAAAACCACACGATTCATGAAATTCTGTGAGATATCATGAGACTGTGAAACCCTGCAAGACTTCTATCAATAGGACGTGAGCCTATGCAAGGCCCCGTCCACAGCATTCACGCGCCAGCGGTTCTGCTCAGGACTTACCAGGAAGGATGGCTGGTCCTGCTGCCACTTCAGGAGAATCCCTGAAGAGAATACACAAAAACAGAAAAGTCGTGGGGGAAGAGGACTTCACTTTGAAAGACTTACATCATGAAGAACACTTTTATAGCCTTATCTGCTCCCCTCCGGCATCCTGTGGTCCAATCTCAGACCTGGTAACAGCACTGCTCCAATCAGGATCCTTCTCATCTGTAATAAGAAGGGAAACAAGGTTAGGCACTTGGAAATGTGAACAAGAAGAGACTTAGAACTGCAGAGAAACACAGTAGATATTACTTGAAGCATTAGCGTACTTAAGAGACATGGTGCCACTGAGTCCCTGGACATTAATCAAACTTATCATGTAGAGTGACGTTACTAACATGTGGTCAACCATATGGGACCCGGAAATGAAGGGCTAGAGGAGCACAAGGCAATCCCAGGAGTCTCTCTGCTGTTGCAGGCCACAGTGGAGAAGGGATGTGATTGCATATACTCAAGGACTGCCCATACCCCAGGTACCAGTTGTCCCAGAAATGGGGGCAGGTCGGGAGTTTTGCAGAGAAAGAAGAACAAGGGGGTGGATAGGCTCTGGTACTCAAACTCCCTATTTATCGTGACAGAACACACTGGGAACCCATGGGAACACACACACCAATTGCACCAAAGACCACCTCCTAGTACTTGAGCCTGAATTACCCCAACCAGCTCATACCTTTTGTGGGGTACTCCTTGGGCTGTTGCAGTTCAGCTGTGGGGGTAACCCAGAAGGGAGAATGGGTTTGATCATCTGGATTGAATCTCTGTGATGCCTCTGGCAGCTGCTCAGCCAGGTAGGCCATTGTGCCCACCTCCAGCACTGTGCTGCTCCTCCCCTCTCCCTTCCCACCCTCAAACCCTCTTTCTTAGTGTGTCTTCCACCCAGGCGTCCAAAGCAAAGAGCCAACAAAGACAAGGGTGACTCTTGTGTGGCCACATTAGTGACTGGATGTCTCAACAGCCCCACACCAAGACCCACACCATGTGTCTCACCTCTCTTTCTGCACAGCCCATCCCATCTCTCTCACCAGACTATGCAAATGACACAGCACTATGTCACCAGCATGGATTCCTCTTCACAGCAACCTCATCCACATTTCCCTCAAGCCAACACACAAACCCCCCTACAATCACACAGAAGCAGAAGCTACGCACATCAATGCCCACATGCAGCTGACACCATTACCACCTAGGACCTGAACACACTCTTCATCACTGAAACTTGGCCCAGCCCCTCCTCAACCCACATCCTACATGCTCTCTCCCCTAGCGGCTACAACATTTATTTCATGGACAGTCAAAACAGGATTGGCTGAGATCTTGCCATCTTTCAAAAGTCTTCCATGAACAGCACAAAACTAGTAGTACCCACTATCAGCTCATTTGAGACCCTGTCCTGCCTCTTCCCCATCTCACCCATTAAAGCCATCACATATGCCTGATCTAAAGTCACCCCCAAACCCAACACTTCCTTCATTGATGACTTGATACCCCTTGACCGGTCTAATTGCTGGTCTAATCACTTTGTCATTCCCTTCATCATCGAAGGTGTTGGCCCAACAAGCCAGACACAACCTAAGCCTATCAAGCACACAATTGGCTACCACAAAGACTTCCCTACAGAATCGCTCAATGATAACCACACTAACCCCACCTCCTCTCAATCAGGATCACAGTCCAAAGAATGCAACCACATCCTAGTTGAAGTTCTCAACGACACCGTGAAAACCAACATCAATATACCTTCAGACCAAAGTTCTTTAAGTCGACTTGGGTCAGATGAGTTTTGGACTTGTGCTCAGTTTTCTTAGTTTTTTTATTATTTAATTGCTGATATTACTGTTATTAAGCTCTTGTATGAACCAGGGAACTAATGGTTTATGTCCGATGGTTCATTGTTTCACGGGGGCATGTGTTTTAAAATTGGTTTTTAGGGTGTAGGGGAGAATGCCAACAGCCTCCCAAAGACATACCAATCTGGCTTCACACCAAGATGCAGCACATAGACTGACACCACCCAAGTGGTAGATGATGATCTCTCCATCCTCGATGATCTCTCCATCCTCGCTGATGGCAACTCCTGGATCCAGTTACTCCTTGATCTCTTCACATCTTTTGAACCAGTGCATCATCAAAGCTACATTGACGCACTACATAATCAAATAGGAATTGGTGAGAGCGTCCTCCAGTGGATTACCTCATACATAGAATAGTGGCATCAGTTTGGCATATGGAAACCTTGAGATCACCCTAGCACATCTGGAGTCCCACAATAATCCAACCCCTCATCCTTAATCTGAAACCTCTATGTAGAGACCATGAGATCCCTCATTGCCAGTATCAACATCTGCATTCACCCACACAAAGATGATATGCAACTATAGCCCAAAATAACTTCCATCGAAGACATCCCCCAGCTTAAGGCATGCACACATTGATACAAACATGGATGTCTAGCGTATACCTCAGACTGAACCCCACCAAAACGATATTCCTCCTCCTCTAACAAACAGCACAACCAGATCCAGACTAGGCTGTGCAACATGAGCCTAGTTGGCTTAATACCACAGCTGACTCCATGTAACAAGTACATGGGATCCCACATCTACAGTAATCTCTCCTTCAAAACGCACGTAGAAAAGACAAACCAAACAGCTGGGTACCAATTAGCTCTCTTTTGGAAACTCAAGTCGTTTCTTCCAAACATTAACTTCCAAACCATGGTGCAGGCCGTCATACTTTCTTACTTAGACAAAAGAAGCGCTCTCTTCATTGTCCTACCCATCACACTCCGAGCACCAATTAGAAGTGTCCTCCACTCGGCAGCCCGCCTCATCAAAGGCCTCCGGCAAGTCCAACAAATTGAACCTTCACTCATCCAACTACATGAGTTGCCCCAAAAGCAATGCATCTTCTTCAATACCAGCTGGTACCTTGCATGCTCGCCCCTACCTGACTAGCATGGTCCCCAACTCCCGAGGGTGATGCCCAAAAAGAAGCCAGGAACTGGACAGATTACATCTGCAAAAGTGCTCAAAATAAAAGGAATGGAGCAGACTTTCTTGGGCTATGTTCCCAGGCTGTGGAACCTCATACCCGTCAACAGTAGACTTGCACCAAACCTCGTGCCATTCAAAAAGGAGCCCAAGAGCCTCCTCTTCAAAGAAAACCCCCTTCACGTGGCATAGCACCCCTGATCACGCATCCATCTGACCCCACTTTATCACTATACCTGCTTCTCTTGACTAATTGTAATGCAACACAGCCCTGTTGTAACTTGGTCTCCTAACAAGTAATCCTAGTACCCTCTGATGTACTGCGCTCCACTGCTTCTCGAAGATAGGTTCATGCAAAAAAAATACACAAATCAAATTTTAAAAAGGAAAACAGATTGTCGGTCAACATACTTTTATTCGGCAAAGAGCCTTAAAGCGTATACAAAAACAGGATGTAGCACATCAAATGTTCATAAAATGGTGAGCATCAAGCATAATACATTAAAATTAGAAACAATAAAATGGTATGTGCAAGATACAAAATGCAGTTCTATTGAAACTCCTAATGTTGGAGGATTTGCTGCAACAGAATAACAGCTCACAGTTAATCCTCCAAAATTCCCATGTTCTCTAGTGGGGTTTCTGCTGGACCGAGTGGCGGCAATGGTAAACGAGTGTGGCAGCAATTCCAGCGGAAACTTCCACCAAACTCGTAATCAGGACCAACATTCGGTATGCCCCACCAGGTCTTTAGGCTTTCTTATCAAACACGTGATGTGTAATTGCGCATTGTGCCTCATGGCAGCACGACCCCTTGGACAATTTGAGAACAACCGAAGTGAACCACGACTTTCTAAGGGGGCAGATTTGGAGCGAAGCCCAGCATGTGCTAGACAAGTTTGTTTCCTTTCCTATTGCCAAGTTTGAAAAACCGGTCACACGGAGACTGAGCGTAAAATGGTTATTAGTGAATTAACAACATTTCTGTGTTCTATTGAACAGTTCTCATTTTCAGTTACCCTAATCCATGATTTTCAAGTTATCATTTTAGTAAGCAATAGTTTCGAGAACAGTTGTGGCGTTTCAGCCATGTCAGAGAGAAATTATGTTTCAGATCTATGCGATTACTACGACCCCCAAATTCCGACTTTTGTTTTCTGCCCCCCCCCGGCCTTACACCACGTCGATATGCGGGGGGAGACCCCCCACAACTCCTGCATACTAGTATTAAATCCCTTTACCCCCCCCTCATATATATGTGGTGTATGGGGGGTCGGAAAAAAATGTCAGAATTTCGTGAGTCAGAATTATGGAGGCGACATTTTGGTGCATTTCAGATGTATCTACATCCAGGTCATGCAGATTGCGGTTCTCAATAAGAGTCACTGATCTCGGTAACCCACCAGCAAAGCACGCTCCACTTTAAGGGAGGCTTTAGCCATATGCCATATAGCAGGTTCGGTCCAGAACCAGGGTCTACGTCAGGCAAAGTTCCACTTTGGTGCCTCGCTTGCCATGGAATGGGGCCGGATTTCATACTGATGGGATCCGTATGGCACTCCCTGGAGCCACCCTGCAATTGATGCTGCTTCTGGTAGTCTGGGAAGCAGGATTTCCTTTGCCACTGCACTGATGCCAGCTTGCATACTGGAGGCTGGCAAAGTCAACTCTTCTGAATATGAGGCCAGCGCAGCTCTGCTGTGCCAGTCAGCATAAGTCAGTATAGGTCTCTACGAACCATGCAGCTATCCTCCAGGGATCCGTGCGGAGCATGAACACTCACCCAACAGAACTAAGCCCACAGTCGTCCCAGGGTGAGGCCCAAGCTTTAACATTAGTTGGTGCTTCCTGGTACTGTACACTTGGTCAAATGCCTCACACACCCACCGCTGTCAGCCTGCTGGATATGCTCCACGGACTATCCGAGAGCTGTTAAACAGGATCCACTTGAAATGTTCGATTCCATGGGACGACTGACCACTGCATACAGAACAGGCAAGAATAAAGATTTCAGAAGCAGGCAGATAAAAACCCAGAGGAGAACGAAATGCAAAACAGGTCGACAGTGCCCTACAGGTGGACAGGATTCAACGGAGATTCAAAGAGAGAAATTAAATCATCAACTTTACTTGGAAACATGAATCCTGTTCTCTTCTTTAATTTATGTTTCATTTATGCGAAATGCTGGCTTTGCATTATTCGCGTTTTTCATTTCCTCGCCCAATAAAGGCTCTAGGTCTACTTGGATCCAATCAATGACCCCACTCCTTCCCACAGCAGGGTCATTGAGTTAATGGACCCAGACGAGGGTCCATGTAGGTTTTCTATGAGTCCCAGATCAATAGACAGACATCTTTGCCAGCTTGGGCTGGGATGAGTAACGTGGCAAGCGTAGGAGCCTAGCAGATTAAGCACCAGTACTCCAGTCCCATCTTTGGTGATGCATAACATTTACTATTTGTAGAAGCGCTGTTCCGTATGGGTAGGGTAACTTTTTAAGTGTATATTCATAATGGTGAGTATACATCACAGAGCGAGCTTTATTGAGTTCTATGTTTACCTTGAATAGCTTAATACAGTTATCTCCTAAAATATGTACCGTGGCCATTATAAAGTACACGGTCTGTGGCTACAGGGATCTGTATGTGTAGGCAGTAGCTGATCCCTGGGTACCGGTTTCCATCAGTGCTATAATCCACATAATCCTTGGATACAGGATTCTGGCTGTGCTGTCTGTAGCTACTCTGTAGATTCTTGGATGCAGGGTTCTGGTTGTGATGTACTGTAGCTACTCTGTAGATCCTTGGATGCAGGGTTCTGGCTGTGCTGTACTGTAGCTACTCTGTGGATCCTGGGCTAAGGGATTCTGGCTGTGCTGTACTGTAGCTACTCTGTAGATTCTTGGATGCAGGGTTCTGGTTGTGATGTACTGTAGCCACTCTGTGGATCCTTTGATACAGGATGTTGGCTGTGCTGTACTGTAGCTACTCTGTGGATCCTGGGCTAAGGGATTCTGGCTGTGCTGTACTGTAGCTACTCTGTAGATCCTTGGATGCAGGGTTCTGGCTGTGATGTACTGTAGCTACTCTGTAGATCCTTGGATGCAGGGTTCTGCCTGTGCTGTACTGTAGCTACTCTGTGGATCCTTGGATACAGGATTCTGACTCTTATATACGATACTAGATATTCGGACATAGGACTATGCCTGTATTCAATCATACATGATGTTTGGATATTTGGGATAGAGTATTTTAGAAAGTAATATTTGGTGCTTTAAAAAGCAGAGTTACTGGAAATGTCAGTTTTGGAGAGCTTGGTAACAGGTGTTACTAATTACTGTCATTATTACCCACATTTGTGGTACTGAATTTACGATCTCAGACGAGTGAAGGCATGAAATGACCTGGAGGAGTAGCAAGCCCCTGTCTAAGCTCCTCCTTTTCAATGGCATGGCGCTATGAGTATAGATATCCACTCCACTACAGTAAACCATCTATAGTACATGATACTGGGATACAATATTCTACCTGTGCTATACAACATACTATCCTTGGATACATGCTTCTGCCCGTGCCACACAGCATACTGTCATTGGATACATGATGCTGCCTGTGCTACAGATCATACTGTCCTTCCATACATGATTCTGCCTGTTCTCCACAGCATACTGTCCATGGATACATGATTCTGCCTGTTCTACACAGCATTCTGTCCTTGGATTCATGATTATGCCCGTGCTCCCAATAATAATACAATTGGATACACGGTGCTGCCTTTGCTACACAGCTTACTATCCCTGTATACATGATTCTGCTTGTGCAACACAGCATACTATCCTTGGATACATGATTCTGCCTGTGTTACACAGCATAGTATCCTTGGATACATGATTCTGCCTGTTATACACAGAATACTGTCCTTGGATATATGACTCTGGCTGTGTTACACAACATAATGTAGTTGGATACATGATTCTGCCTGTGTTACATAACATACTGTCCTTGGATACATGATGCTGCATGTAGAACACATCATATTATCCTTCGATTCATGATTCTGCCTGTGCTAAACAGCATACTGCTCTTGGATTCATGATTACCTGTTCTACAAATCATAATATCATTGGATACATGGTTCTGCCTTTGCTACACAGCCTACTATCCCTGTATATATGATTCTGCCTGTGCTACACAGTATACAATCCTTGGATTCAGAAAGAGTCTCTCATGCCATTGGACACAGGATTCTGTCTGTAATATAGAGTATTTAATATTTGGATCCAGGATCTTGTTTACACTGTACAATGCATGAACCCTGTATACAAGGTCTTGCCTCTGCTACATTGCATCTTCACCTACATTGTTCACAAATAAAGCTAGTCTAGGATGATGTCACTGTTTCTTTTTTCTTTCACTTCAACCTTTGACATTTGGGGAAAAAATGATGGTCCAATCTATTCATGTGAGCACAAGGCTAGAGCCTGCTGGCAATCACCTTCACACAGTTTAAAGATACCACATCCCAAGGTAGGACATTTTATGATGGAAAATTGAGCCAACCATTTTGGACTACAGGAGGAATCAAACAAGCCTACTCCGTGCTCCCCTGCTATTCTTTTATTATTGTTCAGTGACATTGACATCATGAAACACTTCTGTATAGGCGCGTTACAAATGCCATATCATATCATATCATATCATATGCTCGAGGCCATCCAAGATGTTCTCCGTCCGGGGCTGGCTGACTGCTTTGTATGTTAATAATCATAGAATACAAACAAACCTGTGAAAAGAATCAGAGCCAGTTCTGAGGAACGAGAGCTTAGTAGGATGCTGCTGTCCTCCTGTGTTCCTCACAGGCTTTATCTAGGCCTTTCGCTCAGAACAACATCTCTGAGACTGGAGGTGAGAGGAGACTACATGTAGACTCTCTCATTGAGAAGAGAGTTGTCGGCCATTTACCACAGCTCCATTTTGAAGGGCAATAGAAAACTGTCTTAACATCTAATCTGTGCTTCCTGTTCTGACTGAGCAGATCCAAAGCAGTACGGCTGCACACAGCCCCACAAGAGACTGCACCAGAGACTGCAGAATAGACGGGAAGAACCTTGACTCTTTTTTTCATCATCTGTATTCCTGGGCCACATAGGAATTAGGTCCGAGAAGATCCCACAGGTGCAGGTTATATCCATCAAGAGAGTGGCCATCCACTGTGTGAGGGATGTAACTTTTTCACTGGGGAAAAGACTTTCAAGTGAAGATCCGGTTGTATACGAATTGTTCAAATGACAATTGTCCGAATGACAATTGACCTTCTGCACAATTGACCGAATTTAAATGGTCAATTAGGATATATATGCCCTGCAACCCCTCACCCAAGCCAAACCCCTCCAAACCCCCACCCAATCCCCTTATATTATTATTACCCCAACCCAGCCCATTATATATATAAAAATAACCATACAGTGAATTGTGCAGAAGGTCAATTAGGACCACTGTAATACGATCAATTGTGGCATTTGTTCAATTGTACTTGAAAAATTCAGGTAATACCAAAAATCCACTGTTAAAGGTTAGATTAGTACAAAAGATGCCTGACTGGATATGTTGGTTTTTATTTTGCTCAGTCGCTAGTAACTGTTGAAAGGCTGCTTTATAATACATCTATGATATGAGAGGATAACTTAGCGGTAACGTGCTCGCCTTGGAATCAAGATGACATGCAGCAACACAGGTTCGATCCCTGGGTCTGTGCTTAGAAACCTCTGGGTAATAAATGCGTTTTAAATAACCTATCATATCATATCATATCATATCATATACAGCAAAGCAAGGGCGCTTTACCCACGCGTCAGCAAGCAGGTTTGACATGAATTGAACGCTAACTTCTCTAATAGCCGCCACCTGCACCAGGAAACAAAGCAGCAGGTCTGAAATGGTATACACAACTGGGCGTGGGTTCGTTTCAAGGAATATATGTGGACGGTATGTTACGTGTGTTTCGAATAAAGAGCTATACGACGCTCGCAGGCTAACTCAAAGCACTGAGGATTTCACTAACACCCCATAGAAGTGCAATTAGCTCCATCAGATTGTTGCCACCTTACCTGAAGGCACATATCACTACCTGGCAGCAACGTTTGACTTCACAACACAGTTCGACATTGATATTGGGGCAGGAGTTAAAGATCCAGATTACTGGGATGTGGCAAAGATGTTGCTGTTCAACTACAGTGATAAACTTTTCTTAACCCAGGTGAGGAACCTGATTTCCCAGTTATTCTGTGGTAAATATGTGGCAGTGGATGAGACTGCCAATGATCGTACAAGAGATGGTGGAGCGGTTGTTTTCTGCTCTTCCTACCTGCTCCACTCTCCAGAACAGGCTGTGGTAGCATAGCCTTATGCCCTGAATAGCCCTTGTAGCCCAGAAAGAGAATCACTCACTGCACACTGCCTTTTAGAGGCCATATCTATTGAAGAGAGCAAGCAGTTTCAGGGGCCATACTTTGTGTAAAAGCAGAAACATCTCTATCTGGCTCAGTGCAACCTCTCTTAGGTGTTTTTGAGGCCAGCATTAAGATAAGTGTACTCGCTCAATTGTTCAGTTACAAGGCTTTCATCCCAGGTTGTCATGTTTCCAGTGAAGATGCTTACGCACAAGACAACATAAAAGTGTCATTAAAGCACTCATCGACTGTTTGGATTTTGTTTTCCTTGGAATATTGGAAATTCTCCTCTCTCAGGTTATTTATTCAGAGGTTATTACTTTTTTTGAAAGGCAAATGCTCATTTGTCTTGTGCACTTTCTTCTAAAGGGAAAGGTCAATTGAAATAAATTTGTATATTTCAATTTAAGATATGTTCACTTACTGTGCATATATTAATGGGTGGCAGCAGCAGAGGAGAAAGAAACCCTGCCACAACCAAGGATTTAGATGAGCATGGCAAGGAGCATGGGTGCACCTACTGCCTCTGCCCCATGTACTCTGAGCCTTTGTGCGGGGAATATGGTGGTAGGCGTGGTTTAATTTGGTGTACAGGGTATAACTATGTTGCAGCAAAGCTTATGGGGGCCCATCAGGAGGTCTTGAAGGGGGCCCCCCACATTTTATGTTACGCCACTGCCAAGCACCCACCATCTGGAACTCTCTCCCTCTTCACATCCGCTGCATTGACAACCACGTCACATTCAGAAAGGCCCTCAAAACCTGGCTTTTTCCTTCCTTTTCTTGAATCCCTCTTCCACACTATCCGTTGTGAACTGGGACAGCTGACCCAGCCCTTTAAGACCAGGTAGCAATACTTTGAGATGAATGGGGATGCAGAAGATACGAAAACATCAATAATCAGACTAACTCAGAAAGTTGGCAAAAGGGGACTGTTTTAATGTCAATTATCTAAAACAGGGAGTACAACGGACATCAACGGACGTCTCACAGCATGATCTCAAAGAAGTTCATAAAATCATTACTTTTATAGCAAAAACTCTTCATTGCCGACGTCAACCTACGAATTTGCTAATGTCATCCTACAAAAAAACTAGTGGCAAATGTGATTGGGTCTAAGGGAACATCTAAGTATACGTTCCATACTAGTCTAAGAAAGTGATAGGGTCTTTAATGTCAGGTGGGGCAACTAAGCCCTCCCTTCAAACAGTTCACTATGAACGTCACTAAATACACGACTTACACAAGCTATATGGCTCTTAACTACATGGCCCCCTATAATTGGTTTGCACCCTTACATCCATCAGTACTTTTCCACCTATGAGAGCAGCAGGCAGGCTGGTCTCCAGGTGCTGGTAGGTTGGTCTTGACCATCGCTTCCCACCAATTAGCATATGATCTATCATCACCTCAGTGGTCTGCACGTCAATTAAGCCTTTGAACTAGGCTCTGAAAATGTTATTTGCTCTGGAGAAAATGAGGGAGTGGAGGCACCCTCTGTCTCCTTGCATAGGTGTGGTACATCATGATTGTCAATTTTCACCCCTCCGCGTGACTGAAGACCACAAATTTGAGCTCTGGTGCATTTAAAATACTATAATTTAATGAACCTCTGACGTCTTCCTTGTTTTCGTGCATGTCTTCTGAACAGAAGTTGTGTTCTTTCACACAATTGTAACTAATGTCTGTTCATTCTAGCCTGACGTGGCCTTGGCTTCTTGGGGCTGGTCCAGCCTCGTTCTTCTGAGAGTCACTCCTGTATTTCAATTTGCTTTTCCAACTGTGACATACTGGAAAAGGCCTTCTTTCTCTGGACCAGCTCTGCTATAATGCATGGTGGAATTGTCCATAGTTCACTCCCATATATATATATATATATATATATATATATATATATATACACACACACATTGGCTCTTGCCGCAATCTATTCACTACATAGCTAGCCTCAAGAATACTTTGTCTGCTTGCGTTTCTTTGCATCTGTACATGTGTAAAATAACTTGATGTCTTCATTGTTTCTGCAGCATAAACCTCTCCATTTCAAGCCCAAAATGTTTACTATTCTTTGATGCTTATAGACTATATACGTTCTCTTGTCTCTGCATGTCTTCTGGGTGCGTCAGTCTTGCTTCGTGTGATGTCACCAATCTGCTCTTTTGCTCATTTCTGACTCTTCTTCTGGGATTTCATTCAAATGGCCATCATACTGGCCCTCATTAGGACCCTGGCGGTAAGGGGTTTGCGCCAGCGTTAGCTGCGCCGACCCCTTACCGCCAACTACGAGTTCCCATAGCGCCATGGTCATTTTTCCGCCCGCTTTTTGCGGGCGTAAAAATCCATGGCGCTATGGGACCTTGGTGTTAATTACGCCACCGTAATTTACGGTGGCGTAATTAACGCCTTCCCCACTCCCATTGAGCCCTATGGGGCCGAAATGGGAATGGGGAAGGGTAAATGGGTCAATGGGGACTTACCGCCCCGCCGACCTCGGAATGGGGCGGTAAGTCCGCCATCCGCCATGGCGTAAAGGGACTTTGCGCCATGGCGGAAAAGTCCGCCGACGGCGGAAAAAATCCGCCAGGGTCCTAATGAGGGCCACTGTCTTTTATGCAGGTATGGCTTTCTCAACAGGAACCTTGCTTCCAGGATTGTCCTTGGTATTGGTATTTTCACTGGTACTGCACATATTTCACACTCTGGTTCCCAACATATAGGCAATATGGGCGAGATACTTGAGGTGGGGGTACTTGTCTCCTTCTGTACACTCCCACCTCTGGGTGATTCATCAACCACTCTCTCATTATTCTTCACATCTAGACATCCGTTTCTGAAGAAATGCTTTTTCAGGACCCATATCTTGATTACTCCTTTCAGACATCCAGCTGATTTCACATGCTCATCCTTGTTCCAAGTCATGAGCATGCACTGTCAACTTGGACTACAATAGATCAATTTTCCCACATACTTTTTATATTTCTTTGGATACAGGAACTTTGTTCCCTCAGGTGCATGGATACTGACTTTCACTAAATCACTGATTTCTTCATCTGTTAGCTCTTTGGTTTTCAATCCTGATTCAAAATCGATCATGATCTTCATCCCTATGGCTTTCGTTGCAGTCTTCTTGCATTGTGATAGAGCCACACTGATTACACAGAATCCAAGTATGATCATCACCACCAGGGCTCCAAGGAACTTGAACATATCTGCCATCCATTGTGGAACCCACGAAAAGAGTGATCCAAACCAAATATCATCAGCAATGTCGTACACTTCATCTATCACATGGATGTGTAGCTTTGTCAAGATCTCTATGGCCTCTGTCAAGGTACCATTCTCGTCGTCATGAGAAGGTATGAACGTGCAACATGATTCTCTATTTTTGGCACAAACACCTCCATCCATAGCTGTGATCATATCTATGATGTATCTATTCTGAAGTGTTATCAGCCTTATGGCTCGCAGCTCTTCCCTGATAGCATTGAATCCCTTTATGGTTATGTTGATTGTCTGCAACAACTCCCATCTGGTTATCTGTAACCATTTGGTGTTTGCATCTGTCTGGATCCTGGGCAAGAAGGTTATCGTGAATATCGATGAAATCTTGCTGAACAGTCCATGCTCATAATGGATAGAGTCAAAAGCTTCTATTGATTTTGCTGAGAAATAGAGTGCTCTCTTCATTTGATTCAGGAGTTCAACAGATCTCTTGTTCCTCAAGTGAGCATCTGCTTTTGGAAAGTTACCAATATTCAAATCACTCTTGGGAATCACCTACGCTGGAACATGAACGTTTACTAGGGAACATCATCCTCCCGAATCCTTGGGCAGCTTTATGTAAGATCTGGATCCCCAAGCCCAGTTGTGATCCATGATCACTGCTGTCCCAATGTTCATTCCTGGTACATTGAAGACTCAACCACAGTTTTGATTCTCTACAACTTTTTCTTTGCCATTGTTTCTGACGCACAGTTTTGCACTTTCTGAAGGTACTATCTGCAAAGGTGCTTCTTTATCTTTGACCCATGTCAGTAGTTCAGCAAGTATCGTCCATAAAGGTTTGCATCCATTCTGTACTAGGTCAATGTTTGGATGATAGAAACCAATGACTCCGCAGGTTCTGCAGATGACCACTTCTTCTTCCCATCCATCAGGTCAGCACTGAACCCCAAATTTGCATATGGCCTCTGGTCTTCCATCTACACATTTCTTCTGCAGATTTTCATGGACTCTCAAGTCTTCTGTTTATTTCTCATCTGATTCCAGCTCCTTTTACTCCAGGCTTTTTGTATCTGATCACACGATTCTTGGTATAAGCGCTTAGTCTTGTCTTTGTGTCTTGGACATAATCATCTTCTTTTGGATCTGTCCATTCAGTTGGCCATTTGAGATAGGCTGTTCGGCCCATGAACTGACCTCTTGTATGGCAGAGGGCAATGTGAGATAGAGAATGTGTCGTCTGGACGTCTATTTCAATAGCTATGTCGATCTTAGATTACCTCATACTATAAGGCAGGAGTGCATATACAAAGCATTCCTCCCTTGAGGTTTCCCTTCCCACTTCTTTTATATGCTGATAACATATGTTGTTTCCCAAATGTGCAATACTATCCAGGTAATCATTCAACTCATGATTATCTTCCCTGGCACTTCTTTTAGGTCTCATTCTTTTCTTATGAGCTTCTGTAATCATCCCATGAAGTATAACAGCATAATTCCTCCTTACTGGGACAATGTTAACAAGCTTGTGTGGCTCAAGAACATATAACCTTTGTTCACTCCATTTTTGGCAGTTAAAATGAGTGTCCCGAAAGAACCACAGTTTAATATACTCTTTATCTGTCTATTGGACAGTCTCTGCATCCTTCTTCCCCGTCACAGATCTAGTCCACACGTGCAGAGGTTCTTCCCCAATGCTTGCTTCTAACTGATGTAGGGTTGGAGGGGATTCTCCAGCGTAGATCTTTATATCTCAGTGAAAAATGCAAGCGCGTCTTCCTAGCACCTTCAAGGCTGACAGTGTTACGTCCTCCACGACAAGCGGACCATTGAAGAGTGGCTTCCACTTCCTTGTAAAATTCCTAATTAGGATCTCATCTCTGGGGAAAAGTTTGGGAAGGTGTAATTCTTCAAATCCTGCTATTGTATGGTCTACATCTGTGTTCTGAGCCCCGCACCCCTTCCGCTTGAGCTGATCTGAAATGACAGAGATACTTGTAGTCATACATGTTAAGTAAGAATGTAACTCCTTTCCTAAACATTCTGCTGGTGTCTGGGCATCACTTCTAGTTCTAGATGGAGGAGTGAGGGGTGTCCTCATTCGCCTTGCTGTCACTATTTCATGGGGTGTAAGATGATGGTTAGAGCCTGGTTGATTTCTCAATGCATCCTTTCTTCAAGGTAAGCTTCAATTTGGCTATTCTTTCTTTAAGCAGGCCGTTGAGTCTCTCACAGTTTCCATTGGCTTGCAGGTGATAAGCCAATGAAAATGCATGCTTTATACTAAGTAACACACTTATTTGCTCAAAGAATTCAGTAACAAAATGAGGGCCATTATCAGATCATAATAGTTTACATATTCTCCATCTAGGAAACACTTCTCATACTAAATATTTTGTTGCACAGGTGGAATCTGGGTGTGTACATGGACCAGCTTCAATCCACCTTGAAAAGGGACATACTACCACTATCATATATCTGAATCCATTACAGACCTGCAGCATATCGACATAGTCGATGTGTAAATGCTGAAAAGGACCATTAGGTCTCAGGATGACTCCTCTAACTGTACTCAGCATGTGTCCAGCAGTAAACCTTTGACAAACGATGCAGTTTACTACATAAAATGCAACATGTTCTAGCAGATTCGGAATGGACCAGTCCTCCAAAATAGCTGCTGCGAGGCTTTCTCTAGTGACATGCACAGGGTAGTGCAGCTGTTCCAATGCCACCCTTAATAAGGCTACTGGCATAACCGGTTTACCAGTGCTTTCCTGTCGCCACAATGCTTCAGAAGGGATAAAGAAAACACACTCTCCGTCCACAGGTCTTTCTCATCCTGCAGCGCTTCCCCTTGAATTTCCATCAATTAAGTATTAGACCAATTGTTAAAGCTATCAGGCACACTCATCATCACCACCATGCTTTCATTCACATCAGGCGTATAAAAATGAATTATAACTTCTAACTCATTTTGCTTCCTCGTCTGCTGCTTGATTTCCACGGGAGATAAAGTCTGCTCTCTTAGTGTGAGCTGCACACTTAACGACTGCAATGGCTACTGGGAGTTGTAGTGCTCTAATGAGTCTGTCCAATAAGGTGGCCTGCTGCACTGGAGTACCGTCCGCTCGGAGGTAGCCCCTCCTTTTCCAACGTGCTAGCCCTGCGTGTACTGTCGACGTCACATAGGCAGAGTCCCTGCACACAGCTACCTCCTGGTATGTGTTGTTCTCAAGCGTGACAATCAGCGCCACTAATTCTGCAGCCTGTGCCAAAAAGTGAGATGCAGTGGTGCACTTATCAATACTTCAAACTATCCATTGGCCCTGTGCTTCACCACAGCGGCACCTGTATATCTTTATCCAACATTCTGATCGATTCTAGAAGAACCGTCAATAAAGAGAATTTCCCCAGCTGCCAAAGCATTTTATTTTTACCCTTGTGATTTCATAATAGAATTCTTCATAATTCGAGCAATCATGTGCATGCTCGTCCTCTGCCAGTGGTTCTGCTATAAATATGGCAGGGTTCACTATTCTACATCTATTTTAATCGCTGGATTCGATATGACCACCTCGTAGGCAGAAACCCTTTGAGAAGCAACGTAACCTTAGGTTTTTTCAAAATGGCAAACAAAGCATGTTCAACAAATAACGTCATGGAACAGCCCATTACTATGCTGGCAGATTTTGCAATGGTGAATGCTGCGGCTGCCATAGATTGTTCACAAGGAAAGTGACCCCTCATTACTGGGTCCAGAATCCAACTGTAATATGCAAGGGACTTGTACCCCAACGCAGTTCTCTGTGTGAGTACTGCTGTCATGACTGTGCCATTCGTGTACAAAAATAAGAAGAATTCCTCAGCATAATTGGGAATCCCTAAAACTGGAGCTGTGCAAATTGCTTTTTTCAACTCATCAAACCCTTCCTTCATTTCCTCAGTCCAGACAATGTTTTCCTGAGTCACCTTTGCCTTTTTCAGAGCTTGCAACAAGGGCCTTATATATGAACCTTAATCGAAGACCCATGCTCCAGCATAATTGCATCGTCTCAAAAATCTTTGCATATGCTTTATCGTGTGTGGCTTTGCTGTTTTCAGAATAGCCTCAGCTCTTTCAGGAGTAACTTTCTTTCCTTCATGTGAAAGTAACTCACCTATATATAACACCTCTTCTTTGCAATACTGCAATTTCTCCTTGTCCATTTTATATCCTTTCTCTACAAGAATAATCATTAGCTGAATGGTGTCATGCCTGCACTCTTCTTCTGATGCACTGCAGACTAAAATATCATCTTCGATTGCAGCACAACACTTTGCAAATCAATATTGCTTAGGTCCATCTGCAGGACTCTATTGAAAATCGATGGAGACTCCCAGTACCCCTGGGGTAATTTCGTGCTTTTTAACTTAGTTTGTCTTAATGTAAATGACGTCAGATCTTGAGAATCCTTATGCAATGGGATTGAGAAAAATGCATTTTCAAGTCAATCATAGTGAAATATATCATGCCTCAATAGGGATACTACATAAGATCGTCACCGGATTAGGAATGAGAGGAAACTCAGCCTCTAGAATCTGATGAATTGGGCACATATCCTGAATTAAATGCCACATTCCCCTTAGATTTCTTGATAGGGTACACTGCAGTGTTACATGGTGACTCTGATGTCACCAACATAGCTTGCTCCATCATGGCGGATATTGTCTTAAAAATACCTTGATCTGCCTCTCGAGACATGGGATACTGTCGTGCTCGAGGCAAAATTGCTCCTGGTTTCAGTTTAATCTTAACTTCTCCAGCCCCCTTTAATAGGCCTACATCATATGGGCCTGTTGTCCATAATGACGCTGGCAATTTCGCCATGTCTTCATCAATAAATTTGGGACGCTTCAGTGCTAACATAATTTTCTGAGGAACCTCACGTCTTATTGCTCTAACCCAATAAGTGATACTCATTTCAAATACCACTTCCTCATCTGACGGATGGTCTCTTAACATATCCTCATCAGTGACGTCAGTCAATCTGTAACCTTCTCCAAATGCAATCACTGTGCACCATCATCTGCCTTCATAATCAACTCCATCAAGCATAGCTAACTCTCCTCGCACTGTAGCTGTTTGGAATTCCAAGGTAAAGACGAGTCCTGCCACTTCATCCATAGGTATCCTTGGCCTAAATAAAAACTCTTCAGTTATTCTCACAGTCTTACCCACTAAACCAGGTAGCCATGTTAACAAAATGCATACCCCATAGTGAAATACCTCTGGTTCTAACGGTACTCCTCGTATGGCCATTTGTCCTGTAAATGCCATAATACATTCACTCCCATTTAAATAATGTATTCCTGAACACACTATGCCTTCATCAGTGATAAAAACATCATGTTCAATGTTGTCATTAAATCTCAACCCAATATGTTAACTGGTGTCTGTCTCGAATACAATAATGGTACAAACATGTCACATTTGACTATAGAGACTGGTAATTGTTCAGTAAAAGGAACTCTACTTGTAGCTCCTGTGAAACCTTGAGCATTCATGGCATTTCCCAACAATGTAAATTTCCCCTCTCGTATACATGAGTGTGTTGCCCCCGTGTCTACTAAAAAAGAAAAAGATTTGCCCCCTACAGTGACGTCAACCCTCGGTTCCTCTTGAGGATTGGGAGTCACTGATAGTACTGAACACATCAAGTCTCCCAGTGAGCTGTCCTATTGTGGGTACATGCTTATTCCTGTGCCTGTGAAAGGATTTCCTCCCTCGACAATGACACCCCCTATCCTAGGAGTCATTAATTGTCCTGTGCTTGGGCCCTGCTGTATCTGCATGGGTGAATGCTGAGACTGCCCTTGTGGCAAATTAATTGTTGTCTGCTGTGTTTGCAAACCTGGTTGCATTTTCAGTTCTTGTGTTTGCTGCACTGTCTGATTTTGGGAAAACCCCTCTCCACTTTGTTGATTGTATGCAGGCAGGTGTGTGGTCCCCCCTTTTGAGAACTGCCTATTCTGCACACACCCTTGGCTTCCGCAGATGCGTGCAATGTGCCCTGCCATACCACATGTCCAACATATAGGAGGTCTCCTAACGTGCCCTCCCTGCAATCCTTGACTATCATTATGCGTGTTTTGAAACCCACTCTGATTATTCTGGAAATGTCCCTGATTATTCTGGAATCCTCTACCTCATAAGATTTCCCTACCCCGTGGTATGAATCCATTATTACCTTTATCAAATTGCCCTTGGTTATTCACCTGTGGCATGCATGCTGGTTGCTGTGAACCCGGCCCTTTCTGCTAGTCAACATCGCCCCTTCTATGGCGTATTTTGACAATTTCTGTTGCACTAGTTATGCTTCTTCGCCCTTCCTAACGTCATCTTTCTTTCGATTCTTCTCCTGCAGTAATCTGCAATAATGCGCGATGGTCAGCTGTATTTCTGACCATGGTTTCTCCTCAATACCCACTAGTTTCCTGAGCTGCTTCTGTATTGGGTTTGGCAACCCTTGGCATAATATATGATAGAATAAAGATATAGATTTTCCCCACGGCTCGTGTGTTTCCAAAGACCACCGCTCTTGGAAATTTTGAATGTAAACAAGAGGATCCTCCCTTTCCTGCATCTGCCATTATAGTTCCCATTTCTGATGTGTCTTAATACTGCACTCGCAGCGCCTTCCAGACTGCTGTTCTACAGTTATTAAACGGCGCTCCATCATGAGCAGTGTTCTGCGCAGTGACACTCGAGTATCCTGCTCTCATCCAAATGTCCCCAAGAATAGCGGCTAGAAGACACTTAATGTCTCTTATAGCTAACATGTTTCCTCCTGTCATTTTCTCTAATTCATGGATCAATTTCCCAGCACTGGAAGTTAAACTCTGGAGTTTACACCTTAAATTATCCTTATCCATTTGTGGCCATGGTATATACTGTGGCCTGGCTCCTCCTTTCTCTAACAAAGGAAACTGCGAGATCCGAAACTCACATTCATCCCCCATCTGTCCATAGCAGAGACAATGGTTGTGCACCGCCTTCTTCCTGGTAGCGACCTTAACCTGCTCACATAAGGTGGTGAGTCCCCCCCTCTCACTACAGGATTGCCCTTTGGGTCGATTTAGTTGTGCCAGAGACTCTGACGCCTGCGATTTGGGTAGATCGAGTTCTGACCATCTTACTTCTCTGTCCATCGGCAAACACCCTTCAGGACCACATGCGTCACCTCCCTCCTCCCCATGGAAGGTTTCTCTGTCCTCGTCTGACATATCCTGTCCCCAACTTGTATGGCTTCCCTCCTTTTCATCTCTATTAAGAGTTAGCCTGTCTAAAGACAACTCTTTATGCTTGAAATTATATGAGCTTCCCTCTCTGTCGTACAACTGTGTACTTTCGAGTCGATCGTTTTTACCATTTCCTTTCTGTTCTTTCTTATTCCTCATATCATGATAGACCTTATCAATTGCATCCCAAATGCTTCTAGAATCAAACTCATCCTCTAGATTTGCTCTAGACGCACCTGGCATTGGTTCATGTGTCGGGAAGAATTCTTCTATGTCCTCCCATGCTACTACTGGATTAGGATCCATTAATTCCTTTTCCACGCAATCAATGTCACATGCTCTTTGCCTCCTCTTACGCTCTATTTCTTCATCAAGCTCCCTTCGCTTTCTTGCTTCTTCTCTTACCCTTTCCTCTATCTGTATTTTCATCTCTCTTCTCTAAGTTGCCCTATGTATTTCTTTGTCTCTTCACCTTTGTATTTTTGTATCCCTTCATTTCTGTTCTTCCTCTCTCTTTCTTTCTATTTTGTCCCGTTCTTTAGTTACCCTCTGTCGATTATCGCACTTTCTTTGCTCCTCTGCCCTTTCTTGCTTTTTCAGCTGTTCGTCTTGATACAGCTGTTCCTGTCTTTTTCTATCCTTCCTTATAGCCCCATCTCCTTTCAATCGTTCCTCTCGTTCTCTATCTTTTTTATCTTGTTTGTCTCGATCTTCCTTTTGCCTTACTTCTTCAATGCTCTTTCCATCAAGTTTGAGCAAAATCTGACCGCCCGTCCATTCGTTCTGTATCAGCGCTAACTCATCAGCCCTATCTTTCTCTCCTTTCCATCTCTTTATTTCCCATCCTATATCTAAGGATCTACTTAGTCGATCACTTCTCTCCTTGTCCCGTACAATTTTGAAGATCACCTCTCTTTCCGGATTCTTCTCTGGACTCTCGCAGGCGACTCATATGCCGGATTGCTGTACCTTATTGCTGCCTTAAGTTCTCTTAATGGGTACACTACGTTATCCTTCGTACTATTGCCTTCTATTGCAGGCGCAGCGGGGGAGCAGAAGACTCCTCACCCCCCTCTTTGCATATGCTAACTATCCAGTTTTCAGGAGGCGGCTCTTCCTTTCCTCCTGGTACATTTTCCAGAGCTCTAAGCTTGCTAGCCTTTTGACTAACTTTTTTCCTGTGTATGCTGCGTGCAAATATGTCGTCATGTGTTGCAAAACTGCCTTTGATAGTGATCCCCTTTGTGGCGATGGCATGAACATCTTATCTGCTGTGCTCTTGACCAATTCTGCACTATACTGCTTAAGCTTGGGTGCGTGTATTTGCAACTGCTTACATAGATGTATAAGCGGAGTAATATCCTCCATTTTGACTCTTCACACTTGACTGCCAATGCTCACTTTTACACTTTACACTTTTCAAAAATACATTTCAGAAAAATAAGACAATTTGAGCGTGCACCAATTGTCGCAGCTCCAAGCCTTTTATATCACGTTTTACTTCAATCTACTTTTTCACTAAAACATTGTCAGTTCAACTAAACAAACAAATAATCAAATTTCAAGTCTCTGTGCTTTCTTTTTCACGTCTCTTAATTTGTCTATTATTTCTTCACCACATATATATTTGTACAATACATAGAACAAATGGACAAACTGACACACACGGCCGGCCTACGTATATCTTTAGCCTACGTTCCTCGAAATCCTTTTTTCATTCATGCTCTTCGTGTCTTATCCTTGCCCCTAAATATACTCCTACAGAGTTTGAGTCATTCCCTTTGAACAGTCTTTAAACTTGTCCGTAGTGTACGTCATCCACTATTGGGACTCTGGATATGACTCCTTCTGATACGTGCTATGACGCAGGGCACTGGGCTTAATCTACTGTGGCGTTCCTCGTCTCAGTTTCTCATTTGCTTGGCAATCCTTTCCTCAAGTCAATTACTTAATTACTCCTTGACACTCATCGACTCAAGTTGTTTTACCCCAGCCTCCCTCTGTTACTTATTTCCCCTTATCACTCTCTCCACTCACTGCCCATTCACAGTTTGCCACCTCACTCAGTTCTACTCACCATTTGCTTTTTCAACTTCCGACTCTCGGGATCGTCGCCCCTTCAACCAGCCTTTTCAACCTTCCGTCCGTTCAGCTTCCTATAGAAATCAGGAGGGGATTTTGCCTGAAAATAAGGGACCCGTCTCACCTACACTTGCAAGCTTTGTTTTTTATGCTAATTTCCACTATCTACAGGGAGTTTCACGACCTTTCAGCCGAATGGCAGAGGACATCCGATATTGCCGGGACCCCAAAGCTTACTATGTCGACGGTTCTTTAACCATCATCTCTCTGCTACCATGTAAACTGGGACAGCCGACCCAGCCCTTAAAGACGAGGTAGCAATACTTTGAGATGAATGGGGATGCAATAGATACTCAAACATCAATAATCAGACTAACTCAGAAAGTTGGCAAACGTTGACTGTTTTAATGTCAATTATCTAAAACAGGGAGTACAACAGACATCAACGGACGTCTCACAGAATGATCTCAAAGAAGTTCATAAAAAACATTACTTGTATAGCAAAAACTCGTCATTGCCAACGTCAACCTACGTATTTGCTAACGTCATCCTACGTGGCAAATTACAAAAACCTAGTGGCAAATGTGATTGGGTCTAAGGGAACATCTAAGTATATGTTCCATGCTAGTCTAAGAAAGTGATAGGGGCTTTAACGTCAGGTGGGGCAACTAAGCCCTCCCTTCAAACAGATCACTATGGACGTCACTAAATACACAACATCCCATTGGTTACACAAGCTATAGGGCTCTTAACTAGGTGGCCCCCTGTAATTGGTTGGCACCCTTATATCTGTCAGTACTTTTCCACCTACGCCAGCAGCACGCAGGCTGGTCTCCAGATGCTGGTGGGTTGGTCTTGACCATCGTTTCCCACCAATTAGCATATGATCTATCATCACCTCAGTGGTCTGCACGTCAATTAAGCCTTTGAACTTGGCCTTGGAAATGTTCTTTGCTCTGGAGAAAATGAGGGAGGGGTGGCATGCTCTGTCTCCTTGCGTAGGTGTGGTTCGTCATGATTGTCAATTTTCACCCCCCACGTGACTGAAGACCACAAATTTGAGCTCTGGTGCATTTAAAATACTATTATTTAATGAACCTCTGACGTCTTCCTTGTTTTCGTGACGTCTTCTGAACAGTAGTTTTGTTCTTTCACACGATTGTAACTAATGTCTCCTCATCCTAGCCTGACGTGGTCTTGGCCTCTTGGGGCTGGTCCAGCCTCGTCCTTCTGAGATTCACTCCTGTAAATCAATTTGCTTTTCCAACTGTGACATACAGGAAAAGGCCTTCTTTCTCTGGACCTGCTCTTCTATAATGCGTAGTGGAATCATCCATAGTTCACTCACTCCTATATATATATATATACGTTGGTGCTAGCCGCAATCTATTCACTACATAGCTAGCCTTAAGAATACTTAATCTGCTTGCGTTTCTTTGCATCTGTACACGTGTAAAATAACTTGATGTCTTCATCATTTCTGCAGCATAAGCCTCTCCATTTCAAGCCCGAAATGTTTACTATTCTTTGATGCTTATAGACTATCTATGTTCTCTTGTCTCTGCATCTCTTCTGGGTGCATCAGTCTTGCTTCGTGTGACGTCATCAATCTGCTCTTTTGCTCATTTCTGACTCTTTTTCTGGGATTTCATTCAAATGGCCATCACACTGTCTTGTACGCAGGTATGGCTTTCTCAACGTGAACCTCGCCTCCAGGATTGTCCTTGGTATTTTCACTGGTGCTGCACGTATTTCACACTTTGGTTCCCAACATATAGGCAATATGGGCGAGATGCTTGAGGTGGGGGTACTTGGCTCCTTCTCTACAGTTGATTGCTCCACGCACACAAGTGCTGGCCCAGCCCCAACAAAAAACCTACAATTTCAGACTACAGTGGATGCCGGAACACTGTGATAAAGTCGCCCCTTTATACTCCCACAGACGATCATTCACCAATCGCCCCAAGTCCCCCCAACCCCAGGACCTCCAACTACCTAACTACTGCACTCTGGTTACTAAGCAACACCTGAAAATCTGTACCTTGAAAGTTGCCACTAAAAAGTGTCTGGCCAGAATGCTCAATTAGACGGACCACTAGAGGCAACTGTAGCGCACCTAGCTTGATTTGGTGACAGGAAATGTTACATACGCATTTGGAGTGCCCTACCTAATTATCAAGGGGCTTACCCAAGCACTCAGAACACACAATTCATGGGTTTTGACTGGAGGTAGAGGGGATGTGCACCAGTTTAACTTGGGGTATAGGACATGGTATGCACTTAGATGGCTCTTGGGGGTAGGAATGGTGATGCACTAAGATGCTCCTGGGGGGCATAAAACATGACACACTTAGACGGTTGTTTCTTTTGGGGACAAGAAATGATGCAATTGTTTTGAAGCTATAGGTAGCAATGTCTATTTAATGTATTTGCCTATTGCACCCAAAAAATGCCAGTAGCCAGGTCCTTCTCAATGGTAGTATGCAAACCACACCAGATGATGTACTAGAACGGCCAGCCTATCGCCTGGGGAGACTTAGGGGTCAGAGAGAAAACAAAAACCTTTCAAAGTGACATCGAAGATAAACTCTGTCTGAGTTTAAGGTATGTATATACACACCACATCTGTGGACACATGCCGCAGGCAGAGCTCTCCATCCATGCATTCTAGAAAGCCGCTACTGCTATGTCAAATTTGGTCTAGCTGCTTACATAGCCTACAGCACTGAAAAACCTCATGTGCCTCAACACCTCTGCCATTAATATACAGCGATAATTATAATTGTTCTTTTATAACGCACTTAATGCCTAAGATTGGTTTCTAAACACGGTATTGGGATTCACCCCTTGTTTGCGCTGAATTGCCTTGTTTCCAGGACAAACGTGTTGCCCCTGAGCTATCCCCCCTCTACGACAAATTCGGTCAAGCTGAGCACACATCGAGTCTCCTGCAGTAGCACTCTGTCTTCACCTCCGACAGCACCCGCCTAGATACCTGACCTCTTGGGTTGCTTACTGGTACTTAGCCAGCCCTCCTACGTGCTAATCCCGGCAGAATACACACACACATCTTAAAGTCCACTTTTAGAACGTTTTCCCATAGCTGGATTTCGATACTCGAGGGCTTTCCGGCCACAATGCGCATTGAGGCCATACAAATGGGGAAATGGCACTATATAAATGACAACTACAATACAATACAATGCATGTGGCATGTGTGAATCTTTTAAACAATAAGACTGGAGGATGGAGAGAGAGTTATTTCTTCAGTAGATATTGAGTTCCTATAGGTGCTAACCTGACCAGGAAAGATTCACTCTGTGTGTACCCAAAACACCTGAGTCATACATCATGTCCATGCACTGTTGCTACATAACAGCAACACACAATCGAGAGCTCCTATTGTTCTGGGACATAACGTAAATGAAAGGCGTGAAAGCCTTACGTAAGGCTTTTACGCCTTTCATTCACGTCATGCCCCATCTTCATCCATGGTGCAAATCGTGTGGATTCCGACAGAGTTCGCCTGCTTTTACACCTGCAACAGGCTAGGATGACTCCATAGGAATTTTATTGTAAACGCTGTCTGACATGCGTACATGACAGGAAGTGGTTACTTAATTTGTAGGGCACAGTCCAAAAGAGCGGCGTACAAGCCTGTACGCCACCTTCGTACACTCCCTTTTTGCACTCCGCTGTGCAAATGTTGAAAAGTACATAGCTGGAACCTGAAAGTGCAAACATAATAGGTCCCCACTGATTAATTACGGAGAGTCCGAAAATGAGCCCCAATATTTTATGTTACATTATCTTACTTCACCTTAAGTCATGTTACATTACCTTGTGTGACCTACATTAAGCACTGTATGTTGTGCTACGTTAGCTGGCATTTGCTAAGTGCACATCTGCCTCTTTTGTGGCCTCACTGTCTGAAAATATCCTTGCCTCAGCACTTTCGCTACCGGAAAGCTTATGGAAGCAACCCAAGAAGCTTAATTTAATAAACGTACAACAAAGCAAACTTGAAAACATGTCCAAACAACATTTTGGAAAACAAGTTCATCTGAAGAAAAGAGACCCGCCCGCGCAGGTGAAGTGGAAAGAAGTTATTTATTTTAGCAGCTACTTACCCCTTAGACGGCTTCAATATGTTGTTCCCACAGCGGCTGGCACACAATAGGTAAAAGCGAAATGCAAGTGCGTTCATGTGATAGAAAGCCAGACGGGATGTGTGTGCTTTTACGCAAGCTCCAGGTCCGGCTAAAAACAGGTCCCCATTCGTGACAATCGCTCCCATCACGATCACGTTCCGCTCTGCGGGAAGACTCGGCCTACTGTGAAGGGTTGCGCTTGTCTTTCAGGGACATCATTTAGGGGTCGCCAGGGGAGGCACCTGCGGTCTCCCTTGCTACCCCTAAAAAAAAAAAGAATCAAAAAAGTTAATATATATTAACTTTTAATTGAGGTTCCTGGGCTGTGGCCAGCAGTATGTGGCTCTGTGTTTCGTGAGTGGTTCGTTTTCTGATCGCTATAGCCGGTAAGATAGCCCAGTGAGTTGAGCACTCGCTGCTGCAATGTGCGTGTGCTCTGCAGGTTGCAGGATTTGCTCCCAGCAAGTTCAATGCAGCCTTTCATCCTGCTGAGGTTGATAAATGAGTACCAACACAGGTTGGGTGATATTGTATGTATATTTGTTCTATATGAAGTGCTTACGCCTTAGTGCTATATAATAACACATCATTATCGTTTGGCCTTGGACATCTGCTTACATTCACAGTAATTTGGTAAATGAGCCTATACGCGCTGATATTAACGATACATATGGTGATCCATTCTTGTATGAAATGTATATCACTTTACAGTGATATCGTAACCATATTTGTCGTAGTGTACTTAGAAACAATGCTATGTGATGCCACTTCCTGTTTTGTCAAGGGGTGAAAGGTTGTGTTACATCACTTCTCGTGATGTGACTTTGGGGTGGGGTCAAATGACATCACGTCATGTGATGTCATCAGAGGTCAAGGGTTGTGTGATATTACTTCTGCTACCCCTTGCATTTTGGTGAAATGACGTCCCTGGCCGTGTTCTTCTCACATAATTTGGGCCCCTGGACACCACCAGACACAATGGAATGTAACAATTTTCAAAGGCTGCTGAAGTTCAAATAAAACAGCAAAGACCCTGGGCGCAAACGTGCAGGCACTTGCACGTTTAAGGGTGGTGGTTATTGTGATTACTAGTATTTTTGCACAGGGTAAAATGAGGTGTTAAGGTTAACTGCAGTTGTATTTACTACTAGTGTAGAGACCCATACACACGTGCCAAAGTGCAGGTTTTCATTTAAACTGTAGGGCCTCTATATATCCTAAGCCGACAGCTCCCTCTAGTGGTGACAACAGGCGAAGCTATGCAAATTGGCATTGTGTCTTTACAGCCTAAGGCAACAGCTCCCTCTAGCGGTGACAACAGGGAAAGCCACTGCATCAGACAAACATACAGGGACAAACATCAGGCCTTTATTTTACAATTAGCACCTAGGAAGAAACCGCCAGCCAATCCTGAGCGCAGGACTGCAGGCTTAAACTCTCCCGTTAAGCCTATATTCTATCCTGAGGTCAGCACCTTTCTACACAAGTCTGCCTCCATCAGCCATGCCCCAATGCTCTTCCCTGCGGCCTCATCCCACCCACACCTACCTGCTCTGTAGCTCCTGATCCTCGGTGTGCCCGTCCTGGCACTGCCTCTCGCATCGGCACCCATGGTGGGGACTGCTTTTTTCCCTTTAAAAGTCTACTAACATCTCCGGGGTTAGCCATGTCATGCTAATAGCAATAAAACATAAGGCGGCGGGCTGGACTGACGGGTAATGGCACAAGCGACCAGACATTAAGGCCTTCACTTTACATGGGCCCCAGGCCATTATTGCCTGCTGCTACAGGCTGCCAGTATGCGTATTATTGCTTAATTCTATTAGCAGTCTGCATTAAGAGGGCCATGCTAGTTCAGGAAATGCCATAGGACACAGGGAAATGGAACGGGTGCATAAGCTTGTCAGAAGCACACCCGTGCACCAACCTCTGTGCATTTCTTTCATACTCCACCTCGCGCATGCTGCTTGTCTCCACACTGTGACGCAGTGACTGGATGGGGCCTTGGACGCATTGCCCATAACTAAATACCTTCCTTTGCATACGACGAGAGCCTGAATTGTGTATTACATACATGTCACAGTCATTGAGCCTGCTGTAATCACGCCCAACCTGACTCGGGGCCCCACGGAAGGCATGATTGGCTTCAGCCCTCATCTGGCTCAATGTCCTCACAGGACATACATGCTTGAAGAACCAAAGGCATGTCACACACTTCTTCCATTACATGCTAGGCTCTTCCTTTCTTTATTTTACATTTCCGGAGCCATTTCTACATGTTTCTCAGTAATGAGTCCTAGGTATTTACTTATGTATTTATTGTTTGCTTGTTAGGAGCATATACAGCAAGTAAAATACTGTTTCAAAGAGCCCACAGGGCAACAGGGAGCGGACAATGGAGTGAAACACATTACAAAAAACAACATTTAAGAGCAGTGGGAGGAAAAAAGGACAAACCTGCTATGCCCTGTGAGTATTCAGAACTTTCAAGGAATAGGGCAGAGGGGGTAAGTGCTGGGGAGTCCGAGCTCATGGGTGAGCCACAGATGAAGTGCTCTGATTCTTGAGTGCTACACAGCCAGAGCCACGTTGGGTGTAAGTGCGAACCTCTGGGGCGGAGGGTGTGACAAGACAAGCGCTGAGGGTAGACGGGAGCTGGGCCAATTGGGTGTGGGAGATCAGTGGCCCCGAGGATGCATAAAGGCCCCGGCACCAATCACAGCAACTGTGGTATTAGCAGAGGAGAGTGCAAGGGACAGAGGAGGTAAAGAGGAAAGTCTTAAGGAGCTTCCAGAATTTAAGAAAGTCCTGCTCATAGTGCAGATGGATGGGCAGACTGTTCCATAGGAGGGAGTCAGCTGAGCAAAGTAAACAAACACCTACCCTCTGTTTAGAAAAACGCTTTACACACAAAGAGTTGGGTACGAAGTGGTCTAGAGGGAGAGTATTTAGTAAGGTAAAGTTGAAGATGATGTGGTCCCCGGGCCAACACAGCCATGTTGATGATGCAGAGGGATTGAATTTAATCTGTGTAGCAACCAGGACCAGTGAAGACTTTTTAGGGCAGGAGAGATGCGGTACCTGGGCTTAAGGCCAAGGATAAGTCTTGCTGCCCTATTCTGGATTAGCTGGAGGGGTTGCAGAGTGGAAGAAGGTAGATTCAGAAGGAGTCTATTGCAATAGTCAAGCCTAGAGAGAACCAGGGATTGGGTAACATTGAGCCTCTGGGGGGAAAGTGAGAAAATGGTGAATTCCTTTGAGAATAAAGAGCTGAAAGTGGGGCTTCTTGGCAATGTCCCGAGTGTGAGGGAGGAGAGAGAGAGAGAGAGGAGTGGTAGATGAAGGAAGGCCAGAGTGAAGGGAAGGGAAGAAGGAGGGAGAAAGGGTCTCGATAGGATGGATCTCAGTTTTACAGGCAGTGAGGCAGAGTTTGTTGGAGCTGCACCAGGACTGGTTGACAGATAGGCAGTCAAGGATGATGGAGGGTGCAATATGGTCAGCAGGAAGTTTGAAAAGGAGCTGTGTGTCGTCTGCATAACCCTGAAAATTGGAGGAGAAGGAGGAGATGAGGTGTGCAAGCAGAGCAAGGTAGATGTTAAAGAGCCAAGAGGAAAGGATAGAACCCTGGGGGACACCACAGGTGGAGAAGGAAGTAGGAGAGGAGAAGGTGCCCAGGATGACTTGGGAAGAGCGGTCAGTAAGAAAGTATGTCAGCCAGTCCAGTGCCCATTCCGAGATACCAAGGGTCTTGTGGAGCCTTTGTATGAGGATGGAATGGTCAACTGTGTCAAAGGCAGAGGAGAGATCGGGAAGGATGAGGACAGCTGGCGAGTTGGAGTCCAGTTGTTCCAATACTGAAGCACAGTTGTCCAGTGACGTCACTAGCGGGGGGTGCGGACCATACTGGGTGACACCATCATAGGGGGTGATGACAAAATGCAAAGTATCACTGTCTATGTCACTCTATGTAATTGTTGTGCAGTGTTTTAGCCCAATGGGCAGAAATTAATTATTTAAAAAATATCTGTGTTAGTTATAACCACAAAAATGGTTTTTCACAAGCCTAGCTAACAAATAGTGTATCAATAATACAATACAATAATATTTTTTTACGGCACCATGTGTGACTGCAAACAACATGATTTAACTAAAAATGTATTAAATATGAAACCCAACAAAACAATGTGTGTGTATCAGCTGATGTTCCCGTGGCGGAAACACACACTTGCGCCATGCGCGCCTGTGGTGTGAATAGCACAGCGCATGCACACTTATGCTAAAGCTAGTGCACCACCAGTCACTGTCATAATTTTGCAGAAGACGGAACACTGCTTGCAACTTAAGGTAAGTCCCATTTTTTTTTAGGGAAAGGCATTAATCCTTCCTAAAAAACGGATTTTTTAAAAAATATGTATTTACCAAACCTACATTTACAAACACTATAAGGATTCTGTATTGTGTGGTACAGGAGGACTCAGGGGAAGTCCATGTGGGAAGTCAGGAGGGGGTGACACCATGAGTTATTGGATCGGGTGTCACCACCCCATTGCCGCCACTGCAACCATCTTATATTTTGTAGCACACTCAGGTAGCTAAATAGTTAATTCTGCTTTTAATGCACACATACATAATTATTTGCAAGGATAAAAGGCCTGCTTGCTGTGCGTGTTTATGTAAACCTCTTACTGTGATATTCTGTACAAGCTTAGAAAGCGATGTTTTGAATGTATGTTATATAAGGAACATGGCCCTGACTGTCCCAAGACGGAACACACAAGAAATGTTTACCTTACCGGTTCCTGGGAAGGAGAAAGTGATGGTCGATGCAGTGCAGCGCAAAATAACCAAGAACAAATGGCGCCTCTGATAAAACTGTATGTGTAACGTTGGCTATCAATTTCTAGGTATCTCGTGCTCTTCCATGTATTCTGTTGACTATGTTAGACGTACGCCTGATGTCATCTTGTGACGAGCATCTTCTTTTAAAGCCCAGTTGAATTATGTCTATAATTATATTGTATTGGCTTGTAATAAATACCTGTCTAAAACCTATGTTTGTGTGTTTCTCTTCCATCCCCCTCATGCAGCGGGTTTTTAGGCGAAGGTGAAGGCCGGAGGTGTTTATTCCCAGGCTGTCAAACCCCCTGGTTGTACATGCGCAGTTCTCACTACGCGCTAGCATGGTATCTTTCGTTTGCTTGACTTTGTCCTGGAACTTTTTGTCCTCTGCCAACACACTAAGATCATCTCTAACGCTAGATAGCAATGGTGAAATATACTCGAGTGGTCTGTTCTACCCAAAATGACTTGGAATGATGACACTGGGGTTTAGTGATGGGCGTCAGAGGGTGTGCAGCTGCTGCTTCTAATGCTGTACATTTGATGTCTCTATAAGGGGCACCGCCTAATTGTAAAAGATTTTAATAAAACTGTTAGCCCTTTCCGCCTGTTGGACAGGGGATGGCAAGGGATTGCTCTCCTGTGGTTAATGTTGCCGTTTCTGAGAAAATGCACTATTTCACAGGACAAGTGAACATCATTTTCTTTGTGAAACGCATAATATTTCTTTGAAAATGCAATAATTGATCTGGTGGAAATGCCTGATACAAACACAACTCAATTTTTTGTAAGAGAAGTTATCCAACAGCATCACTCCATAATGGCTGTAAGGTTCCAATGGACCAGGGGCCTTAAGGTCTTGCAGCTGACTGCAAAGGGGCGTGTCTGGCCTGTAGCCATTTGGCAGTAGACTGGAATTCGCTACAGGTGTCCTCAACTGCACGAATATCATTGTCTGTCTGAGGCTACCAGCTGGGTCGGACTGAGCCATAACATTGTCTTGGGCACCAATGAAAAAGTGGCCCACAGTTACAAATGGCTATTCATTCCTTTTGATACTGTTTGAATAGCAACAAGGGGGAGTTTATTGATAAAGTGTGAGGCAAATTATGCATTTTAAAGAATTTTGATTTAGCAATACTGGTCAAAACTTCTAGCCGCAAAGTGAATGACTCATCAAACTGGTCCAAATTGGTCAAAAGAATGCCTCACTTTGACCCAAAAAACGGGCCCATACAAGCATTTTGCATTTCTGGTTCGGCCATGGGCCTATTGCCTATCCCGAGGACAAAGGGCATGTGGTTACCAGGTGTACTCCACAATTGGGGAGGCCTCACCAGAGACACGTGTGCATCAAAATAGACTCCAGCCAAAGGGCGCAGGTACTTATTATTACAAAAAACAAAGATGTTGGGATAATAAAGAAACACAGTGCAATGTTCCAACCCATGACAGGCCCCCTGGAACAGTGTCTACTGTTGCAAACCAGAAGAAGGACTTGGATGAGTGGGAGTCATGTTCAGGACTTCATAAAAAAAAATAAAGGGATCCAATGCTTAACTTGTCCTATTTCTATGAGGGAAAATCCCTACCTAGCAAAGTAAAAAGTAAGGATGGATGTTAAAGTCCAAATTAAAATTCTTGAGTCTCAATCCTAACTGCTAACTGGCACTACCACTCTTAAAAAAACAAATAACTCAAAAGTGAATTGGGAGGCTTTGTTACAAGAGCCTCAACGTGACTCCTGTCCAACCCAATGTATGCTTGGTTGGTTTTAATCATCACAAGTTCCTATTTTCATGTAGTATATTCTTCTCCTCTTCTCCTAAATATTAAAAGCTGCACCATCTTCGTTTTGATAAAGAAAACAAATGTCTTCACACAAACAATTCCAATCCTCCAGGATTACTTGGAAAGTTCAAATATCTCAGTTGTTTCCTTGGCATAAGTTATTTGTATAGGGCTCTTATCTGCCAGGCAATTCAGTTTTAAAGTTTCTTTGGCATTTTTGGCCTTGATTCAAAGTATCATTGTTCCTTTTTCTCCTCCTTTCATAGCATTCATACACTCAGGTTTCTCCGGCTCCCATAACCTAGATAGCTTCCCAGCCGTTACTCAAAATATTAGTACTTTTTCTCAGATCGCCTTTTATAGGGATTTTCCATTCTCGAGTTTCTCAGTTGCCGTATCCTCAACAGCTTTTACATTGATTTCTCACAATGCTCTTGTTACTCTCAATCCCTCTTTTATAGAGTATGTGCTCATTCGGTTTTCCCCGGCTTCTGTAACCTTGATAGCTTTCCCAGCTTGTATTCACAATATTCGTACCTTGTTATGGTAGGCTCTCTGTCAGGGTTTTCAGGCTCCCATAACCTTGATAGCTTGCCCGGCTTATACTCACAATATGCGCTCTTTGTAATGGTAGGCTCTACATTGGGTTTTTTAGGCTCCCATAACCTCGATAGCTTGCCTGGCTTATACTCACAATATGCGTATCTTGTAACAGAAGGCTCTCCATTGGGTTTTTCAGGCTCCCATTACCTTGTCAGCTTTCTCCATGGTTACTTGTCTCCGTAGCTACAGTCCGACGCGTGCAGAGCTCAGGGATTCAGGCTGCTTAGTATGGTCTGGTTTGGGCGTCCGTTGCTGGTCCTCCAGGCCACCACTGCTGGTTTGTGACTTTGCCACCAGATTGGACGGGTGTCTCTACATCCTTGCTTCTGCTTCAACCAATACTTCTTGGTCGCCTTAAACGCCAACCTAAAAGCATTCGGTTAGCGTTCTCTTTGTTCTCCTTGCTTCCACTAGGCCTGTGATCCAGTGTGGCTCTGTCCCACTAGGACATTAATACAGCATAGGCTTGCCTCTGTGTAGCAATTCTCCAGCCTCCGTAGGAGTTCCGTCTCGTCATACAATGCGCCTTCTTCTTAAATGCGTCACAGGGGGCAACTTGAAAGTTATCCTTCTTCGTTGATTATGGGAATGAGACTGTGTTCAGCATTGCCTGAACCTACCATGAAAGACCAAAGAAATATCGAGGCTTAGTACCACAAAATGAAATACGCCAATCACAGGTCAAAAGATACAAGTATCTTTATTTCTGTACAGTTTCAAATCAAAATCAGATAGCTATCTGGCTCCCAACACCTTGCAGTGTGTACTGGCAAACACTGTGAGGGGAGGGAGAGCTGGACATCCCAATAAAGGCTCTTTTATACACCAGCCCGGTCATTGTCCAGCCCTTCTCCAAACTAATAATTTACATCCAAGGGTTCAAGCCCAGTTCATTTGACAAATATATATGACAATATTGTTTAACACATTTAACATGTTTTCTTGTCCATGAAGATTCAATGCTGATATTGGCTCTCCAGCTCAAGGTAAGTCTAGTTTCAAGAATGAACACAATATGTCTCAGCCAAAGCACACGGTTTTAGTTGTCTCACATTGTGTTCCATTGTTTGAATGAGGATGAGGCTGTGAGCGCAGACAACACTTAGATTGAAGTTCATTCTAGACACAAGGTTTCTTTGCACAGAACAAACATTCTGCTGTCAGCAGCCTTAATGTTGACATAGCTCAAAGTTCACTTTGCACAGCTGTAGCGGAAAACACAGTCCAGCATTTTAGGACACAAAACAAGAGTTAACATCAAAATGGCAGATGGTTCTAAGATGGCGGCAAAGTAAATTCTAATCAGAACATTTTAAATGTGGTTTTCTGCACAATGTAAATGTGCTTAGGCCAATGTTCATAACCAGACGATATTATGCGAATATGGTTTAACAAACCCTCCTTTTGGCCTAAGCCAAGAGTATTACTCAAACATTCACATTATCCAAAAACCCATGCATCAATGTCCATACATCCTGAATCATATTCTTCAGAGATATCAATCGCCATTAGTTCTTTGATGGTAATGTCCTGCATTTCTAAGGCATTAGTTGCTTTCTCAGGCATATGTACCTTAGGTCCTAGTGTACCTACTGTTTGTGCACAACATTCTCCTATCATCAAACACATGACAGGGAAACATTGTACACAGCAACAACAAAACAGTATAATGCCAAGAATTATCATAAGGACTGCAAAGATTTTCCAACCCCATGATTGCAGCAAGTCCCAGAACCAAGCACTAAGATTCCAGTTTCCTTCTGGGACATGTACTTCAGTACTCAAGGTATGTAAATTTTGAATTGCCTTGAATATGATACGGGAGGAGTCAGGTACAAAAACACAACATATAGATCCCACCAATTTGCATACCCCACCACGCTCAGCTAGGATGATGTCTAACACCATCCTATTTTGGAGGGCTACTAATCTAATTGCCTTTTGCTCCAACGTCATGTTGTACAAAATATCGGTGGTCCTATTGATGGTCTTTTCCAGTACCCTTGCTAGTCTTCTGATATCCTCGGAATTCATTATCTGTTCCCAGAATGGCACAAAGGATTCTGCAACATCACCCATAACTTGTGAAGGTGTATCACCATTGTCATTCCACCTTGGACGAACTCTAGCAACTTCAATGGTGGGGGCCACATATACTCCTGGCAACAAGATACCTAAGTAACAAGTACTCTGCCAATCTCTGGGTAACCAAGGATAGGCCTCATTGCCGCAAACAAAGTAAACAGGATATCCTACATACAAAAGTCTGTCCTCACTGGTTAGATTTGCAATGTTAATACAACCCTCGAATGTACCCATTGGCTGAGAACCTTCTCTTTGTATACAGAAATGAACAAAGTTGGGGCTATAATTGATAGTATAGGAATGAGGCATGGCATCCCGGTTGCCTATGGGAGCCATTTTGAAAGAAATCAATGATTGAAAAGGTCTAGAGAGTCTATCAAAAGGCCTAATAGAAGCAACATTGAGCTTGCTTCTATTTGCAGAGAGAAAACATCCCAGAGGCGTTAAGACTTGCTTTTCAAATTCATTTAGATTAGTTCTGTCAAAGTTCCCAGAAATACTATAATTCCAACGACCAAAGAAAAGTGCAGTGAGCGAGGCATAGCATGCAGTAGTTAAGGGAAGAGGATGAATATTCCAGCGCAGTCCCTTTTCCCCATGTTGCGGTAAGTGTGAACATACCCAGCAATTCGTTCTGTTCAGAATCGCATGGGTTGCATTCATGATCATTAGAATAGTGTTATTAAGGTAACCCTTTCTATGTTGGGAGTCTTGAGGAGGAAGAGTGTGCAGATGCACGAAGGGTGGAGACACAGCGGGGATTACATCAGTGGGTAACAGAATATTGAGCGGATGCACTTGTTCCATGTACCAGAACCCAAGTGTAAATATGATTATAACACACATTATTACTGTGATGGAAAATGGTGTGTCCTCAGGGTCCATGACCTTCGATAAACAGATTCATCATCGGATAAGTGACCAATATCTTTTCTGTTGTGAGTGGGTTTAGGGATGGGCATTGTTCCCAGAGTCTGCTTAGAAGCCTCTCTGTTAGGCTCTTTTAGTTCATCTGTCGGTGGCTCCTGACCACGTGGCCTATCTTGCTTGAAGGTAACTTTGCTGGTCCCCGCCTCTTATTGATTTTTCAGCAGAAGAGTGCCGAGGGACTGGCTCAACAATGATCTCTTGTAGGCACAGCTGATGCTGCGCTGTAAGTCTGATGTCTTGGTCGCAGATCGTACCTCAAGACTCCAGGTACAGTGTGATCTGCGAACAGAGTGGCGTCGTTTCCTGAAGAAAGTGATGAATCGGAAGCAAGGTTGCTCAATGGTGAAGAAAAATTTGGAGAAGAACTTGAAGACAAAGCAGCAGTCTGCCCAGGCCCTACAGGCTCAGGAAGGATTTCCGTAGACAAAGCATGTTGTGAGCATCAAAGTGGACAATCTCCTTCTCCTCCCCTTTGTCGTGGGGCAGAGGAAAAGGAAACTTCTTGATGTGTATTGCTTGTATCCAACGTCTTTTCCCTGCCACTCGTACGGCGGTCTGTGTAGCCAAGAGGACTTAGTGTGGTCCTCTCCAGCGAGGTGCGAGACAGGAGGCTCTTTCAAATGACTTTATGAGCACCCAGTCTCCAGGTCGAAGTCGATGACCTGGTCCCTCGTACTTTACTGGGAGGGCTTCTCGCACCTGTTGATTAATCAAATACAAGTTTTGAGTTAACTGGTCACAGTACTCGGAAAGGAGCAAACGCTCTACATCCTTTAATGACTTGGGTTTCGGTACATTCCAAATATTGGCTGGTTTCCCCCTGATTATTTCATAAAGAAAGAGCCCTGTCTTTGATTGCGCGGTCATCCGCATCGACAATAAAGCTATCGGTAAGGCATCTGCTCATTTCAAATTACTGTTTGCGCAAATCTTCACAATCTTATTTTTTAGTATACCGTTGTGGCGTTCTACAAGTCCGGGACTCTGAGCGTGTCTGGCCGAATGGAACCGTTTATCGATCTGCAATCCCGCGCGTACTTGCAGGATAACAGCAGCGATAAAATGTGGACCATTGTCCGACCAAATGACTCTTGGCAAACCAAACCTAGGAAAATAGTCCTTCAGCATGCTTTTCGCCATCGTCATTGCTGTGGCATCTTTTAGATGAAAAGCTTCGACACATTTACTAAAAGCACAGATAACTACTAATACATAATTCTGACAGTGCTCCATTTCGATAAAGTCAAAGTGTATGACCTCAAAAGACATAGAGGGGGGACCAAAACTACCCTTCGGTGTCGATGTACCTTTCCCAACATTATGCTGTAAGCATAGTATGCAATTTTGGACAAAACACTCAGCAGTTTTTGGAATATTTACATGAACCCAGACAGGTTCTAACAATTTACAAATCTTTTTGGCACATATATGAATTGGACCATGAGCCATCATAACCATGTCGGTGACATAAGCATCGGGCAGCAACCATTTTTGTTTTTCATTATCCACCCAACAACCTTCATCATCTAAACTTGCTGGACCCTCAGCCCACTGTTTAATTTCATCTGGTGTGGCATCAGCCTGAATTTCTTTTATGCAACCAATTCCTACATCTATCGCACAAGTGTTAGTGGCCTCTAATAATTATTATTATTATTATTATTATTATTATTATTTATTATTATTATTATTCTATCATCACAATTATGAAATCAAGGGGTAGAGTATCCCTCTTTTTTGGTCGGGGAGCCTAAGTCATGACGGGTTTACAGAAAGAAAAAAGGAAGGACTTAGGCTACCCCACCTGTATCACACTGGCCGGTTATGGACCCAGCACACGTTTATCACAGATCTCTGTTGGTTAGTCTGTACATATGAGAACACCCAGAATTTATGTGATACAATTTACATTTATTTGAACATAGTGGTTTAAAATATAGCTCAAACAGCTATTAACAAAGACCTATTGTTTTTCCTAAAAAACTGTGATCAATTCAGTCTAACAGGCTTGATAATCAACCACATACATTGGTTCTTTACATTCGCTGTTTTGTAGTGTGGGTTAGTAAGATAAGGTGACTAAGAATATAGTCCGGTTGACTTCAATCAGACATATGTGATACAAGTATCTTTATTTCTGTACAGTTTCAAAGCAAAATCAGATAGCTATCTGGCTCCCAACACCTTGCAATGTGTAACGGCAAACACTGTGAGGGGAGAGAGAGCTGGGCATCCCAATACAAGCTCTTTTATACACCAGCCCGATCGTTGTCCAGCCCTTCTCCAAACTAATAATTTACATACATGGGTTTGTGCCCAGTTCATATGACAATAATGTTTAACACATTTAATATATTTGCTTGTCCATGAAGATACAATGGCGATATTGGCTCTCCAGCTTAAGGTAAGTCTAGTTTCAAGAATGAACACAATATGTCTCAGCTAAATCACACGGTTCTAGTTATCTCACATTGTGTTCCATTGTTTGAATGAGGATGAGGCTGTGGGCGCAGACAACACTTAGATTGCAGTTCATTCTAGACACAGGGTTTCTTTGCACAGAACGTTCTGCTCTCAGCAGCCTTAATATTGACATAGCTCAAAGTTCACTTTGCACAGCTGTAGACGAAAACACAGTCCACCATTTTAGGACACAGAGCAAGAGTTAGAATCGAAATGGCAGATGTTTCTAAGATGGAAGCAAAGTCAATTCTAATCGGAGCATTTTAAACGCGGTTTTCTGTACAATGCGAATGTGCTCAGGCCAATGTTCATAACCAGACGGTATTATGTGAATATGGTTTAACAACCAGGATGGAAGTAGAATGGCTGGGTGTTGTAGTCAAAAGTTTGAGGAAATGTCACTATTCAGTGAAAGCAAAGTGGTGTCACAGCCAGGGGTTTCTGTTGATGTTCTTTGACTGTTGCGTTCCAGGGAGATGTAGCACTTTGTGAAACCAAAGAGATAGAGGAACTGTTGCTGTTGGATGTATTCAAAACAGGAATATTCAAAACAGAATTAAGAACAGTTTTCTCAGTCTTCATATAGGCGGATTACTATTTCAGACTGGGAGTTACGATAGGAATGGGAGTCACTCCCAGTGCGGTCCCACTTGCCTAGACCCATAGCGAGGGTCTTGCTGGGTGTTCTCACATCCATAGGGTCAAAGGGGTTGGCTTCTCCCTGGGTAGAAGGGGCTTATACCATGGATACGTTGTTCCCTTTTGTGATCCAAAGAGCTTTAGTTTTCCCAGCATTTATATAATACATACAAAATAAATGAATAAACATGACACCATGATCTTCTCTATGATAAACACCAGCGGATATCACCAAGTTAGGCTGCAGCCGAGGCCCAAGCAATCAACAGTGTTTGTGAAGTGCTTCAGAAATTTCCACTACAGTAGAATGCCATTCAGCCTATGCTTAGCAATGTCCCAGGAATGGGGCATTTTCAATATAACATTTGCAATATTACACTCAACATTACACTGGGAAACAGTGGATGATCACAATGAGACACTGGGATAGGTTCTTTTGATATGAAGTGACAGTGGTTCCTACCGGAGATGTTCCAGTTCCGTCAGAAGAAATTTGACTTTCTGGGTTCTCAATACCAGGCATGTGTACATAGTCCAAAGAAAGCCTGCAGGAGGGGATTGCCAGCACTCACAATGCCAAAAACAAGCACTAATCAAAGGCATGCGTTTTACATCCGGAATACTATAGCAAACTCGCAAGAGAGGTCTACTTGAAAAGGTAATGTTTGAGAGCACTTCTATGGAGAGTGGTCCAGGCTACATGTACAGAATAATGTACCATCTTATTGTAAATAGTCAAGGGAGAAATTGAAATTCAACCCTAACCTTCAAATGATAGTGGCATTAGATGCCATGGGTCTGGCAAAGGGCAGTTCATATGTACAAAGGAAGCAAACCTGGCTCCCAGAACCCCAAACCACTCTGTCCGGATCATGCATCTTTCACTACAGCAAAAGAGGGAACCTGTCACCGAGAATAATGCACAGCCTTGGTAACAGATCTGCAAATGTTCGCACAGGGCATTGTCTCCTTAGAATACTGGGACACGACATGCAGGAGGAGCCACTCTGTCTGGCTCATGCATCATTCACTACAGCAAAACAGGAAACCTGACACCAAGAATGATGCATAGCGTTGGTAACAGATCTGCAAATGCTCACACCAGACATTGTCTCCCTAGAATCCTGGGACACGGCATGCAGGAAGAGCCACTCTGGCTCATGCACCATTCACTACAGCAACGAGGGAACCTGTCACCGAGAAGAATGCATAGCCTTAATAACAGATCTGCAAATGCTTGCACCGGCCATTGACTCCCCAGAATCTGGGACACGGCATGCAGGAAGAAAAGGTGTTGCACACGCCCATTACACGTCAGGATGGATAGCTTCCTGCACACTGTTGCCACTACCCATGGCTGCTGCCATGCTTTTCAACATATATGGGGTTAAAGCTGCAACTCCCGCTGGCTTATTGTGGTTAATCAATGTACTCACTACGTCAGATGTGTGATTTACAAATACTAATCAACATGCACATAAAATAACATACTCGTTGTGTCTTGACATGAGACAAATGTTTGTGTGACATCATTTACATTTTGCTGTGATTCTATAGGTGTTTATCATGTGACTGACAGGTCAAATATTAAAGTTGCCAAAACACCACATAATCAAACTGAGTCTGGGACAATAAGTACTGGGGCTCAGAAATAAGTTCCAGAGTTGAGCCATGGCAAACACCCCCACAATTTAAGCACTGCTGGGGGGCCGCACTTGCTATAAAAAGAGCAGAGGAGCACTCTTGCTGGTGACAAGGGGATACCAGCACTGGAAGGATATAACACATGTGACTTCTGTGGGAGATCATGTGTGTGAATATCAGAATCAGCACCTAGAACCACTTTTTTTGCTAATTGCGCTTTGCAAACGATATTCGACTGAGCCCCAGACCTGCCCCCTACAATCTGGAGAGGGGCAGGAAGAGGTATCAAATAAGGTGGATGTTGACCTTATTAGACCCATGGATAGACATGACACCAGACCATTGGTCCAGGGCTGTGATAGTGGTCTATGTGTCCAAATGGGTGGAGATACACAACAAGAATGACAATCCGGTTTTTGAACCACATTTATTTATTTATTTTATTTATTTATTCGTATTTTTAAAGCGCACAATCAGCCCGTGGGCATCGTGGCGCTGTTACATATAAGGCATTTGGCTGGTTACAAGAAGGAAGGTAGTTAAGATTACAAGGCAATTTTTGATTTACAGTAGCATTTTTAGTTACATACGTTGGCAGTACAGACATCAAGACGTTAAGGTGTAGTTCATGTCAGAGGGGGGAGGGCGGGAATGGATCATGTAAAGAGCATGGTTTTGAGGGACTTCCGGAAGGAGAGTAAAGAGGGTTCGGCTCTGAGAGAGTTGGGTAGGTCATTCCATAGCTTGGGTGCTATGTGTGGGAAGCCAATGCCTCCAGCTTTAGCTCTTCTTATGGTGGGAACTTGGAGTTGGTTGTCATGCTGGCTTCTCCTAGGACGAACGGAAGATTTCCTGGTTATGGTTTCTGATAAGTAGGAAGGAGTGGTGTGATTGATGCATTTGAATCTTTTATCAATTATTGTTTACTTTCCTCTAGCATCCTCTCTCTGTAATTCGAGGAGATACTCAACCTATGGGGGCAGCGACCCTCAACCCCTTAGTTTCTCCTGCATTTTATATATGTAATCTGAAACTAATGTATTCATGATTTTTTCAACGTCATCAATCTGCGTTCTATTCGCGTATTACTCCTGTGCATGCTCGCTGCATGAGGTGCACCACTAAGTCTTAAGCCTTTCGTCACACATTTTTCTAGCTGTGCAGATGCCAAAGTAAGGAATGCAAATGTTACATTTAAACGGTCTCGAATACAACTTTGCATGTATGCTGCTGGGTTTCGTTGATAGGCTGACAAGATTTTCACACGCAAAAAACGAACCGCCATCAAACATAAAAGTAGGAATGCTCCACCACCCATCATCCAACATACAACATCCTACACCCCTCACTTCCCCGTCGCTGGTGAGATCCCACAGTAAATAATGTCCATTTCCAGCACTGCTCCTGAATATAAACTATGAGGACTTGCCAGTGTCTGTAAGCATGTTCAAAACAAAGGCACCTTCGCTCTGATTGCTGTTAGACACCTTGCGATGCATCGATGTCCCTGCTCTCTCTGTGGCCCGGTCACTGCCTGTGGCTGTTACCTGACCGGCTGGGCGTTCGAGCCCACCCGGTGGTGGCAGAGATCTCCTGTACCTTTATGGTACTATCATAATGTTTACTTGATTTATAAATGCAATGTCGAATTGTTGCTGAGTGTGAAGATGTAATCTCTCCATGGAGTACAGACCAGTGATCACCCTCCCTTTTTTCAAAACCGGGGGAACAGAGGGCTACATTCCGCGACAGTCCCTGCGAAACCAGGCCGTCTGGCCACACTAGTCATTGTTTCTGGTGCCATCCTGGACAGTCGCTATCTTTCTTGGTCTTGAATACTCATGAACAGGTCCCACTTGCCCGCTGGTGTATGCAGAGGCCGTCATGCTCGCGGAGGCCACCTGTAGCATAGGTAGAGGAGGAGCAGAGACTGGCAGTGAAGAAGGCCCACAGAGAGGTAGGAGAAAGGAACACATTGGTGTAGGGGCGCCAGCGTAGCGATGAGCAGGGGCTGCTGTAGAGCTGGGTTGGCTCAGACCATTACTGGTAGCAGGGGACATGCACTTGCATGTGCTTGCGGGCGAGGGAGTTGGAAGGATCCACATGGCGGTGAAGGAAAAGCCAGGGCCTTATCACTGCGGTGGTAGCCTGCCTCCACCATGTTCTCTGCAGTGTTCTTCAGGGAGAACATCAGGCAGAAATTGTGCAAGACTAGGCTGTATCATCCAAAACATGCCAGACACCCAGAGAGCGCACAAAGAGTGCCACTGCTAGCTCCCATCAATTCAGCACCTCGCGGTTCCGATGCATTGGACTGGAGGGGATCACAGGAGTCTTTCAAGAAATGAGTGGGGGGAATGAAGGGGAAGCCGGGCTATGCTCGGATGTTAGTAAATGGGGCTCGACGGCAGACAGTGCACACAGGCAGTGCATTTAGAAGTTTGTGTGGGGAAAGTCAAGGGAGGAGGTTTTGGAGGATTTCAAGATGGCCGCATGGATATGGACATCTCCACATGCCTGTGACGTGGCTATTGACCAGTGGCATTTCAAAGGTAAGCTTTTTTACTGGAGTATTTTATCCTGGGTGACTGCGAAGTTCAAAAGAAGTACAAAACCAAGCGGTTGGAAGTTTTTAACAGGGAAGCAAGTGCGGTAAAGGCACCTCCACATTAAAAAACAAACACGAAAAAAAGAAGCAAAAATTGAAAAGATAGAAAAAAGAGCCACAGATAAAAAGACTATGGATGTAAAAACATGGAACTCCTAACGTAACAACAGGAATGGGGCATGCTGGAAGCTGAGGTGCGGCGAGTAAGGAGTTACTAGTAGGGGCAACGAGGGCCCCCACGCCAATGTTCCAGTAATTAAACTTACAGTCCAATTAAACAAATCCAGTCTTAAGATGTTTCTTTGATGATGAATTGTAATCTTTATTTAAGCCCTTTCATGCGTTTAGACCAGATTGAGCATGTGAAATGTACAGGGAGGGATGAACCTGCCCACAAACTATTGTAGCCTATCACAATGGGGGTTGGATTTGGTTCAAAAGATTTGACCATTTGGAGCAGTGGCTCAAAGTGGTTAAAAGATTTCCAAACGGGATTCGAGCCGCTCATGGAGATAAGAGTATTTCATGGTTTCTCTTGTCTCGAATACAACTCTTCTGTTATTCTGAATTCTAGGATACTGCAGTAGCATCCTCGAATTCAGTATTACTCGGAGCTAAGGATATTATGCAACAGGGACATAAGAATGAATGCAAATAAAAAATGCGCAGAGGGTGCGCTTTTTTATTCGTTTTTTTTCGAAATGAGAAAATCACCTTGCCCATAGCTCAAATAATGTGCTGTTCAGCCCCCATGCATATACCAGTGTCAGGACAGTGCTCCCACCGCTCTAGTATGACAGGCGCCCAGCAGCCACGTATGTGCTGGAGTGCATTTCACATTGAACGGCCAGTAAAAAGAAAAGAAAAAAAAACATTTCTATCCCTGTCTGAGGGACAGAACATTAAGAAAGACAGCACACAGCGGTTTTATGCTGCTTTTGTTACATTAAAAAGGAAATGCATGTCAGGGTTGACTTGTGCCTCCCCCTTATTGGCACACACGTACAAAGGGGGAGATAAAAAGGGCGGCCGAACGTGTGCATTTGCGATGTGCTGCACACATTCAGGGGCCCTTTGAGAATAGGGTGCACATGTTTGGGGCGCAAGTGATGAAATGCGCAAGAACACCCCCTCACAAGCGTCCCAAAAAAGTTCCGAGAATCTATTTGATTCTTTCTTAAAATTCACATGGATTTTAAAACATTTTTAACCTAATTTTGGCCAAAGTGATCTATGTCTGGAATTGGCTCAAACCATTTAACAAGTCGGCTCTATTTAGCTCCTAAACCATCTTCTCCATTGGGGCTCGAATGCCTCTAGCGGAATTAAAGCTTTTAATAGGATAGCTCAGGGGCAACCTGCTCGCCTTGGAAACAAGTTGACACGGAGCAACACAGGTTCGATCCCCGGGTCCGCGATTAGAAACCTCTGGGTATTAAGCGCGTTATAAATAACCTATCATATCATATCATATTCAAACCGCATTCTAGTTTAGCACTTTAAAACTCGCCCATCCCTAAAAATGTACACTTTTCAAACGGTGTGATTGCTACATTTACAATACGCCGAGACGGACACCAATGGTTCCTAGTACAACAGGAGACTTATCACCCCGTGAGCCCGGAATTACCTTACCATTTGGAAAACAACTCCCACTGTACTTCTTTGCAAATGCACTTGACACACACCTCGTTGCCCATTACAGTGCACTCTGTAGGGAGACTCCTATGTCAACCCGTGCTTTTGTGAGAGCCTCCACACCTGCCATCCGGATTCTGCTAAACTGGCATCCTGTGATTCGGTTATTATGCAACGGCTGGAAGGACCACCCAGAAGTCACAGAAATGCCAGAATCATTCAAATTGTTGCCTAAAGTAAATAGAATGTATTTGGTTTCGCCACTTGCCCGTTCATCTGTCCGCGGCCAGAATTAATCTTGACGGGATGTTTGCGAGGGACGATAATTTGTTTGGACAAAGGCTCCTCAACAAATCCGATGAAAGAGCACCAGCTTTCTGCCTGGAGGGGAGTACAACGTGTTTCCTGCCGAGGATTCGGCGTTTGAAGCCTAATGCGGAGAAACAAAAACCTGCCAAAGGACTCAAGCAACGTAAGACAAGAACAAAGGTCACGCACACTTTCAGAAAGGAGCAGCGGTGTCATTTCACCAAACTCATAGGAGGAAGAGGAAATTACATCACACATCCTCTGACTACCCTTCATGACATCATAGGAAGTGGCAACCCATGGCGATTAACCCTTGCTGGTGGGCCTCCATAATCTATTTGCAACAATTCTGTCTTGAACACCCTTGCTGCTTGTTGCTTAATGATGGACCGCAGGCCTAAGCAAGCAGACACTGGGAAGGGACAACTAATAGCACACCTACTCTTTCTTTTAAAAGATTAGAAACCAGACTGGCTTAATAAGAAGGATTACACGCACCAACTTAAAGGTAGTCAATGCAACTCCTAGATGCCCTGGTTTTCCCTGCTAGCATAAAATATAATGGGAACGGTTATAGGTTGGAAAGTTCTAATACCAAGACTGTTTAATGGAATGGAATGAGCTCACCAACAAAGACCTCACATGAAAAAATGCGCACAGAACAATCTGATGGAGCGTCCACATTACTCTAAGGTGCTCTTGGAAAATAGCATGTCAATGAGCAACAAAGGAGGTGTTTATGCTGGGATTCCCTCTGTGCGGTTCTGGAGCCTTAAGATGTGTATAGGGCTCAAGGACCGGTTATAGACGTTCAGCGCGCTTAATGGAAGCACTTTGGAGGGAGAAGATTCCACATCTGGAGGTCACCCACCTGCTGCAGCACACGTCATGATTAGAGAGGCCTTCCTGAGGGTTAATCGTGAGCATGCATGGCGAGAAACAAGCAGGTCCTTTGCTACCCAAGGATGCACAGTGCACCGCTGGACTGGAGAGAATGGCCGTGCATTGAGTGTGCTGGCATGAAAGTCCCTCCTTGCTCTCAGAAGTAGTAAAAGCAATGCAAACATACCCAGAAAAACATAAAGGTCCTGATCGGCAATACAAGGAGCATTTGTCAGGATGATGTGAATCCTTAAATAAGACTAGAACAGCCATACTAAAAGAAAACAAGCATTTCCGGGTCAAGATAGACCAGCACTTGAATATTAGTACACTGGTTAATGCTTAATTGTATTGCAATTGTTATTAGTATTGTTTTGAGGGGCTAGTCATGAAACCTTTCTCTACTTGATACCATAGGGTGTAAGGTGATATTATATTCTGATTTGTACTTATCTATTAACCAAAGATATACATTATATATGTATTTTGTCTTGCTTTATTTGAACTTCCGCAGTGGTTAACATACCTTATATCATTGTTTGGGTGACAGTTCTTTCTATGGAATGTTTACTGAAACAGATCCATTGAAAAAAACAATCTAACTATGGCGGGGTGGGGTAAGGGTGTGACAGATCAACTTCCGGGGAACCAGTGTCCAGGGATGAATATTGGTTTCTAAACCGTCAATCAACCCCACACCTCTATTACACCAGAAGGGATCCAAACAGATTGGAAAACAAGTGAATTATAAGAACTCCTTGTCCAATTTTTGGTAACCTGGGCGGAACGGCAGGCTTATCTCTGCAAGGTCATGGATCGTTGGTTAGTAGCAACACAGTGAAAGTACAATCATTACCCAATGATAAAAGGGACTGTCCAGTCAAGGTTGTCTACAAATATCTACTTTATTATTACTACAACTGACAGTTCTAGCACACTACAATTACAACCCACACTGTAAAGAAACACAGAGGACAGACAGTTTCACAAAGGAAAGGGACGGCTTTGGATACTGACAAGAGGGTAGTTGGTAAAGCAATCAGTCTTAATGTTCAAGGTTATTTTGGTCCCAGCACCAAAGGGGCAAAGGGTCGTAACTGTCTCTATGGGTGTTCGGAGAAGGTCCAGGGTGGGCAGAACCACAATGTACCTGGTGCTGAAAAGGTTCTCGGTGTTCAACAGCGTTGAGGCAGTTCCAGGGCACTTTGCTGCCCGTGAGACGGAGTTAGTGGCGGGAGACAGCTGCGGGTACCAGGCGGCAGGCAGTTCGGCAAGCAAGGCTGGATGGACATCTGCAGGCTGTTTGGTGCAGTGGCTCGGGGCCAATAATCATTGTCTCTGTGCTGGTTGGCGGATCTGGAATGCTGGTCAAAGCGTCTCGGACGGCTCTGATGACTGCAGCGTGACAACAGTCAGCAGTGCAGCCTGATGCGGTTCGAGGACTCGACTGTCTCGAAATTGTCCTTAAAAAGATGGACGCTGGATGATGCTTGCATGGCACTCCTCCTAGCTTCTTCACAGGGCTCATGTCCTTTCAAGGCACACGGCCCAAAGCTCAGGAGGGTGTTAGCAGGCAATTGCCTTGTCCTTTGTTCAGAGACTCTCCGGCACTTTCCACCTAGGAAGCTTGCTGTCAGAACCTAGCAGGGCACACTGTGTGCTGGCTGGCTAACGGTTCTGGAGCTGCTGGACAGGTCCCCTGAGTCCGGTATCTCCCTCTGTTCCCTGGAGGTTCCCTCTTGGAACTCCTGGTCTTCCTTCACTGACAGAAGATGTAAGGTAGACTGTACCTTCAGCTCAAGTCCAAATGAGTCCTTCTTCTTACTCCCTGCAAAGTCTTCAGATGATCTGAGAGGGGCTCAGCCCTCTTTTAAAGCCAAGCAGGGCCCAGGGATTGGTGTAGGCCAAGCCTAACTTAAGTGAGCCAATCCTGGGTCTCCACCAACAATATTCAGATATGCTTCAGGTCAGAACCAGGGTGCTTTGCAACAGACAGGGGAAGGATGAAAACATATACTTCTAAGTCCCACCCATCTTCTCGTCTGCTGTACATCAAAGTGTCTCCCTAATTAACTGAGCCCTATGCTGCGCTTGATCATAACATGGGCCTCCTTTGAAGTGGGGGGTTGCAGGCAGACTTTCGTCTCCTACAATTCACATACTTCTCTGCTCTGAAACGAGTGGTTCCGGATAGGACATTCACTACCCTTCCTACCAAGGAGGGGTGTTAGTACGAAGTTGACACATTGCATTACAAAGAGGTGTTGGCGTTTGTCTCCATTGTTGCTTCCTGCACCCAGACCTTCCCTGAGGCCTGCTAATTAACATTCTCAGTATTCGCCGCCACCAGCAAGGTTTGGCAATGGAGATGCAAATCCATAGGGCCTTGAAATTCTAATCAGGCTGCACACGGCCAAAGGCTTTTGATGTACCCGCAGCTGTCAGGTGTCAGCTGCACGTGACAGGGGAGGGCGGCGCTGGTAAGCTGTGTCCTCCCAGAGCACAGGGCTATTTTTCTGCTGTGCAGTGAGCGTGGAAAATATGTGCAGGAATGGCCCCACATATTTTCAGAGGTTGTTCTCCCATCATTGAATCTTTTAAATAAAAAAAAAAGGCCAGACGAGCGCACGTGCGGATGCTGGAATACCTCAGAAACGGGATAAAAGGGGTATGGATGGGGTTGTGGTAGGGCTAGAAATATAGGGATGGTGGGGGGCTTTAGGGGTATCCACCCCTAAATAGAAAAACAAATAGAAATAGATGATTCTTTTCAATGTCATTTCTTTGTAAAAAATTACGTCGGAAAAAAACCTGTCGCCAAATGGACATAGAGCCTAACATACACATTTAAAGAGGTCATGGGGAGAGTGACAGTTGAAGTGGGTGTTTAAGGGGTTTTCTGAAGATAGTCTGAGAAAAACAGAGAGAGTTTTAAAATGTGTACAGCTATTTTTGCTCAGTTGACTGGTGAAAGCAGGGCTGGAAAATTCACAGAACTGGCAGTCTGGGAGTAAACATGTGATCTGACCACCAGCTCATTTCAATGACTTGCATATAAATGAGCCGGCTTGATATGCATCTGATGGACAGGTTTTAAACAAATGAGGAAGTGGTGGAGGTGGACTGAGGAAGGAAGGAATGGTTGCCATAGTGTGCAGCCCTATTAAAGTTATCAGTGAGACTTCACCTATCAGTATGGCATTTATTTCCCTGCATGGGTGCTAGAAATCCAGCCGCTGTATGCAAACAAATGCCTCTTCGCCCTCCCTCTCCATGTGTGTTTCAGGGGATCAGTGGAAAAGTAATCACTGCGGCTGCCTGAAGGTAAGTGAATGTCAAATTTGAGCATGCATGTGTGTTTGTGTGAGAGAGACTATTTATGTGTGAGTGTTGTAATTGTGTGTGAATGTATCATTTTAGCGCACGTGCACTCTCATTATACATTTGCACACCATTAATGTGTATATGTATGAGTGTGTGTTTACGAATGCCTAAGTTAAACTAGATGATTGAGTCTATGCGCGGGTGGGGGGTTTGCATGTATAATATTTTCTGCTCACTGATCAGTCATAACAGAGTGAGGAGCTTGGAGGAGGCTAATATTTATTAAAATTGTAATAATGTGGCAAGAAAACATGAGTTTACTGATGTATTGGGTGTGTGGGTTACATTAGCGCTGCCAGTCAGGATATATTTTCTTACTGTAGTATGCTATGTTTTTTTACTACCATCAAAAATAAAGCCAACTTGGTGAGTGTTCTTATGTGACCATACTAGCCTACATTGGTGCAATCAATCTGAACATGTGCTCTTACTGTGTTGTAACATTTTTACTGGCATCAAGGGTAAACCCAACATTATGAGTGTTCTTACGTGGCCATTCCAGCCTAAATGTGTGTAGTCTCTCTGCTGGACATTTTGTCTTATTATGGCATGATGCCTTGAAAAGAAAATTTGTCCAGGCTGATTTAGCATGGCATGTTTTACTGGCAACAAGGGTAATGCCAACATGATGAGTGTTCTTGTGTGGCTGTACTGGCATTCATTGGTGCAGCCATTCTGGAATATTTTGTTATTGTGGCATTGTACTTTTTACTGGCATCAAGGGTAAAGCCAACATGGGTGTTATCACTTGGCTATACTGGCCTACACTGCTGCAGCCAGTCTGCTCATGTTGCCTTACTGTGGCATGGCATTTCTTTACTGGTATCAAAGGGGAAAGCCAACATGATGAATGTTCTTACGTGGCCATAATGGCCTACATTGGTGCAGCCAACCTGGACCAGTTTTCTTACTGAGGCATGACATTAAAAAAAATAAAATAACATTTGATTGTAATTTTCTCAGTATCAATACAAACATCTTCACATGTTACAACCAGTAACTTGCTCAAATTATAAACAACAAACCACCCCTCGTCCCTTCCCCCCTCATGCTGTATAATATAGAATTATAGCACAGTTAGGTTCTGTCCGCGTGGCGGGCTACTTTCCATATTTGGTGAAGAAGGGGAGCACACTCCCTCCATGTTAGTTCTAGATTCATATAGAAGGTGCATACTCCATGTCATACATGTCCCTATTACGTTTCCAAAACTGTGCAACACAACTCCTGGCTGCCACTAATGAGATGCACACCATGTGTCCCCCAACCTCCTCTTCAACACCTTCCTCATATACCACAAAGAGCATCACCCACGGAGAGAGCTTCCCTTTAATCCCATCAACCCCCTGGGAGAGGACCTCTTTCCAGTACTTTTGTATGTGAGCGCACTCCCACCATATTTCATAATAATCCCTGCCTGGTCGACGACATGCACAACAATGGGAGTCCACCCCAGGGAACATCTTAGCAAGGATGGCAGGAAAGTATTGCCACCTTTGTATAAGTTTAATGTCTTGCATTCTATACTGTAGGGAGACCGTGGGGTGTGTCAACCTTCTGCACATTTTTTACCACAACTTGTCATCTATTTCACTATCTCGTTCCCTTACCCATTTTTCCCTAGCAGGCAGATAGTCTATTGGTTCTGCTAGCAGTAGTTCCTTGTACATTTTATCGATTAGGCCCTTAGACCCCAAATTTTGCAGCAGCACCTTCGGTCTCTCCTTAAATTGGCACCCCATCTTGAATCTGTGAGCGCGCCCTTAACTTGTAAATAGCGGAAGTCCGAGATCTTACCAATATGCAGGCATTCCTCCAGTTTATCAATGGGAATGAAATTCCCCTCCTCCCACAACTGGCCTGCTCTGCTGAGACCAGCCTCATACCAGGGCTGGTACTGCAATGGTTCCACAATCATATTTCTCAATGGAGAGGCCCATATACAGCTCAGGGGTGAGCTCCTTGTCGAGAGCCAGTGTGTGTTGCTACGTTCCTGCCAGATGGACCAAAATACCGCCAATATGGGGTACCTCACTACGCTGCTGGGGATTTGATTCTGGGATACCCACATCTATTCTTCTAGCGCATGAGTGCTCAACATACGGCCCGCGGGCCAAATGCGGCCCACCATGCTGTTTTATCCGGCCCGCGAGGCACAAAGACTTTCCTAATGGAGGGCGGCCCGCAAGCAGCATCGGCCGCCCTCCATTAGGAAAGTCTTTGTTGTGTTCCGGGCCGGACAAAACACTGGCCCTCATTGGCTCAGCACACACGCACCACGTCGCTCCAATGAGCCACGTAGTGCATGTGTGCTGCACCAATGGAGGGCCAGCGCTACGGCTGGCGTGGTCCATAAGGCTTGATGCCGGAAGGCATTTCAGCCTTGGACCACGCCAGCCGTAGTACGATTCCAGCGTTCCAGCTTACCTGCCTTCCAGCACGTCTCTGGTAAGTGGTCTGTTTGTGTTTGTGTGTCGGGTCTGTTTTGCTGTATGTTTTTTGTGTGTATGTTGAGATGCGGGGGTGGGAGGGGGTGTCGGATGTGTATGAATGTTTGGATTTGAATGTTTTTTGTGTGTATGTTGAGATGCGGGGTGGGGGGGTGTCAGATGTGTATGAATGTTTGGATTTGAATGTTTTTTGTGTATGTTGAGATGCGGGGGTGGGGGGGTGCCGGATGTGTATGAATGTTTGGATTTGAATGTTTTTTGTGTGTATGTTGAGATGTGGGGGTGGGGGGCTGTCGGATGTGTATGAATGTTTGGATTTGAATGTTTTTTGTGTGTATGTTGAGATGCAGGGGTGGGGGGGTGTCGGATGTGTATGAATGTTTGGATTTGAATGTTTTTTGTGTGTATGTTGAGATGCGGGGGTGGGAGGGGGTGTCGGATGTGTATGAATGTTTTGATTTTAATGTTTTTTGTGTGTATGTTGAGATGCGGGGGTGGAGGAGGTGTGGGGGGTGTTGGATGTGTATGAATGCTTGGATTTGAATGTTTTTGTGTATGTTGAGATGCGGGGGTGGGGGGTGTCGGATGTGTATGAATGTTTGGATTTGAATGTTTTTTGTGTGTATGTTGAGATGGGGGGTGGGGGGGTGTCGGATGTGTATGAATGTTTGGATTTGAATGTTTTTTGTGTGTATGTTGAGATGCGGGGGTGGGAGGGGGTGTCGGATGTGTATGAATGTTTTGATTTTAATGTTTTTTGTGTGTATGTTGAGATGCGGGGGTGGAGGAGGTGTGCGGGGGGTGTTGGATGTGTATGAATGTTTGGATTTGAATGTTTTTTGTGTGTATGTTGAGATGCAGGGGTGGGGGGTTGTCGGGTTAGCATGAATGTTTGTTTTGGAGTGTAAGTGCGGTGTATGTTGAGATGCAGGGTCTGTATGTGTGCATGCTTGCTAGTTTGTATGCTGATTTGTGGGGTGGGGGTTCTGGTCTGTATGGGTGCATTTTTGAGAGTGTGTGCTGAGTTGGGGGGTGGGGGTTTGGGTCTGTATGGATGCTTGTTTGAGAGTGTGCTGATTTGGGGGGCGGGGGGTTTGGAGTTGGGGGTGGGGGGTTCGGGTCTCTATGGGTGCTGGTTTGTGTGTGTGCTGATTTGGGGATGGGGGTTGGTGGGTGGGGGTTCGGGTCTGTATGGGTGCATGCTTGAGAGTGTGTGTGCTGAGTTGGGGGGTGGGGGGGTTTGGGTCTGTATGTTTGCATGTTTGAGAGTGTGCTGATTTGGGGGGTGGGGGGTTCGGGTCTGTATGTGTGCATGCTTGCTAGTTTGTATGGTGATTTGGGGGGTGGGGGGTTCTGGTATGTATGGGTGCATGCTTGAGAGTGTGTGTGCTGAGTTGGGGATTGGGGGTTTGGGTCTGTATGGTTGCATGTTTGAGAGTGTGCTGAGTTGGGGGTGGGGGGTTCGGGTCAAAGGCAACGTGTAATCTCCTGGATAACCAATACAAAAAATGTCCCATAGTGTGCGTCAACTCGCCTAAAAATTAAGATCCCTGGTAGAGGCACATTTTGCCAATGATAGAGATGTAATCTAAAGACACCTACAGTGTCAGAAGTAACGCACTGGAAGAGGCTTTTGGCAGGTAACAGGTGTATTTAGTACCAGAGTGGAGTTGCAGTGGCAGAGCAAGGATCAGCCCGGCCTTTATGGAGAGTTGGAAACTAGCGATCCAGACGCAGAGGAACTTGGCATGCACAAGGAGGTCCATAGTGTCTGAAGAAAATGCACTCCATGCAGATGCCAATGAGAAGGGATCAAAGGCCCAACATCAGAGTTCAGTGCTGACCGCAGGTGGGACGAACATGAGGAGCAAACTGGGAACAGTCCTGCAAGATTCTGAAATGCCATGGGGCATAGTGTTTGGTTGAGGGGTGGGGGCCATGGGGCATAGTGTTTGGTTGGGGGTTGCGGGGGTCATGGGGCATAGTGTTTGGTTGGGGGTTGAGGGAGCCATGGGGCATAGTGTTTGGTTGGGGCTGAGGGGGCCATGGGGCATAGTGTTTGGTTGGGGGTGGGAGCCATGGGGCATAGTGTTGCACTCCAAGAGTGAACCCAATAATAAAGCTAAAACGGGCACAGTTAGGAGATGTACATCCTTTGCTTTTTGAGGAAACCTGACTCAACAAAGGCCATACTCCTCTTGGGCAACCCAAACAGCAAACTATAGCAGTCCAAAATAACAGAATGTCCAATCTAGGGTCAATAAAATATATATATTTTAATTAAACAGACAAGATACAATAAATAGAAATAAATTACAACAATGGAAAATGTGTAGTACAAAATGTAAGTTTGAAATGCAAATAAAAATCGTTACCCCTCAAAAACATATTCTTTTTCCATGTGTTTAATACAAATTGGGGGTTTAAAAAGCCTCCTGCCACGCCCCGCCTACCGCCCCGCCCACATTTACTTTTCGGCCCACTATAGCCCTCATGTAAGGTACTTTCGGCCCTCTGTCAAAATCAGTTGTGCACCCCTGCTCTAGCGTGACCGGGGTTAGTATCGAATTGTCCATGTGCACCCATTGCTTTTTGGAATTGGGATCTAAATGATCTACCATGATTTGCAATTGGGCAGCCTACAGTACAGGGCTAGATCCGGAAAGCCGACCTCCTCTGTCGTTCGCAGCAATATGAATGCCTTGTTAGCAATTCTAGGTTCCCCCCCTGCCCATAAGAATTTCAAGAGAGCTAGTTTATCCATATCATAAAAAGGCGAGTGGGAGCCTGGCTGCGAGTGTAGAGGAGCAGTTGGACATGTTACCCTTAGCTCCCATCCCCTCACCTCTGTCATATTGGAACAGCAGGAGAAAAGCCCTAAATGGGACACTATGTATTGGTCCTAATGCTGCATCTAGTGTATGAGAGACGTTATGCACTCAGACATCCTTATCGAAAGTACCCTCACACTGAGAGAGTGGGAGGATGTCAGAACGCACCTATGGATATCATGAAGCAATAGTTAAATCTGACAAATGCAGAGTCACGTCATGAAGGAGACATAGGAAGACGCACTGAAATTATGAAAAAATACAAATGAATAAAAGATGTAACTGAAGTAATGAGAGAAACATGTGCTTAGCCATGAAGAATTCATATATACCAAGAAGATAAAGTAACTTGCTGACCAAAAAGTGTACATATGCATAAACGCAAGGTAGATGAGACATATAGAAGCTTGCTTTAGAGGAAAACATAGGAAAATATAACCTGGATAGGAAGGCCATAATGAAAGATGGACAAGCAGACTGTGTTAGAATCATTCAAGCTACCTCAGAGACAGACCAGGGTTGCAGCGTCAGAAGATGCTGGAAGAAAACCTTTGTGTGCAAAACAAAGAGGAGTCTATTGGTTTGAGATCAAGGATGGTATTTCAAGGAATGATTGCAAGCCACAAGAGGAGTCAAAAGGAAAGAAGAAAAAATTGCAAGAGCCAAGTATTGGACAATTAAAAGTGTAGAAAGTCTATACAAGTTTGAGTGGGCAAGTCTCACCAAAAGACGAAGAGGAGCAATGGCAAATAGCAATAAATGAAAGGTCGAAATTGACAAATTTGCAGTCTCGTCACACGTGAATCAGAAGTTGAAAACAAGGGCTATTCATTAAACTTTGAATGAAGATAGTTATGTGCCATCACTCCCTGAAAAGTCCCAGAACAGAGAACAGGCTGCAAGGTCAACTACAGATGAGAAACCTTAGCTTGGGGCCTGACCGATGAGAGATGATGGACTAATTGGGAAAGTGGGGAGTAGTCTGACGTTACTCAAGCACCTGGGGTCCATTCTGCTTACGTGCTGCTAACAAGCTGAAAGTCCAAGTTTGTCACGACCCTTAACCAAAACCCCCACTGGCATGTCCACATGCCAGGTAAGGCCAAGGTTCGGGGTTCCATTAGGGCCTCAGGAACCTTGCACTACCTTCCAAGACTCTCTTGGAGTCAGTCCTCATATTCAGTATATGGAACATCTTTGAAGGGGACTACTTTTCCTGGGGCCTGCAGCCAACATGAAGGCACCCACAAAGTCTTGTTCCCTAGAACTAGACTATGCGGTATAGTGTTTTGGGTGTGGTAGCCTGGGAATACTTTACCTGGAATACTTTGCTGGGAGGCTATTTAAACCACACCCAAGCAACAGAACACGCTTCGCGTTATTCTTCAGCCTGCAGCGCAACGCTCACCATGCCCAGTGTCCTTGTTACCGGTAATCATCGGAGCAAAGACTCTGCAGAGGAGAAAAAGAACATCATTAATAGACTCTTACCTGCAAACTCTATCCTGTATCCGCCCGACGCTCGTCCCTGCTTCTGCTACTCGCGGTCGCCCATCCAGCAGTCAGCATCTTCTGGGACACTGCATACTCACCGGAATGAAGCAACCTGAAGGGAGAGAGGGAAACACAACGTTAGAAAAGGTTACTTACGGCGTAAGCCTCAGTCATCACCAGAACCTCACCTGGTTGGCCACCTCTTGGCCGCCATCGTTCCGCAATACCGCCCTCTCCGGAGAAGACCATTGCGACCTGTAAGGAGAGAAGAAACACAGGCTAGCAAGTAAAAGGCAAGGCAGCGCTGCGCTTATCGCTTTACTTACCAAATTGTAGTGTGCTTCTTGCGCCATCCATACCGGCAGGTGCTCAATCCAACCAGCACGACACGTCGAATCTCCCACTCACCTAGGGGGGTAAAGAAAAGACATTAACTACAAAGAAAGGAAGGCAAGAACATTAACACACAAAGACTGCTGCAATAAGACCTACCTTAAAGACACTTGAATGGGCTCGCACCAGTGAAGTAACTCGGTCACCCAAGCCCACTGAAGACTACGCACCCCTGCAAAGAAGGCAGGACGGAGAGCACGCCAAATATTACAATACGGTGAGGAGAGAGCCATAGGGTCGAATTCAGGGGAGGTGGGAGAAGACCCTACCTGATCTTGAATCCAGTCCTCCTGTGCTTTCAGGCCCGACTTCCATCAAAGGCACCACCTGGGATCGGGAAGAGGGTTCCAGGTGCAAACCCAGCAACCAGGGCTGAGTGGCGTCCCTGTGGATACCAGGTGAGCGTAACAGAACACAAAGCCTCTATAACATAATCCACCTGGGCGCCATGGAGACATCAGAAATTGACCAATTGGCTCAACTATTGGGACAGTTACGCGCCGAAGTTCATTCAGCCAGGCAAGAGACTAATGCCCTATGGAGGCACTTAGTTCTATCCAAGGATTGCACCGAGCAAATCAGTAGGCAGTTACTACAATCACAGGCCGGACAAACTCCATTGCCTGGAAATAACCCACCGGCACAAGCACCCGCCTTGTCCACCGCTCCAGTACAGATTACACTACCCGGAGCAGTTCCTTTAGCATCACCGGACCGATTCTCAGGCGACCCCAGGAAGTATGCTGCATTCATGAATCAATGTTGTTGTCTTAATTTCCTCTGCAGACCAGCTGCATTCCCCAATGATCAGGCACGGGTAGATTTTGTTTTGTCATACCTGAGCGGAAGTGCAGCGGATTGGTCGGTGCCGCTTGTGAGCCATGATGATCCATTACTACATGACTTTGGGGGGTTCCAGAGAGAAATGGAGAAGCTCTTTGCTCGTCATACCCAAGAGCAAGCAGTAGACAATGAACTCTTGTCACTCCGGCAGGGGAATCAACACTTATTAACATACATTGCAACCTTCAATAGGTTAGTTGCTGAAACTAGGTGGCCCGAAGACAAAAGAACCACATTGTTTCACCGAGGCCTATGAGGAGAATTGAAGGACGTTCTGGCCCAGGTGGTTGATCCGCCTAGAGACTGTAGCGAATTTATGAACCTGGTTGTGCAACTAGATAACCGATTACAAGACCGGAAGGCAGATCGGTCTAGGTCAGACACTTGGGCCGTGTATGTGCGGCCTGGGTATAGTGATTCATGCATGTCTGAAAACACTGTAGAACCCATGCAGATCGGGGGTTTACGACCACTGTTAACAAAAGCAGAAAGGGACAAGAGAAGGCAACAGCAGTTAAGTTTGCACTGCGGAAAACCAGGACACTTCCGAAAGGACTGCCCAGTGAAGCCTCCAAGAAGAACCGTAGGGGCCACGGACAAGGATGAGGGAGTCGGAAAATCTACCCAGCTCGACAAATGTAGAGGTCAGTTTGTCGAGTGAGAACAAAGAGCCACCGACCTCACACTTTGCAATACCAGTGATCCTAATTAATCATCAACAACCGTCTAGGATGCATGCCGTTGAGGCATACATAGACAGCGGAACAGTTGAAAACTACATTGATCAAGAACTGGCAGCAGAGATGGGGCTTCCCTTATGTTTCAAGCCGAACACAGAAAAGGTAACCACCGTGGATGGGTTAGAAATTGCTCCGGACCATTAACCCAATGTACAGCAGGAGTAACCCTGCTGTGCCAGGTTTGACACCGGGAATCCATTTCCTTCGATCTCATCAAGGCGCCTCAGTTCCGGCTGATATAGGGATGCCATGGTTAGTTGCTCACAATCCTCAGATAGATTGGCGTGCAAGGAAATTGACCTACCCCGATGACTGCGCTCCTACCTGTTATAATCATGAAGAGAAACCCAATTTCAGCATCCCTGAGATTCCTAGAACAGCGGCATCCACACTTGGGGCGACTAGCACACTCCTGAGAGAATATCAAGATTTCCAGGACATGTTCCAGAAAGAGCAAGCTAACGCACTGCCGCCACATAGGCCCTATTACTGTCAGATTGACCTCATACCTGGTGCGCAAATTCCTTGTGGCAGGATCTATGAACTCACAGAACCAGAAAACCTACATTTGAAATCCTATCTAGACCAGTACTTGGCAAACGGATTTATCCGCCCATCTAAATCACTGGCAGCCAGTCCCTTATTCTTCGTACCAAAGAAGGAAGGGGACTTGAGGACCTGCATGGACTATCGCGCATTAAACCGGATCACCGTAAATAATCGTTACCCCCTGCCACTCATTCCTGAAATGTTAGATCAAGTCAAGGATGCCCAGATTTATACCAAGCTAGACCTCAGAGGAGCGTACCACCTGGTCCGAGTTAAAAAAGGAGAAGAATGGAAAACCACCTTCTGTACCAAATATGGGTTGTATGAGTACCAGGTAATGCCTTTTGGACTTTGCAACGCTCCCGCGGCGTTCCAATACTTCATGAACGATGTCCTGCGAGAATTAATCAATGTTTGCGCCTTGGTATACATAGATGACATCCTAGTGTATTCAGCCTCGAAACAAGATAATGTCAAGCACATCCGCTCCATTCTCACCAAACTCTGCCAACAAATGCTTTTTTCATGTAACCGAAGTGGAATTCCTTGGTTTCATCCTCACTCCGAAAGGCATCAGAATGGATGTACACAAAGTGGATGCCATTCTTAAGTGGCCTTCTTCAACTTTGTTAAAAGGGGTTCAGAGCATGCTGGGGTTTGCAAACTTCTACCGCCAGTTATTCCCAGACTTCTCCCAGATTGTACATCCGATTATGTTACTACTACGAAAAAACCATAAAAAATTCATGTGGACAGAAGAAGCCGAAAAAGCCTTTCAAGAGCTTAAGAGAAGATTCACTTTTGCTCTAATCCTACAACACCCTCTCACAGACCTCCCTTACATCGTGGAAACCGATGCCTCCAGCATGGCCATACGGGCTGTTCTTTCACAAAAGGACCCTGAAACTGGCCAGTTACATCCAGTAGCCTTCTGGTCGCGAATGTTTTCACCTCCTGAACTCAATTATGCCATTACCGACAAGGAGCTCCTGGCCATTAAATCCGCTTTCAAAGCATGGCGACATTATCTTCTAGGGGCCAGACATACGGTCACAGTAATCACTGACCATCGGAACCTGCAATACTTGAAAACAGCAAAGGCTCAATCCTCGCGTCAATTACGGTGGGCCCTTTTCTTCGCCGAGTATGATTATGTAATCACGTATCGACCAGGAATAAGGAATGGGAAGACTGACGCCTTATATCGCATGGGCATTGACGAAAAGGTGTATGCAACTCCAGATCCGATAACCATCATTCCTGAAGACAAGCTCTTAGGCCTCACAACAGCTTTGACACAAACCAAACTCTGAAACGAGATCCAACGTGTAATAAGTCCTAATACCTTGCTGGAATGGCGTACTGGAGGAGAACAATACACCATTAAGGACCAGTTGCCATATTTTGGAGAACGTCTATATGTGCCCAAAAAGGAACTGGAACAGCAAATAATTTCGGATTACCACAATTCTCTGATAGAGGGTCTCTATCTAATCGCCAAAACCCTAGCGAAAGAGAAACGCAACTATTGGTGGCCTACTTGGCGTCAAGACATCATCCAGTATGTCCAGTCGTCTGGTGTATGTGCACAAAACAAATCGCAAAAGCAGAAACCAGCTGGCCTTCTTCAACCATTGGAAATTCCCCCGCTCCATGGCACACACTTTCTCTCGACTTCATTACAGACTTGCCTCCCAGTCAAGGATTCAACACTATCTTGGTAGTAGTAGACTTATTTTCGAAAATAGCACACTTTATCCCTTTCAAAGGCCTCCCTGATGCATCCAGTTTAGCAAAAGTGTTCCTGGAAAATATTATCAAGCTACATGGTTTCCTATCGGTCCTGGTCTCTGATTGAGGCAGCCAGTTCGTGTCCAACCTTTGGAAAAAATGCTGTTCTATGGCTCAAATCAACATCCGATTATCCACCAGCCACCACCCCCAAACGGATGGCCAAACAGAAAGAACCAATCAGACCCTCGAGCAATACTTGCAGTGCATGCTGGATCAGGTGGAAGGGACTTGGAGAGATTTATTATGGATAGCAGAATATGCTTACAACAATTTGTTGCATTCCAGCACGGGACAAACCCCTTTCTACACCCTATACGGCAGACACCCACGTACTTCCGAACTAGACCTTCCTCCCATTTTGGAAATGCCAGCAGTAAAATCTTTTCATGCAACCATCTCTCAGGCCTTTAAAAAAGCAACAGAGCATCTAATCCAAGCCAAGCACAAACAAAAAAAATGTGCTGACCAACACCGAAAAAAGGCCCCGACTATCAAGTAGGAGACAAGGTTTGGCTAGCAGCAAAATACATACCCATAAAAGGAACCCGGACCTTCCGTCCTCGCTATCTGGGACCTTATTCCATCAAATCTATCATCAACCCCGCAGCTGTCAAGTTAGCATTATCAGCCAATATGCGAATCCACCCGCTGTTCCACGTCTCACTCCTGAAACCGGTACAACCCGGTACACGGGTTATGACACCACCAGAACCCGTGATAGTTGATGGGAAACCAGAGTTCGAAGTAAAGGAAATCTTGGATTCTAAATTTACCAGGTCCAAATTATATTACATAGTCGATTGGAAACGTTATGGATCTCAAGACAGATCCTGGGAACCCAGCGAGAGTATTCATGCACCACGTTTGATTAAGGCATTTCATCAGAACTTTCCAGCCAAGCCAGGACCCGAAAGAAGAACCACCATGGGGGGGGGCTTTGGGGTGGAGTGCTGTCACGACCCTTAACCAAAACCCCCACTGGCATGTCCACATGCCAGGTAAGGTCAGGGTTTGGGGTTCCATTAGGGCTGCAGAAGCCTTGCACTACCTTCCAAGACTCTCTTGGAGTCAGCCCTGGTGCCTTCGACGCCAGGCTCATATTCAGTATAAGGACATCTTTGAAGGGGACTACTTTTCCTGGGGTCTGCAGCCAACATGAAGGCACCCACACAGTCTAGTTCCCTAGAACTAGACTATGCGGTATAGTGTTTTGGGTGTGGTAGCCTGGGACTACTTTACCTGGACTACTTTGCTGGGAGGCTATTTAAACCACACCCAAGCAACAGAACACGCTTCATGTTACTCTGCAGCCTGCAGTTTAAAGGTCACCATGCCCAGTGTCCTTGATACCGGCAATCATCGGAGCAACGAGCCTGCAGAGGAGAAAAAGAACATCATTAATATACTCTTACCTGCGAACTCCATCTTGTATCCGCCCGACGATCGTCCCTGCTTCTGCTACTCACGGTCGCCCATCCAGCAGTCAGCATCTCCTGGGACACCGCATACTCACCGGAACGAAGCAACCTGAAGGGAGAGAGAGAGAAAGACAACGTTAGAAAAGGTTACTTATGGTGTAAGCCTCAGTCATCACGAGAACCTCACCTGGTTGGCCACCTCTTGGCCGGCATCGTTCCGGAATACCACGCTCTCCGGAGAAGACCATTGTGACCTGTTAGGAGAGAAGAAACACAGGTTAGCAAGTAGAAGGCAAGGCAGCGCTGTGCTTACCGCGTTGCTTACCATATCGTAGTGCGCTTCTTGCGCCATCCATACCGGCAGGTGCTCAATCCAACCAGCACGACACACCGAATCTCCAGCTCACTTAGGGGGGTAAAGAAAAGACATTAAATACAAAGAAAGGAAGGCAAGAACAGTAACATACAAAGACTGCTGCAATAAGACCTACCTTAAAGACACTTGGATGGGCTCGCACCAGTGAAGTAACTCGGTTGCCCAAGCCCACTGAAGACTACGCACCCTGCAAAGAAGGCAGGAAGGAGAGCATGCCAAATATTACAATAAGGTGAGGAGAGGGCCATAGGGTCGAACTCAGGGGAGGTTGGAGAAGACCCTACCTGATCTTCAATCCAGTCCTCCTGTGATTTCAGGCCCGACTTCCATCAAAGGCACCACCCGGGATCAGCAAGAGGGTTCCAGGCACAAATCCAGCAACCAGGGCTGAGTGGCGTCCCCATGGATACCAGGTGAGCGTAACAAGTTTGGGATAGCTTGCCAACCAATCCGAGGGTCTATGAAGCAGCATGTTGCATGGACCAACCTGCTGCCATTTTCCCCGCTATAATCAGTATTATACATATTTAGAGGTGGTTCGAGGCATGCCTAATAGATAGGGGGTAGCCAATGATGTTATTAACACTTAATTATGCTATAAGTAGCTATGTTCCCCTAACCAATCCCTCCCTTCGATAGGTTTTATGGTTTTACACGTAGGATAATGTTATAGATATCGCACATTGGGTTATAAGACCTCTGTATAATCAAGTTGGTGTGTGAGTATGCAGACTTCAGGCTGATGTTTGCCTGCTTGCCCTAATTTATACAAACTGTTAATAAGTAGTATTTGCCATATTCCTTGAATCTATCCTGTTATTTGGGGCTGAGATCTTTATTGGTAATTTCATCTAGCACATGAGATGCATCAAGGTGCTAGAGCACAGAAGCATCTGAAAGAGCAAGAAGAATTTGGCAAGAATCATCATTTTTGTGCAGTTCAGTCGCACCATCCATGAGAGGGTTAACCTTTCGTATAGCTACAGATCTGACTGTATACTATCCCAAAGTGGGGCGTAGTTTGCAATAAATAGTTCAGTGAGGTCTTGAGGAATCTTCACCCCCAAGTATCGGAAACCCTCTGCTAGCACAAGGAAAGTGAGCCCATCTATGTAATCCCTTTTCTCTGGCTGAAATTGACCCCTCAGGAAAGCTACTTACTTTTCAAGATTTGTTTTAAAGCCTGAAAGTTTTCCGTACCTGTACAGCCCTTGAAGCAGGAATGGGATAGAAGTCGTCGGATTAGGAATATAAAAAAAGGTGTTGACTGCAAAAAGACTCTGTTTATATTCTAAGTTTCCTAACTTGAACCCTGGAATAATTATGATGTCCTCCCTCAGCTTTATTTCTTAGGGTTCCATGACAAATGCATACAGGAGGGGGCACAGGGGACACCCTTGCCTGGTGCCTCGTTTTAGCAGAAATGTCTGCAATGCCTCCCCATTAACCACCACTTTCGTCTTGGTTTTCGAATAGAGAGCCAAGATCTAACCCCTCCATTTCTGTCCCATTCCCATGGATAATTGAACCCCTCCTAAAAGGGCCCAGCTAACTCTGTCGAAGGCCTTTTCGGCATTGAGAGATAGGATCAAGCATCCTCCCTTTTTCGTGGTTGGCAAATTTAATATATGGAGGGTCTTGCGCAAATTGTCCGAACCTTGCCTATACAGAATGAATCCTCTCTGGTCAGGGTGAACCAACATTGGGAGGTCCAGCTCTAGTCTGGACACCAGCACCGTGGCAAATACTTTAGCATCCACATTAAGTAATGAGATAGGTCTAAATGCAGAGCATTGCATGTGGTCACTCACTTGTTTGGGTATAACTGCATTTATTGCCACCAGAAATGAGGGTGGCATCTCCTCTAACCCGTTGATCATGTTGAACATCCCAGCCCTTGGTGCCACCAGGACCTCTTGGAATCATTTAGAAAAGTCAGCGGTGTACCCATTTTCCACAGGCGCCTTACCCGCTTTTAATTGCTCTATGGGCTGGACTATCTCTTCCCCTGTAATTTCGGCTTCCAACATGGCTCCTTCAATTGCCGTTAATCTTGGGGTGAGTAGCCTGGCTAGATATTCCTGGATTCGAGGGTCCTCTGGCATAGGGGCCTGCAAATAAAGTTCCTCATTATAGTCTGCGAAGCAGTTGGGAATATAACCCTGTACCCCAACCAAGGTCCTGTCCTCCCTTCTAATCAATTCAACTGACCTCTCTTCTCTTGCCCTCACACCCTATTCACCAGTAGAGTTCCCACTCACTCTCCCTTTTCGTAGTATCTCTGCTTAGTTTATCTCATCTTCTTTATCACCTCTCCTATCAGGATAGAGTGTCATTCCTGCCTCTTCTCTCCCATCTTGACTAACAATCCCTCCCTATTGCAGACCCTCTTAGTAAGCTGGGCTGTCAGCCACCTTAACTCCCCCCTCAATTTAGTCTCCAGTAGGCCTCTTTCCCTCTTCCTCCTTGTCCTTTGTGCAATGAGCACCACCCTCATCATGGCCTTGGCTACCTCCGACACACTGCTGAGGTGCACCTCCCTAGTGTCATTGGTTTTGAAATAAGTGCTGATCTCTTTTCCTAGAAATTCTTTGAAGAGCAAGTCTCTAAGGATACTATCGTTAAATATCCAACGGGGGGTCCTCCTTCATCCCATCTCCACACTCTAGATAGTGGTGACCATCTCGTGACAGCCTTTACCTTGGGTAGGGTGGCATTGCCAGCCTATTCTTGAGGAAGTAATAGGAGGTTGATTCTAGTGTACTTGTGATGTGGGTGGGACGTGTACCCTCCCACCCGGTGAAACTTGGATCTCCACACGTTGAACCAATAATGCTCTTTAATCAAAACCTTGAAGTCCCTATTGTCCTTTCCACTCTTCTTACCCTCACCTCCTTTTGCTGACCATAATCCAGTGTGGGGTCCGCTATTATATTAAAATACAGCCCCAGGATGGATCCCTCCCCCCATTCCTCAAGCAAATTTAACTCTTTCTGCAGGAATGTGATCTGGTCCATATTAGGTGCATACAGCTTTTGTTTGGGAGATTTAGAGTAGCTACTTTTACTTCATTGATAACCTTGTTTCTTGAACCTCGCTTTCCACCCCTGTTTGGACAGACTCCCAACCTCACCATAAAATAACCAGTATATGCATGAGGGAACCCCAGTTTGCAAAGGTAGCGGGCGCCCCTCTCTCGACAGAACAAGGCCTGATAACCTGTTCAGTGGTTACTAACCACTTGAGAGTTCGCAGCCACTGCTTTTACTCACTGTGCCTTTCACAGATGGGAAATATCCATTTGCATATCAGTCTTTGTCCTGCCCAGGGGCAGTCCAGCACCGAAATGCAATGGCAATTCCAACCTGAACGAGAGTACCACCAGCAACCCCATACACGTGTTTCACCCTTGTTGGGGATCATCAGTGAGGTGAAGCTGATGCCTCTCTAAGCACAGTGAGAGGGAGACCACGTCTGGTTGCCCCCAGGAGACCTAGGGTTACCAATCCCAGGTTCCTTGAAATTTAGTTTGCAAAGGTAGCGGGCGCCCCTCTATTGACAGAACAAGGCCTGATAACCTGTTCAGTGGTTACTAACCTAACATGTGTATGGGGTTGCTGGGCAGGACAAAGACTGATATGCAAATGGATATTTCCCATCTGTGAAAGGCACAGTGAGTAAAAGCAGTGGCTGCGAACTCTCAAGTGGTTAATAACCACTGAACGGGTTATCAGGCCTTGTTCTGTCGAGAGAGGGGCGCCCGCTACCTTTGCATACTACATTTCAAGGAACCTGGGATTGGTAACCCTAGGTCTCCTGGGGGCAACCAGACGTGGTCTCCCTCTCACTGTGCTTAGAGAGGCATCAGCTTCACCTCACTGACGATCCCCAACAAGGGTGAAACATTTGTATGGGGTTGCTGGTGGTACTCTCGTTCAGGTTGGAATTGCCATTGCATTTCGGTGCTGGACTGCCCCTGGGCAGGACAAAGACTGATATGCAAATGGATATTTCCCATCTGTGAAAGGCACAGTGAGTAAAAGCAGTGGCTGCGAACTCTCAAGTGGTTAATAACCACTGAACGGGTTATCAGGCCTTGTTCTGTCGAGAGAGGGGCGCCCGCTACCTTTGCATACTACATTTCAAGGAACCTGGGATTGGTAACCCTAGGTCTCCTGGGGGCAACCAGACGTGGTCTCCCTCTCACTGTGCTTAGAGAGGCATCAGCTTCACCTCACTGATGATCCCCAACAAGGGTGAAACATGTGTATGGGGTTGCTGGTGGTACTCTCGTTCAGGTTGGAATTGCCATTGCATTTCGGTGCTGGACTGCCCCTGGGCAGGACAAAGACTGATATGCAAATGGATATTTCCCATCTGTGAAAGGCACAGTGAGTAAAAGCAGTGGCTGCGAACTCTCAAGTGGTTAATAACCACTGAACGGGTTATCAGGCCTTGTTCTGTCGAGAGAGGGGCGCCCGCTACCTTTGCATACTACATTTCAAGGAACCTGGGATTGGTAACCCTAGGTCTCCTGGGGGCAACCAGACGTGGTCTCCCTCTCACTGTGCTTAGAGAGGCATCAGCTTAACCTCACTGATGATCCCCAACAAGGGTGAAACATGTGTATGGGGTTGCTGGTGGTACTCTCGTTCAGGTTGGAATTGCCATTGCATTTCGGTGCTGGACTGCCCCTGGGCAGGACAAAGACTGATATGCAAATGGATATTTCCCATCTGTGAAAGGCACAGTGAGTAAAAGCAGTGGCTGCGAACTCTCAAGTGGTTAATAACCACTGAACGGGTTATCAGGCCTTGTTCTGTCGAGAGAGGGGCGCCCGCTACCTTTGCATACTACATTTCAAGGAACCTGGGATTGGTAACCCTAGGTCTCCTGGGGGCAACCAGACGTGGTCTCCCTCTCACTGTGCTTAGAGGGCATCAGCTTCACCTCACTGATGATCCCCAACAAGGGTGAAACATGTGTATGGGGTTGCTGGTGGTACTCTCGTTCAGGTTGGAATTGCCATTGCATTTCGGTGCTGGACTGCCCCTGGGCAGGACAAAGACTGATATGCAAATGGATATTTCCCATCTGTGAAAGGCACAGTGAGTAAAAGCAGTGGCTGCGAACTCTCAAGTGGTTAATAACCACTGAACGGGTTATCAGGCCTTGTTCTGTCGAGAGAGGGGCGCCCGCTACCTTTGCATACTGCATGAGGGAACCCCCCATGCTTCCTTTCCCACCCCACTCCTCCATGTACCTCTTGCTTCCTCGTCATCAAAAATTGTAACATACTACAAGTAATCAGACTAACATATCCAATCAGAAAAGACACCTAGGAAATCCCAGGTCACTAAGCCAGTGTAGAGACCGTCGTCCAGCCAACAACAATAACTTTTCTAACCTTACCACCCTGTCTTGTAGATCAAAATAATTCTCTGTAGTCTGGTCCTCCTTTCGATCACCTAGGGGTCACAGGTTGCAGACCCAAAGTCTTTCTGGATCTTCTAGAACTGCCATCGTTCTTGCGACAAACACGTTCCTAAAAGGCTCCATCAGCTGGCATTGGCCCTCTCGTTTTGGGGGTACTTCCGCCTTCTGCAGCTCTCAGAGGAGCGGACCCACATCCTCTCTTTGTCTAACATCACATTGTTCACCCTTGTATGTGAAGGAGAGGAGAGGGCGAAGGGGAATCATCAGTATCTCACCCCTTCTTCTTGAAGCCACTAGAGAGAGCAGCCCATCACCTGACCCGGCTCCTCTGTGGACTCTATCAAAACAGATTTCTTTGTCATGTGTTGGGCCCGGTAGCTTCTTTAATTCTTTGCCGCCATAACTGCAAATGTTTGTGCCTCTCCCTATTCTCTATATCATCTAATTAGCTTCTGGCTTCTCTCTCTCTCATTTCCAGCTCTTTAATGCGTGCCTGCAGGCCAACCTCCATAATGTCAGCTATGCGTTGATTATGCTCCCGAGCATCTACCCTCTCCTCCATCTTTGTGATACGCCCAGTAACGGCACGCGTAGTGGACTGACCTTCCGCCCTGAATGCTTTGAGTTCCAGCAGCATGGTCTGCACATCCTATTTCAGACCACTTAGGCCTCTCGTGTCTATTGATGTGCCATCTCTCTTCTCTTTTCTGGCCATCATGGTTCAGTCTGCACACTCTCCATGCTAGCCAACTAAAATAAATCAGATTGCTGGGCCATCGTATCTTCCCGCAAGGGGATGGCTCTTCTGTGTTGTGGGTTAGGAGGCGCTGACCCCCAAGATCACCTCAGCCCACCTTGAGCTGCTGTATTGGCTATCCCTTGATATTAGTGGGGCACTCGCCTTCCTCCACCCTCCGCTGACCAGCACCTGCTTCCTTGCGCCATGGTCATGACCCAGGACCAGTGGCCTCCATCCACCGGGAGGTATCCAACAGTGGCCTTGTCTTCGTGTCCTCCCCTGGGGCTGCCACAGAGAAAGCACCAACAATACAGCCACCAACTGCCCTCCTATGTGGCTGCCTCCAATGCCTCTTAGAGCATCCATCCCTGGCACTCCTGTGTGGATGGGGTCTGCTACCTTGCTTGCCTCGCTTCTTGACTTCCGCTGCCGGGATCTGACCCTCATGTTGGGTTCGGGACTAATCGCAGGCTCCGTGCCCCACTCACAGTATGCCTTATTCTCGTTGGTCTGTTTGTCTCCCAGGCCTCTGCTCAGAGCGGTCGGGTCTCTCTCGCTCCGTCTTCTGCCTGTATCCCTCCTGGACGGACAGGCTATGTGATATCTTCGCTCCATTTCCCCTTGCGGACAGCAGCATCTTCAGTGGGGGCAGCTCACCACCTTTCCCTTCTCTCATGGCCTTGCGCCGCTGATGGCAGCTTTGGTGGGTCTCTGTTCCCCCAATCCAGGCATGTCTCGCCTTTTTGGTCATGCAGAGTGCAGCTCGGTGGTCCCTCACTCTTTTTGTGCCACACATCCCTGCCTCGGGGGAATGGCACACCGCCACTCTCAATCGTGATCCTAGTTTGGGCCCACATGTTCTCAGGTCAATGGAGCGGGATGGCACCGACCTTTCGTCGAGTCTTGAGGCACTCTAACAGGACTCTATGGGTGCGCCCCACCACTGTTGCCCTCCCGCTGGACCGCCACAGAGAAGTCCGGGTATAAGTGGACCCTGGCCGCGCCCAAAAGGAGTTCTCACTTGGCTCTCGCCGCCCTAAGGAGGCTGTTGCGGAAATTTAGGACTCTGGCTATTATAGGCCGTGGTGGTGCGCCCGGTCTGGGTTTTGCTGTGAGTGCACTGTGGGCTCTCTCGATTGCAAACTGTGAGGAGAGTTTTGGGGAGTCCAACAATTGTAATAGCATGCTCTCCACGTAGTCCTCCATGGGTTCCTGTATAACATCCTCTGGTACACCGATAAAGCGGAGGTTGTTGCGTCTCGAGCGAGACTCGAGGTCCTCGTTTTTCTTTTCCACCTCAGTGACACGGGCGGAGAGTGTGGAGACCTCTGCCCGGAGGGAACTCAAGCCATCCTCGGCGGTGCTCACTCGTGTCTCGACCTCGGCAACACGGCCGTCAGTCCTTTCCATATGTGCCTTGATGGAGGATATCGTGCCGTTCATGTCGTCCAGTTTGCTATGGAGTGTGGTGAACCCCTCCTGGATGTATTCCACATTTTCTGGGAGTCAGGCGGTTCTGAAGTTGGTGAAGTGGATGGTTCCTGTCCTGATGTCTCCGCCACCGGTCCCACCAGGGTTTTTGGAAACATGTTGATGGAGGATTGTTTCTTTCCAGTTCCCTTCATCATGATGCCGACTGAGGATGGGCTCAAGCCCAGAGGGTGGCCAGTACTCCGGGGCCGGGCGAAGGAGAGGACAGGGGGCCACAGGGGGACAAAAGGCCATCCCGGGCGCCGTGGGAGTACAGAAGGACTCGATGTCGAGGTAGAATGCAGTGTCAGAGATTGAAGGGGGTCTGGTCGCCGATGGCCAACAGATCGAGGAGCCTCCTTGGCCAAAAGGTGCGTGTGGGAGCAAGTGGTCAGTGAGTGAGCTCACCAGTGTAGTCGGACCCAAAAATCCTGTTGCGGGGCCGAGGCTCAGGGATCAGTGTTCCGCAGCCGAGTTGAGAGAAGCTGAGGCCATGGGCACTGATATAGTCGAGTGGATTGAGGGTACACACCCTGTATTGAGCAATGGGGGGTCAAGTACCCAGTCCAGCAGGTGCGGGGCACCGAGGGGCAGCCGAAGTCCCTGGAGTCCTGAATTGGTGGTGAACGCAGTGTGGAAGGCCACAAGTTGCAGTAGATTCAGGTGGGGCCGAGGATCCAGCTAACGGGTAGCACGATGAGGGGGGGCAACACAGGGTAACCCCATTCTGGTTTGTTAAGACAGGGGGTCTCGAGGAGTAGCTGGTGGGTGGGGGGACTGGGGCCAGTGAGCGCAGCACCACAGTGGAGTCCTCCTGTTCACGTTATAAAAGAAGTGGCAAACTCTGTGGGTGGAGGGACTCCACCCCGGGGGCAGACCCAGGGCCCACACGCCAGCACCCAGAGGGTGCTAGGAAGGAGGGAGCCCAGCCCTGTGGCAATCCAGTCCCCCAAATAGTGTCCGCAGTCTCCCCCGAGGACAGGGTTCCAGTGTACCAGGTATAGCAGGCAGGCAGTATAGTCAGAAGGCCATTGCAGCACACGCCGGTGCAATGGGGGCTCAGGCGTCACTCAAGTGCTCCGGGAGTGAGGAGGAGGAAGCCCGGATCAGAAGTCACAGTGAGGCGGGTGGGGAAGTGCCCGGGGCCCAGAGCGACTCACCGCGGCAGTCCAAGGCGGGGACGTCCAGAAGGCTGGTCTTCAGCGAGATCTCCCGGGGGTACCAGAAGGCAGCACGCCGCCCAGGGGGGGTGGCGGAGTGGGCGCTCAGGGCTCCGATGACGGCCCCCAGGGCACAGCGGGATGCCGAGGCCACAGAACGGGTCACCGCGGCACTGCGGCAGGCGGGCGAGGGCAGCACAGTGAGGCACAGCGCCCCTCCCCAACCGGAGCTCCCGAAGCCGCGGGTCACAGGCACAATCCCCTGGAACTCAGAGAGGGGCCGGGCAGAGCAAACTCCTGGCCTGCCTCCAGCAGGCTGTAGCTCCGCAGCGGGGGCGAGTCGGAGGGCGGCGTTCAGGCAGCACATGCCCGATACCCCCAGTGGCCCGAGTGGGAGGTCAGGTGCAAGTGTTATGTGGGCAGCAAGGCAGGATTGTAGAAGAATGGTGCCTCACGGAGCGGAGCAAAATATCAGGCGGCCATTTTCTCCAAGCGCAACAGCGCCCCCCGGTTGGCAAATTTAATATATGGAGGGTCTTACGCAAATTGTCCAAACCTTGTCTATACAGAATGAATCCTCTCTGGTCAGGGTGAACCAACATTGGGAGGTCCAGCTCTAGTCTGGACACCAGCACCGTGGCAAATATCTTAGCATCCACATTAAGTAATGAGATAGGTCTAAATGCAGAGCATTGCATGTGGTCCCTCACTGGTTTGGGTATAACTGCATTTATTGCCACCAGAAATTAGGGTGGCATCTCCTCTAACCCGTTGATCGTGTTGAACATCCCATCCCTTGGTGCCACCAGGACCTCTTGGAATCATTTAGAAAAGTCCGCGGTGTACCCATTTTCCACAGGCGCCTTACCCGCTTTTAATTGCTCTATGGCCTGGACTATCTCTTCCCCTGTAATTTTGGCTTCCAACATGGCTCCTTCAATTGCCGTTAATCTTGGGGTGAGCAGCCTGGCTAGATATTCCTGGATTCGAGGGTCCTCTGGCATAGGGGCCCTGCAAATAAAGTTCCTCATAATAGTCTGCGAAGCAGTTGGGAATATCACCCTGTACCCCAACCAAGGTCCTGTCCTCCCTTCTAATCCATTCTACTCACCTCTCTTCTCTTGCCCTCACACCCTATTCACCAGTAGAGTTCCCACTCACTCTCCCTTTTCGTAGTATCTCTGCTTAGTTTATCGCATCTTCTTTATCACCTCTCCTATCAGGATAGAGAGTCACTCCTGCCTCTTCTCTCCCATTTTGACTAACAATCCCTCCCTATTGCAGACCCTCTTAGTAAGCTGGGCTGTCAGCCACCTTAACTCCCCCCTCAATTTAGTCTCCAGTAGGCCTCTTTCCCTCTTCCTCCTTGTCCCTTCTGCAATGAGCAACCCCCTCATCATGGCCTTGGCCACCTCCAACACACTGCTGAGGTGCACCTCCCTAGTGTTGTTGGTTTTGAAATAAGTGCTGATCTCTTTTCCTAGAAATTCTTTGAAGAGCAGGTCTCTAAGGATAGTATTGTTAAATATCCAACGGGGGTCCTCCTTTATCCCATCTCCACACTCCAGATAGTGGTGACCATCTCGTGACAGCCTTTACCTTGGGTAGGGTGGCATTTCCAGCCTATTCTTGAGGAAGTAATAGGAGGTCGATTCTAGTGTACTTGTGATGTGGGTGGGATGTGTACTCTCCCACCTGGTGAAACTTGGATCTCCACACGTTGAACCAATAATGCTCTTTAATCAAAACCTTGAAGTCCCTGTTGTCCTTTCCACTCTTCTTACCCTCACCTCCCTTTGCTGCCCATAATCCAGTGTGGGGTCCGCTATTATATTAAAATACCGCCCCAGGATGGATCCCTCCCCCCAGTCCGCCAGCAAATTGAACTCTTTTTGCAGGAATGTGATCTGCTCCATATTAGGCGCATACAGCATGACAGGTGTCATTTTTGTGCCCTCATAACGCCCCATAACTGATAGAAATCTTCCCCAAAACCTCATTTGACCTGCACATTTTTCATCAGAAAGGTTCTCGCCAGTACAATCCCAACCTGCCCATTTTTATGTTCCTTATGAGAGGCCCAGTACATGTGCCCAATTTCTTTCCCCTTCAGCAGCCGTTCTTTCCCCTGTCTGAAATGAGTTTCCTGCAGTTAGAGAATCGATAGTTTGGCCTGACGGAACATATTATATGTTAACAACCTTTTGTTTGGGAGATTTAGAGTAGCTACTTTTACCTCATTGATAACCTTGTTTCCTGAACCTCGCTTTCCACCCCTATTTGGACAGACCCCCAACCTCACCATAAATTAACCAGCATATGCATGAGAGAACCCCCCATGCTTCCTTTCCCACCCCCACTCCTCCATGTACCTCTTGCTTCCTCATCATAAAAAATGGTAACATACTACAAGTAATCAGACTAACATATCCAAACAGAAAAGACACCTAGGAAATCCCAGGTCACTAAGCCAGTGTAGAGACCGTCGTCCAGCCAACAACAATAACGTTTATAACCTTACCACCCTGTCTTGTAGATCAAAATAATTCTCTGCAGTCTGGTCCTCCTTTCGATCAGCTAGGAGTCACTGGTTGCAGGCCCAAAGTCTCAAGGGGATGGCTCTTCTGTGTTGTGGGTTAGGAGGCGCTGACCCCCAAGATCACCTCAGCCCATCTTGAGCTGCTGTATTGGCTATCCCTTGATATTAGTGGGGCACTCACCTTCCTCCACCCTCCGCTGACCAGCACCTGCTTCTTTGCGCCATGGTCATGACCCAGGACCAGTGGCCTCCATCCACCGGGAGGTATCCAACAGTGGCCTTGTCTTCGTGTCCTCCCCTGGGGCTGCCACAGAGAAAGCACCAACAATACAGCCACCAACTGCCCTCCTATGTGGCAGCCTCCAATGCCTCTCAGAGCATCCATCCCTGGCACTCCTGTGTGGATGGGGTCTGCTACCTTGCTTGCCTCGCTTCTTGACTTCCACTGCCGGGATCTGACCCTCATGTTGGGTTCGGGACTACTCGCAGGCTCCGTACCCCACTTCACAGAATGCCTTCTTCTCGTTGGTCTGTTTGTCTCCCAGGCCTCTGCTCAGAGCGGTCGGGTCTCTCTCGCTCCGTCTTCTGACTGTATTCCTCCTGGACAGACAGGCTCTGTGATATCTTTGCTCCATTTCCCCTTGCGGACAGCAGCATCTTCAGTTGGGGCAGCTCACCACCTTTCCCCTCTCTCCTGGACTTGCGCTGTTGATGGCAGCTTCGGTGGGTCTCTGTTCCACCAGTCCAGGCATATCTCGCCTTTTCGGTCATGCAGAGTGTAGCTCGGTGATCCCTCGCTCTTTTCGTGCCACACATCCCTGCCTCGGGGAATGGCGCACCGCCACTCTCAATCGTGATCCTAGTTTGGGCCAACATGTTCTCGGGTCAATGGAGCGGGATGGCACCGATCTTCGTTGAGTCTTGAGGCACTGTAACAGGACTCTGCGGGTGCGCCCCACCGCTGTTGCCCTTCGCCAGTGTTTGCAGAGGTTCACTTAAGCATGTCAGAGTGGTTATTCATTTTATTGTGTTCGCTGGACATGGAGCTCCAACATCACATGGCCATCTTGCGACACGCCCCCTAGTGGTCTCTCCAGGTGGTTGATTGGTTGATTTGATAGCGGCATGCATTTTTTTATGGATAAGCCAAAAGTAGAATGTTCTTATATTGGGCATAATGCCACATATTGATAGAGCCATCATGGATATGATTTCTTATAGTTTCTTTACTGGCATTTGGGCAAAGCAAACATAAGCATGTTCTTATATGGGAATACTAGCATATATTGGTGCAGTCGTCATAAACATCTATTGTGGGCAAAGGCAACATGAAAAATGCATTGGAAAATGTTCCTGTGCACTGTCAGACTCATTATAAGTTTGGTGGTATCTCAGCGGTATATCCACTGAGATACCATCCAATTGATTTACTGTTACTGCCCCTTGGTCCTGTAGAAGTACTGCCAGGTCACAAGTGGAGGTATGACGGTGTTAGTCCCCATTTATGGAGTCGATAGGACTCCATGGGGATTGGGGCAGAATTACCACTGGCGGTAATTCTGCCAAAATGCTGTTTTTTGGCAGTAAGGTGGCAGAATTGTTCCTCCATTTTATCGCCAAACACATCATTTGGCAGGGCAGTAAAACAGCAATAATGCAGTGGTAACTCCCTTACCACTGCATTACCACCATTTTTTACCACACCGCCAAACTCATAATGAGGCCTTGGTATGTATGTGATTTCATGTATTACCCTACAAAACCGAGTGCAAACTGTATGGCTTTTTACCCAAATTTCCACACAAGGCGTACTTAAAATGCATCCTTTAAACCCATTATTTGAAACCTTTTCTCTGGGGCGATCCCCCGTAGCCCTTTTGGTTCATTTGCGCTCCATTGCTATGCAATGTACGCTCCTCCTATTAATAAATGTACCACCCACCACTGTAGTAATACCTGATGCAAGGTGCCAATGGTATGGTAGCAAGTTTGCTGTGAGATCAGCCAACAGTGATATATGCCAATGCATTAAGGAGAAAAGGTGGAGAGACATTTTAGAAAGAGAGACCAACATGCACAGACACAGAAAGTATAGATGGGGGCCCAATCTTATGCTACTACTCAGCAAATTGGGCACAAGACAAAAGGAGAAATCAGATCACACTGGTAATAAGCAATGCTGAAAAGGCATATTTTTAGAGCTCCATATTTCAAGAAATCAGCTTTTAGTTTTGTCTGAGAAGGAAAATGGATGCCACCTAGGTCCGATCACTTCTTTCTTAAAAACATGTGTTCTCGATGATGCAGTGGTTTAAAGGTTTTGGGAAAATTAATTTAGGTGGTGATCTTGTTGTTATTAATAGAAGATTTTGGGTAGGCATATGTGGCATTGGGTTGAGTAGTCCAGTGTTTGGAAGGAGGGCGGGGCCTTGGAGCAGGGATGCAGGGGAAGTGACGTGACAGGAAGGGGTTTAGTGTACAGAGCTTGGAGAATAAAGATGTGTCATTACAGCGCTCCGTGGCTGTGTCTTAATTTATGTAGAGATGCCGTGTGAGGAGCCAATACGACAGAGGGGCAGACCCCCACTGTTGGATTCCACGTTGGCGATGAGCAGGTTTCCCGTGCGCAACATCCCTTCGTAATTGCGGTTCCATTTACAGGGCCGCATTGGCAGATCTTTACCAGGCCCACCGTCGGATTCCACATTGGCGATGAGGGGGGTTTCCTCCGTGCAACATCCATTCACAGTGCGGTCCCGTGAACAGGGCCGCATGGGCAGAGCTCCACCAGGCCGCAGGGAGCTGGGGTGAGAGCAATGCGTCCACGACAGATTATTTGCAGTAAGACTGCAGAAGGCAGCGACAAAGGCACACAAACACCATTTTGGCAGTGGATTCAGGTGGGAGGAAGCAAGAAGAGACTGAGGGTGAAGCGAATGGGTACCAGAGTTGGCACCAAAGCATGGCGGCTGATAGCTACACCCACCGGGACACGAGGCCCTGCATAGTACATTTGGATTAAGGCGTGTGGTGAGGCCCCGCCATAGAAAACAGCACCAAAGACTCACAGAACACAACAAACACAGCCAAAACAAGGGCAAGAGATGGTGATTCAGTCCGCACCCACACAGCTAGTAGCCTGTCCCAGCAATCATGTCGGACAATGAGGCCCAGGATATTCCAGCCACTGTGGCAATTACACTGCCTACACATGCACCAGCCAGGACGCAGGACCATTTAGCGCTTCAAAGGCCTGCTGCTTTCGATATCACTGACACCAGTAACATGGGGCTCAGATGGGCCAGGTGGGCTAGAGACTTTGAGCCGTATGTTGGGGCAATGGGGCTGATGGAATACCCCAGAAAACAGTGCCTTTCGAAGCTGACAGTGGGATCGGCCATGAGTATATCATTGACGAGCTGCCGGAAGAATCTGTTGACACGTTTTGAGGGTTAAAAGCAGAACTCACTGACCTCATCACTCCACATACCAATGTGGACTACGAGAGGAATGTCTTCAACTCCACATGACAAGCCAAAGTGGAGACAATGGTGCATTTGTGATGAGGTTGTGAGTAAAGCAAAAAAAATTTGATTTTAACAATAACTACAACAATGAGGCACTACGCTCACAAATCCTTGCTGGATATGAACCTCAGAGTTTTCAGAAAAAACTACTACAAAACCTCTAGAGGATATACTGATGTTGGCAAGGGCAGAACTGGCAGTGGAGTGACAGGTGGAAGCCATGAACAAGACGACCATTGCTACATCAACACCTGATACAATCCACAGAATATCCGTTGTGCCAGGCCCCAGACTCCATACAGAACCATTTTGTTACTGATGTAGATACAAATTTCCCCATGGAGGCACATGCCTGGCATTAGGAAAACTGTGCTCAGCATGTGGTGGAGAGAACCATTTCGAGTCGGTGCTCAGGATATCAAGAGACCTGTTCAAAGGAGAAGGGAAAGACTGTCACCTGAGCAAACATAGGGACAGGACCAACACATCAGCAATGTTGTCATCGGTGGTGGCAAAAACACGCAGAAGACATAAAGACGGGATCAGGCGTAATGAAGACTCTAGAGCTGAGAGAAGAACGAAGGAAATAAGGCAATATTGCATGACAGCGGTCCACCCACAATGGAGATCCAGATGACATCTCAGATATTTGGTATAACAGTCTCCATCGGAATGAGAGTTCAGCTCATCAGACGGACAACCGAAACGGAAAGGATACTTCGAGGAAACTTGCAGATACAAAACCCAGGAAAGGAGGATCCGAGTGCATGTGTTAGTGACAGCAACTGAAAGGCGGCCATAGACATGGGACTGATGCATACACTCTACAGACTCAAGGTCAACAAATACTTAGACACGGTGGACAACATAGATCAACTGTTCCCAACGCTGTTCAAGGGCATAGGGAAGCTGAAAAACAAACAGATCTCACTCCACACCGATGAGACTGTCCCAACCATAGCCCAACACTACAGGGGCATTCTGGTAAATGACAACTATAGGAAGAACTGCACAAACTACTAGAACAAGATTTTGAAGAACCAGCATCAGGACCAACACTGTGGGTGTCTCCCATCATCCCAGTACCAAAAAAAAAACCGGAGACCATAAGACTTTGTGGGGAAATGAGGAGGCAAAACCAAGCAATAAAGACAGAAAGATATCAAGCTCCTTTTATCACCTATATGATCCACCTGCTCAACAGGCCAAAGTCTTCTCCAAACTTGACCTTAATAAAAGTTATTATCAACTGATCCTGAGCCCTGATCGCTACAGTCGCTGAGTCGCTACACTACTGCCTTCGTGACACACTTGGGTCTTCACAGGTATAAGCAGCTATGTTTCAGCATGTCTTCAGTGGCTGAAATATTTCAAGCCGAAATAAACAATATCATAAAACACATCCTGAATTGCATTAATAACAGCGACAATATTTTAGATTTTGGCACCAGCGCGTCAACACACTCTGCAGGGTATGCATGGCAGGCACTAGAGCCAGCAAATCTCACTCTCAACAAAGATAAATGTGAGTTCAGGAAAGGTACGGTGCGTTACTTTAGACAAATAGTCTCAGAGAAAGGGATGACACCTGATCCAGAGAAAGTGGTTGCAGTGAATGAGACTCCTCTGCCAACAAACGTGTCTGAACACACGTCCTGCTTGGGTGTGGCAAGTTATTTAGAGGTACATCAAAGACTTTGCATTCATCATTGAAACCTTGAGGGCGCTCACAAAACAACATATACCATTCCAGTGGTCTCTGTGGTGTCAAGAGGCATTCACCGCCATCTGCAAGAGGATATCAGCTGTGGAAAACATGGCCTGCTTTGACACCACATGAGACACCAAAATAACTGTGGACGCAAGTCCAGTGGAGCTAGGTGCCATATTGGTAGAAAGAGGTGAGGACACAACACACCAGAGACACATTATGTCGTACGCAAGTAGAAGTTTATCAAAAACTAGACAGGCCTATTCCCAGGCTGAAAAAGAAAGCCTGACAGTAGTACGGGCCTGAGCGCACGTTCACGTATTCCTATACGGCAAACCATTCACAATTATAATGGTCCGTCAAGGCCTTTTATTTCTCTACGGAAATCCTCCAGCCAAAATGCCACCGTGCATAGCCCGGTGGGGTTTCCAACTCCAGGATTATGCATTCAACATCATTCACAGACCAGGGAAAGATACAAATCCTGCAGATTTCTTGTTGCGACACCCCCATGAAAGCAGAGACACCAGAACCATTGCTGGCCGACCGTCACATCAGATATGTGGTACAACAGGCACTTCCCCAAGGGATTGATTCTTTGACCATTATTCAAGAGGTGGAAAAGGACAGGGCCATCCAAATTGTAATTCAAGGGTCTTTACTCTGGCAACTGGAGGAGAGCCAAGGAACAGGGAAAGAGAATTGTTGGAGACAAGAAAGGATGTTGACAAACTTCTATTAATCAAGGAGGAACTGGCAGTGTCTGACAAAGGGATACTAATTAAGGGAAACAAGCTGGTCATACCAACACTTCTGAGGCTCAAAGTGGTGGAATTGGCATATGAGTGACAAATAGGCATTGTGTCAACCAAAAGGATGCTACGCCAAAAAATATGGCTCCCAAAATTGGACTCACAAGTGGAATAACTACTCAAACAGTGCCCCACCTGTGATTTTATCACCCCAGCAAGACACCCAGAGCCACTCCAGATGACGGAACTTCCTGAGAGGGTGTGGGATGAAGTTGCCATAGACTTCTTTGGGCCTATCAAAAGGGGGGGAGTATGTGCTAGCAGCAATGGATGAATATTCACGATTCCCAGAAGCACAGATAGTGGGATCTACGACAGTTCATCATGTCATACCAGCGCTGGACAGAATCGTCACTGCATACGAGATTCCAAGAACAATAAAATCAGTCAATGGTCCCCCGTTCACAAGACAATACTTGGGGAAATACTTGCAGAATATATGGGATTCAAACACAGAAAGGTGACTCCACTGTGGCCTCAGGCGAATGGTACAACCAAAAGATTCATGTCAAATCTCAAAAGGTCGCTCCAAATAGCCCATCTCACAGGACAACCATACGCACATGTACTTCACCAACTATTGAGAGTCTACAGAAATACACCACACAGCACCACCGGGAAATTTCCGTTCGGAAGTGTTATTTGGAAGAAGTATACATACTCAGATACCACCCATCCCTAGTGACTCTGAAAAATACCAGGAAGATGACGTCATGAGAGCCCAGGACGGGGCTTCAAAAGATAAGATGAAACGGGATGCTCACACACACCGAGGAACGAAGGAATCCTGTCTAGAGGTAGGAGATCTGGTTAAAACAACCACAAACTCACAAACACACAGCACAGCTACATTTCATGAGGACCCCCTCATAATAACTCACAAGAAGGGTTCCATGATAACGGCCAAAGGAGATCAGCGCCTGATAACCAGGAACTCATCACTAGGGGTGTACCGAACTTCGTCTTCGAGTAAGTATTCGGCCTAATTCCGGCTGAAAAAAAGCTATTCGGCGCCGGCCGAATAGTTTCTTGCTATTCGGCTCTTGCCGAATACTTTGACATTCTCATTTGAATACAATGCAACATGAACTCAGAAAGTCAAATATAGAATTCAGTTTGCAAAACTGAATAGAATTAGACCAGACAAATTGCGATCAAATACTTGAAAAATATCTTATATTGTAATCTGCTCTTTAGGACATGTTTTGTCACAGATTCTTAGACATACAGGGCCTTATTCATGGAAGTAATTTATAATGGTGCAATCCATAGGAAAAGTTCCATGAATCAGGCCCAAAAGGTGCTCATATTTTATACTTAGCCTGCAACAATACAGGAAAATCTTTTCTTTGGCGAATGTTTATATGCAATGTGCACTTTTTCAGTTGGAAAAGACAAACTGAAAGAAATGTGCATGGATACTTTCAATTCCTGTCATGTAACTTCTCATTGCGTACGTCATAGTCCCCCCTTTTATTTTTTAAGGACTTGAGTTTAACATTATCTGATTATTTTATCAGGAATGATAAGTTGCATATGTTTGTGTATTCGCGAGAAAGAATGGCTAGTACAAGTGAAAAGTGAGCAGCATTTGTTTGGGTGGAGTGAATAGTTGTGAGATGGAGTTCACGCATTTCAGATTTCCTCTTGACTTGTTGTCCTGCATGAGCCAACATGAACCATTCTATACATTTCTATGTGAGCTGTAAAGAAGTTTCAAAACTCGACTGCATCAACTTTGCAACAGGATAGAGAATGCAATGCATCTGATCACAAAGGCAGTCCTTTTGCATTTGTGAAGCCTCCTACTTTAACTGGCACTGAAAATGCAACACTCTTCTGTACATTTGGTCCCTTCATGTTGGTTAAATCTGCTTTTTTTCTGGCTTTTATACTTTAAAGATGCTACATTAATTACAATGAAGAGAAATAAAAGTATAGAATGCATTTCAAATGGTGCTTTATTTGCTTTTTTTTTAATAAGTGTGTTTTTTGAAGTTTGGAACATGATTTATTAAATAAAGCAACTATTCGGCTTCATATTCGGCTTCGGCCGAATAGTTGAGAAGCTATTCGGTATTCGGCCGAATACTAAATATGCTATTCGGTACAGCCCTACTCATCACACTTCAGGAAGGTGTCGAACAGGAGCTGGAGGCCGAGAAGAAACGAGTCAGAAGAGGAGGACATGTACCAATCAGGCGAATCATATCATGGGGGTGGGGAAGTGTCAGAGTCTGATGCTGAAATGACTGCGAGTTGGGAGATGAGATGGAGCACTGAGCTGAGGTCTATAGTGTTTGGAAGGGGGCGGGGAGGCAGAGAAAGTGACGTGAGGGGAAGGGGAGTTAGTGTATGGAGCTTGGAGAATAAGGACGTGTCATTACGGCGCTCCGTGTTCGCGTCTTTATTTATATAGAGATGCTGTGTGGGGGGCTAATACGACAGAGGGGCAGACCCCCCACCGTCGGATTCCACAGCATAGAGATGTGCCACCATGCAGGTGGCCTCATTTTGAAAATTGAGCTAATGGTATTTTCCTTTAATCTTATTTTTATAATGCCATCAAAGTGCGCATTCCGAGGGAATGGGGTAAGCACTGCATAGGGCAGATAGAACGTACCCCACACGCTAAATAATCCAATGCTTCAAGCAGTAACTATTGCATGCGATCGCAAATCATAAAACGTTGATATTTTTAAAATAAGAAGTGGTTTAAAACACCAATGGCCTGATTCAAAGAAGCATTTTATATATGGCACAATCCCATTGGAAAACGCTCTGTGAATCAGGCCTACATGTTTGTACCGTTGACACCGTTTGTATAAGGAGGCGCAGTGCCTTGAATGGACTCTTCTCCTTGAGCGGCAGCCAATGGAGACCCTCTACAGCCGGCGTAATGTGCTTGGTGTGCGTCATTAGCCAGGCAGCTGGTACTGTACTCTTTTGGGCTTTTAACCAGTGTTTTCCAGTGCAACCCGTCTGATCAAGCGCTGGCGTTGTTCAATCGTCACATGACCGCTGCAAGGACCCAAGCGGGAGTGCGCTTCCGAGAAGGCGGTGGCGATGAAGACACATGTTCAGGTATTTGTTCCCCTGATGTGTACTTTGGCTACAGTCGAAGGAGATGTTCTGAGCAGCACGAGGGTATGAAAGGAAAGAGAGAAAACCAGTACATTGACCGCACTAGCACCGCAAATGACCTGCCAAGAGACTGCAACATGTGCGCATGCGTTTAATCTGTGGTAAACCTCATTAGGGCTCCACGGGCCTAGGCCACACTGCATTTAGAGTAAACCACCAGGGGACACAAGATGTAAAGGACAACGGGAAACACAGAAACGAATAATGCTCACAAATGTACGTACATCCCAAGGGCAGGCGCAAACACCCAACATATCTTACACTCTGAATGTACGTAGGCAAGGAGTAGGGACCACTGCGATGACGTGCAGTACTGCTCAGGGGAGGCCCTGGTGACAGGAATGTGTCCAATTCAGAACCTTTTCCTACGGCTACGTTCGTGCCTGACAAAGGCATCGAAGGCTGGTGAAAAGCAATGCAGTGTCCCTTAACCCACATAATTACGTGCCCAAATCTCCAGGCTCGATCAGGATAGACCAGCTCGCTCCTCCCTGGCGGCAACCTAACATACCCCAAAAATGCACGACCAGGTCCATTAATTAATTTATCAATTCATTCCATGCGTTTGATAGAGAATGGAAAGGAAAATAATAGTCACGAGCCCAATCAAACATGGCTGACACGAATCCACAGGAGCCAGCAGCAAGCTGGGTCAGTACAAGGGCATATCACTGCAGTGCACCTTGACCGGTAATACACATATTACCGGGCAGTCCCCAAATGCAGCACACATCTTATTTGTAAGTGTGCTCTGGTGCGGTGGATCTCTTTGCCGCCTCCGCCCTTTATGTCAGTCAGGGTCTCACCGTCAGACATCAACCACTCAATAAAGCAAAGCCAAGGTGCATTTCTGGAAGGCCTTTTTCAACCGTCTGATCTAAAATGAACTTTTGCAGACGGTCGTGGACTGGCACCTCTGCCAGTGCGTGCCTATCCTGATGCACATGGATTAGTCCTTTTTTCTTTTAGGAAGAATAGAAACTGAAGAGGCGTTTTTCATGTATTCACAGAAGCCACAGGAGACAAACAAAGTGCAATTCCGCTTTGAACCTGAAATGACTCAGGCAGCCCAAAACAGCGGGATTAGTGCATGTTATGTTTCCTAACCCAACGACAGTTGTTTGCATTTTTTGTATATTTATTTATTCATTTTCATATTATAAATAGCAAGACCAACTGAAGTTTATTAACTGGTAAATAATTAAAAATCCGTCATAACCAACAAACAAAAAGTCACCATTGCTGGCATATAAATCAATCAATTCCAGAACCTTACATAGTATTTCATTTCACAGACAGTGTTATCAACCCACCAACATATGAGGGTATCTATACATAAAGTCACTTCTCTTCCCCAACAACTTTATCAGTCAGCCCTTCCAGTGGCCTCCCGCCTCCCACCAATCCTTTCCACTCAATTTTGCGCAATCACCAATTCATTAGGGCATCAAATTGGATGGAAAATGTATACTGTCCAAGAATGCATGCCCAATTCATTACTCTACCACACTCCAATTTTTAAGTACAGCTGGTCAAAGTATTGCTCTCTCCGCAAGCAAACCCCCACTTGATCAAATCCCTGCTCCACTACTCTGTAGAAGGGGCCCTCTTAGTCGTCCAATGAATGGTTGTTAGTCTGTTGGCCAGAATCAACTCCAATAAAATAAACTGATTCATGTCCTCCGTCTTCCGTGTTTCCCATGGCAACAGGCCCAGGAGACCTATCTGAGGCTCCACCGCCAGCTTTAGTTCGTCATATCTCATGGGAATTCCACCACCTTCGCCCAGAATCTCGATATGACACCACATTGCCACCACGTGTGAAAAAAGTTTGCAACCTATCCACGTTGTGGACAGTGGACAATACCCATTAACCACTGGATATCTTCTGCAGCAACCTAGGAGTCAAACAGCCTTGGAACAGTACATTAAATGGCATACATTGGAACCGGACATTACGCAACGCATCCTTAGAATGCGTGCAAGCAGCAGTCCACTGTTGATCCTCTAGTGCAGTTCCCTGGTCCCTTCCCCACTTTTCACTTCTTTGATAAACCGCTGTAGTAGTTTTGAGACATATTTAGTAGCAATCCTCCTTTCCCCAATCACACACTCTCCAGAGCAACATTAACAGGATGCATCTGTGAATGACCAGGAAAATCCAGCTATGTCTCCCGGACTGCCGCTGCGTGAGCAGCAAATCTCAGGAACAACTATCGACTCTCGGGTCCCCATTTTAACCCTACCGTTTCAAAACTCATGAAATGTTTGCCCTCATATAATTCACAAATGCTTGTGGCCTCTACAAATCCAAAGGCAGTATCTACCCCAAAAACCCGATCCGCACTCAACAGCATCTGTGGAAAATACATATCACAATGTCCTTTAACGTAGTAGATCCCTAGCTCCCGGCCATATGTCTCTGAGAACTAGGAAAAGATTTAACAATTTTCCTAGTCACCACCGGAAACGCATATTAGTGGCACTGAGCCCAACGCTTTCCAATTCAAAACTGCGCACCAGTCCAAGTCAGTGGTAGAGGGCCATGCTACAGGTGCTGCGAGTGGACAGCCTTATAATACGCTCTGAAGTGAGCTAAACAGACTCCCCCCTGCCGCCATGGTCTGTGCTATCCTACCTGCCCTCCCGTCTCATATTAATCGTCCAAGTAGGGCATCCAGCTGGGAGAAGTAGCTGTCTGGAATTCTAACGTGCATAGCCTGAATGATATATAGAAATCTGGGCTACACAATCATTCCAATTAACGCAGCTCTTCCCAGAACTGAAATGGGCAATCGTAGTCAAAAGTCAATGCTGTGCTTCAGGGTCGCCAGTAGTCCACGAATGTTAAGAGTATATACCGCAGTTACTACAAACTTGCACTTCAAATATCAAAAAGCCTTCACATTCACTTTTATGGGCAATGTTTCCAATGTGTCTGCCCAACTCGCTGACATGGGGTTAAAGACATCCACTTATTCCAATTAATCTGAAGGCCCGAATTCAGTCTGAATTGTTCTATAACCTCCAGGAACTGAGATTAGAAAAAATGGTTAGCAGATTCTTTATGTAAGTCCAACCACATTTATACCCTTGTCATTAGGTTTCCTGTACAATATTTTTGTCAATGGCTGCATCATCAGGGCAAAGATCAGTGGCAAAAGGGGGCAACTCTCTCTTGCACCTCTTTGAATCTGCAGACTGTCCAACACTACGCCATTGGTTGTTACTTAGTTCTTACCCCTGCCTCTGCAGCTGCATATAGTAGATTCACCATCTGAATGCATGCCTCCCTCAGTCCAACCCTCATAGTATTTCACACATCATTACCCAATCAATAGTGTCAAAGGCCTTATGGGCATCTAAACCGGTGATGGACAGGCTTTCCTCTGTATTCTGCATTCACTCCAGCGCCAGGTACGGTCCCCGCAAATTCACAGCCATGCTCATTTGTGAGATAAACCTACATTGCTCAATGTGTATTGGTTTGCCAATGACAGCTGAAAATCTCCCAGGCTGTATCTTACAAAATATGTTAGTGTCTACGCTTATAAGTGACAATGGCCTATAATGCAGAGGGCCTAATCTATCCTTCCATACCTTGGGTAATGGTATGATTACAGCCTCCTTCAAGGATTCAGATAACACGCTCAACACACGTGCATCCTCAAATACGTTAATAAATCAGGTGCAAGTATAACCATATATTAGTGAAATTCAACCGGGTAACCCATCACCCATTATAGCCCCATGAATGTCTTCTATAGTAGTAGGGGAACCCAATCCTGTAGCTTCCTCAGCACTCAGCAGGGGTAGTTTGGCCCCCTCAAGCAGGTCATGTAATTCTTCTATATCAGGGTGGTTTTGCTGTGTGTACAACTTCCTAAAAAACTCAGCGAAAACCTCATTAATCTGCGGCTCTGGATCACAACAAACCACACAGATGTATCCCATATAGAACTAATACAACAGGGAGCACTATCTCTGTTGATCAGCATTGCCACCCTCCTCATCATGCATCTTAGCTATGTGTGCCCTATAATCACATCAGTTTAGCCATCCCTGAACTAAACACAATTTCCCAACTTTTACACACAGCTCCTCTTTGAACCCCCAGTGTAGTGATGATCCTTGAATCCAACTCTGCCACTGGAGACGCTATATTTGTATGTATTTCTATGTATCGCAATGTAACCAGCACCTACATACCCAAGGGTTCAGTGCATTGCAACAAATGCAAAAAGAAATACAAGAAAAAAATAAATGGACTCTAACACCCCCACCTCCTTGACCAACATTCCCCTAACACTATATGAGATAGCCATACATTGCCCCCTCATAGAAACCTCAAATGCCTCCCACTGTGTCCCATAACTAATAGCTGGACAAGTATTATCCTGGAAGAAGTTATTAAAGGTTTCCTTAATAACACGCTTGATTACCAAGTCCATCATTGCCTCTACCCCGAAACGTCACATTGGACATGCCATAGTTCTGAACCCAACATGTAAGAATGCTTTCAGGGGGGGAACTGAGAATCACCTGCCTACGTATCTAATCTTGCCAAAGTTATCATTGTCACTTTCCCTTGTAAACATACAATCAATCCTTGTGTAGGAATTATGCACATTTGAATACAATGAATATCCCCTCACCAATGGATTCTTGGCCTGCTACAACACCATCAGTCCAAATTCTGTGGGACCTCTGACAGCACTCTGGAAGCTGCATTGGGACGTCTAGTAACCCCCAGCAAGCTGTCCAGCCTTCCATATAGCAAACAGTCAAAATCCCCTCCCTAGATTAAACACAGTGATCATGGTCCTTCGATAGTCCTGCTACTCTATCAATGAATGTGGCGTAATCGATGTTCAGCGCACATACCTTTAAAAGGAAATACTCTCTGCCCCAGGCAGACATTGAACTGATACCTATCTCCCGGACTGGTCAACGCATGATTTTCTGACCACCACAGGAACATGCAGACTAATTCATATCAAAGTACCCTTGGCAGAGGATGCAAAACATGACACGTAGATCTGACCACCCCACTTAGAAGCTATCTTCAAACTTTCTGCTTCAGTAAAACGTGTTTCCTGTAGCAATGCTATGTTCATGTCCCGTCTATATAAATATGATCCTACTTGCTGTCTCTTAACCACATTATTGATATCCCTTACATGTCAGGTTATATGGCATCCCGCTTATTCGTAATCAGAAACACTAATTTGCCAGCAACGAATGAAACCCCCAACTATGACCGTCACGACAAAAAAGAGAGTCGGGGTAATTTTACAAACACGAGAACTAAACCCAAATCAATAACTCTAAACCAAGAGAATTCAGGTGGTTGAACGTCCCTTCCTCACTAGTCTCTTTACCAGTGCGGTCACTCACACTCACCTCCACTGGGAGACACTCGTCTTTTCAAAACAAACATAAAGACGTTGCGTATACAAAAAAACCATCATATTTTATTAATCTTATACATGATTTTTAAAACAATTCTTAATTCATCACAATACAACTCAAAACAAGGTGATTATGACCACAGAGCCAACAATACATATACTTCCATCAAAACTTATGAGCAACTCACTAGCAATTATTCACTCTAATTCTCAATCACACTAATTTCATCACTACCCACACTCAACAATCACCCAACATGTTTCATTCCATTCATCTCAATAAAATCAACTTCTTGGAAATTCTTCAAGGTTTGCCCTGTGTAGACACCATACTATCATATACACCATACAAATTTAGTCCACAATAGTTGATCCACGCCAAACTTTTAACATGGATCACAACAACTTCCTGGTTCTTCTGAGTACCCCCAGTGTTGGTTCATCAGTGGGAGTGACTCTTTAGGGTACTCCACTTCTGTGCCAATATGGCGTCCCCAGATCTAATTCAAAAGGGTACTTTGCACTGTCTTCAAACCGCACTGTCATCACTATTGCACATTTTACCACAACATCTTGATGCCTTTTACTTGCGGTATGTAATCACCCACTCGTAGTCCCATTGCGTTTTCTCGCACAGTTACATGCTGTACTGCGTTCTGCAGTTGGTCCCTTAATGTGCCCGGCGTATTTTCTCTTTCACGCCGTCCAAATCGAGTGTTAATCTCGATACTTGCACTTCCAGGTCCAGTTTTGTACGATCGACAATAACACCAATGTCGACAATGACAAAAATAACTCTCAATTTACCCCCTCCTGAGCCTCCACCTAGCCCCAATCAGGGAACCCATTTCAGTGCCCTTAAAAATCTATTTCAATATTCACTACACTTCCCTCAGCCCTTGCCCTTCTCATCAACCCTATCAACTGCCCAACAACAATCTACTGTAGGCCTCAGTCTGTAATGAGGCAGGAATTATCCAACACGAATTAGCGATCCCACATCCTCGTGCAATTAACACTCGATCGGATATGGCCAAGCAAAAAAACTATTCATGTACGATTGTACCCCAAGTCAACCCACTTTTAGTCAAACACTGACAGTCCAGAATTATTAGCGCCTTCTGGCTCCCCTATTACATATTAATTCCAACAGGAAAATATCCAACAGACTATTCTGACGAACAAGAAACTGATTGGTTGCAGTGTCCCGAAGAAGTCCTCTTTGTATTCACATCCTTTCCCAGTCTGCCTTGGGGAACCAAAGCAGACCTGATGTTCTTCTCTTCTCACACTATCAACAGACGGCCTCTGATTGTGCGTCTCCACCCTATAATCCCTATAGGACGTGATTCTTGCTCCCTGATAATCTCAGTTTGATTCTCGGCAGCCACCCGAATATGTCACGAGGATTCAGCAAGTGAATCCTGATGTTCACAGTGAAGACCCAGGATCAGGCTCTGTGTGGGCACGCGATGAGCTCTGCCCATCATAATAGAGCCAAATGAAGCGTCTCTTTCTAGCAATGATGGTATGAACATTTTCAAATATGTTTCCACCGGACCAGAATGCGCACCCTACGGCAAACCAAGCATCCAAATGTTGTTTTCACATGACCGATCTCTTGCATATCCTCTAGCTTAGCATTGACCTCCTGCAGTCTGCTGTAGGTTGGGAGACAGCCTTAGTCAGCTTGTCAGTAGTGTCGGCCAATGCAGAAACTCTCTTCTTCGCCTCCGCCATCCTATTCCTGAGTTTGTCCATGTTCTGCACAATCACATTAACACTAAGCATTATTGAATCCAGCTTATTACTTAGATGCGTATTACCCTATCTGATAAGCATTTTCAGGTCCTTCATGGAACGAGCAATATCAAATGCTCCACGGTACCACCATCAGGAGAGGGCTGCCTTGAGTGCGATGTGGTGGCCATTTTATACTTACCTAGGCAGTCCTAGGCAGCCCTAGGCAGTCCTCGATTCTGCACTTGAGAAAGTAACTGAGCAAGAACAAGGCATACAGGATAATCTGATTACTCTGCACGGCACGCACCTTTTATGTCGTGTTCTTTCTCATTTAGTGTAGAATGCACAAATAGAACTTGTGTACAGTGAGCCCTAACACACAGTGCCCCCCAATCCCCGAGCACACCGTGGGGAAACTAGCCAACCCCACAGGCATAACCCCCATGCCCCGCTCCTTGGTCCTCAGTGCCCTAATCCAGTGGCGTAACACAAAATGTGGGGGCCCCCCTGCGAGCCATGCTGAGGGGGCCCCCCAACTCGGCAACAAATCACGGGTTGCGCCACACTCTGGGCCGGCCTAGACTGTCACGCTTGCACAATACGCATGAACGTGCTGCTGAAGGGGTATGCCGCACACTGCACTAGGAAAAAGATATAAATATGTGTTTTAATGCAATATACAGCACACTTTCTGAGATAAATTGGCTATAAAGCCAGAGTGTTTGCAATTGTTTTGTAGGGTAACACAATCCAATACATGCAAGTCACCAACAGTGCACAGGAACATTAATGCTTCCAACTGGCTGCACAATGTAGACCAGTGTAAACACGTAATAACATTATAGTACAGAATGCCAGGCCACATTTAGACATACCTAGATTGTTTTCAGCAAAATGCCAGTCAAAGCAATAACACTCATCAAGAAGAGAGCACACAATAAAGCATGTGTCTCCATGGCCCCGAACAACACGGCCAAACTCTTTAAAATCTGCAAGGAACTGGTCAATCCTGTTGTGGTCTATACCTCTTCTGTTCCCTCCCATGCCCTCTGTACAGCTCTGGCCTCTCATTTCTCTGCTAAATCTCAGGACATCCTGTCCTCTATGTCCTCTTCCTCTCTCGGCCCATTTTGGCCATCTCTTCTCTCCTCCTCCTTTTTCCTCTTTCTCTCTGACAACACCTGACGAGGTTTCTAGACAAGTCCGATCTATGAAAGTGTCGTCCAAACAGGTGCTCCGCTGCTCCTCCAGAACCATCAAAGCCCATATTGACACCCTCGCTCCAGCCTTGGCCGATTCTGTAATCACTCTTTCGCCACTGCAATGTTCCCCTCTCCCTTTGAGCACTCCCTTGTGCACCCACTCCTCAAGAAGCAGTCTGCTGATCCTACCTGCTGGAAAACTATCGCTCAATCTCCACCTTTCCTGAGCAAACTCTTGGAAAAGCTTGCCATCTCCCAGCTTACTCTCCACACTGAATCTGTTGGTTGTCTCCATGACCATCAGTCTGGCTTCAGAGCTGCCAGAGGCATGGAAACTGCTCTCCTTAACACCTGTGCTGCTCTCTAACCTTGATTCCAGCATTCCTTCTATTCTCATCCTTCATCTTTCCTCTGCTTTCGACAGGGTCAACATCGCCATCCTGATCAATCGACTCTGTGAGAACCTGGGCATCACAGATCAGACCCTAGAGTGACTGACCTACTTCCACTTGGACCGCCACTCCGCTCCCAGGTCGATCGTGGTCCCATTCTCTCCACCACCTCTCTCTACCTGTGGCATTCCCCAGGGCTCTATCCTCTCACGCTGGTTTTTCAACCTCTACTTGGCCACTTTGGCCTCCCTGATCTCTACCTTATCCTCTAACTTTCAGTGTTGTGCGGAGGACTCAGCTTTCCTTCAGGCTCCCCTCATCCTCCTGTCCTCTCTTGCTCATTCCTGACTGTCTATCCACGATTCAGGATTGGTGCGCCTCCAACAATCTCTGCCTTAATGCCAGTAAGACAGAGATCCTTCTCATTGGGACCCTTGCCACTGTGTTTCCTCTCTCACTATAGCAGACCACCTTGGGCCCTCTTCCTTTGCCTTCCTGCGAGGCAAAAAACCTTGGTGTTATCTTCAACGCCACACTCTCTTTCTCTCCTAACATCTCGGACATCACCAAGAAGTCCCACTACCAGCTGCTCCTCCTCAAAGGGACTCTTCCCTTTCTCACTCTCCACCAGAAGCTCACTGTCTCTAAGCTGGACGACTGCAACAGCCACTTTCTCAATCTGTCTTCCTCTAGTCTCCGTCATCTGCAAATAATCCAGAACAGGACTGCAAGACTTAGCCTTGGCCTCAAGCCCAGGGATTGTATTTCTCCAGCCCTGAAATCTCTCCCCTGGCTGCAAGGATCAAGTTCAAGAACCTTTGCATTGCCCACAAGGCTTTCTGGGGCCAGTGCCAACACTAAATCCAATGCTCTCTTCCAAAATACCTTCTTTCTCTAACCCTTCACTCAGCTACCTCCAACTCTCTAAGGCTTAGACATTTCTCCAGGCAGAGAGTGGGGGTAGACCTCTCTCCTCTGCTGGTGCCTCCAACTGGAATGGCCTCCCTGCCCCTCTCAAACTTGAGGCGGACAACCTGAAGTTTCGGAAGCAGCTAAAAGCTTTCCTCTTCTCTGCTGCTTTCGCTCTCTCTCCCCCCCTGCTGACCTACCTGACCTACCTGTCTGCTGTACTGACTGGCTGCTTGGCTACCCTCAGAGTCTCTCTGAGTCCAGGCTCTTTCTTGATTGGTCACCCTTGCACTGCCTCCGGGCCTACCATGCACTTAGGGGCTGTAACTGTAACCCTGCAGTCCATTGTTCTCCTTGCACAACCAATAGCTGCTCTGCCCTGGCTGCACTTACTGTGAGCATTGCTGCCCTGTTTTCCCCTCCCCTCTCACTTGCCCTTCCCTGCTCCCTTTTCCCTTGCACTTCTCGTTCTCACAATGACACAAGGCCTAGTGAGATCGTTTGTCTTGTCCTCCCTCTATCATCCCTCTCTTGTGTACACTTGTGTACAGGCGCAATATAAATGACTTGAATCACATCATATCATTTTATCACAGATGCCCAGAAAAATATACAATGCCGCAGTAAGAAATGGCTAGACTGGCAGCACCCAAATGCCAATCTAGCCAGGTAATTAAAGTTAGCAGGACTACTTGATCAGAAATGTCCAGTTAAAAGAAAGTCATACCAAACCGAGGAATGACTAGACTGGCTAAATCAAAATGCCTCTCTAGCCACTAATACCACATATCATGCCTGCTTAGCCTGGGCAACCATTATGATTTATCACACAATCCTGCCCACCCACACATCCACTCTCCCTCCCACCCACCACCCCAACCTCCACAATCAGCTCCTTGGCCCAGAATTACCTCTGCGTCCCTCTTCCTTGTCCCAGAGCTTTCGTATGAGGCTCCTTGCCTCATAGGTAAGTACTGGGATGAGGAACAGTGGGACTAGGAGTGATGAAGATTACAGGTAGCTAAATCAGGCATTACCTCCATGTACCTCTACCTCTTCCCAGTACTTTTGTATGAGGCAGAGTGCCTCAAACACACGTACTGCCTCGTATATAAGTACTGGGACGAGGAAGAATAGGGCTAGGAGTGAGCAAGGCATTAAACACAAGTAATAGCGCAACACCATTGAGTTGACTGGGCTTCAGCACTACCCCCCCTGACATTTTGGGCTATATTGACTCAACTTGGCTAACCTTTAGAGCAGTTGCCAGACCGAACAGGACACAGATTTTAAACGGCACCTGGTTTTTGCTGTTAACAAGAACCCAGCAATTACCAACGTAAAGCATTTCACTGTTAGTACCTGCATTCAAATTCCACATTGTTTAGACGATTGAAATCGTGATGTGGGTTTAGTACTTGCATGCCAGGGGAGTGATTGGAAGGGTAGAAAGGGAACAGGAGACTTATAGGAGAGAGTTAACTGCTTGTAACATTGAATCTGCACTAGAATAGTCTCATTAAAATGCGTAAATAATTTGGATGCGCCCACACAAATAAGTTTCCCCCTCCCCACCGCATGTGAAGTTAGCGCCTCTCCCAACATTTGAAGGGCTAGCCCCCCCGAAATGAAGGTTTTCTTGTGCCCCTGTACACAAGCACACACACCATTCACCTTATACACACCCAGTCATCCACACATTTAAGTGTGCACCCTTTCACCATACACTCACACAGGTAGCCACCTATACATTTATGTGTGCACCCTTTCACCATGCAGGCACACCCCCACAGCCACCCATACATTTAAGTGTGCACCCTTTCACCATACACACACAGGCAGCCGGCTATACATTTGAGTGTGCACCCTTTCACCATAGACTCATACACGCACACCTCATGGAGTTGAGGGGGGGCCCTATTACTTAAAAAAGAAATTGGGGCTCATTACGGGTCCAGCGGTAACCGTGCCGGTGCTACCGGCGGGTTGCCGCCAGACCCATAAAAAATTACTATGGCCTGACTTCCCGGTGCCACCGTGCTATTTCAAGTCCGGCGGCTGGGAAATCAGGTGCCGGTTATTTCGTTAAACCCCAGACTCCACGGGAATGGGGACACAGAAGCACCTACACCATTGTTAACGGTGCCGGTGCTTCCGTGACAGGTCTGCCTACCGTGGCTGCTGTGCCTGGCAGGGTCAGACCTGTCGGGCACGGCAGCCCCACCAGGCAGACCTGTAATATGCCGGTCCGGAAACAACAGTGCCTGTAAGCTTACCAGCACTGTTGTTTCCGGACCGGCATGGTCAGAATGAGCCGCATTGTTTCTTTTTTAAGTCACTATAACTTCATTAAGAAATTATTTCAGTTAAGGACCGAACCATAATCAAAATAATTTCTTTATGATGGCTGAGTGGCTTCAAAAACAAACAATTTCTTTTTGAAGGCATAGGGTCCCCCACCCCATGACAAGGAGGCCTCCAGCCTAGGGTCTTCCATGTCATGGGTTACGGGGGCCCTCAGACTTCAAAAAGAAAGTTTCTTTTTGTAGTCACTCTGCCTTCATAAAGAAATTATTTCTGTTACAGAAATGTTCTTTATGAATGCAGAGTGAATTTCAAAAGAAACTTTTTTTTTTAGAAATGTTTTTTTTTTTTTTTTTTTTTACTGGGGCCCCCTCCCAGCCATGTCCTGGTGGGGCCCCCCACACCGCGGGCCCCCCCGCACCACAGGGGCTGCGGGGGCCCCTGTTACGCCAGTGCCCTAATCATGTTACTGACACAGGCACGGAGCAACACTGATGGTATTCGTCAGGTGCTGCATGGAACGAAGGAGCGCCATTGCCAGGCAAGCCAACCAGCCCATGTAAAATGTGAAGGCCGGACCTCAGCTCACAATCGCCAGCCTCAGAAAGTGTGGGTCACCACTTAATATCTCCTGGGCCTCTCCCCTGTTCCACCACCACTCAGGTCAGGGAAACTTCCAGTTCCCCAACAAGTCTCCCCCCAATCAGATCAAATCTAACAGTGTATGGGATTTAGGTGGATTAGAACACATCTCCACCGTGTTACCAGGTCGCCAACTTGGCCACGGCCCTCAGCAGGTCTGTGTTTTTAAAGACATGTGTTACTCTGCTTGATAGGAACATTTGTACATATAGCTCTTTTTTATCACTCAAAATCACCATCTCACCAACACATCTTGCCACAATTTTGGCCCAAATTATTCACTAGTACATGACTGATATTGATGCTGAGAAACTCTAATTTTGTCACTAGATGTCTCCTTGTCATTCAGGAGGGGGCAAAGCCTACACCTGCCTGCCCTGTCAAAAACACACACAAGCGCACCACTCTGAGGCATTTAAGCATTCAGGTGCGCATCTTTGCCCTTGCGTTGGAAGACCAGAAGTTAGAATACTATCGTGGTGAACCTCACCCCAGTCAACTGGAAACCTGTCACGAAACAACTTCCAGGGCACCAGTGATCGAGGGATGAATATCATTTTTGAAACCATCAATCATCCCCACACCTCTGTACACAAGAATGGATCCAAACAGATTGGAAACACAAGCAAATTATAAAACTCCTTGCCAAATTTTGGTAACGTGGATGAAACAGCAGGCTTATCTCCGCAAGGTCGTGGATCATTGGTTAGTTGCAACAAAGCGAAAATACAATTATTACACAATGATAAAAGGTACTGTCCAGTCAGGGTTGTATACACATATTTACTTTATTATTATCACAACAGAGTTCTATCACAGTACACAATACAACCCACCCTGTAAAGGAATGCAGAGGACAGTTTCAAGAAGGAAAGGAGATGCACTCAGGATATTGACTGGAGGTAGTCGGAAAAATAATTAATCTCAATAGTTCAAGGATACTCTGTTGCAACACAAAGGGATCAATGGGTCATACAATACCAGGGGGACAGAACCACAATGTACCTTGTGCTGTAGGAGGTCTTGGTGCTCGACTGGGTCGAGTCTGTTTCAGGGTGCTTTGCAGCATCTGCGACAGAGTTCAAGATGGAAACAGCTGCAGGTATCCGAAGGCAGGCAATTCGGCGAGAGAAGCTGGATGGACAGCTGCAGGCTGTCCTAGACAGTGGCTCTGGGTGGAGAAACATTGTCTCAGTGCTGGGCGGCAGTTCTGAAGCACTGGTTGAGGCATCTCAGATGGCTTTAGCTACTACGGCGTAACAGCGGTCACCGGTGCAGCCAGTTGTGACTCGAGGGGTTCGACTGGCTCAAAAATGTCCTTTAAGGCCGACATCAGTGGATTCTTGTCGATGCACTTCTCCTAGCTTCTTCACTGGACTTGTGTCGTCCTTTAAGGTGGATGTACCAAAGCTGAGGAGAGTGCTGCAGGCAGCTGCCATGTCCTTGGTTTGGTTCAGAGACTCTATGGCACTTCCCACCTAGGAAGCTTGCTGCAGAGCCTAATAGGGCACGCTGTGTGCCCGCTGGGTGCCGGTTCTGGAGCTGCTGTAGGGTTCTCTGTATTCAGTACCACCCTCTGTTCCCTGAGCGATGTTTAAGGGAGGGATTTTGCTTCCCTATTGGAGGTCCTGGCCTTCCTTCACTGGCGGAAGATGTGAGGCAGACTGTACCTTCAGCCTGGGTCCAATGATGAGTTCTTCTTGTTACTCCTCGCAAAGTCTTCAGATGATCAGCCAAAATAGGCGCTCAGCCCTCTTTTAAAGCCAAATGGGCCACAGTGATTGGTGCAGCCTAAGCCTACCTTAATGAACCAATCCTGAATCCCTACCAACAATCTCCTGTATGCATAAGGTCATAACCATAGTGCTTTGCAACAGAAAAGGGAAAGGGGTGAAAACATGCAATACTAAGTCCCACCCATCTTCCTGTCTGTTGTGGATCAAAGGTTCTCTTTGGTCAATGGAGCTCTCTGTGGTTCCTGATTGAAGCGGCAGGTCTCCCTTGAAGCTGCAGAAAGACCAGTCCTTCTGGCTCCTGCAAACCACATACTCATACCTTATGAATGGGGTCCCCCGCGGGGTGAACATGCAGTCCCATAAATGACAGTTCACTGTCAATCAATACTGAGAGGCAGGAGCTGGCTTCAGGTTGACACAGTGCACATGAAAGGTTGTTGGAGTTTCCTGTATCCTTTGTTAACCTCTGCAGCTAGGCCCCATGTGGTCCTGTTTGAAGTAAACATTATTAGTATTTTAAATATGTTAACCACTGCCACCAGCTGCAGGGACAAATAAACGGACAGGGCAGATGTATGTAGCCTTTGTTAGTTCATTATGCTAGCCATTCCAGGGGGAAGTTTGGGCCTCCCCCTTTTGAGATGACATGGTGTACTCCTGGCTGTCATGTCCCAGGTAAATATGACAGGGGGGACTGCACTTGTAGTCTGTGTCCACACAGAGTACACAGGTCTATGTGTTTGTCATGCGGTGAGCATAGGAAACTGTCAGCGGATTAGCCCCACGCATTTTCTGGAGGTTCATCTACCATCCTTAAATTTCATGTAAAATTTCAAAAAAGCCCCGGCGAGTGCACACCCACCACGGGGATTCGTTGAATTCCTCACAGAACCAGGGATGCTTCCTGGTGAATCCCTGTGCCAAATGTCAATGAAAGTTTGATCTGTCCCAGTAATGTTGTTTTCCAGAACATTTTGATTTTATCAATGCCATTTGTGTTGTCCTTTCAGTTCACCAGCTCTGCCTGCATAAAGTCATGTCAAACAGTATTTCACTGTTCAGTTCTTTTTAGCATAAATGTTTTTTCGAGGCAGACCTATTTTATGGTGCACCATCCTGCAACTTTACTGGATATTAAACAAGGGGCTTCAGGTGAATGTTACTACAGTAGGTATTAAAAAACATGAACTCATGTCTTGGGAATAGCATCAATAGTGCAGGGGAACTGGCTGAAACCTAAGACACATTTACCTACTGAGGGAAGTCTAAAACTATAATCTCTCCATAAATCAATGCAGTCCCCTACCAGACCACCAATGCCCTTTTCCGTTGCTTTAAGGCATCTTTGCCTAATAACACTTCTTTTGCATTGGTCGTGCCTTTTTTGCAGAGTCATATAGACGAATGTGAGGGAATGCTCCCTCGGAGAGGCTGCCCTCCTTGGACACCCCCAGCCCACACAGCTGTGGCTAGAGAGCCGCAGCAGAAGCTTCTATAAAATTGCTTCTCACCTTAAGCTCCCCCCACCCACTTGCTTGCACCAGAGTGACTGCTCAAAGATACAGTATTCAAGCCACCATTGTACTTTGCACTTCATTGCACTTCATTGCATCTCAGGTAGACTGCACTGCCTTCCCCCCAGTGTGTACACCGATGCCCTCCAGATAACTCTTTCCATTGCATGGTGGCATTTTAAACAGAAAAAAAGGAAAGAATATACGTGCTGGACCTTCTGCTGGGGTGGCAATGGTCCTTGTAGCACTTTAAAAAGATGGAGACGTTTCAAGTAGCACTATTACTGCTGGCTCAAGCATGAACACAGTATTGACTCTAAGAAATTCTACCATGAGCGGACCATGCCATGCAAACAGTTTTAGTTCATTGACAGACATGTATGGGTGTGTGTAGTACCTGCACCAAAAAAGAAAAGAATCAGAAGGAGAAAGAGAACATCCCCCCGGAGTCCGAGAAAGTTCCACTGCCTCAGAGAAGGGACAAAGTCTATTTCACATTTGATGGTTATTTACTCTGCTGAAAAGTGTGTCTTTTTCCCGTCTCTTCACTTATTATAGAACCAGAACATGTTCATTGGCATTGGAAGAGTGTGTTATGGGGCGTAGAGTACTGCTGTTCGATCTACATCATTTGCCAGGGTGTTATTCCCTTTCTATCGGCATTGGAAGAGTGTGATATGGGGCGTAGAGTACTGCTGTTCGATTCTACATCATTTGCCAGGGTGTTAGTCCCTTTCTATCGGCATTGGAAGAGTGTGATATGAGGCGTAGAGTACTGCTGTTCGATTCTACATCATTTGCCAGGGTGTTATTCCCTTTCTATCGGCATTGGAAGAGTGTGTTATGGGGCGTAGAGTACTGCTGTTCGATCTACATCATTTGCCAGGGTGTTATTCCCTTTCTATCGGCATTGGAAGAGTGTGTTATGGGCCGTAGAGTACTGCTGTTCGATTCTACATCATTTGCCAGGGTGTTATTCCCTTTCTATCGGCATTTGAAGAGTGTGATATGGGGGGGGGGGTAGTATTACGTGTGTCTACTGCCTATTTGTGAGAGTGTCATTCATTTTGTACTAGTATTGGAAGAGACGCATATGGGGTTACAGTACTGTGTGTTATGTACTTCCCATTTGCGAGAGTCTATGGCATTAACATGCAATAAGTGTCTTTTTGTGTGTCAGCACCTCTTCGGCTGCTCCTACCTGTGTTGGGGAAGAATGGAAACTGAATGCCACAGTGGAGTGGAAGATGGGACAAGGACACCAATAGCCTGCTGACCATTTCGTTGAAGGAGTGAAGGTGCAAGAAAGGCAGACAATGCATAAACCTGACACCATTGGCTCGGACAATCAGCAGGCGTCAGCACCTTCCTGCAGTCTTGGTGAAGAAGTTGAGGTGCAGGAAGTGCAGCACTGAGCTTCGAATGAAGTACGAAGACTTTTGGGTGCCTGCAAAAGAGCCCAGCACCTGCAGGGCCTCTCCCACATGCTACTTTCCTGGGTGCCGAGGATTTTCACTGGAAGGCCAGAAGTGGCACTTATCCCCCCTAAGCGACAATGTCCACCTGTTGAGAGGGGCGGTAGAAAAGGGGCTTGAGGAGCTGGCTGCATGGGGCAAGCCACAGAGAGAAGCACACTGGCATGCGTCATCTCATTTAAAATACTGTGCCGGTAAAGCTGGCACGACTGCCGCTGGTGTAATTTTTTTTCCGGCGCCTGCAAATGGGCAATTACCGGGTCATTACGACCTTGCTGGACCCGGTAATTGCCCATTCGCGGGTGCCAGAAAATGTTCTTCCCCATTCCCATTTGAGCCCCATAGGGCTCAATGGGAATGGGGAAGCCGGATGCACCGGCACCATTCGTGAATGGTACCGGTGCATCCGACATGCTCTGCGGTGCCGCTACGCCCGCCAGGGGCGAAAAAGTCACCCACGAGCAGAACTCGTAGTTTACCGATCCGGTCTTAACGGCACCGGTAGCTTACCGGCGCCGTTACTACCGGACCGGCAAACTTATGATGAGGCCCATTGTATAATTGATGAAGACCCCAGGAGGAAGAAAGCATGACTTCTGCCCAGCCTTCTATGCCTTCCACTGCAGCACCTCAGCACCATCAAATATCATTGCCAGTGCTCCACTGACAGCCTTCGCCTCCACAAATGCATCCAGCCACCCAGTGCCACCCTCGCCTAGACACAATACAGATCTGAATTGAATGTTGTACCCCCATGATACCTCACCCCTTGAAAGCATCACTGAGGGCGGGTCCCCCCTACTCCATCACAACACACCGCCCTCCCCCGTGTAATGGACATGGGCAACCTACCGACCCTACTCCATTCCTGCACTTCCCTGCCTCAGTCACTCCCCTTGTTAGGACAGGTGTCTCACACTTGCCAAGTGGTTTGAAGGAAGAAGAGCACAGCTGCTCCATTGCCTGACTACTGATTGAGAGCCATTTCGGTGGAGGAGGAGCCGATAATTGTCTGCCTCTGCAAGCACTCAATAGGGAACATGGGGCCTCATTACGAGTTTGGAGGTAGCCATGCCCTTAATAAGGGCATGGCTACCCCCAAACTCGGGTCCGGGTTCCCTGAATGGGGAAATACTGGGCCATTCCGACCTTGGAGGGCCCAGTATTTCCCCATTCAGGGAACCCGGACCCGGTCCACCCCCATTCCCATTTGAGCCCCCATAGGGCTCAATGGGAATGGGGAGCAGGCTAACAACGGGCCTGTTAATGACGGGCCCGTTGTTAGCGTGCTGGGCCGCTCGCCGGACCCGCTAAAGACATCTGGTAAAACCAGGCGTCCCGAGGGGCTCCCGCGAGCGGATCTCGTAATAGGGCGGTAAGGGGTTAATGACTCAGGCACCTTTACTGGCGCCGTTAACCCCTTACCGCCCTCCTCGTAATGAGGCCCATTGTCTGCATTCTCTTCAAACATTTGGTCAGTTTCAAACAGTTCACCTCAGAGAGATTTCATGCCACGGTTGTCTTGGTATCCACTGCTCCCTGCTTCTGTATGTCTTCCCGCGTCTTTCTCCAGTGAGATTCAAGACTAGGTTTGCCAGCTGTCCACGTCTAGTAGCACCAGCCCATTCCAGAGTGCCTTAGGACTTCTCCTCACAATTACCACACCTGAGGTGCACCACTACCAGGACGATGGCACTGCCACACTGCATGGTTGTTCCAAAGGCCCATCAACATTTCCGCTGACTGCTCTCCACACTAACACAGTCAAATGTTATACTCCTACACACAGTACACGTACCAACTAAGACACCCACACCTGGAAATTGATCACCTCATAACAAACATCAAACATCAGAATGCTACATCTCTCCAACCAATTTATATATCTCAGTCCAGCCCAAATGCTTCCCTGCACTACGGACACACGAGGATACCCTGTGGACACAAATACCTTATGTGCTCCCAACACAAATCGTAGAATGTCTTTCCTGCACTGCCAGTAGTAGTGTGGGTCTTTACTGCACCACAGTGGAATCTCTAGTTTGGAAGGGTGAGGAAAGGGGGCATGGGCAAAAGTGAGGGGGGAAGGGGCTGGAAGGTAGTCAGGGCACACAAGGGTCCGTGTGACACAGCTGGTTAGTTGGGCAGGGGGCAGGGCACATGAAGGGGGGTCGAAGTGGGGGGATCCCCCCCTTCCAAGTGAGTGGATGCCCAAGGGGCAGCGGAATAAAGGGGACACCCTCTCTGTGAAGTATGCAATTGGTGTGGAGCTGGAGTCAACCAAAGAAAAACTCAGCGCAGCAAAGGCAGTGCGCTCCAGACCCATGCTTCTAGGGTGGCGCAGAAAAGACATTGCAGCAAACGCATCACCTAGAAACAGACCCACACACAGTACCTGTATACTTCCAAGTGGCACAGCACAACACAACAGCAAAGCTATCTGGCATTTAGCATCTTTCCAAAGCCAGGCCCCCTCTCGTTCAGATCAGTCACAGCATCAAGAGACAGTGCAGATGGCAGTAGTGTGGGGGCAATATCCTATAACCTATCCTGACATAAAATAACATGTAACATAACATAACCTTGGTGTTGTTTGTATCTGTAAGCCATCATGGGCCACTTCAGACCATTAAAACAAGGCATTGAGGGAGATAGGCCCACTAAACTCCCAGGCAGCTTAATTTCCCAAGGTGAGTGCTAAATGGGCCTCATTCCGACCCTGGCGTTAACCAAGGCGCTATTAGCGCCTTGGTTGACGCCGTTATCTTTCCGACTCCGCCATGGTGAATGGCGGAATTACCGCCCCATTCCAAGGTTGGCGGGGTCGGTAATTCCCCATTCACCAAGGGCCCTTCCCCATTCCCATTTTTGCCCCATAGGGCTCAATGGGAATGGGGAAGGCGCTAATTACGGCACCGTAAATTACGGTGCTGTAATTAGCTCCTAGGTCCCTTTGCGGGTTGGTTTTTTAACGCCTGCAAAAAGCACCAACCCGGAAAGGGAACTCGGAATAGGGTGGTAAGGGTTTAACGGCACCGGTCTCGTTAACGGTGGCCGTTAACCCTTACCGCCCTACTCGGAATGACCCCCAATTGTCTTGAACACGAATCCCATACAAGCATGCCTAACCTTGAGCACAGCACCAGACTTCCATGTATGTCGTCATGCACGCAGTTCCGTCTTGGGAGGCATGTTGTACCTGATCTGAGGACATTAGATAATGCAACATGTTGGGTGTGGCCAAAACCTTGCATGTGGGCAGTGCAGTTTGCATCTACTGCCAAAACACCGAAAGACTGACGAGGAGCATGTGACTTCTCTTTATGCCCATTTGTGATCGACAAGAAAGAAATATGCTCCCAAGACAAAGGGGGTCATTACGACCCTGGAGGTAGCCATGCCGCTATTTGCGGCATGGCTACCCCCATGCCGGGTACCGGGTTTGGGTTCCTGGAATGGGGAAATACCGGGCCATTCCGACCTTGGAGCGTCCGGTATTTCCCCATTCCAGGAACCCATCCCCATTCGAGCCCCCATAGGGCTCAATGGGAATGGGGAGCATGCTAACAACGGGCCCGTAAATGACGGGCCCGTTGTTAGCATGCAGGTTTGCTCGCAGGACCCGCTAAGGATGCCTGGTAAAACCAGGCGTCCTTAGCGGGTCCCACCGGAGACCTTGTAATGAGGCAGTAGGGGGTTAACGGGGCCGGCAGCTCTACCCGCCCTGTTAACCCCCTACTGCCAGGGTTGTAATGACCCCCAAAGAGTCTTGCATCAGAGCAAAGGGTGTATCGAGTATCGTACGCTATTACCAATGTTGCTGAAAAGTTTTGTATGTCTGTCACAATACTGTGTTGCACTTTTTCTTCGAAAATATTATAAAATATCGAAGATGTCCAGTCATCCAAGATTTTCACACAGTTGTTATGATGCTGTAAAGTATAGCTGCCACATTTCATCATACTGTATTGCACAACATCCACACCAACTGTGCAACTTTCACGCTGCTCCTCACTTTGGATCCTGGGTATGGAATCCATGTCACATTTTATGGAGGCCTAGCAGACCTGATGAGGTAGAGCTAATTTTTACTCCCTTATTACTTTAGTGTAAGGCTGGGAGCACGGGTGTTGCTAGGTCTGGAAAAGATTGTGGTCTCCGCTAATGTCGGGACTGTCGGGACTCGGGGCTAGCTAGCCTTTTGGCTGTAGCCCCTGAGCTTCTATCCGGGGCTACAACCAAATGACCCGAGGCTTTAGCCCCCCCCCCCCCGGTTCCCAATAGCGATACCTCTGCTGGGGAAGTATTTCATAGATGCTCTGGATTGTTTAAGACAAGTGCAGGTGGGAGTACTGCTAGTCCTCTCACCCAGCCAGGAATATTAGTATTTTGGCTGGACATAAATAGTACTAGAGGTTTCAGATTGGGCCTGGCAGGGAATAAAGAAATGGACTTGGGGTGCTGGTTCTTCCACATTTTTTTTTCAGTCTCTTTATAAAAGTAGAATCAGCCATTTAAGTCGAGTCACACATGCCACAGCGCCACCTAGTCGCCATCACTAGAAGTTCATCTCCAGTTCAGAGCCACATGAGCAAGGCATTGTGGGTATGCAAAACAGCCCAAATTCAAGCCTTCCACTCCAGAAAATCGACAGAGGGCTGAATATGTCCTGAGCCATTGTACAAGCATCGTATTTTACGTAAAATGGCACAGCGATAACAATCCAGCTACAATATTACCTCATTCTTCAGCTTGCCTGTCAGAGTTAGCAGAGGCTGATACTTTCGAATAGGCGCTAAGAGCCATCATGACCCAATGACAGCCCGGGCTAGTTCTCATAAGTATACAATTGCACAGACAATGGTTGTTTCAGTGAAAATAGATTTTTCAGGAGAGATAGACACCACTTTTTTGAAACTAGACAGAACCTTTTTTTCTTTAAATACAGTCCATGAGAATTTGCAGTTTTTAAAATCGGCACTTAGTCTAACGTCAAGTCCGCGATGATGGGTATTGTTTTCCACATTTCGTCCTTATAAAAAAGCAGGCGATTGAACTCTTTTGCCAGAAGAAAAAGTCATCAATGAGCAGATAAATGACCCATGGCCAATTTACTTGAAGATCGAAACATATTATTTCATGTCTTTAGCAAACACGTGCCTCGATCAAAGTCTACATCAGAAAGAGAAACATTCTCAAAGGATTTCTGTATTGTATGACAAGACTGGAGGCGAGCATTATGCTTCATCTTCCTTTATTATACTCTTCAGCAGTTCAACAAAACACATATAAAACCTTTGAAAAGTGTCCAACAAACTTTTCTAGTTTTCAAACTACAACATCCATGAGTCCCTGTAGTCCAAGCCCTCTCAGCCAGTCACAACCCACTTCCTGTGCTAGGGCTCCTCCTCTTCTTTTACTGCTCTTCAAGCAGATAAGTACCACCATTTTCCCTCTCCGTGTGTCTGTGTGAATGGACTAGAAGGGGGTGACTGAATTTTAAGAAAGAAGGTCATTGAATGTTAAGAAAGAAGTCATTGTGTATATTGGAATATGCGTCCGTATTTGAGCAACAGAAAATGTGAAGTTTTTCTTGGGCGGTTAGGAAGGCTCGCGTACTACGGTACAATACAGTATTGTTTATATACTTTTTATAGCACACGCGTTGCGGTCGCAGGATTATACCTCACTGCGGAGGTTCAGCAGGTGAGTATGTAGGTACAGTCCGCGAGGCCGGCGGCCCCATGTCGCAATCTCGGCACCTCAGGGGTGCAGCCAGTGTCGCAGACTTCGCAGCAGAGTGCAGCTACTCGCGAGGACCGACCCCCACCCTTGCGTGGGAGGAGCCGGGGCCTGCGATTTCAGAAGCGCGCCGAAGAGCGTTGCGGGAGCCCCCACCCGCGGGTGGGGGAGCTCCGCGCAGGAGAGTAGCGAATAGCACTCCCGCGAGTAGGCCCCCACCCGTGGGTGGGAGGGGCTTAGCGCGAGTATTCCTTGCGCGCAGGATCCAAACGTTGCGCTTATGCGACGGTATCCCGGTAGTACGGCAGCAGCCGAGTGACACGGGCAGCTCTCTGGAGCATTATTAAAAACTTGCAAGTCAACAGATCCAGCGATAACACGATCGCAGCACTCGAAATTACCAGCTGAGCGATAACAGCTGTGAGGAAGGTGCGGCAGGCGACAGGAGAGTCCTGGGCACTTTCTCACTGTTAAGACAGCAGGAAGACAGCGCAAAGAAGCAAGTTTTCTTGCAGCAGCCGGAAGGCAAAAGACATTTATGTTGGTGCAGCTACAGGGAAAAGTATAAAAAAAAAAGAAAAAACGGTTCATCATTCATATTAAGATTAGAACATCTCAAGGGAGCAGTCGGCGTGCTAAGACACCTGTCGCAGGTATTTTGGGCACACAGCACAGCAGTAGGATGTCAGAATTCGAGTGGAGCGAGGAGGAGCAGTGTCAAGACCTCGCTGACAGTTTTCAGCATGTGCTGGGAACCTCCCTTATAGATGCAGTGGACGAAGGGGTCAGGCCCCTACAGGAGAGACTGGAGACATTGGAGACTATGCTCTCCCAGCCCAGTACAAGCACCAAGAACTTGAAGCGCACGCCCACGGACCTCTTGGAAAAAGTGAGCAAGGGGAGTAAAATAGCCCTCAAGAGGAAATCCTCTGACGACCCCCGGGGCTCTTTAGAAGGGGCAGAAGATAAGGCCCCAGAAGTGACAGACGCGTTTGCAAAGCTGAAAGAGGCTTATCTACAGCGTCAATCGGTGCCACAACTCATGACCCCCGCTCCAGGGGAGGATAACGCTGGAGAAGACCCAGGCTCGGAAGAGGAGCCAGTAGATGATCAGACATCGCAGGGTGATGAAGAAGTCACAGACGACGACTGGGTGGCTCCCAGTGGGGGCAAGAGGGCGCGGAAGGAGAAACACCTTCTGGAAGCCCATGACGACATGTTTGACCCGGACAGCATCTGGAATCCAAGGTCCACAGAGTGGCAACCATCCCCCCGAGTAACTGAATATATGGCGTCAAGGTTACGCAAGGCGCTGGATAAGGATGTCAGGCAGCGCCTACGGGCAGAGTGTCCGCGGCCGGACCTCCCAGGGAAGGCAGCGGAGACCCCCGAACTCGACCCAAAGATGCTAACTTTTGTTTCAAAAACAGCAAAGGATCCCCGCAAGGGCATTGATAGATCCTGGAGAAGCTGCCAGGAGAAAGTGTTGGACCTAGCTGGACCACTAGCCAAGATCATGGACCTCGCTGAGAGGGCAAAGGATACCGGGGAGGAAGTGGACCCCGAAGCTCTCGCCAGCTGGGCGCAGAGAGCGGTCTGCCTCCTCGGAAATGCGAATTGTGTCATCGCGTCAGAGAGGAGAAGAGGCCTCCTTCTGAAAATAGACTCAAAACTTAGTGATTTGGCATCATATGAAGCAGGAGAAGGAGCCCAGGGCCTATTGTTTGGAGAGACATTCGGGAAGGAGATGGGACGCTTTGTCGGAACATATGCGTCACTAGAAAAAGCTCAGGCATCGATCCGAAAAATCTTCCCAAATAGAGTTTTTGGCAGGACCGGCCACCTCAGGGGTCGTGCAGCTGGTCGCAATCATGGAGGTCGAAGATCCCAAAACCCCAGAGCACAATACTGGGAGAACAAAGGCCAAGACACCTTCTTCCCGTCCAGTGGGAGATTCCCGAGAGGACGCAGGTCCAGAGGAACAGGACGAGGACAAGGTTTTACACCAGGTGAGAGGGAGTCAGTATCCTCCCGTAGGGGGGAGGACGTGCATGTTTTTAGAGAATTGGCGCACGCTTTCAAGTGATGCCTGGATATTGCAAACCATCAGAGGTTTGCAGCTAGATTTTATAGAAGAGCCAAGACAGCAGGGCAGATCTCAGAATCAGAGGCTAGCGCGAGCGGAACAAGCATGCTTAGACAGCGAGCTAGCGCAGTTAGTGCACAAGAAGGCGATAGAGAGATGCGAGTCGACCCCAAGGTTCGTAAGCAACATGTTCCTGGTACACAGGAAGGAGAAAGTACGCCCGGTTATAAATCTCAAAGAGCTGAACGGATGGATCGTATACCGACATTTCAAGATGGAGGGCATCCATCAGCTCAGAGACTCTCTGAGAGAGGGAGACTGGTTGACGCGCCTTGACTTGAAAGACGCTTACCTGACGATCCCAGTACTCAAGGAGTACAGACCGTTTCTAGCTTTTTGCTGGCAAGGACGGTTTTGGCAATTTAGGACGAAGGACGATGCCATTCCGGCTTGCATCAGCACCTTGGGCCTTCACGAAACTGATGAAGCCGGTAGCGGCAGCGATCAGAGAGAAAGGCGTCAGGATGATCATCTACCTAGACGATCTCTTACTCCTAGCAGAGGATCGAGCTGTGCTGGTATACCAGACAAAATGGGTGCAGGACCTTCTAGGATCACTGGGATTCCTAGTGAATACAGAGAAGTCCGATACCACGCCAGCGCAAAGGTTAGATTTCCTGGGCTTTGTGCTAGATACCAAGAAAGCGACATTGGAGCTTCCGCCTCAAAAGATAAGGGATATCAAGAGAGAGATCAGGGCATGCTTAGAGAAATGACAAGTATCACTCAGAACCTTGGCAAGGATAGTGGGTCTGCTCGCAGCATCTATCCAAGCCATATTTCCAGGTCCTTTGCACTACCGAGCGCTGCAGAGGTTGAAGATAAGGCACCTTCAACAGGATCTGAAGTATCATCAGTTAGTGCCGCTGGACCCAGAGTCCATTACGGAGCTAGAGTGGTGGTTGAAGAATATGGATGCCTGGAATGGGCGAGCCATTTTCGGGGACAGACCGGACCTGATTATAGAATCAGACGCCAGCCGGAAGGGCTGAGGTGCCAGATGCGGATCCTTACAGACCGGAGGCAGGTGGAGCGAAGAGGAACTTCGCCTCCACATAAATTGCCTGGAGCTACTGGCAGGATCGTTTGCGATCAAGGCATTCACGAGAGAAAGAGTGAAATCTTGTGTCCTGCTGAAGATGGACAACATATCGGCAGTATGCTATATCAACCACCTAGGCGGTACAAGGTCCAAAATGCTAGCGGAGCTAGCGAAAGACTTATGGCACTTCTGCCTACGATCAGAAACGTCAGTGACAGCAGAGTATCTCCCAGGTACATTGAACGTAGTAGCGGATTGGAACTCACATTATTTGACAGACTCCAGCGACTGGAGACTGGATCCAGCACTGTTTCAGAAGCTGAACACGAGATGGGGCCCTTTGCACACGGACCTGTTTGCTTCCCGGCTCAACGCTCAGACGAGAGTTTACTTCAGCTGGAGACTAGACCCGGGAGCTCAGGGTACCGATGCCTTCCTGCAAGAGTAGACAGGAGGCCCTCATTATGCTTTTCCTCCCTTCGTAATGCTGAGCAGAGTTCTAGCGAAATGTCGGAGGGAGAAAGCGGAGCTGGTGGTGGTAGTGCCCTTGTGGAAATCTCAGGTATGGTTTCCAACACTAATGGAGTTAGTGACGGACATACCCAAGATCCTCCCCAAAGGGGAGCAACTGCTCACGGACCCAGCTGGGTCATATCATCCTCTGAGAGTGAGAGGGACACTCCCGCTAGCCGCGTGCAGGATATCAGGAGACGCTGGGCACTGCCAGGAATTTCGACGCAAGCTGCAGAGCTTATCGCTAAATCCTGGGCTCCATCCACAAGGAGGAGCTATGACGCAGCTTGGGCCAAATGGACAAGCTGGTGTAAGCCAGAAGTGTTCATCCCATTTCAGCTCCTGTAGTGGAAATACTGAATTTCTTGGCAAACTTGTTGCAAGACGGTAGAGCTTTTCGCACTATAGGGGTATATAGATCGGCGATTTCTGCAGGTCATATGCCAATAGAGGGAGCCCCGGCAGGTGAACACCCGGCAATAGTAAGGCTCATCAGAGGTGCAACATTTAGAGTCCCACCAGAGCCCAGGTATAGGTCAACGTGGGACGTGGCAGTAGTATTACGACTCCTATCAGATTGGCCAACAGATATGTATCTCTCCCTCAAGCAACTATCGGGTAAACTAGCTATGCTATTATGTCTGGTCTCCTGCAAGCGAGTGTCAGAGGTGAAGGCACTGGAGATTACCAGAAGGTCTTTCAGTCCGGAAGGAGTGACTTTCTCAATAGTCAAGAGAACCAAGACAGGGACCACTACGGTTCATTAAACCCTACTTCCTGAGTAATGCAAAATGGTGCGTTGCACGTTGCATTAAAGAATACGAGAACAGGACGGCAGAATTTAGGGTGGTAGGTACCACACAGCTCCTAATAGCACGGAGGAAGCCTTTTCACGCAGTGGCGACAGCAACCATAGCAAGATGGGTCAAAGAGATTATGCAAGTAGCAGGTGTGGATGTGAGCATGTATGGAGCTCATTCAGTGAGAGGAGCTATGGCCTCGAGAGCCGTAAGAGCAGGATTGTCTTTAAGTGAGATAATGTTAGCAGCAGATGGGTCGTGTGAGCGCACGTTTAAAGAGTTTTATTTTAAACCAGCAGAGAGTTTAGCAGGTACGGTGTTGGGGAGCTTTGAACAAGCATAATGCTCGCCTCCAGTCTTGTCATAGAATGAAGATTACCCCTGCTAGCTGCGCAGGGAGTATTAATTCTATTAAAGACTAAGGAGGCGAGCATTAAATTCCCACCCGAGTATTGTACTGTCTATATATATTTGCATTGTTTTACGATAGTAAGTACACTACATAGACTCCACCCTAAAATCTCCTATTATATTGCCTCTTAGGGGAAGACCAGAAGAATAACTGAAGACAGAAAAGGATACAGGAGGTCGGCGATTCGCCGTCAGTTGAGTTCTTAAGTTGAAAAAGACTTTGCATCGTTGGCGAGGATCAAGTTATGGAAGTTATGAGAGTTTCAGAGCAAGTAAAAGCAGAGGAGGATCCCAAGCACAGGAAGTGGGTTGTGACTGGCTGAGAGGGCTTGTACTACAGGGACTCATGGATGTTGTATTTTGAAAACAAGAAAAGTTTGTTGGACACTTTTCAAAGGTTTTATATGTGTTTTTTTGAACTGCTGAAGAGTATAATAAAGGAAGATGAAGCATAATGCTCGCCTCCTTAGTCTTTCATAGAATTAATACTCCCTGCGCAGCTAGCAGGGGTAATCTTCATTATGAGTACCAATTACATCTATATTGACTTGGTCCAGAAGAGTTGTAATTGAAAAGTCACCTAGGAAGATGGAACACGTTAACAGCTTTAAAAAGACCTGGGGTGACCTATGATAAGTCAAAATAAAGAAGCAAGTGTGACTTGTACTCAATATAAAACAGAAAGAATAGCACCCCTCGTGGTCTTCCAAAACATTTCCCAACACTCGCTAGACCAGTGCATACCATTTTCATGGACTAATAGTTTTTCCAATTAATTGTTGTCTTTTCAAGCCATATTCATGGTCGTAGGCCCACTGACTAAATTGATTAATTTACAAAGAACGAAATCACATGTTTTTCTTCAACAAATTGTAGGATTCCGGTGTCAGGGTGAGATTAGGTGGTTGGAGTTTGAAACAGACAGAAGTTGAGAAAGCAATGGAAAGCAAAAACTCCCAGACTCTTTGTAAAGGCTCCAGTCTGGGGCTCACCCTTTCAGCAGAGGGAGTGGGCGTGGCAAAAACAAAGATTTCATATTTACTTTGTTGCTTTCAACAGCTTGTGTCCTTCGCAGACAGTGGAAGAATTCACAGGTAAGGGAGGTACAATTATCAGGAAAAGGATAAAGAACATGTTCATGAATTATGATGCAAATCGGCAAAGCGCTCGAGTATCTGTTTTCATTGAAACACTGATGGAGGAGAGACTTAGGACTATGTACAACAAATCTAGCATCGAAAAACTGGGAAGCAAGTTGGATGGTCAAGGATCAGAACAAGTCAAATGGCAAGTCCATAAAAGAGGGAACAGCAGATCCATGAAAAGCCGGTAGGGTCGGGTGGGGGTCGGGTTGGAGGGGAAACAGCAGTTCCAGAAGAGTGCAAACTATGAAGATATGAAGATATGAGAAGCCATAACAATTACTGGGGAGTGGGAGCTAGCAAACTCCAGAAGGAATAAACAACACATTTGAGAATCAGGAAGGAGTGAACAAAAATCCAAGGTCAAGTAATAAAGTACAGAAGGGGTCAGATCCCAAAGGAGATGAGGGGTCAGATACCAAAGGAGATAATGTGATGAATCAACTTGCGGGTCACCAGTAGTCCAGGGATGAATATCCATTTCAAAACCATCCCTCAGCCCCACACCATTAGTACACCAAAAGGGATCTGAACAGATTGGAAACACAAGTAAATTATAAACTTCCTTGTCCAATTTTGGTAACGTGGATGGAACGCCAGGCTTATCTCTGCAAGAGCGTGGATTGTTGGTTAGTTGCAAAACAACGAAAATACAATTGTTGCCCAATGATAAAAGGGACTGACCAGTCAAGGTTCTATAAAAATAACGACTTTTTTATTATCACAACAGACAGTTCCAGCACACTACAAACTACAACCCACCCTGTAAAGGAATGCAGAGGACAGACAGTTTCAAAAAGGAAAGGTGATACACTCTGGATACTGACAGGAGGGTAGTCGGTAAAGTAATTATCGAATGGATTGTGCCCTCCCACATATTCCTCATTTTTAATATTCAAGTCTGCTTGCAGCTTGCTCCAGATTTATTTTTCATAGGGTTGAGCGTCGTGGACTGTCAAGACTTGGTCCTCGATGGCCTCCACAGCGTCCATCATGACGTCAACGCTGGTATATGAAGCACACACGCTAACTGTTACCGCAGTTCCGTTTTTACTGCATTGCTGCGTTATTTGGAGCTACTCGCTTCAGCGAAATTTAGATTACGCTCATCTACAAATCAATATTCTTTGAATATGTCCTCGACACAGAAGACAGGCTTCAAGCAGTATTAAGACTGTGGGGCAAACATGTCTATCACAGACCCTCACTGCATCTGTCTGTGGTGCTTGGGGTCGGGTCACAAAGTCGACGAATGGGGCTCATGTCAATCCATGACTGTCAAGGCCTTGCGGGAAAAGAAAGGTAAACTTGATCCAGGTAAGCCCTCTCCCAAATCCCCGGCCGTTACCCCATCTAAAAGAAAATCCTCCTCCAATTCGAGAGAGGTTTCTCCCATTAGAAAGAGTCCTAAACACCTAAGACGTTCGAAGTCTAGTTCACGACACTTGTTGTTCTCTACTCATAAGAAGAGTAAAAAACTACACCATAGATCATCATCATCGTTGTCTTCCTCTCCTGAAAAAGTTTTGTTTCCAAAAAAGAACTCGACTCCGGCAGAAAAAGAAAACTTCAGTTTGAAAATGCTTAAAGTTTTCCAGTGGCAAGCTCATCTGATTGTCCCTCTGAAGGAGTCTGAGAAAAGAAGCCACCCCTCACCGTCTAACAAGACCAGTAAGGAGTATGGCGTCTCCTTCTCACATGCCTCAAGGCCCTGGAAGAGAGACTCCTTGACACAAGTCGAAGGAGTCTTCCTCGATGCACAAGAAAGAGCCTGTGTCTGGCCCCTCGAAGCATTCATATTCAAAATCGAAGCCTTCTTCGAAGGTATCAAAGCGGTTATGTTTATCGCCTGAACCTTCGAGGCATGAAATCCATCTACAGCCACCGAAGCATACTAAATTGTTGGCTCATTCACCGACTGCCTCAAGGAAGAAATTGAATCCTTCGATGCCTTCGACATCTTCAACGTCGTCAGAGCATTCAGTGCTTTGGAAGACTACTAAGCCTATGGCTGCTGTAGCTAAGTGTTTTAAACCAATTCCTCAACCCGATTTCTTCTGGCAAATGGGATAAATCTTTGAGGAAGATGAAGAGGAAGATCAGCCCCATTTTGGGTACGAATATGGGACACCAAATGTCCCAGAGGAGTTGATCGCAGAAGAATCCACGATGCAACATCTCATTGAAACTCTAAAGGAAAGCAGTAGCTGGGAAACATCACCAGAGACAGAGTTTGGTAACCCAGAGATGGCTGGTCAGGCTGATCCCTCATACAGAGCTGTAATTTGTAAAGTGTCTGACTATATGAGGTGGTCCAAACCAGCAGCTGCTATGGAGACTGATGACCTCACTAATATTTCAGACAGTGGTCCAGTTAGGGTGGCTGTATTACCATCCCATGCAGCCTTAAGAGTGAGGGTTATGGAAAACTGGCTAAAACCAGATTCTGTTCCACCGGTTAACAAATTGTTAACAAAGAAATATAGTACTGCTTCTGTGGACCCTCCTTTTTTAACAGTCACCCTACACAAGAGAGCTTGGTTGTTGGGGCAGCAATAGCTTCTTCAAAAGCTGCAGTTTTTCCTTCTGCTCCAGCAGATAAGGAAGATAGAAGAATTGACTCTTTAGGAAAAAGAATATTTAGTTCTGGGAGGATGGCATTAACATCATTTAATTCTATGAGTGCCTTAGAAAAGTACACTCACACACTTTGGGGTGTAGCTGATCTTGCAGCAGAACACATTCCAGAGGTAGAAGAAAGAGAAGGTTTCTTAAGCCTAATACAGGATGGACAAGATGCCATGAGGCAATCTTTGCAGTCCAGTCTGGATACAGTGGATTCAGTAAGCAGGTCCATGGCTGCCAGTGCAGTGATTAGGCGCACATCATGGCTAAGCACATCTGGGCTTTCTGCAGATGTCCAGTCATGTTTGCTTGACATGGCATTTGACAGGACTTTCCTGTTTGGTGAGAAGGCTGATACTACCCTGGAAAAACTGCAAGTGTCTCAAGCTGCAGCAAAATCATTAGGGGCGGCAAACAGACAACCTCAACCTTCAAATCAAGGATGGAGAAGACCACCTAGTGGAGGAAGAGGTGGAGGAGGAAGAAATCACAGTTCAACACCCGCAGAGTTACCCTGAGCTGCAGGTGGTACAGCAAAATGGCTCCCTCACCCAGTCTGTGGTAGGAGGCAGACTGTCATGCCATCTCCGGAGTTGGCTCAGCATAACTTCGGACACATTGGTGCTTCAAACTGTAGCATTTCTGAAAAGACCACCTGATTGGCCCCAAAAATACAGATCAACCTTGATTCCAGATCCGCTCCTCCAACAGGAGATTGACATCCTGTTGGAGAAAGGTGCAAGAGAATTGGTACCTGCAGCGGAGAGAAACCAGGATTGGTACTCTCCCTACTTTCTGCTACACAAGAAGGATGGAGGAGTGTGACCCATCTTGGACTTGAGATGCTTGAACAAGTGCCTCAGAAAGCAAAAGTTCAAGATGGTAAGTCTTTCGCAGAACCTTCAGGACCTTCGACTCCAGGATTGGTTGGTGTCATTGCACCTTTCAGGATGCTTACTTTCATGTGCCGATACATCATAAGCAAAGAAGGTAACAGAGCTTCACAGTTGGTGGCACTCATTATCAGTATTGCATTCTTCCATTTGGGCTCACCTCAGCCCCGAGGGTCTTCACCAAGTTTATGGCAGTGGTGGCAGGAAGTCTAAGGAGGGAAGGGATACACATCTATCCCTATCTAGATGATTGGTTGATCAGGGATGCTTCTCCAGGACAGTCTCTGAATCATCTCAGTCGAACCTGCCACTTCCTCCATGAGCTGGGCCTCTCCCTGAACTTCAAGAAGTCCCACTTGACACCTTCACAGAAGCTTCAATTCATTGGAGCAGCCCTGGATTCAGCTTTGGGAAAAGCTTCGCCACTCAAGTCAAGTGCTCAACATCTCTTGCAGATGGTTCAAAAATGGCATCCTGCATTTTTCTGGTGCCAGAAGCCCATCTGAGAATGAGATCCCTTCAATGGGCTCTCAGATCCCAGTGATGGCAGAATGACGGACCTTCTCCAAGTCACCTGTGTGGATCAGCTGAGAGAATGTGATGAGATGAGAACCCTTTTGGCAACCATGGCCAGACACAACAGTTGTGACTGGTCGCCTCCCTCACAGGATGAGGAGCGGACATGAGAGATCTTTCAATAAGGGGACACTGGTCTCAGTCGGAGTCCAGACTCCATATCAACCTTTTGGAGCTGAGGGCAATCAGACTAGTGCTGATGGCCTTCCTGCCCTCCATACGGGGGAGAGGTGTCCTGATAATGACCGAAAACACAGTGGCCATGCACAACCTCAACAAGAGAGGGGGAGTAGGGTCACTGCGCCTGTGCAGAGAGGCAATGCAGCTCTGGTTCAGGGAACTGATAGAAGAATTCACTCTACTGGCAGTTCGCTGGAGTAAAGAATACAAGTGGGAACTAGCTCAGGAATTCCTTCTGGAGATGTTTGCCTTTTGGGGAACCCCTCAAGGGTATCTGTTCTCGACCAGTGTTAACCGAAAGTGCAAGCTGTTCTGCGCCAGGGAATTTCCCTGATGATGAGCTCTAGGAGACGTGTTCATGGTGGACTGGGAGTTTCCACTACTGTACGCATTTCTGCCAGTGCCCGTCATTCATGTCATCAGGAGGTTGAGGAAGTTCGGGAAAACCATGATCATGATTGCTCCGGAGTGGGCCAGGAGAACGTGGTACCGGGACCTTCTGGAAATAGCCATCTGCCCTCCAATTCGTCTTCCCCAAAGAGAGGACCTACTCTCACAGGAGGGAGATCACATTCTTCACTCAGAGATCAGGACTCTCAACCTTCATGCCCGTTGTCTGAAAGGGTGAGATATAAGGATTGCAACCTTTCGGAAGACGTACTGGAAGTGTTGCTTTCGGCAAGGAGACCAGCAACTAAATCCCTGTACTGCTGCTATTGGAATAAGTTTTGCAGCTGGTGCAGGGAAAACAGACTAGATCCTTTCACATGTAAACTTCCCCATGTTCTGTCATTCTTGCTCCAACTGACCCATTCTGGGTTGCAAGTGGCCATGGTGAAGGGCTACTTAGTGGCACTATCAATCTTCAACATATCTCCAGATGAGCGGGTCATACTTCAAAGTGCTCATTGTTGTACAATTTCTGAAGGGCTTAACCAATTTGTTTCCACCCACTCCCTTCATCATGCCATCATGGGATTTAAATCTTGCATTAATAAGTCTTATGGGAGCTCCGTTTGAGCCCTTACATTTGTGTGCTCTGAGGATGCTCACTTTGAAAACAGACTTTCTAGTAGCTATCACGTCTGCTTGTAGGGTAAGTGAGCTACAGGCCTTATCTTCCAAAAAAACCTTTTACGTCCTTTTCCAAAGATAAGGTCATTTTAAGAGTTAGGTCATCTTTCCTTCCTAAAGTTGTGTCAAAGTTTCATTTAGCACAACGTATAGTACTGCCATCTTTTTACCCTCCTCCTCATCCATCTAAAGAGGAGGAGAGACTGCATCATCTAGACCCGAAAAGGGCACTAAGCTACTACATTATAAGGACTGCAAGTATATGCCAAGATGATCAACTTTTCATCGGTTATGCTGGCCAAACACTAGGCATGGCAGTCACAAAACAAACAATCTCTAGATGGATTGTAATGTGTATTACAGAGGGTTACTTGCTAACAGGCAAAGATTCATCCATAGGTAGAATTCCACTAGAGGGGCGGCTGCTGCTTCAGGTCTGAAAAGAGGTGTACCGGTGTGAGACATTTGTAGAGCGGCAAACTGGTCGTCCCTTCACACTTTCAGTAAATTTGACTGTGTAGATTCGTTTTCAGGAGAGCAAGCCAAATTTGGCAAGGCTGTCCTCCATAATATTAACAAATAAGAAATTCTTCGCACCGTCCGCCTTACTCAAATTGCTTTGGGAGTCTATCAAAGATGAGGAATACGTGGGAGGACACAATCCATTCGAAGAACAACTTACTTATTAGTGGTAACATTATTTAGACTGGATGCTCCTCCCACATATTCCTCATTGCCCATCCATCCCCTTTTGCCTGTCTAGAATTTCTGTGTCTTACACCTTCCTTTCTCGCAACGTCAAGATTGACTCCTCCTATGACACAGCAAGCAAGTTGAAGGAGGGAAAAAACTAAGAACTGAAGTAATGATCAGCATGTCTGCTTTAAATACCAGCATCAACGTCACGAGGTATGCTACAGAGGCCATCGAGGACAAAGACTCGACGCCACACGACGCACAACTCTATGAAAAAGATTTTCCGAAGCAACCTTCGAGCAGACTTGAATATCAACGATGAGGAATACGTGGGAGGACATCCAGTTGAAAGAACGTTACCACAGGTAAGTAAATTGTTCATCTCAATAGTTCAAGGATACTTTGTTTCAGGATAAAGGGAACAATGGGTCGTACAAAAATGTCACTATGGGCCTTCAGAGAAGGACCAGGGGACAGAACCACAATGTAGCATGTGCTTGTAGAAGTTCTTAGTGCTCGACAGTGTAGAGTCGGTTCCAGAGTTCAAGATGGGAGACAGCTGCAGGTATCATGTGGCAGGCCGTTCGGCGAGCGAGGCTGGACAGATGGCGGTAAGCTGGCCTACAAGGCGGCTCAGGGTCAGGAATCATTGTCTCAGTGCTGGTCGGTGGGTCTGAAGCACTGGTCCAGGCATCTTGAACGACGTTAGCGACTGCAGCATGACAACAGTCAGTGGTGCAGTCGGCTGCAGCTGGAGGGGCTCGACTGGCTTGGAAAATGTAATTTAAGGCAGATGCTGGTTGATGCTTGTCGAAGCACTCCTCCTGGGTTCCTCACTGGGCTTGTGTCGTCCTTGAAGGTGGATGGCCCAAAGCTGAGGAGAGTTTTGCAGGCAACAGCCTTGTCCCTGGCTTGGTTCAGAGACTCTCTGGCACTTCCCACCTAGGCAGCTTGCTTGCAGAGCCTAGCAGGGCACACTGTGTGCTGGCTGGGCACTGGTTCTGGAGCAGCTGGAGGGTCTTCTGGATTCAGTATCTCCCTTTGTTCCCTGGAAAATGTTTAGGGGAGGGATCTTGCTTTGGAAATACTGGCCTTCCTTCACTGGCGGAAGCTGTAAGGCAGACTGTAACTTCGGCCAGGGTTCAAATGAGTTCTTCTTGTTACCCCTTGCGAAGTCTTCAGATGATCTGCCCAAAAAAGAGGCTTGACTCTCTTTTAAAGCCAAATGGGCCCCAGGGATTGGTGTAGGGTACACCTACCTTAATGAACCAATCCAGGGTCCCCACCAACAATCTCCTGTATGCATGAGGTCATAACCAGAGTGCTTTGCAACAGAAAAGGTAAATTGGTGAAAACATGTAATACTTAGTCCCACCCATCTTCCTGTCTATTGTGGATCAAAGGGTCTCTCTGTTCAATTGAGCTCTCTGTGGTTTCTGATTAGAGCAGCAGGTCTCCCTTGAAGCTGTTGCGGGACTAGGCCTTTTGGTCTCCGCCAAACCACATGCTTGTACCTTCTGAATGGGGGCCCACTGCGGGATGACTACTGTAAATGCATAGTCCCAGACATGACAGGCCACTGCCCTTGATACTGAGAGGTGGGAGCTGGTTTCAGGTTGACACAGCGCATATCAAAGGTTGTTGGGATTTTCCTATCCTTTGTTAGTCCTGCGACCAGGCGTCTCAGCCTTGTTTGAATGAACTCTGATTAGTATGCGAGGCTGCCATCAGCAGCTAACAAAGGAAAGGGCGGATCCATGGAGCCTTTGTTAGTTAATTAGACTGTCCATAGCAGGAGGAAGGTTTTGCCTCCCCCTTCTGAGATGCCTTAATCTACTCTTGGCTGTCATATTCTAACTAAATATGACAGGCGAGGACGGCACCTGTAGGCTGTTTCCACCCATAATAATAATAATGATAATGCATGGGTATTTGTACATGTTGTGCTGTGAGAATCGTAAAATGTGTGCAGATTAGCACCACAAGTTTGCCAGAGGTTGATCTACCATCATTCAATTTCATATAACATTTCCAAAAAAGCCAAGGGGAGAGCACACCCACCATGTGGATGGTCAAACTCCTCACAAATAGTGGGGTCCAATTAGTCATAGATTGGGCAGTAAATCCGGAAGGAAGCCCTATTGCCAGGAAAGGGTGTACAAGGTTGGGCGAGGGAAGGAAATTATGAAGAAATCTAGACAAGGGGAACGAGAATAATTCTTGTGATGATTAGAGATAAGCTCCAATGTTGTGCCTTAAGTAGAAAAAATGCAATGAACATCCAGTAGCACTCTGGACAACAGAATAGGCCAATCAGAGAGGAAGACTCACTGACTGAAACTACTATTCAAAGCCTGTGTCCAAGGCTCCCATGCGCCCAGGCAACGCCGCCTCTCAGACGTTCTCCATGACAGCCTCTCCCTCTGCCCTCCCTCGACACCCACTTCCACAGCCCACTGCCTTCTCCTTACTTTGGGGCCATGCCACTCTCCCACAGCCCTTGCCATTCTCCTGTAGGCCCCCATTCCCTGCCTGCTGCTGGAGGCCCAGCACCTTACTGTACACGCCTTCCACATGTCCCCATTGTGCAAAGGAAATGGAAGAGGAGTTACACAGCATACCCCTCCTTTCATTTCCATAGCAGTCATATTTTCCTTTTCCACACTCTGCATGTGTATGTCTCCTGTGCTTGCTGCTTGTTGCTGTTATTTTAACAAAGGATTACCATGCCAGAGGTTGGCTCCAGGGTGCTAATAGCAATAATACTCGGTTCTGAGAGTTTTGTCTGCAATGATTGCTTCAATAAAAGCCAGTAAGAGGGGAAAAGAACTGAAGTTTCAGTGGCAAGGTAAACACTCCATGGTGGAACTCCATGAATAAAAGGCTATTCACTGCCTTGGGAAGGGCGCTCAGCCAAGCAGGTGGCTCGACACGAGGGTAAGAACACAAAGTATACCACTCACATTTCTCCAGCCAATCAAAGCCCTTCCTGGGTGCTGCCATCTTGATTGCAGAGAGGCAACAGGGAGCCCCTCTGTGTTGCCTTCCCATCTCCCCCCCACAACCCGTCCGTTCCTCCCCACTTACCTGCTGGACTGGAGCTTTCTGCTCCGGTTGCGGCACCCCGTCCCGTTCTCGGCACCCGTCCCTTCATATAACTAGGAAAGGGATAAAGGTTCTTTTCTATTTTCTATGGCGTGTCCATCTTGTTTTGTAAATTTTTCATGGGAGATTGGGCTTGTACAATACGAACACGGCCTGGCTCCCACGAAGAAATTATATATATTTGCTGCACCCTAGATGGAGGCCTGTGGTGCGAAAAGCAATCACCCCTCCCCCCACCCCTTGTTCGGGGTTCATAAATGGACGGTAACTGCCCTTAGACCTCGAAGAGAGCCTCGCTTCGCTCAAGCCTGCCTAGAATAGGGATAGCAGGCTGCTGCAGGCCATGTACGCCATCCCCAACATGTGGGATATTGCTACAGAGAAGCCAATGTGTGTGATAGATCCAAGGGGGCAAAGCCTGGCCCTGGGAGTTTAGGCCATTCTCAGCAAAGGGTCAATACAATGAATACCGTTATTTACAAGTCTGTGAACCTACTGGGAGTCACAGTTGTACAGTGAAATTTACTGAGACTCAGTTTTCCATTGATAAATAGGACTTATTGCAATGGCTCACCCTTGCCTCGCTCCAGTCCTGTCAGGTTTGAGTACTCTGCCCAGATCCCATAATGAAGCCAGTCTCTTCCCTCCTCACCCCTCTTTCCTACTAGCTATCTACTGTATTTGGCTCTTCCTTTCAAACCTCCTCTTTTTCATTCACTCACTTTCCTCACACTCTGTCCTTTATCCCTCTCATTTTCTCACTGTCTACCACTTCCCTTGCTTTCTCTCTTCCTTGCTGCTCTCTTCCCCTGTATCTATCTCTCTCGTTCTCTACTGTATTTCTCTCCCCTCTATATCAGGCATTTCTGCCCCTCCTTAGCACCATAGCCCTCCCCGAATATCCTCTCACTTGCTCTTGGCCCTTCTTCACATCTCTCTCTCTCTCTCTCTCTCTCTCTCTCTCTCTCTCTCTTCATTTCTGTCTCTCCCTTCTGTCTCCCTCCCTCTGTATCACCTTCTCTCTACCTCTGGTTCAGAGTGTCTCCTGTCCCCTCTCTCTGTCCCTCCCTCGTTTCCTCTCTTTCTCTTGGTTTTTACATCTCTGCTTCCTCTACTATCTCATCCACTTTCACTCCATTCTCTATTTCGTCCTCTCTTGCTTGTGTAATTATCTCTCTATCTCTCTCTCTCTTTTTCTCTCCCCCCTCTCCGTCCCTCTCTTTCTGTCTTCCCCACACCCTCGAACTCTCTCGATTCCCTAATATTCCGCCCATCTGCTTCCTATATAGAACCACATAACATTTCGCAAGGTCCTTGAGGACACATCTGTTCCACTATGCTCTCTCTGTTCCCTCTGGCCTCATTTTTGATCACAAAGTCCAGAGACTTTTCTCTGGGGTGCAAGCTATGGACGCATTCTGAAACTCACCAGGGAACACGTTTTTATTTCCTCTCCGACGTGGAACGAGGGAAGTCACGTGATCAGATCAGATCCCTCATTGGACTACCCAGAAAACTGGACAGGCCAGACAATCGGCTTCATTACAATTTTGGTGTTGTGGAAATAACGTGCTGGTATTAACATATATTGGCACATTTTCACACCGGTGCTGGTAATGCCGGCAAATCCCTCATGGAGTCCTATTGGACTAATGGAATGGGGATTTACCACCCTTACCGGAACTCATAATTTGGCGGTAATTCCACCGGACTGAGTGCTGGTAAGGGTAATACAGTTTTCCGGTATCCTGGTGGATTTACCGGCCGAATACCGGCAAACTTGTAATGAGGCCCAATGTGTAATGTCCAGTACCCTGGGTGTGAACTGTTCCAAATCGATATTTGAAGGTGGTTTAACACAATAAAATGGATTGTTTTATCAGATGAACAGAATTGATGCAGATAAACAATACTCTTATGTGGGTGTGCTTCATAAGGACGGGATGATTTCATGCCACAGCACCCTTTTCCAGTCTTATGCTTTCATGTAACAAACTGAAGCATTCTGGGCTTTGTAGTCTTGATCATATTTAATTGAGCAAGCACCTGATACCAATTATTTTTAAAAAGAAAACCTGGCACTGGAACCCTTGTTTCCCGGAAACCTGCAATTTATCTGTGAGTGTCACTTTTCAGGGTTGCGCCGGTTTAGGGCCTGTCCCATTATTTTTATCAATGAACATAATTCTTCCACAGTATATGCAATGCAGATTAGCTCATTTTGGAAATGTTATCAGTTGTTTGTGTCCCATGGCAAAAATAAACAAAAGACAGCTAATCCAACTCTGGAAACTTTAAACAGGTGGTTGAAGTTAACTATTTCTTGGGGCATATGAAAGATGACACATTAGTTCAAAGGGGTTCTGCGATGAGAACTTTTGAAATGCTGCAAGAGTGGTACCCAGAATAGCTTTGTCTTATGACAGTTGGATTTATGTTACGGTTGCAGAGCAAGTAGGACCCAACGTTTTGCAATTAGAAATAGAGTAGGTTTTGGTTTCACATGGACCCAATAAACCACTGGGGGTTTAGAGGTTTAAGGTACATGCTAACCCTCCCAATTTAGGTGGGAGACTCCTGGTATTTCAATTACAAATATTGCTATTTTTCACATTCTCCCGTCTAAAATAATTTTAACTGCAATGCATTCCTAGGGGAAAATGTATTTCTCCCACTTTCTCTGACAAACTCTCCCTCCCAGGTGCGTCAGAATGTGGGCATGCATGGTTTGCTGCATCATTGCGAATTTGTTGGAATTGTCGATAGCAATTTTGCTAAACTGGAATGCTGTGACATCATTTATCCATTTTCTAGAGGTAATAGCTTGCCCTGTTCAAGGAACTCTGTGCTACAGCTGGTAAGATAGCTCAGCGGGTTCAGCGCTCGCTGCTGCGATCTGAGCGTGATCCGCAGGTTGCAGGTTCGTATCCCAGCAAGGCCAACTCAGCCATTCATCCTTCTGAGGTCGATAAATGAGTACCAATTTCGGTTGGATGATATTGTATGTAAATATGTGCTCTGTAAAGCGCTCTGGATAAAGGCGCTATATAAATAACACATCATTATCATTACACGCAGGCGACTCATCAAAACTGCCATGGCCAACTGCTACCAAAACACCTTAGCCAAGGACAACAATGAAAGCAGTGCCCTCTTCAAAGCCATCAAGCACTGCATCAACCCTCTGCCCGACCCACCCATAGCACATTCCATTGACAAATCCACCCATTAACTCTTTCGTCATCAACAAGATCAACATGATCCGCCAACATAGACACCACAACTCCACACTCCACAACTGACAGCACACTACACATCCCATCTCGCAAAACAACAACTACCTGGGCGACTTTCAAGACACTAACAATGGAAGCCCTCACGACCACTTTAGCATCCCTCAAGGCCACATTGCATGCAGATGACATCCTCCCTGCCTCGTTACTCAAGACCCTTCCAACTGAAGATTCTTCCACTAACTCAAGGCACCTTCCCATCGACCGTAAAGACTGGAAAAATCCTCCTGCTTCTTAAGAAATCAATACTGGACCCTGACGATCTCAGCAACAAACTCTCATTACACAGCTTCCCTTTCTAGGTAAGATCCTTTAGAAAGCAGTAGCCACAAAACGTCTCTAACACATCGAAGCCAATAACCTCCTTCAGTTCTAATCTGGCTTCAGACCCAAATACAGCACACTGCTACCATCAAGGTGATCGAGGATGCCCTTAAAATCCTTGATGATGTCCATCCTTACCTCCTAGTTCTCCTTGACCTCTCAGCAGCATTTGACACACTAGACGACCAGTCACTCACTGACAATCTACAGCGCTGCATAGGGATCAGCGAGAGTGTCCTCAGCTGGTTCAAATCCTACCTTTTTTATTTATTTATTTATTCATATTTGTAGAGCGCGCAACAGCCCGAAGGCATCGTGGAGCTTGTTACAGAGAGTGAACAGAGCTTGGTTACATGTAAACAGACATACTTATTGTACATTTTGTATAAAACAGTTTACATAAGACATGGGTGAGGTGGAGGCTAAAAGGAGGGAGGGAGAGTTGTTAGTTGAAGAGGGAAGTTTTCAGGTTTTTGCGAAAGGCAGGGAGAGAAGTTTCTGCTCTTAGGGCCGTGGGGAGTGCATTCCAGAGCTTCGGGGCTAAGTATGGGAAGCCTATCCCTCCTGCTTTAGCCCTGTCGATGCGCCGGACAGTGAGTTGTTTGGTGTAGCATGCTCTAGTGGGCCTGGCTGAGATTGTTCTGGATAGTGTACCTGAGAGGTCAGAGGGTGCGGTAAGGTTAAGGCACTTTTGTGTGGAGGATTTTAAAGGTGATATGGTCTTTGACTAGGAGCCAGTGAACTGCCCAACTTGCATGTGAGATGTGGTCTCTTCTTGGGATACTTAAAGCTGCTCTTAATGAGTTGTTTTGGGTGATTTGGAGTGTGTTTATGTTTTTTTATAGAGGTGCCTGCTAGGAGAGCATTGCAATAGTCAATCTTAGCACCTATGGTGGCCCTGGCTGTTGAGAGACAGTTATCCTTGGTTATAAAGGGTTTTATGGCGTTAATGAGTTTGGTACTTAAGGCAGAGGCCTTGCAAACCGCAAACAGTTCATACAAATGGATTCTTCCAGATCACCAACTCTACCCATCGCCTGAGGAGACCCACAAGGATCCATCCTGTCCCCTGTGATCTTCAATCTTTACATGGAACCGTTCCGAACCTTCCTCTCTCCACACAACATCCACATTCACCAATACGCAGATGACACGCAGATCTACCTCAAGATATCCTCCATCAAAGATATCCACAAGCTCAACACGTTGATCCAGTCCTGGATGTCCAGTGCTTACCTGAAGCTCAACCCCTCCAAGGCTGAATTTCTACTGCTGACCAACAACACCGAACACCCTGACATCCAGACCTGGTTCACACAAACGGCCTGGTACCAACTTTCTCTACTGCGTAAAATCAGGCTCTTCTTCCCATAAAACAAAGTTAGATTCTCTCTCCAAGCCTTGGTCCTCACTGTCCTGGATGGTGCCAGGCCCTTTTGGAAGGCCTTCCAGTGTCTAGCCTGGCTCCCCTGAAATGTGTCCTGCATGCAGCAGCAAGACTCATTAAACGACTCTGCAAATTCGTCCATACCACCTGACCCTCATGGAACTGCACAGGCTCCCACTGCAAGCCCATATCATCTTCAAATCCTGTCATCATCATCTACAAGGCTGTCATTCTGAAGTTCCCAAGCTACCTCACTGAGAAACTCATAGTCTCCGGAGGCCAGCAATCCACCAGAAGTAAGGAAAACTGCAGACTTGAATTACGACAGTGCAGAAAGTAAAGAACCAGAAGACAGGCCTTCTCTGTCTATGCTCAAAGAATCTGCAACCTCCTCCCTGTCAATATCAGACATGCCCCATAACCTCTACAGTTCAAGACCTTCCTCTTCAAGGATTGGCTCCTCCCGAACATCTAGGTTGATACACCCTGCACTCCCCACTTTACCTGAGACTCATTGATCTGTTCCCACTGTCTTCCCCCATTCTGACAATTACCCACCCTCCCCTGTTAGCTCCCTGCTCCTTTTTTCTCTGCTTCCCTCACTGTGTTCTTCCTCCTATGATTGTAAAGCACACCATTGCTTCCCAAAGCTAGGTCCATGCTCAATAAATACCCTAATACAAATAATATCAATAATACCCAAATTCTGGGGGTATTACCTCCAGTTTATAGCTTAAATTGCAATATGGCAGATTGATTAAAAAAAATCGTTATATTGTTATCGCAATTATTTATGCTACTGTGGTACTCATAATGACACACTTCATGTTATCTTGGTTTTCTTTTAATACAGCTGGATGCAAATCCAGAATATTGGAAGTTTGCTGTTGTATGTGCTGTGGACCTGTCCCACTCAACCCCTTGCACCTTTCCATGTGTGTATCTGTTTCATTGCTATCCTGCTCCTGCTTCTCGTTTCCTATCAGCCTTGTGCCTGCTTTCCTTTCCCTCACAGACCAAGGCCTGTTCATCTCATTTCTATCCTCCTCCTGCTCCTCTTCTCCTATCAGTCATTTGCCTCATTTCCTTTCCCTCACAGGTTCAACCCTGGCGTGGACAAAGGACGTCACTATCTGGACAAGCATTGGGGCCGCACGACCACTACTATGGTGGTGGGCATGGTATAAAAGCATTTTAGCATAACGCATCATATGACATTACATTGCATACTATTCCAGTCCACACTTTGAAAGTGTTTTTGGGGCTATCCATGTATCTTGTCCAGAGAAATGGTGTTTAAGGGCATCGGTCCTACTCAGAGACCCATGGCCCGAGCACAGTCCTTCAAAGTCTCTCTTCTGTTTGATACAACCTTCTGAACCAATCATTTATTTGCTTTTATTTTACAGATTAAAGTGGCCAAATGCTTCCTGCGGTCTAGGCATAGAACTCCCATGATGCATTGAAAGAACAATTTGCCTCTTGGTGGAATGTAGTATGTTAAGGGTGCAGTCATCTTGCTTTGGGTTTCTGGGCCTGGCCTCTATGGCAGCTCTACCTTCTCATTTGACAGTCAGGCTCCAGAAGAGCAGAGCTGAAATCTGGAAGGGGTGAGAGAGTGCGTGCATGTGTGGTGTGCGCGTCTGTGTGCGCGCATATGCACTTGATTCATCAGAGACTGATTCTACATTGTCTAGGATGCGTCGTCAAATAAGTAAAGACCATTTGAAAGATTCTAGATTCTAGATTAGAGGGACCTCTTGCAAGTTGACCTGAGAGACTAACCTTATGCAGTATAGTAATCGCATGTGAGAACATTGCTTGCAAGTCAACCTAGAGAGACTAATTGTAATACCAGGATTACCCTAAGGAAACAACATTGCTGAATACTTAAGTATGTAATTAACTCTGAGGTAGTGCACCATTAACACCACACCAGATTCCCAGAGCAGAGTGAGTGTGAACAGGTCTGCACGGAAAGCCCCATTGCTTGCATGCCCACAGGATACCAGGGTTCGAAATTGCCAGGAAATGGGAGCTATTTAGCTCCTGGTTATAGCTAATGGGAGCCTAGTTAGCTTGGAACAACAGCTACCAGGAGCTACCTTTCACTCCCCAGGGAAGTGGTGCCGTACAAACATTGATAGCCATGTGATATTAACTTTGTAGATTTTGGAATATGTTTAAAGGTGAATAAAGAACACACCCAAGGGATATTTAAAGGATATTGTATAATATCTATCATTAAAAAAAGTTATCTTTAGCATCTTGTGCACATACTAGATTTGCTGCACGCTATGGACCGGCTCCTGGTTCCCCAGAGGTAACTCCTGGCTAATTAGTGGGTGCTGCCAGATACCCAGATGAGTTTTCCTCCTGGTCAACAAATCCTAATTTCGATCCATGGGATACCTATGGTAAATTTACATATGGGGGAAACATGAGGAACAAGGGGCAATCCCACTGGAAACTAGAAGTACAGATTTCCCTTGTATGTGTATTCACATTTAGAGTTGGGGTCTACAGTGGGATGAATCGTAAGTGGAAAAGGACGATGGGAGAAGATGCAGGTGTGCAGGAACACCAGCATCCAGCTCCAGTCTTGATGGCTACCACCTTCCACCACCTTTACCAGATGTACCCATCCCTATTTTGGACTAATCACAGGGTGAAGGTCAAATCTGGTGAAGGGGCTGAGGGATTCACATTGCCCCCGACAGCTGGTGAGTCATTGACCAACACTGTCAATTGCTTTGAAGCCAGCAGCCGGTGACATTTTGCACATCACAAGACACCAAATAAACAAATACTACACCAGAAGATCACTATTTCATGGAACAAGCCATAACACCCAGAGGAGACCTCCATATGTAAGCTGGAAAGCAGACTCCTCACTCCTTTTGGACTTTAGATCCATATGATGCCCTCTTTCAACAGGGCAAGGCAACTGGAACCCAGGCTGATTAATATAAACACGGCTGGATTATTCAGATGACCTCAGAGAAGAGCCCAGCCCCAACCCAACATGAATCCTGCCTCCCAAACCACTATAAGCATAGCCATAACGTTTCTAGCTGGCATCAAGAATTCCAGGAAACCTGGTCCAGGGCTTTGTTCCCAGAGGAGCATCAGTTCAAAGCCCACTCTGCCCTAACGTGTCTTTAGTTCCTCCAAGCTAATATATAATCTGGCAGTGTGCAGCTGTTCAGTGTCTAGGGGAGTACATAGAAGGGCTGTTGCTCTCCTGGTCTGTTGTGCATGCTTTCCACACACCCACACACACAATACCCCCATGGCATTGTGAAAGATTTAAAATGATAAACATCCCTAATCCAAAGACATACTTCCCTGACTCTCACTATGCACAGAATTATAGACACCTGGTCCTATTCCTCCTGACCTACCCTCTTTGCCGCACATACACCTTCGTACACATTCTATTGAATACAGTCTGGTTAGGGAGCTCAAGCTATATTTTCTCACTAAAGGTGGGTATGTGTTACTAGAATTTGATAGCATGATCCCAAGTAAGGGACCACACTTTCTCACATGACCTAATATTGATCAGTCAATCTCATCCCTCATCAAGTTGCCTAGCAGGTATGACTGAAAAGAATCACGATTTCCCCTTCTTCCCCTCCTACGTTCTCTTTTGTGTTCTCCTTATTACCCTGTAAATGGCCCCCTCTTGTTTCTGGCAGGCACAGGTTGTCCTCCTAGTTTACTGAGGGGACATTTCAAAATGTTCTAGTGCATAAGCCTCCACAACTCAAGGGCACGCTTCAGCACATCCATGTGCTAACCAATTCTAATGCCTTGAAATCACTGTATTAGATGCTGCCCTGAATTAACAATTCAACCCTTATGGGTGGGTTTCACTCCTTTTCTTTCTGATCAACATTCTCTTGATCCACTACCAATGATTACAAAAGCGCCCCTCACACTGTAAGCAGAAACCCTCCCCCCAACCTCTTTGTACCTTTCCATTTTGCTGTCGGTCTTGTTTCTATCCTACTTCTGCTACTGTGATCCTCTCACTCTTTTTCCCCCTTTCCACCAAAGACAATGGTCTGGCACTCCGGCCATGGCATAATGTATGCCTCCACCAAGATAAGGCTCGGGATTCTGAAACCACTGCTTCAGTGATGGGTATAATATAAAAGCTTTTTTAACTTAACATAGCAGATCATGGTGGATTTTGGGTTGGGTGAAATTATAGCCGTTGAAAGAAATTGTTGAAACTCTTCTCCAATTTTGCTTTGCCAGAAAAGTGGAATTATTTTCCCAATTTGCCACTTGCTAGCGAATTGAGCTTTTTGCCCGAGAGTTTCTTTGCTGCCTGAAATATTGAAAAAAAAGTGACATTTTGGAGAGGAAAACATCTGAAGTGGGCAACATCGCTCCACTGGTGAAATTGACAAGACAGGTGCATCTTGTCCACCAATTTCTCAATGGAGCAAATTTCGGCCATTTCCCTTACATGTAGTCCTGATTAGTCAACATGAGGCTAAAGTAGAGGGGCGTGGCACTCATGACTAATAATCTCCAGTACACCAAGTCTACCTCTGCCTCATCCAATGTCCACCTTGCCACCTTGCGCTTTTTTGGGCTGGCCTGGATCCTTCATTTTGCTTGTTTGGAGAGGAATTGAGAATTAGCTGCTCACAATCTGTGTGCCATGGTGCCGCAAGTGCGGTTCACAAAAGGTTGCGCACAAAAGCACGCCATGCTGTGCCCCAGGCTTCCGGCGCCACCGCACACCGACTGCGAGCAGAGGAGAGAAGCAGGCAGCTAGAGGCCAGATCCTCATCAGGTAAGTGTGGGAGTGGCAGGAGAGGGCACAGGGTGCCACATAGTGGCTGGAGGTTCGGGAGGTGGGAGGGACGCGTGGACCTGGGAGATGGTTGCGCATTAGGGCAAATTGAATTGTATAGGTACAGGAGGGACTCAGTATAATTGATTTCTTTAAATGCAGCAAGAGGTTGAGGGGTGCAGTCCCACCTGATTAGTGTGTATGAGGCAGAGAAAAAGAGTAGAACTTAAATCACTAATAATTAGCACACGTGGGTGGCCATTACAGCAAATCAGACAGCTTAGAACTCAGGTTTGAACTACTGGTGCAAACCTGCTGAGATTTCCGAAGGCTAATCTCTCCCAGTCCCTCCCAATTGCAACCTTCTCTTCTGAATGTACAGACAGAGGAACTTGTGTATTTTCTTCGGCGTCCATATTTCCCTTGCGCCTCGTCTTTCACTGTGTCAGTGTCGCCATAATCTAAAGAAGAGTATCTCGGTTTTAAAATAACTCTTTTTTTAAAAAAATGATTTACGTGAAGGTCATGCCCTTTTTCTATTTTTGAAACACTGTTAATGATGCCTGTAGATTGTTTTGAAAGAGGAATTATCCAGTCGTCGTCAGCACCCCTGACTTTGGTGCTGTTGCAGGCGGTTCCAGCTGTGGAAGGCACTGCACCTCTATTACCTATTACCTCGGGCTGGCAGTCGTGCCCACCCTTTCAAGCGTGCCATCCCAATGTTTAACATTTAAGAAATGTTGGCATTATTTTCCTTCCGGTAATGGACTGGGAAAGAGTTTGAGCTTAACGTCTTCCTTCAAAAGGGATACATTTAGCTAAAACGCTGGCCTCAAACAGCATTGTGCACTGACAAGTATGCTTTCCCAAATATAGCAAGCCGTGACGTAGCTCATATTCTATCCTCCAGCAGACCCCTGGTGAGGGCGCATTACACCACCGCACAGGCAAAACTCGGTGCACAGAAACTACCGCAGTGGTGATTTGGTGCAGTGTAAAAGCATATAACATACCGCGACATTTGTTTCAGGAAAAATGGCAGCAATGGATATTCACACTTCCGTTTACCTGAGCACAAGAGGAGAATGCCCAGCAGGCATGGCCAGAAAAGGCTCAGATAAACAATATAGCAGTCAGACCTAATGCATCAGATCTGCAATATCTGCCTGTGGGGCGCGCGCATCGGCAAATAGGTGCCAGATGCCTGGGAGAGCACACAGCGGAATGCATGGTCCCACTTATGACCAGAAACAAAGCCCCCCCACACTCCTGTCATAACCACTGCATTTGTCCATTTGCCTTTTTCTGCCAATTATTCCTTTCCGCATGCACCCCACTGCGTTTGCTCTTTTCACACAATCAATTGGCATGACACAGTATTTCAAATGGCAAACTTGGCCGCAGTTTTATTTCCATGACAACAGAATTATTTGTACACATTTGTGAACTTCAGTCTGCAAGTGTGGCGCTTGCTTGCCGGATTTCCCTAGCTTCCCCCTATACTTTGTATAGTAGGCCCCCAACTCCCCCGACCCATTGTACCTGAGCCTATCCTGCCCGTGCAGGTGTCCGTGGGTGGGGAGAGCGCCGTTTGTTTTGGGGGAAGCTGAGCCTCATTCGTTACCACCAGACGCCCCCGCCGTTTAGGCCCCCAAGAGGCGCTGGTTCGGAAGAGCGAAGACCCATTCCGTTTCTTTCTGGCTCGTCCGGAGTCTATCATTTGTGCTTGGTTGCCCAAACACCGCCAACACTGTCCCATGTAGCCCTGGCCGTCCTGCGACAGCGACGTCCAGGTGTCACCCTCCTTCCTTGCCCTTTCGTGGGTGGGCGGGTGGAAAACGAAAGCCTTCTGTGGCGGCGAGTCGGCGGCCGGGTCCCACTGCAGGAGCGAGTTGACTCTGCAGCCCGGCCCTGCCGCTTATAAGGCGCTCGCCCCGCCTTTTTCTTTTGTTAGCCCTTCGCGGGCTTTTGGGCTGTCTTGGCGCCCTGGCGCCGCTCCGCCCCCTGCCCTCCTTTTCCCAGGGGGAGGGTCCCAGGTTACCGGCGACATGACCCCGCAGCGGTTACCATGCTGCCTCCTCCATTTTGTTTTTGGGTCTTTCGTCGTCAGCGACATAACCACTGCATTTGTCCATTTGCCTTTTTCTGCCAATTATTCCTTTCCGCATGCACCCCACTGCGTTTGCTCTTTTCACACAATCAATTGGCATGACACAGTATTTCAAATGGCAAACTTGGCCGCAGTTTTATTTCCATGACAACAGAATTATTTGTACACATTTGTGAACTTCAGTCTGCAAGTGTGGCGCTTGCTTGCCGGATTTCCCTAGCTTCCCCCTATACTTTGTATAGTAGGCCCCCAACTCCCCCGACCCATTGTACCTGAGCCTATCCTGCCCGTGCAGGTGTCCGTGGGTGGGGAGAGCGCCGTTTGTTTTGGGGGAAGCTGAGCCTCATTCGTTACCACCAGACGCCCCCGCCGTTTAGGCCCCCAAGAGGCGCTGGTTCGGAAGAGCGAAGACCCATTCCGTTTCTTTCTGGCTCGTCCGGAGTCTATCATTTGTGCTTGGTTGCCCAAACACCGCCACGCCACTAAGTGGGTTCTCGCCCACTGTGGCTCCCTCCTTCCTCTCTCCCACTCGTAACTCCAGCAATTTGGTACAAATGTTCCAGAAAAGAGCTCCATCTCTTTTGCGGACAGGTGTACCCCATCTCTAAGAAAGTACTTGGGCGCCTTTCCGTTGCTCAGGCCATGCCTGATTTGATGGACCCCTCTGCCCCTGCAGAACTTTGCAATGGCCCCATTCAGCTTCCTCCTTGATTCCTCCACTGCTGAGTGGTTCTCGCCCCCCCTCCATTGTGCCCTGGGGATAACTTCCGACCATATGATCTCTGTTTCGCCCAACTGTGCCGAGATCTCCTGCAATGAGCTCGTAATGTCCATCAACCAGACCCCCTTCCCCAGGCTGGTCAGGTCGTTCCCTCCCAAGTGTATCACCAACACCTCTGGCTTCGGCAATTCCTGCACTGCCCTTTTAGCTGAGCCCACTTCATCCCTGGCACCCTGTGCCCTTAATCCTGAACTCACTGGCTGCTAGCTCCTCCTGTTGCCGAGTCCAGCTTGCCTTGGCCCTTGAGGCGAACGAGTCTGACATACCTTTCGAAACCACCATGAGGGAGGCGCAGGTCAAGAGTAGGGCAGGACTCTTTCGGTGTACTATATAGCCCTTCAAACCAACTATGCCTTCTGCCCCCTTCTCCCGTTCCTGCCCCTTGCGTCCTCTACTGCCTCTGCCGGGTTTTACAATGTTACTTACACCGCGACTCATGCACACTGCAACCTGCTTACTGACCCCGGGGGGATAAAGGCTGAGTCGGCTTTGTTGCTTTGTTAAGTTACCGTCACACTCTCAGTGCCAATGCTGTACACACTCCATTGTTAAGACGCCAAACCATAGACAATGCTGCCTCACCCGATTTACCTTGTGGATTCGGCAATGCCTGCCACGTGGCCCCTGGGCACCCCTTTGCTACTCATATTATCCCCTGGGTCAACTGACACTATCCCTATACCAAAGCCACAGCTCACCAGCCCTAGCCTCACCATTACTAGATTCTCTATTGACCTTGGCCCACTGAAAGGCTGCGCCTACCTTGCTGACCTGCTTGATCAAACCTGCTCCGGAAGCCACCTCGAGCCCCCAAATGCCTACCTTGCCCCCCATCTCAGCAACTGAGGCCCTTCTAGTACAGGCCGTGAACCGCAGTTGTTAGGTTTGCAGCCAGACACTTCCCCACTGCACTACATAACATGGAGAAAATTACAAACACGCGACAGTGAAAAGTCCCATTCCGCTACTGTGAGTTTTGGGGAACACTATTGTATTGGTTCTTGGGGGTAGAACTTGCACCCTTTAATTGCTTTCAACCCACTTTTGGACGAAAAACATCCTCTTCATTTTGTGAGTGTGTGGATTTTATGAATGGCCACTGCTATTCGCACCGTTCAATTTGGGTGTTTATGTAACACAAATAAACTGAAATGTGTATATTCCACCTTGACCTGCTAATTTCAGGTGATGCACCTCCCATTGTATTTGTCAATGCGTCCCCCCACTTTAATTTTTAGGACTTGGCCCCAGCAGCAAATTGCACTGCCGTGCGCCCCAACTGAGCACAGCAATAGTCAACCTCACCTTCACTTCGCCCCAAGACGGTTCACCCCCAACCTGGGCACAGCCGCCTCACCTTCACCCCGTTGCTGCCCCCTGGCTTGATATACCCCTTTTGCTCTAGCGTTTGTACTCTGATCTTACCAACCTGTACTGACCACACCCTAAAAGCGACCCACACCTCCGAGCGTCCCCCTGGCGCTATGTTGTTGCCATCCGCCCCCAGTCCGTTTGTAAACGGAACATGCCGCTGGCCGGCGTATCCTTGCTGTTAACTGCCTGCTCTGAACATTCCCCATACTATACTCAGAAGCCAGCGGCACCACAGCACCCCTTCTTACTCCCACAACGGCCCCATGTGAGTGACACGGACTCTTCAACTTAACAAGAGAATGCGGTGCCGACGCCCACGCAGTTCATATGCTAATCCATTGTTACACCTTGGTCTGTCGCGCAATTGTCTTCCCACCGCTGCATGGTGCCTGATCCACCTTGCAAAAGATTTACTCCTGCGCCTGAAGCACTAGAGCCCTCCAAAGGGTCATAGCCTAACGTGTAAACTGGATACACCGCAACAAGTCAGAGAAGTTACCTCGCTATTGAACTCACAATAGCCTGCCACCGGGCAACACAATCAAAATGACCGCAATGAATAATTCTCTTTCACCTTATCCCTGCCATCAAACCACCCCATGTGATCGAGCAGCCCTTTCCTGCTACTGAACAGCACCTTTACAACCTGCCTGGTTCCGCTACGAGACACCCGCCCGTAGCCGACCATACAACGAGATAGAATGTCAAAACTCCTCTTTTCCCCCCACCGTTGAAGAGAACAATGTCCCCTCCACATAGCTCAGCTCAGAGCCAAGCCCCTTACATGTAAATCACCAACACAAAGTCAATCCCCATTCTCTGCAACCCCTGCTTCTGAACAACTGTTTTCACCTGGTTCGTCTGTAGTTAGCAAGGCGTTTAGTTGGGAGAGACTAGCCAATTATCTGTCATTATTCATGCAGCATGCTTGCACAGCCCTATGACCAGCACCCGCCTAAGTCGCTAGAAATCACTGATGCAAAGTGCCCGCCCTGGGCGAATATAATAAATTAGCATATATATAGCACTATGAACCCTCAGACTTCTGAGCGCTGCTCATCTCCCTGGTGTGTGATGACCATTTATCGACTTAAAGGTTGAGTTTGGTTGTGGGGGATGTTGTCCCTTGGGGAGGGTGTGCAGCCACTTTTTAGCACTCGGCCCCATACCATTATGGCCTCGCTGACAACGATGGAGCAGTACCCCCTGAGTTGGGCAAGATCCCTCAGAGAAAGTGGTTACGCGTCGGTGTGCGTTTCGCTGCGTTCAGAAGCTGCCAACCTGCCAGCAAATCATAACATTATAAAAGGAATTAAAATCGCACCGGCTGTATATGGACCTTCAGTGAAACGGCGATTTAACAGCACCCACAGGCGGTGGCACCGCTCGCCTCCAGACCAGCAGAGGAGTCCACGCCAAGGTACAGCGACCCGAGACAGGTGCCATCTGAGCACGGCTGGCCATCCACGCTGTGTGACAATCTTAACAAAACGAGCCCAACCTTATTGTCTTAGATTTCTCGTTTGCAAATCCACCGTACCTAAAGTTCGGTCAGCTACCATGCAATTGAACCCATTGCTGTTTTCGCGACTTTTCCCTTTCCCCGCTACTGTTGCGACCTAACTCCTGATTGATTCTCTCTTCTCACTAGACTGTGCCGAACCGAATAATGGAGAGACTTTTGGCTTTAATTTTGCTGATCTCAATGCCTCTGTGCTCGGAGTCTCCCCTCAGTAGCTCAACCCTTGAGGAGCTTGGCTCGAACATAAGAATACAGGTATTCAATCGAGTAGTCAGAAACAACCACGGCCACGAGTTCTGGTTTCCCCCCGCCGGATTCGCCCCACAGGATTGCCGCATTGTTGGGAATACTTCAGTTTGGGGCAGATGGCAAGACGAACAACCGCCCGCGGCAGTGATGACAATGGTCATGGTAAACTCACTACAGCTTCCTTCTAGTAGCACTTCATCGTTGTTAACAGCAGATGGGTGAAATGACCATGCGCATTCAACCCTCCCTGCCCGACAGTTACGGCATTCTTGTGCCGCACCGCACATGGCGTGGCTCCCTACCCACAGAGCTGCTAATAATACCACGCCACCTCCTTCGTTGTACCGGCACACTACCACCGCTTCTATAAAATAACCGCTCCCAACTTCATGCTAGTGGCCGTCATAAAGAACTCTGCTGTTTTAAATGGCTACCCCCATACCACTACAAGTTCCAGGCTGCGCCGGTGTATAGCGGGGAAACGGTGCAGCTGGTGACATCCACTCATCAGGTCACCCCCACTTGTAGACCGACCGTTAAAGCGTGACGCCGGGCACCCACCCGCGAACACATGCCACCCAAATATCACACGTGACCATTCTACCAATGCAACACACAACTATTGTTTATTGGTGAGCGGGGCCCGTCGTGTAAGACAGTTATGGTTGCTCTGCCCGTGTTTTAATCCTTCAATTCTGCCCTTATGGCGAATCAGTAGGGGGACCATCCGTCCTCATTATCACCCAACTCGAAAGCATTGCGCCCCGCATTGATCCGTGACAAAGCGCCTGGGGCGCCCCACTTTCAGCCCGTCCCCCCGCGTACTCCAACAGGGTTAAAAACTCCCCAAATGACGCCTCACCCTGAGCGTGCCCCTGCGCATCCTGATGATAATTTAGCATCCGCACCCATCAGTCCTGTAAAGGGCGGACCCACTCCCCGCTCGGTTATTTGCACCCACCCTAATCCCCCCATGCCAAGGCTGAGTACTGGAAACTGCAACTACCACAATGCAATTTGGCAAACAAACCGCCGTGCTACAAGGCGCTCACCCATGCCTCCGTACACTTTCTCATTCTACTATGCAATTCCGTCCCGGACCTTCGTTTGGACCATCAGACCCGCCACCCCCGGGTCGTGTCTTCCGCCCCCTGTTACCTCGCAGCTATGCGGTCGTAAACCACAGTCAGCCGGCCGCCTTTCCCTGTGTGGCAACCCGGACCAGGTGCTGATAGTGGGGGGAATGCCCGCATCACTTAAGCCCCGCGCCGCCCTTCGCTCCCAACCCGGTGGAGGAAATGCCTGGGCCTCCAAGCCTCCCGACAAAGGGTTGGCGCCTGCCGCCACCCATCAACTCCACGCCCTACCTTAGCTAAGCCTGCAGACCTCCGGGATAGACCACTGTTCACCAGCTTCCCAACGACCGACTGCTTCCCGGGCTGGATCTTCTGGAACTGCCCCCGCCGGACCGCTTCCTTCACAATCCGCCAACCGGAAATCAGGAGCTGGAAAAACGAAAGCCTTCTGTGGCGGCGAGTCGGCGGCCGGGTCCCACTGCAGGAGCGAGTTGACTCTGCAGCCCGGCCCTGCCGCTTATAAGGCGCTCGCCCCGCCTTTTTCTTTTGTTAGCCCTTCGCGGGCTTTTGGGCTGTCTTGGCGCCCTGGCGCCGCTCCGCCCCCTGCCCTCCTTTTCCCAGGGGGAGGGTCCCAGGTTACCGGCGACATGACCCCGCAGCGGTTACCATGCTGCCTCCTCCATTTTGTTTTTGGGTCTTTCGTCGTCAGCGACATAACTGTAGGTTTGGTCCATGTGCACTTTTCTGAGACAGTCCCATTATGTCTGGAAGCGGCCTCCCTTATGCTGGACAGCGTTTACTTTATTGAAGTACTATTGACCCTGACACCAGCAACACTGGCGTTGCTGGGGCCCGCCACAACAGATCAGGTGGGGCCCTGACCCAGTCCTCACCCATCAGGGTGAAGGCTGGGCCCGGGATTGCAGCACGAGAAGAAGGGGCTCAGTAGGTGTTGGAGCTGACCGTAACATGCGGCAAGAGTCACATGCCACATTCAGCTGCAACCCCTTCTCATCTGGCTTCCTTGCGGCTAATATACAGAAACCAGGAAGCTTTCCAAGCTTCCTGGTTCCTGTTTGTGAGCATCACGGAGGAGTCAAGGGTAGCCTGGAGTGGCAGACCGAAGCTGTAAAAACAGGTAAGAAGGCTTTTAAAGAAAAATGTGATGTGTATTTAGCATGTGTAAAGTGTGTGTCAGATGTATGTATGTGCTATGGGTCAGTGAGTGGTGGGTGCATGAGAAGAAATGTGATGGTGTGTTTTTGAATATTCTGGGTGGGTGTGTGCATGAATAGAGAATGCAGTGAGAGTGGATATAAGAGAAGATGTATAAGTGAGTGACTTGTGGGTGAACTAGCGGGAATGTGCTAGTGTGCTTTTGATTGTTCTGGTGGGTGTGTGCCTGTGCAGAGAATGCAGTGAGAGTGGATGTAAGCAAAGGTGTATGAGTGAGTGACGGATGGGTGAATGAGTAGGAATGTAATAGGGTGTTTTCGAATGTTCTTGGTAGGTGGGTGTGTGTCTATGTAGAGAATGCAATGTGTGTGGACGTGAGAGAATGTGTATGAGTGAGTGACTGGTGGGTGAATGAGTAGGAATGTGATAGTGTGTGTTTGTGCTGGGTGGGTGGGTGCTTTGCTGTGTGGAGAATGCAGTGTGAGTGGATGCAAGAGACTGTGCGACTGTTGGGTGAATGAGGAGAAATATGATGGTGTTTGTTTGCATGTTCTGGTGGGTGGGTGGGTGTGTGTCTGTGTGGAGAATACAGTGAGTGTAGATGTAAGAGAAGGCTTGTGTGTGAGTGACTGGTGGGTGAATGAGCATGAACATATTATAGTGTGGGTTTGAATGTTCTGGTCGGGTGGGTGCGTGCCTGTGTGGATGATGCAGTGTGAGTTGATGTGAGAGAAGATTTATGGGTGAGTGACTAGTAGGTGAATGAGTAGGAATGTGATAGTTTGTGTTTGAAAGCTCTGGGTGGGTATGTAACTGTGGATAATGGAGTGTAAGCGGATGTGAGAGAAGGTGTATGGTTCAGTGACTGGTGGGTGAAGGAGTATGAATGAATGTGATAGTGTGTTTGAATGTTCTGGATGGGCATATGCATGTGTGGAGAATGCAGTGCTAGTGGATGCGAGAGAAGATGTATGGGTGAGTGAAAGGTGTGTTAATGAGTAGGAATGTGATAGTGTGTGTTTGAAGGTTCTGGGTGGATGCATTCCTGTGTGGAGAATTCAGTGCAAGTGGACATTAGAGGTTTATGTGTGAGGGAATTGTGGATGAGTGAGTAGGAATGTGAAAGTGTGTGTGTCTGTGAATGTTCTGGGTCGGTGCCAGTATGAGTGTGTGTAAGAGAAGCTATATGGGTGAGCGACTGGTGGGTGAACGGGTTTGAATTTGATTGTGTGTGTGTGTGCGAACTTTGTGGATCGGTGGGTACATGCCTGTGTGGTGAATGCAGTGTGAATGAATGTGAGAGGAGATGTATTGGGTGAATAACATGTGAGTGAAAGGGGATGCGTGCTTGTGTGTGTGTGTTTGTGTAAGACCCTGGGAGACTGGGGATCACTAGAGCATTTTTGACACATACTTTATTGATTTTGCATGCTTTACTGGTATTTTTGGGAAAAGCCAAGTTCAGGTGTGTCATTACCTGGCAGTATTCGAAATTCCCAGGAGCTGGGAGCAATTTAGATCCTGGTTATAGCCAAGGAGAGCCTGGTTAACTTAAAACGAAGAGCAACTGGTCAACAAATCTTAATTTGTGCCCCTGCCTGGGGAGGCTGGCATTTTAGTGCAGCCAGTCTGATTACTGTGGCATGACATTTATTACTCAGCATGTTTGATAAAGCAACCATGATAAGTAGGATTACCTCGCTAACTGACGTTTTTGTGTAGCGGCCTGTATATTTCTTACTGTAGCATGGCATTTTATTAAATGAGCATCTATGATGAAGCAAGCATGATACGTGATCTAATGGGTCTAGACTGGCTTACATTGGAACCAGTTTGGACATGATTTCCTATTGTGACATGTCATATTTAATGGCCATATCAACGGAAGTATGTTCTTATTTAGGAGTACTGGCATACATTGGCAGAGCCAGCTTTGCGTCGGTGTCCAGTTAAAGTACCTAATACAAAAGGATCGAATGCCAAAGGGTCGACTCAATTTGACCTAAAACCAAAGGGTCTATTTTTTTTTTTTTAAATATATTTCTTTGGGGGTTTCCGTTTTTGAAAAAAAAGCGGTATTACCACAATAAAAGGGGATTTTGGGTTGGGGGCCCGGGGCCCACCCCCCCAAAAAAATAATAATTCGTCACTTTGGTTTTATGTCCTTTTGATTTCTTTTGAAACTTTCACCTATAACCCTTTGCGTCTAGTGCCAGTGCTGATTGTATAAAAAACATCTCAAAGCGAACATGAGCATGTTCTCATATGTGAATACAAGCATATGTTGGTACAGCCAGCATGAAAATATATGAGCACAGCCAGCATGAAAATATTTTTATACTGGCATATATTGCAGGGATCAGCATGACCGTGCATTGGGGAATGCACCTGTGCACATTTGATGACTTGCATCTATTGTACTTTTATACGTGATTTAACCTACACCCTACAAAACCGATTGCAAACTGTGTGGCCCTTTACCCAAATGTTCCCGTAAAAGAACTCCCCCTTCACCAACCCAGTTCACGTTAGTTCGGGCTTCCACGCTACGCTCAGAATCACACACTTGTGGCAAATATTTATACCCTCCAAAAAAACAACTCACCAGCCACTGGTGGCTGTTATATTTGGAGACCAGGCACCACACCCTTCTTTCTACACTATTTGAAACATTTAAGCTTTGATTAAAAAACAAATGTACTTCTTTCACTTGCAGTAGCGCATTCCCTGCAGCGGCATAACCATCATTGACATTGTGCACATGTGGTGGTCCAGGCCAGCTCAGGGTGTGGTGTGCTCTGTGCTTTGATAAGGAGCTTGGGTGGGTGGTCTTACATGGCTCTCAGGGGAGCCCCCAACTGTTGTGCTAGGCCACGGACCAGCAAGAATTGTTGAACATTTTGTGAACGCACTTCACGTGGATTCATACTCCATTCTGATTACAAGGTCCTCTATGATACCTCAACCATCCTCACCCTGGTCTTTGATGCTATCCATTGCCTGGGTGTCCATCCCATTCAGCACACTACTTTGTTCCCTGTACTCTCTATCCCAGCACACTCTTGCAAATTGTAAAACATTCTTCTGCAGCCGCACAAATGAGCCCTTTTCCATCCGGGAATCACTCTCCCGGTCACTAGCGTTGGAATCTTCCACCTCCTGCATTTAAGGGGGATCTTGCTCGAAGGCCTACGGCAGAGTCTTGCCCTTCACCACCAGCCTGTATGAATAACATGACATGGGTAGCCCTGGACTGGTTGTAAATGAGGTTTACAGTATCTAGAGGGCTGGGACCACCCGATCGTCGGCGGAGGTCTGGTCCCTACCAATCACGGAACACTTCACTGGTCACCTTCCTGCAATCTTCTCCTAGGATGATCAGCCAATCACTTTAGCCAATCAAAATAAGACCAATCTTCCACCTTGACAAAGTCTATCAAGAGACCACAAGCAGGTGTGAAATGCTCTCAAAAACACACATAAGCCTATGATATGATGTATATTGTACTGTTATCTAGTAATCCTTTGGGTTTGTTTTCCACCTCCTTGGACAACTTCTGGTTTGTATACCCCAAATGTCAGTTTGCTTTTATAGAACACTAATAATAATAATAATAATAATAATAATAATAGTGCTAATATTATCACATTTTATTGAGCACTGAATGCCAGATAGCTGCTGTTTGTAAACACTTGAATACTAGGTGTGTGTATTACTTTAGATAGAGTGCAATATTAAACATTGTTAGCTTCCAACACTCCCTACAAGTTGATATTTCCATTTGTTATTATTAGCCAACTCACTATCACACTCCTGTGCTTGACATTTCTTGTCCAGTTGCTTGAGCAATCAATATGTAGACATGTCTGTTCAGCTATTGGCTTCTCTGGAGGGACTGGCTGAACAGCGTTATAGAGGGGCAACAGATGTCATAATAGCTACCCCCTACCCATGCGGACGTGGAGCCCACACGTCCCATTTCATAAGGCCCACTGGCCGCCGCTGTGTACCGGGGCTCGGCTATCGTCATCCTGGGCTGAATGTGACTGACAGGGGTGAAGGGCTCTATGACAATCCCGGGGAAATGAAACGTGGGCTATTAAACACCTTTAAAACTGTAATGGGAAATAAAGCGCAGGTGATCGTAAACAAGGGTATGGCCTTTCAAGCAGAACCTACGGGAGTTATTGCATTTTACAATGTACTTGCACAGGCAGGCATTGCTTAGAGTATGAGAAACAGGGCTTACTTGTGTGAAAACAGAACACACTCGTGCGATTTACTTACACAAAATAATACAGGTTGAGGTTACATCGGTTGTTCCTCATAAGAAGGCAGATACCTGAGTGTCTAAAATGAGAACACAGTGGCCCTCATTAGGACCCTGGCGGATTTTTTCCGCCATCGACGGACTTTCCGGCCATGGCGCAAAGTCCCTTTACGCCATGGCGGATGGCGGACTTACCGCCCCATTCCGAGGTCGGCGGGGCGGTAAGTCCCCAATCCCCATTTACCCTTCCCCATTCCCATTTTTGCCCCATAGGGTATAATGGGAGTGGGGAAGGAGTTAATTACGCCGCCGTAAAGTACGGCGGCGTAATTAACAACGAGGTCCCTTAGCGCCATGGATTTCTCCGCCCGCAAAAAGCGGGCGGAGAAATGACCATGGCGCTCCGGGAACTCGTAGTTGGCGGTAAGGGGTCGGCGCAGCTAACGCTGGCGCTAACCCCTTAGCGCCAGGGTCCTAATGAGGGCCAGTGTGTACACATTTATTCACCTATTTTACAGTGTGAACAGTATCTTATTAAAGACACGATATTGCTTTAAGGCAAGTATGACTCAAGCGGACGTGAGAACCTCATCACAGAAATGTGGCAAACAGTTTACCTGTAAAAGATGTGTGCCCAAATTCCCCCCGCCCCTCCACTTGTAATTAGGTGGTTTGAATGCCACCAACGTGGTCCGCAGAATGGAGTGGTGAACCAGGAAGTTGGCCAGCCTTATTTGATAAATGTGTTCCGTACAGATCCAGTGGGTGGAATATTTCGAATATCACCAGTGATTGAACGTAATGCCCTGCCGGTGACCCAACACGGTCGCAAGTCTCTACTTGGCGAGATATCCCATTTATCGGGCAAGGTGGACCATCAGTGGCACTTATGCATTTGCACTTCCCTGACTGCACACTAGAAAGGGATGGGGCGTAGCTTTTCCCAATACTTTGACACTGACATGATGGGACATTGGACAGGATCATGAGATCATGTCCATTACCACTTGTATAGGTCAGGTGACCATAGCACAGACCAGGGTTCCTAAGTATGGAGTCCACATTGGGGCTACGGGGAGGGTCTGTTCATCATTTGCCACCAGGAGGGCGAATGCGGGAATGTGTGCTCCCAAAAAAGATATTGGGGGTCATTATGAGCCTGGCGGTAGCCGTGCCGGTAAATAGCGACACCAGAGTCATTAATTTTCCAGCGCCTGCAAATGGGCAATTACCGGTGCATTACAGCCCCAGCGGACCCGGGTATTGCCCATTCCCGGGCGCTGGATAATTTTACTCCCCATTCCCATTTGAGTCCCATTGGACTCAATGGGAATGGGGAGGACGGATAAACCCACACCATTCATGAATGGTGCAGGTGCATCCGTCAAATTCTGCGCGCGGATGCCATTCCGGCCGCCAGGTCAGACCCGGCGGGCTGAAAGGCACCCGCTCGCAGAACTCGTAGTTTGCCGGTCCGTAAACAATGGTACCGGCAAGCTTAACGGTACCGTTGTTTCCGGACGGGCAAACCTATAATGAGGCCCATTGTGCAAATGTGCGATTAACAGATACGGGCCTTTTGTTCACATGGTTCCGAAGGAGTGTGTGAAGCTGACAGCCTGGTAGCAATGAGTGTTACCGTGAGTGAAAGCCGATTGAAGCTTACAGAATGGAATGCTCCAGGTGATGGACAGAGGTTTGAGACAATTGAACAGTTCAAGGTTCAAGATTGAAGAGGAAGGAAGGACAAGTATGAATGAAAACAAAACCACCACCTAGTTAGCACCACTTTGGTGGGTTCCCATCAGCGGCCCTCTCCCTCCAGCCAAGGGGGAACCCATGGCTCCCCACCCCCTAAGAGATGTCTTCTGATACGGACTGGGAAGTCCTTGAGCTGAGATTTTATTGATAGGGTACACCAAGCGGACCATGCCTCCATGCTAATTGAGCCCCTTATATCATACGTTGCTGCCATATACATGGCTGCCAGTGGCTCTGGCAGATCTTTGACTTGGGTTAGTGGGGAGAGCAAGAAAATGCAAGGCGGGATCTTTGCTGCTGCGATGTTGCATGCCGAGCCGAAGTATTCTGGACTCTGTGTCTGGCCATGTTTCTAGGTGTCCTGTCTCGAGAGCCTAGAGGCATATGTGTCCAGAGGGGAGACTTTTGTTCCAGAGGTGACAGGATGCACTTGCCGTGGCTTTGGAATTGGTATGTAAGTTGGTTGTAGAGGTGCAGTGTTCTGTTTGTGGTCTGTTGGGAGGGATATTAAATTGCTGTTTGTGAGTGGCTTCGTTGGTCTGTGCATAATGTGTTTGAGCAGAGAATTCGAGAATCTTTATGCGGGAGATTAGTGGAAGGCTCGGTGGGCAACTTGGAGCTTATCCGATGTGTTGTTGCGACTTCTTGGCAACAGTGACTCTTGGGTGGCATTTCCGCTGTGGTGTCCATCGGGTAAAATACTTATGAGGGGATGTCTTGAGGACCCTGGAGTGGACTGGCATCTATAGCAGTGGACAGAGGATGGGGTGGGATGTTGGGAGCATGGAAGATTGGGACAAGAAGACAGTGGGTGGGAATATTTCCTGAGGAGAGTTTGTAGTGGGAATTCCAGGAAAGGGTAGCGTGCAGGCGAGGTCTGTAGGAACCATTCATCACCCTACAGGATGAGGGGCAATATCTGGGAGCCAGTCATGCAAATAACATTAGTCACTAGGAGCAACTCATAGTAGGGAATTATTGGGCACATCGCAGTGGGACAGCAGGGAACAAAATCACAGTGAGACAATAAGTATTGCAGGATATCAGGGAGCAAAATCACATCGGGCAGTACTTTTAGTGGGACACCACAGAGCATAATCATAGTGGGTAGTCTTCTTCTGCCTGTTTTTCTACCTTTCCTCACCTTCCCTCAAAAGCTCAACATCTCCAGAGCCCTGGTTCTCTCCAGGCTGGACTACTGCACCAGCCTGTGCCTCAATCTGCCTCTTTCCTCCCTTCGCTCCTTCAACTAATCCAGAATAGGACTTCAAGACTTATCCTTGGCCTCAAGCCCAGGGACCGCATCTCTCCAGCCCTAAAATCTCTCCACTTGTGACCGCAATAATCAAATTCAAGACCATTTGCATCATCCACAATACTGTCTGGAGCATGGGACATCAATACATCCAGATCTCCCTCCCTAAATACCTCCCAGCCAGAGTCATTCTGTCCTCTGTCTCCAACTCTCTGCAGGTCAAATGTTCCTCAAAGTAGAGAGTGAGAGCTAAATCCCTTGCCTCTGCTGGCTCCACCCTCTCGTACTACCTCACTGCACCCTCAAACTTGAGCCAGATCTCCTTAAGTTCTGGAAACTTCTCAAGACTTTCCTTTACTCCTCTTCCATTCCTCTACCCCTCCTGTGCTAACTCTCCCTCTGCCACTGGTCCCTTCAGAGTCATACAGGGGCCAGACCAACCCCTACCAGTCCCCATCAGCATCTCTTGCAAGAACCTGCCCTCAAGCTCCCTCTCTTGAACTAGCCGTATTTGGTCCTCTCTGTCCACAGTACTCATCCTCCCTTCCCAACTCTTCCCCTGGCACTTGCCACCTTGGCCCGCCCAGCACTTTTCCACCCCCGCCCTTATGAGCACCCTACTCCTGCACTTCTTCCTCTACCCCCTACCCCTGCACTTACCACTTTGTCATGCACTTGCACAGTAGCATTGTCACAAGGCCAATATAACCATTTTCGTTGCTCTACGTTTGTGATTCCCATGTTCCACCCCTCCACCCCCGCCTTTCTTGTGGCACCTGGAAACACTTGTGTATAGGCGCCATACAAATGTCCAATAAATAAATGAATTAAATAAATGAATAAGAGAGGTTTGAGTCTGGGCCAGGGGGACTAGCAGGAGCAGGGTGGCAAAATGAAAAAGCAAACAGCCAGCACCCTTTGCCCTTCTTAAGATGCCCGGGGGCAAGGCTGTCCTGAAGGGTCAGCTATTGGGGGAGGTCAGGATTGCATGAATCGTCCAGACATGACCTGTCTCTTGGATTAGGGGCCGTGGTGTCACTAGAAATCAGTATTATGGTGGGAAAACCAGGGGGCAAAAATACAACATTGTGCAGCGGGGGGGATAGGGGGGTGGCACACCAAATAAGGGTCAAAAGGCCAAACTGGTTTAGGTATACCTAGATTTTACCAATCTGGTTAAATAAAGTGTCATTAAGCAGGTTCAGAGTAGGTTTAATGCAATGCAAGTTTTGCATCAAGTTAATATACATCCTAAAATGTTACCTCATGTTTAACAGTTGCAAAAAAGCCCTGGCGGTCAGGAAGAGACTGCATTCTTTTACTTCAAGCAGACATTGCTCTCAGCACAGCTTCAAATAATGTGTAGTTCGAGGTGGTATTTTTTAGAAGAGATATCACTTCCGGCTCAGCTTTAAATAATAGCTAGTCAAAACTACTCAGTTTAACAGAAGAGATATCCCTCAAACCTCAGTTTCAAATGATAGTCAAGGACAGTGGGCCTCATTAGGACCCTGGCGGAGAGGGTATTACGCCAGCGTAGTGCATGGCGTACCTCTCCGCCATACTACGAGTTCCCGTAGCGCCATGGAGGTTTTCTCCGCCTGGTTTTACCAGCCGGAGAAAACCATGGCGCTACGGGACCTCGTTGTTAATTACGCCACCGTATTTTACGGTGGCGTAATTAACTCCTTCCCCACTCCCATTATACCCTATGGGGCGAAAATGGGAATGGGGAAGGGCAGAATGGGGATTGGGGATTTACCGCTCCGCCGAGGTCGGAATGGGGCGGTAAATCCGCCAACCCCCATGGCGCTATCGGCGGCTTTCCGCCATGCTTCGCGGTGCATTTAGCACCGCGAAGTCCGCCTGGGTCGTAATGAGGCCCAGTGTGTTTAACAGATGAACTATCCCATAAAGGCGCCAAGGACAGGGGGGAAGAGGCAACTGCTCCTTTGGTTCTTCAGCAATGGTTGCAGGAATCTCACTTTGCCCTCTGTAGAATTGTTCACAGTTTTCAGTTTCTGGCTGTACATCCCAGTGGTGACTGGTGAACTTTTTAATTGGAGGGGCATAAATAATTCCCCCAAATATGCCAGTGTGACGGAGCGTAGCAAGGGAGCCTGAGCTAATTAAGAGCTATTGGGTGGCTTCCCACACAGGGTTTTCTTTTAAATAATGGCTTAAAATGGTGCAAATATTGGGTAAAAGGCCAAAAAGTTTGCAATTGGTTTTGAACTGTAACACATGAAAAAATCCAATAGATGCAAGTCACCAACAGTGCAGAGGAGCATTTCATTTCCAGGTTGCTCTTGCCCACAATATATGCCAGTATAAAAACATGTTCACATGGGTTGTGCCCATACATTGCAATGCTGGCTGCACCAATATATGCCAGTATTTCCCATTTAAGCACATATTAATTTAAACACATAGTGCACGCCTAAGTGTAATTATTTAGGGTAGAAAGTATTTAAAAACGAGTAGAAATCAAATATTGCATATTTTAAGGTGCGGGGGAGAGAAAACAGTCCTGGCACATGGGCTGATAATAATGAAAAAACAAAGAAAAGTTCCCAAAATAAGTTAACTCCTGTCCGCTGCACATTTTTAGGCCGAAGATTCAGCCAAGAATTTGACTTACAGTTTTCAACAATACCAACCTTGATGTTAGTTAAATTGTTCAGTATCAGTAACAGCATAGGTTAAATATCAATTTCGATAAAATTCAAACAACGTATGTTCACAAAACATAATGGTTTGGAAATATGGATTTATTGGTATGACCCAAGGCGTTTCGAGCTTTCAACTCTTCATCAGGCGACTTGACTGGTTGGTATTTGATATTCTGCCCCCATAATGAAAATCAAAAGGTGGCACCCATGAACCCACAGTTTAATTTCCTAATAACCGCTATCAGCACAATAGAAGCATTTATTTGTGATTTAGCAGGTTGACAAGCCTATAGCAGCTTTAAAAATATATCCTGTCATAAAACACAAAAGAAGGGTCACAAAAATCACTGGCTATTTGTGTGGTAGTCCGACAAAAAAATAAACACATTTTAAAGAAAACTAGTGAATGTAAGTTTAAGAGCATGTTTCAGTTTGGAAACAACTTTTTTGTTTTGTTTTTTTCTAGACAAGTGTAAGATGCACATTTGGAATACAATAGCCTGCTTTTAACAGTGATGGCCCCCACGCCAGTTATATTCATGGCCCATTGATTCCCGTGGTGTCCCTTTCAGGCTAGAGGAAAAACTCAGACTGGGCAAATAGGCAAATAGAACCTGCAAACGCGCGAATGACAGCTGAGCGAAGGCGCACTTTTAAGGCTGCTGGAATGAGTACTTGCCAGATGTGGGGCAGGCCACCAATTAGGGCGGCAAAGCAGTCAATAAGGGGGGGGTAATTGCCCCCACTACACCCCCTCTAGGGACGTCTATTACTAGAGGTAGCGAAGATGGCAGCCAGTGGGGATCGCTGTGGAGTTCGGTCATATGACATAACCCCCAAAACCACCAATGGGTATCGGATGATGGCACAGAGGAGGTCGGTGAGGCAGGGTCGGAATGGGGCATAAAATTGTCTCGGGCACCAATGAAAAAGTGTCCCACAGTTGCAAATGGCAATTCATTCGTCTTATGACACACTGTTTGAATAGTACACACAGGGGAGTTTTTTGATCAACTATTATGCCAATTCTGCGATCTAAAGAATATTTATTCAGCAACAATAGTGAAGTAACCACATTGGCCAAAAAAGGGGCCCACGTTGACCCAAAAATCTGGCCCACGCTAGCATTTTGCTTTTTTGGTTTGGCAATGGGCCTATTGCCCTATAGGCCAGTCCGAGCCTGTCGGGAGGGAGTCGGACAGGCTGGTAGGAGCTCTGAAGTGCCTTGGCTGCAGAACTCTAGGGTCTCCGGCAATCAGCACGCCTCCAGCAATAGTGACAGAATGAGTGGCAGGCACTGGGGATAGTCCAGAGGTCGGTCAGTTTTACATCAACCTCTCCAGGACCAATGGGGATCAGGTGATGGCACAAGGGCAGCTTGGTGGAAGGTGGGCAGGCGGGAAGGGGGCGCTAGGAGCAGGAACCACATTGGAAAACACATATTGGGCCTCATTACACGGATGGCGGTAAGGATTTACCGGTACCGGTAAAATACCGGTATCGGTAAATCCTTACCGCCTTACTACGAGGTCCCTTTGCGGGTTGGGGGATTTAACGCCTGCTTTTTGCAGGCGTTAAAAACCAACCCGCAAAGGGACCCAGGGAGCTAATTACGGTACTGCAATTTGCGGTACCGTAATTAGCGCCTTCCCCATTCCCATTATGCCCTATGGGGCAAAAATGGGAATGGGGAAGGGCAATGGTGGAAGGGGGAATTACCGCCCCGCCAACCTTGGAATGGGGCGGTAATTCCCCTTTCCGCCAAGGCGGTGCCGGTATTTTACCGGCATGAACCAATGCGCTAATAGCGCCATGGTTCTCCGCCATCCGTGTAATGAGGCCCCTTGTGTCCTTTTTTCCTTGGCTGCAGGCCTTGTAGGTCTCTTGCAAGGATCATGTCTCCATGATTAGCGGAAGCCCGTAAGGGCAGGCAGCATGCAATTTGGATATCGGAGGTTGGCCAGGTCCCGTTACCACCTCCAGTACCAATGGGGTTTTGGTGACGGTACAGGGGGGGCCTTGATGAAGTTGGGTAGGATGGGAGGGGCTCCAAAGTGTAAGGAACATGTTGAAAAACACAATACTGTATCTATTTAAATCTTGGGAGAGGGCTAACGTGTCTCCTGCAGTCAATGTCTCTCCTGGTGTAGCCGTAGAGTGGGAGATAGGCAGTGGGAATGGTCTGTAGGGCAGTGAAGCCACGTGATTCATCCCCAGGCCCAGAGGGGATTGGCCGATAGCACACAGAGGCTGCGAGTCAGTTGGGTAGGCGGGAAGGGGCTCCAAAGTGTGTCAAGTTAGAAAACACTACCGTATCCTTTGGGTCTTGGCTGTCGGGGTTGGGGGTCAAGGGTTATACACAGCAAGACCAGTCTTAGCACCTTTACAGCCTTCCCTGTCCTGCCCATATGCCAACCTACCTTGAGTCCCACTAGTTTGTGCTTGATGAAGCTATAGATGGTGCTTAATTGGACCTCCACAAATTCCACATCCAGGGAATGAAATGATGCAATTCACATAGGCCAGGCTGCATATGCACAGTGGCCCGTTTGAAAATGACATCACGTCAGCAACAAAAAAAAACACTGATGGTGTACTATAAGGCTTTCAAGGGCAAAGTACAGTGGACAAATTGTGTATATAGGTTTTCGGGCCACAGGCAGCTACATTTGGGAATATTTTACGTGGATTTACCAGATTACACAATTGATAGTTCATACCTGACAGCATTTTCATTGTTAGATCAACAAGACTCTAGGAAGATGTGCATAGCCCACAGCCTCAGCTTCTGCCTGGATCCTGTGACCAATTCCCAGCAAAAGCCACGCAGGGGGCGTGTGGCCTGCAGATTATCAAGGGGATGTTATTGTTCTCTGCAGAGCAGAAGAAAGAAAAGCTGCTAGCGGGGGAGCTGCAGTCCTAAATGACCACTGAACACAGGCTATGAAGTATTCCTTGTCAAAGTCCAAGCCTCCCCACCAAGGTGCAGGGGCCCCTCTCATTTGAAACGCTTGACATGTTCTGGCCCACCAATGGAAAGGGGCACACTAGCCTGCATGGGAATCAATGCCTGAAAAGATGGTGATAAACCACATTTTATTATCTGTGGTCCCGCTCCAAACTCTGCACGCCTCACGCGCAGGGATCTTGTTGCTATGCTCACCGGTTGGGGGAGCGACTCCTGCCGGAGGGACGCGCAGGGCTTGGTTAGAGATGCTTGGTGGGCAAAGCGTGATGGGTGAAGTTGTGTTTGGAGAGGGACTAGGATGTTAGCCGATCTCTCAGGAGCTGAGTATGTCTGTCTATACAGGACCTTTTTTGCTTTCACAAGTGTGTGGAGATACCACGACGGATAATGTCATGCACTGACTCCTAGAAGAACCCCCATTTCCAACACGATGTCCCTAGGCCAGCCCGAGGCAAGCAGGGGTCCCTGGTAACCTAAACAGCGACAAATCCACTGAATTCCCACATAGATGTTGGGGATTTAGTTTTAACACGGCTGTGTGTGTGTGCACCCTCTCAAAGTGCCTGCACACAGGCAGGAGATGTGTGTCACTGTTATGTTATGTTATGGGTGCTTATAAAGCGCCGGCAGCCCGCAGGCATCAGGGCGCTGATAACAAACAACTTGTAATGGTCACATTTGGAATTAACGTCTGTCTCACAGGTTCTTATTTTGCTAAGCATTAAAGTTTACTTGAAGAGGCAAGTCTTCAAGCTCTTCCAAAATGTTTGATAGTTCTTTTCTAACCGTAATTTAGGAGGTAGTTTCTTCCACTGTTACGCCGCACAAACAGTGAAGGATCTGCCCATGCCTGCTTTGAGCTTGTATCTTGGCACGTTTAGCAGTCCTTTATCCGTTGAGCGTAGTTGTCTCGAGGGGCTATATCTTGTAAGTTGTCACTAGTACCACCATAAATATCAAGGTGATTTGAATGTGAACTGCCTTGCACCAGGCAACCCTCAGGATCTGTGAAGGTGCCACTCCACATTGCTCAACCTGCATGGCAATCATCAAAGGCGCCATGCAGACGTGGTTAATATTTCATTAATCTGAAACCAAGAACTTGGGGCTTGGGGCAAGTTTCAAAACAATTGGGGGGGGTTGGCAGAGCATGGTAACATTCAGGGTGGTAATATAGTGTGCAAACGTGGCAACGGTCTTTCAAAACCAGCACCTACACCTTCTTCAAGCACCACACTATGTGACCTGGAGGATCTTCCCATACCAGAAAATCATCAATATCTATGTGTATATGCTGGTGTTTGTGAAGCACGAACCTAGCTATGATGCAACGCAGCACTGTGCAAGGGGATACCTTAACGGGGGACAATAATATGGATGAAATGGGAAGGGTAGAATACTAAGGGTGCATTGTAGGACATGAAGCACACAGAGGGTCACAGGGAGAGGATACAAGTTAGAGTGGGAAAGGTGGAGCCAGTCTTAAATAATGAGTTGGAGAATTTGCACATCTGCTCACATCAAAGCTACTGGATTCCTGTGAGTTTCACACAATATGACCTTCCTACCTGCACTCTTGAGTCCTTGGGTCTGCACCAGGGATTCAATCCCTTGCTGTCTTCTGATGGCTGCACCGGCGAGGGTCTCCCTCTATGAGACGGTGAGCCATAGAGTGGGGATGAGATGGTGGGCGGGATGAGGAAGTGTCCTCTTCCATGTTACAGTGAGCAGGGGTCTGTGGCAGACTAGTCTTCTTCCGTGGGACAGTGATCTATGCAACAGAGGGTCTACCTCCAGGAAACTGTGATCCATAGGATGACAGTGCAGGGACTCACTCCATGGGACACTGACCCAGAGAGCAAAGTCTTCCTCTATGGCACAGAGTAAGGTCTGTTCATGGGAGTGTTATACAAGAGGGATCTATATGAATACTGCAGAAAAAGAATCCAGAATTCCGCAATGGCGAATTTCTTTTTCTTTCCGCACCTTTCAGCACAATTATATGCGGAGGAGACCCTCCCCTCAAATTATATATTACCCAAACCCACCCCCACATATAATTGCACTGAAATGCGCAGTAACTTTTTTCGGCATTTTGGGATTCAGGGCCCCGAAATTATGGGGTTATACCAAGAAGAGTGCAGCATCTCCTCCAACAGGAAGGTGATCCATAGACTTAGGTGTACAGTCGTGCTCTAAATAATAAATACTAAGTGGATAAAAAAATAACCTAACACTAACAAGCAAGTGGTAAAAATAACAAACCAAACTTTCATGGGCTTTCACAGAAAGTCAAACAAATAGTTTAAAATAACAATTATAACATCATTTAATTATATTATTTATCTTACAGTTAAAGAGTTACAAAAAGAGACCACTAGGGGGTGCACACTGTAATGGATGCTTAAGCTGTAGCTCCACAACCCCCTTGCCGAATATTGAGCTTTTTATGTGCGTGAACCATCGCTGCGTGGCTGTACATAGTGGAGGAGTCTTTGGTGCATTCACGGATGACGGTAACCCGGCAGTGTAGACCGGGAGCTGCTGCGGACGACACACGGAGGTGAAGTGTGACAAAGTCTATCTGTCGGGCAGACAGTCATGCAGAGGAGTGAGGTACAAAGGAGGTGGAGCATTGCCACCGCTGCAAGCTGGAGCCTACGGGCGAAGCAAAAGCATCAGTTTTCAGTTAATGGCAGAGCGGGCAAATCATTTGTTTGGAGGCTGATAACAACCCAGACCACCGGCGGCCGAGCAGCTCGGGTCCTACTCCTAGGTGCTGCGGAAGTCGGATCACATGCCCGCTGTTGTAGGTCCAGGCAAGCGGAAGGAGGATAGTGTGATGGTGGGCCGAGCGATTGGGCAGCAGATGCACTGTGCTGACAGCGGGGGCGCTGCACCTCTCCCTTGTGGCCGGCAGGGCACACGTTTGAAAGTGTGGCTGCCCAGAGTGGAGTGCAGAGTGGACGAGATGTCAGTAAGCAGTGGTAGAGGGATACGGCCACAGGGAATAGGGCACTGTTGCAAGTGGACAGAGGCACCGCACCTTTAAGAGGCGCGCCCACCACCTCTGATTTCACATGGGAGGAACGGGAAGGGAGGGGGGAGGAAAGGGAAGTCAGAAAAGGAAAGAGGAGAGAAGATAAAAAGAGGTTATCTTTACGCCCCAGTGCCTGTGACCTCATTGTTACATGTGCCACTTTCCACAACTTCATTACTTCATTATAGGAAAAAGGTTCACACTGGTCACAGACCATCAAGCTCTCCTTTCACTATTTGGAAACCCATGAACCAAGATGTCATCAAGGATTGAAAGGTGGAGGATCCGCCTTCAAGACTATGACTACAACATCATCAACAAGCCTGGGGCAGAGCATAACCCTGAAGACTACATCTCAAGACACCCCAGAGGTGACCAACAATGAGGAGAGGTGACATCGAATACATCAGATATGTCACAGCAAACCCACTGCCCCCCCACCCTCACAGTAAGCAGGGTCCCTCAAGAGTCAACAAAAGACCCAGCAATGATAATGGCGATGCACCTAACGACCCAGAACAACTGGAAAGAATATGACAGGCAGTTCCAAATGCACCCAAAAGCAGACAAAGCCAAAATAGGAAGAATGGCCAAGGGGTATACAGAACCCACCGTAAAGGATCAGTCATTTCTACTCAGAGGATATCGACTTGTAATATCCCCATCACTCAGAACAGCAGTGGTCCACACAGCGCTCAAGGGTCACTGAGAGGCAGACAACATCAAGAGACTATTGCGCACCATATATGGTTCCCCTGCATAGGCCAAATGGTCGAGAACATGATACAACATTGCCTACCACGCCAGTGCAAGGTCAGATCTGCCCTGTTACCACTACAACAGACAGAGATAGCAGAGAAACCATAGGACAGAGTAGCCATAGATTGTTATGGACCCATGAGCACAGGAGAATACCTTCTAATACTAATTGACGAATTCTCGCAGTTTCCACCAGTCAAAACCATACGCATGACAGAAATTTCACTGGTAGCCACAGTCCTAGATGAAGTAATGAGCCAATAGGGAATTCTACACACCATTATCAGATAATGGGCCGCCATTCAATGGATACGACTTTGCCCAATTTGCCGAGCACATAGGATTCATCCACCAAAAAATAACGCCCCGATGGCCGCCAGCAAATGGCAAGGCTAAAAGGTTGATGTCCTCAATTAAGAAGAATTCCCAGAAGGCCCAGGTGGAAAACACAGCGCCACACCAGGCGTTTTGCAGGATGCTGAGAGACTACAGAAACATGCTGCATGAAGCCACGGGAAAAACTGCATCCAAAGTCATGATAACATATCAGGCAAGAATCAGAGTAGTCAGCAATCAGCCGAAGTGTAAGGACCCGAACAGGGAGATCAAGGAAAGGGATACTGAAGAAAAAAGCCCGGCCAAGGAAGAAACTGACCGCAGGAAGGAGGCTAGGCCAAAGGAATTCAAACTAGGAGAAGAGGTCCATCTACAGCAGAAAGGACAGATGAAGACAGACCCACAATACTCACCATACCCCCTTAAAGTAGTAGCTCTAAAAGGAACTATGGTGACAGCACCGAACGCCACTCAAGAATTGATTAGGAATGCGTCACATTTCAAACACCTAAGGAAAGGAGATGAAGTTGATTTGACATTCGACAAGTGGGGGGAAGTCCAGGATGACGAAAGACTGGTGATGCATGGGTACCAGAGGTGGACAACATTGAAGCGGTGCCAGAGGAACAAGATCCAAGAGGATGCTGCCAAACAATGACAGAAGCAGGCTGGTGAGAATCATCCAAAGACCGACTCGACTAGTGGAAGAATGCTAGGCAGCCTAAGAATATTTGTGGGCGGTGGTGTAACAAGTAGACAGAGGCACAGTGCCTTTGAGAGGCGTGTCCCCCTGTGATGTCACGCAGGAGGAACAGGAAGGGAGAGGGGAGGAAAGGGAAGCCAGAAAAGGAAAGAGGAGAGAAGATAAAAAGGGGTTATCTTTATGCTGCTGTGTCTGTGTCCTCATTTTTACGTGCACCACAAGTAAATCAGACACCTGGTGAACCGTGGGCTGTGTTCCTTTTCACTATTTATTCAAATTCAGTCATTGCAAGGCTTTTCTAACCTGCAAAATCACATGACTGCAATTTTTAATCCTTTTTGCTGCAGTCCTTTGGGAATTATTTGCTTAAGCAGAGAATATCTGGGGAAAAAATGCCTTCAATACATTTATCAGGTGATTTGCGTTTCTGGTAGCAGCACTGAATTTGTCAGTCCTGTGCACTGTGATCTTTGATCGCTGGGGGTCGTAGACGTGAGGGCCTAAGCACAGGGTTCTACCCCTGAGGTTACATGGGGGGAGGGTCGCCCTTTAAAGGCAGTTGTTGTACGGTGCAGCATGGAGCTGGAACACCATGAGACTGGGATTACAAAGCGGCAATCTCTTCCCTGCTGAGAGGTTAAGGAGGACAACTGCAATGGGGTCGACAGGTATTCCGGCGCCATTGGGAGACCAGGAGCAGACTGCACATGCTAACCTTGCCATGAAGGAGGATATTGGAGGCATTGTACAGGAGATTAAAGTGCTACTTGGGGATATACAGGCCTCTCTAGCTGATCTGAGAGGTAGGGTGGAGAACATTAAGGCAAAAAAAGAAATGGAATGGGGAATAATCAACTCAATGCAGACCCGGTGGAAATGAGATTTGATTGGAGGATAACGGATATGGAGGCTAGGGAAGAGGAGATGCTGTTAAAGATGGACGATCTTGAAAACTGGGAGAGGAGAAATAATTTGGCAATCCTGGGACTGAAAGAAAGAGATGGGGAAATGCTGGGGGAGGTGGAAAGAAAGATCAAGGATGTTGCTAATATCCTGTTTAAAGAGAAAGGTGGGAAGGAAGTTCAAATTGAAAGAGCTCACAGAGGGGGTAAGCTCTCCAATAGAGGTCTGAGATCACTGGTGGTACGATTCCATCGTAATGTGAAAAAGGTTGAGGTCCTGGTCAGGGTGAAGTTGCAACAGGAAATTGTGTACGATGGAGACAAGGTAAAGATCTTGCAGGATTTGTCCAGCCTTAGACTCTCCAGGAGGAGTGATTGCTGCCAACCTACGCTCTGGCTATCCTTAAAAGAAATTTGGTATGTGCCTATCCTTTTACATTGGTATTTGAACTTGGAGAAGATGAATACAGGATCACAACTGTAGTGGATGCGTCCCATTCACTGGAGCCCCTCATGAATTCTGAGCTGCCTGGGGGTCAGCCTATTCTGAGCAGTGGATTTGTATGGAAATGTGCCCCCCACCCCCGAAAGATCCGACACAAAGAAAGAAAGGGATAAGGGGGATGAATTTCATGAAACTGAACACTCTCTTGCCCATTAAATGATGCAGGTCAGTCCTGCCAAGGGATTGTACTGGCGGAAAATCAGAAGGAGTCAGTAGGGGATCTTGTCGTGGGATACATGCTTAAGCAATCTTGTTTGGGGAATGTGGTTCAATCAGCATGTTTGGTGCTGTTGGGGGTTCCAGGTGGCCCATTTTGTGTTTTGGGCATCTTGGGGGGATTGTTGTACAAATGGGGTTGTTGTGTGTAGGTTTTGGGAAGGGGATATGGGTTAGGGTTGGTTGAGTCATGAGGATGGGGAGGTGGATAGTTTAAGTTGTTCCGGTACAGAGGCAAATAGGGCCGATGGTATTGAGACAGAACTCAGGGATGACTGTGCCAGGTTGAGATGCTGTTTTCTGTGATAGGAGTGACCGAAGGGGGGAGTCTGAGAATAGGCTCTTTGAACAGCAAGGGGCTGAACTTGTCAAAGAAGCAAACACTGGTATCATGGGAAGTTAGAAAAGCGGGTTTTGATATTTTATTTTTACAAGAAACAAGGGTCAAGTTGGGTGAGGAGCGTAGGATCACAGGCAAGTGAATGGGGGCGTCAATTTGGGCATCTGGGGAGGCCAACAGTGGAGTGATTGGTAAACTATTCCACAAGGCACTGAAAATCTTGAACCAGAAGGGGAGACTACTCATTGTGTAGGGGCTAGTTGGTGGGATTGAGATGGTGTTTGCTTTGGTCTACATGCTGAATCCAGGGTAACCTGCCTTTTGTAGGCAGGCTTTAGATCAAATACTGGCCCAGGAGGGTGAGATGACAATAATAGGGGTTAATATAAAAAATATATATCTTTTTATTGATCTTTGGCTTACAAAGTATAAAACTTTCACAGAAAAAAACAATTAAAACTCATACAGTTTAGTAAAATTGAATACAACATAGCATATCTCCTTCATGTGTTATACATTTTACATTGTTATACATTTTACATTGAACACACTGTCAAACGTCGATTTAATTTAACACATCCATAATCAGTGCATAACTAGTGCATTAGTTCTCTGTAATCCCTACCCCAGAACATGATGACATTACTCACAGTCCCACCCGCTGTTATATGTGACCTCTTAGAAGGGCAGGGAATCCCGTTTAGAGGGGACGGTAACTTGGCTAGAAATATCTAAAGGGCCTCCCGCCTTATCGTAAGAATCCTTAGAAAGGCACCCAGTGATAAAATTAGGGTTTGATGATTGACCCACATTGCGGTTCTGTACCCCTGGTCCTTCTCTGAAGGCCCCTTGTGACATCATTTACGACCCCTTGCTCCCTTGGTGCTGAAACCAAATAAACTTGAACAGTTAAGACTGATTACTTTACCGACTACCCTCCTGACAGTAGCCAGAGTGTATTCTTTTCCTTCATGAAAAACGTCTGCCCTCTGTGTTCCTTTACAAGGTGGGTTGTATTTTTTAATGTGCTAGAACTGTCTGTTGTAATAATAATAATAAAGTAGATATTTTTGTACAATCTTGACTGGACAGTCCTTTTTATCATTAGGCAAAAATTGTATTTTCAATGTGTTGCATTTAACCAACGATCCATGACCTTGTGGAGATAAGCCTGCTGTTCTGTCCACGTTACCAAAATTGGACAAGGAGGTATATAATTTACTTGTGTTTCCAATCTGTTTGGATCCCTTCTGGTGTACTAGAGGTGAGGGACTGATTGATGTTTTCGAACCGATATTCATCCCTGACAACTGGTGCCACGGAAGTTGATTTGTCACAGGGCCCAATTCATGGAATATTTTGCACGGTTCAAAGTGAACCCTGATGCATGGAACTGTGCAGAGTCTATTTTTGCAGTGCAAAGTCAGTGCAAAGTTCTTTTTGTCCTACTTTGAACTGACTTTGCACTGCAAAAATACACTTTACACAGTTCCATGAACCAGGGTTTGAGTCGGCAGTGAAAAGTCACTTTGAACCGTGCAATAAATTGCATGGATTGGGCCCAGAGTCTTTAACACAACCCATCACATAACATTACATACCATTTGGTCCTTCGCTTGTGACATATGAGATAGCAGCAACTGGACATCTGAGGGTTGCCCCTTGCACATGCTATATCTTGCATTAGGCATTTATTGGCATTACAGGGGCATTTCAGGTTGCACTTGGCATATGATTCCCCCGGAGAACCATGCACCTCAATTTAATAATTTGCCCAACTGAGAAGCGTGAAACAAGCTTTGGCCTTGGACCAACTTTTGATGAAGATCTTTTCGCGATATTTTGGTTTTTCGGTCACATATGGTATCCTTCTAACAGGATGATATAGGTTTATCCCTTGTAGATAGCCAAATAGGCTGTTATGAGTTAAATATATGATTTCTATCTTAAGAAAAGTTACAATATTATACTTTATTCTTTGAATGTTTATACTCCTTGTGCACCGGGTAGAACATTCGACAATGATATATACTTTTTTAGGATATTGGGGCGGATATGTCCCTTTTCTATTGACATTGCATTATTTGACATTACATTTCCAGAATTATAAATTCAGCATTTGTCAATTAGGTGCAAGACAAAATCCCATAAATAATCCTTCAGTCTTGTGTAGGACTGCACTTCAGAGAGACCTAGAAGCCACCTACCAGGAGTAGACAAGCTGTGACGGGAGAGTCTGGCATCACGGCCACACTACACCCCAGACGCCTGTACATGCATTACATGTAAGGAGCCGGTCTGTGTCACATGGGCTTTAGTTTTATAGGCAGCACTTATAAGGGCATGTTCTCAGCATATTGCTATACTCACAGTTCTTCTTGGATTGCACATTGGCACTCCTCCTGCCCCCGTCCCATGATGCAACACAGCTTATGTTCCCCATGGTGCAAAATGGCAGAAGGGCTTACCTGCAGCACACAGAGGGTTGGATCAGTGGATCCACTGGGTCCCTTCCTCCAGGTGGCGCACAGGCTCTGAAGCCTCTGACGGTGGGATCATCAGCACCGAGAGTCCTATCTGGTCCCCCACGCTCACAGTCGTGTCTGACAGACTGCGCCCCATGTTTACTGGTGACAGGCGCGGGCCCGCTGACGTGCGGGCCCAGCATCTTTTGAGTTACCCCTCAAACTCCCCTCCCCCACCCATCTTTACCTATTCCCTACCCCCCTAGCCCTTACCTGCCCTTTCCCACCCCCCTAAAAAATGTGATGAACGTTTTCGTTATAATATACCCTTTGAAATGCCTGGCGTTGCCATTGCAGGCGATGAAAGTGTGCCTACCCATTAGTGCCAGCAGATGCATGGCCCCAGCAGAAATGGAAAGAGTAGATTCCTACTCACCTCTGCCGCTGGCCTCCAACGCGAGGGAGTGCATGGCCTGGGCTATCGCTGGAGACCCAGAGGATACAGCACTTGGGGGGGGGGCATGATCCTTAGAGGAAAGGCCTTAGTGCTGTCATCACTGCTATGACATCACTCTGCATTGAATCTTGTTGTCTGCGCAGCTCAGAAGATCTTTTCGGATATGGACTTATGATGAACGGATCTTCTGCAGCTCACAAGCTCACCCTGTACCACTGCACCACGTGTTACTAATGATCCGCACCACAGGGCGGTGGGTGGCATTCAAGAACCCGCACACTGATCGGCCTACAACATGTCATGGACTCAATGGACCAAATTCATTGAGTTCATTGAACCCCGTTGTGGTTAATATTTGCAAGGCACCAAGGTGCAATTAAACAATGAACACAAGAGTTAAATGCCTTTAGGCGCAAAGTCACTTTATGCAACACTGAGATGAAATTATATAAGCTCAAAGGTGAATTTATGCATGTGTAGTGGTTGCTACGTGTTTTCAGGCTCAAAGGTGCACATTGCTAAGATACTAGCGTACATTAGAGATACTTGGAAGCATACAGGTGTGATTATACCACGTGCAATGGTACACTGGTTAAGTACTGGCTCACAGGTGCAGAATGAAGTCATTAGGTCACAAGGGTGAGCTGGTTGCACGATACCAGACCCAAGATACAATTGCACAGAAATATGATTGTACGACAATCCCAAAGCTGATTATTGACATATATTACATTTCTAATTTGCTAGTCCTCATATGTAGTATACCATAGTACAGGCATGCCAATGTAGGATGACCACATAGTGATAACATGTATGTCTCAGGATAGCCACTGAGCAGCCTTTGCAACAGTAAAAGGGGAGCAGGAACAGCTGCAGGGGTGGAGGGGTCTATAGGGAACTCTGGAGATGTCCTGGTGGGCCTCTGCACCATGGGCCTATTTTGTTTAGTGACCTATTTTATTTTAAAATGTTCTCATAGGAAAAGGGTTGGGCTGGCTCAAAATGTCTAATGTTGGGCCACTCTGAAAATTATTTCCAGGGATTTTGGTTTCCAGTCCACCCCTGGTCAGCTGCCTCTGTTGTCGCAAGAGTGAAAAAGGGTGTTTGAGCATTCTACAGTGCCGCTCCCTAATTGCATGTTCTAGACGCCAGGTATCCCTCCCCTATTCTGTCCCACCCGAGCCCATCACACAGTGTCTCCCCAGGAGGACTGTTCATCAGGTCCATTCTCGTCTCTGGCTTCCTCGGAATGTAAGTCATCACGCCTTTGTCTTCTAACCCAGGCTCCCTGACCAAGCAGCACTATTTCTATTGAAAGTATGAGAGCGCAGGATATGTTTTGTCTTGATTGTGTGAAGCCTGAGTGGGTGGCGGAAGCATGAGATGGAATGGTGTGATTCCCAGAGCCCGGGGCATGTCAGGTGAGTGTATGCTCTATTGATTCCAGTTATACTCACAGTGTGTTTTATTTTTTTTAGCACTCTGTGGTTAGACCTGAGAGAGAGGCTGTATGGATGACTTTTCAATGCAGGATCATAGAGTTCCAACTCTGTGTGCAGGGCTCAGACTTCTTATGTAGCCAGCTGACATTTTTGTCTCTAGTGTGAACCGGAGAGGGGCGTGGGGGTTGAGCATCAATTAATTCCTGCTCCTATTTGGCATCCAGTTTTCCTGCCTTCACCCAGGGGTCCATGAGAGAGTTGCACTTCATTAAAGCACCAACATAGAATTACAGCAGGTGATAAGTCACAAGTGGGGACACAGTTGCAGAAGAGAAGGAGGCTGGTGATGTGGGCCACTGTGTGTTGAGAATCTTAAGGTGGGCACCATAAGAATATTAGGAGTACTTGCTGAAGAAAGAGATTATGGAGTAGTATCTACACAGAAGACATGGCAACTCTCGCCCACTGCATTGCCACTTTCTGCTCAAACTTCTCAAGAAACCCACAGCTGATCCTTCTTGTCCAGCTAACTATTACCCAATTTCCATCACTCCCTTTCTGGGAAAACTCCTGGAAAAGTTGGCCATCTCTCAGCTTAACCTTCATTCCAATTCTTTTGGCTGTCTCCATGACCACCAGTTTGGCTTCAGAGCTGCCAGAAGCACGGAAACTGCTCTCCTGAACATCTGTGAAGATCTGCTCTCCAACCTTGACTCTAACATTCCCTCTGTCCTCATCCTCCTCGATCTCTTTTCTGCCTTCGACATGGTCAACCATACCATCCTTCTGAACTGTCTCTGTGAAAACCTGGGTATCACTGATCAGGCTCTGGCCTGGCTGACCTCTTTCCTCTCAGATCGGCCCTCCCAGGTCCAACTTGGGTCCTTCCTTTCATCTCTCTTCCTCTCTACCTGTGGTGTTCCCCAGGGGTCTGACCTCTCGCCCTGGCTCTTAAACCAATACCTGGCACCTCTCGCCCACTGCATTGCCACTTTCTGCTCAAATTTCCAGTGCTACACTGATGACACTCAACTCATTTTCTGGCTGCCCTCTGCCACCTCCCCTCCCTCTCTCATCTCTGATTGCCTAACTCCCATTCAAGATTGGTGTGCCACCAATGATCTTTGGCTGAATGCCAGCAAGACAGAGATCCTCCTCATCGGCACACCTTCACCATCCTTTCCCCTCACTCTCTGGCCGGCCTCCCTTGACCCTCCTCCAACCCCCACCTGCGAAGCTATGTACCTTGGGGTCATCTTTGACTCCACCCTTTCTTTCTTCGCCCACATCTCTGAGGTCTCTAAAAAGTAAAATTTCCTACTGCACCTCCTCAGAGGCACTCTGCCTTTCCTCTCCTTCAACCAGAAACTCATGGTATCCCGAGCTCTGGTTCTCTCTAGCTTGGTCTATTGTAACAGCCTCTTTCTAAATCAACCTGCCTCTACTCTCCGCCCTCTTCAACTAATCCATAACAGGACTGTGAGACTTGTCCTTGGCCTCAAGCCCTGGGATTGTATCTTTCCAGCTCTGAAATCTCTCAATTGGCTCCCAGTGGATGCAAGGATTAAATTCAAAACCCTCTGCATTGTCGACAAGGCTTTTTGGAGCCTGGGCCCAAAATACCTTCAGCTATCCCTCCGCAAATACCTTCCCTCTTGAGCTCTTCGCTCCTCTACCTCCAACTCCCTCAGGGTCAGTCGATTTTCAAAGAAACAAGCTGGGGGTAGATCTCTGTCTTCGGCTGGGGCCTCCCTCTGGAACTGCCACTCTAAAGCTTGAGGAGAACCATCTCTGGTTCCGGAAGCACCGCAAGACCGTCCTCTTTTCTTCTGCCTTTGCTCCCCCTCTCCCCTGCTGATTTGTTCTCTCTTGGCACTGCGCACCTGGCCACCCTCTGTCCTCCGGGCCCAGGTACCTGCTCACCCTGCCACCCTGGCGCACTGCCTCCGGGCCACCCCTTGCACTGGGGTCTGTATCTGTACCCATACAGCACCCCCCCTTTTTCTTCCTGCTCTTATCAGACAGACCCTGTCTGCTGCCTTAAACCTAGCCCTTGCAAATTGCTGGCTGCACTACCACTGTTTGTTGCCTTTATTAATTGTTATTTATCTGTTTCTCCTCTGCTTTGCACTTTCCACTTCTCCCCCGTGCCATGCACTTTTCCCCTCCCCCTCTCCTATGCACTTGCGCGTTCTCAATGTCACTGGGCCCAGTAAGATCGCTGTTTTGTTCTCCCCTGTTCCCCTCCTTGCCTTGGCGTGCTCTAAAACACTTGTGTACGAGCGCGATAGAAATAGAATTTCAATATCAATATCAATATCAAGCAAAGGGATGAATGACCATGAGGGCCTGAGAGTGTTAATAGAAACGGGAAAAACCAAGGTCTTGTAGTGAATGTTGCCCAACTAACACAGCAAACCAACACCAAGTGGCCTTGACCCACTACAGACCAGCTTCCACCCCAGCCATGGAGCAGAAATGGCCCACCTGAAGATCGGCTGTGATGCCCTCTAAGGGGCTGATGGTGGAGATGCATGGATCTGGATCCTACTCAAGATCAACATATCTGACTCTAATCCTGGTGACATGTTGAGTTACCTAAGGATCACCTCGGTCACATGTTTCTTTTAACATCTACCACTGTTCCTTTCTCAAGATCATCAGTAGCCACTGTCTCATCCATGGTGCCTGTTTCCATGATCCACACATCCGCCTACATCCTATCAGCAATAACAAAGATCAGCATCAAGCCTTGTAAATTTCCTAATTCGAATCAAAACTAAATACCTTGGGCAGTCCCTTAAACAAAGGGGCACCAACTGTGGAATGGCCTCCGTTTAATCCACCACACTTCGAAACACCACAGAAAAAATGTACTATAAAACCTACTAGTCTGATCAGCATGCTCTATGGTAGAGCTATTTCTCCACACATTCCCTTGGATAGTCTTTGAGGTCAATTCTTGCAGTTCTTCAAGAATAGTCTTGGCTTTTGTATTTTATGTGGTTCTGTATTTACAACAACTTCCCTTGAGGTATTTTCCAACACTCTTGTCATCACTTGTAAATTCTTTCCTCTTTCTACTGTCAGGCTTTCCTGAGGTGGGTTTATCTTGACCCCTCTGTTTCTCATTACATAGTCTTAAGTTAGACTTGCTTCAGTATTCATTTCCAAGGTCATAGTATTTCTTCCCTTCCTCTCGGGGAACTTGTTTCCAGTCTCTGCTTGTTCCCACCTAGATTGCTTCAACCCGTCCTTTACAGGCTTCTCACTTCTTTTCTAAACTGATTTCTCTTTTGGTATCTTGCCCTGAGGACTGGGATGAGTTTATATCTGCATATAATAACCCTCTTCATGATTTGGGTTACTTGTTATTGGGTTTAAAGTCCATTTACAAAAATCTTAATGTTAGTTTCTCGTCCATATGACTGGGATGAGTATCTCCCTCCTACTCATTAATACTATGTGTTGATTCTTCTCCACTCTAATTATACATTCACTTTTAGTTTCTCATCCTTAATAATGAGATGAGTTTCCTTTCTACTATAACAATGGGCCTCATTCCGAGTACGGCGCTAACCAATGGCGCTATTAACGCCTTGGTTGACGCCGTACCCGGACCGGCAGCGCCTTGGTGGATGGCGGAATCACCGCCCCATTCCAAGGTTGGCGGGGCGGTAATTCCCCATTCACCAAGGCTCTTCCCCATTCCCAAATGAGCCCCCATAGGGCTCAATGGGAATGGGGAAGATGCAAATAACGGTGACCGTTCATTACGGTCACCGTTATTGGCTTGGAGGCCCCTTTGCGCCATCGACTTTAACACCTGCTCAAAGCAGGCGTCAAGGGCGAGGGCGCAGAGGGAACTCGGAGTATGGCGGTAAGGGAATACCGCCACCGGTCTCGTTACCGGTGGCCGCTATCCCTTACCGCCATACTCGGAATGAGGCCCAATGTCCCGGTGGCCTCCCGCTTCTCCCAGTTTCCCTGAGACCTCTGTCTTTGCTGGGGTCCGTAGTGGGACTCAGCTCTTGTTCTAAGGTGTGCTTTCTCATTCCTCTCTCTCATCTGACTCCACTTCCAGGTTTCTCATCGGGTTACTGCTCTTCACTCGCTCTGGCAGTCAGAAGCTTTCCACATGTCCTGGGCCGGTGGTCTCAGTGTTGTTCTTCGGGTGTCCTACCCACCACGCTGCACCTGTGGTCATACCACCAGTGGATAGGTTGTTCCTCCCCCTTTTTGCACAATGCCATTCTCGCATTGATACACTCTGGGCCTCCAGTGTCTCATACAGGCATTCTCTGCCTTGCTGAAAGTCACAGGCTCCGTGACTTGCCTTCGTTCCACCTCAACAAGGAGTAATGATGTCAGGGGGCTTCCCCTGCACACCAGGCTCTCTCGTCTCTCCTACTCGTCGCAGTTAAATATCCATCTCTTGTTAAAGAGACATCCTCCTTTTCTTTCACAAATGGATTTCTTTTTGCATTGCCATCAGCCAACCATAAGGATGTGACTTTACTTGTTCCAACAGATATTCCAATGAATGCGTATGTTAGATGGCCTAGGGTGTGCCTCACAGGAATGGGAGTCCTTGTCCCCAAAGGGGAGTCTCTCCCAGTGAAGTCCCACTTGCCTCAACCCCTTTGGAGAGTCTTTAGGAGCGGCATTTTACATATTTCTATGTTTATAAAAGATGGCTTGAAAAATACACAATTCAAGACATCTTTTATAAAGCTTTGTCGACGGACAAAGACGCTTTGAGTTTTGTCCATCCTCAAAGTTTTATAAAAGATGGCTTGAATTGTGTACGTTTCAAGCCATCTTTTATAAACAGAAATATGCTACGGATTTCTATTTTTATAAAAGATGGCTTGAAATGTACACAAACCATAGTAAAGTACGCATACAAATATATAAATGCTTACATCCATTTATATATTTGTTTGCGTACCTTACTATGGTTTGTGTACTTTCCAGGCCACGCGCATCATGGAAGCCACGCCCCCAAATGAGGGCACCCGTCAATTTCTTACCACAATTAAAGCACTGGTCTTGCTTATATACTAACGCCGTAGGTAAGTGCAATCACATTTCTTTTTAAAAATAATTATATTCGTCTTTTTGTTTAAGGGCATCACCCGAACAATTGGCTGTTTAATTTTTTTCTAAAGGTTCACCTGAAGAACTGATAATCCCCAGACCGTGGTGGGCCATAAAGAGAAAAGTGTGTTTTAATTACCAAACATGATCTAAGTTCAATGATATGAAACATACGCATGACCAACACTAAGAAATCGTTCTGCCATTAAATGGACCTCATTTAAAAATTCCATGTGCTGGGGCATTGTTGTTAACCAAGTGCGGACCACATGAGACATACATTCCCCCATATCATGTTTCTGTTGATGACGCCCTGCCTCAGGGCTTGGTCCAAGAACCTCCTCACATGTGGGAAAGTTACTGGCTCCCTTGGAGTTGCCGTACGGTGTAGAGGTGGACGACTTTAGACATACGGTGCCGCACAGGTGTGGGTAAATCATGATGATATCTATATCACCATCGCGTCCCAAGACTTTCATTGTTTGTATTTGCTCCTTCAGAATTGAATGGTTGGAGTACCTTGCACAGGGAATTCTCTCTGTTTCAAAGAAGTAAGCAATCTTCAAGCAATGGTATTGACATGACAGGCTGTGTTGGACATGTTCAAAGCAATTAAGGCGATCAAGACCAATGCAAATTATTGTGAATAAGCCCTCAGTTCAAGTGGAGCAACTAACAAGATTATTTCTTTGAACTAAGGTTTGAATTTCAAGAAGTGCAGGGAATTCATTTTTATCCTGATGAAGGCCCTCTTAAACATCTTGGGAAATGCAAAGGATAAGTGTACTCCTCACTGCAGGACAAAGCACTAAGTGTCGACACATATTGAATGGACATTATTTGTGTGATGTTCTCCTGTTGGTAATCCTGTGGGGACTTTGAGTCTCAGTAGGTGGAATTATGGTCGCGGCACGAGTGTTTTAAAAGTGTTGCCACTGCGATAGGTACAGAACGACCATGGAGAGTGGCCTGTGATGTGTTCATGTTTTACCATGCAAGAATATCAAACATAGTTTCTGGTTTGTCATACAATAACCAGGGACCTTGTGTAGCACCCCTACATGTCAATTGTGAAATTGTTGTAGTCTGCACTTTGATGCACTTGCACTTTGTGCTTGATATACCTCTGTCTGCACTTTATTGTATGTTTACACAAATATCTTTACATGTATTGTTGAAGAATTGTGATCAATGTATATATACGATTTAAGAATAAAATATTTATGTTTTTTTAAATTATTTCAGATTTACCAGTATATTTGTGCAATATAAATGAAATAATGTATGAAAGGAGCAGAGTGTGTTGCTATATAGTTATCTTGGTGTTGAAGAAATGAATAGACCTTTATGTCTACTTGTACAATAGGAGGGCAGGGCAGCCCACCCTGTGTGTTTGTTTTGTACCCAGTGTGTCCCTGTATTTTGGAGTAGATGTCCCTTCTTGTATAAAGGAACAGGCGCGACCCATTTATAGAATCTATGTTACTGGCTCATGCGTGTAGACATGCGACCCTATTGGTTGGAGCTGAGGGAACCTTAAGCCTCCGCTACCTAAGGCAGGCCACCTTGCCATGAACCCCTCTTCTTCCGCTTGGTTATAGCTCGCACGTCCCCACCTGACAAGGACTCTGAGCCCTTTGCGCAGCTCAGCGCCGCTTGCAGAAAGGTTACAGCGCTGCAGTAAATGGAGAACTGCAGTAAAATTATATATTTCAGCCATAAAGTGACACAGGAGGATAACTATTACACTTCAATAAAAACCAACCCATTAAGATCGCCATAAAAAATGTGCTTCTTCAGAAAAATGGAGTGGGGGCAGTGAGCGGATTTTTTCGTTAACCATGTCATCGCCCAAAAGTCGTTTCCTCGAATAAGTACCTGCTGTAAGAAGGCACATCCGTTTCGGTTTCTTGGCTCTGTTTAAGGCGCGGTGGGGTGCTTCGGGTGGGAGGGGGGGCTCGCCCCATAAATTACTGATGTGACTGAAGAGATGTACGCTATAGGAAACCCAGAGAGAAAAGAACTCAAAGGGTTTACAAAAGTAAAAGTAGTGTTTTCACTTTTTAACAAAGTGTGCTTGTCAGATTGCTACAGAGTTGCCTGTTCCAGATGGCAACACTACACGTAGACTGTCATCTGTGCACTTTACTCTGGTACCAGAATTGAGTCAAACAAACAGAGGCCAAGTCAGGGTCTACAATGAGGCAATTGTATTATTGTGAACATATCTTGCACGCGACATAACGCTGCTGCTATACAAGAGAGTCGGGAGGGAGAGAAAGAGGGGGTCGAGGTACGAGGGAATGAGAAAATAGAATGCAATAGATTGCAAGTCTACAGCTCAGCAATGGTTAGTTGCCAAGAGTGCCAGAAGGAGATCTGCACAGGGCCCGGGCGGGGGCAGGTCCGACTGGGTAGTCTTTATGTCTTTGGCATTGAAAGCAAATTATGCAGGCGTGAGGCTTTAACTATCCACCAGTGGAGTAACTTTGCTGAAAATGTTGGGGGGGACATGACATCTGAAGAAAAGGTGCTCCAGCCAAATGAATGGGGACAAAATGGTGTGCCATGAAAGTTGCGGGGGGTACAAACACCCCAGTCCCCCCCTAAAATTACGCCCATGCTATCCACTCATGATTTATTGTGTTTCGTAGTTGAAAATCAGAGCATCTCTCATTTACGAGCAAGTTACAATTATATATTTATTTATTACAGTTCATCTGTGACCTAGATAGAGGGAGGGGCAGAAAGGGACTCGGTTCAAGAAACGTTTGACTCATTTAGCAGTAGAGCTGGTCAGCGGAAGTGAACATGCGCACAGGAAAGCGTTCCCGTTTCATCCGCATCTTGCCATGTATATCAAGCACTGGCAAAGACAATGGCTTTGGGTTGTGAAGTTGTTGGTTGCATTTTACATTTATGGGCATGCATCTGAGTTACCCCCATGAAGAAAGGCACTGCTCAAAGAACATGCGAGCTGGAGGGCTGGCCCTCACAGGACTATTATTATGGGAGCTATTACCCTCTGTTGGCTGAACAAGTGCTTGTAACATTTTAAAGTGGCAGCTGCAGCACCAAGTCTACAGCTTGCACATTCCTTTGGTCTCTGCACCATCCAGGGTGCTCATCAATTAGGTTAAAGCCCAAATAACCCAGGACCATAAATGACAAAACACTGTAACACCTATCAATCTGTTTTTTTCAAATGGCCCAGATGAGGGTCTGTACCACTGCAAACAGAACACAGGCACACGTGACACGATATATTATGTGTGGATCTACGTGATTTGAACGAATTCCAATCCAGAGAATTCTTTTTTCCCGAATCCAAAACAACACTTATTTTTTTATGTTTTTGGAGGGGGTTGTGGTCCCCTCCCCCAAGCCCCATGTTTTTCTACAAGCCTAAACACCCCTCACCCCGTTTTTGCCCCCTTATCCCACTCCCCACAGACCTTTTAACCAAATGTTGGTAGGTCATGTGCTTCATCGGATCCAGGAGGGTCCACACTCATGCCACTGAAGGTGGGACTGAACGACAGGCCAGCAAACACAAGAAAAGGATGCTGTTTGTATCTGTGGTCCGGGAGCTGAGCAAGTTATTTATTTATTTGCATTTTTAAAGCGCTCACACAGCCCGCGGCATCGAGGCGCAGTTATAGGAATTGTTTTAGTTGGTAGTTTTTTGTCTTAGTTGTGTATTTATAATGCGCTTAAATGCCCAGAGGGGATCGAACCTGTGCTGCTTCGTGTCGTCTTGCTTCCAAGGCAAACACGTTGCCGCTGAGCTATCCTCCTGTGAAGTTACGGGTGAGGAGGAGGGATGAGGCGTGAGGTAGAGAGAGAAGATAAAGGTAGGGGTATGCTTTGTAAGGCTGGTCGGGCTGCAGAGAGAGCATGGGAGGGGCAGTACTAAAGACTGGCTTGTGTGGGGAGCAGAGAGGGAGAAGAACAGAGCCCCCATTTACAGAGACGGACAGCAGGAAATAACAGGGATATGGGAGAAGATCCACCATTTAGGGAAAGACAGGCAAACGTGCTGAATCATTAAGTATGTTAAAGGGGCCATAGAGAGATAGGGACGGTGGGCAGAATTCGACAGGTAGAGATCTTTGAGGGGTGGTCGTTGAAAGGGCATAGATCCATGTGCACTTCCATGTACTGCTCGATAACTATCTTTTCCATCAAGGCGAGCATATTGTGCCAAGACCCAGCACCGAGCCATGCCCATGCAAAGGGGGAATCAACATTCATGTACACATGCAAGCAAGTTATATCTTATGTATTGAAGGTCTGATCACATGAATGCCAAATGCTCATTTCTAGCTTGGAAACATTAGGGGGCATTCATTCCTTATTTAAATCTGGGATAACTGAAACAGTTACTCTACTTAGCCCTCGCCTCCTTGTTTCACACTTACTAACAGAGCCTAAGTTCCATGCATACTTGAAACCCTCCAAGAAAGCGTGCCCCAGTTGTGATATGTAGAACACCGCCTTCAGATCCATATGAAAGTGTAGGGAGTAGTAGTTTATGGATAGCACAGTGAAATGATCAATGATTACATGACATTTTATGCTATCAGTTTCCACCTCCTTACACACTCTCCATGCAGTGTCTTATGCTTGCTCCACATTTTCTTGCTTCTGTTCTGCCTTACCGGTACCACCCCACAAAGTGAGAGGAAAGAAAAGAGAAAAAGAAAGAGAAAAGATGAGGAAGAGAAGAGGACGAAGAAGAGAGAGAGAGAGAGGAAGAGACAGAAAGAGAGTGACAGAGAGAGGAGGAGTATATTTTAGGAGGAATGAAGAAAAGATAGATGAGGCGATAGAGAGGGGCGAGTGAAGGAGATTGTGCTGTGAGTGCCTCTGATTCAGAGACTGACTATGCCTGGGAGACAGTCAGATTTGAACAAATTATCAGGACCAGGATAAAGGGAAAGACTAGGATGAAGGATAAGGATGAAGGAGAATGGAAGGTGTATGGTTATGTAGAGGACATGGATGAAGGAGAAAGCTGAAGTACAAAAGATGAGGATGAAGGATAAGGACTGTTATGAAGGAGAAGGACCATGATGAAGGGACACTAGGGCAATGAAGAATACATTGATGGAGGTCTAGCAAGAAGAGATAGTGAGATGAACTAGGGACAACTATTACTAGTATGAAGGGCTATGACTAAGGACAAAGTAGAAATACTAGGACAGGGTTGACAGGCTTAGAGTATGATGAAAGATTTGGACAAAGGACTAAGATCAATCATAGGGACTAGGGTGGAGGAGAAGAATAGGGACTAGGGACAAAAGACTAGGGTGAAGGACAAGGATGAAGGACAAAGATGAAGGGCAAGGGCTAAGATGAAGGACTACAATGATGGACAGAGGACTAGGAAAAAGGATTTGGGAGGAAGCAGAATCCTGAAGGGCAAGGATGAAGAAAAAGGTGAAAGGAGAAGAACTAGGAGGAAGGGGAAGAACAAATGAAGGACACAGGATACGGACTAAGAGGAAGGATAAACATTTATGGTGAATCGGAAGAAGAAGGACTACAAAGACAGATTAGGACAAAAGGGAAAGTACCAGGACTCGGAGGGAGGACTATAACTAATAAAAGGGAGACGGAGGAGCCCTAAGATGAAAGAGAAAGTATACGGAGGAGAAAAAGTTGGAAGGACAAAAACTAGGCCAACAGAGAAGGGGAATAAGAAAGACTGGGATGAAGGAGTCGGACTAGGACTAAGATTAATGGCAACAACTGGAGTGATGGACTAGGACAAAGCAGAAGAACCAGGAAGAAGCAAAACTGGGAGGAAGGAGGAGGACAAGGACAAGAACAAAAACAAAGGTAGATAACTGGGCCATGGTCATGCGTCTCAACCTTACATTATTTATATAATTCTTAAGATATTTCATTTGATGTATTACAATCTTGAATGATCAAAACCTTGTGCCTCGGAGGGTCTTCATATTAACTAATATACAGTGGAGACAAACGTCCTCGCCCTTCCTCACATAAGTGGATGGATACAGACTACGGAAAAAAAAATGATGTTTACCACTTATCAGCACACATGGTCAGACAAGTAAAAACAATGTATTAATACAACACACTTTTCTCAATATCAAAAACATATATACATAATTCATTACACTATTTTATCACAGAGTAGATGACTTCAATCAATATTTGCACCTCAACAACCGCTGGAAACAGCTGTGCAAAAAAAACATTCACCTATTACATGCGTGAGCCAATTGCTGCACATGTTTCCTACATTTCAGTGAGGTTAGTAAAAGGGTGACAGATATTCCACCATCAATGTCGATACATTGTGTTTCTGTCTAGATGGATGACTGTGTCTTTCATCAGTTCGTGACATTTTTGATCCCCACAAGCCTTCCTCAGGACACCCAACTCGAAATCAATGTAGATGATGTTCCCCACTGCTGAAGAACCCCTACAGTTAAACACTAAAACACAAAACATAGATTTAAAACCCTGACCATAGGGGGTTACACTGTGTATCGAACCCACTTCCATAAACTGTATCTGACCAGCCACCTTTTATTTCTTCTATGTGTCTTGGGTAAGTCACTTCTTGGCACAATATCAATCTTGTGTTCATTCGTTTCTTACTGAGAATCAAAAAGGAGGTATTATTCTCTTACTGTTCAGGTGGTCACTCGTCCCATAATACGCTTTCAAATTGTGAAAGATTTCCTTACTATTAGTAGTAACCGGTACTAAGGATCCGCTTCTATCCAGGGTCTTCACACCCGCAGTAGATCCTGTTATTTTCCTTCTTTCTACCTTGTCTGTGTTGTCTCATAGGAAGGCTTTTGCAGGAGCGTCTGTGCGGAGTGAAACAAAAATGGATCCTACTAATTGTCTGCTACTCATTGCCTATTCAAACCATTAGTTAGGAAGGCAGAACTAGTTATTACCTATGCTAGCCTACCCTCATTGCGTTGTATGTGTTGCCTCATGACTGTTAATATATCACGTTTTTCTGCACGTTTCCAGCAACAGTCTCTGATGGATTCCCTGCTGTTAATCTGTCATGCTGTGGGTCTAGAAGTTTGTTTTTCAGCAGTTTGATCGAGTTCTGTGTTTTTCTGAGGTGTTGAGTTGTGGTGAAGAACCGTGGTGCATCTGGTTGCAGTATTTCTGTTTTCCTCTGTGTTTGGATCCAGTCTGGGTTTTCTTTGTGGCTCCCAGGTGTATTGTGGGAGATGGATGTCTGCAAAACAAAATGAGAATCATGGCCAGAAAATGTATTTGGAGGCATTGGGCGACAAATAACTCTACCAGTGGAGACACTTTTGGCACATGGGATGGTGAGGTTCACGGACTGGGCCCTTCCAACTCCCACTTCCAGAATCTGGTACAGGACTTGTTCCAGACTTTGGTCCTGTTGAACCTCCAGCCTCTAGGTGAGGGAGTTCCCTGTCCTTACCCCCTGACAGTGTCATGACCCTGTCACACCTACATTGTTATGGTTTCAGGATCCTGTTCCCGTATTCCCTGTGTGCCATGGGCCACTTCACGTGGGACGCAGCGCTTGGCTGCCCTGTTCTTATGCCGTTGGCATTTGCCTTGGAGAAGAACTGCAGCAACGCTCTGTTCCGGGAGACCCGTTGCCATGGCTTCCGTGCGTATTCTGAGTCACATGATTTGGTCAGCCGGTTGCTGCCGCAGGTCCTGCCCCCCTGCAAGCATGTAAAAGACTCACAAGCCCAGTGAGCGCTGCTTCTGATTTCAGCTAGCTCACTACGCTCGTTAATCTTTGTTTTTCTGGCATTCCTGTGTACCTCTTGACCATTGCCTACTTTAACGTACTTCTATTGCATTCCGATCCTGTACTTACTTGATTCGCCGCTGCCGACTTGTGCCTGTCCTACAGACTCCCTTCGCTTTGACTTTTGTACTTCATTGCTACGGTATTGCCAACTGTGCCTGCCTCACAGACTCCTTTTGCTTACCGCTACTGAATTGACGTACCCCATAGTTGCTAGCCCGTGCTCCCACGCAGACTTCATCTGCCTTCTGCCTCAAGATGTTTCTCTATTACAGACCAGACCCTGTCGCACTGACTCATTTTCATATATCACATACTGCTTTGAACCAATTTGCTATCATGCTGAACTCAACGCAGGACTTCCTTGTGGACATCTCCAGCCTTTTATTGGGATCTCTCCGCAATGATCACCCTGTGCACTGACGAGACGCTCTGCAGCCAATTCCGTGCACCACCTCAGAACTAGTGCATCCCTCGTGCTGCCCGGGCTCAGGAACCCTACTAACTTCCCTTTTTATAGTTTTTTCCAGTTTCGTTTTTTATTTTCCCATTGGATTTCCTCCTGCTAGAGTTATCCTCCAACCATCACCCTCACCTCTCATTAGAAACTGGTAAGAGTACCGATTTTCCTTCCTACTGTCCCATACTGTATATTAGAATCCTTGCATAACTAGGTGATACATACCTTGTTTATCTCTAGGAAGCTGAGTTCTGATATTGTGCTCTTCCAGCTTGTCTCAGAGCACTCCAGAGAGTGGAAACAGGATATTATTATTATTCAAAGTGTCATGAGGAATAAAATTCCTTTAAACACTATTGACCTGTGTTTTTTCCTTTCCAGCCTCGTACGGTGGCGGTGTGTTCTCCCCACTCTTTTATTTGATCTGCTCCTCTGTCTGTCCTGTTCTCACAGCAGAGGGGCGCATCATAGAAAAGAGTTCCCACAAGTGAGGAGGCTTGGGTTAATCTTGTGGCTTTTGCTGATGATTCAGTGTTGCCAGATATGAGGGCTATTGGGCGACCTACGAGCCCGGATGCTACCAATAAATATTTACATGGACTAGCCCTGGAAACAAATATGCGGCAATCATAAGTTACGATAATTACCAGGAAGAGAACAATTTAAAGTTTTAATGGTGATTGACCTCTCAGGAATTATCTGTGGTTGAGGACTTCATGTATTTTTTGTTTTTATATTAATAATATATAAACAATTAAGAGTGTGATGGAAAGAAAACAGGAAGAGATGGTGAATACAAAAGGTGCAACCAGAAGGTTTGATGTAGATTGTGAGGGGTGGTCTCTGAGGCCTGTACAAAAGACTTACAATTAAACTTTTTCCAGAAGCACTTCATGGAGCGGAAATAAGATTGGATAATTATTCTGATTGGCTAAACCACCTAGAAGGACGAGTTTGTAGACCAATGTTGGGATTATCGAATGGAAAACCACTTCAATTGGTTAGAAATGAACTTGGTATATTGTCCCGTCAGATTAATCTATGTATTAGATATGTTTTATTATTCTTTAAATTATGAAGGCAGAAAGTAATACCCCTGTAATGCTTATTAGAGAGGAAATGCTAAAACATAATAATAAAGAATTGATTATTCATTTGGGGCGATTAAAAAAGAGAGGATGCATGACTGGTCTTAGAAGGCATTATATTTAGAGTGTAACAAATATTGAGGAAGTATATACGTTGTGATATGGTATTCAAGCAAGTGCAGGACTATATCTGTTGATTCCCAGGTAGGCATTTAAGATGATTTCTGATGATATTCAGATTTAATAGTTTGAACACAATGGAACTCATGGGTCACAGAAATTCGGTTCCGACAGAAGGTCATTCACGTAGACTGTGTAAGGGTAAAAGAGGCCTAGAGACCTTTGAACAGCTATTTATAGAATACACCAAACTGGATAGTTTATGTTTTGAAAAGTTAGGCAATTTTGTAATGCATCAAGTACATTTGAAAACGAATTCATTTTGGAATAGAATTTCAAATGAACAACACATTCCATTAAAATTAGCAGTTTTAGGTTTTTGGAAATGTATTGGAAATGTATTGGGAGATTTTGATTGATTGGAAAACATAAGCATTGCAATTTCGGTTATTGGACTTGATTGGGGTGAAGTTTTAGATAAGGAATTTGTCCAAGTGAAAATTAAAATGTTTGCTCTTTTGTTTTATGTAATGTGTTCATACTGTTTATGCAATGACTTTCACAGCGTGGCAGATGCAATTTAAACCAAAGCACACCAATAAAAAATAAATAAACACATTTGAATAATTGCTGTGTATAAAACAATTTGCCTGTAAGGCACCTACATCATTACGAGATAATTGGTTTATTAAGGTCACTGTGATTAACAAAACCAATCCTTTAAGATTCCATTGCTGGGAGCAGCTGTCAATGGAATTGTAAAGGGTAGACATTGTTGATCTACTGGAGAGACCATCAGACTGAAGAGCTAGAAAACCTCTAGCTCCGGTTGGAGCACTGTCTTTGTCAAGGGTAACACTATTTATCAAAAGCTTCTTGACATTTGATTTCAACTGCATATTTATTTGGAAACAATAACCTTTATATGTAGGATTATACAGCGAATCCGACAACGCATAACCTTTGTTTCCTTTTCTTATTTTTTCTATAACCTAAATCCTTTGACGCTGCTATTATGAACGTGTGCCACCATACTACCAGAGTCTCAGCCCTTGGTTTTGCTTCTGTAAAAATAGTCTGCATCACTGTAAGACATGTGTCGATTCCTTAGTAAATACATTGAGATGATTTAATAACGTGCCAGCTATAATTAAAATAGTCTATGCTTTCTTGTCCTGCAGACTGTCTCTTGGGAACACTGTTTTGAAACAGTGGTCATACTGTGCCGAGTGTTAATTAGACTGAGCCTTTATGAGCTGCAGGCTAGAACTGTTAGAAAACCGGGGCAAATCAGGGGAGTCACAGAGACAAACAAAGGACTCGAGACACAAACAGGTCACACAATGGGAGCCCTGGTGGTGTTGAAATTTCTGATAACAGCACTATGTGGGGAAGTATATGTTAGTAGCCTGCGACGGGTAGCAGCCAGCAGCTCAACTCTAATCTCGCTCAGCATGTGCCAAGGCTGGTCCTAGTATGAATAGAGGAGGCACATGTGAGTGATTAGTCAAGGAGCCATCCTAAACGCTGCTTTCTGGCTCAGCTGCGAATACAGCCAACTCGTCTATGGCTCATCCACTCCCTACTGCCCTCAGACTTTGACGCAATTGTTCAATTGCAGTGTTGCACACTATAACACTCTGATAAATGTAACACAATAGGATATGCTGTAGATTCAGTTTGCATGTCTGAGTCCTTGGAGAGTTATCCTTATGACCTGCTTGTACAGGGAGTTTCCCAAAGCAATAAAGAAGACTGCATTTCTATACGCAAACCCTCAAGAGTATCCAAGCAGGCTTTAACCACATGAATCACTGGTCTCTGAGAAATCAGGTCAAACTAAATGTACGCAAACATGAAGTGGGCAGACCAGGCGCCAATTAGCTGCGAGGTGTTAAGGATCTTTCTGCATTATCCTTATTATTAATTTCATTTTATTTATGTAACCATTTCTTTAAGCATCTCGATCGGAAATGAGGCACAGAGCATCGTAATATAACCGTATCAACAGGGGCGACGTGTGAATATCTTGAAACATTCAGTCAGGGTGCGATAAGGTTTCAAGACATTATGTTTTCTTTTAATAATAGAATGAGTGTTTATTGGAATCAATATTATTGTTTCAAATTTTTGCATTTTGTAATTTAAGGTGTTGTTCAACTGCGCAACTGTAACGAATTTATGAATGAATACATTATGCTGCAAAATCCGAAAGCTATTAAAACAGACAGTACAAGACAGCAACCTAAACTCGCAGAGTCAAAGTTTATATCAGTATGACAGTAACGTGGCCCGCCTTGAATCTCGTGACCAAGGGGCCCATTATTGATGAAATACCCTTTGAGTCAGAGGGGATGTTTTTGAGATTCCTCTTAAAGAAATTATTGGTTGATCTGATTTCCGGCGAAAATTTTGTTCCAATGCCTGAGAACTTAGAGGGAGAAGGAGCTAAATGCTGATGTTTTGGGGATTCGGGATGGTCAGGCGGTTGAGGGCTTGTGCTAGGATGGGTATGTCGTGTCCCGGCAAGGACACAGTTAACGGAGAGCCTGAGCTCCGTCACTAGAGGCGCCAGCCAATGAGGATGTGCGCACATCGCGCATGTATGCTAGGACTTTCCGCGCGCAGGCAGTTTAGTTTAGTTTCATTTAGTTTCTTTATTTATACTGCTCGCCGAACCCTGAGGTAACTGGGCCCCAGAGACTTAGGCAAGAACAACAGGTTACATGTAGTTACAAATTATGCAGTTATACAAATTATGCAGGCATGGATGAAAGCGATAAGTGCAAGTGACCGGGTTACAAGATGGTCACAGAGAGGGTACACAGAGAGAGTACATGTAGACATACAATACAGATGGGATACAGAGAATGGTCAGACAGGTGGGCAACTTTGTTTTTTCTTTAAAGCTCCAGAATGACGGTTCAATTCTTAGGGTCAGGGGCATAGCATTCCGTTGCTTGACCACTAGGATTGGGAAGCTGGATCCACGTGCTTTTTTTAGGATGAATTTAGGGATGCTGAGGCAGTGCATGTACATTGATCGCGTTGGTCTATTTGTAAGTTGAATTTGTCTGCTAAAGACTTAGGGGCAGTTTTCAATAGGCATTTGTGGATGGTGGCAAGTGATCTCAGAGTGATTCTGTCTTGTACTGGGAGCCAGTGGGCATCCTGTCTGAAGCTCGATATGTGAGCATGCCGAGGAATGTTTAGTGCCGCTCTGAGGGCGTTGTTCTGCAGAACCTGGAGTTTGTTTAAGTTGCGCTCTGAGGTGCCTAAGAAAAGGGTGTTACAGTAGTCAATTTTTTAAAGTCCAAGTGCCCTGGCTAGGGTGATGCAACTTGTAGGTGAGAGGAATGCTTTGCAAGCATTGATAAGCTTGTTTGTGTAGGCTGTGGACGATGCTGTGGCGTTCACTTGTTTTTTTAGGGAGCGGGTAGAATCCAGGTATACCCGTAGAGTTTTGATCTCTTTGGCCACTTTGATCAGGTTTCCATCAATGTTGATGGAGGCATAACATGGGTCAATTTTATTGAGGCGTGATTGGGAGCCGACGAGAAGAAGCTCTGTTTTCTCATCATTGAGGCAAAGGCTGTGTTCAGCCATCCATGCCTGGATTTCAAGGCATAGGTCGTTAATCAATTTGGAGTCCTTTTCATAGCATCCTGACAACAGTTGCCGGCACGGTGAATAAAGAGGAGTTATATAATTCTCTGGCTCAGTGTAATCATTCTCTGTGAACTGGAGTTAACCCACCGTTCCCTCCAGTGTTTCTAGCACACCTTCATGCCATTTCACACATGAAGGACAGGGCAATGGCGATGAGGATGGGATGCCACTAAATGCAACTCTGGTGTTTGAAACTTCCTGACACCTGAACTTCTGAGGCCTTGTGGGATGTATTTACCCATGCATCCTAGCCCTACCTCAAAACTGTGCAGTACTGACATGAAAACATCATGATGGCCAGAGCTTCCCAGAAAATGCACAGGGAAATGCATGAAGAATAGGCTGCCACTCATTTTTGCCGATGTTATGGGCACAGAAGGACGCTGCCTAAAACCACCATTGGACTACCCGCACAGTAGTCTGAAACCATTGGGAATGGCAATGCTGATTGCCAAATGCAACCTAGAATTGTTGGGAATTCATTTCTTAAATCCCAAAAATGGGTGCAGTACCAGTACTCACCACTATCCAAAAGCCGGCGTTTTAAAACCACTCTGTTTCCCTGAAGGCAAGTCAAAATGCCTATTTTCAAACATTGCAATATGTGCAAAATATTCACTGAACACCAGCAGACATTTGGTAGAATGGAGTTTTGTGTGCCTACAAAATCTGGGAAATGAAGAGCCCAGAACAATGCTTATAACAAAACTGGCTGAGCTATGGAGTCAGCAGTTTAAGTTGCACTGGATTTAAAGACACTAAAATCGAAAATGTTTAGATTAAATAAGTGACCTATGTTTGGTGTCACATGCCTTTGTAACTGTTTAAATGTCATAGTTTTAAACTTAGAATCAGCCTTCTAGCTGCATGTGTAAAATTGCAAGTTAATTTAAAAAGCAACAAATAACATGACAGTAGCTGAAAGTCTGGCTTAAGGAACTTGATTCTGCCTGGCAACTACCCCCATCAGCAGTGAAACTTGAGTCACCACTGTGTTCCCAGGCCAACCTTCCTTTTGCTGCCCCCACTAAGGATATGCCATCTATCTGATAATTGAATTAGCTGTGCTCTGCAGGAGAGTGAACAAAGCCCTCTTCACTCAGGCAAAGGTTTTTATTACGCAGTCGTAAAATGTAGCTTCCTCTTGGCAGGAGCTGGGAGGAGCACTGCCTGTGAGAGCAAGCTGGCTTGGCAGAACTGGAAGAACCAGAAATTCAACCTTTTGCTGAGGGTAAACCACACCCCTTTGGAGCCAGAACATAACTTTAAAAAGATGAATAACTCATAGTACGGACACGTGAAAATTTTATAAATGACACCATAATTCTTGTGATTTTTCTGCCCACATTTTAAGAGGTTGTTCGACCCGGTGGCGTGTTCAGGGGGGTTTTAGCGGAAAAGTGGGGATAACTCTAAATGTATGCATGTTAAAAATCTGAAACTTCATCAGTTAATGTCCCTACTCCCTGCACACATGTATGTAAAGTTGGGTCAATGTCAGAAATTGCAAAATCAGTTAAAAAGTGAAATATGTGCCATTTCTGAATGCAAGCTCCCAGGAAGAGCAGAGTTTGAACAGGGTATACCTCCTGTAATGCATGATGGGTGCATATGATTTTAAAACAATATGTACCTCTGCAAATATGTATTTGTTTCAAATCTAGATTTGTGTGTAAGTTGACAGGAGGAGTGGACTTTCTGCAGGCTGTAAAATGACATCACTCTGACTCACAGTTCATTCCCCAATCAAATGATAAATGGAAGTTTGACCAATTAAAAGCTGAGAGAGAGGTAGGGTCAGTGATGCTAGAACACACCCACATTCTAAACACATAAAAGCAGACAGACAGGACAGATAGGGACTTTTAAAATTCATCTGCCGCTGGAAGCTCTGCCGGAAAGATCCAGACTTTACCTCCATCAAACCTCCAGAGAGCCAAACTAGAGACTTCAATCTATCCAGAACTAGAGACCAGACCAGAGGGAGAAAGCAGTGCTGTACCCAGAGAGAAAGCAGTGCTGTGCCCAGAGAGAGACCCGAGCCCAGTCCAAAACCCTGACCAGATCCATGGCGAGGCCCATTTCACTCAAGAATATAGTGTGAGTACCTAGAAAACTGTGCAGAACCAATCTCTTAGTTAAAATAATATAATTCAATCCTATTTTAATCTAAGTAGAACTGCCTCCTAGCTGTCACCTGTCATTTTAGCTGCAAAATCTGCCACTTGTCATTTTGAACTTTAAAATTTGCAAAACCAAAAACGACCTTTATTTAATCGCTCATATCTCCGCAACCGTTTGTGCTAGAGACTTGCAATAACTTTTATTTGAAAGCTTAGAATCTTAGCTTTGAATCGCACCTAGAACCGCATTCCTACCCCTTATAGTTTTACCGCAATCGCGGAACACGCATCCGCGAATTTTACCGCGATTTGCAAATTTCTCCACATGTAAAAAGACAGCAGTTTTTCTTCCATTTGCCAGAAATTCGTTTAACCAGCTAACTATCCCTGCATCATTGCTAGTGTGAGCCTGGACTAATATTAACTAGATACCACTCACCCTGAACCTCTGAAAGGGAATTAAAAAGCGTTTCCAGCATATTTCTCATCCATTGCTAGCACATATCAAAGCATTGGGCCTGTGTTTTCAAAACTCCTATCTGTTTTCTGTTGTCTAAGCTTGCTGGATTGAACTGAATCACATTTGATTGCATTTCTGAGAACTGTGTGTTTTCCTTCCATTTCCTTGCCTTGCATCAAGGGGGGGGGAGGGAATTGCCAGAGAAAAGTGATTACATTGTTTTGTTGAAATCATATTGAGTATTTCTATACTGCATTTCATTCATTCAACCTTGCATCCATTTGAACTCTATAAAGCATTTTGTACCACATTATACTTTTGTTCCTATTTACCAGTGTGCTATTCAATTATTAATTTATTATAAAGCGTGATATATATATCTATTTTAAATTATCAAATAAACCTTCTAAACTTGCAAAACAGAACTACTTCTTGGCTCAGTGGGGTCAGGGGGATTCCAAGAGAGGGGTGTTATATAGGGGTAGTCATCCAGAACGCATGAACTGGACCTAAAGATATATCCATAAGGGTTTTCATTCAGTATTCTAGACTAGGCGTTGACTCAGCTGTAGTGCTGAATTGAATCCTCTTACAAATTGGGGGCTCGAGCCGAGACGTTGGGTTAGATTTACCATTTGTGCAGCTTAATACAGTGTGCGAACTGACGGGATACATACATCCGGTCGGATCACCACGCTGCATTACGCTGTGAAGCATTCCTCAAAAGGGACACTCCAAGAAAAGTTCTGTTCTGCAAAAATAAAATACAAACTTCTGTAAGTCAGGACAGAGACCAATCTCTAGAATGACGACCTTGGTAGATATGAAAATAGCCAGAGAGCACCTCTTGCATAAGCTATTTGTGAGAGGTGAATGGACCGAACAGGGCCAGGATGTGTGGTTGCAGGCCATCACACAACAGGTCACTGAAACAGGGTCAGATATATATAGAGATCAGGGTCCCTTACATGTGGCCCTGAGTGAACTATATATGGCTCCTAAAGCCAAAGAGGAACACAATAAGATTGCCAGGATAGCAGCATACCTGTACCTATATATGGGAGACATGCAGGATAGATGTGCTGAAAGCCAAAATCTGGCAAATAGGCAACAGATGGCATTACAGAAGGCCCAATCTGATCTGGACTCTTCTGAGCAGAGGCTGCAGAGGAGCCAGGAGTCAGAAGATGATAGTAGGCAGCACATCATTAAAATAAAGAAGGATATGGATGTGCTGCAACAGGAAAAGGTAGAACAGAACACCAGATTTCTGGCCTTGCAGAAGGAATACCAAGAAGGTTTGGACTCCCTACTGCAAAACCAGAAAAAGCTGGAGCAACAACTGGACTTCAACAGGGTATGTGCGGAGCAGGTAGTCACCCTGCAAGGCCACCTAGATAGAGTGAAGGCAGAGAGCAACAAACTAATTCTGAAAGACCTGGATACCCAGGCAGAGTTTGATCAGGAGCGCCAGAATGCTGGTGCCTTCCAAAGGCAGAGGGACGACCTGGCGGCACAAATGCAGGCTCTTAGTCAGGAAAGAGACGCCTTAGGCCAGGAAGTCTGCCATTTAAAAAGGAAAATGGAAGAAAATCACCTGGCCCACCAGGGACTGGGTGACCTCCAAAAAGAACACCAGAACTTGTTAGAGCACACCAGGAGGGTGGAGGATGCTCTAGCAAGAAAGGAGCAGGCCAATAGGGACACAGCTCAGGAGGTAACCCTCCTGCAGCAAAGACTGGCCCAGTTCTCCAGGACCAACCAGGAAGCACAGAGGGAAAATGAGGCTCTCTGCCAGCACAATGAGAGGCTCCAGCAACAGGTAGCGATGCAGGAGAAACTGATAGAGTCGAGTAAGGCCTTAACAGAGGAACTGAAAGCACAAATGCAGGCTCTTGCATTGCAACAGGGAGCAGGGGCGGATAGAGATGAGGTCCGCTGGGAAAGAGAGACTCCTGACCATAACCGCAGGAGCCCTAACACCAGGGGCCTTCATCTCCCCCAGTCCCTGGACTCTACCATCCCCATGTCCCCTGGCGCACATGAGCACAGGGCCGCAGGGATGGCAGATTACTATCCAGCTAAGAGTATGGGGCTCATAGGCCAGTACCACTCAGGAATGGAGGGGTGGGCATCCGGGTATGGGCACCCAAGTACAGTACAGTTCAATGGGGAACCCCAGGAGAGTAGGCCCATTAAGGGCATCCTGAAAACCTCTGCCCAGTTAGGTCAGTGGAGGGGGTACCCATCAAATCCTGGCAGCAAGGAGGAATCTGAAGACTCCTCTGAACTGCGCAGGACACAGGAGACCAGGTCCCCACATTCTGCCAGCCATTCCCAGGCTCGCAGAATCCGGGAAAACCTGGAAGAACAGACGGGAACCTCTGGGAGCAGTGCCTCTGAGTCCGAGGATGAATGGACAAGGGTTACCCGAACCAAAAAGGCCAATAAGGCAAAAAGGGCCTTGCTTAAGGACCCCTTAAAACAGATTAAGGCGATCAGGAGCGTCATCACGCCTTACCATAAGAACGCTAAGTATTCGGTTTGGGAGCACTTAGAGTTGTTTGAACAAATGATGGAGACTTTCCATTTGAAGGACAGCCAAAGCTGTATTCAATATGTAAAGTGGACCTTCTCCCCGGAATACACCAGTTTCTTTGCGGGGCTGGAGGACCAAAATCATTTAAGATGGTCCACCTATAAGGCGGCCATCTTGAAACATTTTTCTGTTCACAGAAATCCTCAAGAGGCTCGCAAGGCAGCCTACAATTTGCAATGTGGGGAGGATCAGGCCCCACAAGAATTTGTGCAGGAGTTAAAGCGTGCTTTTGCACAGACCACAAGAAGGGTGCGCACAGACAGTCGAGAATTCGTTAATACATTTTTTCATGCCTTGCCCAAATACATCATGACCCAGCTCGTGAGGGATTTTCACGAGAAAAGATCCTTAGACTGGGTCATTGAACAGGCTACCCGGATCTATGAGGTGCAGAAACCGGTAGATAGCAAAAGTAATGCCCAGAAAAACCCCAAAGCCAACACCACCCCTGCTGCTGCCAAGGTGGCAGAGGTAAAGGTCACCCCCGTTTTAGATTTGGAGATGGGGGGGCCTAAAAACCTACCTGCACCTAATAATGCTAGGCCCAGAAGGTCCTCGGGTCAGTCACAGGCAGGGAGCCAAGGAGGCAGCCCCACAAATGGGGTCCCTCGTTCTTCTGATTATGAAGTCCCCGTTACAAGGGAAACAGACCCATCCTGGGGTATGTGTGGACTCCTCCAGCCCAAGGGGGGGGATCCAGCCAAGCACCTAACCCAGGGAACTTCCCTCCAAACTTCCCACAGGAGGGCAGAAATTTACCAAACCCTGGGCAGAACTTTTTCCCCAGATATCCACCCGACTTTCAGCCCCAAAACCATCCATCCTTCTTTCCCCAATTCCCTGAGCCCAGACCACTGAATCCGGGAGAGGGGAGGCCAAGGGTGGAGGGGTACCCAAATCTTCCCAACCCGGGGTATTACCAGAGGAGGGATAGCTACCCTTCCCGGGATCAGCCCAGGGGAGAAAACAGGGCCCCGTATCAGCCTGAGCGGGTTTCCCAGTTAGAGCGCCAGGTTCAAAACATGGAGCGGGATATGGGTCATATACTGAGGGCGCAGCAGAACCCTCAGATCAGCATGCCGGCGCAGAACGCACCCAACTCTGGACCTGGTGCTCCAGAACAATGACGGGGGCAGCACCCCGATAACTCACCGGTTCCCAGGGAGGAGGCACAAAGGGAAGGGGGGTGTAAAGCCTTGGAGGAAGCTTCCTTCCTCACTTGTAAACAGCCCCTGGAAACCCAGGAACCGGAAACAAAATCTCTGGCCCCTGAAAGTCTGCCTCCTAAGGAGCAGAGGGGGGGTAGGAGAAACAAAAGACCCAAACAGACTCAGTTTGAGGAGGAGGTACAGATCTTCCAATTTGAGGGAGAGGGATCCTCAGAGGATCCTGGGAAAAGGATCTTCTCCTTCAGAGAGGGGAGAACTCCTCCCAAAGAAAAATGGGTCCCTAGGAATGCAAATCCAGACTGGGGAGATGTGGAGACTGAGCTACCGCCGCCCACCATCTCATCCCAGAACCAACAGCAAGAAAATCCCCTGGTTCAAACCCATACTGGGGACTGCCTCCAAAAAGGGGGGGGCGGCCCAGAACCGGAGCCAGGGGAACCCACAATGGCTCTGATCTCCAGTTGCCAACTTTTTCTTTCAGATTCCCAAGGCTCTCCACAGAATTCTGCCCAAATTTCTTCTCTCGCGACGTCCAAAACCAGAAAGTTAGCCCACCAGTTGTCCAAAAATGTACATTATCTGTGCCCCCTTGAGGAGAAGGAGGGAAGATATTATGCCCCGGTACAAGTACAGGGGCAGGGTACAATCTCGGCACTGGTGGACACTGGATCTCAAGCTACCCTTCTGTCCAGAAGGGCCTTTGACGAACTGAATGCAGGAAGGGGAGAGAATTACCAAATTCCTCTCACCTCTCTTCCGGGACAACTACAGAACTTTGACGGGAAGGAAATTCCCGTTGAGGGGACTGCAGACTTGGACATTAAAATTGGGCGACACAAGTTGAAACACCCGGTCATAGTTGTGACCCCAGAGGGCACCCCTTGTTTACTAGGGAATGACCTCCTGAGAAGGTTGTCACCCCTAATAGATTGCGTAAACAAGGTCCTCTGGACCCAGACTAGCCGACCGATAAAATTGAAACAGAGTGTCAACCATGTTAGTTTAAACGGCACATGCCACATGGTTGAACAAAAATCTGACCAAGTAGAATTTCACTTCCAGAACAACCAAATTCCAGACGTGACAGTAATAGCAGTAGGACAACAGACTAGTGATGGGGGGTCCTCTCTATTTCTGAAAATCAACCTTCCTTCCAGTCTAAAGTGGTACTCCACGCTGGAAGGAAACACTCTGAGATTCTATACTAATCCACAATCAGAAACTCCCACTCCTATAGTCCAGAAAGATGTGAAATCAGCTCAGAGCCTGGCTGATATTCAGCAAATTGGAGAGCAGTTGTTCATCCCTGTTCAGTTAAATGATGGGAAGGACTCTGTTCTCGCTCGAGTGTGTGTGAACAACGGTAAGAGCTTCATCAGCGAAGCCATGTTTCGCCAACTCCCAAAAGATCCAGCCATTCCCACATTCAAACTGATAGACAAATGGGAAATGGACCTGGAAGCACCTAATTCCAAACATCTCCTGCCAAGCAGGTGTATGCTCAAAATCTCCATTGGCAACAAGAGCATAGTCCACAATTGTTGGGTCGTGCGAGACGTCCCTGCCGCCTTTTACTTAGGCAGTGACATTCTCAATCGCTTTGCCATTAGTTTGGACCTAATAAACTTCAAAGCTTGGTCCCGATTAGCGGATAATCCCATGGGCTTTGATGATCCAGAAAAAGCATTTAGGTCAGCTCAATTGCTACCTTATGCAGTTGAAATTCAGGTTAAAGAGGAAGTCACCATCCCAGAAAGGACCCGACAATTCTCCCTGGAAGTGAAAGTTAAAAGGGGACAAGAGTTGAAAAACCCTGATGCTTACATACATCTAAATGCTTCTCTCCAACAGCAAGGGTTGGGGGTAAACCCAACTCCATTAGTCAACATAGAACATGACACCATTCCAATAGAGGTGGATAACAGCGACTTAAAGAGTATTACTCTAGCCGCAGGCACCATTATTGGAATGGCGGTTGATGACCGACATTTTTCCATCGACTTAGTAAATGAACTGTTAGGACCAATCCCCAAGGACTGTTTTGACAGTGACAGTGATGACAATACAACACCAGACAGGATTTTTACCCGGCATGGGGGGAACTTCCTGGTGTACACTTCCTGCCCCTATGGTAAGGAAGATGTGACTTGTGACTTCAGGAGGGAGGAGGTGATTTTCCAGGTTCATGAAGGCTGCCTTGCCCACCTGAAGCCTCCGGTCCAAATCAGCACTCTGACCAGGGACTTCTCCACCCAGCTGGAGGAGGCCGCGGAGATAGCCAAACCAGAAGTCTTTCCAGGCTTCAGGCAGATGGTGGAAGAGAGAGTCAACCTAGCTGATGCCTGTGTGACTCTGGAACAAAAGCAAAAGTTGAAACAAGTTTTCTTGGATTTCCAAGATCTCTTTGCGGTAGACTCATATGACTGTGGTCGCACTGACATCCATACAACAACAATCCCCACGGACCCTGGCATGACTCCTGTGTTTGTGAAGCAATATCGATTGCCTCTCGCATCAATGGAGTCCCTTACTGAAATAATTAAGAACCTTGAGTCCCGGGGAATAATCCGTCCAGTCCACAGCACCTTCAATAATCCGGTGCTGGGGATATTAAAGCCAAACGGCCAGTGGAGACTCTGCGCTGACCTCAGGGAGCTCAACAAACGGGTCCATACTTCCCGATGGCCTCTGCCCTACATTGACCAAGGGCCGGCCCAGATTCAGGGGTCACAGGTATTCACTGCAATAGACCTGACAAATGGATACTGGACCGTGCCTGTCAGTAGGGAGGACCAATACAAACTGGCTTTTACCTTTGGGGGCCAGCAGTACACATGGACCCGGACTCCCTTCGGATACCTCAACTCCGGCAATGAATTCAACATTTTTCTACACAAGGCCATGCCCGACTTGGGTGCAAGGGGTAACCTGGCTTACGTAGATGATGTCCTCATCAAAAGCTCAACTGTTGAGGAACACATAGCGGAGATCCGTTATGTTCTGACACAGTTGAGGGCCGCCGGAGCAAAACTTTCCTTTCAGAAAGCACAGTGGTGTAAAACCCGTGTTAACTTCTTGGGGCATGAGATTACTCCTCAGGGTCTCTGTCCCCAGGAAAAGAAAGTGGAAGCACTTCAGAAACTGAAAGACCCCACAACTCTGCGGGAATTAAGGAGCCTCCTTGGACTGTCTAATTACAGCAGAAAGTTCATTGAGGGCTACGCAGAGATCACCAGACCCCTGATTCATCTCCTGAAGGGGGGGGTCAAGTGGGAATGGGGTCCAGAACAAGCCGAGGCAGTAAAACAACTCAAAAGAAGCCTCTCACAAGCGCCTTGCCTAGCTTACCCTGTCAGAAACAAGGAGTTCTTCCTGGAGACAGGGTTCTCTAATACGTGCTTGACGGCAGTATTATATCAAAAGCATGACAAGGTCAATAAGGTAATCTCCTATGCGAGCAAAACTTTATCCTCTGTGGAGGAAAAATTCAACGATTGTGAGAAGGCACTCCTGGCAACGGTGTGGGCATTGAAGAATTACCGCCCGTTTATCCAGGGGGAACACATCATAGTGGAGACTCCACACCAGCCTCTGCAATATCTCCAAAGTGACAGAATCCGGGCCGGAAATGTGAGTAACTCCCGAATTACTTCCTGGATTCTGTCAATGCAAGGCTTTCCTGTGGAGGTCCGATATGGCCAAAACAAGAAGAGTCCACTCGCGCAAGGTCTGGCTGACTTGCATGATTGTGCCAGAGAAAACTGTCTCGAGGACGAAAGTCTAAAAATAAAGGACAACATGGAGGCATACCTTAATTCCCCCCACAAAGTCTTTGAAGAAGACAAGTGTGAGGGAATGCCCACTGTGTATGTGGATGGATGCTCTTACCATGTTGACAACGACGGGGAGAAAGAACTAGTGGCCGGCGTAGGGAATGCATGGGTGAATGAGTCCCCAGAACCCTCCGCTGGATACAAAATTGGTCCCCGAAGTAGTCAGGTGGCAGAATTGATGGCTGTGCATCATGCCATCCTCACTGCTGTCCAGCATCAACTCCACGAACTGGTCATAATCACAGATTCGGATTATGTACGGAACGGGTTCGTGGAGCACCTGGTTAATTGGAAAACCAGAGGCATGTTATGTGCTAACAACAAACCCTTGAAACATGGGAAGTTGATCCAAAACATTGATGATCTGGTCACATCGAATGGGATGACCATCTACTGGAAAAAGATCAAGGGTCATTCCAAAGTAGAGGGACCAGACAAAACTGGAAATGACTTAGCTGATCAGCTGGCCAAAACCGGGGCCATCCAAGGGGATCTAATTGAGATTGAGTCCCTATTGGGGGAAATCCAGGTCACTGCTATCACTAGGTCCCAGACAAATGCTCACAACGACCTTTCAATTGCACAATGGAGCAAGGAGACCCCTGATGCTGATTTGATTACCGCTCAGAAGGGGGATCCAATAATTGGTAAATTTTACCAGCACCTTGAGGACCCTGAGAACTTTCCCCTGACGGATACCGATTACACTGGGAAAGAGGACCTAAGAGTGTTGATGAAATGTCCAAAAATGTTCAGAATCCAAGACGGTTTGCTGGTAAGGAAATCCAAAGCTGGCCACGATCAGTGGGTGGTTCCTACCTCATTCCGAAGCCTGATGTTAAGTCACGCCCATGATGCGGCCACTGCCGGTCATAGGGGGTTTCACACAACATTGGAAATCTTAAGAGAGGTTGCATACTGGCCACACATGGGGCAGGACCTCGACCAATACTTGAAGGGGTGTCTTGTGTGTGCACAATTTCAGCCATCATCCCTCACGCACCGGGCGCCTTTACAAAAGAGGGGAATGACACTGCCATGGTCAGATTTACAAATCGACTTTGTGGGCCCTGTGATTCGCTCGGCTAGGGGGAATAAGTACATGTTGACTGTGACATGCTTGTTTACCAAGTGGGTGGAATGTCTCCCAGCCCCAAACTGCAAGGCAGAAACGGCAGCTGCCTTGATGATTAACCACATCTTTTCCCGTTTTGGTCTACCTCAAAGGATTGAGTCAGACAGAGGTAGCCACTTCACCAGTGAAGTAATGACAAAGATGTGGGAGATACTGGGGGTCAAAAGGAAGTTGCATATTGCTTATCGGCCAGCTTCTTCTGGGGCAGTAGAGAGATATAACCGGACAATTGTGAGCATATTAAAGAAGTTTGTGGCAGATTCTGGGCCAAGTTGGGATATCCGATTACCTCTGGTCCTAATGGCCATCAGATCTACCCCTTCATCTGCAACCAAAATGTCACCATTTGAGTTGATGACTGGGCGCAAGATGGTGCTTCCTCAGCATTTGCTCTACAGAACCCAAGAGCAGACACTGATAAATGCCTCCACTACTCATGAGTATGTAGAGAATTTAAGGAAACACCTCCAACATGCTTTTGCTTATGCTCAGCGGAATCTAGAAAGATCGGCTGATAGCATGAAGACCCACTATGACCTGAAGACTTCCAGGAAGGAATATCAGGTGGGAGACCGGGTCTATCTATACAACTTCCAAAGGAACCAGGCCAAGCAGCGCAAATTTTTGCCTACATGGAAGGGACCCTTTGAGATCGTCGATAAGATCTCCCCTGTGGCCTACAAGATCCGCATCCCCAAAGGCGGTTCTGCAGAGGGGGAAGACAAGTGGGTCCACATAAACCAGTTGAAATGTTGCCATCCCAGGCACACTCTGCAACAACTGGAGGAATCCTCTGGAATCCTAGCGGGTACTGTCTCAGACTAATTCAGTTCCAACCATAAAACATACCACATCTAGCCTCTAAAATATTGTGATTTGCATGAAACTGTCTCTTAGTTATATTGTTTTTTTTTTCTCAAAATAAGAATGTAATGTTTTGTTATGATGAAATGCATATGCTGCCCCACTATCTCAACAGTGGTGGAAAAAAATCTATGAATAGGTATTGCCGCTCTTCCTTTGTCGTCCTAGGAGAAAGAAAACCTTGAGACGGGCCAAGGAGGATGATACGGAGACCGGGAACGAAGATCCAATGGGCCCAGTGGACCGCCCAATACTCCCATCAGGACTGGCGAGGAGAACCGATCGATCAGTACCGGATGAAGGAAAAGATGCTGAACTGTGCCATCTATTGGAAGAAGAGGAGGAAACATCCCAGATCTTGCGAGTCCCATCAGTGAAACCGAATGGCCATCGCAAGAGGGGGGCTTGTGGGATGTATTTACCCATGCATCCTAGCCCTACCTCAAAACTGTGCAGTACTGACATGAAAACATCATGATGGCCAGAGCTTCCCAGAAAATGCACAGGGAAATGCATGAAGAATAGGCTGCCACTCATTTTTGCCGATGTTATGGGCACAGAAGGACGCTGCCTAAAACCACCATTGGACTACCCGCACAGTAGTCTGAAACCATTGGGAATGGCAATGCTGATTGCCAAATGCAACCTAGAATTGTTGGGAATTCATTTCTTAAATCCCAAAAATGGGTGCAGTACCAGTACTCACCACTATCCAAAAGCCGGCGTTTTAAAACCACTCTGTTTCCCTGAAGGCAAGTCAAAATGCCTATTTTCAAACATTGCAATATGTGCAAAATATTCACTGAACACCAGCAGACATTTGGTAGAATGGAGTTTTGTGTGCCTACAAAATCTGGGAAATGAAGAGCCCAGAACAATGCTTATAACAAAACTGGCTGAGCTATGGAGTCAGCAGTTTAAGTTGCACTGGATTTAAAGACACTAAAATCGAAAATGTTTAGATTAAATAAGTGACCTATGTTTGGTGTCACATGCCTTTGTAACTGTTTAAATGTCATAGTTTTAAACTTAGAATCAGCCTTCTAGCTGCATGTGTAAAATTGCAAGTTAATTTAAAAAGCAACAAATAACATGACAGTAGCTGAAAGTCTGGCTTAAGGAACTTGATTCTGCCTGGCAACTACCCCCATCAGCAGTGAAACTTGAGTCACCACTGTGTTCCCAGGCCAACCTTCCTTTTGCTGCCCCCACTAAGGATATGCCATCTATCTGATAATTGAATTAGCTGTGCTCTGCAGGAGAGTGAACAAAGCCCTCTTCACTCAGGCAAAGGTTTTTATTACGCAGTCGTAAAATGTAGCTTCCTCTTGGCAGGAGCTGGGAGGAGCACTGCCTGTGAGAGCAAGCTGGCTTGGCAGAACTGGAAGAACCAGAAATTCAACCTTTTGCTGAGGGTAAACCACACCCCTTTGGAGCCAGAACATAACTTTAAAAAGATGAATAACTCATAGTACGGACACGTGAAAATTTTATAAATGACACCATAATTCTTGTGATTTTTCTGCCCACATTTTAAGAGGTTGTTCGACCCGGTGGCGTGTTCAGGGGGGTTTTAGCGGAAAAGTGGGGATAACTCTAAATGTATGCATGTTAAAAATCTGAAACTTCATCAGTTAATGTCCCTACTCCCTGCACACATGTATGTAAAGTTGGGTCAATGTCAGAAATTGCAAAATCAGTTAAAAAGTGAAATATGTGCCATTTCTGAATGCAAGCTCCCAGGAAGAGCAGAGTTTGAACAGGGTATACCTCCTGTAATGCATGATGGGTGCATATGATTTTAAAACAATATGTACCTCTGCAAATATGTATTTGTTTCAAATCTAGATTTGTGTGTAAGTTGACAGGAGGAGTGGACTTTCTGCAGGCTGTAAAATGACATCACTCTGACTCACAGTTCATTCCCCAATCAAATGATAAATGGAAGTTTGACCAATTAAAAGCTGAGAGAGAGGTAGGGTCAGTGATGCTAGAACACACCCACATTCTAAACACATAAAAGCAGACAGACAGGACAGATAGGGACTTTTAAAATTCATCTGCCGCTGGAAGCTCTGCCGGAAAGATCCAGACTTTACCTCCATCAAACCTCCAGAGAGCCAAACTAGAGACTTCAATCTATCCAGAACTAGAGACCAGACCAGAGGGAGAAAGCAGTGCTGTACCCAGAGAGAAAGCAGTGCTGTGCCCAGAGAGAGACCCGAGCCCAGTCCAAAACCCTGACCAGATCCATGGCGAGGCCCATTTCACTCAAGAATATAGTGTGAGTACCTAGAAAACTGTGCAGAACCAATCTCTTAGTTAAAATAATATAATTCAATCCTATTTTAATCTAAGTAGAACTGCCTCCTAGCTGTCACCTGTCATTTTAGCTGCAAAATCTGCCACTTGTCATTTTGAACTTTAAAATTTGCAAAACCAAAAACGACCTTTATTTAATCGCTCATATCTCCGCAACCGTTTGTGCTAGAGACTTGCAATAACTTTTATTTGAAAGCTTAGAATCTTAGCTTTGAATCGCACCTAGAACCGCATTCCTACCCCTTATAGTTTTACCGCAATCGCGGAACACGCATCCGCGAATTTTACCGCGATTTGCAAATTTCTCCACATGTAAAAAGACAGCAGTTTTTCTTCCATTTGCCAGAAATTCGTTTAACCAGCTAACTATCCCTGCATCATTGCTAGTGTGAGCCTGGACTAATATTAACTAGATACCACTCACCCTGAACCTCTGAAAGGGAATTAAAAAGCGTTTCCAGCATATTTCTCATCCATTGCTAGCACATATCAAAGCATTGGGCCTGTGTTTTCAAAACTCCTATCTGTTTTCTGTTGTCTAAGCTTGCTGGATTGAACTGAATCACATTTGATTGCATTTCTGAGAACTGTGTGTTTTCCTTCCATTTCCTTGCCTTGCATCAAGGGGGGGGGAGGGAATTGCCAGAGAAAAGTGATTACATTGTTTTGTTGAAATCATATTGAGTATTTCTATACTGCATTTCATTCATTCAACCTTGCATCCATTTGAACTCTATAAAGCATTTTGTACCACATTATACTTTTGTTCCTATTTACCAGTGTGCTATTCAATTATTAATTTATTATAAAGCGTGATATATATATCTATTTTAAATTATCAAATAAACCTTTTAAACTTGCAAAACAGAACTACTTCTTGGCTCAGTGGGGTCAGGGGGATTCCAAGAGAGGGGTGTTATATAGGGGTAGTCATCCAGAACGCATGAACTGGACCTAAAGATATATCCATAAGGGTTTTCATTCAGTATTCTAGACTAGGCGTTGACTCAGCTGTAGTGCTGAATTGAATCCTCTTACAGCCTTCACAGGGACCACCCCATTCCACAATGTCAGAAGGTGCTGAATGGAGAAAATGTGCACGGTGCAGCAGCTTTTTGCCGACGTGGGCCATTTGACATCACTGATCAGAAAGCTCTAGGACCTCGCTGGGAGAAGTGGATAAGAAGATTTGAAAACTACCTGCATGCACATGACGAAACTGCGCCTGACAAATTTGCCAGAAGGCTGCTAGTGAACTTAGTCGGAGATGAGGCAGAAGGCCTCCTACCCACATTCCTTCCAGACACTTATCCAGGCCTCAAGGAATCGCTGAGCGCATATTTTGACCCTCAATGCAACATCCACCATGAAAGACACCTTTTCAACACAACGTGCCAACTGGTGGGTGAATCAATGGATGCTTTCGTAACTCGTATTTGCAAGTTGGTGGTGCACTGCAAGTTTGACACATTCTCGAATGAAGAAGCCATTCAACTGTGAATTATAGAGGGTGTCTGTCATCGTCATTTAGGAAAAAGTTGCTCCGAGAACCTCTCCCGCTGGCTACCATATTGCAAATGGCAAGGACAGAGTCCAGGGTGTACGCACAAGCTTTGCAAATTGAAACTTCTATGGTTGCTAAGAAAAGAGCAAATCTATCAATTATCATCATCGGCCCGAGGAGGACTCACTGGCAGCAACATGTCTATAGGGCCTGTGTCGTCCAGAAGATGTTATCGATGTGGTCTTCCCCATCAAGAAAGAGGGAAATGTTCAGCATTTGGTTGTGCCTGCACCAAGTGAGGCCGGGAAAACCATCTAGCTGATTGTCGGGGTACAGCTCTACTCCATCCATACAAGAGTTCAGCGCATGCAGCAGTGGTCCAAGGGGAGATGCCAGTGTGAGGCAAAACCTTGTGCGCCATGTGAGACAAGTGACGGGAAGGTCTCCTTCGCTCTCACCCCCCAGAGAAGCAACTCAGCGTGATTACACCTACACGATGAACGGCATGATGACCCACATGCAGGTGACCTCAACCTGCTGACAGGAGAACATCAGGCCAAATTCCTGAACACCGGCGCCACCCTGAACATTATGTGTGTGACACAATACCGCAAAATGATGCCCCTGCCATGGCTATGTCTGTCTGACCTGAAGGTTTTCCAGATCGCAGCGAGAGGGCCAGTGCAACACCACAGGAAATTCTCCACATCATTGCGATACAAGGAAAAGTGCACCCAAGCTGAGTTTCACGTGCTTCAAGGAGAAGTTCCCGGGAGCAACCTACTTGGTTGCCCCACAGCCATTGAGATAGAAATTGTGGCAGTAACATACAACATGCAGTCTAGGTTCTCGGCCAACTGTTCCCAACCCTGTTCAAAGGCATTGGCTTCCTGAAAGGAAGTCCTGTGACACTACACATCAACAAATCTGTGCCACCAGTTGCTCAACACTCCAGGAGGATTCCAGTGCACCTGCAACCACTGGTGGAAGAATAGATACAATTCCTGTTGAATGATGGCATAATAGAACCTGCTGATGGCCCCACTCCAGGGGTATCACCCACGGTAGCTTTTCCCAAGAGAGGATCAAACAACAAGAAATGCATATGTTTCAACATGCGCCAAGCGAACAAGGCAATCGGGTGCGAGATGCATCCCAGAATGCACTTGGATTATATGATCAGCCTACTAAATGGAACAAAAGTGTTTTTAAAACTTGACCTAAAAAAAGGATATCATCAGATTGTACTAGATGAACAATCCAGTTATATCACCACATTTGCTACACCGATTGGGCTCTTCAGATATAAGAGACTAAGCTTCTGCATCTGCTCAGCTGCCAAGATATTTCAAGAGATCGTGAGGAGAGTGATTCGCCATGTGAATAACTGCTTCAACTATAGCAACAACATCTTGATATTTGAGGCCACGCTGGTGTCTCTAATTTGTCTCTTTGTTAATTTCCTCACATGCCATGGCCATCCCAGAGCAATCACATCTGAAACCAACCCAAGATCACACGAAGCGATACATCGCACTTCTGAAGGTACAAGAAGTGATCCGATCTGGGAGGTGGAGAGATCTGCACAGCACCAGTGAAGTATGAGAAACCCATCTTGCAGTGGAAATGCCTGTGTTCAAGAATGTAAGAGAAGAACTGTCGATATCGACGGATGGACTTGTCATGAGAGGGCATCAAATAGTTCTTCCCTCAGATCTATGATAAGCAGTCATTGATCTGGCACATGAAGGTCACCGTGGAATGGTGGCCACAAAGACACAAATTATAGACATCATGTGGTTCCCGGGGATGGATCAAATGGTAGAGCGCACCATCAATGCATGCTACCTATGCCAGAGCACCTCTAGACCACACAGACCAGAGCCTGTGGTAATGTCAGAAATACCTGGACCCATCTCGCAATTTACTTCTTCGGCCCCTTCGAAGAAAACAAATATTGGCTGGTCATCATGGATGAGTTTTCTTGATTTCCCCTGGTGCAACTAGGAAGAAACTGCTGTGACACATGAAGGGTTGATGAGAGAGGGAGAAGATGAGCCAAGAGAGAAGCAGGAAGAATGTTGCACCAGGTCCAGCAGGTGTTTTTGAAAGCCTGTACGCCTCATTAAAGAGATGTGCAGACATAAAAAACTGAGAGTGACTTTTTGTTTGCCCGAAGGGGGGAGATGTCATGTCCCAGCAAGGACACAGTTAACGACACACCTGAGCTCCATCACTAGAGGTGTCAGCCAATGAGGATGAGTGCACATTGCACATGCGAGCTAGGATATTCTGCGCGTAGGCAGTTGCCAGAACAGTGAATAAAGAGGAGTTATAACATTCTCGGACTCAGTGTTATCATTCTCTTTGCACTGGAGTTAACCCCAAGTTCACTCCAGTGTTTCTAGCACACCTTCATGCCATTTCACATATGAAGGACAGGATAGGGGTGTATAGGATGATGGACTGTGCGTAGTAGGAAAGAGCAAAGGCAGTGATGGATATTCTTGTGATGGAATCTGCTTTTCCTGACATTTTGTGCTTATGTGGATTCTTTAAATAAAGTGATGAGTAACACCCAGCAAAGATGTTGGATATTTTCTGATGCTTGGAATCATTATTTTGTAATTTCAGCAACCAAGGAAAAACGGATTTTAGAGCACTTCTGGGTTTCCATGCAATGAAGCACTGCCTTTTATGCAGTTTCCCTTTTCACTCGGTGAGGTTTAGCACGCATAGGGCTTTTTGCGGCCATTTTGCTGGTTCTGGTGCCACCAGCACACAGTGATGCCGCTGGGCAGAGCCAGTGGGTCAGGACATCCCACAAGCCCCCCCTCGCGATTTGGCTTTTGACCGTCCGTCAAGGGAAGTCGCAAGATTGGGATGATCTGTTTCTTTTCTTTCTGGTCCAAATGGCAAAATTCATCAGCTTCTCCCATCAGTGGTGGATCGACCGGTTCTCCTCGTTGATTCCTGATGAGAATATTGAGCGATACCCCAGACCCTTTGGATCTTTGCTTCTGGTCCCTGGGTGGTCCTCCTTGGTTTTAGTCTCCATGGTTTCCAATTCTAGGATGACAAAGTAAAAGCATATTTGTAGACATTTCCCCACCACTATTTATGTAGTGGGGCAGATACATACATTTTGACAAATCAGGACAATTTTTTTCTATCGGCAATGTATTGATTATATAGATGCAATATTTTTATAGTTGGAATTCTAGGGAGCTGGAGTGACCCCTCTGGGGTCCCCGAAGATTCCTCTAGTTGCTGCAGAGTGTGCCTAGGATGGTAACAATTCAGTTGTTTGATATGGACCCACTTATCTTCCCCCTCTGCCAAACTGCCTTTGGGGACACAGATTTTTTAGGTGACTGGTGAGATTTTGTATACAATTTCAAAAGGACCCCTCCAGCTAGGCAAAAATGTGTGCTGTTTGGCCTGGTTCCTTTGGAAATTGTATAAGTAGACCCGGTCTCCTACATGGTATACTTTTCTAGTAGTCTTTAAGTCATAGTGGGTCTTTATGCTGTCTGCAGATCTTTCTAGATTTCGCTGAGCATAGGCAAAAGCATGTTGAAGGTGTTTTCTCAGATTTTCAACATACTCATGAGTTGTGGAGGCATTGGTCAATGTCTGCTCTTGGGTTCTGTAGGGCAGATGCTGCGTCCAGTCATCAGCTCAAACGGTGACATTTTAGTTGCAGATGAAGGGGTAGATCTGATGGCCATCAGGACAAGAGGTAATCAAATATCCCAACTTGGCCCAGAATCTGCAACAAACTTTTTTAATATGCTCACAATTGTCTTGTTGTATCTCTACTGCACCACTAGAGCCTAGCCGGTAGGTAATGTGTAGTTTCCTTTTGACCCCAAGTATCTCCCACATCTTTGTCATTACTTCGCTAGTGAAGTGGCTACCTCGGTCTGACTCGATCCTTTGGGGTAGTCCAAAATGCGAGAAGATGTGGTTGATCATCAGGGCAGCTGCTGTCTCTGCCTTGTAATTTGGGGCAGGGAGACATTCCACCCATTTAGTAAACAAGCATGTCACGGTCAACATGTACTTGTTCCCCCTAGAGGAGCGAATCACGGGCTCGATAAAATCGACTTGTAAATCTGACCATGGCAGTGTCATCCCCCTCTTTTGGAGAGGTGCACAGTGTGTGAGGGATGTTGGCTAAAATTGTGCACACACAAGACACCTCTTCAAGTATTGGTCGAGGGCCTCCCCCATGTGTGGCCAGTATGCAACCTCTCTTAAAATTTCAAGTGTTGTATGAAACCCCCTATGACCGGCTGTGGCCGCATCATGGCCGTGACTTAACATCAGGCTTCGGAATGAGATAGAGACCACCCACTGATCATGGCCAGCTATGGATCTCCTCACCAACAAACCGTCTTGGATTCTGAACATTTTTGGACATTTCATTACCACTCTGAGGTCCTCTTTCCCTATGAAATTGGTATCCGTCAGGTGAAAGTTCTCAGGGTCCTCAATGGGTTGATAAAACTTACCAATTATTGGATCCCCTTTTTGAGCCGTAATCAAATCAGCATCTGGGGTCGCCTTTCTCCATTGTGCAGTTGAGAGTTCATTGTGAGCATTTGTCTGGGACCTAGTGATAGCAGTGACCTGGATTTCCCCCAACAGGGACTCGATCTTAAGTAGATCCCGTTGGATGGCTCCGGTTTTAGCCAGCTGATCAGCTAGGTCATTTCCAGTTGTGTCTGGACCCTCTACTTTAGAATGACCCTTGATCTTTTTCCAGTAGACGGTCATCCCATTCGAGGTGACCAGATCATCAATATTTTGGATTAATTTCCCATGTTTCAATGGTTTGTTATTAGCACATAGCATGCCTCTGGTTTTCCAGTTAACCAGATGCTCCACAAACCCGTTCCGTACATAATCTGAATCTGTGATTATGACCAGTTTGTGGAGTTGGTGTTGGACAGCAGTGAGGATGGCTTAATGCACAGCAATCAACTCTGCCACTTGACTACTTCGGGTACCAATCTTGTACCCAGCAGAGGGTTCTGGGGCATCATTCACCCATGCATTCCCTACGCCGGCCACAGGTTCTTTTTCCCCATTGTTGTCAACAGGGTAGGAGCACTCATCCACATAGACAGTGGGCATTCTCTCACACTGGTCTTCTTCAAAGACTTTGTGTTGGGAATTAAGGTATGCCTCCATGTTCTCCTTGATTTTAAGACTTTCGTCCTCGAGACAGTTTTCTCTGGCACAATCATGCAAGTCAGCCAGACCTTGCGCGAGGGGACTCTTCTTGTTTTGGCCATATCTGATCTCCACAGGAAAGCCTTGCATTGACAGAATCCAAGAAGTAATTCGGGAATTACTCACATTTCCGGCCCGGATTCTGTCACTTTGGAGATATTGCAGAGGCTGGTGTGGAGTCTCCACTATGATGTGTTCCCCCTGGATAAACAGCGGTAATTCTTCAATGCCCACACCGTTGCCAGGAGTGCCTTCTCACAATCGTTGAATTTTTCCTCCACAGAGGATAAAGTTTTACTCGCATATGAGATTACTTTATTGACCTTGTCATGCTTTTGGTACAATACTACAGTCAAGCATGTATTTGAGAACCCTGTCTCCAAGAAGAACTCCTTGTTTTTGACAGGGTAAGCTAGGCAAGGCGCTTGTGAGAGGCTTCTTTTGAGTTGTTTTACTGCCTCGGCTTGTTCCGGACTCCACTCCCACTTGAACCCCCTTCAAAAGATGGATCAGGGGTCTTGTGATCTCTGCGTAGTCCTCAATGAACTTTCTACTTTAATTAGTCAGTCCAAGGAGGCTCCTTAGTTCCCGCAGAGTTGTGGGGTCTTTTGATTTCTGGAGTGCTTCCACTTTCTTTTCCTGGGGACAGAGACCCTGGGGAGTAATCTCATGCCCCAAGAAATTGACACAGGTTCTACAGCACTGTGCCTTTTGAAAGGAAAGTTTTGCTCCGGCAGCCCTCAACTGGGTCAGAACATAACGGATCTCTGCTATGTGTTCCTCCACAGTCAAGCTTTTGACTAAAACATCATCTACATAGGCCAGGTTACCCCTTTCACCCAGATCAGGCATGGCCTTGTGTAGAAAGATGTTGAATTCATTTCCGGAGTTGATGTATCCGAAGGGAGTCCGGGTCCATGTGTACTGCTGCCCCCCGAAGGTAAAGGCCAGCTGTATTGGTCCTCCTTACTGACAGGTGCAGTCCAGTACCCATTGGTCAGGTCTATTGCAGTGAATACCTGTGACCCCTGGATCTGGGCCAGCCCTCAGTCTATGTAGGGAAGAGGCCATCGGGAAATATGGACCCATTTGTTGAGCTCCCTAAGGTGGGCACAGAGTCTCCACTGGCCGTTTGGCTTCAAAATCCCCACCACCGGATTATTGAAGGTGCTGTGGACTGGACGGATTATCCCACAGGACTCAAGATTCTTAATTATTTCAGTAAGTAAGTACTCTTTAAGTCGCTGTTATCCACCTCTATTGGAATGGTGTCATGTTCTATATTGACTAGTGGTGTTGGGTTTACCCCAACCCTTGTTGTTGGAAATAAGCATTTAGATGAATATAGGCATCAGGGTTTTTCAATTTCTGTCCTCTTTTAACTTTCACTTCCACTGAGAATTGTCGGGTCCTTTCTGGGATGGTGACTTCCTCTGCAATCTGAATTTCAACTGCATAAGGCAGCAGTGGAGCTGACCTAAATGCTTTCTCTGGGTCATCAAAGCCCATGGGATTATCCGCTAATCGGGACCAAGCTTTGAAGTTTATTAGGTCCAAACTAATGGCAAAGCGATTGAGAATGTCACTGCCTAAGTGAAAGGCGGCAGTGACGTCTCGCACGACCCAACAATTATGGACTATGCTCTTGTTGCCTATGAAGATTTTGAGCATACACCTGCTTGGCAGGAGATGTTTGGAATTGGGTGTTTCCAGATCCATTTCCCATTTGTCTATCAGTTTAAATGTGGGAATGGCTGGATCTTTTGGGAGTTGGCGGAACATGGCTTCATTGATGAAGCTCTTACCGTTGTTCACACACACTAGGGTGAGAACAGAGTCCTTCCCTTCATTTAACTGATTAGGGATTAACAGCTGCTCTCCAAGTTTCTGAATATCAGCCAGGCTCTGATCTGATTTCTCATCTTTCTGGACTATAGGAGTGGGAATTTCTGATTGTGAATTTGTAAAGAATTTCACAGTGTTGATTTTCAGAAATAGAGAGGACCCCCATCACCATTTTGTTGTCCTTCTGCTATTACTGTCACGTCTGGGATTTGGTTGTTCTGGAGGTGAAATTCTACTTGGTCAGATTTTTGTTCAACCATGTGGCATGTGCCGTTTAAACTAACATGGTTGACACTCTGTTTTAATTTTATTGGTCGGCTAGTCTGGGTCCAGAGGACCTTGTTTAAACAATCTATTAGGGGTGTCAACCTATGCAGGATGTCATTCCCCAGTAAACAAGGGGTGCCCTCTGGAGTTACAACTATGACCGGTGCTTCACCTTGTGTTGCCCAATTTTAATATCCAAATCCGCAGTCCGCTCAATGGGAATTTCCTTCCCGTCAAAGTTCTGAAGTTGTCCAGGAAGAGGGGTGAGGGGAATTTGGTATTTCTCCCCCTTCCCGCATTCAGTTTAGCAAAGGCCCTTTTTGACAGAAGGGTAGCTTGGGATCCAGTGTCCACCAGTGCCAAAATTGTACACTGCCCCTGTATCTGGACCGGGCATAGAATCTTCCCTCCTTCTCCTCAAGGGGGCACAGATAATGTACATTTTTGGACAACTCGTGGGTTAGTTTCTTGGTTTTAGACACTGTTAGAGAGGTGATTCGGGCAGGATTTGGTTTGGTGTCTTGGGAATCTGAAAGGAAAAGGTGCCAGCTAGATGTGGGAGAAGTTTTGGATTCCCCTGGTTCAGATTCTGTGCTGACCCCCACAGCCCTTTTTGGAGGCAGTCACCAGGATGGGTTTGAACCAGGGGATTGTCATACTGTTGATTCTGGGGTTGGATGATGGGTGGCGCTAGCTCAGTCCCCACATCTACCCAGTCTGGATTTGAATCCTTTGGGACCCATTTCTCTTTGGGAGGAGTTCCCCCATCTCTGAAGGAGAAGATCCTTTTCCCAGGATCCTCTGAGGACCCCTCTCCTTCAAATTAGAATATTTGTACCTCCTCCTCAACATGGGTTTTTTGGGCTCTTTATTTCTCCTACCCCCTCTCTGCTCCTTGGGTGGCAGACTTTCATGGGCAGGAGATTTGGGTTCTGGTTCCTGGGTTTCCAGGGGCTTTTTACAAATGGGGAAGGAAGCTTCCTCCAAGGCTTTACACCCCCTTCCCCTTGTGTCTCCTCCCTGGGAACCGGTGGGTTGTCGGGGTTCTTTCCCCCGTCATTGCTCTCGAGCACCAGGTCCTGAGTTTGAGGCATTCTGCGCCGCCATGCTCATCTGAGGGTTCTGTTGAGCCCTCAGCATGCGACCCAGATCCTGTGCCATGTTTTGGACATGGCGCTCTAGTTGTGACACCCGCTCAGGCTGATACGGGGTTCTCATTTCTCCCATGGGCTCATCCCGTGAAGGGTAGCTATCCCTTCTCCCAAAATACCCCGGGTTAGTGAGGTTTGGGTACCCCTCCACCCCTGGTCTCCCCTCTCCCGGATTAGGTTGTCTGGGCTCAGGATATTGGGGAAAGAATGGTGGATTGTTCTGGGGTTGAAAGTTTTGCGGGTACCTTGGGAAGAAATTCTGTCCAGTATTTGGGGAATTACTGCCCTCCTGGGGGAAGTGAGGAGGAAAGTTCCCCTGGGTTAACTACTGTCTGGTTGGACCCCCCCTCTTTGCCTGGAGGAGTCTACACATAACCCAGGATGGGTCTATTTCCCTTGTAGCGGGGGCTGATGTAGTCAGGGGAGTTAGGGGTCCCATTTGTGGCCTCCCTGGCTCTCTGACTGTGATTGGCCAGAGGGCCTTCTGGGCTTGGGGTTGCTTTGATTCTGTGCAGGCAGGTTTTTAGGCCCCCACATCTCTAAATCTAAAATGGGGGCAACCTTCACCTCTGCCACCTTAGCAGCAGCAGGGGTGTTGGTTGGTTTGGGGCTTTTTACATTATTTTTGTTTTCTATGGGCTTTTGCACCTCGTAGATTTGCGTGGCTTGTTCAATGACCCAGTCTAGTGATCTTTTCTCATGAAAGTCTCTCACTAGCTGGGTCGTGATGTACTTGGGGAGAGCATGGAAAAAAGTATTCACAAACTCTTTGCTGCCAGTGCGCACCCTTCTGGTGGTCTGTGCAAAGGCACGCTTTAATTCCTGAACAAATTCTTGTGAGGGCCTGATCTTCCCCACATTGCAAGTTGTAGGCTGCCTTGCGAGCCTCTTGAGGATTCCTGTGCACAGAAAAATGCTTCAAGATGGCCGCCCTATAGGTGGACCATCTAGAATGATTCTGATCCTCCAGCCCTGCAAAGAAGCTGGAGTACTCTGGAGAGAAGGTCCATTTCACATATTGAATACAGCTTTTGCTGTCCTTCAAATGGAAAGTTTCCATCATCTGTTCAAAGAGCTCTAGGTGCTCCCAAACTGAATACTTTGCGTTCTTATGATAGGGCATGATGACGCTCCTTATCGCTTTGATTTGCTTAAGGGGATCCTTGAGCAAGGCCCTTCTGACCTTGTCTGCTTTTTTGGTTCGGGTGACCCAGGTCCACTCCTCCTCTGACTCAGAGGCACTGCTACCAGAGGTGCTCCTCTGGTCTTCTAGGCTCTCCCGGATTCTGCGTGCCTGGGAATGGCTGGCAGAATGTGGGGACCTAGTTTCCTGTGTCCTGGGGCGCTCAGAGGAGTCTTCTGATTCCTCCTTGCTCCCAGGATTTGATGAGTACCCCCCTCACTGTCCTAGCTGGGCAGAGGTTTTCAGGATGCCCTTAGTGGGCCTACACTCATGGAGTTCCCCACTAAATTTGACAGTACTTGGGAACCCATACCCAGATGCCCGCCCATCCATTCCTGGGAGGTGCTGGCCTGTGAGCCCCATATTCCTCAATGGATTGAAGTTTGCCATCCCGTGGCCCTTGGCTCATGTGCGCCAGTTGACATGGGGGTGGCAGAGTCCAGAGACTGGTAGAGATGGAGGCCTCTGGTACTAGGGTTCCTGAGGTTATGCTCAGGTGTTTCCCTTTCCCAGCAAACCTCATCTCTCTCAGCCCCTGCTCCCTGTTGACATGCAAGAACCTGAGCTTTCTGTTCCTCTATCAAGGCCTGTAATTTTCTCACAGAGAGCCTCATTGTCTCTCTGTGCTTCCTCTGTCGTTTTAGAGTACTGGGCCAGTTCTTGCTGCAGGAGGATTACCTCCTGAGTCCTGTCCATACTGGCCTGGTCCTTCCTTGCTAGAGCCTCTTCCACCCTCCTGGTATGCTCTTACAATTTTTCATGGTCTCTTTGGAGGTCACCCAGTCCCTGAATGGCCAGGTGATTTTCTTCTAGCTTCTCTTTTAAATAACAGACTTCCAGGTCATCCCTCTGTCTTTGGAGCGCACCAGCTTTCTGGCGTTCCTCATCAAATTCTGCCTGGGTGTCCAGGTCTTTGAGAATTAGTTTATTATTCTCTTCTTTTTCTTGGCCTAGGCGGTTTGTCAGGGTGACTACCTGCTCCACGCATGTCCTGTTGAAATGTATTTGCTGTTCCAGCTTTGTCTGGCTCTGCAGTAGAGAGTCCAAACTTTCTTGGTACTCCTTCTGCAAGGCCAGCATTCTTGTATCCTGTTCTACCTTCTCCTGCTGCAGGATACCCATGTCTTTTTTTATTTTGATTAGGTACTGCCTAATTTCATTTTCTGATTCCTGGCTCCTCTGTAGCCTTTGCTCTACAGAGTCCAGATCAATTTGGGCTTTTTCTAATGCCTGCAGTTGCTTGTTTGCCAGATCTAGGCCCTTGGCATATTTGTCCTGTATTGCTCCAATATGGAGGTACAGATATGCCGCTATTTTGGCAATCTTGCTTTGCTCTTCCTTTGCCTTAGGGGCAATATACAGTTCACTCAGGGTCACATGTAATGGACCCTGAGCTTTTCATATGTCTACTCCTGTTGCAGTGGTCTGTTCTGTGATTGCCTGCAACCACACATTCTGATCCTGCTCTGTCCATTCACCCCTTACAAATAATTTATGCAGTAGGTGTTTTTTAGCCATATTGATTTCTTCCAAGGTCGCCATTCTGGAAATATTAATTTCCTTTCTGATTTACAGGAGTTTATTTTATTTTTGCAAAACAGACCAATTCTTTAGAGTGTTCCTATTGAGGGGTGCTTTTCACAGTGTAACACAGCGTAGTAGCCCAACAGGGTTTATGTACCCCGTCAGTTAGCACACTGTATTAGACTGTCACAAGTGGTATGTCTAATTCAGAAATCCCGGCGCATGAGCCCCAAATCTAGTAAGTCTAGTAAGTGATGCACAATTGAAACCCTTAATTATTTATTTATGTCTATAAGTTCTTTTATTTCTGGATGATATACCCTTATATCACGCCCCTCTCTAGTAACACCTGAATGGAAGTTCCTGGGGCAGAGAGCAGGAGGAAGGTGCCTGTTCTTTGGGGCACGCTGTGGAATTTGCTTTGAAGTTCTGTGACTGGCAGCAGTAGTTGACTTTAAAAATCCACTTTGTTTAAATTTTTCTTTGATGAAAATAAACTTACATTTTCAAAACAGGCCAAAAAATCTCTAATTCCAGTCTTTTAAACATAGAGATTAAATAGTTGCAACCTATATTGTTTTTGATAGCAAGTCCCTTAATTTCAACCATGTGATTTTAACTGCACAAGTTAAGCTTCCAATGCACTTAACTGACAGCTATCAGACAGGCAGCCAGCGGTACTGCGCCCATTTCTGACAGATTTTACAGACCAGCACAGTTTTTAATATAGATATTCTTGTGATGGAATCTGCTTTTCCTGACATTTTGTGCTTATGTGGATTCTAAGTGATGAGTAACACGCAGCAAGGATGTTGGATATTTTCTGATGCTTGGAATCATTATTTTGTAATTTCAGCAAACATGGAAAAACAGATTTCAGAGCACTTCTGGGTTTCCTTGCAATGAGCACTGCCTTTCATGTAGTTTCCCTTTTCACTCGGTGAGGTTTAGCGCGCATAGGTCTTTTTGCGGCCATTTTTCTGGTTCTTGTGCCACCAGCACACAGTGATGTCGCAGGGCAGAGCCAGTGGGTCAGGACATCCCACAGAAGCGCAACTGGACATCAGGAGCTTGGGTCCAAGTTCAGAGGGTAGCCAGGTGACTAGTGCATGGGGCAGTCAGGGCATCAGCAGAGGAAAGGAAGCGAGAAAGTGGAAGCAAAAAGGAATGTCTTGAGTTGCTTCCGGAACCAGAGGTGGTTCTGCTCAAGTTTGAGGGAGACAGTGAGGCTGTTCCCGAGGAAGGCCCCAACCGAAGAGAGAGAACTGCCCCCAACTCGGCATGGAAAAGTGACTGACCCTCAGAGAGTTGGAGGAGGATGAGTGGAGAGCTCAAGAAAGGAGATAATTAGGAAGTGAGCGTTAGAGGTAGTGCGCTTCCAGGCCCCAGAAAACCTTGCGGACGATGCAAAGGGTCTTGAACTTGATCCTTGCCACCACAGGGAACCAGTGAAGAGATTTCGGAGCTGAACAGATATGATCCCCTGGCTTGAGGCCAAGGACAAGTCTTGCAGTCCTGTTCTTGATAAGTTGTAGAGGTCGGAGACTAGACGCAGGAAGGTGTAACAAAAAATGGGGCAAGTCCTCAACAGTCCCACTGTCGCAAGGGCAGTACTTATTCTTGTATATCCAGGTCATGCGAGCTCTCAGCTACAAGATGTTGAGTCTTACCATTGCCATTATACGTCTATGCGCAGGAGAACAAATTGAGCAGACTGACGCATCAATTGGTGGTAAACTTCGACAATGAGATGTATTTGAAGAGTGGGGAGTGACAGGGGTTTAAAAAGGAGGTCCATGTTTGCGTAGAGGAACTTTGGGATGGCCAGAGGAGGCTATCCTAAGGATTCCAATAATGGCAGACAGGAAAACCAGAGGAACACTCACCATGCAGAAATGCATCCATTTTAATGTCCAAAGCTCCTCTGCACCACATTCCTGAAGGGTCCCTGCACTTGCACACCATACTCTGGATGAAAAGGAGGTACACCTTTGCAGTCCAAGAAGCACAGATATGAAAGACTAACCTTTGATCCCCCACCTTAAAGTCAAACACCTTGCATGCAGAAGAAAAATCTAGGACAATGTTTTAAAAACCCTCTGTGCATCCACTCCTCAAAAACATGAAGTGCCTTGATGCTGATCCGTTTGCAAAGCTGATAGAGCTAAGAGTAATCCCTGGCTTAATTAAGACCTACATTGCTGTAGTTTGCTAATCATCATCTGTAAAGCGGACACATACACACATCGCTTTAAGGCAAGTTAAACCACAAAGGTTGTCTAGAGAGCTGCTGATTTCTGAAGTCGTATTGTAGTTTTTTTGTCATTGGGAAGGCCTGACCCATGGTTCGGCACTTGCTGGGAGTCACAATGTTTGCTGATTCAAAAGTGAAAGAGGCCGGACTCTTGTGAGGTGTACAATGAGAATGGCTGCTGTGGAAGATGTTCACTGCCGGAGGGACCATTCGGCCCTGGATACATATCGGCAGGAAAGGAGACGACTGTGGCAGCACCAGATTGGCCAGTAGAGACAAGATGGTGTCCTCATCACAGCAGCGGTGCTCGAGAGGGGCCGTATCCTGCTGGTTGGTCTATAGCAGTGGACTGCCCTGTGCTTTCACATGGAACTATTCAGCAGCGGATATGACGTAACGGCATATGGAGGCACAGGCGTGTGGGTGCAGTGCCCAGGTGCACGCTCAAGGACTGCAGCCCAGTGGGAGAGTGCATGCACAGAGGCACAGAGACTGTAGCCCGTGTCCCTCAGATTTTGAAGCCCAGTTAGAGTACAGGAATCGATGCAGCAGCTCCTGGAGTCTGGGGAAGTGATTAGGAGCCTGGGGAAGCGATTAGGAGCCTAGGGCAGGAACCGGCTTGCGGCTGTGTATGGCCTGGAGAACATGGGCAATTATGTCTTCTACTCTTACAGGTGAGGCACGTTTTGGGGGGCTACTGCGTGGGTTGAGCAATATTCGAGTTATGGAGTACTGCATGCACCCTACATGGGCAGAGGGCCTAATTAAAGCATACGTTCCCATCGGCAACCTGTGGTGGAGCGACGGATGGCAGGGGTACACCCACCGTGGGGGGTCTCCTTTGCTGAGGCACATGACGTGTAAGGATAGCAGCAACATGCATACTGCATTATTATTACATGAACAGTACCCGTGCTTGGTGTATGCTGTGCGATATTTTGTTAAAATCTGAAAGGCCCTGTGTTTGGATAGTATCGATGTAAGATGTCCGCCGTGTGGTACTGCTCTCCCAATCTGCTCCCATGCGCTCTCTTCGCTCCTATGCAGGGGATGTGAGTTTGGGAGATTACTGCTATCGGGACTCTACCGCTATCCCAGAGTGGAAAGGTTTAACCAGGAGACGGTAGGCCTGGACGCAGAAGAACCAGTGTAGATCTAGGTACACGAGGGGGCTTTGTTCTGATAACATTATGCTGCACAGGCACTACAGAGGTGCTGTATCAGTAAAATGAAATGCAGGGATAATCCCAGCCTTGAAATACTCCATCATCATTTCGGATCTGTTCTTATACATTTTTTCTTTTTTTGTTCAATAATATCCAATTGGCTGTTTACGTTTGTTTCCGGGGCCCCGTTGTGTGCATTAAGCATACACCGTGAGTCGTGAGCCTAATTGTAACACTCTGGAGGCATTAAGGCATATCAGCAATGACCATGACAGCATCCATTACCAAGGGAACCTGAGACACAGAGAAGAGGCTATCTCATAAAAAGCCTTGATAATACAGTGGATATCAGGCACAGAGGTAGGGTTACAGGTTCTTTAGGCTGGACCATGTATCTTCCTGTTCTCCACATACTGTACCCTTTGAGTCCCTGAGTCCCAGAGAGATAGGTGCCATTTTGTATTTCTACTTTTACTTCTACTGCTACGCGCTGAGGCTGAAAATCATTATAAAAGTGCAATTATATAATAATAACACCATTTAGAATGGCAATTCATGCAGGATTCCTCCTGCTGCTAAGCGCTGTAATAATGAAGCCGTATAGACTGACGGAGGGATTACATGTGCGGGATAACGACCCTCTTCCCCAAGTATTTTTCGTTTTTTAAATCCTGTTTTATTTTCAAAGAACGTTCAACAAATGCAACCAGTAGCCCTGCAGCCGTTCATACAATCACGGCAATCAATACAATACCTAAAAGACCATGTAGGTTCTGTAACTCCAATGTTGAGACATGTCGGCACATACTTACACAATGCATGGCATTGACTGATATGTATGGTAAGGCTTCACTGATTACCAATCGGATCAGAGTTGGAGCAGGACTTTTGCTGCTGACTCATTGGTGGTCATGGCTGCGGTATTCCATGTTTGGCCGACTTAAGTCTTGCGTCCAACAACAACACTAAAGGGATATTCAGAGAATATGGGTCCGGATTTCACAGAAGCTTCCATACCCTCTGCCACACAATCCTCTCCAGATCCAGAAGGTGGACGAAGTGCGAGAGTGTGAGCTCAGGTACCCATTGTACATCCTTCAGAAAATATTGTTTGAGAGACGGCAACAGTAATCTAGTATCAAAAGACAGCTCATCCGCTAGCCAGTCCACAACAAACTGCAGCTGACCCACCAGGAAATACAATTCAAATTATGGGAGTCTGATCCATCCAGCCACATAGTCCCTTTGTAAAGTGCTCAGCGCTATTCTTTTTCTATGACCCCTCCAAATTAAGCCCCTGATGATGGAGTCCAACTCATTGAATAAGGTTTTAGGGATGTGGAAACGAATATTGACAAAGTGACATAACAAACAAGGGAGCGCTGCCATTTTCAAGAGTGCTACTCTCCCTATCATTGACAGGGGAAGCCTGCTCCAAAACAATATAGCTTCCTTGATACCGTCCAGGGCTCTCTGTGTATTGTGTACATGCGAGGCATGCAAATCATGCCACATATGTATCCCTAGGTATCTGAAGGTATCTGTCTTACAGATCAAATTACATCAGACAGGTGACTCCTATGGAGGTTCTGCAGCCCACCAAGTGGAAACAGACAGAATGTATTCCTACTTATAAGTATGCCTGAATGTTCCGCAAATCGATCAATTACATCAAGAATGTACACCAAATTCACTTCCGGTTATGTGACGTAGAGGAGCATGTCATCCGCATATAATGAAATCAGGTGTCTAACACCGTCAATCTGGATGCCTGCTTCTGAATATTCAGGTCTTAAGTACACTGCCACGGGACAGTGGACAACCCTGTTGGGTGCTTTTCCTCAGCGCCCACCCATTAGACATAAGCTTGCCCATCTGCACCTTAGCCCTCGGTTCAGTGTACACCAGGGATATCCACTGCAGAAAGCCCTCTCGGATGCCAAAACAATGTAGGATCTCATACAGCCACTCCCAGCTGATGGAACTGAATACCTTAACAGCATCGAGGGAGGCAACCGTGTAGTCCAAGTCTGACTTGTTGGTGCTATCTCTAATATGGCGCAGTCTCTGCGTAGTCCATGTGGTGTTCCTTCAAGAGACATACCCCGTCTGGGCTGTATAGGGTGCCTATCACTCTTTTAGTCTGGCAGGCAGGAGGGCTGTGAGGATCATTCAGTTGTGGTTAACCATGGGGAGGGGTCTGTACTAGTTGCAGTCTAATGGCTGCTTATTTGGTTTAAACACTGGTTCTATGATTGATTCGCGTAAGCTACCAGGTAAAATGTCTGTCTCATAGGCCTCCTCTAGGGTGTCCAATAGCCTAGGCACCAGGACGTCAGCATATTCCTTGTAGACCTTCCCAGGCAGGTCATCAGCCCCCAGGGTATTCCTGGACGGCAGCAGCTCCTCAACAGAGAGCGGGGCATCCAGCACTTCCCTCTGTTCTGCTTTGAGGCAAGGCAATGCTATATGAGAGAGAGCCTCTCCAATGTCAGGGGTGCAGGTCTGCTCCCCAGCCGAATATAGGGTCTGATAGTACCTAGCGAACATTGCATTAAACTCCACCTGCCCGCCTTGACACAGCATCAGCAGGATCAATCTGCTCTGGACACATTCCGGAGCAGGCATTGCAGTTAATAACATATATTGAAGACCTACTGTGGGCAAATCAATAGAGGATCCAGCAGGAGCACAGAGAGGCTGCTGCTGACCACATGCCGATGACCATGCCCCAACTCCTCCTCAAGGTATTGCCACATGGGAATCAAAGGGTGATTAACTGTGGAAGGGTCATTATCAAAAGCCATCATTGATCCCTTCTGATGACTATACATAGAAAATAGAATTTCAAAGAATCAAAAAATCCTTATTGCAAGATGGCCAGTGAGCAAATGACACTCTACAGAACTGGAAACAAATACATTTCTTCATGGTAATGGGGGAAAAGAGCCTATGGCGGCCAATGGAAGTGGATGTCAGTGGCAGGCAAACAAAGAGAGGAAATGGAGTAAGTTGGCGAAACTTGAAAGGCAAGCACATGCAAGGTGGCAGTGTAGAGATTCTGATTGTACACAACAACCTATTTTGGCCAACAGGTAACCCATTTGCACTCTTTACAGAACAAGTCCCTTTATAATTTAGCTCGAATGTACTTTCATAAATAGAAAACATAAAAGGGGCTTTCCCTTGGGCTGGTAATTACTGGATTAATCCGTCTGACACATTGCTCCTCTCATGGCTCGTAATTACGTCTCACAGGGATCAAACCCTTGACTTGTACCCAAGAACCTTATCCTTTAACCAATTATGGATGACTTTGCCCTGATTTTTATAAAGGCTAAACAGCCGAAACACGTGTCATCAGCAGATGCAGTTTTGATATTTGTGACAGTTAAAACCTTCAAGTTACAGTAATTTGGTGCAAGTCTCCGGGAGTTTTTTCTTCTAATTGTGTACTTTCATAAATACATTGAAGTTATACTTTTCTTAGTGTTTTATCACAAAACTTAAAAAAGAATTTCAAAGAATAATTTCAAAAAAGCAAATATTGCCTTTATTACATCAATATTATATTGTTCAAAACCATGGAACAGCTGACATTGCTCATTAGAAAAAAGAAGAAAAAACTCAACGCCTGGTTTGACGCTGATCTTGCCTTGCTTAGAAGAAGAACAGACGCATTGAGCAAACATTGTTATGATCTTTGGATCATCTTGTTGAAATAACTTGCTACCAGCACCAAAGCAGTTTCCAGGCAACCAACAACCACAAGATAAAAAGCATCCTTCCACAACAGATTTTCTCAGTCCATCAACAGCTCAGTCAATGGGCCTCATAACGAGTTTGGAGGCAGCCATGCCCTTTATGAGGGTATGGCTGCCTCCAAACTCGGGTCTGGGTTCCCTGAATGGGGAATTACCGGGCCATTCCAACCTAGGAGGTCCCGTAATTCCTCATTCAAGGAAACCATCCCCATTCCCATTCGAGCCCCCATAGGGTTCAATGGTAATGGGGATGATGCTAACAAAGGGCCCTTTAGTAACATGCTGCTCCCCTCGCGGGACCCGCAAAGGAGGTCTGGTCAGACTAGACGTCCAGAGCGGGTCCCGCAAGGGAACCTCGTAATAGGGCAGAATGGGTTTAACGGCGCTGACACCTTTATCGGCGCCGTTAAACCCATTCCGCCAGGGTCATAATGAGGCCCAATGCCTTCACCATCTTCAAAGAGCTGAGAGACCATATTGCTACTAAATCTGATCAATCTGTATCTCAATCCTTATCCAACACCGAGCTATGTTCTTCACCAATAAAGTTAAGACCATCCATGCTACGATTACATGTCGGATGGGCTCTGCTTCCATTTCTTCCATGGAGCTTTGTCTTTCCAGTTGCTTCTCTGCTTTTCGCACGGTTTCACTAACCGAAATTGTGAAAACTGTCTCCAGAATGAAGGCATCCTATGAAGTTGTATCACTGACCAACATCCACCATCAATGCCAATATCATATCAACAGATCCATCTCTTGCTGACCTGATAACAACGTCTTCCACCGCCGATTCCCTGACTCTCTAAAAAAACTTGATTGCCCCATTACTAATGAAACCCACTAACGACACCCTCACCCCCCCCACATTTTCACAAACTAGAGGCCTATTTCAAACATTTACTTCCTGGTCAAGATCGTGGAGAAATTGACCAATCAGCAATTGATGGACTGCTGTGAACCACACATGCTTCTTCAAGACCACCAATCAGGGGTCTGGATGCACTGAATCCTCCAAATTCATGCAAGCTGAACTCTTCCACTCATTTGTCAACCACACACCTGCTTATAGACCTATCATCAGTCTTTTATACCATCAATTTTGCTCCCCTCCTCAGTCAGCTTTCCAGCTCTTTCAGCAATAAAGCTAGTGCTCTCAAATGCATTTCCTCATTTCTGCAGAACTGTGAAATTTAGGTGCTCTTGGGCTGCTTCTTTTCTAGCACCTTCACCCATAGCTGTAGATTACCTCAATGGGATGCACACTCCCCTGGATTTTCAACACTTCCCTTAAACCACTAGAATACATAATTTACTCCTTCTCCCACTCATTTCAAATGTATGATAATGACACAAAAATCACCTTCAGTTTAGGTGACACGGCTCTAGACCCTCTCAATATCTTCACTTGCTTCACTGTCATCCATGATTGGATTACTGATAACAGCCTTCACCTGAATGCTGCCAAAACTGAGATGGTTTGTGCAGGTTTCACAAACCTACCTCTCTACCCATTTTATGGCCTTCCTCCTTTCGGACATGCTCCTTCCTTCTGCACCCTTACCAGGAAGCCATGGATTTTCTTTAATAGTCTCCTTACATTCTACCTTATGATAATTAACCTAACTAAACAATCCAAATTCCATTACACATACTGAGATGCATCCTCCCTCTCCCTGACTCTAACCCCAAAATTGAAGTCTCCAGAGCATTGCTTTTGTCCCGGTTGGATTATTGCAACAGTTTCTTCTTAGACCTGCCGAAATCCAATATCTACCAGATCCAGCTCATTCCAAAGAAGGCTGCAAGGATGATCCTCAGCACACGCCCCCAAGACAACATCACCCCCTGCTCTAGTTTCCTTTCAAATCCTTTCTAATGTTCATGGTACCGTACCACCTCATTCACTGAGCTTACTGGTACCTTTGCCCTACATTCCTGCAAAAAAAGGAAATATCCTCTGACTAGACTTCTTAGCTCCATGAACTCCAAGATGATAATCTTTGCCCCATTCAATAAGTTGAAATTTGGTGACAGGGAACTGAACACGGCTGGAGAACAACTTCGGAATAACCCTCCATGTCACCATTAGGAAAGAGGAACTAGACACATCATTCAGGAAAAAAACTGAATACGCACCTATTCTAGAAGTTCCTGGACACTTACGTGCTGCCTCCACTAATTCACATAGACCCAGAACAGTTCACTCAATCTTCCTTGCAGTTGCACACCTTGACTGAGGTTCGACTTTGCAGTCTTCTATATGTGCTTATAAGTATGCCCTTTTTATGAACTATATTGCTTCGTCTCATCCCTGTTAACTGCAGTAAGGTTACTGCTGGGAGGATAGTTCAGGAACAACGCAGAGCAACACAGGTTCAAATCCTGGGCCTACGATTAGAGACTGGTCTTCGGTATTAAGAGTGTTATGAAAGATTCATAATAAGATTCATTAATGTTTGTTCTTGTTTTGTTTCGCCGTATCTGGCTAATGCTGTTTCCTGTTAGGCATAACTCTTGTAAGGCCAGTAAACGTACTAAGTAGCTCTATTGTTAACCTCTGTAAGTCCACGTTCTGCACTTATCATCTTGCATTGTTGCTCGGTCTGTTCTCCCTGTTTCTTGTCTTGCCATCTAATTTATTCATAAAATGACTGTAAATAACATGGACACAGATCTAATACTTTGATTAATCTTTTCAGCAAAAGGACTTGGTGTATTTGTGTTTCGATAATTTATTTCCTAAACTTTAAAAAAAGAAATCCAAATCAAATCGTATTGAAAAAAAACATAATTGCAGATTGCTTGATATTTAATGACTTGAGAACCTGTAGATGATACATTTTGCAAACAATAACTGATGACTTAAAATAAATGCTTAGATTCTTATGCTCCCAAGATCACATGGTTCAATGAAATGGCGTAGTTGGTATTTATTTTTTTTGTTTGTTTCAGCAGAGGCTCTTCGGACAGATCTCAACAGAAACTAAAATGGAGGAGATATGTCTGAGATCTAGGTGGTGCACCTTTTCGTATGGTGCAAATTTAAACTAGTCCAGGAGTCATAACTTAGACTCCTGCAGAAGTGATATGATAGGGTGTATGTGAGACGCTGAAGTGAGGAAGCATTGAGAATTCATACATTTTGGAATGGTGCAAATTTCAACTAGCCCAGGAAGCATAATTTAGACTCCTGCAGAAGTGATATGATACAGTGTATGTGAGACTCTGATCTGATAAAGGATTGAGAATTCATTCAAACCAGAGTGGAGGGGTAACTTCGGATATACCCTGCTGGGGTGGTGTGAATTTGCAGATAGTGTAGAGACTAATTTCTAACTTCTAACATGATTAACTACTAACTCCTAACATGCAGCGAACTAATACAATTAGTGTTTAGATTGAGACAGCTGAATCTCTGGTGCAAACATATGGTGCAAACTGGAATATAATTGGATTGCAGACACATGCTCTGAAATGCTGTGTAGAAAATATATGCAGGAATTAAAGCTACTCTTGCAATGAAAAGATTTGAGGGTTAGAGAACTTGGAATGTGCAAAATCATGTTGCTCAAAGTAGGACCATTATCTGTGTTCTAGCACAGGAAGCCAGAATAAGAAATGTAACTCATTGATTCTGCCGTTGATTGAACTAAAACTGGTGACGGTAGAATAGTATGGGGACTTCTGGAAGTTTCCAGGAGGCTTGGCTATTCAGAGGAGGTGTCTGATTGACATATGACAGCACGAGCAGGGGCAGGCAGATCATATACTTTGTGTAGGGGAGTGTAAATGTAGTGGGCAGGTAGAAAGGAGGCTTCAAAAAGAGGCACAAAAGGGGAAGAGGACTTGTTGCTGCCGAAAGAGGGAGAAGGAAAATTGCAGAAAGAGGAGGTAAATTGGGCACGATCGGAGGCAGGCAGACCAGGCAGACAGTGACTGAGAGGCCTTCTGCAGAAGAGAAAGGAGGAGGGGGGAGACAGGGGCAATTCGAAGCCAAACTGAACCTGAGGGCACAGAGCCTATCCTTGTCTGGCTCTGCAAGCGCAGATCCTTCAGGCATTTGGTAAGCATACCGGTAACAAAGTGAGGACATTGCATCGTGTTTGTGTGCGATAGAATATACTGGGGTGAGTTTTGCATGTAGGTAGTCAGTTTCAAGCTGGCGAAAGCATTGAAAGTAGGTCAAAGATCCATAGATAATCCGTGAAGGAGGCTTGATTTCAGAATACTTTCGCTTTTATTGATCTATGCGGAATACAGGTGACGACATGTGAAACATGAATTGACTTTGTTTCCTACTAAATGTTCTTTCTCTCTGTATTTCTAATGATACTTTGTGAACTGCATTTGTGAATTGTCCATATTTTGAGAAAATATAGATAAACACTGAAGGACACAGGTTTAAAAAAAAAATGTGTGTGGCTGTTCATTATAAGTATAATTCCATGATAAAGATGTTGCATGTCTAGCACTGTCTCGGAACCTGAGTCTCTCCCAGAGGCCCCGGATAAAGTGAATATAATTGCAAGCTGACTTCCTGTGTTATGAATACCTAATGTTATAAGTAACTTGGTAATACTGCGCTGGGTAATTACCTAGCAATCCAATATAAATAAGGTAGAGAAATTGTGTACCTAGTGTAGAACTAAGTCCTGCTTTTGGATTCAGCAAATGAGCCCAGTGTAAGAGTAACAGCAGCTGGCCCCGTGTTATGTGGCAAGCTAGGAAACCTCATAAAATACCCAACACACTGCACGTGATCTGCTCTACGTCACCTCTTCTGTAGGTTCCCACCCTTTTCCCCCCTGAACTTGACAGACCTGGAATTTTCCAAGAATGTGAATAATACCACGCAACCATTGCTACTCCTTTGCCCCCCCACCATCTTTTCCTCTTGAAGTATCTTGAATCGATTTTGGCCGCACACTTAGTGCTGTACAAATCAACCGCAAATACAAAATAAATGCACCCAGTCAACATTGTCTGACCTTGCATACGCATACCATTCACAAACATGCTAGCCTTCAGACAGGTAGACCAGCACACAGCATCTCTTCTTCCCTTCAAAAGAAACCATTCAGCAGTCTACACAACCCAGGTCACAGCCTTACAGCCACACCGGATCACTCAAACACCACCCCAGCCAACAGCCAACCAGCATGAAACCAAACAGCGCAAACACACTGCAACAAAGAAGGGGAACACAAGTCCAAAGCTTGAACCATGAAGCAGAGTCACCCTCATGCATGTCACAAACAACACCCTAAGAGCAGGCCTACACAAACATTGCCACAACTGCAAACACAGGGAAAAGGACGGGATCTGCGCAGCCATACATTTCTTTTATTTTTTTTAATTAAAGTTATTGGTTTATACAAACCTTTAAAATATTTTACCAAACACACTCAAAACATTCATCAATCCCCAGTCTCCCTCCTCCATTAGATCCTCGTCTGTTCACATCCAGTCCCTTCCAAGGCTTTCTGCTACTTCCACTCCCTATTCGTCGAACTCCAGACTCAACTGATTTTCAATTATTGCTAGGAAGTGCTTCAGAGGAAACAACAGTTTCAAGTCTGTGCCGTTAAACATATGACCCCACCATTCGTCGGCACACAGGGACAGGTGAGCAGCGCTTCAAGACCCCAAATGAAGCGTTCTTTTCCGATCGAAAATGGGGACAAAATAACACCAAGTGCTTGACTGATTCAAATTCATTTTCACAAAATCTGCACCGGGGTTTAAGTGTTTGTTGCATCTCCATGTACGAAGTCGCTCCTTAGTTTTGAACAACATACATCTCAAACGTTCATTGCATTGGTGAATTAAAGGGAAACAGAGTCTTCATTGTCTGCCCCTTCTTCACAAATGGATCTCATGTCCATCCACGTACCTCACACACAGGAGATCAGGCCCCTAAAATGGAGGGTGCACGCCATTAAATACAAAGCAGAGTTGCCAACAAACACACTGATCAACCTCACAGAGAGGATGGTAAAAAAAACGTACACTGGGTCTGCCACACTCAGGAATCAACGTACAAAACACACTCTAAGGTCGACCTCACATAGGACCTTTTAATTCAAATGCCCAGGTCTGCACCACCACAGACAGTTGGAAACTATCAAATGGGCCTGCCACACCCCACTCTCCTGAATCCGAGTATGGTATGGATACACCACTGGAGGCAGCGATCCAGCCACTGTGCCCTGAAAGACAAAAACAGGAGAGAGCACCTCGCCCACACTCCAATAAACAAGTCTGCCACAAATGCGCCAGTACCTTGCAGATGCAGTACCCAGTGAGGATGTACAGGGTCTCAGAAACTGCATAGTTTAGGCAGTTCTACACTTGCTACAAAAGGAAACATTCATGCTGCGCATAACATGATCTTAGTCTACATGTCAAAGCATGACTATGCAATGGCCATTAAAGCACAGGAAAGAGATGACGACTCAGTGGTTTCAACCTTTGCTGAGAAAAATAATCAGAAAGTGCATTCGGGTAGCCTTAAATATTCACGTGCTTAATGCGCAGGGCGTGGCCTAAGTATTCAAACAATGCCGAAATCCACAATCCCAATCCTTTGCAGAAAATGGGCATGACGTCGATTCCTGTGCAGTGTCGAATGCCACCAACATGTTGAACATACATGACTACTGTAATATGTATTGCAGAGGGGCCACAGCATGTGACGTAATCACGCATCAAGACAACAGTCCAACACCCTGATTCATGGAATTATTTGCTCTGAAAACGCAGATTTGCACGCATTTCTGCCCGAACATCCCTGTTTAAAGTATGGGGATTTTCAGGCAGAAAGGCACGGAAATCTGCTTTTTCCGCGCAAATAATTCCATGAATCAGGCAGTAAGAAAACAGAAATATCGGAGATCATTTTAGATATCAAGAGCAACTCTGTCTCAGAGCCTTACTGATGATGTGACTACATCCATAACGAATAAGCCTGCGGGAATGAAAGAGTTAAAAATGAAGCATGTTCAACGTATGTAAAACGGGGTCCAGCCGTGCATGAGTGGCATGCACACATGCTGCTCCAATCATAAGGAGTCAATCATGGGGAAGTGGTCCAGGCTGTGGTTAACTCCACCTTCTGTGTGTTTGTGACCAGGTTCCCCCAGACAGCAGGGGGACAGAAAACTCTCCCAGAGATACAATGTTGACATGAGACAAACATTACTAATCCCGAGGCACTTCCATCGCGTGAGCTGTTATTGACAAATCATGACACTGCCTCACAAGACCTATTCTGCTCGAGGCTGTGTTCAGCAAAAGCTGCAGCAAGGGCTGGCAACAATTGCAAACTAGAGAAATGCTACACGGTCTTCTATGTCCTCGGCGCAGGGTATACCGGCTTGTGTAGTTTCTCCAATGTTTCTGATGGCGTATCTTGCAAATCTGTGGTTAAAGTCAGCCACAGAAGAAAGCGCCCATTTAAATGGTCGTTTATGCCAATAATATCTACTAGCGGCACATGCACCAACTTTTTTTAAATTTATGTCTATAGTCAAAAATTATTTACATCATGCATAACAATGAACTAGAAGTTTGTGCCAAAGAGTCTCCATAACAAACTTGGTTTATTACACAACTTCTTTCAGGGTGTGTCTGAAAATGGTGAAAGTACAGAGGTTCAAAATAGATAAAGTTTCAGGCTTTTATTATTTTGTAGTCTGGGACCTATATGTCCCGATTCTCGGGTAGATGTTAATTACTGTAAATGTAGAACTGTAATCTGACTTTTTCAATGATTAACGTCTATTCGGATGCAGTAAGATTTTTGCATCAGTTTTGCATCCTGTGGACCGGTTTCCAGCATTGCCAGGAGACCACCCTGGCAGCCGCCTATCCCACAAATGGTTAGTTTGCGTGTGAAATCTGGCCACACCCCTCCACATTGGCGAATGTGCAACAATGTCAGACAGATGCGCTACCTCCTCAGGTGTTGGTTACACTATTGCGCTCTCGCTATTGTGGAGGAGCCTGACTAGAGAGCTGTGGTACGTGCTTCCACCTCCCTATGCGCCATCTAGCCCCCATCCCCCTACCCCTCTTACCCTCCTGGCAAAAACAGTTTTTTGTCAACCCCAATTCTCTCACACAGGGCTGGCTGAAGACCTGTCAGGAATCTGGAGAGAATGGGGTTCTAAAATGATAATACAGCCAAAGTAATGTAGCAATTGGGTTAATAGCTGCATATTATCTCAGAAAGGCAGACCTCAAACTTCTTTCCACCTTCAATCTGCCTGACTTCCGTTGTACTAGTTGGATCAGTTTTAGTTCACACTTCTCACTCCTGATTTACTCATTTTCACTATCCAACACCTCTCCCTCCTTACTCCTTCGATCACTTACCTTATACATCTTACTCCTGATTTACACCGTTTTTCACCATCCAACACCTTATTCAATTCATTTAAGTCTTCTTTACACATTTTTCTGCTTTTACTTATTAATTCTTTCTCCAGCTTAACTCTTTTTTCACCTTCTTTCTTCTTCAAAGTGTCCTACTTTTTCTTTAGGCTTTTTTAATGTTCTATACCTTCACTGGTTGCATCCCTCAAAATGCGAAACACTTGTTTTCACCTGGGACATTGTGGAAGGACAGGGAGTGTGTAATACAGAGGGGGGATTCAAAGGCAAAGGGAGTGGTGGAGAGTTAAGGACTTAGCAGCACGCGGTGTGTTCACGCCTCCAAGACCCTCAAGGCTTGCTGAGTCCATGGTAGCAGGGACCTCTTCAAGTAAGTTACTGTATAATTGGGCTCTTGTGGTGATCCACCACCAGTGGCCTTGATGTGTTCCTTAGCCTGGAGGTACTTTTCTCCAACCCTGCATCTGGGATAACACCAATGTTTTTTCATGTCATTACCCATACGTAGGGTGTTGTATAGAGCCTTCACTTTTCGGGCAATGCTGTCGCTTAGATCTCTTCTGGTTGAGAGATGGATCTGGTGAGCCTTTGCTCCAGGGGAAACATCCTAATGTGCTGCAACCTCATCCACAGGGGCACCTAGTGCAGGTTCTCTGGACCTGGCTTTATGTTTCCTGGCTGCAAGGTGGGCCTGCGGACATTGGGTCTCCGTCGCACTGGCAATGTGTTTCCCTTTAAATCCTTCTTGCAACTTCTTCACCCCTTTTTCACGTTCTATCTCCGTCAAACTGCCCTACGTTCTCTTTACTTCTTTTTCCCAATTGCCTTCTTATTCCTACTCTTATCCTTCTTCACTTTTCCACACTGAATGCAATCTGACCAACTTCCTCTTTCTTCATTGTATCACTTTTACTTGTACTTTTTACTTCTGATTTACTTCGTTTTCACTTTCCCACACCATATTCAACACAAATGACATCTGCTTTACTCCTTTTTCACTTTTACCTTGTACATCTTACTCAAGCTTTACTCCTTTCCCACCTTCTCACTCCTGCAATCAGTCTAACTTCTTTACTCCTTTTACAACTTTGACTTTGTGCTTCTTACTCCTTCTTTACTCTGATTTCACTTTCCGACCCCTTACTCCATCCGACTTACATCTTCTTTACTCCTTTGTTCACTGTTACATCGTACTGTACTGCCTACTCCAGCTTTACTCCTTTTCTACCTTCTCAATTCGTCAATCTGGTTTATTTCTCTGCTCCTTTATCACTTTTATGTTGTGCTTTTGCTCCATCTTTACTCTTTTATCACTTATTTCCTTCGCTCTATCTTACATACTGCTTTCACGTTTCTACTCCCACTTCAAACCTTTTCCTCTCTCTTACTCTTGCTTCAGTCAGACTTGTGTCCTTTTCCCTCTTTTTTGCTCCCTTTTCAGACAATCCTATCCCCTCGTTCTTACTCCTTGCAATCTTTCACCTTCTTAATGCTTTGGTGCTCCTTTCCCCCCCTCTTCTTACCTTTCTGACACTACCCTTCTCTTCATGTTTTACTGGGCTCTAGTGATATTTCTCTCTGGGTGCTCTACCGGGAATACTACAGATGAAAGGCAGCAAGTGCTTCGTTACCACTTTTGTAAAAATGCACTTATAATGGAATTATACAAAAAAAAAAAACACACTCTGCAATCCTCCCGTAAAGCACAAAAAATCATCCGATTTTCAGGCACTTTGTGACGAAGGAGTGTCGCGCTCTGTGGAAGGAGTGTCGCGCTCTGCGGAAGCGCCCAACACTTCCTGAGAATAAGGGCAGTACTTGGGAGTCATGAACTGGCGCAGTGAAGACTGGTGCTTTCCACGCTCACTGCAACTTAATCAGAATCGGGCCCATAGCTTCCTTTTCGCGAGGTTACAAATAAAGCTACGTTGGTATTCTCTCGCTTAACATGTTTAAATATGTACATGTTGTCCGGTTGCTGCAATAAGTGTTTTTTTTTGTAATTTAACTCTATCCTACAGTATTATTGTAGGCCTTGAAATCCAAATTTAAATATCTGTACCAAGTAAGGTTTGGAAGGTGTGTGTTCAAGTGCTTAAATTGTAGAGTGGGGGTTAAATTCGTGCTTCACTGTTCAGCCAAAGTGTGTGATCCTGGGCAAAATCCTTTAATCTCACTCTAACTTAAATGCACACACTAGAATCCTTATTAGTGATTTCGTTCACACTGTATGAAAAGTAGTGCCCTAACAATGGGGCAGATTTAATGATTTTAGGGCCAAAATGGCATACCCTCAGGATCCTCTGTTAGTTGCCCCCAATGCCATCACCTACAATTGCAGTATTGTTGCATTGGCCCTCCCTCAGTCTCATATCACTTAATTTCACAGGCAGCAATATATAGTCTTACCAGGCATTTAGTGCACCAGAGATTTGTGTATATTGCGGGGTGGGAGGTCTGCAGTAGAACCAACATTAATTTCTGCCCCTGCTACCAGTCACTGAACTCGCTTGCCCTGTCCAGAGCTCGGCCCCAAGGGAGAATGAATGAACCTCTTTTCGATTGCCTGTTAAGCTATGTTATTGAATATTGTACAGCATGCCTTCTTCCATTTTCACGATTTCTAGGAGCTTCAGGATCTGCAAGAGGTAGGATGGGTGACTAATTTAGTAGTGGTGGAGCAGGGAAAGGTTGCTTTATTACAATGTTGATGTGTGCAGGACTCAAAAGATAGGGCTATCTGTAGGGTGTACGTTTTATATATTTTGTGACAGCAGTGAGGAGGCTGTTGGTCACGTGACCAGGACCTGCCATTCAGCTGCTCCGGTCACCACCAGTTTTCGCGCCTTCTAGACAGCAATTTAAGGATTCAAGTCATGCTCCAGGCAGGCAACATGAGGAGGTTGCTAGTCACATGATCAACCATGCCACTCAATTGCTCCGCCCACCGCACCACCAGTTTTTGCACCTTCCAGGCAGCTACTGAAGTACTCGAGGCAAGTTCCAGGCAGACAACATTGAGGAGGCTGCTGGTCAAATGGCCAGGCCCACCATTCTGTTGCTTCACCCATCCCCATTTTTTTGCACCTTCCAGACAGCTACTTAATGACTCCTAGCCAGCTCCAGTCAGACAGCTTTGAAAAAGCAGTTGGTCATGCGACCAGGCCCTGCACCTCAGCTGCTCAGACCACCACCAGTTATCGCACCTCGCAGGCATCTATGATTTTAAAAAAACATCTGAAGTGTTATTATGTGACGAGACTGGCCTTTTGGTGCAGCTAGTGTAGGCATTTCTTACTGTGTCATGACATTTTTTATTGGGCATCTGTGATAAAGCAAGCATGTTATGTGTTATCACATGGCTAGATTGCCATTTTGGTGCAGCCAGTCTAGCCAATTATTACTGTGGCATGCCAGTTATAGTGCATCTATGATAAATCAAACACAATAAGGCGTCTAGACTGGCCTACATTACTGCAGACAGTTTGGACATGCTTTTTATTGTGGCATGGCATTTTTAACGGTAAAGCCTACTGGAGTATGACCTTACATGGGGATACTAGCATATATTTGCACATTGCGCTTATATCCTTATTTTATCATCCATGGCATTATGTGCAAAGCAAATATGAGTATATTGTATATGTGAATACTGGCATATGTTGGTTCGGCCAGCATGGAACTCTATAGGCACAGCGAGCGTGAAAATATTTTTTCTTCTGTCATAAATTGTGGGAAAAGACATAATGAAAATTGGTTGCAAAATGCTTCTGTGCACTTTTGTGACTTGCATTGATGACTTGCATCTATTGGGTGTTTTCATGAGTTTCCCTACAAAACCACTTGCAAACTGTCTGGCTTTTCATAAACATTTTCACAGAAAGTGTGCTGTATAACATTCCATTCTAACCCGTTATTAAAGAAAGATTTCAAGGGGTGAACCCCGGCGGAACCCTCTTTGGATGATTAGGACTACCACGCTATGCTTGGTTGCTCTTGCATATTTCTGGCAAAATGTAGGCCAATCCAATGACAAAATTCACCAGCCAACACAGCCTTTCTACAGAATGTCTACTCTTGCTCATCATCAAGTGCACCCTATCCCAATGGCTTACGCCTGGGTCTATTCCCCTTCTCATTCCCCTGCACACCTGCAGCCCTTCTCACATCCTGCTTTGAAATGTTGTGCTCTCCTGCTTGCACCCTTGTGTCTATGAATACAACATGCAAAGGACACCAGTAAACACCAAAACTATTGGTTTTGCAAATGCTTGTTAATGTGCAAAGATATGCATTAGTGTTGAAGCTTGGCTTGACTTACATGTGCAATCCCACCTAAGAGAGGTCTAACATCAAGAAACACAAACTGGTCTCACTGCTGAGACTTCCGGAAGCAATAACAATGATCATCAGTCGCAAAGGAGGTGCGTTTTAAATTGAACACATGCCCCGTACAAAATGGATGTGAACCAGTCGATCCCCCATTTCAAATGGCACTCGAATAAGCTGCTTTGCTGAATCTCATTTTGATCAATGACAACATTGTTCAATTTGAAAGGGTGAAGTTGTCCTGAAAAGTGTCAATAAGAGGCAATTTTTTGAAAGAAAAACAGACTTTGTCGAACGGAAAATCATATTGTGCCTCCTATACAGTATGAATATATGTATATTGGCCTAAACCAAGCCGCTTCACGAAGAAATCCGCGTTACAAGGTCTTGACCTTAGATCAGTGTAAGCCGCCATTTTAGATTCTCTCTCTAAAGTCACCCTGTGTTCCAAAATGGTGGACAGTGTCATTCCAAATGTAACATGGCCGTCTTGACCTCTGTGTACAAACTAATATGTAACTTGCCTGCAGGCCACATGTTGGGGTCATGAACTGAGACCTTGTCCTTCGTTGACCTGTGTGTAGAGGATTACCTATGCCAACAAAGCTAATCCGCGAGTACATGTTAAACACAATGCATTCAAATACTGAAATGTGAACACTTTTTTAACTGTATTGTATAAAGAGGTATCAAAAGGTTTAACGAGAAATCCGAAGACATACTGTTGCCATTGTAACTTGTTGGTGAATATATTAATGGTAAACCCTAAATGCATAAATGTATGAACTCGGCATGAACCCTAGATCCGTGATGTATTAACTTGCAGGTGGGCTGGACATCATGTTTTGGACTGTATAAAAGGTGCGACTATCCTAATGTACAGTCCCACTCACTGAGCACACCGAACAGGGCTGGAGTTCGCTGTGTTGTACTGAGGGCTGATAGCTATCTGTTCAGTATAGAATAAAGATTTCTGTATCTTTCTTTGTAACCTGCGTTTGGTGTATTTCCTTTTGGGGTACTCAGCCTTGATATCTTCTTTTAGATTTCACAGATGGCGCCCGAATAGGGACCCTCAAGATTGATGCCAGCTCGTTGAACGTTGACGCAAGCTATCGGACCGGGATCAGACGGTGTCGAAAAAAAGGGGCCCCTTTCTGAATGAGACGTGACACCTCAACAGCGCTGCACGGCCCGATCCCTGGACGATGAGCTTGTGGTCTGAGTCAGCATCTTGTCGAGGGTCCACTTATCGAGGGGGGCAGATTTGCCGAAATCACCAAACACAAGCTAAAATTCGTTAGAAAAGAACTTTGTAATCCGATCGGACATCCTTAGGATCGATCAGGTGAGTCGTGACCTGATTCTTAAGTATCCTGATAATTTGTTTCGGCGCATTGTATCTGCAAATACAATTATTAACCAGGTAACACCAGTATTCTGATATGACTGGGAAATTGTCTACCTGCTTCAGGGCGTTATTCCACAGCGATAGACAATCTTTGGAATTTAGCCGTCCGGCACCACAGGAGGGGTCGCCGGTTTCTACTATGTACTGTAAGCATGGCATTGGTAGTATAGTGTTTAATGATATTTGGCACAGACAAACTAGACATGCTTCCGAACTTCAGTGGCCGATCAATGGTAGTTTTGAAATCCCTCGTATTGAGTATTTAGAGTCAATTTTATTAAAGAAAAAGGCTAGACCTGCAGCATTCGATGTATTACAGAACTGGAAAAAAGAAGATTTACAGCAGCTTAAGAGTAGGGAAAAACATGCGCGCCGTCATAAAACGAACACCGAAAAAGCATTGTTATATGACCAAGATAAACAGTCCGAGTCAGCTAGTAATATGGATAGGGCTTTCTCACTTGGCATTCAGAAAATCTATCCTTCTAAAGATTTTCATGTTTCCGACAAATTTATCGACAAATTGGCCTGGTGCCACTGCGCCACCTCCGTATGTTCCTCTTCCTGCTCGTTTGCCTCTTCCTGCTCCTCCTGCTCCTCCTGCTGTTCCCCCATCCCTCCTGTTGTTCCTCTTCTTCCGGTCGTTGTTCCTCCTTTTGTTGCTGCTCCTCCACCTGCTCCTCCGCTCTTTCCTGTTGTACCAGTGATAACACCTCCGTTGAACTTGCCTGCTCTCCCTCTTCCGAATGGTCCTGCACTGCTTCTAGTAGATCAGGGAGTGGGATCAAGGGTTGTCACTCGCAATACTGTACCTCCAGAGAAGAAACGTGACTTGATTGCGTGGGCTAAGCATTGTATAGAGAGGGATGATCGAGCTAATGTTTTTGCCACACTTTCTAATATGGACAATTGTCCTGAGAAAAATGTTTTTATTGAGGGATTAGGGATTCACTTATGCGTAATGTGGGACAGATTAAACAATACAGATCTCCCACAAGGGTTGAGGGATCTGAACACTTTAGCGTTTTCTAGAGACACTGCAGAGAAAGTACAAGAGCATGTTGAGAGGGTATTTGAGTATAGAAAGGAGTTGGAAAGGTTACAGAATGAGGATGAAGATGAGGATAGTATGTATGTCCAGAAGCGGTTCCTTCCTTGTCGTAAATCGATATCTGAGGAAACACGAATTTGCACGAAAGATGCGATTAGATGGATCTCAGACACGTCGATAACTCCAGTTGAAGTATATGGCACATATAGTCAGTATATACCAGAAATGCAGAGGAAAGGGATACAGGTAATGGTAGAGTACCTACAGGATGAGTGCGTAAAAAGAAAGATTTGTTGTCCCATAGAGTTAATGAGTATTTATAAGAGAGCTTTTTCATTTGACTCTTCTTGGGCTGCTTTAGCGCTCGATTTGGCTCTGTTGCTTAGTAAGCGTTCAGAGTTGCCTACTTCTCTGTTGCCTATGAGAGAGGTTCCTCCGACACTTGTCCCAAAAGTCGAGGTCCCAGCGGATGTCGGAACGGGTGCGCAGGTCTATGAAATTCCTGCACATTATGTGTCCCAGTTTGTTCACGTCCCGTTCACAAGACAGGAAGTGAATACCATTAGGCAATCTATTCCCGATATTAGGAAAAATCCGACAGGGTTCTATAAAGAAATAGAGTCTGTTTTGCAATCCTCAGTATTCACCTTAAGTGATATTGATCTGTTATTTCCTGTACTCCTGCCCGTAGATTTGTGGAAACAGGTTAGGACTATAGATGATGTAGCAGGGTTAGGAGATACATGGGCTAACATAATTAGACTCGATGGAGAAAGGCCAGCTGGTGAAAGACCGCCGCAGGTGATATTAACTTTACCTGACAGAATAATTGCGAAATTGAAAACTATAATTCCCGAAAAGATAATTATTTGGGACAAGGTTACGGCCTGTGTCCAAGGGAAGTCTGAGGGTGCTACCGAGTTCTTTAATCGGTTCAAACAGGTATTCTCGGATTTCAGTGGACAAGACTTAGGCACAGAGTCTGGGAAAAGGTTATTCGTAAACAAATTTGTGCGTGGATTGTTGCCTGACATCCAGTCGCAAATTATGTCTTCTGAGAGTGCTTGGCAAGTGAAGTCTCAATCAGAAGTACTGCACATGGCTCAGTACTACGAGAATCGTGTCAATAATGAAAAGGAAAGAGTCGAAAAGAGAAAAGTAGATTTGAAGACAAAAGTATTATTACAGCAAATTGTTAGAGGCCCTAGAGGGGGTAATTCACAGTTTAGAGGTCAGTATATCCCACAAGGAAATGTGCCCTTTTGTTCTGTAAACATTAACCAGTGTGCCTATTGTAGGCAAGAGGGTCATTGGCGTGCACAATGCCCGGTCCTTCGACAGAGGTCAAATAATACATTTGTAAATATGGGTAGACAGCCCAGAGGTCGCGCGGATGTGGGGGGCCCTGGTAGAGGTCAGTTTTCACAAGATTCACAGCAACCTTTTTCACAGGATAATCAAGCACCAAGTGTGGATACTAGAAACATATTCGATCATCCGTCTGCTGCTTACCTCTCTGAAGAACTTCCTTTTGACGATATTCTGTTTCGCTAGGATTGCCCTAAGGAGGCTTTGGAACCGACACCTATTCCCTTTAATCAGAAAGGTCCCTACGTTGAGATGATAGTGGGAAATAGGAAACATCTATTCTTGATAGATACAGGGGCACAAAAGTGTTCCATTGATCATTCTCGGGTTCCAAACATTCCACTGCCAGGGCAAACCAATGTTTCTGTAGGGTTTTCTGGCACACCAGTTGTTTGTCCTGTTTCTTTGCCGGTGCCTATCTCTTTGGGTCTGTTTACGGACCACTGTCCATTCCTTTTGACTTCGAATTATGGAGAGAATTTGCTGGGGTTGAATCTGTTGAAGGAATTAAATGCGGTAATTCATTGTTCTTCTGATGGAGTACATTTGACGATTTCACCACAGCAACTTTCTGTCGCTCAATTCCTGACTAGACCTTTGCCGCCGGAATTTAGTACTGTCCCAGAGTGTTTATGGGCAATTGACGACAATGATGTCAGTGTTTTACAGATCAAGCCTGTTAAAATAGTCTTGAAACATGGAGTGAAGCTGCCACTATTCCACAATATAAGATTTCAGTCGAGGGTGAGCAAACTTTGAAATGCATCGTTTGTGAGCTGTCGCTGCTGCTGCGCCTGTAAAACAGAGTGAGGGAATGGCCGTAGGCCATGATCTAACCCTGATGGTGCCTCACTCTGTAGATGTTCTACTGAATAGAACTCAAACGCAACACCTCACTTCCGCACGGTTGACGAGATACGAATTGATCTTGTTAGCACCACACATACAAATTAAGAGGTGTTGTGTTCTTAATCCGGCTGAACCCTTACCTTTCCTGCAAGGTACTGCTTGCAGTGAGGAAGAGTCACATGATTGCCTGTACACTACCGAACAAGAGACAAAGGGTAGAATTGATCCAAAAGATACTCCTTTGAACAAACCACAAGGGGAGCTGTTTTGCGATGGCTCCTGCTTCAAACTTCCAGAGGGTACATGCACAGCCGCGTACACAATCACTACGTTGAGCACGGTTGTGGAAACCAAGAGAATCACACATAACTGTGCGCAGGCCGCAGAGATTATAGCATTGACCCGAGCTTGTGAACTGTCCGAAGGGCTTATAGTGAACATATACACTGATAGTCAGTATGCCTTTGGGGTAGTCCACAACTTCAGTAGACTTTGGTCAGAAAGAGGGTTCTTAACTTCACACGGTACAAAGATCCAGCATGGCTCCCTAATAGTACAACTGCTATCAGTGCTTGCACTCCCTACTCAGTTAGCTGTTGAAAAATGTGCAGCACATCAAAAGATTGTAGATGATATAGGAAAAGGCAACACTTTCGCTGATCAGATAGCTAAACAGACTGCCACCGATCTCTCTATAGACGTGTACACTTCAAGGGAGACCGTAAATGCCTATGAAATGGATGAGGGTGCCGATTCTGTGAGGAATACCCAAGCCGATGCCACATTGGAAGAGTCTAAAAAGTGGGCTGAGGGCTTGGGGAAACTTGATGATGATGGGTGTTGGGTGGATGTAGTTGAAGGAAAATGGTTACTTCCTGATGCATACATAATGATGATGGTCGTCATGGCTCATGGCCCTACACATATATGTGCCTGGAAGCTTACAAAAATGTTGGAGAAAGTTTGGGCAAATGACAAAATCTCTAAAATAGCTGAGCAATATGTTCAGGACTGTATGATCTGTTTACAGCACAATGTGGGAAAGGGGACATCAACTCCTAGGGGAAGTTTTGGTCCACCTTCTGTCCCCTTCGAGGTCATACACTTTGATTTTATCGAAATGGAACGATGTAAAAACTTGAAATATGTGCTAGTTGTCATTTGTGCTTTCAGCAAATGGGTTGAGGCTTTTCCTGTTAAAGACGCTACAGCCATGACTACTGCAAAAAACTAAAAGGAATATTTTTCTAGGTAGGGGCTACCAAGAGTCAACTGGTCGGACAATGGTCCACATTTTATCGCTGCTGTAATTCTGCAGATATGCGTGGGATTACAGATCGATAAATGGTTCCATTCGGCCAGACACCCTCAGAGTGCTGGACTAGTGGAAAGACAGAACGGCATCATCAAAAACAAGCTCGCTAAGATGTGTGCCGGCACCAAATTAAAATGGCCGGACACTTTACCGATCGTGTTGTTGTCTATGTGCATGACCCCTCAAACTAAGACTGGGCTCTCTCCCTTTAAGGTGGTAATAGGGAGACCTGCTAATATCTGGAACCTTCCAAAATGTCGTTCTTTGAGAAATGTTGAAAATGTACTTCTTTCAGATTACTGTAGCCAGTTGACTAAAAACCTGTATTTGATTTATCACCGGGTGCGAGAGGCTTTACCTGTACAATACAAGGGCCCCAGTCACAGAATTCGGCCCGGTGACTGGGTTTTGACAAAGGCATTTGAGCGATCCTCTTGCTTTGTACCTCAGTGGCGGTGACCCTTCCAAGTCCTGCTGGCCACACAGACTGCGGTGCGGGTTGCAGGCCGGAAAAACTGGATCCACGTGACTCACGTCAAGAGGATTCCACAACCAGTGCCATACGATACAGAAGAAACAGAACCCCTCACCAGTGCTGCAACCAACGATCTCGAAGCAGTAAGCAGCGTTGAGAGTGTGTCAGAGACTCTCTCTGAGCCAGTGAGGCCTGGGGAAACAGCCATTTTGTCTCCACACGCTCCAAAAGTTTTGTTTCCGGAAGCTGTTGTTCTGGATCTTGCATCTTCACTTGCTCTTGATACGTCGCTTCCAACAGGAAGTGATGACACGTTGTTCTCGGATCAGTCAGTACCAGGGACATCGAGGTATAATCTGCGTCCAAGGAAATAGACTTACGGCACGGTTCGGCTGTGCATTCGGAGAAGAAGAAAAAAATCATCAAGGGCTTGCTTTTGGCCCAAGTAATTGTTTGAGAAAGGGGATTCTGTTGGCTAGGGTTTATGGAAGGACTAAGAAGTCGCTCGGCCAGGAGGTCGCCAGCAAATAACATTGGCATGATCACTTGAAGATTACAATGCCTGCAACCGCCACCGCTCGTACAGGACTGATAAATGAACATGTGACCAGCAGTGAGAATGGACAAACTGTTTGGGCCCCGAGAACGTACTACTGTCTTTTTATAATGTTAATTGGTTTTATAATAGTAATTGTTTTAGGCTTTTGGTACGTAGAAGAAGTACATCCGTTAGAAAATGTGTTACCGACTGAAAATGTACCTACTGTTTCTACTCCTTTTGTGCATCTGCACACAATATCTCCTAGGGATTCTCAGCATAGACAGAGATACAACAATAATACATTATTACTCATCATGAACGCTACACATGCTATTTTTAATAAATACAACTGTTGGGTCTGTTCACATTTACCGCAACATGGGGATAAGGGGCTAGGTTGGTATATTCATCCTTTACCTTTGACAACTGCTTCTTATGCTTCCTTAGAGCACTGTTCTTTGGCCGATGGAACGACAGCATCTCAGGGAACTTTGATGGGACTAATTTGAATCAGTTTGAGAAACGTGTTTTGGCTCCCTTAGGATGCTCGCTTTTTGCAAATAGGAGTAAGCTCAATGTTGCTTCTATTAGGCCTTCTGATAGACTGTCTCGTCCTTTCCAATCTTTGATTTCCTTAAAAATGGCTCCTATAGGCAATAAGGATGCCATGCCTCCTTCTTACACTGTTAACCATAGCCCCGAATCAGTTTCTTTCTGCATACAGAGGAATGGTACTCAGTCAATGGGAGATTTTCATGGTTCTGCCAACGTTGCAAATTTGACTGGGGAAGACAGACCTTTGTATGTAGGCGAACCTGTCTACTTTGTTTGCGGTAATGTAGCATTTCCATGGTTACCCAGGGACTGGCAGGGAACTTGTTATTTAGGGATCCTGTTACCCGGGGTATTCATAGCCAGTACTATAGAGGTTTCAAAGGCTCGTCCACGGCGGGACGAGGATGGTGACACTTCAGCACAAGTTCTGGGAGACGTAGCGAAATCCTTTGTGCCATTTTTGGGACAAATAATGAACTCTCTAGATATCATGAAACTAGCGAGAGTACTGGAGAGAACCATCAACCGGACCACGGACATACTCTATAATATGACAATAGGACAGAAAGCAATAAGAGTAGTAGCACCAGATGGCATTAGATGTCATTCTGGCTGAACGTGGGGGAGTGTGTAAATTAGTGGGGTCCGCTTGCTGTGTTTTCATGCCAGATTCTTCCCCAACTATTTTCAAGGCAATACAAAATCTGCACGTCCTAATTTCAGAAGTGCACGTTCCAGAGGGAAACTGGGATCTTAGCGCTTGGTTCTGGGACTTCTTGCGATCTTGGGGTTGGAAGGTACTTTCAGTCTTGCTCATCATTTTGGGAATTTTGTTGTTTCTTTGTTGCTGTGTATAGTGTCTTCCTATTATATGTTTGGTGTTAGGGGGATGTTGCGCACAGACGATGGGTACATTAGGAGGCAAGGTACACGCCCCAGACAAGAACTCCAATGAGTATGTGTTCAAAGATATTTTGATAACTGATCTGATGGAAATAGATATCTCCGATAGTTATTCAGGGTGTATCGATGTTGAGACATGGAGTTGTTCGTAAAATGATCAGAAGTAGTTTTAGCGCTTGGCATAGGCCAAAAGGAGGGTTTGTCAAACAGAAATCATATCGTGCCTCCTATACAGTATGAATATATGTATATTGGCCTAAGCCAAGCCGCTTCACGAAGAAATCCACGTTACAAAGTCTTGACCTTAGATCAGTGTAAACCGCCATTTTAGATTCTCTCTAAAGTCACCCTGTGTTCCAAAATGGTGGACAGTGTCATTCCGAAAGTAACATGGCCGTCTTGACCTCTGTGTACAAACTAATATGTAACTTGCCTGCAGGCCACATGTTGGGGTCATGAACTGAGACCTTGTCCTTCGTTGACCTGTGTGTAGAGGATTACCTATGCCAACAAAGCTAATCCGCAAGTACATGTTAAACACAATGTATTCAAATATTGAAATGTGAACACTTGTTTAACTGCATTGTATAAAGAGGTATCAAATGGTTTAATGAGAAATCCGAAGACATACTGTTTCCATTGTAACTTGTTGGTGAATAGATTAATGGTAAACCCTAAATGCATAGATGTATGAACTCGGCATGAACCCTAGATCCGTGATGTATTAACTTGCAGGTGGGCTGGACATCATGTTTTGGACTGTATAAAAGGTACGACTATTCTAATGTACAGTCCCACTCACTGAGCACACCGAACAGGGCTGGAGTTCGCTGTGTTGTACTGAGGGCCGATAGCTATCTGTTGCCTTGTCCTTTGAAACTGTTCAGTATAGAATAAAGATTTCTGTATCTTTCTTTGTAACCCGCGTTTCGTGTATTTCCTTTTGGGGTACTCAGCCCCGATATCTTCTTTTTGATTTCACATCCACTTTGTGCAGGGACATATGCTCATGGGGGCGTATGGGGTTTTCGCCTCCCACAAGTTTAACAGTTGTTGGCTGAAGGAACATGTTTCAGGATCATAGCTGTCAGGACTGGTGTTCATCAAAACTTCTACTGGGATCATGACAGTTTCATTCTGTGGTTTTCCTGGAGCTTCCAAATCTTCACAAAAAGTGCTTATGCTGCGATTACAAACTGTGATGGTCCATATACCCCCTATGATGTTCTCCATCTACCCTATCTACTTGAATTGCTTCTCTATCACCTATCCTCCCTCTCTCTTGAAGCCTGGAAGGAAACTATTTAAAAATGCTCTCCTGGACTCCAACTCTGGTCTGCCCATAGCCGACACCTATGTCAATGCTTCCTCCAGTTAGACTATCACTGACATTCTCTTTGTCGCTCTTTCGCCTGAGCTATGGAATCCAATATGGTTTCTGTCCTCTTACCTTTCTCTTCCTCACCCATTAATGATGTTACCAGATGGGAAGAACTCTTGGCCCACTTCTCTTCATCCAGGTGCATCATCCATGTCTTTTGTAATGGCACTATCATGGCCCAGGGCTCTCAACCCATCCACCTTCTTCTTGACAGGTGTTTACTGTCTCTTTTCATCTTCCTTCCTTCACTTGTCGCTACACTGTCTTCCATCCTCCTCCTTCTCCCTAACTCCGGTGGTGGAACCCCACCGCTGTAGCTCCTCGCAGAAAACCTTTAAAGGGGGAAAACAGCTTCATTTAGCTACCCTTAATTCTCGCTCTGCTATCAAATACTTCTCTAACATGTGTCTCCTTCTTGAAGACTTTGACCTTGACATCCTTGGTCTCACTGAGACGTGGTTCAAGGCCAGTACTGTCACTGATTTTGACACTCTTCTCCACCATGCCTACAAGATCCTCTCCAATCCCAGGCCCATCCGATCTAGGGGCGGAGTGGCCCTGATTCTCCATGAGTGGGGTTTGGTCACCATCATTCCCACTCAATCCTACTCCTCCTTTAAATGCCTTGTCTGTAGGGTGTCTGTCTCTCCTACTCTCTCCTTCACGCTCGCCACTATCTATAGGCCCCCCCAGACCTACCCTCCTTTTCCTCTCTGAATGGGCAGACGTCTTCTCCTCTCTCCTGACCTCCTCCCCAAACTTCTCTTCCTTGCAGACTTTAACATCCATCTTGACTATCCAGATATGGCCACTGTACTCTTTTGTGACCTCTGTGACTCTCTTTCCCTCACAATTCTACCCTCTGGTCCATCCCACCCTGCCGGTCACACCTTGGATGCTGTCATCTCAGCCGGCATCCCTCTCACCAACCCTCTAACTACTCCTCTCTCCTGGTCTGACCACTTTCTCCTCTCCTCCCTGATAACGCAGTCCTAGTGGTGTCTTGTCAAGATAAAAGAGCCTATAATAATAAACCTAATACCAATCCTTACTTCTAAATACAAATATTGTGGGAAAGAGTGTTACGAAAAAGAAAGAAGCATTCACAAAATTATATGTCAGTATGTTCAGGGCGTTGGCCTCCCTTCCCCACGTTTTCAGCATGGGACAAGGCGGTACACTCGAGCTTAGCAGAGTCTCTGGCTTCTCTAGCACGAGGATACAGTTCAAACATTAGCATCAGGGAATTCCATACTGCAGTCTCTTTGCCTTTCAAAGTCTCTTCTTTCAAAGGGCCTGATGCGACAAATAAATAATAGGTTATTTTCCACTTTCAGATTTTTACAAGTACTCAGTTTCTCAGGCAATTCACTATTCACCTTGGGTCCCCTTCAGCCAGGTTCGGATCCTTTTAACACAATGTTCGTAGACTATTCATGCATCCAATTTCTCAGGTGATTCACAGTTCACCCCGGATCTCCCTCTGCCGGGCTCAGATCCACTTTTCCAACACAATATGCAATTAGTCTCCCTCTGCCGGGCTCAGACCAATTTCAATTTCCAATGTAACATTTAACATATAATTGACTTAACCAAAGCTCTTAGCTGATCTCCCTCCGCCGATCTCTTACCAACTTCACCTACTTTACCATCAACTTTCTTTTTTTTTTTAAACTTTAATTTGTATTCACGTTTTACAAAAAAACATTATCAAACATTCCCAAACCCCCTGCACCCCCCTACCACACCACCCGAACTTGTGCCCACCCCCCAACTTCCTGTCCAAACCAAATCTGTTGTCCCGGGAGACTTTTAACATTCTCTCCCTCTCTAAGGATGTGATGCGGCTAGTGCCCGTTACTCCGATAGGCTTGAAGCCGTCCTGCCCCGGGTCATGGGTCCCCTAGTCCTTTGTTGCACATCTCCCAGTCAGATTTGCCCAGTTGGGTGCAGGATCCCTATCCAGGATTCAATGGACCTCCCATCCCCAGGATTGTTGTACACCGTACCAGTTCGTGAGGAATAAGCCAGTGTCATTGTTTACCATGGCAGTCAATTTGTCTATCACAAACATATTTTTCACCTTTTTCATCCAATCTTCCTTGGAAGGGGGCTCCAGGCTTTTCCATTTTTGTGCAAGAGCCACTCTACCCGCCCGCAACATTGTCTCCCACATCCTTGGGTATCGGTGCACTTCCGTTTCCTCCGGGGGGAGGCCCAGCAGCATCGTCAGAGGGTTTAGTGGTAGGAGTTCCTCTATCACTTCCGCCATCCAGCCCCTCACAAGCCCCCAGAACTCTTGGGCTTTCGGACAGTGCCACCACATATGGCTCCTGGAGCCAGCCTGTGCGCACCCCCTCGGGCACATAGGGGACACCGCCGGGAACATCTTAGATAGTTTCACTGGGTCTCTATGCCACCCTTGCAATACCTTGAAGTTATGCTCCATGTCCGCGGTGAATAGGTTCCCGTGGAAGGCAATTTTGAATATTCTGGCCCAGGAGTCCTCTGAAATCTCCTCTCCCGCCAGTTCATTCCAGTACTTGCGGAAGCTTCTCCTTCCCTGGAGGTCATACGTGTTAAGGATTTTATACATGCACGATACCGCCCCCTTCCTCGAGGTCACCGTGTCTATGAGCTTCTCAAAGGGAGTTAACTGTCTGCTCAGGTTGGGACCCCATGACTGGTCGCATAGAATGCCCTTTAGGCGGAGATACTCAAAGATGGATAGGGATCCCTGGCCGAGTGCGTCCCTTAGTTCCTCGTAAGGCAGGAATTCACCCTCCCTGAACATGTGCCCTGCCCATTCCATTCCCTTATCCGACCAGGCCTGGGAGTGCCTAAACCCTTTACTACCCAGATTGAGGGGATGGCCCCAGAGGGAGGTCAAAGGGGACGGCAATGTAGTGAGGTACGCCGTCTGGGGCCCTTCTTTCCAAATGTCCCAGAGAACTCCCAAGGTCGGGTGGATTTTCAGATGGCTCAGGATTACTCTACGTGGAGCCCACAGGAGGTCACAGACTTTCAGGGGGTGAGTGTCCATATCCTCCAGGTATGACCAGTACGTTCCCATTCCTTCTTTCATGTGTTCCAGGAGGACCCGCAGCTGGGCGGCACGGAAATACAAGTGGAAGTCCGGCAACCCAAATCCTCTTTCCTCCCTTGGCAACGTCAGCGTGGCCTTCCCGGTCCTCTGGGTTTTCCCCTGCCATATAAAGTCCTGAATTGCGTTCCGTAGAACTCTAAAAGTCTGATCTGGGACGTTGGTTGGAAGAGCTGTGAAGAGGTATAGGAGCCGTGGCAATATGTTCATCTTAACAGCCGTCATCCTGCCATACCAAGAAAGGATCATCCTCCCCCACCTCCTCAGGTCAGATGTGATCCCTGCCATTATGGGGTCATAGTTAGTGGTGGCCAATTTAGTTAGGTCCCGTGTGAGCAGAACACCCAGGTATCGTATTTTGGCTTTCCCCATTACAATCCCGTGAAGCCTGTCTAGGGGGTCTAGCACCGGGTCCCGGGACCTCATAGGTAGCAGGATTGACTTCGAGGCATTGACTTTCAGGCCCGAGAAGCTACCAAACTCAGCCACCAGGTCCAACAAAGGGGGGAGCGAGGTGCCAGGGTCTACCAGGTAGACCAGGCTGTCATCTGCAAATAGGGAGAGTTTAAATTCCACCTCCCCTCTTCTAATCCCCTTAATTCCTGGATGTGCTCTGATCGCTATAGCTAAAGCTTCTATCATGAGGACGTATATCAGAGGGGAAAGAGGGCACCCCTGCCTTGTCCCACGGGAGAGGGGGAAAGTATCGGTCAACTCCCCATTCACTTGGACTCTGGCCGTGGGTGCTCTGTAAAGGGCAGTTACCCAGCTCATGATGTGGGTCCCAAAGCCCATCTTCCTTAGGAGGAGTTCCATATACCGCCATTCGACCCTATCGAACGCTTTCTCCGAGTCCAATGAGAGGACACTTGCGTTAAGCTCCGACTGTTGGGCGAAGTAGAATAGGTCTATGGTTTTACGTATGTTATCCTCCCCCTGCCTCCCCCTGATGAAGCCCACCTGATCCCCATGGACTAGCTTTGGCATTATTCCCTCCATCCGCTTCCCCACCACCATGGCCAGAATCTTAACATCAATATTTAGCAACGATATAGGGCGGTAGGAGGCACATTCTGCGGGGTCCTTCCCTTCTTTGGGTAGCACCGCAATAATAGCCCCCATCATGGAATCGGGGAGAGCGTCCCCCTCTAGCACGGAGTTGAAAACCCTCACTAGGTAGGGGATCAGGGAGGATCGGAATCTTTTGTAAAAATAGACAGAAAAACCGTCTTCCCCGGGGGAAGAACCCACCTTCATCCCGCCTATCACCCTGTCCGCCTCCTCCTTGGTCACCGGACCCTCCAGTCCGTCCGCCATCTCCCTAGACAAGGCTGGGAGTTGGATTGAGTTCAGAAAATCTTCTATCAGGGCAGTCCCCCCACCATATTCAGACGAATACAGTGTCTCGTAATATTGGCGAAAGGCCTCTCCAATATGGGAAGATTTGCAACTAAGGGTCCCTTGGGCGTCCCTCACTTCTCTTACCGTTCTGCTCCTCTGGACCTCCCTCAGCTTCCAGGCTAGGATCCTGTCCGCTTTGTCCCCCTTATCATAATATTTTTGCTTGACCATCTGGAGACTTCTCTCTGTTTTGTGGAGGAGTAAGTCTTTTAGCTGGAGCCTGTAATCCTCCAGGGCGGCCACCCGGTCGCGCTCCGGGGCCCGATCCGGGGAGGCCCCCGGCTGGAGTCAGGCAATTTTTTCTCACAGGGTCTTCTCCTGTGCCTCTCTCACCCTTTTTACCCGAGCTCCTTTTTGAATGAGGACACCTCGTAAAGTCGCCTTAAAGGCGTCCCAGAGCGTATGTGTGCCCACTTCCCTATTGTCATTAAGCTCGAAGAATTCTGTTATGGCGTCTACAATTTCTTGGGCGTGAACCTCGTCCTTCAATAAGGCGTTGTTGAATTTCCAACGGCCTCTGCGTTCTTTGCGCCACCCCCCCGATATTGTGACCCCCACCATATCATGGTCCGACCAGGGGACGTGGTCAACCCTATAGCCTGAGACATACGGACTAAGGGTTTCGTCCACCAGGATGTAATCTATCCTCGAAAATGAGGCGTGCGTGGCCGAGTAGTATGACAAAGAGGGGACTTCCGTTCTGGGGGACGGGATTGAGTCTACCAAGCCCAGCTCCTCATTCACCCTCTGGAAGGTTCGCGCCATGGCCTCGTCCGCGGGTCTGGAGCTCTGGGGGCCCACCCGCTTCCTGTCTATGGATGGTTCCAGCACCATGTTGAAATCTCCCCCTACCACCAACATGCCTTGTACAAATAGCTTGAGTCTCTCCCTTACCTCTTCCCAAAATTGGGCTTGGCCGTCATTTGGGCCGTACATCACTGCCAGGGTCAGGGGGGAGCCTAGTAAGGAGCCCCTCACCAACAAATAACGGCCCTCAGGGTCCTGCAGAGTGGCTTCACTATTGAAACGGACCCCCCTGGCGACCAGGATGGCCACCCCTCTTTTCTTCCCCTTGTGGGATGCATGGAAAACCTCTCCTATTCCACCCCCTCTCATTTTGGGTTCCTTCCCCCGCGCCCAGTGTGTCTCTTGTAAAAACAGCAGGTCCAACTTTGCCCTCCTGAATTCTCGGCAAACCAGGGACTTCTTGGTGGGGGTGTTTAAGCCCCGTACATTCAGGGTGCCCACTCCCAGGGCCGGTTGGCAATCAGCCATAGTCTAGGTCTCCTGAACTATTGGACACCAGCTTAGCATCACTACTCCCTTCTCGCTCTTCTTGTCTCCCTGTTTGGACATTATTTCGACCTTTGCCCAACTTTTCCCCCAAACCCCTTCCCCAACAGAAAACCCCCAACTAACTTCGTAACCCCCTCCCCCCTACCCGGCGTCTAGCCAATTAGTTCCGCCATTCCTGGCATTAGGCCGGACCACCAGACTGCCCCTCCTGACCGGGCATTCGTTTCCAAGCCCGTTATTGTGAGCCCCCCTCCCTCTTTTTCTCCCCCTTCATCGCCCCCACCTTACTTGCTGAACTGGGGGAATCTTTATTAATCTGAACCTTCATTGCGTCGGGTCCCACCCCTCAAGTGGACGGGTCACCCCGATCATCAGTCCTCCGAGTCATTGCGTTCCCCCTCCCTCACTGTCGGTGGGGTGTTCAGCTTCCTATATTTCCTCAAGCTGGTTTTCCTTCTCCTGGTCCACGGGCGGTCTGAGGCCCCCTCCCTGATCACTGCCGGGCCCACCGGACCTCTCCTGGGGGTTGGCTCCGTCACGTAATCCTGAATGGCCCCCTTGATATCGTCTTCTGTGATTAGCGTCGCCCGTTGGCCCATATATTTGAAAGTCTGGGAGAATGGGTATCCCCATCTGTAGCACACGCCTTTATCCTTCAATAGTTGCGTTAGGGGGCGGCACATTCTCCGCTTCGCCAAGGTGTAGGCGGAGAGGTCTTGAAAGATTGAGATCTCTGCATTGTTGTAGGAAATAACTCCTGCTTTCCTTGCCTCCTCCAGGACCTTTGCTTTGTCTGTGTAATAGTAAAATCGCGCAAGTACCGAATGGGGGCCCCCCGACCTTCCGCCCGCTCTGTGCACCCGGTCAAATGTAAGCTCTGTGGTCATCTCTTCAGCAAAGAGGAGGGTGATTATTTCTCGCACCACATGGACTAAGGGCCTCATTACACGGATGGCGGAGGACCAAGGTGCTATTAGCACCTTGGTCCATGCCGGTAAAATACCGCCACCGCCTTGGCGGAAAGGGGAATTACCGCCCCATTCCAAGGTTGGCGGGGCGGTAATTCCCCCTTCCACCATTGCCCTTCCCCATTCCCATTTTTGCCCCATAGGGCTCAATGGGAATGGGGAAGGCGCTAATTACGGTACCGCAAATTGCGGTACCGTAATTAGCTCCCTGGGTCCCTTTGCGGGTTGGTTTTTAACGCCTGCAAAAAGCAGGCGTTAAATCCCCCAACCCGCAAAGGGACCTCGTAGTAAGGCGGTAAGGATTTACCGGTACCGGTATTTTACCGGTACCGGTAAATCCTTACCGCCATCCGTGTAATGAGGCCCAAAGTCTCTCTCCGTTTCTCCCTCCGCCTCAGGGACCCTGAAAAATCTCAGATTGTTCCTCCTCTCCCTATTTTCATAGTCGTCCATCTGTCTGGCCCTCTCCTCATCCCTTTTTTCCAGGGCCGCCAATCGCATATCCATTTGCACCTCCTGAGTAGCTGAAGTCGACTGATTGGTCTCCACCTGCAAAAGCCTGTCTTCCACCTTATCCACCCTGTGATCCATTTTTTCCAGTTTCTGCGCTATATCAGATCGCATGTCCCAGATCTCCTGGAGTATGGATGCAAAGCCCCTCTCCATAGCTCTTGAAGATTGCTTCGGGGCTTCCGAATGGGCCATGTTCCCGGAGTGTGTAGGGACCTCTATGTTGTCTCCAGCCCCCTTGTAACGAAAGGTTTGCAAGGTCTCCCGCCAGTTCATTCGGGCATTTCGTGTACCTGCTTCGCTGGCCACCACTGGCCCGGGGCCTAAGTGATTGCCCCCCCCGGGAGCAAGTGGCAGAGACCGGAGTAAGTTCCGCAGATGAGCCCGTTAAGTGGGAGGGGACCTTCAGGCAGGCACACGCCCCACCGGGTCCGGGTGGGGGCCACACACCCGGGTCGGTCTCCCTGGCTAACTAAATCCTGGCAGACTGCAGGTGGGCACACGCCCTGCGAGCTAGCGCGGGGGCCTCCACCTGACAAAAGCGGACGCCAGATGATTCTTCTGGGTTGGCGTGGCGATGCTGCTCCTCAGTTTCTTAGGGGGGGGGGCCCGCCGGATCACTGACCTTTGCCGCCGTTGTCTGACCTTCCCCTGGCCCCAGGCCACGATAGTCCCAAGGACCCTTCGCAGGGGGAGAGGGGGGCCACTCTCCCTCCTCGGGTGCCGCTGCGTCTCTGGCCCAGCCGCGCTGCAATGGCCCTGGGTGAGCTCTCTGCGGCGTCCGCTGGGACCGCTCAAGGTGCGGGGGCTGCTGTCGCTGGGCCGCCCTGGGTTTGTCTCCGCTGGGTGGTGGGCTCCGCTCCGCCGCCACCAGTTCCCCTCACCGGGGGGTTTGGGGGACCAGCGCCCGGGCCCTCCCTCTCCGGGAGCCCCGGCCCGGCACCGCACAGTGTTTTCGTCCTCCTGCGCCAGGGGGCGGGGCGGTTCATGTCCTCGTCCCGTTCCAGGACCATTGTCCCCTGTCCTCATGCCCCCCAGTGGCTGTGAGCGGTGGGCTGTCTGTGGGAACCCGACACTCTGGTGTGAGTCCCCCGCCTCGCCGGGCAGCGCCTTCTCTTTCGGGGCCGCGGCCGAGGGATCTCCCCTCCAGGCCTTCCCCTCGCTCCGTCACCTTGGGCCGTGAAGCCCGTTCTCCGTCGTCTCGTTGCCCCCGAAGACTGCTCTTTCGAGCAAAAGCGGCCCGGGGGGGTCCAACAGCCGATCCGGCACTGTGTTGTTGCTTGGGGATTCCGGGGGGGGCTCAATCCCCTTCAACGGCCCGATTTCGGTGGGAGTGCTACGCTCAGGCTGCCATCACCTGCGCGCCCCCTGGTGGCCTGACCATCAACTTTCTTTATGCTATTACTATCGAAGACTTTCAAATGTGCACAGGGTTTTGCTTGGTCTGTTGCAGGACCACTTTGATTTTACAATTCCTTAGAATTCTGTAGCATTTGCCACCTTTCCGTTGGATAACTAACAGACTCTTTCGAATGAACACACATGTGGTACCAGACCACTCTGTCTAAGGTATTGTATCTTGTCTTCAAAGTTCAATAACTCATCTGTTGTTTAATTTTGTTCATGCCCCTTGTCACACACACTTCATACTCTGTTCTCTTCAGCTTTCTCTATACAATGTTGCCGCTTGCAACCTTGGCTTCAACACATATCGGTCTGGTATCAGTCTCCCTAACTCACTTGCTGTGCTGACTTCACTGGTGCTGCTTTGTTACCAGAGCCGAGGACAGTACCATAGCAGCAAACGATTCTCCCCACTGTGATTATCGACACAGGAGAGCCCTGGGCACCTCCATCAAACAATGCAGGATTCTTCAGCCATGATTCCTGGTCTTACGTTTCTTGAAGGTTCATGAAAGTAATGGTCTTTCATTGTAAAGGTCAAGGACACTTCCTTCCTTGCGTTCCCCTTCCGTTTTGTCATCTTTCGTCTTTTATTAAACTGCTATTTTGGAACTGCTGCTTCCTCGTGTGCTTTGTCTTGCTCAGAGTGTGCTCTCATGCTCTGCCTTTTATCCATGTGGGGAAGTGTAATGGAAGTCAGGTGTGTGTAATTTTCAGTAATTGCCTGACCCTGCCTCACCATTATATTAGGACATTTAAGGTCTACGGGTCGGATGTTAGTCCGTTTTCTCTCGTAGTGAGCTGCCCGTGAGGAAGTGTTCATGTTGGGAAATGGGGGAGTTGAGTTCCCAAGTATCCTACCTGGTAGGATGGGATCATGGTGTTACAGGAAAGGGGATACTGTGTCTTGGCATCCGGTGTCCCACTCCCGGAAGACCCCTCACACAGGTGATCCTCCCGTACTGCCCCACCCCCACGAACTGGATTCAAAATCAATGGCAATTTCCTAGCCACCTGGATGGCAGATCCCTGGGGACTAGCAGGTGAGACACCTTCAGGTTTCTCGCACATCTCACTCTCTACCTGCGGCATCCCTCATGGCTCTAACCTATCACTGTGGCTCTTTAATATCTACCTTGCAGCCCTGGCCCACTTGATCTCCACCTTCTCTCTTCACTTCCAGTGTTATGCTGATGACACACAGCTCTCCTTTAAGCTTCCATCCTCTACCTCCTATTCTTCCTCACTCATACCTGACTACCTGACTGCTATTCAGGTGTGGTGATCTGCGTACAATCTCTGCCTTAATGCCAGTAAGACAGAGATCCTTCTCATTGGGATGCCTGCTCCCTGTTTCCCTCCCACTCTCTGGCCACCCTCCTTGGGCCTACTTCCCTCCCTCATCCTCTTGTGAGGCAAAAATCCTTGGGGTCATCTTCAACTCCTCTGTCTCTCCTTCTCTCTGCACATCATGGACTTTGCCAATAAATCCAACCTTCAGCTCCACCTCCTCAGATGCATTTTCCCTTTTCTCACATTGCCCCAGAAGCTCAATTTCGCCATAGCTGTGGCTCTCTCTAGGCTGGACTACTGCAACAGCCTCTTCCTCAATATGCCTCTTTCCTTCCTTCACCCTCTTCAACTAATCCAGAATATGGCTGCAAGACTCATACTTGGCCTTAAGCCCAGGGACCGCAACTCTCCAGCCCTAAAATCTCTCCACTGGCTCCCAGTGACTGCAAGGATAAAATACAAGACCATTTGCATCAACCACAAGGTTGTCTGGGACCTGGGACCTCACTACATCCAGATTTCTCTCCCTAAATACCTCTGTGCTAGAGTTCTTTGGTCCTTTAGCTCCATCTGTCTGCTGGTCAGACGTTCCTCCAAGATGAGAGTGGGAGGTAGATCGCTTTCTTCGGCAGGAGCATCCCTCTGCAATGGCCTACCTGCCCCCCTCAGACTTGAGGCAGATCTCCTTAAGTTCCAGAAACTTCTCAAGACTTTCCTTTTCCTCTCCTCCTTCCCTCTCCCACTCCTGTGCTAATGTCCCACTGCTGCTGTGACTGGTGCCTGATCCCTTATGAGTCCTACAGGGGCCAGGCCCTCCCTCGACCAGTGTACCACAGCAGCCCTAACCAGCACTTGCCCTCGGGCACTCTTCCTGGACTAGCCTGAATCCGGTCCACCTCATACATCACACTTGCTTTTCCCTTTCCCTTTCCCCTTGTTTCCCCTGGTACTTGCCCTACTTGGCTCCCCATTGCACTTGCTCAGCCCCTTGGGTCCCCACCTCCTGTAGTCCCCGACCCCTTCCCCCACCCCAGCCCTTCTGCCCTGACATTCACCCACTCCTTGCACTTTTGTCACTGCACTTGCACAGTCAGAATGTTAAAAGGCCTAATATGACTTTTCCTGTTCCACCGAGAACCCTTTTTTGTCTTGTGGCGCCTGGAAACCCTTGTGTATAGGTGCCATACAAATGTCCAATATATAAATGAAATATACATGTTAAAGCTATACCCAGAGGTTTCTAAGTGCGGACCCGGGGATCGAACTTGTGTTGCTTCGTGTCATCTTGTTTCCAAGGCGAGCACTTTGCCGCTGAGCTGTCGATCTTAGGCCATTATCTCGATAATTATACAATTGAATCCTTGATATGCCTCTACACGTGTTTCACCACCACTTTTGGTGGATCTTCAGGGGATTTCAGGTTATGGAACAAGTTGTACAATATAGAATCAGTCATCTATCCCAAATGTATGTGTTCATAGCTTAAAAGGACAATTAGCTGTGACCAATAGTTGATCTGCTATGATATATTTTACTTGACTCTTTAGTTTCAGTATATACAAGTTTAATGCTGACTTAAAATGCACAAATTCCTTTTTATAAGATAGGGTTTCATATTACAAAAACATTGTGCCTCATGCCAAGTTTACCAGTGCGGAAATAAGGGTGCCTGTAAACTCACAGGCACCCTTGATTCCGGACCGGCAAACTGCGGGTTTACCTGCCGGAGCCTCTGTGCCCGATAGATCACGGTAGGCGAAGCGGTCACGGAAGCACCGGCACTGTTAGCAATGGTGCCGGTGCTTACATGTGCCCACTCCCATGGAGTCCTATGGGGCTCTGTGGGAATGGGGATTAACAAAATTACCGTTGCCTGACTTCCCGGCCGCCGGCCTTGTAATAGCCCGGTGGCTCCGGGAAGTCAGGCGCCAGTATTTTTTACCGGGTCCGGCGGCAACCCCCCGGTTGCACCGGCAGGATTACCGCTGGACCCGTAATGAGGCCAATTGACTTTACCACCAGTGTTATGTTATAAAATAAAATGTAAACCTCTCAAAGATTGCCTACCTTTGAGACGTGTGACACTTTGAAAAAGGGGTGTCCCTAAATAATTGTTTTCTTTCTTGGTGATGTTCCAGGTAATTCAGATTTTGCTGATTGCCTGTTTGAAAGCTCTTTGCTTCCTACAAAAAAGTAAAGATCCAATTAAATATTTCCCCTTAAATGTAGCCTTTGTTCTTTTCTAATTCAGATGTTTTAAGATGTGGGTCTTACCTTGATTTATGGAATGAATTCTGAAATTCTGGATATATTTGTCCAAATACGAATGTTCTTTTCTGTTTTGCAGCACGGTTTCCCACTAAACAAAATGGCTGCCCTCCATTTATATTCAAATTGATGTCATCACGTTGAGCACTATGTGCAATGACATCATCACGCAACGCGCTGTGCATGATGACGTCCATGTTTCTCTAGCTTTGGTGGCCATTTTAGGTTGGTTTATTGTGCTGCTTATGATTAGGTCTTCTTTTAAGAATGGCCAAAAGTTCTTATCCATGATACGGTTTTGAGTAACAGAAAATAGGTAAAAAGAAGACCCGATTCCTTCAGTTTTCATATTACCTGTAATTGTTTTACATAATTCATTAATATATAATTGGATTAAGTGTTTGACTCAACTCTACACACGATTCTCGTTAATTTCAAAGAAATAATATATGTGCAAACCAAATCAATGAATATTTACAATGGTAATGACTCTACTGTGTCCTTTGCTATGGTGGTTATATTTGTAATCTATCTATCTGTAATTCCTTAATGCACAAATCAAATAAAAAGTTGGAGTTCTTTGAAAATCTATTTAAAGGTAATCATAAAATGATTTATCGAATCATGGTGTAATACTGGATCATGTGTCTAGTGTTAGATTTTTACCAAAGTGCTAGATTTAACTAAATATTTTAATATCCATGATTATTGCATGTGATGACAATTTAATAATCAGACAATCATCTGGATTTACTCTCTTTTTGTGCTACAATATTCTACTTTGTATTCATATGGATTCTAATGTTGAATATCAGAGATATGACCAAAGTTCATTGTCCAGGCTTAACCCAGAAAAACAAGTGTCCATGTATGTAATCCATTTTTCCTCTTCTTGTCGCAATTTCAATTCTCTGTTTCCTCCTCTTTTCGATGTTTGAACTGTTGTTATTCCCATGAATTTTAAGTTGACTGTTGATTGTCCCAAATGTTCTTTTTGACAATGTATAGCCATGGGATATTTCTCATCTCCATTTTCTACTGCATGCATATGCTACAATATTCTGATCTTCAACTTCCTCCTGGTACTACCAATGCACCGTATTTGGCAATAACATTTTATGCCATAAACAACATATTTAGTGTCACAATTTATGAAACTTTTGATTTTGAGTGTTTTCCCATTGGGGAGCTTCAATGACTTTACTTTGTCCCTAATTTGGGGACATACTTTCCATTTTCCACATGTGTGGTTACCTTTGAGTATTGGCATTTGCCAATGAGAAAGCAATGTACCTTGTTCTTTTGATTTGTCTGTTTCCAAAAAGCTCGGACTAAGACTTGTTTTTAGAGTGGCTGCTTTTCTGAAGGTGAATGCAGGGTTATCCTCCAAATGTTCTGCTATTATGGCATCTAGTTTTAGGATGTGCCAGTGTCTTTTCAAAAATCTTCTAAGTTTGAAATGATCTGTACTGTAAGTGGTGATCACTCTTGGTTTTAAAGGTTCTTAATAGTGTCTGTTTTGTTTAGTTTGTCCACCAGAAGTGATGCTCTATCCTTGGTTTCTGCTTTTGTGATGGCTGCCCGCAGTATATTATTAGAGTATCCTCTTTTTTTGAAATTCTCGATGCTTGTCTGCACATTACTCAAAAATTCATCTTCTGTCCTACAATTTCCTTTAATTCGAAGAATCTCACCATAAGGAATGTTATTAATTATGTGTTGCAGGTGTTTACTTCTGGTATGTAGAATGCTGTTACCTGCTGATGGTTTCCGATAGATTGTGGTTCTGATTTCATATATTTGAAGTTCAAGGAAATTTATTTTTTCTTTGCTTTGTTCCATGGTTATTTGTATGTTATAGTCATTATTGTTTAGATAGTCAAAATATTCTTTCAATGATTTACAGTCAACATTAGTTTAGTTTAGTTGATTGTTAGTGTAGCATCCCCAATAAATGATATTGTGGGTCATCATGAGTTGGGCGATATTCCTTAAATCCGGTGGTAACAGTATTAGTAGCGCCAATACCGCTCCGTCGGATCACGAGTGGGCATGAATGTCGTCACACCCATAAATACACCAGCACTATTACAGCCGGCGCTATTAACGCTGGCGCAATCACAGCTGGCGCTAATAGTATCGACAAGAGCACAAATAAAGCTATATCAGAAGTGCATTCTTGGCGGTATTAGTGCTGAAAACCGGTGCAAATACAGCTGAGAAATACCTCCAGCTGGACAAAGGTGCCAGGAATCAAGCCACAGGTAAACACAATGCCCACCAGAGGGCTACATTAGACCGTACCGGGCCCCAAACACTATTTTCAACACCATGCTGCCATTATTTGATGCAAGCTGGGACAGGCAGCTGCTCAGGCTGTGCCTGGCCCTTCTGATGCAGGACAATGAGGCCTGGGCACAGGGAGGACAGGGGGGTGGCGAGGAGGAGGAGAGCAGCCCCAGGAAGGGGAGCACTCATCCCCAAGGCCAGGCCATCACCGTGGGCCTTCAGTGACACCCAGTTGGTAAATGAGTACCGCCTCGACAGGGAGACCACCACTTAGCTGTTGGCCACAATACATAATGAAATTGGGAGCAGGATTAACATCCGCACAGCCGTGCCTGCCTGGTGAAGCTGGTGACAGTCCTGCAGTCCCTTAGGATGGGCACTCTCGAGCACTCTGTGGCCAAGATGCATGGCATATCACAGTCAACATTCAGCGCAGTCCTTGGCCAGGTGCTGGATGCCCTGCCACGTTATGTCAACCAAGACATCACACTGCCCACCACCCAGAGCCAGGTGAATTACATGAAGGCCCGTTTTTATGCCACAGCACAACTACCCAATGTGATAGCAGCCACTGATTTCACCCATGTTTGCGTTGGTGGCACCCAGGGCCCATGAGGTACTCGACAGGAACCGCAAGCACTACCACTCCATGAACGTGCAGGTGACCTGTGGTCCTGATCTCATCATACCTCACTGATGTGCCCGCTACCCAGGATCACCCACAACTCCATGGTCCTACGCAAAACGCCACCCTGCCGGGATGCATGGAGAGGCACGGAGGACAACGGACCTGGATAGTGGTTGAGTACAAACCCTTCCACATATGTATATTGAAGCACTAATCAGAAATGTGGGGGTGGGTAGCTACAGGAAGCATGCAAAAAGGAGGCACTGGCAGCACCAGTGCAGCCCTTGCAAAATTGATGGTGGGCACCCAAGGGTGGATGCACTGGTTTGACACACCTGGACACACACATGGTGATGGGCACACACCGCTGCCATCATATTGATACATCAGACAACATGTACCACAATGCATCTTGAATGTGCCACTGCACAGATCAACACAACAGCACCCAACAGCATGTTCACCCATGCCATAGCTGTCTGCCCATGTGCAGTAAAGACATACACGCCACAAAACACCTGCCACAAAGTCACCATGTGCATGTACAGGACAAGTAATCAATGACATAATATACGAATTATGCACAACCATAGACATTGCATGTGCCGGATGCACACAAGAATGCCCACAGCTAACAATTGCTGGATACAATATGTCTGCAGACCCATACATGAGACAAATGACTGATGTACATGTTACACCCCATGCAGGTGATTCTGGATATCCACAGCTGGTGTGGCTGATGACCCATGTGCGTGTTCCACGCACACCACACAAGACCACCTAAAACCATGTCCAAAGCCCGATCTGCGTTTTGCATAGAGCGCACATTTGGTCTACTGGATGCACGATTCAGGTGCCTGGACCACATTGGAGGGGTCCTGATGTATGCCCCTGACAAAGCAGGAAGAATAGTCTTGGTGTGTGCTATGCTCCACAATATTTGCCTAAGGAGGAATGTGCCTCTACCCCCTGACGCTGACAGGCCACACCCAGAGGAATAAGGAGATGACGACCATGTGGCAAGAGCCAGGGCAGACACGCACAGGGATGAATTAAGGTGGGCCACATTTCATTCACAAGTACTGTTAGTTCTGCATATGTGAATTTGGGTTTTCGCAGACGATATTGGGCTGCCTTGCTCATTGCCCTCTCCTGTTTGACATGATTGATGGTCTGCAAGTGTGGATGGCTGCCAGAGGCTCTAATTTTGAATTTATTGAGATTTCCAAAATGGCCACCACAGTATTTCCCGTTCCGGCAGTGACGTATTTCCTGCCAGCACTAATAGCGCACGCTAATTGCACCAGAGCCCGGCGATAGAGCTAATAGCGCTGGGTTTCCAGGTGGTGGCCCGCTTTCCAGCACTGTTGACGTCAGGCGTAATTAGCGTTACCACCAGGGCTGTGTGCGCATGTACGCATTCTTTTGATATGGCTCTATTAGCGCCATGGCTCCCGGCGGAAAGAATTGATGCTTACTCAACATGACAAGGGGAGCACAGCACCCATGTCTTCTCCCCTCATCCCCAGAGTAGCTATCCGCCCTCTGAGGGGCAAGGATTATACCCATTACGAGAATTAAAAGCAGCAGGATATACTAACCCCACATATGCGCCCCTGCGTATAGTAGTGATGACATTATAACTGCAGAAAAAATAATTAAGCAAAGACCAGTGTCTATTTGTGATGAATATGCTGAATGTTGTGAGTTACAGGGAAAATTGACAGTGGTCAGAGGAAGAGATCCAGAGACAGAGGTTGGACAATAGGGAGGAGACAGCGATGGTATTGAACGAATGGGTAGGAGGACAGATAATGCTCAAAGTAGATGGAAAGGGCATGGACAATTTTAAAAAAAAGTGAAAAGGAAGTTATAGAAAGGCAGGAGAAAGAAGAAGAGAAAAGGGAACAGAAAGAAAGAAAGAGAATGCGAAAGAGAAGCAAGAGAGAGGGAAAGAAGCTTTGAAGAAGAAAAGGAGAGGGAAAAGAAACGTGAGACAGATAGATAAAGGGAGAGAAAACAAGAAGAAGAAAAGAGAAAGATGAAGAGATGCGGAAAAGCAAAGAGAAAGGAAAAAAGAAGAAGACAATTAGAGATAGAAAGAGGCAAGGAAAGGCTGCAAAAAGAGATAAAGGAGATTATTAGGGGGATGTACCCTTCCAAACAGAGAGAGAGATAGGAGACAAGAATTGAGTGGAAGAGAAAGAAGTTCTCCGGCGAGTGCGAAGGAATACAATCTCCATCTCATGACAATATGCCACATCCTGCAGCCAACCCTGTAAACTCAGCGGGTGGCCTTTTCCCCATGCCATTGCCACTCTCCTGCAAGCCACCACCAGTAGCAGCCCTGCCAGGTGTCTGGACAGCTGTGTTAAGGACCTTGCGCATTCCAAAAGCACCACCAATGGATCCGGCTCCAGATGTTCCCCGATAATCAGTGAAACTTTTGCCAGAACACCCACCCAAAACCGGGAAACCTGTGTACACTCCCAAGCCATGTGAATGAATCCCATCAGGCTCACCCCACACCTGGCACATGAATCTGGTGTGGTGGGGAAGTGTCTATGAAGCCTGGCCAGACTATGGTAGACCTAATGCAGGAAATTGAAGTGGGAAAGAAGTTTTGAAGAAGAAAAGGAGAGGGAAAAGAAACATGTGACAGATAGATAAGTTTGGGTAGCACAATCATTTTCACAATCGCGATTCGACCTAGTAGCGTAAGCGGGAATACCTTCCATCTTGCCACCTTATCCTGAAGGGCCCCCACTGCCTGTCCATAGTTAACCCGGAATAGTTTGTTGTGGCTGCGTAACACCTCCACCCACAGGTACCGGACCCCAGAAGAATATCCTTGTCCCGCCGTGAGAGGGAAGACCACTGATTTTCTAAATTTGATCTTCAAGCCGGAGAACCCCCCGAACCTGATCACCTCCCTCATCACGGGAGCCAAGTTGTGCTCCAGATCACAAAGAAAAGTACCACATCATTCACATATAGGGATATGATCAGCCTGTGCGGTCCCAACTGTAGCCTCTGCAGAATATGCCTCTCCGGTAGGATCGCCGCCTGAGGCTCCATCGCTAAATCAAAGAGGAGTGGGGGTAGCAGACATCCATGCCGCGTCCACCTCCCCATATCAAGGCTTTCAGACTGCGAGACTGCCCGCCACTATCCTTGCCATCAGGTTAACGTGTAAATGGGATACTATCATGATGAAGCAGTGTGAAAAACCTGAGGGTATTCTCCCAGCAAGACATCAAGAATCCCTTATTCAGGTGGCCAGGGAAGGGCTGGCGCTCTCAGATCCCAACCCTGGGGGTCGGACGAGCGAGAGAGGATCACCTGTGCAGGGGAGCCCAGGGTTTTGCTGAGGGGAATGCCCAAAGGGAGATGCAGTATTATACCAATTAGGAAGGAGAGGGGGACAAACTTGGTTATTCCACTTCTACCTCCACTTCTACCTCCCTTCCACCCTAAGAAGCTCCCGTAATAACTAGGATCCCAAACTCCGTCACATTCAGAAACAATGTCTCTCAGAATCCCTGTTGTCTTGCTTTCTACCTGACTACTCCCAATCATTTTTCTCCACGTCCCTCTGATAAGTCATACCCGAACTCCCAGTCTACCTTGATAAAACACTACCATTCCCACAATCTCTGCTTTTCATTTCACGATCCCAGCTATTCCCATTTACCTCACAAACCCTCCAAATCCCACCCTCCCGAGATCATCAAAAAACCCTCTGATATGAGGGTCAAAATTCCTGTGCTACCACGCAGAAACTCTGTCCCTCCCCTTTTCCGACACAATTTTTTTTTCCTGAAACAAAAGACAATGGACAAATATGCAACTTGTTTACCTGACATGTCCCAACCCAAGGGTCAGGCTAAGTCAGACAATTGATCAGAATCACACACCTAACAGCCTTTTCCCTTCCCCACAGTGATAAAAAGTGGAGCAAGAGAGCACAGTACGAGCAAGGCAGACTGCACAATGAGACAGCTAATCCAGCCCCGCAGTTTAAGAGAAGGAGAAAGGCAGTGAGAATCGAGGGGGTGCCGAGGAGAGAAAGGACCTTGCCCTTTCCAGCCCAGACCTGTGAAACCTTCACAGAAGAAACCATAAATCTGAGAACAATAGCTATACAGTCTTGCAACAGATGTCAACGGTGCACATGGCATGCCTACGCTGATAAGGCGGAGGGAGGGAGACTCCTGCTACCGTGGTACCGACACTGACTCCAGATACCAAGGAAGGCCAAGAGGTTCATCACTGCAGGTGAGTTTAAGGGAGAACCGATAAGAACCGGGCTGTGTGTAATGAAAGTCGCAAAGTGGTATATAATTTCAAACAACTGTAAAATTGTTAAAGGGAAACCAGCTGCAGAAGGGACCGGCACCATCTGGGCGCTGTCTCGAAAAACCCTGGTTTATCCCAAATTCATGTAGCTATAGATACGAGAAGGCCGTAGGAGAGCCGACAAGAGAGGTCAAAGTAGTCATACATGAGGTCTAGCAAAATCCCTGTCCAATCGAAAGCCTTTGACCTAAGAACTGTAAAGAAAGCAAGGGAAGTGAATCCTGCAGCATAAGAAAGTAAATGGAAAGGTGAAATTGCCAAAAGTGACGAAAAGGGACGAAGTCTAAAAATCCTGTAGCAAACTGTGTGGTAAAAGTTGGCCACAGTGAACCCGGCGGAGGGATGCTGACAAAGAGGGGGTAAAGTCTAAAGTTCCAAGAAACACTGTGTTGACAAAGGTGAACCCGGCAGAGGGATGCCCACTTTGAACTGTTTAAAAATACATTAAGAGCTGTGAAGTCGAGAAGCCATAGTGAATCCGAGGGAGGATGAGATTGGAGAAGGGTCTGCGCCCAGAAGAGGGGGACCCAGGGGTGGAGAACTATCACCCGAATAAAGAAAAGAAACCTTTTGATAGAACTTTTGTTTTGATACTTTGGAACCTGACAGGCCCTCAAGAGCGAGAGAATATAGTTATCTGAGGTCCTGAGGTCAGTAAAGAAAGTTCTAGGGATTTGTACCCAGATGGGGGAATCTCGGGGTGAAAGTCATCCCCCAAAACCCACTGAAAGGGAACTATTTATTTGATTTATGGAATACGAATTGTGAAGGGTCAGCACCCGGAAGAGGGGGACCTAGTTGTGAATCCATCACCCAAAGAGTACGTGAAAAGGAACTTTGTGTTTGTTTGTTATTTTACCAACCCTCAAAGACAAGAGACTTTTGTTGAAAAGACACTTGGCAATCGAGGTTTCAGAGAAGTGAAACCAGAACTGTCGTCTTGTGCTGAGGAAAGCATGAGCACTGTGTTGTGCTCAGAAGTCCCACCTTATCCCGTGATCAAAACGTCAGAAAGGGAAACCCAGGCTACTGCATCCTGACATATTATTTGTAAACACTTCTTTCTTTTCTTGATAACTATCCTGCACCCTTTTTTGTATTAGTTGTAAGGATTGGCAAAAGCTTTTTCTTAGTATAGGCCCTTTTATTTGCACAACGCCATTAGGACTGGCTTATTTTTCATTTGATGGTCAACGCTTGCTCCCATCCTAGATTTAGGGTTAGATTAGGTGTTTTTCTAACCTGCATACAATTAATGAACACCCTTGAACTGTGATCAGTTGTGTCTGACTTTACTGTTGCCACCATGAGTTCCTTACAGTGATCACAGACACCCACACTCAGGAGAACTACAAATAGGTATGGCCATTCGACAGAGTCAAAGGCCTTTTCAGCATCTAAACAATATGCCACAGCTTGCACTCCAGGCTCCAGTGCTGCCAAGACCCCAAAGAGATGGCGCAACCCATACAATGTATTCTTCCTGGGAACAAAGCCAGCCTGATCCACCAGCACAAGGCCGGGCATCTAAGGGAGCAGCAAATTAGCCGGCACTTTGGTCAAGATCTTATTGTCCACATTAATTAATAAAATTGACCAACAGGATGCATATTTCTCTGCTGGCTTCCCCTGTTTGTGCAAATGGACAATGTAAAGCTCCTGCAGCGTGGGCAGAAGCATCACTGAGTCCAGAGTCTCTGCATACACTTGCAGCAAGACTAGGAACAGGATAGGGGAAAATGTCTTATGAAACGGCCCCAGTAGACATTGGTCCTTGATCACCGCCAGAACCTCCTCCAGAGAGATTTACAGGTTTAGCCCCTTGCAGAGATGTGGTTCCAACCAATACAATTCATCCTCCTCTAGATAGCGCTGTAAGATCTCAGAATCCTGGGAATATCTGTACCCCCATAGGCATCTATAAAAAGCCTGAAATTCTGCAGCAATATTTTCTTCCGTGCAAACCTGGAAATCCCTGGTAAATTCCACCTGCTGGGATTTTCTGTCAGCCGCCAGCAACCCGGGACAGCAAGTCCCGGTCCGTGTTAGCCCTAACTATGTTGTGCGCCTGCTGGAGCTCAGCCAGGATCTTGGGGTTCGCCGTGGAGATGTATTCACCCTCCAGCCACTTCAAATCTCCCCCACTTCAAGCTCTCCCCTGATCAACCGAAGGATCCTGTTCTCTATGGCCATACTTATGCCTGTGATAAAGCACTTAAAGCACTCCCAAAGTATTCTCAGAGAGGAGACAGAGCCATCATCGTATTCAAAGTAGGCCTTGATCTCGTCCTGCAATTCCCAGCGAAACACCTCATCCTGCAACCCAGGGGGCTTAATCCGCCATGGGTAGGCCCCCCACCTCCTCCTCCCACCAGGTACTTCAGGACTACCGGGGACTGATCCGACAAGTTACGAGAAAGAATCCTGCAGTCAACCCAGATAAACCCACTGTCACAGGATGCTAGCAAATAGTCATGCCTGGATCTGGACCCAAGAGTGGAATGTGTAGTTGTGCACATCCCTATGGCACCTTCTCCACTAGTCCACCAGGTTATATGTCCGACACACCTCCTGCACCTAAAAACCCACCTTGGACAGCATCCTAGAGCTACCTCCTGTCTATCCACCAGTGCGTTTAATGCCGTATTCAGATGCCCACCCAACACTATGGTGGCGTCCCGACACCCAGCTAGTTGAGCCATCACCCAGTTGAGGGCATTTTAATTATCAACATTTGGCTCATAAGAGTACACCAATGCAACCTTCATCCCTTCCAGTTTTTCAGAGACAACAAGGCCCTCCCTTCGTCATCTCTGGGACACTGGAAATAGCCAAAACTTGACCGCTCTGCCTCTCAGTATGGCCAGCCCCCTCGCATAGGACAAGTATGATGAGAAGTACCTGTGGCACCCCCAGTATAAGCTCCACCTGCATTCCAAGGAGGGGGTAAGGTGGGTCTCCTAAATACATGCTACCTCCACCCAGTGCCTACATAAAGATTGCGCTGCCAACCCGACTTTCGGGGCTGGTTCCCCCTTGTATATTCAAGGTTCCTACCCTAAGGGCCATCCCCATATGTCATTGCCAGTTAAGTGGGCCAGAGCACCCTTAGGCCCATTGCACTTCCTTTGCTGAACATTTCTGGCCATTAGATCACAGCATACAGACCCGGAATCCAAACAGACAATCAAAACAACAGTATCCTCCCAGCTCCCATCACCCCCCCATAGGCAACCCCCAATCTGCCCAAACAACACCCACCCATCCCCCTTCCAAACTGGCCAACAGGGCCACCTCCCCTCTGCCCCCACGGGCCCTACAAAACGAGTGCAGTGCTAATGCCCATCCAACTTAAACCAGCTTGTCAACCAGATACAAGGGGCACCAAGACTGACTCGGGTTCCGGGTCATAGATAACTGTCAAACAGTGCCCAGGTAGGCAGTCCAATTCCTGTCGACTGTCCAGGTAGTCCAATCGTCAATGTTCAGGGAACCTCTTGGCCTTCACAGCTGTGGTTCCTCAAATCATTCTGGGGCCTCTGACAATCCAGCCTACAAGCCCCACCAATACCATCCAGGAATGATCTAGCAGCTACAGGGGACATGAAGAATTGAGCCTTCTGTTCATATTGAATTTGCAATTTCACAGGAAACATTATGGAGTACTGTATGTTTTTGTTCACGGAGTAGATGTTTGACCCCAATGAAGGACCTCCTAGACGCCTGCACCACCGCTGAGAAATCTAGGAAAACGTGGAACCTATCTCCATCAAATTGCAGGTGCCCCTTCTGCCGTGCCAACCGAAGGATGGTAACCAGGTCCCTGTAGTTCAGTAGGCGCGCAATGATAGGGCGCAATGGGGCCTCGGGCAAAGGTCTTGCTGCTGGGATCCAATGCATCCTCTCAACAACAAACAGGGATGAGAGCTCCACTTCTTCGAAGACCGCACTGCAGTGACTCAACAGATTTCTCCATTCTGGGCTGGCCCTGCTGCTCTCAGATGCCAACAAACCTGATGTTATTTCTGTGGGCCCGGTTCTCCAAATCCTCATTCTTGGCTAAGTCTGACTTGAGTTGAGATTCCAGTGCTGACACTCTGGCCATAAGCGTTGTCGCCCCATCCTCCGGACCGGATACCCTATGCTCAATCTCATCCAGGAGGTCCCCATGCTTGTCCAGCCAGTGCTGCAACATATCCACCTTGGAGGAAAGGCAATCCAGCTTTGAGTCTAGCCCCTAAAAGCTGGCCTTAACATTCAGCAGGATCATTCTGATGTCCAGGTTCTTGCTCCTGCATCACCCCCCATTAGCAGTGGCCATCGATCCCGGATCAACCTGCTGGGGCTGGGTACAGGATGTCTTAGAACATTATCCCACCTTGAAGGAGAGTTTTTACTGAGTTGTATCAGTTTCCCCCATCTTGATGACCAAGGAGCACAAAGTACAGGGTCAGCAAAGCCTCAGGGGACCACTCCCCAGATATCAAATAGAGACCAGTCAACCTTCCAGCCAACACTGGACCTCACTCAGGTCCCACACCTGCTTGGGAAGGGACCCTCCAAAACCAACCACCAGCCAGCAAGGGGCACCACCTGGCAGGCTGGTGACCACGGTGTCACCCAGTCAGTGTCTGGCAATCCACCAACTGGCCGGCACCCCGGGAGGCACGCTGGGTCACCCCATCCAGGATCACTTTACACATCTAGTCCCTCTCCAGCGATCCAAGGGTGGGCCAGCCAGTGGCTCCAAGCTAAATAAAATGGAGCCTGCTCTGCTGCTGAGTCACTGCCAACAGACTTCTGGTAACCACTGATCAGCAGGCTCCAGTCCGCAGCTGGCCAATCCTGTGATGTCTTGTCAGTGCTGGGCCCCCTGGAGCTCCAGGCAGGTGTGGTCCGAACCCACCTCCAGGCAGTCCACTGCCACCCGGGTAGATGTCCCTGTCTGCCCCTGAGAGGGCCGGCATGCACCAACCACATCGGGGGAGTGCAGCTCACCCCCTCCTCAATGCACAGTTGCAAGAGCTTCCCTCTGTGAACGGGCTCTGCACTGCCTCCGTCCACCATGGGGGTTACTGTCGCCTCCCCAGTCCTCCGGGCCAGTAGCACTGGCTGCGCTGTATCACCACCAGGCCAGCAGTGAGCCTGGCCCCTCCTCTGCACCAGCTGGGCCCGCCGACCCCATCTGTCCTCTCCACGCTTCCCAATATCCTGTTTCACAATTAGCAGTAGGTCAGCTGCACCACAGCATAGAATCCCTTCCAGCTGTTCAATGGGGAATCAAGCAAGCCAGAAATAGGCCGCAGCTGGCACCCTGCACTTTCTGACCCCTTCAGCAACCAGTAGGTGCAATCGGGACACCTCACTGCCAGCATTAATCAGGATTAATCCAAACTGGCTCTGGGAGCTCACAAGGAGTCTGCCATTTGTGGTCATGCTCTCTAGTGCCACCACCGAGTGGAACACATATAACAAGTACCCTTAGAAGACTAGATTTTGAGAATAGGGAAGATAACGAAGAAGATGAGAGTGATGATATATTTTTAGATGAGGAGAGAGAGGAAGATGAAAAGGAGGAGGCTGCACAAGTCCCTTCTACATGCACGAGGGTAGGGAAAGAAACAGCATGGTTAGATCTAAAATAACTAGGAAGGAGGAGGCCAGAACCTGTTGAATATGCAAGACACACAAAAATGCAATCAAGTAGTTTAGAAGAGAGAACTTGTATGTCTTGTAACTGTGCATTGAGTATGTCATTAGGTTGCTAAATGTAACGGGGTGAAACAAAATTAGCATGACAGACATGGTTACAAAGACAAAGGTTGCAGCTACATTTGGATAAGGAGCAGGATATACACATTTCCCTTTATTAGAAAAAGGGTGAAGACTTCCACAATATGTTCCATGGTCACAAATGGATAAAAACTATTTTGTTTGTAAGTGCCATCATTGACATCAGGGGCGGGTAAATGGATTTATGAATTAGAAAGAATTACAGTGTGAATGTCTTTAGCAGCGGGTTATATAAAAAGTTGGCTTGCTGCCATATTGGGGAAGTGGGCAGATGAGATTTGGAAATGGGCAGGCTATCCTGGTGTGACTGCACAGAACACCAATCATGACAGAGCACCTTTTAATAATTGTCGAGCTGACGTATGGAGAGCACTTAGGGTTCAGTACCCAAATTCGTCAGACATGAGCGCAATTATGACTCTTAAGATGTGTGACCATGAAGATCTGACTGCTTATATTCAAGAGATTCAAGAAAAATGTTGGGTAGTGATGAGAGAACAGTGGGACAAAAACCTAACTATTTTTTATCATATATTATGCCTGGGGCTGCCCGAGGCAGTACAAACGCAATTGAAAAAGATTGTGGGAATGGAGGCGAAGCCATGGGCAGAGATTTAACTAACCATTGTTCACCATTGACGGTTAAAACAAGAGAAAGACATTAAGAAATTTGAGGACAGGAAGATGCAGGAAGAAAGGTTACATCAGAAACTATTGTCAAACTTCTCAGTGGAAGGGGCAGTAGTGACACGTATACCCAAGGCGCAGAGCAAGTACAAGCAACTGCTAACAGGAATTTTGCAAGAAGGGCAGAGTATAATTATTTCCTGCTAGGGTTAGGGGGGTGCCCAGAGGCAGATGGTCTGGATTTCAGGATACACAGGGAGGAGGGTTTAATGGAGGGCAACCTAGATTTGGAGGACAGATACAACAATGTTGGACATGTGGAAGATGGTACACATTTCACGCGTATGTAGAAACAGGGAATGGAGACAAGAGAATTGGCCAGCAGCCAATGAAAGGGGGAAAACACATATCCCCTCCATATAGCACAGAGCCACCTGAATATAATGCCCAAGATCAACCACAGTATCAGACACAAGTTCCACAAATGCAACCCACACAGAAAGGAATGGCGACCCCAAATCAACAAGCAGCACTGCAAGCGCAGCAAGCCCCACTGCAGACACAACATGAAGGAATGGAAATCCTGGTAGAACGTACTACAAATGGCATGGAGAATCTGGTTCATGCCTTAATACTCAAACTTAAGCCAACTAATGATAGAATTTTCCCGATGCCGGCGGGCTTGGCCAAAGCGTTAGTGACTAATATTACCCCATTTGTGACTACTTTTGTTAATAAATCCCTGCATGAAGGTCAGGTTCTGCTGCTGCTTAAGAGGGCAATAGTGAAACCCCTTCTTTAAAAACCCAGCCTAGTCCCGACATTGCCTAAAAACTATTGGCCAGTGGCCAACTTATGTTGGCTCACTAAAATACTGGAGAAGGTGGTCTGTAGCCAGTTCCAGGCATTTGTTGATAGGGAAGAGCTCCTGGATGATCTACATTCAGGTTTCCATCCCAAGTATGGGGCAGAGACAGCACTATTAACCGTCCAGGATGATCTTCGCCAAGATACCTTTGGGTGACCGAGCGCTAAATAAGTACCAATAACATAACATCTATGAGGCCACGGACAGAGGGAAATATACAACACTGTTAATGCTGGACCTGTCCTTGGCCTTCAATACAGTGGACCACCGGATCGCACTCCAACATATAAGCAAAGTAGGGGGAGCATCCGAACAGGTGACACAGTGGTTCAACCCCTTTCTTAAGGATAGGACACAACGGGTGGCCCTGGGAGGGTTCCTCTCTGAAATAATGTGTTTGAAATGTGGAGTCCCTCAGGGATCCTCACTGTTCCCTCTGATTTTTAATGTATACATTTGTCCAGTATTTGACATCTTAAGAAGACATGGTCTGCAATTTCACTCTTATGCAGGCGATACTCAAATCTATATTGAGATAGATGATTTTGAGGATGCATTTGAAAAGATCGACCAATGCATGAGGGAAATTAAGAGCTGGATGTCAAATAACCAATTGCAGTTGAATGCATCTAAAACCAAACTCGTATTGTTCTGACTGCAAATTAAAATGAGGCAGGAGACAAAACAGCCCTCCCCCAGAATATTAGGGGAAGATCTGCAATATTCAAAGAAAGTAAAAAACCTTGAGTGCTTGTGGCAGGAGAACCTGGGCAGAGAAGCTCAAGTGGGTGCCAAGGTAAAATCAGTCTACCACTCACTGCAGGCACTGAGAAATGTGCTCCCATTTGTTCCGGAGAAAGATCAGGCAATAGTGGTAGGGGTACTTACTAATTCACACTTAGACTACTGCAATAGTCTACTGGCAGGCCTGCCAAATTATCAGATTAACAGACTGCAGAAGGCTCATAATGCAGCAGTTAGGCTTATTGGGCATCTAAGAAAATGTGACCACGTGTCCGCCTTACGTAGATCACTACATTGGTTATCAGTCGGAGACCATATTAAACTTAAGGTGGCGTGTCTGATGTTTAGGTGCATTAATGGTCTTGCACCTGGATATCGTGTGGACAAAATACGCGCACATCTCCCCAAAAGAGATCTGCGATCAGGAGATAAACTGCTGATGCACGTACCCAGATCAAAACTAGTCTATAAAGGAGACAGGAGATTTGTGGTGGTCGGACCTAGAGTTTGGAACCAGCTGCCACTGGAGATCAGAGTCTCCCTATCCATGGCTCTCTTTAGGAAGAAGCTAACAACCTTTTGATTCAAATAAACTACTAAGGCATTTCCTTGCTGTGATTCATGTACCCTACATTCTTGTGAAATAGTTACCACCTGCGCCCAAATGTAGTTAAGTCTGTCTGGTGCGTGTAATAAATGTAAAATCAAATCAAACAACATGTACTGATCCTGAGCCAAACACCAGTAAAACAGAATCTAGTGGCACCATGGAACGTGAGCATATTTCCTCAGGCATCCACACTAGGATAGGATGTGTGAAAGTAGTGGGGGGAACCCTTTCACCGGCACAGGACTGGACTTAAATCCCCAATGGGACAGCCCACATAAAGACTTGATATGTTCCATCATATCAGTTACACCCAACCCTCAAGAGGGAGCAAGAGTCGGATCAACCATAGGTGCCAAAAAAGTCCTTCCTTGATGATATTGATGCGACTCGATCCTGTGCTAGAGAAGAGAAAATCCTGTGAACACACACAGATTTTATGGGGAGACAACTGCTATTTCTTTTACAGGCTCTTTACTTATCACTATTTGGGAGCAGAGGCGATCATGAAAACAGCCAAACCATAGACAGTGAGTGAATTGCAGTAATTTCTGGGCCTTTGCAATTACTGCATGGTATGGGTCTTCGACTACAGCATGTTTGTCAGACCACTTTTAAAAGGACTCAAGGAAGCACAGAAAGAAAACAGTGAAATAAGATGGCCAGATGTGATGATAGATGCTTTTGATTAATTAAAGCTAGCAATAGGCACAGCTCCGGTGCTAGGGATCCCTGATTAAAATGTGCAATTCTTTTTATTTTCCCATTCAAATGGGGTAGTGATGACAGCCATCCTTGCACAATAAAACTACCATGGGACCCAAACCATTGGCATTTGACAGTGGGGTCCTAGATCCTGTATTGAGATGCCATTAACCATGCGAACAAGCACTGGTGGCAGCAGCCTTTGCGATTGAGAAATCTCATGGGATGTGCAGTTACTTTATACGTTGAACATGCCCTATTTGCAATCCTTGAAAAGCTCAAAAGTACATTGATCACACATAGAGCTTTCGGGTATGAAGTCATTATATCCAACCCACAGATCAAAATTGTTAGGTGCAAAGTGGTAAATCAAGCAAGATTTACAGCAGAACCAATGAAGGAAGGAGACAATGTGCATAATTGCACAAAGTACACTGAAAACTATGATGAGATACCACATGTCAAAGAAAATGCCCTAGGAAAGGGGACAATTCTCCTTATTGACAGGTCCTTGACAATAGACCAGCGTACAGGTTGAGACTGTGGGAAGTGTTAGATTTCCCACACATTTCTCGGCAGAAGCATCAGAATTGGCAGCGCTCATTTTGGTACTTGAAGTGCAAGAAGACAAGGTGGTAACAGTGTAGTCTGACTTCACCTATTTGATGTTAAGAGTACATGCAGGACTGTCATGATGGAAGAGGTGTGGCCTCTTATGCACGGATGACACACCACTGCACTGCTTTTGGACAGGGTCATAGATACACTCCAACTTCCATCAGCCATTGCTGTGAAGTTCATCATATGTCAGGTCTTCCCAAGGTGGGGAGTGTGTGAAGTCTCTGATCTGACAATTGACTGCTTTTTATGAATGAAGTATTTGAGCACATCACTATTCAGTTGGGTATTAAGCATACATTTTCATCTGTTTATCACCCACAAACAAACAGCATTTGTGAATGCCTCAACAGCCTCTTAAAAGCTCAAATTGCCAAGCCAAAGGTGACACTGAAAAAAGGTTGGCTCCATTTCCTTCCTTAAGCCTTATTTGCATTACGCAAGATGGCTCAGACCATCACTTGTCTCCACATGAGCTGGTGACGGGATGTTGAATGCACACACCCCTTGCTCCTCCCACTCGAGCTCACACTGATGCACAAAATGCAGATAATGTGTTAGGAAAAGAAATGCATGATTATTTGATGGCTATGATGTACAGTGTTCAATTGATGTCTTGACATCGTCGAGTGCGGCATGGGGAGTCGAGAGAGACAGATGAAGCAGACTAACAAATTGATCCTGCAGCCTTGCTCAAACCATTCGTTTTGTTCCCTGGAGATTGTGCTTTGCAAGAACTTCACTAGATGGTGGCACAAGCCCTGTTTTAATGGACCTTTTGTAGTAGAAGTGGTTACACCAACAGTAGTCAAGCTCAAAGGAAGGCGAGCCTGGCTACACCTTGGTGATGTCCAAATCTACAAAGGAGAGACCCCACTGCCTGCTAACTTGAAGGTGAAGAGGAAAGAGAAGAGTACAGACGAGATTCATGAGGAGAAACAATCAGCAGCAAGAATAGTAAAGGTATTGTTTTCCCTATAGATACGCAGACAACTAAGTAAACATTCTTGCAACTAGATTGGCATGAAACAAAGCATGACACTTAACAGTATGGTTACAAATGCTTTCTATAACCATTACATTTTTCATGGCCTCATTTCATCTGATGAACACTTACCCCTTTTTAGGAGTCCAGAATATTAGCCTTGCAGTGTTATTGTTCAACTTAAAAGCCTATTTTGTTTTTGAAAGAAGTTTTCTTGTGATAGTAACACATTTGTCTGGTGAATATATATTCCTTGAAGAGACTGAAAAAACTTCCCTTTGGTGAGAAATTAGATTTTTCGATACTGTTAGATATTCACTTAAGAGAAATAGCATATCTAATGGTTTGCAAAAGGCAGACACACTAGCAATTGTGCTTATAACAAAGCTTTTTTACATTGTGTAGCCCTTATTTTATTATTCTGATGGCAGTGAGAGAGTTGGTCCTTTATAATGTAAGCAAACAAGTAAACAGGAATGTAACAATTACAGATGAAATGGTAACACAACAATTTCCTGTGGTATCTACACAAATTAAGAACATGAAAAGAAGTACGTAAGATGACTTTGGGGGTCTGGAAGAATATTTTACTGGTGCTGCTCATGCCAATAATAATTTGTGGTACCAGCACATGAGCAGTGTAGGGAGAGAGACGTCTGAAGAGAGCTGTTATGTGTGTTCCCTTGTCACCTAAGCAATAAGCGCTTCCAGAGTGTTTATAGCAACAGAAGTACCCACAGACAAAGCACACTTCCTGGCACATCTTGCAACATGTATGACAAGAGTGCAATTTCAGGGTAGAAGGGCCTCCATGCAATGGATAACAAAAGAATATTCCCAGCGGGTGAATCATTTTATGAAAGAGGTGTCAATAATGACAAATGTTCAAACACAACATGAGGAAATACGTTATATATTATCAGGACCAAGAAGAGGGGAAATGATAAAAGAAGACTGCACATTTGTGAATAGTGTTGATAAACGTGGAAGGGAAATAGCTGGGTGTTGGTAAAGGGGCCAGTTACAAATAGAAAGACTGATATTTAGCCCAGAAGGCTGGACCAATGGACTGATCACTTGTAAGGCAGAGGTTCTCATAGAGTAACCACAAGTGGTTGTCCACAAGGTAAATAAAGAATGCCTCAAATTATGGATAAAATACACTAGAATATTAACCCAGATAGAGAATGAAGAAGCCCCACTGCATATACTCCCCTTGACAAATGCCTCCCTATGCCTAAGAAATACAGGAGCAGTAAAAGCAGGTGAAAATAAAGGGTGCAAAAAGACATACGATTTACCTAGGAAGAAGGCAGGCCTTGTGGTATTAATAGACCATCATTGGGCCTTTGGTTCTAGAGCCTATATGAATCTCCCTTCAAATTGGGGAGGAGTGTACTTCATAGTGGCAATAAGTACATCTGCTCTAGTACTATCCCACAGTAAAGTACAAATTGGCGACTTCCCCAAATAAATACACTCCTAAGAAATAAAAGGTCCCTTACTCTTAAACACAGTAGAACAGAAAACTATTTTTTGGCTATATCAGCAGTAGCCTTTGATGACATACCAGATCAAAACAATTTGTTCAATAGGGCAACAACATGTTTATGTCTTTCTTTACTCCCGGGTTGCAGCCCAACATGAACACCAAATGGTTGCAAATAACCAGATGGGAGTTGTTGCAAAAAATAAATGCAACTGTGAAGAGCTTTAATGCCATAAAGGAAGAGCTGAAAGTGTTACGGCTCATGACTCTCCAGAATAGGTATGTTCTTGATTTATTAACGGCCATGGAAAGTGGCATGTGGGCATAGATTGGGCCATCTGGCTGCACGTACATACTCTCCCACGATTGGGAAAATGAAACCCTTCCAGAGGTTATAACCACCTTAACAGTACTACACACAATGATGGTGGAGGTGGTGGATGAGCCTGAAAATGATTACTGGGTCAGCCATCTGTTCTCATGGATACCTACCTGGCTGGCTAATGCATTCAACATATTAATAGCAATAGTAGTATTGATACTGTGTGCTTTCTGCATTCTAAGAATAGCAATGAACGGTTGCAAAAAGGCTGCCAAGGGAGCAGTTGGAATGGAAATTGTAATAAACCTGAATGCTCCCATACATGAGTATACTTCGGGCCCATTAAAGGGTTTTTGAAGAAGTGGAAGTCCTATTGAGAAGGACTCCTGAATATTGATTGTCCACCAAACGGAATCTTACTGTGCATAAATAGCAGGTACTTTGGCTAAGAATGTTGTTTGTGTGTTCATAAATACACATGATGATGCATTATTTATGAATGTTATCTTTGTGATTGATATATGGATTGATTCATAATGTGATCAGTTGTGGTGACAATTGTTTTTTGTTTTTAATTGTTTTAAATCAGTTTTTATAAAGGTTTCTTTAGCCAAGATACACGCATTCAGAAATCTAACAAGAACTGCAACAGGATACCCCCTGATGAATATCTGACCAAAATGGTCTTTATGACAGAAATATGTTGGGTCTCTCTTTTTGTAAACACAATAATTAGATCAATGTGTTATTTAATGTCTTGTTGTGTTCTTGAGGTGATTTGTTAGTGATGTTTAAATATTGATGTGATGTTGTATGTGATGAATCTGTATTGTGTATATAGAACTTTTTTTAGATTTATATTTTTTCTCTGAAATGAAATGAAATATAATAACATTGTATTTTTTATCATGACCACTTAGCATTCATTGTTGCATTGTTTCTGAAGAAAAAAACTCTGAGTCACTGTTGAATTTGTCATATATTTTATTCTACCTTCTTTTGGCAGTTGCTCAATATCATCTCTTCCAAGACAGCGGAGTTAGGTTTGTTTTGTAATAGACAAACCAAACACTTGGGAATACTACACACCTGTATTATATTGATGGCTAATGCATTCTCAACATATTACTAGCAATAGTAGTATTGATACTACTGGCTTTCTGTTTTCTAAGAATAGCAATGAACGGTTGCAAAAAGGCTGTCAAAAGAGCAGTCGGAATCAAAATTGCAATAAACTTGAATGCTCATGTACATGAGTATACTCAAAGGGATGATTTTCCTGCTGCACATGCAATGGGAAGCACTATCACCCCTCCAGGATCAATGTTTACTTCTCCTCAGGACACTCACAATTAAACCGAGCACTGAGTATGCTGTGATTCCAATGGGGAATGCAGCTATATGACTTGGAGTGTGGACGAACATGTCAGATAAACAGGCACCCTGAGGGGCGTGACCAAAGTATGGGTACCTAAACAGCACTTTACGCGGGAGGACATGAAAGAGGGTGTGGTCAAGGACTTGACCAGAGAGGGGGAATTTTGAGGGACAGATGAATACATCATGCATAGCTACAGCCCCGCCCCCAGCCCAATATCGCACAGGTGAGAGGCGTTTTTCATTAAGGCAGCCATACCACCCATATCCTAGACAGGTACAGCAGGATATGGACTTGATCTAAGCTAAAGATGGCAAGAGTAAACAAACTTACAATGCAACAACACATATGCATGCATTAGACAAGAAGCAAACATGGATACAACACAAAGAAGGTATACACTAGGTAAAACATGCATTTATGCATGAACAATATCAACATTGCATCCATCCATGAAGAACACTAACATAAGCAATATATAACCTGAATGCAACATGCACAACATGCGTATATAGCTCACTAAAATAGAAATGCAACAGAAATAGGCAACCATCTTTTCCAAAATTGAATCCACAGTATGCGTGTAAGTAAATGAAATGCCTCAAGGCTTCATGAGAACTCAAAATGCTGAAATTGCAGAAAAACAGATTCACGCAGTGGTCAGAGAATTTTTATGCAGACAAAGCTAAGTTACTAAGAAATTAGGGAAGGTCCGAACTCTGCAGAAAAGGCACAAGATAATAATTCCCAGAACACAAGAAGAATACTCCCTGCTTAATTAAACATTCAGAAGAACAACAACCTGCCATTGTAAACCAGGTGCAAAATGATTATAAGCCCAAAGACCTCATAGGGAATGGATCAAGAGAGTCCCCTACTGCTAGAGAAAACAATAACACTTGCACTAGTATTAGCTAAAATCACAATAAATGTAGGGTGAAATAATTCCAAATGTGGTCTCGTCAAACTTGACCCATAATTGAGGAACACTGTCTATTCATTAGAAACAGACACAAATAGGACACCTGCCTCACTCCTCATGCATATTCTCAGACACGAGGCACCATACAAGGCTAACTACAAAGGAATTACCCTGGCTCATGGCTTGGGAATAAGGGATGGTATCTGGTATCTTTTTTCATTGAAAGGAAAACAGTCTGCGGACCTCTCTCCCCCTAGTCCTGTCTGGCTCATGGTCTTGACGACCTGTCAATTGTCCAAGGTTGGTCAGTAGAATGCCAACCAATCAAAACCTCTGATGCTAGGCCACCCAGTATGTATTATGCCAACGAATAAGGTTGCGCACAAATGATGTCTATTCACTTTTATCAATTTAAAGGTGATCTCAGGAGGAGCCATCAGATTGTGATTATCCAATTAGAAGTTTAACCCGTTTAAAGCATATATGTAGTCAATCCCCTTAACCAGTCCCTTTACCCCATAGGTTTTGGTAACCAAGATTGTAATGTGATATTATTCATTAAGATTGTTTTGTCTGAAAAGATGTTGTTTTGTATGGTAGATCTGAGAGTGGCAATCTGCTTGTATGCAGTCCCTGCTTTATTTTGAATGTTAATAAAGCTGGGTTTTGCCCTTCCCTTTGTCTGCTTCCCTTTTTGGTTAGTTATGTCTTCCTGGCTCTTGATCCTCTGCATACATTCCTGGTTTTCCAGGCCATCGTTACAAAATCGAATAAGTAAATCCACCTGCTGCACACACCGCCATTTTAATTGTGCTCTGCACCTTGACGTGCAAATACTACAGGAAAGTCACGTTGAGCAATGTCACTCGTGAGCAGTTTAGATTTGGGGCATAGGGATGAAGGAACATACATATATCTGCATTGCAGCCGCTACGTAGTGGAGGGAAAGTAGATGACCTTTGGTCTGTTTGATTTTTTCAGCCAATAAGACTTTATATTTGATGAAACAAAGACCCAAACCAGTACAAAATGCTGAACTCCAAGACGCAGGCATGGATGAAAAGTCTGAACGGCCAGGCATAGATGGTCTCAGTCACATCACTGGCACACTACCTAATACTTAAAACTTTATTGGAATGTAGTCTTCTCTCTTAATATCTATTGGTCTGTACAGTGTCAAGTGTTAGATACTGCAAAAGACCTGTTCTCCAGACTGGCCAATATGCTTCACGCAGATATGTATTTATATCGATAACATTAAACTTCACTAGAGTGCAAGGGAGCAGAACGACATGAGGAAAATAAACAGAACAAACAGGACAGGCTGAAAATCTGCCATTGGAAAATACAGTAGCTATGGTTGTGTACATTTTTCAGAATATATGACAAATTAAGGAGTGAAATTGGATGATAACAGTGGCTAGTATCTTGTGAACATAAGTGGCTTTCAACATTTTTGCATTTTGAATTTACTTTGCAAATAGTCTACCTTTTTATTGTTTTGCCATGAGCACGGGGGGTTGGATTTAGTGGATATGCGTCTGTGGCAAGTAAGCCTTTTGCAGGAGTACAGTGCAGAATGTGTGCACATTATAACCAGACACCAAGATTGTGTTATCTCTGCATGTTATTAATAGGTGTTATAATTACTTCACATAGCTGCTTTAATTGCTTCAGAAGGATTAAACGCCATGTCAATTTGAATCTCTGATGTAAGTATGTTTTTTCCACCAAGCTTAACAACTTCTAAAATGCTTACTGATGGTAAATCAGTGTAGTTCGCTCATTTTAATGATACATAGTTGTTTCCTTTGCTGCATTTGTACTGTGTAAAGTAGCATATTTATATTTACTCCACATACTTTCTTTGCTGGTTGCTTTGTATTTATTTGACAGAGATGGTCTGTTGTGCTCATTTGCCCTTTCAGAGTGAACAATATTTTTTTACTTAACATTTTTTGATTTAAAAAAAAAAACGGATTCATTGTCAGGTTAGTTTGTACTTTGCAAGTCAGCCTTATTGAGCACAGTACTAGAGTAGCTTTTGAAAGACAACAATGCAGCAGCAGGCCCAGCCATCATGCTTGCTGTCCCGGACGGCTATACCATCCTAAGGACTGATAGATGCAAGACGCGAGGAGTCGGAATTGCCCTGATCGCAAAAAGTTAGCCTGTCTATAAGAATTGACTCATCCCCACACTTTACTTCCTGCGATGCTTTCACAGCTAAATTGCCCACCGCTAACTCACAGACTTTGACAATTCATCTCTTATACAGACCTGGAGGCCTGATCGGGTCGTTCGAGGAAGACTTATCCTCCATGCTCCCAGACAACTTAAAAAGCGCATCACAAATTCTTCTATTAGGAGACACTTGTGTTTTAATGACCCTCTCGACACACACACACATCAAATACGGCCCTCACCTTGTCAGAACTAGGACTGACACAGAAGGTTAACTTACCAACCCATGACAAAGGAAGAATTCTGGATTGGGTGGCGGACTACAATTGCAATGCCACTATTGCCGCCATCACCCCTCAAATCTGGACGGACCATTACCTAGTATCCTTTAATTTCGCCACTACCAAACCAACATCCAAAAATGCTATCATTGCCCCTCCAATTTTAACGGGGAATAAAAAGAATATCACTACGGATACTCTTACCCCTCTGATTCTTCCAACCCTAAACGCCCTACCAGACAATATGGACCCCATCATGCTAGTCGCCGAATACAATAAAATTATGACGGCATCTCTTGATTCCATTGCCCCTCTCAAAATGAGACATAGTAAACCTAAAGCATACCTCAACTCCTGGTTTACATCACAGTTGAAAGCTTTACGTTTGGAGAAAAGAAGTTGTGAAACAACCTGGAGACTACACCCTTCCCCGAAAATAGAACTAATCTTATCAAGATATCAGTTCTCTACAAAAAAGAAATCTGTCTGGCGAAACGTGAATCTTACAACAACCGAATATCACAAGCTAAAACTAGCATGAAGGAACTTTTTGTAATTCTCAAAGAATTAGAAACTCCCATCCCAGTACAAGATACCTGCACGAAGGATAAAACATGGTTTACTAACATTCAGTCTGCTTTAGCCAACAAAATAACCACCCTCCACGATCAAATTGCAAAAGAAAAGCATCTCTCCCTACCATTCCCCCTCCCATACACCCCTACCTCCCACCATTACCCCCTAACTCGCTTCAACTTTTCCAAAGGCCCCATTCTTGAGACGGAAAAAGTAATACTGTCACTTAAACCTTTGAAGTGCCAGGGCAACCAATGCCCTGCACAACTTATCAAGGACACAGTGAGAGATTTGGCATCCTTCATATCGAAGCTCATCAATGCCTCCTTTACATCTGGCTCCATCCCAAGTAACCTCAAAGAGTCCTGGGTACTCCCCCTCTTAAAAAATCAAATGCTAGACCCACCCATCCCGACCAACTATCGACCTATCACTACAGTGCCCTTTCTCCTTAAAATAATAGATAAGGTCACTTATTTACAAATCCAAAAATTCCTTGAATTTAACCACTTACTCGGAGTGCGATACTCAGGTTTCCATCCCCAACATGGAACCAAAACTGCTTTAATTGACCTCAAGGCTCAAATAGATGAACTCATGAACAAAGGGAAATCAGCACTTCTTCTCCTTTTAGATCTCTCAGCCGTATTTGTTGATCACAAGGTCCTTTGCAGCCACTTGAAATCAGCTGCGCATTTCTCCAAGGAAGGCATTACATGGATTGAATTGTTTCTCAGTAACAGGACCATGAGAGTCTTCTCACCCTCAGCTGCTGTAGACCCCACCCCCATCACCTGTGGAGTACCCCAGGGATCATGTGTTTTGCATACCTTGTAAAACATTTTCACCAAGACCCTTTTTTACGATCTGGACCATCTTGGTATCACCTACACTAACTATGCAGATGATACCCAGATTCTCCTTCCACTTTCCAGAGATTACGACAAGGATTTGGCCTTGGTGAACAGGGTTTACCTCGTCATCCAAGGATGGATGGCAACACATGGTTTATGCCTGAATGACAACAAGACTGAACTCATCATCCTGGGCACTACTCGGCACCTTAAAAAATTTGGATCTGACTACACTTCCTTTATAATTGTTGGTAACTCCATCAAGGTCGCCAAAAAGGTAAAAACTCTAGGTTTCTAACTTGACTCCACCCTTTCATTCACCAAACAAGTCAACTCTATGGCATCCACGACTGCATATCATGCAAACTCATTAGAGCAGGCAAAGCTTTTCTTTCTAAAGATAGTTTATCACCCTTGCCAGAGTCCTCATATTGTCTAAACTAGACTACTGTAACACTCTCTACATTGGCTCCAATAAATACATCATGAAGAGAAATCAAATTCTCCAGACCAATGCCCTCAGAGCTGACTTAGGCATCTCCAGGCAAGACCACATCTCCGAATTCAGAAGGCAAAATAACTGGCTCTCTACGAGCGACAAAATTCAGCTTAAAACTGCCTCGCTTACCTACAAATGTCTCAATAACGCAGCCCCCCTTTACCTTAGTGAAAGATTTTGCAGAAAATCCTCAACCAGGCCCACTAGATCAGCGAATGCCAATTGCCTCAATGTACCAAGAACTAAACTATCCAAGGTGGGGGGTTGTAGCTTTCCCGTTCAAGCTGCTCAGCTATGGAACTCATTCCCCTAACATATGAGCGGACCAGCCTTATCTTCAGTTCAGGGAGAAGCTTGTCAATCGGTTTAAAGCCCATGACCAGTAAGGCCTGACACCTGCCTCACAGTCCTTAAACCCTTGGTTGCCTTTCACCAGTTTGACTTGGAACTGTATGCTTCTTTGTTTCTTCTCACTGTTTAATTTGCGCTTCCCTGTAATGATCTCTCTTTGCATTGTACTTTTGCCTCTGTAACCAAGCTGTGAACTTTCTTGTAACCTCTGCACCCTGATACCCTCGAGTCCGGTGCGCAATATAAATGAATGAACAAACAAACAAATAAGCATAAACCATAGGCAAAATAAAGGCGGGGTCTGGGAATCTCTCTACCAGCACAAACACAGCCCAATGACCTGTTCTTGGGTGAATAACCCCTGGGAGGGACTCTACCAAGTCTTTAGCTCACTGTCCCTTTCACAGAGAAGAAATGTCCCCGCATATCAGTCTTTGCCCTGCCCAGGGCAGTCCAGCACCGAAATGCTAGGCAATTCTCCTCTGAACAAGAGTACCAACAGCAACCCCATACACGTGCTTTAGCCTTGTTGGGCATCATCAGTGAGGTGAAGCTGTGCCTCTCTAAGAACAGTGAGCAAGGGGTCAACAACTGCATCGCCCTGGTAACTTTGGGTGAGACCCAAAGTTAATTTATGCAAAACAAAGGGGGGTCTGGGAATCTCTCTACCAGCACAAACACAGCCCAATGACCTGTTCTTGGGTGAATAACCCCTGGGAGAGACTCTACCAAGTCTTTAGCTCACTGTCCCTTTCACAGAGAAGAAATGTCTCTGCATATCAGTCTTTGTCCTGCCCAGGGGCAGTCCAGCACCAAAATGCTAGGCAATTCTCCTCTGAACAAGAGTACCAACAGCAACCCCATACACGTGCTTCAGCCTTGTTGGGCATCATCAGTGAGGTGAAGCTGTGCCTCTCTAAGAACAGTGAGCAAGGGGTCAACAACTGCATCGCCCTGGTAACTTTGGGTGAGACCCAAAGTTAATTTATGCAAAACAAAGGGGGGTCTGGGAATCTCTCTACCAGCACAAACACAGCCCAATGACCTGTTCTTGGGTGAATAACCCCTGGGAGAGACTCTACCAAGTCTTTAGCTCACTGTCCCTTTCACAGAGAAGAAATGTCTCTGCATATCAGTCTTTGTCCTGCCCAGGGGCAGTCCAGCACCAAAATGCTAGGCAATTCTCCTCTGAACAATAGTACCAACAGCAACCCCATAGATGTGTTTCAGCATTGTTGGGCATCATCAGTGAGGTGAAGCTGTGCCTCTCTAAGAACAGTGAGCAAGGGGTCCACGTCTGGATCGCCCTGGTAACTTAGGGTGAGACCCAAAGATAATTAATGCAAAACAAAGGGGGGTCTGGGAATCTTTCTACCAGCACACAGTCCAATGACCTGTTCTTGGGTGAATAACCCCTACGAGAGACTCTACCAAGTCTTTAGCTCACTGTCTCTTTCACAGAAAATAAATGTCCCCTGCATATCAGTCTTTGTCCTGCCCAGGGGCAGTTCAGCACCGAAATGCTAGGCAATTCTCCTCTGAACAAGAGTACCAACAGCAACCCCATACATGTGTTTCAGCCTTGTTGGGGTCCACGTCTGGATTCCCCATGTAATTTAGGGTGAGAACCCAAAGTACCCAAAATTTGCATAAAGAGGTCTGGGAAATAAAGACGCCCCTTTGTTTTGCATAAATTAACTTTGGGTCTCACCCTAAATTACCAAGGCGATCCAGACGTGGACCCCTTGCTCACTGTTCTTAGAGACTAGGCCGAAACATGTGTATGGGGTTGCTGTTGGTACTCTTGTTCAGAGGAGAATTGCCTACCATTTTGGTGCTGGACTACCTATGGGTGGTACAAAGACTGATGTGTGTATGGAAATTTCTCCTCTGTGGAAAGCATAGTGAGCTAAAGCATGGTTGCGATCTTCCTGGGGGCCATCCACCCAAGAACAGGTCAATGGGCCGTGTTCGTACCGGTAGAGGATTTCCCAGACCTCTTTATGCAAGCATAAAACATAGCATGTTGATGTAAAACAGAATATGGAATGTGAGTAGGTGAAGTCTTTTGTCTACTTGCAAAATGAATAACCAAGAAACCTGGACCAAACAAAAACAGCTTCTGCACTTGACTGGAGTAGGTGGTCCTGACCAAATCACTTTGCATGACTGTGCCCTAGTTATCTCAGCTAGCAAAATTGGCTTCACCTAAAAGGGATACTTTTAGGTGAGCACTATACAAAGGAATCGCTCATGCATTTTTTTTTAATGAAACTATCATGTTACCATGTATATAATAATACAGTTTACCACGTATGTAGTACATACTACAGGCATGCTGAAGTGATTCTTACATCCCTCCTGGATGCATCAATTATGGGCCATAGCTGCCTGTTCAGGGATGATGAGAAAAACATAATGCCACAATGAGTGTTAGGTGAATATACGATGGTCTGGAAGATGCGGGGAGGGAAATGGCGCATTTGAAGAGTGGGAACACAGAACGTTGGGCAGGAGGCATGAAAGGGTGTGAATATGACCGCGATACATACTGAAAATGCAGGCGGCACTGCAATGAGTCATGCTAGTGCTTGATTTAAGAGAACATGAGGTTCCCATATTGCTGTGCTCTTCTTTTTTTAGTTGTGTTTTCCGCACAGGTTATTGAGGAAAAATGAGAACCACCGCCCCCTTCATTACTGACTAAGCTGCACCCCTGTCCCTCTGCCTCTCAGCGCTCAGGCTACTACTCACATGTTGTGAACTAGCTCGAATGGATCGACCTCCCGCCCCCCAGCACTTGCAGCGCCAATTGGCTCCCTGGCCATGTGTGTGCTATACTCCTACACACCAAACTTTGCAAATGTTCCAACTTTATTGCGATTCCCGGTCAGCGCTGCAGTCTTCCCCTTCTGAGACATTTGGCCCGGTCTGCTGTTTGTTTGCGTGAGACACTTGGAAAGGCTGCCTCAGCATTTGATGTTTCGCCATTGAAAGAGATATTTGACTAGACCTGGCCAAAGTCAAAAGGAAGCCTTCCCTTTGAAGGTCGAGTTCATCACCGGGTGATGGGAGGCCTGGATTATCTTTGCTCTTGTGCTGCAATGACTTCTATCAAGGCCTGGCTCCCTTTCAATGAGGTGTGACCTATGTTTTGACTTGGCAACCAGACAGGTCTGAGTTTTAATCCTGGCTTCTCCACTTTATCTAAACTGTGCGACCCTATAGACATTTCTTTATGTTCCTTTATGCGGGTTCCCTTGTCTGAAACAACAAAAAGTGCTCAAAAATAGGGTGGACACCAGTATTTAGTGCCCAGGAACTTCCACGCTCCGCAAATGAATTAACACAGCAGCAAAGCTAACTCGCGTGTTCTCTAGTCTCTCCCCACTCACCTAGCGATGTTAGAGGTCTGTCCCTGTAAGGCAGAGACAGCTTCCAGGCGGGAAGCAAGAGCGGGATAAGGAAGGGGAGGAGTCAAGGGGAAGAAGTTCAGTTTGTATTTGGTTATGAAATAAAGAAGACATGTGAAGTCCCCTCTGGTGTTGCATCCTTTGTATGCGTATACCGCGCAACAACTGGCGACAAGGTTTTGCTTCACACACCGGAGTCCGTAGTAGTGGCCAGTGATCCCACTGCACCCATCCAGTTCCTTTGAGGCGATCCTGCCTCTGCCACCCGAACACCGGCAGTCCCGTGGCACACCCGCTTCTCAAGGGCCATACACCGCCCCCTCCAGAGGTGATCCCATCTACATTTTCAAAGCGCCCAATCCCAGGCCCACAGCACGGCCGAGTGGCAGACGTCCGACCGGAGCACACGGAGATGTGGCATTCTGCCACACAGCCCCGTGACAGTCCGCCAGCGGCCCAGTGAGCAGAGACACGTGGCAGCAGAAGACGCCACATCCAAGGCAGCACAAGTCAACTAGTAAGTGCGCTATTCTCAAAACGGTATAAACCATGTATTAGGGGATCATACACTTCTTAACACATGGATAAGCTATATATTACACAAAAAGAAGGTATACTAACAGGTGTCCAAACCCAAAATATACAATGACAGTGGGTATATCTGATACCCAAAATTTACACATGAACATTAAAAGGTTTTTTAATTAAACATATAGGTACAGATATTCATAAAATGATCACATTACATAAAACTCCATAAAAACATATAAAACATATATTTCACATAACACAAGAAGTACAAACAATGTGGGTTAATTCTTCCAATAACTAGGACAACACCATGTGATACTTCATATTGGGGTTGTTTTCCTTTTTTACAAAAATACTGTTATTGTTTTCTAAACCCAACTTGTGCAAGTTTCTGTCCCTAGAACACAGATAAATGTAGGACATTCATTAGGGGTATATAGTTGCTTGTGTTTTTTAGTGGTGATAAAGTCTTCTTTCCTATCACTCCTTCTCTGCCAAGTGTGTTAAAAAATGTGAACCCTGTTGGTTGAAGACACTCTATTAGAACTTGTATTGAAATGTATCTATTATCACTTAGATCTTATAATTAGACCTTGATAAGGGTGCCCCCGATCCACCTAGGGGGCTAGGTATGTTTCTCTCTTACATACCTTGTAGACTGTGGAGAAAATGTTTAGTCAAATGGTGATAGTGAGGAAGATTTCTGTTTCTTGGGGAATATCACTCCACTTTTTCTTCTATTCTATAATAAATGGAAACAAAGGGAACTGTCTTGAGGTTGTAGTCAGTTATTTTGTCGTTAAAATAGATAAACCGTGTTCTTTTGTCATGGAAGGTCCTCTTAGCTGTGAGGATTAGAGATCAAATTTGTCCACCCTTCAGTATAATCACTAAGCGGTTTGCACAGTAGATTAGCCAAGGTGTGCTATACCGGTGGGCAACTACAAGATAAATTGTTAAAAAGGGAGAAGGACAAAAAAAGCCTTTCTCAATATATGGATTTTAAGCCAGTGAATACCACATGTCATATGGCTACATAGAGGTAGGGGAGAAACCAGTAAGTGCGAGCAGTCCCTACTCCTGTCAACAAACATACAGCGATCCCGCCAGGACCTCGCACTGCAGTCATCTGCCTCCACCTCACAGCCAACACACCAAAGTCTGAAGGAAAAAATAAATATTTTTTGAAAATAATAATACAAAACAGTAGATGAACGGAACAAATCACACCCAAGGGGAAAGCCATTGAAAGACACCACAACAAGAGGGACAACACACTGCACCACCCCAACAAGGGCCTAAGGGCCCTCAAAATACTGCAATGAGGCACACCTCCCGCGAAGGGGATAACTGCACCCTGACACTGGGGTCCCTCCCCCCGGGAACTGCCAACAACAGTGGTTGGCAGAAGCACCGCCGCAGACAACAATGCACAACATCCCCCAACAACGCAGGCCCACCAGACAAGCCACGCAGCTAGCCCCTGGGTGTGGCCCAGGCCATTATCCTACACCCCATCCATATGAGTGACCGAGGAACACTGCTTCCTGCCCCCACATCCAAGGCAGCTGTGCTGCGCAAGCCACTCTCATTCACCAAGACTCCCTAGGCCGGCAAGGGCCCCAGGTGGATTGAATGGGTAGAAGATTTTAACCACTTCGTAAAGGCGGTGGGAGAAGAGAAATCCCCTAATCTACATGACATGTTCATCAATCTGGTGGGCGGAGATAAAAACTATTGTCAAGACCATTCCCCCAGAGGACCAAGCTGGTCGGCTCCCTCAACAGAAAACTAGTTATTGAACCTAACGGAGACTATGAAAACCAATGCATGCAAGTAGAAAACAGAGGGAACTGTTGACAAATTCATCACCTGCCTCTGGGTGAAGAGCACCCAATGCCAGTTCCACGCATTCTCCACTGATGAAGCAGTAAGACTGCGGGTGATAGAAGGTTGTGTATCACCTGCCCTCAGGAGGCAGTTAGTGAAGAAACCCCTCTCCATTGATGAAGTAGGCACAATGGCGAGAAGTTTTGAGAGGGTGGACGCGCAAGCAGCCTCCATAACGGGAAGCCCCACTGTGAAACAGGAGAAGGGAGAAACCATTGCTGCCGTCCAGTCAAAACCCCAACGACCCATGGACAGAGGACCCATGCCTAACAGAATGCCCAACCAAATGGGCCTCAGGACACAGAGACAATGCTATCGGTGTGGAATGAATTTCCCACACTCAGGGACATGTCCTGCACTATCGCAAAGATGCGCCAACTGTGGCAGGGGAGGCCATTTTCAGTCAGTCTGCAGGGAAGGGAGACCCTTTCTCCCTCCAAGGATGAACCCACAGCCACAGAACATATGGGCGGGCCCCTCAACCCCTAGCCTACCAAAACAGGCCCTACTACCAAGGACAACAATGATACGTCATGGCTGTAGAAGAAGTCCACCCGTAAGACTATGACCAGGGCTACGACCAATATAACCAGTACTCCCAATTCGGGGACAAAGATGATGAGCCCCCGAATACACATCTGGATGACAGTGAATACCAACAGACCACTCAATATCGTGGAGGAGGAGACTTTGACCAGAACTGTCTGGATGAATATGTCAGTCTCATCCAGGACGATCAGGAAGCGAAGGAAGCGCCCAGAATAGCGGCCAACCTAGGAAACAAACAGTTCTACTTTCTAGTTGACTCTAGAGCGACAGTCAGCATAATGGGGGAACAAGAATTCCTGCAGATGGCCGAGAGACCAAAGCTCGAAAAGACCGGCTTGAAGATTTTTCAGTGGGGATCAGCACTGCCCCTACACTCAATCAGACAATTCAAGAAACGATTGATGCTCAATGGACGAATGGTGGATACCACCATTCATGTAATCTGAAGCCTAACAAAAGGTTGCTGTCTCCTCAGTTACCATGCAGCATGCTGTCTGGGCCACACTGATATCCACTTCCGAGAGGGCGCAGTGACCCAATCATCGGTATGAAGCAACGGAGTGCAGGCATATGCAATCAACGCAACCCAGAAAGGACCGCATTACATTACAAAGGAAGATATCCTAGCCAAGTTCCCTCACCTATGCAAAGAGTTAGGAAGACTCAAGGGGGCACCCATCAAACTGCATATTGACGTGTCGGTCAGACTAATTCCCTAACACCCCAGAAGATTAGGTTTCCACCTGCAAGAAGTCGTCTAAAAAAACCTCAAACAGCTACTCAACAATGACATAATTGAGCCAGCGACGGGTCCCACTATGTGGTACCCCACTAGTCATTGTACCAAAGGAACGAGGGCGTATACACCTGTGTGTAGACATGAGGATGGCCAACACCACCATACAAAGGGAACGTCACCCTTGCCCATGCATTGAGGACCTGATAGTACTGCTAAATAAATCTATAATGTTCTCAAAACTTGATCTCATTGAAAGGTACCACCAGCTCGAACTGCATCTAGAATCGAGGAGCATCACCATCTTCGCCACCCATGAAGGGGTGTTTCCGGTACGGACACCTAAACTTCAGCATCTCTTCTGCTGCAGGAATCTTCCAGAAGGCCATAAAACAGATAATTAGACCAATCAGGGGTGCATTAAACTGCAGCAATGACATCCTTGTGTTTGGTACATCACAGGAGGAAGACAACATGGTACTGCTAGTGACATGTGCAGCACTATACAAAGCCGGCCTAATGCTGAACCTGGATATGTGCAGTTTCAGCAAAATTAAACTAACATTTTTTGGACATATTTTCTCTGACGAGGGCATGACACTGGACCCAGAAAAAGTCAGCACAATCACCAACCTACAGGAACCAGCACAGGCAGCAGATGTGCAATCATTCCTTGGAATGGTCGGATATTGCGCATGATACATTCCCCACTATGCCTCTCTCACCGAATCTCTGAGGAGGTTGCTGCAAAAAGACTCTACATTCCAGTGGTCAAAGGAGTGTCAGGTGGCATTTGATTCCATCAAAGCGGACCTAGCCTGGCATACTTCGATCCCATGTGGCACACAGAAATAACCGTTGACGCCAGCCCAGTGGGACTTGGCACCATCCTGGCGCAGACGAGTAGTGCTGACATACACCGCAGACACATTGTCGCACATGCGAGTCGTGCCCTATCAGCCACAGAGTCGGCATACTCGCAAGCCGAGAAAGAGAGGTTGGCGGCAGTATGGGCCTGCAAACATTTCCACAATTTCATAATTGTGAAGAAATGTACTCTAATCACAGACCACCAGGCACTGCTCTCATTCTTTGGTAACCTGTGCACGAAGATGCCACCAAGAATAGAAAGATGGGGTATAAGGCTGAAGGTGTATGATTATACCATCATACACATGCCGGGGGGAGATCAAAAACCTGGCAGACTACCTCTCAAGCCACCCAGCCAGGGTGCCAACCACCCGCCAAGTTGATGCAGAATACATCAACTATGTGGCTGTCAACACCCTAGCACCGGCAATCTCACTGGAAGCTATTGCGGCGGCATCCACAGCTGACCCGTCCATGCCGTTAGCAATCAGCGTGGCAAGCAATAATACATGGAAGGAATACCGGCATGTAGTCCAAAACCACCTGGGGTGAGCAAAGAAGAAATCGAGAGACTAGCGAGAGTGCACAGGTAGTTATCAGTCAAAGACCACTCCATTCTGCTGAGTGGGTGCCGACTAATCATTCCCGCACACTCAGGTCTAAAGTCATCAGAACAGCACATAAAGGACACCGGGGAGCTGACAAAAGGCAGCTAAGGTGTCATGTATGGTTTCCATTCTTGGACTCACTTGTAGACAGCTGGGTCAAGAACTGCCTGTCGTTTCAATGCACAGGGCAAGCGGAAGCTCCCATCCCGCTACAGCCCACACACATACCGGACCACCCAAGGGACAGAGTAGCGGTTGATTTCTGCGGTCCGATGGAATCTGGTGAATTCCCCTGTTCCCCCTCCCTTGCTACGTCATGCCTTGAAACACTTGTGTATAGGCTCGTTATAAATACCATATCATATCATATCATATCATATTCATCGATGAGTATTCAAGATGTCCCATTGTCAAGAGCACAACAACAATAGCGTAGCCTCAAGTAACCGCAATATTTGACAAGGTACTCAGTGAATGGGGCATCCCACGATACATCAAATCCAACAACGGACCTCCATTAAACAGCCACGAGTTTGCGGCTTTTGCGAAGCATATGGGCTTCATGCACCAAAGGATCACCCCCAGAAGGCCACAAGCAAATGGAATGGTCAAACGGTTTATGGCATCCATCAAAAAAACAGTCCAAAGAGCTTGCATAGAAGGCACCAACCCCTATCAAGATCTCTGCAGACTATTATGCCACTATCACAACACGCCCCATGAAGCTACCAATAAGACACCCGCATAGGTAATGATGCGCTATCAAATCTGCACGCGTATTGTATGAAAAGCCAGCGCGCATGAGGAGGAAGATGCAGAGATCATAAAGAGGGACACCAAGAGGAAAAAGCGAGCCACGGCAGACACGGACATGAGAAGGGGGCAGTACTGAAGGATCTCCAAATCGGAGACAAAGTCCTTGTACGGCAAGCCATGGCAAAGAAAACAGATGTGAGATACTCTCAGAACCCGCTGAACATGGTCACCATCAAAGGGACCATGGTGACAGCCCAGAACGCTGAACGTGCAATCACAAGGAACAGTTCAGATTTTAGACACTTCATCAAAAGAGAGCAGCCTGAGCTACTCCCACCGGAACTAGATCCTGAACCCCGAGAGTCACGGGAAGACACGTGGACCCCACCTGTGGAGGACCGACGTCTGATACAAGATGCGCTTGACCCTCAAGAGCCCTCAGGACACTGTGAGAGGAATACACGGCCCCAGCGCATGACTGGAAGACCTGGTCAAAGAGTGTTGATCCCGTTGTCAGAACATTTGCCCACGGGTGATGTTAGAGGTCTCTGTGCATTTAAGGCAGAGACAGCTTCCAGGTGGGAAGTGAGAGTGGGATAAGAAAGGGGAGGATTCAAGGGGAAGAAGTTGTATTTGGAACTGAATGTCCATGACCCTGGGTTCAACAAAGAAGACGTATGCAGGCCCCTCTGGTGTTGCGCTCTTTATTTGAATGCGTATACCGTGCAAAGAACACCTACTTCCCCCATGCCGCAAATGGCAGTGGTGAGTGGTATACATCCCAGTAGCATAACAAGCATTTGCAAAGCCAAATGTTTGGGCTTTTGAGCAGGCATGGGAAAGGCAGTTGCCAGGCACAGCCGTAGTAGCATTACATGGTAATTGTGGGTAGCAGATGCAGAATGGTGTGAATACCTATGCATCTATGCCAGTGGTTGGCAGATGTTTAATGCTTATACACAAGCTAAAACGGTTGGCTTTGCCAATGCTTGTTTTAAACAGGACATCAGTGAAGGGCCGCAGACTGCTTATAAATCGAGTGGATGAATGCACACCAGGTTGACATATTACACCACCAGAAGGTTTACAGCTGCACTTAAGCCATTAACTCTCAAAAGTTTGCTTTGAAAAAAAAATGAAAAAAAACACGACGAGGCACTTGACCACACAGTTTCATGATAAGGCTTGATTAAAGCGAGCACAGAGTTCCCATGATGAGGTGTTTCGGGTGGGCAGGGACTGGAACAGGGTGTGAATGGCCATGGGGATCAGCATGGCCATGGTCAGTCAATGGTTGGGCAAACAACCAAACAACACCTTCAAGCTGTGTGTCCCTCCCCACGTGCCATTTCTCCCAATCTGTACTCTCGGCTTCGAGGTGTTGCGAAGCTACTAGCCCCAACTAAAAACCCTGCATCCTTTGGAAGTCCATAGGTGTTTTAAGAGTTTGGCATGATGAAGTGCTAGCCGTAAAAAAAGGGGCAGCAGCACTTACGGCGAGTGCCTTCTCTTTTGCTGCCCGGAGTCCCACGCAGAACGTCTCCGAAGCTGCAGGACTGGGTTGCAATGCAGCTCTGTGCTCTTGGGCACACACATTGAATATGCTGAGCGTTTATGATATGTTAATTCACAGCTTGGCATAACGAATAATTATTAACAAACAACATTGGCATGCCCTAACATTCAAGGCCTGGCCCTGTGAATCTTGGGACACGCTCTGATGTTAAACACGCCCAGTCACTCGCTCAACGCGCCCCTGCATCTGTTTCCTTATATTTTCAACAACACTCCAAAGTCCTGGCCAACATGAAATCATCGATGCAATATGCAGCGGGGGCGTCCCGGACTTTTCCCCTCTTTCGCTCTGGCCATCCTTCCCTCACGCCCTCTTTCCGAAGACAGCCCCGGGACATTGAGAGGAGGGGTGGGGGGCAGAGGAGGAGCGGACTGCGCACCCCAGCCCTCTGTGACAGCCCAGACATTCCGGGACTTCTTCTCGTGCCTGCGTGCTGAGGCGCTGCTTCTGCCTGCCTCCCAGGGAGTGAAGTGCCTGCAAGCACCGGGACGGAGCGTCTGACGCGCGGTGCTCAGGTGAGCGGGGCGCGCGAGGCTCTCTCTGGTGTTTGTTGTGACGCAGCTGACAATTCCGCTCACCGCTCTGGCATGACGAACCCCCTCCCTCGGTTGCATGAGTTTTGGATGAAGTAACAGTAGGTTTGCCGGCGGCTGCGCACTTTTTGCTTTCAAGACTTTTCCTGAAAGAAAACAAATTATTAGTTCCGTTTGCACCTCAGTGAGAAAACAATGTCGGTCTGTGTGGGTGTCTGTATAATTGGTTGCTATGTTTTACGCCAGTCTACGGGAATAAACTGCTGGTTTAATGATATTCAAGAAAAGGGGGTACATGGATTTCAGTTTCAATACCCAGCATTAGCAATTCCAGACCCACATTCCATTCATTCTGTTCCTCCAGCCAATGAAATGTTCATTTTTTTCCATTTTAAGAATGATCTGTGGTGTGGTTTTCCTTTACACATCTTTTCAGTCTGCAACATCTGATGAAGAGGTCTGTGGCACTTCAAAAGCTAATGTCGTGTTGCATCTCTGCATAGATTTTTCAGTCCAATAAAAGTTATCAACTTCTCAAACCAGGGGCCAGTTACATATGGTTTCCACTGGATCCAAGTGCTTTCATATGGATATGATATGATAGGTTATTTATAATGCGCTTAATACCCAGAGGTTTCTAAGTGTGGACCTGGGGTTCGAACCTGTGTTGCTCCATGTCGTTTTGCTTCCAAGGCGAGCACATGGCCCCTGAGCTATTCTGCCAACCAAATTGACAGACTCAGTGAAAAGTCCAGTTGACTTCAAGGGTGGTTTGGAGTGAGTGTTGGCCTACTGGTGGACATTCCGAGATTCCAGTGAGCTAATCCAATGTGCCCCAACTGGCTGCAGTGAAAATCATGTGTAAATCATCCGCTGGAATCCCCGCCAGGTGCCTACGTTCTGTGCAACATCTCTCATTGTGAATATGTGCTGTTGCTCAGACTGTGTGCTCTTATGCAGAAAGCTGCATCTAGTAAACACCAAGAGACTGATTTACAAAAGGGTATTTCAATGCGGAAACCTCAATGAAAAACGATTTGTAAATCGGGCCATTACTAAACTGTTGCCTGTGGTTCTGCTGCACCGGTACAGTTTGCATGCTTGCTCTGCAAGGGTGCATGCACATGCTGTCATCGCATGTTTCTTCTGTCAGAGGCTTATTTTTTCCTGACATCTGCTCTTCCCCCTGACTGGCATTTCTTAATGTAATGTGAACGTGTCTCGCGCCTTTGTTTCTGAAAGTTACAGCGCTGGGCGCTTCTCTAAAACTAGCACTCACATGTGCAGAAGATGTTTATATTCCTAACAGATGAGGCCGGTTTACTGGCGGCGCCAGGTTCCAGTTGTGGACGTACATTTAATAACCTAATGAATTCTGGGAGCTGTAGTGTTGCTTAACTTCTTTTATACCAGTAAATTGAAAGTACAAACTTGCACTTTTTTACAAATGTGAAACCTGGCGCAGAACTTGTGGTGCTCTCTGTTGTCTTGTTTAAAGGCAAGCACGTTGCCCCTGAACTATCCTCCCGAGACAGTGGTCTAGGTAGCATGGGGTAACCTGACGAATCAAAGTTCACAGATCGTAGGCAGGTTTATTTTTTTGTGGCTTGTTTTTGGCTCAGATGAGGGGTTGGCAGCGCAGGGAATCAGATGATTCTGTAAATCAGTCACAAATCAAGCACACCTCTGGCAAGGAAGCTGCAGTCTTCCCATCCTGCGCCCTAACACTGGACAGTGCACGCAGCAAGTGTATCATGGCAAGCTTGCCCACACTGCTTCACCAGCACTAGAAAGGATCTCAGACTGCACCCAGTATGTCACGTTTGCCCACACTGCCTCACTATGCTGCGCACTTTCCCACACCGGTCTTAACACTGCATGTTTGCCCACACTGCCTCACTATGCTGCGCACTTTCCCACACTGCCTCACTATACTGCACACTTTCCCACAACGGCCCTAACACTGCATGTTTTGCCACACTGCCTCACTATACTGCACACTTTCCCACACGGCCCTAACACTGCATGTTTTCTCACACCGCCTCACTATACTGCGCACTTTCCCACACCGTCCTTAGCACTGCATGTTTCCCCACACTGTCTCACTATACTGCGTACTTTCCCACACCGGCCTTAACACTGCATGTTTTCCCACACTGCCTCACTATGCTGTGCACTTTCTCACACCTGGTCTTAACACTGCATGTTTCCCCACACTGCCTCACTATACTGTGCACTTTCCCACAGCGGCCTTAGCACTGCATGTTTCCCCCACACTGCCACACTATATTGCGCACTTTCCCACACGGCCCTAACACTGCATGTTTCCCCAAACTGCCTCACTATACTGTGCACTTTCCCACACCAGTCTTAACACTGCATGTTTCCCCACACCGCCTCACTACACTGCGCACTTTCCTACACCGGTCTTAATACTGCCTCACTATACTGCGCACTTTCCCACACCAGTCTTAATACTACATGTTTCGCCACACTGCCCCTATTCTGTAAACCTTCCCACGCCGCCCGCCAACTCCTCACACTTTCACACCGCCTCCAGTACTACACGCTTCCACACAATGCTTAAATCCTTTACTCCCATTGCACACCGACACTGCAAGCTGTTTCATACTGTCACCAGTACTGCAAAGAAGCGGGTATTTCCCCACCCATACTGTATGTATGCTTCCTTGCCTTGTGCACCAATAACACACGCTTCTCATGTGGTGTAAAGCCCCTCAAATTGCCTCACCAACACTGCAAGCGCTCTCGCATTGTCTCCAGTATTGCAAGCTTCCCAGCACTTACTTCCATACTGAAAGCGTCCCCATGCTTTTGCAAGCTTCCCACGCCTCCACCAGCACCGCACGTTTTACCGTATTGCGCCAAAAATAGGCTGCTCCCCTAGCATAATTGCCAACTGTCCAATGTCCTCGGGCTAACCTGCAGACAGTCGTGGCTTTCTATCCATCAGAACTGTTCATGCCTTGACTTGCCGGCAGATAAAGGCGAAGCCCCACCTTGCAAAGCGCTGTTGGCTCAAAAAGGCAGGACTGAAAAAGCCAACTGGAAAAACGTGCACATTGCCCTGCCAACACCACACACGTGCCAAAGTTTCAGTGCCCACTCTGCAAGCAGGCCTTCCCACACGCCGACCATTTTACCTTCACTCTTCCATGTAGAGTTCACAGTAGTGATGGCAGAGTGGTCGGGCTACCAATGTCCTTTTCTTATCTCTAAATCCCCTCTCTGTAGGCCACTGCAGGAATGCGGCCAAGTCACAGGCGGTGCTGGTACGTGGGTGTCCCACATTCCCAATACCCACTCCTTGTCCAAATCAGGACCAGCGTCTGTGCCCCGTCTGCTCACCCGTGCACTGGGGCAGCCACGGGGGTGCACTGGGAACCAAAAGAGGCCCTGGAAATAATATTCAAAGTGACCCCAAATTACACATTTTCAGCATGCCCAACCCTTTTCCTATGGGAAAATGTGGAAATCGCACACAAAAGAGGCCCAGGGTGCAGAGGCCTAGCTGGAAATCTCATGAGTTCCCTATGGGCCGGTCCAGCCCTGGGCAGCCACCGCAAGCTGCGGGGACATATATAGGACATGACAATACGGTTTCCATGAAGGCGCGGTGCTAATTATTATTATCATTTATATAACGAATTACTTTTTAATAGATCTTCTCAAATTCATTGCCAAAGCTGAACAATCCACAACAGAAAAACTATTCCAAATACTTAAGCAATCCATGGCAAGTCTATAAGGACGGGGAACGCCACGGGGGGGGGCAGGGGGGGGCATCAGCACATGTTACTAGTGTTAGAGATGAATGGCCATATTGGGCAATATGCCATGAATTCGAATTGGCCTCTAATGGCAATGGGCTATATTCGTCCTTCATTTCCTTACTCTTTTATTGAGAATTGTTTTTTCCCCTTAAAAAAAAATGGGTGTTTTCAACCCCTACTTACCTTCTCCTCGCCCATTCAGCACATTTTCCACATTTTACCTCGTTCCCTCTTTTTTCACTTTTTGTGCGCCCCAGTCCTATTCTTATATGCACATATACTCACTCCCTTTCCCAGCACACGTTTTTTCTCAATGGTGGTGCGAAATCCTGGATTCTCGACTGAATGTTTGAATTGGCGATGGTACATGACATATTCTTTTTTATTTCAAAATAAATACATTATAATGGGGTTCGCCCTTACCCGCTATCCAGCTCACACCCACCCCCTATCCTTCCGATCCCAGCTTTACAAGATATGGCATTATACCCTTTACCAACATATATCCATCAATTACTTCCCCATGAAGTAACTGCATCAACGTGAATCAGTTAACTTCAATGAAACAAGTCAAACAACACACCCACACACAAACACACACATTTCTTTTCACAGGCACTTCGAAATTGTTCTCCTTAAGACCGACGCAGAGTGCACACAAGGCGTTTGGTAAAGGTGATTTTATTGTTTTTTTCTAAATGGAAGGGTAACACGTGATTGTTCCATAGCCCGGGTCCCTGCATTACGCATCGTCCAATTTCTTCAGACTACCACTGCCTTTGGTGGGTTTTGTAGGGTGACCAAATGACTGCAATGGGGATTTTTGGTTTCTCCATTTCCATTTTGAGTTTGTGGTAGAGGGGCTGAGTGAGAGGGCGTTGAGGTTGGGCTACGTGTTGCCATGGAGCCAGCGGAATGACTCCAATGTCGGGTGTGAGCGGCGTTAGGAGATGTTAATGTTAAAGGATATTTGTACCGCGCACTATCACCACCGGAGTGGTCCCCTAGTGCTCTGGCGGATCTGAAAGAAAAGGGGGGTAGGTTAGGGAACCTCTGTACTTTTACTATGAACAAAAGGTTGCACTTGTGCTCAGGATACACAGCACCATTAATAACTACCATTTTGTTAGTCATATAGAGTGTTGCCAAAGCAATGCACATAGAACTTTTTTATATAGAATGGTCACTACCCAAACAAAGGTGGTTTCTTCTTTCAACAACCTTGGAAGGGTGAAATGTTGAGTTGGCCTTGCCAGGACTTGAACCTGTGATCTTCAGCTGACACACATATCTCAGGAGGGAGCACTTAACCTTCTGAGCAATTTTAGGACATAATTCCCAACATTCAACCATCACCAAAAACAAGCAACAATCTCTCGAAGAAGTTGTGAAAAGTGTACGCAGGTCAATAAGGAGCCGGAGAAAAGGGTTGAGAACTCTTAAAAACCATCTTTAAGGGGAAATCCGGGTGACTATCTCTGTCCGAAGGTATGGGAAGAACGAAATCGATCCAGTTGGGGGCATTGATAAATGATGACGGAGTCGGTAAAACTCTTGTTTTGTGTAGATGTTTGTGCAATATTTTAAAGGTTTGTTTTAAACCAATAAAATTAAAAAAAAAAAAAAAAAAACGAAAAGTGTACTTGTGATGGGCCTGAGGTCTAGGGCAGGGCTGGGCCTGTCGCCCCACTCGATAGTTCCGCCGCGGTCAGGCTTTCAGGAGGCCCATCATGCATATGTATGAGGAAGCATTACATATCATGAATATCAATAGAGATAATTTGCATACCGTTTGGTCAGTCTGAAAACCCGCCTGGAATCAAGTGTTCCGTGGGCTGACGAGCCCAGCCCTAGACTGGGGTGGAGGGAGGGTGGGTTTGGGGTCTTCGTGCCTGGGAACTACTCACTCGTCCTGCCCTTTAAATAAATTCCCTCAACAGATCATGGAAGGCAGCAGCCTGTTTCACTGCAAGTTGGAAAGGGGCGATCCACGCCCAAGCAGCTGACCAATCAAGCCTGGTAGGGTGTGCTAGCTGCACATCTCTCGCAGCCTTTTCCTCCAGAGTAGTTGTGAAGCTGCACATGTGATGCATAGTGATACGCATGCTAGTCTTGCACAGATCGCTTAAATGCTAGGAACAGAATCCATGTTATAGAAGGTAGAAACTTGGGCTTGGAATCTAATTGGAACTGCAAAAGCAATGACAGCTAACACTCAACCTGCCAGATTAACCAACACCTGCTCATCTTTACCCTAGCCCCCCTTTCCCCTGCTCATCTGGTCTGCTTTGGCATTGTGCATCTGGTTACCCTCTGACTTTGGGCACAGGTACTTGCCCAACCTGCCACGCACCCGCACTTTCTCCTGATAATCCTTGCACTTGCGTCTGTATCTGTAACTCTACAGTACCCCCTTTTCTCTGCACTTATCAGACACCACCTGTCTGTGCCTTAAACCTAGCACTTGACACTTGCTGGCTGCACAACCACTTGTTTTTTATTTCTTTGCTTGGCACTTTCCTGTACTCCCCTCACCCTTGCATTTCCCCCTTCCCTCTCCCCTTGCACGTTCTCAATGTCACTGGGCCTAGTAAGATCATTGTTTTTGTTCTCCCTTGTTCCCCTCCCATGCCTCGTTGCGCTCTGAAACACTTGTGTATGAGCGTGATACAAATAAAATATCAATATCTATATCAATATCATACAACAAGCATCACCCAGAACAAGCACTCACTAAACTCCCCAACTCTATTACTACCCTTGCCATCTCTACCTACTCCTACAATAAGCCACCCACAGACGACAAGCACCGTCTTGCAGAACAGCAACATCAAGCCAAATCCTACAGCATGCCACACTTAGAGCAAACCTACACCAACAGGCAGTCAACAGTACAACACTGCCTGCCTCACACAGCAAATCTGGGGGCAACTTATGTTCAGCTCCGCCTGCTCCCACTAACCCAACCACCCACCACGCGAAATCAAGAGGCCATGAAACAGGTGTGCAAGACCCAGTAACATGACAAACATGTATGCAATGAGTGGATTATTGAGTATGGTAATTGCTATACTTTGCAATTCACCTAGCAACCTCTGGGGGACACATGTTTGCAATGTTCTCTGTCAAATACCTAGTTGTGTGCAGTTCGTTTTCTCTTAATTTAGCACATAACACAAGCGGATGACTATTTTTTAAGCAATCCGAATTTCCACAGATACATGAAATGGGGCACATAGATACAAAGCTATTTACTCAAGCTCCATTTTTGAGGCAAGCATTTGAACCAGGCCAACACTTGCTAAGCAGCTGACTACTTAAACACCACCCTGGTGGCAATCCGGATCCCGCCAACACACATTCCAGTTCAGGGAGGAACACAAGATCTTACTTTTCAGTCAATGCCCAGGTGCCACCTAGACTCTTTGCATTCCTTCATTACATCTCACTTTCATGGCTAGAACATCCCATGTGACATACGATAACCCCCTCCTCACCCTCAATTACATGTACAGCTCTCCCTTACTTACAAACTAAGGTTTGCACTATACAAATCCCCAAATACCTGAATACCAAGAGCTAACATATCCTGCTTACGCAAGTCAACAGTTTGGTCCCTCTTCCCTTAATAACGCATCACTACTTGCTTACTGTTATTACAGCCGAAAAGAGCTGATGCTTGAGCTTCCCATTTCTCAGAGCACATCAGCAGCCTGAACATCACACTCAGGTTTTCCAATAGCAACAGAACACGGAGGCAGCTTCTGAATATCAGCCCTGTGAGACATCTTCAAATTTCTCCTCCACATTTCTTTCAAACAAAACTACATAACTGAGCTTAAGATCCACAAGTGTGAAACAAGTCTGCAAAATGAATATGGATATAAGACAATTTTCAATATTAGAGCTGTGAGAAGTTGGGGAATTTCTGCTCCACTGATATCATCAAAATAGCATCAACGGCTGGAATCCTGGTGGGTTTTCAGGATATCCCTCATTAATATTCATGAGGAAATATTTGCACACATTTAAAGTTTTTGTATGCAAGTTTATCTCATGAATATTAATGAGAGGTATCCTGAAAAACCAGCATGGACCAGCCATTGAGGCCTGGTGTTGGACAACCCCAGCTCAAACTCCACAACTTAAGTTTTGCATGAACAAGTCTGCAAAATAATAACCAAACATTCAAATATATATATATATCTCTTCACAAAATTGTGTGCAATATGCAAACATTGTTTGAAAAGAGTTTGGTGCTTAGATTTCCGAATAGTGCTGCATAATCATTTTTCTGAAAATTGGTCACAAAATACATGTTTGCTGTTTTTTCATACTAACAATTACCAGCAAAGAGCCACATTTGCTGATTTTTCAGTGGAATCTTTCACTTTTGGTCAATCAATCAAAAAAGTGCTTAATTTGCCAAAGTGATTCAGAATTCAGGATTATGCAAAAAATCTACAAACAGAATTAACACTTTGAAAATCTCAATTAAATCATTCTTTGAAAACCGTGTATTTTTTGTAGTTAGATCCCTGAAGAATGTTTTTAAGCCAAAGAAAGGTAGCATTCTGTGAATATTTTTACATGTGTAAGTAAGTAATGCTTTGGGCCTCATTACGACCCTGGCGCTAATGGGTTAACAGCGCCGTAAAAGGCTGCGGCGCCGTTATCCCATTAGCGCCTAATTAAAGTAGGGACCCGCAAAGGGACCTTCGCGGTAAGTACGGTACAGCAATTTGCGGTACCATACTTAGCGCCTTCGCAATTCCCATTATGCCCTCTGGGGCAAAAATGGGAATGGGGAAGGACCATGGCGAAATGGGGAAATACTGGCCGCCAACCTTGGAATGGGGCGGTATTTCCCCATTTCACCATGGCAGACACGTTACGATACTGGCACCAACCATGGTGCTAATAGCACCATGGTTTAGCGCCGGTATCGTAATGAGGGCCTTTGTGTCTTAATTCGGGGATACAATAAACGTCTTTTGACAGAGAGTGAAAAGCAAGTGGGTGGTGTTGTGTATGTGGTACACGTAACGCGCATGCGCGGCCCGCGAGCCGGCGCATGCGCGCCAGTTAATAAAGGCGGTGCCCGGCGGCAGTTCGCGCCGGAGCGCCGTAACAGGCGGACGTCTCCAGTGTCCGTTCTTGCGCGATCCACCTGCGCGCAGGGCCCTCGATCTAGGAGGGGCGCGCACTCCACCGCAGTGGGCCCTCCGATCACAACACTGGCGATGAGGAGGTACGGTCCACTTCCGTGCCCGACAACCACGGAGTAACGGAAGTTTGCCGTGTCACGGACCCACGGAGCACCGGCAGCCATTTTCTTTTCACCTGCTCCCCGTCACACGTGGCGACAGTGGTTGCGGCCCAACAGGGTGCTCGTGCGCCACTCGCCAACGGCGTCGGAAGACACCAAAGAACAATTTTTGGAACGCCCACAGTCCTGCAGGCGCAAGACTGTGGCAACTGAGAAGAAAGAAGGGGGTTTCGCACCCAACCCTACCACGAGACCGAAATAAGCCACCCTCCACCGAGACAGCCAACTGTGAGTTTGTGGCACTGAAATGGGTGAAGGTGCTGACGATGAGGGTGCCGCAGCCCCAATCCCCCGCAGAGCTCGCAGCTCCCTAGCCCCCATGCCGGAATTCGATGCCACTGGCCCCCCTTCCAAGCTAGGCCCGAAGTGGCTATTGTGGGTCAAAAGACTGGACATGTTCTTTAGGGCATCTGGGGTGGACGATGATGACGAAAAGATTGCAACCATGATCTATTCGGCAGGCGCAGAAGTCCACAAGATCTATGACTCCCTCGTCATCCCCGTGGTCACATACGACGCGGTCAAGCAGGCACTGAAAGACCACTTCCTACCCATGGCCAATGTAGACTTTGACAGGTTTGTCATGGGCGCTGAGAGACAGTTGGACGATGAGCCCCTTGACAAATTCTGCGCCCGCCTGAGACACTTGGCGACCTCCTGCAGATGGGCCAACGAGGAGGAAATGGTCCGCAATCAACTACTGCAGGGGTGCAGCTCCGGAAAACTTCGGAGGCAAGTATTAAGGGAGCCTGGCCTGACCCTCCAGCAGATTCTAGACCTGGGCAGAGCACATGAGTTAGCGGAGGCCAGAGGCGCGAAAATGGACGCCGCCTCGCGACCAGGACACAACGAAGACGCATTCGCGGTAGGACGGTCAGCTGCGAGTAAATCGAGATGGGCGCCGAGAAGGCCTGACACCACGCCCACACCAAGCAACGCCCCATCGTGCTCGTACTGTGGGTATGACCTCCCCCACAGCGGTGACTGCCCGGCGAGGTCGAGAACATGCGCCCGGTGCGGAACACCGGGTCACTTTGCCAGAATGTGCCATGCGGCTTCCCCTGTTGCAGCAGCGAGAGGACCAGAGAGAATGGGGCGAGGTGGTACTCGCAGAGTGAGAGGCATCTCCTTGATTGATCAGGGCCTGCAAGACCTAGACCTCGCAGAAGAAGAAGAGGAGGAGGAAGAAGTCTTCTTCATCTCCAGCATCGCGACAGGTCCCGGCATGAGGCGCCAACCCACGTGCACCGTCAACATCAATGGCATTCCCACCCCCATCCTTATTGACACCGGAGCTTCGGTCTGCGTGCTAGCCACTGAACATTATGTAGCCCTGCCAGGCCCACCAGAACTGTCAACATCCACAGCAAGAATATATGCATTCGGTGGAGACACTCCCTTACCCATCCAGGGTGCGTTTGTCGCTCCAGTCTCTCACGGGCAGAACTCCATCAAAGCAAGATTCTTCGTCACCGACGTCAGCCCACATTCCTTGCTGAGCTGTGCAGCGTCGGAAGCGCTCGACATCGTCCATTTCACATTCGGAGTATACCACGCCGATCTGAAAAGCATGCTACACAAGTTCGAGAGTCTCTTCAAAGGCATCGGCAAACTGAACGCAGACCCTATTCGCCTGCACATCGACAAGTCTGTAAGGCCGACAGCCCTCAAACACCGCCGAATTCCCTTTCACCTGAGGGCCCAAGTGGAGGAGGAGTTGCAACAGCTGATTGACCGAGACATCATCGAACGGGTTGAAGGCCCCACCCCTTGGGTTTCGCCCATCGTAGTAGCCCCAAAGCCGAAACAACCAGGGGCCGTGCGCATCTGCGTGGACATGAGGCTCCCAAATGCCGCCATCAAAAGGGAGCGCCACCTCACACCCACCCTGGATGATATCGTCGGTGAACTCCAAGGCGCCAAAGTCTTCTCCAAACTGGACCTCAGATCCGGCTGCCATCAACTGGAACTGCACCCCGAGTTGAGGTACATTACGACATTCACGACGCACGAGGGGTTGTACCAGTACAAGAGACTTAACTTTGGGATCTCATCCGCGGCCGAGGTCTTCCAGAACGCCATAAGAGGAGCGTTGTCCGGTCTGAAGGGTGTCATTAACATGTCCGACGACATTTTAGTCTTCGCCAAGTCAGAGAGCGAACACCTTAAAAGGCTAGAGCGCACGTTTGAGAGGCTCCAGGCGGTAGGCCTAACCCTGCACCATGAAAAGTGCCAATTCCTTAAGGACCGGCTGGAATTCTTCGGGTTCACTTTTCATGCGGGCGGCATCTCCCCAGACCCTGGAAAAGTAAAAGACATAAGAGATGCACCTCCACCCACATCTCCAGCAGAAGTTCGGAGCTTCTTGGGGATGGTCAATTACTGCGGCCGATTCATCAAAGACCTGGCCTCCCTATCAGAACCACTGAGGGCGCTCACCAGAAATGACGTGCATGGCAGTGGACAGCGGCTGAACAAGGATCCTTCAATGCCATCAAAGAGGCTCTGTCAGAGCAAGAGACAATGGCCTATTTCCACCCCAGCCGGGAATCCGAGATCGTTGTTGACGCCAGCCCTGTAGGACTAGGGGCAGTCCTCATGCAGGCCGACGAACAGGGGGCCATGAGACCCATAGCATACGCCAGCAAGGCCCTCACCGACACGGAAAGGCGCTATTCACAGATTGAGAGAGAGGCCCTTGCCATCCTATGGGGGTGCAGACACTTCAGGATATACATCCTCGGCAAACCGGTTGTCGTAGTCACAGACCACAAACCCCTGATTCCAATCCTGTCTGGCACATCCTCTAAGCCGCCTCCCCGTATCGAAAGATGGATGCTGTCACTCATCGAACACGGCGTCAGGTTGGTGTACCGCCCAGGCACCCATAATCCCGCGGACTACCTATCCCGCCACCCAGGCACGAGAAACCCCCAGAATCCTGTGGAGTTATCAGACGCTGGGGACGCAGTGCATCTTGTCGTCGAATCGTCCCTACCAGTGGCCCTGTCGAGGGAGGACATTGCGGATGACTCGAACTCTGACGAGGCATTCCTGCGAGTGAAGAGAGCGGTAGACACGGGGGAATGGCGGGACGTCCTCCTGAACAACGCCAGAAGAAACCCAGAAGTGCAGAGAGACCTACAACTACTGTGGAAGGCTCGACACGAGCTCTCGGTGTCCACGGACGGCCTGCTACTGCGGGGTGACCAGATCGTGATCCCCAGATCCCTGGTCACGAGAGTCCTCCAGCTAGCCCACACAGGGCATCAAGGCATGGCGAAGATGAAGGCGCGCCTAAGGCTGAAGGTCTGGTTCCCCGACCTGGAACACAGGGTGACCGAATTCGTAAGGACCTGCATCCCCTGCCAAGCCGCGAGTCCAGCGGAAAAGGGCCCGCCCATTCGAGCCATGGAACGGAGCGACGTGCCGTGGGGTACTGTTCACGCAGACTTCGGCTCGACCGGTAGAGGCCTATACTTCTTAGTAGTGACGGACCAGTGGTCGAGATACCCGGAGGTGGAACTCGTAGTATCCACCGCCAGCGATCACACCATCCTGGCCATGGACAAAATTTTCGCCACCCACGGCTTCCCTCTTGAGATCTGCTCAGACAATGGAGCCCCGTTCCAAGGGCAGCGTTTCGCCAGATACTGCGCAGAACGTGGCATCAAGCACCGCAAGGTGACCCCGCTTTGGCCGAGGGCCAATGGAGAGGTTGAGCGTTTCATGCGGACGCTCAACAAAATTTTTCGCATCTCTGTCAATGGTGGGGAAGACCTGCGCCACAACCTCATCGACTTTCTCCGTGAGTACCGGTCCACCCCACATCAGTCCACCAGAATAGCACCCGCCGAGGCACTGTTCAAGCGAATACCCAGAGGGTTGATACCGGAGGTGGGAGAACGACGCCCAGGGGTGATCGACGACGCACAGGTGGCAGCAGACAGGGCCGCGAGAAACGAGAGTGAGACAGCAAGGCGGAGGCTGCCGGAGAAAGAGATAGCAGTAGGAGACACCGTCCTTGTCCGAAACAGAAATCCGGAGGGGAAACTCTCAATGACCTATGAAACACAACCAATGGGAGTAACTCACGTTAAAGGATCCATGATCACGGCAGCAAACGCGCGTGGGACGGTGACCAGAAATGTGTCCTTCTTCAAACGCATAGGACCAATAACCCCGGAAGAAGAACCTGATCCCGGCCAAAGGCTGGCGGCAGAAGCGCCGCTGGAAAACGCTGAACCGGCCGGAGATCCTGGGAGGCCAGAGAACCTCGAAAGGAGCCCGCCCAGATACCCCCGCAGGGAAGGGCGCCGCCCCCCACAAAGGTTCCAAGACTTCATTATGGACTCAGCAGCCTGAGCAATCAAGTCTGTTAAGTATAAAACGTTTTGAGCCACGTTGGCTCCCCATGTTTAATGTTTTGTTGTTTGAGGGGAAAAAGGAGGGATGTTGTGTACGTGGTACACGTAACGCGCATGCGCAGCCCGCGAGCCGGCGCATGCGCGCCAGTTAATAAAGGCGGTGCCCGGCGGCAGTTCGCGCCGGAGCGCCGGAACAGGCGGACGTCTCCAGTGTCCGTTCTTGCGCGATCCACCTGCGCGCAGGGCCCTCGATCTAGGAGGGGCCCGCACTCCACCGCAGTGGGCCCTCCGATCACAACAGGTGGAATGTAGTTTGGAAGGTTGCATTTATAAAATCTACTCCCAAATGTGCTGCTACCCGAAACCCCAGTCTATGTAGGTTGTTTCTGCTGAAAAAACATCCTTTGCAACTCAGGCACATCACAGAAGGACAGCAGCTAGTGTGGCTAAAGGGTTAAAGCCCCCAGGTCCAACACGGATGTTGTTTGGTTGCAACTGATCAGTCATTTGCATTGCATTTAATATTGCTATCTTTTGCCTACTTTTAAAAATCTACCAGTGACTCCCAAATGGACTAAGGAGGTCATTTTAATTTAGGCAGAGCACCATAGCAGGGCATAACACCAAGGTGTAAAGCTGTTTACGCCTTGCTATACCTCTCTGGGAGATTTCACAAAGGCTTTGCAGACCATGTAGAAGAAGGGACGGAAAATAACACACTTTTGACTCGTATTCAGGGCACAAGTGAAGGGTACACGAGGGTGAACGGCGTCAGCCCACTTTTTCCAGAGGATGGACGACGTCCCCCTTGGGCGTCTTTGAGAACGGCAGTAAAAAACAAGTTAGTTTGTTCCATTTAAATTATTTAAGATGTTGCTCATATTCACAAACCGGGCCAAATTTGGCCACATGACCGTGGGAAATTTCCCCACAAACAGTGCAAATTTCCCCACAAGACCACATAAAAGGCTACACACAGTGTATTTTAAATATTTTATGGAGACTTTGCTCTGCAGGGACTAATGAAACAATGAAAATGCCTGCACCTTTCACATTTTTAAGCAAACGTATAGGAAAATCACCTCTCCTCTGTTATTTGTGTGTTTTTCTGAAAGTTAAGGTCCCGATTCAAGGAAAAGGGCGCAGAGAACCCGCAATGACTGCTCGTCGAGAACGCCTCTGCACAAGCCTGCGCACCTCCACGTATTCATGGAATTGTTCAGCAAAGTGACCGTATACCCAAGACGTGGCCGGAACTCATCCGACACGCCCTCATGCAAAGCAAAAAGAGCCAGAAACAGCTAGCTTTGCAAGCTCCTTGGGCGTGAAAACAGGCACCTTTGAAACAGTGTGTGAGGTCCCCTGCAATCAGGTCTGCACCTCAGGGACACTCCGCTGGTCCCCCGTAACTATTACCGGTACCCCAGCACCCCGGCAACATGCGTACAAATTTCCTTTAACTCAGATAAAACTCTGGAAAATCTGTGTTCGAACCCCCGTAAACCATTCATGCACCCTGCTACACTGCATACACACACCCCAAAGTTAGTTCCAAAGCCCTTCTGCATGCATGCACCCCTTAATCCAACATGCAATCTCACTGCGCAGAGGTGATTCCTATGTGCAAGTGTCTCTAAATCTGCTTTCGGGTGGCAGATCGATTTGGAGGGCTTTTCTCTGTCCAGAGCTCACGTGGTCAGATGCATGAATACGCTTAGTTGCACGCATTTGTGGGCATGCGTTGGACTGCCTGCGGCTGGTCTCTCATGCTGCCCACATTTTCCCATGTTCTTCCCCATTTTGCGTGCTCCGCCCCCTACTCTGGCCTCTGCGCAGGCCACACTCACGCTCTGCAAGGTGTCTCTCGCAGGGCAAGCGATTGCACACAGAGACACGCTTAGTCTGCGCAAAGTCCACGCAAAGTACGAAAAAGTCCAGCACAGTCGATTCCATGAATCGTCAAACATGATTTTGCATGCTCCCTGGCGCGCATAGTCCCTATTTACCATGCAAAAATTCTATTCATCAGACCCTAAATGTTAACTCCTCCTGTGCACTTTCGGCAAGGCCAATTGTTTGAAATGTGCCTATTTTACTTTAAGATATGTTAATTTGCGGCGATGCAAAACGATTACCTTTTTTTGCCTGCATGCAAGTCTCATGCTGGCGTAAAAGCTGGTGTAAAACGAATAGAGTCCTTTGGAATCCGCATGCATTTAGTACCGGGTAAAAGCATATAGATTCCATAGGAATCCATCGTAAATGTCACCTGCAAAGAATTATTTCCAGGCAGCATTTAAATTTTCTTACAAAACGGAGAGTAAAATGAAACAGTATAGCAGATTCCACCTGTTTTTACTCTTTCATTTTACACCAGGTTTTTTTAATTGTGGAACATCATGTGCAGGGGACCCAACAGCAGGTACGTGCTAACATCGGTGGTCGCCTGCATGCAAATACCACTTTTTTCAAAATAAGCCAGATATTAGTGTTTAATCCTGGAGGTTATTTGGTGAACCCATATCTCCTAGATTCAAAGCCAACAAATTAGCCACTAGCCCACCACTACCATTTAGGTCCTATGCCGAATAATATACATTTTGAAATTGCTCAGTGTTGCTCTGTGTGTTTAGTGCTGCAGAACCTGCAGGAGTCTTTGGATGAACAAGCTACCTGAGTCTGTCTGTGGTCTCTACTGAGAAGAAGGAGCGTACTCTTTAAATACACAACTCCAGCACAGAGCGCATGCGGTGTGTTGCGCTGTGAGTTTAGTGCTTCAGGCAGCAGGCTAACGATATGCGGAAGCTGCCTCTGGTAACATCTGAAGACTGCGCCTCGAGATCGCTGGGTCTTGTATCACAGGTAAATGTATTGGTGTATTAAGGGGTAACGCAGTTTCGTGATGGCCACGAGACCTGTGGTAGACTACAATAGACCTCCATAATTTACTCTTGGTGCGCGGCTGACTAACGCTGACTAATGCAATGTATGCTTTGAGAAGTAAAGTGGCTTTTGATACGACTAACTTTCCTGATGTCTACCTGGGTACAGCCTTGGCAAATGTCCATCAATACCCGTGATCCTGAGTCCCGCCGAGTTTTCCATGCCAGTGGGCGTGTCTACACCACACAGGACCATCTCCAAAAACAGCATGACTGAAGAACTTCAAATGCCACTGCCGAACATGGTTGTCGGGCCAAGCTATGGGGTGACTGATACTGCTATCTTGGCAGCATTATCGGATTCAATTGCAACTACCACCGAGCCAGCTTGGGATTTGAATGTGAGCATAATCATTGGTGGTGATACGGGGTGTCAGGACATGTTGTCCAGGCTGGAACAGAGATGACTGGCCAGTGTCCATCTTAGGGCATCTCCCCACGAGATTATCACATTTTCCCTCCCTCTATGATTCACACTCTTCAAAGACATCAGAACATTTGGCATAAGCACAAAAACCGTCTATGCACAGGGAGCCACCTGCCCTTGTTCTACCGCCTTCGACCGGCGATTGAAGCTACAGCGCCTTCAGTACTGTATGCCATGAATTTTACTTTGACGAGCCCGATGCAATCTTAGGGGAACCAGCATGCAGATTTTAAGGACTTGAAGGTTATGCTTGCCACCTTGGTGGCCAAGTTGAGTTGTATTGAAAGCTTCACTTTTGGCTACTCTAAGGATGAGGGGCTGTTCATAACACTTTTAATTCTTCAAATGGACCATCTGGGAATGTTTCAAGCACGGTTGATGTCAGCCAATTGGCCACAGTTCCAAGTATAATGCCTGGTTTAGAGCCTGATATGGAAGAGGTGCAGGCACTACCTGAGGGGGTTTCCCTTAATGGTCAACAATCAGGGGCCCCAGTCAATGGTTCTTCAGTGGAGGCCCCTTTACTGCCTGTGTCAGTGGCTGTGAGTGGTCATCCACCGGGGCATTTAGTCAGGGGGCAAGACCCTCATAAAAAATCGAAATATATTAAGAACATTCCCAAGACTAAGAACAAAGGTTCAAGGAAGTTCCTCCGCCATATGAACACTAGACTAGGCGATCTTAGTCATATTAGTGAAACGGGGAGTGTTGTGTTTGTGGTTGTGGAGGCAGGGCCCTCTGATTTAGTGGATGAATTCACTGTGAAGCTGTTAGCGCAAATCCCGGCCGGTGAGGAAAAAGTAACTCACGGTGGTAGGCTGGTCATGGATAAAGATGCAGACGAAAAGAAAAACTTTGGGGATAAGAAAAAAAAACATCTACAACACAGAACAAAACAAAAAGAGTCAGCAGCTGACTGTCAGCAGAAATGCTATTACACATGATTGGAACCCCAGTTTAATGCCAAGGAATTCCAGCATTAGTGACTTAGACCTGGGCATTCTAACGATCCACCCAGACAATGAGGACGAGGCGGAGGAAGTTATGCAGGCTTTTCACCATATAACGAAGCCCAATGCATGCGTGAATTGTGTGAAATGCCAGGAGTGTGTAAAGAACCTGCTATGTGTACAGGAATTGTGGAAGGGTGGCACCCGGCCAGTGTTATCAACGGTATTTGTGAGAAATCCATGGTTGCAGGGTGTCTCTTCCATCCATTGATATTGAGGGCCCGACAGACAGTGAGGCTAGATAAGATCCAGTTATGAGGGGGGCTTGGTGTGGATCCCCTCCTTTCCTGACATTGGAACAACGGCGCTCCAAGATCTTGGGGCCACTGAGTGTGAATAAGGCAAGACAGGATTTCGAATTGCAACATTTGCTAGAATGTCGCACTGAGGGGTCCCAGGTGGGTGGACCGTGCACACATGTTCTGGGAGTTGGATGGGGGGTTTAATTCTGTAAAGGTATGTCAGCTTTTTGGTAATCATTTGATCAAGCCAAGCACTGTGCTGCCTACAATGTCTCCAGACTCCCATATTCTGTATATGAAAGGATATTTAATGGGCAGAGGTTCCCCCTTAATTGACAGCATGTGCTGTCTGTGTTTAAGGAGGTTCCCAGACTAAGGTTGATAGGATCATCAGATATCCTGCAAGGGGACTTTGTCACCGACAACTGGGTCAATTTAGTAAGGCTGTATTTTGCCTCCAACATGGTTAGAACAGTGTTGTTGGAAGAGGCCCACATGCTGCTCACCTTGGGATATGATGTGCTTGAACATCTGGGGGGAATGGCAGTATGCTACACGCTAACAGATTCAAGCAAGCATTGGATGTAGCCAATAGGTCCCTTTTAAACATCAGTGTCTCCCAGGAGGTTAACACAGTGCATTCAATACATAACACCGGTGGAACCCAAGGGGATCACAAGAAAGTAAGGAGTCTGGACTGGCCCATTATATTGAATTCTTTGCACTCTGCTCAAGGGGTCGTACAGCACTGAAGTCTGCCCTTGAAATTGGCCTGTTGGAATTCAAGGGGCAATTCACATGTATTGGTTTCTGCATTTGATAACCTGTATGGTGAGGATTATGGAGTGTTCTTCGTTCAAGAAACCTGGCTGGAATCATTACCGGCAGTAGAGGGCGACTCCATATTGGTGGTGGAGGCTCGTAGTGGGTTGCTCGGTAGACCATTGGATGGTCTGCTTTGTGCAGTCAAAAATAATGTGGACCTCAAAATGTCCAGACTGGAATCTGGCTCTTCTGACATTTTGATTGTGAGGTTACTCTAGACGCAGTTGAATATGGGTATGAGCAAGTCCTGCATATTATTCAATGTATAATTTAATCCTGAGAAATCTATGCTAGAGAGCTTTTTAGCAACCCTATCCGATCTTTTAGCTCATCGGACAATGCAAGGTCTGTGGCACCTCATGGTTCCAGGGCACTTTAAACGGGAATGCCTGGATTCTTCTTGGTATTAGAAATCCCCCTGTAACAATAAAGGGGGTCTGCCCTGTGGAAGGGAGCCACTTTAATCAGGTGAGAATTAGATAAGTTGGACTTGCTCATTTTGAACGGCTGTGTTTCAGGAGATCTCCCACCTATATACACAAGGGAACTCAGGGAGCACAATTTCACACTGAATTATATCTTTGTTTCGGGTGGGAATTTCAGCATTGCTCCTGCCTGTCTGTGGTGGCGGGAGAGGAACGTGATCATAGTCTCCACCCACTGGAGTTTGCGATACAAATTGACCCTGTGTAGAAAGACCAAGGGGTGTGTTTTTTGAAGGTCTGTGAAAGAGACTCTGCTGTGATTTGGAAACCCATCCATGGCTGCCGTTTTAACAGGGGCGTGGGCGCACTGATGCAACCAAATGATGTGGATATAACAGACCCCTAAAATGACATTCATGTGGTAGAGAGGTTGCCATCCAGCTTCCTGGGGGGATTGGATCCATTTATCCCATCATTTAGGACGAGACATGCCCACGCTTTCACTAAGCAAGTGCAAGAAAAAAAGAAAAAACTACGCCAAAAATTGAGAACGCTTAGGAAGTTGTCTCCACCATGAGTCTGAGGTATGAACTATAAAACAATTATTTAAAAATGGGTGAAAATGCCATGAGTCTCAAATGGCACAACTTCAATCAATGCTTAGGACAGTCACAAATAAGCACCCTAGCTTGTATTGGACGTTAATTAAGTCCCAGCAGACCCAAGTCGCACTACAGTCTAACCCAATTCAGATGGAAGTCTGGAAAAATCACTATACCCTGTCGTCTGATGGCGAGCGAGTGGTTGTTGTGCCCCCTTGTGATAATATTGGCATTGGTGCTTGAAGTTTACGGAGGAAGATGTTTTAAACGGTATTGTTAAGAGCAAATCATCGAAAGCCCTGTGATCTGATGGTCGTTCAAAATGCACGTTTAAAACAGATCCTGTACTCTGGTCTGCGGTACTGTTTGATTTGTTTGCTATAGTAATTAGGGAAAGGGAAATCCCACTTTCTTGTTCTAGGGCCAATATAATATTTATTTTTAAAAAGGGCGATAGATTAGACCCCTGAAACCTTCGCCCAATTTTCCAGCAGGTAGCCAGTAGCAAATTATTTTCCTACTATTAAGCGAACTGGGTATATGGGCCAGGAGGGAAAATTTGCTGGATGTGTGTCAAGCAGGTTTCAGGAAGGGAGTGGGAACGGCCCAAAACTGCTTCTTACTGCAACTTTTATTGAATCAAGTAAGGTTGCATAGGACGGCTGTATACATCGCCTTCCTGGACCTTTCCCAGGCCTTTGACTGTGCTTGCAGAGGGAAATTGAGGGAGAAAATGTTGGAAGGTAATTGCCCTAGACACTTTCCCGACATTCTTATTTCCACCACATACGAACACTTCAGGTAAGGTTAGGCCAGCAGGGGAAACCTTTGTAGTTTGGATTAGGGTCAGTTTTGGGTTGTGACAACGATGCGTTTTAGCTCAATTTTTATTTAATTTGTATATTCATGATATTGGATCAGCTTTTATTAACATCTGCTCAAATCCCCCATGACTGGGCCTGGACCCCCTAGAATACAAGGCCTATGCTGATGATATTATCATTTGTGGATGGAGGGCATCAGTATTTAATGGAGTTAGACTTGTCTATAAACATGCACAAAAAAAGGTGTTGGTGATGAAACCAAGGAAAAGATTTCGGGAACCGGGAACACAGCAGTGCGTTTGGTTTTAAGGTGGATAATGTAAAAGTGGAGACTGTGGCTTTGTTTAAATACCTGGGAGCAATAGTACAAGATGTTCCAAACAAACAGAATCGAATGGTAAATATGCAATCGCACGACAGGGTAGCATCAGCCCAACTAGGACTTCTAGACAAACAATTTGGGAGATTTGTGATTCTGCCACGCGTGCAGTGCTACCAGCAAATACATTCTTCCAGTGTTCCAAAGATGACCTATGGTGCTCAAACATTTGGGTGTGACTTGGATTGGGCAAAAATCGAGGCAACTGTATGGAGAAAAACCTTCGCACTGCCGCACGGGGTAAAGATTAGCCGAATCAGACTCGAAATGGGCCTGATCACGATAGAATCGCGTATACATTGGCAACTGTTCCAGTTATACTTTAAACTGTTGTGGCCTCCCTCTTGCTCATTATTAGCAAAATTTAAGGGAGAACTGGAATTGGATCATTGTAAAGTGGTGTCTAGTTGGGCAAATAAGTGCCTGCATAGGTTAGAAGGGTTGGGGTGATGTGATATGCTATGATAGGTTACCTGAATACGAGTGTTCTTATGTAGTGCAATCAGAATGTCGGGAAAGTGTCTAGGGCAATTACCTTCCAACATTTTCTCCCGCAATTTACCTCTGCAAGCACAGTCAAAAGCCTGGGAAAGGTCCAGGAAGGCGATGTATACAGCCGTTCCCTGGAACCATACTTGATTCACGCTGCTTGGCCCTTGCAGCCCATGTACCATCCACAAAATCCCAGTCCAGATGCGTCCCACTGACTGGCGTCCACTGCTTAGACCTGCACAGACAGGGGCAGATTCTGTTTGGCCCTGTAAGCCCCTGGTATATGCTAGGGCCCCCACTCTGCCCTACCTACACCTCTATCTAGTTTCACATCCATGTACAAAACCATGCAAGTCAAACGTCCTACAACAGCATGGTCCCTGTTATAAACTGCCACCAATGCACGTATTAACTTCACATTTAAATTTTATTTTTGGTCACCTAGGACCTTGTGCATTTTTCATGCTGTGTTTGGGCAGTGGTCCCTGTGTATTTCTTTAAAATTACATTTCCTGGTCAACTAGGTTCATGTGGTGCTCCCCCGCCTCCCATTGCCCTCTGCCTGCAATGCTCCTGCCAATCTTGCTTCCCTCCCTCTCTTCCATGGCATCCTGTTCCTATTTCCTCCACTTGCCTTGCTCCCCTCCCTCTGTCTCTGCCATCCCATCCTTCACACCCCCCCAAGCACCACGCAGGCCGCTCCCCTTTCCCAGAGACGCACTCCAACCTCATCTCCACTATCTGTCACTCTTCATTCACTCAAGCAGCTACCCACTCTTCATATGCCTCATCTCTTGACCCCACACTGAATCTCTGTGATACCCAATCCTTGTCAAAAAACCTTCTATACATCTAATCAAATTGCATTCCAATCAACTCAAACTTTTAGTGGTGGTTATCATCAAAAACGTGGATTTCCTCCACTGATACTGCCACTCTGGCAGCCCTTCACACTGACTATTCCTCTTTCACTCACTCCACTTATCTCTCCAAAAAAGGCACTGGCGAGGGTCTAATGATTACTAAGGACAAACCATAGACACCCCTTCCCTTCTCAAACTTTGCTCCTTTCCTCCTTATTTCACAGTCCAACTCCTTGCTCATCTACTGCCCACGGGGCACCCATAACCTCATCTTCTCTGATCTTGATCTCTTAGTTGAAATGCTCCAAGCTGATGTCCCAGCCTTCATAATGGGAAAACCCAACCGCTCTAATATGTCTAAGGCCCAATGGCACCAACTTGACTCTACTCTCACTGACAGCTCACCAGTCAACCTACAAAATCTTCCAACGCACACCCAAAGCAGGACCCTTGATCTCCTTCTATCTTCTGTGCTGGTATGTTATACTCCCACAATTGACCCCTCCCCCTCTAACCACTCTATCATTCATTTGATTGACTATGTTTCTCCCACACTCTCCCATCGCCCTCCCCATCTATAACCAAATGTAAATTAAAGTCCTGACTCAGTGGACCCCTACCTCAACCAAGTCAACATCTCGCTCCAATCTCTTTCCTCCACCCGCTCACACCAGCTCAACTTTACTGAATTCACCTCTGCGTTATCCACCCATTTAATGATCACTACACTACATGCTCATTTACACCCTTCTGCCCATGTCCTGAACCATGGATCGCCCCAGCCTTTCAGCTGCAAAGAACTTCAGTGTTTTTCTGCTTATGCTGCCAGTGAAAAGGCTGATTCCCCTACTCTTCTGGCTGTCCACAAGGACTCTTTATTGACCCTGACCACAACTTCAACACAGCCAAATCCTCGTTGTACACTAATCGTATTTTCTCCCTCTGCTTGCACCCTTGAAAACTATCAAGGACCCTTCAAGTCATTCTCGCCTCCCAGAACAACCTATATATTACCTCCTCCCCCTCCACCGATGATGTTGCCTCCTGTTTATCTTCAGAAATCAAAGAAATTCAGGACACCCTGTCCACCCTTCAATGTCTGCCACCCTCACTCATTCTTCCCCTCCTCCCACCTTTCCCCTCACTCTCCTCTCAGTCCCACTTCTCAGTCACATCCCCATTAAGCTTCTACCTTTTCTCTGCCAAACGATCCTGTGCTCCAGTTGACTGCATTACATCAAACATGATAACAAACCTGTCTGTACCTGTCACTTCCATTCAACCCTGTGCCTTATTCAACCTCTTTATCTCAAATGGTATATTCCCAGCCTGTTACAAAACAACCAGAGTCCTACCTCTTCTAAAGAAACCAAGTGCTGACCCCAACAATCCTTCATTATGAAGACCTGTCTCAACTCCCCTACCACTCTAAAATACCAGAGAGGACTGCATTCAAATGCATAGTCTACTATCTTGGGGTACACTCACTTGCTTCCCCCTACAAATTGAATCCCAATCCAAAGCACTCAACTGAGACTGTTCTCCTACACGTCACTAATTCGTGTATCACTGCCTACCATTCTCACCTGTCTCTCTTTCCCATCCTTCTACACCTTACACCTTTCTGCTGCATTCCACACTGTGGATCATACCTCCCTCTTTCAAACCTGTTCACCCCTTGGCTTCAATGATCCTTTATTCAACTGGGTGTCCGACTAGATCTCTGACCTTTCCATCTCCATTTCATGGCACTCCAATACCTTCTTTCCGACCCCATTCCCAGCAGCCATTCCTCAAGTATCAGCTCTACGCACACTTCTCTTTACCCTGCACAACTACACCTACAGCTTTACTATTTTGGCTTTAACTATCACTTCTTTTCTGATGATACTTAGATCTTCTTCATAAAACGCTTCACTCTTTTGCTCAGCAAAGGAACTACTACATAGGCATACTTCTTGATTTACCCTTTTACTTTTTTCTACCCTTCAACAAAGTCCTGAACATTTTGACACACATCCATTTCAACCTACCTCTACCTACCCTCACCAAATGGGATGGCTTTTCATGCAAAATTGCTCTCTTAAATTGCTGCTACTTGTCTATGAATCCATCCATGGGGCCTCATTATGAGTCCAGCGGTAAGCCTGCCCGTGCTTCCGGCGGGATCCCGCCGGACTCGTAACATTTTACTGGCACCTAGCTTCTTGGTGCCACCGGGACATCACAAGTCTCAGCGGACCGGGAAGCTGGGTACCGGAAAATGTTAGTCCTGATTCCGGTGGAATCCCTTAGGACTTCATGGGAATGGGTTCATGGAAGCACTGGCACCGTTACTAATGCCGGCACGGTCAGACCTGTTGGGAGCAGCAGGCCCGGCAGGCAGACTCAGAGTGTGGCAGTCCAGAAACAAGAGTGCCGGTAAGCTTACCAGCACCCTTGTTTCCAGGCCGCCACACTCACAATGAGGCCCATGGTCTTGCCCAACCACAATCTTGCTGACTCCATCCAACGGTAATCTCCCCTCTTTCTCTCCCCCTTTTCATGCTTCATAAGCTATTAGTCTCCCCTCTGTTCCTCCTCTCGCTTTCGATCCTTTTCCCTATGGTCCCCAAATCCCCTGGAATGCTGTTGAGCTGGTCAGCAAAGCTGTCTATTCATTGCAACTCTTGAAAACACGACTCAGGCTGTAAATGTTAACAATATTGTTATGTCCTCCAGTCCCAGTCCCTGGTATATGCTACCACTCTTACCCTTACTCCACACTGTACATCCAAAATCAGTGGCGCAGCACAAAATTCAGGGGCCCGCTTGCGTGCCATGCTGAAGGGGCCCTCCCCTATGTTCCTTAACAAAGCACAGGGCATGCCACACTCCGGCCACCCAGGACCACTGTTGGAATGTATTTCTAAACTCTGGCAGGGTGGACAGATATTTAGGAGGCCACCCTAGTTAGATGAACAGGGAACACTTCTGGGAATATAGACCAATTCACTGTAGCTTGGAGAGCAGTCAGGGCTAAATATCAGGAGGAGTCACACAAAGAACACACTATGTAACATATAAACAATCACTGTAGTCAGCCCGAGAAAGTTTATAAATCCACCAATACCTGCAAAGGAAGAATATGTGTAACTTTTGTAGCACCGACAAACATCAGATATGACAATCCTAACTTTAGGAGTCCAGTCCTAAAATAGGTGGGTACTTGTGCTCAATGTTCATTGCACGCGTAATGTACGCAGTCGTGCATAAAGGTCACAGGCACTTTTTAGGGAGCAAAAAAGGTTACAAGAAATCTGAAGGTGTGTAACGGTTTTTAAGAGTCAGGTGAGGATCTGATACAACAAACAAACCTGTTCCCAACTTTTGGAGAGCTCTAGGCAGAAAGTACCACCTAAGACAACAGGAAGGGCAAAAATTAGCCCTCAAGGAATAATTGCATTTGGATGATCAAAGGGCCACCAGTAAGTGATTTCACTACTGACCACCCTTAGTTCGGGTTTGGTCCAAACTTGGCAGGTCCAGAGGTTGTCACTAGTGGTACGATTTTCCGCCCCCCATTCGGCTTCCAGATGCATAGGCGCTGTGGATGCGGGTACAGTTGCAATATGACACAGGAGCTGCTACACTTGTTTCCGCCAAGAGAAGAAGAATGCACCAATGCAGCAAGACCCAGGGCACTGGAAGGAATGCAGGAAAACTGCCTTCACTGACCGTCACTGCAGCACAGCGATGCAAGGGGACCCCCCTCTTGCAGTATGATGCATCCTTCTATCTTGTGGACCAAAGATACTGGGATGACGAAATTGAGCTGAAAGATGCCTTGCTGGACAAGCTAAGATTCCCCAATGTCTCGGGTTGAAACTCGAAACGATGACTCTCCTGCACGGTAACCTAGGTTTGAGCTGGACAACCCACTAGATGACCTGGGGACACTTCTGAACAGACTCACTTACAGGGTTACCAGGAGGCATCGAGAGTGATTGGTCCCACCACTTCATGGGTCTGAAGCACAGTCGCAGTTCTTCTTAGATAAGGTGCAAAGCAGTGCTTCAATGAGACAGCAGCGGATTCGGATGACAGACTTCCTCAAAAGCATCTCAGGATCATCCTTTGTTCTGCTAGGCTTCTTATGATACTTGGCTCCTTCATTTCTGTGGAATGAGTGCAGGACCCCTCTTCTTATCCACAGTCAGGTGAATGTTCGCACCCAGTCCACCGATGGCAAGATTTGCTCCATGCATGCCCACCAGCTGTGGTCCAATCAGGGACCACTGTGGTCCTCATGATCACATACACACCAGACACCCTTACACCAGTAGTGTGGATTGGGACCAGACAGTCCCATTCCGCTTTCTGGGTGCCCAAACAACCGACCCGCAGTAGCCTATGAAAGAAGCAACCTCTGTAGGCAAATGCATTCCCAAAAAAGGAAATCTTGGCCCTGGAAGGGCAGGGATAGGGCAGAGGGACAAAATGGCCAAAGGGACAAACAAAAGACCTTGTGCCACAGCCATGTTGGACACTGGCCACAGTTAGGAGCCAGATACGCACAGTAAACGCGGTAAGGCTTGGTAACAAGTTATACAAATAAGAGAAAAAGCTACTGCTACCACCAGCTTGTCCTGAAAAACATTGTGCATTCACCAAACATTCCTTAGAGGGTGTCCAGAGCCATAAAACACAGAGGCCCCTTGCACAGTACTGGAAGGTACTTTGCACAATGATAAAATGCTATGAAAGTGGCAACAAAGTCAAAAGATTAAGAGAAACCAAGTTTCTCCGTACTGACAGCCTGGAGAACGTGCCAGTTTCCCCACAACAATTAGCAAAAGCCAGTGTAGTAAAGTTGAAGGCTTCACTGTACTGTGAAAAGTTCAGATCTGATTCGAAAATAAAAGCAACAAGTTTGTGAGTCCATAAAAATACTGGGAAAGGTGCTAAAAAGTTACATCGTTCCCAACAACCACTACATATGCACAATGTCCGTGATGATCATGTAACTGCAGTGTCATGCACTGCACTGCTTTAGGTGAAAGATTAAGTGTATTTTTTATCAAAGTTGAAATGTTTCACCTCCTGTAGAGAGAAGACGAGTGATGCCTAGTCCGCAAATATACCAGCCACTATGTTGGCTGATTTTCTTTGGAGGGATTTAAATAGTTGCCACAAGTATGCGATTGCGACCAAGCGTAGTGAGGGATCCCGAACCAATGTAAACGGGTTTAGGAGGTTTGGAGGGATTCTTCCCCCCACCCCAGAGAACATTTTATGAATAATGGGTTAAAATGGTGCATAATGCAGCACAGGTTGTGTGAAAAATTGGGTAAATGGCCAGACAGTTTGCAATCTTTTTTTAGGATAACTCAAGAAATAAGCCAATAGATGCAAGTCACCAAAAGTACACAGGAGCATTTCCCAATGAATGTTCATGCCTTTCCCCTCAATATATGCCAGCACAAAAAACACTTTCATGTTGCCTGTGCCCATACATTTCCATGCTGGCTCCACCATCATATGCCCGTATTCCCATGTAAAAACATACTCATGTATGCTTTACGAATAATGTCAGTAGTTGTACTATAAACATAATGTCGAAGCTGCCTCTGCCAATATATGCCAGAACCCCCATGTAAGAACATGGTCCTTTTGGATTGACTGTTAAAAGAGCCATGCCACAATAAGAAAACATGTCCAAACTGCTTCCAACGCAGGCCAGTCTAGACATGTATGAACACTTATCATGCTTGCTTTACCATAGATGGTTAGTAAAAGAAATTAAACCACACTAAGAAATAGCTAGGCTGACTGCACCAAAATGCTAGTCTAGCAATGGAATACCTCTTATCATGCTTGCTTAATCATAGGTACCTTGAAATAAATATAATGCCAGAATAAGCAACGGGTAGACTGACCGCAACAAAAGGCCAATCTAGCCACGTAAGAACACAGATGAAGTATGCTTTGCCCGAAAAAAAGCCATGTCACTAATTTTAGTTCAAATTTTTTTTATGTAGCCCTACAAATGCACAAACAGCAACTAAGTGCTGAAATAAAAGTTGATATTATTATCCCACTGCATGGCACTCAAGTTGTCTACCTTGGAAGGATGAAATGCTGAGTTGGCCTTGCCGGGATTCAAACCTGCATCGGCAGGCTGTGCACAGATGTCAGAACGAGCACTCAGATCCCTGTGCTATCTGACCAGCACTGAAGGACATGTCAAAAATGCTTCAGTGATACATCCACACACACCACTCATCACTCAATCGTACACCGCCACTCGCTCTGCATTTTCCACACAGACACCCACCAACCCAGAACATTCACAAACACATAATCACATTCATACCCATTCACCCACCAGTCACTCACCCATATACCTTCTCTCACATACACTCACACAGCCCAACAATTGAGTCTAAGATGCATCCTATAGTACTGCACATAAAGACCGCAGGCATCACTTTTGACTCTGAACTTGACATGACAGCCCAAGCCAATTCCTTGGTGAATTCAACGAGTTACTAAATGCAACTTTTTGAATGACTCTTTTCATTCCTAGATGATTCACATCTAGGCACAGTGGTCAGAACAATTGTAGGAGCAATGTCTAAGCCCCAGGTCAACATCCTATCACCCCATGTTGTTCTCACCAGTCCCTCACAAACGCAGAGTCTCAGTTCTATTGCAAAGGCACCGTACCTACATATTGCCTCTGTCTCCTGTGTTGCTTTCTTGGTATGCATTTCTGTTCAAAATGACACCCTACACACAACACAATAAATACAAACACAACTTGAACTTCGATAATGCCCATTATAAGGAAGCAACCAAATCCCCGATTTAGAAAATTGAGATCCTGCAAAATAATGTTGCCGGGACTCGTCCAAATGACCCCTACGGTTCCCATGAAACTCGTGTATTGCACCACCTTCTCTGGCTCCCTATTCAAACAGAAGGCTGACCATGGATGTATCCATGATAAATCACCTAAAGACCTGGAGACTGAACCTAAATGCTATGTTCCCAGCAGATGATTCCTACATCAGAGCATATCCTGACCGAGATTCCCAGATTCAACTAATGTATAGCTGGTGAAAAATAAATCCTCCGCCCAGAGTGTCCCCATTTGCAATGCTCTTCCCCGGAAGCTAAGATCTGAATCAGGGTACTTTAGCTATACAAAAAGAGTTGTTATACAGTCAATACCGGGGAGTATGATTTCTGGTCTTCTAGCTCTCTGTTTCTCTCTCACTGGGCCTCATCATGAGTCTGGCGGTAAACCGCTGGTGCTACCGGTGGGTTGCGGCCAGACTTGGAACACTTTTCCGGCACCAGACTTCCCAGTGCCACCGGGACATTACAGGTCCTGACGGATTGGGAATTCAGGCACCGGAAAATGTTAGTCCCCATTCCCATGGAGTCCCATAGTTCTCCATGAGAAAGGGGACACGGAAGCACTGTCACCGTCGCTAACGGTGCTGGTGCTTCCGTGACAGCTCTGCCTACCGGGGCCATTCCGCCCAGCAGTTCAGACTTGACAGATGCAATGGCCCAGTAAAGCAGAGTTGTAGTGTGGCGGTCCGGAAAGGGTGTCGGTACAGTACCACCGGCACCCTTAGTTCCATGCTGCCACCCTTGTAATGATGCCCATTGTTTTGTTATGTTTAGTTTTTGCTCTGTGCTCTAATACCCACAAGTCATTTGCGTTTTTATAAGATTTCATATAACCTCTTGCTACCTTTGAGTCTCCCCTCTCCCGCTCTCTATATTTTTTTGTAGAGAGTTGCTGTGCTATTTAAGCTACACATGAGTATGTTTTGCATGTAGCAAACACCTGTTTGCTGGTGGCATGTGTTTTACTACATAGAGTAGTTTGGAGCACCAGAATAATTAGGGCACTGCGCTTGTTAAGGTGAATTATAGGTTGTCCTGCTGCATGCACAAAGGTTTGCTTGTGACGGTGCCCTGCTGTCCCTGGGTTGGGTGTATGACAATTGTGGGGGTGAATCCCTAGGCACATGCGTTTGGCATTTACATTTGGTGTGAGAGTACAATCTCTCTGAATAGAATTAACACAAGTATTGGTTTTGTTTGTGCAACCTGTATTTATTAGAGTAGCTGACATGTGTTTCGACCCACCTAGGTCATTTTCAAGGTGACTAGGTTTGAGAGGTTCCGTAAGTGAGCAGCTTTAGAAGGTCTTTGACACGTGGTCAAGACTCCTGTTGGCTACAGGTTGGGAGCCACAGATAGTGGCAATTTGTGGTCTCCTGGAGAACCCTGCAAGACTTGCTCCTTCAGCCGATCGGCTTGCATTGGCATTGCAGTGTTTTACTGCAGTCGTGTAGTTGGGGTGCCACCTTTCCCTCGAGGACTGGCTTTTATTTGGTGAATGGCATTAGGTTACTACTAAGGAAGGTAGCTGTTCCCTTTTTTCTTTGGTTTTCAGATACCCAGCTGCCGCTGATCGTTATCCTTCTCTTTACAGTGCGTTATGTACTTATATCTTGCTGTTTAACAAACATTTGAGTCCATGTTTGCATGTCATAAATGCCCTTATTTTTCCTGATTCAGCACAAGCATCCTGTAGCTGGGTGAGCCTAAGATTGGTCCTAGACTCTTATTCAAGAAACCTACATCATGGAACACGTGTATTGAGGTGGTTGGATTCCATGTCCTGACTTTAGACATGTTAAGCAGCCTTCAGCTCCCATTCCTCCACCCACAAGACCATCAGCCTTCACTTGGGGGATCAGGAATACTTGGCTTTATACCCCATCAAATAAATCAGCAACTCGGAAGATGCTTCCGAAGAATTATTAAACATGCAAGTCAGACTGCTAAGCCCAGAATGTAGCACACTCATCCTACCATCTACTACCTAACACCTTTCACAACATTGCCCCAAGCACACTACTCCAAGAATCAAACAAATGCACTTAGCCACCTTCATCTCCACTAGAGCCACATGCTCCATGGCACTCTCTTAAGACTACAACCAGAGGCAGCGCCTACGCACCGGCCCTGCATCACACCCATTCAGAATCTTCATACCCATTCACCCACCAGTCAGTCACTCATACACCTACTCTGACATCTACACACAGTGCATTCTCCACACAGGCGCGCATCCACCCACATAGAACCTTCAAACACAAACTATCACATTCCTACTCATTCAGCCAATAGTCACTCACCCATAAACGTTCTCTAACATCCACTCACACTGCATTCTCCACACAGGCGTGCATCCACCCATTCACCCACCAGTCACTGGCCCATACCACATCCATACATCGGACACATACCACATACGCGCAAAATATATATACATATACCTTAGCTGTTTCCAGCTCTAACTTTGGTCCACTTTGGCGTCACTCCAGGCTGGGAGAGCTTCCTGGTTCCTGTATATAATGCGGCGAGAGGAAGCCGTGGAGAAGGGGTAGGAGCTAAACGTGGACATGTGCCACATGTCACGTTCGGCTCCATCCCTACTGAGCTCGAGGAGGAGTGCCACCTTACCCTAGGCATGCCCCTGCTCTCTGTTACTGCCTAATTTGTAAGTCATTTCTGTGGGAAATGACACCCTGTCCTTCAACAAATCCAAATAATGCATTTCCGTGACATGTGTGCTCACATGTGTGACATATGTGCACGTGACTTGCACTGTATGTAGATCGTGTGCACAGTATGCCAGTATGCTTGCGCAGCTTCCAATGTGATCTGCCTAAGTGGATGCCCTGGGAAGTGTTAGAGGGCTGGCTAGGTCATTGTAATGCAACTTTGCTTGCCAAAGGCATGCACTTACCCAACTTGCTCCAAAATGGGCCGGGAAGAATGCATGCACAATTCAACTAAGCAGTCACTTTTTTTAGGTGTTAGGTAAGAGGAGTGCATTTCTTCAGAAACATATTTTCTTCTCTGGAAAAACACAACTTCATGTAAAGAAAATAAACACTAATTTGTCCACGACTGTTTGTATACAGTAAACTCTATGGGCCCGATTCATGGAATATTTGCCTAGTTCAAAGTGAATTTGCATTGCTGAAAAGTGACTTTGCGCTGCTGACACAAACCCTGATTCATGGAACCGTGCAAAGTGTATTTTTGCCCTGCAAAGTCTGGGTAAAGATAGAGCATAGTCATTTTTGCAGTTCAAAATGACTTTGCACGGCAAAAATACTCTTTGCACAGTTCCATGAATCAGGGTTTGTGTCGGCAGTGCAAAGTCACTTTTCAGCAGTGCTAAGTCACTTTGAACCGGGCAAATATTCCATGAATCGGGCCTACTGAGTACACCATGCACACATTGATGTATGCCGTTTGGCTTAATTTACCACACTAATGGATACCATGCAAGCACACATGCACTGTACGACCTGCAGACTTTAAGAACACTAAGCAAGTGTATATATGTGAACGCAGAAATAAACAGCACTTATGTGGATCAGACCCTTAGTGGCCAGCCTGTGGCTTTCATCTATTGATGTCACCTTGCTGCTTGGCTCTTTCTGGAGTGTTTCTCAAGCCATCACTCAGGCCTGGATCTGATCTCTTTCCTCGCCATTAAGGATCCAGCATCTGGGCAGGTACCGAGGGAGACCTCGCCCGGAAGGACCTCGTCCATGTTTCAGGTGCCTTCAGGAAGCTTGAAGATGTCCTAGGACGGAGGCCCCTTTTCAAAGTCGATCTGAGGGTCTTGGTGGGTGCCGGTGCTGAATGCAGCCACTGTCATGCAGCAGGAGCGTTGGACAAGCTAGGGAGACGATTTCAACAACCTGGAAATACAAACATGGGAGAACATTTAGGGCAGGTAGTGGGAAAGCTGGAGACTTGGTGGGTCTGCATGTGCCACCATGAATGATAGACCCATACACTGTCTACAGCTGCTGCCCACTTTGTAAGGGAACGCTACTCCAAAGCTTTTTATCCCGCTGTTGTAAATATTGATGCTACATTGTTTTGTGCAGGAAGGCTTCCATCTGTTTGGAGTATCTGTGATGGGGAACTGACACATAAAGAGAAGGGAAAAAACAGAAGACATGACGTGTCTGTCTAAAGAATAAATATTGCCCGTGATGTTTCCTAAAATATGTCAACTCGACCAGATGCGTAATTACATTTGTGAGATGTGTTTTTGTTAGGAGCGTCACCACATGGTTGAACCAGCCCGGAACAATGCGACACAGGATACTATGCTTCCTCCTGACCCCAACAAACCATCGTCCATTAGAGACCCCAACATATTCTCAAACACAGGTCTATGAACACCCGAACACAGCATAGGTCACGCTGGTCTTGTGTGCCTTTTAACCCCTCGGACGATTATATGAGTAAGGCTCCAAACAACTCCTGAGGCTCTGTTAATCATTGCCTGTGCTCCAGTTTGGTCTCCTAAGGCCCTGCTAAGCTTTCCCTGTACTGTATTTTGGTTGCATAAGGCCCTATTAATTATTGTCTGTTCTCATGCTGTTCCCCCTCCCGCCCCTCTCCTATACAGTTTTGCCACTGAATGATGCCCACCATTCTATTACCAAACCTCCCCCTCTTTACTGTCCTATCCGTCTCCCTTGCTCACAGTCTTTACCCAACCACCCCTCTCCCCATGCCACTCCCCATTCACTCCACTTGCCCATCCTTCATTCTTCTCCCAAATGGCACTACTGGAGCTCCTCTGCCCATCCTCCCACCCATTCCAACCTCATCTAGCCCAAGTGTCTTCCATTAGCCACTCCTTCAATTACCTCTTCAACCTCTGCCCCGTAATCCCCCTAAATTCACCCCAGGCCTCTGGAAAACTCAATCCTAATAAACTGTCTTTCTCCACAATTACGTTGATTCTTATCGCCCCAACTCTCAGAAAAGGTTATCCCCAGAAATTGATTTCCCCCTATAGCACTTCCACCGTGTCAGTCCAGCTCACTGACTCTGCTTCCTTCTCACAACCCCCCCATCTCTCTAAAAAAAAAGGTGTTGGTCTTATGGTGAGCTTGGATATTTCTTCACCTTATGACTTCTCTCCCTCTTCTTTCGGGCATATTTATGTCCAACTCCTCATTCTAACCCTTCTTACTATCCTCCTCATCTTCTGCCCATCCCAAACTCTTCACCCTTTCCTCTCTCATCTTGAACTCATTCTCAGCTGAGGGCCATGCATCATAATGGGCTTCCTTCCTCTCCAGAAGGTTCCCTAACTCGACTCCCCTCTCTCTGACTACTCACTAGTCAACCTACGCAACCGTCCCACCCTAATTCACTCCTTAAATATCATATTCCTCACTTCATCCCTGGTCTCCTCTGCGCTGACCATTGAACGCCCCCCCCTTGACCGCTCACTCATTTAATTCTCTGTTTCTATTCGCTGCCCTCTCTCAACCCGTTCTACTATCACCGATAGTAATTTCAAGCTCAACTCCATGTTTCCCTCCCTTGACAACATCACAGTTTCCCTTTAAGTTCTCGCTCCTTCATTCGTTCATTCGATTGAGCTTGCCTTCATGGAACTACCACTGCACTCTCCGTTACCATCATTGATCACTATCCTGCCCGCACATTCACCATCTCCCGCACACGCCTCCAATCATGAATCTCGCCAGCGATCCCACTGAGAGAACAGTCATGGTCACTGCTGCACTTCTGGCAGGTGGACAGATGCCCCATTTTCCTGGCAGCCTATAAAGCCTCTCTCTACTCACCATTACCACTGCTCATAACTCAGCCAAGCCCTACCCACACACTAACTTGATCTCCTCTATCTACTCAAACCCACGCAAACCAACCATGCCGCTCCAGAACAAGTTTCCCCTCTAAAAACCCCTTAGTTGTCTCCTCACTCTCCATTGATGACTTTGCCTCCTAATTCACCTGTAAAATCACCAGAATATGTGACACCTTTCCCACCCTTTTATCTCTCCCACCTTTTCCTCCTTCTCCCCATCTCCCCGACCAATGCGCTCTCATCACTTTCCTGCTCCCATCGAGAACCTCTAACTATCCTCTGCTTTTCCAATCCATCCTACTCACCTAACAATACCTTTTCACCTCAAACTGTCCAATAACTTGCACCTATTACCTTCCCAATGCGGCACTGTCCTGTTCACCCCCCCCTCCTCTTTTGGCATCATACCAGCCTTCTAAAAGACTACCCCTGTAATACCTCTACTAAAAAATACACTGCCAACCCCAATGAACCCCTCATTCTATACACCAGTCTGTCGCCAACCACACCGCTCCAAAATCAAGAGTGTTGCCTTCAATCACATAATCAACTATCTTGCAGTACTCTCACTCAGATCCCCCCTCCAAACTGGGTTCAGATTCATACATTCCACTGAGGCCACTCTACTACCCAAGTCCCTGAGTACTCGGCAAGCCTTCTCCTTGGTCCTCTCCTCTACTCTTTTACTGCTCTCAGCAAAGTTCTCAACTTTGCAACGTGTACACATGTTTTACCTACCCAGATCCCTCTCCCTCTACTCACCCACTCACTATCTCTGCACATTGGCTCTCTGCAGCCTATCTGTCCTCCCTCATATTCCTTCTCACACTTTCACTAATTTTCTGTGCTGGCCCTTCTCCACTGGAATGTCCTCCCCCCCACATCCAAGCCATTTAATTAGTAGCAACTCTTAAGATCAAGACTCAAACCTTTCCTGCCAGTGTCCAAAGGAGACCCAGCATAGCACCCAAAAAAGACATCAGGACCACCCTGGCATAAATCTGCTAATACTGAACCACAATGCTTGTCTATCGGATCATTTATGTCTTGTACTCTTGTCCATGTGCCTGTTTTATGCCCAAAAATACCTCTTAACCCCCTGGTCTAATTCATCCAGTGCTATTCTTGCCTGTCAATATCAGAATCTGTTGTCAGATAAAAAGAAAAAAAGATGACTTTAAAAGCACTAAAACACATTGCAAAACAATCTGATAACATATAAGAAGTCTTTATTGAGTTACATTGATTGGAATGAGTATTATTTATGCTATAATATAACAATTTATCAACTTTGGAAGGAAGAAGGTCTGAGTATGATCAGCTGGAATTCAATGCTGTGACAGGCTGCAAGTAGAAGTACTGTTACTATACCATTCAGAACACCGCCTTCAGTCGCATTAATGACTTCTTTAACACACACGGACAGTCTGACCAACAATAACTTCTTCCTTGGCACAAGAATGGAGGCAGTGTGTTATGCTGTAAATGAACCGGATATGGTTTTGCGTAGATGGGGATCAGAACAAAGGTGGCTGAGCACGAGGAGAAGACAGGGGAAGGTTCAGAGGGGGAGCAACCTGCTGATTGGAAACAAAAAGAAATTGCATGTGGACACTGAATGGCCAGGAGAGGAGGCGCAATGCTTGGCAATGACTTTGTAGCATGACGAGTGTGACGACCACTAAGGGGTAGGTGGGGAACTGGTGAATGGTCTGAGGAGAGGGGTGCAGGCGAAGCAGCCCACGGTGTGAGGGGAAGATTTGAAAATTAGAGAGAAGGACCAGAGTCTGCTGGTGGCCAGAGGGGCGGGATGGCGTAGAATTGCCGGCATGAAAGAAGGTCAGTTTCCTCTTGCTCAAAAGAAGGGCAATCCATTACCACGAACAGGTAATTATCGAAAGCAGGACTCCCTCCTATTCGTCACAAAATCCTTGTGAAACAGCAACTTCCAGTGATTGATTTTGAGATTCTGACATAGGGCATAAAATGCACAGCTACGTGTGGTACTCGTTGGTGCTTGGGTATCCAAGCAATGTGCAAGAAAAGCACCTGACTTTACTTACAGCTGGTATACACTTTTTTCAAATCAAAACTTCCAATTAAGATTACTTTGTGCAAGCAAAATGAATTAGCCAAACTTACTGGATACACCTTTGGCAAACTGTTCAGTCCTCTGGCCTCAATGAATATGTACATTGGGAATTTGCTGATAAACATTGCCCCACAGATGGTTGCATTTTGATTTGCAATAGATTTTTAGGATCCATGTGAACGATACATGTCAACAATATTACGCGATATGGTTGATCGAAATAGTGGTTTCAACACATGATATAGTAATTTGTAAAATGTTGGGTGAGTAAGTTGTGTTGGTGGGGGATGAATGATGTAAAAGCATTTATGGGTCCCTGTTATTTTCTTGAGCTGGTGCACAATGATTGGCGGGCCTGACAGTGCCACAGGCCTTATTTTCTGACTTCATTTATTATCATATGTAGGCATGATGCCCGGGATGATTTTGTTTTTATTAAACTGATTAATTTCAGGCATTTCACTATATTGAGATACATAGCATGATGGTAGCTGCAGCAGCTCTATTGAACACGCCTAAAGGATTACTTTCAGAATATGTTTCGTGAATACTTGAGTAATGTGTTTGCACAGTAACCTGTCGGATATTTTGTCTCCAGGCCTCTACAGTCTCATGCAATGTCTTATGTGTTTCTCTGATTCCTAACTTGGAGATCAGCTCACCGCAAAACGTATCCCTTTTATTCAGGGCACTGACCAAGGACATCACTGGGTTCATATTATGTAGGGCACTCTAATTCTATCTTGTTTTTGCAGTAATTATTGTACCAAATACTGCAATTTACACCTTACAAAATAAACATGTCATACAAAAAATCCCTGCATGCACGGTCCTACTTATTTTCTTGATTGATTTCTCCGGTTTAATTGTCATGTTGTTATCGTCCACATATGTCTAAAGAACTGTCAGCTGATGCTGCAGTCCTGTAGGCGCCTGGTCAATCACTTTGCACTTGTGTGGTCTTCACGGTCAATTATTTGGGTGCCATTTGTTGTTTGTTTTCGATAAGATTTCGTTTCGTTAGGAATATTTTGCACACTTTAGGCTCTTGTGGTTCGTTTGTGGTAAAGTCCCCAGTTGATTGGGAGGTTTTTGCATGTTCCTCGTTGGCTATTTGAGGCAGACCATTTGTGTTTTTGTTATCAATGAGTTGTGGACGGTCGTTTGAACGAGACTTGGTTTGACTGTTTATTACCAGCTGCTCAGGCTCATTCTCGTTGACTGTAGAATTGATTACGAGCTTCTTTGTTTTCTGAGGTATTTCTATGATCTCTTTTGAATTCTTGTTTCCAGCATCCTGTTTGTTTTTTCATTTTGGGGTGAACGAAAGCAGTTGCCTGTTGGGTTCTTCTTCCATTAATTCTTCTCGTCTGTTATCCTCTAAGTTGGAATTACTTATGGGCGATAGCCTTATCGTTGGTATCTCTAGGGATTGGTTGAGTTCATCAGATGTGGCATTGATAGGAAGTTTTTTTACTGTTGTATTGACTGATGTTTCTGTTGTATTTCCCAGTTCATCAGCAGCTATCAACCTGTCGTTTAGGTCTGGGGGGAGTCAAAGCTCCCTGCTGCCTCTTCTTTTCTCGTGGCTTTCCACCAGTTTCTCTTTTCTTTCATTATTGGATCCAATATTGACTGTAATATTTGAGAAAAGCGGAGCTGGACATTGTTCATGTTAGTTTGTAGGGCCGTGATGAAGCCTTTTACAAATATCATCTTTGAATGGACCATAGCCAACAGGGTTGTGTGGTCTTTTAAGATGTCAGATGGGTCCTCATGTAGCTGCATAAAAGGAGCGAAGATTGAAGTAAACGTTGATCTCAAAAGAAAGTTATCTGTTTGTTGCAATGTTTGATCCAAGTTCGCTTTTGTGCAGGCTTCTATGTCTTTTAGGTTTAGCTCCACCATTCTTGGGGATGCGATTGGTACTGGCTTCTTAAGGTCAATTCCGGCGTTTTGCTGTGTTTGTGTTGATTGGTTTGTTTGCGTCTCGATGTTCTTACTCTAGTCTTGTGTTGGATTCTCAGACTCAGTTGTTTCTGATGATGCATCTACCTTTTATGTGGGTCTTTCCATCATCATGGATTTCTCCAGTAGTAGTGAGTCAGCATCCTTTCTCTTTGCTTCTCGTGAAAGGCAATACAGGTCATGGATTTCTTGTAGGTTAGGGTTGCTTTGTGTACGAAGTAGACACTAGAAGTGCCCCGATTTTGATCAAATGATAGTTTTTGGGGTTTCCAAATGTTCTTCTCTCATCCAATGTAGGTTATGTGTCTCAATTTAACCCTTCCACCACTGGTATGTTGTTGTGGAAAGGGTACTTTGTCCATTTATGTTTGTTCAAGTGGTTTAGGACGGGCTTTGGCTATATGTCAGTTTGTGGGGCTCGTGGCCATGTTTGCAATTTTTTGGGTGGATTTGCTGACATGTGTAGTGGCTCTCCTCACTTCCACCCCTTCTTTATCGCTGTCATCTGGTTTTTCTCCATAGTTGGCTTCTTCAGTTGTGACAACCATTTTGGCCATATCCTTCAGTGAGGGAGGTAGAGACCCTTTTCTGTGAGTCTCTTCCAAGTTTGACGTGTTAAGAGTTCGATTTTTTTGATGGCGTTGGTGTCCTTTATCCATTGGTGTTGCTGTCCCAGTGAGGTATCCCGTTTCGTGTTCGCCTTGTTCCGATATTGATATACTACAGACGACAATTGTTGGATTTAGAGGGAGGAGATTTTCTTTGCATCTCAGCTGACTGTAGGTCCGATGAGTTTATGGAGCATGCATTGGCGCACTCATCATTTACGTCATTGTAGCACGTGCCTGTCAGGTCGTTCAGTGGACTATGGAGATGTACGTTTGTATCAAGTGGATTAGCTTCTTTGTCGTCTGAGAGTAGGCGATCGGCTCCTGGGATCCCTACATGTTGTGTCTCATTCACATAGTCATTTGTGGCAGTATCAAGGGCGTGTGTAGAAGGTTTCCCTCTTTGTGGTCTTCCATCATATTTAGGTGGCTTGGGTCCACCAACGGTTCCGCTTGTCTTTTAACTCTTATATAGTGGGCGGGGTCAAGCAAGAGGTAAGCGTGAGGCAAAGGAGTGTTCTTTCAATCCTACGAATGAAGGATTTCTGTGCTGTGCTGTTCTTATTATATGGCGGAGTTCGATTTTACTCACTATTTGAAACGCAGTGAGCGGGGCGGGTCAAAGGATAAATCCCACAGTCCCCACACGGCGATACCAGTGAATGACGTATAGGCAGCTTTTCACGGGTTAGTTTTTGTGGAGTCCCTTACCTGTTTGCGGATGTAGATGTAGTAATGCACAGTCACCCGGCACCCAGCACCAGCAAACAGCCAAACAGCAGTGAATCCGGCACCCTCTACTCACACGGGCTCAACCTCGTTATTTTATAAGATGCTTTATAGATTTCTGTGGATCCGAATAAAAACACACAGAAATACACATAATGTGCAATCATTGAAAAATATAAAGTGAACTGAGAAAAAAGAAATATACTCCCATTTATCTGCACATGCTGGTTTCACAATCTGTCAGAAATGATGCACCACATTTATGCCCTCAGCAATTTCAGAGCCGATTACTGGCTTTCCTCACCCCAAGCGAATATTCGTCCTCCACACTGAGCAAAGTGTGTCCGCCTACTAAATTTGGCACAGTACACATGTTTTATTATAACTTGAGATCTAAGTGTTGCTCTTACAGTTTTGCGAGCGTTAACTCTCTTCCTTTCTACAGGCAGCTTGTTTTGCATAGGAAAAGGTATTTGTACGCCACAAGTGAAGAACGGAGGGGCTTTCCTGAAGTCTAATTTGGCATTCTGCTAATCAGTGCAAATGTATCTACAGTATATAAAATTCTCTTCGCTTGTCACTTCATGCTTACCATGAATTTCAGCAGCGCTTTGTCTTTGCTGACTGACAGCAACCCCTCTTGGAAGCACACAAACTCCCTCACTCTCACTCTCTCCCATCTGCCCAGTGAATCACTGCCGCTCTCCCTTCTTTGCAGCAAGGTAGTATGGCTCATAATAGCACCCCAAGCAAAAGGCTTTCCTACTTTCCCATTTTCTTTTCCCCCTCCTCTTAGTCCTCGCTCTCTTGACAAAAGGAAGCCCCTCCTTTTTCTCTCTGCACCTTTATAAACCCTCTCTCTGCCAACCCATTGAAGCTATATCTCCCTGCAGAAGGTATATGATCTTCCAGCCACTGGCAGTGATGTCATCCCATCAACCATACACCTCCTCTAGCATGGCCAAGCCTTCTGGAAACTTCCAGAAGTCCCCATTCTTTTTCACAGTCACGCTGGAACAGAGTTTGTTTCAATGGCCAGAATCGACATGTGACATTTTCTTTCTGGCTTCCTGCACTAGAAGCTCAAACTAAGGCTTCTTTGGGTATAATGATTCTTCAAATTCCTCATCTCATGCCCCCATCGCAAAAGCAGTTACAACTCCTGCATTTTATTTCTAAACAAAATCACATGGTCTGTGTTTGCATTCTACATCTTCATCTACACTCCCCCAGTTTGCACGTTAAGTTTGCACCCTTAGTTTGCATCCTTAGTTTGCACCATTTGCTATGGACAAAGCTGTCCCATTCTAATCACTAATTATGTTTATAGATCAGAGGTTAGGGGTTAATGATTAGTACATTAGGTTATTAGAGTTAAGATATTAGTTCCTAGTTCCTATACTAAACCTACACTGTGCCTATGCTATGCTATTTAATGCTATGTAACCGATTCAAGCTACCCTCCCTTTTGCTTGCAGGAATTCTCTTCTGTCTCATATCAGCGCAAAGGTATATGCCCATGCTGAAGTACACCAGCACTTATTGTGCACTGACATCCACTTTCTACAGCAGACTGGGTTGCCTGTGAAATTCTCAGTCTAGTTGAAATTCGCACCACTTGCATCTCTTACAAACCTTAACTGTAGTGTGATCAAAATAATGTGTGAGTCTTAGCGATAAGTGCTAGATTGCAGGGGAAACACGGTTACTAGCAGCACAGACTTAACTCACTGAGCCATCTCCACCCATTTGTGGACGCTTTTTGAAAAGATGCTTAAGTCTGAAAATCACTGAACTGCAGAGATACATATTTTGACCACTGCAATAACATGTCACGCATAAGATGCTACAAACATAGAAATTACACACAAACACACACACAATATATAGACTAACACAGCTCCATTGGCAATAATAATTCTGAAGATGAAATGCCAGGTTTTAAGTAAAATGTTTATTTTCCTTATGCTAATAGGGGACACTGTCATCCGTTGCTTGTGATGCTGGCTCCCAATTTGAACACACAATTCTCATTTTGAAAAGGAGAAATAAGACCCCAGGCAAATAAAGTGTAAAAGAGCAAAGTAATGCTTTTCAGGCCAACCCGTTTCATAGAGCAAAGCACTTTGAGCTGAAATAAATCCCTGCATTTGTGGACCAGTTGCAGTTTATACCGCCTCTGTGCACATTGCACAACTATAGTGGGTTATAAATAAAGCAAAGATTTGACCCTGACTCTTCGTCTTTACTTTGGCATCACACATGTGCCCCTCAACCATGGCTTTAAGGTACTCCACGTAGGGATGTGATATTTAAAGCCTGAGGAGAGGGTTGGAGAACAGCAGTGACCCAACGCTCAGAGGTCTTCAATCACATCACTCTTTCCATTTCTCCATTGTTCCATTTTTTCTTATTTCCCTATTTTTCCACTGCCCATTTTCCAATGTTCTTATGGTCTTCATTCTCACACTCCATTGACTTCTGATTTCTATGGCCCCTCACCTTATCCTCTCATGCCCTTTCTCCACTCTCTCATTTTCTTCACTCTTCACCTTCCTTGTCTTTCCCAGGATCCACTAGCCCTGTCCCTGTTCCGCACCTTTCTCTACTTCAGCTTCTGCACACTTGCCAATCAACGCCCCTTATATTTCCACTTTATCCACTCCCTCCCTTTGCTCAATGTCTCCCTGCTCAGCTCTCCCCCTTTCTGCAATCGCTTCTCATTTTTCTCTTTCTACTTTTTGTCTCTTTCCTCTTTTCTGCTTGTCTGTGGGATGAAATGGCGGCTGCCCTACAGGAGTAGATAGGTGGATAAGACTAAACTGCCCACTCAGCTTCACACTACTGCTAGACCAGCAGGAATCCCAATCACAAAGGTGAAACAGGCACAGTCTGAAAGCTAGACCTTCTTTTCCTCTTTTGATAACATGCTCCAAAGGCAGGGTATATCTTCAGGAGGGATGTGAGATGTTAGGAGTAGCAACCCAACAGTGATAGTACAATAGATTCAAAATAAAAGAATGTCCAATTAAGATTTCTAAAAAATAGAAACTTTAATAAAAAGACATTCAGACAGTAATGAAAAACAGTAATGACCCACACCTGTAAAATAAAGAAATAGAAAGCATATTTTGAAAATAAATGCACTGCCAGGGTGAAGACAGGGGTGCAGGCAAATGATTTGAATAGCAAATGGCAATATTCAAGGATATGTATTTTAAAAATGTATAGAATGGGACTTAAAGGTCTCTAAGGTCCTTTAAGGTGGACCAAGGGGAATGGGACTCTTCAAATACCTTTGGTTTCTTGTCTTTAGAGCTCAATAGCATCTAGCCAGTTTCTGATGCAGTGATTTGATGTTGGGTTGGTGAGCTGTTCGACTGGGTCCCACAAGGGGTGCGGTCCAAGCAGCAACAGTATATGGCACTAAGAAACGTGGGACAGGCAGGTGATTTTCTGGTCAGTTCAGAGCTCACAAGTGCATTGAGATGGGAACCAAGGCCCAGGACTGTTCCTTGACGTCTGGGTTGCTGGGAGGCCCAGAAAAGGGTCTACAAATGCAAGTTGAGTCCTTTCTTCTGCCCTTAACAACCTGGAGGGTTTGTAGGGGGCAGCTGCAGGGGTTCTGTCACCTCGAGTGGCATGGTCCTGGGTTCCACTGCTTCATTTGGGGGAGACCATGGCCACAGAGCAGTTTCACTACACATATTCCTTTAGGATGGGTAGGGTGCAGAGCTGCCTCTACCTTGGCGGCTTCTGTCTTCACATCTATAGAAGAGGGCTTTGGGCAAGGTTGTATTCCCAACAAAGATCTGCTAAATATTCTTCTGAGTCAAAAGATGAACCACTACATAGAGGGTTTACCCCCATAAAGGCAAAATGTCACAGGGGATTGGTCCAAAGCAAGCTTGTTGTAAGTGCCTGTTTCCTTGTCCCAATATACCCAGAGTGCCTTGTCTGCAGGAAATGGAGGGGATAGGAAGTTGTAGAGAGACCCAAAATGGCAGAAGCCCCCTCTCAGCCTACATTTCTCCTCTGTCTACTCTTCCCATGTTTGCTGAGTTCAAAAGGAATCCAGTGGTCAGTGCCATGTTGTGAGAATGCCTTATCTCAGTCCTGCCTTTGAAGCTCTTATTTCCAGGAGATCTCCTGCAGAGGGTTCCTCTGCACCTGGAGGTAGGTGTTGCTCTTCCAGGTGGAAATAAATGCTACTTCCTTGCCATTGTCCCACACGGCTCGTATGGAGACACACAGGCCACACATACCTGTCATAGCTAAACACTGTTCACCAAGCTGACGCTAGTAAGATATCAAATTGCTGTGGCTTTATAATTGCGTGACCCTAGTAGTCAATTGCCATAACCAGTCACAGTTTCAATTTATAGTTTAATGTTTCATGGGATAAGGAAGATGCACAATTGCAATAAATTGGAACAGAGGTGCAGACAATTAAAACACCACATCCGCCTACTGTAACATTGTATTCCAACAGCTGTCAGGAATGCACATGTGACATTTGACCCTACCTTGCTACTACTGCAGGGCTTGTGCTTGGGGTGTCAGAAGACTGTCTGAGCAAAGGCACATGATTGCACTATAATTGTGTACCCTCCCTCTTTCTCCACACCACCACTGGCTATCGTTCTATGCTGTGTCTTTGACCTACTTTCACTGTTACTTGAGCTGTTTACATCTTGAGACACAAAGTTCTGGCCTACACATTTTAAATGTAATATCAGCTGTTGCCATGGTAACAATTCAATTTGGACTTCAGGGTTGTGAGCCATATAGGCCAAATATGTGAAACTGGTTGACATCTCCTGGTTGGCGTATGGTTTTTTTCTCTGTTCAGTTAGATTTTATTACATTTTCAAGGACATCAGAAACAGTAAGTTCAACAAGAAGCAATTGCAAAAATGTGCAACACCAACAGCTAATACCTATCCTGCACGTCTCATGGCCCAATCAGAAATTTGGAAGCCCATACGTTCTGAATACCATAGATTGGAGAAATCAATCCCTCTAAGAATATTTGCCTTTGAATTGTCCGCAAGGCCTACCTAATTAACTCCTGCACCATAGGGCGACGACACTGAAACAAAAAGCACAAAACATCAATACATATACAATTTACTATCTATTTATTTATTGTGCATTTGTAAGGTGCTTACTCAGTAAGTAAATTGTGTTTCAAAGAGGAAACCTCGAAATTACATTAGCCAAGGCTGGCATTATCAGCTCCTCGCATTCAGAGAAGAAAAAAGACACCTTTAAGAGCCGGTGGACTATGTAAATTCCGGGCGGTTTTCATACCTTCAGAGTAGCGCCTTGAAACTTGGTCGGCTTCTTTCAGTCTCCTGTACATGTAACATCAAGGGGTTTAAAATATTGCCCTTTCAAAGGACTCCTCTGATGAGAATGAAAGTCCAGCAGGACACTCCCTTTCTCCCTTGTTGATCAGAAGCCCAGCCCCACACTTGTTAATGTGAAGAGAGAGCAGATCCTGCTGAATTTGAATGTATCAAACCCTGAGCTTTGTAGTCATTTAAGCAAGTTCTTTTCATGAAGTGCCTGTCCGCTTGCAATGGCGGCGTCTATGTGGCTAGCGTTTGTTTGCTCTGTAATCTCACAGCAAGGCTGTCTCTTGGCTCTGGGTTCTTCATCTAGTTTGGAAAAGAATGTGAGATTTATTTTAACCTTTTGAGTCACTGGCAGTACCCTTGACAGGCCAGACAGTGCTACGCTTGTGAACTCCAGTCCCTGTTAAGTAATGGCACTCTTTAAATTAGTGTATCACCCTCTTGCTGTTGTATGCCAACTACACATTGCCAGTGCCTAGAATACGGGCCTGCCGTCACCGAGGCACTCCAGTGAATGTTTTACATCCCTCTTAACTTGCATCACGTCAGCCAGCGATCAAAGCGCCGCCGCACTTCATAACAAACAACGGAGGCCCGGATAGGTCAGCGAGCGGTTCCTCCCTCACAGACACTAATGAAGACGAATGCCCAAAAGCAGAAGGCGATGCCAGAGAAATCGAGAGCGGCCCTCCAAACACTGGCCCACAGGGGCGGAAACTGGAGACGAATGGTCTCTTAAATTAGTCATGGCGGCAGGCTGTTTCCAAAAAGCACTTTGTTTCTTTCGGAAGAACTATGGCCTTCCCTGTGTGCACACTGGCCCTGCGAGCCTTCTTTTTTCACAGCGATTCTCATCCCTTGGGATTCGAGAACAAGAGGGCGGTGCTGGCATGTGTTCACCAAAAGACAAACACCCTCTTTGGCTTGACGCCCCCTTTCAGAGTTAGCTTTTCTCTCTACCAGGGTGGGTTTCCCAAGCAAAACATGCTTGCCTGGGCGAGTCCACAATCCAGCGGCCGGAATCCCGATTGAAAGGAATCCAGTATGGCCGCCTTCTCCACATACTCCTGGCGCTGGACCAGAACCTCCTTCTCCGGGATCATGGTAAGCCAGCTAGCGGGCGACCATTTTGTAGCTCTTCTGGGTCTAGATTGGATTTTTTTCAATAAAGGTGTTCTGATTTACTTTTCTAGATTCAGTTCCTTGTGAAAGGAGATAATTCCCAAATTGCGTCATAAAAGGGGAGACATCTCCCGCCAATCGTTGTGCTGTACAGGTCGGTAAGACAAAAAGTAAGTCATTGGTCGGTTTAAGTGCCTGCAATAGAGTCAGAATAGTATCCTCGGATACTGTTTTAAAGTCGAATGCAGGTTTGACCCAATGACAGTCCCCAGCCCCTGTCACAACTATCTGTACTGGAGGGTTAATGGTTGATTCTGCAGCCGCTTGCATATTATGATCAAGCTTCTCCTGAATTGATTCGATTTTGTTCCGAAAGAACAAGTTGAGTGGGATCTATGTGATCACTGCGACCCTCACAATTGCGAGGGACGAAAGTGCAGACTTTTTTTTAAAACCCCTTTACACCACATATATAAAAGGGGGAGACCCCCGCAACCTCCCCATATTAATATTATATCCTATACACCCCTCACATATATATATGGTGTAAGGGGGGGTCTAAAAAAAGACAAAGGGCCTCATTACACGGACGGCGGGGGACCAAGGTGCTATTAGCACCTTGGTCCATGCCGGGAAAAAAACCAGCACTGCCTTGGTGGAAAAGGGAATTACAGCCCTATTCCAAGGTTGGTGGGGCGGTAATTCCCCCTTCCCCCATTGCCCTTCCCCATTCCCATTTTTCCCCCATAGGGCATAATGGGAATGGGGAAGGTGCTAATTACGGCACCGCAAATTGCGGTACCGTAATTAGCTCCCTGGTCCCTTTTGTGGGTTGGTTTTTAAAGCCTGCAAAAAGCAGGCGTTAAATTCTCCAACCCGCAAAGGGACCTCGTAGTAAGGCGGTAAGGTTTTACCGGTACCGGTAAAATACCAGTACCGGTAAACCCTTACCGCCGTCCGTGTAATGAGGCCCAAAGTCAGCATTTTCGGCCATCGTAATTGTGAGGGCGACATTTTTGGCCTTTACCGTTGATTGTAATTACTTGTGCTAGTCAAGGTTCGATTAAGGAAGAGGCACTAATCGTATGACAGAAATTGGCATTAACCGAAAACAGTTCTTTAGAATGATTCTTTACTGCAACCATCTTATTTTGTAAGAATACTGACTTGGCTTGGCTTTAAAAATATTCACTTTATATTCTTTCAGAGCAAGTTTAACCTTAATTATACTTCCTCCTCTTCCGTTCCAAAGCTCTTTAGTTTTTCCTCTGGGAAGCCAAACCTGAAGAAAACCAAGCCATAGATTTTTCCTTTAGCTTCCTTGGCCTAAGGGTGCAGCTTTAGAGCATATGTTGTCCATATAGTTGACCCCTTGGCAAAAAGCTTGTCACATTTTAATAAAAGATCAGTGGAAGCCAAAGCCCTCCTTACTTCTGATCCTGATATTCCTGCTCAATCTTTGGACTCACGGGATTGCGTCGTTGGCCTAACATTGGAAGATGGTTTCTTTCTCTTAGGACAAGTAAAGAGAAACACCCTCACAAAATGGTCTGACCATTACACAGGTATGGTGTTAATCATAATCAGTGCAGACATCGGACTGTCCCTGGCCAGCGCAACAAACAATCCAGTAGTAAAGAGTTTGGTCCCCTGTTGCTACAGATGAAGCCGATTTTCATTCATCCAAATGCCCACCTTGTGCATGCAGTTTAGGAATTGTTGTAAAGCAATCGCACTGTCATTCCTCACGCAGAGGACACGTTGGGTATCATTGGCGTACATGTGGAAAGTGACACCATGAGAATAATTCAAATCGGCCAAAGGCCTCAAATACTCATAGAGAGATTGAACAAAAGAGGTCTCATTGATGAGCGCTTCAGATCACCACAAAACAATGATACTGGGGAAGATTCAAAGGTAGGAATGGACACTGGTGCTGTACGTTGAGAGAGGGAAGATTTGAGCCAATCCAGAGTTTTCCTTCCCCACCTTAGCTCCCTTTTCTTCACCCATTTCTTCCAAGCTCACCCTTCCCTTCCTCCACTTTCCCGTTTCCTCTCGCCCATATTCTATGGTCTGGTTTAACACCATGGGTGTGGTCACAATTCGCTCTCCTATGGACACAGACTCAGCGCTTTAAGACCACTGCGGTAGTGACTCGCAGAGTAAAAAAGCAAAATACCATAACATACATCCAAAAGAATCAGAGCTCTGACACTGCAGCCATTGACCACCACTCTGAGACCATCCACAGTCAAGACAACTAATGTTTCTGACCCATGGCCGAGAGGAAATACTACTTGAGAATCATTGAGAAGAGAAACACCATCAACAACTGTTTGCAGTTGAACAGTGGTAATAGTTTGTACTGGATCCAGTTGCATTAAATGGATTTTGTTCACATCAGACTGTGCCTGGCCAGCGGAACAAACACGTGAAATATTACTGGTTAATGAAAATACCAATTGACACCAATAAATCCCATTATAGGGTTATATAGTAAACTAAGATGCAAATGGAATCAACTGGAAATGTCTCCATAACAGTTTATTAGATATCAATTTGGATCAAGGACAACTCACTGATGTGGCCGTGTGGCTGCATTTGTGCAGCATTTTGTATGGGGTAGGAAAGCTCCCATACCTCCCTTATATGGCCCTCACCACTCCCCTACAACCTGGAAAACCAATTTAAAATGTACCCTTCCCCTGATTCCCACTAAAAATGCAGTGAAAACATTTAGTGATACTGCCATTCACTAAATGTGGTGAAATTAGTGGTGAGCTGGACAGGTACCCGTCATCCATCACACTAAAAACAACTTGATCCAGTAGGAACCATTTGTAACTGGTCAACTGCAATTTCCACTAGGGCACAGGCATATTTGCTTCTCTTGTAACTCCTCATAGGGTAGCAGTGATCCTGAATAGGGCATATGGGGCACACCCATAAGTTGCACCATTGATTCTTAGTGATGGAAGTGAACACTAGCTTATCAGGTGAAAATGCCCGCAATTGAATGACAACATCAAAAGCACAGGCTGTGTCATTCCTTTTCACCCCCTATGGAGGGAGTAAGGGGAAGGGAGATAGATGGCGGGGTGACAGAATGCCGCTAGTAGACTTGGCACCACTGGCGTTCAATTGCTGCCATTTTCACAAAAAACCTATCAGCAGTTTGACAAAGCAAGCGGACGCGGTGGCACTGGTGAAGGAGAGAGCAGACCCATGGACCTGTTGTTAACTAAGTCTAAGTCCCCTAGTAACCCAAAATGAAGAGGTCAAAATGATTGGGAATTATCTGATTGAAGATCGCGATTCTGCAGAAATAATGCTTTTGTATGCTTATGCCGCACACCTAAACCTTGCTAGAACACCCACCCCAGCTTTCCATCAATTGGTACAGCACAATTTATCATTATTGAAGTTTCCAGCAGATGTTTTCCTCTGTAATGAACTGCGCCCAAGTGAGACCTTTCAGAAAGGTCCGGGCCTCTATTGAGATGCTCTAAAGAGAGTATCACATTGCTGGTCATTTCGGCCACCATTGAGAGGATCCGTTACGATGTTCTACTCAAACGACTTGGGTATATTGGAGTGAGAGGCTCCCCTCTACTGGATCACCTCTTTCTTAGCTTCGAGAACAGAAACCCACATGTATGGCCCCTTTCAGATCACATCCTAAGAAACTGATGTGTGGGGTAACAAAGGTCTCCAGCATCTCACCTCTTCTTTTCAACATATTCAGCAACACAGCCCTCAAAAGCTTCAACTATGCAGATAACATGCAAATCGTCTACAAACTCACACATGACCAAACACACCCAGACCTCACACACATGCCTTGCACACATGGACGACCTCAAAGAGGCTTAAGCTCAACACAATCAAATGCAACTCATGATCTGCGCGATCTGCGGTGCAACACTGCCTAACCCCACACCGGTCCCCCAGTCGGTAGAAATGGGTCCTTGCCTACTGACCGCTTTAAATATGAGGAACCCCGGAAACACAAAGAACGACAACCTTGTGCTGGAATCACAGGTTAAAGGGAAGTTGCTTCTTCCAACCTGGCAAACTACAAAGCATCATGCCCTACCTGACCTTCACTATCAGGACCATGGCAGTAATCCAACTGATACTATGCAAATCTGACTTTGGCAACAGCCTTTACCTAGGACTTCCAGATGATCTACTCCAAAAAGATGCAAGAGATGTCAACACACAGCAGCCAGATTACTCACAGGTCTGCGAAGATTTCAACTCGTCACTGCAGCGCTCAATACAGATCCCTAGATTGCAACCAAAAAGAGGACCCACTTCAAAATCTTATGTGTCGCCCACCATGCATACCATGGCAAAGACCCAGAATCCATCACAAGGACATTTTCCACACCGTATACCATTGAGAACACTCCAACTCAGCAACAACTCACTTGAAACAGTATCAAACTTCAATCGGAAATGGCATCGTAGCTACCAAACTATGGAACTCCCTACCCATAGATCTCTGTATAGAAGAAGACCACATCACCTTTAGAAAACATGTACAAACCTGGCTATTGCACTAACGTCAGCATGAGGCCACCATCAGACCCTTACCAGCTGTACACCTATTCGCCTCAACTTTGATACAGTTATAGGTGCTCCTTAAAGTATAGAAACCAATAGGAAGCCACATCCACCCGCTGATTAAGACTATTGTTTAACGCCTCAATGGGGTCAAACACCACACCGCCAAAATTGAATCAAAGAAATGCTACACAGCAAACATCTAATCAATTGTCCTGATCAGCTCTGTGGGTTGCACAGTGGCACATACTTCCTGTTTCCTGGAGAGTGCCCAAGCCCCCCCCCCTACTTGTACCCCTATTACCAACTCCCTCAAGTAGCCGACTTCTCTCTAAAATCTCCTACCACCTCACACTGTAGATACAAATCCCCCACAGACAACTGCAACAGGCCCAGCTGCCACCACATGATCATTAATTGAGCAATGACTAAGCCCTCCTCTCTAGTCTTATTGCACTCACCCACAATTATTGGGTAACCTTACATAAAGCAGTCTAGCATTCAGATAGGGTGCTCTCCCTTTCAGATAATATTTACGCAAGTATCTCTTCCAAACCCAAAGAAACATGCTGGTACACAGGACCCGGGTTCTTCTGACCTGCACCCATCAGCACCAACGTTTTTCATATCTGCCTCTCCCACCGCCCCGCTAATGCCCACTTACAAAGTCATGTGTAATGTAGCTAGCAAAAATAGCAGGAGCGGACCACATAAGACCATTTTACATTACATAATATGAATTAATATTAGCACATGGAAGTCATTATTGACCTCCTTTCAGCCAATCAGAATCTTCGGAATGGAGTCAATGGACCTCATTACAAGTTTGCCGGTCCGGGAACTACGGTACCAGTAAGCTTGCCGGTACTGCTCGTGGGTGCCATTATGGCCGCCAGGTCTGACCAGGCGGCCGTTCCGGCACCCGCGAGTAGAGCATGCCGGAATGCACAGGCACCATTCTGAATGGGGCCGGTGCATCCGACCTCTCCATTCCTATTGAGCCCTCTGGGGCTCAAATGGAATGGGGAGCATACCATTCCGGCACCCGGGAAGGGGCAATTACCGGGTCCGGCAGGGCCGTAATGAACCGTTAATTGCCCATTCGTGGGTGCCGTAATTTTTTGCAAGTTTGGCGGCAGCCTGCCGGTTTTACTGGCAAGGCTACCGCCAAACTTATAATGAGGTCCAATGACTACTGGTATTGACTGTATTCCAGACATTCTTACTCCAGAAGCAGTTTCATAAGCAGTCAAGGAAACAACAGAAAACATCTCTGTGCATACAAAAAAAGAGCATAGCAATTTCCCGTCAAGCTTTCTTTCAACACGAGACTCGGTCCTAATTTAACACAACAAAGTGGAAGCTAAAACATGGGACAGTGTTTTCACTTTTGTCAAAAAAACAATCATTTACTTTGACATTGAACCTAAAGCAAGCTCAGGCTAAAACTGGCACAGTTGAACCAAGATTAATATTAAAATGCTTCCCCCATTACAAAATGAACCCACATTTAATGTACTAATATGTTTTGTGAAGTTCATTCATTATTAAACATGTTTTACTTCACTACAGCTCCAACACCGTTGCTACTAGTGCTATGTTCTAATAGCCGTAATCATAACATAAGTAAAACAGCCTTGGTATACAGAGAGTTAATTAATGCCTGGGATAGTTACCCTTTCCCAAATTATCCCCCTCGAATTCCCCTCGAATTCACCTCAGCCATATGTTGGATCAACACATGTGGAGCGAGACTTTGACCACATTCGTTGATCAATATATGTGGGTTTAATCAGGAATCCACAGGGCCTCATTACGACCTTGCCGGTCTGGAAACAAGGGAGCTGGTAATCTTACCAGCACCACTGTTTCTGTACCAGAATATTATAGGTCGGCCTGCCATAGCCCCCGTGCCCGACAGGTCTGACCCTGCTGGGCACAGCGGCCATGCTAGGCAGACCGCTCACGGAAGCACCTGCACCGTTAGAAACGATGCTGGTGCTTCTGTGTCCCCACTCCCATAGAGCCCTCTGGGACTCTATGGGAATGGGGACTTACATTTTACTGGCGCCTGACTTTCCGGGCTGCTGGCGTGGTAATCTCCTGATGGCACCGGGAAGTTAGGCGCTGGAAAATATTTACGGTCCGGCGGCAACCCGCCGTTAGCACCGGCAGGGTTACTGCCGGAACCGTAATGTGGCCCATTGCCTTAATCTATGTGAGGTGTATTTTTGCACTTTATATTTCTAGCACTAGCACTTTTTTGAGGAGTGAATATCTGTACGATTGATTTGGATTGATTGACTGAGATGTTATGCGTGAATATGAGAGTGTGCGTGATGTCTTGTTATTTGTAAATATGCACTTTATATCTATAAATTGTGCTATGAAAACAGTATACACCATTATATTTAATGAAAACAGTAAATAAAAACCGATGTAATTAATGGTTTCGCGGTGTGTGACTTAAGACTCCATGAACTTAGAAGGGGTGCATTAGTGGGAGGGGAATTCAATTGGTGGCTTACCCATTGTGATTCATGTAAATTGGGGTCTGTCCACCACTCCTCACCTGACACCAGCCTGTTGTACATTATCTTCTTTGAATTTGCCTCATTCATAAATTGACAGCCGGTCAATATCCTGCAGTAATTACCGCTCCTTCCGTCTATAAGGCTATGTAAGTACTGCAGGATAAATACAAGGATATGGCAAGGGGGCTAGAATATACAGGATATCCAGGTATCAAGTGCCAATACCAAGGTTATACAAATGCTATAGATTTACCAATAAATACAAAAATAAATTCACATTGTAATGGAGAAGTACATTCTTTTAATACAAAGTTGTCAAAAGCACGGGCTCAAAACTAGCCAATTTGTGGAAAAAACATATGTGTAATTGTTTATTTAAAATAGTCAAGAACTTTAAAAACAAAATCACCTGAACAATATTCTGAAATACACCCAAGTGTCCACCAGAGGGCCTCAGCACACCAGACAACAGTTCCAAAATTAGCCCAAAGTCGAGGAAACATCTGGCAACATCAGGCTGGTTCCTTCCCAAGCTTGTGTTTGGGCTTTCATTGGCTGATGGCATGCGCTCCTTCAAGACTTAGAATGATAAAAATACTGCAGTTCAGATTTTAGGATAATGAGACTAGTGGCTCACTTTGTTACTCAACGGTTGAGCTCCGGAGGACACTCTTTGGGTAGGTATCTCCTCTGCGGCTGTCCTGTGGTATGCCGGACACTAGGGTAAGTATGGGGCAGTGTATATTTTATTTACATTTCAATCCTTTTAAAATTCCATTACCCTTGACGGGCACTATAAGCTTGTGCGCCCACTTGGATGGAAGACTCCCCCCACCTTTCCACTCACTCAAGTGCACTTGACCAATGCATACCTAAGCGTCGAAAATGCACATGACCCACAGATGCAAAGCGGGGTGGTCAAAAAGCCCCTTGCACTGCCAGCAGGGCTCTTCCTCTGCACACAGGACCCTATTGTGAATTGGGGGACCCGCGTGCAGAACTTTCTGGAAACAGTATCTGGCAAACACTTACCTCATGACATCCTGCCCCCATCCTTTTTTTTTTTTTCGTTGCAAATTTGGGCCACCCTTTATAGTCCATAGCAGTAAACAAATATGTAATGTAAAGGCAGCGCTCAAGTGAGGCAGCAAATTAATAGCGGGTGCATTCATAAGTATGGGGGCTTCAATACTAAAACCTTCAATACTGTCAAAAGTACAATATATGCAATGTGTACGATGCTACTAGTAATACATACATTAAATGCATTTCTCTTTTTCCATTGGAATGCAAACTATTATATATTTACAATCAATTTTGACACCTAGCCCAAAATTCAAGTACAGTGACAACACCAACAACATGTCCATCCTCCCCAGGCAACGACGCCCAAATACGTCTTTATCAACAAATGGACCGGACTACCAACATTTTCCACACAAACGGACATCACGTGACATTCAACCAACACGTGTTTAACTGCTTCAGTGCTGTCCTTATCCAAGCATCGTCTACAGGCTCTCTCTAAGCGATGGGTCGCCCTTCTACCCCCTGAAGCCTCCATTGAAGCCAACACATGTAAATGAAATACATACACCAAATCACAGGGTTAGGGAAAAAGGCGACATGGCACCCAACTCCCGGGCATGGGGCGGCGAATCTGGCCCACTATTTATAGTCAATTTGCAGTATCCTTGGTGTAAAGATCACACTGGAGTCACCAAGTGAGTTCCTTTATTCAGGCTGCTGTTACAAGTACATCTTTAAGCATGTAAAGGATTAGAGACGACCCCCCGGCTCCCATCACCCATGTAGCCAGCTCCAACTGACTTCCCTGGAACCCTGGTAGGTTGCGTTCTGCAGGTGACCTCACAGGCTATGACCTCAGTGATTATCACAGCACAGACACTCACACCAATGTTAATACTGATGGAAAGAGAGAGAACAGCACACCTCCTTTACAGACATACAGAACATAGACATAGGCTGGATGGATGGATGGATGCATGAAGTATCCCTCCTAACGGCTGACCACACTTAAAGCACCTCAGAGGTTCACTGACCCCATCTCAGTACAAAGGTGCACTTTGACTCATTTTCAAACACCCACTTCCGCAAAGGGACTGGACGATGAAGAATACTACACAATAGCATTTAAAAAAAGCAAAGGTAATGGAAAGGCTACGGTCAAACGAGGCAGCAGATAAACATCAGGTGCAAAAGGAAGTGGATTACATTGGTCTGACGGTCCTTGAATGCAATCTGAAGTGCAAGTCTACAGATGGATTCATTGATTTCTCTCAATATCATATTTCCCTCCACTGCGTAACTTAATGGTGAGACCTGACGCACAAAAATAGATTATAGTATCTATAGAGGGCGCTCTTCTGCATGGATAATCAACCAGATAGTTTTTCCATCCGCTCAAATTCCTACATTTCTAAACAGGATATCCACTAAAGGGGGGCGGGAGGGGGAGGGAATAGCAATCCTTAAAATGCAAGTGGACTGATTGGCTGTGAGGCTGGTGGCTACTAGGTGAATAGCTCACTAGTTAAGTGCTCGCTACTAGCCTGGGGGGTTTCTGCGGCTCACAAGTTCAAATCCCGTGGCAGGGCTGACTTAGCCTTTCATCCTTCTGAGGTAGATGCAGTGAGGTTCCTTAATTGTCGAAATAACAGCTGCTAATACAGTACTCCGAAACTGGGGGAATACGGCATGAAGCGCTATATAAGAAAACGTATGATTCTAGCAAAGACAACAGGTGTCATTTTTCCCTGTGCAGCCTTTCCCAGATAACTAGAATAAATAAAACCTGATACAAAAAGACCTCGTATAGGAGGTTCACATATAAACATTATACCCCACACCCAGTTGTGTGATTCACAGCTGTGCAGTGGCTTAAAGATGCACACCCTTTCAAAAATGGTAATGCGCCTGTTTCCTCTGCCACACCCCCTTGACGTAAGAAGATTTACTCGTGCAGTTAGTGCAATTATTTCAACTTGGGAAAGGTACAGAATAGGGCAACATGTTTGCACGAGTGCATTGTCTTTGTGCTTGAACCCACGCTTGGCAAACGTGACCATATAGTGTGCATGACCCTATCCAGGGTGCTGAAACACAAACAGGTATTTAAAATGTTTAAAAGCAGAGGGTTGCTATGTTACACAGCACTTTGTTATCTGAATCTTGGACCGCCAACACTGAAGGAGCAACTGGTCCGGCACTCCATATAGAAGGCCCACCAGGACCAGTGCTGTGAACACACAGGACCCGTACGAACCATCACCAAGACCCCACCCAGGGCAAGACCCAACCACACCAATAGCCTTGATAAAGACCCATGCGGTTGAAACACGTGTCGGCTGACCACCACTTGGACCACGAGTCCATATCGAATATATAAATAAATCTGCACTTGTTAGAAACCGCAAAGAGCGTGGAAAATATAATTTTTCTGAAAGTCAAAATTGCAAGGTAGCCAGGAACCCCCTTTTCTTAACCATACAAACCTGTGACTTTGCAGTAATTCCTGTAACAGCACCAATAGCTAGAGCCTAGCATAGGAGTGCTCCAACACTACGGCCCAGTCTTTTTTCATATAGAAGTCAAATTTAAATGCAGAGAACAGAAAAAGTAAATAGGAATGATGCATAAAAGAAGGACGGAGTAAATAAGGAAAGAAAGAAAGAGAAAAAGAAAAAAGAAAGAAAGATAGAAAGAGAGGAAGAATTACAATCTGTGAGCACAGATACACAGCTGTGTGTGTAACACTGACGCAATGTATCTACGGCATTCTGCTGTTTGTTTCAATTGTGAAGGAAGAGCATTCATACCAGAAAGCCTGGCAGTCAGTTTAAAAATGTGCTTGAGTGCATAGCGCTCGTGCGGAGTGTATGCAGAGTGTTGGGGCTGAGCACAGTTACACAGCTCTGTGTGGAACACTTTATCGGATCTATCATTGACATTCTGTTGTTTGTTTCCATCGTGGGGGAGGAGCGCTCATACCAGAAAGCCCAGCAGTCCCTTTAAAAATGCGCTGGGATCGCTCGCGTGGTGTGTCTGCACACTGTCGGGGCTCGGCATGGTAACACAGTTTCATCAGGTCATCAGGCTATCCAAAATCCTTTCTGATTGGCTACATGGTATCAGTTTCTTTTAAGCTTTATTAGTTTTGTTAGACCTGTCTTCTTGGCTATCCACAGTAAACCCGCATGCAGAGTGCACAAAGTACGTTCGGGGTTTACTTTTCTGGCTCAATTGGCTGTTGCGGATGCTTACAACATGAGTTGAACTTTTTTCTTGCTCTCTGCTTACTTCTTTGTTTCCGTTCTTTGTTTTGAAATCCATCAATGAACTGGTGCATTAGCAGCGGATTAATGTACACTCTGTGGAGCAAACTTCCTGTCAACTAGCTAAAGAGCGGTACGCACCACCCTCTCCACCCATCACATTCTGCCATCTCCAAAGAGGAGACAGCGCCTAGGAAGGCTGTGCTAGATAATACAAACATAATTAGTAAAAAAGAAAACTGCAGCGAGTAATGTTCAAGGTGAAATTACTCCATTTCTACACAATATAGCAGATGGTTCATTTCTGGAGATTCTCGGGGTTCAAGAAAAATCAGATCTTGCGAACGCTTCCCCTCTCTTATCACACTCAGCAGAGGACACAGGTGAGAATACACTGAGTTATCCATTGTGGCAGGAAGAAAATTGCAAAGAAGACCCCATGGCGAATGCTTTAACGCAGGTAGAGGCTCTAAATTGTCTACATCGCCTAATTTGTTTATGTCAGACCATAGTAATATCTCAGGAACATTTGAACCATCAAGCTTCGCTTATGAACCAACACCCTTTCCGCTACACTCACCTCAATGGGTAGATCCTTTGGACCCACAGCTCTCCATGGCTCAACCTCCATCGCTTGCCCTAAACCTTGTGTTAAACCCGCTCGATAGGTGATACGAGATTATACACAAGGACTTAAAGAGCAAAAGGTTTCTCTCAACTCACTGAATGCTAAAATCAGTTTCTTAGAGGGCTATATTTGTGCTATCAGATCCTCCAAGTCATCAGCAGCAGTCCCACTGGAGGAGGAAAGTGTCAAAGCTCCGGGACACTCTTTTTAAGTTCCGGTGACACAGCCTTGTAATGAAGGTATATTAGTAACCATACACCAATCCCCAATTTCTAATATGAAACAACACAGTGGTGAAGGTAAAGAGCCCATTTGTTATTTGAATAATGAGGATGAGTGTTGCAAGAAAAGGTCTGGGAATGAATCGAAAAATCTGAAAAATCTAATTGGAGTTAAAAACAGAGTCTTAAGGAAATGTATACATAAACTCAAACAACATTTTGCTGGAAATGAATCAAAACTATTAAGAAAGGGGAAAAAAAGAAAGTAAAACACCAAAAAGAAGCGTACAGGACGATTCCATGCTGAGGGAATCAGAGGTGGGTATGCCGCCTCCAGTAAGATTGAAATCTGCAACTAAGCTGTCAAATCCTAAAGCAACCATGGATCACCAACTGTTACATGTAAATAAGCTACACCAGCAGGGGTCAGATGCTCTTAATCTCAGCCAAATATGAGGATATGAGAATGGACTTAGGGGCTTCAATGATGGGAAGTAATTCTCAGTAAAGAATAATAATATCTCCTTATGAGAGCGAATTGCAGCCTCCTACAGACTCACTAAATTCTGTTCCTGAAATCGTGGTTATTAATGAGTGATAAGGCAACTCAAAGCAGTGGGGGGAGTTGGACAACCAAAAGCAATCGAGATAGTGAGGGCCCCAAAGAGGAAATTTGCAACAAATCCCTTTGTATCTGCTTAGAAATGCTTCTATCATTCAGATCCTCTGATCATCTAAAATAGAATATTTTATTTCTACTAAAGGAGATTTCTAGATTGAGAGTGATATATTACAGATTGAGGTCGTATCTGAAAAGAAATTAGACTTTGTAATAGTTAATTTGCACTCAAGTCCGGCAACTACACTACTATTAGAAAAAACTCAATCATTTTCCTTATTAGGATATGATATTTACTCCCCTAGCTCATGTCAATTCCAACTACCTTCAGATATTAGTAGTCTGAAATACAAGAAGTTGCCCCCAATGAAGGAAAAGGGTGATCTCCTATAAATAGAAGTGAAAAATAGCCTTACCTCTGCCAGAAGGAAGATGATATATTTAAAATCTACATCCCATCTAGCAACTGAAAGGAAAGATTGATTAGAATTTACTTATGCTCTTCATGCTCAATTCAAAGGTAACATCTCCAGACAATGAGTAAATGCTTTTTCCTGTTCAATAATGTCATGGCACTGGAGGGGTTATTCCCATATGTCACAAACTCACACCGCCGGTCACTTTGGACCCGATGGAAGTTTCCAATATGGAACCCAGCCTGCGTCCTCACTTCCAAGATGGCCCCCGCTATGGACTGCGGGTTAGTGTTCATGCCCTTCCCAACATGGAGGCACTGTTTCTGGTTGTGCACCAGTTGCTACGGACAACGTGCTCCCCTACACCAGAAACACACAAGCAGCTACTTAATCCACTGCAGGATTCAGTGCATTTCAACGCTAAGGTTTTACTCTACCCTTAGCTCAGCACTCCTATATTTGTATTCTTCCTTGATTCCCTCTTCCTCCTTCCTGTTCCTGGCCTCTCCTTCCACTCTGGACCCATTTCAGTGGTTCTCTTTGAAGTTGCCAGTTTCTCTTTTGTGACTTTGCAATCCGGCTGGATACTGGATCCTCATTGCTCTGCCTTCCTAGCTCCCGACATCGTTATCAGTTATAGGTCTTTTCCCTACTTTTGCATGGGGTCTTGACCGGGTGTCACCCAGCTCGTGTCCCTACTTACGGGTAATGTGGCATCTGGAGAAAGTCGCCCTTATCTTCAGGACTCCAGTTTACGGCAGTGACATTGCCAAAAACAGACTCCTTCATCCTCACACTGGGCCTCATCACGACTTGGGCGGTAACGGTAACGCTATTAGCGCGGGCGGTATTAGCCCTACTGCCGAACTCCCCGGCGCTAATAGTGCCGGATCACGAGTTTGGCAGTAATGTAAGTCCCCATTCCCCACTGAGCCCATTCAGGAATGCCCCATTCCCCATTGGGCTCAATTGGGAATCTTCGCGCTAATACCGGCGGTGGATTTCCCGCCGGCGGTAATAGTTTGAATTTTCGGCGAATTTCCCCCCAGCTCAGAGCTGGGGCGAAATCCGCCGAAGCCCTGATTTGGCGAACCCTTAAATCTGGCGGTAATAGCGCTACCGCCGGATTTAAGGGTTACCGCCGAAGTCGTGATGAGGCCCACTGTGTCACTACCCAGGTGAGCCCAGAACCTGACACCATATTTGCAATACTGATATAAAGGAGCTATTCCAGGAAAAAGTCAATATCCTTCTATTTCAAGAAACGTGGTTACAGCACAAACCTCTTTTGGAGGGATACGCGGTTTCCCATGTTCTTGTGATCAAGGGCTACTAGGGTCACCGTTGTGGTGGTTTACTTATAGTCACCAATTCTTCCTTTAGCGGACATGTGAAAACCTGAGCAAGAACTCCAGGCAATTGTTGGCTGTAAAAATGTCTTATAACTCTCCACATGACAACGTATTTCATGAATAATTAATTGTAAACATTTATTACAATACTTGGGCTGTAAATGTAAGTTTATTCAGGACCTATCTGTGGTTCTGAATTTATGGTATACAGTATCAGAAGGAGATATAGTTATTGCTGGAGATGTCAATTCTGATTGTATAGGTGCTCAATCCATGGGTGTCAGTAGTTATGCTAGGGAATCCAAAAACAGAGGTGGTTTAATTGACGACTGTATGAAAACTTGGGGATTGTGTATGGCAAATGGTCACTTGGGGAATGACATTCCTGCGCATCCTACATGGTCAAGAGGTAAAAGTGTCTCAATTATTTACCATATATTTTTAACATATAATTTGTTTAAGAAATGGGAATCGTTTAAGGCTTGTGCCTCCACAAACAGTGACCATGCCTCATTATACTGAAGGTAACAAGCAGGGAATGACAATTTTGTAGTCCGCTAGGATGATTAACCAATTTAACTCGCAGCACTTTAATGCTTTGCACAATGATAATAATGTGAAAATGTTTAGACCAATGTGCATATTTCAAAACTTGGAATCACTTGTAAATTCCTTTACAAGGACTAATGGTAGAATTACTGATGCTTTACCCCTGAGATGTCATAGCATTGATAAGGCTATTGCTTGTAGAAAGAAGGAATTGAAAACAACTTACAAAAATTAAGCCGCAATAACACTGGAAATTCCCTAAAAGTAAAAAAAAACATCGAAGCAAGGTTATACAAATTGGTTTAAGGAACACAAAATCATTATGCATCAAGGAGATGCTGAAACTATATTAATGGCACTTGATCCTAGAAAATCAAAAAGCTTTTGGCACCTCCTTGGTAATATGTATAAACTGCAAACAAATTCCCTATAACATTCAATTGATAAATCTACTTGGAGAAAATACGTTTCCGAGATATACACTTCCCCTGTTACATCTGGGATTTGCACTAAAACCTGGAAAGACCTCACTTGGTCTCTAACTTTTGACATAGGTGACATAAATTTAGCGTTATCGCAGGGTAATTCTTTGTGAGAAACTCGGCCGGATGGGATCCCCATAATGTTATATAAGGACAATCGCAAATATGGTCTGGATTCTTATTTGACCTTTTTGATGATATAATAAAATGGAGGAAGACTCACAAATCTTGGAAAAGTCCATTCTTGCTACCATCTAAAAAAAGGTGATAGAGATTGTCCATCCAATTACAGACCAATAGCTTTTTTGGATGCTGCAAGTAAACCATTTTTAATCATTGTGCTAAACATTTTTAGCATGTGGATTCAGTGTTGTAAGATATGGGACGTCAACCAATTAGGGTTTCGTCAAGGCCTAGATACATCTGTAAATGTTCATATTCTGTCGCTCCTTTAAGATTTATATAGCCTTCTTAGACATTACACAAGCTTTTGACAGAGTGAACAGGGCCAAGTTACGGCAATAATTGAGACACATTCTAATGTACCTGCATTCGGATACAGAAGTTCAAGTCCACTTGAAGTCCAATGGCTCTTTAACAGAACCCTTTCCTAATACAAAGGTCTTCAGCAGGGGTGTAGGGGTGTGTACTTGGCGTAAGGATACTCAATGTATTGGGGAGTACAGGCAGCAGTGTTAATGAATTGAGTTCCCTTTAAGTGTCAAAAAAATGTATTTGATGGATTGGATTTTAACTGGATCCCGTTCTGTTAATTACAAACTGTAGAGATTCACGCACACATTTGAAAAAGGTGCAGGTTTTATACCCATGTAATGAAATCACTGACCAAAAAAATGGCGATATGACTTTTTGCGCATGAGGTTACTTTATTTACAACTAGCATTTGCGTGAAAACAAACGATGCTCCCAGCATGTATATGTACTCTAAAGAGGAGTCCTTCTTAAAACAAAAAAGTAGTTTGCACTATTCCAGATTCTTGGTGGCCTTCCAAAATAAGGATCCTAATGAGATCTGGAATTATCTTATAAGTGGAAACTAGATTTCTGTGTGTTTGGACACAGTGAATTTTATATGGGATGTTTTTGTAATAAATGATGCCTAAGCACTATAAGATTGTTTTTTTTCTTGTTCACTTTTTTCTTTGTTCTTTTAATTTCTGCCTCTTTTGTTTGTTCTATGTATTTTAAAGAATGAAAGATATATTGTAAATGGGAAAAAAGATTTTTTTAGAAATGATTATAAAAGATAAGTGTATTTAATTAACCTCGACTTTCTTGCCTTGACTGAGACTTGGCTACATGCTGCAGCAGGACCCATACTCATGCTAGCTGTGCCTGATGGCTATACCATTCTCAGACAAGACAGACATGAGTCCCGAGGAGGAGGGATCGCCATAATTTTCAAATCTAGCCTTGCCATGAGACTTGCCCCCTCTCAAAATCTCCAATCCTGTGAAACACGCACAGTTACACTACCACTGGCCATTTCACAAATCTTAACTCTACACCTGATCTATCGACCACCTGGACCCATTGGTTAATTGGAAGAGGACATCTCCACCATACTCTCCAATAACCTTAAAAACTCATCACAAGTTCTACTCCGTGGTGACTACAACCTGGGATTCAATGATCCCTTTGATAAACCTTCACTGAACATCGCCTCTATCCTGACTGATCTCGGCCTACTCCAAAAAGTCTCCATACCTACTCACAAGAAAGGAAGAATACTAGCCTGGGTAGCTGACTACAATTGTCATGCTAGCATTACCCCAGTCTCCCCTTTAACGTGGACAGACCACTCCATCATACCCTTTACCCTCACCACCATCAGACCTCTCCCCATCACGATCCTCACAGCCCCCCCACCCTAACTAGAAGCAAAAAGAACATCACAGCCGAAAGACTCATCCCAGCCATCCTTCCCACTCTCAACTCACTCCCAGACAGTACGGACCCCAGTACACTGGTCGACAAGTACAACAAAATTATGGCAATTTCTGTAGATTTTATCGCCCTGCTCAAACTTAGACCCAGCAAACCTAAAACTCACCTGAACAAATGGTTCGCTCCTTTCCTTAAAGATCTAAGACAAAAAAAGAACTTGTGAGAACGCCTGGCGACTACTCCCATCGGAAGTCAACAAAACTAAACTCATCAAAATCCCCACCCTCTAAAAAAAAGAAATTTGCCTAGCCAAAAAAGAATCATACAACACCCGGATCTCGTAAGCAAATTCTAGCATGAAGGAGCTATTCACAATCCTCAAAAGAGATAGAAAGCCTCATCTCCTTGCCAGACCTGTGCATCAAAGACAAAAGCTGGTGCTCTGGCATCCAACATGCGCTCTCCAATAAAATAACTACTCTCCAAAGTATAATTGCCCTAATAAAAGCATCCCTGAACTCGACCATTAACTCACCGCCACCTGGCATCACCCCTACCACCGCCATGCAGTCTAACTTTAAGACACCCAGCTCACCACCCACTTGCTTCGAATTTTCTAAAATATCAATCCTTGAAGTCGAAATAATCATACTTTCACTTAAAACCTCCAACTGCCAGGGCGACCCCTGTCCTGCCCAGCTCATCAAGGATACAGCAAGGGACCTAGCCCCCTTTGTCTCCAAGCTTATCAATGCTTCGTTTGCATCCGGCAGTGTCCCTGCTAACCTTAAAGAATCTTGGGTGCTCGCCCTTCTAAAAAAACAATCACTCGACCCATCATTAGCTACAATTACCGGCCTATCACGACCATACCCTTTCTATTAAAAATTCTAGACAAGGTTGCCTATACACAAATCCAGAAATACCTGGAACTACACCACCTCCTAGGACCGCACCAATCTGCTTTCCGTCCAAAACACGGCACAGAAACGACCCTCATAGACCTAAAGACCCAAGTCAATGAATTAAGGGACAAAGGAAAATCTGCCCTCCTCCTCCTCGACCTCTCGGCTGCCTTCGACCTTGTTGATCACAAGGTCCTATGCAGCCACCTAGATTCGGCTGCTCACTTCTCTAGCGAGGCCATAGCTTGGATCGAGTCTTTCCTAAATGAAAGGACCATGCAGGTTTGTTCGCCCTCAGCAGCGGTGGACCCTATCCCTATCCCCTGCGGTGTCCCCCAGCAATCCTGTGTCTCTACTACGCTATACAACATATCCACTAAGCCCCTTTTCGATGATCTGGGAAATCTTGGTATCACCTACACTAACTATGCGGATGATACACAGGTTCTCCTCCCACTTTCAGGGGATTATGTTAAGGATTTGACCTTGGTGAATAGGGTGTATCTCATCTTCCAGGCATGGATGGCTAATCATGGTCTATGCCTGAATGATGACAAAACAGAGCTCATCATTTTAGGCACCTCCACCAACCTAAATAAACTAGGGACTGAATGAATACTCCTCCTTCATAATTGACGGCAACCTCATCAATGTGGCCAGCGAGGTGAAAACTCTCGGCTTCTATCTTGACTCAACACTCTCCTTCACTAAACAAGTTAACACGCTGGCCTCCACTACCGGCTACCCATGTAAATTCATCAGAACCGGCAAACCCTTCCTCTCTAACAACAGCTGTATCATCCTGGCCAGAGCCCTCATCCTCTCCAGGATTGACTATTGCAATGCCCTTTATCTTGGCTTCAACAAAGCAATCATCAGGCAAATCCAAACACTCCAAAACAACACCCTTAGAGTGGCCCTTGGAGTGGCTAGGAGAGACCATATCTCCGAGATCAGGCAGAAAAACAACTGGCTCTCTACAAGCGACAAAATCAAACTGAAAACTGCTTCACTCACCCACAAATCCCTGAATTACGCTGCCCCCAGCTATCTCGCTGAGAGATTCCATAAAAGGACCTCCATTAGATCTTCCAGATTACCACACAGTAACTAGCTCGTTGTCCCCAAATTCAAACTCTCTAAGAAAGGCAGTAACAGCTTCCCTACCAAAGCAGCCCAGCACTGGAATTCCATGCCACCTACAATCCGAGAAGATCAACCATATCAGAACTTCAGATCCAAATGCACTGTCTGGCTCAAATCCTCCAATATCTAATTCCAGCTGTGTGTCCAATAGCTGAATAGCATGTCTAGTGGACAGTAATCTATATGTATAACCTTGCTGTCTCCTGTTATCCTATGACTATGACTATGATATGCATTTATGCAACTGTATTGTTAATTTATGTATTGTGTAACTAAGCTGAGAACCTTCATGCAACTGTCGCGCCCTGATACTCTCGGGTCTGGAGCGCGTTACAACTTACAAATGAATAAACAAATAAACAAACAAACAAATGTTGATATTGGATGACGAATGTGAATGTGAAAGATTTACTGTAAAACCAAACACATAAAATAAAAAAAAGGAAGAAAAAGAAATTGAAAAGGAGATTAACAGAAAAGGAAGAAGGACATGAAAGAAAGGGAAATAATGGAAGGAACGAAAGCGAGAAACAAAAGAATGAATGGAAGCAAAAAGAAAGAGAGAGGTGAGGCAGGGAGACAAACAAAACACCCTCATAGTATGTTCATTTTACAATGGATTGAAGCCAAAAGCCATGCAACGTTTGTACAGGTGGCTTGGCCCTGAACTGAGTTGGCAAACGTGGTGTTTGCCCCTTTGCCCCTTCGAACAAGCTCTGACCCAGCGGATCTGAGGGCCATGACTTCATAGGGTTGCCGAGTTTATTTGGACATGCCCTCTTTGATCCCAGTGTCATACAGAGATGTTGATCCCTTCAACTGAGCCGCTGAGAAGACAGTGCGGCCTCTATAGCAGAAATAATGGGTAGCTTTTATTTGTTGCCAAATTAATTGCCACTGCATGGTTTTTTTTATACGTAGACTGTTTCATCCGCTCAGTTCTGAAAAAAGAAATTACCTTATACATTACTTATGCAGATACTAATTGCATTGAGTGAGTAAGAGAGGGGGAGAGAGAGAAAGAGAGAGAGAGACAGATAGATAGATAGATAGATAGATAGATAGATAGATAGATAGATAGATAGATATGTGGGGAGGCTGAGAGGGAGCATGGCAGATAAATGCATTATACACCGGGTACATCTAGAATACATTATTTGATGATAGTAAATTATAATTCGCAGAGAGACATTCTAGTACACTCTAATTGTACTTTCTTGAAATACCCCTATGAGAAGGGAGAAGGGAACAAATAACAGCCGTGAGTGATGTAGTCTAATTTCCAGAAAATCAAGGAGCTTTTTCAGAACAAATGACTAACCGAAGATTTTTATTTTGGTAACTATGATAGTGATAAAAGGTGTGTATGCTTGAATCCCTAGGCAAATAATGCATGCTTGGTTTGGGGCTCATAGTGTGCCATCATTTTTCAAAAAGAGAAAATAGTAGTTGTGTAGAAAAAGTGTTAGCTTTCTGCAGAGGTAGCCAGCGGGTGATTACATTTTTGGCTGTAACTCAACGCGCCACCATTTTGTGACAAGAGAACATAGTAGTTGCAGAGAAAAATATTAGGAGGCAGCAGGAGATTATATTATATCGCTGAAACTCAGCGGGCCACCTTTTTGTGTTGACTCGAAATAGAAATTGCTTGTGACACCAATTTTTTGGAACTCAAAAGAAAATAGTAGTTGAAGAAAAATGTCTTTTGATACTTTGAAGGCAGGAGGAGATTTTATCTAGTGCCGTAAGTGAATATACGATTGTTTTGTGACAAGAAAAAACAGTATTTACTGAAAAAATGACCTAGAACTCTTTGTAGTGGGGGCTGGGGGAGCTGTGATTATATCCATTGGCTGGAACTCTGTGTATCATCTTCATGTAACAAGTGAAAGTAGTAGTTGAAAAAGTAGTGGCGTATACTACGAGACTGGTGGAGCGGATATTAATTTGCTTGAACTCGTGCATCACGGGTGCAATCTTCCCGAGGCTATGGGGAAGTGACCACTTACAGTGCCATAAAATCTGGAACACCTGCGCACACAAGGGGGGAGGCATGCAGCAAGAGGGCGTTTTACATCAGCCACAGCAGCTACTGTTTGTATCGGGAATGCCACCAGTGTGTGGTAAATTCAATTAGTACCCAGCGAGAGCGCAATCAGAATGAAAAAGCCATTCTGATTGGCCCTCGCCGAGTCGTTACCAAGCCGGGAATCCCTCCGTCGGGATTCCATGGCCTTTGTCCCTGGCGGGGGGCATGGCAGCCCCTCAGCCAATGAGGAGGCTCTAAGTAGGGCCATCCCCGCTCCGAGCCTCCCCAAGGCTGAGAGAATACCTTCACCCACCTCCGGGGACAGAGGAAAGGCTTTTTTTTTTTTTTTTCCTTCCCTCCTCCCACCTCCCTGCCCTCCCCACCCCACTTCCTTTCTATGCCTTGGTCCCCGCGCGGGACGAAGAGAGCCTCTCAACCGTGTGAAGACTAGGAGCGGGGCCACCCCGCTCTGAGCCTCCACACGGCTGGAGACTTCCATCGTCCCACGCCGGGGACCCAGGTACGTATTTTTTTTTTTGTTTCCCTTTCCCCTCCCTTCCGCCCTCCAAACCCCACTTACCTTCTTTTTTTTTGGGAGCGGACGCGCTGGAACCGCTTCTGTTAATGCCCCGGGACCCATAGTTAAGGCCCTTTCTTCACTCGGGGCCTATAACTATGGGCCCCGAGGCATTAACTGAGTCGGCAATGCCCCCGCCGCTTGGGGCATATTGCTTAAGTAATCCATTCGGCATTCAGTAGCAGCACCACAGGCCAAACATCTGTCTGGTGAGCAAGACACAGTTGTAGAGAGTTGTGTACTGTCTTAACCGTTCAGACAGGAGACACAACACACAGTGCATAGGTGCCAGGTATGTGACTTTCCCACAATCACTGACATCCAATTATGAGACCATGAATAAGAGTCTTGCAATATTGTGTTGTGGCCCATTCGATTTCAGGCCACAACACATGATTTTGGAAACTAGTGATACCAAGGAGAAAAGGATGGAGGGCAATGCCACAGTTAGGTCTTTTTAAGGCAGTCTGTCAGATCTGAAAGTGCAAAATGTCACAGTACAACACCGCCAAATGAACAAAGGGCATATCTTCTTGGTCCGGAAAGAAAGAGCAAAATATGCCAGTTCTTCATATTACAGGAAAGAGAAAGACAGCAGCACAGTACCTGCAATCTGTACAAGAAAACTGTGTGCTGTGGAAAGGCTGGCGCCAAGTTGAGTGCTGCATCTCTGCTGTGCCGTAAGATGCGTCACAATGCGCAGGACCGCAATGAATCCTAAGGACCTCTGCTTCTGCCCTCCATCCATTAGCAGGTCACCATCCCTCTCCCAGTCCATACTGTCACCCCAGAAAATGTTGCTGCTGTGCCAAAACTATATTGCCTGACTTTTACCTGCCCAAATCGTAGGGTCCATTTTATTGCGGCCGGTTTGCCGCTATGGCAGCTGCATTTTTAAGGGGTGTGTGGGGTTAGGGTATTTTAATTTTGGGGGTTGGGGAAAGGACCATGGGTATAGAAGGTGGGAATGGGGGCTTGAATGCCATAGAAAATGCAGGGAAATGGGCGTGATGAGCTGTTCCACATTCCTGACTGCAGTGGTTACTAACTGTAATAGTACATCTTATGTCGGTACCTTTAGTCCCACTACTGTTCTCTTCTCCCCTGCACCCTGCTCGTGCTATTTTACAGCCACTGCAATGCACAGAGAGACACCTTCTGGCAGAGTAGGCAGCAGCAGTACCCCATGCATTTTCCGGTTCTCCCTGTTAAACAAGAGCATGTTCTGGGTAGTCTAAGACAAGATTTTAGAATGTGCAGAACTTACCAAGTATGGTGAACCAAGAACTAGCTGGGCAGTCTTTCTCGTCTATCTGTTGAATAATAGACCCCTCAATATTGATATTTGATTCAGATGTCACTTTTGTCATTTTGCATAAGTCTCCATTGCGTGTCCAAATAGCGTCACACCCACAAGGGTGCTACCTCCACCCCTAACAGCAGGGTGCAGCGATGGTGGTATGGCAGTGATCGTGGTGGTGGCAACAAGACCCTGTTGGCTTATAATGCCATTGGTGCAATATTCTCAGAGGGCAAAGGTGCTTGGGCAGGCCTGACGATGGCAGACAAGTTGAGTCACACAAGACTGACAAGCACTGGTACAGACAACTGGAAAGAGTTCTTGGACACACAAAGAAAGATAAGTAGAACACAGGCACAGGGAGGATTCTCTTGCTCGCACACCTATGGCAATTCAGAAGGGAACAGTATTTAAAATGTTTGGGGTGAAAATAAACTAATGGAAGAAGTCACGGAGTAGGGGTATGAAAAGGAAAGACAACAAAGAGGTCCAAACCAACACACAGACAACATGGACCAAATAGGTGATCAAAAAGCATTAAAATCAAATACATCGGCCAATGAATACCGCCACACTCCGCCAAAGTACCAAACCACCTCTAAAATACAATTTATAGCCTCCTCTGCTCACCCTTGCCCATACAATCTAACAAAACCTATCAAGAGAATGCATTTTGTGGGGCTCACGCCTCCAAGATCCCATCACATCTTACTTGGAGATTTGGTGGCTCTAATTGTCTTGCTAAAGTAAAACCCGCACTCTGACGGCTAAGTGTGGATTTGGCAGTGGTCTGGTTTGCTTTTGAGAGCCCCTCCCCACCCCCACCCCGCAGATCTTTTGGATACTCCGAATACCATCCTAGGATTCAGTTCAGCCCATGAGTTGGGCGCGTGGCAGCTCACACAGCCGTAGTACCATGCATGCAACGAAGCATCCAAACCCAAGGGGATGTCATCAGCAATATTGCAAGAGGGGGATCCCAAAAGAAGTGGGCACTATAGATGATCTATGCACAGGGTGAATCCGAAGGTAAGCGGGTGGGTGAGGAATTATATGCCCACTGAAATCCAAGCAGAACATTGGACAGAGTTCATGGATAGAGGGTGCTCTGTCACAACAGGGGACTAGAGGGAAATAGGTTCCTCCAGGAATACATATACACTCAAAGGAGTAACTAGTTGCGCAGTGAGCTGAGTAACACATGGCTATTCTAGTGAGTAAAAGCACTGTGTAACCTGAAATAGGTGAGGGACTATTAAAACTCATTTAGGCTGCTGTAACGGGCTATGCTGCCATTATGACATTATCCCTTCTCCCCAATCTCCTGTCCCTCTATCAAACATTAGTCCCATCCCACAAGCCGCAGACCACTTGTACAAAATAATATCGAGCCATTTTCATGTCTTGACCCGCCCCATAAGATCCAGCATATCCCCTCAAAATCTGCACTTAGACCTCATTTGCCTCCACTCTGAACCTGCATATTCACCCCACCACACCTGTAGCCAGCCTACAACCTTTCCTCACCTCTTATAAAAAAATACTTCATGGTGCTAAACAAAAAGAGAGTTGGAACATATATATGTATTTTACATTATTTGAAGACAATTGCTTCCGTCCTTTCTTAGTAATCGAGACAGTAAAGTCTTTCACGGAAATGCTGAATAGGAGTCTATTATCACATCTTGTGGTGTCCCTCAGGGTGCCTGTACTTCTCCCTGCTTCTACAATATTTTTACGGCCCCTTTGTTTGCAATGCTCGACCACGAGAATATTATATTTACCAACTACGCGGAGGACACTCAATGTGTCATCCCACTCTCTGGCTCTCACTCTCAGGATGAATTGGCCATCTATAGAGTCTTTTCTCTAATTGAGACCTGGATGGTTCATGATAAGTTAGCCTTGAATAAATCAAAAACCAAACTGCTGGTAATTGGATCCCCACATACTATCACTAAACTTGGCCCATTGTATGATAACTTCCAACTGAGAGAAGAATCCATCAAACCACTAAGAAAAGTGAAAACCTTGGGAGTGACCTTCGATCAACACATGACCATGAAACAACATGTTAGTAGTCTTGTTTCGTCATGTCCATACTACATTACACTTCTAGCACACCTAAGGCCTCTTATTTCCCAGGACAACGCAGAGACTATTGCAAGAGCTATTATAGGCTCAAAAATAGACTATTGCTCTAGCCTTCTTATGGGTATTAATAAGGCTGACTGTAATAGGCTTCATATTTGTCAAAATGGGGCTATTAGAGCCGTTATGAAACTTAAATATAGAGACCATGTCAAACCAGCGAGACGTGAGCTCCACTGGCTACCTGTGGCCACTAGATTCCTATTCCGCACTCTGACCATTGTACATAAGTGCAGAGCTGGGAATATGCCGGGATATTTACAGCAGCTACTATCCACAAGAACTAATTCAAGATCATTGAGGTCTAATAATTTACACCTCCTGTCTGAACCAAAGTGCCACACTGTTAGAGTAGCCAACTCAGCTTTCTTTGCCAATGGACCCAGAGCTTGGAATGCTCTTCCGCTGGAGTTCAGATCCATGGACTCCTTAGAATTGTTTAAGAAACGATTAAAGACCTACTTGTTCCCTTAGTCAACCCTGATGCCCCTGACATATTATCCGATTGCCTTGCTGTATGAATAGGATGTGTTTTTTTTGTTTGTTATGTCTTGTAGTGCCCTCACGCCCTCGGGTTCATGGACGCGCTATACAAATGTATTAAAGTAAAGTAAAGTAAAGTATAACACATTTACAGATGACACGCAGGCATTCCCTCTGGACAGCTTTAGATCCACCGTTCAAGCACTGGTCCTATACCACCTGGATGGTGTCAATGCACTCCTTGATGGCCTCCCGTTGTCCTCCCGTGTGCCCCTGAGGAGTGTCCTACACCCGGCTGCATGCCTCATCAAGGGTCTATGCAGATAAGACCACATCTGCCCGGCCCTCATCGCCCTTCACTGGCTCCCACTGCATGCATGAATCACCTTCAAGTCTTGCAGCATCATCTATAAGGCAGTCTCCCTCACGTCACCCAGCTACCTTGTGGAGAAACTCAGAATCTCCGGCAGACTGCGCCCCCAGAAGCCAGGACACGTGCAAACTTGAAATCCGCAACTGCAAAAAGGAAAGGACCAGAAAACAAGTCTTCTCTGCCTGTGCTCCCATACTATGGAACCTCCTCTCCATCAGCATCAGACTCGCCCCCACACTCATACAATTCAGAAAAGAATTTAAGACCCACCTCTTCAAGGAATCTCTCTGCCTCAACACCTAGGCCATCACATCTCCCCTTACACCACCTGACTCGCTAGATGCCGCCCACACCTGTCCTCCCCGCCGCCGGGTTCAGCTGTACCCCTTCAATGTGCCCCTACGTATCCTACACCTGCTGTATATCGTTTCTGTTGTTACCTCTAAAAAGTACTCCATTATGCATCTGTACTGTTGTATACCTCTGTAAAGTGCTCCGTTGCTTCTCGAAGCCAGGTCCACTCTCAATAAATGCCATAATAAAAATAATAATACTACTAATAATAATAATAATAATAACAGTAGCACAAAGATGAGGACAAGTGGTGAGTTTGTTTATGCGGGTGTTAACAAAGTAAGAGATAGAGGAGGGACAAAACAAAACAAAAAATATACAAGAAACCGGTCACTTAACTAGACTGACATTAAGCTAGGTGTACTAGTTCTCATTGGAACCCTCTGCCCATAACCAGCAAAGCCAACCCAACTGTGGATCCCATTAAAAATGGGCTTAAACTTCACTTAATTGTCAACAATGGACCTCACCCAGCCCTCTCCCCCATCCGCCCTACTGGGCCCAACCAGTCCCTATACTGCTGTGTAATAATGTTATTGTGTATATGAGTACATTCTCCTCTTTGGAGATAGGGTGAGTAAGGAGAAAGAGCAGAAGCGAGAGGTGGCTCGGGGGTGGCATGGGACAGTGAGCTTAAGTTCAGAGGAGGAGTGGAGGAATGAGATGGTAAGTAGACCAAGATGCAGTCAGACAGATACTGAGGAGCAAGAATATTGATAGCTTTGTAGAATCGGAGAAGGAACTTGAAAAGGGAGTAGTTGTGCATGGAGAGCCAACCACCAAGGTGTCGGTTGGTAGAAGTGGGAAAGATGTGGATACGTTCTAGAGAGTGCGGGTAACAAAGTTGAGGACTTTGTCTAGAAGTAGGAAGGAATAGAGAGGAAAGGCAAGGTCAATTTATTGAAAATTACTATTATAAACATGAACCACTCTATTTGTGCCCACATTCTGGATCATCTACTTCTTTCATAAATCATTGCATGCGTATACACTACCATGTTCATTTATTTATGCTTATACAATTTCTGGATTGTCTACATAGTAGTGATTTTAAATAGAGTAATGTTCATGTATTGAACACACTGAAATGCTTTCTAAAATTAGCAATCTCTTTGCAACAAATAATTCTTCCGTCAGACAATGCTAAGTATGTGACACAGATGAGCCCCTGTGAATACCCATGTGTGTTCTCTTTCTGCTATAATTCACTTCAACATGGCCCCCATCACTTAGTAGTTTACACCCACTGCCCTATCCAGGCAGTTCTAAATGTGTCACTTCTACCTCAACAATCCATAATTTATTCACCCATGTCTGCCCTTCAGGAGCTTCTAAGGGTACGCACACTCCTCCTGCCCCCTCTCCACGCTTGATACACCCCATCCTTTCATAGGACCATGTCACTTCGTATATATTTTTTAAAGAACAAAAAAAAATATTTTGGGGCAAGACTCTCCAAACACCCCAACCGTGGAACTCTCCTAAATAAATATATATATGAGAAATGAATGTTGGTCTGCCTTCAGTCACCCCATGCCAGATCTCCACCTGCATCAATTCTACTCCCCATCATTCATGCTCCGGCCTTATCCGTGCACTGCTGCAAGGACGTCATATCAGGCCCCTTCCCTTTAATGTGTGTGATAAGTTCATTCTGGCCTTTGCGTACAAGCAACTGAGACTTTCTTTCCTGATGAATTTGCTGAGGTATAACCTGCTTCTAAATTACTTATCCAAGCAATAACATGATCTGTGTACTTCCCAGGAGACTCAGAGTCGACAGATGAACCTTGAAACCTAATTTATCCAGCATCATCCACAGAATACCATATGAATTGGCCTTATTCCCGATCCTATTAAACACTTACATGCTCCCAGCATCACCAAATCCTAGCACATCAGCTGGCACTTATAGGATAATGCCATGTAACATCAAATAAAGTTTCAGAGGGAATCCACGGCACTACAACAACTCAACTCAACTGGTTCACATACGGGATTGGACGCATCAGAATAAATTGTTGCTTAATGACAACAAAACAGACATCCTGTAGATGCGCCCATTGGATCCTGTCAAACACCCTTTCAGATTGCCCTTTTTAAATTTGCACCCTCTGCTTCTTCCACGGAAAGTGAAAAATCTTGGGGTACTGTTCGACTTCAATCCGACCTTCACAGCACTAGTAGATTTGATTACCAAAAGCATTTTCCACCAACTAAGAACACTAAGGAGATCCCCTCTCCTCCACTTTCTGACTGTGCCGCAGAGTAATGCAATAGAGACTACTACAAAGCTAGGCCTCAGGTCCCCTCACCAAAACCTTCAGATAACTCTAAATGCCCCAGAACTTTAGTCATCTTTGTACCCCACCACAGTGATCTCATCACACTGTGCCAGTTAGACTTGATTTGGCCACCATTCAACAAATGGTCTCATTTGAAGCCTTCTAGCACAATTCACAACAGAACCGCAGGACAGGATGGGAGGGGTACGGTGCCCCTCAGATCTCTGTGATCAGAGCGTTCTGCTCATAAGCCCCATAATCATTACACAGACTTGTGTGGAGTGGAATGGACTGGCTGCTGGACCAGGAGATCTGCAGCAAGCCTGCTTTGTACATACCTGCGTGTTCGGTGCTTTCCCAACTCCTAGGCACAGTGAGCTGACTAACCACACACGGTTGCTGGACTCGGGTCAGGACTCTACTGATGCGGGAAAAGCGAGAACATTTTCATTGACAGGCTTTACAGGGTCTGACACTGCAGGTGGCATTTTTACAGGGGTGGAAATGTAAAACTAAACAGAAACTCCAAAGCTTAAAATTAGAGTTTTCTTTGGGCAGATGCAAAATGACTGGGGTTTCTAAAGATACCTGAAGCATTGCACATTCCCTGGCACCTGACTCCTAACAGGGGAGATGAGGCACAGGGGGGGGAGCTCAAGGACTGCCTCAGTTGCAAATCTACCCCTTTGTGCATCAGGGATATACTTGTAACTGTGCGTGTTCCTCCTCCAGCCTGCCCCATTCACTCGTTCTGTGTACACTGCTTCACAGTTGTGCACAGCCATAGTGAACATTCACTTTTGTTTTCTCCACATGTGAATACCATGCACCCACACAAAAAGCAAACACACACTGGCAAAGCTAATATTTTTGTCTTTTGTATAGGAATGGAATAGGCTTTTGCTACGTACTGCCATAAAGATACTACCTGGCCATAAAATGGCAACATCTGGCAAATGGTCTGAGTACCTGGGCATATAATGGCAGTGCCTGACTAATGCCGCTCTAACACCTCCATATGAGTAAAAATGCTTGGCTTTACCAATGCTTTATATTGAACAGGAATCCAGTACAATGGGTATCTGGTCATTGCATCGAATGAAATAGCATCGAATGCCATACCAGAGAAAAAAAGCATCAAAAAAAGCATCACTTTTTTTTAAAGGTAAAGGGTTTAGTTTAATTAAAATGGGTTTTAAAGGTTACAAAAATGGGGTTTGGGGGAACCCCCCTTTAAAAAAAACATGAAAAAAAATGCATTCAATGCTTTTTTTCGATGCTTTTTTTCTCTGGTATGGCTTTCGATGCTATTGCATTCGATGCAATGATTATAAACCGTACAATGAAGACATGCAAGGACACACATATTATGACACGCAAGTAACAGCCCAATATCAGGCTACTTGCACATTTTGTTTTTCCCTACAGATTGGGATTATGTGTAGCCAAATTATGACTGTGCCACTATTTTTCAAAACATTTTAATTAACTGCAACCATCACCTCTTTCATGTACAAGAGGCAATCAAGCATATGACCTTCAGGTGCACAGTGATAATATATTTGAGTATCCAGCGGGTTAAGGTACCTACGCATGTGAGACGTCACATATTGGATTGGGTGGCAGCCCACAAGATTATGACCAATCATGTCATGGTACCTGGTCAGATCATTCTTTTGTTCAGTTTAATATTATATGTGAACAGAAGATAAGGATCAGAAAGACTAAAAAAATCTAAGTAACATCAAGGAACATGAGGAAACTTTCTCCGGCATTAATGGAGGTATGGCTCTCACCGTTGGAGACAATTGTTGAGAAGCTGGATAAGGCAGACAACATTACAACAGCCCTCCAGGAGATAACTGGGAAAACTACAAATGCTCCACTGAAGTCCAGATTAGTGTCAATGAGAAATAAAACGAACTAATGCTTTTCTCAGGACCTTCAAAAGCTGAAAGGGATAACAAATAAACCTTTTTTTTTACATGGAAAGCCTCTAAATATAGCAAGGATAAGGAACCTTATCATTTGGCCTCCAAGATCTTCAAACAAGAAGTTATTAAGGCAAAACGAATTATGTTTGACATGTGAATCCAGAATGCCCAGTATGACTCAGTATGACTCAAGAGAATTATTCAAAATTCTGAAATAATTGGAAGATCCCTGTCCGTTAAAACAGGACAGACCTATCAAAGATATAGCACAGTGTGGATTAATTCAAGCAGCCATGTTGGGTAAACTTGACACGATTAGAAGTAAAAAATATTAGGGTTATCAGAGCCAACGTCATATTGTTCGGTGCAGAAATGCTCAGAGACTTTGTTCAACTTTGGCCCTGTAACCGATACTGAACGGCTAGAAATTATTGATAAGTTAAAAACCGTAAAGGGGATTCTTGCCCTGCAAGTACCATCAAAGCATGTTCGCCCCTGTTGGTTGGGCCTCTAGTTAAATTTGTCAATACTTCATTTCTGGAATGTCACGTTCCAGAGGAAATCAAGAGTGCGTGGAACTCCCCTCTATTAAAAAAATCTGGCCTCTGTCCGCTGCATCCATCTAATCATAGGCCCGTCACTAATACCCCTTTTTATTGAAAATGTGAGATTGTGTGGCTTTTAGGCAGATTTTAGAATATCTTAATTGTCATTATATTTTTAAACAAGAGGCAGTCTGGTTTTAGGCAGTATCATTGTACTGAAACGGCACTGCTGGACTTGAAATCGAGACTCTGGCAGGGTATGGACGTTGCTGATGTTATTTTATTTATCTGCAGAATTCGAGCTGGTGGATCACTTCCTGCTCATCACCAGGATGAAGGAAGTTGCAGCTTTTTCAGATCGGGCAGCTGAGTGGATTTGCTCATTTATAGGAAATAGATTGTGCAGGGTTTGCAGTGAAGTGGACAAAGCTGAGCCTGTACTGTTGCCATTTGGAGGCTGCCTCTCGCCTTCACTTTTTAACATTTTTACAGTTCCTCTTTTTAACTTGCTGGATGAAAAGGGCTTTGGTTTTTACAAACTAATCTGATAACACTCAGTATGTCATCCCGCTCTCTGGCTCACGTGATGAGGATGTGAAAAAGGTTAATGAGGTATATAATGTCATCCAGGTGTGGATGGTGGAGAATGGTCTTGCGTTAAATAAAGAAATAAACGAGTTGATGGTGGTTGGAACCCATAATGCAATTGCACAGCTAGGAGTAAAGTATAGGTCATTTGCGATGGCGGGCTATGAATTTATGCCAAAAAAGTAAGCAAAAACACTGGAAGTTCATTTAGATCTGTTTTTGACTATGAACGCCCAAGTAAATAGTTTAGTCTCTGGTTCAGGATATTTTATTAAGTTGCTAGCGCAAGAATGTCCTATGTCAGCAAAACTGAGATCCTTCCGATTGGGACCCCTGCTCCCTCCTTCTTATCTTCTCTCTGGCCTCCCACATTGGGCTCTCCTCCTGCTCCTTCTTCTGAAGCCAGAAATGTTGGAGTCATCTTTGACTCTTCTCTATGCTTCTTCCCTCAGATGCAGGACATTGCCAAGAAGTCCCACTTCCAACTCTTCCTTCTCAAAGGCATTCTCCCATTTCTCACTTTCCCCCAGAAGCTCAATGTTTCCCGAGCCCTGGTTCTTTCTAGTTATGCCTATTGCAACAGCTTCCTCCTTAATCTACCTTCTGTCTCCATGACCACCAGTCTGGCTTCAGAGCTGCCAGAAGCACGGAAACTGCTCTTCTGAACATCCGTGAAGATCTGCTCTCCAACCTTAACTCTAACATTCCCTCTGTCCTCATCCTCCTCAATCTCTCTTCTGCCTTCGGCACGGTCAACCATACCATCCTGCTCAACCGTCTCCGTGAAAACCTGGGTATCACTGATCAGGCTCTGGCCTGGCTGACCTCTTTCCTCTCAGATCGGCCCTCCCAGGTCCAACTTGGGTCCTTCCTTTGATCTTTCTTCCTCTCTACCTGTGGTGTTCCCCAGGGGTCTAACCTCTTGCCCTGGCTTTTCAACCAATAACTGGCAACTCTCGTCCACTGCATTGCCACTTTCTGCTCAAATGTCCAGTGCTATGCTGATGACACTCAACTCATTTTCAGGCTGCTCTCTGCCACCTCCTCTCCCTCTCTCATCTCTGATTGCCTAACTGCCATTCAAGATTGGTATGCCGCCAATGATCTTTGTCTGAATGTCAGCAAGACGGAGATCCTCCTCATCGGCACTCCTTCACCATCCTTTCCCCTCACTCTCTGGCCGGCCTCCCTTGGCCCTCCTCCTACCCCCACCTGCGTGACTAAAAACCTCGGGGTCATCTTTGACTCCACCCTTTCCTTCTCCGCCCACATCTCTGAGGTCTCTAAAAAGTCAAATTTCCGACTGCACCTCCTCAGAGGTACTCTGCCTTTCCTCTCCTTCTCTCAGAAGCTCATGGTATCCCAAGCTCTGGTTCTCTCTAGCTTGGACTATTGTAACAGCCTCTTTCTAAATCTACCTGCCTCTACTCTCCGCCCTCTGCAACTAATCCAGAACAGGACTGCGAGACTGGCCATTGGCCTCAAGCCCTGGGATCGAATTTCTTCAGCTCAGAAATCTCTCCATTGGCTCCTAGTGAATGCAAGGATTAAATTCAAAACCCTCTGCATTGTCCAAAATACCTTCAGCTATCCCTCCTCAAATACCTCACCTCTCGAGCTCTTCGCTCCTCTACCTTCAACTCCCTCAGGGTCAGTTGTTTGTCAAAGACATGAGCTGGGGGTAGATCTCTGTCTTCAGCTGGGGCCTCTCTCTGGAACAGCCCCCCTGCCACTCTAAAACTTGAGGAGAACCATCTCTGGTTCCGGAAGCACCTCAAGACCTTCCTCTTTTCTTCTGCCTTCGCACCTCCTCTCCCCTGCTGATCTGTTCTCTCTTAGCACCGTGCACCTGGCCACCCTTTGTCCTCCGGGCCCAGGTACCTGCTCACCCTGCCACCCTCCTGTACTGCCTCTGGGCCACCCCTTGCACTGGGGACTGTATCTGTACCCATACAGCCCCCCCCCTTTTTCTTCCTGCACTTGTCAGACCTACCCTGTCTGCTGCCTTAAACCCAGCACTTGCAAATTTCTGGCTGCACTAAAACTGTTTGTTGCCTTTATTATTTATTTATTGTTATTTATCTGTTTCTCCTCTGCTTCACACTTTCCACTTCTCCCCCCTTCCATGCACTTTTCCCCTCCCCCTCTCCCATGCACTTGCGCATTCTCAATGTCACTGGGCCTAGTAAGATCACTGTTTTGTTCTCTCCTGTTCCCCTCCCTTGCCTTGTCGCACTCTGAAACACTTGTGTACGAGCGTGATAGAAATAAAATATCAATATCAATATCAATTCTTCCACTCTACAAACTCTCCAGCTAATCCAAAATAGGGCCGCAAGACTTATCCTTGGCCTTACGTCAAGGGACTGCATCTCTCCTGCCCTAAAAAGCCTCCACTGCCTCGCGGTTGCTACACAGATTAAATTCAAATCCCTCTGCATCATCCAAAAGACTGTCTGGACCACACTATCTGCAAATCTCTTACCAAATACTCTCCTTCTAGACCTCTACGCTCACCTGGCACCAGCTCTCTGTGTAAAGCATTTCGCTAAACAGAGAGCAGGAGGCCGCTTGTTTTCTCCAGCTGGCTCCCTCCTTTGGAACAGCCTCCCCTCCCTCTGCGTCTTGAGCAGGACCTTCTGAAGTTCTGAAAGCACCTCAAGACTCTCCTCCTTTCCTCCTTCTTCCCTTCTTCCTTCCTCTGCTAATCTCACAGTTGCTGTAATTGGTGTCTTGGATCCTTATGCATCCTCGGGGCCTCTGACCATTCAAACCCATTCTCCACAGCTTCTGTTTTCTTTGAGCACTTGCCTCGGCACATCCTCCGCACTGGAAATTCACACTTTCCACCCAACGTGGCTCCTGGCCACATAGCACTTACCATACCTTTCACTTTATCTGCGGGTCCCCCTTGAGCACGGACGCCACAGCACCCACCCTAGTGCCCTCTTCCTTGCTGCACTTGCACGTTCTTAATACCCACAAGGCACAGTAGGTTCGGCCATCCCTTCCCCCACTGTTTTTGCTTTTGTATTTAATTGTACTGCTATCCCATGTTCCCTCCCTGCTGCCCTGTGGGCGCTTTGAAACAGAATTTATTTCCTGTATAAGCACCTAACAAGGAAACAATACATAAAATAAACAAAATATCTGAAAGACTAATTGTGAAACAATAGCGAGAGCAATCGCAGGTTCCAAAATAGACTATTGTTGCAGTTTGCTAGTAGGAATAAATAAATCAGAATGTTCCAGACTTCAGGTAATACAAAATAGTGCTCTTAGAGTTATAGCTGGCCTTAAACGACGTGATCATTTTGCGAAGGCGAGACAGGATTTACATTGGCTGCCCCATTGAAGCTAGCATTGACTTTTGCATTTCGGTGATCACCCGCAAATGCCATTTGAGTACAAGTTCTGCTTATCTCTCTGAAGTCATTATGAAGAAATCAGACTCCGGAACACTGAGATCCAGTAATACACATCAGTTGAACGAGTCTAGATGCTCGCTTACACAGGTCGAAAAAGGAGCATTTTCCGGAGCCGCTCCAAAAGCATGGAATTCAATCCCCCCCACATCCCCGATCTGAGAGCTGAGGGTTCAATTTAATTATTTAGAAAGAAACTGAAAACCTGACTGTTCAGATGGGCTCACTGAGATTTCCCTATGTTTTGCTGAGGCTTGATTGGTACTGCTTTGTTAGGTTGTGCCGGTTTTCTGTTCTGTTTGTGTTGCGCCCATACGTCCCTGGGTCCCTAGGTTCGCAATAGAAATTGTTAAATTGTCTAGCGTGCTTTTCTGACACTAATGAGTGCAAGGGGGCTGAACACCACATCTTTTGCTCTCCTCTCCAGCCCCCAGAAATGTACAGGTCACATTTGAGACATGCCTTAAGTGAAAAACAGAATTCTCAGGGGATCTTGCCTGTCAGTGATTGGTACAGACCACCAACATCCACCATTGCCTCTGACTACAGAAGAGAAGTGTAAACATTCTAAGAATTGGGGAAAGATGGACAAGACCAGTGAGAAATGTGACATCAATTAACATGCTAGATTATCTTATTTCAGTCATGCCTCCCCAATTACCTCATGGCTTTATGTGGAAGCATGACCTCAACATTGAACCACAAAGGAACCAAACACTTCAAGACTTGTATAAGGTTTACCAAATAGTGAGAGCCACTGGCAAATGGACTAATGAGAGGTGAAGGGAGGTTTACTGGGGAGGAATAGGAGGACAGGAGTGAAGGAAGCAATAAAGAAGGGAGAAGGCCATACTTGCCAACATGCTGCTTTCCATTCGGGAAGTGCTTGTCCACTCCAGGTTTTTTATTTGCTTTCTAGGACTTTTCGGCATGGATTCTCATTTATAAATCTACTACTACAAGTGTCAGCATGCACAATAAAAACGGGGCTGGACAAGAACTTTCCAAGTGGAATAGGCCTTGTTGGCATGCTTGGCGAAGAAGGCAGAGATGGAGGCGAGTGAAGGAGGAGGAAAAGAGAGCACATTTTCATAGCATGGAAAACAGACTGCAGAACAGTTTAGAAAATAAATCAATGGACATGTCAACATCACACTAGAAGGATTCAGGAGGAGTGGAATCTGTTTCATCTTGACAAGTGATTCATTGAGGCATCCTCTGCAAGAGACAATCACACATTACTGTTCTCTAGTGCACAAGGGACATTGTTTATGCTGTGTTCAAAAACAGAACAACCACATGGATAAAGTCACAGTGCGAAATCACCTGAAATAAAGGTATAAATAGCACTGTGTTATCAAAATTAAAAGAACAGCATTTGAAATTGATGCTGGCTGATAAGTGGATCCATGTCATGTGATACATTGCACCAGTCCTGGCTTTTTAGCCAGCAGTGCTCCACTTGCTGAGAGTCGATGAATACCTATTTCTAGGACCTCTTAACTACAAGTTCCACAATGCAAAGTGGTGTTGGTTGAAAACCTGGACTGGCTCAATGGTAGCCACTTTCCATCTTTGATCATCACTTCCCAAGAATGCAAAATGAGTAGTTTGGTGTTCTGGAAAAGGATGACGAACCAACACATTTATAACACTGTAACATGAGGAAAAGAAGCAGGAATCTATATGTTTGTCACGGCTAAATTAACAGTACATTTTAAACTGGACTTGTACGTGCAAGAAACAAGCGCACAAAGGTAGCCAGGCGCCAGAACCAATAATAAGAAATCTGAGGCAGTTAATACTCAGTTGTGGCCTTTGTCCTTGACTGAGCACTCTCGGTATTTTTTAGATGTCTGTAGGCACATCACACTTTCACTAGGCATGCCAAACCGGAAGTCATGTGGTGGGATTTGCTGCATAAATGGCCTGTGCCTATGGAAAATGACCTCTGTTCTGTTCTGGAGGATAACATCAACATGGCTCCCTCAGCCGCCCAGCAATGATTAGTACTGCATGGAGCAAGTGGCGTGCGCCATTAAATATGCATTGGGGGTTTCTGACATGTCAACTGGACCTAGGAAAGCACCCCTTGTAAGTCAAGTGGCTGAAAGTGCACCTGGTGAATACACTTGTGCTATGGCTGGGGCAGATGTACAACTGTAATCCATTCACTTTCAGAAATCCATGATGAGTCAATGTTGGCAGTCCCATAACACAGACACTTGTCTGTGAAAGAAGAATCTTGGGGGAGGAACAGGGGGGGAGCTGGACTGCAATGGGCTGCAAGTGGGTGTGTGTAAAGATATCGGGACAAATTCACGAAACTGCAGCAAAAGATAAGCCCTATTCCAACAGCGCATTTGAATGTGCGCATTGCAGACATGCACATTGAAATGCCCTTTTTTAACGCCTTTGCTCCTTTGCGCAAATCATGTGCCAATTCTGCGCATTCTAAAAGGGCACATCATTTTCAAAACGGTGACTCCCCATTGCCTAGCATGGAACAGGACATTTCTGTCCCTCAATCCTAGTGTTTCAGGGTGGCAGGTCCTTTAATCTCCTTTCATTGCATGGGTCCTGCTGAAGCCTGTAATGCGTTAGAGTGGGGAGGACCTCCTTTGCGCCGCTGTCCAGCCCATCTGAAATGCTTGGGTCCCATTGGAGAATCAGGGCACCTGATCATTGTTCAACTATCGCAGATGGAATAAGCAGACCCATTGTGCGTTTCTCAATTTGCGTTAGCTTTTGCGAATCTCTGGTACTGCCTTACGCATGCTTGTGGATGTGCACTGGCTGACGACATAGAAAAAGGACACCTGCATGCTGCTGTCTATCCTCGCCTGCCGTCTACTCTTCTCACGAACTCCCATGCTATAAGTCTTGCACCACCAATGAGCCCAAGCCAAAAACATCTTTTTCATAAGGAAATATATGGTTGGGCCCGGGTTTTTTGCTTGTTTTACTATGGCCCTTTAACCCTATAAACCAGCTGGTTAAGAATAGCTTGGGTGATCTGACTAGTAACTAAACCTGCACATGACAAGAGGTTCGGAAGGAGGCCTCTGTATACACCAGGCCGCATTCTCTAAAACATCCTATTATTTTTTTAGTAACACGGTTAATACGGGAAACATGTGTTGCTCTTTGTTGTCGTGCGTCCATGACAAACACGTTGCCCCTGAGCTATCCTACCTACCCTATAACTTTAGAAGTCACAACGACAAAGGCAACTTCCTGATGTCTACAGAGAATGGGATACCTGCCTTGGTTAATGCTGCTGCTTACGGACTGCAAATGCCACGCGCAAAGGCCTTGGCAACGCTCAGAGCTTGGCTGCGGAAAATGGACACTCCCTTACCAAAAGCGCCTCGAAAGTAGCTGCAACGCAGCGCACGTGCCTTACACAAGCAAAACAACTAACATAAGAACACTGTGACACTGTGTGAGAACCCCACTAAGCGGACTTGCGGGGTTCTCTGTCCCAGAATGTTTTGAAAAACGACTCCAAATAGTGAATTGTAAAGCACACTTGTACCTACATTAGCATGAAAGGGTAGAAAAAAACGTAACAGAATGATATGAAACGATTGCTATGGGTGAGGAAAAACAGGATGGACGATGTATAACTAAGTCTTTGCTTCCAAGTCATATGGTGATGCGGTGACCTGCACGGACATGGGTTTGGTGACGGAGAGAGGGTAAGCAGGGCTGGACTGGCCTAAGGGAACTCTGGAGACTTCCCAGTAGGCCTCTGCACCCTGGGACTCTTATGTATTGTTTTTCCAAATGTTCCCATAGGCAAAGGGTTGGGATTGCTGAAAATGGGATCTATGTGATTATTGCAACGCCCATAATGTATTTTCTTTAAGCCCCCTTTCCACCACATAAATATAAGGGGGTGAGACTCCCGCAATCCTCCATATTACCATTATATCACATACCCCCCACACATATATATATGGTGTAAGGGGGTCTAAAAAAAAAAAAATCAGCATTTTCGTCCGTCATAAATCTGAGGGAGACATTTTTGGCCATTACCCTAAACACGTGTGATATGGGGCTACTTTGAAAACTATTTCCAGGCCTCTTTTGGTTCTCAGTCCAACCCTGAGGGAGGGTAAGCACAGAAGAAAACCAAGGAACCCACACAAAAGAGGTCCGCGGGGCAGAGGCCTACCCAAAACTCTCCAGAGCTCCCCACAGGCCAGTTGGCCACTGCTACTGGGTGCCTCTTGGGGAGCAAGTCTAAGTGCGGAGAGAATGTCACCAGCTGGCGGCTGCCCGCGTAAGCGATGCTTCTTCATAACGGACAAGAGGCCCTTGAACGTCATTGGATGGGCGGGTTGGGAGCTTTTTCTTCCTTAGAGGACTCGCCGATATTCATTCTTATCAAGCTCATTTTTTCTAGGAAGAAATCCAATATTTGATTACATTTCTCCTCCGAGAACAGGCTTGCAAAAGCCTTGTGCAATTTTGAAAAGCCTCCTGAGGGCTATTAGCGGCCAGGGCTATTATCTGATCAGAGAAAGGCCTATTTGCTTTCTTAATTTCCTAATGGTCTGATGGTACATTTTTATTACACTTCTGGTAAAACAATTTGTCATCTTCCCTGCGGATTTATGACAGATGTCTGGCTCCTTGTTTGAGGATAGGCCACTCAGAGCAAAGCCTTTTATTAAATTACCTGTTTTGTTATTTAATCTACAGCGAGCATTTAGTAATTATTTTTTTGTTCAACGTATTCAGGGGCGAAATTGAGATGTAACTCTGGCATGGAAACTTAGATAACATTTTGTTCACAATGAAAATGAATGAGGTGTAAACATGGCATTTTATTTTAATGTGTTTTTTAAATAGTATTGGAATCCACAAATCTGTTTCCTCAGAGTTCCGGAGCTCTCGAAAAGGCACATGAAGATGACATGTGTGTGGTATGCAAAGCACCTGCAAGAATTGAACACATGCATCTCTGACCATAGCTAAGTATTCCATACTTTGTACAATACCGTTTTTGTTCCATTGGCTGGGCCCCGTTGGATGTTGCCACATCATACGCCTGGAACATTTCACCTTCAGAGGAAAGACTTTTGAAATGTAAATCTATGCAGCCAACACTGAGCACTTTAATGTCTCAAGAGGAGGAAGGTTTGGACCTTGTATATAGAAAATCTGCGACAAGACCCCCAAAGTGGCGGATGGTGATATGATATGATAGGTTATTTATAATGAGCTTAATACCCAGAGGTTTCTAAGCGCGGACCTGGGGATCGAACCTGTGTTGCTCCATGTTGTCTTGCTTCCAAGACGAACGCATTGCCCCTGAGCTATCCTCCCGAGACTTTCTACATGCTGCATGTAGAAAGTAAAAGCACAGGAAAATATGATCCCTGAGAGACTCCACAATGAATAGGCTCTTTCGCGGCCAAGAACTTATCTATACATTGAAATATATTCATTAGGTGATCAGTAAAAACTACTGGCAAATGAATGCCAGGTTTCTAAGCACGGACCCGGGAATCGAACCTGTGTTGCTCCGTGCTGTCTTGCTTCCAAGACAAGCACGTTGCCCCTGAGCTATCCTCCGGAGACTGACGGTGGAAGCGCATGCAGTCCTGTGCTACTGGACCAAGGCTCAGCTTGGAGATTGGTTGATCAAAATCAGCAGACGTGTAAGGCTCCTCCCACTTATTTGCATCCTTCCAGGCAAGTGCCATGTAAAGTAATTCGTAAATCCCCGCCACCTGAATTCTTCATCGTCTAGGGTTCACTCCTCAAGAGCATCAGTACGCACAACCTCAAACCCCCTAACTCTGTGCTAATGCGCCAAGCTCTAGCTGCACTTCACCGACAATGTAGCCTGTCATCAGTCGATGGATCTTAATATATGTGGCCCTGCGGTGCCCAAAGCGAACTTTGCTTTAATGCCCCAGTGTGACTAGGAGCAGACTGGGCAGGGGTTCACAAACAGGCTGAGTGGGTGTGTCTGTGTGTGTTTGAGGGGGGTGGTCGTTTGGGAAGCCTCTGAAACCCACATCCCTTGATTTTGCATGCAAAGATGACCACATTTATGTTTGGCTGCCAGCACACATGTCTAAATGGTGCATGAGTGTGTGATTGGACATTGGGGTCCCCCTCTACAATTTGGTTTGAGAATAAAAGCTAATACTCTGCACCAGTACCTTGTTAAGTGATGGGGTTTGATCCTTACACATCCCGAGAGATAACTTCGCCCTGAGCGATGCTGAGAGCTCTACTTATCCGGCATCTTCTGTATTTCTCAAAACCCGATTGCAAAGCTCTGCCTCTTTGACAACCAGAGAGAACCTTTGCAACCCTCTTTCCTGATGACCCAATTGGATCTATTTGTGTGCTCCCCCATCTTCTAGGACTCACCTGCGCTGCTTAAGCCAGAATCTGGGCAAAATATTCTTTTGGTGCCAAGACTTGGGTGCTGCTAATGGACCTTTTGATTAAACAGTGCAGGTGGATCATGTTGCCATCCTCCCACCAAGAATGCCCCCAGAGGTGTGTCCTGCTGCACTTTATTCCAAGCACGAGCACTTTATATTCCAAGCACGACCTATGACACCCGGCTAGAGTCACTCTTGCTTGTTGTCAGATATCAAGCCTCTGAGCTACCATTTCTTTGTATGGTGTTTTTCCAGGGGGCCCTCAGACTTGGGGATAGATATCTTTTCATCCCGGTTCAGGATCTTAGTTTGCTGAACCTTTCAGTTTGGAGAACAGGTGTGACTTCTCCGGCTGCTCCTCCAAAGACCTCTCTGGGCTGGCGTCTCTGAAGCCCCCTGTTCCCACCGGAAGCTGTGCTTTCTGACACTATATGGCTCGTGTTGATCCCTGAAATTCCGGCGGAGAGCTGCAACATCTATGGCTGCTGCTCCTTCCTCTGAGGATTAGAACCTGTGCTGTCCTCTGGTGCCTTATTCATGTGGCTCTCCTCTTGGGTGTCCCCTTATTCAACATCGTTCCATCCCGGTGGGGCTCCTGTGCTAACCCGTGCTCATCCGGAAACAGAACTGTGGAACTTCCGCCTGGTGATGTTAACCTCGCCGCTCTTATCTCCCTTCCAAGGGGGTGGTGAGCTGACCCTGGTGACTGTACTTCTTTTCTGGGGTCCCCTCACCTGTTTGGAGGTCTCTCTTGGCTCCTGTTTGCTTATGTGGCCCTGTGTGCAGGACCCTTAACCCCTCTGCAGTAGGCAATGGATACCATTGTTGTTGGGGTCAGCCCTACAGATAAAGGATATATTGGCCGCTTTTACTCCTTACAAATAGTAAAATACTCCCAAAATATAAAAATGGGAGTCATAATACTCAACAAAAAATAGCTTTCACCCACAAAGCCCCATGAATATGTTTGGAGCGGTAGTGAATGTGGTACAATAGGAAGAAACTACTATTATGACTGCCCGATGTGAAGAAGTAAACCTGTATCTTTGTATGTGCATGGATAACTGGGTGCAAAGAAATAATTATTTTTACAAATGCATTTCTGTTTTCCAGTTTAAACATATGTTTACCTGCTTAAAAATCACTCCTTTTGGAAATTCGACTTACATTTTCACACCCTAAAAAATAATTTTACTCGAATCTTTAAAAAACATGGAGTAAAATAATCTGACTTCCAAATCTTATCTGGAGCACTTGTTGGGGTTTAAAGTGACTCAATGAGGCCTGTGAGCCTCATTAAATGTGCAATTGGTCTTCAGTGACTTATTTTAATCTTGTGAGATCAATATATTTGTTGTTTTCTATACTTCCCAAAAAAAGTTACTTACCTGTGACCTTGTAAAGTTATTGCTTTAAACAGGTTTATTTAAAAGCACATATATAGGCAGCTATATTGTGGGGCGTGGGGTGAGGGGGGTTCCCCCTATTGTATGCTAGTCAAGTGTTTGCTATACCTTTAAGCTATATGCATCTTTTTGACTTGCCACTATTTCTCAGCCATTGTACCTCCTGGGGACCCAGGACATCTCAGAGGTAACCTCCTGCAAGCCAAGCAGGTTGATGTAGCTGGACCATAGAAATAAGGCCTAAGAGAACACCTCCCTGCAATGAAATTGGATACTGGCCAGAAAAAAGTACACGGGAGAGAAAAGCCTTCTATGCATTCTTTTTGAACTTTTACCACAACTCGTCTCAGTGTTTCTTCGGTCATAGAAACAAAACAGAAAATGAACTGCACAAATCCCTTGCCTCCATATTGGTTGCTTCGGCTCAGGGCAGGGTATCCTCGTGAGAGATGTGAGTCAGGAGCAGAAGCATCCAAACAACAATAGTTTGGCAAGGAGTACAATGAAACTAATAACCACCCCCCCCCCCAAATCCCTGTAAAGTTAGCCCACGGCTAATGCAGATTAGAGATATATACTTTGGCTATAATAATGCAGGTTGAAAACATGCAGAGCATTGAAAGCATGAATGATTGCTTAAATGTCTTCTGTTAGGTAGGGTAAAGAGTCCTAACCATCTTTAGGGCCCCAGGGAAAGGCAGTGAGATCAGGGTAGTTAGAAAAGTCGTCTAGGGCGCCTCTATCTACTTAAACACGACCCTAGATTCTTTTGCTGTCTCAATAGTGTTCAAACAGCCTTCTTGGCACTTTTCTGTGCTGCAGGCACAAGGGACTTAATACCCAGCTCCTCTATGCATTTATAAGTTTGGGGCCCTATCCTGAAGCATGTATTGGCATCAGCCTTACACCCTAGTGAGTGGTGAGGGTGCATTGGCAGTGACAGGTTTATATTCCACCTCTGTTTTAGTGAAACACATCATACAGCTGGCCGTGCTTTGCATGGATAGTTCCATTGAAGGCACAGAGGTGTAGGTAGGTGGGTGTCTGTATACCCCCGCCGACACTACGCTTCATTGTGCCTGGCCTGGGACAAGGGATCAAGCACAAGTGGAACTTCTACGGGAAAAGGTGCATCCTATAGCGTTGCAGTTTAAGACTCCGGTGTGCCTTCTGGGGTGCTTCTGCCTCTCACAAAGCATTCCTCAAAGCTGCAGATGTTTTGGATGGGCAGAATATGCAAGTGCGTAAATACAGCATTTCTTTCGACACTTGGATTCACCCGTGACCCATGCAACTTAAAGGTTTTGTGAGTGTCACCCAATATCTTCACTTCATCCTTTAGGAGAACTCACGTTGAGTGTATTGTCACCATAAGAAATGTCTTAGCCCTGAAGAAGGCAGGGCGAAACTGCTGTGGTGAACACAGACATCTGCACGTGGGTCGACTTGGCACTAGGCATATTGAAGATTTGAGTTTTCGTCTAACACCTTTTGAATTTGGTGTGTGTATTGGAACCTGCTATTTTGTCGAGTGAAGTTAGAAGTGTTTTTTTGTCTAACGGCTTTTGTAGTGATTGTGATGAGTGAATGACATTGAGCAATATACATATTTTTGTAATCCATATGTCCTAATATTGTATGAATTTCACTATTTTGCAACTAAGCTTGATGGCTTGCAGACATGCATTTTTCATGATGTCTTCAATATGTGTGTATTTATTTGGATTTGTGTTCCTTGTCTGCTGATGTGGTCATGATGTTGTAACATATCTTGATGATACTTAGCCCTTTCTCTAGGAACCTTTATGTTGCTACATGAAAGTGACAATTATACCTGGGAAATTGAGCCAGCAGAGGCCACACATAGTCACAAAAGGACTCACTTGCTATTTACAAAAGAAGATATGACCGTAGAGTGGGCTTACATGTTTATGCATAAGCAAAGCTCCACATGCGAATTTGAGCTAAGAGTATTCTGCTCAGATCACATACATTTACCCGCATCCCAACTCACCGCAGCCGTTTTACAGCATTCTTTGCTGCATTGTTTATGGAGGGCAAGCCCCTCAAACCCCTTTCTATGCTCCTCAACCCTTCCCAAACCCCAACTACTCTTAAAAAATTAAATAAAATGTGCACTAATCCTACAACCCCTAAAAAGCACAGGAACGAATGTGGTAAAAGGAGCATTCACCAAATGCAAGGCAAAGGCGGTGACGAGTTGGGTGGGTATGATCTTGTACTCCCAATCATGGGAAGTTGTGAGTAGAAAGATTTTTTAGGGAGTTCAAATGCATTTCTTAATCCCAGCTGGATTATTTTAGTTAGTAAAAATATATTACTTTAAGATTAGAAAATCAGCATTTATCCTGTAATACGAACATTCTTCATCGTTCTCATTTCCTATACATACCTAGAATCAGTAGTATCACAGCGGCCTGCTTCCCACATCTGGCACCACTACAGCAGATGTCTGTGGTCTTCTTTCTGGAAGCTGCTGCTCATTCCACTGGTCTGCTACGTCACCTGAGCAGTGGAGTAGGCATAACAGGTCAGAAACATGTGTGCCCACGTATCACTGTTTTTCTTCGTTGGGAGTATTGACCTGATTTTAGTGAGTAAAACAGGAAAGTATGTCACTTATCTGGAGCCCTGTGCCTTGTAGTTGCGATTTTCCGTGATCGATGAAATGCACAGAACCATTAACATGCTGCGGTACGTTTTTGTAATCCAATCAGAGATCCATTGTTGCAGAGTTTGGATCACTGCGGAGATCACCCGTTAATATGGAGCTGCCTGATCTGCCCCATCTTGTGTGATTCAGGTTTCTCATCCTCATTGCCACCTGTGAGTAGAAAATTGGTCTTATTTTCAAAATAACATTACGTCCCATTATGCAACATCATGTTGAATACATATGCATAGATTAATGGAACTCTATGATTATAAATCTCGAACAAGGCAAACATGAATCAAACAAACAAACATTTGTATACACATCCTAATCAAGCCCTCAATGAGAATCCAGGGAAAGTGAGCAGGGTATTGCTTAGTTATGTGCTAGGTCATGTATGTTCAATGTTCCTTTTATCCTACTAACCGTATCAACATTACCATTGAAAAGGGATACCACTAAATGCAAACATATATTAACGACAATACAAATAAAATAAAAACTTCTATGAACTTTTAAGTTTGCAAATACTTTTCTACCGAATAATAACAATTATTCTTATTTTATTATTGGGTTAATTGCTGGTACAAACAGGTGATATACTCTCTTATGCAAGCTGAGCGGCGTCATAACAAAGCAATGATCATAAAACATAGAGTAAATTAAAACAATCTGTCAATGGAAAGATAAGATTAGGTACATAGCTAAGGCTAAAGGTCACTAAGCAGCTGTAAAACACTGCCTCAAGACTGAGATGGAGCATTTGATGTGAAACAACTGGTGATAATAAATGAAACATTATGCATCAAATGTGTTATAAAATAGGTCCAGCTTATCCATGCCTCCACTTATGTTCCTGAGGTCCATATTTCCTCTAAGCAGCAAATGAAAAGGGAAACATATCAGCAAGCAGAAAGGAACACAAATAAAGCATGACATTATTCAATACATTATATAATGTGTGATAATTCATTTATTCCACAAACAGTGGTGGTTACAAATCTCCTGTTTCCCAGGAATGACATCAGACCCATTCATTATTTTCCATGTTTTGAATACTTACTCCATAAATGCTAGTAAAGAGAATGGTTTCCATAAATAAGTAGTGTGCAAAAATCCCAGACTTGGGACGACAGGTTGACGGTTTGACGTTTGTTGATGATAACACAGGAAGTGACCTCACAGAGACTGTGAAAAACTCACAGGATCTTACTTCCTGACATTGAAGCCACCAGGTCCTGAAAAACAAATTCATCAAAAGAAGTGAAATCACTTCCAATTGCAGCAGTGAAATGGATACAATGGATTTAAATAAATGAACTATTAATACACACAGCAGGACTCACAAATAGACTTCGACAATCTCTGAGGGGGATACAATGACCTGAAATGTTACTTACTGTATACGGTTAGTCCTACATCTCCCTGAAATTCATCATATATTATTCTTCTCAAGTTAAAAGAATCCCCTCAAAAACATTTGAATAAATGAACAGAAGTGTCCTAACACTGTAGCAGATTAGGATCAAATATTCCAAAAATGCAAACATGCAGCGTAAGTATCTTAAAGAAACAGAATGACTCGAGAACCTTCTTGCAACAAACGCCAATGCTTCGGAATTGCTTACAATGTATATATTTACCACAAAGTAAATTATGATACAGAGTTACCATAAAACATAGTGCCACAAAAACGTTGACCTTGGAAAAGTGTTAGTGTAAATATGCAACCCACCAGATTATTCTGTCACACACATGTGCAACCGAAGAACTTGTCTTGGAGAACACAATATGATGCACAAGATTAACTGTGCAAGGATGGCTTTGTGTCAGGTTGCCATGAAGTGGTGCAGTTCTAACATGAGCTGTTCTCTAGTAAAGTTAGGTAGGGATGCTCTCCCATTGTAAATTGATAGAATATAACCAATGGAGACTGCACTCAACCATCACAGGTGATACCCTCAAATATCCTTTGACCAAAGAAAGTTCTAAGGAGATGGTTGTAAAGGGGTACACCCTAGTATCCCATAGAACAGCATGCAAAATGTTGTCTTGATGAACCCATCCAGAACACAACCGAACACTAACATGTTGGTTCAAAAAAACACCCAATTGCAATTATGCTTATATTATATTTACTGCTTACCGTTGGATATTAACAGAGCAGTTACTTTCAACTAAGAGAGGTCACTTATGTTTCAGTGCTTTACTGAATGAAATACATTGATACATTGGAGTAAAATGAATTCTTATTGCTTTTAGGAACTTGGGTAAGGCGCAACTCCCCTGAAGATGGGATCGGGTCCCGAAACACATTCAGTCAAGACATCTGTACCCTTACTTTAAGTGTTCACTGGGTGTTAGAATGTTCGTTTCTGCTAATGACAAATTAAGTATTCTTTCGGTATTTGTATGTGTTTTGTGTTAGCACCACTCAATGACCTTGGGTTGTGCATAGGTGTGAGGGTTAAACACATGGGCATTTGAATATATTACTTAAACACTCTCAACTGTTTTATTTATGTGTAATAGGGTGAATGCTTATTTTTTGGTAAGAGATTATTTTTACCATTATTGTAACTATATTATTCTGTAGTGCAAAAATGTTTTCTTATCTTGAACTTGTACACTAAATACAGTAACATGCATAATTGCTGTTAGGTCTTTTTTTAGACCAAGATATTAGTGTGCGCTTGTGTTCTGGATGGGTTAATCAAGAACATGTTTTGCCTGTTGTAAATTGATGCCATGGTGCTTTGCTATGGTAAATTAAATCCCCGACAAACCCCTGTGTGATGAATTGATGCCAAGAAATTGTGGAATGTTGCATTGATGCAAGGGTGCACTGTGTTGGTTAATTTATTCCAGGATGCTATGCATGAGTTAAGTGATTCTCTGATGAAACACCTATGCAAATATGCTGTTTTACTGGGCATTAGTGTAAACATAGGCAGGGGAAACCCCTAATGGCAGTAGTGGCTGGGGTAATATAGCTACAGAAAAATAAGATACCACCGATGGAGCCTCTTGTTATTCTTATTAATGATCCAATTTAGTATCTACGGGTATCTGAACCAAATACCCTGTTTGGTATTTTTCTGGTATAACACTCCAAAGTACAAAAACTCAAATAAAAATATAATAATTATCATAGAGTTGAAAGAGGCAATATTTATTCAAACAATCTAATCCAAACAGACATGTGATGTCAGGTGTGACATAACATAAATCAAACATTAGACAACAAAATGACATTTAACCAAGCGACACATCCTTGGATCAGTAAATTAGAAGAAATAGAGGATCCAAAAAGAGTGATATCTCAGCAAGAAGCCCTTATTGCCGAAACAGTGCAGAATAGATAAAGAATTCTGTAAGGAAAATGTAAAGAAAATAAAGGATCAAAAATGTCCAAAATTGTTAAAATACTAAAATACTAAAGTATATCTTTCCTTATTTCCCAACAATTCCATCATGCGAGGTGCAACCATATTGTCTAGTCATTTGGTTTTCCTTTTTGTGTTCATCTATATATCCATTGTTGTTTGTAGCACAAATCGATATTTGACCAAATCATTCCATCATTTTTAGTCAATTTAATTCATATCTGTTTTTAATCACCTAGGATGTCTTTAAATACTACATATTTCATTACTGGAGTCTTTTCTACATATGGTCGGCCTTTAAAGATGAACAACAAAAGGATTAACAAAAAAAGACAAACCAAACGACGAACAACCACACTTTTTGGGTCCTCTATTCACTGATCCACGTTTCTGTCCCTTGGTTAAATGTCATTTTTCGTCTAATGTTTGATTTTTGTTATGTCACACCTGATATTACATTTTTTTTGTTGATTAGATTGTTTCATTAAATATTGCCTCTTTCAAACCTGGGGGCATACGATATAGTATGCCTCCAAGAGCACTGGCTGGTGGAGAAACCACTGCTTGACGGTTTCGAAATAGCGTTCTCCCCTGCGTCAAAAGGCATCCTGGGCCGTCCGTCCTCTGGCCTATTAATTGCAGTAAAAGCTAGATCGGGAATCTCCCTAAAGAAAACACTGAAGACGTCGCGAGATATCTTAGCCATACAAACTGAATGGGAAGAAGCGAGTGATCAGTCAAACTCAACTGCAAGAGAAAACTTGGTACTTATTACGGTCTACTGGAACCCGGCGCAAAGTTCCACTGAAGACTTCTGCACCCAAGTTGCTAACACAATTGATGACATCATATCAGATGCTCCAGATTCCCACATAATATTATGTGGCGATCTAAACGCAAACTGCAACGACAAGTGTGAACATCTGGTCTCATCGCACAAAACCCCAGCCGAAAAAAGAGGACGCTCATGGCTGTCACTGATGAAATCGCGCAATTTTCACGATGTTTCGAGGCACAACTCCTGGAAGATCGGCACCCCCACCTGGGAACGGGGTAAATCCAGGGCTAATATCGATTATTTCTTTGTGTCACATAGTCTGGTGGATCGCATTGTAGACTATTCAGTGGTCCAGACTAAAGAGAGCGACCACAACCTACTGGAAATCAAATGGAAGACACAAAGTTCGAAAAACGATCATTATTCTTATCAAATTGCATCGAACAACCAACAAACACGTGTCCATCTGACCAAGATAAATCTGGAAAGAATAACTAACGAATACACAACGCGCTTTGGGAGTAAAGAAACCTCGAATCAAAATCCAGATTACTTGCCATTCCTTCTACAACACCAGAAGCTAAAATCAGGAATTAGCCTACAAAAGAAAACAAATCTTCACACATTTGACGTAAAGGTCGCAGAAAAGAAAAGACTACTGAGAAAGCTGAAGAGGCAAGCAAAAAACGAAAACTCGCCAAACATCTGGAACAGATGGAGGTTGGAAACTAACAGATACAAAGCATGGCTTAGATCCCACCGACACGAAATGTTCCAAAGAGATGCGGAAGAAATGCTCCAGGTCCTAAGCTCAAAAAAGTCTGGAGACTTTTGGGCTCTCATCAGGAAATCTGATAATAAAATACCCGTGCACATGGCCAATACAGTGTCCGAAACCCGGTGGGTCAACCATTTCAGTAACCTGTTTGAATCCTCGGCCCATATCGTGCCAGCCCAAAACAGAAGAACTTCGCAGACCTGGATTAACCTATCTTCCAAAGATGATATAAAGGAGATCATTCTCAAACTGAAAAAATCAAGAGCACCAGGACCTGATGGCCTTTCCAATATTGATCTTAAACAAAATCCTGAGCAATGGTCAATCTTGATCAGCGCTATTTTCACTCAATGCGCCAGGACTCGGACCATCCCGCCCTCATGGACCAACGCGGTGGTCGTCCCGATTTTCAAACGAGGGAACAGAGAAGATCCAGAAAACTATCGCCCAATTGCTCTTCTGGACATAATTGGAAAGATATTCGCCTCCTTGCTCCTGAGCCACTTCAGGAACTGGGCAAATCAATCACCGGCGTATGACCCCTTTCAACTGGGTTTTCTAAAAGGGGGGAGCACGTCTGCCAATATTCTTCTTCTCAACATCTTAAAAGCTAGGGTCAAACAGGGCGCACCAACTCTCTTTTTGGCCTTTGTTGATCTGTCCCAGGCCTTTGACAGAGTCGACAGGCAAAAGCTCTGGGACAAACTGGAAAAATGGCATTGCCCTCCCGAAATACTAGACCCAGTGATGGCTCTTCACACCAACACCAAACTAAGAATCCGACTAAATAACCAAGGTCTTCTGTCAAGAGAGATATCCGTAGAGAGAGGGGTTAAACAAGGCTGCCCGATGGCCCCCCAATTATTCATCACCTTTCTAGGAGACATGAAAGATACAGAAGCGGGCATCAAGATGGCACCACCGAAGCTGGGTAACGAGCACATATCACGTCTCATGTATGCCGACGATCTAATTCTATTAGATCAAACTCAGATCGGACTTCAACGCCAACTATCCAACTTGGCTCTATACATGGGAGAGAACAACATGAAAATCAACAAAGAGAAATCAAAAATCGTGATAATTGGAAAAGGTGGAAAAAAGATCAATCCACATTTCACATGGATTATGGACTCAATTCCTATCGAGGTGGTTACCAGCATCAAGTACCTAGGGGTACACATCGACCGTTCAGCTAGGGAGGCCACGATGCAACAAGCCTTGTGGGACAAAGCGCGCAACCTCGCAGCCCAGATGAAAACAGTTAACAACAGATTTGGTAAATTTTCACTCAAACCAGCGATCGAATTTTATAAAGGAAAAGTGGTGCCCACACTCACATACGGTATGGGAGCAACCTTGACCATACCAAACAGCATCTGGCGCCGATTAGAAAGCTTAATCTAGAAATCAGTCCTAGGTCTACCAAATTCCACCTCGATGGACCTCATCAGACGAGACCTGGGCCTATAGTCGCTAGAAACAACGGTGATGCTACACGCTTTCACTCTCTTCAGAAATACCTTAATACCAGACAGTCCATCAATCTACAAAATCGTAGCTGATGAAATCGCAAAGCAGCGAACAACGAACTTAACCGCATGGTCAGAAAACTTAAAAGGAAAACTATCAGACATAGCATGCTCAGTCGAAGATCTTAAGCACAATCCGGAAAGAGTAAAAAGAAAGTTAAAGGAACTTGATTGGATCCTTACTCTATCGAAAGCTCAAACAAACAAACTGACCATGAATCTCCCACCCACCTTTAACAGACTCAATGTACCTATCCCATACTGTTCTAAGTTCCCAAGTCAACAGCTAAGAAAATTCTTCATGCGAGCCCGTTTCAACCTCCTGCTGACGAGAGAAATCTTAGCAATCAGATCCAGTTCAACTGACACTATCTGTCGCCTTTGCCACAATTCCACTACGACAGAATCAATTAAACATCTCTTACTTAGATGTCCTATGGTGAGAAAAATTCGAGCCACCTACCTGTCGACACTGGTCTGCGAACACACATCTTTCGGAGAGGAAGAAGAACTTACGTGGTGGAACAGGTTAATGTCGGGAGAAAAAACCAGATGGACAATCGCGACTGTCAAAATCCTGGAGTCTGCCTTTGAAATGATCAGCTCCAGTTCACAAACCACGAGCGAGAGTAATACCTCCAAAGCCACCACCCCATCACAATAATGTTGATCAGGGAGATCAAGCTTCCTCTGGTATCTTTTCCGCATTCGGACTTCGCCGTCCGCTTGAGCCTAACCAACTTCATCTAAACATTACATTGACCTGGAAGAGGTAATCCCATTCGCACCAGGAAGCTAATATAACTACATGAAAGCTCGCGGCGCATCTCATTAAGGGTTGCTGTCGCTCTCAACTGTTTGTAAAAATTCATTTCATTGAATTGTAAACAAATAAAAAAAAAAAAAAAAAAAAAAAAAAAAAATATTGCCTCTTTCAAATTTCTGATAATTATTATAATTTTATTTGTGTTTTTGTACTTTGGAGTGTCATACTAGAAAAATACCAAATGGGATAATTGGTTTAGATACCTGTAGATACCAAGATATGCACCTTTTTTCCAAAAGCCTTTAATCATGGGTCTATCTCCTGGTGGAAGAATAATCTTTAATAATAAGCCATACCTGAATGATGGAATTGTGGATGTCATTCACATAATTATTACAGCCACAGCAATCTGATATCACACATGTGTCAGCCCTGTGAGCCCATGCTGTGGAAGGACTATTTGCATTCTCCCAAGACAGGTTGTACCTTGCCACTACTCACAGGTCTGTAGCCTTGAGTCATTGACTCTCTTTGTTCCTTTGTAAGGGTAGGTAATGCCCTTCCCAAAAGACAGCCACTCAATTTCAAGCTGGCCTGGGGACAGTAAGCAAAGGGCACCGCCCATTCACAAAAGGTTTGACCTCACACCAGGGTGCTGAATTTCAAAGGACCTTTGATCCCATTGGGGAGGGAGATGGGCAGGGCTAGAGTGCACAGGGGGAGCTCTGCACAGATAAAGGAAGATTTCACCATCTTGTTTCTATGCACCTCTATCTCTCCTTCCTGTCCTCTCTTGTCCTTTAACACAAAACATTTTGGGTGTGATGTCAGAAGGGCAAATTCCACTTATTTTAAGAGCAGGTATTGGAACCCTGTGCACTAGCACCTTGAAGCGTCTCTTGTGCTAGATGGAATTACCAATAAAGGCCTCAGACCAAGTAACCAGACAGACTCAGAAAATATGGCACTATGCTACTTTATTCTCAATTTAATAAATGAAGGAAAACTGGCAGACATTGGACTGATGCTTGCACACTCACACACAAACGTGATTATACAGAGGTTACATACCTCCAATATGCGTCATCTATGATGTCATCCTACATGGGAAACTGCAAAACCTATTAACAGGAAGGATTGGTTAAGTGAACATATGTACCTATGGTATTCATATGGGTTAGTACTTCATTGGCTGCCCCTTATCTGTAAGTCACATCTTGAACAGCCTCTAAATACCTATAATAATGATTATAGCAGAGAAAATGGCAGCAGCTTGGTCTATGCAACATTGTATAGCATGTTTCCCGATAGACCCTCTGATTGGTTGGCATTTTCACCCAATCTTGGACTTTCAGCTCGTTAGCAGCATGTAAGCAAAACAAAACCCAGGTACTTGAGTCACCTCAGATTACACCCCACTTTCCCAATTAATCCCTCATCTCTCATCGGTCCGGCCATAAGCCAACGTTTCCTGTCTTTAGTTGACCTTGTAGTCTTCTCTCTGTTCGGGGACATTTGAGGAAGTGTAAGCACATCACTATCTTCATACAAAGCTTAATGAATAGCCCTTGTTTTTGACTTCTGAATCAGATATGAGCAGACTGCAAATGTGTTCATTTCAACCTCCTATTTACTGCTATTTCATTTAATTATACTGGGTGTTGTTGCTTCTTTTGGCCTCTAGAGAATTGCTCACTCCATCTTGTATAGACCGTATCCACTGTTAATTGTCCAATACTTGGCTCATGTAAATGTTTTCTTCTTATGTTTAATATAAGAGAAATATGTCTTACGTACATAGCTTACCTGTCTGCCTCCCATTGTATCTTGCAATTATTCCTTAAAATAGCACTCTTGATCCCAGACCAACACAGACTCCTCTTTATTTTGCACACAAAGCTTTTTCTCTAATGTCTCCTGACTCTGCATCCCTGGTCTGTCTCTGAGGTAGCTTAATTGAATCTTGACACAAGCCGACATCCATCTTCTTATGATGGCCGTCGTTGCCAATTTTATATTTTCCTCTATAGCAAGCTTTTATATATCTCATCTACCTTGCATCACTGCATATGTACACCTATTGGTCAGCATGTTACTTTATCTTCTTTGTATATATGATTACTTTATAATTTCATACATGTTTCTCTTGTCACTTCAATTACATTGTTACTCTTAAGTATTTTCATATTGTTTCATGTGTCCTCATATATCTTCTTCATGCCATCACTCTACCCATGTCAGATTTCACTCAGTGCTCCATGATGTCTAAAGGTGTGTGTTGACATCATTCCACACTTTCAGTATGAGGGTACATTCGGTATGGTTGCCCGAGTGTATATCGTCTCACATACATATGGTCAAACATATAGCTCTTCTCCAGCTGTTTCACTATGACGGAGTAGAGGGGGCGGGAGCTAGGGAAAACACATCCACCTGCTCCTCTACATCCCTAAAGCAGGCTAGATTTAGATCAATCACCTGTGGACTTTTTCCTTTAAAATAAGGGGCCTGACACAACTTCTTTAATTAACCCTGGAACGGCACCTGAGAAGGATTCACTCTACCTCTTTTAGGACAGTTGTATTCCAAAGCCCTCGACCCCTCAACCATGGAGGTGATGAAGGAGCAGTCCAAGGCAGAGGAGAGCTCTACCTTCTACCCAGACCCAGGACACATTGGCGGTGACTCTTGCTCTGGACCAGGACCTGCCACTCTGCAGCAGAAATTCCAAGGTTGGGAGAGCTCACTTTGAAAGGAGTCATCTAGTTTCGAACCCTTGAAGTGGGTCTCACAGCATCTGGAGAACCAGATCAGCTAGGGCTCCCTGTTCTGCTGCCTCCATGCTGGTCAAACTGACATCGAGCCACTTTCGACACTGAGGAATCCCGCTGGTGCTGCTTTTCAGCAGTCCTCTGAACCTTTGAACTACAGTGCCTGCATATTGAGCCTGCTGAACGCTGCATTGAGTCCTCACTGAGCCTGTCACCTGCTGGGCTCTAATCAACCGTTTGACACCGGGACCCGACTTGAACTGCTGGAGAGTCACTTGCCGACTCAAACTAGGGATTACGCCATGACTTGACCCAACTCGGTCTTGAACATGTACTTTGGCGAATCGCACATTGGAGCAAAAGGATCACCATTTCGACAATCGCTGCTCGCCGACTGAAACCATTTGAGTGACACTCATGGGCACATCCCGGCAGTTACAACCAGGTTAGTCCCCGAAAAGATCCTGGTATGCGCCTGACCTATGTCAGCAAATGCCAGTTTTGAACCCTACAGAGCTACCATATTTGAACCTGCTCAAGTCCACTTGCTGCTTAGGCCCACACGATTCAACCTACCCGAAGTGCGCCCGATCCACTTGCTGCACTGCTAAAAGCCATGTTCGACGCTGTTGACCCACCAAAGACCTGAAACAAGGTACTATCATTCAATAACTGCCGTCTCATCCATTTTGGCCCCTAGAAGCTGGTTAGGTCAAATGTGCACTTTTTCATCAAAAGACATATCCTTTTTGTGGTTTATAATTTGCCTATTATCCTTCTATCTGTTCCATCCTCTCTGTTCTTTCCACAGGGGTGGGTTGTGTACAGTGTTTTTCTATTTAATTAGTTTTGCAGATGGTGTGTTTTATATACGTATCTCTATTTTATAGTACCTTGATTAGACATTCCCTTTATTTTGGACTATTATGCTTTGCTGTTTGGGTTCCTACTGAATCACGTTGACACCCCTCTTAAGAGCATAGCCTTCCTACCACCCATTTTACCACAACAGACAAAGGAGGTATCTCTTAACTGTGCCTATTTTACCTTTATGATTGAGTTGACTCTTGGTTTGTAACAGTGTGATGGCTGAGTGGGCATTTTAGCCTCTACTCATGCTTGTATGTCTGCAGGGCAGAATCCAATTTGTCACAGAGCACATCAAGTTGCTGCTTTATAATAGTAAATGTTAATGTTAAAGGATATCTGTACGGCGCACTATCACCAACGGAGTGGTCCCCTGGCGCTCTGTCGGCTCTGATAAAAAAGAGAGGGGTCGGGGGAGTTAGTGGGATGAGCTGGAGGAGTGCAAGAGAGCAGTGATGTGCTGTTGGCGGCCTCAGCCCGGAATTCCGTTGGCTGGGCTTGGGGTGTTATAATGTCGGAAGCAAGAGCCTTACCCAGAGTCTTTAGCTCACTATCTTTCACAGAGGAGAACTATCCCAAACATATCAGTCTTTGTCCTGCCCTGGGGCAGTCCAGCACCGAAATGCTAGGCAATTCTCCCCTGAACAAGAGTACCAACAGCAACCACAGACACATGTTTTCGGTCTAGTTGAAACTCATCAGTAGGGTGTAGCTGTGCCTCTCTAGGAATAGTGAGCAAGGTGTCCCCGTCTGGATACCCCTAGTAACTTAGAGTGAGACCCAAAGTTACTTGAAATATGCAAATAACAAGGGGGATCCTGGGAGACTCTCTGCCAGACATGAGTCCTGGTTACAAGAGCCTTTCCCAGAGTCTTTAGCTCACTATCTTTCACAGAGGAGAAATATGCCAAACATATCAGTCTTTGTCCTGCCCTGGGGCAGTCCAGCACTGAAACGCTAGGCAATTCTCCTCTAAACAAGAGTACCAACAGCAACCCCAGACACGTCTTTCGGTCTGGTTGAACCTCATCAGTAGGGTAGGTAGCTAAAGACTCTGGGTAAGGCTCTTGTAGTGGAATAACCCTTTGTGCGTGGTAAGGGTTGTGATAGTTCTGGAGGCAGGGTCAACCACGAGCTGGTGATAGCCTTGATTTAAGTCCAGTTTGAAAAAACGGGTGGCTTGGTTGAGTTTCACCGGCATGTCTTTGATGTTCGGTCCAGGGTGCCTTTCTCTCTGAATTGCAGTTTTCGGGATGGACACGTCTACGCAGAGCCGCACCTGTAGGTATGACAATCAGGGGAATACCCAAGGTGTTGGTCCCGCTACCCATTCAATAATATTGTTGTCGAGTTAGAGTTGTAGTTCTTGTGTTACCTGGGCTTGTGGGTGGAAGCCTACTCTGTGAGGGTGCTGAGGAACTGGGCAAACCCTTGGATCAATGTGGAGGGAAATGACAGTGTCTTTTAACATTCCAACTTGTACAAACAGTTTAGGGAATGTGGATTTGAGCACGTCGATGTCCAGTTCTTGACACGATGAGGAGCGTAGAACTCGGGCTCCTGGGGGTAACACTTGCACGATGTCAGAGGAGTCGTATTGGATGTCAATCATGGCTAGGGGCATGGTTGTCCCGTAGCTGAGGTGGCATCTTCCTGTCGTTGGATTGCGGATGACATGGATGGTGGTGGGCACTCTTCGTCCTTGGTGTAGCAAATCACAACGGAATTGTCCTTTGGATTGGAGTGGAATGGTTTCTTCCCATTGAAAGATGTGGACTTGAGATGGGTACTTTGGGTAGGCCATTGCTATGGCTTGATAGGTGCCCTTGTTCACGATATTGACCGTCACTCCGATGTCCACAACAAATTGGTTATTTATTCTTCTGATTTGTACTGCCACTTTTGGCGCTGCGGTGTCATGTAATGTGTCACTTATGAGTCTAACATACTCCTTGTGGTATCTGTCATACATATAGTGTTGGTCCTCTGCCTGGTGGCTCCTTTCGTCCAGCGGGGACTTTTCATAAGGGTCATAGGCATAATACAGTGTTTGATGGGCATCCGGTTCATATTCATAGCTGGGTCCTTGCTCCAGACTGTGGTCCGTTGGTGGGTCGGGAGCGTAGTCGTATGCATTGGTATGGCACATTGGTGAAGCAATAGTGAGTCCTTTGACTGCTCTTATGTCTTATGACACCCGGTCGGGGGGCGCCTGGCCATGCATAACTCTCTTTGAATGTTCTGGAGGTGTCTCGATTGTAGTACGATCAGGGATCTTGTCCCTCTGGGTGACCTTGTCATGTGGTTGGGCCCAGTGTTGGAGTCGGTCGATATGCTGCCAGTGCTGGGGACTTCTCTCTGCACATTGCTTTGAAGTGGTTTATTTGGCCACACCTCATGCACATTTGGCCTTGGGCTGGGCATTGTCCTCTGTGGGGGTATTCAAATGCGCACCTCTAGCATTGGTTTTCACTTTGAGGCCACGGGTGGGGGCTCCAGGGTTCCTGTCGGCTTGGCGGTCATGGGTAGCGGACATATCCTTGGGGTCCCATGGTCAGCCCTGCAACGGTGTCGCCTTTCTTTAGGTTCTCCATTGTCGCAGCTTGCACATCCACTCTCTTATATATTCAAGCTAGGTCCGCTATTTCTTGCAGCCGGAGGGGTATCTTCAAGAGGTGTTTCCGAAATTGTGATGAGGTGCAGCCTTCTATTATATGCATTTGTTTGGCTTTGTCATCGTTGAAGTTGGCGAAGTCACATTGTGTGATCTTTTTTTGAAGTCTGAGTAGGAATTCTCCTATCGTCTCGTGGGGTAGCTGTGTGCACTGGTTGAAGGTGTATCTCCCGTAATTCCTGTTAGGGAGTATTATTAATTTCTGGTTAATGGCAGATATTACGCGCTGAAACATGGTTTTTTTCTTGTGCTGTGGTGGTCTTCAGGATCCCTTTGATCTCTTTCCCAGCCAGGTTGGTGAAGATGTCGATTTTGTTGGGTGATTCTTGATTCCCCTATGGCTCTCATAAAATCTGCAAACTCCTCCATCCATTCTTCCCACCTCTGGCTGGTCGTGAAGAGGTTCCAGTGTGAACGGGTCGGGGCACTGCAGGAATGTTGCCTTGGATGCCAGGCCTGCTCCAATGGCGCCTTGGGCGCCTGCTGCTGCGGCCAGGGCTGCTTGTACTCCTTCCAACATCATGCCGGGCAGGCTTGATTGTCATTTGGTGGTCTTGTTGTGGCATCTGTCCTTATGCTGGTGGTGTCCTTGCTCTGTTTATTTCTCTCATGTTTTTATTTTTATGTGGATTGTTCTTTTGTTACTGGTTGGTGGGCACTTGCCTTGTTGTTTTGCATGGCGCGCTCATTGCACATGTGGTTGTGTATCTTTTTAGCCCGTTGTAACGCTCACCTGATTCCCACAGAGGCGCCGACCTGTTCTGGACTGCTATGACCTCTTCTAAGGTGATGCGCAGGACTCAGAAGACGGACTGGACCGGACCCCCAAACCTCGCCTGTCTGGCCCGTAGAAGAATCCTTCTGTAGATGGGAAAGGGGATTAACTGTCTGCTGGATAATGTGTCGGATTCCCCCCCTTGCCCCTCTCACACTCCTCGAACCCCCTCCGCGATTCCCCGTAGAGTCTCACCTTAGAGTCTGAAAGGACGAGCTCTCCATCCTGCTTCCGATGCAGGGGCGTGTTGATATCCAGTTACTTCACTGGATCTCGGGTTTGGTGAGTATTCAACTCCGCTTCACTTTTCCGATATGAGGCCGTAAGTATTCAGTTGCAAAAGTTCAAGCCTTAATTGTCTGTTGTCCTTTTCTCTATTTCAGATGCAGGATGAAGAATCCGCGTAGAGGAATGGATTTGCCGAAGAGTAAACTCTGGTGAGTCTTTTTGATGGATGGTTCCCTTAGTGATCTTGCTTTCACCCACTAATGCGTGTGTCTTTTTCCCCTTAGGGGCCGGGGTACGGAAGTGCCAAAGAAGCGGCTCCGACCCGAGGTGAGGAAAGATTGTCCCAACAATAATCAGGTAAGTCTTAAGGTGGAAGAATCAGGCCTTCCTCAATCTGTTCCTTCGCTCACCTTTGTTTTATCTCTTTTTCTCCTTAGGCGCTGAAAGGCGACGGATGGTGCCAATGGTCACTGAAGAGCCCGAGGGCGCCTCGTGAAGGTGAGTGGAACGCGGCGCTGCAGCGAGCGATGCAATGCGCTTCTAAAAATAATGTCTTTTCTCAGGATCGTCGGAGTGATGGTTCCGGACTCCGGATGGAGATAGGTAAAGTTCAATTATTCACCTTTCTCTCCTTTCCTTCCTTTTCAGGTGTTCCAGGTTGCAGGCGGGCGTGGCTGGAGCCAGGATGCAGGAGCAGACACAGTGAGCGTCCAGCTGCTAGATGCAGAACAACGCGAAGCGTGAGCTGCTGTCTGGGCGAGGTTTAAATAGCCCCCAAAGTAGTTCCAGGTAAGTATTCTTCCTCAGCCACGCCCGAGTGGTAAAATAGTCCCATAGGTAAAATAGTCCCTTTCAGACCTCAAGGAGGTCTGGATCCGGCAGCATGGTCTGCATCAGGTAAGTCCATCCAAGCACTCCCATAATGAGCCTGGCGCCTATGGTGCCAGGACTGATGCCTTCTATGAGCCTGGCACCAAAGGCGCCAGGACAATGTCCAAAGAGCCCCTATAAGGGGTTTCTGGGTCCCTCCCTGGTAACATGATGTCTGCTTTCGGGGACGCTGGGCCTGAACTGGCTTCCCGGGAGTAGGCATCATGACAGCACTCTCCCCCAAGGCCCCTCCCAAGATTGTTCCCTCTGGGGGTTTTGGTTTGTTTGGGAAGATCCGGTGGAATTTCTTAATTAATCGAGGTGCATGTACATGGTCACTAGGTTCCCACGACCTCTCCTGAGGCCCGTATCCCTTCCAATCAATTAGATAGAAAAGTTTTGACCTTAACATCTTTGAATCGAAAATGTGCTTCACCTCGAATTCAGGTTCTCCATCTATTTGAATGGGTTCTGGAGGCTTGATTAGTCTGGTTCCAGGTTGCACTGGTTTCAAAAGTGACATATGAAAAACAGGGTGAATTTGCATGTTAGCTGGTAAATCAAGTTTAACAGCTGCTGGATTGATTATGGCCGTAATGGAGTAAGGCCCCAGATATTTTGGATTAAAAGTTCGACGTCCCTTGAGCGATAAGTGCCTGGTAGCCAGCCATACTTGGACCCCAATCTGGTACTGAGGTGCTTCACTCCGATGCAGGTCAGTATTCTTCTTGTATTTTCTCTTGGCTTGTTGTAAATGTGTAGTTGCTTCTTTGAAGGCTTGGGTAATTGTAGAATGCAGATGGTCCACTGCGGGCATTCCGAGGCCTTGAGGCGAGTCGAGGTCTGAGGTTCGAGGGTGATGCCCATATAAAGTATAAAAAGGACTTTGCCCAGTTCCAGAGTGTACCGAATTATTATATGCATATTCGGCTATCCAAAGAATGTCTTTCCAGTTACTTTCAGATTGCTGCAACATACACCGTAAATATTGCTCAAGGGTCTGATTCGTCCTCTGTTTGACCATCGGTCTGAGGGTGGTGACTAGTCGATAATCTTACATCGATTTGTGCCAATTGACAACATCTATGCCAAAAGTGGGAAATTAATTGGCTTCCCCGGTCTGAGATTAGTACAGACGGGAATCCATGTAAACGAACAATATTTTCAAGGATTTCTTTGGCTAGAATTGAAGCTGAAGGTAAACCTTTCAATGGAATGAAGTGGGCCATTTTGGAAAATAAATCCACAATAACAAGAATAGTGTTATATCCTGAACAAGGAGGTAAGTCCGTAATAAAATCAATGACAGGGTGTGCCAAGGTGCTGGCGGAATGTCTAAAGGTTGAAGGAGACCGGCTGGTCTTTTCTTTTGGCCTTTATTTTGGGCGCAAACACCACAGGACATCACAAATGATTTAACATCTTTTCGCCAAGAAGGCCACCAGAATTGTCGTTTCACCTTTTCTTCCGTCTTGGCAATACCGGGGTGCCCCTCTATTAGTGTATCATGATAATGAGAAATAACGAGCTCTTGTAATTCCTTGTGTGGCAGAAATAAGCGCCCTTGGAAATAAGGTAAATCATTATTTATAGTAAAGTCAGATCCCTTTTGTACCCAATCCTGTAAGTCTGTAGGGTCCAGGAGTTGTTTAACTCTAGCTTGAATGTCTTCAAGCGTTTGTAAAGAAGTCATGCCCAAAATTCTCTGTTCGGGAATTATCGGTACAGGTTCTGAGTTAGTATCAGTTTCTCCCATTCCTATTCGGGATAGAGCGTCCGCTTTGCCATTCTTACAGCCAGGACTGTAGGTGATTACAAAATCGAATTCTGCAAAAAACAAAGCCGAACGGAGCTGTCGAGATGACTGAGCCTTGGCGGTCTTTAAATACTGTAAGTTCCGGTGGTCGGTGATCACCGTGATGGTATGTCTAGCGCCAAGTAGATAATGCCGCCAGGCTTTAAAGGCGGATTTAATGGCTAATAGTTCTTTGTCAGTGATTGCGTAGTTAACCTCGGGTGCGAGAATTTTCTGGACCAAAATGCAACGGGATGCAGTTGGTTAGTTTCGGGATCTCTTTGAGACAGGACAGCTCCCATGGCTAGGCTGGATGCATCAGTTTCGACGACATAAGGGAGATCTGGGCGCGGGTGCTTCAATACAGGTGCGGAGGTAAATTTAGCTTTTGGTTCCTGAAAGGCCTGCTCGGCTTCTTCAGACCATTCGAAACGTTTATTTTCCCTTAAGAGCGCAGTGAAGGGTTGAACCACACGAGAAAATTCCGGGATATACCTGCGATAAAAATTGGCAAAGCCAAGCATGCTTTGAACACCTTTCACGGAGCTAGGCGATGGCCATTTGAGGATAGCATCCACTTTTCGTGAGTCCATGCGGACTCCTTTAGGTGTCAGGATGAAACCAAGAAACACGACTTCTGTGGCATGGAAAACACATTTTTCAAGTTTAGCAAATAGTTTGTGTTGGCACAATTTCTGGAGAACTGCCCTGACATGTTTTCTATGATCATATTCCGAAGAGGAGTACACAAGAATGTCATCGATATATACGACAACACAAACGTCGATGAGTTCCCAAAAGACATCGTTCATGAAGTATTGGAAGGCAGCCGGTGCATTGCACAATCCGAAAGGCATCACCTGGTACTCAAATAGCCCATATTTGGTGCGGAAGGCAGTTTTCCATTCATCGCCTTCCCTTATTCGCACCAGATGGTAGGCCCCCCGGAGATCTAACTTGGTGTATATGCAGGCATCCTTCACCTGGTCAAGGAGTTCAGGGATCAGAGGCAAAGGGTATCGGTTTTTAACAGTTGTCTGGTTCAATGCGCGGTAGTCAATACAAGTTCTGAGGTTGCCTTCTTTTTTAGGCACGAAGAATAAAGCCGAGGATGCAGGAGACTTAGACGGGCGAATAAAACCATTGGCTAGGTACTGATCTAGATATTGTCGTAAATGAAGATTCTCGGGTTCGGTAAGGGCATAGATCCTGCTGCAAGGGGGTTGTGCACCGGGCAATAGATCGATCTGGCAATCGTACGACCTGTGAGGCGGTAGAGTGTTGGCCTGTTCCTTTTGGAAGACGTCTTGAAATTCTTGGTATTCTGGCGGTATTTGCAAAATGACAGGGGTTACTGTAGCTAGGCCAATATTTGGATTTCTTGCATAACGGGTTTGTGCACAATCTGGAAAGGTTATCCTCTTTGCTCGCCAGTCAATTCGTGGATTATGTGTTTCCAACCAAGGGATTCCTAGAATTACTTGAAATTGCGGAGCCTTGATTACATAAAACACAATTGCCTCCCGATGTCCGTCTTGACCCAACAATTTCACTTCAGTAGTGGAGTGTGTTACCGGTCCAGAGGCGATTTCGGTTCCATCCACTGTGGTGATGACATCCTTACTGGTTTTAGGGCAAAGAGGGAGGTTGATCCTGGAAGCCAATTCACGATCCACATAGTTTCCTATAGCCCCACTATTGATGTATGCCTTAATGGCATGTAACCGCCCAGGCTGCTTCGGATTTACGAGGACCATTGGCATGATGAAATGCGAGGTCAGTGAGTTAGTTTTTAAGCTCGGCAAGCGGACCCCTATGCTTGTCGGGCGTGGTTGTTTCCCGACTCAGATTCCATCAGGTTCTTATCAGCGACTCCTACCGCCTTCTTAGACGGTTTTATAGGGCAATCTCGTAAAAAGTGTCCAGAAGCCCCACAATAAAGGCATAATTGCATTTGCCGTCTTCGTTCACGCTCTTTTTGAGTTAAAGGTCCTTTAACCCCTCCAATTTGCATAGGTTCAGTAACATCGGCACCCTTGGGGTTAACATGGGTTTTGACCAAAACCCGGGTCTCAAACTTGGACCGATCTGCCTTTCTATTTTGAAGTCTGTGATCTAATTGGACCACCAAGTCTATATATTCAGAACAGTCTTGGGGTGGATTTACGGACTGGGCCAGGACATCCTTAAGTTCTCCACGTAGACCTTGATGGAATAACGTGATTCTTTTATCCTCCGGCCATCCAGTCTCCACAATTAACCTATTGAAGGTCGCGATATAGGCTAAGAGGTCCAGGTTACCCTGTCGTAGGGATAGAAGCTTGTTGTCCAGGGCCTGTCCCTGAGAATGCCGCGCAAAAAGTCTTTCCATGCTTGTCTGGAAGGCTTGAAAGTTCCGAAGAATTGGGTCATCTTGAGTAACCAGTGGAACTGACCAATCCGCAGCACTGCCGCTGAGATATGATAGTACAAAAGCGACTTTGGTTTGGTCGTTAGGGAAGGCCCCAGGTCTGCAGAGGAAGTGCAATCGGCATTGATTCATGAATACGGCGAACCTTTTGGGGTCCCTGGCAAAACGTTCCGGTTGGGGCCAGTGGCATATTTCCAGGTAGATTAATTTGCTTGGGATTATTTGAAACCACTGGGGTGGAATTACCCCCAGAACCTGGTAAAGGAGTTTGACCAGCCTGACCTTGTAATAGCTGTCTGGCAAGATCATCAGTTCATTCTTTAGATACAATTAACTCTCTCCTGAGGGCATTCGTCTCCTGGCGAGCGGAATGAACTTCAGCCCGTAATTCCCCCAATAGCTGGGCCAGCTGGTCTGTCTCGGAAGTCTCCATAGCGCCCGGGTGGGAAATTGTAGGTAGGCTTCGCGTTCTGTAACGCTCACCTGATTCCCACAGAGGCGCCGACCTGTTCTGGACTGCTATGACCTTTTCTAAGGTGATGCGCAGGACTCGGAAGACGGACTGGACCGGACCCCCAAACCTCGCCTGTCTGGCCCGTAGAAGAATCCTTCTGTAGATGGGAAAGGGGATTAACTGTCTGCTGGATAATGTGTCGGATTCCCCCCTTCCCCCTCTCACACTCCTCGAACCCCCTCCGCGATTCCCCATAGAATCTCACCTTAGAGTCTGAAAGGACGAGCTCTCCATCCTGCTTCCGATGCAGGGGCGCGTTGATTTCCAGTTACTTCACTGGATCTCGGCTTTGGTGATGGGTATTCAACTCCGCTTAACTTTTCCGATATGAGGCCGTAAATATTCAGTTGCAAAAGTTCAAGCCTTAATTGTCCGTTGTCCCTTTCTCTATTTCAGATGCAGGATGAAGAATCCGCGTAGAGGAATGGATTCGCCGAAGATAAACTCTGGTGAGTCTTTTTGATGGCTGGTTCCCTTAGTGATCTTGCTTTCACCCACTAATGCGTGTCTTTTTCCCCTTAGGGGCCAGGGTACAGAAGTGCCAAAGAAGCGGCGCCAACCCGAGGTGAGGAAAGATTGTCCCAACAATAATCAGGTAAGTCTTAAGGTGGAAGAATCAGGCCTTCCTCAATCTGTTCCTTCGCTCACCTTTGTTTTATCTCTTTTTCTCCTGAGGCGCTGAAAGGCGACGGATGGTGCCAATGGTCGCTGAAGAGCCCGAGGGCGCCTCATGAAGGTGAGTGGAACGCGGCGCTGCAGCGAGCGATGCGATGCGCTTCTAAAAATAATGTCTTTTCTCAGGATCGTCGGAGTGATGGTTCCGGACTCCGGATGGAGGTAGGTAAAGTTCAATTATTCACCTTTCTCTCCTTTCCTTCCTTTTCAGGTGTTCCAGGTTGCAGGCGAGTGTGGCTGGAGCCAGGATGCAGGAGCATACACAGTGAGTGTCCAGCTGCTAGATGCAGAACAACGCGAAGCGTGAGCTGCTGTCTGGGCGAGGTTTAAATAGCCCCCAAGGTAGTTCCAGGTAAGTATTCTTCCTCAGCCACGCCCGAGTGGTAAAATAGTCCCTTTCAGACCTCAAGGAGGTCTGGATCCGGCAGCATGGTCTGCATCAGGTAAGTCCATCCAAGCACTCCCATAATGAGCCTGGCGCCTATGGTGCCAGGACTGATGCCTTCCATGAGCCTGGCGCCATAGGCGCCAGGACAATGTCCAAAGAGCCCCTATAAGGGGTTGCTGGGTCCCTCCCTGGGGACATGATGTCTGCTTTCGGGGACGCTGGGCCTGAACTGGCTTCCCGGGAGTAGGCATCATGACACCCGCTGAGGTCTGGTGTAGGGTGGTCCCTCTTCTGTCCTCTGAGGGATGCATGTCCCTGGTGATTTAGTGGAAGGTATGTATCCCAGAGTTGCTGCAATAGTGTTGTTCTTCCTCCTTTCCGTTTTATTTTATTTATTATTATTATTTTTGTAACCACGTGTCATACGGAACTTCTGCGTGTCCTACGCGGCCTCCACATGTTATACGCGCCATTTGCTGGCATCCGCATAGTTTGTTTTGTGTGATGCAATGGACTGTGTTCTAACTTGCATGCCCAGCCTCTGCTTGCTCGCCCCCTCCTGCTGTGCCGCTGGTTTCCTTACCGCTGGAATGCGGTGGTCGCTGAGACACGGCGGTCACCTTTTCTGTATTCTGCCACCCTTGCACTGGTCAGTGGGCCTTGTGCTTGCTCCTGGGCGCCTCGGTATAGCGTCACCATGCCGGCCTCGACCCCTTCAGTCGTGGGCCTCTTCTGAGTGTAGGCCGGTCCCTTCTTGCATGCTGTTCACGTCTGTCAGCTCTCCTCATCAGCTCCCTTCCTGGTCCGGCTACAATTGTTGGTGCGTCAGCGGCTCCCTCTCTAGTCCGTTCTCCTGCTGTGCTTCTGTGCTGGCCGTAGGTCCTCAGCATGGAATGTGGTGCTTCTTCGCTAGTTGTTGCGGCCCTCCTTGCCCTCAACATACGACACCCCGAGACAATATCAGTTGCAACCTCCTTTATTGTCTGACTCCATGAAAACTAAACTTCCCTTTTCCCTCCCCTACCGCCCTCCTACCGGCTCTCGCACCTTGCTCTGAGTTTTTCCCTCTCAAAGTGGTTGCGTCGGTTTCTTCCTCAAAACACAAACTACAGCTTTAAAAGCTTAGAATTCTTCAGAGTAAAGTTTGAAACATAACTATATTCGGAAATCCAGCATCACAAACACCAATGTTGTCTTTTCAGGGTTGATCCTAAAAAGACTCTACGTTTAATTCCATGAACCATAAGCCATTTCCCAATTGGACCTGCATGTTATATGCATTTAAGAATGGGGTAGACAAGAAAGGGGAGGAGGAGAGACTAAAAGGTGAAGGGCGAGGAGAGACTAAAAGATGAAGTGCGAGGAGGAGAGATTAAAAGGTGAAGGGAGAGGAGGAGAGACTAAAAGGTGAAGGGAGAGGAGGAGAGACTAAAAGGTGAACTAAAAAGTGAACTGGACAAAGCTAAATCCTGGTGATTAGACTGTGTGCTGATTGGTTGCTCTGTCCCACATAAACGTCACACATGAACGTTGAATGAACGTCAGATGGATGTGTAGTCATCTAGTGCTGGGAAATTACACTTTTCTCTTTTGCGGATCCTTTGAATCCATTACTTGTACCGGGGTTTATAACTGCTCTTCCATTTCATTGACATTTTCATCTGTAGCATTATCAATGCTCTTTGGATCCAGTTTCTAATTTCATGGGAAAGATATTGGTCCACTGGGAAGGGACCTAGTACACAGAGCATAAGAGTTTTATGTACTTGGCAATGTGTTACCAACTCAATTCATGGCACCACTTCTTGCCCAAAGCGTGCAACTTCTTCACTCCTCCAGTGCATACGCAGGTCTGTGCCTGATCCCTCGTTAAATGCCCAACGCAAAACAGATGGCAGAAACTTGCAACTTTTCATTATACAGGTCATCCAGTATAAATTATGAGAGATTCTCTTCGTAGTGAACAGGAGTTTGAGGTCTACTTTCATGGATCACACTTCTCCATATTTTGTATCAGTCCTGCTCTGTAATGAATGCCCTAATGTCATTTCCCCTCATCTCCCTCTCCAGCCAGTCTGCTTGGGAGCCTGACTTTGCTGACTGCCATGGATATATTGCTGAGGCTCTAAGAGGTGAGATGTGGGAGAGGTGACGTTGCTCTGGGACTTTGCATTCAATGGTCTGACGATGGATGTGAGGATGGCAGGGGGCAGTAGGTAAATTGCGAATTCTGAGTTTTACATCTTGTACTTGGAATGCAGGAAACCAAAGTCTATCCAAGATGTGCTTGAGCTTCCACATCCCTGTGCTCTGCCTTCCCTAGACAGACACTACTTTTTTTTAGTTCTTCCATTCTGTGGGCACATAATGTATGGGGAAGCGGTGCCGTGACAGCTTCAGGGAACTTGCCATTGCCAGTAAACAATCTAGAGGGATGGAGGCCATGGATCGCATCTCAGTAATCATACAGGGTGGTGTGACGACTCTGCATACTCTGAGAAAGAAATATACATGTACTCTGGCCAAATTTCTATTTGTATTTGTCTTTGGTTTTATATAGCATGAACCTGCTTAGGAAGCAACACCTAGTTCAAAGTTGAATCTATACAATCTGCAAATGTCTAGTTAAAACTGCACCCCGCCCAGGCGCCTTCATGTGTTAGGCCATACTCCTTGACCTCGTATCCGGAAAGATGTTAACCCTAGCATTACTGTTTTGTACACATTGCACAGCTCCTGCTAGCACGTATCTTAGACCCTAGCCTGCCTACCGCAACAAACATAGCAATGAACACTGTTACCACGAGCCAACCTATACATAGTAGGGCTCCTGTGACAGTATCCTATGCTTCTGTACCCTGTGCCACATCCAACAGGAATGCCAGACTCTGCGCTAGATTATCCAAACTATACGAACCTCTAAGAAGATCCCTTTCGACTATCAACATTAAAACTAACACTAAGTTTAATCTGACACCTTGGGGGTCATTACGACCCAGGCGGTAAGTACGCCAACTTTACCACCATGGTGTAAACTATGTTTACACCATGGTGGATGGCGGATTTACCGCCCCATTCCAAGGTGAGTGGGGCGGTAAATCCCCATTTCCCATTTTACCCTTCCCCATTCCCATTTTTGCCCCATAGGGCATAATGGGAGTGGGGAAGGCGCTAATTACGCCACCGTAAATTACGGTGGCGTAATTAGCACCAAGGCGGTTTAGCGCCATGGATTTTAACGGCTGCTAAAAGCAGCCGTTAAAATCGGAATCAGGCGTTAAGGGTTAACGACGGCGTTAACCCTTAACGCCTGAGTTGTAATGAGGCCCCTTGTCATTTTAATTTGTCTCCACCACTGTCCACTTGGAATGCGAATGTCCACCAGACCATTAATCAAAAGCGTAACTCATGTGATAATAATTCTGACAAACCTACCCTAGTCAATGTAGCAACTGAGCCCCCCCCTCAAAGGAGCGTTTCTCAATGTAAGATCGCTCGTCGCCCATGCCGCTGACATTGCCGACCTAATCACAGAAGGCATTCTGGACTTCCTTGCGATTACGGAAACATGGCTCCATAACGCAGCAGGACATTCACTCATGCTAGCTATCTCTGATGGCTATACTATAGTTAGACAAGACCGTGATAGCGCCCGAGGAGGCGGCATTGCCATTATCTCTAAAACGTGTCTCTGCCTGAGACTAGCACCCATCCATCTGTCACAATCATGTGAAGTTCTCTCTGCCAAACTCCAGATAAACAACTCACAAACACTCACCATTCACCTAATATATAGACCGCCTGGTCCACAGGCACCTTTGAGGAGGATCTGCACAAAATACTTACTAACAACCTCAAACCTTCCTCGCAAATACTCCTATTAGGGGACTTCAACCTAGGCTTTAATGACCAAATGGATAAAAACACCACAGATATAGTCAACACAGTTAACGCATTAGGTCTATCCCAAAAAGTGAATAAACCTACTCACTTAAAAGGGAGAATATTGGATTGAATAGCGGATTACAACTGCACAGTGACTATCTCATCTATCTTGCCGCTCTCTTGGACAGACCACTCACTGGTGTCCTTCTACCTATCTACCATAAGACCCACCCTTTTGGCTCTCCCATTAGCGCCTCCATGCCTAACGAGAAATAATAAAAGTATCACTGCAGAGAAAATTATCCCTGCCATCCTTCCCACCCTTAATGCATTGCCAGCAAATCTTGATCCTAGTATCCCAGTTCATCAATTCAAGAATATTATGCTCACTACTCTGGACAGAGTTGCCCCTCTCAAACTTAGACCTAGCAAATCAATGGCCCACTTAAACAAATGGTTTACGCCACAACTCAAAGACCTTCGCATCCTAAAAAGAAAAAGTGAAACTAATTGGAGACTCTGCCCCTCCAGTGAGAATAAAGCCAAATTAACCTCACTCTCCTCACACTATAAGAAGGAAGACCGCCGGGCTAAACACAACTCTTATGATGAGCGTATTGCCAAATCTAACTCTAGTATGAAATAACTCTTTTCCATACTTAAAGAACTTGAGTCCCCAATAGCCACATCTGACATCTGCACCAAAGATAAATCTTGGTGTACAGATATCCAACACGCACTAGCTAATAAAATTGACACACTCCAAAATAAAATTCAGCAAAAAAAGAAATCACGAACCTACAGCACCCGCCTAATATCCCCATGCCTAGTGTTCCACCACTAGCATACAATAATACTTTCAATTTTTCCAAAATGTCCACACTGGATGTAGAAAAAATCATCTTGTCACTGAAGCCCTCTAATTGCAAAGGTGACATCTGCACAGCACAATTAATAAAAGATGTTGCCAGAGAATTATCCCCATTCATCACCAAATTGATTAATGCTTCCTTTGCCACAGGCTCTATCCATGCCAACCTGAAACAGTCTTGGGTGCTCCCCCTCCTTAAGAAACAGAACCTAGACCCTCTCATCCCTACCAATTACCGGCCTATTACCACAGTCCCATTTTTACTCAAAATATTAGATAACGCCGTCTACAACCAAATTCAAAAAAACACCTCAAATTGCATAAACTCCTAGGTAACAGACAATCCGGCTTCCGCCCTCTACACGGAACGGAAACAGCCTTAATAGACTTAAAGTCCCAAATAGATGATCTGAGAGACAAAGGGAAATCAGTACTTCTGCTCCTACTTGATCTTTCTGCCACATTCGACCTGGCCAACCACAAGGTCCTCTGCCGACACCTTGACTCTGCTGCCCACTTCTCCCCAGAAGCCATCAAATGGATTGAATCCTTCCTGAGCAAGAGAACCATGAGAGTCTTCTCTCCCTCGGCAGCAGCAGGCCCAACCCCTATCCTGTGCGGTGTTCCTCAAGGCTCCTGCGTCTCACCAACTCTCTACAACATCTTTACCAAACCCTTGTTCGATGATCTGGACCATCTGGGTACACCAATTACGCAGATGATACTCAGATTCTTCTCCCGCTTTCTGGGGATCACAGTAAGGACATGGGGTTGGTGAACAAAGTTTATCTTATCATCCAGCATGGATAGCCACTCATGGCCGATGTTTGAACGATGATAAGACCGAGTTGAAAATTTTGGGCTCACAGGCCAACATTAAAAAACTAGGCCAGGAATTTTCTTCATTCCATTAAAGTCTCCAAGGAGGTAAAAACCCTTGGCTTCTACTTGGACTCCACATTGTCTTTTGATAAACAGATCAAATCCCTGACCTCATCTACAGCCTACACGTGTAAGCTACTCAGAGCTGGCAAGCCATTCCTCTCTGATGACAGCTGCTTCATTTTGGCCAGAGCCTTAATACTCTCCAGAATTGATTACTGCATTGCTCTATACAGTGGTGCTAATAAAACGACTATTCAAAAGCTCCAAACCTTACCAAATAATCCCTTAAGAGCAGCCTTAGGCATAAACCAAAGAACCCATATCTCCCACATTAGACACCACCACAAATGGCTATCCACGGCCAATAAAACCTAGCTAAAGACGTTATCTTTGACTCATAAAGCTCTTAATAACTCTGCCCCCAGCTACCTCACAGACAAACTGCAGAGAAGAACGTCTTATAGACTAACCAGAGCTCGTAATTCTAACTGCCTGACCATACCTAAATACAAGCTTACCACTATTGGTGGTAATAGCTTCCCTGTACAGGCTGCTAAACGTTGGAACTCTCTACCACAAGACTTGAGAGCTGACCAACCTTACTAAATTTCAGAAAAAAATGTATAAAACACATTATCGCTATAGACCCTTAGCCTCCTACCCTTTATGACATGCCCACTAACCTAGCCTACTTGCAAGCCCCAGTGGTTTTCGGAGGGTATTATTCTGCACTTTGTATCATTGCTCACTGCTCATGGTTTATCTTTGTAACTATGTAGGCTATTTTATTTCTGTAAATATTTGCACATCCTGTATATTCTGTATTCATGTAAGATCTGTACCTGGTGTATATTTTGTAACTATGTAAGTTTTGCATCTTCATACTTGCTGCGCCTTCTTACCTACGGGTTTGGTGTGCATAACAAATGAATAAACAAACAAACAAACAAACACTGTACAAGTAATTTGAGGAATGAGATCTTACAAGGTATAGTAGCTTGAATATACCATAATAGAGGAGTGGCATATACCTTAGACTAGCAGGTCCTGAATAGCCGCTAGACATTCCTTGAAGATTAGATTTGTCACTTCCTTTCGGAACTGCAGGAATCTGGGAGGGGTCATGACTGCTACAGGGGTGGTGTTGGTGGCATAGCAAGAGAAGACCTGTTTCATGTTTTTTTCTTTGTGTGCTAGTTTAGTCTCAAACCTTGCACAGGCCTAGCTCCTAGAGGAGTGTGTCCCTTTTGGGCCCTCATGTTTTGTGGCTGGGAAGTCTTGTGTAGATAAGTAGTTGCCTTATATGTCATGCAGGCAGTTATGAAAAGTGTCCTGGATGGGATAGGTAGCTAGGATACCATTGACAAGGCAGAGCTAGCCCTGTCTTCTTCAAGGACACTGCATCAAAAGATCTCTGTCACCAACCAGATTTCCTCTGCGTGTCTGCTCAGTCCTCGGATGTGCAGTTGCCAATCCCAGTTTAGTCACTGGTAATATGTTGTGTGGTTATTGATTTTTTATTTATTTGTTGCATATTTGTAGGGTGCCTTCACAACAAAAGGTGTTTCAAAGCACCACAAGACAAGAATGGGAGGGGGCACAGGGGAGACAGATAACAAAAACGGCCCTACGAGGCCTTGTGACATTCGGATCGTGCAAGAGCAGTAACAAAAAGTGCGAAGGAGTGCAGTGGGGTGGGCGGAAGGGCGTGAAATGCGAGGTGCTAGGGTGGGAAGGGAAGTGAAGGGTAAAGAGTGAAAGGGGAGGTTTGAGGAGGGGGAGAGGATGACAGAGGCTAGGCGAGTGCTAAGGGCAGTCCAGGAGGGCAAGTGCCAGGGGTTGCATGGGGTGCAAGGGGTGAGGGTCAACTTGCTAAGTGCGACTGGGGAGTTATCAGGGTAGGGGAAGAAGGAAGAAGAGAAAAGTAGGGGCTTGAGGCACTTCCGTAACTTAAGGAGATCCGGCTCAAGCCTGAGAGGGGAATGGAGGCCATTCAAGAGGGAGGCTCCTGCGGTTAACAGTGTCTTATCAGTTGGCTGTGATAATACGTTGGTCAGTTCCTCGATGTGGAACTTTTTGATTCTAAATGCCCCCACAATAAATCAAAGCTTTCGACAAAGGCCATGAAAGATGGAGCGAGGTCGGTGTTAGGACCTGCTGCATCACCGCATACTGTACATTTATGTGAGAATGCTTCGTTTTCGGTAAATTGGTGCTTGGATGTTGTGCAATAGTGAACTGATGCCATGCCAGACTTCCAAGCTGTAGGTTATCGCTGACTGGATAATGTGATATAGTGTATGAAAGGCTGGATGATGCACTATAATAAATTGAGGTCATTGTGCTGTGTGGTGATATATTGATGCAAGGATGCCATATTGTAGTTAATTGCTGACGGCATGCCGTGGTATTTTACACTGGTAGCAGCCGGGGGATGCATTATAGTGATCTGATGTCAGGATTATGCCCTATAATAAACCTATGGAAGAACGATGTGTTATGATAAAGGGATAGAGGATGTAGAGGTGTAGCACACATAAGTAAGAGTGTTAATAGTGAAGTGATGTCGGAAAGAGGTGGCATTATTTCTAGTTGTCAAGATGCTGTACATGTTGACTGAATGCTGGTCTATAGTACGGGTTTACCAATATCCCGCTTGTAAATCCGGCGGCATACCGCCAAATGTACCTACCATTACTGGTGCCTGAAATGCCACAATTACTGGCATATTACAGGTGCCGGCAATGGTAGGTTAAGCCCCACTCCATGGACTCCATGGGGGGGTTGCTGGCATTACCGGCACTGTTAATAGTGTCTCTGGCAGTGATCGCCTCACACGCCAGGTCTTGGCATTGGCATAATCAAATGGGACCCACATCGCCAGGTGGTGCCATAACATGCCTAATGCAGCCTCCTATATGTGGATGCTGCCATTGCATGCTGGCCATAATATCAGGTATGGTCATGATTTGTAACTAAATCCTCACACATCGATATTCTGCCTCCATGATCAAAGTGCTGATAATGAACAGTAACTGACCTGGGAACCTTTTCTCCCAGCATGCAACACGGTTGGGCAAATATTAGTTTAGTGTTTGTATGAATTTCTTTGCAGCATGCAGTGTTGTTTTGCATATGAGAGTTTGGGGTTTGGGGATTGTCGTTCACAGAAAGTAGTGTCCTGTACATTTCAAACAAAAAATAAATAAACAGCTGCTCAGTCCCTCGCGGGCGTTCATCACTCTTTCCAAGCCAGACACAGTCTGGAAAATAAGAGTTGGTGTGGGCTTTTCTGGGACTTTCTTTTCCAGCGTGCTAAGTTTGGATGCACAAATGCAAAGAGACAGTTCCGTGGGTTGATAAGTCAACTAATTTAAAATGTCCAATCTAAGATTCTCTATGTGAGCGAATCAATGTAATCACCTAAATACTTCTTATTGAAATTCATCAATTCTATTTACTGGTGAAATTATCTAGTAGTTGTTCAAGAACAAAATATACACAGTTACAAATAAGCAAACGCTTAAAAAGTCAATGTACAAGGATTGATTTACAAATTTCCAATTATATTGTCATTACAATCTCTATCTCCTATTGCCCATCCATGCAAAAGTGTTTTAATTCGGCCATTTCACACTCATTTCATTCATCCAGTTCAAGTGAACGCAGAGTTTACCATTAATGAGATTGTACAAGAGGGCGGAGCAACCTCTGACGGGCCCATGGGATCAGAGCTCACAGTTGAGTACTTTTAAGACGGGATAGCTGCACCTTGAGGAGGATGCGGTGCAGGATTCTCTTACTCCAACACAAAATGAGGACGACTCAATAGTTTGGCAAAGGGAAGTCCGTTTAATGACAAGTAGAAAAAACGGGGAAACAAATGGAAATCAACAGTGATGCGATCGCCTGTCTCACTTCAACTGCCAAATTCTTCAACTCCCAAATTCTTCATTCAGACAGCAATAGTTATAGTACATTCTCATCATCATTGACGTGTAACATTCAAAGTTTGTCACTCAAAGTTTGTCATGCAATTCTATTAGTCGGGAAAGGTAACTTGAGTTAACTTTACAATAACAAAATGCAAGTGTGATCCCAGCTTACAAAATACAAGTACAGTCCCAGTTATGAAATACCAATACTAGTTTAGTAGTATAATTATTAGTTATTATAAATATAGGTTTTAAGTGCTAATGAAAATCATGGTAGGACTTTTTGTGTTTAATATAATAATGGCATTGTTCTTGAATGTGCTCAATAAAACCCTGAGATGGTGCCCTGCGATCAATAAAACAATGCAATAAATTATTGTCAAGGGTCGCTTAAACCAATCAAAACGCACTGAGGTTTCTGCTATTGTCCTCTTAATTGAATATGTCATGTCATTTCTCTTGATGCCTCACCCTCATATCCCCAAGCTACCTCCTGAGAACGTCAGCATCTCCAGAGGCCTACAATCTACCTGATGTAAGGGCATGAGCGGACTTGAACTCTGCCAGTGCAGGAATGAAAGAACCAGATGATAGCTCTACTCTGCTTATGCCCCCAGACTCTGAAACCTCCTCCCAGTCAATACAGGATTTCCTCATCACTTCCACATTTCAGGAAGAAGCTCAGATCCCTCCTCTTTAAGGAATAGCACCCCATAACATCTAGGTCCACACACTCTCCACTTCCCACCTAACCAGAGTTTTGGTGATTTACTCTCCCAGTTTCCTCTCATGTTTGCTTGTAGATCCCTTATTGGCAAAATGGCACTTCCTGCTTCCTTGTATATCTGCTTCCCAGGTTACTGTGCACTTCCCTCTAAAACCTGTAAAATGCTCCATTGATTTCTGGTGCTAGGTCCGCACTCAATAAATACACTAATAATAATAATGAGGCTAATATTGTGCGCTTAACATCGTTTTGCAATGATTCTCCTTGCTCCCTAAATCATGGCATTGGGCCTCATTACGAGTTAGCCGGTCCGGAAAGAATGGTGGTTGTAAATCCGCCACCACCGTTCTTTCCGGACCGGCTGATTCTGAGTCCTGCAGGCGGGAGGTGTCACTCCCGCAGGTTTAACACCAGCCGCCTGCAGGCGGACGTGGAAACACCGGCCCCATTACAGCATGGTGCCGGTGTTTCCACTTCCCCATTCCCATGGAGTTGTATGGAACTCCATGGGAATGGGGATTTACCGAATTCTGCCTCCGGAATTACCAGGTCACCGGGGTTGTAATGCCCCAGTGATTCTGGGAATCACGGAGACGGAATGGTAATACGAGTCTGGCGGTATCCTGCCATTTTTTCCGGCTCGGTTACCGCCGGAATACTAATGAGGCACATTGTGTTTTGGGCTAAATGTGTCCCCGTTCGGATCTGCTGTGTCTAATGCATCATCGTATCTGTTTGTATGTCTTGTTCTGTTCACTGTGCGCCTGGAGGCCCGTGGGCGAGTAGCGCTATACAAGAATTGCAAATAAATAAATCATGCCGATCTCTTCTTTACAAATACTGCCACATTCATCAATGCTTCATACATTTGTGAGAAGGTTCTACCTCAATGCTCATTACACTATTTTCAGAGTTTCGCTACATCAATGAAATCATGGCAGGGTTCTGTAGAGTGGATAGAGTTGTCAAGAATGCCTGTACTTAGTATGCAAATCAATTTTCTCTCTGCGCTATCATTTACTTAAAACCCATGACTGGGATTTCCATTCTTACTACTATCATACGACAGTCCTCTGTGCATAACACAATCATGTAAGGTTTCTCTTTGGGGAATAGATGGAATGAAATACCTTGTAGCATATGTAATAGGGATATTGCTGGTCTCTGAGGGGTTCCATTCCCAAAGGTAGAGTTCCTTCATAAGGTCTGCAATGAGATCCCCTTCTTCATGTCCTGGTGTCCAATAGGAGGTGACTCAGAGATCAGGGTCCCCCATCCACTTTATGGATGTTGGGCCCGGGTCAATTACTGGGAGAGTCCTCTGGGGCCTGACTATGGTCCTCAAAACTTTGCAGGACAAAGACTCATTGCCTGAACCCTAGACATGTATTAGGGTCTTGGCCAGGCGAGGCCTCCACCCTTGAACCATCAGGGCAAGCCAGCCATGGCCCTAATCTAGACATTTATCATTGTCTTTACGTCAGTGGTTGAAGTGCAATAAAAGAAGTAGTGGAACTATATTCCCTTCCAGGCCGCACACGCTCCCCAAAAACACCATCACCACGCTCCCACCCACGGACAAGGTAAACCCCATACCTAGGTCCTGCCTTTCCTCCATTCCTCTCCAATCACTGTGTAAAGGCTGAAAGAATCAAAGTGAAAGGAAATGCTAAATGCATCTTAAAAAACCCCCAATACTTTTATTGCCCCCCATGGCGTGCATCTTTACGCACCCTATCCTTTCCAATCACTCACGATGCGCACCTCTCAAGGGTCATGCTAAAGATTAAAGCCAACCCTCCCACCTATCCATTAACACCACGTACTGTGGTGTGCTTGCAGTATTTTCACGTCTAGGTGCTTGTATGCAAAATAAACTTTCGGATTACTGCAGGGCTATGATGGGGCTTGGGAATGGACTTTTTCCCAAGCAGGCAACTGAGAAAAGGACAGCAACCAGCAACCTAGCAGTACCACAATAGCTTACCATGATGTGAGGTTGGAGCTGATCCAGCAGATCCCAGGTTCGAATCCCCAGTAAGGTGAAAAACAAAAACATGTGCCTCCTGTTTAAGGAAACGTCGAGCCTCTGGCAATCAGATTCCAACTGAAGTGCATATTTGAACTTCTTCCTACATTTTTATTTTAAAACGAAACCATTCCGGAACAGTTTCTTGTTAAAATAAAAGTATAGGAATGGTGAAACTTAATTTAAAAAGTAGGGGAGCAACACTGCTCCCAACCGCTCCTGCCCACTTCGACCACTGCTTTACCATAGCCAAAAACTCTCCCTCACACATTGAGAGAGCATACAACTCCACTTAGCCTACACCAACCCTCCAACAATTTATTTATTTATTTATTTGCATTTGTATAGCGCACCTGCAGCCCGGAGGCATCAAGGCGCTGTTACAAGGATTTTGTAAGAAGTTTTGATTCATATGTTGACGGGCGACCCAAAGGTCGCTTGGTTACAGGTATAAACTACATGAAATATAGGTGTGATCAGATTTAAATACAGGTAATTAATACAATGAGTTCATTTTTACATAGTGATCATTAATAGTATACTTTAGACAAAAAGCTTGGTTTTGATTGCTTTGAGGAATGCTTGCTGGGACTCGATCATTCTCAGGTGGGTGGGGAGTGCATTACAATGAGTGGCTACCAATGTAGGAAAACTGGAGCCCCCAGCACAGACTTTTTTCGAGTCTTGGGCGTGAGAATCACGTTAGAGTATGCCTTCCTCAGAGGTCTTGTGGCAGTGTGCTTGGTGATTCTTTGAGCCAGGTACAGGGGTGTAAGTTCATGGAGGCATTTATGTGTGAGGGCGAGGGTTTTGAAGACAATTCTCTCTTTGACAGGGAGACAGTGAGCCTGCCTTCTCACTTCAGAAATGTGGTCTTTTCTTGAGGTTCCTCTGGCCGCCCTGAGGACGTTGTTTTGAAAGGATGAAAGGAAAGGTTTCCCCTTAAAGGAGAACCGTTCTATATTTCTATCAATGAAGGTAGCGAGTTCAGCGCTGCTGTTACTACTTCACACGGAACACCAAATGGACTCTTTCAATGTCTGCAGGACCTGTGATGAACACTGCAGTCATGAGGGATACTTTATTTTGAGTCCACAACTCCCCAAATGTAGAGAATGGCACACAGGAAGCTGAATATGCTAGAGAGCCAAAGTATTCAATTCCTTGCACACGCCATGCCGACACCGAATCGAACAAGTCCAGAATCTTACCCTACATGTTTCCAATCAGTAATCCACACAATAGAAATAGCACAGCCCGTATCCCCAAACGGGAAGCGTTGAGGAAAGCATAAAATCCTACATGGCAATTGGGCCAGATATAAGTTCCAACTCACTGAGCCCAATGCAGAACCAGATGAAACCGGGAAAGTCAGTCCTGACCCCCACTTAACTGTCCCTCAAAGGTGCCAACCTTCAGTGTTAGATCTGCACTAGTGTAGGAGAAAACACACTATAAAGGCAGCTTGTAGCTTGTACCAGCGGCTAGGCGTGAGGTTGTGGCTGGTGGTTGGAGGGGTTTGGAGCACTTTCCAACAACTGTGAAAAGGGAGGTATTTGTTGAAAGTGAGATGGAGAGAAGGATCCAAGAGGAAATGAGAAGAGGCTTGAGGGGGGTGGGTAACATCAGGAGAAGGTGGGGAAGATGTAGAAGAGGCGATTCTGCTATGAGTAGGTGGTAAGGATCAAGATTAGGTGGCAACATCAGGAGAAGGTGAGAAGAGGCTGGAGGAAGTGGTAACATTAGGAGGAGGGGTCGAAGACTTGGAGGAAGTGGTGTCATCAGGGCCTGAAGATTTGAAGGGGGTCGTAATAGTAGAAGGAGGTGACAAGAGCCAGGAGGAGGAGAGAACATGTGGAAGGGACGATATACGCAATACGGGGGACCTAACAGCTAAAGGAGGAAGAGAGAAAAAGAGAAAGAATAGAAAGCTCTGGTCAGGACAAGATGGTGGGAGAAGGAAGGAGACAGGGATCAGGGGCACCATCAGCTCAGAGAGATGATTGGAGTGGGACTCCCCAGGGGTACAATCCACAAGTTGGAGAAGGACTCTGGGGACCAGAGGCTAATAAAGGGGAACTCCTGGCTCCAGCGGAAATGCAAAGGAACGTCAGGAAAAAGTGGTAAGAAGCAGACACAGTCCAGACCCATAGGTGGAAACTTGGCATTAGGTAATCATAGATATGGGACCAAAGAAATGCAACATTTATTTATTTAGCCTAAACAATCTCTGTGCTACCCTGGGGAGAGGGGGCTTGGCATTCCCCAGGGTGAAAGACGTTTACTTCACAGACATGAAGATTTTTGATATTTTCTTTTACTTTTTGCCTAGAAGCTTTTTGCCTGATAATAGAAATTGTAAATACCACTTTCGGTATGGTCATCTGTGCATTCCTGGGTATGCAGTAATACAATCGCAGCAAATATGTTGCCTGTGTCAAAAATTGCATCAAAAATGCTGTGGTTTGACTCAGTAAAGGTGTACTCCGTTATACCATTTAAGGGGAGCGAGGGTTGCAGGGGTGTCCCCCGCCCCCCTTAAATGGTATAATGGGTCCAGGGGTTGCGGGGGTGTCCCCCGCATCCTTTACATGGATTGCGGCGGCAAAACCACAGCCTTTTTGCCGCAAAATTTTGTGTCTTTTTTGCAGCAATTTTAACACATGGAACCCATTCCTGCAGGACTCAGTGAAAGGTCATGAAACTCCTACTTGACTAATACATGTTGTAGCGATACTTGAATGTTTATAAAATATGTTCACATCACACTCCCCTTAAACTCTTCATGTTAGGCCTGCTCTGGTGCAAGTATGCTTCCAGCCATTGATATTTATAATACATGTAACATCTGCTGAGTTGGAAAGAAATCAGACTAATATGAATCTTATATTGCACAACAGACACATATTTAAAGAGATTTAAGAAAAATGTGTATAAAACCAGTTTTTGTTATTGAACTTATCAGCCAAGATATTGGAAGATTGGAAGAGTGGGATGCAGGTTGTATTTACAAATTTGTTTCCACCCAGATGGCTGGCACCACTGCCACTGAGCCTCCAGTTTCCTGCATGCCCCTCTCCCAGCTGCACATCCCTGCATCCCGTGACCCGCTCACCACCTGCATCCCCACCTCAACTCCACTTGCAGGAACTGATTCACTCCAACTCGCACCAGGATCCTAGGCAGAGGCTGCTACCCAACCCCGGGTGCCCTCTGCCACTCTTTGGACTCCTTCTGATCTCCACCCAGTGGTGCAACCCCTGCGGCCTGTGCTGCCTCCACTCCTTCTCCCTGCCAGGATCCTGGCCATCAGTGAAAGGAATGAGGGGCTCTGCCCGGAGCCTACCGGTGGCCATTTTCACAGCAGCCATGATTTCTTTGTGAGCAAAAACCGGATTGGGTGCTTCGTTTTTTCTCACAAACAAAATTACGTTTAGCACAGAGTCCTTTACCTGGGATTCTAAAAACAATAACGTCCTGTTTGGCAGGCTGTACCAGGCGTTAATGACCCATTGCACCCAACAAAGGACCATGCTTTCCTCAGGCCTATTAAGCTGTACAGAAGACCATTACCACCCAGTATGGCCTGCAGCATGCTGCATTATTGCTTATATAAGTGGTAACATGCAAATGTAATTATTTGCACCGATGACATTCCATAGCAACAAAGATGTAATCCCCTGTAGTGAACCAAGCCATGCTCTAAACATACTGCCATGAAGGTCTCCCTGTCAACATATAGACAGACACTTATCGTGAATGAACAGAGAGCTAGTTTAGAAGAAAGAAATCTGAAAAGATGCTAAGGTTTTGCTGGCAGCTTTTATGCCATCCATTTCACACTGTGTACTGGCTCTGGCAGCAGTCATTGTGATCTCACATTTCAACTGCATATGTTTTAACATTGAGTAATTATGACATTGTGTTATCACAGATGTGAACTAATTAGGCGATATGCCCCGAGGGTCCCTTGACGAGGGCGGCGGTGCCGTTACTGACAGGGTAGGCCCACCGCTGAGGGGCATATAGTCATTAGCACTCATATAGATCCCTACACGGGAGCTAATGGTCTAAAGAAATAAGAAGAAAATGACCTTTGCTGCGTGGCTTGGCACCGCACAGTTCTGTCCCACGAAGTCTGTTCAGCAACATTGAAAACGTACAAGAACAGCACTGTGTGGCACAAGTCCACACAGCAAAGGTCATTTTCTTTTTTTTTTAAAGACACCATTAGCACCTGTGTAGGGAACTACACAGATGTTAAGAGGAGAGGGGGGGAGCAGGAAGGAGGCACAGGTTACCTAGGCGACTCGGAGAGCGGGCTTGTATCATGCAATGCAGCCCACGCCCACGTTCTGATCATCCTGATTGGCCACCGCCCCCTTGCAGGGTGCTAATGTCACAGTTAGGTTGAACTAAGAATGTAAATTACAGTATTGTATGACGATGCTGCAAGCTTTTTGTGGCTTAATCATTATATCAAGGATATAATAATTCTATGCTTTTCTTTTATGTATCCAATATTGCCAGCATTATCTGTGCTTAATAAAGATGCCTGGCCATGGTTCCAAGGCAATAATGAGAACCTTTATATGAATTCATGACTGCCTTGGAACCATAGCCCAGACAAAACTGATGCAACTCTTTGCAGGGTTTTTGTTTATTACTATTATAGTTAGGTTCTGAATAATATCACCTACAGTTCTGGACTCATAAAGCACAGAAAATACAGTTACGTTTTAACAAAACAGTGTCACTAGAAATGATAGTGTCTCAAACCTGTCCCCCTCTCTGTCATCCCACAGATATGTGTCTGGGGGCTGGGCTTCGAAGTAAAGTAGAGAAGCTTTCAGCAGCTTGCGGATTTCTGAGGTTCCATTGCATTCCCCCGGACCCTTAATATATCACTTCAGCATTCTTTCCTCTGAGTATATTCAGATATACATGCAGTTCTATGGGGATTCAATTATCTCAATTTCATAGGAGACAATTATTTTGTCACACTTTTACAGCTGTTTGTTCAGCTTCCTATTTTTAAAATGGAAATCACCAAATGAGTTCAGTAGTTCGTTTCCTCAATTTAGAAGCCATTGGTGGGCTTTGTGTATGCCAAAACTGGGGGAAAGAGTTACATCGAAGCAATTGCTTAGAGTGGCCTTTTTTCTTGACTCCATGAAAAATTAGGTAAATGTTGCACATCCTGCTTGATGCAGCTTTCCAGTTTTTATTAATGGAAGGTTCCAACTCCTGTAACCCCTTTTGCCTCTCCCCCTGCCCCAACCCCTACCCCCTGCCCCTTTTTAGACCTGTTATTATTTTTTTCAATTTCATTTTAAATGAAATATGTTAGTCAATTTATTAAAGTATCTTTTTTATTGATTTTAGAGTATAACGACAGAATACTTTTCAATGTGAACCAAATTGAACACTCATCCCCCCTCCTCCTCCCTCCTCCCTTATAAACCCCTGAGATTCGGGACGACTTAAACACGGGCGCCAAATTGTTCAAACATTGTATGGGACTACAGTTTCAAAATAAGTTCAGGATACAAATGTTATGGGGGCACCATTGGGGCATGTAGTCACTCTGTAGATATTGGAGAACCTGGCCCAGTCCGATTGAAAGTCTTCTGTGGCCCCCTGCAATTTACATGACATCCAGGCCATAGATATAAAGTGCCATACCTTTCTTAACCATTGGAGCTGCGTCGGGGGTGTCTGTTGCTTCCAGTTTTGGGCTATCGATAACCAGGCAGCTACCACCAGGAACATTATTACTTTACGTTGGCGTTTAGTGTACGTCCTCTGCCTGGGGTCCCACATACCCACCATCCATATTTTGTCCCCAAGATTTTTGGCTCCCTGGACCATCTTCCCTACTTGAGCCTTGATCTCGTTCCAGAAGGGTGTAAGGTGCGGGCACGTCCTCCAGATATGTTTCCAGTCCCCTTCCTGCTGACATCCCCGCCAACAGAGTCCATCTCTATTGGGATACATTACCTTCAGTCTCTGCGGGGTCAAGTGCCATTGTACCAACACTTTTTTCCACATTTCACGCAGGTGGATAGATCTAGTCAGTGTAGTGACATTTTGCCACACCTCCTTCCAATGCGCTCGCGGTATTTCCGTCCCTAGCGTCGCCTCCCAATTCTGCATGTATAGCAATCGTACCTCTTACCCTTTTGAGTTCAGATGGGTGTACAGCTTTGATATTAATTTGCACGTACCAGGATCAGTTATCACAAAGGTTTCAAATTTTGTGAGGTCTCTCGTTCCAGCCTCCTCATTGATCGGAGCAGATAGCCAGTGGGTCAACTTGGCATATCGATATCTTTCCGCTCTCGACACTCCCATTTCTTGTACACAGTCTTTGAATGACCTAAGGGAACAGGCTTTATACATATTTCCGATCCTGGTGCAGCCTGCCTGCTTCCAGGAGGTGAAGGCCTTCGGATCCATCCCTCGAGTTCTGACATGCGCGTGGGCAGAGATCTGAAGGGGTTTGTCAGGGCCAGCAGCATGTCATCAGCGAATGCCATGGTTTTGTGCTCCACTCCCACCATCTGCACCCCCGCGATCAGTTGCTGGTGTCGTATCTTCGCTAAGAGGGGTTCTAGGAACAGGGCATGCCTGGTACCTCTCGTCTGTGTGACGGTTTTGGACAGGAAACTGTTCACCGCTATTCTGAGAGTGGGGCTTGTACAGTTCGACTTTATCATCTTCATCTAGGAATCTCCAAAGCCCATATACGCCATCGTGCAGAAGAGTTGCGACCATTCAACTTGGTCGACCGCTTTTTCTGCGTCGAGCGCAACTAGGATGGCCTCTATATTTGTGCATTCTGCCTTTTCTATTATGTGGCACACTCTCCTGGTGTTATCCGCAGTTTGTCTCATGGGGACAAAGCCTGCCTGGTCCCCGTCCACTAGATGGGACACGTGTACCGTCAGCCTATTGGCCAGAATTTTAGTAAAGAGCTTTGCATCCAAATTTATTAGAGCAATTGGCCTATATGACGCAGGGATGGTAGGGTCTTTGTCCGGCTTCAGGAAGAGCACCAGTTTTGCTTCATTCATTGATGACGTTATGTTACCCCAGGATTTGAAGGTGTTAAACAGCGTTGTCAGTTTGGGGGCCAAAACATTACAGAACTTCTTGTAGAATGCTTCAGTGTACCCATCTGGGCCCAGAGCTTTGTTCTTGGGGAGTTGTCTGATGGCCTGCAACACCTCCTCCTGCGTAATGTCTTGGTCTAGCGCTTCTCGTGCTTCCTCCGATAATCTTGGTAGGGTTATATTGTGGAAATACTTCCGCTGGTCCTTCTCATCTGGGTTGTCAGTGGTGTAGAGTTGCTGATAGTACATTCTCATAATTTCGCCCATTTTGTCGTCAGTTGTTTTCCGTGCTCCCGAGAGGTCTATCAGTGCCAGTATGATCTCTCCCTGGTCGTCTCTCGGAGCTGTCAGGTGAGCAGGGTATCCGCTTTATTGGCAAGGATGTAGTACTTTTGTTTCGTCCTCAGGAGTGCCTGGCCAACTTTCCGAGTGTGGAGAAGCTCCAATTGACCCTGGATTTGTTGCATTGCTCTCCTCTTGGTTCTACTAGGATTGGCCGCTGTTTCCTTTTGTGCTTTGCGCAGTTGTGATTCGAGGACCTTTCCAACTGTGCCATTGTTTGGCTTTTTTGGACTTAGGACTTAGGCTATAAGTTAACCCCGCAGAACCGCCTTGAAGGCGTCCCACACCGTCTCCAGTGGAGTTATCCTCATATCAATTTCGGTGAAGTACCTATCTATCTTCTCCTGGATTTCCTCGACCGGGTCTTGTAGGAGTTCAGAGGGGAAGCGCCAGGTCCACACTCCGCCCCCCTTGGTTTTCAGGGCAAGGGACAATGTGATCGTGGCGTGGTCTGAAAGGACGATAGGGCCCGTCTCCACTTCCTTAATTGTCCCTAGGAGGTTCGTGGAGACCCAAATGTAGTCGATTCTCGACAGTGAATCGTGAACGTGAGAGTAATGCGTAAAGCCCTGCCGTTCCCCATTCTTTGCTCGCCAGACGTCATGCAGGGCGAGGGACTCAAATGCTTTCCTTAATACTCTCGAAGGAGCCCTTGATCCCTCGCTAGTCCTGCCCGTTCTGTCTTGAGTGGGGTTCCAGGCTATGTTCAGATCTCCTCCCAGTATAATGTCACCTGTAGCAAACTCCTCAAGCCCTTTCAACATGGCCATTAGGAAGGCTTCTTGTCCCATGTTCGGGGCATAAACCGATGCCAGCATAAGCCGCCTCCCTTCCAACGTGACATTAAGGAAGATGTACCTTCCTTCTTTGTCAGACCTGTGATCATGGATCTGTGCCTTCCGGGTATCTTTGATGGCTATCATGACACCTGCCCATTTTCCTTCCGCATTCGACTGGAAAACGTGTTTCGCCCCTCTTATCCTGAAGCGTGTTTTCTCGCTTCTTTTAATGTGCATTTCCTGATATGATAGGATATCAGCTTTCTGCCTCCAAGCTTGTCTGTCCAATTTTGCCCTTTTCATTGGGGTGTTCATGCCCCGAACATTCAATGAAAGCACCTTTACCGGCATCCTATGTGTTGTAGCCATGAGTAAATTGGTATGGGGGCTCCCTGCGACTGTCCCCTTGTATTTGAAGTTCTCTTGGTCTTGTCCGTATGTCGTTCCTTCATCTCAAACATGTTTCCCCCCCATCCCCTCCCCCTAAAACTCTTGAGGTCGGATTCAGGTTGCTATGCGCACTGAGATGAATAGTCCAGTGCTCCCGGATCGGATGGCCCCTCATCGACTTGTCGTGGGGGGTTCTAAACCCCACTGAAACTTCCAATGGATTCCTTCTTCTCTCTCTCTCAGGCTTGCTTAAGATCTTACGGGCAAGACGCCTGTGTCTAGATTCTCCGGTTGGCATTTACCATGATAGGCATTGTTGTTTTCTGCGCACTTGTTGAGAGTATTTCGGCGCACTCCACTGCCGGTCAAATCTTCTTATCTCTTCCTTTTTTGTGGACCGCCTTCCACCCATCTTGTTGCGCTGGACCCCAGGACTTCTGCTGGAGTCTTGGTTAGGCGATTTCTCCTCCACTTGTTATGCCTAATAACTCCTCGCCCTCCTCGCAAGATGTGATTCTATACTGGACTCCTCCCATGTAAACAGGAGACCGAACAGGAACGCCCATTTATATTTCACTTGGGCTGATGACAGGTGCCGAACCACTGGGCCCATCTTTCGCCTCTTGAGAAGGGTGGATTGGGCCAGATCCTGGAAAGCTGCACTTCCTGACCATTCACACTTATCTGGGGGGCTTGTCTGGTTTTTCCAAGGATTAGTTCTTTCTGGCCGTAGGAGGTCATAGCCACCAGCACATCCCTGGGTCTCGCTCCTGGTTCTTTCCCTCTCTTAGGACCCACTCTGTGGTTTCGCTCAATCCCCACCACCGGATCCTCTTCCTCCGCTGGGATCTCTGTGAACAGTTGCGTCACTGTTGCTTTCAGGTCTGGATCCCCTAAGCCTTCCGGCAGGTTCTTGATCCTCACATTTGACCTCCTCGACCTATTTTCTAGGTCTTCGCATTGTTGTTCAAGGTACGTCGTGGCCTGGGCTACCCTGTCCAATGTTTCTTCTGATTTTAAGGAGTCTTCCCCCATTTGCTGGAGTTTTCTTTCAAGTATGTCAGTTCTCTCCCCCAATTTGTTTACATCTCGCCTGATTTCCTGAATTAACTGCACCATTTCACCCCTCAAGATCTTGAATTGTTCTTGGACAGAGTTAAGTAGTTGTGTCTGGAGTTCTTTGAAGCAAGTTTGCATGTCCTCCTTGCTCATCGACCTACCCTCCATCCTTCCACGCGCCAGGTCGGGCCAAGTGGGGGAAAGTCTTCCAAAGTCGGTGTGGGTCCATCTTGTGCTCCCCAGATCTGCTTCAGATTTCTTCCCTGGTTCTTCTGTGGGGAAGATCGTATTGCCGACCTCGCCCTTGATTTGGACATTAATGAGCCGCGCTGGACTTGATGAAGGTTGGCCTGGTAGGTTCCTAATGAGTCCAGTCTGGAGCCTTGGACGTGCACCCTGTTGTAGTTCGGGGAATAAGTGTTGTGGGGTAGACCGGGCTTGGCAGCCCTGGGGCTGGTGCTGCTCTGTCCACAGGATATTGTACAGAGGTTTGTGTTTGTGGGTGGAGGGTGTTTCAGCTCAATGTGCGTAAAATGAGGCTGTCACAGCGGCAATGGGGGGATCTCTTGTCCAACAGTTCTTATCATCCGGGGTTCCAATATAGGGCCGCTTGACCGTGGACCTCACTGCGCCACCAGACGGCCTTTGCGCCTACTGGGGGGGTTCAGGACCCCGAGGCACCAACCTCCAGGGGCGCTCACAGGAGTTCTTTTGAGACGAAGGCGGGAGGGGGGATGTTGCGGCGCCTCGCTGCCGTGTCTCTGTGCCTCCCGGCCGGTCCGGCGCCAGGCAGGGCCTTTGGGGCAGGGTAGGTGTTCAGGTGGGAGGCTCTCCAGCGAGCGTCTTTGACCCCCCGCCGAGGTTCTCACCTGCGGTCCGACCACTTTCCGCTGAGTCTGGTCGGGGCCACTACTGCCTCTGGGTTTCGCTCATGCGGGCTCGGTCCACTTAGCCGAGCTTGCAAATCAGTCCTCGGCTTTCGTCACGGCCACCTGCGGCTGCTCTCTCTCCCCCTGGCGGGTCCACTGCTCCTCCGTCACACCACACAAAGCTCCGCACCCTGGCGAGACTGCTTACTTTGTTCTTTTGGGCTGCCAGTTAGGTATCAGCTAGCCGTGGCATCATTAACGCTCGATTTGCCAGAAATGCTATTTTAATGGGCTTATTTACGTGGCCTTGAGAGGAGAGACGGTTAGGTACGTCCTCCCCCGCCAGCTGCCATCTTGGAAGGGGTTAGTCCATTTTTTAACTAACCATTTTAAATATGAAAAATCATTGTCTCAACCGTTTTCTTTTCCCATTTCACAACTTTTCCATCCTTTTGCTATTCAAGTTTTCGCTACATTGATCACAGCGATTGCACAACTCTTATGAACCTGTACTCCATGGAGCCTGAATATAATTAAGATTTTATTAGGTATAATTTCAGTTTGCAATATATCTGCAAGTTTGGTATTCATCCATACATTGCTATCATGACGTTCAATTCCTATTGCTGCTTCCACCCATTTCATAGTCCTAAAGGTATTGCCAATTTCTTGTCTAACTCTCATTAATTGTTCAAATTATGATCTGCTTGTCCCCCTTGAAGCAAAACAAATGTAATCAAAGGTTTCTCTAGAGTTAATCTATTTTCAATTGGCTTCAATTTTAATATTCCCAGTACATTCATTCTTAGATTGTTTCTGCTAAATAAAGGCAAATTGATATTCTTTCTGTTAGATGCCTTTGTATGAATTTTCTTTCATAATTAATTCAATTTAGAACTCACTCTACTTAACACATTGACAACATTCTTAACACATTGACAACATGGGTGGCAAAGCCTAATAATGTAATTTTCACTTAACAAGGTCAATCCTTTTAAAGTAATTCTGGTGTTTTTTGTGAATAATAAATCAAATCCAAATTGTCCTGTGTTAAATTAAATCATCCCATGGGTGTCTGTGTTAAATACATTCCCACCAAGGTTCTCTGTGACTACTAAATGCATAATAAGCACCCGTGCTCCTATGTTATTGCATGTTGATTTATACCGCGCACCACTACAATTCATAGGCAGTCTACAAGTGCTCACGTGACTCTGCAAGAGATGGGGTTTGGGGGTTAGTGAGGATAGGATGAGAGGATAGGTTCAGAACCAGGAGGAACTGGAGTCTGGGAGTGTTGTTTTGCATGTGGGAGTTGGTACAGGAGGCCCTGTGCATTGTAAATGTATGGGTAAGACTCTGTGCCTCTGTGTGTACTTGTGTTTGTGTTAATGTTAGTGTGTCATGTGATGTTGGGGTGTGTTGTGGTTGTGCACACTGGTTAGATTGTGTCCGTAAGGGATCTAAAGTCACGGGTGGCTGTTGCTGTACGACTATCTCTGGTGTCTCGTTGTGTACTTCTGTCCTTGATGGCTTTATGGACTATGTGGTGGGTGGTTCACTCAAGGTGTGCTTCCAGAATCTCAGAGAGATGTTGGGGTGTGAACATTGTATAAAGAGATTATATAATAGCCCAGTAATAGCAAGGTTTCTAAATTAGGGACCTTCCAAATCTCCACAGAAGTGTACAGCCGTTTGCTCAACTGAGAAGGCAACTTTCCTTTGAGTGCTTTAATGTGTGTAAACACTGCTTGTTTTTGTAGGAGCAAGTCTAAATGAGGGTGGATACGGAATAGCCAGGAGCAAATTTGATGGTTAACTATGATTTAAGTCGATATTCCTGTCGTTTTGCACCACTTTATAATAATAATAATTTGGCATTTATATAGCTCTACTGAGCACTGCTTATTATTACCCACGGTGTGTGGTGCTCATTTATGACCTCAGAAGGAGAAAGATGAAAGGCTGAGTTTGGCCCTGCCAGGATTCGAACCTGCGTTAGCAAGCTCTGCAAGGAAATCAAAGTGAGCGCTCTACTTGCTGTGCCCCTTGACAGGCACAGTGTGTAGAGCGCTGTCAGGCATTTCCATTCTCTTTGAGGAATGTTGATGGAATTGCATGCCCACTTGTCCATCAGTGAAATTATAATACTGTAACAACCCAAGTAAATTAGCTGCTGCCATCACTGGGAAAATGTTGCTGAAGCTTAGATTGACTTCATGGGTGACTACGAGTATGGAGTGCTGATACTTCAATACAGGCAGTGCAAAATGGGAATGGAAGCCACGCCCACCGTAGTGACATGCAAAGTCATAGGTCAGGCATGATGTTTTGGTGAAAGCCAGTGTAGGTGTTAACTACAGGAAAAATAATGCTGTTATTGCAAATATGTGACTCTGTCATGTCAACCCCACCTGGATTGGATGAGTTTCCCTTTAACCAGCGATGTTCGAAGGGATTTTTTGCCAAAAGCATCTTAGCAATTTAAAAACAGCTTTTCTTATTTTTTTAGTGTATTTATTGCTTTTATATAACACTGACATTATCTCTAACAAGTTTTAGAGTGGTCACACATGGCAATGGGGTAAAAAGAAGGGAGAGCAACCAGGAAGTTTCAGGATAAGTCACTTTTCACAGATCAGTGAAGTTTTGGAGAAAAAGGTGTTTTCAGGGGATTCCAGAACTACAGGGCAAGAGGCAGTGAATCCTGTAGGTAATAGACTTGGTAATCAAGACATCCCACCCAAAGCGTTGCATTGTTGTGCCAGGAGGCCATCTACTAGAGTGTGAAAGCCTCAGCCTTTTGGATTTTTATAAATAAAAATGATAAAGTTAATATAGTTTCTGAAAGGAAAGTCTGCTATTCAGAACCCCCTTTAGTAATGCTACAATCGACGATCGTAGTGCACACACGTAAGTTTGCTGTGACTGTCTCTTGATATCTTCAGCAACTTCTCGGCAATATAAGAATGGCAGGTTCAAAAGTCACATGTGCATTACTAACAGCTGATAGAGCCCGACGTTCCAACAGGTGTAGTTGGATTTTTAACTCTCTCTACCTCTGGATTCAAACATAATAATTGTGTAGGCAGGTCGGCCAGTTGTCACGTTAAGCCATGACCGGTTATGATATGGTGGCTGCTGTGATTAAACAATTATACAACCACATTTGGATGTCATATTTGTGTCAGCTTGGTGAGCAGTTCTGCAGTCATGACAGGGCTGTCTGGTCTGATTTTCTCCATTACAACAATGTGGAACTTTGCACAAGATGCTGCTTCTTTGATCCCCCTGCGGGAGGGTGACACCTCCCTGCAGGGAAAGGAACCCTCCACCAAAGGTCTTCTGGGAACTTGTGCTGACAGTTCAAAGGCATTCTCACACCAGAGTGCATATCAGTGGTTTTCTTTTGAAGGGCGCACGCATGTTAAGGGAGGTGGAGTTAGAGTAGCCCAGAGGAGGTTTAGGCCAAGAGATGAATTCCACCATCTTGGACTCTGCTAGAATCCCCTACACTTTCTGCCCTCCCCATTTCCTGAATACAGAGTATTTGGGGTATGAACGCAGAAGGCAAAGGAAACCTGTTACAGCAGTTTGGATTGGACCCCTGACAGCAGGCTTGCTTTGGACCAATTCACTGTAGCATTTTACCTTTAAAAGAGGAGGAAGCACTTCCCGTAATGGATTCATCTTTGAGCTTTCAGAAGGGCAAGAAGGATTCACTTGGAACCCTGTTAAGGATATAGTCTACTCTGAAGTTCTGTTACAGAGGTGAATCTAGAAGGCTTCTAACCAGAGGCAAGCTCTGCCCCCTAACAATCCCAAGTGCTCATTTGGAGTGACACTGCTATGGACAAAGGCCTCACTGATGCGTGTACACTGGTATCAGAATCCTGCTCACAGGAGGTAGAGAACCCTTGCAGATGCTAGACAATGCTCCTGGAGTGGAAGTGTGGAAGAAACCATTCACCTTGCCCTTGGAGACCCAGGATTGGGCCTCCTAGACAATCCGAAGTCCAGAAGCATCAGAGAACCCCTGTTTACCTCCTTGAGAAATCTTCGACCTGGCTCGACCACACTCAACACAAAATGCAATGCTGCTTTTGGCACTCTTCAATATTCAATCTTCCTACTGCTCTTTGAGCCTTACCAGTGCTGCGTTGACTCAAACCATTGAAGTGGACTGTCTCGACTTGCCCTCATTGTGGCCTCGATTGTATGGAAGCAACCGACTCGAAAGCCGACTCGACCCAGCAGAAGCATTGTCTCCCTGCCAACTCGACATGATGTAAGCCATTGTCTCACTCATCTTGGATGGCTACTCGACCCACAAGGAACCCATGTCTCGAACCAAGTTGATGCCAACTTACCATTGAAAGAATGTCTTGACCAGCCAGGCACTGCTTCATGTGATAAACCAGGAATGAGACGTGGACCCAGAGAACTCATGGTGTTGCCATAAAAGTGTATTCAATGAAAATGGGGTTGGAAAATGCCTCACTGTCCCAAACCAAGGAGGTATTTCCCTACCTCAACCAAAAACAAAGGGACTGTCATGTGTCAAGATGTCCAAAACAAAAATGTCCTAGCCGTTACACTCCAAAAGTAACTCTAAGGTGCTAAGGGAAATGTCTCTGACTTGCAAAGTGTGCAAATGTTCAAGTTCAACAAAAAGGCGGACGTCCAACAAAAGTTCCAAATGAATAAGAAGGCCGGGAGGATAGCTCAGGAGCAACGTGCTCACCTTGGAAGAAAAAAAGTGCGGAGTAACACAGGTTCAATCCTCGGGTCTACGCTTAGAAACTTCTGGGTATTAAGCGCATTATAAATGATCAATTAGAATAATTATATAATAATAATCCAAAAAGCCTAAGGCATGAATCTTCCTCTGGATTCTCTGTCTCACACAACAACAATCACTGGTACACTGACCTACCAGGCTCTTTTATACAGTTCTTTGATACAATTTGGGAAGCCTTCAGGAAAGGGTGCAGGTGTTTGCTACATCCTACTCCCGACATCATCAGTAGGCTAGGCCTCTTGCAGGAGACTCGCCAGGTTGAGGCCACGCCCCTCCTCCATAAGCAACCTGCATCCTCCCCGCAGGGTGAAGACCGTGGGAAGTTGAAGGGGCCCCTGAGGGACCCTCGCGTATGGAAACAAGGCACAATCACCACACACAAACTGATACGCCAGACACAAGGTTGTATTCCCAAAAGCTAGGGTTTATTGCAAAGCAAATAGTCTCAGTTGGCCAACTGGGTCCCACGCCCTGCGACGTGTGTTTCCAGACCTCAGGGGACGCAAGGAAGAGAGAATCGTACAACAGTTACATATATACAAAACAAGCATCTTACAATCAGTGGTGACACATTCAATACCGCCCATATTGTATGTCCTTTGAACTGGGTCCGATGATTGACAATTGTGACGAGTATGACACCTTCAAACATTCATTTAGCAACAGTTTGCAATTTTGCGAGCCTACAGACACAAGTCTTTGTTTTAAAGAACACAAAGCTTCTGTTTTTGCAAGCAAGCTGCGTGCAGGGGAGAGACACATTCCAGGCCTTACTATCTCCTAGTTTCTATTTGTGTACTGGGGGTCAACTTGCTCTCCAGGGCTCTACAGGGCTCAGGAAAGGGGGGGCCGCAAAGAAGAGCATAATTCAAGCCATTTAATGTTCGCTTCTAACATTTCTACTCTATTAAAGAGACTAGCTGGCAGCTGTGTAATGATGAAGAATGCCTTGCTGCTCAATTCCAAGGACTTGTGAGGGAGGAGACCGGGCATTTTTGTCTGGGTTGCTGCGTTATGTTTCAACATGTCTCTCGTGGCCTTGCGTTATGCACTAGTGGAGCAGAATAAGTTTTCAGCAAAGCAGTTTTAACAGAAAGCAAAAGGCAAACGTTAGAGAAAACAAAATGGCGATTTCAGTCACCTTAAAATGGCCGCACTTTAGTCAAGCTTTATGGCTATATATTTCTAATACTGAACACATGAGGTGGTTGGTCTTCGGCCAACAAAGTACATTGCCTTATGATTGAGGGGTGTCTACTTTTTCTGGACTGACAAACCCTCCCATTGGCTGTGTGCCAAACGCCTCATCCGTACATTGCATCCTCTTCCGACCAAGTATCTGATTCTGATTCTGAATCTTGTACACTACCGGGCTCCTCCTTATTGTCATCAATATTGATTGACATGAATTATTTTACTGTCTTTAATTCATCATTGCCGTGAGTATTTGATTTAGTAGTGCTCTTTTTTTTTACCATCTGTACACTCTCCTCACTTATTTCGGTACATATTATGGGTAAGCAGTGTATGCAACAACAACATGTCATGAATATTCCTAGTACTGCTACTAGGATCACAAATAATTTCCTTCCCCGTGAGCCTAATATCTCCCAAAACCAACCGCTTATGTTTAAATCCCAACTTCCTTCAGGGAGGGTGACGGTCAGAGCTTAAAATGTGCAACTTTCTTATCGCTTCGAAAATTGTAGGGGAGGAGTCGCTTACAAATATGCAACACGCTGATCCCACGATTTTGCAAACTCCACCACGATCAACCAGGATTACATCAAGAGCCATTCTATTTTGGAGTGTCATTAATCTAATTCCTTTTTCCTCTAGTGTCATATTGTATAATATATCTGTTGTCCCATTTATCGTTGTCTCTAGTATTCTGGACAGTTGTCTTATATTGTACGAATTTATTGCTTGGCCCAAAAATGGTATGAATGATTTTGCTATGTCCTCTGTGATTAAACCTCCTTCCTCTTTTCACCGTGATCTTGACCTGGCCAATTTGGCTATGTCTGCTGTTTTTGAAAGGAATGCCCCAGGGAACAGGAATCCAAATAACAAGTACCTCCCCAGTTTCTAGGTAACCAGGGATATGCTTTTTCTCCACATATAAAATAAACAGGATCTCCTACATAAACTGGCTCTACCTCCTTATCAAGGAATGCTATATTCATACATCTAGTGAATGTCCCTACCAAATAGGAACCCTTCTTTCTCAGGCAAAAGGGGACAGAGCGTGGACTGTAATTTACTGGATAGGAGGGGGGCACTGTATCTTTATTTCCTTCTGGGTTCATTTGCAATGTGATTACAGATGATTTATAGGGCACAAATAGTCTGTCTTGTCGCATCACTACTGGTGTGATCGGTTGTGCTTTGTGAAATATAGAACAACCTACAAGTTTCATAATAATCTCTTCGAATTCATTCATATTTGTTCTAATTGACCAGTTTCACTTTCGTTCCATTTCCCATAATATAATGCACTCAGTGTTGCGTAACATGCAGAACTCAATGGCAGGGGCTGCACATACCAACCAATTCCCTGACCACCATGCTGTGGCAAGAGGGCACATACCCAGCAATTATTCTTTCTCAATATTGAGTGAGTCATATTCATTATTAGCAGTAATGTGTTATCCCCATAACCTTCCCTGTGTCTTTCTTCCATTGGGGACAAAGTATAAGTAATCACTGGCAAGAGTATATCTAAGCGGTGTATTTCTTCCAAATACCATAATACCAATACGGTCATTATTGGGGCTAATATACTCATTATTCACATTACTATTGTTAAGATCAGCATACAATTTTTTCAGCAATTCTTTTTGTGTAACGTTCCAGTCTCTATGTTTAACTCAGTAACAGCAGTGGTGCAGGAGGGGGCAAAAGCTTGTTCCGGCATTTTTCTCTCTCTTTCTTCTTCTTCTCCGACAATGTTCGTCGTGAATATCTCTTGTTGTTGCAATCGTTTGAATGTCAATAAGTTCGGTAATTGTCAACTGTCTATTCTGCCAGTTCTTAGCAGTCTGGATTGCTATACATTGGGCAAGATCTCTGTGCATCTGCACATTGCTCAAAGAACTCCAGAGCAGTTATCAATTGCCCTCGTACCATGTGAGCCCCTCTTTTTCAGACAGCAGTAGATTGTGTACGTGTTGGAAGGGGGATTCATCCCGTGACTGTTTTTGTTTCAGTAAATTGCAAATCTAGATTTGGAATATAGCTCTGCTATTAGCCCTGATTTGAAAAAGACACTCGTGTGTCGAAACACGTGTTATCCATAAAGGGCAATACAATAAAGATACATTATCTCATCAGCACTAAAAGTGTGGCACAGTCTTCTAAAGTGTGGAGCAATATTGCAACTGTTTTCCTAAAGGGTTGGGGTCTAAAAGCCCCCTTTTTCTGCCCCACACTAGCTGCGACATCTTGAATTGTATGAAAAACCAGGCGCATGGAAAGCTTTTCAGTTGGCACAAAACTCATCCCCAAAATTGTGGTATAACTTGTTTCAGGATCAGGCAGATTTTGTGGCAAAGAACTGGCAACCGTTTCTTTCATTTCTGGGACCGCTGTCTCTTTCTGGTCGTCTCGATCAGGCAGTTTTTCAGACGGTAATGGGACCTTTTTAGCATGCGTTGCATGAATCCACACTTTCCTTCCGTCCACGCAGATGGCTGTCTGGGTTGTTAAAAGTATCAGATAGGGTCCACGCCACCTTGGTGCAAGCAATATTTTCCTCTCAAAGTTCTTGATCAGCACCCACTCGCCGGGATCCATTGCATGCCCGGACCAGTGTACCTGATTGGTAATGCCTCCTGCACCTGCTGATGAATCAAACACAATTTTTGAATTGACAGATTACAATAAATGCTGAGCACACGGTATTCAAGCTCCCTTAACCGCTTCGGCTGCGGTGCACACCAAACATTCGCCGGTCTCCCCATCACTATTTCATATGGGGAGAGCCCAGTTCTTGCCTGCACAGATGTGTGCATGCACAGTAACGCTAGTGGTAATGCGTCTACCCAGCTTAATTTGCTTCCTGCACAAATTTTACTTATTTTGGCCTTCAAAATGCCGTTGTGACGTTCAATAAGACCGGCAATCATGGGGTGCCAAGAACAATGGAATCTCTTGTCAATCTGAAGACCTGCGCAAATCTGTAATATCACTGCGCCCACAAAATGCGGGCCATTATCTGACCATATGACACGGAGAAGACCAAAACGGGAGAAGCACTCCTTCAACATTACTTTTGCCGTGCTCATGGCGGTACAGTCTTTTAATGGATATGCTTCCACCCATTTACTGAATGCACATATAATCACTAGGACATACTTCAGGTTTTTGACATCTCTCCATTTCTATGAAATCAAAATGGATTACCTCAAATGGCATAGAGGGAGGGCCAAAACTGTCTGTTGGAGTCACCGTTCCCTTCCCCACATTGTGCTGTAGGCACGTGATACAATTCTGGACCATCCTCTCGGCATTTTTCTTTATGTGTATGTTCTCCCATACTGTGGCTAGATGCTGGACTATTTTTTTGGCACAAATATGAGTAGGGCTGTGGGCCATCGTGACCATTGCAGTTACATAGAAGTTGGGCAGCATCCAATTTGTACTCTTCTTGGCCACCCAGCAACCTTCTAGATCTAATTCAGCAGAGCCCTCAGCCCACCCTGGTATTTCGTCAGCAGCGGCTTCCACCTGCATCTCTTTGACAGTAGCAATTCCATTCTCTATCATGCAGGGCACTTCCTCAGACTGGACTGTCAACATTTTAGTATTCAAATCAGTGGCAGTTTGCTTCGCAATCCTGTCTGCAAATGTGTTTCCTTCTCCCACTTTGCATGTTACTTTTCTATGTGCCTCACATTTTACTATTGCTAGGCGCTTCGGACATGTAAGTGCAGACAGTAATCGTACAATCAAAAGGCCATGTTGAATACTGGCCCCATGTGATGTCAAGAAACCCCTTTCAGCCCAAAGTCGGCCAAAGTTATGAACCACGCCAAAGGCGTATTGGCTGTCAGTATATATGTTTACACTCACATTTTCAGAAATCTCACAGGCTCTAGTTAAAGCTATTATCTCCGCTGCTTGTGCAGAGTTGTAGGGGATTCTCTTGCTTTCTACAATAATCTTCAACGTGGTGATAGCATAGGCAGCAGTTGATGTGCCATCTGGTAATTTAAAACAGAAGCCGTCACAAAACAGTTCTCCATCTGGCTCTTTTTGTGGGGTATCTCTTAAATCAATTCTTCCCTTTGTTTCTTCCTCAGTAACCATTAAGCAATTATGGGGAGGTGATTCATTTTCACCAAGTTCTTCTGTGGGCATTGGCATGAATTCTGCAGGATTCAAAGCGCTACACCTCATACTTTGGATGTGTGGCGCAAAAAGGACAATTTCGTATCTAGTTAATCTAGCAGGCGTGAGGTGTTGCATCTGTGTTCTATTTAATAGAACGTATATGGCATGTGGCACCATCAAAATTAAGGTGTGCCCCAATACCATCCCTTCTGTTTGTTTCACTGATGCAGCAGCCGCTGCAACAGCTCGCAAATAACGTGGTAGAGCGCGCGCTAAAGGGTCCAGCGCGGAAGAAAAATAGCTGCATGGCCTATTTCTTCCACCTTGCTCCTGTGTCAAAACAGCCAACGCGCAGCCTTCACTCTCGTGTACAAACAATCTGAACATTTTCTCATAATTTGGTGTGCCCAAAACTGGAGCAGAACACAATGCAGTTTTGAGCAGATCAAATGCTCTCTGACATTCTTCATTCCACTGCAAAGGCATCACAGCATCCTTTTTTGTCAATGCCACCATTGGCTTCACAATCAATGAAAAGTTTACAATCCACTGCCGGCAATAGGAAGCCATGCCTATTATAGCACTGACTCCTTTCTGTGTTTTTGGAATAGGCATACCAGAAATGCTCTCTATTCTTTTTTTTTTTTTTTTTTTTTTTTTATTGTAATTTTTTTAGTTTTAAATCAAACTTTTATCACAACATTTTCCTTTACATTTGTTTAAAATCTTTTAAGAAATCAGCTGTTACATTTCACTCTTCGTCACCCAGGTTTAAGTTTCATTTGCCAAACAATCATCTAGAAAGTTTATTGTCGAGCAAGTTAGATGTATCGAACTTCCACCTAATATTCTTTGCCACCAATCGTCCATGTTATCATTTTTTGGCGCAAATTTCCCAAGATGGAGTTTTCTCCTAAGCTTAAGCTCTGGGCATACTGTTATAAGATGTTTAGGTGTTTCAGTGTGTATCTTACAAAATCTGCATGCGTCATCTTGTGTTTTTACCATGTGACGTGCCACGAGCATTTGATTTGTTTTTATAGCATTTAATCTTAATTTCAAGAAGCCGTTCCGATGGTGTCTCGAGGGGAATCTCTGCAAATATTTGGGCACGTTATTTAGTTTGTTTGTTAACTGACTTTTATCCAAGGTGGATGGGAGATCTTTTAGTTTTTCTATATTTTTTATCCACAGCCATTGTTGTAATTTTTTCTTTGCTATTTGTGGCTGATCGAGAAGTGTTTTGAGTGTAATGTCAGTTGCATTCAAAATTTTCTCGAGCTTATGTGCCCATTTCTCAAGTAAATTGCTGGTCTTCGAATTTCCAGATGTCATTAGTATTTTGTATGCAGGTTCAGGGTTTATGATCCGCATTTTCCTTAACATTGCGAGAGATTTCCATATTACACAGCCATGCAGTTCTTCTAAGGCAAGTTCATGTCTTATTGCGATAGTTGGGATGTAATTAGGTAAGCTTAACACTTTCCGCCAAAAAATGCCCTCCAGTTTTGTCCAAATTTCATAATCCAAGTTCCATATGGTTTCCGACCCATATGTAATTCCTGGAATTACTTTTTGAGTATAAAATTGTCGTACTGGAAGCAGACTGAACTTTCCATACAAGCTATTAATTTTTGCTCCTTGCAGAGAGAATGTTTTCATACGTTGTATCAGGTGTGCAACCCAATTGTTTTCACAAATTGACGTATTAATTAATACTCCTAAGTATCGAATTTCTTTAACAACTTCTATATTGTCGTCGTCAATCCTCCATGTAAAATCTCGATTTTTCTTTCCTTTGACTGGTCCAAATTTCATTATTTTGGTCTTGTTTACGTTTATTTTTAGTTCATTTTTCTTCATATAGTGATGTAGACCCTGAAGTAGATGTTGTAGCCCTATTTGTGTTTGATCCAGAAGGACTAGGTCATCTGCATAGGTTATACACCAGATTTGTTGGCCATTTATTTTCGGTGAGAAGCGATGGATCTTACTCAGTACATTCGGAATGTCAGCGATAAACAATTTAAATAGGACTGCAGCCAACGGACATCCTTGTTTCACCCCTCTGGTGGTATTTATGGCTTCGGTTAGATCTCCTTTACCGTTTAATCTTACTCGAATCGAGGTTTTCGTATGAAAAGCCATTATTGGGTGCAAAATGTTGGTTGGACATCCCCAATTTACAAGTTTTCTCCACAGAAGATCTCGATTAACTGTGTCGAAAGCCTGTTGCATATCTACAAATGATATGTATAAATTAGTTTTTTTTGCCATGGTTTCTAGTTTTAGTAGATTTATTATGGTCAGATTAATATCTGTCCCCACTCCTTTTGTGAACCCAGTTTGACGGTGATCCATTATACCTTTCTTAGTGGCCCATATAGTGATCTTTTGTTGTAGGAATGTTGCCATTATTTTCCCCATTGTGTCAAGAAGGGCGATGGGTCGATAATTTGCTGGATCAGCACGATCTCCCTTCTTGAACACTGGTACCACGATAGCTTCTGTCCAAGATTCCGGTAGTCGTTTCTGCTTTGCAATTCTTTCAAACAGAATCGCAATAAAGCTTGCCCATTCAGTTTTCTGAGATTTTAATTGTACATTGGATACACCGTCAGGACCTGCTGCTCTTGAGTTTTTTAAATTGCAGATTGCAATTTGAATAGCTTCTGTAGTTTCAGCTACATTCCAGTTGGTTGGTTCACAACTCACATCACATGCTAAAACTTGTTTTGTTTGATTAAATACGCCTGTAAAGTGTTGGTGCCATGCTCTCTCAGACACTCCGTTTGCAAGCATATCAGTTTGGTGTGCATTGTTATTGTTTAGAATTCGCCAGATCTCGCGCGTGTTATTAGATTGAATCAAGGATATCATTTGTTGTCCTCGTTCTTGATCTCTTATTATGGCAAATGATTTATGCCAATTACGATATGTCTGACGCCTTTGTTTTATTTGATGATAGGTATGTGTACCCCAGTGACGCTTCAATTTTCGTATGTCCTTGTTGAGTTTTTTTTTTTGGCTTTTGACCAAATTGCTCCATTCGTGCTTGTGTGTTTGTTTGTTGTTTGAGAAACTTTGGCTGCTCCTTTGTTGGTAAGGCAACAACGACGTGTAGTTGATTGAATCCTTGTCTTTGTTTGGTCTTACTCGAAATTCCTTAGTGAGGTTCTTTATCTGCTGTTCATTTATGCAAAGCCGGTTGCGTCCTTGATTTATTTCCACCGGTTGATTATACGTGACTGCTTCCTTTTTACGATGTATTGGCCAAGACATTTTTAGAATGTTATGGTCACTCCGCTCTGTTTCAATAATATTTAAATTTAAGATCTTTATCCAAACATTTCTGGATGTCCAAATGTAATCTAGTATTTTTTTGTATCCAAAGTTTCTCCAAGTGAACAAAGGAGGGGTGTCTCCTGGTATATGTCCATTTACTAGATCGCAATCTCTCGCTTCCATTTCATGATCCCAGCGCACTCTTCTTTCACTAGAGGTTCGTTTTTCTTTTATATTTGATGTTATGAGTTTCCTTTCTGTATTGAACCATGATAGGTTCATGTCTCCACATATGATTATTGATAAATCTTGATATTTCTTTTGATTTTTGTCAATTATCGATGTTACTGTTTGGATGAACAGTTCGGTTGAGATCTTTGTTGGATTCCAGTAAAGGTTGATTAAAAGTATGTATTTAACCTCCGTTTCTTGGCTAGTTGATCTCCGCATTAATGTAGCTTGTACGAAACTATTTGGATTGTTAGTTTCACATATTTCCCATCCTAATCCATGTTTGACCATGGTTATTAGTCCAGACTGCGGGCGTCCTCGAGCATTTTTTTCAGCTGGATTTAGCAGAGTGAGATAACCGTCCTTTACCGGCGAACTACACAACCATGTTTCTTGTAAACAAATTAGAAAATTATCCGTCAAATCGACTGGAAATTCTTCAAAGAGGTGCTGAAAACCTCGTGTGTTCCATGAGATTAAAGTTACAACCTCCTCACGCCCATTTTCCTCTACCTATTGTTTTCTTGACTTATGATCCGCCTCATTTTTTTTCACATTTTTCACCTGACAGATTTTCATCTGGTTTCTCATGATATCACGACGTTGTTCCTTAGCCTCAATTTCTGATTTTCTGGTATTTGAACTTCTAGGGGGTTGGGAAATGGATTCTTCCTCATCTGTGATTTCAAATCCCATGAACAATAATTCGTCTTTGGCTCCCATGAGTGTTTTCCTTACGGCATTCGAGTTGATGTGTAGCAGTACTAGATCTCCTCGTTCTTCTGAGAGGTATTCAACGATTCTTATGTCATATGTTGTAATAGTTCTTAGGATAGGGACTGAATGTAATAGTCTCATAACATTCCCTCTGTTTAGGTTTACATCGTTTTCTTCCTGAAAAATATTTTCAATCCTTATTTTTCCTAGTTTTTCTTTCTGTCTAGTTTGTTGTTGACTTTCTTCAGAACGCAATTTAATCTGTGATTGTGCAAGTGTTAACTTTGGATTTAGAGAGGCTTGATTTTTTGTCTCCGTGATATCATTTTTACCACTCTCTTTCTCATGTTGTTTATTTTTATTTTCCATTACGATCAGTTTTTCTCTAGCCGCTTTTATGTTTGTTGTTGTTGCTCTTTGATTCTCGAAGTGTCCTTTTTGAAATCCATTGCGAGATTCTTTCAAAGCTAACTCGCTAGTTTCGTCCACATCGGAATCAGCCGTTTGTTCCTCAACAAAATTGTCAGTATAAGTTGACAAATCACATAGGTCTACTGAGGATTCTATCGATTGCACAGAAGCGTTGTCAGAGTCTATTCTCATTCTTTTTTTCAAATTTGGTGGGATAGGGTTGTCTGTTATCCCCGTTATTTTTATCAAGGGTTTTTCCTTTTCTTGTTTATTGATTGAAACCGATTTTTCTCTTGCAAAAAGACTTTGTTTTGCTGGTGTGGGTAAATTTCGAATAAACTTTCTTGAACCAGAGGAATTTTTTTTCTTTTTTATTACATCCAGGTTTTTTTTTTTATCCGTTTTTTATCTATGCGAATTTAGGTTTTCCAAATTTGATTGGTCAGCCTTTGCTTCGTGCGTAATGGTTTTTGCTGCTCCTCCAAATATGCCATAAGTTGTTTTTTTGTTTGTTGCATTTTGCAGGTACGTAGATGACCCAGCTTGAGCGTCATCTGCTGGTTCACTTTGAAGGTCTCTTGCAGACAGGTTGTCTGTAGACTTTGTTTGTACTTCTTTAAGCAGTGTACTGCAGTTCTCCATAATTGATTGTTTTTCTTTATTTGCTGGATATTTATTTATTTGATTTAGTGCAGTTTTTTCCTGCGATAGGTCTTTTTGCTCGATATTTATTACTTCTTTGTTGTTTTGTATTGTAAACCTGTTAGGACTCCTGTCTCCACACGTCTGAATAGGCGTTCTTACTTCAAGGTCTGTCATGCCGGCCGCATTTTCCATCTCTCTATCTTGTGTACTTGATTCTTGCCTCATACTTTCCCTCAGAAATTTCATTAGGCGGCTTTTTTCCATGCAATCATTTTTAATCTGTGTACTTAATTCAGTGTGACGTGACCAGGTTCTGGAAGCTTCATTGCCTATTTGATGAGATAGTTCCCTATTAGCGGTTTCCAATCTATTGATCTTGTCATTTAACTGACTTAATAGTGCATTGTTATTTTGAAGTTCGTCATGAAGTGATTCATATAATTTAATGAAGGGAATTAGAGCCAACGAGGAGGCAGCGAGGACATTATTATGTATTTGAATGGCAGCCGCCGTTGATATATTGGTTTTTGTCGCAGCCTCATTTTCCAGATCTTGATTAGAAGCCTCTTGCTCTTCGGGCTCCCTTTCCATTCCGACTTTGTGTCTTGCGGTGTTTGAAGCTGATGTCCCTGGATTCGTATTTTCAACTTGTGTTATTCCAGGCGTTGAACAACTTGACATCAAATGTGAGGAGTTATTTTGGCGGTTTTTTTTCCTTTGCTGATCATGTAACTTGCTGCTTGAACAAAGTGAGGAATTTTCCAGTGGATGATTTTTTTTTGGCGTTTGCCTTCCGGTGAGCGACGCACTTTGTTCTATTTGAGTATGGTTTTTAGGAGACAATTCAATAGTTATGTTATTTTTGTTCTTGTCGATCATTTCAATAGGTCCCGTTGTATCACGTCTGTCTTTGTTTTTATATTTATCTGTGAAGCTTTCAGTAAGTTTATGCCTCATGGCTTCAACATCTGCTTTTAAACGTTCCGTTAGGCGTGCTTCTCCACCTGCAAAGTCAAAACTAGGTGTCTGTTTTGGCGTATTTTTCTGCCAACTTTCATTATTATATTGAGCATAGGTTTGTTTGTGTAATGTTGGTAGCCCTGGTTGTGAGTTGGTTTCCATATTCTCTTCCATGACCCTTGATTTTTTGGCCATGTCCTTTTTTTCCTTTCCTTTATCCGATCCAAATGAGTTATTGAGCTCACAAAGTCCCAGTTTCTCTGAGATCTTAGTTGTTTGCGCTTTTCCATCTACTGCATCATTTTTCTTGTGGTCTGAGGGATGATAAACAAAGCGCATGAGACTCTCTTCGCCTGACCGCTCTGGGACTGCTAGTTGTAGCAGTTCGTGATCGGTCACGTCGAAGGGGGAATCAAACATTAGTGTATTGATTTCAATCGGGTGGACAGATACTACTCCATCTTGGATTTCTTTTTCAAGGGCATTTTCACCATTCAGATTGGTTTTTTCTATGCGTTGGTTTAGATCATCAATATTTTCGCACTCGAGCATTATAGTATCTTTATTGGCCATGTTTATTCCACTGGTATTGATGTTGCAATTTGCCTCAAGAATGTAATTAGCGCCAGTAGATGTTTTCGCTTGTGTGAGGTGTCCATTTCCCACCATGACCTCTCTTTGTATGTTTGTAGTGGAACGACTAGCTAAATATTTGGTGATTATTTGCGCAAGCGGGGACACAGAAAAAGATTCATTATTTGAGTATTTTGAGTTAGCGCTTGTTGATGTCCTAGGCACCTCCTGTGCCAAACAAATCTTGTTTGTCATTTGCTGTTCTGAACTCGACCAATTATAACCCTCCAAACCATGTGGTTTGGTACATGTTTTCTCACTCATAGTTTCAGTATTTTCAATATGCCGTGTGCAAAGCTTTTGCTTGGAGCGTGTTTGTGGTCCCACCTCCACCATATCGTTTCCTTCTTACCTGACTCGTCTGCTGGCCTCTTTGCTGACTGTAGGCTTTTCTTGCCTTATGCCGGAGTCGCCGAACAGCCTAACAGTACAGCACCAGCCCTTCTGCCACCAGGGCTTACGCCGCGAGGGTGAAAGCGAGTGTGTTTTGTTCTTATTTCCTGTCACGTGACACCTCACGTGACCAACGAGGCTCCGCCCCCTCCTGGGAACGAAGCACGACGCTGCAAGGATTGTGAACAGCTGAAGGTGGAGAGATTCGCCTTCCACCACGCGAGTCTCTAGGTTTGCCAAAAAAAGTCCTCAGCAACTGTAGTACACCGCTCGGCAGAGAGCGAGTGTGTTTTGTTCTTATTTCCTGTCACGTGACACCTCACGTGACCAACGAGGCTCCGCCCCCTCCTGGGAACGAAGCACGACGCTGCAAGGATTGTGAACAGCTGAAGGTGGAGAGATTCGCCTTCCACCACGCGAGTCTCTAGGTTTGCCAAAAAAAGTCCTCAGCAACTGTAGTACACTGCTCTCTATTCTTTCCGGGGTCAGTCTTCTCCCTTCTCTCGAAAGTAGGTAGAACAAATAAGCCACCTCCTTACGAAAATATTGGAATTTCTTTAAGCTTGCTTTATGGCCATGTGCTGCTAAATGTGTTAACAGTAAAACAGTGCTCTTTTTACAAATCTCTTCTGTATCTGCAGCGTTCAATAAGTCATCTATATACTGTAATATACACAACCTGTCGGTAATTCTAGCATATCTAGCTGTTCTTTCAATGCTCTGCTGTAAATACTCAGACTCTCTGTGTAGCCCTGTGAAATGCACGTGAATGTAAATGATCGTCCTCCTAATGTGAAGGCAAACAGATATCTACTTTCCTTGTATACTGGAATGCTAAAGAAGGCATTTTTCAAATCAATCACACTAAAGTACTCTGCTGAGGCAGGAATCATTGTCAAAATTCTGGTGACGTCTGGAACCAATGGGAATTGAGGATCTACTACTTTGTTTAATGCACGCAGATCAATTATGAAACTATATAGTACCTCATTACCTCCTTTCTTATACACCGGAAGAATCGGACTGTTACATGTACTGCCTGTAATCTCTTCAATCATCCCCAATTTTACCAAATCCGAAACAATGCTTTTCAATCCTTTCTCTCCTTCTGCTGAACTTTTGTACTGCCGAATACGCAGTAACGTTACTCCTTCTTTTAGAACAAATTTTACTGGCTCATGCATCCCACATCATTGTCATTCATTGCCCATATACAAGTTGGCACTTCACTCAATTCTCCTGACAAAGGCTTGGACAAAAATTCAGATACTGGTACATTCTGTAGCAAAATTGTCAAGAACACTCCATCTGGTGTGCAATGGATAACTGCACTCAGTTTTTTCAATAGATTTAACCCCAAAAGATTTTCCCCACAGTTTTCAGTTGAGAGAACTGGACAATATTCAGTGAATGGACCTAACGTCACTGCTACTGGTTGGGACACTGGATTTATTACTGGGATACCTTCCAACCCTACTGAAATATTTCTTTGCCCTGACAGTGGTATCTCTGGAACCAATGATGATCTATCGAGCACTTTTGTGCCCCCGTATCTACGAGAAAGCTATGCTCTCTATTCCCAACTTTCATTTCTACGTAGGGTCCTTTTTGATTCACGGGAATAGGCACTGCTTCAGACCCCTGTCTTGGGCTGTCCTATTGAGGGAACAACACATCATCTGATGTGTAATCACTACTATTGCTGTAGTACGTATTTGATTGGGTGTCAAAAATTTTCCCACCCCTTGCTCTATTCCCATTTTGCGTGTTTTGATGCTTCTGATTCTGGGTAAGAGCAGTTTGATCCTGGGCTTGGTTCTGATTTTGGGTACCATTTCCTTGGCTATTTTGGTGCTGCTGCATGTTGTTTCTATTCTGCCCATTTGTTCCTGGATGCCCCCTATGCTGTCTTCTCTGGCCATACCCATTTTTATTTTGTAAATGTGGACATTGCGCTCGCCCGTGACCTTCCTCCCTGCAGTACGCACAGTGATTTAATCCCAGAAGCCCTCCATGCATGTTCAAATTACCTCTGCCTTGTGCATTCCCTCTCCCTCTTTTGTGTCCCGCAACTTGCTGAAGTAGCACCCTTGTTTTCAAATTCGCCCTATCCTTCACCTCTTTCTCTTTCTCTGTGTTCACTCTGTTCTCATAATGTTGGGCCATATGTAATACTTTGCTCAACGTTTTTGCTTGCCATGCACTTTCTGATGTCATTATTAGGTTTTGAATTGGAAGTATTAACCCTCTCACATACTTATCAACAAATAGTCTTTTCCCTGCTTCTGTGCTTACGTCCTGTCCACTAAAGTCTGTAAATACTTCCTCGAATCTGTTAAAACAATCTGTAGCTAACTCATCTTTGCCCTGAACGCCTGCAGTCAATTTGTCCCATTGAATTCTTTTTTCTGGAACAATTTCTTTCCATTTTTGTATTATCCGTGCTGGTAACGCCACCATATTTGCCCCCGGTTTTCCCCCCGCTTCTCTATTCCTAACCTCCACTATTAAATTCGCCCAAGTGGCGCCATAGGCCGTTTCATCATCCACTTGTCCTATTTTCTTCCATATGTCTGCTGGCAGAACTACTGGGAATATTAGAACTATATCACTCATAGTGAACATGGACAATCTCAAATAGGACTCTATTTCCTTATAGAATCCCACCGGATTCTTTCTTATATCGGGAATCGTCTGTTTTATGTTGTTTACTTCTTGTCTGGAGAAGGGGACGGGCACATATTGTGCTGTATAATGTGCTTCCATTACCCGCGCTGGTGTGGTACCTGTTGCAGGAATCTCTATCTTTGGTACAAAAGTAGGTGGGACTTCTCTCATGGGAAATACCGCACTCACTGTTCCTCCCCCTTCTCTCATATGCAATAATATTCCCAAATCAAGTGATAAAGCTTGTTCTCCTGTTCCATGTTCTAATGCTCTCTTGTACACTGCCATTATTTCAGGGGGGCTGGCTTTCTTCTCATCTATATCTTTGTCTATCAAATATTCAACCATCGTCTGCAGTGCTTTTCTTTTCATTGGCAAGGGGTATTCATCAAATATCTCATGTATCTCCATTGTGGGATACTGGGATCTGAAATCCATTTTAATGCCTCTTGTATACATACTTTTAGTTTATCGCCTGTCTGTCTTGACGACGGCAAAAATCGCTGCTGTATATATGGCACCGCCGCTTCCTTCCTATCTCTCCTAATATCTTTACTCCTATACCCCGGTGTGGCAAACATTTTAGCATATTCATCATCAAGTTCATTCTTAAATTCAAAAAGTCGGTCCACATGCTCCCTTATTTCTTCATCTCTCTTTCTACAACGTGCTAATGCATTCAAATCCAACAACTGTTGCGGCGGTAGCCTTCCAATTAACTGTTTCCATCTCGCCGTTAAATAGTCCCCCATGCATTCCAACAATACCTTTCTTTCATTGCTCCTCCTGAAATCATACATCGAAGCTAGCGTTGACGTCTCATCATTCCCGTTCATATACATCTCTGCCTGTTCTTGCAACTCTCGTTTTCTCTCCTTGCTGATCGCACTACGGGTCACTCTCGCGCATCCACTTTGTCCAGTCCCCTCTCTCATTTCAATGAGTTCAAGTTCAATTATTGGAGGGGCAGATGGGACAGAAACAGTCTCTAGGGAGGGAGGTGCACATGGGACAACGGGAATGGGAAGTGACTGTTGCGGCACTGGCTGGCTAATGGGAGGTGCTGATTGTGTGGTCTGTGGCTGTGCTGGGATTTGATCAGTAGGGAGGGGCTGAGCAACTGGAGGGGGCTGAGCAATAGTCACTGACGTGGTCTTTTTAGTCTCTCCCCTTGGGCCTCGCTTTGTATCAGTCAATATTTTAGTTATCAATTCATCTGATGAATGCAACTCTCGTTGTGGGTATATTTTTTCTATACTCAACCTATCGTGTCTATTTGACTTTCTCAAACTATCATTCCACTCCTCCTCCTCCTTTTCTTTCACTCTCTCTGCTTTCGACTTATGCCTGCGCGCATGTTTCTCTCTACTTCTTCAACGAAGCATAGCTTCCCTCCTCCAGTCCCTAAGGATATCAAATGCTGCAGGACGTGTTTTCTTTTTCATCAACACCTTCTCCAAGTTATCTTTTCTCGTAATCTCAAAACTCCCATGATTCGGCCACTGAAGATATTCCTCCTTTCTGGTCTCACAAAACATTATTGCCCCTACACCATATTTCACATATATCTCATACGCCGGCGACCACATGGGTGGCGCGACCTGGCCAGTTTCCAAAGATTGTCTACCGCAGCGGAAAAATGCTGCTAAAGTGGACAATACCCCAGGCATGTTTTAACCTTACCCTCGGCTAATCAACCTTAGGCTGGGTGTTTGATTTTGCAAAATCAACTCTCAACCAATATCAGGATTACTTTGAATCGGGGCATGACTCACCTGATCAGTCAAGTCGTCTCTCAAGGCGCAATTCGTCCGTATACTGACGCAACCAATGACATTGTGTCTGCGTATCTTGGCTCACTCTGCCTCGTTTCGGGACCCTCGCCTCCTTGTTCTCTAGCCGGGCACGTCAATCAGGGATCAGTTGTGTGCAGATCTGCAAAGGAGTCTCTCATCACTTTCACAGGGGTGCCCCGAACACCTCTTGATCCCGGCTCGATCGTCCCGTCCTCGCTGTTCTCTCCGCCTTCCTTATTTTACAACGTACACGATAGAACAAGTGGAGGAGGGTCCCTTTCGGGCGCCATTGTGAACGGGCCCCTGAGGAACCCTCGCGTATGGAACCAAGGCACAATCACCAAACACGAACTGATACGCCAGACACGAGGTTGTATTCCCAAAAGCTAGGGTTTATTGCAAAGCAAATAGTCTCAGTTGGCCAACTGGGTCCCACGCCCCGCGACGTGTGTTTCCAGACCTCGAGGGATGCAAGAGAGAGAGAATCATACAACATTTACATATATACAAAACAAGCATCTTACAATCAATGGTGACACATTCAATACCGCCCATATTGTATGTCCTTTGAACTGGGTCCGATGTTTGACAATTGTGACGAGTATGACACCTTCAAACGTTAATTTAGCAACAGTTTGCAATTTTGCAAGCCTACAGACACAAGTCTTTGTTTTAAAGAACACATTGCTTCTGTTTTTGTAAGCAAGCTGCGTGCAGGGGAGAGACACATTCCAGGCCTTGCTATCTCCTAGTTTCTATTCGTGTACTGGGGGTCAACTTGCTCTCCAGGGCTCTACAGGGCTCAGGAAAGGGGGGCCGCAAAGAAAAGCATAATTCAAGCCATTTAATGTTCGCTTCTAACATTTCTACTGTATTAACGAGACTAGCTGGCACCTGTATAATGATTAAGAATGCCTTGCTACTCACTTCCAAGGACTTGTGAGGGAGGAGACCGGGCATTTCTGTCTGGTTTGCTGCGTTATGTTTCAACATGTCTCTCGTGGCCTTGCGTTATGCACTAGTGGAGCAGAATAAGTTTTCAGCAAAGCAGTTTTAACAGAAAGCAAAAGGCAAACGTTAGAGAAAAGAAAATGGCGATTTCAGTCACCTTAAAATGGCCGCACTTTAGTCAAGCTTATGGCTATATATTTCTAATACTGAACACATGAGGCGGTTGGTCTTCGGCCAACAAAGTAAATTGCCTTATGATTGAGGGGTGTCTACTTTTGGACTGGCAAAATGGTGCAGGTGTTTGGCACCCACAGGGTGTTCGGTGCCTCATGGGGAGGCAGCTGTCAAGAGCGTGGAGTTTAGGCATGGGAGTCAGTGCACACGGTAGAAGCACCATGGGAGAAGCAACATGGGAAAGTGTTAGACCAGGTGAGCGCTTCCAAGGTTGAGAGGCACAACAGGATTGGTGGGGTCCATATCAGCTACATTGCCACACAGCCAGCACTCTCCCATGACCCTCACCTGCTGTGGCCAAGAAGAATAAGACTAAGATCGAAATTGAAAGAATCAAAGAAACCCTCCCCACCCCTCAACACGCACACCGCATACACTTCAACATCATGACGGGCCATGAGGTACTGTAAGGCAGTCCAGAGGACCAGGGGTCCGTATCACAAATCACTGAATAGCAGAGTACCCAGGGCCCATCAAACCCTCCCCTGGTAATGATGGAGGACTCAGCCATGGGGCAAGCTAGAACTGTCTTTTATTCTCCAAAAAGACAGGGATCATACAAGAAACACAAAAATCTCTGGATATCACAGCTCCGGAGCCCGTGTCATGAGCTTTATCCCATAATGACATCACAATTCCCAACCTTTCCTAAAAACCTAAGAACCAAACCCATTGTGTAGCTCGGGTGGTAACACCTGTAGGGATCCCCTATATGATTTGTTGGATTGGTCTTCCCATGTCAGGTAGGTTCGCCTGAGACTTCCTCAAAAATGAACAATTACATTGTTGCATGGATGCAGAATGCCCCTTTACACACCGCCCCAGGATTTGAGCACACTGATTGAATGGAGTGGGGGTCCTCAGGCCCAGGACCCTCCTCTGTTCACAGCGCTCAGTGTACCTTTTTAAGGTAATCAGAACGACTGTATGTCCCTATTGTAGCCACTGGTATAGCTACCTAGTCTGGGAAAGTGCCTGCAGGTTGCAATGTCTGTCGGGCAACACATGTAACAGTTTTGTCTGTCTTTGCTGGGAACCGCTTCTCACCCCACTGCCATTGATCAACTTGGCTGAGTCACGTGGGTGAGGACCGCAAAACAGAGCTTTTTTGTCTGCAATTTGTGAGGATGTATGCTGTTATTTTGTATGTGGCTCCCTGCCCTGGGAGCCAGGAACTTTCCTCCCACCCTCGTCCTATGATGTGAGCACTGGCTCTGTGCTTCGTGCTGCCATGTCTGCAACTTTTCTTCTTTTATTCGGAGGTCTGTGGCTTCATGTAAGTTCACTACAGTCATTCTATAGTTTATATATATATATATATATTTCATTAAAAAAAGTTGTTAAAGGGACGTTATGGTTAAGTTGTGCTACTAAAAACCTATGACATTCACACAAAAAACTTTAACGGGACGTTATGGTTTGAAGTAAAACCGAAAAACCCTTGAAATTCGCCAGTTATGGTAAGCTAAGCAACCATAACTCGCGCCACCACTATGCACTGCTAACACGAACACCCAGGACATCGAAGAAGACATCAGAAATGTGTGCTACCGAAAAAGAGGATTTGTCGTTCTAACACGAGACGCATGTGGCGCCCCGGATTAGAAAACAAAATCCTTTTCCAAGATGGCCACCATAGAAAGGGAAGGCGGTTGTTCCATACATGGCCCCTCTTCACTTTCCATGGGAGCCTGCAAAAAGCAAAAAGGAAACGCTGTTAACATATTACCACCAGCATTTTTTCCTCCCTTTCAAATGTATCGTAATGTGGAACAACTTTACCACAAAGCCAGTCACAGGTGGACATGGCCACTGTAATCCTATCTTTTCTCCTTTCTGGTCATGGCCAGTAGCCACATTGTGCGGATCATGACCTTATACCATGACCCCGATATTCTGCCCACTCCCCATGGCTGCAGCTTACCCCTCAGTCAATAAACGTATACCGATACATTTTTCAACTACATTACGACACTTGTGTAATACAAAAACACTCCCACATCTCGTCACATAACCAACCCTAATGACATTGTACACTTTTTTGGATGACGTTCCTCTGCAGCGTAGCCAAATGCGCCCATAAGCACCTATGTGCCGTGATGCAGAACCTGCAAATGAACACACAGTGACGTACAACATAGCACGTTACATTTTGAAATAATAAAGTGTTTTTTAAAGGAAAACATTAACAATTTTAGAATTTATAAAGTACTTTAATTTCTCAATAAACTGTCCGAGACCATCAGACTAATTCCATTTTCAATCAAATAGTAACTTTATTTGCTCAGCCGTCATCGAAAATTTTAATCATGAGGCACACATTGATCTTTTCGCATACACAAAGTATTCGCTTTCGATAAAGCAACCGCTTCGGTCGCACAGTGATTTCCAAGACGCCGGCATGAAGTTTGGCATACACCACCATAAAACATGTTATGTTACTCCTAATGGCCACTCCAGCGTATGGACAAATGGGGCCGGGCCGGTCGTCCCACAATACAGTGACGGTTAGGCAGCCGGTCACGAGTACGTGCATCTGGCGTCCAAAGAATCCATCACTTGGCATCTGGAATCCATGGCAATCACAGTACGGCAGAATGTGGCTGTTCGGAAAACGTAACAGAAAATACGTATCAATACCCAACCTTTACCAAACGATTTAAAAAAAGACAAAAAGAACGTGGAAACTGATACACAAATCGATGTGGTCATACATGACCTTTTAAAGAAATAATACCGTTGAACCTGGGTGAACCTAATGATAGCCTACAAACGACGAGAATCTGCATTTTCCATAAGTTTAAAAAAAATTACAACTACACAGAAAGATAGTACCTCAGTTACAATGCCAAAACGTAACAGAAAATACGTATCAATACCCAACCTTTACCAAACAATTTCAAAAAAGAAAAAAAGAACGTGGAAAGTGGTACACAAATCGATGTGGTCATACATGACATTTTAAAGAAATAATATCGTTGAACATGGGTGAACCTAATGATAGCCTACAAACTGCGAGAATCTGAACTCTCCATAAGTTTAAAAAAAATGACAACTACACAGAAAGATAGTACCTCAGTTACAATGCCAAAATTATTGGTCTGGTAATAAAAAATTAAAATTTGTTCCGGTGTAGAGTCGTCAAAAGTAAACGTACACAATATTTGCTGTCTCCATTGTCTTCGTTAAACCCAGACAGCGATGCACTTGCAGCAAAGAATCTTCTTCAACTGATATTACATGTGTCTTACAAACATTTTGAATACATAACCTTATCAAATGGTATTTTTTCCAAACTTGTACTCCCTGCATTCTTACAGAATTTTCCCTTTCAGTCAAGGTCAAAAAACAATTGACCCCTATGGGTTCAGTCGGATGCGTGGGCCTACTGAGCTCGCAACCAAAAAAGTAAACCAAGTGACCTTCACTCAGAATGAAAATACATTCTAACTTTGCAACAACATATCTGAATGCATGCAGGAGAACTGCTACTCCCATACACTTGCAGAACCGCGGTTTCCATCAAACAGTGCAGGTGCCTGCCTCGTTTAACAAGTGCAATGGTGTGTTGTTTTATATGTGTTAGCGGCGATGTCCGCGTACACCAAAACACGAATGAAAGATGGCGGGCGCAGCGACAGAATCTGACGCACTTCATGCCATTCAACATCCAATCAGTGAACGCGCCACACGTCCGCGAACATGACGCTACGAATTAGCCAATCGGTATCTTGTCCGCGGAGCGAACTGGGAAGTGTGTCCGCGGAGCAGACATAGATATCACTAGTTTTTTTCAGATGTACTTTTTGGTCGTTTTAAAGAAAACTACTGGACGGATTGGCATCAAATTTACAAAAGCATGCTTTCGGGACCAAGCTCCTGCCGCAAATTTGGTGAAAATCCGTCCAGCCGTTTGGGCTGTAGACGTGCGCACATTTTTTCCCCCATTCAGTCTATGGGGAAAAAAAGAAGTTTTGGGACCCCCCCTATAGCTTTTCCACCCCTAGAACAAGCATCACCAAAATTTGCCAAAAGGTTCACAGTTGCCCATACACATTTTTTGCAAAGTATGGTGTGGATTCGTCCAGGGGGACCAGAGTTATAAGCCGCCCAAAAAGTGTTCTTCCTATGGAAACAGCAACTTACCCATAACGACACGGACACTACTGTGGCCGTGTAATATATATATATATATATATATATATAGTATTTTTCTCCTTAGAAGTTAGTAGTGTTCGGGTCTTCCAGGTTCTTTATACGTCCCTGTAACTCCACATGGTTAGTTGCAATAAGCAGCTGCAAGCTTGCTTTGTGTGAACTTTGCTTTTCTTGCATTTCTGTGTTTGGTTAGTGCAAAAGAAAGGCTTCTGACAGTATGCATATGTATCCGTCCTCTGGCTACAGACATTTGTATGCATGTTCTTCCTGTGTGTCTGCGTAACTTTGTGCAGGGATGCTTGTTTACTTTGTGACTAATGCTGTACATTTGTCATTATTCAACCTGGTCCTGTGATGGGGTACCTGTATCCACGAAGACATCAGCTGGATATGGTTTGAACGGATGTCTAAGAGATCATCTGCTGACATACATGGAATGCCCCGGCCCACCTGGGGGTTGGCCAAACAGCGACTGTCATCTTTCGTTTCTCATCCTTTGGGCGGACATGCACATAGGGGACACAAGGGCCATCCCAGGGACCCTCTCTTCAGTAACAAGGCGGAATATACTTATGGTTAAACAGAAATTGCCAATAGAAACTCCCTTAATTGGTGCTGAAGTCAGAGCTGTCAAGAAACACCCCTCTATCCCCACATGGATAATGGGTGAAGCATATACCCTGATAAAATAAATCAACCATGTCCTTTGTGTGAATCAGGATGACTGGGGATGCAAAGCCACAGGAAATAAGGAAAAGGAAAAGGGCAATCTACATATCTCCAATGGTAGAGTGGCCACTCACAGTCCCAAGCGCAGGGTTACTGACAGCCCCATAGACAATGACATGGCTGTCGAATCAATGCCTGGGGCTCCGACCAGTCTGCTCAGTGCCCTAAGAGGATCCAACTGCTGTTTCGGGACTCAGGGGGGCAGAGGGGATGACAAGCCAGCTTCCCCGACCACAACACTACTCGAGACCCCAGCCTCCACCAAGATTTTGGCGGCCAACACCAATAACCTTGCCAGCCCCCTAACTAGAACTGGTTTGGGTGGTGAAGATGACCCACCTTCTTTGATGGTCAGTTCAGTTCAGAACTCTGTGACCAGTGTGCCATCAAATCAATCATAGGGGGATGGCTGCCTCCCAGGGAAGGCAAAATGAGAGGCGGCAAAGATGAAAAATCAATAATTATACAGGGACATCACCCAAATCCCACAGTATTTGTATAATCCCTGGCCCTCAACAGACCCAAGGCACCCATGGAAAGCATGGACAGAGAAGGAACCAAAGACAACGGGTGTTCTGCTAATGACAACAGCCTCTCTTCTAGAGTTTCAGACCTAAACAAGAGGGGCCTGGTCATGACTGTTGCGTGCAGCCCCCAGCTGTGCACCAGCCCTTGCGGCCTTCCTACCAAACTCAACCCACTCATCCCGCTCAACTCAGACCAAATCGCCAAGTGGGAACCCACGGTTGGTGGCTGTAAATGCAGCCTTCTTCTGTCTGAACTGGCAGACTTGAAGAAATTGCTTCTGGCCCTGCTTGAAGCCCAAGGAAGAGGGGGAGCCATAGGGGCCACCAACCGGAAGGGAAGACACTCAGAGGTCTCTAAAATTATCAGAGAAGATAGACCACCACAACCACGAGGTCCCAAGAAACTTGACCTGCATCAGTATGGCTGGGCCGAGGCCCATTATAACAGCCAAAGGGAACACTGACATTAATAATGCCCGGGCCAACAAGGGGATCTAGGTTTTAAACCATGTAGGTGCCCCTACTCCCATCCTAAGACAGCTGAACTATGCAGCACAATCTTCCCATCAGCCCACTGCTCGGTGCTCATGCTTCCATGAATCGGACCCTTTTTTTCTTCACGAATAGTGAGTCCTTGAATTCAGGTGCTCCCAACCCCTGTGCCCACTGATGTAGTGACATTCTTTCCTTTTCCTCCTGCGAGCAGAGTACACCTAAGGAAGATAGGCACAAACTGATGAGCACTCTGATTGCATCTCTGTTTTGACACAGGAGTGTGAGGGGGAGCAGGAATGTAATTTCACCACAATGCCAGGGGTAGCAGAAGTGACATCACATGACCCTTGACCTCTGATGACATCACAGGAAGAGATATCATTTGACCCACCTCAAAGTGACATCACTCGAAGCGATGGAACATGGCCTTTCACCTCACGACAAACCAGGAAGTGGCATCACATAGCATTGTTTCTGAGTGCACTATGAAAACTATGGTTACGATATCACTGTAAAGTGATATACATTTCATACAAGAATGGATCACCATATGTATAGTTAATATCAGTGCGTATAGGCCCATATTACCAAATCACTGTGAATGCAAGCAGACATCCAAGGCCAAATGATAATGGCGTGTAATTATATATCACTTACGCTTAAGTTCTTCGTATAGAACAAATATACATACAATTTCACCCAACCTATGTTGGTACTCATTTATCAACCTCAGCAGAATAAAAGGCTGAGTTGACCTTGCTGGGAGTCGAACCTGCAACCTGCAGATCACACACACATTGCAGCAGCCAGCGGTCAACCCACACAGCTATTTTACCGGATAAAGCCATCAGAAAACCAGCCACTCCAGAAACAAAGAGCCATATGCTGCTGGCCACAGCCCAGTAATCTCAATGTAAAAAAAAAAATAGAAAAAAGAAAAAAGGATTTTTTGGGGGGATTGTTTTTATGGTAGCAATGGGGACCTCAGGGGCTGCTGACACTGCTGTTCAACTCATTTTCCTGAACATCACTGCCTATTAACCCAGAGTCTCCCTTGTTCTCAAAGTCTGCATGTCAGTGTTTACTTTAACGGGATGAGTCTTTGGTTTTTTAAATCAGTTAGTATTGCTTCTTCTATTAAAGTTCATCTTATTATAAAGCTTTGGTTGGGCATTCTTTTATTTTGGTACCACCGTACTATTGTTGCTTTTGATGCAACTGTATCAGCTCACACTCCTTCTGAAGAGTATAGCCTGCCCCCGGCCCACATTATCACAAGATGTGTAGGTATACCTGTCAGGCTGTGTCTGTTTCACCGTTATGATTGGGATCACTGATGGTTTAATAGTAGTGTGAGGCAGAATAGGCGTATTGGACACTACTTGCCCCTGTACTCCTGCAGAGCAGTTGTCATTTTGTTACTATTGTATCTTTGTGAGGAATAATTTTCTTTCTGGGCAAACCTGAGGTTCATTGCATGGCTGGTTGTTGCAATTGTTTGTGTTGTTTGAAAGGTGCAGTGATTTTGCAGGGTTGAGGTAAAGGTAAGGCCTAGATATCCAGTAAGGGATTTGTGTGAGACAGAACTTGAATCAGAGGGTGTTTTTTGGCTGAGGATGCTCTCATGTAGAGCTGAGTGTCTTCAGCGTATTGACTTATGTTGATTTTATGGTTAGACTTGAGGGTTGATTATGGATGACACCACAAATGACTGAATGACCGGCAAATAATTGCAGAGCTTTATCTTTTAGACCCAATCATTTATAGGGGATGTCACCATCATGCTTACACGAGTGATGGAATAATAATAGCTAACAACAGGTGGGCAGCTTCCTTGGGCAGGGACAGCAGGATGAAAACCTCCAGTACGTTGTCTCTGTAAGTCTTGGGTTTAGGGGACAGAAGTTTGTTTATCATGGAGTAGCATCCGGAAAGCTGGCTGTGCATTTTGGTGCTCCATGTGAGGGAATAAAAGGAGAGGCAAGTGCCAGAAGTCTCATGCGGTGGCTTTTAGATTGCAGTGATCATGTTGAGGAACAATTGGTTGATTTTGAAGGAATTCTATATGGAGTGTTTGATCGGTGAATCAGGCAGAGGGCTAATGCTTTGTTTAGCTGCGTAAAAGAGACCTTTGTTTTCTTTTTTAGCTTCATCAATGGTGTTTTAGTGGTAGCTGATTTTGTCCACTGTGTATTACTTTCTGCTCCTGTTACAAATACTTTTCAGATGTAAGAGGTCTGTGGTACAGTGAATTTTACATGAAAGCTGTATTTGACTAGTGACTGTTTTCTGATCATTCCATTTTTTGCATGTGGGACAGAGTGATGACCAATGAATGACAGTCTTGAATCATGGTGGCTGAAAATATGGCAGGGGTGACTATAAGGTGTGGAGTAAATGGCTTAAGTGTGAGCTCTTGAAGGATTTCGAAAATTGTTGGAAAGGCTTGAGTTGACTGTTGCTCATGGTTCTTGAGTGGTGAATGGAGAATGGGATGGCATGGTGGTTACAGTGTATTGCAGTCAAAGCTGGGTAGGAATGTGATGATAGGGGCCAGGATGTTTACTTTTTAGGAAATAGGGTAAGTGGTTGGTTGAGTGAGGTCAAGTGTGTCCAGCAGGTTGAGCATGACTTCCTTCATGCTTTTGAGGGTGTGGCCACTTAGAAACATGAAATCCCATTAGAAGACATTGTTTTGGAATGCCTCCTTGGATTTTGTGTCCTGTAGATTAGGTGAAGGTTCATGGGTTCTATGGGAAAAAGGTGGAAGTGAGAGATGGCCTCATTATGAGTCCGGCGGTAGCCGTGCTTGTAAAACCGGCAGGCTGCCGCTGGACTCGTGGGGATTTACCGGTGCCAGACTTGCTGGAATTACCCGGGCATTACAGCCCTGGTGTTCTGGTAATTCCGGCGCTGGCATTCCGTTACCCCCCATTCACGTGGAGTCCCAGAGGACTCCACGGGAATGGGGACCACGGAAACACCGGCACCATGCGGTAATGGTGCCAGTGTTTCTGTGTCCGTCTGCGGCAGGTGGCGTTATGCCCGCCAGATCAGATCTGGCGGGTGTGACGCCAGACAGCCACAGAACTCATAGTTAGCCGGTCTGGAAAACGGTGCCGGTACGGTTTTGCCAGCATCGTTAAATCCGGACCGGCTAACTTGTGATGAGGCCCAAGGTCTTCATGAGAAATCCTTGCGTGACAAGACCTTCTGTTGAATTTCATAGCTGCAAAGATTGAGCCAATCCAGGTTTTGTGTAGAGGCGTGTGTCAGCCAGGTTTCAGTATTGAAGAGAACATTAAGTTGGTGCATGTTGATGGGTACCTACAATGTATTCTGCGGGTAGGACTACTGAGAAGATGTTAGTTGGTAAGAAGTTCTGGGTTCTCATGGTGGGCTCTATATTTGATTGTGAGGTGTGGTGGGGGATATTCATGAGGTTGTGGTTTTCTTAGTAAGCATGTGTGTGTTTGAGAGAGAGAGAGAGAGAGAGAGAGAGAGAGAGAGAGAGATTTGCATATTCATTCGAGGATTTGGATTGTAAGAGATGTGATATACATGGCGGGGAGCTTAACTGGGGCATGATATGCAGAAGGACTGGACCATGGCCTTTTCCAGGTTTTAACAAAACCAAACAAGAGCCATCACATTGTCACCCTTGTTTTATTCTATCCTTGGCTGAAAATGCATGGTCAATGATGCTATAGGTGTCTGAAGAAAGGGGGTGAATGTTGCCACATAACCCTCCTGACCAGTGACTGCACAGCTACGCTAAGCAGAATTATTCTTAAGGATGGTGAACCAGTAGTGGGTTTCAAAGCCCTTTAACAGGTGTTTGATTCTGGGAAATAAGGAGGTGCTGTCTGTTGTTGCTAGTGCACAGTGCTGCTGTGTTTCAGAGGTTGTCCATCAGGAAACAATAGTGGGTGGTCTCTTTCTGGTCTACCTAATGTCTGCACTAGTCTGAGCAAGGTTGATTTTTACTAGGCATTTGCATAGAGTGGTGAAAGTCAATACCCTTCAATGGACAGTTCTTCTTGTGGACTAAGGAGATATTTGAGACCCCCATGGAGGGTTGAGAGGCCATTTATGCTATACGTAAAAATGTTATGCGCTAACGAATGTGAGAATTCTAAGAGTGAAATCCATCAAAAAAATATTAAGGCAATTAAAGAGAAGTATAAAGAACATCAACTCATAGGATATTTTGGAAGATGACTTATGAAGACATTTGTATTAGGACATTATTGCATAAGCAATGTACTGTATGGGATATACAGTATATATGTGTACGCAGTAGTGCAATTTCTAGAAATAAATCGTTTATTATTACCAAATAATAATATATGTTCCTTCTATGATTGATGTTAAATGTATATGAGTCACTAATACCAACATCATGTGAGCTGCACTGCCCTGAGGAAGAGTCAAAAGACGCGAAACATGTGTTGGCAAACTTTTTTTGTTTTTATGAAACACTGATTCAAATCAAACAGTATACTATATAGTTTCTTGATATTTGTGCACACTGAAATAGATACCTTAGAAATGCATTAGTGTGATTCATGGCTTTAAAAGTTATATCAGTGCCTGCAGTACAATCCAATAGAATCAAGTAAACCTTTTAGTCCATTGACCTAATTTTTTTTTTTTTTTTGGGCAGATGCAGCACCTTTTACTTCAACTAGGACTGCAAACTGCTGTTATTTATTTATTTATTTTATTTATATAGCGCTGGAACAAGACCCATAGGTAGAGGAGCGCTAGAGAGACAGACTATACAAAATATAACTAAAGGACGAGGCACAGGGCAGAGGGAACCGAGCAGGAACTTACTGAAACTTCTCTGTCTTTGAGCCACGTTTGAACCTGGTGAGGGTGAGGGAGTGGCAGTCCCTCGTGTTAGGTGGGATAGCATTCCAGCATTTGGGTGCCACATAGTGAAAGGAGCCTTGAGCAACCAAAGTCAATTTGGCCCTAGGGACATGCAAAAGAAAGGAGTTGTTGGCTCTAAGTACCCTACATGCTTGTTTCCAGGCAAGCCTATTGGACAGATATGCTGGGCTTGCACCATAGAGGCACTTGTGTGTAATGGAAAGAAAGCAGAAGGTAATTCTGGCAGCCACAGGAAGCCAGTGCAATGCTTTCCTAGCCCCCAAAATGTGATCTTTCTCGCGTAGGCCCTCCACAGCCCAAAGCGCATTATGTTGTACCGTCTGTAGGCAGACAAGGTCTCCTTTGCCAAGGCCTTGCAGTAAACTGGATCAATAGTCCAGTTTCGTGTTAATTATGGCTTTGGCAATGATGGCACGATTACTGTGGTTAAGGAAAGGTCTTAGTTGGACTAAAGGTTTAAGATGATAAGAGGTGTTTGAAATCAGACTATTAACACATGCCTTCATTTTTAGTTCTTGATCTAGAATGATGCCCAGAGTCTTAACTTTGCGGAGTGTGGCGATAAAGCAACCACCAATTTGAATTTTCTAAATTTTGGGGCTCAGCTTTTTTCAGCTGAGAAGCCATGCCCATTATCAAGAGCTGCATTTTCAAGTTGTTCAGGGCCATTATCCATCATCCAAATTTGGATGAGCAAATAAGCGGAGTTGATGGTTTTGGTATCTTTAGTGTAATCCCCAGAGAGAGGTATAAGGTACTGGCTATCATCAGAGTAATTACCTCTTTCTAATCAAGCAGTTTGAATAAAGGCTTGGTAAAGATGTTAAATAGCATGGGGGACAAACATGCTCCCTGGGAGACTCTGCATGTCACCAAAAAGTCCTCAGGCGTGACATTACCACTGAACACTCCAGCTGAGCGTCTAGCTAGAAAGGATTTGACCCAGCCGGCCGCAGCTGTTGAACAAGAGGCAGAGTGGAATAGCCTACTAGCCAGCCACATATGGTCAACAAGGTCGAAAGCTGCTGATAAATCCTGAAGCATTAAGAGAGCCGTTCCGCCTTTCTTAAAGACCTGAAGAATACTAGACTTCAGATCAAGCAGTACTGATTCTAATCCATTGGCACTGCAAAGACCTGGCTGCCTCTGACCTAGGATGTTATAATTGGACAGAAAATCATTCACTTGAATATCGACAGCTCGATCCAAGATTTTTAACAGGACAGAGCGTTGGTAATAGGCCTATAATTGGATGGCACATTAGGATCAAGGGATGGTTTCTTGTGCTTTCCCTGAAGGAAGCAGTGATAAACGTAGTGATCAGTGGCATCAGCTGCTTGGCACACGCCTTAACAATCATGGCGGGACATGCATCTCCCTTACAATAAGTGGTTTTAAGTTGTTGAAGTATAGCCGAGGCCTCGAGTTCTGTAACCTGACTGAACTCAAACGCTTGGCTGTTCCAACCAGACCCAGTCACTTCCGGCCTTGATTGTGACGCCACAAGTCCAGCTCGTTTTTGAGTAATACCCTCCTGGATTTTTATGATCTTATTAGGCATGCAGTCCTGAATGGACGTACACCTTTCTTTGGGCCTCATCACTACTTTGGCGGTATCCCTTAAATCCGGCGGTCGCGCTATTACCACCGGATTTAAGGGTCCGCCAAATCAGGGCTTCAGCGGATTTCGTCCCAGGTCTGAGCTGGAGGGAAATCCGCTGAAGATTTGCGCTATTACCGCCGGCGGGAAATCCGCCGGCGGTAAGAGCGCGAAAATTCCCCATTGAGCCCAATGGGGAATGGGGCATTCCCGAATGGGCTCAATGGGGAATGGGGATTAACATTACCGCCAAACTCGTGATCCGGTGCTATTAGCGCTGGGGAGTTCGGCAGTAGGGCTAATACCGCCGCCAGTAATACCGCCGGCGGTAACGCCCAAGTCGTGATGAGGCCCTTTGTCTTTATTAACCACCGGTGCCAGAGGGCACGGATCTTCAAGCTCTTTCAGAACTTTAAAAAGTTCTTTGGTAGTCCCCTTGAATTTTGATTCATATGATTGTACATCATATTTTTGCTAAGATTATAGTGGCCTTGTGTTTCTTGGCTGCAAGATTGTATTTGTTATTAGTATTGTCTTTTTTCCATAATTCAAAGGCTTTGCGTTTGAGGATCTTATGTTCATGGATATCAGGGGTACCAGGCTTTAGTGCTCTTTTCCCTAACCATCCTAGTTTTCTCTGTGGCCACTTTGTTGACTGCATGGAGCATCATATCCTGCTATAGCTCGGCCAGCTCCACTACTGACTCAAACTCTGCCAGGTTGTCCAATGCTGTTTTAAAAATGGGAGCCAGTGATTCAGCGGTAAACCACGCATATTTCTTGTCGTAATGGTGATCCTGTCCACTTTGTTTTTTTTAGCTGTGTGTTGCAAACAACTCCAAAGTGGATGATAGAATGATCTGACCACGGGCACGTAATCAATTCTAAGTTCTTAATAATAACCTGATGGCTAGCAATCCAGTCGAGTGTCCTGCCTTTCTCATGAGTAGCATCCAGGACCGGCTGAGAGAAACCTAAATCCGTCAATGCACCCTCAATGACTGCTGTAGTAGAGTCAGAACTGTCATCAATCCCCAGATTAAGATCGCCCATGATCACAATTTTGGACAGTGGGTTGAGCAAAGGCATCAACATGTCGCAGAACTGCACATGGAAATCAGGCATTATGGATGGCGGGCGATAGACAAGAATGAAGTTGATAGCAATCTTATAGTCGCCCAGCAACTTCTCATGTAAGATCTCACAGCCCAATGGACCTGAGATAACCACTTTGTGTATCTGCAGAGATGTCTCATATATAATAGCCACTCCTCAACCCCGACCTGTTTTGCAGTCTGGTCTGAAGATTTGATAGCTGGAAGGAATGGCCAGTGCCAGCCTAGGGCCAGCTGCATCATGCAGCTATGTTTCCGTGGCAAAAAAGATATCAATATGCTTGTTTATTAAATAGTAAGCCACCTCAGTGGCATGTTTCATCAGGGAGTGGGTGTTCAGTAGTAGGCAGATGAAATCTCTGGTATGGCCCTGGCTGATGATGGGCATCCCATGAACCCTTGTATCATTGGCCGAGTTAGCCTTAAGGGCGCCGGAGCCTCTGATCCTCCCACCTTCTGACTGGGTAGATTGATCATAATCAGCTACTAAGCTGCTGCTACAAGTATTCTTCTCAGTGCTTATTTGGTTTTGCCCTTGGGTTTCTCAGGCATGCATTTCTTGCCGGATGATTCACAGTCCTCCAGGAGTACATTACTTTGAATATTTGGGAGGTGTTCTATGTCAGGAGGCTGAGAGGGAGCAAGAGGACCATCAAAGCCCTTGACATCTCTATAGTGGAAGACCTCAAGCAAAGGATCTAACAGGACTATCGTTGTAACCGCACTGAATCCCGGAGTGGAGTCCACTTCTGACAAAGAGTTGTCAGAGCACATAGAAACCACTCTCAGTTACAGTTCTGTGAACAATTGCAGTCTCCCATCGTGGTGTCTCCAATGCATGGTTCATGATTATCAGGATCTTTGAGAGAAAATGGTGAAATATTGTCGCAAGGTGGCTCCAATGCCAAAGCTGAATAGCAGACCAAAGTTGTCGCTGACCTTGGTGTCTCGGCAACAACTGGTGCCCGTGGGTGCTGCATGAGTAGCATCCAACAACCACCTAAGGCACTGTGGTAAAAGCAATAGATCAGAGTACACTTGCTAAGTATACTGATATTGTAATATAGTTCCTGGTGAGAAACTAAGGCCCAAGTAGCAGTCCAAGGTATTCCCCCCAGGAATGAGCTCACTGGCTAAACTGGGAAACACAGGGTACAAGCAGGCAACACAGCTAGTTTTGACGTGAAGTTGATTTCACTTAACACACGCTCAGCATGCTCCTGGCTAGGATTATGTTAAGATGATTAAAAGGCACGTGGAATCTATCTGCTGGCTTTGCCCAGTATTGTACTGGGTTCAACTGTGGACCAATGCAAACCTTGTCAAATTCAGGGAAGCTTTGGTCAAAGTTATAGTACAGCAGGGCGGGTTGTCTTTTAGTTGGGTTACACACTTGAAGAAGTGCCTGGTGGCCATTGATCTTGAGGCCTTCTGGACTAACCCAAGCACGATGGTTAAACAGTCGAAAGAAATGGTAAAGCATGCTGCATCTGACAAACTGCAGAGTGATGTAGCTAGGAAGGTGCTTGATTCTCTGCTGCTGGTGCGTTATTTAAATATTATATCATCTGCTGGATACGAGGATTACCTCGATTATGAACGATCTTTGTATACAACGTTTTGATTCGGTACATTACCAACATCATCTGTAAGACATAGCTGGCATAGTGAGGTCAATCCCACATGTCCTCTGTGTTTCAGCGCAATTGAGGATTTTGAACATTTTCTGGTGTTGTGCCCAGTTACATTTCCTCTAAGAAAACATTTCCTAAAACCACTATTGCGCCTGCGTAATTGAGGATGAGTGGCTGAGGCAATGGCAGTTTGTCTTAATTCTTTGGATACCCAAGCAGTTTTTGCAACTTGCAAATACCTAAAATGGGCTTGGCATATTAGATCTAGGAAGATGGTGCTGTGATCTCGGCAAGGGAAACAGTTTCAAAACATTAAGAGGATGCTGTATGGAAGTAATGAAGCATACTGTTTTAAGAGCCTTAGGAACTAATGTTTAGCCCAGTAATGTTACACAGTACTTGGGTTGCTGGGAAAGTTTTGTGCAGGACAGGAGAATCCTACCTAGGGTAAATCTTATTATCGGAGTCTGCGAGCATTGCTCTCCTCCCTTTTGTTGTGTTAATACTTGTTTCTTTATTGTGTGGCTTTGATCATTATTTAATAGTCTCCTTTGATTAATGCACGGACGGTCTGTATTGATGTTTATATGTATTTATTAAATGTTTTGAACCTCAATTTTATTGTGGACTTTGCTTTTAAGCAATGCTTGTAATAAATAATTGTTCTTGTTAGGAACTTATTATTTTTATTTTGTATGTGTTTTTAGTGTATCTTATTGATTGTAAAATTGATTGAATGGAATACAACATTTATTATGGCTTTTATGATCTTATGGTCGAAATAAAGCTTTAAAACAACAACAACAAAAGACACGTGGTACGTGTGTGCCAAGTGTGTGCATACTGTTTAGCTGTACCAAGCGTTGGGGCTAGGATTTGCTGTCTATGCGACTTTTTGCCAGGAAATCCATTTTCCACCATCTCTGCGGCGAACTGGCCAGCATCAGCTAATCTGCACTCTATTAAATAGCCTGGGAGACTCGGCTCAGCTTTTTCGCGGCACACTGGTTTTTGGCCACAAAATGTCTCCACACCGTGTAGCGCACGCGTGTTAAGTGTGTGCTAAGTGGGTGCATACCGTTTGGCTGTTTGCCTGGAGAACTGAGGTGAGTGGCAGCAACTTTGACATTGAATGTACTATTTGAGAAGCAATATGAAAAAAGGTAAAGTAGATGCTGCGAGTACAACTCTTTGGTAGATATGTAAAAAAAATTGGAAGCAGCAAGATCTCTGCCCCTTCCACCTTCACTGGACATGGAAAGACCAGTTATTTTTAACCAAAGAATTGATTCAACCGCTCCGAACTTATTTAAATCGCTTACGAAAATATCTACTTTTTTTCAAACTGATCTCTAAAGTAAGTAAACCTTCAAAACAGCTAGATACGGGAGGTGAGCCACATATACTTAGTAGAAATGAACAAAATCTTCATAGGGGGGAGAAGAATATTAATTTATATCAAGACGAAATACATTATTTTTTAATGGATACTCCCCCAATCTTTTAAGAAATTGATACTTCATACTCAGAAAGTGAAGAATCAGAGATGGAATTGGAGGAATCACAAAGGAAGAGTCTGGTGAGTCTTTTGAGACCAATGAAAAATAGTGACCAGAGCACCTCTGCCATTATAGCAGTCAATAATGTCTTAACAGAATTTGTTTATTTATAAGAAAAGCGGGTGATGTTAGGAAAAACTTGTCAATCCTTGAAAAGCTACACATTCAAATTTAAAATTCTGATGTAACGATGCAGAAAATACAAGAGACTCTGATACTAATAAATAAAAAAATGAAAGAGCAGAAGAAGATAAAGATGCTTCCCCCAGTGAGAATGAGACAGAAACTCTGGAAGTAGAGAAAATCCAACTGCCCTTAACAAAAGCTAAATCATCCATTGGGGATGAATCTTTTAGAATTAATTCACTGTCTGTAATTGAGATTAGTGTTACACACACAGAACTAATTGAAATCCGTTGAATAAAACCCCCTAAACATGGGAAACAAACTAAGAAAACAAAACACTCAACAAACATTAAGATTAATGGAAGCGCAGCTAAGACATCCATAAAAAGCTTGACTCTGTCAAGGAAAAATAACACCATCAATGAAGGAAAAGTTCTTAATCTCTCTGAGACAAATCATAATATGAACATGATGAAGTAGGGGGTTGTAGAACATAAAGAACTGGCTAGTGTGACACCATTGGAATGTAAGGATGTTGCCGAGTTGGTTGGTAATTTGGGAGAGAAATTGCAATCAGAACTACTATTCATTTTGAAAAGCCAATATGAGGAACAGAATTCTCACATTTCAAATTTGATCAAAAATATCTGTGCAGAGAAAAATGCAAACAGTGACTTAGATGAAGTTAGTGAAGCAATTAAGGCTGTAGAAATGGCGGGGTATGAGAGGGTGACTGCACAATACAACAAAAGGGGGAGTGTGTGACCAACCTTCAACATCCCTCTCTCATGTTATAATGAGGTCAGAGCTAGGGAATAGCTCGGAAAAAGAGAAATGTAAGGAACTAGGAAAGGATACTAGAAATTACATTTTGGGTCAAAAGCACAAGAATAAAGAGGAAGTAAGATGTATTTTGAGAGGGGCATGGTCAGTAAGATATGGAAGAAGAAAAACAGTTAAGAAATAAAACAGGAGTGGAATTGGAGGGAAATTAACAGTCTAAGAGTAGGAATACATTTGGCACCAAAGAAAACAATACTAATAAGCTTTGCCAAGAATATGTTGGAGAAAATTCCTGTGATATTCCGATGAATCACAGGAACATACTTGCATTATTTGCTGAAATCTCCACTCTAAGAGACATTACTACACATGATATTCAATGGGTGGAATTTATTAACGATGGCAGGGTTGACATTGTCACAATTGAAATGATATCCCACATTGTATTTGACTTAATTGTAAGTGAGACAGAAAGGTTGACGCAATACAATGTGGTTGTATCGAGAGTGGATTCCGAAGGAAGAATGAAGGTCGAACCAAGAGATACTTCTGCCTCTAGGAAGCGGCACCCATGGAAAGATGAAATAACAATTTCCATAAATAATAATCAGGGAACAGATTGCCATATTAACTGGTCTTCACCTTCTCATTTGAATGAGGAACATTTAATAGATTGGTCATGGGTGGCATCGTACCTCAATATGAGACTTTGTTGTATTGGAACTAGGAAAAAAAATGTTAATATTGCTAGTTGGAATACAAGAGGCAGCTCTAATTTATTTAACAATGAGGAGATGGATAAGTGCCTTAGGACATATAGTATCATCTTGCTACAGGAAACTTGGCTAATGAGTTTCCCGAGTTTTGATGGTTATAATGTCACCTACCAGCTGGCAGTTAAGGGGGAAAAAAGGTAGACCATCAGGATGCCTTATGATACTCATTAAGTCCAAATAAATAATATTCAAAGTGGTGCTCTGTACAATATAATCGAATTGGAGGACAACCACGAAAATCAAAAACTAAGTGCATCATTGTTAATATATATTGGCATGCTGGTATATGGGATTTAAATATTTTCTTGGAAAATTTGGAAAATGTTATGAACAATTGGTAGCAGGGAATAAAAAGAGTATCATAATTATAGCTGGAGATTTTAATTGCTGCGTAGATGTGTAAACCTCTGTTCAGGATGAAGAACTGTTTATGATTGTAAATTGAAGATGAGGAATGGTTTCAAATGGAGTTATAGGTTGAACTCTTTGAGCATGAAAATGTTAAATGAAACCTCTAAGGAGGGCATTCCTTTGTCAAGCACTTGGGAAATCTGCGAAAAGAGGGCTACACTAGATTATATATATGCCAGTGCGAACTTATTTAAATGCCATAAGAAATTCAAAATATTGGCAACTGCTTATAGTGACCATCAAATGCACACAGCAGACTTAGATATCTCAGCTGCAGCTAATGAGAGGATGAAACATGCCTCACTGACAGTAAATTAGGGTCAAAATAGGATTAACCTGCCTTTAAATAATATAGATACATTTTTGGAAATATTGCTAATGTTTGGCTTAAGAGAAATGAGGAATGGAAGGCAAATACCTTTAATGAGGAAGGCTTTCATGATTATTTAAAGGAAACAATGCAGGGAATTATGAAAGTAATAATTAGAAACAGAAATAAGAAGTCATGTGTAGCAAATCATTGCCAGAAATATGATAGCACAGTGGCTGAATAAAAACGATTGATGAGAGCAAATTTATGGTATATTAAAAAAGCCCCAAAGATGTAGGGGAGATGTGGGTACATATCAAGAGGTAAAAGGGTAACCTTAAATCATGGCTGAGGAGCCGCCATTGTATAATGCAAAAACATGATGCAGATGAAATGTTAAGATTGCTGGGCCAAAAGATTACAACTAATGTTTGGCAAGCCATTAATGGGATCAAGGGCTCACAATCATTGATCCAGCATAATCCCATACCAGAAATGACTGGGATAACTCATTTTGAGTTTATCTGTAGGGATTCAGCTGCACAGATTTACCCTAGACTAAGGTTTGATCCCAATTTGAATAAAATAGAAAGTAGGTTTAGAGTTGACTCTATTTCCCTGGCCATTATTAAAGCCAGCTCATCGAAAGCACCTGGCCCAAATGGTGTTAGTAACATGGTACTGAAGAAATCTCCAGAATTATGGGTCCAAGTTTTGCTGAGATGTTTCCTGTAAATCCAAAGAAAGTAATATGTTTGCAAATCTTGGAAAATAGCATATGTGCTACCGATCCACAAGAAGGGAGATACAAATGATCCAAGCAGTTATAGGCCCCTAATGATGATTGACGCTGACCACAACATTTTGTACAGCAATTCTTCTGCAACACTATTATGAATGTCTTTATCATTAGTATGCTACAAGATTTTGCGTGGCAAAAGAAGTAGGAGTTTGTGTATGTGGCCTCATTTGATCTAACTGTGGCCTTTGACTCAATGAATCGTAACCTATTATGTCATACATTAAGGAACTGCGGTATCCTGGAAGAACTACTGAAATGGTTAGTTATGCTGTATACTAATACTCGTATTAGGGTCAGATTAGAAATGGTTCATTATCAAAGAAATCATTATGGACATTGGGCTTAGGCAGGGTTGGCTTCTGGCTCCCTGACTTTTAATTTATATATTTCTGACATAGAAGAAGAAATTAAAAAGACAGCTTTTGTCCCACCCAAGATAAGGAAATATGGATACCATAGCATGATTTATTTGATTGTACTTCTCGTGGTTTACAGGGGTTATTGCATGCCTTTTCCGAATACACTAAAATGTCAATGTAGATAAGACTAAAATGATAGCTTTCTCTATAAAAAAAAAATACTCTTGGACCTTAGATCAGAAGAAAGTGGAATGTGTTGATAAGTTTATCTACCTAGGGTTCCCAATTTTTAATAGGCCAGAAATTGGAGAAAAAAAATGGATTATTTGAAAATAAAAGTTGAAAATTTGGGAAGACAAACGAAAAGAATAGAGCATAAGTATGGCACATTCTCATTACTTCCACTAACCAGATTCTCTGAAGGAATAGTAATCCCAAAGCTCGTATGTGGTGTTGAAGTATTTCCTGTATGCCTGTTGGAAACGTCATTAGAAGCATCCATGTGGAGGAACGTATTGAAATTGCCGAATTGTGTACCCATGACAGCCATTAGGCATGAATTGGGACAATATTCTCTGCTATGTAGAGCTAAGTGGAGAATGTTAAATCTAGTATACATGCTTTTAAATCCTACAACAAATTCCCTTTATGAAGACATGTATTTTATTTTAAAGGAAAATCAAAACTATGCTATGATTTTATACATTGAATTGCCTACCAGAATACTAGGAGAGTTGGGTTCTGTGTTAAAAGATCTTATCCTGAATCTGATGAGTATTAAGAAAACAATCTTTCTTGATGATTGCAGAAAGACTGTTGAGAACATGAATAATTATGGTTCAATGAATAACCTTCTGTATGATAATAAGAAGGTAGATAGGATCATAAGTAGGTAGAAATGATACCAGCTGATATGCAACGTTTTCCACACCAAAAAGGGTGTGGTTATTTTTTGTGATTTTGATTTAATATCTTACCCACTCGTGAAGGATTAGCTAGAAGAAAACAAATCACTATTGAGGAGAGCTACTGCAGATTCTGTAAGAATGATCAATCTATTGAAACAATCAATCTATTGAAACCTTGAATCATCTATTAATTATGTACGCGTATTTTAATTATAAAAGAATAGTGTTGTTTAGGAAATGTGTTTATAGACTTCATTGTATTGATAGAGAGACGTTCTGTACATATCTGATGAATGGATTTTGTAATTCTATAATTTTACTCGGTTTTAAACTTTTTGAAATTGTTTAAATTTGAAATAAATGAATACTATTATTATTATGTAGTGACATGAGATGTAATATATATTTAAATTGTTATATAGTCGTGATGAAATGTAATTGTAATGTTGTAAAGGTAATTAACTACCAAATACAATTTAATAAAATGACTAAAACGGACAAATAAGTCCGAAGACCCTGGAGTGAAAATGTTATAACGCATACTCACTTGCATAACACAGAGCAGGAAGACAATGGCACCCACACTACATCGTGCTCACATGGACCGATGCAGAGTGGCTAGTCCCTGAAGCACTAGCACTGAAGTGCCTGATGTCCAATATGAATCCCAGGAAAGCTGGGAAGTGTAGTTTTGATTTGTTTCAGTTTAGCAAGCAGCGCAATATTTAAAAAACACTATGCTTTTAAAAAGTTTCAATATGCTTTTAAAATGCTTTCAATTTGCTTTCCCACACCTCTCATCGCCCACCCAGGTACACCTCCCAAATGTCTCCTTCAATAATATGTCATTCAAACTACTCGCTAACAGGTTGTCTCTGAAACAGGCTACCGAACAATGAAGTCTAAGATCGAAGAAGGAATTACCCGAAGGCAGAATACAGTCTTTTATAAAGCCGACTCAGATCAGCTAGTTCCTGAAGCGCTGGCGCTGAAGCGCCTGACGTCCAGTATGTAGCCCAGGAAAGCAGGGAAGTGTAGTTTTTGCTTTGTTTCAGTTTCACAAGCAGCACGATATTTAAACAACACAATGCTTTCAATATGCTTTCAAAATACTTTCAATATGCTTTCCCCCACCTCTCCTCGCCCACCTCCCACACGCCCAATAAAAGGAAAATCTAACAACTCACTAACAGAGTGACTCTCTAACAGACTATTGAACAGTGAAGTCTAAGATCAAATAACATATACCCAGGGCTGACAAGAGTATCTCAAAATCCCCCTAATCCAATTTTGAATCCATGAAGCTACCTAGATAGAAGCATTAAACTAAGACAAACATTGTATGGATAGTTTAGTTTCCAAAACTTTAATAAGGGCATATAATGTGTCCCTGTTCCCTCAAAAAAATGAAAGGCACCTAAAAGTGTCTAGCAATAAGACAATTGTGAGCCTGGTAGATAAAGGGCAGTGAAAGGCTCCACAAGGGTGCAAGGCTGTTACCAGCCGGGTGCGCCCCTGAGAATGGCCATTGATGCTGATATCTTGGCTTGTCGTTCGGGGGAGTGCTAACAATGTGTGTTTGTTTTTGTATTAGAAAACAGTTGGCTTTAATGAAAAGGCTTATGGGGTTGCATGCCCATTTAAGGGAAGCATTACATGGCAACACGAGAGGGGCACTTGGGAGCGAGCCCCTTTGCACTGTCCATTGTGATATCTTTGAAGAGGAGTGATGGGATGACAGTTTGTAGAGGGTAGTTGAGGATGATGACTGGGGTGGGTTAGGGAGAGGGGAGGGGCGGGAGGATGGTGGCCTCATTGGGACAGTATTGCAAGGCCTGAGACATGTGTATTTAATACCGTATCATATGTATTTAATACCGGTAAGCTACATGTGAAGCAATCAGGCTTCAGGAGCTTTCATGGAACTGAATCTGCGCTGTTAGACCTACAAACACATATGCTTGGCAAACTGGAGAACAGCAAGTCGGGTCTGCTGATGTTACCTGATCTCTCGGCAGCCTTCGACTTGCTGGATCATAAAATCCTACTTAAAAGGATGGCGACTGTTGGAGGCCTATCCAGCAACGCTATCATCTGGCTCAGATCATTCTTGGAGGGCGGCCAGTCTTGTGTTTACTGGGGTGATTGTGTTTCTGAACCACAAACAATAACATGTGGAGTCCCCCAGGGGGCATGCCTTCCAACTTTGTTGTTTAATATTGATATATTACCTCTATGTGTTGAGTTGGAAACCATGGGGATCTTTTTCTGCAATTATGCAGATGATTTTCAGTTGCTTTTGGACATAACTGGGAGTTATGAAATCGATCAACACACTCTGACTGCAACATATCATGTTATTAAACAATGGATGTCAGTGAACTGGCTCTGTTTGAACGCAGCTAAAACTGAGCTGATGCTTTTTGGGCCACAACACGCTCGATCCAAACTGAATCAAAAATATAACTGCTTTTCCATTGAAGGTAATCAAATCAAAACTGTCCAGAAAGTCAAGACCCTGTGCACCTATATGGAGGATGGCCTTGACAGTGAGGCACATGTCACAGCCATCTCCTCTAATACCAACTACCATCTTAAGGTATTGAGACAAGTTGCCCCGCTAATATCAGTGGAAAATCGCATAAAACTCGTAAGAGCAGTAATTCTGCCACGTGTTGACTATTGCAATGCTTTGCTAGGAGGAACCAGCAAAACTAATGTTCAACAGTTGCAGAAAATTCAAAATGCAGCCGTCCGAATCATATTCCAGATGAAAAGCTCCGAACCTACTAGCACTGCTAAAAGAAAGCTGCATTGGCTCCCGGTGGCAGCTCGTATTCAATTTAAATTGCTTACCACGTGTCATTTATGCATTTTCGGAAATGCCCCTTCATATTTGAAGGAGAGGATTAATATTTATCATCCGAATAGATGCCTGGGATCTATGGAGGGTTGCTTGCTGGTACTGCCACAAACTAAAAGATCTCATGGATTGGGACGGGCCTTTCATATTCGGGGTGCACAAGCCTGGAATGCACTACCAACCAAGACACGTAAAATGGAGGATCGTCTTCTTTTCCGCAAATAGATAAAGACTATTCTGTTTAATTAGGATTGTTCTTTTAACTTTCTCCACCACTGCTGTCTTTCGGCGCCTGGATGCCCACGGGCTTTGGCGCCTTATAAATCTGAATAACACAACATGGTAGAACCGCATCCTGCTTCCTCTGATCGCTCACTTATAACAGCGGTTCTGGCCTGGCGTTGGATGGAGCTTGCATTGCCTACCTCTTAGGGCAAGCATTAAAAACCATGGACACCTCCTAGGGAGGAAAACAGTTTTGCCCATATTCCAATACAATCGGATAGTAATTCCTCTCCTGAAGGCCTATCCATCCTATTCACAAAAGAGAACCCATATTCATCAAAACAAATCAGATATGTTTCACCTGAAGATCTTCTGGAGATTAGGACCTGCTTACTTGTTGATCAGGATAAGATCAGGATAAGAAGATAACCACGGCTGGATTTCTAGGCCATGTATTGTCAATACGCTCGAAAACACTAAAAGCATAAGATAGTACAATCCCAGTCTACAAACATTAAAACATAATTCAACTCACAGGCAGTGACATCAGCCATTTAGCAAACCCAGCACAAAGCGATTTGCTTCAACAAACTTCACGCTGATGGATTTATACAATCTACGTTTTGCAGATTGTGAACAGCACAAAGTATCACCAAGAAACTGAAAATGTATTTTTCCTGTCAACATCTTTGAACAATTGATAAATGTATTGAAATCGTGTTCTTGGCTTGACGACCATTCAACACACGGTTTTTGGTGCGTGTCCCCTTCTCATTATCATTCTAACCCATCCTTTTCGGAACTACACTCCCTGCATTCAGTGTTCATTGCACTGTATTCCTCTTTTGGACTTTATCTGCAGATGTCTTCCCTTTTATTTACCACACACTTCTTTCTCTCGTCCTTTCTTTATTTAATTTCCTTCATTAATTTCTGTGCATGATTGTATCTGTTTTAATATGTTTATTCTGCTGTAAAAGATATGGTAGTGAATGCATTTTAATAACCAATTAAATTCAAACTGACCTGTAGCGGGAAATAAAACTCCCATGTTTGTTTATGCCTCTAATTCTTAAGGAATTGAATCTGCAAATACTCCAGGTTCCAAATTGTTCAGTGTGGTTTGCAAAGAAAATACTAGGGACTATCTATGGGCACGCCTTGCAGTGCTTGACTCGATTGCCTGTTCGAACCTCTGAAGAAATGGTTTGAATAAACTCAAGCCATTCAAAACCTTCATATAGATGCCTGGCGAGCCGAATGAAGCTGAGTTGGTAAAAGTCTGATTCATGTTGAATCAATTCGAGACAATTTGAGAAATAAGTCATTGGGGCTCTTATTGGGTTTAAAAAAAACGTTTGAAATCCATATTGATTTTAAGAAAGGATGGTCAGATTCCCAAACGCTTTTTTGTCATAAGGAGATACACTTGTGTCTCTCATCACTTGTGACGACAAAAAACTGCAACATATTTTCAAATGGTGTCTGAATGGGCGCATCAGAGATGTGCACATCTATATGTCATTTTACGTCCTTTGTGAATTTAGGCCATAAGGGGATGTTTGTGCGTCTTTCAAAGTTCATCCCACATTCACAAATGGAATGCTGTTTGAAATGAGTGGAAAATAGTCACATTCCCTTGTACCTTTTTGAAATAGGCACAGGGGAATGCACACTGCATGACAGGGCCATTGGTGAACCTGTCATGCACTTTCTTTAAATAGATAGAATGGCAGCGGTATGCACTGGTGTACTCTGATTGCCTTTCTATCCCTCAAACATGGGTAGAAATCCTTTTTTCTTTTTAATGCTTGGCCCGTCATTGTGAAATGCACTTCCAGCACCCAAGGGGCTCTGGGAGCCTGTCATACATTAATCTTGGGGGCCTACTCCAGACACTAATATATGCATAGGGGCTGTACAGCACATCATTTACCCTGTTGCACAGCCTGCTGAAATGCTCAGATCCTAATTGTGGGTAAGGTGATTCTCTTTGGCACAAGTAAACATTCACCCTCTACTCAAAGGGCATCCGAAAGTGTGTGTTGCAGTTTGAAGAAAGTGTAATTGTCGATCATGTCATGAATTATCTTTTAAATGGACCAGTAGAACTATAAATTCAACTAGATTCACATTAAATAGAGCAGGTGGCACCAGCTTCACAGTGCTTGCCTCACTTCTCTGGAACTCCCTACCCCTCAACATCAAAACCATTGAGTCCTTCCCAATCTTTAGGAAACATGTTATTCGCTGGCTACTGAACAATGAGTAGCAATCACCTCTGAATCTCCTATGAACCTGCTGAAGTTTTGTAAATAATGTAAATTGCTGTAATTTGTAATTGTTGTACCATGTATAATGTATACCTCATTCCTGTAACTGAACTCTTCATGCGCCCATCTACCCACGGGTCTGGAGCGCTACACAAATAAAATAAACAAACAAACAAATAAACCACTGCTGGCCTATTTCCATTTCTATCCTACAAAAAAGGATAGAAATTCTTGTTTTTTTTCACATTTAGCAATGAAAAGCTTTCACGGCCGTAATTGTGAAATGCACTTCCAAAACCCACATGGGTGCTGGGAGCCTGTCAATCATTAATGTCAGGAGAGCAGACCTTCCACTAATATATGCAAGAAGGTTGACCAGTGCATCATTTCCACTGCTGCCGCACAGCCCCCCTGAAGTGTGCAGCTCACCTTTGTGGATAAGGTGATTGTGATCTACCCATTTCTAGAATGAACACAAATTGTCTTCGCTTTTTTCATTTGCGTTCGTTTTTATGTCCCGGTTGTATAATTTCCTCACCTAGCAGTAATACTGAATTCTAAGATACTGACATTTGTGATGTCATCTTTGATGTCCTGGGTGTTAGTCTTAGCAGTGCACGTTGGAGGCTTATTGACAAAGTCTACATGTGTTTCGGTCGGCAAATAGGGCTTTCAAATTCAGCCTGATGTAGTTCCAACCTTCTTCAGGATATAGGTGAGGCATAAGTCTTCGTCACACACATAACAATCCGGTGGAAGATGTCTTCCAACATTTACTTTCCAATATAGACTGATAGGGGTAGCGCAAACTCAGGACCCAATCCACAGAGCTCTATGGGTAACAGTTCCGGGAAGCATCTAGCAATACATCAATGTTGTTGGGAATCCACCTTCCAGGTAGGCACTTAATCGGATATCCCAATGGTATATGTGGAATAAGTCAACGATTGTTGAAACCAAATAGCTGCTAGCGTAGCTGTCTCTAGACCAGTTATCAATACGCCTGGGTTGCTATTGTACAGAAAAACACACCATTAGGGGATACAAGTGTGGAAAAACAAAATACTGTGTGGATATCTAAAAAGGGTTCAACACTAGGGTTGACCATTAGTATTGTTCAAGTTGACATTGATGGTGTGATTGTGAGTACGAGTATGAAAGGTGGAATGAATGGGGTGTCAAAATTGTCATTTATTTTTATAAATTGCATGGTTTTGATATCTTGATGTATATTGTAATAAATGTATTTTTTGTATTGAAATAATGTGTTAGTTATACCTTTCCAACCTCATCACCGAGGTCCATTTTTTGTATACCACTATATTGCTCACCTGGAGGATCTTCAGGAATACAGGTACCCTTATAACATATACTAGGAGAGTATACCAGGCAGATTAAAGGTGCAAGAATACATATGAGAAAATCCATGGACGTAAAGTATACCAGGCACATGCAAGTTGCAAGTGTGTACATATAAGAAAAGCCCTGGCGGGAGAGTATACCAATCAGATGCAAGTTGCAAGTGTGTTCATCTAAGAAAAGCCCTGGCAGGAAAGTATGGCAGTGCTGTAGACCTAGGCTGAATAGGCTGAATAGCCTGTGCTGAGGTTTGCACACCCTGGGTGTAGCTAACAAGCTAGAAAACAACATTTGTGTATATTGTGTGTGCAATGCTGACCAGTTTGTTGCTGCTTTCAAAAAATGACATCCAAACGTTTAGTTTAAACGAGAGCAAGCTGCATTTGCATGAAAACGACCACCTTAGTGGACTACGACAAAATGCTATTATACCAATGCATTTCGACTTGTCCATCAGGACTAATAGCTGTACACCGAGTATTTGAAGGTTACCAATCGGCCACAAAGACAAGCAATTGTGCATATTGCACCACAAATGTTGTTCAGTGTCATCCGAACTATTCAGAATCATAAGCATCCCATAGTGGCATGTGTGCAAACAGTGCCAGTAAAGCACCCTGTCACCATCAGTATACTAGGCAGATGCAAGTTATAAGCGTTTTCATGTGAGAAAGCCCTGGTAGGAAAGCACACCTGGCATCGTCAAGTTGAACAGTGCGTTATATACAGTACCCAAGGAAGTCCTGAAAAGGATACAAAAGGAACAGCATAAGACTGGAAACATATTAAAGAGGAGAGAAAACCTGGCAGGAGAGTACATCAGGTATGCTAACAAGATACAGACTGACAGCCAAGGTGTTATGCATACCAGTTGTGTTCTTGAGAGAAACTCAAGGAACTGATATTCTTGAATATAGAACAGAGGGAAGAGAAATCCAGGGGAAGGGAACCACCCTCTGGAACAAGGAACTTTCCATCTGGAACTTTTTGTGTTGCACATTTTCTTTTTGAACATTTATACACTACTAAAAGCCAAAGACATTTTCCCTTTTCACCTTAGAGTTGATTGTTAGAATGTGAGGGCCAGAATAGTACTTTGGAAACAGGACGTTTTGCTTTGGACATTCTGACGTTGACAGACCCTTAGTTTTGTTTGAGGCAAGGACACACCTCTTAGAACAGGGACAGAGAGGTATTTCCCAACCCCCTTTTCTTTTGTTAATAGAAGCTTAGAGTCAAAATCATAAGTCTCTGTGTCCGTGTGTCATTCCTGGTTCCTCACAGAAGTCATGACCAGCTAAACTCGGTGCACTCCTGTTAATGTCCCTCATAATGCTATGGTCCCTCATAATGCCATTTTGTATGTCATTGTGAATCCCCTCACTTATAATATGGATGTGCTCATGGGCTTTGCAATGGGAACGCACCAAGTTAAGGCAGTCATAACTTCCCAAATGTGCAGAATTTCAGGGGTTTTGTTGCGATAAATTTGGGCACCTTAACTAAAGTTTTTCAGTGAATTTCAAGGGTTTTGTTATATCATAGTTTTTGGTCTGTGCCACAATCTATGGCCTTCAGCCATGGCCAGTGATCACGGCCTCTGGCCTCGCTTTCAGGGGAGTGGGCCTAGGGATGTCAATTCACCAAAATACCAGGTGTAGCAGAAGTGACATCACACAACCCTTGACCGCTGATGACATCACAGGGAGTGTTGCAATTTGACCTGACCCAGAAGTGACATCACGGCAAGTGAAGGAATATGACCTTTCACCCTTCTACAAAACAGGAAGTGGCATCAGATAGCATTGCTTCTAAGTACACTACGAAAAATATAGTTACAATACCACTATAAAGTGATATAAATTTCATACAAGAATCACCATATGTATTGTTAATATCAGTGCTTATAGGGCCATATTCCCAAATCACTGTGAATGCAAGCAGACGTCCAAGGCCAAACAATAATGATGTGTTGTTATATAGCACTTACGCCCAAGCTCTTCATGACGTCCATGAGCGGGCCAGAGTCATTCTAGAGCGTTTTACCGAATGACTTCAAAGTTCTGGCTATTGAGGCCTTAGCTCTAGATTTGTCTGACTGGAGCTTTTGATTGGATGCAACTAGTTGCCCGGTCGATGGCCATACAATTATGCCATTCCAGTGATTGCACACCGGTATGTGCCATTTGCACCTGTGCGGATTACGGTACAACTATCTATTGTTTTCACTTTTTAATTTGTGAGGCACTTTTGCACTTTATAAATGTGTACTCATTTTTTTATTTTTATTTCTGTTTCTTACCCTTGTCTTAGGTGTTCAATTTGTGGTGTAGAATTATGTGTTTCAACTGCTTTGTATGACTAAATCATTTGGTTTGTACACCACCTTCTGTACATTGAAATGTAATTTTGCAGGCTAATTGCTGCAGTTTGATGAATAACATATATGTTTGTTTTTGAGTTAATGTGTTAATAATTTGGTTGCAATACAAAGTAAGGTGTTTCTTTTGTTGCATGTTTCCCTGCTCTTCGTATTTGAAATCAGGGCCCCCGGTGTATTCTCCAGTGCAGGGTTCAATGCGAGGCACTTTGCATCACCCAGTGGCCTTTGCATCTTGGGAGGATAGATCAGGGGCAATGTGCTCGCTTTGGAAGCAAGGCGACACGGAACACCACAGGTTCGATCCCTGGGTCCGCGCTTAGAAACTTCTGGGTATTAAGCTCGTTATTAATAACCTATCATGTCATATCATACACAGCAAGGGGGTCCGAATACAACCAAATGAAAATCATACCATACAGAGCTAAAGCCTAGACGCCTCAAAGCATGACTCCCCTGATACGCGTTGCACCAATGCTTTGCAACAGCAACATTGTTCTCCTCCAACCAACCAACCACTCCTCCCTCACACCTCTCTCACAGGACCCAAAGGTGCTTTAAGACCCATCTCCACCAAGCTTGGTCCAGACTAGCCTTCGCTGTACTTAACTGACAATAAGGTCCTCATCCACTGGTTGCTACAAACATCACTGTCTACCAGCAACAAGCCTGACTGCCAGTCATCTTTTATAAATTGAAGGAATGTTCTACTCTTGGAATCCTAAACCTTTCATCAAATTACCCGGCCCACTCTTTCTCACTCTTCATGGTTCGCTCTATATTCTAAACCGCGTAGACCGCTCAGCCTATCCTTCTCCCCTGGGCGAAGCAGTATTCCCCTAGTTGTGCATCAGCAAGGAATCTTGCAATGACTTCCATCTGCAGATTCCTTAATATGTGTGCCTGCTTCTCCATTCTAAGTGCTGCTCCTTGGAATTAGATCTAGTTGAGTAATGACATACAAAGCGGTTACATGACACTGCAATAAACAACACAATTCTGTTAGGTAACTTGGAGAATTCCCATGACACGAAGCATTGTCTAGGGTTGTGTACACACTGCACTAAGCATTCTGGCCGGTCGTCTCAGTGTTTCTTTTATATAGTATAGTCCCAAAACACACCAGTCATCCGCACACACTTAAATACCAAGCAAGGGTTTTAAAGCAAGAAGCAGAATTGGGTTCTACACTGCTCCCTGTACCTAGTGATGTTTTTGAAGAGAGACAAAATGGGGGTCCTGGGCAGATAGTGAGTGCCCTCTGCTATGTGACTGGTTCAGTAGCTAAGGGCAGGGTACACCATCTTACAAATGCATGCGTCCAATATGAACTTTATGTGCTTAACACATTATGCATATGTTATTGAAAGGATAACTTTAGGCATGTGTGAGATGGTGTACCCTGCCCACAACTACATACCAAGCAACCCAGCCATCCCTTTCTTCAATGCCAGAAAGTAAGAACCGAGTAGCTCGATGGCTAAAAACCCTGACCTCCAATTTCTGACCTCCTGACTATGCTACACACTAGAAGCAATGCACGTTTAGCACCCTTATGCATGCTCACTGTGCGTGTGATATGCACATGTCGAAACCCGCCAATTATGCAGCTTGTCAGCCCATCACACTGGGAGCGGAATGATCGCATCTATATGGGGTGGGTCTTGAAAGCAACTATGTGTACTGGACATGGAAAAGGCAAGCTCGTTGACGTTCTCCAGGAGTCTGGAACCTTTTTAGGCATGGCTTTCCATTGGAGTTGCTGGGTGAAGAGTCAGCACTGAACATGTGGCGTTATTGTCAGAAAAATATAAGAAACGCCACGTGAAGGGCCTTGCCTTGCTTAAAACTCGAGAAAGGAAGCAGTTGCCATGCGGTGGTGCTCTATGCGAAAAGGAAAGTCTAAAGATAAGTTCACATGAAAGGAAAGCAGACTCAGAAGTGTATATTGATCTCCTCCATTTGTCAGCTCAAGGGTACGGGCACGTCAGAGCTATTAATGGTGATAAAAAATAAATATATAATTTCATTTCCCATTCATCATAAATGCCAAGTTGGCTCTGTACATGCTCCCATTCCCACACCACCCCATGTGCTGATACCATACTTGATAGCTGATGCTATAGATGGCTCATTTGACGTGGTCAGGATTGTTATCAGAATTGTGCATGAGTTCCATACGCTGAATACCCCGACAATGATGCGTCTCTGGGAGCAGCAGGCTGCTGGTTCCCAGCTGGTGACACAGAACCGAAGACGAGTAGAAGGGAAATAACTGGGGTAACGAAATGCCAGGACTGGCAGATGTGCGGAGGACAACCGCACCCCTACCTCGCACCCTAACCCATGTGTTCGCCCGAAGTGCCTATTACATCCAATTGAGATTACCAATGTATTTGGAGAACTCTGAAGGTTTTCTGAAGGTGAACCCATGGACGTCTATGTAAGCATTAGAGTGGTGGGAGGGCTACCATGAGCCCAAAGAGGGGGGCACAGCCCAAATTAGGTGTGAGCCGAGAGGAGCGGCAGTAACTTGTGCTGATATTGTTTGGATGATGAAATTGAAATAATTCTAAAAGTAGATGAACGTGTTTGCAGCATTGACTAGTTTGCTGTTAGCGTTACCACGTTTGGGTGTAATATGGCCATTGATATGTCCGTGTTATTTACTATCGATTTCCACTGTTTTCTGTCCACAGGGCCATGGAGAGTAACGTTTGTTTGGAAGGCTCCAATGGAGTGATGAAGCCCATTCAAAGCCGCAAGCATGGAGGCGGGGAGCAGGGAGAAATGAAGGACAGGGGGCAGTGGAACAACAAGGTGGAATTTGTACTCTCAGTGGCTGGGGAGATTATCGGCCTTGGAAACGTCTGGCGGTTTCCCTACCTATGCTACAAGAACGGAGGCGGTAAGTACATGCATGAACTATTGAACTGAAGCATGTATGTTCCTCGGAGTCTCCGGAAGGATAGCTATCCTCCCGAGCTCAGCAGCAGTGCGCTCACCTTGGAAGCAAGACAACACGGAGCAACACAGGTTCGATCCACAGGTCCGCCCTTAGAAACCACTAAATAAATAACCATTAAAAAAAAAGGAAAAAAAAAAGAAGGGTTCATTGCCTCAGAACTGGCCGAGCCGTTCCATACCGCATTATTTCACAAGAACTATCATGGCAGTAAGGGACTTTCTAGCATGTTAGGACATTCAGCAGACTTTTCCCAGCTCTACTGGCTTGTCAGAGGTGGAAAACGGTACTGATTCCGATGTCGACTCTTTTCACCTATTACTGATTGTGAAATAGTAGAAAACATATAGCCCCTCCCCCCAATCCACCAATTAAGTTTTATTTATATAAAGCATACATTGACAAAGCCAATTAGCTCTGGGTTTACATAGATGCTCCATAAGCACCTGTGAGGCATTCACCATTTCTAGCTTTTGCATTGTGTTCTCACATCATTACCAGTCATTGGGAAGCATGAATACCGGATGCTGGAATGCATTCATAGCTACAGCAAACCTTCACACTTTCAAAACTCGGCTGCACTAGAAGCTCTCCACACTGACTCTGCTTCCTTCTGTCGCTCTCCCCAACCTGCTTGGAAGGGTGGCAGTGTGCGTTCCTAATAAATAAGGCCCTGAACACTGCCCCTCCGCCCCATCTGACATTACCGCTTCCTCTTTTGAGCATGGCAGTATTCAGCTCCTCCCTCTTACCCCTATAAGTGTTCTGGCTCTCTGTCACCCCCTTGGTCCTCTGAAATCCTTCTTCCCTGATCTAAAGCCTCTGCATGAGTCACCAAGTTCCAATATCCTCATTGTCATGCCGGAGGAATTTAACCTAACCAAGCCCTCTGCAGCCACTTGACTTGAGTTTAACGCCCTCCCATCCGTCATCTCCCTCTGCTCTCTCAATGACAAGCCTACCCAGTCTGATATGATATGGCATTTATAATGCGCCTATACACAAGTGTTTCAAGGCATGACGAGGCAAGGGAGGGGGAACAGAGGGAAGACTGAGATAACGATCTTACTAGGCCAGGTGTCATTGAGATTGCGCAAGTGCAGGGTAAGAGGGAAGGGGAAAAGTGCAGGGGGAGGGGACAGTGCAGTACATGGGATCGACAATAAAAAATAAATAGAATAAATAACAGCAATAGATAAAAGTGCGGCCATACTGGCTGTCTTAAACCCATTCTTTGAGTTGGTGATGCCATTATGGATGAGGTCATAACCAAAAGGGCAGGTATCATGTCACCCCCTCAAGACAGGGGTAATTGACCATGAAGTGTGCAATAAAAACATTGTTTTGCTAACGGTAAAAACGAGATTTGAACTGCAGCACCTCAAAACCCCTATAGGCACTTTAGGAGATATATTCTGCATGCAAGGTGCCAATATTGCTGTTAAAATTAAAGCATGGACATTTTGAGCAATTGTGTCATTAGTAATACCCGCATATACAATCAAGTACATGTTTTTCATAGTGCATATATAAGCACCTAAAATTATACGTGTAGGCGCTAAGGAAATTGTGAATGAATACATGCATTTAATAAGAAGCATTCAGATTAATTCTGACCACTGGCCATGGTCTCAATGTATGAGGGTGGAGTTTTTGAAAACCATTTCTTAATCAGCATTCAGCACAAAGTCGCCCCTGACTTCCTGATCCAACAAACCTTGGATTTAGTAATCCGAAGCACTCACAGTGATAAGGGTTTTTACCCCAACTTCAACGTGACAACATGAGGCATTGAAATGCACTAGATAAGAACCATTTGATAGGCTATTTACCTGTCTGTGAAATGTTGCAATAGGTGTAACATGGAGCATGCATTCAGTGCTTTTCTCACAGGTATTAATTTACACAGCGTGTGTACACAGTATTCGAGTAGAACAAGTAGAACCTTTGAATTGACTTAATGAGTACAGTGTTAATTCAGGACTTGAAGGTGAAATACAAGCGTGTGATTATAATACGACATAATGTTCTCTAACCTAAGTGTTATTGATTAAGTGCACATTTCCCCAGGAATGCAGTTCCTGACAAACCATAGAAGGTGTGGTTTGAGCGGGTATATTTAAAACACCATGCAAAATCCAAGTGGAGACTTCAGGTACCCAGGAAGATGATGACACAAAACCTCTTTTAAGGACACTGAGCAAAAGGATGGTAGAGCCTGACATTGCCTGGCATAATGCAACCGTGGACAAGTTAAGTGAACCTATCTGTTCTGGCCATGAAATCACTTTCCAATCTGGAACTCCTCTGCTCAGAGTGTCCAGAAAATCTGTTACAACAGAAAGTCTTAATGCAAAGTCAACCTATCTGTTCAGAGAATGAAATCACTTCCCAATCTGGATCTCCTCTGTTCAGAGTGTCCAGAAAATCTGTTACAACATGAAGACTTACTGCAAAGTGAACCTATCGTATCTGGCGATGATTTCACTTTCCAATCTGGATCCCCTCTGCTCAGAGTGTCCAGAGAATCTGTTACAACAGAAAGACTTACTGCAGCTTCTTGGTTGCTTCTAATAATAGACAGGTCATTCTGAACCAGTCCCACTACATCTGTAATGACATCCCTTAGTGCAAAGAAGACCTGCTCAAACTCTTGATTATTAGAATCCCTGCTATATTGTCTCACTCTCGGTCTGCATGATTTGCAAGATTGCTGGTGGCCAAGTGTAAGTTTGACCTGTTATGGATGCAGGCCCCTCCTCAAAAGAATTCTAGTCAGAAAGGGTGCAGGTAGCTGACTTCCTGAAATGCTCAATCGGTGTGCACCACAGACTAGCAGCTATCTGTATGATAGCTTTCCATTCTAGGGATTGTATCACCTCATTATTGTGATACCGTGAATGCATTGCCTGACACGGTTTACCTATGGCTATGGCTTGAGTCAGAGAAGGGTTGTGGGAGTTCCAAGTAGCCATATGGGCCCAAACTGGTCCCTGCTTTCCTTTTATTGCATTCATTTCCTTGGACAGCCTACAACACAGGTCGCCCTGACACATTTGTAATATGCTTTGTGCCGTTGCATTCCTTTTCTTCTCTATATGACACACTGCAGAACTGACCTTCTTCCCTCTTCCACCCAGGGTAGAAGCTCAAGTTAGCATTGCTGAGAGTAGTCTCAATCTGCATATCATTTAAGAAATACATCAAACTTGGACATCCGCATGTCATGCTTTGATTTGCCATATTTGCTGACCCCATGTAGACCAAAGAGGGACAGTTTTCCACCATGATTGTTCAGCCATGTTTGAAAATAATTACTAAATCTGCAACGTACATGTGCTGCGCACTTTCTGGCTCTGTGGGGAACGTATACTGATTTTTAAACTTGCAATCGCTTGTTTGGTATTGCTTTAGTGAACTATATGGGAAATGTGCTTGGAATTCAAGCTATCAGTTTGGAATGGCAATGCACACTGTTCCCAGAAAGTGTATTTGGGTCACAATATGGGCTCATGCTTGGCGAACAAAAAGTCATTGTAATATCTCACATAACACACCTGGGACCCCATATCATGGAGGTCTTCAACATCATCACAAGCATCACACAAAGCCTTGTGTGCAAATGTCTGGAGCCTAGCTCTTAAAAGTTATCTATATGTTCTGAACCCAGGATTACTGGGTGCAAACAGTCTGGATTTATGATTTGATAGGTTATTTATAACACGCTTAATACCCAGAGGTTTCTGAGTGCGGACCTGGGGATTGAACCTGTGGTACTCTGTATCGTCTTGCTTGAAAGGCGAGCACGTTGCCCAGGAGCTACCCTCCCGAGATTCATCAATCACAGAAATCTGTGAACTTGCGGCTGCTTGGCTGGGTCATTGAGTGTTTTCAATGATGACATCTACACATGACCCATGGTTAGGGGAAACATCTGTGTCAAGGCTGGAGCTCGTGGCTCCTGAAGCTCTCTCTTCTATAACAAATGTGAAGAACGTAAAGGCTTTACAGCAAACTTCCTTGCTTACAAGTGGAGTGGATACCATGCTCATATAATTGTTAGAAGTCAGTGAGATCAAAAATATAATGAGACTCAACCCTAACAGAATTATGTACAATGCCAACGTTTTGTAAACTCATTTCGGAAAGTCTGTCCAAAATAATTCCTTCATAGCTTTAGCAACCCATGAGGCTTTCCTGAATTGAGGTGCTGTAGTCATGTGTGGCATATTCTGAATCACCTTGGATGTCAATCATCATCATCTGTCACATCTCTATCTCTTCTTCTTCAGGCTCCTCGACTGGAAGAGGATGATTGCATGCACACATTGTGCTACCATTTGAAGCATGTTCCAGGTGATTCACAGACACTTGTCTTGTGCCTCACTTGGGTGGAATTGTGGGCAGGACAGCAGTTCTGGAAACTTTCAGTCTGATTACTTGCACTGCAGGTCTGTAGGAAAGGCCAAATGGAGTCTTGTCATGGGTCTTCTCCAGGACCCAATCTCCTGCCTTAAGGGTGGCATCAGGAGTGGCCTCAGCAGCTTCCACCCGGACGGCAGCGTTGTTGCCAGCAGTTGTTCTTGTCTGGAGAGAGAACTGGGGAGAGTGTGTAGATCAGCCATAAATATGTTTCGCCCTAACAAAAGCTCAAATGGCGCCTTACCGCTGCATAAAGACTGGCATGGTAAATTATTTAAACATCTTATTATTAGGGGCACACGGTCCACCCTGTTACCCCCATTGAAAGGATACATTTTGTCAGGCACAATTTATGGAGCCATTTGCCCTTTCTATTACACCATTGATCTCTGGACGAAACAGATTAGAAAAATGCAGCTCTGATCCCCAAGCCTCTAATGCCTTTCTCAGGGCCCGCCCTCCAAAAGCTGGCCCATTAGTAGCATAGGATGCCTGAGTTTATGTCATGGCTACTAAACCCCAGAGTGCCTGTATGACTGATTTGCAGTCTGGTCTCTTCTGAGGGATCATCCAGGTGAATCCTGTGCAGGAATCTACTATTACTAGAGCATATTTGTAGTTGTTTACTGCTAGTAGTGGGCATATGTGATCCACATTTTGAAAAGAAGAATTCGCCTTCCTTAGAGGTGCTTCCCTGGCAGGGATATCAATTGAAGGTTGCCAGGGGTAGCAATTGCGACCCCTGAGGTCTCCCTTGCTATCCCTAAAATAAAGTCCCCTTTGAACTCAGTTCCTGCCACAGATAAGCAATTAGCAGTTTTGTTCTCCAGTAAAACATGTGTGGACTGTAGATTGAGTTTACAGAGTTTCGCTAATTCAATTGTGTGCCATTTTCACTGTAATTAGTTGTTCTGATAGAAATGTCATGCACCATGTAACATTCCCCTTGTGCACAACATGCAGTCTGTTACAGCTGTCTTAAACTGATTGCTTTGAGTTGATTATATCATGATGAAGGAGGTCATAATCATAAGGACATGTATCATGTCAAGTTAAAAAGTATCAACGGTGGGGAACCCATGTAGTGAGCTAATGTAGGGCTTATATGTCTCATGTGGTTACATCACGGGACAAGGGGTGGAAACATCTGTACACCATTGATTAGGGATTCGCGCCTTGAAACACCTGTGTATAGGCGCGTTACAAATGCCATATCATATCATATCATATCATAGGGAAGTGTAAGTCTGGTGAAAAATGGGGGTGGGCATTGTCACCATTATTGTTTGGTTGCAACAACCTACGATTCACATGGTTCCTCAAAGCTTGTTTAAATATCTCAGTTTCAGTCGTTTTATACAGAGCAGGTGGTTTTGAAGTACTTTCAAAACTTTCTGGTTTTGAACCTGTAAACTGCCAATGAAGACTCTTTTGAAAAGCCTGCATAGATCATATTACACTAGTTCAGGCATGTCATGACAAGGGATCCGGCGACTGCCACTCAGAGGAGGCACTTGAGGACCTTTACACGTATTGAATGTCAGTAGTTCTGCCCCTTACCTGTTTTTTCCAGGGGACTGGGATTTGGTGGGGGAAGAAGCTTAAATCTAAGTAAGAGGCTATTCCCAGTTGCTTGACATCTTACATGAGCTTCAGTACAATGTGTATTGGCCAGACGAAAGTTAATGTGTTGTCCTCTGTGACACCCAGCACCAGAACCTCTTATTTAGAGAAACCAAGATCATGGCAGTTCACCTGCATGCACAAATAGAGATGACCCAGGAGGTTTGTGATTCTGTCCTCGGTGTCAGGACACTTCCGTTCTAGTTATAGAATGACCTATGTGTCTTCAGACTACATCTGGAATGCAGAATGAGACATTTTAATTACCTCGGGATGTGTTTGCATCTCATTTCTAATCAAAATTCTTCAAAAGAAAAGAGGTAAGAAAGATGTTCCAAATGATTACCTTTGTGGGGGGGTACAGCCAATCCATTCCTGATCTACTGACTGAAATATTTTTGAATATCTGGATTGGTAGCCTGGATTCATGTGTACTCTCTGCGTTTTGTTAATGAGATGTTATGGTACACAGTATTTTAGACAACAGAGAGAGTGTGGAGCTATTTTTCTCTGGCACAATATTGAGATCCACTCTTGAAGACTGCAATCATGATCTCCATGCAGGTTTCATTTGTCCCTGTACATCATGAAAAAGGGCACATTTATATGATGTAATGTAATGTAGTGCAGTGAAAAGTGATCTTTTATAGCAGCCTTCTGCCATTATGGTGTCCCTGCTGCATGTGGTCCAGTTTGAAAGTAGGAGTGTTGGCACAGTAGGGGTTTGTGCATGTGGTGTTAGATTGTAAAAGGACATGTGGGGCTATCATTCTGACACAATGTATTGCACTACTAATGTGTACCCTAACAATTGCCCTGCAAGGAAGAACACCCTCTCCCTGGGTGGTGTAAGCAGACCCTAGGAAGCGCTGTGGCATCGCCTATCTAAAAGGGATAGGTAAGAGGGAAACTTACCCTATTGCTACAATGGATGCCACACGGGGCAAGATGATATGTTCTTGTATGTAGTTAACCATTAAGAAACAGTATTATTTCATATACTGTCTGTCTCAATTGATCAAGCAGTTCACGTTGGACTGTTGGTCAGAAAGGACAATTTATTTGCCCTCTGAGAGGTGTGCTTGTATCACTCGAGAGTAAAATGAAAATGTGTAAGTGTATGAAAAAAATATATAAAACCTAATGTATATAAAGATTATCATAAGGTTACAAAATGATGAACCATCTGATGCGGGTGCGGAGAGTAACTCTTGCTAAATTAGATGTTCTCAATTTGCATCTGGTTTGAAAGAGAAATACTATCTTGTATATTGGCAAACCCCCTATTGGCTTTTGTAAGGTGGGATATCAAGGGTAAAAAAGAGAAAAGAGACTACACCACAAGGCTTTTAGTCCTCTAGGGTGGTCTATATAGTTAGTAATGTTCTACAGGTCTCCCTTGGTTATGAGACTTCCAAGGTAGTGGGGGCTCAGCATGGCTCCCAGGTGGTCCCCAAATGTTGTGTTGCGCTACTGTATGTGAACAAACTGAAACTTAGTTGGAATGCTACTGTTTGTAAAACTGGCCTATTTCCTCTCTAATTAAACTCATTTAACACTATACATATCTATGAGGCGCCTCAGACTACGGGACTTAAAGCTGCAGAAAATAGTTTAGGTGCGCTGTAACAACTTCCTTAAGCTTTCCCTTCTTCCCTCCCCAGCGACCAGAACTTTAGTGCCGCCTACGCTGCTGCATGAAAGAACAGGGTGTGGAGCGGCGCTCAAGAAAGGAGGGGGCCACCACAGCATGAAGGTCACATGTGTGCGATCTTCAGCACTGCCCCGTGTCGGCCAGAAAGTGTCACCATACAACATTACATGAGGCTGTTTTTAGTACACAGGGCTTCCTTACCCAGTTTGGCATATTCCTCACTGGAATTAACTCATATGGTCTGCCCCATTACAAGGAATTCTCTAGGTTGGCAGTAACAGATGCAGTGTTACAGAAATACAGCATGCACATCCATTTTCACACTCATTTTGACAAAGGTGGAGGCGTGCGTACAGTAACGGGTGTGTGCCGCGATACAAGAAACCTATAGATAGATAGATAGATAGATAGATAGATAGATAGATAGATAGATAGATAGATAGATAGTAACAGATCAGAATTACACTGCACACTTTTTTATGCGCTAATGGTTCAATTCTGGCCTTTTTGTTCATTACATGAAGAAGGGGTTAGAAAGGTGGGCATCAGGCATGCCGAGCCTGTCACCCCTTTTGATTTTCACCATGCACGAACTTTGTTTGCTGCACTCAAGTGAATGGGCTGTGCATGCCATTCAGGACAGGAAAACAAGTTTTATAAACTGAATTATTATTATTATTATTATTATTATTATTATTATTATTATTATTATTATTATTATTATTATTATTATTAGGGTATTTGGCACAGACCTACCCTTCAGGAAGAAACTGAGTGCTTTGCAAATCATAGAGGGAAAGGACATGGTGAGAGAAGCTGAGATAGAAGGGAGCCAGGAGTATGAGGCTGGGCAATTTGGCAGCAAGGGATCTACAAGCAACCTCGGGAGGAAGTAGGGACAGGGAGCAGATCACACAGCCTCATGAAGGTGTGGGGAGTGAAACTTAGTTGATTTATTAAACATTTTAGCCTACACCTCTTTAATGCTAGTAAAAATTGAGTTACACTATGAAGTACTTGACTTCATAATATGGTGGTAATTACTGCAGGCAGTATTCCTACGCATGCAGTAATTCTGCCAGGGCCATGATGAGGCAGGTGGTAAAAACAGCGTTTTACATATAACCTCGTTTTTACAGCTACCGTCATACACATCTAGGGGCCGAATCATGGAATTATTTGCGTGGAAAATTGGGGATTTGCACGCCATTCTGAGTATGAAACCCTGTTCGTCGATTCATGCACAGCACTTTTTTGAAACCTGCGTGGAGTTTGCGCAGGCTCGGCACATCTCTGCAAGTGGTCGAGTGCCTTGCGCGAGACACCATGCAGAGCATGGCCGAGGCCTGCGGAAATGGGGCAGTGGGGTGCGGAACTCGAAAAATGATGAAGAACAAGGGAAAAAGTGGGTGTTACGAAGGACGGCCTGCAAGCCGTCCATAGCACGCCCACTGATGCGCACAACAAAGTGTATTCATGGATGTGACAGCGCAACCTCTCGCCTGCGAAATGCCCATGCAAATCCCTCCATCTCTACGCCACCCGAAAGCAGGCGTAAGTACACTTGGGCATAGGAATTGCAGCGCAGAGGTGAGTTTGCATGTCAGATTTAGGGGTGCGTGTACGCAGCCGGGGAGCCGATCGAACTTAGGTTTGCGCATACTCAGTGTACTGTGGAGCTGGAACAGTTTACGGGGGTTCGCACACAGATTTTTGGAGTTCTACTCGCATTACTATACATCGTACGCATATTGTCGGGGTGCCGGTAATAGTTACAGGGGACCCCGCGCAGGGGCCCCGAGATGCAGGTCTGCTTGCTGGGAACCCCACACACTGTTTGAAGGATGTGTGTATTCGCACCCGGGGGAGCACACAAAGGTAACTGTTTTGGCTGTTTTTGCTTTGCGTGGGGGCGTGTTGGGGGCATTCCGGCTGCGATTTGTGTATAGGATTAAAATTCCATGAATATGCAGGGCGCGCATTTTTTCTGTGTGCAGGCTAGAGGATTAATGCGCTCTTTTCCATGAATCAGCCCCAAAATGTGGAAAAAACTGCTTTTGTTTGACTTCTCCTGCTTGTTCTGTTTAAAGGTGTGTTCCACTATTGTGTAAAAAACTGTTTCAATTAGTACAAGCGGCTGGCGTGTGTGCTGCAACGCTTAGACAAGGCTTTAGCAAGTGCAAGCCCGAACTGCATACAAAGTACAGCCTTTCACCTTCAGTCTCTACAACACCAGATGTTGTACGGCTTGCAGGATGCAAGACGCACTGCTACAACGTGAGCCTTTCTGCATCAATTAAATCAACACCTCTGCAAATGTGTTTGAAATGAAGGATGTAAGCTCTTGGAGAAAAACAATCTAGCTTTTAACAAAATAACATCAGGCAAGATAACCTACTCCGGTCCATAAACTGTTGATTTTTTTTAAAAAAAGTATCAATATACCAGTCAGTCAATACTTTATTTTGCATGAAAGCCATCAAGCACAAAACAGTTAAAAATAGATGAACACACTGTACAAAGAAGGTTACAATAAATACTAGGTTTAACTTGCAAGAATAAAATGATTCAAATGTATATGTAAGACAAAAAGAGGAGAGCAAATTTGCAGCCTCAAAAACAGAGCCTAAGCAGTTCTCCTCATTTTCACCAAGGGCCAAGTAATGAGCAGGGCCTTCTGCTTCTGTTATCAATACCTTCCAAGGCTTTCACTCTGTGCCTCCAAGCCCTGTGAATAGAGCGAGGAACCACACACACTAGATAATGCTCTAAGGAGCTTTTACAAAATGGCAGTGCGTCTACAGTTGACCGAAGGCTGGTGGCTCTAGAGACTGGTCTTAAATACCAGCATCTTAATGGGTTCAGCACCTCGCAGATGAGCAACAAATGGGTTACAGTTTCATTACCTGCCCCACATAGAGGGCAGGCACACGACCTATTGGATCCCCTGGGTTTAGTAAAGGAGGCTAATGTCAGGATCCCCAGCCTAAATCGAACATACAGGGATCTCTCGTATGGTGGTGAAATGGCGGCAAAATAACATTCAAGGCCACACCCTGATTCATGCAGTGAATAATCCTTACACAATTGAGCCTTTTTGCTGCCTCTACCAGATTCTCCCTACCTCTGGCAATTGCAGTTCTCTTAGTCCTGGTTAAGGCTCATTTGTCTGTGTTGTGAGGATCCTTCCACAACCCAGCCTCATTTAGTACAAGGAACAATTCTTTTACATGGACGACCCACAGTATGGTTTCACCACCATCCAAATTCAAAAGAGGCCTTAACGCATCCCAACACTTTCCAAGGCCCTCTGTGCACCATAACCAGACCCAATAAAAGACTGGTTTGAAGGAGACTAACTCCCCTATTGGGCAGATGTCAAGCTCCACATGTAAGAGCGAAGCAGGTTGAGCTTTGGGGAAGTAATAACAACTGTTTCAGAAATATAATGCCCAGGAGCTCTAATATCCCCAAATTTCTGCCCCAAAAATAGACGCCGTTATTGCCTGTTTTTGATATAGTTCTATAGCAGGATAAATAGCACCACTCCCATGCCTGATAAAGAAAGATTTAGTAGACCCACTAAACTTCCCCAGATTGCTGCACGATTTTCCAATTGGGGCAGGCCATCCTCTATTCTCATGATACCTGACAACCAGGTCATCAGAAAATGGAACCTGTTCCAATTTCGAAGCAGTCACTGTGATGGGCAAGAAACTGTGTTTAGCAAACTGTGGTTTGAATACCATGAGCATCATTTTCATGATGTTCAGGTTTAAATCAAGATCCTTACACTTACTCAAGAAAATGTCCAGGGTAACCTTCAGACCCTGGGGAGAGGTGGCCATCATTGTCTACATAGAATAGAGCCAGATATTTATCCGGGCCCATCCTTGAACAGTCCATGATATTCATCAATAGCAGATCGACCATCTCTTCAATGTAGACACAGAAGAGCAGGGGGACAAGCACGCACCCCTGCCTTACATCTTTGTCTACACAAAAGGGAGCTGTGGTCTTTGCCGGCGAGGCCACACCGGACCACTGCTTGATTCTCGCAGTGCAATGATTGTATAATAGAGATCGAATGCGGGGGGCATTTCTTTCCTTTAACATCCACCCAAGTGTATCCTGTGAGACATCGAAGGCTATCATGAGATCCCTGAACACAGCGTACAGCTTCAATTTCAGCAACACAGTGTATTTCTGTATCAACAGGAACAGCTTGAAAGTTTGGTCTACTATGCTCTTTCATTTTTTAAAACCTGCTTGAAGGTCACTAATTATATTGTTATTATCATCCCAGGATTGTAGGTGGAGTGGAATAACCCCTCCCAAATGTCTTCCTTGTGGTATACCCTACCTCAATTTCTATATATAGGTATTTTGACTGCATTTTGCCAGGAGGCAGGTACTATAACAAGGTTAATGATTGCATTGTAGAGTTTCCACAAAAACAGGCCCCAAATCCTTACCTCGTCCTTATACAGGTTGATAGGTATTTTATCTGGGCCAGAGGCCTTTCTGTTTTTTTGGGACGCTATAGCCTTGCTTACTTTGAGTTAGCTGGCTGGTCCTTTTGGAAACGGCCATTACATGCCCTGAGTTCCAGATTGCAAAATATACAACCCATATCAATTGCAAATCGATGAGCTCTCCTTGGTGGGGTTGCCACCAAGGATGGGATATCCCGTGCTGTATCCTGGTCCTCCCAGAGGCCCTCCAGTTGCCTGATGGGCTGAAACTGCAGGTTTGAATTTCCAGCAACTGGTATGTAGATCTTTGAGTGATCGGGTATCTCCCGTGAACTCACCAGGTCTTGTATTTTCATCAACCACTGCTAGTCCATTAATTTCAGATGGCCTGCTATAAAAGTTAAACAAAAGGATACTATTTCCCCCATTAGTTTGTAGAACCAAATGTTGGAGATCTACCATATTGGTAGGCTGGCCAGCCAACCTCCCAGTTTGGCGCTACATCTAACCAAATGACTAGGCATTTACTTGACCTCCCTTTAGGATCTATTATTGCCGGGATGTCAAACGACTGATATCCATGTAACAAAACCATTTCAATTGCCCATGTTTCCTGCAGTAAGATTATCTGGAAGCCTCTAATGAAGGCAATCCAGCCCGGATCCTCAAGATGCTTTATGAGCCTCGCTATATTCCATGAGAGTAGCTTATGACCAGACAACGTGGCAAGGTTGGTTTATCCCTGCCTCAGTCAATCTACTCCTTCTAGATCTCCGGCATCGATCCCGCCGACAGGGCCCATGTTCCTTGTGCTGTTACGAGCATGTGGAACCCTCTGCTCTCTTAAAATCTTCTCAGGTCTGTTCTTTAGACTGCATGTGCTAGCTAAAGGATCCTGAATGGTAGTAGTAGGTCTGATCATGATTGCTCAGTCTATTGTGGAATAAGTCTGATAATCAGCTGCCAAAATCCGATCAAGCAGGTCCCAAGACAGCAAAACGACCTGAATACAATCTGCAGAGCAATTGGGCATTGGGGTCTGGATGCATCTGAGGACATCCTCTCTAATAATAGACAGACAACCATTGACATACCTGATCCAATGGGTACATTTGTTTTTTTAGAGCTTCTTGATCTTCATACGAGCTCTGTATAATTCGGGGTACGTTAACCATAGTTATAGAAGGGGGTTCTCTATTACACTCACTCAATTCAACAGTGGGTCTACTGCTTTTGACTGAGGGGTGGTTCTTTTCCTCCAGACAAGTTCTATTTACTGTGATTAAATTAGTCCCAGAAAGCAGGGGCTGTCTCATATGTGGTGGCCTGCCCTTATTATTTGGCCCTCGTAAAGACCGGGTAGATTTGGTCCTGCCCGTCCCAAAGGCACACATTTTCAATGGGTAGCTGGTTTATCCACATTCAAGTTTCTCTCTCCTATTGGGGAATATGATAGGCCTTCTTGCGGTGTGGGGAATGTAGGGCGTATTTCTTCCTTGATCTTTGATCTGCGATGTCACTGTGGAATGCCTAACTTTTAATGTCTTCATTTCATTTAACAGCTCTTGAAAGCAGTTGCCGATTTTGTTGGCTATTGAATCTTTGATTTCTACAAATATTTCCTCAACATTTACATTCAATTTGTGCATAGTGCCCGATGTTGGCATGGTTAAACTAGCCGCGTCATTTGGCTTTGTCTGCATTTATTAGCAGTGAGAGTGTGCCTGCAATTAACCTTTCTTGTTGTAGTGCACGTGCGTCTTGCATAAGAAGAAAGCTGTTCTTCTTATACAACTTCTTTGAGCCCTTATATACCTCTTTTGTAGTAACACTCAGGTTGGCAAGCACCAAAAATCTATTATATAATGTCATCCCTTCTTTATATTTTTAGGGGGGCTAACTGGAGAGAGTTAACCTCGGAAGCTTTTTCCCGGACACTATCTGATAGCTCTTGATGCTCCTTTGGCGGATATGTTTCTATTACATTGATTACTGAACGCACTCCCCCATCCCCCTTTTTGTTAACTGGCAGGACATCATTTTTTCCCCTCCTGCCCTGTCCTCGGCTCAACTTCAAGGAGTACACCGACTAGACAAAACACTGACTCTGGACTTAACTGAAGGCTGAGAGTCGGGGAGGGCCATTAAGAGGATGGCTTGGCAGGATAGCTCAGGGAGGATAGCTTAGGGGCAACGTGCTCACCTTGAAAGCAAGACAACGTGGAGCACCACAGGTTCGATCCCCGGGTCCGTGCTTAGAAACCTCTGGGTATTAAGCGCGTTATAAATAACCTATCATATTGTATCAATTACTCACAGTCTGCATCTATAACTTACAATTAGAACCGTTGCATCTTACCTGGACCCTCATATTGTCCTCTGGGCACCTTTTATCAATTGGGCGATCTTTGTCATGTAATAGCCCTTTGATTTCAGCGATAAGAGTAATCACTTCTGTAATTGGTTTAAACATCCGAGAGATTTTCTTCTGTCTAGCTTCAGGGGGAACAGGGGATGACTATAAAAATAAATAAAATGACTGGCTAAAATGGTCCCACGTTGTCATATACCACCACTTTGTTCCAATGAATTCCAATAGGTCGCGCACAAGAGCAGCCCAAATAAAAACAGTGGGCCCGATTCATGGAATATTTACCCGGTTTAAAGTGAATTTGCACTGCTGAAAAGTGACTTTGCACTGCCACAAACCCTGATGGGTGGAACCGTGTGAAGTGTATTTTTACGGTGCAAAGTCCCGGCAAAGTCAGCGCATAGTCATTGTTGCAGCACAAAATGACTATGCATGGCAAAAATGCACTTTTCACAGTTCCATGAATCAGGGTTTGCATCGGCAGTGCAAAGTCACTTTTCAGCAGTGCCAAGTCACTTTGAACCGGGCAAATAGTCAATGAATCGGGCCCAGAATGAGCAGCATGTCCCAAATTCATAAGACCCCCTTCCCTTGTGTCCTCCTCCTCTTGCCTAACGATATTACAGTTCTACACAATCAAAATGATCGAAAAAGAAAATCGACGGGGCAGGCATCGGAAATAAAAGCATACGAAACAGCTCCTTGCTTTCCTCCTTAACTATGCTCCACTTGCAGGAAAGAAAAGGAAGGAAGGAATGCAGCTACAGCTGCAGCAGTGAGCACGGGAGTGGGGAACGCATGACTAGCTCGAGGCGCACCCACAGTCCGACTCCCCCTCACACTCCCGTGTCAAAAGAGAGATGCAAGCAGAGTGCTCAACGCTTTGTGCCTATCTTCCTTAGTTGTACCCAAAAGGAAGCAATGTCACTACATCAGTGCCACCGGGGTGAAGAGTGCATGACTGAGTGCCCCTTCACGCTCCCATGCCAGAACAGGGAAGAATTCAAGGATTCACTATTCGTGAAGAAAAAAAGAGCCCGTTTCATGGAATGTTTTAACCGGTTCAAAGTGACTTTGCACTGCTGAAAAGTGAATTTGCACTGCCGACACAACCCCTGGTTCATGGAACTGTGCAACGTGTTTTTTTGCAGTGCAAAGTCAGTGTCTAGTCATCTTTGCAGTACAAAATGACTTTGCGCTGCAAAAATACTCTTTGCACAGTTGCATGAATCAGGGATTGAGTCGACAGTGCAAAGTCACTTTTCAGCAGTGCAAAGTCACTTTGAACCATGCAAAAAAAATCCGTAAATCGGGGGCTCAAGTAAAGGCTTGCCTCGTGATTTGCTGCACCCAGTAGTACATTTTTGGAACTAAGGTGCAGAGGCCAGCAGTTTGTCTGCGATGGGCAAATATAACCTCTTGGTTACAACTAAAATACAGCACCAGCACTGAACACCATGCAGTGCCAAACACTGGGCCCTTGTCCCTGCGTGGGCTTCACCCTGGAGGGATTTCAGCAGAATTCTTAAAGGCCGGGGTGCGTGGCCAACATCAGGTGTGCCTCAGGTGCTTCCCCAGCTCACCATGCAGCTCCAAGCACTGCACAATTGTCCCTGCGCAGGTTTATAGAGGGAGGAACAATGCTCTTTTGATCACAAAAAAGTGCAGTAGTTTCGAAATCAGATTTGATGGGAAGCAGTGAGCTTCTTACAATGGGGCGAGTTTCTCTGACATTCTGACCAGGTTGTGGAAGGGAGTAAATTGAACAGTCACTGGAGTCAAAGGACAACCAATAACATGTTAAAGTGCAGGTAGGCATTATGACCAGCTGTGTTAGGGATGTGGCCATAATGGATGAAGTCAGAGGCGTTACTAGGGGGGGTCTGATGGGGCTAAAGCCCCAGGTCTTTTGTTTGTAGCCTCAGATAGAAGCTCAGGTGCTACAAACAAAATAATAGCTAGCCACGAGTCCCGCCAGTCCCGACATTAGCATAGCCCTGATCTTTTCCTGACCTAGCAACACCCCTGGATGAAGTGCAGGGATGTCATTTGGGGTCGACAGGGGACGCAGCTGTGACTTGTGAGGTCTCCCTTTCTACTGCTACATTTTGTTTATTTAAAATGTTTTTTTGACAAATTGAAGCGCCTGGACCATGGCCAGTGACATGTGGTGCTTTGTTTCTAGAGTGGCTGGCTTTTTGATAAGGCTTCTTAAAAAAAGGGGGGGTCCCACAAGTGTAACACTTTGAGCAGTGTCCCTAAATAAGAAAGAATAGGAATACAAAATAATTTGTTTTCTGGAATGCTGTACAATAATTGCTAGACTCATTAAAGGTTTATTTCAGGCACACTTCAGGGGGTAAGTCACTGATTTAGTCTGTTCTTAAACACCTCAAATTCGAAATGCAGACAAAAACCTCCAAAAACATTTAGAGTAGAATAAGCATCCATTTCAGATTATGTATTTTGCTTTTCGCAAGTTGCAGTTATAGCATGTTTTTTTCTGCTGTTGTCTCTGTTACGATCATCACAAGACATTCCATCTCGGGGTCCTCGGTCACTTGACTAAATCCTTCTGCCTAAAAGCTTGTGTACAGTGTAGAAATGTGTGACCATAGCACATAAAGTGGCCTTTGATTTCATTGTGCCACAATGAATGCTTTGTTGTAATGTGTCTATCTTTCCTATCTCCATGGCATGCTGTTCAGGAGGTCTGTTTGCATGTAGGAGGTAACGAGTGCCCGGAGTATGGGATGCCTTGTGAGTGCGCTGCTTTCCCAGCGCTACTCCAAATGCTTTAATATACAGTTATGAACCATCCCAAAGGTAAGTATTTTGCCAACCTCTGAAGCCTGAAAAGTAGATCCACGCAGGCTTGACATGCAGCCAACTTTGCAGCTGACCTACAGATGAACTGGCATGCTGTTAATCTCAGTTACCTGTTTATTGGTATTCACTACAGAGTGTAATTTGATTTCTGACTTTGAAACATTCAGACATGTAATTGCTAATTTTACTATAGCCGGTAAGATAGCTATAGCCGGTAAGAAATCTCAGTGGGTTGAACGCTTGTTGCTGCAATGGCCCTCATTACGACCCTGGCGGAAATCGAAAAACGATGGCGGAAATGCAATACCGCCATCGAATAGCGCTCGGTGCGACTATGACCCGTCACCGCAAAGTACGAAGCCATTAGCGACACCGTAGTGAACGCCAACGCTAACTGCACCAAGCACGCGCGCGCGCGCCATGCCAAACCGCAAACACCACCATGGTGCAACGGTACGCCAATTCCGACCCTAGCGGACATGTACCTAACGCCATCAGGCATGGCGTAATGTACCATTCCGCCATGGCGAGAAGTAGGGCATCGCGAATCAACCGTAAACGGCCCCACTGAGTGCCTGTACACCGCTCCCTGCCCACAAAGTACAACTCCCCGTAGGTGCAATGAAGCCACAATGCAACCATTGAAATGTACAAGTCACCCATGCATGCCAACGAACAAAAGAAACACAACAGGGGCCAATGGGAGCTGCAGGGCACAGATGGCACGAATACAGAAGCCATCCCAATGGACATGACCACAGTCCCCCACCAAGAAACGCACGCAAACACAGGCACCTGTGACCAGCAATATTCCGAAAATCACATCATTCCACCAGTCCACCTGGCTGACCGGCATCTGTCACACAAAACCCAATCCCCCGCCCCTGAGCATGACAACATTCAAACTGTCATATTGCCAGCCCCCATCCCTGACCTCACTGGGCTTCGTAGGCAAACGCGGCCAGTACAGTACCACGCAACTAAACCCCGAAGCCGGAACCCGATGCAGATCTCCTCACAATACATCGCCCCCCAAATTGGCATATGCCACATCACTTGCAAAGAAAAACGCTACACGGGCCAAATCCGAATAGAAATTTAATGCACATCAAAATCACCAAGCCCATACAGCCATCAGGCCATGAACTCCAAAACACCAATCACCATTGTGGGCTGCTTCCGCAAGAAATGACCAGCCACTACCTGTGTGTCGCCCTGTTCCCCCATGGTACACAGAGCCACAATCACGTACGAAAAGGCAACATGGAAGCGCACAGAACCGCAGGCCCGTCCCAATGGGGAGGCACTAGTCCAGCTGAAAGGCCGAAATGTTGCTCCGAGCCACCAGTACTGCGTAAGGGCATGTGGCCCATTGGCGATCGTCCCAAAAGATCATAATGCTGCTCCACTGATTAACACGAAGCAGCAGGTGTCGGGAGTAAAATCCATCTGCAGGAGTGGCATACAGATGGCAGTGGCAAAAGGGGAGGAGATACCTGTCAACCAAAAGAAAAGAAAAAGAACAGAATGGCCATCAGAACTACATTCCAACTACTCACTTCAATGATCACACTAAATCCACAGCCATATGCATGCTAGCCCAACCAAAAGGATCATCACCACCCCAAAACCACTTGCGACTCATAGCCATCTATATCGAGGTGCAAACACCATCACAAACGAGTGTACCTGTGCATGCGTCTGTCAAAACAGATTCCATCAGATGGGAATGTTAACGTGCATGGACACAAGTGTCTGAGGGCGCCTCGAGACAGGGAGGGCTCAACAAGGCCAGATGGACGATGGTCCCACAATGGCAGCCCTGCATCACATAGCGTAGGGGAGGCGGATAGATCCCAAGAAGCCCTGTACATGGCAAACTCTGTATCAAATCACCTGCCCATGCATCCATCCATCATTCCCTCATCCCGGGATCAAAATGCCTGAATAATTACTCACATAACATTAGAAACATCCATTGAGTCCGTGCGTTATGCAGCCTGCTAAATCCACAGTGCCCCAGCCCGTAATTCCAGTGTTGTGAAGTAACATGTTTTTGGGAACGGACGGCCTCATCGCCCACGTAGCTATTGCGCATCCCAAACTATTCATATCAATCATTGCTCCCTCGCCATGGGCCCTGTCTCAAGGACATAGAACAATAGAACGTTACATTTGCAGTCAGACCTGTGGGCATCTCCTCGCCGCTAGCTGGAAACCGAAAGCGCCGCCCCTCGAATTCCTCATTTGCAACATCACGTCGAAAAGGCATCTGTGGCCGTTTGAAATCACTAATTATTCCATCGAGTGCGGCTGTGTGTGAAAATGGCAACTGCCTTCACCCACGAATGGGACGCCCCGCCCGTCGTTGAACCTCGGTGCAGTGATGCATGAGGGTCCACCGTTACTCGAGTACTACGTTCCACTGACCCCTCACAAGTCAGTTCGCGACTGCACAGATAGTATGTGAAACAATGGGACCACAGCAGAATGAACATATCAACCAATCTTACACGGCCATCGGGTACAAATACATGATTGCAATAGCAAGATACAATTCCCCGAATTGCAGCGTTGTGCGCGGGACGTGCTCGGCCAAAGGGGAGAGCAGTTTGCACAGGTGGAATCAATCACCACAGGTGGAGGCCATACAGCCTGAAAACACATAAATTGCACAGCCAGTCTCCTCCCACAACCACACCGAAATGCTACCGGCAGGACTCGCGATGTTGGCCCTGGGGGACCTGATAGCACTGCAAGCGCTCAGACTCCAAGAAGAAGACGAACACCAACTACAACCAGCCGCACGGAGGAGACGCAGGAGGAGGAGGAGGCCAAGGCAGGGCCAGCAAGGGCTGCCAGCACAGCCACTACCACCACGCAGGCAGCCCGCAATCCCACGCCTCCGAGCACATCCGTTCAACCTCACTGATGAGCAGATCCACACCCTCTACCGTCTGGACCGGGACACCATAACCGCCATTGTGGACATGACACAGGCTGACCTTGTCAGCATGATAGATAGCCCAACCGCCATCCCACCCCTACTGAAGGTGGTGTCTGTACTCCACTTCCTGGCCACAGGCACCTACCAGCACACAGTCGGACAGTTGCATGGCATTTCTCAGCCACTGTTCTCACGGACACTATTGCAAGTGCTCGATGCCCTCCTGAAGCACGCAGACGACTACATCTCTCTACCACGCTCGGAGCAGGAAATAACCAACACAAAAGTGGGATTCCATGCACTTGCCGGCATACCGGGTTGCATTGGTGCCATCGACTGCACCCATGTTGAATTGGTCGTCCCACATGCCATGGAGGCCCAGTACCGCAACCGAAAACAATTTCATTCCCTGAATGTACAGATGGTGTGTGACTCCAACAGGATCATTACACATTGTTGTGCCCGATTCCCTGGATCAACCCATGATTCGATGGTCTTGAGGAACTCTACAATACCACGCTACATGGAGCGACACGCAGGGAACAGATCCTGGCTACTCGGTGAGTCTCATTACATGCATGATGATGTGGGGTATGTGAATTGGCATTGACCTGCCAGGAAGGGGGGGGGGTGTGCGTACGTATCAATGGCATTCCACATCATACGTTTCTCGTCCACATACAGGTGATGCTGGATATCCACTGAAGAGATGGCTCCTCACACCAGTCCGGAACCCACGGGACCAGCATGAGGAGGACTACAACCATGCCCACTCACGTACCCGTGTAGTCATTGAACAGGCATTCGGCCTACTGAAGACCCGTTTCCGCTGCCTCAGCAGGTCTGGCGGGGCACTCCTGTACCGCCATGAGAAGGTTGCAAAGATGGTGATGGCATGTGTCATGCTCCACAACATGTGCGTACGTAGAAATGTGCCCATGCCCCCTGACGCAGAACTGCAAGCACCTGATGATGGTCATGATGAGGGTGGGGATGTGGCAGCACCTCATGGAGTCTGCGAGGCACCGGAGGCCCGTGACATTCGTCAGCATCTCATTGATGTATGCTTCTAGCACTCACGCCTGGTGGCTGATACATGGACACGGGACTCGTGGCACTGCGTGTGTCTGGGACATGCACAATATGGACTGTACGCCTATGATGGCCTAGTACACAAAGATCAATGTCCACACTTCTCATTGGTTGATCGTGCACTTTTTATGGCATATGTGATATCATGTTGAACACCCTATCGACCCGCCACCCAAGTGAGCCCAACACACCCCCTCCACCCTCCTACCTCCCCCCCGAACACCAGTGTCCAGAGATGCTCATTGTAAGTGGGCTGTCGCTATTGCATGCCCCCTCTGCGGGTATCAGGGGCACCCCTGCCTGTGGAGCGCAGGTTCCTCCCAGATCTACGTTGGGGGCTGCCCTGGACGGAACTTGCAACGGATGATGTGTCTGCCTGCTCACGTCCATGCATGTCCCTAAGGGTTTGCGAGAGCTCAGTGAGCACACGGCGCACTGCGGCAAGTTCGGCACATACGTCTTTGGACGTCGCATGCAGTTCCCCCCTCAGGCTCTCGGTGCTTCTCTCAATTTGTGCCCTTAGCGTCTCTGTACCTCTCTCCATTTCTGCCCTAAGTGTCTCCGTTGATGTTTCTATGTCTGCCTTAGTGCCCCCACATTCATCGGCATGGTCCTTGAGGAGTGTGGCCAGTTGCTGCTGTTGTTCGATCAACTGGTCGAGGGACTGTTGCCTCTGCTGGGCCATGGCCATTTGCGGGGGTGTCACAGAGGGGCTGTTGTCCTCATGTTGCCTTGCCACAGGGCTTGTGGGGGATGGCCAGTCGTCGTCTGGTGGGTGCCCCTGCGTGGTATCCTCATGTTGTACGGGATGGAACAGACAGGGGGATTGGGACAGGTCATGGATGGATCTGACTTCGGCATCCCCGTTTTCTGTGTCCGAGCATGCTGCCATCAATGGGGTGTCACCTATGGTGCTGCTGCCACCAGAGGCAGTGCCTTCTGTGGCATCCATTGGGGGGACCTGTGGTGGTGGTGTTGTGGGCATGCTGGCTGCTGGGGTGCCTGTTGATGTTCCCTCCTCTGTGCTGCCACCTGATTTGTGCTGCTGCCGTGTCTTGATGCGTGCAGCTGAGGTGGAGGGTCTCTGGCCGTTGGTCTTGGCCCTCTTTGCAGGTGTGCTGGTAGGGGTGTCCTGTAGCTCGTCGTTTGGATCGGACCCTGTGGTGGAGTAAAGGAGGGCGAGGGTTATTGATGGGTCAGTGGGAATTGGAATGGCATTGTATCACATGCATTGGGGTGGTACCTGAGGGTGATTTGGGTCGGGGCCTTGGAGGTGCTTTGATTTGTGTGTGGAGTGAGGGTGCAGTTGTCTGGCAGCCTGCAGTTAGGGTGTGCCTGCTGCACGTGTAGTGCGTGTATTAGGGGTTTTTAATTATTTATGTATTTATTGTGGGTTTTAACGTGCGCTTGCAGGCCGATGTGTGTGGACGTTCTCCTGGACATGTGTTTCTGTTGCACTATGTGGACGCATGGTACTTCACATGGATGGACTGTGTGGATTTGGCATTGTTTTATCTGGCCCACCTACCTGAATCTTCGGATGTCTGCACTCCTTTCTCCATCCCTCCGACTCCCTCTATGCTCTCCATTCCGATGGTGGAGGCACAGATTTCTTCCCAGGGGGTCAACTTGATGGGTGATTCAGGACCTCCCCCGGTGGCTGTGGCAATGTTGCGGTTGGCAGAGAGTATGCTGCGGACGCGTATCCGCAGGTCGTCCCATCGCTTGCGGCATTGCTGTGGGGTGCGGGGTGCGGTCCCCACCGCACTTACCCGCTGTGCCACCAGAGCCCATATGGCCTTCTTGTTTGCAAGTGCCGTCCTGGTCATTTGCGTGCAGAAGACGACGGCAGCATTCTCCTGGAGGGTCTCTGTTAGCACGGTGAGTTCCTCACGGGAGAAGTGGACCTGCCGCTTGCGGTCGCACGCTTTCTTCGCTACTTTTCCCATTTTTCTTGGTTTCGCTAGGGTGGTTGACGGGTTGGGGTGTGTTTCAGGGTAGTGATTTTAGTGGTTGTGTGGTTTTAGTGTATTTATAGGTGTACGCCGGGATGTTTCCCGTTCCGGGCCCATGTTTTAACTTCCGTTTCCGTATATTTCCGGCCACCGTACTTTCCGGTAGGCGCACACTGCGGTGACCGCTAAGAGGGGTGGCGGTATTGCACCTAGGGCGCCGTACGGCGGCGGTGTGGGCCGTTTTGGGGTCATTTCCGCCATCGCGGACTTTGCACTTCCGCCATGCCGTGGTGCTCGTGCCCGATGGGTCGGAATGGGCCGCACTTTGCTCCTTCGTGCAATGGCGGAAACGCTATTTACGCTGTGGCGCTCCGGTCAGTCGCTTTCCGCCAGGGTCGTAATGAGGGCCAATGTGTGTGTAGAGGAGCAGCTGTGTGCCTCTGCAGGAGATCCTGCCCCCTACCTCCCATGTATTGGAGACATGAAATCGTGATGTGGCTAACACCCGCCATAATACCAATACTGCAGCGAGTGTTTGAAAGAAGAAACCCATTGAGACACCCTACCAAATGTACCCTCGAGGGGATGATATCCTGCAGGAGGAAAAACCTGAAGGAGTGTGAAAAGAATCTAATCAGTGAATTAATTACATGATACGAAGAGTGCATGACGTCTCGAGATGAGGGCTAAAGATGATGTATGGACCCTGAAGAACCTAATGACGATGTAAAGAATTCAGTGAGTTTTCACACTATAAGAAAAGGAAGATTACACATGCACAAAGTACTGCAGAAAACCAACTGTTCAATAAAATGCAGTTACTGAAATGCAAGATAGATTAAGTCATTATAGAAGCTGGCTATGAGTAGTGAATAGAATGCAGGCGAAGCCGTCATTGTTTGGAAACTGGACATTGGCATCACAAATTTAGTAGGCCAGAACCCATGAAGCTGGAATAGAAAACTTTGTCACAGATAGAAGAATCAGCTCATGAAGCTGAAGGGCAAGGCTGCCTGGCCTAGAGTCAAGATTCAAGAAGCAAGTTCAGCTATCTGTTCCGAAGAACCCATATGCAGAGGATGAACCTTTTTGCATTAAGATGCAAGGTAGAACACAAAGGATGACAAACTTTAATTCATTTAGAACATTTAAAAGCTGCCAAATGGACCAAATCGTAGTCTCTCATCACGTGAGCCAAGGATAGAAATAGAGCTTGAACTTGAAGTCCCAGACACAATAGCGAGTGCCCTCACTCCCGTGAATTTCCAAAGGCAAGGATATTCTGCAAGGCCAAGTACAAAGACAATTTCATGGCAGAAGGCATGGGCGATGAGAGATGTTGGGCTAATTGGGTGGTGAGGTAGCTTCATGATCTACCTTCCTGCATCTGGGTCTTGGCTTACATGCTGCTAAGTGATGTCATCAGATGTCAAGGGTCATGTGATGTCACTTTTGCTACCCCCAGCATTTTGGTTAAATGACGTCCCTGATGAAGTGCTAGAGTGGAGGCAGAGAAAGTGATTAGTGATTAGAAAATGATTAGCCTTCTACAGCTCACAGCCAGCTGTTCTAAAAATGTATGTGTAGGGAACCCTTTAGGCAAACCAGGGTCAATACTATGGATAATGCATTGTCATCCATGGGCAACCTATGTTCAATGATCATAAAAACAGGATAAGCCCTTCTTCTGTTTTCATTTTTCCACCCAATGTGGATAGCTCACCGAGTTAAGCACAATACTGAAATATCTGCTTGCAATGTGCAGGTTTCTGGTTTGATTCTTGGCAGGACCTCAACCCTTCATCCCTCAGAGGTCGACAGCTTGAGTACTATTACACTGTGTTATTATGATCAGGTTTTAATGTAGTATTTAAAGCCATATACCCCCCCCACTACGAAACACTGTTAAAATATCAGTTATTATGTCCAAAATGAATGGTGCATAATTTAATGATCTTGGAAGGATGAAAGGCTGAGTCGGACCAGCTGAGATTCAACCAAGTAAATTTCAGCCTGGCCCCATGTTTGAAGCAATCGCTTAACCCCTGATCTATCCACGTGGAAAATATATGTTATTACTTCAGCTAAAAGCAGGAGTCGGCTTTCAAGTGCTTTATAAGTACATGGCATTTGGAATAAAGCACCCCAACGAATGTCTGGACCAGGCAAATTCTTTTATAAGGCTATAACAAATCGCACACGATGGAATGTGTCTGCTAGTACATGCATGTATGTGGCCCTTTTTGTGGGATTTTTATCCTTTTCTAGCTGTGGTGCAGAAAATGCACAGGAATCCAGGGGGCTCAATATCCCAGGCCCTTTTTTGAAAAGAAGCTGTATGGCAGTCAGCATTACAATGACCCCACATGATTGTACTATCTTTTGACCGTTCATTGGAAACGGGGGCCCTTTACAATTTTTGTCCCTTTCCGCCATTGTTAAGGATGCAGGGGACAACACCACAACCGCCGAGGCCACAGATACTTGAATATTAGGAGCGGGGGACACCCCCGCAACGCCTGCTCCTCATGTTCAAGTAAGAAGGTGAAAATGGTAAAAGGTAAAAAGTAACACCTACAATTAGGTCAAAAGGACCTTATGACCAAAAGTAAATGACCAAATTGGGTAATTCCATATAATAACTGCTACCCTCCTTTAAGTTACATTAAACAGCGGCCCGGTACATGCGCTGCTATGATGCATCAAGAGTTTTATAAATGCCTCATTGAAGCTCTGGCTGAGCCCTTAACAGTAGAACCCTGCTTCCCATGCCACATACAAAGGTTCTCAAGATGACATCAGGCTGTCATGCCACTAGCAAGCTAGCATCAGCCGACTGCATTTGTAACTATTTGATGTACTGCATAGTATGGACTGTAGGGTCCTGTTAGAACAGATTGTAAGGAACCAGGATGAGACAGGCATCATGTAACTGGGACAATATTAGAGGCACAATGTACAGTTGTATGTTGCTCATTTATGAGGGGTGATTGAAATGTAACCTACACCATCATAGGTTGGCGAAATTCTAATTTTTCACTTGAAAACTTAAAATGCCACACGAAATTGCAAAACATTCTGTACTATTCCCTATCACATCTCGGGCGAAACTGTGGGGGTGAGGTGGGGTGTCTAGGGACCGCCAATTAGATTTTTGCAGGATTTTGTCTGTCACCAAAATGACTGGAAATCGTAGTACAGAGTTAGTTTGCTGAAAAGAAATCCTAAATTTAAGGATTTTTTTTATCGGGGACAATAAGTGGAAAATTCTAGTTTTGCAAAGTTCCTTTACTGCAAATGCACTGATTAACTTTCATTAAAATGCCTGACATTTTGTAAAATTGCAAAAATGTAATGCATAATTTCATGAAATCTGTAAAGACAAAATGTACACATTTCACACATTAACTAACTAATCTAGAGGAGTTCGAACCTGTATTGCTCTATGTTGTGTTCCTTGCAAGACAAACAAATTGTCCCTTAGCTATCTTCGAGGCGCATCCCTAGTTTTAATAATTCGACAAAAAACATGCATATCAATAAACATGACAATGCAATCGTGCACACAGCACATTAAAACATCTCTTCGTATCATATCAGGCATGGGTTCGAAGAACGGACGTGATTGGCATATTTGAAGTCTGACCTACAGGACCTGACGTCGGTTCATTCCAGGATAGCCTCTATTGAACTGGAGATTTTCCAGCCCTCTTCACCTCTGACATGTAAACTGGGAAATCAATTTGTCCCCACGTTTTCCAAAAAAGGCAGCACAGAGTTTTCGATCACTGGTGGCGAGTCCTTTGAGAGACAGGGCCTAAATTAAAAATCAATCGGAGCTCAACCTGACAGCCGCACATATGCCCAACAAAGAGAATTTTAATAAAGATGCCCGTCTTCAATGGAATATGGTCGAGCATCAATTTTCCCTCTTGAGGGCTGAACAAAACAAGTGGTGCAAAGGGGGACAAGCATCCCCATGCTTGTAAAGCACAGCTAGCCAAACAACTAACCCTGATTAATTTATTTTTCAATGGACCACGTTTGCCTCAAACGCCAGTTCAGAACGAACAATCTTCATCACCTGCCTCATGCTGGGACGAGTCGATGTTCTCACCTAAACGGCTCTGTGATCCAGCTCAGTCATTGAATTCCACAGCCTTCAAGTCTCATTGTAGCATTATGGCTTCTCTAACAATCTCATTGGCTCACTTCCTGAAGCTGTAAGAAACAATGAGCAAGAACAGCAAAGATCAGGCCACCCTTCTAGCAATGATCCATTCGAAAATGATATACATCGAGTCATTAATACATCTCTGCAAACTAGAGTGGACCACGAGGTGGAATGATCTAACCAGATACAAAGGAAGCTTCAGAAGGCCCTTGAATTGGAAAGGGCAGACCAGAAGTGCGTACTGGGTTCACTGTTGGAACTGCTACAGGTAAAGTCTTTGGTTCAGAGTCGGAAAGCCGGCTTGACTGGTCCTCTGGCCTCGGAGGAGCCAGTAAAACCGTTCGGTGATGCCAAGGTGGAATTGTCGTCCAAGACCAGGATTAAAGTCAATGAAAAGCCCTTTATGACTGCGCCGAAGAGAGTGGTATTGGAACAAAATCTGGTCTCCCATTCTAGCAACACGGCTGGGAATGCCCTGGAAATTGAGTCACCAAAGGGAGTGGCAGTTGAATTGGATGGTACGGAGGACATGATTCCGAAACCGCCTCTTCACCTGCCTCGACCCCCTGGCTATTATAACCAGTCCATCTGGATCACAGAGGCAGCCCTTTCCTATATTTCAGTGCAGAAAGAAAAGAAAACATAACAAAGAAATCATAAAAGTGATGCCCCAAGAAAGAAAAACAAAAAATCTTCCAGATTTGAAGTTCAGGAAATCGAACAGTGCCGGAGCCTTTTTCAGAAATCTTTTGATTCCACGTAAGTCCCACTGCCGGGTGCTTACTGAGGAAGTATATGTCTCAACTGAGCATGATATGGGAAGTCCGGGTCAAAGAGTCTCTAGAAGAATGGGCCTGAAACATGGCTTGTGGGAACCCAGCTTTGGGCAAGGTGACATGGACTGTTTAAATCTATCCACATACAGGACTCACGCCAGGGAGTTTGACAAGGACATCCTAGTGGTCGTGCTTCCCACAGCTTTGGATCCCTATTCATCAGAAGTAACTGTTGCATTAGCAGGGTCTTAAGTCCAGAGATCAAGGGATAGCTCTGTCATTGCCACCAATCTCCTGACAATAGACAATGGCAATTTTAACGGAAGGAGAACACGACTTGCCCCTTTCACGATATTGGAGGACAAACGTCGGGCGGCAGAGATGAAATGGAGCACTGTTTATACCGGGGGTGTGGTGCCTGATTGAAAAGTTTTCCCAAATGTCCAATCTTCTGAATGAGGTGACACACAAAGAAGCAACTTTGTTCTTTTGAATGTGGTGAACAGCGATTTTAGGAACAATCAGCAAAGGTGGGATAATAGCACCCAGCGGGGAGACATCTTAAGCCTGGAACGATTGTAGCCAGTAGATGACGACATGCTTCTAAATCATGCAAATGGGATGAGATTATTCCATCACATTCCTTTGCTACGATTTCTCCAGTCAGATGACATTGTGATTGTGGAGTTTGCAAAGTAATGTAGAATTGACAAAGTCGAATGGTGTCAGATTGTCTTTATTGGAGGTGGCAAATCTGCTTCTTCCTATGGGATATGAGCTGAGCAATTTGCTAGTGAAAGGATCGCTGGCGAAGCACAACACTCTAAATCTGCAGCAACTGCACCAGGAACGCCACGTGTTAAAAATGATGGTGGATGGGCGAGGACAACTGGCTGGGAACGACATCTTTGACAAGGATAAAATGAATAGATGAAACGAAGAGAGCAATCAAGCACCTTTTTTCCTCTTGCAAGGATCCCTAATGGCCCTAAAAAGTTTACATTTAACTGTGCGGACACGGGAAAACACACGATTAATGGTTAATTTACGCAACATCGTAAGGTGGCCCCTACAGCCAGGAGCCAGGGGCTGGCCAAAGCCCGGGCACCATTCTCCAATTAACGAGTGACACCATGGCGGATGACCTTTTGGAACACCAGAGGATTTTCTCATCTCTGTAGAGATTTGGGCATACTTTCCGGTGACCTGATTATAATCTGGCTGCAGGAAAACCGTCTACAAGAGACTCCAAGCTTGGATGGTTTCAGTGTTTAACTTAATCCTGCGTATTGCGGAGCTAGAGTGCGCCCCTCTGCTGGATTGCTCACATTGGTCAAAAACGGGAGAGGGTGAACTGTGTTGGAATCCAGCTTCCCAAAGCCTCTTTTACAAAACATTGTTATACAAGTGAAGGAAACAGCTGGTTGCCCAGACAAATGGGGGTTGATCTTAATATGTCATCTGGGCCTTAGTCTGTCTCATCCGCTCCCTCAGCGTCTGGTGCTAGTCATATAGCGACGACACCCAGATCCTGATCCGGCTCGATCTGGACCGAACAGAGGTGGCGTTGTGCCTTCATAGGTGCCTGTCCAGCGTGGGGGAATGGATTGGCCTTAATTGGCTAAAGCTGAATGGGGACAAAACAGAGGTGTTGGTGGTGGGCTCTCCTCCGGACCCCTCTCTTTGTATCTCATCCTTTTGTCCTTCCTCCTTTGGTTCCCTTCCTGTCCCTGCAGTAAAGGTAAATAATCTAGGAGTCACTATGACAGCCACTCTCCCGATGGAAGCCCAGATATCCTCTGTCTGGAAGACAGGGTTTTTCCACCTGAAAATCCTTTGACAAATTCTACATTTTATACCCCCAGCATTGCGGCCTCCGGTTGTATCCGCAGTGGTTGCTAGTCGATTGGATTATTGTAATTCTCTGTATCTTGCACAGCCAAAGGGGCTGATCGATTGATTACATCGCCTCCAGAATATTTCTGCCCGGGTGGCGACGGGATCACCTTATGGTGCCCATATTTTTCCAGTCATGGTCCACCTGCACTGGTTGCCAGTGCCACAACGTATTGAATTTAAGTCACTCTGTATGGTGCATCGGGCACCCCATGGTATAGAACTAGAATATGTGTTTGCCAAATTTTCTCATTACAATCCTAGACGTCCTCTGAGATCTGAGTCAGCCAACCTACTTTGTGTTCCATTGTTTCGCCGCGCCCGCCTTGGGGGTCGTGCTTTCTCTGTGGCTACAGCTCAGTTATGGAACAAGCTTCCTGTTAAAATGAAAATGATCCATAACCATCTGGCATTTAGGAAGGCCTTGAAAACTTTTCTTTTCTGTTAAATTAAGGTGGCCGACCACTGGTGACTGCCTCTTGGGATGTGCTCTCCTCTCTCCAGCGCCATGATGCCTTCGGGCGACTGTGCGCTCTACAAGCAATCTAAATATAACATAAAATAACAAGTCTATTGGATCCCAGTTGCTATATCTAACAAGTCTTTCCTGAACACAATTACGGATACCATAGACAAATTTAGTCTGCAGCACAAAGTATATTTTATACTTCTGGCGGGTGACTTGAACTGCACGTGTATAGCGAACAACGACAACAGCTTGCTCCGGGGCAGGGACAATGAAAGGCAAGACTGACTGGAGTGGTGGAAGGGCTAGAGCTAATGAACGATAGGAATCTCTTTATGCTGAATGGACAATACAAGGGTGATCGACCAGCCAAGCCTACCTGGTCCAATAGTATTTACTTCAACATCTTGGATTATGTGTTTCTATCCAGCTATATAATCTATTATATAATTTCGATGGAAGTACTACCAAAGAAAACAAGCAACCATGCCTTTCTGAAAATCTGCTGCAGGGGCTACTGTATGTTAAATAACGACAGCTGGGAAACAAAGGTCAAATCCACACAGTGGGCAATCGCCTTCGGATGAATGAGACATTGGTGTACTAGCGAAAACTATGCCATAGAACGGTGGTCGGATCCCGACTGTACGCCATTGTCGCTAGAATTCAACACAAAGCCTAAAAAGGCCCAGAATGTTTCCCAAACGCTTATCCATAAGTTTGATATGAAAATCATGATTGAAAAAAAGCAGTTGCGTAGAGACTTAAGAATAATTGGTTGCTTGAATGAGGGACGAGAAGTTACATTGGTGTAAAAGAGAAAACTAAAGTACAAAAACTGGTTAGCCCTCCACAAAGCCCATATTCTACCAATGGATGCTGAATGTATGCTATCAACCTTGATCAAAAAAGATGCTAGATCGACATGGTAACTGCTCAATGAGGGTGGTGCACCGCGTTCGGCCTCCCTGATCAATGTGGTTTCTGAGGAGGAGTGGACTACATTTTACAAGAAACTATTCTCCATTGAGATGGGGTGGGACAGCCCAGTACCAGCTAACACTAAAGTGGGGTGGGCCTTTCCATTGGATATGTTGAACGTTGAAATGTTAATTTAAAAAGCCAATTCGTCTAGAACCCTGGGGCCCGATGGTATTACGAACCTCATGATAAAAGCAGCCTCCAAGGCCTGGTTGCCATTTTTTTTTATGCTCTTCAAACAGATTCTGAAGACAAGTGTGATCCCAGATTCATGATGATTCGTCATAATTATCCCTATTTTCAAGAGAGGCAACAGGGCAGACCTCTCCAACTACTGCCCTATTGCTCTCTTGGATACGCTGGGCAAATTGTTTGCAGCCTGCCGAAATGGATCACGAGGGAGAATAGAGACGACCCGTGCCAGACAGATTTGTAAAGCGGGTAGGAATAGATTTGAATCTCTTTCTCTTAAACAAAACATCTTGAAAGGGGATGCCCTCAAAAAAAGGTCTGGTAATATACATCTTTTGTTGACGTCAGAAAGGCCTTTGACAGCGTGGACAGACAACTATTGTGGGCGAAAATGGAAGCGTGGAAGTGCCCGGTTGATCTGTTGATCTGTTGTCAGCTGTCAGGTATTTATATGCATCAACTAGTTCCAAATCAGACTAAATTCTCAAGGATTGCTGGCTAGTCCAACTCAGTCCGAGAGAGGTCTCAAACAGGGATGCCCGCTAGCACCAACCCTCTTCAATTTATTTTGGTCAGACATTGGTGAGAACCTGGACAAGGTGAGAGCGGTTCCCCCGAAGATCGGTGATCAAAGCTTGGCGAGGATCCTCTATGCAGATGATCTGGTGTTGTTTGATTTGACGCCGATTGGTTTGCAGTGGAGTTTGGAGGGTCTCCAGGAATATATGACTAAGAACGGGCCGTGGATCAACTCTCTGAAAACAAACATCGCAGTCTTGGGTTAAAAAAAAGGGGGGAAGAATTCGACCTTTAGACAGCATTTGTAACAGAATCTTTTGGCGCAGACTCCTTCTGTGACATACTTGGGGGCCCTAATAAACTGTAGTGTGAAGGACCAACCCCGACAGCTTGGTTTAAAATCTAACCTGAAAACCCTAACATCCCAAGCAAAGCTGATTCACAGTGCTGGTGCTGATTTTCTATAGATTAAAGTTGCTCTATTTACTAACATATGGAGCGGAGGGGTTTTCATTAATTCCCTGGGAATTTTGGGCATCACTGGAAGGCAGTTTCTGGAGATGAATATTGAGACTCCCTAACCTAGTACCCACTGATATGATTAGCTATGAGTGGGGTCTAATCTCCATCTATGCAAGCACTGTGTGGAGGACGCCGGCTCTGTATCGTAAATGTATGATGCCTAGTGCAGCTCCTCAGTACCAAATTCTTGGGATGGCTCTAAAGAAGAACAGGGATGACCTCTTAAATCAGTGCAGGAGGGGCTGCCAGGTGATTTTAGAGCAACTGCAAGCTAAACCTGAGGTAGGGATTAACAACCCAGACAAGGTGAAAAGGAGGTTGTGGCAACATGACAGGATTCTCACCATGGAGGAAAAAAATTTTCATTGTTTGTCGATCTCTTTGAAAGGCGAGAGCAAATCCTTCAGCTGCCTCCCTAAATATGTTGTTGAATTCCCCTGTCCGTGGCACAGAACCCAATTCATGCATTTTTGGAGGAACCTATACCCTACAAAACACATTTTACAGATTTACAAGCTTGCAACAAATGAGGAGTGTTGGTTCTGTGCCAACACATGGGTGAAGGAAACATCAAAACACATCACATTGTTTTGCCCCGGCCCGAAAATACTGAGAACTAGATTTGGGGAAAATGCTTTCAGACAGACAATGCCTGGATTCAGATGAAATATGGACTTTCCTTCTGTTGGGCTAAAACTTTGCAGTAATTTTTTTGTGTGATCACATTTTTAAAGGGTGTGTTTTCGACAAACTTGGGTGCCATCTGTTTAATCAGATGTTGGAGTATCAGGCTTTTGAGTTGGTCTTCATGGTTTGTTTTTCTTTGCTGGACCAGATGAATTTCTAGAGAATAAGGAATGGCGGTAATTGATTTTATATTATGATCTGTTTGGTGGAAAAATATGCTTAAAGATAAAGGTTTGTAACAAACTAGAAATCTTAATAAAGAAATTAAAAAATAAAAAAGATTTGCTTTGTTAAAACTGTTCCTACATGTAGAAAACCCCTTTGCTTCATGCTGGGTGATGACTATTTACTCGGAAACAAAAGGGGAGCTGGGCAGTCCAGCCCCCCTGCTGTTTCAGAGTATGAAGACATCAGCAGCAGGCAGACCTTTCATTCAAGGAGCCTGTGGTTAAATCGTTGCCTACCACAGGGTTCCATGAATTAAAGGGCTGCCTGCTGCATGCGAGCTGGGCCACAGTGGGTGTCACACCTTGGGTGTGCCCAGGCCCTTCTTTTGCTTAAACAGAGGGTCTGGGCGCATCAAAGATAATAATGACAGCCCAACCCCCCCTTAGGTGAGAGGGGTCTTTCGTTATGGGGCGTGGCATAAGCACACCCGTACTTAGGCCACAGCGCCTAACGAGAGCCCTTCCTCGATTTCTAATCCTGCTTAAAGCACTGGCAATACTAATGATATTATTGCCCAATGTGTAAGTCTCAATTGGTGGATCACCCTTTTACTCTGTGCCCTAAGGTGCTCTAATTAAATTAACAAATTAATCTTTGTAAAGCGCTTATGATGGAATCAGGCTTCGAACCTCTGTTGCTCTGAGTTGTCTTGCTTCCATGGCAAACACATTGCTCATGTGCTATCTCCCCAGCCCTCAATACGTATACCTCAATAGATGTCCTTCAATAGGTCACTGCTCATGCCCCCATCACAGCTTATTTCATGGGGAAGACCAATTTAAAATGTTTCCATTTTTATATGACATGTATTACATAGCAACATATATTTAAAAAAACACATTCTAGGGCCACCAGACCCATACTTATTACAGCTTTACCTGCGTGTAAATACATCCCCTTTTCTTATTCCCCAGCTCTGTCTTTGATCTTAGGCTACTTTCTCGTTTCTGGACGAGGCATCCTTGGCTCCTGCTCTTAATTTAGCAATTATCACTCTGTGTGCAGTTCTCTCGCAGGCATGTATCTCCCTTATGGCAACCATTAAGTCGCTTTTTACAGAAAAACTTGAACTGTTCAGCATTTGAAAGCAAAGGGCAATGCTTTAAGTTGGGTGGTAAATTGAGGGGGGGCTCTAGTTAGGGGGCGTGGCCTAAGTTTGAGTGCTTAGGCCACGCCACCCCAACAAGAGCCTCCCCCCCCCAGTCCTTTAATTCAAGGAGCTGTGGTTAGGCTTGTCCGTGGAGTGGAGTACTGTGCCCCTGCCGGGGGAATCCAGACTGTAGACTTCTCGAGAGGAGCAAATGAAGTAGGTGAAGATAAGTGGGGGGCAAATTTGCGATAGATGCTACAAACACAGGGAGTGAGGGCGGGGTGCAGTAGGGGAAGAACGTTTTCTGTTAGCGTGGGCACATGTCAGGACAGTTCGGTGGACCATAGTTCTCCACAAGCATTGGCAATGCTGACCATTCTGGCAAGGGAAAGCCATTTTCTAGGGACTGCTGTAGTGGTTATAACTGGAGATTGATGGTAGCAGGTGAAACATGGTGCAGGCACCTGGGCATCTAATAGCAGTGCCTGGCAAATGCTAAATACTTATGCACAAGCCAGAACTCTTGGCTTTGCCAATGCTTGTTTTTAACAGGACTTCAGTGAAGGACACATATAGTGCTTATATATCTAGTGGCTGAAAGCAGACATAGTTGTCTTTTTATTACTACCGTAACCCATTTATAGCTCCAATTAAGCAATTAACTCCAAGAAGACTGCTTTGTTGTAATTGGGTAGTGTTTCCAAGGCAGCTCTAGACAATTGTAAGTTAGTACACAATGGGCCTCATTACGAGGTAGGAGGTAAGGGGTTACCGGCACCGGTAAGGATGCCGGTGCCGGTAACCCCGTACCTCTGTATTCCGAGGTCCCTTAGTGGGAGCCGCTAAGGGACCAGGGAGCTATTAGCGGGCCCGTTATTAGCTCCATCCCCATTCCCATTCAGCCCTATGGGGGCACGAATGGGAATGGGAAATGGTTCTCAGAATGGGGACTTACTGGGTCCTCCAAGGTTGGAATGACCCGGTAAGTCCCTATTTCGAGAACCCAGACCCGGAATGCGGTAAGGGGGTAGCCATGGTACTGATAGCACCATGGCTACCTCCTACCTCGTAATGAGGCCCACTGACATTTTGGCTGCATTAGGGTCTCAAGAGTGGGCGGAGCAATCCTGAAGCTTTGATGGTTTATTTGCCCGGGCATGCATATCATTTGCCCGGGCATGCATATCATTTGCCCGGGCATGCATATTTAAATTCTCCTCCAGGTGCTCTCCATTAATGCCTCTCCGTTTCCCAAAAATGATTGAATCACTCGTTTCAAGCGGCATATGTTTTAATTTAGAAGTAATGTGTTTCATTTTGCACCTACATTTCTTCATAAATGTGTTCATTTTCACAGCCTCCTTTTGTCGCGTTTGTTAACAACTAATTGGCGTCTTTTCTATATTTGGCAACTGAACTTTTCCCCAAGGACACCGAGCACATTGTTTCCCAAGCCTGGTGAGGACATTTGGGCTGGAGCCCTCGGGCAAACATATGTTCTCCTGAAGAAAAGATAAAAGAGTAAAAGCATTGGCTGAACTATAGCAATACATCATTTGATTGGATGGTCTATATTAAACGCTTGAATTATAAAAATAGAAAATGCGATATCACCCACGTACATTGAATCAGATTACTGCAAATCAGAAAACAAAGAATATTTTTGATACAATTTGTACACATTTTTTTGCAAAAATAGATGGGGAGTGGGGTTGGGGTAATAACTTTGGTAACGGGATGTGGGAGTCTGGGCTGCAAGGGTCTCCCCCTGCATTTAATTGTGAGGAAATTTGCGAAAAAACAAAAGTCCATATTTTGTTGATTCGCAGTAAACAAATCGTTGTTATCACGTAGATCTAAACATACATGGTCAAAGGGTGTAGTTCTCATTGCTGTGTGTTCCTGGGATCTGACAGCAGTCTATATAGTTACGGGAGAGCTTCTTCATGGGGCCTTCAAATACATATCACTCGAGGCCTGTATGCCAGTTAGAGCACCAGGAGTCCTGAAAGCACACTTGGAGTGATGCCGTTGGCCATGGGCTTCAGCACGAGACTCAGGGTAGATGTGGCTTCCCACTCATGACTCAGATCAGCCGTGTGAAGCACTCCCAGCATTCTCTGGAGGGGGCGCTCTGTGTCCCAGTTAGGGCAGTTGGACTCCTGAAAGCACACTTGGAGTGATGCCGTTGGCCATGGGCTTCAGCACGAGACTCAGGGTAGCTGTGGCTTCCCACTCATGACTCAGATCAGCCGTGTGAAGCACTCCCAGCATTCTCTGGAGGGGGCGCTCTGTGTCCCAGTTAGAGGACCAGGACTCCTGAAAGCACACTTGGAGTGATGCCGTTGGCCATGGGCTTCAGCACGAGACTCAGGGTAGCTGTGGCTTCCCACTCATGACTCAGATCAGCCGTGTGAAGCACTCCCAGCATTCTCTGGCGGGGGTGCTCTGTGTCCCAGTTAGAGGACCAGGAGTCCTGAACGCAGGCGTGGGGTGTTGCCTCTGACCTTGGGCTCCAGGGCAGTGTCCCCTTGGGGCCCACAGAATGCCCCATTCCTGGTCACCTCCTTACACTTTCAACGTCCTGAGCAGCTCAACTCTTCCACTGTGAATGCACGAAAAGCCTGGCACACAATAAAATAGTCCAACCTATGGATTCCTTGGCACCCCTTATTTACCACATTCTCGCAATACTACACACCAAGCGCGGCCCTCCGGAGCCATCAGAGGCTTGCGGTTAGAATCCTTAGCCATTTAAGGAAAATCAGCCGCAGCTTCAGTATGGGACCCCCTAAAGACCAGTTAGCTACAATTCGCTTCGGTGCATCTGAGGCAAAGCGTGAAGGGTATGCCTGCCATTCTGCCATACTTGGGCTAAACATTGCACAAAGGCAAGACTAGCCATCTTACTCGGCCCCAGCCGGAAACAGCCCCGTGAGAGGACATTCAAGAGAGTTGTCAAAGCAAAACAGCCAGAGGAATGAGTTTATCCCGGCGGAGATATAGCTTTGCAAGTATTCTGAAGATGACATAGTAACGGTAGCCTCAAACCTCCGGCCTCCAATATTGAGTCTCGTGGACCAAGGGGGTGAGATTTGACCAACGTTCCCATTTATTTATTTATTTATTTATTACATTTGTTACACGCCCAGACCCTGGGGTATCACGGCGTGGTTACAGACATCTTTGGCATTGAAATTAGGAACATTCACTTACATATTTGCAGATATACAACGTTACAAAATAAGCATTAAGGCATAGATTATTAATGTACATAGGACGAAACAATACAGAAATCATATTTATTTACATGTTTGGCGATCTCTCTCTTTTCTCCAAAAAATGTACTTATTAAAATGTGTGTCGCTAACTGCATTATTAACCTGTGCTTCGAGCTCCAGCTCACACTTACACATTCGGATCTGAAAATGTACCACTAGGTGTTAGAGCTGCAGAGAGCAGTTTCTTCAAAAAACATGTTTCCCCGTCTCCTATAAATATGTCTTCATTTATCAGTGCACCCAATCTGACATTTTAGGGATATTCAGCCAAGAGAAGAGGTATGAAAGGTGAAGGAAAAGATCGACAAGCAGAATACATATGTTAAGCAAACATGACAAAGAGGTCTAAACCATCATGGCCCACCAGGTCATGTAGACATAGGGATTCTACGACAAACCATGAGGATCTGCCTCCATTCACAAAACATGCTATTAGTATACCCTGCCTGGTTCTCAACGTGGCAGCGGGGTGGAAATGAGGGGCTACAGGTTAAGGAGCGATGGGAACATGCAAGCAACCTCTCGTAGGGTGGCTGGTGAGAATGGAAGTGGCACCACCCCTACAGATCCCAACATGTCCGCTGCTCAGTGAAAGTTACTGTCCTCACTTTTTGTGACATTTATTCAGCTGACCCAAAAAACCCACATTAGTAGGGACTCTAACTAGTTGGGATGACCATGTTCCCAGTACAACCAAGCATTGCATTTCTTGATTTGAGTCTCTACCACTGCATTCAACAGTCAGGATTTGTCATGGTCAGATTGCCCCAGAAAGCCCCAGTCCTTATTGGCATGCACAAAAGTGTATTCTTTCCCTGATGCCACGTCACTGCCTCTGTATTAGTGTCAGATCTGCAAATGCCCATCCGCTCCTGATTTTAAGATCTCATTTCCTAGACCAACCGACCGAAGATCAAGTGGCGAGAAGTCAGGCGGCACTCAAGGCAAGGAAGGCCCCAACAGGAGAAAAATACGAAATTCAGCACCTCCTATCTCTGAGCTAGCAGGTTATATTCTGCCTAGGAGCCATGTGACAAGTAGGAAGTACAACACCATCATGCTGGCCTGGGACATCCCAAATCTATTACATAAAAAGAGAGCAAGGTTACAAATAGTGGCAGACATCTTAGAAAAGGCAAAACCAACCAGATACTGCATCTCCTCCAAACACACCCATCTACCCCCTTCTGAATATTCTATTTTTATTTTATTTTTTGGATTTGTAAAGCGCACTGCAGCCCTCTAGGCAACGAGGTGCTATAAGTAGACTTAAGGAGGCTTGCTTGTGGGTTACAGTAAGCGGCCCAATGTGTGAAGCTTCACAACATGCCAATGTATCCCAAGTATGTAGGTGAACACCTTTCACAGTGTTGCACAGATGAACCGAACACAATGAGAGAGGACACAAAAGCAGTCCCGATGCCCGTGACCATGAACCGCTTCTAGGCTGCACATGGTACATTGAACCTCCATGAAATCAGGAACACAGTAAAGGGTGCAAGAGCTTACTCTAGGTGTCGCTAGGTGGGATCTAAATTATTGGTGAAACCCCTGCCCTTCATGGAACACAAAGAACACAGGGCTAAATGTTCCCAGCAACCATATTCTCATGACCACACCATGCCAGGAACACACATGCCCAATCCCTTGGGGGAGAACATATCAAGTGGTTTAGGGGGAGCATGGACATGTCAAGGTGGCTTGAAATAGGCTGTGTTAGGAGTTCTTCAAAAAGCCAAGACTCAACTGAAAAGTATAGAAGAGTCACAAAACACAGAGAAGTAAGTGTCCACTAGGACATAAACAACACACCCCAACAACCTGGAGGAGACTGTCAACAAGCACCACAGGGGCGGGTCCTCCTGCAATCAATTGTGAGAATTCTAAACATCTCACAAGAATTGAAAGTCTGGTATAACTTGGCAGTGGCCATCTCTAGGCCACTGGCATTTTAACATGCGGCGAAGCAGCCTCAAATCACTTGGTAACCTGGCTTTTGGGGTGAGAAGAATCAGATGAGAGGACTCAGCAGTAACCTGAATACTTAAGACTCAGCAAAGGTCAGCAGCATTCTGGTGCTTTGCCGTAATCAGCCATAGTGCTTGCCACAGAAGAGGAGAATGGAGGTTATTACACTCGTTGAAATATTCAGCAAAGGTAATTAAAGAGGGCATTGTGATTCTGGGGACTTAGTGAACCACCCATTACTCAAGAACATCATTTGGTGCTCAGATTGGTAACAAACAAGTGCACAGGATCAGACACAATCAACATTGTTTATCATAGGAAGCCTCTATTAGAAAAAGGAACCATACACTTATAAGCAGTCAAGCAACACACACAGCAGAGAGACAAGGGAACACTAGCCAAGAAAGATCCCTAGAAAATTCCAGTGACTGAGAGAAACTAACCAGAAAGTCCCAGACCAAATCAACCCTCCCCGAGCTCCTACACTAAGGCGGTGACGAATTAGGGATGCCGTTTCCACTAACGAAGCATTAACAAATCAGTTAGCAGGCAACCCCCACCGCCTCAATCCCTTTTCCTGCTGATCAACAAGTCTCTTCACCTCGACACACAGGTCGGCATGGGAGGGGGCATCTTGCGAGGAACTGGTGGAATCTTGACAGTTCCCATGTCAGGTCATGTCACTGTACAGCACACAGTGCATCAGTGGAACTCTATGACTTCCACCGTGAGCAACGGCAGATTTCTTCCAGGTGACCAGGATGATGATCCTCCTTCTGTCATCCTTTAGATAAGGCTGGGACACAGGTTATCAAGCCCAGGTCCCTGTGTTCATGTTAGGGATTCACTGTATGATGAGCCCTGTGACGATCAGAGCAATTCATCACATACATCGACTTACTCCAGTTATTGAGCTTCATGCACGAGATTGATCATTTAGGCTTCATCGTGTTGCCCATTGCATGAACCAACAAGGGTACCTGTGGTGAGCAGGTGGGGATAAAGGTTTATAATTTACATTAATCTCGTACCCCCCCCTTGAAATTATCCTTGAGATCATTAATTTGGCCGTAGAAGATAGTTCATCCAAAGCTATGCATGCAGGACCAAGTTATGCATTAGGTGGACCTCAATATTTGAGTCTCAAAAATATATTGTCTCAAGAGAGAAGAGTTTAATGCAGAATCCAGGCAATGTTGCATTAGCCATACTGCTGACTAGAAGAATAGACACAATGGCTCTCATTACAAGTTTGCCGGTCTGGAAAAAAGTAGCAGTAACAATGGTTACCAGCACCCTTTCCGGAAGGGCAAGCTACAAGTCTGCCGGTAGGGGCACTAAACTACTGGGAGGCCTGACCTGCCGGTAGTTCAAGCTCCTACCAGCAGATTTTTCACTGAAGCACAGACACCGTTACCGGTGCTGGTGCTTCAGTGTTCCCATTCCCATGGAGTGGAAACTTACTGTTCTGCTGCAACCCGTATTATCCTGGTAACACTGGAATATCGGTAAGGCGAGTCTGACGGTAACCCACCGGTAGCTCTGACAGGATACCCGCAGACTCGTAATGAGTGCCAATCTCTGCATACCTGAAGCGGCATTACCAAATGTGTCAAATGTTCTCGGCAGGACTGTGTGCCATGACCTGTATTAACAATAGACATTGGATTTCAAGGCTCTCCCAGAGTGTAAATGTTACGGCTTTGGTATGTGAAACAGATCACTGGTGGCATCCTTGAATCGTTAGCTGTCCAAATGAACTTTGGTGTGGTCAGGATTGCTTACATTTCGGTTGTGTCACACTCATTGTTAACTATAGTGAACTGCTTCGGCCGTGATTATCAGTCCAAGATATTTAATAATGATAGACTGATTATAAGTCTTTCTATATCCCATGCTGTCACTCAGCAGCAATGAGCTACAGACAGTTCGGTGCTCCTACTATATATTTTGCATTGGATTTTTTTTGTGTGCTTATATTATCAATTGATAAAAGGAATATATTCTGGAACATGTGAGATAGGACAAGTTGATGAATAATTGAGAATAATAATTGCAGTATTTCTAACACCCTCAATAAATTGTGATGTCATCTTTGATGTCCTGGGTGTTAGTCTTAGCAGTGCACAGTGGTGGGGCGAGTTATGGTTGCTTAGCTTAACATAACTGGTGACGTTTGTGAGGTTTTCCGGTTTTACTTGTAACCATAACGTCCCTTTAATAAAGTATTTTCATTGAATTTCATAGGTTTTTATTAGTGCAACTTAACAATAACGTCCCTTTAACAACGTTTTTTCAGAGAATTTCATGGGTTGATACCAGTGCATGCTAATTTCCTACAATTTACAAATTTCATACTTACCCCAATATAGCAACATTTGTGTCCAATTTACAAAGTTTCACCTTAAAGCTCTGCTATTTACCACCTTCTAGCATCATTTTGAAAACTTCTATAAACTTTTTGCATTTTTTCTACTGTTTTTGTGTTCGGCAGCGTTCGCGAACGTCTGACATCATTGGAGACATTGCGGTCAGTGTCACGTGAACGCACGCGCGCGACATGATGAATTGTTCGTGAACGCATCCTCACTTCGCGTTCGGGTGCGTGCTTCACGGACAGGATGGAACTGCATTTTCTACTGATCTAGGATTTTCCAGCTCCAAATGTTCCCCTTTCAAAGCTCCTACACATATTCTTACTCATTATCCTTAACAATCTAGTACCGAGCACATACTTGGAAGAATATTAGCAAAACTGCTATGTATCTTAATAATGGCATCAGCTATTGCCATCCCTCCTCCCCAAGAGCCACCACCACCAGCTGGAGGACCTACACAACAAAAAAAGCACAGTACTTCCAAAAACAATGAAGAGGACCAAGAAGATGAGGTAGAGGAAGAGCCTACTCTAGCACCAAGTGAGAATCATGGGTGTGGCAGTTCTTTACCACTGTTGGGAATGTACTAAAGGCTAAAGCTACCAAAGTGAAATGCACTGAATGAAACGTTGTACTCAGCCACAGACTACCTGGACAGTACTCCTACGGGACCACCTCCATGCACCGCCACATCCAATCCTACCACCCCAATGTTCTCAGAAAGGCTGTTCCTTTCGTAGCAAGTAGTAGACTGTCTTCCTCCACATCATCTTCTTCAATCAGTACTGTAACCACACAGCCTACTTCTGTGGGACACAAAATCCCACCAGCTACCTTGCAAGCAATAAAAGATGCTGTTGATCCATATCTTTTGAAGACAACAGTCCTCTGTATATAGTGCAACACACCACTCTACGGGGGGAGTAATTTTGAAGTGCTTTTGAAGCTGTAATCAAGGAGCATGAGAAACACTGCCCCTTACCTTAGATGTAACACATACGCAACATCGTCCCCAGTCCACCTGTCCTTCCATGTCAATGCTTGGTGGCTCTTCCCTCATTTCCCTCCTCACCTTATGTCTAACCTCTCCTCCAAAAAAAAAAATCACAGTAAAAAAATAGAACTAAAAAAACAAATTGTATAGACTCCATCTACTTTACATTTCTCAGTAAAGTACATAGACTCAATAAGATTTTCAAAACATTTACATCAGCAGTTTGTCTTATGCTAACGGGAATAATGAGGCGTTCATCCCTGGAATGGGAGATAACGGCCTGCCAGCCCAAGTTATCGACCCAAGCGAAGCGAGAGCGGATAACGAGGGCTCCAGACCATTATCCCTCGTTCAAGCTCTTGCAATGAGGGATGAAGGCCATTAGCACCCCGGGATGCCAAAGCGGTAACCTGGGGGTGCTACAAACAAAGGATTTTTCTTCCTACACCAGGACGCAAGTGGCATTCCACTGTAGGAAGGAAACTCCTTTTCCAAGATGGCCACCATGGAAAGAGAAGGCGGGGCTCCATACAGAGCCCCTCTTCCCTTTCCATGGCGACCTGCAGAAGTCGAAGAGAGAACCCTATCACCATATTAGCACAAGCACATTTCTTTCCCTTTGAAACCTATCCCAATTTCAAAAAACCTTACCACATAGCCGGTCCCTGGTGGACATGGCCACTTTATCCCCATTGGTTGTCCCTCGTGGTCATGGCCAGTAGCCAGATTGTCCGAGTCATGACCTTATGCCATGACCCGGACAATCTTGCACCTGCCCAAGGCCACAGGCTATACCTGAGTCAGCAAAGGTATATCACAATTTTTTGTACCTCCATTATGACAAAAATAGAACATGGACACATTTGCAAAACCATCCTTTCAGTTCCTTTCCAATGCTCCTTACACGAGTTTGCTGGAAATCTTCCCATGTTTTATTTCTTCAAAAGTGTCAAAATGTACGTACAAACAATAGTCATATAACTTAGCCCCCACTTGACAAAATCCATTCAGACTTTGCACAAACATTCAAGGTTGGATCTCTAATCTCTCTGAAAACCTTTGTCCACATTTGTCAAACGGCAACAAAGTTATAAGCCATCTAAAAATGTTGAGACCCCCCTCTAATGCAGCACCCTCGTGACAAAATTCCACCAAACTTTGCAAAAACATGTATATCTAGATCTAAAATCATTTTGCGAACTTTTGTCAAGATTCGTCAAATAGCACCACATTTATAAGCCTTTAGAATATTTTAGACCCCCCTCTAATGTTTCCCCCTCTTGACAAAATCCCACCAAACTTTGCAAAAACATTTATATCTAGATCTAAAATCCTTTTGCAAACGTTTGTGCAGATTTGTCAAATGGCACCACAGTTATGAGCCTTTACAATATTTTAGGACCCCCTTCTAATTTTGTTCCCTCTTGACAAAACAGCACCACACTTTTCAAAACCATTCAGATTCTGATCTAGAATGAAATTCCAAAATTTAATGTGGTTTCATTGAGTGGTGCCAGAGTTATAAGCCATCCAAAAACTGCTTTTCACCAACCCTTTAATGTACAAATAAGCATAGATGCCCCCGAACATCCATTATGTTCACAAATGTCACAGGACTGCGCCGGACTGTTTGCGGACGTCGGAGAAGAAGAACGCCTGTTTTTTGGGCTTTTTAAGGCCATATCCCATCCCACCTCATCACCCCTCACCTCCCCAGAAATTGCTTCATTAGTTTGACAAGTGCAATGTTGTGTTTTTTAATATGTTTTTACTGCGGTGTGCGGGACAACAAGTGTTGTCTGCGAATCCAACATGGTGGGCGTTTCCATAATTCTGATGCACCACATGCTTTTCACATCCAATCATCGGGCACGTCTGATGTCCGCAGACCTCATGTCGCCCCCTGGGCCAATCGGACGCCCGTCCACGGAGCGTACAGGGAAGTGAGTTCGTGGACCGAACCTAGATATACACCAAATTTTCAAAAGCATGCTTTTGGGACCAAGCCGCCGCTCATGCCGCAAATTTGGTGAAAATCCATCCAGCGGTTTGGCCGGTAGATGTGAGCACATTTGTTTTTCCATTGCAGCTATTGGAAAAACCACACATTTTGGAACCCCCCCATAACTTTGCCCCCCTTGGCGAAACCTCCCCAGACTTCGCAGGATCAATCTGATGGGGCCATATACTTGTTTTGCAAATTTTTGTGAGGATTTGTTCGTGGTTCGGGCAAAGGTATAAGCCGCCCAAAAGTGCTCTTTCTACTGGTTGAGCAAATTAAACATAACTACAGGGCCGCTACCGCAGGCCCAGTAATATATATACTGCAGACCCTGTAAAATATATATATATATATAAAAAGAGGAGAGGTGCGCACTCCAGTTCCCTGCACAGTAAACCTTCTCAGCCACTGGTGTTCTCCTCCTACCAGTTTCTGTGCTCTTCACATCATCAGGGAGGCAGTCTTAACTTGCAGCTCACAGCAAGTGCAGGTGTTAACAATCAGTGATGATTCTGCTGCAAGGACATCTGGTAGCTGTAGTCATCAGGTTTGCAAGGAACAAACTCACACCCAATCCCTTAAGTGGGGAAAGCGGGGGAGTAGCCTACAGTGAGGCACTCCAAAGTATGGAATATGTCACCCCGGTGCAGCACCCTATAGGATTTCTGAAGATTCCACCCTTCAGAAAACTTGAAAATGTGGTGAAAAAGAGGAGAGAAATTACTGCAGACCCTGTAATATATATATATATATATATATATATATATATATATATATATATATATATATATATATATATATATATATATATATATGTATATATATATATATATGTATATATATATATATATATATATATATATTCACTGAAAAAACTTTGTTAAAGGGACGTTATGGTATGATTAAGTTGCACTACTAAAAACCTATGAAATTCAGTAAAAAACGTTGTTAAAAGGACGTTATGGTTCCAAGTAAAACCGAAAAACCCCAGAAATTCGCCAGTTATGACGTTGTTAAAAGGACGTTATGGTTCCAAGTAAAACCGAAAAACCCCAGAAATTCGCCAGTTATGGTAAGCTAAGCAACCATAACTCGCGCCACCACCGTGCACTGCTAAGACTAACACCCAGGACATCAAAGATGACATCACAAATATCATTGATGACATCACTGATGACATCACATGTGCATTTACTTTTCATACAAGGGGTTGTGAATGTAATGTTGGCAAAAAAGTATCAGGGATTATCGGGAGATGTGTAATAAACTACATACTTCATTACGCAATGTAGTGTTCTAAAGAACATTCCATTGCAGTGTTCTTTCTAGTACAGTAACCTACCCACACAGAAATGTAGATATTGGCTGCAGCATACACCATAGATGTGCAATATTTGTAATTTTCCAAAGCTATATAATAAAACAATGAATGTTTCTGTATCAGACCTTTCCGTACTGTTAAACATGTACTAAGTAGCTAATAATGCATCACTTACTACATATTTCTATTGATACGCACAAAACATAAATAGAGTACAATCCATACAAATATGGGGCTTATATATGGAGAGTAAAGTAAGCAAACAAGAGGCAGTATCATTAGAACTGTGTGTAATCGACATGAGTGTATTCACGTACAAAAATGATTGCTGTGTTTCAGGCCTGCTTCTTCCCCTATATATGTACATCATAAGATGCAATTACATTCTAAGGAAAGTAGTGTAAAAACATGTGAGAATAGCAACATCTATCAATGTAATACCTTTTGAATGTTAAGTTTCTGACTGTCAGTAAATAAAACCACCTGGCCTAGATATGGCAGTGAACAAAAAAAGAAGGGGCTAGACATGTGATGTCATCAGTGATGTCATCAATGATATTTGTGATGTCATTTTTGATGTCCTGGATGTCTTAGCAGTGCACGGTGGTGGCGCGAGTTATGGTTACTTAGCTTACCATAAGTGGCGAATTTCAGGGGTTTTTCGGTTTTACTTGGAACCATAACGTCCTCTTAACAACGTTTTTTTACTGAATTTTATAGGTTTTTAGTAGCGCAACTTAACCATAATGTCCCTTTAACAAAGTTTTTTCAGTGAATTTGAAAGGTTTTTATTAGTACAACTTAACCATAATGTCCTCTTAACAATGTTTTTTCATTGAATTTCATAGGTTTTTGAGTGCGTGCTCTTTTCCTACAATTTACTAATATCATACTTACCCAATATAGCAATATTTGTGTCCAATTTACAAAGTGTCACCTTAAAACTCTGCCATTTCCCACCTTTTAGAATCATTTTTAACACTTCTATACACTTTCTGCAACTATTGCAACTACTTTTGCATCCGTGGACGTCTACGAACATCTGACTTCATTGTGGACCTTCCGGACAGTGCCACATGACCATACGCTGGCGCGTGGCATGACGTGCCCGAGACCCGTCTGCACTTCATAATAAAATCCGTGCTTCGCGGACAGTTCGGAACTGCATTTTCTACTGTTCCAGGAACGTTCAAATTCAAAATTTCCCTTGCACAGCTCCAACACCTATTCCTACTCATTATCCATTAACAATCTAGTACACAGTACATACTTTTAGCAAAACTGCTATTTATCTTAAAATGCATCAGCTGTTGCCATCCCTCCTCCCCAAGAGCCACCACCACTGCTTTAATGAAGGAGCATGAGAAACACTGCTCCCTACCTTAGAAATAACACACACTCAACATTTTCCCCTGTCCACCTACCCCTCCATATTAGTGTTTGGTGCCTCTTCCCTCATTTCCTCCCCACATTTAGTTCTTAGCTCTCCTGCCAAAAAAAAAAATAAGTCCAAAAACAACAAAAGAAATGTTCCTTTCGGAACCACCTTTTGCAGTTAAAAAATAGAACTTAAAAAAACATATGGACTCCATCTACTTTATATTTCTCAATAAAGTACATAGACTCAATAAGATTTGCCAACATTTCCATTTGCATTTAGTGTTATGCTAATGGGAATATTGTGGCGTTCATCCTCCGTTCCAGGGACTGGAACGGTGGATAACGGCCCAGCAGCACAAGTTAACACCCAAGCGAAGCGAGGGTGGATAACAAGGTCTCTGGACCATTATCACCCCATTCCAGCCCCTGAAATGGGGGATGAAGGCAATTAGCAGCCTAGGTTTCCAAAGCGGTAACCTGTACTACTAAAAAAGAGGATTTTTTAGGAAGGAAAATCCTTTTCTAAGATGGCCACCATGGAAATGGAAGGTGGGGGTTCCATACACGGACCCTCTTCGCTTTCCATGGCAGCCTGCAGAAGGCAAAAAGAACACCCTATGACCATATTACCACAAACACATTTTTCTTCCGTTTCAAATCTATCCAAATTTCGAATAACTTTACCACAAAGCCAGTCCCAGGTGGACATGGCCACTTTAATCCTATGTTTTGTCTCTTCTGGTCATGGCCAGTATCCACATTGTCCGGATCATGACCTTATACTGAATGACCCCGACATTCTGGCCACTGGCCATGGCTACAGCCTACCCCTCAGTCACTAAAGCTATGCCGCTCATTTTTTTAACTAAATTCTTACACTTGTCAAATAAGAAAACACTGCCACATTTGCGAAACCATGCTTTTCGATCCTTGCCAATGAGCCTTACGCAAATTTGCTGGAAATCCACCCACGTTTCATTTTTTCAAAACTGTCAAATGAATGCACATACAACCGTCATATAAGCAGTGCACAAAATCTCAACAAACTTTGTTAAATCATTCGAAATCAAGGCAGAAATATACCACCCACCATCATCACCTCTCACCTCCCCAAACATTATTTCATAAGTTTCACAAGTGCATGTATTTTTATACGTACGTTGATCTATCGCAAACATTTGCAAGTCACCTTACCTCAATTCTCCTCTTTTAGAAACATATGAAATCTGGCAGCAGGAGGCATCCATCTTGTGCTATTCTTAGCCATTGCTGCATCTGCCTATGGTAAAGTGCTGTGTCGTCACTAAATCATATGCCCCGCCCCTGACCCTCACATAACCAACCCTAGTGATATTCAACACCTTTCTCGGTGACGTTCCTCTTCAGCGGAGGCAAATGCGCCAATAATCACCTACGTGACGTGACGCAGAACCCAAAAATCAACACACATCGACTAACAACATAGCACGTCACAATTCAAAATATTAAATCGGTCTTTAAAAGAAAAGAATAACACTGTACAATTTGTAAAGTACTTTTATTTCACAATGAACTGTTCAAGAACATCTGACGATTTCCATATTCAAACAAATTGCAAATGTGTTTCTTCGTTCGTGATGGAAAATATTAATTGTGAGGCACACATTGTTCTTTTTGCATACACAAAGTGTTTGTTTTCAATAAAGCAACTGCTTGGGTAGCACAGTGAATTCCAGGGCGTCTGCATCAACTTGGGCCTAGAGCACAATATAAGATGTTATGTTACTCCTAATTGCTAGTGCAGCATATGGAAACATGGGCTCTGGGCGGTCGTCTCACAAAACAGTCACGGTGATCCAGCCGTTGACGACTACGTGCACTTGGCGAATGAAGAAGCCATCAGTTGGCATCTGGAATCCATGGCAATCGCAGTAAGGCAGAATGTAGCTATTTTGAAAAAATAACAGAAAATAAGTATCAATTCCTGACCTTTATCACAATATATCTTTTGATTTCTTAATTTGCCATACAGTGTAAACTAACGATTACCATACACATCAAACAATCTCAAAAAAGACAAAAAGAACATGAAAACTGAAACACAATTCGATATGGTCATACATCACATTTTAAAGAAATATTAGCGTTCAACCTGGGTGAATCTAGTGATAGTCTACATACACATAGATTCTGTACTCCCCATAGCTACATAAAAAAGACAACCACACAGAAAGATAGTACTTGAGTTACATTGCCAAAATTAAACTTCAGATAATAATGAAATAATGCTTGTTTCGGTGTACAGTCATCAAAAGCAAACTTACATAATATTCACTGTCTCCATTCTCTTCGCATAACTTAGACCACACTGGGTTCACACCAAAGAATCTTCCTGAACTGATTTTACATGTTCCTTAGACACTTTTGGAATGCATAACCTTATCAAATGTTCATTATTACAAACCTCCTCTCACTGCATTTCTCACGAAATATTCCCTTTCTCTCAAGGTCAAAAAACAATTGACCCTTATAGTTTCTGTCCCATGCGTGGGCTTCCTTAGCTCGCAACCAAAAAATCAAAGCTGGTGACCTTCACTCAGAATCTGAATACAGTCTCACTTTGCAACAACATGGCTCAATGCATTCATGAGAACTTGTACTCACATACACGTTGAGTGCCGCTGTTTCCATCAAACACTGCAGGTGGCTGCCTCAGATGCCAAACTCTAGGGGGCGCCAGTCTGACTCCAATATTATTTTAATTACATTGTAACACAGACACATGAGTCCTTCCCCTGTACTTTACGCACATTATATTAAGGAACACCTCCAAATGTACCGTATGACTTTCGTGACAAAAAAAACACCACTTTTTTGCTTCTTGCTGCCACATCCCATCCCATCCTCATCAACTCTCACCTTTCGAGACAGTATTTGATAAGTTTAACAAGTGCAATGTGGTGTTTTGTTATATACTTTTGCGGTGATGTCTGCGGACACCAAAACACGGATGAAAGATGGCGGGCGCATCGGGACAATCTGACGCACTTCAGGCTCTTCACCATCCAATGAGGGAATGCGTCACATGTCAGCGGACAGGACTCGACCAATTAGCCAATCGTTATCTTGCACGTGGAGCGAACAGGGAAGTGTGTCCGCAGAGCGGACATAGATATTACTAATTTATTGAGACCTACTTTTTCATCGTTTAAAAAAAAACTACTGGACGGATTTTCACCAAATTTACAAAAAGCATGCTTTCGGGACCAAACCGCTGCTCCTGCCACAAATTTGGTAAAAATCCGTCCAGCGGTTTGATCTGTAGCCGTGCGCAAAGTTTTTCCCCCATTCACTCTATGGGAAAAAATAATTTTTGGGACCCCCCCCTATAACTTTGCCGCCCCTGGACCAAGCCTCTCCAAACTTTGGCTGTGTAATATATATATATATATATATATATATATATATATATATATATATATATATATATATTTATATCGATATATTACATGGACGCAGTAGCGTCCATGTAGTTATGGTTAAGTTGGTGTTTCCATAGGAAGAGCACTTTTTGGGCGGCTTATAACTTCGCTCCCCCTGGACGAATCCTCACCAAGCTTTGCAAAAAAAAGTATATGGCCCACTCTGAATTTTTTTGCAAAGTTTGGTGAGGATTCGTCCAGGGGGGGCAAAGTTATAGGGGGGTCCCAAAACTTTAGTTTTTCCCATAGACATAATGGGAAAAAACTTTGCGCACGCCTTCAGCCCAAACCGCTGGACGGATTTACACCAAATCCGCGGATCGAATGGAGATATCACTAATTTTTTTGCCTTACATTTTGGTCATTTAAAAAAAAACTACTGGACGGATTTACAGCAAATTTGCAAAAGCACGCTTTCGGGACCAAGCCCCCGCTCCTGCCACAAATTTGGTGTAAATCCGTCCATGTAATATATCGATATAAATATATATATATATATATATATATATATATATATATATATATATATATATATATATATTACACAGCCAAAGTTTGGAGAGGCTTGGTCCAGGGGCGGCAAAGTTATAGGGGGGGGTCCCAAAATTTATTTTTTCCCATAGAGTGAATGGGCGAAAAACTTTGCGCACGGCTACAGATCAAACCGCTGGACGGATTTTTACCAAATTTGTGGCAGGAGCGGGGGCTTGGTCCCGAAAGCGTGCTTTTGCAAATTTGGTGTAAATCCGTCCAGTAGTTTTTTTTTAAATGACCAAAATGTAAGGCAAAAAAATTAGTGATATCTCCATTCGATCCGCGGACAGACTTCCCGGTTCGCTCTGCGGACAGTGCCCTGATTGGCCGAGCGGCTTGCGTGATGTCCGCGGACATGCGACGAGTTCGCTGATTGGATGGCGTGGTGTGTGAAGCGCATCAGATTTTCTGTGGCGCCCGCCATCTTGCATTCGTGGACGACCGCGGACAGCGCGGTGAAACTTGGATTAAAAATTGTATTTAGTGGAGTGTGTTGGTGTGTAAGAGTGTTTGGGGAGGGTGGGGGAGAATCAGATAGGTTCAATGTTCTGTTTTTTTATATGCTAGACACTTTTGTTGTGTTCTATTTGTCTGCGGACAACACAGTTGTTCTGAAATGTTCTATATAAACTAAATGGTGGGGTGTTCTGAGGACGGAGTATGTGTCCATTTTGTTCGCAAACAAGCTAAAATTGAGCTAAGAACACTCGCGGTGTCCTTAAATGTTCGTACATAAACAAAATGGGGGTGTCCTGAGGACGCTGTCCGTATTGTACTCTGGCAAGGTGAATGTGTTCTAAGAACACTCGCGGTGTCCTGAAATGCTCTGATTACTTACCGGTAATCTTCATTACTCCTAGTCCTACTCTTCCTCGTCACCGTACTGATGACCCTCCTCATCCTCACTGCGGGGAAGGTCCCATGCTCCGGCTTGGTAATATGAAACTGAGTGATGTGGATGTGGGTGAGGAGTTATAGGAATTTAAAGAAATAGAAGAAGGTCCTGTGTCGGAGGCAGGGGCCTCATGAAGTATGTACTGGCACAAGGAAGAGTGGACATGGAGGTAATGTTTGCAATTAAACAAAATGGGGGTGTCATGAGAACGCTGTTCGTATTGTTCGTTGTCAGGTTGAAAGTGTTCTAAGAACCCTCCTTATGTCCGTTGACATTACAATTTCCTATGGCCCTTACCCGACTTTTTGTCCACTAAACAAACGATAAATCAGGCTGCTGTGCGTTGACATTATGTGATAATCCTATCACTTGCCCCATCGACCTGGCTGACCTGCTTTTGCGACATGAAATCATATCTCCCGCCCCTAAGCCTGACATTATCAAAGCATTCATATTCCCCGTCTCTCTCCATGACGGTACAGGGTGCGTAGCCAAACGCGCCCAGTCGTCTCCAGTCCTACGCGACTTTACACAGAACCCGGAAAACAACACAGATCATCTCACAACACAGCGTGCAACAATTCGGAATATGAAACTGTGATTTAAAAGCAAACAGCAGATTGTACATTTCGTAAAGTACTTTTATTTGACATCAAATGGTTAGAGAATATTCAACGATTTGCATTTGTCTTTGCTGACGATCCGCAAAAGTTCATCTTGAGTCACGCGGTGTTCCTTTGCGGTACACAGGGTGTTGGTTTATGATAAAAGAAGCACTATGGTCGCACTGATAATCGGAAGGCTGTTCCAACAATAAGGCATTAGACCACCATAATGGTTGGTATGTTGCTTCTAGCCGCTTGTACCGCGTAAGGCCCAGTCATCTCCAGTCCTATGCGACTTTACACAGAACCCGGAAAACAACACAGTTCATCTCACAACACAGCGCACCACAATTTGGAATATGAAACTGTGATTTAAAAGCAAACAGCAAGATTGTACATTTCGTAAAGTACTTTTATTTGACATCAAATGTTTAGAGAATATTCAGCGATTTGCATTTGTCTTTGCTGTCGATCCGCAAAAGTGCATCTTGAGTCACGCGCTGTTCCTTTGCGGTACACAGGGTGTTGGTTTATGATAAAAGAAGCACTATGGTCGCACTGATAATCGGAAGGCTGTTCCAACAACGAGGCATTAGACCACCATAAAGGTTGTTTCTAGCCGCTAGTACCGCGTAAGGGCATATTGGTCCTTGGCGATTGTCCCATAAAATGGTGAGGGTCATGAAGTTGTTTAGAAGTAGCTGCACCTGGCAGTTACAAAATCTGTCGGCCGGGGTCTGAAAATCGTGGCATTGACAGTACGGAAGGACATACCTGTTTTAAAAAACATGAATTAGTCTCACCAGCCGATCTTCATTAAAAATATTAATTTTATTTATTAGGGCGTGAAACTATTTGCTAGAGAGGATAGTGCAACGGAGTGTGTTAACTTATTCCCATTAACCCACCCTCTGTCCTCTGCCTTTTTCAGAGCCCTCTAAGTGACAAGGGACCAATTTGGCGGTGATAGTGCGCGGTAGAAAACACTATACCACATTGAACGAACAAGTACAACTTAACCGGGCTTTAACGCCACGCTATTGTTATTATATTCCGGTATAAAATAATCTAAAGAGTTACTTACATTATATTGGCATTTTCCATTGTCTAAGCGTAGTGCAGTCCCAAAATACGACTCTGTCTGTGCCAACGATCTTTCTCATAGTGATATAATATATAAAAGTGGTTTCGTTTCAGAAATTTCATCCTTATCGTGTCTTACATTTTTGCAACACTCCTTCAAAAGAAGTCTTTTAGCACGATCCCTGTCTGTCAAGGTAAAAAAACAATAGAACCTTATAGTGCGAGTCGTGGGCCTCTCCGGCACGCGAGCAAAAAATGGAAGCAGCTGACCTTCACAGTAAACGACCATAAATTCTTAGTTTGCAACATTCTGTGTACAGCCATCTCTGAGAAATTGCTTTTTACACTCCATCTTTGTATATTGTTTGCGTGCTAATAAAAAAACTTTGTTAAAGGGACGTTATGGTTCCAAGTAAAACCAAAAAAAACCTGAAATTCGCCAGTTATGGTAAGCTAAGCAACCATAACTCGCACCACCACCGTGCACTGCTAAGACTAACACCCAGGACATCAAAGATGACATCACAAATGTCATTGATGACATCACTGATGACATCACATGTGTATGTACTTTTCATGAAATATGTGTACAAGGGATTCTTATTATAATGTTGCCAAAAAAGTGTCAAGGATCATTGCAATAAATATCATACCCTAATTAGCACTTTGAACGATGCATTGATATAAATAGCATTCTATTATGGGGTTCTATCTAGTATACTAAGCTACTAATGCAGAAACATAGCATTGTGTGCAGCGTACAAGATGAAGGTATAATATTCGTAATGTTAATATGTTGAATAATGAAATGATAATTGTTTTTTTAATAGATTTTTGTGTACTGTGAAATATGTAATAAGTAGCTAATAAAACCCATGTATTATATAATTGCATTACTATAGAGAAAACAGAAAGAGACAAAAACACATACCAATATACATATACATAGGGTAAATAGCAGCTTTGAAACAGAGAAATCATCATTTATTTGCTTGAAAATAATGCTGTCTTTAAAGCTTGTGTGTGGATATGTTTCATATGATGTGACTGGACTCTAAGGGAATTACTATAAGAACCTACTTGTAGGATACGTCTACAAATAAAATACAATTTTTAGTTTCTGACTGTTACTGAAGAAAACCATGTGGCCTAGATATGTCAGCAAAAGAAAAAGAGTGAGCCAGAAGAACATTTGCGGTGTCCTGAAATGTTTGTACATAAAGAAAATGGGGGTGTTCTGAGGACGTTGTCCGTATTGTTCGCTGGCAAGTTGCATGTGTTATAAGAACACTCGTCGTGTCCTGAAATGTTCAAAAATAAACAAAATGGGGGTGTTCTGAGGACGTTCTCCGTATTGTGTGACTGCTTAGCTGTATGCAATGAGGGAATGGCACAGAGAGTGAAGTGGAAATGGTAGAAGTGCTGTCCAAGAGTTACGCGGTCCGCGGACACCGCGGATGTCCGTGGACAGGGCGTGCTACATCTGGGGTTTTCCAGCCAATCCAGCATGAAAAGAAGACTGTAGGGATCAGTAATCAGATGTTGAGTTTGTGGATTTGTGTTGAAAGAGACTGTGTGTGATGGCAGAAGTGGAGAAAGTCAGGGTGTTGGTGCTCGGAGATATGTTTGTGCATGGTTTACAACAGTATGCTCAATGCAGGCATGTTGCAAAGAATTTTGATGTTAAAGGAGTGAAGGTCGTGTGGAGCACTGTGCCTGATTGCAATGTACAGGGAATTGTACAAGTTTGTGAAGATATGGGCAGGATCAACAGTCCCCATGTGGTAGTTTTGCAGTATGGTGCTTTCCGTTTGGGCTATGTGAGTGCCCCTACTTTGTTGGCAAATTTGGAACACTTGGTTGAAGCAGTAATGGACATCCTTCCAAATGCCAAAGTCATTTTTTCTGGATTACTACCTAGGGCAATATGGGACAATAGTTCAGTTTTTTGTCCTCAGCAAAATAATGCTAGGTGTGTAATCAACCGAGGCATGTGTGCCTTCATGCTTAGAGCTGGTATGTTCTTTTGTAATAATGATAATATTGATTCCAGCAATGCTGTTTATTTTAAAGAAGATGGCATTTCCTTATCTTTTATGGGAAATGCCATGCTGTTTTGGAATGTAAGGGTTGCTTTGGAGATGTGAAGATTTTAGGAGTAAAGTAAGAAAAAAAGAAGAAAAAAAATACAAAATAACAGGTGTCTGTGAAGCATCTGCAAAAAACCAAAAAAAAACTGCTCTTTTCAGAGCAAACCTCAAAGGAGAAATGAGGCACACTATTTAAATTTACATTCACCACGCTGAGATTTTCGATATGTCCGCGGACATGGGGTAGTCCGCGGACATCGAAATCACTAGCTAGGGGTTCAGTATGTTCTATGTTACATGTATTTAAAATCAGGGATATTATGGTTAAGTTGTGCTACTAGAAACCTATGAAATTCAGTAAAAAAACTTTGTTAAAGGGATGTTATGTGTAAGTTGGCCTACTAAAAACCTATGAAATTCAGTGAAAAAACTTTGTTAAAGGGACGTTATGGTTCAAAGTAAAACCGAAAAACCCCTGAAATTCTGCAGTTATGGTAAGATAAGCAACCATAACTCATGCCACCGTGCACTGCTAACACTAACACCCAGGACATCAAAGATGGCATCACAAATGTCATTGATGACATCACTGATGACATCACATGTGCATTTACTTTTCATAAAAACTCTGTACAAGGGATTCTTATAATGCTGACCAAAAACTGTTAAGGATCATTGGGATAAATATCATGAGCTAATTAGTGCATTAAGCAATGCATTGATATAAATAGCATTCTATTATGAAGTTCTATCCAGTATACTAAGCTACTCATGCAGAAACATAGGCAGTGTGTGGAGCATACATGATGAAGGTGCCATATTCATAATCTTGCCATGTTGAATAGTGAAATGATAACTGCTTTCTTATTAGAGTTTTGCGTACTATGAAACATGTAATAAGTAGATAATAAAACCCACTTAATACATAATTATTATAGACAAAACACAAAGAGACAACAAGTCATACAAATATGAGTATATACAGGGACAGTGAAGTAAACAAAAAAGCAGAAGTAGTAGCAGAAAGAGTTCATAACCTAACTGATTGTCTTTATGCAGAGAAACTATTGCTCTGTTTCAAAGCTGCTACTTACCATATGTATGTGTATCACATGATGTGACTGCACCCAAAGGATAGGAGAGTGAGTATAATGTATACAAATATGAGCATATACAGGGAAGGTAGAGTAATAAAAATAAAACTATGAGAAAGTGCTGATAACCCTAATGATTATCTTCATGCACAGAAAGGATTGCTCTCTTTCAAGCCTGTGTCTTCCGCTATGTATATGTTTCATATGATGTGACTTGACCCTAAGTCTACAAATATAGTACCTTTTCAATTTTTACTTCCTGACTGTTACTGAAGAAAGCTATGTGGTCTAGATATGTCAGTAAAGGGAAAAAAAGGGAGAGCCAGACATGTGATGTCATCAGTGATGTCATCAATGACATTTGTGATGTCCTGGGTGTTAGTGTTAGCAGTGCACGGTGGCGCGAGTTATGGTTGCTTATCTTACCATAACTGCCGAATTTCAGGGGTTTTTCAGTTTTACTTTGAACCATAACGTCCCTTTAACAAAGTTTTTCTGAATTTCATAGATTTTTAGTAGCGCAACTTAACCATAACATCCCTTTAACAAAGTTTTTTTACTGAATATATATATATATATATATATATATATATATATATATATATATATATATATATATAAATGAAATTGAAAAGTAAACACAGACCGCGAGGTCGACACTCCCTTTAGTTAACGAAATCCATCAATGTCCAGCAACAAGTGCTCGCCGAAAAGATCCAATAATAGGAAAGCAAAAGCAAACCACTGCACAGCAAAACATTTTTTGCTTTTAAAAGGTTTCAAGTTTTAATTCAAAGATTATTTGCAGTCGAAAAACGGCTTCCCAGTAGCAAGGGAAGGCTACCTGACGCGTTTCGCCACACTCCTGTGGCTTGTTCACAGTAGCTCCACCCTGTTGTGGGAGCTCTTTTACCCATGGCATACCAAATGAACACAGGATAGATCAGTAAAGGGAAAAAAGGGAGAGCCAGACATGTGATGTCATCAATGACATTTGTGATGTCATCTTTGATGTCCTGGGTGTTAGTGTTAGCAGTGCACAGTGGCGCGAGTTATGGTTGCTTATCTTACCATAACTGCCGAATTTCAGGGGTTTTTCGGTTTTACTTTGAACCATAACTTCCCTGTAACAAAGTTTTTTCACTGAATTTCATAGGTTTTTAGTAGCGCAACTTAACCATAACGTCCCTTAAACAAAGTTTTTTTACTGAATATATATATATATATATATATATATATATATATATATATATATATTATCAATTCTACCTTAGGGTAGCCAAGTCGAGCTGCACTCTCCATAAAGCCATGCTTGCCCAATTTCCACCAAACAGCAAACGAAGGAGGGGGGGGGGGGGGGGAATAAAACTCCACACCAACCGCTTTCCGTTTTGTTAATTTTCTTCTTTTATTGATCCACACGGGAAAAAAATATTTAAAAATCATGGAAATCCATTTCAGAAAGTAGAAAGTATGACCCCAATGTGGGTCCTCCCAAGTGCAACACTCGAGGCGTGACGCGTTTCGCGGCCAACTCTCCGCTTTTTCACAACAAACAACCTCCATATATATTACTGGGCCTGCAGTAGCGGGCCAGTAGTTATGGTTAAGTTGCTAAACACATAGGAGGAGAACTTTTTGGGCGACTTTTAACTTAGCTCCACCTGAACGAATCCTCGCCAACCTTTGCAAAAAAAGTATATGGCCCGCTCTAAATTATTATTTGTGAAGGGGGTCAAAGTTATAGGGGGGACCACAAAATTCTTTTTTTCCATCGAAATAAAACTTTGCTCACGCCTACATCCCAAATCGCTGGACGGAATTTCACAAAATGTGCGGCAAGAACAGCGGCTTGGTCCTGAAAGTGTGCTTTTGTAAATTTGGCGTAAATCCATCCAGTAGTTTTCTTTAAAACGGACAAAACGTAAATCAAAAAGATGTGTGATATCTGGCACTGCTCAGCTGACCCATTTACCTGTTCGGTCGTGGACTGTCATCTGGTTGGCAAGCGGGTGACATGAAGTCGGCGGATATCGGGCGTGCCCGCTGATTGGATGGAGAAAAACGTGAAATGCATCAGTTTTCTTGACACGCCCTCTCGGTCCATGGACAATGCGGCAGAAAATTTAAAAAAAAAACGCAACAGTGCACTTGTCAAACTCAACAAACAATCTCTGGGGAGGTGGGGGGTGAGGATGAGATGGGATATGCCCATAAGAAGCCAAAAAAAGTGAGTGGTTTTAATCCCCAAAAGTCTGTAAAAACTCCAGATGTCCTAGATCAATCCTGTGGTGTTCGCCGGACACTTCAGTTGTCCTGGGACATCTGTGCCCATTTTTGCATTACAGGGTTGGTGAAAAGCAGTTTTTTGAATGAATTATAACTTTGGCCCCACTCAATGAAACTGCATGTCCTTTTGGGATTTTATTCTAGACCTAATTCCAAATGGTTTTGAAAAGTTTTGTGGGATTCTGTCAAGATAGAATATTGGAAAAGCTTATAAATGTGGTGCTATTTGACGAATCTGCACAACAGTTGGCAAAAAGATTTTTGATCGAGATTTAAATGTTTTTCTAAAGTTTGGTGGGATTTTCTCAAGAGAGGGCAAAATTATAGGGGGGGTCTCAACGTTTTTAGATGGCTTATAACTTTGTTGCCATTTGACGAATGTGGACAAACGTTTTGAGAAAGATTATAGACCCAACCTTCAATGTTTGTGTAAAGACTGAATGGATGTTGTCTAGTGGGGGCTAAATTATACGACTATTGTATGTACATACCTTTTGATGCTTTTGAAAAAATAAAACATGGGCAGATTTCAAGCAAACTCCTCTAAGGAGCATTGGCAAGGACATTAAAGCATGGTTTTGCAAATGTGCCTTTGTTTTATTTTTTGACAAGTATCATAATGTCGGTACAAAGAATAGTGATATACCTTTGGTGACTGAGGTATAGCCTTTGGCCATGGGCAGTGGCCAGAGTGTCCGGGTCATGGTATAAGTTTATGACGCGGACAATCTGGCTACTGGCCAGCTGGTGGTGGTGCCTGTTTGGGAGGAAGGATGGCAATAGCTGATGCCATTTTTAAGAAACTTAACAGTTTTGCTAATATTCTTACAAGTATGTGCTTTGTACTAGATTGCTTATGGATAATGAGTAAGTATAGGTGTAGGAGCTGTGCAATGGTACATTTTGAGCTTGAAAGTCGAAAATAATGCAGTTCCAAACAGTCCTCGAAGCATGGACCCAATTGTGACGTGCGGATGCCTTCGCAGACATATCATCATGATGCGTGCGAGCGCATGGTCATGTGGCACTGTCCGGAAGGTCTGTGCTGACATAAGACGTTTGTGGACATTGACGGATGCAAAAACAGTGGAAAAAGTTGCAAAAAGTTTATAGAAGTATTAAAAATGATGCTAGAAGGTGGGAAATGGCAGACCTTTAAGGTGCAACATTGTAAATTCGACCGAAGCGTTGCTATGTAGGGGTAAGTATGATTTTAGTAAGTTGTAGGAAAATAGCATGCGCTGGTAAAAACATCTGCCAACATTATAATGACAATCCCTTGTGGAAGCTTTTCATGAAAACTAAATGCACATGTGATGTCATCAGTGATGTCATCAATGACATTTGTGATGTCATCTTTGATGTCATGGGTGTTAGTCTTAGCAGTGCACAGTGGTGGAGCGAGTTATGGTTGCTTAGCTTACCATAACTGGGGAATTTCTGTTTTTTTTTTCGGTTTTACTTGTAACCATAATATGGATAGGTTGTTATTAGTGCAAATTAACTATAACATCCCTTCAACAAAGTTTTTGCATGGATATATATATATATATATATATATATATATATATATATATATATATATATATATATATATATAATACCAAAGGATTGGTGCATGAGCACCCTGCTAGTTAACTCCTTTGACTTGTTCCAGTGTAGCTGCAGAACAAAATTGCCAATGCAAATTTCGGTACAAGGTCCTTTAATAATGAATATCCATGTCCAGGGAAATAAAATCAGCAAAAGATATACCACGTTCTGCTACACACTTACAGCTTGCTCACATGCCCAATTAATGTGGTCTGTCTGTATTCTTATACAATCTCTATGGTCATACCAGGTATCATGATAGTCCATTGTTAATTTTAGTGACTGTGGTTAACACTAGTCATACCTATAGAATTGCAGTTGGCCATCTTTACACTGTTAGAATAGATGCATACGTCACAGGAAAACCCAGCATTGTGAGAGTAACTGTCATAAAATGTTCAATTAAACACTCAATTAAACCCAGGTCTACCTTAAATCAAATTACAATGCACAGTACATCATTTATATACATGAAAAAGTGACCAGGCTGTTGCAAAATGTGTAGTATGGATTTTAATCTTCCTTGTATGCATCTTCCCTATGTTTAATGCGCCAAGTGAAGCCCGTCATGAGTTTCCGAATGCGCTGAATTTCAAGGGTTATGTTGCGTTATGTTTAGTCACCTTAATTGCACTTTAACTCAGTTTTTCCTTAAATATATATTACAGGGTTTGCGGTTGTGGCCCTGTAGTTCTGGTTAAGTTGCTCAACTGATAGAAAGAGCACTTTATGGGTAGCTTATATCTTTGCCCCCCCCGGACACATCCTCAACAAACTTTGCAGGAATAGTATATGACCCCCTCTGAATGAGTTTGGAAAGTTTCGTGCAGTTTCGTCTACGAGGGGCAAAGTTATAGGGGCAGTCCCAAAATGTGTGGAAATCCGAAACAAATGTTTGCTCATGCCTACAGCCCAAATAGCTGGATGGAATTTTATCAAATTCGTGCCAGGAGCAGCGACTTGGTCCCAAAAGCGTGCTTTTGTAAATCTGGTGTGAATCCGTCCAGTCGTTTTGTTTAAAATGGCAAAAAAGTAGGTACAAAAAAATGTGTGATATCTGGGTCCGATCTGCAGACTCATTTCCTGATTCAGAGTCCGCAGACGCCTCCTCAGAGAGCAGCGTGATGTTCACAGACATCATACAAGCTTGCTGATTGGTTAATTAAAAATGTGAGGTGCGTCAAAACCTTTAAAAACGGACACCATGTTGGATTTGCGAACAGCACCCGTAATTCGCAGACATCACTATAAAAACATATTCCAAAAAACAACATTGCACTTGTCAAACTAATGAAACTATCTCTGGGAGATGAGGAGTGATGTGGATGGGATGGCATATGGCCATAAAAAGCCATACAACTGGTGTTTTGTCTTCTACGAAGTCTGCTAACATCTCAGATGTTCGAGCATCCATGCATATTTCTGCATTACAGGTCCAGTGAAAAGCAGTTTTGGATGGCTTATAACTTTGGCGACACTCAATGATAATGCAGGAAATGTTGCAATATGATTTAAGACCTGACCATGACTGGTTCTGCAAGGTTTGGTGTTGTTTTGCGAAGAGGGGGCAAAATTAGAGGGGGGGATATTTGAAAGGCTTATAAATGTGGTGCCATTTGACGAATGTGCACAGCAGTTTGCAAAAAGATTTTAGAACCAGATTTGAATGTTTGGGGGTATTTTGTAAAGAGGCGGCAAACTTAGAGGGGGTGGTCTCAATATTTTAGATGGTTTATAACTTTGTTGCTGTTTGACAAATCTGGCCAAATATTGTCAGAAAGATTAAAGACCCAACCTTGAATGTTTGTGCAAAGTCTGATTCGATTTTGTCAAGTGGGGGCTAAGTTATATGATTATTCTTTGTTCATACATTTTAACACTATTAAAAAACAAAAAAAATGGGCAGATTTGCAGCAAACTCGTGCAAGGACCATTGGCAAGGAACCAAAAGCATGATTTTGCAAATGTGTCCATGTTTTATATTTTAAAAAGTGTGATAATGTAGGTGCAAAATATAGTGACATACCTTTGGTGACTGAGGTATAGTCTGTGGCTACTGGCCATGACCACGAGGGACCAGCAATAGTGGGCATGGCCACCAGGGACCGGCTATGTGGTAAAGTGTTTCGAAATCTAGATAGGTTTGAATGGGAAAACAAATTCTGCTAGTGGATACAGTCCAAAGTGCTGGACAGGATTGCAGCAAACATTTGCGAGGAGCGTCAGCAACGACCTAAAAGCATGGTTATTCAAATCTGTCCTGTGTTTTATTTTTTCTAAAGTGTCAAAATGTAAGTACAACACATTGTCATATAACTTTGTTGCCTGGGCAATGGGCCTGGCCCTGTGCAAGGACAGATGTGTACTCTGATTTTCTTATTGGAGCATGCAGCATGGCCTAAGACCTAGGTTTGAATGGGAACAATTATTCTGCTTGCGGCTACACTCTGAACTGCTGGACTGAAATGAAACAAACCTGCGTGAGGATCATCAGCAAGGACCTGAAAGCATGCTTTTGCAAATCTGTCTTGTGTTTTATTTTTCAAAAGTGTTAAAAAGTAAATAAACAAAATAGTGACATACTTTTACTGCCTGGGCAGTGGGCCTATCCCTCGGCAAGGACAAATGTCTACTCTGATTTGCCTATTCGGGAATGCGGCCTGGCCGAAACCCATGCCCCATGGATTGTGGACATTGGTCATGGCTGCAAGCCATGAGTACTGGCCGTTGGTCTCATTATGAGGGTATAGTGGACAATGAACTAGGATGCAGGGTAAGCGCAGTGGATAACAGGGGTGGTTTGGTGGGGCTGCGGTCATGGTCAGGCCTCCTGCCTAGGCAATTCAACCATGACTTACATCCTCGGCATGTGCTGCTGATGACACACATCAGTATGCATTTAAAAAAATGTGTTTGTTAAAGGAGGTTTACAGTTCGTCCATATATGTTAAAAGAGCAATTATTAATAACTTATATACAGTGATGTAACATCATGAAACATTTTCACTCATAAAAACCTATGAAATTCACACAAAAAAACTTTGTTAAAGGGACGATAGGGTTAAGTTGCACTAATGAAAACCTGTGAAATTCAGTGAAACAACTTTGTTAAATGGACATTATGGTTACAAGTAAAACCGAAACCCCCCAGAAATTCGGCAGTTATGGTGAGCTAAGCAACCATAAATCGGACCACCACCGTGCACTGCTAAGACTAACACCCAGGACATCAAAGATGACATCACAAATGTCACTGATGACCAAGGGTTTGACAAGGGTCCCCAAATGTATATGCAGAAACATGCTTCTCAAATGTTGCACCTCTCTTTCTTGCACACATGATCTGCTGTACACGAGATGTCACTCATGATGCCATCAGTGATGTTATATGTGATATCATCAGTGATGTCATTTGGGATGTCATCATGTGTTTAGGGGCCGCGCAATGGGGGCATCATAGTTAACGTGGCGCAGCTTCGACAATTGCCGAATTTCAGGGGTTTCGTGGCGTTAAATTAGCACCTTAACGTCACTTCAACTAAAGTTCTTTCACCCAATTTCAAAAGTTTTGTTGAATCAGATTGTTTCACCTTAACGTTGCCTCAACTAAAGCTTTTTCACTAAATGTCAAGGGTTTTGTTGCACTGAACCTAATCACCTTAACTGTTTCTTAACTATAGTTTTTTCACTGAATATATATATATATATACATATATATATATATATATATATATATATATATATATATATATATATATATATATATATACATATATATTATAGTGCAGCGGTTGCCGCACTATAGTTGAGTATTGAGTTCCACAGGAAACCCCAAAAAGGAATTGCTAATAACCTTTGACTCGTGTGACAGATTTGGCTGAAATTTTGCAGACTAAATTGTACTAATGCCCTCCCACCCCTGACCCCTGCCCAACCAGAATGGACATTTTGGAAAAGATAAATTAAAAAATAATACAATATAAAAGTTATGACGAAAGCAAAAAAAAACGCTGTTTCTGCCTAGTCCCCATCCAATTTCCCATAGAGAAAAAGACAGCTTTTTGCGCAAGTGCACAGCCAATACATATGAAACAAGGTGGGCACATAGCAATGGCTTGTTTTCCTGGAGGGGTTTAGGGTTATTGCATCCAGGAATTTTTTAAATAATTGACGGAGAAGTGGGAGCCCTCTTATCTCAAAATGTTTGCTATATCTCGCATGGTGCATTAAGCAGAGAGTGTTTTCAGAAATGAATATCCACCATTATCTTTATTTCATGTGAAAGATAACCGTGGTTATTACAGGAATAGCCGGGGCTAGCCAAAAACGAAAAGTGGGAAAAGTGCTATTTGAAGGGGAGAAAGGATGCCATGCCATCAGGCTATAAGTGGGAGATAGGGAAAGAGGACACTATGTAAAATGTAGGAGTTGGGGTGGTCAGCTGGGGACCAAGTGCAGATCACAAACATTTTCTCATAGCCGTGGTTATTTGGTGGGATAACCACAGCTATGAAAGAGAATCTGATCTGGAATTTGAGTCACATGTAACCATGAGTGTTGGGGAAGAATGGAAGAGGGCTAGGGAGGGCAAGATGAGCTAAGTAGAGGTGAGGGGAGCATGCCAAAGGGAGTGGGCCACTTGGTGAATGCCTGGGAGGGTATGAAAGAAAATATTTGTTCCTGTTTTTGTAGACATCCGACATTATTTGTGGGCGGCTGCCACCTACAGATAACTGTGAGTACTTTAATTAAAGTGCAGTTAAGTTCATCAGATTTAATGCAACAAAACCCTTAAAATTCAGCAGATGTGGGAAGTTATGACGAGCTTAACTTGGTGTGTTCCCTTTGCAAAGCCCAGGAGCACATACATACTATAAGAGAAGGGATTGACAATGATGTACAAAATGGCATCAAAGGGGACATTGCATTATGGGGGATCTCAACTGGAACGCGCCGAGTTAAGCTAGTCATGACTTCCCACATTCACTGAATTGCAAGGGTTTTAACAACAGTTTGTCCAGTGAAAAAAAAAACGTGGTTAAGCGAGAGTTAAGGTGTCATCATCATGGTCATACACTGCCCAGAGTTAAGGCGGACTTGCTCAAAATGTAATTGCTGAATTTCATGGGTTTTGTTGTGTTAAATCTGATCACCTTTACTCTGTCTTAACCAAGATTTGTTTCACTGAATTTCAAAGGTTTTGTTGCTATATATGTTTCATGTTGTATCTGATCACCTCATTTTTCACCTAACTAAAGTGCTTTCACTGAATTTCAAGGGTTTTGTTATACTATAGTTTCTTCGGGGCCCACTAGCCATGGCCTTTGGCTGTAGCCAATGTATATGTTGCACCATTAGGTTTCTTTGGGGACTACTAGCCATGGCGCTTGTGGGATGTTTTACCCATGCATACAAGCCCTACCATAAAACTGTGCAGTACTGGCATGGAAAACATCATGATGGCCAGAACTCCCCAGGGAGTGCACAGGGAAAACATGAAGAATAGGCTGCCACCCATGTTTGCCTATGTTGTGAGCACAGGAGAGCACTGCCTAAAACCACCATTGGGCTACACACACAGTAGCCTGAAACCATTGGGAATGGCAATGCTGATTGCCAAAAGCAACCGTGGAACTGTGGGGAATTCATTTTCTTAATCCCAAAAATGGTTGCATTACCAGTACTCACCACTATCAGAAAGCCGGCGTTTTAAAACCACCAGACTTTTGTGTAAAACTGCACAAATGAAACAAAACCAGACCAAGGAAAGACTTGCTAAGAGGTGGAAGAATGTAAAACCATATTCTGAAATGACTTGAAGGAAGTAATTATTTAATGTATAGGTACAAATTGTCAGTTTGATTTGAATGTAGAAAACTGGGAACAAAAAGTGACATTTAGCTGAAACCTGGCTTAGTGAAACTGGATTCTGCCTGACAACTACCCCCGACAGGAGAAACCTGTTCAGCCACTCTTCCCAGGCCTAGCTGCATCCTGCTGCCCCTTGCCAAAAGGAGTTGTCACCTCTCTGATTAGATTAGGGGTGGAGCACCTGGGAACTGGAAGGAACAGAACAATGCAACTCCCTTGACTCAGGCAAATGTTATATTGGGGCGTTGTAAAGTGGCTTCCTCTTTGGGGAAACTGGGAGGGGCAGTGCCTCTGCTAGCAGCTGAGCTTGGGGGAAGTGGATAAACCAGTTATTACACCCTGTGATGTGGGAAGCCACACCCCTTTTTGACCAGGGCATAATTTTAAAAAGATAGATAACTCATAGTGCGGACTTGTCAGAATTCTATAAGTAATATCATTATTTTTGTGATATGTCTGTGAACATTTTGAGAGGCGTTAGGACCCTGTGGTGTATTCTGGGGGGTTGCTAGCGGAAAATAGGGTCGCACTCCAAATGTCTGCATGTTAAAAATCTGACACTTCATCAATTAATGTCCATACTCCTTGCGCACATGTGTGTAATTTTGGGTAAATGTCCGATATTGCAAAACCAGTTAAAAAGCGCAAAATGTTGTCATTTTTTAATGCAAGCCCCCAGGAAGATCAGAGGCGGACAAGCATGGGCCATAAGGAATATATCATGTGCACATGTAATTTCAACAAAGTGTATATCTGGGAAAGATGTATTTGAATCAAATATAGATTTGTGGGCAAACTGACCAGGGGAGGATCCTCTGACCCATAAACAGACCTCATCATGATGACAATCCATTTCCTTCCCCCAATCATGGGAGAGGGGAGAATTGGGCCAATGACAAGTAGAGAGGGGCAGGCTTAGCTAGGCCCAGGCACACACCCATTTTCAAAACACATAAAAAGAGACTGCTGGGACAGGTAGAGACATTCAATTCCATTTGCTGCTGAGCATGCTGACCGACGACTTCACATCCAGAGATCCAGACTTCAAATCCATCAATCTCCAAAAACCAGAACTTTACTTCAGAACTTAAAGCAAGGGCCTAAACCCACAAACTGAGAACTCTTCTCAGCAGGCCTCAGCAGGCCTCAAAATCATTTGCAAACTATTCCACAGCCGGGCGAGCTGTCTGAATTATTTTGCCAAGAACTCTTGCCAGGACCCAGGAAGCAGTGTTACATCCAGAATCCACTTGATCCGGACCGGAAAGCAGAGCAGTATCCAGAACCAGAGGCTGCTGAATCCGGAGAGACCAGACCAGAGATCCAGAGTGACCCAGACCGCTGTGAGCAGAACCAGAGAGCTGACCCAGATCACTGTGAAGTGCCGAGACCAGAACCGGAGTCCAGTCCAAAACCTGACCAGATCCGTGGCGAGGCCTATTTCAAATTTATATTGTGAGTACCTAGCAGGCCTGTGCAGAACCAATCTCTTAGTTAAAATAATCTAATCCAAACTATTTTAACCTAAGTAGAACAGCCTCCTAGAAATCGTGTCATTTGTCATTTGTAAAGCTGCACAACTGTCACCTGTCAATTCTGAAGCTGCAAGCTGTCACCTGTCATTTTGAGTTTTACTTTAAATCCGAAAATCTACCTTTATTTAATCGTCCGTATCTCTGGAACCGTTTGGGCTAGGCTTATACTTTTTCGCAATCACGATTTGCGCACTCGCGAAATTTACCGCGATTTGCGATTTTGGCTCAATTTCTCCACTGGTCAAAATAACAGCTCCATTCTTTCCTTTGTTAAAATCCGTTTGCAACTCGGTAATAACTCATAGAGCATTGCTAAAGTGAGCCTGAACTAATTCCAACACGCATCTCCCACTCACCCTAAATCTCTAGAGGGAATTAAAATCAGTTGGCACATTCTCCCATCCATTGCCATCACATTTAAAAGCATTTTGGGCCTGTGTTCCAAACTCCTACCTGTTTCCTCTAAGCTTGCTGGGGGGGGGAACTGAATTTCGTATTGTATTTGATTGCATTCCTGAAAACTGTGTGCTCCTCTTTCCATCTCCTTCCATTTCTTACATTGCATAGGGGAGGGGGGTGAATTGCCAGAGAAAAAGTGATTATCTTATCTTTTGCTAAAATCATATAAAGTATTTCTCTACTGCATTTTATTCCTCATTGCTTTTCCCTTGAAACCATAAAAGTATTTTTGCTACTTTATCCATCCTATACTAACTCCTCATTGATTGTAAAGAAGTGTGCTAGTGCCAGATTACCCATTGTTGATCAACATCATATGTCTAAGTGTACTATCAGATATTAATTTATTATAAAGTGTGATATATATATATTGTTTAATTTTTCAAGTAAACCTTTTAATTTGCAAAACAAACCTACTTCTTGGCTCAGTGGGGTCAGGGGGATTCTAAGAGGGGGGTGTTATACAAGGGTTGTCATCCAGAGTACTGAACTGAATATAAAAATAAATCAATAAGGGTTTTCCTCAGCATCCCAGACTAGGCATTGACTTAGCTGTAGTGTTGATTGATTATCGCTTACAGAAGTGGGGGCTCGAGCCGGGATATTCTGGGTTAGATCTATCACTTGTGTAGATTAATACAGTGTGCTAACTGACGGGAGACATACATCCGGTCGGATCACCACGCTGTGTTACGCTGTAAAGCACTCCTCAAAGGAACGCTCTAAGGAAACGGTCTGTTTTGCAAAATAAAATACAAACTTCTGTAAGTCAGGAAGGAACTCAAATTCCAGAATGACGACCTTGGTAGATATGAAAATAGCCAGAGAGCACTTCTTACATAAGCTATTTGTGAGAGGTGAGTGGACTCATCATGACCAAACAGTCTGGTTGCAGGCAATCGCGCAACAGGTCACTGAAACAGGGTCAGACACATGGAGAGTTCAGGGTCCATTACATGTGGCCCTGAGTGAATTATACATGGCTCCTAAAGTTAAAGATGAACACGACAAGATGGTTAGGATAGCGGCATATTTGTATCTATATATGGGAGCCATGCAGGACAAATGTGCTGAAGGCCAAGATCTGGCAAATAGGCAACAGATGGCGTTAGAGAAGGCCCAATCTGATCTGGACTCTTCTGAGCAGAGGCTGCTCAGGAGCCAGGAGTCAGAAAAGGACAGTAGACAGTACATCACTAAAATAAAGGAGGATATGGATGTGCTGCAACAGGAAAAGGTGGACCAGGATACCAGATTTCTGGCCTTGCAGAAGGAGGACCAAGAAGGTTTGGACTCCCTTCTGCAGAGCCAGAAAAAGCTGGAGCAACAACTGGACTTCAACAGGGCATGCACAGAGCAGGTAGCCACCCTGCAAATTTGATTAGACAGAGAGAAAGAGGAAAGCAATAAATTGATTCTGAAAGACCTGGATACCCAGGCAGAATTTGATCAGGAGCGCCAGAAAGCTGGTGCCTTCCAAAGGCAAAGGGACGACCTGGCAGCACAGATGCAGGCTCTTAGTCAGGAAAGGGATACCTTAGACCAGGAAGTCTGCCACTTAAAAAGGAAAATGGAAGACAATCACCTGGCCCGCCAGGGACTGGGTGACCTCCAAAAAGAACACCAGAACTTGTTAGAGCACACCAGGAGGGTGGAGGATGCTCTGGCAAGAAAGGAGCAGGCCAATAGGGACACAGCTCAGGAGGTAACCCTCCTGCAGCAGAGACTGGCCCAGTACTCCAGGACCAATCAGGAGGCACAGAGAGAAAATGAGGCTCTCTGTCAGCACAATGATAGGCTCCAGCAACAGGTAGTGATGCAGGAGAGACTGATAGAGTCTAGTAAGGCCTTAACTGAGGAACTGAAAGCACAGGCTCTTGCATTGCAACAGGAAGCAGGGGCGGATAGAGATGAGGTTCGCTGGGAAAGAGAAACTCCTGAGCGTAACCTCAGGAGCCCTAGTACCAGAGGCCTTCATCTCTCCTAGTCCCTGGACTCTGCCACCCCCATGTCCCCTCGCGCACATGAGCCCAGGGCCACGGGGATGGCAGATTACTATCCAGCTAGAAGTATGGGGCTCATAGGCCAGTACCTCCCAGGAATGGATGGGCGGGCATCCGGGTATGAGCACCCAAGCACAGTGCAATTTAGTGGGGAGCCCCAGGAGAGTAAGCCCACTAAGGGCATCCTGAAAACCTCTGCCCAGTTAGGTCAGTGGGGGGGGATACCCAGCAAATCCTGGTAGCAAGGAGGGATCTGAAGACTCCTCTGAGCGTCACAGGACACAGGAGACCAGGTCCCCACATTCTGCCAGCCATTCCCAGGCTCGCAGAATCCGGGAAAACCTGGAAGATCAGACGGGCACCTCTGGGAGCACTGCTTCTGAGTCGGAGGATGAATGGACCAGGGTTACCCGAACCAAAAAGGCCAACAAGGCAAAAAGGGCCTTGCTTAAGGACCCATTGAAACAAATAAAGGCAATAAGCAGTGTCATCACGCCTTATCATAAGAACGCCAAGTATTCTGTTTGGGAACACTTGGAGCTCTATGAGCAAATAATGGAGACTTTCCATTTGAAGGACAGCCAAAGCTGTATTCAATATGTAAAGTGGACCTTCTCACCAGAATACTCCAGTTTCTTTGCATGGCTGGAGGATCAAAACCATTCAAGGTGGTCCACATACAGGGCGGCCATCTTGAAACATTTTTCCGTGCACAGAAATCCTCAAGAGGCTCGCAAGGCAGCCTACAATTTGCAATGTGGGGAGGATCAGGCCCCACAAGAGTTTGTGCAAGAATTAAAGCATGCTTTTGCGCACACCACCAGAAGGGTGCGCACGGATAGCAGAGAATTTATCAATACATTTTTCCATGCCTTACCCAAATACATAATGACCCAGCTCATGAGAGATTTTCATGAGAAAAGATCTTTAGACTGGGTCATTGAACAGGCTCCCCGGATCTATGAGGTGCAGAAGCCCATCGAAAATAAAAATAATGCGCCGAAAAACCCCAAAACCAACAGCACCCCCTGCTGCTGCCAAGGTGGCAGAGGTAAAGGTTGCCCCCGTTTTAGATTTGGAGATGGGGGGGCCTAAAAACCTGCCTGCACCAAATAATTCACAGCCTAGAAGGCCCTCGGGCCAGTCACAGACAGGGAGTCGAGGAGGTGGTCCCACAAATTGGGTCCCCCGCCCCCCTGACTATGTAAGTCCCCGCTACAAGGGAAACCGACCAATCCTGGGTTATGTGTGGACTCCTCCAGCCCAAGGGGGGGGTCCAGCCAAGCACCGGACCCGGGGAACTTCCCTCCTAACTTCCCCCAGAAGGGCAGAACTTTTTCCCCAGGTATCCACCCAATTTCCAGCCCCAAAATCATCCATCCTTCTTTCCCCAATTCCCTGAGCCCAGACAACCTAATCCGGGAGAGGGGAGGCCAAGGGTGGAGGGGTAACCGAATCTTCCCAATCCAGGGTATTACCAGAGAAGGGATAGCTACCCTTCCCGGGATCAGCCCAGGGGAGAAAATAGAGCCCCGTATCAGCCAGAGCGGGTTTCACAACTTGAGTGCCAGGTCCAAAATATGGCACGGGATCTGGGTCACATACTGAGGGCTCAACAGAACCCTCAGATGAGCATGCCACCGCAGAATGCCCCAAACTCTGGACCTGGTGCTCCAGAACAATGACGGGGGCAGCACCCCGATAACCCACTGGTTCCAGGGAGGAGGCACAAGGGGAAGGGGGGTGTAAAGCCTTGGAGGAAGCTTCCTTCCAAACTTGTAAACAGCCCCTGGAAAACCAGGAACCGGAAACAAAATCTCCTACCCCTGAAAGTCTGCCACCCAAGGAGCAGAGAGGAGGTAGGAGAAACAAAGTACCCAAACAGACCCAGTTTGTGGAAGAGGTACAGATCTTCCAATTTGAGGGAGAGGGATCCTCAGAGGATCCTGGGGAAAGGATCTTCTCCTTTAGAGATGGGGGAACTCCTCCCAAGGAAAAATGGGTCCCAAGGGACGCCAATTCAGACTGGGGAGATGTGGAGACTGAGCTACCGCCGCCCATCATCTCATCCCAGAACCCACAATACCGAAATCACCTGGTTCAAACCCATCCTGGTGACTGCCACCAAAAAGGGGGGGTGGCCCAGAACCGGAACCAGGGGAACCCACAATGGCTCTGATCTCCAGTTGCCAACTTTTTCTTTCAGATTCCCAAGACTCTACACAGAATTCTGCCCAAATCTCTTCTCTCGCCATGTCCAAAACCAGAAGGTTAGCCCACCAGTTGTCCAAAAATGTGCATTATCTGTGTCCCCTTGAGGAGAAGGAGGGAAGATACTATGCCCCGGTACAAGTACAGGGGCATGGAACAATTTTGGCACTGGTGGACACTGGATCCCAAGCTACCCTTCTGTCCAAAAGGGCCTTTGAGGAACTAAATGCAGGAAGGGGGGAGAATTACCGAATTCCTCTCACCTCTCTTCCTGGACAACTGCAGAACTTTGACGGGAAGGAAATTCCTGTCGAGGGGACTGCAGATTTGGACATCAAAATTGGGCGACACAAGGTGAAACACCCGGTCATAGTAGTGACTCCAGAGGGCACCCCTTGTTTACTAGGGAATGACCTCCTGAGAAGATTGTCACCCCTAATAGATTGCATAAACAAGGTCCTCTGGACCCAGACTAGCCGACCAATAAAATTAAAACAGAGTGTCAACCATGTTAGTTTAAATGGCACCTGCCACATGGTTGAACAAAAATCTGACCAAGTAGAATTTCACTTCCAGAATAGCCAGATTCCAGATGTGACAGTAATAGCAGTAGGACAACGGACGGGTGATGGGGGGTCCTCTCTATTTCTGAAAATCAACCTTCCTTCCAGTTTAAGGTGGTATTCCACACTGGAAGGAAACACTCTGAAATTCTTTACCAATCCACAATCAGACACTCCCACTCCTATAGTCCAGAAAGATGTGAAGTCAGCTCAGAGCCTGGCTGATATTCAGCAAATTGGAGAGCAGTTGTTCATCCCTGTTCAGTTAAATGATGGGAAGGACTCTGTTCTCGCTCGAGTGTGTGTGAACAATGGTAAGAGCTTCATCAGCGAAGCCATGTTCCGCCAACTCCCAAAAGATCCAGCCATTCCCACATTCAAACTGATAGACAAATGGGAAATGGACCTGGAAGCACCCAATTCCAAACATCTCCTGCCAAGCAGGTGTATGCTCAAAATCTCCATCGGCAACAAGAGCATAGTCCATAATTGTTGGGTCGTGCGAGACGTCACTGCCGCCTTCTTCTTAGGCAGTGACATTCTCAATCGCTTTGCCATTAGTTTGGACCTAATAAACTTCAAAGCTTGGTCCCGATTAGCGGATAATCCCATGGGCTTTGATGATTCAGAAAAAGCATTTAGGCCAGCTCAATTGCTACCGTATGCAGTTGAAATTCAGATCAAAGAGGAAGTCACCATCCCAGAAAGTACCCGACAATTCTCCCTGGAAGTGAAAGTTAAAAGAGGACAAAAATTGAAAAACCCTGATGCTTATATTCATCTAAATGCTTCTCTCCAACAGCAAGGGTTAGGGGTAAACCCAACACCATTAGTCAACATAGAACATGACACCATTCCAATAGAGGTGGATAAAAGCGACTTAAAGAGTATTACTCTAGCCGCAGGCACCATTATTGGAATGGCGATTGATGACCGACATTTCTCCATTGATTTAGGAAATGAACTGTTAGGACCAATCCCCAAGGACTGTTTTGACAGTGACAGTGATGACGACACAACACCAGACAGGATCTTTACCCGGCATGGGGGGAACTTCCTGGTGTACACTTCTTGCCCTTATGGTAAGGAAGATGTGACTTGTGACTTCAGGAGGGATGAGGTGATTTTCCAGGTCCATGAGGGCTGCCTTTCCCACCTGAAGCCTCCAGTCCAAATCAGCACTCTGACCAGGGACTTCTCCACCCAGCTGGAGGAGGCCGCTGAGATAGCCAAACCAGAAGTCTTTCCAGGCTTCAGGCAGATGGTGGAAGAGAGGGTCAACCTAGCTGATGCCTGCGTGACTCTGGAACAGAAGCAAAGGTTGAAACAAGTTTTCTTGGATTTCCAAGATCTCTTTGCGGTAGACTCATATGACTGTGGTCGCACCGACATCCACACCACTACAATTCCCACGGACCCTGGAATGACTCCAGTGTTTGTGAAGCAATATCGCTTGCCTCTCGCATCCATGGAGTCCCTTACTGAAATAATTAAGAACCTTGAGTCCCGGGGAATAATTTGTCCAGTACACAGCACCTTCAATAATCCGGTGCTGGGAATATTGAAGCAAAACGGCCAGTGGAGACTCTGCGCCGACCTTAGGGAGCTCAACAAACGGGTCCATACTTCCCGATGGCCTCTGCCCTACATTGACCAAGGGCTGGCCTAGATTCAGGGGTCACAGGTATTCACAGCAATAGACCTGACCAATGGATACTGGACCGAGCCTGTCAGTAGGGAGGACCAATACAAACTGGCTTTTACCTTTGGGGGCCAGCAGTACACATGGACCCAGACTCCCTTCGGATACCTCAACTCCGGCAATGAATTCAACATTTTCCTACATAAGGCCATGCCCGACCTGGGTGCAAGGGGTAACCTGGCTTATGTAGATGATGTCCTCATCAAAAGTTCATCTGTGGAGGAACACATAGCGGAGATCCGTCATGTTCTGACACAGTTGAGGGCTGCTGGAGCAAAACTTTCCTTTCAGAAAGCACAGTGGTGTAGAACCCGTGTTAATTTCTTGGGGCATGAGATTACTCCTCAGGGTCTCTGTCCCCAAGAAAAGAAAGTGGAAGCACTCCAGAAACTGAAAGACACCACAACTCTGCGGGAACTAAGGAGCCTCCTTGGACTGACTAATTACAGCAGAAAGTTCATTGAGGGCTACGCAGAGATCACTAGACCCCTGATTCATCTCCTGAAAGGGGGGGTCAAGTGGGAATGGGGTCCAGAACAATCCGAGGCAGTAAGACAACTCAAAAGAAGCCTCTCACAAGCGCCTTGCCTAGCTTACCCTGTCAGAAACAAGGAGTTCTTCCTAGAGACGGGGTTCTCCAATACGTGCTTGATGGCAGTATTATACCAAAAGCATGACAAGGTCAATATAGTAATCTCCTATGCGAGCAAAACTTTATCCTCTGTGGAGGAAAAATTCAACGATTGTGAGAAGGCACTCCTGGCAACGGTGTGGGCATTGAAGAATTACCGCCCGTTTATCCAGGGGGGAACACATCATAGTGGAGACTCCACACCAGCCTCTGCAATATCTCCAAAGTGACAGAATCAGGGCCGGAAATGTGAGTAATTCCCGGATTACTTCCTGGATTCTGTCAATGCAAGGCTTTCCTGTGGAGGTAAGATATGGCCAAAACAAGAAGAGTCCCCTCGCGCAAGGTCTGGCTGACTTGCATGATTGTGCCAGAGAAAACTGTCTCGAGGACGAAAGTCTAACAATCAAGGACAACATGGAGGCATACCTTAATTCCCCACACAAAGTCTTTGAAGAAGACAAGTGTGAGGGAATGCCCACTGTCTATGTGGATGGATGCTCGTACCATGTTGACAACAACGGGGAAAAAGAACTGGTGGCCGGCGTAGGGAATGCATGGGTGAAGGAGTTTCCAGAACCCTCCGCCGGGTACAAAATTGGTCCCCGAAGTAGTCAGGTGGCAGAATTGATGGCTGTGCATCAGGCCATCCTCACTGCTGTCCAACATCAACTCCACAAACTGGTCATAATCACAGATTCGGATTATGTACGGAACGGGTTCGTGGAGCACCTGGTTAATTGGAAAACTAGAGGCATGTTATGTGCGAATAACAAACCCCTGAAACATGGGAAGTTAATCTAAAATATTGATGATCTGGTCACTTCGAATGGGATGACCATCTATTGGAAAAAGATCAAGGGTCATTCCAAAGTAGAGGGACTAGACAAAACTGGAAATGACTTAGCTGATCAGCTGGCCAAAACCGGGGCCACCCAAGGGAATCTAATAGAAATAGAGTCCCTATTGGGGGAACTCCAGGTCACTGCTATCACTAGGTCCCAGACAAATACTCACAATGATCTTTCAACTGCACAATGGAGTAAGGAGACCCCTGATGCTGATTTAATTACAGCTCAAAAGGGGGATCCAATTATTGGTAAGTTTTACCAACACTTTGAGGACCCTGAGAACTTTCCCCTGACGGATACCGATTACATTGGGAAAGAGGACCTAAGAGTGTTGATGAAATGTCCAAATATTTTCCGAATCCAAGACGGTTTGCTGGTAAGGAAATCCAAAGCTGGCCACGATCAGTGGGTGGTTCCTACCTCATTCCGAAGCCTGATGTTAAGTCACGCCCATGATGCGGCCACCGCCGGTCATAGGGGGTTTCACACAACACTGGAAATCTTAAGAGAGGTTGCATACTGGCCACACATGGGGCAGGACCTCGACCAATACTTGAAGGGGTGTCTTGTGTGTGCACAATTTCAGCCATCATCCCTCACACACTGTGCGCCTCTCCAAAAGAGGGGGATGACACTGCCATAGTCAGATTTGCAAATCGACTTTGTAGGCCCGGTGATTCGCTCGTCTAGAGGAAACAAGTACATGTTGACCGTTACATGCTTGTTTACCAAGTGGGTGGAATGTCTCCCAGCCCCAAACTGCAAGGCAGAAACAGCAGCTGCCCTGATGATTAACCGCATCTTTTCCCGTTTTGGTCTACCTCAAAGGATTGAGTCAGACAGAGGTAGCCACTTCACCAGTGAAGTAATGACAAAGATGTGGGAGATACTGGGGGTCAAAAGAAAGCTACATATTGCTTACAGGCCAGCTTCTTCTGGAGCAGTAGAGAGATATAACCGAACCATTGTGAGCATCTTAAAAAAGTTTGTGGCAGATTCTGGGCCAAGTTGGGATATCCGATTACCTCTGGTCTTAATGGCCATCAGATCTACCCCTTCATCTGCAACCAAAATGTCACCATTTGAGTTGATGACTGGACGCAAGATGGTGCTTCCCCAGCATTTGCTCTACAGGACTCAAGAGCAGACACTGATAAATGCCTCCACAACCCATGAGTATGTGGAGAATTTAAGGAAACACCTTCAGCATGCTTTTGCCTATGCTCAGCGGAATCTAGAAAGATCAGCCGAGAGCATGAAGACCCACTATGATTTAAAAACTACCCGAAAGGAATATAAGGTGGGTGATCGGGTCTATCTATACAATTTCCAAAGGAACCAGGCCAAACAGCGAAAATTCTTGCCTACATGGAAGGGACCGTTTGAAATTATAGACAAAATCTCCCCTGTGGCCTACAAGATCTGCCTCCCCAAAGGCGGTTTGGCAGAGGGGGAAGACACGTGGGTACATATAAATCAGCTAAAGTGTTGCCATACCAGGCACACTCTGCAACAACTGGAGGAATCCACTGGAATCCCAGAGGGGGCCGCTCCAGAGTAATTCAGTTCCAACCCTAAAATATTCCACATATAGCATATAAAATTCTGTGATCCTTGTATATATATATATGTTCTTGTCTCCTAATTTAAAAAAGAAAATGTATATGTTCATATCTTCTGATTCATAAAATATATATGTTCGCCACACCATTAATAGTGGTGAAGAAATGTCTATGAATAGGTATTGCCGCTTTGCTTAATCATCCTTGGAGAGATGAAACCATGGAGACTGACCAAGGAGGACGACCGGGGACCGGGAGCAGAGACCCGAGGAGCCCGGGGTACCGCCCAATCCTCCCATCAGGACCAGCAAGGAGAACTGATTGATCAACTGGAGGGAGGAAAAGATGCTGAACTGTGCTATCCATGGAATTGGAAGAAGAGGAGGCGAACATCCCAGATCTTGCGAGTTCCATCAGCGAAAGAACAGAATGGCCATCGCAAGAGGGGGGGCTTGTGGGATGTTTTACCCATGCATACAAGCCCTAGCATAAAACTGTGCAGTACTGGCATGGAAAACATCATGATGGCCAGAAATCCCCAGAGAGTGCACGGGGAAAACATGAAGAATAGGCTGCCACCCATTTTTGCCTATGTTGTGAGCACAGGAGGGCACTGCCTAAAACCACCATTGGGCTACACACACAGTAGCCTGAAACCATTGGGAATGGCAATGCTGATTGCCAAAAGCAACCCAGAACTGTGGGGAATTCATTTTCTTAATCCCAAAAATGGTTGCATTACCAGTACTCACCACTATCAGAAAGCCGGCGTTTTAAAACCACCAGACGTTTGTGTAAAACTGCACAAATGAAACAAAACCAGACCAAGGAAAGACTTGCAAAGAGGTGGAAGAATGTAAAACCATATTCTGAAATGACTTGAAGGAAGTAATTATTTAATGTATAGGTACAAATTGTCAGTTTGATTTGAATGTAGAAAACTGGGAACAAAAAGTGACATTTAGCTGAAACCTGGCTTAGTGAAACTGGATTCTGCCTGACAACTACCCCCGACAGGAGAAAACTGTTCAGCCATTCTTCCCAGGCTTAGCTGCATCCTGCTGCCCCTTGCCAAAAGGAGTTGTCACCTCTCTGATTAGATTAGGGGTGAAGCACCTGGGAACTGAAAGGAACAGAACAATGCAACTCCCTTGACTCAGGCAAATGTTATATTGGGGGCGTCGTAAAGTGGCTTCCTCTTAGGGGAAACTGGGAGGGGCAGTGCCTCTGCTAGCAGCTGAGCTTGGGGGAAGTGGATAAACCAGTTATTCCACCCTGTGATGTGGGAAGCCACACCCCTTTTTGACCAGGGCATAATTTTAAAAAGGTAGATAACTCATAGTGCGGACTTGTCAGAATTATATAAGTAATATCATTATTTTTGTGATTTTTCTGTGAACATTTTGAGAGGCGTTAGGACCCTGTGGTGTATTCTGGGGGGTTGCTAGCGGAAAATAGGGTCGCACTCCAAATGTCTGCATGTTAAAAATCTGACACTTCATCAATTAATGTCCATACTCCTTGCGCACATGTGTGTAATTTTGGGTAAATGTCCGATATTGCAAAACCAGTTAAAAAGCTCAAAATGTTGTCATTTTTTAATGCAAGCCCCCAGGAGGATCATAGGCGGACAAGCATGGACCATAAGGAATATATAGTGTGCACATGTAATTTCAACAAATTGTATATCTGGGAAAGATGTATTTGAATCAAATATAGATTTGTGGGCAAACTGACCAGGGGAGGATCCTCTGACGCATAAACAGACCTCATCATGATGACAATCCATTTCCTTCCCCAATCATGGGAGAGGGGAGAATTGGGCCAATGACAAGTAGAGAGGGGCAGGTTTAGCTAGGCCCAGGCACACACCCATTTTCAAAACACAAATAAAAAGAGACTGCTGGGACAGGTAGAGACATTCAATTCCATTTGCTGCGGAGCATGCTGACCGACTACTTCACATCCAGAGATCCAGACTTCAAATCCATCAATCTCCAAAGACCAGAACTTTACTTCAGAACTTAAAGCAAGGGCCTAAACCCACAAACTGAGAACTCTTCTCAGCAGGCCTCAGCAGGTCTCAAAATCATTTGCAAACTATTCCACAGCCGGGCGAGCTGTCTGAATTCTTTTGCCAAGAACTCTTGCCAGTACCCAGGAAGCAGTGTTACATCCAGAATCCACTTGATCCGGACCGGAAAGCAGAGCAGTATCCAGAACCCAGAGGCCGCTGAATCCAGAGAGACCAGACCAGAGATCCAGAGTGACCCAGACCGCTGTGAGCAGAATCAGAGAGCTGACCCAGATCACTGTGAAGTGCCAAGACCAGAACCGGAGTCCAGTCCAAAACCTGACCATATCCGTGGCGAGGCCTATTTCAAATTTCTATTGTGAGTACCTAGCAGAACTGTGCAGAACCAATCTCTTAGTTAAAATAATCTAATCCAAACTATTCTAACCTAAATAGAACAGCCTCCTAGAAATCGTGTCATCTGTCATTTGTAAAGCTGCACAACTGTCACCTGTCAATTCTGAAGCTGCAAGCTGTCACCTGTCATTTTGAGTTTTACTTTAAATCCGAAAATCTACCTTTATTTAATCGTCCGTATCTCTGGAACCGTTTGGGGTAGGCTTATACTTTTTCCGCAATCACGATTCGCGCACTCGCGAAATTTACTGCGATTTGTGATTTTGGCTCAATTTCTCCACTGGTCAAAATAGCAGCTCCATTCTTTCCTTTGTTAAAATCCGTTTGCAACTTGGTAGTAACTCATAGAGCATTGCTAAAGTGAGCCTGAACTAATACCAACACGCATCTCCAACTCACCCTGAATCTCTAGAGGGAATTAAAATCAGTTGGCACATTTTCCCATCCATTGCCATGACATTTAAAATCATTTTGGGCCTGTGTTTCAAACTCCTACCTGTTTCCTCTAAGCTTGCTGGGGGGGGGGCTGAATTTCGTATTGTATTTGATTGCATTCCTGAGAACTGTGTGCTCCTCTTTCCATCTCCTTCCATTTCTTACATTGCATAGGGGAGGGGGGTGAATTGCCAGAGAAAACGTGATTATCTTATCTTTTGCTAAAATCATATCAAGTATTTCTGTACTGCATTTTATTCCTCATTGCTTTTCCCTTGAAACCATAAAAGTATTTTTGCTACTTTATCCATCCTATACTAACTCATCATTGATTGTAAAGAAGTGTGCTAGTGCCAGATTACCCATTGTTGATCAACATCATATGTCTAAGTGTACTATCAGATATGAATTTATTATAAAGTGTGATATATATATATATGTTTAAATTTTCAAGTAAACCTTTTAATTTGCAAAACAAACCTACTTCTTGGCTCAGTGGGGTCAGGGGGATTCTAAGAGGGGGGTGTTATACAAGGGTTGTCATCCAGAGTACTGAACTGAATATAAAAATAAATCAATAAGGGTTTTCCTCAGCATCCCAGACTAGGCATTGACTTAGCTGTAGTGTTGATTGAATATCGCTTACACCTTTGGCCGTGGCCACTGTACATGTTCCACCAATAGGTTTCTTAAAGGCACCCAATAGCCATGTCCTTAGGGCATTGCCTGTTTCTACGGCCTTCGGCCGTGACCACTGTACATGTTGGACCAATAGGTTTCTTTTGGGCCTATCAGCCATGGCCTTTGGCCATGCCCACTGTACATGTTGCACCAATAGATTTCTTTGGACCCACTAGCCATGACCTTTGGCCATGGGCAGTGGCACAGAGACCCATTACCTCCTGCCTAGTAAAAAAAACTCTGTTCCGATTCCCATGGAATTCCCCCGATATTCCTCCGATAATGGCAATGAACAACACATACAGTGGCCATGCCCACTGCCATGCCTGTGGTATTACTGCGAAAATGTTTGAACAATCAAAAACTCTTCCTCACCAAGTGCCACTCATCGTTCCATGGTTCCCCACTCTCCTCAGTTGCTCCCCCAGCCCTCTCCCGTTACTCCATCACTCTTCGTTTCGTGTAACGCAGTCTCAGTCCTGATCGCATTTTCTGTTGTAGCTGCAGTAATCTCATGGAATTCCCCGGTATTACCCCGATAATGCGAAGAAAACTTTCAAACTGTAACTGTCTCCCCAGACCACCCCCATCTCCCCAACTTCACATGATGTCCTCTTTCCACCTCCCCACCTCTAGCCTGATGCAATGTCAACCTTTTCCGTCCTCCAAATAGCTTTTTTTGCACTTTTCACATTCCTCTGGTTTTACCGGGGTAATCGCTTGCATTGAGCAAATAAAATGGCAGTTTTAATTTCTGAAAAGCTTCTGTTGCAAGGCACTATAGGAGCTATAGCTATCATTTTGAGAGCAGGGGGCTCTTCCCTCTCCGCCAAATATGTTAAATCCTACTGGACGGAAAAACCCCCATACCTGTCATGGAAATTCAGTCAACGATTTGTGCCCAAGTTGTTTCTTATTTGCTCCAATTGCATCCAGCGGTTTTCGCGCTTCGACTTGATAACATTTGGACTTTTTCTCTATGGGAAAATTAATGGGAGTAGGCTTTCTGCTATTGAATCTTTGTAGCAAGCAGGTATTTTCCGTTGTTTGTTACAGTTTCCAGTGAACACGTTCAGAAGAGTACATATTTCTTGAAGACATGTTACCTGTTTCACGTGTACATTTCTGGATAAACATGTTCCTCCGGACAGGTTAGAAGACAAGCCCTCATTACAAGTTTGCCAGAATTACCGGTGAGATACCGGCAAACTGACCTACCATTTCCGCCACCTGATATCCCAGAATTACCGGGATGTTGCAGGTTGCAGGAAGGGCAGTAAACCCCCATTCTCATAGGACTCCATGAAGGGGATTGACGATATTTCTGGCATTGGTAATACTGGTGCCGGAAATACCAGCTGTTTTTGCCAATGGGGGCCTGATTTACCTCCTTTTCAAGAGGTAAATCAGGGAACCCCCACCGGCAAACCTGTAGTTTGCCGGTCTGGGAAAAGTGCTGGTCACGGTAGTACCGCACTTTTACTGGCATTTTTCCCGGACCGGCAAACATGTCTTTGACACCCAAAGTTTTAACATGTCTATATTTAGCTTCATTTTCATACAGAGATGGACCTGGTGATGGACAGCTGGTCTGAAATGCATTGGCCATGCATTCTGCCACTGAAATACATTAAATATCAAGAATAAAAGCAAGATAGAAGCATCTTATCATCGTGATCAAATTATTTCTTGCATCTGATAAGCTTTCTAATGGTATGTCTTAATGATAATATAGTATTTACTACAAGGGTGCGGCCAAACACTGACTGGGAATTCCCCTAACTTCTTTCTTTCTCGAAAGACCTGCTTCCTTATCTTTGGTAGCGTGAGCAGCACATGAGTGTACTTCTGAGCACCAATAATGTGCAGGAAGCCTGCAATGGCACATCATTTCTCCTCTGCACTGTTTCTGTGGTTCAGAGTATGTGGTTCCACACCAGAAGCAGCATGGATGTATGGACCTGGCTCAGAGTCTTGGGGAATATGGGTTAGGGTCATTCCAGGGCCCAGGGAAACACTTCTCCTGCAGGAGTGTTTGTTGTAGGAATGGAGCATTGCATGTAACCCTTTAGGGAACAGATGATGGTGTGTGTATGGTGTTATTGCATACCCGGACCTCACTGATATTTGCGCCCATATGATTTGAAGGCAAAGCATATAAGTGACAAGCAGTGGTTGGCCTTAGAAATGACAGGGGATTAATAGCATCATGCTCCTATGCTAGGCCTATCTCTATAATGTCGATCACTTAGGATCAATAAGGATTTGCCTCAGAACCATGAAGTGTCACGCGGCATGTGTTGAGGACAGTTCCCCTTTCCTAACCCAGGGACATGTAATCTGTGCCTCGATTCACATGTTCACAATTTTAGCCAGAACGATTGTATTGGAATTCAGTTAAGAGGGAGATGGAGCGCAAGGGGGATACAAAGCTTTCTGGGCGTTGTTTGCCTTTTTACCCACCCATTGGCCGCCCATGGGCATAGTAATCGCTATGGCCATTCACACCCACTACCTGCCCCTCACCACCTAAAGCACATACGCCTGGGTACTCTCTGTGCTAGCAGTATCATGCAATAATGACAAGCTTTGTGATCTCTGATAGGTCCTGCCAGTGTTCTTTCTAAACAATGTCCTTACAGGGAATGGCTTCATTACAGCTATAAAAGAGTGTGTGGGATAATAATAATGTCTCACCCAAGCGTGCCTCCCGCCACTTGGTTTATAAGCAATATGTGCAACCTTACATCTGTAGCTTGCACTCAAGTCCTGTTGAAAACAACTCATTACCAGAAAGAAAAGAAGAAAATAAAACAGTTTCAAGGCGCTCTAAAAAGTACCTATAGTCCAAAGACAATCGAGAACAGTAACAGATAAAAGACAGAAGGAGTAAAACAGCTAATCCAACTCAGCTAAATCATTAGGGAGCGTAGAAGGAATGAACCACTCCCTGCCCTCTACAAACATGTCAGAACCTTCCTTTAACAGAAGAAAAGCAGTGTCACTTCTGTCTTTATTGTAAAGTCAAGTCCAATAAAGTCATCCTCAGCTCGGTGCTTTGTTGCCTGACATGTTTAATAGCGTTGCTCATAAATCCATCGAATGGTGCAACAAATGATGTCTCTCGCTTCCTCGCCTTGGCAGATCTGCAGCCAGTCAGGCTGAGCACACTTGGCCGAGACCGCTGGCTTCTTCATGTTCACTCCAAGTCAAATCCTAGGGGCAAAGCACCCGCCATAATCTCTGTCGTTATCTTTCAGCACCAATCAAACACCGCTGCCACCTTCAGGGACTATCATTGCGTGACTGGGCCCTATTGCAAGGTTGCAGCTGCTGCTCTTCTCCGATTGGTTCTTTTCATGACTGGGCCCTATGGCAACGTGCCAGCTGCTGCTCTTCTCCGATTGGTTCTTTTCATGACTGGGCCCTATGGCAACGTGCCAGCTGCTGGTCTTCTCCGATTGACTCCTTGCTTGACTGGGCCCTATTGCAGGGTGGCAGCTGCTGCTCTTCTCCAATTGGTTCCTTGCATGACTGGGCCCTATTGCAAGGTGGCAGCTGCTGCTCTTCTCCGATTGGTTCCTTGCATGACTGGGCCCTATTGCAGGGTGGCAGCTGCTGCTCTTCCCCAATTGGTTCCTTGCGTGACTGGGCCCTATTGCAAGGTGACAACTGCTGCTCTTCTCCAATTGGTTCCTTGCATGAGTGGGCCCTATTGCAGGGTGGCAGCTGCTGCTCTTCTTCAGTTTGTTCCAGATATGATAGAGGTTTTACCCCAATGGGCCTTGCCCAGTTACATGGGTCTCCACATATCCAAGTACATCTACTGGATCCAGCCTGGATCCTTTGTTGCCTTCCTGCAGGATCTCTTGGTCAGACGCCTGCTTTGCCTCCTACTGTCTAGGGGATTTCACTCCTTTGATGATCAAATCTAGTTATCTCTAGTGCCTCCTGGGAGATCTCACTTTTCCACACTGCATTTTTTACTACTCCTTTCTCGGCATGGCAAGTTACGCAACAGGGTGTTAATTGCTGACACTATTCAGAAAAGCATTGGCAAAGCCAATAGATGTGTCTTTTGTAGAAGTATCGTTTAATGCATGGGTAGGTGTGCTGTATTTCGGCAGTGTTAGTGTGTGCATGCCGTGTGATGGTATGTGTGAGGCTTCATGCCTGCTGTGTGGGTGTATCGGAAGTGTGGGGTAGCATATGCTGTGAAATCCTGGAATGTTAGAGTGTTTTCAACAGTCTGATTACTTTTTACCTGCGTTTTATGTGCATTACCGTGTGATATTACGCTACTGACCCCTTCCAGATTACTGTAATTATGTTGACCTTTTGACTTTACTTTTTGATTTGTCCTCAAAATATCAATATCCTGAAAGGCCCAGCTTTACTACACATTACTCAAGAGCAGGCGCTTAATGAAAGACCATTCAGTCACTGAACATGATTTTTATTTAGGATTGAAACATTCATTTAAAACACATATACAACAAACAAAAAATAATTATTAGCAAATACAATTAAAATAAAAAATAAGATAAATAGTTATAATAGAGCCATGATTCTCTAATACTATTTTTTTAAAGAACCTCCTTTCACATTGTTAAACAATGTGTACAATTCATAAACTTGAAACGACTATGAACAAATCTCACACGAAAAAAAGTAGAATTATATGAGAGCAATAATACACAGTTTTCCTTTGAAGAAGTGGTGAACATAATCATTTTACCTTTACAACAACCATCCCTGTTCAAGAGATGTTATGTTATGTTAATGTGCTTTTGTACTCTGCCAAATCACCACTGCCATAGTTTCAGAGCTCATATAAGAGTCAGCAAGCTTCTAGCAGAGAAGGCACTGCCATGTTCCATGGTAGGGGCTCCAACAACTTTGGGAAATGTGGCACACTTGGGGTTTCTGTGAGTAGTTCGACCACCCGCACGGTGAGTGTGTGCTTGCTTGGCCTTTTTTGTAATTTTAAATGAAATCTAATGACGGTAGATTAACCTCTGGGAAATGTGTGGGGCTAACCAGCACACATTTTTCAATGCTCACCGCACGAAATACACATAGACCCGTGTACTCTGGGTGGACACAACCTACGGGCGCAGTCCTCTCCGTCATATTTAGTTGGGATCTGATAGGTGGAGTACACAATGCATCTCAGAAGGGGAGGGGCAAAACTTTCCTCCTGGCATGACCAGCCTAATTAACTATCAAAGGCTCCATGCATCCACCCTGACCATCTGTTTACCCACTGCAGATGATGGCAGCAATTAACATAATTAACATACTAATAGAGTATACTTCAAACAGGCCCAACTGGGGCCTGGCTGTAGATGCTAAAACAAACGAGACAGAAAACCCCAACAACCTTTGATATGCACTGTGTCGACCTGAGGCCAGCTCCTACCTCTCAGTATCGAGGGCAGTGACCCATCATGTCTGGGAATATGAGTTTACAGTAGGCAACCCCTGCAGGGGAACCCCATTCAGAAGGTAGGAGTATGTCATTTGATGGAGACAGACAGTTTGTTCTTGCTGGAGCTTCAAGGGAGACCTGCTGCTTTAATCAGGAACCACAGAGAGCTCCATTAACTAGATAGACCCTTTGATCCACAACAGACAGGAAGATGAGTGGGACTTAGTATTACATGTTTTCACCCCTTTACCTCATGCATACAGGAGATTTTTAGTAGGGACCCAGGATTGGTTAATTAAGGTAGGCTTAGACTACACCAATTACTGTGGCCCATTTGGCTTTGAAGGAGGGCTGAGCACCTCTTTTCGGCAAATCATCTGAAGACTTCACAAGGAGTAATAAGAACTCTGTTGGACCCTGGCTGTATGTACAGACTGCCTTACAGATTCCAGCAGTGAAGGAAGGCCTGGATTTCCAAAGAGGGAATCAAAATACCTCCCCTAAACATCTCCCACGGAAAAGAGGGAGATACTAATCCAGAGACACTCCAGTAGCTCCAGAACAGGTACCAGCCAACACACAGCATGCCCTGCTAGTCTCTGCAAGCAAACTTCATAGTGGGATGTGCCAGAGAGTATTTGAACAAAACCCAGGACCAGGCCTGTGCCTGCAGCACTCTCCTCAGCTTTGGGACATCTGCCTTAAAGGACGATACAAGCCCAGTAAAGAAGCTAGGAGTAGTGCATCAACAAGCATCAACCAGCGTCCACCTTAAAGGACATTTTCAAGCCAGTCAAGCCCCTCAAATTGCAACTGACTGCACCATTGACTGTTGTCACACGGCAATCGCTAACATAATCTGAGATGCCTCGACCAGTGCTCCAGACCCGCCAACCAGGACTGAGACAATGGTTCCTGACCCCAGGCTGCCATGTAGGCCAGCCTGCAGCAGTCCGTCCAGCCTCGCTGGTCAAACTGCCTGCCACCTGATACCGGCTGCTGTCTCGCATCTTGAACTCTGTCGCAGAAGATACAAAGCACCCTAAAACTGACTCTACACTGTCGAGACCCAAGAACTTCTACATACACAAGGTACATTGTGGTTCTGTCCCCCTGGTCCTTCTCTGAAGCCCTCTAGTGGCATTTATGATCCATTCCTCCCTTTGTGATGAAACCAAGTATCCTTGAACTATTTTGATTAATTACTTTACCAACTACCTTCCTGTCAGTATCCAGAGTGCATCCCTTTTCGTCTTGAAACTGTCTGTCCTCTGCATTCCCTTACATGGTGGGTTGTATTTTGTAATGTGCTGGAACTTTCTGTTGAATAATAATAAAGTAGATATCTTTTATACAACCTTGACTGGACAGTTCCTTTTATCATTGGGTAATAATTGTATTTTTGCTGTGTTGCAACTAACCAACGATGATTGTTTAGAGCAGTCTACTTTTCCAGAAGGCTGTTCAGCTATTCCAACCTCGCCTGAAAACCTGTAAAACTGTGTTTTTAAAGATCTTGAGCTTCCTGGAAATCAGAAAAACTATCTTCCAATTGTAGTCATCTTTGATGTAGCCTAGTTTATTTTATTTTGATCTAAAGAAAGTTCAATCCATATAACAAACACATGTTCCATAAAATGCATTACAATACAGTAAAAAATACACACTGAACATTTAAAATGTATTTGCTTTTCCTCTAGAAAAGAAGTTAAAAATGCATGTGCAACATTTCACAGTAGCTTTTGTAGGTGATGTGTATGAAACAGAGCCAACCTTATATTTGCTGTAGAGCTCTCATCTGTACCCAGGTCTCTTTGTAACATGGTATGCACCTTTGGGTATGTTTGCCTGTATTGAAACTCCTGCTGCCCCTTAGACACTGTCTCCATCAGCAACATTGAGACCTGTGAATACATACGCAGATAACATGGGGTTCTGGTGATATTTAAAAGGGACTCACAGTGCTGTTTCTCCATTTCATTCTCTGGCTGAGCAAAGTCTAAGGTTTCCCAAACCTTTGCTGGATGTGCCTGTAACATTGTTTTTCTTTGTTTCTCATCCTCTTGGGTGCCTTATTGAGGAGTGACCACAATTCTTTCTTCTTCTTTTGCTGGTCCCACAATTCAAGGCCTAAGTGAACTCCTCGATCAGCGACCAGGTTCAGACTGGGACAAGAAGTAGGCCCGGGCATCTAAAAAAATAGTGGCCCGCCCCTTGCCTCAAAAAAAGTGTCCCTCAAACTGTCATCCGTGAATCGCGTCAACTCACGTCTTTACAGAAAATGCCACAGGTGCTATCCCTGCGACTGCAGAGTGAAGAACTAGTAGTGCACAACATAACATTCCAGAAATCTACAAGACATGTGTATAGACGCGTTATAAATGCCATATCACATCATATCATGTAAACTATAACTATACCACAATTACTTGAGTATTGATACTGCCGCATTCCTGCAGGGCAGTGAGAAAATCAACACATTACGCGGTATGCATACATCTGACCACACTACACAGCTGCATTCAAACGCCCACCTCCACCCATCATATCATTTGCATTCTTATATAGTGTGCTTTATACTCGCACCTCATTACTCCTGCTTTTATGTGCTGTAATAGCAGGTGTTACAATTCCAATTAATAGTGGCCAGTGTATGAACCACCTCATAAAGATGAAAGGCCGATTGGGCTTGTGCAGGATTTGAACTTGTGAAGTGTAGGCTGGTTCCACCATGAGCGACAACAGCAGGTGAGAACTGAATTTGGGAGTGTCCCACCCAGGTACTGCAGGCAGTAGCCATGGCCCTGGCATTTGATAATGATTTGTTATTAATATAGCGCTTTTGCCAAAGCACTGTACATAGAACATATTTACATAAAACTATTCCCAATTGAAGTTGGTACTCGTTCATCAACCTCAGATTAATTAAAGGCTGAGTTGGCCTTGCCAAGATTTGAACCTGCTACCTGGAGATGCACATAGATGATAGATTACAGCAGTGCCAGCAGGCCTGTTACACACAGACTGAAACTGTGAGCGGCAGCTGCTGCCTCTACTGTTTCCAGGCAGGCAAAGGACCATGTTGGCAGGAGACTGGACACAGACCAATCGCCCAATTTAGTCAATTACCCAAAGCATGCTGAAATGGAAATCCCAACACTTTCATTTGAATGACGGGGCTGTGTGTGATTTCCTTGCAACCTTTGCCAGCCCACCCACCACCTCGTAAAAAAACCCTTTCTTATATTGGGGACTTCCCACATGCCATCTTACGGTATTCAGTCAAAATGTCGAAAATAAAATGTAGAATGACAATAATGTCGAAAAATGTCGAAAAAAAAAATGTCGAATTCCCTTTTTTTTATTATATATTTATTTTGGGGTCCGGGAATAAAAAAAAATAGGTAAAACAAAAAAAAAAGAAAAAAAGGGGGGTTGGGGCAGAAGCCCCCCCCATTTCGAATAAAAAACGTCATAAAATAAAATTCGACAATTTTTTTTTCTACATTTATTTTTCGACAATTTGACTTTCTACACTTTGTCTTTACATTATCACTATAAACCCCATCTTACACGTGACATAGTTCCAGCCAACACAGTGCAAACATCGGCCTGCATATACCCTAGGGGACCCTGGGAGGCAAACACAACACAAGGAAAGGAAACCACAGCAACAGAGCACAGACAGGAATGTGCACTACGTCACGCAGGTCCATGGGAAAAGATGCCCACGAATGAGGCCATGCAGCGCTGTCTCTCTGGGTCAACCGTTATACCTGCTGACTTGGCTAAGAGAAGCCATTTGGGTGGGACAGATAACTACCATAAGGAAGTTCTAATTGGGGATCTGGAGAGTTATAGAGTTGTTTGATGACGTTGTGGTAACCTTTTCGGTGGCTTTCTGTCTGTGTTAGGCCTCTTGTGTTGAAGCTTAATAAAAAAAAGATGGCTCAGAAAAACTGTGCTACGCTTGTAAAGTACACCTCAGTATGACAGCATCAGCAACATTCTATTTCCCAGTATACAGTTTCAGCGGGATTTCACATTTATGTGTAAACCAGGACAACTATGTAGAGGTTACACAATTCTTACTGTCTTCTGTAAGATGGTCAGGGGGAAGGGGGTTTTAAAGGAAAGAGATAATGCTGGAAAATATTTCCACAACGTTGCTGATTTTCCTGCTGGCCTGGTCCATTGATAAATTTGAGCAACATTACAGAGAAAATGATGTCCATTCCAAGGATTTGATATGAGTCTGATGGAAGGAGACTAGCCTCAGTCTGTTTACAGAAAGTTCACAAGCTACTGTGTGCCTCCATCCCGACACCATATCACCCATAATGACAACCACTTTGTTAGATTCCCTGTACGTCTGTATAAAAAATGTGACACGTGAATCGGGCCAATATGGGACATGGGTATTTCTATTTCTTTAATAATATTCAACATGTGCATATTTTGTTTATTTATTAGCCCATCAGAGGTTCGATGTAAAGGTTACATAATATGTGTATCAACCAAAGCAGTATTTGGGGAGGGGGTGGTGGATAGTGATGCGGCAAAATATGATCAATCTAGTATATGACAATCATTAGCAGTGCTGCTGTTTTCATGAACATTCTAATTCTAAAGAACCCCTAGTGCATTTTTAATGCAGAAGACTCTGATGAAGAAAACTCGGTGGGCAGGGATCTGTGGATCCCGCGCCTCAAGTCTGGCACTGCCTGTGTGGCACAGGTCCTACGTGCTAGACATGTGCCAGGGTACCAGGGCCTTCCTCTGACAGCAGGTCGGGTCCTCAGGATTGGTGGGGAGCACCGAACACACTTCCCTCAGGGTTGCCCTCATGTCACTGTAGAGTGCTCTCCTGTATCGAGACACATTCCGAGTATGGCGGTAAGGGATAGCGGCCACCGGTAACGAGACCGGTGGCGGTGATCCCTTACCGCCATACTCCGAGTTCCCTTTGCGCCTTCGCCCTTAACGCCTGCTTTGAGCAGGTGTTAAAGTCGAGGGCGCAAAGGGGCCTCCAAGCCAATAACCGTGACCGTAATGAACGGTCACCGCTATTTGCATCTTCCCCATTCCCATTGAGCCCTATGGGGGCTCATTTGGGAATGGGGAAGAGCCTTGGTGAATGGGGAATTACCGCCCCGCCAACCTTGGAATGGGGCGGTAATTCCGCCATCCACCAAGGCGCTGCCGGTCCGGGTATGGCGTCAACCAAGGCGTTAATAGCGCCATTGGTTAGCGCCGTACTCGGAATGAGGCCCACAGACATCAATACGTTCAGAAGCGCAAGTTGCTGGCAGCAATGAGGAGTAGAGGACCATGGCACCTCACCAATGGCACATTGGCCAAGTAACTGTAGTATCTCAAGACAGAGATGGGTGACAGCATCTCACCACCCGACATGCGCAGGGTGCGAAAAGAGACACAAGCTCATTGAGCTGCCAGCCTGCACACCGATCATGGTTCTTCGTCTCTGATTTAGGCTCCACCATGACGTCTATAGTGGTATACCAGCCATCTCCTCCTTGCTAACAGGTGCACTGTTCAAGCCTTCCTGCTGTGCTGTCCAATGGCAGTTCATCCACGCAACCTGGTGCCTGGTGCTCTATAAAAAAAACCTTCCAGTTTCCTGCCATGCCAGGCAGCCTGCAGACTGGCGCTGGGCATCTCATCATCGACTTGTGCATCGTACGCAGATGCTCCCTGCGGTTCCAGTCTGCAGGTGAATCTCCAGCATATGCACCATACCCAAACGGATTAAGTTCTTTCTGGGTGCCAGCCTGCAACTAATCCCAGGCATCGCCGAAATGCACATTGTTCATTCATTGTTCAGAGGCACCGTGATGCCATCCAGTAGGCTCCCTGGTATGGCATCACCAACATTTGTACTACCTTGTGCCAGCCTAAGTTTTTTGATCGATACCTGGAATCTCACCGTCGGCATGTGCACCATGCAATGATTGAACATTCATGCAGTGCCAGCATGATACCTGGCAACTCACGCTTAATGTGTGCATGCTGAATGTGCTGCTTAAACCATCCCCTGATATCCATGGGTGCACTAACCCTAGACTATGCTCTGCAGGCTAGTGGTCGCCCCATCACTGGCATGGTACCTTCCTGCTGGCCTCTCTGCAGAATAGTCACTTCACTGTCAAGGGCACCATACAGAGTTGTTCAAGACTTCCCACGGTGCCAGCCTTCAGAGCAACCATTACATTAGAGAGTAGCAGGATTGCATCCAGGCATGATACCCTGGGCAGCAGCCACCAGCAGCATTGTCCTAAAAACGTGACCAAGTCTGCAGATGCAGGCTACAAAGTGGAGCTGCACCATTTCACACACAGTGTCTGTGCTCGCTGCAGGGAACTGGCTCTACCCTGATACTGGTGCAAGGACTTGCTCCTCTTGCTGCCCGACCACCCGTAGGAGAAGAACAGCCATCTGTGAACCTTGGTGGGGTGTGTTGCTGTGGCTGCATGCTTGTGGGATTAATGTAACCTGCTGTGCTGGGTAACGCTTCATTCTGGTGGTGGGTCAGTCTAAATAAAAGGCTAGAATGCATAATCAAGGGGTAAGATATGATCCGGGCGGCAGCCACCAGTCCTTATGTTTTTATTTTTACCTACTTGTTGTTACTCTGTGTGAGCACACCAGCTCTGAACAGTCCTTGTCATCGTTGAACGTGCCTTGCCACTGCCAGAGGCCTGCAGGCTGCTGCTCCATCTCTTCCTTCCCTAATGTGCTGGGGTGTGTCATGGTGACTGCCCCAGACCAAGCGTCAAACCACCCACCATGCGCATGATTGGCTGCCAGCCTGAGCCTGACATAGCAACAGCAGGCCCCTGCCCTGAAGCTCAGAGCAAGGACTCTAGTCAGGAAGGCATCCCCTGCCCCAGCCCAGTCGGCATCCGCCCTGCCCACAAAGAAAATATGTTGTAACAAGACAAGCCTACCCTACCCTCAGCGGCACAAGGCAAGCTCTCTCAGCACACACACAACCGCCGCTCCCCCAGACCATTTGTTGTTCAATCAGGAGCATGGGTTGCTCCTGGCTGGCGCCAGGCTGGCAGATGGCTGGGACAGTGCCAGCACAGCCCCTCAGCTATTGTGAATGCATGCATCCCATCTGATGCATATCGAGCAACTCGGAGCAAGAAGCAATGCTACAGCGATGTTACTTAAGCTAACTTACTTAAATACAAAAACAATTTTGTGTAGCAAAACCGGCCCCTGAGTGGCTTGTAAACTCAGCCCCAGGACATCCAAAGTCCGAATTACATTCGGCCAGTGGCCGAATAGCCGATAGGTCAATCTGCCCCTGTCAGGGACAGTCATTGAATTATCAGTAATCTGAGGCTTGACTTTCATTTTGTTGGCTTCAGACTACGGTATTCTTTCTTAACTCTCTCCTTGAGCTATTCCTTTCTTTTGTTGTACATCCCCTCTGCTCTGCATCTATTTAAATATGTGTGAGGAACTCTGGATCTTCGGCCTTTCTGCTTTAAGCCAATTCTTCTTGTTATGCACTTTATGATTCAGTCTCTCCTTTCTCAAGATGTGTGACAACGTGCTGTTCGCTACATGCCAGCTTTTATAACAACTGAGCAAAGGCTGGCCAAAAAGTTGGAATGGCTGATATTGCATTCCTGGCACTTCTGCAGTTGGCAGTCAAGCAATTCCATTTTCTTAGCCTATGTGTGGATGGCTATGTGGACTTCTATATTAGGGAGTCTATAGTTCCTTAATTTTTAGCACATTACAAAACCCAGAAAGAGATCTTTTTGGAACTTGTGATTATCTGAAATTGTTATGAGTTCCGGGTCCATGCTGATGAGGAGCACATTGGATGGGAAAATAGGAGTGTGAGTTCCACCTACGTCAGTGCGAGAGCTGAAGGCGTAATGGAGCAGTGGCTCATGCCATGTAGCTAATAAAGAAGATACATGACCATCCATGTTTCCGGTTCATCTCATAACTGTGGCTTAACAAATTGGCAATGTGTCCCAAGAGACGGAAGAGCGCCTGCAAGCACCTGCTTGTGTAGTGAGGGAAATCAGCATCCCTGGACAGGAGGCACAACGACTTCCACTGCTGTGCTGAGGGGCAACAGCTTCCACTGCTGTGAGGAGGGCCCAACATGCATAAAGCCCTTTTCAGAAGGGTACAGGGTGCAAGACTGGGGCACAGCTGTAACGGATTTCATTGTGAGCCACAGCGAGCCCCAGAATAGATGCGCTGTGTGCGTGTGTAATAGGAGTAAAGGACCTTGCGATGCATGGTGTGCATACAACAAGATCCTGCTCTGAAGAGAAAGTGGCTTCTATGTGACGCCTCAACCAAGGCGTTCGCAGTTGCATTAGCGGCTGTGAATGCTCCATTGGTGCAACAGTATTTGAGGAAGTGGAACTGATGGAAACACAGCGATGACCCTCAGAAGAGAAGCCATTAGAGACTAGGTAATGGTGTGTGTGTTTCACCATGGGTCATAAAACAATGGCCCTCATTACGACCCTGGTGTTGGACCATGGTGCTAATAGCACCATGGTCCATGCCGGTAACTTACCGACTCCGCCATGGCGGAATGGGGAATTACCGCCCCATTCCCAGGTTGGCGGGGCGGTAATTCCCCATGCCGCCATGGCCCTTCCCCATTCCCATTTTTGCCCCATAGGGCTCAATGGAAATGGGGAAGGCACTAAGTACGGTTCCGCAAATTGCGGCACCGTACTTAGCACCAAGGTCCCTTTGCGGGTTGGTTTTTAACACCTGCAAAAAGCAGGCGTTACAGTCTCCAACCCGCAAAGGGACCTCGTAATCAGGCGCTAAGGGATTACCGGTACGGGTACCCTTACTGGTATCGGTAATCCCTTAGCGCCAGGGTCGTAATGAGGCCCAAACAGTTTAAAGTGGTGTCGGAATGTAGGAGAAATCTGAGGATATTAGGGAGAGCGGGAAGCTGATGTGTGCCTGATAAGTGTGGTGGGAGGAGAATGACGATGAGAGTCTCATGGCAGCAATACGCGTGAATCAAACAATAGTTCACATGATGGCTGATTCAGGGGGCTAAGGTCTCCTTGATATACAAAGATGTGTGGGAGAAATAATTAAAGGGGAAGGATGAAGATCTACTACCACCTGACATAAGAGTAGGGGGTAGAGTATAGACATTATTGAGCTACTAGAGTATATCATCCCAATGTTGAGATTTAAGGAGAGGGAAGCGGTAGGGAGAATATATGTGACAAAGATGGGTGCCAACCTCATGAGTTAGAAGGAGCAGATAAAACTAAAGATTAGACATGACCCTAATACATGTGAACAGGTTTTAGTGGTGGGAAGTGAAGGATGGGAGGCACCCAAAATAGTGAAGCATCCAAGTATATTTTCTGATGCTGTTGTTAAGCTAAAAGGCATTGTACACGCAATACCTTTGATGAGGAGTGTGATGCTGGTTGTTGCAAAATTGAGGCCCATTCCCATGGTATTGAGGCAGGTGGTAAAGAAAGAGTTTGAAAAACTGTATGGGATTATTGAGGGTGGGTACTGATGTGGTGGAATGCTTCTCACTGTTAGTTGTGGCCCATAAGTGGAGAGAGGAGGGGAGGTAAAGAGTAGACCTACACCAGTTAAATAAATGTGTTGCTGTGGAATGACATTCCTTACCCAACATGGGGGAGATGATGAGTATGATAGTGGCAGTAAATTGTTCGTCAAACACGTTTTGGCATCCACAAATCATCAGGTTGACCTCCAACCGAAGTACAAGAAGCTTACTGCATGTGTATTGCATGAGGGGATAGATGCTCTTCGGGTTAATATCTTCGGCTTCCATTTTCCAAACGGTCATGTATAAGTTTTTCAAGGGGGTCAAAAATGTTTATTGGTTTCAAGGTGATATCCTTATTTGTGGGATGAAAGTGTGGGAGCATGCCAAAGCTTTAAGTGAAGTACTCAGAATCCTCAGAGGGATCTCATGCTCAGAAAGGGTAAGTGCATATTCTGGAAGGAAATAGTGGAATACCTAGGGCACCGTATCTCTAGGGAGGGTGTGAAGCCCAGGCTGGAACTGGTGAATACAATCAAAGCAATTAAATCACCTAGGTTCAGGGGAGAACTGAGATAATTTCTTGCGTTCATGGAATTCTACCAGAAATTCATAAAGAACTAGGGCACTGAATGAGAATGACTATAAACGATTTTGGAAATATATCAATCGAAACAATTGTCCGGGGATTCTAATTAATGGCGTCCAGAGCAAAGGATGGGAGGACTATGTCACCTCCACTTTAGGGAAGGTAGATGTGGTTGCCCAATGGGGGAAAATGTGTACAGTAACGATTGTCCATTTAGACTGTCCATTGAAGCCTTGGTCAAAATGATTAGTGATTTAAAGGTGTCTGGAACCATGGGTCCAGATGGAATGTGCAATGCCTTACTTAAATTGGACCCCTTACAATAGGCCAGCTCTTTGTCGGATGTTGTGACTGCAGTCAGTAAATCCCGAAAAAGCTCAACATCCTGGAAAGATAGTCCAATCGTGTCGGTGTTTGAGAAGGTACAGCAAATCAATCTGGCTAATTACAGGATGGCCACAATGCTTAGTATACCATCATAAATATTAGCAAAAATATTGCTTGCAGAGCTTACGAATTGGCGTGACAGTGCCAAAATGTTGCCTTTTAACCAAACTGGCTTTGGTAAACAGTGGGGACCATCAATAACATCCTGACCCTTACAATCATAATTGAGTTCACTTGGGGTAGCAGGGGTTTACCTTTGCATGTGGCCTTTATAGACTACTCAGCTGCATTAGATTCAGTCAACAGAGGCAAACTCTGGAAGAAATTGTGTGACTGGAATATACCAGGTGCCCTCTTGAGTATGATTGTGGAGCTAGATACTAATATTAGGGTACAAGTGCATCTGAATCAAGCTGGGAACACTACAAATTGGGAGAATACATTAAGGGGAGTTAAGCAGGGATGCCTACTTGCACCATGTTTATTTAATTTATACCTGTCAGATCTCCAGAGTGCTTTTGACTCATCGGAAGCGTGCCCTGTTAAATTTGGAAGGCTATGCAGACGACTTTATCACCATGGCTTACACACTGCATGGCCTAAAAAATAAATTACTGTCTTGGATCAATACTCTAAAGATAATGGTTTGAGGATTAACACAGTAGAAACAACAATAATGTTCTTTAATACAGGGTGTAAAAGATTGAAGAACTATGAGTGGCATATCCAGGACAAGGAACTTGAGGTTGTCAGAGAATACAAATATCTTGGGGTAATTGTTGATGACAAGTTAAAACGGATCAAGCACTGGGAATCTGTAAAAATGAAAGTTAGTAAATTTGTGGGAGAAGTTAACGCTTTTGCACGGATTTATAGGGCCTCATTATGAGGTTGGCAATAACCCGCCGGTGCTTCCGGCGGGTTGCTGCCAACCCCATAACACTGATTCTGCTGCCTGATATCCCGGTGCCACCAGGATATCACAAGTGGTGGCGGAATGGTAAATCCCCATTCCCATGGACTGCATGAGAATGGGGACACTGAAGCACCAGCAGCTTTGCTAACGGTGCTGGTGCTTCAGTGAAAACAATGCTGGTAGAGGCCTGATTTCTTTTCCTGGCCCGTCAGGCCTGCCGGGGATCTGTGCCCTTACCAGCATTCTCATAGTGTAGCGGTTCGTAAAGGGTGCCGGTACATTGCTATTGGCACCCTTATTTACAGACCGCCGTACTTGGAATAAGGCCCATCTGCTCCATTATGACATATAGGATAGAAATATGGGGTTGTAAGTATATTTCCTGCCTAGATAAATTAGAGGCCAAAACCCTAAAGAAATTAGCAGAAATGCAACTTTTTGCAATTGTATGTATTTAGTTGTATTTTTGTGACATCCACATAGCTCCATACCCCTGGGGTCCTGGCGAAGGTGGTTAATTTCATTACGGGGCCAAAATGTCCACCACACACCAAATATGTCATGGATCTAGCATCTATTGAAAATATGAAATACTGCATACAATAAATAAAAATTGGGTCCAATTGAACATTAAAGAGATGCATTTTGCATAAGCATACAGATGTACTGAATGTAAAGTGCGAGAAATTGTACCTATGTTTGCGCAATATCCATTGTGAAAATATGAAAATATGTGGGTTATAGGTGCTATCATGGACGTAGACCTGGGATGTGTAGATTAGATATCAATTTGCCAAACCATTAAATGTCTGTGTGCTCCACATTTGATTATATGCATTATATTGTTGTCCTTTGAGACCTTTTAAAGCCTTTTTTATATTGAATAGCTGTATATTTTTATAATGTAGCTATGATTCTAATAAATTGGTGTTTGATTTATTCAATATGTGATTTATGAAGATGTATTAACTAAATCCTCAAGCTGATAGCAGAGCTACTTATTGGTCTGGGTGAAGTGTGAGCTTACATAGAATTTAAATACCTCACGGTTTTAGAATTAAGCCTGGTGGGAACAACCTGTGTTTATAATTTCTTAGCTAATTAGCATACCATCTATCATCAGTTAGGCCCTAAGCCACAGCTTCTTCTTTGTAGTTGACCCTGCTAACTGTTCCCTTCCTCAGAACGTTAAAAGGAGTGAAGGTACACTGCTATCTTCGTCTGGAGCTACATGAATAGGACTGGGATCCCATTCTTGAATCACGTGTAAGGAGACCATGATTTTGTCCATTCTGTCCTTCTATTTAGTGCTATTTGTTTCTATTATATCAGGTGCTATTACTCTATGCGGCCTCTGGAGACTTGGTTGCTCCATTCTGCATGTGCTTTCCAGGTCTTTAACTGTACAATACTTGGCATTCGCAAATGTTCACTCCTTTACTTAATCTAAGAGAAATATGTCCTATGTACATAGCTCATACTGCTCGACTCCTTTAAGCCTTGCAGGTGCTTCTGCTGCGGCATCTTTGATTCTGAGCCAAGCAAATATCCTTTGTTCTTGCATAAAATTGTATTCCAGTGCCTGTCAGCTCTGTAGCCTTGGTCTTTCTCCTCTGGCCTTCTCACTTACTATTACACAATGCCAGTGTCCATCTTCTCATCATGGCTGCTTTACTGGCATTATATTTCCAAATTTAGCAAGCTTCTACGTTGCCTTATATACCTTGCGTTTCTGTGTATATACATCTACTCCATCTCTTCTCACTTATCTTCTTAGTGTATATGGTTTTCTTCATATTTGCATATGTGTTTACTCTGTTACTTCAGTTACATCGTCATTCTTTGGATATTCATATAACGTTTCAGTCCGTCTTGGTATCTTCTCTTCTTCTTGACGTCACGTCACATCTGTTGAGCTTCACTTACAATTCTTGTATATCCAGTGGTGTCTGCAGACTTCCTTCTACCACTTCAGTTCGGGGGTATGTTCAACACAGTTGTCTGAGTGCATAACGTCTCTCATATCTTCGATGCAGTATTTGGATGATACCAGGTGTCAGACATAGTGCCTTCTTGTTGTTCTTCCAATATGACGGAGGCGAGAGCTCCATGAGTGATTTATCCGTCTGCCTCTTTACAGGGAAGTGGAGAGGTTTTGTATGTTTGCATGGGGAGCGAAGTATGCTATAAGGATGAGCCATAAACCACTCAACTAGTTGTTTGAACAAAAATGTACGGACAAGGCTTCAAGACATCTGGAGGGATAGGTGACCCTTTATGCAATGCCATGATTTTCAGGTGGAGGTTTTACTGGTGAAGCAAAATGTAATTGATGATCACCTATCCTGAATACATGCTGGAGGAGAAGATGAGGCTGTGGAGGAAGAGTGAAATGAGCAAGTATTTACTACGCATAATGGCATTATTGGGAAGAGTGCTGCGGTGATCCCGAAATTGACAGGGCGAAGAAGTATGTGATCGGTGGCCTAGGAAGAGAATATTTTTGGAAGGACTTGAAGATGTTCTGGGAAGTTCTTGAAGAACTCAGTGTGAAAAATGATATCAATCAGGGAGAGTAATAATGCCTAGTAGACTGAGAGACAGACTGATAGACATTGCCCATAAGGGGCATGTCAGTGTTTCTAGGACTAAAAATCTGTTGCAAGCAGATTATTGGTGGCCTAGGTTGAGCAAATATATTGATTTTAGGTTGCGTGAGTGTGACCCCTGTGAGGAGTCAGAGAAGAGGTTGTGTGCTATAGAGCAGCCTTTGGTTATTCCAAAAATGCGAAAAGGTGTGTGGGAGGAAGTGGCTATGGACCATCCTGCTCTCATTGCAAGGAGACCCTAGCAAAAGAAACATGTGATGGTATTAGTGGACTTGTTTTCAAGACGGATAACATTTAAGGTTGTGAGAGAAACCACAGCGAAGGGAGTAGGGGCATTTTTGAAAGAGATCTTTGCTAGGGAAGGGATACTTTGTGGTATTTTGATGTTCTCAATTTGAGAGTGTAGAAATTAGAAGGCTTTGTGAAAAACGTGGGATGAAACACAAGAGGACGGTATTGTATTACCCTCCGGAGTAATGGTGTGGTGGAGAGAGTAAATAGATTTCTCATGGAAGTGGTGCGGATTGCAGAGTTGAGTGGGAGTGATTATATAGTGAGAACTGTGCCAAAGACATATATCAAAGAACACAATCTGTGAAGAGAGTCGAATCTGCAGAAGGAGAGGTCAAAGTTAAGAAGGGGATGATGGGGAGCAAGGAAGAGGTCAAGTATGGACCACGAGAGAAGGTCAAGAATTGCTTAGTGGGCTGGTAAGAATGGAGAATGGTCAAGTGTGAAATTTGAGAAGAGATGTAAAGATAGGCAGAGGCTAATAAGTGCAGAAAGATTACATGTATCACTGCGAATGTACAAAACATGAATTTGATGTGCATTTATTTTGTTGAAACTTGAAGAAAGAATTATTTGTGTTCATTTCCCTGTAAGCAAACGATATGTGTTATGATTATCTGAAATCTTTATGAGTTCTGGCTCCGTGGTGATGGGGATAACATTGGATGGGAGTGTAGGAGCATGGTGTATCACTATCCATGCCTCCGGTTCAACATTTTGGCCTAACAAAACTCACTACCTTTATGGGTAGAGGTATATTTGGGCATCAGCTTTGAATTGGGAAACAGAGGTACCATCCATTCTGTCGATATAGGGCACCTAAGTGGGTGGTTGACAAGTGACACCCCAGTCATTTCCCCACTTACAGGTGGCCACATGGTCCCTCGCCGGCTCCAGGTGCACTCTCTGTTCCAGCCTGTCCCAATCACTGCAATGGCCTCATGTACATGTAGTTCACTTCTCTGTGTGTCCATTGTGGGAATTTTGTTTTGTAGTTTTTTTAAAGTTGAGAAACAGCAACCACGATGTTTCTCAACTCAAGCACTCCGGAAAGCATGGCTGGGCGCTAATAGCAATAAACCTCTCAATGGACTGGCATTAACAGGTCTGCTAATGGCCTTGGCCCATGTTAAGGCCTTCACTTCCTTGGGCGTGTAACTCAGCCCAGAGCCATTGCCTGTCCCATTAATGACTGCCAATCTCATGGTTTATTGCTAATGTAATGCAGATCTCTCATCGAATATAGTTGAGAGATGTGAGAGATGTCATTCGTACATCCATCCATCCCTCATCATATTTACCCCTCTGTGACTTGCACCCAAGAGAGCTTGAAAATCTAACTCTAATATAGTAATCAGAGGTAACTGTTGTGTTAATAACCACGCCGGCAAGGTTACTTAAGGTGGTTTATTAACACATGTAAAGAGATGTACACAAGACCCCCAACCTGCACAGAGGCTCTCATCAACTCACTAACTTTGAGAGATAACAACAGCATAACATTCTAATTAGAATGTTCTGACCTCATAAGCCAGGCATGGCACATAACATTCTATCCAATGTAATACATGGCATGCAAAAGCAATACAATGAATAAAGAACATATCATACAACGCAATGAGCATATACATAACACCCCCCCTCCCTTATATAAAAAAAAACCAATAACCACATACATTTTATAGCATCTAAAGTATTTGTGTGGTATCACAACACACCTGGTTGGCAAATATCACAGTATATAGACATTTCTTACTTTTTAATCTTGCCACTCTGGACATATTCCACACTTGCCCACTCTCCAATCTCACTGCATTCTCATAAACCTGTGTGACCCTTACCGGATCTGAATACAGTGGATCCCCCTTTTTGGGTATCACAGCTCTCCTTATCCTGATGAGATCTCCCACCTCAACTCTCGTTCTTTTTTTAGGAAATCTCTCATTCATCCTTTTCACCAATTTATCCTTTCGGTCGTTCATCCTTTTTCTTACCTCATCCACAACAATATCAGTTTCTCTTGCTCTTCCTAACCAAGCAGGTGACAACAGTGTGTTACCCTTGCGACCTCTCATAAGTTCGAAAGGACTAGTACCAGTTTCAATACACGGCGCCATCCCCAAAGCATACAATCGTTCCTTCACTGCTACTTTCTTGTCAAATCCACATGCGTTTGCTCCTCTGATAGCCTCCATTATGGACCGGTTTACCCTTTCAATCATTCCATTTCCCTGTGGATAATATAGGGCAGACCTTTTGTGCTTTATACCACACTTCACTAAATACTCTTCGAACAGTCTCCCAGCAAATTGCGGACCATTAACCGTATGTACGCTCCTGGGTAATCCTTCCCTTTCAAATATTCCAGACAAAAATTCCACAACCTGCTGACACGTCACATCCCTCAGTACTTTAAATTCAGTCCATCTTAAGAATGTGTCTACTAAAGCAAGGATAAATCTTCTTCGCCCCATTCCCATATCAACCGGTCCCAAAATATCAATTGCAACATCCTGCCACACTCCCTTGGGCGCTCGCACCTTCCCCATTGGCTGTGACACGGCCAACAAATTCTTCCCCGATTTGATACAATCGGCACACCCTCCAACCATTTTCTCAATCTCTCGCTCCAAACCTGGCCACCAATAATCGGCTTTGACTATTTCTTTAGTTTTGTACATTCCTATGTGTCCCTGATGTGCAGTTCTCACAAGTCTTTCCCTCAGACAACGTGGAACAACCAATTTATCCCACCGATAAACCAGCCCATCCTGCACAGACAATTCAAGCCTTACTTACCCATAATGCTCTTTCCTCACCGGACAACAATCTTTTTTCTGGCCACTCTTCTCTGATAAAACTCACTACCCGTTTCCACATCTCGTCCGACTCCATTATACGTGTCCATTCATCTTTTTGTATGATTTCTACTACAGTAGCAAAAAACATATTTCCCATCTCAGCAAATTTCTCTCTCTCCTCTTCCTTTCCTTCTTCTGTTCTTACCCTGGACGCATGGTCAGCTTGTACATTGGGCATCATTACAACCTTGGTGCTAAGTGCACCAACTTTACCACCATGGTGTAAACTCCGTTTACACCATGGTGGATGGCGAATTTACCGCCCCATTCCAAGGTGAGTGGGGCGGTAAATCCCCATTTCCCATTTTCCCTTCCCCATTCCCATTTTTGCCCCATAGGGCATAATGGGAGTGGGGAAGGCGCTAATTACGCCGCCGTAAATTACGGCGGCGTAATTAACACCATGGCAGGTTAGCGCCATGGATTTTAACGCCTGCTAAAAGCAGGCGTTAAAATCAGAATCAGGCGTTAAGGGTTAACGGTGGCGTTAACCCTTAACGCCTGAGTTGTAATGAGGCCCATTGTCTCTGCCTGAAACAACTTCTATAACAAATTTGTGACATTGTAACCTAGTCACCCAACAGGCAACTCTCCTTGACACTTTATCAAGGCCCTTTGTTTCAAATATGGCCTTCAATGGTTTATGGTCGGTTCTCAAAGTAAATTCTTGTCCCCACACAAAGTTTTTGAGTTTTTCTATGCCCCAATGACATGCCAGGGCTTCTTTCTCCAAAACGGAATAGTTAAGTTCAGCACCTTTCAACATGCGGGAAGCATGTAACACAACTTCTCATTTATATCTGCTTCCAATTGAGACATCACCACCCCTATCCCAGTATCACTGGCGTCTACAGCCAAAATGGTTCTCCTTCTAGTGTCATACATGCCTAATGGCTTTGCCATGTCAATCTTTTGTTTAATTCCATTGAACTCTCGCTCACATTCCTCGCTCCACATAAATTCTGCTCCCTTCTTCAAAATAGCCCTCAAAGCAGTTACACTTTCAGCATAGTTTTCCACAAATCTATGGTAAAACTCAATCGTTCCCAGGAAAGATCTCAACTCCGCCTTATTTTTGGGCGGTTGCATTCTCACAATACCATCCACTAGATCTCTTTTAGGCCTCAAACCTTCCTCTGAAATCTCATGGCCTAGATATTCTACCACCTGGGTTGAAAAAACACATTTTTCACCTCTCAATATTATCCCCCTTGCTCTAAAAATTTCCAAAACAATCTCAACTCTCTTTTTCAATTCTTCTTCACTTTTTCCACAAATCATGTCATGATGCCTACCTCCAAGGTGCCAGACAAGACCCAGCTACCCCAGAGGCAGACATCATGTCTTCAAGGGAAGTCACAACAGCCTCAAGTAGGGGCTCTTTGGACTCAGTCCTGGCGCCTTTGGCGCCAGGCTCATATCGGGCCACAGTCCTGGCGCCATAGGCGCCAGGCTCATAAAAGGGGACTTTGTGTTAAAGGTGCTTAGTGTTAACTTACCTGATGCAGACAATGCTGCAACATCCAGGCCCTCTGAGGCCTGAATGGGACTACTTTATCTTTGGAACTACTTAACCAAACAGGTGTGGTCAGGGGAGGAATACATACCTGAGAGGAAGGATACATACCTGGAACTACTTTGAAGGCTATTTAAGCCACGCCCAAGCAGCAACTCACGCTTCGCGTTGTTCTGCATCTAGCAGCTGGACGCTCACCGTGTTTGCTCCTGCATTCTGTCTTCTGCCACTCCTGCCAGCATCCTGGAACACCTGCAAAGAGAGAAGAGAAGAGAAAAGGGTAAAGAAGAGTCCTTACCTGCTAAATCCGCATTCCGGAGACATCTCGCCGACGGTCCTGAAAAGGAAGACATCCATTTAAAAGCACATTGCATCGATCGCTGCAGCGCCGCATCTCACTCACCTGTACAAGGTACCACCACGTTCTACGGCGACATCTGGACTCGCAGCCACATCACCGCGCCTAGGGAGAAAAAGACAAGAATAAAGGTGAGAGGGGAAAGAAAACAAGGAAACCTTAATTTCCATTACAAAGCTTACCTGTTGGGTTATTCCAACTTCATTTCGGGTCGGTGCCGCATCCTGGCATTTCCAGACCCCGGCCCCTAAGGGGAAAAAGAGACATCAGCGTTAGTGGGCGCATGAAAAGACGTTACCCAACGCCCATTAAAGACTTACCTGATTTCTTCTGGATTGATCTTTGTTTCGGGTCGGTGCTGCATCCAGGCATTTCCGGACCCCGGCCCCTATGGGGAAAAAAGACATCAGCGTTAGTGGGCGCATGAAAAGACATTACCCAAACGCCCATTAAAGACTTACCTGATTTCTTCTAGATTGAGCTTCGTTTCGGGTCGGTGCCGCATCCAGGCATTTCCGGACCCCGGCCCCTATGGGGAAAAAAGACATCAGCGTTAGTGAGCGCATTGATACAAGGACACTGAGAGGACTCTCATCAAGCTCACCAGAGTGTCATTCTTCGGTTCCACAGCTCTTCTCGGAATAGTTTCCGCACCTGAAAAAGAGACAACGAACAATTATTATTGCGGAATCATACTCATTAACAGAATCCTTACGGTACTATACCGGGAAAACAAAACTTGAACCCTCTACAATCAAAATCCCAGTGAAGTAACTGGATACAACGCACCCCTGCATGAGAAGCAGGATGGAGAGCTCAACCTTTCAAACACTAAGGTGAGACTTCACGTGGGGGTCGCAGGAGGGTTTCGTAGAGGGGTGAGGAGGGAGCGGGAGGCTTATACTTTCTCCCGCAGATTGTTAATACTCCCTTTTCACATACAGAAAGATATTCCTGCGAGCCAGACAAGCCAGATTCGAAGGTCCGGTCCAGTCCATCTTCCGGGTCCTGCGCTTCACCATAGAAGAAGCAACAACACTCCAAACCAGACCTGCGCCTGCGTGGGAGTCAGGTGAGCGTAACGGAACGTGAAGCCTACCTACAATTTCCCACCCGGGCGCTTTGGAAACTTCCGAGACAGACCAGCTGGCTCAGCTTTTGGGGGAATTAAGGGCAGAAGTACACTCCACCCGCCAGGAAACTAATGCTCTCAAAAGAGAATTAATCTTATCCAAGGAAAGAACTGATGACCTGGCCAAACGATTGTTGCAGGGTCAAGCAGGACAAACTCCTTTACCTAGTTCTGGGGGTAATGCCTTGTCAATGGTTTCGAATAACCCGGTACAAATCAATCTACCTGGAGACATGCCTTTGGCCTTGCCTGAACGTTTTGCGGGGGACCCCAAGAAATATGCCGTTTTTATGAACCAATGTCGCCTGCATTTTCTATGCAGACCTGGGGCCTTCCCTAATGATCAAACCAAGGTAGCCTTTGTATTATCTTATCTCAGTGGCTGTGCTGCCGATTGGTCTGTTCCGTTGGTAAGTCAGGATGACCCAATTCTCCAGGATTTTCAAAGCTTCCAGGCGAGCATGGAAAGATTATTCGCTCATCACTCTCAGGGACAGGCCCTTGACAACAAACTACTATCCTTACGACAAGGTAACCAAGATCTCTTATCTTATATTGCCACCTTTAATAGGCTGGTTGTAGAAACGGGGTGGCCCGAAAATAAAAGGATCACACTATTTCATCGAGGCCTCCGCGGAGAACTTAAGGATGTTCTAGCTCAAATAATAAATCCACCTCAAGCCTGCGCAGAATACATAGACTTAGTGGTCCAACTTGACCACAGACTGCAAACTAGAAAAGCAGATCGGTCCAAGTTCAAAACTCGAGTGCTGATCAAAACTCACGCTAACCCTAAGAGTACCAATGTTTCAGAACCTATGCAGATCGGCGGTGTTAAAGGACCATTGACGCAGAATGAACGAGAGAGAAGACGGCAAAAGCAACTATGTCTCTATTGCGGGACTTCTGGTCACTTTCTACGAGACTGCCCGGTAAAGCCACCTAAGAAGGGGGTTGGAGCCACGGACAACAATTTAATAGAACCTGATTCGGGAAACGGTGAAGCCCGACAAGCGTAGAGGTCCGCTTGCCGAGCTTGAAAACAGACTCTTTGACCTCGCATTTTGTTATGCCAATGGTGCTCGTGGACCCGAAACAGCCTCAGCGGTTGCATGCTATAAAAGCATACATCGACAGTGGAGCTATTGGAAACTACGTAGATCGTGAATTGGCCTCCAGGATTAATCTTCCTCTCCGTCCGAAAGTTAACAAGGATGTCATTACTACAGTAGATGGAACCGAAATAGCCTCAGGGCCGGTTACAAATTCCACTACAGAAATGACACTAGTGGGGCAGGATGGACATCGGGAAGCAATTGTGTTCGATGTAATCAAGGCCCCACAATTTCAAGTAATTCTAGGAATCCCTTGGTTAGAAACACATAATCCTCGAATTGACTGGCAAGCAAAGAGAATAACCTTTCCTGATTGTGAACTGACTTGTTATCCAAGAAATCCAGATATGGGTCTGGCCACAGTAACTTCCACCACGATACAACTACCGCTTGAATATCAAAAGTTCCAAGACGTTTTTCAAAAAGAACAGGCGAACACGTTACCTCCCCACCGGTCATACGATTGTCAAATCGACCTGGTACCCAATGCTCAACCGCCCTGTAGTAGGATTTATGCTCTTACTGAACCTGAGAACGTTGATTTGCATGAGTATTTAGATCAGTATCTTGCCAACGGTTTTATTCGCCCATCAAAGTCTCCTGTTTCCTCAGCTCTGTTCTTCGTGCCGAAAAAAGAAGGCGACCTTAGAACATGTATTGACTACCGCGCCCTAAATCAAATAACGATTAAGAATCGTTATCCTCTGCCTCTGATCCCTGAACTTCTTGACCAGGTAAAAGATGCTTGTATATACACCAAGTTAGATCTCCGAGGAGCTTATCACCTGGTACGTATAAAAGAAGGCGACGAATGGAAGACTGCATTCCGCACCAAATATGGGCTCTTTGAATATCAGGTGATGCCCTTTGGATTATGCAACGCACCTGCCGCCTTTCAATACTTTATGAATGATGTTCTTCAGGAACTTATCGATGTTTGTGTCATCGTATATATCGATGACATCTTGGTATACTCCTCCTCGGAATCCGAACACAGAAAACATGTCAGGGCAGTTCTTGAGAAATTGCGCCAGCACAACCTGTTTGCGAAACTCGAAAAATGCGTTTTTCATACCACAGAGGTCGAGTTTCTCGGATTCATCCTGACACCTGAAGGAGTCCGAATGGACTCGCGAAAGGAGGACGCCATCCTCAAATGGCCATCTCCTAACTCTGTTAAGGGGGTTCAGAGTATGCTTGGCTTTGCCAATTTCTATTGAAGATTCATCCCAGAATTTTCTCGAGTGGTTCAACCCATAACAGCCCTCTTACGGAAGAATAAATGTTTCGAATGGACTCCTGAGGCAGAACAGGCCTTTCAAGACCTAAAGACCAAATTCACCTCTGCCCCTGTATTGAAGCATCCGCACCCAGATCTCCCTTACATTGTTGAAACCGACGCTTCCAGTTTGGCCATGGGTGCTGTCTTGTCTCAAAGGGATCCAGAAACTAACCAGATGCACCCTGTAGCCTTTTGGTCCAGGAAATTCACGGCTCCTGAAATCAATTACGCAATCACCGACAAAGAATTACTAGCTATTAAGTCCGCCTTCAAGGCTTGGCGTCATCCTCGGCGCAAGACACACCATTACAGTGATTACAGATCACAGGAATTTGCAATATCTAAAAACGGCCAAAGCCCAATCATCCCGCCAACTCCGATGGGCTTTATTCTTTGCAGACTTTGATTTCATAATCACCTACCGCCCTGGTTGCAAGAATGGCAAAGCGGACGCTTTATCCCGGATTGGAATGGATGAAACAAATTCAAACTTAGAACCAGTACCAATTATACCCGAACAAAGAATTTTAGGCTTGACCTCTTTACAAACTATAGAGGACGTTCAAACTCGAGTTAAACAACTTTTAAATTTCACAGCCTTGCAAGAATGAACTCAAAAGGGGTCACACTTTTCCGTTAATAACGATTTACCGTACTTCCAGGGGCGGTTATTTCTGCCCAACAAAGAACTGCAAGAATTGGTCATTGCTCACTATCATGATACATTAATGGAAGGACATCCTGGTATCGCAAAAACTGAGGAAAAGATCAAACGACAATTCTGGTGGCCATCCTGGAGAAAAGACATAAAATCTTTTGTGATGTCTTGCAGAGTTTACGCCCAAAATAAAGGTCAAAAGAAGAGACCAGCCGGTCTCCTACAACCCTTGGATATTCCACCGGCCCCTTGGCACACCTTGTCAATGGACTTTATTACCGACCTGCCTCCTTGCTATGGATATAACATTATCTTTGTAATCGTGGATCTGTTCTCCAAGATGGCCCACTTTATCCCTTTAAAAGGGGTACCTTCAGCCTCCATCTTGGCCAAGGAATTTCTGGAAAACATAGTTCGTATGCATGGTTTTCCATCCATATTGATCTCAGACCGAGGAAGCCAATTTATTTGCCATTTTTGGAGGAATTGTTGCCAACTGGCACAAATTGATGTACGCTTATCCACTAGTCACCACCCCCAGACCGATGGTCAAACTGAGAGGACTAACCAAACCCTTGAACAATATCTTCGGTGCATGTTGCATCAATCTGAAAACAGCTGGAAAGATATTCTATGGATCGCAGAATATGCATATAACAATTCTGTACATTCTGGAACAGGACTAACCCCTTTTTACACCTTGTATGGTCATCATCCTAGAACCTCAGACCTAGACCCTCCTCAAAACCTGGAAATGCCTGCAGTTGATCATTTGCATTCTACTATAACCCAAGCCTTCAAGGAAGCTACAACTCATTTGCAACAAGCCAAGAAAAAATACAAAGAAAATGCTGATCTACATCGGAGTGAAGCACCTTCGTACCAGATTGGAGACCAGGTGTGGCTGGCAACCAAGCATTTGCCTCTCAAAGGACCGCAGACTTTTAATCCCAGATACATTGGACCCTATCCCATCAAAGCTATAATTAACCCGGTGGCCTTTAAACTCGATCTACCAGCCAACATGCGAATTCATCCCGTTTTTCATGCATCACTGTTAAAACCGGTGCAGCCTGGAACCAGACTAAGCAAACCACCTGAACCAATTCAAATCGATGGGGAATTAGAATTTGAAGTTAAGGACATATTGGATTCCAAAATGTTAAAATCAAAACTCTTCTATCTAGTTGATTGGAAGGGGTACGGACCTCAGGAAAGATCTTGGGAACCAAGTGACCATGTACACGCCCCGCGATTAGTGCAAAGATTCCACCGAAAATTCCCAAGCAAGCCGAAACCCCCGGAAAGGACGACCTTGGGAGGGGCCTTGGGAGGGGGTACTGTCATGATGCCTACCTCCAAGGTGCCAGACAAGACCCAGCTACCCCAGAGGCAGACATCATGTCTTCAAGGGAAGTCAAAACAGCCTCAAGTAGGGGCTCTTTGGACTCAGTCCTGGCGCCTTTGGCGCCAGGCTCATATCGGGCCACAGTCCTGGCGCCATAGGCGCCAGGCTCATAAAAGGGAACTTTGTGTTAAAGGTGCTTAGTGTTAACTTACCTGATGCAGACCATGCTGCAACATCCAGGCCCTCTGAGGCCTGAATGGGACTAATTTATCTTTGGAACTACTTAACCACACGGGTGTGGTCAGGAGAGGAATACATACCTGAGAGGAAGGATACATACCTGGAACTACTTTGAAGGCTATTTAAGCCACGCCCAAGCAGCAACTCACGCTTCGCGTTGTTCTGCATCTAGCAGCTGGACGCTCACCGTGTTTGCTCCTGCATTCTGTCTTCTGCCACTCCTGCCAGCATCCTGGAACACCAGCAAAGAGAGAAGAGAAGAGAAAAGGGTAAAGAAGAGTCCTTACCTGCTAAATCCGCATTCCGGAGACATCTCGCCGACGGTCCTGAAAAGGAAGACATCCATTTAAAAGCACATCGCATCGATCGCTGCAGCGCCGCATCTCACTCACCTGTACAAGGTACCACCACGTTCTACGGCGACATCTGGACTCGCAGCCACATCACCGCGCCTAGGGAGAAAAAGACAAGAATAAAGGTGAGAGGGGAAAGAAAACAAGGAAACCTTAATTTCCATTACAAAGCTTACCTGTTGGGTTATTCCAACTTCATTTCGGGTCGGTGCCGCATCCTGGCATTTCCGGACCCCGGACCCTAAGGGGAAAAAGAGACATCAGTGTTAGTGGGCGCATGAAAAGACGTTACCCAACGCCCATTAAAGACTTACCTGATTTCTTCTGGATTGATCTTTGTTTCGGGTCGGTGCCGCATCCAGGCATTTCCGGACCCCGACCCCTATAGGGAAAAAAGACATCAGCGTTAGTGGGCGCATGAAAAGACATTACCCAAACGCCCATTAAAGACTTACCTGATTTCTTCTGGATTGAGCTTCGTTTTGGGTCGGTGCCGCATCCAGGCATTTCCGGCCCCCGGCCCCCATGGGGAAAAAAGACATCAGCGTTAGTGAGCGCATTGATACAAGGACACTGAGAGGACTCTCATCAAGCTCACCAGAGTCTCATTCTTCGGTTCCACAGCTCTTCTCAGAATAGTTTCCGCATCTGAAAAAGAGACAACGAACAATTATTATTGCGGAATCATACTCATTAACAGAATCCTTACGGTACTATACCGGGAAAACAAAACTTGAACCCTCTACAATCAAAATCCCAGTGAAGTAACTGGATACAACGCACCCCTGCATGAGAAGCAGGATGGAGAGCTCAACCTTTCAAACCCTAAGGTGAGACTTCACGTGGGGGTCGCATTAGGGTTTCGTAGAGGGGTGAGAAGGGAGCGGGTGGCTTATACTTTCTCCCGCAGATTGTTAATACTCCCTTTTCACATACAGAAAGATATTCCTGCGAGCCAGACAAGCCAGATTCGAAGGTCCGGTCCAGTCCATCTTCCGGGTCCTGCGCTTCACCATAGAAGAAGCAACAACACTCCAAACCAGACCTGCGCCTCCATGGGAGTCAGGTGAGCGTAACAAATCAGGACATCATCCTGGAAACACCACACTCCATTTAGATCCTTTAATAGCTTATCCATAACCTTCTGGAACACTGAGGACTCAGAAATTAACCCAAAGGGCATGCGGCGAAACTGGTAAACTCCAACATAAGTAATAAAAGCGGTAAGTTTTCTGGACTCCACATCCAAATTTATCTGGTGGTACGCACTCGCCATATCTAATTTGGCGACGAATTTTGCATTCCCTATGCGACTCAGATGCTCTCCCATATTGGGAAGCGGATGTCGATCAGCAACCACACAACGATTAAGTTCTCTTAAATCTACACAAACTCTCAAGTCACCATTGGCCTTTTTCACTACCACCACTGGGTATATCCATTCAACGGCTTTGGCAGGTTCAATTATTCCCTCTCTTTCTAACTTCCTCAATTCTTCACTCACCGCAGCTCGCATCAATAATGGCAAAGGCCTAAGTTTAGCCGCCACCGGTACACTACCCTCTTTTACCTTTATCTTATGTAACATACCTTTGAGACAGCCCACTCCCTTACCAAAGACTTCAGGATATTTAGCAATGATGTCTTGACCTTTGTAAACAGTTTTGTCTAAACTGTCATTGTCGCCCACATTGAGAACCTGTTCCTTGCTGTTGGGATCGAGTTTGATACCCAGTCCCCTTTGCTCCCTCCACCCAAGCAGAGTCTCACCCTTCTCAGTGACATAAATTATTCCATGAGTTATCCTACCCTTGAATTTAAATTTAGCCTTGCAACATCCTAATATCTCAATTTTACTTCCATTGTATCCACCAGGATTCTTATCCGAGGGACTCAAATCTCCCATACATCCTCCAATTATATTTTCATACACCAACCTGGACATTAAGGTGATTTTTGAACATGAATCAGCCAACATCTTTACTTGATGACCATTTACTTCCACCCAAGCAGAAGGGTGTTCACAGTCATCATAATCTGAACAATAAACCATATTCACTGTAACAATTTCATTTTCAGAAGCTTCTCCTTCTTCTGATGAAATAATCTCATTTTCATCAATCATCATTATCCCTTTCCCACCACCAATGCGATAATTTTTGCAACAGTTTTCAAAATGACCCCATCTCTTGCAAATGCTGCAATTGATCCGTCTCCCTGGACACACAGGAGAGGTGGAAAAATGGTGTGCACTACCACAACGGTAACATAATCTATCATCTCTTTTGGCACTGCCTTGCATACTGTCTTTTTGATACCGTTTAATGCTCAGATCATTTGCGCCCCTTTGTTTTGACTAGAACCACTCTGCTTGGATGATTTTATCTTATGCCTCTTTTTCTCCCTCGTACCATCCTTCTTTTTATCACCCACTCTCAGAACCTCTGTGGATTGGCTAGTCTTAGGCACATTCACTGATAACTTGGCCACACACTGTAGTGTATGCTCAATTCTTTTGGCTATACCAGTCACTTCCTTCAAATTAGGGTCATCTTTAAGCCACACTTCCTCACGTATTTTGTCACTAGAACAATGTAGCATAAATTGGTCTCTTATGTGTTCGTCCAATCCCCCACCAAATTTACAATTTAATGATAAATGCCTCAAAGCAGTAATGTAATCCTCCACCGACTCCCCTTCATGTTGATACCTCATACCGAAGTGGTACCTCTCGAGTACAGTGCTTATTTTGGCTTCAAAGTGCTTATCAAGTTTAGCCAATGCCACATCAAAATCCGTTGCTCCGTCTTCCAACTCTAACTCCGAGGCATCAGGAAGAGTATCATAAATCCTTTGGCCCTCATACCCAAGAAAATGCATCAGCATCGTAACCCTGCGTTCCACAGACATACCATTCCCACATGTGGCCTTAACATAATGTAGGAATCCCTTCTTCCAGGGGGCCCATTTGATTCTCAGTGAGCCTGGAGTGGGCAGGAACATTTGCGGACCAGGTACTCCTGATAAAGTCATCTCCTCACCAGCTGTCTGGCGGTTGCTGATCTGTGCAAGTTCCCTGACTACCTTGACACGATATCCACAGGGTAGCTGGGGTCTGCCACCAAAATATCACCAAAGGAATGTCACCAAACTCCAAATTGTCACGTTTTACCTTCTTACCAAAATGCCACTCAAAATGACACACTTTTGTTTCCACACCAAAGAGTGTCTTTGCACAGTGGGGCAACGTGTCCACCACCTCCCAGCTGGCCAACCACAATCGTTTTTCCTCTCCTCACCTGTGATCCTTGGGCTGCTGTGCTGAACTTCCCCACGCGGAGCTTCACACGCAGCACTCACAAATAATAAACACAAATGCTGACCGCCTCCCCTTCAGGGCCCTGGGCGGTTATTCCGATGCTGTCACTTTAACAGCTCAAGCAAAACCAATCGGGAGCTAGCAACAGCGTGTTGCCTCCGCCGTAGGCGTTTACAGGTTGCGGGTGCGTCGCTCACCTCCTTTCCTTTCCTGATTTGGCTTGCACGCACCCACATGACAAGTTACGTGGACTTCCCTTTCCTGCTTTAGCTTGCACGCACTCACGTGACGAGATACGTGGATGGCTCCTTGTCTCCACACTTGCCGGCGTCGCTCCGGGGGGGGGGTGGAGAAAGCACTCCCCAGTGCATCGGAGCCGGAGGGGAGGCCCGGGCTGCTCCGCCCAGATGCCTGGACGCCCGCTCACCTCCTTTCCTCGGCGCCGCCTCCCAATGCCGCCTCCCGGACTCCAAGCACTCTCGGGGAAGTCCTCAGTTTCTCCGCTTTGCTCTCCAGCCTGCCGAGGCGGCGCGGGCAGAGGCTCGCTGGAGGGACTGTTGCGCTCCTCCTCTCAGTATCGGAGCGCCGCAGCAGGACGCTTCAGCGAAGGTAGGCAACACCGTCCGTTCGCCCTCTGGTCGGGGGTCTTGTAATCCGGGGCTGATGCTAGTGAGGCACTACTAGCATAGCACATCCCATCCTCGTCGCCAATGTTGTGTTAATAACCACGCCGGCAAGGTTACTTAAGGTGCTTTATTAACATATGTAAAGAGATGTACACAAGACCCCCAACCTGCACAGAGGCTCTCATCAACTGACTAACTTTGAGAGATAACAACAGCATAAGTATTCTAATTAGAATGTTCTGACCTCATAAGCCAGGCATGGCACATAACATTCTATCCAATATAATACATGGCATGCAAAAGCAATACAATGAATAAAGAACATATCATACAACGCAATGAGCATATACATAACAGTAACCATCTCCAACGGGGGGGCCAATGATCTAACATGTCCCCCTTTAGTTTTAGGCACATTAAAGATTAGGTGCATCTTTTAACAATAAATACTTACAGTTTCCAGCAGACGATGGAGGGCACATTCTTTACAGGCCAGGAGAAAGGCATAATTAGCAAAAAGCAAGATGGGAACAAACTGCCCCTGCCCTGATGTGACGTCTAACTCCTAAGACACTTGTCCAGATCTTTTAAAAATATGTTGCAAGGTTTTGTAGCTAGTTCACTGTGTTGGTGAACGCCTACCTGCAAAGGGGACCACAGGGTAGACTCCTCCACTAGGATAAACCAGACCTGGTTCTTACTTTGCAAGTGGGAAACCTTTGAGATTAGTGTGTAGCAGTGTTGTAGTGTGAGTTTAGATTTTGTTTGCAGTGTAAGGTTGTATAGTTATGTTAGAAAAATACATCTTTTCTAGACAATGCATGTGGTAACCTTAATGTTGGCTTTCCTAATGTGTGTAGACATTATTGTCTGTTTGGGATGCTGTTAGGGATCTTAACATTGACATTCTGCCCTTTTATAGACTTAACCTTGTTATATGTATAAATCTTAAAGATTTGTAAAACATTTTCTTTCAACTACTTTCAATTTTTCTCACGTTGATGTGGTTCATAGTTGTAGTCTGGGCATATTGCATGAATGTTGTCTTGGTGTCAGATAATGGAATTGCCCTCCAGAAGACTTGGGCACTGGAGCCAGTCATGCTACAAGGTTGCCAGTCCTTTTTCGTGCCTGCGATGAAGGGCACAAAGGGCAGGCTATTGGGAGGGCTACTGGTCTGGATTGAAGCCTCTTTATGTTGGGAGGTAAAGGAAGTTATAACTCATTCTGTAGATGTGCAAATGCGTATTATTAAGATCAACAAAGTTGAGTCGCTACTTTTAGTTCACATCTATAATAAGTGTTCGAGCCCAAATGGTTTGCCATGTCTAGAGTGTCTCCAAAATGTGTTATTAAATAATAATTCTATATTGCCATGGAAACATTTTATATCAGTGCTGGGAGACTTTCATTTTCAATTGGAACCACTTAATAACTTGGAAGGGCTATGGGACGACCAAGACCTGGCTTGGGATATTCAAGCCCTGGTTGTGGCCTTCCCACAAAAAACGCATTGTCAAGCTGCTCAATCGTCTAACATCAAGTACCATTTAAATCTAAGGGCTTGTAACGGTAAATTTGTCAATGATCAACCAGCCAAAAAGACTTTTACTGGGCATAATGGAAGCTCATTAATCAATTATATTTTCATCTCTGCGACTGACTGGGCACGGGTGAACGACTTCAGAATACTCGGTAGGATAGAAAATGACCTCCTTCCTCTAGCCATCAGCCTTTTGTGGGATTTGTTGAGGCCTAGCTCTGGAGTTATTGCCTTCGGACCACTACAGCTTGATGCTGAGGGTATGGCTCGTGTATGCCGCATTCCTGGACAATATAGAATATATTTGTAATCGGGGCAGCAAGGATGCTACAATCTTGACAGAGTTCGAAAAACATAAGGGTAACATCTTACCGTATGTATTAGTTCCCGCAATAGCAAATAAACAAAGAGCTGTGGGTGGGGCTGGATGGTACGATGGAGCCTGTTGCGCCGCAAAAAAAGCCATTGTAAAATGTATTGGTGACCCATTGGGGGTCGACAAACCTAAACTGAGGCTCTGAAGACTCAAATATAAAAACCTAATTCTTAAAAAAAAGAGAGACATTTTGGCTGGGAAATGGGAGGGGCTATTTAATGCCCATTATGCCAGAGACAACGTCCTATTTTGGAAATGGGTGTCTGATAATGAGTCCAAAGGGGACCAATCATTGGTTTGTCGCATTGGTAACGAAGAGAACGTAGTGTGCCTTTTTCTACTTTGTACTCTACTGTCTCTCCTCTACTCCCCCCCGTAACCTTTCACTGCATGCCAGTTACGAAGTGTCGTAGATTACTCATAAGGAAGTTGAGGGTGCCATTGGTGCTGCAAAGAGTGGCAAGGCGGCAGGGCTGGACTTTATACCAACAGATCTATTTAAATATGAGCTGTGTATGTGGGCCCATACGCTCTGTCAGATATTTAATGCTATATTGGCCACAGGGAGGATTCACAATGCCTGGCGTAAAGCTATCATTGTCCCAGTGTATAAGAAGGGCAAAAGGGATATTCTGGCTAATTATAGACCTTTCTTCCTTTTGGACGGGGCCGGGAAGTTGTTCAGTAAAGTCATATTGAACCATCTACAACTCTGGACTGATAGCAATGATGTGATTAGCGTATATCAGGCTGGATTCCAGAAGGGTCGGGGAACAGTGGACCAATGCCTTATGCTTTACCTTATAGCTCAGAACTGCACTGTCTCTTGTAAAACGCACCTGTATGTGTTATTTCTGAACTTGTGGACTGTATTTGATTCCGCGACTCGTATGGAGTTGTGAGGGTTTGATGAAGCTAAGATGCCCCAGTACCTTATCACTATATTATGACGTCTTCACTCTGACATGGAAGCTTGTGTTTGATAAGGTCTGGGAGGTGAACAGACAACCTTTTTTCGAGTAGGCTTGGGTGTCAGGCAGGGATGTGTCCTGGCCCCACTATTATATAACATCTACGTCCAGGAGATCATAGACACACTATTAAGTGGGTGCCAGGACCGCCCTAAGCTGCCCTCAACCAAGTTCCCGGCCCTGTTCTTTGCGGATGATGCAGTCCTTATCGCTAACACGCCCCATGGTCTCAAGCAATCCCTTTCTGTTTTTTGAGGAAGTGTAGAGACGCTGGTCTTACTGTAAACACGTCTAAAAGAAAGTCAATGGTTAGACCAAATCACAGGACGTATATTTCAATTAACCTGACGATAGAGGACAACCCATTTGAACAGGTCAAGAGCTTTGACTACCTCAGAGCAAGATTCCAGGCAAGCCAAGGATGGGTGACCCAGACTAGTAGGGCGGCCCTCACACTGGAAACATTTAGCGGCTCTAGGTTATCCTTTTTTTCCCCATCTTGGACGTGGTGTTTTATCACCAGCATTGGGGCTATACCAGAAGCAAGCATTATCAGCAGCATTTTATGGATCAGAACTATTGGGGTCTGTGACAGTTGAGAGAATGCTTGTTAGCAAAAGCTATTTTGTGAAGACATTATTATTATTACACATTAGTGCACCAACTGCACTTGTCCATCTAGAATATAGCACCACTCCTCTGTACACAGAAATAGTGTTCAGACCAGTATCCTTCTGGGTAAGAGTATGGCCTCAACCTTGCCTAAGGCACTGTAGGGATGCATTGCTACATATTATTTCTCTTGATGGAGGCAAAAGCTTGAAATGGAAAGCCTGTGTGAAAAATCTAGTGATCAACCTGAAAGCGAGCGTGTTTTGGGAAAAAACAGAGTCTCTGTGCTTCAAGCCTGACTTGGCTCAAACATCGTTTTAATCAAAGAGCATGGGACCATCTTTTCCTCGATGTCTCGAGACTAAATCTGGGCTTGGAGTATTTGGAACATGAGCAGGAGTCTGGCCCTAAGGCTTACTTAGATGTAATTAGGACAGTTTACGAAAGATCGCTGTATGCAAGGTTCAGACTAGGACTTCTGCCCATCGCTGCTTTTACGCACACATGGGAGGGCTCTGCCTCTGACAAATGCCCAATGCGTGGAGCTGGATAGGAGAGAGTTCCACACTTGCTTCTCCTCTGCAAGTCGACCCTGCGGCTAAGACGGATATATTTGAGACCTATCCTGCTGGAGGCTGGTATCTACTCACTTGGCCCTGCACAACTATGTCTAAGTCAATGTTGTATTCCTTCAGTAATGTGTGCTGTTGCCCGTTCATTGCGTGGAGCATGGCTGCAGAGGAGGGAGATGCTGACAATGTGACGATGCCATATGCCAACTCTGCACTAGTATTGCACAACCAATAAGTGTTCTAGGCTCTGAGCATAGCTCTGCCAGTATTGTTTTTTTTATGTTATTTTTAAGCTTTTGTTAACACTGCTTTTTATGTATTAATGTGAGATATGGAAGGACTCTCCTTTTTTTAATGCTTTTATCTTTTAATGGAATATTATGTTTTTTATGCTATCTGAACCTGATGAGTCATTGTTGAATAAAGGTTTTTCAACAAGATATGTTACTGGTATATTTAATTTCTATATATGTGGCAACTACTGTGACTGTGAACGGTGGAGGTGGGATTCGGTTGAACACCGTAAATTTGACAGGGCCCATTACAATGTGAACTAAGGCGTCTTCTGTAGAGTGTGTGTTAGCTTTGTCTTCCTACGTGTCTTATACACATTTTGCTGGTAGCTATTGTAGAGTGTTGTATTCCACGTTTATTGTGGGCTCACACATTCGATACGTGTGTGCTGCTGTTGGTAATGGTGTCAGCTTTTGTATGTGCATGCATCATTCGCAAATGCTTGTTGATTGATGCTATGATCTTACTGTGCAGTTCTGACTTGCTCTATTAAATTTTGCACCGGTGTGTGCATTCTAAAGTACAACATATTCTTATTCATCTATTGTTGTCCATTGCATTTTGTGTTGTTTCTGGGTTGGGACGTTTGTTACACGTGTGCTGGTGAAATGTGGTATTTTCAATACATCTTACATGCGCATTCTTTCACCATTTCAGACAGGCATGTTGTTGGTGGCCTGTTGTCTGCGATTGTATTGTGTTTTGATTATGGGTTCCTGCAATTGTTAAGTGCATGTTGTTGTTCATCTGTTGTGGCGCGTGGCATTCCATGCATGGGTTTAGATATGTGTTGCATGCGTGCTGGTAGAATGTGGTGCTTTCTAACCTCTTCAATGAGCATTCTCCCTAGGTTTGTTACACAAGAGTTGTTTTCAGCCTATTCTGTGCCATGGTAGTCTGTGTTGATTTTGAGTTCCTATGTTTGGTACCGATGTGCCGTTGCACATGACAGGGTGTGTTTGTCTGAGCATGTGCCATCTGCAAATGTGCATCTCGGTGTTTTTTGTTCTTTCATTACTTTCACTTCTTTGATGACATGACTTATGCATGTGTTGGCGATATTATGGTTTGCAATATTCCATGCTGATTGTGTGATTATCTCGTGTTAATGCATGTGCAATTGTTGGAGATTATATTCTACTGTGATTGAAAGTTTATGTGTGTGTTACACGCGTGTTTGTGATGGGATGGTTTGTGGATATCGAGATGTGTCATCCACACAAGTCAGTTAGTGGCTAGTATGCTCGTACTGTGCTGCTCTCAGTAAATCAATGGATTTTCAAAAGTGAATTTCTTGAGTTTGGCTGATCGGATCTTCAAAATTCTTGCAGTCTGCCTAAGAGCCAGATGAGGTCTAGGTGTGTGCTGAACATCTCAACAAATCAAAGAAGACCATTTTGATATATATGAGTCTCGAAATGGGTGTTTTGGGGGTCTATGAAAACCCCAATCCAATGCAAAACAGACTATTTTTCACATTCTTTTTAAACTTGAAAACATCCATTAAAATGCATGACTTCTGACATGGGTGTTTGCAGGTGGCAGGATCAGTTATTTGGCAAATTTGGTGTACTTTCATGGATGGATGGGGCCAATGGTTACATGTATATTTATTACAGTGTCAAACCCGACCACATTGCACATGTTTCCCCTTCTCTTCTGCTTGACTGTCTTCATTCCCGACAACAAAGATTAAGAAAAGGTTTTTGTGTGCATGCATGCTGTGAACGCAGTAAGCCAGTTGGAATCGGAGTTGGTCCAAGAGAGAAAGTGGATGTTCTTTTGTATGTGTGAGACTGTGTGTCTTTGTATGTGTGTTTAAGTGTGTGTTTAAGTGTGTGTGTGTGTGTGCGTGTGTGTGTGTGTGTGCGCGCGCGCATGTGTGCATGTTTATGTTTGTTCAGGGGTGGACCAGCACCACAAATTTGCTATACTGTAGCTGGCATATATTGTGTGCACCAGACTGAAAGTATTTTACAAGGCCATGCTTGCATATTTCTGTGGAAACTGGCAACATAAGCATGTGCATTTCAGTGGCATTCTTTACATTCATTGATGACACCATCCTGAATGTGTTTTACTGTGTCAGTGCTGGCATATTTCTTATAGCATCAGGAACTGTTTTTTTTACAGGGCCTCACTAGTATATAGTGTGAACACAGTCAGCATGCATGTATTTATAGAGCCATGCTGGCAAACATTTGGGCCCGGGCAGCATGGGCAGATGTTTTACAGGACCAGATTGGCATATATTTTATAAACAGTCATCATGAATGTTTACTTTACAGTGGCAGTGATGGTATATATTGTGAACACCAAGTGTTTTACAAAAGCAATGCTATCATTCATTTGTGCTTAGACAGCTTGGAACAGTCTTTTACAGGGTCTTGCTAACATATATTGTGGAAACTGGCATAATGAACATACATTTTACTGTGGCAGTGCAGACATACAATGTGGACACCATCATGAAAGTGTTTAGAGTTTAGAGTCGCTGTGCTAGTATACATTGTGGGAGCAATACTCCCATATTTTGTTGGTGACCACACATCTATTTATTAGATTGTCCATGTGTTAGCCTACATAACCAATGGTAAATTATATGGCACTCTATACATTTTTTCTCAAACATTCGGCTGTAAAATGCACATTTTCACCCAATCATTTTAAACATGTTTTTAGGCGGGTATCCCTTCAAATGCCTGTATGTTGTGTCAGGCTCTTTTGCTACACTCAGTCGCTGAAGCTAATTTGGAGGAAATATTTAAACGCTTCCAATGAAATAATTGAGTTGTCCAGGTGTTGGCAAGAATTTCACTCCCTAGAAATCAATTATACATTTGTGTTAGGCATATATCAATAGAGAGTTAAATTAAATGCATGTGTCATTGAGCAGCTGAAACATACAAACACAGATGCTGAAATGATAACAGTTTAAGAGTAGTAACCCTGTCATGGTGCTAAGGTCAATGCTGTGACTTTGTATTAGCACTACTTAAAAGTTCAATTTATTCGTTCATTTGTTACCTTCAATAGGTTGTGATGTAGTTTCCTAAATGTACCAAGCTGTGTTCAATTAGCTTGAATTGAATAGTTTTTTAAGTAATGGTAACACATTAGTTACTCAACGTGAAAAGCCTTACATTCTGGAAACCCTTTTTGTAAGTGCCAAGCCTAGACATTGAATACAGCCATTGTATTTGGAAACACTTATGGCTCCAGTCAAGTGAAATTACTTTTTTTTACATTTGCAATTTTGAACAAATGTTTTCTAGGAATGGTATGACGCACATTGTAATAGGTCAACTTTTATTGCGCTAATTGTTCAGTGCAGTTTTGAACACTGGTTCTCATGTATGCCAAATAGTGTCTTTATGCTTCTGCTTGTAGAGGGGCACTAGGTATGCATGATACTGCCAATCACCTGGACCCTCCCCCCACCACTATTTGGACTCTGGGCCGCCAGCCAACTCTCTTGGAGGTTTAATCCAGCCTTGGCTGTTTTAGGCGGCTCATTCTGGGCCGCGGTTCCTCTCTGCTGCATACCGCACACAGGATGACCTGTGGGTTCAATGCCCACTTTGTGCGCTTAGTCTTCTGCAGTGTGAATATGTTTTGCACTCCGCCCATGGTAAATGGAAAATGAAAGGAAACAGTTTGTTTTTTGCCCCTGTTTCGCGACTGTGGATCCATTTTGTGAAAAAAGTGCAAATTGCATGCAGGGATCCGCCATTGTTAGCACCTCTTTCAGTGTTCAGCTTTTTTTCAAAATGCAACGCAAAACTAACGAATGAACACAAGCACAATCACCTGTTTTATAAATGCCCCCTGCCACTTATGCCTTGCAGATGGGTTTTACAATGGATTCGTATGGAATTCACCTGCTTCTAGTAGGTGTTAAATGTAGGCGTATTGCACATGAAAGCAATCATTTTACACCTGCATGAAAATCTCATCAGGCGTTTGAACATGTGGAGGAATGCACATTGGTAAAGCTACCTGAGTCCGTTCTGTGCCTCTAAGTCACCTTCAAATGAATTGAAAATCCCAAGAAAGACTTCAACAATTTACTGCTAACCTTTACATGTTACTTTTACATTCCGCCCCTTATAAAATGGCCGCCTGTGTTCATTTTACTTGGCAAATGTGGACAGGAGATTTCAGTTATTGCTAACTTTTTGTTATTCAAATGTTATTCCCTAGTTAATGTTGATGTTGCTGGGTCTTGTCGCATGCACAGTTGCCACTTGCGTAGTCTCTTGGCGCTCTGGCAGATCTGTAATGCAAGGAGGGTTTGGTGGGGTTGTTTGTAGGGTTGAGAGGGGAAAGAGCAGGGGAGCTTTGATGTGCTGTTGGTAGCTTCAGTTCATCCTGTTTCCAAACTGTCAGACAGAAAATGATTATTCGAAAATCATAACGCTTTCACAGAGATCCCCAAATACACATGAAATGCAGAATTGGGGACTATTGAATAATGGTTCCCACAGAGAGAGCACGAAAAATGGCTCCAGGATCGGGGAACTCATCACATCATCTCCAGTGGTAAAGGAGCCGCTAGCAGGAGCTACATTTGGAATTTACTGCACAGCAAATAAACCTGTTGGGCTTTTGGGCACATATCATTTTCAAGGCACTATACTCCTCACAACACCTCATGCCATTTGGCAGAGTGGTGGTCGCTATTTAAACAGTCAATATTGTTATTCAAATACATAACACTGACAAAAGTTTCAAACAGGAGAAAAATGTGTTTGTGTTGCTTTTCAAAGGAGTCTTTTTTTCGGCACTGATTTATGACGTTATTCTGAGGATTGGCTCGGATTTATGGATAGCGATATTGAAGCGCTTTGAAACACAGTGTATAGGCACTATATAAATAAACTATCATATCATATCATAGAATAGCTGCAGATGGGCGGGAGTGGGCGATAAACGATGCCGAGAGGCACTATGAATGATTATAAGCAAGGTTTTTCCGGTCTCATGCTGCACAGTAGATGTGCTTTCCCTCACACGCCTTGCTGTAACGTTCAACACGTGTGTGCTCTCTTGCTAAGAGCAGACAGTAAAAACGAGAGTTGTTTTTCGCTTCAATATTTTTCACCCTTTAAGGATGGGCGCTTATTTTCGTGCATCCGTGCCTTTCTTTGCAATGTGTTCAGCAGCAAAGAATGTTCTCAGAGTTCTGGCTGGAGTGACGGCAGCCATTTTGCAAAGCTGGGAGCAGCGTGGACTCCCCAGCCTGGGTCACATCCATGAATATGTCTTTTTTTGGTTTTTGTTAACGCAACAAACAAGAAAACTCCGACTTATTGAGAAGCTCTCCTTACAAATGCTTTGGGGACATTTATTTGGCAGTCAAAGGAACAGCTTCATCGAAGCACCCCCCGCCCCCCGCGGCCCCCACCTGCGCCCATTATTCCGCGCACCCCGTGTGACCCCCGCCTGCATTGGATCTGGGCCTCCTTTTCCTCTGTTGTCCTCCAAGCCCCAGTGCCATCAATGTGTTGTGAAAACAGTCCAGACCTCCCCATTCTTCTCCATTATCGGCATGAAGGGGCCTTACACGGGGAGCCGTCTTCGGCTGCTATGGGTATGAAAGCAGTGCGGTTTCATTCACAGGGATGAGGATGTGGCACAGCACCCCCTGAAGTGCCAGAGGGGCGGAAGCCATCGGCTTTGTGCAGTGAGCAGCCCCACCTCTGGCTGAGTGGCTGGTTCTCGTCAATGTTTACCAAAGTGCTGGTAAGGGTCCATCTAGTTGGAAGAAAGAATGAGATTTTATTCACCATACCTGGTGCATCTCTAGTAGCCATAAGGATTTCTGAATGATCCTTTTAATTGAGGATTGAAACCTATTGCATGTGGCATTGTTCATTGCATGATCCCTTTCAAGGGGCTATCGGGCCGGAGAAGTCACAACTAGAATAAAACCCCAAACAGACTTCCTCAAACATGAGTTTGGCAGTGTGACCATAAACGGGGATAATGCAGCAGGCATTGCCCCCTGCATTACTGCACCCCCGAATGAGGGAGCACTTAATGTTTCACTGTGCTGGCTTGGCGGCTGATCCAGAATGGGTGGGTTGAGTCCCCATCGCCCATTATGGATGAGCCGCCGCTGCCGGTAGTCTCTTGGTCCTCCAGGTTAGATCTCCGGAACAGGAGTACTCAGTGGACGAGGGGGATATGGCCCTAAGGGGAGCAGGAGTGGCTATGGATTCAGAGACTCTGTAAGTGTGGTTATGATTCTGGTTCCTATTCTGGGGCCCAATACCACTAGCTCGTTCTGCATATGAAGAACCAAACCTTCCTGTCAAGGAAATAGGAGGTCCCCCGAAGGAGAAATGAAGAAATAGTCATCACCACAGGAACCACAGCCTCCTCGCCTGATACTGGGATGCCATGCACACAAAGATCCACCTCCTTACAAAGGGCCTCCACTTGTGTAATCAAGGCCTGCAGTGTACGTTTCTCACCCACAGGCGCGTACGACGGGATAATCTGGTCAAGGGAAGCTTGCACCACCACTACCGGTCATCATCGTGGGGCTGCTTCCCCTCATGATGCTCCCGCACCTTGTTTTCAGGCTGGCGCGGGCCTGGGTGGCTTGGACTCCATATGTGAGGAAGGATTGCTTGCTCCCTCAGCCCTGGGCAGGACTACTTATGGGATATTGCGTGGGGGAATGGGTTCAGAGTGCCCCTTAAGCCTGTCCCTGCATTGCCAAAGGATCCATGATCACAAGCCTCTTCCTCCTCCACTTCATCGTCATATGGTAGGAATCTGCTTGCTTCACTAGGTGCATAATCCCCACAGGACTGCATGTCACAGACTGCATTTTCCACACCCGTGATAAAGGTTTTCACAGGATTACATGTGCAAGCATGTATTCTGCCTTCCTCTGCAGTGGTGAAATACTGTGAAACATCGCTGACATTGTCAGCTCCTCAGCCCTCACAGTGCTTTCCCCAAGGCATTGTCAGCTCCTCAGCCCTCACAGTGCTTTCCCCAAGGCATTGTCAGCTCCTCAGCCCTCACAGTACTTTCCCCAAGACATTGTCAGCTCCTCAGCCCTCACAGTGCTTTCCCCAAGGCATTGTCAGCTCCTCAGCCCTCACAGTGCTTTCCCCAAGGCATTGTCAGCTCCTCAGCCCTCACAGTGCTTTCCCCAAGACATTGTCAGCTCCTCAGCCCTCACAGTACTTTCCCCAAGACATTGTCAGCTCCTCAGCCCTCACAGTGCTTTCCCCAGGACATTGTCAGCTCCTCAGCCCTCACAGTACTTTCCCCAAGACATTGTCAGCTCCTCAGCCCTCACAGTGCTTTCCCCAAGGCATTGTCAGCTCCTCAGCCCTCACAGTACTTGCCCCAAAGACATTGTCTGCACCTCAGCCCTCACAGAACTTGCCCCCAAGACATTGTCAGCTCCTCAGCCACCACAGTACTTTCCCCAAGACATTGTCAGCTCCTCAGCCCTCACAGTACTTTCCCCAAGACATTGCCAGCTCCTCAGCCCTCACAGTGCTTTCCCCAAGGCATTGTCAGCTCCTCAGCCCTCACAGTACTTTCCCCAAGGCATTGTCAGCTCCTCAGCCCTCACAGTACTTGCCCCAAGGCATTGTCAGCTCCTCAGCCCTCACAGTACTTTCCCCAAGGCATTGTCAGCTCCTCAGCCCTCACAGTACTTGCCCCAAGACATTGTCAGCTCCTCAGCCCTCACAGTACTTGCCCCAAGACATTGTCAGCTCCTCAGCCCTCACAGTACTTGCCCCAAAGACATTGTCTGCACCTCAGCCCTCACAGAACCTGCCCCCAAGATATTGTCAGCTCCTCAGCCCTCACAGTACTTGCCCCTAATACATTTTCAGCACCTCAGACCTCATAGTACTTGCACCCAAGACATTGTCAGCACCTCAGCCCTTACAGTACTTGCCCCCAAGACATTGTCAGCACCTTAGCACTCACAGTACTTTCCCCCAAAACATTGTCAGCACCTCCGCCCGCACAGTACTTGCCCCCAAGACAATATCAGCTCCTCGGCCCTCACAGTACTTGCCCGAAGACATTGTCAGCACCTCGGCCCTCACAGTACTTGCCCCAAGACATTGTCAGCTCCTCAGCCCTCACAGTACTTTCCCCAAGACATTGTCAGCTCCTCAGCCCTCACAGTACTTTCCCCAAGACATTGTCAGCTCCTCAGCCCTCACAGTACTTTCCCCAAGACATTGTCAGCTCCTCAGCCCTCACAGTACTTTCCCCAAGACATTGTCAGCTCCTCAGCACTCACAGTACTTGCCCCAAAGACATTGTCTGCACCTCAGCCCCCACAGAACTTGCCCCCAAGACATTGTCAGCACCTCAGCCCTTACAGTACTTGCCCCCAAGACATTGTCAGCACCTTAGCACTCACAGTACTTTCCCCCAAGACATTGTCAGCACCTCCGCCCTCACAGTACTTGGCCCAAGACATTGTCAGCACCCCAGCCCTCACAGTACTTGCCCCAAGACATTGTCAGCACCTCAGCCCTCACAGTACTTGCCCCAAAGACATTGTCTGCACCTCAGCCCTCACAGTACTTGCCCCAAAGACATTGTCTGCACCTCAGCCCTCACAGAACTTGCCCCCAAGACATTGTCAGCTCCTCAGCCACCACAGTACTTGCCCCCAAGACATTGTCAGCACCTTAGCACTCACAGTACTTTCCCCCAAGACATTGTCAGCACCTCCGCCCTCACAGTACTTGGCCCAAGACATTGTCAGCACCCCAGCCCTCACAGTACTTGCCCCAAGACATTGTCAGCACCTCAGCCCTCACAGTACTTGCCCCCAAGACAATATCAGCACCTCGGCCCTCAAAGTACTTTCCCCCAAGACACTGTCAGCACCTTAGCCCTCACAGTACTTGCCCGAAGACATTGTCAGCACCTCGGCCCTCAGAGTGCTTGCCCCAAGACATTGTCAGCACCTCATCCCTCACAGTACTTTCCCCCAAGACACTGTCAGCACCTCAGCCCTCACAGTACTTTCCCCCAAGACATTGTTAGCACCTCAGCCCTCACAGAACTTGCCCCCAAGACAATGTCAGCACCTCAGCCCTCACAGTACTTGCCCCTAAAACCACCCACCCAGAAATCCATTTGTTGAGAAATGGGAGACGGCTCATAGCTAAGGCTGCGGGAGATGGGGTCAAAGCCTCATACACACCTAGGTAGAATGTGACAAAAAAACGACACGCTGCATTGAACCGCCAATGAAACGTGCTGCACTAATCTTTGGTGTCGAGTGACTTTATTTTGAAACTTCAGACCTCTTGTCAATGTTCTATTTTATTGTATTTGTTTGGAACCTAACGCTCTCTGCAGCAGACCTACAAATATGAAAACCAGATTGTCTAATGTTTCCAATGATAAAATCAGGCTGGAGAGCTTTAGCATTGAGGCAAAGCTATGGTACTTAAAGGAATGGTGCGGTCAGAAATATTATTGCCCCTATGGTTCGCCATGTGTTTTTAACCATACGTTGATTGATCGTGCAAACATTTCCTATGCACCTTACCGGAGTTTTCATCTTTTGAACACAAGCGAAATCAGGCAGCAGGGTGCGGACATCTAGTGATAATCTTATCAGTTGACGCATCGCCCTGGGTGAACTGCCTTTGCGGCACTAAATCATATCCCCTGCCCCTGAGTCTGACATCACCAAATCATTGATATTCTCTGCCTCTCTCTGTGACGTTACTGAGCAGCTTAGCCAAACGTGCCCAGTCGTCACCTACGCGACTTGATGCAGAACCCGGAAAACAACACACATCCTCTCACAACACAGCGCGTCACAATTCGGAATATGAAACTGTACTTTAAAAGGAAACAGCAAGACTGTACAATTGGTAAAGTACATTTATTTCACATTAAATGCTTCGAGAACATTCGGCGATTGACATATTCAATCAAAATGGAACTTTTTTTCTTTGCTCTCGATCCGCAAATGTTCATCGTGAGTCACGCGCTGTTCCTTTTGGGTACACAGGGTGTTCATTTTGGGTAAAAGAAGCACTTTGATCGCACAGTGAATTGCAAGGCTGGTCCATCAACTTCACACTAGACCACCGTAAAGGTTGTTATGTTGCTACAAATCGCTGGTACAGCGTAAGGGCATATCGGCCCTTGGTAATCGTCCCAAATAAGAGTCAAATAAATCCAGTGATTGACATGTAGCTGCAGCTGGCGGTTGAAGAATCCATTGGTTGGGGTCTGGAATAGATAACAATTGCAGAATGGCAGGATGTACCTGTTTGCAAAACATAAAAATAGAAATGTGTCTCAGTAGGCGATCTTTATTACAATTAATCATTTTACTTATTAGCACAGATGTGACACAATGTGAACGAAGAGAACACAACATGGAAAGTACTCCGCTATTTGCTTCCGAGAATAGTGCAATGGAGTATGTTCAGCTCTAAACGTAATGCGTAAACTGAGGCAACAATTCGAGGTGCACAATGTAATGATTTATTAACGTTGAACCAAGGGGAAATGAGTGGTGGTGTACTTGCGCTTCATTGCAATATGCCACACAGAATGAACGAGTACAATGTAACCCAGCAATAATGGTCAGCTATTGATATTTCGAATAGTTCTGGTATAAAATCGTCTAAAGAGAAACTTACATTATATTCAGCATTTCCATTCTCTTGGCGTAATGCAGACCGTAACGCAGACTCCGTTCGTGTCAACGATTTTTCATAAACTGAAATTACATGTAACTAAGTCCAGTTTTGGAATGGATAACCTTATCATATCTTACGTTATTACACCCCTCCTTCAATTCAATCTCTTTCGGAATGGTCCCTGTCTCTCAAGGTCAAAAAACAATAGAACCTTATACTGTGTGTGCGACGTGTGGGTCTCCCCAGCTCCCAAGCAAAAATTCAAAGCTGGTGACCTTCACTCACAATGAACATACATTCGTAGTTTGCAACATCTCGTGTCAACGCATCATGAGAACTGGAATTTTGAAGCACGGGCCCTGGAGGAAAAAATTGGGGGCTGTCACAGCACGCTGTTCGTGGCACTGCTGAGGGGTAGGGAAAACTTGCCAATGACAGAATACGCCCTACTCAAAAATTGTAGTCGAGGAAACACAAAAACGGAGTCAAAGTGTGTCTAGTAATAGCCCCACCTCTGCTTATCTCACGGCCTCCTACAACATGGCATGTTTTCACAGTCAGTACCTCTTGCGTGCCTAGTATATTATGTAGCCTAGGTCTCACCCATTTTGTGTGACAAGCAGATATTCAGCTGTTTGGGGAACTGTATGGCAATGCAACTGCCAAAACCCTAAGATTTTTACACACTGTTATCCTTCGGGCACTAACACGATAAATGAAGGTCCCACAGTAGCTCGACGAAACTGTGCAATGTGAAAGCAATGTTACATTGTATGTCAATCGTAACAATTGTACTAGTTTTAAAAAAAAGGACAAAGAGGATAGATTTCAAAAGAGAAATTACATACTTTATTTGGACACTTTATAAAAACATTTTTGGCAAAAATAAAAACAGATGGTAATCATTTGTACCAGGATTTGAACTGTTCAACGAGCTCTGCTTTGGGTGGACATGGCACGTTGGCAATGTTTTGTGGCAATGTATGTGTGCTCTGAACAGATTCGCACGCAATTCCATGAGTATGCATCTCTACGACATTAATAATAAGATATTTAACAACTTCGAATTCCATTTCCTCTTATACTGGTTTGACCACCCATTTTTTTTTTCCTTTCGTAAAGGCCATAGTGTAGCGAAGCATCCCTAAGTTTCCTGCAGTCCTAGATTGTTCACAGCCTACATTCTTGTTATGCGCTAATACCGCTAGTAATGTCCGATATTTCATCCCTCCGATGCCGTAATGCAATCTCTTTGGCCTGTACTTTAGGCAAATATTGTGGAACACCTCCAAATCTCCTGTGTGACAGAATTCTGTGAGTCCCTTCAGATATCTTGATATTGTTTTATCAAACACAATCTTCTCAAGGGCTTTGTGTGGAGGTGAAGATGGAATCAACCACTTCTTCTTCTGTGCCTGCTCCGGGGGCACGGGGGCAAAGGGCCAAGTTCACATTGGGGGAAATGTTGGTTTTCTGTCCAGTGGTGAACGTTGGAACAGTGGCGCATTAGTGACCACCATTTTTCCAGTAGAATTTCCACAGACCATCACATGTTTTGGAGCTCCACCAAAGATGGTTGCTGAAAGACTGGGACCACTGTGAAATACTTTCCAAACCGTTTTTTTTCCCTGTAGCCGAGATTTTTTTATTGATTGATTTGGCAACATGCCATACATCAAATTGATGTTTAATATTTGGAAACTGCTCTCTCATTGTCTTAGCTATTGAAACGTGTCTGTCCTTGGCTATGAGGTCGATTTGCATTCCCCTCGATTGTAGATCTTCCAGTGATTTTATAAAACCAAGTTTCTCCATGGCCACTGAGGATGTACATTCGGACACCTGCACAACCACTGAACTCACAATTTTCTTACTTTCCATATCCTGAAAGTGGTATGTGCAGTACTTAGCAAAAAATCCGGGGCTGTCACACTGTCCATCACCGGCTAGCCTGAACCGTTTGTTGGAAAATGTACTTTGAATAGACAATTGTTCCATTTTCCAAGCTTCACTAATGGCAGGCTATAGATAATCAGGTTGATATTTGTAGTACTGCGTTTTAGAAATGAAATGGAATCCCACAAACTGACAGAAACTGGATAACTTCCTGGAACTAGAGCCACTGAAAAGTAAAGCTGCTGCAGACAGTAGATTTCCAGCTGGCAGTTTCCCCAGCATCGGTTGAGCGGGCCGTGAAAAAGTTTCATGTAGCATTTCACAGGTGGCATGTATTTTGAGGTTACTGCCTTGTGTAGACGGGTCACATTCACCAATGGCTTCCCACATACTTCCCCTCTTGCTGAATGCACACATTTCAGCATCTTTATAATCTCCATCCAGCCGCTTTCGAATACTATGTATTTGGACTCCTTTATTTATTAGACTGTCATCCTGCATTAATGTTGTTTCTGACTGGACCGTTGGGGACATATCAGCCAAACTGGACACACTATAGTTGAGATCTTTGTCTAGTTCGTAGCAATGGTCCAAAAACACTTTGCTGGATTCGCCGGTCACATTAAATTAATTTTCTGGCCATTGGACAGAGGCATCTCGACTATGAACACGCTGCGCCTCAATTAATAGTTCCTCCATGGTGAAAACAGGCTGGCGAACAGCATCTCCCATTTGTGTCACTGTCTGTGTCGCTGTCTGTGTCTGCATAGTCTGTACTCCATCGGGCAACTACAGGACAGATGGGAAAAAGGTTTTTCAACGTAAATCCAACATACAATATCGTACAATTTACATTAAAAAAAGCATATAATGAAGGCCTCAGCACAAAACAATTGCTAAAAATAGAAACTGTTATAACCTTATTTTTCTTTTTTTTCGTTGAAACCTTCTTTACTCTAACATCACCAACAGCAAGCTGGTGCACCGACTCAGATCCACGTGCCTCCCGTTCAATATACGGATCTTGTGTACATCCCTAGAAAAGAGTATCCATTTAAAATAAGTCATTTGTATTAGAAATAAAATTAGACCGACTTTCTTTCATTAAAGTGTACTGTCAGTACGCATACCTCTGGCTCCGGATCGACTACAAGGGATGATGTAATTGTAGAGGAAGCTCCAGCAACTCCCTGAAACACAGTACTTGCATTACTATGGATGAAAATATTGGAAACCGAACACACACTTTGGGATGACGACAAAGGTACATATAAATATTAAACCACGAATGAAACGTTGTGTAAAAGAATTACACGATATGTAAATATGATCGGATTATCTTATGCAATGGAACTGTCAGTACGCATACATCTGGCTTTGGAACAACTACAAGGGATAATGTAATTGTATTGGACGCTTCAGCATCTCCCTGAAACACAGTACTTGAATTAGTATGGATGAAAATATTGGAAATTGAACACACACTTTGGTACGATGACAAAGGTACATATCAATAGCAAACCACGAATTAAACATTGTGTAAACAAATGACACGATATGTAAATATGATCAGATTATCTCATTCGATGGAACTGTCAGTACCCATACATCTGGATCAACGACAATAGATGTTGTAATTGTAGAGGACGCTCCAGCATTTCCCTGAAACACAGTACTTGCATTAGTATGGATGAAAATATTGTAAACTGAACACACACATTGGGATGATGACAAAGGTACATATCAATAGCAAAACTATCGGAAAGAAAAACAGAGTGGGAACCACCCTGTAAAACATTATGCTCCTCCTTGCTCCTTGTTACGAGCTCAATTAGTTTCTCAATGTTTCATGGACTTGTGCTCATATCCTTAATTAGGTATTTCACTCAATCTTGTAAGGTTAGAAATTCTTCAAACACTTATTAAATTATAAAAAATGTTCTTGTGTTTTATTCACACAATGTTTAAGGCGAAATACGCAATTCCTCAATTCAATGTGTAAGCTATTTTAGCCAATGCATTTCGGTGCAGTGCACCATCTTCAGGGCTATAGTTCAACATCATCAATACAATTCCATTATCATTGCAAAAGTATAAATTACAGATTACAAATATACATACCGCCCCATGGGTAAATAATGAAGGATACATCCATTCAAATGAGTCAGTGAACATGGAAAAAAGTGAAAGTGCATTCATTAGTATCCTCTACTACATGATAGGGCAAGTATATCATTAAGAATTCCCGTAAGTACACCAAAATCCGTGGTTCGGGTTTACCTTAGCTTAATTTCACAACAGGTGTCGCCTTACACTTGTGCACGTGTATCAGGAAAGCTTCCCTGTTTGGAAAGACATAAATCAGTACCTCTGTGCTGCTCTAAAGATTAGCGCTGCAAAAGTATCTGTGATTCCTGTATAGAGTTCCTTACCTCAGCAGATTTCCCCTCTGTTCGTCTCGTAAAACTCTTTTTTTCTTTCCGATAGTTTTGCAATAGAGCCTGTGTTTCAGTGGGACTCTTTTTCAACCTGGTAGCTCCACATACAAGCATAAGCAGAATTTAGCGCATTATATTAACTTAATTGGAAATTAACGGAATTAAAAAGTAGTGCCCACCTCAGATCCATTTTTTGCCTATAGTTTAACCTTAACACACAGGAGGTGGAGGCACAAGAAATACAGATATAGAATCAACAAGAACATTTAAAATAATAGCCCGGCAAGGATATGTCGTTTGCAGATATTGAAGCACTCACAACCAACAAAGCAGAAACCCTAGGATTTTCTGCTGAAGAGGCGAATAAGATTTTGGGTTTAATCACCAATTCCTCTTTTAGTATAAGCTCTACAGCTGGATAGGATCCAGCAGGAAAAATTAAACAATTGGAATACTTGATTAGAAAAGAAATGAACCGCAAGCTGCACGCTGTAACTTTGGGCAGCTCCACAAAAACCAAAGGATACCACGAGGATTGCGAATACAATTACTCCCGACACTCTGTAAGGAGAATAAAGAGTTTGTAAGAAAATGGAAGGCTATCCTGAATAAATGCTCCCTAGATTTGATACTATTGACAATACAGGAACTGGCTAACAACTTAACCACACTGCACACTGAAATAGAGGAAATAGAGAAAGAACTGGTGAAAACATTGAATCAAGAAGAAGTGCAAACCATTCTGGAAGACATAAACAAAAAACTAGCAGATTATAAATCTGAATTAGAAGCAAAGAAAGTAAGGAAATTTCGCAGAGATACATACGATTATCTGAATGGAGAGGTATACACCTGGATGGAGAAATATGGGCCACCGGTAGGCAAACCTAAATCCAAAACCAGACCTGGGGATATGAGTAAAACAACAAGCTCTGGTTCAGAGAGCAATCCAGCTCAGACAGAAGGGGAGGAAGGACAGACAAATAGAAACGCAAGTCCTGTAAAGAGACCAAGTACCTCTACAAGTGACTCTTCCTCTTTTTAGAAAGAGGCCAGAAAGAACAAAAAGAACAAGGAGGGGGAAGAGGAAAGCCAAGGGAAGGACCGGAAACATGACAGAAACAGAGAAGAATCTAGTATTGAATTTGTCATCAAGAACACTCACAGAACAAGAAATAATGACACTTCATAAAGGTCTTAGCTTCGTACCGACATACAACAGTTCCTTGTTTGACACACGGGTAGAACTTTTTAAAATGGTGAGAAAAATGAAGCTAAAAGTATTCTTCAATGAATTGGAGGAGTCAGAAGGTAGAGGAATGGAGGAGGAGCCATTAAAAGAATTCAGAGGAAAGAGTGGATTTATTCCACCTATCAGTGTGCCATCTATTGATATTTTTCAAAAACAAACAATTAAAGACCTTGATAAAATCAATTTCAAATCTAGAAGAGGTGGGAACATGAAACCACATGAATGGGAGCTCAGTAAGAGACTATACAGCGATGAACAATTGACCATAAGAAGCGCTGATAAAGGAGGAGCATTAGTTCTTCTTAACACAGTAGACTACGATGCAGAATGCAGGAGGCAACTTATTGACCCCAACACTTATGCAAGATTAGACAGAGATCCTACATTGAGATTAAACAGAATTTGGAAGAGTTACTCATTAAAGCGGAGGAACTCAGCTGGATTAATCATCACACCAAGAAATTTCTGACCAACAATTTTCCAAAAATCCCCCACTTTTACACATTACCAAAAGTACACAAAGATCTGATGAACCCACCTGGTAGACCAATAGTGGATGGCACCAACAGCATACTGCAACCTCTGGGAATTTACAGAGACCATTTTTTACAACCGTTGATACAAAAGACCTCTACTTATGTAAAGGACATCACACATTTTCTGAAATATCTGAAGGATTCGGAATATACTGATACGGACGTCTTGTTCACGATAGACGTAAAAAGCCTCTACAGATCAATCCCGCATGACCAAGGAAGGGCGGCGGTAGAGTGGCTGTTATTACAAGAAGGTGACATTCTGGCTCAAAAATAATTTGTCATGGCGTTACTAGAATTCATCAGTGAAAACTTGTATTTTCAATATAAAGAAGAATATTTCCTACAGATTGCCGGAACGTCCATGGGCGCAACTATGGCACCATCTTATGCCAATGCATTCATGCAAAAATTCGAAGTGGATCACGTGCTAAAACACGAAGGGTGGAAAAGTAAGATTGGATTATGGATTCGTTACATAGACAACATTTTTGGGATCTAGCATGGCACCGAAGATGAACTAACTAGATTTTTAGAATATCTGAACGGCATAGATCAACGTATCCAGTTCACATCAGAATTCTCCACAGAAACCATACACTTCTTGGATGTAGAGGTTAACAAGGAAACTACAGGATACAGGACTAACATATATCAAAAACCCATGGACAGGAACAACATCTTACATAAATTGAGTTTTCACCAACCAAGACTTATAAAACATTGACCTTATAACCAAATGCTAAGAGTGAAAAGGATCGTCAGTAACCCTACAGACTACGCAGAAGCAATAAACAAAATGGGAGAAACATTTCTCAATAGAGGCTACAGTAAATCTGAAATTGAGGAAGCAGAAGCAAGATTGGAGAAAAAGAAAAGAGAAGAGCCCCTAAAACCACAAGAGAAGATAGATGAAGCGCCTCCTATGGTGTTTGTATCCAAATACTCAAAACAGAGCAAACAAATAAAAGAAATAATTAAAAAGAATTGGAACACACAAGCCCTCGATGATAGGGTTGAGGAACTCCCCACATTCGCTTACAAGAGGAGCCAAAACCTAAGAGACAAATTGGTGAAAACAAAAGGTTTCAAAATGAAGAAGGATACAACTAAAACTGGAACTTTTCCGTGCCTAAGTTGTTCAAATTGTGTATACGTACTCAAAGGAAACATCATTAACCATCCACATACTGATGAGAAAATAAAACTCAGACATTTTGGAACATGTAAATCTAACAATATTGTGTACTCTATAAAATGTCTTGCAGATTATATTACGTGGGACAATCGACACGCACCGCTAAAATGAGATGGTATGAGCACCGCTCATGCATAAGAAATCATAACAAGAACTCTGCGGTGGTCAGACACTGGGACTAAAAAAAAACACAACTTATCACAAATAAGATTCCAAATACTTGAAGTGGTAAAGAAAAGGGAACCACACATGAATCTGCAACATAGACTAGACCAGAGGGAATCCTTTTGGATTGACAAGCTCGGAACACTGACGCCTAGAGGGCAGAATGAAGAAATCAATTTTGCTTGTTTTCTTAGAAAATTGTGTGTAATGTGCATGAGAAACAAGGGGTTGAATTATGAATAAGTACTTGTTGAGTAGATTCAGGTATTTACAGGTAAGGAGAGAATGTGATGAAATGACTTAAGGGTTCCCTATCCTTATAGACATTATACAGTTCTACATATCTAATACGCAGCTCAAGCGCAATATAGATATGAAAGACAGATCATAACATAGTTCCATGTAACTGCTATGATACAATATCAGCAGTAGTGCATGATCTCATAGCACTGAATGGTACACCATACCTTTTAACACCATCATCAAACAGCCCCATTACAGACTGTGTTTGTTTAAATAACATAATAGGTTACGACATGATATGCAGAATTTTGCATGGCTCCATATCGAGATTGAATTCACACCAATGGACAGTACTATACTGACCTCCAAGTATATGCACATAGCACTGGCTGATGCACAGCGTCTCTAATTAACTAACACAATGAGCCCCACTGCAATCTTATGTTATTGTATGCACAATATTGTCGATCCACATGCAGAACAAGTGCACATTGGTAGGCAACACTACACTGAATTATTAGGGCATTCGCTAGAGTAACAGGTACTGCCGGCTTGTTTGCAAACGGCACGTCGAATTCGTATATAAATTACAAGAAAGGTTGCCCTGGCGAACAACAGTGCTGCCATACCCATTCCCATGGGAGGGTGGGGCCGAGGCGTGTCCGCCACGTCCAACCCTGGACGGCGGACGCCTCCGCAATTGCCATGACAACGCTTAAAGCGAAGGCTCTGACGTGGGAATCACAGATACTTTTGAAGCGCTAATCTTTAGAGCGGCACAGAGGAACTGGTTGTATGTCTTTCCAAACAGGGAAGCTTTCCCGATGCACGTGCACAAGTGTAAGGCGACACCTGTTGTGAAATTAAGCTAAGGTAAACCCGAACCACGGATTTTGGTGTACTTACGGGAATTCTTAATGATATACTTGCCCTATCATGTAGTAGAGGATACTAATGAATGCACTTTCACTTTTTTCCATGTTCACTGACTCATTTGAATGGATGTATCCTTCATTATTTACCCATGGGGCGGTATGTATATTTGAAATCTGTAATTTATACTTTTGCAATGATAATGGAATTGTATTGACAATGTTGAACTATAGCCCTGAAGATGGTGCACTGCACCGAAATACATTGGTAAAATTGCTTACACTTTGAATTGAGGAATTGCGTATTTCGCCTTAAACATTGTGTGAATAAAACACAAGAACATTTTTTATAATTTAAGAAGTGTTTGAAGAATTTCTAACCTTACAAGATTGAGTGAAATACCTAATTAAGGATATGAGCACAAGTCCATGAAACATTGAGAAACGAATTGAAGTCCTAACAAGGAGCAAGGAGGAGCATAAGGTTTTACAGGGTGGTTCCCACTCTGTTTTTCTTTCCGATAGTTTTGCAATAGAGCCCGAATGTGTCAGTGGGCCTCTTTTTCAACCTGGTAGCTCCACATACAAGCATAAGCAGAATTTAGCGTATTATATTAATTTAATTGGAAATTAACGGAATTAAAAGTAGTGCCTACCTCAGATCCATTTTTTGCATATCAATATCAAACCAAGTATGAAACATTGTGTAAACGAATGACACGATATGTAAATATGATCAGATTATCTCATTTGATGGAACTGTCAGTACGCATACCTCTGGCTCTGGATCAACTACAAGGGATGATTTAATTGTAGTGGATGCTTCAGCATCTCTCTGAAACACAGTACCTGCATTAGTAAGGATGAAAATATTGGAAATTGAACACACATATCGGGACGCGGACAAAGGTACATATAAATAGCAAACCACAAATTAAACATTGTATAAACGAATGACACGGTACGTAAATATGATCAGATTATCTCAAATTCCATGCATAAATCAATTCCGTAACTGAATAGCTAAGTAAGACTACCTGATACACGCTCGAAGTGGTTGTTGACTCCAGGCAAGACATGGATGCTGAATCTTGCTCCTTCATATTCAGTGCATAGTCATGGAGTTGAAAAGGGAAAACATTATTTGATTTAGAAATGCTAATCTTAAAAATTGGCATGTAAGTAGACAGATTATGAAAACATTATGCTTATTTCAAAGGACACTATAGCATAGTTATTAGTGACATTTATACCTAAAATACCAATCAATCAATTTGGTTACCTGCACACTACTGCAAGACCTAAAGCTAAATCCAGAAGCGTGACTCACTTGTGGCGGCATGTGAACGATTAAAGTCGGAATAGCATTTGGGAGCCATTTTCGAGTCGTTCTCAGTTGATTCTTTTTTGTGTACAATGATGTGTCGTACATATTCGGGGTAAAGTGCAGGCTGCAGATGCGGTATCGATCACCCCTCTTGTGCTCCAAGACTTTTTTTACTCGACTTTCAAGCTCTGCCGGTGCATATCCGCAATATCTGACCCATTCTCTAATTCTCTAATTCGATCTACAGTCTTAGGGAATGCATGCATTGTAGTGCCTTCAGATTTGTCATGGGTCTTCGAAGGGCAACTGAAAATCGAACATGCAAGCATTGTTGTAAATTCTGCAAAAAAAAAGGTCAACATTATTTAAAATGTACTTTTCATAAAAATGGGAGAAAGGAGGAATTATACAATACATTCTTCAATGCAAGCTTTGTTTTGGTCACCACAGCAAAACCAGTGCAGCGTGGGCGGCTGTATTATAGGATATCTTTCATGAACAATTCATTGATGTGAAGAAAAGCCGAACATATTACTCGTCCATTGAATGTACTATCTTGCATGAAAAGGAAACATGCTTATATTATAGACACGGTCCGCAAAGTATGCAATTCGATGCCAATTGATCTGATGAATTGATATATCGATAACATAACAAATGAAACTCAAGTCAATAGCAATGAGACAAATGAACATAGCACTACTGAGTACGTTAGTTCGAAATAGATAGAAATTTACAGATGAAGGAGATTATTAGGATACATGCCCTTACCTTGACCAACAAACAGTTAGATTCAGCAAGCAGAGTAGTTAGTGGCAGGAGAACAGGGAGATGTTCACAGGTAGCACACTGACGAGTCGACTCGCAGAGGTCACAGAAGTTCACAGATAGCACGATGATGAGCAGATTAGCATCGGTCACTGGGGTTCTCAGGTAGCACGTTCACGAGTTGACTTGCAGTGCTCAGAGATGTTCTCATGATAAATATCAAGTGGTTTATAAAGAATGACAAAAAGGGGTGTGTCTGTGAATGAATGACGTGCATCTGTTGTGGTATTACTTGGATTGCGGGGGCGCGGCCTGCTTCAAGGGGAGCCTGCCTAGAGACACGGGGTGGGAGGGGGGCATGTGAATAATGACCCCTGCGCGTAAGATACCTTTGAAGTGTACATGGTGTTTGGCACCTTGGCCGTTCGCGCCCCTGACCGCACCCCTTGGCAGCGCACATCCACTGGTGCCAACTGCCTTTAATAATGGACGGGGGATGGTTGGGCCTGACGCGTGCAGACAAGGCACCGGAACACTGCTGAATGGAGACACACTTATGTGGATTGCAGGGGCACGGCCTGCTTCAAGGGGAGCCTGCCTGGAGACACAGGTTCTGAGGAGGGAATGTGAACAATGACCCCTGCGTGTAAGATACCTTTGAAGTGTACATGGAGTTTGGTACCTTGGCCGTTCGTGCCCCTGACCGCACCCCTTGGCAGCGCACATCCACTGGTGCCAACTGCCTTTGATAATGGAGGGGGGATGGATGGGCCTGGGGCATGCAGACAAGGCACCGGAAAACTGCTGAATGGAGACACACTTGATTCACTGAAAAACTGAAACAACCATTGATAAAAAATATGTTGTGTTTTATTTTGTTTCTTATTTTGATGGCACAAAACTACTACACATTGTAAAGGTCTGGTTGCAGCACATTGAGGGAAAATCCCATGTACTGACCGCTGTCACTGGGGAAAGTTTCTCTAATGGCACCAACGACACAGGCGGGTATTACTTGTCGAACGCGGTGTCCAAGCCCCCCATGAAGCAACCATGTAAAAGCCGGTACCACCTGTGAAAGAGAAAGATACAAACTGTTTTTAAATGACCAATATAAGTGTATTAAACCTTAGTTGTCAATGACAATTCTTGTCTCCAATGACATTTTTGCCAGGACAAATGCTACCTAGAAACTGCACAATATTGAACGACTTTCATATGACTATTACTAGAGAATTCCAAGACAAAATTGATATTGAAGTTACGAGAATATAGGAGACAACCGTGAAATAATAGTGGCCTAACTGACATCACAACCAGAGTATACTTACTCGTTAATTGGATTAGGAGGGCGAACTGTTGCGCGAAGTTCGTACATAACCACCATCAAAATCCTCAAAACGGACCGTGTGAGGCAGGCTGCCCTGAAGTCTGGCAGCTCGGTAACGCATTGCGGCCGAAGCTCGCCTTGCGATATGTAGGAAAAGCATCCAGAGTTTTCTCTGCAGCAGCAGTTCTCCAACTTGGTTGGCATTAGCCCGCATTGATTTCAGGTGCACAAGATGGAGACGCCGTCCATGCGACTAGGCTCGGGCTCTTGATCTGTTGAAGCGTCCTCCCAACTGTTGTCCTAAGCCCCATCGTTTCCACATCTTTCTCTTTCCAGTAATTCCTCCTCGGAATACTCGGGCTCGTACTGGTAGGGCTTTATTGTTGCCATTGTGTGGTAAAGAAACGAAAATAATTTATAGCGATGGTACTGGTATCTGTTTGCACGGGCTACAAGCAACAAAGGTAGCTGACCAGAGCACAGAAATGAGGCACAGAATACTCAAAGAAATACAGTGAGAGGAATGGAATAGAAAATCTGCAGTTGTGTGTTGTGAAACGGTCTGTTTATACTTATTGAGGAAAGAGGTGTCCTGCCATTTCCATGGCGACACATCATTAGCTGAAGTGCAGAGAGTGTTGACACGAGACGTGCTTTGGCGTTGTGAAATGGGCGCTAGGCGTCTAGTGATGTCTGGCTCAGGGGCGGGGGATATGATTTAGTGCCACAAAGGCAGTTCACCCAGGGCGATGCGTCATCTGATAAGATTATCATAAGATGGCCGCGCCCTGCTGCCTGATTTTGCTTGTGTTCAAAAGATGAAAATTCTGTTAAGGTGCATAGGAAATGTTTGTACGATCGATCAACGTATGGTTAAAAACACATGGCCGAACCATAGGGACAATAATATTTCTGACCGCACCATTCCTTTAAAACAGAAATAATTGTAAAGCACCGGGTTAGGCACAGTGCATTGTGTTCGACGTTGATTTCTGTGGGTGTATGCGAGCCGAGATAAGCAGAGTGCATTAAGGGATATGTAGTGCCTTTTGGACTTCTGTTATCTCTGAAGCATGAGGCATTCTTAGAAATATAGTCCTGCAGGGTGTATGTATGGAGTAAAGGGGGATAGGGAGGGAGTACTCGGATACATGTTGGAAAAGCTGTCATGTTTTGGAGAACCTGGACCTGTGCGGTTGTGTAAAGCAGAGGTGGTGCATCTGACATATGTATTGTACTTGGGTATAGAGATGGCAATACCTGGTATACCAAGCTGAACCTGGGCACATGAGGCTGTTTCTGCATATTTGTTGGCTGTAGAGGGCCATCTATCCCAACAAACCTGCATCACCTTCAAAACAGTCTCTCTCTCTCTCTCTCTCTCTCTCTCCCTCCCTCTCTCTCTCTCTTCCCCTCAACTCTTTTTTTTCCACAGCTCTCTTTGAACATCCCACCTTTTCTTGTTTTGTCTTTTTCAATGTTTCCCCCGTTCCGTCTATCTCTCTGTCTCTTTCTTTCTCTCGTTCCCTGGCACACATTTCCCCTCTCCTGCACATTTCCTCCTTTTATTGGGGTAATTCCAAATATACTGGTGCAGTAACAAAGTGGCAGCACCATACTGTGAATTTGGTGGCAAAGTAAAGAAACTTCCTTCAGCACTTAAATGGAGGTATTTCCTCTACTTTATCTCCAAAACCTAAAGGCATTGCTAGAGGTGGAATTACCACAACCAGTCATTCCTCTAGAATCCACTTTGTGTCCCGTGATACTCCATGAATGGGGACTAACTCGGCCTTAGCAACCCTTATAATCTGACTGATGTTCCGCTACGCCGAGCGGTGGTAACAGTGATCGAGTTTGAAGGTAATTCAGCAGTAGGCCTGATCTTCCCACTCTTTCGTAATTTTTCACATCTGTCATTCTCTCCTCTTTCACTTGCGCCCTTCCCCATTCTCTCTCAGTCTGCCTTTCTATCCGTCCATTTAATTTCTATATCCTCCACTCTCATAGGGGACACCTGGACACCACTGGAACCACTGGAACCCAGTACATATTCTATGAGCCACAGCATTGCCTCAGAAGGTTTTTTATAGGTGCTATCTGTGTTCTTTTTTGCTGTTAATTTTTGCACTAAAAAATCTGGGGGAGGGTTTTGGGGAGGGGGGCTATATTGCTAACTTGCCCAGTCGGTAGCAACCACAAACAACGTAGAGATTTTCATATCGTACGTCCAACCTTCATTTATTAGCAATAATGGTTTCTGCTTTTACCGCCCCGCTATCCGACTAACACACCCTGCCGTCGTTTCTTACACACCCACGCGCAGCGAGGCAAACATTATTGGCAGAAGAACACTATTTAGGACCACTTTACTTTACACGACATTATTTGCACCGGGACATTGTGAAACATAGAGACCCCAGCGAGTCTTTTTAATATGGATCCAGAACAATTTGACCCCACCTTCTGGAGAGAGTCAGCAGGTTGAGAGGCATGCCACTGATTCCTGGCAGCTCTAAAGAGGGGGATTCACAAGCCTTCTGTTTTGCCCAAGTGCAGCGCCACTAGCATAGCTGTCCCTCTGTTTGACAAAGCATGTCCCTATTACTCTCTTTGACGGGGAGGGGGGGCAGAGGCTTTATGATCTGCGAGGTGGAAGGTAGTCAGACATCTATGCAATAAGGATGCCCCTATTCTTAAGATCACACCTGACAAATGAATTACCTGGATATCAGGAAGGAGAAAGAATGGACTCGCCAGGCAAAACCAGAACAGGTGTGAACCCTATGACCTCTCTTGCTCACTCCCCTTCTGTCTTTTCATCCCTAGAGTTGTCCTTCGCTCTGGAGTCTCAGTCTCCCTTCCACATTTTCTCTCTTTTAGCTCCCTTCTCCCTCTGTCTTTTTCCTGCCTAATTTGATTGCCTCAATGCGTCCTTCTTTCCCTCAATCTCTTTTGCCCTCTCTTTTAGTTTGTGCCACTCTCACTCTCACACCCAGAGCATACCATGGAAATCCATGCTGCCAAGCATTCTCTTAACACGATTATGAGGCATGGGTGGGGGGCCGAAGGGGGGCAGGGGAGCTTGTGGGAGACCAGGGTAATTAGACAAAGAGCCGATTGAGAGCCAGGCCTTGCCAAGCCTGGTGAGCACCCCGTCTGTGTTCCCAAAGGCTGAAGAAAGACTTCTCTTCCTCCCCAGAGTTCTTTGCTCCGGCCCCAGGGGGGACTATCCTCCACGGGAGAGAGCTTGGCATGCCGTCAATGAAAGCAGGGGAATAAAGGCCAATTAAAGCAAAGCAGAAACATTTATATAATACACAAGGAGGCTGGCAGGGGGATCACCGAATGCTTATGCGGTGGGCAAGGCAGTGAAAAAGAAAAGAAGAAAGGCGGATTTAAAAAATAAAAAAAACAGAGCTCCCGTGAGAAAACAAGAGGCGGTCTGGCCTTCGTTAACCCCTTCGTGGATGGATCGGTGGGAAGATGGAAGGTCAGCTCAATGCTATTGAAGTCAATACATTAGGCTAATTTTCCACAGTGTCCTTTAAGGCACTTCCGCTCCTTTCAGAGGTAGCTGATGCGGGAGCCCGGTAGGTGGGCGGGGGGATTGGCGGGGGAGAATTTATTAAGGGCAGATCGGCTTGTGGAGTTGATCCCCAACTGCATGGTGGCACCCCCACCGAATACAGTTTGTGTGTTATCCTGGTCCTAATGAAATTATAAAAGATGGCAACCGGATATGTGGACTGTGTCTGCTCATTGTTGAAGCCTGTGGGAATCTGAAATCCCTACTGGCCAGGGCACCCTCCAACCCCCCCACCCCCAAGGGCTGGCACGAATTGCTGGATGGCCACTGAGGTCTCCTAAAGAGCAGCATCCAGTAAAAAGAGGGAGAGATGCTCTGGAAACACCATGATTGTTTACATACACTTTTTGATTGCAATGTGTTTAGGGGATCGCTCGGTGGCGCGAATAAGAGTTCCAGGTTTAGAGGGCAAAACCCTAAAAGCTCACGTCCAGTGGCCTTCCCGACTCCCGCTTCCACAAGAAGCTGTAGAGAATCTGTGCGCGGAACAAAATCCTCAAATCTCAGCTTCCCTGGAAGTGCAGAGAGATCAGGTTTATTCTTCTATCAGAGGGAATGCCCAAAGGTTGGCTAAGGTCTGTAGCACCAGTGTTCGCTTGAAGCACCACAGTAACATGGTACACAAATACCTGCTTCTTTAGATCATGCTTATCCATCTAATTGGGGGCTGTGGACCACTTTTCCCATCTCTTGACCTACATTCATTTGCTCAGGCTATTTAATTGATGCTTTTACACTTGGGACATTTAGGACATTGTACGATTACCTACCAGTAATGTTTATGACATGAAGTCGCACTCTTCCTTGTTGCAGTCATTGCACACTCAGGGTGAGTCCATATCCAGATGACAGGGCAACCCGATTACCCCTATACAACTCTGAGAAGATTTTTAGTTAACGTTAATGAGCTGGGCTTATGTATTACTTCCTGCAAAACGAAGGGAGCAAACCGGTCAACGACGTACAGTGTCACAAGCTTCTTTCTTTCTCACCTGTTTTTCCTTGCTTGTGGTCTTCTTGGAAGCGCTTTCCTTCTTCCTCACTGTCCTTGACTTGTACAGGTTGGAGTGCGAGTCTTCAGGTTCCAGCGTGAGGTAGCCAGCTGCCTAAGCCGGATAGCTTTCAGTATCCAGGATTGTTTAGCGATGGATCCAGTAAGGAGGAGGAGCAAGTGTCCTATGCTCAGAGAGTGCCCCGGGGACCGCGGCACGGAGCACAAAATGGGATCCGGGATGAGGGGATATAGGCTAGCGGGTAAAATGCAGGAATCAGGAGAGGGTTCCAGGAAGCCGTGCAGCAGAGGCATTCAATGCGTGCTGTTGGAATGCTATGCTATATTAAATGATATGATATGACATGGCATTTATAACGCGCCTATACACTGGTGTTTCAAGGCGCGAACACAAGTGTTTCGATGAAGGATATACAGATGTAAAAGAAATCTAGCAGAAATAACGAGACCACAACTGAACTAAGCAACTAGGAAGACTGTACAATAAACTAAGATGAAAATTCTGGACCAGAAACATTGCTGCGTTCTCCCGCATGGCATCCCATATTTCAGCTTACACGGCTGCAAAGGTAATGAATTTCAAAAACCAGGTGCCGTAGCTGAGAAAGTCTGCTTGGGGAACCTAGGAAAGGAACATCCAGTTGGTCCACATCTCCCACCCCCCACTCCTGCTATTTATAAGCTGCAGCAAATTAGGGCTCTCCTTTAGTGATGGACAGACTGCTGGGTTTGGCGGTGGTTCAGTACTGTATAGGGAGACTCTGAGGGTTACCCCCTCACTTAAACAATGGGCCTCATTACAAGTTTGCCGGTCCGGTAACAACAGTGCCGGTAAGCTACCAGCACCGTTGTTACCGACCAGAAAACTACGAGTTCTGCTCGCGGGTGCCTTTTCGTCTGCCATGTCTGACCTGGCAGGCAGACCGGCACCCGCGAGCAGACCTCGACGGATGCACCGGCACCATTCACAAATGGTGCCGGTGCATCCAACCTCCCCATTCCCATTGAGTCCAATAGGACTCAATGGGAATGGGGAGTAATAATTACTGGCACCTGGAAATGGGGATTTACCGGGTCTGCCAGGGCTGGAATGCCCCAGTAAGTCCACATTGCCAGGTGCCGGTAAATTCATGACTGTGGCAGCAGCCGTGGTGGTATTTACCGGCACGGCTACCGCCAGGGTCATAATGACGCCCAATGACTTTGAATTCCCTGGCTGACCCATCTAAAAATAAGTCTGGTTTCCGATTGGGCTGAATGTTTTTATTTCTGCCCGTAAGGGGCTAATGAAGGGAGAGAGTACAGGTGTGTAAGCTACATAGATGGCATGCACAAATCATCAGGAACTACAAGATATCAAAAAAGGCTCTCTGGTTGACGACATATCAACGTATCCTGCTTGAGCCTGTCATTCCTACTTATCACTGGTCGCCTCAGCATCTGCTCACTCTTTGCATGCGACGTTTAGATGCCGGATCTTTCCCTTGCCATCTTTTACAGCCTTTTGCAAAGGCTCATCCAGCTGCCATGGGGTATGTTTTTGTGTTGACATAACTGGTTGGGAAATAGTCAGAAAGTGGCTTGAGCTGGTTACCAGAGGTAATGCACTTGTATCATAATCAAGCAGAATTAAACAGAAGTTGGAACTACACTGATGAGGTTGTTTAGTAAAGTATTACAGATTTTAATAGAGTTGATGGTATTGTACACTTTTACGATACTTTGGGATGATTTAAGATTATGTGAGATCAGATGTATAGATACACTGTACACTGTTAGCATAGAGGAATTAATATCGATATTAGATTGCGGAAACTGAACATTAGTAAAATAGCAAATTGTAATGAAATGTATTTTAATCATTGGAAGTAATTTAATATTAATATTTTAACATGTTAATATTTTAAGATATTGGATAATTTGAATTGCAGATGTTTTAGATTTGGCGCTTGAAATGTATTGTGAATGTTCTTATGAAGATTTTTGTAAAGTTTCGTACGAAACTAAACAAATAAAGAATAATAATAACTAAAGACCCCGCAAAGTGCGTTTTAGGTCTGGCTGAAACAAGGTTTGCTATCTACCGGGGAGAACGCATGAAGATACATAGAGAGGGACCTTGGTGCCAGTCAGCTGCTCGGTCATGCTTGGCCAGGGCATCTTGCCCAAAGCTCTGTTACATTTGGGCCCTCTTTTAAAGGACCAGGGGCCTCATTAGGATCTGACCAGACGTGAAAAGCGGGACCCGCTACCAGGCCAGGATGCTAACAACGGGCTCATCATTAACAGGCCCATTGTCAGCATCCTCCCCATTCCCATTGAGCCCTATGGGGCTCAAATGGGAATGGGGATTGATTTTTACCGGGTCCAAATAAAGGGCAATTACCAGGTCCGCCAAGGTCGGCATAACCCGGTTATTGCCCTTTTCTTGGACCCGGTAAAAAATCATTACCGGCTGCAGCCCCGCCAGGGTCGTAATGATTGATTGATTGATTGATTTATTTATTTATAGAGCGCTTTACACCAAGGCGCTGTACAATGGAACAACAAAATACAGAGTAATAACAACAAATAACAATGTGAGCAAAGTGGCAACTTGAATCATTCAGCAACAAAACAGTGCAAAGAGCAATTGACTGAGAGGGGGGAGAAGTGGAGTGGGAACAGGAGAGTAAAGGGAGGGGCGGGGAAGGATTGAGTGAGTGTAGAAGGAAGGGAGAGAGAGTGTAAAGTAGAAAGGGAAGGTGGTAAGGGAGGGGAGGGATTAGCAGAGGGGAAAGACAGGGGGAGTAGAGAGGGTAGGGGGGGCTTCAAGGTGGGGATTGGAGGAGGAAGGATTTAAGGGAAGTGCGAAATGAGATGAGGGTAGTAGAAGAGTGGATTGAGAGGGGGAGAGAGTTCCAATGCAGAGGAGCAAGAAGTTGGAAAGAGCGGAACCGGAAGGAAGCGCACGAGGAAGGAGATACAGAGATAAGGAAGTGGTCAGCGGAACCAAGGGAGCGAGAGGGGGAGTAGAAGGAGAGAAGGGAGGAGAGATAAGGAGGGGCAAGACCATGAAGGGATTTGAAAACAAGGCAGAGAAAGTGGAATTTGAGTTGTAGGTGGAAAGGTAGCCAGCCTAGTCGAGAGAGCGAAGAGGAAATGGAGTCACGGGAGTTAAGGAGACAGAGGGTTCGAATGGCAGAGTGGTATATAGATTTAAGAGGGGCAAGCTGAGATGAGGGAAGACTGAAAATTATAGAGGAGCATTAGAAGAGGCGGGAAAAGATGAGTGAGGAGATTAGAAGTTTGGTAGCATGGAATGTGAGGGAGGGACGGATTTTGCGAATATTGTAGAGGTGGTATCTTCAGGAGCGGGAGGTGAGTGAAATGTGTTGCGAGAAGTTGAGAGAGGAGTCAAAGAACACCTAGGTTGCGAGCATGAGTGGAGATAGGGAGATTGGAAGGAGGAAAGTGGATGAACGAGGGAGGAGAGGGAGGGGAAAGAGAGAGGAGAGTTAGCGGGGACAGTTAATGAGGCCCCAGGACAGCTTATTTGGCTAATAAGATAGTTGCTTATCATTGCTTTAAAAGGCTTAAGTTTTGTTTTCATCCTGGCTGGTACACTGACGTGTTTTCACGTTTGTGCTGTTAGTGTAACTGGCTGCATTGGGGATATATTTTGGTTTGTTTCATGATGCTTTTCAGTGCATTTTTTGTTTCCAGGCTGCTTGCACAGTTCAGAACCCCATGTGGTTAATAGGTGGCGTTTCAAAGTCTGGCACAAATAGTGCATGGCTTAACATTGACACATATTTTTTATGACCAAAAAATAACGCAACCTTGTCTTCCCTCTAACCCATGCTGAAACAGCTGATAAAGCTAACGAGGGAGTCATGTGATACAAAGAAGATTGCACCTCTCTGAAAAATGGGGGAAGTGGCTTGTGAGCACCTACGATTTGCCATTTTGTAAAGGTCTACACTACTATGTGAGTTTGGAAATAGAGTGTTTCTTCACGCTATTGCCTGTAGGAGCTTCTGTAGTCTACCCTGCTTAGTGCAATGGTATATGGTCCACCGATTTGCTGCATTTATATGTATTCGTATTCATTTGTAAAGCGAGCAGGTGCAACGATTCATGGCCAAACACTGACAGACATTTGGCGAGAGGGTCATTCTGATGTGCATTGGGATGCCACCCTTTTAATCTTAGTTCAATACTGTGGAGCCTGGCACCACCACATAGTGTACAGGAGTGCATCATCACAGGCTTACAACATTGGATTTACAGGTTTATAGTGATAGCCTCGAAAGCAAAAGCATAGAATGCAAATGCATTGAAAAAAATGCATTAAAGAAATGCATCCCCCAACCCGTTTTTTTTACCTCTTAAAACCCGTTATAATAAAAATAAAACCTTTACCTTTAAAATAAATGCATTTTTTCATTGCTTTTGCATTCGATGCTTTGTATTCGATGGAATCAATGGATACCGATTTACAAGGTTGCCGTATCGTACGCAGCTCATTCATTGGTGCCCCTTTTTTAATCTGGTACTATCATGTGCCCATATAAATCCACTATCACGCATGGTTAATAGGTGGCACAGTGCAGTCTTGCACATATAAAGTAAGTGCAACCATACCATCCTCGTGTCATGTTTTCTCAGGCAAAGGACAGGGCTATGAATCTATGGTGCTTTATTTTTCACAGGCATTTGTAGTGCACTGATATTTCTACCACCTATGTGCCTCCTTAATGTGGATCCACATATCGTTTGTAACATGGCTTAACACTGACAATATTTTATGTTACCACAGAAAACTTGCAACTTTACCATCCCTCCATCCCAGGCTAGAACAGCTGATGAAGGTAAAGTGGGGGGACTGCAACACAGAGCAGAAGCAGGCAACCTCCCTAAAAAAGAAGAAACATGACTTGTGAGGAAAGGGGACCAACCATTTTGTAGAGGACAGGGCCACTGTGTAAATTGGTGGTAGAGTTGTAGTATGTCGGCTACAAGAGCTCCTTTAGTCTACCCTGCCTAGTGCATTGATTTTTCTTCCACCATTGTGCTGTATTTATTTGAATTCATAGTCTTTTTTTAAAGGAGAAGGCTGTTCCATGATTCATTGTTAAACATGGGCACATTTTTCTCGAGGGATCTATTCTGATGTGCGTGGGTATGCTGCCATTTTAATCTATTCCATGTACCATGGCAGTACACAATACTTTGGAGACTCGCACCAACACTTGGTGTAGAGGAGTGCATTATCACAGGCTTTAAACATGTAATGTACAAGGTTGCCTACCTTAGGATGGTCATTGGTGACATTATGCAATCTGGCACTAGTGCATGCCACCCTTTTAATCTATGTACCGTGGCCTTGTCCAGTGTTATGGAGCCAGGCACCTGCCGGTGATGCCCAGGAGTGCTCTATCATAGGATTTCATATTCAGCGTTGTGCAGTGTGCAGTTGGGCAATAACAGTGGATGCACAAGGTATCAGAGCTGTAGGCTGTTAATTGATGGTTATATGTATTCTGGTACCAACACGTGCCTTTAGTGGTCCCTCACATGGTTAATAGGGGATGCAGTGCAGTCCTGCACAAGTGATGTACGTGAGACAAGGTATTCTTGGGTTCTTTTTGTCTAGGTGGAATATAGGGATATGAATCTGTGCTTCTTTGCTTTCACAGGCTTTTGCACCAGCCAAGCTTGTCCACTACTGCAGGCCTCTAATCTACTTGGGCATGTGAAAGATACAGGTGGTGCAAATTTCAACCAGGCTGAGCATTTCACTGGCAACACAGTCTCCTGTAGAAAGTAGATGTCAGTGCACAATTAGTGCTGGTGTGTACTTCAGCATGGGTATATACCTTAGCGCCGATTTGAGACAATGATGAGATATTCATACAAACCAAAGGAAGGGTAGCTTGAATAGGTTACATGGCATATTTACCATAGCACAGCATTGCAGTGTATGAACTAACAATACTAACATACAAATCATTAACCCTTAACCCCTAACACATTAACGTAATTAGTGATTAGAATGGGACTGCTTAGTGCATGGAAAATGGTGCAAACTAAGAGTGCAAACCTAGGGTGCAAACTGGGGGGGTGTAAATGGGGCTGCAGGCACAGACTCTGCAATGCTGCTTAGAAATAAAATGCAGGAATTAAGGCTGCTTTTGTGAAGGGGATGTGAGCTGCGAAATTTGAAAAATCATTCTACCCATAGCAGCCATTGGTTGAGCTGCTAGCGCAGGAAGCCAGAATAAAAATGTTACATGTCAATTCCGGGCCCATTGAACCAAACTCTGTTCAAGGGTGACATTGAAGAAGAATAAGGACTTCTGCAAGTTTCCAGAAGGGTTGGCCATGCCAGAGAAGGTGTATGATTGATGGCATGACATCACTGTCAGGGTCTTGAAGATCGTATACTTTCTGTAGATAGATATAGGAGAAATGGGTTGGCAAGGAGAGAGTTTAAAAAGGTGCAGGGAGAGAAAGGAGGGGCTGGCTTTTTGCCAAGAGAGTGAGTACTAATAGGAGTGAGAAAAGAAAGCGGGAAAGTCAGAGAGTCTTTTTCTTGGGGTCCTATTCTGAACCAAACTGCTGGTGTACTTTGCTGGAAGGAAGGGAGAGCGGTAGTGATTCACTGGGCAGACAGACGGGAGAGAGAGAGTGAGCGATCTTGCGTCCTACCAAGAGGGGTCGCTGCCAGTCGGCAAAGACAAAGCGCTGCAAAACTTTATAGTAAGCATGAATTGGCAAATGAAGAGAATGTTAGATACTGTAGATACATTTGCACTGATTAGCAGAACGCCATATTAGAATCTGGGAAAGTCCCTCTGTTCTTCACTCGTTAGAGTACAAATGCATTTTCCTATACAAAACTAGCTGCCTGCAGAAAGGAAGAGAGTTACTACTCGCAAAACTGTAAGAGCAACATGTATATCTTATGTTATAATAAAAACAAAATGTGTACTGTGCCAATTGTAGAAGGAGGCCACACTTTGCTGAGTGTGGAGGCTCAATATTCACTTGGGGTCAGAAAAGCCAGTAACCAGCTCTGAAATTTCTATGGGCATAAATGTGATGCATAATTTCGAACAGATTGTGAATCCAGCATTTGCACAAAAATGGGAATATATTTCTTTTTTTCTCAGCTTGCTTTCAATATTACAATGATTGCACATTGTGTGCATTTCTGTGTGTTTGTATTCTGATCTGCAGAAAACCTATAAAGCGCCTTATAAAATAATGAAGGCTGTGCATGACTGATTTTTGTTTGGCATATCTATTTGGTAATGTGCAGAGGGCTGAATTTGGTACAACAGTAACTGCAAAAGCAGGATAAGAGTTAGAGTGCCCTACATAACACTAGGCCCAGTGTTGCCCGTAGTCAGTATCCTGAATAAAAAGGATTCATTTTGCAGTGAGCTGAAATCCACGTTGGGAATCAGGGAAACACATTAGACAGTAAATGAGACTGTAGAGGCCTGCAGATAAAATATCCGACAGGCACCATCATTGGATTTACGGGAATGCACTAACTCAGTTTGTTAATAGGCGGTGCTCTGTCTGTCATAGGTATTGTGTATGCAATCACAGTAAACGTGTGCCTGTGTTTCATTTGACACTGAAACATTGGGTTGTAAATCTGTGCTTCCCTATTTGTTGTATGCTTTTGCACCAGCCTGGTTACGGTTTTGATCAATTGACAGAACAGATTTGTAAAGCACACACACACTTGTTCTTATGAATGTATTTGGAAATGTGCGCACAGGACTCCTTCTATGTGTTACCATGCACACGTCTTTTGTGGTACACATGTGTTTTTGCACATACAGTAGCTACTATCCACACATTTATATCATGTAACCAAAAAGTCGACCCCTTAAACATTTGTGTTCCTGTGCACATTTGTCTAAGGGAGTCTAGCAATGATGGCCACACAGAAGAGGTAGAGGAGACAAACACATTCTTGGGGTGGGACACAAGGGAACCCCAGAGGATTTGCTTCTGGCACATCCCTTCTTAACCCAAACAAAATTGCAGTATTGTTGTGCGCCTTCACGTCCTTTGTTTATTACTATATTTTAGTGGGGACCAATCAGAGCATGCCATTATTGCAAACACAATTACACTCTGAATTGTAGTTTATTGACATTATGCGCAAGCTGTAATGACCATTTTTAACAAATGTTTGTTTCCAGCTGGTATCTGTTCTTTTACTCTATGACAGCACAGTGACCCCTTAAAACCATCATTGCGCGTTATAGGTATTAACACTATCCTCGCCCAAGCAGAAAGTTAGATGCATGTGATGACCGCAGAGATGTTCTTACCTGCCCAGTTTTAATTCAGAAAGTTAACATCAAATTGTGGGCAGGTCAATTTGCAAACTACAAAGAACCCTCCAGTGTCCTTGCTGATAAATGATATCTGCTAATTGGCATGGCAGTGGGTGGAAAGCCTTTGCATTGCTGATTACAATTCTTGCGGTTTACTCTTGTAATGGTTGGAGTCTCACCTCTTCTCCAGTCTTCCTGCTGGATTCCACAGTGAATTGGGTAATCATTGATAACACGGAACAGGAAGCGTCATAGGCAGGTGCGGGAAGCCGGCCTGTGCGTTCCATGTGTAACTCCCAATCTTCTCACTTGGGTCACTTGCAAGAGGGTGACCTTAAAGGTTAGGAAGAAGCTTGTGAAACTCAGAGACTATGAGCAAGTGTAGTGTGCATGTGAGTTTGTGAGCATGCAGACCTGTGGATACAGTCATGTGGAAAGCCTTGCTAAGCATTCTAAGGGTTTTGGCAGAGCAGGTAGTGGGTACAACATTGAGCACGTCCTATGTTAGAGCAAGTCAGAGACCTGTCGAAGTGCTGGGAAAGATGAGTCTAACTTATGTACGAAGGACCAGTGAGTTCACGGATGTGTGGGGCACACATTGTGTCCAGCAGATGTCGGGAGGGAGAATGAGGGGAGGTATCTGGGGAACATTTTCAAAAGCGATCCACGGCTGCTGCAAACCTCCAAGTGAGAATCAGGTAGGCCTCTGAATTCTTGTGGATTGTTCTTCCTTCCCAAATCTATCTGAATCTCCTTTAAGAGCCATACATTCTCAGGGAAGTTCATCAAAACTTCAGACAGGTTCAAGGTGATTCTTGGGAAAACAAATGGAACGTTTAGGGGAAGGGTGGAGTGTCAGCTACGTTTGTTAGGGGGATTAGAAAAAGGAGATGGAGACTAGTGCATCTTTAAATGTTATCGAGATAGGACAGTGCACTCAACTCTGCACTGTGATATTTCAGTAGGTTAATGCACATGCTGCATGAGTTCTATGTGCTTACCCTGCAGATCCCAGGTTTGAATCTAAGTAAGAGCAGTTTAGGATTTCCTCCTATAGGCGCGTTATAATTGCCATATCATATCTCTCTGATGTTGGTGAAATTAGTCAATTTGAAGTCGGCAATTGTAAGATTTCATGTCAGACCCGTAGAGCCAGTTCCTTGCCTGACAATGGCTAGACCCGCTGTTCATCATTCAGTGATAAATAAAATAATAATAATAATAAATAAATAAATACATGTAATCAATACTTGAAATTCATAGCAAACATGGGGGTCTGATTTACAGAGCGTTTTTTCAATGGGATTGCACCTTTGCAAAAAGCTTTTATAAATCAGGCCCAGACCTGACAAGCCTACGTGGCTGGGGAAGGGTCAGCAACGCATTAGGTGTAGATGAAGTTTTATCCGGCTCAGTTTGCTTTTATGAGGGCACTAAGATTCATTCTTTTATAATAGGGAGGGTTCATGGCTGAAAGTCAATAACCTCAAAAGGGCCATTAAGGAGGAAGTAGAGTCAGTCAAATGTCAAGCATTCACTCTGCAGATTGTTTTCCCTCTGACATTATTTAGATGAATGCCATTTACCAAGGAAATCACAGAGAGAGGCAAAGTGCAGAGGGTGCCCTTACCCTTTGGAACATTTGGTTGCAGGTGTGCCAAAGTACTGCTAAAAGTACAGACTAGATCATTTTCAGTTTTGGTGTTTACCTCTTTCTCATTGCTCTGCTGCCTCTTGGGGTTACCCTTTCCTGTTGCAGAGTTTAATTATTTTAGTCCTTTTATTCCCTACTGCTTCCTCATTTTCCCTTATTTTACCATTTGAATGTTTTGCCTTGTTATTGGTTTGTGGAGCAATACATTGTGCATGTATTTTGATAAATGTTCCGGCTTATAATGCCTGATTTGGTTTTCACTGTATTTCTGTATTTTGTTTCTCAGTGTTTTCTTCTTTGTGTTTCATCTGATCTTTCGTCTGCACACCCTCAAACCCTTTTTTGTATTTATTTGCCCTTTCTGCTACTGTGAGGCGAGCTTGCATTTTGTCTTGTAGGGTTTTATTTTGCATTTTTTCTTAGGTTAGGTTTCCAAATCTTTCCCCTTGCTTGATGTACTTGCCTATCTGCCCCTTTTCTTGGCTCCCATGGTGGGTGCCTTGGTGCTACCCCTGCTTTTCACTACTGCTAATGGGTGTGCAGAGGCCTGCGGGCAGTACTGCCACCTCATGGCAAATGGAGGGTTGCAGGAACAGCGCTGCCGTGGCTTCCAGGTTACGTAGAGGTATGATGTCCCGGAGGTTTCCTTCTACTCTGGGACATTGCCGTCCGCACTACTGCTGCTTATCTCCTAAGGCCAGGCGCTGTGCAGCAATGACTACTAGGAGTGCATGCCTGAGAACCCAGAGGAGAACCCACCCACCCTCATTGCCCATACACTTCTCTTCCTGCTGGGGGGCAGTGTCCTTGTGACCTGCATCTTTGTTGGTTCACTTCTGAGATCCTGCTGCTGCAAGTGAATTAAAACGGACAGGGAGGACTCGCAGAGCGTGGCACCACCCATATGGAGTCTCCTGCGGGATGCCGACCAGGGACGTCATTTGGGGGTCGCCAAGGGTCGCACCTGTGCCCCCTGAGGTCTCCCTTGCTACCCCTGTGGTTCACGTTGCTAGCCCTAACAAAAAGTAAAGGTTTATTTTGTATTGTTTTGTTTTACATTTAAACTTATGGGCTGTGTCCAGTGCCATGTGGTTCTTTGTTTTTAGAGTGACTGGCTTTCTTGTTCCGGCCTCTTAAGTAAAACAAGGTGTTCCACAAGTGCAACACTTTGATCAGTGACCCCAAATGAAAAAGAATAGGAATAACACATAATTTGTCTTTGTGGCATTCTACACAATAATTGATAGACTCATTAAAGGTTTATTTCAGGCACACATCAGACGGTTGCTCACTGATTTAGTCTGTTTTTAAACACCTTAAATTGACAATGCAGACAAAAACTTCCAAAAAGCATTTTGAGTAGAATAAGCATCCATTTGCTTTTTTTTGCAACTTGCAGTTATAGCATCTTTTTTTTCTGCTGTTGTCTCTGTTATGATCATCAGAAGACATTGCATCGCGGTGTCCTCAGTCAATTGATAAAATCCGTGTGCCTAAAAGCTTGTGTACAGTGTAGAAGTGTTTGACCATACCACATAAAGAGTCCCTTGATTTAATTTTGCCACAATTAATACTTTGTTGTAATGTGTCTATCTTTCCCACCCCCCTGGCATGCTGTTCAGGATGCTTATTTGCATGAATGAGCTAAGGAGTGCCCAGAGTACGGGATGCTGTGTTAGTGCCCTGCTTTCCCTGCGCTACTCTAAACGGTCTAATACACAGTTATGAACACTCCCAATGGTATATCATTTGCCAATCTCTGAAGCCTGAAAAGTAGATCCACGCAAGCTATACATGCGGCCAACTTTGCACCAGACCGGCAGATGAACTGGCCTGCTGTTAAATCTCAGTTACCAGCTTAATGAGATCCACTACAGATTGTAATTTGCTTTCTGACTTTGAGAACATTCAGACATGTAATTGCTCATTTTACTACAGATGGTTAGGTAGCTGTAGATGGTAAGATAGCTCAGTGGGTTGAGCGCTCGCTGCTACGATGTGTATGAGATATGCAGGTTACAGGTTCGAATCTCGGCAATGCCAACTCACCCTTTCTTCCTTCTAAGGCTGATAAATGAGTACCAACACAGGTTGGGTGAAATTGTATGTATAACAGATCATTATCATTTGGCCTTGGACGTCTGCTTGCATTCACAGTCATTTGGTAATATGTGCCGAAACACACTGCTATTAACGGTGCAGATGGTGATCCATTCTTGTATGAAATGTATATCACAGTACAGTGATATCGTAACCATATTTTTCATAGTGTACGTAGCCACAATGCTATGTGATGCCACTTCCTGTTTTGTCAAGGGGTGAAAGGTTGTGTTCCATCGCTTTCTTTGATGTCACTTTGGGGCGGGGTCAAATGGCATCTCTTCCTGCCTTGCCATTAGAGGTCAAGGTTCCTGTACTGTCTCTTCCGCTACCCCTGGCCTTTTGGTGAAATAATGTGCCCGATGCCGACCCTTCCTCCAATCGGACCCCATCCCACCACTCGCCTTCAAGCTCCAGCTCCGTCATTGGCACAGCTGCCACAGAACTACATCTGCCCACCTGGTCCCAAGAACCTCGACATGTACATGCCAGTAGCAGCTGCCCAGTTCTCCTTGGCTTGATGCTGCCCAGACACTCAGTTTTTATCACCTCAGTCAACTGGCCAGCAGTATCTGTTGTCTCTGAACTATGGGATGCCAGGGGGACGCCTACACAATAATAATGTCCCCCGCATCCTTCCATAGCCAAGTTAATACCAACTACCTAGCAGAGGCCTTGCACTGGGAGCAGAGAATGTGCCCTGACATCACCCTTTGAACCTTGTGGCAGCTGATAATGCATGCTCTAGCGTGAAAGTGATGCATAGTGGAGCTACCCTCACTTGGGCATGATGGAACTTTTTGCCAGCGTGAGGTGGTAGTACAATGTCTGGCTTTGTTTTCCGCACTGTTTGGAGAAGGCCTGGAAAAGCTGCTTTGTTGCCAGAAAGCCTGTTTTTGGGACAGAGTCTGCACATTGGTCGATGCCTCTAGTTTCAGGATTTCCTGTTCTGATATGACTTCAAAGGAAACATTCATTTTTAAGGGCTTCGGTGTGTATGAATCCCCCTGTGCTCCCACCTTCGTGAAGGGTATTTCCTGTTTCAGCAGAGGACAGCCAATAGAAATGCACCCCTGCTTCCGTTGCTTCCGGAAAAGGTGATGTGGGACTTTGCTTATGTATTTCTCTAAATTTACCATTCAGTTTTCTGTGAAATGCTCCTTCATTGTGTGCATGCCCTTTCTTTTCTAAATACTTGTGCAAAGTTGTAAACTAAATATAGACATGTAAGAATATCTTGTACTTGGGTATTATTGAAATGGTATGAGCCTTGTGTAGCCTCTGGTCCAATTTGGGCCTGACTAGTGTGGGTCACATGCTAGCCCCCAGAGATAAACAAAAGAAAAAGGATACAGACACAGCTTTGTTAATTAAATATTCATTTAGTGTTGTGTTTCTGTGGTTACTGTACTGGTTTTCACTTACCTGTTTCTGGACTACATTACCCAGCCCATCATGGGGCTGGATGTAATGCAAAAAGTGAAAGAAAAGACAAATGGACGAAGATCTCATGCCCTGGAGTGGTCTGGTTGGGGGAGAGAGCGTTCTGGAAAACAACAGTTGGAAAGGAGAAGGGTTGGTGGAGAGAAGGAGTAGGTGGCATTAGCAACCAGATTTCTAGGGGGTGGTGGCCTCAAGCAGCTTCCCGGGCCAAAGAGTCTTCAAATGCAGGGCATTAAATGGCAGACAGTGCCCGGCATCAACCATGGGCCCGTAATGCATGCCCAGCGAAGCTTGGGCACCCACAGGCCCTTGCCATGTATCGGTCCACCCTGGGACCAGATTGGGCCAGCCCAATATCAAAGATCTTGTGCAGTGTGTGCGTGGTGGCCCGGGTAGAAGAGCAGACCGGGCCGTCCGAGCCACGTGTGTGGAGTGGCTCAGGCCAGTTGGCGCAGCTCTGTCCCATATTGGCCTGACCCCGGGCTAGACCAGGCAAGCCCAGAAGACAAGTACTCTCAGGCCGTGTATGCCGGAGCAGCCCAGGGGGTGAAGGGAATATAACCCTGAAGTGCGCCCCGCCCTGTTGGTGCAAAACTCCAGGCTGCCACATCCTAGAGGCCCGGGTGAAGAGCTCAGGCACGCCGGTTGGAGCAGCAAGTAGCCAGGCGGGGCCGCACTCTTGCACCACACAGGCACAGAGAAGAAAGGGAGCGGGCCACATCGAATGTGAGCTGGTGTGTGGCAGTGAAGGCGGTGTCCTCATAGTAATAGGGACACCACCTGGATAATTAAGGCATCAAGAGGCGCAGCAGTAACATCGGAGTCCCCATTTGGAGAGATGGGCTGCCAAAGGAGATCTTGTTGATGAAAGGTGCGGCTGTAAGGCGGGCAGCACCCTCTCCAGGACAAGCAGCTACCACATAAAGATCATCAGGCATGATCATAGTGGACCCATGTGATTGATGGGGCCACCCCAGGTGCAGAAATTTGCGCCGGGAATGGCAGGGGTGATCATGGTGACCCCACGTGGTTTATGGGCTCACCATAGGACTTTAGGAGCATGGGCACAGGCCTGATTCAGTGGTGCCTCATGCGGTGAACGAGGTACAACCAGGACAGAACAGTGCCTGGGGCAGGCCAGCCATGGGAGCAAGAAGGGGCTAGCGGCTACATTAACATCTACAACCCATTCAGTCAAGGTAATGCCCTGAGCCTAGAGTGTGGATGACTGCAGCAGTCCCACCCTGTACATAGTGTCAAATGTCTGTAGTGCAATGTGTATTGAGGTAATGTGTATGTTTAGGTTTATTCAGTTATATGTACAGTTAATGGGGTGTGTAGTTATGTATGCAGCTAGTTGGTTAGGAAGGTGTATAGATTTGGTTTTGGGGTTGGATAAGGAGGGGTGTTAGGGACTACCCTAGCATAAGACTGCCAGGAGAAGTGGTGGACTGTCAAAGGCTGCCCATGGGGTTGAGCCACCCACCGGGGATCCCCTGGCTCTGCTCTGAAGTGGGTGGTGCCAGGCAGGGAGTAGGGGTCTGGTCCATCAGCTCCACCCCAAGGGTCTACCTCTGACCGTGCTTGGGGAGGGTGGACTGGCAGGGAAGATCCGTCAGAGGGAAATCACACCTGGAGAACTAAGAATGTAAGTGTCATCAGGGGTACATTAGAGTTAGAAATGCTCAAAGGGTTATCGAGGTTTGGTTTAACATAAAAGGGGGGTCCCCATTGGGATCTCTTAAAAATGCACCTTAAAGCCTGGTTACAATAATTGGAGTAAGGTAAGAAGGAAAGCACCCCTTTACTGACATCTCTTCTCTTGCCGGTTGCACAGCACCCAGTCCTATCCTGCTGGTCTGGGGGTGGGGAGAGTTGGGTCCAGTGGGGTCTGTCACTGGCCTGGGATAAGGAATGTGCCGGCTGGGCCAAGAAAACCCAGGGCTGCATTTGTTCCTGGAGCAAAACAACACAAACCATCTAACTTTGCAAGAAGCTAGCACACATTGACAACGCCAATAGTTTTGGTTGTTGTATGGGGGAAGACATATTTTGAGTTCGTGCACATAGACACACTTAGGGAGATGGGAGAAATGTCTAGGGGAAAGGAGAAAGAGAGTGCAGATGGGCTGCAGAAGGCGTGGATGAATGAATACGGATGTGAGGATTGATTAGTGAATGAGCATGAGGGCGGACGTAAGAATGAATGATTATTTGGTCAGATGGATGCATAAGGGAATGTGCTGGAGGTCTAAGATGGATGAATCAGTGAACGTTTAAGATGATATGATGCTGTGAGGATGTATGGACGGATACATGCATACCTGTAATATGGGTGAATGGATTCCTAAATAAACATGTAAGGATACATACATGAGTGTGTGGATGGGTCAATCAATTGAAATGTGAGAATGGGAGAATGAGTATGTGTGACGTGAGTTGTGTGAAGCCCACAGCCAGGAATTCCTAGCATGCACAGCACAGCGGGCATTAGTGCGAGTGTGATGGGTGTACACTATCTTATTGAAAGCTCAGAGCTCTTGCTCCCTGTTTCCAGTTTGAATTCTTGGCGAGAGGGATGGGTGGCCTTCAGCGTCTCACTCCAGTCGCAGTGATATATTGGGGTCTATGGAGTTGGAACTCGTGTGTGCTACCCACACAGTGCCAGAGGCAGCTTTTGATGGCAAGGCACGCGGGGGCTCCTGGCAGGGCTCATGCATTCTAAAGGATTCTGTGTTTCTGTTGGCAGATGACCATTTTTAGTGGTAGGGTATTCGTGTTTCCCTCGAATTAGCATAAATGACCGAGGGCAATGGGGGAGCTCTGCGTAAAGCGTAAAGTAAGGGGGCTTGGGGTGGTTCCCCAGAGAATATTTTTAATCAAATGTGTGGAAATGATGAATTTTACAGAACATTATTTTAGAAAAATTGGATAAAAAGTAACACTATGTACACTCTGCCAATTTGATCCCTTCCCCATGAAACTCCCTCAACTCTGCACCCCCATGGCATGTCTTTAGCCTTTTCCAATCTCGCCAGCAAACAAAATCACGGATATCTTCTTTAATGCTAAAATAATCCCTTAAAGCCAGAATCAGTGGTTTATAGCCCACATGGACAGACTGGCAGCCCTTATTCCCTAGTTTAAATGTGCACAATTGTTTCCAACTATGGGCTTAGGAGAAGGAAGGGAAACCAGAGGTAGTTTTAGGAACGGTGTGACAGGAGTTTTCATTCAATAAGGGTATGCCTGACCCTCGGTGCTTAATTTATGGGGGTGTTTACTAGGGCTAAACCCTGGTATTTATTGTTTAGCCCCGGCACGTATTTCCTCAGACTAAGTTTGATTATGAAGTGCTGATAGTCAGTGCATCCATCAACCCCACTGAGTAGGTGTGAGCTGTAGTTTAACCACAATTATGTCAACACTGTGGGCAGCAGCTTTGGGCGGTGGCCGCAGCTGTGGGGGAACTGCATGCCCGCAGTGTCGCAGGCGTGCTGGAAAATATTTGGGCTCTGGCACTTTATTTCTTTTCAGATTAAGCACTGCTGGGCTTTAACTGTCATGCAAAACCCTGATTGGATGAACAGGTGGGTTATTTTCGTTCTGAGGTGGATATGAAAAAATGGCGGTGTATGTATTTCCTGCCATTTTTTTAGATCGCTCTCATTTTTGTGAATTTGTAAGGCAAAGTTGGGGAGCAGGTTAGAAATCCTGTAAGTGCCCAATTTCCTGCTTCACCTTACACATGCAGTTGCCCTGCCACCAGCATGTATTTTAATGCTGCCGTTCATGCAATTACTTCTATGGAATCTGCCTGAAAGTACCACCTGTTGAAAGCAGGCGGGCTATGTAGGAATAGATTGAAAATGCCTCTTGCAATCGCTAATTGCCACAGCCATTCACACGTTTCTACTAATGTGGTGGAAAGTGAAGAGTAAAGTTGATTTCGCCTATGTTTTGCTCCTCACATTTCCGCCACGTTGTGAAATTGCGGAACTTCGCACGGGTGGGAGGGAGGTGCGATTTGCACAAACGGAGCTGGTACTCTCCTGCAATGTAGGTCGGGAATGAAAATGACCCATTTGCAGAGTAAAACGTTGAAGAACGCTGCCGAAGGAGGAGGCCATCATGGACAGAGTGAGGCATAAATACATCTAGCCCAACCTCAATACTTTGGGGGCATAGGGTAGCGAATGAGATGCTATGCAAACGCCTAAGCACAGTATTGCATCCTGCTTTTAGTGACGTTGCTCGTGTTGATAATGCTTAGGTGAAAACATAGTAATAAGTATGGAAATGTTTTGAGGTGATCATATGACACCTGTCCGCTGGTGGAAAAAGCCTATTTTAGCATTCGCTGTCTGGTTGGCGTTTTACACATTCAGCGGGTATAACCTGTGTCTTACAGCACGCCTTCAACTTCAGGTTTCGTCTCGCTCTCTCAGACCCCAACACCGCATTAGACTGGTTAAACCTAGATTTAGGTTGGCAAAGACCGGTGGACGCAGTTCTAGTGTGCAAGAACTTGTTGCCTCCTAATCTGAGAGCTGCCGAGACAACAGCTAAATTCAAAAAAGAGCTAAAGACGCTTCTTTGTAATCTACCCCCCCCCCCGATTAGGTCTTTTTCTTGTTTATTATGAGCTGGTCTATGTTGATTCCGAGCTTTGCCCCTGGTTTTATTGTTTCGCACTGTTTCCAATGATATTTGTTTCGGCTGTCCGTCATGTCATGTGGTCTTTTGTGTGCGCGCTCTGAGGCCCATGGGCATGAGGCGCGATGTTATAAGAAGTTTTAATAAATAAATAAATAAACCCATACTTAAGTGCTTTCACTGTCGGATCCATGGAGCCTTGACTAAGATGATTAAACGTTGCAATTTCTCTTCTCCTACAGGAGCCTTCTTCATTCCCTACCTCATCTTCCTCTTCACCTGTGGCATCCCAGTGTTCTTCTTGGAGACGGCACTCGGACAGTACACCAGCGAGGGTGGAGTCACCGCCTGGAGAAAGATCTGCCCCATATTTGAAGGTAAGATTTCAATGTGAAACGTTTTGATTGGCCAAGTCATGCCGACATACCTTGTATCGGGAGAATGCCTCGCTGTACCGGCCTCAAGCCCAAGAGGGGAAGCCACACAAGCATGTCACTCTACACAGAGGAAATTCAGTAGTCAAGAAGTGTGGGATCGTTGGTCCATTCATTGTCTTCTCTGTGAGTGTCTTTGGACACACAGGGAGCAACCAGATGCGGCCAGATGTGGCGTATGTGCTTGAGGACTCAAGCTGCAACTCAACGATAAGGCTAAATATGTTTGATATGTGTCAATGGTTGCTTGTGTTTTAGGGCAGAAGGGTTGTGGCCCAACCACTGTGGATATACCATTCTGTTTGGAGGTGACCTGAAGACAGATTTACATGTGGATGGACCGCTTCTGCAATGACATAGATGGATTTGAAAACACTAGAATGGTGTGCTGCCGTGAGGAATCTACAGTGCCTGGCCTCAAGCATTTCCATCCACCAGATTTGGATTCACCCAATTCTGGAGACCACATTCCAGGAAGAACAACCACAAAACTGAATAAATCCAGAAGATGTCCATGACAGCGGGACATGGGCCACCATTTGGACCCGCCAGAGGAGGGCCATCAGAAAGAGATATGTTTTGTTATGTTATTAACATTTGTAAAGCGCACGTTCGCCCAAAGGCATCATGGCGCTGGAAAGGAAGCTACCCAATCGAAGAAGACCAATGGAGTGATCGGGCTTAGAACAGATTAGTTTTCAACGCTCTTCTAAATCCAAGATGGTTAACAGTGGCCCTAAGAGATACAGGGAGGCTGTTCCAAAGTTTGGCCGCGGTGACAGAAAAGGCTCTACCTCCGAGCCTTGCCCGGTTAAACCTAGGGATAGTAAGCAGGCTAGAAGTAGCAGAGCGGAGGTCTCTGTCCGGACGGTATCGGGTAAATTTAAGCTGCAAAAATTCGGCTCCCTGACCATGAATTGCCTGATGAACGATGCACAGAGATTTAAAATGAATTCGCTGGTTCACCGGGAGCCAATGCATTTGGCGAAGCACTGGCGTGATGTGGGCACCATAAGGGGAGCCAGTGGCCAGCCTAGCAGCAAGGTTCTGCATACGCTGAAGGCGGTGTATAAGGCCGATAGGTTGAGACAGATAGAGCGAATTACAATAGTCCAGTCGTGTGAGGACTAACGCAGCCACCACAGGGGGGCGGAGGGCTTCCGGGATCAAGGGCATGACCCTCTTGAGGATTCGAATCTGGTGGTGGGTGGACTGGCACACGGCCGTAACCTGGTTAGACATCGACAAAGAAGCGGAAAGGATAACTCCTAAATTCTTTACTTTACTAACTGGATTGGGTAACAGGCCCAGGGCAGAGGGCCAAAAAGCAGGGGTCCACAAGGAGGGATTAGGGGGGCAGCCTACCAACAGTACCTCCGTTTTATCACCATTTAACTTTAGCCAATTCTGATCCATTCAAATCCCGACTGCCTTAAGGCAATCGTGGAGGCAAACAGAGGCCTCAGACTGATCCTGATCCAGACGGATATAGCAACATTCTTGAAATACCTCAAATATATTAATATTGTGCAAGAGACAAATGTTTGCCATGGAAAATAGACAGAGGTGAGGTACCATTAAAAGAAACTTACATGCAAAGGAAAGAGATTTACAAGTACATGTTCTTAATAAAAATAAAAGCAACATTGGGGAGGCCAGGGCAAGAAAACCACAAGTGTCTGTATGTAAGGACAATATTTACAATATTCAGCTCATCTAGCACATGTTAGCCTCACCTAGACACTGTACTAGTCATCTTACTCTCACGTTCTTAGCATAGCTGAGTGCAGGATTCATTGAGCGTTACTCGAGGCTCACACAGTTCAGTGTACTAAACCAATGTACATACTCATAGCTGATGTTAGGATTTTCACTGGGGAGACTTCATGGGGTATGTGAAATCAGACACCAGATTGGGGTCATAAATAGGGAGTATGTATACAAAGGGAACGGTGGTTGCCTTTTGCAGTCCTTACTAGATGTGCCACACATGACGACATGTGTGGTCGATTCTGAGCTGCTCTTCCAGCCTGGAGACATGTGCCGAAGCAACTGGGTCTCCTTTCCTTTGCCTTTACCAGTAAACACACTGAATTATGTGCACCCAATATAAAAGGTGATGAATACCAGCATTCTCTGAGACCTACTGATTGTACTATTTGTTTGCAATTATACATAATTCAATTTCTTAGATTTTAAAACGACGGCACACATTCCCTCTGAAGGTTTTATGGCACTGCAGCTGTGTCAGCCCATCAGCTGCAGAAGGGGGCGTGGCAGGGAAAGATGCACAGTGCAGAGGGCCGACGCCTTCCTCTCTGCATCCTATCAAAAAGCTTCAGCGCCAGATATCTCTCCAATCCAAAGCAGGCCCATCAAACCAAAACTACTTCCATTCCCAGTTCATTAATAGCCATGGACCAAATTGAATAGGCAGGTGAAGAACATAGCAGGGTTTCTGGGCTCGAGAGTCTGGTGGTGCACGGACAGGGCATCTGGATAGGCGCCACCCCATGTCTTGCCCTCCCAGGCGTCAAAGGGCAGACATGAATGCCATGTCTGTGGGACTTCAGGGGGTCACTGGGCCCGCTATTGGGAACAGAAAAGTTGGAGTGAAAGTCCAAGGAATTATTGAATTAGTCATGCTGCGTTAACTCTTGAGGCCCTGTGTTATGAATATTTATTGTAATGTTTACTGTTGTCCCCCACTTCACCAGAAACAGAAGCCAAAATACAGCCAATCTAGACATTCTGTGATGATGATTGGAATACCTGAATAGACCAAAGACAGTCGATTAATTAATTGGCTCTGTGTAATAATCTCTAGACAACAGTCATGTTTTGAGATCACATTTAGGTTTTCTTGGATTGGGTCAGTATCTGTCCTTTCTCTCTGCTTTTCGTTTTAAACCTGGGGGAGAGTGTTATACTCTTCCCTCTCCCATTTCACCCCTTACCTTTAATTACATTTTTTAATAATGGCCTTTTGACATTAATTCCCACCGTCACATTTTTCATTTCAAATGTGTGCTTTTGGACAATGTACCCGTTCTTTACAATGGGAGAGATCTATTTTTTAAGGAGGACCTTCCCCTAGTGCAAAATATCTCAGACATCTGGTGAGAAGATTATTCAATGAGTTCTGCACTCTTTGCAGTGATCTCTGTGTAACCATCACCCTTCGGTGTGAACACCCGCAGGGTTCACTCAGCCTATCAACCTCCCGACAAGGATAAAATGATTATCAATAAGATGGGATTAAGGGCACATGCTATTTACCGTTCTACGAAATAGCAAAAATGTGTCATTTCAAAACACAACCTACTATTATGAACAAACTTTACTAATTTAGTGAAATATGACATGGGATGATGTGTTTGTTGAATGGAGAACAACTCTACGCAGTAGCCTCTCCAATATACTGAATATGAATGTCAATAAGTGGCTTGGGCAGTGCAGGTTGTTGGATGGTAACTCCACAGCAGACAGACATAGTAAACACAACCCACTACGTGCACCCTTTTTTGAGAAGAACAAGAGCTTTATTTTGTATACAAAAGGGAAAATGACGACAGGGTATTATTAGTCCACTGCCACACAGCTCTCTCTCTACATCAAAGTGAACTTCATCTTATAAACATACAAATTGTCATTCATGACGTATTCAATATACAGTATTCATCCCCCACCCTCATTGGGTACGACCTAATTACATGCTAATGGTCACATATGGGCCCTTCTCCAATTGGTTGTATCATCTTCTCCTCCATCTTCTTCACACATGGGCAATGGCCTCTTCAAGTGCTGCAAGGTAATTGTTTAAACTTTAAAAGGCACCACCCTGTCTTTACTCCTAACCATGTGATGTGCACCTGGTCATCAACATGAGCTCAGCAGATAACTTTGAGGGAAGCCTGGTCCTTACAAACAAAGCAACTCTTTTCTCATCCCAGACACGCAGCCGCCCCCATTATGCCTCCCCTCTGCAATCTTATAAGCATTGGCAGCACCCTTTTCTCTACTTAGTACAAATCACGTCCTTGTTGTTCTCTGCTCCCCCTTTGTGTCAGTTACCTCTTCCCAGAGGCGAGCTTGGTGTCCCACTGATTTTTTCATTTTATGAAGGATTTAAGAGTCTTATTCCTGCACACCTGGTAGTTCAAATAGAATGATTGTTATTCTGGGAGATTCTAGTCTCCTAAATCTCAGTTTGTGTTTTGGCAGCTCAAAACCTCTGCCCTCTCTCCCATGAGTATGGCCTTCGTACTGGGCCACAGCCCTTCGCCCATTTTTGGCTGCTCACATTTTTGCCCAATTGTTCAAAGGTCTAGCTTGATACATTTATATGTGGGTGTACGTGCGTGTTCTCTATCATGCCTGGGGATTGGAATGCAATAATCAGACAAACGATGGGGCCTCGTTGTTCTGTGTTTCCAACACAGGCTGTGAGGATCCGGGCCTACTTCTTAAATGCAGTATTAGTTCATGCTATGAATGTCGTGTGCATGCAATGTATCCTACGTAACACTTTTGCAAAACAAATGGTTAGTTTTCCCTTATATGAGTTTAAACAATACGTGCTTCTCCCATAAGTTGCTTCCACCCATGGGGTTCCTCACTCCCCCCTACACTACCCGCTACACGTTCTCCATATGTTCATATATCTTCTGCGCTCTAAATCGTTTGGGAGGGGCAGTGATTTGAACATGCATCCCAACATTGTGTGCAAACTTATTAAACTACCCAAAACATTGTATTAAATAGGAATTAGCTCGCCAAATAATAATAATAAAAATAGAATAATCATAATGATAACAATAATAAAGTAATGCTGATATTATTATAATATCAGCAATATTATTATTATTATTATTATCATTATTATTATTATATGTTTAAATATTATATGGTATGGATAAACCTTCAATATGATATAACGTCTAAATTATAGCATTAGAAATTACACAGTATTTTTTGTTTCCACACTGAGCATACCACTAATATATTCAGCAATAAGATTACAATTGTTTTCAAATCATACAATATATTTTAAAGATATTACTAAATCTTAAAGAGATCCAATAAATAGCCCAAATCTTTGAATGACATAATTATGATGACGTCATCACACGCTGCCTTTAGCCAAACTATCCCATTTCCCAAGGAAAGCTTGGGAGAGCATGGGTGGGGGTGGTTAAAGTAGCTACAAAGTGCTCTCGCCCATTTCTATAATCTACATTAAAGTGTTGGGCGATTCCATTGAGTTTAGATGTATCACACAAGCAGCCGGACTGAATGTGTGTGTAATTGAATGAAGGGGAGTGGTTCATTAAGTAAAATGAACAGTTAATTAAAAGCATCCTCATAGAAAGTGGAACTTGCCAGTGGATGTGCAAGGTAACCACAACGAGGCCACGTTCAGTGGTTGACTCTGTTATTTGCCTGTAAAGTGGCCAGACTTCCTTTAAAGGAGTAATTATTCCAGTGTTTGTCTTATTATTAGGTGGTGAAATGCTTCACTGAGTTTTTCTAACCATTAAAGGATGGTTGGGGGGGGGATCACCTCACACAGTGAGGTTTCTTTATTGAATGGAATGATTAGCTATCAAAACTAGCTAGGCTATTTACATATCAAAACGCACTGTGAATCCTTGAACAGCATCCAACCCATCAATAGGCAGGGCCAAACCCGTAAAAAAAAGAAGTACTCCCTAGGGAGAAATTGTAGAAATCATATTTATATTGAAGTGATTGAGGGACTGCAATACAATAGTGCACTATATAGTATTGTGCAAACAGAAAGCTTAATTGTTAAAGCAGGGGTCTGCAACCTGCCACTCTCCACATGTTTTAGACTACATTTCATCTGATCCTTCACGTTGACTATAATGACTAGGGCTGATGGGAGTTGTAGTCTAAAACACCTGCAAGGCTGGCAGACCGTTGTGTTAAAGGAACATTAAGTGCATGAATACAAGAACCACGAAGGGTACTTTAAGGACATGAGGCCCAAGTCTTACTACATCATAGAAACGGCAAAGAGATTAATACAATGGCAGACTGCCGAGCCCAAGGCTTACGTGAGGGAGGTAAATGCTTTAGAAGTTGCTGGCAGTTTTAGTTGAACCCTAGGCGTTCCCAGCAAACCTTGTTGCTATCTGTGCAGCCCAGAGACCCTCCGCTTTTAGAAGAGCCATTGCTTGAGTTTCTAAGAAGTGGACTTATAGTTATTTTGCAGACCAACACTTTCCTGCAAGAACGTTCCAGGAATTGATGGGCAGACATTCTTTGTTAGTTTAAGCAACTAAAGCCGGGGACTGTGGCTAAATAAATGTAATGCCCTATGGTTACAGTGGCTCTTCACATATTTGAGCTGTAGACAAGACAGCAAATTAGACTCTGCAGCAAGGTATCTCAGTGAGTTAGTGTGCTCATCACAGATGTGTGTGTCAAACCAGGTCACAGGTTCAAATCTAGGTGGCAATGACTCAGACTTTCATCCTTTTGAAGATGATAAAATAGGTAGCATTGAAGTGGTGACTAGTGAAAACAGAATATGAGTTCTTGGGTAGTCCTAGCATCTTTCTGAAGATAGTAAATGTAGCACCGTCAACGTGTCAAAAATGACAGTAGCAAGGGTTCCTGAGAGGCATGCCTCTCTGAAAGAACAAGCGCGCTGCAGCAGAGTCACTCGCATGCTAGCATGCCTTATGCAGTCCAAGGCTGCTCAAATGAATACATTGGGGGTTGTCCATTTTAGAGTTGGGAGGGTACATGCTAGCAATGACACATTGAGTGGCCTGCAGGGCTGGAAAGAGCAGCCATTTACCTTGCAGAGGTTTGTTCAAAGAGATATACTGAGGCTGGTAATATTGCAATAGGAAGAGAGTGATTGGCAGATATGTCCTCTGAAAGGCTAGTAGGGCTGGGACCGCGTCAGTCACATGTCACGGGTGCATGAGTCGGCCTTTCATATCTCTGCTGTCACCAGAATACCAATGAGGTTGGCAATTATTATCATTACAATTCTCAAGAGAGTTTATGGAGAAAGTCCCATGGGACTATGTCAAACATGCATGATGACACCATTCATCCATATGTTGAAAGGGGTAGTAATACCCGGTAAATAGGTAATATTGCAACCAGGTCGTTTTTGGCATTCTTGCACTTGGAAAGAACGAACAACTCATATCTCTGTCTGTGTTGGGTGAAGGTTTTGTTTTAGCTTAAAAGCATGGGATCGGGATTCGAACCTGTGTTCCCTGTGCTGTTTTGCTTTCAAGACAAACGCGTTGCCCCTGAGATTTCCTTCCTCCCCTAGTAATTTATGATTACTCCCCGGACAGTTGAAACCATTTCATTCAGCTCAAAATATTTCTTTCCATTGGGTAGCATCACGCAAAGACTCTTCCGACTTTTTCAATAGAGGGTTAACAGAAACCTTCATCATGTGTAACCTGTCAAGAACCTAACCATAATTTAAAATCAATAATGAAAAGTTCAAGAGATTAACCAAACATTGACTACCCTGAAAATGTGGATACAGTGTATTTCCCCCGGGCCTTTCTTTGAGACTCTGATGCTATTGGCTGAAACATTTTATGCTGCCAGCTATGGGTTTTCTGGGGGCAGAACCTGGACTTGATGTTCACCTTTCAGCTCTGTGTAATCTGATGGTCCACTGAACTGTTCCCTCACCAGAGATGTTGCCGGGGAGGAGGAGAGCAATGGTGTGTGCGCAGCAATACGGCTTGTGCTTCGCCCACCTCACTTGTTGGTTCCACGAGACAATGATGATGATGCTGCTGTGTCGCAGCGGTGTATGCACAGCAATATGGTTTGTGTTGCGCCCACCTCACTTACTGGTTCCATGAGGCGATGATGATGATGCTGTGTCGCAGCAGTGTATGCACGGCAATACGGCTAGTGTTTCAACCACCTCACTTACTGGTTCAATGAGGTGATGATGATGCTGCTGTGTCGCAGCGGTGTATGCACGGCAATACGGCTAGTGTTTCACCCACCTCACTTACTGGTTCCATGAGGCGATGATGATGATGATGCTGTGTCGCAGCGGTGTATGCACGGCAATACGGCTAGTGTTTCACGTATTTCACCCACCTCAATTACTGGTTCCATGAGGCGATGATGATGCTGCTGTGTCGCAGCGGTGTATGCACGGCAATACGGCTAGTGTTTCACCCACCTCACTTACTGGTTCCATGAGGCGATGATGATGATGCTGTGTTGCAGCGGTGTATGCACGGCAATACGGCTAGTATTTCACCCACCTCACTTACTGGTTCCATGAGGCGATGATGATGCTGCTGTGTCGCAGCGGTGTATGCACGGCAATACGGCTTGTGTTTGACCCACCTCACTTACTGGTTCCATGAGGCTATGATGATGCTGTGTCAGGCTTGGTTCGGTGTCAGTGCAGTTCGTCAGCGGCAATGGAGAAGTATTGGAGGACGCAGGGTCAGCTGGAAAATCTGTGTTCCCTATGCAGCCCACCCACATCCTAAGTAGGGACTCACCAGAAAACCATTGTAGGTCAGGCGAGGGAAAAGTGGACTAATGAATGGAGCAGATCGGCCCTATGACAATGTGCATCACAGGGAGCTATTCAGCTGGGATGCCAGAGTCTCTACTTGTCTGCCTGCCTTCAATGCGCTGCCATTGCAGCTAAAGTACTTGAGTTCCACAGCTTCAGAGCCCAGCCATGGGATAGTGAATCGGTGAGGTGGGCACGCTCCTGCCCTGTCATCCTGTGGCCTAAAAAGCGGAATTCCCATGAGGAAGGGTTGGGGGAGGCAGAGGTGGGGCACCTATGTGTATTTGCTCCTGTGTTTGCCTATGGGCCGATTTGGGAACTGCTGCTTTTCCTCCCTGCCACATACAGTGGGGTGTCCCACTTCAGGGAGAAGGGGCGAAGATCTAGGTTGTCAGCTGACGATATTTAAGCCATAACAGCTTCCTGGAGTTACTCCCATTACTAACTCTTCTAAAACCTATCCCCTGTTACATCTGAGCATCATCATAGGACATTGCTGTCTAAATAATCTCTACTTTGTGTGGGGTTGGCAAACGGGCAGGTGGATGCTTGCCAACATCTGCATCCAGCGGAAGGGAGTCAGTGGCCTACAATGGGCCTGGTGCACAGAGTGTGGCATTCCAAGCACCGTGGTCACGAGGAAAAACATGGGCTTCCTTTATCCCAGCTTGCATTTAGGGTGCACGCCTAAGGGACATGGACAAGGGGGTTTTGGCACAAAGTGAGAGAGCCACCCTATTTCAGGGCTCCCTGACCCCAACGGCTCTGACTCCTGCTGAGTTTTTCTGGCCCAAGCCAGGCTATTACCAATATAGCAGTGTTACAAATTCAGTAATTGTAGCCTGGCAGAAACGGTTCTTCGTCTGCCAGATGTCTCTTTCCTCTGGGATTTCTTCGCCTGCTTATTATGTGAGACATGCAAGCCCTATTTATATCAAGTTTTACCCTATGTTGCTCCTTTTACCCCCCCTGACTTATCCTAACTTTGTCTATCTACCCCCCTTTGATCCCGGCTCCCGCACCCATCTTTCCTAACAGGGGTCTCTATCGTTTCTCCTTTGTTATCATTGTTGTCTCAACCTTTGCTGTTATATTTCCAAATACAATTTTTGTTTCAATGTCCCCTCTGCCCTTCTGACCAGCTTTGGTTGTACCCCATGGACTTTTTCCATGCCTTATAGGAGACCTCTGTATTTTGTTACCATCTCTTGCCTTCCTTGCACTTGAATGCAAGTTATATTATTACACAACACTCAATAATAAACCATTATACAGCCACCATAGGTTTTTGTGAATGCATTCAATAATGTATTCAACAAAAGAAGGTAAAGAAGTGGGGCAGTAGGATGGAACCAAGTCACAAGAAATGTGCCCTAACTTCAGAAGTCCAATCCCTATGTAGAGTGGGGCCTTGTGCCCCAAGGTCACCATGCTTCTCCCCAGAAAGTGGCTTAAGTAGGTATGGTTCTTGTGTTGGTGATTGTCCCCGAGAAGATAAGCAATAAAGTTACTGGCAGGTTAAATTATGTTTCTATCTTTCAGGTACAGCTGCTTTTAGACGCAATGATCAAAACTCTTTAGAAAGGAATAACCAAAGTTTATTTTAAGGTTTATGCAAAGGAGAACAGTGGGGGACAGATGCTATGCATTTACATACTCCTGTGACTCCAATTTTCCCAGATGACTAGGTGGGTCGACTGCGGGACACTCGGGGGAGGTTTTCCCAACATGGGTTCCAGTGAGAAGTGCCTATGAGCTGTGGGTGGAAGGATACTTTCGGTCCATTCCAGGAGCAGAGAGCAGCCCTTTGGCGATGAAGAAATGCAGAAGGCTCCAATTCAGACTTCTTCAGGACACTTCACTAGCTGGGGGAAGGTGAGTTCCAGTGATGGCCACCGCAAACAGGCAACCCCAGGCGATCTTATAGTTGTGGTTGAAGAAGGCCCTTTAGAGTAGGGTCCCTTGAAGCTGAGAGGCTCAAGCTCACAACAACCAAAGTTCTGGTTACGAATGCGGAACGGCAATGGTTCTAGTGATATAGCCCAGTGGAGAGCTAATCAGTCCACCAGGTCGTCCAGAGACACTTCTGCAGGCTCAGGATGGCTGGTTCCGCGAGAACACGTTGAGACCGGTTGGTCCCACTAGTCGAAGGGTTGAAGCACCACTCAAGACCTTCGCAGGTTAGGTAGTCCAGCAGGGCTTCACCGGGTTAAACCCAGGAAGGAATTCTGGGCCTCTCCTGGAGTCATCCATGGATCTTCATTCAACTGCTCTACTACACAGTATATACTTGGTTCCAATGGTGATCTGAAGCGGCTGCAGGCATCCTCTCGCTTGACCCTATATTAGCTGTAAAAATATATCACATTCAGTTTTCAATCAATTCGTTTCAATTGGCATATTGTTTCAATCGTCTGAAGAAAAACAACACTAAATGGCACAGTTATAAAAACTGCCACTATGAAGGATTAAAAAAGAACTTTGCCAATTAGTATTGCTTTTCTTCAGATGATTAAAGCAATTTGCCAATTGAAATAATAGATTGAAAACTGAATGTGATCTATATTGACAGCTAATATTGAGTCAAGCAAGAGCATATGATTGTTCCAAGGGCAACCCTGGAATTTTTCTTTGCAAAAATATATTTACTTCCACCAGCTTGTCTTTAGGCACATGTAAAAGTGACCAAAAATCCCACGTGTAAAAGACTAGGGTGATACAAAAGTATCCCCACTGCACTGCATTTTAAGATTCTGTGTGCAATGTACAAAGGTTACCAAAAAGGTGAAAGGTAAAAGGACAAAAGGGAAGCATAGTTTACCAGTACCGATAGTCTGAAGGACTGATCAGTTTCCTCATAACAAAATGAGCAAAGGACCAGGGGAAGGCTTCACTTACCTGTAAAAGGTCAGGACAGGTTAAAAAAACAAAAGCAAAAGGTTTGGGGTCCATAGAACTGTTGAGGGAACGTTTTTAAACAAAATATCTTTCCTAAGAGTATGCTTCAATCCAGAGCCAGCCTTCCACAGCCATGTACTGGGTCAAGTTCTCCTCTTTTTGGAGTTCTTCAATATACGTAGCTATTCAGCTAGTGATTGCATCCAGGGTAAGAGTCAGCATCATCCATTTGCTTTGTGTATGTACCTGGCTTTCTGACTGGGTTATATCATTTGTCTTGTCTTCCTTCCATGTCAGACTTAGGCAGCGTAAACCTTTGCTAGCTGCTTGTCCTGCATCCCATACTGCAGGATACTTATGATCTGTGGTGTCTTGCATGAGAGGTTGACAAGAGCAGGCTAATCTGCCCCTTGCTGCTTGGCAAGGAGGCGCAGTCCCAATATGCATTACTGGCCCCTACATTGTAAGCAAGTGGAGTGTGTGTGTCCCCTATGTTCCACTCCCATTTTTAAAACCTATAAACTATGTGTCTACACTTAGTTCGGAGTGTGGGGAGGGGGGTTGCTTCACCTAAGGAAATAAAACAGTATCAAGTAACCAAACGCCCATACCACACTTGAGTAACAAAGAACATTTAACAAAACAGCCGCAAATAAAACATAGGGGCTGCAGATAAGCACGCCATGCACTTCCCAGCACAGGTTAGCAGGTAGCCCACATTCCCAATGGACCCTCCTCATTGACAAAGGTCATTCCTAAAAGTACCATGCTGGTGATGATTGTGCACTGGACCCTAGCGCCACGCGCATCACTCGATGACTTGCAGGATACATGACACGCAGTTGAAGGCTCTGTGGGACTCTCCCTAACTAAACCAGAATTTCCAGTGTAATGTCCTTTATTATATTATACCCTCAAACCCGTATTGCCACCATGTTGTTGTCACTCTGAATCCTGGCTGCTGGGTTCCGAGCACACCTGCACCATGAGATGGCTTTGGGTCCCACCCTAGACCCATCTTATTGATCAGCATTATACCCCACTGTGTGTCCCCTCTGATCTGGTGTTCTTGCCTTGCATGCTTCAAAGGAGCCATCTACTTCCCTGGGTATGTGATCCCAGGGAACACAGCATCTTCAACCATCCTTTTAAGGGTCTGAAAGGAGACCTAGTGCTCCTCCTCTGAGCCAACCCTCTACACTCGACATTCATGGCTCCTCTCTGGCCAACCTATTTGTATTTGTATTTATTGAATTTTATATAGCGCTTTTAGCCAAAGCACTATACATAGAGCAACAAGTAATACATTACACGAAAATTAATTCTTATTCATGAATCATGTAGCAGAGAACAATATACAGAACAATTTACCATGAAATGGTCAGAAAATAAACATGCGCAGGGCAGGACAGTTGTCAAAAACAGTAGAGAACTGTCAGGCAGGTGACTGGAGTAGGTGGGATTTAGAGAAGTGTGGAAGGAGGAGTACGAGGTGATGGAGCGGAGAGGGAGAGGGAGAAGGTTCAGTGAAGTAGAGCAAGAAGTTGGAAGGGACGCAAACGGGATAGTGCACAAGGGGCGGGTGGAACAATAAGTAAGAAGTGATCAGCAGAGCGGAGAGAACGAGAGGGAGGATATAAGGAGAGGAGGGAGGTGAGCTAGGGGCGGGGGGAAGTCTGTAGAGAGATTTGAAGACAAGACAGAGGAAGTGTACTTGAATTGAGAGTGAAAGGAGAGCCAGCCCAGTGAGGAGAGGGATGAAGAGATAGAGTCATGGTTATGTTATGTTATGTTAACAACATTTATGTAAGCACACCTACACCTGCAGGCATCTTGGCGCTGAGAAAATGGTGGGAGATAAGACAGAGAGAACGGATGGCTGAATTGTAGGTGGATTTGAGGGGGGCGAGATGTGAGGAAGGGAGGTCGAAGAGGAGAGCAGAGCAGTAGAAAAGTCGAGAGAAGATTAAAGAAGATATTAGGAGTTTAGTGGCGAGGAAGATAAGGAAGGGTTGAATTTTGCATATGTTGTATAGGTGGAAGCGACAGGTCCGGGAGGTAAGAAAGATGTGGTGAATATAGGAGAGGTCAGTGTCGAAGTGGAGACCAAGATTGCGGGCAGAGGGGGAGATAGGGAGATGGGAGGGAGGAAAGAGAATAGAGGGAGGAAGAGAAGAAGGAGGGAGGATATTAGCAGGAAAGAATAAAACTTCAGTTTTCTCAGTGTGCAGGGTAAGAAAGTGGAAGGACATACAGGATTTGATGGCAGTGAGGCAGAGATGATTGTAGCAAGAAGGGAGGTATACAGAGAGAAGAGAAAAGGGCCAAGTACAGAGCCTTGGGGGACGCTGTAGTCAAGAGAGTAGGAGGGGGAGATGCGGCCGCCCTAAGAAACCGCAAAGGTGTTGTTGGATAGATAGGAGGTGAACCAGTCAAGGACGGAGCCAATGAAGCTAAAGGAGAAGAGAGAGTCAAGAAGTGAAGAGTGATCTACTGTATCAAAGGTGGCTGAAAGGTCAAGGAGAATAAGGGCAAGTAAGGAGGGAGTTAAGGACGAAGGTGAGAGCAGTTTCAGTGGAGTGGTGGGGGTGAAACCCTGATTGAGTAGGCGGGAGGAGAGAGAGGTTTGAGACGTAAACTGAGAGTTGCGAGTAAACAAGGTGTTCGAGGAGTTTGGATAGGAACGGTAAAAGAAAGATGGGGTGAAAGTTAGAAGCCAGGAGGGGGTTTGCTGAAGGCTTTTTCGGAATTGGGATTATACTAGCATGCTTGAAAGCAGAAGGAAAGGTAGAGGTATAAAAAAGACAGATGTAGAAAAAGGAGGCAAGGTATGGGACCAGGAGCGGGTAGGCTTTGGGGATGAGAGAGGTGGGAAGGGAATAATAGGGAGCAGCGGTTGGGTGAGTTTTGGACAGTAGAAGGGAAACTTCAGAGTAAGAGACAGGGGTGAAGTTAGAAATGGTGGTGGGGGGTTGTGAGAGATGGAGGAGGGGGAGTGTAAGAGGGAGATTGTAGAATGTCTTGACGTAGAGTGTGTACCTTGGAGGAGAAGTTTGTGAGATCAGTAGCTAAGAGAGGTGAGGCAATAGAATGATCAGGGTTAGGGGGAGAGAGAAGGCTTGGAAGATACGGCGGGGGTGAGAAGATTGAGTGTGGAGGAGGTCTGAAAAGTGAGTTTGTTTGGCAGATTTAATGCTGTTGTCATAGAGAGTGTGGTAGGAGAAGTAGGTAGCCTGGTTGGCTGGAGAGCGGTATTTATGCGAGCATCTTTCAAGGCGGCGCAGGAGGCCAGTGCATAAATGTGGAGAGAGCCAGGGTTGGGCGGGTTTGCGGGAAGGGCGGAAGGAGGTAAGAGGGTAGAGTTGGTCAAGACTGGTGGTGAGGGAAGAGGATAGAATGGATGTGGCCTTGTTCGCAGAGAGAGAGGAAAAGTGAGTGAGAAGGGGGGAGAGAGTTGGTGCAGATTTTGTAGAAAAGAGAGGGATTAAAGTTACACAGGTCACGTCGGGAGAAGGAGGTGGAAGGTTGGGAGGAGAAGGAGAGAGGGGGTAAGGGAGACAGAGTGTAAAGAGTGGTCGGACAAATGGCTAGGGAGGTCAGATACAGAGGAAGAAACAAAGATTAGGTCTAGAGTGGAGCCGGAAGAGTGAGTGGGTGGGCTAGAGACAGGGGTAAGGAGGTAGGAGTCAAGTATTGAGAGGAAGGGAGAAGTTAAGTGAGTGGTGGAGAGATGGAGGTTAAAGTCACCAAGCATGATTAGTGGTGTGGGATTATGAGAAGAGAGAAGAGGCCAAGGAGGTGGTCAATGTTGTCATAGAAGGATCCAATAGGGCCAGGTGGATGGTAAATAACGAGAAAGGATATGGTGTGTGGTGAGGTGAAGATTTTGTACATGTATTCGAAGGAGGGAAAGACTGTAAAAGGTGTTGGACAGGGAGTAGATAGTCACTTACGGTGATAGATAAGACCAATATCGCCACCACGTCCAGTGATGTGGGGAACATGGGCGAAAGAAGAGGAGGAGGAAGTGAAAGATGCAGGAACTGTAGTATTGTGGGTGGATCCAAGTTATGCAGAGGAAGTGAAGGTTTAGACGTAGAAACAGGTCCAAAACAGCTGCAGTCTTGTTACAAAGAGATCTTGCATTCCATAAGGCAACGTCAATGATGTTGGAAGTGTCTACGATTTGGGATAGATGAGGTTGTGATGTCGAGTTGGGGCAGTTGGACGGTGGACCGTCTGGGGCTAGGGGAGTGAAGGATAGTTGAGTGTGGAGATGGTCATGATGATTAACCGCAGTGCTTTGGGGGAGGGCCAGGCAGCAGGACGGGGTGTGGGAGAGGAAAATTGAGGGAGCTGGTGGGCGGGACTACGCATGCCTGAGAGCCCTATAGGAGCAGAGTTGCAGTGGGCCGCTATGTCATAGTTTTGTGCGCCACAATATGGCTTCACCTGGAGTTGAATCTTGCAAGCCGTGGTGAGTGGGTCGACGGCAAGGCTGATAAGAGTAGGTACCAACTGACAAGCGAGGTTAGGTGGAGAGAAGCTGCAACTGGTAATGTTGGGGGCAGAAGGGCAGAAGGTGAAGTGGGGGCCTGGAGTGAAGTGGCCCAAGGGCAGTGAGGGAGAAGCGAGAAACTCTTTGGTCGAGTGGAGCAGGGACCTGGATAGATGTGGTCTGAGGGTAGTTAGGGAGGAGCTGGAGATACTCCCTGGTTGCTGGCAGGTACCTCTATATTTCATGAATGTTCACAGAACTTGTGTTTTGCCAGAATGCCAGGGAGCCGAAAGTGAAGTAGAGCGTTTCCATGGTGATTGAATGGCGGAGGGAGCAGAAGAGTGGATGGGCTGCACTGTAAGAAGATTCAATTCAACACTACAGCTAAGTCAACGCCTAGTCTGGGATACTGAATGGAAACCCTTATTGATATATCTTTTATGTCCAGTTCATGAGTTCTGGATGACTACCCCTATATAACACCCCTCTCTTAGAATCCCCCTGACCCCACTGAGCCAAGAAGTAGTTCTGTTTTGCAAGTTTAAAAGGTTTATTTGAGAAATAAGACAGAATATAGATACCACGCTTTTATAATAAATTAATAATCAATATCGCCCTTATAAAAATAATGTTAATCAACAATGGGTAATCTGACACTAGCACACTTCTTTATAATCAATGAGGAGTTAGTATAGGATGGATCGAGTAGCAAAAATACTTTTATGATTTCAAGGGAAAAGCAATGAGGAATAAAAGGCAGTACAGAAATACTTGAGATGATTTCAACAAAACAAGCAATCACTTTTCTTTGACAATTCACCCTCCCCCCCTTTATGCAATGTAAGGAGATGAAGAGGAGAGCACACAGTTCTTAGAAATGCAATCAAATATAATTCAGTTCAATTCCCCCCCCCAGCAACTTAGAGAAATCAGGTATGAGTTTTAAAACACCAGCACAAGTGCTTGAATGTGGTGGCAAGGAAGTGAAAAAAATGCCGAAAATGGTTTTAATTCCCTTTAGGAAGTTCAGGGTGAGTGAGAGATACTTGGGATGAGTTCAGGCTCACTTTAGCAATGATTCAGAGATGGTGATTAAGAGGCAAACGAATTTTTAGCAAGGAAAGAAATGACTGCTGATGGTTACACGTGGCTGGATTTTTAACCAAATCGCAAATCGCGGTAAAATTCGCGAGTGCGTGAATCGTGATTGCGGAAAAAGTCGGTTCTAGGCTTGTTGGAAAGCTTAGATTCTAAGCTTTCAGAGGAAAGTTAAACCAAGTTCGTAGCCCAAACAGTTCCAGAGATATGAACGATTTTGTAAATATCGTTTTTCGGATTTAAAGTAAACTCAAAATGACAGGTGACAGCTTTGCAGCTGCAGAATTGACAAATGACAGTGGTGCAGCTTTACAAATGACAAGTGACAACTTCTAGGAGGCAGTTCTGGTTAGATTAAAATAGTTTGAATTAGATTATTTTAAACTAAGAGCTTATTTCTGTCACAATCTGACCTAAATACTCACAATATATTTTGGAAGGACTGGACCTCGTCACGGATCTGAGCAATCAGGCTAGCGGCACTTCACAGCGATCTGGTCTCAGGGTCTGCGTTTCTGCCCGGTCTGGTCTGTCCGGATAAAGCGGTCTCTGCACGGCTCCTGGATCTCTGCACTGGTCCTGGCAAAAGTTCTTGGCAAGGGATTCAAGCAGCTCGCCCGGCTGTGAGTAGCTTGCAATGATTTGAGGCCTGCTGCAGATAACTCAGCTTGTGGTTTTAGGCCTCTGATTTAGGTTCTAAAGTATAGGTTCTAGGTTCTGGAGTATCTAGCTGGAGTCAGTATGGAACTGGTATCTTCTGGATGTTGTGTGGTCCGGCAAAACGCTCCGCAGCAACTGGATTTGAATGTCTCTACCTGTCTCAGCAGTCTCTTTTTATGTGTTTTTAAAATGGGTGTGTGCCTGGGCCTAGCTAAGCCTGCCCCTCTCTACTTGTCATTGGCCCAATTCTCCCCTCTCCCATGATTGGGGGAAGGAAATGTGAGTCAGAGTGACGCTGTAGGTTTTATGGGTCAGAGGATCATCCCCTGGTCAGTTTGCCCACAAATCTATATTTGATTCAAATACATCCTTCCCAGATATACAATTTGTTGAAATTACATGTGCACATTATATATTCCTTATGGTCCATGCTTGTCCGCCTCTGATCTTCCTGGGGGCTTGCATTCAAAAATGACAACATTTTGTGCTTTGTAACTGGTTTTGCAATATCGGACATTTACCCAAATTTACACACATGTGCGCAAGGAGTATGGACATGAATTGATGAAGTGTCAGATTTTTAACGTGCAGACATTTGGAGTGAGACCCTATTTTCTGCTAGCAACCCCCCAGAATACACCACAGGGTCCTAACGCATCTCAAAATGTTCACAGAAAAATCACAAAAATAATGATATTACTTATATAATTCTGACAAGTCCGGACTATGAGTTATCTATCTTTTTCAAATTATGCTCTGGCCCAGATGGGTGTGGTTTAGGTTCCAAAGCACATGGGGGAAGCTTCTGCCTGTCCCCGCCTCCAGCTCGGGTGGCTCCCAGAGGCACTTCTCCTCCCACTTCTCCCAAGAGGAAGCCACTTTTACGACGCCCCCAATATAACATTTGCCTGAGTCCAGGGCAGGCCTTTGTTCACCTCCCTGTAGTCCCCAGCTGCTCCACCCCTAATCTAATCAGAGAGATGACAACTCCTTTTGGCAAGGGGAAGAGTGGCTGAGCAGGTTTTAACTCCTGTGGGGGTAGATGTCAGGCAGAATTCAGTTTCATTAAGCCAGGTTTCAGCTAAAATGTCACTTTTTGTTCCCCAGTTTAAGTCAATACAATTTTTACATATGCAGCTAGAATGCTGATTCTAAGTTCAAAACTATGACATTTTAACAGTTACAAACTATTTGACACTCAAAAGTAGGTCACTCAGTTAATTTAAACATTTCGATTTTGGTGGTTTTAATCCAGTTTCAGTTAGGCTGCTGACATGCATAGCTCAGCCAGTTTTGTTATGAACATTGTTTTGGGCTCTTCATCTTCCCAGATTTTGTATGCACACATACTTCATTCTGCCAGATGTCCGCTGGTGTTCAGTGAGATTTTTGGATGTGTTGCAATGTTTGAAAATAGGCATTTTGAGCTGGCATTCAGAGAAACCAAAGGTAATTTTAAAGTGTTTTTGAGCTAACAGGCGCTGCTGTTTTACCTTTGGCACCCATTCCACTCATGGCACCCTGGCCCATCATGCTCGCACTGGTGGGTGGCAAGTTAGGCAGCCATTTTGGTGTACGCACAAACTGCGTGGTTCTCCTGGATTCTGGCGCACATGTGGGCTTTTTGGCCATCTTGGATTTTCTAAGCCCACAGCACCAAATGTTGCAGCATGATAGCTCAAACGTGGGTCAGGACACCCAACAGCACTTCAACTGGAGGCGAGTAAATGGGAAGCTGGTGTGCAGTTCATCCGAGTGCCTGGCTGGACCAAAAGGCGGGGAGGAGGCAGACCTGGATGGTAGGGGACAGGGCAGTGGGGGCTGACTCTTGACTGACAGTGTTTTAATGTACCCTCTGGAGGGAGCGAGTAGGTCGACGAGAGATCATCTTATGGGTTGCAGAGGGGATCACAAATTGTAGTGCAGTACCAGTGGGGAATGATTTCTGGATGAAATAGATAGCTACTTCATTGAGCGAATTCGTTGTGTGTTCTGGGAGGTTGCAGCGTAAGTCGTGATCGCACCAAAGAGAGTGAAGAGAAGGTCGTGGAGGTAGGGGAGCGGGGGACTGGTGGAGTGAGTCGTAGCTGTCGATGAGGGTTCCTGGTACCCTATGGCGCCTCTCAAGGAGCACTCTCTCTGGGAGTGGCTCCCTCTGCTTCCTCAGAAACAATCTCAGACTAGGAAAAGCCAAAACATACCCGGACAGTCTTTCAAGTGCCATCTATGCCCCTTTAATTGTATTTCTCCCATTGTGTGATTTCAAGCCTATAGTTTACATCAGTAAAATACCCTTCTTCTCAGTCCTATGTTGAGAGACCAAAACTCTCAACGTTCCCTGCATTACAACTGTCTCTCAATTTGGGGGGGGGAGAATTCTATCTCCCCCGCCCTGGACAGCCACGGCTTCTGTGGCATTCTCTACAAGGTACAAGGCAGTTACACTCCCACTTCTGGAATTGCTGGCCTGCAGCAGCTTACATTTCACACCTGCAGTCAAGACTCACAATGTGGTGCTCTGCGGATTAAAGCAAAACGAAAGAAATACTTAAAAACAAACTGATATTTTCATTCACCAAGGCAGAACCACACCGAAGCCACACACCTTTCGTCAAATATCCACTTTCAAGCAAGCCTCAGGATGTGGAAGTTTCCCTCTCCTCTGCTGGTGTGGACATACCCCAGATGTCACAGTCTCCCAATAGAAGGGGACCCTGCCGGCTAAGTTGCTGAAATGGTAGTCTGTGCCCTAGCCACGTTCCCTCTGTACTGTGCGCCATCAAAAGGTGTGCAGCCCCCCTGTCTCTGACATTTGCAATCATACACGTTTCTTTGTACTGCTGCACGGAGACTAGGTATGGCTTACAGCGGTACGTTTCTGAGTTTCGATTGCTTCGGTGGGAAGGCCAGTTTCTCCCTAGGCCCTGTCTTCAATTTATCCTTGATATTCATTGATGTGTCTCCTGTTTGGGGTAGCAGAGACCTTGACAGGTAGTGAAATGATCACCTGGGACATGCGGCTCCTTGCATTTCCACATGCCAATTTCTACCACTGTCATTCGTGCTGCAGTTACACACTGGTGACAGGCAAACTATGTGCCTCTCTCCTAATGCTTGAATATCCTGCAACTCAGTTGGTGAGCCATTTTCATGATCACCTGTTCACCGCGCTCTGTGGTTTGATAGTTGAATAGTGCAACCTTGCCATGGTGGTATCATTTCGCCAGAATCGTAAGGGGAGAAGTGAAAATGTATAACCATTGACCCTACTCAATGACCTCACAGGAAGTGATACTACATCATTTTTGGGTGATGGATCCATCGTAGAGAACTTGTTCGCAGCATATTAACACACAGCGGTGAAAGCCAGAGTAACACAGCTGCTAAAATCAACACAAGCTAAAGGCCGTGCTTAGATTGATTAGCTCAGCAGTAAGAATGGTTAAACCACAGGGGTTGCACAGCAGTCCACTACGGGTTCAACCCTCAGCATACCAGCGATAGCCCCAAAGGATGAGAATGCATGCCAAGTTCTCAGTCTGGGCGCGTGGGCAACCTTGAATATTTCTCAGGTTGTTGCTTTGTTGCTTGAACATGTGTTTTTGTGTGGGAGTATTGCTCCAAAGGGCTCACCTTTGGAACTTTGCATGGATTCTGGAATGCATTATGAAATGGAACACAGCGAACCCAGTGATCCAGCCAGGAAAACCTCCTGGAAAAGGGTTCAGCGCAGAAGGGAGTGCTTAGGAATAAGTTGGGGTAAACTTAATCAGCCGCATCCCGGATCACCGGAAAATGAGGAGGTAAGGTATGATCAAGGTTCTCCGAATTTTAGCCCGGGTTTGGGAAAGGTGTTTCAGGGCACTCAGGGTGAAATGGTGTACATCGGTCAGGCATGGTTCAATTGTGGGATCAGTCTAGTAAGTGGCGGCAAACCCTCAAGATTGCTGGCAAGGTTGAGGGACTAGGGACTAGGCTTTCATTGAGGGAGAGGTAGAACATTAAAATATGATTTAGTTGAGGGTAGGTAGAAAAGTGAAAAATAATTACCCATCTTTTGTGATCATGAACTGCACCCATCAACACAGCAGCATAGATATTTTGCATTTCCTCTCCCTTCTCCATTAACCTAACCCACCCTTCTCCCTTTCCTGATCCGCCAGAGCACCTGGGGACCATGTAACTTAAGTGGTGCGTGGTATACATCCCAGTAACATAACATAACATAACCACTAAGTGAGGGATGAATAACGGTCACCACTTTGCATACAATACACCCAAGTGGCATTTCTTGGCAGAGAAGTGATAAGAAAATCAGAGATTTTTTTGGGAGACAAGTAGGTGATTAACTTCAGTGTCTGAAGTTAAGTGTGTCATGTTTTGTGGCTAGAGAAAATACTAGTTACAAAGAAAAATACTTAAAATTGTTTGGAGGCAGGAGAATATGTTCAGTGTTGTATTGGATGTGCCAGCTTTTCATGACAGATGAGACTAACACTTGTTCTGAAGAAAAAGTCTTACTATTTTTGGTGGCACGAGTAGACTACATTCAGTGGCCACAAATGTGCCAACATTTTGTGATGTGAACAAATACCAAATGCAAAGAAGCCATCATATAATTGTATGGGGCAGGAGAGGACACCCAGGTGTAATAGGTGTGCAAACATTTTGTGAACAATGAGGGAAATAACTAATTGTGAAGAGCAATTCTTAGAATTCTTTTGAGGGGAGGAGATTATATTCAGTGGTTGTAACAGGTGTGCCATCTTTTTGCTATTAGGAAAAAGTACTTGTTGTGAAGAAATTGGCCCAGAATTCTTTGGAGACGCAGGTCGATTACATTCATCTTCTGTAGCTGAGTGCACCATCAATCTATGATGAGAGAACATAGTAGCTAGTGGGAAAACAACTTTGTTTGGAATCAGAAGATTCCATTCCATAGTTTTACTGGATGTGCCTGTTTTTGTGACAGGTGAGAGAAAACGCTAGTTGTGAAGAAAAGGTCTTAGGAGTCTTTGGCAGCAGGCATACATTGCAGTCAGGGACTGTCACTGAGTATACCATATTTTTGTGATGAGAGAAAATACTAGTTGCATAGAAACCATCTTAGAATTTCTTGGAGGCAGGATGATATTATAATTGATTGTGCTATCTTTTTGTAGTGAGAAAAAAAATATAGTTTTGTAGAAAAAGTTGAATAATTCTTTAGGGAGAGGGTGAAATTATATTCAGTGGCTTTATTTGAATGTGCCATCTTTTTGTGATAAGAATAAATGCTAGTTGAGAAGAAAAGTGTTATAATTGTAATATCTTAGAATTCTTTCGTGGTTGGAGGAGAATATATTCAGTTGTGATGTAAGAATATACTAGTTGTAAAGAAAGACTCTTCACATTCTTTGGAGAAATTAGAACAAATTTAGTAGGTGCGCTCTGTGTGTAAACATTTGTGATGGACACAATTCTTGTTGCAAAGAAAAACTCTTAGAATGCTTTGAAGGCAGGAGAATATCAGCATCAGTAGATATAACTGAACATACTCTCTTTTTGCAATGAGAGGAAATACTAGTTGCAAAAAAGAGTCTTAGATTTCGTCAGGACAGTACACTACATTTAATGGTTGTGCTGGGTATGCCTACTGGTTGTGCCAACTTTTTATGATGTACGAGAGAAAGTTCTAGCTGCAAGGAAAAGTCTTTGAGTTATTTGGAAGCAGTAAGAGATCACATTCATGAGCAGACTGGACCATGTATTTGTTTCGAGTGAAAATACAAGTTGCAGAGAAAAAGTGTCAACATTCTTTGGGGCAGGAGGAGATCACATTCAGTGACTTTAAATGATGCTACAACACATTCAACATCATCATGTGCCAATGTAGGAGATGACTATTTATTTATTTTTATTTATTGGTTATTTGTAAAGCTCCTATACAACAAATGGTGTTTCAATGCGCCATAAGACAAAAACGGTGGTGGGGCAGGGAAGAAAACAACAATAACGGTCCTACTAGGCCGTTTGTCTTTGGATCATGCAAGTGCAGTAACAAGAAGTGTAAGGGGAAGAGAGTAGGGGGTGTCATTGGGGCAGAAGGGGTAATGCTAGGGTCTGAGGGAGGTGAGGGGCAAGAGGAGGTATATAGGTGCAAGGGGGAAGAGGAGGGGAAGAACAGGGACTCAGGGGCTAGGCAAGTGCTAAGGGGAGGTCAGGTGGGCAAGTGCCAGGGGATGCAGGGAGTGAAGACTGCATACTAAGTGCAAGGACAGGGGTGGATCAGGCTCGGTAGGGATGCACACCCTGCCAGGCTAGTCAGAGAAAAGGGGCCCTGAAGGGCAAGTGCAATTTATGGATGGGGGTTGGGAGGAAGGGTGCTGGGGTAGACTCAGCGTAGAGGGCCTGGTGCCCTGTGGTGCTCAGAAGGGACCAGGCAGCAGGTCAATGCGGCAGAGGGGGGCATTGGCAGGGGAGGGGGAGATGGTAGGAAGAAGACAAAAGGAGGGTCTTGAGAACTTTCTGGAACTGGAGTATATCTGCCTGAAGTCTGAGAGGGCCACAGGGCCATTGCAGAGGGAGGCTCCTGCTGAGGAGAGAGACCTGCCCCCACTCTCTGCTTGGAAAAGCATCTGATCTGCAGAGAGTTGGAGCTAGAAGATCGAAGGGTTCTAGCAGGGAGGTATTAAAGGAGAGAGAGTTGGATGTAGCAGGGACCCTGGCCCAGAAAGCCTTGTGGATGATGAAGAGTGTCTTGAACTTAATCCTTGCAGCCAGGGCCAGTGGGGAGGTTTTAAGGCTGGAGAGATGTGGTCACTGGTCTTGAGGCTAAAGATAAGTCTTGTAGCCCTGTTCTGGATTAGTTGAAAGGGGAAAAGGGTGGATAAAGTCAGATTGAGGAAGAGGCTGTTGCAGTAGTCCAGTCTGGAGAGGACCAGAGCTCTGAAGACATTGCGTTTCTGGGGGAAGGTGAGGAAAGGGAGAATGCCTCTGAGGAGGAGCAGCTGAAAGTGGGCCTTCTTGGCAAGGTCCGCAATGTGAGGAGAGAAGGAGAGAGAGGAGTTGGAGATGACACCAATGTTTTTAGCCTCACAAGAGGGTGAAGTGAGGGAATCCATGGAGGCTGGCTACAGGGTACGAGGGAAGGAGGGAGCAGGGGTCCCAATGAGAAGGATCTCAGTCTTACTAGCATTAAGGCAGAGATCGTTAGCAGTGCACCATGCCTGAATAGCAGTCAAACAGTTAGGAATGAGAGAGGAGGAAGAGGAGCAGTGGAGAGAAGCTTGAAGGAGAGCTGCATGTCGTCTGCATAACACTGGAAGGGAGGAGAGAAGGTGGAGATCAAGTGGGCTTGATGGGCACAGTAGATGTTGAAGAGCCACAGTGAGAGGATAGAGCGCTAAGGGACGCCGCACATGGAAAGTGTGGCGGAGGAGAGAAAAGGGCCCAGTTGAACCTTGGAAGGTCGGTCAGGTAGGAAGGAGCTCAACCAGTCCAGTACCAGGTCCGTGATGCCAAGGATATCACAGAGCCGATTTATAAGGGTGGCATAATTGGCCGTATCAAAGGCAGAGGAAGATTGAGAAGGATGAGAACAGAAGGAGAGTTGGAATCGAGATTAGAGAGCAAGTCTTCACTGGTGCTCACAAGAGCAGTTTACATGCCTCTGGCTGCTTTGAAGCTAGACTGGCGGTCGTGGAGACAACCAACAGATTGAGTGTGCTGGATCCATTGGGAGACGGCCAGCTTCTCCAAGAGTTTGCTCAGTAAGGGGTACTGGAGATAGGGTGGTAGTTAGCTGTCCAGAAAGGGTTGGCAGAAGGCTTTTTAAGGGGAGGGTGTACCAGGGAGTGCTTGATGGATAATGCAGAGAAACCAGTGGCAAAGGAGTGATTGCAGAAATCAGCCAAGGCTGGAGCAAGGGGTGTGATATTGTCCTTGCTAGTTCTAGAGGAGCAGGGGAGCACCTGTTGGTAGGAGACTTTCATAGAGAGGACTTGTTTAGCGACCTAATCAGATGCAATGGGCGAGAAGGAGGAGAGAAGTAGGAAAGGGGATGGGGGCCAAGGGTGCCAGAGAGTGAGTGAGGGAAGAGGGAGGGGAGTAGAAGAGAGTGAGGACAGGATGTCCTGAGTTTTGGATATGAAGTGGGAGGCCAGTGCAGTACAGAGGGTCTGGGATGGCAGAGGAGCTGTATAGACTGCAGTAGGATTGGCGAGCTCCTTGCAGATTTTGAACAGTTCAGCCGTGTTGTTGGTGGCACCAGAGATGCAGGCTTGGATATGCGTCCTCTTCTTAGAGCGAATGGAGAGTCTGTATTGCCTTTGGAGCAGGCGGCAGGCCAGTCTTTCAGTGGATGTGCTTGAAGCCCGCCACTTCTGTTTGGCAAGTCTGCACTTGTGTTTCAGAGGGGCTAGGTTGGAGTTATACCAGGTGTTGTGCTTGGAGGCAGGTTTCATGCAGACCCTCATGACAGGGACAAGGATGTCCAGGGTCTTGGAGATAGAGAAGTGAAGGTTAGCAAGGGCTGTGTCAGTGTGGGAGTCAGTGGCTGGAGTGGGAGGGGGAATGAAAGTGGCGGTGAAAGCAGCAACTGACACTCGCTTCACCAGTCGAATGACTGAGAAGGAGACTGGCAGTGCGGGCATAGGCTTAGCTGGGGGACCCAAGAGATCCAGATGTGAGTACAGGAGAGCATGGTCAGACCAGGAGAGAGGTGAAGTGAGAGGGTTGGAGATGGGGATGACTGCTGAGATGAGAGCATCCAAGGTGTGTCCGGCGGAGTGTGTCGGAGCAGAGGGAAGAATGGGGAGAGAAAGAGCGTCAATGAGGTTGCAGAAGAATCCAGTGGATACCTCAGCAGAGTCCAGGTGAATATTGAAGTCTCTGAGGCGAAAAGCCTCGAGGTAGAGGGCAGGTGATAGGAGGTGAGGTCAGACCACTCCAAAAGGAAGAGGGAGACCGGACAAGGGTTCATGTAGATGATCCATTTTGAGTGCCTTTATTTCTAGATCTCCTAACAATAGTCAGGCAGATAGCTCAGGGGCAACACGTCTGTCTTGGAAGCAGCACAACGCATAGCAGCAAAGGTTTGAATACTGGTCTCACACTTAGAAACAAATCCCCGATATTAAGCATGTTTTAAAAGAATAATTATAATAATTAATTACCAGCAAACAAGCGAGGCATGTATCCAGAAGGCATTTTACATTAGTCACAGCAATTGCTGGAAGTATTGTGGATGCCAGACGTATGCATGGTAAATTGAAAGGATACATTATTCATTCAGCAGCAGCACCTTTGGCCACAAATCACTATTTTTTGTGAAATAAAGTAGCACATGATCAGGTATTCCACATGGAGTAAGGGGGGCTCCAGTAAACTCTCTATGTTCTCTATGTGGAAAAGCCAGAGGTTTAGTTGCATGCTGTACCTACTGGTGGGGGGATACCATTTTTGGAAAAAAACAAATATATAAATGTACAAATGTTCACACGAAATGGAAATGATGCGGGAGGGGGCGTTCTATTGCATGAGGGATCAGGACTGGGTCTTATGAACTTCAGCAAAGAATATGTCCAGCCCTATGATATAATGCCCTCACACACTTCGTTTTTTTCCTATTAGCAGACTCTAAATAAGGTTCCCCTTTCCCTTGTTGGCCTAAGGAAAAACTTGATAATCGACACGTGCAGTAATGAAAGACAGATATGCTCCATCCCCTAAAGGGTTACTGGAGCAAGGCCATGGGCCAGTGTGCAGAGGCTCCTGCCAGCCTGAACTGGCCGATAAAGGGACATTTGTCTGGCAATGGAAGTCGTCACGTGGGTGGAGGACATACACATCTTGGCTCATCACGCAGAACTGGAAGGACCCCCCCAGAAGTAATCTCCACCCACCGACAGGTTACGCACTACCAGAACTATGTTGCTAAACCTCAATTCGGTTCATGAACATTGAGACAGAACTGCCTTTTTTTATGAATCAATCTATTGTTTAGTGGGAGCCGGGATAACTGTGCTGGAAGGCCTGGGGGGGCTGGTGGGGGAGGGGTTCATAAATCTTGTGTGGTCACATGACCACAGGCTGTGAAGATAACATGCCTGAAAGGTGGCTTAGGTATGTTAGGTAGGTTTGGTTCGGGCTGTGATGCTGAGCTCCTTGCTTTGCAAGGGTATACAGTCTTTTGCCGGCGATCTATAGAAAAAACTGCATACCAAAGACCGCAGGGCCACTCCCACTGAGCATTTCCCGACAATCACACATGTGCACACAGGGGCTGACAGGCTCAAGACAGAGGATGCGGTGGGCAGAAGGTAAGTGTTGTGTATGTTTGTGTTGTGTCTATGTATGTTTTTTTGGGGGGATTTAATAGGGAGGGGTTTGGGGGGGTGAACAGGGGCTTAAGTCGTGAAACCCCCAGAGGAAAAGGAAATCTCACAAGCGTAGAAGAAGGCGGATGTGGGTGGGAAGCAGCGCCCTGAGGGGTTTCGAGGGTGAAACCGCTCCTTGAAATCATCATAATCATGCCTGTTACTGGCCACACAAATTTGGTCTTTCTTTTCGTTGCAGCCTTCAAAATGCATAATTATGACATCCAACCCTTGCAAGCCAATGAATAATTCACCTCTGTTTGCCATCTATCCAGATCAAAGTATGAGCCTGATTGTTCTACAACACCTCCCTTTCCATAACCACCCTCAACCACTGATGTGTCAGAGAATAACCATGAGGGTGAGCAAGATAACACGTGAGAACTAGGCAAGTCCAGCCCGCAATGCATGGCACTGAAAACCATTGATACTCGGGAGAAGAGGGCGAGAAGGAGAACAATGGCACAGTTATATGTACAGGAGGGAAAGACAAAGCTTTAATTTCACCTTTGCCCAGGGCTGCTGGAACAAAACCTGGAAGATGTGAAAGTGCAAAATGTCAGCATGCGACAGCCACACCACCAGCTCCAGCGCAGCCATCCTTGTGGCCAAGTGAGGTTAGTTGGATATGTCTTGTCCCAGAGAGAAAATACATGTCAAACACAGGACAGATAATGACAGCACCTTGAAACCTACAGTTTGTTTACGAAAATAAAGCATCTGCTGCCAAAAGGCTGGGACATGGTTGGGTGCCATATCTTTTCAATTTCAATAATAAGTGATCCAACACAGTGCATAGGTCTAGGAACAACCTAGATCTCCACTGCAGCCTTCTCACCAGCATCCCATCGCCATACGACCGGACTGTCACCCCGCAATGCCATGTTGCTGTGCCTTAGCTCTAGTGACTGGCTGCAGTGGTGACTGCCTGTAATAGTATACTCTGTTGGCATTGGTGTTATACTGTTATGCTTTTGAGTCCTGCCTGTTATTCTGCAACCCCTCTGCAACCACTCTAATGCACAGACACCTTCAAACAGAGTAGACCCCACCGCTCTCATGTTTTCGACTCTCCTTTTTAAACAAGAGCTGCACATTATTTTAGAAACAGCTGAGTTTTAGCTTCTGTGGAAATACTCCCAGCACTGAAGTACAAGCGATTTATAAGTGGAGCATCTTTCACCCCTGTTATAATGCACCCCGAGTCAGTCACGTATTCCCAGGCACCATCATTCATGTTTATGTTCTAGCGAGTTTCAGCTTTAATAATTTGCTCTGGTGCATTCTAAGTTTCTTGGACATTAACTGCTTTCATGTAAGCCTGCAGAATGACAAGCATCTAAACAGTTGCTTCAGAAAATACACCATCAGTGCCATCAAAAAAGATGGAAACTTCACAGAAATAACCAAGTAGGATGTTCAAACACTCTTGGCAGACTTTCTGGTGTCTAGAAGGTACCAGTGTTACATTGTAACTTCTTCTTTATGCATTCCAGTTAATAGCGACATTGGATTCTGTGATGACATATCTAATTTCATCCATGGCAGAAGATTGAATAACTCAAGGGGTGCATTCATAGCTGACAGAGCTATGCATGCAGCGGAGAACAACTGCAAACATGTAAGAACAGGAGGAGTATAATGGATTCAATTTCTGCCATCAGAAATCAGGAAACAAGGAGAGCAAATCACAACTATATGCTGTCATGGCCAACAACAGTATTCATCGATGTTTAGTCAAATACATTAGTTCACAATTAGCTCCTGTAACCTGCATCAACTTCTAAGATCCTTTAAAAAATATATTTTAACTGATTGTTCAACTCTGCAGGCGGTGGTGCAACTTCCAATGTTGAGTATGGTAGCGTTTTCCCCCACAAACAATAGACTGTGAAAGCGGCTTTTGCAACTGTGTCACATTGTGATCATCTGACACAATTGAAGAACCGCTCTGGCAATATTTAGGGACTAGCCTTCTGAATCTGAGGGCAGTCACTTCACCATATCTGACATGTTGCTATGGATACACAGTCACCTGAAAGAGAGTAGCATGGTGCTGGGGAATGCGCATACCTCCACATCCTCCAGGGCTATGGCGGTCGGCTAACCCTGACTACTGCTCATCTGGAAATACGCGTAGTATGCTTCCTGCATGCATTATAAGTTAGCCTCTCCATGACCTCCCCAATGCCCCCACATCTGCTAGGCCACAACCACCAACATGCACAAGATGAGTGATGGTGGTGGCAGCAAGCCGTGCTGGTGGATGATTTCTCCGGCAAAGTATATATTGTGGGTGGAGGTGCTGGGCAGATTCAGAAGGTGGAAGTGCTTGGTCTGTTTGTGCTGGTGTGTCCAGTGACAAGCAGGAGTGAGGCATGAGAGGGACCTGCAGACACTCACTGATCACCATCACTACCGCTGGAGGGTGCTCTGCAAGAGCGGTCAGTGGAAGTTGACCTGCGTATTCTAGTACTTGTCAGACCAGGCCACTGTCTCGTGTGCGCATGCTCTGCTTTGGATTCAAAGCGCATCCCTTCCTTGGTGTACCCCACTTGACTAGCGGTTGCATTCATAGTGCTTGCCGGAGCTTGCCTCCCCTTGACAGTCTTTTCCTCTGGCAAGATACTGCACTCTCAGACCATGAGGAAGGGGGCATTGTCATGGGTGGTGAGGATGTCCCCTGCCTGAGAATCCCGTTGCCCTCTTCTGTCCCTACCACTTCCCATCTGTGCCCCTTCTCATGAAATGTCCTCGCTTAACCGGTGCCCATGTGTCGGCTCCTCGGATGTTCAATGAATTTGCACACCTAACCTAGGCCAGTCTCTCTTCCCTCTTTAAGTTTTCCCTTTCAACTGGGATTTCTTTTTCCTGCTTTATGGTAGCTACTGTTCTACTGATCCCAATACGAACCTTTGACTTATCCCAAAAATGTTGCTAATTATAATTCTGCATCTCTCCTTTCTCTCTATTTTAGAAATTATAGCAAGGCATGCCTTCAACAGGACCTCAACCTGCCGTGACACAAATGACCTGTGGGACCTTTTCCAGTCTGGTATCAACAGCTGTAATTCTACTGAAAATGCCCTCACCCATGTCCCCAATTCCTAACATCACTCACCACTGTAGCTTATGTTCTATCCTAGTCCTTCTACATCTCTATGCTGCCTTTGACATGGTGGACAATCCCACTCTTCTTTGGAGTATTGCTGACCTTAGTATACAGAATATTACTCTAGACTGTATTGCCTCCTATCTCTCCATTTGTACCTTCTCCCTCTCACGGATCACGGCCACCACTGGTTCGACCTCCCTCCCTGTCGCTGTGCAACAAAGCTCTGCACTTTGCCCTCTTCTCTCTGCTGTCTGGCTCTCTAGGAGAAAACTACCCCTGTCCGAATCCCTATTGTTTGTCTACAAAGCCATGCACGGGCATGGCCACCCTACCTGGCCAACACTATCTCTCATTACTCTCATCCAAGTAATCTCTCTGTTCCCCTGTCCATCCTGTGCAATCTCTCACTTTCGCTCCTTCTCCATCCTGGGGGCACACTATCCTCCCACATCAGAAGAAGGCACTACCAACAACCTCTTTAAATCTGGCTGAAGATTTGCCTCTTAATCCGGGAAGGAGCACTCTTTCCTCTCTGGCTCATCACTCGCTTTCCATGATTATCCTGTCTCTGGCATCTCTGCGTGTAGTACCATGTAAACATCCAGTTTCCTCATTCTTCTGTCAGTGGTTTGTCTTGTCCTCGCCCTGGTTTATGCATCTTTCATTCCCTAATATCAACTGCTCTGTTGCCATAATCATTCCCTCTTTTGAAAGTTACCCTTGCAGGATTGCCCCGGTGTACTGTTACTTACGTTGTAAGTGTTTTCTGCCACAATTCCTTGTTCCTTAAATACACACATCGCAATAGTATTCAAATACCTCCTCCTCAGCCTTCTCCTCTGCCTGTGTCAGTGGCAAACCCTATTTTGTCAGCCCTGACTACTCTCCACCTCATGGTCTACTCCCCAAATGCCACTCCCACATAAGGAAAAAAATAAAACATGTTGTGGCTGTGGGTGACTGGCGAGTGCCCCCACAAGCACGACTCCGTTCTTCTTAAAGACCCCACAATTATCAACCTCGTCCTATGAGAGATGAACCTCCTCCTCCACCGACATGACGCTGACCCCCGATTGCAATGGCTTCATGCTTTGATTTCCTTTCTAAAGACCCAAATAATGAAAAACGACAAAGGTGGCCTAATAAACACGCAAACAGAACAAATGGAGCAAATAAGGATCACAAAGCAGCAACAAATAATATACTCGCAACAAGGAGCACCAAACCCCACCAAAGTGCAAACAAGCTCTAAAATACAAGGTGCGCACGTAATCCCTAACTATACTGCAGTGCTTACAGCATGACAAATCCCGCAAAGGGAAAGCGAAGGGCGCCTGGCCATTTATAGGGCCACCAAACCTTCACAGGTTCCCATCATTCTCCCAGAGGGATTCAGCTTTTCTGATTGGCCCACTGAAGTCGAACCTGCCCCAGACGACTTTTGGCTGCTCGCCAGGGTCCCCAGGACTTTGGGCTGCTCGCAGTTACCGAGATATACATGTTGGGCCTACCAAATCCTGGCCATGGAATTCAATGGGACATGCAACATTGCCCATGCAGAAGCTGCAGGCAGGGCAGCCGGCTCTTCCAATGACCCTTTTGAATTGTCATGTAGTATTTGCCTTTACAAAACACATGTAAACAAATATTCTGTGCATACCTTATCAGGACCTATTAAAAATCTGCATTTTATAAACGAGCATAATTACATAATCTCATTTTATTAGAAAGACATTGGATGTGACTCCATGATTAAATGGTCAGATCTGTTTGCTGCGCTGCCTGCTGAAAATACTGCACCGGAGTGTGGCCATATATTCCGAGTGTATAGACACTATATCAAAGTGCCTCGTGCCAGACGGGAAGGGATCCATTCCTGGTTTTTATATGCAGTGTTGGTTGGACTTGTAGTCCTATGTTTCAAATGGGAAGAACAAGGACTACATGATTCTTGCTTCAGATGGGGCAAACTTGAGAACACTGCAAATGATGTTTATCAGGTACGGTGGCCCAATTGGTTCACCTGAAGGGAATCAAGACTACACAGGACGGGAGAAGTCTACATGACATGGAATCATCTGGCCATCCTAAAAAAAAACCTCATTTTCAACGAATAGCCTCAAATTCTGCTTATTATGAAAGAGTATCATTTTCCAGCGCTACCATTTTGGACTCATGGAAGGGAGAAAGACTGTTATTTGTCTCACTAAGGGAGAAGATAAGCATTTTATTTTCAGCATCCTTTCTCACTCCTCTCTGCTCCTCCTTCCCCGCCAATCTTCACAACGACCAGCACTGTTCCCCCCTCCGCCCTAGCCCATCTACCCGACTTACCTTCCCTCTTTGGGGCTTCTTCCTCCCGACCCACTGTGCACACTCTCCATCCTCGTCGTCAAAGAAATAGATGGGGACTTACTACTTCCTGTGTTTGGTTTCTGGAGGTTGCGTCTTTGTGTGTTTTTGACAGGAGGTTGGGATCTGGTCTGACGGCCAGAGTCGACAAGGCCTGCCTCTTAGTCAAGGCCCGCTTGTGGTTCCTTTCAAGGGGTCCCCCTCACAAACCTTGTCTGCTCTGATGCCCTCCACCCCCACAATCCCACCCGAACCCCACTTACCGGAAGCGGACGGCGTCTGACTCATTTTCTGGTCCGCAGGCCATAAACCCCCGAAACGTGACACACAGTATGTCGCACTTCTATGTGGAGCCTTTTGTGCCTTGGGCTTCTATGTTCTGGAGTTTGGGTAAGCGTAATACATGGAATGTCCATTTCCTGACAAAAAGAAAAAATACATTAGTCGCACTATGAGGGAGCCCCAGATGCAAATTGCTATCTCTCCCTGGACCAGGGGCCTACAGGGCTGGTAATGGCTCTGAACCGTCGCCAAGGCCATCGTTTCGTTTGGGCCTAGACCAAGGCTCGGGCTGATAGGCTGTTAACCTAGGGTGACCAGACGCCCCAGGATTGGGACCTCTGTCCCCCTGTCCTGAGAGTTTTTATGTTTTAAAAACCCTGTCCTGCTTTTGGGCAAGGGGAAAGTGACAGTCCCGTTTTTTTTTTTTAATCACAAATAACTATCAACTATATAAACAGTATTAGATGTTAAGAATGCTGTCATCTTAGGATGGGTTCGAACCCCCAACGTTCGAGGTACAAGCCGTATGCATGAACTGCTTGCACCAGAGAGTCAGGCTGAGAGGAAGGTACATAGCAAGATATGGAATGTCAAACAGAGCAAAAGCACCTTTGCTATTAATATTTACATTTTTTTTTAGTGTTATAGTTGAGATGCTCCACATTTTGACACTAAATATCAATAACAGTCAAGATCATTGTCATAACATTAAAATACATAATTCAATCAGTATCATCCTTGGTATTTACACGCTTTTATCAACATTCAAAGCCGCATAATCTTTATGCATATACTGTGGGAATGGGGTGGGGGAGGGGTCTGGCTGGAGGCAGGGGGTGAGTCCTTCTTCGATGTTGTTGGCTGTCCTGGTTTTTTATGTCTTGAAAATGTGGTCACCCTACGTTAACCGTCCTTTACACCTGAAACGTGTGGTGATAATTATATCATCACCCAGGGGCGTCGAGTACTGGGTGCTCTGGGTCCTGCCCAGAAAAGTCCCTTTGTGTGAAAGTCCACATATGTTACAATGGGACAGTTGTGTTGTTGCCGCCGGCCCACCCCAGCCCCCGCCGGGAAAACCAAAAATCCCTGCACCTATTATAACCCAGGGGAGAGGCACCAGCCAATCAGGTGAACAGGTGATGCAGGCTGAATCTGGCAGTAACAGTCTGTTTCATTCCAGCCAAAGGTGCCTCTCGGCAGGTCAGCTATTTTATTCAGGCTCACCCTCAAACCCACTCCTCAGCCCTCTATTCCTGCAACCCACCCTCTTACCACTCACATGGCCTTCACCTGGTGCGCTATCTCGCAACTCTGGCATCTTCTCTTCCCGGTAGTTGCCATGGAAATAGCAAAAGCGTGTACTCACTTTTCTATTGCTTCTGGCGCCAGTATTGGTTAGGTTTTCTTTAATGGGATTTAGGTGGGCGCGAGAGGCAGGAAGACAATTTCCCAATAATCTACACTACAGCACGAGCTTGCGGCTCTTCGCAGGTAGTGTGTGCCCAATGGACCCGCAATTAACGTTATATTAAATCACGTTGCTCTAAAGTTCTCTGGTGTCTCGCTCAAATGGCGCTTCCAATTCTGCTTTTATTGTTAGCATTCTGGTAAAGTCCAAGAAAGCAAGTGATAAAACTATCAGACAGAGACATCTCACACATGGCCTTGGAGGGCTGCTTGGCAAAAGATGTTGCCAAAAGTCTGTTATGTCACGAATGCAAAGTGAATTCTTGAGGGTTTGCTGTAGTGTACGCCCTCGTTGAAGGAGGTTCTCCGTGATTATTTTTAATGGGAAAAGCCTTATAATTCATATTGTTATGGGAGAAGACGTCTTCCAGAAATCCCATACAAGTGTCATAAAGCCTGATGTTGTGTTTCACAGCCACGAGTCAACAAGAAGAAAGTCATCTTTCTCTCGGAGGAAATTATTCGGACCACACACAACTTAAACCGCAACATCGATGTGAGCCACAGTGCCCTCTAGTGGTCACGACGAAAATAGCAGGTTTAAAGAAAACAAGTCTGCTCTTCTTTCTCATTTCAGTTATAGAACTGGCTGGACATTCCAGGGGCCTCTAACGTCATTAGGGATGTATCCGATTGCAGCAAAGCACTCTGGCCAACTCTGGCCAGACTGCTGCTGGAGGCAACACTTGAGGAATGAGTGCTGGGGGGATCGATGCAATTCGATTCTATGTACTTGGTAAACACACACTTTTAAACTGCAGCACTTGCTACCATGCCTTCACTTTCCAAAGACGAAAGCGTCCAAAAATGCCTTAGGACTTTTTAAAAACGATGCATTTTTTATATTAAACAGCATTGGGATTCTAGTCACTAGAGTGCTGAGGCCTCCCAACGTTAGCAGTATTAGCTGCGTCCCTCTCTCTCTCTCGTGTGTTTTCTCTCACTCTCTCTCCAACTTTCTCTCTACAGTAATACAAAAAGGCCCGAAAATAATAAGAATTGTAACAGCGTCAGCCTCAATGCACACCATGTGCTCTAGGCATGAACTCACAAGTCATGATACTGCTTAGATACTATCATACATATAAAAAAAAACATCCCATAATCTCAGAATGTCCTCTTTTTCTTACTTAAAAACTATGCAGGGCTCAGAAATTAGATTAGCACATGGAGATTGTTAGTGACCGCTCAGAAAATCAGAATGTTTAGCGTGCAGTCAATAACTACTGATATTGACTGCATTCTGTCTTCGGAAGAAGGCAGGGAAACAACAATGCATTTTCCAGGCAACGTTTGGAAATCGCTTTCAATTTCTTACAGATAAACCATTCACTTTAACATGACATCTAGTGCATGCTCATGTTAAGTCTGTTCTAGTTCAACCAAGCTGCAATTAAAAGGTTAAGTTCTGAAAAGTACCATGTTATTTAAAACCTACAAAATAAAACCACTTTTATTTTATTATCTTAGTCTATTTGCTCTACTCACTCTTAAAGTGACCTGTATGACCTCCCCACCAACACTCCACAACACGAACAGGCAAATGTGGGTGTGTCTATCTATGCCTTTGGCTGATTCTGGGTACTCCCAGTTAGGGGTTACGATGAAACAACACATACAGGGTAATGAGAAGAAAGTGAAAACTCCACCAATTATGGTTGATCAGCCCACTAGTCCAATGGTGCAGCGACCGGCATTGGGCACTGTAAGCAATGTGTCTATGGACGGTGATATCCAATCGGGGTCCGGGAGTGAACATACTGGAAGAGAAGGGTCGACCCTGTGGGGGAATGGCCATAGCGATCGATATTGTTCTCTTTGTTAGATCTATGCTGTGGTACGCATGTGAAGGGGTGTTGGCGGTGCGTGTGTCTATACCGGGTCCCACTGGTGATGTGTTGCTTGTTAATGTCTATTGGAATCCTGCAAACCATCCTCTCCAGGATTTTCATGCTATTAAGTCTGAGATCTTTGATCTGTGCTTAACTGAGGGGCACAAGTATGCTATGATTGTGGGAGGCGGGGATTTCAATGCCCGCTGCTTTGAGGGGCAGGTCTACAATGAAAACACATGCATCCCCCGTGGCTGTACTAAATATCTCACAAGGGGATGCCTTTGGGATTCCTTAATGACGGCATGGGATCTTCACCTAATCGAGGCCTCTCCCCATCTTGGTGCCCCTCTCTATACCTGGCACAGGGGTGTGAGCACCTCTTGGATTGACTACTTCTTTGTTACATCATCTCTCAGTTCAAGGTGTAGTGATATGTCTGTGTATGATCCTGGGTTCAGTGATCATTTGTATAAACACATGCATGCCGCGTTATAAAATGTATAAACATCTTGTGATGAGGGCTATGTCATGTAAACAGGCAATAGTACCTATGCTGATTCTAATGAACCCAGCAAAAATGGTCTCTCATGTGAATGGGACAGGAAGGCCTGTAGAAAACTCGCGAGACATCCATCCCTGCCGCATGTGAGGGGGTGTGAGGATTCATTTGGGAGGCGTATCCCATTGACTGGGTGAACGGCCCCTGGATATTTGTATTATGGACGGTATCCAGATGGCTATGTCTGAGAGGGTACCTAAAACAGCTGTGATACATCCCAATCATTTTGATCCAAATTTTCCAAGATTCGAAAAGACTTAAAAGGTGTGTGATCAGACAGTTGAGGGGATTGAATTTTACTGATTAGGAATTTCTGAAATATAAGAAACTTGAGGTCCTAGGACATAGACATTTTGTTAAGGCCTTAAAGTGTGATAACCAGTCCATGATGAGGACGCTTCTAAAAACAAACTCCAGGGAATTTCGAAACACGCCGCCAACAACACATGTCCTACCATCCTGCGTTCCCACAGGTGTCCCAATGAAAATGGTACCTCACATGTGTGGGTGCACCTACCTGGGTGCAAAGGGAAAAGGCTAACCCACTGGTAACCCCAAGCCTTTCGGCAGAGCAGATTTTGCTCATGTGGACAACATACAGATTGGGGCCTATGGTGTCAAAGCCACCAAGGAAAACAGGGAACCTCATGCATTTCTGAAAAGAGAACACGCGTGGTAATCCACAGAGGTCTGATTTGCGCAAATCGTCCCAGAATTCATTACCCACAATCCCCGGCAAAGTCCGAAACATTACGACCGCCTACATTTGGGGAAAAAAGGGGCCAAATTTGGCAGAGATATCTTATGTAACAAAAAAGTTACAAGGGATTGAATGGCGACATACCGAAACCACCAAGAAAAGGCCTTGGCAGATATACCCATGGCAGTTATGGGGTTAAGACAGTAAAGCCCCGGAAGAGATATCATTTGTAAGGCAGCTCAGTGAGTTAATGCTCCAAATGCAGATTGTGCACAGGAATATGTAACACCTGTGCTCAGCACCTGGCTTAATCTTCTGGTGGGATAATATGCGGGGTGAATGCATTCATCTTCCAATGCAACACAGCATTTTCCAGGTCAATTGGTTCTGAAAGAGTGGTGGAAAACACTATTACTGTCGCTTTTTCTAATTGGCCGGATTTTCGTGCATTTTCTCTGGGTGGAGTTCGGGAGCCGAGTGGACACAACAGGACCCCTTGTATTGACCGCTCCACCAGACAAATGCGGCCTTACTGCCAGCATGGATTCTCATGCTGGAAATAAGGAAAGGGATTCCTCTGGGATCTCCTTGGAAATGAAAGCTGGTAAAAGTGGGCAGAGTCCAGACGAAGCCATTGCCAATTCCGCCAGCAATCGCTAATTGCACAAGGTATTTACACTCTTCCAGAGTGGAAAAGCAATGTGATTTCACCTGCCTTTTAGGCTAAAATCTTCCATTTTGTGGCGGAAAAGTAAAAACGTGCGCCAATGGAAATGGTCCACTCCATGCAGTTTACTTTGCGACTTGATGCTTGTGGGTTTTGCGTGATGCTACACATGTAATAAATAAATAAATACATTTAACATGACCCCAGATAAATGGCAATTCGTGATCAGAATGAGTGAGCATGGCATCTCGCTGGTAAGAGGGTGTCCTGTGCTTCTTGAGTGCGTTGGCAAATGCCCTTAATTGCCATCTCACATTAAACAGGTGCTTAAACCCATCAGTGTGGATTGCGCAATAATACGTCGACAGAGGTATTTCAAATGGCCAATTTAGCTCTTTGGGTGACATTGTCAAAGTGGGAGGATGTTTCCCAGAATGTGCCACGTTTTCTGCGGAGTGAATTGTGCCCACCCCGAGGAAGAAGTGTGAAAAACCCACAAGGGCACCGTGGCCTGCTCTTTCTGTGTGTGTCTTCCCCACACGGCGACAGATGCTGACTCAGACATGGGTAAATCTCAGGTGGCAAGCCTGTAACCTAGTTTATGTGGCAAAGGATTCCAGACTTCCGAGGCTTATACCATTAGTAGCACTGAGTTACATGCCACCTGACAGGTGTGTCTGATAAAGTTGCAAAGCAGAGCTGTTAGTGGGCTAAAGCAGGAGGCAATGTCTGCCCACCCTCAAAGGGTAAGTACGACCAAAAGTAGTAGGCCCCTCCCCCATCATGGCTGTAAGGGACAGGCTCCAAACCAGGGCAAGAATGCCCTCCAATTATCCATGACCACGATCCAGGAACCCTGTTGAGCAACCTCTGTGCTTTCCAGGTGATACTAACATTGTTTAAAGCCAGAAGTCTAAAAGGTAATCACTTAATTGCAGCTGGAAATAAGCTCCTGGCGTGATCAAAATGATTTAACCAAGTGTGATATTATCCCCTTCATTTATAAGCAATATGTGTGTTCTCGCATTTCTTCATCCACTGAATTAACATTAAAAACAAAGGCAAGAGTCGTGTCTCTTGTGTAGGCATTAGGAAGGCAGTTGCCCGATTCTGGCATAATATGCCCATTTTCTTCCAATGTTGGCTAGCTGTTGCCCTCTTATGGCCAGGTAGAACCATTATGACAGTGACTGGCAAATGCCTTTCCCCGGCAGACAGTAAAGCGGAAATAAGAGGCCAATTTAAGACACGGAACAAATAGCAGCTGCCATTGCTGTGTTAGGGAGAATATGATGGGTGTTCTAGCAAGGAGGTATGTATTAAGCATGCAGGCAGTGAGACAAGGGAGAGGCAAAGAAAGGCCAGAGGAGCTCTTTGAATAGTTTAACAGGGCAGAGGACCCATGCTCTGACGTCCTAGTAACATATGAGAGAATCAAATAGATCAGGCTTTGCAGCAAATGTTAGACGAGAAAGGAGCAGAGTCCAGCTCTGCATTCAGAATAACAAAGGCAAAGAAAGGCTAGGCTCTAAAGCCAGCATGAGATGGAATAAGAGGGACCAGACTCATCGTGAGAGGCTGGCCAGGCCCTCACAGGAGCGCTAGAGGGGCAGCCCACATAGCCGGCTGCCCCTCTGGCCACCCCCCTGAGTCCACATACACCCCACCTACTAGGCATCCTATGTGTCCGACGCATCCGGCCGCGGACCTGGGGAGTGCTTATAAGGGGGTGGGCTTGCGATCGCTCATCCTCCTTGTTTGCTGTACCCCGCCCCTAGAGGACAGTCAAAGCAGCAACATCACACACCTGGTCCCTTTACTCCAATAACAGGGCTTACTCAGAGGTACAAGCAAGATTTTCTCTTTCCTTGAAACCCCCATCCTTCCATTCCAAGAGACACACATGTCTCCTTGCCCCACACAAAAAAAGTAGCAACTTGCAGTTGGTAGAAAAGGCTGCAACTCCTTTATTTGGCAGTAATCCACTTACAGATGATCTGCCCCTTAACGAGCTGGCGTCCTAGCTGTGGCCCACTGGAAGTAATTGTTATTTCCTCTCTCTTACCATGAGCTCATAGTCAGATGACAAATCCAGAAATGCAACAATAAAGACATGTTCTTTGGCTGCTGCATCCTTTAATTTTTTTCTGTTTTCCTTTCTTCTTTTCTCTTGTTTTATACAGTGATATTTGTAATTTAATATGTACTGCTATTTTAATGTTAATGTTGTGAAAAGTGGAGTTCTTTGACTAAAGCACAATAAATAAATGAAACAAAGTCCCCAAGGTGTCCCCTGTCCCCCCCCAGATTTTATGTGTCTCCTACGCACCTGTATTGGAGAATGGCCATTGAGTCCTGGTCCTTATACTCATCTTTCCGTGAATATGCCAGATTTCCCCGGAAGAGGGGTGATCTTTCTATCAATCTCAAATGCTTTCCCTGTTACAAGTATAGGCAGGTATTCCTACATTTCAAATTGAACCAATTCCACACTAGAGAAAGAACTGAGCATTGGACTTCGCCATCTGGCAATAATATCTCTCCTATGGTTTGTCGTTTTTGTGAATGTTCCTCCACCATTGAAAGCCTTAGAGATTGGATTATGGATGGTAAAGCCTTGTGTTCCAACAGATCGACTGGTTTCCAGAAGAAATTGGACAGCTTTTCTACAGTCCATTCCAAAGACTTGCTTTGGTCTCTTTTTATGTGGGTAACGAACACATCTTTAATAATTGTATTGGTTCGTTTTTTAAATATGATGGATCTTAATTGCTGAAATAATCTTTCTATCATGTTCATTTATGTGTGCATTATGTGTTTTTTCATATTACTTTTGGATTAATTTGTGAAAGGTTTCATGTAAACCAAAAGACAATTAAAAAAACAAAATCCACAACATGCATTGCTACTACCAACATATGCTAATAGCCTTATATACCTTGAGAGCGGCCATTATCGCTTGGGATAATGACCCTTCCTCCAATTTATGGCTCTCGGCATTGCATCTGGTCATAACATGGTGGTAAATTATCCTGTGAAAATAACCCCTCCCTCAGTCTATAAGGCCATATAACAACCTATGTTTACCATAAATTTGTACAGGGGGTCCAGGGTGCCCTTTGACCTTTGATGTTCTGCCCTGTGGCTGGCAAATAAATGTTGGAGCAATTTTGAGAAAGGGTAGCTAACTCTAGGGATGGTCGGACTGGCTTGAAAAAGATTCAAACCTATCTCAATGGTGGGGATTGGCCTCTGCTCAAAAGATTCAAACCATTTGGAGCTGATGCTGCAAATAATTAAAAAGAAATGTCAAACTGGTTGAGCCACTTGTAGAAATTCAAGTATTTCATAGTTCAACTCCCCTCTACTCGGCTCGAGTACAGCTCTTTGGTAATACTGAATTGTAGGATACTGGACAAATATCCTGGAATTCACTATTACTCGTGTCTAAGGAAATGATACAACAAGGGCACAAAGGTGAATGCAAATTAAACAATCATTGGCAATGCCAACAGTTTTGGCCTTTGTGTAGGAATGGGAAAAACACTTGCCAGGCACGGCCACAGTGCCACTAACTGGCCATTGATGGTAGCAGGTGACAATGGGAAATCTAACGGTGGTGCCTGGCAAATGCCTAGTACCTATACATGAGCCAAAACTGTTGGCTTTGCTAATACTTGTTTTTCACAAGACTTCAGTGAAGGACAGTCATAATGCTTATAAATACAGTGCCTGAAACTAGACTTTTCTGTACTTTATTACATTTATATAGCGCAGCCATAGACCCTAAGGCGTGAGGGCGCTACAAAACATATACAACAAGTAACACAAATAATGAAGGAACCAGCGTAGAGAGCTATTGAGGGGAAGTAATCAGGTAGAAACAGTACGTGGATTAATTAAAAAGGTGAGTCTTCAATCTTTTCTTAAAAATTCCAAGTGACTCAATGCTTCGCATGTCTAATGGTAGTGCGTTCCAAACCTTTGGTCTATACATTTCTATTACACCAGTAGTGTATTTACAGCCCCAATGAAGTCTTTCATTCCCAGAAGGCCGCTTTGACAAAACACTGTCGGGCACTTTAAGTGCAACATTTGATGGTAAGGCTTGATTACAACAGCTGAAAGAGTTCCCATGAGGGTGGGGTGGGGGCAGGAAGTTGGTGGCAATGTTCATAGGGATTAGCATGGCAATGGGTGGGCAAAGAACCAAACGACACCTTCAAGCTTTGTGCCCCTTCTCATATGCCATTTCTCCCTAGCTGCACCTGTACTCTAATGCAATAGTTTCAGCTTATAGGGGCTCTGCATCCTAATAGCCTAAACAAAAATGTGCCCATCCCTAGAATGAGCAAATGCGCAAAGGGGGTGAATAAGTGCATCTTCCGACACTCTTTGAGAATAGGGCACAGGGTTTTTATTCGGGTAGAAGTGATGAGATGCACAAGGGTGGATGTTGCAAGTCTTTTACCCCAATTCGAGCCATAGTGATGTATGGCCCAAATTGGCTCGGACTGATTTGAGCCGTATCTGACATTTACTGACCCGACTCGATTTGGCTCAAGCGAGGCTTGGTGGCTCAAGCCCATTTAAACTTTTTTTTCAAAGATTCAGAGTGGCATTCGACATGAGCACTTTAAGGCTTGCCCATCCCTACATTATCCCCCGTATACACTGCCCATCTCTTGTCACCTGCCAAGAGACTGTGTTTCGGTCGCCTTCCCCTAGCTCAGGTTAAGACTCCCCAACCCCCAGAGCAGTCTATTGGCCTCATTACATGGTAGGCGGTAACCATGGCGCTATTAGCGCCATGGTTGCCGCCAGTATTCTACCGTATCCACCTTGGTGGATGTCGGAATTACCGCCTTACTCCAAGATGAGCAGTGGCAGTAATTCCCCATTCACCAAGGCACTTCCCCATTACCATTTTTGCCCCCATAGGGTATAATGGGAATGTGGAAGGCGCTAATTATGGTACCGCAAATTGCGGCACCGTAATTAGCTCCAAGGTCCCTTTGCGGCACCCTACTTTAACGGCTGGTAAAACCAGCCGTTAAGGTCGGGTCCCGCAAAGGGAACTCGTAGTAAGGCGGTAAGGGTTTACCGGTGCCGGTGGCCTTACCGGTACCGGTAAACCCTTACCGCCTAACGTGTAATGAGGCCCTATATTTCCAAATTCCTTTTGGTAAGTTGTGTACCCCATGTCCGTTGGAAAGCAAAAGTGGCGGGTTAGGCTGGGGAAGTTCTGAACTGCAGCTATCGCCAGTGTGGCATGGCCAGTACTGATTCATTTAAAAATATCAATTATGTCATCTGGATGTCTTCAGGGGTACATAGTGAGAGAGAAATGTTTCTATAGCAAACCATAACTGGTGAATGATAAGGATTTTATGTTGGAACACTGGCATGAAATGCCAAGGACGAGTATGCTCGTCCTTTTTGCATAGACCTGATTAAAGGTCAGCACTTAAGGGGTTCATTGAAGTTTTAGATGTATGTCCATTGCTCGAAATAAACTGCTTGAATTTGTCTTTGTTTATAATTTTGCTCATTTCTTTACCACATAATGTGTGGGAGCCCTCGCCCCACAATCCCCTCTATCCCACTGAAGTGGGAAAATGGAAAAACAGGCTCCCATCTTCCCCCTCTCGCGCCTGGCCTAAAGGTTCACGGCCCAAGCACCCGCCACGAGAAGAGTTTGCCCATCTACCAGACGACCAGATACCCTGGTACAGGAACATAAGGATGTTTCCATCTGCCTGCCCAGCAGCCCGCCCTGCCCATGACGATGCCTGCGGCATGGATCAACTAGACTAAAAACTATACGTCGTTAGAGATGCCATGACGACCTAGCCAACGGATAGCACACCTGTGCCAATGTACACACTGGACACTCCCGCACCAATCTACACAAAGAATATACTCAGTGCTATGACGTAGGCGACAGACATACTCACGGACGTGCATCTTTATTATTTTCCACTTAGGCTCTCAAAATGCAGAAACGCAAGACGCACCATGAACTCATCTAAAGAGCTTGCTTACGCTTCTCCTAAACCTAGGTGCCATAATGAGAATTATAACGAAGACACGATACTGGTCATAAGACAATATGAGACTATAACCTAAAGCGCCTGTGCACCAAACGGTTCCACCTATACACCAGGCCTAAGTAGGCCGCAAGTAAGAGCTCCCATGAACGTGAAAAGAACAAGAGTCGAGTTGCTGATCCTGCAAAATGAGCCCGTCGAGAGCAGACAGCCAAGGTCGTAATGTTGCAAACCCACATTCCGAAAGCAGACCATCAAGGGCACGATGTTGCAACCTCGCATGCCGCACACCAACGTTAAGGTCACACCTGCAAAATTAAACTAAGTGTACAGTGGAAAAACAATATTAATGGTGAAAAGTCTGCCTCAAACACGGTCCCACCTCACGTGACCAAGCCGAACCTGACAGGATGCCAAGCCCAGAAGAAAGAAGGCGTCTGGATCCCTCAGTACGAGACACAGGCAGATACACTTGAAAGGCTCAATGGGCCTCTGCGACAGTGGGAGAAGTCGGCCTTCCAGCTCATGAATAAGTCTTCACATTGTCTACACGTACTCATAGTGAAACATTGTTGCAAATGACAGATGCACCGCGAGCTGGGAACAGCGATGGTCCCAGACAGGGAGGCTCGCGAACGCACCAATCAGAACATGGGGCTCTTATCACTGACGCCATTAACATTGACCAATCATTAGTAGTCTTCATGTAACAATTCTCATGTATCTAATTGTAGGGACAACCCAGATATATCACCTGACCCACCTTACCCACTAATATTGTTCTCTATACGTATGCTATACTAACCCTACCACTCGAGCAACCAATTAAGAGTGGCGATAGGTTTTTTGCTAACTTTTCGAGATGACGCAAGTAGCGCATCATACTAAGGTAAAAAGGGCCTGCGAGCCCACGATTGTGTGTGTGTCAGGTCAGACGCGTATGATCCTTGACCCATCCCTGCCGTTTGTGTTTAATAAACAGCAGAGTCACCTTGCTTCTTGTGCGTGTCTCATACTCTATCTCTTTTGGGATATACGGGAGGAGTTGGGGCCTCCCTGCCCGGAGGTCTGCGGACGGCCCGGCCGACCCCGGCAGAATTTCCCCCCGACAAGTTGGAGGCACACCACTACCCTTCAAGCTCCCACCAATATTGCCTGAACACCAACATCTACAGTTTGGTGGTAAAATGTGATTAAAAAAAACAAACAAAAGAATTGTTGTGGTTGTTGGTCGAGCAATAGACCCACTACCGGATTCGTGTTCTTTTTAGTGACTTAGGGTAGTGAATCAGTTTGCAAAAGAACCTCACCTTTCTCTGACAATCATGTGCAGTAACAGTGAGTGGAGCCGGAGGCGCTTGTTTGCATGTCAGCACCCATGGAATTAGGTAAACATGGCACACACACACATCCTTACATTGTAATTCATGTGCTTTGCTTTCAGTATAAGACCTCCTAAAACAATTACCTCTCCTCACCTGAAAAGGGCACAGTGCCAGCTCGTGGCAGTGCCGTGTAATCACTACCCACATGAAACAGCACAAGGCGTGCTATCCAAAGTGCCCAGCCCAGTGCCATGCCTCTTCCACATTATACGCCCACCACAGTCTAGGGTCATGCTCTTTCCTCTCCCCGCATAGGGCACAATCAAGGACTGTGCCCTTGGCAGATGGTGCCTTTGCCACACTGCTTATCATATGACCATACGTTTCATGCCATACCGCAAGCTTGCATAACCTCCCACCATTTGCATCCACCAGTTTCCTTACGGGTCCGGTGATGCAGAAGAGCGCTTTAAGTGCACTTGAAGCATCACGTCTGCATAACCAGACGCGCACACTTGGATAAAGGAAGCCGCCTTCTGAGTCCAAGTCTAATCAATGCATGTGTATGAATGCATTTAGTAGTCCCGCTCTATTGCATGATGCTAATTTGACCAGAGCAGCACTGGAGCAATGTGGAAGGGGGGGGGGGGGGAACACAAGCGAAAAAGAAAGAATTTGGTGTAAAATCTTTGTGCAATGTGATTTGTAAAGTGTCCTGCCTTGGTTTAAAATAAACATATTTAAAATTTTAAAAAAAAACGACCAGAGTGGTAAACTTAACATGAGGTCGGTGGCCTGCCGGGTGCGGTTCAGCCTCTGGGTCCATTGATGTGGTGGTGGAGAGCTGCCGCAGCCCCTGACGTATCTGGCAGAAGGGGGTCAAGGCCCACTCAGCTGTATGTCCTTTGCCATTGCTAGTGCCACATAGTGGGCAACAGCATGCAACACAAGGATGGGCCTTTCCAAAAAGGAGTGTGTTGGGATTGTCCTACAGTGCTAAGGTGTCTTTCATGCTCGTCTTCCCTGGCAAATTTTTAAAAAATATTGAGAGCAATATTTTTCGCAACATCATCGAGGGCATGAAGTTATGCATTATTTTTCATTGCTACACTGCGGGGTACATTTTGTATTGATATAATATGACCCAAATGATCACTGTTTTTCCACCAAGAATCCTTGTGGGGAATAAGGATGACAGCCTTATTCCCACTCCCGGGCCCATCCCATACCCTGAGCTATCTGCTCTCCCCTGGCATTTCGTTTGGATGAACTTTCCTGCCCGCAAATGGCAAACTAGTGGGGCAAACACCTCACTGCTGTTCCTCTATCTTCCGCAGGCATTGGCTATGCCTCGCAGGTGATCGAATCCTACCTGAACATCTATTACATCGTCATCCTGGCCTGGGCAATATTCTACCTGTTCAGCTCCTTCACCGCCACACTGCCCTGGGCGCACTGCAACCACACGTGGAACACAGGTAAGAGAGAGAGCGGCAAAGGTTTGGCCACTGCGTAGAAAAAGTCAACTATGCTTTCGTTGTCTGTCCAATGTGTAAATTGTGCACGCTTTTTTTCCACCAGTGAATTGCATTGTATTGCATTGTATTTTATTTCCACAGCTCCCACCTCCCTACTCCAAAAAGTCTTGCTACAAGATTGGTTCACTATAGCCAGAGTATTTCTACTGGCTGGGCTGTCCCTGATCTTGGAAGAACTGGAGGCCATAGCCTTATCCATCTCCCTCCGTCAGGGAATTCCTAGGTGTACTGCACCGGGTTAGTCTGATGGTCTGGGCATACCCTTCCTTTGGTGACAGTCCCTCAGTCGCTGTCCTTACTCTTTCCTGGCACTCCGATGCTCCGCCTCTCCCCCCATTGCTCACTCTGCCTCTCTAACATTCTTTTGTCTATTATCACTTCTCCCCTTTCACCTGTCTCCACTCTCCACCTCCCTCCTGGTCTAACTCCCCCTCTCACTACTGAAGTCTCTATGCTCTACCATCCTCTTAACTTTACTCCCTTACTTACTACTCCTCTGTATTCTCCTTCTCCCTCCTGTTTAGACACCTCTCACTCCTCCTTCCTCCACTGATCTTACTCCTTTCTCTCTCTCCCTCTCTGTCTCATTCTTATTTACTTTTTTTGTTTGACTATGATTACTCTATTCTTATCCCTCTTCCTCAACCCTTTCCATATTGCTTCTTTACTAGTGTAATCCCTCTGCAGAAGTGCTTGATCGTTTCAACTGAATTAGTGCACAGATGAGAAGTGCATTTACAGTGAGGCATTCCCATCCTCACTCTAAGTATTTCCATAGGTGGCTGTAAATTGAATTTCATTAATAGATAAGATCTATATATGTATGGACAAGGGAATTCTGCCATATATAAAGTAGTTGGGGTCATACAGTGCATATCTGTTTGCATATTTTAATGTGCATATATCAACCCAGTTTTGTTCATGATCCATACTAATTAACACAATCCTCAGCTTTCGTTTGAGTATAGTTATGGGTGAAACATTCATGTTTATTTTATGTATTTCCTTCAGAGTGATGTTTACTCGCTTGTAGCGAACTTCACTCTACGTGCTCTGTGTTTATCGAGAGTGAACAAACATGTTGTTTATTAGCCCTCTTCTTAATGTATTCACCTGCGCTAGTTGGTATTTGGTTTTTCAAAGGTGTGTGGATTGCATAGCTCGAGATTTCACAGATCTTATTCCTAGTTCAGTCCTCTCTCATTTACATCGAAACATACAACAACATTGCTACCATTCTTTCAATCCCAGTACCTTATCTTCACTCTCTCCAAACACACTAAACTCTCCTTCAAGGCCTCCTCCTCTTTCTTCACACTGATCCCGGGACTCTTCGTCATCCTTCACCTTCTCAAACCTCACATAAGCACTTTTCACTGCAGAATGACACTCCTGGCTTTTTATTGGCCTCCCTTTCCTATCTAACAAGTTCTATAAGGTCCCATTTGGTATTCAAGTCAAGGGGGCGTGGCCTGAAGCTGATGGCGGACGGACGCTGATGTGCTGAGCTCCGGCCGAGACGCTGCATCACGATCCTGTATTGGTGCGAAGCAGACACCATCTGACACTACAAGCCGCTGTGTAGGTGTGGGAACCGACCTGCCACAAGGTGTGCCGAATCGCTGGCGGAATCGGAGCGGCGAACCGCTGATACGCCCGCCCGCACTTCCCCTGCCTCCCGCAACTGCCTGGGCCCAAGATGGTGACCGCCACGTGAAGACGCGGCGACCCGAGAGGAGGCCGCCTCTGCTCCCATACCTCCATAGCAGCTAGCGAAGGAAGAACAGAGGAACCCGCGATCCCCCCTCCGGAGGGGTCGGTGACCACTGGGCTGCTCGAGCCCCAACGGCAGGTGCCTGCGTGACAACACCCCACCGACATGTGGGCCGGATAAGCCACCGACAACACGCCAAATAGCAGCTACGAATCCGGATGTCCCAGCCCGACTCCGAAGGAGTCTGCATCAGCGGAGGACCAGTGGGGCCTCAGGGAGGAGCCACGAGACGAGAGCGCATCGCAACGGCAGGCCTCGAGTGGCGACCCAGCAAGCCTGAGGTGAGGAGACCCGGGGGGAGCGTCACCCAATAAGGCGCCCACTAGCATGAACGAAATCTGGGCCGGGATGTGGCATTGAGGGGGTGCCCAGCGCAACACGCTCACTACGCAACACCAGCACACCCCAGCGGGCTACCCCGGACACTGAGACCCTTCCACCCACGACCCGTCTTGCCCAAATACTACACCCTGGAACCCCGCGGGGAGACGCACCGCGGACCTTACGGCGGACCTTATGTCACGATCTGTCTCAGCCTTCCCCAACTCCTCCTCACCTGTCTTCTCCTGTACTTCCCCCGTCCTGATTACAGCCTTCTTCTTCTTGACCTTTTCTCCTACGGCTGGCTTCTTCTCCTTTTTTGTCGAAGGTATGGACGCGCTCCCTCGGTAGCCTCCATGATCTGGGTGATAACAGACCGAGGGAATACCCGAGGAGCACGCCCTAAAGAATGGGGAAAAAAGCCTCCTGGCAAAAAAAACCCCGATCAGTATTCAGGTGTCCGTGGAATACTGATGTCCGGCAATTATATGGAGATGTTGATTCCTGCAGCAGCGGAGCTCCGGACACGTAGGAGGAATGTCCACACCTTGCTGAACTCGTTCTCTGAGAAAGGCGGTGAGACCAGGATATCACCTCCAGTGTTGTGCGGTCTCGATGTCTTGTAATTGAAGGGAGGTCTCGGTCCGTCGGAACACCGGAGAGGCGTTACGAATGGAACAACAGAAGAAAGGAAGTTGGAAAGAAAGAGGTAAGGAAATGGACAGAAAATTATGAACAGCCGAAAACGCTCACAGCGAAATGCTAACGCTGAAGCGCCGACTGAGTGAAAAAGACGGGAAAAATACTTACATGGAAAACGCTTGGTAGAACACGTCGTGTAAGAAAGAACAGAAGATAAGACCCTAATCACCTTACCTGAAAACCTGAAAACACCACTAGTGCAGGGAAAGTAGGTAGGTAAGCAAAGGACCTGAACGAAAAGGCAATGATGGAAAGCTAGACGCTGAGAGCGACTGGCTGGGCACGTAACGAAAACGATACAACGCGCCGAGCGTTGCTATGGCCCGCTAGTTATAGAATACGTCGGCCATGTTGGAATAAACTAGACCGATAGAATGTAACAGACCGCCATCTTAGTAGTATCTCCAACGACTAGCAATTCTCCAGGGCTGGTGCATGACACCTTACAGCCGGAGGGGCTGGGGGGTGTACAGTCCCTGGCAGCCACAACCCCGCACTGCGCCCCGATCTGCCACGGACGAGTGCCGGGAGTGCTCCCTCCCCGGCCCACGCTGAGCACTATAAACCCCAGCTTCCCTAACTTGGACATCCCCAGAACTGGGCCGCAGCACTGGGGTAACACCAGAACCACTGTGGGAACCCTCTACCAAGACCAACAGCCAGGGCTGGGGCGGAGACTTCAGCACGGGCTCCAGAAACAAGACTAGGCCTGTAACAATGGACACTTATGTCACGACTAAGTGTAAAGACTCCACCATTCCGTCCCCCGCCATCCCAGATCCCCCACAAGCAAAAGAAGCGGACTCCTCAGCGAACCAATCTCAAGTGCTAGAAGCCATAGCGTCACTCCGCACACATATAGACTCAAAAATAGATGAGTTCCGATCTGACATCCAGCTGGTGCGCCACGATGCCAGGAAGCTCACGGAGAGAGTGACCAACAATGAAACAACCCTAAAGGAAACGGAAGAAGGCAATGTCGAACTGAAAGCTAAAGTTGTGGACCTTGAGAGAAAAGTCGCCATTCTTGAAGCGAGGGCCGAGGAGGCGGAGGGGCTGGCCAGACGGGGCAACATCAGAATATTGGGCATCCCGGAGGGCGACGAGGGTCCTAACCCAACAGCGTACATTGAATCCCTGCTGCAACAGGAGATAGGAGCGGGAAAACTCACACAAGGATTCGCCGTGGAGAGAGCACATAGGTCCCTCCAGAAAAGGCCCCCTCCGGGCTCGCATCCCAGCCCAATAATTGCGAAAGTGCTCAATTTCCAAGATCGGGAAACCATCCTACGGTACTCCAGGGAGATGGGCGCCATTGAACGCGGCAATGCCAAAATAACCATTTACCCGGATTACACCCCGAAGGTACAGAGGGAAAGGAACTCGTTTGTGCCCGTTAAGGCTAGGCTCAGGCAACTAAACTTAAAATACATGCTGCTCTATCCATCGAGGCTTAAAGTCATCTACAAGGGCCGTGCAATCTTCCTGGAGTCCCCTGCGGCCGCTAACATGTGGATGGAGGATAACAACCTCTCTGAAGGAACTGAGGCCCACCCCAAGGACAGCTGAAAATGAAACCAACCCGCAGCACGTAAGCAACATGAACGTAGCTTCCCTGCAACTTCAAGCAACCAAGAAAGTAACATACACTACCGATAGCCAACTTTAATGCGGCCCTCGCTTGGCCCTCACACCAGGCACAGGACCCAACCCCCACATATAGATCAGGTCAGGCCAGTTGCCTGACCGACCATGCTCGAGCCTGACACCCGGATGGGTTCCGATGGCCCGAGAGCACCCAAGCACCGCAAGAATGATGCAGTAGCTGGGCGCACCAGTTCCAGTTTAGTAGTTGTTGTTAATGTCAAGACTGCCCTCCTCATGAAGACCACTAATCAGACTATAGCGGACCACTGGCCAGAGGCTGGAGCCTATCACTCCATACAGTTGCATCGGGACAAAACACCTGGTAACGCACGATCAAGTTGCAAGACAGGCGTGAAGCCTTCCACTCCAATAATCGAAGCTGAACGATGGCAACACGACTCAAGATAATCACGTGGAATGTTAGAGGGATGGGATCCTACCTGCGTAGGAACCGTATACATTCATACTTGAGAAGGAAACGGGTATCCATTGCCCTCCTGCAGGAAACGCACCTCACAACTGATGTCACCGACAAACTAGTGGGCTACTGGGGCAGCCAAGGCAGTGGTGCCTCCTACTCGAAGTACGCAAGAGGCGTATACACATGGGTTAGCCCGGACATACCATTTCGCCAGATGGGGATGGAGGCCAACAAAGAGGGAAGGTATGTCATAGTCTGGGGCATGCTGGAGAACTTCCGATTATGCATCGTGAATTCATATTTCCCCCAACATGGCATTCCGGCTCATCTCAAGCAGCTGTATGCCAGAATCACACACCACAGGGAGGCCACTTTCCTGTGGGGGGGGAGACTTTAATTGCGTGATGAACGAGGAGCTAGACAGGACTGCAACCCCACGCACCCTCAATAATCCTGCCTCCTGTGCCCTACACAACGCGGTGGAAGATCTACATTTGGTTGATATTTGGCGAGACCTACACCCCGCCGACAGGGCTTACTCTTTCTACTCCGCACCTCACGGCCTGCACACCAGGATTGACCACTTCTTCATAGCCAGCGAACTAATCCCCCAAGTTGAGTCGGCGTCCTATCAGGGCAGGTCGATTTCAGATCATTCCCCTCTGTTAATGCAGCTCTGCCTGAAGGGCCCTAGGCCCCCCATCCCGATGTGGCGCATGCCGACGGAAACCCTGATGGACTCCGCATTTAAGGAGACCCTAGGAGAAAAACTGGAAGAATACATAGAAATCAACACGGGATCAGTCGAGAAATGGAGCACGCTGTGGGAAGCTATGAAGATGGTAACAAGGGGCGTGATAATAGCTGAAGCTGGCGGGATCAGGAGGAAACTGAGAGGGGAGTTGGAGCACAAGGAAGAAGAGATTAGGCACCTAGAGGGAACTCTACCCCCGACCATTGCGAGTGAGGTCAGGGTGAAGGAGATTAGAGAGGACTCCAGGACTGCATGGGAAAGACTATCCAAGTTCGACTTATCTGCACGGACTCTCAAGGCACACAAGGAAGCAGATAAGCCAGGCAGGATACTTGCCTGGTTATGCAGGAAGGAGAACCCACGACAGCCCCTCAGAGAGATCAAAGATGAGGATGGTATAACGCAGTGATCTCAACAAGCAATTAACGATGTCTTTTCTAACTTCTACGCCAAGTTATATGCTCACAACGAGCGAATCCCTGAAGCGGATATCAGAGATACCCTGGATGAGATCGAGCTACCCAGATTAAGCCAAGAACAACGAGACGCGCTGGGAGAAGCCATCACACTGGAGGACATATCGGAGGCGATCCGGTCCCTCTCCACAAACAAGACCCCTGGGACTGACGGCCTTATCCCGTAATTCTACAAGGCCTATGAGGGGATCCTAACACCGATACTGCATGATGTGTACACGGAGGCATAGAAGACCGGGACCCTGCCGAGCAGCATGAGAGAGACCCTCATAATACCAATGCTTAAACCAGGTAAACCTGCCGATGAATGTGACTCGTACCGCCCCTTGTCGATGCTGAACTACGACGGCAAGATCCTCACAACCATACTAGCCAAAAGGCTCTCGAAGGTAATAGGATCCCTGATACACGAGGACCAGAACGGCTTCGTCCCAGGACGCAACACCACTGCCAACCTAAGAAGGCTACAACACGTTATGGCACAAACAGCGGAGCGCCAGGAAGACCTAGCTGTGCTCTCACTGGATGCCATAAAGGCTTTTGATTCAATTTTTTGGGAATGGCTCGTTGCTACCCTGAGGGAGTTTGGACTCGGAGAACAATTCATCCGGTGGGTAGAGGTCCTCTATAACGATCCGGTGGCGAGGGTGAAGACTTGAAGTATGGTGTCGGAGGCTTGGCCCATCCAAAGGGGAACCAGGCAAGGGTGCCCATTATCGCCGATGCTATACATCCTGGGCCTGGAACCAGTGGCAATTTATTTCAGGAGGCAGCTATTCGACTCCGGCATCAACATCGGCGGAATAGATAACATCATCTCCTTGTACGCCGACGATGTCCTTCTATATCTACGGAACCCCAGAGAGAACGCACCCACCGCGCTGGACATCCTCGACAACTTCGCCAAATACTCTGGGATAAAGTTTAGTAGACAGAAATCAAGTTCCTTTCCCCTTGCAAGACTCAGAGGGAAGGACATCGAAGATTTGCCCGAGATTGGGATTCAATGGCAGGTGGAGGCCTTTCGATACTTGGGCCTCACCATCGCGCACTCCCCACTTTCCACTCACGAGCGCAACACTGAAACTGCACTGTGCGGGGTACGCAGGTCCATCAAATTCTGGTCGAAACTTCCCCTCTCGGTGATGGGCAGAGCTGCAATATCCAAAATGATAATACTGCCAAGGTTCCTCTATTACTTCACCAACATTGCGTACTATATCCCCCCTCCCTTCTTCAGGAAACTGGAATCCCTGCTTCGAGACTTCCTATGGGGCCAGAAGAGGCACAAACTCGCCCTGCACATCCTCACGCTTCCCCAGGCTGAGGGCGGCATTCAACTGCCTGAGTTCCAGAGATACTATCTGTCAGCACAACTAACACATGTCACCAAGTGGCTTTCAGATGAGCCCTCGGCTGAGACTGGCCTCCTGTACCAGCTGATCATGCCAATGCACCCCAAGGAGGTAATATGGAGTTCACTGGTGGGACCCCCCGACCCACCCATGATAGTGACGCTGGGGAGACAGGTCTGGAAAAAGGTCAAATCGCTGCTTGGTCTTCAGCACCCCTACATGCATGAAATCCCCATTCTGGCTGATGTTTGCAAGACCCCCCTTGAACTACCAATGATGAGGAGCTGGGAGACCTGCGGTCTCTACACATGGGGAGACCTGTTCGACGAGGGATCCTTCAGAGACTTTGACTCGCTTCAATTAAAAGACGGGCTCTCACCAGGCCAGTTCCTATGGTACCAGAGGGTGAGACATGTAGCCAAGGCAAAATGGAGCACATGGTCCGAGGAGCCGGAGACACACCCTCTTGTACAGGAAATGTACAACCTGAGCGACGGCTGGAAGCCGACATCGAGACTATATGCCCAAATAAACGTCCGATCTAACCCCAGAAGTGTGCACCTGAAGGAGAAGTGGGAAGCTGACATTGGAACCGAAATCACTGAGGACGAATGGGCACGGGCCCTGCTTGAACCGAAGGAGGTTTCACGGAGCGCCAGGTTCAGGATGATTCAGCTGAACGTCCTCCACAGGACCTATATGACACCGCACAGAATATCCACTTTCAACGCCAGTATTCCCTCGACGTGCCCATGGTGCTCCTCTGAACACGCCGACATGATTCACATGTTCTGGACCTGTCCCAGATCACAGAAGCTCTGGCTAACTGCCGAACAGACCTGCAGGAAAGCTGGATTGGAAAGGTACGAATGGACCCCCAAGGAAATCCTCTTGGGCACCTACCCGAGACTCAGTAAAATCAGACATCTAGTCAAACTTATGGACATGGCGTGCATACTCGCGAAGAGAACAATAGCGATGGCCAGGAAGTCGCCTGCAGGCCCACGATTTGGACCCTGGATCAAGGAAACGGAGAGATGGACGGCCGCAGAAACCAGAGCCTGGGAGGAGGGGAACAGCAGAGGCAGAGAAGATGTGAGTGCCACACTAGAGTCCTGGAAGGCCCTCATGAAAGACATGATCTTCTCGAAAAATTTCAAACCCCCCTGAGCAGAGCGTTATGGCATGAACTGCAAATTAGCCATTCTGATGAGACCACCAAACCTGTGCACGCCCTGCCGCTACCCCCCGAAGACTGGCACGGAGAACGACGGCCCCGATACTGAGCCTACACGTGCCGCGTGGACCGCACTATAACAGCAGGAGAGAGGACAGTCCAAGTTGTTGTTATTGTTGTTTTGTTGTCACTTGTTGTTCAATTGGCGAATGTGTCACACAATCAATATTACGATCCATAACCTATGCTTAACTGCTTTATGTATGATCTTAAATGCCAATAAAAACATTTAAAAATAAAAATTGGTATTCGAGTCAACTGCTTCTCTCGGACAGTCGCTTTCTGATCTATTACCAACTCCTCCCCTTATGAGCTAGAATTTTCCCTGAAAGTCTTCTAAGGGCCTTTGGTCCTGCCCCCTTTTCAATCTCGATTTCTGTCCAGTCTGCCATGTGGACTTGGCACCGTTTGTCCCCTTGATCCCGCCTGTTCTCGGTATGTCCTTGTCCAAAAAGAGTGTGCAGAGTGTTTACTGGTCTCCCCTGGAACATGTAGTCCCTTGCTAGTTCCAGCTATGCTCCTGCTGTCTCACTACTCCCCTGTAGTCATTCTGGAGAGTGGTGTGGTAGGTGTTGAGCCTCCCATTCATCTCCTCTATGGGAGTGATAGTCTTTTTACACCAGAGCAACCACTTTTTCCCCTCCTGTTCAGGGCTCAGTCTTGTTCATTCCACCCAAGGGCATTGTGTTACTTGTAGTCCTTGTTGTTTTTGTCTGGCTAGGGATGCCTCCTGGTAACCACCTCAAAGATGATAAAGAGAGACATGGCCAGGACAAAGGCTGGTATTCACCGGGATAGGGAAAGGGCCACCAATGCATACGGACAACTCTTGCACTCTAGGGAGACAGGAACAGGGGCCACTCCCACTCCCTCACACAGTCTCTGGTACAGGTCTGGCTCTGGAATTGCCCATTAAGCAGCATCCTGCAGGTCAGGAGAGGTCCCTTAAAGGCGCAAAGGTGGGCATTTCTTCCTCTTCCCATTCTTCTCGTTTCACGTACAACCCATCTCAAGCGTTCCTTGCATGCATGAGTTACATTGAGAAAAAACAGTCGAAGTAAGGGGCACTTTTCTAATGATAAATGAGACCCAGGGAAATAAGGTATACCAGTTGCGTTCATACTCATCAGTGACTTCAGGAGCAGACACGCTCGGACAGAATAGTTCCCAGCACGTCCGCTCCCGAAATGGACAAAAAAGAAGGTAAGTGCGGTTGGGAGGGCGGGGAGGGGATTCTTTGGATTGGGGAGTGCGGGGGAGGGAACAATTACCTCGATCCCCAGCAGGGGAGGATGGCAGCCTCCAGCCGTGTGGTGGTTCGGAGCGGGTATTACCCCGTTCCGAGCCTCCTCATTGGCTGAGTGGCTGCCAACCTCCTGCCCCCCGCTGGGGACAGAAAGGAAGAAACATTGTGGGGGAGAGGGACTCCCGGTCGGGTAACTCCCTAGGGAGGGCCACTGAAATTGTATGTTACAATCTCATTGTCCTTCGCTGGGTACTAATAATAGAAACAATGCAAACTCTACTTACAAAGACTTCCACCACAGGTAGCAATCAGTTAGTAGGAAGCTAGATAAAAACATAGAAGGTCTCAGTGGGTGAATTTGGAAGTAGATTCCCCTGGTTAAGGTTTTACCCCAGGAAAAAGATTAGTTTTTTAAGCAAATAAGGAACCAGGATCCATTACTGGGGGATAAACAGTGCAAATAAAAAAAGCAGACAGTGGTGAAGAGGAAATGCAGATTTCCATAGTCCATAGGCGCCCCTCTGCGAGAACAAGCACAGCAAAAATGGCCATTCTCACAGAGAGGTGCCTCTGACTAAATTCTGATTATTTCAAGGGCCTTAGGTCTAGTCACCCTAAGTTGACCAGGGTCACCATGACGTGTACCCCTTGCTCACTGTGCTCAGAGAGGTACAGCTCCACCTCACTAATGAGTCCCAACAAGGCTGAAACACGTGACTGGGGTTGCTGTTGGTACTCTTGTTCAGAAGGGAATTTCTATGGTATTTCGGTGTTGGACTGCCCATGTGGGTGGGACAAAGACTGATATGCAAATGGTATTTCCCATCTGTGAAAGGTACAGTGAGCTAAAGTCTGGCTGCGGACTCTCGAGTGCTACCTTCCCAAAGAACAGGTCAATGGGCCGTGTTCATTCTCGCAGAGGGGCGCCTATGACTACATTTTGACTCTTGTGAAAATATCTTTCCCCAATCAGTCTGGGACCAAACTTAAATAATGAAAGAACTTCCTGCATGATCTTTATCCTCAAATTTTCTGACATTTTGGTATTTTCCGAAAAAGACAAACATGTACTGTGTGCTATATCTAGCACTCTCAAGGATTGCACAAGTTAGAACAAGAACAGTTTTATTGTTGAATAAAACCTTCCCAAATGTCCTCAGATATCTTTCAGACAACTTGCTATTAATGTGCCAAATAAATTTGCATCTTTATTCAGAAGAGATATCTGACTATATCCATACATCTTTGTTGGATCGCCATTTGACAATATAATCGTTTCCTTTCAAGCTTTTGAAGACTGTTACAAGCATCATTTTGATATGCCTACTTCAAGCGACTGACTTCTTTGACCACTTACATTAGGAATTATAATTTTGTCTACAGATTTGACTTGGAAGTACTCCTTGTCCCAACCATCTCTCTGGTTATTTATGATTAAAATAATGAAAGACCTTGTTTTAAAATCTCCTTTGAAGTGTGCATTTGTATTGATATTCTATAAGTGTTTTGGTTTTCTAATCTTTTATCTTCTAGACCAGTATAGCTCCCCTGACATTGTCGTAGTCATCGATCTGACTAGCTGAATGCATCTATTTTCTATTTAAATAGTCTGATATTTGGATCAAATACCCTCTTACAGTTTAAAGTCCATGAGGATCAGCGGATTTCAAATGAATGAGGTTCCCAGTTTCAAAATCTCCAACTCTCTCTACAATGTATTTATCTTTCTTTGTGTATTGTTTGCTTTCCTTTACTTGCCGCATAATCAGAGATATACACCCTAATGAAGTCCTTACACATGCTCTACACGCTTTTGGGCATAGTTGAGCATTTTTTCTATTTCTAAATAACATTTAAGTGAAATATCATCTGGCTAATGTTTCAATTAAATGCAGGCATCTCTCTTGGGTCTCCTTAATTGCCATTGATTTTGACTTCAACCTCTGCTACAGTGAGTCTTTTCGGGTTGTGGCTCTACGGTGCACCTTTTGTAGAGCCTGCTGTGCCCCAGCATCTTGGATGCAGTACATGTTTGTGTACAAATCTAATCCTCTTTGGAGGATTCACTTCCCAAATCAACAACCTTCCTAAGATCCAACGATGGATGCTAAATAGCCATCTTGCATTAAAACCTCCAAAAAATAAATCCATCCTTCTTGACCTCTAAAATCATCTTCCTGACCCTCTTATATGTGACCCCCCTGCCATCTGGAGCTCACATACGAATTTTGCTAAATCACTGAAAAACGTGGGAGTCTTTTGGTCAGTTTGCCTAAGCTTTAATAAACAATCGTCAGAGGTCACAAAAACTGCATATTTTAAACTCCAACTGCTTCTGCCCTGCTTGGCTCAACAGGATTTTGCCCCACTATCACCAGAACCCTAATTAATTCCAAGCTGGATTATGCAAACTCCTTGTTCTCCAGCCTCACAGATTATCATTCAGAACGTCTGTAGCTCATTCAAAATGTGACTGTTTGAAAACATTTTAATTTCTATAAATTTAACTCAGTTTTCAAAGCCATCTAATCCTTGATTTGGCTTCCTGCTAGATGGAGGCTCCACTTCAAGACTCTCTGCGTGTCTATAAAGGCTTGAATAGACTGGCACCTAGTTACCTAACCAGCATTATATCATCTTATCATACTCAATGTATGCTTTGCTCTTCTTCTGCCTCTTAAGGTCCTCAAAACCGGATTTAAAACTCTTGGGGTCAGACATTTCTGAGCAATGGTACAATTTTTATGAAAATGCTTTCCCACATATCATCCGGGTGTCAAGTACCTGTTCATGTTGTATCTGGGTTCAAGGGTGGGGTGCTTAACTCTTGGATCTTTCCCCGTTCTCCAGTGTTTTGCCCAGTGGTTGTTATGGCATAGGGGCCGACCTCCATGGTCCCCTCTGCAGCAGCCAATCAGTCTAGGCTTTCGTGTATCCTCGTCATATTTCAGGGATGAGATATGAGCAGTGGTGGTCTCAGCATCTGCCGCCACTGGGTCTCTGTTCAAGGCCCCCCGCAACAGTGCCGTCTCCTGTTTAACGGACTCCAGCTCTAGTCTGATGGCCTGGAATTTGTTCCTCAGCTCCTGAACTGCTTCCATGGTTTCAAGGATTTTTGGCACCTTAATCTGTCAAGTACCTGGTCATGTTGTATCCGGGTTCGAAGGCAGGCTGCATTACTTGTGGATCGTCCCCCATTCTCGAGTTTTTTTCGGCCAGTGGTTGTTAGGCATAGGAGCCGACATCCAGGGCCCCCTCTGCAGCAACAAATCAGACCTGATCCCTGTGGCCCGACTCCCCAAGTCATGAGACAGATGTACCTGGATTTACGTAGCGGAGGTACAGCATGGGGTGCTAGCTCTGACAGCTGAACGGTAGATGTGATCCTGACAGGAGAGGCTGTGAAGATTCCTGAGGCAAATCAACAAGGAGTAAGGTAAGGATATTGGAAGAAGGAGCAATTTGAGCAAAGAAGGAGCCACAGGGCAGGACAGGGCAAAGCACAGCAGGAAGAAGGCAGCGGGGAACAGATGGGAAGGACAGAGTTCGAGACAAGGAAACCAGTGAGCAAGTAAAGCCAAACAGAAGCTCAGTAGGACACCAGTAATACAAACATATGGAGTGTATTAAGATGCGTCCGCTTCTTCCTGTGTAGAATTTACACAGTCTGCTGCCACCGAAGTGCGTTCACCAGAGCGGGCGTTGTTGCCATGGTAGCCGCTGAGGCTATGCACAGGGTTCCGGCGTATGGACGCAATGTCTTGGCCCATGCATACATGTTGCCTTGATATGCTGCAGCAGCCAGCAATACAGACAATCTCCCCATGGAGCTCTGTGGGAATCCATGCGGTGGGGATTCACCGGCCCTCACTGGCACCTGTAATCTGCCGCTAATTCCAGCAGATTAGGTGCCTGTAACGGTATTACTGTCTCGTGGTATCCTTCCGGATCTACCAGTGGAATACCACCAGACTTGTAGTGAGGCCCAGCTCTGCAGAGGACCTAACCCTAACTTTCATATTAAAAAACCCCACTGATTCCTTTGACTCGTTGGTTATTTCATGAGTACCGCTCCATTTGTATGTGAGTTATGTTGACAGATTTATTTCTTGGTGTGGCAGATCTGGTGCGTCTCACGGTACCTATTTGCATTTGCTGCATATATTTCATTTTGTATCTCCGACGCTACTGCGCGTGCACGGTGGCCCTACTGCATGTCAGGTGCAGTTGATCATCTTGTGTGTTTTGCTGAATATGTTTCCATTTGCAATACATTGTTCATTTCGTTTTTGGCCTCTGCGACTATTTTGCATGTCTGGATATCTCGATACTTTAATTTGGCCAAAAAAGTGAATACCTTGGGCCCGATTCATGGAATTATTTGCACGGTTCAAAGTAACTTTGCACTGCTGAAAAGTGACTTTGCACTGCCGACACAACCTTTGGTTCATGGAACTGTGCAAAGTGTATTTGTGCTGTGCAAAGTCATGTTTGCAGCACAAAATGACTTTGTACTGACTTTGCACGGACTTTGCACTGCAAAAATACACTTTGCACAGTTGCATGGATCAGGGTTAGTGTCGGCCGTGCAAAGTCACTTTTCAGCAGTGCAAAGTTACTTTTAACCGTGCAAAAAAGTCCACGAATCGGGCCCATTGAGTTTAGCCGAGTAAGGCCTTGATGCTGTGTTTCAAAATCTCTTAAATTGAAGCAGACAATGTTGATTTGTCTGCCTCTTTGGAAGCCTGAACGAAGAAAAAGATTTTTCAGAGCTCTTTTTGGCACGAACACGTTGATGGAACTTCGCTTTGTATGACGTGAATCTTTCCAGCAAGGCAGACAAGTTGCATGCAATATGGGTGTACTATCATGTACGAGAGCAAACCTTGCGGCAAAACACATGTGTGCATTTTCCAACGTAAAGCTAAATGTAACCTTACTTATGATGCCACATCTCGGACACTATAATGTCTATAGGTTATGTTGTCAGCTATCCTGTGTATGCTCCCCCTACTTCGCATGGACTGAGTAGTGCTTTGCTGGGCACGCTGGTTGGACAGGGGCATGGCTGCTAGGGTGCTGGTGTCTGAGTAGAGCGCGATGTGGTGTGGGATGCTCTGCTGTGTGCATGGGCCATGTTGCCGCTCGCTGCCTACCCGGGTGGATGTTTTCCAGGGTGCTGGAAGGGGAGGAGCCCAACTTTGCAGGTTGCTCTTTGTCTGCCATTTGTGATGTGGCCGATGCTACTATGGCACAGCAAGGCGTTCATTGTTGACACTATACCTCACTCAGGCTTCCATTTCATACATGACTTGCTGCATGGATTTATTTATTTATTTATAGTTCATGTATAGCGATACTCGCCCGTGGGCCTCAAAGTGCACAAAAAACTGGACAGACAGAGCAGAATGCAGGAAGGGATACGGAGACCATGGTCTGAGCTGATGAGAACAGTTGTCTGATCTGGATGCAGGAAAGTAGCTTCCACTATGTCAGAGAGGTCTGGTGTTGTGTGTGATGGATGATCATGAGTGGAGGACCGTGCTGTTGAGGACAGTGTTGCAACGGCAACTGTGTGCAAAGGCGGTGAGGGTGGGGGCTGTAGAGATGACCCAGTGTGTAGGGGCATTTCTGGTGTGGTCTACCCAAGAACCTGCCATCTACAAGGGTTTCGGGGTGAGGGCCATTTAGCAGCAGCCTTTAGAGAAATATTCTCAGGGGCCGGAGGGGGCAGAATAGGGTGGCAGCTATTGTAGTAGTAACTTTTTTTTTAGCATAATATGAAAATGTTTCTAACACAGACATGAACGAAAACACTTCTCATTGACTGAAGAAATCTAATCCTTTCTCCCACAGCAAACTGTGTGGACTATTCAACGCAACCGGATAACTGGACCGCCACAGGCACACCCACGTCCCCGGTCATCGAATTCTGGGAGTAAGTATGGCGTCATCTGCATGTGTGTGAATGCGAACGACGAGAGGGCATGATTGCATTGAGTCATGTGCTGTTCAGCAGTGTCGATTTCACAGTCAGTTCAGGATAACTGCTCCCTCAGGAGAACACCATTCCTCCTATGGCTTTCTTCCTCCTCCGCGGCTTCACTCTGTGCAGAACTCTGACTCAAGTTCCCATCTCTTTAAACATCTCCATTCTGCTCAACTTGAAGAGGGAGGCCTGTCACAGAAAGGAATAGTCAGTTGAGTTAAAGCCTGGCACCATCCATTAGTCTTGGAAAGGGATCTTTGTCTGCTCGGCCAGGCAAATGAGGATTGTGTAATCGTGTGCAAGTGTGGGATGAAGGTATCAGAGTGAATGATGGTTGCCAACACAGGACATCCTCTCTTGAAACATTTCCACAGCAGGTAGTGTATGAACTTCCATTCTGTTCTGTAGCCCAGCGATCATCTGCTCAATGTACCTGCTATGGCAGTCCCCGACCAACACAGACATGGGCATTGAGTGAGTTTTGCAACTGTTTGGTGTGCAGGCTTGTATATCTCATTTGCATAGGTCTGAATACCAGACAAGTGTACCCTTTTGTCATTAGATTCTACTACATAAAATTATTTAATGGCCCCAGAGAATGGATTGGAGGCAGATTTCTTTAAACAATTTTAAAGTCCTTTAACATTTGTTTTGACACAAAACAAGCACAATGCAGAAGCCACATTTGAACCTAAGTCTCTGAATTACCCAAAGGCTGTTACCTCAACACTATATAAAATACAAAAAATAAACAAAGAGCCTGCACCACTCCAGTGGCGAGCTGTTGCACACACTGATAGGCGGTGCCAACCCTCCCCCTCCAGTAATTGCTTGCAATGTATGAAATGCTGTGCTCAGTGGGGACTCGGGCAACCTGGGTTTATGTATATGACCTAATAGGGGCATGTTTGAAGTATGGTCTATTGGTATGTTAATCGCTGCCACCAGCCACAGGGCTAACAAAAGAGCAGGTCAGTTCCATGGAGCCCATGTCAGTTAATCAGTCTGTCTATGGCAGGGAGAAGCTCACCCCTCCTTGGGATGACATTGTGCTCTCCTCTCCTGTCATATTCCAGCTAAATATGACAGGGGGACTGTACCCGTAGGCTGTGTCCAGGCCGGAGTGCATGGGTCGATGCGTAAATTGTGGTGTGTGCATAGGAAAATGTGTGTGGATTAGCCCCACAAATTTTCCTGAGGCAGGTCTACCATCATCCATTTACTTACAATTTGTAAAAAAAAAAACAGGCAAGCACACGCCCTCCATGCGGATGGGCCAATTCCTCACAGTGGGATAGCTCTGCACTAAGCCTTGCTAGCAAAGATACAAGGCAAGTCTCTAGCCAGCATGCAGAGTCCATTTGAAACACATATCACACTTTTTGCATACCATTCCGTATTAGTATCCTTAGTTTGGGCAAAATTAATTAAAGCTGTGCATAGTTCACGGATTCATATGACATTAAATGCCATTGTGTTTTTGTTTCTCTGCACTGCTAGAAACCGAGTTCTGGGGCTCACAGATGGCATTCATAACCTGGGCACCGTGCGCTGGGAACTGGCCCTCTGCCTGCTGCTGGCCTGGATTGTCTGCTACTTCTGCATCTGGAAAGGGGTCAAGTCCACCGGCAAGGTAGGTGCGGGATGGGGGTCACGCCAGTCCAAATGTGAAGACGCCCGGACAGTGCTACTGACATTCTTATTAAATGTTGCTTTTGATAGCAGTTGCCAGCAATGAGAAATAATAAGGCAAAGTTCTTCACTCTACCCGGGGGGAAAGTCTCAAAAACGAATGCAAGTCAAAAAAGCCCAGAGGATACGTTTAGTTTTAGAAATGCACAGGACACCTTATTCCCAGTGCTCACCTGTGCATTTCAGGGTGGCTGCGCAGATGTGCTGTGCAGCCCCCATGCACATATTATTTATTTATTTTATTTGTGAATTTGTAAAGTGCGCAAATGGCCCTGGGGCATCGTGGCGCTGTTACAGAGAATTCACTTAGATACAATGATACAGAAAAACAGAAACAGATCAACAGTTGTGGAGACATTTACAAGATATGAGTAAGCAGGTTCCAGGGTTACATGGGAACTGCCTGAGATTGTTAATGGAGGGAAGATCTAGTTGAAGAGCTTGGTTTTATTGACAGGTAAAAGCTCTCCATACTCATGTATTACAGGCTCACAGCATACACATGCATGCTGGGAGCGCATTTCACGGTAAGTGCCAAAGACGAGTATGCTTGTCCTTTTTGCGTAAACGTGCATAATAGCCTGGCACTTAAGGGGCTAAATTGCAGCTATTACACTTAAAAAAAATGGAGGGGGTGCAGAAATCATAAAGTCATGCAATGCACATCCCCATGGGCCTGTTCCAGACAGATCCAAGGGAATGTTTTTTGTTTTCTGTGCTATTTAAAGTGCATCCCGTTTTCTCCAGGCAGAATTCACGTTAAAATGCACAGAAATACCCCCTGGTTTGTGCAAATGAGCACAAGGGGCAATGGAAGGCCTTTGAATGTGCATATCTATTATGCACACATTTAATTGCCTCTTTAGAATAGGGGCCATTTTTTGTTGTTGTTGAAAATTATGACCAGCGCATCTCATCATTTGCATCAAAACACGTTTAGAGAATGTGCCCTTGAGTTCATGAGATGATCTGATGCACATGATTGTCCAGGAACAAGGAACGCGCTTCTGTGCACATTCCTAATCTTTTATCCTGCAACTCCAGCTCTTGTAAAGAGGCGGCAATGTTGGGCTCCTCATTTTTTGGCCACACAAGACATTGCATTTCCTCCATTGCCCAACATGTATAGACACTGGGGCTCATTATAAGTTCGGTGGTATCCCGTTACCGGCACCTGGTCTTTTGGAATTACCGTCAGAATACAGGTGCCAGTAAGGGTATGTAAATCCCCATTCCATGGACATCCCATAGGACTCCATTGGGGGGATTGCTGGTAAATACCTTCTGTTTTTTGCTGGTCGGGTGCTTGAGTTACTTCCATCTCTTGCAATGAGAAAGACCAAAGGATGTAAAGAACCTGTATTGCTGAGACTACGTTAAAAGTATACAATTTATATGTTGACTGATTTCAAATGAGTGCTCTATGGTCCTCTCGCAATTCAAGCGTGCCGAGAATGACACTGCGCAAGCTTGCGCACTGAATAAAAAATGTGCACCACACACATTAATGGAATTTTCTGCGCAAAGTAACTGTATTCGCAAGTCTCACCTGGAACGCTCCCGACACGCCCCCACGCAAAGCATAAACAGCCAGAACAGACACTGTTGCGTGCTTCCCCAGTGCACAAATACACACACCCTTCAAACAGTGCGTGGGGTCCCCCCGCAAGCAGGCTTCCATCTCGAAGAACCTGCGCAGGATCCCCCGTAACTGTTGCCGGCACCCCGATAACATGCATACGAAAATTATTAACTGAGGTACTCAGGTTAAAATCAGAAAATCTGCATGTGAACACCTGTAAACCGCTCCTGCACCCTGCTACACTGCATACGTGGACCCCTAAGTTAGATCGGAACCCTGTTTGCATATATGCACCCCTAAATCCGACATGCAAACCCACCTACGCACTGCGATTCCTATGTGCAAGTGTCTTTACCCCTGCCTTTCGGTGGCGTAGAGATCGAGGGATTTGCGTTCCCATTTCTATGCCAAGAGGCTGCCTGGTTGGTTGCATGAATGCATGTCGTTTGGTGCAATTGTGGCCATGCAATTGTCTTTGTTCCACCCCCTTCCAAGCCTTCTACTCAAGCCACACCCACACTCTGCATGGTGTCTCGCGCAGGGCGCTCGACGGCTCGCAGAGACGTGCCGAGCTTGCACAAACTCCACGCAAATCCTTGTAAAGAACTGCGCATTTGATTCCATGATTCGCCAAATGGGATTTTGCACGCAGTTTGGCACGCAGGTTCCCTAGTTCCCCCGCAAATGATTGCATGAATCGGGCACTTAGTATGTCCTTACCTACAAAACCATTATAAGACTGTTTGTTTGACTTTGCCTCTTTGGACCAAAAGATGCACAATTAATCTCTCAATCTTTCAAAAGAGACTCTCCATTCTCAGGTCTCCAAAAGTGGTCAGGCAATGCAATCTGTTCAGTCGGCTTACAGTTACCCTGCAGATTGTAATTGACAATGGGGGTCATTACGACCCTGGCGCTAAGGGGTTAACGGCGCCGTAAAAGGCTGCGGCGCCGTTAACCCCTTAGTGCCTAATTACGAGGTCCCTTTGCTGGACCCGACCTTAACGCCTGGTCTTGACCAGCCGTTAAAGTAGGGACCCGCAAAGGGACTTTCGAGGTAAGTACGGTACCGCAATTTGCGGTACCGTACTTACTGCCTTCCCCAGTCCCATTATGCCCTATGGTGCAAAAATGGGAATGGGGAAGGGCCAGGGTGAAATGGGGAAGTACTGCCCCACCAACATTGGAATGGGGTGGTATTCCCCATTTCACCATGGCGGACTTGTTACAATACCGGCACCAACCATGGTGCTAATAGCGCCATGGTTTAGCGCCGATGTTGTAATGAGGGCCAATGTCCACCAGAAGGGGATGTGTGTCAGCAATTCCTCTCTCCATACCTCTTCTCATTACGTTCCAAAACTACAAAAAATGGGGGCAAAAGCAGAAAAAGGCTCATAGCAAACAAATCCTCTTGCCCTCAATTCCCATGCACACCATAAGAGATGAGTAATTTTGCTCCGATGAGACACTGTCAAAGTATGCAGGAACACTTGGACAGGGGACTCCATCAAGTCATAATCTTTGCTCTACTTGCTAATGTGTGGAAAAAGGGACTCTGCAAAGCTGTGTTTGTCCTGTAATATTGAATGTTGTCCATGCCTTGTTCATGATTGTCTTGGCTTATTTTTATAACATTACAAAATGTGTATATGGATGACTGATCTAACTCAAAACATCAAACATTTTACTGCAAGTCCCATTACATCGACTTTTGTTTTTCTTTTGACGCATTTGTATGCCAACATATGTGAGGGGAGATCCAAGCAGCCCCCCCCCCCATCGTCTCCACCTTAATTTAGACCCAAACCCCACATACCATCTATAATTTTGGTTAAATTCAATGTTAAAAATCCCATGTTATGGGATTCGTAGTAAAATGGTTTGATTTTTTGTTATGATACCTGGCTGACTATCAACTGAGGGAAAATATACCACCTCATGGTTCATCATAGATAGCCCGAGCTTTGCTGTCGTTATCTAGCAGATGTGACTCTGAAACCTACAGTGGAATATTTCACCATGGTTGATAGCGACCCATGTATAGTTCTGTATATCTCCTCTGACCAGCAGCACATAGTTTCCAGGGATTCAATGACATTAGCCATTTAAGAAGCACTAAATCAGCTCTAAAATGCATGCATTGTGTTAATGGTCTAAGGGCTTCATCATGTGTTGGGCTGTAGCCCTTAAATGTGGTGCCGCATTTAAGGCCTGGCCCTATCATGAGTTGGCCGCTAAATGGGCTTTTTTACCTCCAGTTTTTTCCTGGAGGTGAAAATCCCATTAAGGGCCTCGTCACAATTTGGGTGGTAGCCCTTAAATGTGGTGGTAACGGGGTTACTACTGCATTTAAGGGTACGCCCAATCATGAGTATGGCGTGTTTAGCCCAACAATGCAGATTTTTGGTGCAATTACCACACTGTATTACTGCTAATGGTAATTATGCAGAAAATTGGGAATGGGGAATAACATTTGCTGCCCAACCTGTGATTCGGCGGTAATACCAAAGGATGGGTGGGCAGTAACGCAAATAAAGTTGGGCTGTATCCCAGTTGAGATACCGTTCAACTCGTGATGAGGCCCTTAGTGCCCTGTTTTCAGTGGTATTATGGTCAGCTGTATTAACGCGCATTATTAGCACCAAAAAAACACCCCATTGGATCCAATGGACCCAATGGGGAATGGGGAGGTACCGTTAACGTCCAACCCGTGATCCGACCCGTGGGTGCTAACGCTATTACAGTTGGACGGTATTACAGCCGGGATACCGCCCAACTCGTGATGAGGCCCTAAGCACGTTGTGTAGGTAAACAGCACCTCATACATAGGGAAAGGCCAACTCATCCAATCTTTTGTGGAGGATACAGTCATTAACATCACTGTACTGCCACTAACCTCTGCTCTTCTGCTTGTAGGTGGTATATTTCACAGCAACCTTCCCTTACTTGATGCTGATTGTCCTCCTGATTCGAGGAGTAACGCTGCCCGGTGCCTACAATGGAATCATGTACTACCTAACGCCAGATATTTCCAGGCTAAAGGACCCACAGGTAAGGGGCTTAACAAGAATGCATCAGCATAGAGTATGACTGGGTGAAATCTCGCTGTAGGTTGCAGGGACACGCACTTAGTGATGTGCTTGTTCTATTGCTATGTTCTGATTTGTGGGTACATAAGTGGGGGAAATGGGGACTTACCCGCCAGATCTAGGTGTATCCTGTCTGCATGTGTGCCACATTGTTCAAGGAGGAAGCAATGAAGACATACAGCTTAAAGCTCACCTGCGAAAAGGTAAACTGTCTTTACCAACACTTTCATGTATCCTGTCTCTGTATTTCATTACAACATGTGTTAGGGTTCACACCATGTGGTTTCTTTTTAGCAGCAGATGGCGCCGGGTTGACTTAGAGGGGGGATATAATCTAGTAACATTAGTGGTATTTCTTGTACCGTAGTTGATTTATTTCTGTGTCTTTCAATGATTTGAATTTGGTGCGTCTGAGTCTGTGTCTCTATGAATGGGTAATATTTTCCAGTGATTCGTACATACTCTCTATGTGCGTGACAGTATATCAGTGCTATGCCTTTGTGTGCTGTTTATGGCGGTGCGTCTGTTCTTATTTGGCAGCAATCTGGCATTACATTTGCAGCATTGCTGCCATACAAGTAGTCCTCTAGCACCACTTGGTCGCATTACCAGGGGATTAAAAGTGGCGGCACAGTGGTGTTAGTCCCCATTTTTGGAGTCCATAGGGCTACATGGGCAATTATTCTGAATTATCGGAAGCAGTAATTCTGCCTTTTCTGGTGCATGGTGAATTATTTACCTAAAGCTTTTTGGATATGGCACTCGTCCTTGTTACAACATTATGAGTAAGGCGGTGTGGTAATGTAGTGGGAAAGTGGTGGTAATGAAATTACCGCAATTTTTACTAACCTTTTACTGCACTGACGTACTTTTAGAGAGGTCCGGTGTGTTCATGTTACCCTAGCATATAAAAAAAAGTGTGCCGTGCCCTTTTATTTGCAGTATGCTTGTCTGCTTTTTGTGCAATGTTATGTTACATGCATTGGGGGAAAGGAATATTCAATATAGGCGTGGGAGCCAGATACTGGTCAAAGGTAGTACGAACTATGACCTGAGATACAAAATAATCAGTACATAAACACAGTATCCCGAGCTAGTCAGTGGAAACCTGAGCTAATAGTGTTAACCCTTGCCTGACTAATGGAATCCTGCCCTAAGTGATATTATCCTGGTTTGAACGATGGAATCCTGCTATAAGAGATATAATCCGTGCCTGAGCAATGGAATCCTGCTCTAAGAATTAAAATCCTGGCTTTAAACAATAGAATCCTGCTCTAAGAGATATAATCCTGGCTTTAAACAATATAATCCTGCTCTAAGAGATATAATCCTGGCTTTAAACAATATAATCCTGCTCTAAGAGATATAATCCTGGCTTTAAACAATGGAATTCTGCTCTAAGAGATATAATCTTGGCCTGAGGGATCAGATCCTGCTCCAAGAGGCTCTAAGAGATACAGGGCCTAATTACAAGTATGGCGGTGTCGGAAGAAATTGGTAGTAACAGAATTACCGCCACTTTTCCTGCACTGCCATACTACGAGTATGGCCCTGGAGTGGAGGATTTACCTCCAGCATCATTCTGGAGGTAAATACTCCCGCTTTCTGACAGAAATTGGCAGAATTGGTGGATTAACCACAGCAGTAATTCCGCCAGCTGTAATTCTGCTAAAAATGGCCCATAGAGTCCAATGGGCTCTATAAAAATGGGGATTAACTCTGCCACATGAACTAAGAAGCAAACATTTGCTGCCTCTCTTGCCACTCCTCACCCGCCATTCCATGCAGCCGATGGATGAAGGACCTGAGGCAAAGATAACATAACAGGCATATTTGTAAAGCGCATGTTCACCCCTGAAAGGGCATCCTGGTGCTAATAACAGATGTTTATTGTTACCCAACTTAATGGTACTCATTTTATCAACCGAGGGTTGAGTGGACCTGCCGGGATTCTAACCTGTGACCAGGAGGTCAAACACAGGTTCCTGTAGTAGATGCATTATTCCACTGAGCCACAGATCACGTCATATTGCATCTTGGGGGAGGGAAATGGAGGAGTAAACATTATTTATTTATTTATTCATTTAAATGCAAAAGGCACCACTTATTTAGCAGTGCAATCAGGAGAAAACCGAATATGTAACTTTGCTTGTGATTACAATATATGAGAAGTTTTGAGTTTTCAAGCAGACATTGAAAGGCAAACTAAAAAGTTCCAGAATGTAAAAACACCAAACCATTACATTCTGTGCACACCCCTTCTGTTGTGTGCAGGGATGTGTGTGACAGCCCTTGCGTGTGTCTTTGTTTATATTTTTTCCGCTACATCTAAATCTGTAAACGGATGGCAATGGCTTGGATGGCTGCACAATTAAATGACAGCTCTTGCTCCCGCGCTGAAGCCGAGCATGATTAATTGAAAGAAGTAAATACAACAAAAAGCCCAGAACTAATTACCAAAGCCACTGTGTGCTAATTCCCCAGGCACGGATTGCTGCAGGCGCAGGCGAGGAGCTCATGAGCTCGCATTCTGTGAGCAGCCAGAGGTCAGCATCTGCTAATGAAAATAGCAGCGAGCCCGCATTAGTACATGCAGCAAATACGGCCAGCTATCCCTGCACAGCTGGCTGCGAGTTCCAGCGCATCTATGGGGGTGCGTGCGATAACTTGACGCATGCTAAAGACTCTTCTGCTGCACATGGGTCCATTGGTGGGCGAGCGCGCTCATCTCTATGGCTTGGCTGTATGCAGAGTGGAGGGACACATGGCCATCTCTGTCATGGCTGCATGGAGGGGAAGCATGCATGGCCACTCTCTTCTTTTGCTTTACGCAAATGGCATGAATAACCATCTCTATGGCTCGCCCTTATGCAGGGAGCATGCATGGCAATCTCCATGTGTTGGTGGTCTGTAGAGGGCATGCATGTCAATCTGTATGGCTTGGCTGTATGTAGAGGGGCATGCATGGCCATATTTATGGTTGGCTGTATGTAGTATGGCATGCATGCCCATCTCTATGGCTTGGCTGTATGTAGTATGGCATGCATGCCCATCTCTATGGCTTGGCTGTATGTAGTATGGCATGCATGCCGATCTCTATGGCTTGGCTGTATGTAGGGGGCATGCATGGCCATATTTATGGTTGGCTGTATGTAGTATGGCATGCATGCCCATCTCTATGGCTTGGCTGTATGTAGTATGGCATGCATGCCCATCTCTATGGCTTGGCTGTATGTAGTATGGCATGCATGCCGATCTCTATGGCTTGGCTGTATGTAGGGGGCATGCATGGCCATCTCTATGGCTTGGCTGTATGTAGGGGGCATGCATGGCCATCTCTATGGCTTGGCTGTATGTAGTATGGCATGGATGGCCATCTCTATGGCTTGGCTGTATGTAGTATGGCATGCATGGCCATCTCTATGGCTTGGCTGTATGTAGGGGGCATGCATGGCCATCTCTATGGCTTGGCTGTATGTAGTATGGCATGGATGGCCATCTCTATGGCTTGGCTGTATGTAGTATGGCATGCATGGCCATCTCTATGGCTTGGCTGTATGTAGGGGGCATGCATGGCCATCTCTATGGCTTGGCTGTATGTAGTATGGCATGGATGGCCATCTCTATGGCTTGGCTGTATGTAGTATGGCATGCATGGCCATCTCTATGGCTTGGCTGCATGTAGTGTAGCATGCATGGCCATCTCTATGGCTTGCCCTTATGCAGGGGGCATGCATGGCCATCTCTATGGCGTGGCTGTATGTAGTGTGGCATGCATGCCCATCTCTATGGCTTGGCTGTATGTAGGGGGCATGCATGGCCATCTCTAGGGCGTGGCTGTATGTAGTGTGGCATGCATGGCCATCTCTATGGCTTGGCTGTATGTAGGGGGCATGCATGAACATCTCTATGGCGTGGCTGTATGTAGTGTGGCATGCATGACCATTTATATGGCTTTGTTGTATGTAGGAGGCATGCATGCCCATCTCTATGGCTTGGCTGTATGTAGTGTGGCATGACCATCTCTGTATGTTGGCTGTAAGTAGGAGGGCATGCATGGTGACAGATGGCTGTCTTAAATGTATGCAGGGGGGCACACATGGCCATCTCTATGGTTTGGCTGTATGTAGTATGGCATGCATGGCCGTCTCTATAGCTTGCCTGTATGTAGGGGGCATGCGTGGCCATCTCTATTGCTTGGCTGTATGTAGGGGGCCATGTATGGACATCTTTGACTTGGCTGTAAGAAGGGGGAGTTTGTAGGGCCATCTTTCTGGTTTGGCTGTCTGCAGCCAGGACTGATTCATCAGATCCAGCGGACTTTTGCCCTCTGAACTCTCATTCAGGCCAGGACCCCTTAGGCCTACTTACTGTAGGTCACCAATCACTGAGTTGGCTGCATGAGTTGCATGTTTCTGTGCATGTTAATCTCATGCTTTAAGGATGATTGGCCATGTATGAATCTTGTACTTCTCTGTGCCATAGAACACTTTCTCCATCTCGGATCATAGAATTAAGGGTGGTCACCTGGGAGTGCAGGTCACAGGCATTGCTTGGTCTTCATGTAGCCGAAGGAGCCTTTTGATTTGATTTGATTTGATTTTTGAACTTATATAGCGCATATCACATGGAACCATGCAGGATCTGCATCTGGGCGCAGGTGATAAAGTAGTTGAACAGGGAGCTAAGTCACATCAGGGGCTTCATTCCAAAAAGGTAATGTTTTTAGTCTTTTTCTAAAATGACTGAGAGAGTTGATTTTCCGTAAGTCAGGTGGCAAAATATTCCAGGTCCGCGGGCTTACATCGGGGACACATCTATCTCCCCAGGAAACGGGCCTGGATAGTGGAACCACCAAGAGAAATTGGGCCTCATTACAACTCTGGCGTTAGCCGTGCCGGGTAAATTCGGCACGGCTGCCGCCGGACTTGCATTTTTTCCAGCAACCACGAATGGACAAGAGCTGGGTCGTGCCGAGTTCCTGCCTAGAGTGCTGAATGGGGATGGGGACGTCGGATGCACCGGTGCATTCAGAGTGCTGCCTATGCATCCGACGTGCTGTGCTCGCGGGTGCCGGTCTGCGCAGACAGGCTCCCGCGACCAATACACGTAGTATTGTGGTCCGGGAACTGCGGTTCCGGCATGCTTACCGGTACCGTAGTTCCCGGACCGCCAGGGTCGCAATGAGGCCCATTGTCCCAGAGATCGAAGTGACCGATTTGGATGGTAGTCGTTTTTTGCTAACTGATGTCAGCGCCAGGACCCGAACTTGCATCATCGATTGACTGTCTCCCACTTTAAGGCAGAAGGAGGGCATTCCTATTGGGTAGGAGATGTGAGCCTCATACTGATGTACATAAGTAAGAAAGCCACACATACAATTGCATAAACAAACAAACAACACATTACAATATAAAACATAGTAGATTCTGCTCATGGAAACCCAGGGGGCTGTCAGCAGCAGAAAAGGAGGAACAGCAGCACGTGCTCTGCTGGGTTTAGGTCTTTATTGGAGTTTAGACTGTTTTGCTTCTAGTCTACACTTATTATTCCGCAGCAAAGTGAGGACCTTCTTGCAGTTCCCTGTGAGACACACTAAGGGCCTGATTGTTATGGTGCTTAGAAAGGCAGACCCTAGCAATGATTTCTATACAACAGCAGTGTGTCCATCACAGTCTCACTGTGCACTTTATTCTGATGGCACCATTGAAGTTGTTGGGGTTATTTACAGTTTCTGGAATAACTGTCATATTTTGGCCCTTTTCATGTACCTAACATGCTTTCCAAGTTTAGGTAAGTGTCTGCAGCATTATCAGCAAAATATGGCAATAGCAGACTTAATTTTAAAAAATGCAGCCTGTATATATGCAGCAGCGCGCAAACGTATAGGACAGTTGACCTGCCGCCTCTGCATTCAACAGCAGCTTCTGCAACAGATTAGTTGCCATTTAACATTGTACACTTTGACATTTTTTCTCACAGGCGCTGGGAAAAGAGGGGGCAAGGCAGTGCATAAAATGGGGGGATCAATCGGGGAGAGGCTGGGACTCTCATTTGGGATGACAATGGCTATGCCCTGAGAAGTGAGGACGTCGGCTAAGAAGAGTAACCAAGAACCGAAGGTTCATGATTGATGTGGCCTGCGTAACCAAGCACATCGCCCAACACTATCTGTTTAGTACATTTCTACTTACCTATCCTCTCTTCTAATCAGGGGTCAAATCCGATGGCCCACAACTAGCTAAATCTCAGATGGACTTCAGAAGCCCCCACTTGCACAACTGAGCCGTGCAACAGTTACATGCTTTTCCTGGGACGAGGTACAGGCAGCTTAGACAAGGGCAGCCTGCCCAAAACAATACAGACCTGCTGTATGCTGATGGTCAGTGGAAGTGAGGGCAGACGGTATTGTCACGTACCCCGACATGGTGTCAAAAAAAGGCTAACAGAACGGCATTTCCCCAGAGACTTTCCACAGCCAGACCCATCCCTACAGCTTAGAGAAGGGCAACCTGCCCTGCCCCAAACAGTACAATGCTCTATTAGGGACAGTGGGGCAGGCAGTACGTTCTCCCACCCCCACAGCTCACCTACAAAGTGAAAAAGCACATTCCCTGTGTGTCCAACCCACCCAGGCCAGTTGCACGTGTAACACACCAGCACACAGGTCCTGAATTGCTGGGCTGGCGTGCGATTGTGTACTCTTTCCCCAAACCAAAATTAACTCACCTGGTGGATAGGTGGTGTGGTGGTGGCACAGTGGTCAACCTATTGCCCTGGCCTCCTGGGAGGAACCTGGCAGCTGTGCAGCACACTCTCGCAATGAATTCCCCTCCTCTTATCTGACGGAAGGAAAAAATGGTGCACAACAATTCAGGTCTGCACACAGTTTTATAACGGCTACCGGGCCTGGCAAGTGTGCGAGCCTACTGCAGCGTGGGCGCGCTCAAACTGAAGATCTGACGTAGTCATGTGCACTGCAGGAGAAACGAGATGGGCATGTGCTGGTGGCAAGTGGGAGAGAAAAGGGCCACCGGCTGAAGAACACTTTCTGGGGACCTCAGTGTCTCCACCCCGGCTAGCTCCAGCCCACTTAACGCCCTGAGACAAGGTCATCTCAGTGGTATCACTGAACCTGGATGTGTTTATTGTCTATTTCTTCCTTTACAAATGAACACTTCTTTAGCATTGAATGTTAAGTTTCTAAACACGAGTGACGGGCCACCTTTGGTAAATGGAATGCAAAGTTCAGCAAACAAAGCTTGGACGCGTGGGTGGAAGGGGCCTTGAAAGGTCATTCAGTAATGTGTGGATCCAGACATACACATGGGATGACTTTCTTCAGAAGGTAAATGTACTGACCTCTGCCATAAGTACCATTAGTAAGTATGAGAAAAGATGGAATGATATACGCCGGCTGATGTGGGACAAGCACCTGGATGCCAAAAGATGGAATGATATACGCCGGCTGATGTGGGACAAGCACCTGGATGCCAAAAGATGGAATGATATACGCCGGCTGATGTGGGACAAGCACCTGGATGCCAAAAGATGGAATGATATACGCCGGCTGGTGTGGGACAAGCACCTGGATGCCAAAAGATGGAATGATATACGCCGGCTGATGTGGGACAAGCACCTGGATGCCAAAAGACACACGAAAGGCACGAATAGAGATTCAGCGAGTGAACCAAACTAAAGTCACCTGGAACTTGAAGTCCTTGCTGTTATGGATGCTGGCAACCAGAACAGCGTAAGTGAATGCAATAACACATTGGTGAATGTTCATGGCAGGTGAAACACATAACACAACCATGGCCTGCTTGCAGTGATGTGTGCCCTAGATGTCACACAGAGAAAGTGCTGACATACGCTTTTCTGTGGTTGTCATCTTAGATCGACCACAGCAGACACACAATCCTGAAGAAACAGAAGGCCCACAACCGCCGAACACCCTGAGAACCCTGAAGAGCCCCACAATCTCACACTGAAGAGTCAAGATGGCGTCACGGATGAGGAACAGCAAGAACCTGTCAATGACACTTCGACACCTCTTCACATCCATGATGCAGAAGTCATGTTTTTCGAGCTTGGGATACCTCTGGCAAACTACTCTCTGGTTAATACAAGGTGCACAATTTTAGTCCAGACCTGGATGTGCAGGAAAAACCAATCATAGATCACCCCCTACCCCCATGAGACCAACCAAAATGCCTGCATAGGCCATGCTGGGAAAGCTGTGAGACGGTTGCCCAATTTGGGAGATGGTCAAGGGAAACTTAACAGTCACTTGTTGAGCAGAGTATAACTATGGCTCACATGCTAAATGCTATGTAGACGCACTCTCGCCATGAAGCGAGATTATGCAAATGCTGGCACGGTGTCAGGTGTACACAATTTAATGCAAATTGTAAAACACATGGATAAGCTAGTGCAAGCATTAGTAGGAGCTGAACTTCACCTTTGAACTCCAAAAATAAAACGAGAGCCCCGAAACATCATTCGACAGACTGCATATAGACTCTCAAAAGTAATGTCGGAGCGACTTGACGTCCATGTAGGAAGGGAATTTAGGTTTTTCCAAAGACTCATGCTCTGAACTGGACCTTGCTTTGTCAATGGGAGAAGAAGTACAGGTGTCAGAGTTCATACCTTGCAACCCGTGTTGGAAAAGAAAGGGGAAATGGCAGTCAGAATCATAACATAGTAAGTAGGGCCATCAAATCATTGCGATGTTCACTCAGTGCGTGTAGTTTCACACGTGAAATGTTATTTAAAACGTTGTAATGGTACTGCGTTTTTACACCAGTGAAAGTAATGCCTTCATCTTGTGATCTTAGCATACATGTCATTGCAAAGTTCATTACAGTTCCTGTTAATGTTCTAAGAACCTATGTGTATGGATTGCCGTGATCTTTTAGCTAGGGGTGATCAGTTTGTTTTTAAGGTCTTCCTTTAATTATCACTGTGACATGCAATGGTACTGTGAAGTAAAGGATTTCTATCAGAAGTGCTGTTTTACGAGGCAATAACTTAAAATATTCCTTTTTAAGGGCTTGAATAGGGGTCATGGATCAGTCCAAATAATTCTGTGAATGTAACATATTTATCAATTCATAATAAAAAACCGACAATAAACACGGACAATATCAAATATTCAATCATGTACAGAATTAAGAGAATATTGTGCAAAAGTGGTGCATGGAAAGTGCAAAATTGTATAAAGTGCAACTCAGCATTCTCTACTGTGCAACATTAAACTGTTTTTCTTTTTGTTGTACATGTCCCCATCTAAAAACACCTATTGTTGAAATACCAATGAATTATCAACAAAACTCATTCATTACAGTCTGTTTTAAACAATAGTCTCTTAATGTTGTACATGAGTGAATATTTTAGAAACACTTACATTATTTGCACCCGGAGGGAGCCGTGGGGTGCAAATAGTAATCACCCCTGTGTTGAGCAGTATACAGGGCTGGCAATGGCTCTGAGCCCACACTGAGGCTCCTGATTCACCCAGTCTACTTAGGGTTGGACTGGTAAGCTGTTATAAGCCCAGAACGTGTGGGTTATTGCGAAAGTAAAATGAATTCATCCCCATTGTCAGTATGAACAACAATGACAATGCTACAGATTTCTAATTTAACACACATTATTACAGCTAACCTAATACACTTGCAATATTGCCTTGTCTCAACTAATGTATTAGTATGATTTTCATGTCGGGCATACACAAAGAAATCACAAATAGGCATCAAAAATGTTTGCATTAAATACAATTTTGGAAAAATTATACTGAGGGTTTGTAACGACAAACAGAGATTCAACTTGAAAGATTGGTTGACTGAAATGGGACTCTCAGCGCCTTTTTTATTTTATTTTTTATGTGTGTCATATAGCCTAAATGAATAGACCTTTACAAAAGACTATACATAAACAATACATGACAATAATGAATCACGTCTAAATATAATCATCACATCACAAAACAAAATAAATGATTTTTTTTTTTCAATTTACTAAAAACCCAAACACTTCAAATAGCGATACAAACAAATTAATAAGGATCTGGAGAAATGATCCAAATAAAATCGCTTCCATAAAAATTCTTGAATCATAATCTCCTTTTCCAGTTCCGGAACGTCCTGACACATGCACCAAAAGTTGGGGGCACAACAATGTGCATCAATCGGAAACCCAAGAGAGGCATACGTTCCTTTGTTACTGTGCATATCTGCTCTTCACAAGCTTCTCCATAATTAAACTTAAGAAAATACTCTTAGATTAATTGAAAACTCCTTCATTTGTCAATTACAATTACATCCTATTCGACATTTTGTTAACATAAACATTCCTTAAAGTTTACATTTTACTCCTTCATGTGCCAATATGAGTGAGTTTTCCCCAACTACAGTTAATTCCAAAATTTGCTACCATTAACATTCCCTACAGGTTCTAATGCACACTTTTAGGATCCACTAAAGATTACTTTATAGATTGTGTTGGCATTGCTGTTGCACTGGAGCAAGGCTAACTACCAGTATGTTGATGTTTCACTGCTTTTCTGCAAATCCCAGTGTTTTACTCCTCATAGGGAGAATGTTTAATATATTCCACACTGTATTTGTAATGTGCAAGGTGAGTAGCATGGCAGACTGGTGCAGAGTATTATTCATTTCTTTTCGATAAATGGCTAGCCCTCTGGGTATTACGTCCTTTTGCAGAATGTTGACATTATGAGACATTGCACTTTGATGGATTGCCTCATTTTGTTTTCATAATTATTCTGCTGTGACTTGGCATATGTACAGTGCTTTGGCGTAAGGCACTATATACATAACAAATCAAATACAAAATACCTGGACAAATTAAATACAATTTGATTCTAGGCTACAAACGTCAAGGTAGAAATACTAAAATAGACCCTTGGAAGCAAAATAAATATATCGAGGATGAAGAGGATGTACATTGATAAAGAGGTAGCTCCATCTATAATTGTGAGAATGAGGAATCGCTATCTTCTCTGTGAGGTTATGGAATGCTAAATTAATTTACTTTATTGAAGATATGGAAGTCAGACCCTTCCATGTCAGATTGAGAATCCGTCGGTCCTCCAGCACTTTATGGAAGTTTATGGCTTTAAGCCTGGGTTCCAGAGATTTGGAAAAAGCTGATTTATAGGATTCTGGAAATCTGCAACACACAAATGGTATAGGAGAGACCTTAATCTATACAAAATCTACTTCTTGACACAATTTCAAATTCAATAACTGTAACACCCGCAGTTCAAGAGGCACTTAGATGCCTCCTCAAACTAATCAAATTAGCAGATCAATGGAGACCTTATTATCCCTTTACATAAGAGTATTCTGCTCAGTTCCCTATCAAGTCAATTGTATGTTTGACTCTGTTTTATGTATAGTAGTCTTACACGTGCGATTGCTAATCCACTTATTGACCGTATCTAGCATCCGACCATGCAGCAATTATATTTCACTCACATATGATGTGCCTTCAAATAGAGATAAAGCAGGTGGCGGAGAAATAGTTTTCAACTCAAAAGGGTCCAAGAAAATGGAGGCCATTCACCAATGTTTCAATTTCAATACCCAACAACAAATGAGTGCTATTAATAACTTAGATTTCAATAAATAAGATAAAAAATAGACGGCTAACAATCAGAATAAAACCTTTCAAAGGGGAATAGGGAAAACAGAAAATCTATATATTTCATACAGATTTGCTGCTCTCCACGGAGAACTTCAACAGCTGCAATGCAAATTTAATTTGATTCTCAGCAAATGACCTAGTTAAGGAGGAGGAAGCCAGGATATGCTTCAGTATTAATAAAGCAGGTCGAATAATGGTAAGCTACCAGAAGATGAGCGAGAGAGTGAAAGAGTGACCGTGAGAGAGAGAAAGAGTGAGAGAAAGGTTGCAAACCCCAACATATCTTCTTCTACAAAAACAGAAAGCACTGTAACTATTACTAAATATGAAACTACAATAGAATCTCAGATTTTTACAGTGATATATACACTGTGCAGAACCCCCATCAGTGGTGGCCCAGATTGGAGCTTTCTTGATTAATGTGACCTTGCCCCAATCTCACCTCACTCAAAGTCAGGATTGGAGCAAACCAACTTCACCTCTGTGATTGCTTTTGCATATTCAATTAATGAAAGCTGTCAAATCCCAGGTGCCAGATGACAGTCCCGCTCAGGTCTGTTAATCATTTAATGGCTTAATCTCTGGGGCACTAAATGATGTTGTATTTGTAATTATACCCAGGGAAGGACAATACAACTTACTGGTTGAAAAGGAAATGCCAGAATAATGGCATTTTGGCTATCCAAGCCTGTTCAATCTTTAATCTGTCATATTCCTGTACATAGCACTGGACCTGTAGGCCATGTTGTAATTAACACTAATAACCAATATATAAAACTTGAAAGCACAAGCTGCAGAAAAAGCTTTCGACAGTGTGTTGTGGGCTTTTCTGTTTGGGGCTTTAGATGCCTTTAATTTGGTCTACACTTTTCAACCAAGTTGAAGCATTATACACAAGTCCCAAACTGATGGTCTTTGTTAATCAGCACTCAAGCTCCACATCAAACTAGAACTCTTCTCTATTGTTTAGATTAACTCATTGGTGAACACTGTTAAAGTGTTGGGTGTATAGATTTTACTCTGAGATGGATATATCATAATTTGTATGCACCGGACCCAGAAAAGAAACACCACAAATATGGAAATTCATTGAGTAATAGGCTATGGTCGTGGGTTAATCCTTAAATAACTAAGTATTTTTCCAACTCAACCACATGTGCACACTGATGTTCAATTGAGTTGGCAAAAGATAAAATAAATACCTTGGAATCACCTTCTGTTGATAAGGGAGTATTTATTAACTCAGAGCTCATTTTTCAATGTCCCCTTGCTGTGACAAATACGTTCTCACTGTTAGATCTGAGTTGGTGGGGCCATGCTGAACCTGTCAAAAAGAGGCTAGCACCAGAAATTCTCTTTCCATTAGGCATCTCACTCCTCCCACGTTACCTCTTTAAATAGGTGGACAAACTAATCTCAACATTTATATTTAAAGAATTCTATCATGGAAATTGCTCTAGAGTCCTGCTCTTTCAGTATAGTTAATTGGAGTTGGGACAAGCAAATCAATCATGCTTTTAAAATGTGGTTGTTTGAAGAGTGATTGCATCACAAAATGTGGTTGGACAGGGAATTAGTGTGAGCATCTCAGTATCTTTTTTTTTGGTTTTGTTTTCACCAACGTTTTTTCCTATTCCATTACACAGAACAGTTTAACAACATTGGCATGAAACGACTCATATCTAAAGCCCATAGACCGACTAGTAATACAATTGCATGAAAGCTGCATCAACAACACCACTACACCAGGGAAAAGAGGATATAATGGCAGGGCAGTATAGAATTCTAGAGGGCAACATTAACATGGAAAAGAGTGAAAGGGGAATGGGGGCCCAGAGAATATGTCTCTGGTTGAACATAATATCCCCCTCTTGAAGTGTGCTCAAACGGATAATCAGTCTGTGTAAGCATCTTACTATTCAAATGTGTGATTCATTCGGAGAGCCAATGGGTGGGAGACCACATTATTCTCTTACAATATAACAGTCGGAAGTAAGTTAAAGACATGCTTGTGTGGCAGTGTGTATCTGTGATTCTGAGTGTTTTAGTTAAGTGGTGTGACTACATTGAATGCGGCGCCAATTTCAGAATAATGTCAGACTAGCCATGTGTCAGTCAGTGTGAGATTAAAGCTGGATTGTTCGAAATGTGGCACTGATGCACAGATAGGTTGTGTTCACTCCCTTGTCCCCTGGGCACATTGAAGCGGGCAACGCACATGGATTCTCAGGTTCAGCCCATTCATAAAATTGAATCTGCCAGCACCAGCACGCTATGATATGTGGAGCTCAATCCACTTTTGTGCATCAGTGCACCTGCAGGTGGGGGCATGCATAGGAGTGGCTGCCACAGACCACAGTGCATCACGGTTCACTGGCCGGCAAAGGTAGGGGAAAGCACAGTGCTTATGTGCTGGCAGGGTCCTTTTCAGTCACCACTCAACATTGTCATGCCCAAAAAAGAAACCGTCATGCAAATCCTGATCGTTTCCAGCATATTTTCACATTGCCACCACTGAAACGAGAAAAATAAAAACTGCAAAAGGACTGATGGGCCCTTTAATGCCATCAGGGCAATTGTTGGCACTGCTGTCACTTGGAAAGGGGGCAGAACTCAGTCCTCCACCCACATGGAGTCAGTTGCACAATGCATAATTAGGTTTATGGAATGGGACGAGCATTGTAAAAAAAATAATGACTGGAAAGGGGTACTGGTGAGTGTGATTACTGGGGTGTTTTGGGAAAAGTTGTGTGCATAGTAGAGGAGGCCATTGCAAGACCCCTAAACCTTTGGGCTGTGTGTTGGAGCATATTACTTTAGGTGAGAGGCTTGCATAGTGGCAGAAACGACACAACAATGCACACTATTTTAGTTGTAGGAATCTAGAGAACCTATGCTACAACATTTGATTGAGTGTACAGTTGTCTCGTGGAAGTGTGATGTTTGATAACTGAGGGCTAGATCACATTGAATGCGCACGTGGTGTGTAGGCATTGCAGTGGTGTAGCTATTGTATTATGCTGTTGGTCCTCACTCTTGGAATCATCACTAGCACAAAGAATTTGGAATTAAAACAAATATAGCAATCAATAAATGCTTTCAGGTGAACAGGAAGGTTTCCTGGAATTCCTCTTCATGGAAGCTCACGGGGGGGGGCAGATGTCAATACTTAAGTTGGATAACTCTTGTTTCCTTGCAGGTCTGGATGGATGCCGGGACTCAGATCTTTTTCTCGTACGCCATCTGCCAAGGATGCCTTACTGCTCTGGGAAGTTATAACAAGTACAACAACAACTGTTACAGGTATGCGGCCTCCACCTTCCCATAGTTAACACAAAGGAGCAGCAGGGAGGGAGGGCATGCTTCCCACATGAGTAGATGTGTGATGTGTGTGTGTATGAACAAAGGAACTAACCCATACTGGATGATTCAACATGACACCAGAGGTTTCACCCTGGAAATGTCCCTCTTCTGTAAAGGGTACACAACTGTAGTTCAATGACAGCTGGTGTAAGGTGTACATCCAGCTGCCAGATGCATTAAACAAGAATTAAGTTGCATCCTAGTCTAGAAGTAGCTCAGAGCACCTCACAGCCGGATCAGGTTGCCCCGAGTGACCGCCTGTATTAAACAAATCAAGTTCTAATCCTGCGTGTTTTTGAGAATTTAAGGATGTACATTTGGAAAGGTTGCTATTTTCTCGCTAGATTCTATACAAGTAATTTCAGTTAGTATGATTTTTCATAAATGCTAATAATGTTATAGCTTTAAAAAAAAAGAAGTTACCATATTTTCTTTGTTCCGCCGTGAAAAAAACATTAATGTAAAGCATTTTACAATAAATGTGTATTGATTTTTAAATGAATAAATAGGGTATACTGAGCTGAAGCAGAGACACATGCATGAGTTAAAGAATAATAACTAAGGCCAAATCCACATCTTTCAATACTAGGATAGCAAAAGAAAAACAAAATCAGGGACTAAAGCCATTTTTGCCATTTTCAGAGAGTTGGAAAAGCCTACCACCCCACCCCCGACTCTCCTTAAGGATGAAAATTGGTGTAACAATATGCAATCTGCTATGCTTGACAAACTTAACACTCTGCAAACCAAAATCCTCACTCATCAACAGGCACTCAGCCACCAAATAGCTAACTTACACATTAGCACGTCTGCTAAAACAGAGTCTGGCGAATCCCAGCCATTTGACCTCAAGGAAATGAGTGAACCACCTGAAGTTATTGCCCTTCTTTAATCCATTAAACCATCCTACTGTAAAGGGGATGCCTGTCCGGATCAGCTCATCAAAGACTGTGCCCCCAATCTGGCCCCTTTCCTCACAGCCTTCCTTAATGCATCCTTACAGTCTGGCCATGTTCCAACTGGTCTTAAGGAAGGTTGGGGACGTCCTCTCCTTAAGAAATCTACCCTTGACCCAACGGCCCCAAGGAACTACAGACCCATCACTACTGTCCTTTTTTTATTAAAAGTCCTGGACAAGGCAGCCTATCTGCAAGTCCAAATATTCCTTGAAGCTAACCTTCTTCTTGGCCTACAGCAGTCTGGCATTTCGTCCTGGACACAGTAGCGAAACTGCACTGTTAGACCTTAAAAAACAAATGGACGACCTTAGAGATGCAGGCAAACCTGCGCTCCTTCTGCACCTTGATCTATCTGCAGCGTTTGACCTGGTGGATCATAAGACACTCTGTCACCATCTCTCCTCTGCGGCGATCTTCTTCCCGAAGGCCTGTGCTTGGATCACCTTGTTTCTTCAGGAAAGGGTTATAAAAGTCTTCTCTGACTCAGCCTGTGCCCATCCAAGTGACATAAAATGCAGAGTCCCACAGGGCTCCTGCATCTCACCTACCTTATATAACCTATTTACGAGGCCACTGTTCAACATTCTGGATGTGCTGGGCATATCATACACCAATTATGCTGATGACACGCAGGTGCTTATCCCCCTCACTGGTGATTACAAGTCTGACATGAACACCATCAACTCCATATACTCTACTATCCGAACCTGGATGGCAGAAAATTGGTTGTGCCTCAATGGCGAGAAAACAGAAATTCTGTTAATTGGATCCCCTGTAAACCTTAGAAAATTGGACAAACAATACAGTCCCTTCATGATTGACAACATACCAATCACTGTATCCCATGCGGTCAAGACCTTAGGTGTGTATTTGGACACTAACCTCACTATGAACAGACAGGTCAATGCCATTGCCTCCACCTCAGATTACCATTCTAAACTGCTCAATGCAGCCAGACGCTTTCTATCTGAACAGAACTGCCTTACCATTGCTAGAGCAATAATTGGATCTACATTGGACTACTGCAATGCCCTCTTTGTAGGGACGTGTGGCAAAAATATCTCCACACTCCAAATGGTACAAAACAATACCCTTAGGGCTGCCACCTGTATTTCTAAAAGGGACCATATCTCTGAGACCAGGAAGCAGGTTCACTGGCTACTCGTTAAAGAGCGGATTGTCTTTAAAACCCTTGCCCGTATGTATAAATGCGTCCATAACTTGGCACCTCCCTACCTGGTTCAAAGAATAGCCAAGCCAATCTCAGCCAGACCCACCAGATTGGCCTGCACCAACGGAATTGGCATTCCTAAGACCCAGAGAGTTTGCGCAGGAGGTACCAGTTTCCCTACCATGGCTGTGACCCATTGGAACACTCTACCTCTCCACATTAGGAGGATTGATTCGCACATAGCCTTCCGCAAAGAGATAAAAACTATGTATAAATATGGCATTATACTTCCTGTGTTGTCTCCTAACTTCTGGCCTTATTTAGGCTGGATGTTATCACTATCTATTATGAAACCTTCACCACTGTATGATACTCTATAAGTTGTAACCAATTATGTATGTATTCTACCTTATTCACTGTCAGGTTAAAAGTACACTGTAACTATGAACTATGCTTCCTCACTAACCATATTAACATGTAACTAAAGAAAATCCTATTGCCGGGCCACACGCTCAATGTAACCCTGAACCAAGCCTTCTTACAATCTCATGAAATAGCGCCTCAATGCCTTTGGGCTGTAGCGTGCTCAACAAATCCTAAAAATAAATAAATGAAATAAATACAGGAAGATTTTATTTTTAAAGTCACCATTCTCCAGTCCTCCGGGCTTGTATGTCATAACTAAAACAGTGTCCCTTAGAAACAAGTCAGCCTAATATGTCTTTCTCTCAGCATTTGCAAAGATATTCTACCTGCCACCAAACAACCTAGCCACCATGTGCATAGAAGCCAGTGATTTTATTCTTTCAGTGCTATAATGCAATTCTTTTCCTAATGACTGCAGCATCTTTTCACTATGTCGACTCATTTCTGCAAAAGGTAAAGTTGACAGGAATGAGTCTGAACAGAATCAGGAGATGGTCCTATGTTTGCACAGAGCCCTGTACCAAATGTATTGTAATCAGGTTTTTTTCTACCAAAACTGCTAACTATCACACACGGACACAATAGGTGGCTGTCGGGGGCCCTCTCTCTCACATCATCTATGCCTGTCCCAGCTTGAGTTTGAAAATGTTTAACGGTGCCAACCAAAGCTTTAGATAGATTTTCTGATGCACACGTCTGCATAGCAGACCAATATTCACTTCAGGTATACTTCTTAATGCTCCATTCTATCTAGAAGGTGGATGCCCCCTGCTGGTTCAGAATACCTGCCCAACCTTTGTGTTTCGGAGTGGGTTTTCTGGGAGAATGTAATAGTTGATACAAGTTCCAGGCCTAGAGGGCTACATCTGATTCTGTGAAAATCCAGCTCCAGAATGAATGCTCATTCCTCAAATTATTCCTCAAGAAATCCTGGAGGATCCCTTTGGCATCAAATACTGCCAAAGGTCAATTACCTAGTTCAATGGTCTATTGAAGTCTCTGAAAAAAAGGTGAGTTTGGTTCACCTGTAAAACCACTTTCAATGCCTTTGGATCCTTCTTTGACCACACCCCCATGTCAGAGATTTTTTACTTTCCTTTATCAATAGGTTGGCCCCCAGAGTGACACTTCCATGATCTGTAAAGTTTATTTTGACCAATCAGGTTCTTTTTATGAATTGAGCTCGAGCTCTCCTTTTGCTTATAATTGCTTTTAGAGTTTATTGGTCATGTTGTTTCTTCCAAGAGAATGATTATGGGCAAGCCACCTGTGAATATTTGATTACCCTAATGCCACATTGTAATAGTAGCCTTTGAAATCAGTTAGACCAAATCCCTGTCCTCATTACTTTAAAGTTATACAAATGTGCATGACAGACATTATGAATAGCTGTTAAAAGGTTGGGGTGGTTTGATTTCCCCCGATAAAATAATTTGGAAAAGACTCATAAGTAGGTTTTGGATTTGTGGTTTTTATTATTTGGGGCTATACACAATCCAAACAACAATTTAAAACTGCAAAAAGGCTTTCTAAACTTTTTATATTTGTTAAACAAGTTTTGATTGTTTAGCCAAGAAAAAGGAAACAATCCCAAATCTGATGCTTGGGAAATTGCATTTATTTTGCAGAGAAATTGACTTACCCTAACTTTATTTACAGTTTAGAACAACTGTTAAGTATTCTTTTTAAATAGCCTTTGCAATCTACAAAATTGAACTTCCACACTTGTATAAAATGTGCTAAAAAGAAATCTGATTGAAGTATCTTGTCTAAACAAATTTCATTTTGTGGACTTTTATTACATGAACGACAGGCAATGAGTTGTGTCTTGCACTTCCATAATAACTAATATGGAGAATTTGTAGTCACAATTTTCTCAAATCTGAGAAGCAAAATTGACACATTTTACACAAGTCTTGTCTAAATGGAGGCATTCGGGTATTCAGTGGCATCCAACTAATAGTAAGATTTTGGTCTCATGTTGCTCTGGACTAACACACCAGCTCTGTGTCACACGAATAAAGCAACGGTACAGTGTTACTAATTCAGCTGCATATGTGACACACTAATTTCCGTTCACATGGACCCACAGACCCTAATAATAAACAGATTCAAAAGAATATATTCATAAAATGTTTTCAAACATTTTCAATCTATACTTTCTATAGTATAGACATGCACAATGACATAGGGTATTTGAAAGTCACAAATAAACACTTAACAAAACAAATATAGCTTTTCGTAGCTTTTAACATAAATTACCATACACATCATGTTTATTTATTTACTTTTTAATTCATATAGCGCCCTAAACTCTCTGGCATCAAGGCGCTCGTGAAAATAGCTTGACATTTTAAATGTTAACGTTTGACAAGAAAATTGGTTGTGTTTGATGTTGTGGGCTGCATCTGACTCCTTATATTTCTTGAGAGAATAGTACTGTTTTGAGCTGCTTGCGGAAAGCCCAGTAGGACTGTTCCAGTCTCACGGAGGGTGGTAGTGCATTCCAGTTCCTGGCAGTGATTGCCGGGAAACTGGCATCGCCTGCTCTTTTCAGTCAAAATTTGGGGGTGTTGAGGCGATTCATATGGGAAGATCGTGTGAGTCTGGTGGCAGAGGTTTTGGAGAATTTGTCCGTAAGGTATCTTGGAGCAGAGTTTGCGATACATTTGTGGGTTAAGGCCAAGGTTTTGAAACAAATGCACTCTTGGGTTGACAGCCAGTGCACATTTCTTCTGGTTTGGGAGATGTGCTCTTTTTTTGTTATGTTCAAGGCTGCCCTTAAGGTATTGTTTTGTATAATTTGAAGTTTGTTAAAGTTCCCAATCGAAAAAAGTGCGAAAAAAGTGCATTGCAATAGTCCAGCCTGAAAACTATCAAGGCTCTTGCAATGGTAAGACAGCTTTCTGTGGAGAGGAATGGTTTGAAGGCATAGATACGTTTTGTTGTTTATGCTGCTGATGAGGCAATAGCATTGGTTTGCCTAGAGAGTGAGAGGGTGGAGTCGAGTAGGTTGAAAAGTGGTTTGGTGAAAATGTTGTATAACATAGGTGACATGCAAGATGCTTGGGGGACACCACACATTACAGCGGTAGGAGACGCTGAAGCGGCTGTGGAAAAAACTCTCATTGTTCTATGAGAAAGGAAGGAGGCAATCCAAATGGTAGCCTTAGGGGAGAAATGGGCTGACGAGTGGAGGTGCTGGCAAAGTATTTGGTGATCCACCAAATCAAAGTCAGCTGAGATATCTAGCATTAGGGGGAGGGCTAATTTGCCAGCGTTTTTGGATTCATCAAGTTAAATTGATGAGGGCTGATAAAGTTCTGTGGCCTGGTCTGAAACCGATTGGCGCAGGCCCAGAAGGTTTTGTGATTCAAGATGCTGTTGGATCTGAAGATATGCTGCTCTGTCCATTATTTTCAGCAGGAAAGGCATAGTAGTGATGGGGTGTTAATTGGTGGGGATGTCCGGGTCTAGAGTGGGCTTTTTTAGGAGCGGTAATACCCAGGCCTCCTTTATGTTCGCTGGTACAGTTCCTAAGGAAAAGGGGGCGTTGATGAGGGAGGATATGAATGGCGCCAAGGCTATGGTGCAGTCTTTGATGATGGGTGCAGGGCAGATGTCCCCTTGACATCTTGATAGCTTGAGTCCCTTTATGATAGTGATGACGTCGCTATCAGAGAAAGGTTTAACTTTGAATAGTGGGATGTTGAGCCTATTGATCTGGGGTTTGAGTTCGATGATGCCGTTGTTGTTGGGTGATTTATTTTTCTTTTGCAGGATCTTTTTTTGGAGCATGGATATTTTGTTCACTATGCCATGTTGTATTTTGGTGAACCAGGTGCTATCTTTGTTGCACTTGATGATGGTTGGGGATGGAGATTCTAACTCCTGTTGTGTGGAGAAGAGCTCTCGTGTACTGAAATTCGATCGGGAGATTCTGTTATTGTAAGTCGTGCTTTTTGCTCGGAGGACGGCCTGTTTGTATGCTTTTGTTGAGGCAAGTAGCTGTGCTTTGTTAGCTGATTGGGATTGTTTTTCCATGATGTTTCTGCTGAGCGTTTCAAGGTATGGAGTATTTTTAGGTTTAGGTCTGGGGTGAACCAACTGTTGATGGGTTTAGCTTTTCAATGAGTCAGCGGGGCTACTGTGTCCATGGCTAGTGACAAGTGTTTGGTTGTACTTGTTGACCAGAATGGTTAGGTCACTGCTGGGATATGTTTGCTCTAAGAGAGGTTTCACAAGGGGCAAGATATTTTCCGGGCTTATGTTTCTAGCACTTCTTTTTGATGCAGCGGGCAGCCTGGGAGGCTTGGTGTGCCTTGCCTGTGGTCTAGGTAGCTGGAAGGTGACAATATTGTGGTCTGACCATGGGCAAGGTGTGTTGGATAGGATTGTAATGTCGCACTTAGGTTCAGCAAGCCATTCTAGAATTCAGCTGTTATTATGTGTGGGGGTTGTAATGCGTTGTGTGAAGCCAGCAACAGCTAATGCGTTGGCAAGGGCACAGGCATTGGTGTCAATATGATTGTTGAATCCAAGGATTATGATTTTTGTGGTGGATTTAGAATTAGCAGAGAGGATAGGTGCAATGTCATCCTCAAAGGAGTGTAAGGTGTCTGGGGGGTCGGTAGATCAGGTAGATAGTTGATGTGGCTGTATGTGAAAGAGTTACTTTAATCATTAGTATTTATCCTGAGTGGATTGTGGGGGGAATTGGTTTCTCTAATGATGGCAGAGTCTTTATCTATGATGGGGACTCCACCCCCTCTACCATCAGGTCTGTCTTTACGGAAGGTATGGTATTGTTGGGGATGTGCTAGGGAAAGAGCTGGGCCTGAGGCTGCGTGCAGCCATGTTTCAGATATTGCTAGAAGATCTACGTAATTGACAGGGAGCAGATCGATAATGTCCAGAGCGTGGGCTGCCAATGTTCTGGCGTTGATTGGTGATCCTTTTATGATGTGTGATTCTGGGTTCTACTTTTCCGATTGAGGATTAGTTTTGGTGGTTTGTGTTTGGTATGAAGTGGGCCGAGCCTTGCAAGGAGTGCCTGACATCGTGGTAGGTATGGGGTGATGGGGTGGGATATAGGTTTTTGTATGGCTAGCATTTGCTTTGTGATGGATAGCGGGGTGTGGTGTCGGTGGGCTGTGGTGTTATGTTCACGTGCATGTTTACGCACATACAGTCTGATTCCCAAAAAAGGTACAGGTAGTAACTTTCATTTACTCTTGACTTACTTCTATTCCCCAAGAAATTATCAGTATTAGTTCTAACTTGTACCTGGAAACAGAAGAGTAAATCAGGAGTAAGTCAGAGTTAAACCTCTTAAGGTTTTTGTGAATCAGCCCCACAATGTAAACATTCTATAGTGGCCATTATCTCGAAGATCTCATCCAGTATTCTGTACATAACATGCAAGTGGAAGTTCATAAATTCACAGTATATTAACGTATGTTTTTTGATCGTTATGCTCTTCCGCACATTAGTGCTTGCCACTCCCTTTTAAAGATGCCGGCTACTGGTCTATTGCCAAATGGGGCTTTGCGCTCATCTTTGGGAGAGCAGGCAAATTTGGCTGCTTTTCTATGCCTGATGCTGGGTGCCATCCTTTGTGAGTAAACTAACATTTGTCAGCACACAAGATATTGCCAAGGATGTTTGGCAAGAGCTGTTATTTTGCATAGTAAATGCCATGATATTTATCAATGCTGATGACAACTTCTCTCGCTTTTATATTTAGGCGTACAGACTATGTAGTGGCATCTGCAAAGACACAGTCGCTTGTTGACATGGTCCACTTGGCTTAACATTCAATGATCATTTGACCACTCCTTCTTTTTTCCTCAGGGACTGCATTATGCTCTGCTTCCTGAACAGTATCACCAGTTTTGTTGCTGGCTTTGCCATCTTCTCTGTTCTGGGCTTCATGGCACAGGAGCAGGGCGTGCACCTGTCAGCAGTGGCAGAGTCAGGTATGTTGCTGTTGTCCCAGCAGCCTCGGCTGACATTCAGAGTAAATTAAACAAATTATGAGCTCATTTATGCTGACAGCGGGTCTTCCCTGTGTCACTCGTGACTCTATAGGGACAAAAATAATACAACCTTATTTGTTTACTTCTTTCTTATATACTGCACTTACAAAGAAGCATGAGTCACTTTCAGGAAGCAAGAGCGAGTAAGTACTGATAAAGTCAATAATTTTTGGCTGTAGTATAGGAATAATTCAAGTATGTTCAGTACCTTGAAATGCACGTCAAGATGCCCATGTGGTTGTGCTGTCCCATGTGACCTTCAGTCAGTTATATAAATGTCAAAGAGAAAGAAGGTGAGGAAGAGTGTGGGCTGCACAATGGAGTTTAACTTCTGAAAACTGCCAAACTTTCCTATTTTCCTATCAATAATACAAGAAATGTGCTAAACTCTGTTGCTACTGTGCACCACAGACAATCCAAGGTTTAATATGAGGACATTTACGTGAAAAGAATAATTTAGTGAGTAATCCCATATTGTATTTGAGCCTTTTGGTGATGGTCAATATTAATTAGAACATTTTATGTATACATTTAAAAACTGTGTGGATACAATTAGAAGATTATTATCTAAATTCCATTAGAAATGTCGTTATAACACCATTAGAACATTGAATATTACAACATGTACCAAAACATGGTCACATGAAAGTTCAGCTGACATGTGGCCTGTGTTTCAAGCAAACTGTGCTTTATCAGGGCATAATAATCTAAGTTTATTATAACATAGTATCTTTCACAAGAACCACTCAAAAGGACGCTTGAATTATTCCTGGACAAGCACTGCCTAACCTGTATTAGTGTAATTGAAGCATGATGATCCAAAAATATGTGAGTAGAACATATAAAATGTGTATTTGCTGGGTGTTCCCTTTGGCACAACCACGACCACGCTAGGAACACATTTTTGTAAATCTGGCTATAAGAAGCCTAAAGTGAAAAAAGAGACTACAAGAAATAATAATAATTTACCCAGTAAGACCAGATACTATTAAGCCCCCTTAGTACAGCAATGACCCTCACATAGCAGTTAGCTTATCAGTGCCAGGCTCCAATATGCCCAGTAAGCTCATTTAGGGGAAATACTAGTATTATCGAGTAGAACCAAATACCCAGATTCATTATTATCTCCCTAGCAAAGCAAAGCAAGATCTGATTATGCCAGGCCAACACAGCATGCCCATGTTCAATGTTGGCCATTTTCTACAGCAGTGCCATGTACAATTATCAGGGGTCAAGTCCCAAAAATTAAAGTGGGCGGACTCATCAACAACTGCAGTTTGATCGTGGAGATCGGCTTTAATTCATAAATTCGAAGAGGATATTCAATGTTTCTCATTTTAGCCTGGGGGACTGAGTCCACCCTCTGAATAAAGTGGGTGGACTCCGCCCCCCCGCGTGTAGCCTCGACTTGAGCCCTGACAATTAAACCCTCATAGGACAACCTGCCCAGGCCAGATATTGCCCTATTATCACCCTATTATCACAAATTGGCCAAATGCCATTGTGCCCAGTGTTGCACAGGTGTGTCATTTCAATTACGCCCAGTTAGCAGAGCATTGCCACGCTCTGCAATAGTGAAGACGTCTGCATGAGCAAAAAGAGAATAACAAAAGGATGCCGATGCAGAAGGAAACAAAGGAAATATTTGCAGCCAGGCAGGTGGTCAACATTGAGAATTGTAGGCTGTGCATGCGTTCCACCAGGAGGATCCAAGTTGCAACGGCTGCGCCATGATTCTCAATTGTAAATGTTTTGGGTCTGCTTGCACACAGAAAAGCATTCCCACACTTCACCTTACTCACATGTTCAGTTTTAACCTCCTCACAAAGAAACCTGCTCCACCAATACATGGAATAAATATGAAGGATGTATATAGTGAGCAGTAATGGCATTTTTCATTGATGTTCTGTTTATTGTAAGGAAATACTTTCTTTTTGCGGCTTCCCTCCCATAGACTTTTATGGGACACCCTTTCTTTTTGCTTTGTGTTTGACTGCTAACCAGATTTTTGGAGGCTGGTAAAGCTGTATGCTTTACCTTCCTTGATTTCTGCTCATTTCTATGGGAAGCCTGATCAATCCCTAAGATTATGTCTAATGAATTTGCTGCACACATCACTTTAAAGTGAGGTGCGGTTGGGATGTGTGTATCCTCATAATCTTTTCTTTTGTAACTTTGTGGTTGCAAAAGCAATGTGTCCAGGATGAGTTGGTGGCAGTGGATATTTTTCGACCATGTTTATGACTTTTTACTCATGCACTTTTGGATTTTACCGCATAATGCATAAAGAGCACCATATACTCTAATTTAGCCATGCCACAAGATTTTTGCCTGTCCTTTTGGGTCCGGAATTGCCATTTATGGAATGCCCTTTCCCGGACAAAGCTGATGCTTTCCCAGGCAAAGTGTTAGGCTGTGTGTGTGGCCGGATGTGAGGGCTGAGACTCTCTGGGGTCAGCCCACATCCATGGCCCTGAATGTCTGTTTTTGGGCATGCTGTCTGACCAGTGGCTATCCATGATTGGATAGCAACCACCAGTTTGAGTGGTGCAGAACCTTTCCGCTGGAGGATCTGGTGGTGACTCAAGTCCACATCCTGGATAAATGGAGGACTCCTGTAGTCATTTGACAGATATCATTGGAGCCAAGACACCTACAAAACAGTGCAGTCTGCTGAAAACTCGACAATGACCATTGCAGCTGACTGCCATTACCTCCAGTCAAGTCGCAGTGAAGCCTTGCTTTTATGTCCTGATCTCAAGAAGGCCCTTGTTGGTGCTTCGGCCCCTGGACTAGAGGAAACAACCAGTCACGACCCCTGCATGAGGATGCATTCTTGCTGAGCCCTCGGAAGTGTCCCTGGATCTGTGCCACGTCATTGGAGCCCTCGTCATTCTGAGTGCCTCATTGAAACTTGGTGGATATTCAACTTGTGCTACAAGATGCCTGTTCCTGCATGTTCAGCCTTCTAGTCCCAACGGAAGCCGTTCAGGGCCCGCTCCTTTGTTCACCACCCGAAGATCGTCTGTCGCCTCCTGATTGTGGTGACTCCTGTTGAATCATCTCTTCTTCAGTCACTTGGGATCTCCTGGGATCACCTGCTCCACAGACATCTTCTTCTTTCATGGCAAGGGTGTCCAGTTGGCCAATCTCTGGAACCGTAATACAGGTACTGTGACCTATGGAAACTAAGGCCCCTGTCCAAAAATTACCTGTGCACCCATGACCACTGTGCCTCCCTTGACCGGACCAAGCACAGAAGTACGTGACCCCAACAGATTCTGAAACCCCTAAAGTGGTCCCTGGGAATATCGGAGTAAGGTGGTAAATTAACACACCTGTTTTGTCCATCTCCTATCCCTCTCTTTCCTGATTTAGATCAGTAGTGGTCTAGTCAAGAATCCCCTCCTGGGCCTACCCTGTTGTAGTCGGATTGAGAGAGACACTTACCTGACCTTTTCTAAACTTTTGGAACACTTAATCACGACCACTGGCACTGCTTAATCCAAAAGTAAACATACCTGAATAATATATTGTGTGGAACTGGTGACTTTGGGGCCCCAAGGCACAAGGCCCTATACTATCTCATGGTTGGACTTTTACTGAGAGCTAGGGAATTAATTCTATGTCTGCTCATAAGTGGTTTATCTCTGATTTGCTGCATTGAGTACCTATCCCTGTTCAACCGGTTTGATATCAACTGTGTTTCTGTCTCTGCTCTCACTTTACTGAACACAGTTATTGAAAGCCTTGCTTATGCTATGGTCTCTACTGTTTATCTGTCTTTGAGGTAAAGTGTAGTGTCCTCGTCAGAACCCCCAATTGTGGATGTATATGTTTGCTAATAGTTGTGTGATAATACTTACCTGAAAGCTTCATTGCTTAGTGTGCATTTTAAAGGACTAATATGTCATTGTAAATGTGTGTACTTAGCTGCGTAACTGGACTTATTGGAATGCTCTGTGTGTGACTCGTAGCCTCGGCTCCTCTTACACCCCTTCTGACTCTTGCTGCTCTGCTACCTACCTCGATTGGGTTTGGCTAGACTTCAGTGTCTTTACTGTTCACCGTAATAGGTTGGCCTCTCAAAATGCATGGGTTGTTTAGTCCATATCAATGGTACACGTTGATTCGGTCTCTAAAAGAGGAGGCTATTTAAGTTGTACCTTATTCATGTATTATTGATGCATCCATTTATTTACTTGGTGTTTTGTATCAGGCCACATGCAAACAAGATTCTTAAGCATCATGTGGTTGAAAGGAAGGAAAAGATGAGAAATGGAGTGGGAAAGGGAACAGGGAACGGTAGGGGCCGAATGCACAGGTTTGGTATGATCAGGCACATTATAAACTCAGTCATAGATGGCCCATTCCAACCTCTGGAAGCATAACATGTAAATAATAATGTGGCAATAAGCCCTGAGACAGCGTGCCAATACCGCCCCAGGTAATGCCCAGGGGCCCATAGTTACAGGCCCGAGCATAGCGAGGGCCTTAATGAGGCCCCGGGGGCATTACCGCGGGCGGTATTGGCCCGCTGTTGAGGGGCTTATAGCCATTAGTACCCCGGCCAGTTAGACCGGGTTAGTAATAGCATTTTTTCGGTTCTGAAACTCTACCGCATTTCAGAACAGAAAAAAAAATAAAAAAATAAGTCAAATAAAAATGCCCGCCGGGAAAGGGAAAACGTAGTCCGTTTTCCCTTTCCATGGTGGCCATCGGGAGCAGACGGGCTGGGAACACAAGTGTTCCCAGCGCGCTCGCTACCGTGAAAAGAAGAAAAAAGAAGGTACGTGGGGTTGGGAGGGTGGGGAGGGGATAGTTTGCAGGGTAGGGGGGTGGAGGAAAAAAAAAACTTACCTGAGTCCCCGGCGGGGGACGAAGGCAGCCTCCAGCCAAGGGGAGGCTAAGAGCGGGGATTGCCCCGTTTCGAGCCTCCTCATTGGCTAAGGGGCTGCCACGTCCCCCGCCGGGAACGAACACAGGCAGTGCACGTACTTGCATCCACAGGATTACACTGAGGCATGGCTCAGAAATAGCCAATCACCTTTCAGTGTAATCCCGTGGACGTGAGTGCCAGGTACTAATGTAGTTAAAACAATTCTTTTGAGCAGGAACATAATCCCATGGGTCTTCCTTACCAGGCTTAGCTCTGTTTCCTTAGTTTACCCCTGTGCAAAGTGTTTTGCAACTCTGTAATTTCTCAAGCTGAGGGCCATCCAGGGAGAAAGTATCTATATTTTGAACAATGTGGGGAGGGTATTAAAAATGAGGATAGACATAAAAGGTGTTACACTCATGAAATAAAGATGATCTAGAATCAAAAAGTTGAAAAAATACGATACTGAAGAAATAGAAAAGAATGAGAAACAGAAGGATAGACAAATAAAAATTGAAGGGAAGTGCCCACACACCTTCTGCAACAGTTTGTGGAAAAACCCTAATCAGCTGTTTAGGGAGTTCTTCAGTACAGACAGGAATTCCTAGGTTTCATACGCTTGGGGATGAAAGTACGGATTGCTCCCAATTTGCCACATGTAATGTGTGATGCCTTCGTTCAGTCCTGGGTTTTGCGCATTGCATGCTGGAAGTGGTGGGCTCATATATTCAATAGGAGAAATCAAACTACAAGTCCCAGTAAGCACTGTGCAAGACTGGATCTCTAAGAAGGCATCCCTCGTGGCAAGGGGCCATTTGGAAACTATGAGCACACTGAAAGTTGTATGACATTGGAGTGGGTATGTTCAGCCTCTGACACAGTAGCACAAAAATCCCTGCGGGATACCCAACCGCTCAACAGAAAAACAGATACGCATTTCTTTGTAGTTTGGCCTATGTGCAAAGAGAGGTTTGATGACGTGTTAGTCTATTGTTAAAATCTCAACAATCAAAGTTTTTACACATTTTATTGTAATAACTTCAATATTGGTCTAAGATGGAACATCAATCAGTCAGTGCTCTGCAGTGTTACAATGTGTTAGCTTTCAAAGTTGCATAGAATCCTTCATGCATGGTAGCAGCAAACTGTGGTGGTCGAACAATGATGGGACTTGTGCCCTTACGAGAAAGCTGATGAGCGTGCATGGAATGGAGTCTTTAGATGACCAGCTTATCTTAACAGTAATTTATTTTTAAAAAGAACACCTGGTTGGTAAACATGTAATGGTGGCCCATGGGACTACTAATGTTCTTTAAAAAGCACACATTTAGGAAAAAACAAATGTCTATGCCAGGTTCAATGTATGTTTTTTTTCTTCCAAACAATGTCTGCATACCATTCCAGTCTTTTCTGTGTTTCCAAACGTAAGAACAATGCATTCTGAAGCAAGACCTAGTGAATATGACTGTTTATGGTAGAAAAATGTTGAACTCAAAAGGTAACAAAATACCTAGAAAACCTCATGTGTTAGAATTCATTCATTTTGCAGGTAAAATCTCATTGCAGGAAACATCTTCTTCCAGAAGAAACCAAATGCTGTCTTCATTGTTCCATAAAGTCAAAGTTTCAAAGCCTGGTTGCTTAGTCTACTAGCTCAATCACTAACTTCATAAACTGATTTTGACACTTACACACTTACAAATAAGCACTTTACACTGCTGCTGCAAAGTAAACTGTCATGCCAGAGGTGAATGTGTGTGCTTTGTAACTATAGAATGGATTCGCAACCTTATGCTTTGCAGATGGTTTGCACTACAACTCTCACCAGCCCTAGCCAGCCTAGCCTACAGTAAGGGATTATGGGAGTTGCAGTCCAAAAGATGTGGAGGTCCAGAGGCTGCAGACCCCTGCAGACCTTCTCAACCGAGTATGGTGACTAACAATTACCTGCATTTATTACATTGAAAGAATTGCATCAATTATATTATTACCAGAAAGATACATTACACGTGTTCACATCTCTCTGACATTGAAAGCTAACACATTGTACCATTTTAGCTTAGCTTATAAATAAGCAACACCTTTAAGGACGGTACATTTTATTTCATAAAGTGGGATCAATTAATGCTGGACTCGAGGTCTGATGTGTTCCTTTCAGTTGCAGAATTCATGGTCATGTTAATTAATTATCTTAATGGAAATGGCCCCCTAACATGCCATCATCGCATGCATTTTAGCAGTTTTACATCTAGCCGCTCTGAATGTTCCAATTCATATAAACTGGAGACTAAGGGACACACCTCAGGCTCTTGTGCAAGACTCCTGTTAGAGATATTTCTTGGCAGTATGTTTTGGTGGTATTTTGGTGGTATTTCTGTAGTATACTGGTGAGTCTAGAAATAGGGAAATGCCTGGTTATTGTTTTTATACCAGGGTCACTAACGATAAATCAAGATTGGACATAGTACACTCTAGAACATAACTTCATGCCCTTGCAGTATTTTATTTACAATACCATGTTATGACCTTCTGGCGGTATGTCAGAACACATTTACCATGTATACCAAACATGAACATTCATTCAAAGCCTCTTAGAAGAACACAATTTACAGTGACCATCTTTGCTTTGTATTTTACCACACACAGCAATATGAATGTACTGCCTGCAGTAAAATAAATATACCATTTGCGTTATATCAGTCTGAATACCAACACAAGGAATCAGAACACATGATAAACAGACCAAGGCTTACCTACTCCTTTTGTAAGCACTTTATAAGTAATTGAGACTCACAAATAAAACAAAACAGCACATATAATGCACAGAAGAGATATGTACCTTTGTTCGCTTGCCCATGCTGGTTTCACAATCTGTTAAAATAATGCAATTGAATTTACAATTCCAGCAGCAATATTTAGCACACGTTTTGTTCTCTCACACACCATGCAATGATCTCTCCAGAAGTTCAGTGAATTACTGTAGCCCTCTCTCCTACCTCTAACTTGGCAGAGAACACTATGCAACAACCTTGAGACACCACTTAGCCCTGAGATCTGTAACTGCTATCCTTTGCAATTATTATTTTCTGACAACTGATTTTGCATTTTGACATGCACTTCACTTCAGTAGAATGGGGAACAAACAGACTTTGGGATGCCTGATATGTAGAAACCCATGTAAAATTGATATCTATATTTGTGGTTTTAAAACTACACCCACCTCAATTATACTTTTTATGCTCACCTAGAGGTTATCTGGTTCAGCGTGTGCCCCGACACAGCAAGTTTGGGATTCCCTCTCAGATCGGCTATTGTGAAAAACCCCCACAGCATCCCTCTCGACAGTGTTCGCAGAGGGTCTTCCTTTATCTGCCTTCTCCCCTTTGTGCTTAGGACAGCTCAGCCCACACTCTTCCGACAGATAGCCCACACACCACCAACAAGTGCCCCATGCTCCAAGTGACAGCCCAGGTTGAACAACCCTTTGGCATCACTGCACAACCCTTTTAAACCAACCCCGAAGACCTGCCCCCTGATGTATGTTCCCTTAAATAAAATGTAAGAAAAGCCTGCCTCTGACAGTGACATCATGTGCTCATGAAAAACCACCTCCCGTTGGAAAGCTACAAAGAAACACATGTTCTGCCTGCCACCTTTGACCATGATCCAGGCTGCAACAATCGCTGCAAATACCTACATCTCTGTGCTAGTTTCCTGCTCTGAAAGTCTTTTAAACAATAAACTAGTTTGAGCAAAACAGATTTCACATTCTACAATTCTAACTTGTCATGTCTTCATTCAAACACAGTGCAGCCTTAATTCTGCACATTTTATTTCTTGCATTTCCAAGCTAACCTTGCAGAGCCCAAATGCCTTGCACATTCAGTGTGTCAATCTGCACCATGTTTATGTAAAAGTCAGGAACTGATCTGCCCTAAGTGTTAATCGAGAATATGTTAGGGGTTAGAGAAACTTAGTTTAACTTAGTGTATGCTAGTCTCATGTTTTTCAGTGCAACTCAGCCCATAACTGTGCTGTAGTGGTGCAAAAAGATAACATCATGTTATGCCAAATTCAAAACCTTCATTTCTTCTGGCATGTGTTCTGTGCATTTACAATCCTGACATCTACTAGATTCAATCTGACTCTCACACATGAGTCTCACACTCTTGCTCAAAATGGGGTCACTCTTTCCCCCTTGTTGAAATGTGGAGCCTTAGTCAACATGCAAAGCTCCTTCTGCCTGCACTCCAAGTTGCTGGAGAGGCTGAAGCTATGGTTACAGCAGCTTTGGTAGATGAAAGGTGTGTTAATTTAATGTGACACCAGCAAAGAGAGAGGATGAGGAAGGCAGAGGGGTAGGGGTGATGGGACGGGGAGCAGAGAAGGCAAAAGGATGAATATTACTTCAGTCATGGGTCTGGGTGGCAGAGGGGGGCTCAGTAGTGCTGTTAGGAATGGAGTGACAGATGCCATCAAATCATGATGTTCTAAAAGCTGCCTTGTACAGGTGAGACGAATCCTACTTGGATGAATGCTTCACAGGACGGAAAAACCTAGACAAAGCCTACATCCTTTGACAAATCCAACGTCTCACACTATAGAAATGTTTGGCTTTTCAACCTTTCAGAAAAAACTAAAAAGGGAGGAAGGCAGTGGGACTTACAATAAGAAGTTGGAACCAGCTGGTGGTCATGTAGGGGTATTACCCGAATTGTTCGTTTGCAATTGTTCGAATGCACAATTGCACGAATTTAAAGGGTCACAATTGACCTTTTCACAGTTGACCGCACATATATATATATATATATATATATATATATATATATATATAGAAGGGTTTGGGGCGGGTTTGGGTTGGGTGGGGGGTTGCGGGGGGTTTCCCCCCGCATATATGTTACAATTGACCTTCACAAATTGGTCAATTGTGAAAAGGTCAATTGTAATTCGAGCAATTTGCAAACGAACAATTCATATACATCCCATGTAGGCAAGGCTTGGCATTGTTCTCAGCCAGTCAGAGGATTAGCTTTCAAGGCCACACACAGCTGCACTGAATTTGAATTGAGCTCGTACATGCTTAGACAGGGTCTTTGCACTAAGTACAGGCGTCTTGATATTGGGAATACTTCTTTTAATCATTTGTCTTTCCTGGCTCATCTGCATTTTATGAGGTATTGTCTCGAGTCTGCCTGTGTTAGTGATTGGTTGAAGATCTTCTTTTCTCTCTTTTATTTGATAAAGTTATTTCCAGTAGGATCTGATCTCAGATTTATATGTGGCATGTAGTGTTTGGTCAGCTTTGCCGGGTACTTGGGGCACACTTGGGGCACACCGCCCTTTGTGCCCCTTCACTGATGCCTAATGTCCTGTATGGAATCCATTGCTAAACAAAGAACTAATGAGCAGCCTTATCAAAGAAACCATGAAACAGCCAATAGAAAAGAAACAACCGCTACCTGTGGTTGGTTCAACCCACCAGGAATGCTGGGAAGTTACTTGATATATGCCATATATATAACCACTAACTGCCTTACGGCAAAATGTTGTTCAAGTCGACAGGCGATGAGTGGAACACACCACTCTGTATGTTTGAAGAGATGTGTATATACCCATATTAAATGCAACAATATTGCTGGAGAAAAGCCCTGTGTTCTTTTTGTTGTATACATTAGTGTGTGATTTTACTGTTACTTAGGGATTAATATTAAGGGATTAATATGATTCATAGACAGGACAGTGCTACTGGGAGGAGCTGCCAGGCACACAATGTTGGGATAAAATTACCAGCATGTGCAATAAGTCACTAGAGAGTGCCCGGGACTGCTGCACATCCACGGTGAGAAGAGGGAACTAGCTGGTGTCCTTAGAATGCAAAGTGGCCACTCAGGCAGCTGCACAATAACCTCTACAAAGGGAAACCTACTGATTTTGTGGGCTTCTTATCTGCATTTTCTAATGCACTGAGATGCTAATTCCCACTCTGCACTGAACTAGCAGGTGAGCTGCAGCCTCAGCAAAGACACTTGTTCCCCAAACATTAATTCACGATCAAACTGCTTTCTGGGTACAGCTGCGAGAGCTCCTGTAAATTGACTGTTTTAGTTTAGTGTGTGTTGATCCAGCTGCCTCTGTGCAGGGAGGCCCTGCGGGCCACTTGTGCAAGTGCACTCCTGTGCACGGGGCTGACTAGGGACATAATATGGAACAAAGTAGTGCTGGTGAGAGGTGCAAGGAGTTGTCTGAATGGGGATTTGTAAAGGTGCAGACTTATCTAGTGACCTTTCTGCTGTTGGTGGAAGAAGAGACTTGCACCATTGCACATTACCCGAGCACAGAGATACAACGATCCCTTCACTGTGAGCTGTCCACACATGTGGCCTGAGAGGTGACTATCTTGGTGACAGGCCGGGCCACAAAAATGGAAAAACACTGCACCAGGATAGCCATGATACAGGACTTGTGTGGCAGCTATGTTAGAAATGTGTGCTTTAGGGCATGAAGAGTTAATTCCTGATAACTGGAATCCATTTGAGTGAAGGTGCTGAACCACATATGTTCAGAATTCCACATGTAGATAAGCACACATAGATAAGCTGGAAACCACAATCCAAAAAGAACACAGCATAGCAACCGTGAAAATGTGTACATGCTTCTGGTTCTTTGACAATCTGGGGAGTTCATGGCCTGCTCTTTGAGTAACGTAGGGGACTAGAATTAAGTTAGTATGGCCACCTTGGATTTAGCATATCAGAATCTGATCTTTGCATGGGCTGAGGCCAGGTGCCTCTGCAGTAACTGTAGATGGCAGGAAGCACTGGAGTCAGACTCAGAGAATTATTGGATATCGAGACAGTGAGTGACAAAGGTCGACAGATGCCTCTTGCCTCCAGCAAAAGAAGCTATTGGCAAGCTAAAAGTATGCACTTTGAGCCATTGAAGATGAACAACCAGACAGGTCTACCCTCTCTGGTCAGGGACATATGTACTGTACACTTTGTGCCTGGAAATTACTTCTATGATCTTGTATAGAGTCACATGACAGGGCTATACACTGACCTGGATACCATCTTAAGTATTTTCCCTGAAGCAGAATCTTTCCGTCTGCAAGAGTACTTTACAGTGCAGAGATAAAATCCCCTGCAAATCAGCAAATGGCTCGAACTAAGAGACTGCATGGATGATTATGAGCCTGCAGACTGGAGGAACAACATGAAGGTCATTGGAGTGCCAGAGGGCATGGAAGGCCAAGACTGGAAATTCTTCCTTTTATGATTTTCTTGCAGACAAGTAGAAATCATAAACAACCCAGAACTAGATTGCATCCATAGATCTCTCAGTCCTCAACTTTACCATGGACAACCTCAACAGCATATCACAGTGAGAGTACCCTGATTCACAGTGAAAGACACAACTATGCTGCTCTCCAGAGAGAAGAAAAACATTCAGGTTAATGGAAAACAAAGTCTGTTTTTCTCCAACTCAGCATTGGGTGCCCCGACGAAAAGACACACATTTGTAGAAGTCAGCGGAAAACTGCCGGACACTAAAATAAAATACTCATGGGGCTTTGCGCTGGTCTTGCTGAATTATGGATGGAACAACAGGAAACAGTGACCGCAGCTTGTAGATGTTACTTTTCTGAGGTAGAAGGAATTGTATCGGACCTGAATCAGTTGAGAGAGATGACACTGCTTCTTGTAAAATGTCTGACATGTTCCCGAAACAGAAGCCAGCAAATAGGTTTGCGCCTCTGGAACATGAAATCCCAGATGGCTAACAAGAACCCTAATGAAGAACAGTAAAGACCAGTTCCATGCCTGAAACATGACAGTTTCTAATAACACCAACTCTGCACCAATTCCCATATGTCCTAACATGCAATATTAACAGCATCAATAATCCTAGCCAAAGGTTTAAAGCGCTCGCATATTGCACAAATACACATGAAGATGGTGCAATGGTGGAGAGTGGAATAGCCTAATAGCAGGAAAACAGAATGAAGCGGCCCCCCTCATGCTCAGGGGTGACCCTTTCAACACATAAGGTGTGATTTAAAACCTATGCAAAAGATGGGTGGTAGCTGTGGAAATAATCACTGGATTAGACATGAGGCTGATGTCAGTTTATGGGCGCAAAAAGGATTATCCTGTCATCTTTAAATCTTTTAATCAGACTCTTCTTGGCTACCAAAGCATAGTTTGTTCACAGGAAAGTACTGGACCCCCTCTTAGGAAATCAGGGACTACAAATCATGTCACTTAACCAGCCGGGCAGGATTTTTCAGCCATGTTCAGGGAGCAAGTGATGCTAAACACTTGGAGGCTTGTCAGACCACCTTCAAGTGTTCTCGCAATGTGACGCTCTCTCTCATTGATTGCATCTTTGTGCAGACAATTTGCTTGCAGATCTTAGCATGAGGGTCACCTGAAAAAGGAAAGCATCAGTCCACGTTCTAGTGTCACTGAAAAGTACAACTTTTCCTCCAAGGAGTTGGTGATGCAACACAGTTGTTTTATAAAAGCAAAGAAGATGCATGAAAACAGAGACAAACCCTTCTTGACTAGAATAAAACATATGGCATAGCAATTACCTCCCCGAGTATATTGACACCTAACCAGAATGTCCTTCGAGGGGTGGGAGGGATGACAACAGGGAGGGACTTATTGAAGAAGAAAAAGAAGCAAACACATTTAAGAAACTAAAGGGGACCATCAAAGAACTTGAACTCCAATACAGGCAAACACCCAATGGAGACTTACCTGAACAATGCTAAATAGGAGATTAAGCAGCTATTTCTCTGTTTCCACATATAAAGGCAGCACATACCTTTTTAAAAGCAAGGCATAAAATCAGGCAGACCCCTTGCACTAATTTTAAAGCAAGAGCAGTCAGCCAGATTGCTGTGCACAGGGAGTCAGATGTAGGATGGATCACAAACTAACAATGGATTCCTGAAGCTTTGCTAGCCCATTATTGAAGTGCTTATGTGTCCCTGTAACCTGACCACTCTGCAATGCACGGCAGCTTCTTAAGCTGTATTGATAGCCAAATGATGGTGGATAGGACGTGTCTGAGATGGTGCCACAGATCTAAAGGTGAGCTTATTTTACTGACGTCACATGTGGGTCTCACCGAAATTCAAAGGGGCTGGAGAGTTCCACAGGTAGGACCTAACCTCACCCCTTGGTATGGGGTCACAGAGGTTGCCCCTCTAGGAGGAAGGACACCCCACACCCCACCTCACTGCGCCTGGTGAAGACAGTGTCACCTGGCCGCCCTGAAGACTTCTCGGTGGAAAGTGTGGGGTGGGTGGGAAAACAGGCCAACAGATGCTCTTTTCCAACTGGGTAGGGTGGGTTATTTTGGTAATAGCTCCCTGTCATGACTTGTCATCATTGCAGGTGTAATTACTGACCACAATGATGGATTGTATTTATTCCGTAAAGTTGAGAGCGCAAGTGTTTCATTGGATGCATGCGTAGCAACAAGTCCACGGATTCCATCCATTAATCTAGTTCAGTGCACCTTGCAATACTGTGATATCTCTTAGAAAGGGACCTTCAGTACTGCAGTATTCTCCATGCAGGTCATCCCATAGAACCTCCCATTTACAGAATCCACGGGAACTGAGACAACGTGCTCAAAATCTCAGGAAACGTGGGCCATTCCACAAGATTCTCATTTTCACAGAGGATGGGCGAATCCATTCTGTTGTTTGTGGTGCAACCCAAGTATTTGCAAGTAGAAATCCTTAAATGAATGGCATTCCCCCCAACATTTTCTTAACCTTCTCAGGGTTCAAACGGAAACAACTCGGTAGGTCTGTCCCAGTGCACACGTGTTTCTACTGCCTTTCAGAATCCACTCTTTATTATTAGTTACATTGAATTGTCTCAATTATCTGTTGTTGCAAAAAGTTAGATCTGATTTATGTTCTATGATTGTTCTCTCTCTGATCTTGGCTCAGCAAAGTTTGTATGTTGCATCAGAGAGATGTGCATGCACTTTTGTAAACATGTACTCCCCATATGCAGAAGTATGCATGTTATTATACTTGATTTTTTTTTATTTATACCGCCCACCATTGACCCTGAGGCATGACGGAGCCGACAAAAACAAATAGAATACAAAAATCAATAAGCCAAAAACAGAGCACAATAGTCAAAAACACATAAACAAGTTAAACAACAGAAACAGATCAAAACACAAAATTTTAAGTAAGAAACATACAGGACTAAAAAATCAGTTCTTAACAATTCTAAGACTAGAGGACGAGGGCATGTCCTGTAAATGTGTGATTCTGTTCAGAAAAAAAGGCAGACTACTGAAACCACATCCAATAACGATACAGTCTGTATTGTCCGATGTACACCAATTATTAACCTGTAGTCAACAGAGGACTTTCAGGTCCTGAGTTCTGACCCAGTTGGGACCCAATTTTTGGTTGAACCAAGCTAACATTTTATTCTTAAGCAACTCTCTAGATTCAAATTGTTTCGCCTTGTCGACGTTCATTATGATGATGTTTCTGGGATCCAAAACAAAACTCCTTACTTACATTTTTATCGCATTAACTTCACGTCTGAGGCTCTGGAAGAATGCATCCATCCAGCCATAATCAATTTTCAGCATGCGGATCGTTTGAAAGGTTTCTTGGTCTTCTTTATATGTATGTCCAGGTGATTTTGCCAGGCACTGTGTTTGCGTTAGAGCATGTTCAAGCTTGCAAAGTCATCATCAATAAAGTCATGACATAGAAAGCTGGGAAGTGTTGAATGCCTGATGCGGTCTCTTTACTGAAGGCGTCCTTTCCTTGCCACAGGTCCTGGCTTGGCGTTCATCGCGTACCCGAAAGCTGTGACCATGATGCCTGTGTCTCAGCTGTGGTCCTGCCTCTTCTTCCTCATGCTGATCTTCTTGGGACTGGACAGTCAGGTACCACTAACACAGCTCTTGATATGAGGAGGGCTGTAAATTCCATGTTTATTTTAACACTATGTTGCTTGGTGATACCGCTTCCTTTGGAGGATACATTATGGGTCCTATTCACCAGGAGCTGGTCCCCCATTGCACATCCAGGCACCCCCAGCTAGCCTCCGCCATGTGTGGGTGTTATTGCTTGAGATGGTCAGGGATTGCGCGAAGCAAATGCCACTACCCTTTCCTCTAAGCATTCAGTATATTCAGCCAGTAGGTAGTTGCTTCGAAGATGTACTCCATCACCTCATACATGTGTACTTACTATGCAAAGCCTTTGCGAACCTGCCTGCTACTTCAATCCGTCTAAGAGGTCATGCGTTGCTGTTCTGGGCCACTTTGTAACTTATCTGGAGAGCCTCAGATGTGGTCTTCAGCCCCTTCCAATCACCTGCCATCACATGTTAGATAGATTTTGTACCACCGGCGTGGTCATAGCGGTATCCGTCAATGCTCTCCTCCCATTGTTCAGAAAGGCGATCCATGTGAAGTTGACACACAAAATTGGAAAAGGACAAGTGAAATATACCTACTGCGCGGAACAATCTCTCTGTTAATCTTTGCTCTGATATCTTCCTTCTCAGTTTGTCTGTGTGGAAAGCTTGGTGACTGCGATTGTCGATATGTATCCATCTGTGTTCCTGAAGAAGTATCGCCGGGAGCTCCTGATTTTGGGGATCGCAGTTGTGTGCTACCTGATTGGACTGCTCCTAATCACTGAGGTGAGTAGAGACTCAATGGCTCAAGTCCGAGAATCATCAAGACAACCATTACAACTATACCAAACAGGTATAATGGGGCACGCGGAGCAGATACACTGTAATTTCAGTGACTAGGGTGGAATAATTTGGGTACGTGCCACAGGTTTTGAAATAGCACCCCTTGTCAACCAAACACCTCTATCCAGGAGACAAAGACCGTTTGTATCGAGCTTATGAAACGTTGTGACAAACTTGCTATAAAATGCATCTGCATTTTCCGATTTTCAGCATACCCAACCCTTTTCCTATGGGAAAATTTGGAAATACCACACAAAAGAGGCCCAGGGTGCATAGGCCTAAACATGAAAAAATCCCCAGAGCTCCCTGTATGCCAGTCCACTCTTGGTGGGCATCCAATATGAAAGTGTATTGCTTCACCTCATAGACAAGCTTTTACAAACAAACGATACATCGACCAACTATTCATCTCTAACACAGCAATTTAAATTCCCTCCCTGCACAGACACACACACACATACCACCTCCCGGGCCAATGCAGCCGAGCACCACGGGCCCAGGAGGCTCGCATCTGCACACAAATTCTTCTGTGCCCTCAACACATACCATTGGACTTGCAGACAGTACCCGGGTGCTTCCAAATTGCATGCATCAACGCAGCAGAAAATCTATTTACCATGTTCCCTCTGTCCCCCCGTTGCCACCCGGCTGTCTTTCAGATAGGCCAGAGTGCCTGGATACCATGCAAGTGGAAGCAGGGCCCCGGTATGAGTCCCAGTAACCAACATAACCCAACATGTGCTTAGTGTGTCCCTCTGCATTGTTTCACTTGAAGAAGATGTACCAGCACTGGTAATGCTTAGAACTGGGACGAATCCGGCACAATGAGCGACATTAAAATGTGACACTGTTATAAGTATTATTATTATTGCTATTATCATTTTGTCATCATTTTTTTCTTCTTTTTTTTGTATTGCATTCTTGCGTTATTGGCTGTACATATTCAACCTTGCATATTTCCAAAAAAAATAAATATACACATTTGTTAAAATACTCAATGTACATAAGAAAATAAAAAAAAAAAAGAAACAAAAAAAAACTCCATGGAACCAAACAACTACCTTTATAAAAAAATCAGCAAATAGAAGTTAGAAAGAAAAGCGAAAAAAATATTTAAAGTTAAAATCTTTGTTCCTTACTTATCAAAAAGTGCACTCTGTTATACATTTCTAGCTAAGAAAAGAAAAAAAAGTTATCCCGTCTGCCCTGTCCACAAATTACCATGCCAACGACTCCAATTATTGTCCTCATTTTCCCATGATGGGCGTGTTATCGATCTATGGCTAAAGGTTTCCTAATGAGGTACACATGTGTGTATGCATGTGGAACTCAGTGAGCCACCCTGCTCTTGAACACACACACACACACACACACTGTGCCGTGTGATTTTGTCTACATGGTAAATCATTATTGTGATTATTTGATTGCCTGGAAAACCGCGCAATGCAGATCCTATTCACAGAAAAGGGAGCCATATGGCTTTGCCTGGAAATGTCAAGCTCAATGGAGATCCACTACTCTACAATGGCACATTTTTGAGCGCTGCAACCTTTGTGGCTGGCAAATGACTGCCTGCTAGCAGTTATGCACACCAAAGGTGACCCGTGTGCTGCGCACCTGCACCTGTGTAGTCTGGCTTGCTTAATGAGATGCTACTTGTTATGTTCAGATATATTTCGGTAGGTGAAGCACACAATATTTGGAACAACCTTGGAACGACAGAACACATTTGACATCAGCTCCCAAAAGCTTGTCTTCCGACCTATCCCCATTTCTTTCAGCCCTTCCCATCTTCTCGTTGTGCTTCTCCCTTGTTGCAGTGTGGGCTGGTTGCTTTTGCTGGGGTGGCTCCTTTCTCCTTTGCCTGCTCTTGCTTCCCCCCACTCATTGCTTTTCTGCTCCCACAGGGCGGGATGTACATCTTTCAGCTCTTCGATTACTACGCGGCCAGTGGCACTTGCCTGCTGTTTGTTGCCATCTTTGAAGCTGGCTGCATTGCCTGGGTGTATGGTGAGTATACCGTGCATCACTTTATTCTTGCTGTGCCATTTTCCCAAATGAAATGTGTCTTATCGCATGTGCCTTCTTATTGCATGTACCTTCTTATTGCATGTACCTTCTTATTGCATGTACCTTCTTATCGCATGTGCCTTCTTATTGCATGTACCTTCTTATTGCATGTGCCTTCTTATTGCATGTACCTTCTTATTGCATGTGCCTTCTTATTGCATGTACCTTCTTATTGCATGTACCTTCTTATTGCATGTACCTTCTTATCGCATGTGCCTTCTTATCGCATGTCCCTTCTTATTGCATGTACCTTCTTATTGCATGTACCTTCTTATTGCATGTGCCTTCTTATTGCATGTACCTTCTTATTGCATGTACCTTCTTATTGCATGTACCTTCTTATTGCATGTACCTTGGCAGTCGCAAGCGAATGTTCTACCTTAGCCTGAGAGCTCGGGAACGGAGCCAGCAGGGCAGAGTTGACCCACTCCCTGAGATGGATGAGAGGTTTTTCCTTTGTGTTCCCTGGGAATATATTGAGGCATATGAACGACAGTGGTTTGGAGGATTTCCTAGAGCAATGCCAGTGGTTATGAATAATTCAGAACCTTCCAGCCCTCGTTCTTCAGTTTTGTAAAATTCACACTATATGTGACAAGTATACCCAGGTGTGGGGTATGAGCTTGCTGTTCCTAAAGGCCTAAACTAAACCTCACTGATGCCAACCGAAGAGGCCTTCCCCAAGCCTTCTTTCAGTGCTATAAGGCAGTTTATGAGTGATTTTTTTCTGACATGAAAGAAACTGTAAGCTATTGCTATCACACCTTTCCAAGACAGTGGGCCTCATTCCGAGTGCTGCGATAACCCTGCCAGGGCTCCCGTGACAAGTCTGCCTACCGTGGCCTCTGTGCCCGGCAGGGTCAGACCTGTCGGGCACAGCGGTCCCGGCAGGCAGACTTGAAGTTTGCCGGACTGGAAAAAAGGGTGCCAGTGAGTTTCCCGGAACCCATTGTTTCCGGAACTGCAAACTTGTAATGAGTCCCAGTTTATCAATGTACAGACACATCTGTTCAAAAGCCCAGTTAGCGAGGGGCTACTCACTCAAAGCAAAATTAAATCTTCGGGGCCAGCAGGGACGTCATTTAGGGGTTTCCAGAGGTCGCAACTGCAACCTCTGAGGTCTTCTTTGCGACCTCTGTGGCCTCCCTATTGCCCTCTAAAAAAAACCTAAAAAAAAATCTATTTAATTTATTTTTTATTTATTTTTTAATGTAAGCTCCTGGGCTGTGGCAAGCACCATGTGGCTCTTTACTTCTGGAGTGGCTGGCTCTCTTGTTCAGGCTCCTTAAAAAAAAGAAGAAAAATAAAAACTGGAGTGCCACAAGTCTAACACTTTCAGCACTGACCCTAAAAAAGAAAGAATAGGAATACCAAATTATGCGTCTTTCTGGAATTCTATACAATAAGTGCTAGACACCTTAAAGGTATATTTCAGGCACACTTCAGGGGGTGAGTCACTGATTTAGTCTGTTCTTAAACGCCTCAACTCAACCTTTCATCCTTCTGAGGTCGATAATTGAGTACCAACACAGGTTGGCTGATATTGGGTGTATATTTTTTCTATATAAAGCGCTTAAGCGTAAGTGCTATATAATAACACATCATTATCATTTGGCCATGGACGTCTGCTTACATTCACAGTAATTTGGTAATATGGGCCTATACACACTGATCTTAATGAGGCATATGGCGATCCATTCTTGTATGAAATGTACATCATATTATAGTGATATCGTAACCATATTTTTCATAGTGTACAATGCTATGTGATGCTGTTGTTTTGTGAACGGGTGAAAGGTTGTGTTTCATCACTTCCTGCGATATCACTTCGTGGTGGGGACAAATCACATCACTTCCTATGATGTCTTCAGGGGTCAAGGATCGTGTGATGTCACTTCCACTACCCCTGGTATTTTGGTGAAATGACGTCCCTGTTGGCCAGGGCCTGTAAGATCCCTCTGCGCTCAGAATGTGTGGAAGGTTCATGCTGTTCAGTCTTCCCTACAGCCGAACGGTCTGGCTCCATGTGTAGTATAAGGTTTGCTTTTGTAGGGGGGGGGGCCTTTAAGCGGCGAGGGAGCTAAAAGACAGTCTTGTTCGAGCCTTTTGGTAGCTGGAAGCACCCAGATCTCAGCGACCCCTGAACCCAGGGCCAATTGCAGCAGATTGTCGGGAAATGTGCAGGGTCTATCAGGGATTACACTGGCTGTCATCATGGAAGGGTTGAAACGTCCACCAACCTGCCATTCAATGCGCAGTCGAAGAAGTGTGGCAAGTCACCTGTAACCGCGAACAACCCCAGCGTCTACACATACACATGTGAGCTCCCCTCTACATAAACTACCTGAAAGGCATTCGCTGTGCAGACCTAGAGAGAAAACTAAGAATATATATTATAAATAATAAACTAAACTAAACTGAACTAAGAAGGACATTTTATCGAGCGAAAAAACTCACCGAAATCAAGGTTTGCTTGGTGGGTATCTGCATATACACACAAAGCACAGTTTGAAATATGCATACTGCTGCAGGAAAATGCTGGTGAAACGAGGGCACCCTAAATATTGAAAGGGAGGGACAATGTGAAGGCTGGAGAGATGAGCATGCCCGGGCAAAATAATTCTATGAGCAATGTGTTCTATGGACATGAAAATATAGTTTGAAATGTGTCATGAATTCAACAGAGGGAGGTGACGTTTGATGTTTAAGTCCCTCTATGGGAGTTTGGGGGAGGGGCGGGGAATATGTGCAAGGATTTAATAACATAACAAGGTTTTTAGTACTATTTAGAATACATAAAAAATGCTGCTTGCCCATTGTTTGCAAATTGCTGAGTGGCAGATGAAGAGGAATGGAGAGAACAGTGTGGGAAGGATAAATTGTATAGCACGGTTGTAAGGTATGTTCAGGAGGGATTGCCGGAGGAAGGTGTGGAGGAGGAATTGAAAGGGTATAGGAGAATAAAAAATGTAGAATGGAGAATTCTGGCTAGAGGAGATCGAATGGTGGTGCCGGAAGGAATGAGAGGAGTTAGGCTTGGGATAGCCCATGAGAAGCATCTAGGTGTGTGTAAGGCGGGAGGGTTTTCCCAGAAAGCTGTTTTCAGATAATGGCCTGCAATTTGTGTGTGTAAAGAAATGGAGGAATTTCTTAAAGAGAATGGGGTGGAGCATACCACAACAGCATTGTATAATCCTAAGGGAAATGCGACTGTGAAGAGATCCAACAGAACGTTGATGGAAGTGATATGAATTGCAGTAGCAACAGGTGGGGACTGGTCACTGGTTGTGATGGATAGGCTCATGCAACACAGGATGGCACCACATCAGGTTAGGGGTGATTCACCGTTTGAGGCATTGCGAAGGAGATTGCCCAATTTGAGGTTAAAGCCAGGTTGAATGGGCAAGTTTGGTGGCGATCGTGGTGTGGTGTCTCAAGAGGTCATGTGAGAAAGAGTGATGTGTGATCAAGTTAAATCAAAAGAAAGATATGATGAAAAAAAACTGCATGAAAGACTGTCCAACGCGAAAAGGGATAGAGGTAAAGGTGAAGAGTGGGAGAAGAGTAGAAAGGATGCATGACGTATTCATGTCCTTTGCGCGTGGTGGAAGATTTTGGGAATATGGTGCTACTGAGCAACAGCGAGAAGTGGAGCAAGGAGTGACGATATGTGGAATGTAAAGGAAGCCTCCGGTGAATGTCATCACAGGGCAGAGGTGTGTTGCATATCATTAGGTATATATTGTATATCATTAGGTAGATGCACATAGAAGTATATTACTGTTCATTCATTGTGTATGAATAGAGGCATATTCATTGTTCATTGTATATGCTGTCAGGTTCATGGATTGGACAGCACAATCCATCAATTTTCTAGAACCAGTATGATACTGATTGGAAGGTTATGTTATGAATAGAAAGAGCAGTTATTGAAGGAGAAGCAGATTAGGGCTGCTCACACCTTGACACCTGTTCATAATTGAAACTGAGTAACAAAAGTAATACAAGTGCTACCTTGCTCGGCGGTGCCTGGCGTGACATTGTAATATAGATCATCTGTTATTGCAAACCAACAATAAAAAACAGGCATTTGTGGCACTTAAAGTATGCAAAGCTTTGACCACTTAGGGTGCAATAAACATATTAACTAATAGCTACAGGATGTGCAACACAAGTCTATTGATGAGAAATGGAGTCAATTTAAACAGTGCTGGCTCATTCATAATATGTAACTGCTGGTGCCCTGTCAATCATGTTGTAGAAATTAGGTAGCTAGGCCTAGTGTAACCTGAGCGATCCCTAAGCTGTAGCGAGGAGTTGAGCGGAGCATGGGATAGTGGTGTTGCAGGATAACTAATATACCTTATGCCTGCTGTGCCTATTCCCATGCACACCTAATGGTCTGTGCAAGGCCGGGAGCATTCTGCTTGCTCAGCCTTGTGTAGCCCACTGAGAATGGTGGCTGGGGCACAGCAGATACTGTCTGGAACAGACGGCACTCTTGTGCATCGCAGGTGATCAAGTTTCTGGGGTGCCATTAAGAAGGCTCCTGCAACATGTCAGGGAGGTATGATATGATATGGCATTTATAACGCGCCTATACACAAGTGTTTCAAGGCACGTAAGACACACAGAGAGGTACTGATTGACAACTCTCCTTGTTTGCGGCAAAAGTTGAGGACAGCTGTAGGTGCTGTGGACTTCATGGCAAGAAAGCCTGGCAAAATTGAGTGGACAAAAAGGTCTACGTATATGTGCAAGTGGGTGAGCAGTCAACTGTGTGTGTGGGTGGGGGGCAGAACAGGAACCAGAAAAACATTATTTTCATAGGCAATTGTGGCATATGTTTTTGGGAACAGATACCATGTACATGTTTTACCAGGGAAATTCTGACATGTACTGTTGGGCACAGAAAGGCACCATTAACTGTGTTATAAAGGTGAATGCTGGCACACAATAGCACAGCAGATAAACGAAGTGATGGCTGGAAGGTTTAGAATTAATCTTAAACCTCTGACTAATTGCACTGAACAGCCCTCCAGACCATCGTCCTTTGCCTGCCAAGCCATTACAGAAAGGGGAAAGACCATATGCAAATCAGACTTGGTCCTACCCTCCAAAGGGGCAGTTGGGCCAGTCTACTAGGTCACATCCCTTCTGCACGAGACAACAAGCATCCCCAGACATGTTTCAGCTTCATTGGGTGTCATAGTTGAGGAGTAGTTTGGGTCTCTATGCCCAGCAGTTATGGGACCCACGTCTGGGCATACCCGTCCCACTTGGGGCGACAAAGCAAAACAAAAAGGTGATTGCTGGAAGGTTTAGTATTCATCTTAAACCTCTGGCAAATGCTATGATCACCCCTCCAGACCATTGTGTTTCACTTACCAAGCCATTACAGAAAGGGGAAAGACCATATGCAAATCAAACTTGGTCCCACCCCCAAAGGGGCAGTTGGGCCGGCATGCTAGGTCACATCCCTTCTGCATGAGACCACAAACATCCCCAGACATTATCAGTGAGGAGTAGCTTGGGTCTCTAGGCCCAGCAGGTACGGGACCCATTTTTAGGCATGCCAAAACATGTCTGGGGATGTTTGTGGTCTTATGCAGAAAAGATGTGACCAAACAGTTTGGGCTGCACTGCCCCTTTTGGGATGGGGCCAAGCCAGATTTGCATATGGTCTTTCCCCTTTCTGTAGTGGCTTGGACGAAGAAGAACTATGGCCTGGAGGGATGCCCAGAGTGAAACCAGAGGTTAATATTAATTATAAACCTTACAGCCATCAACTCTTGTTTTACATAACAGGCACAGACAGCATGAACATTAGTTCTTACAGTGGGAAATCTATCTCACATATATTGGGCAAAGCTGACATGAAATGATGGTGAGTTTGCCGTGCTTTACTCTTCCCTTTTACATTGTACTTTAAGAGTGATGAAAATGCATGCATGGTATCCAACAGCATGTAGGTCCAAGCATTGGTGGTCCCCTGGATACAATTTCTGTTTTTCGAAAATGACCCCTATACCGATCTCAAACACATACATTATGCTAGATGAGAAAAGTGTCTTCAGGGTAGGCATAGGCATTTTAGTGATTTTGTCAGTGGTTCAATAACATCTTTCTATGCTAAACGTGTACTGACATGCAGAATCCAGTCCCTGCACTATCAGGCAGTCATCAACCAAACCAAAGGAATCTTCAACGCTGCCCAACAATCAGGTGCCCCTTATACATGTCCAGAACTTTCCAAAATGTACACAGAAATAACTAATCCAAATGGCAGTTAAATCCAACCCCAAACCAACTCCACGGTTCACAGGCAACCTTTTCTGAACAAAGTCCTCACCATTAAATAGTCTATTCCTACATCTGTGGTTCTACCTTTAGTCACTCTGACAAACACAAGTTTTGGCTCCAACACATTCTACACTACCCATGATAACGACATCCTCAAAACAATTGCTCAAATGAGAGGATGTAGCGCTCAATGCACCTCTGGCCTAAAACCCCTTAACAAACAACAGATTGTAATGGTTTTGCACAGCTAAGTCAAGCCTCTGAAATGCCTTTCTTAGGGGGGGATTTCCCCAGCTCTTGTAAAAAAGACCTGCCTCTCTCCTATCCTCAATCTTCCTTTCAAGGCCAAAATCCTTGAAAACATTGAACTCTCTCTAAATCCCAATAAAGTCCAGAAGATGCCCACTCTTCCTTAACCACCATTCAGAATGTGGACCACTCAGAGGAGCTGATACTACTCTGATTAACATCAGAGAAAAATGACTGAACATCCCAGGTGACCACCAGGCCACCACACTCATTGTGTTTGACCTGCCTGCAGCCTACGATATGGCCAACCATGATATTCTGCTCCAGCATCTCCAACATAACAAAAACATTGGCAGCAACACCTTCAATTGGTTCACATCTTTTATCAAAGACAGGCCCTATTAGGTTAGACAGGAACCATTTGTTTCTTGTGTCATCACCCCTCCCTTTGGAATTCCCCAAAGCTCAGCCATCTCACCGTGGCTCCTCAATGCATAACTACAACAACTCAGCACCCTCTTCCACTCTACGCTTCCAATGGTATGCGGACAACCTCCACATTTCTCTCCACTTAGATCACAAGACCCCCAAGTTCAACCCACTTTCTTATTCAATTTTGCAGATTGTTAAAGGGTTGGTGCACATTAGCATATGTCTCATTAGGGATACAAAGAATTTTCTTTGGCCAGTCCCCTGTTACCAAATCTTTACTCTTCTGTCCTACCCCCCTTAGCCCTCATCCAGAAACCACAAACAAGGCTAGAAATCTGTAAGTCATATTTGAGTCCCCCATTCCTTTGAACCACAACAAATGCCACCTGCAAAGGAGCAAACTTCCAGTTAGATCTGCTCCAAAAGATCTTGCTACTTCTGGAGCCCCCACAAATGAATGAAATGGTGTGGTCACTGGTTCTCTCCGATTTGGACTCCTGTAATTGCATGCTTGCACCGATACTATAGACACTGATCAGAAATCTACAAAATGTACACAACCACACTACAAAACACATCTTCAAAGCATAATACATGTAAACATCACTCCCACTCTAGAGACCCTTCACTGGATTCTAACAGAACAGAGGATCTCCTTCAAAATCCTATGCCACACTTACAGAATTCTAAATGCCCCCCACCCACAGTACATATTTTAAAACCCTATATCCCTACTACAAGTCTAAGATCGTGGAAAAAAAGTTGCACGTGCACTCCAAGATTTAAGAAATCTAGAAATGGGGACTTTTCTTCCATGTCCCAAATCTATAGATCACCACATCTGGCCACATCAGACTTGACAAAAACACAGAAGGTTCTACACCAACCCAAACATTCATTTAGTGAGTCAATTATTCTCAACTAGAAAGACTTAAGTGGGTGACCTTTTCACTCTACGTCCTTACCCAAGCCTTTTCATAATTAGAAGAGCCACACCCACTCTATGTTCTAAGTCCTGTGAGCAAATGCACTTACTCCCCAATATCTAACTGTGGTCTTCTCTCCCTCTTGCTTGCCTGGTAGCTTGGAAGGCCACATTTAAATGTGTATCATGATTGGTTTGATGGTTTCTGGATGTCCTCCGATTTTATTTGTCCAATACCTTTGAGAACCCCGGAGACTACCTGCCCATCATTCATTACTTTTTTGTTCCTTTACTGAAAAGGCGAACAATACATAATGTAAGAAACACACCTATATAAAGCTGTGAATAAAGGATAGAAAACAAAAGATCTGAAGTATATATCGCATTTGACCAATCATCCAGCAATTGACATTGATTACAGAATTTAAAAAAAAAATAATATCAAGTATTGCCCATATTCTCTCAAAACATCAAAAAGCACCACTAGCTAACAAAGTACAACTCTCCATAGTATATTCTTCTATCATCGCTCATAGTCAAGACTCATGATTCAGAGGACAGCAGTCTTTCCGACCCTGTAGTATCAGGTTGTGAGCCAGATTTATAGCTTTATGAAAGAATAATTGACGTTAGCACTCAAAATGGGGCTGTCAGACAATCAGTATCCTGGAACTCATCCCCCAAACTGCCAGCATACTTCCTCAAGATGTTGCCATGGTAAGCGAGAAGGTATTCACTCCTGAGCTCCTCTCGCATCACCATGGCGGCCATCTTTACTTGGGTGATCTGCCCTTTGATGGATGGAGGCAACACCACACCCACCCATCAATCAAAGGAAACATCGCCAGAAATTCCAAAATACACATTTAGCATGTTCAATGAACATATGAAGGATTCTAGCCAAGATAGATCAGTTCACACCTTGGCCAGTCTGAAGAAGCACCTAGATACCACTGACTAATCGGTACATGAGTATAATATATAAGAAGGAGTACCTTAAAATGTTGTAACTGCCATAAAACAGCGATACAAGATAAGAACGAGCTAGAAAGTGCCCTTCCCAAATTAGGCAAAATATCTATTGATGGAAACATGGTACCCCTCGTCTTGTGAACTTGATCCATATTAGTGTTAGAAGATCAATAAAAAATAAATAATGCATAGATTCTAACAATTAATCATCTATCCGAAGTATCATGCAAGACTACATTTTAAAGTGACTGCAAAGGTAAAGTATCAAACAAATTAATTTTCAGCTAGAAACCTTTAACCTGAAGGTATTTTAAAAATGGATTCCATGCCACACTGCATGTATTGTAGAGATAATGAAAAGGCATAATCCACCTACTCCATAGAATTGAACCACTTAAAACAGGCCATGTTTCACCCAAACCCTCCCCATGCCATGTGAAAAATAAACTGCATGAGCAGGATTGTGCCACAAAAATAAAATGTGGAACTAGTGCAATGTTTAAAAATGCTTTGAGCTCTCGCCAGTTAGGTGCACAATTCTAGGTGGGCTTTTGAAATACGAGGGATCATAAACTAGAATGCCATGTGTATGTCTGGCTATTAACTTGACCAGAGTGACAATGTGATAGTCTTGTCTGCCAAACACTTCTAATTTCATTTAGTACCTTGCGAGGGATAATGAGATTGTAACAGGCAATCTTATTGGCCCTCACCGGGGCATTAGCCGACTGAGAATCCCTGGAATCCTTCTCCCCTCCACGTTCCTTCTTTTCCCCCGCAAGGGGGTGTCACAGCCTCTCAGCCAATGAGGAGGCTTGGAACGGGCTAATCCCCGCTCCAAGCCAATACATGGCTGGAGGCTGCCATCTTCCCCTGCCAGGGATTCAGGTAAGTGTTTTCGCTCACCCCGCCCAACCCCCAATCCAAACAATCCCCTCCCCCCCAACCCCACTTACCTTCTTTTTGCTCCATTTTGGGAAAGGAAGCGCTGGGAACACTTCTGTCCCCAGCATGTCCGCTCCCGATCGCGACAGGCTGTCATGGAAAGGTAGAAGGGACTACACGTAGTCCCATCTTCCTTTCCATGGCACCATTTTATTTGTTTACCTTTTTCAGTTTATTTTGAATGGCCGCTGTGGAAAGGGAAAACAGACTCTGTTTACCCTTCCCTGGTGGGCATTTTAAAAAAATGTTTTTCTCTTTTTCTGTTCTGAAATGCTGGAGCATTTTGGAACTGAAAAACATTGCTGGTAGTACCTCGGTCTTGCGGGCCGGGTTAATAATAACAATACGCCCGTCACTGTGGGGGCATTACTGAGTCCGGTAAAGCCCCGGTGCCTTCCTTAAGGTCCTTGCTTCGCTCGGGCCTGAAACTATGGGTCCCAGCGCTTTACCGGACTCGGTAATGCCCCCATGGCTCGGGCTTATTGCTTAATTAAAGTGGCTGTCCAGCTATATCATCAAACATCTGGTAAATGAAGCCCACTCCCACCTCGCCGGCAGGTGAAGTCTTTGTAAAGATGTGTCTTCCTTTCATAAGCTTACCGGATTTCAAAACAAAATGAGATAGCATAGACTTAGAATTTTTTATTTGCTTGGAAGTCAAGGAGAATGGTAGACCTCACAGTATGTATATATATATATATATATATCTGAGGTATCAGAATTGTAATACCATTAATACTACCAAAGAGAGTGAGGGAAAGCCTAATTATCTGATCCAAGGACCTATGACTGGTATCCATTACCTTACCATTTTTATCCAAGCCAATGGACCAATACCATGTGGGATAACAGCCTACAAATATACAGCCACTAAGCACAGACTTAGAAGAGAAACGTGTTCTCTACAATGCCAATTTTGCAATCATTACGTTTATGTCCAGCATCACTGCCAAATGTATGTGCCTGTGACACGACTCTCATTACATGTTTGGTGGTATGCTGCTGGTAAATCTAGTGGGATACCACCAAATGGTAATACCGTTACTGCCACCTGGTCCGCCAGAATTACCGGCAGATTACAAGTGGTGGTCAGTGCTGGTATTACCGATTCCATGGCGCACCACAGGACACCATGGGAGGAATTGCTGGTATTAGCTGCATCGGTAATACTGGCATCTTTTGCTGGTGGGGTGCAAGAATTACCGGCAGCACGGAGCTGCAGGTCATTTTGGCCACCCCCCCACCAAACATGGAGTGTGCCGAAGCAGTAACTTGCCGGGATGTTGTAATACCGGCACGTTATTACCGCACCGGCACACTCATAATGAGGCTGAATGTCTGAATAAGCAAACATAGAGTTGCCAGTAACCACCACTAAGTCATCCTCACAAGTTGCCACCCTAATTGGATATTGACAAGACAAATAACATTGATGAATATCAGAGGAGATGGTAAGAGCTCTAATGAAAGGGTGAATATATAATTGAAATAATAGGGATAAAGTGCACCCTTAACTAGCCACCCCCTCGACCGACAATGAGGAAGACGGCAGGTTTCAGCAATTACATTTGCCCAAGGTCTATAATACAGACGTTGCACTGCATGTATACATCCGCCTGGGAACTTCATTGCAGCCAGAACTAAACTAAGGAATTGCCAGATGACTCCACTAAAGCTTTTTCAGCATCTAGGAAAAACAGGGTCAGCCGGTAGAGCAGTGGAGCGGTCAGATCCACAAAAATGGTTGCTAATCCCGTGTGCTCCGTTTTATCGTGACTGGGCACGAACACATGTTGCTCTGGACAAAGTAGATTATCTACAGGTCACCCCAACTGTATCACGAAATCTTTGGCAAAAAAAGCTAATACCCACATTAAGAGGTGAGATTGCCTCTCACTTGAGCAATATTGAGGGTCCCTCTTCCGCAAAATAACAATATTACATTCTTGCCAAGATTGGGGGATACAATCCCTTTTCCAGACATAACATATTTCAACCAAGGGCATAGATATTAAATAAACACTTTACACCTCAGTGGGTGTACCATTTTCAAGCAGAGTCTTTCCAGCTGGAAGAAAAGGAATGATATGATTAATTTAGTAAGGAAATCAGTAGCAGACAAACTCACAGGAGCCTTCAAGACTATAGCTTAATCTTGTTTTGCCAGAGAAACCTCTGAAGTGACTCAATTTAAAGTCTAATTCTCATGAGATAAGTCCCTCTAGAGTCCAGAAACACTCCTGATCTTTTACTTTTGGTTAAAAAAAAGGTAATCCTTAGAAAATACTTCCATAATGACCAGGTCCACATTTCTTTTAACGTGTCACCAAGGCCAGCTTTTTTCCAATCCACATGAAAGAGAAATGTTGTAATTTTAGGGCTGGACATTATTACTCTGTACAACTGAACACTGATTTGGGAATGCTTCTGGATGTATTTCTTTGGAGGCACCTGAGAAGTTAGTTACACACCTTCTAAGAACAAGGGTGCCCTACATTTTGCACTTTGCACTTATATAGCGCCTTATATACCATTGGTATGGTCTAAATCAACATGAGCTTTGAAGAAAATATTTCAATCTTTAGTAATACTGCAGAAATGTTCTAATTCCAGATTTCCACCTATGCAATTGCCTAACACCAGAAGGAACCCGTGCAAGCTTGATTTTTAGAGGTGAATCTTCCTTTATCTAGACCGACCCATAGTTTGCTGAAGGAAGAAAAAAACATGGACACTTTGGGAATACTTAGTGTGGACTAGCGAGAACTTTTGTTAATTTCAACTAAAGAATCATAACAACCAAGTCATATGTAATTTAGAAGGAAATAGGCCCTTACTTACCATCCCACCTACAATCCTACTAAAACCCACGGGATTCTCAGTTGACCCAGTTGATGGAGAAGCGCGAAAGCTAGAGCAAGATGAGTAGCAACCCTCCACACACCTCGCAAACAAAACCCTGCTCCCACCCAGGAATCTCCTAAAACAAGGAAAGGAGTTATGCTCTCACGACAACAAGAAGCAACCAGAATTGCTGATGATTAAACAGTACTTTTCAAAGTTTTGCCCCCAGAGGATGAGGCCGACCAGGGGAGGCATGAAGTCGCTCTCTCTTAACGATCTCCGTGGATTGAGGGAGTTTAGAAAAGTGTCGTCCACCCCAGACTGACCATACCATGGAGGTTGAAGAGGGTACATTTGTGGTCCTGTGAGGAGGATCTTTGACCATTCCCGACTGTGGCTGCTAGGGAGGGAGATCCCTGGGTGGTTTTGCATGACGTGTCCCAGAACAAAGACGGCTGTCTATTCGGTGAGCTGATCCTGAGTGCGGCTTGGACTCCCCTTTAAGAGGTAAGCTGCGAAGCAGCGGGTCGTGCTGTGGTCAAGTGTGCACCCCCTGCCTGGATAAAGAGGAACTATGAAGATTCTTTCTCTGGGGTCAGAGTAACTGCTGTGGGGCGTGGGGCTCCCGGGTTGGGCCTCGATCGCGACCTGGGTGCAAATGGGGGCTGAGTAGAGGCGCAACACTACAGTGACCAAGGTATCTGGGGTTGGGCTCCGCTGGTGTTCCCTATAAGTGCTGAGGGACAGCCGGAGCACAGTGGCTGTAGACCACTCATGGGATCCAAATTTGCAAACTTATGTGTGGCATGATATACTTACAAGCCTTGCAGCGCTACCAACAAGAAATATTGGCCTGATTGCAATTGCTGCGAGACTCCAACAGAGCATACCTTTTTACCTTCTGCAGATTCCCCTTACCACTCCACTGACTGATAGAGAGTTTAGGACTATGGCTACAGTCAAACATAAGCAGCCCAAAATATCAGATATCAATGATTTGCTTGCCACGGCCAATACGAATAAAAGTGTTTGCGCAGTGTTTGTTTAATAGTGTGTCTTTTTCCAGTGACGTATTTTGCTGGTGCTTTTGAGGTTTGGTTAGACTTTGTGGGAGGTGGACGGACATGCTGGGAATCGGTTGACACTTGGTTTTTACTCTAAAGAAAGGAATTGGCTTCATAGGTTGGTTATGTGCCACAAAGATTACGTTTACTGAAGTTTTACTTCTTATGTACATGTATGCCTATTGAAATAGTTTCTCTAACAATCAGGAGTTAAATTCCCCTTTCAAGGGGAAGGAAAGCCTTGTTGCATAGGCTTTCACAGCAAGGTGTAAATATAGTTCTGCTTCAAGAAACTTATTTGAGGAAAGTGGATGGATGGTGGTTGTATTCAGGCAGATTTCTAACCCAATACTTTCCATCACATGATTGCTAAGAGAGAGGGGTAGCATTTCCAATTAATGCTAAAATGCATTTTACACTTAAGCGTACTCTCAATGAGGTCCAACTTGGGTCCTTCCTCTCCTCTATCTCTATCTCTACCTGTGGTGTTCCCCAGGGGTCTAACCTCTCTCCCTGGCTGTACAACCAATACCTGGCCGTTCTTGCCCACTGCATTGCCGCTATGCCCCAACTTTCAGTGCTATGTGGATGACACTCGACTCATTTTCAGGCTCCCTTCCGTCACCTCTTCTCCTTCTCTCATCTCTGACTGTCTGTCTACCATACAGGAGTGGTGTGCCGTCAATGATCTCTGCCTTAATGCCAGTAAGACTGAGATTCTCCTCATCGGCACACCCGCTCCATTCTTTCCTGTCACTTTCTGGCCGGTCTCTCTTGGCCCTCTTCCTGCTTCCGTCTGCGGGGCTAATAACCTTGGGGTCATTTTCAACTCCACATTTTCCTTCTCTCCTCTCATCTCTGATGTCTCGAAGAAGTCACATTACCAGCCGCACCTCCTCAGAGGTATTCTTCCTTTCATCTACCGCCCCCAGAAGCTCACTGTCTCCAGAGCTCTGGTTCTCTCTAGGCTGGACTACTGCAACAGCCTCTTTCTAAATCTGCCTGCCTCTACTCTCCTCCCTCTGCAACTCATCCAAAACAGGACTGCAAGACTTGTCCTTGGCATCAAGCCCAGGGATCATATCTCTCCAGCACTGAAATCCCTGCACTGGCTCCCAGTGGCGGTGAGGATGAAGTTCAAAACCCTCTGTATTCTCCAGGCCTTCTGGGGCCTGGGACCTCAATACCTTCAACTCTCTCTTCCTAAATATCTTCCTTTTCAAGCTCTTCGCTCACCCGCCTCCAACTCCCTCAGGGTCAGTCGCTTCTCCAAGCAGCGAGTTGGTGGTAGATCTCTTTCTTCTGCTGGGGCCTCCCTCTGGAACAGCCTCCCTGCCTCTCTGAAACTTGAGGAGAACCAACTCCGGTTCTGGAAGCACCTCAAGATCTTCCTCTCTGCTTCTGCTTTCTCTCCTCCTCTCCCCTGCTGATCTCCTGGCTGAATCTGAAACTGCACTGGTTACCTGGCTACCCTCTCATCTCGGGCCCAGTTCCCCTCCCCACCAGTTGAACACCTGCACTACCCCCCTGTCTACCCTTGCACTCGGGGACTGTTTGTGTATCCCTACAGCCCCTACTAGCACTTGACCCCTGATGTCTGCACTTAACCCTGCACTTGCCACCAGCTGGCCGCACTTTTATTTATTGTCTTTATTGATTTTACTGTTATCCTATGTACTGCACCGCCACCTCCCCAATCCCCCCACTGCACGTTTCCCCTCCCCCCAACCCTGCACTTGCGTGATCTCAATGTCACTTGGCCTAGTAGGATCGCTGTCTGTCCTCCCTCTGTTTCCCCTCCCTTGCCTTGTCGCGCCTTGAAACACTTGTGTATAGGCGCATTATAAATGCCATATCATATCATATCATGCCAAGGGTGTTATTTTGGCCTATATGAAATATTGCAGGTAAACCTCTTAAAAAAAATTTCAATTTCTGGTCCTAATGTTACACAAATCCTGTTTTTTGACTGATGTAACGAATCTAAGGAATTCGTCCCTTCTCAAGGGAGACAACCCCCATTATGAGGCTAGGGAAGTGAGCCTGCTCCACAACACCCTCCCTAGGGGTCGAGGAAAGTGGGACCTCATTGGGAGAGTCTCCCCCGTCTGGGGACAAGGGCTCCCGTCCCTGTGAAGAACTCCATACGTCTTTCCCCGTAATGGCCTATATAAAACTATCAGAGACAAAGAACATTGTGAAACCCATAGATTTGCTTGAATTGAAAACCATAATAAGCCAACACAAGCAAGAAAGAGAAACTGTCTCCTTAGAGAAAAATCTCCATTTTGATTGAGATGAGTAAATTAGGAGAGGAGGACATGCCAAGGAGATGTGAAGCAAAAAGAGAGCTTAAGCAGGGGAAGCCCCCTGACAGCATCACAGCTGAGAGAGGCGGAGCGAAGGAGAGCCACGGAACCCACAAGTTTTCAAATGGGTCGGACTGTGAGAGTGAAACGCTGCAAGCCCAGTTGAACCAAGGAGGTGGGGAGCCAAGTCACAGTAGTGGGGTGACCACAATAGCTTCATGACGAGTAGTGCGCCCGTATACCGACACCAAAACCATCCCGCTGAAGAAACAGCGAGCGATCAAGTGGCCTGCAGCAGCAAAACCTGGTCGATGAGATGGAGGAGACTGCAAGTGGGATGCCACTGGACTGAAAGAGAGAATGAGGTGAAGTGCCAAAAGAAAGAGCCTGAGCAAGCGCTGACCCCATGGACATTTTCCTACCAACTCATAGATAACAGGGAAGAAGGCAGAACTGGGAGGCCGCCAGGGAATCATTACACATCAGGAAAAACACATCCCAGTGAAATTGACGAGACATGGAATGGAAAGGTGATGAATTGAAACTGTAACAATGTGAGAAAGAGAGTCCAGATTAAATCTGTAAAACAGACTAATAAGCATTGGGTACAAATACTCTGGGAAAAGCGCGAAATATCCCATAAGACAAGAAGTACAGAGTGGAACATATTGGGAAGAGAATCCTATGAGCATTAAGTAAAGACCAGTAGGGCCTATAAGAAAGAAACGCTGAGATTAAAAAGCAGTGGGTACAAATACCCTGAGAAGAGGGGGAAATAGCCCATAAGACAAGCAGTGCAAAGTAGAACATAATGGGAAAAGAATCCTGAGTGTGAAGTAAATACCAGCAGGGTCGATAAGAAAGAAAACACCAAGTAAGCTATCCCAGGAGATAGGAAATGTTAGATACCATTAAACTCTGTACCCACTAAGCAAGTATATGTCAAAAGAATAAAAGGGCATAGTAGCCTTGATCAAAGGATAAGACAAAAGATAAGAGGAGATCCATTGAACACTGCCTGGGGGAGAACCAGTAAACCCAAAAATACACTGTAGGAGTTACAAGATCTAATACAGAAATTGAAGAGAGACTATTTAAAGATACCATATCAAAAGACTTTGGAATGAAGAACAAACTCTTTAAGAAGAGACTGCCAGGAGAAAGGAGGCAATGACCTGACTTCATTTACTTTGGTTGAAATAGTGGTAGGGTCAGGTAGAATTCTTTATTGAACTGCAGATTATTTTTTCAATTGGAGGCTTGTTGGAGACTGACAAGCACTTTAGTTATTTATATAGCGAGATAAAACACTGATACCAATAGGGAGAGATAAGCATTATTCTTATAATTTAGTAAATAATCTAAGCAATTTCAAAACTGCATCCGTGTCCTTCTTCTGACCCACCACACTGCCATTTCCCAGATTTTAATTGCATGATGGACCGAAGTACAGACCGTTGATCCACCTCAATGGTAAATTGTATCTACTCCTCAGCTACCCATGTTCAGGGGATTACAGATTTGGGGCTGGTAGATGTTTGCCATCACCTTTATCCCACTGACAGGGATTATACATTGTACTTCCATGTCAACAATTGCCAATCTAGGATTGATATGACTTCCGCCAACCCCCTGTTATTAACTGATTCGGCCCAGGGCAAAAGTAGAGGATATAAGGTTCATACAAACAAGCTTGATGCGTTTTTTGGATCATGTACCCAACTCCTTTATTTGGCATCTGGATGATATGCTCTTCAGAGATACCATCCTAGAGATAACGTGAAAGAGCACATAACCCATTATTTCCAAATAAATGACAATGAAGACGTTTTGTGGGGAGCTTAAAGAGTGGTGCTTGGGGGGTGATCATTCAAATTATCAGTGTCAAGACATATATTGATGCAATACCAGTTAGATTGTCTTGAGCCTTGAATGTCTTGAATGCCAGTTTGCAGCCCTAGATCAAAAACATAAACAATCAGGTACACCTAGGATTTATCACAGGTTGAGAGATGTGAGAGGTATTATAGAAGCATTAATAAGAGGGGAAGCAAATAAAACTCTTGTAGGCGCTATGCAGTTTTATAATGTTAAAACAATAAGGCAAACTCTTGACTTGGTACAATCGAGAAGGAGGGTGGAAGAATATTGTCTAGCTTAGGTGTACACTAACGAATGGCAAACTGGACTTCGGTTACAAAATCTATCTTGCAGGAGTTTAGACTAGGCATTTTGAAGGTTGCCTCTTTTACTAAATCTTGGAATGGGTCAAATAATGGTTTGTGTATTTTGGGGTGCTGTTGAGGAAACCCTAGTACACTTCATGTTGCTCTGTGATGAAACTAGGTGGATAAGAAAAGTGTACTTGAAACCACTGTTTAACATTAGGGGTATAACTTGGATGACTTGTATTGGGCGAGAAAATATATTTATAGGGTTTGGGTTTGCCAAGGGCAAAAGAGATTAAATTAGGTCATGGAATTAAAGGAACGTTGTCAATGAAATTGTGCAGCGAGTGCTTGTGACAATTAAGAAACTGCTTATTTTGGGTGTTCCATTTGTCTGTTGAGCGTTTCTTGAACATCTTATGTTTGTGTTTTTATTAACTTAAAAGGTGTTATGAATTGTGTTTTTTATATTTAGGTCCAAATTGTGGTGTACCTTTAATTACCCCAGTGCTGGTATTTTAGTAATTTTAATGTGTTTTGACATATGTCAAATGAAGGCTATGATGATGTTGAATAGGGCAAATCGAACGTTGTCTTATAAACTGTGTCAGATTCAGACAAGAAACTATGTACAGCAATTAAAAGATTCACATGGGGGTTTGAGATTGGATAAACCTTCTAAACCTATGTACACAAGTTCAAGAACGTGTCAACCTCTACAGGTGTCTGGGAGCCATGCTCGTTCTTCCACTTGAGCCTAGCACCGATTGATCTATGGTACATAGCTTGTGTTCCCAAAGCCCAGAGTTTAGGAGAGTACTGTCTCAGCTCTCACCCTTGTTTAGGTGCCTTACTCCCACTAGGGACTGAAAGAGGAGTAGCTGCCTGAATTAAGAGTCTTGATGGGTTTCACATTACGTTGATGTCCTCCCCGTGCTTTCCCCTTAGTTAGGGTGACCAGACATCCCGGTTTTGCTGGGACTGTCCTGGGATTGGAACCTCTGTCCCCCTGTCCCGAGAGTTTTTATGTTTCAAAAACTCTGTCTCATGTTTTGGGCAAGCTGAGAGTGATAGTCGCATTTAGAATGCCGTCATCTTCGGATGGGTTGGAACCCCCAACGTTCGAGGAAAGTACATTGCAAGATATGGAATGTCAAACAGAGCAAAATCACCGTTTTATTCATATTTACATGTTTTTTTCAGTGTGTTATAGGTGAGATGCTCAACATTTTGACACTAAATACCAATAACAGTCAAGTTCATTGTACAAATCTAACATTAAAACACAAAATTCATTCAGTATCATGCTTGGTATTTACGTGCTTTTATCAACATTCAAAGCCGCACAATCTTCATGCATATACTGTGGGAATGGGGTGAGGGGAGGGGTCCGGTTGGTGGGGGGCGTGTCCTTCTTTTATTATGTTGGCTGTCCCGTTTTTTTTTCTTGAAAATCTGGTCATCCTAAGCTTGGTGCTTTGAAGTGGATTGCAATTTAGCACATTATAAAACCTCAATAAAATAAAATAGATATATCTTCCATAGCTACTTGTCTAGGAATATTGAGCCATTCTTCATGCTCAATAATTTGGCTTATTTCCTTTTTTTCTGCACAAAAAACAAACAAACGAGACAATGGGCCTCATTACGAGGAAGGCGGCCCCGTAATGAACGGTGCCATTAAGGGGCCGGCAGCGTTCATTACGGGCCGCCACATTAGGGGTCTGCTCGCGGGTGGAGGTAAGGACTTCTGGTCCAGACCAGACGTCCTTACCGGCACCCGCAAGCAGACCAGGATGCTAACAACGGGCCTGTCATTAACGGGCCCATTGTCAGCATCCTCCCTATTAAGGCTCAATGGGAATGAGGATGTACCGGGTCCCCGGTCCCAAGAATGGGAATTACCGGGCCTGCCAAAGTCGGCATGGCCCAGTAATTCCCTATTTTCGGGACCCAGGCCCGGTACCCGGTTTGGGGGTAGCCATGCCGCTAAAAGCTTTCTTTTTTTTATTTATGTTTTTTTTTTATAATGCGCAGTTCTTTTTTATAATACGAAAGTTCGGTTTCTAAGCGCGGATCCGGGAAATTAGCTTCCTTACTCAGAATGGTTGTTAATGAGGTGAAAACGGGCAAGTAAAAAAGGGCATGAAAAAGCATTAATACAGCATAGCAACATTTCGCTGCATCCTTTCCAGGACCCATTCCCTCCTCAAGGCTACTGTGGGGGATTCAAAGCAATGTGAAGAGAAGCTTTGTCTGGTTGTGGAAAGCCTGCTGTGAGTAACGTGTAATTGGTGATTGCCTCTTGTGGGATGTTTTTATCCACGCATCCAAGCCCTACCTCAAAACTGTGCAGTATTGACATGGAAAACATCATGATGGCCAGAGCTTCCCAGAAAATGCCCATGCCGCTAAAAACCCCCAACGCCCAGATGGCGTTAGAGAAGGTCCAATCTGACGTGGTCTCTTCTGAGCAGAGGCTGCAGGGGAGCCAGGAGTCAGAAAATGAGAGTAGACAGCACATCATTAAAATAAAGAGGGATATGGACATCCTGCAACAGGAAAAGGCTGACCAGGATACCAGATTTCTGGCCTTGCAGAAGGAGTACCAAGAAGGTTTGGACTCCCTACTGCAGAGCCAGAAAAAGCTGGAGCAACAGTTAGACTTCAATAGGGCATGTGCTGAGCAGGTAGTCACCCTGCAAAGCCACCTAGATAGGGAGAAGGCAGAGAGCAACAAACTAATTCTGAAAGACCTGGATACCCAGGCAGAGTTTGATCAGGAGCGCCGAAAAGCTGGTGCCTTTCAACGGCAGACGGACGACCTGGCAGCACAGATGCAGGCTCTCAGTCAGGAAAGAGACACTTTAGGCCAGGAAGTCTGCCACTTAAAAAAGGAAATTGAAGAAAATCACCTGGCCCTCCAGGGGCTGGGTGACCTCCAAAAAGAAAACCAGAACTTGGTAGAGCACACCAGAAGGGTGGAAGAGGCTCTGGCAAGAAAGGAGCAGGCCAGTAGGGATGGGACTCAGGAGGTAAACCTCCTGCAGCAAAGACTGGCCCAGTTCTCCAGGACCAACCAGGAAGCACAGAGGGAAAATGAGGCCCTCTGTCAACACAATGATAGGCTCCAACAACAGGTAGCGATGCAGGAGAGACTGATAGAGTCTAGTAAGGCCTTAACTGAGGAACTGAAGGCACAAATGCAGGCTCTTGCATTGCAACAGGGAGCAGGGGCGGATAGAGATGAGGTTCGCTGGGAAAGGGAAACTCCGGAGCATAACCTCAGGAGCCCTAGTACCAGAGGCCCTCATACCTCTCAGTCCCTGGACTCTGCCACCCCCATGTCCCCTGGCGCACATGAGCACAGGGCCACAGGGATGGCAGATTACTATCCAGCCAGAAGCATGGGGCTCATAGGCCAGTACCACCCAGGAATGGAGGGGCGGGCATCCGGGTATGGGCACCCAAGCACAGCGCAATTTAATGGGGAACCCCAGGAGAGTAGGCCCATTAAGGGCATCCTGAAAACCTCTGCCCAGTTAGGTCAGTGGAGGGGGTACCCATCAAATCCTGGCAGCCAGGAGGGATCTGAAGACTCCTCTGAGCGGTACAGGACACAGGAGACCAGGTCCCCACATTCTGCCAGCCATTCCCAGGCTCACAGAATCCGGGAAAACCTGGAAGAACAGACGGGAACCTCTGGGAGCAGTGCCTCTGAGTCAGAAGATGAATGGACAAGGGTTACCCGAACCAAAAAGGCCAATAAGGCAAAAAGGGCCTTGATTAAGGACCCATTGAAACAGATTAAGGCAAGCAGGAGCGTCATCACGCCTTATCATAAGAACGCCAAGTACTCTGCTTGGGAACACTTGGAGCTCTATGAGCAAATGATGGAGACTTTCCATTTGAAGGACAGCCAAAGCTGTATCCAATATGTAAAGTGGACATTCTCCCCAGAGTACTCCAGTTTCTTTGCAGGGCTGGAGGACCAAAATCATTCCAGGTGGTCCACCTATAGGGCGGCCATATTAAAACATTTTTCTGTTCACAGAAATCCCCAAGAGGCTCGCAAGGCAGCCTACAATTTGCAGTGTGGGGAGGATCAGGCCCCACAAGAGTTTGTGCAAGAACTGAAACGTGCCTTTGCGCAGACCACCAGAAGGGTGCGCACAGACAGCAGAGAATTTGTTAATACTTTTTTCCATGCCTTGCCCAAATACATAATGACCCAGCTCGTGAGAGATTTTCATGAGAAAAGATCTTTAGAATGGGTCATTGAACAAGCCACCCGCATCTACGAGGTGAAGAAACCGGTGGAAAACAAAAACCAGCCTAAAAACCCGAAAACCAACAGCACCCCTGCAGCTGCCAAGGTGGCAGAGGTAAAGGTTGCCCCCGTTTTGGATTTGGAGATGGGGGGGCCTAAAAACCTACCTGCACCTAATAATGCTAGGCCCAGAAGGTCCTCGGGCCAGTCACAGACAGGGAGCCAGGGAGGCAGCCCCACAAATGGGGTCCCTCGCTCTCCTGACTATGTAAGTCCCCGTTACAAGGGAAATCGACCCATCCTGGGTTATGTGTGGACTCCTCCAGCCCAAGGGGGGGGATCCAGCCAAGCACCTAACCCAGGGAACTTCCCTCCTAACTTCCCACCGGAGGGCAGAAATTCTCCGAATCCTGGGCAGAACTTTTTCCCCAGGTATCCACCCAATTTCCAGCCCCAAAATCCTCCACCCTTCTTTCCCCAATTCCCTGAGCCCAGACAACCTAATCCGGGAGAGGGGAGGCCAAGGGTGGAGGGGTACCCAAATCTTCCCAACCAGGGGTACTACCAAAGAAGGGATAGCTACCCTTCCCGGATCAGCCCAGGGGAGAAAACGGGGCCCCGTATCAGCCTGAGCGGGTTTCCCAGTTAGAGCGCCAGGTTCAAAACATGGCGCGGGATCTGGGTCACATACTGAGGGCGCAGCAGAACCCTCATAACGGCATGCCGGCGCAGAACGCACCCAACTCTGGACCTGGTGCCCCAGAACAATGACGGGGGCAGCACCCCGATAACTCACCGGTTCCCAGGGAGGAGGCACAAAGGGAAGGGGGGTGTAAAGCCTTGGAGGAAGCTTCCTTCCTCACTTGTAAACAGCCCCTGGAAACCCAGGAACCGGAAACAAAATCTCCTACCCCTGAAAGTCTGCCACCCAAGGAGCAGAGAGGGGGTAGGAGAAACAAAAGACCCAAACAGACTCAGTATGAGGAGGAGGTACAGATCTTCCAATTTGAGGGAGAAGGATCCTCAGAGGATCCTGGGAAAAGGATCTTCTCCTTCAGAGATGGGGCAACTCCTCCCAAAGAAAAATGGGTACCTAGGGATGCAAATCCAGACGGGGGAGATGGGGAGACGGAGCTACCGCCGCCCACCATCTCCTTCCATTACCAACCGCAAGAAAATCCCCTGGTTCAAACCCATCCTGATGACTGCCTCCAAAAAGGGGCGGGCGGCCCAGAACCGGAGCCAGGGGAACCCACAATGGCTCTGATCTCCAGTTGCCAACTTTTTCTTTCAGATTCCCAAGGCTCTCCACAGAATTCTGCCCAAATCTCTTCGCTAGCGATGTCCAAAACCAGAAAGTTAGCCCACCAGTTGTCCAAAAATGTGCATTATCTGTGCCCCCTTGAGGAGAAGGAGGGAAGATACTATGCCCCGGTACAAGTACAGGGGCAGGGTACAATTTTGGCACTGGTGGACACTGGATCTCAAGCCACCCTTCTGTCCAGAAGGGCCTTTGATGAACTGAATGCAGGAAGGGGAGAGAATTACCAAATTCCTCTCACCACTCTTCCTGGACAACTGCAGAACTTTGACGGGAAGGAAATTCCCGTTGAGGGGACTGCAGACTTGGACATTAAAATTGGGCGACACAAGTTGAAACACCCAGTCATAGTTGTGACTCCAGAGGGCACCCCTTGTTTACTAGGGAATGACCTCCTGAGAAGGTTGTCACCCCTAATAGATTGCGTAAACAAGGTCCTCTGGACCCAGACTAGCCGACCAATAAAATTAAAACAGAGTGTCAACCATGTTAGTTTAAACGGCACCTGCCACATGGTTGAACAAAAATCTGACCAAGTAGAATTTCACTTCCAGAATAACCAGATTCCAGACGTGACAGTAATAGCAGTAGAACAACAGACTGGTGATGGGGGGTCCTCTCTATTTCTGAAAATCAACCTTCCTTACAGTCTAAAGTGGTACTTCACGCTGGAAGGAAACACTCTGAGATTCTATACTAATCCACAATCAGAAACTCCCACTCCTATAGTCCAGAAAGATGTGAAATCAGCTCAGAGCCTGGCTGATATTCAGCAAATTGGAGAGCAGTTGTTCATCCCTGTTCAGTTAAATGATGGGAAGGACTCTGTTCTCGCTCGAGTGTGTGTGAACAACGGTAAGAGCTTCATCAGCGAAGCCATGTTCCGCCAACTCCCAAAAGATCCAGACATTCCCACATTCAAACTGATAGACAAATGGGAAATGGACCTGGAAGCACCCAATTCCAAACATCTCCTGCCAAGCAGGTGTATGCTCAAAATCTCCATTGGCAACAAGAGCATAGTCCACAATTGTTGGGTCGTGCGAGACGTCCCTGCCGCCTTTTACTTAGGCAGTGACATTCTCAATCGCTTTGCCATTAGTTTGGACCGGATAAACTTCAAAGCTTGGTCCCGATTAGCGGATAATCCCATGGGCTTTGATGATCCAGAAAAAGCATTTAGGTCAGCTCAATTGCTACCTTATGCAGTTGAAATTCAGATCAAAGAGGAAGTCACCATCCCAGAAAGGACCCGACAATTCTCCCTGGAAGTGAAAGTTAAAAGAGGACAATATTTGCAAAACCCTGATGCTTACATACATCTAAACGCTTCTCTCCAACAGCAAGGGTTGGGGGTAAACCCAACACCATTAGTCAACATAGAACATGACACCATTCTAATAGAGGTGGATAACAGCGACTTAAGAGTATTACTCTAGCCGCAGGCACCATTATTGGAATGGCGGTTGATGACCGACATTTTTCCATTGATTTAGGAAATGAACTGTTAGGGCCAATCCCCAATGGCTCCTTTGACAGTGACAGTGACGACAATACAACACCAGACAGGATTTTTACCCGGCATGGGGGGAACTTCCTGGTGTACACTTCTTGCCCTTATGGTAAGGAAGATGTGACTTCTGACTTCAGGAGGGATGAGGTGATTTTCCAAGTCCATGAGGGCTGCCTTTCCCACCTGAAGCCCCCAGTCCAAATCAGCACTCTGACCAGGGACTTCTCCACCCATCTGGAGGACGCCGCTGAAATAGCCAAACCAGAAGTCTTTCCAGGCTTCAGGCAGATGGTGGAAGAGAGAGTCAACCTAGTTGACGCCTGTGTGACTCTGGAACAGAAGCAAAAGTTGAAACAAGTTTTCTTGGATTTCCAAGATCTCTTTGGGGTAGACTCATATGACTGTGGTCGCACTGACATCCACACAACAACAATCCCCACGGACCCTGGCATGACTCCTGTGTTTGTGAAGCAATATTGCTTGCCTCTCGCATCAATGGAGTCCCTTACTGAAATAATTAAGAACCTTGAGTCCCGGGGAATAATCTGTCCCGTCCACAGCACCTTCAATAATCCGGTGCTGGGAATATTAAAGCCAAACGGCCAGTGGAGACTCTGCGCTGACCTTAGGGAGCTCAACAAACGGGTCCATACTTCCCGATGGCCTCTGCCCTACATTGACCAAGGGCTGGCCCAGATCCAGGGGTCACAGGTATTCACTGCAATAGACCTGAACAATGGATACTGGACCGTGCCGGTCAGTAGGGAGGACCAATACAAGCTGGCTTTTACCTTTGGGGGCCAGCAGTACACATGGACCCGGACTCCCTTCGGATACCTTAACTCCGGTAATGAGTTCAATATTTTCCTACATAAGGCCATGCCCGACCTGGGTGCGAGGGGTAACCTGGCTTATGTAGATGATGTCCTCATCAAAAGTTCATCTGTGGAGGAACACATAGCGGAGATCCGTTATGTTCTGACCCAGTTGAGGGCCGCCGGAGCAAAACTTTCCTTTCAGAAAGCACAGTGGTGTAGAACCCGTGTTAATTTCTTGGGGCATGAGATTTCTCCCCAGGGTCTCTGTCCCCAGGAAAAGAAAGTGGAAGCACTTCAGAAACTGAAAGACCCCACAACTCTGCGGGAACTAAGGAGCCTCCTTGGGCTGACTAATTACAGCAGAAAGTTCATTGAGGGCTACGCAGAGATCACCAGACCCCTGATTCATCTCCTGAAGGGGGGGGGCAAGTGGGAATGGGGTCCAGAACAAGCCGAGGCAGTAAGACAACTCAAAAGAAGCCTCTCACAAGCGCCTTGCCTAGCTTACCCTGTCAGAAACAAGGAGTTCTTCCTGGAGACGGGGTTCTCTAATACGTGCTTGATGGCAGTATTATACCAAAAGCATGACAAGGTCAACAAAGTAATCTCCTATGCGAGCAAAACCTTATCCTCTGTGGAGGAAAAATTCAACGATTGTGAGAAGGCACTCCTGGCAACGGTGTGGGCATTGAAGAATTACCGCCCGTTTATCCAGGGGGAACACATCATAGTGGAGACTCCACACCAGCCTCTGCAATATCTCCAAAGTGACAGAATCCGGGCCGGAAATGTGAGTAATTCCCGAATTACTTCCTGGATTCTGTCAATGCAAGGCTTTCCTGTGGAGGTCAGATATGGCCAAAACAAGAAGAGTCCCCTTGCGCAAGGTCTGGCTGACTTGCATGATTGTGCCAGAGAAAACTGTCTCGAGGACGAAAGTCTAAAAATCAAGGACAACACGGAGGCATACCTTAATTCCCCACACAAAGTCTTTGAAGAGGACAAGTGTGAGGGAATGCCCACTGTCTATGTGGATGGATGCTTGTACCATGTTGACAACAACGGGGAGAAAGAACTGGTGGCTGGCGTAGGCAATTCATGGGTGAAGGAGTTCCCAGAACCCTCCGCTGGATACAAAATTGGTCCCCGAAGTAGTCAGGTGGCAGAATTGATGGCTGTGCATCAGGCCATCCTCACTGCTGTCCAGCATCAACTCCGCAAACTGGTCATAATCACAGATTCGGATTATGTACGGAAAGGGTTCGTGGAGCACCTGGTTAATTGGAAAACCAGAGGCATGTTATGTGCTAACAACAAACCCTTGAAACATGGGAAGTTGATCCAAAACATTGATGATCTGGTCACCTCGAATGAGATGACCATCTATTGAAAAAAGATCAAGGGTCATTCCAAAGTAGAGGGACCAGACAAAACTGGAAATGACTTAGCTGATCAGCTGGCCAAAACCGGGGCCATCCAAGGGGATCTAATTGAGATTGAGTCCCTGTTGGGGGAAATCCAGGTCACTGCTATCACTAGGTCCCAGACAAATGCTCACAACGACCTTTCAATTGCACAATGGAGTAAGGAGACCCCTGATGCTGATTTGATTACCGCTCAGAAGGGGGATCCAATAATTGGTAAATTTTACCAACACCTTGAGGACCCTGAGAACTTTCCCCTGACGGATACCGATTACACTCGGAAAGAGGACCTAAGAGTGTTGATGAAATGTCCAAAAATGTTCTGAATCCAAGACGGTTTGTTGGTAAGGAAATCCAAAGCTGGACACGATCAGTGGGTGGTTCCTACCTCATTCCGAAGCCTGATGTTAAGTCACGCCCATGATGCGGCCACCGCCGGTCATAGGGGGTTTCACACAACATTGGAAATCTTAAGAGAGGTTGCATACTGGCCACACATGGGGCAGGACCTCGACCAATACTTGAAGGGGTGTCTTGTGTGTGCACAATTTCAGCCATCATCCCTCACGCACCGTGCGCCTCTCCAAAAGAGGGGGATGACACTGCCATGGTCAGATTTACAAATCGACTTTGTAGGCCCCGTGATTCGCTCTGCTAGGGGGAATAAGTACATGTTGACTGTGACATGCTTGTTTACCAAGTGGGTGGAATGTCTCCCAGCCCCAAATTGCAAGGCAGAAACCGCAGCTGCCCTGATGATTAACCACATCTTTTCCCGTTTTGGTCTACCTCAAAGGATTGAGTCAGACAGGGGTAGCCACTTCACCAGTGAAGTAATGACAAAGATGTGGGAGATACTGGGGGTCAAAAGGAAGTTGCATATTGCTTACCGGCCAGCTTCTTCTGGGGCAGTAGAGAGATATAACCGAACCATTGTGAGCATATTAAAGAAGTTTGTGGCAGATTCTGGGCCAAGTTGGGATATCCGATTACCTCTGGTCCTAATGGCCATCAGATCTACCCCTTCATCTGCAACCAAAATGTCACCATTTGAGTTGATGACTGGGCGCAAGATGGTGCTTCCTCAGCATTTGCTCTACAGGACCCAAGAGCAGACACTGATAAATGCCTCCACAACTCATGAGTATGTGGAGAATTTAAGGAAACACCTTCAACATGCTTTTGCTTATGCTCAGCGGAATCTAGAAAGATCAGCTGATAGCATGAAGACCCACTATGACCTGAAGACTTCCAGGAAGGAATATCAGGTGGGGGACCGGGTCTATCTATACAATTTCCAAAGGAACCAGGCCAAACAGCGAACATTTTTGCCTACATGGAAGGGACCCTTTGAGATTATAGACAAGATCTCCCCTGTGGCCTATAAGATCCGCCTCCCCAAAGGCGGTTTGGCAGAGGGGGAAGACAAGTGGGTCCACATTAACCAGTTGAAATGTTGCCATCCCAGGCACACTCTGCAACAACTGGCGGAATCCTCTGGAATCCTAGCGTGTACTGTCTCAGACTAATTCAGTTCCAACCATAAAACATACCACATCTAGTCTCTAAAATATTGTGATTTGCATGAAACTGTCTCTTAGTTATACTGTTTTTTTTCAAAATAAGAATGTAATGTTTCGTTATGATGAAATGCATATGCTGCCCCACTATCTCAACACTGGTGGAAGAAATGTCCATGAATAGGTATTGCCGCTCTTCCTTTATCGTCCTAGGAGAAAGAAAACCTGGAGACGGGCCAAGGAGGACGATCTGGAGACCGGGAGCAGAGACGCAACGGGCCCAGGGTACCGCCCAATATTCCCATCAGGACCGGCGAGGAGAACCGATCGATCCGACCGGATGGAGAAAAAGATGCTGAACTGTGCCATCTATTGGAAGAAGATGAGGAAACATCCCAGGTCTTGCGAGTCCCATTAGTGAAACAGAATGGCCATCGCAAGAGGGGGGCTTGTGGGATGTTTTTATCCACGCATCCAAGCCCTACCTCAAAACTGTGCAGTATTGACATGGAAAACATCATGATGGCCAGAGCTTCCCAGAAAATGCCCAGGGAAGTGCATGAAGAATATGCTGCCACTCATTTTTGCCGATGTTATGGGCACAGAAGGACACTGCCTAAAACCACCATTGGACTACCCACACAGTAGTCTGAAACCATTGGGAATGGCAATGCTGATTGCCAAAAGCAAACCCATAACTGTTGGGAATTCATTTTCTTAAATCCCAAAAAGGGGTGCAGTACCAGTACTCACCACTATCAAAAAGCCGGCGTTTTGAAACAACACCAGATTTTACTTTTTTTGTGTAAAACTGAATAAATGAACCCAAGGCAAGCCAAAGAAAGACTTACTGAGAGGTGGATCCAATGTAAAGTTATATTCTGAAGTGACTTGAAGGTTTATAGCAAGACTGACTGAGCTGTGGATTTCAGCAGTTTAAGTAAATTTGGACTGAAAGACACTAAAAATCTAAATGTTTAAAAGAAATGAGTGACCTACTTTTGAGTGTCACATAGGTTGCAATTGTTTAAATGTCATAGTTTTAAACTTAGAATCAGCATTCTAGCTGCATATGTAAACATTGTCTTGACTTAAACTGGGTAACAAAAAGTGACATTTTATCTGAAACCTGGCTTAAGGAACTGAATTCTGCCTGGCAACTACCCCCATCAGGAGTGAAACTTGAGTCACAGCTGTGTTCCCAGGCCTATCTGCCTTTTGCTGGCCACACTAAGGATATGCCATCTCTCTGATAATTGAATTAAGGGGAGCCCCCACAGAATACAGGAGCTCTGAACAAAGCCCTGTCCTGACTCAGGCAAATGTTTTATTGGCGGGAGTCGTAAATGGAGCTTCCTCCTGGAAGGACAGGGGAAGGGCACTGCCTGTGAGAGCAAGCCGGCTTGGCAGAACTGGAAAAACCAGAAATTCAACCTTGTGCTGGGGGGAAACCACACCCCTTTGGGGCCAGAACATAACTCTAAAAAGATGAATAACTCATAGTACAGACTTGTGAAAATTATTTAAATGACACCATAATTCTTGTGATTTTTCTGCCCACATTTTAAGATGTGTTAGGACCCGGTGGTATGTTCAGGGGGGTTTTAGCGGAAAAAAGGATATTACTCAAAATGTGTGCATGTGAAAAATCTGACACTTCATCAACTAATGTCCATACCCCTTGCACACATTTGTGTACATTTGGGTTAATGTCCGAAATTGCAAAATCAGAGAAAAAGTGAAATATGTGCCATTTCTGAATGCAAGCCCCCAGGAAGAGCAGAGTTTGAACAGGGGATACCTCCTGTGATATGTGAGGGGTGCATGTAATTTTAAACAAATGTGTACCTGTGCAAATATGTTTTTTGAGCAAATATAGATTGTGTGTAAAGTTGACAGGGGTGGGTTCTCTGTATCATAAACAGACCTCATCATGATGACACTTCATTTCATTCCCCCAATCAAGTGGAAGCGGATGAAGTGGCCAATGACAAGTGGAGAGGGGTAGAGCCTAGTGATGCTGCACACACACCCATTTTAAAAACAGATAAAAGCAGACAGACAGGACAGATAGGGACCTTCAAATCCATTTGCAGCTGGAAGCTCTGCCGGGAAAATCCATACTTTACCTCCCTCAACCTTCAGAGAGCAGACATAGAGACTTCAAATCTATCAAATTTCCAGAACAAGAGAGAGAGCACAGCTGACCCAGATCACTGTGAAGTGCAGAGACAGATATATATGTATATTTTATCACTATCCCATCATGTTTTATTTCTTGCTCATTCTTAAACGAGCACTGCATGCTGGGCAGTAAGCTTGCAGGGGGGCCCATAAGCATTCATGCAAATCCTGCAGCTAGCACAATGTGTATGTCAATATCAATAAACTGCAAGGGATGAAATGACTAAACTCATTAAAAGACACAAGCGCTAATGACATGCGACTTCCCACCTTATTGAGCGCTGCTTCAAAGACGTCAAAGGATGCTAAAGTTCCCCAGAGGGAACGTTTCCAATGAAAACTAACACAGGTTCTTACTTCTTTATGTCGAGGTCATATTTTTAGCAGTGTGTCTGATGCACCATCTGTGTACTCCGTGACATATAGCAAAATAGAAAACACAAGTAACATTACAATACAGATCCTTCCACAAGAACTTACAAGAATGATCTACGGGGCAATCCCTTCCAGGCACAGGTTGACCCTGCTAGAAGGTGTCTATGCTTCAGGGCTTAAAATAGACAATGTGACCTTAATGGACTCATCCTTGAAGACCTTGTTATTCCCTAGGCAAATACCAATGCAAGCTAGCAGGGTAGATTGCCTGGATATGAGATCACCTCATTACCTCATTCAAGGAGGGTAGTGTACCTTATGAATTCCTTACCTACATAGCTACGTACTCCCTTCATTATCCTTCACACATATAATCATGGGCCCAAATGCATCACTCTTCACAGCTTGATTTTGGTAATGGCATATATGTGTGACTCCCCGAGAGACCCCGGTGTGTCTGAATAGTACAAAATGAACTGACCAGCATCATTCTTAAAACAAACAAAAAAATGAGCATTTTCCACCTGGCTTAGAATCGCTTCATTGGTTACCTGTGAAAAATAGAGGAAGGTTTAAATGGCTTGTACACAAGGTCGCCACTGTTGGCAGCAAAGCCTACATCCACACACACAGATCGCAGACCTACAATCCCGGTTAAGCCCTCATATCACCTTCTCATTGCACAAAGGATGAAAAGATCAAGAATTCGCAGATTTTCATTTTAGGCATCAGGGAGTTGGCTTGCATTGCCTCTGTAGCAACGATCTTTATGTAATCTCTTAACCTTCAGAAGAACCTCAAAATCTGGTTCTTTAGAAATGAAATCCTCGATGAAGGATTTCTCCCTTTAACGCCATCCGTGGGGGAATATGAGTTGCGGTGGAGCAATACTGCTTGAAGTGACCTAGCGGAGATCCTGTGGGAATGACGAGACGGTTGTTTATAGAGTTCTGCACTAGCTTTTCGTGGTAAGAGCTGCAGCATCCTTATAATTTGCAGATGGTCTGGGACTCCAGTGAAGTGAGAGTCTGAGTGTGTTAGCCGCAACTCTGTTTACAGATACGGAAGAGATGAAGGAGCGTTGCCAAGCATGTACATAACATCTATGGGGTAATGTGGCTGACAGCAGTGGAGCATTGGGGAGCAGTACGTCTCTGTGGGATGCCCCGCAGATCCAGGAGTACCCGGGAGCCATACACAGGGAATTCAGACAGAAGCCCATCTGGCCCTTTGGTGGCCCGACGGTGGTCTACTAGTGGCTTCTAAAATTGAGGAATTATAACATTGTAATGGTTCACACTATACACCAATGGCCATATTTTGATGATTAGCTCTCCCCTGCCGTGTAACCCATGATCGGGACTGGCTTTAGCGCAGAGTGATCTGAGTGTCATTTATGCTTCTTTTTCAGTGAAACAGGTTAAAAAGCTGTCTGATAAGGAGCATTGCCTCATTATTCCAAATAACATATTTTCCATTGGGCATTTATCAAACAGTAGAAGATGACTTGGTAAAGAGTGCTGATCCCTGTTCATGCCATGGCACAATACACCAGGAAGCGGGATCTTGTACAGCTTTTTTCTGATAAATTCCCAGATGAAAAGAAATAATTTAGAAGCGTTCGTGCTACAGGAACTTGTGGATATACTATTCTTACAGGAAAGCCACATTAGAAAGAAAGACAGACACTTGAGTAAGTGGAGAACATTCTTGCAAGTTTTCCAAGCCAATTCCATCGATACGAAAGTGTTGGGGGGGATCTCATAACTTTCAAACACATGCTTAGTGTTCAGATCCTGTGAATATTAGTGGATATGGAAGGCCGCCATCTGATGATTAATATTAACCCAGATCAACAACCCCACACTCTCCTGTCTATTTATGTTGCCAAATTCGGGCGAGGATGGTTTTTTAAGGGGAGTCCTCTCACACTTGGAAACATTTACAGTAGGGGAGATTGTCCTTGCGGGTGACTTTATGTTTTGGCCTTGGACATAGCTACAATGAAAAGGGTATTTCTGCAGAGAGTACTGTACTACTTTCAGGCCCTCCCCATTCATATTCCCAAAACGTTTTACGGCATTAAATAAAATAGTAACAATGTCCTTTGGGCGGAACAAGACACCTTGAATAGCAATCAAAACATGAATGGCTCCAACCACAAAAGAATTCTGGGCCTCCCGAATTCTTGAAGTGTTATAAAGCGGCACAGCTGCATGTGCTAGGGGAATGGCTCTAAGGTGATACGTCCACGACTTGGGCAAAAATGTATAGGGCAGTAGTGACTATGCCACTCGCAGGTGTACTCTGAACAGGTAGAGAAGATAGACCCCTGAGCATTACAAATAGTCGTGTCCTTTCTCAACCCATAGATGCATGGGTTAAATTACTAACTCTGGGGGCATCCTCGACCAACCCGACTCCTTTCACTCCTTTGTTTGGGAACCCCCAGTTCTCCATGGGAATGGAACATGGTGCATTTCGACAGTGACAGAGTGTGGAATGCCTCAGACTAATGGACATGATGAAGGGAGAGGAGATCAGGACTTTTGAAGATTGTAAACAGAACTTTGGGGTGAAAAATGGGGAAAGGTTACATTACAGCTTAGACACTGCTTATCAAATCCGAAGGTAAAGTTGGCAGCTACCAGAGAATTTACCCCATTTGAGAAATGCATTACAACACAGACGGGAGAGAAAGAATTAGTGCCATCCCTATATAAAATACTTAAGAATTGGGCCCAGCAAATTCATTGGTCGCATATGCTGAAACAGGAGTCGACCCTTGAGGGAGAGATACCGAGTGACCATTGGGAACACATTTGGGGTGAGATACCCAAGAAAACCTGTTCGATACAATTAAGGGAAGCATGGTACAAACTGATGATGCAATGGCACTATACACCAGAAACCTTACATAATATTTTCCCTAACTCATCAGCCTTTTCCTGGAGGGGATGTACAGAGATGGAGAATTGGGTGCATGTGTGGTAGGGTTGCCCTTTTGTAAAATCATTTTGGGAAGGTATTATGACACAGCAAGGAGATCTGTTTACTTTCTCCAGGGATTCAGCTGCCACAGAATGGTTGTTGGGGCTGGCGGATCCAGAAGTTACTTTAACCTCTAAAGCTCGTTGGAAAGCATTCATGACGCTTCTAATAGCAGCTTGCTTAGTTAAAGCCCAAAAGTGGAAACAAAAGGAACCACCGACGAAATACAATTGGCTTCAAAAAGTCTTGAACTTTCTAGCAACGGAGAGGGTCATTTACAACTTACAGGGAGACCATGAGGCCTTTATGAAAGATTGGGGGTTACACTCTCATTTCTTCAAAGTGACTTTAAGTTGTGATGGTGCCCTCACAGACTGGGAATCCTGGACATTATGTAAATATACCTCAGCGCTGGTGCGATGTATACTGGAAATCAAAACATAACGATAACCGCTGATGTTTATTGGGGTTGGGGGAGAAGCGGGCATTGGGGAGAGTGGGGATGGGTTGTTCATTGTTTAACTATTTTGCAAAATGTCAATGAAAATAATGTTAATAAAAACGACTCAAGTCTCACCTACTTCTTCTCTCGTTCGCTTGATTACTGCCCATTGATCCTCACTTTCCTTTAGGATTGATATTTAATTTTTATTGTACTGTCTTTTACTATGTCAAAGTGCTTTGGAAAAAGCGCTATATAAGCACCGCAAATAAATAAATAAACAAGGAATGTTCTAGGCCTGATTCTAACAACACACTATTCCTTATATTTTTGGTATTATTTCGATATTTCTTTTATTATTACCTTGTGTTGTACATGATTGGCAATTTTGCCTTGTTCAGGTTTGGTCCTATGCAGATTTAGTTAAAAGTTGAACAGGTTCATCATCTTTTACCATGGAGCTGAAAGGATCTTTGTTATTGCCCTGTTTTGTTTTAAAGATACTACAACTGTTTTATTTAATCATCACATAGGTTTTTTTTATTTTTTTTATTTTACTGCAGGGTTTCACAGAATGGTTTGGGGACAGGGTCTCTTAAATATATTTGGGGCATTTCAGTGTGCAGGTCATTTGTCATAGGCCCAAGCTTAGTAATAAGTCAGGAAAACTGTAGATTCCACACCGGATATAGAACATTTATGTCATTAGATATTAAATAAGATTAGAGAACCCATTAAATCCCAGAGAATCTGGGCCACCTTAAGGTCATTTTAGGCAGATGTTGGGCCTCATTACGAGGTATGCGGTAGAGGGATAAGGGGGCCGGTAGGGATGCCGGCCCGTTATCCCTCCACCGCCCCATTACGAGGTCTCCTCGCGGGACCCACTAAGGACGCCTGGTTTTACCTGGTTTTACCAGGCGTCCTTAGCGGGTCCCGCGAGCAGACGAGGATGCTAACAATGGGCCCATCATTGACGGGCCCGTTGTTAGCATCCTCCCCATTCCCATTGAGCCCTATGGGGGCTCGAATGGGAATGGGGGTGTACTATGTCCGGGTTCCCTGAATGGGGAAATACCGGGCCCTCCAAGCTCAGAATGGCCCGGTATTTCCCCATTCAGGGAACCCGGACCCGGTATGGAGGTAGCCATGCCGCAAAAAGCGGCATGGTTACCTCCGTCCTCGTAATGAGGCCCGTTGTCTTTTTGCAACAGATCTGGATCAAGTACAGTCTGCTGAATTGTGTAAGGTGTGGGTGGGCCATGAATTCAGTGAGTAGGTCTCAGTTTTGGTATAAAAAAATATACCTTTTATTCAACTAAATATTTTCAAAGATGAAAGTGGTCGTTATGTTCTAGTGGATCGGTCATTATGGGGCACTAACGTTTCCTTACTTAATGTTTCTGTGGCGAACAAGGATTATTCACATTTGTTTACTAATCTATTTTTAGATTGCTTGTCCTATCTGGGTGCCTTCTCTCTTAATGGAGGAAACTTCGATCTAGCTCTCGACCTGGTGCTGGATCAAAGCCTTCCTGATGGTGCATTATCAAGCTATAGTAGAAGCCTTAAAGCTGCAGCAACATTTATTGGAGCCAGCTTGCTACAAGTCAAGTTGACGACAGCTCAGAACTTTTTTGAAGAAGGCGAGAGCGCCTTGAGCTTATCGACTTAACAGATAAGAAGTAATTAGCAGCAGAATGGCATTCATAAAGTGTGGGACATTAAGGGATGTCTACGTACAAACCTTTGTGACATTAGTTCACACCTTGCACAAAATGACTCAAATTTATATTCAGCAGATGCACAAACATATTCAGATAATTTCCGATTTTCTGTTGATAAGATTGTTACAGGAAAATCTCGAAATGTTTTTCTTACCAATTTCAACAAAGGATATTGTGAAAGCAAGTCATGGCTTACATAATGGTAAAACCTCGGGGCCTGTTGGAATTCCAATAGATCTACATACATTTTTAGATGGGATAGTGGCACACAATTTGGAAAGAGTAATTTCTCTGACGCTTCATGATGGAACTATCATGCTGATACTGAAGCTGACTAAGTATCCCTCTCATTGTGGCTCCTACAGAACTTTTCTCTTTTAAATGCTGATTTGAAAATCCTTCGGAATTGTTGCACCAACAGATTAGAGAAACCAGTTCTAAAATTAATTCCTGCCACGTCTGTCGACTTTTAAACCTATCGGTATCCGTACCGAGTGCTGGATTGGCAGTCTTATCTACAGATGCTGAAAAGGCATTCGATTAAGTGAGGTGGGAGTATTTTCTCAATAACTTGAAATGCTTTGAAATATGGTTTTAGCAATGTATAGGAGGCCACGGTTTACAGTTTTGACTCATGGACCTCATCCTCTTCATTTCTAACATGTGCAAGTACTAAACAGGGCTGTCACCTCTCTCCCCTCTTATTTGCATTAGTGATTGGACCTCTAGCATATTTTATTCATCAACATATTGAGTAGTTAGGAGTGCCGGTTACGGTCATGGAAAACAGGATATCATAAAATGAAGATAATGCTCCCGCTGAACCTAAAATGTTTTGAGGATTACGGGAAGATTTTGAGTTACAAATTGAATTTAACCAAATCATAGCTCCTATAACTCAACAAGGTGAAGGAGACAGAAATCCAGCCTTTTAAATTGACTGTTGTTTATAATGAGTTTCCTGTGTGTTTGCACATCAACAGACCCGTTGCAGTTGTACACCCTTAATTTCCTGCTATACTAGAAAAAGATTATGCAGATTTAGAGAGATGGAATAAGTTACACCCTCTTTATTGGGTCACATTAATGAAGCGAAGATCACCATAATGTCCAAACGATTAGATGCCACCTTCTAGAATTCCCAGTGCAGTATTTAAACAGTTCAAAGATAAAGTACTGAACTGCACCTGGCTTGATACGAAGGCTAGGTCACCAGCCTCTGTCATACATGCTGTAAAGACTGATAGGGGCCTGGCGTTTCCAGATAGGCGGAATTATCATACTGACGCGCAGCTGCTTTAAAGCCACAGATGGATGTCAGAGGAAGATGTTCCAATTTGTAAAGGTTTAGAAAAGAAGGTGGCAGCCCCATTTTCAAAATGAATATACCTTCCTAAATATATATAGAAAAAAGCAGTAGTAGGGATGTCTCTGTTGCCTTTCCACTGATTCATTTTAACATACCTTCAATCCAGTATGTTTCAATTTCATTATTCTGTGGCTAGAATGAATCATCCAGTATAAAACCTAAATGAGTCCTAGAAGAGCTAGGTGAAGTCAAGCGGAAGTCCCAATGGTATTGGTTTTACGTTTGGACAAAGCACATATATTGCATTTCACATGTATTTTTCTGCGCAGATCAATCTGATACCGCCATTTATTTATTTAAGAACATCTTTTTCTTATTATTCTTTCTCATGAATATTTCCTATTTTTCACATATTTCAAACATTAGTTTTACTTCACATAAGCGGGTGTGAAGAATATCAGGATGAAAACATCAAGACATAAAACCAAAAACAACACAGGTGTACAAACTTCATTGCAATAAAATAAACCGCAAAGCAGTCCGTTGTTCAGACCTATAAATAGTATTCCAGACAGTTAGGGTTGAATCCAAATATACAATTTCAGTGTGCCCTGATTGTGTTCCTATTGCAGTCCTCAAAAATGGCCAATAAATGGTTGTGCTGCAAATTCCATAATGACCAATGATAGGCCGTTTTACAGAAAGGGCAGACATTGAGTGGGGTAAACATAGATCACCCCTCCCCCATGCTTCCCTCTGGAATTATCACAATGGAAATGGACACGTCGGAAATGCGCAAGTTGTATCAGTAAGGGGTGGCTGACTCGTCCCTAATTCTGGGCTTCCCATCCAGATATTAGGAATTTAAATTGGTTGGTGATGCCTGATTGGTTTGACTATACAGAGATTGGGCCAGAGCTCTCGTGTCAGACTAGAGCGTACCTGTTGGGACTCTCGTATGAATAGAGGGGTGCAACCCTTCCCGAGAATGAAAGCCTTACATTGCCTGATAACCCCATGAGAAATAATGCAATCGCATGTAGATGGTGGGAAGAATCACATATTGAGATCGAAGGGTCAGATAGTTTACCCTATTTTGACATGGAAGGCCATATTTCCTTTGTTATTACAAATAGGAAGTCTCAATTTAAGATTAGTCAAACAGTACATGATAGCCCGAGTAAATGATTTCAACTAGGCCTAAACCAATCGTACTCACTTTGTAGGAAATCTGGTCGACTAAGTAGACTGGTTCATATGTTCTGGTTTTGTGACCAGGCACAATCATTGGGGGACCAGGCTATGGAATACATTTCTACAATGTTATTATGTACAACTCCCTGCAACCCCAAATTATTATTATTTCGGAAAGGCATCCCTTTGCTAGATTCTGATGGGAAATGTGTGCAGGTTCTCTCCTCTAACAAATGGCGCTTGACATTGTCCGTGCTGCCTGCTGCAGGAAGAACGGCCTTCTGACGTAGAATGAATACTCAAGTAATGGAGACTGTATAGCACCTCCCTGGTATCTATGCACAATGGTCATGTTTGTGTTATCTGTAGCCCCAGATTGTTCTTATGCATCTACACATGATTTGTCACGGAGCCCTGCTGTTTTTTAGTCTGATGAGATGTTTTTTTTTTATGTAAAAGCTATACTTGTTGTGCAGGGTTTTCTTTTCTTCTTTCCCCTGCGCTTACATCATGCTGCGATTTATTTATTTATTATTTTAGGTTTAAAATGTTATGTGAAGTTTTTATTCATGAAACGCTCAATAAGAAATAACAATATAAGAAAAAGGATGCAAACACAAAAACAAGGCTGGTCAATGAGTTGGGCAGATGGTGTGACTGGCCTGGGGGGAGAGGGTTCGAGTTAGAGGCCTAGCAGCCAGAGCAGAGTAAGTAGGCACAATAGATAGTGAGTGAGACGTTAGGAAGGTGTTCGCCAATGCTCGTGTGTAAAGGCCAGCCACGGGCCATGTGTAGCATCTGCTACCTCTGCAGAAGGGTTGCAGTCTATTCCGTCGAAATCCCCGAGATCATGAAGTGCAAATACACGAATGTCACCGAGAAAATGGCCTCACTTAAAGCCAGTAATGTTTCTGCAGACTGCTCAAATACGGCACCCGGGTCTATACATTCATTACGTGTTTCCTTTTGGCCATTGCGCATGTCTTTTCTGGATCATTGCAGATGTTGGGGTAAGACCAGCTATGTGCATTTTTGTGCATGGATTGAGTAACTGAAGTAGTGCTTTGCATGTATTTTTACAGAGTAGGAGCTGCATGCCATTAAGCTGATTGACAGATCCCTGAGGCATCTTCTATGATTTAATAACATCCTTTTTCTCTTTGCCCAGGTGCTGATCGTTTCTATGACAACATCGAGGACATGATTGGCTACCGACCCTGGCCCATTGTCAAGTTTTGTTGGCAATTCGTCACTCCAGCTATTTGCTTTGTAAGTACAGTCTCCACCTTTAGCGCAGGTGTTATAAAGTGACAGGTGCTTGTGAAAGACGCTTGCGTGGTGGTTGAATAAATAGTTAAAAAACAAGAAACTCGGTTAGAACTCACCAGAATTCATTCACCTTGGGCCTCATTACGAGTTTGGAGGTAGCCATGCCCTATCCCCAAACTCAGGTCCGGGTCCCGTAAAATGGGATTTACCAAGCCATTCCGACTTTGGAGGGCCCAGTAATTCCGATTTGTGCTACCCGGTCCTGGTACGTCCACATTCCCATTTGAGCCCCTATAGGGCTCAATGGGAATGGGGAGGATGGTCTGCTCCCGGGTGCCGCTCTGCACGCCTGGTCTGACCAGGAGTCCAGAGCGGCACCCGCGAGCAAACTCGGAATGTTGCAGTGAGGTAACAACACTTCTAATGAGGTCCTTCGTCTCTTCACTCTGATTGGGCCAATCTGAAGCAGCAGATGGTAACTAATGCCACCGTGGAATTGAATTCAACTTGTTGTCATAACATTTGGCAGATACGTGTTTCTGTGTGCTTTCATATCTCGCAGTCACCGAATACCACACCAAGTTGTTCTCTAAGCCAATAGTGGCTCCTTTTTCTGACGGGTGCATTTTCCCCTTTTCCAGGGAACCTTCTTGTTTTCACTGATCAAGTACACGCCCTTAAAGTACAACAACTCGTATGTGTACCCTCCCTGGGGCTATGCCATCGGCTGGCTGATGGCCATCTCCTCCATGATCTGTATCCCTGTGTACGCCATCTACATTCTGCTGAAGACCAAGGGCACATTATCCCAGGTAAGGAAAGAAGGAGGGTCCAGCACCTGTCACTCTGAGTGGGGGCAGGCCCCCCTATCTCCCTGCAATCGCACATCTCTTTACAAGGACAAGAGTTCCCCCTTTTCCACATTGGTTGTAGATCCTGCCAAGACCTTCTCAAGGCTATTCCACTGCAGTGTGTATGTGTGGCAGTTGATTACTTGAACCTTTGGATGACTTATTGTTTTTCTTCCTGGCATCCGATAACTGTCAATAGGACATAACTCTTCAGGAATTACTGGTTAAAGAAGCCACTTTACGTCTATTAAGACTATGCCACCATTTTGACCGGTTATTTGGGGGTTAAGAGTTGTGGCCCTTCACATCTATTCAATGTGGTTAATACAGTGTTCAGGAGTTTTTTTTTTTTACTGGATGCAAATACTTTTCTCTTTCCATTGACTAAAATGGTCTCGGAACTTGGATCTTGAAGAGTATGGCATTCCAGTATGCATGGTAGGACCCCAGCGTACACATGTGTATGAACCTCAGTGTGTTCATTCGTAGAGCATAAATAACATTTTACTCATCTTATTAGTTAGAAAGCATTGGCTATTTAAACTTAGTTCTGAGAAATAAATTGGTCTACTCAATCAAATATTCCTATTTTTTAGTTTTTATTGGTAGATACAAATCGCCACTGTAGGTGAGTGAAAATGATGTTGTAATCCAAAAAGAAATATTAATCAATATTTTGGCGTTACTTAGATAAAATATTGCCATAGCATGACCACCATGATGGATCCAAAAAATATAAAGGGAGCCAATTGTGTAGCTTTTCAGGTTATATCTTTAGTCTTTCTATGCTATGCAATTTTTCTTTTTTCACCCATCAATTCTTTTTATTCAAATGCTTGTAGGTTATCTTGTTCATACAATTCTGTTCGTATAACTCAACACATCTTTCACTGTTCCCTGGCAGCTTCTTCAGGGCAATTTGTTCTAAGAGGTTTATAATTTTGTTTCCTGGATAATGCCTTAACAAGAACAGAGTTAATAATTCTGCATCATCCAGCATTTAAAAATAGTCTTTAGGAAGATCTGCTTTCAGATCAGCCACTGGTTTTCACATTATGGCCAGGATTTCCAAGACTAGTGTTTTTTGATCGGGATTATTTTGATAGCTCGACACAGTTTTGGGAATCGTTATACTTGATGAGGCATAATACATATTATTCTGTACAAATACCACTATTTAAATGTAAACAATTATAGGTTTTGGCAAAAGTGTTTATCACTGAGCCAGGGCGCTTTATTATTATTATTATTCCATGTGTAAAAAGGACTGAAAAGCTTTATAAGAAATAATACTTATCTGTGCATTCAACTGGAGTGAGGCAAGGAGTGCTTCTGGAAAATCATATATATTACTATCAACATAAATATTGAGTGGCTATGGCAAAAGGCCTTTATTCAACTCTTAACGAAAGCTATGCCATAAATAACCTGTTAAATGGAAGATACTATAAGGCCTTTAATACTGCCAGAGCCTGAAGGTTGGTCTGCATTTCAAACACGAACAACCAGACTCCCCCTACTCCCGAGTTTTGTTTACATGCAGTACAATCTCACTATCGGACAACTTACACATACATATGAGTGTCTCCATTATGTTTATCAGGAATGGTACCTGCCAAATTGTTTCTGATTGTAGTTTAAAGGCGTACCTCTTCATGGTCAATATTGCCAATGTGGCCAACGTGGCTTCATGAATATATAATGGAGACGGTCTGATAGTTTATGTTTGGAACACGGACCAACCAACCGGCACCCATAGATGACAAAGCTCAGATTAACTTCTGTTTATAGGCTAGTTAAGCCATAGCTTTGGTTAATAGCTGAACTGTGGCCTAATATGTTAACCATTCAGTATCAGAAGAGTTCACACTTACTATTTTACTACCAATGAAAGCAATGAGGATCACACCCCAGTGGGCCGGGATCATTTGTCACATCCTATGTATTCAGCAAACCAATTCCGGGCAATGCCTGTTGAAACTACATAGTGCAGTTTCTCAGCTTGTAAATACGGAATTCAAAGGTCAAGTTTCCGATATGCAGTGATTATGTGGAATCACAAAATAACGAATCCAATTACAACAAATCCAAAATAATTAATTCCAAAATAATTAATTTTGGAAAAAACAAAGAATGGGATTGAGAGTAAGGATAGTGGTTTTGGGGTGGAGGAAGAGTATTAGGGGAAAAAAGGAGGGAGTTTGGGGGGGATTTGGAGGGATTTTGGGGGGAACCCACCTCAAAAACAACAAAAAAGGAATTCATTATTGTGGAATTAGTTATTTTGGTATTAGCTGTAATTGGATTAGTTATTTTGTGATACCACGTAATCACATGTAACCGAGCTGCCCAGCCTTGCTAGGGAATTTCCCACAGATGGCAGCATGTACACGGCATCAGACACTCATCTTGAAATGGACCAGTCACTAACGAGTTCAAGATTGTCATATCTTACCTACAGCTAAGAGCTGGCACCATGCATCCAATCTTTAGCAATAGAGGTGTTTGTAACAACTCTTAAATTAAAAGAATACAATACTAATCACATTAAGATGCAATGAACACTAGTAGCTCTGTGTGACTAGCAATGATCCTTCTCATGTATGAACCCTCATTTAGCATTGGCAGCCATTTTGTACTGCCAGCTTTTCACTGTTTTAAAATATTGATTAATTATTGTGGTATACGGTTCCCTCCCTGTTAGCATATATGAACATACACTGTACCGTCCCTTGACACATTTATGTGCCATAAAAGGCTCAACATTTGCAAATGCCGAGGGGCCAACTGCCATCGAAAATAAAGAAAATCCGGAAGAGATATGAGAGAAAGATTCATTGAACTGAGCAGTAATTAAAAGGCATCACAAAATGTCAAATATAATTTGGTAACAGAAGCTCTCCTTGTTTTCTTTTGCACAGCGCCTTAAATTTCTCGTGACTCCTGCTGAGGACCTGCCATGCCCAAAGAAGTATATGTCAAACTTCGCAGATCCATGGAACAGCTCAAACCCAGGCTTCAAGGCACCTATATCGTCACCCAAGGATGGCCTCATGGCAGCGGATAAAGAAACACCCTTTTAAACTTCAGACTGCTGGGAAGAGCTATTCTTCCGCTCCGGAGACATTCCACATTGGCAGCTGGAAGCCATTCCAAATAGGTTGCCACTCACATTTCACTCAGGGGACAGCCAACTCCCAGACCTGAGACCGCTTTCCGTATACAAGAGGACATTTCTTGGATCACATTTAAGCACCTCTTAATATGGTCACATGCTTTGATATCATGTGCATTTGGAAACAACTGGATCATCTCCAATATGGTGACTGCCGCAGTTCTCACTACCTTATTGTCATGTGGCCCATTTTGCCTCCGATCGCTATTCCCATTTTTCAAACCAGAAAATTGCTCTGAGTAACTTCGCACGGCCCATGGGACAGCCCGGGAATGTCCATCTTGAGAAACATGAGGCACTGCCAAACACGTTGCACACGTTCCTTCTCATCACATCTGTAACGGCACTCCAAACAGACCAAGCAACCCAACCCACACATATCATAAAATATGCCCCCAAACACCCGATACAATTATGCACAAATCGTCCCTTCATATACATCTGGAGTCTCTCACGAATCCCAACAGAGCGGTCTCCATTGGCTGAGTTCCTTTCTCTAGCAACACCTTAGAGGGCTCCCCCGCGCTAACCATGACGTATCTCTACAGGCATTCTAACAATATGTAGTCAGAACCATAGTGAAATGTGCAGCATGGCAACCAGAATCAGACACACTCCTCAAGTGAGCGCAGGGCCACGATATAGCAGTCAGTGATACTAGGAATAGAGCCTGGAAGTCTTTTGCTGGATCGCTCATCTGAGATATCGCTCCGATGCACATGCAGTGGCGGGAAGGTGAGAGTCTACCTTACTGTAAATTGGTTTCAGAAGCAAGGGAGGCAGTAGACCTTGTTTTGTTTTGGCAGCACAGCTGTGGGTAGGTGTGGTCACCCCCTGTGAGCCTAGAATGCAGGACAGGGCAGTGGGGGGTGGAGGATGCATCAAGAATGTATATGGTCAGTAGGGAACTTCTGAATATTATGCTTGAGGAACAGTGGAAGGGTCCAGAGGGTATGGATGACTAAGTCCCCGATGCAGCGTCTGCACACTCACTCTTCAGATCGACTGTCTAATACAGCCGGAGCATCTCTCCAGTCACGTCTGATTTAGCGCTCCAAGTAAACCAAGAACGCAAACCACATCACAGGCAACACTGCTCTTTGAATTCATCTTGAACATGGTAGTCGTAGCATCAGGGTGAGCAAGATCCAAATGTTGACATCATAGCTATGGGTTATGTCTGCAGTCACGTGTGAGAGGAATGCACCTGTTTCCGCGAGAACATCTTTCCGATCACCCCCAAGATAAACTTTCTTGAAAAGTGAGTTTATCATTTTCACTTATTTCTTGTGATTTCATGAGTTTAAGAAGGACTTATTGAAACTTGACACGGTATTGTACAAAATTACCTACTCCCAAAAGTTCAACCCCCAAATGTTCGACCTCCAATTTTCTGCATATATATAAGTGGGGGGAGCAAAGTGAATAAAAAATGTATGGGGGTAAGGTGGGAGGGCTGTGGGGTGTCTCCCCCCACATATATATTTGCGGAAAATTGAAAAAGAAACTGACTTTTGGGAGTCAAACTTTTCAGTTCGGTAAAATCACGTAGATCCACTTGACACAATGGGTAAACCCTGGTGCTGATTTTACAAAGATTAACATTCATACTTGATAGTAATGTAACTTTTAATAACATGGCATGCGGAAGCCTATGTATGATTGAAAGCCATCACAATATATTTTTTACCACAGGGGGTTTTGTAAACCACTGCTAGAGGAGACAAATTGTATGTTTGGTTCGTTCTTCATAACAAGAAGAAAATTGTCATTGCCATCACTCAGCCTAGGCTTAAGTCATTATACAATGACACAAGCGGGTTTATGCCAAGATAACCCCCACAATTGGACATTCCAATGCAAAACCCATGTCAGTTTCATGTTAGAGCCAACATCAGCATGTTTTCAATGAAGCACATTTTCGGATTCTGTGTTAGGTTGTCCTTTGGGAACAAAACACTTCACAAAAAACATGGTGTTGGCAGAAGTGATATCATATTGTATCAGGTAATAAAATTGTGGAAAAAATGTTGCCGGTAAAAATAATCGTGGTTTGACCCAGTAAAGGTGTACCCCATTATACCATTTGAGGAGAGCTGCGGTTGCGGGGGTGTCCCCTGCTCTCCTTAAATGGTATAATGGGTCCAGGGGTTGCGGGGGTATCCCCCGCATCCTTTACATGATTGTGGTGGTAAAACCACGGCATTTTTGCCTTGATATTTTTTATGCACAGCCATTTTTGCCGCGATTTTAAGACATGGAACCCATCATATGACCTTTTGACTTGGTGACAAAATAGGAAGTGACCTTAAGGAACCTTTGACGCCGATGACATTGTATATTTTGTAAACAACCAATCATACTTGAAAACACATGGCTGCAGCATGTTAATAAGCAGTGATTGGTAACACCCACTAGCAACCAGCTACTAAAGTAATCAACCGATGAAGCCATTCTTACTACTGCCCAGCTCTCCACCAGTGTTGCAAACAGCAGTGTTGGAGCAGGTGTTTTTACTCTTAGCCAATGCCAAATGATGCCCCTGGACTTTTCCAGCCTCAACACATGAAGGGTTTCAAAGGAACAGTTTAGTTAAGGGCTCTCTTCAGCCAGTTATAGCCAGCCATGGGTACATTGTTTCCCAGTTCCACCCCTTTTTGGGTACTTTGAGAAAGGTTTCTTACACTCTGTGCGTAAACTTTCCTTAGCAGTGTCCAGTTGCTGTCCACACTCAGGCTACCCACGAAGGCATTCCAATCTGGGGGTTCCACCTGTCTGAGTGTAATGGGAATAGCCTCTCCATTAGAATCGCTACTTCCTTCTCTTTGGCGAGGCACCGCAGACCCCATCGCTTGATCTTCAGTCTCCGTGGCAACGCACTAGCTGCCGCATGAGTGACATCAACTCCAGGCAGGCAACTGTGTTTTTCAGGTCACTTTGGTATCAAACCTGTGAGTAGAGTTACTTGGAAGTGCACTGCTGCCCGGCAAATGTTTTGAACATTCTGCAAGGGGCAACTGCTTTCGCTGGTAGAGACGAGACGTAATACATGCTAAGCCGCAGCCTGAAAGTATTCATCGTTCATTTCGCCCAATCCCCTGACCTCTGGGACATCAACTAAACCACTTTGGGTTCATAACATCTAACACACCAGAAATATTCCTCCAATAGTCATATCCTTCATGGTTCACTCATACATAACGGATACAATATGTCGACTCTACCCATTGTCCTTTACAGGAAAGCTCAACTGCGCCAGCACCGCACACACCTAAACACCCAGCAATGTATGTGCACAGATCCCTGGTATCCACTGTGCACAGCAAGTGCCTTTACTTTACATGTGCGGGTAGATCTGAGGGCTCAATCCCTTCAGGCAGCACATATGAAAACCCTCTTTGGCATTGGACATAACAAAATGGACACCTTACACCGCCATAAAAAGGGACATCCAAGATGGTGGATTGGCTTTGCCACGAGGAGGTTCTCTTTCACCTTAAATGAAAACGTTTAGAAAGATCCCAGAGTTACAGAGAAAACAACAGATGTCATTGGACCTTGCTGGGCTTGGATGGGCCAGACAGCCCTCATATTTGAAACTAACTTCACGACTATGGACATTTTTACATGATCTTGACACTGGAGGAGTATGTTGGCCACTGGAAATAACATTACTTAAATCACAGTTGTATACATTGTTTTGTGAAGCTGCTATAGGCTCCCCCTCTGCTATGAAAGAGTGGTCTGGAATTTTACACAGTTATTGCATTGTTTTATATTCTACGTAGATGGAATGCTTCTCATTGCTAGGATGTCACCACTTTTGACACATTTACTGTGGGTGTCCTCCTTTGCTGGCAGACATCTTCTCTTGGACAGAAAAACATGGAAAGTGGAGCATTGAAATATTTTTACAAAAAATAACTGAACTAATTAATATGTCATAGCACCCATCTGCTTGAGTTTCTAAGGGTATATCTGGTTCAGGGACGAAAGAGTAATTTGATCAAGATCACAGACTGTGTCAGTGGAAAACTCAGGGTTCATACTTTGAAATATGGCTGCAAAGGGGTTTAACTACAAGACCTTACCCTTCTCACTCCTATGGTATTCGCCGAGTGAGCAGAAAGGGGTGGGGGAACGATCACTACATTTTCACATTGTAATCCAGACTCTCTTGTCTCCCCATCAGGTTCAAATAATCCGGGGTGAAGAGAAAGTGTGCAAGAATGGGAACAGGGACAAGGTGGTCCATGAGGGACCAGGGGTACATGGAACACTGATGTACTGTAGTGAGGAACATTTCCCATCTCTGTAGCAAACATGGTTAATCGGGAAATACCAAGACATGATTCCTCCATTCAGAGTTCATCTACAGGCCAGTACCACAATTGATAAGCACAGCAAATGCCACTTAAGTACATAGACCAACTAGGTTCTGCACCAGAGGGAGCTCAGTGAAAACCTTACATTATTATGAATGAAGTTCACCCAGCTCTATGCATGTTCACCTATCATGTTATGGCAACATTCTGTGAATGGAGCAAGATGCTGTACCTGATCTGCATGTTCATGGTGAGTTATCTGTTCTCTGACTTGGATTATCCTGCTTCTTTCTATCTAGGAGTGCTTTAACTCAAATAGTGACAGTGGAATAAGGGTTCCATGTCATTTCATCGCAGGATGTTTTTTTTGCGTGTTTTTATACTGCAGATTTCTTTTTGAAAAAACTCATTGCATTTTTTATTTGTTTATTTTTTGGGGGGTCCTCCCCTATCCCCATCCCCTTTAATTTTATATATATTCCCGAACACCCACACTCAATTTATATATTTTTCTAACCCACCAAAATAATTTGATGACTTTTTTCGGCAAAAGATTTGCAGTAAAATATCCTGTGAAAAAACATCCCACAATGAAAGGACGTCGTACCGTAATAAGTTGCTACTGCAACCTAGCGGATATGGTGCACATTCTCACCTGTAAAGAAAATACACTGTAGGATGTCGGCTAAATTCCTTATCCATCAAAGGCAATATCTTGAATTTAGCGATCACAAAAACTGGAGAGAAGCCTGGGCGATGAATACAGCGTTGACAACCGCAGGACAGAAGACGGACCATAGGGCAGACATGCAGAGTGTCCTTAGGAAGTGTATTGTCAATCAGAAAAGTGCTACCAGAAAATGGAGCAAAGTCAGAGTCCTTTTGCCTATAAGGGGGTTCCAATGATCATCAGAATGTAGATGGCCTAGAAGTGGTTGCGTATGAAGGAGCTATTCATATGCCTGAAGCGTACAGGAAATTTATGTGTCAGTAGAAGCAGTCTTGAAACACAATAGGCATCGAAATGAGATAGACAGAGACGGTTTGGCAATCACACAAAGGGTGGTGAATGTGTGCTACTGACTCTCAGAGGTGCGATGAGGGTAATAACAGGAATAGAATAAAAAAATGGTACTGAGGACAACATTAAAAGTATTTGTAAGATAGTGAAAAAGGAAAATGGATAATATAGCTGCCAGATGCTTCATATTTTCTGCCAAACGGTTTGATCCTGGCTCATAAATATCTGTCACACAGAAAATGAGGAGATCCCCATGAGAATCTCAGATTTGCACCTGAAACCGGATTCACAAATCCTAAAACTGGAGCTCGTCTCGAGATGCCTGGATCGTCTCCGAGATGATCGCGTCCGAATGCAATTTACAAATGGTAATCCGAGATGCTCATGACGTCTTCAGATTTGCTCCAGTGTTAGACTTTGTGAATTATGCGTAAGGCAGCGAGTGCAAATATGAGATGATCACAGGCATATCCTGGTGTGCGCCCGTGCAAAGCTTTGAAAATCAGGCTCAGTCCTCCAAGTAGTGATTTGAAAGCCAGCTGAAATGCAATACCATCTTTTCTCAACAAGAAGAATACCAGTCTGCACGATCAGAACGACTGTGAGTTAATACCTGAAATGATTCAGAAAGGTTCGAACCTCAATTGGAGCAAATTGGATAGATAATACGTCTTGTTGGCTCAAGCCAACTCACTTCCCCACATTTCTGCATATTTTTCACTTTTGATTGTAATGTATGTGATTCCATCTGATATATTCTGATATTCTGCCTCTTTCAGATCGAATCAATTTTAATTGGATTCAAAGTAATAGTTGCCTATCGTCCGAAGTGGTTAGAATTGACTGCAGCCACAAAAGAGGCAACTGTGATACTTGAAGGCTCAGTTTGAACCCTCTGTCGCTTGTGTCCTAAGGGGGTTTGACTGATACAAACTGATTCAAGACATTATTTTAATGATTCAAACCCACGATGTCAGTCAATTACAGGCTGCCTTTTGTACAAGAAATGGTACATTCGTGTACGTCCGCACCTAATTACCGGAAGTCAGGGATGGAAGTGCCTTTTGTTGAGACATAAATGCATCTGTTTACCAACAGACGTGCTGTTTTAGGTTTCCCGCTCTACAGGAGCTCACCACGTTAGATTTGTTTAGAAGAATTCTGTATAAGTGATGTGTTTTTTCTTCTTCTCAGGAGTGCAGTTCAGGGAGATTGAGAGTGTCGCCTCCAACAAGAGTTTGGAAATACATTACATTTTAACCTAGGCAGAGGCAGAAGGTTTTAAAATCAAGCTCCTTATTGTCTTAATCTAGATGGCAACGACCTCCAGTAGGGTGTTCCACGCTGCAAGCATGCGCTTGAATAGTGAACAACGTCCTCACTAGCAAACATGGCGTCGCCTTCCCGTGGTGACATGCATCCTCCCAGTGTCATAATTCACGCATGATCTTTGAGTCACTCGTACAGAGAAATGTGTCATCTACAAAAATAAAGGGGGGATGGGGCATTTCAGTGTTTACTAAGGAGCATTCTGTGCCTGGAGCCCTCAAAAGCCCTTGGCGAGGCGTCCACCATTTCGACAGGAGAAGGATTAGGACAAAGTGCTGAGTCAGGTGTGCTCTATAGCTAATTCTAAAGTAGTTGTGGTTCAACTATATCTCTTGTATGTATGAAAGAATGTGCCCTTTCTTTGGCACACACATGTTTGACTTATTTTGATAGATCTGTGTATATTTTATAAACGTTGTACTCACACATTCTTAAAAAATAAAGAGGTTTAATGTAGATTTTAAATTGGACTGGCAGAGTTGTGTGTTTAATTCTTGCAAGTGAAAGTTCTACTGCCACTTCCAAAAAACATCCCGCTAATAGCCATGACACTGAGTGCAGAAGTGCTAGAGTGCAGAGTTTGGATGAGTGCAAGGCTCTTTAGTTAGTCATGATATCCGGCAACAGACACTTCAATCTGAACATACTACCTAACACGGGGTAACACGTTGGTCTTGGAAGCGCTTGGGAACTGAACTCAGGTTTGGTATTAGGCACATTATAAAAAAAAAAAATTACATTGAAATAATACAGGTCTGTACACTTTCCAAGACAGAGAAGGCCCCTCTCCAAGCCGCTCATGTGGGACATTCACGTTATGTTTGATACCCAACATCACTGAAAAACATTTGCTTTTCACTGAAACGTTTCTATTGTTTGATTTTATCTATTTATATGTTTACATCTATTCATTATGCCTACACCTCTCTCACAAAGTCATAATGTTTGTGCATTCTAGAAAAAAATGACTGAATTGCATCGAATGTCCTTTTAAAGTTTGTTCTTCTTCTTTTGTATCTACCACATTACGCGTTTAATAATGTGCCAACAACAAGGTAACCCTGATGAGGAATCATTGAAATCCTGATGAATGTCTGGGGCACCCAAATGACAGAAACATGATGATATTCGAAGGATAGCAGACGAAGCAAGTGTTCATAGCGATAGGGAAGAAACATAACTTTACCTGCTACTGTAAAATAAGACTTTAGATTTTCATAAAACATTTAGGGCCTCATTACAAGTTAGCCAGTCCGGATTTAAAGGTGCCGGTAAAACCGTACCAGCACCGTTTTCCGGACCGGCTACCTACGAGTTCTGTGGCCATATGGCATCACACCGGCCAGGTCTGACCTGGCGGGCGTAACGCCACCGGCCGCAGATGGACGCGGAAACCCCGGCACCATTACTGCATGGTGCCAGTGTTTCCGTGGTCCCCATTTCTGTGGAGTCCGGCACTCCACAGTAATAGGGACTAACGGAATGCTGGCGCCGGAATTACCGGACCACCAGGGTTGTAATGCCCCGGTAATTCTGGCAAGTCATAATGAGGCACTTCAGATTTTGATTTTTTATGAGCTCAGACTGGGAGCCTTATTTCACAATGCACACATACAATGATTTTGAGGGACTGGAAGAGGAATTATTATTACAATAAACATGATGAAAAGATATAAGAATAAGTACTCAAAGCAAATCATGCCATGTCCAGTGATTTGGTGGTAGCCACATTGCATGGAAGCATTGCATTGGCTTGGGAGTCCCAGGGCAAGAGTGCCAGAAATGTCTTTAAACTCATCCTTGGTCACTGGGGGGAACACTGTTCGAAGACTTGGCTGTTTATGATCATACTATTCCACAGGATTAGATTCTCAGACATAAATTAATATGTCTTAATGGCTTTGCTCCTATTGGATAAAGTGCGATACGAGGCCATCTGCCAGTTTGCAGGAGTTGGGTCGTTGGGGGTAGGGAGAGTGGGATAGGGTTGGTGGGTTTAGAGTGAGTGGGGTAGGGTGGGTGGGGGTAGAGAGAGTGGGGGTAGGGTGGGTGTCTGCAGGTAGAGATAGTGGGTGTAGGTAAAGAGAGTGGGGGTAGGGTGGGTGGGGGAGAGAGTGGCCTTAGGGTGGGTGGATAGGAATAAAGGGAGTAGAGGTAGGCCGGGTGGTTAGGGTTAGAGAGAGTGGGGTAGGGTAGGTAGGGGTAGAACGATTGGGGGCAGATTGGGTGGATCGGTGGTAGCGAGAGTGGTGCTAGTGTGGGTAGGTGAAGAGATTGTGGGTGTTTGGGAAAGAGAGTGGTAGTAGTAGGGTGGGTGGGGTATAGAGAGTGAAGGTACAGTGGGTTGGCGAGGTTAGAGAGAATTGGGGTAGGAGGGGTTGCTGGGCTAGAAAGAGTGGAAATAGGGAAGGTGGGTGCGGGTAGAGAAAGTGGAGGTAGGGTGGGTGGGTTTTGCGGGTGTAGAGAGAGTAGAGGTCAAGTGGGTGGGTGAGGGTAGAGAATGTGGGCCAGTAGAGAGAAATATCAAAGGCTCCATTGATCTGCTTTCCCTTGGCCCTGGTTTAATCTGACTCTAAGCTTCCACTTCCTCTTTCCTCTTGGCCTTTCTGCTCCCTCTGAACCTACTCCAACATGGAAGGACTGGGAAACTAAACTAAACCAAACTAAACTGTATTTGGAGAGGGGCCCTGCAGGATCTTTGTAGGATTTATGTTTCCTAAGGATTTATGTTAAAGGTTGGCATTTTTTGCATTATTTAACCAATAAAACATACAAATAAAAGAAAAGAGAGAAGGGGTATAAAGAGTGGAGGTAGAGAAAGAGTGGTTTTTTTAAGAGACAGTGGGGGTAGTGTGGGTATGGTGGGGGTAGAGAGAGTGGGGAAATGTTGGGGTAGGGTGGGTGGGAGTAGGGAGGATAGGAGTAGGGTGGGTGAGGGTAGAGAGAGTGGAGTTAGGGCCGGTGGGTGGGGTATAGAGAGTGGAGTTAGGGCGGGTGGGTGGGGTAGAGAGAGTGGAGTTTGTAGAGAGAGTGGAGTTAGGGCGGGTGGGTGGGGTAGAGAGAGTGGAGTTAGGGCGGGTGGGTGGGGTAGAGAGAGTGGAGTTAGGGCGGGTGGGTGGGGTAGAGAGAGTGGAGTTAGGGCGGGTGGGTGGGGTAGAGAGAGTGGAGTTAGGGCGGGTGAGTTATGTAGAGAGAGTGGAGTTAGGGCTGGTGGGTGTTGTATAGCGAGTGGAGTTAGGGCGGGTTGGTGGTGTAGAGAGAGTGGAGTTATAGAGAGAGTGGAGTTAGGGCGGGTGGGTAGGGTAGAGAGAGTGGAGTTAGGGCGGGTGGGTGGGGTAGAGAGAGTGGAGTTAGGGCGGGTGGGTGGGGTAGAGAGAGTGGAGTTAGGGCGGGTGGGTGGGGTAGAGAGAGTGGAGTTAGGGCGGGTGGGTGGGGTAGAGAGAGTGGAGTTAGGGCGGGTGGGTGGGGTAGAGAGAGTGGAGTTAGGGCGGGTGGGTGGGGTAGAGAGAGTGGAGTTAGGGCGGGTGGGTGGGGTAGAGAGAGTGGAGTTAGGGCGGGTGGGTGGGGTAGAGAGAGTGGAGTTAGGGCGGGTGGGTGGGGTAGAGAGAGTGGAGTTAGGGCGGGTGGGTGGGGTAGAGAGAGTGAAGTTAGGGCGGGTGGGTGGGGTAGAGAGTGAAGTTAGGGCGGGTGGGTGGGGTAGAGAGAGTGAAGTTAGGGCGGGTGGGTGGGGTAGAGAGAGTGAAGTTAGAGAGAGTGGAGTTAGGGCGGGTGGGTGGGGTAGAGAGAGTGGAATTAGGGTGGGTGGGTGTTGTAGAGAGAGTGGAGTTGTAGAGAGAGTGGAGTTAGGGCGGGTGGGTGGCGTAGAGCGAGTGGAGTAAGGGCGGGTGGGTGGGGAAGAGAGAGTGTAGTTAGGGCGGGTGGGTGGGGTAGAGAGAGTGTAGTTAGGGCGGGTGGGTGGGGTAGAGAGAGTGTAGTTAGGGCGGGTGGGTGGGGTAGAGAGAGTGTAGTTAGGGCGGGTGGGTGGGGTAGAGAGAGTGTAGTTAGGGCGGGTGGGTGGGGTAGAGAGAGTGTAGTTAGGGCGGGTGGGTGGGCTAGAGAGTGTGGAGTTAGGGTAGGTGGGTGGGGTAGAGGGTGTGGAGTATGGGCGGGTGGGTGTGTTAGAGAGTGTGGAGTTAGGGCGGGTGGGTGGGGTAGTGATTGTGCAGTTAGGGCGGGTGGGTGGGGTAGAGAGTGTGGAGTTAGGGCGGGTGGGTGACATAGAGAGTGTGGAGTTAGGGCGGGTGGGTGGGGTAGAGAGAGTGCAGGTAGGGTGGGTGGTTGGGGTAGAGAGAGTGGAGGTAGGGTGGGTGGGTGGGGTAGAGAGGGTGGGGTAGAGAGAGTGGAGGTAGGGTGGGTGGGTTGTTACAGAGAGAGTGGAGGTAGGGTGGGTGGGTGGGGTAGAGAGAGTGGAGGTAGGGTGGCTGGGTGGGGTAGAGAGAGTGGAGGTAGGGTGGGTGGGTGGTGTAGAGAGAGTGGAGGTAGGTTGGGTGGGTGGGGTAGAGAGAGTGGAGGTAGGGTGGGTGGGTGGGTGGGGTAGAGAGAGTGGAGGTAGGGTGGGTGGGTGGGGTAGAGAGAGTGGAGGTAGGGTGGGTGGGTGGGGTAGAGAGAGTGGAGGTATCTAGAGAGAGTGGAGGTAGGGTGGGTGGGTGGGGTACAGAGAGTGGAGGTAGGGTGGGTGGGTGGGGTACAGAGAGTGGAGGTAGGGTGGGGGGGTGGGGTACAGAGAGTGGAGGTAGGGTGGGGGGTATTGTACAGAGAGTGGAGGTAGGGTGGGGGGTGGGGTACAGAGAGTGGAGGTAGGGTGGGGGGGTGGGGTAGAGAGAGTGGAGGTAGTGTGGGGGGTGGGGTAGAGAGAGTGGAGGTAGGGTGGGTGGGCTCGGTAGAGAGAGTGGAGGTAGGGTGGGTGGGTACGGGTACAGAGACTGGGTGCAGGGTCGGGGTAGAGAGAGTGACGGTGGTTGGTGGGGTAGAGAGAATTGGATAGGGTGTTTTTGTGGGGCTACAGAGAGTGGAGTTAGGGTGGGTGGGTGTAGTTAGAATGAGTGAAGGTAGGTTGGTTGGAGTGCATGTAGAGAGAGTGGTGTTAGGCTGGGTGTGAGGGAGTAGAGAGAGTGGAGGTAGGCTGGGTGGGTGGGGGTAGAGAGAGTGGAGGTAGGATGGGTGGGTGGGGGTAGAGTGAGTGGCGGTAGGGTGGGTGGGGTAGAGAGAGTGGAGGAAGGATGGGTGGGTGGGTGTTGGTAGAGAGAGAGGAGATAGGGTGAGGGTGGGTGGAATGGTAGAGAGAGTGGAGGTAGGGTGGGTAGGGAGAGAGTAGAGGTAGAGTGGGTGGGTGGGGTTACAGAGAAGGGAGGGTGGGGGTACAAAGAGTGGCGGTAGGGAAAGCCTGGGGGTTGTAGAGACAGTGGGGGTAAGGTGGGTGGGGCCAGTAAGAATGGGGGAAGCATGGGTTGGGTGGGGGTAAAGAGGGTGGGGTACAGAGATATTGTGGGTAGGGTGGGAGAAGGTAGAGAAAACGGGCATAGGTTGGGTGGGGTAGAGAGAGTGGAGGTAGGGCAGGTGGGGGCTAGAGAGAGTGGAGTTAGGGTGGATGAGGGTAGAGAGGATTGGGATTTGGGAGAATGGGGGTAGAGAGAGTGGGCTAAGGTGGATAATGGGGTAGAAAGAGTGGGGGTAGGGTGGGTTATGGTAGAGACTGTTGGGGTAGGGTGGGTGGGTTGTGGTAGAGAGAGTGAGAGCAGGGTGGATCGGTGGTGGTAGGCAGGGTGGGGTTAGGATGGGTGCGGCTCGAGAGAGAGTAGGAATTGGGTGGGTGAGTGTAGAGAGGTTGGGCTAGGGTGGGTGAGTGGCTGGGTTTAGAGAGAGAGAGGGAGTGGGGTAGGTGGGTGATGGTATTTGGTTGGGGCAAAAAACATGAAGAACAAAGCACCACCTGGAGGACTTGTCAAAAGTAGCCCAAAATAGCCCAAATAAAACCTAACCAGCACACATATTTGTGTTGGGTGGCTGTGTTTAGAGATGTTGGGAGTGGAGTGAGTGGGTTTTTGTAGAAAGGCAGCTTCAGGGCGACAGCAAACAGATCTGCTGTCAAATCCAGCCCAAAATAGCCTAATTGTATGTTGAAAATCACCCAGAATAACCCAATATGTGATCACCGTGCAGCTGGGAAACAGAAAGCCCAGCACCGACTTGCTTCTTACAAATATGCTGTTTTGAGCAAATATTATTAGGGAACTTCTTATTGGTTAGTATGTGGAAGGAGTTTGGAAAAAGAGATTTTAGTGTTTTGTCACTTTCATTCCCTGGCAGTGCCTGTTGCTATGCCAACCAGATATTCTCATTCAGACCGCCATACCCTCTCTCGCTCTTCTGTAACAATGGTTTCTGCAATTTTTTGGCATAAGCGCCACAAACGTTCCTAACAAAACCAAAAATGCTCAGGATCAGAGTCAGCTTTCCCTTCTGACCAAGAAGTAATGGAAAGAGTATTGAATGTGTGAGTGCAGACCATACCTCTCAAGGATGTCAAGTATATATTAATTTCTTGATTACAATGATTGAAATGACTACAGCATAATCTACAGAGTTACATATAGTTTTACCAATCCTGACACACACAGCTAGGTAACTTAATGTATACAATTATTTAAAAAGAAATCCCCCTTTTGGGGTCTTGGACTGTATGATCAACAAGTTTCACCCATTAAAGCTTCTTCCGGATTCATGTTGTGAGTTTTGTCTGTGCGGTTCATCTTATCATCAACACTGGTAAGGGGGACTCCGATCAACTAATGATTTTTTTTTTTTTTTTTTTAAATAATTTTTTATTTTCAAAATAACACAATACAAACCAAACTTGCAGCATTATACATTACAAACTGTAAACATCAATTAATACCGTATTACTGCACTTAAACCCCCCCCCTCCCCCGAGAGCTTATCAGCCTTACAGTTCTGTGTACGCTTGGTGCGGCCGGGCGCCGCCCCTCTCGGAAGCAGCAGGGTCCATTTCCGCGCCAAAGAGTCCCGTGATTAACATTCTCCAAGCCGCTAGGTTGCCCATTTCTTCCTCCCCGCAAATACCACACGCTTCCTGCCATACCCCCGTTTCAGCCTCCGCCCACTTCTGCAGGTCCCGCCACCATATCTCTATTCTTGGCCCATGGCGTTGCTTCCAACTCATAGCTATCCTTCTTTTAGCAAGTACATACGCCAAGTCTCTCAGTTTCCCAAGATGTTTGGTGTTCCGTGGTCTAGGGAACCCTCCCAGGAGGCAGGCCCAGGCCGTGTCAATGCGTAGCAGAACCCCCTTATCTGCCAATTTCTGTGCCACTTCCCCCCAAAAGCCTTCAATCACTGGGCAGGACCAGAACATATGTGTCATGCCTGCGTCTACTTCATCGCATTTCGGGCATGCTTGTCTGCCTGCGTTCGCAAACTTAGCTATTCTCTTCGGGGTCATATATGCTCTGTGCGTGATGTACAGCTGTATTTGCTGCAATCTAGCATTCCTGGACACTTTCTTATGGTATCCCATGGCCCGTTCCCACATCCCATCAGTCATCTGTACCCCCACTTCCGCTTCCCAGTCAAGCCTCAGATCCATCAAATCCTTCCCCACCCGGGTCATCACCACCTCATATAATCTAGAGATCTCATGCCCGCCCTCTGATATATCATATATCGTTCCGATCAGTGCATCTGGATCTTCCGCCAGCGCCGTCTCCGGCCAAGTTTTGCGGATGATCTGTACCAGCCTTAGGTATGTAACATATTGGCCCCCGTGCAACCCTGTTTCTTCACCCAGGTCTACGAATTCTCTAATGGCCCCATCCTGCCATATGTCTCCCAGTGTGGCCAGTCCAACCGTTTCCCAATATGTCCTGATAATTTTCCTGAGCTGGCTGTCCCCCATAGCTAGGGAGACCAATGGCACATGCGGGGAGCACGGGTGCGGGCTCTCAATCAGCTGGCACATTCTACGCCAAATTCTCCACCCCAGCAGCAACATACCTGGGCATCCTTGCAAGTCCGACCTAGGGACCCAGACAACCTCCTTTAAATAAAACGGGGCGCAGTCCCTCCCAACCAGCCTAGACTCAGAAGTTTCCTCATCAGAGAGCCATCTGGTCACGTATTGTAGTTGGCTAGCCACATAATAGGCCTCAAAGTTTGGCAGCTTGATGCCTCCCCTATCGTGGAAATTTTGCAGTTTCCACAAGGCTACCCTGTTGCGGATGCCGTGCCACAGGAAGTCCCTGCATACACTATCAAGTTTGACAAAGAACTTCCTGGGTATGAAATATGGTGTATTACTGAAAAAGTGCAAAAGCCTGGGCAGGACCACCATTTTAAGCATCGCCCCCCGGCCCACCATTGCCAGCGGCAGCTTCTCCCAAAACCGCATACTCTCGCGGATTTTCTTTACCGCCGCCTCGGCATTGTGCAAGTGTTCTTCCTTCACAGCATGATATACATCGATTCCGAGGTAGCGGAAAGACTCAGTCGCCCAGGGCACGGGCAACACCGGCAATCGTTCCAGAGGGACTCCAATAAAGCTCCCCAACGGAAACATGCTTGATTTGCTGGGATTAACCGCTATGCCGGACAACTCCGCATACTTTTCCATGACCTCTAAAATGTACTGGAGGTTTTCCTCCGGACACCTCAGGTACAACAACAGGTCGTCAGCGTATAGGGATATCAAATGGTTCTCTCCTCCGACCTCGATGCCAACTAGGTCATATTGTTGTCTGAGGTACACCGCCAGGGGCTCCAGGGCCAATATGTACAGCATCGGGGACCAGGGGCATCCCTGTCTGGTGCCTCTGCTAAGTCGCCACCTTTCGGATATCACAGATCCCGTGCGCACCCTGGCCAGTGGCTCGCTGTACAGCAGTTTCGCCCACCTCACATAGGCAGGCCCAAACCCGTACCTCTCCAAGGCCGCCAGCAACCACGGCCACCTCACTGAATCAAATGCCTTAACTGCATCTAGGGACACCACCACCATCTCTTCATCGCTTCTATTCCCCTCTTCAATCACTCGGTGAAGTCGCCTGTGATTGTGAGTTATGTTCCTGTTGGGGACATAGCCCGTCTGATCCGGGTGTATCAGTTTACTGATGACCCTACGTAGCCTGTTGGCCAGGACCGCCGTAAGGATCTTGCTGTCCTGGTTCAGCATCGACAGCGGCCTATAAGATCCACAGCTTTGTCGGGGTTTATTAGGCTTGGGGAGCGGCACTATCAGCGCCTCTCTGAGCGTTTCCGGTAACCGACCCTTCTCGAAAGATTCATTGAACATTTCTAGCATCGGGGGGAGTACCTCTGCTCCATACACTTTATAAAACTCACTAGGGAGTCCGTCCGTGCCCGGGGTCTTACAAGTGGGCAATCCCTTCACTACCTCCTCCAGTTCCTCTAGTGTAATAGGCGCGTCCAGCTCCTCTCTTTCTTCCTCACTAATCCTGGGCAGCTCTATGTCTTCCAGTGTAGTTCTGATCTCTGCCTGATTTTCTCCCCCTATGTCCTCATACAGTGCTTTATAGTAATCAAGGAAGGCTGCATTAACTCCTTCTTGGGTGTCCACCTCCTCTCCGTCCCCTCTAACCATCATCCTGATCGGGGGCCTAGGGGTTTCTCTCTTATATAGCCATGCCAGTAGGCGGCCAGTTTTGTCTCCACCCGCATGCTGCCTCTCAACATATTTCCTATAGTTAAGGTTACAAAGCCTCTCCCAAAGCTCCGAACTCCGCTGCTGCAGCTCAAGTACTAGGTCTGCATCCCCTCCCGACTTGCTACATTCGCGCTCCAGTTGTCTCTCCGCCTTCTCTAACTCCATCAGAACCCCACCCTGCAGGCCCTTCGACTTGGAAATAGCGTCCCCCCGTAACACTACCTTGAATGCCTCCCAAAGTGTGCCGGCCGAATCTACACTGCCCGTGTTAACCTCAAAGTACCGCTTGATCGCCTCCCTGATGTCCTCCCTAAAAACCGTGTCCTTAAGCGCCTCCGCACGGAGGCGCCATGTAGGTATTCGTGCACGAGGGCGGCCATACTGCCAGGTCAGCACCAAGGGCGAGTGGTCCGATAGGACCCTTGCTTTATATTCAATTTGAGTGGTCGCCAATACCACTTCTGACGTGGCAAAAAAATAATCCAATCTCGTGTGTAAGCGCTGTGGGGCAGAGTAGTGAGAGTACTGCGAGGTACCAGGGTATTTCAGTCGCCAAACATCCGCCAGCCCAAAGTCGCCTAGTAACGTCTGTAGTACTCTGGCCGCCGGGGTGGGCCGATCAATCCTATCATCGGACCTATCAGCCCTTGGGTCGAGAACACAGTTAAAATCCCCTCCCCAAATGATCGCTCCCCCCACACATGTGCCCAGACGGGTGCATAGGGTCCTGAAGTATGCGGCAGCATTCTGATTGGGGGCATATGTGTTAATAATGCAAACCTCTCTATCCTCCACTAGGGCTCTGAGCATGACCAACCTGCCCTCCGTGTCCACCTCCTGCCGCATGACTTTGAACGGAACGTGCGGTGCTACCCAGATTAGCACTCCCCTGGCATAGGCAGAGTACGGGGAGCCCACCACCATGCCACTCCACTTTTTCTCAACCAGTTCTAACTTGTGTCGGTTCAGGTGTGTTTCTTGCAATAGTGCGATGTCAATCCTCTGCCTTTTGAGGTACAACATAACTTTATTCCTTTTTAAATAACTATTAAGTCCCCTGACATTCCAGGTGACAATCTTAAGGTCTCCCATGGCAAGCTCATTCCCCCCTGCCTCCCATGTAGCGACCCCCAACCGCCCCCATGACACAGATAGCGTTTTGGTCCAGTAACTCCTCATATAAGCTCAAACTCCCTTCAACTATATACACAACCAAACCCCAACTCCCCTCCCCTCCCCCCACCCGTGCCTTCCCCAACATCACACACCCCAACTGCTGCCCAGCTCCAGCTTCAGAGCTCAGGCACCCCCACATCTAGCTCCGCAAACACCGATCGGCGAACGGAGCTCAGTAGGGTGAGTTCACCCTAGTGGTCACCCAACTAAAACTATTGTGGGGTAGAGAGTATCGCCCCGTAAGGCTCCCGATCAAATAAAAATTCACAGTGTCCTGACAAATAGTGTGGTCATCTGACCTTCTTTACCGAAAGTGTCCCACCGACTATATTCAAGTCCCACGAGCCACGCCATCTTGCGACGCCATGTTATGATTCCCGTGTCTCTTCCGAGCCCTTTCTGGGCCGAACTTCTGGTTCCTGGGGGCATCCATGCGCATCGAGCCATCCCATGGCATCTTCAGGAGTTTCAAAAAACAAGGTTTTATGTGCATGGAAGACCTTCAATTTTGCAGGATAGAGTAACATATATTTGTGGCCCGCTTCTCTCAGCCTCCGCTTTACAGACCCAAAGTTCATGCGACTACGCTGTACAGTCAAAGTATAATCTGGATAAGCCGTGATGTTTGCCGCTCCTCTCGTGATCGTCCCTCCTTTGCGGAAGTATTCCAGTATCCTCTCCCGGTCGCGGTAATTAAGGATTTTGGCGATCACAGGCCTAGGCGGGTTCCCGGGAGGTGGCCTCCTAGTTAGGGCTCTATGTGCTCTTTCTACCGCAAATCCTTGAGATAGGGCCCCTCCAAATATCTCCTGTAAGAGCATGGATTCGATGAAATCCGTAGGGTCACGGCCCTCCATCCCCTCCGGTAGGCCCACGATGCGGATGTTATTGCGGCGGGCTCGTCCCTCAGCCTCCTCCGCTCTGCTCTCCAGGTTGCCCATCCTTTGTGTCAGGGCATGCAAGTCGGCCTTATGAGTGGCGCAATCTGCTGTATTCGGGCCAACTTCTTTTTCGAGGGCCTCCGTGCGCTCCGCCAGGGTCCTGACATCTTGTCGTAGCAGATTAACGTCCTCCTGGACCTCTCCAACCTTGAGATCCAGTGCAATCTTCAGTTCCGTAACGGCCAGTTCCAACTTGGATTCCCAGGCCGCCCTCAGTTCCACAATCGCCGCCAGGATTTCTTGGTTGGTGCACGAAGATGTTGTGCCACTCCCAGCCAGCGCTTCCTTACTTTTGGTAGTGTCCTGGCTCGGGGGAGTTCTAGTGAAGTCATCTAAGGTAGGCTGTTTCCCCTTCGGCCGCACCGGCCTGTTCGACATGGCTCAGAAAATCGATCGGTTGCTAAAGTAGCAAGTTTGTGTACAGTGCACCGTCACAGCTAGGCTACCGCACAACTCGCCTCTATTCCAGTCCCGGGCCCCGGTCGGCCATTTTGAGTCGCCCTTTGTTCGCGGAGTCTTTTAACTCACAGCCTCCGATCTCCGTCGCTGTTAATCCGATTCTCTCCAAAAGTTCACAATGCGTGGCCAATACCTTCACACACCATACTGTGTATCGTCGGTGGTCAGCGATACGTCGTACCGCACATATTTGCCCGGATCGTTGCAGGATCTCGGGAGCTCCTCCAGGACGCGTCCTCCTACATGGCTCTCGTAGCCACGCCCCCCCGATCAACTAATAATCCTGCCATCTTTATCCGGGCACTATTCTTAAAATCATTATCTTTATTATAGCTTTGATCATTCATAATAATGAGCTTTTGAAGAAAATAATATGTTCTCTTCATTGCAATGTGGTTTATCTTGTAACTTCAATATGCCAATGTTATCATCTATCCTCAAAGACATCCAATCTAAGCACTTTATTTGGAAGCATTATAAAATATGGGCTTCATCAAATGCAAATCATTTAAGGTATGCAGAATAGGATGCAATACAGTCTATGAAATTGCATCCTATTAGAAAACTGGGCAAACCAGTGGTGACATAAAATCATCCAAACTACAACAGGTAATGTTTGTGCTTACATGCCTATGCAGTAGGTGGAATATAGGCAGCCCAATTTAATCCAGACATTAATGCTACACCAATATTAATTTTGCTTCCAACAAGTGCTGGCTTCAATGCTGTAATCTAAACTGGGAGTAACATCATTTTCTCAGATATATCTATTTTATTAATCTAGAAACAAGTGTGTCTCCTCATCAAGTCGTTTTTTCCTTTGTGGTAGTTAAGGTATCACTTTTAATGATTTAAGGTGACTCCAATGTTCGATGTTGTTTTATTTGATCTCTTCCTGCACACATGGTAAACCACCTCATTGATTGAGAAATAATACAATTTTGATACATCCTTCTTATGTTTCTCCTCTTAATTCTTGATGGCACATGGGTGCCGTAGAATCCCTGGGTTCCCCATCCCAATAGGGCTGCCTATTATTTTGGCTATTGCACAGGCGTGTAAACACAGATATCACATGGATGAAGGTGTGGGTGATTTTGTTTCATCCACCATTTTGTCCAGTGTTATGGTTAGTTACATGGACTTTATTGCAGGATATTATACACACCATGCATCATTTGCCTTTTAAAAACCCACATTTTGATGCAGCCAAATGTATAGATTCGATTTGATGTCTTTGAGGAGACATGATGACAAAATGCCATTCATGGTGATTCATTTTGATGAAGGTACTTCTAAATTTGTGCCTATCTCTTGTTTAATATCTAGGCTGGCTTGAAGAATTAGCCAAATCTAACCTTAGTTTACACCACACCCCTACTTCACAACATTCATTTTAAATATCAGGTAGCTTTTATCAATAATACAGTTCATTTACTGACTCATTTTTTTCGATGGGTTTTTTGATGATTTTTTTCTCCTAAAAAAACTCATCCAAAAACATACAGGGTTGCAGGGAAGGGTATATAAGGATGGTCAGGGGCAGGGAATAGTGTGAAATGAATAGGGGAGAGAGAGGTTGGGGGGACCGCCCCCAAAAGAAAACAAATTGTCAATGAGTTTTCCAGGGAAAATAAATCAGCACAAAACCCATTAAAAAAATGACTGTCGATAAATGAACATAGAACCCAATAATACAGATACACTGAGTCAATGCGTTGTGAAGTAGTAGTGCAGTATGAGTTACGGTTTGATTTGTAGTTGATTTTGGATTTCTTTATATTCAAGAAATACATTATTTGTAATGTTTGTGGCAACCTTAACAATGCCATTTGCAATGTCTGTAAACTTTATTTTGTTAACATCCTTAACTACCTCTAACAAAATAATTGTGTATATACACTATCGTACCAACCGTACCAACTATGCATGGCTTTACTATACCATCTGGGTGCATTCTCCTCGATATACACAGCCACCCAATGTGCCCAATGGGCATTGTCTGCAGAATTGCCCAGTGGCCATTTTTCCCACGACATTGAGCAGTAGCACCTTGAAGCGTCTCATGTTGTGAGGAATTCGACCATCTGCAAGGGGAGAGTGCACTCGCCTGTGCTTTTTGATGTTTTGGTAAATAAAAATGAATGATGGGAGATTAGCCTCCAAAATATGTGCAGCCAATACGCACCCATTTTATCTGCTCACCGCACGAAACGCATAGTCACATGTACTCCAGGAAGACACAGCCTACAAGCGCCATCTTCCCCTGTTATAGTCAGCTGGAATGTGACTGCCACGGGTACATCAAAGCATCTCAAGAAGGCGGAAAGGCACACCTTCCTCCAGCCATGGGCAGCCTAATTTAAATATCAAAGGCTCCATGGATCTGCTTTCCCTTTGTCTAATCCAGGTGGTGGCACTACATACTAATGAGAGATAATTGAGCCACGCCTGCTGAGGGAGCTTGGTTGCGGGACAGAAAACAGGAAAGGCAGGGCTAACACCTCTTTGGTATGCAATGTGTCAACTTGAAGATACTTCCCAACCCTTTGTATGAAAGGCAGTGAAATGCATGTCTGGGTCCACTATTTACCGTAGGCAAACCCCTGCAGAGCTGTTCCATTTAAGAAGGGAGAGGTATGTGATTTGGGGGAGACAGGAAATCTGCTCGCAGCACTTAATTCAAGGGAGACACTGCACTTTAATCAAGAGTCACAGAGGGCTGAGTTCACCAGAGAGACACTTTGATCTACAACAGACATGAAGATGGGTGGGACTTAGGAATATGTTGTCACCCCTCCCCTTTTCCTATTGCAGAACACCATGGTCCTGACCTCATGCATAACAGAAGATTGCTGGTGGGCACCAAGGATTGGTTCATTAAGGTAGGCTTATCCTGCACCAATCTCTGGGGCCCATTGGGGCTTAAAAGAAGGCTGAACCCCTCACTTGGCAGATCATCCAACGACTTTGAAAAAAGTAAGAAGAAGGACTCATTTGGACCCGGAATGAAGGTACAGTCTACCTTACATCTTCTGCCAGTGAAGGAAGGCCAGGAGTTCCAAGAGGGAAGCAAAATCCCTCCCCTAAACATCTCCCAGGGAACAGAGGGAGATACTGGACTTAGAGGACCCATCCAGCAGCTCCAGAACCAGTACCCAGCCCGCACACAGCGTACCCTGCTAGGTTCTGCCAGCAAGCTTCGTAGGTGGGAAGTGCTGGAGAGTCTCTGGACAAAAGACAAGGCCATTGACTGCAAACATTCTCCTGAGCTTTGGACCGTCCGCCTTGAAAGGACGATATGAGCCCTGCGAAGAAGCTAGGAGGAGTGCCACACAAGCATCATCCTGCGCTCATCTTTTAAGGACATTTTTGAGACAGTCGGGTCCCCGGATCGCAGCCGCCTGCTCCGCTGACTGTGGTCATGCGGCAGTCACCAGAGCCATCCGAGATGCCTTGACCAGCAATACAGATCCACCAACCAGCACAGACCAATGATTCTTGTCCCTGAGCCGCCGCGCTGGACATCCTGCAAACGTCTTTCCAGCCGTGCTTGCCGAACTGCCTGCCGCCTGGTACCTGCAGCTGTCTCCCACCACTAACTCTGTCTCAAGGGCTGCGATGTGCCCTGGAACCACCTGGATGCTGTCGGGCACCAATAACATCTTCAGCAACAGGTAAATTGTGGTTCTGCCCCCCATGTTCTTCTCTGAAGACCCCTAGAGACAATTACGACCCTTTGCCCCTTTGGTGCTGCAACCAAATAACATTGAACAGTAAGACTGCTTACTTTACCAATTACCTTCCTTTCAGTATCCAGAGTGCATTACTTTCCTTTGTGAAACTGTCTGTCCTCTGTGTTCCTTCACAGGGTGGGTTGTATTTTGTAGTGTGCTAGAACTGTCTGTTGTAGTAATAATAAAGTAGATATTTTTATACAACCTTGACTGGACAGTCCCTTTTATCATTGGGTAATAATTGTATTTTTGCTGTGTTGCAACTAACCAACGATCCACCACCATGCAGAGATAAGCCTGCCATTCCGTCCACGTTACCAAAATTGGGCAAGGAGGTTTATAATTCACTTGTATTCCAATTTGTTTGGATCACTTCTGGTGTAAAAGAGGTGCGGGGTTGATTAATGGTTTAGAAACCGATATTCATCCCTGGACCACTGGTGCCCCGGAAGTGGATTCATCGCACATGTGCTTGATGGAATTACCAATAATGATCTCAGACCCAAATAACCGGACATACTCAAAGAATATGGCAAAGTACTACTTTATTATCAGCTCAATAAAGTAGAGCAATCTGACGAACAACAGAATGTAGTCCAAACAATCATACTTAAGTTTTGATTTTACAAAAGCATAATACTTTGATGTACATCAGCTATGGCGTCATCCTATGTGGAAAACTGTAAAACCTATTGAAGGGAGGGATTGGTTAAGGGAGCACCTATATGTCATATAAGTATTAGTAACGTTACTGGATACCCTTATCTGGTCGGCCTGCCTTGAATCACCTCTAAATACATATAATACAGATTGTAGCAGAATTACAGCAGTGAATTGGCTGTGCAACATTATATGACATCTTGTTACATAGACCTCTATGAGTGGTTGGCATTCTCTCCCAACCTTGGACTTTCGGCTCGTTGGCAGCACGTAAGCTAAACGAAACTCAGGTGCAGAGAACAAAGTCACACTACTACCTACTTGCCTAATTAGTCCATCGTCTCTCATCGGTCAGGCCCTAAACCAAGGATTCGTCTTTGTAGTTGACCTTGCAGCCTGTTCTCTGCTCTTTGACATTCAAGGGAGTGTAGGTACACCATTATCTTTATCTGGGGCTTAACGAATAACCCTTGTGTTCGTCTTCCGAATCACATGCAAGGAGACCATGATTTTGTCAATTTCGACCTATTATTCAGTGCTATTTAATTCAATTAGGTTGGATGTCATTACTCCTCTTGGCACCTGGAAACTTGGTTGCTCTACCTCACATAAGCTTTCTGCATCCGTGACTGTCCAGTGCTTGGCACTTGCAGATGTTTTCTTCTTTGCTAAATCTAAGAGAAATATGACTTAAGTGCATGGCTTGTCCTCTTGACTCCCTTTGTGCCTTGCAATTATTCCTTGATATGGCATCTTTGATCCTAGGCCAATAGACTCCTCTTTATTTCTCACAGAAACCTGTTTTTATAGCATCTCCTGACTCTGCAGCCCTTGGTCTGTCTCTGAGGTAGCTTGATTGGTTTCTACACGAGTCCGGCGTCCATCTTGTTCTCATGGCCGCTTTAGTCGCGTTACATTTTCTTCTTCAGCAAGCTTCTATATGTCTTATCTACCTTGCATTTCTGCATATGCAGATTCACTTAATTTTTGCTCACTTATTTCTTTGGTGCACATGATTTCTTTATGTTCAGTTACATGTTTCTCTTATTACTTCAGTTACATTTTCATTCTTTAAGTATTTGCATATCGTTTCAGTACGTCCTCGTGTCTTTCCTTTATGACGTCATTCTGCAGCTGTCAGGCTTTCTTTACAGCTCTTCAAAGCTTAGTGGTTCCTGCAAATCTCCTACTACCCTTTCAGTCTGAGGTTACATTTGATGTGGTTGTCTGAGTGCATATCGTCTCTCATCCACTCGATGCGGCATTCGGACAATTCCTGGTGTCAAACATAGGGCTCTTCTACTGCTGCTCCAGTATGATGGAGATGAGGGGGTGGAGTCTATCAGTGATGAACACGTCTGCTCCTCTGCAACATGACCTTCAGCTATGTCCAGGGCACCCCAAGTAACGCAGTGGTCCACTGGGCATGGTTTATGGGCATGTGTATGTGTCCAGCTGCCTGAGGTAGAGCCAAAGTCCCTGTGCTAGCCCCCATGCCACCCAATTGGCCCATGCCCAATAGTTACTCTGTGAAGGGCCTTAGGCCCTGCTCCAGGTTACCCTAAACTCTGCGGAGTGACCACTTGCCATGGTCTGTGACAATGGCAATTGACATTTTTGGATACAGCAAGGCCTTCAGTCATACCCCAGGCAACTACAGGCCACCAGATGTAGCCACTAGCCATTGGCCTGTGGCTTCTTTGCCCAGGCCATGACATTCAACCATGTCCTAGGCCCTGTAAAGCTGCTTAAAGTAGCCACTGAGCCTGGCTTGTGGTCATATGCCAGGACCCAATAAGGCACGTGAAGTGAGCACTAAGCCTGGCCTGAGTCCAATGCTAATGCCCTTCCTCAGTAGCCAATGTCGGTACACGTGCTACTAGTAACCCTACAGACCTGGTCTCACCCCAAGAATTGCCCATTGTGCTTGGCCATAGGCCATGCGCAAAGGATACTTTGGGGCATGTAGATGCTTACCATACTGCGGCTATGAATCACATTTCAACCTGCAGCGGACATTAAACCTCCTCGAGCACTACTGCTCCTGTTCCGGGGATGTACCACAGGGCTTAATGCCTGCAAACGTGAACCCAGCACAGAACATTGCCAAGCTGCTGTGGATGTTACCTCCCACTGTATGATCAAGATGCATGATACAGACCACCTTTGTTTCTACTGACTGCAGGCAGTGTTTACTGATGGATTCCTGTGGATTCCGCCTGGTGTTGAGCAGGTGCAAAATCATGGCTAATTTCACAGGAATCCATTGTTGTATGCCTGCGTGATAATCTCATGCAACTAGACAACGAGACGCACTGACGAGAGGGAGGAGGACTGCATTGCAGGGATCTTGGCCCTCATTATGGGTGAGCCGGTCCGGTAAAAATGCAGGAAACAATGCCAGTACTACCGGCTCTGGCATTTTTACCGGACCGGCTCACTCTGAGTCTGCCGGTTGGGCAGTGAACTATTGGCAGGCCTGACCTGCCAGGAGTTCAGGTCCCTACCAACAGAGAAATGACTGAATCACTGGAACCATTATCAATGGTGCCGGTGATTCAGTAGTTCCCATCCCATGGAGTCCTATCAGATGTAATGGTATGGGATCTTACCACTGTTGCCAGCACCAGTAATATCAAGGTAGCTTTGGGATATCGGGTGCTGGTAACTGTAGGGTGAATTTTCTAGTAACCCACCATTAGTACAGGTGGGTTACCGGCAAACTCGTAAAGAGGGCCACTTGTCTCCACTCTATGCCCATCGTATGGCTCTTCAGTGCTCCAAAATGAGAGGGCTCATTCAATGGAGGCTTAAAAGCATCAAGTCTCACTTGTACACCTCCATTTAATGCACAGCACCATTTAAAAAGAGGCTGTTAGTTTGCTCTATACGTGGAATCCTGAGACTAGCAGACATCCTAGAATGGACTACAGAGATGCTCACCATGCCCCTGCCATCAACTGAACAGCAAACTCCACTGGACACGCCTCCTCAGAGAACAAAAGCAAGCACTAGCCACCATGCCACTGTGCTGCCCAATGCGTCACCGTCTGCAACACTGGTCCCAACCCCTGCAAACGCAAAATCCTGGTGCAAAATGCCCCCAATCTGCCCCAGGTGGCACAAACCATTGTGATGATTAGGACCCATAACAAAGATTGCATTTGGGTCTTCTGAAATGAGGCAAGCCATGCCAAACTACATGCTCCATCCAAGATGTCATGAAGGATGTCCAACAAGTTAGGGGGGCCGCTTTATCATTCTATGAATTTAACTTATGTTTGTGCCAGTGTCCTGAGATTGGTTCTCCTGGTAGCTTTAGATTAGCATACCTCAAAGAGGCATATTTTCACATGAACATTCTGTGGGCCAGAGCATAGATGTCATTTAGGGGTCAGCAGGGGTCACAACGGCGACCCCTAAGGTCTCCCTTGCTAACTCTGTGGCCTGTTATTCTTTTTTTTTATTGAAGCTCATGGGCTGTGGCCAGCAGCATGTGGCTCTTTGTTTCTGGAGTGGCTGGTTTTCTGATAGCTATAGCCGGTAAAATAGCTCAGTGGGTTGAGCGCTGGCTGCTGCAATGTGTGTGCAGGTTGAAGATTCAACTCCCAGCAAGGCCAACTCAGCCTTTCATCCTGCTGAGGTTGATAAATGAGTACCAACACAGGTGGGGTGATATTGTATGTATATGTGTTCTTTATGAAGCGCTGAAGCGTAAGTGCTATATAATAACACATAATTATCGTTTGGCCTTGGATGTCTGCTTGCATTCACTGTGATTTGGTAATATGGGTCTATACGCACTGATATTATATTATTCTTATATGAAATGTTTATCACTTTACAGTGATATCGTAACCATATTGTTCGTGGTGTACTTAGAAACAATGCTATGTGCTGCCGAGGGGTGAAAGGCTGTGTTCCCTCGCTTCCTGTGATGTCACCTCAGGGCGGGGTCAACTGACATCACTTCATGTGATGTCATCAGAGGTCAAGTGTCATGTGATGTCACTTCCACTACCCCTGGCATTTTGGTGAAATGAGGTCCCAGTGCTCGAAATTCTCTTTATTCAGGGAATCAATGTACATTTCAAGAGGTACCTTTCACAGCAAGAGACACTTGCAATGCAGCCCATTCTGTGGGACCCTTCTGATGTGTCAATGGAGCCGTGGAACTGGTCTGTCCTGCATTGCTCACTTGTCTAGAAGCCCCGATAAGCATTGCCTGAAATCTGTGGCCGTTAAAACTCATGCCTCTCATCAAAAAAGGACACGCCCAGGTTGACACCAGCTGCTGTTGGAACCAAAATACTAGTTGAGGTCATTTGGTGATAACAGAATTACTTTTGATGGTTGGTGGTCTGATAACATGCCCCGTTCACTAATATCTTGAAGCAGTTGGGGCCACTGCTTAGGTCCTCGTGACTTGTGGGAACTGAAACACAACAATCTTTTAAATGTCTATGCGAAGAAAGTAATCTCTGCGCTAACCCTGGCGATAAAACCTTGGGGCCTCATTACAATTCTGGTGGTATCCCGCTGGTAAATCTGGCGGATACCACCAGATGGTAATACCGTTACCAGCACCTAGTCTGTTGGAATTAATGGCAAATTACAGGTGCCAGTAGGGGCATGTAAATCCCCATTCCATGGAGTGCCATAGGTCGCCATGAGGGGATTGCCGGTATTAACGGCTGCTTTTTGCCGGCGGGGTGCCTGAGTTACTACCATCTCTTGACTGGACTTAAATCAGGCACCCCACCGGCAGACATGTAGTATGGAGGTGCGGGGACAGTGGCAGTAATGGAATTACCGCCACTTTTTTCCCACACCACCAACCTTGTGATGCTGAGCCCACGATCCTGTGGCATGCTCTGTGACTGCTTGAAGCAGTTTTCGAAACTCTCCTTTTGTAAGAAGCACTTAAGAAAATGCTGCTTCACACGAAAGACCCGGGCTCTGCCACAGATCAGCCATGTGTCTTCCCTTTCCCACTCATCCCTGTGACTTGGAACTTCAGTCGAAGCGCAGATATATTTTTGAAAACCTTGGCTTTAGCAAAGGGCTTAAATGGGACCTTTGCATGAATGTTTCTGTTATGACACCAGCTGATTGAAAATGTAAGGCTATTGCATGCCCTTTAAGTCCCCTTGGAATTTATACATACACGCCCTAAGAACAACAGTTCAGTTTTACCCTTAGGATGTATAATAGGTATCCGGTAATATTATCCCCATCAATAATATTGCCATATATGTGGTCGTCGAGAGCCATAGGCTATATCATTGGTGGGGATAAGTTACGGGGTAAATGGGAGCAGGGGTTGTGGGGGTGTCCCCCAACTCCCCTCAAAAGAATATGGGGGTTGCAGGGGTGACCCCCGCTGGTTTCATGGGTTAATATTGCAGCAAAACAACGGTGCCATTCTTGTATGGGGATATTTTTGCCGGTATAGTAACACATGGAACCGTATAATATGAATGCTATAAATTGGGGAGGGGAAGCAATCTGTGCACCCCACAATTCCAAGACACTGTGGACAAAACTTATTATTTTGGCTGGAACTGCCTACGCTTCCAGGGGCATGAACAGTGACAGGGTTAATGTTTCATTTTGCTCATATGTTTGCTAAAAGTATTTTTAGCCTTTATTTGTTGAGACATGTGTATGCAACTTTGCCTGGCTATCATGATCTTACTCTCTTGATTGTTCTGCATGGATTCTGTAGTTTCCTGTCTCACTAAGCACCCCCTTCATGGTTAAGCCTTCAGCTCGGCCAAAGATACCAAAAGGGAGTCAAGGGTAACTTAACCTTTGGCTCATCGCTGCGGACAAATTTAAGGTAGTAGAAAGTGCACAAATTGGGAGAACGCCCCTTAATGAGGTATGTGTTTATTGGCATCAGGTTCAGTAGTTAGTATGGTCTTATTTAAGTCTTTCGAGATTTTCTCCAGAGAGATTTGGTTATGATCTCTGTAGAAACGTAAAGCAAAAATGCTTTTGCAGCTTTAACTCCGCTTATTCATCAGCACATAATGCCAATGTTAGCATTTGAATCCGTGCACTGCTGCTAGAAGACCTTGCATCCCCAGACGCTTTAATCACGTTGACCCTGATAGTTTGTGTCGCGCTACTGGGCCCGTTCCAAGCAGGCCTGCGTAGCTGACTGGCGTTACTGCTGAGTGACTGCCCTGCAATTGGAAACATTTCTATGGGAGTGCACAATATTGACAGACGTCTTTGCGGTGACTTTCCATCAGGGGGAGAAAAATGTAATTAAGTTCCATAAAAGGTCATTGAAAGCCGACTCCGCCGCTGCTTAATCTGAGATTTCTGTCGCAAAAAAAAGAACAAAAAAAAAAAAAGCTTTCAAAGGGATCAGAACTTGCCATTCTGCCCATAACATTTCAATTTCCGAGCACAGCTTTCTCGGGGATTGCTTAATGCAGCCGGTCTTAATGAACTGTGAAGCGGCGTGCACTGGCTGCCCGTCAACGTAATGCCCAGGACGCAGGGCACCGCCGGAGCTCTGCAGCCTTTGAACTGCGCAGACTGCAACCGTCCTGCGGGATAAATAGCAGCGTGGACGTCATCCCTGACGCATCGGTTTATGTCAACGTTATGCACGCCACGCACGTCAGGCCAATTATGTCTTCTCTCCATTTGCAGTGGGCACAATTGGTGTGGTTGGAGCTGCAGAATTTAAAGCAAGGGGCTGCAGAGCAACACCTAATGCGAAAATGGCGCGTGGTAATGAAGCATGGCTGTCGGTTGCCCTAATTACATTGAAACAAATGAGTTATCAAATATAAGTTCAATAATTCAATTCCTAAACCTATCAGAATATTGATTTGAATTTTAAAGGAAGCCTTAGAACTATGTATATTTACATTTATATCAAAGGTATTCGTGTGGAATATGCTTAACGTATATGTTAAATATATATCTTTATTTTATAATATGTGATTTTATTGCTCACTGTGTGAAAAGTTTGGTAAACTCTATCACATATAATAGAAAGTAATGTGAAAGTGACAGTATAGCAATGTGCATCAACCGAGTTGCCTTTGCAACCCCTCCACCCAGGCCCTTTGACGTGTTCCCTAGGAGGATGTACACTACATAGTTTCACTGGGAAGGGCCCAGGTGGTCTTCTAGGCTCTGGCCAAGCCTGCCAAAACATGGGTTCAGAGTTCAATGTAAGAGCAAACAAAAACGGAGCATCACCTGTGCAAACAGGGTGCAATCACAACATAAGCACATCCAAAAGAAGAGTTTCTCTTCATTAATGAGTGCCCACACATATAATTAAAAGAAGTAATAAATGGCTCGCATTACATGCAAGTAAAACTCACAGTTCATGGTGAAATGTGTTCCCTAGCGCGTTGTCGAGCAATTATTGCATTCCTTTCAAAGCCTTTACTTGGCATGAGTTTTATCCATTCACTATTTGTGCCAATGCTTGAAAACATTGAACTGATGACTTCTATGGTTGTCCAACTCCAGGCCTCGAGGGCGGGATCCATGTCAGGTTTTCAAGATACCCAATGCTAATATTCACGAGATACATTTGTAGAGGAGCAGGTGATGTCATCTCTAGTGCCCGCCCCCTCACCTCTAGCATATTGGAAGAATACTAAGCGAGCACTATGTGTGAGGCCAGTATCATCTCAATACAGCACTGAAGATATCAGAGACGTTATGCACTCAGACAGCCGTATCGAATGTACCCTCTTACTGAAGTGGTGGAAGGATGTCAACATACACCATTGGACATAAAAGAGCTGTAAGTGCAAACTGACATGAGTAAAGTGACGTCATAAAGGGAAGAGACGATGACACACAGAAGCAATATGCAGCTACTTAATGGATGAAGGTGCAATTAAAGTAACAAAGTAATCAAGTGTAAAGAGATGAAGAAGTTGTCTATGTTGAACAGATGAGTGGATGAAGCTCAACGGATGTACATATGCAGAAATGCAGGGTAGATGAGACATATAGAAGCTTGTTGCAATAGAAACTATAACGTAAATGGAGCGGTTATGATGGAAACATGGATGTCGGATCGTGTTGAAACTACCTCCGATACAAACTGAGGCTGCAGACCTAGGAGATGCTGCAGAAACAGCTTCATGCGAAGAACAAAGAATATTTGTTTAACTAAGGTCAAGGATGACACATCAAGACATAACTGGAAAGTACAAAGGGAGTTAAACAGGTTAAGCTATAAACGCAGGGCACATTTCTGTTAGATTAAGCAGAAGGGAGAACATCTACAAGTGCCAAGTATTGGCCAATTAAAGATGCAAAAAGCAAATGTAAGTGGAACGACCGTATCTCCAGAGGCCATGAGGAGTAATAGCACTAAATAGAAGGAGCAAATGGACACATTTGTGGCCTTATAACATATGGTGCAAGAAGAGAAGACAAGGGGCCTCATTACGAGGTTGGAGGTAGCCATGGCGCTATTAGCGCCATGGCTACCTCCAAACTCGTTCCGACTCCGCCCTGGTGAATGGAGCAATTACCGGTCCATTCCAAGGTTGGTGGGACCGGTAATTCCCCATTCACCAGGTCCATTCCCCATTCATATTTGAGCCCTCATAGGGCTAAATGGGAATGGGGAAGGCACTAATAATGGTACTGCAAATTGCAGTACCGTTATTAGCTCCAGAGTCCCTTTGCGGGTCCCGTCCTTAACGCCTGGAAAAACCAGGCGTTAAGGGAGGACCCGCAGAGGGAACTCGCAGTAGGGCGGTAAGGGATTACCGCACCGGTGCCCTTACCGTTGCCGGTAATCCCTTACCGCCCACCTCGTAATGAGGCCCAAGGTCTATTCAATAAGCTTCAGACGAAGATAGTAGTGTACCCTGACTCCCTTAAAAGTCCCAGAAAAGAAAACGGCCAACAAGGTCAACTATAAAGGAGAAGCCTTGGCTTGTGGCCTAACTGATGAGAGATGGTAGGCTAATTGACCAAAGTGGACAGTCGACTGACATTGTTCTCCGCACCTGGGTTTCGTTTTGTTTACGTGCTACTAGCAAGCCGCATGTCCAAGACCGGGAGGTCATGACAACCAATCATGAGTGGCTATGAATCCGCATGCTCTACTATGTTGCACAAGCCAATCCACGATTGCTATTTTCCTTTAATCAGAATGAAATGTATTTTAGGGGTATTCGAGGCATGCCTACTAGATAAGAGGCAGCCAATGATGGTATTAACAATTACACATGCTATAAGTATATATGTTGCCCTAACCAATCCCTCCTCTTAATAGGTTTTCTTGTTTTCCACATAGGATGACATCATAGCTGATGTTCATTGAATTATAAAGTCTTACGCTCCAGGTGCTAGTGCATACATTTTCATACAATGATTTTACATGTATGCACATTATTTCTCATGAATGTTAATGAGGGATATCCTGAAAACCCATCAGGATCCCGGCCCTCAAGGCCCAGAGCTGGACAACCCTTAGGGCTTGGTTTAGTTTCAGCAGCACTTTAAGCTAATGAAACATCACTAGTACAAGTGCAATCATCATTAGAGCAAAAGTGCCCTTCTGCAAAAAAAGCATATTCTTTCAATGCTTTTTCGCATCAGGGTAAAGGACAAGAATGAAGGCCAACATTACCCTGGTGGAGAATGCATTGAAAGAATAGTTTGATTGAAAAATGCCAGTATTGATTTAAATATTTAAGTAGAGGGGATTCCAATTGTCAAGTGGCATAGTGGCATCAAATCTTCACTCAATGTGGAAGGTGGTGACTTAACAAAGCCAGAGCTTCTGTTATTGGATAATTAAATGGGGTGTTTGCAAAAGAAAATTAAGATAGTGGTTGAATGGGCATTGGTAAACAATTTAAGCCCCGTATGATTCTCAGTGACATTAAAAAATCATTTGGTTTCAGAAAACATTCCGAATTACATGTGTCCCTGGGCTCTAAGAAGCCCAATAACACGTATGCACACAGATGTTCTTGGGACTAATGAGAGCAGTATTATCCAGAAGAGGCATGTTAGGAATAAACTGCGTGAATGTGAAATTGGTGGGATAGTCAATCGAATCAATGTTATGTTATGTTGTCCTCTACCAAACAGACAAGCTTGATGAAACATTACATCAGATCACATCTAGCGAGACTAGGATACAGCTCGAGGCTGAAATCAGCATTACATTTGATTCTGTGTGCTGAGGATCTAATGAGGAATTATGATGTTGCCCACTTTAATTTACGAGAGGAAATGCCAATGAGACTAGCACAGCAATATTAAGGGCCTGATTCACAGAAGCATTTTATAATGGCACAATCCCATTGGAAAAAAGACCTAAGTCTCTGGATGCCTCAAGCTGCTACCTGATCTTTTAAACTGTTTAAATTGGGTTCAGTAAATATTTTGTAGTATTTCATATATTAATCATATTGCTGTATATTTTGTATTTGTATTTTACTGATTTTAAAAGTCTTAAGTGCTGAAGCTGAGCAAATGAAACAATGAAATCGAATCAAACTACGGCATTTATCATCTAGTGTGAACTGCACTTACAGTGGTGCATTGTTTCTGTTTTACCACCCCATCTTTTTAATAACAGTAAATCCAATACAACTCAGTAGATATCCAAATATTTTCAGTTGTAGAAAATTCTACCGGCCTAACTGGTATGTAATTGGTTTTTATAACGCGCTTAATACCGAAGAAGTTTCTAAGTGTGGACCCGGGATTCAAACCTGTGTTGCTCTGGGTTGTCTTGCTTCCAAGACGAGCACGTTGGCACTGAGCTATAATAGCCCTTGCAATGGAGCTATACTACCAATAACCGTATCGCTATACTACAATGACGCTGGGAGTTGTCCCATGCAAATTTATTTGGTTGAACTCTGCAGATTTGTCCAGTTTGAACTTTGCTGAACTTGATTCAAGTTTTGGGCAGGTTGGTTTGTGCTATTTCAACCTTACAGGTTATGTAAGGAACAGGCATGTGCAGTTGAACTTTGTGATGGAGCTTGTAGTCAGAAGCTGAGGCATTAGTTTGCTTGTGGTTTGGAATGTGTAGTTATAAAGAGATTAACTTTTCATTTGAGTTATATCATGGGTAGTTGAGGGTGAGGTAGAAAATTGAAATAGGGTTTAGTTGAGGGAGTTAGAAAACTAAAAGAGGATAGGCTGAATATTTTTGCAAAGTTTGTTTGTTGAAGGAAGGATTTTACATTTAGGAGCAAATTTTGCTCAAGAGCATAATTTGACTGGGCGTGACAACAAAATGGTTGTAACCTGAGAGTGCTCCGGCTTGGGCTTCACTATCCTTTCATTTATCCTCGCTTTCGTGATGCATACAACCCCACAAATGGTGCAATCTAACGGCCCCTTGTATTGGTGTTCCGAATCGCTGGAAAAACGGGCCTGTCATGCCGATTGCAGCAGATTTAGCAGGACTGCCCGGGGCACGGCCTGCAGAAGGCAGAGATCTCAGCAGCATCGGAATCTCCTGACCTCGATACCTTGGTAAATGGTTGGCTCTCCAGATAAGGCGTGCAACACCCTGTCTTCTGTCACTCGTTACTGTCTGCCTGGTGTGTGACCAACACTAAGGGGGGCAATGAGCAGATGTCAACTGGAGCCTTGGCGAGGCTGGAGCCACGCAGGAGGCACTGTGGGAGATTGTCACTGATCGTTGCTCAGATCCCTGCACACAAGGTATCCTGGTAAGCGGCGGGTGGCGAGGGGGAAAATCTCTGGTGCCACACGACAAGTCATATCCTCCTTCCCCCTGCCCACATGATAAGGTGCCTGTGGTATGCCCAGCCTATGTCGGGCACATAGTAAAATTAAAGATGACAACATCACAGCCACATGCCCATCCCTGCTGTGAATGAGGCTGTGCTGGGGCTGATTTGCCCTGAGGATACTGGTGGGAAGTGGCACCAACAATGAAACCGAGCGGAATCCAGGCAGAAGTCCATCTGTGTCGGGCACAGTGTATTGCCCGCCGGCCACCTTTTCATTATATATTTGGAATGCTTGCTTTGCTGGGCGGTGGAGTCTGCTGTGATCTCCAACTGTAGCCTTGCCGTTTGCTTGAGGAAGAAGCTGTTGTCAAACCATATTCGCATAATACCTAAATAGAGTTGACTTCGCCGCCATCTTAGAATCATCCACCATTTTGATTCTAACTCCTGTTTTCTGTCCTAAAATGTTAAACTGTGTTTCTGGCTGCAGCAGAGCTAAAAGAACTTTGAACTATGTCAACATTGAGGCTGCTGAGAGCAGAATGTTTGTCCTGTGCTAAGAGACCTTGGAGTCAATTGAACCTCAATTTAAGTGCTGTCTGCACCAATAGCTTCATCCTTATTCAAACATTGGGACTGAATGCTGAACAACTAAAATCGTGTACCTTTGCAGAAATCCATTGTGGTTGTTCTTGAAATTGGACTTACATTAAGCTCAAGACACAAGTGAAGATCAATATGGCCGAGTTAAAGTTGTTACTATTGTATTCTGTCTGTAGGAAAAACATGTCTTGAGCCTGAAAATAATATTGTTGTATTTGTCATGTGAACTGGGCATGAACCTTTTTTGTAACTTATACGTTTGGAGAAGGGCTGGACTAAGGGACCGGGACTGTCTAAATAAAGCATGCTTTGTGATGTCCAGCACTCTCATCCCTCATGGTGTCTGCTGGTACACACTGTGAGGCACTTGAGAGTCAGATAGCTATCTGTACTTTGATTAAAAAGTATACTTGTAACTCTGAACTCGTGATTGGCGTATTTCATTTTGGTGGTACTAAGCCTCGATATTTCCTTTGGTCTTTCAGATGGCTTCCAAATAGGGACCCTCAAGATTGATGTCACCTCGCTGAAAAAGAGATGCGGCTATCGGACCGGGATCGGAGAGTGAAGGGGCCCCTTGTATGAGACGCGACACCTCGGCAGTACTGCACGATCCGATCCCTGGACGGTGAGCAAGCGGTTTGAGAGGACATCTTGACGAGGTTCTCTATATCGAGGCAGGCTCTTTGCCGAAATCGCCAACCATGACGATCCTTTGTAATCCGATCGGACCTACTTTGTTTGAAATCAGGTGAGTCGTGCCCCGATTCCTAAGAATCCTGCTATTGATTGCAGTTTTGCACTTGCAAGTACAAACAACGCCAGGTAACACAAGTAATCTGACATGCCTGGGAAATTGTCATCTTGTTTCAGGGCATTATTCCGCAGAGACAGACAATCGTTGGGACGAGGCCAACCGGCGCCACCCGTTGAGTTGCCAGCTTGTTTAATGTACTGTAAGTACGGCCTAAATAGTATAGTATTTAATGATATTTGGCACAGACAAGCTAGACACGCTTCCGAACTTCAGTGGCCAGTTCATGGCAGTTTTGAAATTGCTCGTTTAGAGTATTTAGAATCTATATGGTTGAAGAAAAAGGCTAGGCCTGCAGCATTTGATGTAATTAAAGATGGGAGAAAGGAAGCTATGCAGCAACTCAGAAGTAAAGAAAAGCATGCGCATAGTCACATGACTAATGCTGAAAAAGCACTATTGTATGATCAACAGAAACAGTCAGAATCTATTAGAAGTATGGAAAGGGCTTTTTCACTTGATGTACAGAAGATATATCCGTCTCAGGATTTTCATGCATTAGATGAACTAATTAACAAATTGTTGAATGAACGTAGAACTGTTGCAACCGCACCTCCTCCCTACGTGCCTCTCCCCGTTGTTTTGCCTCTTCCCGCTGTCTTCCCGCTGTTGCACCTCCTCCCGTCATTGTTCCTCTTCCTTCCGTTGCTGTTCCTGTTCCTGCTTTTGCTCCTCTTCCTATTGTTATTCTCCCTCCTGTATCTCCACCCTAACCGGCAGTTGCTGTTCCCTTAATTCCGTCACCACCGCCAGCGGTAGTGTCTCCGCTACCTATTGAACACGATTTGTCTGAACTTTCTTTTCCAAGTGGTTCTGCTCCACTTGTATAGGTTGAAGGGGCGGGAGCTGATTCAAGAATAGTGACTCGTGGGACAGTATCTAAAGATGTTTTAGTTGCGATTTCTGTGCAAGAATGTATTCCTGAACAGACTATTTTGATATAGGGGATGGGAATGCATTTGGTTGATTTTTGGAGTGATTTGACAGACATGAATGTCCCACAGGGTTTGAGCGATTTGAATGTCCTTGCTCGCTAAAGGGACACTGCGGAAAAAGTACTCGAGCATATTAAGTAGGTATTTGAGTTTAAGAGGGACCTAGATTGGTTACAGAAAGATGGTAATAGACTGGAAGCCTCATATGTGCAGAAACAATTTCTTCCTCCATTGAAACCAGTGAGTGAAGAAACGCGTATTTGCAAAAGAGACGAAGATGATAAGGCAGGGATGGGTGATACATGGGATAACTTGGTACGGATAGATGGAGAAAGGAAGGCTGGTGAGAAACTGCCACAGGTGATACTGGTGTTGCCAGACAGAAAAGTAGCTAAATTAAAAACTCTGGTTCCCGAGAAAAGAATCATATGGGACAAGTTTACGGCTTGTGTACAATTGAAGTCAAAGGGTGCAACTGAGCATTTCAATAGATTTGAGCAAGTATTTTCAGACTTTAGTGATTAAGATTTGAGTACAGAGTCAGGGATAAGACTATTTGTAGACAAGTTTGTACGCAGATTATTGCCTGAAATTCAATCACAGATAATGACTTCTGAAAGTGCTTGGCAAGCGAAATCACAATCTGAAGGATCACATCTGGCTCAGTAATATGAAAATAGAGTTAAATCATAGAAGGAAAGAGTGGAAAAGAAGAAGGGGGACTTGAAAACTAGAGTACTGTTGCAGCAGACCACTAGAGGAGCCAGAGGAGGAAATGCACAGTTTAGAGGCCAATTTACACCAGAGAGTAATGCGCAAATTAGTCCTGTACACATGAACCAATGTGCCTATTTTAGACAGGATGGTCATTGGCGAGCACAATGCCCGATCCTTCAGCAGAGATCGAATAGCACATATGGTGGCATGGGTAGACAATCCAGAGGCCGTCCTGGGAGAGGGATTCCTGGAAAAAGTCAGTTCGCTCAGAATCAACAGTCATCTTCACAGGATAGTCAGCGACATAGTGTTAATAGTGGGAACATTTTCGATAATCCTTCGACTGTCTATTTTCTGAGGATCTTGCATTTGATGATATGCTGTTCCGTTAGGACAGCCCAAAGCAGAGTCTGGAAGCAGTACCTATCCCCGTCGATCAGAAAGGGCCCTACACTGAAATGAAGGTGGAGAATAGGGAACATCTATTTTTGTTAGATACAGGAGCACAGAAGTGTTCTATTGATAATTCAGGGGTTCCAGATATTCCCCTGTCCGGGCAAACAACATTTCTGTAGGGTTCTCTGGTACGCCAGTGGTTAGTCCAGTCTCTCAGCTGGTACCAATTTCACTGGGGCCATTTACTGATTCATGTCTATTTCATTTGACAACAAATTGTGGCGAGAATTTGTTGAAAGAATTGAATGCTGCAATTTACTGTTCTCCGGATGGAGTACATTTAACGATTTTGCCTCAACAAACTTCTGTTCCACAATTTTTGTCTAGACCTTTACCACCTGAATGGAATAAGGTTCCGACATGTCTGTGGGCAGTAAATGACAATGATGTAGGTATTTTGCAAATCGATCCAGTTAAAATTGAATTGAAACCAGGTGTTAAATTACTGTGTATTCCACAATATAAGATTTCGGTTGAAGGTGAGCAGGCTTTGAAAAGTATTATTTCTGATTTTGTACACATAGGTGTGATTGAAGAAATTGAAATTGAAGAAATTGCAGGGAGCGTGTGTAATTGTCTGATTCTACCTGTGTTTAAGAAAGGGGATAATGTGATTCCTTTTCACTTCATTATTGACTTATGTGCTATTAATAAGGTTGTTGCCCCACAGTTTCTGATTGTACCTGATGTTACTACAATATTGACCATGATTCCAGCCTCAGCCACTCATTTTAGTGTTGTGGATTTAAACAATGCCTTTTTCAGTATCCCTGTACATGTTGACAGTCGATTTTTGTTCGCGTTCACCCTAGGGGGATGCTTGTTTACATTTACTTGTGTGCCACAAGGGTACACTGAGAGTCCAAGCGTTTATAGTAGAGCATTGAAGGAACAGCTTGATACACTTGAGTTACCTTCTACTTGCATGTTGTTACAGTATGTAGAAGATTTGCTTCTAGCTGCTGACTCTGAGGTTGCTTGCAAGGACGGCACTGTGTTGCTGCTTATTCATTTCACAGAACATGGTTATAAGGCTTTATTAAACATTTTCAGTATTGTCAACAGGAAGTCGCCTATCTAGGCAACCTCCTGTCGAAGGAGGGAAGAAGACTGACACCTGAACAGATACAAAGCATCTCTAGCATGTCTGTCCCAAATACACAGAAAGAGGTCAGAGGCTTAATAGGTATGGCTTCATACTGTAGACAGTGGATCCCACATTTTTCATTAATGATAAAACCTATGTTGGCACTGGCAAAGAAGGGCATTTCTTTGCCCTTACCGTGGAACATGGATTGCCAGAAAGCTTTTGATCTGCTCAAGGCTGCATTGTGTTCAGCGCCAGTTTAGAGCACACCAAATTATGAAAAGGCCTTTGTGTTGTATATGCATGAATGTGATGGATGCGCTTTGGCTGTTTTCAAACACAGGAACATGGGGGCAAAAATAGACTGTGCAGTTATTTTTCCTCCACGTTAGACCCTGTTGCATGTGCTTTGCTGCTATGTTTGAGAGCTGTTGCTGCTGCCGCTGCATCTGTAAAACAAAGATAGGGTATGGTTCTGGGTCACTCTTTAACCGTGATGGTACCTCACTCTGTAGGTGTTATATTAAACAGAATGCAGACGCAACATCTCACATCAGCACGACTAACTAGGTACGAGCTGAAACTATTTGCACCGCATATCCAAATTAAGATGTTGCTCAATAAATCAGGCCAAACTATTGCCTCTTCCGCAAGAAATTGATTGTAGTGACAAGATCTCACATAATTGCTTCTATACCACAGAACAAGAGACTATGGGCAGAATTGACCTAATTGATACACCTTTAAAGAATACACAAGGGGAGCTGTTTTGCAATGGCTCCTGCTTCAAACTCCCGGATGGTACATCTACTGCTGCTTACGCAATCACTACATTAAGCACTATAGTGGAGACCAAACGAATCCCACAGAATTTTGAGCAGGCCGCAGAGATTATTGCATTGATTAGAGCTTGTGAACTTTCTGAAGGGCTAAGTGTGAACATATATATGGACAGCCGGTATGCCTTTGAGGTAGTTCACAACTTTGGCCGACTATGGGCTGAGAGAGGTTTCTTGACCTTGCATGGAACTAAGATACAGCATGGCACTCTAATAGCTCAGCTACTTTCAGCACTTGCACTTCCTACTCAGTTAGCAATAATGAAGTGTGCTTCCTACTCAGTTAGCAATAATGAAGTGCGCAGCACACCAGAAAGTAACGGTCGATGTGGGAAAAGGAAACACTTTTGCTAACAAAATAGCCAAACAGACTGCCACTGATTTGCATTCCAAAATGTATGTGATAGAATTAACAAACGAGGTCACTAACACTTGTGTGATAGATGTAGGAATTGGTTGTATAAAAGAAATTCAGGCTGACGCCACGCCAGATGAAATTAAACAGTGGGCTGAGGGTCCAGCAAGTTTAGATGATGAGGGTTGTTGGGTAGATAATCAAAAGCAAAAATGGATGCCACCCAATGCTTATGTCACCTCTATGGATACAATGGGCACAGTCCAACTCACATATGTGCCGAAAAGATTTGCAACTATTAGAACCTGTTTGGGTTAATGTGAATATTCCAAAGACTGCTGAGCGTCTTGTCCAAAGTTGCATGGTATGCTTACAGCATAATGTTGGCAAAGTAACACCGACACCAAAGGGTAGTTTTGGTCCCCCCTCCATGCCGTTTGAGGTCATACCCTTTGACTATATTGAAATGGAGCATTGTCAGAATTATAAATATGTATTGGTAGTCATCTGTGCCTTTAGTAAATGGGTTGAAGCTTCCCCTCTAAGAGATGCCACAGCAATGTCAATGGAGAAAGTCATGCTTAAGGAATATTTTCCTAGGTTTGGCATGTCGAGAGTCATGTTGGGATAACTCATGGTGGGTCTGATAATGGTCCACATTTTATCACTGCTGTCATCCTACAAGTATGTGCGGGATTACAGATCGATAAACGGTTCCATTCGGCCGGGCATGCTCAGAGTCCCGGACTTATAGAACGCCATAACGGCATATTAAAGAATAAGATTGCAAAAGTTTGCGCTCAGAGCAACGTGAAATGGCCTGATGCCTTACCAATAGCTTTATTATCAATGTGAACGACTGCGCAATCAAAAACAGGACTCTCTCTGTATGAGATTATCATGGGGAGACCAGCCAACATCTGGAACATACCAAAACCCAAGTTGTTACTGTGACCAGTTAACTCAAAACTTGTATTTGATTCATCAACAGGTGCGAGAAGCCTTCCCAGTAAAATACAAGGGTCCAGGTCATCGACTTCAACCTGGTGACTGGGTTCTATTAAAAGCCTTTAAAAGAGCCTCCTGTCTCGCACCACGCTGGAGAGGACCACATCAAGTCCTCTTGGCCACACAGACTGCTGTCCGAGTCACCAACAAGAAGAACTGGATCCACGCGATGCGCGTGAAGAGGATTCCATTTCCTCTGGCCTAAGACAAAGGCAAGGAGTAGGGAATTGGGGATCTTGATGCTCACAACAAGCCTGCTCTGATCGACACAGAAGGTGTCCATGGAATCCTTCCTGAGCCCGTGGGGCCTGGGGAGACTGCTGATTTGTCAACGGAATAACTTCCTAAACCCATGGGGCCTGAGGAGATTGTTGCTACTTCTTTGAATTCTTCTTCACCATCGAGCAATCATGCTTCGCCTTCCTCATTGTCTTCATTGCCTTCAGGAAATGACGACACTCTGTTTTCAGATCACACCGTACCTGGAGTCTTAAGGTACGATCTGCGACCACCGCATTGAACTTACAGTACAGCATTGGCTGTGCCTACAAGAAACCATCGTTGAGCCAGTCCCTCATCACTCTTCTGCTGAAAATAAATAAGAGGTGGGGACCGGCAAAGTTACCTTCAATCAACATAGGCCACGTGGTCAGGAGCCACCGTCGGATGAACTAAAAAATAAAGCCTAATGGAGAGGCTTCTTAACAGACTCTGAGAAACAATGCCCATTTTTAAAGCCACTCATACAAAAATGAATGTTGGCCACTTCTCTGATGATGAATCTGCCCATCAAGGGTCATGGTCCCCGAGGACCAAATGGCTACTAGTTACAGTAGTAGGATTATTTTTAATAGTATTGACATTTGGGTTCTGGAACCCCTAAAATGTACATCCGCTTGACGATTTGTTTCCAACTAGTATCTCCACTGTGTCTCCACCTTATGTGCATCTGCACACGCTCCTCCTCGAGACTTCCACCATAGAAAGGGCTATTATAATAACACTCTTCTGATGATCATGAATGCTACCCATGCGATTCTAAACAAAACAAATTGCTGGGTGTGTTCACATTTGTCACAACATGGGGAAAAGGGACTGGGCTGGTACATTCATCCTCTTCCTTTAGCTACTGCTTGCGATGCCTCGCTCAGGGCACTATTCATTGGCCGTTGGAATGATAGTATTTATGGGAACTTTTACGGGACTAGTTTGAATGAATTTGAGAAACGAGTTTTGACACCTTTAGGATGTTCTCTCTTTGCAAATAGGAGCAAGCTCAATGCTGCTTCTATTAGGCCTTCTGACAGATTTTCTAGACCTTTCCAATCACTGATCACCTTCAAGATGACTCCTGTAGGCAATAAGGACGCCATACCTCCTTCCTATACTATCAACCATAGTCCAAAAACTGTTCCATTCTATATACAAAGAAAGGGTTACATTTGAGGGATGTACGAATATTGCAGTGTTAACCAGTGTGGATAGACCGTTGTATGTAGGAGATCCTGTTTACTTTGTTTGTGGCAATGAGGCCTATCCATGGCTACCCAGAGATTGGCAGGGTACTTGTTACTTGGGGATATTGTTGCCAGGAGTATAAATTGCCACCACCACCGAAGTTTCTAAAGCTCATCCAAGGATATCAGAAGATCAGCAAGGGTATTAGAGAAAACCATCAATAGGACCACTGATATTTTGTACAACATGACACTAGAGCAAAAGGCAATTAGATTAGTAGCCCTCCAAAATAGAATGGTGTTAGACATCATTTTTGCTGAGCATGGTGGAGTATGCAAAATGGTGGGATCTGCATGTTGTGTTTTTGTACCCGACTCCTCCCCCACCATCTTTAAGGCAATTCAGAATTTACATACTCTAAGTACTGAAGTACATGTCCCAGAGGGAAATTGGAATCTAAGTACATGGTTCTGGGACTTGTTGAGATCTTGGGGTTGGATAATCTTTGCTGTCTTAATGGTGATCCTTGATATTTTTCTGTTCTGCTGTTGTTGTATACAATGTCTGCCTGTCATATGTTCCATGATGGGAGGATGCTGTGCACAAGTAATAGGTACACCGGGACCTGAGAAACAAATGCCCGAAAAAGTGACAAATGCCTTAATAGGGCAGGAAATTGCTATCAAAGAGTTAATGGCGATTGATGTCTTAGAAATCAGTGACTCATGGTGTTCTAATAGCGACACATGGTTTTTGTACAGTCAAAATGATTGAGAAATGCTTTTGGCTTAAGCCAAAAAGAGGGTTTGTCAAACCATATTCGCATAATAAAGTCTGATAATGAATATTGGCCTAAGCTCCTTCGCATTTATACTGAAAACCATGTTTAAACAGACCTAAATAGAATTTTACATCTTAGAATCATCCACCATTTTGATTCTAACTCCTGCTTTTTGTCCTAAAATGTTAAACTTTGTTTTTGGCTGCAGCAGAGCTAAATGAACTTTGAACTATGTCAACATTGAGGCTGCTGAGAGCAGAGTGTTTGTCCTGTGCTAAGAGACCTTGAAGTCCAATTGAACCTCAATTTAAGTGTTGTCTGCACCAATAGCTTCATCCTTATTCAAACATTGGGACTGAATGCTGAACAACTAAAATCGTGTACCTTTGCAGAAATCCATTGTGATTGTTCTTGAAACTGGAGTTACATTAAGCTCAAGACACAAGTGAAGATCAATATGCCGAGTTAAACAAAATTGTTACTATTGTATTCTGTCTGTATGAAAAACATGTCTTAAGCCTGAAAACAATATTGTTGCATTTGTCATGCGAACTGGGCATTATCCTTTTTTGTAACTTATTAGTTTGGAGAAGGGCTGGACTAAGGGACCGGGACTGTATAAATAAAGCATGTTTTGTGATGTCCAGCACTCTCTTCCCTCATGGTATCTGCTGGTACACACTGCGAGGCGCTTGAGAGCCAGATAGCTATCTGTACTTTGATTAAAAAGTATACTTGTAACTCTGAACTCGTGATTGGCGTATTTCATTTTGGTGGTACTAAGCCTCGATATTTCCCTTGGTCTTTCACTGTGTACTTTGGTGAGGGGCAGAGTGCTGGTGATCTGGATCTGGCCATGAATAAACAACGCCACGACACAGAGGATTGGGTATGCTGGGCTGTGGGTTAAATAGCCGCCGGCATTGACAGAGAAACCTAGCACACTTCCTCCTTGCACACCGTATACTGCTGGGCCCACGAGGTGCGTGGGTTGTCTGATGGGGTGGGCGCCTTGTAGCACCACAGGACATTATTGCTAGATATGCAGCGGCGGTGTTGGTCATGGTGAACCCTAAAAATCAGGCTAAAATGGACCAGTATGCTCGATCAGATGCAGTAACCCCTTCACGGCGTTCTGACCAGAGCCCCTCATAGCTGGATGTAGCAGCCCTTAACCACATTTTGCAAGCTCTAAAGAACAGCACATACTACTTAGGCACAGCCATCGATGCACTTACCTGTAAAGTGGATATCTCTGCTGTGCAAATTGACAAATTGTGTGGTTGAATGACCAAAGCAGTAAAAAGAATCAGTGAGGTGGGGGATAAGGTGGTGGACCTGCAGCGAGAGGTCTCCCAACTACAACAAACTGTAAATAAAATTGCAGCGAAAACGACGATCTCGAAGGGAGGTCACAGCATAATAATGTGCGCATCCTCGGGGTCCCGGAGTCTACTTCCATTGCCAATATGGAGCAAGTCATTGAAAAGCTGCTTATGGAGGTCCTGGCTAACCCTCTGATCTCAATGATGTGCCTGGTGGAGCGGGAACATCGCTCCTTGGCGGCTAGACCTTCTCTTGGGGCTCCTGAGCATCCTATCATTGCCCAAAATGTTAATTACTAGGATAGAGAGGTTTTACTCAAGGTGGCCAGAGATAAAGGTGAGTTATACTGGGGCTCTCGAACAATCCGGTTATTCCCTAACTTTAGTTTCCAAGTACAGGAACAAAGGAAAACTTTTCAGTCGGTTAAAAACATCCTGCGCCGAAAGGGCATCCCCTATACAATTTTATATCCAGCTAAACTTAGACTAATACATTTGTGCAAAACTACCTTTTTTACCTCTCCCACGTCAGTGGGGCAATTTTCTTTTCTTTGGAGCTACCTGACTCTCACCGCTCTCCAGCCTCTGCACACTAGCGTTCACCTGGTGGCCACAGGAGGCGACTCATGGCTCAGGTTCTTGCCCAAGTAACTCCTCTATATACTTGATGCAGGTTCTTAAGCTTTGACATGACAATGTGTTCTTCTCAGGAAAGCTGAATACTGTGCTGTTGGTGCCCACGCCACATGGAGCCTGTCGACTGTCAGCTGTCACTGCGGGTGTTGTGGGTTTTGTCTTTGTTGTTATTGGGTTGTTAACTGGGTTGGGATAGTGCTGTATGTTTTGGTTTCTGGTGTGGGTGGGCTGGTGTGGGTGCAGCTGGGGGGGGGCTGTTGGGGCAGATAGGGGGTATGGTATCAATTCTCAAAACTGGATCCATATTCAAAACCATTCCAAAGTACAAAGCGCCCATTCAGCTTGTTAAAGCTATCGGACATGATCGGTGTGACGGAGTTGGAATTATTTCTTAGCAGCATACACATGGTGCTGGGGCAGGTGAGGAATTGACTATATTGACATGGAATATTCGGGGGCTGTCCAAGAAGAAGAAACGTTGCCTGGTCATGAACCAAGCTAAGTGCCATAGGATTATTGTCCTCTGCCTGCAGAGGGCCCACTTACTTGGGGATGCTGAACTTCCTGGAGCTATGGGGTGGGGAATTCACAGATACAGCTCTGCATACTCCTCCCACTCCAGAGGGGTTGCGACATACATTCACAAATCACTACATTTTGACTTACATGAAAAGGTCTCAGATAAGGAGGGCTGTTTCCATTACTAGCAGGCAAGATTTCTGGTAGGCGACTCATTCTGGTTAACATCTATGCACCAAATGTCAACTCTCCCGACTTCTATCATGAATGTGCACCTCATTTGTATAGGTTTCCCTCCCATGAGGTGGTTTGGGCAGGGGATTTTAATGTCACTTTGCCACTTTGCCGTCTGGAAGAAAAACCATACCTTAAGAATAAAGCTTGGTGGCGCCTCCTTCTCCCACTTAGCCGTAAAAACCTGGAACAACATCCTGAAAGAAATAAGAAACACCAAAGACCACTTTGCAATTCAGTAAACTAACAAAAACCTGGCTCTTCAACATCACAGATGTAAACTGAAAAACCAAATCCACCGAACGGGAAACACTTTGAAAAGGATGACAAACCTAGGACGACAATAACAACATTTAAAACCAAATAAAGAAACTCTTACCACAACAAGATAGACGACACTATGTCAAATAGGACACAAAGGACACCCATACGGACAGAATCCAGCGTCCCTAGACAACTCCCAGCTAACAAATCTAGGACGACAAAGACAACATCTAGGACCGAATAAAGAAACTCTTACTACAACAAGAGAGGCCCATAAAGACGGAATCCAGCGTCCTTAACCAACTACCAGCGAACAACCTTCACCCGCTCGATCGATGCTAGTATAGGTCATACCTGTATAAAGTTGGGTTAACATTAGCACGTGCCACACTAATTAAGTTGTGGATATTAACAGAGGCATTGACCAAAGAAAGTTGTGATTGTAGGCAGACGCTGCCCTGGACATAAGTATAAGCGCTAGCACTGCGACATACCAAAGGGAGTAGGAGCGGTAACATGAATGAGCAATCGAACAAGATGATAAAGGATGAGCAGGCCTCAACACATGGAGGGAGGAAACCCGGACTTAGCGATGCCGCCCTCCTACTAGACTAAGAATGCTCACTGGGCTAAACTGCAGGGAACACACATACGCCTGCCCGCCCTGCATACAAACAGGGGCCACACAGGCAGCTGGTTGCCCAACATGGGCAAGGTTATGCATATGAACGGATGCCATATTGGAAATGGACCGTGAGTATCGTACAGCCCCTGAGCTGAACATAGACACAGAGACACCCACACACCCCACCTGATTAGAATACGCAAATTTGGTGCCTGACTTCAAGACAGGAATGCCAACTAACCAACCCACTAACAACTTCACCCTCTCCATACACCTCTCAAATTCTAATCAAACACAACCACAAACTTACAACGCAGCAATCTGCAAAAACTTCACCACACTGCAACAACAAACAAAGCACACATAGACCCCACGACAGCACACAACGTCTTCCGACAGTATAATCCCAGCCTACGGAATTCCGGGCTGAGGCTGCCAACAGCACATCACTGCTCTCTTGCACTTCTCCAGCTCATCCCCACTAACACCCCCACCCCCCTTTCATTCAGAACCACCAGAGCGCCAGGGGACCACTCTGGTGGTGATAGTGCGCTGTACAAATATCCTTTAACATTAACATAACTATCTTTATATCAGAGTGGATCGACTCAGGTGGTTCTCCCAAAGGCAGCAGTAGCATAGGGGTATATAGCCAAATTGCATGGGTTAATAGATGCATGGAGGCACCTCAACCTGGGGGTCAGGGACAATTCATTCTACTCTGGGCCCCACAACAGAGCCTCATGGATTGTTTATATTATGCTCTCTATGTCTTTAGCCAGAATGACACATTCAGCTGAGATGCTACCTAGGACCCTATCCAACCACTCCCAAGCAGTAATTGCGATACAATGCCTTGATCAAGTGCCAAGGTCACTTCACTGGAGGTTCTGGGCTTGTGTCCTGGAGGATGCTGTGTTTCATGATGGTGTTAAACAGGTTATACAGGAATTTTTTCAAATTAACGAGGGATCAGTTCCAGATCCTAGAGTCATATGGGAGGCGTTCTAAGTCTACATAAGGGGTTGTTGTATATCAGGGGAGGGCAGGGTCCTGAATTCCTTGCATAGAACCTTGGCTCAGCTGGAGGGTCAGATTAAAGACCTTGAACAGAGACAAATGAGGGTTGGTGATCCTGATGTCCCCGGACTGCTGAGAAAAAAGTGGAAGGAGCACCTTGAGGCATCATTTAGGGAGGAGAGATATTTGGGGGACCCAATAGCAGTGTACAGCTACACGGAAGCAGATAGACTCAGTCATACTCTGGCATTGGCAATTCGCAGAGAGAGGAGACATGAAGGTATACTCGAGGTGGAAGATCCTGATGGGAACTTAATCAAGGACTCAAAGTGATCAACATATTGTTTTGTGAGTACTACAGGCGGCTGTACTCTGCCCAAACAGACCTGTCCCCATGAGACATATGGCATTACCTGGATTATGTTGTGCTGGGTTGGCTGGATTCTGTATAGGCTGATCTTCTAAATTACTCCCCATCTGAAGAAGAGATATGCCGGGTGATTAAGTCCACCCTAGTGGCAAGGCCCCCGGGATAGATGAGATAACAGCAGAACTATACAAGGAACATGCACAACTGTTAGCTCCTCACTTGGGCCACAGGTATGAGTTCTCTATGTCGAATTGACTCCTTCCGGAATCCACAAGAACAGCCTTGTTTTCCTTGCTCATAAAACCTGAGAAGGACACCTGTCAATGTTCATCCTATAAACCCTTGTCTTGAGAAACACGGACAATAAAACAATTGCTAAGTTACACAGACTCCTTCCACAAATGCTGGCTTTAATCCTCCCAGACCGGGCGGGATTCATTCAGGGAAGATCCACTCGGAACAATTTATGACAGCTGTTCTTAGTGATGCATACATGATGAGATTCCCATAGTGGTTGCGGCTCTCAAAGCGGAAAAGGCATTCAACTCTGTCAAGTGGCCCTTCCTGTTCGAGATTTTATGTCAGTCTGTTCTGGATTTAGTGTACCTCCACTGGGTTTGTCTTTTCTACACATCCCACGGGCGATGGTATTAAAAAATCAAATTTATCCAATTGCATTACTCCCACCAGAGGCACCTGCCTGGAGTTGCCCCCTGTATCCCATTCTGTTTGCTCTTGCAATAGGATCTCTGGTTTGTATTGTCAGAATAGCATGCTCATAGAGGGGTCACGCTGTATTCACAGATCTCGACCATATCCTTTTATGCTGATGACATGCTACTCTGTGTCAAAAATCCCAAGCTAAATCTGCGCCCTCTCGTTCATGACATTTCTCAGTTTGGAGACTATTCTTGGCTCCGGATAAATTGGTCCAAATCTGAAGTGCTGCCACTTACTGCAGCAATTGACACCAAGGACATAGTGGTGGACTTTTGATGGTGCCCTAGAGGCATAAGATATCTAGGCATCAAGATATCAACATCCCCAGCTACGCTATATGAAGATAACTACTTGTCGGCACTAACACAACTGGAACACAAGGTGGAGGCATGGATTCATCTCCCACTATCTCAACCGGCGAGGCGTTCCTTGGCTAAGATGGTAGTTGTACCCTAAATGTTATATATCTTTTCTAATATACCAGTCATCCCCCCCTCATGGCTCTGGAAACAGGTCAAGAGCCTGCTGCGGAGGCTGGTGTGGGCTGGCAAGCAGGCTAAGGTTACCCTCGATCTTGTGACCCTCCCATATGAGGATGGTGGGTTGGAATATCCTGACTTGTTTACCTATTATCATGCAGCGTAACTCATCGTTTGAGCTTTCACATACTACAATGAAAAAGGTGATAGGCTGGCCAGATGACTTGAAAGAGTTGCTTGAGGGGAAGAGGAGTAGACTGCTGAAGCGAGAGGTACAACCAATTGCTACTACGTGTTGGCCCTGGGAAAGAGACACAGCTCCTGCACAGGAAGTTTAAGTCAAGATTATGCTATACATGCAGTACAAAGGGTTGGGATAAGTCATGAGGCAGTGTTCAAGGCACACTTTCTTAGAAGTAAGTGTTCACACCCTTGGAGACGTGGTTCACGAGGGATGATTCATCACGTGGGATCAGTTGAAGGAGAGGGGTTCCTGGAACACTGTGACAATGTTGTTATACTTTCGGCTTAGGGAGACTCTCCGGGCGATATGGGCGAACCAATCCCCTTTGGTTCAGTTTGTGGTGGCCTCCCCCTGGAACCTCCAGGATGGTATCGTCCCTTTATAAGTTGATAAAGGCAGAGAGAGGGGTACAACATGCCCTGTTCAGGGCAAAATGGGAGGCGTCCTTGGGGAGGGTACTACCGGACTCCCATTGGTGAAAGATATGTTTACTGTCGTGGAAGATATCATTGACTAACAAATACTGTCTCATACATATCAAATTCTTACACCAAACCTATTACTCCTCTGCGCAATTGAAGAAATACTATTCAGATAGGTGTGTGGCCTGCCCAAGGTGCCAAATGGATCCGGCAGATTATATGCATGTGGTGTGGAAGTGTACACTTTTACAATCCTTCTCGGTGCAGATGCATGGGATAATGGAGGAGATGATCACAGCTTTCCCTCATATCCCGCCCGAGTCTTGGCTGTTGGCGTGGTTTGAGGGGGTTTCCAAGCAGGAATGGAGGCTGCTGGGGATGGCTTCAGTGCTGGCAAGAACCCAAGCAGCCAAAGCGTGGACGAAACAAGTGGCTCCCTCTGTACAGAGATGGTTGTCGACCTTGAACTCATGTGAGAGACGAGAAGTAGCATACACCTCAAATCTACCCAGTGGCAGTAGGCCCTTGGACTATTGGTCCCCCTTGTGCTCGCATATGAACAGAGACAATGTGGGTTCCGTGGTAGCTGAGGATACAGATGTGCCATACTATCAGCTGAATGCCCATCTGACCCACTGGGGGGCAAGGGGCGGGGATGCAAGTGGTAGGGTGCTCATGCATAGTAAAAACGACAAGAGGAGAGGGTTAATGGACTATATTGGACTATGTTACAGCTGGGTGAGATGTGGAGAGGCGACATGATATGCTATGGTTTGGCACGATTTCGGTATATGTTTGAGAGGTTAAGTACCGTACCAATGTTTTGGGGTGGGGTGGGGTGGTATGGTATTAGGTTTGGGATTGTTGTTGTTTCCTTGTTTTTGGGATTGCATGTAATTGGGAGTTGTTTGTGATGAAACATGTGATGAAACATGAGAAAAGCAATAAAGAAAGTAAAAAAAGAGCATCATTTGGCAACACAGAGCTGTTACATGTAGATACACACATAGCTGGCTCCCCACTGCCACATTTTGGTCATTTGCATGGTGGAGAGAAAATGTTCAGGGCAAACGGCAGCGTACACACGTGTACACTTCCTTTTGCTCTGGAAATTTTCACTCCACCATGCAAATGAGTAAACGCTGCCTGCCATAGACAGATTGGAGGCAACGTTTACAATTACAATTAAACACTGCCTACCAAGTTCGCGTTGCAGGTAGCGTTTAATTTTAAATGCTGCCTTCCATGCTGGCCAGCTTTATTCTGGCTCATGAAACCAGCGGGCTCCATTGGAATCCCCAGAATTTGAGCTGGCATGAAAATGCCTCCCGGGCAAATTGCTGGGCCATTTGTATGGCAGAGCGAAAAGGAGGTGGCGTAAAAGAAAATTGCGTTTTGCCCTTCCTCTCCACCATACAAATGTCTGAAAATTAGCCCCAAACTTAATCACAGGTATAAAACTCTTAAGCAAGACCTTTATGCATGCAATTTACTTTATGGTTCATTGAAAATAATCTCCTTAGTGTCTGTTACTGAGTGTTCAGCTCATGTACCCTCTTTTGTGAGTACTATTGAAGAGAGAATCCCAGTAACTCACACCTTGCATGATATAAATGCATCTTGCATTTGTTGTCATTGACTACTAGGGATGGGAAAACCCAGAGATGGTTGTAGGTTATTACATTAATTGGATGCAACTCAGGGCCTAATTCATGGAATTATCTGCATGGAAAATCGGGACTTTGCGTGCCATTCGGGAGCGCAAAACCCTGTTTGTCGATTCATGTAATCGACTGTGCTGACTTTTCCGGAACTTGCGTGGACTTCCCGCAATTCTGGCAAGCCTCTGCGAGCAGTCAAGCGCCTTGCGCGATACTCCTCGCAGAGTGTGGGTTGGGCCTACACAGAGTGCTAAATAAGGGGTGAAACATAAAATGAGGAAGAACAAGGGACAACGTGGGCGTGTTCAGGGACGACCTGCCGCGAGGTGATCGCAGGCCCTAACTGCGCACAACTAAGCATACTCAAGGAACCGACCGTGCAACATCACCTGCCCTGGATCTATTCGCCATGTGAAAGCAGGCATAAGGCCCGAAATGCACCGCGCAAAGGTAAGGCCTGATCAGGAATACAGTGGTGCGTACTCAGAGTCGGGTGCTGATCACAGGTAGGTGCACGTATGCAGAGTAGCGCGGTGCAGGCGCGTTTTACAGGCTGGTTCGCACCCAGATTGACTGTGAAATTACTCGAGTTACGGAAAATGGTGTGCATGTTGTCAGAGGACCCTAAGCATTGTCGTCAGGGTGTTGGTTTGGTTGCAGCGGACCCCACGCAGGATTGACAGGGTGCACGAGTTCATGCCTGAACACGACGCATAGGTAGGTATTAGTAGCTACATTTGCTTGGCGGGGGCTTGTTGGGGGAATTCCAGCTGCGATTTGCGCATGTTGTAACTTTACGGGAAGGATTCCATGAATATGCGCATCGCACTCAGGTGCCTCATGCGCAAGGTGGCACGCAAAGTCTTTCTCGCTGCATGAACTTTGCAGGTTTTATGTGCACTTTTTCTATGAATTGTGCACTAAGTGTGCAACACATGCTCTGTCTTTTTATGACTGGGGAGGAGAAGTAACCATCTTAATGGCCTACATGTCAGAGCACAAAAACATAGCAGGGGGGGGTTGCTGTGAGATGGCATTTTTCAACAGCCCAACACGGTGCTGCATGTGCACAGGGGATACCAGAATTGTGCATGATAAATTCAACACATCATTGGTGCATTCAGCACCGTCTCCAACGTATCACACTAGCGTGCAAGATCAAGTTGTTCATGTTCATGTAGTGTAGCTGGACGGGAAGGAGGTTCCGCCACTGTATCTGGAGCAGCAGGGGAAGGGGTGCAGTTTGGATCTACTGATGATCCTGGGCAGAAAACACAGAGTGTAGAGGAGCAATTCCTAGTCTCCACAACCACCCACGTCCACTGATGAGTCTGAGAACAATGATGAGGATTCATCTGAGTACAGGATACAGCACGTGATTTTGAAAACCCCTGAAACAAAGGAAGGGGAGGGCAATGCCACAAAAGCAGAAATGGGAGCGTTAGTAAAATACTCCTGGACCCCTTGTCTATAGTATTTTTCAAACACAGCCTGGCAGATCTGCAAGTAAAATGCAGCAGTGCTTTGCTGCCGTACCACCATCATAGTCTTCACTATCCGATGAGCATAGGATGAGCATCGGATAAGCCTTAGACCAGCACAACCTTCTCAAGTGTGGAGTTTCCTCAAACAGGACAAAGAAGAAAAACATTTCACCACCTGTGCTCTGTGCAAGTGAACTATCTGTTGAGGGAATGCTGGAACCAACTTGGGATTCATGCATTTACAGTCTCGGGAGGATAGCTCAGCGGCAACGTGCTCGCCTTGGAAGCAAGACAACATGGAGCAACACAGGTATGATCCCCGGGTACGCGCTTAGAAACCTCTGGGTATTAGGCACATTATAAATAACCAATCATATCATACCATGTGATACGGCACTATGGATTAAAATGGCATGAACTCCCACGCCCATACTGTCACCCCTGAAGACATAGCTGCCGTGCCATCATACGCGACACCAAGACCCAGCTCTCTTTCCCAGAAGCACCGAGTGCAAACAGGTTTCGCACGGATCCTCTCTGTGCCAGGTCAGTGTAATGATGCCTTTCAGCATGGATAAAGATATCATATTTACCATGACAAACTGTGCTCGGTCAACAATAACCTGGTGGTAATGATCACTATGGATCTCCTGTTATATTTTTCAAGAATAAAACAATTCTTGACATTTTATGGGACCACTTGATCACTGTTGGCTAATGCCTAGTTGGTGTTCTTTTGACCTAAGACTGTACTGGAGGTGTATGACAAGGTTCTTTTCACATTGGCACAGGCATTAGATCAGACTGAGGGCCAACAAGTCCACTTTTCCCTGAACATGTGGACCAGTGGACAGAGCATTATCTGCATGGCTGTTACTGAACATTGGATGAAATACTCTTCCCGTGCCAGCAAACAGGGGTCTCTGAGTACACCATGGGGGCACCAAGTGTATGCAGTTTGCGGCTAGCCCACATAGTTCATGCAGGGAATTGATGGTAGAGCTGACATGTGGGTGAATGTTGAGGAGGAATTAGAACAATGACTGAGCACCCAGCAGCTGCAGCTGGGGATTGTTGCAGCTGACAGTGGGTCTAATACCCTCAATGGCCTATGATCAGACGCGGTCATGCATGTCCTTTGCTTTGCACATGTTCACCTTGTGATGACACATTCTATCAGCATTTGGCAGCCTGTGAAAGAAATGATTGCTGTGGCCCAGAAGATAAGCTCACTCTTTAGCCAGACCTACAGTAAATGAAATGTGCAGGGGAAATGTAAAGGTGTACCACAACTTGGCACAGTCCAGCTTGAAGCCCACATTTCCACATCCTGGAATTCTCCTTTGCACACGTTGCATAAGCCAAGTAATGTTGATCTCATATTCTGCTTGTGTCTATATATATTTTTTGTGTGATTATTTTGGAAGCTGTCCGTATTCCATACAGCACACCGTGCATCCTTTGGACAAGGTACACGATTAATTAAACAATGATATGATATGATATGATATGGCATTTGTAACGCGCCTATACACAAGTGTTTCAAGGCGCAAATGAAAACAATTTAAACAATTTACAATGCTAGACACAATTGTGGGAAACCTGTACTAAGAAAAAGCACAGCCAAATAACCGGTTATCTGGGATAGTTCTCGCTAAGGGGGCCTTACAACCACTTTGTAGCTCAATGCACCTGTCACAGTGGAGCCATAAATTCTTTTGTATACCAGTCTGGTCCCACCCACAAAGACAGTGCAAAATACCAAAATGCATGGCAATTCTCCTCTGGACAAGAGTGCCATCAGCAACTCCAGACATGTGTCTCAGCCTTGTTGAGCGTCATCACAATCAGGAAATGTTAGTGTGGAAATTGCCTGTACCTGACTGCTTCAAGTTGACCGCTTTAAGCGTTAAATGGTTTTAGAATTGTTAGCATATATAGCGATTAGCTAACAAGGAATTTTATTAGACACAAGACATATGATTTAAGATATCTGTGTGTCCATTTATGTTTATTGTTTATGTTTATTGAGTTTATATAGCGCTTTACACCAAAGCGTTTTACAGAATAACAACAGGTACAGTAGTGAATGAAGCATAGTTTACAAACTGGCATGAATTTTACACTGCCGAACATATTACATTTTTGCTATCTTGTAATGTGAGGAATTACCACATCCTTGCCATTTTAATATTCTGACTAGCCTTTGCTTTTATCACTTGGAGAGATATGTTTTTTTAATGAATGTTTCCTTTTAAAAGCCTCCTTGATATTTCCAAACTGAAATTCTAAAGTTTTGCTTTGAACAGGACATACAAATCATTCATTTGATGTCAAGTCAATGTACTGCCTTAGTTTAAAAGATGATTTTTAGGCCCCACTTTACATCAGTGAGAGAACACACATTTTTAAGATGGGCAGTTCTTCTGCTAGCATATCAAGTTCAATAACCTTGTGTGATGAATTCTTCTATTATAAATATCACCTGCCATGAACTCACTACACTGTCACAGATTTTAGAGTATTAAAAAAATACCAGAAATAGCCTAGTTCAAAATTAGTTACTCCCACATATTTCTATCATAAAAAACTTCGGCTCTGTAGGGTGTGCACAGACAACACCTGCATCAGTGGAAGCATTGCTATAAGATGTCATTACAAACCTGCATCAAAGTATTGAGCGCAAATATAAGCACACATTTACAGTAATTGATTGAGGCACATTTCTTGACTGTGCATAAGGCGACTGCATGCATCTGTGATTCATCAGGAAATAGCATTTGACTAAACAGAAGCTGCATGCAGTAGCCCTGACATTGTCAAACCATAAATATAACTCACAAAACGGTCTGGGAGCACCTCTACCGAGAACACACAAGTCCAAATAACCTGCTCTTTGCGAAGGCTCCCAGACCTTTTCAGGAACATGGGGTTTCACCCTCAGTTACCCAGGGTAATCTGGACGTGGACCCCTTGCTCTATGTCCGCATAGAGAGGCAAAGCTTCACCTTACAGAGAAGGCCCAACAAGGCTGAAACATGTGTCTGGGTTTGTAACGTCTTTGTCTGGTCAATTGATAGGCATTCAGTCCTGGGCGAATCTTTGTTTTTTGAGGAGAAGTTTTTTTCCCTTTTTTTGGTAGTTGTCGTCACTTCAGATAACTTTATTGTGACTGTAGCAATAATAGAGTTCAACTTAGTTGTATGTTTGGGTTTCTTTCTGATGTGTGCCAACTATGCTGTGTATAAAGTTTTGTTGAAATGAGACTTCTTCACATTTTCCTTTTTGAAAGTAATCTTTTCTTTATTTTCTCTCGACACGTGTTTCACCATGTGTTTAACATGGATCTTCAGGAGAGAATCCTTTCCTTATTTTTAGGATGTATTCCCTTTATAGTTTTGTCTCCTTTGCTGTTAGTTGTCACAGCTGTCAAAGATCCTTGAGAAAATATAATTGACGATTTCCTTCTTGCTTGAGGGATGGGCTTGTCTCCTTAGTCGCCGATCCACAAACTCATGAGTTTGCGGATCAGCGTCTGAGGGAATAAACCCTAAAAATAAGGAAAGGATTCTCTCCTGAAGATCCATGTTAAACATAGGAGTCTGGGTTTGTTGATGGTGCTCTTGTTCTAAGGAGAATTGCCTAGCATTTCCGTGTTGGACTGCCTAAGCGGGTGGGACCAGACTGATATGCAAATGGATATTTCTCCTCAGTGAACTGTACAGTGAGCTAAAACGTGGTTGCGCACACTCCTGGGTGGGCATCTCCCCATAGAGCAGGCTAGTTTGCCGTGTTTATTCTCTGCTGCTTACATTTAACTCCCACGTGCTGCCCGAGTATGATGTTGCAATAAACTAACTACATTTTGACCTCAAAATGGCAGCACATCACATCAGTAATAGCCTTTATGTTGAGTGCTTACTGAACTTCATCTGGGAAGTGTGACGTGAGCATGTGGGAGTGGAGCACGGGTGGATGCGGGCAGAAGGTAGCCTGCACCACCACAGATTATGAAACCTTGGGATTGTATTACTAACCTTCAAATCAGATCCTCAATGAAATAAGGAACAGCCTCTTCATGCTTCACCAACCCACACCTGTCACCAATCAATAATTACCAACCACCCAGTTTCCTAACCCTGGTTTCCTATTTTTAATTTTGGCCTGTCTAAAAACACCATCACTTAGACAGAAGGGTTTGAGGGGCGTCAAATTCACCCACTTTGTGTGCCAAACTGTCCCTCTTTAATGATCCCAAACATTGACATGTGTGCGTTATCGCAGTCTCAGTGTCAGGAAAACCACAAGCTCATGACACCATTCACTAACCTGACATCTACCTACCTCAAAGCGTTCAACCTGTTGTGAATCCAAGCAGAATAAAGTAATGTTTTCTGAGTGATGATCCCATTGAAATTAAAGGGGTGAACATCCTAAGAGGGAAACTGAATGTGTGGAGGGAGCTTATCGGGAGGGTGACACCATCCCAATGAGGGTGTGTTGAGAGGTATACCCCTTTCTCCAACCTCAGGTCGCCCCCTAGGTCATACTCCCATCTGCATACAGAAATTCAGGTAACTTTCAAGTACCATAAACTTCCCTGTTCAATCACCTCACTTTAAGCAGTCCCCTACTCCTGACTCACTGCCTCCCCTTGCGCTTACACCCACAATTACCAGAGGCTGCTCACACTGCCACTTTGGCCTCAAGACATTGAGCTCATGGCCCTTGGAATGTGCATCTATAGCTGGATGGGATTTCACCAGAATAATTCTGAGTCCAAATAACCGGACAAACTGAAGAAGATGGCAAGGTGCTGTTTTATTAAGAATGATCTAAAACAGTGAGTATACAATGAACATAAAAGGACATGCGCTCCTTCTCTCTGCAATTTCCACAAAAAATGCAATTGTATTCTTCTTTGTGCATCATATTACGTGGCAATAGTGAAAAACCTATCAAGGGTTGGGATTGGTCAAGGGACACATCTAGATATGCAATCATATAGGCACTAGGTTTGTTATTAGCTGTCCGATATCAGGTGGACAACTTATGCCTACCTCTTCATATGTGCCATTTATGAAAAATCAGTTACACAGTGTTTCATTGGTTTCTTAAGCTGTAAGGTCCTTCCTTATGCAGAAAGATACAATTAGTTTGGCACACTTGTTCCATGTCTGGAACATTTGGTTCAATTAGCAGTACGTAAACCAAGACCCAGGTGCAAGTAGATAGGACATGAGACTGCCCTACCACCCAATTAGTCCAGCATCTCTCATCACCCATGTCTTCTGCCATGATCTTTATACTTGGCCTTGCAGAGTATTCTAGTCCTGGGGATGCAACGGGAGTGAGTGCATTCACTATCCTTTTTCCATCCTCGACTCACATGACAAGAGACCACAATTCTGTTCATTCTGCCAGCTTTTAAATATTTAAAATGAATTAAGTCTTGGCAACCTTTGTGTTCTTTCTTGCACCTTAACGTGAGAGGATTCATCCTCCGCACACACGTTCTCCTTCAGCGCAGATAGCTGACCTCGACTTTTCAGTTCATGACTTTATGCCGTACAGCCTCCCAACGCAGCTCCAATAACCTGCTTATTTACTGCAAAACAGCCTTTCCTTCTTTCTCCATGATTCTTTGCAGTGGTCGAAGTGAGCAGGAGCGGTCGGGAGCGGTACTCCTCTACATTTTTAAATGACCTTTTACAGCTCCTATACTTTTATTTTAAAAAGAAACCGTTCCGGAATGGTTTCATTTGAAATAAAATTGTAGGAAGAAGTTGAAACCTGCGCTTTCAGTGTACTGCACTGAACGTTCCCTTAAACAACAGGTGCAAGTGTTTGGGTGTGTGTATTGTGTGTGGGAGGGGACATGGTGATGGGGTTTGTGGGGAGTGGGTGCAGGCGAGCAGGGAACATAGTTCCACTACTTCTTTTTGTCCACTTCAACCACTTCGACCACTGACTCTTTGGCTTATTATTTCATGATACCAATGTCCATTTTCTATACAGTGGTGGCTCTGCCTGCATTCTATCTTCTACGTATAGCTAGCCTATACGATTACTTAATCTATCTTGCATTTTCAGTGTCTGTACATCCTTCATGCTTCTGATTTCTGCAGATCTTTTTACAGTGTAATCGTCTTGTTTTACAGTTCACTTGATTCTTTACTTCGTTCTTTCTCCTCTAGGATCCATACATCTCCTTCATTCAGTATCTCAGGATGTCGTGCACACTTCTCTTATGACATCATCAGTTCATTCTCCTAGCTCTTTATCTTATTCTTTCAGGGAGCTCCTGTAGGCTGTCATCAACTCAAGGGTACATTCGATATAGTCGTTTTATTGGATACCGTCTTCCATATGCTCGCTGCATTATTGGTACAGTAGCTGAGGTTGGACAGGGCATGGACTCATGGCTCCAATACAGGGTAGGTAGGGGGGTAGGATCTCCTGCGGATATGTTCATCTGCTCTTCTACAACTTCCTCAATCCCTGCAGTCTATTGACCTTGCATATGCTGCCTCCAAGCGGCTCATTCAACGTCCACAGTGATTTCTCCTCTTATCAGTGTCACCTAAGTAGAGGAAGGGTTGATGCCAGGAGATGCAGAGGGTCCTGGTGGGAATGAGCCTGGATCAAGGAAAATACCTCCATGACCAACACAAATAATATAATTCTGGGATGTTGGAACATGCAGGAAAGCGCTTGAAGAAGAAGTCCACACAGCACCTAGCAGATCAGGGTGGAGACGGGGGACAGGTGGAACAAAGTGGGAAGGCCATAAGGTGGAGTATTGGCCAGGGAACAAACTATAGATAAAGGTTATGAGGTGTTAGGCTCACTTGAGCAGGGCACTTTGGACCACAGTGTGCGTGCCTCCAAGGATAAAAAGAGAAGGAAAAGGGAGGAAAAAAGCTGACATGTTTCAAAAGGTGAGAAGCTGCATGGGTGGTGCTTGACTACTATTGGTTCTGGTCAGGAGGAAAAAAGAAAGTGGATAGAGATGTTTTCATGATCTTCTCGAAAGGAGAGTGGAGAATGGTGGAAGAAATCATGATTCACTGAAAAATGGACCGTATTCGCAAAATGATGTATAATAAATCAATGATAGCGCTCTCACCTTGAGAACAAGTCAATACCATCATCAATTATTGCAACAGTCCCACCTGAGTAGTAGATGGGCCTTCCTTTACTCCTAGGCAGTGGCAGCTGGTGCCGGATGTCTGCTCTGAGCCTCTGCCTTTTGAGGAGGCCAGCCAGCATGTTCACGGGCACACCGTCGATGGTGCACCTGCTAGAGCTGTGCCTGCTGAACATGAAATGGGTCCAGGGTTTGCATGGTAGGTTGCATGCAGTACAGATAGTGAGAGATAAATAGTGGTAAGCTGACGCGTGCTTCACACATTCTGCTGCTTTTCTAGGCTTGGCAGTTCAGCCTGATGCAAAACCTTCAAGAAGGCAACTCTGTGCTCTGAAAATACTGATAGAAGAAGGGAAAGTCTGAGAGAATAGAGAACAGGGGCATAGCTGGTGGTGTCTCTACAATACAGTATTTGTCATTGACATTTGTAATATCTGCTGACACTTGTTGAATGAACCCTTTGTTAAAGCGAGAGTCCTACGAGGAATTGATTTCTTCTTCCCCATCGCTGATGGGCCTAAAGAGAAACGTACAGCACCCCTCCACTCTTTCCTCAATATAGCACTAGACACACACTACACTGCTTCTTAGTCTCAGCAGTGGTGGGGAAGTGGAATGCCCGCTTGCCTCAAAAAATGGCGCGGCAATGGGAGATGGACTGGAATCTGATCTCCTCCAATGTCTTCTTTTGAATCAGTGTTTGGATGATGCTTCAAGGATAAATATTGTACAAACCTTTTGAAAGGTTTATCTGAGAGTTTGTCCCTATGGATTACAGGAGTACCTTTGGCTGGAGCTCTCATTTAGTGTAGGGCAGATTGCAGAGAAGCAGGAGGCCATTGCTGGACGAAGGCTTAGGACATTTAGAGAAGACCTAAAAAACGTGAGTGCTTTGAAAGGGCAGTGGGTGTATTGCTTGAGCAGAAACTGTTGGATGTATTTTGCTCATTCCTTGTTTGCTCACAATTTACCACCAAAATGTATATGGTGTGTTGGGGCCAGGCAATATTTGCGGGGATGGGGGAGGATGAGGTGCCATGGGGTAGGAAGGGGCCTTCCACCTCATTCTGTGCTCAAACATTTGATTAAAAAAACATGAAAACATAATTGAGAACTCTTTATGAGCAATAGACACATTCTTTCAAAGTGGTTGTAAGAAGTAGTATAGGAAAGGTAGTGAGTGACTGGGACCCAGTCAGAGAGGAAAATATTTACGGGTGGGTTTATTTGCATAGTGGTGAGTTTGCTTGCATTGATACCAGGAAAAAGAACTGGGAAGCAGCAAGCGTCCCTGAGCTCAGCTTGTTGGAGAAGCAAGCTCACCTGAGTTTCCTGGAAAGGAGTATCAGAGATTCGGGAAGGTGGAGAATGACGCACACATTTGGACACATTGAGAACTAACTGGCTAGAGGCATGGGGAGACCTGCTGCTTGCTGTCTTTCCAGAGATATTCAAGGGGGAGCAGGCGTGTGCAGTTCGGCACCAGACAACCTACTGAATACACGAGTTTCAGTGCAGAAGCCACACAGGAGTTGACATCTGGTTGAAGGTGAAGGAGGTGGAGGCATATATGGCCAAAGACTCGTAGTTTGAATTTGTTTTTTGTTTTTTGCAGCAGACAATGGATCAAATGTTGTTTCTGCCTTAAGAATTGGCAAGGCAATGCATATCCCAGGCTTTGTGCATATCCTTCACCTCCTGGCCATACACTTTATTAGCAATTGTGAGCCTGTGAAAGAAATGATGGTCATGCCCCATACAATCAGTTCCCATTTCATCTGGGTTTACCATGCCAAAAAAGCGCTACACCAACTGCAAACGCGCCACCAATGGTCACTGGACAACCTGAAGACCTCAGTGGCACCTGATGAAACTCTACTTTGCGCATGCTGGACAAGCTATGTGGGCAGTGCAATGACATCACAGAATACTGCAACACTCATAGTAGACGTCTAGATGGGCCATGTGTTACACTGTGTCCATTGGATACTGCTATCTAATGTCAGGTCCATAAGACAACCTTTTGAAGAGGCCACCAAACAAGTTAGCTGTCACAATGAATCCATGAGTGATTCTCGCCCTCTCAAGTACCTGCCTGAGCTCACCCTGATGATTATGGCGAGGGCCAAAGCCTTGGCAGAAAATGCAGATATGGCACAGCTGGCGAGGGACCCGATTATAACCTTGAGTGGTGAAACGTGGGTAGTTGGATTTATAGGTAACATCAAGAACCTGCTGGATTCCTTTAAGGAAGCACATTTCAAAATAAAAGTGATGCTTCTCATGTATTGGGGAAGGAAGGCACATAGCAAGTATCAAGGGGGAGACTGTGCACATTTGCAAGGATTCTTTGCTGCAACATCTGCAAAAGCAAGTGGCGAAAGAATGTAGGCAGCCGGAAAAACACCAACCAGCGCACATTTGAACAACCATGTCAAGCTCACAGAAAAAGGTGGCATCAATGGGCAGAACATCACTGGCACCTGTTGAAGGCTTTTTGGCAGTACAAGAGCAGGCTATGGCGGGAGGAGAATCTTTGGAATATGCTTCTCAGTGACGTGGACATCTTGAATAGAGAAAAGTCACCAGTAACAGAGAGCGGACTATCAGCTACACAGATACTTAATGCCTATCTATTGGACACCTCAACCATGGGAATGGATGGTGACCCATTACAGTATTGGCAAGGCAACCGGTCTGTCTGTCCAGCACCACCTGGGCAAGCTGCTGCTGAATTACTAAGTTGCCCATGTAAGTGTGCAGTCTGAGCAACCTTTTAGTGTTTTCAGCATATTGTCACCACTGTCAGGGAAAGCTTTGCCGTGCTGCATGTTGAACAATTGACATTTATAAAAATGAACAAGATTTCATTTTGGAGGACTATGGAACGCCATTGACCCTTAGCCAGTACATCACCTCAAAAGATGACGACAATGATCTGTTACCTGAAAAGCGTGGTGGGGCTGTTTCATGGGGCACATGGTTGGGAAGCAGATTACTGCAGTACTAATAGCTGTGACTGAGAGGCCCTGATTAGGTGCTCTCTGACGTGACATTACCTTAACTATGTTGCTTGTAATGTTTACAAATCCTGAACATATACTTGACAAAAACGGTGGTGTTCTTCCACTTGGCTCAACCATTGCTTAAGGTTCTTTGATTTTTTCACAGGGTATAGCCATTAACTGAAGTTCTCAGTTTTTCTTTCTAGGGTGAAAGTGTCCACCAAAGTTCACAGGCTCTTTCACAGAGGGCAGCCAACCCTTAAGGCTCTCATATTTATTTTTAAAGTGCATAACAACCCACATGTCTCTTACTTTTATTTACAGTGAACAGCTGCACATAATGATTTTCCAGGGAACAGCCACCCCTTAATGTTAATGTAGACGCCCACTAAGGTTTGCTGGCTCTTTCACAGGGCAACCACTGCTATAGGTTCTCATGTTTTTTCACAGGGATCAGTTGCCCACTAGCTTCTGAAGCTCTTTCACAGGATGCAGGCACCCGCTAAAGTTCTCACGCTTTCCCACAACGCATTTCATAAAGTTCTCAATCTATCCCACAGACTGCTGCCACTCTTCTTAGTTGAGGAGTTTGTGGGGCCTGCCCTCATAAATTACAGTCTCATTATTTCTCCCGTTCCACCACCTGACAGAAGGGAAGTGCGGTGGAGTTCCATATATCATATCAACTTGCCCACCACAACTGCACGATCCAGCTTCCCACAGCTGATCGACTTCCCACAATAAAGGCATTAGGTCAACCTATAGCGCATTATGTAGTTCAGGGGCTCCTACTCAAAGATGCATACTGTCTGATGCACAACACTCCCAACCACTTGCGGGAGCAATGCTTGCGAAAGGGGCCTACTGCTGGCCACAACACGTGGCGCCACTGATCCAGATTGGGCAGGCTGGATAGGTGCGTAGGTTTGGCCATGGCATGCTCAATGATACTGCAATGCTGCACCTTGGTCCTGGAACATGCTAGGACCCCTCTCGTCACCACGGCTGCTGGATGAGGTGGTGGCTACACGGTCGCTAGCTTCTTTGCACACATGCACCTGGAATACCCTCCTGCGCCACTGGCACAAGTGGTTCCTCATTGCTGTTGTACCTAGTGTGTGGCCCACTTTATACCTTACCTTTTACCGCTCTTGACCTGCTTTGACCTTAGACTCCTCCCCCTGATGGTCTTCCATGTGGCAGAGCAAGATAGTCTTACAATAAGGACCATGAGGGCTTTGTTGGGGGTGAGGATACAATTCCTTGTGGTTCCTCCTGACTTTCTCCACTTCATCATTGCAGGAGCAGGATGAAGCACACTCATGTTGTACAACCTACTGTTGCAGGAACTCAACATGCTGATCCTCCCCTTGATCTTCCTTCTGACAGTTCTCCCCGTCATCCTCAGCAGCACCCTCACCATGCAGGGTGGAGACCGCTTCATCGTCTACAGACCCCCATCCACAGAGGAGCCGTCTCAAACTCCTCATTCATGGTGCTGTTGCAACCACCCCCTCCTCCTTCGTGGGTGTCTGAATGAGGCCCTTCCTCTGTGGTTGTCACTTTTGGGGCATCGCCTAATAGGCCTACCCCAATGCCTCAGCCTCGCACACTGACTCAGAAAATTGGCAGCGCTTTCTGGCCAAGGCCTGAGAGAGAATACCCACAAAGAGCACAAGGTTCCCCCCTCCTCAATAATCATGTGAAATCCTCCTCTAAGGAGAAATACAGCTACTCCTTCACCATAGCCTTCTTTCTTCTTTCCTTTCCCCTCCCATGATCTCAAATGTAGCATGACTGCCACAAATGGCAACACATTTGTGCACACCGGTAGTAACCTAAGAACCCGGAAGTGTGTAAATTAAGAATCAGAGAGGAACAGCACAACTCCAAGTGACCCAAGTGAACAAACACATGAGCAAACAATCCTACTCCTAAAAGCTATACCTAAAACTTAAAGAATAGTCAATATGAATGCAATACTACGACCACAATGCAATAGCAAAAACATTACATAGCAATTATAGAGTAGGGAAAGTGTAAATTACTGTTGGGGAGTTGTGCTTTTTACAGGGATGCAAATAGTTGTGGGAAAACTTTTTTAATGTTTAACATTTTTTAGAAGGGACATAAAATGGGAATGTTTTAAGAGGAACATGTAAACAGTGTTTTCTTCAATGTCGAGGGAGAAACAAATGTAATACACTATTACACATTGAACAAACACTTAGACAGATGGGGACACAAAATACAAATTGCTTCAGAAACTCAATTAAGCAGCTAGAAAAAGAAAGAAGCAACACTCCTCCAAACATCTAAAAAGACTTCTCAAACGCTCCGAAATGCACCACCATTCTCTTAGTGGGAGCCTGCTTGTACAACATGCCCCCTCACAGCCTAGCAAAACCCACAAAGGAACAGGATGTGAGCTGGGCATTATATAGGGGGCCGAACTTCCATCAGATAAGAGACCTCTGATTAGCTGCACAAACTGAGATGAGCCCGACAAATCACCTGACAGGGCTTTGATTGGCCAGACAAACCGAATGAATAAGCACATTTCTCCAAATGAGATCTGCTGCTCCTGATTGGACAATGAATCATCACGCAAGATCCAGGATCCCACTGTGTGCCGAGGATTCACTGATGCCAAAATCCCAGCCTGTTCCCTGAAAAGCACCCAGTTCTTGAAGTCTCGTTTCCATATTATCTTTTGTCTGTTGCAAAGATGTTGATCTTTCCCTTTTCAGTGGGCAAGTTGATCTAACCAATACTGGAGGTCAGTTGAGTCTGATTATTACGGCACCGAGCTGGCAGCTGTTTTCCATTGTGTTGGGGCATATCTCCAACACCCACAAATCCTGTGATGGGGGATGCCTCTTGCAACCACCCCTTCCACCCTCCACTCACCTTTATATAATCTATATACGTTACCCATACTTAACATCTGTGGTAAAACACATTTTCTTTTAAAAAAGAGGCAATTTGGCAGAAGTGTGGCATACCTATTCTTCCAGGATCGGATAGCAGCCTGTGCAGCCCCCATGGACGTCATCCTGCATTTCCAGGGACACCCAGGTAGGGAGACAGGAGAAGCCTGGACAAACACATACTGGCACTGGATTTAAGGGGTTCTAGTGACCAGTATTTCTGTCACACCAATTGACAAAGCCAAGAACCTGGCCTTGTCACAACAGTTACTTTTATAAACACTTTGCAGCAGTTCCGGACACTTTGCCATGGCCTCTTCTAAACACTACACTTTATCACTGGATAATGCAATTGTTTCTGGAGTGATACAATATGACAACTGCTCAGCTTCCAGCAAATGCTTTGTCTTGCAGTACCAAAAACATAAATGCACGTAAATAAACGTATTATTTTAGGGAGTATTTTAGGAGTACATATCTCAGCTAGCTGATTCATGCCACAAAACTGGCATTAAGTATCAAATAACAAGATAGCTTCGCACTCACTCTTCTTACCCTGGCCACATACTGTTCTTACAGAGCTTCCACACAACTGTGCACAATGAAAACCTGCCTGGATCTTCCCCACTGGCTGATTAAAGTACTGCCAGATCCAGGAGGAGCACATTGTAGACATTGGTGTGTCAGTTCAATCACCTTTGGCCACCTTGCCACTTCTCAGGATTCAGCTAGCAGCATTCGTTTCCTCCTTCTCTTCCTCCTCTGGCTGCCACTCTTTCTCCCCTTAACACTCTTCCTCCTACATGAAATCTGCATCTTCTCCTTCGTTCCTGGTCCTGCATCCACCACCTCACGTTCCACATATTGTTTCCCTTCCTCTTCCTGTCCCTCACCTGCCTCTGTGTTTTCCTTATGCTGCCATTCCTCCTTATCGTAAAAAGAAGAAAAGTGTCCACGGGCTATGGAACACTCGCGTCCCCTGCACACTCGGGATATTGCCAGTGGCAATCAGTAGTTCAAAAAAGTCTAAATCATGGTCTCTGGGATCTATTTCAATGTTCAATTTATAAATTGCTTGCAACGCAATGGGAAGATAAGAGTACAACTAGATAAATACATAAGTAGCTGGCTAGTTCATCATTGAAAAGTGGTATACTCAAAAGATCATAGTCACTTAAATTCTTGTTTAATGTACTTGGTTAGTAATCCTCAAATCGTTTGATTGTTGATTTCAAAAAATCCTCCTTATCGTAAGCATGAATTATGTTCCACCTACTGCTGCCTCTCCTGCAAACTTGGATCCACCTCACCGTCTTCCACCTCTTGCAGCCGCTCCTTTTCCTGCCGCACATCTGCCAGTTCAAATTCCTCCTCCTGCCCTACAACTGTTATCTTGTGTTCCACCTCCTATTGCCCCTCCTTTACTCCATCTTATCCACTTCCTCTTCCATCTGCCCCACATCCACCTTCTCATGCTTTGCCTCCTGCTGTTCTTCCATCTTCTCCTCTTGTCCTGTAACCCTCACCTAATGTCCCATATCCTGCTGCCCCACTTGCCCGTACATATCCCCCTCCTGCTTGGAACATATGTCTCTTTGATTTCCTCCTTCTGCCAGCATTTGCCTCGTCTCTTTCTATCTTCTACTGCCCCTCCTGCTCCTTCATCTTCTCCTTGTACCCAGGTTGGGATTGGATTATAGGGCAATAGGCCCATGGGCGAAGCAAAAATGCAAAAATGCTGGTGTGGGCCAGTTTTTTGGGGTCAAAGTGGGCCAGTTTTTTGATGAATTTGATAACTTACTTCACCATGCGGCTCCTCGTTTTGCCCAGTGTTACTGAATACAAATCCTTTAAAAGCACCATGTGCATAAAAAAACTCCCCCTTGGATACTATTCAAAAGTGTCACAAAGGGAATGAATAGCCATTTGGAACTGTGTGCCACTTTTTCATTGGTGCCCAAGACAATTTTATAGCCCAGTCGACCCTGCTCCTACCTTCCATCTGCCATCTCCTGTTTGCCTATGCTTGTACCTCCTGCCCTATCTCCTCCTCCTGTGTACATCTGCCATCTTGTGTCTCACCTACTGCTGTCCCTCCACTTCTAGTCCCCTAAACTCATCCATCTGTTGCCCAATATCCACCTCATCAACTTCCGTCTCCTGATCCACCTTAGCTTCCCGTGGCAAAAGCTCTTCAATTGCTGCCACCCTTCCTCTCAGCCTAGAATCCCCAAATTTTCCATAAAACACACAACCAATATGGCCCTCTTCCTCCACATCAGTTTTGTGAGTTCTTCATAGACTCCTTGAAATGGGTTAGCGTCTGCCCTTTCCACCTCAGAAATGTTTGTGTCCATTGCTTGACTACCCACAGCACATTCAACATTCTCTGATCACATCTAAATCCTCAGGTGAAGTGTCAGCCACAGACTCGATAGGCTGCACATCCTCTCCAACCACAGGCATATCAACATTCACATCTTCCATGTCTAAAGACCAAACACTCCAAAATATATCCAGTGTGGCCTTTATTTGAACCACAACACAAATATACTTTACACTGCACACCACCATTGTTGTGATTACTTAATGAAGTGTTTAAGGTGTCAAGAAGTATAAGGTGTGGGGGAGAAAAGAGAATCCTGGTATAGAGATTGTGTAACAAACCACAAAGTATAAGTATCCTAACAGTTAGGACACTCCCATCCCCTGCACTCCATCAATGGCTAATAAAGCCAAACAGTAAGATATAAATATCCCAGAAATTATTTTCAGGGTAAATATTCCATAATAGATAGGCTAGGTGTCATATGATTAGTACAAAGAATCCTATGATATTCAGTACAACACAAGACCATGCGAGTAGGGAATATCTCATAAGAATATGCAATTGACATCTTTTTCATCCAAATCTTTTGACTTGGAGAGTTATATGGATTTACATGATCCTTGGTATAATTCCACTCTCTTTTTAATTTTATAGATGCCACTTTTAAATTGTCCTTTATGAGATTACCACGGTCTTGAATCTGAAGGTAGCAATCCTTCAAAATGGGTTGGATTATTTCAATACTTACCTTGTCCAAAACAGTTTTTGATACTCAATTAGAGGATGATTGATACTTGCTACATTTAATCGCAATAGAGAGAGAACCATGAGGTAAATCAACTTTGTACTTCTCCTGCATACTTTGATTATTTTCCCCATATAACTGCATGACTCACAGTTATTTCTTCTAATTGATTTGACAGATCTGAAACTGTTTGCTCCCAAAGAAGGGACATGAAAGTCCCTAAATGCATTGAGCTGGATCCAATTTTTAACACGAATAAATCATTTGGATGAAAAAGCTGTTGATTGGATATTCTATGAGATATTCCCTACTCACATGAGGCCTTGTAAAACAGGACGTACCGAATATCATAAGATTCGATTTAATGATCATATGGAACCTAGGCCATCTATTACATAATAGTTACCCTGAAAATGATTTCTTGGATATTTATATTTTATAGTTTGGCTTTTTTAGCCGTTGATAGAGTGCAGGGGATAAGAGTGTCCTAAATGTTAGGATACTTATATTTTGTTCTTTTTGTGATCCGTCCCTGAAGAAACTCTCGCAAAAATCATATTAGGTAAGGGGTGAAGAGGAAAAGTCACTTATTGGGAAAGGGTAGCACAAAGGTTGTCTTTTTGGTTCGAGAAGAGAGGATGAGGGAAAGTATTTCAAGAACCTTTTAGAACAGTGTCACAAAGGTTTTCAAAAAGGGTTAACAAAGCGTTTCCTTTGTTTTCTTTTTTGGGTAGGATGGGAAAGTTCAAGGGGAAGGTTTCTAAGATGTTTCACAAATGCTGTCACAATGGTTTGCACACAGGTTTACTTTTGTGCTTTTGTTTTTTATGTGGGATAGGTAAGGGCAAGCAAAAGGATTTGAAAAGTTTTTTTCACAAAGGGTCAACATTTATCCTACTGCAGAAGATTAGCACAATAAACATGAAATGGCACAACCATGCAACCAAATATTTGAAAGACACAAACAACGTTTTGCAATTGTTAAAGCACAATATATCCTGCTCTGTGCTAGTGTAGACCATTCCTGCTCATGCCTCTAACATGCAAGCACATCCCACAGTGAAATAAGAATTGGTATTGGCATTCCTAGCAATTGTAGGGCTCAGGATTGCCCTCTAAAGTACCCTCAGAGGTTTTGCAGTTCTGATTGGCCTGCCAAACCTGATCCCACCCGCTAAATCACGGGATTGGTGAGGGTCGATATTGTCCAGCCTTAGTTGGGGGCATGTTAAAACTGAGGAGCCAATGAGGGCTTTAGCCAGCTCAGGTTCAAAACCAGGCTCTAGCTCGATCTGAGTTTAGTGCCAGTGCATGCCCAAAACATCACCAAGCCCAGTCCTTTGCCTGTTAAATAAAATAATAAAAAGCAGTTAAGCTGCCGGTAAAAAAGTCTCAAGCGCAGCCTGGTTGTGGCTACATATATATCTTCTCTGGAACCACCATTGTCTTTTTTGAAAAACCTTTCCTGCCACTTCACGCTCTTCACAACGGACAGTCACCTTCCATCTCATCTACAGATCACCCAAGCTCAACACCTCCTTCATTTCAAACTTGACAGACTTGGTCACCACCATGTCTCTCATACACGCCAACAAGATCTTCCTCTGTGACTTCAACATCCTTGGCAACCTAGCAACCAGGCCAATAAAGGAAGATCTCCACTGCCTTTTCGACATTCTGAACCAGACGACACAAAAGACTCAAGTTGCAGGATGAGTATTAACCTCAACTTAAAGATCACTGCCCTGCCCAACCTCCATCATAGCTCTCCAATCTCGCTCGACTGGTCAGACCATCTGGCAATCCCCTTTTACATTAATCACACCACCAGAGTCACACCACCCAGCTAACATGCCTTAAGATCATTCAAGAACTGCCCAGTGGAAGCTCTCACGTAAAATGGCACCAGCCTCCATCTCACATGGGCTGGCCGACCTCAGAAGAACCAGGTCTGTGACTAGCTGTTCCAAGTACTCAACACCACCCTCACAAAAATCATTGCCCTTCATACCCAAGTGAAACAAAGCACCCTCAAGACTAAAACTTCGACACCATGGCACATACTAGAACTTAACCTCAACAAAAGAGCTTTCAGAAAACAAGAAAAGACATGGGGAAAATCCTTAAGCTCATCTGACCTTGCCCTGCTCAAGAACTCTATACTACATGTAGACAACTGATCGCCAAGGCCAACTACTATGAAAACACCATAGCCAAGGGCAAAAATGAGAGCAGAGCACTCTTCAAATCCATCAAGCACTGCATCAACCCTCTGTCTCACCCACCCATACTGCACTACATCAAAAATCCCCCCATCAACTTATTCCTCAACAAGTTCAGCATGATCAGCCAGCATACACACACAAACGGCACAACTGACAGCACACCACACATCCCATCTGGCAAAACCACCACTACCTGGAGAGCATTCAAAACACTCAACAAAAACCTTGCTGCCACCCTAGCATTGTTCGAAGCTATATCGTACATGGACGGCATCCTTCCTGCCTCTGTACTTAAGACCCTTCTGACTGAAGCAATCCTCCATTATCTGACAATAACAAGTAGCTTCGTCACTCAAGGCACTTTTCCCTCAAGGCACTTTCCCAAGACTGGACAAATCCCCCCAGCTTCTCCAGAAGCCAACACTGGACTTTGATGACCTCAGCAACGTCTGCCCCATCAACCGTCCGCCCTTCCTATGTAAAATCCTTGAGAAAGCAGTAACCACGCAACTCCTCCTACACATTAACACCAACAATCTCCCCAAGTCCTACTAATCTGGCTTCAGACCTAGATGGCTACCGTCAAGGTTATCGGGATGCCCTTGACATCCTCTTTGATGGCCATCCTTGACTTCTGCTTCTTCTCAGACTCTCAGCAGTATTCAGCACAATAGACCACCAGACACTAACCAACATTTTACATCGTCGTTTAGTACCTACTGCTGTGATGGAATGGAATGTGGAATGTGAATGGGGAACTTGGAATGTGGGGTGGATCGGGGCAGGCAGTTACATTTAGACATTAAAAGAAGTAAGACCTACTCTATGTCTCAGAGTCATCATTAATGTTGTGGATGATCAGTTGGAACTGGGGTCACAACAATTGGCGATTAGGAGATAGCCTACGCTGCAAACAGAAAAGACTAATGTAACAAACGTGGCCTGTGGAGGTGGCCAGAGGAGCCTAAGGAGGTGGCCAGAGGAGGTGAATTCAAAGGAGACTGCTGACCGAGCCCATGGAGGGGGCTGAGAAAATGATGGAACAGTGCAAATGACCTTTGGAGGAGGTTGTGATTGGTTATAGGAGAAACCTGAATGAGATAAGGAACAAGGACGCCAGTAGAAGTCAGAAATAGAAAATCAGGCCGGAGAGGAATAAGCAACCTGCAGGGGAAGTCTTGGCTACAACAATGTGATCAAGGGTAACGTGAAAGAAAATCATAAATCAGAAAACCGGTAAAATGTGCAGCGAGTAATGCAGCCCTTCTAGACAGACATTTAAAAGTCCCTGAAATCGGGAAATCGAGGCAATTAAGTGACTGGGATGCCCCACAAGAAAAGCATTTTTTAAAATATAAAAACTGCGTTGCTAACCAGCGCGAGATCGAAGGTTTGGCGGATCAACAGCAGGCAGGGGCCGCCGCATAGCTTCAGAATTAGAGGAAGGGACCTAAGTGCGTGAATTAACATGCCACCATATTTGTGAAACAGAAACAAATTACCGGTTGTCATGACGATGTAGCGTGTTCATTTATTTTACGGAAACAAAACGAAAGGGAATCCGATAGAATTAGTACAAATGTAAAGATGAGGAGTATGAAATATAATGATGTTGTGTACACGGAAATCTGAGAGACTAATTTGCAGTGGCATTTCCTAAGGAATCATCTGGAAACACGTGTGCAAATGTTAGCAGATAAGGAAAAGTCACAGAGGTTGCCATAGTAACGTAACGCAAAGGGTGCGAATAAAGACGTTCCCGGACGCCTCATTAGGAGATGAACTGTACTAGAAAGTGAATGTGACATTGGTGGAATTAAAGCCTACAGCTCAAATACAAGTTAAATACAAACGATATGTCAGTATTGGAATACAACGAGAGAGGGGCATCAACCATTTCAACACGTGTTTGCCAGACATTTTTCTTTCAACGAACAGCTTTATTAATGTGTTTGTGCTGTGCTGAAGTGGAAACATTGCTTTCAGGTGCCCATTCCACCCGGAATGAATGAAAGCACAACACACTTATTGATTCTATGAAAAACTGTGCTTTGAGTTTGCTATATTTGGTCTGGAAAGCAGAACACCACAATAAGTATTGTCCATCGCTGAAATAAAACATTTGAAGATCAGCAGATTAGTATAACGTTGCCATATCTGTTAAAATAAGGATTTAACAAATAATTTGAAAATGCAAGTGAAGATGGAAATAAAAAGAGCTGCACAACGAACAAAGGCACGAGGAAGAGACATAGGAAACAATCAGTTCCAAGCAACATTCAAGCAGTCAAATCTGAAGAAATGACAAACATGTTTTCTGACAATGCAGAGGGAGATATAAATCTGTTGCAAAGTACATCTGGGATGTCCATGTCCACAAACCCAATCAGTTATTTACGCCGCCCGAGCACATTCAGTCTTGAGCCACAGGAGGATCAGGGACAACGTTGGCAGGAATGGGTGGATGAATTTGAGGAATTCTTAAGGGCAGTGGGAAATCAGAATGCCATAAACACATTGGACATTTTTATAAATCTGGTTGGAAAGGAGATAAAAGGTGTTATCAAGACCATACCAGCGGAAGAAAGCACAGCATACCAGCTGCTTGTTTCTGCCATTTGTGGGCGCTTGATAATCCCTCCCAATAGATATGAGCGCTATACATTCAATCAATGTGTGCAAACCTCAAATGAGACGATTGCGCAGTTTGTGCTACGTCTACAAAAAAAAAGCGACCTATTGTGAGTCTACAAATTTTAGCGATGAGGAGGCAATAAGGCTGAGGTTTATTGAGTGGTGCACTTCGTCACACTTCCGGAAGCATCTCTTGAAGAAGCCCATCCCTCTGAAGGATGTGTTAGCGTTGGCAAGAGTATACGAGCGGGTTGACACACATGTAGCAAACATTGAGAATCGGAGAAAGTTGCAGACCATCGCTGCCCTGGGGTCAAACATGACACAAAAGAGAAATGATAGACAATGCTATCGATGTGGATTTGAGTTCCCGCATCAGGGCCAATGCCCAGCCCGTGGTCGAATGTGTCTGCAGTGTGGCCAGGAGGGTCACTTTCAGGCGATGTGCAAGGAGAGTGTCTCTGTTGCCTGCATACAGTCCCAAAATACAGACAGCTCTGAACAGAGAATTGGACATACTGAGGGCTTCCAATGCAAAATTGTACAAGAGGAGGGACATTATTTGACCTGACACGGCTGGAGCAACACATCAAACACAACCTGGATTTGTCAGGGTGATTGAGAGTGTGCAAATGGAATCAACTGGGCATAATAGTGGAGAACATGATCAGAGTGTTCACTCATATCGAGATCAAGAGAATACACAGATGGGGGATCCCTATGAGAACCCGCCAATTGCAGGAATACCAGTGAATAAAGGGCTGTATCGAGCCACTTCCACTTTGGAAGAAGCTTTTTTTTGCTCAAACATCCTATTTCATAAGCAAAGACAAAGCTAAAACACTGGAAAATGCTTTCACTTCCTTATAGAGAAATCCTTTACTTTGACATGACTTCTAATGCATGCTCCTGTTAGCCTTGTTACATTATAACCAAATGTTCAATTTAAATGCTTAACTTATAGTGAAAATTATTCAGCTACTACAAAATAAATTAAAACATTCCATTTGCTCACTATAAAAGACTTCACAATGAAAAACTACAAAACATGCATTGCTGTTACCACAATGGGGGTCATTACAGTTTTGGTGGTATCCCACCAGTAATTCCGGCGGGATGCCACCAAAACAGTAGTACCATTTCCGCCGCTTGGAATGCCAGAATTACCAGCATACTCTAAGTGGCTGAAACGCCGCTAAATCTCCTTTCCATGGAGTCTCACTTTGCCAGTCGGGGTAATATATACCTCCAGCTCTAGGCTGCAGGTAAATAAGTGCCCCCACCAGAAAACTCATGTTTTGCCGGTGTAGTAAGCGTGCTGGTGCTGAAATTACCAGCAGGTTTCCTGGCACTTTTACGGCACTGGCAAAACTGTAATGAACCCCATTATGTGCTTAAAGACTTAGACCTTGCAAGGGGTAATTTACGCTTGCGGCCCCTTCCTCGGTCTGTAAGGCTATATTAAGAGGCAGCAACAAGGGTCAGCGGCAGAACTCGGAAGGTTGACCAGTCTATATTCATCTATCCCTACACCTCATTATGCCAGTAAAGAATTACCTGTTCTGCCCAACACCTCCCACTATCTCTTTGTGAAAGGAACATCCTTAGCACTGCCCCTCCCCCACCTGAGTTTGATGGTTACTCCAGAGACATTGCCAGAATGGAGGGCTGGGGGCTCAGGGAGGGCTAAAAACATTTTGTTTTTGTTGCCGACTTCAACAAAGGAAGAGAAGAGTGCTGCAAATAATGTACATGATTACAAAGTGATAGGTGCGCAAAGAAGCTGGAGCTGCAGAATACGACTTGTAGGATTTCCTGCATGCTGTTTCCTCACCATCTGCTCCTCTCTAGTGATGGTAGGTGGGAAATGTGGGCAGTGGACCGAGGGCAAAACTAAATTGTGAAGCCTTCAGACCTTTTTTGCCCAGTAGTTACGACATGTTACGTAACATGCAGTTTTCTGTTGTGCAGCAAAACATCAGCATATTATGATGTCCCTGTCATGAATGGTGGTACATGAGAATGTGGAACCTTAATAAATGAGTGTACTTGATGAAAATGTTACACTGATATGTGTGGTGTGGCGTGAAATAGTGCCTGGATGCAATACCTAAAAAGGCCAAAGTCATTGGGGGACATGCCCCTAAGTAAAAGGCCTGCCCTGAAATAAGGTGGACAATTAGGCCTATGAAATAAAAGGGAAAAGGAGTGAAATTGGTCCTCAAAACGTTAAGATACTTAAAGATGCCAACTGCCACACATAAAGGAAAGACACGTGGCTATGTTTGACAAACTCTCGTAGAGCTGATGTAATATTCTCAGAAACAACAGTGCCCAGAATCTTAAATGAAAATGCCAAGATTGTGTTTCAAGCAGCTGTTGTAAAATAGAGTTTCTTTCACTGGTGAAATTAATCAAATGTCCTTTATTGTTTTCTCCAAAGTGACAATCTGCAAAGCAAAATGTTCACCAAAGCCACTAAAAGTGTGACTATGATGCTCACATTTAGTGATACTTATATGCTGAAACGGTGTGTCTTCTAAGAGTTTACTTCAAAGTGAAATGTGAGTTAAAAGATAATTCACGGATGAGTTTGAAAGGCACTGTACTGCTTGACATTTTGTTTCTTTTTCTCTCAAGATGTGAAATTGCATTTCAGGGTCCCTATTGTCCTGGAGACCTAAGCCTGCAACTTCAAACCTCAGTGCCTTCCCTGGCAGTAGCTGAATTTCTGCCTTTTGAGTCATTGATTGCATAATTGCACATGTACTTACCCAGTAGCTGAATTTCTGCCTTTTGAGTCATTGATTGCATAATTGCACATGTGCTTACCCAGTAGCTGAATTTCTGCCTTTTGAGTAATTGATTGCATAATTGCACATGTACTTACCCAGTAGCTGAATTTCTGCCTTTTGAGTCATTGATTGCATAATTGCACATGTACTTACCTAGCAAGCTGCACTTGGACTGCCACTTCCTGGCTGATCCTGCTTCTGCCCAGCGCACAACTCCTCCACGTCCCCTCCAGTGCACGCTTACACTACCGCACAGATGGTTAGAGCACTTGGTTCACGATATGCGGCCACTGCCAACTGCCAGCCACCTTTCTCTCGCTATCATCGTAGGGTTCATCATTGCCACATCCCTCTATCCCCCCACTCCTCCCAGCACCGTTAAGACCGACCCTCATCACCCTACTTTTCACCATACCGCAATGCCCCTTAGTAACCCATACCTCAATGACCCTGCCCTGTGGCTCCATCACTTTGCCACTAAACCCACACCCAATCAACCGTGCACACTCCAAGCCAGGAATCTAAGACTTGGATCCAGACTGCCTCGTGCCCACTGCACTCAGCACACTCACGTCACCACTACCTCACAGAAGTCACCATCATCCCACAGCACTATCTCTGCCAAAGAACTCAAGGGTGCCCTCATTAACGCTAGATCCATTACGGCCCACGCACTGGACATCTCTGACCTCATCACCACTCATAACCTCGATTTTGTGGCCATTACCGAAACATGGTTACACGCAGCCTCTGGCCCACTTCTTTCCCTCGCTATCCCCAACGGTTACTCTATCCTTAGAGCTGACCGACAATCAACATCCAAAGGAGGTGGAGTCGCATTCATACATAGAAATAACATCACACTTAGAATCATCCCCAACACAGAGCTCAGTTGTGCAGAATCCCTCTCCGTGAAACTCACCTTATCTCCAACTAACACTGCTACCCTCCACCTCATCTATAGACCCCCAGGACCACTTAGCTCCTTCATAGATGAGATCACAGCCATTCTGACTGCCAATACGAAACCCAACTCTCAGGTACTGCTTCTAGGTGATTTCAACCTTGGCCTACATGACACTAAGGATCATTTGGCCTCTGAAGTCGCTGTCACATTAGCTAACTTTGGACTCCAACAGCGCATTGACAAACCTACCCATATCAAAGGTAGAACGCTCGATTGGATTTCTGATCTCAATTGCAACACTACCATAAGCTCCAACCACGCTTGTGCCTGGTCCGACCACCACATCATCATTTTCCACCTTCCAGCGACCAACCCTCTCACCACTCCCACGATAGCTCCAGCCACTCCGACAAGGAACAAAAAAGACATCACTAGGGATAAACTTCTTCCTATCCTGAACAAATGTGTGTCCCAACACAACGACCCTACAGTCTTAGTAGACATCTTCAATCAAACACTTCTCAAAGCCATTGATAATATAGCTCTGCTTAAATTACGGAAAGCTAAACAACAAGCCCATTTGAATTCCTGGTTCACCCCGCAGTTACGAGCCTTACGCAAAGAAAAACGCAAGGCTGAATCACTTTGGAAGAGCCACCCATGCGACCCTAACAAAGAACGCCTCATCATCGCCACCCACAACTACAAGGAAGCAATCTTACAAGCAAAAAAGGAGACTTACAACCAACGTATCACACAAGCAGAATCCAACACTAAGGAGTTGTTTAAAATCCTTAAAGAATTGGAAGCCCCCTCCCCCGTCCCTGATACCTGCACTAAAGACAGCCAATGGTGCAATAACATCCAAAACGCTCTCCTCAACAAAATCACCACCCTGCAATCAAAGATTAACGCCAAACAAACTACCCTACTCACCAACCCCCCCACTAAACCCTCCACTACGCCAAAGGCCTCCTTTACTCACACCCCTTTCAGCTTCACCCCACTCACCATCCTCGAGGTCGAAAACATCATTCGCAACCTAAAACCCTCTAACTGCCAAGGTGACTCCTGCCCAGCACCTATCATTAAGGAAGCGGCACAGGACCTTGCTCCTTTCATAACCACCTTCATCAACTCTTCATTCCTATCAGGAACGGTACCCAACAATTTAAAGGACGCATGGGTTATCCCTCTCCTAAAAAAAACGAATCTGGACCCTGAAACACCAACTAACTACAGACCTATTACCACTGTACCATTCCTACTTAAAATACTTGACAGAGCAGCATACCTGCAGATTCAGAACTACTTAGAAACTAATAACCTCCTCGGCTCAAGACCCAAGTATGGGACCGAAACAGCTCTTCTTGACCTCAAAACCCAAATTGAGGACCTTAAAGATAACGGTAAACTGGCCCTTCTACTACTACTGGACTTATCCGCTGCTTTCGACTTGGTCAACCACCAAATACTATGTCGGCACCTGAAGTCCGCTGCCCACTTCTCTGACAACGCATCCAACTGGATCAGGTCATTCCTCGACAACAGGCACATGAGAGTTTTCTCACCTACCGCATCGGCAGACCCTACACCAGTCCCGTGTGGAGTCCCGCAAGGGTCCTGTGTCTCCCCTACTCTCTATAATGTCTTCACCAAACCATTATTTGATGTGCTTGACTATCTGAGTGTCACCTACACGAACTACGCCGATGACACCCAGATACTCATACCCATTACTGGTGACTACATTGTTGACTCCAAAGCCCTCAATGACATTTACCTTGTCATTCAAGCATGGATGGCCCAGCACGAGCTGTGCCTCAACGACGACAAGACTGAGCTTCTCATCTTAGGCACGCAACAGAGACTTAACAAACTAAGTCCCCTGTTCGGCTCCTTTAACATTGACGGTAATCTAATTAAAGTATCTAAAGATACCAAAACTTTGGGTATCTACTTGGACGCCTCCTTGAATCTCACCCGACAAACCAATGCAGTGGCTGCCGCGGCTGCCTACACCTGCAAATTGATCTCAGCCTGTCGCCCATTCCTTACCGCCCAGAATTGCATTACCCTGGCCAGGACCTTGGTTATGTCCAAACTGGACTATTGTAATGCACTGTACCAAGGCACTAACCAGGGCAATCTTAACAAACTGCAGACTACCCAAAATAACGCCATTAGAGCGGCTCTTAATATCCCCCGATCTGCCCACATCTCAGAAACCAGGAAGAACCTCAACTGGCTCTCAGTCGCCCAAAGGATCTCACTGAAAGCACTCACTCTTACATACAAATGTGTTAACCACCAGGCCCCCTCATATCTAGCTTCTCGATTCACTCAACATATTCCAACGCGAGTACTCAGATCTGCACAGTCCCACGGTCTTGAAATCCCTAGATTCAAGCTTCATACAGCTGGGGGTGCCAGCTTCCCTGTCCTGGCTGCCAAGCTTTGGAACACTGTACCACTCACTATCAGATCCTTACCGTCATTTAACCTATTCAAACACAAAGCCAAGCTTTGGCTAGTTACATCTCACTAACAACCGCCCTCTGACCCTGATGGGCCATCTGGGACCTAGCTCTGCTTTGTTCCGGCACTACTGTTCCGCTTATTGCTCTGTTTTGTAACGTCAATTGTATATTCTGTATACTTTGTTCACAATCTGTTGGTACCAATGTGATGATATGTTATACCTGTAACTTTCTGCCAAGATATGCGCCCGGTTGCCTTTGGGCCTGGTCTGCGCTATATAAATAAAATAAACATAAACATAAACAAATACAACTTTAAATTCTGTTAGAGATCAAATTTGTGGTGGGAGAACAGATAAGGAGGTCTGTTCTGCCTCACTTCTGACCTCCAGGTCACCCAAACCCATAAAAATTGCATTAGTGGTCATTAGCTCCTGAAGAACTGAGCTAATCTAAACACAGAACCCTCTCTTGACATCAGAGCCATGAACAGGGAAATTGAAATTGGGAGAGCAAGGGTTGGCGGGCAGAGCCAAAGAGTGGTTTGACTGCCCATTGTTTAAAAGGGGAACGATGCATTTTATTGTGTATCGCACAATAGTCATTGTCGGATTTCTGGAAAGGTGAGAGTTAACCCCTTCTGGCCATCCCAAAACTATTTTTGTGAGGTAAACACAACTAAAGTTATTCACGAAAATGTGATTTGGGCCTTCCTGTGATTGCCAGGCATGCAAACATTTTATAGATCATGCCAACCATTATACCTATGACGCCCATAAAACGGTGTATTTGAAGACAAACTGTAGCTCTGCACAGGAATGACATACAGACTCCTGAGTAGTGTCATTTGACTTGCAGTAAAATATAGGTGTCAAAAATGTGTTCATACACGTAAACTTTTGGAAGTTAAGGGTACTTGCAAGGTAGTGAGATTTTAAGTGCAAAAACATGACCCAGCCCACCTGTTGAGGTGAGATGATGAAGTGCTCTCCTCCCCTGGTGTCCTAAAGCACTCCAACATGTTCTGGACCTATCAGCACACAGGTGGGAGTGGGGTGCTGAAGCATTAACCAATCCCTTCGGCGGGAACTATGGCAAGTCAGTGATGTCATTTGCACTATAACTAAGTCAGCTCGCCTCAGAGCAGGACTGGTCCCACTAACCCCATGAGGTGATCTGCTGTCGAAATCTGGAGGAACATCCCAGCAGTGAGAGGCCTAGGCTGCAGTGGAGCAAGGAATTTCAGAAGCTTACTTGGGACCCCTTGGAGGACTCAGCAGAGACCTTGACTGGCCCCTTTTTGTTGTCCCAGCAGTGCCCTGATGCACCCTGATGTTCAGTCCAGACATCTCCTGTAAGTAGAACTAAACCCTAAATGTCATAGAGTGGGTAGGCCTTGTATTCTTGAAGCATTGCATTAGATAATTCCCCATTGTAAATCCCCTGTTGTCTGTATATTTCATACATTTCTCCATTGAAGAATCCCCATTTGCCTGTGTAGATCCTTAACACATTTGTCAAAGTAAATCAATTAATTCCCCCATTGAATCCACGGGATCTGTATTGGTGGAATTCGAATCCAACAATCTTTTCCCAGTGTTTTGTGAGCCTGTATAGTCCTAAAGATTTGCCAAAAGAATTGACTTCAACAAGCCCTGTTTCCCTGTGGGTCCCATTGTAAGGTGCAAAACGAAATTGTTCCCATCTTCCCATTGTAAGGTGCAAAAAAGAAATTGTTCCCATTTTCCCATTATGTCCCTATTCTCCCATTGTAAGGTAAAAACGAACTTTGATTTGCATTTTTTTCACATTGAAATTGTGCTGAACATCCAAAAATCGATTTTCTCATTCTGATCTGATAATAAACCTGAAGCCCTGTGTGTTATTGTCAGGTGTGGAAAAACAAACTTTTCTCTTTGCATCTCTGTCTCCTCTATAGTTTTTGTGATCAAGTCTTCCAAAATCCGATTTTCCCATTGTGTGCTGACTAATATTCTCTAAAGCCCTACCTGTATTTTTGAAGTGTAAGCAGAACAAATTCCCTTCCTTTCTATTCTTTCCAATAGCAGTGGTGATAAAAAATGTAAAATCCCATGTTCCCATTGTACTGTACCAAAACAAGTTTCCTCTTTCCTTTCGGTCTCCCATATTGTTTCTGTGAACACCACACCAAAACCGAGTTTCCCCTTGCAGTCCTACTCCCTGCCACTGCCTTTCATTTAAAGGTATCAAGCCTAATTGATGTTTGGCGGGGAGTGTTGCTGGAGAACCCTTAACCATTGTTCTATCAGAGTGTATTAAATGTTTCTTCTTCTGTCTTGTGATTAAAAAGGAAGTATTTGTGACAGTATTTCTCAATCTGGTCGCTTTACAGATGTCATTGGGGTCATTACGAGGTAGGTGGTAAGGGATTACCGGCACCGGTAAGGACACCAGTGCCGTTAATCCCTTACCACCCTATTCCGAGGTCCCTTAGTGGGTCCCTTCCTTAACACCTGGTTTTACCAAGCGTTATGGAAGGGACCCGTTAAGGGACTTCAGAGCTAATAATGGAACCGCAAATTGCGGTACCGTTATTAGCTCCATCCCCATTCCTATTGAGCCCTATGGGGACTCGAATGAGAATGGGGAATGGTTCCCGGAATGGGGACTTACCGGGTCCTCCAAGGTTGGAATGACCTGGTAAGTACCTATTTCGGGAACCCGGACCCTGGATGCGGTAAGGGGGTAGCCATGGTGCTAATAGCACCATGGCTACCTCCTACCTCGTAATGACCCCCATAGCGTTTTGTGTTGCAAAAACATTGGTGGCTGCTTTAAGCTGTTTATTCTAATTTGACATGAATAATAAATTAATAAAGCTTTTCTTAATACATACGGACCTGGTTCCTAGTCCATTGGGGCACTGGGTATTCATGGGGGTGTGTGCGACACAGGTTGGTGGCCTTCTCAAAAAGGACCTAAAGTATAGAAATCAAAGAGTTTTTATTGTGTGCCACATTCATTGTAGGCAAAGGAAATCCCTGACTTGAGTGTGTCCATGTAATAAATCGTGACAGTGGACACTCCTAAGGGGAATGGGGCGGTCATTAAAGATTCCCTTATATGTTGTTCTCAAAGCCCCACCCCAAAATATGGTGGCTTGCTCTGTTCCTGCCCATCAGTCTCTCAAAATGAAATTATGTTACATCTGAGATTTACAGAATATTCCATCTGTTAGTTACTGTGTCATTATTTTGCATGGCTTGGCTTGAGACCCACTTGCTAAGGTCTAGCTCAGCCCTACCCATGAGTTCTCTGACTCCCCTACTAAGTATGACTGTGTGTATTCCTGCTAAAGGTATCTTTATACCTCTACATTCCCAGATAAAACTTAATTTAAAGGAATTATATGGCTATGATACAAAACCTAAAATCCACTCTGAAATTCAAACGATTTGGTTACTGACCGATCCATAGCTCATCTCCACCATGGACTGCATCTGACATCATACACAACATTACAAATGATACTTTATAATTACCTCCTTTTTTAAAAAACTTTATTTTTGGAGTTTGCATACATCACATATACATTTGCACCAACTGGGTGCACTTACAACAATACCAACTTCGAACACCCTTACATGGCCGCTCTACTCATCTAATTTCCACATAAGTAAACTCAAATTCATTTCTTCATCTGTATCAATTTAGTTTGACTCTAGTGTTATTTTTGATGTTGACTGTCCCAAATACTGTTTTTTATGTCACAGGGGTTTCAGAATCTGAGGACTCAGCACTATTTAGCAGATATGCTATGTACGGCCCCCAGATGTCGGGGGGCGTGCATGTAGTGGTGATGTTCTTATAAATTCACTATCCATATCTTGGCAATATATAATGTCTATTTTCCAGTCTTCGATCTTTGGCAGTGGGCCACGGCCCCATGTCATGGCAATTCTCCTCCGTGCCGGTATCATAAGAAGTGCTGCCAGTTTCTGTGATGCGGGTTGTAGGTATTTAGTGAGTCCGAGAAGGGCCCCTAGTGGAAGTGGGGTCATCTGTTCACCTATGATATCAGCTGTTATTTGTACTACGGAGGTCCAGAATCAATGTATTCCTGGGCAACTCCAGGCTAAGTGGAAAAAGTCTGCATTAGCTATTGCGCATCTTTTGCATTGGGCCAACATTTCTGGGTGGTATTTGTTTTTCCTAACTGGGGTGTAGTAGGTTTGATGCACAAAGTTGAAGTGAATTAGTTTATAGTGAGTATTTAATGCAACCTTTTGGGTTTGACGGAGAATATAGGTCCAGTCCTCTGCGGGTATTGTTTCTTGGATAGCTGTTTCCCATTTTTGCTGCACCTTGGGGTTAATTTTCCCGGTGTCGGTTAAAAGGGATTTGTATAGTAGTGACACTAGTCTCCCTTCCCCTTGTGCCTGAATTACATTGTGTAATAAATCCCATGTTGGTGGTTGTTTGGGGAATGAGGGAAACAGCATTGTAGGGTGTGACGCAGTCTGAAGTAGTGAAATATGTCTATGGAAGTGTTTCCGCCCCTGTCTTTGGCAATTGTGGGGTTAAAAAGATGCCCTCTGGGAATAGATTGCCGAACTAATTGAATATTGACCTTGTCTGCCTATATAAGGAATACTTTTTAATTTGTGAGGGGAATGCCAGGAATGAATTTGATTGGTAGTAGGGGGGAGAATCTTATTTTTACCCCATATTTGCTAGCAATCTTTTCCCATATTGCATATGTGGATAGGACCGCATTTAACGTGCTGTGTGGAACCGGGATGTGACTGATAATGATGGCTCTTAGCAAGTTAGGGGATGCAAGGGCTCGCTCCACTTGTACATGCGGACGGATTAAATGAGTCGTATACCAGTGGCTCAGGAATTGAGCTTGAGCTGCCCAGTAGTATTTTTCAAGATCAGGGAGTGCCAGGCCACCGTTTGATGTTGGTAGTGTTAGAGTGCTGTATGCAACTCGTGCTGGGTTTCCTGCCCATAGTAGCTCTAGGATCAGGCTCTTTACCTTTTGGAGAAAGGATTTAGGAATAAGTAACGGGATATTCGTGAAAAGATAAAGAAGTGTGGGAAGGATAACCATCTTCGTTAGAGAGGTTCTACCCCATATAGTTAACGGCAGTGATTTCCATCTGTGGACCCGTTCCTGCAGGGAGCTTAGTGTTGTTACGTAATTATCTCTATATATATATCATGGTGATTACGGGACATGTAGATACCCAGGTAACGAACCTTTGAGTTTTCCCATTTAAAGCCATGATCGTCCATGAACTCTATTGTGTTTGGGGTCAAGGGGAACACTACTGATTTCGAGTGATTGGTTTTAAGGCCCGACATTTGATCGAATTTTATTACTTCACGCATTATAGGGTTAAGATTGTCTTGGGGGTCGCTGACAAATAACATGACATAGTCCACGTAAAGGGAGACAATTAGTCTATGAGGTCCTAGTTTAAGGCCCCTGTGTGGTTGGTTGGATCGTAGCCTCGAGGCCAGGGGTTCCATAGCAAGGGCAAAAATGAGGGCTGAGAGGGGGCAGCCTTGCCTAGTCCCGCGCTCTAGTGTGATACTTGAGGATCTGGTGTTTCCTAGCGTGACGTAGGAGCGTGGGTCGTTGTATAACAAGGATACTAACCTAATAAAGAAGTTACCTAACCCCATTTGCCTGAGTGTTGCGAACATGAAGGGCCATTCCACTGAATCAAATGCTTTCTCGGTGTTGAGTAATACTGCTATTGCCTGTTGTGTTGGGTCCAGGGCTTCAATGATGCCAAACAGTCTTCTGATGCCATAGGTTGTGCTGCGCCCTGGGATAAAGCCGGCTTGATCGTCGAGTAAAATAGCTCGCATTAGAGGGAGTAGCCGTGTTGTCAGAATTTTAGCCAGAATCTTATTGTCCAGATTGATCAAGGAGATTGGCCTGTAGGATGCACAATCTTCTGGGGGGTTGCCAGCTTTGTGCAACACCATTACGTTGGCTTTGCGCAATGTGGGAGGGAGACTCCCACGTTCTATTGATTCCTCGCAGACACAAAGTAGGAGAGGGGCCACAATGGTTGCATGGGCCTTCTAGAACTCTCCAATGAGCCCATCGGGTCCTGGCGCTTTAGTATTTGGTAGGGATTTTATTGCTTCCAGAATTTCATCTAATGTTATAGGTGCGTTTAGGGGTTCACGAAAAATCTGTGGCTGCCCAATACAGTCTTTGTTGTTGAGAAAATCTTGTATGGATTCTGGGCTTGAACTGCCTTTGGAGCTGTACAAATTCTGGTAGAAGTTGCAGAACGCGTTGGCTATTTCTTCCTCCGTGTTCATGAGTTTTCCTTGTGCGTCTTTGATGCGTTCGACTCGAGTTGGAGTTTTATCGATTGTTAGTAGACGGGCTAACAGTGCACCGTGTTTTTTACCCTCTCCGTATTGGCAGATTTGGTGTTTGCGGCCAAGGAATTTCAGTTCTCGTTCGGCTGTTTCCTTGAACTTCAGAAGTTCTTCCTTTAATTCAGCTTGGGTATGTGGGTCTGAGGCTGTGGTGGATTTGAGCTCCAGTTCTTTCAGGCGCTGTTCACTACTGGACAGTTCTTTGCGTATCAGTTTTAGTATGCTGTTTTCCTTTGCTAGGCATATTCCCCGAATGTAGCATTTTAGTGTTCCCATATGGTGCTGGCCGAGTCTACAGAGTCCTGGTTTAGTTCTATAAAGGATGTTATTTCTTGGCACAGATCTGTTGCGAATACGGCATCAGCGAGTGAACCGGGCTTAAATCTCCAATTGAGCCCAGGTGTTGTAGTGCCAGATAAAGTGACATCAAGTGTGACCATTGAGTGGTCTGAAAAGGATTGTGGCAGAATTTGACTCGCACCCCAGTTGAACGGGCTGCGGGTAGATGCCATGATGTAATCTATCCGGGAGCTTGTGTTGTGAACGGCTGAATAGAAGGTGTATTCTCTTGTATCTCGGTTGTATTGTCTCCACGTGTCGGATAGATCAAATGCTTGGCAAATCTCTTGAACTTGAAGGCTAGCTTTGGATGGATTCCCTGCTTTATTGTGAGATTTGTCGAGTCTGGGATCGATTGGTGTGTTGAGATCTGCTCCGCATATAATGGTTGTTGCATTGGTCTTTCCTAGTTGGGTCATAACCCAGTTAAAGTTATTTGGTCCGTCGGTGTTCGGAGCCATTTGAGAAGCTGGTTGAGTTTGGGTCAGGCTGGGACACGTGGATGTGGCTGGAGTCTAGATACATGTAAGCATTTGGAAGACTTTGATTTTGCCCGGTTGGCGATCTGTTGCATGGATGTTGTGGAACGAGAGTGAGAAGTCAGAGGCGGCTTTGTAGAACTGGATTCCCTCCCTTGCATGGGTAACCCCCAACTGGCCCACAATGAACAATCCCTTTTAAACAAAACATTCAACATTGCTGTGCTTGTGGCGCTGGTATCCCTCCAAGAGGAGGCTGGCTCCCTACTACTGTTGCAATTTTGTTCTGTGGTGGTGATTTCGTAAAGTTGATGGTGACAGGATGCCTTTGCTTTGTGTTTCCTGTGGGGTGAATTTTATGGCGGATCTCTTCTCAACCAGTCTCTCCTTTGTAGTTTTCCGTTGTTCAAGGCAGGTTTGCAGCCGGCGCGGTCAAGGTAGTCACTGGTTTCCTCTGGTGTATTGAAGAACTGGGTTTTGTCTTCATATTGGATGCGGAGTTTCGCTGGGAAAAGCATTGAATATTGGATTTGGTTATCTTGCAATCTGTGTTTCACAGCTGTGAACAATCTCCTTTGCGCCTGGACTGCTTGGGAGAAGTCTGGAAAAAATAGAATTTTATCTCTTTCGTATTGGAGGTCTCCTTTGTCCCTGGCTGCCCTGAGTATTGCATCTCGATCCTTGTAGTTTAGCAGCTTTGCTATGATTGGGCGAGGGTTTGTTCCTGGGATGGGTCTCGTGTTGGGAACTCTGTGCGCCCTTTCGATGATGAACACCTTGGAGAGGGTCTCTGTTCCAAACAGGTCCATGCAAATCTTCTCCATGTGTTCTTACATTTTGGTGTTAAGTTGTTGCTGTCTGACCCCGACTATCCTAATGTTATTTCGGCGAGAGCATCCCTCTAAGTCCTCGTTCTTGGCGCACACTGTTTTCATTTGTGCTTCTAGTGAGGATACCCTGGAGGTTAGGGCCGTTGCACCGTCGTCGAGGTCTGATACTCGCTGTTCAACTGTGTCCAGCTTGTCCGCGTGATTGTCCAGACGGTGTTGGAGCTGGTCAACTTTGGAGGAAAGTGTGTCCAGTTTGCTCCCCAGGCCTCCGATGCCTGCTTTAAGATCAAGTAAAATTTCTCTGATGTCGAAGTCATGCACTTCTTCCTCTTCCTGGGAGGGTGCTTGGATGGATGATTGTGATCTGCTGTTGGAAGAGGGCGCTTTGGAGGAGGAACTGCTTTCAAAGTTCAGTTTTCTTTGAGACTTGTTTTCCCCATGTTCAACGTTGATGTAGTCACTAATGCACTTAGGTGGTGGCCTGGAACAGGTCTGGGAGCGTTGGATGGGTGACTGCGCTTGTGTCGAGTCGAGTGCCTCGTTGCTTTAGGCAGGGCAGGGATCTCTGTCTTTGAGATTGGTGTGTTTCCATCGTGTTTTTGCAGAGTCAGGGAAACGATGGATCAAGGCCTTAGACTGAATCCGATGGTGCCGGCGCCGTCGTCCACAGGGGGCTTATGCCTGTTGTTTACCTCTTGGGCGACATATTAGCACCTACTGTGGTATGAGGCCCTTCTCTGGTTGCATGCTGGTGGCACGGTTCTGCAGGGGGCCTGGGGCAGTCCCCTTGGGCCTGGGCAGGATGGTTTAAATCTGCTGGTTTCAGGCACGCCTGGGTTGCGGGGTTACACCGCTGCTGTCTTGTGCTTATGGTCTAATACACAGCTCAATGATGGCCTTTCCCCCACGGGCCCTCTGTCTGGTGCATTGGTGATGGGCTTCTGGGCACTCTCTCTCCAACCTCGGCTACATACGCAGTACCACGGTTGGGCCTTCTGTCTCTGGTACGGATACAGCGCCGAGTCTCATGCTTTGTGGATGGCATCAGGTGGTTCGGCTGTGATCTCCGCTCCCCCAGTGCATGTGATCTTGGCCACAAGGCCGTCAGGAGCCCTGGTGGCTGTCAATAAATCTTATGTCACACGGGAGGACCGGGGCGTCAAGCGAGCCCTCTGTGCGGGTGAATGTCTGTGGAAACGCGTGGGCCGCTCGTACCTGATTCCCAGCTGGATTGTGATTGAGTGCGTTGGTGCTTCCCTTCCCGTCTATGCTGGTCTTCCACAGCACTCCAAGCCCCTCCGGGTGCCGCGACCGGGCGCACGCCGGCTCCTCACTGTGGTCTAGAGCCTCCGGCAAAACGCAGCAGGCGTTTTCGGATGTTTCTTTCCGGTGCCGGTCCACTTCGCAGCCGGCTGCTTTCTGCTGTCGGGGTCTTCCGCGTCCCAGCCGGAGGCCGCGATTCCACGTGGGCAGGAGGTGCGGGGCGGGGGCTTTTCTCCGCCGGGTCTTTGGGGGCGAACCAGCGGGCCACGGGTGTAATGGCAGCAGCGTTTTGTGCTGTATCGCCCCACCAGTTTACAGATGGCAACAGCGAGTGGTTTAGACACCACAGAGGCAGTGATTATTCAGGATTGGTGTGGGTGCTACACAGAGCTCACAGGGAAGCCGCCATATTGGACGTCTCTCTAGCGCCCTCTACAGTATAATTACCTCCTTAATGCACCATTGATGACATCAATTTGTGCATGTCCCATGAGTGTTGCACAAAATGTGCACTACCCCTCCCACCAGTACATCTGACCTGAGGACTTTTCCTCTGTCAATACTGCCTGCACTGCTTATGGCGATGCCCTGTGTACCCCTGTCTACCCCTACTCACAGTAGTCATAGGGCATGGCCTTCAGTCATATGTTGTGGGTACAGTGACTTTGGCATGCATTGCCTTTGGAAATTGTCTTCTTCCCACAATAAGCATAGTGCAATGGTTGCTGCTATGCCCTATTCGTACTGCCTCTGGGGCAAGGCCTAAGGACATTGCCCAGGTTAACTTGCCACCCACTAGTAGTCACAGTGCATGGGCTTGGTCCAGGGACTATACCCCATCCACACTACAAGAGAGCTTTTAGTAACCACAGACACATACCCCCACCAGAGTACCCCCCAGGATACCACACAGCCAAATACGATACTGCTGTCCAATTTATACCAAAGTAAGACCTCTGGACATTTCAGCCTCAGCTTGACCTAAGACTTTGTTTCATGTACTATTCCAATACATATAATATACACAATGACTTTATACCTCAATGATATTTTTGGTGATGTCATATGCAAAGTCATCGCGTGACTTGTGATCAACAGGAAGTCATGGGCACATCATGAGTGCTGCAGAAGTGGACGGCAGCGGGGAGATACAATTGCATTGGTAACCACAGCTGGTGCATTTTTCAGTATTGTATCACAGCCCTGACATCCTTTCAAATGAATTCTCATTTCTGTCAATCTGCAAGGTTTTTAATATTAATGGCGATTATACAGCCATATCAGAGAATCAGAACTTCCCTCAACAAAGCTTTTCACAGATCTTATTTTAATGATATATTGTATGTATGTTACCTTAGTCAGCCAATATAAATATTATATGTTCCACTCCAGCTGAGGAGGCGGCGAAGAGCTTTGCATCTAATACGATAGCAAAGCAGAGAGAGAATTCCAAAGTGTGATGGGACATGTTGCAATTGGAATTTGTGATTATGAGTGAATAAATAAAATATTTAAAACAAAAACAGGATAGCCGGAGAAGAAACTGAAGGGCAGTCTGCAAGAGGGGTCCTAGACTAACCAGAGAGCAAGGACGTGATAATAAATCTGGGGGTCATAGTAAAAACAAAAAGGGGCTGATTGTCTAAGTCCCGGAGCGTGAATGAAGGTGTTGCATCTGTCTTCACGCCTCCGATCAGGCTCCGGGGCATTTTCATTGTTTTTGAAGGTGGAGCACAAGGGGAAAACGGAGTTACGTTTCTGCCCCCCTTTTACGCTCCCCATTTAAAAACAATTTGGTTTTATGACAGCATGAGATTTTCATGCTGGCGTAAAACCAAATAATTGCTATGTAATCTGCCTGCTTTATAACCCAGCAAAAAGCAGGCGGATTCGATAGGAAATCATTGTAAATGCTGCCTGCCGAAGCCTTTACTCATTTTGAACTGTGGAGTGCAAACGAGCGGTGTAAATACGCTTTCACCGTCACATTGCACTTCCCTTTTGCCCTCTGCAGTGCAAATGACATTTGTCTGGAGGGGGGCGCCTGTTTGCAGGTAAGTGCGGTCCCCTCCGGACAATTTGCACTTATTTTTAAAATGAGCTCTGCAGTATTTTAGATGACTTGTTTGTAAAATCCAATCAAACTATGGATTTGGATTCTTGGGCAGAGCCATACGTCACACAGCGGATCCATATATAGATTAAATAGCGGGGGAGGACAGGGTCGGACTGCACATTCGTAAGCAGTGGGACAGGGGTGAGGTTCTGTATTGGGGGAAGGCAAAGGGGCAGTGGAGCGGGATGCAGGATCTTGGGGGGCATGAAATGAGGCTCAGCAGGAGGTAATATGCTGCAGGGGTGTCCCCCCCCCCCGCATAATAGATTGGTGGGGTGTACATCAGGGGCTTAGGGCCCATCAGGTGGATCTGCGGGGATGTCCCCCACACAAAAGCAGGGTCAGGAGTGAGTGGGGGCCATACATATTCTCCCCAGCATCAAAACTGGACTTGGAATACTGGGTTTCTGCAAAATTGACCTGTAGGAAATATGTATATGGAACCGACAAGACTGACAGATGAGCCGCACCACGTGGCATTGGTAAGAGGTGGGCGTAGACGATTTGACCTGAGCAAAGTAGATCTTTCCAGTACTTAAGAGGTACACCAATCACTGACATTGCTGACAAAGAGAGGATGCAGTGTCTTCTGGTCAGTTGTGGCAGAGACCATTGATAGAAATATGAGCAATGGCAGGAGGTTGCACTCTACATCACACACCAAACATGTTGGATGTGACGTCCATTACATGAGGGTGGGCTGGTTTGGATTAGTCTTCTATGCAGCAGCATATTGGTGGATTGCGTGAGATGTGCACAAATACATGATTTCATTTGCTTTCCATATAATGGAAGGTCTATGATTAGGATTGTCCAACTCCGGGCCTCAAGCGCTGGAACCCTGATGGGTTTTCAGGATATCCCTCATTAACATTGATGAGAAGAAATGTGCATACATTTAGAATCCTTGTAATCAAATTGATCTCATTAATATTAATTAGGACTATCCTGAAAGCCCAACATATTTCTGTCCCTAGCGTCCTGGAGATAGCTATCAATGTAATTCATGCCAAGGAAGGTTTCCTTGGACAGGATAAACTATGTCTTCTTTACTTTCCCAAGGGAAAAATATGATATGCAGACAGCGTTACCATGACAAGCATGCCGCAGACCCAGCGCTACCTTCAAAAAAGGACAATTTCGCAAATCACCTCATGCAGCAAGAACGGTTGTGGCCCTTGCCCTTCTTCCAGATGTTTGAGGTACAATGTTGCAGTGAAGGATTGATGATGAGAAGCCAAATCCTACAGACAGATGTGGTGTCTGTTTTGATAACGGTCGCAGGGATGAGCTAGTCTGAGATGGGATAGTTGACTTCACAGAAGAAAAGATTGTGACAAAGTTACAGCCTACAGACCCGGCTGCAGACCATGTTCGGTGAAGACTTATGGTCATAGTACACACAGAGCTCACACAATCCTAGATCAAAAGGGACTGCAGCATTTGGACGTGCACAGTGCTTAGTACATTCATGGAACAAATGCAACACGGAGTCTTCATCTGTGGACACTGGTTCATGCATGATTGGCACCCACAGTGCAAGGGCTAACACTGCCCCTTTTCATATTCATGAGATACGCCAAGAACAGCAATCAGCTGTGGAGAGCACTAGATTAATTTATGTGGTCACAGAGGTACGTATTTCTCAGATGTGCCTAGCATGGCCAGCAGCCTTTGGCTTGTGCACTGTGCTTTCTGCTTGTGTATAGTAGACACTGTTCAGAAGTGTGCACAGTCGTTAGCGCTCGCATGCAGGAATAGGGGATGTCCTGATAAGGGAAGGTTGCAATAGGGATGGGATGCAGAGGGTGATATCAGATGAACTAATTTTGAAGGGGGCACTTGGTGCCTGATGGGGTACGTGGCAACAGGGTGCTGGTGTACAACTGACATGTGTCATGCAAGTAAAGCACAAGTCAAGAACGTTAGCATATTGCTAACCAAACCCCAATTTATCCCAACTCACTCCTTCCCATACAACCCTTGAACTAGATGCATCTGTCGCCCGAACCCCATCTCCACCTTATGCAATAACAGTGAGAACCTAAAGCTCCACGCTCTAGCATCCACCACCCACGTGGCCAGTGTAATCAAAATATGGGGGGGGCTGCTGCTATCCCTTAAAACAAGTTGCTCCGTGCTAAGGCACCCTATTTCATCCACATCAATGTAGGCGTTACGCCATTGCCCCATTTACAATTTTGCAGGCCCACTGAGTCTATTGGCAGTCACTCATCATGCTTTTGTCGACATCTCATTGTCCACTAAAGGGGCATTGTCGGTCTCTTCCAATGGAGACCTCGGGGGAACAGTACTGGCCTGACAACACGGGCAGGTAATCTCAATTTTCTTTGTCCCCGCTCCTGACTGCTGTCCAGGTGAAGTTCAATCCAGTCCAGTCCCACACTTCTTTTGGTCAGTGAAGAGGTTGGTCCTACTGTTGAAGTAGACCTTAAGCTGTGCTGGAAAGAAAAGGGCATATTTGACCTCCAGGGATTTCAGCTTCTTCTTAACTGCGTCACATGGATGATGCGCCTTTTGAGCATTTCTGGAGTAGTATGGGAAGAATGCTATCTTGGATCCATTGTACAGTATGGGACCTTTAGTGCACGCCACCTGGAGGATCGAGTCATGATCTCAGTAGCTTGCAGACGATGGTTCTCTCTGGAGCCCCCAGCGTTGATGGGCCATTAGGTGTGCTATGAACCCTCTCAATAGAGAAGAAATTCGAGAGACCCTTAGTTTGCAAATCATCGACTAGTGATTTTTCTGATGTTACAACGGGTCCTGTCTTCTGCCTATTACATCGGGCCATCTAGTACCTTGATCTTCTGTGCCATATCAGAAACCTGTTGCACCATCATGGTAAGGATGTCTTCTGGTTTGGCAATGCATGTTTCGATTTCCTGTACCCTAGGGGACATCTGAAGGTCTTAGCATAACAAATTAGCCTAGACACCAATGGAATCAATCTTCCGCTCTGTAGACGTTCGTGAGTCACCAATGGCCACCATCACATCCATTAGAGAGCGGTTAGCTGTTGGGGGAAGGACAGAATTTGAATCTCCAGTAGGTTTAGGAGCTTGCTCCTGGGAGGAGTGGGGCACAGTATATTGGGAAGAGAGTAGAGGTGGGCACCACATATATCGTTCAAATTTTCTCTTCAATTTGTAGGTTTACAAATATTCAGGTCAATCTGTTAAACTTAAGCCTGGAGCTGTCAAAAATAATATAATCCCATGACACAAGGATTAAGAATACTTAAACATAAAAAGGATACAAGGTGACACCACCTCATAGTTTTTGACGCTCTCAGTTAGCTCAGTAGGACTGAGCATCCAAAATCTTGTAATGTTACAATTTCACTTCATCGTTGCTTTTTCTAATTCTTTTTTTGGTTCAGAAAAGTTTAGATAAAAAAAAATAATAATGAAGAAATAGTTAAAATTGTACGTGATGTTTTAATTCACATTCCTATTTGATAGTTAAACAATATTGTCTTAAAGGCAGAAAAAAGGTACAGTGGTCTAACAATTGCATTTAGCCTATGCATTTCGGTGTGTTTACACCATCTTCAGGGCTATGCAAACTTTAGCATATCATTTACAATTCAAATTATATACATACCATAGTATCACACTGAGGTTCATGTCTGCAAGAGAAATAAAACAAACAGACAGACTCTTCGGTTTGTTTTATTTCTCATGCGCACAGTATATTGGCCCATTTTGGTCTGCATTCCATGCTTCTTCATTTTCTCTTTAGTCATCTCTCCCACTTGGGTGTGGGGTCCTCCCCTAGTATTATGCAACAAAGGATCGAGCTTACACTTCGATTGCACTCTGCGCCTGACCAGACATTTCTGGGGGTTCAGAGGACCGCCCGCCAACATTTCTGGGGGTTCAGAGGACCGCCCGCCAGTCGCAATTCTGCTCAGCACTTCAGGCCCAGTGTGGTTGCCACTCACGGAATGAGCCCACATCAGCTGTCTCCTAGCAATATCATCTGCCACAGGTGGTTAGGCATTTCAAAGGCCAGGGAAACCCCACAGTCCCTGTCACAGAGAGCCAGGAGTGTCCGGCCCAGTGGCACTGAAGCAGGTAGGAATACCAACAATATGTGGAGGGCGTTGCTGCAACAATGGTGGCTGTTGTTTCTCCTCCGGTGGTCAGGCAGTTCAAAAGGTCAGGGAAAGCCCTGCAATTACTGCCCCAAGGAGCGAGGAGAGCGTGCCTTGTGACGATGAAACAGACAGGGACTCCAACAACAGGTAGAAGGCGCCACTGCGGCGCTGGTGGCAGATATCTCTCCTCTGGTAGCCTGACAGCACATAGGACAGGGAAAGCCGTGCAGTCACCGTCCCGAGGAGCGAGGAGAGCGCGCCTTGTGATGATGAAAAAGACAGGGACTCCAACAACAGGTAGAAGGTGCCACTGCGGCGCTGGTGGTAGATATCTCTCCTGTGGTAGGCAGACAGCACACAGAACAGGGAAAGCCCTGCAGTCACGGTCCCGAGGAGCGAGGAGAGTGCACCTTGTGATGATGAAACAGGTAGGGACTCCAACAATAGGTAGAAGGCACCACTGCAGCGCTGGTGGCAGATACTCTCCTGTGGTAGCCAGACAGCACACAGGACAGGGAAAGCCATGCAGTCACCATCCCGAGGAGCGAGGAGAGCGTGCCTTGTGATGATGAAACAGACAGAGACTTCAACAGTAGGTAGAAGGCGCCACTGCGGTGCTGGTGGCAGATATCTCTCCTGTGGTAGCCAGACAGCACACAGGACAGGGAAAGCCATGCAGTCACCGTCCCTAGGAGCGAGGAGAGTGCGCCTTGTGATGATGAAACAGACAGGGACTCCAACAACAGGTAGAAGGCACCACTGCAGCGCTGATGGCAGATATCTCTCCTGTGGTAGCCAGACAGCACACAGGACAGGGAAAGCCATGCAGTCACCGTCCCGTGGAGTGTGGAGAGCGTGCCTTGTGATGATGAAACAGACAGGGACTCCAACAACAGGTAGAAGGCGCCACTGCGGCACTGGTGGCAGATATCGCGCCTGTGGTAGCCAGGCAGCACACAGGACAGGGAAAGCTATGCAGTCACCATCCCGAGGAGCGAGGAGAGTGTGCCTTGTGATGATGAAACAGACAGGGACTCCAACAACAGGTAGAAGGCACCACTGCAGCGCTGGTGGCAGATACTCTCCTGTGGTAGCCAGACAGCACACAGGACAGGGAAAGCCATGCAGTACCGTCCCGTGGAGTGTGGAGAGCGTGCCTTGTGATGATGAAACAGACAGGGACTCCAACAACAGGTAGAAGGCGCCACTGCGGCACTGGTGGCAGATATCGCGCCTGTGGTAGCCAGGCAGCACACAGGACAGGGAAAGCCATGCAGTCACCGTCCTGAGGAGCGAGTAGAGCTGGGCTGTGTGATACTGCCTCAGAGAGCCGGTCGCACTGGACCCCACAGCAATAAGGCAGGTAGCATTATCAACAACAGCGGCGAGACAGTGGTGCTGTTGGGGGTTTCAAGACCCCGAATAATACGCAGGACACCAGCGGAGTAACTGACAACCTTCTTTATTAGAGTTACAACAGGAAGTGCCTCCCCGGCAATCTTCCTTCCCCTCCCATGTCACATCCGCCTGTGACGTGCACCCTACGAGTGAGATGCCTTAAAGGGCACTGACCCGTGACAACACCCCCGGACGAATGTCCTTTCAAGTGACGTTCACGGAGGTCTCTTCATATAACATAACATAACTTGGCCTTGTGGCAATACAGTTAACACTCCTCCACTAACCTGGGAGGTCTCCTCACATTCCTCTGGGGTCTACCTCGTGGCTCTGGGTCAGAGCCGCCGCCAGTGTCTTCGTCGGGGTACATCTGGCGTTGGACCTGCGGTCCGAGGGGAACCCACACTTCATCTTGAATGTCTCTTCCTGCTGGGTCGCATTCTTCTTGAGGTAGTCTCTCTTCCGTCCCTTGCACGACATGCTTGAACCTTGAGCTGTTGCGGGTCACTTCCTGTTCTCCATTCGTCGCAGTGATCATTGTTCCTTTGATCGCCACTACTTGGAGCGGTTCAGGTGCGAACTGCGAATCAGTTTTTTTTGTTATGGCCCTTTGTACCCACACTTCATCTCCAATTTGGAATTCCTTGGAACGTGCTCTCCTTCTCCTGTCGGTCTGTTCACGAGCTTTCTCCTTCACGGCTTCATCTCTTCTGATGATTTCATGGTCTACTCTGGGCTTCCTTGCTGGGTTGTTGACGACCCTGGTTCTCACTTGATATTTCATCATGAGCTCTGCTGGGGTTCTGTTGGTGGCTTCATGAGGCGTGTTGCGATAGTCACGCAACATTCTACATAGCGCTTGATGGGGGTCGGTTCCTTCCAGGCGTGCTCTTTGCATGGTCTTCTTGATAGACGCCATGAACCTTTCCGCCATTCCATTGGCTTGCGGCCATCTTGGTGTTACTCTTTGGTGACGGAATCCCATGTGCTTTGCGAACACCCCAAATTCATGACCACTGAACGGGGCCCCGTTGTCTGATTTAAGTGTCTCTGGTATTCCCCACTCACTGAAGACTTCATCGAATGTTGCTGCGACATGGGCAAATGCTGTTGACTTGATGCGTTTTACAATGGGGAACCGTGAATGTTCATCGATGAATAACAGTAAGTAGTCTCCTTCCTCTCGTGGCCCATAAAAGTCGACCGCCACTCTTTCCCAAGGATGTTCAAGGATTGATGTTATTTTGAGCGGTACCGGCGGTTCAGGTTTTGCTGTGCACTGGCATGCTGTGCAGTTCTTTACCCACCAGTCAACCATATCGTCCATGAAGCGGAACCACACATTGCACCTTAGCTGGAGTTTCGTGTTCTCCGCTTCCCGATGTCCTTCATGCGCCGTCTTGATGACTTCTGCGCGCAGTGTGGTAGGAATGACTATCTTGCATCCTCGTAGCAAAATGGACTTGTCCTGAACTGGTAGCTCTGTGTGTATTCTCGCCAAACACTCCATCTCATCCCGACATGCTCCTAGGTGGCTCTGGACTGCTCTGCGAAAGTCTTTCCATTTGTTATTTTCCGTCAAACTGATCGCTGGCGCCATCGACAGATCTGCAGCTGACGCGGTAGCAACGGTTTCAATGGATATGGTGGGCGGTAGTGCGTTGGCAGTGATGTAACTTATGTATTCCGCGTTGCCCTGTCTTGGAGTGTGGTTGCCTGCTGGGTGTCTGGAGAGATAATCTGCAGGGTTGTGTTCACCCCCCGGTCGATGGATGATGTCAAAGTCACACTCTTGTAGACGGATGCCCCATCTTTCAATCCTGGGGGGCATTTTCGTGCAAGGATTTCCAAACAGCGATAACAAGGCTTGATGGTCCGTAATTAGTGTGAACTTTTTGCCAATGATGAAATTATAGAAATGTTTGCACGCCCAGACGGCTGCCAGACTTTCTTTTTCTGCCTGGGAATATGCAGATTCCGGCGGGGCCAGAGCTCTGCTGGCGTATGCCACAATGTGCCTCGGGTGAGTGTCTTGGCCACTGGTTTGTGCCAAAATTGCACCTAGGCCTACCGGACTTGCATCTACCACTATCTCGGTATGCCATTCAGGGTCGAAGTATGCCAGCTTCCTTGCCTCCGTCAGAGAGTGTTTGATGGTATCGAACGCCACCTGACACTCCTCAGACCATATGAAAGGAGTGTCTTTTTGGAGTAAACGCCTGAGGGGTTCAGTGATGGAAGCAAAGTGCTGGATGTACCGAGCACAGTATCCCGCCATCCCTAGAAATTACCTGATATCAGCGATCTGGGCAGGCTTGTTGAGGTGGAAAATGGTTGATACTTTGTCTGGGTCCAGAGTCATGCCATCTGCTGAGAAGATATGGCCAAAGAACTTTAGCTTCGTTTTGCTGAACCAACACTTATCAATATTGACGGTCAATCCCGCATCCTGTACTGCTCGGCATGCTACACGGAGCACTTCGTCGTGTTCACTGCGAGACTTCCCAAAGACCAAAATGTCATCGCTGTAGTTAAGAGTTCCTTTTATGGGACGTATGACTTGTCGAATTGTTTCGTGAAAAATTTCGGCCGCCGAGGAGATACCGAAATTTAGCCTTTTTTAGCGGAATAATCCGTCATGTGATGCAAATGTGGTAATTGGCCGTGACTCGGGGTGAAGTACCAACTGATGGTATCCCTGATTTAAGTCCAATTTGGAGAAAAGGACAGATTTGTTTAGTTGGACTATCATGTCTTCAATCTTGGGTCCAGGGTGTCGCTCCCGTTGTATGGCGGTGTTGGCTACTCGCATGTCTACACATATTCTCAGGCGGCCACCTTCTTTTGGGACAATTACAAGAGGGGATAACCATGGCGTCGGCCCTGTGGCAGGCTCAATAATTGTCATCTCGGAGTAGCTGGTTTAGTTCCTTAGACACTGCCTCTTGTAGGTGAAATCCTACTCTCCGTGGGTGCTGTGGGACCGGTTGAACTGCCGAGTCTATGTGTAGCTTTATTGGTGGGCCCTTCAGCTTTCCTAGACCTTGACACAGTTGCGGAAATTCTTGGACGATGTCATCCTTGGTGATGGCTTAGGTGTCACGGGACGTCACGTCGCGAACCTGACCTTGCTGTGTGACTTGACCATCTGACGATTTGACGACGTCTCCCTCTCGAACTAGAATGTTAATTAATCCTAGACAGAATGCCGTTTTGTAACTCAGCAGGCAACGGCCCTTGGTGGGGCTTCTGATGACATGGATCACGGTATTGGTGGTTTTGTTAGCAAACGTTAGTCTTCTTTTGAAAGATCTGATACTCTGCAGCGGAATGTCTGCCCCCCATTGGCAGATTTTAGACATCGACGAGTTTAGCGTCGGTTTATGGCAGAGTGTTAGGAATTCCTTTTCACCCATGACATTTACTGTCACTCCAGAGTCAATCAGAAAACAGAATTGTTTGTCGCAAATGTCTATGGCTAATCTGGGTGCTTCCTGGGCTTCCTGTTCGTCCATTATGAGATTGACAAACTCTTTATGTGCATGTGGGTCATATGCGTTGTCATGGTCATGATCTCTCTGCAATTCATCTAACGACTCGCAGTGTGCCACTGGCGGTCCATCATATTCATCAATAATTTGTGCAATTTGTCACTGTGGCATGTATTATTGACTGTCATCTTCCGGATGTACTTCCTCTACCACGCGCACATATCTACTTGGACTCTGTTGGTAGAACCGTGACTGTTGAGGTGGGCTTGTGTAGAACCTTTGAACTGGCTTGACTTGCAAGCTGGCTGTTCCACGTGGGGTGGGAAACGGTTTTCCTTCCCTGCATACAGATTGGAAGTGGCCTTCCCTACCGCAGTTGCCACACTTTTGAGAGAGAGCCGGGGAGGATCCTGCGTGCGGAAATGCCATCCCACACCTGTAGCATTGTCTCTGCATGCGTGGGGTCAACGTGTTACTTGGATTGATATTTCTATTTCCAGCGTGAATTGCAGCTATCAAGTCGTTTTTGTCGTGTTTCCCAGTGATGTTGCTGGCTATGTGCGTGGCTTGCTTTTCCACCCTTTCGAGTATACGTGCCATTTCACTCACTTCTTCGATAGTCACTGGTTTCTTTAGAAGTTGTTTCTGTAGTGTCGCCGACACACAGCCCTCAATTACCCTGAGTCGAAGTGCTTCATCAAGCGAAAACGCGTCAAATTGGCAATGTGCACCTTTGACGCGGAGCCTCATGAGGAATTCGTCCACCGTTTCATCACTGCGCTGTGAGCATTGGTTAAAAACATATCTTTCATAGTCTCTGTTGGGGGCGATGACGAAGCGTTTGTTCAGAGCCACTATGAGGGTATCAAAGTCAGCTATTTCCATTGGCGGAATGGTTTTGATTAATGTTTTTATCTCTCCGCCCGCTGTGTTTATGAACATGCTGCGTAAGCGAGGGGAGTTTTCTTCCCCCGCGGCATCAATGAAGTTATTGAAGTCTTCTAACCATTCCACCCACCTTGCTCCTTTGTCTGCTTGAGGTGTCATGGAAAACGGGGTGGCATACGCCATGCTGTGGCGGTGGATCTTGTGATAGCTGGCGCTGTTGGCGGTTGCGAGCTGGATGTTGCCTGGGCAGCTGCTGTACTCATGGTGGTGTGCGGGACGTGGCCACAGCAGCGGGTGGGGTGCTGAGGGTCGTCCTCCGGGCAGGTTTGCTCCTATTCAAATTGGTAATGGGACGAGGAAGAATGTCGCAGCAGAATGAGGATTAGTAACGTGAGAAGAAAAAAAAATATATATTTTTTTTCCACAATAGCTGTCAGGCACCTGATGGTATGTGGGTGCCTCGTGGGAGCACCCCCACTGATGGATGGCTCTGAGCACCGTGTGCAGTAGATCCTCTAATGTACGGCAGCAATGCACGTGTCTTTTCCAGTTCCAGGACACGTGGGCACAGCGGGATTGCGTGTGCCCTGAGGAAGTCAAACGGCTGCAGGTATGAAAAGCACTGCGGGATCGCGTGTGCGAGGGAGGAGGAGAGGATGAAAGGGTGGCGCTTATCCGGTCGCGCTCCCTTTGTAGTAGCGGGGATCCACTCGTCGGTGGGATCACCGGCGTCGTTGTGTGGACGCACACGGGCAGGGGATCCCCGACGTGGCGATAAGGAGGACCACTTGCGTATGGAAAGTCCTTGTCGCCAAATGTTGGGGGTTTCAAGGCCCCATATAATACGCAGGACACCAGCGGAGTAACTCACAACCTTCTTTATTAGAGTTACAACAGGAAGTGCCTCCCCGGCAATCTTCCTTCCCCTCCCACGTCACATCCGCCTGTGACGTGCACCCTACGAGTGAGATGCCTTAAAGGGCACTCACCCGTGACAGGTGCCATAGTCGGCCCGCTGAAGGGGAAGGGGAAGCCATCCAAAGTCCACCCCGGCCTCCCTCAGCCTCGGTTGCTCCCCAAGCTGCGGCACTTGTCTTGGGATCTGCTGCTGCCGTGGCCACCCCCTGCGTGCATGGCTCTGATTGCCCGGTGATCCCCCTTGCGGATCCCAGAGATAGTGGGCGGGATGCCTGACCATCCTCTGGCGACCTTCGGGCCGGACCCAGTGCCAGAATCCACTCTATCAATCTCGTCTGCAAACGCAGCTGAAGGGTCAGGCTGATCTTGGCACATCCCCATACGGCTCCACCACTCCCCTGCTCATGCCAGGACTTGATGCAGTGTTTTGGGCATGTTTGCAGGATTTTTACGGGCCTAGCACGGAGCGCTGACAAACTACATCCACCTGCATCGACTGTGCAGCAGCGGCCCCACTTTCCTCAATTTTGATTCATTAACTCCTGTACTTTGTAATTGCCATGAAGGATGCTAACTCTATGGATGAAATCCGCAATCAAGCTTTGATTTAAGAAATTATTCACTATACGATACAGGGAATATCTACTATAAAACTCTTAAAAAAAACCTTTAAAGGCAATTTAACATAGCATTAAGCAATCTATATTCTCTATTAGCACATGGAAGTCATTATTGAGCCAATCAGAAAGTTCTGAAGCCCATCAATAACTACTAATATTTACCTCAATCTAGACATCTTGACTTTGTATTGTAATTGTTCTTTTATAACGCGCTTAATACCAGAGATTGGTTTCTAGGCACAAGATTGAGATTCAAGCTTGTGTTTGGCTGCTTTGTCTTTGGTTTGCAAACGCGTTGCCCCTGAGCTATCCCACACCCCTATTGTATTGTAGTCATCATTTATATAGCGCCATTTCCCCATTTGTACGGCCTCAATGCACTTTGTGGTTGGAACGCCCTCAGAGATGAAGTCCAGGTATGGGGACATTCTAAGATTTTATTTTAAGATGCCTGTGTTCATTCTGCCAGGATTAGGACTTAGGAGGGCTGGCTAGGCTCCAGTAAGTAACCCAGAGGTCAGGCCCATGGGTGGGTGCTGTCTATCTGTGTGCCCAGCTAGACCAAAATAGTCATCGGTTGTTGCTGTATACTCAAGGCAGAGGTGTTGAGGCATGTCAGCGGTTTCGGTACGGACAACTATGTGAGCAGCTAGACCGAATTTGACATAGCCATAGCTGCATTCTAGAGTGTATGGGTGAGGATCCTTGCCTATAGCATGTGTCCACAGGCGTGGTGTGATTTATACATACCTTAAACTGGGGCGGAGTTTATCTTCAATGCCGCTTTCCTAGCTCTCCCAAGGCGTTAGGCTGGTTGTTCAAGTGCATCTTCTGGTGGGGTTGGCATACGACTGTTGGGAAGGACCTGGCTGGTGGCATTCTTTGGGTGCAATCGGCAAATAAATTAATTAAATAGACATTGAGCCTCATTATGAGGTTGGCGGTACGTTGCCAACGGTGCAAACGGTGCCGGTACGAGTTTTGCTCGCGGGTGCCTGACAGCCCGCCAGGTCTGACCTGGTGGGCTGTGCGGCACCTGTGAGCAAAACCCGCGGATGCACCGGCACCGTTATTAACGGTGCCGGTGCATCCATGCTTCTCATCCCCATTCAGCCCTATGGGGCTGAATGGGGATGGGGAGCCCTGCAATACCGGAACCCGCAAATGGGAAATTACCGGGCTGCAACACTTGTAATGGCCCAGTAATTTCCCACTCGCGGGTGCCGGATCCAGAGGGGAGTTTGGCAGTAGCCGTGCCTGCCATATAAACTCCTAATGAGGCCCATTGTCACCTCTGGCCTCAGACCAATGGTATCGTTTCCCATCCCCAAAAGAAAGAACTGTCTAAGCATATCATGTTTATTGACACCCCCCCACCCCGGGCGTCTTAGTGCATCACCATTCCTACCCCCCCAAAAGCCATATAAGTGTGTACAGTGTCCTGTGGCCCAAGTTGAACTGGCATGTTTCCTCTCTACCTCCACTGAAACCTATGAGTTGAGCATGCCGAGTGCTTGGGTAAGACCCTTGATAATTAGGTAGGGCAGTCCAACTGAGTGCGTGACATGACCTGTCCCAATTCAAACGGGGCGTGCTACAATTGATGCCTCTAGTGGCCCGTCTAATCGGGCATCCTGTCCAGACACTTTGAAGTGGTAATGTTCAGAAGGAAGCAGCCAGGGAAACAAGAGAACGCATTTTCCTGTATTCAATAAACAGAAATGCAATCTCTTTCAACAAGGCACTCCAACCTAATTTAACACAACAAAATGTAAGCTAAAACATGGTTCAATGTTTTCACTTTTGGAAAGAAAGAAAAACTGTTCACTTTAACATTGCACCTGAAGCAAGCTCATGCTAAAACTGTTCATCCAAGTTTAAAATCAAAATGCTTACCTTATAATATTACAAAATGAGAATACATTTAATTTACTAACAACTTTTCTGTACTTTGACCATTAATCTTACATGTTTACTTTACCACCACTCCAAAAGCGGCAATGTTATTTCACTATGTCCTAAAAGCCCTTTGGAGATCAGTAGCGGCCATTATCACTTGGGATAGTGACCTTTTCCCAAAGTATGACTCAGTCTATAAGGTTATTTTACCAACTATTTAGTTTGGCAAAGGCAATCTATAGAACAGAGACGCTGATGTTCCTGCTTTCTTTTTGTCCAGAAATTAAGAATCCTGCTCTAAAAATTAGGCAGTATCATTGTGGTGATGTTCACAGTGTTCCAGCCAAACTGTAAATGTGTATACAAGGACCAGAAACAAACAGAAATCACACTATCAGATTCTGAGTTAAAGTACAATTCACATTACAACACTTCATCCCATTGTGAAGGCATCATGGAGTATGACACAGACAACCGATTTTAACAAAAATATGTTTATTAAATTAAATCTCAGGATGGAGTAAGACCTAACTTGCCCTATCCTAAGGTGGGGTTTCCCTACCTAAAAAAAACTAAGGATAGTCTGTGCCAGTAAGTTCAACTTAAATGTCTGTCTGTGTCCAAAACCTATGCTTGCCCTCACCTAAAGCAAAGAAATGTGTAGGATGTCAACTATAAACTGAGCAGTGTTCCAAAAGTAAAGTTCTGAGCTATTTCCAGCTCAGGGATTCTTCTTCAGCTTCCCTTCCCCAAGTACAAACAAGTTCACAACCGTTTTCAAGTTATCTTCTCTTGGACTCAAAGTAATACAGTTCCAAACCTTTCTAGGGGTTCCCTTCCCTAAGTTCAATGCAGTCTCATCACAGAAGATCTCAGGGTTCCCTTCCCCAAGTTCAATGTAACAGTGATCACAAAAGAAATGGTCTTGAGGCTGCGTCCTCAAGGTAATTTCCAACAATTCTTCACAGCTCAGGATTTCCTTCCCAGGGTTTAAATGCAACAATGGTAGTTGTTTTCCTTCTTGATACTTTCGGGTACTCTGGTCTGGGCACAGTTGTCCGACCACACGGTCCACCCATCACAGGTCAAGCAACCAGAAGCCATTAGTTCTCCTGCTCACACATAGGATCCTCAGCATCATGTCTCTGTGTTTTAGTTTCCTTAACTTGGCTTCCTTGTGCCAGCATTTTATGTTTTCCATAGAGTACCACATATCTCTAACCCAGTCATTGGCATCCTTCTTCTGCATACATTCAATGTCTCATTGTATTTAAGGCTCTTATTCACACTTCACTTTTGGTGACCCTTTTTCCCACGTTGTTCTTAGCTTCTTTCAAGTAGGTTACTGTCCTTTAAGCACAGTATGAGCGTTCAATCAGTTCGCTATTCAACAAACAAATGGTTTCTCAGACTTGACTTCAACTCTGTAGTTAGAGTTTTTAATTTGACTTGATTTGCTACTTTCTTTCTTTTAGTTATTCAATATTGGCAATTACTGTTCCTCGCACAACTTGCCTTTCTTGCATTCACTTAGTATCACAGATTCATCTGTAACTGAAGCATTTATTCCTTTGAACCTGTTCTACGCTTTTGAAGCCTGCCCGCAGTGCCCGGTCTCTGAATGGCTTTCCCAGCACTCAGTGGTCGTCAGCTTTCTCCTCAAGCAGCTGTTGCTGCTTTTCTCCTTTGGTCCGATTGCTGCTTCTGTTTTAGCAAGCCCCGCTCACCTGTGGGATGGAGCTCAGCTGGTGCAAGTGGCTCCTCTGCTTCAGTGAGGACGGACACAGCGTCCTCCTTGCTCTGGCTTTACCACAGCTCTGTTTGCTCCCACTTCATATTGGAGGCTCCCACGGCTTGCGGATGTTGGCTGGTGTTCCAGCTCCATGTCGGGTCCCACCACAGGTGCCTCCAGTCTTCCAGGGTTTCCCGCTGCTCTCTGCCTCACCAGTTCCCCAGTCCCCAGGTCTCTCTTTCCGCTCACTTCTTGGTTTCTCATTTTATACACCTGTAGTCCTTCAATTGGCTGCAGGTGTGTACCAATGACCAACTCTGCATGACTTTGATTAAGAAGACATGCCTGACTCCCATAGCTTTTAGCAAGTCTCCTCCTAATCCCAGTGTTAGAGTGGACATGGGAGTTGTTAGTGGTCATTACTCCTAGTCGCCTCTTCCTCGTTACAGTACTGTTAAAGGACAAAGGTGGGGAAATTAAAGGAGATGATTTGTAATAGCCTATAAAGGCTTGGGGGAGGTTGGGTTGACGTTCTAAAGAAAAAGGGGTATACCATGTCTCGCCTACAGGTGCCCCACTCCCAATTCATAAGGATCCTCCACCAAGGTGATACTCCCTCGCTTGTCCACCACCAGGGTCAGAATCCAAACACGATGACCTTTCCCTGGCCACCTGCGCTGAGGATCTCAGTGGAATAGGAGTGAGAATAACCTGAGGTTTCTCACACCATGCTACAGTTTTTAACAATGAAATATATACACACTATAGAGTGTATATTTCTGTTGTCTAGTTCTCTGTCCTCGGTCTCCAAGTCCTATGTGCACCTGGATGTTAGGCTGAAACAAGGTTAGAAGCCAGGTTGGTGAGGCTGAAACCTCAGAGCCTCTAGCAGGAGTTTGGTAATGTGATCTTATCCAGATCGGTCTCCCAACTATCACCACCTCCCTGTCTCATGGTCCTGGTCTAGCTCCCTAAACCTCTGTTCTCACTTTCCCTCTAAATGGGTTGCAACAGTCTCATACCTAGGTACTCTTTGCTTCACCTATTGTACTCTCCTATCCAACCTTGCACTCCTTTTGGGTCTTCTTGACACTTTGCCACATGCTGATACCGCCAGCCCTCCAGGATCAATCTTGTCTAGTACAGAGCTCACCTACCTTTGGTCCTCCACAATGTCTGTCGGCACCAACTTCAATCCGTCTTCCCCTTTCCTGTCTTTCCAGCCCCCTTTCCAACTACCTTACAAATATTCTCTGCAACTTCTGTTTTGATGTTTATCCCAACCACAAACATCTCTCGACCTGATCTTCATTCTGCGAGTGCTCCTTTTGCTGCTTCCTATTAACTTCCTCTTTGGACCTCCTTCCAACTTCTACTCTGATGTTCTATGTAACCACCATTCTCTACACACCCTCACCACCTCTTTTTGCTGCTTTGCTACCTTTCCTGTAATGTTCCATCACTCCTCCCTAGTAATGTTTTTTCCTCCTCCCTCCTTTCTACTCCTTCCTCTGATCTCTTCTGTGTTGATCTCAGCCTACTACTTTCTCTTCAGCACTCCATTGTCATGTATGTTCTCTAGAGCCTTCTCTCACCTTCTTCCCAATCCATCCTCCTATCTCCTCTCCTCAGCTTTGAAGATCTCCTTCATCCACCTCTTTTCCACAACTTTTCTAAGGCATCAACTCGTCCTACTGCGCTATCCAACTCTGATCACTCACACCCTGCTCAAACTGCCTTCTGCTCTCATAGTAGTTGGCAGATCATGGAGTGGGGATAAAGCTTAGTGTTTATTGTTCTACGATGCGAATTATGCACTAGCTCCCCACACTTGATTCAGCTGTTAACAATGCAACTTCACTGCTATACGTCTCAACACAGGCCAATCCTATTACAGCCTTGCTTGCCACTTGAATGACATATGCAGTGTTTGGGTGTTGCTAAGTGGACAACCCTGGTGCTCCTTCTCCTGATATTACAACAGCCATACTTACCTCATTTTCCCTGCTGCAGCAGGCTACCACCATGCTCCATGGTTTGTGAATAGGCTTCATGTGTTTTCCTGTACTTGGAATGCACTACAGACACTACACTACTGATTTGATCGAGTGGCAGGCTCCTGCACCAGTCCTGGGGAAAGGTGGGGTTGACGAGGGGATCGCACATGTACCGCCTTGAGGCCTAGCAATGCACGGTGGGTGGTTGCACCAGGCCATGTGACCAACCCATTCCGCATCTCTAAGCAAAGGCAGAGAAGCTTTTCAGATATCCTCCCTGATCAGAGACTGTCAAAGGGGTATCAATGTGGTGCTGGCTTAGAAAATCAATATTAGCCTGTAACCGCGCCTCTCAGTGGCATACAATAAATGTGTAGGGTGTAGGGTTAGGAACCATCTCAACACCTCTACGTTTGTATCTTTGTTTCTTGAAAGCCATATGAGGGGATTGTGGTCTATAATTAGCTTACATTTACATACTGTTAAGTAAAACATAAGGGCCTTGATAGCCAACTTAATGGCCAGCCATTTCCATTTGAGCGTGGCACAATTGTTCTCTTTCTCCTGAGAAGAGCTTCCAGCTAATATGTAGAATCACTTGATCAAACCAATTATCTCCTTCAGAAAAGAACAGCCCCTAAGATAACTCTCAAAGGATCTCTTGATGAATGGTTAAAGTCTGGTATTTTAAGAGGAGGTGGATGGTAAAGTGAGTATTTTAATCTTCTGGAAACTTCAGCTGTGATGTTAGTCTATGCCACCTTTTTGGGATGGAGCGCTTTAAGTTAATTGGTAAGCATCCCAGCGACCATTGAACAATGGAGAAGGAATCAGTGGTAGTAGCTTACAAGTCCCAAACAAGTCCAAAATGATTTCTTGGTCTTTGGTGGTGTCACTTTTGAATGAGTGTATACTTAGCATCCTGAAATGTTAAGGGACCTTTGACCACTTTGAATGTTATATCCTTTACCAAGGATAAAGTCAGACAAAATTTATCTGGATTCACTTTGAGCACCAATTTTCTTAGGTTTTGAGGCATGAGATATATGACTGGTGAGTGAGTTCGGCCCAGAAATGTCTTTCTATGACAATATTGTCTATGTATACCCCTGCAGACTCGTCGTAGATTTGAAGACTCTTGTTCATGTTTAAGTGAAGGGCAGTGAAGTGAAAGTGGCCAGCTCCCCAGCTGAGAAAGCAATCTTCTCCCGATCCTCTGGAGCAAGTAGAATCTGCCAATACCCTTTAGTCAAGCCTAAAGTAGAGATGTACTTGCTGGCCGAATTCTCTAGATCGCTTCATCTTCGAGGGAGGGCATAGGGTAGTGTTCAACCTGAAGATATTGATTTCCTTGCAGAGCCTACCAAACACATCCGAGTAGCGAGCAGTACTATAGTTGAAGATCCCTTGAGAGGGCTTCATGACTCTGAACTCTAGCTTCTTTTATACTTCCATTTAAATGGCCTGATATTGGGCTGCTGCAGGTGACACAGTTTTATTCCAAATTTGTTGACCTTGGGGGTTTGTATCCGAGGTAAAAACCTGATCACTCTTCCAGGTTTACCAACAAACATATCTCAATAGTGATCAAGATAATCTCATAGATCCTTAGATTGATGGATCTTCAGGTCTTCAGCAGTCTTTTTGCTTAGATCATTGCTTAGATCTGATCGGGTACATACATATATGCTGGTCATCACGTCTTGAACTTCTAGATCTGTGCATGCCTTTAGACAGATGATGTGATACTCTTGTGAGATCTCCTGGCCATCTCATTGCTGTACATGATAATTCAAGTCACTGAAGACTTCTGTGATCCAGAAGGTCCTATGCCATTTTGCCAGGAGCTTCTTCTCAAGTATATAGAAGAGCAGGAAAATGTGGTTGCTGACTAATTTTCTTAGGTGGCCTTGCTGATTTTATATATCCAAAATCCGTTGTTGCCAACAGATAATCCCAGTGCACTCCACACAGGAAAATCCCCTTTGAATCAGTCATACATCAATTCTTGTGCATTAGAAAAACAAAAATAATCTCTTTTCAAACATACATTTGAATGTTCCCACCAATCAAATAGTGATATAAATTTCACCTTTCAAACATAAATTTGGCTTTTGCCAAGGTTCCAAGCTCATTTTGAGACTTGATCCACACAATGTGTCAATTTCTGGTTAAATCAACTACCACATTTTAAAATATATATCATTACCCACATCAAGAGTTAATTAACAACAAAAATAATAAAATGTTCATGTTTAGATGTTTTGGCGTTTTTCTATAGAAAAGAACAGTTTTGATATTCGTAAATCAATACTTCTTCCCACAAAAAATAGTAACAAAAAAATTAAACACATAAATTTCTACACGCCACTACCCTCCAATTGTGCTTCCTTTTCAAATATCTGAATAAATAAATAAACAAATAAATAAACCTAAAGATCCAGATAAAACTAATGCTATTAAGCAATGCCAGTGCTGAATTCATGAAAGACAATAGTGATGACAATATATATCTGCTAAACTAACCCGAATGACCATCGGTTAGCACATGCACTCATACAGAGATTTCGATTTAACTCCACTTCAGAGGCCTGCAGAGTTCCTAGGGGAGCAACAAGACCCATTAGCATGCTGATCATTGTGTATGATGGGTAGATATTTCCTTCTCTAGCTCCGCTCGGACCCTCCTATTCCGATTAGTGTACTCACTGTGGTTTCTGCTACTTCTTCCAACGGACTGCGAGGCATCCAACCGGCAAAACTTATCAGGTGCCCCGCGTCCGCTTTTATGTTTCCACCGTTGACATGCCTGCAGCCCCGGGTAGCCGAAGCAATCGTCCCCGGAACACGGTGGCTATCTTTGCCTAGTGTTTATATTAAACAATTTATATTAAAGTTAAACTTTTCCCTGAACCAATCGTCATTTTATTTTGTACATATCTAATCAATACAATTTGTATTGAGGCCGCATAGACTAATACCTTGATGAGCATGTACTAAATTAACCCAATAGATATACTTCATTATCAGCATTAAGTGTTACTCAAGCCGTCCCCATGGTAACGTTGTCATACTGTGTCGTACAACCTATTCATGCTAGTATAATTAACAGGTCTACCGTGTGCGAATTGACGCTCCTTTAATTCCTCGATACAAAGTCAGCTTGTGTCTATCAGCTCCCGGGTTTACCCATTCACAATCCTTTATCCATAGATCTTTTTATCTCGGTTCACTGACATTTCTCATGATTATTTTAAGTGCAGTATATGCACACTCAAGTGCTCCACATATCATGCTTGACATATCGTTTTCCACCAATTACCCTAATTTCAATGCCAAAAGCAAGAGGAGCATTGACTTCTGACCAATTGTGTTTCACCAATATAGTTAAATCGTGATGAGCTGTAGTGGTAGGATACATTAATGCACTCATCTTCCCTTAAGTCATTTGTTCCAAAATCACTATAGTTGCATCACTGTCGCCCGGACTAGAGCTCCTGTCACATTCTTAATTCAAATCTAGAGTTTGTGTTTAAATCTATATTTGATCATGAGGACCACTGCTCCTTAATTACCACTGTTCCACTGTCATCGCCTGAATCTCCCAACTATCTGGTTTGTTCACAGTATAGTTATACAGACTTAGATAAGACATTATAAGAAGCATGATAGATCCCATTTCTGATTCATGCCCCATGGGATCAGTGATTCTAGAGTCTCAATCCACTTTATCTCTCTCTGTAACAATCTTTTCTGCAAATCACCTCCTCTTTTGGGCATAGCCCCCCACTCCAGTATCACACATTGCAGTTATGCATTATTGTGTTTAGCTTTAAAAAATGGTTAGCCACAGGAGACTTTTGGTTCTTCATCATAATGTTCGATGTGTGCTCCGTCAAATGGATTTTGGCTTTGCAGTATGTTATGACCACATAATGAATGCTGCATGGACTTTTAAGGCCATAAACCACGTTGACACAAGTGCTTGAATTTCACAAAGGCATTTTCTTGCATGTATAAGAGTGTTTGATGAAGTCACCTTGTAGGATTTTGCCACAATGTTGGCAATTGTGACACCGTTGTGCCCCTTTATATGTATTCTTCTTTTGGTTCTGTATAAATTGTGCTTGTATCAACGTGTTTCTTAGTAATGTGCTTTTCTTATATGCAAACACTGGTGGTGCTGAAAATAATTTTTCTAAGGTATTGTCAAGCACCAAAATGTACCAATGCTTTTTTAACTAGCTGTTTAATTTTCCAAATTTGTGCTGAGTACATGGTTCCATAGACCAGTGAAGGATTTTCCTTGGTGGATTTGAATTTCAGTGAGTCCTCTCTAGAAATGTGTTCTACCTTTTTGGCTGCCATCTCAATCAGTTCTGAGCCGTATTTCCTTGGTGAGAATTTCTCCTTCAGTTTATTGGCCTTAACTTTGTAGTCTTTACTTGATGTGGTGTTCCTTTGGTATCTCATAAAGTGGGTAATTGGTACACTCTCTATTGTACGTTTAGGATAAAAACTGGTTGCCAAAAATCTGTGCTCTTTGTGAAAGTCCTAGTTTTCAACGTGCTGTTCTCCGTCGATACTACTACGTCCAGAAAGTGCACATTGTTTACACTGTGCTGCACAGCGAATTTGATGCAGGGATGCATGTTGTTCATCGTTTTGAAGAAATTCTGCAGCTTGTTAGCCGTACCTCTCCATATACCAAATACATCATTTATGTGCCTGGTGTGCAGCCTCAGACGATGTAGCCATCTCTCTGATTTTAGGACAAATTCAGTCTCCAGGTAGAGCATGTAGGTTTTAGCATGGCTTGGCGGCATTGCTGCCGCCATACTCGTACCTCAGATATGTATGAAATGCCTGTCGCCAAAACTAAAGAAGTTATTGGTCAATACCAATTTCAATAGAGTCAATAAGAAGACTTTCTCTTTATTTCATTCATCTGTGGAAAGCAGAAGCCATTCCATGGCTTCCATTCCTGCTTCATGTCCAATATTCGTATAGAGCAATTTGACATCCATTGCTGATTTTATAATCACTTCTGTTTTCCTGGCTATCTGGAAAGTGTTGGAAGACCAGTCCCCTCCCTAATCGCAATCGTTCTCTGGTGGCTTGAATGAGCAAGGCTGTTTTTTGTCTGGCCCCTCTTTGCTTCTCCCACCTTTCCTTCAGTATGTCAAAGGGCATGTCTGAGCCCCTGTCCATAGCACACTGCAAAGTGGAGGAACCTGTTAAGGCTTGCTATGATCTCCTTATGGTAAGTGAGGCCTGCGGGAGTAGGGTGTCCAAGTTCTTGGCGTCCTCATCAACTAACTTTCACAGGAGGTGTTTAAGTCTCATTGAACCTCTCAAGAGAGCCATCCATTTGATACCTGCAAATAGAGGCACAGAGAGTCTCTCTGTGTAACAGGTCTTAATTTTTGGTTAGTACCCTAGCCATGAAGATTGAACCCTTTCCATGAGAATCACCTATGGCAATCCTAACTGCAAAAATTAGGGAACTAAATGTTTGATGATTTGTTGAACGGTGTTGTTTCTCAATGGAAATATCTCAGGATAACATTTAGAAGGTCAAGGGCAATGAAATTGTACATGTTCCCTGCATTGGGCGTACTTAGGGCTCACATATTATCCATGCTCAATCTAGAAAATGGCACTTCAGTTATAGGTAATGGGTCCAAGGTGGATCTCCATGTATCAAGTCATGATGTTATTTGGTAGCTCGCACATTCTTCTTTTTTTTCTTTGGAACTTTATTTTGACAATAACACATTTGTTACAGTAGGCAGGTTTAGTAATACAGTATAAGGCAACTATCATAGAGGACAGCAGTACAACCTTTAGCTCCAGCCCCATCCCACTTTTTTTTCAATTGCATATTTAACAAACATCTCTCCTCCAGAGGTCCAGTGGATCACAGCCTTCCAGCTGTACAGTTTGTGACAAGTACACCCGTATTTGGTTCCAGATATCCTTAGTCCTACAATTGGAGGTTATCATAGCAGCATAGGCCTTCTCTTGTTCATTAGTGTAGACTAAGGGCCTCATTACACGGACGGCGGTGGACCAAGGTGCTATTAGCACCTTGGTCCATGCCGGTAAAATACCAGCACCGCCTTGGTGGAAAGGGGAATTACCGCCCTATTCCAAGGTTGGTGGGGCGGTAATTCCCCCTTCCCCATTGCCCTTCCCCATTCCCATTTTTGCCCCATAGGGCATAATGGGAATGGGGAAGGTGCTAATTACGGCACCGCAAATTGGGGTATCGTAATTAGCTCCCTGGTCCCTTTGCGGGTTGGTTTTTAACGCCTGCAAAAAGCAGGCGTTAAATTCTCCAACCCGCAAAGGGACCTCGTAGTAAGGCGGTAAGGGTTTAACGGTACTGGTAAAATACTGGTACGGGTAAACCCTTACCGCCTACCGTGTAATGAGGCCCTAAATCTTTTTACCACCATCCGTAGGGGAAGATTTCGACTTCCAGTGTCAGAGAATGCACTTTTTGGCCACTATTCAGGCAACATTGAAGAGTTGAAAGATCAAAGAAATATCGAGGCTGAGAACCACGAATGAAATACACCAATCACGGCCTGAAAAGATACAAGTATCTTTTATTTCTGTACAGTTTACAAAGCAAAACAGATAGCTATCTGGCTCCCAACACCTCGCAGTGTGTACCAGCTGACACAGTGAGGAGAGGGAGAGCTGGATATCTAAACACAGGCATATTTATACGATTTCTGCAATATTGTCCAGCCTCTCTTCAGGTTAATATTTCACAGACTAGAGTTTGTGCCTAGTTCACATGACAGATGTTACAAAATTATACAAAGGATTAAGCATCTTTACATGTCCATGAAAATACAATGATGCTGTATGTTCTCGGATCTGTGGTAAGCCTTATTTCATGAGTCATTACAATGAAGTTCAGATACAGCATACGTTCGACGTTTACTCTTCATTGTTTCAGTGTTTATACAAGGATGAGGCTTGTGAGCGCAGACAACACTTGAATGGCAGTTTGTATGAAGCATAAGGTTTCTTTACATAGTTTAAACAGTCGGCTCTTGGTCAACCTAAACATTAACGAAACTCAAAGGTCATTCAGCTCGACTGCAAGTCGAAAACACAGTCCACCATTTTAGAACATGGAACATGAGTTAAAATCGAAATGGCGGATGAGCCTTAAAATGGCGGCAAAGTTAACCCAAAATCAGAACTTTTGCAACGCGGTTTTCTCCGTAACGCGAATGGGCTTAGGCCACTATTTCTAGCAAGGAGGCACTACATGATTACGGTTTAACAAACCCTCCTTTTGGCCCAAGCCAAGAGCTTTCCTAAAACATTTGCTTTACTCAAAACCCCACGTCTCAATGTCCGTACATCCTGAATCACATTCTTCAGATATATCAATCGCCATTAGATCCTTGATAGTGATATCCTTCATTACAAAAACATTAGTCATTTTCTCAGATGCATGTATTTTTGGTCCCAATGTACCTACAGTTTGCGCGCAGCATCCCCCTAACATCGAACATATGGCAGGAAGACATTGGACAACAACAGAACAATAGAATACCAAAGATTACCACTAAGACTGAAAAGAGCTTCCATCCCCAAGACCGTAAAAAGTCCTAGAACCAAGCACTAAGATCCCAATTTCCCTCAAGAACATGTACTTCAGTACTTAGGATGTGCAGATTTTGTATTGCCTTGAATATGGTAGGGGAGGAGTCAAGCACAAAAACACAACAAGCAGATCCCACCAATTTACATACTCCACCACGTTCAGCTAGGATGACGTCTAACACCATCCGGTTCTGTAGAACCACTAATCTAATTGCTTTCTCTTCCAATGTCATATTGTATAGTATATTGGTGGTTCTGTTGATGGTTATCTCCAATACTCTTGCTAGTCTCCTAATATCCTCGGAGTTCATGATCTGTCCCCAAAATGGCACAAAGGATTTTGCTACATCACCCATGACCTGCGAAGGAGTATCACCATTCTTGTCCCGCTTTGGACGAGCTCTAGAGACCTTAGAGGTGCCAGCTACAAATACCCCTGGTAGCAAGATACCCAAATAACAAGTACCCTGCCAATCTCTAAGTAGCCAAGGATAATCTTCATTGCCACAGACAAAATAAATAAATGGGATCACCTGCATGCAAAGGTCTGTCCTCACTAGTCAGGTTTGCAATATTGGTACAACCCTCAAAAGTGCCCATTGACTGACCATCCCTTTGTATGCAGAAGGGAACAGAGTTGGGGCTATGATTTATAGTGTAAGAAGGAGGCATGGCATGCCAGTTGCCTATGGGAGCCATCTTGAAAGAAATCAATGATTGGAAAGGTCTAGAAAATCTTTTGGAAAGCCTAATAGAAGCAACATTGAGTTTGCTCCTATTTGCAAAAAGGGAACATCCCAGAGACGTCAGTACTCGTCTTTCAAACTCATTCAAATTAGTCCCATCGAAATTCCCAGAGATGCTATCATTCCAATGACCAAAGAATAGTGCCCTTAGAGAGGCATAGCATGCAGTAGTCAAAGGAAGAGGATGAATATTCCAGCCCAACCCTTTTTCCCAGTGCTGTGGCAAATGCGAACATATCCAGCACTTTGTTCTTTTCAGAATCGCATGGGTCGCATTCATGATTAATAAAAGTGTATTGTTGTGGTAACTCTGTCTGTGTTGGGAATCCCTAGAAAGTAGAGTGTGCTGATGCACGAAAGGAGAAGACATAGGGGGGCATTACGAGCCTGGCAGTAGGGGGTTAATGGGGCCGGTAGAGCTGCCAGCGCTGTTAACCCCCTACTGCCTCATTACGAGTCTCCTCGTGGGACCCGCTAAGGACGCCTGGTTTTGCCAGGTGGCCTTAGTGGGTCCCGCGAGCAGCCCAGCATGCTAACATTGTTAGCATGCTCTTCATTCCCATTGAGCCATATGGGGGCTCGAATAGGAATGGGGATGTATCGGGTCCGGGTTCCTTGAATGTCCGGGTTCATTCAAGGAACCCGGACCCGGTACCCGGTAAGGGGGTAGCCATGCCGCTAATAGCAGCATGGTTTCCTCCTACCTCGTAATGACCCCCATAATGGGAACACTCTCGGTAGGTAACAATGTCTCAAGTAGACGCACCACTTCAATTTACCAAAACCCAAGCGCAATCACAACTGTTAGACCAGTTAACATAATTGCAAGAAAACAGTAAGTCCTCAAGGACCATGATTTTTGATGCTCAATGTCTTTGTCAGCCACAAGTCTGATCGGTTTCTTCGTACGAGTAGAGTTAATGACGGGCATTGTTCCTCAGAGTTCCCTTTGAAAAGTCTCTGTGAAAAACTCCTTAAGTTCGTTCATTTGTGATCTCTTGATCATGTGGTTTATCTTGATTGAAGGTACTTTGCCGGTCCCGGCCACCTACTTATGTTTCAATGAGAGAGTGGCAAGGGACTAGCTCAACAGTGATTCTTCGTGGGCACAGCCATACTGTGCTGTAAATCTAGTGCCGTGGACGCAGATCGTACCTCAAGACTCCAGGTACGGCGTGATCTGCAAACAGAGTGTTGTTGCTTCCTGATGGAAGTGATGAAACAGAATCAAGATTGTTGAAGGGTGCAGAAAGATCTGAAGAAGAATTCAAAGACAAAGCAGCAGTCTCCCCAGGCCCCACAGGCGCAGGAAGAATCTCCAAAACACCCTTGGTGTTGTTCAAGACAGGTTTATCTTGCGAAGCAGAACAAACAGTTTCCTTCTTTTCTTTTTTCGTCGAGTGGCAAAGGAAAAGGTATTATCTTGATGTGCGTCGCATGGATCCAGTGTCGCTTTCTGGCTACTCGTACAGTGGTCTTTGATGGCCAACAAGATCTGATATGGTCCTCTCCAACGCAGTGCGAGGCTGGATGCTCCTTCGAACACTTTGGTTAGCACCCAGTCCCCAGGTCGAAGTCGATGACCTGGCCCCTCGTATTTAACTGGGAGGGCTTCTCGCACCTGTTGACCAATCAAATACAAGTTTTGAGTTAACTGGTCACAGTATTCAGCAAGAAGCAAATTCTCCACGTCTTTCAGTTTCTTGGGCTTGGGCAGGTTCCAAATGTTAGCTGTTCTCCCCATTACAATTTCATAGGGGTAGAGTCCAGTTCTAGCCTGTGGTGTCATCTGCATGGACAATAAAACTACTGGTAAGGCATCTGGCCATTTCAGGTTACTGCTAGCACAAACTTTTGCTAGCTTGTTCTTCAGGATACCATTATGGCGCTCTACAAGTCCGGCACTCTGAGCGTGTCTAGCCAAATGGAACCGTTTATCGATCTGCAATCCCGCGCATACTTGAAGGATAACCGCAGTGATAAAATGTGGACCATTGTCCGACCAGATGACTCTCGGCAAACCAAACCTAGGAAAACATTTCTTACGCATGTTTTCGCCGTTGTCATTGCTGTGACATCTTTCACAGGGAAGGCTTCAACCCTCTTGCTAAAGGCACAAATGACTACCAGAATGTACTTGTAGTTGTAGCAGCATTCCATTTCGATGAAGTCAAAATGAATTACCTCGAAGGGCACAGAGGGGGTCCAAAACTACCCCTCGGTGTCACTGTACCCTTCCCCACATTATGCTGTAAGCATACCATACAGTTTTGGACAAAACGCTCAGCAGATTTTGAAATATTTACATTCACCCAAATAGGTTCTAACAATTTACACATTTTCCTAGCACATATATGAGTAGGACCATGAGCCATTGTACCATGGCAGTGACATATGCATCGGGTAGCATCCATCTTTTTCTTTCGTTGTCCACCCAACAACCTTCCTCATCCAAACTTGCTAAACCCTCAGCCCAGTGTTTGAGTTCTTTTGGAGTGGCATCAGCTTGAATATTTTTTTGACGAATCAATTCTTTCGTCTATTGTACAGGTATTCATAGCTTCTTTCTTTATTTATATTTCTGAGCATAAATCAGTAGCAGTCTGTTTAGCTATCCTGTCAGCAAAAGCGTTTCCCCTCCGTATATCATCTGTTACTATCTGATGTGTGGCGCACTTCATGATTTCTAGTTGAGTAGGAAGCGCAAGTGCCGAGAGTAGCTGAACTATCAAAGTGCCATGTTGGATTTTAGTTCCATGTAAGGTCAAGAAACCTTGTTCTGCTCATAATCTACCGAAGTTGTGAACCACCCCCAAGGCATACTGACTATCTGTAAATATATCTACTCTAAGCCCTTTGGAAAGTTCACAAGCTCGAGTCAGTGCGATAATCTCTGCGGCCTGCGCGGAGTTAATGCGAGATTCTCTTGGTTTCTACAACCATGCTCAATGGTGTGTCATTTAGGACAATTTTACCTTTTGTTTCTTGTTCTGTAGATTAGAGGCAGTCATGTGACATTTCGTCACTGCAAGCAATATCTTGCGGAAGAGGCAATAATTCAGCCGGATTCAATACCCAACACCTCTTAATTTGAATATGCGGTGCAAATAGGATCAGTTTGTATCTTGTTAATCGTGCGGAAGTAAGGTATTGCATTTGCGTTTTGTTTATTAGAACGAGTATGGAGTGGGGTACAATCACGGTTAAAGAGTGACCTAAAACCATACCCTCACATTGTTTTATAGACACGGCAGCAGCAGCGACAGCTCTCAAACATCTCGGCAAAGCGCATGCAACAGAATCAAGTGTGGAGGAAAAATAACCGCACAGTCTATTCTCCCCCCCATGTTCCTGCGTTAACACAGCCAAAGCACATCCATCACATTCATGTACATACAACAAGAAGGCCTTATCATAATTTGGTGTGCCCAAAACTGGTGCTGAACACAGTGCAGTCTTGAACAGATCAAAAGCTTTCTGGTGTTCCATGTTCCACGGTAATGGCAAAGAAATGCCCTTATTTGTCAATGGCAACATTGGTTTTATCATTAGTGAAAAATTAGGCATCCACTGTCTACAGTAAGAAGCCATTCCTATAAAGGCTCTGACCTCCTTCTGTGTATTTGGGATAGACATGCTAGAGATGCTTTTTATCCATTCAGGTGTCAATCTTCTTCCCTCCTTTGACAGGAGATAGCCTAGATAGGCGACCTCCTGTCGACAATACTGAAACTTTTTCAATGAAGCTTTATGCCATTGCTCTGCCAGATGAATAAGCAACAACACAGTACCCTCTTTGCAAACAATTTCTGAGTCTGCAGCTAAGAGAAGATCGTCAACGTATTGCAACAATGTACAAGTGGGAGGCAACTCAAGTGTATCGAGCTGTTCTTTCAAAGCCCTACTGTAAATGCTTGGGCTCTCCGTGTACCCTTGTGGCACGTGAGTGAATGTAAACGAGCGTCCCCTTAAGGTGAACGCGAACAAATGTCTACTATCCACGTCTACAGGAATACTAAAGAAGGCATTCTTAAGATCCACCACACTGAAATGAGTAGCAAAAGCTGGGATCATTGTTAATATCGTGGTTACATCAGGCACAATTGGAAATTGTGGAGCAACAATCTTATTGATAGCACGCAAATCAATAAAAACCGGAAAGGAATCGCATTATCCCCTTTCTTATACACCAGTAAAATCGGGCTATTGCACAAACTTCCTGCAATTTCTTCGATTACTCCACGATGGACAAAATCAGAAACTATGCTCTTCAGAGCTTGCTTACCATCAACTGAAATCTTGTATTGTGGAATACGTGGTAACTTAGCTCCTGGCTTCAAAACAATTTTATCAGGTTCAATTTGCAAAATGCCGACATCATTGTCGTCAACCGCCCATAAACACGCCGGAACTTCACTAAATTCAGGTGGTAAAGGTCAAGTCAAAAACTGTGAGGCAGAAGATTGCTGAGGTGAAATCGTCAAACGTACTCCATCTGAAGAACAATGAATTACCACATTTAATTCCTTCAACAGATTCAACCCCAACAAATTCTCACCACAATTCGTTGTTAGAAGAAATGGACAGTAATCCGTGAATGGCTCCAGTGAAATTGGTACTAACCACTGGCATGCCAGAAATCCCTACAGAAACGTTATTGTGCCCTGACAGTGGAATGTCTGGAACCCGTGAATGATCAATGGAACACCTCTGTGCCCTGTATTTATCAAAAACCTTAATCTCAATTAAGGGCCCTTTCTGATTGACGGGAAAAGGTACTGGTTCCAGACCCTGCTTCGGGCTGTCCTAACGATACAATATATCATCAAAGACAAGATCTTCAGAAAGATAGGCAGTTGAAGGATTATCGAAAATATTCCTGCTATCTATGCTAGGTTGCTGACTATCTTGCGAGAATGACTGTGGATTTTGAGTGAACTGGCTTCTACCAGGACCACCTACCCCCAGTCGTCCTCTGGATCATCTATCCATGATACCATATGTGTTATATGACCTTTGCTGAAGAATCGGGCATTGTGCTCGCCAATGACCCTCTTGTCTGCAATAAGCACATTGGTTCATGTGTACAGGACCCACTGTGTATTACATTGTGGAACAAACTGGCCTCGAAACTGTGTATTCCCACCTATAATCCCTTTAACTATCTTTTGAAACAATACTTTGGTTTTCAGAGCTCCCTTTTTCTTTTCAATCCATCTTTTTCATGATTGACTCTATTTTTGTAATATTGAGCCATATGCAATACTTCGGACTGCGATTTAGCTTGCCAAGCACTTTCAGAAGTCATGATTTGTGACTTGATATCAGGCAACAATCCATGCACACATTTATCCACAAACAACCTTTTCCCTGACTCTGTGATTAAATCTTGTCCGCTAAAATCTGAAAATACTTGTTGGAACCGATTAAAGAATTCGGTAGCACCTTCAGATTTCCCTTCGGTACAAGCAGTGAGTTTGTTGCAAGCAATCCTTCTCTCGGGAACCAGAGTTTTTAATTTCGTTGCTATTCTGGGTGGCAAATTTGGTATCACTTCTGGTGGTCTCCACCAGCTTTACTTTCTCTGTCTAACCGTACCAAGTTAACCCATGTGTCACCCAAGCCTGCTTGATCATCCACAGTCCTAATCTGTTTCCATAAATCAGCAGGTAGGATCACAGGAAACAACTGGTCTATATCACCTAAGGTGAAAACTGATGAATGCAAGACAGATTCTATTTCTTTATATAACCCTGTTGGTTTTTTCCCAATGCCTGGAATTGACTGTCTGATAGTGTTCACTTCCTGTCTGGTGAACGGGACATGAACACATTGTAATACATAATGAGCTTCAATCGTAGCGGCTGCTGCGCCTGTCGTGGCATTCACTGGAATCTAAACATTAGGAACAAATGTTGGAGGAACCTCTCTCATAGGCAACTGAGGAGAAGGCAACTCCGAACGTTTGTTAAACAATAAAGCCAGATCGAGCACTAAAGTGGTCGAAGCAGTATCGGGCGCCAAGGCTCTCTTATAAATAGTTCTGCGGGACAACAAATCCTTTTCTTCATACACTCATCCTGCAGCTATTCTACCATTATCGGTAACACTTTCTTCTGCATTTCTGGAGTATACTGACTAAATGTATCATATACTTCTATGGGAGATATCAACACATCTGAAATCCATCTAAGCGCATCGCTCGTGCAAATTCGTGTCTCTTTACTCGTTAATTTACAAGGAGGAAGGAACCGTTTCTGCACATACAAAGCGTCCAATCTATCACCATCTACTTCATTATTATCGACATGCTCATTTACTTTCTAAGCAGTATCCCTTGAATAAGCTAAAACATTCAAATCCCTCAACCCTTGTGGGACATCCATGTCCGTCAAATTATTCCACATTCCAGCCAAATGTATTCCAATGCCCTCAATGAAAATATTCTGTTCGGGGATACTTTTTAGATCAAGAAGTGTAGCTAAGACAGCTGATTTTTCACCTTTCTCTATACATTGCTTAGCCCATGCATACAAATCTCTCTTCTTATCTTTAGAAACTGTATTCCAAGTCACTACTTTTGATTCAGCACTCGCCCCTTCATCAGCTACAAGCGGAGCAGAACCACTGAGGAAAGAGAGAGTAGACAAATCCTGTACAACAGATATTGGAGACACTACCGTTGGCAACAAAGATGGAATCACAGGAACAGTAATAGTCGGTAAAGGTGAAGATACAGAAGGAGAAACAACAAAACAAAGAGGTGCAACAGCAGGAAGAGGTAAGATAGCAGGAAGAGGTACATGCGGGGGTGGTGCAGAGGCACCAGGCCTATGTTCATTTAAAAGTTTATCAATTAGTTCATCTGAGACATGAAAATCTTTAGACGGATATATTTCCTGTACACCAAGTTGAAAAGCCCTATCCATGTTTCTAACAGACTCTGACTGTTTCAGTTGATTATACAATAATGCCTTTTCTGAATGACGTGCATGCTTCTCTTTACTCCTAAATTGCTGCATAGCTTCTTTTTTCCAATTCTGAATTACATCAAATGCTGCATGTCTAACTTTTTTTTCTTTAACAATATAGATTCTAAATACTCTATTCAGGCAATCTCAAAACTACCATTGACTGGCCACTAAAATTCGGAAGCATGTCTAGTTTGTTTGTGCCAAATATCTTTGAATACTATACTACCAAAGCCGTGCTTACAGTACATAGTACATGCCAGCGAACCCTCCTTTGGCGCCGGTCGACCAAATTCCAAAGATTGTCTGTCTCTGCGGAATAAACCCCTGAAACAGGAAGACATTTCCCAGGCATGTCGGATCACTGGTGTTACCTGGTGTTGTTTGTGCTTGCGAGTACAAAACTGAAACCAAATATCAGGATACTTAGGAATCGGGGCACGACTCACCTGATTGCAAAGGACTGAGGAGGTCCGATCGGATTACAAAGGACAAAGGACCCTCATAGTTGGTGATTTTGGTAAAACTGCCCGCCTCGATATATGGACCCTCGTCAAGATGCCTTCTCGGACTGCATGCTCACCGTCCAGGGATGGGATCGTGCAGTACTGTCGAGGTGTCGCATCTCATATAAAGGGGCCCCCTTTTTCTCACCATCCGATCCCGGTCCAATAGCCGCGTCTTCTCTTCAACAAGTTAGCATCAATCTTAAGGGTCCCTATTTGGGTGCCATCTGAAAGACCAAAGAAATATCGAGGCTGAGTACCACGAATGAAATACACCAATCACGGACTGAAAAGATACAAGTATCTTTTATTACTGTACAGTTTACAAAGCAAAACAGATAGCTATCTGGCTCCCAACACCTCGCAGTGTGTACCAGCCGACAGAGTGAGGAGAGAGAGAGCTGGACATCTAAACACAGGCATATTTATACGATTTCTGCAATATTGTCCAGCCTCTCTTCAGGTTAATATTTCACAGGCTAGAGTTTGTGCCTAGTTCACATGACAGATGTTACAATATTCCGTTTCTTCCGTGAGCACAGCGTTGAGAGAGCAGCTCCCTTCAGTCCAGGCATCAGAATCAGTCCCCATCCAACGCTCGGGGGTCCTGTGAGGTTTTTATTTCCTCCTTTCTTTGTTTTTGCAATAATTGTGTTTGCTTCTGCACTCCGAGCGCATGTTGGTTTCCCCCCTCCCCGCACCCCTGCAGCAACTTCCTGGTCCACTCCTCCCTCCCGGCTCCCTAAACCCCTGTGTTCGCACATCTCTCTCTCTTAACGGACCCTCCTGGGCAGCCTCCTGCCCGGCAGCCCCCACGGCTAAGGGCCCCTCAGGCAAAGGGCGGCTCCTTCGGTGTCTGCAGGTGTCTGCAGGGGACGCCAGGCACCTGCCCCCTCCCTTCGACCCCCTTGCTCACCCTTCCCTCCGCTTACGAGCTGTAATCCTCTGGTGTTCCACTTGCAAATTCCGCCTGCCTTATTACCGCACTGTGAAATCTATGCTTTTTTCTCCCTCTCTAGGATTCTCATTTTTTTGGGCAGAGCTAAATTGATTGTTACGGTACCACCTACATAATTTCATATCGTGTTCTGCAACTTGTGGTAAACTAGGGCTTTTTCTGCCCTCGGAGGATTCTCAAACTTAGGTGGCCTCTCCATTGGTTACCTAACACGCATTACTGTATGCACTGCTGCTCTAAATTGTGGTAAACTAGGGCTTTTTCTCCCCTCACAGGATTCTCAAACTTAGGTGGCCTCTCCATTGGTTACCTAACATGCATTACTGTATGCACTGTTGCTCTAAATTGTGGTAAACTAGGGCTTTTTCTCCCCTTGCAGGATTCTCAAACTTAAGTGGCCTCTCCACTGGTTACCTAATACTCATTTCTGTGTGTACTGTTGCTCTGAAATGTGGTAAAGCTTGGGCTTGCCGCTCACTCCCTGTCTGCTTGCTCTTGTCTGTTTTCCTCCCCCCTCTCTCCTATTCCATGGTGCTCTCTATCACACCTATCTTCTCTAACTACTTCTCCATTGACTATCCTGCTCTCCTCACTAAATCTGGTAGGAAAAGTTTAAAAAGGACATCCTGGTCTCCAACCCAGGCCTCCCTATCGCTGACACCTACACCAGTGCCTCTTCCCAGGAAACTCTCACTGACATCCTCTTTTTCGTGCCTTCGCCTGACCTATGGACCCTTCATATGGTCTCTGTGCTCGCTCCTTTCTCCTCTTCTCCCATTAATGGTGGCACCCGCTGGGATGTCCTCTTGGCCTCCTTCCACTCCTCTAAGGCCATTATTAATGTCTACACTAATGGGACCGTCTTGGTCCAAGGCCCTCAGGCCAACCTTCACCTCTTTGATAGACGCTTCCCGCGCCTCATCAACTTCCTGTCCTCTCCTGCTGTCCCCCTTCCTCTGTCCTCGGCTATCTTGCCTCCACCCTCCCTCCCTACCCTCTCTTGTGCTCCTTCACCTCCGCTGGGCGTACCTCTGATCTGTACCCCTCCCCGGAAGTCCTTCAAGGCTGGCAACCTTCTCCACATTGCCACTCTAAACTCTCGCTCTGCTGTCAAACATTCCTCTGACATCTGTCACCTTCTTGAAAAACTGGACCTTGACGTCCTCGGTCTCACTGAGACATGGTTCACGGACAGCTCTGTCACCAGCTTTAACACACTCCTACCTGACGGCTACAAGATCCTCTCCGTTCCCAGGCCCAACCGTGCTGGGGGAGGTGTGGCCCTTATCTTCCCTGAGTGGATTCCTGCCACTGTCACTCCTATGCAGACTTACTCCTCTTTTGAATGCCTTGTCTGCCGACTCTCTCTCTCTCCTAGCCATTCCGTTACCGTGACTACTATCTATCGGCCACCTGGCCAAATTTCCTCCTTCCTCTCCGAGTGGGCGCACCTCTCCTCCTCACTCCTGTCCTCAACCACTCAACTCCTCTTTCTTGGAGATTTCAACATCCACCTGGATGCCTCCTGTCCCCCCTCTGGACTCTTTCGTGACCTCTGCAACTCTCTCTCACTCTCTATTCTCCCTTCTGGACCGACTCATTCTGCAGGGCACACTCTTGATGCTCTGATCTCTTCTGACCTTCCCCTCTCTGTCCCTCTCTCCACTCCTCTCTCCTGGAGTTATCACTTTCTCCTATCCTCCCACCTCACCTTCCCTACCCCACAGGCAAAGCCACCCTCATCACTGCCACCCTCCTTCTCGGTCATCTGACCCATGAACGCATGTCAGTTGAGGCTTTCGCTGCCACCTTCTCGCTCCCCCCGCCCCTCTTCGGCTGACTCCCACCCTGACACAGCCCTCTCCACTCTTCACTCTGCTATATCTGATACTCTTGATATCCTTGCCCCTGTCATGAGAATCCGCCTGAAGCCCAAAGCCAAATGTAACTCCTAGTATGACTCGGATCTCGTCACCCTTAAACGCAAGTGCAGGGTGGCAGAGAGGAAATGGCGTGCTTCATGTGCATCCTCTGACAAACTGGTCTGTTGCCTACTCCAAAGCCAATATCAGCTCTCCGTTCTCACCAAAAAGAGAGCCCTTATCCAAACCCGCATCTCTGTGACATCTAACAATTCGGCCGAACTCTTTAAAATCTGCAAGGAGTTGGCCAACCCTGCTGCAGTCTCTACCGCTCCTGTCCCCTCCCAGGCCCTCCGCACGGCACTGGCCACTCACTTCATTTCTAAAACTCAGGACATCCTGTCCTCACTCTCCTCTTATCACCTCCCCCCCTCTATTCCCTGCTCTTCCTCTGGCCCTTCTGCAGCCGCCCCTCCTCCCCACTTCTCTGCCTTTCCCCCCTTTTCTGCTGACGAGGTTTCAGGACAAGTCCGATCTATGAAAGTCTCATCAAAACAGGGCCACCCATGCTCCTCCAAAACTATCAAGGACCACATCGACTCCCTGGCTCCTGCCCTGGCTGACTTCTGCAACCACTCCTTTGCCTCTGGAGTCTTCCCATCCCCCCTTAAGCACTCTCTTGTACACCCCCTTCTAAAGAAACCCTCTTCTGACCCCTCCTGCCCAGCTAACTATCGCCCAATCTCTATCACTCCCTTCCTGGGCAAGCTCCTGGAGAAGCTGGCCATCTCCCAGCTTAATCTCCATGCTGAATCTGTTGGTAGTCTTCACGACCATTAGTCTGGTTTCAGAGCTGCCAGAAGCATGGAAACTGCTCTCCTGAACATCCATGAAGACCTGCTCTCGAACCTTGACTCTAACACTCCATGTGTTCTCATTTTGCTTGATCTCTCTTCTGCCTTTGATACTGTCAATCATACCATCCTGCTCAACCGTCTCCGTGATAACCTGGGGATCACTGGTCAGGCTCTGGCGTGGCTGACCTCTACCTGTGGTGTCCCCCAGGGATCTAACCTCTCTCCCTGGCTGTTCAACCAGTACCTGGAACTTCTTGCCCACCGCATCGCTGCTCTCTGCCCCTACTCCCAGTGCTATGCGGATGATACTCAGCTCATTTTCAGGCTACCCTCGGCCTACTCTTCTCCTTCCCTCATCTCTGACTTTCTTTCTGCTATCCAAAAATGGTGTGCCGCCAATGACTTCTGCCTTAATGCCAGTAAGACTCAGTTCTTACTCTTGGTCACTCTCGCTCCCTCCTTCCCTGCAGCTCTCTGGCCGGCCTCTCTTGGCCCTCTTCCTGCTCATAGCTGCAAGGCAAAAAACCTTGGGGTCATCTTCGACTCCACACTCTCCTTCTCTCCTCACATATCTGACATTTCTAAGAAGTCACACTACCAGCTAAACCTCCTTGGAGGTATCCTTCCTTTCCTCTCCTTCCCCCAGAAGCTCACTGTCTCTAGAGCCCTGGTTCTCTCGAAGCTGGACTACTTTAACAGCCTCTATCTAAATCTGCCTGCTTCTACTCTCCGCCCTTTGCAACTCATCCAGAACAGGACTGCGAGACTTGTCCTTGGCCTCAAGCTCAGGGACTGCATCTCTCCAGGACTGAAATCGCTACACTGGCTCCCAGTGGTCTCGAGGATTAAGTTCAAAACCCTCTGCATTGTCCACAAGTCCTTCTGGGGCCTTGGGCCAAAATACCTTCAACTCTCTCTTCCCAAATATCTTCCTTCCCGAGCCCTTCGCTCATCCGCCTCCAACTCCCTCAGGGTCAGCCGCTTCTCTAAGCAATGAGTTGGGGGTAGATCTCTCTCCGCAGCAGGGGCATCGCTCTGGAACAGCCTCCCTGCCTCCCTGAAACTTGAAGAGAACCACCTCCGGTTCCGGAAGCACCTCAAAACCTTCCTCTTTGCCTCCGCTTTCTCTCCCCCTCTCCCCTGCTAAAATTACTGAAACTGCACTGAATCTGCAGGTGGGCCATTCACCCTAAATGTGGTCCTTGGCCCAGCCACTCTGCCCTGCACTGCCTCCCTGGCAATCCCTGCACTGCGGGACTGTCTCTGTATCACTACAGCCCCCCTTCCCAGCACTTGTATGCACTTACCTTGCACTTGCCACCAGCTGGCCCTTATTTATTATTTATTTTGTTATACTACTAACCCTGTACTGCACTTCCCCTCCCCCTCTCCCCCTTGCCCTTTCCCCTCCCCTTTTTCCCTTGCACTTGCGCGATCTGAATGACACCTGGCCTAGTAGGATTGTTGTCTATCTCCCTTTGTCCCCCTGCCTCGTCACGCCTTGAAACACTTGTGTATAGGCGCATTATAAATGCCATATCATATCATTATATCATATATAATTATGCAAAGGATTAAGCAGGTTCACAATTCAAGAGTCATTACAATGCAGTTCAGCTAAAGCATACGTTCATTGTTTCAGTGTTTATACGAGGATGAGGCTTGTGAGCACAGACAACACTTGAATGGCAGTTCGTATGAAGCACAAGGTTCGTTACATAGTTTAAACAGTCGGCTCTCGGTCAACCTAAACATTAATGAAACTCAAAGGTCGTTCAGCTCGACTGCAAGTCGAAAACACAGTCCACCATTTTAGAACACGGAACATGAGTTAAAATGAAAATGGCGGATGAGTCTTAAAATGGCGGCGAAGTTAACCCCAAAAATCGGAACTTTTGCAACGTGGTTTTCCACGTAAAGCGAATGGACTTAGGCCAATATTCCTAATATGGAGGCACTATATGATTACGGTTTAACAGAGTCTCCCAGTGATTATGGAGACTGTGCCAATATCGCCAAAGAGATATTTAATAGGGGCTATACTAGGGGAAATCCCAATAATGTCTGATAGAATATTAACTACTTGATGCCAAAAATGCGCAATAGAGGGGCATTCCCAGAACATATGCATAACGTTTACGGGTGAGGTTCCACATTTCAGACAAGGGAAAACCTGGAGATCTTAGCTGGTGTGTAATGTAAACGGTTCAAAATCTAAAATTGGATCATCAGTATCAAACATTTATGGACACTTCTTTATTTAACATGCAACATTTTTTCCACTGTACATCAGGAATTTCGAATCCCAGATCATGCTCCCACTTCGCGCGCACCTCAATTTTAAGAGACTGACTGGCCTGAGTAAGGCTATTTAGCTTGGAGACTAAACGCCTGGTTTCCCCACAAGTGACAAATGCTTCAATCCATGGATGGGTTTCTGGTTCATGCGGAAAGGAAGGCTAGTCTCCAAACTGCTGCTCTCATGTGGTAATTTTGTGATATGTTTGTAGGTTGATTACCCAGTTTATTTATGAAGTCTCCTAGAGATACAAAGCTCCCCTCTGGAAATCAGTCCCCTAGTACCAATTGTCCCCTCTTACCGCAGGACTGCCGTTTATCAACATTAAATGACAGGCTAATACCTTGGAAGTTCTATAGTGGGAAATGTTTATTATACTGGACAGTTAGACTCAGTGCCAAAGACTGCAATGTTGTGAAAAAAGAGAAGCCCGACATCTATGTTACAAAAATAATAGAATAATTTAGGAAGTGCAATCATTTTAAGTAGGGAGAGATGACCATATAGCGACATTGGGAGTCCAGACCATACTTTCTATTTTCTACTAAGGTGCATTAGATATTCTGAATAATTGTCAGCATATAACGAATGCAAAGTTCTAGAGACCTTATTGCTAAGATATTTGAATTGTGTGGTAACCAATCTGAACCTCATTAAACCCAAGGTTGGGTTGGAGGCCTCATTTAAGGCAAACCGCTCCGATTTGGATCTATTGAGTCTGTATCGTGAATACCTCATTAACTCATGTACGTCATCCATAATGGGGCTAAGATTCAGGGTCTCGGACATACAGTAACGTGTCATCAGATTACAATGAGATCCCCTGCGGTGGTCCAGCTATCTGTATGCCCCTATGTATGTGTTTCATACGCATTAGTTGCGCGAGGGGCTTTATTGTGGGTGCTTGGAGCAGAAGGGAGAGGTGGCACCCCTGGCATGTCCCCTCTCTAGCCGTATACCCTGAGTTAATGTGTTATTAGTGTGAACCCTTCCCATGGGATGGGAATACAAAAGCTGAGCACAGCTGAGAAAATACTGGCTGAACCTAAATCTTCTGAGTACCGTTAACAAATACTTTGAGGACACAGAGTCAAATGCCTTCTTAACATCCAATGAGGCCGCCACTGCCTTGGCATGCATGTTTTATTTAGACAAAATACAGAAAATCCACTACAAGTTTAGTGCTGTGGAACCAGCCAGAATGAATCCCGACTGGTCGGTGTGTACCACTGTTGACATATATGGAAGAAGTGTGACTGCCAGGATTTTAGCAAAAATGTTTGTGTCCATATGTATGAAGGACAGTGGCCAATATGAAGCTATGTAATATGGTGACTTGCTGGGTTTTAATAGACAGTGATAATTGCTTCTCTGAGGGATGATGGTAGCTCGCCTGTTTCCATTGATTCCTCCCAGAGATGCAGCAAATCTGGTGCTAGGCTCAGTTTGAATTCTTTATAGAATTCCACACTCAGGCCATCTGACCCAGACGCTTCACGGGATGCTAGCGCTGTTATAGCGGCAACCACTTATTCAGCAGTTACAGGTAGATCAAGTGCCATTTGAACCTCATCAGGGAGTTGCGCAAGGTCAATGATGCCAAGATATGCCATAATGCCCTCTTCGGAGCATTTGCCAGCATTGGCTTATAATACTGTATACCAGATTGATAGCTTCTTCAGTGGTGAGAACATTACCAGTCGACCCTGTGATTCTGACTGTTGCGTGTGCCCTGCTCTCTGCCCTAATATTGTGAGCCAGGGATCTCCTGGGCCTGTCTGCCTCCGCATATCTGCATGTGATAATCAGCCTAGATATATAATATACCTAATTATCTGCCAGTTCCTGAATTCTTTGCAAATGACCTTTAATTATACCCAGCACAACCCTATTCCTAGTCACACCATATACATTTTCAAGGTGCCATATCTGCACTTCTGTTTTCCACGGGTCAGATCCTTGAGTGTCCCAACCGTCAATGACATTCCCCCGCCCCCTTATGTATACTTTGAATGCCTCCCAGACTGTGGAATGTAAGGACAAAGAGCCAACATTATTCATAAAAAAGTAATCTATCTTGGTATATAGTGATGACGTCAGATTGGTGTCCAGCAGCATAGAAGTGGACATCCTCCACATACAGCAGGATTGGAGTGGGACACCTAATGTAAGTGAGGAGTGGTCTGAAAAAGTAACAGAAAAATGCCACATTTCTACACACCCAGAATTAAGATAAACCAATGGTCTATTCTGGACATGGTTTTATGGACTGTGGTGTAGTAAGTATTCTCCCTTCCCATTGGATGGAAGCTTCTCCAGACATCGGACAATTGTAAAGGGGACGTGATTTATAATAACATCTGAGCCGCTGCAGAGAGGGATCGGGGAGTAGCAGAGGATCAGTCCATACCAGTATCCAGGATAGTGTTGAAGTCCCACCCCCTGGATAATTTGGAATATCTGTTGGTCTTGCCAGGATGAAAGACAGTTGACTATAGAAGTCTGGGTCATCCACATCGGACCCATACCCATTGACCAGGCACACCATTTTGCCAGCCAAAGGTCCCCAGACAACAACATACTGACCCATAGGATCAATACAGGTTCTTGTGGCCTGAAATACAACAGATGGATGAATGAGGGTCATCACCTCCCTGCACTGTGATGAGTAATTGCTATAATTTATCTGTCCACCCCATCATTTGGCAAAAGATTCATGCACTTTTCCCACTGCATGCATCTCCTATAGAATTCGAATATTAGGTAAGTGCCTCTCTGAATATGCCAAGAACTTTCTGGCTTTAGTTGGGTTATTCAACACTCGAACATTCCATCTGAGAAATATAATTGCCCCCAAATAACCTAACACAGATCAGTTAACCATTACCCCAGATCCATATCACATATGTTATTTGTATATTAGAGAACAGTATGTCTGCCAAAACTTTTAAACTTGCCCCATCTTCAACCCTGCCCCCCAACCCCACCCTCAGCATCCACCCCCACTTGATAGTGTATACGCCTAACATCTGCTCATGAGAATTCATGGAGTGCCATGTGAACAGAAACTTTTACTTTCAGTTCCTTTCACTGCCCCAGCATTATTTTAGACAATCGAGCGATGAGCCCACATGTACAATACTTCTGTTAGTGCTCTCAGGTGGGAGCCATCAGAGTCACTCCCCCGACTCTGACGGACCTGTTGATGGTCTGTAATGATGCCCTCCGTTCCCTGGACAAAATTTCATCAGAAGCAGGATTGAGGATTCAATATAAGCATTGGCTTCTGCAGGATTGTCGAAAAATGAGCACTGCCACCATGCTGTATGCGAAGTTTAGAAAGAAATAAAATTGCATAAGGAATTTGACACTCTTGAAGCAGGTGCTTGACAAGATAGGATCTTTTTGTTGCTTGAACATTAGCTGAAACGTCTGTATATATGAAAACTTTAAGATGCGATCCCTGTCCCTGTAATTTAATAACCTCGCAATAATTGCGCGGGCGGTGCACCAGGTTTCAGAGCTGGAATTAGTGCAGAGTCAGCCCTTTCCATCAGGAATTGTGTTGAGGATTGGGCTTCTGCTAGGACTGTTTTCAAGAGGGCCTCGATAGTCTGCTCCATAGGGTCTTTGGTTGCATTCTCTTGGACCCCAACGATGCATATGTTGTTACAACGCAGTCTTGACTCCAGGTCCTTGCACTTCACTTGCACAGCTGCTAGCTCCTTTGTGATCGCAACCATCTTAAGGTCCTGCAGCTCCACTCTCTGCTTCAGTTATGCACCCTATATTTTTATGTAGGTTGGCCTGCAGTGAGCTTATATTATCCACTATGTCATCTAGTTTAGTATTTACGGATGCAAAGCTGCTTTGCATGGCTGACATAAAGGGTTCCATTGACACAGGAGACACTGGGACACCCAACAGGGAGTTATTCAGGATGGGCTCCATTGTGGGGTCCTTGTTTGATGTGCTCATGTAGGAGTGCATTGCCCCGCATGTTTTCCTTACCCCTCTCGTCATGACCAAAACCAGGATTGCGTTTGCGTCACCAGTGCCCACTAGATGACAAACCAGGAAAACTTCTGAAGGAGCTGCAGAATGATAGTGCCATCAAGGTTATACGCAGATCCCTGTGTGTGGCACGTGTCCCTGTCAGAGGCCAGCTGATGCCAGGCTCTTAAGAGTGCCCCACCAGTTACCCAGCACTTGAGTTTGGGGGGGACCGACCTATCAGGCCTCAGACTAGACCACAGGAGCCAGTCTGCTCACTGTAAGGTCATCAGCAGCTCATCTGCTTTGTCTTTAACAGCTGTCTACTGTCTCTGGTGATCCCTTATATCAGGTGAAGACCCCAATCGTGCAATGGTTGACTCTCGGCCCCTTCATCCAACACCTCAGCAGCTGTTGGGAACTCTTGCATTGGTGATGGGATGGGGAAATCTAAGCTAGCACATTATTCATAAATCTACTTAACTTCTTGGTATATCCCATGCCAAAAGAAACTGCTGAGATCAAGGTCTTGGGTTTTAGCAATGCGTTTATGGCCCACTGCTAAGTGGGAATGTGCTAACTCCAGTAATGTTCTTCTGAAGGGGGTGCTAGAGACCCATCAGTAATCGCCCACTGATACAAGCACGGGAAGGCATTCCTCACTGCAGTGCAATCAGATTCAAGCCCATTTTTATAATAAAATGACTAAAATCAGAAACCTTATCTCAGAAAAGAGGCAAGCATCGAGAAAAGATTATAGATCCCACTTTCACACTTAATAAATTGGATCCTAAGTTAGAGCACTCCTTTGATTTGAATCCACTTCTCCCACAGGTATTACATTGACTATAGTTAGTCTTGACACGACTGCACAGGAGACTCTTGCCCATTGACTGTCATAAAAGGCTGCGTAGACTGAATCTGCCTGTCAATCATGAGATTTATTAATGCATCATTCCATGATGGACTGGTTCCAGACAACCTAAAACAAACCTGGGTTACCCCAGTATTACCTTTACCTCACTGAGGAGGCCTTAGAAGGATGAAACACATGTCTGGGGATACTGATGGTACTCTTGTTCAGAGGAGAATTGCCAGGCATTTCGGTGGTGGACTGCACTGTTGGGTGGGAACAGACTGATATGCAAATTCATTGTTCTGCTATGTGAAGGGTACAGTGATAAAACGAGGCTGTAGACCCTCCTGTGTGGAAGAAATGCCATAGAACAGGTTATTTGAACCATGTTCCTCCTCAGTAGAGGGGCTACCACACTCTTGTTTAATTTGGTGAAAACTCAAAAAAGTGTATTATTATTTGTTGAGTTGAAATAACTGCCAACTGAATGCTGTATTTCTAATTAGTTAACCAGTTACTATTGGTAAGGACAGAATGGAAGTTAGAGGTTTAGATCTGTTTCATAAATGCTTAGTGAAGTACCCAAGCAAAACCTGTTTTCACGGATGAATCTATATTTGTATTTGTATTGAAAAAGTGGTAGTCCTTTCATAGAGCCTCATTACAGGTTTGGCGGTATTCTGGTGGTAAATCCACTGAAATATAGCCAAATGGATTTATCTTTACCGCCACTTGGCCCCGCAGATTTACTGTGGGATTACAAGTGGTGGTAGGTGGTGTCAATCTCAATTTTCTGAAGTCCATAGCACTCCATGCAGAATTCGCCCGATTAACCGCTGGTGGTAATTACACCAATTTTGCTGATTTTTGGTGGTAAAGTGGTGGATTTAAATCCAGCTTTTTGCAGGAGGAAAATCCTCAACCTCACCACCTAACCTGTAGTACGGCGGTGCAGTTATGCGGCAGTAATGTTTACCACTGTGTTGCAGTAATGTTTACCACTGTGTTTTCCCGTACCGCCGTACTTGTAATGAGGCCTAAAGTATTTGCGGCAAGTCATGTGAGAGATGGGAGAACGTGGTGTAAGAAACCTGGGAGTTTCCCTTTCATTTTGATGTAGTTCACAAATACAGGAAATGATGAGTGTGCATATGATGTAACATTGACAATAATCACATGATCATTTAGTAGAATAATGTCAGCAGAATGCAGATGCCATAATGGCAAGCTCGGAGAGTATATCAAGACTTACTTACAGAGTACAGACCTGACTAATGATCCAATGGACAATACAAAAGAACATCCACAAATGGTTAATGTATTTTTTTCCAACATGGTCAATCTAGCCAAGTCAATCGTCAAAAATGAACATGCAATGAAAATGGTAAAAAGAACTCTATTGTTAATGTCTTCTGCAACTATTTCAACATGCTATCAAGAAGATTAACTGTTTGGAACGTATAGCAACTATGACAAAGACTCTCATAAACAATAAAAAGACACCATAATGCGTGCACACTTTAACAATTACTTAAAATGCTGAATGGTGAACTTGAGCAAGAAAATGTACTGGAACAAGAATTGTAAAAAGGCAATTAATAACCTACAACAAAACCCATCGCAAATGTCCCACCTCCTTTAGGGGCACCTTTAATAAGACTCGAGGCACAGTCATTCACTGATGATTTCTTTCTTTTTTAAATTATTGATAATTTATCTCACCAAATTTGAACACAAGCATTTGAAAGTGCCCCATGTGCAAAGAGAATAGGAAATGGGAAAAATATCTTGAAAACTGCGCAAAATTCAGATCCAGTAAGTGTGAGGGAGGGTGGAGATCATTGGAAGGGAGTGATGGAGAGAGTGCAGGGTAAGGGAAGGCAATCAAATATCAGTAATACAAGTGCAAAAAAAAATAAAAATGATCCTGATGAGGGAAAAGGAGAAGGTGCAGTCGAGTGAACCAACAGACTTGTCAAAACAGTTCAGGAGAAAGGCTAGAGGCCAAAGTTTACAGAGGTCAAAGGTCATATGTATGAGTTTTAGACAATGTCAAGGCCATTTCTAAAGCAAAGTGATCTTTTACTCTGATAGGGGTTCGTAGGTGATTTCAAAAGCTAGCCCCAGCTGAGCCTAGAGTTGTGCCACCTATTCCTCTCTTCTTAGGTTGCCAGAATTTCAGGAACCTGGAGTAGGCACAACTAGGGGCCTAAGGGGAATAGTACCTGGCTTCCTTCCTAAAAAGATACCCAAGGCCATAGCCCCGGTAAACCCAGTAAATGATGCACAGAATTTTGAAGCTTCATAATGGGTGTGGTTTAACAGGATGCTCCAGAATGAGACAGGTACCTCCGACTGATCGTAACCAAATTAGGATTTCTTAACCAACAGTCCACCCTGAATTTGGAACAGCTTCTGGAATTTCATGAATTCCTTCAAATCTTCCTTCCCTGGTAATCATGTTCAAATAAGGGAAAGTGTACTCAATATTGTGTGTGTTTATCACACACAATTGTACAATTCCAAAATTGTATCTTCGTTTTGAGCAGTAATTAAATCAATATCTGGAACCTCTCTTCTCCATTGATTGAGTCACAGCTGTTATTTGTATTTCTCCCAGGAGGTAGTCCCTATCAATGGATTCCAATTAGAAAGCTGAAATATTTGCTAATTGATCTGCCAAAATATTTCCTTTTTTAAGGGCCCTCTTCCTCAGAACAACTTTTACTTTTCTTCTAATAGGTGTTAATATATGTTTGTTTTGTCACCAAATCTTCTATTGTTCCAATTCCTTTTCCATGTTTTAATGGTTTGTTATTAGAACACAGCATACCCCTAGCTTTCCAACTGATGATGTGTTTTCCAAATCCATTTTTGGCATAACCTGGATTGGTACTTATCACTAGTTCATTCAGTTGATGATTAACGTCAGTAAGGACATCTTAATATGTGGCCATAGGTTCTGTCACCAGACTTCTCCAGGGACCAGTTTTATAACCTGCCGAGGGTTCATGAGCGTCATTCACTCAAAAATGTCTTCTCATTAATTATTGTGAAATGGCAGGACCATCCACCCCCTTAAACGATGGTCATTCCCGGACATGTGTGTTCTTCAAACACTTTGTGAGGAGATATACTTTCATATTGTGAGTTGTTTTCGATTCTTCATCTTCTACATGGGTCTCCTCAAAACAGGCATGTATATCTGCTAATCCTTACACCATTGGGTTCTGTTTATTTTGCCCATATCTGATCTCTACAGTTAGCCTTGCACAGAAAGAATCCAGAAAGTAATTCTTGAAGTACAGATAATTCCAGTCAATATCCGGTGGCTGAACAAATATTGAAGAGGCTGTTGGGAGCTGTCAACTAAAATGTGTATGTTGTATGGGTGCATGCCAAGTCTGGGAGTGAGCTTCTGATTTGGGGGCTACATTGGTGCAGTGGCATGTGATTTTACTGGCATTATGCATTATTAGAAAATCCAGCATGTTAAGTGTTCTTACAGACTACATTGATGCAGGCAGTATGGGCATATTTTCATACAGTGGATTTGCATGTTTTACTGGCATCATGGATTTAACCAACATGATGAGTGTTTGTATGTGGGCATACTGGTCTAGATGCATTCAGCTAGTATGGGCATGTAGGGGCATGTTTTCTTACAGCAGCATGGCATTTTTCACTGGCATTATGGGCGAAGTTAACAGGAGTATGTTCTTACATGGGGATATGCCTATATTGGCAGAGCCAGCATAAACATATTTTCTTACAGTATACTTACTGCCATGATAGCAAAGCAAATATCATATGTGGGAATATGGGCATATATTGGTGCAGCCAGCATGGACACATTTGGGCAAAGCCAGCATGAGCATGTTTTTACACTGGCACAATACTGGAATATATTGTGAGCAAAGTAATAATGAACATTCACTGTTGGTGACTTGGGAACTTTTGGATTTCATATGTGTTACCCTACAAAACCAATAGCAAACTGTAGGGTATTTTGTGTAGATTTGGGGCCTAGCAGTATTTTCTTTCCACCAAAATAAAAGTAATTTAGCAATAATCACTCCTTGCATTCAGATTGGGTTTGGTATTATAGTGGTATCGTCGCCATGCATTATTGCAGTACACAGATACATTTATTTGGTATGCATTTTGTTGTGGTATAGTGATGAGCATAATTTATTTGTTTTATTTGTGGCCCCAACATACAAAACCCCTTTCTTTTGTTTAGACTGTTCTTGTGATCTCTAGAGGCCTCAGGCTTCTACATTATTCAATAACACCACATTTTCATATGGAGTGCCACTTATGGCTGTTATCACTTATTTATCTACACCAGTGAGCTATGCTTCCATAAAGTATTCACAATAACATGTGGTATAATCACTAATTTATTTACATTATTGAAACTATTTCCCGAGGCCTCTCTCTCTCTGCTGACTCATGTACGTCCAGCAGACTATCAGATTGTGTTCCACTCAGAAGTCACACACACATATACACTGAGTGGAACCACACACAGCTATTCATAATTACTCATAACATAACTTTTTCCACATGGGATGCTTGGCATATATTACCTAATAACCTCCCCTTTTATCAGGTAATATGGGCTAACTGCACCAGAGAAAAACAGAAGCAAATAGAAGCCTTTACACAGATTGTGATTTACATCAGTTTCATTTAAAAAACCATACATTACCAGTTTTGCGAGGCAGTCTTTTCTAGAATAAACATAAAAGAAACAATTGCAAAATACATGGCATTTCATTAGATGCTTTGTAGTAATAAAAAGAACAGTGCATCAGTTGACTTGCATTTCTGAATGGCAACATGAGAATGCAGCTATCGCTACGCTGCCTGACTGAAATAGATTTCATTCACACACCACACTCTCATTTTGTGTAAGATAATTACCAGCAAATTGTAGCTATTCAGCACGCGAACTCTCTGGGCTGGTCGCTTTCTTTAAATGTCCTTTTAGAGCACCCGGCGAGGACATGCAGTTCCAATCTGCACTCTTTGGTCCTCAAGCCGGTGCTAATTGACTGGAATCTCCAGCCTGTGAAGGTCAGCAGTGCACTGGAACGACGCCCCTCAATCAGGCAACCCCACAGCAACTCCCGCCAAGTCCTCACCGAAGCTGTGCAAAATGTCCACTGCCTTTCTTCCTCCCCGAGATGCACCAAGAGACCTCTGTTACAGCCCCTAACGTGACGTGCATCCAATAAAAGTCTATCATGTCATACCCTCCTTCTTCAAACAATAGCTCACTTTTCAGTAAGAAACTGTATCCACTAATTTCCTGCTTATTCGAGTTTTGTTTCCTTAGCAATGACCGTGAAAAGCACAGAGAAAGCAAAAGAAAAAAAAATCTGAATGTCCGTTTAAAATGAGTTTCAGCCTGCGTCATTTTGCACTTGGAGAACACATTATGATATTAATAAGTTAGAATCATGTTAGTACTGTTAATTATATCAGTTCATTAATCCTCTAATGTGTCTCCTGCAACAGAGGCATTTCAGATGAGAAAAAAAAATGGTGCGTTTTAAAATGTGAAAAAAATGATGTGTTTTTGACTGTCTGTCTTCATTTACATATCCATATGTTACACCGGCAACACATGGCTTGCTCTACCGCATTATAGCAATACATTGATCCCATGCAGTGGTGCTGCACTCCAAAAACACGCTAAATAATCCTACAAAACTCTGTGGCATTTTACCCAATTTGTCAAAGAAAGTGTACTCTACAATGCATAATTTTAATTAGTTGGTTAGGCCTACTCTCGGTCGCTGCTGCATCTTCTTGGGAAATGTTTACATCACTCTGATAAAAGAATTCACCAGCATCACTGAATAGGACAGCTTGGAGCACAATCACAGTGTGGTACCTGGGAGCACATTCACAGTAGGGCAAAGTTACAGTGGGGAACCTGGCAGCAAAGTCATATAAAGTTGGAGAAAAGCAGAGTCTTAATCTATTTGCTGAAAAGCGTAAAGGGTAACCAAATCTGTCTCTGGTGTTATGAGGGAGGCTGTAGGGTATCTTGTGGTTTGGACAGAGGCCTGACACTCCAGGAGCATCGATGGAGTCGATAATCCCCTGAAACTTAATATTGGTAGATCTAACAGTGGGAGGAAATGTGTGTTTGGTCATTGTGTTGATGTAGTGAACAGCAGCCATAGCTGACAGGTATTTAAAAGTCAAGCACAGTACTTTGTAAGTCATTCTTAAAAACAATGGGAGCCAGTTAAGTGATGCAGAGGTGGGGGTCATCCGTTCACACTTAAGTCTGGTTTCAGTAAGACAGTCTTAGGTTTGAATGCTAGTCAAAGCTTACATAGTTTGAAGGTTTTTTTAATAAGAGGTTTGGCCACTCACAAGATTTGTATAGTTGTTAGGTTTGTTTTAGTAATCTATCTATGCACCAAATTGCTTGACATCTGGGGCTCTTCTAAGCCCTATAATGAAGTGGGTGTATAGTCTTGGGAGAGAACTTAAGATAACATTCCAAATCAGTTGCTTCAATATGGACCACAATGCCAACGGGCCCCTTTGGTAGAAGTACTCATGTCTCTTATCCTGTGTTTTGGAGAGGGTTAAAAAAGCGGGGGCGCATGTTGGTCGCCTCATGAAAGAAAGCCTCCAAAAAAGCAGATGCAGCAACAGGTCGAAGGATAAGCCATGAAATTAATTCTGCAGTTGTTTGACCCCCATCCATGTGCAGGATGAAAGAAAAGCGCCGCACATGCTTTTTCCGTCGATAGCTGTCCTTTTGCTTCGGGATCTCCTTCTTGGATTGATTTTAAAAAATAAATGCATGTTGGTCTGTAGGCTTGGGAAATATAATTGAAAAATAAAAAAATGCTGATAAAAAATAAGAAAAAGAAAAATGTGGCATATTTCCCAAGCTGAATGTCTATTAAAGAGGGCCTTAGCGTGGCAGAGGGAATGCGTGCACCTTCAGCAAATTGATTAAACTGAGAATAGGTAAAAAACAATAAAGGAAGCAATAGCCCATGGGCTTCTTCCCAACACTATATTAAAAATAGATGAGGAAAAACGTGCCTGCTGCTCTACGAGCAATGGTGCTTTTATTGTCCTCTTTATTTGTCATTAAGCTGAACAAGGTACAAACAGGAGCAAAGGGATTACAAATGAAGGGAAATATACGAGCAAGTAGAGAAAAGGGCCCTCTAAAATATTCCTAAAATTAGCAAAGGTTGGGGTTCCCTTTCTCTTACACTGTTGCAGAAGAGCACTTCTTCACATGAATAAGCCTATTTTCATTGGTTGTCCAACTCCAGGCCGCCATGCCAGGTTTTCCGGATACCCCTCATTAATATTTATGAGATAAAATTGCATACAATTATTCTAAATGTATGCACATTTTTTTCTCATGAATATTAATGAGGGATGATGTGAAAACCCGTCAGGATTCCGGCCCTCGAGGCCAGGAGTTGGACAACCCATTCCGTACCTCTCGTTGTAACAGAATATAGTGCACCTTCATTTACACATTTTCATTTGTTTAAGGATAACAATGTGAACACAGAAACAATGCTCAGATAGCATACAACGACGAATCGGAAAAAAAAGCAGCCTGAATGTGCACCATGGGGGAAATCAGGGATTTCCCAGAACACCATAGGCACCAACCTGCCATGCATGGATACAAAGGGCACATCCTGATGCAGGGTAGAATGTGTGTGTCATCTGGAGGAAGTGGCAAAAGCATTCTTGGGTTCATACATCAAAGATGGAATGTAATGATTGTGGTATGTATGACTTGCCATCATTGGTCTGTGCATAACATCCTTGGGTTCATACATCAAAGATGGAATGTAATGATTGTGGTATGTATGACTTGCCATCATTGGTGTGTACATAGCTCATTAAAGGGGGGATACGCGTTATTAAAACTAGGAAGGGAACCTCCAATGTTGGCTATTCATTTTCCAACCTAAATCAAGGGGCAGAGGATCAACAGACTTCAATTTATGGTCCAGAGTCAACCTGAAAGATGCCAAGCAATGAGGGATCAATTTGCTTTTGTTCGAGCCAGAGGGTCGCCTTCTGCACCATCCATATCTCCAAGCAAAAGGGCTTTAGATTCCACCAGAAGCATCACCAACACAATGGGCCTCATTATAAGTATGGTGGTAAGGCAACAACGGCGCCGGCATCGCTACCGTACCGCCATACTATGCGTTGGGCTCGCAACTCGTGGATGCACAGGCATCATTATGAACCGTGCCGGTGCATCCGAGCTCCCCATCCCCATTCAGCCCTATGTGGCCGAATTCGATGAGGAATCCCTTCTTGCCGGTACCCGCGAATGGGCAATTACCGGGTCTGCCAAACTCGGCATGATCAGGTAATTGCCCATTCGCGGGTGCCGGTTAAATCATGCCTTTGTTACAGGCACGGCTACCACCAAACCCGTAATGAGGCCCAATATCTTTGATTGCTTTTAAAATCGTTTAATCGTTGGGCACACCGACTAAGTGTGAAACAAGTTACCAAGTCCATCATCAACTTTGCAACTATAAGAAGCTCCAGGGAAATGTGCACTCAACTGAAGAGGAATCATACATCACCTATACCACTGTTTATAGGAGTTCTACTAGAGCTGTAGGCATGTGAATGAGAAGGCCACCCAGGACTCACCTGATCTGACTCCAGACCAAAGTCCAGAGACCAATGTGACATGTATCTATGTGTGGCCAGGGTCGGACTGGGGCATACCATTGTCTTGGGCAACAATAAAAAAGTGGCCCAAAGTTGCAAAAGGCTATTCATTACTTTTGTGGTTCAGACTGTTTGAATAGTACCCAGGTTTAAAAAAGAAAATCAAATTTGATGCATATTGGGCATTTTAAAGAATATGTTTTCAGCAACACTGGTCAAAACTACTAGTCACATAGTGAAGTATCTCATCAAAGTGGCCCAGATTGACCAAAAAGTGGCCCATTTTGATGAAAGAAATTGCCCAAACCAGCATTTTGCATTTTTGGTTCAGGCATTGCTTTATTGTCCTATCGGCCAGTCCGAGCCTGTTTGTGGCTCTACCAGAAGAGGAGAAGAGTATTTTATAAAATGATGTGGTATGGCTGCTAGAAATCCCCTATGAGTCTAAGGGCCTCATTAAGGGTTTAGCGGTATTACCTCTGCTAATACCGTCAAATATGTTTAATGTTACTGAATCCAGTAAGCATGCAGTGACTTGAAGGATCTGCATGATGCAGAGCCATGTGGATTATTCAGTATTTCCCTATTTTGGAGTCCTATAGGACCCCATTGCGAAATGTGATATTACTGCATGGAGAATTCCCACACTCGATTATTTCACATGCAGTAACACTTTTGTTTGTGGAGGAAATGTCCTCCACATAAAAGGAACAGTGGTCAAGGATGTCAGTGCCGAAACTCTAAATTTGGTGGCGTGCTAAAAGCAGCAGTAATTCCATTATTGCTATTTTTTTACTCCACTGCCAAACTCTTAATAATACCTTGATTGTTAAAACAGAGTGAGGGGGCAGGAACCTGTATGCCAGAATCACAGGTTTTGTGCACCAGTGTTGCAACAACGCCTCTTACAATCTGTCATATTACTCATCTCAAAATCAGGCTTACAGTCTTAAAGGTTTAGAGGGTCGGCCTCGATGAAGAGTTGATTCAGAAAACTTAATCCAACATCTTTCTATGTTTTAAAATGATTACTCTCAAACACCAATGAGAAATCGGGATTTCCCATAACCAATGTTAGAAACATGCCCCAGCTCCTCCTCTTGCCCCTCAAGCTCAGGCCCGCCTAGAGCAATCCATTGGTTTGATCCCATCAAACCAATTGCCCCTTATGTTGGACCGGAACCTTAAATGATCACTCAGCTTATAAATTTACATCTGACATACATGACTTCCTGTAAATCCAGAGCCTGGGTATGGGAGTTTGCGGGTGGGGGGATTGTCACAGAAACAAGGTTCTCTGGCAGTTGTACGACCGTTGTTTACACTTTACTTCAACTTGTCTACAAAATACATCTCAAGAATAGAGTCAATAAAGCCGTAGGGTGTGTGGTCCACCTCTCACTAGTATTCCTATCTACATTGATGAGACTGACCATGGGCCTCATTCTAAGTCTAGCGGTCCAGAAATAAGGGTGTCAGTAGCAACCTACCAGCAATCCAGCATCATTTCTGGACCGCCAGGCTACAACGATTGGGGGCAGCAGCCCTTGCAGACATGGTTTTCACAGAAGCACCTGCACTGTTAGCAGCAGCCACAAACAGATAGACCGGTTAACAATTAGGTGAGTGGAAACAAGGGATTGTGAGTGAGGGGCACTACTATTTCAGTTGCAACTCGCGTGTTCGGATTAGTGTGTATCGCTTAACTTCCAATGTTAAATGACATCTCTGGTGTAAAAAGTTATAGTCCCCGGGTCTATGTAGACCCAATACAACTTTAGTTCAAACCAACCTGCTGTTGCCAACAGGTAAGCCAAATGCACTCTCTGTGGAGAGACAGCCTTATAGGTTTCTCATACACATATACAAATTCAAAGTTGATACTTACGACATGACCCCAAGGGCAAACATCAGTCATATTTTACAGAAATACATTTCAATGCTGAAAGAGCTTGCATAAAATAAATCAGTATTTATTGTTTATTGGGTGAATCCCCACCCAATAACTTGGTGCTGTGTTCAATTCGCAATTACACAAAGCTTCTGATTATGGAACAGTTTACAAATCCAGAGAACGGTGTCAACCGTTTCTCCTCCACATAAACCCATACACTTTTTTTTTGACAGTTTCATTTCTATATGCAGTCAACTCAAGTTTGATTAACACAATTGCTGACGTGTTTCGGATATAAAATCCATCCTCAGGACTTTGAGTTGTCTTTCATCTCAAAATGGTACAACTACATTTACATGTTCATCTGTGTACCGACAATGTATGACAAATCATAATACTAATTCCTTTGTGATTGATACTTAATATCATCATTAATCTATTCGATTCATTAACTTTTTTCCATAAAGTATTCCTAAACACTAACCTCAGACATGTATGAGGTGGTCTTGAAGTATGTTCAGGCTGTTAAACAACATTTTATTTTCCTGCATACTCCTGCAACCTGAAGTTCACCACTTAAACTATATGTACTTGAATATGGTATTGAGGATAAGGGTAACACTCGCCCAGCAATAACTGATTACGGACCAGCTTGGAGATTTTTCCGTGGTCAAGGTTTGCTCATGAGGGTCATCCACCTATCTGTAACTAATTGAAATCATGGAATGCACCATGTTACGAGCAAATGTGTGAAAGTTGTTGTCAGTTCAAGCACACGTGTACATTAGTATTGTTTGTGTGTTCATATACATGCTGGCTTAAGTGCCTCTAGATGGGTCATTGCTACGATCGTATCTGCACTGTATCACAATGTCCTGAGAGTGTCATATGGCACTCTCTGGATTCAATCGGAGCCATATCTGTAACTGCTCGTTGCGGCAGAGTGATTGTGGCCTTTTGAGTGGCATAAGCCGCCTCCTATTTTCAGATGTCGAAAGTAAAGTTAAAGGACTTACCCTAGGTATTGTCAAACACAGGACGCGAGGCAGCCGACTGGGTTACCGGTCTGGTGCCTCGCTCCCATTTTATATGCTCACCGTGGCCATGGCAACCCTACGCATGCACAAAAACATGTGTGTCGAGGCCGGTGGCCATCTAGAGTGGGATTTTCTCCCTCCAAGGATGGAGACTGATTGCTTAATCAATTCTGCCGTCATAAGTTCTCAGGTACTAAATAAAGAGCCCACTGGGGGAATTTTCGATTCTGGAGGCGAGGCAGGCAGCCGAAAGACGGTCTGGTGCCTCGCTCCCATGTATGTATTCATTGTAGCCAAGGCAACCCGGCTCATGCACAGAATATGTGTGTAAAGGACGGCGGCCATCTTACTGTGGGAAGTCTCACTCTGGTCTGGGAGACAGTATATTTAATTAATGTACAAATACCCTAATGGACTACAAATCAAATGTATCATGTTTGCACTCTTAGTGACTCTGAAGAGGCACTTCTGTCCTATTTGGAATCTGTGGCTTATTATGGTAAATGAACGTAGCAACCAGTAAGGAGAGTGTTCACATGGGGTTAACCCAGTTCAATTCTGTCCAGAACATGTTGCTGTACCACCCCCCCTCTCTCTCGAGTGACACATGCCGCATCTCTCTCGGGCATTTGGCCCGCTCACATTCTTACAATGCCATAAACCAGAAAAAGGCAAAATCCATTAAATACAGATAGACAAAACACATTAAATCACATTCAATATTCATCCCCCGTGGGCTCTAAGTTTGGCGGTCCAGAAATAAGGGTTCCGGTAGCAATGTACCAGCATCCTTACCGGACCACTAGGCTACAACGAACGGGGGCACCGGCCCCTGCAGACATGGTTTTCACAGAAGCACTGGCACCGTTAGCAACAGCCACAAACATATAGACATGTTAACAATTAGGGAGTGGGGCACACACATGTACATTAATCGAACAAACAATGCTGTGTCTTTGCTTTATACCGATGACAGTCATGAAGTTGCCACCATTCCACTGGATGGATGGCAATGAAGAGACAGCTATCCTCACAATGGAGAACATAGCCCCTCAGGATTCCAGGGACGTCATTTCACCAAAATGCCAGGGGTAGCGGAAGTGACATCACACGACCCTTGACCCCTGATGACATCACAGGAACTGATATCATTTGACCCCACCCCGAAGTGATATCGCGGGAAGCGATGGAACACGAACCTTTCACCCGTTGCCAAAACAGGAAGTGACATCACAGCATTGTACAGTACGAAAAATATGGTTACGATATTACTATAATGTGATGTACATTTCATGCAAGAATGGATTGCCATATGTAGCGTTAAGGTCAGTGTGTATAGGCCCATATTACCAAATTACTATGAATGCAAGCAGACGTCCATGACCAAATGATAATGATGTGTTACTATATAGCACTTACACTTAAGCGCTTTATATAGAAAAAATATACACCCAATATCACCCAACCTGTCTTGGTACTCATTTATCGACCTCAGAAGGATTAAAGGCTGAGTTGAGGCGTTTAAGAACAGACTAAATCAGTGACTCACCCCCTGAAGTGTGCCTGAAATAAACCTTTAATGAGTTTAGCAATTATTGTACAGAATTCCAGAAAGACACATTATTTGGTTTCCTATTCTTTCTTATTTAGGGTCAGTGCTGAAAGTGTTAGACTTGTGGCACTCCTGTTCTTGTTTGTCTTATTATTATTTTTTTTAAAGGGCCTGAACATGAGAGCCAGCCACTCCAGGACCTTGCATTACAAAAAACGGAAAAAAAAAAAAAAAAAAAAAACGAATTTTTTTTTTTTTTTAACAGAGGTCGCAAGGGAGACCACAGAGGTCGCAAGGGAGACCTCAGAGGTCGCAGTTGCGACCTCTGGCGACCCCCAAATGACGTCCCTGCAGGATTCCTAAACTACATCAAGTGAATGGAGAGAAAAACACTACTTCACTACCCCCGGCCAGATGCAGATGGCACACACATGCCACAGACCCAGAAAACAACCACGATTGCCAGGACAAGCCGAGGTGACTTCATTCCTACCTCTGAAAATTAGCGGAAACTAGAAAGCCCCATGTTGTGTGTGCACCAAAAATAAGTCTGTGCCATGTACACGATGGAGGTGAATGCACAGATAGACACCAATGCGAAATGAGAAAATACCCTTGAGGTGAAACACTGTCACCTTTCGCATGGGGTAACTTTTAGCCTGCTTTTCTGTTTCACATGGCCAGTGTCTCACCTGAAAAGTAATTGTTGACCACAGTCCCTCTCCCAACCTTCCCACACTACCTCTGTTTGTGTCATGCCTAGGAGATGGAGGCGGGGCTGACCTTCGTCATCTGTGCCTTTGCCTTCCACTGCAACAAGCAGGCCCCTGTGTGTGGCAATGTTGCTCTACACGGCACGTGCATCTCTGATCTTGCAGCTCGTCACTGGTGTATAGATCAATGCGCTCCACTCAAGTGAAGGCTAAGGAAATGTGAATTGGGTACTGCATGCCTCTGCTTCATCAGGTCACTTGATGTGTCATGTCACACTTCAGCTGTTCACAAGGGCGGCTTGCAGGTATGAAGTCAGGATCCATATATACATGACATATGCAATCTCACCTGTTTATAAGCAGAAGGAGGATTATCATTACATGTGAGTGTGTGTGTGTGTGTCTGTATGTAGTGCAGGGCTATTCCATATAATATCAGTGGCACACTCAACAAGCAGCCAACCATCCCAATGGTCTACATGTGTGAAATGTACATGGATGCCACTGTGCTTGAAGATGTAGAAATCATGGGTGCTACCAGGATACCGTGCCACAATGTCTAAGGATACCGTGCCACAATGTCTAAGATCATGTTCTGTGCAATGGCATTAACTTGTGCTTTGAGGGAGTAGTGTCCCGTTCTGTTCTTTTAGCAATGCACACTGTCTGTTGTGGGGCAAAGCAAGATGTGGGTCCTGTATTTTGTGCTTATCACATTAGGGAAATCAGCAATAACAAATGGATCTTCTTTCATGGGCTGAAGCGGCCTTACGAAACTGGTGAAAGCAGCACAACATGATACTTTGGGGTTCTCCCCTTGTCATGGCCTACATGGACAGTGCAGCAAGGCAGGACAAACCCACCACTATCCGAGTTCTCACACCCACAATTGAGAAAACATTTTACACATTTCGGCTGGTATTCCAAGAAATGATTTATTTCGTTTTTTCCAAAACTTCCACAGTTATTGTGTTAAATCAACATTATTCATGTTTCTAATGGCGACTGGTTCAAATGTCATTGCCACGACATGCCCACGTTTCGATCAATCAAGATCATCTTCAGGTGGCTATGCATAACACACAAACAAAAACGAAAAGCGAACCTCACTTAATAATTACGCAACAATCATTTCTATATGTGCCAATCTCAACACAATGAGAATCCACATCCTCTTTTAGGCAACCTTACACTGTGTTCCCTGTGGCCCAATCAAGCCCCTGACCAGTGTATACAATCCCCTTCAGTGTGTCTCCAATATCGACTGACTCTAGGTGTACTGTATTTCACCTTCACACAAAAAGTATACAGGTATAGTAAATTGAAAATTTAATCAAATATGTCATTAAGTATAACCTACATTTTCCTTTAACCGTACTACTGGGCCCTAGTGTTGTAGCATTTCCGTAGAGGCCGGTGATGCGCCCCTATCTAAGGGGAGGGGACAGCTAGTGGCTTACCCTACCACTACTGCAGGCAATAAACCAAATTAGAGCAAACAAATGAAATTACAGCAAAAAAACCCCAGGGTGAGGCCAAAAGCACTAACGGGACACTTCACGCTTTGCCCAGAAGTGTTAGAGATCTAGCAGGAGTTCCAGTTAATTTAATTACCCTGCTTTTTGATCTTAGAAATGACTTAACATCAAAATAAAAAAATGAAAAACAACTCCGAGCTGTATGCCAATTCTAAAATACATGAGTACTAATTTGATGATCCATGAATTATTGGGAACTCCTCAGAGGAAATGGCTGACCGGTTGCAGTGGTGTATATAAGTGCATCCACTTTCTTCAGGGCCTATTGTGCCAGAATTTGCAGTTACAAAAGATATTTTGGAACTGGGCGCTGCAATAAACACAACTTTGTGAGGTCTTTTGAATTACTCAAGAGACCACATTTCTGAAGAGGAAAGACCCCAAGGGGGCTGAGGGACAACTTGGAACAGCACACTAGGGTGCGGTCACCAACGACCCACCTAGCAGTACATTCCGGTGCAAATCCTGGCACCATAGGCCCTGAAGAAAGTGATTGCACTCATACACACCACTGAAACCGGTCGACCATTTCCTTTGAGGAGTTCCCAAAAATCCATGGATTGTCAAATTAGTAGAGAAATTGGCCATGCTCCATCATCCCCTCCCCCAGAACAAGCTCATTAGAATCACTTTCCTGCCGGTTCCCTTTATGGCACAAGGAATCCATTACCTTCCACACCATCTACAGACCACCGTACAGGTGTGACTCTTTCTTTTCAAATATCTCCAACTTACTCTCCTCTGCCAAATTAGCACATACTTTCTCAGTGATTTTAACATCCCAGAGTCAAGGCTGACAACCACCCTCGAAGCACGCTTTTCACACTGACCGCTTCCATGGACCTTAAGCAAATTGTGGTCTCCCCCATGGACAACAAAGGCAACACCCTAGACTTAGTCTTCACATCATCCCCCTGCATCACCCGTGCAGACCCTATTCCACTTGACTGGTCTGACCCCACCACCATCCCATTATCAGTCACCCACTCGACTACGGCCCACAAAGGTCAGGCTAAATGCCCCCTCACTCAATGTCGCTCATTCAAAACCTTACCGGTCAATGAGCTAGAAGCAAACTTTGCAGCTTTCCTCACCAGAGGGAATGTCTCAGGCCTCCTGGAATTATTCAGCAACTCTGCTATGAAACTGGTGGACACTCATGCCCCTATAAAATCCAGCCAAGCTAAGACCAAACTATCTGCCCTGTGGTACATCCCTGAGCTAACCTCCACCAAATGCTCAATCAGAATCCTAGAGATAGGGTGGTGCAAAAACCATTACTCAGGAAACCTCAAAAACCTCAAATCTCTGTGGGCAAATCGTATAAATTTGATTACCGAGTCCAAAGCTGCTTAATACTTCACCACCGTTGTGGAACCTCTAACAGGAGCAAAGTCCTCTTTGAAGTAGTAAAGCATTGTACCAAACCCAAACCCGACCCTGAGGTACCAGCAACTCATACAAATCTGAAAGACCATCAAATCACCCTCTCACAGCATTACTATCCCCTGCACCCCGGCTTGCACACTGCCCTCTGGACCGAATTATCTCCTCTCTTTCCCCTGGATCTCCTAAAAATGATTGCCTCCCTCAAACCTACTTCTTACTCTGACGATCTTATTCCAGCTTCCATCATTAAACAATGGACGGGCTCGGTGCTCAATGCGCTCCTCAGCAGCATCAATGTCTCCCTGCAGAAAGATCATTCCCAGCAACCCTCAAGGCTGGTCTCATATGACCTAAAACAACCATAGATCCAGGCTACCTGGCCAACTGCTGGCCCATAACGAACCTCCCGTGTACTAACACAATCGTGGAAAAAGGAGTTGCTACACAACTACCCTCCAGAATCAAACAACTCCACCTTCTAAATGATTATCAGTCATGGTTCCGCCCAAAGTGTAGCATCGAGACAGCCACCATCCAGTGGGTGGATGGTGCTCTCCAAATCATGGATAAGGTTGAATCATGCCTCCTCGTCCTCGTTGAACTCTCGGCTGCATTTGACACACCGTCGACCACAGAAGAACTGTCCTGAATTGGTTTACCTCCCACCTGTCAGGCAGGCACCAGGCTGTCCAGATGAACTCATTGCATTCTAACCAACTGCAGGTCTCCTGCGCAGCACCCCAATGCTCCATCCTCTCACCAATCCTTTTTAACCCTTACATGGAGCCTCTGGGAACTCTTCTCAAAGATCCCAATGTAGCCATCCACCAATATGTAGATGATACTCAGTTTTACATGAGAGTAAATAGAATGTAGAACATAATTCGTCTCCACGATTACATAGCCATCATCCAGTACTGGATGCCAACGACCTACCTCAAACTAAAACTCATCCAAGACTGAATTCATCCTCATTAGTCCACCCTCTATAAAACAACTTGTCCAACAATCGCTCAATGAGATGCACCTAGAAGTATTTGATCCACAATGCACAGACTCAGCAAAATCTTTGGGCTTCACTATTGGCAACAATCTGTCCATCCAGAAACACATAGCCAAGAAGGCCCAAATAGCCTGGCTCAGAATCTCTACACTTTGAAAATTCAAGCCCCCTTCATCCCGCTGCAGGACATCCAGGCTGTAGTGCAGAGCCTTGTGGTCTCACACAACGATTGGGGAAAGGCTAACCTGAAAGGGCTCTCAGCTGCCCACTTGGCTCCTATAAAAGCAGTCCACCACACTGAAGCATGTCTTATTACAGGAGCACAGATATTTGACTGAATTACTCCCACCCTACGCACACTACACTGGCTTCACCTCCAAGCCAGGATACTGTTCAAGACTGCATATATCATCTACAAAGCAATCATGAATTGCACACCAGCATACCCAGTGACTAAGCTCCACATATCTGGTGGCACACGCTCCTCGTGCAGCAAATCGACCAACCGGCTTGAATCACAACTCGTCTGCAAAGAGAGAACCCGCAAATAATCCTTCTCTTGTCATGCACCCACCCTCTGTAACTAGATCCTGTCGTCATCTCGGAATCCCCCCACAATTCTGCAATTTCACAAATCTCTCAAAACATGGCTCCTTCAACAACACCTGACCAAGAACTAATTCCAATGGACGAAAATACCGGTGTAAAGACCTCACAGTACTGCACTACTGTTAAAAGATGCCAGCCCAAATGCTGGCTACCCACACTCTGTGCAGAGCTCAACTGCTCTCCAGCTATGTCGATAAAATACAATTAAAAAAGGACGCATGGGATGAGGTTACACACACATGTAGTATGCTTATTTACAGTTACTGTCAGAGATCTGAGCTGACAGTTCAGTTTCATAGTGTGATTGATACTTTTGCTAGGGTGCCGTTGGTTATAAACATCTGATGCTCTACGGTTATTCATATAACATCAACATATAACAACAAACATAACACAAGTGGATGCTTGAAAAAATAGATTACCTCAAATTTGCCTACCTGGATTCTGCAAAAGGTTATCAGGTTACGGCTAAATGTGGTAAATGCATGCAGTCACCTGTCCAACACGGAAGCTGCACAATGGAACCTAAGTTCCTTTCAGGCAACAGCGTCTTCTTTATGAAATATAGAAGGGGTCCCACATGCAAGTGAATCTTAGAAAGACAGTGGGCCTCATTACCACAATGCCGGTCCAGAAATAATGGTGGCAGTAAGCTGACCGGCATATTACAGCTCTGCAGGTGGGTGCGGCACCCGCCCGCACATTTTTCTCAGAAGCACCGGCACCGTTATTAACGGTGCCGGTGCTTCTGTGGTCCCCATTCCCATAGGCCTCTATGGGAATGGGGACTTACGATTTGCCGGCACCTCACTTCCCGGACCGCTGGGGTTGTAATCCCCCGGTGTTACCAGGAAGTCAGGAAATTTGTTTTTGAGGAATTCATTTACTGCTATAATTATGGTAAACATGTATTAGGTGAAACAATTCATTAAGAAAATCACGTAAAAAAGATTATAAACCCTGGCAAAGCTCCTTTTCTGAGAGAAAGAGGTGTTGGCCAGACCACACTTCCATTTGCGTATGGTTTTCAGCTCCTATGAAATCTAATGCACATAATGAAATGTCAATCAATGTAGTTCTGAAAATCTTGGTTAAAGAAACATTACAACATATTTTTGTATCACATCTATCAAGAGGTCAAATACTGTTATGTTACATTAATCCTAATTATGTTTGCTATTCATAAAGTTTAAGTCTGTAGAGTCAAGTACAATGTTCTTCTCTATTTGTCTCTGTTCCACATGATCCTTGCAGCCCTTCTAATTTGGCTGCTTTCTTCTCTTTTGAACTCTCTTTTTCTCCCGAGCTGGTCTTCTCCCGTGGATACACCTAACTCCGTCTAGCTCTGTTCCTCTCTTGCGGGCCCTAATCCTTTAATAATAGCTATGTTACTGTAATTCTCACTCTCTTTCTTCACTTTCTCGCTCTCTCTCTCTCGCTCTCTCTGGTTATCTCTCTCTATCCCTCCAGCTCTACTTTTGTTTTTTATTTTTTATCACAGAATTCAGACTTATTGCCTTCAGGTTGCAGAGTGTGTCTCCAAATTGCTATATCTCGGCATGACTACCTGTGCCTGACTGGATTTCAAAGTCAGTGACTAACTTCAGTTTGGCGGATGGTGCAAGTTGGGGTTAATTCATCTCGTACAGCCAATCATGGGTGGTTTCCAGTTTGAAGGATCAGCCAAGGAGCAAAATATTATGTGTTTGATCATGTTGAATGGTGTCAGGCATTTCTGTAGGTGAGTGAGGTCATGAGAGCAAGTTTATTTAAGAAACAGCTTGTGTGGCAAGCTGTCTGAGTCGTCAAGGAGTGATCCCACTGGTTCCATTTATGGATTTAATGTTAATATTAAAGGACATTTGTACCGTGCTCTATCACCACTGGAGCGGTCCCCTGGATCTCTGGCGGATCTGAAAAGGAGAACGGGATGGGGTGGGTGTGAGTTAGTAGGACTGAGCGGGAAAAGTGCAAGAGAGCGGTAATGTGCGGTTGGCAGCTTCAGTCAGATTAGCACTGTTCGCTGATCTTGGGTGTACTTTTCGGTTGGTAGCCGTCATGTTCTGCTGTGCAAGGCTATGTGTGATTTGTTTTGTTGTTGCGCTGTAGTGAAGTTCATGCGGTTTGCTGAGGTTTAAAGGTGTGGTTGTGTTTGGTAAGAGTTTGAGAGGTGTATGCAGGAAGGTGAGATTTGTTGTGGGTTTCTTAGTGGCATCGCTATCTAGATGTGATGCATGCTAATTTCCAAATTCTTACTAGATGTGGTGCACCAATGACTCCACATTTCTATCTAAATGTGTTACAGGCCAACACTCATGATCCTATCAGGATGCGATGCAAGCTAACCTTCAACATTTCTATCTGAATGTGTTACAGGCCAACACTCATGATCCTATCAGGATGCGATGCAAGCTAACCTTTAACATTTCTATCTGAATGTGTTACAGGCCAACACTCATGATCCTATCAGGATGCGATGCAAGCTAACCTTCAACATTTCTATCTGAATGTGGCACTGGATAATATTCATACTCCTGCCTGGATACAATGCAAGCTAATATTCACAGTTATTTCTCAATGTTGCCCTGGTAATACTCACAGTTTTATCTGAATGTGGCCTTGGCTAGTATCCTGTCTAGATGCGATGCAGGCTAATACTCACAGTTCTATCTGAATGTGGAATTGGATAGTATTCACAACCCTTTCTAGGTGTGAAGCAAACTAATATTCACAGTTCTGTCTGCATGAGTAATTGGCTAGTATTCACAATACTGTCTTGTACGCAGGCTAATATTCACATTTCTATCTGCATGAGGTATTGGCTAATATTCACAGTTATATCTGAATGTGGCATTGACTAGTATTCAATATCCTGTCTAGATGCGATGCAAGCTAATATTCATAGTCCTATCTGCATGAGACATTGGCTAGATCACTGGATAGAGGTTTGAGTCCAGTGGCAATCCGCAGGTAACTGTGTGGTGGTCAGATCAGAACAGCCTGGTCTATCTGAGAGGTAGGAGGAGAACCAATTAGGACCTGTTCCCATGAAGCCTATTCTTTGTGAGAATTGGCTTATCAGAATGTGATGGTTAAAAACTTCAGGGTCAGTGGATAGGTCCAGGAGGACCAGGAAACAAGACGTTCCTTTGCCCATCATCTGGAGAGCGTCATCGAAAACCTGGATGGGGATGGGTTCAGAGCTGCATTCAGGATGGAACTCAGATTGGTGGTGCTGGAGCAATGCTGACCAGTTGATTTGCTTGTGAAGTATGCCACTAACTTCTACCAATGAATGAGAGGCTGGTGATTGGTTGGTAGTTGGCAAAGTCTTCTGGGTTCAATGTGACTTTTTTACGGAGTGGGCAGATCCACCGTGTAATTAAGCAACTTGGAAAATGCCCTGTTTGAGGGAGGAATTAAAATCTTAAGTAGCTTGAAGAGAACATGACCGGAGATCTTTTTAGGAGGGTAAGAGGTAGGGTGTCATTGGTATAGGATGCTGGCTTTAGTGATACAAGCATGTCAGTGAGATCCTTGGGTTGAGAGGGGCGAAGTTAGTGTAGGATATGGGGTACTGGGTGGGATAGAAAGCACCAGCACTGGTGATTTAATGGAATTGATGTAATGTCTAATTGTGTTGATTTTACTAATAAAGAAATGATGAATGGCGCTTTTTATAGCTCTTGCAAAGAGAGCATTACTTCCAATAAAGGCTGCTGTAATTGTTGCAGAGTGGTAGGAGGCTATGATTTCAATAGCCAAGGCCCAGTCTGTTGAGCATAAGGATGTGAGGGTGATCAGGTCCTTGGATATGCGCATTTTGGGCCATTTTTCATGTGCTCTGATGGTGTGTTTGCACTCAGCTAATTCTTGTTTGTTTCCTTGGGGTGGATGGTTTGACTCTGATGCAACATATTTTTAAAGAGAGACATGTGTATCGACCAACTCTTTTAAAGGTTTGATGAAGATTTCCATTAGGGAATTATTTGGGTGGTCACAGGGAGGTTGGTCAGGTTGATTTCCAGTGCTTAAATTGGGAGCTTTTTGAAGGCGAGATGTCTGGACCTGGCTGGTTTGCCTTGTTATTTATGGGAAGGAAGGGCGTGTGATAAGGTGAAAGGGAATGTGGCATGGTCAGTCCAGTAGAGTGGGATGAATGAAGGCAGGGATGTTTCACCTGATGTGAGTTGTGGTTTGCACATGCTGTGCTGTGTGTAGGGAATTTCATATGCTAAGGAGAGACTCTCTGGTGTTTCTAGTTACCTGGGTTCTGGGTAGGTTAAAGTCCCTGAGCAAGATTTTGGCACATTAGGTGACTGAAGTAGATGAAAGCAGGTCAGCAATTTCAATCATGAACGTGCTACACCTATGAGCTGTTCGGTATATGAGGTGAAAAGTAGCCAACTCCTTATGCGGTACAGAGAATTGACATGTAAGGAGTTCCATAGATTGAAACATTGTTTGGCTGCGCACCATGCAGGGCCTTTCCATCTTATTGATGACTGCCACTCCTCCCCGATATTCCCTGACCGTTCAGCATTTTGGATGCTGTATTCCGGTGGGATGAGGATGTAAAGACATGTAAGGAGGTACGAGAGAGCCTGAGATTAGGTGATGAAGATGCATCTACATTATGAGTGGTGATGAGATTGGTGATGTTGATTGTCTGTAAGATGGCTGAGTGAGTGACAATAAGTATCAGAGTGTGCAAGCAGAGTTTGGGGATTGGAGAGGTGGAGATGAGGGACATTTGGATGAGGTTCAGAGCATTGGATGTTCAGTATTGACAAGCTTGTTTGCAGGAATGAACCACTGAGAAGAAAAGGACAATTCCTGTTTCGAACTGTTCAGAACAGGAGCACTCAGGGGCTGAATCCCTGCTCAGACAACAGGTAAGCACGTGCCAACATGTGTTTCCTCCCTCCGTACCCACAGGCCATCCCCACCATCACCAGGCAAGGCCAGTGTCAATGACATGTAAGACATGGACTCTGCAATGCAGCAACCTCACCTACATCAGCCTCAAGACCATCTTTACCCCCTCACCATCCACAACACGGACGTTGATGCTCGCCAACATCCACTCAGCTTTCACCCATGCAGCAGACATCACCAACCTCATCACTACACACAACCTTGATGCCATCTTCACTACTGAGACCTGGCTGACACCCACCTCTACCCACATCCTAGATGTCCTTGTCCCCGATGGCTATAGCATCCAATACAGAGACCAGTTGAACAAGAAAGGCGAAGGTCTCGCAGTCATCCACAAGACCTTGTGGTCCTGCACCAGACTTGACCTCGACAACACTGGCTCCTTACGAAGTCCTCTGCTGCAACTTCCCCCTCTCCCAGATGGACACGCTCACCTTCTATCTCATCTACAGACCACCCAAATCCAACACCACCTTCAATTGAGACTTCACTGACCTGGTCCCCACCATTAGGCTACCCTCATCCACCTCCTCTACCTCACTCATATCTGACTGTATGTCCGCAATTCAGTCATGGTGTGCTGCAAATTACCTCTGCCTCAACACCAGTAAGACTGAGATTGTTCGCATTGGGACTCCTTCTCCCGATATCTCCCACTCTCAGTCTGGCCGGCCTACCTTGGCCCTGCACCCACACCCACCTACGAGGCAAAAAACATTGGGGTCATCTTCAACTCCACTCTCTCCTTCTTCACTCACATTTTGGACATCTCTAAAAAGTCCAACTACCAGCTGCACCTCCTCAGAGGTACTCTTCCTTTCTCACCTTCCCCCAGTGGCTCACTGTCTCCAGAGCCCTGGTTATCTCTAGGCTTGAATACTGCAACAGCCTATTTCTCAACCTCCCTGCCTCTGCTTTGCGCCCTCTGCAGTTCATCCAGAACAGAACTGCGAGACTTATCCTTGGCCTCAAGCCCAGGGACTGCATCTCTGTGGCACTGAAATCCCTTCACTGGCTCCCCGTGGCTGCAAGGATCAAGTTCAAGACCCTATGCATTCTCCACAAGGCTTTCTGGGGCCTGGGACCTTCCTATCTGCAACAATGCCTACCTAAATACTGTCTCTCCCGAGCCCTCCAACCTTCTGTGAGTGAGCCGGTTCTCCAAGCAGAGATTTGGAGGGAGATCTTTATGCTCTGCAGGGGCCTCCCTCTGGTGTAGCCTCTCTGCCGCCCTATGTCTTGAGCCTGATCTCCTTAAGTTCTGGAAACTCCTTAAGACAGTCCTCTTCTCCTCTTCCTTCTCTCTCCCTCTTCCCTGCTAACCTCTCTCTTCGCTCTATCCCTCTCTGCCTCCTTTTCCACACAGCTTGCCGACTGACTGCCGGGTGTGCCTCAGAGTCTCACAGGTCCCTGGCACCCTCGACAGTCCTCTCTCACTTGCCTCCGGTCCTACACTTGCATCATTGCTACTGCACTTGGTTAACAACCCATGAGAATGGCATCTCTCAGCACTTACCCAGATTCTAAATGAGCAAGGACATTGAACCCAAGGAACACACTCCTATTATTAATTACCACACGGTGACAATGATTGCTGCTTGCCAAAGTTAATAAAATGATTTTCAATTCATAAGCTGTCACAGGACACTCAACAAATTACATATAATATAATCATTTTGCTCATCCAAAAACAAGCATTTTGGATTGTGGTTTAAAACAAATAGATTCTCTGGAATCCTATCAAGATTAACATGAGAAACACATATATAATAACAGTACACAGTGCTCTAATGCAGTACTCTAAACCGTGTGTAAATAAGACACTGGGACTTGAAGTCATATCATCAACACAACTGTGTTTCGGCCTAACAGAGGTAGGATAGTGTAGCTGCTGTTGGGTCTGCATTCATCAGGACGGAAAAGCTTTATGGTAGGAGTATCCTGTGACCTCGTATTTGTTGAAATAACGGTGTGCAGAAATGCAGGTCTAGACATCAATGTCGTCCAGACTAAAGGATGCAGAATTCAGTAGGAAGATGTGATGAAAGATCCACAAAAATTGGTGGATCAGAATATCGTTCTGTACAAATGAATTCTGAAGACCCAAGATTCAGACAAAATGTAGAGTACATTTTCCACCTCCTCTTCGAAAGCGAACTAGCAACTCTATGTTATGGAGTTGCACACACATTAAAAATAGGCTCTAATTCCTTAAACATGTCTGCTAACCAACTGCTTCAAAAGATAAAAGACAAAGTTGAAGTTTTGCAGTCAAGTATCACAAATCTCTTACACACATGCGTGGTACAAAGGAATACTGGTTCCAACATCACGCTGATGTACAGTGTATGCTAAGGAACCTAGGCCCACCCACATAGTTTGCTACTTTAAGTTGTGCAGAATATGCATGGGATGACTTGCATGACTTTTATGCACTGCAAACCAAAACAAAGAGGGAATAGATATAAAAATACCAGGAGAACTCTGTTCTCTTGACCCTGTCAAAGTATCAAGGTACATTCACCATTGCTTCATTGCCATGCTGCACTGCAATCTGCAATAAAACTACCCCTCCACTCGGGGAAGTGAAACACTTCTTTTGTAAAAAAGAATATCAGTCTAGAGGAGCAAAACACATCCACATGCTTTTGTGGATAAATGATACTCCCGAATTTGGCCATGACAATGTTGCAACTGTTTTACAATTTATTGAATCTGGGTAAAATACATTACCTGTGACATCCCTGGGTAAAATACATTACCTGTGACATCCCTTCAGAAACCACACATAGTGACCTACATACACAAATCTTACGCTTCCAAAAAGTGTGGCAAATACAGCCAACGTTGATATAAATGCAAAGGTAAATACTATACCAAATGTCGCTTTGGCTTCACTAGATCAGTTTGCATAAAAGGACAAGTAAATAGCTTGATGTTTTCTGTTAGACACAGTGTAAAAGGGTAATTCCCTAAAAACCCATACAACATTAAAAGGGGTGAAGCATCTAAGTACATCAATGATTACAATGCAATCATTGCCCTCTCGTGGAATGCAAATATTGACATACAATACATTGTAGATAATTCCACTGCAGCTGCAAAATATGTCACAGCCTATCTTACCAAAGCTGAGAAGATACAGCTGAAAGACCTCAGGCAAGACATTTAATCCGACAAAACACTGTCACAAACATTCTACAACTTCAGTATAAAAATGCTCTCCCATAGAGAATGTGGGTGCTATGAAGCTGCAGACCATTTTAACAGGTACACCCTTATATGGCAAACCTGAAAACATTGCCTGGCTAAACCTTGGTCCAGCTTCATTATGAAAAAGGTTACCAATATCCTACCAAGAGATAGAAACAATAGTCACAAATGATCCCAACAATCAGGGCATTATTTTTAAAAAAAATTTAACTAACACATACTACCCAAACAGAAGTACTGCTTTGGAAAACATGTGCCTGTACAACATAGCCAAAAACTACTCTTACCTAAACAATGTCACACCAGATGAGACAACTGTAAAATATTCTGTATAAAGTTGTGAAGGGAGCCTAGTAAAACATATGAAACCCAGCCTAATTAAGTATTTAAAGTTATCATTTAAATCTCTGCAACATAGAGAGCTTTATAACATAGCCATACTACAACATTTCAAACCTTGAAGAAAAGAAAAATAATTATTAGGTGACCATGACTCATGTGATACTGCATTCAATAAAAATGAAAGCAGTATAACAGATGTCAATTTTAAACAATACAAACAAATGTTGGAGAATGAACACCAACAAGAAGTAGAAATTGAACTTCAACTAGATAAAGACGCCCTTGAAGGCAATCAAACTTCTCTTACAGGAAACCAAGAACCATTTGGAGAACCACTAATTCTAAATGAAGCAGAAATAGCCAAGACTGAGGTAAAAAATACCATGTATCAATCTAAACAATTTGAACAAGATTTGCCAGTTCTCAAATCACAGCTAAATGATGAACAACTACCCATGTATCTAGAAGTCACTGAAGAAATTGAACATGGTTTTAAACATGAAACTAAAACCTGTGATTGTAAAAATTATAAACCTCTGCTCCTGTATGCAAGTGGCGCAGCTGGTTCTGGCAAAACGTTCTTCACTAAAATAATCAGTCCATTTCTACAAGAATTAACAAACAACAACCTTTCAGCTGTTGTAACAGCCCCCACAGGTCTAGTTGCCTACAACATAGGAGGTGTAACTATACACCGAGTACTGCTCCTCCAAGTAGAACACCTAAACAAAATACAACACTACAAATTATCAGCAGATACTGCTACTGAATTATGCAGAATTCTGAAACAAATGAAAGTCCTCCTGATTGATGAAGTAAGCATGGTTTCCAACCTCATGTTGGCTTTAATTCATCTCAGAATGCATGAATTTCTAAAAACGGACTACGAAGAACTGTTTGGAGGAAAACAAGTTGTTGTTTTCAGAGACCTCCTACAATTAACACAAGTAAAAGGTCAACCTATTTTCAAAACATTAGGACACAAACAATGCCGTAACACACTCGGCAGCGTTGGAAATGTAAATCTCTGGCAACATTTTCGCTAGAGAGAACTAACTCAAAACATGCATCAGTCTGCTGAACTAACATATGCTGACATTTTAAAAAGCATTAGAGCTGGTCTGCAAAATCCATCTTAAAAACTAAAATAATCCCTGAGCTACATTGGCAAAAGACATCTGCCCCTAATGTCATAGAAAAATGTATTAAAAAAATACAAAATGCATGTAGTCAATTCATCGATACAATGTTGAAAAAAGAAATGCAAACCATAGTGCATATCGGCTCCACAGACAAACTACAAGTGCATGGCATGACATTCCCTATATGTCAACAAGCAACAGCACGATTAACTAGCTTAGAAAAATGTATCTCCAACACAGCTGGATTCGAAAAACGATTAACTCTGTGTCTAAACTGCAGAGTAATTGTAAAATGTAACCTTGACATAGAACAAGATTTAGTCAATGGATCAATTGGTACAGTTTTTGGCTTCCAAACATATCCACATGACAACAACATTCAGTTTGTCAACATCCACTTTGTAAAAACTTGCAGAAGTTAAATGAAAAGGCCACACAATAGCATTTTTCCTTCTTTTCAAAGACATGTACGCATAGAACAAATCTCTCTATCTCTTGCATATGCCCTCACTATTCACAAATTGTAAGGTCTAACTCTAAATCACGTATTTAATGACATTGACAGCACAGTCTTCAAAGATGGTATGAGGTACGTAGCACTTTTACGTCTCTGTACACTCAATGGTTTATTCCTAGTTAAGTTTGATGCAAAGTCAATGCAGACATTCCTTGTATCCTAGAACACAATAGGCTACATGCACTGCACACCCCTTTCTAGATATGTACTCTATAGCTCAAACAAGAAAACCTTTAAAAAGAAAGCTAATGTAAACAGAAACTATGCCAGATCTCCCTGCAATACCACTAAAAAACAAAGAACAACTGCTGCTCCAACAAATAATACAACCACAAAACACTATAGTCCAAAAACAACTGCACATCCATCAGAAGACAAAGAGTCAAATGTCTCTTCTCAAAAAACAACTGCAGGCCCATCAAAGGATACAGAGGCTCAACTCTCTGGTCCATTTAAATTCAGCAACTCAACTGGAGTAAATTGATATGCAAAAGTAGCAATCGATTTTCTCTTCCAGTTGCCACCAATTGTTCACAACATTTACTTGAACCGCTCAGACAAGTTGTATCTGCAAATGCTTGTCCTTCATAGGAATCTCTTTATTTATGTATGTATTTATTGCTTTATTTATTCACTTATAAAGCACACTAAGCCCCTAGGCATCAAGGTACCGATACAAAACCAGTTACACACACAAGAAAAGAAAACATTTTAAATAAGAAGGTTCAGGAGCCAGTTATACAGCCACTATGTGTGGTTATGCGAATAGCAAAGTTTTCATGCTTTCCTGAAGACCCAGTAAGAGTTCTCCATTCTTAAGGATGGGGGTAGCAGGTTCCACTGCTTTTCTGTGAAGGATGCGAAGCTGGAGCCACCAGCAGTTTTAGCTCGTTTGTATTTTGGTAGCAACAGTTTGTTGTTCTGGGCTGCTCTGCAGGGTCTTTTGGATAGATCTCTGATGAAATTATGGGTCAAGTAGGGAGGGGAAGTGTTGGATAGGCATTTGTGCATGATGGATAGAGTTTTGAAGATAATGCACTCTTTCATGGGAAGTCAATGGGCATTTTTCCGAATGCCAGAGATGTGTTTGTCTCTCTGGATGTTTGGTGCTGCTTGCACAGCATTGTTTTGTATTACCTGTAGCTTTGCAATGTTCCTGCTTGATTTACCAGCAAATAAGGCATTACAATAATCCAATCTTGATCCAATGATTGCCCGAGCAATTGTGATGCAGCAATCCTGGGTGGGGGGAGGATCTGGCAGCATTATTCAGTTTCTTAGTGTGTGCATATGAAGAGGCAATCACATTCACCTGGCGAGTGAGCGAGAGTGTGGTGTCCAGGTACACGCCAAAAGTTTTCACAGAGAATGTGTCATGGTCATCGGACCAAGAACACAGACCTTACAAGGTCGCACACACAGGGGGTGCCAGGCTCATAAAGAACAATAAACAAGACATTCATTTGGGTCATAAAAAACCTTTATTATGGCCATAGCACACCATTTTGGGTGCACTGTGCTCCTGGACCAAGTGAAACATGCTCAAATCTACACAAAACTGGATTTAAGAGGAGCATACCATCTTGTAAGAGTAAAAGAAAGAGAGAGACAACGGCCTTCTGCACGAAGTACGGCCTCTTTGAATACCAGGTCATGCCCTTTGGGCTATGCAATGCTCCGCGGCGTTCCAATTCTTTATGAGTGATGTACTCTGTGAACTACTGGACGTTTGCACTCTTGTTTACATTGACAACATTCTTATCTGCTCAAATTCCATGGAAGAACATGTAGGCCATGTCCGGTCAGTCTTAGAGAAGCTTCAACAACACCAATTGTATGCCAAGTTGGAAAAATGTTTTTTCCATGTAACCGAGGTCGAGTTTCTCATTTTCATGCTCACAACACAAGGCGTACCTATGGATACACGAAAAGGTGGATGCAATCCTCCAATGGCCCTCACCAACTTCCACGAAAGGAGTGCAAAGCGTGCTAGGATTCCCCAACATTTACCGTCAGTTTACACCTGGGTTTTCACAAATTGTACATCCAATTACCTCATTGTTAAAGAAAAATCAAATGTTCCATTGGTTGACAGAAGCTGAAGAAGCCTTCCAGAAGTTTAAACTACCATTTACTACAGCACCAGTCCTTCGACACCCACGACCAGACCTACCTTACATAGTTGAGACAGATGCTTCAAAAATAGCCATGGGAGCAGTATTGTAACAACGAGCCGCTGAAACAGGACAACTACACCCCTTTGCATTCTGGTCCCGCAAATGTTCAGCCCCTGAGTTGAACCACGCAATCACAGATAAGGAATTATTAGCGATTTAAGCAGAATTCAAGGCCTGGAGACATTACCTTCTTGGGGCGAAACTTACGGTCACTGTCATCACGGACTACCGTAACTTACAATACTTGAAAACCAAAAGCACAATTCTCGCGTCAACTTCGTTGGGCTCTCTTTTTCGTGGAATACGATTTTATTATCACTTATAGACTTGGAGTACGCAATGGGAAAGCAGACGCTCTATCACGCATGAGTGAAGAAAAAGAGGCTTTTACAGCATCCGACCCCGTGCCCATAATTCCTGAGGAAAGGATTAAAACCAGAATAGCTGCCACCACGTGTGTGGATGACCAAAGAACCAGTTTTCAATCCCCGATGGATCAATCAACACAACAGGAATGGCTGTTGAAAGGTGACCAGTACACTATCAAAAACTATCTACCATATTTTTAGGGACGATTATATGTCCAAGACGAAGAAGTGCAAAAGCAAATCATCACGATTCATTAGTGGAAGGACACCCAGGAATAGCCAAAACTCACGCTAAGGTAAAACAAAACTACTGGTGGCGAACCTGTCGAAAAGACATCGCCCAATTTATTGAAACCTGCGGTGTCTGTGCACAACACAAGTCTCAGAAATAGAACCCTGCTGGCTTACTACATCCCCTAACAGTACCGCAAGCACCTTGGCATACCCTGTCGATGGACTTCAGCACGGATCTTCCACCCTGAAATGGATACAATACCATATTAGTTGTTGTGGATTTATTTTCCAAAATGGCCCATTTCATCCCTCTGAAGGGACTCCCAACTGCGTCAACTCTCACTTCTGTGTTCCTAGAGCAAATTGTTCGATTGCATGGATTTCCATCAATATAAGTATCTGATCGCGGAATGCAATTTGTTTCTGCCCTTTGGAGAAAGCGTTGTACGATTGCCAAAATTGATCTCCGGTTCTCCACAGGCCATCACCCTCAAACTGATGGGCGAACTAAACAAACCAACCAAACTTTAGAGCAATATCTCAGGTGTATGTTGCAACAGTCCGAGGATTCTTTGAAAAATATACTCTGGATAGCTGAGTATGCATACGCAACTCAGTTCACACAAGCACAGGGCAAACTCCATTCTACACTGTGCATTGAAGACATCCGAGGACATCAGTATTTGATCCACCAGATACCCTGGAAATGCCAGCCATAAAAAACCTGCATAAAACCATCACTCAGGTTCTAAAGGAGGCGACAGAGCATCTGACCAAGGCTAAGGAAAGACAAAAACTGTTTGCTGATCGACATCGGAAGGAAGCTCCCGCCTACCAGATTGCAGAAAAGGTGTGGTTAGCATCCATATATATTCCATGAAGGGGCCAAGAGCTCTCCTCCCAAGATACCTGGCCCACTATACTATAAAGTCCATAATCAATCCTGTTGGCATGAAATTGGAGTTACCATTTCACATGAAAATTCACCCCGTATTTCATGTCTCTCTCCTCAAACCAATGAAGTCCAATACACAGCTTAGTTCTCCGCCAGAGCCCGAAGTAATAGATGGAGAACCAGAATCTGAAGTCAAATCCATCCTGGACTCCAAGGTGGTTCGATCAAAATTGTATTACCTAATTGACTGGAAAGGTTACAGACCTCAAGACCGAACTTGGGAACCCAGTGAACACGTCCATGCTCTGCGTTTAATCAGACAGTTCCATCGCAATAATTGATTGATTGATTGATTGATTTATTTATTTATAGAGCGCTTTACACCAAGGCGCTGAATAATCCCACCAAACCAGGACCGGGAGGAGAACCACCCTTGAGAGGGGCCTTGAGGGGGATCTGTTATGGTCATGAAGTCAGGGTCACAGGCATGCAGGGGTCGCATGCACAGGAGACCTGGGTAGACACTGTCCTGGCGCCTTTGGCACCAGGCAAATGAACAAGAGTAAACAAGAACATCCATTTAACACCAAAAAGCTTTTATCATGGACATAGCACTTCAGATGCATTAACCTTGAACATTCCATCCATTAAGCAGGATGCATTAAACTTGAACATTCCATCCATTAAGCAGCCCCAAGTATATTCTTGGGTGTGGCTGCTAATGGATTGCCTTCGCACGTGCTCACTCTCTAGGAGAGTAAGCCGGCCCTAACGGGAGTGCCCACAATCTCAGCTATATAAGCTGCCCCAATCCTCAAGACAGACGCTTTGCTTTATTCTGCACTTGCAAGCAGCGTAACGCTCACCGTCGCCTGAGGTCAGACTTACCTTTGAAGATCCTGCTTCCTGGACATCCTGCTTCCTGCCAGCATACTTACCAACTGGGGGACGCTGTTCTTACCTGTACATCTCTTCGGCGAACCAAGTATTCATCTTTACTCTTTCCAGAAAGCCGAAATCTTCATCTTGGCACCGCAGCACGACACGCTCCAACGTCAACAGCAGTGCCTGCAAGGAAAAACAGGAGACAAGGTTAGACATCAAAAAAACTGTCAGTTTAAGGTTGCGCTTCGCCATACTTTGCGCTTTCCTTACACTATCACTTACCTGCTGTCGAACATTGGGGTAGCATCCATCTTCCATCCGGCCGCGTCGCGCATCTCACAGCTGCATTGAGGCCGCATTTCCATCTAAGGGAAGAAAACAGAAAAGAGACATTATTGCGGGAATAAACAGGAGCAACATATAAAGACATTAAACAGAACGAACAGCATCACACGAGCTCAAGAAAGACTTCCCAATCATAAGGAGAAGCATAGTCGCAGCTGGACAGGACTAATCCTTATCAGGGATCAATGAAGGAACTAGATTCCTTTTGACAGGCCCCTGTCAGATGTAGCAGGAGAGCTTATCTTCCATAATTCACAGGTGAGCTTTATGGGCCGGCGTATGCTCACAGAAACCGTACTTTGGGGTGAAGGGTTTGAGAGGTACAATAATCACAGATTGGCACACTCACACACTCTTATCTCAACACAGGAGCAGTATCACCACATACCACCACTCACAGCTTTTCTACTGAGGGAGAGGCCTGATGGGGGTAATTCAAGTTCAGGGAGGGCTGCAACCATGCCCCAACGCCTCCACATAGACCAGGTGAGCGTAACAACAGCACCTGCAAATAAAAATGAAAGGCAAGGTTAGACACTTAACAGACATTGGGCCTCATTGCGAGAAAGGAGGTAATGAAAAAAGGAAGGCGGAATGGCAATACCGGCATCGTTAACGGGTCCGGGGCATTACGACCCGGCAACCCGCCAATACCGCCACCGGCCATACCGTGCCCCCTCATACCGGCATGGGCGCGTACATGCGCCCCTTCGAGGAGTAAATACCGGGATGCCAAAGGTGGTAATTAGGGCCTGCACGAAGGCGGCCATACAGGCATCGTGGACCACCCCTAAACAGCAATCTGCAATCAAGCAAACTGCCACAGGTGCACACATTCACCACAGGTGGAGTCAATGGAGCCTGTCCCAGCATAAAAGGAGTGCACCCACACACCACACCCCTTCCAACACCAAAATGATACCACTAGCTGTTGCAATCATGGGGCTGGAGGACATGCCTATACTGCTACAACTAGAGCAACAACAGCAACTACAACAACAACTACAGCAGCAAGCAACAACAGGCAGCACAGAGGAGAGGGAGGGTGAGACAGGCCCAGCAATTACCACCAGTGCAGCCAGTAGTACCTCGCAGGCAGCCACCAATCCCTCGCATGAGACACAGTCCATTCAATCTAACCCCTGAGCAGATCCACACCCTGTACCGGTTGGACCGGGACACCATCACCACCATAGTGGACATGATACACAACAACATCATCAGCCTCATAGAAATACGCACTGCCATCCCCCCGCTACTAAAGGTGGTGTCTGTGCTCCACTTCCTGGCCACATGCACCTACCAGCACACAGTGGGCCAGCTGCATGGCATTTCACAACCACAATTTTCACGCATGCTGACCCAAGTGCTGGATGCCCTCCTGAAGCACGCTAGCACCCACATATCCCTACCACAGACTGCCCAGGAGATATCCGACACCAAAGTAGGCTTCCATGCACTGGCAGGCATGCCCAATTGTGTTGGTGCCCTCGACTGCACCCATGTAGAATTGGTAGTCCGTCATGCCATAGAGGCTCCGCAATCACAAGCAATACCACTCCATCAATGTGCAGATGGTGTGTGACTCCAGCAAGATCATCACACATTGCTGCGCCCGATATCCCGGATCGACACATGATGCCATGGTGCTGCGTAACTCCACGCTACCCCGTCACATGGAGCGACATGCTGGATGACGTGCCTGGCTGCTTGGTGAGTTGCCTGACTGGCCCATGGCAGTGCATCGGGGTAGTGATGTGTTGGGATGCATACTCCACCTGGGTGTGAATGGGGGGGGGCATGCATACTCCACCTGGGTGGGAATGCCCGGTGAGTGGAGAATGCACGCAGAGCTAAACACTACTGACCTGAACCTCCCAACCCCAACATAACACATCACTGGTACACATTGGACTAATTACGTATATCAATGACAACAAGTAAGACGCACAACCTGGACACCATGGGTATGTCAATCAATGAATTACTAAACATGATTGAAACTGTGCCAATGTGGCTAGTGTGACCATGCACAGTGTAATATACACAGCAAAAATGGCAGGCAAAACATCGTCCTGCAACCTCAGTACATCCGCATCTGCATGCAAGAATTCACCCTGCATCATCTGTACAAGGCCATCCAGACTACCACACCATATTGCAGTATAGAATGCATCTAAATAATATTTGTGCATACGTACAGGGACATGTGCATGTCGATAGCAAATAGCTGCGGCCATGACTGAGAATCCTGAAGGTGGCAGCTCAGAGTGACTCACATAGACCTATTTGTATTAGCTTGCAGGTGATGGAGGATATCCCTTGAATCCGTGGCTACTTACCCCTGTGCGGAACCCGCTGAACAGCCATGAAGAGGAGTACAATCGGGTTCATACCCGTACCCGTGTTGTGATTGAGCAGACCTTTGGCCTGTTGAAGGCGCAGTTCCGCTGCCTAAGCAGGTCTGGTGGAGCACTCCTTTATAGGCCTGAGAAGGTGGCAAAGATCACCATGGCCTGTGTCATGCTGCACAACATGTGCGTCCGGAGAAATGTACCACTGCCACCTGACATTGACATGCATGCACCAGGTGAGGATGATGAGGATGAAGAGGGAGGAGAAGAAGCACCCCTGCCAGTACGTGATGCACAGGATGGCCATGCAGTACGCCAATCACTGATTGACGAATACTTCTGACCCATAGGGACGTTGGTAGATATGTGTCAGTGACACATTGTACATTGGGTCCATGTGGACATGCACACAGGGAATGTAAGGAGTTGGGCACTGTGCACCATCATAAATTAAATGTATACACACAAAATGAACAATGTCCAGGCATTGAATGATTTTTCACACAACAGGTGTATTGATATGAACAGCAGAAATGTGCAACCCCCCCAACCCCCAATGAACTCCCAAAACCCCCCAGTGAACTCCCAAAACCCCCAGTGAACTCCCAAAACCCCCCAATGAAGTCCCCCTAATACTCCCATTCACCGCCAACACCATCTGAGCCACTCCCATAGTTTTCCAGCACTATATTCTGGACTTCTTGATGTCCGGGGGCAGCATTTCAGAGTGCCTCGCACTCCGTCTTGTTAGACGCACAGGGCTGGCGGGTGCAGAGGAAGTGGGGGCAGAGGAAGCAGGTGTGGTGGATGGGCTGGAAGCCGTGGGGATTTGCACGGCTGGTGCGGGTTGTGGCTGCTGCATGTGCAGAAGGATGGAGGTGAGGACCTGCGTGATGGCCCCCAGACTGACCCTCATCAACAATACCAAGGCATTGACAGCGGCAGTGTTTGCCGCTATCGCGGCTGTGGTCCCCGCTATGGCCTGGGCTATCACACGCCTCGTGTCCTCCCCATCGGTGACATATTGTCTGAGCAGGTCCAACATAGATTCCTGTCTGGCCTCCACCCTCGCTAGCTGTGCCTCAATGTTTTTGGTGGGAGCAGCAGTGGTCGAGGGTGCTGTGACCGGGCCTGCATTGGCAGTGCTGTCCTCGGGGAGGCTGCTGAGGTCAGAATATTGCAGCAAGGGATCCGCACTGCTGCAGGTGGGTGAGGGCTGAGTGTGGGGTTTGGGGTGGACACAGGGCTTGGGGAGTGTGGACATGGCACATGGGTCAGTCCATACTGGTCCACATACTCCTCCACTGCGGTATCAGTGTTGCTCATTGGGTCAACGGCCTCGCTTTCTACTGGTGTAGCCAGCTCAGTGTCCACAGTGTCAGGCGCCCTGGGTGTTGGTGAGGGCTGCGAGGCTGCCCCGGAGGTGGTGTTGTCGGTGGCTGTTGTCTTTGGCCAGGACGTGGATGCCCTTGCGGTTGGATCCTCGCTGGCATCTTCTCCATCGGTGGCGTGGGGTAGAAGAGATGCAGGGCACCAGTAATGGTGTTACATGCTAGATGCATTATATGGTGCTGTGGAGTATTTCATTTATCATGCTTTCATATCTTACAGGTGTGTTACACAAGGTAGTTTGAAGGGGGCATTTTGGCGTTTGATGCATGGCAGGTGGCATGCTGTTGCGTTGGGGTTTGTGTGATGTATTACAAGGGCATGGTCCGTGTGTGTTGGATGTGTGTTGGTAATGGGATTGACACTCAGCATGCATTTCAGTGTGGCAGGGTTTGGCCCTCCATCTGCACAAGGATATGTTCATGTGTGTGTTGGGACATGCATTGCCTTGCCTAGATTCTTTTTCACATCACTTGTGCTATGTCATGGTTTCCCCTACAGGGATCTGCAGGGTCACTCACCTCCATCTGCAGATGTTGCGGCACCGATCTCCATCTCCCCAAATCCCTCGATGGACTCCATCTGAATAAACGTGCTTGCAGTCTCCTCCCAGCGTGACAGTTTGGCAGGCGAGTGGGGACCCCTGCCTGTAGCCATGGCCTCCCTCCTGTTGCTGGCCAGGATATTGCGAACCCTGAGCCGGAGGTCATCCCACCTCTTTTTGCAGTCCTTCACTGTCCGTGGGCTGGTGCCGACTGCCAAGACCTTGCGGGCTACCTCCTCCCAGATCTCCTTTTTGCGCTGCTGCACCTCCCTCTTCAGGTTCTGCATGTGCGGCAAGGGTGTCTGCCAGCATGTTAAGTTCTTCATCTGAAAAACGCTTTTTGCGCAGGCGGGGGGTTGTTTTCCGGGTAGCCTTTGACATGGTGAAGGGATTGGCACTGGTCTCTCCTGAACACAACTGGTAGTTTGGGAGGATTGCAATGGAATGTGTTTTTAAAGATGGCCGCCGGCGCATTTCTAGTTCTGACGCGATGACGTTACTTCTGGGTCTGGTATTACGAGCCTGGTATTAGCATGCTGTTATTATCGGGTCGGTTATAAGGGGTGCCTCCTAGGCGGAGGCGGTATCGGCGGGACCCGTGATGGCGCTATGCGGGGGGTTGGAGGGCCTTTAGCGCCATGGCGGTATGGCCATTACCGGCATGGGGGTTCATGCGTGCTCGTGCTCTCCTAATCACCCGCTATTAGCGACATCATATGAGCACGGACCCGCTAGTTCCTCCATGCCGGTAATGGACCCGTTTTTACCGCACTTCTCGTAATGAGGCCCATTAAGTTTAAGGTTGTGCTAACATCAACCCTCGCGCTTTCGCTTAAAACATCACTCGCCTGTTGTCGGACATTGAGGTTTCATCCATCCTCATCCCGGTTGCATTCCACATCTCCACAGCTGCTATTGGGCTGCATTTTCATCTATTTGGAAGAAATCAGAAGAGAAAACGTTATTCAGGAATTAAGAACATTGAGAGCAATAATACCAAGACAGAAAATAGAAAGAGGAAAAGACAAGAGACATTAAGAGGCACTTACCACCAAACAGGAGGAGCACAGTCGCAGCTGGACTGCACTATACCTATCAGGGATCAGTGAAGGAACTAGATCCCATCTACAAGTACCCCTGCCAGAAGTAGCAGGATGGAGAGCTCATCATCAATATTAACCAGGTGAGCCTTATGGGGCGGTACGCGCCCACCAAAATCGCACCTTGGGTCGAAAAGTTTGGGAGGTACAACAATCACCAAACAGCGCACTCACGTTTTCTCATATCCACGCAGGAGCAGTGCCACCAATTGTCGCCACCCACAACTTGTCCACAGGGGGAGAATCCTGAAGGGGGTGATCTAACCACTCGGAGGGCTGCAACCATGCCCCAATGCCTCAGCAGAGACAAGGTTAGCGTAACAGAATGATACCTGAATTTGGATCCCATCAATGCAGAATGAGGAGTATTGGGGCATCACATTCTTGAGTACCGTAGGTGGCACAACTAGAAGTAGCACTGTCTTATCATTGTTAAGACAGAGGCGGTGAGAAGCCATCCAGGCATGTATCATGGCATAGACATTATTTAATGAGTGGGAGTCTTCAAGATAGTTGCTGGACAGGGGAGGAGAATTTGCAAATAATTGGCATAACTGATGTAGGATATGCCAATGGAGTCTAGGGAGTTGAAGAGAGGTCTTGTGAATATGTTGTAGAGGATCGTGGACACACAGGCTCCTTGAGGAACTCTGCAGGGTATCGGGTGGGTTGGGTGTTGTAGTTCTCAGCAAACACCCTCATAGTTCTGCTTTCGAGGAAGGAGGCCACCCATGCAGTAGCTTCTGGTGAGGCCATGAGGTGTTGGCATAGGATCTGGTGGTCGACAAGATCAAATGCAGCTGAAATATTCAAGAGAAGGAGAATATTCCCTGATCTAGGATCTCATCAAGCTGGTTTTTGAGATCAAGCAAGGCGGACTCAGGACCGTGACCAGTTCTGAAGCTGGACTGACATACACCTAGGATATGGTGGGCTTCCAGGAATTGTTGGATCTGTATATATGCAGCTCTGTCCAAAGTTTTCAAGATGAAAGGGATGGGTCAATAATTGTTGGGAAGTGCAGGGTTAAGAGAAGGTTTTCTGATCAGTGCGAGTATCCAGGCTTCTTTCGGGTTGGTTGGGACTTGCCAAAAAGAATCCTGACAGTACTTACAGTGTCTCATATATAAGGCAATAATTGGACTACTGTACAGGAATGGTAACCTCACCATAAACACAGAGGAAGATCCACAACAATTCCTAATCTACTTACTACAAGTACTAGAAACCAAAAGCATCCCTATAAAGGAAATCTTCCAGATTTCATACACGTGTAAACATACATGCACTCTTTTCAACCATGTTTCATCCCTAATGAACAATTTGTGTGTATACCAAATTTTGAATCCATTCCATTTCTCCAGCTTCTGCAAAATGCAATCATGGCATATTATGCACTTTTTGCAATTCAGACAATCGTTCCAGCATACAAATAAACTAACATGGCCAATATGTCATACTAATGCTTCTAAGGCACAAAGCAGATGGTACCAAAAATAACTATAAGCTCAATAGCCTTACACACAGCCAAGTATCTCTTGGTAAGAAAACCTTGACAACAGAATGCACAATCTAATACACTCGTGCCACAACCACTACAGGCCACTATACTGCATATGTCCAAAAAAGTGGTTGGTTTGAATGTAATAACACTTCTGTTGCTCCAAAACATAGGTTACCAGCAAATATAAAAAAATGGCTACTTAATATTTCTTCCACCCAAATTTACTCACTATAGTCCAGTACAATACACAGTTAATAATGGGTATATAACTACCATAAACATACACTTCATTACAATACACTTCATATATGCTATCAGTGTTACTCTTGCACTATACATCCATATTATAACAATCCTACTAGTAAAATCCAATATAGTTAGACTACGCCAACAGGCATCTAACTACTTCCATAATATTACAATAATACTTTTAGAATCCAAGACAGTTTGAATATGCCAATGGGTATCTAACTACTTTAAAAACACCCTTCATCATAATACACTTTAAATATCCCATCACAGTTATTCTTGCACTAAACATCCATTCCAATACTGTAGAGAAGCAGATGCACATTTCATTAATAGATCTCACCCACTCACCTCCATCATTGGAAGAACAGCAAGAGAACAATATGAATGACACCTGGTATCATCCCAATACCACATCAAAGGTATGAGAGACGTTATGCCCTCAGACAACCTTACCGAATGTACCCTCGCACAGATGCGGCAGACATAAGCATGCAGACACCACTGGACATAGAAGAACTATAAGTAAAGTCTTGCATGTGTGAAGTGACGTCATGAAGAATAGAAGGTACATGGGTCCACTAAACCTGATGTATGTATATCTAGAGAATGAAGATGTGACTAAAGTGACAAAGTAAACATATATGCGAACATGAAGAAAACCAAATATACTTAGACGATAAGTAACAAGAGATGCAGTAGATGTATATACGCAGAAACGCAAGGTAGATAAGACAATGTAGAAGCTTGCTAAAGTAGGAAATATAACGTGAGTAAAACAGCCATGTTAAGAAAATCGATGTCAGCATCATTTAATAGTAAGCATGAAGCCTTGACAAGGGAAACCAAGGCTGCAGAGTTATCAAGGGTTGCAATACAGATTTGTGCAGATTTTGCTTGGCTCAGAATCAAGGATGCTGCAGCAAGAAGCAACTCTGAGGCATGAAAGGAGTCGAAGAGGATAAACCATGTACACAGAACATATTTCTCTTAAATTAAGCAAAGGAGTGAACATTTGTGAGTGCCAATTATTGAACAATCAAGGATACACAAAGCACATGCAAGACGGAGCAATCAAGTCTCCAGAGGACGAGGAGAGCAATTGCACCCAATATGATTGAATCAAATAGCACTAAATATACTCCCCGCTGACTGAAGGCAAAGTGGTTGATTGGGTGAGAGTCAATACCGAAGAGCTCGAACTGAGCAACAGACGTAAGTAGAACATAGAAAGTGGCAAATAAAAGGGAAGGGATTGTAATGCATGTGTAGATATATCGTGGGGAAATGGTAAGAGGATTTGTAAAAGAGCGAGAGATACCTCAATTCCTATTCTTAAGAAGATAGAAGGGAACACACCACACTCAAGTTGGGGTATTTTTAGAGAGGATTCCTGAGGCAAGGCCGATATGATGGATGCTTTACACACTCCAAAATGGGGCAAAATGGAGATGAGATACCTTTACTAGAGACAGTATGGAAGGCGATCATAGAAATTGTTGTGCCCACTTGGCTGGGGTTATGAATATGTGTAGTTGTGATACAATAGGTTGTAAACTAAAATATAGAACAATAGTATTATTTTGATTGCTTATCAGACCCTAAAATCAAGTGATTGGTGCCAATCATAGGAGGGTAACAGTTGAGGGAAAATATAGCAAAATAAAGATTCTCAAAATTGTCAATAATAAAATAGCAGGACTGTGAAGATTGATAGAACTATAACAAAGAAGTAAAACAAATATTATTGTGTAGGCTTGAAAATTGTTGGGAGAATTGGTTTTCGGAAATGGGGGGCAATTGATGGGGCTTGCCCAAATTGAAATAGCAGAATGAAAGATCTGGTAAGTACTGACAGTTAAAAAAAGATTTGTAATCATGGAGGACACTCCTCTTCTACACATGTGCAAAACATTACAGAGGTACACACCTAAGATTAGGGAATATCATGCAGAAGTTGTAAGAGGCACAGCTGACAAAATGTTCATGTCTTGACCTCAAGAGGGTTCCCTATCAAGAACAATATTGCATCATATGACAACATACATACATGCTGTGTACACAGGGAAGAAGTTACAAAAAAGGTTCGCTATTTTAGAGCTATGGAAAATGTATCAAAGTGAGAGAGACGACCCACCCGAGAAGGACTGGATGCTTAATCAGCATGAAAAGGAGGGCGCAGAGTGCTCTGATCCTCTTTCTCCTTCTGAAGACAATAGTGCAACCACTGATAAACAGGGATTCTATCCTGTAAAGGAGTTAGAAGCAGCAGTGCAGTATATTAATCCGATATATGCACCCCCCACTTATAGTAGTGAAGATAGTACAAAAGAAAGTAGGATTAAAGAACATGAATATATGTCCAGACGTAGTAAAATTGAGGAGAGTAACGAAAGATGGGATAAACTAATAGGGATAGAAGAAGAGACCAAGAGACAAAAAGGAGAGAAAGACAGAGCCAGTGAAGTAAGAAATGTACAGAATGAATAGATGGGAGGACCAAAATTACTTAAATTAGACAGAAAACGTATCGACAAAGTTAAAGAAAGAAAAGAAAAGGAGAGGAAGCGAACGGAAGAACAAAAGAAGGTATGAAGAGCAGGTAAACGAGCAATAGAGAAAAGATGGGGAAAGAAAGAATGTGAGGCAATAGAAACACAGAGATTGAAAGAAAGAAGGTTGCAGAGAAGGCGAGAGGAAGAAGAGAAGTCGGAGATGAGAAGACGGGAAGAGCAAGAGGAGAAGGAAATGAGAAGGTGTAGGCGACAAAGGGAGGATGAAATACATCACATTGTTAACGGATGTGTAATACCAGTTGAAGAGCTAGAACAATGGGAAGAACAGAGGAAGTCACAACAGCGCTGCAGGGAGCTGCACGAGATACCTAGAGTACCAACATGGGCTGATGCGCAGGAGACAGGAAGCAAGGGGAAAAGAATCAGAGAATTATATAGGCCTGATGAGGAAAAAACATGGCTATGAAACTAGAGGGAGTTTCAAGTATCTCCACAGACAGAAAGAAGAGGTAGATCGGATTACATAATGATGTAAAGATATAGAAAACTGTCCCTAAGCAGACTAGATCTTGATGATGAGGAAAGGGATAATAGCCATACCAGTTGGGGTATAATGATGTCAGACAAAGAGAGGAAAGAAAATGAGAGAGCACAAGAAGAGGGCGCATGTGGCCCTTTGTTAGATCTAGACATAGAATAATGGGTAAAGTAGTCAGATTTAGGAAAACTGGAAGCAAAAACACCAGAACCTATATCATACCCTGAACGACCACAAGGAAGGTTGCATAGTGTAGGGGAAATGTCCCAGCCTTATGTAAGTAGATTAAGGTCATTACCAGGATGAAGACCAATTGGCAAAAACTAATTGTAGAGCAGACATGTGAGGGCACTTAGAGTACAATACCCAGATACGTCAGACATGGGCGTGATTATGAAAGGAAAATGGATGAGAACGAAGATCTTCTTGCTTTCATTCAGGAGATTAAAGTACATTGGTGTTACGAAGACATCGACAGGCACAGGTAAGTCTTCATAGGCTATATTTATTAGGTTACATAGGGAAAAGACCCCCAACAACAGCAGCGGCTGCTTACACTTACAAAGGCACTCTCAACTGACAAACCCAGAACCCTGACAGCAAAGTAAGCAAACACTGCTTCTATGACCTCACTGGAACTGGAGGTGGATAACATTCCATGTAATTTAGCTTTACTATACACGAAGAGGGAATGCCATGGACAGCAACATCATAACACATCTCCCTTTTTTTTTTCTAAAACTCCTTCACAAATCCTGCATTTCACACTCACCCTCTTTTCACAGTGGCGACCCTATTTTTGTTCCAAACTTGGCCACCAGCCACACGCACCGCACCTTTCAACACAGCAACAACCCTGACCGGGTCAGAATATAACAAGTCTCCTTTCTTTCTCACCACCCCTTTCTTAATCCTCACCCAGTCACCACACTCCACACGCAATTCCTTCCTTCCTCTCCTTCTGTTTTCACGCATGACCCATTCACTCTTCTTCTTTTTGAGGGATTTTCTCACCTCATCAATGACCACATCAGATTCTCTACTTCTGCCTAACCATGGCGGACACGCCATGGAATAAGGTTTGCGACCTCTCATGAGTTCGAACGGGCACAAACCGGTGGTGGCATGAGGTGCCATGCGCAACGCCCACATCCTATTTTGAATAGTAGCTAATTTGTCAAATCCACACTCTTCCCCCATGTGAATGCTCTCCATTACGCATCTATTCAGTCTCTCAACTACTCCATTTGTTTCAGGATGATACAGAGCTGCCCTCTTATGGCTCACACCACATTTTTCCAAATACTTGGGAAAACATCCCCCAGTAAATTGCGTGCCATTGTCCGTAAGAACACTCCCTGGGAGACCCTCACTCGCAAAAATCTCTTGTAATACTTTAATCATACTTTCTCCCGATATTTCTCTCACGATTCTAAAATCCACCCACCTGGAAAATAGATCAACTACCACGACAACAAATCTTCCCCGACCATATCCCAAGTCGACAGGTCCCAGTATGTCCATGGCCACATCACTCCAAACACGGGAGGGCACACCCACATCAATTAACGGTTGTTTCTTGGCTTCTACTCCCTTCCCGCTCCTCATGCAAAATTGACACTCACCCAAACGGGCCTCAACTTCCTTATCGAATCCCGGCCACCAGTAGTCTGTTCTCAGTACTCCTTTGGTCTTTGCAATACCAATATGTCCACTGTGCGCCAAATCAATGATTCTTCCTCGAATGCCCACTGGAGCTACTGCCCTCTCCCATCTGAACAATATCTCATCAGCCACCGACAGTTCATCTTTCACCTCCCAAAAAGGTTTTTCTTCCTCTAACAATGCCGATTTGTTCGGCCAAACAGTGGAGACAACATATGAAATCACCTTACTCAATACCTCATCCTTTCTTATCTCATCTAACCACTCTTGCTTGGATACAATGCCTTCTGAGCCTACAAACACCATCTCCATGTTATCCTCCTCAATCCTGTCCTGAGAGTGAACCCTTACCCTTGACAAACTGTCTGCTAAAATATTCTCTTTCCCGGGAATCACTTCCATCACAAATTTGTGGGTTTGCATTCTGGTGACCCATCCAGCCACTCTGCGCGAAATCTTGTCCAAACCCTTCGACTCAAAAATGACTTTCAAAGGTTTGTGATCCGTCCGGATTACAAATTCCACACCCCAAACAAAACTTTGAAATCTTTCTACCGCCCAATAACATGCGAGAGCTTCCTTCTCCAGAACTGAATAACGTACTTCGGCACCTTTCAAACCACGTGATGCATGTGCTATTATAACTTCTGATCCATCATCTTGTTTCTGTGCCAGAACAGCTCCCAGGCCGCCCTCACTAGCATCTACCGTAATGATAGTCAACTTTCTCGTATCGAAACATCCCAAAGGTTTTGCCATATCAATTTCCTCCTTGATTCTAGAGAACTCTACATCACATTCACGACTCCATATAAAGTCTGCACCTTTCCTTAATATTTTCCTCATCTCCAGAACTTTGCTTGCATAGTTCTCTACGAACTTTTGATAAAACTCTGTCATACCTAGAAATGAACGGAGTTCACTTTTGGTCGTAGGCTTCTCAATTTCCTTTATGGAGTTAATAATGCCTTCTTTGGGTTTTACCCCCTCCGATGACACTTCATGACCTAAGTAATCCACCTTGGACACTGCAAATTCACACTTTTCCTCCCTTAAAGTAATGCCTCTCTCTTCAAAGATTTTCAACACAGCGTTTAAACTCCTGTCATGCTCACCCAACGTCTCACCACATATTAACACATCGTCTTGGAAGCAAAACACACCCTTCACACATCCAAGTAACCTATCCATGATCTTTTGAAACACTGATGAGGCCGACGCCAAACCGAACGGCATTCTCCTGAATTGAAACACGCCTTCATGGGTTATGAAAGCCGTGACCTTTCTACATTCTTCCGTCAGCTCCACCTGGTGATATGCAGACGCCATATCAAGTTTTGAAAATATCTTCCCCCGGCCCACCATGGTCAACATCTCACCCATGTTTGGCAAAGGATGCCTATCAACCATCACACACTTGTTGAGCTCACGCATGTCTATGCACAACCTTAGATCGCCTGATCTCTTTTTTACTACTACAACCGGTGACACCCACTCGACACCTCCTGCTCTTTCAATCACCCCCATTTGTAGTAATTTCTTGAGTTCATTCTTCACACCTTCTCTCAAAGAGAAAGGTACCGGCCTAAGTTTCGCGACAACTGGCAAACTGCCCCTCCTTAGGACAATCTGGTGTTGAAATCCTTTCACTTTCCCCAAACTTTTCTCAAACACCCCATAAGGCTTTGTCACATACTTGCCCGCCACAGTGGATGGTAATGACACTTGGAGCACTTGCTCGGGATGGTTTGGATCTAACCGTATAGCCAGACTCTTCTGTTCCCTCCACCCGAGCAATGATTGCCCTTTCTTAGTGACATATACTTTACCCTTACACCTTCTTCCTTTGAACTCGAATTCACACCACACGTATCCCAGCAACTCAATCTTGTCCTGATTGTACCCTCCGGGATTGATGTCCGGCTCTATTAATCGAGATACCTCTCCACACATCTCCTTCTCAAACACACTTCTGGACACTAAGGTAATCTTTGAGCCAGAATCAGCCATCATGGAAACTCCATGACCATTCACATTCACTATCGCATACGGACGCTCACAGTCGTCTCCATTTTCACCATCCATCACAACATTAATGGTATTGACAATGACATTCTGCATCGGAAGTATCACTTCCTCTTCTGACGATCTTCCATCCTCTTCTTCATTGACATAAAGGACCTTCCTTTGACTGAACTGACTAAATTGATAGTTTTTGCAGCAATTCGCAAAATGGCCTTTCCTTTTGCACTTTGCACATGTCGCCTTACGACCTGGACACACGATAGATGAGGCAAAATGTGTGCTGCTCGCACATCGAAAACACAATCTGTCCTCTCTTCTTTCTGTTCGCTGCACTGGATCTTGGCTTCTCTTCTCTTCCCCGGTGACTCTATTCGACTGCTTGGGTTTCCCCCTTCTTTTGCTCTTGCTATCTGCCACACTTAATACTTCATTCTTGACTTCCTTATGATCATTGGTTTCATTCTTCGATAACTTCGCAACACATGCCAATGAATGTTCCACGCGCTTAGCCAGATCCAATACTTCATCTAGGTTGGGGTCATCCCTCAGCCACAACTCCTCACGTATCTTATTGGACTTACAGTGAGTCATAAACTGGTCCCGGATATGTTCATCAAATGTACCCTGAAACTTGCAAGTTAATGCTAAATGACGCAGGGCTGTTACATATTCTTCAACCGATTCGCCCTGAGCTTGCATCCGCATGCGGAAATTATACCGTTCCAATATTGTACTGGTCTTGGGGTTGAAATGCTTGTCCAGTTTCAACAGGGCCATATCAAATTCATTTGCGGCATCACCATCACTGCCAACTCCCGATGGCTGGGGAAGAGTCTCGTAAATTCTTTGCCCTTCATATCCTAAAAAATGTAACATCAAAGCCAACTTCCTTTCACTAGAGTATGATGTCCCGCCAGCAGCCTTTATGTAATGAGCAAATCCCTTGCGCCATTGAGCCCATGGAATTTTTGCAGCTCCTGGTACCGGCATAAATATTGGTGGACCAGCTATTCCTGGTAAACCCGCCATGCTTCTTGGACACACCCTTTTTTTTTTATGTGCGCTGGCTTGATCTTCTTAACTGATGTGCTATCTACAGTCCCCCTTCTGTGTGCTGCGTTCTCTGGGCGACTGCTGGTTGACACAGTATTTCCTGAAAGCTTTGACTGCCCCAAAGTGGAACAAATGGCACTATTCGTTTTAACTTGTCTCTACTTCTCTTTACAGTGCCCCGCGTGCATTTAAGAATCCCTAGCTAAGCTTTTAGAAATTCCTAAAGCCTTTCATCCAGCAGCTGCGCGGTGCCCTTCCTCTTCCACAGCTTCTGGTGCGCCTCTGCTTAGGGTTTTACGGCAGTTTATCTCCACCGTGCTTCTCTCCCATGCGAACTTCCTTCTTATTCTCAGTGCGCCGCAACCATCAGCTGTGTGGTACTTCTCCTCGTCTGCGATTTCTGGTGCCCTTCCACGTAGGGTTTTACGGCCGCTTCTGGTGCCCTTCCTCTTCCACAGCTTCTGGTGCGCCTCTGCTTAGGGTTTTACGGCAGTTTATCTCCACCGTGCTTTTCTCCCATGCGAACTTCCTTCTTATTCTTAGTGCGCCGCAACCATCAGCTGTGTGGTACTTCTCCTCGTCTGCGATTTCTGGTGCCCTTCCACGTAGGGTTTTACGGCTGCCCCTCTTCTCCGTGCTTCTCTCCTTCCCTGCAGGAGCTCTGCGTCCGCGTTCAATCCTATCACGCCGTCATGAGCGCCGATGCTGACACTTTTAACAGGATAATAACACGTCGGCTGGGCGCGATGACAGTTCTAGTTTGGGTAGTGCTGCAACTTCTCCGAGCCGAGCGTGAACGGCGGCACGCTGCGAACGTGGGAGCACGGATCGGGCCTGGTTGGGAGCGACTAGCGCGAAGCGGCGCTAAACTTACTTAATGGCAGTCTGCTGGATCTGGGTGGCCACTCAACGCCGCGCGGTAGCGGAGCGGCCAACGCTGGATAAATCTTCCCTCGGGACCGCCGCTACTACGCTCTGGGGATAGCGGAGCGGCAGTCTTTCCTGGATCTTTGCTGGGGGTCTTCAGAAACATCCCATCCTCGTCGCCATTGTTACGAAGACATCGACAGGCACAGGTAAGTCTTCACATGCTATATTTATTAGGTTACATAGGGAAAAGACCCCCAACAACAGCAGCGGATGCTTACACTTACAAAGGCACTCTCAACTGACAAACCCAGAACGCTGACAGCAAAGTAAGCAAACACTGCTTCTATGACCTCACTGGAACTGGAGGTGGATAACATTCCATGTAATTTAGCTTTACTATACACGAAGAGGGAATGCCATGGACAGCAACATCATAACAATTGGCATCTTGCGATGAGGGAACTGTGGGATAAAACTGTAGCATCTTTTTATCATATTTTTTGTCAGGGATTGCCAGTGCCAGGGCAAAGGCAGATGAAAAAACAGGTAGGGATGGAAACAAAGCCATGGCCAGAAATACAGTTAACTAATGTCCATCATTGTCGATTGTTACAAGATAAGAATAAGAAAAAAGCAGAGAATAGGAAACTTGAGGAAGCACAGTTAGTTCAGAAATAATTGTTGAAATGTACCGTAAAAGGAGCAGTACTGACGAGCGGTGAAGGAGAGGTTACACAAGATTTACAGCCTAAACAGCCAGAAGGGTGCAATTTATGGCCACATGGTAGAGGGAATGGACCTAGAGGACGAGCAGTCAGATTTCAAATCCCTCACGGGGAGGAGGATTTAATGGAGGCCAGCTGCAGCAGTGTTGGAATTGTTGGAGAACAGGACATATTGTCCGAACGTGCAGAAGTAGACGGGGCATGCAGCAAAACTGGCAAGCTTCAAGAGGGGGAGGATGGGCTATTTTTCACAGTATAGTGCAGAACCACTGGAGTATTATGCCCAAGATCACACACAGTATCACACATGTATGCCGCAAATATAACAAGCGCAGAAGATTCCGCTGCAACCACAGTCACCACAATGGCAACCACAGCAAGCACCCATGCAACACAAGTACAGACACAACAGGCGATGATACCACAATGGAATATGAACAGAGGAGCCCCACAAACACCTACACCCAGGATAGAGAGTATTACAGTGGTGGGAGAAAATCCTTTTATGGGTACAGGAATGAATTTGTATCAACAGTTGGAAAGCCCACAGAGTAACCTGATGTGTTCAGTATTATCAGTGCCACCAGATCCCCAAGAAGAACTGAGGGTCATGGTAACGATAGTACAACAAGACATTTCCTTTCTTCTAGATATGGGAGCACCTGGTTCCTGTGTTCAACAGGGAAAGTATCCAATGTCTGTCATTGCCATGAATGTGCAGGGATTCCATGGGACTATGAGTTTGGTTAGTTTTATTGATGAAATACCAATTTCAACAGGAGAACATGAGGTATCTATGCCACTATTATATTCCCGACAGACACCAGGTAACATATTAGGACGTGACTTAATGACAAAACTTAACATGACAATATCATTTACTGAAAAGGGGATAATATGTTCCACTCTGGGGATACATTACATGAATGTCACAGAATTTATATCAGCATATACAGGACAAAAAGCATTGCGAGCAGTTCCAGAAGTATTTTTGTATGGAGTACATATTTTGTTGACATGGCTTCCTGGATTGATAGGTAAATTGCTGAGGATAACGGACACATTGTTGTTTAGAGCAGAAATACCTACGGATGACGAGGAAGGACAGGTTATTCCCATAGAACTAGAGGCAGCAGTGGTAAGAGAGGAAAGGGTGGTTGTTCATGGGACAGATGGTGAAGGAAGAGCATGGAAAACAGTAATAGCTTTTGACAAAGGATATAGACTAACAGACTTGACAGACGGGGAGTTGTTCAGAGATGAGAATTCAGATGATAAATTAGCATTTTCTATCAGCCTTGCATATTGGATACAAGTTGAGAATATATATATTCCACTGAAAATGGCATTGGTAAGAAAGAAACCGCATTTTTCCAGGAAGATTTAAAAGAGTGGCAAGAATCTTATGGACCAACATCCATATGACATGGATCTATTGAGATGAGCAGGAGCAGTAAAAATTAAGCTTAAGCTAGGAGCAATTTTACCACAAGCAAAACTGTACCCCATGTACAGAGAAGCAGATGAAAGTATATTGGAAACCCTTGCCGCTTTACTACAGCAGGCAATACTGGTACCAACAGACTCCATGTGTAACACGGCTGTGTACCCAGTTAAGAAATCAACACTGGGGTTGTGGAGATTTATTCAGGATCTACACCCCCTGAATAATATTGTCGAGGCAGAGTTTCCTCTGGTTCCGATCCCAGCTACGATATTATGTAACTACCCAGCTACAGCTAAATATTTCACACTAGTAGATTTTAAAAAACGCTTTCTTGTCAATTCCCCTACATGAGGGCTCCCAAGATTTGACTTCCTTTTCATATAGAAATCAGCAGTGGAAACATACAAGATGACCACAGGGGAACTTTGAGTCCCCGTCGATCTTAAATAGCGTCCTTCAGATGGACCTGGGCAAAATACAACTTGAAAGCACGATAATTCAGTACGTAGATGACATGCTAGTGTGTAGTGAGACAGACAAACTGTCCTACTGCCTTTTCTTGCTTGCTACTGTAACAATATAACTAAGTTCTCAAGTATCCATGTAATGTGTCCGCCTGGCTACCTACGGGTTTGATTCTGCGCTATATCAAATAAAATAAACAAACAAACAAACAAACAAAACAAACAAACAGAAGAAAAGTGTAGAGAAGATTTGGTCCAGTTAATGACAGTTTTGGCAGGAAAAGGATACAGAGTAGACAAAGAGAAACTACAGCATTGCCAGGAAGAGGTCCTGTTCATAGGACAGCTAATTTCCCAAGAGGGGAGAAAAATGACACCTGAGAGAGTAGAAGCGATAATGAAAACTCTAAGACCTCTGACACTGAGGGAAATGCAGCGATTTTTAGGCCCATGTAATTATTGTAGGGCCAGGGTTTTTGATTATAGTGCATATATTGTACCACTTTTAAAAGGATTTAAAGAAGTACAGATAGGTAGAGATGGCATAAAATGGACAGACAAAAATACAGAAGGATTTGAAGAGCTAAAACGGGCGATTTGTACAGCCCCTGTGTCACAGATTCCAGACTATAAAGACGAGTTTTATTTATTTTCACATTCAAATGGAGTGGTAATGACAGCAGTCCTTACGCAGAAGACAGAATTAGGACACAGACATAAACCATTGGCTTATTACAGTGGGATTTTACACCCAGTAATGAGAGGGGATTACCCTTGTGGACAGGCATTAGCTACTACTGCTTTGGCAATTGAAAAATCTGCAAGTATTACAATGGCATGCTCAATGACGTTATACGTTGAGAATTCCTTATCTGCCATTCTGGAGAAACCTAAAAGCACTTTGACTACAAAAAGAGTGTCAGGATATTAGACAATCATTTCAAACCCAGCAATCAAAATTGTTTGATGTGGAGTAGTGAATACAGTGATATTCATAGCCGTACTAATAGAGAAGGAGGATTATGTACATGATTGCACAACGTATACTGAGTTTTATGACTATATTCCTTGCATTAACGAAAATGCTCTATGAGGGGGGGAAATTCTATTCATTGATGGTTCTTCGAAAATTGATCAAACGACAGGAGAAAGTGAAGTCGTGAAGTTAAAAAAGAATGGAGAATTTGAAGTAGTGACAAGTAAAAGATTGCCTTCACATTGTTCAGCAGAGGTAGCAGAATTAGTGATACTTATTGCTGCACTTCAGAGATATGAGGATGAGGAAGTGACAGTATACTCAATACTCCGCCAATGTGATATCAACCGTACATGCAGGGTTCGCACACAGGAAAACGAAGGGCTTCCTTCACGCAGAAGGCCCACCAGTGTAGCATGTGCCGCCACTGGACAAGCTTATTAAGTTACTAAAGCTCCCATTGGCTATCGCTCTGGTGAAGTACGCAGCCCATACAAAGAGGGCAGACATGATTTCTCGCAGTAAGAAAGCTGCAGAAGTTGATGCAAAAAGGGCTGCATATTTTCCAAATATTTCTAATTTTGAAGTAGGAAGTGTTAAGCAAATGTCAGAACGATGTATCATGATGAAGGGAGGCTTTAATATGTTATCCATTTTACAGTTAATTGAGCGGCAGGTTTTTGCTCCGTAAGAAGAACAGCAGTTATGCAAAAGACAGTGCTCTTTATCCCCACAGAGGCTATACGAAGACAAGATAGTCCTGGGAAGCCAGAAATGCATCTGGCGTTATCGAGAGTTATGCTGGATCAGCGTCACTGTCCTGCGCATACAACCAGAGAGAATCTTGCTGCCATGATTGCAGAAGATTGTTTTTTGCGGAATTTGTTACAACACAAGGCCAGTTTATTATGAACTGCATTGTCTGTCAGAAATTCACAGCAGGGCATACCTTGCGAACCGTGATAGGAGCAATACCCTGCCCAAATCGTCCTTTTCAACATCTGCATATAGCTTATGGGAATCAGCCTATTTGATCAATATATTTTGATTTTATGACCTATTTGACCTTTTTATGAGGTCCAAATTGATCTTTTTTATGTAGTCTAAATAGATCTTCTGTTTTGTTTTTCATTTTTTCTTTATTTGACTACCACTAACCTTAATTCTTTCTTTCCTTACTAACATATGTTTCTGCTTTCCTTTTAAAAGAGAGATCTTCTACTCTTCCTCATCATTAACTGATAAATAAAGGTGTGGGAAACAAAATGTAATTAACTTCAAAACCAAATTTTATTTTCACATTTTTCTGTTAATAACATTTAAAAGGAATGCAACTAAATATATTACCAATGAATTTCCACATACATAGTTAGTTTCTACAAGTGGATTGTTCTAGTACATTGTTTGTTTACTAGTCCTGATTCACAATTTCATTATTTTTCTTTCATATCCCTTTAAGTACCTTCTTTGCTTGTGTTTCAGTTGTATTATTTTTTCAAAATGTCAATGGATTGCTAAAATAATATATTTATGTCTCCACACATATGCACCTTGAATTCACTTCCTTATACGTCTTATTTCCCTTTTCAACTTGTAACACACTATGTTTTGCGCTGTCTGTATTTCTCACGAAATTTCAATTGCAAGTTCATGCTTCTAATCATTTCTGCTGTTCCAGTAACACGATCACTTTGGCTTTAGATTGTTGTATGGTCCATTGAGGCTCACAGTGACTTTCTGTCTCATTCCTCTCAACATGGAACCAGGCTCCGAGAGCAAGGCCGTCCCCATCACAGAGCATGAGAACAGTGGGAAAATTGAGAGATCCTGTGAGGTATGACAACCCGTGCGCGGAAGGCAGCGGAACATGAACAATCTGAGGGCAGCGTCATGCGGGACCGAAGGGGTGAGAGATAAGCAACTCATTGCCTTTGTTGTAGGCTGGGTACCCGGTCACTATAAAGTCAGTGTACAATGGGGTGTGCTGAGTGTAGGAAAGTGTAGGATGTAATGTATGATTAAATTGCTACGATAAACTTCCACATGATCAAACAACCCCAACCAGATTATGTGGATATGTTGCAGATATATGTTAGTAGTAGTGTGTGCTTTTTCCAATGGATTGTGGCAGGTCCATGCACGCACCCCGATGCCACATGTACTGCAAAGTTTCTCGTACGTGAGGTGTTTCCTAGATGGGGAGTATGCAAAGTTCTACAGTCTGATAATGGGCGGCTGCATTTCGCAAATGAGATATTTAAATACACTCTTCTATTAGGCATAAAGCATACGTTTTCATCGGCTTATCACCCACAGGTGAATGGTATTTGTGAGCACTTAAACTAACTCCTTATAGAGAGCATAACCAAGATAAAGATGACTTTGAAGAAGGGATGGCTATATTGCATGCCACTTGCTCTGTTCGCATTGAGAAACCAGCCTGGCTCAGATCACCACCTGGCTCCTCATGAGTTGGTGACTGAAAGCTGCATGAGAGTACCCCTTGCTCCTCCTGCTCAAAGAGAAATGGATGCCCATAGTGTAGCAAAAAACATTAGGGGATGAGATGTATGATTATTTGACAAATTTGGCAGTAAGTATTTCCAACAGATCAAACATTGGATGCAAGGGTCAAAGAAGATTGAAGAAGACAGCAGCCAAACAATCAATCCTATCAAACTGTTAAAGCCACCTAGTTTTTATCCAATGGGCCAAGTTCTTGTGAAGAGTTTTGTCTGCACTTGGAATAAGCCCATTTTTGAAGGACTGTATCTAGTAGAGGGGGTAACACCCACTGCCATGAAGATCCAAGGAAGATGCACTTAGCTATAGTTGAATGATGTAAAACCTTACAAAGGAGAGTCGATTACACCTCTGGCACCCGTTGACAGTGAAGCAAGAAAAGAAGTTCTGCCAATGCAGACTAGATCGACTACCAAGAGCCAACAAGAACAGATGAAATAAAAGCAATTCAAATGTTTGTTTGTTCGTTCCCAAGTATACAAGTAAATTAATAACTTTGCAGTGTTCACAGAAATATTCTTATTGGGTTAAAAAGACAATGTTTTGAACATAGAAATAAAAAGAAGAATGCACATGACACTTTATGTTGCCTGTAACATTGCACACATTCTTGTATGCTGCCTTTTTAGAGATCCTAAAACAGCCCTCATTATTCACGGGATCATCATTACAGTACTATTATGATATCTGTTATAAGAAGTGTGGTTGTTATGAAAGATAACAAGAACTAAACATTGACAAACGAGAAGAGGAATCTTCAATTTTGTAAAATACTCATTGCTAGCAAGAAGACTGATTAATGCACCAAAAGCAGTATGGCACATTAATTATTTTGCAATGTATCTTGTAGCTACGTTTTGTACAATGTGTTCTCTTTACTTGCTTATTCTTATAGCATTTCGACAAAAGATGTTTACAGTATATTAATGAAGTACCTAAGACATCTATTTATATCCCCAACAAAAGCATGAGTGATATTTTCACTGATATTTACAAACAAATTAACCGATTTGAGAGGGACGCTGGATACGATTATCAGGATATAAATACATACCTTGACAACTCAGCCCATGTATAACATAATATGTGGAATCAGCACATCAGTGAGGTGGGGAAAAGAACCTCAGATGAGATATGCTATGCATGTTCTCTCATCCATTATGCCATGAGCAAAGCACGAACAAGTATAGCAAGATAAATACCTACACATGATGCAAAGTGCCTCAGCCACATAGCAGCATACATAACAAGAGGACAATTTGAAGGAAAATGGGCAACCCTATGATGGATGTCAAAGAGAACGTCTCCATATGAAGATGCTTACATAAAAACACAGAAGATGATAAAGGACCTGGATTGGAAGAGCAGAATGCTCCTGTACTAATTTAGTGGTCTGAGTGGAGGAGAGATGAGGGTTGTTGAACAAAAGAGAATGAATTGGGAACCACCAGGGGGCGCCGAGATGCACTGATGGACCACCTAAGGACTTGCTACAGGTGATCTCCTGGGATCGTTTCTGGATCATAGGCTATGGAGCCAGTGGCGGGGTCAGCAGCCACGCAGCGCAGGGGCCACCTGGTTGGCCCTCGCGGGGAACAGGGACTTGGGAGCCGACACAACCAGGCAAGGGCAGAGCACCATCACAGCAAGCTCGAGGAGCGGCGGCTACGCGGCCTCACCAGCATTGCATCAGTGGTCTGCGAAACTAGCCTGGGGGCTAGGAGGATACTCGGGGGTCCCGCTCATTACGCCACCTGAGGGAGGTGGGTGTGAGGCTCTGGTGTCTGGGTCGGGGCCTGCGGGCTGAGAGATCACCACCCAGGCTCTGCAGTACACCCCGGGGCGGGTAGGCAAAGCATAGCACACAGAGTATTGGACCAAAGCTCCCTGTACCTATCTCAGCTGGCGACCCACTCCCTCTGCCCCAGCTGGAACTTTTGATGGGGTCCCCCGGAGGCGCCCACCCTCCTCATCGTGTTCACCCACGAAACGACCTATACTGGTTGAAGACAGCGGATTAGCCCCCCTGAGACTCTCTAGATTAATCCTCCCCTCACCTCAAGTGGCGAACCCCCCCTGCTTAATATTTTTCTATAGGGGCCTGGCCTGTGTTTCAATTAAACTGGTGTTCTTATGAGTAGGTCGGAGTCCCTGCAAAAGTTCTGCCGCGCACCTACTTGTTCACCACCCCACCCCAACATGGCGGCTCCCCAGCATCTGGAATCTGTAGATGCCAGCACCATCACCAAGGGTATGGCTGCCCTTTTGGAGGAAATACAGGGTTTCAGAGCAGATATAGCTGTGCGGCTGGATACTTTGGACAAGAAAGTTGACCCCATTGATGACCGGGTCCAGGCACTGGAAGCCAATACATCCTCAAACCTAGTTAGATATGCGCTTAGCGGAGTTGGAGAGGAGAGAGGAGAAGTGTTCCCTGAAACTAGATGATCTGGAAAATAGGAAGCGCCGATGTAACCTGCGTTTCCTCAGCTTTTTCCGGAGCGAGAAGGTGAAACACAACTGGACTTAGCCAGGGCTATCAACGCTGTGGTTAGGTCTCTTTTTGAGGATGCCAACATCAACGAACCAACCATCGACAGGGCGCATAGAGCTGATGCTCCCACTAGGGGTCCCAGGTTCGTCTCAGTGCGCTTTCACTACTTCTCGGAGAAAAGTAAAATCCTGGAACTGGCACGTAAGAGAGGTCCGGTCGACTGGGAAGGCTCGCAAATCTCGATTTACCAGGATCTGTCAGCCTTTACCTTGGCTAGGCGCCGGTTGTGTTCTCCCTGACAAAAATGCTTCAATCTAAGGGAGTGCGATATAGGTGGGGATACCCCTTCTCCTTGTCCTTTGAACTAGAGGGCTACAAGTATGCTTTGGTCACAGAAGATGATATTCAAAGGGTGTCTCAGGAACTTTTGGGCGAACCATAGGAGAATCCCGCGGCGGCGGCATGAGAGTGAGTCCGGTCCTCCAAACTCTAAGACTTCTACGGAAAGGCACATGGTCCGAGGGCACAGGAAGTTCAGAAAGGTGTCACCTGCATCACCAAGTTCTCCTAAATGCTGAAGTTTTTTTTTTTTAGGCCAGTACGGATGTTGTTCCGGAAGCAGGGGGTGTCCCAAACCATTTGATTTAAGCTTGCTGGTATTGGCGTGCCTAATGGGAAAGACCCTGCTTATGCATGTACCTGTTGCATTATGATCTTATTCTCTGTACAATTGCATGTTGTTCCCGGGGGTCGGGGGGACTCTTGATGTTGTAGTTGATGAGTTCATGGGCTCGGAGGAGGGAGACACTGGTGGCCTGGTCTGGCGGCATATTGGTGTTGCTTACTATCCAGTCATTCAGGGAGGGGGTGGTGGGTGGGCTATTGGCCAGGTCCGCTCGAGTTAAGTTTTCGGAGTTCTCTTTTATGCTTATCTAGCCTCAGGGAAGGTACAGAATTTACTGTTTTTTTCTTGGGCATCTATAGCGCACAGAAGCAACTGGAGGGGAAGGTTGTAGTGGGCTCCCTCGGTGGAGCTATGAGCGGTTTACAATTTTGTAATGGATGACACACTTCTGTCTCTGACGGTGGGGTCTCTGAACGTGCGAGGTCTCAATCCTCCAAGTTAAAGGCCTCTGGTGGTGAGGGAATTCACTAGGCTTTGGCTTTTATTTTTACAGGAAACTCACTGGGTCAAAGGGAAAGAAACCAACCTTAAGGCTCAATCCATACAACATATCTTTGCCTTCCCCTATGTGGCAAAGAAATGAGGGGTCGACCTCCGGGTCTCACCCAATGCCCATTTTTCACCCCGAGCTCAGAGGTTTGATCCGCAGGGGTGGTATATTATGTTCAAAGGAAATGTGAGAGGCAAGCTACTTACTCTAGTTTGCATATATGCTCTGAATGAGACACAGGATCTTTTCTGGGAGGAAATGAAGGATAAGGTTATTGCATTTACAGAGGGGACCCTATTGGTGGGAGGAGATTTTAATATGGTCCTATGTCCGGAAAGGGATAGGAAGTCGCCCAATCCATCTCCAGACACACGCCTCCAGAAAAGGCTTGCAACTGCTTTTTAAGGATTTAATGGGGAACTTGGGTTGTTTGATTCTCACTCTTCAAAACAGGGTTGCGATCCATACTTCACCTTTTTTTCAAAGCCACACTCAACGTTTTCCAGATTAGATTACATTCTAGTCGATTTCTCACTCCAGGAGCATGTCTTTGAATCGTGAGTAGAGTCCGTTCCGTGGTCTGACCACGACTTGGTCAGGATTAGGCTGGGTATTCCCCCTCCAACTCCCACTGGCACCCGTTGGTGGTGCAATGACCTTCTGCTGCAGGATGGGGAGTTGAGGCAATCGCTTCTGGTCACCATTAAGGACTACTTTGCCATCAATGACAATGGGGAAGTGGGCGTCATGGGAGTCTGGGATGCTTTTAAAGCCACTATTAGGGGTACTCTCATGGAGATGGGCTCGAGGAGGAAAAGAGAAAGGGGATATGAAGAGAAAAAGTTAAGGGAAAAGATTGCTGCTATTCAACCCGGGGGAAGTTAAGGACACAGATGTTTCCGGGCAAGTTGGAGGAACTACAGCGACTCAAATCGAAGCTGGCTGCTCTCCTGGTTGGCCAGACGGAAAGAAAATTAGCCTTCTTAAAGCAGAAATATATGGAGAAAGGGGGAAAAGCAGATATGATCAGAGGTGTTGCTAGGGGAGTGCTGAGGGGGCTATAGCCCCAGGTCTTTTGGTTGTAGCCCCGGATAGAAGCTCAAGGACTACAACCAAAAGGCTATAGATAGCCCCCCAGTCCTGCCAGTCCCGACATTAGCTTAGCCCATGATCTTTTCCAGACCTAGCAACACCCCTGGATATGATATTAGCTTGACGGCTGAGGGAACTCAGAAACAGAAGAAGAGGGAACTCTGTCCACTCCTCCGGAGGGGAGCATATCCTTAGAGATGACTCCATAGCAGACAATTTCGCCTCTATTAAAAATGCCTGTACTCCTCGGAATACTCGGAGGACGGCACTATCATAGATCAGTTTTTGGAGTCCTTGCCTATCCCTGACTCCCCCCCGACACAGCTGACCCTCTGAAGCTCCCTATCAGCCCGCAAGAAATAGTAGATACCATTCCTCTTTGAAGAGTGGCACAGCACCAGGAGGCGACGGGTTTACGGTTCGCTTTTACGAAACTTAACGTTCCACACTGGCCCTGTTCATGACTAAAATGTTTAATGCTGCCCTAGAAACAGGAGCCCTCCCACACTGCATGATATCTGCCCTTATTGTGGTCCTTCCTAAAGAAGGCAAAGACCCCTCCCAGTGTCAGTCCTACCGCCCCATTTCCCTCCTTAACACGGATGTTAAAATCCTGGCCAAGCTTTTGGCCAATATACTGGCAAAACATCTCCCGTCCTTGGTGCATGGCGACCAAGTTGGCTTCATTCCCGGTCGGCAAGGATCAGACAATATGAGGAAGAAGTTGGACCTCATGCATGAGGTCAAGAGGCAGAATCTGGAGGGTTACCTTCTCTCGCTGGACTCGAAAAAGGCATTTGACTGTGTTGAATGGCCTTATATGGGAAAGGTGCTCCGTAAAATGGGTCTGTGCGAGAGGTTCTGTGGGGGGGTCTCGGCATTGTACAATGGTCCCGTGGCGAGGGTTTTGGTTAATGGTTGCACTTCAGCAGCCTTACATCTTTCCAGAGGCACCATCCAGGGGTGTCCCTTGTCGCCCCTTTTATATGCATTGGCGATGGAACAACTGGCCATCGCGATCAGAGCAGACAGGGGGATCACCAAAGTTCAGTGTGGAGACTGCGAGTATAAACTATCGCTGTTCGCAGATGACATTTTGGCCTATCTGACCGATCTCCCGGACTCGTTCCCTCGGTTACTTGACCTCCTTAGCTTCTTTGGCTCTTTCTCAGGGCTCAAGATCAACATAACCAAGTTTTGTTTAATGCCGATGGTTGCTGGGGATCACGAAATTAGAGGTAAAACTGAGATACAAGGAATTAGAATAGAACGGGATGCCACTCCATACTTAGGCACTATACTCCCTAGGGACCTGAGCCATATATTCGAATCCAACTTCCCCCCGATCCTGGCAAAAATCAGCAGCAACCTTATACACTGGACGCCCGTCACTCTCTTGTGGTTCGGACGCATGGTCACGGTCAAAATGAACATTCTGCCTCATCTCCTTTACCTCTTCTCGGCCCTTCTTGTCGCTATACCAGAGGCTTTCTTCGAAGTACAACAGACCCAGCTCCTTCGCTTCATATGGAGTGGCAAAAGGGCAAGAATTAAACTTTCCACCTTGACTTTGCCCAAGACCTATGGAGGCTTTGGTCTCCCCGACGTTAGGTTGTATCATAAAGCAGCACAAATGCGCGTGATGTTAGAGCATATGAGAGATCAGATGGGGACCTATTGGACCTACCTTGAGGATACACATTCCCACCCGAAAAAAATCAGGGACCTCCTGTGGGTCCACCCCCCAAACTTCTCCCGTCACATCTCAAATCTCACCCGACCTTAGCCGTCCTCTGGGAGTCCTGGAGGCCAAACAAGGATAACAAGCAGCTCTCTTCTTGGCCACCCCCCTTAACATCTCTTTGGGGGGCCCCCTTTTGACCTCAGCTCTTGGGGCTTCCGCGATACCCAATCGTGGTCGGACAATGGGTTGGAGAGGGCAGCACAACTCATCTGCGAGGGTGCTTTTATTGAATATGACCAGCTGGCTGAGGCACTGGGGGATAATCCCCCCTCTGTCTTCGAATACTTGTGCCTGAAAGAGATTCTCACCAACCCTAAGGGGTTGGCCGATCTGATTCGCCCTCTCACCCCTTTTGAGAGAATCTTGCTGGAATCCAGTTCCAGGAAGGGGTCCCTCTCTAAGATCTACAAAGCTCTTATTACGGCCAATCTAGAGGGCAGACAGCCCTTTAAAAGAAAATGGGAGGAAAGGTTGGGAATGTCTCTTGAGGAGCCAACGTGGAGGGTGGCCTTTAAGTCAATCTTCTCTGGGTCTGTGTACACCTCTGCCATGGAAAACAGTTTTAAGATGCTCCATTCCTGGCCCCGCCCCTCAGTTGCCCTGTCCAAAATGTTTGACAGCGTCTCTCCACTGTGCCCCAGAATGTACTCGCAGCGGGGCACTTGGTACCACATGTGGTGTGAATGTCCTATCATCCGAGTGTATTGGTCTGAACTGCTCAGCTGGATCAAGGACATCGTGGGTATGAGTCCGTCTCTCCACCCCGTGTCAATCCTCCTGGGTGCACCCATGCCAGAATCCGCACTGTCAGCTTTCCCTAAAGTTGTTATGGCAATGCTCAGAGTGGGGAGACTTGCCCTGGCCCAAAAATGGAAGAGCACCTCTGCTCCCTCCAAGGTGGAATAGCTTAATAAACTGTGGGCCATTTTTCCATATGACAAATTGTCTGCAATCACTAACAATGTTATGGGCCTCATTACGAGTATGGAGGTAGCTATGCCGCTAAAAGCGGAATAGCTACCTCCATACTGGGTTCCAGGTCCAGGTCCCGCGAAAGGGGACTGACCGGGCCATGCCGACCTTGGAGGGCCTGGTAAATCCCTTTCACGGGACCCGGACCCGGTACATCCCCATTCCCATTGGAGTCCCTATAGGGCTCAATGGGAATGGGGAGAATGCTAATAACGGGCCCGTTAATGACGGACCCGTTGTTAGCATCCTCGTCTGCTAGTGGGTCCCACTAAGGACGCCTGGTCTGACCAGGCGTCCTTAGCGGGTCCCACTGCAGACCTCGTAATAGGGCCCCGTTCATTCCGTGGCCGCCTGGGTCATAATGAGACCCTATGTCTTCCTTTGTGCAGGAATGGACTGTGGTTCTTCTGAATGTGAAGCTATGCAACTCTAGCTTAGATGTGCCGTTGGAGTCATTGTGTTATCCCTTGCACTGTTCGCCAACTGTTTTTTACTTTTAATTTCAGCCCCATACTACGATTATAACGTTTGACCCCACAATGTCAGCCAATCTGTATTGTCTTGCCAAGTATCTTGCTTTTACTCCTTTTCCATTTGCTTCTCATATCTATTGCCCTAAAGGGCCAGGTAAGCTTATGTGCGGGGGGGGTGGGGTTTAGGGTGGTGGTGGGATAAATCGGACATTTTATTTCTGTTGACTTACTGGAACGTAAAGGCCAGGATCCTCCTGGTTATTCTGTTATATTGTGAAATGTTCAATAACAACAAAGTTAAAAAAAAAGAGACTGAATTGTGCAGACAAATGGGAAACACCAAGATTGCCAGGAGGCTGGGAGAAATCACAGCTATTGGTATATGGACAAGTAGTGACCTGTACAGGATAGGAAGAAGGAATGATGGGATGCAGTGCCCACTTATTGATGACAGCACCAGTAAAGATAGTGCACGTAGTAAATGATGGATGCCTTAAGGAATGGGTCAAGTATTTAAAGTTACTAACATGGGTTGAAGATGAAGCAGGATTCTATATCCATACTACTGATGAAGAATTTGACGCAGTGTTTCAGAAACAGTGGTCTGACCAAAGTTGGAGAAAATAAAGGATGCAAACAAGTAATTGATGTGCCAGGAATGAAAGGAGGAACTGCCGTGTTGATGGACCACTATTGGGCTTGTGGATCCAAAACTTATAGGAAGCTGCCTAAAAATTGGGGAGGAATATGTTCTATAGTGATAATACATGTTCTTGCATTGGTAATATCCCAAAGTGTCCTCCACATCGCTGACATTCCAAAAATGGATGCACATCAAAGGGAGAAGAGGTTGCACAACCTCACCCGACATAAGAGAGAGACCTATTTTTCATCAAAATCAATAGAGGCTTATTACGACATTCGAGATGAGCACCAATTGTTTGTCAGAACAGCAGTGATCTTTACTGCTATATTCATGCCAGGAATCCAGGATACAGCAAATTCCAAGTGGTTATAAATCACCAGATGGGAGCTGCTACAAACAATTAATACGACAATAAAAGTATTCAAAGCAATTAAAGAAGAATTGAGGGCCATCAGTCTCATGGTTTAATTGCAGCAATGGAAGGAGATGTTTACACAAATGTCGGTTCTTCTGGCTGTACATACGAACCTGCCCATGATGGAGAAAATGGAACCCTGATAGAAGCAATACATTTGTTGTCAACCCTGCATATGAAAATGGTGGAAAAAATATAGGAGGCCAAAGATGAAGATTGGTTTTCATCTATATTTTCATGGGTTCCAACCTGGATGGAAAATGCCTTCAAAATGTTGGGAGCAATACTAGTGTTACTGTTGCTGGGATTCTGTCTTATAAGGATTAACATAGGACAGTGTAAGAAGACAGCAATGAAAGCCATTTGGATGAAGATAATGATTGATGCGAGGGCTGTGGCCGACGAGCATGCACTGACTGAAAACACCACCTGTGAGCACCTGAAAAGAACTCCTATGGCACCCCCAGGAACGAAGTTTAAGTATCATAATGACCATAAGAACTATATGGAACGTTGGGTGTTTTGTTCACTGCTTCGGAGTGTTGCTATATGACCTTGAGTGTGGATGAACACATAAAGAATGCAGGTGACCTGAGCGGGGTGACAAATATGTGTATTCTGAAGAAACCACAGTGTGAAGAAAAGGTAAAGTAAATTGAGGGGACGGTTGAGGATTCAACCAGAGGGGGGAATGTAGAGAAGCAGATTTACATGTCATTTAAAGAGCCCACCCCTCACCTCTGTCATATTGGAAGAACAGTAAGAGAACACTGTGCATGACACTTGGTATCATCCCAATACCCTGAAGGTATGAGAGATGTTATGCACTCAGACAACCTTACCAAATGCATCCTTGCACTGATGCAGTAGACATTAGCAGGCAGCCACCACTGGGAATGGAAGAACTATAAGTAAAGTGTGACAGGTGTGAAGTGACGTTGTGAAGAATAGAAGATACATGGGCACACTAAACCGGGCGTATGGACATCCAGAGAATGAAGATGTGACTAAAGTGACGAAGTAAACATCTATATGAATATGAATAAAAACATATATACTTAGAAGATAAGTAACAAGAGATGCAGTAGATGTATATACGCAGAAATGCAAGGTAGACAAGACAATGTAGAAGCTGGCAAAAGTAGTAAATATAACGTGAGTAAAGCAGCCATGTTGAGAAAATGGATGTCGGCATCATATAATAGTACGCGAAAAGCCTCTACAAAGCTGCAGAGCTGGCATGCATTGCAATACAGAGTCGAGCAGAACAAAGGATATTTGATTGGCTCAGAATCAAGTATGTTCAGCAAGAAGCAACTGTGAGGCACAGAAGGAGCCAAAGAGGATAAGTCATGTACTCAAGACATATTTCTGTTAGATTAAGCAAAGGAGTGAACATTTGTGAATGCCAAGTATTGAATAATTAAAGATGCAGAAATCACATACCGAGGAGAGTTATAGCACTCAATGTAATTGAATCAAATAGCAGTAAATAAAAGAACGGAAGGGACAAAATCATGGTCTCCTCACACGTGGTAGAAAGTCTAGAAGACAAGGCTTAGTCATAAAGCTTCAGACGAAGATAGCAATGTACCGTCATTCCCTTTAAAGTTCAGAGGAAGAGAACATTCAGCAAGGTCAACTGCAGAGAAAAAACCTTGGCTTAGAGCCTAACAGATGAGAGATGGTAGGCTAATTAGCTAAGGAAGGCAGTTGTCTGACATTGTTCCCTTGCACCTGGGTTTAATTGCTTACGTAATTTTAACACACTGAATGTCCAAAGTTGGAGGAAAGTGCCAACCGATCCTGAGGGCCTATGTAATGGTTGACCATACATTGTTGCAGAAGTCTTTCTGCTGCTGTTATTATGCTATTATCAGTATTTTACATAGTTAGAAGTTGTTCAAGGAATGCCTATCAGATAAGGGCCAGCCAATGGTCATACTAACACTCATATAAACTCTAGGTATAAATGTTCCCTTGACCAATTCCTCCATCCGGTTGGCTTTTACTGTTTGGCATGTAGGATGACGTCATAGCAGACATACATTGAGGTATACAGCTGAGTTTAGGGCCATTTAGGAATGTGCATATTAAATGGATGGGATCCCACAGACACAGTTTGAGTCAAAATAACTGAACCAACTCAGAAAGATGGCAAAGTACTGTTTTATTAACAATTATCTAAAACAGCGAAGTACAACGAACATCAACAGACGTACACTCAATTTCTCTCAGCGATCTTCACACAAATCATAGTTTTTATATAAAAAATATGTCAGAGGTGATGTCATACTACGTGGCAATAATGAAAAAAGCGGGATTGGTTTAAGGGGAACATCTAAGTATACTTTCTATAGGAACTAGGATTGTGATTGGCTTCCCACTATCAGGTGGACAACATATGCCTACAACTAAAACATGTCACCTTCAGAAGCATTAGATACACAGTTTCTCATTGGTTTTCAAGCTATACGGTCCTTCATTAGATGGACTACTATAATTGGTTGGAACATTCAGTCAATTAGCAGCATGTAAACCCAGTCCCAGGTGCAAGGAGATGGGGCATGACACTACCTCTCCACCCAATTAGCCCAGCATCTCTCATCACCCATGCCTTCTGCCATGAAGATTGTCTTTGAGCTTGGCCTTGCAAAGTATCCTTGTCTTTTAGAATACATGGGAGTGAGAGCACTCACTATCGTGTTCTGGGACTCCAAGTTTGTGCTCTATTTTCATCCTTGGCTCACGTAACAGGAGACCACGATTTGGTCCATTGTGTAGCTTTTATATGTTTTAAATTAATTAAACTTGGCACTCTTGGTGTTACTTCTTTGCACCTTAACAAGGGATGATTCATCCTTCGCACGTTTGTTCCAGAATAGACAACTGACCTTGGCTGCTTCAGTCTTGACTACAGGCCAGACAGCCTCACCTTTCAGTTTCACGATTCAACTTATTCTTGCTGTGAGACAGCTTTCCCTTCCCGCCTCATGGGTCCTCGCTTACTAAATTCATGATATCGATGTCCAGTTTCTATACAATGTTTGCTTTGCCTGGGTTCTAATCACTACATATAGCCAGCTTCTATGATAACTTGGTCTACCTTGCATTTCAGCATCTGTACATTTATTGAACCGTTGATTATCTGCTGCACTTTGTGTACATGTAATCTTTTTTACATTTGAGAGTTCACTCGATTCTTTACTTTGTCATTAGTTAATAGTATAGGATCCATACATTCTCTTCAGTCAGTATCCCGAGACATTGTGCATACTTTTTGTGCCATTGTCGGAATAGAAAGTATATTGTGCCTCCTATTGTAATAAATATATTAATATTGGCCTACGCCAAGCTGCTTGAAAGTCACTTGCGAGATCTGTGTTACAAGGTCCTGACCTTCAATCTATGTAGGCCGCCATTTTAGGTCAAACCGCCATTTTAGGATTCGGTGTGGAAAAGTCACCCTGTGAGCTAAAATGGTGGACGATGTCATTGCAAAATACAACATGGCCGTCTTGACCTCTGTACATAGCTAATGTGTAATCTGCCTGCAGGCCACTTGTTGAGGTCATGAACTGGGGCCTTGTCCTTCGTTGACCTATGTGTAAAAGGACCACTTGCGCGATGAAACTAATCCACGAGCATATATTGAAGATAATGTGTTTGCATACTGAACGAAGAACATCTGTCTTACTACATTGTATTTATGTTTAAGAAGGCCTGCATGCGAAACTTTAGAATACACAGTTAATGCATACGCTTGTTGTTACACGTATTAAAGACAAACCAGTTAAATGCAGTTATTAGAGAATCGGAACGAAGCCTAGAATTGGTGATGTATAAAGTAGGATAGTAACCCAATGTGGGGCTGGAGATAGTGCCCACAAAATGTATAAAAAGCAAATGCATTCTAATGTACAGTCTCTCACTGAACACACTGAACTACGCTGGAGTTTGTTGTGTTGTACTGAGGGCCGATAGCTATCTGACTTTGAACTGTTTTTGTAATTGAATTCAGTAGAGAATAAAGTACTTTGTATGTTCCTTTGTAACCCGTGTTCGGTGTATTTCCTTTTCGGGTACTCAGCCTCTATATTTTATTTCTGTTTTCACACCATCACTGGCTTCTTTTCTCTGCTCCTTCTCATATTCCTTCAGGGAGTTCCTCCCTCAAGTGGTCATCCCTCCGGGGATACATTCGGTAGAGTTGTCTCAACGGGTATCTTCTTTTGAACACACGCTGCGGTATTGGCACAACTGCTAGTGTCAAACACAGCACAATCTCAGGTCTCTAACAAATGGAAGGTAGGGGGCAGGGTTTCCTGCAGAGGCATGCAGCTGCTCCTCTACTAAACCTTTTGTGTGATTGAAATGTTTTGAGAGTGTCTGAGCTACAATCTGTTCACCAGGTTTCCCTACTTTATTGAATTGCTAATAAAGTAGTATTTTGCCAAATTCTTTAAGTCTGTCTGGTTATTTGGGCTTGAGATCATTTATTTTTTAAATCCCATTCAGCACTTGGAACTCTCCAGATGCTACTGCACACTAAAGTACTACTTGTAAAATCCAATATAGTTCGGATACACCAACCGGTGTCTAACTACTTAAATATACCTTTAATTACAACACACTTCAAGCAAACGTCGTATCAAACTTACACTAATATATCCATGCATTTGTATTTGTATTTTGTTTATTTGTATAGCGCGCCTTGCCCACGGGCATCTGGGGGCATATCTTAAGGTTACACAGACAGGTAAATTTTGCAAACATAGAATAGGTAATAGTACAGTAAAGTAAACTATGTACAGGCATGATAAATATTACAAAGCTGTGTAAAGGTGGTCAGCATACCATAGTGTGTCGGAATATTATACAAGTAATGTACAGAGGTGAGGTCGCAATAGTCAACATAGTTACAAAGAAGTAGTGTACAAAGGTGCGGTTGCAGTGGTCAATATACAAAATGTTACAGAATTGACAACAAGAGATATACAAAGGTGCAGTCTTAATGCAAGGTCAGCCTGGGCGGTAGTAGCGTGGTGTCTCAAATGACTTAAGCTGAGAGCCAGAGTTTGTTTTTACACTTAAAGGACTGAAAGGATGGTTCAGCTCTAATGGCGTTGGGCAGGGTATTCCATAATTTCGTGGCTAGCACCGGGAAGCTTATCCCACACGCTTTCTGGAGCTTGTAGCAAGGAAGGGACCACCACACACATGTATTCTGTAACATGTATATTCTTTAAAACCATGTAAATACCAAATACTGTATGTATATACAGTATTTTTGTTTTTTATCCACTATGGATTTTTCCCCAATGATTATTTCTTGTTAATACAACAAGAGTATTGTACCAAACATAGTACATACAATGTACTATGTATGAAGGTCAAAAAAGTAAATCTATACGTACAATTGTATGCAATTAAAGGTTTTAAACTATCTTGTTTAACACACTATACTGGGCTTTATTTCACAGAAAAAGAAGCAGATATTCCAGCCTTATTACCATATGCAACTAAGTATCCATACCCAGCATTAATCTTTTTTGTTCTTCACAAAGAAACAACTACAGACTCCATATGCACTATCCTCAATTTTACTACAATCATAAATACCATGTACACTTCAAGTATATAAGTCCACCATATTACAAATACTGTATACTCCCGCTATAGTACCTTTAATTACTGTACACATATCAGTATGGCCATAACCAGTGACCAAATTCTTGGGGGCATATGCCATGCCCCCAAGAATTTGGCCACTGGCCCCAACCAAAACAATAGAATTAAACCATATAACAAGTACGTACAATACACCTTCAAATAACAAGACTCCCCCAGAACCCTCCAATCCCAATGATGTCCGTGGACATATGTTCATGTCTGTGAAAAGGAAAATCTACTGTGGACTCGGCGGCACTGGCACAGCTTTTTCCCCTTATGAATACAGCACCATATGAATTTTTTCCACTCCTCCACCCTTTCCAGGCACTATTTCGGCTCCAAAATAACCCCAAATGTATTTTACAGACTTTTTCTCACTGCCCTTTCCGCGGACAAAGGCCATGGTACACGGATACAGCATGGCGACCGTTTCAAAAATGATTGCGCGTCTCATGTTTTCAAACATCTGGGCTCTAGCACCTTCAAGTATCTATTGTGCTTGATGGAATTACCAATGAAGATCTCAGACCAAATAACCGGACAGACTCAAAGAATATGGCAAAGTACAACTTTAATAAAGTAGGGTACACCGGCAGACATCAGCTTATGCTTGCTCACACACACACAAACTTGATTATAAAGAGGTCTTATACCCAAACATGAGTCATCTATGATGTCATCCTACGTGGCAAACAGTGAAACCTATTGGCAGGAGGAATTGATTAGGGGAACATATCTTCTTATGGATGTACATGGGTTAGTACTTCATTGGCTGTCTCTTATCTGAAAGACACACCTCGAACTACCTCTAAATACGTATAATACTGATTATAGCGGACAAAATGGCAGTGGATTGGTCTTTGCAACATTGTATAGCAGGTTGCCCCATAGACCCACTGATTGGGTGGCATTCCCCCCTCAACCTTAGAATTTCAGCTCGACTAGCAACAGGTAAGGAACCCAAAATGCTGGTTCTTAAGTCACATCAGATTTCTCCCAACTTTCCCAACTACCCCATCTCTCATCAGCCTGACCATAAACCAAAGTTTCCCATCTGTAGTTGACCTTGCCATTGCTCTCTGTTCTAGGACATTCAAGGGAGTATGAGCACATCACTTGTCTTCAATCACAGCTTAATGAATAACTCTTGTTTTTGGCTTCTACACCACGTGTGAGGAGACAGCGAATTGGTCCATTTTGACTTCCTATTTACTGCTATTTGATTCAATTGTACTGGGTGTTATTGTTCCTTTGGCCTCTTGAGACTTGCTCACTCCATCTTCTATGAGCCTTATTCACTGTTAATTGTCCAGCACTTGTTTTGATCTTCTTTAATATAAGATAAATATGTCTCATGCTCATTGCTTATCCGTATATTTCCCTTTGTGCTTTGCAGCTATTCCCTGAAATACCATCCTGATCCCAGGCCAACATAGACTCCTCTTCATTTGCACATGGAGCTGTTTTCCAGTGTCTCATGGCACTGCAGTCCTGCTCTGATTCTTAGATAGTTAGAATGAATCTTTGCTCAAGCCGACGTCCATTTTCCAATTATGGCCATCCTAGCCACATTATACATTCCTCTATATCAAGCTTCTATATGTCTCATCTACCTTGTGTTGCTGTGTATTTACACTTATTGGTCACCAAGTTACTTTATCTTCTTTTACATATATGATTACTTTATAATTTCATAAATGTTTCTCTTGTTGCTTCAGTTACATCGTCATTCTTAAGTATTTTCATATTGTTTCAGTATGTCCTCATGTATTCTTTTCATGACATCACTCTGCCCTTGTCAGATGTCATTCAGCGTTCCATACTATCCATTGGTGTGTGCAGACATCCTATGACTCTCTAAGTGTGAGGGTATATTCGATATGGCTGTCTGAGTGCATATCGTCTCTCGTACACTTGATGCGGTATAAGGACAACACGTGGGGTGTCACAAGCAGCTCTTCTCCTGCTGTTCCAGTATGATAGTGGTGAGGACACAGTAGTTAGGGTGTATGCGTCCAACTGTTCCTCTACACATCCAATCAGCGTACATGTTTGATGTTTGCAAACACCACGCCACTCTCTGATTGGCCCAGGGGTGTCTGTGGACATCGAACCAGGAAGTGATCGGCGAACCGGACGTAGCTAACTTTTGCCTAATTCTTTTTTACCTAACATTTGCCAATTTTTTTTTAAAACTACTGGACGGATTTACACTGAATTTACAAAAGCATGCTTTTGGGACCAAGCCGCCGCTCCTCGTGCAAGTTTGGTGAAAATCTGTCCAGTGGTTTGGGCTGCAGGCATGAGCAAAATTGTTTTTCCAATATGTCTATGAGGATTTAAATGTTTGGGGATGCTTTACCACCCCCTGGATGTTACCACACCAGACTTTGACAAATAATTCTGTGGTGGCCATATATTAGTTTGGAAAGTTTGGTGAGGATTTGTCACAACTTAACCCAACTACACACCCGCTACCGCAAGGATGCATGAGATATATATGTATATATATATATATATATATATATTCACTTAAAAAACTTTGTTAAAGGGAGGTTATGCTTAGGTTGCAGTAATAAAAACCTATAAAATTCAATGAAAAAACATTGTTAAAGTGACGTTATGGTTATAAGTAAACTAAGCAGGGTCGGTCCTGGTTACTGCATGGATAGGAGTCGGTCCACAGGCGAGAATGCTGTGTGATTTCCTAGTTTTAAATATCTCATAACACACAGCATCCACATTATTTTTTTTAACCCATGCTACTGTCAATCCTTGTAAGGTTTGCACTCAGAGACCATTTTATTGCCTTTTGCTGAATTGCATTCTGGTATTGGTAGTCTCCCAGTCAAGTTGTGGGAAAGAATGGCGCAGTTGTACACTTTTTGCCTAACATAGTTCAATAAGGATTTATATATTTGAGTGACACTATGGAATGTGTACTTTTCAAGTTATCTTTTTAAAGCCGAGTATTGTTGAAGACAAGTGGGGATGCGATCAGTTGAAGCATATCGTTTCGATCCACCCCAGCAGTAGATCACATGTGGCATAATCATTGTGATTTTCAATATCTAATATATATGCAATAAGGTTGTTAGTGGTGACAGTTAGAATGCCCCATCATATAATGTCCTACTATGTTGGTACGCATTTTTGCGGCCTATGGATGCATGTTTGGCACTGAATGTAGATATAGGTGTGAATGATTCACTGTGTGTGGACTTAAATGGTATGGCTTTTATAGTTTATATGTAGTACTCTGCTTCCCTGCAATACAAAATGAAATTTGGAAGTGTGTATTATTATGTGATCGATTAATTGTCTATGAATTCTGTATCATGTTAAATAAATGTTAATACTTTATTAAGAAATAACGTCCTCTGGACATTTTTTCAGTATTCTATTGTTGAAAGCTAGACATGAGGGTGAGGAGGGCAAATGATGAGAGGGCAAGTAAGTTATGAGTTTCAGCCCACGATGTGGCAGTAGAGTTGTTATCCTGGACACTGGTGCCGTTTTTCTCCCCTAACTGTTGATGCTTTTCAGGGCACAATGAATGACACGTGTGGATGAAAAGCGTAACTTTTTTTCAGAGGGCGTATGCAACACATGTTTTTTTTAGGTTGGCAAGCTTGCTCAAGTATTTGGCTACCAGGGTGTTACTCGGGTTATCACCCAGTGAAGACTCATACCCACAAGACCACAAGCACTTGTTTCATATTGGGATTTTGTTTACCAGTGAATATTTCACGATAGATTGTTTGGTTTAAAAGGTGAGCACCTTTTATAATTTGCTATCATATTTATTGGAACATTTCCTCTCTCAGGTTATTTTTCTGGTGTTCATGCTATTATGTCTTGCACACTTTCTTCTATGGTGAAGGTTTAATGAACTACATTTGTATATTTCACTTTAAGACATATGTTCACTTACTGTGTGTATATCCATAGGTGCCAGCTTTTGATTTTTGCGATGGGTGCAGAAAGTACCTGGGCATATGGTATTCTTGCAGCTGGTCTTTTTTTTCCTGTTTCTGTGCTGCTTAAATGTGGTTAGTTAGGGTTGTGCAATGTCTCACAACAGTCACCAAGAGACCGGCCATAAAACAAAGGGCTTGGAGCATGCTGCTTAACCTAAGTGTGTGGTCCATGGCAAATAATTTAATCTCACTGCGCATTGCCTAAAAAAAATTGTACGTTCTCAAAGCTGCAGTATCATACATAAGAATACCACCATCAAAACAAGAAAAAATCAGTTTGTGATTGATTAACATTTTTGACCGATGGGTTGCAAGTGTTTTAAAATATAGAGTGGCCATGCCCACCGGCCATGGTCTGCTAGCATTTTAAAATGGACATAGGGCATGGTCAAAGACCGTGCCCACTGATCATGGCCGAAGACTCTGCTAGTGGTCTGGAAGCATTCTAAAATTCTATGGAATAACAAAAACCTTGAAATTCAAGGAATACAAGTTAGTTGCAGGGACGTTCAAGTGAGCAATACATTGTAACAAAAAATTTGAAATTCAAGGAAAAAACTTTAGTGGCAGGGACATTAAGGTGAGAACGTAATGCAACAAAACCCCTGAAATTCAGCTAAAGCCACCTTAACTGCACGTCCCTTGTTGCACAGCCTATGACCACAATGATGACATCACAGACCATATCACTGATGACATCACTAACTACATGTTGTATGAGAACACTGATGACATTACAAATCATATCACTGATGCCATCACTGGTGACAACACGAATTACATTGTAAATAAAAGATTACATCAATAATGGAATTAGACATATTATAATTGTTAAGTTAGCTCATGAAAATGTTGATTACCTTAATAACAATGTAGGCCGTGGACTTGGCCATGGCAAAGGCTGGGGTCACTGGCCAGCAACAAAGGCCATAACTAGTGGTTGGTTAGTGTTAAAAAATACCAATGTGCATGGCTAAAAGCCATGCCTAGTAGCCCATCACAGTTTTAAAATATATAGTGGGCAACGGTGAAAGCTGTAGTCAGTTGCCATGGCTAAAGGCCATAGCTAGTGGCCATTAATATGTTAGAATATACAGTCTGCACAGCCAAAGACTGTTGCCACTGACTAGTATTTTGTTGAAGACCATGGCTAGTGGCTGGTGAGTGTATACAATATACAGTGGGCACGGCTGAAGGCCATAGCTAGTGGCTTGTTAGTGTTGTATAATACACAGTGGGCATGGTCGAAGGACATCGCTTTGTGTATTTTATTATTTTAAAATATGCAGTGGACATGGCCAAAGATGTACAAACTGTTCAAGGTCAAAGGCCATGGCTAGTGAGCCATTTATATGTTAGAATATATAGTGGGCACAGCCAAAGATTGTGGTCACTGGCCAGTATTGCGCTAATGTTCATGGCTAGTGCCTGATCAGTGTATATAATATGCAGTGGGCACGGGTGAAAGCTGCAGCCACCAGTAAAGGCCAAAATCTATGGTTGGTAGCCTGTTAGTATTTTAAAATATTCAGTGCACATGGGTGAAGGTTGTGACCACTGTCCGTAACTGAAGGCCATGACTAGTACCCATACATGTGTTAAAATATATTTGGCCATGCACACTGACTGTGGCTGAATGCCATGCTTAATGCAAGTTACTGGTGTAATGTAAGTAGTGATGTCATCAGTGATGTGATCTGTGATGTTATCATTGTGGTCATAGGCTGCGCAACAGGGGGCACAAAGGTAAGGTGGCTTTAGCTTAATTTCAGGGGTTTTGTAGCGTTACGTTCTCACCTTAACACACCTTTGACTAAAGTTTTTCCCTTGAATATTCACATATATATATATATATATATGTAAAGTTGCTTTGTCCCTCGGCACAAAGCTTTCGGAGTGCACTCCAGAAAACGGACCCACGTGGAGATTCCACACTGGACCCAGAGTTCCAAGAAGACCAACAATGCTCCAAGCATCCAAAATATTCTTTAATTAATTCGATGCCAAGGACAGAAAAAAAGTGAACAATAACGACGCGTTTCGCGGCAAAACTGACCGCTTGATCACGTCACACACAGGCAAAGGAAGGTTGCACTCCCAGACAGTTCCTTTTCGACTGCAGCTATAATGGAGAAAGTCCTCCAGTTTCGAGTCTGGATCTTGTGTGCAGCTTCTACAGAAGCCGCACACAAGCCGCACAGGACGAGATCCAGACTCGCGCACAGGGCCCAACAGGAGCCACGACTGCCTAAAGGCCAGCCACCATAAAGTTACCAGGACCCCACATGGGGCTCAAAGAAATTGTTACATGCCTTGATAAAGACCCTCCGGGGCGAAACACGTGTCGGCTGACTAACCAAGCGCACAAATGCGATCAAGTGTTTAAAAAACACTTATCATTGTATTGAGGTCTCTCCACATGGCCAAGCAAAAGTAAAACCTGTATTCATCCCAAAATACGGTATATACATCAGACCATTCACTATATGTACCTCAGCGCACAGCACATATATATTCATACTTCAATATATCATATATGAATTTCACTACAGTATATACCTATTAGTATAAAATGAATTTATCTCAGCATGCAGTGTATCTATTTCAATATATAATGCTGGTATCCCAATATAATGAATATACCTCTCAGTACAGAATGTATGTATCTCAGTGTACAGTGTATATATGTCAGTATCTAATGTATGCATCTCAATATATGATACATACATCTCAGTATGTAATGTATTCATTTCAGTGTTTAGTATATACATTTATGATCCTTGAATTATCTCCCAAACCTCCCCGCATATATTTTAATGATGTTTCACAGGCCCAGGGATGCCATGCACTTATTCAAATGCTCTATTGCTCTCCTAAATGGTAGTTGTTCATGCTACATCAGAGATATGTATGAATGCAACATGCATGTTAGACATGTGACTAACTCTATCCCAGCCTGACAATCCATTTTAGATGAAAAATGCATGCTAGTTTCTCTCCTTATTACATTACCAACATAAATGATACTCATGCAAGTGATCACATATAAGTGACTACAGATGGATTCATGGCTGCATCGTGCACGTGACTCTGTCGCTGTTCGATCAGCGTTTCAGTAACACACGCCTTCTGTAAACTTTTCATTTTGTAATATTACACACCTCAATGGTACTCATTTTTATAACATTGTAATATGGGAAGAGCAGTTCCAGGAACACCTCACATATGCTTGAACCTGTTCTAGACCAACAGATCTGCAGGTCTCACATGAAATGTTATCATTGCCTACTGCCATTGTATTTATTTCATTGATTTCACATGGACAAAAGGCTGAGTTGCTGCTACCTAATTTCAAACCTGTAACCTGTAGGTTCCACACAGATTTCTGCAAAAGGTGCATCAACATACTATCCCCTTATAATACATGGCACTATCTGCATAAAATCTCGGAAATAATGTTCTTATTTCAGGCTAATTGTGACATCACAACTCACCCGTTATAAGAAAATTGCATCACAACACTCTGTAATCAGTAATTACGCCTTCGTAGTGACGTCACAATGCCTGCTGCTTGAGCCAGTACAGAGCAGAACTCCATCTGTCGCTACGGCACTTAAAGCTGTGACATGTTTAATTTTTTGTTCATAAAATAGTTTGGTGTGACACTTTACAAATGGTCATTGACAAGGAACTGTTTATGGTACATTGTTTAATTTGTGCACTTCTGGAGATTAACACATGTGAGCAAGAATCAACATGTTTTTACTTATTTTGAAGCACACCATGTTTTATTTTCCGATTCATTACATTAAGCTGCTAAAACAATTTTTCTGCGATACATTACAAGTTGCATGGTAGCTTTTTTAAATCCAAACACATTCTAGATTAATTATAAGGAACAGCAAAAGGAAGATCTTAAATTAGATTAAGCAAGAGGCCAGGTAGAAAAGGAGATGACAGTGTGTAGTATGAGAAACAAAAAGGTGTCTCACCCACTAGTCACCGGGGATCTGTCATCCAGGTGGCTAGGAACCGGCCATTGCTTTTGGATCCAGTTTCTGGACGTGGACTAATGCAGGAGGATCACCTGGGTGTGGGGTCTTCGGGGTGTGGGAGTGGGACACCGGATGTCGAGATGCGGTATTCCCTGCCCTGCAAAACCTTTACCCCATCCTACCAGGTCAGATACGTAGGGACTCTAGCCCCCCTTTTTCTACTTGAACACTATCACATGGACAGCCGTCTCTGGGAGAAAACAGACTAACACCTGAGCAGTATACCTGACGTGTCCCAATACAATGGTCAGGCAAGGTCAGGCAGTTACTGACCATCACATACACCAGATTCCCATTAAACTTCCCCACTCAGATAAAAGGCAGAGCAAGACAAAGCACACAAGGAAACAGCAGTTTTTAGATGGCAGCTGAACGAGGGATGAAAGACGCTGAACTATGAGGAGTTTGTAAGGAGGGAGATTCCTTTGACCTTTTTGGCAAGAAACTGTTACTTTCATGAGACCTCGAGATTGGACAGTTTAAGGCCAGAAAACCAGTCTGAAGTATCCTGAATTGTGTGCCGGAGGTACCCACGCTCCTCCTATATGACTAATCGAGTCAGGGAGAAGCAGCAGCTGCTGTCGTACCGTCCTTGGCTCCAAGAACAAAGTAGAGACAGAGAAATCAACACAGCTGGTGAGTTGGGGAGACCAATACCAGACCCATCTGTGTTGAAGCCAAGGTTGCAAGCAGTAACATTGTTAAATGCTTGTGATGAAGAACGCAAGTAAAGTTAAACTGCTGATGAATGCTTGAACTTTGAAAGGAAAGATACGTTGCCATTGACAGAGTGGTCCGGCACCGCATGAATGCTCAATCGAAGGTCTCTGTAAGGTACCTAGCCGAGAAGTGGCAGAAGTGAAACATAAAGAGTTGTAAGGAGAAAGAGTTTGTGAATCGAATCGGTGCTGCGACGGGTCAAGCAAAACCCTGTGCACAGTCAAAAGTCTTTGATTTTTGATATAGAAAGGAAAGATTGGAAAATGAGATAAAGTGGTCTGAGGCCAAATGGACGACATTGGGCCTCATTATGAGCATGGCGGTAGCCGTGCCTGTATTTCAGGCAAGGCTACCACCATGCTCGCTACCGGCCCCGCCACCCACGATTGGGTAATAACCGGACCATTACAAATTGAATGGGCCGGTAATTGCCCATTTGCGGGTGGCGGTATTGCCGGGCTGCCGATCCCCTTTCTGCCCTATAAGGCAGAATGGGGGTGGGGAGCATGGTTGCACCGGCACCATTGATAACGGCGCCGGTGCAATCATGAGTTCTGCTCGCGGGTGCCGCATAGTCCGCCAGGTAAGACCTGGCGGGCTATCAGGAGCCTGCAAGCAGATATCGTAATGCAGCGGGACGGTATGAACGGTGCCGGTGCCTTACCGGCACCGTTCCTACCGTCACCACCAGGATCGTAATTGTGTTAAAGTGGGTCTCAGCCCGACTGAGGGGGACCCAGGTTGAACAATGAATCACCCGAGAAATAGTACATGTGGAAATCCTGAGAAGAAAGGAATGTTAATGTTTGTCGCATCAGACCCTCTGTAATAAGAGACTTTGAATGGCAAAGAGACTTTGACACAGAAGTCCTGATACTGATGTTTTGAACTGCATCCGGGAGCTAGAGAAGCCAGAGCGTGTGCTAAATTCGAGTGTGCCTCTTTGTCCCATGCTGAAAACGTGGGGAAGGCAATCCAATGGCTCAACTATCCTTACATATCATTTCTTGAACACTTTTCTTTTACATAACATTGTTTCCCACACAATTTGTATGCAGAAGTAAGGATTGGCAATAGGTATATTAGTATAGGCCCTTATATTTTGACAAGACTCTACTAGGACTGCGATATTATTATTTGATGGTCGAAGCTTGCTCCCATCTTTAGATTTAGGATTAGACAGGCGTTTTTCCAACCCATTTTTAAAGTTGCATAAACACCCTTGAACTGTTCTCACGTGTGCCTGTCTTCAATGTTTGATAGCATGCCTTCCTTACTGTAGCCATGTATTATAAGCAATATTTGTAGATTCTGTCACAAGAACAAAGAGACAATTTGCCACCTAATTTTCTCCTGCCCTGGAACGAAGGAGGTTAGGTTTCCTTACATGAAATATCTTCTTTGGCATTCAACTATCTTTGACGAAGACATGTGGTGGGCAAGGATGATCAACGGAGACAGATAATCATGGCTATTAGCCACTTTTAAGATCCTGAAACAGCTAGCAGAAAAACTGGAGCTTAAGCAAAATGAAACTGATTAAATCTTCACATCTACCGCTTTTCTTTTCCTCTCCTCTCAGTAACTCTACATGCCGTCTAAAGAAATTATTTTTCATCAGAATGATAAACATGGACAAGATATAGGAAATATCCGTAAATGTTGTAAAAATCAATCATTTGATTAAATTCAACAATAAAATAAAAAAATAAAAATATATAAGCAATCAAATACCCCTAATGTACATACAAAGGATGTTTGCAAGTCACCTCAGAGTTCCATAACCTCATAAAGAAATATGCCATTTGGCCTCATCCCTCTATTTGGTACCGAAATTCTTCTGTGACTTGCAATATCCTTATAACCCATGGTAGAGAGTACTTTATCCCATCCATAAAGCCTCACCCTTTCTCCCTATTTTCCAGAACTCACCTTTCCCCTTCTAAAGCCTTAATTTCATCCAAAGTTATCCTTTTGGTGGTTTTTGCTACATCGCCGTGCCCTGACACTGAAACCACTAGCACTTCACAGGGAAATTCAGCCATAGTGTGCTTTAGGAGAAGTCTGAGAAGGCGTGCACACAGACTCGTCTCTAACAAGGAGATTGGCATAGACTTGTAAATCACTATTGAAATGTATTTGCTCAGGGCTACTCATCCTTTCATCCTTTTGAAGTTCAAATTGTATCCTACCATTTACCTTGCATCAGTATTTCCTGGTTTCTCCAGTTCACATTTGTAGTGATTGTGGTAACAAAAAATCACATGTGAAGTTTAACTAATCACATGTTAACATTTTGGCCCTCATTCTGAGTTTGGCGGTAGTTTGGTGGAATTACAGCTGTATTACTGCCAAATAGAATTACTGTTACCACCACTTGGTCCCGTTGATTTACTCCAGGATTACACATTTTGGTAGGTGGTGTAAATACCCATTTTCTGGAGTCCATACGACTCCAAGGGGATTTGGAAAGAATTACCACCAGTGGTAATTCTGCCGATTTTGCAGATTGTTCAGCATTAAGGTGGGGGATTAATCTCAAGCATTTTGCTGGAGGTAAATCCGTGTCTCCAAGGCCAAACCCTAAGTTTGGTGGCACAAGAAAAGTGGTGGTAATTCCATTACCGCCACTTTTTTACCTCTCCGCCATACTATTTTTTTGCTTCCTTTTTGGTCTTGTTCGCTCATCATAAAGGTGCACCCACCTACGTTTTCAAGCTAACCACATTTGAAAGTTATTATAAACAGTTAGAGATAATAAATTGCGCTGGAGAGTTTTTGGTCATTTGTTGGACATTCTGAAAAGTTGACAGTATTTTACTGTACGATAGGTTATCACCTGGTTGCTGATCTGACTTTCCATTTCTTCAAAGCAAGGATGATCTTTCAATCGTGCTTTGCAGAATCCTCGCCTGCAGAATTCAGCAGTGCAGCACCCTTTAAAGCCTCCATCCTCAAGGAGAGCGCAGACCTTCATCCAGACACTGGAGAACATGGCTTTCTCGATTTATGAAATATGATCGCAGGGATCATTTCTCTGTGGCGGCTGAAAGGGCACGAGCGTACAGAAGCTGGGAACAGTCCGCCCCTCGGTGTTTTTCATCAGGGCGCCTAATCTGCCAGAAAGCGCAAAGAGCAAATTGGGCAATTTAGAAGCTAGAGCATCTGCAATCTTGGAAAGAAAATGTATGCACATTTTCCTGGAGGTAATGTGATGGAAGCCCGGGAAAGAAATGTTGAAGGAGACGTAGAGGAGATCATGGTTTATGAATATTCGCTTTCAGATGGGGCCTTTCGTTTGACTTCATAAATATTAAAAACCCCTGTGTTTAAATTGGGTAGATTTTGGCTATAAATATATATAGGAGTGTGAGATAAAGATGCAAGGTTGCACATTATGAGCTGTCATATGTGACCAGGCCCATGAATCAAAAGCTGATTTTGCACTAGGAGCACTGGAGGATATCTCCAGGAGAGAAGCAATGCGCTGAAAGCGGCTCCACCTTGACAGGATGGTCACAGCCAGCGGATGCCTGTCCCTGAAGTGTACAGTTCAGTCTCAGAGTGGCAGCAATGTGCAGCTACCTCAAACGCCCAATCAAGTAGGGAATCCAGTAGCACTCACGGTGCCCGGGTAACTAGAATGTGGAATCAGGAAGATTATTTGTTATCTAAGCATGTTTTTGCTTCATGTATGTTTGCACCTGTGCAGCAACCTTTTTATGTGGCCATAGGGCAGTGTGTGTCCACGTCTCTTTGTGATTGAGGTCTGCTGATGCAATCAATGTTCTTAAGGAAATTATGGAATAATACGCGAGGTGTCTTGCCCTTCGCACAATCTTCCAAGATGGTGTGATTTTGTAATAAAGTGGACAGTGGTCCTACCCTGCACACAGTCATCCAATATGGCGTCTTTTTTAAAAATGAAATGGTCAGTGGTCCTGCCCTAAGCACAAGATTCCAAGATCGTGTTTTTGTTGTTGTAATAAAGTGGACAGTGGTCCTGCCCTACACACAATCTTGCAAGATGGTGTATTTTGGAATAAAGTGGACAGTGGTCCTGCCCTGCACAAAGTCACCAAAGATGGCGATTTTGTTTAAAATGAAGCGGACAGTGGTCCTGCTCTGCACACAATCTTGCAAGATGGTGTTTTTTGTAATAAAGTGGACAGTGGTCCTGCCCTGCACACAGTCATCCAAGATGGCGTTTTTTGGAATAAAGTGGACAGTGGTCCTGCCCTGCAAAGAATGTTGCATGATGTTTTTTTTTAATAAAGTGGAAAGTGTTCCTGCCCTGCACACCGTCATCCGAGATGGCGTTTTTTGGAATAAAGTGGACAGTGGTTCTGCACTGCACACAATCTTGCAAGATGGTGTTTTTTTGGAATAAAGTGGACAATGGTCCTGCCCTGCACATAGTCTTCCAAGATGGTGTTGGAATAAATTGGACATTGGTCCTGCCCTACACACAGTCATCCAAGATGGTGGTTTTTTGTAATAAAGTGGACAGTGGTCCTGCACTGCACACAATCTTGCAAGATGGTGTTTTTTTGGAATAAAGTGGACATTGGTCCTGCCCTACACAAAGTCATCCAAGATGGCGGTTTCTGGAATAAAGTGGTCAGTGGTCCTGCCCTGCACACAGTCTTCCAAGATGGTGTTTTTTTGGAATACATTGGACATTGGTCCTGCCCTGCACACAGTCATCCAAGATGGCGTTTTTTCTTTTAAAAAAAATAAAGTGGACAGTGGTCCTGCCCTGCACACAATCTTGCAAGATGGTGTTTTATGGAATAAATTGGACAGTGGTCCTGTTCTGCACACATTCTTCCAAGATGGTGTTTTCTGGAAAAATGTAGGTAGTGGTCCTGCCCTGCACACACTCATCCAAGATGGTGAGTTTGGGAATAAAGTGGACAGTGGTCTAGTAGGGACAAGCCTTAATAAACATGCTGGGGCTGGTTCCTAAAGACGTTGCTATAAGTAACTCTGAGAGGGCTAGTCAATTCAAAAAGAATATATTATGAGTACCTTTGACTTACTTCTGCCTTACTTTTAGCAATTTGAGGTACTTTGCAGATCCTGAGAGTGTAAATGCTAGACCCTAAGGCATTTTAGCACATTGAGGTCCTACACAGATCCCGAGAGTGTAAATGCTAGACCCTGAGGCATTGTCGCACATTGAGGTCCTGCACAGACCCAAAGTGTGTAAATGCTAGACTATGAGGCATTGTAGCACATTGAGGTTCTACGCAGATCCCAAGAGTGTAACTGCTAGACCCTGAGGCATTGTCGCACATTGAGGTCCTGCACAGACCCTGAGTGTGTAAATGCTAGACCCTGAGGCACTGTAGCACATTGAGGACTTGCACAGCCTCTGAGTGTGTACATGCTAGACCCCGAGGCATTGTAGCACATTGAGGTTCTGCACAGATCCTGGGAGTACAAATGTTAGGTTATTATGCATTGTAGCCCATTTGGGTCCTAGGCAGATCCTGAGACTGTAAATGCTAGATTCTAAGGCCTTGTAAGACATTGGGGCCCTAGGCAGACCCTGAAAATATAAATGCTAGATTCTGAGGCATTCTAGCACATTTGTATCCAACACAGATCCTGAGAGTGCGGTGATAGATGTTCAGACATTGAACCACATTGAGGACTTGCACATCCTCTGAGTGTGTACATGCTAGACCCCGAGGCATTGTAGCTCATTGAGGTCCTGCACAGATCCTGGGAGTACAAATGTTAGGTTATTAGGCATTGTAGCCCATTTGGGTCCTAGGCAGATCCTGAGACTGTAAATGCTAGATTCTAAGGCATTGTAAGACATTGGGGCCCAAGGCAGACCCTGAAAATATAAATGCTAGATTCTAAGGCATTCTAGCACATTTGTATCCAACACAGATCCTGAGAGTGCGGTGATAGATGTTCAGACATTGAACCACATTGGGGACCTACGCAGATTCTGAGATTATAAATGCTAGACTCTAGGGAGTTGTAGCACATGGGGTCTTGGCCAGATCCTCTAGTGCCACGTTAACTGCTTTTTTCAGTTTCGTTTTCAAATTAAAAACAAAAGCAAAAGGAAAGAGGTGATGACTGGAAGGTTTTGAATACATTTTATCCTCTGGCATTGCTCTGGGCAACCCTGCAGACCATTGTTCTTCACCTCCCAAGCCATTACAATAGGGCAAAGACCACATGCAAATTAGGCTTATTCCCAACCCAAAAGGGGCAGTCCAGCCCGAACGGCTTGGTCACATTCCTTCTGCACCAGACAACAAGGAGCCCCAGACATGTTTCGGCCTCGTTGAGCCTCATCAGTGAGATGTAGATCAATTCTAAACCTTCCAGGCATCACACCTTTTGTTTTGCTGTATTTCAAAGCCATTCTATGCAGGGACTACGTAGCAAGAAAGGTGCAACCCGCACGTGATACACACATACATGGGACCTTCTATAGTGCTAATTATACATGGCCAGCCAGGTGTGACCGAACAATTACCTATGCATGTGCATGGCATACCTAAAGGGACCAGCAGTCGCTTCTAGAAGTGTTTTCCAGAAGGGATAGGATTGCTATGGGTGCTTTTCATCGCAGCCCTGCTAAGGCGCCCTGAAGAAGAGCTGGAATGCAAAAGTACACACAACCCAGCAAGATACACACAGGCCAGTGTTTACTTTATAGAGGCACAGACTTGAGGCCAACACATGTGTGGTTCCACTGCCTTTGTCCCCGCTCCGAGCCTCCCCACGGCTGAGAGGCTGCCTTGGCCCCCCCGCCGGGGATTCAGGTAAGTCTTTTTTGAATTTTTTTATTTTTCCTTCTCTTCCCTCCCCACCCTCCCACCCGCCCCCCCCCCCCCAACTTACTTTCTTGATCCTGCATCCCCGGCGGGGGACAAGGGAGGGCTCCAGCCGCGTGGAGACTCGGAGCGGAGCCATCCCCGCTCTGTGCCTCCACACGGCTGGGGGCTTCCCTCGTCCCCCGCCGGGGACGCAGGTACTTTTTTTTTCCCTCCCACTCGCCCCTCCCAACCCCACTTACCTTTTTTTTAATCCTTTTTCCGGAGCGGACGACATGGAAAGGGAAAACAGACTCCGTTTTCCCTTTCCATGGCGGCGGCCATTCTATTGGTAATTTTATTTTCTGTGCCAAAATGCCGCAGCGTTGAAACGCCGCAGCGTTTCGGGACAGAAAAAAATTGCTTTTACTACCCCGGTCACACAAATTTTGCGGGCCGGGATACTAATAGCAATAGAACCCAAGCGGCGGGGGCATTACCGACTCGGTAATTCGCCCTCCGCTCGGTTTCTATTGCTTAACTAGAGACTGATAACCCTGTCAAAGGATAAACCGTGGGTGGCACAGGAATTCTTACTGTTCAATAGCTTCAAATGCCAGCTCAGAGGTCCTATAGTATATATAAAAGGGCTACTGTACCCCCTATGCCATGCATGAGTTAAAAGGAGAGAAGCTGTACACTAACCACAGGTAGCCTCCGCCTTTAACCCCTTTGCGTGTCCTATGGAAATACGTATGAGTCCTATAGATTCGTGTGCAAGCACATCTAATTCAGGGTGCTGGGCAGTAATTTCTGTCCGCACCTAAGATCAGGGGAGCACTATGCTAGATGTTTCTTTTGTCCTGGCACTCTTGTCGCGCACCCTGGGTCCTCAGGTTTTGGGCACTCAGAATGTTCACGACAATGTAGGCGGACATATTCCTCCCTAATTAATGGTAGCGGGATTCCGAGACACCGGTTGCTTTGGCGGTAGTGCCTGTTTCACCCTAGGCGCTTCCTCAAGCGGAGAAGGCCAGGGATTCATGTAAAGGCGCCTGCATTGGTATTTGGATTTGGTGTTTTACAGAGCAGGACCCTGGCTTGGCAGCAACGGGGCACTGCACATATCTTTGCGGGTAGGATATGAGGAAGAGAGGGGGCTTTGCGATGCCAGCAATGGAGTTGGAATGGAATGCAGGAATGCCAGGTGCCTAGTTGGCACCTAGGTATTGACTGCTTTCCAAGGCCTAGGGTAAAGGAGCATCAGCCAGACCTCTGAGAGCCCTGCAATTCCCATTTCCAAGATAAAGACCTATGTAGAAGCTGGCCAGTAGTCTCAAAGAGTCATGTTTTGGCATTGCTCATTTCTGTCCCTGATAGGCCAGCACTTTCATAGCCAGATACGGATGTATAGCGCTGACACAGAGAGATGAAAATAGACGAAAATCACAGAGAAGCAGCAGGATACCTGTAGGGGAAGCCCTTCCCAAGTAAGTGCAGGTCTGGCTTCCAGCTGAAGAGGATAATCAATTCCTAGAGCTTCTGACCTCTTCTAATAAGAGCATAGGATAAAAAAGGAAATCACCCTATTGACTGTGGGACACCCTTCCCCGGGGGTGGGGGGGCGCTGGGGATTGTGATCAGTGTGTTCAACTGGCCCGACTGCAGGGACCAGAACTACAAGATGGCAAGGTCCATCCTGAATCCCCAAGAAGACAGAAGCAGAGCTGCACATACCCCTCAGGCACTCTCCTGTGACTCTAGCAGCATGAGCAGGTGGCAGTGTCTCTGTCGCCATGCCATGGCCCCTATTGCTGCATACATAAAGGTTTGTTTTAGGAACGGGCCCAGGGTGCCTACGGGCAGGGCCACCTGAAATCTAAGACGAGGGAAGGCACTGAGATAAAAAAAAAGTATGGAGGTGAAAGGAGAGTTCCTTGTGGGAAAATTGAAAAAAGGGAGGTGTGACACGGGTGTGCCCTGTGGAAGGGCAACTCTGGGAGTGCAGAATGGATGCGCGTTCAGTAGGGATGGGGCCCCGAGTAGCCCAGAAGAGCAGTGTGGGGGATGCAAGAAACAGCAGAAAGGGAGAGGGAGTCTGGAATGTGGCAGAGACAACTAGTAAACAGGGGGGAGCCGGGCTGGGGAATGTCCAAGAGCAGGAGGAGTGCAGTGGGGTGGCAAGCACATCTACTATAAGAAGACCCTCATCCCTACCAACATTAAGTCACATGGATCAGTGACCACCCTGCCTGCACCATTGAATGGAGCTATTGCCAGCCTTCTAGCTCTTTGGGGTTGTCCATGATGAGAACCTGTTTTGGCACTTTCTGCAAGGACTGTCGTTCTTTGCTTGGCCTCACTTCCAGTCTTGGTAAGAGAACTTCTCAACACGCCCTCCTTGATGACATCAGCTTGAGATGTGGGCGTGCAGATAAAAACATTCCGAGGTAGTCCTTTCTCCGGTGCACCCAGCCCACAGGAGGATTTCGCCTCACAGAGGCCCCGTTGACCTTCTGATGGTTGCAGATTAGATGTTTGCACTGATAGTGTCTTTGACTCGCGATCCCCCTGCATACCATGGTCCATTCATTGCCAGAGCTATTCCTCGTGAGCATTGAGTATTTATGCACACATGTTAGAGTTTGCACACTCTGTGAGTGCTCCCCCACATCACAGCACATGTCATGAGAACTGTAACTGCTGGTCTCTCCTCCATTTCCTGTCTAAGCAGCACATGTGTTTCGGCATGTGAAATACGGTGGTGACTGTGGTCTACATGCAGGATCTTCTGCCTCCAGCATTTCGTCACCCGCGTCATTTCCCCTCCCCCCTCCTTTTGATGCTGCTTAATGCCCACTTATCAGCATTTCTAATCAAAGTTTTTTCGTCTGTGCCTCCATTTGGATGGCCCAACCTCTTCACAGCTATGGAAAGGGCAAAGGGACTCCCATTTTGGTGTACCTGTTCCATTGGCTTCTGTAGCTATTTCAGATTGGCAATCTCTCTCACACTTGAGCAGTTTAATTGTTGGTGGGGTGCTGATTTCCATAATGCCTTCTGAGGTAGACTATAACGGGATGCTAATGACCTGCCTATTTTAACAAAATGCATGTAAAATGTAAGTCAGGATAGTATTAACTATGATTTACTTAGGGTTTGTTTCAAGGTAAGCCATAGTCATGGCCTAAAAATTGAAAGACCAGTGCCTTTTGCCCTTTTTTATGACAAATTTCTCTGGGAATGTGTATTTCCAAAGTTAAAGTAATTTGGTGTCATCAATGTAGGCCAGCTATTGCCAGACCTGCTAGTTATGTTTTCTGTACACAATTTCATAGCGCAGTCTTATGGAGTTGCACATTATTGTAAGGATCCATCAGTAAGATTCGCTAGAATTATTGAAACTGAAAGAGATCCGATGCATCCACCGCAACACATGTCTTTGCTCCCATTTGAAATTGATCTAATTCGGCTGAACACCCTACATCCAATTTAAGGAATGTGAGTTGTTATGTACTTCATGTCAGAGCTTCCTCTGCATTTTGAATTTTGATTCTTCTCTTTTGCTCCCACTATCCTTGCAATTGTGTAAGGGCACGCTCATTTCCCCCATGAACCAACCCTATCTAACTAACCCTCACTCATGACCCCAATGTATATTTGTGCCACATTCGAAATGGGATTGGTAATACATTTTCAAAGTAAGGGAGGCTTTCATCAATTTTCGTACCAGTATTTTAAGAACCTCAAATGCTTTTGGCATTCACCCGATTCATTAAAATATTGCACCATTTACCATAATTCCTCTCGATACTGCTGTCTTCTCAAAACCTTGTTAAGGAATACAAATGGGAAAGACATCAGCTGGTCGTTCTCCAATACTTTGACTCACAACTTTCCTGCCAACTTTTTAGACTTTGGTCTCACTTCATCCACTCCATGTGATATTATGACCTAGCAACAAATCAGATAAGATGTTGAAGTCGCAGTATTTCACTCCCTATGTTTTGAATTTGAGAGTAACATGATTTATTGAAGTAAAATATGTAATTCCCATACCAAATGCGGGTATTTTTTGTTTGAGTCAAAATGCATTTTTATCTCTAAAACAGATATCTTTTTTATAAAACATACTTCTTAACATCTAGTAATTCATGCAAATTAAACTTTGCATTTTTATCTTTGAAGGTTCTCTTAAGATCACACAGTAATAATATTATACTTTATTCCCGTAGCACATCTCTCTTGGTACCTCAGATCCTATTGTTTTTTTTATTTTTGACTTTTAATGTGGCAATAAGACCCCAGGCGGCGGGCCAATACCACACCAGGTAATGCCCCCGGGGGCCGTTGTTACAGGCCCGAGCGTAGCGAGGGCCTTAACAAAGCCCCGGGGGCAAAACCATGGGCGGTATTGGCCCGCTGCCGAGGGTCTTATAGCAATTAGTACCCCGGCCCGTTAGACCGGGGTACTAATGGCATTTTTTTCTTTTTCGAAAAACCCGTTTCGAAACAGAAAAAAAAAAAGGTTACAAAAAATGGCCGCCGGGAAAGGGAAAACGTAGTCCATTTTCCCTTTCCATTGCGGCCATCGGGAGCAGACGTGCTGGGAACAGAAGTGATTCCAGCACGTTTGCTCCCAAGAAAAGAAGAAAAAAGAAAGTAAGTGGGGTTGGGAGGGCAGGGATGGGATAGTTTGCGGTGGAGGGGGATGGAGGGAAAAATAAACTTACTTCAGTCCTCGGCGTGGGACTAAGGCAGCCTCCAGCCATGGGGAGGCTCGAGCGGGGATTGCCCCCTTTTGAGCCTCCTCATTGGCTATGGGGCTGTCACGCCCCTCGCTGGGAACAGAGTACCCGGCACGCATGGCGTACATGGGAATACCGTGTGGTATGGCTCGGAAAAGACGATATTAGTTGCCGTTGATTGACCGTCAACTGACACTTTAAAAAAAAAAAGTATTCATAAAAAAGTATGCTTCCAATACACATGAATATTAAACATCACATACCTTCAAGGATAAACATATTAAAATACACATCAATATATTAAGTATTAAAAACTACCACAAATCATCATTATAACCTTAAGCAAACATAGTCTTATCATATTAGTGGCAGTTACATGTTATATCTATTGGACGTGTAATCAATTGACACACACAATACCAACAAGACAAATCCATTACGACAAAAAACAACACAACACACACAACGATAAATAAAACATAATTAATAAATTAATAAAAAATTAAAAAATAAATAAATCACTCATATAAATTATTGAAAGGCCTCCATAATGAGAGATGTACTTTGTCATGATCTTTATTTAATAGTAGTACTTTCTCATATTTTGATAATATCTGCATCTCCACTATCCAGTCTTCTGTAGTAGGCTTTTTTCTAGTTTTCCAAACTCTCAGAATTAACTTCACATCAACCACCAAAGCCTTATCAATCCATCCTCCATCTTCTTTTGCAATTGAGCACCTCCCATTACGTATCAGTAGGACCATATGCGCAGCTGACCTAGGCAGAGTTATATTTAAAACCATGTCTTTTCTATCCAAAACCTCCTCCCAAAAAGTATGCACGAGTGAACAACTCCAAAGTAAGTGTAACAGTGTTCCTGTGTTATTACCACATCCCCAACACACATCATTGTCTATCAGTTTTAGTTTAAACATTCTTGTCGGGGCCTAATAAAGTCGCCCAACAATTTTGTGTCTTATAATCTCCGTAAAACACACACACATGCACACACACACGCGCACCCACACACACTCATACACACATCTGAGTCATGACAACAAGGGACAGATTTTTGGTGGCTTTTATGAGTTTGATTGCTTTTTCCATGCAGGATTTATAAAATACTTGTTTGCATTTCTATCTGCCTTCCACTGGGACCTGCCTGTCTTTGAGCACTGTGACCTTGGATCCATAACTAAGGGTTATATGTTCCTATTCACTCACTAAACTGTGGGATATTTACCATGTATGTCTGTCATGTTTTTTCCCTTACTAACTCCCCACATATCTTCACGATAGTTTAGTTCCATTTGAAATTGCACTTGATGTCTATATCCTAGTAGGCAATATCCTTTCTCAGACTCAGATCTGTCGTGTAATCTCACACTGACCAAATGCCATGCATTGCTCAGTTCACCCCAAAATGTGAATGTGCTCAGCAGTTTAAGCCAATGACGGATTTAGAACGTTCGCTCATTATTCTTCCACGCTCTCTTACAGCAACGTCTATGGTGAACACGATTGCCAACATTCATATCTGTCTCCCTTATCATCTCATCCATAACATATGAGTCGTAGGTGTTGTACCTTCATGTTGAGGTGCTTTCTGAATTTGCATGTTGGCAAGCCTTGTGCACTTAGTTCATACATTTCCTTCCATCACTTCCTTCCACCCCCGACTTGGATACCCCTCATTCTTGAGTAGTGCCCCCTTCTCTTGCATTTCTGACACCAAGACACAGCGAGACTCTGTGGCATTGACTAGTAGCCTAAATTCATGATAGAGCCACCGCAAAAGCAAACACCTTTAGCCTGTACCTTAAATATCTTACATTATTGACAACAACTTGAACTGCTTTCCTGAGATCACGTTTCCCAACAGGACCATATACTACTTTTACTTCGTGCTTCTTTTCCAATCCCTTCATATCATGAACATGTCTCCTTTTAATTCATACTTGTTAAGCATTTGCTGGTTCACTCCAACGCCATGGCCAAAGCCATGACTCCCGGAAGTCTAGGATGTCTAGCAAGCATCGTTCCTGGATCTTCTAACGAGACATGGACATTATTAGACCACCAGGCTGCTTTGCTTCTTTACTCTGAGTCTATAGCATTCTGACTTCCCTTCTTCGAATGCTTCTTTGGATGCCGTTAAAGTGCACCCCGCGCCATTAGCCGACAAATAGTCGATGCGGCACGAAAGGTGTTTCAAAAGGCGAGGTGACGATGCTGCACAACATGGGGGTGGGGGTTGAGGGGATAGCCCGCACATAGGGTATGTAGGGTGTATGGATTTGCTTGATGGCGGGTTAGGGAAAGAGGGTGAAGTAGTGATTGTGTGGACATGGTTGTCTCGGGAACCCCATTATAAACTGCAGCAGATTGCTAGTGGCATCTTAGATAGTTGACGCAAGTCAAAGCACGGGTTAGTTGTTGCCCTGCAGGTCAAACCTGGTGCACAAGTGTTCTCTTTGAGCTGGCAATTTTGGAGACAAGTCAGCTTCATTTCTACCAAAGGGATTTCGCAATAATGCCTTCAATATAAGTGAGAACATACAGTGTATTGCATTCGAACACAGTCATATTCAGCACATGGAATCAATTAAGACTTTTGGTATCTTCTATCCCAGTGAAATTACGCTTCATACACCACAAGATTTACTCAGCCTATCAGCATTGATAGCACACTACCCATGCGGTTACCATCGGGCCCCGCACATAACCACTTGTGGCTTCATGATTGGGTCTTGAGACGTCCCATATTTTTCACGACACCTTCACCTTTTCCCACCCGAGCTATGCCCGTGGCTGTGCCAGTACTGGAGTGCATGGTAAAGGCACAAAGCAGTTCCAAATGATCCTCAGCTTCTTAGCCAGAGAAGTATTCTCTCCATCTATGCACCATCCGTACGGCGGCGGGATCCTTGAGAGCTCCGAATGAACTCTCATCAATAGCTTCCAATGCCAGCGTACTCTCTGCTGAGGTCTGCTGGGACTATCCGGGGACATAACAGGATCTACCTCTTGGGGTTCAGTATGGCTCGTGCTGGAATTCCTTTTTCCTCGAACACGATATTTCCAACTTACAGCAAAAGGTGAATGCTACATTACCCACCATCCGGATGGATCGGGAAATGATGGCTACTGTATCTTCTGCTTAGCGCCCCAATTATATAGCTTAAGGAATGCTTTCTTCATTTAGTAATTCAGCAAAGTATGCTCCTTCAATTATCTCAAATACCTTTAGATTTACTCTATACGTAAAATTCTTTGGATCATTGCCTTGCGTTTGTAGGTATGCCAGCTCCTCCTGCTAGCTTACGAGTCGACCAACATTTCTGCTGACGATTTCCCCTACATCATCCAGTTTTTTCTCTACTTCTTCTCCATGGCGGGTCAACTGTGCCAGCTTTGTTTTAGTGCCCTGGAGATGGTGTCATACTCTCCATATTGAAATGTCCTGCACACTAGGAGACCTTTGCCCCTCTTCTTATATTTCATACTCCTTCCCCTTCTTCACACTCCTCACTTACTAATGCTGGAATGGTCGTTTCACGGCCAACATTTCCCCAGAGGATGGAGGACAGGTTTCTCCAGGCTGGAACACTATCATCTCCTAGAGATAGCCACAGGCATTGTTATGACTTCACTGGTAGAGGTCACCCTACTAGGCTTGGACCAGACACTGACATCAGATGTGTTCTCTTTCACTGAACTGTGTGTCATTGCCTTCATTACCTGCTGCAGGTCGTGTGTTAGTTCCTTGTTCACCTCCTTGCGGTGCCTCTTATCCTTTCCTAACTGCCTGGAGTATTATCCCCTCGTCTGTTTTGCTATTCTCCAAGGCAGTTGCTGGTATCTCGGTTCAGTTCAGTTTATTTGAAATAATCCATACTGCATAATCAAAGCGTATAGAAAGTGGAACACATGTATAACAGCCATTACACACAGCGGCCCCATGCAGCGGCGCCTGAATAAAGGTCCATGGGAAAATCGCTACAAGCAGCGCTATCATTAAACAGCACTTACAGAAAAAGACCGAAGAGAAAAATTAGACAATGTAAACATCTAATATAATGAATGTGGATCGCTTGAAAATAGCATGGCTCTTCTTTTCCAAACTGATTGGAAAAAGCAAAAGTGCAGCCGGTTCTTCTGATGGTGACAGTAGTGACCAAAAGGCAGGTCCCCAGTGCCTGTGCCCGAAACCCCTCTGCATATTCTGGAGATAGTACCTGCGCAAGTCATTATATAAGGGACAAAAAAGTACTAAGTCAACAAGGGTTTTGTTGATGCCACAGAAACAGCCTGTACTGAGTGAAGACTGCGCTGCCAACCATTGACAGCTTTAGCCTCTAAAGCATGACATATGGCACGAGTCAAACAGGCCCTGGGATTCTTGCTGCTAACGAAGGTGAGATGCAGACCCACCCTGTATCGAGGTGAAAGTGGACGATGTCGTATAACGGAGGGCTTATGAGAACAGTGATCCTCCCTGTTACTATATTATAACGCGGCTTGAAACACATTGTGAATAGGCGCATTATAAATTACCAACACATAAACAAATACATAAATACATGAATAAGATACTAGCCCAAAGTGAAAGGAACTTCGTTTTGAGAGTTCCGATGGGCATGGTAGCAAACATAGAGGGATTGGCAAAGAAAGATCCCAGACTCACAGACCGAGCAGTTTTTTTTATATCTAAACCAGCCACTCAATCCTTTGATAATTGCTCAAAGTGAAAATATGTCTGAGCAGAAATGTACTGAGCGTGTGCTCCTGGCAAAGCCAAAATGAATGCCAACACAGTACAGGTTTGATCAACAAGGAGTCAGAGAAGAAAGCTTGACCAGTCTCGGAATGTATGCTGATGTCGACGGGTATGCAACCAGTAAACGAGTCTTCTTGCTTTGGAGCGCCCCCAATTTGCTGTGCCACCATAGCATACTTCCATAAGCTCCTGATCACACCCCTTTACCGTTATAGGCAGGTAGCATATGTGTGACAGATGAGTTACGTAAGGTTTTGGCAAACCTAAATAAACTGCCAATTGCCTGGTACTTCTTCATTCTCCTCATACCTATATTATCTTTCTGTGTGAGCTGGCCATTTAAAGCTCTACCCAAGTACTCAAAATGCAGACAAAAAGAGAGTTTTCTAGCCCTGTAAGACTCTTGGATTGTGCTGCACATTCTCTCTATGTTCAATTTGCCAGGGAGTCTGGGTAGGTGGTTGGACAGACGAGAAGGAGTGCTGTCGAAGAAAGCCCCAGGCTTGCCCCTCGGAGTTCCGCAGCAAGCAATCCGAGTGGAACTGGGCCCCTCACCTCTTTGGCAGCTTTGGTGAAGCTGAATAGGGGAACACTCTACAAGAAGATAGTAAAGGCTACAGAGCTCTCACTCCTGACAGTACTCCAGAGAGCCATGGCAGAGGAGGCAGCCCCGTTACTGAGGAATTTGTAGGCAACCAATACCAATCAGATTGTATCTAACTGTGAAGACCCTATCGGAGTTCTCCTAAACAATCTGAAGAAACGGGCACAAGCGTGGCATTCTGCTAGGAATTACAACCACATTGAGAAGTTGGAAAGTTTAAATAGATTTGCGCAATGGACCTTTCAGTACCTAAAGCCTCAACCATAATTCAGTCAATTCCCGAATTCTGCCTTTAGAGGAACTACTTCTGGTACTGAGACTGAAACAAGTGAAAAAAAAGAGCGATTTCGGGGGGCCTGGTTCAAGGTCGCAGTAGAAGGAAGATGTTGTAGGCTCTGTAATAATCGGGATGTTTGGGAAATGTCCAGACATCTGATGGTGGGATGTGAAGCACTCATTAAAATTCCTACATACCATATATGCCCCTTTGTAGAAGGAGAAGGTGTAATAGGTTTGCAGCACTGTTCGGTCCGGTGTTTGAGATAGTCGAGTGTTTATCTCTCTTTAGCTGTCATTAGATTTTGGAGAGAAATAGAAAAATAATTTGTTCAAAAGATGAATATTTGGAAGAATAATTGTATCTTATTTATCATGGGTAAAGTATCAACAATTAACAAATGCCACAGATGGATGAACAATTTAATGTAAATATGATGCATGATAGTTTTTATATGTCTCGTTTTGCATCGTTTTTTTTTTGTACGTTTGTGTGAAAAGTTGTTTCGTAACTGAAGCACACAAAATAAATAGAAAAATATAATGAGTTCACTTTAGGCCCCAAAATGAGAGATAAAGGTCACATAACCCTCTACTAGAGTCTGTAGGGCTAACAGAACAGTGTCATCGGCATCAAGTGGAAAGGTCTTTTTCATTTTCACGCAAATGAAAAAGACCAATTTAGAAAGACCACTCGGCGAACACTCAGAGAGGTCTTTCTAAATCTTTACTGTCACGCCAATGCCGCACAGGGCTGCGTGCAGGTGCTGACAGGCTGACCGAGATGGGCAGGAGGGGAAGACGGGTTTTAGGCAAGTGTGTGTTTGCGTGCGTGTGTGTATGCAAGGGGACCAGGTTTGTGGTGGGGAGGGGGCTGGGGAGAAGGAGTGCGTCTGCGTATTTGTGTGTGTGCTTGTGTGTAATTTTATGTGAGGCGGGAGGGCTGGATAAAATGAGTGTGTGTGTTTGAGACAGGGTTGGGGTGAGCCAAAGGTTGAATGGTGTTCGGGGGTGAAATCCACAATTTCAAAGGTGTGGGGTGGTGTTTCGAAAACGAAAGGCACACAATAGGGCAGAAAAAAAACCTGTCCTTTTTTTGTGCTGCCTTTAATATTTGAGACAATCACATAGAAGTGTGTCATCGGCATAACTTTAAACTGGCAACTTTCTACCATCACAATGGGGTGTATCTGCACCTAATTCCTCCAAAACAATGGCAGACGATTAATGTCTAGATTATGAAGAAGCGGCGTGAGCACACAGCTCTGCAGAAGCCCTTCCTCCACATTCATGCTACTGCTAATGTCACCCTCCTACCATTCCGAACACGGACCCTTGAATCTACGTGCACAGAGACCCTCCAGGAACTGGCAATATTGGCCCAGGGATGCCCTTTCAGTCGAGAGACCACTACAGAAGACTCCTGCCCACGTGGTCGAAAACGGAGCTTACATCCATAAAGGCCATGTAGACAGGAGTCCTCATGATAGAGACATGCTTTGAAAGAACCAAATACAAGTTAGTACATTGGTTAATTGTTCCCATACCCAGCCTAAGCCAACTGTGGGTTAAAAAGAACATTATGCTCAGCGCCCAGATGCCTGTGGGTTTCGGCGCGCTCCATAAATGTCTAAATAAATGAATAAACACAGACCCGCTCCTCTAACCTTCTCATAACGACACGAGAGAACATTTTGATGCTCCATCTAACAGAGTGATCCTCTGGACGATTTGACATACCAGCACATAGTTGTCCTTGCTTCTGCATTGTCAAGCCCCACACAGGTATCCAGTCTAGTTGTTTGTAGGCCAAGAAATACATCTTTACCTTTTCACCTAATAGACATTCACTTAGTTCAAGGGTTTTCTGTCCCCTCGAAAAGGACTCTAATGCCCCCCCCCCCGCCCCCCTCCCCGATTTATCCTATTATTGTACATGTAGATATAACGTTCTGGGTGGAGACTTGACAGCAAAGCGGTGCCTGTGCTCCCTCTATGTCTACTGCTGGGCTGGCAAGGCTACTTTTAATTGGCTTCCATCTCTTGCACGCAGTGAGTACTCCTGGTCTTTGATTGGCCTAGGAGAGGATTCCTTATAAACAGTGTGCTCAGGCCTTACCTTACTGGTGTATTGCAATCTCAAGGGTGCAGTGCATAGGCAGGCCTGCTAAATACAGCATGTAATACTTCTTTTGCCACTTAAAATCTGTATTCTTATTTTCTCTGCATGGATCTTTCCTCAGGGTAACCATCTTAATTTCAAATCTGTCTATAAAAATCAATACAAGAGAAACAATGCACTGCGTCTACTCATTATATCAAATTGCAATAGCTCGGCCAGTTCACAAGCCTCAAAACTAGAAAGAACGCCTGTCAAGTGAATTCACTAGAGCCTAGCTTTTGACAGCTCATTATTACTGTGGCTCTGACTTCTGACCGCTCTTATGCCACCAGCACGTGCTGTCTGCTGCTGAGAACGCTGGGCCATTACAGGGCCCCAGGACTTTCTTTTCACAATGTCCCTACCTAAGCAGCTCCACTGCCAGGCTTGAAGGATGCTCCAAATGCCCATCAAGGTCTCCAGTGGTTACTCACCATACTGACACTCATACCAACTAAACCCATATGCAGAGGGCAATTGAACAGCCCTCCCAACAACATCAAAAAACCACAATGCTACTCCTCTCCAACCAACTTATATATCACAGTTCTGATCACCACATCCTCGCACCAAAGGCACACCCGGATCTCCCCTGTGAACACAATCGCACTTGCCTTGGATCACCCGTAGAATAGACTGACAGCATCCGGCTACTTCCAGTCTGTAGGCATCAATTTTTTTTTTTTCCTTCTCCCTCCACACTCTCCTTTTGTTCCCCCTTCCATGCACTCCTCCCCCTTCTCCCTCTACCCTGCACTTGCACGTTCTCAATGTCACTGGGCCTAGTAAGATTGTTGTTTTTGTTCTCCCCTGTTCCCTTTCCCTGCCTGGTCCCGCTCTGAAACACTTGTGTATGAGAGCGATAGAAATAAAATATCAATCAATATCAATCAACACAACAGCAAAGCTATCTTGCATTTTCACTAACCTAAACCATCCCTCCTCCCTTTGAGAGCCATCAGAAACCAAGAGCCCAAATGCCAGGGGAGTGAAGTGTAAAACCCAATGACGTCACATGCACCCTGGTACTCATCCTGAGCTTACTGTAATCGGATGTGGCCTGTTCATTCTGGGGCAGGGGAGCAGGATTTGTCTGCATCCTAACCAGTGACTGGGTACTCTTGCTCTAGCTCTTCTCCCAGTACGGATCGCAGAACCATACGCCACTTCTTAAATGAGTCGGTTCTTATATCTTCGTAAAACATTCAATACATCTTACCGATTTTCTATTTATTCAGTTCACCCTGGCACTCCAATAAAAGAGTGGTAAAGATGAATTTTTAGGGATGTTGTGGATATCACTAAGGATACTTGCCCTTTTCAAATAATTCCTGCATTTACTGCAAAGATGTATTTAAGGCATCTAGAAGTGGCTTTTACAATTCTGTAATCTTTCTGCCGGTGGGTGGGTCATGTTGTTACGATGCGCCAGTAACCTGTTATTGCCAAATCAGAGGGATTCGGATCTGTACGAGCAACCACAGGGGTTCATTACCATTTTGCCAGTGCAGGAAAAATGTCAGTAAAAGTGCTGGTTATTCTGGCACTTTTCCCACACCAGCAAAACACAGGTTTGCCGGTGGGGTCAGTGATTTACCTCTAGTCCTGAGCTGCTGGTAAATCAGGTCCCCACCGGCAAAACAATGCCGCCATTACCTCCATGCAGTCCTATGGGTCTCCATGGAATGGGGATTTCTCACCAATGCTGGCACCTGAAATATCCCAGAAATACCTGGATATCAAGCGCCAGTAACAGTAGGGCAGTTTCCTGGTATACCGTGGGATATGGGAAACCGCCGCAGGAATATTACCTGCGGGATGCCGGGAAACATCTAATGAGGCCCATAGTTTTCAGATTTTATTTTCTCTCAACCTGAGTTTCACAGCTACATTCCCCAGCAGTTCCATACTTATCTTGCACTGCAGGGCTTTGGCCAAAAGAGGGGTGACCGACCACTGGTATAATTCTGATTCTCTCTGCCACTTTTATCAACACTTATCTCTGCAGCATTCATCTTGACAGGAAGGCCACAATAACCAGAAGTCACTCTTCGTCCACACATAAAAGACTTGTTTGGCCCAGTGGCACGCAAACCCAGAAGGTCTGAATTGGCATGACATTAAACCCTTAGAGGAGAGTCTGGAGCCCAAGACATTGCGCAGCGTTCATGGCAGCCATCTTTATTCGGTTCTTTTGCATCCACACAGTAACCGTTTGTTGTCATGCACTATTGAATACGCCCCTTGCTTTTTATTTTGCATTTCACTGTGAATAATATGAATTTTTATCCTCGATAATATCATTTTCTTGCTCAAGAGCCATCTGAGAATGAAACAGGCTGTGTTTGTAGCGCAGCGCGAGCTTCATGGATGGCCCCAGAGGTTGCTGTGAGAAGGTATTTATGCAGTTGGAAGCTGGGCTCCCCAAAACTTCTTTTAGGTCTATTGCAATGTGTGTTCGTAGAGACAGAACTCAAGGCACCGCTCAAATTGTACCCAATATCCCATGGGGTGGAGTAAGAAATTCGAGAGAAGTGATACCAGAAAGACATATTTGCAGTCAAGCCCCTATTATTGGTTCCTATATAAGTCATAATGTCCCCGGATTTGACACCAAGAGCCTCCACCAGATTGTGCCCCTTATCGTGATTAAGGGGAATATTTTTTTAACCAAAAGCACCACATTCTGTGGGTGCCTTCAGAAAACGCCCTACCCACCCGAATGTGATATCCCATAGTGAGTGATGGTTCTGAAGCTATTTGCTTGTGTTGGGATCAAGTTAGGCCCCCCTTCTGCAACCTATGACCGCAGTAATCAGGTGTTCCCCTCTCTGTGTCTACAACTCTCTGGACTGAGGTTAGTCTTATGCCTTGGTAATGGCTCAGTGGAGAAGCGCCTAGACCGTTGGGCTTGGCTGTCCTTGTGGGCAGGACCAGACTGATACACAAGTGAATATTCCTTCCTTGCCAAGGGATCTGATCTGTGATGGTTGCCCCTCCGAAGCGGGCACCATCACGGGAACATAGCATTGGCCCCTCTGAATATTGATCATGAGAATATTGAATATTGATAGAGAGGACTGTGGTGGATGTAAATGACCTATTTGAAGTTAGCAAAGCACTGCCATATCACTGAATATCATGGGAAGACTACGCTAGCTTTTCTTCTCGAATTAAAAGAATTAGAAAACTTCCTGTACCTGCTTTGCAGGAAGTGGCGCCCTGCACTTTTTAGCAAGACCGGTCCTCTTGTAACCTATGACTAAAATGTTGCAGTGTTTACACTCAGGGCTCATTCTTTTGCCACAAAGGCCACGGATGCAGTGCCCTCAACACATGGGAATACCCTGCTCTTCCCAACGACTTGAGAAGATCAGAACACTGAAATGCTCATTCTCATCCCATCAGGGAACTGCAGTAAACATGCATTCTGTGCCTCTTTCTGTGTCAGCCCCCCTCTGTCTGGGTTTCCTAAATGGTGAGAGAACCCCGTCAGGAAACTCTAAATGGGGATTTCCCTGCACGGTTTTCGGCATCGGGGCAAGAACTCAACAAGCCTCCTTGAGGGGTCGGCATAATGAGGCCCACAGCGAGGTTTGACCACGAAAGACTGCGCCACCACATTTTGTGACTGCTATTTTATTATTTTGTGGATTTGCTTTATTACAAACCTTAAACACATAATTAAAAAAAAACACACCACACAAAAATAGTAGCATAAAAATCACATATTAAAAGTATCCTATATAATAAAAGGCCAGATGTATGTTTGCCTGATGCAGTCTTGAGCATTATAGGTTGTCAGAATGCACTTAATGCTCGCTAGAGGGAGCTGTTGCCTTAGGAAATGCAATGGTCCAATTCGCATAGCTTCGCCTGTTGTCGCCGCTAGAGGGAGCTGTAGGCTTAGGATATATCGTGGTCCTACTGTGTTAATTAAAATCTGCACTTTGGCCCAAGTATACAGACCTGTACACTAGACATTCAATTCAATCATCAACACATTTCCACACATTTCCACCACTTTAAGAAGAAGGTACATCATCTACACTTTTTAATTCATAATAGTCATATTAAGATGGTATTGTTTCCACCTCATTCCAAACATGTAGCACTGCAGCATTATCAGTGATGCTCCTGAATATAGCATACTCCAGAAATGATCATTCTTGATGTGCTCCTGATCAGTAACACAAAACATATATCCCTTTGTACACTTTGTGACTGCTAACATTGAGTCATACATAGAACTTAGGGATCGGTCGTCCTTAGGGATCACATGTTTTAGGGTAGCTTTCACTACTGACACCCTTGTATTCACTTCATGAAACAGTAACATGGAAGGGAACCAGGGTCCACCTGGATTCTGGTAACTAACATGACGAGAATCCTGAGAACCTGGTGCTACATCCCTGAACCATGAAAGTGATCGCTGTATTGGTCTGGTACTTTCTGCCAGATCATCCTCTGCTGGAGGGTGTGTGTGACAAATCAACTTCCAGGGCACCACTTGTCCAGGGATGCATATCTGTTTCTAAACCATCAGTCAGCCCCACACCACCTAGGCACTTACAGCTGCTCACTCCCTGGCACTTCCCTTGTGATACACTTAGCACTTACCACTCCACTCCCTCATCCCTTCTTTCTCTCTGCACTTGCACGTTCTGAATTATCACAAGGCCTAGTAGTCTGCCTCTATCTTTCATTATTATATTTGATTTTCATCCCCATGTTCCCTCCATGTTGCCCTGTGGGCACTTTAAAACACAATGTACTTGATGTATAAGCACCTTACAAGTGCACAATAAATACATACATAAATAAACACCTCTAGTACACCATAGGGGATCCGAACAGATTGAAAATACAAGCAAATCATAAACCTCCTTGTCCAATTTTGGTAACGTGGATGGAACAGCAGGCTTATCCCTGCAAGGTCGTGGATCGTTGGTTAGTTGCAACACATTGAAAATACAATTATTACCCTGTGATAAAAGGGGCTGTCCAGTCAAGGTTGTATACAAATATATACTTTATTATTATCACAACAAACAGTTCTAGCACACTACAAAATACAACCCACCCTGTAAAGGAATACAGAGGACAGACAGTTTCAAGAAGGAAACAGGATGCACTCTGGATACTGACAGGAGGGTAGTTGGTAAAGTAATTAATCACAATAGTCAAGGATACTTGGTTTCAACACAAAGGGAGCAATGGGTCGTAAAATGTCTCTAGGGGCCTTTGGAGAAGAACCAGGGGACAGGACCACAATGTACCTTGTGCTTGTAGATGTTCTTGGTACCCGACAGGGTCGAGTTGGTTTCTGGGCACTTTGCAGCTCCTGTAACAGAGTTCAAGATGGGAGACAGCTGCGGGTATCAGCGGAAGGAAGTTCGGCAAACGAGGCTGGAAAAAGAGTTGCTGGCAGACATGCATGGAGGCTCGGTGAGGAATCTTTGTCCCAGTGCTGGTTGTTGGGTCTGAAGCACTTGTCGAGGCATCTCAGATGACATTAGCGACTGTGGCATGACAACTGTCAGCGGTGCAGTCAGTTGCAGCTCGAGGGGTTCAACTGGCTCAAAAATGTCCTTTAAGGTGGATGCTGGTTGATGCTTGTCGATGCACTTCTCCTAGCTTCTCCACTGGGCTTGTGTCAACCTTTAAGGCAGATGTCACAAAGCTGAGGAGAGTGTTGCAGGCAATGGCCTTGTCCTTGGTTTGATTCAGAGACTCTCTGGAACTTCACACCTAAGAAGCTTGCTGCAGAACCTAGCAGGGCATGCTGTGTACTGTCTGGGTACAGGTTCTAGAGCTGCTGGAGGGTCCTCTGGATTCAGTATCTCTCTCTGCTGTTCCCTGTGAGATATTTAGGGGAGAGATCTTGCTTCCCTCTTTGGAAATCCTGGCCTTCCTTCACTGGTGGAAGCTGTAAGGCAGACTGTACCTTCAGCCAGGGTCCAAACAAGTTCTTCTTGTTAATACTTGCAAAGTCTTTGGACAAGAGGGGCTCATTCCTCTTTTAAAGCCATATGGGCTCCAGTGATTGGTGGGGGCTAAGCCTAACTTAATGAACCAATCCTGGGTCCCCACCAACAATCTCTTGTCTATTGTGGATCAAAAGGTCTCTCTAGATAATGGGGATCTCTGTGGTTCCTGATTAAAGTGGCATGTCTCTCTTGAGGCTGTGGCAGGACCAGACTTTCTGTCTCCTTCAAATCACACATTCCTATCTTCTGAAAGGGGTTTCTGAGCGGGGAAATCCACTCATTCCCAGACATGACATTTCACTGTCCATTGATGTTAAAGGTGGGAGCTGGATTCCGGTTGACACAGAGCACATCAAAGGTTGTTGGTGTTTCCTGTCTCCTTTGTTCACTTCTGCAGCTGGGCTCCATGTGGGCCTGCTTGAAGTATACTGTATTAGTATGCTAATTATGTTAATTGCTGCCACCATTCTGCAGTGCTTACACAAAAGGACAGGGTGGATCCATGGAGCCTTAGATAGTTAATTAGGCTGGCCATGGCAGGAGGAAGATTTTGCCCTCGCCCTACTGAGAGACAAGGTGTAATCCTGACTGTCATATCCCAACTAAATATGACAGGGTAACAGCACCAAGAGTACACATGTCTATGGGTATGTCGTGCAGTGAGCATTGGAAAATGTGTGCGGGTTAGCCCCACACATTTTCCAGAGGCTGATCTACCATCATTCAATTTCATACAAAATTTCAAAGAAGCCAGGCGAGCGCACACCCACCCTGCTGATGGTCTAATTCCTCACAGTGTGTCTGTGCCAGTCTCAGCTCTGCTTGAAAAGTGCTTGTCTATCATGCAGCATTGTTATGTGCCAATTCTTACTCTGAATTATGATCCCAAACATTGCCAGTTGAATCCTGCAGAAAGCATGCAACTCTCTGATGCATTTCTTGATTTGTATTTTTGGCTGTGGAGCAAATAGAGCCCACCTGGACTCTGTCCTATAATGGGACAGATGCTGAAGTGGATGCTATATTTCTTCTCTCCAAACCCCACTTGAAACCTATGAGATTTCTATTCTAGCAACAGCTAATGTACTCTGATGTCAACCCGGCTCTGTGCATGATATGCAAATAATCTAATTATAGACTCCCACCCCTTGGTGAAGCAGTTCTCAATAGTGTGATTATAATTCCACATGATGCTTCTTGTGGGAAGGCGAGGAGACCGTTCTGATGAACAGCATAGCTGAAAAGGGCAGAGTGAAAACACTGTTTACGCCGGATGCATAAACATTCCGCCGAGGAAGGGAACATTCATCCCATTATCTCATCTGGAAAAGGTTATCTCAAACCTGTTATTAAAAAGATACAAACCCAAGAGGACATGGCCGTAGGTAAGAAACCCGAATCTCGCCTTCCGACTCGCTCACAACGGAGCCAGCCAGCTGCTTGCAGACGACCCTTTGCATGTTCTGAGCCCCCCCCCCCCTTCGGAGCCATATGACCCCTCTGCTGAGGCAATTACATTGGCTCTCTGTTGCCAACCGGATCATGTTTACGTCCATGTGCATGGTATATCAGGCTTTCTAGGGCATGGGAGAGGAATATTTGCAAGCCAAATTCGTCCATTACATGTCTACTTGTTCCCTCCGATCCCAGGCGGCTCTTCGGCTAGCGGTTCCCCGGTTCAGGCGAGCTCGAAAAGGTGGACGCGCTTTCCCGGTGGCAGCCGCCAAAGCCCGGAATGACCTTCCTCTTGCTCTGCGGGGGAACGCAGACCACTTTGCCTTTCGTCGGCAACTGAAAACAATGCCATTCTAGAAACAGTGATATCATAAAAATGTTCCTCATGCCTCCAGCGCCATGATCCCTCTGGGCAAACATGCGCTTCAATACATTCAGTTAACATAACATAACATAGGCAAAGTCATTTAATATTGTATTTATTTATTTCGTTTTGCACCAAATTACAACATAGCTGTTTCAAACCACAAGATAGGTGAGGGTCGAGGGCGCACAAGGCATGGGGGGGACAAATTAGGGATGGGGAGTACTTTTAAAGACTTCCTGGGGAGTACAGAGTTAAAAAAAAAGGCATTTCGAGTTAAGTAAGTACAGAATGAACACAAACAGAGGATCCCCTGAGCCTCAGTTCTATAAAAATGCCAGTGAGGTGAACCGGTTTTGATAAAATAAAAGACGTCACCTTCCTGGGCGAACGTTTAAGCTCTAATCTTATGGCCTGTCGGAACGCCAGCGACAGGGAAAGTCTAGATTTTGGGACCACATCAGTTTAAATATGTGCGTATTAGGCATCTGCATCTGACACGTTCTTCCGGCTGCTGGTCAGTGACGGCTAGTGGACTCTGAAACTGGCGGGACGCCGGGACATGACTGAGCATGTCCCACCTCACTTCTCACTCCAAAAGGGGCTGCCGCGCGCTTGCGCGATTTCTGCTCCCGAGGGGATTTTGAAATCTGTGGCGCGATATGGTGCATTTTGAAAAACAACTTTCAGAAGAAACGGGAAAAATAGAAACGGAATTCACTGGCTCTTCTGAATGAAACGCATACGTGATGGACAAGCATTATAAGGGCCCAGTTCATACAGTAGAGAGGAGCTTGAATGCGCCCTTCAGAAAACGGAGTGCCTGATACAGATGTGTGCCATTGAACAGAAGTTGTGTGCCAGGTGATGCATTTACAACACTCTTCAACACTATGCCACGTGGTATATAAAATGCACAAGACTTTGCTAGTTAATTTTAATAGTATTAATGTGATAGGTTTACAATACAACTGTACACATATATACAAAAGTACAATATATAAAATAAAGAGATATAAAATAAACATTGTAGAACACAATTATCACAATTCATTGTAATAAATAATTCATCATGTTTCAATTAAAATGTTACTATTTGTAGTATGCAATAAATTAGTGTTGAAAACCTTCACGTGTTCCTTCTCTAGTTTTCTACAGATTATTTCCGCCGGTTCTCTAAAAACGAATCTAAGTGTCCTAAATGCAGACTTTATTCGAAGGGCCCAATCCGTGGAATTTTTTGCACTTTATTTATTTATTTTATTTTATTTTTGTTGCTTGTATAGCGCGCCAAGCCCAAAGGCATCTGGGCACATTCTTACATAATAACGTTACAGTAGTTACCCAGGTTGCAGGCATACAGTCATCTTTTAGGTGATAAATATACATAGTTCTGCCTATGCCTATGTGTTTTTATAAATTGTGTAAAGTCCAAATTATGGATTATATCACAATATAATAATCATTATTATTATTATAATATACATGTTAGGTCATCTAATAGTCATTGGGCACTATATATGCATGTCCGTGGGAGGCAATCATGAATTGCAGTGTTGCTGGAGTTAGTACAATGGGATTAACCGGCTCTGGTTTTGTATGTCAGTTGCACATATTAAGTTGTTTACGGAAAATCCAAAAGGATTCCTGAGCTCTTAGTTGGGCAGGCGGGGCGTTCCAGAGTTTGCTGGCCATCGTGGGAAAGCTGCTGCCACCTGCTTTTTGGAGCTTGGGTTTGGGGATGACAAGGAGGTTCTGGTATGCTGCTCCAGTAGGCCTGGTAGTTTGTGGTTTGGAGAATTTGTCTGCCAGGTAGGCGGGGGCTACCCGGTGAAGACATTTGTGAGTCAGTGTGAGTGTTCTGAACCAGATTCGTTCTTGGACGGGTAGCCAGTGGAGTTTTTGTCTGGTTTCAGAGATGTGTGCTCATCTGGGAAAGTTGAGCGCTGCTCTGATGGCATTATTTTGAAGGACCTGGAGTTTACGGATGTTATAGGTCGAGGTACCAGTGACTTTGCACTGCTGAAAAAAAATGACTTTTCACTGCTGACACAAACCCTGGTTCATGGAACTGTGCAAAGTGTATTTTTGCAGTGCAAAGTCAGGGCAAAGACATTTTGTACTGCAAAAGTGACTTTGCACTGCAATAATACACTTTGCACAGTTCCATGAATCAGGGTTGTGTCGGCAGTGCAAAGTCACTTTGAACCCTGCAAAACATTTCATGAATCGGGCCCTGTGTATTCAATATTGGTAGCCACAGTACAATTGACAGCAATACTCTAAGAGAATATATATATACAGGCCAGTTTGGCATTAGTTTTTGAAAATTGCCTCAATTTGTTTCCAAATACAGTATAACATAATATGAAAAGTTGTTTTCTCTGAATTTAGACAATATGACCAGCAGTAGTTATACTTGATGTTGACATAGTGGTTTACAAAGCGTCCCAAGACTGGCATGTAAAGGACTCCCTACTCCCTACATTCTGTCAATACCTGTCTTGCTGTCTCGTCCACTCTTGGTAACTTAAACAAACGACATGTGCGCTCTGATTTCAGCTCCACTAACAGACAGTACCTGTCATTTGTTTATGCCCAGCTGTAATATGAATCTGCCTAAGGCTGGATCTGGGCACAGCATTAAATATCGCTCAGGCGACAACCATGGCATTATATGTTTTGAACCTAGCCACGTGGCCATAATTAGTCGGCAAGTCCCATTTTCCTAATTTTCTTATAAACGCTTTCTCCGGGAAATGATGTTCGTTAGTTGAAAAAACACAATCACAATTGCCATAAAATAAAATACATTCAGAGCGCTGCCCAAACAAGCCAGGGTGCTCACAATAATAAGGGGTTAGGTTTTAAATTGCACAGGTTCCTCATAAGAATAGGTGTTAGAATGTGCAAATCTGCTTCTCAGGAACCTCAAAATACATTCAAAATGGCACACTCGAACAAGTTCAGCTCAATATGCCAAGCTGTTTATTTTTTTTAAAAAGCCACATACTTTCCTGCATAGCCAAGGAAGCTTTACATTCCATCAGTTAAGCATATTGTTTTGTATATTTCAAGAGGACTGTGATATTTCAGCCTCAATTACATTGTCATACGTTCCTACATCAACTCCAGAAAATTGGCTTGCCAGTTTCCACAGCCCTATGCCACGTTTGCCCTTAATAAGCAAATCACCCTGCCCGTTTGTAGATTGCTACCAGAAATGTCTATGCCAGTTTCACTCTGTACATAGAAAATACAAATGCCAGTTTCAACTGTGCCATTCTAGGGTTGCCTCAGTAAATCACAATGTTATGCTCGGTTGTGCATTGCCACAAACCATCACCATGCCAGTTTTTCATTGCTTCAAGAAGATTGTAATGCCAGTTTCCACAGTGACCCAGTTAAGCACAAAGTCACGTTAATTTGCCCAAAGCCCACAGAAAATGTTCATGCCAATTTCTCAAATGCATCGGAACACTCTCATGTCAGTTTCAGCAATGATATGCCAATGTTGCCCCAGTTAAGCTTATTGTATTGTGTGACAGAGTCCCATGTTTGGAGTTTGCAGATGGGGTTGTAGAAACCATGGGGGTGGGTGACAGCACCAACTCCATGATTTGGGGTCATAGGAGGTACATGGATGAATCCAGAGGTTTCCCACTCCATCCCTGACCTATGGTGTCCATCCAGTTGGCCCAGATCCTACTTTCCCCTTACTTCATATCACACTTTTGTGATGCAATAGAAATCTTGATAATGCAATGTGCCTCTCAGTGATCCTTGGGACATTGAGGACTTCTTACCAGTAGCAGAATGTTGGATGCATGAATGCAGCAAGGAGAGGGCATCTGGAGCAGTGAGACCCATATGGACCTGGGACGATGTAAGATTCAATGGCCTCAAAGAACCAACAATGTCATTATTCTACACATTGTATTGCTTTTGGCACACTCCTAGCTTGAGATCTGCGGATCACTTTACAATGGGTGGGCATTAGCATGGGGTTTAGCATTTATACAGCAGCACAGCACTGCTGGTGGAGGGGGGGATGGAATTGTATCCATCCAGAAGCTAGTGTAGAAATAACCATGTTTTTAGTGTTTTGGGAACTGCACGTTGGTTAGGCCTTTCAATCCTCTTCCAGGATTGAGCTCAGACGGTTGGGGTATGGCAGGAGAAGGACGGCTTGCGAAGTCTTCACTATACGGGTTAGCTTAGACTCCAACCTCTCGATGGTTTTACTACGTGAGGTGCAAGAGCCTTCAGCGGTGTTGAGTGTATGCCCCAAGTATATTGATGTTCCATTTGAAACTGCTTTGCAGGTAATACGTGCAGTTTTGAATATGATCCTGGCAAGGGCGGGGAGCCAGTAAAGTTCACACAGTGTAGAAGAGATGCAGTCGAATTTGTGGGCACCGGGAATGAGGCGGGCTCTGGCATGGTGGGCTGACATTGGGTGGCTGGGGTGCATGACTGGAAGCCCAGTAAGGAGCATGATTACTCAGTCGATGTGTGAGATGACAAGGGCTTGGACCACTGTACAGAAGTCGTGTGGGGGGTTGGAGGGTTTGATTTTGCAGAGTGTGCAAGATCTGTAGCCATGGTGTGCATGATTTTGGCAATGTTTTTTAGGACGGACAGTCGTCTGGAACACTGAAGCCCTAGGATTTGTCTGAGTTTTACAGATGTGGGGTGGATACTTTCAGGTGCATGCTGTCCAGGCACTGTTGCATGAGTTGCTGTTTGGTGGGGGGACCAATGAGGATGGATTCAGTCTTGATGTGGGTCAGTTTGAGGTAGGCTATTGATATACACGTTTGGATGGTGGCCAGGCATTCATGTAGACAAGCAATGTCCTGGGGGTCACTGAACCTAAGGTACAGCTGAGTGTAAGCAGCTTACGGATGGGTGTTTACATTATGTTGGAATCATTTGGGAGAGTTCCCAGGAATTCTTTATATAAATGTAAGACAATCTTGGGGGAATATGGAATCTTGGGGGTCCTCACAGGTAAATGGGAGTCAGTTGTAGCTGAATAAGCCCATCTGTATGGCCTGGTGTTTGCTAGATAGGTAGGGTGCAAAGCAGTTTAGGACTGTTCTGCAGAATCCCACCCTGTTGGCGAGGAGGGAGAGGAGTGTTAGGTGGCCGACTGTGGCAAAGGCAGCCGAGAGGTTATTCCCCACATAGCATCCACCAATTGGAAGGTTGCGATCTCAATGCTGCATTTAGTGCAGAAGATAGACTGGTAATCAAAGAGCTATCCAATTTTGGCAAGCGGTTGGATCCCAACTGCCTTCTTGATGAGCTTTCCAATTAACAAAAGGCTTGTGATGGGTTTGTAATTGGCTAGGTCCTCTGGGTCAAGTGAGTGCTCTTTTGGGAAGGGGTAATTTCAGAGCTGTCTTCAATGCGTCTGAGAATGCACCTTCATTGGAGGAGGCTGTCACAATACTGAGTAGTTCACATCACGGAAGGAAGAGGAGACGGCTGCTAGCTTCCAATCATAAGACTGGGAGCCAGGAGGAACAAGGCTTGTGGGCTTGAAGGATCTGCGAGAACTGTTGTGCTATACATGGGAATGGACTAATGAGCAAAATATCCATGTCATTTTCATGCTGCCCCAAGAATATTGCCCCATGCCACTTTCACGCTGTCACTTGAATATGTCTCTGGTCTATTTTCATTTTTTCCTCAGAGTAACGGCTCATGCCATTTTCACTTTGCCACTTACACATTCCCCCAGAAAACTGTCCTATTCCACTTTAACATTGCCCAAATAACATTGTCCAGAATACTGCCACGCACTGCTTTAACATGGCCCTCATGAATTGCCCTACACCACGTTGACCTTGGCATTCCATGCCTCGCTTTCATATAGGCTCCACAACATTGGCCCAAGCGACTTGGAAATTGCTGCCAGAACATTTCTCCATGCCACTTTCCAATTACAGCCAAAAGATCATTCCATGCCACTTTCATGTTGGCCCCAGAAGATATCCGCAAATCAATTTCAAATTGCCTTGATACACTGCTACACTCCACTTCCAAATTGCCAAAGTTGGATAAATAATTGGCGCCTGGACCAACTTGGAAACTTAATTTGCTTTGCTGAAGACCACCAGAGTTGTTGTTTTTTTTTAAGTAGCCTCTTAAACTTATTTATATGGACAGTTGTTTATGCAAACAGTCTACATATTAAAATTCAATTCAGAGTACAGCACTGTGATTGGTGGAGGCCAGGCTGAAAATGCTGAATCTAGCAGACACCATAGCTTTGCCCACTCAGATCTGAGATCACACAGAGAAGTGGAATATGCCTGTTCAATTAAATAAAAATTGTGGCGAATGAGTTCACATATTTGGTGGGAGGAATCATGAACTCAGGGCCTTGTCATTGACGGGCAACTCAGTCTGAAATTGGACCCTTGCAAAATACAATTTTGATGGCCTTATAACTTGGGCTACATTGATGAACATTCATGAAACCCCCCCAAGGACAATATATAGGGCTGCTTAAATATTTTTGGAATGTTTTGTGAGGTTCCAGCTAAGAGATAAAATGGGGGACATAAAATCAAATCCATTTGATATTTGGGCTCTGTGAGCAAAACTGCATGAATAGTTTTAAAAACCTTATCTGACCCTACTTCAATAGGTCTCAAACATGTTGTGATGTGCCCATGTGGAGCAAAAGTATACAGGGCGGGGAAGGAGTTAAACACATCACACTACTATAGTAAATTAGGGTCCCACTTGTAATGCAAAAACCATTAAATGGATTGATAATACACTTAGATAAGAAACAAGTGATATTACTGTGCCTGGGGAATGATTGGCGAGAGAGACAGCAAGGGAGAATCATAGAAAGAGAACCAGAGATAGAGAAAACCAGAGAAAGATAATGAATCAAAGAAAGAGGCAGATAAAGAAAAAGCATCAGAGGGAGAGAAAGAGAGAATGAGAACCAGGGAGAGAGAACCTGAATATAATGAGATCAGAGAGAGAATGCAATTCAGAGGAAGAGTGAGAGAGATAATGAGAATCAGAGAGATAATTAGAATTTGAGAGAGATCATGAGAATCAGAGAGAGGGAGTGAGAGAGTTAGGGGAGATAGAATCAGAGAGAGAGACAGAGAGGGTGGAAGAGAAAGCCTCAAAGTGAGACAGAGAGAGAATGAGAATCAGAGCGAAAGAAAGGGAATGAGAATCAGATGGGAGAGAGATGAGAATTAGAGAGATACTAAGAATCAGAGAGAGATAATAAGAATCAGAGAGCGACCGAGAGGATGAGAATCAGAAGTAGAGAGAGGGAGTCAGAGATAGAGAGGGGGGAGACTCATATTTGCCGTATATGGGTATCTAAATGTAAATAGTCGTTTATGGTCTGCTGGGTACCACCGCAGGGGTCTCCCAAACCGAGGCATACCCACAGGTTGTGAAATTGCGCCCCCGTATGATGTTTACAGACCAGAGTATAAGGAGGAGGGGAGCAGGGGAGATGAAATAAGCAGGCAAAATGGGAGCAGCTAGACAAAGTGAACATGAATTATTGATGAGGCGTAAACTAGGTAGAAATATGGGTGGGGCTGTGTTGAAGCTTGCATGCGTGTGGAGTGGAAGGTGCGGACGTGAGCTAAATGGGGTGGCGAAATGTAAGAGGTAAGAGGCAATATGCAAATTACCACTATAGCTGGGTGCCAGAATATTGCTACCCAAATAGAAAGTACTGCTAGTGGGCGTGTGGGTGTGTTGTGGCACAAGGTGTGTTTAAGTGTTTCCTTGAAGCAGTGTCTGATGGTAAATATTGCTCTATTCATTTGGCACCACAAATACTAAGGCAGCACAGGCAGACAATGAGAATATTGTCATTGAAAACAGATTAGAGGAACACAGGCATAAATAGCAGTGGCGTTATATATTTCTATGGCCTCTTTTGCTTTGCTGCCACCTCCAATCGCAGTTCATAAGCTCCCCTTATACAACACACCCTTGGATTGGTGTGCTGACAAACCTGTATATTTCAAGGCTAATAAAAAAGTTAAAAGAGAAACCATGCATACATAATTTATGTGAGCTGAAATGTTTCCTGCACCTCCATCCCTTTATAAAACACCAAATAAATAAATAAATGGTACTTGATGTTATTGGGATTTGTACTGTGCACTGCTGCCATTTGCATGGTCTCCAGACGCTCTGGCAGATCAGACAGAGACGGGGGGATTAGATTAGTGGGGGGGGGAGGAAATGCAAGATATCTTTCCTGCTGTTCTGATGAGTGTGGGTCTGTTTGTAGGAGGGCGTCTGTGTCAAGAGCATAGAGCTGTTGGGGGCAGGCCATGAACCCCAACCCCGCTGCTCCAGCCTACAACTCCCATGATCCCCCACCACTGACTATTCTGGTTAGGGTTGGTAGGCGTCTGTGTCAAGAGCATAGAGCTGTTGGGGGCAGGCCATGAACCCCAACCCCGCTGCTCCAGCCTACAGTTCCCATGATCCCCCACCACTGACTATTCTGGTTAGGGTTGGTAGGCGTCTGTGTCAAGAGCATAGAGCTGTTGGGGACAGGCCATGAACCCCAACCCCGCTGCTCCAGCCTACAACTCCCATGATCCCCCACCACTGACTATTCTGGTTAGGGTTGGTGGGCGTCTGTATCAAGAGCATAGAGCTCTTGGGGGCAGGCCAGGAACCCCAACCCCGCTGCTCCAGCCTACAACTCCCATGATCCCCCACCATTGACTATTCTGGTTAGGGTTGGTGGGATCTGCCTGGCAAAACATCGAGAGGACGGCAGGTCACCCACCACTAGCATAGAGGTACTTGTGTCCAGATGGGAGCCTCATGTGCCCATGGTGCTATGGAGCATTGGCCGGTGTGGTGGCAGGTGAATTGTTTGGACAGGTGTAGAGTTATGTTGTTTAATGTCTGTTGGGAGGGATTTTAAATTGCTCCGTGTGAGTGGCAGAAAGGGTCTGCGTATAATGCGATTGAGCAGGAGCAAGAGAATTTTAGTGGTGGGTCAAACAATTCATACCATGGGCAAACGATGAATCTAGGATGACAAGGAGCAAAATACAGTGGACAACACATTAATTAGGTCAAACAACTCATCTAGAACACATAATTCAGGGGCAGAATGCAGTGGGGAAGCAGTTAAAAAGGGACAAACCATTACACAGGGGTGCCACGGTTAACCTATTATGCTAAGGAGCAAAAATACAGCGGCGCAGTAATTTTACTGCAGAAAATTCAAAGCAGTTTTTTTAATGCACTTTTTTCCTTAATTATTGCTGCTAGATTCGGAGGAGGGGGTACTGGGTGAGGCAATATGTAATGGAGAGTGTGTGGGGGAGGGGCAGGTGAATCCCCAAAATTCCTGCAGAAAAACACTATCGGTAACAGAAATCGTTAAAAAATACAGCAATTACATTTCTGTCGTAAAAAACACATGGGTACGTGCAACAATTAAACTAGGAAAAACTATTCAAACGGGTCAAACAATTCAAAGGGGGGGCCAAAAATTGCACTAGGGAGCAATACATACATTGCAGCAACTACTCTAGGGCAAACCTTTAATACAGCATGGCAACTATATACATGATGTCTTCCTATATGTTTGTCATATGATTCACACAAGAATATCTTAACTGTTTCTGGGACCTGGGGCACAGACAGACTTGCCCCCCCCCCCGGAAACCCATGTCCTACTCCACCCACCTCGAAACCCATGTCACCCACTCCCCCAAAATCCATGCCCCCTCTCAATCTGAAAAATGAAGGGATAACATACCTCGAGTCAAATTCAACAGGTACTCATTTAAGATTTAAATGGATTATCTAGTTGTTAATACAATATAAACATTACACATCTCTGTGACCTATTTCCCCAAAAGAATGCTATATTAAATATATTTTCATTTTGGTTTTTTTTCGAATAATATAATAATTTTGAAAGAAAAAGGAAAATGATTTGAAGCAAGCATCTATTCAACAAAATGAAAACTAACAGTTCAACCTGAAATTTGTTTTCTGTATGGATGTGTCGAAGTACAAGCGCTTGGAAAAACAGTACATGACAAGGCAGCAAAAAAATGAAAAAGCATGAAAGAAACATCAAAATACACACTTTGCATTTCAGCTCATGCCCACACAGCAAACGAATTCAAGTAATCCTTGAAAGAATGAGATGACAGTGAGGATGTGCGTTCTACTGCCCAAGGCTGACGTGCAAGCAACACTACCAAGATTAAACTATATGTTTGATTTTAGAATCGCCTATTGCAAAATCATTAATTATGTTAGAAGGCGCGCAGCACATCGCAGGTTGACAGCAATTTGTGTTTTAAGGCCATCCATGTTAAGCGCTGATCTGGTGCTGCAGTTCAGCACATAAACCCAGACCGCTGTCTGTGTGGCACTGTGCACTTGTGACCTCACTGCTGCACAGTGAGAGAGGAGTGCCTGGCCTTGGTTGGAGTGCTCTCTCCGACCTAGCTTGTCCTTCACGGTGGTGGCACATCCTGATGGATTTCAAGCTTTCTAGGGATGTCTGATAGTGGTACTCTATTATGAAGTTCTGCTATCAGGGTCTCTACTTCATCCTAGGCGTAATGTCTACTGGCAGTCGGCATCCCCATTAGAGACCATTTCTATTTCATGCAGACGATGGCGTCTCTGCTCAACTCTCTCTCTTCTTGTTCATTTATAAATCTTGTTACAAATCAATAATTGTCCATATAAAACAACTTGATTGATTGGAAGTAATATATTTTCTTTATCGTTTTGAACGTCTATTAGCTTGTCAGGGTTTGTTCTCCATGAGAACACACAAACCCACTGCCCAGCTCGCGCCGCCAAACCCAAACGTAACTGCAGGTATGAGTCCTGAAGGTTAGCAACATCCAGTCTGCTGAACTCTGGGGACAGGTCAATGTATTTTCTGGGGGAAGTGGTGAGACCAAGTGCGCACATGGAAGGACCCGGCATATAGTGTGTTTGACAATACGTTTTATATGGAATATATTTACAATATGATCCAACCAACGTTGGTAGTCATTTATCGACCCCGGAAGGATGAAAGACTGAGTTGACCTTACTGGGATTCGAGCCTGCGACCTACACATCACACGCAGCTCACAAGCATATGTCTTACTACTTGCATAGTTTGGGATGAGGCAAGTTGGTTGTCTGGTGCCCCAGTGTGGAAGTGTGGGGGCTGTGAACAGGAAGTTGGCCAAGGTGGAAGTACTAGAGGGCCGAGGATCAGAATGGAGTGAGAGGGCAGGGAAGAGCTGGGAAAGGGTGGATAGTGTTTATCCTGACGCAACTCACAACTCCGCTTACTGCTCTGTCATGAGTCATGACAGCACCTTCCTCAGTGGCGTGGGTTTGGATGAAGTGCAGTAGGTTACTGGCTTCTGCGGACACAAAGATTTTGAGACTTACCTGAAAGAAAAAGTATTAGTTCTGGTTTCACCTCGATGAGAAAACAGTGCCGTTCTGTGTGGATGTCTGTAATTTGGGTATCTTTTGCTCACAGCCTATCGGAATACAATGCTGGTTTTATTAATTCAAGAGGAGGTTGGGAACGAAGGGAATGCATTTCAGTGGCAATACGAGAAGGACAAACCACGTGTCCAGTTACAAATGGTTTCCACTGGATCCAAGTGCTTTCATCTGGATTCTGGGCAAAAACCTAACAGACGTAGTGTCAAGTCCAGTTGACTTCAATGGTGGTTTGGAAGTGACTGTTGGCCTATGGGTGGACATTCACACATGCCAGTGTCCTAATCCAGTGTGACCCCAACTGGATGCAGTGGAAACCATTTTTAACTCATCGCTGGAAATCTCTCATTGTGAATACGTCCCGTTGGCAGACCGTGTGCTCTTATGCAGAAAGCCGCAGCTAGTAAACCCCAAGAGCGTGATTTACAAAAGTATATTACACTGTGAAAACCCCATTGAAAAACAAACTGTAAATCAGGCCATTACTAAACTGTTGCCTGTGGTTCTGCTGCACCGGTGCAGTTTGCATGCTTGCTCTGCAAGGGGGCATGCACATGCTGTCATCGCATGTTTCTTCTGTCAGCTTATTTTTTTCCTGACGTCTGCTCTTCCCCCTGACTGGCATTTCTTAATGTAATGTGAACGTGTCTCGCGCCTTTGTTTCTGAAAGTTACAGCGCTGGGCGCTTCTCTAAGACTAGCACTCACATGTGCAGAAGATGTTTATATTCCTAACAGATGAGGCCGGTTTACTGGCGGCGCCAGGTTCCAGTTAAGGACTTTCATTTAATAACCTAATGAATTCTGGGAGCTGTAGTGCTGCTTAACTTCTTTTATACCAGTTAGTCGAAAGTACGAGCTTACAGATTTTTGCAAATGTGAAACCTGGCGCAGGGGCGTAATGTTGGGGTAACCTGACAAATCAAAGTTCATAGATTGCAGGCAAGTTTTATCTGTAGATTGTGTTGGGCTCAGGTGAGGGGCTGGCAGCGCAGGGTATCAGGTGATGCTATAAATTAGCCACAAATCAAACACTGCTCTGGCACGTGATGTCACACTGTCTCTGTGCATGTGCGCCAACCACCAACCAATAGTTAATGATGAACAACACACACACATCCCAGTCCCTCTCCAAAGTGAAGGACAGGTGGGGGACCCCCTCCAAGCATCCCAGGATGGGGGTCCGGGGCACAAGCCCATTTGCCCTCCCAGAAAGACGTCACTGTATTGACACTTAGGGAAACCCCCCGTCTTTCGCAGCAACTGGTATGACCTGCCGTGCAAGGCACTGCGGCTAGGCACACACTAGAATATAACTATGGTGCTTTGTCTCTGGGCGAACAGGGCTAGCCCCCAAAATATGTGTGAATGTCCTTGAGAAGAGCTGTATCTAGGCTGGTCAATGAGGGCCTGTCACTTCCGCAATGATGTGACAAGCCCCTGCCATGATTGGATCAGACATGAGCGCGGATCTCATTAACTGCTCGTCAATATCCGCACTGATGAGGGCCAGGGGTAGGGGCTGGAGGGGCGCGGGAGGCAGTGGAGGGGGCGCTTCTCTGCGGAGGGGGCTTGAAGCGGTTCTGTGGCTGAAGACCTTCCACGAGAGTCCAGCCCCGCAGTGACCCCCGCAGAGCTGGGATTACTTTGCTCCTCGGAGGAATCGAGAGAGGGTAAGTGACTCGGTAAGAAGTCTTAAAGGGACAGGCGAGGGATGGTGAGGAGGGAGGTGTTAGGGGCGAGATGAGGGAGGAGGCGTTTAAGACTGACATTATTTCAATGCGGTGTATAACTCTCCAGCGCAGTTTAGACCACGGGCAGCACTTCCCTGCTCTTAGTTCTGAAAGCTATCTGCAGGAGCTATATTGGTAATGTATGGCGAGCTTGGTAATAGTGTTCAAAGATGTTATTCAAATGTATGCGTTTTATCAGCTGCTGGTGATACCTAGAAAGCACTACCACGTTGAAAAGATGCAGTGCCGAATGAAAGCGGTGTGAATAGATGGTGGGGAATCTTGTGCTGGATTATGGCTTGAGGGAACGCCTGGTACCCTTCCAGGAAATTCCTGGGATTGGCTGGTCTTTGAGAACTGTCCACTTTTCCCAATGGCCGCATCCCCTGCAAGATGCCAGTGAGATGTTGCTGGGCCGCGAATGGTCCCGGGGACTAGGAGGATTCAGGGTTAATATCCCGTTGATACCATGTGACTCGGGGAAGGTAGTCCCAAAACTAATCTACAGAATAGAAACGATGCGCAGTTGGGTTTAGGACACACTGAACCAACTTGAGAGTTTCGTCTGGAGGAGAGCGCTGGGCATTTCGAATGCTACTCCTTCCTCGACTATTCGTTTTTTTGAGCCAGGCCTCTCATCACTGAAAGTTATTGCTACAGGGAAGTATTTGGCTTTTTTTGTTGTAAGATCCTAACTTCTCCTCCAAATTACGTTGTATGTAGAGTTTAACAGGATGGTTCTCCCGCGCTTTGCAATCGCGATGAATAGACTTGTTGATTTGTGTAACAATGTTCTGAAGGATATATCCGATTGACTTATTGAATTACCCAAATAAGGTAAAGTGCTCTTTGTACAAATGGGGTTGGTGCAACATAGTGGATACATTTGGTGAATCTCCATCAATCTACCAACTGGCTCACGAGCATAAACGCATGGGAGTACTAGCGCCTCATTTTTGGCGCTTTCCTTCCCCGAATGCCAGATTGCTCTTTACCAGATGTCGATGGAACCTAGTACAGACTAATGAGATGCAGGCCTTGTAAAACATGAATGAACTGGAAACATTAAAGTGACTGAATATCTGTCTGGGTACAGTTACCCAGACGACTGGAAGGACCTTTGTGGATTTCCACTCTTACTTCTTTGTTTATTATGTAGGTTTGTTATATTCTCTTTTTTGAAACATCGATACTGCGATTCGGAGTGGTCCAAAAAGATAAAGAAAAGGCCTGTGAATTTAGCGTTTTCAATGCATTTCAGTCTCTTTGACCATCTTCAGGGACAATTTCTAGACAAAACGGATATTTACAATCAGTGGTGCGAACATTTTACAAAAATGATGATGTTGTTTTATACTTCAAACAGTCTTATGCACTCATTCACAGTTATGTACTCATATTTACCAGGCTTCTTTTTCCTATCTTGGCAAATACTTTATCACTATTCCCTCTAATCTGGAGGCCTTGGGTGTAGCTGTAATATGTTGGGTTTTGCGCTTAGTGTTATACCCCCAGATTCATACATTGTACACAAAATGATGTATACTCCATACCTTGGTAGCTTCTTGACTGAGTTGGCCAAGGTTCCTGTTCTGCTGTCCTCTGTGTAAAGGTATCACTGATTAGGCAGGTTCTTACTAATTATCTGATTCCTGTTAGCAGTACTTCATGCATAGCATTAGTACTAGTGAAGAGTCTAGGCTTCCCTCCTTTACTCCTGGTCAGAGCTTCTAGCAGGGCATCAGGTTCACTGGAAAGCCTTTACCTGTGTGTTCTGCTGCTATTTATTCATAAAATGGCGCAGGCGTGAAAAAATAAGAACCTGCCTAATCAGTGACACCTTTACACAACCTAGATAACTGTGAATGAGTGCATAACACTGTTTGAAGTATAAAACAACAACATCACTTTTGTAAAATGTTCACAACACTGATTGTAAATATCTGCTTTGTCTACAAATTGTCCCTGAAGTTGGTCAAAGAGACCGAAATGCATTGGACACTAATTTCACAGGCCTTTTCTTCATCTTTTTTGGAATAAAATATTCTACAGATTTTTTACCCACTCCCAATCGCAGTATCATTGTTTCAAAAAATAGAATACAATAAACCTAAATAATAAACAAAGAACTAAGAGTGGAAATCCACAAAGGTCCTTCCAGTCATTGGGGCACTATACCCAGAGACATATTCAGTCAATTTCACGTATCACTCCATTGTGCAAATGGAGTGTCATCTGGCGACAGGACCAAATCATTAAAATAGCATTGTATACACTTGAAAGAAAAATGGTGAGAACACAGTGGTGCCCGCTCAACCCCACCTGGAAATCCTGGAAACATTAAAGCACATTGTTATTTTATGTCGCCACCTCTCTGATACTCGTGCCTGCTATTTGGGATCCTTTGTTAATAAATTGGCAACGTTTGACCCCGAGAGTCTCTGTAAGAATGTTTTGGGTGGTGGCTCTATTTTGCTTCTTTTAGCTGTCTTGGGATTTTTCCAACGTTTGAAGCTGGATCTAAAGTAATATGCGTTGTGTAGACAGCTGTCATTTTAGACATTAATATGTCGCAATATGGGATTTTTATTTCATGAGTGGATTGTTATTGTTTTAATTGAAAGTTACATTGTGTACTTTTTTTTATATATCTGTGTACTTTGTTAAGGTAAAACTTTGTTTTAGACATTCTGCTTGTCCATGTACCAAAGGGATCTGTGCCTCTAAAGGTTAGGTAGCGTTGGGGCAGCGACACGTGTCTATCCCTTCATTTTGTCTAGCAACATAGCTGTGTAATACCTTCAAATGTTCCTCCTTTTTGGCAAATAGCACATTATTATGGAAAAAACAAATGATCAAGTCCCAGGTGTGAGAGTGGGCATTTGCAGAGATAGACAAAAAGATAGATAGACAGACATAGATAGATTGATAGATGGATAGATAGATGGATGGATAGATAGATAGATAGATAGATAGATAGATAGATAGATAGATAGATAGATAGATAGATATTAATAGCTGAATCTAGATGGATGCATAACATTTTATTATTTTATAAGAATGCAGACAGTATTGCAGAAACGTTGCACCAGTGCATGGGCAATTAACACTAGGACAAAACATGCATTCTTTCACTGCCTTTTTGCAGCTTGGCGGGGATTGCACTAGTGCTAGTCCTTTGCTCTGGTGCAAAATATGCATTAAAAGAATATCTTTTTATTGCACTAGGGCAATGTGTGTGCTTCTACTAATTACAATTGCACTGATGCAAAGTGTCTGTATTCTGGGCCCTGGTTTCTTATGCCACAAAACACACTCCGCACTGAGGTGTGAAGTGGTAGGAACGGCCAACAATGAATGTTGTCTGATCAACATTGAATACTGAAGCATTGCGTTGCATAGGGAGTCCTCACTAGCAGCAAAGATGAGAGTCCCCAGAAACCCATGATCATGTTACTACCAGGCAGTCAGGCCTCCCCGCCTTATAAGTGTCCCAGGTCTTAACAAAGGTCAAGAAAATCCAGGAGGCTTGTCTCTGGAGTACAACTGTGAACAGCATCGGAATCCGCATCTCCTTGAGAGCAGTCCTGCTCCAGGGACCGGACAACAGCTGCACCTGCATGCATCAAGACCAAGCACCTGCTGCACTTGCAACATTTGGACCATCAACACCTGTAAGTGTCTAGGCCAGACTCCAGCTACTGCTGTGGGCATTTGGGTCAGGCGGCAGCTGCACCTGCATGCATCAAGACCAAGCACCTGCTGCACTTGCAACATTTGGACAATCAACACCTGTAAGTGTCTAGGCCAGACTCCAGCTACTGCTGTGGGCATTTGGGTCAGGCGGCAGCTGCACCTGCAAGAATCTAGGCCATACACCAGCTGCACCTGCAGGCATGTCTACAAGACAGCAGCTGCTTCTTTTAGCATCTGGTTCAGACAGCAGGCACATGTGCTGGCACCTGAAACAGATACTAGCTGTGCCCGTTATTACCTGGATTATATGCCAGCTGTAAATTTAAGCATTCAGGCCAGGCACACATTGCACCTGTAGGCATTTGAGCTAGACAGCAGGGTACCTTTTAGCATCAGGACCAGACACCATGTTCACCTGTTGGCATAAGCAACAGGTGCCAGCTACGCCTGTTGGCACCTGGAGCAGATGGAAGCTGCAACTCTTAGAATCCAGATCAGACACAAGCCGCACCCATTGCCATCTGGATCAAATACAGTCTGCCACTACACCGTTTGGAAGGTACCACAAGATCAAGTCACCAGCTGCACCTCTAAGGAGATGGACCAGACACCAACAGCTCTTATTACCATGTGGCACCAGTAGTTTGTCATTTATATAGCACCTTTATCCCATGAATAGGGCCCCAACACGCTACCAATGTATGGGGAAAATGATCAGAGAGATTAGAATGCATATGTGCATTGGCCGAGATAGGGAGTTGGGTAAGCTGGCTGTGTCCCAGTAAGCTATTTATGATGGTCGGGCATGTGGATGGGTGCTGAGAGGTGGTCAGGAGAGTGTGCGAGTGCAATAGACTTGTTATCCGTCCAGCAAGACTGCATTTTCTGTCATAGGTTGGAGCTGCATATGTCAATTCCAGCCAAATTAACTATATATTAACTATTTGTGCAATGCTATAATGACGAGTGAGGCAATAGCGTAACAAAACATTTGGGGGCCCCCCTGTGAGCCATACTGAGGGGGTCACCCCACCCCCAACTAGGCAACAAATCATGGGCCGCGTCACACTCTGGGCCGGCCTAGATTACCAAGCTTGCGCAATACACACAAACGTTCTGCTGCAGGGGTACGCCGCACACTGCTCTAGGAGAAAGATATAAATATGTGTTTTAATGCATTATACAGCACACTTTCTGAGAAAAATTGGCTAAAAGGGCAGAGCGTTTGCAATTGTTTTGTAGGGTAACACCAATACAAAATCCAATACATGCAAGTAACAGTGCATAGGAACATTAATGCTTTAATTAATATAATGCTTTGCTATTAAAAATGCCATGCCACAATGCAAACATGTCCAACTGGCTACACAATGTAGACCAGTCTAGACATGTAATAACATATTACAGTAAAACATGCCAGGCCACATTTAGACATACCTAGAATGGTTGCACCAAAATGCCAGTCGAAGCAATAACACTTATCATGGTTATTTTATCACAGATGCCCAGAAAAAAATATAAAGCTGCAGTAAGAAATGGCTAGAGTAGCAGCACCCAAATGCCAGTCTAGCTAGGTAATAACACTTAGCAGGACTACTTTATCAGAGATGCCCAGTTAAAAAAAAAGTCAAGCCAAATTGAGAAATGACTCGCTGGCTGCACCAAAATGCCTCTCTAGCCACTAATACCACATGCCATGCCTGCTTAGCCTCGATCTGGGTGCCCATTACGATTGATCACACAATCCCCATCCCACACCCCCACACACCCTCTCTCCCTCCCACCCTCTGCCCCAACCCCCAAAAACAGCTTTGTGGCTCAGAATTACCTCCACACCCCTTTTCCTTGTCCCAGTGCTTGCGTATGAGGCTCCTTCCCTCATAGGTAAGAACTGTGATGAGGAAGAGTGGGACTAGGAGCAATGAAGTTTACAGGTAAATAAGCCAGGCATTACCTCCATGTTCCTTTACCTCAAAGTGCCCCATGGCAAGTACTTGGACAAGGAAGAAAAGGGCTATGAGTAATGAAGATTGCCAATAGGTAACCAGGGGATTAAACACAAGTAGTGGCACAACACCATTGAGCTGATGGGGCTTCAGCACCCCCTTATTATCCTAGAAATTTTGGGCTATGTTGACTCGACCTGGCTGACCTACAGAGCCGTTACCGGACAGAACAGGACACAGATGTTAAACAGGAACCTGGGTTTCGCTGTTAACAAATGCTCTGCAATTACTAACGTAAAGCATTTCACTGTTAGTACCTGCATTCAAATGAATAATTATTTAGGCAATTTAAATCTTGATGTAGGTATAGTACTTGCATGTCAGGGAAGTGTTTGGAAGGGTAGAAAGGGGACAGGAGCACCAGCTTATTATCATAGCAGTCCATAAGTGGGTGTTTTAAGCCTTAAAGGAGAGAGTTAACTGCTTGTAACAGTGAAGCTGCACTAGAATAGTCTCATTAGAAAGTATAAAGAAGTTAGATGTTCCCACACAAATAAGTTTATCCCTCCCCCACTGCTCGTGAAGTTAGCACCTCTCCCAACAGCTGAAGGGTTAGCCGCCCATAAATGTAGGTTTTGTTGCACCCCTGAACACAAGCACAAGTACCATTCACCATGCACACACAAACCCAGCCACCCATACATTTAAGTGTGTACCCTTTCACCATACAGGCACACCCAGGCGGCCACCCATACATTTAAGTGTGCACCCTTTCACCATACAGGTACACCCAGGCAGCCAACCATACATTTATGCACCCTTTCACCATACACTCACAAAGGCATCCACCTTTACATTTAAGTGTGTACACTTTCGTCATTCAGGCACACCCAGGTAGCAGCCCAGACATTTAAGTGTGCACCTTTTCACCATACACTCACACACACACACGTAATGGGGTTGGGGGAGCCCTATTATTTCAAAAAGAAATTGTTTCTTTTTGAATTCACTGCGACTTCATAAAAAAATTATTTCTGATAAGGACTATTTCTTAGAGCTCCCCCCACCCCTTGACATGGAGGCCTCCAGCCTAGAGGCTTCCATGTCATGGGGTGGTTGAGCCCTCAGACTTCAAAAATAAATAGTTTCTTTTTGTAGTTACTCTGCCTTCATGAAGGAATGATTTCCGTTATGTTGTAACAGAAATAATTTCTTTATGAAGGCAGAGTGACTACAAAAAGAAAACAAACATGTTTAATATTCTTTTTTTAAAGTCCACAGGTTTCTGTTGTAGCTCTCCTGCCGGTGCGCGGCGCAAGAGGCACAGAACATGCGTCACATCAGTTTCAGGTCGGGCCCCGAACCGCCTGCCTTCCTGCAGGGTGGGCCCTTTATTGTGCCTTACGACACCGCGCATGTGGGACATCAGGCGGATGTAACATTCCTCCTTTTTTCCCAACAAACAAACTGAACACAAACCTATAACAGTAATCAAGAAACATCTGAAAACTCCCCTGTGCAAATCTATTCCCGCACAGGTGCATTCTCTCTGCCTTTTCTCTCACCATTCATAGTCTCTTAGTCTCTCTGGGGACTTCGGGGCTGCCCTTTGGTTGTACCTACTGGGCCTCTGCTGGGGCGTTGTCTTTGGTTTATCTCACCCCTCTGGCTCACCTCCATTTTCTGGATACGCCTCCTCATCTTGTTCTTGCGGGTCCCCTGGCACACCTCTCTGTGTTGCATCTCTTTCGCATCTGTGGCTCTGGGTTCAAGTTCTTTCTTGTTTGCTCATTCATCGGCTTGATAAAATATGGACTTTTTCTCTGTGGGAAAATGAATGGGAGTAGGCCAAAAACAGCTTTTATTTTTGCTTTCATAATAACTTTTACATTTTTTAATGAATCTTTCCCTTAATTTCCAGTCTGAGGAAGCCTGTGACAAACCTTTTGTTTCACAAATTTTACCCAAGTCCGTCATGCAAGTGAAAAATTATTGGCAATAGAATTTCCGGATTTCCTATGGCTCATGTTACACACCTTAAGTATACTATGGCGCACGGCGCACTATAATATGTATATATATACTGGGGGGGGGGCTCTGCCTTTGGCGCCCAACATCCAGTTGTACTCAGCATCTTTGTCGCTTTTAGGGATACTCCACCAAGGGCTCGCTTCGTTCGCACCCCTGGTTTGGGGAATTGGAAAGTTGGATAGCATACCAGCAGAGTTGGAGAAATGTGGGACGGAATGACAGAAGACCCATATCTTTAGGGCATAAAACGACCCACTTCAAAGGGTTACTGTACCGTCACTTATCATTTACACAATTTCATCAGCTAATGTCAGTAAAAAAACTTCAAACACCTTAGGAATTGGAGATTTGGACAGAATGCCATCAAAGTTGGATGCATGTGGTACGGAATGCCACCAGACTCATACTAAATGTCACACAAAATCGTCATTTATACACAACTTCATCAGTGAATGAAATCCAGTGAATGGGCTTCAAATACCTTAGGAATTGCAGTTTGGACAGCATACCATTAAAGTGGGCTAAATGTGCATCGGAATGTCACCAGACCCAAGTCAGTAGGATATACAATGTCCCCATTTTAAAGCGTTACAAAAAAAATAAAAAAGTTACACAAAATCGTCACTTATACACCACTTCTTTAGTGAAAAAACCTCAAACACCTTAGGAATTGCAGATTGGGACAGCATACAATTAAAGCGGGTAAATGTGGAACGGAATGAGAACAGAATCATGACTGTAGGATATACAGTGACCCCAAATTCAAGTGTTACAAAGATTGTTACAAAGATTGTTACAGGAAATCATCACTTATGATTTTACATTATAGGGTTGTTATTACACAGTGGCTGTGTAGTTATGGTTAAGTTGCTGTTTCCATAGGAAGAGCACTTTTTGGGCGGCTTATAAATCCGCTCCCCCGGACGAATCCTCACTAAACTTTGCAAAAAATGTATATGGCCCACCCTGAATTTTTTTGCCAAGTTTGGTGAGGTTTGGTCCAGGGGGGGAAAAGTTATAGGGGGGTCACAAAACGTCTTTTTTCCCCATAGACTGAATGGGGAAAAACTTTGTGCACGCCTACAGCCCAAACCGCTGGACGGATTTTTACCAAATGTGCGGCCAGAACAGCGGCTTGGTCCCGAAAGCGTGCTTTTGTAAATTTGGTGAAAATCCGTCCAGTAGTTTTCTTTAAACGATCAAAAAAGTAGGTCTGAAAAATGTAGTGATATCTATGTCCGCTCCGTGGACACACTTCCTTGTTCGCTCCGCGGACAGGTCATCGATTGGGTAATCGGCTTGCGTTAAATCTGCGGACATGTGACGCGTTCCCTCATTGGATGGTGAAGAGCGTGAAGTGCGTCAGGTTGTTCCGATGCGCCCGCCATCTTTCTACCGTGTTTTGGTGTCCATGGACATCGCCGCAAAAACATATAACAATACACCACATTGCACTTGTTAACCTTATCAAATACTGTTTCGAAAGGTGAGGGTTGATGAGGATGGGATGGGATGTGGCAGCAAGAAGCAAAAAACTGGTGTTTTTTTGTCACGAAAGTCATACGGTACCTTTGGAGGTGTTCCTTATTATAATGTGCGTACAGTACAGGCAAAGGACTAATGTGTCTGTGTTACAATGTATTTAAAATAATATTTAAGTGAGACTGGCGCCCCCTAGAGTGTGGCATCTGAGCAGCCACCTGGAAATAGCGGCACTGCACGTCTACGCGACTACAAGTTCTCATGAATGCCTTGAGCCATGTTGTTGTAAAGTGAGAATGTATTTAGATTCTGAGTGAAGGTCACAAGCTTTGATTTTTTGGTTGCGAGCTAAGGAAGCCCACGCATAGGACAGAAACTATAAGGGTCAATTGATTTTTGACCTTGAGGGAAAGGGAATATTTTGTGAGAAATGCAGTGAGAGGAGTTTTGTAAGACTGACCATTTGATAAGGTTATGCATTACAACAGTGTGTAAGGAACATGTAGAATCAGTTCAGAAAGAATCTTTGATGCAAACGCTTTGAGCATCATGGTCTGAGTTACGGAAAGGGAATGGAAACAGTGAATATCGTGTAAGTTTGCTTTTGACGTCTGTACACCGGAACGAGCATTAACTTAATATTAGCTGACCATTTATTTTGGCATTGTAACTCACATGCTATCTTTCTGTGTAGTTGTTTTTTTATGTAGCAATGGGGAGTGCAGAATGTAGGTGTATGTAGACTATCACTACATTCACCCAGGTTGAACGCTAATATTTCTTTAAAATGTCATGTATGCCCATATCCAATTGTGCATCAGTTTCCACATTCTTTTTGTCTTTTTGAGATTGTTTGATGTGTCTGCTAATCGTTAGATTAAAGTCTATGCCGAATTAAGAAATCAATACATATATTGTGATAAAGTTTGGGTATTGATACTTATTTTCTGTTATGTTTTCAAAATAGCTACATGCTGCCTTACTGCGATTGCCATGGATTCCAGATGCCAACTGATGGATTATTTAATCGTCAGGTGCACCTCATCGTCAAGGGGTGGCTCACTGTGACTGTTTTGTGGGATGATCGCGCAGGCCCAATGTGCCCGTACGCTGCACTAGCGATTAGGGGTAACATAACATCTTTTATGGTGCTCTAGGCCCAAGTTGATGCACACGCGCTGGAATTTACTGTGCAACCCAAGCGGTTGCTTTATGAAAAGCTAACAATTTGTGTATGCAAAAAGAACAACGTGGGCATCATGATTAAGATTTTCGACCACTAGCGAAGAAACAAATTTGCAATTTGATTGAATATGGGAATAGTCGGATGTTCTCGGACAGTTAATTGTGAAATAAAAGTAATTTACAAATTGTACAGTGTTATTCATTTCTTTTAAAGACCGCTTTAATATGTAAAATGTTGACAAGATATGTTGTTAGTCGATGTGTTTTGCCTTTCGGGTTCTACGTCACATAGGTGATTATGGGCGCATTTGCCTCCGCTGAAGAGGAACGTCACCGAGAAAGGTGTTCAATATAACTAGGGTTGGTTATGTGAGAGTTAGGGGTGGAGCATATCATTTAGGGACATCACAGCAGTTTACCTTAGGCAGATGCAGCAATGGATGAGAATAGCACAAGATGGAAGCACTCTGCTGCCAGATTGCGTATGTTTCCAAAAGAGGACACATGAGGTAAAATGATTTGGAAATGTTTGCGATAGATCAACCTACGTATAAAAATACATGATCCAACCCTCACGGAAAATTTATATTTTCTTAACATTGCACTTGAGAAACTTATGCAATAATTTTTGGGGAGGTCAGGGGTGATGGTGATGGCTGGAATATTTCTGCCTTGCTTTCGAATGATTTTTACAAAATTTGTTGACATTTTGTGCACAGAGTATATGACAGTTGTATGTGCATTCATTTTACAGTTTTGAAAAACTAACACTTGGGTGTTAGTTTCCACCAAATTTGCGAACGGCTCATTGGCAAGGATCGACAAGCATGGTTTTGCAAAGGTGGAAGTGTTTTCTTATTTGACAACAAAAAAATAGCGTTACAGCTTTGGTGAATGAGCTGCAGCCATGGGCAGAGGCGACATTGTCTGGGTCATATAATAAGGTAATGATCTGGACAATTTGGCTACTGGTCATGAACATGAGGGACAAAAAATGGGGTTAAAGTGGCCATGTCCTCCTGGGACTGGCTTTGTGGTAAAGTTATTCGAAATTGGTGTAGATTTGAAAAGGAAGAAAAATGTGCTTGTGGTAATATGGTCATTGAGCTTTCTTTTTGCCTTCTGTAGGCTGCCATGGAAAGCGAAGAGGGGCCCTGTATGGAACCGCACCTTCCCTTTCCATGGTGGCCATCTTGGTAAAGGATTTTCCTTCCTGCACTGGGACGCCGCAGGTGTCAGAAGAAAAATCTTTTTTTATCACCCCTGGTTCCCGCTTTGGGAACCTAAGGTGCTAATGGCCTTCATTCATTTAAAGGAACGTTATGGTTAAGTTGCGCTACTAAAAACCTATGAAATTCAGAAAAAAAGCTTTGTTAAAGGGTCATTATGGTTAAGTTGCACGAATAAAAACCTATGAAATTCAATAAAAAAACATTTGTGATGTCATCTTTGATGTCCTGGGTGTTAGTCTTAGCAGTGCACGGTGGTGGCGCGAGTTATGGTTGCTTAGCTTACCATAACTGGTGAATTTCAGGGGTTTTTCGATTTTACTTGGAACCATTACATCCTTTTAACAATTTTTTTTTATTGAATTACACGGCCACGGTAGTGGGCGTGTAGTTATGGTTAAGTTGCTGTTTCCATAGGAAGAGCAATTATTGGGCGGCCTATAACTCCGCTCCCCCTGGACGAATCCTCATCAAACATTGCAAAAGAAGTATATGGGCCACTCTGAATATTTTTGCCAAGTTTGGTGAGGGGGGGAAAAGTTATAGGTGAGGTGCCAAAATGTCTTTTTTTCCTATAGCCATAATGGGAAAAAACTTTGCTCATGCCTACAGCGCAAACCGCTGGACGGATTTACACCAAATTGGTCCTGAAAGCATGCTTTTGTTAATTTTGGGATGGAATATGGCTGCAAGAAGCACAAAAATGTGTTAACTAAACAACATCCGAACGCGAAGAAAGCACGTAGCGGTGTAGACCACGCTCACGCAGTAAAGAGCATGCGAAGAACTACTTCACCCGCTCTTGACATATAACGCGCCAGTCAAAATGCGCACACACTTTCTTTTTTAAACTCGCATGTGTGCCTCATCCGAACACGGACACGCGTTGAAGAAAACGTGCAGAAATGATGACCGCGCAAAGGAGTTAACAGAAAACACGTAGCAGTGAAAACCGCACACACGCGCTGTAGAAAACACGTACCTGCAAAGACTGCACACATGCGATGTACATTACACGCAGCTGCGAAGACCATACACATGTGCTGTAGATAACACGTAGCTGCGAAGACCACGCACATGCGCTGGCTCTGTAGATAACATGTAGCTGAGAAGAGCACGCACACACGTTGTACAAAACACGTAGCTACAAATACCACGCACACGCGTTTCCGAGCGTCTTAGCCGAATACGCACACGTGCTGTAGATAACACATACCTGAGAAGACCACGCCCATGCGTTGAACAAAACCGCGCACAGGAGTTAACGGAAAACATGTACCAGTGAAGAACATGCACACGCACTGTAGAAAACACGTAGCTGCAAAGACCACGCACACGCACTGGCACTGTAGATAACACATAGCTGCAAAGACCACGCACAAGCACTGTTCATAACACGTAGCTTCGAAGACCACGCACATGCACTGTACATAACACGTAGCTGAGAAGACCACGCACACGCGTTGAAAAAAAACACACAGAAAAGACATGAATCCAAGCTCACATGCGCCTCATCTGAACATGCACACGCCCTTAGAAAACACGTAGCTGCGAAGACCGCGCACACGTGCTGTGAAGTGAAGAGGGGCCCTGTATGGAACCCTGCCTTCCCTTTCCACGGTGGCCATCTTGTTAAAGGATTTTCCTTCCTACACCAGGACGCCGCAGGTGTACCGGTGTGGGAAGAAAAATCTTTTTTTTAGCACCCCGGGTTCCCGCTTTGGGAACCTAGGGTGGTAATGGTCTTCATCCATTTAAAAGGACGCATGGTTACGTTGCACTAAAAAAAAACTATGAAATTCTGTAAAAAAACTTTGTTAAAGAGACATTATGGTTAAGTTGCACTACTAAAAACCTATGCAATTCAGTAAAAAAAACTTTGTTTTGGGGACGTTATGGTTACAAGTAAAATTGAAAAACCCCTGAAATTCACCAGTTATGGTAAGCTAAGCAACCATAACTCACGCCACCACCGTGCACTGCTAAGACTAACACCCAGGACATCAAAGCAATTTTTTTTAACTAAATATATATATATATATATATATATATATATATATATATATATATATATATATATATATATATATATTTATGAGGATATTAAAAGTCGACTAGGAGTTCTGTGACTGAAAAGGCCCTTTATAAGGTACTAGAGCCCTGAGACAACTTCCAGCATGCTTTTTTTTATGCATGACAGGGGAATTATATTCCTTATAGTAATCAGGCCATCATCTGTTTTTACACTTTGTATCTGGCTCACGCTAACGTAAACAATTTTCCATTTGTTAATATACACAATCCACATAGAACCTGCACTATTTGAAATAAAACACCAATATCTAGCTCGTAATGTGCTCCAAACAAATTGTAGAGTTTAATATAAAGCACTTTGAAGGACAGCTTGGCAGTTTACAATAATTGGTACCATGCAGTCAGATACCTGCTGCCCTGTGCAAAACTCCAGCAGTGAGCTAAATGGGCGAGGGACCACAAATGACCACACGTCAACTAATGACTAAATTATCAGAGAAAGTTAGCTGAGTTCAAAGGGAATCTGCAAAGCTAGTGATGATTTTAATTAATGTTTTATGGCAGCTGGAATTCTGATAAGGCAGCTGCCTCCCACAGCGTGTGCCGGCTTTGTCAGCAGGCATTGTGACACCACAGCTAGATGGTACAATGTTATTTCAGTCTTATTACAGGTCAGTAGTGATGGCGGAAACTGAACAAGAATACAGAAATAGGTATACAGTTTTAGACAGATTATTATTATTATTATTTTTACAGCGCTCACACAGCCTGCGGGCATCGAGGCGCTGTTACAGGATTTGTTTGTTTTTTAGTTGCGTAATTGTCTTTTTTTTGTCTTAGTTGCGTATTTATAACGCGCTTAAATACCCAGAGGTTTCTAAGCGCGGACTTGGGGATCAAACCTGTGTTGCTTCGTGTCGTCTTGCTTCCAAGGCGAACGATGCCGCTGAGCTATCCTCCCGGGACAGATGTTGCATGTTTCATTGCATAATGTGCAGCAGTGTTGCTAATCACGCAAAATTAGGATTTAATGTTAATGACTCCCACAAGGAGGTTAATGCTTCTGCTGTATTTTGCATATTGTCGTCCAGCAAACATTCAACATGCAACATGCATAAGATGGCATTAGCACCAATGTTGGCTTAATATGTTCCAAAGAAGCTACATGATTAAATAGGTCACTGTTCAATTAGGTTCGTAGAGTCCCTTAATAATCGGTTGACGCTATTTCCAAATGCCTTTTAAAACATGTTTTCTCTCAGTGACTATAAATAAGACCTTTTAGTCGGCAATGTTCTACTTCTTTTTTTTTTTTACAGAAACATCATTGAGTGCGGAATGACTAAGTCTTAGATACTGCTGAGGTGTGTTAATGTTTGTAGCATAGACATTATTCAGCTTCTTAACAGAAGAACCTCTCACAGCTCAATGCACAATCCATGCTGCGTCACCGGAAACAAAAAGGTTAACTGAATCACAAAGTTATACCAGTTTTTAAAACGTAAACATCAGACCAGTCAGTTAATTTCCCATTTAGAATTCTGCTTAACACACCCAAAAATGAAATCACTGAAGCTCTCTTCATATCATGTATGAACACCATGCTGTACCTCTCTTAAGTGATGGCCACAAGCAATTAACTTGATCCCACAGGCTCTTCAAATGTACTGCAATTCAAAGGGAAATGGACAGAGATTTTAAGTTGTCCAATGTCTGCTGTTCTCTAGTCTGTTTGTCACGGCTTTTTGGCTCACATTGACCTTCATTCTGGTGCTTAAAGGGATGCATTTAAAATTGGGATATACAATTACAAGACCTGTACATAGATATCTATTGGCATGAGCCAAAAATCCACAATTAGCACAACATAACGTCAGAGCACTTTTTTCTGTATGTTTTTGAACACTGAGAGTGTAGCTGAAGGAGTGTTGTAAGTTTAGTGAGAAAATCGAGCCATAGTTGACAACATTACTAGCATTACTGACCATCAGGAATGCTTTACTTAGGCAATATTTTTTTTTTTTTTTTTTTTTAAATGTTTTGTTTGACTTATCAAACTTTTCATTTTTTTTTTTTCCTTTTTCCTTATTCTTACCACTACATTTCATTCTACTTTTTGTTTTACGATTCTTTGTTGATTTCGTTCCAGAACTTGATTACTGTAATGATCAACCACTGGTTGTTTCCTTGGAGCAGCGTTGCCCATCGCTCTTCTGTTGTCATATGTTGGTTTGAGATTTTAAAGAAGTCTCTAAATAAGTCACGTTTACTTTTTAGCTCTGGGCACACCATGATTAGATGGAATAATGTTTCTTGCTCCATAGGATCTTTGCAGTATCGACAGATTGACGAAATACTATGTGTTCGGTCTATTAATGACAAGTATTCACGCGTAGGTAGGATGTTCAAACGAAAGCGCAGAAACAAGTCACAAATTTTCTCACTAGGGAATTGGATTAAATACGAAGGCATCTCGTTAATAGCTCTTACTTCCATGTCGGCATATAGGTGTCTTTTAAATTTTTTCTGATCTTCTATTGTTCTTATCCAGTCATTTTTCTGAATTTTTTGTTTAGCACATTGAGGTCTGTTTCTCAACATTTCCTCGGTAATTTCTTCTTGTTGCATTTTGTGTTTGATTTCGGTTGTCCACTTCGTTAAAGCTGTGACTTGGAATGCATGTTTTTTATCTTTCAGGATTTCCAGTGTAGGGATTTTTTCCTCCGAGATAATTTTTCTATATAGGTCCATTTGTTTCCACATTACAATGGATTGAATAGATTGAAGGGCAAGTTCATATCGAATTCTAGAGATTGGGAAGGATTTTGGTAGAGCAAGAGTTTTTCTCCAGAATATAGCTTCATATCTTGGCCATTTCAATAGATGTTGATTTATCAAAGCTTCGCTCGCATAAGTCAGAATTGGAATGACTTTCTGTTTATATAGTAGAGTTGTAGGTTTTACTGTATATGCACCATATTTGCAGTGAAAGAAACGACCTTGTCTTGACAACGATATTGCTTTTTCTTCGATATTTTCTTGCCATTCTTTTTCGTTCTTAGATGGGTTAATTATTACCCCTAAATATTTTATGGATTTGGTTGCCACGATGTTTTTTTGTTCCAGATAGAATTTTGGCGATCCTTGCTTCTTCGAGTTAACAGTTGTAAGTTTCATCATTCTGGTTTTGTCTGTGTTAATTTGTAAATCATTTTCCTTCATGAAAGTTTGCGTTTTGTTCAGTGTTATTTCTAAACCTTTCACCGTTTTGTCCATGATAATGATGTCATCAGCGAAAATTAGGGTTTGAACAGATTCGCTATTTATCTTCGGTGGGTTCGCCATAGTATGTTTAATTTTTTGTTCAAACTCGTGGGTGTAAAGATTGTAAAGGCAAGCGGCTAAGGGACAGCCCTGTTTAAGCCCATTCCATGTGAGAATTGGTGCTGTTGCCTTTCCGTCATTTGAAAGTCGGACTCTGATTGACGTATTCGAATATAGCTGTTGGATTGGATTCAGAATGGACGATGGGCAGCCCCAGGCGGCCAATTTGGACCAGAGAAGTTGTCGGTTGACTGAGTCGAAGGCCATTTTTAAATCTTTAAAGATTGCGTATACCTGGTGTACTTTTGTGAACGCTTCGTATTTTATCATATTCATCAACAGAAGATTAACGTTCGTACTTATTTTTGTCACAAAACCAGTCTGTCTTTTTGCTTGTTTACCATGGTGTATAGCCCATATAGTTAATTTTTATTCAAGGTAGCGTGCAAAAAGTTTACCCAACGGATCCAATAAGGCTATTGGTCTGTAATTGGCTGGGTTTTTTCTGTCTCCTGCCTTATAGATTGGTATCAACACGGCTACTGACCATGTACGAGGAATCTCTTTCGTCTTTTCTATCAGATGTAAGAGATGTGAGAAGAAATTGGCCCAGTGTTCTGGATTTGCTTTGAGGTTGCTGTTGGCCAGTCCATCTGGTCCAGGGGCCCTAGATGAATTCAGACTCCTCATAGTGTTGGTAATATCATCTATGTCCCATTTTAGGGTCCATGGGTCAGTATCTTCTTGCAGCACTGATGTTGGTTCGAATATCGGTTTCTTATATAGGTTTTGGAAATGTTTAACCCATATATGTGATTCCACTTCTTGAATCAAAGTTTGGTTTTTCGATGTTTTATTCATTAGAGACCACAACTGCCGCGTGTTTTTTCCATTTAGCGCTTTCAAAAGTTCTTCAGCATCATGTTGTTTCATTGTCATTTTATATGATTTCATTATTTTGGAGAATTTTTGTTTTTCCTTTTTTATATCAATTTGATGATCTCCTTTATTTTTCTTTATTTGTCGCAGTCGTTTGTAATGTTTCTTTTTTCTAAAAAGATTTGTAGATTGAAATAATGAGTATGCGGCTGTTTGACTCTTTGTTGATTTCTGATTGTGGATTGTTGGTACTTCTCTAAGATCCAGCCATAATTTAATTTAACTTGATCCTTCAGCGATGGCAATATAACCCAAAGGGTGGGGGGGGCATTAACGGTAGGGTAATACCCCCAGGGCCATAGTTAGAATCCCGAGCGAAGCAAGTGCTTTAACGAAGCCCTGGGGGCATTATCCTACTGGTAATACCTCCCTCCGAGGGTTATACCGCCATTAGTACCCTGGCACATCTCACTCGGGTACTAAGAGCAATTTTTCTCGAGTTGAGAAATGGCGCTGCAACCGTTTCTCGACTCGAGAAAAAAAAGCAAAAGAAAATGGCCACTCGGATCGGGGAGAACTACAGATAATCCCTTCTCCCTTTCCATGGTGGCCACTCGTGGGAAAAAAATCTGGTATTCTGCAGTGTCGGAGCCTTGTCGGACAGGTAAGGCCCGGGCGAGAGACAATGACCTTGCATTTAACAAGCTCATTGACCCTCGTCGGCAATAACAATAGGAACTGTGATTGTATAGTGCCCGATTTAGCAACTGCTGTTTCGTAGAACTCTAAAACAGGTGATACCGTTACCCAATATTATGGTATTGAGTATAACCACCTCGGAAGTAAAAGAGGCGGGTTGAGCCCTTTCGGAATCCAGAGTTGCAGGTGGAACACAGTGCTTAGGAGCACGCGCTTATCTCAGAAAGCTGTTTTAATATCCATGCCCAACAATTTCTATACAAGCAAATCACTGCATTCTGGCAGAAGAGAAAACATTTACTACTGCAAATTAAAGAGGACCTTTCTGTGGAGCGTAAAATGCACAATTTCAACTTTCGTAATAAGCGGTAAGGTTTGACGACGTGTTAACTCACTTTTAAAATAGCACAAAATCTAATTTTCCAAATGGTTTAATGAACTAAATGCAAATATTATGAGATGGTTAAATGCGTTAGATTTCGAGGTCCCTAAGACCTCTTTATCGGATGGTAGTCACAGTGCGAAACGAGTCACAAAAAGCAAGCACCACGTTTCCTTCCCTTGGGAAATGCAAAAAGAAAGACGGCATTCCCAGTCCAAACTGGATGAAGAGAGCTCGTATTGGAAGGCAAAAGGGCCTCATCCCCCAACTGACTTCCTGCGGCAAAGAAGCACATCCTTTACAAAACAAATATAACACAGCATGAAATTGTACAGTGCCCTGGTGAGACTCTGGGCCTGCAGCCTGGCTGTTGTTGACAACCATCTTCCAATGTGATCAATTATGCTTTCTGTGCTCGCTCTAGTAGATACTGTTTGATTGTTAACAATATCACAAATTGTGTAGCGTTTTCATCTTTCTTTTGGGAGCATATTGATCACATGCAATAACAAAAGTTAAAAGGCAGATTTGTATACTTGAATGCCAGAATGGTTCAAAAAATAGCTCAGTGTGTTAAGCACTTGTTGCAGAGATCTGTGTTCATATGTCAGGTCGCAGTCCCAAATCACGGTAAAAGCAGAGTTTGCCTTTTCTCTCTCTCGGTTTCATGATTTGAATATACACACTTTTGTGAAGGCAACATCTATAGTGCTACAAAACAACATACTTGCACCAGGAAGCTCTAGTTATAAAAGCTAACATAGCATCAATCTGGTGAAAGGCTAGAGATCAGTCACTCCAAACAATGGTTTGAACAAGTGGGCAGCCTCCCTTAATGAGTAGCATAATGTGTTAGTCGGGTGAGTTGATTAAGTAGCCAAATTCGAGACAGTGAAGCCAAACAGGCTCAATTCTGGAATATCATCCCTGGAGTGCAAACCTCGGTGTAGACTTCCATTGATAATGGAAAAAATAAAGCTACACTTGTTCTCCTTTTGCACAGCAGGTTTCTGTGTGTGGATTTGAAAATATATTGTCCTGTTGGTTTATCATGTGACATGTGTACTTTCCAAGTCAGGTCTACAAAACAGGTAATGATTTTTAGTTAATGCAAGAACTGGGAAACCATGTGATCAAGTCACGAAATTTCAAACTAGGCTCAAATTTACAATTTAACGAAAGTGTGTGATCCTGGGCAACACATCTCAGAGTGCCTAAGCCATGAACGTTTCCAGTCTCTAAATATTTCTAAATGGGCAGAGCCTAAAAGGTATTAAGTTCTGAGGGTACACTTTTCAAATGAATCCCCACTTTGGGAATTGACTGGCTCATACATAGTTATTATTTTTTTTTTTCAAACCGTTGTTTATTAGTTCGATCAACAAACATTTAAAACTTTTACACATTAATCATTTCTTCCTATGATACAATTAACATTTTCTGAATACAGTTTTTCTTTCTGCATAGCTGTACCATTAAATGCTATGTACAATTTAATATAAATTATATAAGACAATTCATAATTCAATCATTCATGCCCTGTTCGCCATATGGCCGTTGTTTTGACATCTTCCTATGTGCATTTTTTCAAGAGTAAAGGTGGTATGATACACTGTTAATGAAGCTTAAGTTAGACACTTACATTTTTTTTTTTTTTAAGCAGCTGCCGGCTAACATAATTATAGCCGAGCCTCTTTTTTGAGCACATGTCAGAAGGAAACATCACTTGCCAATCCCAATCATCTATGAATTAAAACATCAGACCGACAGCATTTGCTGACAAGAGACGGTATACAAGGAGTATTAGTTACAACAGCAGCTACTCAGCCCCTTGCATCTTGTTGAACATATTTTCAAGCTCATGATTAATGATTGTTAAGAGTCTACACAAAGATAATATGAAACTCGTTCTAGTTCCTCACATACAGGTTAGCCAAAGCCATTCCCTGGTTGCATCAGAGAGCACACACTCTGTTGCGATTGTTAATATACGTATAGCCTCAAAATATGGACAAAATATAACTAGATGTTTCAACGTTTCCTTAATAGAGGCATCTTTACAAAATCTACAACTCCACTCCCCATCTGCTTTCAGCAGAGGGTTCCAGCTTCCAATTCTTTCTAAAGTTAGAGATTGGTTCATTTTGAAACGATAATAAATTTCTCTGGCTTTATCACAGGGTAACTGGATTACATATGGTTTGTGAGGACGTCTTGGAGAGCAGAAAAGGGCTGCTTCCTTGTAACCTTTAAGTTCAGCTATTCCGTTTAATGTTTTACACCAGTCATGCTCAATAATACGCAATTTCACATGATTTGGTCTACATTCTAAGTCTGCTGGTTCAAGAGCAATTTCGTTCAAAAGATGGACCATTTGGAAGTAGTAGATCGTGATGGAGGATCGTTCAGGGGCGACCATTAGTTGACCTACATCTTTGTACAGACAATTATCTGGAGGATATAGGATTCTGGGAAAGTTAGAGACTAGGCGCCAGTTCCGACGTGCAGACAACGCAGTTAGACCTAGTTCTTGCCTTATTATCACATTAGGAGTGGATTGGGCCAACCGCAATGCTCCCTTCCATAAGCGCCCTTGTAATTGGTCAAGATAGCTGTTGATATTCACAAGACACATATCCAATGCGAAAAGGAGCACAGATTCCACTTTCAAGATGTAGAATTGCAGTAATGGCAACAGTGAGAATTTGCAGAACTTTACGTAAACCATCCTCATTTGAGTGGAAAGGGGGGCCACTTTCGTTTGTAATATCTCCTTCCACATTGCCAAGGAATTGGAATCAGATATTGTGTATCCTAGATAGTGGATGGCAGGCACAATAGTCAAAGGATAGTTTTCAATTTTCCAGTTGCGGGTGATGTTTTTCCTCTTAAAATTCCTAAATACAAGATTTTTCCACATTACATTTTAGGTTGTGGGTCTGGTAATAGGAGGCAAATAAGTCTAATTTTGTTTGGAGGCCTTTGGGCGTGCGATCGAAGATTACTATATCGTCGGCAAAGGCTAGCCATTGTATTTTTAAATGGCCAAGCCTTGCCGGATAGGAAATCTCTTCATTCCAAATGTCGTTAATACCACATAAATATAGATTAAATAACGTGGCCGCTAGGTTGCATCCTTGCTTTACACCAACATCAATCTTTATCAGATGCGTTGTTGCACCTTCTTTGTTGACTCTTACCAAGTAGGTGGTGTTTGTGTGAAGCTTGGATATCAACTGTATTATGTACTCAGGTATATTCAAGGCGGCCATTTTTTTCCGAAGTAGTGCACGTATGACACAGTCAAAGGCGGTGGTAAGATCTATAGAAGCCACATAAAGTGGGCCAGAGTTCCATATTTTAGTTTTCGCTAGTAGGTGCGCCATGATGGTTGCATTAAGGGGAGTACCCATCCTTGCCCGGAATCCAATTTGATATCTGGATAAAATCCTAAGCTGCCCAATGACCGCTTGTAATTCCCCCAAAAGGAGGCTAGCAAACACTTTCGCAGCAGTATCAATTAGCGCATTCGGTCGAAAGTTGCTTGGCTCAGACCTTACTCCCTTTTTATATATCGGCACAATGATGGAATTTAGCCATGAAGGGGGGGTGTCGGCGCTTACTAGAATGTTGTCGAAAAGTTTCTTAAATATCTGAGCCCACATGGCTGGATTCCGTTTGAGTACACAAGGTGGAATTCCATCGGGGCCCGCTGCTTTCGAGTATTTTAATCTGGTAATCGTGGTCTCTATACTATCCATTTCCCATGGCGGGAAAGATGGAACGGCTAGGCTGGTCCATTTACACTCGATTTTTACAAAGGCTGCGGGGAGGGCAAATTTATTTTCAAAGAAAGACTTCCAGACCTGTGCAGAGATCATGGAAGACTGATCAATGGAGAGTGCAGTAGTTCCCGCCGTGAGCAAGGCCCATGTGGATCGTCTATCCCTGTGACAGAGAGTACCAAACATTTTCTGATTTACCAGATTGTGAATAAAGTGCTTATGATCTCTGCATTTGTTTCGATAGGTGTTCAAGACCCTTTTTTTTCCATCAGTAAGACCTCCCACGTAGGAGAAGTTCTACAAATTTCACGAAGAGCCATATTCTTGGATCTTTTGGCTTCAAGAATAAATTTGGAATTTAAGGTGGTGCAACCTACGGGCGGGTGGAGACTATTCGACTGCAGCGAGTTTATTACTCCAGTTATTATTCTGGATAAACCATCAAGTTCTAGGTCTGGGGAAATTCTCTGATGGTGCGAGTTGTAATAGAATGTGAGGCGTGCAGAGATCATATCATTTTCCTTATCACAAAGTCTGGTTGCCCATCGAATTGATAATCCAGGTCGATCCCCTTCTAGCAGACCTTGCTGAGGGTCCTTGACTAATAGTGCCACATCTATCTGTAGGTTCAGATGAATCATGTAGTGGTCACTATAGCCAGGATCAGAGATTTTGATGTTATTTGAGAACAACTGTAAGCCCCGAGATATGGCAAAATAATCAATACAAGTGGAACGGCCACCTCTCCTCCAAGTAGAACACCCATTGGTAGTTTCAAAGGGGAGGATGTCCAGTTCCCAGGATTCCAAGTACTCTTTCCACAAACGTCCTCTGTGTACCGCTTGCTGCGCAGCCCCAAAATTCACAAGAGTAGTATTTCTTCTCATGCAGTACGCATTGAAATCCCCTCCTATTATAATGTCAGAGGTAGGATGCACTGATAAAACTTCGTCAAATAGTTTATCTAACTCTTGAAAGGCAAATGTTAGATTGCAAATTGCAAGATTGTGATATAGACATACAATAAGAAATGGAGTTGACTGTTTACCCTTGAGCATGATCAGTACAGCCAACATTAGAATTGCATTATAGACATTTAACACCAGTGCATTTAGGTTGGTGTTTAAGCATATTGCTAGTCCACCGTATGGTCTACCACATGTGCCTCGTTTCGCTTTTGTTTGTATGACAGTGTATCCAGGGAGCAATAATTTGTGGTCACACATAGTTTCCTGGCATAGCATAATATCATATTCCATACCTACATGTGGATTGCTAAACCACTGCTTTAAATTATTAAAACCACACGAATTCCAAGACAAAATCGATACGGAAAAAGTCTGGTTAGTGGGGAGTGTTATTCACAGCAGGGTTCAAAGTATTGTGTAGGGCAGCTAAACATGACCAGTCCTTGCTAGTATTGGATAAGCCTACTAATTGGGCAATGACTTCTGTATTCAACCCACTCTGTGCAGGACCAGAGGTTAAATTTGGCAGATGTTCGGGAGTATGTACTAAAAGAGTTTCATTAAAGGAGATGGCATCATCAATGGAGTCGAAAGGGTACGGCATCAGGCCAATATAACGCAGCTCTTCCGTGTATTGCATTAGAAGGTTGGTAATAATGGCCGATTGCACCTTGCATACCAAACGATTGTTCTGAATCAGTGGTAAGGTAATCCACTCAATATCTGTCGTGTGCAGAGTGCGAAGACCGGGAATACGACCAAAGGCCTGCAAAAGTGCCGACCGATTAAGTCGCTTTATACCATTCTTATCCGAGATGATTTCCCATCCTATAATCGTAGTGGACTGTTTGGACATTTCACCCATCGTTTCAAAGTCCTCCCCAGAATATAATGGAGATGAGTCCCGGTGCTTTTCGCCCACTCCCTTTGAGTCTTGCATGAATGGAAGCTTATTGCCAGACCCAGTCTGATGCCCCAGGAGGTGAGGGTGATGACATTCGTCGTTTACTAAGATATCCCTAGAAGCTGGCTCCATGTCTGGCTCCTTCTCTCTTTTCGGGGCTGCTATCTCTACTACCTTTCCTATTTGAGTGATTTTATTGTCAACAGGTTTGAAGAAGTTAGGTAGTTGGGTCTGCAATGATGAGTGTACTTTCTCATCAGTAGGGGCCTGCGCCTTCTGAAGTGGGAATGTTTTGGAGTTTTTGTTAGATGGAGTTTCCCTAATGTCCATACCATCTTCAGTGATTTTCTCTATTTCTGGATCGGTCACTGATGGAGGTGTATTGGTCTTTGCCATTTTTTGGGGTTTTTTTTTCGTTTGCTTTTACTTGGGCAGCAAGTTCCTCTGTGGAGATTTGGGTCGCCTTTTTATGATCTGCTTTCCTTTTCAAGGCACGGAAAAAAAGTATTTTTTCCTTCCTCGAAATAAAGGAACGCTGTACTTGGGGGGGGGGGGAAACTTTCAGCAACTACAGGTGGAAGGCTATCAGGAACAAATTCAATTTGGTCATTGTTCTCAAATAGTTTAGTTAGTACTGAGGGGCTGTCCGGGTGGAATACCTGACCCCCCTCCGTAGAGCCAAAAGAATCCCCCGATTTCTCTTCCCCAGTGCCAGATTGTAAGAAAAGTAGCACCTGTTCCAGCTTTTCAGCATGTGAAGCAACTTCCATACATAGTTGGGCGTGCGTGAGAATATGGCAGGAGGTGTTTGGTCTTGGAGCAATCACAGTTCAGGCAAATGATTGCGGGGATGCATAATTAACACAGGGAGCATTTGTGATTTTAGATTCGTTCCGGGGTGCAGCTAAACCATCTGTTTGCGTAGACACAAAGATATTAAGAGGTGCGTCAGTTTTCAACGGTCTTTGCTCCTCTGGTGCCCGTCTCAGAGTGTCCGCAAATATGAAACCCTCCAATTTATTAATTTTTAATAGGATTTCTGTCAACGCTGATTTGCAGTCCCTCAATTCATAGTGCGTGTACTCGTGACCACGATCCAATAGATTAAGTATTCTCGTTAATACGGGGTAGGATGCTTCAAGGGATTGCATGTCCTCGGTGGGTTCTAAGATGTCAAAGCCCAATAGGTGATTTGACAGCTTTTTGGCAGGGGAGTGCAATGGGTCTATGTCAAACTTTGTAGTGCCACTTGGTGCTCGGGTTGGAGAGGAAGGCCAAGAGCTAGAAGTAGGAAAGTTGGAGGGTTTAGATTCAAGCAAAGGAAGTGTTGGAGTGATGTTTATATCCTCCATGTGTGCCACATCTTTGCAATGAATATGCACATCCGCTCTCTTGCAGTTGGTGTAAGTGACTGGGGTGGAAGGTCCAACCGAGAGCCGTACACGTTTTTCGAGTGCTGCGAGTACGACTGGGGCTAGTATGGAATTATCAGAGGGTGAGGAAGGTATGTCCTCAATGGGGTGCTCAGGGCCAGGAGGTATAGTATCCATACGCATGCTAAGGAAACTTTTGCGGAGTGGTTTTGGTGAGCTCTTACTAGACGTAGGGTCAGCACTAAGGGAGGGAGACCCATTTATTGCAACTGCGAGTGGTTGGGCATGCGCATAGGAGAATGCCACCTCATGCTTTATTAGGTCCTGGTCAGTTACAGGACCCCAATGCGCTGCCAGGCTAATGCCTTCGCTCGACATAGGAACATCATTCCTCACGAGTTCCTTTGATAGTAGCATTCTTTTGTTTTTCCGTGTTTTTTTGGCGTTTGCAGGTTTAAAAGGAGACAATTTTAAAGGGTGACAACTACGTAAGCAAGAAACCATTTAGGCCTAGCGTACTTCACTCTGTAATGGGCAAGCGTAAGGTCCCACCGAAGCACCACCCAGACCAAGACATTTCCTGATTGGGAATCAGCCCAGGGGCCCGTGCTCCCCGCCTCACCGCCCAGCAGCTCAACAGCCACTTAGAACCCACTTCGAATTACGCCTACTTGGATTGTGTCACTGTTTTAGCAGTAACACAATTCAATAGGTGGAGTAATATAATCAGGCAGTGCATTAAATATTCATGAACTCATCTCAGTGGGAAGTAGCAGATTGAGATGAAAAAAAAGAAAACATCCTGTATCCAGAGGTCTAGAAATAAGAACAGATAAGGTTTCTTTGCACTTACGATAGAATGCAAAACGGATGCAAAACGCCCCCGAGATATTGTGCGGAGACCGCGGATGTTAGCCCGCGTTGTTGGTCCTTTTGTGCACCCAGCGCCCCGCGCACCGTGAACAGTTAACAGTACTTCAAATGTACTTCCACGATGTGCGCGCCTGGGTGCACTAGGTGCGCGTACTTTGAATCATTCAGGGGGGGCGTCACCAGACCAAGGGGCAGGTCAGCGTTCCAGGACACACCTTCAAAAGGGGAGGTAAATTACCATAATTAGTAAGTTGTGTGTTATACTGTTTGCACGCTCGCTGTTACACGCGAGCATATCAAGGACAACAAAGAGACTAACACAACTAAACACTAAGCACCACTAGCACAACGTGACCCGTGCAGCGTGCACAACGTGACCTCAGCCTCATAAGTCCTCGTGTGTGATTTAGCTCCAAGCAGGCAAACAATCACCTTCACTTCCTGTCTGGGAGGCCAGGCACTTGTGCATCCGTCAGGGAGGCCAGGCACTTGTGCATCCGAGAAAGACTTCCTGATGCCTCTGTGTTTAGATGCGTGGGTACACGAGAGTCAGCTTCGAGAGGAGCTCCGGTAATATGCGGCCACAATTAACAGTACTTCAAATGTACTTCCACGATGTGCGCGCGTGGGTGCGTAAGTGCGCGTACTTTGAATCATTCAGGGGGGCGTCACCAGACCAAGCGGCAGGTGAGCGTTCCAGGACACACCTTCACTTCCTGTCAGGGAGGCCAGGCACTTGTGCATCTGAGAAAGACTTCCTGATGCCTCTGTGTTTAGATGCGTGGGTACACGGAGAGTCAGCTTCCAGAGGAGCTCCGGTAATATGCGGCCACAGTTAACAGTACTTCAAATGTACTTCCACGATGTGGCTCATACATAATAATAGTGACCATTGGTGCAGTGGTCTCAGGGTACGCTCTTAAAAAAAAACACTCATGGTTTAACTGGATCAATTATAATATTAGTGACCATTGGTGCTTATCACACCACAAATAATGTGTTTCTTCGATCACTCTTAGCAACACCACTTGAAAACCATGGCCACTTTAAATCTCGGTCTAGAATTGGATACATACAGTTAACTGGTAACTTAGAATCTGCATTATCTATGCTCTGTTTCAAGTACCGTACTCGTTACTTACAATCGTTGTTGCTGTATCCATGCTTGCACTTCTTTCTGTGAGGTTGCTTATCTGCATCCGCATCCATGATAGATCCATCTGTACTTTTCTCACAGTCTCTAATTCGTGTCCTGTATTGTGCTAAAGGTCCTCCCTTCTCCTGCCACTTCTCCGGGGGCCACCCTCAACCCCTTCTCCACCTCATATGGGTGTACCATGTCCCTGCACCCCCCCTCGGAAGACCTTCAATGGTGGTAACCAGGTTTACTTGCGGCCCTCAACTCGCGCTCTGTCGTCAAAAACGCTTCTGATTTTTGTCTCCTCCTCAAAGACTTTGACCTCAATGTTCTCACCCTCACTTGGACGTGGTTCACTGCCAGCTCGGACACACTCCTGCCTGATGGTTACTAGATCCTCTCCAAGCCCAGGCCTAACCGGTCTGGAAGTGAAGTGACCTTGATCTTCCCTGACCGGATCCCTGCCACTATCATTCCTACTCAGTCCTACTCCTCCTTTGAATGTCTTGTCTGCAGGCTCGGCATCTCTCCAACCCTCTCGTTCACTCTTGCCACCATCTACAGGACCCCTGGTCTGGTCACCCTCTTCCTCTCTTAGTGGTCTGACCTTATTGTTTCCCTTCTTGCCTCTACCTCCAGAGCTTTTGTCCTCTGGGACTTCAATATTCACCTTAACTCTTGATGTCACTGTGGTACCCTGCATGCATGTGAGCTGAGTGTGGCAGTGATAATGATGAATGGAATGTAGAATGTGTGTAGTTTCATCATGGGACTGAAAGCTGGAAAGATGCTTCTCTCTGTGTTCCTATCCAGGCCTTAATCTGTAACTGAAGAATAAAGTACTTACCTTCTTTTGTACTTACCGTCTCATGCCTGGTTCCGGAGTTGAGTCCCCATGCTGAATACTATAATTTGGCAAGAGGATGGGATTAATTTGGGGTGTATGTGTTGGTGCGGGTGACACCGGAGATACTGTAGGGGTGTTGAAGATGTTGTCATTGTAGAGCACTCAGACACCAGGTGTGTTGGAGTAGTTGTTGTTGGTGGGTGTCCTAAAACCAGGAATGAGTAGGTGTTTTGTAGTTGTTTTAGTTGCAGGCACACTGACACCAGAAATGAGTAGGTGTGTTGTAGTTGTAGTCAGAGGGTGCATTGACACCAGGAATTAGTAGGTGTCCTGTAGTTATTGTAGTCGGGTGTTGGCGCTCTAACACTTATTGAGTAAGGATTTTGACTTCAGAGCTTTTGAGTGTTTTGTAGTTGTAGATGTAGGAAGTTGTAACTCATTGATTATTTTGTTGGAGATGACAATGAGTTATTTGTGTCTTGGAGGTTTTGCCACTTGGAGTTGTATATGGTCAGAGTTAATGGTGCCTATATAGCACTTGTGTGCACGTATTGTTTTCATGTGTAACAAGCCTGTTAGAATGGTTGTGGCAGATGTAGGTTGTGTAGGAGGCTGTGCATTGTAGTAGAGCCAGCTAGTAGTTGTAATTATTTATATGTTTTTGATGCTGGTGCCTGAATGTGGGTGTGACCAACCTGTTTTCGGGTGCTAAGGAGGTTACATGTGAACATGGGATTGGTCTGCCGTGTTTTTGTGTTGTAACATGCTACCCTCCTGCTGTGGCATTTGTTTTAGTGTGATCTTTGCCTAGTGAGTTACTTTTCTTTGTTCTTCCTTTTTATTGTTCTTCGGGGATGGGAATGTGTTTGTGATTGTGGTTGTGGTTGGCCTGGAGGGTTTGTGGTGTTGTAGTTGGGTTCTCATGGTGTTTAGTGGGTGGTTGTCTCATGACAGGATTTCAGTTTGTTTTGCTGGTTGCTCTGTGAAGTTGAGTAGGGTTGTGCCCAGGGGAGGCACACCTGCAGTCCTGGTGTGGCAGACCAGGAGATAAGGAGGTTATGTTTTGTTTGGATGGATGTGTGTGTAGTTTAGGTTACTGTTTAGGTTGCTGCTTTTGTCTAGCAGTTATACCCTCTTGTGGGTAGTTCATGTTTGGGTGTGGCAGACCCAAGGCCCTGGTGTGGCAGGCCAGGGCATAAGGGAGTATATGTTTATTCTGGGTGTAAGTTATCCTGTTGAGCATTGTTGTCAGTGGTGTTGGTTCTGATTGGTTGTTTAAGGTTGAGTGCAGGTTGGTTCTTGTGTTTTGTTAGAGAACGAGGTGTGTGGTATCTTGCATGCATGGGAGCTGGGTGCTGGAGTGAGAATGATGAATGGAATGTGGAATGTATGTAGCTGGAGCTTCTCTAGGTGTCAGGTGCTGGGAATCGCAGCATGGGACTGCAAGCCGGAAAGATTATCCTCCATATTTTCCCATCTTGGCCTTAATCTGTAACTGAAGATTAAAGTACTTCCCTTCTTTTGTACTTACCATCTGTTGCCTAGTTCCTGAGTGGAGTCCCCATGCTGAATACTACAACCACCTTGGCAGCCCAACCTATAAAACAAGCTGCAGTGATTACAGCAGCCAATTAGTCTTAAGACTGGCACTTTACACCAGGAAGCAAACTAAAGCCTTAAGCCAGAGGTAGGCACATATGCTGTGCCGCCTCTATGAATTGCCTAGGTGTATGACCCTGATCTCTAACCAACCTCATGAAGTCGTTGAAGACAGGATGGACAGCGCATGGCCTTTCTCTCATTAGATGATGTTGTTCGTGGCAATTCTTTCAACCAAATAGATGTACAGCTCTGCCACTGATGTTGGTGCTAAAGAAAAGAACATACAACATTTTGTGATCTCTCACAAATACTAAAAATGTCAGAGTACAGTTTACAGTTCACAGAATGCTACTATAGAATGATGCAGAAGGGCTGCAATAAGGTGATATTAACCGCGGCGGCGGGCGGACCCTGTTGGTAACAGCCCACTGCCAAAAGTTAAGAGCCCACTGAAGCGAGGATCCCTTAATGAGAGTAGCAGTGCCATTATTGACAGGGTCGGCCAACCCCCGAGGTCAATATCATCATTATCACTCATGTAGTTCCCTACACGGGTGCTAATCAGATTTCTTTTAAAACTGAAAAAAAATAAACTTACCTTTGTTCTGCAGCTCAGCGCCGCGCAGTGCTGCTGTCAGTGTAGTCCATTTTCCATGTTGATGCCTGTGACGTCATCAACATGGCAAAAGGACTTTGTCGATAGCAGCACTGCGCGGCACCGGACTGCACAACAAAGGTACGTTTCTTTTTTTTCTATAAAAGAAAGACACTGTTACACCTGTCTAGAAATCTACATAGGTCCTGAGGTGTTGAAGGTGGAGCAGGGAAGGATAGGGGGTGCTGGCTGCCCAGGCAGCTTGGAACGTGGGCTTGTTCCATACAGTACAGCCCGTGTTCCGAGCCTCCTAATTGGCCAACGCACCCTGACAGGGAGCTAATAGAAAGTAGAGTACCATATCCCCATCCAGTTTCAAACTCTTCCACTGGAATCAACAGTGGGAAAAGTAGTACAGTAGTTTATAATTAAAAATACAGCAACTTACCTACGGTGGTGAATAGCCCAAAAAATGGAGTATCAAAATACCGCCAATAAAAAGCAGCGGATGCATCAAACAAATCAATAAATAACTGAGTTGCTGAATGCACTGTTTACTGAACGCTTTCAAATAACAATGATAATGATGTGTTATGTACATAGCGCTTTCCATAGAACAGATGTACATGAAAAATCACCCTACCAAAGTTGGTACTCATTTAACGACCTCGGAAGGATGAAAGGCTGAGCAGGCGCTGCTGGAAAAGAAACCAGATTACAGCAGCAAGCACTCAGCCCACTAGCCATCCTACTGGCATTGATTCAAACCTGAGACCCGGATGATTTAAGGATCATATTGCATTCGTGGCCAGGTCCACCGTGTGAAGGCGCAGCTGCTTCAACACCCGTTAAAGGACAAGGACCCACCTAGTGGCGAAATAATAAAGAGCATGTCAAAAGCCTGCATCCTACGTTAATCAGAGACACATTAGGCCCAACAATGTGCTGAAATGTTTGGGAGCAATGGCAATTCAGCTGATAAAACAGCCATATGTACAAATACATTATAGCCCAGGCTCAAGTACAGCTGATGAGATATTTTCTGCATTTCTTTATAGGACTGCAATCTTTTAAAACAAGAATGCAAATTAATATTTCCACACCCTACCCATCTGGAAGACACCAGGCTGTTCAGATGGGCTCCCTCAGCTCTGAATTCCACACTGTCACCTGTGGAGTCCCTCAGGGTTCTATTCTCTCCCTGGTCATCTTAAACCTCTATTTGGAGCCACTGGGTTCCCTCCTAGAAACACCAAACATCGAGATTCACCAGAATGCAGATGATACGCAGTTGTACCTTAAGGTCAAGGGCCCTCAAGATATTGCTCGCTATCACTCATGTCTTGCAACCATTCAAATGCAGATGACAAGTGCCAATTTACAGCTTTACCCAACAGAGACCTAATTTGTTCTCCTCGTCCACCCCTCTAATTTGTAAACTGCTTAATGGTGGCTGGCCAAAATGTGCTTCGATGGATTTCACCATCACCTCAACCACTCAGAAAATCCCTATGCCTAATTGTGGATATCAATCTATCTTTCCAACAACACATCGCAAACAAGGCTCAAATGGCTTGGTATCAGATCTCTCTACTCTGCAAAATCAAGCCTTTCCTCCCACCCCAAGACTACCGAAGGGTGTACAGGCCTGAGTGATCTCTCATATTAAATGGGGTAACACCCTCCATGCCGGGCTCCCAGCTGCTCCCCCGTCGCCCCTCAAATTGGCCCACCACACTGTGGCTCGCCTCATCACTGACACTAGGAAATTGGAACACATCACTACATACTCGTGCACATGTAACTAGCTCACCATCTTGGGTTGACTCTGGTTCAAGACTACTCTCCTCGCCTACATGGCAACTACTGCTGACACACCGGCCTGCCTGACAGCCAAACTAAAAACATCTAGCGGCAGATGTTCATCCGTTAGTAAGATGATCACCACACTGGAAAAGAGACTGGTTTACAAAGAGAAAACTAGGAAACAGTCCTTGTCACGCCAGGCTCCCATCCACTAGAACTCTATCCTTATGGCGATCTGCGGCAATCTGGACTGCTCCAAGTCTCCTTCAGTTTAGGAAAGAACTGAAGACCTGTCTCTTTCAACAACACATTGTGGCAACCTAGATCCTAGCTATCTTGTCCACCCCCCTTCCATATGCTGCACTTAATGAATTATTACTAATATTTACTTGATGACTTGTTAAATTCTCGCTGCCTGTGTTTTGCTCAGTTACTTGCTCAGCACTCTGTTGCTCCTGATCTAGGTTTGTGCTGTTAGAATAATAATAATACTAATACTACTACCACTAATACTACTACTACTACTACTACTACTACTACTACTACTACTACTAATAATAATAATAATAACCACAACAATAGAGATACCTCGATTTCACTACAAAGTGGCATTACTTTTGATGGGACGTTTCTAGGCTTATCTGCAAGTTTGCAGTCATTTTAATTGGACGTGTGCAATTCTCTGCATTAGCAGGTGCACCTTGTTTCCTAAGAGGCTAAAAAGTCTTCCCTGGGTGCAACATTCAGAGTTAATTCTCTACACCCCGGTGTGCAGAGTGTGTGGGATGCCCCGTCGTGCCCGTACTTTTTGCTTGCCTCCGAATGATCCTCCAATTCATCCTCACAATCTTCTGTTTATAGCTCTAGCCTGGCCCCTCGATCAGGTTCTGAGCCCAGCTACTTTTCATAGGCAAGTTGGCAGGGCGCTGTCCTTTTGCCCACTTAATGGTGTTATTCATTGGCAATCATTCACCCAAGCAGATGTGCAGAACGAACAGTGATGTTGGTGCTAAAGACAAGAACATACAGCATGGTGTGAGCTCCCAGAAATGTGTATACAACAGTGCCGTTTCAAATCCTTTGAATGCAGCTAGAGAATAATGAGAGACTTGTAATGGAGTGGGCTCTAATGGGGAGAGCACAACAGCGAGAACTGTGTCCTCATACAGTATCAAATGCTTTGAATGCCAACACAAAATGAATAAGACACTTGTATTGTGAAATGATGTAATTGGCAGCAACCGATAGAACATGACAGCATGTGGACCCATAGAGTGTCAAACCCTTTACATGCCACTAGAGAGGGAATGAGATACTTGTATTGGGAGAGCTGAAATGGGACGTAGACACCAGTATAACCCGGTACAGTTTCAGACTCCTCCAAGGACAATCATTATTATTATTATTATTATAATTAGAAAATGCAACAACTTAGCAGAGTTGCTGAATACGACTTTGTCCTCCACTTTAAGCAATACAATGCTCTTGACCGTTGGGGATTACAGTGTCCTTTACTTTCTGTGTCTTTTCTTTTCATGACGAGCTCCTGATGTCTCAAAGTTGGGTTATCGCCCAAGGAGCGCTGTTTGCATGGTATACTCTGCTGTTTGCTGGAGAACCTCTTGCTCTCCGTGTCGCAAGGAGTGTTGTCTGATTGCACCTGGTCTTGGCAAATGCTGTGTTCGGAAAGGATCTTGTAGCAATTTCTCCCTTGATTTTAAGTACTGCATGGGCCAATGTCACACTAGGCGGAGTTCTATCAAGCCTTAATTTTTCTGTTGGAAGTGCTGCCTAGTTATGGCAGTGACTCGCCTTGAGAGTGCCGATTCACACTCCCCAGCAGCACTGTGGGCCCCTTATGGCTCCTGATGGGCCAGAAAGCGACAGGTGTCTATCGGTGGAGAAGGGAGCAAAGGTGAGGGCAGCACCAAATGAAAGAGTGCTTTTAAACACGCTGGTCTGATGCGAAAGGGGGTTCATCGAGAAGCAGAGATTGTTTCTGTGTATAGTATGGATTGCTTCCCAAAAAGTTCTCGTGATGCATTTGGTGTGTGTAGTATATACCAATATGCTCCATGCATTTTGGGACATGTAACGTTTGTTGAGAAGCCACCCTCAACACAGGGAGTCCCTTCCCTCCCCACTCAAGTGGTTCTTCAACAAACAGTTTAACAGATTCTTTTTTTAGCCCTATCTCAGACACATATCAGGCCCCTTGGATCACTTTACCCGGGGCTAACAATGATCCAAGAGCCAGGCCCGTGTACGGGAAATATATTGGTATTTATTTAAATTAACATTAATAAAAATTAGCACGAAAATATCGAAAACACCACTTTATCAGTGGCACAACACAGTCAACGTCTCTCAGCCTAAATAGATCACAAAAGTGAGTTAAAAAGAACACAATAACGATTTTGCACTTTCTGCCAATTTCACTGCACAAAATCATTACACTGATCAATAATATCATTTCGGCCAAACATTTGCTTTAAAATAAACACAGGGTGATTTATTGCTTTGTTTTGTCAGAACCCCCTTGCTCTGGTCTATGTTGGGGAGTCAGACAGAAAAATGTAAATGCTTTGGGGAATTTTAGATTTCAGACCCCCCGCCCCTTATTGAAAGGCCTGTGATGGGGAAGCTGCATAAAAAGGTTGGACTGATTTAAGAACAAAGACACCCCTCGTCCTTATAGAAGTCAGGGTCAGCTGGAGAACAAGGATTATCCAATTAAATTATAGGTTATAGTTTTCAGTGCACACTGGTAAGTGAGCTTTGTTAATTTTCAATTTTAACAAAATTCACCCCGTAGTGTTCTGCCGAATGGGGAATTAATTAAATTAATATTTTTGGTTATATAGCATAAAGATCAACACAGTTTTGTCCCCCCATGCACTATAAAGGGAACGGATTCAAGGCAAGCAGACTCTCCACACCTTTTGGTTTTCCATGGCTTAGTTCTTCTTAAATAGCAAGCATCTGTTGAAGGTTCAGGAAAGCCAGCTGCATCTCAGGACACTCTGGAAAGATAGGGCAGGGGTCTGGTCTCTCCACTCTCAAAGATCGCCTCCCGCTCTCCATCACTTTGAGGCCTTCCTAGAAATAGACAGCTCCACCCAGATGCACTCTCACCAATCTCCTCTGGTGTCTCCTTACAGCTGTCAGATCGTAAGTTTCAGCAGCCTTCCTGATGGTCTGTCTCTTCTCTCTGTCCGCCTCTCTTTCTCCTTTTTCTCTCTCCCCGGTTTCTGTCTGTCCCCTGTCCTAGTGCAGTCCCCCTTATATATCAGAAATGACATCTCGAATTTTACAGTCTTGGGAAGTACCCTGCAATAATTCCTGCCTCTAGGATTGGACAGTTACCCCTCTCTCTCCTCCCAACCCCGCCTTGAAGTCAGGATTGGTTTAGAGGTCTGCAGCAACATATGGCATTTCCCATTTGTCACCATCCTTTGTTCTCCTTTCAACTTTTTCGCAACAACTAGTTATGTATCACAACTTCATGATTCTAGTAGCAACTGCCATACTAAACATATTTTCTGCCTAGCTGATCATGGACATGATGTAGCATGGCCATGTGGCACATTTCTGCTGTTTCCATAAAAAGTACAACAGTTATGAATATATAAGTTATTATGCATATCCCTACTTTCATTTTCCACCTGCTCACCAAATCTCACATTTGGAACATGTTCCGATGAGCCAGAAACCTAGTCTAAGTGGCCATTACATTTCCCAGAGTCACAGGTAGATGCTTTTTATATCCCCAAAATCTCCTGGAAATTGCATAATAAATGATGCAAAAATGAAATCAATCCACATTATGGTTGCTGAAAAAAGGCCTAAATGATAATAGTCCTGTTAACTTAATTGTAAATCTTTATGTTCAGCAAATGGGAGATCTGCTTCATCCAGCACAGCCATCTGCCTCCCTGGGTCAGCCTGTGACTAGATATTTTTCTATGAGTCTCTCTGAGTTGGTATTTTGCTCTTTAAAGTTGCAGCCCCGAGTATTCACACCTTATAGTCATGCTCCAGCCAAGGATGACTTTCCCTTGAAGTCCCTGCTTTCAGAGCCAGCTTGTCTCGAGGACACTGGGCTTTTGACACCTTCCGCAGGAAATTCTATTGCAGGGGTGGGGGGTCATTAGATGGGAGATGTGACATCCAGGTTGGAAGTGGGAGTTTTCCTTGTGATGTTTTGCCCTCAGCTAGCAAAAGGGTCTGCCTTGGGCTGACATTTTTTCATGAAGACAAAGTGGCTCTTCAAATGTCACTGGAGTGTTTTGGGTGAAACATAATATTCATCGCTCTTTGTCAATTGTTTGCCTGACATCTTTCTGTGAGCGGTGATTTTTTTTCAGTTTTATTTCTGAAAGCCGTTTTTGTTTGCACACACGTGCGGGACGTTTTTGTTTTCAATGTTTAAAAATGCTGTTTTACATGTGACAGGGATCTTTGATTTCTCCTTCTTTTCTAAATTAAATGCTGCGTGTCCATTGGTAATGACAGTAGGCCCCTTTCCACATGGCTCTTTAACTTTACTTGAAAAACAAAAACGAATGCCAGGCCGTTTTTGTTTCAGTGTTTAACATCTTGCTATTCATGTGAAAGAGACTTCTGTTTGGGGCCTTTAAATGCACCCCACAGACAAGTAGTCCTCTAATGATACAACTAAAAATGCCACTCTCCTCCACACTATGTAAATAGTAAAGGGACATTTCCCGGGCAGCCAGATTTAAAGGGCCATGATGCAAATGTCATTAAATACGGCATTCTGGAGCAAGCTTTGGCGGTACCAGCCCATTACCGCCAAAGAGCACCCAAGCATGCAGTACTTAATGCTAAAATCTGCTATTTTCCTGAAGGGAAGCCAATTAATTCATGCAGAACATGCACGTCGTTTCCGTAATACAGAAGTGGCATTATCCTACAGCAGTACATGCTCAGAACAAAGAAAGCTCATTCGAAACATTCACATGTATGTCCCACCTCCATCCCTGGCGTCTCTGCCCGATCTGCATATCCACTGCCCATTCTAGTGCCTATATCATATCCCTTTAACTTTCTCCATATGTCTCACTATAATATAAAAAAGAGCACAATATGCATGGGATAGGAAATGCTGAAACACATATGTCGCTAATGCGCTGTAAAATAGTTGAATGGAAATGTGCTCCCTGGGGGAAAGTGATTGCAAAGCACAGGTGAAACGCAATAAAACCTCAAGTGGCCCATTACAAGAAATGAATGGAGTCAACTACACAAAGTTCAGTAACATTCTTAGCTTGTGAGTTACTGAAGGAAGCAATACCATTGGTCTCCAGCTCTTTTCCACAGAGAAATAATACATAGTAATAATAAAGATAATGATAGTAGTCAGAATTCTTTATATACAGCTTCACTCCAGATTCATCCTCCACCTTCGAAGCGCTGTCATTACAGGGCTTCATATGGTCCAATGTAATGGCACTTCACCTATCAACATTGGAAGGATGAAAGGCTGCGCCAAACCTGTGACACCAGGGCCCACACAGCTGCGCTATCTTACAGGCTCATGTGGATGCTGAGCTTCTCTGTATCCATACATGTCATTTCGAGATGTACATCTGTGAAAGGATGAGCTATTCCCTGGATAGATCATTGTAATTGCCCCACATAGCCAAATACACCCACCAGCCTTCATGGCTGAATGAGCTGCAGGTTTCATTGCTGGAAGGAAAATGTGGCTATTCATATTTTTTCGGCCCCCTCTGCATAGCTTCAAAATACCACATCCTCTCTCTTGAGAGGCAGCAACCTCAGCAAGAGGACAAGCGCCTGCCCGACCCTTAGAATGAAGATGTCTCAGGGATTGGGGTCACAGATAATCCCTGGAGAGAAGAGAGGACAACTATCAGGCCTGTGGAGACGGCAGGACCCACCAGCCGTGCAAGTGACATTCTCCAGAGGCAACTGCAAGTTCATTTATTTATTTATTTATTTATTTATTTATTTACATGTTTATTGATTTTAAATATAATACAACACAAAATATACAGCCAATAAATGAGCATTGCAAGTTCATTTATTGAGGGGCAACTGGAACATGAACAGGAATAGGATTGCGAAGACAATGTAATCAGAAAAGTATTAGGGGTTCGATATGGGTACGATGCTAACAGTAAAAACATGAAGTATTTTAAATACTGCACGTTTAAAAAACACACACACCAAATAATGAGTTTGGGTGGCATGGGCTATTTGCTGCATGCAGTAAATGGCCCTTTTTACCCCAGGGGGTACTTTCTCCTTATGCCATCCTGTAGTGCTCCTTGGGATGCCACCTCATAGTAGGTGGTATTTTAAAAACCGGTGGTATTTGACATAAAACATGTTTTTGCTGTTACCACCAGGCTCACGATGGGGTCCACCATAGCCTTATATCTTCATATCAGAGACTGTTGGGAGCTTAACTTCTCTCGAACATGTGATTCCCATTAGTGCAATCTTTTCAACGTATAAACAAATGAGACCAAAAGTGCAACCCATTAATGCTCATCGAGGCTTTTTTTCAAGCACTACATCCACTTCCGTAAACAATACACACCGTTCCAACCAATCCTGCGTGCATCCTGGACCCAGTCCTCAAGGCGCACATTCATTTCAAATGGATGTATTGCATGCTATCTTAGAAGACATTTGCGTAAGTGTTACTTATTTTTCAGACTCTTAAATAGGCCAGTGGGTTTCGCAAAAAAGTTACTTCCCCATTGCAAGTAAACATACAACTTTCCACCTTTCGTCCAGACTTCATCGCTGTTACCTGCACATAGCCCTGTGGGTATTTACGTTGCTATTCACCCATGTTACCCTTATACACGCATGCTATGTTGCTTCATTGTAATTATCAATGGCTGTTCGTTTAAATCAGAATCTTTCCATGGCAAACAGGCCCTAAAGCAAACAAATAAAAAAAGGCTTTGAAGAATAAGAACTGCGCCAGTACCCCTTACTGAAGGTTTCTGTTCTTCATCCATGAATGTATACTGAGCCAGAAGCAAAATGGCGGCCATGAGAAAACGAATTGAAACCAATGTCGGCTTATGCCTCTGTGAGCTTGTATTAATCAACTCATTACCTGTGCATAGCTCTTCTTTATCACAAACCCAGCCTCATGAGGATGACCACCTTCAGAGAAAGGTACTGCACAACTTTAAAAAAGCTGTAGCACGATACACCCTACTGGGCAAACTTTGTTGCATCCTATCCCCCTGCAGAGGCAGGCACTTCACAGTAAGCCTATATTGGATCTACAGGGTCCTGTAAGAATAAAGAGTACGCATATAAGGAAAGAGTTTGGTGTTTGTGTTTTTCTTTCAGTTGATCTCGCAAATTTTGATGATAGTACGATAACTGGCCAGCTTGCTGACATTTGTTGCCTCGATTATCCATGTGTCCAGGCGATGGCACGCCAAAGTGTTTTGACACCACGCCCCCCCTCCCAATACCACTTCATATCCACTGTACTGTAGTGCTCTGGATGAGGTAGGGCCCCGCAGTTCTGGATCATGGCTTTCCATTATGAGGTAGTCATGCACCAATAACATCAGTCTTCGAGTGGCGGGGATTGCATTGGATGGGAGACAACGTACAGACCAGCCGCTGTAGACTTCAAGGACCCCTTTGGGAGGAAATGATTGCTGGCAAACTATGAACAACTGTAAAGATATTTTACTGCGGCCAATGCAGCATGCCGCAGTAAAAATAGGTATAGTTGTTACTTTACTGATAGTGCTAAATTAGAAGTTTTTGAACCATGAAAGGAAAAAAGCAAATAAACACTATCACCATGTGTCTCCTGTGAGGGATGGGGATAGAAATCATGAGTGGATTAAGCACAAGAAACATTGTGGGCCCTAGAGGAGCGTCTCGCATTCTGGTCAAGGTGTCCCTGCACTTGCTGGTTTGGGTATGTTTCACAGAATTCTTTTTGACTGCGGCAAACTGCGCGCAAATCAATTGGTCCCTGGGCCCATTTTATAGTTTTTTTGTCCCCTCCCTGCCTCCAATTTTAAGGAAGCGGGGACACCCGTGTCACCCCAAAATGGTAAAATACCAAATATGGGGAGCGGGGGACACCCCCGCAACTCCCGCTCTCCAGGGTTGGTATTTTGCAATATATGTGACCAAATTGCCTGAAGGCCAAATCACCCATGCAAAATTCGACCAAATTGGTAATTAGGTCAATTGTTTTAGGTCAAATAGGCTAATACCCACTTGCTATCTCACCTCTGCCTAGCTCTGCTATCCTGTAGACCGGATACTAGCTGTCACAGCAAGTGATACAACAGAATGTTAACCCAGGCTTGGATTCCTTTGCTTCCTTGACCTGATCCCGATCAGTTGGTGGCTGACATACCAAGCCACGATGAGGATGTCCCAACTCTGATTTGGAGGCTGATGGTTTATCATCTGAGATGTACCTAACGAGGGACTATATGCCTAACCTGAACCTTCAGGATGTTTGACTTGTTTCCACATTGCCCATTGTCCCTGTCTTAGCCCAGGTTAGCAGGTGTGGATACAAACCTTCTCAGACCCCTGCCCCTTCCTCTTACTTACTTAAGTATTAGCAACATCATCTCAATGGAATGGAAGGATCCCAAACATGCTTGAATCACAAGATATGGATATAGTATGTACCTTATAAATGGATTTCTCATGGAGTTCCATGATACTGTGAACTTGGATTTTTGAATCCTGTTTTTTGCTCCCCACGCATCACTGACAACTTTAGCTTCCCCTAGAGAGATCATATTGCTTTAAGGCAAGAAGGGGGGTAAAAATCACTAGGGTTATTTAAGGCAAATCACAGGGACAGGACCTCTTCTTATACCTTTTGCATTTTGTATTTGGGTGTCAAAAAGTGTCTATCAAGTCCTCTGGGTGATTGGTTCAAATTGAACTGATGTTGGGACAATCGAGCTGTGCATTTCCAATGGCAAATCTGGGTAGAGTTGGCTTGAGGTGCAGGTTCCCCGTGGATCGAGTCAGCATTTCAGATGGTCGTGTCTATGGCTTCCAACAGTCGGTTCGGCAGTCAAGTCTGGTGTGAAACAATGCTCCTGAAGAGTCGAGTCAGTATCCGAGAAGGCGAATTTGGTTGCTTCCTGCAGGTTGAGTCAAGGTTCACATTGCATCAGTTGCTTCCATGGAGACGAGCAGGCGATGGAGTTGAATCAATGATTTCCCCTACTTTGGGTCGAGCCAGCATCTTGGTGGCTCAAAGAGTAGGGTAGCAGCCAAAACCAGCACTGCGGGTCCTGCAGCAGCTCAAAGTCAGTTGTGCATGGTCGGACCAGATCAAAGATGTCTTCAGGTGATAAAACAGGGTTCCAACTGCTTCTGACCTTCTGGGTTTTCTGTTAGATCCAATCTAGGGTATCCAGAGAAAAAGTGGCACTTATATTTGCACTTTCAGTCAATGAGGTTTCCTGGCATATACAGTGGTCCCTTAATCTTCATTGAGCACGAGCCTGGTTCCAGTGCACAGGCAACAGAGCATCCTTAGTCCAAAGCAATATCACCACCACTGTTTGGTTGGACCTCTCTATCTTCACCTCTCTGGCAAAATACTTCCAAAGAGAGATTCAGCAAGTCCTTCTTCTTCATGTAAGAGTCCAAAGATGAATCAACTAAAGAGAGGGTTCTCTCTCCCTACAAAAGGGCAACATTTTACGAAGGATTGGTCCAAAGAAAGCCTGTTGTAGTGGGTTCAATCAAAGCTCCTTTAACAAGTGTGCTTGGCCTTCAGACATCATAGGTCAAGGTTTCTAATATTTGTGTGTCCTTTGACTCTCCACCCTTGTCCCGTCTCCCTCCCTCATTCCTTCCCCTTCCTTTCTGCCTTATTTGTTTTGCCTTTTCCTCCCTTACAGACACTGATACCACTCACTTTCTTTAACAAGCTCATTGCACTGCTTCTCAAAGTGACCCTATTCCCATAACACTCATCTCTTTCAACCTTTCTCTCTCTCTCTCCTCCTTAGTTTTTCTAGCCTCTTTCAAACATGTTACAGTAATCCCCATTCTCAAAAAACCTTCTCTTAATCCCTCCCTTCCTGCCAATGTCTACCCTATTTCTCTACTTCCTTTCTTATCTAAGCTCCTGGAATGAATCGTCTATTCTCAAATCTCTTCCTATATGCATCTTCACTCCCCCCCGCCACTACAATCTAGATTTAGGCCATCACACTCTATAGAAACTGTCCTTCGGCACATTTGCGACTTTCTTCTTTCTGCATGTTAGGGAGAATTCATTCTCAAGAATGGCTAATTTCCCTTACCTACTGAGTCCCTCAGCAGCTTTGCTGGATTTCTAGGATTTATTTTCTTCACCTGGTAATACTGTGAGCCTTTTTTCACACTGTTACATGTGTTTTGCTGTGTGTGTTTAACATTTTTGTGTTCATAGACTGTGGAGCTTCACCTACTCCATAGCCATCATCGTTTTACTGCGTGTTACACAGCACCTTTAGTGCAGTAACACAGAGTTGTCTTTTTCAGACTTCCCACTCTAAAACTCCATATTCCGGGACTGACTACTGTCTCCCAGAATATGTAAAGTTACCATTGAGTTTATTAGTCTTTTAAAATTCACAGACCCAGTACAACCTATCTTACATAAAGTACTGTAAAGGTTAATAGTTATCCCTTTTTGTCTGTCTCTCATGGAAGATTATTTTGTTCCCCTTTCTTTAAGATTTGGCTAGTGGCAGTGGTATCTACCATATTTTTCCTACCGCGGTTTATTTAAATAGCCTTGGTACTGTTTTAGGCTAAGTTAGTAGCCTCGAACTTAAATCCGCTGGACCCCATTTGCTTTTATTTGGTTCCGGCCATTTCTTTTTGTAAAGAACTTTCTCGTGTTTTACTCTGCGTGCCAAACCAGGTTTGGTTCCTTTGTTCGCCGTCCTTTGGCGGGCTTCTGCACAGAAGCCCTCCTTAGGCTCCTGAATGCCTGAGGGTGACAGGATGTGAAGGAGGGGTTTGAGACTCCCTGCACAGGGTCTCCTTGGAGACCCATGTCACACTCTGTATGTCTGGCTGTGGTGACTGTCCCACCAGGACAGCTACCCTGCTGTGTGATTGACAGCCAGGCTGTGTGAATGGGGGAAAACTGCATAAAAAGCAGGTCTCTGGGACTAGGAAGGCAGAGTTGCCACTGGATCGAGAGAACCAAAGAGAAGCAGAAAGAAGAGGACCACTACCACGACTGAACCTCCCAGTGAAGCCCTGCTGTGGGTCTGAATCTCCAAACTTCGACGACAGAGAAGATCTGCAAGGAATCTTCTTCCCTTGATCTGGTGTGACCAACCAGTTCGCCAAACACCAAGCAAGGCCTCCCTCCCCTTGTCGAATTTGCTGTGCATAGCTGCAGTGAACCGGATAGGCAGGAGGAACGGACACTGTTTGGGTTTTAAGGAGCGCACCTTTTATTCATTGCTTTGCTCTGCTGCTGGTTTCTTCCCTGGGCAGTGCAGGACCCTCCAGTCTTCCTACTTCGTGTCAGTCCAATAGTCGCTTCAGGAACCGTGAGCCTGCAGGACCTGCCAGGAACTTCTGCCTCAGCTACAGCATTCTTCTTCATTTAAGGTACTGTTCAAACCCGGTTGTTCGTTCCGTCCGACCACAGTGAAAGTGTTTGAAATCTTTCGCCAATCTGAGGGCTTGTCCTTCTCTACTCTTTCAAGTAACTTTTCTTCCGACCAACTTCGTTTTCGAACTCTTGGCAAAGACTTAACCGCAAACTACTCTGAACTTTGTGATCCTCTGCAAAGACTCTGAACCATTAACATTGGCCCAGGTCTATTTATTTGAATCTTCATTGTAGCGGGCCTTTTCTAGATTGCCCTGCCTACTTACTTGTTGGTGCTGCTTAATTTTGTATAACCTTGTCTTTCACTCCCTTTTTAAATTTCTGGAGTGCCATTTTGCTCACACTTCATTTTGAGCTTAACTTGTCTAGAATTCATCAGGTGTGGTGTAGTATATTAAGAGTGGGATTTTTCTGCTGCTTTATTTAGTGAACTGTTTTACAACTGACGTGTAAATAAATGTATATTCTTTTACTCAGAAACCTTGAGTCAGTATTTGTTTGAACCATAGTAAGTTGCTGTCCTTTGTGTAACTTCTGATACTGCTCACTTTACTCTTGAGATAAGTCTGGCTGCTCAGTCATCGCTACCACTTTACTGTGTAGTACAGGCTTGTACCAAAGGTGAATTTGTACTGTCACTTGTAGTCTTAATTGTGTGTGGTGTTCCCAAAGGGTACTGCATATGATTCTGCCTAACACTGCACATCACAACAAGCACTCTTCTATTCTGATTTTAGTTGATCTTTCAGCGGCTGTAGGCACCGTGGATAACCCTACCTTACTTTCCTCTCTCTTTTTCTCTAGGCATTTCTGGCTCTCCTCTCACTTGGTTTAAATCTTATCTTTCTTGTTCCTACTCTGTATCCAGGCCGGCCAGCTCTCCCCTCCTCTCCCACTTTTGTATGGCATTGCTCAAGTTTCCGTTCTTGGCCCACTCTTGTTTTCACTGTACACCCTCCCTCTCTCTTGGCTTATTTCATCCTTCATTATTTTCTTTCACTTGTATGCTGATGATTTCAAAATTGTCTTTTCTTTGTCTGAGTTCCTCGATACCCTTCACTCTCTACTCTCTGTCTGTATTTCTTCCATCCAATCCTGGATGCATTCTTGTTTTCTTCATCTTAACCCCTCTAAAACAGAGGTCCTTTTGTTCCCTCATTCGTCTCCCTCCCCTTTGCCCCTCCTCCTTTTCTTTCTTTTCCCATCCCTCTCAGCTCTCTCTGTCTTCCTCTGCTCGGATTCTCGGCATTCTCTTTGACTCTTCTCTTTCCTTAACCCCTCATATCGCTCTTACTGCATGCAATTGTTGTTTTCTTTGCTTTAATCTTCAGCGCGCGCACCCCTTCCTTTCGTTTCATGCTTATAAGCTTATCATCTCTCCTCTCATTGTTTCCTGTATTGACTATTGTTCTCTCTTGATTGGACTCCCTGCGGTTCGTCTTACCCCCCACTTCGCTCCATTTATAACTTGGCTGTTCAGCTACTCTTTAATCAGTCTCCTCGCATCTCAATCTCCTCCTCACTTCTATTTGCTTCTATCTTACCATTAGAATCGTGTCTTCTGTTTCATTTCCTTCCCATCATCTTTGAATATCTACATGGTCTCACCCATCCTATCTTGCATCCCTAGTCTCCTTCTATTCCCCCTCTAGAGCTCTTCGCATCCAGTCTACCTATTGTCTTGCTTCTCCCAAGCCTCCATGTGCTTCTTCTCGCTTCCACTCCTTTTCTCTTCTTGCTCCATTCCACTGGACTTCTCTTCCTCTTGCCATCCGCTCTTCTTCCACATATCGCATCTTTTGTACTCACATAAAGGCTCACCTCTTGTCTCCTCTGTCTCTTAGATAAACTGCTGATTTGTACTGCCAATAATGCATTTGTTATGTGTACTCTTCCACTTGCTTCTTAAAGTGCTTTGGCAAAAGAGTGGTATAAATTCAAATAAATACACATTTTTAAAATACACAGAGTACCTTGTCTGCAGGAAGTGGTGAAGGATAGGAAATTGTAGGGAGATCTAGCAGAAAACAAGATGGTGGGACCCCTCTCAAAGCCTAGCTCTCTCCTCTTGCTACTCTAACATTGCCCCTTCCCATGTCTGCTGACTTCAAAGGGACTTCAGCACCCTACTGTGAGTGTGGCTTTGTTATGTCAGGTCTGTCTTTCAAGCACTGGATTGAAGGGGTCCCACGGGGAGGGTTCCTTTGCTCTGGGAGAAAGGTGTTGGTCTTCCTCTGGGGGATCATAGAAGCATCTTCCTGGGAATTGTCTGCTCACCAAGCTGATCCCAGTACCCACCATGCCAAAACCAACCATGACTTGTATTTACAGTTTTAAGTACCTGCAGGCTTACTAGGATATACAGTAATTTTATTTTTAATCAGAGATGCAGACAATTAAAAACCACAACTGCCTGTTGGAACTTTGCACTCTTGCCACTGTCAGGAATACACGTGTCATAGAACTTTCCCTGCTGCCAAAGCAGGGTTGGGTCTGGGGGTGCCAGGACACTATATCTGCACATGAATGCCCTATAATTTTGATATGCAGCAGTATGAAAGGGGATCTGATTAGTAGACCTCCCTTTCCGAAACAGAATGACTTGTTTCATTGTATTAATGAAAAACAAAAAAGGTCAACTATCCTATGAAGAGCGGTAAAGGCAGTATTGGTTTGTTTTTTAAGGATGGTGGCCAGGAGGATATCAAGAGGTCCATTTTAAGGATGCAAGCATGTCATTGAGTGAGAGAGGACAGAAGTCGGTTCATGGTTGAACGTCTCATGGGGGATGTAGGGAGGGTGTCAGAAGATTTGGAGCACTCGATGTGGAGCCTGATGGGATAGATCTTGTTGATAAAAACGTATTAATATCTGCACACTTGTCCCAAGATTCTGGGTCTTGTGTTGTGTGGAATGCTGCAAAAATAGCTTTGCTCCTGTTGGATGCTTTCACAATGGTGGTGGTATAATAAGTAGCCGCGGTCTTGGAAATCAGCGGCAGCCATTTGGAAAGGAAGACCTTGAGGTATTGAAGGCCCCTTAATTTGTGGGCCCTGTGTCAGCATTTCTCAAGAGCTCTAGCAGACCGTTTGTTGATAGATATCTCTTGAGTGAAAGCATCTGACATGTACTTTGAGGTTTGGCTAAAGCTTTGTAATTGCGTGGTGAGATTTGCACAGGACGGGAAGTTGGAGAAACTGTTATCCAACACTTCTACTGTTTTTTAAAGGACTAACTAATCAAGCATGAAGGGATCCACACATCGTAAAAGAGGGTTAGAGAAAAAGATCAGGTCTATCGTATTATCTCTAATTATCTCTAATGTATGTGGTGGATAGTACACATTACGTTATATCTAGCGATTCTTCCAAGGACAGGAATTCATTTGTGGTGTTGTTGGTTGTTTGGGTGCCAGGGCGGTTGAAGTCTCCAAAGAAGATGTTGGTCATGCGAGAGACTGAAGCTGGACAGTGATCTGTAATCTCATATAGAAAGGTACCACACCTATGAGGAGGTGATCTGTAGATGAGGTGGAAAGTGGTGAAGTCCATGTGTGAAAGAGGGAATTGGCAAGTGAAAGTTTCCATTGAATGGAATGGTATTTCTGTACCATACATGGCAAGTCGATTTAGTTAGCCACAGGGGAAGGAGCTATACTCCTTCCCCTGTTTTCCGCGACCAGCCAATATGTTGGATGCTGTACCCAGGTGAGACGAGAACATCACAGACGTGGGAAGCGGTAGGTGTGAGCTAGGTTTCGCAAATGAAGATTGCATTGGATTATTGCCGGATACTCAAGTCCAAAATAGTAGCTGCATGTAGGATGAGTGGGTGTGCATTTATCAACATTAAAGAGTATGCATAGTGTGGGGAGGAAGGGCAAGCGTTAGCAAGGGGGATTTGGAGAAGTAGTTTGGGTTAAATATGTAGTGTGGATGAGTGTGTTTTCCTGGGCGATACCCGGAAAGCATGCGGTTGATCTGGGTTTGTGAGAGTTTCCCACAAACATGGGAGATCAACTGGGTATTGGGTTGAGGGGCCCAATGAAAGATTCGGTAAAAGCCATGCAGTTTCCAATCTGTTTTGTAGGGTAACCCAGGAAAACAAATAAAATAATTACTAAGTCAACAACAGTGCACAAGCACATTTTCCAACACAGTCCCATGATGCCTTTGGCCACAATTTAAGCCAAAATACAAAACATTTCATTCTGACTGTGCCACGTCAGGCTTCCATGATGGCCCTCTGGCTCCCACGCAGCACACAACAGGAACTAAGAAGCAGCGAGAGCTTTCTGCTTCCTGTACATGACCAGTGGAGCCGGAGCACCCCCATCTCATTGCCCTTGGACCCCTGAAGGTGCAGGGAGGTGTAGGAGTGACCGCTACGCACATTCAGCCCTTCATTGCTCCAGCCTGCATCCCAAGCAAGCCATTCAAGTTTGGGAAAAACTAAACGTCAATGGCCTTGCATGACCCATTGGGCATGTACTGAAGTGTCAGGTAAATACAGCCAAGGAGCGCTCCCTCGACACTTAGTGTTCACACTGGGCTGACTTGATTCCTTCATAATGGGTCATAAACCCCATCAGCCACTATGGCCAAGCCTTTCCTAGGTCGGTATCCTTGGGTATCGCAAATAATACACTGCTTGCTGTTGTTGGGCGCTTGATACTCAGCTGCTGATATGTGTCTGATAATGGGTTGGTCTGGAACTTTATGTTGACCTGAGATGAGAAGGCAACCTCATGTGCGGGGGCTCGGGGGAGCAGAGCCAAAGATTACCTGCATGTGTGTCTGTCTGGGGGCACCGGTGGGGTCTGCTCACACTCACTCTCAGTGTTGGGATTGAAGTTGGGGACCCAAAGGTGTGTGTTCCTGGCCATCTCGGCTTAGCACTGAAACCATGGGTGTTGATACCAAGCCTTTCAAATAAGAGTAGCACAACTGGGGCAGAATGAGTACTGCCTTCCTCTCCACACCCATGCTGATAAGCTCCTCTCATGGCAGGACTAGAATGGGGCCACTCCCATTACACGCCACAGCCAGAATACTCAAGGTCACAGCTGTCTTGCTTTCACATCCGGCTCTCTTATCCAATGGACAGGCCACCACTCGAGTAACAACCCTGATTCCACTACACGCGCAGCAGCCCTCACCCAATGCAAGTCATTAGCAAGACTTTCCAGCTATATTCTAGCCTTGTGAGTGGTCTATTTTTAGTGGTTGTTAGCCATAAAGAAGACACATGAGCTAATTTTGGAGCCCCTTGTAATTTGACGGCAGGGACCCAATACGTTTACACCTAAACGTACGCATGCCCCCGCCACCAGATTTTCATAATTTGCACAGCGGAGTGCTAAAGGGGAGGGTAAAAGGCAGGGTGCAAGTGTGTACGGTGCCTTTTGCCCTCCTCCTTTCAAACTGAGTACACGCAGCCTGCCGTGTACGAATGGCAGACAGTGTTTACAATGGATCCCCAAGGAGTCTGCCTACGTTTTCCCAGTGCAAAAGGCCAGAGAACTCCATCGGGAACCCCAGAATTTGCACCAGTATGAAAAGGCATGCCGGGGCTAATGATGGTTGATTTGTATGACGCAGAGGAAGGGAGGCAGAGAAAATGCAAATTGTGGTGCACACCTCCTCTCCACCGTTTAAATCTGGAAAAAATATGCCGCAACAGAAATCTACAGTATAAAACCTTTACGCAAGGCTTTTACGCTGTGAATTCCCGTCACGGCGCATTTACGCGGGGCTGAAAATGAGCGCCCTAGAATTCACATGATTTGAGGCGGATCTCTGTGACATCTTAGTGGAGAAGGTGTATCTTCAGGCAGGACCACCAATCCTTAACCGCGCGTCTGCATGGGAGAGGGTGCATGCCGCTGTGGTCGCGCCCAATTGGCCAGATGGGGAAAGTAGTCGCCCCCTTTTGACGTTTGCAGAGTAAAGGATGAACTCAAGGGTTTGTAATAAGATGTTAACTAACCAGGAATACAGGAAAGATTTCTTGACTTGACATAAACTTTGGGTGCCAAGGAAATGTGACATTGACCTTTCACCCAGAGACATGATGGACGGGAATGCTCTGGTTTCATAGTGACTTCATAAAGCTATTCTAGCTTCGTAGCGGCTTGATGAACAGGAGTACATTTCACTTAGGGGGTCAGTAATCATTTACTTCAACAATGCGATGGTGGGAATGGATAAACAATACATAAACCCAAAGGTGTATTGGGGGAATTATGATGTCACTGTTCCAGTAATATCCGAACGCGGTGACGTTTCAGGAATGCTACAAGCAACAGCAGTAACTTCCTCTGCCAGTATTTCTAAAAATACATCCACCCACCTCATAGTGAGGCCAGTGCCCCACTTATACTCCTCATAAGTGGGGCATGTACCTTGCTAACTGCGTTCAAATCTCAGTAATAAAGACCAGACCCACCGAGCTATCTTACTTGCTTTAAAATGCAAGACACTGACAATATGAACCAAAACAATGTTGGAAAATACCCCATCGCAAAACTTGAAGAACAGCGAACCGACGCTCTTGCTGCAGAAATAGGCCAGGAGTCGACAAAGCTGGCACAACCTTTCTAAGACGGTGGCATCAAGCACTATATAATAATAGCCTATTAACAACGTTACTAATGGAGTGGTGAGTTGCTAGGCCACCAGGCAGGCACTATGGTCCACAGTCTACATGGCCCCCAGCTCTCCAAAATGAATTTAGGAATAGGTATTACACTGTTAGGCAAATGACTGCATGCTCCCATGATGCATTGTGGCAGCTGTGCTTCAATCTATCATTATTTGTTTCGCACTTTGTCATTTTCTAAATCTTTCAATACTCCCTGCATAAAGTCCTGAGATGACACACTATTCATTTCCTTTGAAATGTTCCAACTGAGACCTTTTGTGAAGCCTGAGCGTGTTCAATACAGCTTTGGAAGACATCAATACATTGCTAAAAATGGAATACGGTGTGTGGGTGCGTGTGTGTGTTGGGGGGTGTGGGTGTGTGCGTGCGTGCGTGCACAGAGGAAGATGGGCAGCAGGGGGCAAAGAGAACTGAACAGCAGTTACCCACAGCGAGAGGCTGCTCAAGAGAAGCGCAGGTGCAGCACAGGAAGTAAACACTAGTTAGGGAAAATGAAACCATCGCGAGGCAGGGGCGCCATGGACAGGAAGATGTAGGCAACTGGCTCCCTGCAGGAGGCAGGAGAAGAGGCAGAGAAGGGAAGGCTAGGCGCATGATGGAGAGAAGGGGGTAGCACAGCAGAGGGGGAGCGGAGGCGACATAGAGAAATCAGGGAGAGCTAGAGAAGACAAAATAAAGGAGCGCCTAAGGCAAGGAATGGAAATAGGGGAAAGTCAACGAGAGTGGATAGAGGAGACAAAGGGAAGAGGGAATGGGAGACGGAAGAAAATAAAAAGAGAAACGACTAGGGAAGCTAATGGCATGTTATGGTATGGTATGTTATGTCATGTTATGTTATGTTATAGGGATTTGTACCGCACACTGCTGTCGTTTTCATGGTCTCCAGGGGCTTGCATGGATCTGAAAGAGGAAAGAAGGGGTGAGTCAGTGGGAAGGGGTTCACAGGGAAAAGACAAGGCTTTGGGCTCAACTGTTGGTACCGGTAGAGGCAGGAGCAACTGGTATCTGTGTGGGGGAGTTCTCCGGGTAGGTTGGCATATTTCAGGCGGGACACATATTTGCTTTTCTTATAACTTGATCACAATGGTTGGTTACATGAAGTTGAGGGGGAAAAGGAAGGCTACATCGTGTTACTGGCCCCTCCCCCTTCTGGATTTTTCTGCCATGTGCTGGAAAATATCGTACGCACATCTTGGGCCCTTGAGACGTTCATGTTTAGTGATGTACAATATGGATTTGTGTCATGGCACACAACTACCCAACAATGTGCCAACTTGTATTTGCTTCTATCCAAATAGGAAGTGTTCCAAAGGTCCCCTTCCATGGGTCTTAGAGCAGAGTTTGACCGTGTAAAGTGGCCACGTTGTATGTCATTGCGTGTCACATTTGTCAAGCTACTTTGCGAGTCTACTGCAGGAGGTTCAAGGACACTGAGGCAGCAGTTAGTCGCGTCTTCACTGGTGAGTCCACAAGCCATAACCAATGCACTAGGGGGCTGGACTGATGTGCCGTTGCGCCCCTTTTATGTAACATCTATGCCAGTTCTCTGAACAAGATTCTAAGCTTCACCACAGCTGACAACCCCAAAAGAGGGTCTCCTATAATCCTGGCGCTGCTTTACAACAATGCTCTAGTGTTGCTGCGTAGAACTTCATGGGTCCTACACATTCTATTGGCTACTGCATTGTGTTATGAAAGGTGATGACGAGGACCGGAATACAAGACATTGAGGGCTGAGTGCCAAAATCTGACCCGGGTCAAACCATTTTCCTGTTTTGGGGTGAGATTCATCCTTATACTTACTTGAGGGTCTCATTTTGAGAAAACAACACTTACCAGTGTCTCATAACAACGCAGTCATTTATATATTTGTAAAGTACCAGCCAGGCATATTGCAATATGCGTTTATCAGAAAATGTACAGAATATGTTAGAATCGTGAAATTAAAGGTGATAGAGAATCATGTTATGAGGGGTTAGCTAAGACTCGCTGCGTTATAACTGAGTTATAACATTATATAACTTGTCAAGTTCTATAATGCCCACAGAGAAAGCAGCGGGAGACATAGGGGACAATTTCAGGTTCAAATCATTAGTCTTTTTGGGATGTGCCCAGACAAATGAAACGGTAGCATTGATTGAGATGCCCTTTGAGATCTGTGGCAAGTCACCCTTACAAAAGAGAGAAACAAGAGAACTGTTAAACATTATATACATTCGAGAATGCATGCAGCATGATCACCACGTGATGCTCAGACTCACCTAATATTGAAATTCAAAATGGCTGGTGAACACACATTGGTTAGCCAGCCAGGTACGTGGGCGGGTGCTGTTGATGGTCAAAACAGAGTACAAGCGCAGGAGACTGGATGTTTGCCCAGCTAGACCGAATTTGTCATAGGTTGTCGCTGTATACTAATGGCAGAGGTCTTGAGGCGCGTCGGGGGTTTCAGTGCAGAAAGCTATGTGAGCATCTAGACAGAATTTGACATAGCTGTAGCTGCATTCTTGAATGCATGGGTGGAGAGCCGTGCCTGCAGCATGTGTCCACAGACGTGGTGCGTTTATACACACCTTAAACTCAGATGGAGTTTATCTTCGATGTCGCTTTGTCGGGTATTTCTGACCCCTTAGTCTTCCAAGGCAATAGCCTGGTAGTTCGAGTGCATCTTCTGGTGGGGTTAGCACACTACCATTGAGAACGACCTGGCTGGTGGCATTCTTTGAGTGCAATAGGCAAATCAATAGAATAGACATTGCCACCTATGGCCTAAGACCAATGGTATCCTTTCCCATCCCCAGAAGAAAGAATCATCTGAATATGCCGCGTTTTATGTCCCCCGGCAGCATCTTAGTGCATCACCATTCCTACCCCCAAAAACCCTCTAAGTGCATAATGTGTCGTATACGCCCAGTTTAACTGGCCCACTTCTTCTTTACCTCCAGTAAAAACCTATGAGTTGAGCATTCTGAGTGCTTGGGTAAGCCCCTTGTTGATTAGGTAGGGTGATCCAACTGAGTGCGTAACATGTCCTGTCCTCAAATTAAACTAGGCGCGCTACAGTTGCTATTTCTAGTGGTCCATCTAATCGAGCATTGTGTCCAGACACTTTTAAATGGCAACGTTCAATGTACAATCAGATTTTCAGGTGTTGTTCAGTTATCAGACTGCCCCAGTTTGAGAGTTGGAGGTGGGGAGGGGGGGAGATTGCTGTGTGAACATCTTTGGGAGTGGAAAGGGATGAGGCATCCGCTGTAGTGTGAAATTGTTTGTGTTTTGTTGGGTCTGGGCCAGTACATGTGTGCGAGGGCCAACCAAAGGATAGTATGGAAGAGGGATTCACGAGGAGGAAGGAAAACGCCAGGTTTTGAGGGGATACCTACATTTGACAAAATTCAATTTCACCTGATGAGAAATCTTTGATTTTTTTTTTCTTCAAATTTGGTTGGGTAAGTGGGTACATTTTAAAATATAGATGGTGTGGGTTAAGGAGATGAGACAAGGTAGAGAGAAGTGGGGGGGGTCGCCCCCTCACAATAAAAAAGAATTCAAAGATTTTGTTGTTGTTAAGAATTTCACCTTTAGGTGAAGTAGATTCGGTGAAATCACATATATTCAGTTTTGAGGGCCTTTCTGAATGCAAGGAGGTTGTCAATGAGGCAGATGTGGTGAGAGTTCCAGATGGTGGGAGCTTGGATGGAGAAGGAGGATCCACCCAATATAGTGCAGTGCCAGATCTTAGGGTCATGGGGAATCGGTATTGTGTGAGTGTATACGGGACCAGTGTTGTGGATGGCATGGAGAGTAATGCACCTGGCTTTAAAGGTAGTCTGTTGACCAATAGGAAGGCAGTGTAGGACTCTCAGTGCCGGGCTGATGTTTTCTCTAGGTGGGAGGTCAATGAGCAGGAGGGCCACAGAGTTTTGGATTCTTTGGAGTTCCTAAGGTGGAATGCTGGTGCACCTAGACAAAGGTATGTTTTCATAGCCTAAGCGGGAGAGGATAATGATGAGGATGGCAGAGATTCGGTGTGGGTAGGTGAGGTATGGGAATATTCACCTGAGTATGCCTAGGTAGAAAATGCAGATTCTGGATACAGAGTTGATGTGTTGGGGGATGGATAGATTTGAGTTCAGCATGCTTCTGAGGTTTTTCATCCAAGTAGAGGTTGCTGGGTGGAGGCTTAGGGAGTGAGACCAGGGGATAGGTTGAGGAGTTAATCTGCATAATCCACCGCTGTCTACCCTTCTTAACCTGGGCTGCAGTTGACTTGTCCAGTTAACAGAGGTTGAAGGATCTTCAACTAAGGATCTTAGGTTCAGAAGGGTTGTAGAGTCTGCTTACCAGCTTTACATTTCATTTCTACTTCAGGCGTTGCAATCCTCTTCATTGCCACTAATGAGTGTTATTATTATTTGGTAATTTGGGGAGTGCTGCATGTAATCCTCCAGCTGCTTCAAAGCAGGATAGATGAGAAGCGGAGAGGAGAAGTGCATGGTGAGAAATCATCACCCCACGGTCTCTTGGCAGAGTCGGAAGCGACCTGTCACACTCCCTTCCAGCTCAGCTCCCCCGAGGAACTGCGCAATTCAATGAAATAAACTAGGGTTGAGAAGCCATCACTAGAGACACATCACAGTACACATGTCATCCAAAACAGAAAGAAAGAAGAAATCACACAACCAAGATATAACGTTTTTTTTAGAACACCAACACTCTTCAATAGACCCCAGGAATGAGTCAGGTGAAAGCTGAGAGCGAAAGTCTGATCCTGAACATTAACACGCATTTTCACACAGCAGATTGGCAGGGCCGACGGTGAAGCATTTGGAGGTGTCTCTGCAAGGCCTCTAAGCTGATCTTAAGAACTTTTGAAGGCAGAGGTGCCTGCTTTTAGATAGAACCTCACAGCAGCCATACAGTGAAATGATAAGGAAATAGAGGCCATGGGAGCAGGAGTGTCTGACTGTGGACATTTCCACACTGCGCACATTGTTTGAACAGGTTCAAAAGGAACTAGTGGAGCTGAAACAAGCGGTGCAGACCCTGCAAGAGAGGCCTGAGGATAAGGAGAACAGAGTGGGAAGGGAGAGGATTCACATGAAAGTCCAGGTGAGGGCTATGAAGATCGCCATTTGCTCCAATGTCTGTTCGAGCTTCAGCACTAAATCACTCAGACGATAACAAAAAGTCATAAATGTTGCATGGGTAACATACATGCCCACGTTGGTAGTATAATTGGTACTCTTTGTTGCTATAGGACTACTGGGAAGAATTGGACATTTAGTGTCAAGCATGTTTATAACAAAAATGTATAGATAAGTACATCCACATTTTATGTTAGGACACCCTCTGTTATATAAGTGTGTGAGCTTCCCGCCCAGGTGTTGTAATAATCTTCAGAAACAACATATGAAGTAGACAGAGCATACATGGTTGGTCCATTGAGGCATGAACTGGAATCTGAACCAAGGGTTATCAAATTGCCCGGTCTGATAGCACAGCTAGCTGAGTGCTCGTTCTGACATCTGTGCAGGGCCTGCCGATGCAGGTTGGAAACCCAGCAGGGCCAACTCAGCCTTTCATCCCTCCGAGGTCGATAAATTTAGTATCACGCTGTGGGATAATAATACCAACTGTTATTTCAGCAGTCTGAGACCTATGGGTGAGTAAGTGCTATATAAAAACGATATAGATATATACTGGTCACAATACACAATTTCCAAACAAAAGAAAAAATAATATGGGCGGAAAGAAACAGACTAACAATTTAATTCATGGTGAGCTCTGTCCAGAAGTATAATGGTGTGCCTGCAACCCTGAGGCACAGGACAGAAATGAGAGAAGTGACTGGGCTTTTAAGGCAGCAGCAGAAGGAACGCGTCTGGATCATCCCACATGGCCTCCAATTTCGCCATAAATACTAAACTATTACTGTCCATCCGGCAGAGGAAAGTCTGGAGCTTTTGCAGGAAGACGGACAAGAAGAAGACCCAATGAGAGATCCTAAAAAGTCTGAGGGTTCACAGGACCAGTTCAGAGGAGTCAGGCTGTCTGCTGTAATTGACTTACTGAAGGGCAGACACACAATTGATAATCCGTACACTGCTTCGGTGCCATGGAAGCAAAGAGAACAGAAGATGGGAGGGGACCGATAGAAGGGCCTGGACTGGATTAGGTCTCCACAAAGTATCCGTGGAGGCTGGTGGGGGTGGGAAGACGGGGTGAGGGCATAAGTGAAAAAAGGACATGTCCTTACTAAGGACATGGCTACCTCGAAACTCGTAATGAGGCCCACAGACTTAGTAGAAAGAATTGGTGATGGCTATGTATAGCAATAGGATTAGAATATACACTTTGAATGCAAGGGGGCTAAACTCCCCACACAAAAGGGGGAGGCTCTTCAGGGAGCTAAGAATCCACAATCTGGATACAGGTATATTGCAGGAAATGCACTTTATTAAGGAAGACACTCATAGGCTGGCTTGCAGAGAGTACCCAGCCCTATTGTTCACCTCAGCGGAGTCTAAGAAAGCGAGGGAAGTGATCCTAATAAGAAGGGGATTTACGATCATGGTGGATAGAGAAGTGAAGCATTCAGGTAGGTGATATGTCCTCCTAACAGAGAATTTGGGTGATGAAGTCATAACAATAATGAATATTCATGCCCCTAATCGAGGTCAAGAGGAGTTTTTGCAGAATGTATAAGAGTTCACGAGAAAACATGCCAAGGGAGAGTTAATATCGGCAGTTGATGCAAATATAGTCCTGTGCACAGAGGCGGACAGATCCTCCAACAGAGTATACGATTCGTTTGCGGCAAAGTCAGCTAAAACGCATGCTAGGATCAAGAAACGGGGGTATTGGACAACTGGAGGTACAGGCATCCTGAGAAACGAGATTATTCATTCTATTCAGACAATCACCGTACCTACTCACGCATTGATTTGATATACCTGTGAATGGGTCTTGCCAAAACAATCGAGGGGCCAAGACACAGAGTATTTATTATGTGGTCTGACCATACGCATGTGATGTGGCAGAAAAAGAGAAGGAGAGGGCAAGGGCACATTGGAGACTGGAAAATGATTTATTAAGAGACCCTCTAATTAGGGCAGAGGTTAGGAAACATATCACTGAGCATACTATGACTAATTTCCTGGTGTGTTCGTGGGGGGGGGGGGGGGCTAAACAGTTGGGACACTCTAAAGAAAGCACTTAGGAACAATTGTATCCAAAAGGCGAAAGAGCTTAATGTCGAACCAAATTGGAGATGAACCACAGGAAACAACTACATAAATGGGAAGCTAGACATAAAGAAAGCCCTTTCGATCCCCGGGAGAGGAAATTGTAAAAGCATTGCATGCTCAGCTAAATACGATCGTAACAAATAAGTTACAGTACTCATTTTTGCGTTTTTCCAGCAAGGCAACTGAATGTACAGAATAGAACATTTATTCAGACAAATAAAACAGAGAGGGGGGAGTTACATGGCGCCAAAAGAGAAATGCAAGCTCCTTTTTCTAGATATGACACTGAGCTGTACATGGGTGCGGCCTCAGGAAAGGGTGAATGTAAGAAATATTTGGATGAAATTACATTTCCTAAGATTGCTTAAGAATAAAGGCAATAGACAATATAATAACAACAGAGGAGGCACCTGATGCAGATAGGACACTTAAACTAAACAAAAGTCTGGGGCCATATGGTCTGACAGTCTCCTTATTTGAACACCCGCTCTCTTCCCGCAGACAGTGACGCTGTTTAATGTTCTGCTAAACAAGGAAGATATTGCAGCCGATGGGGGAGTCTCAAATGACAATAATAATGAAACCAGGCGTGTACCCTACTGAATGTGTGACCTACTGACCAATGGCCTAGATAAAGGTAGATGCTAAAATATTCACACGAGTGCTGGGCAATTGCATTTTTTCACAGTCCTACCAAATTTGGTGGGCCTGACCCAAGCAGAGTTTGTGCAAGGTAGGAACGAAGCAGACAATACAAGAAGGGTGATACACATAATGCCCACAGTGGAATGAACCAAATAGAAACCAGCGATACTCGCCTTAGATGCAGAAAAAGCATTTAATTGGGTGGATTGGTTTTTGTGGGAGAAGTACCTTGCAAATATGTGTTTGGAGAGAATATGAAGAAAATTATCAAGACCAATATTATTAAACTATAGGCAAAGGTGGCAGTAAACAGAGAACTAGCTCGACCAATTGGAATTCAGAGAGACACCAAAAGGGTTGCCAGCTGGCTCTGCTGTTATTTGCATTAATAATGGAACACACTGTATATAGAGAACTGCTGACCAAGAAAGTTGAGGAAAAGGTTGTGATGACGGGACAGAAATTGGTATATGCAACTCACCAAAAAATGCACAACCTGATTTAAAAATGGCAGGGAGAATTACATTAATTTATAGACATCTACATGGAATCTACACATTAGATTGATGCAATCAAAGATATTACTTGGCTGCATTGGGTCCTGGGAAGGAGGTTTAAGATTGGCCTCTCACCAGCAGGCATCTGCTGGCGATGCAGCAGAGACCAAGGAACTATGGCATGAAGGTGTTGTGGAGCGCGAACAATATGAAGGGATTCTGGAACAATCTTTTCAAAAGGACCAGTATAATACTGACAAGGACTTTATGAGGCCTAATGGTTTGAGAGAACCGTTACTGTGCAGAAAAATAAAGGCCATCAGCTCGTACATGGTGGAAGCATCCAGGCAAACTACCAGCCATAGAAAAAGTATATTTTACATTTGGGGGAAAATCTTAAGAATTTCGGCAAGATATGAAAAAAGAACCTAGACTGATATGCAAGCTAAAATGTGTGTCTCCTTCCATTAAAATCATTTGCTAGATGGGTAATAATGTAAGGTGTGTGTTTCATTTATTGTTAGGATGCACCACCTGACTTTCCCAATAAAAAACAAAAATAAAAAACAAAAGGGTTGCTGCAGAGTAGGTAAATAAGGAGAAAAATGTGAGTGATTAGAAGAAGGAAAACATGATGAAGGAAGAAAACATACTGTGAGAAGGCGGAGCAGAAAAGGGACTGAGACAGGGATGTGGGGGTGGGAGTATAAATGAAAAATTAAATAAAACTAGGTTTGTTACAGTGAGCTACCTCCTATGGCACATGACCCCCTAGTACTAGGACACTTACGACCTAGTGACTGAATTGTTATGATCTACAGAGCAACGGCCCACGTGCTTAGAACCTTCTGGAAATGTGGATGAGACACATAGGCCTTCAGATTCTGATCTGAGTCCATGAGGATAACATTTTATGAAGTGACAAAAGAGGAAGGGTGGTTGCATTGTACAGCACCTTCTATGGGCCTTCAAAAGGAATCCCAGTTGCGAGGAAAATGGAGACTAGGATCTAGGACCCCTTTGGGTCCTAGGTCCTAGTCTCCCTTGTGTTGGTGGCTCTGGCCAAGCATGCTGTGGACGCCTGTCAGAAGGCAGAAATCCCATGGTACAGTGTATTATAGCAGTGGAGGTGCAAAAAAGTGAATATGTGACTATTGACACCTGGTGACAAATGCAAGATGTGACGTAAGCCTTTGTGAGACTTTTAGGCAGTAAAAACAGTAACTTAATAATAGCTGTTTGCACCCAAATGTTTTAGCCTGTGATATCAGAATGGGCATGGCATGGCAGTCTTGGACAGTTCTGGCGAATGCAATACTGGGCGGATACTGAAGGCACCAGAAGGGAGTCAACACGTAGCCAACCCTCCCAGCCCCCAGAAAAGGCAAAAGTTACCATTCCTTCTAGGGAGTGAGTAGGCAAATTATGTAGCTTTGCCCAGGATGTTTTGTTAGATTCCCTAATGCTATCTCATGTTATGTTATGGGGATGTAAACCCCGTCCCAGTGCCATTTGCCTGGTCTCGAGGCGCTCATAATCAACAATTTCAAAGATGGCAGCCATGACTTAGGCAAAAAAAAGATGAAACTTGCAGCCACCTAGGTAAAATGGCACCTGAGAATTACTAAGAGGTAAGTGTTCTGTCTGTACTCACAAAGATGTGCAAATCAGGATAGGCTGGGGACTCCCAGATGTGCACCATTCATGTGGCAACATTATTCATAAAGCTTTGCACTGCAGCACATCTGGAGGTGCCTATTAGTTTATTTTGATACTCATCTGCAAAGATGTGCTCAAGGGTTTATAGTCATAAAATCGAATACAATAATGTCGAAAGTCAAAAAATCGAAAAAATAATGTTGAAAAAAAACAGTCGAATTTCTTTTTTATTAATTTTTTTATTCGAAATGGGGGGGTTTCCCCCAACACCCCTTTTTGTTTTTTTGTTTTGACCTTTTTTTTTTTACATGCAGAACCCAAAAAAAAATTATAAATAAAAAATAAAACATTGGACTTTTTTTTTCGACATTATTTTTTTGAATATTTTGTAATTCGACATTATTTGTTCGATTTTATGGCTGCACACCGTACTCAAGTGCATCTTGAAGATGCTGCAGGCATTTCCCGAATTGGTCCGATACACATATAGTACAAGTTCATAGTGCAAATCTGAGATGTGATGCTGGGGTTATCTCATAACTTAATGCAGAATGAGTCGTTGGATGGAAAGCGGCAAGAAGTAGGAGGGGAATGGCCATAGGGACTAGCATAGCCATGGGCAGTCAATGGTGGGTAAATAGCCAAACAACATCCACACGCTGTGTGTCCCTCCTCACCTGTCATCTCCATACTCTTTGTACTACAATGCAATAGTTTTGGCTTATAGGTGGTGCTTAAGAACCATGAAATAGCCAAAACAAAGAAGGGACATCTAGGTTTATTACTGTGTAATTGAATTGAAACATTTCTTAATGTGTCAATATGAAAGGGAAAGAGTCCAAGATAAAGAGCAAATCAGATGTAGTAAAGGCAGCGCAAAAATAAATGTAAAGCAGACATTTAGTGTAGTAAGCACAATATGTAGGTGGAGACAGAGACAAGCATGCCACTCATGCGGTGACCATGATGTACTATTGATTGAGTGTGCAGAAGCGTTCACTTGAACCGCCGGGTGTACGAGGGAAATTTATCAAAGGGGGGCAATGGTCGAAGTGTACGAAAAGAAGTAGTGACACTATGTTCCCGCATCGTCTGTCCCCACAAACCTCATTGCCAGCCCCCCCTGCGATGTGCAATACACACCCCTAGACAAATACACCTGCTGTTTATGGGACCGTTCAGTGCAGTGCACTAAAGGGTAGGTTTCAACTTCCTCCTACTCTCCGGAATGGTTCCTTTTTGAAATGAAAGTATAGGAACAGTAAAACTTAATTAAAAAAAGTAGAGGAGCACCGTTTCCAGCCGCTCCCACCCACTTCGACCACTGCAGTGGGAAGGTAATCGACTTCTGGGCATTTTAAGGTATGGGACAATAGATTGACTGCTGCTTATGCGAAACAGAGGCTGACCTCTAAAATGAATGGCCCTTGTGCAGTGAATGTCATTAACGTGCAAGGCTGCACAGCTAATATGGAATCTGTTACTAGGCAAAGTCCTTATTGCTTAGGTAAGGGATGAGCCAGAGGCGTTGCTAGGGGGGCACTGAGGGGGCTGTAGCCCCAGGTCTTTTGGTTGTAGCCCCAGATAGAAGCTCAGGGGCTACAACCAAAAGGCTATAGCTAGCCCCGAGCCCCGCCAGTCCCGACATTAGCTTAGCCCCTGATCTTTTCCAGAACTAGCAACACCCCGGGATGAGACGGCCTAGCATAAGTCCTGGCCGCCGTGTGGAAGAGGCAGGCTGCACTCTACCTAAAGGGCCTATCATGGGCCTTGCTCTCAGCTCCAGCACCTGCCCCCAGGAGCGGATTGCAGGTGGCTAAGGGAATGGTTCGGGGTGTCTTAGGGGGAGTGAAAAATGAGCAGAGCAGATGCCTCAACCCCCATCTTGGGTGAGGGCCCCCACATGGCTGCCTGAAATCAGTGAAACATTATTTACATAATATAAATAAAACATGATGATATTGCATATGAAGCTCTGAGTCTGGCTGCTGCTGCCTGGCTGTGGTTGAAAACTGTGATCCAGTGTAATCAAATAATTAAATAACCCTACAATGCTTTCTTTTTTTTCACTGTGGAATGCAGTTTGTGCCTTCACTACAGCACAACTTAGGTCGTTTTTTCACCTTTTCTTTGGAGATTATATTCATCGTATGCAATCAGCAAAGTGAAGAAGCATATTGGTAGGCACTGGAAGACAGCTCAGTGTGTGAAGCACTTGTTGTAGAGATCTGTGTTCATCTCTCAAGTCACATTTCAGAATCTTGACAAGGCAGATTTTGCTGTCCTAAGTATGTACACTTTGGTGATAGCAAAACCTACTTCGGCAAAAACACGTCGTACCTGCACCAGAAAGCACTAAATGCAAAACTAACAAACCATCGGTATGGTGCATGGCTAGACCTATCTCCTTCCTTTAAAAACCGGGCAGCCAATCCCCAGTGAGAAGCATAATGCATTAGTCGGGAGATTATTTTGTGCACCCCGGTTAGAGACAGTGAATCCAAAGGGACTCAATTTACAAGTCCTTGCAGCGCAAAAATAGGTTTTAAAACCAGACGTACATCCATCATGCCTGATTTAGCAGCTATTTTTACGCTCAAGAGAATTTTGCTTATTTGTGCAGTTGGAAGGGGGGTATAATAGGGACACCTTAACTGCCTCCTTTTTCTGCTCTGTCTGCAAAAACCAAATGATTTTCCATCAGCATGTCGATTTTCACACTGGTGGAAAACCATGGGATTCTCATGGCATCTGTCTGTGTTTAGCATCTGCTAAAAACCGGCGGATTCCAAAGGAATCCATTATAAATGCCTCCCACAATTGCAACCTGTGGGAGGCATTTTTCCTTATTGAACTAAGATGTGCAAAAGAAAAGTGAGACTTTTCGTCACCAGATGTATAACCTTTCTATTCACTCAGTAGTGAAAATTACAAAAATTGCATGCAGGGGAAGAAAGTGCATGGAATTGTAGACAGAGGTGGTTACCTCCGTGTAATTTAATTCATTTTGAAAATTGGCACTATGCCAAGGAAGGGACTGTTGCCCCTGGGTAATACTGTGATCCTGAGCAGAATATCGTAACTCAATGTACAGTACTCTGTTGCCTTCTCATTCCCACCTCCTGGTGGCATTCTTTAGGACACTGCCTGCTCTTTGTTTTCGTGGAAGGTCCCTAAACAAGAGAGAGGCAACCAAATGACACAGGGCTCTCTCTGGCAACCTTATTTTCAGGTCTGCTTATTTGACACACACAAAGGCCTGCTTTTTCTATAATTATAGGTTGTCTTCCAATAGCGATAATCAATCTGAAAGTATGTGTCAAATCATGACTACAAGCAGGTGAACCCATCACAGTTTTTTTTGTTGCCTTTTTTTTGTTATTATTATTTGTACATTTATTTAGCATGCTAAACACGTAGGCATCAAGGCACCGATTGCAGCACTGCAAGAAGAGATCTGAGGAATGCTTACATAGGGTACATGGGATAAGTGCAGGTTACATGTATGCGTACATATGGTTTCATGCAGACAAGGTGGAGATTAGCGAGATGCCCTTGGAGAGGAGGATACTTGCATAGGGTACTTAGGATAGGTACATGATACGTATATGCTAGCAAGTGGTTACATGCTAATAGGTCAGAGAATACAAGGTCATCATTAAAACATAGGTAGGTATGTAGAGCACTAAGGAAGTGCTTGAGTTGTCATCAACAGTGCAGGTGAATAAAGGTCAGGAGTGTGGTAACGAAGTTGAGACAAAGTTCGAGCAAGACAGCGATGCTCAGTGAGGTTGGTTAGAGGCAAAGAGTAACCTTTTGAGCTTTTTTCGGAAAACCAAATAGTATTGTTCTTATTTTAGATGCAGGGGTAATGTGCTCCAGTTTCTCGCAGCAATGACCGGAAAGCTGGCCCCACTAGATCTCGTGCGCTTGAATTTCAGGATGGTGAGCAGGTGGGCATGAGAGGATCTGGGAGGTCTAGTAGTTTGAGGTTTGTTGAATTTTTGAGACAGGTGCCTAGGAGCCGATTTTGATAGGCATGTGTTGGACGATGGCTAGTGATTTGAAAGTAATCCGTTCCCGGATGGGTAGCCAATGTGCGTTTTTTTCAGGCTTCAGCGATGTGTTCTCGCTTGGGTATGTTGAGGGCAGCTCCGAGAGCGTTATTTTGGATAACTTGTAATTTATTAAGGCTGCAAGCGGAGGTTCCTACAAATAGGGCATTGCAGTAGTCTAGTTTTGATCCTATTAGAGCTCTGGCCATGGTGATGCATCGTTCTGACAAAAGGAAGTGTCTGTAGGCATTTAGGGGTTTGAAGGTGTGGGCAACTGAAGCACCAATTGCGTTAACCCTCCTTGAGAGCGGCAGAGTAGGGTCAACGCTTTGACAGTATTGGACACTTGGATGGTGTTGCCATCTATGAAGAAAGATGTATACTCTGGGTTGAGATTGAGTTTGCTCAAGGAGGAGTGTGAGCCATTCTTAACATTTCAGTCTTTTCATCATTGAGGCAGAAGAGGTGAACGGCCATCCACGCCTGGGGTGTGTGGTAGACAGACAGTAGGTCTTGAGAGTCCAGGGCACAGTTTGCAGAAAGGTGAAATGAATCTGCGTATCATACATCTAGTTAGTGAAAAGATTATTTTATCGTCAAGCAGATCGAAAAGGTGTAGGAGAGATACATGAGCCTTGAGGTACTCCGCAAGTGACTGGGGCTGGGGGGCTGCATCACTAAAGGCAAACACTCTCATGGTTCTTTCCGTTAGGAATAACGAGATCCAGGCAATGGCGTCTGGCGAGAAGTGGGCTGCTGAGGCTAGGTGCTTGCATAGGATTTGGTCGTCCACCAAGTCAAAGGCTGCTGACAGGTCCAGCAGCAGGAGGAGGGCTGGATTGCCAGCATCTTTAATCTCATCCAATTTAAATCTTTAAAGCATAGCAGCAAAACCAAGATCTTTTAGGCTTGCTGCATAGGATTCTGCTGTTTGTAGACTTCCATTTATTATGAAGAAAATGCATAGCTACTATAATTCTCTTTTCTCATTACATGTTTCTGTGCGGTTTTAATAAACTATTGTAATGTTGTACTACAATATTCTGTGTGTCCTTTCCAAGTCAAGTCTACAAAACGGGCAATTATTTTTGTTCATGAAAGTCAGTCATTCACAAATAATTGCACCTTGCTCTATGAGAAAAACAGGCAAACAATGTAATCAAGCACCAACATTTTAGACAGGACTCTAAACCCACTTAATCTTTAATGAAAATGCAAATGATACTATGCAACACATTCAATCTCAATATGACCAGTCACTAAATATTCTAAAATGATCACCCCTAAAGCAGATGTAGCTGTCAGTATGTGCTTCTTGAAATGTCCTCACTCATGCTTCCACTGGCTGTAATATTCATTCATATGTATTGATAGTGTAGATTGTATTACATGTATGGTGCTCGCTTGCTTGACAAATGTCTCAGTCTTTATAGGGCCAAGCTAGGCACTCTATTGCCAAATGGAAGTGTGATCTGGGGCTATTCCAACTGCTCCTAGTTTGAGGTCACTCAAAATAAAAATAAATTAAAAAAACTATTAGGCCTTCCACAAAGTACCCCTAACTGTGTGCTTCATTTAGAACTGGGGATTCCAAGCATAGCATCCCAGCAGAAATGGAGGTTTGCTTCTTATTTTATGAAGGCATACCTGGGATGTTCAGAGAAAATCTCAATGTGTCCAAGGTAATGGGGGAAATAGAAGCCCCCCCTCCCGCGGGCAATACATTTGTGTGGTATAGGGAAGGCTGTAGATTATTGGCTGGCTGACAGATTATGTCGACGCTACTCAGTATACCTCTTTGACTCACTTGAAAAATGTTGTAAAGCAGAGATCAATAAGGCAGGATCCAGAGTTAGGCAGACAAAAAGGGAGCGCCTTGCCGTAGCTGAAAAGGTACGCTGGTCTTCATGCAAATACGATGCTGGGAGACTAAATATGTGCCATCAAATCTGCATAGTGAAGAAGATTGGTGCTAATGACCCGACTGAATATGCTCCCTTTAAAAGACCAAAGAGTTTGGGACAAGACTTTGTCCGACAAGAAATGTTTTTGTAAAACATGGGCTGTTGAGGACATGTGTCATTTTCAACTATTTTGTCAAAATTATTCTGATCTGCATAGGACGTGTTTCAACCATCATTTTAGGAGATATAATATTAAATTTTATCATGATGCACTATTTTTTTAATAATTAATTGTAATGATGTAAATGTTATGTATAGTTGATATGAATTTGTCAAGGAGGCCTTTTTAATGCGGTTACATGCATTGCATAGTGTCTAGTTTAATTGTGTATTGGGCATACCGTGTGTTTTTTATGTTTTCAGTGTAATGTATTATTGTTTCAATCTTGTTAATGGAGAAATCCGATTTAATAAAGATCGATTGATTGATACTAATAGTGGTCATTGGTGCATGGCACACCACAAAACAATTTGTTTCTTTTGGTTCACTCATAGTAACTCCGCTTGAAAACCTCTTCACACTTCTAATGTCAGCATAGGATTACCTTCCTGGTAGCTCAAATCCGTATTCTCTATACTAAAGTACTTATTTGCCTATAGATTGTCTCCTGTATCCATGCTTGAGCTTGTGTACTTTCCGGGTCTATGTGTAATGTCCTCATAGATTCAATCTCTATCCGGTATTTCTGCTACGGCCCGTATCATATTCAGTGTCCTGTTGTCATGTGCCTTCCGCATGGCTTATAAACTCATAACTCAAAACAGAACATCTGGAATATTTGCTGTCCTCGTGATGTGTAATCTGAGTTTTGTCTCTAGGCTAAGATAGGTGTGCTTTTATCTGATGGCTTCTGCTCCTCTACTACAGGTCCTAAAACCTTCCTCTTGGCTGCTATTGAAACATTACAGCTCTCACTAGAGGGCTGGATTGTGCGGTAGATGACCGTCACCACGCTAGTGGTCCCGTGTGGAAAGCAAGAGCCTCTAAAGAGTGCAGTGGTCACCTAGCAATCAATAGAGCCTGATGGTAAGGGCTGTAACACTATTAGAGTGTATTCAGGGCGATAGATGGGAAGTCTCACCTGGGGCTTCCTGTGACTGAGCTTGTCCATGTCTCCTTGCCCTGTGTCCAGTGAGTACATATCACAATGTGGGTCTTGGAATGCAGTGTTTACAGGCAGTTAGAGCCGCCATTTCAGGCCTGCTGATTGGCTAGAGAGGTATAAGCTGTGAAAAAAACAAAGGTGAAATATATGGCTGTCAAAAGAGATGGAAACTTGCTCTAACATTAAAATGTATCCTGTGAGGGGTGTGACTTGGTAGCCATGCAAGATGGCTGCATCCCTTGACAGTCCATCTGTTGCGATGCAATAAGTATTTCCCCGTCCACCATACCAGGAGTTTTGCTCTGGAAAAAACAGATGGAGGAGCACTAAATACCCCCTTGAGTGTATGTGGAGAACACTAAGGCTTGGCTGGGGTTTGGGTGGAGTAGCATGCAAACATTTCCCTCTTTGTGGACCTGCTTGTCTGTGCAAATAAATCTCTTGATAACAGGCGCACGTTAGAACGTGTTCACCCATTAACAAGACAGAAACCTTACATTTTACCATAGTACAATTCACATGGTTATTGAATGTCATAGGCACAACTGAAGGTGATTGTTAGCCCTCTGATTAAAAAAACCTGGACAGGATTATAAACATTTTAATAATCTGAGACCTATAACACATGTGCCCTTTCTACTGAAAATGGTAGATAGATTGGCAACCATTCAGCTCCAGGAACATGTGGAAAGGCAGAAGATTCTTCACCCTAAGCAGTCAGGGTTCAAGTCCTCCCATGGTACAGAAAGCACTCTTTTTTATCAGAAATTCTTAATATCATGGATATGAGCAAGGCTGGACTGCTGATGTTAATAGATTTATCAGCAGCCTTCAACCTTGTAGATCAGGAAAAATTGCTCACTAGACTTGCAGACCATGTAGGGTGCTCTAGTGGAGCAATAGACTGGATTTGGTCTTTTCTTTTTGACAGGAAGTCAAGAATAGTTTGGGGTAATGCATGTTCCAAGTCCGAGCTAATCAAGTGTGGTGTCCCACAGAGAGCTTGTCTCTCCCTGGTATTAATATATTTTGTCGCACTTTATGTGACGTTTTGGATGCACTGGGCGTGCACTTTTTGAACTATGCCGACGACATCCAGCTCATTATTGAATTGAGCGGGATCTAGGAGAAATACATGGAGAACATAGAACAAGTGTATAAGGTCATACAAATTTGGATGATAACGAATGGTCTCTGTCTTAATGCTAATAAAACAGAGTTTCTTATTTTTGGCTCAACAGAGGCACGTACTAAACTTTCAAATCAGTATGAAGGTTTAACTATAGAAGTTCACTATATTAAAACTGTCTCCAAGGTGAAAACCCTGGGAGTGATCCTGGAGCCATCCTTGGGTGCCAAAACCTATGTAAGTAGTGTAGTCAAGAAAGTCCAATATCACCTAAGGCTGCTCAGATTAGTGAAGCCTTATTTATCTGTAGCAAATTGAACAACTCTAGTGCGAGCTGTTATAATGTTGCGGCTGGACTACTGCAGTGCGTTACTGGTTGGAGCTAGTAAGGGCTGCATCAAAAGACTCCAGATACTTCAGAATGATGCAGTCCAGATTATTAAAAGAACTACAAGATGGGACCCAGTGTCTATGCACAGGAGAGAGCTTCATTGGCTCCCAGTAGAGGCCAGAATATGTTTTTAAATAAATACCATTGTGCATAAGTACCTATATGGACAAGCACGGAATACTTAAACAAACGATTGGTACTGGAAAATCATACCAAAGTCACGCGATCTAAGGGCTTGATACGCCTCACCCAGCCTAGATACAAGAGTCAGATATGACAGATGTTCCTTCACCCCACAAGCAGAGTTGGTCTGGAATAAACTCCCGGTCGAGATGCACCGGGAAGAAAACAATACCATCTTTAGGCAATGTCTCAAGACGTTACCGTTTGTTTAGACTGTAATATGTTGGTCTTGTCGGATGTATGTTTGTGCCCTGGTGCCTGTGGGCTCCGGTGCAATATAAACAAGTAAACATAAACAAAAACTGTGACAACTGTGAAAAATAAAAGAAGATAAGGCTTTTGGACAGAAAGTTTTGCATCACCATGTTCTCTAATCAATCAGCCGGACCCGGAATCTTCCAGAACCTTCTTCCATTCAAGAGACCCCTGTTGTAGCAGCACTTAGTCGGATTGAGAAATCTATGTCTCAAGTAAATTCGATAACCTCAATGAGAAAGGACGGTGGCGCCAAATGTTTGGTTCACTTCCAAGGGAGCTGCCACCGCTTATGCCGGCCCTGGATGTCAGGGATAAAGAGAGGCTTATGAACATGGTGAATGAAACAGAAAAAACAGAGTACCAACCACACAGAATCCTCCCCTTTCCAGATCTGGCTCCAGCAATGGAAAGGGAAAGAAGACTGAACATACCCACGTAAACATTTCTAGTCCTGGGGAGTAAAAGCCACTCTGCTTCACCCTGGAAAACTCACAATTACATGAGGGACAAAAGATGCCTTCTCTGGAATGCCGAAAAGGCTGATACGTTATTGAACTCGATCCAAGACAAGGGATGAAGGTATACAGAGCCTAATATACCTTGTACAAAGGAAACTGGTAATATGTCTAATGGGAACTGGTTGCGTTTCAATCAAATATTTGTGTGGCTTTGTTTATGTCACTAGCGTATTTTGTTAACAAAATGTGGTTGGGGGACGTATTAATAATACTGTCATTCCATGTTCCTCTAATATCTGGTCATGGCTATACTCGCTGTTACTAACATCACGTAACTATACAATGCTCATGAAATATCTGTATTTGTTAGAAAAACAGCTATAAGTGTGGACTTTATCCCACTCTTTTTTGCTACCTCTGGAATTATTACCGCATGTATTGGTTGTTGTGTGTATGTTCTTTTAAATTGTCTTTGGATATAAAAATTTAAATATGTTTTTGCTAACACCGTATTATGGCTGCACATGTAATTGGATGATGTAAAGCAGTTTCCTATGAGTAGATAACCCCACAACTATAGTGTGGCACAGGTGGGTAGCTAGTGGTGTACTCTTGTTTGTCTTTAATAGGACGTATTAATACTTCAACCAGGGCTTTAAGTGGGCCGAGCCGTGGCATGCTAAGAAATCTCGTTATGAGGCAGTGGCCTGCCGGGGCTCACTAATGTCCCCTGGCAACCGTGGCCGATAGAGGACAGTGCTTTTTTTCTAAAGCCTGAAGCTCTCGTTCATGTGCGAGAGCTTCGGGCTACGGAAAAAAAATTCTTAAATCCATAATAGTGTCGCCGGCACCTACGAGGCATCCCTTGAATCAAGAGATGCCTGTTGGCTGGCACCACCATTATCGAAGAAAGGTGTGTCCGCAGGAAGCCGAGGCCTTTTCTTTCTAAAGCCTGCAGCTCCCGCTCATTCGTAGGAGCTTCAAGCTTTAAGGATAAAAAGACCTCTGCTTCCAGCAGTCTCACCTTCTCAGCCATAATAATGGTGCTGCGGTCCATCCCCAGATGCCTGGGGAGGTGCAGCACCACCATTATGGCTTAAAAGGCAAGGTGCTGTCCCGTGCCAGGCAAGCGTTAGTAAATAAATGCAGAGATCAGCACCCTCTCCGCCAAAGGGGAGAGGGTGCTGATCTCTACAAAGAACTGCCTACCAGTAGTGGCTGTAGCCCACTGAGCCAGGGCTCGTCAAGGGGGCATGGCTGCCGTTAGGCCATGCCCCCTTGATGAGCCCCACCTTATTTTCCTGTGCCACTTAAAGGATAGTTCCGGGACTTTTTTTTTATTGTCCCTACGGGTCGGCCATGTGTTTGTAAGCATAAATCGGTAGATCGTAGGAAACTTTCCTATGGACCTTACCCGACTTTTCGCCCATTATCGCACTCGAAATCAGCCTCCATTTTGTGATAATCCTATCATTCCGCCGCATCGACCTGGCTCACCTGCCTTTGCGGCACTAAATCAAATCCCCCACCCCTGAAACAGACTTTATCAAAACATTCATATTCCCCGCCTCTATCCGTGACGTGACTGAGCTGCGTAGGCAAACGCGCCCAGGCGTCTTCTACGCGACTCCACACAGACCCCGGAAATCAACAAAGATCAGCTCACAATACAGCGCACCACAATTCGGAATATGAAACTGTACTTTGAAATCAAACCGCAAGATTGTAAATGTGGTAAAGTACATTTATTTGACATCAAATGTTTAGAGAATATTCAGCGATTTGCATTTTTATTTGCTCATGTTCCAAAAAGTTCGTATTGAGGAACGCGATGGTCCTTTGCTGTACACAGGGTCTTAGAGCATCTCACAATACAGCGCCACAATTCGGAATGTGAAACCGTGGTTTAAAAGCAAACGGCAAGATTGTACATTTGGCAAAGTACGTTTATTGGACATCAAATGTTTAGAGAATATTCAGCGATTTGCATTTTTATTTGCTCATGTTCCAAAAAGTTTGTATTGAGGAACGCGATGGTCCTTTGCTGTACACAGGGTCTTAGAGCATCTCACAATACAGCGCCACAATTCGGAATGTGAAACCGTGGTTTAAAAGCAAACGGCAAGATTGTACATTTGGCAAAGTACGTTTATTGGACATCAAATGTTTAGAGAATATTCAGCGATTTGCATTTTTCTTTGCTCTCGATCCAAATTAGTTCGTCTTGAGGGAAGCGATGTTCGTGTGCAGTACACAGGGTGTTGGTTTACGATAAAAATAAGCTCTTCGGTCGCACTGATAATCGCATGGCTGTTCCAACAACGAGGCACTAGGCCACCACAACGGTAGGTATGTTGCATCTAACCGTTAGTACCGCGTAAGGGCATACTTGTACTTGGCGATCGTCCCATAAAATGGTCAGGGTGGTAACGTTGTTCACGCGGAGAAGCAACTGGCGGCTGTAGAAGCCGTCCGCCGGTGTCCGGTACTCGTGACACAGACAGTAGTGAATGATGTACCTAAAAACATAAAAAATGAAATTAGTCTCACCATCAGATCCTTATTAAAATCATAGCGAGGACAGCGCTACTGGGTGTACACAAGTGTTTAAAGGCGTGGCGAGGCAGGGAGGGGGGGAGTGGAGTACAAGGTAAGTAGCATAAAATAATAAATAAATAGGGCCAGCTGGTGGCAAGTGCAAGGTAAGTGCAGAACAAGTGCTGGGAAGGGGGGGCTGTAGGATACTGAGACAGTCCCCCAGTGCAGGGGTTGACAGGGAGGCAGTGCAGGTGGAGAGTGGAAGGGCCCAGGACCGAGGTCGCAGACAGTGGACCAGTTGTAGCAGGGGAGAGGGAGAGAGAAAGCAGAAGCAAAGAGGAAGGTTTTGAGGTGCTTCAGTAAAAGCAGATGTTTCTCCTCAAGATAGTGCGCGGTAGAAAACAATATGCCACATAGAACGAACAAGTACAACTGAACCCGTCTTTAAAGCCACTGTATAGTAATGAAATTGCGGTATAAACTCATCAAAAGTTACTTACATTATATTTGCATTTTCCATTGTGTCTCTGTGTAGGGCAGACCCGAAACACCACTCCTTCTTTGCCGACGTTACTTCTTCTAATGAACGTGGCTCATCGTTTCGTTTCTGAAATTTTATTCATTATCTTTTCTTAGTCTTTCAGGATGGTCCCGGCCTGTCAAGGTCAAATCACAACAGAACCTTATACTGGGTCGTGGGCCGTTCCGCCACCCGAGCAAAACATCAAAGCAGCTGACCTTCACTTTGAGCGAGCACACATTTCTAGTTAGCTCCAGTTAGTGTAAGGGCATCTTGTCTGCGTGCCTTTTTTTTTATTGTCCCTATGGGTCGGCCATGTGTTTGTAATACGGAAACATTCTATAATTTTTGTAAAAATGATTTATATTACTGTTTGGTTTAATTGCAATGGGCCTGCAACATGAGGAGACTCGAGAGAACAGACAATCAAATTACAATCATTTAAACCGTGATGTGTATTTCTCAATGAGCTCTGCTTTAGGTGGACATGGAACAGAGGCAATGTTGGGTGGCAATGCAGTTGTCCCCTGCATAGGTTCGTTCACCACTCCATGTATGTGCCTATCGAGGACATCTACGATAAGTCTCTCAATAAACTCATATTGCATATCCTCAAACACTGGTTTGATCACCCATTGTTTACTTCTTTTAGTGAAGGCCTTATTGTAGCGAAGCGTCCCTAAAGTTCCGGTCGTCCTACTTTGTTGACGGCCAACATTATGGTTATGTGCCAAGACCGCTAGAAGAGTCCGATTTATCATGCCTTCCATGCCAAAATGCAATCTTTTGGGCCTGTACTTTAGGCACATATTGTGGAACACCTCCAAATCTCCTGTGTGGCAGAATTCCGTGAGTCCCCTCAAATCTCTTGTTATAGTTTTATCAAATACAATCTTTTCAATGGCCTTGTGAGTGGGTGATGAAGGAATCAACCACTTCTTCTTCCGTGCCTCCTCTGTGGACAAATGGCCATGTTCACATTTGTGGAAATGTTCATTTGTCGACCATCGATGTACGTTGCTACAGTGCAACATTACTGACCGCCATTTTTCCAGTAGAATTTCCAACGACCCTTCACATGTTTTTGAGCTCCACCAAAGATGGTTGCTGATTGACTTGGACCACTGTGAAATACCTTGCAATTCTTTTTTTTTACCTGCAGCCGACAATTTTTTATTGATTGATTTTGCAAGATGCCAAACGTCAAATTGGTGATTTATATTTTTGTACTGTTCTCTCATTGTCTTGGCAATTGAAACGTGTCTGTCCGTGGCTATCAGGTCGATCACCATTCCCCGCGATTGTAGTTCTTGCAATGATGCTACAAAGCCAACTTTCTCCATAGCCACTGAGGATGTACTTTGTGACACCTGCACGACCACCGAACTCACAATTTTCTTACTTTCCATGTCCTGAAAGTGGTAGGTGCAGTACTTGGCTGAAAATCCTGGGCTGTCACACTGTCCATCACCGGCTAGCCTGAAGCGTTTGCCCGCGAATGTACTTTCCATTGACATTTTTTCCATTCTCCAAGCTTCGCTGATGGCTGGAAATAGATAATCGGTTTGGTATTTGTAGAACTGACTTTTCGCAATGAAATGGATTCCCACAAACTGAAAGAAATACTGTAACTTTTTAAAACTTGAACCACTAAAAAGTGCGGCCGCTGCACAAAGTAGATTGCCTGCTGGCAGTTGCCCCAGCATGGGTTGTGCAGACCATGCGAACGGATGATATTGTGTACAGGTGGCATGTATTTTAAGGTTAGTGCCTCGAATTGCACGAGTCACATTAATCAATGGCTCCCCACATACTTCCCCACCAACCCAATGCCCACATTTCATCATCATAATAATATCCATCAAACAGCTATCGAATACAATGAATTTGGCCTCTTTCCTTATACTGTCACTCTGCATCCCAGCTGGTTCGGCCTGTAACGTTGAGGACATGTCACTCGCATGAAAGGTACAATCTCTGATATCGTCTTCCGCTATGCTGAGTGATATTGATGGTGTTTCATTGTCGTCCACTTCATTCTCTTCCATTGCAACATCTGTTCCTTGTCCGGAGATGGGAGAAAAAAACAATGTCTTCAACTTTCGCGCGCTCTTATTTTTTGCGGGTGTGGATTCTGTGAATTGATCTCCGACTGCATCCAAACTACCAGGAGGACATTCACTATCAATGGCTGGTGGTGGTATAGCTCCGTTGTCAATCACTTCATATTCTTCCCATTGGCACGATGCATCTCCAGTCTCAAGTCCCTGCCAAAAGGTTTGACAAGCAACATCTCTCGTTCGCTTCACTCTCTGTGTAGATCTAGTTCTTACACCCACTCGCAACTAGAGGACAGATTAGAAAAGGGATGTTCAGTTTAAACACAACTTACAGTATTGAACTATTGACAGTGAAAGACAACATAATATAGTGAACAGGACACTAACCTTCTTTTGCTTTCTTTTCTTTGAAACTTTCTTGCCTCGAACTTCAACATCTGGACGCTGTTGCTCCGACTCGTGTGTGCATGTCTCCACTTCCTCTCGCGCTGCAACGACTATATTTTCATGATAAGCACATCCATCACTCACTGAGGCTCCATCGACTCCCTGAAACATAGAACTTTCATTAGTATGTATAATAATATTGAAAACACAAAATGTACTTGGGGACCAATACCCATACGTACATCTCAATAGCAAAACACGAATGAACGCATTGTGTAGAACATTCAAACGACAATAGTTCACGCATTGTTGATCTAGTTAGATTGAACTGTCAAGATCCATACCTCGGGCTCCGCATAGACTTCCATTGATGATATTATTGAAGATGACGCTTCAGCAACTCCCTGAAACACAGTAATTGCATTAGTATGGTTTTCTATTTTGTTTAAAAGAACATAAACTTTCTGCAGGCGTCAACGGCTCATCTAAATAGACCTGCACAAATGATCAGTTGTCTAAAATAAATAATGGATATCTAAATATGATTCGATTTGCTCCATCGTTGGAAGTGTCACCACCCAGAGATCTGCATCAACTACTAGGGGTGATGTTCTTGTTGAAGAAGCTCCGTCAGCTCCCTGAAACATAGTACTTGCGTTAATAAAGAAGGAAGTATAGCGGATGTAATCACGTCATTTGATCTCGCATGATTGATCTGTCAGTATCCATACCTCGAAATGCATAAGAACATCAAGGGACGCTGTAACTGCGGTGCACACTTCTGCAAGCTGTTGCGCCGACCCGTAACTGCATGCTCCCCCTTCTTCTTGGACTAATGCTCCATCGACTCCCTGAAACATAGGACTTTCATTAGTAATGAACACAATATTGAAAAAAGAAGACACATAGGAGGGCGACGACAGAAGGACATACCAATGGCTAAAAACGAAAGAAACATTGTGTGTAACAATCACGCTACAAGAATGCAAGATCTGATGATCTCCATCGATGGAACTGTCCGGAAACGTACCTCGAGCATCTGAGTGACATCTACGGTTGTCGTCAATGCGTTGGACTCCTCAGCATCTCCCTGAAAGACAGTACTTGCATTATTTTGGATAACAATAATTATAACTGAAAACAAAGACTAGAGGACGAGTACTGTGGTGTACCATTAGGTAAAATGATTACACGATCAATTAAAACTATTGATTTACATGCCTAAAACAAGTCAGTGTCAGAATAGCTAAGTAAGATTACCCGATAGGCGCTTGAAGTGGCTGATGACTGCAATAAGGACACGGATGGAGAATCTTCCGCCTTCATATTGAGTGGATACATAAATGGGGAAATTATTGTTAGCTAATGCTACACACTACCGCAAGGCCGAGAGACAAATACGTAAACTTGACTCACCAGTGGAGGGATGTGGACGAATAGAGTGGGAATAGCGGTTGAGAGCAATTTTCGCCTCGCTCGCGGTGTTTTCTTCTTTATTAGCAATGATGTGGAGTACATGTCTGGGCTAAAGTGCCTGCTGCAGATGCGGTATCGATCACCCCTCTTGTCCGCAAAGACTTCAAGGACTCTACCTTCTAGCTCAGAGGCTGGATATCCGCAATATCGGACCCCTTCTCTTATCTGATCTATTGTCTTAGGGAAAACATGCATTATAGTATCTTCAGATTTGTTATGGGTCTTCGAAGGGCAACCGCCAATGGAACAGGCAGGCATTATGGAAAGTTCTGAAAAGTAAAGATCAACAATTCTCTATGAATACCAATGTGTTAAAACATTAAACGACACATAAAAGGTTCAATGCAAGGTCCGTTTTGGTTCTTGGAACTATACACGTTATTCACATGCGGATAAGTATTTCAATAACTTTCAAAAAATAGAAAAAGTAATTTGACTAAACTCAGAACATGTGACTAGTTCCTTGCATGTACTGTCGTGAACGAAAAGAAAACATGGATGCAATTTGATGACTACTAGCAAATAGATATAAATTAAAAAATTGGACGCAAAATGATTATGGTACATGGACTTACCTTGACGAACAAACAGTTAGATGCAGGGATCAGAGTAGTTTCTTGTCGTAGAACAGGGAGCAGTTCACAGGTTGCAAACTGACGAGTTTGCTCAAAGTGGTCACGGAAGTTCACAGAGACGAAGAGCAGATAACCAGCACCTTCACGGGTTGACTAGCAAAGCGCAAAGAAGTTCTCATTAGAAATATGAAGTGGGTTATAAAGAATTCGAAACAGGGGTGTGTTTGTGAATGAATGACGTGTATATGTCGTGGCATTATGCGGTCTGCAGGGGGCCGTCCAGCGTGAGGGGGGATGCTTGGCAGGAGACACAGGGTCTGGAGGTAGACATGGGAACAACAAACCCATGCTCTATAGACCACTTTGAAGTGTACATGGTCTTTGGCACCTCTTGGCCTTTATCGCTCCCTGACAGCTCCACTTGCCAGCAGCGCAAGTACCCCGGTGCGAACTGCCTTTGATAGGGCGGGGGGTGGATCGGGGCGGTGGTCGTGCAGACAAGACACAGGAAGACTCGTGAATGGAGACACACTTATGTGGATTGCAGGGGGCCGTCCAGCGTGAGGGGGGATGCTTGGCAGGAGACACGGGGTCTGGAGGTAGACATGGGAACAACAACCCATGCTCTATAGACCACTTTGAAGTGTACATGGTCTTTGGCACCTCTTGGCCTTTATTGCTCCCTGACAGCTCCACTTGCCAGCACAAGTACCCCGGTGCGAACTGCCTTTGATAGGGCGGGGGGGTGGATCGGGGCGGTGGTCGTGCAGACAAGACACAGGAAGACTCGTGAATGGAGACACACTTATGTGGATTGCAGGGGGCCGTCCAGCGTGAGGGGGGATGCTTGGCAGGAGACACGGGGTCTGGAGGTAGACATGGGAACAACAACCCATGCTCTATAGACCACTTTGAAGTGTACATGGTCTTTGGCACCTCTTGGCCTTTATCGCTCCCTGACAGCTCCACTTGCCAGCACAAGTACCCCGGTGCGAACTGCCTTTGATAGGGCGGGGGGGGTGGATCGGGGCGGTGGTCGTGCAGACAAGACCCGTTTGCCGCAGGGCCTCACCAAGGAGAGGCCATCTAACTGAATGTAAGAGGATGGCTGCAGGATCTACTACATGGAAGGCAGGGGGGTGAGTTTATAAATACCTCACCCTCCCAGGAGAATATATGGGGGTCATCTCTGTACCCGGTGCCCAAAAAGAGGATTTATTATGATCAACCATATTTATTATTTACCTATAACCATGTTTTGTATCAATAAAATCCAACAGCTTTTTATTGCCAACGCTTGATGCCAACCCACAAAATAATATATGTATGACTGCTGCATATATGGGTTCAACGGTTATGTGGATTGAAGGTGTGCGGCCAGCGTGAGGGAGGATGCTGGCCGGAGACATGTGGTGTGACAAGACAAGGCACTGGAAGGCTATTCAACGGAGACACACTAGATTCATTTAAAAAATCAAAACAACCATTGTTAAAATATATGTTGGGCTTTATTTTAGATTTTAATTAAACATAAATAATAAACATTACACATTGTAAAGTTGAGGTTGCAGCACATCGAGGGAAAATCCGCGGTATTGTCCACTGTCACTGGGGAAATGTTGTCTAATGGCAAGTACCGCACAGGCAGGTATTACTCTCCGAACGCGGTGTCCGAGCCTCCCGTGAAGCCACCAAGTGAAGCAACGATAGGCCACCAGCCTGTACCACCTGTGAAAAAAAAAGATGCAAACTGTATTAAACTGACCAAACTTTCTTATCAATGTCGATTCAGGTAACACATGTCATTTTTCTTAGAAAAAAATTATATCTAGAAAATGCACTATATGGAACCAATTTACATGCGTTCGAATGATATGTAAATGTAATTTTATATGTGGGAGACGACCATGAAATAGTGGTGGCATCACTGACATCACAAACAGAGTATACTTACTCGTTACTCGGATTACGCGGACGAACAGTGCCACGAAGTTCGTGCATAAGCACCATCATCATCCTCAACACTGTCCGTGAGAGGCAGGCTTCCCTGAACTCTGGCAGCTCGGTGATGCATTGCGGACTTTGCTCGCCTTCCTGCAGACTTTGCTCGCTTTCCGAAATGTAGGCCAAGCACCCGGAATTTTCACGGCAGCAGCAGTTCTCCTCCTCAGTTGGCATTAGCTCGCACCGATTGCACGTGCACCAGGTGGAGACGCCGTCCATGCGACATGGTCCAGGCTCTTCATCCGTTGACTGGTCCTCCCAACTGCCGTCCGAATCCCCATCGTTTTCGCGTGCTTGCCTTTCCAGTAGTTCCTCCTCGGTGTACTCGGGCTCGTACATATACGGCATTATTGTGGCCATTGTGCGGTAAAGATAGTAAAATAATTTACAGAGATGGTACAGGTGTTCACACGCGGTACAAGCGGCGAAGGTAGCTGACCAGAGCACTGAAACGAGTCACAGAATACTCAAAGTAACACAGAGAGAGGAATGGAATCGAAAATCTGCTGCTGTATGTTGTGAAACGGTCTGTTTATACTTATTGGGGAAAGAGGCGTCCTGCCATTTCCATGGCAACACGTCAATAGCTGAGGCGCAGCGATTGTTGACACGAGACGTGCTTGAAATGGGCAGTACGCGTCTGCTGATGTCAGGCTCAGGGGCGGGGGATTTGATTTAGTGCCGCAAAGGCAGGTGAGCCAGGTCGATGCGGCGGAATGATAGGATTATCACAAAATGGAGGCTGATTTCGAGTGCGATAATGGGCGAAAAGTCGGGTAAGGTCCATAGGAAAGTTTCCTACGATCTACCGATTTATGCTTACAAACACATGGCCGACCCGTAGGGACAATAAAAAAAAAGTCCCGGAACTATCCTTTAAGGCACTGACTTCAACTCAGGTCTCTAGAATTTTTACTACTGAGATAGAACGGTAGCATTAATTGGACCAGACCCAGATCGCTAGAGAGGGATAGGGGGACATCGTGTTCACAGAGCGTCACGTAATGCACAGGTTTGACCTTACTAATAATGAGTTCAGCTGCATAAATGCTCCTGGACCCCTATGTGGTGGTGTTCATCACATGGACTGCGCACATGAATTGTTCCCCCGCCCTAGCATTACGTGGACGTCCAGAGGCTCCCCCGGGATAAAAGGAGACATGTGTTAAATGTATGCGTGCGTTCGTGGGGCCTGTCGCGCCGTGTGCTTTGTTTTGGTTGCTGTTTTACATTCAAAGTTGTAACAAAAAGATATTTTAAAAAATGCATCCCATTCCTATTCTAGGACACAAAGGCCTTGATCGTGGGCAGCGATGTTGCCCTTGACCTGCCGCCTGGTTAGTATTCTTCTTGCAGCACGGCTGAGGGTGGCATGGGGTCTTCAAGAGAGGCCCCAGGTTTGTTCAAATCACTACCAGGGCATCATAGCAAGCAATCCGATGTGACCGCGGTGAAGGGGAGGGAGGGAGGGCACAATCAGAAAACATTCTTAGGCCACTTCATTTTAATAGGTTGTGGGAGGCGGTATTGTCTGGGCCCCACGCCCCAAACATCCTTAACGGTGGATCTGGACTTGTTCCCAGGGTGGAAGAGTCACAGCGGGACACTCACTGCTCAAGATTCTAAATAAGGGGCTCCTCTAAAGAGCACCAACCTGCTTGTTAAAAAAAAAACGTCTCTCCGTTGGCATAGCTCCGTTTTTCTAGGGAGGCTGTTTGATGGGCAGTTGTAGCTGCATTTCCCCTATTATCGTCCACTAGATGGCAAACCATTGTCAAGCCGTGAAAGCAGATCCGCGCTGCCAATGCTCAACCAAGCGTGTTTACTGCAGTACCTGCCGCTCGACCACACACCTGACAAGAGCGCACACATTTTAATTGTTGTTAATATAGTGTAGTCAGTGCTTTATGTGGGGTAAGAAGTTGAGGGCGGGGGCTCATTTGGGGGCGTGGCTTCCATGATGGGCGTGGCCTTAAAATTAGCATAGTAAGGTATGCAAACAAATATATAAATGGTTACATTTATACATTTGATTCCATACTTCAAGATGGCTTGAAAAGTACACAAACCATACTATTTGTGTGTGTACCTTACTATGCTTTGTGTACTTTTCAAGCCATATTTTATAAACACAGAAATACATAACATATTTCTATGTTCATAAAAGATGGCTTGAAAAGTACACAATTCAAGACATCTTTTATAAATCTTTGCCGACGGACAAAGCCAAAGGTGTCTTTTCTGACAAAGCTTTATAAAAGATGGCTTGGATTGTGTTCTTTCCAAGCCATCTTTACAAACATAGAAATATGTAAAGATGGCTTGAAAAGTACACAATTGACCCTCGGCGAACCTGGGGCTCTGTGAGATCACGGAGCCCCCAGGTTCACTAAGGGTCAAAAGGCGCCTCGTTGACCTGGAGAGGGGGTGGGGAAACAAACGGACCATAACTTCCTCTCGTGACCCTGAGGGGTCACGAGAGGAAGTTGCAGTGACTGAGAAGTGCCAGACAGCGACAGCATTGCTGAATTTGAGCGACGCTGTGGCTGGCACTTCTGACGGTCAGCTTGCATGACTTGAAGATGGCAGGCACATCTCCCATTGCAGCTTGGCATGGTGGGACTGGGGGGCCAATGCAGTGCCCCAGCTCAGCGCCACTTTTTGGAGACTGCCAGGGCCCAGCGCGACCTGGCCCTGGCACACTTAAAGCACTGGGTATAGTTGTGTGAAGAAGTGCAAGGTGGGAACATTTAATTGGGTGGAAACTGAGCGAACAGTAACGTGACAACATTCTGTAGGTCGTTTACCACTGATATGACATCATACATCCGGTCCAAGGAAGTCATGTGGGAAAAGCATACCACTACACCGGCCCAATACATGGCACTAGGGATCCATGCCTGCTGTCAAGTGTCTAATGGGGATCTAGGCCTCGTCAAGTGCATGTTGGGTTCTAGAGTGGCAGCGAACTGAAGGAAATCTTTTGCGATACACTTCCATAGCGAGATCTTATATCACACACAATTCTTCCAGGTTGCTGCGGAAACACGAGCTCAATAAATATACAAATACAATATTTGATTTATATCTAGCAGCAGAGGAGTGTGGGGGAGGGGACTGGGGAAATAGGCCTGTTTTCTTTTAAATGTGGGATCGCGTTCCTGATGGTTAATTATCATCTTGGCCTCAGATGCCCCCTTGAAACTCAATGACTGCCACACTGTCTCCATGAGTCTCCCAAAGGACTCCTAACACACTTCAGATGTTGCGGGTCTTGTGTGGGGCCTAAGGAAACATCATTATGTGACAGCGTCATGTCTCCCAAAATCTCAGCTGATTAAGCCTGCGTCACTGGCTGTCCTCTGGAAGCCCATGTCGCCATGGGCCTCAAAGCAAACCAAATCATATTGATTTGGACTGGGTTAGATTGAATGTACCGGTAGACGTGTTGCCTGGTTGCTGACCATGAACCATGATTGGACAGGGCAACACCAGGTGGGATTGTGTTTTACTGGGTTTTACTTGGGACGGTTTATTTGAGGTCATGCACCACGTAATGGATGGAGCCTTTGGTTGATGTGTGGCTATTGAATGATTTCTAAATGTTTCAAAAATATGTCTGACTCCTCAGTCTGTTAGTTGAATAATCTGACTTGGGACTCGGCCCATAGTCAGTGACACTTGGTTTTCGCTGAGAGCCAAGCTTTATTCTGGTTTCCTAGGCAACAACTCTTTATCTTCTAATGTATTTTCTGGCTAAAATGACAAGCAGGCAGCACTGTGCTGACATCGAAACCCTTTCTCTAACAGAATATGAGGGAGCAGGTAGGTGGGAAACATTAGGAAATAATATCACTGGTCTCTTGGAATCTTCAATAATCTGGGCAACCGTTTCCATAAGACTTTGCAAGTAATTGTCGCAGCTCAGCCACATGACTTACAGGACTATATCACCAAAGGGAATCCTGATGTGCCCTCTTGCTTCGATACATGCTGTTTTATGCTGGAGTCCAATCAGGGTCAGACTGGAGGATAACATTGTCTCGGGCACAAATAAAAAAGTAGCCTGCAGTTACACATGGCAATTCAGTACTTTTGTGACGGATCATTCCTTTTGTGATAGGCTGTTTGAATAGTACCCAAAGGGGTGTTTTTGATTAAAAATGTGATGCAACTTGTACACTTTAAAGAACATTTGTTCAGAAACACTGGTCAAACCTACTAGCCGCATAGTGAAGTAACTCATCAAACTGGCCCACATTGGGCAAAAAAGTGGCCCACTTTGACCCATAAAGACTGGCCCATGGCACCATTTTGCATGTTTGGTTTGGGCATTGTCCTATTGCCCTGAAAAACGAGAAAACTCTATAATAACTCCAGTCCCAAGAGGTTCAGGGGGTCTACTTACCTCCATTTACAATACCCCAAGAGATACAAAGAATATCCGTATCACAAGTGGCCTCCTGAATGCAATGCCTAATGGATCCTTTTTGAGCCCCTTGCAGAGAAAAAAAAGGTGCTGAAAACAGGGCAGTTTTGCACCTGTCTTAACACCTTTTTTATACTCAGAGTATTTTTTATATTTTTGCAGACTTCTCATTGGTCTTCAAACTACAAGGTCCATTGTTATATGGACTACTACAATTGGTTGGCACGCTTGTGCCATGTCTGGAACATTCGGTTCACTTAGCAGCACGTAAACCCAGACCCTGGTGCACGGCGATGGGGCATGCAACTACCCACCAACCCAATTAGCCCAGCATCTCTCATCGCTCATGCCTTCTGCCATGAAGTTTGTCTTTGTACTTGGCCTTGCAAAGTATCCTTGTCTTTGAGAATGCACGGGAGTGAGGGCACTCACTATCGTGTTTTAGGATTCTAAATTCGAACTCTATTTTCATCCTTGCTCACGTGACAGGAGACCACGATTTGGTCCATTCTGCAGGTTTTAAATGCTCTAAATGAATAAACCTGGCACTCTTGGTGTTCATTCTTTGCACCTGAACAAGGGATGATTCAACCTCCGCATGTTCGCTCATTTCCAGAATAGATAACTGACCTTGGCTGTTTCAGTCTTGACTCCAGGCCAGACAAACTCGTAGTGCAGCTCCACGATTATGCTTATTCTTGCTGGGACACAGTTTTCTCTTCCCACTTCATGGGTCCTGGCTTACTAAATTCATGATACTTATGTCCAGCTTCTATGTAATAGCGGCTTCGCCTGCGTTCTATTTACTACGTATTGCCAGCTTCTATGATGACTTGGGTGAAACTTGCATTTCAGCATCTGTACATTTATTAAATGGTTGATTCTCTGCAGAACTTTGTGCATGAGTAATCTTCTTCTTTGTATTGAAAAGTCCACTTGATTATTTACTTGGTCATTAGTTTCTTTAGGATTTATACATTATCTTCAGCCAGTATCTCGGGACATCGTACATACTTTTTGTGACGTCACTAGCTTCTTTTCATTGCGCTTTCTCATATTCCTTCCGGGAGTTCCTCCCTTAGGTTGTCATCCCTCCGGGGATACATTCGCTAAGGTTGTCTCAACGGGTATCTTCTTTCAAACACACGTTGCGGTATTGACACAACGGCTGGTGTCAAACATGGCACTGTCTCATGTCTCCAACATATAGGAGCTAGGGGGGGCGGGGTCTTCTGCAGAGGCATGCAGCTGGTCCTTTACAGTTGCAGGCGGACCATGTGATCCCTGTAAGGCAAGGAAGCAAAAAAGAGAGCCCTACTTGCCTGCAACCAAGATTTTCGAACAATATTCCAGAGAGGGCTGCTCTATTGGCTGTTAAAATTCTCTCCTGGTACATTGTCAAAAAGGAAATGTGAACGTTCCAAAGTGATGTACTTGTGTTACGGTCATCCGTCTATGCAATATTGTATAGGGCTTTGCCGCCACTTGGAGAGAGATGCTAAACTTTAACAAAAGTCCTAATCCCATTTAAAAGATGGCTACTTAAACAGCAGTAGCAATTTGCATGAATATAAACAGTAGCCAAAAGCAAGTAGCCTGGGTCTGTCCTAGCAGAGAATCCTCCACATTCTCTCCACCCACACATGGCGGCCAACTGTTTCCTTACCATGTGGCAATAAGTAAATACAGCCAAAGACAGCAGCAGGGTGTTTGCTGGCCCATGACCGCGCAGAACGCAGCATAGCAAGATGCCCTGGGCTGCCAACCATGGTGAGCCCTCCCCCTGGCCCCCCGTCGCACAGCATTCCTCTGTGTGCCATTTATCTGCTGCAGAAGCATGCGTAGCCAGAAAGCGAAAGACGATCTCAAGCAGGAAGGGGGCCTGTCATGCACCGCTTCCAGAATATTCCTAGTAATGAGTGTTGCTCGGATTCTATTGTGTGCAATGCAAAATGGCTCCAGTTCAGTGAGGATTACAAAAGGACTCCGTGGCGCTGCCCTTTGCCACACTGAATGTAACAAAAAGGCTTTGCCCACAAATCTTGACTAGTAAAAATGCTGTATTTTTGTTATGTGGGTCAAGAATAAATGTGTGCCAAGTGGCTATTTTCCTGACAAAGTCGTGCTTTATGGGGCAGGACCTTCCCCCACAGAGATGAAATGGGAAATCTCATTGCAGCAAGAAGGAACCAGTGAGATACCCCGTCAGATTCTTTGCTGCTAAGGTCTTAGGACGGAAATCACATAATCACATCAGTGAACAAGGGATCAGAGGTGGATGTGAGAGACAGGAGTTGCATCAAGCAGGCAGGCTCAAATCTGGGCAGGACCCACAGCCCACAGGGTCAATATGGTGACCCACCCAGGAGGATGGCACGTTCCCTGGGATCCCTGCGTGCATTGGTGAACGAAATATCCTCTCACACGGAGCATGCGCCTAGTGGAGGGAAACATTAGCCAATGCCAATGGAACCCACACATTCACTCACTCACTCATACCTCAGCTGCACCCCACATGCCATGACCACATATGATGAGCACGTGTGGTGCAAATGATGGCCTTTCAAGCAACTGCCGGGGATTGCGCCAGGTATGTGTTGGTGCACACTGGCCATGGATTTACTCCACAGGAGATCAGAATCATGGGCCTGCTGGAACACTGCATGTCGAAACTTTGCCCACCGTGAAATGTGCACAAGAAGGTGAGCAAACCAGGCGCAGCCCCTTTTGGCCTCGTTTTTCTCTCCAGAAATGGGGGTGAGGGGATACATGGTGTACCTGAAAAATGTAAGGTGGCAGCGTCACCCTGTGAACCCACTTCAGTTTGTTTTAAGGTTTTGAGATGCTGCTTGGGTAAATGTTAGTAGATGTTCAGTTTCTAGCAAAGGGCGCTCTGATGAGCACCAGTGACAGTGCTGTGTCCAAATACTTGCTTCCGGGATAATTATGCTGTTTTACAATATGTGTCAGAATTAGGAGGAATACTATTTTTTAGAAATGTATTCTCTCTCCGAAAACTCCTAATCTTTCCTTAACTCTTTGAGAATGAGCCCCGCTCTATACAAATGACGGTCATCAGGGTGTTAAGATGGTTAAAAATAAATGATGTCCTCCGTGCAGTATCCCTATTCTAACCTACTTTCTCTTCCTATCTCTCAAAAGTAAATATTAAAACAACCAAGAAATACTTTTTGGCCTTGCCCAAGGAAAAGGGATGGCTGCTGGCTTCAGAGACCCACCCTTGTTTCTCTTTGCCATAGGCACTTTACCTATGTCCATAAAGGTATCATTTGTATACAGCTGGATTGCCGTCCCTGGGTTCCAGCCGGGTCCCTCTGGTTCTGCTTGAAACTTGTATGTCTCACAGTGTGTCTCCCTTCGGAGAGACTTTCGTATTTCCCCTTTACGTATTCTGTGGGTCTTTCAGTCTCTTCCTTCCCCTCTCTCGTTCTCGCTCTTGCTCATTTCCCACTCTGGGTTCTGTAGTTCTTTCCCCTCACAGGGCTTCTCTCTATCTCTTTTCCCACTCTGGACCTCTTGGTTCTTTTACCCACAACAGGCGTCTCTCTGTCTCTCTTCCCCACTCCAGGGCTTCTTTCTGTTTCATGGCCCATTCTGGGGCTTGTTGGCCCTTCCACCACACCGGAGCTTCTCTCGATTTCTCTCCCCACTCTGCGGCTTCTCTGTTCTTTCCCCACCTTACGGCTACTCTCTGTTTCGCTCCCCACTCTGGGGCTTCTCTGTTTCTTCCCCACACGTGGGCTTCCTTCAATTTCTCTCCCCACTCTTGGGCTTCTCTCTTTCTTCCCCCTCACCAGGGATTCTTTCAGTTTCTCTGCCCACTATGGGGCTTTTCTGTGTCTTCCCCACACTGGAGCTTCATTCTCTGGCCTCTCTGTCCACCTCCCAGTCCTCAGAATCCACTGCGTACCTGTGTATGTTGAGTGGTGCTCTCAGGGAGGCCTATTTATGTTGACTGCCTTTTGTCTCACCACTGAGTCACATATGCGACTTCTCAACTGTTTTCCACAGCGGTGGATGTCTCCTTCTGGTTCCTGCTTGCTCTGTGTGGGAGCTTTTGGACGGTTTCTCCTCCAGGCGCTGCCTCGGTCTGCTAAGGTACTGCTTTCTCGCTCAGACTGCCACAGCCCGCAGCTTCGGTTTCCCACCTGCTGGGTTGCATTGACCTTTCCTAGTGTGGACCTCAAGGTCCCGTGCCATTCATGGCTTTCTGCATCTCTCTTCCCAATGTGCGTTGTGGCATAATTAAACTCTGTGGGCTGCGTGGATACTATGATTAAGAAAAAGGAACACCTAAAAGTGGTATGGGCCTAAATACGTGCACACACAAATACACTAGTGCAAAGCTTCATTTTATTAAACAAATCTAATAACACATAAAATCACACATACAAAGTTCTTTAAAATATAACTCCAAACAGAGAAAAAAAGGTCAAACAACGGACATGGTGGAAATATAGTAAATTACTCTAAAGTCCACTAAATATAGTGGGTATTGATATTACCATATGGTAAGTTCAGACCATTTGTGATAAGATCAACCGGAACACTTTGAAGCAATACTCAGAATGTATTGTCATAACCATACATGTTTCTCATATACTCTAAGAGTTGGACCTTCCTCAGGTGTGCCAAAAACAATATGTTCGAAGCTGGTCTTGAAAAGCTAATACAGTCCAACGTTCAAGTAGTTGGTGTCAAGCCACCAGAAGTTGTATCATCCACAGTCCTGCGATAAATCAATCAATTTTTAAACAACGAGGAAACCCCTTGTCAACACATGTAGATCCAACTTCATCAAATCGTCTACAAAAAATTATCAAAATGAAAATGAACACGACCGAAAAACATGTATCGAATAAAATGAAACAAAAGCCCACACCACCCAACTCTGGAAACATTTCATGTAACTCATTAATGAGATCACAAAGTCTGAAACCTCCAAAAGCAGAATCCATTATCTTGAATGAATCAATGATGGTTAGGGGGTAACAGAAATAAAGGCAAAGCCACACGCGTGTGCCAATTTACAACTTCCGGACCAGTTCTGTGTTCAAAATCAAACCAATGATAAACCATTCTGTCAAGAACCAAAAATTCCACACCTACCAAATTCAAGAATTACCAAGTTGTCAAAGACTCAATAGGGGTACATGCTGTTAATAAATAGAGCCATACACCCCATGCATAATATGATGGTTAGTTTGAATCATGCCCAAATCTTCAACCACAATCAAAGGAACTCAGATATTCGCACCCATTCACCTCTATATACCAATGATACACCCAGAAATGTGTTTAAACTCATAGGACTCACAGGCAGTAACTAAACAGCCACCACTAATCCACTGTGTGCACATGAAGGCTCACCTTCAAGTAGCCATGCAAACAATACCCCTTACTGATTGGTTCCTGGCCTGATGTGCCTTCAGGAGGTTGGTTTGTTTTGCCAGTCTGCAGTTTTTCCTAAAGTGGATTAAATGAAAAGAAGTTTGCGCTAGAAGCCGGGCCAGCCATTGTTAAAGGCTTCTCCACACCTTAGTTGCTGCATACCCCAGAAAGCTGTTAGTCTGTGGGGATGGGGTGGCAGGCGTGGTGACTTAAGCCTCTCTCTGGGTTTTCCCTGTCCCCTTAGGGGGAGTCACATTCAGAGGAATCACGTTTATCCTGCCCCCTCCCCCGAGAGGGTGTTAAGCATAGCAGGCTCACCTCCCCAGTCTCAAAGGGGGTAGAGGAAGGCAGATTGAGAAGAAGACTATTACGATAGTCCAGCCTAGCCTAGAGAGAACCAGGTCTCTGGAGACAATTAGCTTCTGGGGAAAAGTGAAAAAAAGAAGAGTACCTCTGAGGAGGTGCAGCTGGTAATGGACCATCTTGGAAAGGTCTGTGATGTGAGGAGAGAAGGAGAGAGTGGGGTTGAAGATGATCCCAAGGTTTTCTGGTTCACAGGAAGGCAAAGGAAGAGGACCCGTGGAGGCCGGCCAGAGTGAGAGAGGGAAAGTGGATGCAGGGGTCCCAACGAGGAGGATCTCAGTCTTGCTGCCATTCATCCTGAATCACGGATAGACAGTCAGGAATGTGCGAGAGAGGAGAGCTGTGTGTTATTCGTATAACACTGAATGTTAGAGCAGAAGTTAGAGATTATGTGGGCCAAAGGGGCCACATAGAGATTGTAGAGGCAAACAACATGTGGAGAAAGAGGTGGTGGAGAGAAAGGACCCGAGTTGGACCTGCGAGGCTCGGTCCAGGAGGAAAGAGGCCAGCCACTCCAGGGCCTGATCTGTGATGCCCAGGTTCCCAAGGAGTTGATTGATCATGCTGAAAGGAGAGGAAAGGTCAAGGAGTATGAGGACAAAGGGATGCTGGTGTTGAGATTGGAAAGCAGATCTTCACTGGTGTTCAGGAGAGCAGTTTCTGTGCCTCTGGCTGCTCTGGAGCCAGACTGATGGTCATGGAGGCAACCAATAGTTTTGGTGTGGAGAGCAAGCTGGGAGATGGGCAGCTTTTCCAGAGGTTTGCCTGGGAAAGGAGTGAAAGAGATCGGCAATAGTTAGCCGGACAGGTAGGATCAGCAGAGGCTTTTTAAGCAGGGGATGCACAATGGATTGCTTGAGGAGAGAGTTGAAAGCACTAGTTGTGAAAGAGGGATTGCAGAAATCGACCAAAGTTGGAGCAAGGGTGTCAATGCGGTCCTTCATGGTTCTAGAGGAGCAGGGGAGGACCTGTTCTGGACGACACTTTCATAGATTGGACTTGTCTAGAAACATTGTCAGTTGTTATCAGAGAGAAAGAGGAGAAAGGAGGAGGAGGAGGAGAGGGAGAGGCGACCAGAGGGGGGCCGAGCGAGGTAGAAGAAGAGGAAGAGTATACTGAGGACAGGATGTCCTGAGTTTTAGTAGTGAAGTGAGAAGCCAAGGCTGTACAGAGAGTCTGGGAGGGAACAGGGGAGGTGAAGACTGCAGAAGGATTGGCCTGCTCGTTGCAGATTTTAAAGAGTTTGGCCGTGTTGTTAGAGGCTGCAGAGACGTAGGTTTGGATGTGGACTCTCTTCTTGGACAGGAAAGAGAGTCTGTATTGCGTTTGTTGCAGGCGGCAGGCCAGTTTGTCAGAGGATGCACCCGAAGCCCTCCACTTCCTCTCAGCCACCCTGCCCTTGCATTGCAGGGCGGCGAGGTCAGAGTCATTACAATAGTAGCTCTTGGAGGTAGGCTTCAGGTGGATTCTCATGGCAGGGACAAGGTTGTCCAGAGTGTTGGAAATGGCAAGATGCAGATTAGAGAGGTGTGTGTCAGGGTGTGAGTCAACTGCAGGAGTAGGAGGAGCAGAGAAGGTAGAGGCAAAGGCATTAACTAACACACACTTCCTGAGCCAAATGACCAAGAAGGTAGGTGGCAGTGCTGGGGTTGGGGGGCCAGAGAGTGTCAGGTGAGAGGAAAGAAGAAAGTGATCAGTCCAAGAGAGAGGAGTAGCAGGAGGGTTAGAGAGAGGGATGTCTGAGGAGATGAGAACATCCAAGGTGTGTCCGGCAGTGTGTGTTGGACCAGAGGTTAAAATGGAGACAGAGAGAGAGAGAGAAAGTCACAGAGGTTGTTGAACACACAGAGGAGGGATTAGAAGCATGCAGGTGGATGCTGATGTCTCTGAGGAGGAGAAGTTGAGAGGTAGTGGCAAGGAGCGATGTGGAGAGGTCAGCCCACTCTGAGAGGAATAGGGCCGCCTCGCCAGGTTGCCTATAAATGGTAGCCACAATCAGAGAGAGGCCAGGAGAGATAAAGAGCCTGCAGACCAGGCATTCAAAGGAGGAGTAGGCCTGCGTAGGAATGACGGAGTCAGGGACCCACTCCGGAAAGATGTGAGCAATTTACCATCCAGGTAGGTTGGTTTTGGGCATAGAAAGGATCTTGTAGCCAGGAGTGTTGCTAGGTCTGGAAAAGACCGGGGGCTATGCTGATGTCATAACTGTTGGGACTCGGGGCTAGCTAGTCTTTTGGCTGTAGCTCCTGAGATTTTATCCGGGGCTACAACCAAAAGATCAGGGGCTATAGCCCCCTTAGCCCCCCCCTAGCAACGCCCCTGCTTGTAGCCATCAGGGAGGAGAGGGTCAAAACATGTGACACAGCTGGCCATGTACCATGTCTTAGTGAGAGCGAGGGCATCCAGGTCAAGCTCTTCGAGGGGGAGTGTTTGACAGCAGAGCGAGAGTTGAGAGTGGCAACGTGGAGCAGGTTGCCTCATTTCAAAGACTTCCAGGGAGGGGTACAGGCTTGCGGTACACCCACCGGAAGTGGTAGAGGGGCACGAGAATGGGCAGAGGTAATAGCAGGAGTTGGCAAGGTAGCCAGAGAGAAAGAGGAATGTGCCAGAGAGCAGACGGAAGAAAGAGGTGGCAGAGGGGTCAGAGAGGAGGCGGAAGATGCCAGAGAGGAGGCAGAAGAAGGGTGTAGCAAAGGCACCAGAGAAGTGCTAGTAGGAGTAGCAGGAGAAGGAAAGAAGTTACTAAGATTCAGGAGACACATGTAAAAAAGGAGGATATTGGGCTGATTGTGCTGGACCAGGATGTGCCATTGAGGTAGACATTAATGATGGTCTTGGGGGAATGGAAGAAGGCTAAGAGGATCTCCCACTGAGTGCCACCATTAATGCGAGAGGAGGAGATAGGAGAGAGAGCCAAGACCATATGAGGGTTCCATAGGTCCGGTGAGGGAATGACAAAGAGGATGTCTATGAGAGTCTGTCTTTAGGAAGCACTGATGTAGGTATCAGTGATAGGGAGGCCAGGGATGGCAACCAGGATGTCCCTTTTGAACCTCTTCCTTTTAGACTTAGTGTGAGGGATAGGATAGGAGATAGAGTAGCAGTTGGAGAAGATGGGAGAAACAGAGAGCTCTGTAGAGGGTGCAAAGGTGGGAGGAGGAGGGCGTGAAAGAAGAGAGAGAGAGAGAGAGAGAGAGAGAGAGAGAGAGACGCACAACCCACCTCCACACAACGTGGGATGCTCAGCGGTGGGGTTTAGGGGTCGGGGCAGGGGTCACAACAATAGGGAAAACAGGGGAGGAGAAAACAAGTGACTCACAACAGAACAACAGCAACCCTTGTGGGGTGGGAACCTAGAGAGTGGTAGAGTGCCTAACAGGCATAATACACAGTATAGCAAAACCACTGTGGATGGGAACCTAGAAGTGGGAGAGAAGCCTAATAGGACACAATACACAGTACAGCAATAACCCCAGCGGATACCTCCAAACTACAAGCCCCTCATTACGAGTTTGGAGGTAGCCATGTCCTTAATAAGCGAGCGGACGTCGTAAGGGGTGGTAAGGGGTTAACGGCTCCGGCACCTTTACCGGCACCGTTAACCCTTTACCGCCCTCCTCGTAATGAGGTCCTAATAGGACACAATACACAGTACAGCAATAACCCCAGCGGATGGGAACCTAGAAGTGGGAAAGAGCCTTATAGGGTACAATACACGGTACAGCAAAACCACAGTGTGTGGGAACCTACACGTGGGAGAGAAGCCTAATGGGCACAATACACAGTACAGCAAAACCACAGTGGGTGGGAATCTAGAAGTGGGAGAGAAGCCTAATGGGGCACAATACACAGTACAGCAATAAACCCAGTGGATGGGAACCTAGAAGTGGGAGAGAAGCCTAATAGGACACAATACACACTACAGCAATAACCCCAGTGGACACCTCCAAACTCCAAGGGCCTCATTACGAGTTTGGAGGTAGCCATGCCCTTAATAAGCGAGCGGACCTCGTAATGTATGGTAAGCGGTTAACGGCTCCGGCACCTTTACCGGCACCGTTAACCCTTTACCGCCCTCCTCGTAATGAGGCCCTAGTAGGGCACAATACACAGTACAGCAAAACCACAGTTGATGGGAACCTACAAGTGGGAGAGAAGCCTAATGGGGCACAATACACAGTACAGCAAAACCACTGTGGATGGGAACCTAGAAGTGGGAGAGAAGCCTAATAGGACACAATACACAGTACAGCAATAACCCAAGCGGATGGGAACCTATAAGTGGGAAAGAGCCTTATCGGGCACAATACACGGTACAGCAAAACCACAGTGGGTGGGAACCTACACGTGGGAGAGAAGCCTAATGGGCACAATACACAGTGCAGCATGGTATTCCGCTTTACAGATGAACACGTACACTGATGCTTTCTGACAAATAATGATGAAAAAAGACAATTCATGACTGGACCCTTGCCTCCAGAAGGAGGAAGCAATGCACACACTCTCCATGGGTCTGGTATATGATGATAAACCGATGATCACTGGACCGCCGCCTCATAGAGTCTTATCCTCCTTCCTCGGCTGTTCTTACCCTCCGTACCATGATAATTGCTAGGACATGTATTGTACAAACAACGCAATGGCACCGGTTGTCTATCTCTCACGGGTGGCCATAATGTGTCAACCTATGTTTGATGAAGGACACAGTTGAAAGGTAGATTGCAATCAAACAATTGCATAAGTAGCTATTATTACCTATTGAGATGCTACATTTGTAGAACTACAAGTATTCTTCCCTGGTCACTATACACTGTCTAAATAATAATAATAATAATAATAATAATAATAATAATAATAATAATAATAATAATACCAGTTTTTATATAGCGCTAGCTAAACACTGTTTAAATAATAGTGCGCGGTGGAATAATTCATAAATAATGTAAAAGTTACTCAATATGTATAGGTAAACCTGGCTGCCCAAAGAGTACTTGTTTTGTGATGGAATCCCTACTGACAGGTTCGTTCAAAAGGGGTCGAAAGAAATCCCTGGAAATAGTCCACCCCAAACTGCAGCTAGGAGTAGGCGAACTAAAACGGGCAAAACTCGAAGTACCCGAATTTAGAGTAGTTCAACTCCCATGTGCCTTTCAAACCTTTTCGGAGATTCATTCAGAAAAGTGTGAGGTCAGATGGCAGTAAAAAATCAGAGGCCAGCGAGGGAGGGCAGGCTCCTGCCATCCCTAACAGGGCCTCAAAGCATGCCCCTCAGCTATACTGGGGCCTGGCAGGCCTAAGCATGGCATTGGGGCATTTTAAACTAGCCTGCGTGGGGTGGTAGACGGAGGCCATGGAGAGAAGTGCAGGCTTGCAGGGAGCTCTTTTGCAGCCCCAAAAGTGACCTGTGAAATGTTGAGGATCAGTGACCCACCAGCTGCTGCTGGATTTCTGAGCCATTCCCATCCTCTCACCAGTCTGTGAAGATGGTTGGGGGCATCATGGAATGCTTAACGGAACAGCTTGGGTTTTGCAACCCTCAGGCACAGCAATTCACCTTGGCAGAGGGTGGATGGGGATGGAATGCAACTTCTCCTCTGTCACCCCATTGCAGTTTGTGGGTTTCAGTCTGGTTTTGGCTGGCATATCAAAACTGCACGCAGTCCGCTAAATGTCCCTAAAGCTGTAGGCATTGCCCCATACAGTGGCTCCTAGGCTGTGGCATACGTACGGTGAAAAAACATACTCTGTTACCTCGGCTTTCAGAATGAGGACCAACATCCTATCCTTACTTCCACACAGAGAGTGGGAGACACTGAACACTGGCACCAGGACATCTTACATTTTTTTGAAGAACAGAGGCATCATTTTCGATCAAAAATTACATACAATAACACATTTACAGATGGCGGGTGCATTCGCACAACATGTGCCTGTTCAATGGCATAAATATGAGGGAAAGTGATAAGCCAGTTCATGAGGGTGTAAGAAAAAGTGGGACATGTAACCAGCGACAAAACAAAACACACAGAAAAAGTGTATTTATAAGAAAACAGGTGACTTACAAAGGAAACATCAGCCTAAGAGGGCACGTGCTTAAAACTAAAGAAATAGAAAAAAATACATTACTGTGCGTCACTTGGACACTGGGGGACAGGCCGATACTTTCACAGCACACAATGCTGCTGAGGTTAAGCATCTGATGATGCAGTTGCCTAGCAGCATCAAATGGCATTAGCAGAATGCAGCCTCCCCAATCAGCTGTGATGAGCACATGCACATGTAGCATACACTGACATTATGCATACAAGCCAAATGATGCAGGGAAGGCACATGTGCCTGAGCTGAACTCAATGGCTGATCATTGGTAGCATGCAGTGGTCCTGAAGACCATGTCCCTAGGTCTCCCTCTAGCCTATGAAGGAACATGATCCATCTGCATGGGTCCCATTCTCATGTGCTTCATGTGGTTAAAGTCATGTCCTATCGCAGGACACCACCACCGACTGACACAGCAAAAGCATAGTTGTGGACAAGCTGTACCACAACTCCGTTTTTTTTTTGTTTGGTACCAACTTACAAAGTTGCCATGCGCCTGATTATTATTCCAATTCGGGAAAGTGTCGCCGGTTGTGTGGAGCAAGAATAAAGGGGACACTAGTGACCCCGACCCCTTGAAGTAATAGTTGAATGGACTTCTCCACACTTCAAAAAAGCGCCACACTGGGTATTTGTGAAGGGTTGGTTAATTTATCAGATTGAATTGAAGGTGCCAATTCAGATCAGGGCTGATGACAATGCTAAATCTCAAGTCAAAAGGTCTGGACGGCAGCAGACTTCAGCGAACCAGGAGGGGGATTTAACCCATGACTGTGTGTTTCACCTAATTGAAACCTTTTGACTTGAGATTTAGCATTGTTATCAGCCCTGATTTGAAAAAGACACTGGTGTGTTGAAACACGTGTCATCCGTAAAGGGCACCTTCAATTCAATCTGATAAATTAACCAACCCTTCACAAATACCCAGCGTGGCGCTTTTCTGAAGTGTGGAGGAGTCCATTCAACAATAGTTGATGACAAAGCACGTGTGCAGAGTCATCTCACCATTGCCTGCATCATTCTACTTCTATATTGCACCAATCAATGGTTGGGCGCTTATTATCAAGTGTCATTAGAATAGCAGTGGTCACTCCATTAGATCTTCAGATGTACATTGATGCTGTCAAATGAACCTAGGAAATATGCTAAAAAAATCCCACACCAAAAAATAGCAGCAGACAACTGCATTTGTATTGAGGTCATGGATGTGCTCTACCAGACAGAACCCGGAAGTATTGCCTCGCAGCCCCGCATGTTTATTTGCATTTCGTTTCATTCTGTTGATGGTGTGTAAAGGAGGCTGATGCCCTAAGCGGTAGAGGCTTGCTTTACTTTAAAGAGGAGAGGATGACAAGCCATTAGTGTGTGCTTTGCCTGAGCAAGACTGCTCTGGTTCCCATGCATATGAAGACTTGCATGTACCCCGCAAACTTCCAAAAGTCTGATGATTCTGATTCCAACAGCTTGGGTTAGCTCCTCTCCCAACACAAGTTCACTTCAATTAAACAGGCATGTTTCTAGGACATACAATGGCATTGCAAGCTCTGTACACATTCTCATATCACCACATCCACTGGCATTTCTTGGAACGGATGCTGACGGCAGGAACTGGCTCGTAGGCATTGTAGGACATGTTTTGCCCTCCCGCAGGACCAACATTTCCAGCAAGTCGGCACATTTTATGCATACCATGTGACATGCATTAAACAACAAAAAAACAGAACATCTTTTATAAGCCTTGGTGAATTGCCATTGAGACCCAACTGCGTGAGAAGGTGCATCCTGCCATCTTCTTTGCACTCTGATGATCCTGCACCACAGCAGATGAATCAAAGGTGCAACGCGCACACATGTTCAGTTATGCTCTCTCGACATGCTAGCCTATAGTTAGCAGGTGGAATTGGAATAGCAAGGACAGACATATTGGGGTGATGGATTGGGTGCTGGGACTCACTCACTTGTGCCACCCGAATCCTTGGACTCACATCTTGCAACCTGCCTTGGGACCGGTGGATGATGGTTTATTCAACCGTGGTTGTGAACATACGGCCTACGTGTGGTTTCCGTCTGCCTCAGGAACGAGGCGGTTAACAATCTAAACATTGCTTTTGGCTCAGAACAATCCTGGGCAGGTGTTGACTGGAGGATGGCATACGGCCCATGACTTCATCTCCTGACACTCTGAACTTAGCCTTCAGGCAATGCCTTCCTCGGTGTTTGGTCTCCCTCAGCCAGTATTCCCGAATTACCGCAATGTGCCGCCACTGAACACTCACTGAGTGCTTACGTCATGCGGTGACCATTGCCATTTGGGCAGAGAATCCTGCAGGTATTTTATTTTATTTTATCTATATGTATATATTTGTCATAGGGAAAATGAGGCTTCAAACAGAAATATTGTACAAAAGGAGCAAAACTAAGCAGATCAATCCTGTTTCCTGGTGCCCTGCAGGAGTAGCACAAGGAGACTATGGCTGAAGCATTTACCTGTTGGTGCAGAGGAACTGGGAACATGAAAAGGGGGAGAGACACGCTAACACAATGGACATTTACAGAAAGCACATTAATGCACTAAACCTTTAGGTATATATAGATTTGTTTACAAATATGTAGAGTTGCGGACAGGGCAAACGATCACACCAGGGCTCAGGGGCACCTTAAAGAGAGAGGGGGTGTTGTTTTATCATGATCCTAATGCCCCCTGAATAATGGTCACTTTTTTAAGTTCAAGGGGAGTGAGTCTCCATGGTAGAGGCCAGGATGGAGAAGGAGCAGAAGCTTCTGGAAATGAAGGGAAGGGAAGGTAGGGAACTGCGAGGTTGAGGAGGGCTTGAGATGCTAGGGTATGAGTGGAGGTGAGGATTCTATAGACTTAGTTAATTTTGGGGGGACCCCAGGGATAGATATAATGAGAGCCCAGTGTTGCATGGAGAGCCATCACGTGCTGTGACAATTTGGAAGAAGTAGGGGAGGAGTGCAATGTTCAGTAACTTACAACAAAGGAAAGGAGTAGACGAACATCCCACCAGGACGGTGGCGCATAAATTGAGCCAGTTAAGAGTTGGAGAGGGAATTAGGGGTCCAGCTGATTGATGGCAGAGATAGGGGTGCATTTTGAAGATGTTTAGCAGGTTACATCTGGCTTCTGGAGCCTAGAAGGTGATAAACTGCAGGAGCATACTGTCACTAACAAAGAGATCCCAGATCTTGCCCGTTTTAGGGATAAGTTGCGGAGGACAGGTGGAAACTAAATATGAGGAGGAAGGAGGGGTGTGACGTTAGCAGCTGGGAGGAGGATTACGCCAGTTTTGGAAGATTTCAGCATTAGCAACTCCACCAATGTCATGTAAAATTAGGACTGCACTCTTTGGTGTAAGCACTGCATTCATCTTTGGCTGTAGTGTGCAAAGTGCCATGGCACTTGCTGCCCACCTATTGTCTATCTTTTGCAATTACTAGACATACATATGTGGTTAGTTAATATTGCTTGTGGTATAACATGTTTTGGCACTGACTTCCCCTGAAACTATCATGGTTCATAGCACTTGAAGGTTGAATGATGCCCTCTGCATTGCAGTGTGGACTCACAATGCATCCCACTAATATGCTGACATGTATGTGCATCTATACAAATTTAGTTTGTTTGTTTATTCATTTGTAAGGCGCACCAAGCCCGGAGGTAACTAGGAACAATGAATGCAAGAATACTTTGAGCTTAGGTTACACAGTAAACAGATAGGCAGCAGGATTATACAGGAGAGAGTGCAAAGAGATTATTCATTGGATGACGCATAGTAGGTAAGTAGAACATACACAAAGCAGTAAGTACAGCAAGATCAAATGTCATTGGATCGCAACCAGTTCAGGGTATTGCGTCTAAAACTGAGGAAGGATTGGTCCACTCTGAGTGACAGGGGTAGTGCGTTCCAGGACTGAGCGGCTTTCACTGGGAAGCTGTTAGCTCCAGATTTTTTTAGCTTAAATCTGGGTATGTTCAGGCAAAAAGAGTTGGTCGCTCTAGAGGGGCGGGTGCAGGATTTTCTAACTATTCTCTCCATTAGATACGGGGGTGCTGCATTGTTTAGGCACTTTAAAGTAAGGGAGACTGTTTTGAGCAGAAGTCTGTCATTTATCTTCAGCCAGTGGTGTTCTCTTCTAAATTCTGATACATGTTCTCTATTGGGTATGTTCAGTGCAGATCTTAACGCATTGTTCTGTAAGATTTGGATTTTGTCTAGGCTATACTTATTGGCTCCTAGATATAGGGCGTTACAACAATCCAATTTTTAAAGTATCAGGGCGTTAAAAGGATAATACAACTAGCTTTGGATAAAAATGGCCTGCAGGCCCTGATCAGCTTACACGTGTAGGCGGATGATGATGCCATGGCGTTTACCTATTTACTTAGGGTTAGTGTGGAGTCGAGGTAGAAGCCTAAGGTTTTCACTTCTTTTACTACCTTTGCCAGTTACATATGGCATTGCAGCTTGGTGGGTTGCTTTGAGGGGGGCATGTGAGCAGCCGGCAGGCCTGCAAAGAGGGCATTACCCCCAAATGATATGAGAGATCTCTGGGGCCTGCGTGACCCTTTGGAAGTCCTGGGGTGGTAATAAGGGCTTGATCTTGCAAAGGTGGAAGGTAATTAGTATTAGGGTTTGTATTGAGTAAGGACCCAGCTTTGGGAAGCAGCACAGCCCTTTACAAGTCACAGGGGAAGCACACGTGAGGGAAGCAGGTCCCAAGGGAGCAATACAAGGAAGCGGGGAGGTAACAAAGGTGGTGGGGGTCGGGGGTGAAGTCATTTTGGAAAACAGGGATCTGCAAGCAACCAGGGAAGGAAACAGGGAGCATATCGCCTAGTCTAAAGTTAGGAGGGGAGTGAAGAGGGTGAAGAACTATTCATTGAAAAGGAGGGTCTCATCCTATACCAAGCCCTTTGAGCCTTGGTCATAATGGGCCTCATTATAAGTTTGCCGGTCCAGTAGTAACGGCGCTGGTAAGCTACCGGCGATGTTACTACAGGACCGGCAAACTACAAGTTGTGCTTGCGGGTGCCTTTCTGCCCGCCAGGAACCATTGAGCCCTATGGGACTCAAATGGGAATGGGGAGTAATGAATACTGGCACCCAGCAATGGGGACGGACCGGGTCCGCCGTGGTCGGAATACCCCCGTATGTCCCCATTGCCAGGTGCTGGTAATTTCACGAGTTTGGCAGTAGCCGTGCCGGTTGAGGCCCAATGTGCTGTTGAAGGGTAGATTGCTCTTCACAGTGAAGCTCAGAGATCTTGTTGAGTGGGTGAGGTCAGGGCTGCACCCACCCAGCGCATTTCGTCCAGCCACCTTTGATTGGGCGCCAGATCGGAAGTATTCTTAGTGGGGTTAGGCTTTAAGTAGGCACTTGTAACGCGTGAGAAAATTCTACTTTAAAAAACATTCCAGCGTAAAATATGTCTGCAGAACTTGACGGTGCGACAGACCATTGACTGCCTCTGCAGTGCACAGGGTTTCACATCATTATCCTGCTTCTGACATAAATGCATATGTCCTAGATTTACACAAGCCCAGGCGACCATCCTTCCGAAAATCCAAGCTTCTAACCATGCTGTCAGCAGTGCATACCCCTTTCCAGGAGAACAGACGACATCCGGGTTCTGGATATGACCCCATTGAACATAAATTGGCCAAATAATGGAAACCTACAACCAGCATCTTCGCCTCCTTTTCCTTGGCCCAACTGTCTTATTTATTTACTAAGTGGTAATGTGGACTCTCTGCTTGTCCACAATGCTCCCACCTATCAGAAATGCTGCCACTGAGCTCATGATCTAGGTACATTACAAAACATGCTGCTTCTTGGTTCCCACTTATCCACCTTTTCCAAAGGATGCATTATGCAGACACTCCTGTGGTAAGTAGTTCCCTTTCTTTGACAGCAATATTCTAGCTGCGAAGGCACTTTAATCGATCTCAGTCTGTACAAAATCCACTTCCTCTAATTTATGATGGTTCTCAATGATTCATACGTATCATTCCCTGTTCTGTCCCGACCACCTTCAGCAGACATACTAGATGGGCATAATCTGGGTGCCACTCTCGAGTTCTATTTTGCCAACATCATAGTGGCATCCCCATAAAGGTAACCTCTCAGTTTATCCTATTTCACAAATTCTCAAAAACAGGGGTTATTCAACAATACTTGACCAAGGACTAATCCCAATGGACACACAGGCTGTGGCACCGACCCCAACTCACAGTACTGTTCTACTGTTAAAAGATGCTAGCGCATAAGCTAGCAACTCACACCGTGCACAGCAGCGCGCCGCTGCTCTCGCGCTTTGTCCACGCTTTAAACAATAGAATAATAACGATAATAAAAAAATGAACCTCTTATAGCTGACTGGAGATTTCGGTCTCCCAGCAGTGATGGAAAGCCGCTGTGCCGTTTCATCCATATCCATATATGTGCGTGTAGCAGCAGCCTGCTCCAGGAATATCTTCAAAAGAAGCATAACATGTAGGAGTGAAACCCCACGTGACAGCCCATGGAGTCATGGGACGCTTATCCTCTAATATGGCTATCAGTTTTCCTTTTGCTTCCCCTGTCAGCTAGGCAGTTTTGCTGTGCATCTTGGTTAATTTCCACTGAATTTTGATCTTTATGCTAGTTTTTATTTTATTTTTTACCTTTATGCCATTATACTTTACTGTGGTGAATCTGTGAAATTATTCCAATTAATTTATTTATTTATGCATTTTGATTGTTGTAACATGCCACTCACCCGTACGTCTCAGGGCTCCCGAGAGACAATTAAAAGTTGTCAACGTAAAAAAGAAATGTCTCCCAGAATGAGTAGATACATATGAAGAATCCGTGCCCCAATCCAGATGGAAGTATAGAAATCAGCGCGCATTTTGGGAAACCGAGAAAGCTCGCCCTGGCATGATCCTAGATCGGATGATGAGCATTCGACCACCTCAGTGGCGCCACCTATCCTTCGGACCCTGCTGCTTCCTGGCATAGGCTGCACTCATGTGTGGCGAGAGGGAAGCACTTCAATCGCCATTGTATTCTCCCGCACATGGGATTGGATGTTTCTTACTCATCCACCTGCCATCTCATTGTCAGCTGAAAGAGCTCAAAGTCAATGCCCCTGTCAATGCTCAAAGAGTTTACAACAAAATAAACATTTGAGCAGACGCGTTTGGATGTCCTTCTGCCACAATGGCATCGCAATAAGGGTGCGTTTCTATTGTTTTAATGACTAATGCATCTGTCGAAATTAAGGAAGATGCCTTGTTGTGCTACTCTAACCGGTCGTAAATCCTAAATACAAGCCTCTTTTGTAATCATTTAGTAGCCCTGTTTTTTGGGCTCTTTTAGACACAATGTGCTTGGTGCCCATAGATGTATTTAGTTGTGCTGGCAGGGTATTATAAATACAATTGAAATAATGTTACATCTCAGGAGCACAAGGCACTACCAAATTCGGCTCAGACAATGTCAGAAACAGGGATTACTCAAGAACAGGGCATTGGCACTGACCGACTGCGCTCATCCTGAAGCCAAATGGACATAATTGGATTTTTTATTGACTTTTTTAATTGACTTTACACTAGTTAATAAAGCATTTAAATGTAGCACATGCCGCTGCCCTTTGCGGAGGAACTGACTGCGCGCCTCGGGGAAAGTTACATTTTATGTCAGCATTTGTCATGATTGAAGGGCATTGTCAAGTATCATTAGAAGGGAATGCAAAGGGAACATACATTGGCAAAGCCAACAGTTGTGGCTTTGATAAAGGGAACTGCTGCGGCTGTGCAAGCCTCCTAAAAGGTCCCTGCCAGAGAGACACGAAAGGTGGCCTGTGTGGTGATGGACAGTAAAGGTCACCTCTGGTTGGTCATGATCGGCCATGATTTGTGATGATTGTCTATGGTCTGCCATACTTGATGGCGGTCGACCTTGGTTGTTGATGTGTACTGAGGAGCAGGGTTTCACTGACGGGCCCATAAATCAGTGCGCACCCTCTAGTACCTGTAAGACAAGATCGCTGCACCATGTGAGGACTGGGGGTGCAGGGTTCACTTACTCCAACATGACTCAATAATAATTTGGCAAAGAAAAATCTGTTTAATGACAATTACATCAAACAGAGAAACAAATGGAAATCAGCAGCATTGCGATCACCTGTCTCGCTCCAACTTCCTCAAACTTCAGTCAAACAGCAATAGTTATAGGCAAAACTCGTCATCACTGTCATCTAATCCTACAAAAACTCGACATGCAATACAATTGGATAGGAAAGGTAACTTAAGTATAGGTGCCATATCTGTATATGATAATAGGGCATGTGGATTGGATAACTCTTATCGGGTGGGCGTCTACGCTCATCCCACTACATCACACGTGATAGACGTCATTACAAGTACAACGTCTCATTGGTTCTACGATATATAGGACCCTAGATAACTTGGTCCATTGTGATTGGGCAGGTTACACCCCTAGACATAAATCCCCATTTTAATTAGCAGCATGCAGAATGGACACCCAGGTGCCTGGTGCCCCAGGATTCACCCTGCCTCCTTTCCATCAATCTGTGTTTTAGGGCGATGTGTCAATTAGTTGGCTGTGTATGGCCTCAAAACTGTAGCCTCTTATCAGGAAAAATGATGGCATCCTCGGGTCCTGGATGGTACCTCTTTGTGCCTGGCTGGTCACGGGTTAGTTCACCATGAATCTGCTTCAGTTTCCAGCTTTTAGTGTATTTAATTCTGTTTCGGCCTCGCCACCTGCATGGGCCCCCCTCATCTTGACCTTCATGGGGCAGGCTGGTATGCTCTGAAGTTTGCGTCTTGTTAGCTGACGCTCTCATCCCTTCCTCTGGATGACATAGATTTCCTAGGCATGAGCCGCTCTTTGTTGAGTTTCGATTCCGCTCCTTCTCCTGCCTCTGGCTGGGTTACGAAGCTTGGCCTGTCAGGCCTCTGGCAGCCTGGGTACATTTCTGCTTTTACAAAATAGAGTCGCACTTGCATAATGTGTCTTATTGAGGTAGATATATAGTTGGCGCTTGCCGCTCTAATCTTCTACTAAGCATTGCAAGCAGTATTGTTTCTTTAGCCTCTTGCGTTCCAAGCCTATTTACACACGTTTAACTGGTCGGTTGCTTCCATCTTGTCTCGTAGCAAAGTTTCCTTGTGTGTTAACATTGTCTTTTCTATGTGTCCATTACATTTATTTTCGTAGTTACTCGCACTGGCGTGCTTGTCTTCGATAGGTGCTTTTGTTAATTCACAAGTCTGTTCAGGCTCTTGTGTCATTTCCACTGGCATTCCATTAGGGCTCTTTGGGTCTCTTCATGGACCGTCTGTAGGTACTCCTCATTTCGCATCAGCGGCTGGTACGGCTGTCTGATAGGGTACCGTGCTGCCCAGGGTTGATTGTTATTGGGCGCTTCAACAGGTATGGATCTTCTGATGTATACTGGGCAGAGTCCCAGTGCAGCTCTTTGTTGATTCATTTGCTCCTCATACGTCACATACCTTGGCAAGTACGCTCCTGGTACCTCGAAATGAGGGGATGGGGTGCAGGCCATGTCTGGGAACTCCTCTACACTCCCCCTCTGGTTGTTTCATCGACCACTTCTGCAATCTCCTTTGCATTTATTTCCTTTGATTCTTTGGTGTCATGTTCATCGTCTTCAGGGTTTGTACATGATGGTGTGAATGTCTGAGTCTTTGGAGTCCATATTTTTATCACCCCTTTCAAACTCCCTGCTGTTTTCACATGTTCGTCTTTGTTCCATGTCATTAGCTGACATTGTCCATTTGGACTGCAGTAGATCCATTTTCCTTCATATCTTCTTTGTTTCTTAGGATATGTGAACTTTGTTCCTTCTGGTGCAAATTTGCTGACCCTCACAAAGTTTCTTATTTCTTCATCAGTCAGGTCTCCGGGCTTCCACTCTGGCTCGACATCAACCATAATTTTCATCCCTATGGCTTTCTTCGCAGTTTTCTGGCACTGTGTAATGATTATCTTGATAACACAGAATCCTAGCAGTACCATTGCTAGTAAAGCTCCCAGAAACCTGAATATATCTGCCATCCATTGTGGGACCCATGAGAACAGGACTCCAAACCAGCTGTCATCGTCCACTTCATCACTTTCATCGATCATCTGATTCTTCAAGTTTGTCAACATACTTATGGCCTCTGTTAAGTTTCTGTTTTCTTCATCGTGTGATGGTACAAATGTGCAACATGATTCTCCGATTTTTGCACAAACACCTCCATCCATTGCTGTGATCATGTTAAGCACATATCTGTTTTGGAGGGTCATCGGTCTGATTGCTCTCAGCTCTTCTGTGATCGCATTAAATCCTTTTATAGTGGTACTGATGGTCTGCAATAACTCCCATCTGGTTATCTGCAACCATTTAGCATTCACTCCAATTTGGATGTGTGGCAAGAGCATCGTGGTGAACACTGTTGAGGTGAAGCTGAACAGCCTGCGTTCCTATGGGATTGCATGGAATGCCTCTTCTGATTTGGTAGAAAATGTATTTTCTCTCTTCATCCTGGATACCAGTTCCACAGATCTCCTTCTTCTTAGAGGAGCATCTGCTTTCGGGAAACTGTCCAGCTTCAGGTCATTCTTAGGGATCACTAGCGCTAGAATGTGGACATTCACTAGTGTGCATATGCCTCCCCAGTTTTCTGGCAGCCTTATGTATGCCTTGGATCCACACACCCAGTAATGGTCCATAATAACTGCGGTTCCTTGTTTCATTCCTGGGGCTTCAAAGATTCGTCCGCAGTTTACATTCTCTCCCATCTTCCTCGTGCCATTATTTCTGAAGCATAGTTTTGGGTTTTCCTGTGGTACTATCTGCAGGGGTCCTCCTCTGTCTTTGACCCATGTTAGCAGCTTTAACAGTTTTGGCCATAGAGGTTTGCATAACCTCTGTGAATTCTCTATTGCTTCTCGGCATGCTCCAAGGACCATCCAAGCTCGGCAGATTACTACTCCTTCTTCCCATCCATCTGGGGAGACCACTGTTCCCCAAATATGCATTTGGCCTCTGTTCGTCCAGATTTGAGCCTCTTCTGCAGTTTTTCCTTGAACGTTCAATCTTGGGTTTATTACCCATCGTATTCCTGATCCTTTGACGTCAGGATTCTCGTATCTGATCACGTGATTCCTTGTGTGCGCCCTGTTTCTTGTCTTAATGTCCTGGACGTAGCCATCTTCGTCCGGGTAGTCCTTTTCGTTGGCCCATATCAACGAGGCGTCTCTTCCCATAATCTGTCCTCTGGTGTTGCACATTGCTACATGTGACATACAGTGTGTTGTGAGTACATCAATTTCTATAGCCACAAAGATCTTGGATTTGCTCATGCTGTACATCAGGAGAGCGCAGACGAAGCATTCTCCTTTTGACTGTCTTCGTCCTACTTCCTTCATGTGCTGGTACCATATGTTGTTTCCGAGATGGGCTGTGCTGTCCAGGTAATCATTGAGTTCATTGTTGTCTTCATGTGGGTTTCACTTAATCCTCAATGTCCTTTTGTAGTTAGCTATAACCACATCTCTAAATGCGTCTATGTGACTCTTTCTTGTTGGAGGATTCTTGGACATGCTTGTTAGCGAAGCAGGTTTCATTACCTGTATCGCTGTGGTAGGAGAAGGTTTCGCGTTTCTTTTCCTTTCCTTTTGTAATGTTTCATCGAGGTTCTCCGGCCGCCATTGGCTCACCAACTCCCCAACATGTGGCTGTGTCGTAGATCTGGTGCTTGTTAGCAGTGTTCAAGCTGGAGTGCTCGTTATTACAGTCTCTGCAGTTCTATTTTTCAGCTCCTCATGCAGTTTCTTTGCTCTGACTATGAATGGTAACAAATAATCTATCAGTGCTTGCGTTTTCTCTGTGAGTTCCTTTGTTGCTATTTCTGTTCTTTCGAGGGATTTTGCTATGCCCTCTCTCTTGGGTTTCTCACTTAACTTCTCTTGGTTACTTCCACTATTTTCTGGAACTGATTGTTCGGCAGGCTGTCTCCCCTTCTCTGCAACCTTCGTTGGAGGCCCTGTAGCCAATGACACGTGCCCTTGTCTGTGTGCATCCTGTGTGTGGGCACGTGCAGTGGTCAGTGCCGCGTTTTCATTCATTCCGTGCTGACCCTGTCTCCAGCTTTTCTCGTCATTCGTTACGTCAAATGTGTCGAAATCACTGCTAATTACATTTAATTTTAGTTCGTTAATTTTACCATCAGGATTTCTTGGGACTGGAATGACTATATAGGGTCTGGGTGCTTTCGTAGGCCTCAGACGTTCATTAGCTGGTGGGTGTACTGAGATTGGGACACTTCGTGCACCAATAAAGAAAGCAGTTCTGATTGTTAATGACAGAAAAACAATAATAATTACTATACATATGCACATTATCGTTCGGAAAGACAATTTGCAACATTTTCTTCCAGGGAAGTGGGGGGTGCCCTTCTGCTCGGGGTAAAACCAAGTTACTGTTCTGGGCCCCCATTTCGAACGAGTTCATAGTCAGTTATTTATTCCTTCTCTTGCTCTGATCTCGTAGTTCAAGAGTTCATTACTATTAAAGTGACGAGTGCTTTACAAATGTCCCCCCTCTTGTGGGTGCTGTCGGTGATCTCTGGGTATGCAGTACAGTTCCTTTTGCTAGACTATGGAAAAGGGTTAGGCTAGCAACCTTGGTACATCACATTCATAATGCATATCTATAGAAGGTAAGGTCTCAGTGCACTCCTCGAATTTGCTTTGGTCCTGAGGACATGCTGGAACCAGTTCAATGCGAAGGAATGAAAAGACGGAACTGCTAAAAATCACACAAAAATAAAATGTTGTAAAAATGAAAATAAAAATAAAAGTGAACATGAAAAATAAAAATAAAAATGAAAATAAAAATAAAAATAAAAATAAGGAAAAGTAGAGGGAAAGTACAAAGAAAAAATAAGATGGTGTAGTTCTTGTCTTTGCTCTCCCCGATCTGTCCTGCGGCTGAGTGGTTGAAGAACTGTGTCTCTATCCTCGATCTGTCCCACAGCGAAAGCCTTACTGGAATCTCCTAAGCTACTCTCACTGGAAGTTGGATAGCTCCACCTGGAGCTTTATGCCGTGGAGGAGTGTGCCCATGTGTGGGGCGTTGGCCGGATCTCTAAGGAACTTGATGACGTCAACACCTGCAGGCCTCCCCACCATTTCAGGATAGTCTGTGACTAGTCTAAGCAGGACGTTGTGCGCCAGCCGGGTGTCTTCGGGTGATAGGGACATTTGTCCTGTGTTGGCTGGGTCCTGGTCACTAGTTTTTCTTTTGATACGCACAGTCTCTGCAACTTCCTGTTGCATGGACTTCCACAAGGTGATTTAGTTTAGTCCACAGCTGGTTCAACTGAGCTAGGTTTCTTGGATCTGGGCATTTCTCGATTATTTGAAAGAACAAATTAAATGTGAGTTCATCAATGTCTACTGGCGGTGGAAGCATTTGTGTCCTCTTTGCTGTGCTCGGGTAGCTCGGTGAAGGCTTCCGTGATGACAGTCAGCAGTTGCCAAATTACCTTCTTGTTTGCAGCATCTTGAATAAAGTCTGTAACACTGGTCTCTCTCCCTATGAGTGACGAGTATGACAGCACCACCAATTGAAAATACGTAAGCACATCCCACTTGAGGCTTCTGCTAGGAGATACCATGAGTTCTGTGAACAAAGTCTTGACAGTGGTTACTTCAGGATACTGTGTTACACTCTCAGAAAATATTTTATTTGCAGTCTATCAGAGGCTTGATTCTTTGTACTACTTGGGCATGACATGCTTTCAAAAGTTCGTTTTATCAATGTTGTTGTGGCTTTGGATGTGCTTCTCTTTACCCTGCAACTAGGATGCACAGGGTGTTCGTTTTATGTCCTTTATTATCTATCACTGGTTTGCGAAAATGTCTTGTTTAAAAGCCACACTTTAAAACTGAGTTCTTTTCGCCTTTATTTCGCTGCTCATGCGTCCTTCTTCCTCGTCATGGATCTTGTCTGCACGTGCTGAGGTTCTTCCCCCGTTGTCTGTGGTTTCTTTGTGGTTAGATGTAGTTTGAGGGCTCTCTCCTATATGAGGTTTAATGTCATTTATGAAGATTCATCTCCTTCTGTCCTGAAACTTGACGGCGGAAGGGGTGCAGTCCTCTACGATTAAAGGGCCATTGAATCGTGGCTCATCCCACCTCTTCCTGGTAAAGTTCCTTACGAGCACATTGTCACCAGGGAAGACGAGGGGCGCATGTAGAATTTGCGCGGTGTCTGCTTCAGCACTTCCTGATGTGTTTTTTGCTGCGCTGTCCCCTTTTCGCCGTCACTGCAGCTGGCCTGAAATGACAGAGGCGCTGGATGTCATACAGTTAAGGTACTCCTGCATCTCTGTTCCCAGAACCTCTCTAGTCGGCTGGGCGTCACATCTAGCTCTATCTCGGGGGGTAAGAGGGGTCCTCATCCTTCTGCCTGTGACTATCTCGTGCGGCATGAGATGATGGTCGGAGCCTGGTTGGTTCTGAAGTGCATACAATGCCAGTGGTAGACAGTGCAACCATCCCTTTTTTAATGTGAGCTTCAACTTGGCTATCCTCTCCTTTAACAGGCCGTTGAGCCGTTCACATATCCCATTACCCTCCGGGTGATACGCTGACGAGAACTTGTGCTTAATACCAAGCGACAAGCTAATCTGTTCAAAAACTGAATTGACAAAGTGGGCCCCCTTATCTGATCTCATTACCTCGTACAACCCCCATCTAGGGAACACTTCCCTCACCAGAAACTTGGCAGCACAGGTAGCGTTGGGGTGTTTACAGGGACCTGCTTCTATCCATCTAGAGAATGGACACACCACCACAATTAAATACCTGTACCCATTGCACACTTGAATCATATCGACATAATCGATGTGTAAGTGCTGAAATGGTCCATTTGGCCTGGGGATGACTCCTCCCACTACTTTTAATGTGTGCCCAGCAGTGAATTGCTGGCAGATCATGCATTTCACCATGAAAAATGCAATGTGCTCTGCTAAATTAGGCGTGAACCAGTCTTCTGCGAGCGTTGCAGCTAGATTTTCTTTTGACATGTGGATGGGGTAGTGCAGTTGTTCTAATGCTACCTTTAGCAGGGCGACAGGCATTACTGGTTTACCAGTGCTGTCTTGCCTCCACAACCCGTCAGAGGAGAGGGGTTTAAGGAACACCCTCGTCGCTTCCACAAATCTTTCTCCTCCTGAGGTGCCTCCCTTTGGAGTTCCATTAGCTGAGTCTGCCCCATGTTACTATAGGCCTCAGGTGTGGCTCGTGCTACAATCATCCTCTCATGGGTACGTGCCACCTCCACGTCCATGATTGTTTCATTTTTGGATGCCATGCGCATGGCTTCCGTGTCCGCTTCATGGTTTCCACGTGACATGAAATCTGTCCCCTTGGTGTGGGCGGCGCATTTCACGAACGCTATATCCACTGGGAGCTGTAGTGCTTTTATCAACCTGTCCAATAAGGCTGCGTGTTGCACTGGCGTGCCATCCACTCAGAGGTAACCCCTCCTTTTCCAGCGCGCTAGACGTGCATGTACTGTGGACATCACATAGGCGGAGTCACTGTACACAGTTACTTCCTGGTCTGCATGATTCTCAATGGCGAGTATCAGCACCAATAGTTCTGCAGCTTGCGCAGAATAGTGAGAGGGTATTCGCGCACTGATGAGTACTTGGAACTCTCCATTCTCTAGGTGTTTTACCACGGCCACGCCTGTATATCTTTGTCCATCTTCTTGATCGATTCTTGAAGAACCGTCAATGAACACGATTTCGCCACCTGCCAGGGCATTTTCCTTTACCCTGGGGATTTCATCATAGAATTCCTTATCATTCGCACAGTCATGTATAGGTTCTCCCTCTGTGGCCGGCTCAGCTATGAATGTGGCTGGGTTCACAGTTTTACATTGCACCATTTTGATCGATGGGTTAGAGATAATCACTTCATATGCGGATGCCCTTGAGATGTCAGCGTGCCCTTTGGTTTTTCTAATATGGCGAATAACGAGTGCTTGACGTACAATGTCATGGAGCACCCCATCACAATGGATGACACCTTTTCAATGGCGAACGCAGCAGCAGCTAGATTGTGTTCGCATGGGAAGTGGCCTTTCATGACTGGGTCCAAACTCCCGCTATAATACGCTAGTGGCTTGTACCCCAGTGACGTTCGCTGAGCAAGTACTGCCTCCATAAAAGTGCCATCGGTATGTGAGAACAGCTAGAATTCCTCTGCATAATTAGCAATCCCGAGAACTGGGGCCACACAAATTGCCCCCTTAAGTTCTGCAAACCCTTTCTCCATTGCCTCAGTCCATTCAATTTCTTCTTTTGTTGCCTGGGCTTTCTTCAAAGCCTGAAGCAAGGGCTTGGTATACGAGCTGTAGTCGAAAACCCATGCTCTGACATAATTGCACAGGCCTAAGAAGCTTTGCATTTGTTTTATCGTGAATGGTTTAGCCGTGTTCATGGTAGCTTCACCTCTTTCTGGGGTTACCTTTTTCCCTTCGTGTGATATTAGCTGGCCTATGTACAGCACCTGTCGCTGAGAGTATTGTAACTTTTCCTTATCAACTTTGTATCCTTTCTCAGCCAGAGAAGTAGTAGCTGGACCGCGTCACACCTGCATTGTTCCTCAGTGATGCTGCAGATCAGAATGTCATCCACATACTGCAAAACAACACTGTCTACTGCAATATTGCTTAGGTCCATCTGCAGGACTCTGTTGAAAATGGATGGAGACTCACAGTACCCCTGTTGCAACCTCGTGCTTTTCAGGCGCATTTGTCTGAAAAGTAAATGACGTCAGGTCTTGTGAGTCACGGTGCAACGGGATTGAGAAAAACGCATTTTTCAAGTCAATCACAGTGAAATATTTTGCCTCAGTGGGTATGTTGCATAGAATTGTGGATGGATTAGGGACTAAAGGGAATTTGGCTTTGACTATACTGTTTAATGCTCTTAAATCTTGGATTAAATGCCAAGACCCTCCCTTTGATTTCTTTACAGGGTAAATCACCGTGTTGCAAGATGATTCTGTTGTCACTAGAATGCCCGGCTCCATCATGGCGGAAATTGTCTTCGCGATTCCGTCATCTGCCTCTCTGAACATAGGATATCATTGTGCTCTTGGTAAAATGGCTCCTGGTTTCAGTTTAATTTTCACTTCACCTGCCCCCCTCAGGAGGCCTGCGTCATAGGGCCCTGTAGTCCATACCGCGGCAGGCACTTGGGCCATGTCATCATCAAAGTATTCTGGACATATCAGGGCCAACATCATTCTCTGTGGCACCTCCCGTTTGATCATTTTGACCCAAAATATGAGACTTACTTCCACCCTTGTCTCTTCTAGGTCAGGGTGTTCTTTGAACAGATCGTCATCGGTGACGTCAGTTACTCGATACCCTTCTTCGATGGTGATAATCGCACACCATTGTCTGCCTTCGTCATCATATCCTTCAACCAATACCACTTACCCTCGCACTGCGGCAGAATGTATCATTAAGGGAAATACTTGTCCCTCCTGTTCGTGCATAGGTATTCTGGGTCTGAATAGAAACTCATCAGGTGTCCTCATAGTTCTATCTGCGAGGCCTGGCAATCCCGCCATGAGCAGCCGCACCCCATATGCGAAGACTTCTGGTGGCTCTAATGGTATAGCTCTCATGGCTATGCGTCCTGAGTATGCTCTGATCATTTTGCACACGTTTGAATAATGCATTCCTGGATTTGAGCACACTATACCGTTCTCGGTAAACGAGATTGTTATATTCACTTAGTCATTAAGTCCCAACCCAGGATGTTTACTGGGGTCTGACGTGAATATAATAAGGGTACATTCATTTCGCACTCTCCCACAGAGACTGGGAGTGCGTCTGTAAAGTGAACTCTACTGTGAGCTCCAGTGAAACTCTGACTATCTATGGCCTCGCCAGACAAGGAAAACTTGCCTTCTCGTATGCACGAGCGCGTCGCACCTGTGTCAACTAAGAGGGAATATTCTTTACCCCCTATGACGACATTCACCCTAGGTTCCCTATTAGGGTCTGGTGTCACTGATAGGATATAACACATCAGAGTCCCCCGTGAGCTGTCCTATTTCATATATAAGTTTGGGCCACTGTATACTTGCTGATTTCCCCCAGCCCCAGGGTTGACTCCCCCTCCGGAGCTAGTGCCCTGTGACATTTGCGGTGGTGCCTGCTGGGATTATCCCTGCGGTACGTTACCCATGTGCGGGGGTTGAACCGCTTGCTGTGCACCTTGCTGCAAGCCTGGCGCCTGCTGCTGCACTGTGTGATTTTGTCCATCTGGCGTAGCTGGACTGCCCATCTGCGCATTCTGAAAGCCACTTTGATTATTCTGAAAGCCTCCCCGGTTACCTCGAAACCCACCCTGATTACTCTGCCATCCTCTTCCTCCAAAGCCCCTTCCCCTCGGGTAGAATCGCATGCTACCTTGGTTATTCTGCACTGGGTTAGTCGTCTGCTGTACGTGTGGTTCAGCTGGGCTTGTCAGCATGGCTCCCTCGAGAGCATACTTTGAGAGTTTCTTTTGCACCAGCTTCGCCTCCTCACCCTTATGGGTTGCTTCCTTTTTCCGATTCTTTTCTTGCAGCAATCTACAGTAATGTGCAATTGTCAACTGTATTTCAACCCATGGTTTAGCTTCTATTCCTACCAATTTCTTGAGCTGTTTTTGCACTGGCTCAGGCAACCCTTGGCATAATATATGGTAGAGTACAGGGATAGATTTCGTCCAAGACTCATGCGTTTCGAGCACCCATGCATCTTGAAAATTCTGGATATAAATCAACGAATCCTCTGACTCTTTCATTTTCCGAGTCATTATAGCCCCCATATCAGAAGTGTCTGGATATAGCATTTGCAGCGCTTTCCACACTGCTGCTCTACAGTTATTAAATGGCGCTCCGTCATGGGAGGTGTTAGTTAGGGTTACCCTAGGGTAGCCTGCCCGTTTCCATACATCATCTGCTCTTTCAACAAGTATGGCAATTAGGAGGCCCTTAATGTCCCCTATAGCTAAGGTGACACCCCCGTCATTTTCTCTAACTCATGTATCCACTTCCCAGCTCCCGATGTCAGCATTGCAAGCTTATTTTTTAAGTTTTCTCGGTCCATGTGTGGCCATGGAATATATTGTGGTCTTGTTCCCCCCTTTTCTAGTAGTGGGAATTGGAATACGCAGTCTTCCTTTTCTTTCCCCATAGCTCTCCAGTCTATCGCTGGGGCGGCATTTCGACCTTGCCGTCTCCCTGGCAATGCCTTTAATCTATCTGCATAGGCAGGTGCTAACACCCCCCTCTGACCGTGGGGTGTTCCTTCATGTCAGCCGGACTGTGCGGCAGACTTCGGTGTCCTACTTGTGGACCCGCTAGTGTCTGACCATCGTACCCCTCGGTCCCCTGGGAGACGTTTTTCGCACCATCCCCCTTCCTCGTGTGCCACATCCTCCATTTCCCCACCAGAGTCAGATTCTGAATACTCCCAGTTTACACAACTCCTTGCATCCTCTTCGTTCTGCCCAATCTCCAGCCTGTCTAGGGACAGTCCCCTGCTCCCACTACTTCGGGTGACATCCTCAGTGTCATATAGCTGAGTGCTCTCTAAGCGCTCATCTTCCATTCCCCCATCGGATATCTGTTCTAGCCCCATCTCATCGTATATTTTATCAATCGTTTCCCCGATGATTCTGGTGTCGAAGTCATCTTCAATATTTGCCCCACTTATACCTGGTACCGCATCACTTGCAGGAAAGAATTCTTCTATGTCTTCCCATTCTACTGTAGGATTGGGTTTTATGACTTTCCACTCCAAATATTCAAGATTTCGTGTCCTTTGTCTGCGTTTACGTTCTCTTTCCTCGTCTATTTCCTTGTGCTTCATTGCTTCTTCTCTAGCCTTATCGACTTCCCTCATCCATTAATTTCTACGTTCCTTTGCCCTTCTAATCTCTTCACCTTCTTTTCTCTTCACTCTCTTCTCACGTACCCTTTGCTCTTCTTCCAACCTTTGCTTATTCTGTTTGTACTGGTCATAGGCTGCAGTCTGTTTGTGCTCGAGTTGTTTTTCTTGCTCTTCGCGATATAGTTGTTCTCGCCTCAGCCTATCCTTTATTCTTATCCTTTTGTCCCTCATTTCCTTCTCCTTTTCTTTCTCCCTTCTTTGCGCTTCATCAGGCCCTTCTCTCTGCCTTACATCATCACTTCTCTTCCCATCTAATTTCAATAATATCTGTCCTCCCATCCATTCGTCCTTTGGGAATGCTATCTCATCACTTCCTTTCCACTCCTTTCCCTCTCTCTCTTTATCGATAGGTGCACTAGTCTGTGCCTGGTCCTTTCTTCCATCATTGCGGCTCTCCTTGTCCCTCGGGATTGCGGAGGCCAGATTAATTTCCTGCTCATCTTTGATTTCATCACTACTGTATGTAGGTGACTCATATGCAGGGTTACTATACCCCGTGGCTGCCTTGAGTTCTCTTAGCGGGTAAAGTCCCTCTGACTTACTTCCCTCGATGACTGGATAAGGTGGGGCTGGTGGCGCGGTAGGCGTCTCACCCCCCTCCGTACATATGTTTAATATCCAGTCTGCGGGTGGTTCTTCCTCCTTCGTCTGCTCGAAAACTTTCCAAAGTTCGAGAACTGCGAGGTGTTTCTCTAACTTGTTGCCGGTATATGTGGCATGTAGGAAAGTCGTCATATGCTGTAAAACAGCCTTAAAAAGGGACCCATTCTGTGGCCAAGGCATAAACATCTTGTGGGCGGTACCCTTAACCCACTCTGTGCTATACTTCTTGAGTTTTGGTGCATGCTTGGGTAGCTGCTTGCACAAATGCGCAAGTGGAGTAGCTTCCTCCATTCTTGATTTCGTCACCAACAATATTTATACAATTTTTTATCCTTCCAATAGTATGAGCGAGCACCAAATACGCATGCTCCAATCCAATCTTTTCCCGCCAAAATTTATACTATCAATTTGCTCAGAAAACCATCAATTCGTTGGCGATTCCCTCGAAGTTACAGAATCACGTAAAGCCAAATTGCATTTCAAACAATCAATAATACAATTATTTTACATTCGACGTACAACAGAACACATATGACAGACACTTGACAGACTAGACGGACACCAGCTGGTCATACATATACCTGCCTTCTAATCAATACCCCGTCCTGGAGTTTAAACAAACTCCCTTAGTGCCGTCTTTAAACGTCACCGTAGTCTAATTGTCCCCCCTATGTGGGCTCTGAGTTCACGTTTCTTCTGACCGCTGTATTAAAGCGCGGGAATAAGGCGAATCCTTATGTTTTTATCTCAGGTGCCCCCCTGGTATCCTCTCGTTTTTCTCTCGGGTGTCCCCCCGGTAATCCTTCGTTTTTATCTCGGGTGCTCCCCCGGTAATCACTTTTTATCTTATACTCGAGTCATTACCCCTTATGTATATATACAGTCTTCTCTACTTCTAACTATTTTATTTTTTCTCCGCCATCCACCGTTACCTTTCCCTTACTTGCTCTAATGCCTACAAGACATGTGCCAAAGTAACGAGTTTATTGTTTCACTCGCACCTTTTAAGGTTTTTTCGTCTGATTGGCTGCCCGTGGGAATGAGAAGGGTTATGCTTGGAAAGGCGGGTTCCTTCAGACCCACTGCAGATTTTTTATGGACTTACACTATCATTGTCCACGGGGAGCTTCTCATTCTACTCAGCCGGAATGGCGAAAGGACTTGTGATGTTGCCGAAGGCCCAGAGTTACTTTGTGCCGTTGGTCTATAGGTGTCTTATAAGTATATTAATCAATAATCAATGGCCAAAACCATCCTCACGCTACCAAGTGTACTGAGGAGCAGAGTTTCACTGATGGGCCCATAGATCAGTGCGCACCCTCTAGTACCTGTAAGGCAACATAGCTGCACCATGTAAGGACTGGGGGTGCAGGATTCACTTACTCCAACACGACTCAATAATGAGTAATTTGGCAAAGGGAATTCTGTTTAATGACAAGTACATCAAACAGAGAAACAAATGGAAATCAGCAGCATTGCGATCACCTGTCTCGCTCCAACTTCCTCAAACTTCAGTCGAACAGCAATAGTTATAGGCAAAACTCGTCATCACTGACGTCTAATTCTACAAAAACTCGACATGCAATACAATTGGTTAGGAAAGGTAACTTAAGTATAGGTGCTATATCTGTATACGATAAGAGGGCATGCAGATTGGATACATCTTATCGGGTGGGCGTCTACGCCCATCCCACTACATCACACGTGATAGACGTCATTACAAGTATGACGTCTCATTGGTTCTACGATATATAGGACCCTAGATAACTTGGTCCATTGTGATTGGGCAGGTTACACCCCTAGACATAAATCCCCATTTTAATTAGCAGCATGCAGAATGGACACCCAGGTGCCTGGTGCCCCAGGATTCACCCTGCCTCCTTTCCATCAATCTGTGTTTTAGGACGATGTGTCAATTAGTTGGCTGGGTATGGCCTCGAAACTGTAGCCTCTTATCAGCAAAAGTTATGTCATCCTCGGGTCCTGGATGACATCAGGCGGTGGTACCTCTTCGTGCCTGGCTGGTCACGTGTTAGTTCACCATGAATCTGCTTCAGTTTCCAGCTTTTAGTGTATTTAATTCTGTTTTGGCCTCGCCACCTGCATGGGCCCCCCTCATCTTGACCTTCATGGGGCAGGCTGGTATGCTCTGAAGTTTGTGTCTTGTTAGCTGTCGCTCTCCTCCCTTCCTCTGGATGACCTAGATTTCCTAGGGATGAGCCGCTCTTTGTTGAGTTTCGATTCCGCTCCTTCTCCTGCCTCTGGCTGGGTTACAAAACTTGGCCTGTCAGGCCTCTGGCAGCCTGGGTACATTTCTGCTTTTACAAAATGGAGTTGCACTTGCATAATGTGTCTTATTGAGGTAGATAAATAGTTGGCGCTTGCCGCTCTAATCTTCTACTAAGCATTGCAAGCAGTATTGTTTCTTTAGCCTCTTGCGTTCCAAGCCTATTTACACACGTTTAACTGGTCGGTTGGTTCCATCTTGTCTCGTAGCAACGTTTCCTTATGTTTTAACATTGTCTCTTCTATGTGTCCATTACATTTATTTTCATACTCGCACTGGCGTGCTTGTCTTCGATAGCTGCTTTTGTTAATTCACGAGTCTATTCAGGCCCTTGTGTCATTTCCACTGGCCTTCCATTAGGGCTCTTTGGGTCTCTTCATGGACCGTCTGTAGGTACTCTTCGTTTTGCATCAGCGGCTGGTACAGCTGTCTGATAGGGTACCGTCTTGCCCAGGGTTGTCTGGTTATGGGCGCTTCAACAGGTATGGATCTTCTGATGAATACTGGGCAGAGTCCCAGTGCAGCTCTTTGTTGATTAGTTTGCTCCTCATACATCACATATCTTGGCGAGTACGCTCCTGGTACCTCGAAAGGAGGGGATGGGGTGCAGGCCATGTCTGGGGCCTCCTCTACAGATGGTTAACAATGGGTTCCATGATTAGTGATTGTTGACCCTGGTTGGTTATTTTCTACCATGGTTGATGTTGATTGACCGTGACTGGTGCTAGTATAAGATGGTCAACTATGGTTGGCGATGGTCATCCTTGGTTCACTGTGGGATTGGCAGTTGTCAACCTTGGTTGGCAATGGCCGATCTTGATTAATAATGGATGACCATTGTGGTTGATGGCTGATGACTGTTGTTGGCGATAGTCGATAATTGCCAATTAATTTTTTCATAGTAGATTTACAGGGTGCCCTCTGTAAAATGCACTGGAGCTGGCCAGAGCACATAGCCACTGTCTGTCCCTTTAAATCGATGTCAACACAAATAATACTAATGGTTTCACCCTGAAATGAGTCCTAACTGAGTCTTGTGGCAGTGCAGCCATGATATATTTCTGACTCTGAAATGCCAACCTCAGTACATGCACATCTGTAGCATTCATGTTGTCTCACACACTGGAAGTGATACATCTCCACCTAAAAGAACCAACACTAAAAAGTGTGTTTGAGAACCAGGAGTTTGACAAGTGACATGCACAGTGATTGCCTATGGCCAATATAACACATTCAGATGGTCTTGATTTCTAACCATGCAACCCATCTGGAATGGCCTCAGTCAGACAGAGCTCATACAAAAAATTAAGTATGAACTAAACAGTACTGAGATGTTAGAATTTTTGAGATGCACAGTAGGATGTGGATGGAACTCTCCTTTGTTTGGATCTGCCTCCTATGATCATTTCTACATACATAGGGAAAGCTGTGGGATCATTGTGCGGTGAACCTCAGCTCATGCAGCTAAACAAAACCCTTAATAGTAGATTTATGGCCCGATTCATGGGAAAGTGCGCAGAAATCCTGCAACGTCACTGTGCAATCCTGCCTGCAGACGTTTTTCTGCCCACTCTGCGTACTCAGGGAATTATTTGAGCAAAGTAACTGTATACACAGATCACATCCGGAACGCCCCCGACATGCCACGCAAATCAAAAACAGCTAGATACAGCCACCTTTGCATGCTCCCTCGGCGCAAATTTATGCACCCGCAAAACAGTGCGTGGGGTGCCCCACAAGTAGGCCTGCATCTTGGAGCTGCTGCGCTGGGTCCCCCGTATCTGTTACCGGCACCCCAACAGCATTCGTACAATTTATCATAACTGAGGTGAAACCCAGAAAATGTGCGTGCAAACCCTCGTAAACCATTCCTGTACCCCACTGCAATGCAAACGAGCACCCCTAAGTTAGTTTGGAACCCAAGCTGCGTGCACACAGATCCGGCACCCGATATTACCTCTGTGCAGTGATTCCTATGTGCAAGTGTCTGTACGCCTGCCTTCGGGTGGCAGATAGTATGAGGGCTTTGTGTGGCAATTTCCCTGCCAGTAGGCTGCACGGTCGATTCCCTGAATATGTATTGTTCTGTGCAATAGTGGGTGTGCGATTGACTGCCTGCGGCCCATCCCTCGTAACGCCCACTTTTTCCGTATGTTTTTCCCAATTTTCGGTGTTCTGCCCCCTTCCGCACCCATGTGCAAACCAAATCCAAGCACTGGGTGGTGTCTCGCGCAAGACACTCGGCCCGCTCGCAGGGGCGTGCCAGGCTGCCGCGAAATACACGCAAGTCCAAGGAAAATCCAGCGCATGTGAGTCAATGCATTGACGAATGTAATTAAGCACGCAGTTTGGCGCACATGTTTCCTATTTTCTGCGCAAATAATTCCATGAATCGGGCCCTTAATATGCATTGCAGTGCACATGTGTGTGGGTTCCCATTCTCTGAATAAGAGGCATGCATGCGTGGCATATGCAGGGCATGTTCCTGAAGCTCAGCAGTGTCTGGATCCAGCTGTGCGTTCATGGGTGGCAACTACCAGACTTTCTAGGAGGTCATGAAGGATGTGCAGTTTTAAGGAGAAAACTTTTTCTCTGTTGATGCCCCAGGAAGTGACGTTGCAGGGCGTCCAAACAAATCAAAGGCTGGGAAAGTGTATTAGAAAGGAGGTATGTGTAGCAAACCAATAAGATCTGATAAGATCTGTCACTCTCTCTTATACATCATCACCCTGTTTCCTTTGCCATTCAATAATTTTTCCTGATTTACCGTCCTTCTTAGATTCTTTCACTTTGCTTGCTCTTATAATCAAAATAATGTCATTTTTCTATTCTGACTACTAATACCGTTTTTCAATGTCATAGCACAGTAGCTATAATCACTGTGACCCATCACACTGGTTCTGATTTTACAGATCCACTGGTGTTCAAGCAAGTTTGTATGTCCACAGATCGCTGGTGCTCTACAAAATGTGTGTCCCTGGCACAGTGAGATGAACTCCCATTACAAAAAGTAATGCATGTTTTCTCTTATACCACACCATGCTACACATTAATGAACTGGTGAGTCTGTGATTCCAGATTGGACCCTTGGTTCACTTTGGGGCCCTTGCACCACTTCCACTCCCAGTAGGCAATGAACCCAGATTTACAACTTTCCTTCCTGAATTCTCTTTGGACCATGGCACTCCTTACCCTTTTTAGGAAGTGACAGAACGCCACCTCCTCTAAGGCAGTGTGCCTGAAATGTCAGCAGACCAGATGTTTTGCTCTTGGTTCTCTTTGGGCTTCTCATTGCTGAGTGATATTCAACCATATCAACCCCCAACCTCAAAGAGCTGCACTTGCTAAACCATCAAGCACTCATCAGTTTCATGACCTCCAGCATCTCCTGCAAAGCAGTCACAATCAAAACACCACTCGACTTGGCAAAAGAACTTGTCATCTCTGGAGGCCAGCACACCACCAGAAGTTATGACATGGCCAGGCTGGGAATGAAGAATTGCAAGAGGGGGAACCAGAGTAATTGCCTTTTCCTGCTATGCAGCCTGTCTCTGGAACAAGTTGCCAATACAGCTAAGACTGACCCCCTTGGCCCTACACTTCAGGTAGGGCCTGAAGGCTCTACTCTTCAAAGAACATCTCGTCAACTACTGATCGCTCCACTCAATCCTTTAACCAGATTTACTCCCACTACCCATACCACGCTCCTCTGCTACCCCTGCACTCTGCTCATAAACACCCAGTTCTGTCTCCTTTGCAGTGCACTCTGTTGCTTCCCAGCTAGGTTTGCACTTTCTAAATCCCAAACATACAGTGATAGAACCACATATCCTATGAGACAGTTCACCTCGAATGCCAGTGCAGTCTCAGTCTTGGCTACCATCTTGATCCTCCTTGGGGTACTGGTGCTCCCTTCCATTCTTTTGGGGAGTGATAGAAACCCACCTCCCACCAGGCAATGCACTTACCCTATCAGCGCATCATGCCTTGAATTTTGATTTCTCTTTGGATTTTGGCATCTCTTTCGCTCATTGTGGAGTGATAAACCAAAATTCCCATCAGCCAGTTTACATTGCTTGTCAGAATACCACACACTACAGTCTTACCTCTCCTTGGGGTCTTAGTACCCCCTCCTATTCATTGGGGTTTGATTGACCCATGACTGCCATCAGGTCGTGTACGTAGATTGTCATTGCACCACACATGCTATTGGTTTGCTTTAAGCTTTGGCATGTTTCCACTCATTGGAGAGTACCCGATTCACGACTCCCATCAGGCAGTGCATGTCTGCCTACATCACACAGTCCTCTATGGACTCTTGCTTCTACTTCTGCTTCAGCATACCACACACTCATCGGGGAGTGACAGAACCACACCTCCTGCCAAATACTTCACTTGTTCTTAGGGGGAACACAACGCTCTTCAAATTCTTCTCTCTGGTGGTTGGCTTGCCACACAGCGTTCTGTGTCTTCTCTTCTCCCTCAGCATACCATATATTTGTTAGGGAGTTAAAGACCCACAATTTCCATAAGTCCTTTCACTCTTGGGCCATCCCAATGTGGACTACAGTTAGTGGGATGCCTTGCTGGGGTCCTAAATAACCGGACAGAATCACTACTTTATTCTCATTTAAATAAATCAGGTTATACTGACAAACGTAGGACTGATGTTTGCACACACACAAGCAAACTTGATTACACAGAGGTCTTATACCCCAATATGCGTAATTTATTATATCCGAGGTGGCTAACTGTAAACCCTACTGGTGGGAGGGATTGGTTAGGGGAACATGTCGACTTACAGAAAGTATACAGGTTAGTACTTCTTTGGTGGTCTCTTATCTGTAACACACACCTCAGACTACCTCTAAATACATATAATACTGATTATAGTGGACAAAATGGCAGTGGATTGTTCTGTGCAACATTGTATAGCAGGTTGCCGCATAGACTCATTGATTGGTTGGCATCCCACCCAACCTTCGACTTTTGGCTCGCTAACAGCACGTAAGGAAATCAAAACCCAGGTGCTTGAGTCACATCAGATCACTCCCCACTTTCCCCATTAGTCCATCATCTCTCATCAGTTTGACCATAAGTCAAAGTTTCCTATCTGAAGTTGACCTTGCTGTTGCTCTAAGTTCTAGGGCATTCAAGGGAGTATGAGCACATCACTTATCTTCAACAGCAGCTTAATGAATAGCCCTTATTTTCATCTTCTGCATCATGTGTGAGGAGACCGCACATTTGTCAATGTCGACCTCCTATGTACTGCTATTCAATTCAATTTAGCTGTGTGATATTGCTCCTTTGGCCTCTAGGGCCTTGCTCACTCCTGTCTTTTATGAGCCTTATTCACTGTTAATTGTCCAATACTTGGCTCTTGTACATGTTTCCATCTTCATGTTTTCATCTTCATTAATCTAAGAGAATTGTGTCTCACACTCCTGGCTTTACCCGTCTGCCTCCCTTTATGCTTTGAGGTTATTTCTTGAAATAGCATCCTTGATCCCAGGCCAACATAGACTCCTCTTCGTTTGTGCACAAAGGTGTTTTCCAGCATGTCCTGATTCTTCATCCATGAACTGTTTCTGAGGTAGTTAGAATGGATCTTCACACGAGCCGGCGTCCATTTTCCAATCATGGTCATCCAGCCACATTATATTTTTCTCTATAGCACGCTTCTATACATCTCACCTACCTTGCGTTACTGCGTATTTACACTCATTGATCCACAATTTACTTCTTCTTTTTGCATACATGATTATTTTATCATTTCGTACTGGTTTCTCTTATTGCTTCAGTTCCATTGTCATTCTTAGGTATTTTCACATCGTTTCAGTATGTTCTCATATATCTTCTTCAAGACATCACTGCCCTCGTCAGATGTCACTCAGCGCTCCATGATGTCTAATGGCGTGTACAAACATCCATCCACTGTCTCAACGTGAGGGTACATTTGATATGGTTGTCTGAGTGCATAGCGTCTCTCATAAACTCAATGCAGTGTAGGGACATCACAGGGGGTCCCACATGCCGATCTTCTCCTGCTGTTCCAGTATAACGGCTGCGAGGGGGCAGGAGTTAGGGTATATGCATCTAATTGCTCCTCCACATTGTACTTGATAAACATGTCAGGGACAGTCTTAAGATCTGACTACCCCACCTGTCTGGCACTGGCCGGCAGTATTTCACAGTACAAATTGACCGATCAACTAGTTTGATCTGTACATTAATAGGAGATCACTAAAGTAGCATTTGTGAATATAACAATTTTATTTTCTCATAAAAGCCTAAGTAGGCCGTTATACATGTATTGCCATGTTTAACCCCATATGTACTGGGCGTGGGTACAAATTATATTATATTACACATTCATATAATAATAGTTTGTAGTAGAGATTATTGCTACTTTGGTGATCTATTAATGTACAGATCAAACTAGTTGATCGGTCAATTTGTACTGTGAAATACTGCCGGCCAGTGCCAGACAGGTGGGGTAGTCTATGTCCTTTTGTCATATACATTGTATCTTACCCTCATGACATAGACCCCCCAGATCAAAAAAGAGGGCTGCACACACCCCACACTTTTGTCAGAAAGTCTTGAGATCTTCCTCATTCTCTGGTTCATACATTTCAGCATTGGGCTTCTCCCCTCTCGCTGGCAAGCAATGCAATGCCTGCACTCTCTGCTCTCCCCATCCATTGCTTCCAGTATTTCACCCATGCAGCATGCTTCTGTTTGGGCTTCTCCATCCTCTGCTTCCAGCGTATTACCCAAGCGGCTTGCTGATTTCCATCACCCTCGGTTTTCACCTGTCAGCGTCTTTCTGGCATGGACTCTCAATCTGCTACCACCACCCTTTCTCCTGAATCACGTTCGGCTTCCTGCTGCCTCACAATTTCCTTCTTCATCTGGATTGGTCGTCTCTTCGATCCCGCAGAGCCACATCTCCACCCACATTATAGAAACGAGGTAAATAAGAGTCTAGTGTTAATGCTGGCACCTTCTTGCTCCCATGCCCCATCTACTCTTAGACTCTTCTTTCTGAGAAATAAGCAGAAACAGAGCTTTTCAGCTGTCTGCTGTCTGATTTGAGATGTTCTGCAAGCTCTGGCTTTTTAGCTCAAGCCATTTTGCATTTCCGAGACATGTATTATAGTTTTATCTCCCACCATCAATATGGAACCAAGTGCATCAGAATTCCTAATGATTTGAGAATATGAGTCAGAACTGGCTCTTCATCATACACTGAACATAGAAAAACCTCTGAATGGACACAGTGCTTTAGTCATTAAGCACGTGTTAAGCACGGTGTGCTTAAAGTGTGAGGATCCACAAAGAAAAAAAAGTAGGCATTATTGAAACTGAATAGACAGCTTTGTAAAGTGTAAGGGAATGCTTTGACTTTTTTATTCTGTGTAATTTCAGAACACTCTGCTGAACTACAGTTACGAGGGTCTGTAGGCAGTTTTAGTATTGGGTTTGAGATGCGCACTGAAATCTAAAAGACTAGGCAGGCACTCCTATTTCTACAGGACCCTTTGACCGATAAAGTAATGCTAAAAAAATGGCCATCAATAAGTACAAAGTCCTGCTGTGGGTGTATCAACTGCTCCCCTCCTCTAGCACCCTCTGATGATTACTCTGAAGCTGCTAGAAGGCTTGGGGGCCCGAATGCTTTCCTATGTGAGGGGCAGAAGCTTCCTGTCCCCACAATGCTGTTCATTTTGAGTGTGTTGTGCGGGTTTTGGACTACGACTCCCAAGAACCCTCACCATTGGCTTTGCTGGATAAGGCCAATCGCAGTTGCAGTCCAAAACATCTGGAGAGCCAAAGCTTGCTGACGCCTTCTAGGCTTCAGAGTGAGCATTTCACGGTTTTGTGGTGCAGCAGTAGATGGAGTTTGCAGGTCATGTCTCTTGGCTCTATCAGTGTACGCAGCCTGCAGGTCATGTCCCGGAGGCCGGTACAGTGTTGAGTTCAGAGCCAGCAGTGCTTGCCCGTGCAGATCATCAGTCTGTATTGATCCTGAGGTTAATAACATTTTGGTGCAACTGATTGCATTGAATCTTTGGTGCAAGACCTTGATACCTAGAAATGCGTGAAGCTGATAGGCAATGACTTTGTGCCTCTGCAGCTTTTACTGTGCCCAAATAGGGGTGGGGGGCACATTTAGCTGTGTGGTTTACTTGTGGCGGGAAGGGCCAACCAGCTCCATTTTAAAGGTGGGAGGTGATTTGGGAGTTATAGGGCAAATGTCAACATCATTGATGGTTAACTGGGACTGTTTACTGCATTGCACTGATTAATTCAGTGGCAAGAGGGAGGCCACTGTCCCTCTGCTCCCTTCCTGGCCTTCCTCGTGGTCCTTGTCTATATGCTTCACCCTCATGATGCTTCCTTTTACTGCCTCCATCAAGGTGCTCCCTGGTATCCCCCATTATACTGACCACCGCATGGCATTATCTGACAATTCACGCACCCTTGCTGTATGGGGAGAGAGGGATATGAAGTTCCAGCTCAAAGTAAACAGCAGAATACATTGACCCTCCCCACCCATTAGGTTGTTCAAACGCAGTCTGATGAGATTGACACTTAGGGCCTGATTCACAGAAGTGTTTTATAATGGCGCAATCCCGTAGGAAAACACGCTGTGAATCAGGCCCTTAGTGCTCTTATTATGGGACGGTTGTGGAAACAATTGACTTAACTATGCATGAAGGTGCGGGCTGGTTTATAGGGCAATGCCCGAACCAAAAGCCACTTTTTTTGGCCAACGTGGGCCAGTTTGATGAGTTACTTCACTATGCGGCTAATCGTTTTGTCCTTTGTTGCTGAATAAATATTCTTAAAATTGCACGATTTGCAAAACATTTTATCAAAAAACTCCCCCTTGGGTACTATTCAAACATTCTGTCACAAAAGGAATGAATTGCCATGTGCAACTGTGGACCACTTTTGCATTGGTGCCCGAGAAAATGTTATGCCCCAGTCCGACCGTGAATGCATGCAGCAGGAAACCTTTCAATGTTCCTTCTCTTCGAAAACAAAGAAATAGAGTCTCTGGGGGTCATTCTGAGTTGGGCGGTAAGGGTCAACGGGCACCGGTAACCCTTGCCGCCCAATTCCGAGATCCCTTAGCGGGAACCGCAAAGGACGTGTGGTCAGACCACACGTCCTTAGCGGGTCCCTTTAAGGGACCTTGGAGCTAATAACGGTACCACAATTTGCGGTACCGTTATTAGCGCCTTCCCCATTCCCATTGAGCCATATGGGGGCTCAAACGGGAATGGGGAATGGTTTACTGAATGGGGATTTACCGGGTCCTCCAGGGTCGGAATGACCCGGTAACTCCCCATTCAGCCAGACCGGACCCGGTATTGGAGGCAGCCATGGTGCTAAAAGCACCATGGCTGCCTCCAATCTCGGAATGACCCCCTCTGTCTTTTTTTGCATAGGATCTGTTTTTGAGAAACAAAGTGACAACAATCTCTCATTCCCTGGTAATAGAAGAATTGAGCAGAAACACTGTTAACTCCTGAGGAAAAAAAACATTGTACACGGAGAGAAATTACTTAAACGAATTTGATCTATATTTTTGGACTCTATCACTTCATGGTCTGGAGGACCTATGCATTAAAAGTCACAAAATATTTTAAGCACCTCATCAGTTAACAGGAATATAGTAACACTGGTGTAACTCAATTTTATCAGAAGTGATTGCATCCTTATTAAAATATGTTTGATAATGTTTTAAAAAATAAGCAAGAATTGAGGCAATAACTCCACCATGTTTACCATATTAAGCTAAAACTTAATTTGGTTCGAGGACAATGCTGTATTTATTTTTGAGTTCCTCCACCTTGCACTCAACCCACCAACCTTCAACTTCCTTCAACCAATTACCTTCAACTCTCCCTTCCTAAATATCTTCCTTCTCGAGCACTTCGCTCTTCCGCCTCCAACTCCCTCACGGTCAGCCGCTTCTCCAAGCAACGAGTTTGGGGGAGATCTCTCTCCGCAGCAGGGGCCTCCCTCTGGAACAGTCTTCCTGCCTCCCTGAAACTTGAGGAGAACCATCTCCGGTTCCGGAAGCACCTCAAAACCTTCCTCTTTGCTACTGCTTTCTCTCTCCCTCTCCCCTGCTAAATCACTGAAACTGTACTGAATCAGCAACTGGGCCACTCACCAATCTCGGTCCTTGGCCCAGCCACTCTCCCCTGCACTGCCTTCCTGGCAACCCCTGCACTGCCGGACTGTCTCTGTATCCCTACAGCCCCCCTTCCAAGCACTTGTCTGCACTTATCTTGCACTTGCCACCAGCTGGCCCTTATTATTTATCTTGTTCATTACTAACCCTGTACTGCACTTTCCCCTCTCCCTTTCCCCCTTGTACTTTTCCCGTCCCTCTTACCCATGCACTTGCGCGATCTGAATGACACCTGGCCTAGTAGGATCGTTGTCTGTCTCCCCTTGTTCCCCCCTCTCTGCCTCGTTGTGCCTTGAAACACTTGTGTATAGGCGCGTTACAAATGCCATATCATATCATATCATAACCAGCAAATACAAACAGCGGGTGCCATTTGAAGAGACCACAACCAAGTTCACAACCATCACCTTTCATGTCTCTCCCAACACCCTGCTAAAGAACAGGCGCAGACTAACACCCATACTCACTGCACAGAGCACATTAGCAAGCAATGAGCAGAAAACCACCACCTGCTTAATCAGAACTCACCTAGATTCTTACCAGGACACAGAGCACAAGACCCACCGATCTGCACACATCAACACCTCGGGCGTGGCATCTTGCCCCTCACTGTCACCCTGCTGGCTCCGATCACCCATCTCTCTTACAGGATCTTGCTGCAAGAGGCTGACACTAGAACACCTAGTTTGTATCACAGCATTATTTCTCAGAGAATGTCGGATATATGCCCAGTCGCGGTGCATGTTGGACAGATGAGATAAGAGCAAAGACGTTAACTAAGGTCAGTGGTCAGTGGAGTCATGATTCAATTTCCGTGATAGGCATGGGACCGGACTGTGGTGGCGTGTCATCAACCTTTCTAGAGCTCTTGCCACGTAGACTGCCATCCATATACATAGCAAAAGGCTATCGTAAATCGGGTATTACCCAATTTGACTGAAAAAATAGTCGGAATGGTAAATTTGACCGATTTCAGGCAGTACCATTCAATCTATTTTTTTAAATACTGAACATGTAGAGCAGGGGTTGCGGGGGTTTCCCACTCTCCCCATGTTCAGTGTTTTTGGGTTTAGGGGGTTGCATGGGTGTCCCCCGCTTCGTCAACATTGGAGGAGGAGGACTGAAAAAAAAAGAAAAAGGGACCCTGCAGCATCCAATCTAACCTGTATTAGAGGGACGCCACAGTGGTGCAGGTGAAGCGGGGAGCAAACAGGTAAGTATGGAAAGGGGGATTGGTGTAGGGCAAAATTTGGTTTGTTTGACTGAAGTAAAAAGCAATTTGCAGTCAATTCCGCCGCAAATCATTTTACTACAGTTAAACAACCCAAATTCGCAAATCGTACCAATGAAAGGGGATAGGAAGGTGACCCATTGACTAAGCCTACTCCTGTGTCAAGTATTTTGACTGTTTAGTTGAGGTGTGGCCAATTCTCTGAATGTGCAGACTCCCTGTTTTTGAACCCAGCTAATTGCAGCAATAACGTGTGTTGGAAGTTACATCATGTATTTCCCTATTGTTTTAGCAATTATCATGTTAGATACAGCTGTGACATTTTGCGCTGGATTTTCCGCCTGGGGATACATACACTGAAGTATATTTTGAGTCCCCTGTAATGTTAGGGGGTTGTGTCCCACTTATCTTTAAGTGTCCTTGTTCAAGGGGTGTGCTCCATCACTTTCACTTGCTCAGTTATCACAACCATTGACTCACGCGCATCACACATAGGAAAGCTCATGATATCCCTTATAAAAAAGCAATCTCTCCTATCAGACCAGGATACTGGTTGCCTGCGCTTTAAGGGAGTCTGGGACCAGGATGCAGCTTTGGGTCAAAGGGACATGTTCTTACTATCCTGGTCCGGAAACCCAAGACCTCCTCCAAAATGAAAACAGAATAATGGTGAAATAAAAGTAGTAGCGTCTGGGTGTGCACTGCCACAGGAGGATGTCTCAAAATGATCCTATTCCCAGCAAAGTCAAATTCGCTTGACTGACAGCCATTATTCTATGATGCTGCTGAGCTTGGCTTTGATGCAAAAAGGACCTGTCAGTACTTGTGCAAATGTCCTCCAAGCATAGAGCTTTCCCGCCAGCATAAAGCATCAGAGGACGTCTGCACCTGAACTGCAGCAGATAATATTCTCATAATGCAGTAATGGTCAGTGGAGAGGTTTTGTCTTTGCAAGGCAATGGCCCTTATATTCCCTTCTGAAACAGTTCGGCTCTGCTGCCCATATTAAGTCAAACATTAGTATCTAAATTGGAAGCATGTTCTGAGTACAATCTCAGGATCTAGCCATGCACCCAACTCCCTCTGGCGTTCATTATAGTGTCAGCTTCTTCTTTTAGCCTCCGCAGTGCCATAACTGCTGAACCCATATGCATTCATACTTATAATTAGCCGATCCCATACCCTCACCCAGAATAATTTGTCTCACACATTGTTTGTCAAGTGTTGGCAATAAAAGGCCGTAGGTTTTATTGTACAGATATGGTTATGCAGATAACAATAATCACATATCATGATAGTAACAATACTTTTGGGCACCGGGTCTTGGGGTTACCCTCTCTGGCCCGTGCCCGCCTTCTCTTGTCCCATGACTTGTTGTGGGCACCGTACAGTGCCCTGTACTTCTTTTCCTTTGTTCTTCTCCCTTCTTTGTAGGGTGGGAGGGTTTTGTGGTAAAGAAGCAAAGGTTGGAAGGCACTGTGTAAACAGTGCACCTCCAGTGTGTTTGGGTCCCCGGGCAGGGTCCACAAACTGTTTCTGTTTTCTCAGAGCAAGCTGCTCTGTATTTATAAGACCCAGGCATGCCCTGGGTCTTTGATATGCGTAGTAGTGGGGGCTGTTATGTTTCAGCCCCCGGCCGGATCGCTGACTATCTGGCCCCCTGGGGGGGCAGGTCTTTGAACCTGAGCCCTGCCTGCCTGTTGGTTTGCTTAGGTGCTTAGCACCTTGCTGCATGGAGGAAAGGGTGAGGTGATTGCTCACACCTCACCCTTCCTCAGTATTGTGTTACGCAGACTGTATGTCTCCCAGCTTGGGGGAAGGAGAGGGGCACACAAAGAGGGGAGGCTGTGGTGCCCCTCTCCAGGCCTGCTGATGGTAACATCAGTTACCCTGCCTCGCTTTGGGCGGCCCTTCAGCATTGCCCATACCTGCTGAACCCATATGCATGCATACTTATAATTAGCCGATCCCATACCCTCACCCAGAATAATTTGTCTCACACATTGTTTGTCAAGTGTTGGCAATAAAAGGCCGTAGGTTTTATTGTACAGATATGGTTATGCAGATAACAATAATCACATATCATGATAGTAACAATACTTTTGGGCACCGGGTCTTGGGGTTACCCCCTCTGGCCCGTGCCCGCCTTCTCTTGTCCCACGACTTATTGTGGGCACCGTACAGTGCCCTGTACTTCTTTTCCTTTGTTCTTCTCCCTTCTTTGTAGGGTGGGAGGGTTTTGTGGTAAAGAAGCAAAGGTTGGAAGGCACTGAGTACACAGTGCACCTCCAGTGTGTTTGGGTCCCCGGTCAGGGTCCACAAACTGTTTGTGTTTTCTCAGAGCAAGCCGCTCTGTATTTATAAGACCCAGGGATGCCCTGGGTCTCTGATATGCGTAGTAGTGGGGGCTGTTATGTTTCACCCCCCGGCCGGATCGCTGACTATCTGGCCCCCTGGGGGGGGCAGGTCTTTGAACCTGAGCCCTGCCTGCCTGTTGGTTTGCTTAGGTGATTAGCACCTTGCTGCATGGAGGAAAGGGTGAGGTGATTGCTCACACCTCACCCTTCCTCAGTATTGTGTTACGCAGACTGTATGACTCCCAGCTTGGGGGAAGGAGAGGGGCACACAAAGAGGGGAGGCTGTGGTGCCCCTCTCCAGGCCTGCTGATGGTAACATCAGTTACCCTGCCTCGCTTTGGGCGGCCCTTCAGCATTGCCCATACCTCCTGAACCCATATGCATGCATACTTATAATTAGCCGATCCCATACCCTCACCCAGCATAATTTGTCTCACACATTGTTTGTCAAGTTTTGGCAATAAAAGGCTGTGGGCCTCATTACGACTCAGGCGGTAAGGGGTTTACGGCGGCGTAAACAGCGCCGACCCTTACCGCCTGAGTACGAGGTCCCTTAGCGCCATGGCGGATTTAACACCTGCTTTTAGCAGGTGTTAAAATCCATGGCGCTAAGGGACCATGGAGTTAATTACGCCACCGTAATTTACGGTGGCGTAATTAACGCCTTCCCCACTCCCATTATGCCCTATGGGGCAAAAATGGGAATGGGGAAGGGTAAATGGGGATTGGGGACTCACCGCCCCGCCAACCTCGGAATGGGGCGGTACGCCATGGTGGTAAAGTCACGGCCCAGGCGGTAACTTACCGCCTGGGTCGTAATGAGGCCCTGTAGGTTTTATTGTACAGATATGGTTATGCAGATAACAATAATCACATATCATGATAGTAACAATACTTTTGGGCACCGGGTCTTGGGGTTACCCCCTCTAGCCCGTGCCGCCACAAGTGGGCAGGTTGACGGCTGACCACGTTCCCCCCAAAAGTATTGCCTATTGGCAACCCCTAGAGGCAAGAGTTGCTGTTATCTCTCGGAAGAAATGTTCCATGCCCTTGTTTGATAGGTGGGTGCCGTCTTTGTGAAAAAGGTCAGGGTCACCCAGTGTAATGGCTGGATGCTTTATGAAGCCCAGTCCTCTTGCTGTACACATTTTTTCTAGGCCCCTGTTGATTTTACGTCTAGAAATGTCTATAGATTTGTAGCAGTTGGCCCCTTGCCATTTCTTTCTGGGTAGGATGGCCGAGAAATATATTTCCGTTCCTTTCCAATTGTGAGAGATGCCTGCTAAGGAGGAGCACATGTCCTCAAGTAAATTTCTCCTTCCAATAGATACTAGGTCATTGCCCCCTAGGTGTATGACCAGAAATTCTGGCGGGTCTCTGCATGCGACCAGCTCTGCTAATGTTTCATGGATTTCTGCCCATCGTGGCCTCGAAAGCCCCACCATGATAAAATGGTGTTTTTGAACGGTGGCCCTTCTTTGGTCTCCTCTGCCCATTGGCCCGTCCTGAAGATAAATGAGTGGCCGACTATCCATGCTGATTGGAGCGTGGTCCTCCCTTCTCCTGGTGTTTCTGTATGAAGGGAGGAAGAAAGAAAGAGTGAGGGTGGCGGCTATATTAGCTGTGGTCTGATGTATCTTTTGTAACAATCTGATTTCCAACCCCCTATGTTTTTTAGTTGTTGGGGAGCTAAACCTCCTTGCCATGCTGAGGTGGCAGCATCTATTCTGAAGGAGTGGGTGCCAAAACCCTTGGGATCCCACCCTGCATTATTGATTGCTTTCATCAGCACCCCTTTGAATTGGTAGAGGCTTAGTGTCGAGGCATCTTTGTGGATCAAAACCCTCCCCCCAACCTTAGGTCTTTGTGCATAGTAGAGGTTGGTAATACATACCGGGCAGTTTACTGCCTCATCAATGCAATAAATGTTTATGGTTCTTTTGGCCCCAGTTTTTGATTGTTGGATTTCTATGCTGACGCTCTCCTGTCTGACCCTGACTTCCATGACGTCCAGCCCATTGGTGGCCTTGGTGCTGGAGGCAATGAGTTCTCCCACACGGAAGGCCCCGAAGTATGCCAGGAAGAAAGCTGTTCTGAACAATAAGATCTTGTATGGGTGCCAGCATATGGCTTCTAGCTGGTTTGCAATTTGTACCAGTTTGTTGAAATCAAGGGGGTGGTGGGTGTCTGCCTGGGGGTCCTCTATTCTGCCCCAACCTTTCAATGCGTAAGAAATGAGGGCTTTTTGGGTGGGGTCTGAATCACCCCGTATTTTTGAGAAATACGATATTGCGACTAGGTGTCTTTTAGCCCAATCTCTCTTAAAGCCTTGTTCATGTGCCCATTTTAAAAATATTTCTATGTCTTTAATCGTTATTAATTCTACATGTTTTATGCCTGTGGCTTTAAAAAACTGTTTGCAAGCACTTACTGTATTGCGCTGCGGTGGTGCTTGCCAGTGTTTTCCCTGCCATCTCTGTGAGGAAGCCTAGGGAGTAGTTGGCACCCGTCTTTGAGGTGCCTGGTTCTTGTTGGACATCCCGGCCTTGGCTCTCTGGCACTGGCGTTGATGCCGTTATTTTATTGGCACCCGTTTTTGAGGTGCCTGTTTCTTGTTGGGCATCCCGGCCTGGTCTCTCTGGCGCTGGCGTTGATGCCGTTATTTTTGATTTCCCATTATTTCCCAGCATTCCGCCGGTATTGGCGTCATCCGTTCCTGGGCGTGCGGCGCTAGCTCCCAGAATCTTGGCCACTGAAAGCGAGATAAAGCATCTGCAATGTTATTATCTGCCCAAGCGATGTGCTTTGCTTTGACCACAATGTTTTCTTGTAATGTGACTGCTGTGATGGCTCGTAGGATTTTTAGCACTAATGGGCATTTGGTAGACCTTGGCCCTCATTACGATACTGGCGCTAAACCATAGCGCTATTAGCACCATGGTTATTGCCGGTATCGTAACGAGTCCGCCAATGTTCAATTGGGAATTACCACCCCATTCCAAGGTTGGTGGGCGGTAATTCCCCATTGAACATTGGCCCTTCCCCATTCCCATTTTTGCCCCATGGGGCTCAATGGGACTGGGGAAGGCGCTAAGTACGGTACTGCAAATTGCGGTACCGTACTTAGCATCAAGGTCCCTTTGCAGGTCCCTACTTTAACGGCTGGTCTAGACCAGCCGTTCAGGTCGGGTCCCACAAAGGGACCTCGTAGTAAGGCGCTAAGTGTTTAACGGCGCCGCAGCCTTTTACGGCGCTGTTAAACACTTAGAGCCAGGGTCCTAATGAGGGCCCTTCTGTTTAAGAAGCCTACTACTGCCATGTTGTCGCACCAGACCAAGAGTTCCGTGTTAGCAAGCTGCCTGCCCCAGATGTGTAATGTTAGCCAGATGGGGAATATTTCTAGGAGGGTGATGTTTTTTGTCCACCCTGCCTGTTGCCATGAGTTGGGCCAGTGTCCTGCCACCCACTCTGAGTCTAGTATGGCTCCAAACCCCCTGCTCCCGGCTGTATCGGTAAAAAGGACCGACCCTTTTTGTCCATAAGTTCAAAGGCATTTGCCAAAGTGATGTCCCGTTGAAATTTTTGAGGAAATTCCCCCAAATTTGCAGATCTTGTTTCACCTCTGCGCCTAGTCGGATGTGTAGGTGGGGTTTAGTAAATGGTTTGATTTGTAGTTCCAGACTTCTGGAACATACCCTCCTTTGAGGTATTATTCTAGCAGCGAAGTTGAGACTGCCTGCTAATGATTGAATTTCTTTAACTGTGCCCTTGTCTTTTGTTGTCAGGGTTTGTATTTTCTCCAAGAGTTCTGCATTTTTTGTTTTAGGGATCCTGCATAGTCCTTGTGCCGAGTCAATGTCAATGCCCAGGTAAATTATATTGGTGGCTGGTTTGGTCGTTTTTACTTTTGCTAGAGGTATGCCCCAGTGTGCTGCCATTCCTTCTAATTTCGCCAGGGCCCCGTTGCATTCTTCTGAGTTTGCTGGGCCCATTACCATAAAATCATCTAGGTACTGTACTACTTTGGTCCCTGTTCTCTGTTTTTGGAAAGCCAATTGAAAAAAGGATCTGAATTGCCCGAATAGGGCGCAGGATACTGCGCATCCCATTGGGAGGCATCTGTCTACCTAGAATTTGTTGTTAAAAGTAAAACCTAACCATTGCTGGGAATCTGGGTGAACTGGTAAAAGTCTGAAAGTGGATTCGATGTCTAGTTTGGCCATCAGGGCGTTCCTGCCACATTCCTGTATGAGTCTTACTGCCTCTTGGAATTGTGTTTAGGATACTGCGGATTCCGTGTGTGGAATGCCGTCATTCAGTGATTGGCCTTTGGGGTAGGATAGATGATGGATTAGCCTCATTTTCCCTGGTTCCTTTTTGGGGACCAGGCCTTGTGGTGATATTATAGAATCCTTAAGGGGCATATGGTCCCAGGGTCCTGAAATCCTGCCTAAAAGCAGTTCTTTCTTGATTTTGGTCTCCACTATTTGGGGGTTGTCCCTGGCTGACTTTAGGTTCAATGGGATGTTCTGTGACCCTGTGCCCTTAAAGGGGATGATAAAGCACTTGGTAAGGCCCTGCCAGATTGCCTCGCTGGTTTCCCTGTCTGGGTAGTTCATGAGTGCTTGGTTGGGTTGATGGGAGTTCAGCCTGGTGCCAGCCCTGGGGTTGGAGGCGAGTGGGTGACGCTAATCTTTTGAATTTGTGGCTGGCAGTTTGGTGCAGTTGCTTGCTGCGTGACCGCCGTTGCAGTTTGTGCAAACATGTTTGTACCAGCATTCCTTACCCCAGGTGCACTGGTTTTTTCCAAAATTCCTGCATGGAATGTTGGCTTTTGCAAAGTGGTTTTTGTTCTGCCTGTGGGCATTAGACTTAGCTGCCCATGGCTGGTTCTTCCGAAAGGGCTGTTCGCCCTTTTTGTGCTTATCATTATCGTTGTTTCTGGGACCTTGTGTATTTTTATTATGTTTGGAGGAGTTCTGTGAGGCCTCTTCCTCCGCTGGGGGCTCAGTATTTAACATGTACAAATCATTTTGGACCTCGTCCCATTCTATGACAGGCCTCTCTGACATGCTTCTCCTAAATCTGATGTCGTATGCTAGCCAGGTCTTCCCTTTCTCGGCCACTTTCACTTCTCTTATTTTATCCATGTAGGCCCATATTTTTCTGCCATCATGGGGAAATTTCTCCTTGTAGATTGTTGCCAAGATGGCGAAAGCTTGAAGCCAGTTGTCCCAGTTCTGTTTAACCTGGGTGTTTCTGGCTATGGCTTTCTCTTCTATTTTTTTGGGATCCCTAAAAGCATCTTTCCCTTTGTGTTGGGCTTCTATTAATGAAAATATTTCTATGAACTCCTTGGCCCATATGGCCTCTTTGATTGTGGTGTCAATGTTCCATGCTAGGCATCTTTTATATCTATTCAGTATCTCAGTCTGGAAGGATTTCATTTTTAAATCTAATTGGGCATTGCAAATCATTGCTATGTCTGTTGTGTTGCTATTGCTCTGCCCCGGTTGTTCTATTGTAACTGTTTTGGGGGTTGCCCATGATTTTAAAGCGCCTATTGGGTCTGCCGTGGCTGCGGTTGGCACAACTGTGGGGGCAGCTATTGGCGTTGGCACGAGTGGTAGTGTTGTGGCTGGTGCTGCAGTTGTTTGGATTGTAGCTGGTGTGGGGGAGGTCACCACTATTGTAGGTTCTAAGGGTATGCTGAGGTTCGTGGGCCCCTGTTCTTCTGTTTGGGCTAATTGTTTTTCCCTCATTTCCTGTAATAAATGCTGTATTTCTGACATGTTGTCACACAATTTCGCCAGTTTTTTATTACCTTTTCTTGGGCCATCTGTCACTTTCTGTCTCTTTGATGGTGTAATGGCGTCATCTTGGATGGGTGGCATGGTTATGCCTTCCTTTGGCAGGCCATACATATTCTCCCTCACCCACGCCCAACCGTGGTGTTTAGATGCCTCTGTGGCTGCCAGTAGGTGGGGAGATTTGGGTTTTTGTGCTGGCGTGCTGGAATCCCTTGATTTTTGTTTGGGACCCATGCTTTCTTTCAACCTGTTTCGATTAGAAAGGAGATATATTTAAATAAGGGGGGTGCGTTTCAGCCCCAGTACGTTTTTAAAAATGTGTCAGCAGACTCTGCACAGATGTCAAAATTTGGGCTCCCTGTTACTGCTTGATTGTACCAAAAAGGAAGGGACACCCAGATCTGAACCAGGGACCTCTTGATCTGTAGTCCAATGCTCTACCACTGAGCTACATCCCCGTGTGATATTATGTACATTTATATTATGAATGCTAAAGTTGGGGTTTCCCGTGCTGGGAAAATGTCTAATGTTGTAGAAAATTAATTTGATTAAGTTTTGCAGAAATGCATGTAGTGGATTTCTGTGTGTAGCTTATTGTCTCTTTGTGCCGGTTGAAAGTAATGTATGTATCTGCCAGCAAAACTTTGTACTACAGTTCTTTAGCCTTAAACAATATGATTTCACAGGATGCGTTTCCCCCGCGGTTATTGTGTTTGCTTTTTGTAAAAATTCTATGCAAATAGTCTGGCAGCGTGTGTCCCGCGTCTGCCGGGGAAGCGGCTGACCGTGGATGTTTTCTTTCGCCTACTTACATAGGAAAACAAAGTTTCTATTGCGCTGTTCAGCGCCGGTGTGGTGGCTTACCTTGAAATAGAAAGCCTCCTCCTGAAGCCACCGCCTACGCCGGCCGCACTGCAGGCAGTCCTCCCTTCACTCAGGTAATCTGGATTCTTGCTTCCTTCGCGATTCAGTGTTCGTCACTCATTCGTCGTGTCAAGTTGAACAGTACAATGTTCAAAGGGAAACAAAAGACGCTGCGAAATGCAACAAACTTTAAGAGTTTGGGCTAAAGAAGCAAAGGATTGGAAGGCACTGAGTAAACAGTGCACCTCCAGTGTGTTTGGGTACCCGGTAAGGGTCCACAGACTGTTTGTGTTTTCCAGAGCAAGCCGCTCTGTATTTATAGGGTGGCCTTGGGTCTTTGATATGCGTAGTAGTGTGGGCTGTTATGTTTCAGCCCCTGGCCGGATAGCCGACTATCTGGCTTCCAGGGGGGGCAGGTCTTTGAACCTGAGCCCTGCCTGCCTGTTGGTTTCCTTAGGTGCATAGCACCTTGCTGCATGGAGGAAAGGGTGAGGTGATTGCTCACACCTCACCCTTCCTCAGTATTGTGTTACACAGACTGCGTGTCTCCCAGCTTGGGGGAAGGAGAGGGGCAGACAAAGAGGGGAGGCTGTGGTGCCCCTCTCCAGGCCTGCTGATGGTAACAGCAGTTACCCTGCCTCGCTTTGGGCGGCCCTTCAGCATTGCCCAGAATGAAATGTCAAACCTGGGACACTCTCCTCGAACATGCATGTGTCTGCTGCACTCTACTGCACGTGCAGCGCCGCTCAGCATTGCGTGCGGCCTCACACCAGCAGCAGTGTTTCCCTTACAGCAGTCAGAACCACAGAGATCTACTCTCAGACTCCCTCTATGGCATGTTGACAACATTAACACCAGCCCAGAACTCACTTCTGCGTAGTGATCTACAATTATGAACATACGTACAAAAAAGGCCACAGCCCCCACCTGCCTCTGAATTGATCCATCTCTCCAGCAACCTGGCCACATGTATGGGGGGCGAGGAGGGGAAGATCCTTCAAACAACTCATAACAGAACACATGTAATCATTCTTCAAAATCTCCAGTAGCGCTCGGTTTCAACAACAACAATCAGTCAATTGCAGTACTTAAATGTATAGTATTGGAGACTGGGGCAAGACAGTACAAATTTAAGAGATTGAAATCAAGAAAACATTGTATACATGGTTTCTAAAGTCACATGGGTATAAAGGCAACAATGAAATCCCAGATTGGACGAATTTCCTGTAATCCATGATACCCCGACAGAACAGAGACTACAACTACCAGAGTTCCATGTGACAGGAGTCTATCTTCCATACAGATATGGTGATTGCTGGAGGAGTGTAAACTGAGTAATCCAGGTGAACTGCTCCATTCATGCTCCACTAGAAAACATGATTTACTGCCGCACCCTCATGTTCTTTTGTGTGTGGAGGGGGTTCCTTGAGGACATTGTCAGCAATTTTCGTACCAAAAACTGGAAGTAATGAGGTGTTTGGGAAAGTGAAGCCTTATCAGTTTTTGTACTTTGTTTTTTGATGGTATGAGTTATCGATTATGTTTGAAGGTTTGAAATCAAATGTGTCACAGGTATCTGTAGGTATGGCAGGTTGTAAGGTATCTATGGCAGAAACCAAGTCTGATATGCTAGAGTGGAGATGGCTAGCTTTATCGTTAAAAGGAATCCATTGATAAGCTAAAATCAATGAAGGATCCGCTTTAGCAAGAATCCCCCATTTAGACTCGTATCATGGAATTCGAGGGGATTTTTGCATTTGACAACTAATACAAAAATTGTAAAAATATTGGAAGAGTTTGATTTTGTGTTGTTGCAAGAGACCTGGTCAATCGGTAACCTTTTGTGGGATGGCTATGGAATAATTAACCTAAAAGCAATTAAGGGTTCGCTTGGCCGTCCAAGTGGCGGACTCGCATTAGCTTACCGGTCGGGCTCCAACATCACATTGGTCTCCGAGCAAGTGATATCAGATTGTGCAATCGTAGGTACTTTTATTTTATCAACTGACAGGGGCAACATTGATATTATGCTTATGAAAATCTATTGGAATGCTGCCGAACACTCAAATGTACAGCTTTTACATCTACTCGCAATGTTGAATCAATATATAAGTGATTGGCTGGAAATAAATATGGGTGGTGCTTTGTTGCTCTCTGGTGACCTGAATGCAGATTGTAATCTGGATCATAGTGATGCACTATGGATTTTAGCATCTATAGGTATTGAGTGTGCAGGTGCTTCAAATAAGGAATATAGAGGGAGCCTGTGGCTGGAATTTATGATGAGTTGGTGTATGTATCCCATATTCAACACTACTCCAACATGGCAAGCACGTGGCCAGAATTCTATTCTGGATTACATCTTCGTGAGTAATCATTTCCAGGAAGCCTCATGTTTATTAAATGTGTACAGCTTAGATGAAAGCGATCATGCAATGATCTCAACGAATTTGCCCTGGTTGAAAATTCAAAAAGAGGAGACCCCATATATGGAGAATGTCATAGTGAATGCTGCTGGATCCAGGGTGAAATGGTCTCCAGCTAATATTAATAAGCTGAACACCCTGATGTTACATGACTACACAACGCACTCACTAAAGTGGAAAATGGTAACCTACTCAGGTGAATGTTTTAAGTCCTATGTTGAGTATATGTTGGGGTCAGCTTATGTAAGTAAACAGAATATGGTCACTCCTAAAAATAAACGCAATCATATATTTGATAATGAAGTAAAAATGAGAAAGACTCTCCTAAGAAAAGACTTGTGCCTTATAAAAAAGCAAAATTCAAATCTTATAGAAATGTGCGGTAAAATTAAGCAACGTAAACAAAAATTTAAGAATTGGCTAATATCACATAAAGCAAATATGGCTCAAAAAGATGGTGAAGCCATGATTTCTGCCTTAGAAAAAGGTAATAACAAAAATACATGGCTAATCATTAACGGCATTGAAGCAAATCAGCTCGGGATGACAATGAAACCTATTGCTGGGAATGTGTGGGTGGATTATTTTGAGAAGCTATATAAGTCCCCTGATACTCTTCCCAATGTTACACACAATAGTAATAAGATGTGGTCACTGAATATCTCAGTTAATAACATTTCCATCCACATAAAAAAGGTGAGGCCTACTACTACTCCTGGCCCCAATAACCTGTCGTATACCACATTGAAACATAATGTAGATATGTGGGCTGGTGTACTGAATTGTTCGTTTAGTACTATATTATGTCAGAAGCAAATCCCCAACTCCTGGAAGATGTCCTATGTCATTCTAATATATAAGAAGGGAAATCGCCTAAGTCCACTGAATTATCGCCCAATTATGTTAACTGATGTGGAATCCAAGATATTTGCAGCAATTGTCTTGGAAGAATTGAATATATGGATAGAAGCCTCTCATATATTGGATATTAGACAAAAAGGCTTCAGACAGGCAATGGGGACGGATTTGGGTGGATCAGTCGTAGCGAATTTTCTAAGTAAGGCTAAAGCCAAAGATAAGCAGCCTCTATATTTAGCCTCAATGGACTTGTCTATGGCTTTTGACATGGTCGATAGGAAACGCCTTTGGAGGACGCTATATGACCTGGGTATAGAGGAAAATCTATTAGACCTGTTAATAGCCCTATATTCAAACACAGAGATGAGAGTGCGACTCAACACCAATGGTTTAATGTCTGACCGAATCAAGACCTACAATGGTTTAAAACAGGGTTGCAGATTGGCAGCCACGCTGTTCAATCTTTATGCATCTAAGGCTGGGTTGTTCCTGGATCCTAGTGGTTTGGCATCACCAAAATTGGGTAAATTAAGAATAAAATGGATCGCTTATGCGGACGATTTTCTTCTATTTGATGGCACAAAAGTAGGCCTACAGAGAACGATTGTTGCATTTGAAGATTTTATACGTGATAGGAAACTTCTGATAAACCCTATTAAAACAGTGATATTCTATACAGGTATGAGATTTATAAAACAAGACTCCTTTTCTGTTGTCTGTGGTGGTGTAAAGCTAAAAAACAAACCAATATTGAAATATCTGGGCTATACTTATACCACCTCAAAAGCAATTGGTTTCACTAAAAAGAATCTTAGTTTAAAAGTTTCAGTAATTGCTAATCAGCTGAGCATAGTGAAGAAAAGATTCGGAAGATTTACTCTTACTCCATGTATTCTATTCTATCGCACAAAGGCTATCCCACGCTTGTTATATGGAATAGAATTTTGCTCAGAGTATCTGGCTCCATTTTTTAAAATTATTGAAGCCCAAATATGGCGTAAGGTTTTAAGACACATACCGAAATGTATTCCTATGGAACTAATACGGTACAAGTTGGGTTTGCCATCATTAAGGAGCATTATGCATTGGAAGAAGTTACAATTACTACGCAAATGTCTTATCTCTGAGGCCAATACCTTGTATTATTTTTTGGGAACAGACGCTGAAGGTACATTTATGAGGATCTCAAAAGAGACTGTACAAAAATACTAGCGGAATTGGGTCTTTCGATAGAGATTCTTATAAGGAATCCGGGAAAAGTGAAAGAGTTGGTAAACGCTTTTGATTGGCTGAATAACAATGTGGTGATTCTGAACTCAAGGTTATACTCGCAAGCCATATCTTTTTGGAAATGGAAAGCTGCTCCCAAGAAATACTTAGAAAAATATCCTTCTAGAGCCTTTAGAAATGCGACCATGAGATTTCGCTTTAATGTTTTAAACACCCTAGAAATTCAGAATATTAGGAATAGCAACGTGGCGGAAATCAAATTTTGCAGACACTGCAATGTATTTGGAGTTAGTGAATCACTGTTGCATTTATTGTTGGTATGTCCTGCCCTTGTAAAACATAGAATTGAATACTTCGCAATGTTTGTAAATGACACCTCTAATGTGAACAGAGCCAGGATGTGGTATGAAATGTTTCATGGAAATTCCACGGTTTTAAAAATACGTATTAATGAATTTTTGAGAATCATTTGTGACTTGACATGAAAATGGTCATATTATAAAGAGTTTTAGCATTTTCTTGATCTAAGATTTTTAATATCGACTTGTGCAGCTTTGTATCTAATCTCCTTATGTTTAAGTATATATGCAACTGTTTTTAGATGAGAAATGTTTGTACTTTTGTAATTTTGTATTAACTTATTCTCTTTCGTCTTGCTTGTGAAATATGTTTTGTAAAGGTTTATACAAACCAAAACAATAAAGATAATAATAATAATAGTTATCGATTATACCCATTTTGCTTCAACTTTCAAAGAACTTGCGAAAAGGACGGTTAAGGTCCTGACACTTTGTGGATGGGGAGACATTGGGCCTCATTATGAGTTTGGAGGTAGCCATGCTGTTTTTACCAGCATGGCTACCCGCAAACTCGGGTCCGGGTCCCGCAAAATGGGAATAACTGGGCTATTCCGACCTTTGTGGGCCCGGTAATTCCCATTCACGGGACCTGGACCCGGTACGTCCCCATTCCCATTGAGCCACCATAGGGCTCAATGGGAATGGGGAGCATGGTAACAATGGACCCGTTCGTAACGGGACCATTGCTACCATCCTGTTCTGCTAGCGGTGCCGCTCTGCACGTCTGATCTGAACAGGCGTGAAGAGCAGCCCCGCGAGCAGAGCTCGTAATGTGGCGGTAGAGTGATAACGGTGCCGGCAGCACAACCCGCGCCGTTATCACTCTACCGTCAGGGTCGTAATGAGGCCCATTTTGATGGATATTCAATTCTGAATCACGAGGTGATGGGTGAAAATCTTTGGAAAGTTTACTTGATACATTTGGCCAAGTGTTTTTATGCTGAACTGAAGAACAGAATAGCCAGGCAACAAGGGTCTATGATGCCTTGAAAATATCCCATTGGTTCAATGACATTGCTCCAACAATCCTTGATCAGAAGTTGCAGTCTAGTCTAGGGTCTAGCGCCACTGTAACCACATATATACGTTTCTGTGGTCTGCACTTCAAGTAGCAGCCCCAATGTTGAGCGCTGACAAGAATTCAAGTCCCTGTAACAATGACATTTTTGAGGGGCTGCAATATTAATGGAGCGAGTGACCACTGTGGACACATTCTATAGCACAATTGGGTGCACTCAAAGCGGAATTGGAGATTAACTGGACTGCCACTTCGTCTGGGATCAGGGCACACTCAGACTCGTGAAAGTTCCTTCCGTTCTCAGAAGGTCTTCAAGCTCCACAGGAAGATCATATGTTGCTAAAAGTAGTAGAGGTAGAAATGTTTTTATCCATTCTTGCATTATAATCAAGAAAGGCTGCTTGCTCGAATGTGATCCTGGGAATGTGTACACGCATGTTGCCTCTGATTTGACTCCTGATCTTGCAAAGTATTCCAGTATATATCTGACCTGTGTACACAGGCTAAAGTGCAGGTTTTCATTGATACAGTAGGACCACTATCAACCCTAAAGCTACAGCTCCCTCTAGCGGTGACAACAGACTAAGCTATGCAAATTGGACCACTGTAACAGGCTAAGCTATGCGAATTGGCATTGTCGCTATGTATCCTAAGGCAACAGCTCCCTCTAGCAGAGACAACAGGTGACACTACTGCATCAGACATACAGGGACACACATACATGTGGCCTTTTATTATATTGTTAGATATTTCAGAGATATGTTAATATTTCTGGGAGAGGGAATAATAACGCATTTTCTGAAATAAGACAAGAACCGCAATTAATTAGTGTCATATGCCTCAATCGCGTTGATTGAAACCAAGGGTGAGCTTTTCTTTCCTGAATTGTTTGCTTCAAGTTTAGGAAACACAAATCACAATGTGTGAGCTAAGAAACAATACCGTTGACTACGGTAAAATGTGGTCCAATAGATGCAGACTCTATTTACATAAGCCGAATGTTGCAACCCTCAGCGAAATCAGACTCATAGCATTTAGTCTGAAAGTGGAGAAAAAGTATTTGTCAAGGTCCAACTGCACCTTGTGATGAAATGTGGGAAAATCCCTGTGTAACTGGACACCTGATTTAAGAGCTGCACATAGGTTAGTAGGTCAATCATTCAAAATCCGCCTGTGAACTACAGGACCTTAATCCCTCTGTTATTGAGTCTAGTGACATATTTCAGAAGTCAGTTCACATGATCTTTTAAACTTTAGTGTCCAGGACTCCGACCGTCTTCCATTCGTAGCCCATAAGAATCAGATCAGCCTTAGAGGTTAGAGAGTAAGGGGCAAAAACCACAGTGGGAAAAAAAATCCCCAAACAGATATTGGTTCACAGAGCCAGTCCCACAGGCCACCCCAGGCCAATCCAGTAGCAGGCGAATAGGAAACATGTTTAATACAATGTCAACACTATTAAAGCAGGAGTGAGGTCAGAAATCAAGAAGGTAGTAGAGAGTACAGAGATTTACATCTCTCCATTGCTGCCCACATACGGATATGCTGTGGGCATCAGGAAACAACAGCCCATCAGCAAAGTCTTCCACACAGAGGGGAATTCAGTTGGCCCTCCTTTTCCATGAAATCCCTATTCCAAACAGATTCCAAGCACCTCTCTAAGGAAGACAAGAGGGAATCTAGAACAGTAGGTGATCTCCTTTTTACTGCAGCAGGACTAAGGTCTGTGGTATACTGGTGAAGCATCAAAGACGCATCAGTGGTGTAGCCAGGATTTCATGCATGCCAGGACAGGCCTGCACATCATGCATGTGGACCCAGGGCAGGGGCCCCACGGACAACAGGAATGTTTGAACTTTTGGAAAAAGGATAGCTCAGGGGAAACACGTTTGTCTTGGAAGCAAGACAAAGCAGTGCAACACAGGTTTGAATCCCGATCCTGCGCTTAGAAATCACACATTGATAGTAAGCACGCTATAAAAGAGCAATTATATTGATAACAATTATAACTAATTTAGGCCATTGAATATTTTTAACTAATGAAAAGCTATAATTCCACCAAAGTCTCACTTCTATTGTCTTAGAACATAAATTAATATGAGCCGCAAAAAATAATCTCCTCTGGGTTTTATGACTGTACTTTCAAGATACGCATCAACAGAAACTGTGTGATAATGGTACCTGCTTGTAGTAATTGCCAAGGGCATGTAGCTTGCTGTTTGGTGTTAATGTAAATAATTTGAATTGTTGAAAAAAGGAAAAGGGTTTTCTTTGTGATTCAATTAGCTGGTGTAGAATATTCACTGCATTACAGTGAGTAACAGCAGCTACTGTGGCAGGTTGGGAGAAGGAGTGGGGCTCATTTTGGACATTTGAAAATCTTTCATTTAAATAATAGGAAAAAACTGCCCTACTCTCCCTATTGCTATGGGACTTTTGCCTACCTAACCCCACTAACTAAGGGGGCTCGTCTTTTGTCAAAGTCCAAAGAAAAATGTCCTCAGTCCACAACCTAATTCTAACCGAACCTACCACTAGAACTAATAACTAAGAATGGCCAACAACTATCTTCTGGAATCTTCCCTTTAGCTGTCTGTCTTGGAGCTTTTATTTCAGTGTTTTCAATTGCCACAAGTCTAACTTTGTCATCTCCTGACAACAAGTTAGTAGAAACTATTGATTCTGATTATCAGTGTCTCTTTCATGAGGTTCTGCAGTTCTTTATGTACATTCACTGGTTGCCTATCCCAAAGTGTGCAAGACCTATCAATGACCTTCTTGTTACCCTTTTGGATGTAGTCTTGAATATTCCTTCCCTTGAGTGTTAGTCCTTTGGACTCTTTAAACTTGATTATTTCTTGGTTGTGGTCCCTTACACACTTATCGATGGTGTGGCCCCACTTGTCCTGGGGCCTCCCCACTGGTTTCCCCTTTTCCTCTCTTTGATATTTGAGATTAATACTTGAACTTAAGTTGGAACGGTTTTCAAAGTCTCGTACTAATGGCTTGCATGTTTTCTCCACAAATCTACTCAGTAACTTTCTTGTAATTTCCTCACACAGATAGTCATGCTTTCTCAATGGTTTACATTATTCCCCCTTGCAGTTCCCTTTCACTTAATATATCTGGTTCTGGTTGCCACCCCTTCTATGTTCCAACCCGGGAACCTTCACTTCTGCGGGTGGACTTTCAGGGCTAGGCGTCAAGACTGATTGATTTCCTCCACTGCTGTGTTCGTCTCTCTGTCCTCCAGTGTGGATCCACCCTCAGAGTCTCGCTGTGTCAGTGTGGTTGGTGTATAGCTGTCAATGCAGAGTTTCATCCCTCTTGCTCTCTCCGGTATCAGCATCATCCATTAGGCCACAAGCCCACCACTGCTTCTGTGTGGTCACACCACTGCTTAGGACGGTCTCTGAATGGCTTGGATCTCTTCTTCTTCAACCTGGGGACTTCCTTAATTACACACAGGTAACTCTCCTAAAGAACAATCAGAGATGTGAGTGGGCACCACTGGGTTAATAATCTTCCCAATCTTAAATTTTATGTAAAAATAAAAGCTGAAAGTTCAAAACATAGTTCTAATGGAGCTGGCTGCGATAAGTCTGGAGACACCCGGACTCAAAATTGCAACAAAAGCCAAAGACCGAGTAAAATACTAGGTCCCACAGTCGCTCTCAAAGTAGCCCAACCAGGGAAGGAGGTTACCCACAGTTCGAAAAAATCTTTAAATCCGGTATCAAAGGTAATGTATAAGTTCAAAGAAAAAAGAGTCTGTAATTTGTTTAGATCAAAAGTAGTTTATCCAAAGTAAAGCTGTCACTAATGTCTTCTTAGTGAGGAAGTAATTGCCACAACGGATATACACAATGCAGACTTATGCGCAATGCATTTCGGAAAACATTTCCTTCTTCAGGGCAAGTCTAATGTATGCAAAGTCAAAAAATAAAAATAAACACAAATCCACATACATATACAATACAAATAAGTCAGCATACACGTAAAGTATATAAAAAAAATATGTATAAATACAAAATATTCAAACATACCAATCAGTGGTGGTCCCAAGAGAGATTAGTCAATGGAAAAAATGAAAACAAAAAATAATGAGTGCTGAATAATACAATGGACTGACAGAATAACTTAAATTGTTAAAAAGTGTTCAGCCTGATTTACCTTATAGGTGTGACACAGGGGGGAAACAATGGATGTTCAAAACGAAAGTGAGATGAGCCAAAGTTGCCGAGAGTAAAACGGCTGCAATGTGCAAATCCTATCTGGTAGTGCAAGAAAATCAGATTTAGTATCATGGTATTGCAGGCTTGGTCAATGTGAGTGGGGAAGGCAAAACGAAAGGATCTGATACCTTAGAGCACACGGGGAGAAAGGGTTCTGCTGCGTGCGGCTGTTGTGCAGTAACACTGACTGCCATGTTAAGCCGTTGCCAAGACAACGGCTTCTTTATATATCACGTGACCACCTCGCGCTATTGCAAGGCTGGTGGGCACGAACTGAGGTGTCATGCGCGTGACAGACTACATGAATCGAAAAATGGTTCAATTTCGAATCATGTCAAATTGATGACATGAATTGTGGTGACTTAAAAATGGAAAGTCAAAAAAATGAAAACAATAGAAATGGAAAAAATACTGGGAATATTAATGCAGGCCCGCTAGGACCAGGATGAGAACAAAACAAGTAAACAAGAAACAAATAAGAAGACCCTTAATAAAACATTAGTAAATGAAAAAAACTATAGACACGTATTAAACAGGTACAAACAATGCGGTAAGGAAATAAACATGTGACTGATATATGGAATAGGTCGAATTAAATAATACGCTAGTAAGGAACGAAATTATAATCCACAAATAGCTAAACTACTTTTATAGATATACCGCAACCGTGTTGCCAAAAGGTGTCGCCATGAAGGCGGCACCTTGGGTCCCAGAAGGGTCCGGGACGTGCAACAAGGTTGTGGTGGGTGTCATTGGGACAAAAGTTAAATCAATTAGAGCAGTCTCGTCGGAGAGGTGACGCCAGCAAGCGGCACCTGAAGTCCCAGACAGAAGTCTGGGATATGCGGCAAGGTTTCTGTTTGGGAGCAACTATAGAACCACGTTAGGAAATATGAAAACATTTACAATTAGAACAAAGGAAGTTTGCAAAGCACCACACATAGGGTGCTTCTGGTTAAACAATCCATGTGTTTCAGATGTAGCAATGGTAGTTGATTTCCACGTTCAGACCATTCAGGACAAGGCTGCATAGTTTGTCAATCCAGAATGTTTCCCTGCGATTGAGGCGTAAGCCTAAATCCTCATGCGGGTTGTTCCTGGTCAGGACCTCAAAAACCAGAAACTTGATCTGCCAAAGGTTGTGATTATTTTCGGCCCAATGGCCTGCAACAGCTGAGTTCGGATTAGAGTTTAGAATGCAGGAACGATGTTCGTTCCAACGTATCTTAGCTGCTCGGGTTGATTGCCCCACGTAGTATTTCCCACATGGGCATTTGATGCCATACATGATATTAATGCTATCACAAGTTCCAAATGTGCTGAGAAAAATCTTTTTACCTGTGCGTGGATGGAAAATAACATTCCCTTTGATCATAAAGTTACAATTAATGCAGTGTAAGCAGGGGAATGTGCCAGTACGTTGTGTGATCGATTTTTTGAGAGGTGGTCTGGTGTGTACCAATTCGTCCCTGAGGTTCTTGCTTCTCTGAAAGGCAAACAGCGGAAGTTCGTTAAATTAATTCTGTACCCTCGTGTCATTTTTGAAGGTGCTCCAATGCTTTTTGATTGTCTTCTTAATCGTGTTGCTTTGAATGGAAAATTTTGACACATATACTGGTGATTTGAGCTCCCTAACTGTTTTTTTTGGGATGGATAAGAGTGTTTCGCGATCCAACATGTTAACTCTTTGAACTGCCAAGTCTAATTCTCCTTGATGGTAACCCCTTTTGAGGAATTTTTCTTTCATCTCGAGTTGTTGCAAAATACAATCTTCAGGGTCACTAACGATCTTCTTTACACAAAGAAGTTGGCTAAATGTCAGATTTCTCAATAAGCTTGGATGATGGAAGCTGAGGCGGGGTGACAAGTTGTTGCGATCAGTGGGTTTCCGAAAAAGAGTAGTGTTGTGGCCGGTGTCGTTCTGCATAATTTGCACATCGAGAAAGTTGATCTTGTTGCGTGATGACTCTCTGGTAAATTGCACACGTGGATAAATGTTGTTTATATACTCAAAGAATTCATCAACACCTGTTTCTGTACCTGTCCAAACGCCAAAAATATCATCTATATACCGAGTCCACAAGTGAATATCTTTCTTCCATTTTTGTTTACTCAATATGTGATCCAATTCAAATTTATACATGAAACAATTGGCGTATGTGGGTGCCATGGTGGCGCCCTTTGATGTTCCAGAGATTTGCAGAAAAAACTGGTTATGGTATTGAAAATAAGAGTTCTCAGAAATGAATTGTAACAGAGTCAAAATAAATTCTTTTTGTGCCCGAACATCTGGTGATTGGAGTAATAGCCATTCAACCGTTTCGATCCCGAGATCGTGGGGAATTGAAGTATATAGACTCTTCACGTCTATGGTGAACATCAATTGGTTTTGTTGAAAGGTGGTGGAGTTGAGTTTTTGAAGAAAATGAGTAGTGTCTCGAGTATAGGTCGAGGTTTTCGGGATAAGCGGTTGAAGAAAAAAATCTATGTAAACGCCAAGTGGCTGGTTGATACTGTCCATCCCTGCGACTATTGGTCTACCAGGGGGTTTGATGGGGTCCTTATGGATCTTGGGAAGCGTGTAAAAGTTAGGAATTCTGGGATGATCTTTCAACAGGAATTTGTATGTATGTTCATTTATCCAGTCCAATTCTAATGCCTTGTCAAGCAGGGTGGTTAAGTTGTTTTTGATGGAGATAATGGGATCATGATCCAATGTGGCACATGTAGTCTGATCTTGAAGTTGTCTCTGGCATTCTGAATCATAGTCTACAGTATTAAGGATGACTAGAGGACCTCCCTTATCTGCTGGGCGGATAGTTATTCTTTGGTCACTGTAAAGATCCTTAATAAGTCTCATTTCATGAGGTTTGAGGTTCTTATATGGCAGGGTTCTATAACTGATCCATTCAAGATCTCGAGTAACCAATCTCTGAAAAATGTCAATGGAGGGCACATTAATGGGTGGTATAAATCCGCTCTTAGCTCTGAATTCCTGGAAGTCGGACATGCTGGTAGGTTTGTCAAAAGTTTCTAATTCTTCAAAGAATACTTTTAATTTGAGTTTTCTAAAAAACTTGTAAAGTTCAATCTTGCTATTAAATAGTGTAGTACCGTAAGTGGGGACGAAACTCAAACCTTTTTGTAATGTGTCTTCTTCGAATTTGTTGAGTATTCTGTCAGAGATGTTGATGACTACATTTTCCTTAGCTGTAGACGTGTCTGCGGTTTGGGTCTTGGGTTTCCTCCTCCCCTGCGGGTTCTTTTGGGCGGGCGCCCAAAAAAGGCAATGTGGAGGATGTTTGTGCCGGAGGCCTAGCTGTTCGGTCAGAATCAGCGGTTGTTTGTTCCGTGGATGTCTCTGAGTCTCTCAGTGCTTCTGAATCTGAACTGGAAGTGTTATCAGATGGATGTTTATGGAATTTCTTTGGTGCTACAGGGCCATACTTCTCCATCCACGTGTATACCTCGTCATTGATATAATCATATGTATCACGCTTGAATTTTTTAACTTTCTTCTGTTCTAATTCAGTTTTATACTCTTCGAGCTTTGTGTTTATATCCGAAAGAATCAAGTCGTATTCTTCTTTTCCCAATGAATCCACTAGTTCTTTCTCTATCTCCTGTATTTCTGTACTGAGAACAACCAGATTTTTAGAAAGTTCTTGAATGGTGAGTAGGATTAAGTCAAGTGAACATTTGTTGAGAATGGCCTCCCACTTACGGACAAACTCCTTGCTCTCTTTGCAGAGAGTGGGGCGCAGTTGTATTCGAAGCCCCTTGTCTTGGCAACGGCTTAACACGGCAGTCACTGTTACTGCACAACAGCTGCACGCAGCAGAACCCTTTCTCCCCATGTGCTCTAAGGTATCAGATCCTTTCGTTTTGCCTTCCCCACTCACATTGACCAAGCCTGCAATACCATGATACTAAATCTGATTTTCTTGCACTACCAGATAGGATTTGCACATTGCAGCCGTTTTACTCTCGGCAACTTTGGCTCATCTCACTTTCGTTTTGAACATCCATTGTTTCCCCCCTGTGCCACACCTATAAGGTAAATCAGGCTGAACACTTTTTAACAATTTAAGTTATTCTGTCAGTCCATTGTATTATTCAGCACTCATTATTTTTTGTTTTCATTTTTTCCATTGACTAATCTCTCTTGGGACCACCACTGATTGGTATGTTTGAATATTTTGTATTTATACATATTTTTTTATATACTTTACGTGTATGCTGACTGATTTGTATTGCATATGTATGTGGATTTGTGTTTATTTTTATTTTTTGACTTTGCATACATTAGACTTGCCCTGAAGAAGGAAATGTTTTCCGAAATGCATTGGCGCATAAGTCTGCATTGTGTATATGGGTTGTGGCAATTACTTCCTCACTAAGAAGACATTAGTGACAGCTTTACTTTGGATAAACTACTTTTGATCTAAACAAATTACAGACTCTTTTTTCTTTGAACTTATACATTACCTTTGATACCGGATTTAAAGATTTTTTCGAACTGTGGATAACCACCTGCCCTGGTTGGGCTACTTTGAGATCGACTGTGTGACCTAGTATTTTACTTGGTCTTTGATTTTTGTTGCAATTTTGAGTCTGGGTGTCTCCAGACTTATCGCAGCCAGCTCCATTAGAACTATGTTTTGAACTTTCAGCTTTTATTTTTACATTAAATTTAAGATTGGGAAGATTATTAACCCAGTGGTGCCCCCTCACCTCTCCGATTGCTCTTTTCTCCCCCTTTTGCGAGACACAAAGCAGTGGAGGCACACAATTTTTTACTTGAATACCAACCATATTAATATGTCTTTTGAAGATATAGAAGGTCTTTCATCTAAGTGCGCTGAAACCTTAGGGTTCTCTACAGAGGAAGCAACCGCAATCCTTAAACTCATCAGTGAGACATCAATAGGTGCACATGGGACCACACCAAAGGATCCAGCGAAACGGATCAAACAATTAGAGTATTTGGTACGCAAGGAGATCAATAGGAAACTTCACGCAATCACTCTGGGCCGTTATTTTAAGAACCAAGGCATCCCCAGGGGGCTTCGAATACAACTGCGCCCCACTCTCTGCAAAGAGAGCAAGGAGTTTGTCTGAAGAAAATCTCGCTACTATGATGGTGCATACTAACTCTTCACTCCCTTACTTGAGGAACCAGTGTGCTATAGGCACTGATGTGATATGTTCTTATGAATCCTGATGAATCCTGAAGTTTTTCTTTTAAAATTTGGATGTAACTGCTTTTCATATTTTTGGGTGATCATTTTGTCTTTGTTTTTGTATAAGTGAAAGGTTTATACAATTTATGCCTGAACCAAATGCTTAATAAAAAATAGAAAAAAGTGTTTAGGACGGTCTCTAGTCTTCCGTCCTCGTCCCTCCTTCTCTCTCTGGTATCAGCATTTTTTGTAGGGCGCCATGTCCACCACAGCTTCTCTGTGGTCACGCTACCACTTAGGACAGTCTCCAACCTTACGTCCTGACTGTAGTTTCTCCACTGGCTCTTGCACTGGGCCTCCAGCATCTGTCTCTGGCATTCTCTCCTTCCTGAGTTGCAGTGGGCTCCGTGGCTCGACATTGCTCCGCCCCTCCATGATGTTGCTACATCAGAATGCTTCTCGTGGGTATCTGTCCATCTTCATCTCTCTATGTTTGATCAGTTTGTCCCAGTTACATACGTGTTCATGTTCAAAGGAGCATTCTGTTTTCCATTAGGCATAGTATTCGTTCCAACATTACTTGAATCCAAAGAAGAGGAAGATATTACTTGTACTTGAAAGTAATCCCATATAGGCAGATAGTGTTGCTCGCATAGGGTGTTCCTTGCAGGAATGAGAGTCCTTGTCTCCTAGAGAGGAGTCACTCCCAGTGAGGTCCCACTTGCTCAGACCCCGAGGAGGGTCTTACAGAGCGGGCTCACCTTCCTAGCCTGAAAGGGGTAGGTCTCCACTAGGGATAAGGGGTGAATACTCTCGATTCGTCACACTACATAACATTATAAATAATGTAAGTGAGTATTCCCCAACCAAAGAGTATTTATTTATTTGACTGTGTAAAGATACATGAATGAGTTGGCTCTGGCAGAATTCAAGCATATGCATGTTTTCTCTTCTGGCACAGAACAGTAAAATCCATGCAAATTAACTGCTGAATATGAAATGTCATAATCTTGCTAAAGGTAGAAATGCAAGTAAAAAATCCTCTTTTATCACCTAACAATATTCCTTCATCTCTACTCTTGTTTCTTACGAATATGTCAAAACAGAGCTCTCAACTAATGTTCTATAAGTCCTGGAATTTGTATTGCATGGCATTTTGTATTCCTGTATGTTTTATAAATACATCCTACATGTGCCAGAAAGCAATACGAAGCGAAGCCTTAAACCCAAACATGGTTCAATAATGGAAGCACTACAAGCACCAGAATACCATGTGATGAAAATGTAAAAGATCTCTTCTGAATTGTCTACTGTATTTAAAAAAATGAAGGAACGTATATGATAGATCACCTGATTGTAGGCATTATTTGACACAGCCCTGAGAATTGTTGTAAAGAAAAACCTTTGAAATAGCAGAGAAAAAGCACATTGTTATGGTAACTAAGCAGAGCTTAAAATAAGCCTGCTGGACAGGCCTGTGATATTTGGTCAATTCTTCCCACTCTCCACTCAAATGGCCACATGAAAAGCAAGACCAGACAATTGGCTAACAATGCCATGTTTCTCCAAAGACACCACGCTGCTATATACTTTAGGATTTTGAAAGAGTTCTAAAAGCTGAATTTTATTCCAGTGTTGTTAGGGTCAAGGACAAAGATTGCTGTGTCAGAATACAACAGGCAATGTTCAACGAAGTAGCCAATTTGAAGGCTGCCGCTCTTCAAAAGGCCAACAAAATGGCAGCCGTTTACATTTGTTCTCCCATCACCACCGCCATACCTCCATTTGTTTTTCAAAAAGTGGCAGTGAAATAACGGAAATACTGTAGAGTCTTAAGCCAACCCAGGGGATCCCCCCCCCCTTGAAAGTGATACAAATGTGTGCTTCAAGTCTTGCTTGAGCAATTTCAGGGTTTGTTAATTCATCTTTCAAAACTACCCTGGTTCCTACAGTTGTTAAACAGCCACAGATTACTCCCCTGCTACTCATCTGTTGAAGAAATCATCTCTGGACACAAATATTGTAACAAACTACAGACCAATCACTAATGGGATATTTCTTTTAAAGATCTTAGACTGTGTAGCTTAGTTGCAAATTCAAGCACATTTGGAATTGTACAATTTTCTAGGTTCAAGACAGTAGGGCTTCCGGGCATATCACAGTACTGAGTCAGCCCTCCTCGATCTAAAAACTAATCTCTCCATGAATATGGATTGGGGCCATGTCTCATTGCTCTCACTGTTAGACCTCTCGGCAGCTTTTGACCTTGTGGATTTTAATGTTCTTTTTAAAAGAGTTTTTTCTGAAGCCTTTTTATCTAGATCAGCAGCCTCTTGGATTTTATCTTTTTTAACAGAACGAAAGGCTCAGGTGTTTAATGGTCAAGTATCAGCTGATCCTGTTCATCTTCCGTGTGGTGTTCCTCAAGGTATGCATCTTTCTCCCACACGTTACATTTTTATGAAACCACTTTTTGACTTGCTCAACAAGGAAGGTGTCCACTATACAAACTAAGCGATGACACACACATTCTGTTTAAACTATCGGGTAATTATGATGATGACACTGTGAGGATTAACTTTTCGATATCATCCAGAGATGAATGGCGCACAATGGATCGGCCCTTAATGAAACAAAGACAGAGCTGCTCATGGTTGCTACTCAACAACGACTGAATATACTCTCTGGTTCCTACAAGAGGTTCACCATATCTGGCTGTCCCATAGAGGTGCATTTGAAGGTTAAAACCATGGGGGTTTACCTCAACACCACCTTTCCAATGAAGGATCATGCAAATCCTGTCACTTCCTCCTCGGCTTACTATTTACGATTGCTTGGTGAGGTCCGGCCTTTCATCTCAGAAGATAACAGCACTGTGCTTGCATGGGAGATTATGGGAGCCATCATTGAGTACTGTGGGAGTTTCCTGGCTGGGACCTCAGAACAAAGTTTCTCGAGGCTACAAGTGGTTCAGAATCAAGCAGTGAGGACATTTGTACGCCTAAAGCGCAGAGAACATGTTACGGCAGGTAGGAGAGCCCTGCATTGGCTTCCTGTTAGGGAACGCCTGGAATTCAGGCTTTTGGCAATTATGCACAAATGCCTCTTTGGCAACAATCCCGGCTACTTGAAGCAAAGATTGAGCTTCAAACAATGTAGTTGTGTCTTAGGATCTAGCAATAGTAACTTGCTTTCTGTGCCTCAATTCAAACTTGAAAGAGCAGGAAAACATTCATTTGACTATTTTGTCACTAATCTCTGGAGCAGGTTGCCCGTTCATCTACGGGCCGAGGTCTCCATTGAGCAATTAAGAAAAGACGCTCAAAACTTTTTTTTATTTTACCTAAAGCCGGGGTCTTTTATCCGTTTTATCTTGTGTGCCTCCAGATTTATACATTTTTACTCTGCAAGAGTTTTTAGTCTTTTTTACCGAATGGCTCATTTCTTTGTCTTTTAGCATTTATATTCTGGCCCATCTGTTTTTATTTCTGTTTTTATTTTTGCTTCTCTTTTATTGTATAGTTGTTCTAGGTCTGTGTTCTGGTTCCTAGTTTTTGTATTTGTCTTCAGTGCCCGATTGCCCTTGGGCCAATGGCGATTTTAAAAATGCATAAAATAAAATTAAAATAAGTAAATACTGAGAAAAGATGATCTATCCAGGATCACAGTATCATCCAATGGCAATGCCGGATTTCAGCCTTGAATCTGACCTTACTGTCTCAAATTTGGAAGCCTACTCATCTCTTCTGACTAACACATTATGATCATCATTGGGGGTGGTTCACCAGTGCTTATAAACTTTGTTTGGAGGCAGCAATCTCTAGATCTGCAACATAATGATGCTTTGTTATTCATTATGACTAAGCATTTCTGGTATAGGTATGTTGTTCTACAGTGAAGGTACCTGTTACTATCATCAGAGTTGTAATACTCAAGAAAGAAAAAAGGCTAAGCCACCCTTCACCGGATTTGGAACTGTGATCTGGTATATTAACACATCTCTGCAACAAGTGCTTAACACACTGAGCTATCTTCCCAACCATCATAGCACTCAACTCCACAACAGTTTTGATTATTGCACATGATCAATATACTCCCCAAAAAGGGTGGACATGTGACACAAGTTAAGCTATTGTGAACACACAAATTGTATGAAACATAGTGAACGTGAACACAGAGGCCCTGATTCATGCAATTATTTGCGTGTAAAACGGGGATTTGCTTGCCACTCTGCCAGCAAATTCCCATTCATCAAACAGGGATTTGTGCGCAGAATGGCACGTAAATCTCTGGTTTAAACGCAAATAATTCAATAAATCAGGGCCAAAATGTGTTACAGAATGAATTGATACATTCAGACCTTACTTATAAACAACAGCCAAACGGGTACCTTATTGTACTCTATATTTTGTTTAAAGAAGACAATCGGGGGGTGGGGGGGCTTTCCAGGGTCTAAATTGTGTTCACTGATTAGTGGAGTAATCAATATTCCAACTAACTCAAGAGAGTAGCTGCTTCCCGCTCCACACTTATCCCCGGCTCTGTATTTAATATTTAATATTTAGTATGACAGTTTGGGTCCAGGGTAATTGAGGGTGGGCCTTGCCCCTCAGGCCACCATGGAGCATTGCCTCTGTATCCCAGAGTGCACAATCTAAAGCATTCATTTTGTTTCTTTTCAGGTAGAATTAAGGCAGTAATAAGGAGCCACAACTCAAAAAGAGTATCTTGGCTGTGATTCCAAGCCCAGACACAGCAGAGTGGCACTGCCAACGCTGAAGGACACTGTGCTCAATCAAGAAGCCAGCATGACACACTGCTAGAAATACCTTATTACATCCAGCGTAAAATGTCTAAGAATAACACTGCATCTTCTCTGCAAAGAATAGAGATGATGCGCTGTCTGAGTTTCCTGGTTCACAGAAATGTGCAGGTCACCGGACTCACCAAGGCGACATGCGCAGATCGTGCGAGCAATGGGCTAACACAAATGATTTGTTTGCAAGTCTGTTTACGCATGTCATTGTCGGGCGTGCGCAGTGGAGGCTGTTGTATTGCAGGTCAGTGGAAACCATGTGGGTGTTGGAATACAGTTTCACCAGGTTCGGCTAAAGAAACTGATCATGCTGAAATGACTACATGAGAAAAATACATTTCCATACCTGTGAACAAGATAGGAGTTCATGTTGGACTGCAGGGGATTATACAATTGCTGTCCATGGTGGGGAAACAAATGCACAGAAGGGTCAGAATGTTTCCTTCCGTCTGTTGCATTTCCCATGCGCCTGTTCATTGCAGTTCCAGGGGTGTGCGCTGCTTTTATAAGTGCGTAAAAGCGCATACCATGAGTGAATGAATGCTGAGTTTCAGGAAATGCCCCCTTTCATCTCTGGATTTGACCAATTGTGCGCGAGGAGTCGCTAAATCGATTATGAATAATGCACAACCTTTCCACACATGTACCTGGGATGCACTAGCGCACCACTTCACGTAAAATTAAAAATGTTTTCTGAGTCGGCCATTGGGTAACATATGGTCAGCATACATGTAGGGACATAATATTGCATGAAATCTGTGGTTGGCAATAATTTCCACTTATTTTCCAGCTCCCAACAAACATAAGAATGTGCTTTTTGGAAGTGTCCACTCTTCCTTCGTTTATCCAGGATGTCTAAAAATGGTAAAATGAATGGTTTGGTTGTTTTTTTATGAATTAAGTTCCCTGACAGACAAGAAACCAGTAAGCATGTCACGCCTGAAATGGGAATTGAAATATGTGTACCAAATGACACACATAACATAGCTATTGTTGTAGCTTTCCCTGTCCAGTGGCTCGTATGACCATTAACATCTGTGATACCATATTTACTTGCAAGCTCTGATCTCCTAACTGTGATGTTTTAAGAGTTTCGACACTTAGATGGCAGCAAGCAGAACGTGTAGGGGACGGGGGATCCTCAATCTCTCACATCAGGTATGAGGGTGGTGGTCGGGCAAGAGCTACCCTGAAGTGCTTGCAGAATTTTGTTATAATCTCATTCGCTGCTCGGAGCGGAAGTGTTTGCAGAAGTGATCTGCTGTATCTGCTGCGATGGGTGGACCCAGTCTTTATACCATTTTGACTGTTTTTGGAGGCAGGCCACAGGCCGGCATACTCTCTGTAAACTTTGTTATAAGTTCACTCACTGCGCGGATAGCGGAAGTGGTTCTGCTGTGGTCGCGCGGTCGTGAGTGTGTATGTGACTCTGCTTCCATGCTTTTCTTTTCCTTCGTCCACATCAGCTCAACTTTTTGTTGGATCTTGGTGAGTTTCTATTATATTAGTAACTATGAATTCTGCTGAAGACTTAATTTAAATGAACGTTTACTCATGACAACGTAACGCAAAGGTGTATTAAAAAGAGACTGTGGACATAAACTAATGGCTCTGCCAAAAAAATCGCTGACAGATAAATTTGTATAACTTCCTTCTATTTTTGACAGCATTACCATGGATCAGAGATTACCTACTTGTTCTGTTGGTGACTTACTTGTAATGCCCTCCCCGGTGGACACCTCTATATAAAATAAGGCTTAATCAAATGGGGGCTATTTGGATTGTGATGCTTTAGATGGCCCTCCATTAATGACAAATCTTGAGGGGTCTCCAGAAAATCGTCAGATTTCTTTTTCTTTAAGGGTGTGCATTATCCCGGATGCAAATGTATCTCGATCACGATCTTGGTTTATGTCTGAATCTTGCAAACCTGAGGTGATAATTGGCTCGCCAATGGATTTATCTTTCCAGTTTTCACCCCAAATTTAGGTGGCAAGGGATGATGGGCACCACTCTGCATGAATTACCAAATACCTCAGGAACCGGTCTTCATGCCCTAAACTTTACCTTAGCCCACTTGGCCAAATCTTGTGAGGACATTCCAGATAAATTTCGTGTACAATGAAGTACAATGAATCAAATGGCATGGTAGCTTTTTTGGAGGGGCATATATATGGATCTTTGAAGTCTAAATCTTACTTTAATTCATATAGCATGCTGCAAGGGAAGTCATCGGATTTACATCCCCCTGTGGCGTCTCAAGTGTCGCTGGTTCAAAATACCCCTCTGTCACCTCTTTCAATTGATGCTGAGAGTCCATGTGAGACAAATCAGCCCTCTAATGGAGTACGACCCTTGATTTTCCCAGTTTCGGTCATGTCATTTCATTTGGTGCAGCAAATGTCACCTGAGAAGGTTTATCCTGAAATTGTGAACTTGGTAACACAAGTAAGTCAATCTTTGGACCCGAAACCAAGGAAAATGTTGGAAAGCTGATGGAGATGCGGGTTTCCACCATTACTCTCGAGTCGAGGGACAAAGCTACAAATACAGTTGCTGTGCCATATTTCACTGAAAAAAATCAATCTAACAACATGAAAAATCCTCAGAAACAGAGAAATAAGGGATCTCAGCAATTCTTGAGGAACTTGAGGCGGGGTGTAACCTTAAGAGACATTCTTTCAGGAGGTTTGTAGACTTCTTCTTAAGGCCCATGGTATGTAAAATGAGGCCGCATTTGAAGGACAACACCGCAGTATTGAACCTCCTGAAAGAACGTCCCTTTGATCCACAACATCCTTGTGACCATGGACATCAAAGCACTCTATACTAAAATTCCACAGATGGAAACCCTGCAAGGCATGGAAAAGGTACTAAGAACAGTACCACCTCCAGTGGGAACACCAGTAAATCTTATAATGCAACTAGCAGAGATTGCCCTTACGAAGAATTACTTCTTGTATGGAGATACTTTCTATGAACAGATCTCAGGTACTGAAATGGGTGCAACATTTGCACCAAGCCTAGCAAATTTATATGTGGCGGAGTTTGAAGAACAATCAATTTATCATGACACTAACCCTTGCACCAGTTATATCAATGTCTGGGCCAGATACATTGATGATATCCTGATGATATTCAAAGGCACGGAACAAGACCTGACATCATTTATCTCCTGGCTGAACCAACAGAATCCATATTTGACATTTACAGAAACACACAGTCGCACCTCTGTACACTTCTTGAACCTGAGACTAGAGATTAGGAACAATGTAGTTTCAACTTGCATGGCCAGAAAGCCAACAGACAATAACTCCTTACTGACTTATTCAAGTTTCCATCCAGCTATCTTGAAGCAGAACTTACCCTTTGGACAATTCCTCAGGTATCGCAGGAATTGCACTAGCATGGCGGACTACGATCAGCAAGCAGTGCAACTAACCAAGAAACTAAAGAACTGAGGGTACCCTAAACAAATCATTAAACGAGCCAGAAAAAGGGCAAGAAACATCCTGAGGGACTCTACTCTGGAAAAACATGAAAAAACAAGTGCGGATGACAACATTACAGCAGTATTCACCTACTCCTCGATGGTTAATAAAATAAAAAGAGAAATACTCAAGCTGTGGCCATTTCTGAATGTAGGTGAAAGCACTTTGACAACACCACGGTTTGCAATCAGAGGAGGAAGGAACCTCAAAGACGCCCTTATCCACACCTTTAGATAACCAATCAGCTCATCACCAGAGACCCTTTGGAACCAAACTAAACCAACGGGACATGGTCCACGTGGTTCCTGTAGCGTATGTGCCAATACTCAAAGGACTAAAATCATAGATATAGGGTGGGATTACCCTTGGACACAGCGAAACCTGACGAACTGTAACAAAGAATGTGATCTACCTCATCACTTGCCCTTGTGATTTACGCTATGTAGGTATGACAACTCGCCCAATCCGAATAAGACTTGCAGAACATTGCTCATGTATCCGGACGAAGACATTATTTGCCCCTATGGTAGAACACTTTGTAAAAAAGAATCATGGTCGAATGACTTTAAGTGGACTATCATTGAAAAAGTCATTATTCCTGCAAGAGGTGGCAACCTGCACAACATCTTGTTCAGAAGAGAACAACAGTGCTTATTTAGGTTGAAAACTGATGCTGAGGGTCTGAATGAACCAACATCCTGGCCGACTCTGGCCACATTATGAGAAATCCAACTGTGCATGTTATGTGTTGCATTTACACCTATTGTGATAACCCATGAATGCATATTTTATGAGTGCTAAGATTGACATGCGCACATATTTGCAACATTGTAGGCTATGATGTAAGAACATTCTTCTTAGACTATGTACTCACCTGCATTTGCATACTCTATCATGTGTGGATGTGGGGACCACTTATGACCTTAGCCACAAGTGTCTTACCAATCACTGGGTTGTATACCATCGGAGCATTAGAGTGTACCTGCACCCCCAGGGGTTTCAAAATATCATCCAGAATGGGCTGAGAATGTTCTTAACTGATATTGCAAGTGTGGTGCAACAACGGTCCAGTGTGTCACTAATTGGCTGTAGCTTTACTTTACCAGCTGCACAGGGCAACCTATTGGTATATACAATCATGAAGTTGCACTGTAACCCAGAATGTGGGTAATTTGAGTATATGCTGTATATATTTTCTGTAGGCGCACCTCTTACACCACCTGCATAAGATGTTTGAAATCGCGGCTCACAACTCAAAATTAGGTTTTAGTACCTGGGTACCCCACATGTGTGATTGTACGCTATCTGTCTTTTTATTTAATTTAATTTCTTCCTTTTTAATTTGATATATTCTTCCCAATCTAGCCCTTTTCATTTAGCCCCAATTTAGCCTTGCATTAATTCAATTTAATTTAAAGAATTTAATTTAATTTATTTCCCTCCTTTTAATTTGATTTAAATTAATTTATTCTTTCTAATTTAGCCTCAATTCAGCCTGATATTAAAATAACTACATTAATACAATTCTACGTAATTGACCCTGTTTTTTGAACGACCTTGGAACATCTTATAGGTCTGCCTGCATTGTCTAACAACTGTACTACATTAACCATCAATCAATTGGTGTACACAAACCCGTACATGACCCATCTATTACGTAACGTTGCATACATCCATTAAACACATTAGGTGTTGGTGTTCTCACAAGGATTAGATGCCGCTCGCGATTACGCCTCCAAATGCATAACGGTAAGGTTTGCGGTTTTGAAATATGTACACTATTTTCTCACGCATGCAATTGATTCTGGATTAGACACGGAGACAATCACCTCCCTTTTTTCAATTATACTAAGTGACTTGCACAGCACATGAGCGAAATCTGCACCGTGTTTGCACTGAAAACAATAAGGATATAGAAATGGATGTCCCTTGAGTTCTGCTCAGGAACAGACGTATGGCACATTGTGTGCTAGGTCTGTCGCCTTTACCGTTAGACATAGAAATCTTTAACCAAGCAGTCTGGGACTCTACCAGTATTTACTTATCTTTATTCTGGCATGTTTATGTATAGGTGTATGAAATATAGGGATGGACTCCTATGGAACAACCCCTATATAGCAATCACCAAAGCTAGTGCATGTTCTTTATTAGAACATGAACCCTAAATGTCTACAATTATTTGTAGATTAAAAGGTCCATTGATGGGCTTGTTTCCTCTATACGTCAAAACAACAATTGGCTCATTCAAGGTCACCCACCCCAAGAAGACAGACATTTCGATTCTTGTATGAAGGACGACTAAATAGAATCAAGGAGAAACATTAACTATGAGGTATGAAATTGTACATACGTGGTTATTTGACACATTTAATATGTCACACCTTTGAGCACAACCCTAACTAGAACTTGTTTTGTCTCAACAATATATACCTGCGGTCTATGGCAATGAAATACTGATACCAGCCAAGAACCTCAGGAGTTTTTACATTTTCCTGCCTTCCATAGAAACCGGATAAAGTTTTAAGAGGCTTATCCATGCCCATGGTCATGTCTCCAGGGCAGTATTGTGCTATAACTTAAATGTATATTTTAACCATAAAGTGGAGGATATAGAATCCTGTTTAGATGCTTTGTCCGATCTTATTTCAGATTTATTGGAGGAAGCTGATAGTGCTGTGCTTATTGTCACGGACTTTAATAGCAAATGTTTATTATAGGTTGTTATTATAGGTTTAAATAAGATCTCATGCATCTCAAGTCGCAAAGGAAAGAGGGTCTCTTATTAGAACAGAGCTGCAAAGTTGGGACTTAACTTTGTTAAATGGCAACATGGTGGGTGATAAGCCCCCTCATTTTACATGGACAAATGGTTCAGCAAAGTCTACTAGATTACATTTTTGTCTCTGGCGATATAAACCGGAGATGTTCTAAAACTGAAGGTAACAAATATGAACTCAAGTGACCATTGTTTGTTAGCACTGTTTTAGGAGGTGGACATTGTTGAAATTGAGAAGTTAACTGCCGACATTGCTGTAGATGTTAATCCAAGAGATCATTCATTGCTGTGTAAACCCGGGCTAGCGGTGCATTTTAGCAAAAGTATATTGGAAATTGCTTGTACAGAAAAAGATATGTTGTTAAAATCATCAATTTATGATAGAACAGTCCAAAAAATATCACAGAATGTGTATGTTCCAAAAGTGCGGGTCTCCATCGCCTCAAGGGGAAGCAGATGTTTAAGCATAAATATGATACAAAAATGTGCTCATATGAAATGTGTCTTGCAAAGAGCCTTGAGACATTTAAATAAGGATACCTAATTGGAAAGGCTCGAAAACAAAATTATGCAAATTGGGTAAAAAATCATTGCATCTGCTTACATATGGCAGATTCTGAGGTCATCCTTGGCACGTTTCTCCAAAAAGATGTACGTGCTTTTGGAGGTTGGTCAGGGAACCTGCACTTTAGAGCTCTCTCCAAAAACAGCCCAGAGATCTTGGAATCACATTTCTCTAAATTATATAGTGGGCCTGCGGTACGAAAGGGGGGTTGATCAAAGACTCATGCTTGTCTGACTATATGACTGTTGACTTAGACGAGGTTCAGAGGCTTATTGAAAAAGCAAAGCCTTAAACGGACCAGGACCAGATGGCCTAGCAAATGCAACACCGAAGTCTAATCTTAACTTATGGGCAGCTATTTTGTGGGACCTGTTTCAAAATATCTTTAGCGAAAGCTTGCTGCCGGTATCTTGGAAAAAAGCCTTGATTGATATTTTTAAAAATGGTGATTGGCAACTTCCAAAAACTACTGCCCAATATTGCTTTTGGATACCTCAAGTAAAATATTTGGGGCATTAATATTAGGGTAATTGTAGCAGTGGGCATCTGGGGTAGGGTGCCTAGATACATTTCAATCAGGCTTTAGACCTGCTACGAGCACAGCCCACAATTGTTTTATTATTCACCTTCTGCAGACTCAGGCCAAACGGCAAAAAGGAGTCCTTTACTGTGCTTTTTTAGACATTACGCAGGCCTTTGACTGTGTAAACAGGGCTATACTCTGGGCAACATTATATAAGTTAGGTTGTCTTAGTGGTATCATTAGTATGCTGATTGCATTCCATTCAAACACTGAAGTCAAGGTTCGCCTAGATCAGAGTGGCAATTCAACTGGTTGGATTAAATCCTATTGTGGTTTACAGCAAGGATGTGTTTTAGCACCGTTTTTATTTAATTTTATCAATGACCTTGGAAGTATTTTTGAAAAATGTTTAAATAATCGACCCACACTGGGCAACATACAATAAACCATTTGGCCTGCACAGATGATGTTGTATTATTCTCTCTAACTCCCATAGGTTTACAAAGAGCACTGACAGCTACAAATGCCTATTTTTTATCTTTGGACCTGCATCTAAATGTACATAAATTGAAGATTGTATTGATAAATTACAATAAAATAAGGAAGTTAAATTTTAATTGGTTTTTGGTAAAGTATGTTTGGAAGTGGTCGGACATTTTAAATATTTGGGAGTTGTGATTACCGCAAACAGGACAAAGTGAAATGATTTGGACATTATGAAAAAAGAAAATTAGGATGAATGCCTTAGAGATAGCGGTCTTTGACAGGACATTTAGAGCTTCTTCTGCGATCCCTTTGGCCAAACTGTATCTTCAAAAGACAGTGCCTTGTTTGCTTTACGGTGTCAAAACGGGCCTGTTGATACAGTTTTGGCAAAAGTTACCACAAGGGATCCCAATAGCAGTGTTAAGACATGAGGCGGGTTTAATCTCACTTGATGTCTGTGTAGATTTTAAAAGATACCAATTTTTGAGATCTCTTTTGTTTCCACCTTAAAATTATGCTTTAAGATTTGAATTGGTTCAAAAGTCCTGTAAGGTTTTGACTGAGTGGTATCTTTTAACCATTAGGTGCTTATGACATCACGGTGGAGGATCTTCTTACCTTTCCAAAGAGAGTACAAAAAGCAATCTTTGAATTTGATTGGATAAAAAAATCAGGCCTTACCTATGGAATGCCATCTTTTTTTTACCATTTTAAACATGAAATTATAGCCTACAATGTTCTACATTTTTTATTTACATATGCACGTATCTAGAAAATATAGACAATATATGTTGGTTTTTAAACTAAACTTACTCTTTACCAGAGGGGTAATGGGTGCAAGGGAAAACATTTTGAGGAATGATCGTACTTGTAGGTTTTGCAATAATGAAGTAGAGGCACTTTTCCATCTTGTGATTTTGAAGTTCAGTCTGAACTACCTTATGAATGTTTTGGTAAGTGCATTTATGATGAATGTTTTCTTATAGACAGAGCAGTTCTGGTCAAGAAATGTAAATAGAAATGAAATTTCATTGAATATTGCAATTTTACATTTTTTGGGAAAATATTTTAAAATAGACCATTGATTGTATGTGGGAAGGTTTTTTGCTCATTAATTTTATATTCTAATGATGTTGTTTTAGATTAACTTGTTTGTATTGTAACTAATATTTTTTATATGTCATTGCAAAGGTTTGTTATAAACTATATGCAAATAAATAAATAAATACATAAAGAAATAACTACATGCTACCCTATATTATGTTGTGAGGTTTTATACCTAGATCTCTGCACAAAGGGATTGTGAGGGCAGAGATGACACAAATTGTGTCGATTGTCCAGGTGCACTGTGATCATTCCACACTATGGAAACCTCTCTAGCCTCCTCCATACATCACAACAGATCCTTCTTCGGGCCCTCCCACATTGACCAATCAGAAACCATCACTAGGTCATATCATATAGGCTCCAGCTGATCCCTTTCCAAGCTTTACCACACAATCCATAGCGCAACCACGTAGACCTTACAAGACCTACCAAAGTGTAATATTCACAAGGCCTTCACTCAGCTGACCCACGAAGGCCATTGTGTAAATAATCGTCCTGGACAAACCTACTCAGGCATAACCCAAATCACTTGATTTGAATTTTAATTTTAGCTCAATTTTTCAAACGTTTTGGGGTGTTTTGGATGAAAAACAACCATCAGGAGTGGCCTGCATTATGATGAAGCCTACCATGCCATCAGAGCCCTGAATATGCCACACAACCCTGCAAGAACCCTGTATTTGCAAAGCTTTGAAGCATGTTTTTCTACAATATTATTTATTTCTAATGAGGTAAATGCTCAATTGTAAAAAACATCTATTTATACTATTGGCAAGCTGGCCCCCACAAGATAGGTATTTTTTCTCGTGTTGGTGTCAACGATGGAAGGCACAGGCTAGAAATAGTATGTCACCTGAATATGCTGTACTAGGAAAACCAGCTCTGTCTAACTATAAAAAGCTGTTTTTAGAGCCAAAGATATTTTTTTGACAAAATAAATAACATCAGCGGCAAATCGCCCGCAAGAGCTATTTAAAACAATTGCAACTTTTGTCACTCCTAATACTAATATCCCAGCAAAGATTCCATCTGCAAACTATGCCAACGGGCTGAAAATGTACTTTACAGGTAAAATTCTGAATATCCAAAACAATATCAGGCTTTGTAGAGAACTAGATCCCCTACCTTATGTGGATGCTGTAAGTATTGAAACCATCAGAGCAATGGAGGTTCTAACGACTGGGACAGCTCAGTTTAGTTTTAAACAGGTATTAGAGGATGACATTTGTAGACTTCTGTCACAATTAAAATCGACTAATGACTCTCTTTTCCCAATCCCTGCCCTAGTTGCAAAGCGACTTTCCCTAGAACTAACCTCATTTATGACTAAGTTTGTAAACACATCATTAACTCAGGGTGTAGTTCCCGATTCTCTGAAACTGTCTGTTGTCTCCCCGTTATTGATAAAGGCTAGTCTTGACCCTGAGGACTATAATGATTATCGCCCTATTGCTGGCCTTCCTTGGCCTGGAAACGTTTTCCAAAAGGTGGTCACAAGCCAGCTTCAGAACTATATTGAAGATAGTGCCCTTCCTCATCCTTTGCAGTCTGGTTTTCGTTCCAAGCATGGGACAGAGACGGCCCTGATGGCGATATGGGATGAGATGTTGCAGGCAGGGTATTTAGGTAAACTCTCCCTGCTTGTAATGCTCGACCTATCTGCTGCCTTCGACACGATGGACCACGGCAACCTGCTATATCATATAAAAAATCTTGTGAATGCAGATTCTTGTGCCCTTGACTGGTTTACTTCATTCCTCTCTGGGCACAAACAATGTGTAGAAGTGGAAAGATTCCTACCTGAAATCCTCCTTCAGTGTTGTGGCACTTTTCCCTCTCTTATTCAATATTTACCTTTGTTCACTAATGGGTATCCTCGAGAAATACCATATCAGAATCCACTCATACACTGATGACACATAGTTGTTCATCAGGCTGGATGATCTGGAAGACGCTCTGGCTATAGTGGGCAAGCGCTTGGAGGAAATAGGGAGTTGGATGGAAAAAAAATGGTTGCAACTTAACCCCAAAAAAACGAGGTTATCTTATTTGGACCTAAACATCTGCTTGAGGGGAAAAGTAGCCCTCCCCCACCCCAGTTTCTGGGGTCTAGTCTTAAATGTGTCATCAAGGTTAAACATCTTGGCTGTGTTTGGCAGAGTAACTTGGGTTGCAATGGTCAGGTCTCAGCCAAAGTGCAGTCAGTCTTTTCCAATATTCGTCTCTTACGTCAAGCACTGCCCTATGTACCTGATACTGACCATGCTATGGTTGTGGGAGCTCTAGTTAATTTTTAACTAGATTATTGTAATGGACTTTTGGCTAGAGATGCGGCTAAACAGATTCACTGTTTACAAAAAGCTCAAAATGCAGGAGTACGATTGGTATTTGGTGCATCAAAGAATACTTCAACCTCAGGTCTTCACCGCTCCTGACATTGTTTAGCGGTAGAGGACCCCGTAAAATTCAAGATAAGTTGCTTGGTGTACAAGTGTATTAACCGGTTGGCACCAATTTATTTAATGAACAAGGTGGGGTGAAAAGCCGGTTTCTTCCTGAGTTCAATTAGGGTAAAGGAAGTATGTGCAATCTTGGTACAACTCAGACAGGGGAAAACTACTGGTGTAAGGCAACTTTAACAGGGTTCAATCAGGTTTCATTTTGTACTGAAGAGTGGTTCAGATACCAGGTAAGGTGAGCACGATCCAGGTAAACATTTTAGTCGCATGGGTCGTCACATTGATGCAGTCAAGATAGGTGGGGGATTGCAGAAATTTGATCAGCGTAACCAAAGAATGTAGATGTGGGAAGTCCACTAGCTCAGAGCAGATGAGCAGGCCCCTCTGGAGCATGGAGTGGCCCTCATGCAGGGCGGGGGTGAGCTGGCAAACACACATCGCCCTTCATGCGATACACGAGCACAGCTACCTTGTGGAAGTGTCGAGGAGCAGGTGGACATGTCCAACCTAGCTCCCGCCCCTCACCTCCATCATATTGGAACAGTAGGAGAATAGCCTTAGGTGGGACACCAGGTATCATCCCACTACTGCATTGAGTGTATGAGAGATGATATGTACTCAGACAACCGTATCGAATGTGTCCTCATAGTGAAAGGGTGGAAGGATGTCTGCACACACCATTGGACATTGGAGAGCTAGAAGTGAAAAAGGACGAGGGCAGAGTGACGTCATGAAAGAGAGACACAAAGACACACTGAAACGATATGCAAATACTTAAAGGATAAAGATGTAACTAGAGTGATAAGAGAAACACATAATTGAATACAAAGAAATCATATGCATCAAAGAAGTAAGTGAGAAGAGATGAAGTGAATGTATACATAGAGAAATGCAATGTACATGAGACATATAGATGCTTGCTGTAGAAGCAAACATAACTAAGGCAGCCATGAGGAAAAGATGGCTGTCAGCCTAGTGATGAAATGAATCAAGCTACCTCAGAGACAGACCAGGTATGCAGAGCCAGGATATGATGAAAAACAGCTTTGTGTGAGGAACACAGAGGAGTCTGTTGGCCTGGGATCAAGGATGCCACTTCAATGAATAATTGCAAGCCACACAGGTAGTCAAGAGGATGGGCCATGTACCTAAGACATATTTCTCTAAGATTAAGCAAAGAAGAAAATATCTGCAAGTGCCAGGTTTTGGACAACTAAAGATGTGAAAATCATATATAAGGTGGAGCGAGCAAGTCTCCAGAGGCCAAGAAGAGTAATGACATCCAGCTTAATTAAATTAAATAGCAGTAAATAGAAAGGACAAAATGGACAAAACTGTGATCTCCCCACACATGACTCAGACGTCAAAACCAAGGGCTATTCATTAAGCTCATGATTTAGATAATGGTGTACCTGCACTTCCTTAAACGTCCCCGAACAGAGAACAGGCTGCAAGGTCGACTATAAAGAAGAAGTCTTGGCTTTGGGCCTGACCGATGAGAGATGATAGACTAATTGGGCAAGTGGGTAGTAGTCTGACGTTGCTCACTGCACCTGAGTTTCATTTTGCTTACGTGCGAGTCGTAAATCCAAGGTTGGGAGAGGATGCCAACCAATAAGAGGGTACATGTAGCAACATGCTATACAGTGTTGCACAGGCCAGCTGCTGCTGTTATTCTGCTATAATCTGTATTATATGTAATTAGAGGTGGTTCAAGGTGTGCCTATTAGATAAGGGACATCCAGCGATATTACTAAAACGTATATGATATATAAGTACATATGGTTCCCTTAACCAATCCCTCACTTCAATAGGTTTTACAGTTTGCCACGTGGGATGATGCCATAGCTGATGTAGATTTATTTACGTACTTATTGGGTATTTATAATACGCCTATACACAAGGTGTTTCAAGGCACAACAAGATAAGACGGTGGGGAAAAGGGAGGACAAAACATAATGATCCTAATAGGCCTTGTGACATTTGGGTCATGCAAGTGCAGTAAGAGAAGGGCAGGGGAGAGGGGAGACGAGGGCAGAAGGGCGGAAGTGCCCATGAGGAGAAGCGAGTGCCCGGGGAAAGAAGAGAGTGCAGGGGAAGGAAGGTCCAAAGGATAAGTATCTGGTAAGGGGCTGGAAGGGCTACAAGGGTGCAGGCCCAGCCAAGAGAGTATAGAGCGAGAGGTCCAGAAGGGCAAGTGCAGGTTGAGTAGGGTCAGGTGGAGACTGAGTGCAGGGGCTGACTGAATGGGGGGGGGGCTGGTGCACTGAAGACTCTGAAGGAACTAGGCAGTCAGACAAGAGGCAGATGGGGACATTAGCAGGGGAGAGGGAAGAAAGAAGAGAAAGGAAGGTCTTTGAGAAGCTTCCAGAATTTAGGAGATCCGGCTCAAGATTGAGAGGGGCAGGGAGGCCATTCCTGATGGAGGCACCTGCGGAGGAGAGAGATGTACCCCCGCCCCACTCTGTGCTTGGATCAGCATCTGATCTGCAGAGAGTTAGAACTAGACGACCGAAGTGCTCTAGCAGGCAGGTATTTAGGGAGAGAGGTACACAGAGGTATAAAGCCTTTGTGTAATCATATTTGAAGTGTTGGTGCGTGGACTACAGTTTGTTGTTCGTCAGATAGCCCTACTTTATTTGATCTGATGATTAAGTACTACTTTGCCAGATTCTTTGAGTCTATCCAGTTATTTGGGTCTGAGATCATTACTGGTCATTCCATCTAGCACATGAGATGCTTCAAGGTGCTAGAGCACAGAAGCTAGGTTTGCCAAGAGACGGTGTAACCCATGTGACCCTAAGAGGTCAATGAGCCTAGTGAGCAAGGTCAATATGGGAGAGGGTTGCAGTGGGTGTGCAAGGCCAGACTAGGGAAAAAAAAACACATGGCCTTAATACAAAGTTAGTAATTCCAGAACTTTGGCCCGTGCATCTCTGGTGATGGGCTGGTTCAGTGAGTGACTCTAGTGACTCTGAGTGAGTAAGTAAGCCTATACCTGAAGTGAGTAAATGAGTATTGTGAGTGACTGGCCCGCTTGGTCCATTATGCACAAATCCTTCAATGGTCACTAGCGCACAATGATAAAGTAAAATACCAGTAACTGCACAGTGAGGAATGTCTGCACATTGACACTCATATACAGCACATGTGGTTCTTATATTTGTAAATTATTTTTCGCTGATGTTCAAGTTCTAGGAAATTTGCTACAATTTTGAAAGGTCATTTCCTGGATTTCTAATGCGGAGACATGATTTTAATTACTGTAAATACCTCTTTTTAAGTTGGTTATTTTCTCAAAATTGCCTCAAACCAATTTAAAAAAAAACAAATTTAATAACTATCATTAGAAGTGTGGAATCATAGAAAGAAAAATCGAAAAATAATTTCATCCTTCTATTTTTAAAACCAGTAAAGGGTGGCGCAGCAGCTTTAAGATTTGGTGCCTTTGGGGACGTCTGTTGATTTTAAAAGGAAACAAATTTGCTTCCTCTTTCATAGCAGATGAAGGTAAGAGGAAGAATCGCCGATCCTAACCCGGGGACTCAACAGTGCTGTTGGCAAGGCCAGATCTTGAGAAACTCAGAGAAATACAGCTTCAACAGCAGCACACCGTCAGAAACTCTGTGACACAGACTGGGGCCATGTTTCCCTCCCTAACCTATATTTCCTGCCTATAACCATCTGTATCCCCTCTCGCCGCATCCTTCTAACCGCACCCATGATATGCTAGCCTTCTAACTTCATCAGTATGATTGTATCTTCTTTCTGTACACCTGAATGCTCCCAGGGGGCAGACCACTTAGCTAATAAAGGACTTTATAATGACCCCCACCCCCCACTTGCAAATGCAGTCATGATTCTCAGGTCTTCCTCACTCCCCTACTGACAACGTCCCCCGACACCTAACCCGCAGGCAGCATAGCAACAATTGTCTCTCTGTGGGGCACAGGGCAGCTGAAGTCCCAGAAACACTTCCAAACCCTGTCAACCTTGGATGGGCTGGCTATTACCAGGGACGACATTTAGGGGTCGCCAGAGGTCACACTTGCGACCCCTGAGGTCTCCCTTGCTACCCCTTCTGTCTCCCTTGCTACCCCTAAAAAGAAAAGAAAAAACGTTTTTATTAATATTTTTTTTTACAGATTGAAGCTCCTGGGCTGTGGCCAATGCCATGTGGCTAATCAAGCTGTTTCTCTTTCTGGAATTCCATACAATAATTGCTAGACTCATTAAAGGTTTATTTCAGACAGACTTCAGCGGGTGAGTAGTCTGTTAAAAAAACACCTCAAATTCACAATGCAGACAAAATCATCCACAAAACATTTACAGTAGAATAAGCATCCATTTCAGACTATGTATTTTGCTTTTCCCATGTTACAGTTATATTTTTCTGCCGATACATATGGTGATGCATTCTTGTATGAAATGTATATCACGTTACAGTAATATTGTAACCATATTTTTCATAGTGCACTTAGAAACAATGCTATCTGATGCCACTTCCTGTTTTGTCAAGGGGTAATCGTGTTCCATCGCTTCCTATGATGTCACCATGGGGTGTGGTAAAATGACATCACTTCCTGTGATGTCATCAGAGGGGTCAAGGGTCATGTGATGTCACTTCTGCTACCCTTGGTATTTAGGTGAAATGACGTCCCTGGCTATTACACTGGATTTATGTGTACAATAACAGCCCATCAAAGGGACAAACACTGTAATTTCAATCACTGAACAATGCTCAGGAGAAACATTAATGGTAGCAATTGAAAGTCCTCTCCCTCGGTTATCTGATCATTTGAGAAAATTATGTTTTACTACACTCTGGCCATTTCACCTACTCAATAAAAAGACATTATTGACATAAAAAAATACTTACATTGTTTTTCTTCTTAATTTTTAGTTATTATTAACTTCAATTTATATAGTGAATACGATTTCCATGAGAAGACTACCTTTATTGAAAAAAAATGTTTTATTCCAAAGTAATACAATTCATATAGTGATTGTTGTACAAAAACATTGCATAAATACCGTTCCTCTTTATATTTACAAAGCGTCTTGATAATTTTGAAATGTTAAGCAGATTTCTTTTAAAAACAATGTATCTCTGCCTCATCTAAATTAGATCTTTTGAGTCAACAACATCCACCAACATGTGGAAGCATGAGCTAAAGGTCAAAGGAAGTAGATCCTTCCAGGCACAAACTAATTGCATTTAGGTGGAAAATCACTATCATTTAGCACAACACTCATATCTCTAGAGCAACAAAAATGAGAAACCATTTAACTGTGAGCAGATATCCAATTATATCAGACAGCCTTTCTACTGTCATGTCCCAATATGGGAAAAGCCCTTGTCAGTATATATAAAAGCAGGTTTGTGAGTGGCTTTGTCCTGCCCCATCTTAGGGTAACCTTTTTCTAAGATGACATGGGATGCTATACATATTAACAGTGAACGGAGGATAGCACAGGGGCAACGTGCTGGTCTTGGAAGCTGTGCTTAGAAACCAAAGTCAGGTATGGTATTAGGTGTGTTATAAAAAACAATTACATGAATACATAGAATGTTGTTTAAAATACTGTATCCAGGACTTATTTGTGAATGAGATCATTTCAGCAACCCTGTAATGATCTTTTACTATCTTTAGAATATCCTACTCAGGGATATTTCTTGCTATCAGCAAATTTCCTTTCACAAGGTGGATCTCTGATCCACCTTGAATCGTGACAGGTTGTATCATGATATTAAAACCTTTCTGTAAATGTACAGCTAAGTAGTTCCATTGCGTCATGTTTTTGAGCAGTAGCTGGAAAGGGAGACAGATAACGTATAATCTTGAGTTTGCTTGGTCATGAAATATTTATTTCTGATGAAATATAATGTGTAGATGAGTGATTTAGATATGAGAGTCCAAGATTCATCACACCAATCTCAGTCAAAAACCCAATAAAGGGTCCCAGAAATGGCTGAGAATTATTTATTACTCAAGTAAATTTTTCAGTTTGGGAATGTCAAAGAGTTTCTCAACTTGAGACCAAACATATTGGTAATTGACTACTAACTGGATCTGCCCTTTTTCTTTATCATTAATTACAAGTTTCCCACAGTTCAATGCTTTCTCAGTACAAAGAGTGGAGTACTGAGGTAACATCAAATTTGCCATACATTGCTGGTATGTAATATTCAGGACAACTGGCACATATAGTGCCCCATCCTTTCTGGCCCTCCATATTTTGTCCCGACCCATGTGTGCTGTCTTATAAATCCAAATGAAAACTATAATTAATTAACACTTTTCATGCAATTGCTTGGCTAATAACACAATATGCAAAGCCTGTATTACATCTATATACCTCCATATTGGAATCATTTCATATGTCCTAAAAGGCACATTTCTCCACTGATTGTGCAGAGCACTGACTTCCCAATCAACTTTTTTAATGTGTTATATGCAAACTCTTCCAGGTCCACACCTATCTTGAACACAAGGCATTATGTGGACCGGGGTGCTTCACAGGGAAACTAGGAGAGGAAGTCCATGTTACCTTGCTCTCTACCTTTCTGGTTTTCAACTGTGAAGCAATATGGCTGAAGGTCTACTCGATTACCTGAGGGTTGGACTCCTTCCTCTGGCTTATCCAAAAAAGAGGAGAATGGTTTGTCACTAAGAGAAACCTAAGAGGTAATACTTTAGGTGAGTTACGGCCCATTTATTTGCCAATGTCTCTAGCTCAATGAATGAATATTTTTTCTCTCTGGAAAATAGTTTTCTAGTTATGTATAGGATGGGATGTTCAAACCCATCACAGTTTTGTGACAGAACATCCCCTATTCCCTTTAAAGAAGCATCAGTTTGAAGAATGAATTCTTTGGAGAAGTCCGCCATGCCTAAAATGGGGCTCTGGCATAAGGCATGCTTCAAGGTTTTATAAAAGATTTCACCCTCTTCTTCCCACCTGATCTTTTGGGGCTCAGCATTTTTCACCTTGTCTGTCAGTCTAAATGTTTTACTAGAAGGATTGGGAAGAAATCTGCAATAGTACCCTATTCATCCCCAAAAATCTTAGATCTTTCTTTGTTTTTAGAGGCGGTCTATCCAGGATAGCCCCCAACTTCTCCTGTTGTGGTTGGACGGTGCCATTCCCCACAAAAAAAACCAGATACTTTGCTGCTGATTGAGCCAGATTGCGCTTTCTTGGATTAGCGGTTAACCCCAATTTCCTTAACACACTTGTGATGGTATAGTGGTGGTACAAATGATCTTACCATGTCTTGCTATGTATTACTATGTCAGGAACTTGTATTACAATGAGGAACTTACCAATATTCCCATGTGAGATCGAGTGTTGATAGGTATGCAGCATTACCCAGCCGATCCATCAGATCATTGATACGGAGCATTGGGTAAGCGTCAAAAGCAGAGATGGGATTCAATTTACGAAAATCTATACAGAATCTCCAATATCCAGCGAGTTTCGCCACCAACAAGATGGAGGAGGACCAATGGCTATTAATAGGTTCAATGATTTTAGCTTCTAGCATGGTTTTGACTTCCTGAATTAGGGTTTATTTCCTAGCTTGAGGTAAGCTATTTGGTTTTAGGTGTTCAACTTTACCTGCGGGAGTGTGGTTATGATGATAAATATCCTTCACTCTCGCAGGTTCTTCCCGAAACAGATCAGTATACTGTCTTATAAGCTCATGAAGATCTTGTTTCTGATTATTATTGAGGTCAGATGAAATGAGGGCCTTATTTTCTGTATCCTCTGCAAGAGACAAGATAATATTATGGTCAGAGACTATGTGGGATTTTCTTTCCACTCCTTTAACAAATTGACATAGGTTTGTGCTTTAAGGCGGCGATAAGGTTGTGAGATCTTATAATTACATGGACCCGTTTGCTCTATTACTTCATGTGGTCCATGCCACTTGGACACAAGTTTATTTTCTGAAGTTGGCAAAAGGATGTGTATCTTTGCATACTACGACGTGTGGCTGAGAATTTGCTCATCAAAGATATGGGAATGCAAAGGTACTTTGATTACACTGTCAGGATTTGATCAAGTTTCCCTCTGATGGAGAGGGACATCTAGGCAATGCTATACAATGCATTGTGGGTTAAGAGCATCTTAACAGTAGAACAAATCAACACAACTTGTGCTGCTCACAATCTTTTGTTGTTGACAGGCAAGCAGAGTTATTGTAGTAATCAGTGATAAAGATCACCAAGGAAAGAACATTTCTAACTGGTTGATGTCAGAAAAAAGAAAATTGTGAAACCTGTTTTTGTTACCTTATTCTGACAAATGTTTGTACCAATCAATCAAATATAGGTTTGGTATGGAAAGGTAAGTAACGCCAGGAAAATAATGGTGAAAAAAAGAAAAAAGAAAAGGGGAAAAAGAAAAGAAGTAACAGCGCAGAAACCCCATTAAGAAAAATAAAGAAAAAAATGGGAAAAACATAGTGATTTAATTTTCAGGGTGTTAAAAAATGGAAGAGAACTAATTCTAACATCTGCAACTGCTCAAAGCTTAGCCAAACTCTAGTACCACTGTAGCCCAGTGGCCTTCATTTTGTAATGTTTGCCCTCTATCCGTCAATTATTATATTCAACTAGGACGCATAAGTATAGTGAGGCAACCCTTTTCATTATCTTTGCAAAGCGCTAACTTAGAACGTGCAGGAGTAGATAAATAAAAAAAGGTCCATACATTGCCAAGATTTTAATAAAGGGGGTTGTGGACCTTGCCCTAACGTTGTTTTGAGAGTGTCCTTTGGAGCCCCTTACCGTGGGCACATATATGGGACTCTTGATGGGTCATTGGGCTTCCATTCTGAACAGTAAAGGCAATGAATGGCACAAACTAAAAAATCATTTCTGTGAATGACACCAACATTTGGAAAAAAGAATTTGTTAGATTTAAGTGCATTTTACAGATGATCTTGGCACCAGATTACGCAACCGGATTTCTTTCAATCACTGCGCCCACAGAGTAGCTGACTTCGATGACTGATATTCCACCATTTAAACAGTCTCCAAATGTGAAGCAACCTGAGCATGAAACCTTATTGTGAGAGTGACAGAGGCATCCATCATACCAAACCAAAGCAATTGCACTTTATGGGGCAGGAATTTGAGGTTTTGAGGATGTCTTAACCCTCGCCAAAGGACGTTGCACTCCTAAAACACAACATATCACTACCTACCTTGGTTGCAATGTATCCCACTCACAATGAGCTAAAACAGCCATATTTAATGGATGAATTAAGGTTGAGACCTGTTTGAATGTGGCTTGCATTGTAAGGTATGGTATGGTAATGTTTATTTATAAAGCGCCTATACACAGGAAATGTTTCAAAGTGCTCAAGAAGGGTGGGAACATGGGGAAAAACAACAGTTTAACAGACGATACTGGTCTGCACAGGCAGAGCAAGTGAATATGATATATTTAACAGTTTAGATAAAGCAAATAGAATTGACAGCAATTCTGCTGTTTTTTCAAGTGCACATTAAGGGGTGAAGACAAGGAAGAACAGACAGATGATCATCAGGCAGAGCTGCATTCAAATCGTGCAAGTGCAGGACGGGCAAGGGGGTCCAAGTGCACCCAGTCAGTAGAGACTGGTGTAAGTGCAGAGAGAGAAGCTCTCTAGGATTTATTACAAGTATAGAGAGGGGGTGGGGTGCAGGGCACTGAGGCAAGTGTAGAGAGGACTAGCGGGGTTGCCAGGGACCTGTGAGACTCTGAGGTACACCAGGAGACCAGTTAGCAAGCTGTATGGAAGAGGAGGGAGAGATGGAAAGAGCAGAGAGCTAGGTTAGCAGGGTAGGGGGAGAGAGAAAGAGGAGAAAAGCAAGGTCTTGAGGAGTTTCCGGAACTTAAAAAGGTCAGGCTCCAGGCGGAGGGTGGCATGGAGACTATTACAGGGGGAGGTACCTGCTGAGGATAAGGATCTCCCTCCAAATCTCTGCTTGGAGAACCAGCTCACTCGCAGAAGGTTGGAGGTAGATGAGCGCAGGGCTCGAGAGGGACAGTATTTAGGTAGGCAACGTGCAGGTAAGTAGGTCCCAGGCCCCAGAAAGCCTTGTGGACAATGCAGAGGGTCTTGAATTTGACCCTTGTAGCCACAGGCAGTCGGTGAAGGGGATTTCAGTGCCAGTGATGCGGTCCCTGGACTTGAGGCGAACTCTTGCAGTTCTGTTCTGGATGAGTTGCAGAGGGCGCAGGGCAGAAGCAGGGAGGTTGAGGAAGAGGCTGTTGCAGTAGTCCAGACTAGAGAGAACCAGTGCTCTGGAGACAGTGAAATGCTGGGGGAAAGTGGGAAAAGGTAGAGTGCCTCTGAGGAGGTGTAGTTGATAGTTAAACTTTTTTGAGATGTCAGAAATGTGAGAGGAGGAGAGAGTGGAGTTGAAGATGACCCCAAGGTTTTTGGCCTCACAGGTGGGGGTGGGGGTGGGCACGGGGCCAAGGGAGGTTGGCCAGAGTGAGAGTGGGAAATCGGGAGCAGGGGTCCCAATTTGAACTATCTCAGTTTTACTGCTGTTGAGGCAGAGGTCATTTGCTGGACTCCATGACTGAATAGCGGACAGTCAGGTATGAGTGAGGTGGAAGAAGCGGCTGAGGGTAGCCTGAAGGATAGTTATGTGTCATCCGCATAACACTGGAAATTAGAGGTGAAAGTGGCAATCACCCGTGCCAAGGTAGCCATGTAGACATTGAAGAAGAGGCGGATAGGTTAGATACCTGGGGAATGCCGCAGGTTGATAGAGTGATAGTCAAGAGAAAGGCTCCAAGTTTGAACTGGGATGGACAGTTGGAGAGAAAAGAGGTTAACCACACTAGAGCCTAAGCTATCATTTGCAGGGTGTCATGATGATGTGTGATCACGGTGTTGTCGTTTACCATGCCAAAGGCGGAGGAGAGATCAAGGAGAATGAGGACAGAGGGAGTGTTAGTGTCAAGATTTGAGAGCAAGTCTTCACAGGTGTTCAGAAGAGCAGTTTCAGTGCCTCTGGATGCTCGAAAGCCAGACGGTTGTGGAAACAACCAATTGATTCAGTGTGGAGGTTCAGCTGAGAGATTGCCAACTTCTCCAGGTGTTTGCCCAGGAAAGGAGTGATAGAGATCGGGCGGTAGTTTGCCAGAATGGAGGGGTCAGCAGGGGATTTCATGAGCAGAGGGTGCACAAGGGAGTGCTTGAGAGCAGTTGGGAAAACTCCAGTGGAAAAGGAAAGATTGAAAAGGTCAGCAAAGGCTGGGGTGAGGGAGTCAATGTTGTCCTTGATGGTTTTGGAGGGGCAAGGGTCCACTTCTTTGGATGAGTCCTCAGAGCCCAGACATGTCTGGTGACCTCATCAGTGTGACGGGTGAGAGAGAGGAGAGTGGGAGTGGAGGTGGGGCCAAGGGAGGCACCAGGGTTTGTGTGTGCTGTGATGTGTGGGCAAGGGAGGAAAGGATGCCTTGGGGTTTTGTGGTGAAGTATGCTGCTAGGGACAAGCAGAGGTCCCGAGTGGGTGTAACAGAAGAAGAGGCTGCTGCAGGATTGGCCAGTTCCTTTCAGACTTTGGAAAGTTCAACCGTGTTATTTGATGCCACAGAGATGCAGGCTTGAATAAAGACTCATTTTGTGGAGTGGATGCAGAGTCGATGTTGCCTTTGAAGGAGGCGGCAGGCCAGTTTGACAGATGGTCAACCTGACGAATTCCATTTCTGTTTAGCTGCCCTACACTTGCATTTAAGGGCAGCCAGATTGGAGTCATACCAAGAGTTGCACTTTTTTGGATGGCTTCAGTCGGACCCCCTGACAGGGGCAAGAGTATCAAGAGTGTTGGAGATAGAGAGATTAAGGTTAATGAGGACTGTGTCGGGGTGGGAGTCAGCTGAAGGAATGGGAGAAGGAGACTAGGTGGAGGCAAAGGCAGCCACTGTCACTTTTTTTATAAATCTGGTGATTTTGAAGCAGAGTGGCTGTGAGGAGAAGAGAGCTACATGTGTGTTCTTAGAAGAGAGTGGTCAGTCCAAGAGAGAGAGGTAGTGAGAGGGATAGAGAGTGGGATGTCAGTGGAAATAAGAGCATCCAGTGTGTGGCCCGTGGTCTGAGTTGAGCCCGATGGTAGGATAGAGAGGGAGAGAGAGTCACATAAGTTGTGGAAAGGTCCTGATGAGTCAGGAGAGCGCAGATGGATGTTGAGATCACCCAGCAGGAGGAGTTGAGAGGAGGAGGAACGTAAAGAGGTGGCCTGGTCATCCCATTCCAAAAGTAAGAGGTCTGTCCAGGAGGCTGATAGAGGGTGGCCATAAGGAGAGAAGATTTAGGAGAGAGTGAGAGCCTGCAGACTAGGCATTCGAAGGAGGTGTAGGCCTGAGTTGGGATAATGGACACAGGTATCCATTCTGCAAAGATCAGCGCTACTCCACCTCCTGTCTTCTTTGGCCTGGGTGCAGAAAGGATTTTCTAGCCTTCAGTGAGGACAGTGTCAAAGCTGGTGACAGAGCTATCCTTGAACCATGTCTCAGTGATTGCAAGCACATCAAGATCCATGAGCTCGAGAAGATTGCAGATGTCAGATGAGTATCTTACAGTAGAGCGAGTGTTAAGGGGCATAATGTGGAGCAGCTTGCCATCCTTAAAGGTCTTCCGCTGGGAGGCACAGGGGACAGTGGTACCCCTGAGGGTGGCAAGAGGGACAGAGGGATAGTAGCAGGTGGCAGAGGAGTCAAGGCCGACAAGGCAGCCGAGACAGTAAGTCAAGCTACGGGCGGCTGTGCAGAGGAAGAAGAGGAAGGCACAGTGGGCAAGGGAGCCTGGCAGGTGGGGGAGTTAAGGTTAGAGAAGAGGGTTGGGATGAGGACCCTGAACCATGATGGCTCTGTTGAAGTAGACATTAATGATGATTCTGGAAATGGCAAAGGGGTCCAGGAGAGCCTCTCAGTGAGTGCCACCATTAATGGGAGAAGAGAAGATAGGAGAGAGAAAGCCAACCATGTTGCGAGCCCATAGTCGGGTGCGTTAATGAAGAAAGGGATGTCAGTGAGAGTGTCTCTGGCGGAAGTCATGACATAGGTGTCTGCAATAGGAAGGGATCGGTTGGAGCCCAGTATGTGCTTCTTAAGTTTCTTCAGACCAGTTTTAGTGATAGAAGAAGGGTAGGAGATAGCAAAGCAGTTGGAGAAGATAGGAGAGATAGAGACATAGCTAGCTGCACTGGTGAGGAGGACACTGAGCAGTCTGAAGTACTGAGGCACATGGAGGAAGGGGGGCACAGTGGAAGAGACAGAGGGTAGTGCACACATATACTATAGTTTTATCAGAGCAGAATGAAAAAACAAAGCAGCCAATGGGCACAGTTAAGATCGTTTTTGTTAGCAGAACATGAGAAACCCCAATGCGGCCACTTTCTAGCAGCAAAGGGGGCACAGCTAATCACGAATTGCAGGCAAGCAGGCACTTTCTAACAGCAAAGGGGGCCACTGCTAATCACGAATTACAGGCAAGCAGGCACTTTCTAAAAGCAAAGGGGGCCACTGCTAATCACGAATTACAGGCACACAGGGATTGGTCCAACCCCAATGCTTTTCTAACACACAAAAAACTATGGGATATACTTACGAGGGAATATTTGTTTAAAATTCAGTGGATTACCTATATTCATGAAACATCAAAGGGATTGAATGTGGGGGTTCAGTTAACTAAATCCATGCTCCATATCAAAACATATTTAGGCATCGTCTCAGATGTTCTAAGAGGAAGGTGGCCCTGCCAGAGAGAAGAGTAGGAGCTGATGCGCATCTGGACGTCACATGTTTTGCATTGGATACCTACCACAAGGGGCAGAGTTTTAACATAGTGGTTTTAGATTTAACCTGAACCTAATTGGCCATAATGTGTCTCGTTGGAAGGGAAACATAAACTTAGTTGTGTAATTTTCTTTTTATATTACTACTGAACGCTGGAAAAAAAAGGGTCGACCCCTAATTTTTGTTGCCCGGGGGCTTAAACTGGTAAGCAGGGGATTATCAATAGGAAACAAAGAACGAGTATAGAGCTGCCCCTCCCTCTTGTGTCCCCTCTAACACAAGGGCAGATGTGGAATAAATGATGCACTGAGTCTCACCTAGTCTTTTATGTTACGAAGTATTCACATTTATTTTAAAATATTTCATAATACACGCAAAACACAATTCATGACAACGGAAAACAACTTCAAACACATGTCACATTTAACATAACATTTTTTTCATAGGATACACTGTTCCTAATGATTTAAAGTGCAAACAAGTTGTAATGCATTAAGTTACAATATGTTATGGGAAGTTGTATTACAGATATGAGAGCTGGGTATGGCCTTGTAGGGTTGGTAGTGCATTGCTCCCCTTCCCACCCCTGGATTCTAAAAGGCTGCAGTCTAGGTGCATGCTTGTCAGGGTGTAGGAATGGGACGTGTCAGAAAAGGAGGATATCAAAATATTGTGCCCAATGGTCTGGCATGTGCCCAGGACTGTATCGGTGAACACTGCTTTGTGCAGTGGAGGGTAATGGGTGAGAACAAGAAGAAGGGGGAAGTCTTTTGGACACTCTGTCCGTTCACGCATTTCAATGTATATCTTGTCATGTAACTTCGGTATTATTTGTTGGCCATCCATCCCATGGTAACCTATTCAGATACCCAGCAAAATCCAGGTTCTGTAGGCATAAGACACTGGGTGGTACGGAGCGGAGTGGGGGGTAGGGAGGGTAGGAAGGGAGTAGAAGATCATTAGAAGAAACAAGTGCATACGTTCTATTTATTTATTTTTACATTCATATTGGGCACTAAACCCAGGGGTGTGAAGGCACTAGTTACATTCAGGGTTGTGTGACATGACTGTGAGACATATATGAGTTCAACAGGGTGTGTGTAGGAGGAAACTTAAAGACCTCAAAGGTTACTTAAAGTGCCAGTTTTTCAGCTGTTTTAGTAATGTCCAGTATGATTGTTCCCCTCTCAGCACAGGTGAAAGCGTGTTCCAAAGTTTAACTGCGGTGACTGGGAAGCTGGATGCGCCCGCCCTGGTGAGTCTAAATTTTGGCTGGATGAGATGGTTGGTGTAGGCAGATCTTGAGGGTCTTGAGCATTGTGCTCTGGTAAAATTTTGAGCGAGGTACAAAGGGGCTGTGCTGGAGAGGCATTTGTGGGTGATTGACACCGCCTTGAAGGTGATCCGCTCTTGTGTGGGAGCCAGTGAGCCTAACAGTACTTAGAGCTCCCATGGTGTGAGTGGTCTTTAGAAAGTTCTTGACTTTGAAAGAGTGGTTGGGGTGTCGAACAGGAAATTATATCTTGCCTCCTATACTGTATGAATATATGTATATTGGCCTACGCCAAGCTGCTTTTAAGCCACTTGCGAGGAAATCAGCGTTGCAAGGTCTTGACCTTAGACCAGTGTAAGCAGCCATTTTAGATCTATCCGCCATTTTAGGTTCTCCCTCTTAAAGTCACCCTGTGTTCTGAGATGGTGTAATTCCGAATGCAACATGGCCGTCTTGACCTCTGTGTATAAACTAATGTATAGCTTGCCTGCAGGCTACATGTTGGGGTCATGAACTGAGACGTTGTCCTTCGCTGACCTGTGTGTAGAGGATTACTTGCGCCAACAAAGTTAATCCGCAAGCATATGTTAAACACAATGTATTCAAATACTGAAATGTGAACACTTGCTTCACTATATTGTATAAAACTGTTTAAGAAAGTGATGTAGCATTTCCATGGTTACCCAGGGATTGGCAGGGAACTTGTTATTTAGATATCCTGTTACCCGGGGTATTCATAGCCAGTACTGTAGAGGTTTCAAAGGCTCGTCCACGGCAGGACAAGAATGGTGACACTCCAGCACAGTTCTGGGAGATTAAATCCCTTGTGACATTTTGGGGACAAATAGCAAACTCTGAAGACATCAGGAGACTAGCGAGAGTACTGGAGAGAACCATCAACCGGATCACAGACATACTCTATAATATGACATTAGAACAGAAAGCAGTAAGATTAGTAGCACTTCAGAACCAGATGGCATTAGATGTCATTCTGGCTGAACGTGGTGGAGTGTTGTGTAAATTGGTGGGGTCCGCTTGCTGTGTTTTCGTGCCAGATTCCTCCCCGACTATCTTCAAGGCAATACAGAATCTGCACGTCCTTAGTTCAGAAGTGCATGTTCTCGAGGGAAACTGGGATCTTAGCGCTTGGTTCTGGGACTTCTTGCGATCTTGGGGTTGGAAGGTGCTTTCGGTATTGCTGATCATTTTGGGAATTCTGTTGTTTCTTTGTTGCTGTATACAGTGTTTACCTAGTATATGTTCGATGCTAGGGGGATGTTGCACACAAACAATATGTACAATAGGACACAAGAAAAGAGTTCCAAACAGTATCTGCTGGAAGAGATTTTGATAGACGATCTAATGGCAATAGATATTTCTGACAGTGATTCAGGGTGTATGGATGTTGAGGCGTGGAGTTGTTCGTAAAGTGACCAGAACTAGTTAGCACTTGGCATAGGCCAAAAGGAGGGTTTGTCGAACGGGAAATTATATCGTGCCTCCTATACTGCATGAATATATGTATATTGGCCAACACCAAGCTGCTTATAAGCCACATGCAAGGAAATCCGTGTTGCAAGGTCTTGACCTTAGACCAGTGTAAGCCGCCATTTTAGATCTATCCGCCATTTTAGGTTCTCCCTCTTAAAGTCACCCTGTGTTCTAAGATGGTGGACAATGTCATTCCGAATGCAACATGGCCGTCTTGACCTCTGTGTATAAACTAATGTATAACTTGCCTGCATGAACTGAGACCTTGTCCTTCGCTGACCTGTGTGTAGAGGATTACTTGCGCCAACAAAGTTAATCCGCAAGCATATGTTAAACACAATGTATTCAAATACTGAAATGTGGACACTTGCTTGACCATATTGTATAAAACTGTTTAAGAATGCTTAACATGAAATCCTAAGATATACTGTTGCCATTGAGGCTTGTTAGTTAATACATTAAAGGTAAATCCTAAATGTACAGATGTGCGAACTCGGCACAAACCCTAGATCCGTAATGTATTAAGTTATATTAACTGGGAAATGGGTTGAACATCGTGATTTCGAGGGTATAAAGAGTGTGACTATTCTAATGTACAGTCCCACTCACTGAGCACACCGAACCAAGCTGGAGTTTGCTGTGTTGTACTGAGGGCCGATAGCTATCTGTTGCTTTGTCCTTTGAAACTGTTCAGTATAAAATAAAGATCTTTTGTATGTTCCTTTGTAACCCGCGTTTGGTGTATTTCCTTTTGGGGGTACTCAGCCTCGATATCTTCTTTTTGTTTTCACAGGGGGGGGGGGGCAGAAGGACACATATGCTTGGAAGAAGACATACCATACTCCGATAGGGACTTAGAGGCCCTACAGTGCAGGTGGCCAAAGCCTCTGACCTACTGTGTTCTGCACTAAAATAGAGGGAAAGAGGAAAACAGCTTTTTATGGCTTTTCTTGCAGTCCGATGTACATCCATGCTATGGTGCATTTTTAGCACTGAGTTCTAAGCATCTGAGTGTGTCCTGAGAACATGTTACCTGCACCCTCCGAGAGATTGGCGCTATAGTGTTGTATGTGTTTAAAGTGAAGAAAGGTTGTGCTTGGGCATCTATCAGACTACATTGGGCTTCTTGTACTCAGCCTACACCGTTCACTGTCTGGTGCAATATGCAGAGCACATTGAAGAAAGGAAACCAAGGTGCTTGGAAGCTAATTAGGTGGAGGACGAGGGGCCGGTATAGGACAATGGGTGCTGTGGGATGAGGTTGATTGGGCTCAGCTGCAGTTAGAGTTCTGCCACTGTGCTCTGGCCATGGCAGACTCAGTATATCCTTTGCAGAGGCGCTTCTATATATTGTCTATTTGTATAGTTGAAGTGGTTAGGCAATATGGTTGCCTGGACCACAGGAAAGTGAGGAAAGGAAATATTCAAATGAACGGATCATGTTCAAAGCCATGACCTTGGTCCATCCAAGTATCCATGGGCAATCGTGGCCCAATTAAAAGATCTGATCTTCCTGGATATACCGGGTCGATCATTTGGATCAGAATCTAGGGGCCAGATTGTATGCCCAACATTTAAACGCACAAATGGGCTAGGGAGATCTTTCCAAGTAATGGCAGCCCAAGCATGGAACGGACTACCCAATACCATCACATCACAGTGTAACTATCTGGCTTTCCAGAAGGCCCTGAAGGCAGCCTTGTTTAAATAGATACCACAGCTGTCCTAAGACTAAAGTATTGAAGCATCCAGCCTCTATTATGTTGTCCCCTTGTGTAAATGTCTGCGGGCTTCGGCACAATATAAATGTATACATAAATAAATAAACAAATATTGTGAGGTGGACTACATAATGGCATCCAGATGTTTTAGCATCCCACTGTGGATGGAGGAGGAGTACGGCCATCAACATTTAAAAGCCATTACCACAGGTGCCTTGAAGAAAGATCAATTTATCAAGGTGCAGCAAAGTGGCCATACGGGGCAATGCGGTTACTACTTGGGCTGGGACTTTATGGCCTAAGATATGTTTTTGATGTATGATTGCAAGCATGTGGAACATGTCTTGAGAATTGATATTGGAATGTTGGCAACCTTAAGGCAGTGGGAAAATCATGTTGTTATAGCGCACCGTGTACAGGATTGTCTTTTGTCTATGCCACAAGGCCTTTACACAGCCTAAGTGTGGAAAGGCCTGATGGACTTCCACCAGGCCTTTCCATGTCTATGCTTTCCCTTTCAAGTGTGTGCTCTCGAAGTGTCCCTAGCATACCTGAGAGCAGTGGGGGCCATGTGGATGAGTGGACTGTGTGGTGATCCTTGGAGGAGGAGTTGTCAAGCAGCTAGGCCGAGGAGACTAGCGTGCAGAGATGATGGCATAGCATGTCAAGGTGAAGATGCTGTCTAGCCCCTAGCATGCCTGAGAGCAGTGGGGGCCATGGGGATGAGGAGACTGTGTGGTGATACTTGGAGGAGGAGTTGTCAAGCAGCTAGGCTGAGGAGACTAGCGTGCATAAATGATAGCGTAGCATGTCAAGGTGAAGATGCTGTCTAGCCCCTAGCATACCTGAGAGCAGTGGGGGCCATGGGGATGAGGGGACTGTGTGGTGATCCTTGGAGGAGGACTTGTCAAACAGCTAGGCCGAGGAGACTAGCGTGCAGAGATGATGGCGTAGCATGTCAAGGTGAAGATGCTGTCTAGCCCCTAGCATACCTGAGAGCAGTGGGGGCCATGGGGATGAGGGGACTGTGTGGTGATCCTTGGAGGAGGACTTGTCAAACAGCTAGGCCGAGGAGACTAGCGTGCATAGATGATGGCATAGAATGTCAAGATGAAGATGCTGTCTAGCACCTTGCATACCTGAGAGCAGTGGGGGCCATGTGGATGAGGGGACTGTGTGGTGATCCTTGGAGGAGGACTTGTCAAACAGCTAGGCCGAGGAGACTAGCGTGCAGAGATGATGGCGTAGCATGTCAAGGTGAAGATGCTGTCTAGCCCCTAGCATACCTGAGAGCAGTGGGGGCCATGGGGATGAGGGGACTGTGTGGTGATCCTTGAAGGAGGAGTTGTCAAGCAGCTAGGCCGAGGAGACTAGCGTGCATAGATGATGGCGTAGCATGTCAAGGTGAAGATGCTGTCTAGCCCATAGCATGCCTGAGAGCAGTGGGGGCCATGGGGATGAGGGGACTGTGTGGTGATCCTTGGAGGAAGAGTTGTCAAGCAGCTAGGCCGAGGAGACTAGCGTGCAGAGATGATGGCGTAGCATGTCAAGGTGAAGATGCTGTCTAGCCCCTAGCATGCCTGAGAGCAGTGGGGGCCATGGGGATGAGGAGACTGTGTGGTGATACTTGGAGGAGGAGTTGTCAAGCAGCTAGGCCGAGGAGACTAGCGTGCATAAATTATAGCGTAGCATGTCAAGGTGAAGATGCTGTCTAGCCCCTAGCATACCTGAGAGCAGTGGGGGCCATGGGGATGAGGGGACTGTGTGGTGATCCTTGGAGGAGGACTTGTCAAACAGCTAGGCCGAGGAGACTAGCGTGCAGAGATGATGGCGTAGCATGTCAAGGTGAAGATGCTGTCTAGCCCCTAGCATACCTGAGAGCAGTGGGGGCCATGGGGATGAGGGGACTGTGTGGTGATCCTTGGAGGAGGACTTGTCAAACAGCTAGGCCGAGGAGACTAGCGTGCATAGATGATGGCATAGAATGTCAAGATGAAGATGCTGTCTAGCACCTTGCATACCTGAGAGCAGTGGGGGCCATGTGGATGAGGGGACTGTGTGGTGATCCTTGGAGGAGGACTTGTCAAACAGCTAGGCCGAGGAGACTAGCGTGCAGAGATGATGGCGTAGCATGTCAAGGTGAAGATGCTGTCTAGCCCCTAGCATACCTGAGAGCAGTGGGGGCCATGGGGATGAGGGGACTGTGTGGTGATCCTTGGAGGAGGACTTGTCAAACAGCTAGGCGGAGGAGACTAGCGTGCAGAGATGATGGCGTAGCATGTCAAGGTGAAGATGCTGTCTAGCCCCTAGCATACCTGAGAGCAGTGGGGGCCATGGGGATGAGGGGACTGTGTGGTGATCCTTGGAGGAGGACTTGTCAAACAGCTAGGCCGAGGAGACTAGCGTGCATAGATGATGGCATAGAATGTCAAGATGAAGATGCTGTCTAGCACCTTGCATACCTGAGAGAAGTGGGGGCCATGGGGATGAGGGGACTGTGTGGTGATCCTTGGAGGAGGACTTGTCAAACAGCTAGGCCGAGGAGACTAGCGTGCATAGATGATGGCGTAGAATGTCAAGATGAAGATGCTGTCTAGCACCTTGCATACCTGAGAGAAGTGGGGGCCATGGGGATGAGGGGACTGTGTGGTGATCCTTGGAGGAGGAGTTGTCAAGCAGCTAGGCCGAGGAGACTAGCGTGCAGAGATGATGGCGTAGCATGTCAAGGTGAAGATGCTGTCTAGCCCCTAGCATACCTGAGAGCAGTGGGGGCCATGGGGATGAGGGGACTGTGTGGTGATCCTTGGAGGAGGACTTGTCAAACAGCTAGGCCGAGGAGACTAGCGTGCATAGATGATGGCATAGAATGTCAAGATGAAGATGCTGTCTAGCACCTTGCATACCTGAGAGAAGTGGGGGCCATGGGGATGAGGGGACTGTGTGGTGATCCTTGGAGGAGGACTTGTCAAACAGCTAGGCCGAGGAGACTAGCGTGCATAGATGATGGCATAGAATGTCAAGATGAAGATGCTGTCTAGCACCTTGCATACCTGAGAGCAGTGGGAGCCATGGGGATGAGGGGACTGTATGGTGATCCTTGGAGGAGGAGTTGTCAAGCAGCTAGGCCGAGGAGACTAGCGTGCAGAGATGATGGCGTAGCATGTCAAGGTGAAGATGCTGTCTAGCCCCTAGCATACCTGAGAGCAGTGGGGGCCATGGGGATGAGGGGACTGTGTGGTGATCCTTGGAGGAGGACTTGTCAAACAGCTAGGCCGAGGAGACTAGCGTGCATAGATGATGGCATAGAATGTCAAGATGAAGATGCTGTCTAGCACCTTGCATACCTGAGAGAAGTGGGGGCCATGGGGATGAGGGGACTGTGTGGTGATCCTTGGAGGAGGAGTTGTCAAGCAGCTAGGCTGAGGAGACTAGCGTGCATAGATGATGGCGTAGCATGTCAAGGTGAAGATGCTGTCTAGCCCCTAGCATACCTGAGAGCAGTGGGAGCCATGGGGATGAGGGGACTGTGTCGTGATCTTTGGAGGAGGAGTTGTCAAGCAGCTAGGCCGAGGAGACTAGCGTGCATAAATGATAGCGTAGCATGTCAAGGTGAAGATGCTGTCTAGCCCCTAGCATACCTGAGAGCAGTGGGGGCCATGAGGATGAGGGGCCTGTGTGGTGATAATGGAGGAGTTGGCATGCAGCTAGGCCGAGGAGACTAGCGTGCATACATGATGGCGTAGCATGTCAAGGTAAAGGAGCTGTCTAGGGCTTGATGGTACACCATTATTCTGCATCTTCCTGGCGAAGTATGGCTTTGCAAGTGGTACTGGCAAGACAAAATCTTTCTGTCTAGGGCCAGTCGGAAAGGACTTGCAAGCTTTCAGCCTCTTCCTTTGGTTGCAACACCGGGCAACCATTTTTGTGGTGGGAAAACCTCCTTCTCCTCCAGTGAGCTGAGTCTTCCAGAATTGATGCCAGGCCAGAGGAGTCTGAACCACCGAGTTTGTGTCCACGATAACCTTTTGGAGACAGTTTATTCTGACTTGGGAATTTCCAGATACAGCCAGAAGATGGGAGGTGATTACCCTGTGCCCGGTGCATTGGTTGGCCCATGCCGCTCAGGTTGCAATGAGAAGATGTCCAGGTTACTCCCCTAGTCAGTGCCCTGTAAGGTATATATACTACTGTAAACACATGTATCTTTCTCACTGTCTGTCTCTCTGATTCTCTCACAAACTCTAACTAGCTCTCTGTTTTTGTCTATTCTCTCTCTTTCTCACACACATGATGTATTAGGCACACCCCATTAGACTGTTCTTCCCTGCTCTCAGCCTCCTACGCCAGGAATGCACACTGAAGGATTGCCTTGGGTACCACTCTTATGCTAGGAATGTACACTGACGGATTGCCTTGGGTACCGCTCTTACACTAGCAATGCATACTGAGGGATTGCCTTGGATACCGCTCTTATGCTAGGAATGTACACTGACGGATTGCCTTGGGTACCGCTCTTACGCTAGGAATGCACACTGAAGGATTGCCTTGGGTACCACTCTGTGGTGGTCAGCTCATTAAAGGGTTGGGCGCTTCTTTGGATGTCCTTTTTGCTGTTGTGCCTTAGCCACCTGATAAGCCTGAGGAATGAGTTGCACAATGCTACCTGCATAATACACATGCCAGAAGATATTGGGGACCCCACTCTTAAGAGGCCCCTACATTATCCAAGGGGTTTTACATGTCTGTTGATGATGGTAATGTAGAAAAGACAAACAAGTTCCCAATGCGGGAACTCACGTCCCCTGCAGACTATCGTATGTCTGGAGTACCACACCAACAATTCATCATTTAAGTACACTGTAGTTAAGTGATTGTATCACATATTATGGAGAGAGGACAATTTAGACGAGAAACAGTTAAGAAAAGATAAGCTTTCAATCAGTTTAGGTCACAATAACCATCTTCTTTTTATTCATGATGTTGTAGTCAAAGGGGGCCCAACGCATTTCGAGTGTTGCACACTCTTCAACAGGGGCAATTCAATTTCTAGAAAAGGATTATGCAAAGAAAACAATAATACATTCAATCGCATCGAAAAATATACCAAAAGCATTGTAAGCCTAAAACCTTTTCACAGCAAATACATAGATTAAAGAGACATCATGCAAATAATTGATTTGCTCCAAGCCAACAGAATGCCAAGAACTATTGGAGCCCGTGTTTCAGTATATTTGTGCCTAACCACTAAAAATATCAGTGAAGGGTTGATTAAGTCACAAGTACTCATAATGGCTCGAGTCAAAGACATGTGATGCATCAAGTAGGGGAGCCTGATAGGTGACAATGTTGTGGATAAGCTGGCGTAACCAGATTAAAGGTAGCAAACACTGGGAGAGAAATAATTAATCTAACCTTGTGTCCTTTTTCTTTAAACATTGTTTAGGATACATCTATTCAAACTGCTTTATCCGTCTCCGGGAGGAGAAATGCGTTCATACGGCGGGTAGAACACTCTATTGTGCAAGCAGGTCCCTGTGTGCAAGAGGGTAACCATCAGTAACAATTTGGACTGAAAAGATTAACTTTTATAATCTGAAAAAGTAAGAAAGCCCATAACTCACAGTTATGTCTAGGAAGTCTTTAACATGGAGGCTCTGCTAAAGATAGTGAGTGAGTGGAAGATGGTTACTGGTCCTGAGGTAGTCAAGGGCACAATCTGAAGAGAGAGGGGTAGGGTTAGGGAAGTGAGTAATGATGACAACTCGCAGCCAAGCGTCATTGTTCAGTTTAAAAGAATGGGCAATGTTGCATCAGTAAGTGACGAGTTCTTACCTCAAGAGAGCGGCGCTGCAAGATGGAATCAGGATCCCCTGGAGGATGTCTGACTCCATTTGCAGCGTCACATCCATTTAAATATGGTCATAGCTGGTGACGTCAGCATGTACTGGGCGCGTGTGTCGTGTTGTATGGAGTTGGATCGTAACTGACAACGGATGATAGTATAAACAGATTACTGAAAAAGATAAGAAGAAGCGGAAACACATTTGTCTATGTAATGCTCCAACTATGGAGCATTTTCCTAAAAAAGAAGGAAACTTAGGAAGCGTGACGGCTAGTGTTTACATCGTGACCTCACTACGCTGGCAAGCGAGCAACGTCACATGTAAACAACAGGTCCCTAATTCTCTTTGATCGAAAGGATTGCTGTAATAAAGCCATTAACCCCCATGAAGATGGTAATGTAATCATTGATTGATTGATTTATTTATAAAGCGCTTTGCACCAAAGCGCTGTACATTGGAACAACAAATACACAGAAATTACAACAAATAACAATGTGAGCAAAAATTACATCATGAATCATTCCATAAAACAGTGTAAAGAGCAATTACCTGAGAGGGGGGGAAGTGGAGTGGGAGTTGGAGTGCTGAGGGGACCATGAGAAGGATTGAATGAATGTAGAAGGAAGGGAGAGAGAGTGTAAAAGGAGAGGGGAGAGAGGAATTGAAGAGGTGAAATCAGGGGGGGAGCTGAGAGGGCACAGGGGCCTTCACAGAGGGGAATGGAGAAGAAGGGATTTAAGGGAGGTGCGAAATGAGGTGGGGGTGGTGGAAGAGCGGATTGGGAGGGGGAGAGAGTTCCAGTGCAGAGGAGCAAGAAGATGTAAAGAGCGGAACCGAGAGGAAGCGCAGGGGGAAAGGGGTACAGTGAGAAGATAGTGGTCAGCAGAACGAAGGGAGCGAGAGGGGGAGTATAAGGAGAGAAGGGAGGAGAGATAAGGAGGAGCAAGACCATGGAGGGATTTGAAAACAAGGCAGAGAAAGTGGAATTTTAGTTGTAGGTGGAAAGGTAGCCAGCCAAGGTGAGAGAGCGAAGAGGAGATAGAATCACGGGGGGTAAGGAGACAAAGGGTACGAATAGTAGAGTAGTATATGGATTTAAGAGGGGCAAGATGAGAAGAGGGAAGTCCGAAGAGTAGAGTGGAGCAGTAGAAGAGGCGGGAAAAGATGAGTGAGGAGACTAGGAGTTTAGTAGCATGGAAAGTGAGGGAGGGATGAATTTTGCGAATGTTATAGAGGTGGTATCGGCAGGAGCGGGAGGTGAGTGAAATGTGTTGCGAGAAGTTGAGAGAGAAGTCCAATAGAATGCCTAGATTGCGAGCATGGGTGGAGATAGGAAGATCAGAAGGAGGAAAATTGATAAAAGGGGGAGGAGGGGGAGGGGGAAGAGTATTAGAGGGGAAGAAAAGGACTTCGGTTGTCTCGGTGTTGAGAGAGAGAAAGCGGGAGGACATCCAGTTCTTAATGGCTGTGAGACAAGAGAAGAGTTTAAGATGGATGTCAGGTGTGAAGGAGGAGAAAGAGAGAAAGATTTGAGTATCATCCGCATAGAAATGATGGGAGATGCCAAAGGAGGAGATAACAGGGGCAATGAGGGAGGTGTAGAGAGAGAAGAGGAAAGGACCAAGTACAGAGCCTTGAGGAACACCGTAAATTAGAGGGAAGGAAGGAGAGGACTGACCTCCCCATGAAACAGCAAAGGAACGGGCGCAAAGGTAAGAGGATAGCCATTTTAGAATAGGGCCTCTGAACCCGAAGGAGGAGAGAGTCTGGAGCAAGAGTGGGTGATCGACAGTGTCAAAAGCAGCAGAGAGATCAAGGAGAATAAGAATAGAGGATTGCTTAGAATGACGAGCAGTAAGGAGCGAGTTGAGAATGGAGGTGAGAGCAGTTTCAGTGGTTTAGGACAGAAGCCAGATTGAAAAGGAGGAAGTAGAGAAGAAGTAGAGACGAAGGAAGAGAGTTGAGAGTAGGCAAGTCGTTCAAGGATTTTAGAAAGGAAAGGCAGAAGAGAGATAGGTCTGTAGTTAGCAGTGAGCAATGGATCTGCAGAGGGTTTCTTAAGAATATGAATAATCGTTGCATGTTTGAAAGCGGAGGGAAAGGTAGATGAGGAGAGACAGGAGTTGAAGAAAGTGGTGAGGTAAGGGACAATGAGAGGGTAGATTTTAGGGATGAGAACAGAGGGGAGAGGGTCAGAGGGGGCGGACGTGGGATGGGCTTTGGATAGAAGGGAGGAGATATCAGAAGGGGAAACAGATGAGAAGACAGACATGGTGGAAGATGGGGGAGAGGGGAGAGGAGAGAAGGAGTCAGAGAGGGAGTTAATTTTTTGCCTGAGAGAGATGATTTTGGAGGAAAAGTAGTTGGCAAAGTCAGAGGGAGAAAGAGTGGAATTGGATGAGGGATCAGGAGTGGGATGAGAGAAAAGACGGGAAAGAGTTTGAAAAATCCGCCGAGGATGAGTGGCTTAAGACTGAAGAAGGTTAGAATAGTACGAGGATTTGGCAGTTGCAAGACAAGAATTGTAGAGTGCATGGTAAGAGAAGTAAGAGGTTTGATTAGAAGGCGAGGGAGTTTTGAGCCAAAGTCTTTCGAGTCGCCTGAGAAGGCGCTGCATAGAGCGGGGATGTGAAGTAAGCCAGAGTTGAGAAGGTTTATGAGTAGGGCGGAAGAGAGAAGTGGGGTAGAGTTGGTCTAGGGCAGTGGTGATAGAACATGAAAGGGAGGAGAGAGAGCATCATCAGGAGAGAGTAGTGCAAAGTCTTGGTGAGATGGAAGAGAAGAAGAGCAAGTGTGGAAGAAGAGGGTAGGATCGAAATTATGCAGGTCGCGACATGAGTAGATTGACGGGGAGGGATTAGTATTAGTGGAGGGTGAGAGAGGAGAAAGGGAGAATGAGAGTAAGGCATGGTCAGAGAGATAAACAGGAAGAGAAGAGACAGGGTAGGCAGGATAGGAGGAGTTAAAGATGAGGTCAAGAGTGGAACCAGAGGAGTGCGTAGGGGATGAAGGAAGCGGGGAGAGGAGGTAGGAATCAAGGATGGAGAGGAGGGGAGAGGATTGGGGGGAAGAAGGAAGATGAATATTAAAGTCGCCAAGTACAGTAAGAGGAGAGGGGGAGGGAGAAATACATGAGAGGAAATGATCTAGGTCTTCAAAGAAGGAGGAGAGAGGGCCAGGGGGACAATAGATGATCAGGAAGGAAATAGGATGGGGAGAAGAGAAAGACTTGTAGAGGAATTCAAAGGAAGGGAAGGAGGGGAGAATTGGAGAAGAAGAGGAGGAGCTGAATTTGGAGTGGTACAGGAGACCGACACCACCTCCGTGGCCAGAGGGGCGAGGGATATGGAAGAAAGAGGAAGAGGAGGTCGTGAGGGAAGCGGGGACAGAGGTGTTATGAGGAGGAATCCAGGTTTCAGTGAGGCAGAGGAAATGGAGGTTGAGACGGAAGAATAGATCAAGGGTAGCAGCGGCTTTGTTACAGATGGATCTGGCGTTCCATAGAGCAATGTTCATGAGGGCAGCATGTTTAGCAGTGGGGGGCTCTCAAGGTTGGCCAGTTGCTGGCTTCGTGTATGGCAGCAGCAGCATCCAAGCCCAGATCCAAGGAGTGGGCTCCCGGGGCTGAATCGGGTGCACGGATGTCCAAGTGGATGCCGCCGGCGCAGGTAGTGCAGTGGTAGAAGTAGTAAATGTTGCTCTTTACTTTTGGGGTGACTGGTTGTCTTGATCAGGCCCCCGGGCTCCGCGTAAAGGAGAAGAGGGTCGTTGAGCGGGGCGCCGCAGAGGGGACACCCAGTGCTGCCCCGTTTCGTCTTGACACGGGAGGTGGAGGATCCAGGGGGACCTGAGGCACGGTCACAGGCTCAATCGTACTAGTGAGGAGAAGGAGGTGTCGGCGAGGAGGCACCTCCGCATAGCAGGCAGGATACCTAAGGCCGCCTCATCTCCACCCGGACACAGGGATGGTGAGACAAAAGGAGGTGCCCAACGCTGAGTCCACAAGTAGTAGCAAGCACACCAGGGCCCTATGGAGAGAAGGGGAGGGCCGGTGTGCGAGCAGAGTACGCAGGAGCGGCAGAGCACCAGAAGTAGCATAATGGATAATCGCAGGCTTAGCCAAATCCCGCGTAGTGCTGAAGGCGTACAGAGGGCTGAGTGTAATGCAGAGGCCTCAGGACGCAGTGATGCAGATTAGCCGGGATAACATGCGAGGAAGAGGAGGCTCCGAACCCCGCGGAGTGTAGAAGGGACTCCGAGGGCCGTGTTTAAGCAGCAATGTGGACGCAGGCACAGCCGAATCCAGTGTAATGCAGACGGTGCATCGGTGCCGGAGTGAAGCGCAGAGGCCCCAGGAAGCAGCAATTCAGGTCCGCTGGGATCGCACGCAGGAGGAGGAGGCTATGGACCCGTGAAGTGAAGAGAGGGCTCGGAGAGCCGTGTGGAGGCAGCTATGTGGAGGAGGCCCCGGGAAGCGAAGGAAGAAGGAGGGGGCTCCGAGGGCCGTGTGGCGCCCGGCGGTCCAGAGAGACTCAGAAGAAGGACAGAAGCTGGCTCCGTGGACAGCAGCAGCCGCACCCGTAGTCGTGTCCCCCTTGACCTCCATTCTTAGACCTGGCCACTGATTTTGTGTTTTCCAATGGCCCCATTCCCTACTGAATTATCATGTCCTTAGTTTAAAAAAATTCCAATGTTACTGCTGTGGGCATATAACATGTTTATGTGCATCAATGAATTAAAACACTTGTGCTTCATAGGGATTCTCAGCTGTCACCAAATGGCAGCTGCTATGAGTAATGCGTCTTGATTGCGCCCCCCATTGTAGTAGTATGTGTAGTGGGTTGCAGTGTCAGTAGGTGTCCTTGCTGAATCTTGACCATTTTATCTATAATTGTCTCTTAGATGTAGAGTGTCCATAGAAAATGTACATTTGTTTATGTCTTCGGGTGTAATCTAAAAGTACATCAATCACTTCAACTGCGTCCTTGCAAGTATGTCAGAGACAACACACGCCTTGCGCTCCTTGCCTCTGGTGCCCTGGATAGGGAGGCGTGTAGGGGTGAATGCAGGACAAGGAGAGGATAGGGGAGAGGATAGGGCACCCTAACCTCTTCTCGCCTGCCTGTGGAGGAAAGTACTCGCCATTGCCACCACCCACATCCTCTTTGCCACACCCATTATCGCCCACCAATAGCAAGGGCTTGAATGAAAATCACAGCTCATATGATAGATTATTTATAACGCGCTTAATACCCAGAGGTTTCTAAGCGCGGATGCGGGGATCGAACCTGTGGTGCTCCGTGTTATCTTGCTTCCAAGGCGAGCCCCCGAGCTATCCTCCCGGGACATTTATCATGCAATGGGGATGTCTATCACACACACAACACTGCCCTGTTGCCATGTGTACCACACGCTTTCCATGTGGTATCGGAGACCCTGAGGCTGCCATAGAAGCAGCTGATCCAACTCTTTGTATCTGTGTGCAATGATCCCACAAACTAAACTGAACAGACTCAACAAGAAGAGTGTATGGGGTTGCTGTCGGTACTCTTGTTCAGAGAGGAATTGCCATAGCATTTCGCTGCTGGACTGCCCATGTGGGCGGGACAAAGACTGATATGCAAATGGAAATTTCCCATCTGTGAAAGGTACAGTGGGCAAAAAGCGTGTGCTGCAAACTCTCATCTCAGAACAGGTTAACATGCCATGTTCTTTCTGGAGAGGAGCGCCTGCTACCTTTTTGAAATATGAACAAGAAGAGGTCTGTAGTTGTGCCAGCTAAGCACTTTACATTGTAAAACCTTTCCTCTTTGAATTTTTGATTGTAAGCACTATAATGCAACCGATAGTGCCCTTACACTGACCCTTCTCCCACACTGACATTAACCCAATGTGCCTCCCAGCCCATTCGTAATCTGCCCCCACACCAAGAGAACTACCTCGCTCTCACCTAGTCTGCTGCGGCCCCCCTCCCCAAGGCACATAACAGACCTGCAGCCCCCCTCTCCAAGGCACATAACAGTGTGCAGCCACCAGACACCTCCCCGACCGGGCCACCTACAGTCCCACCAAATACGCTTCCACCATGCCATGCCAGCTAGAGAACTGCCCGACATCCACCAATTGTACCCCAATCGCCCAGCAGCACCTTCAGTATACTCCACATGTCCATCAAGTAAGTGCCATCCACCCAACAGTGCCTTCCACAGTGTTACCCCCAGTGTACCTCAAAAGCTAAACCCATCAGTGTACATAGAACTACTTACAGTATATTCCCATGGCCAACCACAGTGGCGTACATGTGGATTTCCACCCTGCCATACTATCCAAAATACAATAAGCAGTGCCACCTAATGCACTCCAACAGTGCCCTTCAACTTCTAATACCACTTGCAGCCAACTCCCACAAACACGTCCGCTCACAGTGCAGACTTCAGTGTGTTCCAACAGGGCATAGCTATCTTCCTCTCCTTCTCTAACCCCAGGGGAGTCATTTCGGGGTCGCCAGGGTTTGCACCTGTGACCCCTGAGGGCTCTCTTGCTACCTCTGTGGTCTCCCTTGCCCCCCTAAACAAGTTTTTTTTTTTTTTAAATCTTTTTTTTAAATTGAGTCTCCTGAGTTGTGGCCAGCAGCATGTGGTTCTGTGTTTCTTGAGTCACTCGCTTTCTGATAGCTATAGCCGGTAAGATAGCTCAGTGGGTTGACCGCTTGCTGCTGCATTGTGCATGTGGTCTGCGGGTTGCAGCTTTGGCTCCCAGCAAGGTCAACGCAGCCTTTCATCCTGCTGAGATTGATAAATGAGTACCAACACAGGTTGGGTGATATTGTATGTATATTTGTTCTATAAGAAGCGATTACGCGTAAGTGCTATATAATAACACATCACTATCGGTGGCCTTGGACGTCTGCTTGCATTCACAGCAATTTGGCAAATGGGCTTATACGCGCTGATCTTAATAATAGATATGATGATCCATTCTTGTATGAAATGTATAACACTTTATAGTGATATCGTAACCATGTTTTTCGTAGTGTACTTAGAAACAATGCTATGTGATGCAACTGTTTTGTCAAGTCGTGTTCCATCGCTTCCTGTGATGTAACTACGGGGTGGGATCAAATGACATCACTTCCTATGATGTCAACAGAGGTCAAGGGCCGTGTGATGTCCCTGGCCTTTTGGTGAAATGGCGTCAATGTCTAACCCCTACCTAATTTCTCTTTTTCCACCTTGCCACCACCCTAAATTCCCATTTGACGTCCGATCTCACTCCCACACTCTTCAACCCTTTCCCTTTTCATTTCTTTCTTTCACTCTCACTCCCACTATCAATCTGCCTTCCTCTTACTCTTTCCCTCTCACAAACCCCCTCTGTCTTTCCTTCTCCATCCTTGGGCTCAGCCCTGCTCCTTTGTTCTCTCCACCCATTCCCTGTCTCTTCCCTCTATATGCATGTCTCTCTCCCTTCCTCTTCTCCTCTCTGCCTTGTCTCTCCTTGCCTCTTTCTTGCCTGATCTCAGGGTTCCTAGGTACTGCTGCTCCTGGCGTTTGTACATGATTTTGGTTTCTGTGGTTTATGTTAGGAATACCCATTCAGTTGTTGTTGATGGGTTCAGTGGGTAATTGATAGGGGTTTGTTTAGTCATTAATAATAGATTCTCCCTGATGACCCATGGCTGATCATTAGTAGTCCTACTGCATGGATGATAGTTTGTGTTTCAGAATCGTTTTACCTCAACTTTGTGACCCTCTCGCTTCTACGTTTATCACAAACGTCCATAGTGCAACGTGATCTGCAGGCTCAGACAATCGACTAAAGTATAATCATGCAGGCCTGCACAGTTTAAAAGCAAACATATGCAATAATGCAAACTGAGAGAGCCTGCGAGGAACAATGTGAAGGGGCGAGAGACATAAAGTGAACTAAAATTGCCTTCACAGTGTCACATACATTTACTTCCCTGCATGGACGTCATTCCACCAAAATGCCAGGGGTAGTGGGAGTGATATCACATGACCCTGGACCTCTGATGCCATCACAGACAGTGATGTCATTTGACCCCATCCAGAAGTGACATCACGGGAAGCGATGGAACACAACCGTTTACCCAGAAGCGTTACCAGGGGGAACCTGGGGGGCTTTGCCCTGGGTTTTCAGGTTGTAGCCCCAGATAGAAGCCCTGGGGCTACAACCGAAAGGCTTTCTAGCCCCGAGTCCCACCAGTCCCGACATTAGCTTAGCCCCAGATATTTTCCAGAGCTAGCAACACCCCTGCATTTACCCCTTGACAAAACAGGAAGTGGCATCACATAGCATTGTTTCTAAGTACACTACGATAAATATGGTTACAATATCACTGTAACATGATATTCAATTCATACAAGAATGCATCACCATATGTATCGGCAGAAAAAAACATGCTATAACTGCAACTTGTGGAAAGCAAAATACATAGTCCGAAATGGATGCTTATTCTACTCTAAATGCTTTTTGGAGGATGTTGTCTGCATTGTGAATTTGAAGTGTTTAAGAACAGACTAAATCAGCGACTCATCCCCTGAAGTGTGCCTGAAATAAACCTTTAATGAGTCTAGCAATTGTTGCATGGAATTCTAGAAATACAGATAGCTCAAATACCCATGTGGCATTGGCCACAGGCCAGGAGCTGCAAAGGTTTAAAAAAAATGTTTTTGGGGGAGCAAGGGAGATCACATGGGTAGCAAGGGAGACCTCAGAGGTCACAACTGCGACCCCTGGTGATCCCTAAATGAGGTCCCTGTTTCCCTGTGGCAGAAGGCATCGGGCCCCTTCATTCTAACATTTGGCAAGCAGTGATCAAGCCCAGTGGTTTGTAACCAAATTAAACAGGGTTCCACACATAGGGCCTCATTACACGGTAGGCGATGAACCATGGCGCAGTTAGCGCCATGGTTCATGCCGGTAAAATACCGGCACCGCCTTGGTGGAAAGGGGAATTAGCGCCCCATTCCAAGGTTGGAGGGTGGTAATTCCCCCTTCCACCATTGCCCTTCCCCATTCCCATTTTTGCCCCATAGGGCATACTGGGAATGGGGAAGGTGCTAATTACGGTACCGCAAATTGCGGTACCGTAATTATCTCCCTGGGTCCCTTTGCGGGTTGGTTTTTAACGCCTGCAAAAAGCAGGCGTTAAAATCCCCAACCCGCAAAGGGACCTCGTAGTAAGGCGGTAAGGATTTACCGGTACCAGTAAAATACCGGTACTGGTAAATCCTTACCGCCTACCGTGTAATGAGGCCCATAGTTTTTTTTATAGATAAATATCGCCTCATCATTTTCCAGTTGATTACTTTCATTTTCAGCAGTTCGGTATGAAATAAGAAAGCATATCTTGTTTACAATTTTTCTGGTGTCAGGCCCCAATGCATTAGGAATATGACACCAGGGGAAAAACCCTAATAGCCTCAATTCATCTGAAAAAAATGTCAACCATCTAACAGATCACTAGATATGACACTCCCACTGCATGTCGAGTCTCAGAAGCATAGAAGTTGCCTTTGACACCCAAAACAACAAACGTTTTGATCATATATATATATATTTATATATATATATTTATATATATATTTATATATATATATATTATAGTGCACTATAGTTGAGTATCAAGTTCCAATGGAAACCCGAAAACTGAATCGCTAATAACCTTTGACTTGCATGATGGATTTGACTGATATTTTTGAAACAAAAGGTTTGTCACAGCCCCCGCCACCCCTCAGCAATGGCAGATCTGCTAAAAAATAAAATAAAAAAAATCAAGAAATCGAATAAATGCTGTTTTCTGGCCTACTCCCATTGTTTTTCCGTAGAGAAAAAGTCCAAATCGCTGGGCAGTGCACAGCAAATCCCACTGGACAGAAATGAACCCGATATTAAGCAATTTGGCCACGATGCGTTGACTCAATTTCCAGGGGTCTGGAGTTGTTCTGGCGAGTAGTTGTTAAAATATTTGACGGATAAGGGGTGGCCCCTTATCCCAAAATGATAGCTATATATGTGTCCCACAATTCATTAGCGAGGCACTTTAGAAATGAAAAAGCTGCAATTTTGTTCCTAATTCGAGAGATAACCATGGTTATAACAGGTATAACCAGGGTTAGCCAAAAATGAAAAAAGTGGAAAAAATGACATTTGGAAGAGGAAAACGAATCAAAGGGCAACAGGCTGGTGGTGGGGAGGGAAAAATATGAGACCATGAGAAATTGGGGAGTTGGGGGGGTTCAGGGCACCAAGTTCAGAGCTTGAATGTTTTCACATAACCTGGGCTGTACTGGGAATAACCGGGATTATAGGAGAAAATGGGATCGGCAATGAAAGTGTTTCACATGAAAATAACCAGTGTTATTTTCATGTGTTTATGGATAACCAGGGTTATTTGTAGTGCATTGCAAATATAAGCGCGGCTCTGGGAAAAAAAGGTTTTTAAAAAAGAGAGAGTTAACAAATTAAATTAATTAAAAAAAGAGGAATTTTACAGCTAGAGTGAGGTGGGGGCAGTGGGTGTGGCCTAAGGACATGGGCACTGGGTTACTTTAAGAAACCAAATAGTGCAATATGGAAAGTGAACACAGTGGAAGGCTCTGGCCACTGGCCATGGCTGAAGGCCTGGCTAGTGGGCCCAACGAAACCTATTGGGGCAACATGTCAAGGGGTGCACTATGGAACGTGGACACGGACAAAGGCTGCGGCCACTGGACTTGGCCAAAGGCCATGGCTAGTGGGTCCAGAAGAAACCTAGTGATGTGGCACGGGAGTGTTTTAAAATATACAGCGAGCCTGAAAAACATGCATAGTGGGTCCAAAAGAAACATACTGGGAGAACATGTCCAGTGGACATGGCTAGTGGCCCATAGAAAAGTATGGTATAACAAAACCTTTGAAATTCACTGAAAAAACCTTGGTTAACGTGCAGTTACGTTGCACCAGATTAAACACAACAAAACCCTTGAAATTCAGCTGTTGTGGGGCGTCATGAGCAGCTTAACTCAGTGCAGTCCCATTGCAAAGCCCATGAGCACATACATATTATAAGAGAAGGCATTCACAATGTCATACAGAATGGCATTATGGGGGACATAACATTATGGGGGACATCAACGGGAGCGGGCAGAGTTAAGCTGGCCATGACTTCCCACATCTGCTGAATTTCATGGGTTTTGTTGCATTAAATCGCTGCAACTTAACTTCACCTTAACTAAGTTTTTTTTAGTGAATATATATATACTTTGTTGGTAACAATTGGCTTGGCGGATGTGTTTCAGGTTTTGCAAAGTGTTCAAAATGTAAATGTTTGTGTCCATGCGCATGTACAAAAGACGTACATTCGTCCAATCACTGCAAAAGTTTGTGTGATCAAACAGTTGATTAATTGCGAGACCTCCTTTGTAGTTTATGTCCTTTGCTGCCCATGTCAGAAGTGGTATGTCGGCAGTACTACCTGCAAATTGAAATTGAGAATACTTCAACACCTAAGGACCATACAAAATTTGTATCCAGCGTACCTGATGGCAAAACATTTCAAGGAAGAACATGCCAATAATTTCCAACAATTGACTTTTTTCGCAGTAGCACACATTCTTAAAAATCCAAGAGGGGGCGACCGTGTGCTAAAATTGCGACAGTATATTTTTGATTTTGACACCAAAGTGCCTAGGGGACCTAATGTTGATGAGGAACTGTATAGTTCTTTAGGTGTATAATTAAATGAAGGATGTTTTCTTTAGGCTATTTTTAAATAATGTTTTTTCTCAATTATGTTGGTTGATATTGTGTGAATTTTTCTGCTGACCATTGGTTGCAGGATCACTGCTTCCTGTAGGCTTCCATTGTTATATATGGCAGCCTTTTCGTTTCAATGGATATGACATGTGGAGCTTTACATGTATTCACATGCTTATAATTGGGTGGTACAGAACGTGGGTGTAGTGGGAGTTTTAAATGCTCAGGGAGTACCAGTTTTGGGGTGGGTTGATTCTCTTTACCCAGGGTCACATAATGAGGTTCTGTGACTTTGCTTATGGGCATCCTGGCATGTGTCTTAGGCTATACTAGTTGTCTGTTAATATTTTATTTGGGGGTTTACAAAATGTATGTATCATTCATATTGGTTTTTTTATCAATTGCCTATGAATCTGTTAGCCTTTGCAATTTTAGATTTTGCTATTTCTGTATAGCATCATGATATGCAATTGCACTTTAGTTTGCTGATTTGCATTAATCATCGGACCACTGATTATGGAGATTGCGTAGGCAGTGTAATAGTTGCAAGCACTACCACTTTCTTGTTGTTAAACATTTGGCTATCTATTCTATTATTGTCTTGCTTGCCTATGTATATGCTGATACATTTGTCAGCCTTTGCAATTTTAGATCTTGCATTTTTGCACTAGCATTACAGGATGCACTTGCACTTTATTTTTGCTGCTTTGCATCAAACACCTTACCATTGTGGTCGGATGACACATAGGGCCTCATTACACGGAAGGCGGTAATGGTTAACGGCCACCGTTAATGGTAACGGTGACCGTTAACCATTACCGCCTTACTACGAGGTCCCTTAGCTGGTTGGTGCTTTAACGCCTGCTTTTTGCAGGCGTTAAAAACCAACCCGCTAAGGGACCTTGGAGCTAATTACGGCACCGCAAAATTGCGGTGCCGTAATTAGCGCCTTCCCCATTCCCATAGAGCCCTATGGGGCAGAAATGGGAATGGGGAAGGGCAATGGCGGAAGGGGGATTTACCGCCCCACCAACCTTGGAATGGGGCGGTAAATCCCCTTTCCGCCAAGGCGGTGCCGGTATTTACCGGCATGAGCCAGGGCGCTAATAGCGCCATGGCTCACCGCCTTCCGTGTAATGAGGCCCATAGGCTCTGTAATAACTAGCATCAGCACTTTATTGTGGTTAAATGTTGGCTATCCATGAATGTATTTTATTATTGATTTTTGCAATTTGCACATGAATTTTATGTAAACCTACCTTCCCCAGTCTGCAGACACTGTTACATTGCCATTGTTCTTTATTAGCAATGTTTGATTTTGAATTCCATTACATGGATATTTACACTGACCAAATTGAGTTTTCCCATTTTGGGTTCTCGCCAGTCCTTTCTGACTTCTTTTTGCTAGTCTACCCCTTTGTATGTCTTGTCCACCTGTTTTATTGTCTCTTTCACTGTGATGGGCTAAGGACTTTTGATTAATTTATGTATTCATTGGTATGGCAATGGTGCTGCATTTAGTGGCTTACTATTTATGTAATTCAAACATGTCTGCCATGCAATTTTCTTCGCCGGCACTAGCCTTTAGATTCCTTGTCCACCCAGTCAGAGGACTACCAGCATGTTTATAAGCTCGTGTCTGCCTCGCCCCTGTATGTGAACAAGCGCTCAGTACAGTGCGAAACGCGTCGCACAAGACTTCTTTTACTGGGCATACGTTGTTCTTGCAGCTGGTCATTTTATTCCTTTTACTTGCTGCTTAAATGTGGGTAGCTGGGGTTGTGGGATGTATCACATCAGTCACCAAGACAGCAGCCATAAAACAAGGGGCTTATAGCATGCTGCTTAACCAAAGTGCGTGCTCTATGGCAAATAATGTAATCTCATCGCGTATTGCCTAAAAACATTGTGAGTTCTCACAGCCTGCAATCTTTTATACATAACAATACCACTGTCAAAACAGGACAAAATCAATTTGTTATTCTTGAATGTCTTTGAGCAATGGGTTGCAAGTGTTTTACAAAATATAGTTGCCGTGCTAACAGGCAATGGCCAGAGGCCATGGCTAGTGGTTTGGTAATGTTCGGCCGTGCCCACCAACCATGACCGAAGAGCATGCTAGTGGTCTGGAAGTGTTCTAAAAATCTATGGAATAACAAAACCCTTGAAATTCAAGTAAGAAACTTTGTTGCAGGGACTTTAAGGTGAGAAGTTAACACAAAAAACCCTGAAATTCAAGTAAAGTCAACTTAATTTCGCGCCCCTGTTGCGCAGCCTATGAACACAATGATGGCATCCCAGCTCACACCACTGATGACATGACTAACTACATGTTGCATGAGAACACTGATGTCCTTACAAATCACATTACTGATACCATCATTGGTGACAACACTAATTACATTGTATATCACTGACTACATTAATAATGGAATTAGACATAATATCATTTATAAGTTAGCTCATGAAAACTTTGATTACCTTAATAATAATTTAGGCCATGACAAAGGCTGTGGTCACTGGCCAGCACAAAAGGCCATAGATAGTGGTCGGTTAGTGTTCAAAAATACCAATGTGCATGGGTAAAAGCCATGCCTAGTAGCCCATCACTGTATTAAAATATACAGTGGGCAACGTTGAAAGCTGTAGTCAGTAGCCATTGCTAAAGACCACAGCTAGTGCGAATTAATATGTTAGAATATACAGTCGGCAAAGTCAAACGCTGTGGCCACTGGCTAGTATTGTCTTGAAGACCATGGCTAGTGGATTGTTAGTGTATATAATATACACTGGGCACGGCCGAAGGCCATAGCTAGTGGCTGGTTAGTGTTGTATAATACATAGAGGGCATGGCCGAAGGCCATCGCTTGTTGCATTTTATTATTTTATAATATACAGTGGACATGGCCAAAAGATGTATAAACTGCTCAATGTCAGAGGTCATTTAAATGTTAGAATACTTAGTGGGCTCAGCCAAAGATTGTTGTTCAGTGTATATAATATACAGTGGACATAGATGAAAGCGGTACCCATGGTAAAGGCCAAAATCTATGGTTGGTAGCCTGTTAGTGTTTTAAAATATTCAGCGCACATGGGTGATGGTTGTGACCACTGTCAATAACTGAAGGCCAGGACTAGTACCCATTCATGTGTTAAAATATATTTTGTCATGCACAATGACCATTGCTGAAGGCCATGTTTCATGGCAATTACTGTTGTAATGTAATTAGTGATGTCATCAGTGATGCAATATGTGATGTCATCATTGTGGTCATAGGCTGGGCAACAGGGGGAGCAAAGTTAAGGTGGCGTTAGCTGAATTTCAGGGGTGTTGTTGCGTTAAATTCTCACTTTAGCGTTTCTGCTGAGGTTTTTTCCTTGAATTTCAAAGGTTTTGTTAAAATGTATTTCTCACCTCAATGTCCCTGCAACTAAAGTTTTTTTATATATATATATGGAAAAATAAGGAAAGGTGCGCACTCCAATTCTCTGCATGACCTTCCAGGCCACTGGTGTACTCCTCCGACTGGTTTCTGTGCCAATACACGTCATCAGGGAGGCTGGGTGGACTTGCAGCTCACCGCAGGTGCAGGTGATGAAAATCTGCTGCAAGGGCTACTGGTAGATGTAGTCATCTGGTCAGCAGAGAAAACGCTCACGCCCAATCCCACAGTGGAGAAAGGGGGGGAGTGTAGCCTCAAGTGAGGCACTCCAAAGCCGGACATATATAACCCTGGTGCGGCACCTTGGCAGGTCTTGAGGATTCCACCCCTCAAGTCCTGCGAAAAATGGAGAAATAAGGAAAGGTGCGCACTCCAATTCTCTGCATGACCTTCCAGGCCACTGGTGTACTCCTCCGACCGGTTTCTGTGCCAATACACGTCATCAGGCCTGGAAGGTCATGCAGAAAATTGGAGTGCGCACCTTTCCTTGTTTTTCCATTTTTCGCAGGACCTTGAGGGGTGGAATCCTCATGGCCTGACAGGGTGCAGCACCAGGGTTATATATGCCCGGCTTTGGAGTGCATCACTTGAGGCTACACTCCCCCCCTTTCTCCACTGTGGGATTGGGCGTGAGCGTTTTCTCTGCTGACCAGATGACTACATCTACCAGTAGCCCTTGCAGCAGATTTTTATCATCTGCACCTGCGGTGAGCTGCAAGTCCACCCAGCCTCCCTGATGACGTGTATTGGCACAGAAACCGGTCAGAGGAGTACACCAGTGGCCTGGAAGGTCATGCAGAGAATTGGAGTGCGCACCTTTCCTTGTTTTTCCATATATATATATGTATATATATATATATATATATATATATATATATATATATATACATATATATATATCAGTAAAGAAAAAAACATTGTTAAAGGGAAGTTATGGTTAAGTTGCACTAATAAAAACCTATGAAATTCAGTAAAAAACATTGTTAAAAGGACGTTATGGTTACAAGTAAAACCGGAAACCCCCAGAAATTCACCAGTTATGGTAAGCTAAGCAACCATAACTCGCGCCACCACCATGCGCTGCTAAGACTAATACCCAGGACATCAATGATGACATCACAAATATCATTGATGACATCACTGATGCCATGATTAAACTTACATGATATTTACCGCCTCCATTGGTTTTGAATAAAGTCAGACAGCAATGTATTTGAAGCAAAGAATCTGTGTGAACTGATATTTCATGTGCCTTACAAACGTTTTTGAAACCTAACCTTATCAAATGGTATTTTTTTTGCAAACTGTAACTCCCTGCATTGTTGCTTAGGGTTCCCTTTCGCTCAAGGTCAAAAAACAATTGACCCTTATGGTTTTAGAGGGATGCGTGGGACTATTGAGCTCGCAACCATAAAAGCAAACAGTGCAGGTGGCTGCCTCAGATTTCAAACTCTAGGACGCCAGTCTGACTGCAATATTAATCTAAATACATTGTAACACAGAGCCAGTAATTGGTCGCCATATATTGAGCATCAACTTCCAGTTTACCGTATGACTTTGGTGACAATAAAACACCACTTTTTGCCTTTCTGCTGCCACATCCCATCCCAGCCTCATTAACACTCACCTTTCGAAACAGTATTTCATAAGTGTAACAAGTGCAATGGTGTCTTGTTCTATATGTGTCACCAGTTATGTCCGTGTACAACCAAAACACGAACAAAAGATGGCGTGCGCAGCAAAATAATCTGACGCACTTAACGCTGTTCCACAACCAATCAGCGAAAGCCTCACATGTCCGCGGACATGACGCTACAGATTAGCCAATCGATTTCTTGTCCGCGGAGTGAACAGGGAAGTGTGACCGTGGAGCGGACATAGATATCACTCATTTTTTGAGACATACTTTTTGGTCGTTTTAAAGGAAACTACTTGACGGATTGTCACCAAATTTACAAAAGCTTGCTTTCGGGAACAAACCCCTGCCGCAAATTTGGTGAAAATCCATCCAGCGGTTTGGCCTGTAGGCATGCGCAAAGTTTTTCCCCCATTCAGTCTATAGGAAAAAAAGACTTTTTGGGACCCCCCCGTATAACTTTTCCCCCCAGAACAAACATCATAACATTTTGCAAAAGAAATCAGAGTGGCCCATATACTTCCTAGGGAAAGTTTGGTGAGGATTCGTCCAGGGGAAGCAGAGTTATAAGCCGCCCAAAAAGTGCTCTTCCTATGGAAACAGCAACTTAACCATAATATGTATAAAACAGGAACAAAATTCTGCCTGAGGCAATGGGAAACTGCAAACCAGGTCAAGCGATGCTGAAAAGAAAACAATGACTCCACGTCAAATGACACAGAAGTTTAATAAGTAACACACACAGCAGGATAGGTCCTGTATGACCCGTTTCGCGCTCCCAGAGCGCTTGTTCACATGAAGGAAGCACAGCAAAAATGGGCTTAAAAATACAACACATGTCTCTTCTCTCTGTTGGTAATTCATACTGGTGTGGAGAGAAAGACGTGCAAAACAGGCATACATCTTAGAATGGAATTAAATGCAAACAGTGCATGGCAAAGTGATGCAAACATGTACAATTTCTGTGTAAATGAGATGTAAAAACAAGATGTAATAACACATTGCCCATGGTATTCCGTGCAACGCACGCAAAGGAGGAACTTGCCACATAAATAAGAATGTGATGGATGGGCAAATCCCATAAAGTGCCAGTACTAACAGCAAATGATTATAGAAAATCCAAACATATGGCTGAACAGCAGCTTACTCTGTAAGGTGCAAGTGCAAATGCAGGATAGATGCAACGTTCATGAAATAAAACAAGTGGGTCCAAGTTAAGCAGAAAAACATGTTCAACAAAGTGCAAGTGCCTGCAATAGATATGGAGCAGCTGCATTCATGTAAAACCTGATAAAGTGCCAATGCAAGAAATTGCTGGAGGAGCAGCGGCATACTCTGTAAGGTGCAAGTGCAAATGCAGGATAGATGCAACGTTCATGAAATAAAACAAGTGGGTCCAAGTTAAGCAGAAAAACATGTTCAACAAAGTGCAAGTGCCTGCAATAGATATGGAGCAGCTGCATTCATGTAAAACCTGATAAAGTGCCAATGCAAGAAATTGCTGGAGGAGCAGCGGCATACTCTGTAAGGTGCAAGTGCAAATGCAGGATAGATGCAACGTTCATGAAATAAAACAAGTGGGTCCAAGTTAAGCAGAAAAACATGTTCAACAAAGTGCAAGTGCCTGCAATAGATATGGAGCAGCTGCATTCATATAAAACCTGATAAAGTGCCAATGCAAGAAATTGCTGGAGGGACAGCAGCATACTTTGTAAAGTGCAAATGCAAATGCAGGATAGATGCAACGTTCATGAAATAAAACAAGTGGGTCAAAGTTAAGCAGGAAAACATGTTCAACAAAGTGCAAGTGCCTGCAATAGATATGGAGCAGCTGCATTCATGTAAAACCTGATAAAGTGCCAATGCAAGAAATTGCTGGAGGGACAGCAGCATACTTTGTAAAGTGCAAATGCAAATGCAGGATAGATGCAACGTTCATGAAATAAAACAAGTGGGTCCAAGTTAAGCAGAAAAACATGTTCAACAAAGTGCAAGTGCCTGCAATAGATATGGAGCAGCTGCATTCATGTAAAACCTGATAAAGTGCCAATGCAAGAAATTGCTGGAGGGACAGCAGCATACTTTGTAAAGTGCAAATGCAAATGCAGGATAGATGCAACGTTCATGAAATAAAACAAGTGGGTCCAAGTTAAGCAGAAAAACATGTTCAACAAAGTGCAAGTGCCTGCAATAGATATGGAGCAGCTGCATTCATGTAAAACCTGATAAAGTGCCAATGCAAGAAATTGCTGGAGGGACAGCAGCATACTCTGTAAAGTGCAAATGCAAATGCAAGAATGTTACAACATTCATGTAATCAAGGACGTTGATCAAAGTTAAACTAGAAGACATATTTAACAAAGTGCAATTGCATGCAGCAGATATCAAGTAGCTTCATATGAATGAATCATCATAAAGCACATGTGCAAAAATGGTCCGATGCATAAAAGCTGCCCTCTGAACTGCATGCAATGGAGTAACTTACCACATGAATACAAAATGTAATTAATGGGCGAATCTCATAAAGTGCCAGTGCTAGCAGTAATTGCTGAACTTCGAAATCATGGGTTTATCTCGTGACTCACAAAGGTGGTATCCAGAATAATAAGGTTCAGGTTCCTTGGAACAACCATGTATATAACAGTCCAATGTAACATGTAACTGTTAGATTCTTAAAAACCACTGCGATGATCGCCCACCAAAAAACATATGATAACATGTGTAACAGCTGCCTATAATTCCTAAATGTCATGATTCCCCACAAAATACCAACATCATTCCAACCCTGTTATGAAAGCTGGACATAAACCACAACACAACCCAACACTCCCTTACATACAGAAACAAATACAATGAGACAAAATGACAATGCCCAAAGTACTGTACAGCTTAAAAAAGCAGCATAATTTATTCTGAAGAAAACAATTACATGATACATCAAGGAATAAAGCATCAGCAAAATAAACAGAATCTAAAGAATCACATCTTAAAAGACTTAAATGAACATGATTAAACCCCTATGGAAGTATTCAATTCCTCATCCACATTATGCCCAAATCAGTACTTTGGTATTGAAATCTAAAATACATTTTGTCTCGAGCTGACGCAACTGCAGGATCCTATCTCACCCTCTGGGATGCCTGGCTTCATGTGCGACCCCAAAGAACATGAGCTCCCTTAATTGCTTAGCCTTAGGATATGAAGGATCAGATGTTCTAATGGCCTTCAAATGCTGAAGTATCCTCAGCTTTAATTTACAGGTGGTGCTGCCCACATACCATTTGTTGCAAAGGCAACAAAACACGTAGACAAAGAAATGTAGTGTGACATGTAATGAGCTGTTTAATAATCTGTGGTAAAGCTGCGATTGGATGTACAAAAGACGTGTGGACAATAGCATGAGGACAAACCTTGCATTTGTGACATTTCACAAAACCGGCAGGACACAGTAAGCCATGCCATGCCAGTTGGGTTATTGGTAGGCAGCTGCAAAAATCTTGATGCCAACTTATCCTTTAATGAGGATGCCCATCTATAGGTTAAAACAGGGCATGATGAAAGTAAAGGAAATAGATCTTTGCCCATGATGAGAACGTGCCAATGCTTCTAGACTATTTTTCTGACAATTGGCACTGATTTTTCAAATGTGACAATCAATCGTGGGTCAGGAGAGAACAGCTCAGTGGACATCCACTGAGCTTGGAGACGCCTATTTTTGTAGTAAATACTACTTCAAGTGTACTTCTATTCAAAGTTCAAATTTTATCATGCTTCCCATGCAGTCAATCTTTAATAGATCGACTTCCATTGTTTACTTAAATTTCAATCACTTTTACACTTTCTTTTTCAAATTTTCTTTATTGTGATCCTTATAGCAGAAGCCCTTGCCGATGCATTTCGGACTGTGTCTTTCCTCAGGGGGGTCTCTTAAAAACATTAACAGCCTGGGGTTAACTTCACCCCCAATACAATCAACTCAAGATAAACATTACAATTTGCAATCTTCCGTGGGTCATCATTAGTGGTGAGTTTGGGGAGTTTGTTCATGTTGAGTAAAGCATCTATATGCAGCGCTTTGGCCTTGACATATGCACTTTCATTGACACCCCTGGGATAACCTTGTGCTAGAAAGTTAAAGGAGGCTGCTGTGCAACTTTTATCAAATTGCTTGATGTAAGCCATTTTTATTTACTTTTGCTGAATTGTATTCTGGTATTTGTAGTCTCCCATTCATAATGGGGAGAATAATGCCACAATTGTAGACTTTTAGCCTAACATAGTTATATAAGGTTTTATATATTCAAGTGACACTTTGGTATGTGTGCTTTTCAAGTTTTCTTTATAATGCACAGAGTATTGTTGAAAGTCAGACATGGGGGTGAGGAGGGGAAATGATGAGAGGGCAAGTAAGTCATGAGTATTTGCCCAGGATGTGGTAAGAGAGGCTACAATCCTGGACACTGGTGCAGTTATTTTCCCCCGATTGTGGCTGCTTTTAGGCACAACTAAAGAACACATGTGGGTGGATAGTGTAACATTTTTCAGAGGGCAGACACACCCCCTTAGCTTTTTTTGAGATTGGCAACCAATGGCTTTATTTGAGATTGGCAAGCTTGCTCAAGTATGTGGCTACCAGGATTTTACTCGGGTTGTCATGTTTACAATGCAGATGCTTACCCACAAAACCTCAAACACTTGTTTTGTATTAGGATTTTGTTTTCCAGGGAATATTTCACGATATATTGCTGGGTTTAAAAGGTGAGCACCTTTTATACTTTCCAGCATATTTACTGGAACATTTCCTCTCGCATGTTATTTTTCTGGTGTTCATTACTTTCTTTTTAAAGTCCAATGCTATTTTTCTTGCACTACAAGGTCAATTTAACTACACTTGTATATTTCACTTTAAGATATATGTTCACTTACTGTGCACTTATTCAGTGATGCCAGCTTTTGATTTTTTGCTATGGGGACAAAAGTACCTGGGTATATGTTATTCTTGCAGCCAGTCATTTTTTCCCTTTTCTGTGCTGCTTACATGCAGTTAATTGGGGTTGTGCAATGTATCGAAACAGTCACCAAGAGGCAGGCCATCAACAAGGGGCTTGCAGCAGACTGCTTAATCCTTGTGTGTGATCCTTGTCAAAAAATGTAATCTCACTGTGCATTGCCTAAAAAAATGGTGAGTTCTCAAAGTCTCCCATCTTTTATACATAACCATACCACTGTCAAAACAGGTCAAAATCAATCTGTGATTGATAAACGTCTTTGGGCAATGGTTGTATTAGCGTGGATTTTGAGGTTAACATCTCAAACGTTGGCATATGTTATTCTTGCAGCCAGCCATGAGAGATATTACCCTACCTATGCATGCAACAAAACAACAAAAGAATATGTCAGTGTTTACACTCGAAAAAAGAGTTATCTGTGATTGTTTGACGGGGCACACAGGAAAACGCTGATAAACACAGATTCGGAAATGTTGGAAAGCACAGGAAAAACTCCCCCAAAACAAAAAAAGAACAAAACACTGAAAAAAGGAAACCCTAACTATAATTATACCCACAGGCGGCTATGGCAAAAAGGTAAAGTTTGTAGTAATTTTAACAGATACAGTGAGGTCGGGGGATGGCGAGTAGTCTGTTAGTGTTTTAAAACGGACAGTGGGCCCAGCCGAAGGCCGTCGCTAGTTATCAGGTAGTGATTTCAAAAATACAAGGTGGCATGGCCAGAGCCTGTGCCCACTGGCCATGGCCAATGGCCATGGCTAGTAGTCTGGTAGTGATTTAAAAAATAAAGTGGGCATATAGTGTTCTAAAATGGACAATGGAGATGGCCGAATGGCGGGCCCACTGGCCATAGGGAAGGCCATGGTTAGTGATTTAAATATTCAGTGGGCACGGCTGTAGCGGTTATGGCTAGTGGTAGGGTAGCAATTTAAAATAAAAACATTCAAAAATTGCTTTGTCTTTAGAGATCAATCAGTATTTTAGTATTCCTGTTGTCCTTTTCCTTAAATTATCTTCTAAAAGAGGATTTTTGTTGTTTTCCAAGTGTATATCAATTTTATGTGGTTTCCATGGAATGTAACTAATTATAAAAGGAATGTTTCTCGGCTGGAAAAAATAGGTCAAGAAACAAAGTTAACGTGTATCTCTATACACAGAATGTTTTAAAAGTTTTTTATAATAAGAAAACTTGAATAACTGGACCAAGGTTGATCAAAGAAAACTCATATTCTTTAGGGTCCGGAGATTCGCATCCTGTTTAGGCTCCGTTCCTCAGAGTTAGTACATGGTCCCTCCTTATAGTTTTTAGGAAAGGGATCAAATTGTGACCTGGCTTGTGGACCTTGGTTGTCCGTTTTTAAAAGTCGCGGCACAAATAAAGCATACCAGTTTCAGTCAAAATTAGATATTTATGCCACTTTCATCAGGGCTAAAGTAGATCGACACTTGATGGTGTGTCATCTTATTGCTTTTTGTAGTTGAGATGATTCTCGGGAGTCAAATAGGAGGCCCACCCTGTGCAAAGGAAAGAGCAGACAATGACCAAATTATCATAAAACCAGCAGCTAAGGGTGGAGCAACTGTCATACAAGACGTGGAAGACTACAACAGAATGACCCTGACTCTCCTTGAAGACCAAACCAGCTATAGACAGCTGGAGAAATCCAGACGTTGATCTTACCAGTTCTAGAAGAAGCGATATCTGAAGGCCATATTAGTCTGAAGGAATATGAGTTCCTAACCCCTAAAACACAGAGGAGACCGGCATTTTATGCATTCCCCAAAGTCCATAAAGGGAGAACACCCATCCCGGGAAGACCAATCGTATCAGGTATAGGATCTGTCCTGGAACCTCTTTCAGAGTTTGTAGACTACTTCTTAAGACCAAGAGTAGGCCAAATGCGATCCTATTTAAAAGATACGACTGCAGCACTCCTACTCCTGAAGGACTGGCCTTTCAATCCAGAAACCCATCTACTAGTAACCTTGTACATTGAATCGCTGTACACACAAATTCCTCAGATGGGCAATCTGCAAGTAGTAAAGAAGATTTTGAGGAACCTGGATCCACCTTTAGAAACTACAGTTAACTTAATCATGCAGCTGGCGAGATAGCTCTGACCAAAAATGATTTTTTGTACGGTCAAACATATTTTGAGCAAACATCAGACACCGCCATGGGCGCGACCTTCCCTCCCAGTTTGGCTAATTTATATGTAGCTGCTTTTGAGGAAGATACCATCTATCCCGATACAAACCGCTGGAAACTCAGGATGGAAATCTGGACACGATACATCGATGATGTACTTTTGATCTTGAAAGGAACAGAGTTAGAACTGGCAACTTTCATGGTCTGGCTGAACGGACAGAGCAATCACCTGACCTTCAATGAAACCCATAGTACATCACAGTTACACTTCTTAGATCTCCAACTTGAAATATGGAACAATATTATAACAACACTTGGATTCAATAAACCAACAGACAGGAACTCCCTGTCGACCTTTTCGAGCTTCTATACTGCGAGCCTGAAGAATAATCTACCCTTTGGACTATGAAAGACAGTCAGAACATCTTGCCAATAAACTCAAAAAGAGAGGGTACCCGAGACGGACCATCAAGCAGGCCTGAAAGAGAGCACGCAATATCCCACGCGAAAACACACTAGAACACCATGAAAAACAAGATAAACAAGAAGACAAGATAACAGCAGTCTTCACCTACTCTCCCCTCACCAATAAAATTAAAAAAGAAGTTCTTAAACTCTGGCCAATTTTGAATGTAGGGGAAACTAATCTGGCCACCCCGAGATTCGCGATGAAGAGGGGCAAAAATCTCAGGGATTCCCTTGTCCAGACCTATAAATCACCGAAAGACCCTCCACCTGAAACATTGTGGAGTCAGGCAAACCCAACAGGACATGCCCCATGTGGGTCATGCAGTGCCTGTGCTGGAACTACAAGAACTAAAACCATAGACATTGGATGGCGTTACCCATGGACACAAAAAGACATGACTAACTGTAACACCTGGAATGTAATCTACCTTATTACGTGTCCATGTGCTTTAGGATATATGGGGATGACCACCCGCCCCATCAGAACAAGGTTAGCAGAACACCGCTCATGTATACGCACCAAAAAAGCTTCAGCACCTATGGTTGAACATTTCATAGCAAAGAAACACAACCCGACAGAATTCCAGTGGACCATCATCGAGAAGGTGAAGATTCCAGCAAGAGGAGGGAATTTCCAAAATGTACTATTCAGAAGTGAACAATTGTGGATATACAGACTCAAAACAGATGTCAAAGGCATGAATGAATCCAATGAATGAGGCAAACCCTCGCAACCCTGTAAATGTATTAGTCACAAATTTGTTACATCTTCAAGGTGTCATAGACATGTTTCTGTTTGAATGTAGTTGTTACATGTTTTATATCACAGCATGCTTAAGTATATTAACTGCTGACTGTTGCATATACCAGAAAAATTGCCAAATCATTTTCATCACCATCCTGAATGTTAATAACTTCAGGATTGACTCCAGAATTTCTGGCAATTCCTAATCCCTTGAGTAATTGAGCCGCGTTTCCCCTTTGGCAGTCACCTTTTTCTAGCACCAGGTGTCACAAATAGTACATTTGCACTACTGCACTGTCTAATTAACATTGTTTTCCAACACTGCCCGTTGCTCCGGCTTTACAAATTTCCCCAGAACTAATGGCAATACAGTCTATTTTTAGAACGGCATACCAATGAATTAGTAGGTGTTTATACACTAGTGGGACAGACTTGGATGCCCCGTTTGATAACATCAATATGCATTTGCATATCTAACCCACACCAACATGGCCGCCCACACTTTACATCAGATACATAAAATTCCCCCTTTTCGCTATCGATGACTCTCGATGAGAAAGCAGAGATGCGTTAATTAAAGGAAAACAGTGCACAAATGCGTACAAAACTCCGGATGGCACTTTGGCAACAACTCCAGTGCCTCGAACGCTAAATGAGGTGTTTCTGGAAACATTAGAGGTGAGCGCATAGCGAATTTTGATCACTTATGCATTGGGGTAAGATTACTGACCACCTAGACGGTGTGACAATGGAGGGCATTGAGCGACGATGCAGGGCGAGATACAAATGGCTGCAAGGGGTTTTATAAGTGGATTTTGGTAACATGGACTCTTAGGCGACCTGCATTGTGTTAAGGGTGTTAATCTAGGACCACTGTACTTGGGCGAATCAACCTTTAAAGGGTAAGACAGAGATGACATAATGGTATCCCACTTGATAGGGAACCTTGAGAACCTGTCCTGCATTTTCTAACATAGATTCTCTCTGTCTCTCCCCTCTTACCTCATGTCCCGTTCTTTCCTTTGCACAGGGTGGGCCTCCTATTTGACTACCCAGAATCATCTCAACTACAAAAAGGAATAAGATCACACACCGTCAAGTGTCGATCTACTTTAGCCCTGATGAAAGTGGCATAAATATCTAATTTCGACTGCAACTGGTAGGCTTTATTTGTGCCCTGACTTGTGAAAACGGACAACCGAGATCCACAAGCCAGGTCACAATTTGATCCCTTTCCTAAAAACTATAAGGAGGCACCATGTACTGAGGAACGGAGCCTAAACAAGATACGCATCTGCGGACCCCAAAGAATAGGAGTTTTCTTTGATCAACCTTGGTCCAGTTACTCCAGTTTTCTTATTATAAAAAACTTTTTAAACATTCTGTGTATAGAGATACACGTGAACTTTGTTTCTTGACCTATTTTTTCCAGCCGAGAAACATTCCTTTTAAAATTAGTTGCATTCCAAGGAAACCAAATAAAATTGATATATACTTGGAAAACAACAAAAAATCATCTTCTAGAACATAATTTAAGGAAAAGAACAGCAGGAATACTAAAATGCTGATTGATCTCTAAAGACAAAGCATTTTTTGAATAGAATTGACTTGAATCAAGATGTGGTATGATGATTATTAAGGGAAGATTTGAGTATTAGATCCCTTAACCTGGTTCTATCTGTGGATACCAGCGATTTAAAAAATACAGTGGGCACGGCCAGAGACCAGAGATCGTGCCCACTGGTCATGGCTGAAGGCCATGGCTAGTGGTCTTGTAGTGTTCTTAATTGAACAGTGGACACGGTCAAAGGCCATGCTAGTGGTCTGGTAGTGTTTTATAAAATACAGTGGGGATGACCAGAGGGAATTCCAACTAGCCATGACTGAAGTCCATGACTAGTGGTCTGGTAGTGATCTAAAATGGACAGTTGCCATGGCCGGTTGTCTGATAGTGATTAAAAAAATACAGTTGCCATTGCCAGAGGCCATGGCTAGTGGTCTGATAGTGTTCTAAAATGGACAGTGGGCATGGCCGAACGCCATGCTAGCTGTCTGGTAGTGTTTTATAAAATACAGTGGGCACGGCCGGAGGGCGTGCCCATTGGCCACGGCTGAAGGTCATGACTAGTGGTCTGGTTGTGTTCTTAAATTGACAGTGGGCACAGCCAAAGGCCATGATAGTGGTCTGGTTGTGTTTTATAAAATATAGTGGGCGCGGCCGCAGGGCGTGCCCATTGGCCATGGCTGAAGGTCATGACTAGTGGTCTGGTTGTGTTCTTAAATTGACAGTGGGCATGGCCAAAGGCCATGATAGTGGTCTGGTAGTGTTTCATAAAATATAGTTGGCATGGCCAAGGGCGTGCCCCCTGGCCATTGCTGAGGGCTGTGACTAGTAGTCTGGTAGTGTTCTAAAATGGACAGTGGCCATGGTCAAAGGCCATGACTAGTGGTCTGAAAGTGATTTAAAAAATACATTGGCACGGACAGAGGCCATGGCGAGTGGTGTAGTAGCGTTCTAAAATGAACAGTAGCCAAAGGCCATGCTCCCTGGCCATAGCCAAAAGCCATGGCTAGTGGTCTGGGAGTGATTTAAAAATACAGTGGGAATGGCCAGAAGCTGTGCCCACCTGCCATGGCCGGACGTCATGGCTGGTAACCTGGTAGTGATTTAACAAATACAGTGGTCATGGCGGGAGGCCATGGCTAGTGGTCTGGTAGTGATTTAAAAAATACAGTGGTCACAACCAAAGGCCACTGTATATTGTACAATACTAACTAGCCACTAGCCATCTGGTAGTGTTCTAAAACATTACCAGACCACTAGCCATTGCCTTTGACCATGGCCAGTGGGCACGGCCTCTGGCCATGACATCTTTTATTTTTTAAATCACTACCTAATCTCTTGCCATGGCTTTCGGCTGGGCCCACTGTCCATTTTAAAACACTACCAGACCACTCGCCATCCTCAACCTCATTGGATCTGTTAAAATTGCTATAAACATTTTTAAATCACTTTTTTGCCATAGCAGCTGGTATAATTATAGTTAAGGTTTTCTGTTTTCAGTGTTTTGTTCTTTTTTCTTTGGTGGGAGTTTCTCCAGTGTTTTCAAAACATTTCCGAATAAGTGTTTGTCAGCGTTTTCCTGTGTTCCCCTGTCAAACAATGGCCACAGCTAAGGTCACAACCTGAACTGTTATTTAGTTAATCAAAGCGTTTATTAACTGTCATAAATGATTTTATGTCTAATGCCAACACATATGTAATCAGTGGTGTCATATATGATGTAATGTATTTCATCAGGGATGCCATAGATGATATAATTAGTGATGTGATCAGGGATGTCATTATTGTGGTCAAAGCCTGCGCACCGGGGGCGTGAATTTGAGGTGGCTTTAGATGAATTTAAGGTTTTTTTTGGTTTAGGTTCTCACCTTAATGTCCCTTCACCTAAACAAATTTCCTTGAATTTCAAAGGTTTTTTTAGAATGTAATGGTCACCTTAATGTCCTTGCAACTAAAGTTGTCATTGAATTCAAGGGTTTTATTGATGTTCTTATGTCCTCATATGCCCACCTGTCATGGAGACTGAGAGGTGCACATAAACGACTAGATGCAGTGTGTACGATTTCAGTGCACAGAAAAAGCCAAAATACCAAAGGAAAGAGTCTTCTAGGAAGCGAAACCCAAGTCTCTCAGCCCCACAACTCTGGCTGGTTGCTCCTTCTCGGACAACTACCCAGATGCAGGCTTCTCGAGTCCTGTACCCAAGGATATCTAACAACTTGGTGCTCAACAGATCCAGGTCTGGCTCGCTCCCTTTTGACTCCTGGTTGAAACACCTGTTCATCACGTTCGCCAACTATAAGTATTATTACAGATTCTTGAGGGCTTGGAGTAGAAGCCAGGCCCTTCCACTACAACCCTCTAGTTCCCAGGCTCCTCCTCTGCCTCCCAGGTAGTCTACTACACCCTTCTGGTTTATATAATCCTCATTGCTCTGATCTCTCTGCTCTGATCTCTCTGCCTATTCCATCTATCTTGGGTCACCCTGGCCTCCTTATACCTGTCTGCTCTTACTTTTGGTGCCACCTCCTCCACTTGTTATCACCTCTTCCAGCATCCCAATGGCTCCTACTGATGCTACCACTTCTCCCCAAACTCTCACCTCCCACTCCTGGCTCCCTCTACCCCTCTCGCCCCAAGCATCACACAATGCAGAGCATGAGAATAGCAATAAAGACATGCCTAGCTCGCATTACCCTCCAGGACCTTTGTCCTAGACAAAGACAGCTCTCCTTGGTTCAAAAGATACGCATTTGAATTTTGAAATGGTTGTGATGATTAAAATATGCTTATGTCGACACCCTAAGTCTCATTCTAGCTCGGTGCAAGAAGTTGGGACCCACAGACTATCTCAGCCCTTTAACACGGTGGCCTTACTCCTCTGGAAGGTTAAGAGTTCCCCTCAGCCCCATACCCTAACGACATTTGACTGGGATGTTTAGTAAATCAGATGGCATCCCTTTATTATTTGAAAATGTCCCTAAATGTTTCCTGTTTACACAGCAGAATGCACCCGTCAAACCATAAACACAAGATATAGCTGTTAGTAAAACCATGGAAGATAAGTGCCTGATTAATAACTGCTAACTTTTAGTAAATCCAAATCACTGTCATACTCAAGAATGTGCAGCCCATTGCAGAACCCAGGTACAAACTGCCTTGCCAAAAATCATTGATGCTTAGGCAACAATGGTAACAAGCCAGGCCTGCCAATTGCCCTTCTAGAAGAGGGCAACTATCATGCCTCTTTTCCAACTATGTGGTATAATACAAGTTTTCGAAGATGGCAATAAAGAGCCCAAGAAGTGAAGGTAAACAGAAGCCTACATGGATCAAATTGAGATCAACTGGAAAACCAGCATGTCTAGGACTCTCATTAGAAGCCATCGATCAGATCACACACTAGGAAGGGCTTACTCGCTGGGGCATGGCTAAATTAACTACTCATCTCATTCTGCTATGATGAATATCCTCTAAGGCCTCAGTAATACTGCTTGCTTAAAAATCTGACTCAATGGATACAATATGCAGGGATCCATCATTCAATGTGGAAAATATGTCACTCCAACAAGCACACATCACCACACATGACTGCATGGAGGTATGCACGTGCTTATGTAACAAAGAAACTGCATCTCAAAGGAAGCTTCTGAGCGCTTTAGTCACCTCACTGAGCATCCAGCAAAAGCCACATTAAACCAATGAAACCATTTCTTTTTCAAGCTTGTACTAATGCTCTTAGTAACACAGGTGATCCCTGTGCTGGACCCGGGTTTCAAACATCTGGCCGTTCGCTTTGCCTAATCTGGGCTAACTGAACCTTTTCTGTTGTGCAGGTATGGACACATCTGCCAGATCGAGCTTTTGTTTTAAGTATGCATGAGGTACCTTACTTTACAGAAGGAAAAGAGACAGGAAGGCGAACATGAAGGGCTTTAGGACCTGGGTGCGAGGCTGCCTATTAGATGCAGGGTCCGACTCCCTTGGAAGCCCTCTACTGAGTGCTTAGCTATTGCATGCAGAGCCAGGCACCATGTGGCGCTCTCTAATAAAGGATATTGATTCTGCGGGCCCACATCTCCAGCACCAACCTCTCCCAGGTGGAAACTAAACACATTTGAAATCTTCAGAGCTCCCAGAATTGCTGAGTCGTCAATTACTCAGACATTTGGCGGCAATAAAAATGCACTGTCCATTTACAATAGCAACATTCACCCATCAAGCAATATATCAAAGGTAAACACTCGGGAAATACACACCCTGAGGCCCTGCTTTTCACTGTCCTGCATTCCGCTTCCCAACAATGGTTTGTGCAGAAGTGCAGTGGTCAGAAGAGCTGGTGTAATTCATTATTGAGGTTCTAGGCTATAATGGGTTTAGGGTGATATGATCGAATGAATTTGGTCGAAGGAGAATTCATCCATTTTTGTTTTGTTTGAGAGGTTGATTTTGCTGCATACATATGCGGGAGAGTCCCCCCACATCCCTCCTTAACCCCAACATTATTTCCCTACCACCCCACATATACATGCAGCAAAATGCGTCCAAAAATGTGCCATGAATTCTCCTTCGACCAAATATGCTGTGCAGTAATCTGCCATCCCCTATCATGACAGGCATGGGCAAGGGTGCAGGAACAACTTCTGCCCCTCAGGTCCTCCCGCAGCGATGACAAGTGTCTGGATACTCGATGGGCAGTCTTTTGCTCAACTCTGTGTTATCTTTCCTGACCACAGTGCGTAATACAGATCTTGCACACATGTGTTGCCATGTGTGGCAGAAAATCCCTTACATGTGACCATGAACAGATTCTGGAAGGTTCATTACACCTATCCCACTTTGGCCACGGTGGTAGTTGGACTTTAGTGTGTTATGATATGACATGATATGATATGGCATTTATAACGTGCCTATACACAAGTGTTTGGCTCTCCCACGGGCCTCCTGACACCCAAGTGGGTCATCATGCAACTCCACTGCGAATATTGGAAAGAGGGACTCCTACTTAAAGAATGAAGAGTTCAGAAAGTCTCCCAAAAATGTAGAAGTGATTTCGTCAGCCCCTTCTGCAGTCATGGGTGAGTTCAAAACTCAAATGAGCCCCATATGACCTCCTGAGGTCTGTTGTAGCCATTAAGGCAAATATGAGATCGTTCCTGGCAGGAGTGAGGTGCAAGGGAGTCACATGGCAAGGACCAGGAAGAGGAGCCTGAGAGAACCTGTGGGTTGGAGGAGATCAGCCAACACGTGATGTTGCCCTCATGGAGGTATTTGTGGGCTTCCCTGCGGCCTCTTTCCTCTTAATGACCTCACAAAACCTACCTGGTAATGTGCCCTGCCAGAAAGACATACACTGGCACTGTTGTTTGCAGATTTCAGAGAGCTGACGCTTACCAAGAACCCTTGGCTCTAGGACTTTACAGACACCTGCACGCAGCAGGTCGCAAACACTGCTCACCCAAAATGTAACATATTACGTCTGTGGCTTTGTCTGTGGGCAACCAGTGCTCATGAGGGTAAAGAGGAGAGACACAGGGTCGCAGGGGATGGCATTTGGAATCAGGAAGCCACCATGACAAGGCTGCCTGATTCTAGAGATTGTGGTCTGGGTCTTTATACAATCAGCCTAACGGGCAACTAGCCTATCAATGGTCATTTACTGTCAATCAGCTGCACAGGACTGATTAAGAAGAGTCAATTGCAAAACCCACATCATTGGTCTCCACATGCACAGACACCGAATCACGTAATTGGGGTAATTAACAAAGAAGGCAGCTATAAAAAGGAGCCCGATACAGGCAGTGGTGTGTGAGTATGGGGGAGGATGGCAAGAGCGGGAACGCACAGTGAGAATTCTGAGAGACAGGGAGAGACACAAGCACAAAAAAAGGGGCTTGAGGAGAGAGGGGGAGAAAGGAGAGAACAGCGGAGTCAGGCACAGGGTGATGATCCAGGAGGGCAACAGGAGGTTGGTGTAAGAGAGATGTGAAGAGAGGAGAGAAGCGAAAGCTGCAGCAAGGCAACGGTTGGTGATTACGGGCGGAGTAACAGAGGGTGGAAGAGGAAAGAGGTTGAGAAAGGAAGCAGGAGAACAACAGAAAAGCAGCAAGAGACGGAAGATGGAGGATGGAGTGCTGGCAAGAAAGACATCAGGATGCCCAAAGATGAGCAAGTCAAAAGGGGCAAAGAGTGAAGGGGGAGAAGTGGCAGGGGTTGCCAGTGCATTCTACAGTGGAGAAGGGCCTAGGTAGCCAGCAAGAGACTATTGGACTCTTGGTGCACACAGGGCAAGGCCTGGTGGTGCCCACACCTACACTTCATACTACTCTAGAGAAGTGTGGGCTGGCTTTTAGCCAAAGAAAGACCAGTTATGGTGGAAATATCATGTCGCCCAACAACACTAACACTCTTTGATATACCACAAGAGACAAAGGGCCTCATTAGGACCCAGGCGGATTTCGCGGTGCTAAATGCACCGCGAAGCATGGCGGAAAGCCGCCGATAGCGCCATGGGGGTTGGCGGATTTACCGCCCCATTCCGACCTCGGCGGAGCGGTAAATCCCCAATCCCCATTCTGCCCTTCCCCATTCCCATTTTTGCCCCATAGGGTATAATGGGAGTGGGGAAGGAGTTAATTACGCCACCGTAAAATACGGTGGCGTAATTAACAACGAGGTCCCGTAGCGCCATGGTTTTCTCCGCCTGGTAAAACCAGGCGGAAAAGGCCGCCATGGCGCTACGGGAACTCGTAGTATGGCGGAGAGGTACGCCATGCACTACGCTGGCGTAAAACCCTCTCCGCCAGGGTCCTAATGAGGCCCAAAGAGAGACTTTCCAGAATAGTTGGCATCAAGCCAGCTGGTATCTAAAAGACCAGATTTGGTGAATTTTGCAAGTCCACCGATGACACTAAAGGAAGTTTCCCAAAACTCTGAATCTACTGATCACTGAGTTGGAGACTCACTGGGGTGGCCTAAACTAAGAGGCTTTCTACCGTACAGCCTGGGCACGGACAGCCAAGAGGAGAGGAGAGCCTGTAATGGGCACCCACAGGAACTAATCTCCTACTGCAGGAGGTTTGCCCCTGAAGTGTGGAAGGAATAGCATCAACCCTGAGAATCGGCTCATGGCATCCGGGGGTTAAATAGACTGTCAGCAGGTGTCCAGCAAGAGTAGCCTTTGCCAAGAAGCAAAGGAGGGCCTAAAGTCTGTGGCCCAGAGAGTTGGAAAGAGCAGGTTATAACGCATCTAGAGAATGGAGAGCCCCGAATTCACAGGAGACCTTGAAGGAGGCCTTTCACTTCCTGGTTTGTGCTCTTTTCTCAGGAGAGAGACCCTAACAACTGTGAGGAACTCACACTCTGCTCCTAGGAGAAGGAATCCTGTTGGGAGTAACTTCAGTGTGCGGCTCTTTTGCTCATCTATACTTAGTGAGACCTCAATCCGGGCAAAAAACCCTAGCAGTGAATCGTCTCACTCACGGTCAACGGTCCGATAGCACAGCGAGTAGAGCGCTCGCATTGACACCACGCACCGTGGGTAATAATAGGCAGCGCTCAGATGCCTGAGGGTTTGTAGCACCATATGAATGCTAAATTATTATATATCATTTCTTTTTACTTGCCAGGTTTACAGATACATCTTTATTCAACGTTTTGCTCAGACCCAGTCTACAGCACAATAAACCTATTTTCTTTTGATAATCTTTACCTCATGAGTCGACTGTTAATGCCCTCCGCGTAACAGAGAGCTGAGCCAAAATCCTGATTCGCGGTTATTCTGCCCAAGGAATAACACATTAGGTTTCAGAGTGTAAATCAATGCATTTGAGCCAATGGCCCTCATTACGACCCTGGCGGAAAGGGAAAAACGATGGCGGAAATGCAATACCGCCATCGAATAGCGCTCGGTGCGACTATGACCCGTCACCGCAAAGTACGAAGCCATTAGCGACACCGTAGTGAACGCCAACGCTAACTGCACTAAGCACGCGCGCGCGCGCCATGCCAAACCGCAAACACCACCATGGTGCAACGGTACGCCAATTCCGACCCTAGCGGACATGTACCTAACGCCATCAGGCATGGCGGAATGGACCATTCCGCCATGGCGAGAAGTCCGGCATCGCGAATCAACCGTAAACGGCCCCACTGAGTGCCTGTACACCGCTCCCTGCCCACAAAGTACAACTCCCTGTAGGTGCAATGAAGTCACAATGCAACCATTGAAATGTACAAAGCACCCATGCATGCCAACGAACAAAAGAAACACAACAGGGGCCAATGGGAGCTGCAGGGCACAGATGGCACGAATACAGAAGCCATCCCAATGGACATGACCACAGTCCCCCCCCCCGAAACGCACGCAAACACAGGCACCTGTGACCAGCAACATTCCGAAAATAACAACATTCCACCAGTCCACCTGGCTGACCGCCATCTGTCACACAAAACCCAATCCCCCGCCCCTGAGCATGACAACATCCAAACTGTCATATAGGCAGCCCCCATCCCTGACCTCACGGGCTCAGTAGGCAAACGCGCCCAGCACAGTACCACGCAACTAAACCCCGAAGCAGGAACCCAATGCAGATCTCCTCACAATACATCGCCCCACATATAGGCACATGCCACATCACTTGCAAAGAAAAACGCTACACGGCCCAAATCAGAATAGAAATTTAATGCACAACAAAATCACCAAGCCCATACAGCCATCAGGCCATGAACTCCAAAACACATTTCACCATTGTGGGCTGCATCCGCAAGAAAAGACCAGCCACTACTTGTGTGACGCCCTGTCCCATCATGGTACACAGAGCCACAATCACGTACGAAAAGGCAAAAAGGAAGCGCACACAACCGCAGGGCCGTCCCAATGGGGAGGCACTAGTCCAGCTGAAAGGCCGAAATGTTGCTCCGAGCCACCAGTACTGCGTAAGGGCATGTGGGCCACTGGCGATCGTCCCATAAGATCGTAATGCTGCTCCACCGATTAACACGAAGCAGCAGGTGTCGGGAGTAAAATCCATCTGCAGGAGTGGCATACAGATGGCAGTGGCAAAAGGGGAGGAGATACCTGTCAACCAAAAGAAAAGAACAAGAACAGAATGGCCATCAGAACTACATTCGAACAACTCACTTCAATGAGCACACGAAATCCACAGCCATATGCATGCCAGCCCACTCCAAAGGATCATCAACACCCCAAAGCCACTTGCGACTCATAACCATCTATACCTAGGTGTAAACACCATCACGAACGAGTGTACCTGTGCATGCGTCTGCCAAAACAGAATCCATCAGATGGGAATGTTAACGTGCATGGACACAAGTGTCTGAGGGCGCGTCGAGACAGGGAGGGCTCAACAAGGCCAGATAGACGATGGTCCCACTATGGCAGCCCTGCATCACATAGCGTAGGGGAGGCGGATAGATCCCAAGAAGCCCTGTACATGGCAAACTCTGCACCAAATCACCTGCCCATGCATCCATTCATCATTCCCTCATCCCGGGATCAAAACGCCTGAATTATTACTCACATGACATTAGAAACGTCCATTGAGTCTGTGCGTAATGCAGCCTGCTACATCCACAGTGCCCCAACCCGTGAATCCAGTGTTGTGAAGTAACATGTATTTGGGAATGGCCGGCCTCATCGCCCACGTAGCTATTGCGCATCCCAAACTATTCATATCAATCATTGCTCCCTCGCCATGGGCCCTGTCTCAAGGACATAGAACAATAGAACGTTACATTTGCAGTCAGACCTGTGGGCATCTCCTCGCCGCTAGCTGGAAACCGAAAGCGCCGCCCTTCGAATTCCTCATTTGCAACATCACGTCGAAAAGGCATCTGTGGCCGTTTGAAATCACTAATTATTCCATCGAGTGCGGCTGTGTGTGAAAATGGCAACTGCCTTCACCCACAAATGGGACGCCCCGCCCGTCGTTGCAACTCGGTACAGTGATGCATGAGGGCCCACCGTTACTCGAGTACTACGTTCCACTGACCCTTCACAAGTCCGTTCGCGACTGCACAGATAGTATGGGAAACAATGGGACCACAGCAGAATGAACATATCAACCAATCTTACACGCCCATCGGGTACAAATACATGATTGCAATAGCAAGATACCATTACCCGAATTGCAGCGTAGTGCGCGGGACGTGCTCGGCCAAAGGGGAGAGCCGTTTGCACAGGTGGAATCAATCACCACAGGTGGAGGCCATACAGCCTGAAAACACATAAATTGCACAGCCAGTCTCCTCCCACAACCACAGCGAAATGCTACCGGCAGGACTCGCGATGTTGGCCCTGGGGGACCTGATAGCACTGCAAGTGCTCCGACTCCAAGAAGAAGACGAACAACAACTACAACCAGCCGCACGGAGGAGACGCAGGAGGAGGAGGAGGCCAAGGCAGGGCCAGCAAGGCCCAGCAGCACAGCCACTACCACCACGCAGGCAGCCCGCAATCCCACGCCTCCGAGCACATCCGTTCAACCTCACTGATGAGCAGATCCACACCCTCTACCGTCTGGACCGGGACACCATAGCCGCCATTGTGGACATGACACAGGCTGACCTAGTCAGCATGATAGATAGCCCAACCGCAATCCCACCCCTACTGAAGGTGGTGTCTGTACTCCACTTCCTGGCCACAGGCACCTACCAGCACACAGTCGGACAGTTGCATGGCATATCACAGCCACTGTTTTCACGGACACTATTCCAAGTGCTCGATGCCCTCCTGCAGCACGCAGACGACTACATCTCCCTACCACGCTCGGAGCAGGAAATTACGAACACAAAAGTGGGATTCCATGCACTTGCCGGCATACCGGGTTGCATTGGTGCCATCGACTGCACCCATGTTGAATTGGTCGTCCCACATGCCATGGAGGCCCAATACCGCAACCGAAAACAATTTCATTCCCTGAATGTACAAATGGTGTGTGACTCCAACAGGATCATTACGCATTGTTGTGCCCGATTCCCTGGATCAACCCATGATTCCATGGTCTTGAGGAACTCTACCATACCACGCTACATGGAGCGACACGCAGGGTACAGATCCTGGCTACTCGGTGAGTCTCATCTCATGCATGATGATGTGGGGTATGTGATTTGGCAATGTACTGGCAGGAAGGGGGGGGGGTGTGCGTACGTATCAATGGCATTCCACATCCTACGTTTCTCGTCCACATACAGGTGATGCTGGATATCCACTGAAGAGATGGCTCCTCACACCAGTCCGGAACCCACGGGACCAGCATGAGGAGGACTACAACCATGCCCACTCACGTACCCGTGTAGTCATAGAACAGGCATTCGGCCTACTGAAGACTCGTTTCCGCTGCCTCAGCAGGTCTGGCGGGGCACTCCTGTACCGCCATGAGAAGGTTGCAAAGATGGTCATGGCATGTGTCATGCTCCACAACATGTGCGTACGTAGAAATGTGCCCATGCCCCCTGACGCTGAACTGCAAGCACCGGATGATGGTCATGATGAGGGTGGGGATGTGGCAGCACCTCAAAGAGTCTGCGAGGCACCGGAGGGCCGTGACATCCGTCAGCATCTCATTGATGTATGCTTCTAGCACTCACGCCTGGGGGCTGATACATGGACACGGGACTCGTGGCACTGCGTGTGTCTGGGACATGCACAATATGGACTGTACGCCTATGATGGCCTAGTACACAAAGATCAATGTCCACACATCTCATTGGGTGATCGTGCACTTTTTATGGCATATGTGATATCATGTTGAACACCCTATCGACCCGCCACCCAAGTGAGCCCAACACACCCCCTCCACCCTCCTACCTCCCACCCGAACACCAGTGTCCAAAGATGCTCATTGTCAGTGGCCTGTCGCTATTGCAAGCCCCCTCTGCGGGTATCAGGGGCACCCCTGCCTGTGGAGCGCAGGTTCCTCCCTGATCTACGTTGGGGGCTGCCCTGGACGGAACTTGCAACGGATGATGTGTCTGCCTGCTCACGTCCATGCATGTCCCTAAGGGTTTGCGAGAGCTCAGTGAGCACACGGCGCACTGCGGCAAGTTCGGCACATACGTCTTTGGACGTCGCATGCTGTTCCCCCCTCAGGCTCTCGGTGCTTCTCTCCATTTGGACTCTCAGGCTCTCGGTGCTACTCTCAATTTGTGCCCTTAGCGTCTCTGTACATCTCTCCATTTCTGCCCTAAGTGTCTCTGTTGATGTTTCTATGTCTGCCTTGGTGCCCCCACATTCATCGGCATGGTCCTTGAGGAGTGTGGCCATTTGCTGCTGTTGGACGATTAACTTGTCGAGGGACTGTTGCCTCTGCTGGGCCATGCCCATTTGCGGGGGTGTCACAGAGGGGCTGTTGTCCTCATGTTGCCTTGCCACAGGGCTTGGGGGGGATGGCCAGTCGTCGTCTTGTGGCTGCCCCTGCGTGGTATCCTCATGTTGTACGGGATGGGACAGACAGGGGGATTGGGACAGGTCATGGATGGATCTGACCTCGACATCCCCGTCTTCTGTGTCCGAGCATGCTGCCATCAATGGGGTGTCACCTATGGTGCTGCTGCCACCAGAGGCAGTGCCTTCTGTGGCATCCGTTGGGGGGACCTGTGGTGGTGGTGTTGTGGCCATGCTGGCTGCTGGGGTGCCTGTTGATGTTCCCTCCTCTGTGCTACCACCTGATTTGTGCTGCTGCCGTGTCTTGATGCGTGCAGCTGAGGTGGAGGGTCTCTGGCCGTTGGTCTTGGCCCTCTTTGCAGGTGTGCTGGTAGGGGTGTCCTGTGGCTCGTCGTTTGGATCGGACCCTGTGGTGGAGTAAAGGAGGGCGAGGGTTATTGATGGGTCTGTGGGAATTGGAATGGCATTGTATCACATGCTTTGGGGTGGTACCTGAGGGTGATTTGGGTCGGGTCCTTGGAGGTGCTTTGATTTGTGTGTGGAGTGAGGGTGCAGTTGTTTGGCAGCCTGCAGTTTGGGTGTGCCTGCTGCACGTGTAGTGCGTGTATTAGGGGTTTTTAATTATTTATGTATTTATTGTGGGTTTTAACGTGCGCTATCAGGCCGATGTGTGTGGACCTTATCCTGGACATGTGTTTCTGTTGCACTATGTGGACGCATGGTGCTTCACATGGATGGACTGTGTGGCTTGTTATATCTGGCCCACCTACCTGAATCTTCGGATGTCTGCACTCCTTTCTCCATCCCTCCGACTCCCTCAATGCTCTCCATTCCGATGGTGGAGGCACAGATTTCTTCCCAGGGGGTCAACTTGATGGGTGATTCAGGACCTCCCCCGGTGGCTGTGGCAATGTTGCGGTTGGCAGAGAGTATGCTGCGGACGCGTATCCGCAGGTCGTCCCATCGCTTGCGGCATTGCTGTGGGGTGCGGGGTGCGGTCCCCACCGCACTTACCCGCTGTGCCACCAGAGCCCATATGGCCTTCTTGTTTGCAAGTGCCGTCCTGGTCATTTGCGTGGAGAAGACCACGGCAGCATTCTCCTGGAGGGTCTCTGTTAGCACGGTGAGTTCCTCACGGGAGAAGTGGACCTGCCGCTTGTGGTCGCACGCTTTCTTCGCTGCTTTTCCCATTTTTCTTGGTTTCGCTAGGGTGGTTGACGGGGTGGGGTGTGTCTCAGGGTAGTGTTTTTAGTGGTTGTGTGGTTTTAGTGTATTTATAGGTGCACGCCGGGATGTTTCCCGTTCCGGGCCCGTGTTTTAACTTCCGTTTCCGTATATTTCCGGCCACCGTACTTTGCGGTAGGCGCACACTGCGGTGACCGCTAGGAGGGGTGGCGGTATTGCACCTGGGGCCCCGTACGGCGGCGGTGTGGGCCGTTTTGGGGTCTTTTCCGCCATCGCGGACTTAGCACTTCCGCCATGCCGTGGTGCTCGTGCCCGATGGGTCGGAATGGGCCGCACTTTGCTCCTTCGTGCAATGGCGGAAACGCTATTTACGCTGTGGCGCTCCGGTCAGTCGATTTCCGCAAGGGTCGTAATGAGGGCCAATGTCTTGCCTAGTGCTTTAAGGTAAATGGCTGGGCACTGAGTGGAATGAAAGCTCACCACATCAACGCAGAAAGAAACTACCACATAATCTTCACCTTACCACTCCTCACCTTCAGACGATCCAAACGTTATAATCCTTACCCATTTCATGGATGGGAACCCCGATAACTGTCAGTCCTTGCCCCACAGACAATGTCTGCACAATAAAGAGCCCCGTCCTTGGACATACATGCCCATGCAGCACGATAGGGTCTACTCTAGTTACAGGGGGCTGTTGGTTATAAAGTATGGCAGAACCCTGCTAGCACAGCATGACAGCACACAAACCTAATTGCATGTGTGAATGTGTAGTGCTGCACTAAGCTACACAGCGAACCACTCAAGGCCAATGCAAGCACTGGGCAAACTAGGCCTTTGCCTAGGTGCAGGCCAGCAGAGGCCACCTGTGGGATGTTTTAACCCACCAGTCCAGGCCCTGAAACCTTCCTGTGCGCTGCTTGCATCAGGAACATCAGAATGGCCGCTGGAAAGCATTATGCACGCTAAAATCACCCAGAAGTGCGCTGGAAAAATCTGACGAATAGGCCGTCACTCCACTTTTGCCTATGTCAGTGGTAACAGAGGAGACCACTGCCAAAACCGACCATTGGGCTACCCACAGAGTAGCCTGAAACTACTTGAAAAAGCAATGCTGATTGCAAAAGAAACACAGAGCTGTTTGGAAATCCATTTTTCTTGGTTGTCAAATTTGCAAAAATCATGGTTCACAAACCATACAAAAGATCCAACCTCCTTGTTGGGTGTTAAACATCGTTCTACTTCAAGATCCACATAAATATAATGTCAGCAGCAGTAAATGTATCAGAAGAAAACACATATTTAAAGATGCTTGCTTGGGAAAATATGTTGAAAATAGGCGCATTACCGCTACTCGCCTCGGTCAGACTTGGCGATCTCTAAACCTGTCATGTTAAACTTGTGTCTGAAAATCTAAGTGTGGGGAAAGAAGGGACTTCCATCAAATGCAATATAGGGTGCCACTATTGATTTTCATGTTGAAAAAGACTGGAATTGAAGATATGTTTGCTTATTTTAAATTTGTAACTGTAAGTTTCACAAGGAATAATGTCACAATTTATTATAAGGTAACCTGATTCAGATAAAACTTCAAAGAGGTTTTTCCCCACTGAGAACACACCACCCTTTTTCTTCCCACCAAAAGGAGAGGAGGACACTTGCTCTGCTGCACTGGTAAAGAGACAATGGGCTTCTTGAACTGAAAGAAAATGCTAATTCGGGTGTGAACAGAAACCAACTGGCCAGGAAGACAAGCCCATGTGACTCTCTGGCCCAGCCAAGACCTTGGAGGCGGAGACAAACCGTTTGTGGATCCAGAAAGCACAGAACATTTGTTTGAGAAAAAGACTTATAGCAAATTGTACTGAACTGATAAAAATATGGAATTTGTAGGTTATTAAAATGAAAAGTTTGCTCACAGTTTAAAACTAATCTGTAATCTGTGTGATATTCAGAGACTGAACCACGGAAATGTTCATATTCTAGATATTGTGATTATGTTAGGAATATGAACATTTACAGGGATATGCCCAGATGGTATGTGCATGTATGTAAAAAAATTGGTACAGAACTGACACTGAGTAACTTCCCAAAAGTGCGAAAAACTGTAATTTGTGAACCGAAACTCTTAGGAAGATGAGGCTTTGACAGAAGCGTACCTTAGTTAATCTGTAATGTAAATATGTATTATTTACAAGTTGTGGATATTGGAAATATGTTTTTTGGGAAAATAGATTTTCTGGGTAGAAACAAAGGGGAGGTTTTTTCTCTGGACCATAAACACAGTGTCACTCTGACACATGATGACACATCATGACACACTGTTCCCTTCTCAAATCAGGGGAGAGGGAATTCTCTGACCTATCAGATTCTTAGAGGGTTGGGCATAGTATAATCAGCCTCCCCACCCCTTTGGAAAATGGATAAATAGGGACTGTTGAGGACCCAGAGACAGACACACATTCACCCATCACTGATCTTCCGGCGAAGCACTCTGCAGGAAGAACCCATATCCAGACTCCAGAACCCAGACCAAGGAAGAACCCATATCCAGACTCCAGAACCCACATCCAGATTCCTGCACCCAGATCCAGACTCTAGAACCCTGAAGCAAAAGGTGCAACCCAAAAAGCTGAACTCTTCTCAGCGGGCCTTTGAAATCTTGCAAACTGATTTTAACCCCTAAACGTCCACGGGGCCTAACCAATTCAACAGCCTGGCTGTGCTGTTTTGGCTTCTTCTGGCCAAGAACCCTTGCTAGAACCCAAGATCCAGATCAGTCCAGCAGAGCTGTAACCCAGAACCCAACTGTCAGATCCAGTCCAAGAGGCCGTGCAGACCAGAGTGCCTTGCTGAGAGCAGAACCAAGCGCCTGGGACCTGTCCGGTGGTGAGCGAATTCCAGCCAAACCCTTGACCAGATCTTTGATGGGCCCATTCCAAACCATAGAGTATTTAGCGTAGAACTGTCCATAACCAACCTCTTCGTATTAAGTAACCCAATCCAACCCATTCCAACATATGCAGACTGCATTGTAGAATCTCTTTTGTCCATCCTGAAATCCTTCTCCCATCCATATAATCCTGTGATAATTGAAGTGATAATCATCTGTGCGCTGATATTTTTCTGAAGAAAGTCAAATGTCCTGGCGGACAAAAGTCGGAGCGGAAGCGCTGCTGCTCTGGTGGCTGGCTGTTGGGTATCTTGCATCTTCATAGCCTCTTAGTATAAGCCCATCCTTGTTGGTAAATTTTCAAAAGCGCAATCTCATTAGTAAAATCTTGACTCTTTTTGAGAAAAATCAACCTTTTAATCGAAATTTAAATGTCATTTTGAAGCTAACATCCTCAGCTTTCAAACAAACTAAGAATTTTAACTCCTTATAGTTTTTCTGTAATCGCGTTTTTCGTGCACTGAAAAGTTTGTCGCGATTTCGCATTTCACTCAATTTCACCAGATGTAAAAACAGCTAATTCTTGCATTCCACCTCTGAATTTAATTCCCTATCTGCCATTCATTCACAAATCATTGCTAGTGTTTACCTGAACCTATCCAAAGCGGCTCTCACTAGTTTTGAATCCCATTTAGCAAATTGGAGTAATTTTTAGAATTTTTCCCATTTATTTCAAATCACATTTAAAAGCATTTGACCTGTTTTAAAATCATTCCTTTTCTCTCTAAGCTTGCTGGGGGGAATCGGGATTGAAACTGCATTTGTTGATTGTTCTTCCTGAAACCTGTGTGCCCTCATTCCATCTCTTCATGTTGCATATTGGGGGGAGTGAGAAGTATCAGGGGGAAAGAGTGATTACATTGTCTTTGATTGAATTCATATCAAGTTTCATTTCTGTGTTGCATTAAGTTCATTGAACCCACACAAGGTTTTATTCTCTGCTACATTCTTTTTCCTATTCCTGCTCCTAATTGATTAAAGAGATTGTTGATTATTGTGGTATCACCCATTGCTGATCATTGTTCATATTCATAATAGTGTAATATTTAGATATTGTTCATATTCATAAAAGTGATATATATATATATTGTTTAATTCATCAAATACATCTTTTAAACTTTGCAAAACAAACCTATTTCTAGGTTCAGTGAGACCGGGGGGATTCAAAGAGAGGGGTGTAATATAAGGGTACATCATCCAGAAATAAAAGAACGTTAGACATAAAAATATATAAATAAGGGTATCAATTGGGGATCCCATGCTAGGCATTGACTTAGGTGGAGTGCTGGGTTGAAACCACTCACACACCAAACATCAACTTGTTCACTCACTTGAATTGCCAAAGGAGTAGTAACCCCATCTGAAATAAAGTGGCTGCATGATTCACTCATGCAACCATAGTACTCAATGAGGTCTACCTGGCGGAGGAAGTGGGCAAGTTGCCTGCAAACACCTCATTTTGGGCTGCACATAACATTCTCGGGCTTAGAAGTTAAAACATTGAGGCTGAACAGGAAGACGTCTTGATAAAAACATCAGATACTCACCCCACGCAGGTCAACGTCCTGGTGGAGCCCTGATGGAACCTGTGGAGGTCGAGCATGGGCCAACTGAGGCATGTGCCTCATGCATAGAAGCAGGAGGGGGGTGGGATGGGAGTAGACTGTCATGCAAGTTCAGCAATCAGGGCCTGAATAGCAGGGATCAAGTCCTAAAAACACAAGTGGGGGGACTCGTTAACAAATGCGAAGGAATGTGAGGTCACCAGAAATTAGCATATCAAGGTGAAATATGCTCAATTCATTCAATTGGCTTTGCATAACTACCCAAATTGCACAGGACAAATGGCATTTGCCTTTCATAAAATCAACAAACACACAAAACCAAGAGAGGATATTTTCTTCTAATAGTGTTGTTGAAAACGTTTAAAGGTGTGCATGTTTTAAATTCCAATGTTTTCCCTGGGACATGCAGTAACGAAATGGGACATATTACCTTTAGTTGTTTGTTATTTTTCATTAGGTTACATAGTGCAGTGTTAAAGTGTCTACCCTGTGAACCTGAAAACAGTGGTTCGAGCCCTGAAGTTGGTGTTAATTAATACATTCAAAGAAGACATTAAATGTTTTTTCATTTTTGCAGGGGGGGGGCTGAGTCCACCCTCTGAAAAAAGTTGGTCGACTACGTCCACCCGCATGTACCCTCGACTTGAGCCCTGCTGAATAGACTTTTAACATAACATCTCAGAATCGGACAACTTGTGCCGTGCTTCCAGCACATTTTCTGTTAAACTGTTTATTTAGGATAAACAATCTGATAGATACATGTGTATAAGAATTGCTAGAAGAACCGCCTCTAATCACTAACCTCCTGATGGGTTTACGGCATCATTTGCTCTCAAGCTGAAGGATATTTACTCATTCAACCTTTGAAAAGCTGCATGAATAAAATATTTTGAGCACAAATGCTACTTGCAAGTTGCCATACATTGTATGTGGGTGATTTCAAAGATGCAAACATTATGGGCCTCATTACAAATTTGGTGGTATCTCAGCGGTAAATCCATTGAGATACCATCAAACGGATTTACCGTTATCACCAATTTGTCTGACAGAATTACAAGTGGTGTTTGGCAGCGTTAGCCCCCATTTATTGGATTCAATAGGACTCCATGGGGATTTCGGTGGAATTACCACCAGCTGTAATTCCGCCAATTTTGTTGTTTTTTGGCTGTAAAGCAGAGGAATTACCACCAGCATTCTGTTTGAGGTTTTTCCTCCACCTTACTTCCAAACCCGTTGTCCGGTGGTGTAGTACTGCAGAAGTTGCATTAAACTGTTCATGGCCACACTTTCAAACACGCAATGGGGAACATTTATATAGGATTTCTTGGAAAGTTAGCAACCAAAAACCGCCCAACTCATCTGCAATTGTTTGTACTAACTTTTCAAACAATGCTGAACAGCAATTGTTCGGGATTTTCCATGTATGCCAATGTATGTTTATCTAATGAAGGTAAAATAAGCATGCTTTCTGTGAATAAGCGTGGATTGCAGATAATTGTAGATCGCTTAACCTGTCAGTTTCTAATGGTATGTTAAAAGTTATTAAACTAATTGGACATTTTGGAAGGTCATTGCAGAATATATGTAATGTGATGATAAACAAAAAGCATGACCCTCTAAATAAGGCTCACTGAAAAATAGGGCACGAGTAAAATGCAGATAGGAATGACAATGAATATAGGGGACGCTGAGAGCACTTTACATCTAGTGAAACTGCACTCGAGAGGGCCGCGCGTGTGTGTGTGTGTGTGTGTGTGTGTGTGTGTGTGTGTGTGGGTGTGTGTGTCTACCAACCGCTGCACATACAGCTCCGTTTTCTTCAACTCTCCCTTCCACTTTCACACAAGAAGTAAGACAGACAGGGCCATATTGCTGAAACAGAGTGCAAAAAGAATGCATTTTTACACAGTATGATCTCTCTGCCTGCCCCTCTTTCCATCCAGCTTCCAGTACAAGCTGATTTTTGGAAGAGAAGGGTGTCTGAATGCAGAGAACTCCATAAGTATGGAAGTGGTCAGGCTGTATGGAGCAAGCAGCCATCCTGTAACTGTTCTTTGCAAATGAAACTTTCTCTGGGACTGTCCATGCTGAACATGTATCCATCTATAAGCCTGTTTGCAATAGCCTGACCATCCTGCACTTGTAGCCATGAGTAAGGAAAGCTTGCACTTCCTCTAGCTGTAGCAGTTTATAAAATACGACTGCACTGGTTCTGTTTGTGCTACAATTGTGCTCATGTAATTGTACCCCTTCTTCAACATGGCTGCCCAGCGTGGCAACCAAAACAGCTATTTAGCTTCCCATGGGGCTCCTGGAGGAGGCTGCTGTGATTGGCTGGCTGCTGATACTCCTCCAGCTGGGAATGGAGCCGGCAGGCGATCCTCGCCCCCCCCCTCAAGGGCCTTGAATAAAAGGGCCTTCTCCCTTTGGGAGAGCCTCTCTTTTATTATTTTTTTAGGCTGCCCCTTTTCTGCGTTTCGCACCTGGAGTCGATGAGAGACCCTGTTCAACATGGCACCCCGTGTGTCATCCAAAACAGCTGATCAGCTTCCCTTGGGGCTCCTGGAAGAGGCTGTTGTGATTGGCTGGCTGCTGCTACCCCTCCTACCGGGAATGGAGCTGGCAAGCAATCGCTGGCCCCCTCAAAGCGTCACCTGAAAGGGTTTTGCCCTCCTCTGTCTGGTCCTGTCCAGGCCTGGTAGGACCCCCCCATAATCACGACGGCGCACCAGAGTCTTCATGTGCAGATCGATTCGCCTGGTAAGCCCCTCACACCTTTTCCATCCAAAAGCCTCACTTGTCACGCTAACTGCGACTCCTGTACCCCTTCACTGCACTCTCAAGGCCGGTCTCTTTCCTGGCACTGCTCAGGCATTTATCACTGCAACGTATACCTTTAACTTTACCACTGTCCCTGGATCTATGGCCAATCCTTCTTAGATTCCCCTTGTACATGGTGCTATTGTGTCCTGATCTGACTCACCCTGGTCACCCCTCTGAATACCGATCCTTTGGTCTTTTACCTCATTGCATTCTTGATGCTTTCAGTTTTCCACATGTTTCCGCCTCGTTTTGCATTATGTTGCTGCAGCTGTTCCTAAAAATGTCTCCGCAGAACTATCTACCAGTAAATCTCATCTAGCTGTTGTAATCTCTGCTTCTGGCCTCACATTAAGTGCTGCCTCTGTATGACTGCCATAAGAACTATCTACTGTCTCTGTTCTATGCTTACCCAGCACTTTTGAAGTTTGGAGTGCCTACATCTGTGTGCCCTCTATTGTATACGGAATTTGTGTGCTTTCTGGCAATTTCGAATTGAGGAGTGCCTACATCTGTGCACCCTCCATTGTGTACTGCATGTGTATGTTTTCTGGCAATTTCGAATTTAGGAGTGCCTACATCTGTGCACCCTCCAGTTTGTACTTCATTTGTGCGCTTTCTGGCAATTTCGAATTGAGGAGTCCCTACATCTTTACACCCTCCATTTTGTTCTTCATGTGTGTTCTTTCTGGCAATTTCGAATTTAGAGTGCCTACATCTGTGCACCCTCCATTTCGTACTGCATTTGTGTGCTTTCTGGCAATTTCAAATTTAGGAGTGCCTACATCTGTGCACCCTCCATTTCGTACTGCATTTGTGTGCTTTCTGGCAATTTCAAATTTAGGAGTGCCTGCATCTGTGCACCCTCCATTTGTGTACCACATGTGTGTGCTTTCTGGCAATTTTGAATTGGGATGTGCTTTACATATGTGCACCCTTTTGCAGCCCTTGGCTGCTAGACCACCTGGTGAGTTTGCTCGGGCATAGTGCAGCTACTCAAACTATCCCTCTTTTCCTCCACCTCCATGGCACTCTCCATCTACCCCATCTATTATAACTGTTACTCTATCCCATATCCCTCCTGTCTCACAAAGTCTGGAAGAAAAAAGCTTTAAAAAGATCTCCTGGCCTCGAATCCTGCCCGACCTATTGCTGACACCTACGTTAGTACTACTTCCAAACAGACTATCACTGATATCCTCTTCTCTCTCCCCTCTCCAGACCTATGGATCTCTCATCTGATCTCTATCCTCTCCCCTTTTCCTCTTTACCCATTAATGGTGGCACTAGATGGGAAGTACTCTTGATATACTTCTCATCCTTTAAGTACATCATTAATGTCTATCACAATGGCACTGCCATGGCTCAGGGTCCTCAACCCAATCTTCTTCTCTTCGACCGGCGCCTGCCTGTCCTCATAAACTTCCTACCTTCTCCTGCTACTCCTCCTTCTTCTCTCTCTCCACTTCCCTCACCACCTCTGACTGGTGTACCACCTCCATGTACCCCTCCATGGAAAACCTTCAAAGGTGGCGACCAGCTTCACTTAGCCAATCTGAATGCTTGTTCCGCTGTCAAACATTCTTCTGACATCTGCCTCCTTCTTGAAGACTTTGATCTCAATGTCCTCGCTCTCACCGAGATGTGGTTCAATGCCAGCTCAGTCACTGCTTTTGACTCCCTTCGCCCTGACAGCTACAAGATCCTCTCCAAACCTCGACCCAACCGACCTGGTGTGGAGTAGCCCTGATCTTCCCTGAGTGGGTCCCTAGCTCTCTCATACCCACCTAGGCCTAGTCCTCCTTTGAAAGTCTTGTCTACAAGCTCAGCATCTCTCTGAATCTCTCTCTCACCCTTGCCACTATTTACAGGCCCCATGGCCCTATTTCTGTCTTCCTTTTGGAATGGGATGAATTCACCTCCTCTCTTCTGACCTCTATCTCTAAACTCCTCCTCTTTGGAGATTTCAACATCCACCTTGACTCCACTGTTTCTGCCTCTTCTGTCTTTCGTGATCTCTGTACCTCTCTTGCCCTCTCTATTTTCCCCTCCAGCCCCACCCACTTTGCCAGACACACTCTTGGTGCCTTCATCCCACTGATCTCCCACTCTTCAACCATCTCACCACACCGCTCTCCTTGTCTGATCACTCTCCCCTCTCCCTTCTCCTCTCATCTGGGACCTCTCTGCCCCCTGACCCAGCACTACACCAGCAGTGCCAGCCTCCTTTGCGGTCATCTGTCCGATGAAACAAGTATCAGCTGCTGTGTCACCCTCCACATTCATCCCTCCTCCTTCCCCTGCCCTTAACTCTCCCGCAGACTCGGTCCTTACCAACCTTCATCTTTCTATCACAAACACTCTAGACATTCTAGCCCATGTCATGAGGATCTGCCTGAAACCTGCCTCAAAGTGTAACAGTTGGCACAACCCCGATCTAGCTGCTCTGCAACTTAAGGGCAGAGTTGCCGAATGGAATTGGCAGACCTCAGACTCATCCTCTGACAAACTGCCCTGCTGCCTACTCCAAAGGCAATACTGTCTCTCTATCCGCTCAAAGAAGAGGCCTCACATCTGTGCCCATATCTATAGAAACTCAAACAACATGGCTGAAATATGCAAGGATCTAGCCAATCAATCTGCAGTCTCCACCTTCCTCTTCCTTCTCAGCCCCTCTGTTCTGCACTGGACACCCATTTCACCTCTAAAACCCAGGACATTCTGACCCCTCTCTTCTCACCCTTCCTCCATTCCTCCCCTGGACCCCTTGCCTCGCTTGGCCTCTCTTCCACCCTCACCCACTCTCTCCTCCTTCTCACCTATCCAGTGGATGCTTGTTATTGAGGGTGTGTGTGGCAGAGACCCTCCTTTCATCCTCTTCCTTCAATAACGAACCACCGCTGTTGTATTGCAGGCAACCAGTCAATACACTGTATTTGCTGACTGCCTGCAGTACATGCCAGCAGCCAGTGTGAGGAGCAATGCCCTCCAATTCGTTTCTGACTGTGCAAGTGGGGTTGGAAGGACGCTTTTCAGAGCAGCCTCCCCTCCCCCAGTCCCACATGCATGAATCAGAAGGCCCAGGGAGACGTGCAAAATCACGTCATAGCGGGGCAAGGCCTTGCCTTGCCTCACCATGTTCATTGCATTGGGAGTTCCAATGCAATGAACATGGTGGGGCCAGGCCTTGGGAGTCATAGCCCACCCTCTTTCCTTGCCTATCATTAACTGGAGTGGGGGCAGGAGCTTCTGATCCCACCCCAGCATGTGAGGGGCAATGATAGAGGGCGGAGCCACCAGCACGAGGTAGCTTCTGGATCCTTCACTGCTCGAGATGCCTGGAGCTGGCCTGACCACCGCAAGTAAGTCGACTCCATTGTCTCTTTTTTTGTTTTCGTTTTGGCCTCCTCCAGCTCCATGGTCCAGGACTTTAAGTTAAAACATTCCTGATTCCGGGCCCCACCTCCCCGGGCTGGTGGAACCCATATGGAGAGGGCTGCCCAGCCCTCTGAAGCCCTCAGCCCATAGGAGCCTATGTGGGATCCCCCGGGTGGAGGGATTCAGGCTTTCTCCTGGTAGTGGCCATGGCATGTGGACTGCCCTGTGCTCCCCTGGGCCGGGGAAGCCCAGGACTCTTGAAACAAAATTAATGGCAATTATGAATATACTCCGACAGAGTTTATTCATAATTGCAATACATTTCTTTTTAAGAGTCTGGAAGCCCAGGAGCCTTAAGAAAATTGCATTTTCTGAAGTTTGATTTTCGTTCCCTGAATCCTTGGACTCAGGGAACGAAAAATGCTGATGGCAGGCACGCCGTTTGCCCAGCTGTTCCGGCCAGAAACCCCACTCTTACCCCTTCCGCCCCCCCACTGTTGATTAATGGGCAGGTGGGGGGAATCTGACATCCCCCCCTCATCTGCCCATTAATCAGCAGTGGGGGGGGTGGAGGAGGTACGAGTGTCAGTGTTTTGGCTAACATTTTTTGTTTTCAAGGTCTGCAGAGTCTACAGTTATCCTGTTCACCTTGAAATCAAACAATGTGAGCAGGGCCGGACTGTGGCATACAATTGTCTCGGGCACCAGTGGCTCAAAGTTGAAAATGAGAATTCATTCCTTTTGTGATGCTGTTTGAATAGTACCCAAGGGGAAGATTTTTGATAAAATGTGATGCAAATTGTATATTTTAAAGAATATTTCTTCAGCAAAACTGACACTGGTCAAAACTATTAGCCGCATAGTGAAAAAACTCACCAAACTGGACACATTGGCCAAATAAGTGGCCCACATTGACCCAAAAAACTGGCGCACGCAAGCTTTTTGCATGTTTGGTTCAGCCATGGGCCTCTTGCCATATAAGCCAATCCGAGTGAGCCAGTAATGTCTAGTTTAATTACAAAAACGCAAATTGCATAAAAAGCCACACATTGTATAATAAAGCCTTTATAACAACATGTAAAGCCAAAAGAATATAATTGTGGCTTTAAGCCACAGTTATATTCTTTTGGCTTTACATGCTTCTATAAGGACTGGCTTTAATTTCACATCCTGAATGGGAACTATAAGTCCCAGAATGCAAGATGATGGCAACCTAAAAAATCTAGTTAACCCCACTGTACTTTCTTTCAGTGATTTAAGACATGTATTAAAATAAGTGTTGTAATAAAGAAAGATAGATGTGCAGATTCTTTGTCACAAACCTCCAGCTCATTGTTATTCATGATGTTGAAAACATTTGATTAGTGAGTTAAAGCAACTTTATTTATTTGCTGGTCAGGATAGTGGACATCAGAGATACAAACACATCTTTAAATGGGTGCCTTGTGTTGCTCAATTTAACTATCACACATTTGCAAGGTAACTGGTGCTTTGCAAGCTCTTTGAGTTGGAAATGTTTCATTATGCATATGAAAGACTCTGCCACTGATAAAAGAAATGTGTTTGTAACCTGAGCACCATAACGACCTGCAGTGCCACAGACTCTGTGTGCAGGTGTGTGTGGTGAGCATGTGTGCCTACTAAACCTGTATAACGGTCTGCAGCGCCCTCTGCTATTCATTACAAAGATCTACGTGCAATTGTGATCATAATATACTGGAGTCTTGAGCGGCAGCTCTCTAATTCTGGGACCTCTACCCAGTTTAGATAAGACCTCAGTCCTTATCCCCAGCATTCCTTGCTATTCTAGTGCCAAGATCCCCACACGCACAACTCATTTGTTTACTGTGTGGCCAATTACTGTTATAGTGCAGGGATTTGAACACAGCCTTGACTGTTAGCACACCTTAGTAGTCCAGTATAGGACTCTTCATACATTTTACAACACACTTCCTGGCAAGTGGCACCAATGCTGCATATAGATTCACAACAGAAATAGCATTGTTTTTACTGGTCAGGACTGAGGTCGCCTAACATAGATGACTGTTTGAACTTTTATTGAAGTAGCACGAGTGCTGCAGGGTAGGTTTGGGGTGTATAAGCAGAACAGTAGTGGGTTCCCAGTACTGTAATTGTAGGGGTTACTGCATTGCAGGACTGAGGTTTCTGCATGTGTCCCCCCAGAATATTGGAATGTGGGATTGCCGCAGGACAAGAGGGGGGTGTATTGACAGAGCTATTGGGTCATGCACAGAGGTCTACTAATTGTAAATCCTGAAGGACAGGAAAAACGCTTTTGCTAATCCTAGAGGTACCTTCCCACGACTCTGCTGATGCACTGTAGTGCTGTCAGACAGCATCTCCGACTGGGTCCAGGCAGTACTGGGCCATAGAAAGTTCTGTCACTGTCCTTCAATCCCGCCATCAAGTCCCTTTTATGATTCCAGCGCCATCAATCACACACAATATGCCAAAGCACATCCATTCTACTCTCCGGCACCGCATCTTTTTATGCTAGTGCTTGGGTAACACACGCAGCTTTGCCAATGCACATCACTCCTGACCACAGTAGCATCTTTTCTGTTCCAGTACTGAGAACAACCTAACGCTCTGCAGTTGTATCTTAATCTTGTCCTGTAGCACACCCTGCCATTCCTGTTCAGCCACCCACATACGCAGCGACCAATGGAATTCAATTATGAACTACAGCCTCGCAGTGACTGCTAGACAGACAGACGCATGCACACACACAGTCTCTAATGTGACATGGGAATCTGGCAGTGCTTGAATGACCAGCCTGAGCTGATTCTATATTTGGGACAGGACGGGCAAAAGAAAAAGCATCAAAGACGCGTTTCTTGAGCCTTTCAGATAAATGTATGCTCTTTAAAAAGCGAACGGACTAGTACTATGGCGTACCGATAATTTATTCCATCTCTGTGAATCAGCAAATTCTGTGACCAGTTTTTCTCTGTTTCTTGAGGTGTCACATTTGCTAACAAATGCTAAACAGTCTTTTTGAGTGCAGACTAGACTCAAAAAGACTGTTTAGCAGTGCAGAGATAATTCCAGGGAAAGAGTCCTTTTCAGAGGATGCATCAGTCTTCTGAGATGTCTTACAGGCATTGCTTTGTTAATAGTTTAGTTAAGGTAAGAGTAACCATAAGAAGCCGTATCAAAGTGCACTCATCTGTTTGAAAATGGGAGAGAACTTTTCGTTGGTAGAACACTTGACCGCTCTGATTGTGATTGCACTGGTAGAAGTAAATTATGGTAATCGGGCAAGAAAAAGACTGTCAATTGCCTCTTGTCATCTAGTGCCAGAATGTGATAGGAAATGTTATTTGACATTTTCCTCTCTTCAACTACCTAGAGTTCTGCACTGAAGCTTCCTCATCGGGGTCTTTGCTGCGATCGAGGGAATTCTATAAAGCCAAGGTAAGACATAAATGCAGATGCTGACACTGCCCTGAAGAGAACTTATCTTTGGTTGGGTAGTCAAAATATCGAACCACAGCCAGTTCGATTAATAAGTAAAATATGCTTCAACGATGTTTGAGTTTAAATGTACAGGACCTATGTAGTGTGCAACCTATTTAAGTGCTGTGTGGGTTTTGTTTAAGTACCCGGTCTATAAAGTGTGGCCTGGCAAATGAACAAGACATTCAATGTTAGCTTCTAAAACATGCATGTTCAGTATTCTTTCAGACATACAGTGACGTCAGGATTTATGTGCATCAGTTGACACAGAAAAGAGCCAAACCTACTTTACAGGTAAGAAAAACAACTTGGCTGTGGTTCTTTGTTTGACATAAAGACAGGTTTGTGATTGCTTGTGGCATTTTACAAAGGAAGAGTACTGGAATACTTCTTCTTAAGAACTGCCTGGAAAACCAATTCATTTGTAGCCTAAAATGCATACTTTTAACTCTTTTTTTCCAAAATGTTTTGGGGTTCCCCTAGATTGGTTTGGGCTCCCTCGCTGCGCTCAAGCGCTATGACATATCGGGGAGACTATTTACGCCCCACCAGAATTCACCAGCTGCCACTGCACCAACCACAATAGAAGATATCTCTAGAGTAGTCTGCTCTATGAAGGTCTCATCCAAACAGGTTTCTCCCTGTTCTTCCAGAACCATTAAGGACAACATCTCCTCCCTTGCTCCCGCTCTTACCGATTTCTGCAACCACTCCTTAGCATCTGGCTCCTTCCCTTCTTCTCTCAAGAACTCCCTTGTGCACCCCCTCCTAAAAAAGCCTTCAGCCGACCCCTCGTGTCCGGTCAACTACTGCCCTATTTCTACTGCACCCTTTCTTGGAAAACTCTGGGAAAATCTGCTCTTTCCCCAACTGACCCAACACACTGAGCTCGTTTGTTGTTTCCATGACCATCAATCTGGATTCCGAGCATCCAGAGGAACAGAAATTGCTCTCCTGAAAACCTGTGAAGCACTGCTTGCAAATCTTTACTCTAATTCTCCTGCTGTTCTCATCCTCCTTGACCTCTCTTCTGCCTTTGACACAGTCAACCATTCTATCCTCATAACGCAGCTCCAAAATACTCTTGGTAACTGAGACAGGGCACTGGACTGGCTGACCTCCTTCAGCTCTGACTGCCCTTCTGAGGTGCTCCTGTGTACCTTCTCCTCCTCCACCACTCTGTCTACATCTGGTGTTCCCCAGGGCTCTATCCTTCTCTCCTCATTTCCAGTGTTACACAGATTACAACCATCTTCTTCAAGCTCCGCTCTTCTTCCTCTGCTTCCTCCTCTATCATACCCGACTGCCTGTCTTTTGTTCAGTCCTGGTTCTCCTCCAATGATCTCTAGAATAAATCTTGGATCTCTGTCATTGATCTGGCCAACCCTCCAGACCATCGTTCTTTGCCTGCCAACCCATTTCAAAAGGGGAAAAACCACATGCAAATCAGGCTTCGTCCCACTACAAAAGGGGCAGTCCAGCCGAATTGCTTGGTCACATCCCTTCTGCACGAGACCACAAGCATCCCCAGACCTGTCTCAGCCTCATTGGGGATCATCAGTGAGGAGTGGCTTGGGTCTTTAAGCCCAGCAGGCACGGGACCCACATTTGGGCATACACGTCCCACTCAGGGGGACAATAACAAAAGAGGTGAAGGCTGGAAGGTTTACAATACATCTTACCCTCTGCCATTGATCTGTGCTTCCTTCCTTGCAGAGGCGACCTGGCCTCGCAGTTCGGACTGGGCTGCTCCCATTGGTGGCAGTACTTGACTGATATGCATATGGCTGGACCCCTTTTGCAATGGCACAGACGGGCTAAAAAATGATGGTATGGAAGGTTGCCCAGAGCTTTGCCAGTCATTCAGATTTATTTAAAACCTTTTGTACATAACTTTTTTTGGTTATAGCATGTCCATACTGTACCTGTACAAAGAAGGGCTGTACTGACCCTGCCTATGCTATGCCTGTTTTATTTTTGATGGACGCCTGTGCTGGTCCTGCCCATGTAGTAACTGTATGCAGTGTGTTTGAGAGGAAAGCACCTACTTTTTGCAACGTTGCAATGCTGCTGCCTACTCAGTGTGCATTTGAGGGAAGCTGGCACTGCGGTTAACCAGGCTGTCCCTGTTTGGGCTGTGACAGTCGCATGCAGTGTTGCTGTCTATGATGCATCTGTCCAGTATGTGAGGGAAGATTTCAGTGATGCTTTAGGTGCCTGATCCTTTCTTTGTGTGAGGGCCACTTGCTCCTATAATGCCAATATTGTACATTTTCTGTATGCCAGGAAAGTGTGCATTTCTGATGCTTGTGCTGTGGTTCTGTGTGTCAATACGTTTTGTATTTTTTCTGCCAGTGATGTACCTGTTTAGTGATGAAAGTGGAATGGATGTGGTTGGAGGCAGGGCAAAGATACTGCAAACAAAGCCATTGGCAGCTGCACATCAGATCTCGAGGGGCTGCCAGAGAGCAAGCGGTTTGGTGGAAGGAAGAGAATGCCTGGTTCTTACATCCTTTTAAGACACCAACTGTAGGCAATGGAAGTGGTCCATATTTGCGGCTGCATGTTTTTACATTGACAGTCTTTATTTCAATGGGTTTTATCCTGAAACTTTTTTAATGAAAAAACTCATCAAATTGTTTATTTTGTTATTTTATGGGTTTCCCCCAATCCTCCCTCCCCTATTGTTTTATATCTATTATCGACTCCCTAACCTGTTATATGCACTTTCTGACCCCCCTATAACCGATCGAAAAAATGATCGTCGATGTACCAACATTATACGATATTTGCCTAGTAAATTGGCTCAAAGAGGCGCACATTTGTATGTGTGGTGAGGTTTAGGGGCAAGGGGAAGTAGTGTGTGTGCACATTAGGGATGTAGCGGTATAACGGTATACCGTTAAAGATACCGTGAACCACTTAATTGAACAATAATAACCGTCACATTGTTTATACTGGTATACCGTTTATACCGTTAAGTGTGCTTTTCAATCTGATTTGTGGAAAGGCTGCAGTAAGCAAGTGCTGCGCAGTCTTGGTCTTGCACTGTTGGATGTGCCATCTGCCAAGCAGTATCAATTGGAGCAGTTTTTAATGCCATTCCATAAACCACACGTGTCTGACACAAAATCAGTATGTTAGCAATAGGTAGAATAAATACAGTGCCAAGAAGGAAAAGGGTTTACTTTGGGTTGGCGGCTTTGGGGGTTATATATTTATAATGGATAATGTTTGCTAAACATATGACAATGGGGGATTTCCGTGGTTCTATAATTGAATTTACATATAATAAGTCACACTGCGAAATTCACTCATCTGTGGGTATTCCCTGCTGCCATACCAAGGATAAGATGTCCGTGATTACTGAACACCTTTTGGCCCTCAAGTAAACTAAAGGCTGTAACGTAAAGAGAGCGTGCATGTGCGCGTATGTGTGTGTGTGTGTGTGTGTATGCGCACTAGCGTATACTACCATCAGCCTCCTTTGATCTGTGGCATGCAGGTTATAAAGATGGCTGCAGGTTATAAAGATGGAAACATGTTCATCTTCACCATTAGCCAGTGGGGGAGCTAAAAGCCTAAATGTCCACTTAAGAAAAGCTACTCAGTTTGCTTTGACAGTCGCAGCAGGGCTCCCCCCTCCTCCTCTCCACAGGTGTGTTTGTGTTCGGTGGAAGCAAGGGGTGGCTTTTCAGTGGAAAGTATGTTGAAAAGCCCAATTCTGGCCCTGGGTGCCTGGTTTTGTTTGTGATGATAAATCTAACAATTTATGACCTTTTTAGAAAATATTTGTTAAGATTGGTTAAACCCACCTGCCATACCGTGATAACCATGATATACTGTCATTTGGCAAGAAGGTTAGCGTACCGTCATAAAACTAATACCGTGACATCCCTAGTGCACATAATGGTAATGATGTTTTAATTACACCCGATATCGTAGATTCTCTTCGTGATCCTGCCCGAGGTTTGGGTTGTGTGTAAGATTATTTTAATTTCATCATGTTATGAAAAGAATATCTGAAACATGGTGGCAAAACTGTGCTTGTGATAGGCAGGGCACGCATTTGAAGGGGTGAAGACACTTTGATATGCAGCATATATCCATGCACCACCCTGGATCCCACACCTGTGATTCTTTGGGCCCTAAATATTATCCAATGCTGTTTTTATTATTTGCTAAACAGCACTAAATAGTAATACAATCCCAAACTGTGTACCCCATCATATTCCTATTTACAATTCCGCCAATAATAGCTGCTCTTGAAGGAGACTTGGGATAAGCTAGCGCTTTTTATACCAGGTTATTTTACAGCTTTTTAGGGTGAAGCAACAAACGGCTGTGTGAAGCGGGTATACCACCTGGATGTTATTGTCTGTCAAATGGGAGTAATTTTAGCAGGAGAGGTATAGAGGATGCTGGTAAAAAGCTTCATAGCAACTACTGTTGCCATCTGACTAAATGCTTTCTTTCAGAGAGGAGGTGTCTTGGCTAAAGGGTATGTCACTGGGGTGACGTAGCAAATGGACCCAAACACTTCCCCATTGAGTTGAAGATGTACTCCCAGTCTATTGATCTACGGTCGAGTGTGGTGCCTTGATGCCTTTGTGTACATATATTTAGCATTTATTTTCCATGAAGGAACTAGATGTTTGTGTACCATCGGTTAACCTCAATATTTTTACTCTCACATCTCTTCTCAGAGAATATATCAGTACCAGCTCTTTGAACACAATACAAGTGATTGGAAACATATAATCCGTTTATTACTCTCTGTTGTCCTGTTATCTGAAGTCTTGTGTTAATGTAATACCCTGATGCCTTTGGGTGTTGCTGCTTAATAAATAAATAAATAAACAAATAAATAAATGAATAAATAAAATGATATATGAATTCCGCAAAGCAGTCAAAGCCGTGTATCACTCTGATACGCCACACACATACTGCATCAGTCTCTATCCTATTTTAAACACAGCTTTCGACAAAAAATAGACATGAGCTAAAATTCCTTACCCATCTCACAGAGTCCATCTTTACAAGATTCAGAGGTAAATCTGAAATAAAAAATATCACCCGCATTATCAGCTTGTTTAATGCCAGCTATTGTCGTTAAAAATGTTTTGTTCAGGTCTTGTCTCACTGTATGTAAAAGAAAATTGTGGTATTTTGCAATTGAAAATTAGCACAGTTGGAGGGTCATTTATGGTAACCTTACCATTGCTAGATACAATTCAACAGGGTTGTGTACACACATCCAGCAACTTAAAATTATAGTCATGGATGTTGTTGAAACCAACCCAGGAGGTGGGCCACGGTGTTCAGATTGAGGTATTGATTGAGGATGCAATGGATTGTATGGTCGTGTACATGAGGACAGAAGCTATTCTAGAAAATAGCAGGACATTGCAATTGTGAATACTTTGGAGGGTTTGTTATCCATTGTTACAAATCCTTCAATGCAGGGGAATGTTGGACAGATATATTAATCCATCTGTATTATCCCATTGTATGTGTTTATAAAAAGTAGAACATCATTTAACGATGTGATCCTGAAGAAGGACAGATATAAATTGGGTACCGAAACATTTGCATTTAAACTCTCATCCATCAGAGAATATCCCTCAATGATACATTTAGTACAAAGTGACGGGAAGGTTTCCAGCCATTTAAGCTGCAGATTCTTTCTCTCTTTCCCTCTATTGTTTACATGGGAAATATCCAGTTCGAATGTACTTTCCAGTTCACCTTCATTAATTATGCATCTTCTTATTTGATTTTAACTAGTGGATATAGTGGAACCATATAGTACTGAGAAACCATGTATGCTCGTGCATTCCTTTCTTTTATTATTTATATTGCATTAGCCATCATTTTTTTTTACATTTTTACAAAATATTAAAAATCATACATTCACATCAAATTCCACAAGACAGAAAGAGCACCAAGAAAATCAGGAATGGAAAACAATAATACAATTACACGTATCAGCCAAGTTTCCTTTCTCACTGACCATCTAGTTTTAGATCTCGTAACAGTGTTACAATTTCTGCAGTTAGGAACATTTCAAGCCCGGATGAAGCTCTGGACCAAAATTCCTCTGTATCTAGAGAATTAATATCATGGACAAATCTTCTCAACCTCACAACTCTCAACTCCCTTGTGCCTGTACATTTAGATATCAGATGTTTCAGTTTTTGGGTTTCATTGACATCACAATTCAAACATCTATCATCTAAAAAGGCTATATCTCTGGCTGATTGGATTTCCCTAGTTGGGAGTAAATTGAGCCTGAACCTTAAGAATAGGTCCCTAGAGCTTGAGTCTGGGTATTTTCTCAGATATGTGAGCAAAATCATTCTTTTTTTCCCATAAAAGAGAATGATTGTGACAATTTTGTCATCTTCATCCTATCTCCTGTATTCACCCAATCCCACATTTCAGCCGTTCTTACACTGTCCAATGTACAATCTGCATTATCCAACAGTTCCAAACATTTTAGCTTCAATTTTCCCAAGAACCTGTTTGTATTGCATTGGAGTAGAGCAGACAATTCCTCATACAGGGAGCCCTTAATGGGAGCCAAAACGGACCTATACAAGGAGATCCATTTCCGCTCAAGCCAGGATCTCAAAGACGAGAGACCCAACTCATGTCTCAGAGCTACACTGGGTACACAATTTGGAAGGGACAATGATTTTTTCCAAAGTTTTGTTTCCATCGCATCCCAGTTAACCTCCATTGCAAGGGGATTTGTATCCATCCTGAAAAGAATTGTTGGCACCACCTTTCCTAAATAAAATAGAATTTTACCATAGGCAATATAGAAAATGTACAATATTTCATTTTTATCCTCTTTATCTGGGCCCCCAATTTAATAGTTTTTAAATGGAGAGTTTCTGATAGATGGATTTTTGTTGGATGTGAGTTAATAAATGATCCTAGGTAAGTGAGCTCAGACACAATTTCTATATTTCGATGTTCCATTTCCCATGAACAATTCCTCACTATTTTTTTTTTTGGATCTTTGAAAATAAGAATCCTCCATTTGTCTGGATTAATCTTCAAATCGTTTTTTTGGGCATACTTTTCCAAAGCAGTCAGCAGTCTCTGCAGGCCCACCTTGGAATGATCCAGTACCAGCACTTCATCGACATAAGCCAGCCAGTTGATTTTAGTTAGGCCGAGGCGCAGTAAAACTAGACCAATCTCCTTTAAGTCTATTCCCAGATCGGCCATAAAGAGGATGAACGAAAGCGGAGCCATCAGGCAACCCTGCCAGACCCCTCTGCTTACCCCTATTGAATCTGTTAGAAAGCCTGCTTTAGAGAGTCTAACTCTCATCCTGGTGTTTTGGTGTAATTCAATCAGGATTGAGAGTAGGTTTGAAGGCACTCCCCATGTATACCATTTTTCCATAGAAGACCCCTATTAACCATATCAAACACTTGTGTGAGATAAATCCAGGCCCCAAAAGGGGGCAACCATTGTTCTTTTCCAGATCTCCCGTCAAAAAGGCTCAAGACCAGACCGTTAAGGGACATAGATAGTCCCTTTCTGAATCCTGTTTGTTGTTTCGGGATTGTATTCATTAATCTCGCCCAGTCTTCCAGCGCTCTTAAAATCAGGCCCACAAATATTTTACTGTCAGCATCCAGTAGTGAGATTGGTCTGTAGTTTACTGCTAGGAGTCTATCTCCTTTTTTGAAGATCGGTATGGTAATCGAGTTTTTCCATGATTCTGGAAGGCATTTAAATTTGATTATTTGATCAAACAATAACTTAAGTATATAGGCCCATATTGCTGGATTTGTTTTTAGGGTGCAATTACTCAAGCCATTCGGGCCCGCGGCTCTGGAGCTAGAAGAGCGTTTAATTAGTAACTCAATGTCCGCCTCAGTATACGTGAGGGACCATTGTGAGCTATCCCAGTCCTCCAGTGCCGATGGACCCACTGAACCATAAACCTGGGAGAAATGGACATCTTGATTGTCCATTTGTGCTTCTTGTTTGCCTCCCACAATATCCCAGAAATGTCTTGAATTTCTCTGGCCTAAAGACTTTAACATACAATCCCCATCCTGTTGATACAAAGATGACTTAATCGATCTCTTCCAATTTCTTTACGATACATTCCCCGGAATCTGTCTTTCCAACTCCAACAGTTCTTCATCACCTAAAACAGACCCGGTTATCTTATCTTGTGCGATTACATTGCCTCGATCTTGCAAAGATGGCCCTGTTGGGCACTTAGTTGTTATCTTTGAAACTTGAGTAAAATGAGAGGATATTGCATTTTTCATTGTTGTTTTCCTCAAGTTATAGTCTAGATTAGCGGTGAGAGAGTCCCGCATTATCTGATTCACTGGCGTCGAGATACCCTGTTCCTGACCTTGGAGGGATCCGAGGTACACAGATGAATTTAGGAAACCCGAGGTTGAGGGTAGTTGATTGTCTAAAAGGAAAACGCTGGGTGGATGACGAAAGACCCCTCCACCTGCCTTATAGCGTTTTAAGAAAAATCTACCTTGTGTACCTCGTTCCCCTTCATCTTGCTCCTTACCAGCGGTCCCCTTTGTAGTTCTTTTAGTCACATTATCCTCAGGGTTGTCTGAACTCCATAAGTTATACATTTCCAACTGCTTCTCACTTCTTCGTATGGCAGGGACAACACCCCCTCTCTTGGGTCAAAGACTCTACGGCCCGCAGTCCCCAAGGTATTAATCGGGAGGAGAAATCGCAATACGCTAATTCCAGTCCTCAGGTCAAAGGTTCTACACCCACAGCCCCTGAGAAATAATTTGCAAGTACTGAGTGGCAAATTATGGCAACTTTATGTTCCAGTATATCACCTTGCAGAGCTTTGTGTGGGCCGGCCCCTAGTCAACAATATTCAAATCACCACCCTCACGGTACCTTATAACTTCTTCAAGAGTGAGGTGCTGTTATTGCGCCCGATCTCATCCTATCCGTACCTTCTCCCTCCGTCCACATCCCGTGCACAGTAAACAGCCAAACAGCCAGAATAAAATCTGCGCCCTTTACTCTGTGTGCATTCCTCCAGGAGGAAGGATAGCTCAGGGGCAACTCATTTGTCTTGGAAACAAGACAACACAGCGCAACAAAGGTTTGAATCCCGATCCTGCACTTAGAAACCACTCATTTGTATTAAGCTTGCTATAAAGGAACAATTATAATTTACATAAAAAACAACTAGAGATAGAAAACATCCCAAAAAAAAAGAATATGTTGACAGGGGTGATGTAGAGGTGTGTAAAGGGAGTTTGAGATTCAGGCAGTGGACTTTGGAAGTGAGAAGGAATATGTTGCATTTGCTTAGAAGTATTATGTGAAACTGCTGATGTTTTTCCACATTTTATTAAATCCATTTTCTTCATCTTTTTTTTAATCTCCATTCAGGTTTAATCCTTGGGCTTCCAATTTATTGTAATTTTTCTGAACTTCTGGGTTCCAATAAATAGAGCATTTGCTCTGTCTTGGGCATATGTTTCCTGTGCAACCAGTTTAAGTGGCGCATGATGGGGAAGACAGACCGTACAACGTTGGAGCTGAACTCCCCTTCAGAGGCAAAGCTGGCGATTCCAGAGGAAACCATCTCTTTAGATGCAGACGACCCCAGTAAGGATGATCTTCCAGACCGGGGCGCCTGGAAGGGGAAGTTCGACTTCTTACTTTCCTGTGTGGGCTACGCTATTGGCCTTGGCAATGTCTGGCGATTCCCATATCTATGTGGTAAAAACGGTGGTGGTAAGTTCCTCGTAAAATGCTTAAATGTTTTGTTTTGTACGAGCACACGCAGGAACATTGGCACCCAATAGGTCTCTCGCACCAAAGTCTTGCGACGCTGATACGTCATTACTCAGAAGTTGTTTACAGTACACATTGATCATGAATATTTAATAAGTTGATGCATTCCTCAATGCCTAGCTCAGAACATCAGTGTCCAATATTCCGTTTTTACATTCCTTAACCTTCGATTATCCCATGTGTTACTTCCCTTATACATGCTTTGCTTTTTGGATTTACCACTTCTAATGGTGTGTCCAGAGGGAATAATTCTGTATTACTTTTACTATATACCATAGAGTGTTGGGATTTATTTCGATTCATGCACACACTAACGGGAAAGCAGCCATTTTGTATTTCGGAATCAGTCCCCTTTAGTTAGGCCCCATGTCACACTATTAATTCCAATTTGGCACGGGGGATAGCTCAGGGGCAAGGTGCTCGCCTTGGAAGCAAGACAACACAGAACAACACAGGTTCAATCCCAGCGTTCTCACTTAGAACCCACTAGCTATTAAGCGAGTTATAAATAACCAATCACATCAACAGTATTTACTGTCATTCATATTACGTTTGAACGTAGTTCATTGTCCTGTGAGTACTTTGAAGAGTTACAAAGCAAATGAGCTCCCCCTTCTGTTCAAATCAATTGTACAGTAATTGTTTCTGTCGTGTCTATTTATCCAAACAGAAATGTGTTACTTGCCAAGCCTCATGATGTCGCGGATTCTTGTATAGCACAAAGCATTCTGACCTCTGCTATTCTATTTGACTTGGAATGGGAGTGGAAACCGCCTTAATTTCCTTAGATATCAAGGAAAATAAGACGTTTTTAATGTTAATTCCTTCTAGGTACATAATTCTTGCTGTAATGAAAAAAAGAGGTCGACCCACACACAAATCTCATGATGTACAAATTCACAGTTTTTAACCTTTCTATATCTGTTTTGCACGCTCGGGCCACAACAGAATAAGAAACTCAGAAAGGCGCCAGTTGGATGACTCTTTGTTTTCTGTGCTTTGATGAGCCTTTATTGAGCCTCAATTTGACTGCATGGGGCAAAGCATGTACATGTTCACAAATATTAGCTCTGTTCACTAGTTCACAAGCAAATGTGGAAACGTACATTAGACACTTGCTCTTGACAATAACCTGTATTGATCTGCCAGAAATTCGCCGCCCCAAGCATAATTTAGTCTGCAGGGGGTGAATGGCATTTGAATAATTAATTTGAAATCCTGTTCTTGTTTTTTCGTTTCCCAGGTGCATTTCTGGTCCCATACGTATTGACGCTGGTCTTTGCTGGGATTCCTCTCTTTCTGCTGGAGATCGCTCTTGGCCAGTACACCTCCATTGGAGGACTGGGGGTCTGGAAGCTTGCTCCCATGTTCAAAGGTACTGTAAAAACCCAAAGAATAAAGTTACATTCCTCTGGGCAATTTATTTTAATCTTCACCTTACGTTCTATTTAATTGCTCAGAATTCAAAAGAAATACCGGGTACACAAATCAACTTTAATCTGATAGAACATGCCACTGTTTAATGTTTGCAAAATGTGAGCGGGCATGGCAACATTTTATGGACATTCCATTAGAGTATGCTGTGACTGCTATCCCCACAGTGTTCATTCTGTCAACATTTAGATGCAGTTTCCTCAGTTCAAATGGTAATGTCAGAATGAATGAATGAGAGAGTGAGTGAATCAATGTCTGTGTGTATTGTTGTGTGTTTTTGCAAGTATTTTTAATAGGATAGGACATCCCTAAAACAGGAGATGGATGGATGTATGTATGGATGGATGAGCTGTGAATCCAGTGAGCTAGCAAATGTTTATCTCTTTAATGTATATTTGCAGGTATTTGTATTGCCATCAAAATGGTTTCATGATGATGATGATGGATGTGTACACGTGAGTGAGTGGGCGCTTCAGTAGTTTTATTCAGTACTTCCAAGGACGTCATTTCGGGCTCTGTGACCCCTAAATGACTGCGACCCCTGAGGTCTCCCTTGCGAACTCTGTGGTCTCCCTTGCGACCTCTGTCTTAAAAAAAACGAGAAAAAAAAGCTCTTTTTTTTTGGTAATGCAAGCTCCACGGCTGTGGCCAGCACCATGTGACTCTTTACTTCTGGAGTGGCTGGCTTTCTCGTTCAGGCCCCTTTAAAAAATAAGAACACTTTCAGCACTCACCCTAAATAAGAAAGAATAGGAATACCAAATCATGTGTCTTTCTGGAATTCTATGCAATAATTGCTAGACTCATCAAAGGTTAATTTAGGCACACTTCGGGGGGGCGAGTCATGGATTTAGTCTGTTCTTAAATGCCTTAACTCAGTCTTTCATCCTTTCCGCGTTATCACTTCGGGGCGCGGTAAAAAGACATCACTTCCTGTGATGTCATCGGGGTCAAGGATCGTGTGATGTTACTTCCGCTACCCCTGGAATTTTGGTGAAATGACATCCCTGAGTACTTCAACTAAAAGTGGTAGAATCAAGGTACAATCGAAGGTCCGAAAACCATATAAGGGAGTGACTTAATTTTCCTTTACACCAAATCCTGTACTTAGAGTAAAGTCATATCTGTTGCTAGAACAAGGCTTCCCTTCCAAGTATCGAAATTAAGTAGAAAAGACAGAGCTGAAATATGATTTAAATGAGACAACAATTAATGGAAATGTATGGGACAAAAGCACTAAAGTGTGCCCACTACGCGAGGCCAAGGGAGGACGAGGAAACAAGAATATAGGCAAAGGGTAATCAAAAATATAAACACCGGTTCAAGGAGGACAGAATGTCTTTTACAATGAAGAATGCCGCCAAGCCGCGTTTAGCTAGAAAAGTGGTAGGGACACCTAGAAATATGTTAATTTGAAAGAGTTCAAAGTATTTTGTTTGTTATCATTTAAAAAGGGCAAACAGCACCAGAAACAACAGCTTCAAAGTGCTCGACAAAATAATATTATAAACTTAAACACAGAAAAAATTAATATCAAAGGAAACAATACCATAAAATAAACAATAGTAGAACACATAAACAATAATTGCAGAGAAAAAACAACAAAACTGCAAGTAGAGTGAACAGCATTATAAGCAGCATAGCAAGAAACACATCCATGAAGTCATGGGTTGCAGGTGATGTTAACTGTTCTTTTAAAAGAAGCAAACAGCGTTAGCTGTGTAGCAGGTCTAGGTACTACATGTAAAAGCCTTCTCCGTGTGGGTTCGAGGAATTGCCCACCCAGGCAACTAAGTTAAACATTGCCCCCACTTACTTTACTCTCAGCAAGAGAGCGCAGACAATAGCTGCATGTAGGCTAAGCTACCGAAAGGGCTGGATACTGAAGGACTTAACCATTAAACATTTTCCGCAGCAGCACCAATAGACAGACATCAGTCATTAAATCAATGAGAAGCCAGTTGAGAGTGGTACAATAACGGGAAAGCTGACCACGTCACGTGACCAAAGTAACATGAAACGCTCTTTTTATAAGCGCCTGTGAAGCTGGCAGATATTTCGGATGGAGGTTCAAATAGAAGCACACTTCAACAGGTGCGAAAACACCCCAGCCTGAACCAACAGTTTCAAACAGCTGAAAGCTAGCCTGTCACACACATGGAAACCCACACTGAATGGAAACCTCTCAGAGCTGATATCCAAGAAAACAGTAACTTTGTCAGGCATGTCATGTCATTTCAAGATGGCGCCTTGGAAACTATAGTTTTAGGTACGTTGCTGTGGCCAATGAAATGCTCTCAACACATCAGAGAACATCTTCTTCTTATGGTCTGGGAACACCGTTATTACATGCTTTAACCACATTGTTATGCAGCACTAAAGCGGAGAAAGGGAAGCTCTTTTAAACAACACTCCACAATTCTCCCCCTTGCATACACAGTCACAATAACTTCTACAAAATGTCTGCCACTATCCACAGGTCTTTCTCCATTATCCACACTTTCTGCATCCTGGAGTAATTGTTTGAATGCATAGTGCTGCGAGAGCTCTGGCCAGACCTTAGATTCAAACTCAGCCCATCCTGTGCTTGCCAGAGAGCATCTGTCAACTGGGTTACATGATGATGCATAAACCCCTTGTTTTCAGAGACATGTTTTACCATAGCTCTCAACTCACCCGCTTTTGGCGGGTGTCACCCGCCTTCAAAGCAGACGAATCACCCGCCAAATCCCTCATACGCCCATTCACTTCAATGGGCCTCTCACCCGCCAAAAAGAAAATCGGGTGTTTTCACCCGCCTAGGTGATAAAAAAGGTTGGGAGCTATGGTTTTACGGAATTGAGACCTTTTCCTTCACTTTTAACCCTTCATGAGGCGTGGCTCCCCACATCCATCCTTGCCCCCCCCCCAACCTCACACTTATCAACCTCACTCCCCACACCCATGAATAGAGTTGGGTGTGGGATATTGAATGTTTTATTCCTGACCTCTGTTTCGGATTTCTGTTTAGCTTTTTCTCATGTCAACATATTTTCATAAATTCCGGCCAATTCCGTAAAGTGGAAGTCCTATAACACTATGTTACAATTGTCCACTCATCAGGCCACTGTGGTAGGCCCAAGAAAAGAATGGCAACTGGCAACAATCTTTCTAGGGTCTTAGGTTAAAAACATATTATTCTCTTAAGTTTTGTACAATTTTTTCAAAAAATTAAATAACAACTTTCAATCTTCTATGACACATGTATTAGGTTAAGGGTTATTTTGCTGGGTGCCTTTCCGGACCGCACATTATACAGCTCTTCTGCAATGTGCATCTTTAAACAGACACACTTGCACAATTTCAGCAATATGTACAAAACTATGCGTGTCCATGGACCCCCAGAAATGACACGTTTCCATGTTCGCCTATTTCTCCCAAGCACTTCACGAAGTCATTCCTTGGAATGTTTTGAGATCCTGAAAAATATGTTTTAAAACGTGTCACGTGTACTGTGACCAACCCGCGCAGTTGTATTCTTTTTGTTCAGCTCCACCTCAAATACACAGTTCCCCTTCTTGTAGGAGTGACAACATTTACACCTGTTTCCGTTTGTAGCCCTCAGGTTTTGGAGGCATTCTTCTTCGTAGTCCAGACATTGCAATGCAGTGACAGGAAGAAACAAGCACTGATGTGGGAAACAGGTTTGGCTTTTCAAAGACATGGACTAGGCAGTGTACAGGTATTCACCACTTTCCAGCAATTGCCATTTCATTGCAAGGTCTCACTATGAATTGATGGGGTGCTCACAACAGCTCACAGGCTTGCTATCATAGTCCATGCCCATGTCATCACCCCACTGCTTGGGGAAACGTTTCATGGCAGGGTGCTCAAACTAGGAAAACCTGTCTTACACCACTGGCAGGGGTTGCCACCAAATGGCCAGGTACCACCACCAATTGCAAGCTGTCGTGAAGCCTGAATGGCAAGGGGAAACATGCCTTTCTGACTGCACCTTACATCCATCTTATGTTCTGAAAAGGCACCTCCTCCACTTCCTCCCATGCCTCAAAGGGTATGCACTCCACACCATTTTGTGGTGTTTGTATCCTTTTTTAATTCATTAATTTGCATGTGGAAGCATAGATACAGCACGGAATACCTGAACTGCAGTGCATAATCCGGTAGATTCCCTTTACCATGTATATGACACCAGTTGGCAATTCGCTGACGGTCCACCAATCAGCCAATCTTATGCAAGATAATTGAGGATGCCTGTGTTGTGCCTCTTTTCTGATGTCATGGACACTGGGCCATCTTGTCATTTATCTGCACATTCGAACAGACTTATTATCCATACTTTCAAGATAGGAAAATAATTGTGTTCCAGAACAGATAATGCCCGAGAATGTATGTGACCTGCCTTTCATAGCGACAGCGATATTACCAGGGATGTTTACCATAAAACCAATAGAATCTAAAAAGCCTAAAACGTCATTTTTCCATGAGGCAATAGCAATATTTATAACACCAACTGTTAAAATCTGATTAAAATTGCTATACAGAGAATCCATATTATTATCTTTCGCTTGTATTTTCTAGTAGAGGATGGCACTATGGATCTTGTTCTGAGTGCTCAAGGCCACTAGACCCAGTTCACTATGGATTGCTTCAACTTGGGTGCAATTCGGCAACCCCAGGGCACGTCTCCACATCTTTGCGTCAAGCGAGGCCAGCCATTTTGTTTCTTTATCAGTAAAGATTTCAAGACCATAAAGCAATCCTGTAGTTATACTAGAGTTGGAAATCTTAAGTAGTCCTTACATTTATATAGTTGTGTATAGCATTACATTTTTTAAAGGTTTTGTTGAATATTATCGTTCTCAATTTCTCCCCATGATCTATGCTATAATATGGAACTAACAAATAAATATACCTATCCAATACCTCAATAGGGTGAGTGTCAATCCTCCATTTAAAATTGTTTTTCACCTGTTCTTTGCTTTGAAAAATCATTATCTTGTTTTTGGCATGGCTAATGACCAGTGAGCTGTCAAAGGAGTATTTAACCAAAGCAATTACAGAGTGTTGTAGACCCAGAGGGGTGTGGTCCAACAGGATAGTATCATCCGTATAGGTGAGCCAGGAGAAGATATGTTGGTCACCGATGCGGGAGGGGGGGGTTGAGGAGGGGAGAGTTCTGACGATCCAACAATAATTCATTATTGAATTATTCATAATAATAATTCATAATTCATTATTCATTTATATCTACCACATATAAATTGTACAGTATAGGAGGAAGGATAGAACTTTGCTTGAGACCATGATTGGTGACTTTTTTCTCAGTAAGGTCTCAATGCTTATTAATACGTAATTTGACAGAGGTGTCAGAATATTATTCCTTCTGTAAATATATTATTCCCAAATCAAGAACCCAATCTGTACTTTGTTCCAAAGGTGCGCTCTATTAACAGTGCCAAATGCTGCTTTGTAACCTATAAGGCATGCATATAGTGGGTTACTCCCTTTCATGTTCTGTCTTTCCGCTCATGTCTTATTTATTTATTTATTAAGATCTTGTATATATTCACATGTGTCTTTCAATGTGATCCTGATAGTTACATCATCCTTAACAATAAGGTTATCCCCCGTGAACAGCCTAGAACTAAGCTTGGCATTGAATAGCTGAATGTTCTTATTTGACCAATGGATTTTACTTCCCTTGCTACTCACCATGATGTTCCCCAGAATTCGACCATTATCTTCAAACGCATATTCCTAAGATACACTGGATATAGCAGGGCCACTACACTACACTCCATTGGGATCAAGGCACATTCAGAGATCTTTAATTATAACGACCAGCGCACCATACAATAATCTAACCAAGAGGTGCTCAAGTCAATACTCCAAATATAAAGGGATTCACCATTTTCCCTTTCCATCGTGTATAGTTGGTATAATCTTTGGGCCTCTGAAAAGCCATTCCATCGATCCAAATGGTTTAGCTTTTCATTGTCCTCTGGGGTAGCAGCTAGCACCTCATGGGTATTATGGTGAAGATTATCCAGCTTAATCGTTCTTCGATCATTTAAATCCCCCATAACAATATAATGGCCGTCTTTGCTATTCTGCAGCCACTGATGAATAACATACTCACACACGGTGTCAGATTCAGCAGTCTTTTTATTGCCAGGGGGATTATAAATATTTATAAGCAGTAAATGAGGCCTTACCCACTCCTCCTGCACATTAAGTATCCCAGCTAAAACATGGGGGTTGGTAACACCAGCTACTTCTCTCAACAATAACATATTTGTAGCTCCTAGAATGAATCCCCCATATGGTCTCCCCCGTATCTTCCTTCTAGCAGATATATGCATCAAATGATATCCATCAATATTAAGGTTGCTAGTCAGCCAGGTTTCTTGCAGGGTGAACATTTCACAGTTCATCAGCTGGTTTTGGCCTTCACCCCCGCTCGAGAAAGAGCGAAAACCCTTGGGTATTGCAGGAAAGAATATGCAGTTTATTGGGTCATGGTCAATCAATCTATTAAATAGTTTTAACCCTTTGCACACTCATTTTCAATGCAAGTATCGGTCAATACAAAGGATTGAGAGCTAAAAAGAGCCTGCCTGAAAAAGACCACCTATTGTCCGACAATGGCAAATGCAACAGTCCTTGATTAAACCCGCAGAGTCATCTACCGGGCAGCCTGTGTCAAGTAATGTCCTAAAAGAAGATCAGCAAATTGAAAAACTCAAGGATCTAAGTAGCCAAATCCCAGAGCTCTTTTCCACCCACACATCGATTTGCAGCCAGAAAACAGCACCTATTCTACTTGATTCATGAAACAGTGAAAGAGGCCATTTGCGAGGATTCACAGTGAAAAATCACGTGTCTACGACTGAATGGGCGAGGGATGTACCACTTTGAACACCCACTTTATGTATGCTAATAGAGTGCGTTTGTGGGGGTGTAATAACCTAGTAATGTAAGTGTGAGACACACCTACGCTTTCTAATGGAGTTTCCCACTTCTCAAAGAATAAGATGCATTCTATTTATTTAATTTCTTTTTGTCATGTATTGATAATACATTTCTATGAAATCAATCAATCAATCACTATATGTATTAATAATAAAAGGCATTGGCAAATCCAACAGTTTGAACCTTTCCCTGGGAAAAGGTTAGGAATTTTCCAGGCACTACTGCAATTGTGCTAATAGTTCATAAGGTGACAACAGCTAGGACATGGTGTTAGTACCTGGGCCTGTTTGGTAGTGCCCGGCAAATGCATGTCTAATGACTGTACACAAGCTGAAACTACTGGCTTTTCCAATGCTTGCGTTTAAAATGTGGTAAAGACATGTTTGTGACACCAGGAGCTAGTTTACAGCTGCAATTAGCCACTATCTTTCAGCAGACTGCTTAAATACACAAAGCTTGTTGGTGCGTTTTGCGTGTGGAGGGGCAGGTAGAGGGTGGCAATGGCCATTGGGTCAAGCCTAGCCATTGGAGAACTTTGGGTGGATAAAAATATAAACAACACCAACAGAGGCTGTGTGTCACCCTTACATCCAATGTAACTCCTACCGTCTCTTCCCATGCCAAGAGTTAGTGCCAGCTAACAGTCCAGACATGGCTCTTGGACTTGTAGGATGCAATGGTACAGAGAAGCTGCACTTATATTTCTGTGCAGTTCTGTGCAGTCTCCCAGATGATTAACAGATGATTACTTTTTAACACACATACAAAGATGTCTCTAGACTTCATTGTTATCGTTGAATGCAGATAAAGGCACGGTTGCTTATCAATGAAGACAGCACTTTATTGTTACCAATGAATACAGATAAAGGTGCGGTTGCTTAACAATGAAGACACCACTTTGTTATGTCTCAATACAGATAAAGGAAGTTCATCCCACCAAGATTCATAACAACTTACATCAGTGAAGCCGCCACACTAAGGAACATCCTTTCATGCCACTGGGACATTCTCAAAGCTGATGAAGATCTACTTAAGAAATAGAACCCGAGCAGCGGGGGCATTACCGAAGGCCCCGGGGCATTACCAGAGTCGGTAATGCCCCCGCCGCGAGGGTTCTATTGCTATTAGTATCCCGGCCCGCAAAATTTGCGTGACCTGGGTACTAAAAGCAATTTTTTTCTGCCCCAAAACGCTGCGGCGTTTCAACGCTGCAGCGTTTTGGGACAGAAAAAAAAACGACCAAGAAAATGGCCGCCGCCATGGAAAGGGAAAACGGAGTCCGTTTTCCCTTACCATGGCGGCCATCGGGAGCGGACACGCTGGGAACAGAACTGTTCCCAGCGCGTCCGCTCCCGAAAAAGGATAAAAAAAAAGGTAAGTGGGGTTGGGAGTGCGGGAATGGGACGGGGGAGGAAAAAAAATGTTTTTAAAAAAGTACCTGCGTCCCTGGCGGGGGACGAGGGAAGCCCCCAGCCGTGTGGAGGCACAGAGCGGGGATGGACCCGCTCCGAGTCTCCACACGGCTGGAGGCTTTCCTCGTCCCCTGCCAGGGACGCAGGATCAAGAAGGTAAGTTGAGGGGCGGGTGGGAGGGAGGGGAGGGAAAAATAAAAATAAAATAAAAGACTTACCCGAGTCCCCGGCTGGGGGCCAAGGCAGCCTCTCAGCCGCGGGGAGGCTCGGAGCGGGGATGGCCCCGCTTCGAGCCTCCTCATTGGCCGAGGGGCTGCCACGCCCCCCACCGGGGACAAAGGCCATGGAATCCCGACGGAGGGATTCCCGGCCGTGTAGGGACCTGGCGAGAGCCAATCAGAATGCTTGTTGCATTCATATTGTCTCTCGCCGGGGTACTAATAGACCATCTAACTGACAAACCCAACTTAACATTTAGGAGAGCACCCAACTTGAAGAACAATCTTTGCCCCTCCCATTTTCAACTCAACAACAAAGAAACAGGTCTACCACAACTGTGGACCAAAGAAAAATTAAAAGGAAATGTCCAATGTGGGACCTGCAACATTTGTCAATATGCATTTGACAACAAAAAAAACATCAAACTACCAAATGGCAAAAACCACACCATCCGTGACCTCATCAATTGCAATACCAAATTCACAGTGTATGGAATAATATGCCCTTACCAGAAACTTTAACTCCGGTAGCACACTCAGGAAACGTAAATACAAAATATCAGAACACATCTGCTGTGTAAAAAATCGAGATATGACCTCACCTCTGACATACCACTTCTTTAATACACACCCACAAGAAGCAATTGAGGCAATCAGATTTTTTGGAATTGAAAAAATCAACAACAAAAAAACCAGAGGGGGTAATTGAGAACGTCTACTGCGACAACAAGAGTCCAAATGGATCTGCCTCATGGACTGCTGCCACTCAGGCCTCAACTGAGACAGTGAAATTATCCATCGGGCACCACAATTTGTCTTTCCTATCTCTATCTTTTTCGACCAATAAATAACACTTACTTTTTTTCGTCATTTCAATTTTTAACAACCACATCACTAAAGCACCCTTTACCAATTTACGCACCGTGACCATATTGCTCTATTGATACCCCTTGAATACAATTAAACATGTACGAGAATCACCATCACATTATACCTCCTTAATTCTCGCTGCTCTTCAGTAATCCATTACATAGTGACAATTCTTTATTAAACCCATACTGAGATTAAATTAATACTGAATAAAAAGTTAAATGCAGCTGATAGAACTATAATCTCGGGTTAGGCTGCTGCACCCTTACCAAAATGGCGCCCGTTACGTCAAAAACAAAACGGAGCCGGCGCTTTGCCTGCACGTGACAGCAGCACGCAATCGTGCCATCACGCTATTTAAATCTACGTATCCAAAATGGCGATCCCATCTATCGAACAGAATTTGGCTATCATACCGATGCTTAATTGGATCCTATGCTACTATTCTAAATACAGGTAAGCCGTTGCACTGAACGATGCAATTTATCTGGGTACCCTTTTCTTAATTTCGCAATACGTAGCATCTCAGATGCAGTTCCAGTCTATTTACTATTTCGTATAATTTAACTTTGTCACTAGGCACCTACACACGCACCTTCTTCATCTGTAAAACCACGAAGACCTAATGTTGAATTCGACCTCATAGCAACGCGAACCCCAACCAAATCTTGTAGGTAAGTGTGACTCTCGACCGGGCCACTTACACTTTATGGGTGCGCAAGTATTCACTGGTATTTAAGCTCCACTCTACTCACTTTTAAATCACAGTGATGATCTAACCCGTAGAACGAGCATGCCATGTTTGAAATTCCGAAACTTCAGTGCACAACTAACACTGCATAACGGCAACCGCTGTTCTTAATGAAATACCTAAGTCACTACCACAAAGTAAGCACCATTCCCAATGCGCAAGCACCTCTCTAAGTCACTCACCAGCCTCTGCTCAGCCATTACTCCTATCAAGAAAGCCAAGAAAGTCAAGAAAGCCAAGCACTATATTAAACTCTCTCCAGTCATACCGACTTTATCTTTAAGCAGAAGCATGCAAAGATGTACCAACCAATAGCCAGTTCCAAAATCCAACATCCTTTCGTCTCATCTATCGTCTTCTTTCCCAATAGCAACCAACAATTTCACACAGTCAAACAAAACAAACAATCCTCCTGAGGAACCAATAGTACACTATTGGAGAAACACATGTCGAGAGAATCTTGTGCCGAGGGAATTATGTGCACTAAGCAGCTCACTATGAAGCAATAACTAAGGACTAAAGACCCTGAGGCAACAAGCAATAGTACCAAAAACACACACTTTAAGGAAACAAGGATTTCAAGAAGGAAACAATAAGGACTTCAAGGACCAAAACAACAAGAAGAGCCCCTAATGTGCAAATAACATTAAGGGAAACCTTTCTTTTCATTTCTTTTTTTTTTTACACATTTTTTAAAAAAAAATGTTTTTTTAACAATCTATCAAAGATTGGATTACTAATAAATACACTTCGAGTCTGAAGACGCTAGTTAAAAGCTAATACACTTCTCTTCCTTTCATTTCTTTCATCCATTGGGCAACCTCAATGGCACTATTACCTTGCAGCCACAGACACCTTACTACATAATACACTTAATGCCAATATTTGTGAGTCGCTGTTAAGATTGCGTTTAGGTTGCAAATAACACTTTCAGATAAAGGAAGAGACGGTAGGGGACATGGAGTGGCCATGAAAAGCAACAAAGGCAAGTGAAATTGCAGGCAGCCATTTTCTTTGTGGAGCTGGTTCCAAGGGCTCACGGGAGCTTTGCAAATCACGATTTATCAAACAACAGCACATTTCAGTGTGTTAGAAATAAAACGAGGGGGTCTGTTTCTTTTTCCAGTTAAGGATGAGATGCAACATTCCCACCCTTAATGTCAGTGGGATGTGTGAGCAAACTGCTACTCGTAGCCTCAACCCAGCCTCGTAACTACTCAGCCGATTGGTTTCCCTAGGTTGATAAAGGGGCGGTATGTTCAAAGGTTGGCATCCAAAAAGCAAGCTGACCGGAAATTAAACTTCCACCTGTCGACTTGGCACAAATGGATAACATCTCCATGGCAACTTTAAAAGTATTTCACATTGAGAAAACCAATAGTTTTGGCTTTTGTGTGGTGCAAACACTTTCTGTGTTCATGTTACAAGTAAAGGAAAAGAGGTTGTTTCTTCTCAGTACAGGCAGTAAAGATAAGATGTGATATGATAAGTCATTTATAACGCACCTGTACACAAGTGTTTCACAAGATCTACAACCCTCTTCCTATTTAATGAAGCCAATCTGTTACCCTTCAGAAACACCCGAAAAGCTTCCTCTTCAATCAGAACTAATACTGTGCTTCAATCTGTGATCCTCTTTGAAGTCTCACAGTGTTAGCGCCAAGATGCCTTCAGGTGGAAGTTGCGCTTTACTAAAATTCCCATAACACAACATAACATAACATGCACACAGACAAACCTAGGAAGTTGGGGTAAAGGCAGACAGAGTGTAGAGAGGGCGCTGGAGGAGTGAGTGAATGAATAGGAAGGTATGGAATGAAGAATGAATGAGAGCAAGGGAGGATGCGTGAAGGAATGATTGTGAGGACACATGAATGTGGAAGGAAGCGGTGCGCAAGGGATGAATGAACGATTTTGAAGATAGATGAATGAAAAAAGCTTTAAGGGCATTTGTCGGTGTGAGGGAGTGTGGACTGATCAAGGCATAATTGTGATGTGGATGAATGGCTTATTGAAGAAGAATGTATGGATGGATAAATGAATATCCGGATGGTGAATCAATGAGAATGTGGGGATGGATGAGTGAGTGAGCTCAGCAGTGTGACGCTCATTGCAAGGCTACGTCATCTGATCACAGTCCTTACTTTGCAGAAGGCGCAGCGTGTCAGCATACACGACACAGTGTGCAATGGTACACGAGTGATGGTAGTGATGTACTTACTTACTGAAAGCCCAGGGCGCTTCAGGGTGGATGAAGGTCTTTCAGCAGAAGCCTTCCACTGCTGTTTCCACAGTTTGAATGTGTGGGAACAGTGACGGTTGTGTGCTTCAGGAGTGCCATCCTAGGGTGCCATCCTAGGATGGACTCAGCTGACACCGCTGGCTGGGTCCTGCTCTCACAAAGGCACAGGCAACGTTTGATACCAAGGCAGTGCGGGGGGTCGCAAGACTAGTGTAACAGCATTCCGAATTATGCAAAGTCAGTGGGGGGGAGGGCACACATTGTGGGGCATTGATATTTCCCCCGAATTAGCATGGCCGTTTTTACCTCTATTTGGAGCAGCATTTCTCTGACCAGCTTTTGGTGTGTTTTTACAATCGTTTTTCTTGTGCTGAAAGGAAGCTCCTTGGCCCCTTCACAGCACTGCGAGCACTCGGCTCTTGCTGGAAGGGAGGCGGAGCTACACCCAATCACGTGACACTATCACGTGACTCAACTGGACACTTGAAATTGCAGCCAGCGCCGACCGAGTGGTGCCGTTTTTACCTCTATTTGGAGCAGCATTTCTCTGACCAGCTTTTGGTGTGTTTTTACAATCGTTTTTCTTGTGCTGAAAGGAAGCTCCTTGGCCCCTTCACAGCACTGCGAGCACTCGGCTCTTGCTGGAAGGGAGGCGGAGCTACACCCAATCATGTGACACTATCACGTGACTCAACTGGACACTTGAAATTGCAGCCAGCGCCACTCTCGCGGCGTAAGCCCTGGTGGTAGAAGGGCTGGTGCTGCTTGGCTGTTCGGCGTGGGCGGCTGCGGACTGCCAATATATAGTAAGCTCCTTTTCTCAACTATTGAGTAACCCGGCTATCGCTGTCAATATTGTTCAATTTTACACCCTGATTTTTAACCTTGATTCTGCCTTTCCTGCAAATCCATTGACAATTACTCCCTGCCTGCTGTGTACTCCAGAATCTAAAAAGCAGTTATCTACTGTTTTTCTTATTTGGCATAGCAGAGACTGCAGAGCCTGCATATTACTATTGCAGACTCTTTGATCTGGTAACATCCATCTAACTTTCAACGACTCAGGCACTTAAATATTTAACTTGGAACTTGTTCTCATTCAGACTCAAACCTATTCCAGAGACTGCGGGGCTCAGCCCTTTGATCTAGTGGCAACACTTTATACTTGATATTAGAGACTGCATTAAGGTTTACTTAAGGAAATCCCATAGAAGTCCGGCTTTGCCCGGAGTCGCTTTCCTGCTGCTGGTGATTTTGCTGTTTATTCTACACTCCGTTTGCTAACAGCGTATTAAGGACTACATCTACCAGGAGCATTCACTTCTCTTGGAGGCGGGCTATAAGAACAGGGACCCAAGGAAGCCCCGTAGAAGTCCTGTATTTTTGCCGCTTCGCCGCGCTCGTCGCGGCCGGCGAGTAGCGTGTCTATCTTGATTTAGTTGTTTTCATTGCAAATATCTATCATATTCGCCTTTCTTTGCATTTTGGTACTTTAGGTGCTTTGTGGAAATTAAACGAGTTATGGCTTCCCTAAAATCAGGGATGCCTCCAATTTCAGCAACTCACTACTCTAACGGTGAAAATTCACCTGCTGTAAATAAAAAACCACGCCTAAGTTCCACGCCTCGTTTGGCAATTTGAAACCAAAATCGAAGACAAGAGCAGAAATCCTTTTAGGAATGGACATTCGACCATTTTGTAGTGATCAAAGTGTTGTGAACTATGAGGAAATGCACAATAGAAGCAATAAACAACCAGAATGTGGTCATGTGGACCAAAAATCCACTCCTTTACAAAGGGACTCTGATCATGGACAGACTGTCAAGAACTCGACGGTGGAGGATAAAGATGAAGATATGGTCAAATCTGGCCCTTCGCCCACTGCAACTGTCACTTTTGCGCATGAAAATGTGTCTCTTACTGACAGCATTTTGTTGAACAATGTCTTAACCGGTGCTGTGATTCCCCCTACTGAAACTCCAGTCAATCATATTATCTCCATTAGCAACCCTTCAAATTCGAAATTGTCTTCAATTTCAAACTCTGGGGACATGCCTGTAATAGATCTGGACACAAATGCCACTGCCTTTTCTACCCATACACTCTCTGAAAATTTGTCCAAATCCCCCATTTTATTTACCAATATCAGTGCTGCAAATTCCGTTGCTAATTTGTCATTCATTGCCCCTACTCCACGCAAAATAAATTCTAATGGCATTCCTGAATCTGGCCTGGCTGAATCGCATAGTGTACCAACTGGCATAGCTCTCACCTCAATGAACACATTTTGGCTTTAGCTAAACTGTTTGAGGTCCTAGTCACAAAGGCTGATTTACACTCTAACCAACTCAACCAAGTTTTGGCAGAGCACTTTACGCTTGCCAACAATATTGAAAGTCTGAGACAACCTCATAGCTCACCAATTATGAGGAGGTCTATAGCCTCTCAGACCTCTGTCCAGTCTTTAGCCCCCTCACAAGAATTCCAGACCATTCCATGTTTTCCAAATCCTATTATCGATTTAATGAGTGTTGTAGATAACTCTCCCCCAGATCAGCAAACAAAACCAAAAAAACCAACGTATCCGTTATTCGAGGGCAATTTGAACCCTTTTAACAGTGCTAAATGTGGGGTTAAAAAGGCCACACCCGTTAAAAAATCTAAAAATGTTAAATCTATGGTTAAACACGGCAGTCAAACCAAAGCGTTTGTCAAAAATCTTTCTGTCCCTGTTGCTACCACTGTTGCTGCAGCGAAATTAATTGCGAAAAAATACTCTTCACAGTCACAGAAACGGAAAGTGAGGGTTTTGCCAGTGCCAGTGGAGCACAGTCCTTTAAATGACCTAATTCGAGTGGCGACTGACATGTCTAAAAATACACTCATTAATCAGTCAACTGATGATTCTGCTAAAGCAGTTGTGTCAATGGGTCCTGCAGATAAAGAATTACGACTTAAAGAGCTAAGGAAAGCCATCGATGATTACATGGTATCTAAATCTGTTGCCAAAAATTTGAGTTTTGCTCCGTCCAAATCCCCGCCTATAAACAGTTCTTTTGCTCTGCCGCCACAGCATGTGCAAATATCTACACAACCATCTGCCAAGGCTGTGTCTTCTCAAGCTGTCCCCCAGGTGTCTTTGGCTCAGCCTTTGCACACAGTGTCTTGAGACGTTGATAAGGCTCTTCCATCTCTACCTACCCCTCAGGTGTCTGTTCACACCAAGGCAACTGTCTCTCCGTCTGAGACTATTCCCACCAGAGACTTAGAAAGACTGATTCAGTCTTCTCTGAACAAATTCTTTGAGCACTCTGCCTTTGCTAAGACCAGGGCATCTCTTGTAGCTCAGCAAACGGCAAAAGCCTTGCCTTTGCCAGCAAAACAGAAAGGTATGAATGCAGGCCGTAAACACCCAGCGATTCATGCATTAACTCTGAGTTGTATGCCTGCCTCAGCCAAACAATATAAGCTTAATCGTGCTTCTATATTGGCAATTCTTGGTGAGATTCCTGAACTTGATGACATTGGTTCCATTGATATCGAGCTTGTGGAATTTTACAACAAATCAAATCGCTCCTCTGTAAATCTTTGGATCAACTCGAGAATTATGGTAAACTCAATTTGGGCTGTTAAATTACAACTATCTAATTTGGGCTTTACCCTTCATATTATGTCAGAGACATCGGACTCTCTGTCAAATTGTTTACAGGTTTCTCATCACATTCAACCAACAAATAAAAAACAAGAATTGACCTCTCACACTTGCTCGTGCAATCTTAAAAGTAGTCAATGTTAGCATCAAAAGCATGTCATTTGCTTTTGGTCCTTCATTATTTGGAATTCAAGAGGACATAGTCATTTACTGAATAATTTGAATGTACAGCTACTGGATCATGATGTTATTATGTTACAAGAATCTTGGTCCATGAGCATCCCTTCATGGAACAACTATGAGGTGCTGCTGAATCCAGCAGAGAAAGGTTCAGGGGATGACCCACATCTAGATTGCTGACTGCTGTGAAGCAATCCTCGTCGCTAAAAATTGAATCATGGTTCTCCTCTAGCCCCTTTTTACAAATGACAAAAATCATGGGTGACAACTTCTTTTGTGCTACGATAAATGTTTATTGGAACCCTTTGGGAATTTCTGACGATTATTTTCTTGATTCTGTGACTCAGGCTTTGGATATTGTTATGCTCGAGGGCCTCACTGATTACATCCTCTTAGCTGGTGATTTAAATTTACATTGTTTGGGTCCTTCATGTAAATCTGAGAGTTTTCGCTTACAGATGTGGACAAGTTTTGTTCATTCTCGTAATCTGTTCATGTTAAATGGAGCGTTTCCTCAGGATATACCACCCAGAGCTACCTGGCATCGTGGTCTGAGTGAAGGAATTATCGACTATATGTATGCAAATGCATGTATGCTAAATAATATCACAGCATTTAAAATAATTGACACAGAAGTAAGCGACCATAATTTGGTAAATATGGCGTGGACTTTAAAGTCTGCTATTTCTAAATTTGAAAATGTCCACAATATGGGCTCCTTCAAAGTCAATTCTGCGAGGAACAGATTGATATGGTCTGAAACTGCACTTCCAGCTTTCAGGGACTCCTATCACACGCAATTGAATACTCGAAAAGGGGGCTCTTTCCCGGGGGATGTAGTTTACCATGATTTAATGCAACATTTTCAACCAGGTTCAACTCTACAAAAACAGAAACACATTCCTCGCTTACATATAATCAATCATGAATTTAGAGTTAAAAAAGCCACACTTCGGGCTGATAGGAGGGCCGCCCGTAAGCTTCCACATGATACGCGATTAGCCTTCCTGTCTCAGATTAAAACTAAGTATAGAAATTGGGCAAGGGGCATGAGAGCAAAACTCTATCAAACGGATGGCAATTCTATGCTAAAGGCTTTAGCCGCGAAGAACTGAGCCCAATCATGGAATATCATAAATCAGGTGACAGCGGGGCATCAGGTGGCTGTCCAAGCAAATGACGTGACGGAGACTATGTGGATCCAGCATTACTCCACTTTATTTGCTGCCCCTCCGTCTACTGTAGGTCCAGTCATGTCAGAGGTACTGCCTCCCTTCCATTTGTGTTTTGATAGAGACGACATACTGTATTTTATAAAACAAGCTAGCAAATCTAGAGCCCCTGGTCCGGATGGTTTGGTCAATACACACCTCAAACAATTTCCGGATACCTGGGCAGACATATTATGCCTCATGTTTGAGTCCATTAATGTCTCCCAGATGATACCGATGTCATGGAAGCAGTCAATTGTCATCCCTATCTACAAGAAGGTTGATCGGTTCAATCCCGCTAGTTATCGGCCGATCTCCCTTCTTGATGTGCGTGGGAAGATCTACTCTCGCTTAATTCTTAGAGAGCTGAAAAAGTGGTTGAAAGAATATTCAAAATTAGATCCCTTACAATCAGGCTTTGTCTCTGGTCTTGGTACATTACCTAACATGATTACCTTGAATATGCTCAAGTCAAAATATGCGGCACGAAAACAATCTTTATATTTTGCTTTTATTGATTTTCGTTCTGCATTTGATTCTATTAATCGTAATTTGTTATTCCACAAGTTGTACTCTTTTGGCTGTCTGTCCTCCTTGTTATCTTTAATTATTCAATTACACTCAGATACGTCTATGCGTGTTAGACTCTCTACTGAAGGCCTGTTATCCGCTTCCTTTGCCACATTGTTAGGACTCAAACAGGGGTGTATTTTAGCCTCATTTTTGTTCAATCCGTTTATTTTTGACATGGGAAAGGCTTTCTTTTGCATTTTGTCGGATGCGCCTGAATTGGGGGGCCAGCGCATCCCATGGTTACTCTATGCTGATGACCTTGTCTTGGTCTCCCAGACGCCAAAGGGCCTCCAGAATCTCTTATCTGCTTTATCTGAGTATGCTTTGAAGAATCAATTAACAGTAAACTTGGAAAAATTGCAAATTATGGTATGTAGACCAAAGGGGAGATTCAAGTATCGAAATGCAGTTTGGAATCTCCAACTGGAACCATTGCAATTAGTCTCTGAATATAAATATTTAGGCCTATCTATTCAAAATACTGTTGGAGATGCTAAATATTCGATTTTGTTGCAGTCCAAACTTTTGTCCTTGTTGTCACAAGCCAAAATACTTGTTTACAGATATGGTAAATTCACTTTAAAGCATCTATTTATGTTTTACGAACAAAAAGTGATTCCTATGCTTCTATATGGTGTCGAATCAAAGCTGTATATCAATGATCAAATCTGGGATAAATTGGAAGCCGTTTTTTGGAAAAGGGTGTTACATCTACCAAACTGTATACCTATGCCCATACTACGTTTTGAATTGGGTATAAACTCAAGCAGGGTTAAATGGAGAATGTGCTCCTTTTTTCGCAAATGCTTGATAGGTGCGACAAATAATAATATACTGAGTACTGTTGCCCGTCATTTGTCCTCCACTCTAACTTTCCCTGCAAAATGGCGAAGTTTTGTCTTAAATATCTTAGTGGAGGCCAACATTTCTTTACAGTTCCTAATTGATAGCCCACTAAGTGCTAAAACAAAATTCTACCAATGGGTCTGGATTCAGAACTATGAGCGTTGTTCAAATTATAGAGATTTTGACACTAGAATCTTTGGCAGCAAGCGCTTGTGTCAAGTGCCTAATTATCTTTTGAAATGCCTCTCAGCAAAATTAGGAACCAATATTTGCGTTTAAGGATGAACCTATGGCCAACGTGGGAATTGTTGGCAAGGCGCAAAATTGTTCCCTCTGACTTAAATTTTTGCCGATTTTGTGAATCACATACTGTAAGAGAAACGTTGCAACATGTGGTAGTATCGTGCCCTAAGCTGAGGGTCATTAGAGAAAAATATTTCTTAAACCTGATAAACCTGTATATGGAAAGGGATGAAATTGAGACTTGGAGCATTTTATTTAATAGTCCCAGATTTTCGATGATAAAAGCCCTGGTACATTTTTTGGAAAATATTTTACCTACTGAAATCAATTCACAGTCAAGTAGAACTTTAGCCATATTGTAAAAACCTGATGTTATTTCAATGATATTATGACATTAGAATTAAGACAACTCTTGGACTGTATATATCTGTATTCTACCTGCTCTGGTTGAGTTTCTACTTTATACTTTGCACTTTTTATTTTTATTTTAATTTGTCTCCTTTTATACTGCTCCTTTGTGTCTTGTTATGTCCCAATTTGAAATTGTAATTGAAAGTGATTTTGTATTTATATGTTTCCATATATGTAATTTTTGAAAAGTTGATTGATTTCAGCTGTATCAAAATAAAAAAAATTTTTTAAAAGAAATAAAGGACACTTTTGTACTGCATGGACGAATGAGTGTAGTGTGGAAGCCTAAAGTAATGTATGGAGGTTCAGTGCAGTTCTCCCACGAGAATTTGTTTATAAACCAGTGGGTTGATATAATGCACTTTAAAGCACAATTGCTGAGGGGAAAATGGATGAAAAGTCATTCAATTTAAAATAGGTTCAGCAGGGTAACATTAAAATTATCTAATAGATGCCAGATTTCCATCAGTACACCTGTGCCCGCTGTATATGCCGGCACTCCCAATATAAACACAAACACCCACTCACTCACTTCCTAAGTCCATCACTCACTCATCCACACACACACACGCACGCACGCACACACACACACACACACACGCACACACACACACTCATTCAAACTCTTTTGCACAAACAGCAACACACACTGCTTACAATTCGAAGCATGCATGCATGAATGCACTTTATTTATTTTAAAGTTCCCTTCCTTTCAGTCATCAGCTGTCCCTCCTGTCTGGGGTAGCAGGACTCAGAAAGCCTGCCATTGGCAACTTGGTGCCAGAAGTAGTAACACACATTCATGCCCAGCCAGGATCTGAGAATGGTTGCCTAGAAACCAGTGAGCTTCAGCAAGCAGTGCCTTCATGGTGTCTCCCTGCCTAGGGAGGGACTTCAGACCCAATTTAATTATATATCAGCATTTTTTTAAGCATGCTGAGATGCGGGGGCATGGACGGCCAAAGACGAGCCTATTTACAGGACATCCCCTCCTGACACTGCCACTGTACCCACACTGTAAGCACATTATTTTGTGGGTGAGGACTAAGCTAGGGAAGAGGACAGGGTAACAGGGGAACTGTGGGGGGAGGGCAGGAAATTGCTGGACACAGGACATTTCAACCAAAAAGAAATAAAGAGAACGTTTGTTACTCAGCACCCCTGTAAATATGTATTTATTGGGGCAAGCATAACATAGATTTTAAAATTAGCAATTTTATTTCACCTACCATCATTGACTCCTGAACTACACAGCACAATTTTCTACAGGGCTATCAGAAAAAGAAACACTGTTTATTGCCCAAGGGGACCCACAACTAGATTGTTGACCAATCAGCATTACTGTTAAAGATACATAATGTTTGCCAGATGCCATACAGCTAGTACAGCTGCAGGCATTAAACATGGCACTTCATATATGAAGAGAGGATGATGCAAGTCATTTCTCTGAAGCCCAAGTACATATTTTGTATTTTCTTTATATGTGATATGGTTTGGTTTTTATTATAAACACCTTTTACTAAACCTACTATAGCAATATTACTTACCTTTATTTATAAGGTTTAAACCCATCATAAAAGAATCACAAATATAGTACAAAGTAAAACAAACAGTTATTCTCAGAAAATAACATAAAAAACCATACAAGTAAATAGAAAGTAAAAGAAATTAGTTAGGTTGGGAACACTTATCATGAATAATAGGGCCCCTTCGATACAAGAACATACATCATGAGCAACTCATTTATCCGGCATATAACACAAGTGTATATTTTGCATTAACAATGTTGTGCAATTGATCTTTCTTAGCAGTGGGATAAGGTACCTTTTCCTTAAAGCATGTAAAAGAGAACAAAGAAAACAGGAAATGTGTAACATCAGCCAGAGTTCTACCATCACATGGGAAAAATGCACTCAATTGATAGCCATATGTGTCAATACGTCTGTTCACCAAAGTAGGTCTTAATAGGAAATTGGCCCTTAGACTAAACAGCGGACAGTGCTTATACAGACTCATGCACCATTGCACATAGTTAGCTTTAGCATGATGACATTTAAGTGTGAAACATTGAGAGACTGAGGATTTTCTTATCTCAACACAATGACACATGTTCCTTCTCTGTTCCATAAATCTGGAGCAGACTAACTTGGTGTCTTTTTTAGATGCATTAGGAAAAGATATAAACAATCCGTAAATACTTAGGGAGTTAAATTCCGTTTTTAAGTAATTTAACTCGGGGAAATTGAGTACAAACATCAGAGGATAGCAGTTCCTTAATAAGGAAATATGTTAGATGTAGCTATCTGTTTGACCAAAATCTAATCCAAAATTGTAGGGGTTTGAGACTAATTAGATCACTTATATAGTCTAAGCCAGCTTCCTGATGTCACAAATAGAACTAAACATATGTTGACCCTCCAAAGATACTGCGTATAGATGTGCTCTCTTTAATTTGGACCAGGGACGCAGGAGAAAACCCCCAAACCTCAGCAGCTAAAGCACTGATTGCGGTCCACTTAGCTTGATAAATGGGGAGAATTGAACCAAAAGTTAAACCATGCATTTACATGGTTGCTCCAATTCATCGCATTACTAAATACTTTCCCGAGGTATGTGAATGTATTAACCCACTTTAGTTTTCAGCTAGATGTCGAGATGCAGGGAAAGTTGCAGGTGGTTGCTTTTTAATACATCTATTGGAATCCGGTCCGATGGGACCGAGGGCAGGCCACTCCTTACGTCATCAAGTGTAAATAGCATCAATGTCTTTTGGGTGAGGATGATTCATAATTCATTATGTTGTTTGCTTGTGTTAATGTTCTTCAATAGATCAGTCTCAGCTTGGCCAATCTGTCTTTAATTGTGATTGGATCCTTTATGGTTTTTAATAGCAAAGATTTCATTTTCGTAATCACGTATACATTTGCCAGGGATTCTTATCAACCTCAGCCCATTTCAACAGCTTCTGCATGCTAAAGTCTTAATACATTGGACTGTCTCAAGGGTTAATTATATTTCTCAGTGTGGTATTTTACAGATAAAACCACTGGGTCATGACCGCTCTGAGGGCGTTGGTTAACAGATAGATTATGCACAAAGCACCATTTCCTGAACATGGATCAGAAAATAATCAATTGTCGATGTATATCTGCTTATCCTAAATGTAAAATGACCCAGAGTATCTGACGATAACCTCATGTTAACTGTACATAATGTCAGCTCTGCTAGTTTGGAAAGAAATATCGCAAAACAAAAGAAGTGATGGCTGGAAGGGCTTTGAATAAATCTGAACCTCTGGCATCGCTCTGGGCAACCCTCCAGGCAATCGTTTGTCAGCCAAGCCATTACAGAAAGGCGAAAGACCACATGCAAACAAGGCTTGGTCCCATCCCAAAAGGGGCAGTGCAGCCTGAGCTGCTCGGTCACATCATTTCTGCACGAGGCCACAAGCATCCCCAGATATGTTTCAGCCTCATTGGGCCTCATCAGTGAGGTGCAGCTTGGGTCTCTCAGCCCAGCAGGCATGGAGACCACGTCTGGGCATACCCGTCTCACTCAGGGTGGTTAAAGCTAAATAAAGAGAAACAACGCACCAGCTTTTGATGTGGTTCTGTCCAACATACTAGGCAACAGAATATTATCAGCAAGATCCACATCTTTGGGGGGACCACCCACCACACTGCATGCACCCAATCTTAGGTTAAAGCCTTCCCCAATTATAAGCAAAGGTCTATTATTACAATGAGAAGATCGCTGCACTCTATGCCTATTGCTCACATTTATTAAAATCTTAATATTTGGACTAAGAGCAGATCTTTGTGAAGCATTATAGCAATGTATATTTACCAATGAGCTGCTTAGACCACATGAATAGAAATGCCTCATGGGTGTCTGAAAATATTTCTGGGCTGCAACTATCACATACATTCTTAGTGACATATGTAGCTAAACCATCATTATTCCTTCCACTTTTACTTTCCATTGCCAGAATATGGAAGACATTACGCAGGATTAAAGAGAGCTCCCATGTCTCCTGAAGACACCAGATATCGAATGAGGATATAAAGGAGATACATTCTGGATTCCCATGTTTTTTTACTTAGTACAGCTATGTTTAAGGAGACAATTATTGAATATCCTGATTGGATCCATTGACAGACCTAAACTCCCATCTGCTGGGGGAATAGGTGTTTTTATATACCCAAAATCCTTTGCCTGGGCAGACAGTGTTACCTGGGCTGAACAGACTAGCACACTGTCTAGGACTGACTGTAGGAGCCATCTCCATGATGTCTGCTGCATCTAGGAATCCCATGGGCTCCAATCCCAATGATGCCTTCAGGTTACCGATTGGGCAATAAAGGAAGCCCTCTTTAAGTCTTTGGGCGATTCCAGGCAGATACCAATGTTCATGTAAATGGCATTTCTTTGCTCCATTGTCAAGTTACACCTCAATGCAAATGTTACGCTGATACTTTATCCTCCATAGTACACACATAAAATATTCGCAGCAGAGGAAGCATCAGGTTAGCGAACCCAATAATGACTAGATGTTCCCATACACTTTATCAAGTCTTCTTCTGTAAGTGTTTGCATAGGAGGTTCTTTCCTGTCCACCTTTTCATGGGATGCATCAGAACAGATTTGGCATGTTACATCGACCCTGCACATGGATTCACAGCTATGTGTGTACTAGACTGTGTAATGCAGGTTTTGTCCAATACCTTGGTCGTGACATGACCATGCCTGATTGGTGCAGGTAAGCTTGAATGAATACCAGCTACACAGATCTTGTTTGAGATCTTTTGCATGTGTCATTGGTTCTCAAACCAGCTAACTGCTATTGCGTGGCCACATCAACCTCATTCTGAGGTCCACTCTTAGCCGAATCGCGCAGCCCATCTTTCTGGGTATCCTCCATTTGCCTTTTCAAAACAGCATTATTAGTACTCCCATAATCCATACCAACAGCTGCAGCAATGGTCGTTGCTGAATTTTGCCTTTCTACAAAGCTGCCATGGCCACAGGCCCCAGAACACAAAAACCACACCATCTAGTGATGGGGCAACTGGGTCACTTGACTCACTTAAGTCCCTTATGGGACCCATAAACACAGGGGCCCTGGCGCCTTTGGCACCAGGCTCATATAGAGATGGGAGCAGGAACACTTTATTTCAGTGCAGGAGTGCTTTTATTTTACACAAACTTTACAGGAGCTGAAAGCCTTTATTCCAGAGAACATCCCCATATGCTGACTCATCGGGTGTGGCTCCCTAGGCCTGGTCTTCATGTGCTGACTCATCGGGTGTGGTAGGGTGTGGCAGGTAGGCTGAACCTGGTGGGCGTGGCTTCAGAAGCTCAGCTATAAGACTTAAGGCCGGTGCTTCGCGTTACTGTGCACTCGCAAGCAACATGACGCTCACTGCCGCTTGGACCAGTTTACTTACCTTTGAAACCAGGCAATCTCCTGCATACTCACCTCCAGGAAACTGGTGCTTCATCGCTTCATCTGCAGACTCATCTCCTGACATCCAGTGATCTTGATCCCAACGCCGGGGCACTGCACTCCGCATCCACAAACTCAGACCCTGTGAAGAAGAAGAAAGACAAGGTTAGAAGATCGCTCCTAGGGCAGCGCCTGCAGCTTTGTTCCTCATTCCCTCCAGCTGCCGCCTCGAGCTCCGCCGCTTTGGCCGGGCCGGCAACATCACCTGCAAGGGAAGAAAGCAAAAGAGCAAACATCAAAAGTGGAACGGACAGCAATACAAGAAAACAAACTTTACAATACAACAAAAACAGACGAGGAAAGACAAAGGCAAACAGGAACACTTACCTGAAGTATAGTGGCTTAGTCGCAGCAGGAATGGACTACCACATGCAAGGGAGCAGTGAAGGAACTCGGTCCAGATCATACAAGGGCCCCTGCCAGAAACAGCAGGATGGAGTGCTTGCCAAAACGAATCAACAGGTCAGCTTTCCAGGGACATCACATCCCACGGGTACCACGGTTTGGGAGAAGGGGTCTGGAAGGGGATCAGGCGCACAAGCTGGCATACACACGCCCCCTATTCTCCACGCAGGAGCAGTCCCGAGCAGCATCACCTATTAACACCAGTCACCACATAAGCGCAGAGGGCAAAGTCGAACCTGAGCAACCTCACCCCGGGGTCGAACCTGAGCGACCTCACCCCGGGAGGGCAGCAACCATGCCCCAACACCTCCGCAGAGACCAGGTGAGCATAACAGGTATCTGCCCTTGTGTCTTGTGATTTATCAGTCCTCGATCCACCTTGATTTGACAAGATCCTTGATCAGGCTTAGGCTTTTCTCAAAAAGAATCTGATCTTGAATGCGCTCTTCCCTTGAATAGGTAACAGCTTGAGTGAGTTATTTTAATAGGACCTCCATTCGCAAGCGTTGGAGGTGCACTGTGCGTTGTATGTCTGGGACAGATAGAATTAGTGTCTGATTATTGTTCCCTAATTGATGTACCATATGATGATCTGTTTGCAAGGGGGAATTACTTGTCGCAAGCTTTCCCTCATCAGTCTCTGACTTTTGGTGGTTCTAGTTTACTGAGTTAGTGATTATATTTGGGACTATGGTGCCTTCACTCAGTAAGGGCATCAACGGGCCGGGTATTGAGAACGGTTGTGGCAGTCCATACCTTCAGCACTTATATAGATGTTAACTGTAGTAGCCTGATTGTAGCTGGCACCTTGGCCCCCAGACATGGTCCATTTACTATTGCTGCCTTCCGATAGCATTTCAGTTGATTGATGGCAGTATCCTTCCAAATCAGCCTTAGTATTATTGCGGACTATGGTGGTCATGGCCTTTAAAGAACTTCTGGGTTCCAGCAGTGAGAAGACTCATTTCTGGGAGAAGAAATCCAGGAGTTTATAAATGTTTGCCCATAAACGGCCCACAATCGGGCCGTGATAAAGAGAAGATCTTTGGACGTTTTGTCCAGCCTGTATGTTTTTGGCGCCTTCAATAATACTAACTTTAGTATTACTATCAATAATATCATCAAGTGGCTTATCACTACCCTTCGGGAGTGTCTTTTTAGCCATAGTTTCAGCTGTCTTATTGCCCGCAACAAGCTGAGAGTTCACTTTTAATGTGCTGTTGGGGGGACCTATCTTACTGCCTGGGTGTATTTCAGTGACGTCACTCAGTCCAGAAAAGACCTGGACAACAAATCTATTCATTTCTTCAGCCAATTTATTTTCAATTTAGGCCAGCTAGTTCTCAATGGAACAAAATTACTCTGTAAACTCCCCATACTCCATGATTTTCATGGTTTCAATGGAGGTGTTGCACAGTATTTGTGGAGGGAGTAATGATGAGCAGACAGACACCTTTACATCAGTGCCCACATTCCCAATTCCCCCAACCCTGGCCACAACTTGAGGGTGGGCCAGAAGAACAGTCTGATGGTGTTGTAATTATATGTGCTGTTCTGTGCTGAGTCAATATGCTTTCTGTTTGTTCTAGAGGTTCATCCCTTCAAGACTCCAGATGCTCACGAATAAATATGCCAGAGGAGGCTGATGGTACTTTAGCAGCTAGGGCAGCAATGTAGATAGAATGATGATCATTGCTTAGGCTTTTACTTTGCAGAACCCAGCATAATATGAGTTGGGAAGGTGTGGATGTAGCACTCGCCTCTGCACTCCCCTGTGCATCTTGGAACACCATCAACCAGCAAGACATAGAGTAACAATCAATTGGGGCTGCCTATGAGTCTTAGTCTGTTTCCCGGAGTGCCTGTAAAACATACAATAATGTATTAAGAAACAAATTGCAATCAAATATACAATTACATATTATTGTTCCATAATTACAATAAAAATCGATGTTATGTTTTAATGTTTATAAATTATACACGCAGAAGTATTTCAATTTCCTCCTCATCATCATCACAACTGTTTATTCAGGCTATAAGAAATCCATCAAACTTACAATCAATATACAAAATCCAGAATACAGAGCAATTGATATGCAATTCATTAAAATGTCATAGTAAATAAATTCATAATTTTAATGAATTTTATTTTGATTTCTAATTCAGTCAATTTCCAGCATTCTCCTAATTCATCTTATGCTCTAAAATCCCTTTTACGAAAAATCACAAGACTTAACATTAATGATTTATTTGGCCTTTTACTAATTAGATCCAAAAACATTGCTTGTTAATTGTGGGGATATGGCAAACAAAGCAAGAACAGGTGTCTTTCATAAGAAGCCACATTGCAGATCACTCCATGCACAGGTATTTCAGAATTCCAATTACCTCATTTAATGAACACATTCTACAATCTCTATTATGTTTTTGGAAACCTACTTATCCCTAAGCCATTCCAGCATGTCTAACTGATTAAAATGTATTTTCTTATGATATATATGTCGCTGGCCCTAACTATCTAGAAATTGTTCAATATAATGCTAAGAGGTACATACCCTTGGTGCAGACTTCATGTATGTGTTCATTGTAATCGGCTTACGTATCTCAGATTGGCTAAGACACCAGTCAAAGCTTAGCATTGTACATTGTATGCATTGCCTAAAAGTTACTTCTTTACATTTCTCTGGATCATAATTAATTTCCTTTAGAAGGTCTTCACAGAATTTGATATACTTACAAGTCACAGAAGAGTTCTGCTTTTTATCTACTCAATCATACAGTAGAGATGTTGACTCAGCATTGCATATTTTTGTATTAAAATTCCAACCGATCAAACCAATCCTAATGTTCACTTATTAGCATGTCAATACCATATGAAAGGATAGATACTTTTTCTGTAAATAAACCCAATTTAATGGTTGTAAAATAAAGTCCTTATATTGATCATTAAATGTGCTTGATGATGCCACCATCAATGTAAAAATTACTTTCAATCGGTTCTGTTCCCTCAAACATGATTTCTTGTTGTTCACACTGTATAGCCCAGGAATGTCATTTGTGCAACGTCTTCTAAACAACAGTTCCCTAACTTTCAAATGAAATGATATGGCAGCTTCCTAGTAGTGAACCTCATAATTTGAGTTTTTTCACTGCTAATATCTGGAAAGTTTGCTTTTGCGTATTCTAGTGCCTTACTTAATGACCGCTAGAGCACTATTGGAGAAACATCACGCAATAGTGCATCATCTGCAAGGCCAGACATCCAGCCAGCCAAGGCTTACTGCCCAGCTTAAGTGGAAAATGATTGGCTGCCAGTAATGCCTCTCTCATGTCTGAAATATTTAAGCAATATGCCCCTAGCAGCGGGGGCATTACTGAGTCACGTAATCCTCCGGGGCCCATGCCCCGCTTCGAGGGTCATATTTCTCTTAGTACCCCAGCCCCCAAGACCGGGGTACTAATAGGATTCTTTTCTGTTCCAAAACATTTCGGAACAGGAAAAAAAAAAAGTCCAAGGAAATGGCCACCGGGAAAGGGAAAACAGAGTCCGTTTTCCCTTTCTCTGGTAGCCATCGGGATTGGACACGCTGGGAACAGAAGTGTTCTCAGCACGTTTGCTCCCGAAAAAAAAGAAGAAATTATAAGTGGGGTTGGGAAAAATACACTTACCTGAATTCACGGCGGGGGACGAAGGCGGCCTGCAGCCGTGTGGAGGCTCGGAGTAGGGATGGCCCCACTTCGAGCCCCCTCATTGGCTGAGGGGCTGCTACACCCCTGCCAGGAATCCCTCGGATTCCATTGCTTTGCCCCGGCGAGGGCCAATCAGAATCGCTCTTCCATTCTGATTCTCCATCGCCGGGTACTAAATATAAATATATAGGCTGAAGAGGCAAAGCGCGAACATGCAGCCTTGATTTACCCTTAGTTCAGTTGCCACTTGTGTAGTTAGTGAACCTTACACATCTAAATGCACATGTATAGTAGTTTCCTGATGTAAATAAATGATCACATTTAAAAGACATGTGTCAATTCCCCATGTGTCCAGTTTTTCCCATAGCTCGTTCCTATAACTTAATGAAAAGCTTCTCAGAAATCATAATTTGCAACATTCACTGAGGACTGGCTTTGCATTAGCATCTGTTCTGTAAACAAGTTAAGCAAAGTACCTTTGATCGCTGTGCATCTCCCTTATTCAAAATCCATGTTATATTATACGATTGAAAGACCGTCAATAATGAATCTATGATATCGTTGCAAAGGGAAGGATCTTCCCTTTGCCAGATTTGTGCTCATGCTCAAATACCCTATCGATAAACTTCTCACCAATACAGTCAACACTAGTCTAATTGTGCACCACTAGGTTAGATAACAAATTGTTAACTCTAAGCACATTTTTAAAAGAGATAGGGCCTCATTACGACCCAGGCGGTAAGTTACCGCCTGGGCCGTGACTTTACCACCATGGCGTAAACTATGTTTACGCCATGGTGGTTGGCGGACTTACCCCCCCATTCCGACCTAGGCGGGGCGGTAAGTCCCCAATCCCCATAAACCCTTCCCCATTCCCATTTTTGCCCCATAGGGCATAATGGGAGTGGGGAAGGCGTTAATTACGCCACCGTAAATTACGGTGGCGTAATTAACTCCATGGTCCCTTAGCGCCATGGATTTTAACACCTGCTAAAAGCAGGTGTTAAAAGCACCATGGCGCTAGGGGACCTCGTAATCAGGCGGTAAGGGTCGGCGCTGTTAACGCTGCCGTAAACCCCTTACCGCCTGAGTTGTAATGAGGCCCATATTCTCAAATGCATTAAACCATTAAACCGGCCAATATTCTAGCCCCATACATAGCGTGGCCAGTGCTTTCGACAAGTTGCCAATCTTTTTATATGGTGCCAAAGTGGCCACTGTTCAGACTGCATCATCATCTTCATTTCAGCCTTTGGAATCCAATGCTGGGCAGGTTAAATTTGACACAAACTGAATCCACAGGTGTTGGAGGTTGTGACCAACATCAGTAGCTCGTTTTTACTCGTTTGATGGCCCACCAGCATAACTTTCCCGATGTTGAGGGCCAGGCTCCATGCCTCACGGAAACAAACAAACTCAGATAAATGCTTTTCATCATGGCATTCTCCATTTCCCTATGACTGCACCATCATCTACAAAATTAATGGGAGGGGCTGGGAGTGGGGGTGGGTCAGTGCTTCATCAGAAGCATATGAAGTAAACAAAATGGCAGACAAAGAATACACCTGCCATGTGAAAGAGCAAATGATGTTTTCCTCTAGAGTCTGCCACCGTTAAGAGCAATAGAATGTTGTCTTTTTTCCTACTCAAAAATGCCATTGCCTGGCAAACATCTACAGAGCCAGAACCAAAACTACGGAGAATCCATTAGCAAAAAGAAAATATACCACACTGACTTTGAATTTTGAATAAATATTTTCCTTAAAAACCCTATGATATCTAGCACGTGGTTTATTTGATTCTGCATTATCTCGACCTTGTCAAAAAGAGATTTCGAATTTTTGAGAAAATTAAGTGAAATAGTAGCCCTAAATGTCATTGCAATGTGTGTTAACTCAGCATTAAATAGACTTAATGTGATGTTGCAATAATAGCTTCATGTCCAGGGGCGGCTCGTCCATAATGGGGGAGGGCGCATCGACCCAACAGTCTTGGCCCCCTCTCACCTATTATGGAGGAGCCAGCCCAGTAAAATACAAGCACTCACTCAGCTGTTTGTTTGAGCTGAGGTAGTGCTCTTAACTGTGAAATATAAACTTGTTTCCCTTTCACAGTTACATTTCCCCAGCCACGCAAGCTCAATGAGCCATGCAAGGCTGGGGCCGTTTGCTTCCCCACCCTCACATGGCTCATTGGAAATGCTAGCTGGGGAACTGCATGTCTGTATGTGCAAGGGGGTGCTCCTGTGCCCCCTCGCACATACAGACAGAGCAGGCTGGAGTGGGGCATCTCCGGACCCACGCTCAGGCCTCTTGCATGCATGTGCATGAACCATAAAACATCCTGATTCCTGTTCATGCTTGCAGGGGGATGGAGCACTGGAACCTCCAGACCTGCGGCAGAAGGTATGTTTGTTTATGTTCATTTAAAAAAAAAAAAAAGATGTGTATGGATGCGTGCATGCTTGCATTGTTAAGTTAATGTATGATGATGGATTCTGCTGTGAATGTGAGAGTGCTTTCTGTGTGTATGTTGTGTAAATGGGTGTGTTTGTATGTTCATTTATTTAGTATTTAAATATGTGTATGGATGCATGTATGCTTGTGTTATGAGTGAGTGCATGATGGAGGCTTGTGTTAATGAGACAGAGTGCTTGCAGTGTGTATGTTGTATAAATGTGTGCATTTGTATGTTTAATTATTTAAATATATGTATGGATGCGTGTATGCTTGTGTTTTGAGTGAGTGCATGATGGATTTTCGTGTGAATTAAACAGAGAGTGCTTGCTGCATGTATGTTGTGTAAATGTGTGTGTGTGTATGTATATTATTTAAATATGCGTATGGATGCGTGTATGCTTGTGTTACGAGTGAGTGCATGATGGGTGCTTATGTGAATGAAAGAGTGCTTGCTGAGTGTATTTTGTTTGTGTATGTTTTGTAAATGTGTGTGTTTGTATGTTTATTTATTATTTAAATATGTGTATGGACGCATTTATGCTTGTGTATGTTCTGTAAGTGTATGTGTGTGTGTGTGTGTTTGTGCTGTCTGAGATGATTTTGATGAGTGGGCGTAGGAGGTTTGTACAACAAAGGCATTTTAAAAATGTCTTTGTCGCACAATCCGCCTCCCCACTGGCCAACATCAGTTCTCAGTCTGAGGTGCTGTGGGGCACAGAGGACAGGGATGGTATTTTTTTTACTGGACATCTATGATAGATGTCTAGTAAAACATACGATAGCTGCCCCCCTGGCCACCCAGTGCCTTGAATACACACATAAACCCTTTGATTGAGTGTGTGTGTGTTTGGCAATGTGAGGCTGAGGGAATATGCATGGTATTTTTGTAATGGACATCTATGAGAGATGTCTAGTAAAAAATACCATACCTGCCACCCTGGCCTCCCAGCCAGGACCTTGCATACACATAATAAATTTGATTGTGTCTGTGTGTTTTGCGCTGTGAGGCCCAGCAGACAGGCATGGTATTTTTTTGTTGGTTATCTATGATAGATGTCTAGTAAAAAATACCATCCCTGCATCTGTTCCCCCAGTGCCTGGCATACACACATAGCCACATTGATTGTGTGAATGTGCGAGGAGCTCGGGACCCAGGGAGCAGGTTTGTCATTTTTTTTACTGGGCATCTATGATAGATAGGCTGTAAAAAAAACATGACTTAACCCAGTGGCCCCCAGAGCCTCGCAATCAGACGTAATCACATTCATCATTATTATGATTATGTCTGACTGCAAGGCGCTGGCACACCACGGGGCAGCCATGGCATTTCTTTTACTTTGCATGGTTGATACAGCAAGCATGATGTTATTATGTAGCTAGACTTGCATTTTAATGCAACCAGTCTAGCCATTTATTATTGTGGTATGCCATTTTGTATTGGACATTTTGGTAAAGCAAGCAGGATAAATGTTATTATGAAACAAGACTGGCATTTATTATGCAACCATTCCAGCCATTTCTAACTGAAGCATGACATTTTGTATTAGGCATCTTTGGTAAAAACAAGCATAAGTGATATTATGTAGCTAGACTGGTATTCCAATGCAGCCAGTCTAGTAATTTCCTTTTGTGGTATGACATTTTGTATTGGACTTCTTTGGTAAAGTAAGCATGATAAGTGTTATTACGAAACAAGACTGGCATTTTTTATGCTACCAGTCTAGCCATTTCGTACTGAGGCACGACATTTTATATTGGGAATCTTTGATAAAGCAAGCATGATCAGTGATATTATTCTTAATGTGGCATGACATTTTGTATTAGGCATCTTTGGTAAAACAAGCATAAATGTTATTCTATATTTCTAAATATTTGTTAAGTACCAAAGCCCTTAGGCATCCAGGCGCTGCACATAGACAAAGACAACATGAAACTATGAGATGTAGGAAACAACAACAAAAAACAGGGAAACCCTACCTAGGGAAATAGTCTCGTTTTCAAACTTTTCCTAAAAACAAGATCATTTTTTTCCTTTTGAAAATGTTCATGCAGCTCATTCCAGGCATGAGCAATCAGAATGTGGAAAGATCAACATTTCCCCTGCTTCACTTGAAGCTGGGATAATGAGACCATGTGCGTCAGAAGACTAGAGATTATGAACTGGTTTATGGACTTCCACTTTCTCCTCCAAGTAGGACGGCGCAATTCCAACCAAGCATTTGTGACCCAACTTAAGTATCTTAAACTGGACCCTGGCAAAAACATCTTTTGTAGTTTACCGAGGCATTCCTTGCTTGCCCCGCCTAGCAAGGAATTGCAATAATCAAGTCTGGGTAAAACAATGGCTCGAACTTGCTTCTCAGGTTTTTTCTGAGTTACCAGGGGGGAGATCTGTCTCAGGACCTTGAAATAGTAATTAGAATGTTTAACCAGATAGTTTACATGGGCATCCGTGTTAAGTGATGCCTCCATAAAGATATCTAGGTTTTTAACTTTGTCGACCACAGGAATGCGACCCCCATCTATGCTCAAACTCTTATAACCGGGCTCAGTCTTTCTCTGGCACGTTTAGACCTGTAAACAATTAGTTCTGTTTTATCAGCATTTAAACCTAGCCAATTTGAGGTCATCGGTTGCTAATGAGCTTGTGGGTTTTATTCAGGTTTTCCTGACCAGTTTTGTAATTCTCTCTCAATTCTATGGCTAACTGGAAGTCATCAGCAGTTTTGCAAAGGAAACCCCCAATTTTTCTATTTCGACGCATAATGGTTTGATATAAACATTGAACACAACAGAGATGGGGACAGGCAAGTCCCTGTGGAACTCCACACGAAATTGGAGCAAGGTTAGATGAAGCATCTCCCCAACAGACTCTGGAGTTACAGCAACAAAGAAAATACTATATCCATACTGTGGCTTTCTCTGAAAAGCGGCCTATATGAGTCAGTATATTCAAAAGCCAGTCTAGCTATTATGTAGCTAGACTGGCATTTCAATGCAGCAAGTCTAATCATTTCTTATTGTGATATGACATTTTGCATTGGACATCTTTGGTAAAGTAAGCATAATAGGTGTTATTACAAAAACAAGACTGATATTTTTTATGCTACCAGTCTAGCCATTTCTTACTGAGGCACAACATTTTGTATTGGGCATCTTTGATAAAGTAAGCAGAATCAGTGGCATTATTCTTAATGTGGCATGCCATTTTGTATTAGGCACCTTTGGTGAAACAAGCATAAGTGTTATTCATTATTTCTATATATTTGTTAAGTGCCAAAGCCCTTAGGCATCCAGGTGCTGCACAGAGACAACGACAACATGAAACTATGAGATGTAGGAAACAACAACAAAAAACAGGGAAATTGTTCCCAGGCAAATAGTCTAGTTTTCAAACTTTTCTTAATAACAAGATCATATTTTTCTTTTTGCAAATTTTCAGGCAGCTCATTCCAGGCATGAGCAATTAGAATGGTAAAAGAGCGACCTTTCCCCTGCTTATCTTGAAGTGGGGGATAATGAGACCATGTGTGTCAGAAGACCGGAGGTAATGAACTGGTTTATGCACTTTCAATTTCTCCTCCAAATAGGACAGCGCAATTCCAAATAGGCATTTGTGATCCAAACTTAAGTATCTTAAACTGGACCCAGGCAACAGCATCTTTTGCAGCTTACCCAGGCAGTCCTTGCTTGCCCCGCCTAGCGAGGAATTGCAATAATCAAGTATGGGTAAAACAACGGCTCAAACTAGCTTCTCAGTTATTTTCTGAGTTACCAGGGGGCAGATCTGTCTCATGGCCCTGAAATAGTAATTAGAATGTTTAACCACATAGTTTACATGGGCATCAGTGTTAAGTGATCCTCCATGAAGATACTTAGGGTTTTAACTTTGTCGACCACAGGAATGTGACCTCCATCTATGCTCAAACTCTTATAAGCTGGGCTTGGTCTTTCTCTGGCATGTTTAGACCCGTAGACAATGAGTTCTGTTTTAGCAGCATTTCAACATAGCCAATTTGAGGTCATCCGATCTCTAATGAGCTTGTAGGTTTTAATCAGGTTTTCCTGATCAGTTTTGTAATTCCCACTCAATTCCCTCGATAACTGGAAGCCATCAGCATTTTTGCGAAGAAACCCCCCAATTTTTCTATTTCGATGCATAATGGTTTGATATAAACATTGAACAGAGATGTGGGTAGGCAAGCCCCTTGTGCAACTGCACACAGAATTGGAGCAAGGTCGGATGAGGCATCTTCCCAACAGACTCTGGAGTAACAGCAACGAAGAAAAGACTCTGTCCATACTATGGCTATCTCTGAAAAGCGGCCTATCTGAGTCAGTGTGTTCAACAGCCAGTCTAGCTATTATGTAGCTAGACTGGCATTTCAACGCAGCCAGTTTAGTCATTTTATTTTGTGGTATACCATTTTGGATTGGACATTGCTGGCAAAGCAAGCATGCTAAGAGTTATTATGAAGCAAGACCATCACTTTTATGCACTTAGTCGAGCCATTTCTTATTTATTTATTTTGACATTTGTAAAGCTCACATAACACCTGCCGGCATTTCAATGCAACCAGTTTAGTCATTTCATATTGCGGCATGACATTTTGTATTGGGCATCTTTGATAAAGCAAGCATGATAAGTATTATTATGTAGCTCAAATGGCATTTTTGTACAGCCAGTTTGGACATGTTTTCATACTTTGCCCGGCATTTGTAATGGTAAAGCCAACTGTAGTATGTTCTTATGTGGGGGATACTGCCATATATTGGCAGAACAAACATGAATATGTTTTCCTATAATATAATTAATGGCATTATGCACAAAGCAAACATGAGTATATTCTTATAGTGCAATAACAGAGTATCATGTTACAGTCAGCATGGAAATGTATGGGCACAGCCAGTGTGGAAATGTTTTATAGTGGCACATATTGTGGGAAAAGGCATCACGAAAATGTGTTGGATAAATGCTCTTGTGCAGTGTTGGTGACTTGCATCTATTGGATTTTTATGAGTTCCCTTCGAAACCCAATGCACACTTTAGTCTTTTTACCTAATTTTTCTAAAATCTTTAAAATGCTTCATTTTCATCCTTTTATTTAAAAAAATGTCTCGGGGGCGAGAACCGCCCGAACCCGCCTTGAGTGTTGTGGGCACCCTCGCTTCGCTCGGTCACTCTGGCATATCTGGGACAAATATTTACACCCCTCCATTCACCAGCCACCACTGTTCATGTCCATGAAAAGGATAAATAGACACTGTGATTGTACTATGGGCCTCATTCTGATTTTTGCGTTAATTCAGTGGTAATTCTGCTAAATTGATGCCAAAATCAGTTAGCGCTACTGCCACTTGGTCCTGTACGTTTATCATGGGATCACAAGTGGTCGTAGGATGTTACTAGAACCCATTTCTGGAGTAGCTAGGACTCCATTGAGGTTTTTGGTAGAATTTCCGGGAGTGGTAATTCTATGTTGGTATTCTGCTGCTTTTTGGCTTTCAAGTGGAGGGTATAGCTCCAGAATGATGATGGAGGTAAACCATCCACTTCAAGGCCAAATTTGGGATTTGGTGGGGCAGTAAAAACAGCAGCAATCCTGTTACCTCCCCAACAAGGTGGCGTTAAGGGACTTACTGACACTTTTTTGCCATGCTGACAAACTCGGAATGAGCCCCTATGTGTGGTGAACCTCTCTCAAAACACTTACCTGCAGAAATACTTACCATACCAACACTCTGCATATATAATAATGTTGTCAAATACCCCAACTTTGTCAGAAATGTTGTTCCATCCTTTGAAAGGCAGATTCCAATAGTAGGTCATAGGCTTCACTTACCATGTTTTCGAATAATTTCTGTTTTATTATTTCTGGAAAACCCTGTCACAAAGGTAGCACACATGTCTATTTGTTATCTATGAATAGTTCATCCATAGAAGACAAAATGGCCCCCAGAAAGAGCACACAGAACCCTGGGAGAGTTCCATGCTTAAACCTCTAGATCAGGCATTTCCCAGTGGCATCCTCCCATTCTAGCCATGGTGGTGCAGTCCTCAGTACCGCAGCAACCGTTTCTTCTTTCTTTTTTTGTTGTTATAGGTGTCGGTCTGGCTGCAGTGGTCCTCTCCTTCTGGTTGAACATCTACTACATAGTCATCATCGCCTGGGCTCTCTATTACCTCTTCAACTCCTTCACAGCTGTACGTGTTGGGCTTTATTTCCACATCTGAGAGGGCGCTAACCGGGTAGTGCACACTGACAACAGCTTCTGGTGTGATTAAGCCCACTTTTAAATCCCCCTCGTGTGTATAGAACCGCGTTCGCGTTTCTGACATCACGCAGGGTTCTTGACATTTCAGTCTTCTAAGTGCTACAAGATAAGGGATTTGAGCAATCAGGGAGGCTATTGTGTTGGCACATTTGAAGTGATCTTGTCCTATGGTCTCTGGGTGCTTATCAGTGCCTGCACGTGATGCCACATTGCGGGGTGCATCAGGACAATGGGCCTCATTACGAGGTTGGAGGTAGCCATGGTGCTATTAGCCCCATGGCTACCCCCTTACCGCATTCCGGGTCTGGGTTCTCGGAATAGGGACTTACTGGGTCATTCCAACCTTGGAGGACCCGGTAAATCCCCATTCTAAGAACCATTCCCCATTCCCATTCAAGCCCCCATAGGGCTCAATGGGAATGGGGATGGAGCTAATAACGGGCCCCCTAATAGCGGGCCCGTTATTAGCTCCCTGGGCCCTTAGCGGCTCCCGCTAAGGGACCTCGTCATGCAGCGATAAGGGGTTAACGGCAACAGCACCCTTACCATTGCCGTTAACCCCTTACCACCGACCTCGTAATGAGGCCCAATATGTCAATCCGCCCCTGCCAATGGCAGAGCGGGCAGGCATTGCTATGAACATGTGCCGTCTTGCAGGGTGATTTAAAAAATGTGCAGCTGTTTTCAAATAGCTCAATGGTCACGCCCACCTCTACATATCCTGGCAAGTGGACCATTCTGGGGTAAATCTGCTCTTGAATTCAAATGCACCACAAAAGGAAGTCTGTACCTATACTGTAAAGGATTAGGGGACAGGGTACACTTCAATACATGCTTCAGTCAAGACCATATTCCGCATTGTACAAATCGGCATGGGAATACTGGGGCCAAGCCTCATTTATTTATTTATTTAAATGTTTCTTTGTCTCCCTTGAACATGTACTTTGGGCCTCATTACACGGAAGGCGGTAATGGTTAACGGCCACCGTTAATGGTAACGGTGACCGTTAACCATTACCGCCTTACTACGAGGTCCCCTAGCGGGTTGGTGCTTTAACGCCTGCTTTTTGCAGGCGTTAAAAACCAACCCGCTAAGGGACCTTGGTGCTAATTACGGCACCGCAAAATTGCGGTGCCGTAATTAGCTCCTTCCCCATTCCCATTATGCCCTATGGGGCAAAAATGGGAATGGGGAAGGGAAATGGTGGAAGGGGGAATTACCGCCCCACCAACCTTGGAATAGGGCGGTAATTCCCCTTTCCACCAAGGCGGGTCCGGTAATTTACCGGCATGGTCCAGGGTGCTAATAGCACCCTGGATTACCGCCTTCCGTGTAATGAGGCCTTTGTCTGTGTGTCAGTGTCTAGATAGGAACCTCGTGACTTCTTAGCTATTGTACTTTCTGTGTTTCTCCATAAAGCTAGCAAGAGTTACAAATATCATAAGCATAGTGGGTGAAGAGCATGGCGAGTGCAGGCAGGAAGTAGATCTGCACCCCCACCCTCCTTTGCCCTAACAATGCCTTAGCCCCATGCTCCTCCAGTGTACCCCCTTCAGTTAGTACGCCCCTCCCGATGTCCATGTTGCAGATACAGGTACTTTGCCCTCTCCAGGTTCATCATGGCATTACATATCTGGTGCCACTGATGAGTATTTGGCCTCGCACACCCCTTACTTCCTCTGTTTCTAAAGAGAGAAGAACAAGTTATAGGTGATGCCCATCAATCTTTATGAGACATGCTAATTATCTTTGCCCCCCGTCCCCATCTACATTACTGCATTCTTGCCTTTAAATCGAGTGGCAGGTCAACAACTCTGAGCACAGGAAGAATGGGTAGACCAGAGATAGGTTATGGTGCACTCTTAGACCTAGACCTTGCATGGGAAAAGGATAAATGGAGAAGGAAGCAAAGTGCCACAGAGGGTGAGAGGCAAGGAAAGAGAATGACTCATGTTCGTGACTGTTATTATGTTGATGACGCCAGCATCGTTGTAGTTAAAGAACTCTTTTCAGTTTCTTATATCAACTTTGTGCGCGCACGCTGATTTCTCACACTTATTTTTCATTAGGATCTCCCATGGCAGAGCTGTGACAACAGCTGGAATACGGACAGATGTTTTTCCAACTATTCTCTGAATGATACCACCAACCTGACCAGCTCTGTCGCCGAGTTCTGGGAGTACGTCTTCAGGCCGAGTCAGGTTTCATAACTGCGGGGTCCATTTGCGGGGATGGGGCCAGGGTGGGAGGGTGTCACCGTTTACAATGCCATGGTCTGCCTCTACGCAAAAAACTAATTACTGAAAGTGTCTCACGATAAGAGCAGCAGACTTATTTACTGTTGAGTCGTTGTTGGATCATTGCTTGAAATCTACAGGTTCTCTAGGAAATGGAGAAATACAGATGTTGATGAGGGTTTAGCACATTAGGCCAGAGCGTCTGCAGAGGTATTTCCAAACCCGTTGGTGACTCATGGATCTTACGCGATCTCTAAATGTACATACTTTGAGCCCCTCTCTTGAATGTAGACATTGAAGAATTCATCGAGCCACCCAATACCATAATGTTGCCTGGTTTTCAGAATGACAAACACAATTGCAAAATAATCAATTACTTTTATTAGAGGCAATTTTTTTAAAATTATTTCTTGAGACTATGGTGAACATCTGAGTGGATTTCAGTATCCAGTGACCAGAGGATCCAAGCTTTAGGTCTAGACATAGGACTTTAATGCAAGATGGTTCTGGCTGATGCTCACTTGCTAATGCTTCCACCTGCCTTGAGCTGATTTCTTACAGGTTATTTTTCATACTCCTAAGAAGGGCTTCCTTTTCAGAAGAAATTTCAATCCTCTATCGCATAGTCTTTTATTCTGATCAGATAAGCAATATTGTATGAGAGGAAGGCTCGTGAAAGTAACCGTTCTAATCTATTTGAGTGTTCTTCTGGTTGGGAGACTCACAAAGGGACAAATTAGGATTTATTTGTCAAAGACAATATCTGGGCTCTTTTTGTATTTGTGATTTATTGTGTTTAGCCAAGTGCTTCTGAACCCCTTAAAGGACACATACCAACTAAACTACAAGCGCGCTGAATGCAAGCCCCAAATCTGTGCAAACCTAGCATGTTCAAATTTTGGCAGAGGCCAACTTGCCTTTGATCCTTTCAAAGTTGGTGGAATGAACATCTATTTCTTTTTTTAGTAAAAATTGCAATTAGCAACCATTCTCGGCATGCTCGAATCCTGACAGCCAATATGGATGCAAGACTTCTGGACATTATGCCCCAGTGATGACCAATATTCGAGGAACCCTGACGGTTGTCAGGATCTCTGTGGCCATTCTGGAGGCCTCCTACTCGTCTCCCAGACCCTCACTTTACTTTCTTGGCATTGCTGTTCCTGTACTGTAACTGCTGTCATATATTCTCTGGCCTCTGTGCCCCACTGGGATCACTTATCCCGGGAGGGGCTCTCTGCAACCCCAGACCATTGAATATTATTGTAAGTGGCCCTCTTGGAATGGGTTTACCCTTGTTGGTCCTTCTTGTTCTCTTTTGTGCACCTACGTTGGTGCAAAGGACTAATAAAGAGTCTCAAAGCTCCGTGTTTTCCCTGGAGCTGGACGTTAGTGGTGATTCCCAGGATATGGGCTGTCACTGTAGTGGGATCATTAAATAGCTCAATACTCACAAAGAAGGGTACATAAGGATTTATTTTACACACAAAAAAGACAAGAGTTCCAGATGGAATGGATAAATGATTCGAGAGGTTCAAAGAAATCAAAAGAGAGCAATTCCAGCTGTATCGGGAACTGTAATCTGCCAGTCTGTCCATCACTTCCCTTGAGCTCTGCTTCCTGGCGATCAAATGGAAATAAATCGCAATCTGACTTTATATTACATAAGAATCCAGCACGTTCCCATTTTGAAAAACAAAGCTCCCAGGTTGACAAACACAGTATGCTTAATTCTTCTCAAATCACATTTGACTGTTTATCAACTGCAATGTATTCCTAGAATGCACAATTCCAGTATAATCCAGCCTGCACCACTTCAGTATACATCATACAGACAATCTCACTATACTGCCAGTTTGACTTTCCGAATGTTCGCAATCCCAGCATATGCCAAGTTTGTTCCACCCATATTATTTCCAGTTTGACAACGAAGTATACTCACATTTTGGCATTCTTCATATACTGACTGCCACTTGCACAATCTAATTATATACTATAAACCCAGCTTGCAAAACCATGCACCCCAGTTTGAAATTCTAGTACAATAAAAATTTCACAGACCCAATGTACTGCCAGTTTGACAACTGATGTATATTCCTGTAGATGTGCAGTCTACAGAATCCTAGCATACTCTCAGCTTGGCAATCCCAGTAAACTCCCAGTTTGACAAATGAAACATATTCCTGTAGATGTGCCATCTACAGAATCCGAGTACACTCTCAGTTTGACAATCCCAGTAAACTCCCAGTTTGACAACTGAAGTATATTTCTGTAGATGTACCGTCTACAGAATCCTAGTAAACTCTCAACTTGTCAATCCCAGTAAACTCCCAGTTCGACAACTGAAGAATATTCCTGTAGATGTGTCATCTACAGAATCCTAGTACACTCTCAGCTTGGCAATCCCAGTAAAGTCCCAGTTTGACAACTGAAGTATATTCCTATAGATGTGCCCTCTAGAGAATCCTAGTATACTCTCAGCTTGGCAATCCCAGTAAAGTCCCAGTTTGACAACTGAAGTATATTCCTGTAAATGTGCCCTCTAGAGAATCCTAGTATACTCTCAGCTTGGCAATCCCAGTAAACGGCCATTGGAGAAACACTCCTTGTACACCTCAAACTGCAAAGACACCGCACATATCTCTATACCTAATAGAACATACGTGTGGCCAGTATGACGATGCGTCTTGGGACCCATCACAATGATTTGTTCCTACCCGGGATAAGGAGCAGCACCTATGATCACATAAGGTGGCAACCCTAACCAACTTTGAAGAATAGAAAAGGTGTGTTAGGGTTACACCATGGAAGCAAATGTACTTAGTCCTGAGTAACAGTGAAGATCAAACAAAAGAGAGATGCAAGCTGGATGTAATGATTTTCCATTTATAATAGAGAACATAAAGTTCCCATCCACAAAAAAAGTGTTAAATATTTTTAGACGAATTTCCCTTCCTACAGATAAAAAAGGTCCGTCTGATAACACTGACAACTGTCCCTCCTTGGCTAAGTTTTTCCAAGAATAGAATCAAGTGAGAAGGTTCCAAAAACATATGTTTTAATCGCTGAAAATGTTGAGCAAAGGTAGTTCAAAACATAATCTTTTGATGCCCCATAAACCTCTTAATTAGATGTGAGTATAATATCAAACAAGACCACTTGAAAACCGGAATACAATTGTTCGATGCTGGTACACAAAAAACCTTTAAAGACACCTGTACACAATCCTCTATCACAAACCCACAGAACCTTTGCAGGCTCAAATGGCCTACAACTGTGACCCAGCAAATGTTTTCCACCACATTCAGTGCAAAGATTCCCCGCAAAGGCTCTCCTGATGTGCACCCCTGTTTTCTAGTGCATGGTTTCAACATACCTAGGCTTAAAATGTACTGTGGCACTGTAAACCAAAGATGTGCTCATGCCCTCGAAAGGACAAGGCTCAGTGCTCTGAGTCTACTATGGTGGTGATTTTACACAGTATAAAAACAATGCAACATAACCTAAAGAACAGAAAACGAGAATCTTTCCAAAATAAATATTGACAAATTTGCAGAAATTAGTATCCAGGTGCACCAGCTGTCTAGATCACCACGTTCATTGCCTGTGAGTCTGTTTTTGAGCCTAGTCATTTCTCTTTCATGCCCTTTGAATGGCTGACTCTGTGAGGGCTCTAATGCTAATCTTTGGGCGCACTGGTGTTCTCGTTGTTGGTTTGCAACCTGAAAGATATTTCCTAACCTCCTCAGTCCTGTGAGGTGGGCTCACTGTGGCATAACGTGCTGGACAAGCAACAGAGCAACTCATAGCCTTACGGTAACAGTCAAAGCATAGTGACATAATATAACACGTGGGTGGCAGAATGTCCCTGCATGCAGAAGGATAGGCATCTGGCCTTTCTCTCCCTCCATTCCCATGTTCTCACAATCTAATTAACACAGCCTGCTTAGGCAGCACAGGGTGTATTTTCAAGCTGCATATGGATATGTATTAGTATACTTGAATAGACTACTCCTGAGTAAGGCACCATCTTGTCTACTCATGAACTAAAATAAAGTCTAGCAGGGCATGCCATGGAACGGAATCTGAATAATCTTGTGCACATCAAGATGCCAGTCCTTGCAATATTTACTGTGCTGATTTGACCATACTCTTAGCTTTCCTTCTGGCAATAACAAAATTCACCTTTATACACAGCATTTTCTTGACCATGCCACTCTTAGCTCAGGCTTGGCAGTCACAGAATTGCTATTCTGGTGTTTGACCTTGGCTATAACGTATATTAGTAACTGGCGAGGGGTGGGGGAGCCTCCCAGCAATTTGGGAGGCTTGGAACAGAGAGTTACCAGACAGTAATGTTTTTAAATGTATTTATTTGCTTCGATCAAGATTTGATCTTTCAAATATATCAACATTAACACATATTAAAAACAAAACCATATTACATTTCATATAAAATCCCAAGAATTAATAAAATTTACAGTTGAGTATGATTCACCAAAATAGAAGATACACATATTTGCATACACATCTATATAAATAAAAATGTAAATGTTTGTTTGTTCGAAATCTTAAATCTCCGAAAGTTCTTCACCGATTGCTTTGAAATTTTGACACAACATTGCATTCGAATAGGTGCGCGTTTTTATATACCTACTATACATAGCTGTCACACCTGTGACAGGAAAAAATATTCTTTTTCTGAAAAACAGCGCCATCTGTTGGACGTAAAAATGACACACGCTATACTAAACATTTTACTGCAAAACAGTGCCACCTGTTGGACGTAAAAGCAACACACACTATACAAAATATTTTACGATTCCATTTCAATGTTTCCGATTTAGAATGGCTCAAATACGTGCCGAGGAAGCAGCAGAGCGACGTGCAGCCAGACTTCAGGATGCACAGTTGCAAGCACGGCGATCGTGTTCTGCAGCTTCAGATCTGCTTTGTTCTCAACAGAATGAACGCAACAGGCTAAGAGTGGCTGAAAGACGTCAACGAGAAACAGCAGATCAGCATCACACACCACTCTGTGCTCAGCAATCACGCCATTACAATCGCCTTGCATTCCGGTACAACCCAGCTGATGATTATAGTTTGAGCCAGCATGTTCTCATCGACACCGTGACTGAAATGTGTCCTTATTGCAAGACTCTGAAATTTAATGGAGAAACGGAAGGAATGTGTTGCGCCGCTGGGAAAATAAACTGTCTCAATTTGGAGAACCGCCAGAGCCATTGTGAAATTAAACATATTAGAAACATGCGCCTTCTCTTTTCTTTCTTTTCATTTAACCAGACTGAGCCACAGCAACACGTTGCCGGGGACAGCTAGTATAGAATAAAACTGTTGATTAGAATCACAATGTATAAAAAGAAGATGCAAGAGTTTAAAAATACATTTTTCCAACCAAGGTGTTTTAAAAAGCCCAGCGCATCCACTAATCTTAATTCCTCTCTGGTAAAAAATGTTTCCCTACCAGCACTCATCCTACTTCAAATGTCATCCGGGGAAGATAGGGAACTTTTTTTTTTTTTTTAAATGACTCAATGTTTTTGTGCGAACATCAATCAAGGCCGGGCATTCCACTCATATATGCCTCCGTATATATGTATTGTTTTGGAGCTTTTACAAAAGCCACATATACCCATCAAGGGGCCCCAAGGCTTCATCTTCTGTTGAGAAAGCGGAATGGAGATGATAACTTCGATTGTTGTGTAATGTTTCTATCCAGTTTCCTGGAGATATTTTTTCACCCATAGTGGATTGCTGTTAAAATCAAACAGGTTTCTACCACATTTTATCCATAAAGATTCTACAGTTTGATTCAGCTGTATCAACAATTTCGATTGAGTTGCTAGTTAAAACACAACGCAAATCCTCATACAGTGTACCCTGTTTGGGGAATAATATTTTACCATACAAGGTTAAGACTCGCCCATGGAGCCAGGCTTTGAGAGACAGGAGACCCAATTCAGATTTTATGGATGGCATTGATACTAATTATAAATGAAAAGTTTGTTTCCACATCCTACCCTCCTATTTTTCCCATATTATCTCATAACATGCTGGTTCCACCTCGAAATCTATTGGTACGACTTTTCCAATATAACATTTTATTGATGGCTTCATTGAAAATGTATACTATTTACTGAGGATCTTTTTCATCTGATATACCAGCAAGTCAAACTTCCGCTCCAGCTTGCCAATCATTTTCATTGCCCCATTGATAGCCAATACCTCAAACCCAAGATAAATTACTTCTCTCTCACTGCTGATTTGAACATTATCTATTAAATACTTATGGCCACACCCGTTGTTGAAATGCTTTGAGAGATGCAGGACACTTGACTTATTTTGATTGATGACTAATTCATTAATACTGGCATATTCCCCCAGGGTACTCAGCATTTGTTGAAGACCAATGGGGGAAAGGGGGCTAATTGCACCAGTGCTAATAGTGCCAATAAACCCCCATGGGTGGACCCAAAGGGAATGGGGATTTACCTCCCACTGTAATTCGGGAACCAGCGCAAATTGTGTCAGACTGAGTTGCGGTAACCATAATAGCATTGGGTGGTATGCTGGCGCAATTAGCACCGGGATACCGTCCAACCCCTGATGAGACCCTTTATCCCTTAATGTGATCAAGAATATGTGCCCATACCCCTCCAAAAGCCGATTTGGGCTTTTTTCAGAATACGGTTTTCGGCTACCCAGGCCGCTAATCTCACTAAGATCAGTGCAGCAAAGATCTTGCTATCCGCATCAAGACGGGTGATCAGACGGTAGTTCTCTGAATCTGACCAGGAATAATAACAGACAGCCTCCATGATTCAGGCATGGTGCAAGTGACCAAAATAGTTTTGAAAAGTAGAGAGAGAGCAGGGTTGACCACAATTTCCTTCTTGATTTTAGAATCAAATTTATGAGGCTATTGGGGTCAGCCGCCGCTGAATTAGATGCTTTTACAATTAGGCAATCAACATCTGCTATTTCAAAGGATACATCCCATGGAACCAAGGAATTGGTGAGTATTTTATTAACAGTGTTGCCATTCAGTTTATCGCAATGAGCTCACCATGAGTACTCACTAACTGCATTGCACTGAAGTACTATCTGCGGGCGAATAATCTCATTCATAAAGAAAAAAATCTTTCAGGAGTTCTTGGAGATTAATGAGTCAAGCATTTATTCCCCATCAGTCTGGATTAAAGAGAGTTTATGTGTTTGCACCCAATTTGTATAAGCTCTCTTTAAAAGTGTTTTCTTGGGATCATACGTCTCACCATTCACAACACTCAATCTTAGATGATGTAGCTGTTGTCTATGGTTCTTTCTCCTGACCTAAACACCTCTATCAAATTGATGAGTGTGAAATGAATTATTCTTCCGGGGAAAGTCTGGCACCTCTCTATTCCACAGGAAGCTCTTAAAACAACAACTAGTGCAGATTTGTTTGAGGACCTCGATAGTGGTCTCTCGAACAAAATCCTGCACTCCTCGCTAGAGCACAGAACCCTCCTTTCTTAAACTTCCTGGTCTGATTCCCGGCATTGGCAATGTGGCGAGCGGCATGCTCTTTGGATAAATTGACCTCAGTCCCCAAATTCATCTTTGCAATCAATTTATTGTGATAGCTCGGTTTGGAATCTTGAATTCCCAAGAAGAAGCATGCACTGTACATGGATCTACAAAAATATAGATAATCAAGTGAAATTCGTTTCATACCACTTCTCCACGTTGACTAAGCATTTAAATCACCTTCTATGTTGCCATTTGCACTAAGTAGCTCACAATCTGAAGTCCAAGCTCTCCATTTGCTGCCATTACTATGACTGCCTTTTATTTTTTGGATGGTCAGCTTGAAGACAAGAATTAAAATCCCCAGCAATAATCAGATTTGTTTCATGATCGATCAGCCAGCCTACCATTATTCCAGTATTTGTATCAATAAAATAATCTAACAGGCTATTTGTCAAGTTCCAGTAAAGGTTTATGATGAGAACATCTGGGTCTTTTTTCTGAGTGCCAATTATTATTTCTACTGCCAAGATTCCAGGAATATTGTCTGGGATGACTTTCAGATTTTTAATTTTCAAATTGTTCACGGCAACTAGTAAACCTCCTTGCTGTACAGTTTAGAAACCTTCAACCCACGATTTGACAAGTGAGCCAGGTCTCCTGCAAAAGGACAATGTTATTGACCTGAAAAATATGCTTAAATTCGTCATTCTAACTATTAAAGCCCCTCGTATTCCAGGCAAGAATCTGGGTTACATTTTGCATCAGAGGGATAGTGCAGGTTTAGTGAGTTTAGTAACTTCACGTTTGAAGACCCCCAGCAGCCAAGCCCACCCTAACAGTCAGTATTATCCTGTCCCGCAACACTATGGGATTTTTCCTCCACTACAAGATTGAGTTTTTCTGATTCCTCCCTCATCACTTGACGAACTGAAATTCCAAATTTACCAGTCTCTGCATTTACTGCAAGAACAGATTTGGAAATATACCTTGAGCAAAAGACCACTTCAACTATATTATTGAGGGCATGATCAGGGAAGCTAACACAGTCAATGTCATAATTAGAAATACCCTCAACCTTCGAAACATCCCGCAATAATTTTAGAATACCTGATCGATTTAAAAGGACCTCAGAATTCACATCAAACTTTGATTTAAAGAGTACACACCTTTCAACGATACGTGGCATACACTTATTGTCAGCTACTTTTTTAAGGGTCAGCTTATCAGACAAGTGGTCCGATGACTGGGACACCCGCTCCTCTTTAACACTATTAGTACCGTTACATGTTACACTCTTGGAACCAAACAGTCGCACCAACTGTTCCAACTCTGCCTCATCTGGCAAATTTGTATATATATCCATTGACCACGCGTCCAATGGCTTTTATCCTGCAATTTGCTTTTGCTCATCAGCCAAGGGGTCATGGGTTTTAAATGTTGTACGGTACCGAAAAACGTATGCATTGCTCCTAAAGCATTTTCATTTTTTTTTACAATTGCTTGTGGATGTCTTTACCATATTAAATATTGGTGCCCACCGTAAAATATTCGGCTGGGTGGCGGAGCACTGAGGCTCCCTGTCACGTGATGTGGCTGGTGCATTGTCATCACTTATTACTACAAGGTAATTATCTGTGTTCAACACTTCCCTTACTTGGTGCATCAGTTTTCCCCTAGTTATGTCATTCTCCATAGTTAATATATTGATATTACCCAAAAGTTTTTTTGTTTTTTGTACAGCTCTAGAGACTGTACTGTTAGGGTTGTTCATATTTTCTTCTACAGCAGGGGCGGGCACAGCCCTTTACTCATTAGTAGATTGAATGCCACTACACAATTTGTGCCAGTTGAAACTAGATTTATTAATAAATAACAACTAGTGTCCATTAGCGACACGGTTTTCGGCCTGGACAGATGCTTAATAGTCACAGCAAGAAAATCATCACAAAAATCATCAAAAAGAATTACAAATTTATAAACCAAAGGATCAAAAGAGTCCAATGATATAACAAGCAGCCAAATGATACAAATATTTAAACACAAAAACAGGAAAGGTATATATCAAAAATACATTGGGGGTCATTACAAGTCGGGCAGTAAGGGATACCGGGCACCAGTAAGAAGACCGATGCCGGTAATCCCTTACTGCCCGATTCCGAGGTCCCTTGGAAGGAACCGTAAGGAACGTGTGGTCTGACCACACGTCCCTTATGGGTCCCGCTAAGGGACCAGGGCGCTAATAACCGGCTTGCCATTCGCGAGCCCGTTATTAGCGTCCTCCCCATTCCCATTGAGCCCTATAGGGGCTCAAATGGGAATGGGGAATGGTTTGTTCAATGGGGACTTACTGGTCCCGCCAACGTCGGACTGCACCGGTAAGTCCCCATTGAACAACACTGGTGCAGGACCCGGTATTGGAGGCAGCAATGGCGCAAATAGCGCCAGGGCTACCTCCAATCTCGGAATGAGGCCCAATGTTGTATGTCAAGATAGAGACAGAGATTTGAAGGGTTGGACCAGGGTAAGACAATCAAAATTATAAATGCAAATCATTGCAAAGAGAAAAGACAAAATAGAAACATAATTAGGATGTGAATTTAGTAATATCATTTTAAGAATATGTCATAGCTAAGCAATATATCAATTGTTAGTATTCCTGCATTGAATTATGTCAACAAGTTGGTGAATATTCTCTATATGTCTAATCTCATTCTTTGAAAAATTGGTTCTGCCCATTTGATTATACAAATACAGTTCTTGCCAAAGTAGATTGTACCCAATCAGTCTGTTTTCAACAGTTTATTACATTGACCTCATTTTGGTCTACTCCCATTCCAGAATACCAATTGCTATCCGTAGATCATCATCAATATATGGCCTGTCTCCTTGGTAATTGTTCCTTACATACATGTCACTATCAAGTTTTAGAATTAGACATTTGACTTACCTAATTGGTAAGTAATGTAACCTCTCTTCATAATTTGTGGTGCAGATTCCAATAATTGGGTATAATCCCTGTGCCTGTCATCATTGCAGAGAAACAACATGCCATTCGGATTGTGCAGTATATTTCATTGTAGACTCAAAATACACAAAACTCGTTTGCTTCTTGTTGTTAATATCTAGTCAGAGATGTAGAACTAACCCACATTATCATCCTCATATTCAATGCACCAATTGCATTCCACTAACCCTATGTCCACCTTTATTTGTTACACCATGTGGTGATACTAGTACCTAATATTCCCATAACATTCATTAGTCGCATATTCCTTTGCAAAATATTGCTCGCTCTGAGTCATGTGTTCAATGCCACAACGCTCTACGTTATGAGGTGAATATCACAAAGTAAGCAAGTTAAGACATCTGCTTCTGTCTATTGATTTATAAGATCCTATGATATGCATTTGTGAGCCACGAACCCACATCACGACAGCCCCTAAAGACTGCTAACCTAATACTGTTGCATTCGCATTGCCTAAGAACATCCCTGTTCACTGCAACATATTGTTATTAAGCCTCACTGCTTGTCACAACAAGGTTAAACACCTCTCAGTAAGTACCGGTTGTCTAAAACATAGATACACCATATTTTAAAGGTTACCTCTTCCTAGGAGTTCCATTCTCCTTACGTCTGCGTTTATTAATGACTCTCGCAGGCGCCATTGCATGTGCCCTTATGTAAATTGCTCTGTTACCTGATGGGTTACGCCCACTCTTAGGCTCACGCTATCCAATGGCTACTACTTAGAATAGCTACCCATTGCTATGAAACCTGCTTGATAGAGGAGTGCAGGTAACAGCTACATTACATGCACTCGTATTACGTGTAGTATATACATTTGAAAACATTGATTTTAACCCGGATTTGTTCCCAAATGTTCTTTTGTTTAATCCCGCAATTGGAGTCCGATAATTATCATACATTGCCTACATAATGATAATGATGCGTTATTTATATAGCGCCTTAATCCAAAGCGCTTTGCAGAGCACATATTTACATACAATATCACCCAACTTAAATTGGTACTCATTTATCGACCACAGAAGGATGAAAGGCTGAGTTGGCCTTGCCGGGATTCAAACCTGCGACCTGCAGATCACACTCAGATTGCAGCAAGTGCTCAACCCGCTGAGCTATGATCTACCGCCTAGCTAAATGCCAACTCGAAATAAGTATAGCTCTGCCTCTTATGTTAATGAAAGTACTTTAGAGACTAGATTTGTTTGTGACCCTTAATATCAATAGATACATAGTTAGATCACAAACATAGACTGCAATCCGCATTGTACGATAACTGCATTGGTGCACACTCATGGTCTAATAGCTAGCCTCATACATTAGCCCTCCTTAGTTACATACCTTCCTTGGTCCCTAATCTATAATCTGAATGGACCTACATTGAAAGAGTATGTTTATTAATTAAAGTGCTCCATACTATTCATTAGTCCTCATTGTTGTGTGTATACAGTAAAGTATGTGTTCAATGAGATAAGTTAATAGGCACTTTAGGATACTTAGCAACTAAATAAATAAAAAATAAAATAAAGAAAAATGTATACAACACATCTTCCATACGAAAATCAGGTTTTATATGCTGACTCTCCATGAATGATCTAACCAAAGTTACATGCAATTAAAGAAAAGCACTCATCTCATAGTCAAAATTTAAGCCACTTCTGTGGCCTTAAAGTGACAAATTAATTTTGCTTCCATTTGCCTTAATGTACGTTCCATGTTGCCACCTCTGAAATTCCTCTGTATCTTCTTCCGTCCAATAAACCTCAACAGGTCTTTATTATGTAGTTGATGTTCTCGTTGCCAGTACACCGCTAAAGGCAAACTTTGATCTTGACTAGCAATAGAAGAAAAATGTTCAAGTATTCTTGTTTTGAGATTCCTTACTCTACTACCAATATAAAGCTTCTTGCATGTTATATAAATTAATGCATACACCACATATTGGGTCTTGTAATTGATAAACTCTTTAATGTCCCATTTGCTGCCTAGTGCATCCTCACACTCCGTGCTGTCCTTGTATGCGTACCGACACATGGTACAGGTACCACCTTTAAAGAAACCCTTGATTCTTGGATTAAGCCAACTCAAATTACTTTTCATTGCTGGTGTACTTAGAAGAGATGGACTCAGCATGCTTTTGAGTGTCTGTGCCTTTTTGAAAATTATTCGTGGTTGAGCATTCAAATGTTTGGTAAAGTCTTTGTCAAACAGTAAAATGTGCCAATGCCTGTTAAGGATCGTCTTAATTCTGTAATGATTATTGCAATATTTGGTTATGAATTGAACTGGTAAGTGTTGTGATTCTATTTTCCTTGTTATACTCGGTGTTAGAGTGTCTTCTCTGTCCATGTTTTTATCTTCGTTTAGCCCTCTGCGTACATGTTCTTTATTGTAACCTCTCTGGTGAAAGCATTTTGTAAGTAACTTGCATTCCGATTGAAAACATTGGCTAGTGCAACAGTTCCTTCGAGCATGAATTAATTCTCCAGATGGGATTTTACATATGATTTTCTTATGGTGATAACTTGTAGCATGCAAGGTAGAATTAACCTCTGTTGGTTTTCTGTAAGTACGAGTCAAAAGTTGTTGTTCCGCTACATACATTTCCAAATCCAAAAAACTAATTTTATCTGTATCTGATGTACATGTGAATGCTATTCCCATGTAATTCTGATTAATTTCACAGGTACATGTTTCCAACTCTTCCCTAATACCCGTCCATATTGCAAATAGATCATCTATATATCTAGTCCAGAGGGATACTTTGCTCATGAATTGAAAATTAGTATATATGTATTCGTCTTCAAACATTGCCATAAAAAGATTTGCTAAAGCAGGGGAATATTTAGTGCCCATAGCAACTCCTTGCTTCTGTTGATAGAAGGTATTGTTGAAAATGAATTAGTTGTATTCAATTGTTAGTTGTAACATTTCTGTCAGCATTTTACAATGATGAAAGTGGGAAGCTGAACTATCTCTATATAGACATTCTATAGTTTGGATCGCAAGATCATGACGTGTAGAAGTGTAGAGAGCTTGCACATCGAAAGTAACAAGCAGGTGTCCTCTTTGCCAGTTGTACCACTTCAAAATATTCAGTAAACTTGTTGTGTCTTTCCAGTAGGATTTAATTTCTGCAACATGAAGTGCTAGTAGTTCATCAATGTACTCTGACTTTGGCTCTGTGGCCCAGCCAATGCCACTTAAGATAGGTCTCGCCTCAGGAATCTTATCAAAGAGTTTGTGTAACTTGGGTAAAAAATACATGGTTTTCAGTGTTGGCTCTTTTATACTCAAGAAGGCTTTCTCCCCATCTGTAATCAGACCTTGTCTATAGCATCTGAGTATGTGTTCCTGTAGCGTAGTAACAACTTCTTTGATATGATTTGTCAATAAGGTGATGTAGTATCCAGGGGTCTCATGATGTTTTTGTGCCATTTTAATTTAATCCTCACAATTGTGTATAACTATATTTCCCCCTTTATCAGCCTCCTTGATAACAATTAGCTCATCTTTTTTAAGTGTCTTTAGTGCTGAAATTTCACCTTTAGTTGTTTCATCTAATCAAACTTTTACGCAATGCATTGATATCTTTAGTTTCAGCTTTGGAGAATGTATCAATAAAGTTTTCTTGACTTAGCTGTGGAGTAAATTTGGATTTGGTTCTTAGTTCTCGCATATCATAATTGATTAGTTTAACTTTCAGTTCACTTAACAGATTTTGCATCTCATAACTTTCATCTTCATTAATAGAGCGTAATAGAAAGGTTTTTTCAATGTCAAGTATCGTTAAAGAACTAGGTGTCACATGTTCAGGTCTCTCTTTCCTAGTTTCCACTCTGTTTGCGAAAAAGAAATTTCAATTTTAGTTTACGAGTAAACTTAAACAGATCAATCTGTACTTCTATTGGGTCCAGTGTGGTGCTTGGTGCAAATGAAAAGACTTTGTTAAGCACATTGCATTCTTCTTTGGTAATCTCTCTGATAAGTTGTACACATAATTATTCAATTGCATTTGTTGCTCAAGACTTTCGTGTTTGCCCTCGTCAGTCTTTTGTTTATTTCTGCTCATTTCCTAGATGTTTTGGGTCGCTTACCACCCCCTCCCTCTTTTGCTCCTGTGAGTGGAATATGTGTAGTTACTGAGGGTGGAATCTGAAAACAGACCTGTCTAGTCTGCATCGCCCTATTTCCTTTCTTGTATCTTTTGATTTGGTTCATGTATCACTTATTGGGTGCCAGGGTAATGTTGCTCCCAGAAGCAGAGCCTTCTGGATCTGATTCAAAATCTGAACTTGTCGCAGAAACATTCTGAGTGCTTTCCCCAGAGCCAAAAGTTGATTTAGTGTCGTATTTCGTCTGAAATGTGTACATTCCATCATCTCTGTAATCACAATCATCTCGAAAATATTTCCTCCGTTTTATTATTTTTATTTCATCCTGATGTTCTTCAAGAATTTCATACATGTTGTTATAGTTTTTTTCTTTAGTCACTTCCAATGATTTCATCACTGCAATTTCTTTTTTGCTAATCTCAAACTGTTCGACTTTTCTTGCATGCTCTCTTGTTGCATGCTCAATTAATAGTTCCAGCATGATCTCCGAACTGGTGTTCAGTAATTTCTCCCACTTATTCGCAAGATCAGTGTTTTACTCATTCCAAAAGTATGGAAATATCAGGATTCTCAAACCTCTTGGGATTTGGCTGTTTTGGATGTAGTTCTCAAGTGAGACCATCTCACAGTATTTGTTGATCTCTTGAATTTGGGTTGGCTCTCAAACCAACCCAAAACCAAGTTTAGCTTGCCCCATTAGTGTCACAAACTATGGACACCATACCAATATTAACAATCAAGTTCAACTAATCTATGCATACTTCGCCTTGTATACTTACTTGTTCGACGATTTAATTACAAGACTCAGATACTGGCCCATTCAACTCATTAGGAGGTATTGAGGCTATTGAGACTGTTGAACTATCAACCGTTTGTGGTGACAAAATTATAATTGCCTGGCCTTCTACTGACTCTAAATTAGGTGAACTGGAAATGTGCACCTCCTCCAGTTGAAAGCGCAATTTTCTGAGGAATTTTCTAAAACCATATTTCCTAACCATTTTTCTTTGTTTTTATATTAACTACTGATTTTGTGCAATGTCTTCCTTCGCATTCAATCACAACTTGAAACCCACTCAAAATATCACTATTTTCACCATTAACTACATGTGTTTTTGGAAATGAATGTTGGCAATCTGTCCCTAAACAAATGTTCACCAATTTCAGCTTAATCACCTTTGACCCAATGCACCAATTACTTAAAATGTCAATTTTCACCTTATTTTCAGTTAAAATGAGTGTGTGGGCTTTCGCTTTGTCATGAATGTTGTTTTATAGTGTGACAGACACACTCAGGATTGATTTCAGAGCTGATATGGAAGGAGAAGGAAGACAGCTTTATTTGATTGTCTGACTCTTTTAATGTATGATGTAGAGGATAACATTTTAATGCCTCTACTTCATGCTCGGGATTATGGCTGGATAATAGTTCCAGTAACTGTGAAGGAGAGCAAGGAGAGCCCATATAAGAGATACACTCAATTGCGGACATTGAGCCCTTCAAAGCAGGGACAACCAATTGTCTGACCACATTGCGGTCTAGATCAAAGTCACTCAACTCCAATGGTGCTGCCTCAGTGGCATAGCATCTGGTGTTACCTGCACTTTCCAGAATACTACCTTCAGTCAAAGACTCATCGCCCTTACGGCAGTTCGCCACTAGTAATTTCCAGTGCCTGACTTCTGTACTGGTTCTGGCATGAGGATAAAAGTCTGTAATCCTCCTTCCCGCAATCGGAGTGGCACTCGCAGGCAATGGTTGCTTACCTACTGAAAATGAATTATGTTTAGAGGAAGTTCTAGAGGCAATTATTTGACTTGTGGACATTGGGGCGAGTAGCCTTCAACAATAGGAACGTCACTCAAAATTCCAAGGTCAGCACATATGATTTGCACCAATCCATACTCTCCATACTGAGATAAGGCTGCATTATCTGCAAGAATACTTTCCTCAGTCCCTATTGGAAATAAACTGTCCATAGCAGCCCCGGAAATGTTACTTTTATACAATTTTCTGAATTGCCTCTCAACCAACCAAGATCCTTTAAGCTAGCTAAAGTCCTGGATTTCGCTCCGGGAATGTTATTCGCATTAGAAGCTGGATGCAATGATGTGCGGAGCACAGAATTTCTTGTGGCTTTTGCACGTAGGTGATTTGTGACATTGCAGACAGTTTTGCTACTTTTGCTATATGCTAGCATTTTAGATTTGTCTAGATGAAATTGGACCAATTAATTATCTGCGGTAGTCACAAGAGCTGTTATCAAACAGACTCATTGTAGATTGCCGGGATTAGTCAGCAAAGGAGAGGGAGCAGATTGCCCCGGCCACATCATTTCACCAGAGACAATAGCAGACAACTCTCTGCTTCCACTCTCCATGCTGTGCTCTGCATGACTAAACATGTTATAAGACTTCTGGGAGTCACCACATAGCACCTCCTCCTCCAATAAAAGGGATGGGAAAAAGACTCTGATACAATATGCCACCAATTCACCAGACCACAGCAGACCACTCTCTGCTTCCACTATCCCGCCACCCTGAGCATCGTCAGGTCTGGAGGCCACCATCTCCCTCCTACTCATGTACAATGTCGGCCATTTTGTTTGTTTAATATTTTTTTATACTATTCTCAATGGCTGCCATGGAAAGGGACAACAGAGTTCATTTCCCCTTCCTTGGTGGCCATTTTTTTTTCCTTTTCTTCTTTCAGTTGCAAAACGCAGTGGCGTATCGCAACTGAAAAAAAAAATGTTTTTAGTAGCGGCAATGCCCCCCTGCTCAGGACTTATTACTTAAGCGATGGCCAGGCAAATTAGTCACCAAACTTCCAAGATTGCACAAGCATACTCTGGAGCCCCTCCTGCATCCAACATTACCCAGTGTACTACCTTACAATTCTCCAAAGCTGCATTTGAAACACAAATCAATAATCAAAATGCTTTAGAGCATACATGTTGACTCATGCTTGCAGAACTTTTGTCGATCTAACAGGACTGACATGCACCCATTCTATCACAACACATTCTTCATCTGCTTCATCCCTGTCTTCCCCTGTTTGCAGCACTATTTCCCATGTGCTCCAGAACCAAAGAGGATCCTGCTCTAACATTTGCTATTTTTGATACTGCAAACTAGAGCAGGAGCACTGTGATCCTTCCTCCCTGGCTCACTCTATGAACATAGATGAAGGGCAACCGTCAATACGTCCTATACCATCTAGACCGAAACTATAGTCTTTCTTTTATGTTTACATGGAGGTAAGTCTGCTATATCAATGTTTTGCTTAGACCAAACTAAACAGTAAGACTGTGTGCTCTAATAGATATTTCACTGGCTCTGAAACCTGCAAAACTCGTTGACACCCCAGATGTCAGCTTTGTTACTAGCACATGCATAATCACAGATTTGTAATCTTTTTGTAATCTTTGAAGCCGCTCAGTGTGTGCTCACGGTAGAGATTTCATGCGCAGTCATGCTGCTCTCACATTGGTTGTCTCTGATCACACTGCAGGAGGAACATGCACCAGGCAACTGATGGGCTGGGGGAGCCCGGCAACGTCCGCTGGCCACTGGCTTGCACCTTGGCGCTGTCCTGGATCCTGGTATATTTCTCCATCTGGAAAGGTGTGGAATGGACTGGAAAGGTACTGAAGAGACTGTCTGGAAGGTTTCCAGGTGTCTCTGCTTAATTTGCTTTGCCTAATGGGGTGAGAGGGGGTACAGGCTCTTGTTGTGTTGGTACCTGTACTGGTTACAGTAGTTTACCAGGGGAATGTTTGGCATCCTACACTTTTCATTAACAAATTATCAGAATTCAAAATTCACTAATACATGCGTTGATATTCCAAAATGAGGCTACCATTCTCAAACTAAATGTCAGCCAGAGAAGGCAAGCTAGATAAGAAAAGAAACACTTGAGTAATGAATACATTGTTTTATTATGGAGAGTGATACTTTTAATTGGGTCCCATGTGTTAACATCCCCGCAAAAATATAGCCATACAAAAATATCGACATATTTTTGCAGTGATATTAAGGCATTGAAACTGCGGGGGACACCCCCGCAACCCCTGAATCATTTTAAAGGGAGCAGTGAACAGCCCCGCAACCCCTGCTCCCAAAAACCCCAAATACTAACCCCAATAAAAATATCGCCTATGGCCGTTCCTGACGACCATATATACTGCAATATTTTTGTTGAGGATAATATTACGTGATACCTTTAATTGTGATACCTTTAATTGGTGAAATGATTACAATAATTATGTCCCTCTTGCGTATCAGGTTTTTCTTTTTTCTGGATATGTGGCATGCAGTCTGGTGCCGCCCCTCGGTTGGTTCCACGTCAAAGTGCATTTACTGCCTCTGGTTCATTTGTACATGAATTGCAAGACAATACTTCCGTGTTTGCTGAAAGTTTCTGATCCTCTAAGGAGGTAGCTGAGAGGGGTGGGCTCACCTCTTGTGATTGCCTCACAGGCCCTACAGTGAAGCAGCTGTTACCTGCCAGGGGTCAATGCTTATAGATCTGGCACTATGGGTGTTTGCTGGTTTGAAAGCTCTCAGAATCCTCATTGCTTAGTACTCATAGCTCAATACAGGTGTTATCAGCATTCTTCTCTACGTACATTAGAATCCTTGATAAATTGGTATCTCCAACACCAATCACCCAAATATTCCAAAAGCTGTAGTCACTCTCAAGATGGCTGGAATGGTGATTGTGGTTTGTCCATGCCACCAATCACCCAAATATTCCAAAAGCATGCAGTCACTCTCAAGACGGCTGGAATGGTGCTTGTGGTGTGTCTCCGCCACCAATCACCCAAATATTCCAAAAGCTGCAGTCACTCTCAAGACGGCTGGAATGGTGCTTGTGGTGTGTCTCTGCCACCAATCACCCAAATATTCCAAAAGCTGCAGCCACTTTCAAGACGCCTGGAATGGTGCCTGTGGTGTGGCTCTGCCACCAATCACCCAAATATTCCAAAAGCTGCAGTCACTGTCAAGATGGCTGGAATGGTGCTTGTGGTGTGACTCCACCACCAATCACTCAAATATTCCAAAAGCTGCAGTTACTGTCAAGCCGTCTGGAATGGTGCTTGTGGTGTGTCTCCACCACCAATCACCCAAATATTCCAAAAGCTGCAGTCACTCTCAAGATGGCTGGAATGGTGCTAGTGGTGTGTCTCCACCACCCACCACCAATCACCCAAATATTCAAAAAGCTGCAATCACACTTAAGACGGCTGGAATGATGTTTGTGGTGTTTCTCCACCACCAATCACCCCAATATTTCAAATGCTGCAGTCACCCTCAAGATGGCTGGAATGGTGCTTGTGGTGTGTCTCCACCACCAATCGCCCAAATATTCCAAAAGCTGCAGTAACTGTCAAGACGGCTGGAATGGTGCTTCTGGTGTGTCTCCACAACCAATCACCCAAATATTCCAAAAGCTGCAATGGTTCTTGTGGTGTATCTCCACCACCAATCACCCAAATATTCCAATCCCCCAACAATCACCCAAATATTCCAAAAGCTGCATTCACTCTCAAGACGGCTGGAATGGTCCTTTTGGTGTGTCTCCACCACCAATCAGCCAAATATTCCAAAAGCTGCAGTCACTCTCAAGATGGCTTGAATGGTGCTTGTGGTGTGTCTCCACCACCAATCACCCAAATATTCAAAAAGCTGCAGTCACTCTAAAGATGGCTGGAATGGTGCATGTGGTGTGTCTCCACTCCCAGTCACCCAAATATTCCAAAAGCTACATTCAATATCAAGATGGCTGGAATGGTGCCTATGTTGTGTCTCCACCACCAGTCACCCAAATAAACCAAAAGATACAGTCACTCTCATGACAGCTGGAATGGTGCCTGTGGTGTGCCTCCACCACCAGTCACCCAAATATTCCAAAATCTGCAGTCACTCTCAAGACTGCTGTAATGGTGCCTGTGGTGTCTCTCCACCACCAGTTATCCAAATATTCCAAAGGCTGCAGTCACCTTCAAGACGGCTGGAATGGTGCCTGCGGTGTTTCTCCACCACCAATCACCCAAATATTTCAAAAGATGCAGTCACCCTCAATACGGCTGGAATGGTGCTTGTGGTGTGTCTCCACCACCAATCAGCCAAATATTCCAAAAGCTGCAGTCATTCTCAAGACGGCATGAATAGTGCTGGTGGTGCCTCTCCACCACCAATCACCCAAATATTCCAAAAGCTGCAGTCACACTTAAGACGGCTGGAATGGTGCCTGTGGTGTGTCTCCACCACCAATCACCCAAATATTCCAAAAGCTGCAGTCACTCTCAAGATGGCTGGAATGGTGCCGGTGGTGTGTCTCCACCACCAATCACCCAAATATTCTAAAGGCTGCAGTCACCCTCAAGACGGATGGAATGATACTTTTGGTGTGTCCCTACAACCAATCACCCAAGTATTACAAAAGCTGCAGTCACTCTCAAGACGGCTGGAAAGGTGATTGTAGTGTGTCTCCAACACCAATCACCCAAATATTCCAAAAGCTGCAGTCACCCTCAAGACAGCTGGAATGCTGCTGTAATCACTCTCATGATGGATGCAATAGTGCTTGTAGTGTGTCTCCATCACCAATCACCCAAATATTCCAAAAGCTGCTGTCACTCTAAAGACAGCTGGAATAATGCATGTGGTGTGTCTCCACCACCAATCACCCAAATATTCCAAAAATTGCAGTCATTCTCAAGATGGCCGGAATGGTGCTTGTGGTGTGTCGCCACCACCAATCACCCAGATATTCCAAAAGCTGCAGTCGCTCTCAAGACAGCTGGAATGGTGCTGTCGTCACTCTCAAGATGGCTGGAATGGTGCTTGTATTCTGTCTCCACCACCAATCACCCAAATACTCCAAAAGTTGCAGTCGCTCTGAAGATGGCTGGAATGGTGCTTGTGGTGTGTCGCCACCACCAATCACCCAAATATTCCAAAAGCTACAGTCACTCTCAAGATGGCTGGAATGGTGCTTGTCGTGAGCCTTCTTTAGCTTTTCCTGCTTAATCACTAGCTCACGCCAAATCTTGCTGATGCGTTAATATATTGTAAATCTAAGATGGAATGATACATACAAATCACTCGCACACATTGAGGGGCATTGGAGGGGATGCAGAGTATACGGCGCTACTAAAATCTTTGCAATTACCTTTAAATTCCGTCATCACAACAACCTCAACCTCTGCAGTTGGACAAATTACATCTTCACAGGGATGACATTCGAATTAGACTAGGAAGGCCACCATGCAAGCTGTGGCATTGCACTGCGAAGGGTATGCCTACTAAGCTAACAAAAGATGTGTGCAATTGCATCTGATTATTTATCCTTCACACATTCCTCATAAGCACTTTTGTTGCAACTTATCTGTGTTACGATTTCCTACAACACAAAAATACATTATGAAGTTGCATTTTAACAGTAATGCCTCACAATTGAAAGGTAAACCTCCCACTTAACTTAAAACCCTCAAACAGTATCCTTAAGGAATCCAACCCTGCCTGCCAGAAGGGAACTGACCTCACATAGACATCTATTAGCATTGTCATGTCAGTCAACTATGTGTGAAGTCCTCAATCGAGAATTGACAAATCTAAATCTGGTTGTATGGACGGAATCCCACTCTGGTGGGAATTAATCACATTTTAGCCACCTACGCCAACCGAAGGGAGAATATCCTTTTGCATTTCATTCTGATACCCGCTTGTAGCCAATTCTAGCTTGAAGTGCCAGTCAAATCCCCTGAGAAAAGGAGCACCAATGATAAAACCCAGGCCCATCTGTCTGCCCACTTCACATTTTCCATGAGGGATGGTTACAAACCTAGAGCAAGGATTTTACAACTGGTGAATGTGATTCCAAATTACCCGAGTACTCTGATGAGAACGGGCTAAAGCTAAAGTACTTTGCTCTATTGTTTTGTTATGTTTTAGCTCTACTCGATAATGATTATGCAAACTAGTATTCAACCCCTAGAACTAGGATTTTTAGCCACAGAATATTTCAATCCAGTAAGGATCCCAGGCTCTCCAGAATTAATATACATGAGAACAATGTGCATGCAATTAGATTCATTTGCTTGCAGTGTTTACTTTGGTAATTGTTCTGTGTCTTGCCATTTCATTGTAAAATTCAATAAAATACAGGTGCAATATAAAGTCAGTGGTGAATATTTGCACCATCTTGCTGAGTCACTGTGCAGCGTGCCGTCCATTTGAGCTCCTTAACAAGCAGCTCCAGAGACCTGATGAAATCCACAGCATTTCTGGGACTAATGAAAAAAGGTGGCAACTCCTGAGCTAAGACACCTTACCGCAAAGTTGTGTGCGCAGGAGAGAATTTGGTGACGCGCGTACTCAGCCGTCGAAAAGAGCATGAACACTCAGAATAAGGAAATGCAAAAAGCCTCCAAGACAGGCGAGAAGAAGGTGAACTGAACCAGCAGAAATAATGACTGCATTAATAAACCAAGGAACAACGTGTGCCTTCCCCGGCATTTGCACCTATGCTGCACACTGACTGTGCCCATTTCTTTCACACAAACATTTTTCAAAATCCAGAGGAACCAGCTGAGAAAAGCAGCACGGACATCTCTACGTGCAATTCTGAAATCAGCCAAGTAATGAAAATAACCTCACCTAAAAAAGGACTATATTCCTTTTCTTTGCTTCTAGGCTTATAGACTTTGTTGAAACCAATAAGAATTCATGGTCTCCTAATGCCCCATGACCCCCCAAAAAACCTATGAAAAGCTCCTGCCGCTCCAACGTTTCGCCTCTCGATTCAGACCACAGCTGGTTTCCTCTCCACACATAGGGAAAGTCCATGACCCCTGCAAGTGTGGAGTATTCCCCCCATTACCGAAGTATCCCATTTAATATCCGAATGATCAGCCCAACTTCTGCACCACATCAAATATCCCTTTCCTGGTTAACATACATGTAAAAGCCATCTTGACTCAACTGCAGGACTTTATGGGATAAATCAGATTTTGGACCCACTGCAAGTGGGATTCCACCCAGGAGGAGGGACTAAAATGGTGCGATCTTAATGTCACTGGGCCTAGTAGGATTCTTGTCTTTGTCTTCCCTCTGTTTCTCCTCCGATGCCTCATTGCGCTTTGAAAGACTTCTGCATAGGCGCGTTATAAATGCTGTATCATATCATATCCTCTGCATTGGATGGTTTTAGGCTGAACTGGTCTCGAGGATAGCTCAGGGGCAACGTGCTCATCTTGCAAGCAAGACAACATGGAGCAACACAGGTTTGATACCCAGGTCTGCGCTTAGAAACCTCTGGGTATTAAGCGCATTATAAATAACCAATTACAACTAGATAATGAAAGTATGTGGGCATAGCTTCTCCTGGACAATTCAGCAGCATTTGATATGTTGAGCCACGGCATGCTGCTCACCAGGCTACACGAGTGTGAATTGGTGGATCTGCCTTTGCTTGGTGCCACTAATTTCCACCAAATCAGTCTTAGGCAGTCATCAATCTTCTCTACTATCCCTCACCCCTCTCTCTGCTATTTACCTGGAGAGTGTCTGAGGTGTCAGCCCTGTCACGTCTATTCTTTAACATTTAGATTCTGTCACTAATTCAGATCGTCGGTCACATGGTGTAAGATTTTATAACTATGCCAATGAAATCCAAATATTCTGAACACCCCATGATCCTAATAAAACCGCACTAGCAGCTCCACAAAAATGTCTGGGCCACAGTGACATTTGGATGACAACAAAGCTTCTCAAATTAAATCCTAGCAAAACCAAGTCTATCTAATTCAGAACCCTCTCTCAGAAATGGGGTTCCAACTACTTGCCACACACCAGGGGGCCAGTCCCCTCACACAGCTGAGCAGTTCTCAATCTGGGTGTGATCTTTGAAGCCAAACTTTCGATTGAAGTCCAGATTACAAATGTGGCTGAGACACGCTGGTACCTTTTAGGAACACTCTGAAGTCTGGTCAGATACAGGGAGAAACCTCAACATACAACTGCATTGTCAGCATAAATCACATCAAAATTGCATTGTGCCAACGCATTCTCTCTGGGGCTTCCTGAATTTGCATAATCCAAGCTACAAGGCGTGAAACCTGCAGTAGCCAAGATACATCTCAGCAGGCCACATCAGGCCCCAAGGCAAACCCTCCTTTCCCAGGACAAACGTGGATCATTTTTAAAACACGGTACATAGGCTTAAAATCAAAAAACTTCAAATCCCCTACTTCAATAAATAACTATTTCCAGCCGGACCCTGAATTCATCGAAGAGAATGCCCTGTTCCGGTATTTGCTGCCTATCTTTCCTGGACCACCACCCCTGTTTAGGGAGCACTAGGCCTCTCCTGCTGCTTCTCGAACCTGGATACCCCATCAGGAATATTTCCTAACATAATTTACCAAAATTGGTCTGCAGACTTCACCAATTTTAGAAATATGTTTTTGAAACTCTACTTTCTCCCAGCACACATTTAACGTGTAGTCTCTATATCTAAAATGTAACAGGTGACCAGGGTCTGGTTGGGCCAAAAAATTGTCTCCGACACCAATGAAAAAGTGGCCCACTGTTGCAAATGACAATTAATTCCTTTTGTGACCGACTGTTTGAACAGAACCCATGGAGAGTTTTTTGATAAAATGTGATGCAAGTTGTGCATTTTAAAGAACATTTATTCAGCAACACTGGTCAAAACCACTAGTTGCAAGGTGAAGTAACTTATCAAACTGGCCCACATTGGACAAAAAACTGGCCCACACCAGCATTTTGTGTTTTTGGTCCGGCCATGGGCCTATTGCCTCATAGGCCAGTCCGAGCCTGCAGGTAACTGATGAGAGGCCTAAGGGGACAGCCTTGCACGGGCCTTTGGCCATTGAGTGTCCTGTGTGGCCTCTACACTGCAAATTGAAGCCGGGTGACCACTATAACAGGATTTCCAGATCGAGCATCACAGTGAAAAGCCCATTAGCCTCACTGAGTGGGGTTTGGCAAACCAAAACAGTTGGAAGGTTTGTGTATGTTCAGGATGTGAACGACATTGTCTGTGCGCATCCTGGCACAGAGTTAGTTACCTGGTACCAAAAGGTACAGCGAGACCATAACAATAAATAAATAATAATAAGATTCACAATCCAACTTTTATTTGTGGAAATCAGTACAGGTGTGAGCCATCTAGCTGGCATAATCCTCATGAAAATGGGCACCATGTCTAGTGGCTGTGCAACTGTATTATATAAGAACAATGATACTGACAGCACTTTCAGCAAAACTGATCTGGAGAAAGAGGAAACAAAATGGAGGATGTATCTGGATCAAGCGGAAACAAAATGGAGGATGTAAGCTTGCCTTAAATATAGGGCAAAGCTTTATTCCATGGAATGCATATAATGTTTGGACAAAATGAACTGCACGTGCAAGAAATGTACGCATTTCTGCTTCTCAGTCAGGTGTTAGAACTCGGCAACTACGGTACAAGTGAAAGAAAACATGATTGCAACATGAAAATATGTGTCACCCAAAAGTGCTGCTAAATTGAAAAACACATTTATAGCTGCTCGCTGCCTCCGGCCAACCTTAATCCAGACTGCGCGCCCACTCCTCTTGTTGGTGGAGTGGTACGGACCAAAGCCTCATTGGTGGAGGATGGTTTCAATGAGTTACCTGATGCTGGATCACCAACATTTCCTGACCAACAAACGATGAACCAAACCCTTACATAGATGGTATTGCAAACATATTACATTTGGACACGAAGGCCAAAGCCAAACGATTTCCAACCCCCAGGTGCCAGGTAGAAAAGAAAGGAAATACATTAGTGTCTTATATCTCGCTTCATGCCGGAGTCAGCCTTTAAGCACAGGACAGGGATTCAAACCTGTGCTGCTCAGCGTTGTCTTGTTTCAAAGACAAGCTTGTTGCACCTTAGTTATGCGGCAGGCAGGGCTTTCTGAATGCCTATTTGCCACCAAAATGGTGATGCGCAGACACTGCTAGTGACTGATTTCACCCCGTCTTCTGATTGCAATCTGATAGGCAGTGGAGTAACTTTTCTGAAAATGTTGGGGGGGGGACATGACATCTGAAGAAAAGGTGCCCCAGCCAAATGAATGGGGACACAATGGTGTGCCATGAAAGTTGGGGGGGGTGACAAACACCCCTGTCCCCTCCTAAAATTACACCAATGCTGATAGGACTGCATCTCCTCCTCCCAGGTCTTCTCCGGACGACGTGTTATCATCACATGCATCATCTCTGCACAGGTGCATGCGGATGTGGCGCTGTATCGCATTCACCACAGTGGTGCCAATCAGGAGAAGTGGTGGCTGTTCAGCATTGCTGTTCAGGGTCTCTGCTGTTGCTGTTTCTGCTCTTGGCATTCAGTGTTATCCTCGACTGTTGAGGCACAATGTCTCCACCTTGTGCCCCTCCAGAACTGGCATGACATCCCTTTCATAGGGTGCAGATGGACCTGCATCTGCTGGTGATAAGTGTACGAGTGGTCAGATCCAGAGCGGATACGTTCTCACAGTTTCCTGCATGTACATATATGTGCCTACAGATGCAATGCAAATCTCCATCCTGGCAATAGAACTGCCACCAGCAACAAACATGTATGGAAGGCAGAGAAGCCATCATATGTTGGGTACCACATGTTATCCCATTAACTGCTCACAGTATAAGCCAAGGGTGCACAACTGATTTTGACAAAGGCCGAAAGTACCTTACATGATGGCTATAGTGGGCCAAAAAGTAAATATGGGTGGGGCGGTAGGCGCGGGGGGGCGTGGCGTAGTAGGAGGCTTTTTCAACCCACAATTTTTATTAAACACATGGAAAAAGAATATGTACACTATGCCCCATGGCTCCTACCCCCAACCAAACACCATGCCCCATGGCCCCCACCCCTCAACCAAACACTATGCCCATTGGCCCCCACTTCCCAACCAAACATTATGCCCCAGGGCCCCCACTCCCCAACCAAACACTATGTGCCATGGCCCGCACCCCTCAACCAAAAACTATGCCCCATGGCTCCCACCCCTCAACCAAACACTATGCCCCATGGTTCCCACCCCTCAACCAAACACTATGACACAGGGCCCCCAACCAAACACTATGCCTAATGCCACCAAGCATGCACCATGCATGCATACAGACCCGAACCCCCACCACCAACTCAGTATAGAAACTCACAAGCATACACCTTGCACCCATATGAACCCGAGCCCCCCAACTCATCATACAAACTCACAAGCATACACCAATACACCATGCACCCATACAAACCCGAGCCCCCCAACTCAGCATACAAACTCACACGCATACACCAATACGCTATGCACCATACAAACCTGAGCCCCCAACTCAGCAAACAAACTCACAAGCATACACCAATTCACCATGCACCCATACAAACCCGAGCCCCCAACTCAGCATACAAACTCACAAGCATACACCAGTACACTATGCACCCATACAAACCTGACCCCCCAACCCCCAAATCAGCATACAAACTCACAAGCATACACCAATATACCATGCACCCATACAAACCTGAGCCCCCGCAACTCAGCATACAAACTCACAAGCATACACGAATACACTATGCACCCATACAAACCTGAGCCCCCCAACCTCCAACTCAGCATACAAACTCACAAGCATACACCAATACACCATTCACCCATACAAACCCGAGCCTTCAACCCCCAACAACTCAGCATACAAACTCAGAAGCATGCACCCATACAAACCCGAGCCCCCCAACTCAGCATACAAACTCACAAGCATACACCAATACACTATGCACCCAAACAAACCTGAGCCCCCCCAACCCCCAACTCAGCATACAAACTCACAAGCATACACCAATACACCATTCACCCATACAAACCCGAGCCCCCAACCCCCAACTCAGCATACAAACTCACAAGCATACACCAATACACTATGCACCCATACAAACCTCAGCCCCCAACCCCCAACTCAGCATACACACTCACAAGCATACACCAATACACCATGCACCCATACAAACCTGAGCCCCCAACCCCCATCTCAGCATACAAACTCACAAGCATACACCAATTCACTATGCACCCATACAAACCTGAGTCCCCCAACCCCCAATTCAGCATACAAACTCACAAGCATACACCAATACACCATGCACCCATACAGAACCGAACCCCCACCCCGCATCTCAACATACACAGCACTTCATAAAAACACACACTCAGGCAGACCTGACACTCCCCCCCCCCCAGACCCGCATCTCAAAATACACTGCACTTCACAAAAACAAATACTCAGGCCGACCCGACACACCCCCGACCCCTGCATCTCAACATACCCTGCACTTCACAAAAACAAACACTCAGGCCGACCCGACACACACTCCACCCCCGCATCTCAACATACACTGCACTTCACAAAAACAAACACTCAGGCAGAGCCGACACCCCCCCACCCCCGCATCTCAACATACACTGCACTTCACAAAAACAAACACTCAGGAAGACCTGACACACCCCCACCCCCTCATCTCAACATACACTGCACTTCACAAAAACAAACACTCAGGCAGACCCGACACCCCCCTGACCCCTGCATCTCAACATACACTGCCCTTCACAAAAACAAACACTCAGGCAGACCCAACACACCCCCACCCCCGCATCTCAACATACACTGCACTTCACCAAAATAAACGCTCAGGCAGACCCGACACACACCCCACCCCTGCATCTCAACATACACTTCACTTCACAAAAACACACTCTCAGGCAGACCTGACACTGCCCCCACCCTCGCATCTCAAAATACACTGCACTTCACAAAAACAAACACTCAGGCGACCCGACACGCACCCCACCCCGCATCTCAACATACACAGCACTTCACAAAAACACACACTCAGGCAGACCCGACACACCCCGCAGCCCTGCATCTAAGGATACACAGCACTTCACAAAAACACACACTCAGGCAGACCCAACACACCCCTGACTCCCACATCTCAACATACACTGCCCTTCACAAAAACAAACACTCAGGCAGACCCAACACACCCCCCACCCCCACATCTCAACATACACTGCACTTCACAAAAACAAACACTCAGGCAGACCCGACACACACCCCACCCGTGCATCTCAACATACACTGCACTTCACAAAAACACACACTCAGGCAGACCTGACACTGCCCCCACCCTCGTATCTCAAAATACACTGCACTTCACAAAAACAAACACTCAGGCAGACCCGACACACAACCCACCCCCGTGTCTCAACATACACAGCACTTCACAAAAACACACACTCGGGCAGACCTGACACACCCCGCAGCCCTGCATCTCAACAAACACAGCACTTCATAAAAACACACACTCAGGCAGACCAGACACACCCCCCACACCTGCATCTCAACATACAATGTACTTCACAAAAACACACACTCAGGCAGACCCGACACACCCCCCACCACTGCATCACAACATAGACAGCACTTCAAAAAAACACATACTCAGGCAAAGCCGACACACCCCCCACCCCCGCATCTCAACATACACTGCACTTCACAAAAACACACCCTCAGGCAGACCCGACACACCCCCCAACCCCCCATCACAACATACAATGTACTTCACAAAAACACACACTCAGGCAGACCCGACACACCCCCCACCACTGCATCACAACATACACTGCACTTCACAAAAACACACACTCAGGCAGACCTGACACTGCCCCCACCCTCACATCTCAAAATACACTGCACTTCACAAAAACAAACACTCAGGCAGACCCGACACACACCCCACCCCCGCGTCTCAACATACACAGCACTTCACAAAAACACACACTCAGGCAGACCTGGCACACCCCGCAGCCCTGTATCTCAACAAACACAGCACTTCATAAAAACACACACTCAGGCAGACCTGACACACCCCCCACACCTGCACTTCAACATACAATGTACTTCACAAAAACACACACTCAATCAGACCTGACACACCCCCCACCACTGCATCACAACATAGACAGCACTTAAAAAAAACAAACACTCAGGCAGTCCCGACACACCCCCCAAACCCCCCGTCACAACAAACACCGTACTTAAAAAAAACACACTCAGGCAGACCCAACATACCCCTCACCCCCTTATCTCAACATACACACACAAACATACAGCCAGGACAGACCCAACACACAAACACAACAAAATCTGCTTGCGGGCCGCCCTCCATTAGGAAAGTCCTTGTTCCTTGCGGGCCATAAGTTGGGCACCCGTGGTCTAAACCCTTGCTCACAATAGATCTCTTACTTCACAACCCCAACCACTGTCTCAAACCTCCATACACATCTCACCCTCCCGTACTCTGGCTGGTCACTGAGTCATCAACCCCTTACAATGCTCTTTTCATATCAGGTTGATAATAATTTGCATTTATATAGCGCTATGAACCCTCAGGCATTGAAGCGCTGTTTATTATTACCCACGGTGTCTGGTGCTCATTTATTGACCTTGGAAGGATGAAAGGTTGAAGTGTGAAAGCAAAAGAAGATATCGAGGCTGAGTACCTTCAAAAGGAAATACACCAAACACAGGTTATAAAGATACACAGATCTTTATTCAAAGTAACTGAACAGTTTTCAAAGAAACAAAGTATCGGATAGCTATCAGGCCCTCAGTTCACCACAGCGAATACCAGCCCGTTCGGTGTGGGAAGTGAGTGGGGCTGTACATCGGAATAGCACATGCACTTCTGAATTTAGGACATGCAGATTCTGTATTGCCTTGAAGATAGTTGGGGAGGAATCTGGCACGAAGACGCAGCAAGCGGACCCCACTAATTTACATACCCTTCCAGGTTCAGCCAGGATGACATCTAATGCCATCTGGTTCTGAAGTGCTACTAACCTTATTGCTTTCTGTTCTAAAGTCATATTATAGAGTATGTCAGTGGTCCGGTTGATGGTTCTCTCCAGTACTCTCGCTAGTCTCCTGATATCCTCAGAGTTAATTATTTGTCCCCACAATGGCTCAAAGGATTTCGCTACGTCTCCCAGAACTTGTGCTGGAGTGTCACCATTCTCGTCCCGCCGTGGACGAGGCTTTGAAACCTCTACAGTACTGGCTATGAATACCCCGGGTAACAGGATCCCTAAATAACAAGTTCCCTGCCAATCCCTGGGTAACCATGGAAACGCTACATTACCGCAAACAAAGTAGACAGGTTCGCCTACATACAAAGGTCTGTCTTCCCCAGTCAAATTCGCAACATTGGCGCAACCTTTAAAATCACCCATTGACTGAGTACCATTCCTCTGTATGCAGAAAGAAACTGAATCGGGGCTATGGTTAACGGTGTAAGAGGGAGGCGTGGCATTCTTATTGCCTATAGGACCCATTTTAAAGGAAATCAAAGATTGGAAAGGACGAGACAGTCTATCAGAAGGCCTAATAGAAGGAACGTTGAGCTTACTCCTATTTGCGAAAAGCGAGCATCCCAAGGGAGTCAAAACACGTTTTTCAAACTGATTCAAATTAGTCCCATCGAAGTTCCCTGAGATGCTATCGTTCCAACGACCAAAGAATAGTGCTCTAAGAGAAGCATAATATGCAGTTGTCAAAAGTAAAGGATGAATATACCAACCTAGCCCCTTACCCCATGCTGCAGTAAATGCGAGCAGACCCAACAATTGCATTTGTTAAAGATGGCATGTGTAGCATTCATGATAAGTAATAGCGTGTTGTTATAATATCTATGTCTGTGCTGAGAATCCCTAGGAGATAGAGTGTGCAGATGCACGAAAGGAGTAGAAAGAGTAGGTACATTTTCAGTCGGTAACAAATTCTCAAGCGGATGTACTTCTTCTAGATACCAGAAGCCTAAAACAATGACTATTATAAAACCAATTAACATTATCAAAAAACAGCAGTACGTTTTTGGGGCCCATGTTACAGACTGTCCTTTCTTGCAGCTGGTCACATGTTCACTTATCAGTCCTGTACGAGCGGTAGCGGTGGCAGGCATTGTAATCTTCAAACGAACACGCCAATGTTTTTAGCTACTGACCTCCAGGCCGAGCGTCTTCTTAGTCCTTCCACAAGCCCTAGCCAACAGAATCCCCGTATAGACAATAGATCGGGCCAAAAAGGCAAGTCCTTGCTGATTTTCCTCGATCGCACAGCCGAACCGTGCAGTAGGTCTATTTCCTTGGTCACAGATCGTACCTCCTGCTTCCTGGTACTGAGTGATTTGAGAACAACATGTCGTCACCTCCCGTTGGAAGCGACGTATCAAGAACAAGAGAGGATGCAAGATCCGGAACAACAGCTTCCGGAAACAAAACTGTTGGAGAGTGTGGAGCAAAATGACTGTTTCCCCAGGCCCCCCGGGCTCAGGGAGAGTCTCCGACACACTCTCGATGCTGTTTACTGCTTCAGGATCGTTGGTTGCAGTACTGATGAGGGGTTCTGTTTCTTCTGTATCGTGCGGCACTGGGTGTGAAATCTTCTTGGTGTGCGTCGCATGGATCCAATTTTTCCGGCCTGCCACCCGCACCGCCGTCTGCGTGACCAGCAGGACTTGGAAGTGGCCCCGCCACCGAGGTGCAAGGCAAGAGGATCGCTCAAATACTTTTGTCAGGACCCAGTCACCTGGCCGTATGCTGTGTGTGACCCGGGCCCTCGTATCGTACAGGTAAAGCCTCTCGCACCTGGTGATAAATCAAATACAAGTTTTTAGTCAACTGGCTACAGTAATCTGAAAGAAGTACATTTTCTACATTTCGCAGAGAACGACATTTCGGAAGGTTCCAGATATTAGCAGGCCTCCCCATAACCACCTCAAAGGGAGAGAACCCAGTCTTAGTTTGAGGGGTTGTACGCATTGACAACAACACGATCGGTAAGGCATCCGGCCATTTTAGTTGGTGCCGGCACATGTCTTAGCGAGCTTGTTTTTGATGATGCCTTTGTGTGTTTCTACTAGTCCGGCACTCTGAGCATGTCTGGCTGACTGGAACTGTTTATCGATCTGTAATCTCGCGCATATCTGCAGAATTACAGCAGCGATAAAATGTGGACCATTGTCTGACCAGAGGACCCTTGGTAGCCCGAACCTTGGGAAATACTCTTTTAACATAGTTTTTGCAGTAGTCATGGTTGTAGCGTCTTTAACAGAAAAAGCATCAACCGATTTGCTATAAGCACAAATAACAACTAACACGTACTTCAGGTTGTTACATCGTTCCATTTCAATACAATCAAAGTGTATAACCTCGAAGGGGACAGAAGGTGGACCAAAACTTCCCCTAGGAGTTGGCGTTCCCTTTCCCACATTATGCTGTAAACAGATCATGCAGTTTTTAACAAAGCATTCAGCTACCTTAGAGATTTTGCCGTTCACCCATACTTTTTCCAACATTTTTGTAATCTTGCGAACACATATATGTGTGGGACTATGAGCCATAACAACCATCATCACAATATACGCGTCAGGAAGTAGCCACTTCCCTTCGACTATGTCCACCCAACACCCATCATCATCAAGTTTCCCCAAGCCCTCAGCCCATTTGTTAGACTCTTCTAATGTGGCAGCGGCTTGGATATCCCTCACGGAATCGGTACCCTCATCCATAGTACAGGCATTTGTGGCTTCCCTTGAAGTATACATGTCTGAAGAGAGATCAGTGGCAGTCTGTTTAGCTATCTGATCAGCAAAAGCATTCCCTTTTCCTATATCATCTACAATCTTTTGATGCACTGCGCATTTTACAATAGCCAGCTGAGTAGGGAGTGCAAGCGCTGAGAGTATCCGTACTATCAGGGAGCCATGCTGGATCTTTGTACCATGTGAAGTTAAGAACCCTCTTTCTGACCAAAGTCTCCCAAAGTTGTGAGCCACCCCAAAGGCATACTGACTGTCAGTGTATATATTCACGGTAAGCCCTTCGGAAAGTTTGCAAGCTCGGGTCAATGCAATAATCTCTGCAGCCTGCGCAGAGTTATGCGTGATTCTCTTGGATTCCACGACCGTGCTCAATGTAGTGATTGCATAAGCAGCTGTGGGTGTACCATCTGGAAGTTTGAAGCAGGAGCCATCGCAAAACAGCTCCCCTTGTGGATTGTTCAAAGGAGTATCTTTAAGATCAATTCTACCCTTTGTATCTTGTTCGGTAGTGTAAAGACAGTCATGTGACTCTTCGTCACTGCAAGCAGTACCTTGCGGAAAAGGTAAGAGTTCAGCCGGATTAAGAACACCACACCTCTTAATTTGGATGTGTGGTGCAAACAAGATCAATTCATATCTTGTCAACCGTGCGGAAGTGAGGTGTTGCGTTTGACTTCTGTTCAGTAGAGCATCTACAGAGTGAGGTACCATCAGGGTTAAAGCATCGCCTAGGACCATTCCCTCACTCTGTTTTACAGACGCAGCAGCAGCAGTGACAGCTCGCAAACATCTAGGCAAAGCGCATGCTACAGGATCAAGGGCGGAAGAAAAGTAGCCGCACGGCCTATTCTTCCCTCCATGTTCCTGCGTTAATACAGCCAATGCACATCCATCACATTCATGCACAAACAACACAAAGGCCTTTTCATAATTTGGTGTGCCCAAAACCGGTGCCGAGCACAATGCAGTCTTGAGCAAATCAAATGCACGCTGGTGCTCCATGTTCCACAGCAATGGTGAAGAAATGCCCTTCTTCGTCAGAGCCAACATCGGCTTAATCGTTAATGAAAAGTTGGGGATCCACTGCCTACAGTAAGAAGCCATTCCTATCAAGGCTCTACCTTCTTTCTGCGTATTTGGGACAGACATGCTAGAAATGAGTTTTATCCGTTCAGGCGTCAATCTTCTTCCCTCCTTTGACAGGGGATAGCCTAAATAGGTGACCTCCTGGCAACAATATTGAAATTTTTTAAGCGAAGCTTTATGTCCATGTTTAGCCAAGTGAATAAGTAACATCACAGTGCCCTCCTTACAAGCACTCTCTGACTCAGCAGCTAAAAGCAAGTCATCAACATATTGAAGCAGTGTACAAGTAGAGGGCAATTCAAGGGTATCAAGTTATTCTTTCAGAGACCTACTTTAGATGCTAGGACTTTCCGTGTAACCTTGTGGTGCACGGGTAAATGTGAAGGAGCGTCCTCGAAGGTGAACACAAACAAATATCTACTGTCTTTGTGTATAGGAATACTAAAGAAAGCATTCTTTAGATCCACAACACTAAAGTGAGTAGCTGAAGCCGGAATCATAGTTAATATCGTTGTCACACGGGCAGAATCGGACTATTGCAAAAACTACCTGCAATTTCCTCAATCACCCCTCGATGTCCAAATTGGAGACGATGCATTTCAAAGCTTGCTCTCCATCAACTGAAATCTTATACTGCGGAATGCGTGGCAACTTCACTCCATGTTTCAAAACAATCTTAATGGGCTCAATTTGCAAAACACCGACATCATTGTCGTCAACTGCCCACAAACACTCCGGAACATCACTAAATTCTGGCGGCAAAGGTCTAGTCAAGAATTGAGAGACAGAAAGTTGCTGGGGTGAAATCGTCAAACGCACTCCATCAGGGGAACAATGAATTACTGCATTTAATTCCTTCAACAGATTCAACCCCAGCAAATTAACTCCACAATTCGAAGTCAAAAGGAATGGACAATGGTCCGTAAACGGACCCAAAGAAATAGGTACCGGCGAAGAAACCGGACAGACAACTGTTGTGCCAGAAAACCCTACAGAAACATTGGTTTGCCCTGACAGTGGAATGTTTGGAACCCTAGAATGATCAATAGAACACTTCTGTGCCCCTGTATCTATCAAGAATAGATGTTTCCTATTTCCAACTCTTATTTCAACGTAGGGACCTTTCTGATTAACGGGAATAGGCGCAGGTTCCAAACCCTGCTTCGGGCAATCCTAAAGAAACAGAATGTCGTCAAAAGGAAGTTCTTCAGAGAGGTAAGCGGCAGAAGGATGGTCAAATATGTTTCTAGTATCCGCAATTGGTGCCTGATTATCCTGTGAAAAAGGTTGCTGTGAATCTTGTGAAAACTGGCCTCTACTAGGGCCCCCTAAAGCCAGGCGACCTCTGGGTCGTCTACCCATATTCCCAAATGTGTTATTTCACCTCTGTCGGAGGATCGGGCATTGTGCACGCCAATGACCCTCTTGCCTATAATAGGCACACTGGTTAATGTTTACAGGACCCAAGGGCACATTTCCTTTTGGAACATACTGACCTCTAAACTGTGAATTTCCCCCTCTAGGGCCTCTAACTATTTGCTGTAACAATACCTTTATGTTTAAATCACCTTTTCTCTTTTTGACTCTTTCTTTTTCATTATTGACACAATTCTCATAGTACTGAGCCATGTGCAGTACTTCTGATTGCGACTTCGCTTGCCAAGTGCTCTCGGAAGACATAATTTGCGACTGGATGTCAGGCAGCAATCCACGCACAAATTTGTCTACAAATAATCTTTTCCCAGACTCTGTGCCTAAATCTTGTCCACTGAAATCCGAGAATACCTGTTCGAACCGACTAAAGAACTCAGTAGCACCCTCAGACTTCCCTTGGACACAGGCGGTAAGCTTGTCCCAAATAATTCTCTTCTCAGGAATTATAGTTTTTAATTTCGCAACTATTCTGTCAGGCAACGTTAGTATCACCTGAGGCGGTCTTTCGCCAGCTGGCCTTTCTCCATCAAGTCTAATTATGTTAGCCCATGTATCTCCTAGCCCTGGTACGTCATCTATAGTCCTAACCTGTTTCCACAAATCTATGGGCAGGAGTACGGGAAATAACAGATCAATATCACGTAAAGTGAATACTGAGGATTGCAGAACAGACTCTATTTCTTTATAGAACCCTGTTGGATTTTTCCTAATGTCGGGAATAGATTGCCTCATGGTGTTCACTTCCTGTCTTGAGAACGGGACGTGAACGAACTGAGACATATAATGTGCCGGTATTTCCTGAGCAGCTGTACCCGCTGCAACATTAGGGGGGATCTCAACTTTTGGGACAAATGTCGGAGGAACCTCTCTCATAGGCAACTGAGAAGTAGGCAACTCCGAACGCTTACTAAGCAACAGAGCCAAATCGAGCGCTAAAGCAGCTGAAGTGTCAAATGAAAAAGCTCTCTTGTAAATACTTAATAACTCTGTGGGACAACCAATCTTTTTTTACACACTCATCCTGTAGGTATTCTACCATTACCTGTATCACTTTCCTCTGCATTTCTGGCGTATACTGACTATACGTGTCATATACTTCAAGTGGAGTTATCGACGAGTCTGAGATCCATCTAATTGCGTCCTTCATGCAAATTCGCATTTCCCCAGATATTGATTTGCGACAAGGAAGGAACCGTTTCTGCACATGCATGCTATCTTCATCCTCATTCTTAAACCTTTCCAACTCCTTTCTATACTCAAATACCCTCTTAACATGCTCTTGTACCTTCTCTGCAGTGTCTCTAGAGAACGGTAAGGTACTCAGATCCCTCAACCCTTGTGGGAGATCTGTATTGTTTAATCTGTCCTACATTACACACAAATGGATCCCTAATCCCTCAATAAAAACATTTTTCCCAGGAAAATTGTCCATATTAGAAAGTGTGGCAAAAACATTAGCTTGATCATCCTTCTCCATACAATATTTAGCCCACGCAATCAATTCACGTTTCTTCTCTAGAGGTACAGTATTGCGAGTGACAACCCTCGATCCCGCTCCCTGATCTACTGCAAGCGGTGCAGGACCACTTGGAAGAGAGAGAGTAGGCATGTTCAACAGAGGTGTTATCACTGGTACAACAGGAAAGAGCATAGGAGCAGGTGGAGGAGCAGGCGGAGGAGCAGCAACAAAAGGAGGACCAATGACTGAAGGAAGAGGAGCGACAGGAGGAACGAAGGAGCAAGAGGAGGAGCAGGAGGAAGAACAACAGCAGGGAGAGGCAAAGCAGCAGGAAGAGGAACATACGGAGGTGGCGCAGTGGCACCAGGCCTTCGTTCATTTAGCAATTTATCGATAAGTTCATCGCAAACATGAAAGTCTTTAGAAGGATAGATTTTCTGGATACTAAGTGAGAAAACCCTATCCATATTCCTAGCCGACTCAGACTGTTTATCTTGGTCATACAACAACGCTTTTTCGGCGTTCGTCTTATGACGATGCACATGTTTTTCTCTACTCTTAAGCTGCTGCAAAGCTTCTTTCTTCCAATTCTGTAATACGTCAAATGCTGCAGGTCTAGCCTTTTTCTTTAATAATATAGATTCTAAGTATTCAATACGAAGAATTTGAAAACTACCATTGATTGGCCACTGAAGTTCGGAAGCATGTCTAGTTTGTCTGTGCCAAATATCATTAAACACTATACTACCAATGCCATGTTTACAGTACATAGTACAAGCCGGTGACCCCTCCTGTGGCGCCGGATGGCTAAATTCCAAAGATTGTCTGTCACTGGGGAATAATGCCCTAAAGCAGGCAGACAATATCACAGGCATGTCAGTATACTGGTGTTACCTGGTCAATAATTGTACTCGCGAGTGCAATTCTACAAAACAAATTATCAGGATACTTAGGATTCGGGTCACGACTCACCTGATCAAGCCTAAGGAGGTCCGATCGGATTTCAAAGTTTTTCTAACAAATTTTACCTCGTGTTTGGTGATTTCGGCAAATTTGCCCTCCTCGATATGTGGACCCTCGTCAAGATGCCGAGTCGGACTGCGTGCTCACCATCCAGGGATCGGGCTGTGCAACGCTGCTGAGGTGTCGCTTCTCATTCAGAAAGGGGCCCCTTTTGTCACCGTCCGATCCCGGTCCAATAGCCGCGTCAACCTTCAACGAGCTGGCATCAATCTTGAGGGTCCCTATTCCGGCACCATCTGTGAAAGCAAAAGAAGATATCGAGGCTGAGTACCTTCAAAAGAAAATACACCAAACACAGGTTATACAGATACATAGATCTTTATTCAAAGTAACTGAACAGTTTTCAAAGAAACAAAGTATCGGATAGCTATCAGGCCCTCCGTTCACCACAGCTAATACCAGCCAGTTCGGTGTGGGAAGTGAGTGGGGCTGTACATCAGAATAGTCGCACCTTTTATACACTCCAAAACATGATGTCCAACCCACTTGTGAGTTAATGAATCTGGGATCTAGGGTTTGTGCCGAGTTCGCTTCTAATTTATGCAGCTATACATTTAGGGGTTATCCTTAATACATTCTCCAACACGTTACAATAGCAACAGTGTGTCTTCGGATTTCGTGTTGAGCCTTTGCACATATCTTTATACAATATAGTAAACAAGTGTTCACATAAGATGCTCAAACTGTATTGTACACTATATATGTTCATGGATTAGTCTCATTGGCACAGGCAGTTTCCACATTAACTTGTACACAGAGGTCAAGACGGCCATGTTACATTCAAATTGACACTGCCCACCATCTTAGAACACAGGGTGACTTTACAGGGAGAATCTTAAATGGCGGATGAACCTAAAATAGCGGCTAAAAGAGATCTAAGGTCAGGACCTTGCAACGCGGTTTTCCTCGCAGAGTGACTTGGCCTAGGCTAATATATATACTCACGATCTAGAGGGTATAATATGATTTCCCGTTCGACAGAAGGCTGAGTTTGGCCCTACCGGGATTCAAACCTGCATCAGCAGGCTCTGCACGGCGCTCTACTCGCTGTGCTATCTGACCAACTCCTCCCAGGTCTCCCAGGATGACATGTGCACAAGTTAATGCCTTGGCTCCTGTGATGCAGGCAAATTGATCTGTATGTTCCTCTGCTATATTGACAGCACCAATTACTCTGAAAGCAGTGTCTGTGATTGAGGCCTTCACAGCCTCCTCCGTTGCCATCAATGTTTTTCCAATGCTTGACCCTCCTCATGTGCCATATGCACATCCCTTTGCTTGGGCAACCTTCTCCATTGTGTGGCACTTCACATCTGTCCACTATTTCTTGCCATCATTGGAGCTATGGTTGTAGACGCCCAGGGTACTGAGGTTCTGTGATTCCAACGAGCAATTCTGTAGCATTAAGTTAAGCAGCAGCAAGGGCTTTTAACGAGGGACTCGGAACGTAAACACCCGTTCCAGCCCCTAGAACAGGTGCTTAATGCCATTAGCACCCTGGGTTACTAAAGAGGTAACCTAGGGTGTGGGACGGCGGGGCTCTTCGGAGCCCCTCTTCCCTTTCCATGGCAGCCATAGAAGCAGCGAAGCAGCTGGGGCTGCTGCCTGTGCCGCCACATCAGACAGGTGAGTGGGGTGGGAAAAGGGCAACAAATAAAAAAAAATAAGGGAGCAAAGGGTGGGGGTAAAATTGCGGGGCAGGAGCTGGCCATCAGGCAGCATGGAACAAAGGCTTTAAACGCCAGTTCAAGTGTGTGTTCCTATCCACCTGATTGGCTGGTTCCCTCCACCAGGGTGCTAATGGTTCTTTTTGCCCACTGGTCAAAGAGATAATCCGTGCAATCCTCCCCGAAAATGTTCTCTACAGAGATCTTCAACACTTTCACTCAGATCTCAAAAAAACTGTTCTACTTGCTGGGTGGTAGTTCGCCGACTGTCACAGCTAGAATGCAACTTTGATAATGTGTTTCCAGCTAGAAAATGAAATCATCACTGAAGATCAGCGCTCACTGCAGGGACGTGTGGTGTGGCAGTTTTTGTCTTTTGAAGGTTCACCTCCGCCATGAACTCCTAACATTGTAGAATTGGCCATCCGAATGGGACTCCAGTAAGCAAGGCCGGAGGCTGGACGGCTGCATCACGCATGCTCGTTTGGCGTGTGACTGGACATTTTGCAATGTTATCAACCTCGGTATTACTGGTAAAAGGGAGCCCAGCACCAATAACTATTGCCTAATACATCTTGAACATGTGATTGACTCGCCCCCAGCCCTCCTGACCTTTCCAAGGTCAACGTCTGCCAGCTGGTAATATTACCAATCGCCATGCTTCTTAAGTAAAAAGCCTTAGAAAGGCAGCTTCAAGCATGCGTAGTATGTGACTGACCCCCCCCCCACCCCCCCCTGCCCTTTTCATCTTTCCATGGTACATGTGGCAATGAACTTTTCATATTGTAATATCAAACATCTCACTGTTACTAACTTCACCAATCTCAAAATCACAACAGAAGGACCGGGCATACCTGCCATGTATTTATGCCCCAGTGCTGCAGAGATGAAGGCCAACTGAGATTAAGAAGTATGAAAAGCTGAGAATGGCCAGGTTCACATGTGGACCTGTAGGCTGAAGAGGGGCCTCTGCAGTCGGTGCATTACCCTACCGAGAAATCCTAGTGCTTATTTCACTGCTGATTGAAATTCACATACCAGCCCCTTGTAGAAGGCTACGGCTTGGCATGGTGTTTCGTGTAGATTTGGACAACAAGGAAAGTGCGTGGGGACTTGCAAACGTACCCACATCTCAGTTGCCGATTTGAGAAGACTTGCCAACTGCTCTCTAAAGAGTAGAGAGGGAGAGGCCTACACAGAAGCGATTTCTCCGAAGAATTGCGACTGCTAATATCTGCAACTATCACACATGTTCATCATACGAACGGAATTGTGGTTGTGGCAGACACATCATCTGACTTTACTTCACGTTTTATTTCCGTGTCCCTCGTAACCCCAGTCATGTGTGTTGGTTGGCTGCATTAGTATGTCTGTGGGCTTCTGTGTAAAAGACCCTGGGCGAGGGCAACTGTGGGCTACACTTCTGGGCACCCCAGAAGTTATTTTTTGGCCCAAAAGCACCGAGTAGATTTCGTTGTAATGTGAGGGAAGGCAGAAGTTCAGGACTTAATTCCATGTTCTCGGGAGGATAGCTCAGGGGTAACACGCTCGCCTTGGAAGAAAGACAACATGGAGCAACACAGGTTCGATCCCCGGGTCGCGCTTAGAAACCTCTGGGTATTAAGCATGTTATAAATAACATATCATATCATAAGTCACATTCATTAAGTAGGAATTAAAAATAGAGAATTCTAGGTTTCGTAGAGAATGTTTGAAGGTAATGCGTTAGGAAGATGTCAATGTAAATTTCTCTAAAAAGATGAGGGTCCGTAGAATTCGAGAAAGGTACATTTGGAGCAGTCGGCCCCCATGAGTGGCTTCCACATAGAGGCTTAGCCAGGGCAGGGCCTGAGCGGGCAAGCCACACCAAGGCACTCAGCAGCACTGTGTGGGCACTTGCAGGTGTTAATGTCACTGCGGTGGGCCCAACTGCATCAGCTTCTGGTCCCATTTATTAGACAATCCTAGCTAGGCCTCTGGATCATCCACATGAATGAAGGGTCTTCTTTTCCAAGGAAAGTCCAGCTCCGCTCCATGAAGTGGGTGGGCTGCAGGGCAATCTGAAGATCATGACTAATGGCTGCAATTTAGATTTGCAATGGGCCAGCAGGCAAGGAGATGAAGCCTGGCCTGCGGGTCACCCTCAGGATGGGACCCTCAAGGCTAGTAAACGGGTTAGGCATGGAGGGGATTGGGCCGCAAAGCTCGATTTGCAGACCGGTCTTCGATGCATTAACAGGCAATATGGCCTTTTTATCTGGCAGGTTATATATGCCTGTGTGCAAGTGATGCAAAGGCCTGTCATGTGATTGGCGCAACACTGGAGGGTAAAGATGAGGGCGATTTAGAAAGGCTGGAAGAGTAGCCTGTAGGTTCAATGCTGCGGCGAGTCAGAACTGCATTCATTTGCTTGTTTTTTATATCACGTGATTCCAGCCTCTAAGCGCGGGACCTGTTTTGGAATCTGTGCTGCTCTGCATTGTCTTGCTCCCAAGACAAGTGCTTTGCTCCTAAGCTATCCTTCTGGCATTGCAGGATGTGGAGCCCCGAGGAGCAGTGGTAGAGAAGAGACCCTAAGGATCCAATCACCAGCCAGTGCCAAACCATGTGACAAGGCCAAGGGGGCGCAAGACAAATGTTTAGGGGCCTCGAGGAGTGGCATCAATGGCTATGGTACAACCCGCTAGTAAGCGCTCATCTTAAGCATGTGTATATCCCGAAGAGAGGAAGGCTAGTATTGAGTAATCATGCCATGGGTAAAGGCAGAGACCACAGAGTGCCCAGGTGCAGAGTGCCGGCAGGAAATACCTGGCTGGTCTAGCGTATGTGTCCTCACCTTCTATGGTTTAGAAAAGGGGCTGGTCACATAAGGGGAGTTGCAGCGTGTGCATTGCACTATCTGACCAACCCTCCGAATCCAATGGCCACCACATACACAAAGATTCGTGTACTGCATAGAACTCCAAGTGTGTGTAGCAACAGCGGCCTGCTAAGGTCGTCAGAGTGCAGGCGCTCCATTCAGTCTGAAAGAACAAGAGGGGGGTCACACGGATAAGTACAACAGTTATTATAAATCTCAAATGATTCCGAGAGTGGAGAGGAAAAATGCTCAGTCAGATTAACCAATTCGAAACATCATATTTTAATATTTATCACAGTCATTATAATAGCATAAAAATATTTATTATATTCACACCATAACATCATAAAATACATCTAATTGTATATTCATATAAACAAGTTATCAAAAAAATGTCAAAAGACAAAAACAAAGATAGAATTGACCTAACATTTATTGAAAGATGTAATTAAAAATGAATTTGTAATTCATGAGCAGTATGTGTTAGTCAGTTCTGAAAGTGCTGACAAAAAAGTGCTAAATTCAGTCTGGTCAGAGAGTGCAGCTCATAGGACTGCCCCAAAACAAGCCTTCTCTGGATTGCTAAGTTAACATTTCCACCCGGACAAAGGCGTGAATTCTAAGCTTGTATACCAAATCTCGCATGCTGCATGAATGGGGCACTGACAAGCAGCAAAGATCGGAAACCACCATCTGTGCCTTGCACCGTTCTCATTGCCTGACTGGTTATTCAAAGATGGCGGATGGTATGAATCAGGAATCACAACTCTGGGCCTTGCACCTTCCTCTTCACCCAGTGGGTCAATCAAGGATGGCAGAAGGCAGGCAAGGATCAGAAAACACCCTCTGTGCCTTGCTCCTTTCTCTTTGCCTGTCTGGTCAGTCATGTCATGAGGGAGGGCAGGCAAGGATCAGAAAACACCTTCTCTGCCTTGGGGCTTCCTCTTTGCCTTTCTGGTCATTCCAGGATGGCAGAAGGCATGGATCAGTAATCACACCTCTGTGCCTTTCACGTTCCTAGTTACCCAGTGGGTCAGGCAAGGATGGCAGAAGGTAGTCAGGGATCAGAAATCATCCTCTGTTCCTTGCACCTTCCTCTTTGCCTGTCTGGTGAGTCATGACATGAGGGAGGATGGGCAAGTATCAGAAATTACCCTCTATGCCTTGCGCCTTCCTCTTTGCCCAGCTGATCAGTCAAGGATGGCAGAAGGCAGGCAAGGATCAGAAAACACCCTCTGTGCCTTGCACCTTCCTCTTTGCCTGTCTGGTCAGTCATGTCATGAGGGAGGGCAGGCAAGGATCAGAAAACACCTTCTGTGCCTTGCGCCTTCCACTTTGCCTTTTTGGTCATTCAAGGATGGCAGAAGGCATGGATCAGTAATCACACCTCTGTGCCTTGCACCTTCCTAGTCACCCAGTGGGTCAGGCAAGGATGGCAGAAGGTAGTCAGGGATCAGAAATCATCCTCTGTGCCATGCACCTTCTTCTTTGCCTGTCTGGTCAGTCATGGCATGAGGGAGGATGGGCAAGTATCAGAAATTACCCTCTATGCCTTGTGCCTTCCTCTTTGCCCAGCTGATCAGTCAAGGATGGCATAAGGCAGGCAAGGATCAGAAAACACCGTCTGTGACTTGCACCTTCCTCTTTGCCTGTCTGTTCAGTCATGACATGAGGGAGGGCAGGCAAGGATCAGAAAGCACCCTCTGTGCCCTGTGCCTTCCTCTTTGCCTGTCTGGTTAGTCATGGCATGAGAGAGGGCAGGCAAGGATCAGAAATCACCCTCTTTGCCTTGCGCTGTTCTCTTTGCCTGACTGGTCATTCAAGGATGGCAGATGGCATGAATCAGGAATCCCACCTCTGTGCCTTGTACCTTCCTCTTCACCCAGTGGGTCAGTCAAGGATGGCGGAAGGCAGGCAGGGATTAGAAATCGTCCTCTGTGCCTTGCACCTTCCTCTTTGCCTGTCTGGTAAGTCATGTCATGCAGGAGGGCAGGCAAGGATCAGAAATGGTCCTCTGTGCCTTGCACCTTCCTCTTTGCCTGTTTGGTCAGTCATGGCATGAGGGACGGATAAGGATCGGAACCCCCCTCTGTGCCTTTCACTATCCTCTTTGCCTGTCTGTTCAGTCGAAGCTTGGGGCAAGGTAGTCCCATGTGGTGCCCAGATTCATATGCATCACTTTGAGGATCTGGATTGTGCATAGCTAGGGGTCGACCATGCTGCAGCCCTCTCATTTCCGCTTTATGTGCAATGCATGCAAAGTGGCGTGCACGCAGTCAGCACAAACTGTGCGAGCGAGCACAACATGCTTTGTGAATTGAGCATATGGAAATGTGTACAAAGTGTACTCTCTCTTCCCACATTCAGATGAGAAATTAATACTCGGGAACAGGGACTCTCCGGCAGGGTGGCCTTGTGCACCCCCATTTCTCTTGTTCCCGCCTGGTCCTAGGCGAGTGCACTCTAATTAAAGTCGGGAGATGTATGTGCACGGCTTCTCATTATTCTGCATGGCAGGCGTGCATCACAAGAGCCATAGGTTACCGTTTGCATTCAGCACAGGTAGCAGCCGCTTCTGCCTGTCCTGCAGAAGAAAGCCACCATCCGTCTGAGGCAGCCTGGCCGCCTTACACAAGAGATTCGAAAACTCTGAGATAAGAGGCAAGTCAATCAGCAGGTGCCCTGCCACACCTGCCACCGCTGCCACCCCTGCCAGCGGGACTGTCAAGTGTCTGATAGGTGGCGAGTCCTCTCCCTGCCACCGCTGCCACCCCTGCCACCCCTGCCAGCGGGACTGTCAAGGGTCTTATAGGTGGCGAGTCCTCTCCCTGCCACCCCTGCCACTGCTGCCACCCCTGCCAGCGGGACTGTCAAGGATCTGATAGGTGGCGAGTCCTCTCCCTGCCACACCTGCCACCGCTGCCACCCCTGCCACCCTTGCCAGTGGGACTGTCAAGGGTCTGATAGGTGGCGAGTCCTCTCCCTGCCACCCCTGACACCGCTGTCCCACTGGCAAGGGTGGCAGGGGTGGCAGCGGTGGCAGGTGTGGCAGGGAGAGGACTCGCCACCTATCAGATCCTTGACAGTCCCGCTGGCAGGGGTGGCAGCAGTGGCAGGGGTGGCAGGGAGAGGACTCGCCACCTATAAGACCCTTGACAGTCCCGCTGGCAGGGGTGGCAGGGGTGGCAGCGGTGGCAGGGAGAGGACTCGCCACCTATCAGACACTTGACAGCCACCCCTGCCAGCGGGACTGTCAAGGGTCTGATAAGTGGCAAGTCCTCTCCCTGCCACCCCTGCCAGCGGGACTGTCAAGGGTCTGATGGTGGCGAGTCCTCTCCCTGCCACCCCTGCCACCCCTGCCACCCCTGCCAGCGGGACTGTCAAGGGTCTGATAAGTATCGAGTCCTCTCCCTGCCACACCTGCCACCGCTGCCACCCCTGCCAGCGGCCTGTCAAGGGTTTGATAAGTGGCGAGTCCTCTCCCTGCCACCCCTGCCACCGCTGCCACCCCTGCCAGCAGGACTGTCAAGGGTCTGATAGGCGGCGGTCCTCTCCCTGCCACCCCTGCCACCGCTGCCACCCCTGCCAGCGGGACTGTTAAGTGTCTGATAGGTGGCGAGTCCTCTCCCTGCCACCCGTACCACCACTGCCACCCCTGCCACCCCTGCCAGCGGGACTGTCAAGTGTCTGATAGTTGGCGAGTCCTCTCCCTGCCACACCTGCCACCGCTGCCACCCCTGCCAGCGGGACTGTCAAGGGTCTGATAGGTGGCGAGTCCTCTCCCTGCCACCCCTGCCACCGCTGCCACCCCTGCCAGCGGGACTGTCAAGGGTCTGATAAGTGGCGAGTCCTCTCCATACCACCCCTGCCACCGCTGCCACCCCTGCCAGCGGGACTGTCAAGGGTCTGATAAGTGGCGAGTCCTCTCCCTGCCACCCCTGCCACCGCTGCCACCCCTGCCACCTCTGTCAGCGGGACTGTCAAGTGTCTGATAGGTGGTGAGTCCTCTCCCTGCCACCCGTACCACCGCTGCCACCCCTGCCAGCGGAACTGTCAAGGGTCTGATAAGTGGCAAGTCCTCTCCCTGTCGCCCCTGCCACCACTGCCACCCCTGCCACCCTTGCCAGCAGGACTGTCAAGTGTCTGATAGGTGGCAAGTCCTCTCCCTGCCACCCCTGCCACCGCTGCCACCCCTGCCAGCGGGACTGTCAAGTGTCTGATAGGTGGCGAGTCCTCTCCCTGCCACCCCTGCCACCGCTGCCACCCCTGCCACCCCTGCCAGCGGGACTGTCAAGGGTCTGATAAGTGGCGAGTCCTCTCCCTGCCACCCATTGCAAAACACGGTGCAGGCCAATGAATAATGCATGACTCCCACTTTCAGCATAATGAATTAATTGGCTAGTTGCTGCAGCAAGAGTTATCTATTAAGAATATTACCTGGGGTGGGTGGAATTGTGGGACGAAGGAACGAGTGACGCCGACAGCAGAGAAATTCAATTGAAGATATTCTCTTTGACCTAAACATAGTACAATCCAGTGAGGTTTTTCTGGGTACCCGCGATGAATATGTAGGAGAATGATTTGCATATGATGAATTTCAATGAAGGTAATTTGCATATGTCCGCCGTTCTGGAAAACCGGCTAGATTTGACTATTCGTGAGTTAAGTAAGTGCCGCCGTAGCTTCTGTGACTCCCTGTTCTATACTTTCCTGTCGTTGCCATTGGTATCATTCTCTGCGTATTCACTAACTCTCAAAAGTAATGAATAAAATAAAGAAAAAATTATGAAAACAAATGGTTGCTATCTCAAAATAACCGGGTGGTCTCTGTCCAGTTCTAGGGGCACATTTCCACACATCTAATACAGTCAATGGGCCTCATTACAAATGTGTCGGAAAGGCAACAACGGCGCTGGTAGTGCTTCCGGCACCAATGTTACCTCTCCGCCACATTGTGAGTTCTGCTTGCCGGTGCCGTAACTGCACACGTGGTCTGACCAGGCGTGTGGACCGGCACCCATGCGCAGAACTCGTGATTGTACCAGCACTGTTGTTAACGGTGCCGGCGCAACCATGCTCCCGACCCCCATTCTGCCCTATGGGGAATAATGGGGATCGGGGGGCTGGCCATACCGGCACCCGCAAATGGGCAATTACCGGCCCATTCATCTCGTAATGGGCAGGTAATGGCCCATTCGTGGGTGCCGGGGGCGGTAGTGAGTTTGGCGGTAGCCATGCCCTTGATAAGGAAACGGCTACTGCCAAACTCGTAATGAGGCCCAATGTATATTATAACCAACAAAGTGATGTGTGGAAGGTTCCGAATACATCTGAACCACTGGCACTGCCCTGGGCAACCTTTCACACCACCATTGTTTAGCCGTTTGCGCCTTTGCAAAGGAGGTCCAGCCATATGCAAATCAGTCAGCTACTGTCAACAATGGGAGCAGCCCTGCCCGAACTGCTAGCCCATTCCCCTCTGCACGGAAACACAAGCAACGCCAGACATGTTTCGGCCTTGTTGGGCTTCCCCAGTGAGGTGCAGCTTGGTCCCCTAAGGCACAGCGAGCAAGGGACCCACATCTGGACATACCCCATGAAGTCAATGGAAGCAAACCACGGGACGGAATGGAACAGGAAAGGATCTGAAGGAACCCTCATACTCAAAGCTGCCGGTCTTCATTCATTTTTAGTTTGGGCTATTAGGCATTTCTTGCAACACCTTTAAGCCGAAAACGATTGCATTAGATTACAGATAGGGAGGAATTGCATACGAGGAGGGACACACAGCCTGTGGAGGTTGCTCGGGTATGTGTCCACCCATTGACTGCCCATGCACATGCTAATCCCTATGGCCATTCCAACCCAGTTCCTGCCCCTCCCCGCCCAAAACACCTCCTCGGGGGGAACTCTTTGGGCTCACTTTAATCAAGCCTTACCATCAAACGTTGCACGCGTAGTTCCTGCGATCGGTTTTACAAAGCAGTTTTCCCTAGAGTTAATGACTTAATTGGAGTTGTAAACCCGTTACTGGTGTATTCAAAATGTCTACCAGGTCTTCCTTCAGCCACTCGATTTATAAGCACTTAGTGTGTCCTTCACTGAAGGCCTGCTCCAAAGTAAGCATTGGCAAAACCGACAGTGTTGGCTTGTGTATAAGTACTGGGCAATTGCCAGCACTGCTGTACTTGCATCTTTTTGCACCTGTTACCATCAATGTCCACGCAAAACCACCAAGGCTGTGCCTGGCAAGTTCCTTTTTTTCCATGCCTATACAAAAGCCCAAACTGTTGGCATTGCCAATGCGTGCTTTTTCTGCTCCATGCAAGCACAGATTCACCAGATTTAGCCAGCCAGAAAACAGCAATACATCCTTTGCTCACATGTCTAATGCAGGCTCCCCCTAAAGCACATTAGCAAGTGCATAGGGTAATCTTCCTTTGTTGGTTGGAACCACCACAGAGGAGGACCTCTCTTTCCAAGAGGTGCAATCGCCACTGTCCCTCTGAAATGGCATCTACTACCTACTCACATCTACCATCTCCCTGCTTCCGTGTGTACAGGATCCTTCCTAAGGTGTGGATGAGACAGCAGCAAAGACCAGAGACCAGTTGAGATTGTCAGGCTGAGGAGCCATTGCCAAACTTTCATCTATGGTTCACCATAATGAGTAGAGAACAAAGGAAGAGACTCTTACCCATTTCATCCATTTCAACCAGCAGCAGGTCCCCTATCTATCTTCAGATTCAGATTCCGTGACCCTTCTCACTGAGGAGCCATCCCTGGGCATTACCCATATAAACTATATATCATATGTTATGTTATGTTATTTGGCATTTATATAGCACCTTATATATTATTGGTATGACCTCAAAGCGCTGGTAGGTTGAACGTCCTCGGGAATCGTAGTTCAAGTCAGTAGAGAGAGATAGTGTGGAATGGTGCGTGAGTGCACCGGATATGTGTGCAGCTGGTGTAATTGTTGGATGATAGCTGCTTCCTAGCGAATAGGTGTGGTGCTGAAGAAATCAGTTGGATGTGTTCAGTCTGGTGGGTGGACACCCAGACTGGGTTCTGGCTGTAGTAGGCCTGAGGAACGCCTAAGCGAACAGCTAGCCGGAATGTGCTCAGCTAGCTGCGTTTTATTAAGGTGATGAGGAGATCATAGAGTTGTGTTTGTATGTGAACAGCTAGGCCGAATTAACAGGGGTATAGCTGTGTTCTAGTCGAATGATGGTGTATAGTAGAGAGTAAGCATAGTGGTGTGATATGGTAGCTATCAGTAAAAGCACCTGAGACCAGGCATGTGAGCAGGATGGTGGGGATGTACATAGCGATATATAGCAAGGCACATCTTACCTTTCCCCAAAAAACGACATCAATGGTGCAGGACCACCGGCCTGCAGGCCTACGGCCTCGCTAGCAAGGTGAAATCCATCCACCAATCAGGGGAGGGGGTGGGACTAGGGAGAAACACGCAGGCCCAGGGAGTTTTTGCAAACAATCACTCCGTTTCTTGGCGAGTATCCTCATTCTAAATTCTGGTGCCCTTCTCGCTTGACTAAAGATTCACTGTTGTGTTTGCCCAACAGTAATAGTACATCTTTGAATTCAATCTTTAGATTTCATGCGCCAAAGAAAGAGGATTCATTTATTTGTTCATATCTTTATTTTACACTGATTGTATGATACTCTGTGCAATGTTTTCATCCAAAGATGTGAGTATAAGTTATTCAAGAAACTATTGAGGGGAGATCACCATTATTGTAGGTGTGTAAGATCCCTGGGGTACTGCACAAGACCTAGGGATGACTTTGTCGGGTAGTTCTGCAAAAAGAAACAAAAGGCCCTTTTCAATCCCGTTCATGATTCATGGCAATTCCTGATTATTTGACAGTAAATACGCTAAGGAAATGTATAAGTGCCGGGGATACCCGCCTCCAGACTAAAACACATGCCACACTTCCACCCAGAGGGGGAGAACAAGGATAAACTAGGTACTAGGATGCAGACCTGGTGGGGGGTCTCCGATAGAATCTCAGCATCTTATTTTATCAGGGGCACGGGCCTGTTATTTAGAGACAATGGGGTTTTCCAGGTAGTTGGTACAAAAGTGACTCCCAAGAATGTCAACAAATCAGAAATGCATTGCCTAGTTACCTTGTGGCCAATCGCTATGCACATGAAACTGTGGATTAGATGTAACATTATGAATGCCTTGTTTTTCCAATCGCTGTCACTGCAGGTGAGTTTCATTCCTTCCTTAGTGATGTAGTCCTCTGCCAGTGCTAAACGCTGAATGGGGCAGACATGCAGAAATACCACTGGTGGAAGTGGCATTTACCACCAGTAGCACTGCAGGCCACCTCCTAATGAATCCCCTTATTCCGCTGGGCTCGGCTTGCATGTGCAAGACTAGTAAGAGCACGTGCTGTCATGATCAGCAGAGTGTGACAGCCTGTGTGTGCCTGGCATTTAACAGTAGACTGCAGGGAGCGCAAGAGTCCATTAGATCCATTACATCTATTGCTGGAAGCTGGTCTGAAAAGGTGAAGTGTGTGATGGTTACAGACCTTTAGCAAGACCAGCGCCAATGACTATTTACATGCAGTGTGTCCACCCACTTCTCCCCTGAATACGTAGTCTCCCAGCTCCCCTTTGGTGCATGCATTCCAAAGTCATCACCCAGCAGCCACAGAACTCAGCAAAGTGCCTACACAAAGTCTAGAGGGGCCCGCTGGGGCTTGCTTCTGCATCAGCACTGCATGCTGTGTTTGTGCTTCATTCCTGTGATTGGCACTTTATGGTTGTCATTTCAGGTGAGTCATTGCTTCGCTTCTCCTCCCGCTCGGATGGGAAGGGCCATGGAGAAAGGGGGAATTACCGCCCCGCCAACCTTGGAATGGGGTGGTAATTCCCCCTTTCTCCATGGCGGACTAATAGCACCATGGTTTAGCGCCGGAGTCCTAATGAGGGCCAATGACAATCTAGTCCAGTTTCATGGCACTATGAGGGGCCTTCGGTCCCCATTCGGCCCAGGCACCAGAACCATGCCTAAAATTATACAAATATTATTTTGCTCTCATATAGTGCTTCATGCTAGACTGTTCCATCTTTAAAGTGGTTTAATAACGGGTTTTACTAATACCCCATTTTGAATGGTATTTGATTTAATAATCTCAGGGATAAAATACTGTGGCAAGTTTGGCTCTATTTCCTCCCGTCAGGCCCCAAAGCGGCACTATTGTCACGCATGCAGCATGCAGCAATCATGCAGCATCTTGAGGGGTTTTGCATGATTCTGAATCATGCAGCACCATCAGTAGCTCCATCGGTTGGGATCCATCAGGAAAGGATATATTGTTGTATGCTGGATTACCACCTGCGGTAATATCGCATGCAGGTAATTGCCACCACACAAAAGCAGGCAATTTTACTTTATTTACTTTATAGCATTTGTATGGCGCACCATAAACCCATAGGTGTGAGGGCGCAGACAAAAAACATAGAGAACTGGCAATGCCGCCAAAGTGGAAATCATGCCCTATGTCGGTCCTGCCATGGGATTAAAATGTGCCACCTGCAGGCTGCCCTCATGTCAGCGAGATCAAGAGTTCACTCATGAAGATAGTCACCATTAGCATGTAGACAGGTCAGCATCATGAACGAAATGCCAACCCGAGATGCAAAGAGGTAGGTACAGTGGGGGAGACTTTGACCCCAAAGCTGACCTTTCGTGCAGCTGAAGTCATCGACCAACCCCAGCACGTGCACACAAGAAACAAATGTGCCGTTTCTTCAGTGGCACAGTTGGCCGGTCACAGACCATCATTGCCACAAGCCCCATTGTCTCCACCAATCAGATGTCTCCAAGCAGCTCCGTGAGAGAAGTAGCATAACAGTAAAGCCAGGTTTAGCGAAATAAATAAAATGATTGCGACTTTTTAAGCCTTAGGAAAGAATGCCATGCCTTAACGTGTGTGTATATGTATAGATAGATAGATAGATAGATAGATAGATAGATAGATAGATAGATAGATAGATAGATAGATCACGTGTTAGCATGTCATGCTCATTTTCTGAATAGCATTTTTGGGCATGTCAGGTAGTGCCCCAGCTTGGTAACTCTGCTCTTCGTAGTAGTATTCGGCACGTGCCTGCTCGTGTAGCCCCGCCCCACCTTCCCCGGGCCCGCTGTCCGCATTTTCATTAGTTTCGATTTGGAACCAAAACGAGCCTAATGAAAATGCTGAGTGATGGCAGCAGGCCCCTTTGCGTCGAGCCCAGGAAACTAAAACGAAAATCATCTAATTATGAACTATCCTCTGCAATCCTATGTCAATGAACGCGGGTTCTCCGAGTCCATGAATATAGAATTGCGGACGGAGCATTCATAATTGGCTCGTTTATGCGGATGACGTGCTATTGCTTGATTACACACCTACGGGTCTCCAGGCTAAATTGGATATTTGGGTCTTTAAAAAAGATAATGGGCTTCGGATTAACATAGCCAAAACTAATATCGTTGCATTTCTAGACGAAACTAAGATTCAAAGATCTAATCGAATGATTTGGACATTAGACCAGAAAACAGTTGAAGTTGTAACCTGTGATAAATATCTGGGCGTATACTTTGACAATAAACTCAAGTGGACAACACAATGGGAAGAAACCAAAGTTAAGTGCATTAAGATGTCTCATGCGATGTTATTTTATTGGCACCCAAGGCGGGTTCTCTATAAAGACCATCTTACTTTTGTACACGGCCAAGATTGTCCCTTGTATGACCTATGGGATTGAAGTATGGGGCGCTAAATTGGCCAGAGAGCTTTACTGTAGCCCAAAATCTCAAGGATACTATTCAGAATACCCAAATCTTTATCTGCTCAATTCCTAGTACTGGAATTCAATGTAATGAGAATTGTTGCAAGACTGGAGTACAAGTTAGTAATGAGCTATGAGAACTTGATGAAATTAGCTAATAACACACTTATGGTGGGAGTGATGGAGGCCTATAGAAATATAAGCGATAGTTAGATATTTGGTAGGTTGAGTTACCTGTGGGGGAAACACAATGGATGGATGAAAGGGTTTGATGTGGTAAAGATACACCCCCTTATAAACAGTCATAATATGGAAAACGATGGTGTACGTCTGTCTACCAATGTTAACAGTGGCGTATTCATCCAACAGATAATGTCACGCATTATGCTTCCCAGCTATATTGGTGCCTTCCCAAATAGTGCTACCATCAGAGCATGCCCTCTGTTTAAGTTTAATGTCAGTGATGTGTTAGAGATCAAGGGTGCCAAACTTGGCCTTCCTCATGCAGACCAGTTATGTAGATTATGCGGTGACGTTGTGCTTGAATCAGGTGAACATATCATGTGTCACTGCATCAGTTTAGATATACTTAGAATGCAGCATATGAAAGCATATAGTAACATGTATTGGAATGAAGATGCAACTGTAAGATGGAACAGGTTGCTTGAGGGTCATAATATTCATTTGGTTTTTTTTATGTGATGACATTTTATGGAGGGTGTATGGAAATATTAAGAACATTATCCCAAGGGATATGTTAATGGAATATGGATTGAGTGTCTTGTTTTATTATTGTATGTCACTGTATTATTAAATAAAATCAATTGCCACGATTTTCGTTTTAGGTTTCCCGGGATCCTCTGACCTAGGGGAGCCTAGGAAACTTACTTAAAAAGAAATCTGACTTGTCTGGAGCGGCAGCACTAGCAGGCCAGCAGTCATGGTCACTGCAGCTAGGCCTGCTGTCAGCTCCGGCGCACGTCGAGAATCATGCTGCTGCCTCGTGGAGTTCAGGTGTGCCAATTGATTATTTTTGGCCCCGCCTGCTATCATTGCCCCTCACAGACTGGGGCCAGCAGCTCCTGACCCCTCGTAACTAATGATAGGCAAGGATAGAGGGTGGGCCATGGCTCCTCCATCAAAACGGCAGTGCAAGGCCTTGAATCACCCCACTAAGACGTGACTTTGCACGTCTGCCGCTCAGGGCGACACAGCCATCTGATTTGTGCATGTCAGCTGGGGGGGCTGTTCAGAAAAGCACCCTTCCAACCCCACATGCACAGTCAGAGGAAAAGAGTGTAGAGGAGGTCCCAAATGAAACCTGCACTCCAGTCGCCCATTTTGAAGTACCAGGTACATTCACACCAAAAAATATGCGACGTATGACGAGCAAATAAACCAGCAGTGCCCAGTGCCTATCAGAAGAGCAGCACCTATTGAAGTACCAATACCAGGAAAACCATGGACAGTAAGGTATCCATTAAGAAAACCCTACCAACAAATGAAACGAAATGAAGATTGCCTGAGTACAGTCTCGGAAGAAACCAAAAAGGTCTTGATGGAAGACGAATGGTGACGTCACGAGGACCCGGACAGACTCACAGATAGAAGAAATGACGACCCGAGGAATGACACACACAGACAAAATGCCATGAATAAGGATATCGTGAACCTAAAGTGAAAGGACGATGTCAAAATGCAAAGAAGTTTAAAGCTGTAAGCAAAATGAAGATAGTCGACCAGTTTACATCTGTAAATATGCTTGGAACCGCAAGAAAGTTAAGAACACAGTGCAGCTTGTATGCTTAGTAGAAGAGTAGTGCGGCAATCGCCATTAACATAAGCTACCTCAATGAAACACAGTATAAGTATATTTCCACTTTGCACAAAAAGCAGAATCAATCCAAGTTACTAGAGGCCAAACAAGAAAAGATTTGTATTCTAGAAGAACGAGAAGGGACGGCTGAAACGAAACTCAGCAGATGCAACTCGTGCTAGGAGAGCCAAGGTCATACCAATAGAAGATGCGAACAGTAGCTACATATAATTGAAACTAAGAACAGAATATCCTGCCTCTGAAAGGTCGAGATAAGAAGGCAAAGGCAGGTGGCAGGTGAAACGAAAATCAAATACATGAAGTGAGGGAAAAGAAGCAAATTCACAGTGTCTGAATCACGTGACCAGCTGAGCAAGAAGAAGCAAAGGTTCACACCTACGCTTAGCACCAGACCAAGCAGAGATATCAGAACCCTTTCCAGACAGAAGATGCAGTTTTGAGGCCAACCGCAGAGAACTAATTGACACATGGCTAATAAAGTTATGATTGAGTGTAACAAGGACTGGATGAAGGCCGGGTAACTAAGGGGCACCCCGCACCTGGCCGACCATTCTGCGTGCTGCTAAGCGAAGTGGAAAAGTATGCATGGGGTTGGTGCCAACCCAATCACAATGTACCAAATAATCTAAGGTCCTATAGTAAGTAGAACCAATGGAATGTCGTACTTTTAGTGATGTCTACAGTAGTCATTTTGAAGGAACGGCTTAGATGCCCACACCACAGTGTTTACCCAATCCCCTCACTCCGTTACCATACACAGATATAATACCTGTAGTAAAGTTACCTTTTCCTAATCAATAGAATTGCATGTTAACTTTTGAGTGTTACACATCAATTGTGACGAGTTTTGAGTATTAATGTTACAACTTGTATGAAGTTTGTTGGAGTTTGAGGCGAGAAGGACGATCGCATCACTGCTGATGTCCATGACTCCCCGTTTTCTGTACTTGTCATTAAACTGACTCCCTTTGCCAAAACATTGAGTTGTCCTTATTGATTGGTGTTGGAGTAATGAATCTGCACCCCCATCCATCTGAAGGGTGCAGCTATCTCATCTTAAAGTACTTCTGAGCAAACCTCTGCTCTATGGGCAGGCCGGGGGTCTCGGAGTACAAGAGTGAGGCTCTGCCAAACTGTCTTGCAGACAGTCAGTGGCAGAGCCTCTTGATTGAAACGGCATGAGTTGGGGGCAAAGCAGGGAAGGAAAGGAGGGGCTCTGCGCCAGATACATTCAATAAAGGAACCACCACAGCAATCTTCCCTTCCTTTGTAAGATCATCGAGAAAGCGTTAGCCGCACAACCGCAGCAACCACAGCAACCACAGCAACACCTCGACCCCAACAATCACCTCCAAACCTGCCAATTTGGGTTCAGACCCAGATGCAGCATGGAGACGGCAAACATACACGTGGTTGATGACACCCTCAACATCCTTGATGCCCATGCCTCCTGGTTCTGCTGGACCTCTCGGTGGGTTTTGACACAGTAGACCACAAGACACTCATGGACACCCTACATTGGCACATTGGGATCAGTGACATTGTCCTATGCTGGTGCAAGTCCTACCTCGCCAACCGCAAGCAGTTTGTTCATATGCACCTCTAGATCGCCAATGCTACCTGTCACCCCTGAAGTCCCGCAGGGTTTCATCCTCTCCCCAGTGATCTTCAATCTATACATGGAGCAGATGGGAGCCCTCCTAGCCACACACAACATCCACCAATACGCCAGCAACACACAGCTATCTCCATCAAGCTATCTCCATCACGGACATCCACAGGCTCAAAATTCTGCCTCTCATTGATCTAGTCTTGGATGTACAGTGCATACCTGAAGCTCATCCCCACCAAGGCGGAATTCCTACTCCTCACCAACAACACCGAAAACCCAAACATACATACCTGGCTATCAGTCATGAACCCTGAGGGCTTGACACCCGAGCTCACCTCCTGCACCCATCCCCTATGGTTCCAGAGCGACAAATACCTCTCCTTCAAGACACACATAGCTAAGAAAACTCAGAAACTTGCGATCAGCTCTCCTTCCTTTGGAAGGTCACGCCCTTCCTATCTCTGGACAGCTTTAGATCCACTTTTCAAGTACTGGTCCTATCCCACCTGGATGGGGGCAATGCCCTCCTTGATGACCTCCCATCATCCTCTCTTTTGCCCCTGAGAAGTGTCCTACACGCGGCCGCCTGCCTCATCAAGGGTCTATGCAGATACGACCACATCACCCCGGTTCCCATCAATATTCACTGGCTGCCACTGCATGCACGAATCACATTCAAGTCTTGCTGCATCATCTATAAGGAAGTCACCCTCAAGTAACCCAGATACCTAGCGGAGAAACTAAGCATGCCACCAGAAGCCAGGACATGTGCAGAGTTAAAATCTGCCAATGCAAAAAGAAAAGGACCAGAAAACAAGCCTTCTCTGCCTATGCCCCAAGACTATGGAACCTCCTCCTGTCAGCATCAGACTCACCCTGAGGATCCTAGAATTTAGAAAAGAACTCGAGACCTACCTCTTCAAGGAGTTTCTTCTCCTCAACACCTAAGCCATCAGGTCGCTCACACTACCTGGCTCTCTAGACACTGCCTGCCCCTCTCCTCCTGTCCAACCTGTACAGCTGTACCCCTCTGTGCCCCTGTGTATCCTACTACCTGCTGTATATCTGTTATGTTGTTATCTCTAAAAAGTGCTCTGTTATGCATCTCTACTGTTGTATACCTCTGTAAAGCGCTCTGTTGTGTATCTGTATTGCTGTATACCTTGGTAAAGTGATCTGTTGGTTCTCAAAGCTAGCTCTGTGCTCAATAAATACAATAATAATAATAATATCAGTATTGCTACCAGCCTAGGTCGCTTAATCCCACAGGATGTTCATCTCACAATGTCTAGACATGTTTTTGACAATACTACTCTTCCCCTGAAAAGGTCAAGACATTTTGCAAACCTATGTTATACTTTGCTAAGTCTACTGTGTTACATAATCAGGTCCCGAAGAGTAACAGTTTGATCATTAATTCTTTGTCTGTTCCCAGAAGACCTAGTTCCAGTTACAGTGTCGCGCCTTGAAACACTTGTGTATAGGCGTGTTACAAATAACATATCATATCATATCAGTGGAAGTCTAGGGGCACTTTTGGGGAAGGGCCTAACTATCTTAACACAACCATTCTCCATAGCTACTAGACTCTTACATCTAACACATCTCCAAGTTTCTGCCCTATATGTTACCATTGGCAAAACCCGGGTTATGTAAACGGCAAGAGTGGGGCCAATCACTCTTCACACACAGCTGGTAGGTTGCAGTTCAAATCTTACTCCTAGGTAATCAAAGGCCTTAACGGTAGAGATGTCTGTGAACTTCCAGCTTGAGTTCGGCCTTGAACAGGTTATGATGATGGAAGGCAGTCACCTGAGCCTTTCTGGTGTTAACCGTGAGTCTCTCCTACTGGTAGGCCTTGTCATATCTAGTGATTTGTTTTGAGAAGCCAGTGCGATATAGTGAGAGATTCATCACATTGGATATCAGCACACAATCCTATGCCAACATCAAGATTCCTAGATGGACCCCATCCAGTTTAGGAGCACCAGCAGTCAGTACAGTGGATTAATGGGCAAAATCATCAATACACATTTGAAAAACCAATGGGGGCCAATATACAGGCTTGACAAGCCATTTTTAGACAGGAAAGTATGTGTTGCCCTGTTCAAGCCACATCTAAACGATTTCCAATTATTTGAGTACAGGGGACTCATTCTGATAAGTTTTGCATCAGGTATTTTTTGTTTTACAATCATGCCCCAAAGCAGTGGTTGATGTGCACAATTAAAAGCAGTTTTCAGGTAGATTAAAGATACATTTAGAGCCTGTTTTTGAATCAAACACATTTTTGCATTAACAAATATAGCCGAAACAGCCTGATCAAGAGTTCCCAATCTACTTTGAAACCCTGCCTGGAGGTGAGATAATATCTGATTATTTACACACCATTTCTCTAATTGGTTTAAAAGCGCTTTGCAATGCACTTTCCCTAGGCTATCAAGCAACAAGATTGTCTGGTATTTGGACAGCCCCTCCTGACCCCTTTTTTAGTTTGGGCTATTAGGTGGCGCTGAAAGCACTACCTTAAAAGTCGAAACTATTGTCATTAACATAAGAGCTTCAAATTTGGCCTTCCAAAATGGGTCTGTAATGCTTTTCCAATGGATACAATATTTGAGGAGGGATACACAGTTGTAATCCCTCGCATTCCCTGCCCCTTGCCAATGTAATCCCCAGTGCTTAAAGTGGGCCGGGGCCTGCCGGGGCCTGGCCCCGGCAGTCTCCAAAAAGTGGGACATTGGCGGGATGCATTATCCTGCCGCGGCCACAGCCGCGACGGGATATGCGCCCGCCAGTTTAATTTCAGGCGAGCTGACAGAAGTGCCAGCCAGGCACAGCTTCGCTGAGGCTGGCTGGCACTTCTGTCAGTCACTGTAACTTCCCTGATGACCCCTCATCTGAGGGGTCATCAGGGAAGTTACAGTTCATTTGCTTGCCCTTGCCAGGTCACTGACCCTCAGCGAACCTGCGGGCTCCATGATCTAATATGCAGATTAGATCATGGAGCCCGCGGGTTTGCAGAGGGTGAAAGGCGCCTCGGGCTCAGTGATCTATCTGCTCTGAGCAGAGATCACAGAGCCCGAGGCGCCTTTCTCCATCGGCAAAGCTTTATAAAAGATGCCTTGAATTGTATACGTTTCAAGCCATCTTTTATAAACGTAGAAATATTTCTATGTTTATAAAAGACCGTTTATAAAAGACGGCTTGAAACGTGCACAATTCAAGGCATCTTTTATAAAGCTTTGTCGATGGACAAAGCCACCTCGGGTTTTGTCCGTCCTCAACGCTTTATAAAAGATGCCTTGAATTGTTTACGTTTCAAGCCGTCTTTTATAAACATAGAAATATGTTATAAATCTCTATGCTTATAAAAGGTGGCTTGAAAAGTGCACAAACCATAGTAAGGTAAGCACACAAGTGTGCGTAAATTACTATGGTTTGTGCACTTTTCAAGCCACCTTTTTATAAACCTAGAAATACGTAACATTGGTATGTTTATAAGGCTTGAAAGGTACACAAACCATATTAGTACGCATACAAATATTAAATGCTCACATACATTTATATATTTGTTGGCGCACTTTACAATGATTTGTGCACGTTTTAGGCCCCGCCCACAATGGAAGCCACGCCCCCAAACGAGGGCCCCCCTCAATTTCTTACCACACTTAAAGCACTGGTAATCCCTATAGCTAATCCAACCCCTTCCTGCTCATCTCGGAACTCTTTGATTTGGTGTGAGCTCTTCCATGAAGGCAGCCATCTTGGATGACTGTCTCTAAGGAAACTCTCTGGAAACAAGCTGGCCATCTTGAATGGAAAGAAACCATACATCTTGCAATCTACTTCCCACAATTTTTCCCATAGCTTGTTATGGAAAAGATTTGGGGCTGCCCTGACAAAAAAGAGGCCTGGACTGAAGTTGACTCAAATTTGCTCCATAAAAACGTTACACTTAGCATATGTAGAACTTGTGTAAAAACAACATACCTATGATACGTATTCAAATTAGTAAGGAGTAGAGACGACCGCATTTGCACCTTGCTCACCCAAATGCCACCAGGGACAGAAGGAGGCAGGATGAATAGAAATGCGTGGCTCTCCAGATGCTGCCAGTCAGAAGAACGCAGCCCAAAGCCACAGCCGAGGAGACAAGAATCTGGCTGGCCTGGCACGCATGCACAAAGCGCGCAGAGGATCCTTGCCTCCCTTATGTTTGAATAGGAAGGCGAACATGTTTGTCAGTGGGTGAGGGCGCTGCTGGCATCTCCGCTTAAGTTCATGCAACCAGCCAGCACTTAATGACCTTGAGAGAAAACCGTTTAAAGCAGAGAGCGGTGGCGCCCCTCCTTAACCTTGTACTGGGTCAGGGCCAGAGCTGTCAGTAGTTCTGGGGGCCACTGTCGTTCAGGGTGATGCCGCTGCAGGGGTGAGTTAGAAAACTGAGCCCACTACGCAAAAAAAATGTCCAGCACCGGTGAGAATATGGCAGCCCGTTTGGTGCGGTGGATGCCATACTGCGGGACTATGAGAGCCAGGTTAGCACTGACTGCCTACTGGTGAATGAGAGACTCAGGGACAGGGAAGTGCCAAAGAAAAGTGCATACAGTGGTGCTAGGGAATGTCCAAAAAGACATGCATGGACGGAGGGTGAGTCGCAAAGATGCAACCTGAGGGAGATCGGAAGCATCACCATTTGACAGTCCCTAGAGTACAAGGTGCGGTGCAGGTGGAGTGCTTGGAGCACCTCTGGCAACTTGTTGATGTCTGTTGAAAGCCCTCAGATCATTGTGTCGGTGCCTCGAGCTGCTGTCAGTGTGCCCCTCACTGGGCTGCCCCAGTGCTTTCATCCCACGGTATGGTAGTTCCTGCCCCGGGGTGTTACCCTGCTATCCCGACACGGAACTGTTTACCTGCCACTGAGACGTGCACCAGCCAGGCTCCTTTGACAGGCTCCCCTCCGCTCCCCCCACCGCTGCATGCCAAATAAACACATATAGTCGTGACTCCGGGCTGTAGCTCTCCTATGCCCAGCTCGTTTGCGTGAGCCAACTAGGCCTGCTTTGTGTGTGAGAGGTTACTGTACCTGACGAGTGTGATGCAACATTGCAGCCTGAAAGGTAACTGTTCTGCCTGTGAGCCAAGCTTGCACTGTTTCCGCCCCCGCAGGACACGCTAAGGGTTAGTGAAGGAAGCTTGCACTGCTTCCGCCCCCACAGGACACGCTAAGGGTTAGTGAAGGAAGCTTGCACTGTTTCCGCCCCCACAGGACACGCTAAGGGTTAGTGAAGGAACCTTGCACTGTTTCCGTCCCCACAGGACACGCTAAGGGTTAATGAAGGAAGCTTGCACTGCTTCCGCCCCCACAGGACACGCTAAGGGTTAGTGAAAGAAGCTTGCACTGCTTCCGCCCCCACAGGACACGCTAAGGGTTAGTGAAAGAAGCTTGCACTGTTTCCGCCCCCACAGGAGACGCTAAGGGTTAGTGAAGGAAGCCTGCACTGTTTCCGCCCCCACAGGACACGCTAAGGGTTAGTGAAGGAAGCTTGCACTGCTTGGGCCCCCACAGGACACGCTAAGGGTTTGTGAAGAAGCTTGCACTGCTGCTATTATGGCTGTATTTGTTCTCGGCACGAGGAACGCTTGCGATGCTACTAGCTGGGATGTTTCTGCAAATGCAGCAGGAATATAGTATTTCTTTGTGTTTTACCTGTTTTGTGTAATATTAGCTCCCCAACAATGAATTATGATCCTGTTTGCTATATCCACAAGCTGTAGAGAACCCCGGAACTATGTTTGGAACCCTTTGTTCTGATGTCCAAACCCAGTGTTGGGGGCTGCTCCGGGTCACGGGCAGCCCCATGCTTATGTCGGGGAACACCCGACGACACACACGGTCGCAGCGCTCACGCTGCATGTACAAAGGTGGGGGTCACCTCACCCGCTCCGGATCACTGGAGCTCCCCACACGTGGCAGCCGCCCTTCCTCGGGCGAATACCACCTGCCTTCCTCACACAGTAGGGAGCAACTGCTTCCAGCTGCACTTCTCCGCGGGCCCCGTTGGAGTCGGGCCCGCACTCCTTTGTTCGCTCCTCCCCACCGCGGTTCGTGGGTGGGGGAGGGTCGGCACCTCCTCTGCGGTCAGCGCCGCTGACATTTTGCTCCTGGGGGGATGAGCAGCTCCCTTCTCCGTGGCGGATACCGCATGTAGGCCGCTCCGGTGGGGAGGGAGCACCTCGCGGTGGACACTCAACACCCTCCCCTCTCGGGGGTGCCGGGGCCGCCCCCCTCTACCTCACGGGCGATGACCCGCATTCTCCCCGCTCCAGCGGGGGAGGGCGCTCATGCGTCCCTCCTCCTCAGATGGATGGGGAAGAGGACATCTCCTCCAGCGGCCAACGCCGCAGATCCTCCCTCCTATGGGGAGGGTAGCCGCTCCTCCTGTGCGGCGACTTCTTCTACGGCCAACGCCGCAGGTCACCTCTCCTCCACACGGTTGGGGTGGCGGCCACAACCGTCTCCCCTCTGCGGGCCCCGTTGGAATCGGGGCCGCAATCCTTTGTTGGGGGATGTTTGCCGCTCCTCCCCACCGCGGTTCGCGGGTGGGGGAGGGGCAGCGCCCCTGTGCGGCCGACGCCCCGGAGGCTCACTCCTCTCCTTTGTACTTCCCCAGGCACGCGGGGACGACTTCCTCGTCGCCATTGTTGGGGGCTGCTCCGGGTCACCGGGCAGCCCAATGCTTATGTCGGGGAACACCCGACGACACATACAGTCGCAGCGCTCACGCTGCATGTACAAGGGTGGGGGTCACCTCACCCGCTCCGGATCACCAGAGCTCTGCACACGTGGCCAGGTCCACCTGGCCACCGCGGCCCCGGCTCTAGGGGCACCCAGGCCGGGGTCGCCTTCCGTAACCCACCTCACATGGTTAGGGGAGACCCACAGGGACGGCGTTGCCCGGCAGGGGCACCGTCCGGATGGCGTTGCCCGGCAGGGGCACCATCCTTAAACTGGGCCCCGTCCTTGGGCCCAGCACGCATGGTGGCCACGAACACACACACACACGGAGTCGAGTTGGTCTGACTGACGAGCCCGGAAATGGCTCATTCTCTTTATTAACTTTGTCATGTGATTCCCCACGTGACCAAGACAACACACTGGAAGATACCATGTCCCTCTACAGGGGTGACATGCAACAGCCAGTACTGCGTCCACTCCCCTTAAGCCAAACGGAGGTGGAATACCTCATTATGCAATGCTTGTAGTTGCATATTGATAGGCTGTAATTCTGTTCCCTGTGTTTGATGAGTCACTGGTACAGTGCGTGCGAAGAGTAAGGCTGGCTAATGGAATGGCAATTTAAAAGGGCACGTTTACACCGTTTGTTTTTAGACCTCTGGGTGCATTGGGTGTGGTTTAATAAATTCGTAATTTTTTTTCAAAGTAGTAAAAAAGACGAGTTCTTCGAAAGCCCATTGCTCAGGTGTGAAAGGGCACTCTGAGACTGCAGCACAGAGGTGTAGGGAGTGCTCTGGAGACATGGTATCAAGCAAAGAACGGGAACATCAACAGGGACGTCATTTCACCAAAATGCCAGGGGTAGCGGAAGTGACATCACACGACCCTTGACCCCCTGATGACATCACAGGAAGTGATGTCATTTGACCCCACCCGAAGTGATATCGCGGGAAGCGATGGAACATGACATTTCACCCGTTGACAAAACAGGAAGTGACATCAATAGCATTGTACACTACAAAAAATATGGTTACGATATGACTATAAGATATGACTATAATGTGATGTACATTTCATACATGAATGGATCGTCATATGTATCGTTAAAATCAGTGTGCATAGGCCCATATTACCAAATTACTGTGAATGCAAGCAGACGTCCAAGGCCAAATGATAATGATGTGTTATTATATAGCATTTACGCTTAAGGGCTTAATACAGAAAAAATATACACCCAATATCTCCCAACCTGTGTTGGTAGTCATTTATCGACCTGAGAAGGATGAAAGGCTAAGTTGAGGCATTTAAGAACAAACTAAATCAGTGTCTCACCCTTGAAGTGTGCCTGAAATAAACCTTTAATGAGTTTTGCAATTATTGTTTAGAATTCCAGAAAGACACATGATTTGGTATTCCTATTGTTTCTTATTTAGGGTCAGTGCTGAAAGTGCTAGACTTGTGGCACTCCTGTTCTTATTTTTCTTGGTTTTTTTTAAGGGGCCTAAACGAGAAAGCCAGGCTCTCCAGAAGTAAAGAGCCACTTGCTGCTGGCCACAGCCAGGGAGATTGCATTACAACAACAAAAAAGTTGATTTTTTTTTTTAGAGGTCACAGGGGAGACCTCAGAGGTCGCAAGGGAGACCTCAGAGGTCGCAGTTGCGACCTCTGGCTACCCCTAAATGACGTCCCTGAACATCAAACATACCAAGGGAACAGGGTGTACTCTTTCTATTACATAATTACTGTGTGTGTGGTTATTACAGCAGGGCCATCCCTTTATTCAGAAGGCCAACACGCCTACATGACACTTGTCTAGTTTTACACCCTGGACCTCTTTTGTATTTTATTTCCAAATGTTCTCATAGGAAAAGGGCTGGGCTTGCTCAGAATGAGTAATGGTGGGCCACTTTGAAAATGATTTGGAGGGCCTCTTTTGGGTCACAGTCCAGCCCTGAGGGTGGACAGAGTATTCATTTGTGGACACGGGGGGCCGGGGGGGGATTCTGTTTAGTGACAAAAAGACACAAACTGGTAAAAGCAGAAACAAAGTCTCCTGTGGGTGTGTGAGCTGCATTGCAGCACCTTTCAACGGTAAACGCACTGTTGGTGGGAAAAAGAGCGAAAGGTTGAAATACCGCTCTCCACTAGAGTAAAAGAGTAAATTAAAATATTCCAAAAGTCTAATGCACAAAAAGGAACATCAAAATCAGTCATGTTGTTGATTTTGTGTGTAGTGTGTTTTTAATATCAGACAAAACTAGTTTGTAAATCAAATACCATAACAAAATAACTTCAATACTGGACATGAGGGGATTTGACAGCGTGTCTTAGTGGCCGGATTCGTCATCAGTTAAACTTTCATCCCAGTTCCTGAAGTTCCCAATGTGACCATTAGAATAAATTACAGTTAATCATACATGATGTGTATTTTGACGTAAGGTCACCCATAATGTGCTACAATTTACTTCTTAGGCCCTGTTTAGAGGAGCCTATCAAACATCTAAGGGTCACAAGGCATGCTTTAGTCCAGGCCTGTTTTTTCAATGGCTATAACGCAATGAGTTACTTGTGCCATCATTATTTTAATAGGCCATCTGCTGGAATAGTGAAGCTATGATTTGAAGTAATTTACAGAAAGAGAAACGGGTCTTCTACAAGTGTACCATTGGGAGTGGGAGCTGTGATATGGCCAGTTGCTGAGAGGGCATTAGTAAGAAGCCACGTCATATTTCCAATAGACTTATTGAATGCAGACCTATGAACAATGAGCGGAAAACTCTACGAGGCTAGACTCAATTTAAAGAGGGGAATCTTTTGATATGATATGATATGGCATTTATAACGCAACTATACACAAGTGTTTCAAGGCGCGACTAGGCAAGGGGGGGGGGACAAGGAAGGACAGACAACGATCCTACTAAGCCAGGTGTCATTCAGATCATGCAAGTGCATGAGCTTGAGGCAGGCTTTGTATGCACAAAGTAATCACCTGCGTATCCTGAATGGACTTATTCTAAATGATGTTTATTTGGTCAATCTCATGAAACTGTATACCTTCGCCTGTATTGCCTTTGTGTCATCTCTTTGCTTAAAGTTGTCCTTCAATTGTGTTTCCCGCTCTTCTGCTGCTCAGGTGGTGTATTTCTCCGCCACGTACCCCTACGTCATGCTCGCCATCCTCTTCGTTCGGGGGGTCACTCTGCCAGGAGCCAAAGAGGGCATTCTCTTCTATCTCACCCCGGACTTCAGCAAGCTCTCGCAGTCTGAGGTTAGCAGTGCTCTTTGATGTGTGGTGAAATTTTAGGGAGGACTCCAGGGAGAAAGCAGTGAACCCCGATTCCAACAGGGTCACTTTTCAAATGAATGATTGGTTGATGGAATCATAACTTCATATGCTCAGCTCAAGAGATTGCCTAGTTGGCCATTTTGGAACACTCGCATTAAAAGCCAAGAGACTGTGCATGGTTGCAAGCATGAATGGCTAGAGTTCTCACAATGCATTGACTTCCTTGTGCAGCCTTTGATCATCTGACATTTGTCATGCTTATTCTGCTTGTTCTACAGCCCACCTGGGAATGACTGACCTTCCACTAAAGGTGATTGATCCTTTAGCACATAGAGTATGACCCACAAGATAGATGTCCAGTTGCATTTCCCCCTTTGCTATTCTCCCAATGCCCTCTCTAAGTTGGTTCTCTTCCCCCACCTAGTCCGGGATTCGTACCTGTTACAATGAGCAATAGACTCTGTAGACCCCATAAACCACTTGCTGTGTCATCATGTTAATGTTAAAGGATATTTGTACCGCGCACTATCACCACCGGAGTGGTCCCCTGGTGCTCTCATGTCTCCAATACAGATGACATACATATAGGCCTTGCTTCACCCACTCCCACTCCACACCTCAGAGAAAAGTTCTACATTCTGATTCCAATCGCTATCCAATGCTCCCACTTTGATACTACGCAAATAGTCCTGACCCTACATTTTCTTCCCACCTCAGCATCCTCTAACAAGAAGCTTTAGTTCCAAAGCCACTCCACAAACACACAATGAGCATCAGGCATCTCAAATCTTCTTCTCTGACCTTAGACCCACTGAATGCTACTTAGATATCCATCTGCGCGTTTAGATTTAGACCTGCCATACTCCTCAAACATCCAGCTCTACCTTTAGACATGCATGACATTCCTTTTAACATTCATCAACCTGTTTACACACCTAGCATTGTTTTTAGAGTGTGCTTTGACCTGCCCACCCTGCTAACTCTATTGGTAGACATGCACCACACTTTTCAACAATTCATCTGTGCGTTTGGACCTGAACCACTCCTTCAACACCCAATGTGGTCTTCAGCACAGCATAGCACTACTAACCAAAACATCCCGTTCTTGCTTCGGAACAATGACAGACTCTCAAACATGCACTCTCTACCATTGTAGAAATTGTAATTTGGCGGTGCAAGTAAAGTGGCGGTAATAGAATTACTGCCACATTTTTTCCCATACAGTCAAAGTTGTAATGATGCAGACAGTTAGTAAGGCAAAGGCACTTAAGTTAATTCTTGTATGTACAGGGAAGATGGCCTCACTGAAGCATGCACATTGTGGAGACCACATATTAAACTGTGAAATCCCCCTTTTCCTTCTCAGGTCTGGATGGATGCTGCCACACAGATATTTTTCTCTTACGGACTCGGCCTAGGATCTCTAATTGCCCTGGGAAGTTACAACTCATTCAACAACAATGTTTACAGGTGAGAGGTGACAGGACCATTAAGGTTACATATCTAATCAGCACAGCCAAGAGAGATACATATAAAGATCTAGCAATGAAAATCTATTGTCATATCATAGAACACTAACATAGCCCTACCAAAGCAGCTAGATGGCGTGGATGAGACTTTGCCAGATGACACAAAGCACATTCTGTCTTCCAGGGATGCCATCATTGTGTGTGGCATAAACTCCACCACCAGCATGTTTGCCGGACTGGTCATCTTCTCCATTGTTGGGTTCATGTCTCACATCACCAAGAAATCCATCTCCGAGCTGGCAGCCTCAGGTAAGCTCACTGGCACAACATGTGAATGTGTTTCACTTCATATCGGAACTATATCTCGACTGCTAGGCAAGGCATAAAAGACTAATTTGTGAACTTTCAGCACTCCGAACCTTACAGTTTAGTTTCAATAGCAAATGGAATTAATTAGAATTAATCATATTTTGAACAATATAATTTAGGACAGGGTTAGTGATAAAGCAAAGACAATGATGTAGTCTAAATTTAACTCTATTCTCAACGTCTAACCTTAGGATTCATATCCTATTCCCTTGGTTCTTCAATGTCTACATGGCTGCCCTTGCATGTGTGATTGCCACCTTCATCTCTAACTTCCAATGTTATGCGGATGACACGCAACTCTCTCCTCTACCTCGTTCATATCTGACTGTCTTCCGCAATTCAATCATGGTGCGCTGCAAACAACCTCTGCCTCAACGCCAGTAAAACTGAGATCATTCGCATTGGGACTTCTGCTCCCGCTTTCCCACTCTCACTCTGGCCGGCCTCCCTTGGCCCTGCGCCCACACCCGCCTGCGAGGCAAAAAACCTTGGGGTCATCTTCGACTCCACTCTCTCCTTATCCATTCACATTTCGGACATCTCTAAAAAGTCCAACTACCAGCTACACCTCCACAGAGGTACTCTTCCTTTTCTGACCTGCCCCCAGGGGCTCACTGTCTCCAGAGCCTGGGTTCTCTCAAAGCTGGACTACTGCAACGGCCTCTTTCTCAACCTCCCCGCCTCTGCTCTACGCCCTCTGCAACTCATCCAGAACAGAACCACAAGACTTATTTTGGCCTCAGGCACAGGGAGCACATTTCTCCGGTGCTGGAATCTCTCCATTGGCTCCCTGTGGCTCCAAGGATCAAGTTCAAGACCCTCTGCATTGTCCACAAGGCTTTCTGGGGCCTGGGACCTACCTATCTGCAACATTGCCTACCTAAATACTTACCTTCCTGAGCCCCCCTCATCTACCTCCAACCTTTTGCAAAGGAGCCGCTTCTCCATGCAGAGATTTGGAGGTATATCTTTATCCTCTGCAGGGGCCTCACTCTGGAATAACCTCCCTGTGGCACTCCGTTTTGCACCTGATCTCCTTAAGTTCAGGAAATTGTTCAAGACACTCTTCCTTCTCTCTCCCTCTACCCTATTAACCTTTCTCTCCGCTCTATCCCTCTCTTGCTCATTTTCCATGCAGCCGGCTGACTGGCCTCCTGGTGTACCTCAGAGTCTCACAGGTCCCTGGCACCCTTGCCATTCCACTCGCACTTGCCTCCGGGCCTTGCACTTGCCTCATTACTGCACTTGGTCAATGACCCTTGAGAGTGGCATCTCTCAGCACTTACCCCAACTTTTGACTGACTGGGTGCACTTGGTCCTCTCTTCCACCCTCCCCTCTCCTGCACCTGTCTGCACACTTGCACAATCTGAAGGCACCATGCTGTGAAGATCGTCCATCTGTTTTTCCCTTGTCTCCCCTCAATGCATGGTGGTACCTCAATGCACTTGGAAAAACTGCAGAATCGTTGTCAGACCTATTTGCTTTTATCTACACCATTAATTGTATTATATGCACTTGTTACATGCACCCATTCTGCCCGTGCAGAATTGTATAATAATAATAATAATAATAATAATAATAATAATTTGGCATTTTATATAGCGCTACGAACCCTTAGGTATCTGAGCGCTGCTTATTATTACCCACGGTGTGTGGTGCTATCATTCAGAAATTCAAGGGCTCTGATTGACTGTTGTTTTTTCCCCTTGTTCCCTACCTCCTCAAGCACTTTGAACCAGTTGCTTTATGTATAGGCGCTTTACAAATAAACTATACCATACCATACCAATTCCAATCACTAGCCACAAACCGAATCCTAATACCGAACACTACATTGAAGATTGACCTCAAAAACCTAAATCGCAGGCTGTGCCTATTCCAAAGCCTAACATGTAATCCTACAATGCACAGCCTAAATCAATAGAATGACACCCCAGCCTTCATCTAAGCACCAAAGACAAAACCTAGAATCTTAAAACTAAGGCCCATAGCTAAGAATAAACCATGCATCCTAAAACCGTTAAACTAACCTTAAACATCTTTGGTTAATAAAACAACCCTAACTACAAACACAAAGCATTAACATTAGCCTAGAGTTGGAAAACTAGACCTATGTACTCTAAACCTCATTGGCCTAACATTTATCACCAAACACGTAAATCTAACTACTGAAAGTAAGACTCTAAAACAAGATTGAATCCTGTACTTCTAAGCATACATTCCTAAAACTAACATTCAAACATACATCTTAAAGCCTAAACGTCCAACACTAAATGTAAACACTTTACACCGAAGCCCCTTGCTTGTTTAGAAACTTAAATCCCTAAATGTATGATTATGCTCCTAATCCTTAACCTCCAAGTATAACACTAAATGACTAAATGCACATAGATACATGCTAACCATAAAATGAAAATCCAAAATGGAAACCCTTATGAGTAAACACTAGTCCCTAAGCCTAAAATCATTACCCTGAAACTAATGCCCTAAACCTCCACACAATAACATACACCTAAACCTAAATGCTTTACCCTTAATCCCATTGCCTAAGGGTAACCCCATTAGATTTATTTCAACCCTTTATGCTAAGCACACGATGCTAACAGCAACATGTAAACCCTTAAGCGTCACAAAAGTAACTGGAAATTATATGATATATGATAAGGTATTTATAACGCGCTTATACCCAAGTGTCATCTAGAGGTGGGATAAGACATTTGCTTTCAACTTTATCTGATAATGCAGAGTGAAATGAGAAGCAAAGAAACAACCCCCTGGACAGTTCATTCTCGGAGAGTAAAAAAGGGATTTTCATGGTAAACTTCATTGCCTTGCGGAGCAATACTCATGGAATGCAGGCGTAGGATAGCCACTTCATCTAAAGGGACATACTTAAGGCGCATTGAAGAGAACTAACACTATTCACTGAAAACAATTTGCATTTCTAGCAGTGCTGTGAAATGCTTTTTAAGAAAGCACACCGTACACACCCACAGAACCGTTGAACTTGATTGGCTCTCAAAATTAGGTACAAGCAGTTTTAAAGTGGTCCCAGTAAATCCAAAACAGTATTCTTGTTCTTTTAGGAAACTTTGACATGAGATTTTAAAACACAATTGGACAGCAGGGTGTATTTGCATTTTCCTCACAGAGAGTTTTAAGGTGTGTTTTGCAGCTTCAGTGTCAGGGCCGTGTACTGCATTCAATAATATTTAATAATAAAATAATAATATTTCCTTTTAGTCCAATAAAAGGTATAACAAACTTCCACTTTGTTTGATTTGAAAGCCAAATTAACATTGGGCCAAAATTTTATTTGGTACATTTAGGCCTAAAATGTAATGGCTAGAACCATACCACTGAATTTAAGACTAGCCCAAACCTAAATCCATAAATCATCAGTCAAAGGCTGCACCCCAAAAGCCTAATCCTAGACCCTTCCATTCAAACATACACCCACAATCCTATGTTTCCAACAAATACATGTGTGAATAAATGTGTGACCCATTTACAGATTCCAATTCTGAACCCTAAAGTATAATATTATAAGGCTATACTCATAAGATAAATCATGTGAGCCTAAGCCCAAGTCCCAGAGACTCACACTAAACCAAGGCTAAACCCCATACTTTAAATCCACTTAGACTAAACCCATAAATCTAAGCACACAAACCTACAGACACTTAGCCATCCAATTAAATATAAACTAGAACATTAGTGTGAGTTTAGTTACCTAAATCTTCAACCTTAGGCTAAAATCCTAAACTTTGACCCTAAAATGGCTACCTGAAATGTAAGGTGAAAGCCACTACTGTTATCTGGAGCCCATAAAACAACATCCCATAGCCTATTTCCCTAAAAGTAGTGTAACTCTCCAAGATAAAACACAGCACCAAACCTAAACTCTTCAGCATTACTTAAGAATAAATCTATCCCTCTTAATTCAAATCTTAATCCTTAAACATTAAACCTGAAACCACAGGCCTACCCCTTAACAGCTACAAGTAAATCCATAGATCTACTTCCGAAAACCTAAATCCTATCCCTTTAATAAAATCTACGTATAAACTGGGGTTGAACACCTAACTTCAAATAGAAATGAAGTGGATCGATGGAATATATATTCTTCTGAGGATAGAGTATCAGTTGCCAACATCTATTTGCAAATTCTTCATCAGCACCTTGTGGCTCTGCCATTGCGCTTTGCAATATTTCCATGATGAGGGGTGGCTCATTTTCATGCTTGTCATCTACGATCATGTCCCTTTCCTCCATTATTAACCTATTAGTTGGCTAAAATACAAACATTGGCTGGTGTATTGTTTTTTTTTTTATTGCAGCGTATTATAGCCGATGGGGCTTTGACTTTAGAATTTACTTGTTGCCAACTACTCTGTAAAGGTTGCTCAGAACATATGAGGCCAGTTATTATGTATTATGTGGCAAGAGAATGATGTGTTTACCTTTGATTAAAAAAATCTAAAACTCATGTGCACCAGTTTCAGAAAGTGTGGTAATGTCACTACACGTATTTGATAAGTAGTGCCAGGGGTACAGTACTGCCAATGACCAAAAGACAAATATCTCTAAATAGGTAAAGCTGTTCCATTACTTTACCACTGGTGGTAACATTATCATTGGGGGTCGCTGCATTACCACAAGCAATCTCTTGCACAATATGACTCATTAAAATCTCTTAAAATGGTGGTAATTACTGTGGAAGGCAAGATTAGATCTTAAGCAGTGTCTGCCGCTAGGCAATTGTGCCATTACCACATAACATTAATCTACACATGAGCATAGGGAGGGTTTGTTGAGGTGCCCTATCCATTCTCCCCACATGTATGTGTTTTTTGCCAATTTGCAGCTGGTGGTAAATTATTTTCCACAGCTGGTATTTGCAGCGCTGCAGACACAGCAAATGTGTTCCGTGGCTGGTATTTTTGCCGTCAGTGATAATTGACATTGACGTTATTTATCTGTGATACTGACTACAGGTCCTGTCTCCCTCACCAAATAATGCAGTTAGGACAGAAGTGGAGCACTAATTTACCGCTAGCACAACATTTTCGGCGTGAGGCCGAAAGGGTTGCCGCCATATAGCTCAGATAAAACCAATTTGCAATGTCGTTTCCCAAAATTCTATTCCTAATCATTTTTAACTCGCTGGCTGAATTTTCCAAAAGAAATGTTTGCCATGGGCCCCTCCAAAGTGGAAATTTAGAGGAAAATTGTTTAAACACATCAAAAGATATTTAGAAAACAAAAATAAGCTGTTTTCAGCCTACTCCTTTTAATTTTGCCATAGAGAAAAAGTGCTTTGGACACACATACTGCCAAAGCTGTCTATTTCAATAATTCGATGGAGAAGAGGGTGCCCACAAGTCTCAAATAAATTTTCATATATCAATCACTCACCATCCCATTAATTATCTCTATGTCAGTAAAAGTTTCTTTCTATCTGTGTGAGAAGTTCGACCATCTGCACGGTGGGTGTGCGCTCGCCTGGGCTTTTTTGAAATTTTAAATGAAATTGAATGATGGCAGATCAACCTCCAGAAAAAGTGTGGTGCTAAACTGCACACATGTTCCTATGCCCGGTGCACGACATACACATAGACCTGTGCACTCTGGGTGGACACAGCCTACAGGCTCCCCCCCTGTCATATTTAGTTGGAAAATGACTGCCAAGAGTACATCAATGCATCTCAGAAGGGGAGGGCAAAACCTTCCTCCTACCATGGCAAACATCTTAACTGACAAATGGTCCATGGATCCGCCCTGCCCTTTTGTGAGCTCTGCTGGTGGCAGCTTCACATACTAATCAGAGTGAATTCAAACAGGCCCACTGTGCATCTGGTTGCAGGACTAACAAAAGACAGGAAAACCCCAACAACCTTTGATATGCATCTGTGCCAACCTGAAGCCAGCTCACACTTCTTAGTATCAAGGGCAGTGACCTGTTATATCTGGGACAGTTTTTTACAGTAGTCATCCCACAGGGGGACCCCTTCAGAAGGTACTAGTATTTGGTTTGGTGACTACCTAAAGTCTGGACTCGCTGCAGCTTCAAGGGACACATGGCGCTTTAATCAGGAACAACAGCAAGCTCAATTAACCGGAGAGACCATTTGAATCACAACAGACAGGAAGATGGGTGGGGCTTAGTATTACATGTTTTTACCCCTTACCTTTTCTGTTGCAAAGCACTCTGGTTATGACCTCACACATGGAGGAGATTGTTGGTAGGGACCCATAATTGGTTCATTAAAGTAGGCATAGCCTAGACCAATCACTGTGGCCCATTGGGCTTTAAAAGAGGGTAAAGCCCCTCTTTTGGGAGGATAAACTGAAGACTTTACAAGTAGTAATAAGAACTCATTTGGACCCTGGCCAATTTAGTCTGCCTTACAGCTCTGCCATTGAAGGAAGGCCAGGATTTCCAAAGAGAGAAGCAAGATCCTTCCCCGAATCATCTCCCAGGGAACAGGCGGAGATACTGAATCCAGAGGACCCTCCAGCATCTCCAGAATTGGTTCCCAGCCAACACACAGCGTTCCGTACTAGCGTGCCCTACTAGGCTTCGCAAGCAAGCTTTCTAGGTGGGAAGTGCCAGAGAGTCTCTGAACCCAACCGAGGACAAGGCTGTTGCCTGCAACACTCTCCTCAGCTTTGGGCCGTTCCCTGTAAAAGGACAACACAAGCCCAGTGAAGAAGCTAGGAGGAGTGCCAGCATCTGCCATAAAGGACATTTTTGAAGCAGTAGAGCTCCTCGAGCTGCAACCCACTGCACCGCTAACTGTTGTCACGCCACAGTCTCAAACGTCATCCATGACGCCTCAACCGGTGCTTCAGACCCGCCAACCAGCTTTGAGATGATTCCTGACACCGAGTCGCTGTGCAGACCAGCCTGCAGCCATCCGTGCAGTGTCGCTCGCCAAACTGCCTCGGAGGAGCTGCAAAGCGCCCTGAAAACACCTCGACCCTGTCGAGCACCAATAAATTCTACAAGCACAAGGTACATTGTGGTTCTGTTCCTCTGGTCCTTCTCCGGAAGCCCCTAGTGACATTTTATGACCCATTGCTCCCTTTGTGTTGAAGCCAAGTATTGTAGAACTATTGCAATTAATTAATTTACCAACTACCCTCCTTTTGGTATCCATAGTACTTCTCTTTTCCTTCTTTAAACTATCTGTCCTCTGCATTCCTTTAAAGGGTGGGTTGTATTTTGTAGTGTGCAAGAACTGTCTGTTGAATAATAATACAGTAGATGTTTGTATACAACCTTGACTGGACAGTCCCTTTTATCATTGGGCAATAATTGTATCTCCGCTGTGTTGCAACTATCCAACAATCCACAACCTTGTGGAGATAAGCCTGCCATTCCGTCAACGTAACCAAAATTGGACAAGGAGCATGATAATTTGCTTGTGTTTCCAATCTGTTTGGATCCCTTCTGGTGTACTCGAGGTGTGGGGCTGACTGATGGTTGAGAAAACAATATTCATCCCTGGACCACTGGTGCCCCAGAGGTTGGTATGTCACAATCTGTCTCACAGTCTCCATGACTGTCTACCTCAAAGCATGCAATTGGATGAATGAGCATATTTGACTTATGCCACAAACTCTCATTCACCCATCCCTCAGCCATGCCTCTATCCTTCCTTTTTCTCGCACACTCTCATCCACTTATCCGCTCACAGTCATCTGTCTGTCCATTGTTGCTCCGCCCAGTGACTTCATTCTCTTTGGATGCAGCCGGATGTATGCTACTTGTATGCGACGGAGGGGATATCGATCGATCCTTATGGATTCCACTTCATCCTCATAACTCTGGATACACAGGCAATGTTCAAAGGAGAGATATGTGCCCTCTAAGACAGGACAGGCCATATATTCTTTTAAGAAAGAGTCTTTCTTGTGGTGTCAGAGGTAATATGATGTCTGGGCAAGGTGGGTGGGATGCCCCACATCTACCTTGTTACCAAAAAGAAGCAGATGGAGGCACAGAAGCAGACAGGGTCTGGTATCAGTTCCTTGGTGACAATGGCGGAAGTAAAGTGTAACACACATAACTGTGTTGCCCAAATCTAGCACTCATATTACTTTAGTTACTTACTGAGAGACATATTTCAGGTACTGCTGCCAATGCCTGAGAGAGGGGGCAAAGAGGTGGGTGACAGGGCCTGACCACATCCAGGATTCGGATGTGCAGCCTCCTTGATTAGTTCTTTTCAATACATATGCAATGAAGAAGCTTCAAAATCTACTTAGGCAACATTTGTGTGTATGTGTGTGCTTTAAAATGTCAGCTCTCTAGATCACATGTCTTTCTGTTTTGTGAACTCACAATGATGGAAACACAGATTCTGAAGGTATATCACGGTGTCCAGACATTTGGTCGACCTAAAACTGGTCGAATGACATTTGGTCGACGCAATTTGGTCGAAAACCAAATGGTTGAATTTTTTTTTTTAATTATATATTTATTTTTCGGGTTTTCGTTTTTTACAAAAATGGGTTTTTAGAAAAAAAGGGGGTTGGGGGGACCCCCCCCCCCCCAAAAAAAAAGGTGAAAATAAAAAAAAAAAAAAATTCGACCATTTGGTTTTCGACCAAATTGGTTCGACCATTTGTCTGGTCGACCAATTTTTTTCGACCAAATGTCTGGTAACCGTATATCACCATTCACTGCTGAGCAGAATATATGTACAATCTATGAACAATACTATATAATAAATGTTGACTGTCTTAACCTACAAATCTCCTTCTTCCTTCCTTCTAAAATGCACAAATCTAGTGCCTATTATAATCACTCTTTTATAACGTGCTTAATACCAGAGATTGCTTTCTAAGTGTAGGATTGGGATTGGAACCATTGTTGCTCTGTGTTGTCTTGCTTGCAAGACAAAGATTTTGCGCCTGAACTGTCCCCCTCAGATCTGAAGTTTTATAATACCCATGCAAAAGAGAATCAAGTTCAATATTTAATTAAGTAGAAAGTAATGATGGTTTAAATATATATATAATCAATTGATTCTTTGCACAGCATTTAATCTACAACCCAAAATAGGTTTCCCTCGCCAGGGCCGGCCCTAGAATGTGTGGGGCCAAGTGCGTCAAGTTAAGTGCAGGGCCCCTTAATTTGCTTTTGAGGACATCACCGGAAGTGACATCACAAGCTAGTGACCACTGCATGTATGTAGGCAGCAGCGAAAAAATGGTTAAGAAAAAATTTAAATAATTCCCCAAAAATATATATATATTTAGAATAGCAATTATTTTTTGCTCTTTACACTTTGGATATATATATATATATATATATATATATAATGTAAATGGTGCTTCTAGTAACTTCTATTGGTGTTCCCCGGGTCAGAGATTACGGGATTGGTAGATGAATGCCTACGTGGGTTGCCCACATTGTCTACAGCGTGTCATCTTGAAGAGTTTGGGGGGTGGATAGGCCTGCAATGTTGGTTGCAGGTTTTGTGGGATATGTTTAATTATGCTGGAGGAAGGCGCAGATTGTAGGCAGCTGACTGCTGCTTTGCATGTGATTTCAAAATAAAAATGCCACTTTAAGAACATCTTGTCCAATCCAATGGTCTCTTAAATACGTCATCACTAGTAAATCACACCCACTTTAAAAGCTCTGCTTTAAGAAAGTGATCAGCCATGCTTAATGCTTAAGAGGTCCGCAGCACCTATTGGGCCGCTGGGAGGGGGGCATTTGTCTCGCCAGCATTGCAGCAGGAGCTTCACAGGTGACAAGTTGCCTCAACAGAAGAAACAAAAAGGAGTCAAACCTCGAGGTAAAACAGCTTGCCTGTCATCATGCATGGTGCAGCGTGTGCCGCCCGTGTGCTCTGAGTGCACTGCAGCAAGCTTGGGTACTCGGAGCACACGGCCCATGCTGCAGACTGCAAGAAATGGGGCCCTATGAGTGTGGGGCAAAGTGCAGTTGCACATGCCACACTCGCCTGGCGCCAGCCCTGTCCCTTGCACCTGCAGCTGGAAGGTTGGCCAATTGCAAAACAGGAAAGAAATCCTAAAAGGAATGGTCTGTGCAGCTGCAAGGCGCTCCTGATGACAAGAGGGCAGTTAGCACGTGTTCACAGACTTTAATGACAGGAGTTCACGTCCCAACCAACTGCCCAGTATGCCGTGTTTGGGCGCAGCACTTGCGGCACCTGCTGTATCAGCTTGGCACCTTGGGCGCAGGTAAGGGACATCATTTCACCAAAATGCCAGGGGTAGTGGAAGTGACATCACATGACCATTGACATCTGATGACATCACAGGAAGTGGTGTCATTTGATCCCACCCCGAAGTGACATCACGGGAAGCGATGGAACACGACCTTTCACCCCACAACAAAACAGGAAGTGGCATCACAAAGCATTGTTTGTGAGTACACTACAAAAAATATGATTAGGATATTACTGTAAAGTGATATACTTTTCATACAAGAATGGATCACCATATGTATCGTTAATATCAGTGCGTATTACCAAATCACTGTGAATGTAAGCAGACGTCCACGGCCAAACGATAATGATGTATTATTATATAGCACTTACGCGTAATCGCTTCTTATAGAACAAATATACATACAATATCACCCAACCTGTGTTGGTACTCATTTATCAACCTCAGCAGAATGAAAGGTCGAGTTGACCTTGCTGGGAGCCAAAGCTGCAACCTGCAGACCACACGCACAATGGAGCAGCAAGCGGTCAACCCACTGAGCTATTTTACCGGCTATAGCTATCAGAAAGCGAGCGACTCAAGAAACACAGAACCACGTGCTGCTGGCCACAGCCCAGGAGCCTCAATTTAAAAAAAATCTTTAAAAAAAAACTTGTTTAGGGGTAGCAAGGGATACCACAGGGGTAGCAAGGGAGACCTCAGGGGCCGCCTGGCGACCCCTAAATGACATCCATGGTGCATGTCCCTTTTAGGTACACCCTTCTGCCCACAGCCTGTAGGACACAGGGACCTGCGTACCTGGAGAGTACTGTTTGTTTAAATATGCGGGACACCCCAGCCTATTTGTGCATCGAGCGTGCAGTTAAAGTACTACAGCTCCATGTGCTAAGATGCTGGGGTTTGCTTAAATATATGTCATCCGAAGCATTGCACTTTTGGGTGCTTCGGGGGACAATATATTTAAACAAACAGCACTATCCAGATATGCAGTTCCTTGCGCCGTGCTGGCAACTGCCGGGCGTCAAAAGCGCCGCGTCGCAATATCCGGCGTCTCCCACTGCCACATGGTGAGACTTTATGACAGTAACTTCTATCCTTGGTGTCAGGACACTTGCAGGTAAACCGAGATTGCTTCGGCATCAGCGCTCTGTTAATATTTCATATGAACTAATGGATCCCCAATGTGCAATGGCAGGCGAGCCTGCTCAGTGAACCAATCAGACTGGAGGAGAAGGGTATACATCCGACGCCCGCAGTGCCCTCTAGATTCATTTTCCTCTGCAGCTGATCAAGTGAATAGATTGTGGCGCAGGCGCAGCACGCAAGCACGCAAGCAGAGTGAGTTAGGACAGTTATCCTTGGGGAAAGATTGCCTAAGTGGGCCAATGCATCCTTGAGAAGCCATGCAAGACCGCAACAGGTCTTCGATTCCCTCAGGCCTCCACCAGCAGATGCTTCCATAATTGTCCTGTAAACATTCGGAATGCCTTATCCATTCATCACTGCTCCCCTCGCGCAGGTTCTATTGGGACTAATCACCGGGATGGCGCGAGCAGCGGCCGCGATGGAACCGTCAGCTGCAGTGAGACCATCTTAATCACCAAAGAGCGGCACTCAGTACACAGTAGCTTCTTTCAGGCACCCTTTGGACCGGCAGGTGTCCCAAAAAGCATGTTTTAGTATTGCCTGAATAGCTAATAGTTGGTCAAGTAGCCAACTTGCTCCCCATTGCCCATTCCAGCAACCTCTTCTACCCCTGCACCATGCCCGTAGACCCCCAGGGCGCGTGCCCTATGTACAGCACTCTGTTGCTACCCAGCTAGGTTTGTGCTTTATAAATCCCATACATGCATTCATACAACTGTGAACGCGCCTGGTGATGGTAAACACGAAGAGTGCGCTTGGTACCAATGTGTCCAATTAAACGGAGCTGCGGAGCACTACCCACTACCTTATTATGTTATGTTATTAGGACTTGTACCGCTTACCGCTGCCATTTTGCGTGGTCTCCAGGCGCTCGGGCGGATCTGAAAAGGAAAAGGGTGGGAAAGTTAGTGGGGTTGAGGAAAACACGCAAGACAGCTTTGATATGCTGTTGTTAGCTTCAGTTCAGAAAAGCCGGTAACTGTGTGCTGGTATGATTTTGATAGATTAGCATTTGAGTGTTGTATGCAGATGTTTCTTGTGTGTGTTGGGTGTTGTGGAGGGATGATAGAGTGTTTGTAGTTTTGGTGTTTCCTGTCTGAGGTTTGTGTCAAGTCATTTATGTAATTGGTGGTGGATATCCTGAGTGTTAGAGAGTTGCAGAGTTATGAGTAGGGTTGGTTGGGATGTTTGGCTTTGTTGCGATGGATTGGTAATTTCGCATAATCTTGTTCTTGGTGTGTTCGTGGTTGACATTTGAGTGGTCCATTCTGGTGGAGTTCTCTTGCGTTGTGGTGGGTGGATTATTTATCGCTCTGAAGTTTTTCTTCAGCTCACAGTGTTAAGGCGCCATGTTCTTAATAGTTTCCTGAACTTGAGGTGATCCTCTGTTGTTCATATTACCTTTGGGAGCAGATTCCAGAGTGACACCGCTATGCAGGAAAATGCGGATCCCCAGATTTGTGTTTTGTGTACACTTTGTGTTCAAGGTGGATGTCGTTGCTGCATCTTAGTGTGCGTGTTGGTTTGTAGATGGTGATTTTCTCCTGTATGCATTCTGCTCCTTGGCTTTGGATCGGTCTGTGTCTTATGCAGAGTGTTTTGAAGAAGATTAGTTTTTTCACTGGCAGCAAATGCATGCTCAGTGCTGGTGTGATGTATTCTCTTCTTGTGAGTTTAAGGAGTTGTCTTTCAGCAGTGTTCTGCTTTCGTTGTAGCTTTCTTTAATGCCAGAAAAGAAGTTCAAGCAGTTATCAAGTTCGCATCACCTCTACACTCCAACAATGCATTCAATATTGTTTGTTTTTGATGAATAATGAAAGCTGGTTTATTTGCTGCTTTGATTGACAAACATTTATAGCTACTGGTATTTCCCAATGGAAAGTTCTTAGTTTGATAGTCACATGCCTGACCTGGAAGTAAGCCTGTCTTGGCCTTGCAGCATCGTCTCTATGTGACACATATATTTTCGTCCTTTCAGAGGAGCCTTGGTCAGTGATGTCAACTATCTGGACTGAGCCGAATTGCCGTATTTCATGACTAGAGTTCCATACCTGAAAGGCATCATAAACAACATACATGTTTGTTTCCATGTTTCTTTGACTTCTCTTGTTTTCATCCGCACATCTAGTTTTCTTAATATTTTAAATACAATTCTGTGTTGTGTGAATCTCGCATCAGAAAGCAGAGGGCCACTTTACAGAGGTTGACATTTCAAATGTAACTTGTATCCTCATCCATTGTGGCAGGGATCTGCAACCTGCGGATCGCCAGATGTTTCAACTAGTACTATTTAATAGCTATCTATCTATAGATGATCACTTAATGAAACAGAAAACGCTAGAAGGCATTGAATGGCGAAATACCAAAATCACCAAAAAAGGCCTTGGCACTGGAGGGGTGGGGGGTGAACCCATGACAGTAAAGGCAATTGCCTTCCCTGTCTAGACTTCCTTAGTGAGCAATCTTGCGCACATCTATCCAGAACCTTTGTTGGATGGTGCCTTCCAATCACCTTGGGCGACTCGCCTGCTCTTTCATGCCCTTATATTCCCTTCCCTACTCTTCACTCTCTCTCGCCGTACTTCACTAATCTCCTCCCTTACTTTGTCCCTCTTTTCTCCCTCTCTCTCCATTATCTGATATGATATGATATGGCACTTATAACGTGCCTATACACAAGTGTTTCAAGGCGCGACGAGGCAAGGGAGGGGGAACAGAGGGAAGACAGACAACGATCTTACTAGGCCAAGTGTCATTCGGATCATGCAAGTGCAAAGGATGTTCCTTTCGCTACGGTCGACCGCCATCCTGCAATTTTACTTCCTGAATCTCTCTCCACTTACACCAGCCCAGGCTGAGAAGGGCACTCATCACCTCTTGATAGGTTCAGCTTACTGCGCCTGTCACACTATGCTACTAGTTAAGGGAGCAATAGAGCACTACAATGACATCAGGACAAAACTACAAAGAAAAGCTAAAAATAAAGTTTGATCCCTGGAATGTTAACATTGGTGTGCATTTTAGAGCAAGAGCGAGAGTATTCCATATTGCTGGAGTCAGACTCGCGAAGGCGTGCATCGCCAGTGTTGGGAGTGATACCCTTGAAATTGCAAGGCTCAATCCATAGAGGACATAAGGTTATGGGAAGTTGCTTTCTGGGGGTCAATACAGTGCTCCAATGTCCTTCCAAGATCTGAATGTCAATAAGGCTAGCTTGTAATTCTCAGGTAAAATAACCGTCAGGCAGTGTGGCTTGTGCAAGATGGAGTATTGCTTCTCTAAGTGCGAAACATGTTTCAACATTTGGACAGCAGGTGGAGTTTCTGTATTACACAAAGGAGGTATTTGGCCATCATTACAACTCTACCGTCTGGAAAAAAGTGTGTTTTTTCCGTATACTGACCCTTTTCCAGACCGGCAGAGTACAAGTTTGCTGGTAGGGGTTACCTGACTTAACTACAGCCAAGAGCTGGAGGTAAACCAGGCCCCCACCGGCAAAGAACAGCCAGTATTTCCAGCACCGGTAATACTCCATGGGGGAATTGATGGTATTACTGCTACCTGGAATGTCCGGTCATTCTGGGTTATCAGGGGGAAGGAACAGTAATTCGTTTGGTGGTATCCCACCAGTATTACTGGTGGGATACCACCAAACTGGTAATGAAGGCCAATGTGTAAATCCTCTTAGGGTTAAAAAAAAAGCCTGTCTTTTCACCTTATTTTACGGTGTCTGTATTTTAAGGTTTCTGGAGGCGGATGGGGGGATCGAGCGGCAATACTGTTTTCTTCTCCTCTGCCTCCTAAACCAACCTGATCAAAGCCAGTGGATTCTAAGGAAATCGATTGTAAATGCTGGGTGGCATGTGCAAATGGCAGGTGGCATCTTCACAATCTGTATTATGAAGTGCAAAAGAAAACTATTGATCCTCGAATAGATTTCCTATGAATTCGGTGAGTACTGGTGTTTTCACTCTCAGTCTACTTTTTATAGCTACATTTGGGCTCTTAATAGCACCTGTTGGGGGAAACCAGAGGCATAGGATGGACGTCAATTAAACAAGTCTCTGTTACAAAATCTTCAGGCCGAATTCATGTGTTTACTTTGCATTTAATTTTTTTTTAAAGCGGGGATTTAAGGTGTTTTTATGCTAATTTGAAATAGTTTCCTAAGACATTTTCAATCTCTGCATATTGTTGTTAACAGTTTTGTCAAAACCATGACCATCTCGTCACAAATCTCTTTCGCCCTGATGAAGTCTTGGCCTGCAAATCTCTTTGGCCAATAAGAAGCCACAACTAGAGTAGGTGATCACCAATGAATGATTACAATTTTTTCAGCCTGTTTGTGTTCAATACAGCTCGCGGATAGAGGCAGATTCAGTTACACTATCTATCTACTTTAATCTTGCCTAAAATATTAATACTCATATGGCAGAAAAGAATGACCTGCCTATGCAGTCCTAGTTGTACGACTCATTCGGTCCCATGGTTTAGTGATTCTTCATCTTCTGGGGTTATTGTCTTGGGAGGACAGCTCAGGGGCAACGTAGTTGCCTTGGAAGCAAGACGACGTGGAGCAACACATGTTTGATTTCCCTGGTCCGCATTTAGAAGCCTCTGGGTTTTAAGCATGTTATAAATATCCAATTACAACTGCATTGTACCCTGTACTTTATTTGTCACTGGTCTTTGGTGATGGTAGCACTCATGTTTTTTTATAGATTTAAAATTATGTCCCAGCAGGGCCTCTTTTCAGATTTTGTTTCAATTATTTTATTCATATGCACTCTCTGCGCAACACTGTAATTTTGTTCTATTTAGAACATGTATTTTTTGAATTTTTGCATTGCTGTGTCAAATCATTAAATATATATTCTTTTGAAAAGGTTGCTCTAATTTTGTTTCTTGATTAAGTCTTAATGATTCACAAGGACCTTGTTCTTTACTTGTTGGTTATAGATCCCACTTCTTTGGTCCATGCAAATAATTGTGGTTTTCCTCCCTTATGTTATGTATATTTTGTATTTAGATTGCATTTTCAGGTACTGTATATGTTTTGAATTTGGACTGCATTTTCAGGTATTGCATATGTTTTGTATTTAGGCTTCGTTTTCAGGTACTGCATAGGTTTTGTAGTTAGACTTCATTTTCAGGAAGTGCATATGTTTTGAATTTAGGTGGGTTTTTCGGGTACTGCATATGTTTTGAATGTAGGTGATTTTTTTAGGTACTGTATGTGTTTTGTATTTAGACTGCATTTTCAAGTACTGCATATGTTTTGCATTTAGACTTCATTATTCAGGAACTGCATATGTTTTGCAGCAAGACTTCATTTTCAGAAACTGCATATGTTTTGAATTTAGGTGGTTTTTCGGGTACTGCATATGTTTTGAATGTAGGTGATTTTTTTAGGTACTGTATATGTTTTGAATTTGGACTGCATTTTCAGGTATTGCATATGTTTTGTATTAAGGCTTTGTTTTCAGGTACTGCATAGGTTTTGTAGTTAGACTTCATTTTCAGGAAGTGCATATGTTTTGAATTTAGGTGGGTTTTTCGGGTACTGCATATGTTTTGAATGTAGGTGATTTTTTTAGGTACTGTATATGTTTTGTATTTAGACTGCATTTTCAAGTACTGCTTATGTTTTGCATTTAGACTTCATTATTCAGGAACTGCATATGTTTTGCAGCAAGACTTCATTTTCAGAAACTGCATATGTTTTGAATTTAGGTGGTTTTTCGGGTACTGCATATGTTTTGAATGTAGGTGATTTTTTTAGGTACTGTATATGTTTTGTATTTAGACTGCATTTTCAAGTACTGCTTATGTTTTGCATTTAGACTTCATTATTCAGGAACTGCATATGTTTTGCAGCAAGACTTCATTTTCAGAAACTGCATATGTTTTGAATTTAGGTGGTTTTTCGGGTACTGCATATGTTTTGAATGTAGGTGATTTTTTTAGGTACTGTATATGTTTTGTATTTAGAATGCATTTTCAAGTACTGCATATGTTTTGCATTTAGACTTCATTATTCAGGTACTGCACATGTTTGACACCTGCCTTCACATTGCACCTACATCTCTCGCACTCGCCTAAGCATTCACACAGACCACCAGCATGTTGGCAGCCCCCCTTCTTTACTAAAGCCACTGGTAGCATCCTCCACCATGCCCACTAATTCACAGAGTAGGATGGAAAAAACGCACTTCAAAAATCAGATCTCTTCTCCCCCTTTGCCCCTTTCTATCACAGCCCCCCTCAACTCTCCCACCTGTCCCCATGCACACTCATCACGCACACCCCTCTCCTCCTTCAACCCTGACCTTTCCAGCTTTCCCTCTTGTGCCCTTCTTTCATCCCCATCCCATCCCTCCTCACTCCCATTTCTCTTCCCTGAGCATAGCGTGAGCTGCCCTGGCAAACACATCTACTTGAACAACCCCTCCTACACTTTCACACACACCACTGGCTACCAGACACTGCCCCAAACACAAAGACCACCCGACCACATGATAACTCCTCCTTTATCCCCCCTCTACTACCTCCGGGACCCCACCCTAACCCCCCTCACTTACCCTCCCTCTCTCGGCCACTACTCCGAAACCTGTCTTTTTTAATTTTTTTATTTGTTTTGATCAAATTAGATCTTAAAAAAAAAAAAACAACTTATTGCCAATTTAAAATCAACATTGAATTTATAGTTCTTTTTTACAGTTCTACCAATCAGAAGACATACCTTTAAAAGAATGAAAGAGAGAAAGCAAACAAAAGAAAAAGAAAACCTTCATTTCCCTGAAAAACCGGCACCTCCTCCTCAGTTATTAAATTCTACCACTAAGTTGAACCAGTTTTCCTTAAAAAAACATTAATCCCAGTCTGCCAAACACATGTTTGGATCAGGCCAAGTTTTAAGAGAACCAAACCCACTGCAATCGTCAAGGCGGTGTTTTGCCCCGAGATCAAACCATTCCAAAAATTCTCTGAATGCAAGCATTCCAATCTATGGACAAATTTCCCAAAGTACAGGACTCTGGTTTCCCAGGTTCCTTCACATTATAAAAGCAAATGGTGCAGGTTTTGCTTATTTTGGTTTACACATATTTAAAAAAAACGATATTAAATTCTGACTTTGCCTTCTGATGTTTAAGATCTCGCCTTTGTGAATTAGATTTAGGTGCGCCCTAAGAAAGACAGATCTTGATTCACTGCTTGTATGTTTTAGCAGATATGTAGGCAGTTCTCCCAGTTTTTTTTCCACTACTAGAAAACTGTTCTTTGGTTTTACAAGCCTCATTTCCAGCCCTGTTTTAATCCAATCCATTATTTCAAGTTCTTTCTTCACTTTCGTGGGATTCTCTTTTAGAGTTGCTACCGATGTGTCTGCTCCTGCCAAATTGCTTTTAGCTTTCATATCCAACTGCTGAAGAATCTTGGATCTGTCCATTTGAAGATGATACTTGAAAACTTCATAGAGGGAATTTTTTTGCGGGATTATCATTAGCCTGTATAAAGATAGCAATCTCCAGGCTACTTGTTGCTGCAATGATTTCAGGCCAAGTTCAAACCTTAGGACCTGCATAGGAAGACAACTAGGCAGTCCCAAGGAGCTCTTCCAAATCGGACCTTCTACTTTTAGCCAGTCTATGTCCCAAAGCTTTGGTTGGAACTGCAGTCCGTACAATATTACTGGAACTACTTTGGCGTTGGCGCTATAGTACTTTATTAATGGTTTGATTGAGAATTTGCACAGCTCAAAGAAGATCTTTTTCATCTGAGGTATTATTTTCTCAACCTTGGATCTTATTTCTAGTTCCACCTTGCTAACTGAAGGTGAAGCAAACAACGTGTAGCCCAAGTAGACTAATTCATCTACCCTTATGATCACTTCACCTTCAAAAAACCATTTACCAAAGTTAATTTGCTTTTTCGGGTGTTTGAGCACCAACATTTTTTACTTCTTTGGATTTACTTGTAGACCGTTAAGTTTGGTATATTCACTTAGACCATTCAATAAGTGCTGCAAGCCTATTGCTGTCCTGTCAATCAGGACGATGCCGTCTGCATAGGCTAGCCAATGAACCTTAGTAGAGTTGAATTTGGGACTTGCCATGGTCCAATTTTGAAGAAAATCACCCAGATCCGCCAAATAAAGGTTGAAGAAAAATGGGGATCCCATGCACCCCTGTCGCACTCCTTGCTCCACACTGATTTTATTTGTAAGATGACCAGCCTCATCTAATCTAACCATGAGCAAGGTGTTTTTGTGAAGCTCAATTAATATAGCCAGGAGCTTGCTTGGGAGACCCCACCTCCTCAATTTAGCCCATAGTTTCTCCCTATTTACCAGGTCAAAAGCTCTGGAGAGGTCTACCCATGCTCCATATATCAGGCCCTCTCTATAATATTTCGAGTGTTCTGCTAAGAGACTCAGGGTGATGCGTTTTAATGTTGTCGACATTCCTCGTCTGAATCCCGTTTGAAATTTAGAAATGATATTATATGATTCGGCCCAATCCTCTAGCTCTAACAAGAGGATCCACATAAAAATCTTACTTTCAATATCCAAGAGCGCAATTGGCCTATAGTTTTCAGTCTGGGATCTATCTCCCCCTTATAGAAAGGTATTATAAACGCTTGTTTCCAGGAAGGAGGAAAGGATTTTGACTCTAGTATTTCCCTATAAAGGGTATCAAGAAGGCTCGCCCATGGCTTTACATTGTTCTTCAAAACCTGATATGTTAACCCATTTGGTCCCGCTGCCTTTGATGATGAGGCGCTCGTAATCACTTCTTATACTAGTTTTATGTCAAAATCAAGTTCCCACTTGACGTCCTCCTGATATTCTTCCAGTGTGGTAGACATGTTTTTAAAGTTTTTTGTCCGAAATCTGTCCTCTCCCTCTTTAACACCCCTTCAAATTCCCCCACTCCTGCCCCACTTCAACCTTCCCCACCCCACTCCCAAACCCTACTCTCGCCATTTCACTCTTCCACCCACAATCAATCACCCGAACTCCCTCAACATCCTTCTCTCCCACTCCCTCCAAATCCTACCCAGACATGGCTTTCCACCCCTTGCCAAACAGATACCTTACCCTCTAACCCACGTTAAGGAGTCATCCCTCATGGGCACTGTTCCCCGATAGACCCAGACAGTCCTCGTCCCACCCTACCCCTCCATTGGGACCCCTCCACAAAACCCACCACCTTTATTCCAAGACCTCTCCCCTCCTGCTCCCAACCCCTTCCTCTCACCATATCTTTCCCTCCTTTCTGTCCCAACCTGCTCTATTACATCCTCATCAATGCCAGATCTGTGGCCAAAAACAAAAACATAATGTTTGACTTTATCTCTGATGAAAACCCAGATATCCTCTTTATCACTGAAACCTGGCTCTCTGATGACTTTGAACCGATCGCATATGAGGTCTTCCCATTCGGAAACTTGCTAGTCATGAACTGCAGATCTAGCAGAGCCGGAGGACTTGCCATCATCTACCCACAACACCTCACTGTCTCACACACTGAGAAACAACCCTGTAACTCTGACTGCGAATCACTACTAGTGAAATTACAACTCACCTCCTCCTTCACTCACAGTTTCCTACTCCTCTACAGACCCCCTATCTACAGTGAAAACTTTGTCAACTCTTTTAATGCCTCATCTTCAGCCATCCCCATAGCAAACCCCTCGCTCACTTTGCTAGGAGAACTCAACATTTGGTTTGATAGCCAATCCAGCCCCATGACACACCAATTCCTTGATAACATGGAAGCACTTAACATGTCCAAAATGATATCACACTCCACCCACATAGCAGGAAACACCCTCAATGCTGTATTCAGTTCTTCTGATTTGATCACCACTCGTCCATTCCTTTGGACCGATCACTAGGCCAACTTCTTGAACATCACTACCACCTCTCCCTTACCCTCATGTCTCACCAGTCACAGCCAGCCCTCCCTGTACGCCTTTGGAACAAGTTCATCATAAACCCTGACCCAGTCCACTCCACCCAACACTCCCTCCCTATCTTCTCCATCCACAAAGATCCTCTCTCCATCGCCCTTTTTGACCATTGGCTCTCTAGCACCCTCCCTCTGCTCACTCCGATTAGTTCTGCCTCCAAGAGAAGAGGCCCAATCCCCAAATGGTTCACCTCCTCCCTCAAATTCCTCAAAACTCTTAAGCACCACCTGGAATGAACCTGGCGGACAGACGTTATTCTCTAAAACAGAGCCCATTCTGCCAAACTAACTAGAGAGTATAGGATGGAAATCAGGAAAGCCAAACGATCCTTCTACGGGAACCAAATGGCCAACTCCCAAAAGCCTAGCAGGGAAACCCATAGGATCATCATAGAATTCAAGGCTCCAAGCTGCTCCTCCCCCCACCTCCCACATCTCCCAAGCACTCTGTGATACCCTGTGAGACCACTTCTATAACAGTGCCATTGGTTGACACCGCTCCATCACCACCATATTAGCAACATCTGTTCCCACAACCCTCTTTTCTCCCAGCGACTCCCTCCCCGTTCTGGCACAACTGGTCCTCTCATCTTTCATGAGCATCTCCCACACAGATTTCCTGAAACCTCTATGCCAAAGCCGACCATGTGGATCCCTGAACGACGCATGCCCCCCTCTCTCTTGAAGAACATTCTATCTCAACGTGTGTAGGCAGTATTGCGAGAGACTTGATTAAACATTCCCTGATTTCAGGCACTTTACCCCCAGCACTCAAAACCTGACACATTAAACCCCTACTAAAAAAGCACACCCTCGACCCTCTCATCCCTGCTAACTACCATCCAATGTCTAGTACCTGTTTCAATGCCAAACTCCTAGACTGCATGGCGTACACTCAGCTCTCCCTCTATACAGAATCCAATTCCCTTCTTGACCCAGCACAATTGGAATTCAGTCGCCTCCGAAGACAGTAACCCCACTCGGCTCTATCTGGGATGACGTGCAAAGAACGGCAGACACAGAAGGTTGTGCTGCACTCACCCTCCTTGACCTTTCAACAGCATTTGACACTATAGACCACTCCATCCTCACAGACTCCACTCTCTGGGCATCACAGATTCTGCCCTCAGATGGATCTCTTCCTTCCTCTCAGACTGTTCTCCAGTCACTTTCATAGTCACCCTCCTCCCCACTTTATTCTCCCCACCCTGCCCCTAAGGGATTCCCCCAGGCGTCCCCTCTTTCCACCCTCCTCTTCAGCCTCTACCCAAGCCCCCTCCCTGCACTCATCCACTCTCATGACCTACCTTGCTACAATTACGCCAACGACACCCACATCATTTTCAAGATCCCCAAAACAACTTCCTCCCCCACCCTGATCTCTCCTCCGGCATCTTGACAGTCGACCATTGGATGATGGCCAACCACCTTCTCCTCAACCCTGGCAAAACCAAAATCACGATCTGTGGTAGTACCTCTTTCTACCCCCAAACCTCTACCTGGCCAGACTCATTAGGACCCCCACCAGCAGCATCCAAGTCAGTGAAAAAACGGGGATGCACCTTGGACTCTGATCTAAGTCTTTCTCACCACATCAACACTGTATCTAGAACATGTCATTTTCACCAATGTAACCTCCTGGTTATCATTCTCTGCCACCTGGACTATGCTAACTCACTCTATCTGGGCGCACCCTGCCTACCAAAACTCCAGCGGGTCTAAAACTTGGCAGCCAGACTCCTCCTTGTCCTCTCACCCAGAGAACACATGTCTCCTGCCCTTAAAGTGCTTCACTGGCTTCCCGTCAGCCGAAGGGCAACTTACAAAACCATGTTCATTGCACACCGTGACCTACACAAGACAGGCCCAGAATTCCTACCAGACAAACTTACATGGTACCAACCCCCAGAAACCTTAGATAAGGCTCTGCACACCTCCTGGTCATCCCACTTTCAATCAATTCTGCCAGAGTTGGAGGATACTCATTTTCTGTCCAGGCTCCCACCCTCTGGAACTCCCTTCTACTAAGCATACACTTCGATGAGCAATACCTATCCTTCCGGAAGGCCCTCAAAACAGGGCTATTCCCCGCAGCAACCGGAGGACTGCTCCCTTCTCACACCTCATCCCATATCACCTGGGCAGTGACTGTGCTCAGAGACAATTAAAGCTCCCAAGGGCAGCTCCCATCCCCCATCTGTCCCTGTTTTCATACGTGGATGGCTGATGGAACTCCCTACAGCTACAACCTAGGTAAGGTTGTATGGGCGGGGAGTACATCCATCACTGTACTCCGATATAACCCTGTCACTTCTACACTACTACCACCTGATCCTAACATGGCATTGATCTTTCACTGAACACTCTCTAGCCAACCAATTGTGTTGAACTTAGAAGGAATGCTTGGGTCGCCAAGACATTGCACATGGAAGTCATTTGAGGGTGAATTGGATATAGCAGCTTGAGGTGTCCATAAGGGTGGCCATTGTCTAGCACTCAGAGGAACCGTGGGAGTGGCTAAGGTGCTATACTTGTTGAGGTGTTGGGTAACGTATTGCATTCCAGATGAAATATGTGGGCGGACATGTACTGCATTTGTTGGGAAGGGTAGGTAAGTAGTATGTTGCGCCCGGAGGAACTGTGAACGTAGCCAATTTGAAGGTAGAATGTAGCCCATGTACTAAATCTAGGTGAATGTAGAATGTAGCCAAGATATTGATCCTAGATGAATGCAAAATGTCACCAGTATATTGTAGAGGGCTTAGGCGTGGGGGAATTGTAATGGCAGCTAATGTGAAGGTAGGATGTAGCATATGTACTAAACCTAGATGAATGTAGAATGTAGCCTATTATTGACCTTTAGGTGAATGCAGAATGTAGCCAATGAAGTTCATCTAGATGAATGTAGAATGTAGCCAATATATGGAATCCATGGAATGTAGAATGTTGCCAAGGCATTGAATCCAGGTGAATGTAGGATGGACCCAAAGTACTGTATTCTAGGTGAATGTAGAATGCACCCTATGTACTGAATCTAGGGGAAGGTAGAATGTAGCCTATGTACTAAATCTAGGTGATTGCAGATTGTAGCCAATATACTGATTCTAGGTTAAGCTAGGATGCACAAATGTATCAAATCTAGGCAAATAGACAGTGTAGCCTATGGAATGACCCTAGATTAACCATATTACACCTGGCTGCATGCAGTAGGTAGCAACTAATCTTCATCAACGTAGACTCTCTAGAATAGGGTGAATGGTAGGAACTAAGGCATTCTTTAAAGTATAGCCAACGTATTAAATCTGTTGCACTCCATGCTTATGGGACTTCAACCTCAGGCACGAACACAGTCCCGCATGCATTCGAGCCATACACCAGACTAAACACGAAGGACAACATCTCTGCCATCGAATGCAGCTTTGTCCTATGACAAAAAATGTGGTGTAACTGGACACAGAACGAGTTCTGACACTTACACAGTCCCCTGACCTCCTCTCAGCATCCATCCACATGCCTGACCTTCAGTCTCAGGAGGATAGCTCAGGAGCAACGTGCTCGCCTTGGAAACAAGATGACACGGCGCACCATAGTTACGATCCCCGGGTCCGTGCTCAGAAACCTCTGGGTATTAAGCACGTTATAAATAACCTATCATATGATGGGTAGTTTACTGGGGCTTGTCCATCTCACCTACTCCCTACTTTGTCCAAATGCACACGCATTAAAAATCTCTCGATAACTGCTCCCATACTTTGGACATCGGTCTCCCGAGGGCATCCCGCCACAACCACGCTGAAGCCATACTAATGGGATAAAGGTGGTATATAAATGACAAACTACAACATAGCTGCCAACTGGCTCACAATGTGCTGGTCTGCCCCACAACTCGTAGGCCCTAAATGCGAGTTGCAAAGACTCCCTTTAGACCAGTCAGCGAGAATCTACGCTTGACTGAGAACCGCCTTCACTGAGAAAGAATATTCTTTTGTGAGGCTCGCACACCCTGCTCTGTGCCTTTAAATAAACACACCAACCCTTCAGAGCACACGGAGCAGCGGGAAAGGAACAATAGCACAGGTGCACCACTTAAGCTTGAATGGAAAGTGTTTGCCGCATGCAGCGCGTGTCACTGTTCAGCCTTTGGCTTGATGTTCTTTCCCATGTACCCGTTTTGCATCAAATTGTCTTCTTTACCTCAGACACCTTAAAAACAACACTTTGCATTATGTTTTTACATTAAAAAAAAACAACTTTGAAAGACAGGAAATGCAAAAGAGCTTTCGATCCAAGAAAAGCAGCAACAGGCATGTGCCACGGCCGCCACAATGCTACATTGTCCTATTTCAGATCCAGCGTTTCTGTGTTTGGGGACCTCACTGGACTGTGGGGGGTTTCGCATTAGCACCTGCACGCTCCACATGGGCGTTTTCTTTATTCCGGGACCAGCTAAAAATATGAATAACAAGCAAAACGCACGTGCTTCAAATCCACAACATCTTCCACTTAAAAGAGTAACGTCGTACGTCATTAAAAAAAACACACACACAATAAAGTCACCACTAGGGGCACCTTAGGGTACAGTAACAAGCCTGAGAAATTAGACTTGCCCAAGCCATGAAGCTGTTTCCTGCAGTGAATCTTTGCAGCTTCAAAGCAAACGCTAGAATGACTGACATTCTCGAGCGGTGGCAGAGTCCCATCTGAAAGTAAACACCACACGGTGGAAAACATTGCTGAACATTAAATTTCTCACTGGTGGCTGTATCAGAAAGAACGAATACATAATAAACAAATAAAGACAGAAATATGCCTTCTTTGCTTTCTGTCTCTAAGGGGGGGGGGGGGGGAGGCAGGATTGCTGAGGGACCCGGGAGCAGGGTGGTGCTATGAAGTGGAACACCTGTTTGGCCCTGGAGGCTTCCTGATGTCTGGGTCCCTGATGGCTGACAAAAATGCAAGTTGCCTGTCATATTCTTTTCTGCAGTTTTACCAGACCCTCGAAGGAAACAAGCGGCTGTTGGGTGGGCTTCCCATTAGAACCTAAAACGTACGTTAATACAGCCTTTGGGTGCTGAAAAGAGGGTAGTGCCGCCCCTCAGAATTGCCATTTATGCGTATCTAGGAAATGGAAAGCGCCCCGGTTCATTTATTACGCCACATACTAGTGAAAAGGTTATCAGCCATGGGCTGGCTTTCCCCTTCCTCTTCATCACATGTCCCGGGGTCAAAGAGGCAAAAGGCTGTGGGTATTGTGAAATGTCTACTGCCCTGCGGCAGTACATAGATGAGTAGTGGTTTACAAACTCCTACTCAGCCCCACCCTACTGCTTAAGCAATAAGCCCCGAGCAGAGGGGGAATTACCACCTCAGGTAATGCCCCGGGGTCCTAAAGTGGTAATGCCCCCTCTTCAAGGGGCTTATTGCTATTAGTACCCCGGCCCGTAAGACAGGCGTACTATAAGCATTTTTTTTCTGCTCCGAAGCGATCCAACGTTTCGGACCAGAAAAAATAGTACAAAAAATGGCCACCGGCAGCCATTGAAATCAATACAAAAAAGTAAAAAAACAAAATGGCCACCATGGAAATGGAAAAGGGACTACATGCAGTCCCTTCTCGCTTTCTATGGGGCCATTAAAGAAAAGGAAAAAATATAAACAAAAAAATGGCCACCATGGAAAGGAGAAAGGGCTATTTGTAGTCCCTTTTACCTTTCCATGGCGGCGTGTGGCAGATCGGGAGTGGACACACTGGAGAAAGAAGTGTTTCCAGCGCGTCCACTCCCAAAGAGGAGCACAAAAAACAGGTAAGTGGAGGGAAGAGGGAGGGAGAAATCTGTGGAGGGGTTGGGGCGGGGGGGCAGAACACTTACCTCATTCCCTGGCAGGGGAAGATAGTGGCCTCCAGCTGTGAGGCCACTCGAAATGGGGAGATTACCGCTGGTAATTTCCCCCTTTCAGATCCTTCTCATTGGCTGAGAGGCTGCCGCACCCCTCGCCGGATACTAATAAACCATCAGTAATCACTGTCAAAAAAGGTGGCACGTGCAGAACACAAATAGCACACCAGGGTAAGAAATTGGAGGGAGCTGGGAGTTATTTGGATCCTGCTTGTAATTTAGGAGGTGCCTAGTTATCTTCACACAAACAGCTACAAGGAGCTTATTTTGGCTTTCCAGGGCAATTAGTGCCATAGAAGCAGATCTGAATTATTTTTGGCAATGCATATATAGGAAAGTGAAGGACTCGCTCAGTGAAAAGCTGTTTAAAGCACAATGGAACATATATAATAGACAAACATTTAGAGTTTGTCTCTCTGTGCAAGCTAGATTAAAGTATGTTCAAGCTCCTCTGTGCCCGCAGGGTTCTCTTGCCTACTGGGTGATGTCTGATGCCCAGGAGCAGCGTTTAGCTCATGATCATGAAACCCTAATTTCAATCCTTAATCTCTTCAAAGTACCATGGGCCGAGGACAGGCTATACTCCTCAGGAGGTTTGTGCAGTAGTGAAAGTGTGCGGGAGCGGTAGGGAGCGGTGCTCGTCTACTTAAAAAAAAAAGCTTTACTCTTCCTATAATTTTATTTAAAAAGAGACTGTTCCATAATGGATTTGTTTTAAAATAAAAGTGTAGGAAGATGCTGAAACTTGCACTGCAGTGCACTGCACTGAACACTCCCTTAAACAACATATGTGTTTGGGGGTTTGGATTGCGTGTGGGAGGAGGTGTGGTGATGGGGTTTGTGGGGAACGGGGGCAGGTGAACAGGGAACATGATAAGATAAAATATTATGATATGGCATTTATAACGTGTCTATACACAAGTGTTTCAAGGCGCAATGAGGCAAGGGAGTGGCAACAGTGGGAAGACAAAGGCAACGATCTTACGAGGCCAGGTGACATTGAGATTGCGCAAGTGCAGGGGAGGGGGAAATGGAAAGTGCGGGGGAGGGCGGCAGTCCAATACATAGGATCAACAGTAAGAATAAATCAAATAAATAAAAACAATTGGTCAAAGTGCGGCCAGCTAGTGGCAAGTGCATGGGTAAGTGCAGACATCAAGTGTCAAGAGCTGGGGGGACAGTAGGGATACAGAAACAGCCCCCAAGTGCAGGGGTTGCCCAGGAGGCATTGGAGGTGTGTAGGTGTGCAGCTGGCTGGGGAGGGGACCTGGGCCCGAGATCAGAGGGATAGCCAGGTTACGAGTGCAGTCTCAGCCAGGAGTTCAGCAGGGGAGAGGAGGAGAGAAAGAAGAAGCAAAGATGAAGGTCTTGAGGTGCTTCTGGAACCCGAGATGGTTCTCCTCAAGTTTCAGGGAGGCAGGGAGGCTGTTCCAGAGGCGGCCCCAGCCGAAGAAAGAGATCTACCACTAACTCGTTGCTTGGAGAAGCGACTGACCCTGAGGGAGTTGGCGGCGGATGAGCGAAGAGGACTGGACTGGAAGGAGCTTAGAAACAGGCGATGTGTAGATCATCACGGTTCAAGGTGTCTCAACGCATTGATTCAACTGCAGTGGTGAGCGGGCTCGACTTGGTCCAACATGCAATGTGATTCTGCAGGAGTGTTTGTCTCGATGTATATCGAAAATGGGCAGGGGATGGTCGAGTCAGTAGATCGAAATCGCTTGAAGAGGTTCAAGAGCATGGAATGTCAAATGCAGCGCATTTTGGATCTTGCAGTGACTTGCATATGACGTGAGAGTGTTTGAGTCAGTTTAACAGTGATTTGAGGGCTTAATCGCAGCCCAAGGCAGCCCCATTTGATCCTGGGTTTGTGCTAGGCCCTGTCCAGGTTCTCAGAGGAAAGGTAAGTCCTTCCTATACCCTTTCTAGCTAGTAAGGTTGCCAGATTACACGTACAACTGTGCCACTTCCAGTAGGCAGAGTCCTGGGTACCAGTGTTTAGGCCTTGTCCAACAGTAGGTCACTCCAAATGTACTGTTGAAGTGCCTGAGGAAAGTCATGCTCCTTCATTCCAATAGCAGTGGAATTGGGGAAGACATATATCCCAATAAGATTCCAGTAAAAACCTTCTTCTCCCTGAATCCAAAGAGGATTCAACAAAGGGTAGCTGATCTCACCCCTGGTCCATTTGACACCTTCTGTAAGGGTAGGGTGGCCAGATGACCCTGTTTTGCCTGGACCGGGGCCCTCATCCACCCCCAAACCCCAGTCCTGAGAGTTTTTTATTTTATAATTTAAAAAACCAATCCGCTTTTGGGGAAAGAGAGGGTGACAGTCCTGGTTTCAGGGCAAAGGGTGACAATTTAATTTAATAGGCAACAATTATAAACATTATTGTACTGTCACAATTTTGACATTACAATATGGGCTGGAACCGCTGACCGTTTAGATACCAGCCACATGCATCAACTGATTGCACCACAGAGACCAGTTTAGAAGCCCTAAACAGCAAGGACTGTAAAATAAATCAGAGAAAGAGCTCATTTTTTATTAATATTTTCAACAGTCGTAACCACACCATTTACATGCAGGAGCAGGGATGGAAATACTGTTGGATCCCAGGTGCGGCGGGTTGATGGATAGCAGGCACTGTGAGATTTGAGAGGGGGGCAGCCCTTCTTTTACGTTGTTGGCCATCGCAGTTTTTCATCTTGAAAATCTGGTCACCCCAAATAAGGGGCCAATCTCAACTCCTATAACACGAGGTTTTGCCGTGTGATGTCAGCTCCCAGAGTGCCCTAAATGAAGAAAGTTGGGAGTGGGCACAAGGAAGAGTGGTGCCTAAACATTTACAAAATGGTGGGACCCTACCTCTGAGGAAATGTCCTTTCCTAAAATCCAATATACTCCACCTACGGTCATGTATGCTTGATCAAAGAGACTCCAGTATTTATAGCCGGGTATGAATTCCCCATTCAGCTGCCATGGCTTCGTTTGAAGCACTGATTCCCACCCTACTCCGTGTGGGTATATCCGTAGAAAACAAAGGGATCCCTCCGAATGGGCGCAGCACCCTGTTGTGTGGGAACCTGAGCTATAGACAGTAATACACAAATGCTCTGACAACTGTAGGAGTCACTGGAAACCAGTTGACAATAAAATTATATCAGATGGTCTTGGCAATGCATTTCCTCAGACGCCACTGTATCAAACAGAACATAACTTTGTATTTATATTTAACCAAACTACCATTAGGTCTTGGGGGATACAGAGTTATAGATCATTGAAATAGCTTGGATTCCAATAGGCTGTTTCAGGAATGGACATGCTACTCTAGGGTTGCCATGTTGCCAAGCCACATGGCAGTTGCTGAGATAAAGTAGAAAGGGTCTAGCAAAGAGAACACGTGTGACCTATACTTTTCATTCACTTTTATTAATTGTTTGTGTTTTAAATTAAAACCTTTACAATATCAAATCACTTTACAGTATCAAAACATTTTAGTTCATACAGTAAAATGTTAATTATTAAATGTTAAAGTTAAAACATTATACTTAACGCACACAGTACAACAAAATGGTTTTAAAACACAATTTTCACAAAATGTTTTTGCATTTCTAAAAATCCTCCAAAAAGAAATCGTCAGTCTAAAAAGGAGTAATTATATGTGTAAACAAGTCACTGAGCAGGAATAGGTACAAAATATTGACGTATGATAGATCTCACATTTGTAAAAATTGAACTACATCTATAGACATAGAAACAGACCAGCCTCCCAACATATACACCCAAAGATTCTCACCATCTACTGCAGCCATATTATGGTCACATTTTGCAAAGAGCCAGATCCGATACGCGGTCAGGCCTGGGCATTGCAATAAGAGGTGTTTTAGATCTTCCATAATCCTAAAATCTTTACTAAATCTGCAGTAACCCAAACATTTAGGAAAACCCCTGCAAATACAGGTGATTTTGTTTGTGGTTATCGCATGCATACGAAATCTCATGAACATGTTACATCCCTCGTGATCTCGACATGTCTGAGCATAGATCTGTGCCACCCCATACTTTTTGCATGCAGAGAGCTTGCTCAAGTACAAACGATGTTCCCCTATCGGGTTCCATCTAGAGATCCAATAATTCTGCAGGATTCACATTTTTGCACGTGTGGGATCTTGAACCAACAAACTTACCTTTACTTCATGCTTCAGAATTGTTCCCACACAGTGATCTAAAACAACTTTTACAGGAAGGCCCGCTATCTCTCTTGATTCTTTTCCTAAGCAGTTATACAGAGTTTCTGAGGAGGAGGGTAGCATTTTCCGAAACAGTGACAAACATCGCCACAGAATAATACTTTGCAGAGAGGAACGACCCATATCGTAATGCGTAACTTCCATTGGAATACATTGTGGAAGGAAAAATAGCACTTTCCTCCAAATTAAGGATTCATGGTATGTCACCACCTTAGACAGCCAGGAAGGTAGTGCCTCCAATCCATATACCAATTTAGGAATTACTTTTCCCCTATAAAAATGTATTACCGGTAAGAACAAAAATTAACCAAATTTACAATCTATTGCCCTCATTTGTGCTGCAAGAAGAAGGGATTTTTTTAACCATACTTGAAGAAGTGTTTTGCTAAGGTGAGCTATGATGGGCACATCTAAATCTAATATTGATGTTGTTATTCCCAATAGACTAGAAATGATGATATTTGTTCTGTTTCTTATGATATGATATGATATGATATGGTATTTGTAACGCGCCTATACACAAGTGTTTCAAGGCGCGAAAAATTTGCAAAATTTAACAACATTGGTCTTGAATGGAATCATTTTTAAATAGTTCGTTTTCATATGGTTTTTAAAAACATCCAAAAGACGCTGAAGTCCTATAGGTGTCCTATCGAAAATGATAAAATCATCAGCATAAGCTGTCCAAACAATGCCGATTTTCCCCAAATTTGGGCTCACAAATGCTGCCTTCTCGAGGGTCTCTCCGATGTCTGCCACGTATAATTTCTCTCGACTTGATTCCATCTACATTGAGTCTAACCTGCATGGAATTATCCATATGTAGATGTATAGGGATAATAAAGGGTTGTTTTCCACAAGGACAGAGTTCTCTTCACAATAGCTGCCATTTGTAGCTAGACTTTACACTAGCAGAAGTGCTTAGCCGTCATATACTGTTATATACCCGATGTCGAGTTGCGCTGGATATCAGGTGGAGAAGATTCTCCTTGTAGGCATGTGGGGCTAGCTAAAGAATCACCTAATGTTGGCTAGGAGGAGGTGGAAAGTGGGTACGTGACATCACCACACAGATAATCCTTCTTGAGCCCCCCTTTCAAAAGTTGGCATTCAAGCCAATATAGTCAAGATGCGTCACCAGAAAAGCAAACTTGTACCCAATCATAACTTCGGGTTACATTAAAACAAAAGCCTTCAGTGGCATTGATCAAGAGTTTAAGGAATGTCAGGGATGACGAGACAGATCCGCAAGGTCTGGGCTGAAGCTACCCTACATACGGGCTGGGGAGGCAGGCCCACGCTGGACAAACCCCTCTGGAATAACACAGGCGTCCCTGAAATACTCAAGATGGGATATTTTGTTAAGTGGGAGGAGCTTGGGATACGGACCATGGCAAAGGTTGTGAAAGAGGGGCACATAATACCATTCACTGACATGCAATACAAGTTTGCATTGCTCCCTTGGCAGCAATTTAGACACATGAAAATCACACACGCCCTCCGGACCCAATTCCCTGCACTGGCTGAGGTCCCAAAATGCCCCCCCCCCCGAGAGGCAAACACGCTCCACACTGGGATCCCGGCTAAGGTCACATCTACACTCTACCAGGTGATCTCCGCCTTCGGGGCCCAATAGCTCACTGGGCTTCATCAGAAATGGAAAAGGGCAGGGGCAAGCTGGAATCTGAGCAATGGGTTGAGGCACTGATGTCCCCACGGGAGATAGGCATAGTAGGCATAGACTCCAAGCTGGTTTTAATACAATTTAAAATACTGCATCAAGCTTATTATTCCCGAGCCTCAATGATGAAGTGGGGGCTGGTTGAAAACAGTGATTGCCTAAGGTGCCACAGGGCAGAGGGTACCTTTTTCCATATGCTCTGGGACTGCGCCGTAGTCCAGGACTTTTGGGGCCAATGCGTCTGCAAAATCAGCATAATCCTGGGATCCCCAGTCGCACTGGACCCTAAGCTGGTGGTACTGGGTATCTGGGGTGAAGCGGACTACACCAAATGTGAAAAAAACCTTTCTTTTTGTGGCACTTGCACTTGAAAAAAGGCTTTTCGTCTCCACATGGGGGGCCCCGGATGGACTGTGCTTAAATCGATGGGTTAACGAAATGGACCGATGCGCATCCCTACAGAAGCGGATATACACTGCTAGGGGTTGTCCTAGGTAGCACTCCAAAATTTGTGGGAAATGGGTTGAGCGCACATAATGTCATAGACCAGTGGGCCTGCAAGACATGGGTAATGTGGATCCCCTCCAGAGTGATGCTGCGGCAATTGACCTCACCCCCTTTCTGTTCCTTCGCTCCACCACCCCCTCCCCCAGTCCAGTTTTCAGACAGGGAGGTGTCCCTCCCCTCCCCAATATTGGAACGCATCATCACTGCTAATTTGAACGTATTGCACAACATGCTTTTTTGTGACTCGTGTATATTCAATAACAAGAAATATTGCATTCTTTTTTAAGAGTTTAAGGAATACATGTGTAGACCAGGAGACAGTGGGAGATTAGGATATCTGAGAGCATGAAGACCATTCATTGGGAGGTAGCAGGATAAGGGGGCTCTTTCCTGTGTAAGAAAGGATTGAGAGCCTTCCATCAAGCAAATGTTTGACTTATGATTCTACATACCTTCTATACTGAGGCCGGGAGGATAGCTCAGGGGCAACCCCTTTGTCTTTGAAGCAAGACAACGCATAGCAACACAGGTTTGAATCCCTCGTGCCTAGAAACCAATCTCAGGTACTAAGCGTGTTATAAAAAAACAATTACAATAATGATAATAATAACAATTATAATTAGACTTGGTTTGTCCAAATTAGCATTTGATGATCACCAGCTGTCACTGGTCATCTTTTGCAAAGTAATTCGAAAAGAATTTGTCAATGTTGGCCATTTGTTTGCATATGTTTGGGGGTGCCTGTCTTTGTCTGGGAGTGACTTTACTTTTTCATTGGCTAGGTCCAGGACTGGCATTCCTCGCCTACCCGCAGGCGGTCACGCAGCTTCCGATGTCCCCTCTGTGGTCCATCCTCTTCTTCTCCATGCTGATGATGCTGGGCCTCGACAGCCAGGTGAGAGATCCTGGAGTGCTTTTGGATTGTGAGCCCTACTCGCCCACCTGACTGTGCAATTAATAGAGACAACCTCTTATTTCTGACCTTGTCTTTCTGTTTATGCCCATTGGGCAGGAGCACATGTAGCACTGGCAACCTTGTCATGATTCAAAGCAGTGGCCTTCAAACTGTGGTGCTGTCCCCCCCGAGGACGGCCCGAAGAATGGCCAGGGGGCATGAAGGGCTCTTAAAAAATGGAGTACAGTAACTGCTTTCAATAGAAAATATAAGCAGACTAGCACAAAGTACCTGTACTTCAGTCAGGTTCTTTAGACAGATATGATAACACTCTCATCAATTGTTGAAAATCAATGGTCATGTTGGTCCCTGTTCCGTGCCGCTTATCGTTTCATGTGCTTTGCACTCTGAAGTTAACCGCACTGAGAATGGGCGCGTGTGGCTGGCTTACATACTCTATAGCAGACGTGTAGGGGAAGTGAGAGTTGGCCATGCAGCAGCATGATGGGACATTCTGTGCACTGTCCCCAACTACTGCCTCACCCTGGCACGGTGCAGTGTGCTGCAGGGAATTGCAGTGAAGATATCTATGAAATGGTGTTTCACAAGCCCTTGAAATATGTGTTTGTGTAAAGGTGGGTTCCTCATGTCCAGATGCTTGAAATAAGCTCTGTCCAGTCCTTCTAGGACCACCTTGATGTTTCGCCAGTCCCAGGTGTGCAGGGACTGCAATCCATGGAACGGCGTGGGTTGTCCACATGTAATGTAGCCAGTGACATCCAGTGGCATCCAGAGTGTCCTATCAGGTAACGATGCCTGATAGTGCAGCATTTGGTGCAGATTGGTGGAACGGTTTGGAATTGTATGAGGAACAAACAAACTACCTAACAGATTTTCCATTTTATAAATAGAGACAGATATGGCATCTGGGCAGCGGGGCAACCCTGTTTCCTCAAAAGGGTGCTCGGCAGCCATATTTTTACTCAAGGTGGGGCTCAGCATAAACAAGTTTGAATACCACTGATTTAAAGGCATCACAGAGGGTTTTTGGGAGACCCATAAATAGCAAAGTTCAGCCATACAGAATAACTAAGAAGTTAGTCACTGTGAGCAATACATTGCACTGGATCTGGTGGGATAGCAATGATGCTCGACTGCATGCATGTTTCCTATATCATGCACGAGGAATTCAGAAAATAAAGAACACTGCTTCCAAAGTTGCAATAAATAACTAATAATAACATAGGCAATGCGGTTGCACTAAATATGTGTGTTACCATTGGATGAAATAGCATATTGACAACTTAACCTGACAAGGGGGCTTAAGCTAGGTGTAGGTAGGTGGACTATCCTTAAGTTGCAGCTCACAACCTACATCGACTTCTTTGTGACCCCTCTAATTTGACTAATCTGGTTACTGGACGTTTGAAAGCATTCCTTCATGTTTTAAGAGTGGTACTAGTTGGATGGTTGAGATTGTAATTAAAACTATTAATTGGCAAGCTGCAGTCTCGGACTTTCCATAAAGATCGATTAAAAAAGGGAAATAGCCCAAGAGCACTGCCAAGGGTTGTGTGGTGTTATTTCCTCTGATGACATGGAAAGGGAGAGGGTTGCTACTCATACGATGTCCCTTCTGCCACCCCTGGGATTTTGTTGAAGTGACACCTGTGATATGGGTGTCTTTAGGCATGGGCAAAGGGCCAGGTGCCCTGGGCCCTTGCGTTTAGGTGCCCCATGGTTCCCACTGCAGTGCTGCCTTCTACCTTACCTTGCACTTCCTGTGGCCCCCAAGAGTATAGAGGGACCTGATCACTCACCTCTCTTTATGGGAAGAGGCGTGATGTATTGTCCTTTGTTTGGGCTCAGAGTACCTTCGATGTCAAGTCCTTTTATAGCTGCAGCTATCTTTGAAGGGGGGTTGGCTGGTAGCTACTTTACCCTTTGCATCCTGTGATGTGTATAATCCATGGCTGTGATCATCGCCAAACTTGCAATTACAGACAGCCCAAATCAAACAGCTTTTTAGGGTATCAAAGCTGTCTCTGTGGCATTTACTCTGATATGACTACAATGTTCAGTTAACAAACACGTGTAATAGTTAGGACCGTATTCACAAGAGCGTTGTGAATGTGCCTTCAAGATAGAAATAAACCTGCAATTAAGAATTCCCTGAACATGCACATTCTGCAATGTAATGGAGGGTTTCGTGAGCTGCCAGCAAGACCCCACCATGTAAACTCAGGAGAGCCTTAAATGCTTGAAGGCACTCCCCTCCTAAAGGACAGGACTATTTGCCTGCATGTCTGAACATGTTTGAACTTTACCTGCATTTACATTTATTTACTGATTTCAGAAATTTTCTGTTATTCCAAGAACAGAAGAGGCCCCTTAAGTGTCCTTCAAAAGGGTTGGTCTTGCCTTTTCCCTGTGCTTTCCTATTTCCCTTTCTTACCCGCTCCATTTCTCTCTTTGTAACCCCAAAGGACCCTGTATACATGTGATGCTTTCCAAAACACTTGTAAATACATTTTAAAAAATAATATCACAAAATGACTTTTGCAGCAGGACTAGGAAAAAGCATATCATGCAGGACACCTCTGCTGTCATACTGAAAGGTAAACTCCACAGCAGGACTGTGACACTACCAAGGCAATAGTGAAAAGTGAACTCTACAGCGGGACTGGGACATTTACAGCTGACACAGGACATGACACTACCACAGTGATAGTGAAAAGTGAACTCCACAGCGGGACTGGGACATTTACAGCTGACACAGGACATGACACTACCACAGTGATTGTGAAAGGTGAACTCCACAGCAGGACTGAGACATGTACAGCTGACACAGGATGTGACCAACCCCAGCAATAGTGAAAGGTGAATTCCACAGCGGGACTGGGACATTTACAGCTGACACAGGACGTGTGTGACAGTTTAATTGCCTGGTCTCCCTTTTCTCCCCCTTCTGTCGAACTCTCCTCAGCTGAACCGCCGGAATCGCTATCGGGGTCCTGCAGACGCCGTCGAAGTAGATGATCCTTCTCCTTTTTCCGATGAGCTTGCTTGTCACGGAGGGAGGCCACCGTGACCGCTGAAGAGAACAGCTGTCCGAGGACCTCCCTTCCGGAACCAAGCCGAAAATAGGGGAAAAAAACCCAAATGGGGAAAAAACCCTTAGACTCCTCTGGTCTGTAGCACGGAAGGTGTAGTTCCAGCAGAAAGTAGACTTTCAGATGGGTCGGAGGAAAATAGTAGACTGTATCCGTAAGCGTGACTGAAGGCAACACAGCAGTGGAACAGGGGAGTCCTGTCGTGGGAGCCGGAACACCCACCAGCCAAGGCCACCAGCGGGGCGAGGACCGGAGGAGAGGAAGCAAAGGAGAAAAGCGCCAGGCAAGTAGCGGAGAGAGAAAAAGAAAAGCGCAGGGAAAAGGGCGGCGCCTATACGCGGGGACGGGGCCGCAAGAGAAGAGAAACAGAAACCGCCGAGGCGCGGCGGCAGCAGAGAAAACTGGAGGGGAGAGAAAGCAAGAAGAACACTCGCTGGAGGGCGCGAGTGAATGAAGCCTGAACAGAGCGAGGCAGGAGCGAAGAAACCCGGAAGAGCGAGAGCTTCCAAAGGGTAGTTGCACAACGCAGGGACCGCTGGGCCGGGAGAGAAGATATACTCCCAGCGGCCCCGCGCTACAAGTTGGAAACAGTAACAGACACAAAGGAGGGACTAGTATCTCCCGTACCTGCGTCCCAAAACCTAGCGCGGAAGAAACCGCCAGTCGGAACGCCTGAGGGTGACAACGTGACACTACCACAGCAATAGTGAAAGGTGAACTCCACAGTGGGACTGCGACATGTACAGCTGACACAGGATATGACACTACCACAGTGATAGTGAATGGTGAACTCCATGGCAGGGCACTACCACTATGATAGTGAAAGGTGAACACCACAGCAGGACTGGGACATGTACAGCTGACACATGACATGACACTACCACAGTCATAGCGAAAGGTGAACTCCACGGCAGGACACGACCACTGCGATAGTGAAAGGTGAACTCCACAGCAGGATTGTGACAAGTTGACTTGACACAGGACGTGACACTACCACAGCAATAGTGAAAGTGAATTCCACAGCGGGACTGGGACATTTAGAGCTGACACAGGATGTGACACTACCACAGCAATAGTGAAAGCTGAACTCCACAGCAGGACTGGGACATGTACAGCTGACACAGGACCTGACACTACCACAGTGACAGTGAAAGGTGAACTCCACAGCAGGACTGGGACATGTACAGCTGACACAGGATGTGACACTACCACAGCAATAGTTAAAGGTGTACTCCACAGCAGGACACTACCACTGCGATAGTGAAAGGTGAACTCCACAGCAGGACTGGGACATGTACAGCTGACACAGGACGTGAGACTACCACAGCAAAAGTGAAAAGTGAACTCCACAGTGGGACTGCGACAAGTACACCTCACACAGGACGTGAAATTACCATGGTGATTTCTGAAAGATGAACTCCACAGCGGGACTGGGACATGTACAGTTGACACAGGACATGACACTTCCACAGTGATAGTGAAAAGTGAACTCCATGGCAGGACACTACCACTGCGATAGTGAAAGGTGAACTCCACAGCAGGACTGGGACATGTACAGCTGAAACAGGATGTGACACAACCACAGCAATAGTGAAAGGTGAAATCCACAGCAGGATGGGACATTTACAGCTGACACAGGACTTGACACTACCACAGCAATAGTGAAAGATGAACTCCACAGCGGGACTGGGACATTTACAGCTGACACAGGACTTGACACTACCACAGCAATAGTGAAAGATGAACTCCACAGCGGGACTGGAACATGTAAAGCTGACACAGGACATGCCACTACCACAGTGATAGTAAAAGGTGAACTCCATGGCAGAACACTACCACTGCGATAGTGAAAGGAGAACTCCACAGCAGGACTGGGACATGCACAGCTGACACAGGACGTGACACTACCAAAGCAATAGTGAAAGGTGAACTCCACAGCGGGACCCGGACATGTACAGCTGACACATGACGTGACACTACCACAGCAATAGTGAAAGGTGAACTCCACAGCAGGACTGTAACAAGTACACTTGACACAGGATGTGACACAACCACAGCAATACTGAAAAGTGAACTCCACAGCGGGACTGGGACATTTAGAGCTGGCACAGGACGTGACACTACCATGGCAATAGTGAAAGGTGAACTCCACAACGGGACTGGGTCATGTACAGCTGACACAGGATGTGACACTACCACAACAATAGTGAAAGGTGAATTCCACAGCGGGACTGGGACAAGTACAGCTGACACAGGATGTGACACTACCACAGCAATAGTGAAAGGTGAATTGCACAGCGGGACTGGGACAAGTACAGCTGACACAGGATATGAAACTACCACAGCGATAGTGAAAGGTGTACTCGACAGCAGGACACTACCACTGTGATAGTGAAAGGTGAAGTCCACAGCGGGACGGGGGCATGTACAGCTGACACAGGATGTGACACTACCACAGCAATAGTGAAAAGTGAAATCCACAGCGGGACTATGACAAGTACACCTCACACAGGACGGGACATTACCATGGTGATTTTTGAAAGATGAACTCTACATCAGCACTGGGACAAGTACAGCAGACACAGGGCGTCAGACTACCACGGCGACAGTGAAAGGTGAACTCCACAGAAAGACTGGGACATGTACAGCTGACACAAGACGTGACACTACCACAGCAACAGTGAAAGGTGAACTCCACAGCAGGACGGGACATGTACAACTGACACAGGATGTGACACTACCACCGCGATACTGAAAGGTGAACTCCACAGCAGGACTGCAACAAGTACACCTGACAGAGGATGTGACATTACCATGGCAATAGTGAAAGGTGAACTCCACAACAGGACTGGGACAAGTACAGCTGACACAGGATATAACACTACCACAGAATATAGTGAAAGGTGAACTCCCCAGCAGGACACTACCACTGCGATAGTGAAGGGTGAACTCCACAGCAGGACTGGGACATGCACAGCTGACACAGGGCGTGACACTATCACAGCAATAGTGAAAGGTGAATTCCACAATGGGACTGGCACAGGTACAGTGGACACAGAACATGACACTACCACAGTAATAGTGATAGCTGATCTCCACAGCAGTACTGGGATAAGTACAGCTGACACAGGACGTGACACTACCACAGCAATAGTGAAAGGTGAACTCCACAACCGGACTGGGACAAGTACACCACACACAGGACATGACACTGCCACTGCAATACTGAAAGGTGAACTCCGCAGCAGGTCTGGGATAAGTACAGCTGACACAGGACGTGGCACTACCATGGCAATAGTGAAAGGTGAACTCCACAACAGGACTGAGACAAGTACAGCTGACACTGGACGTGACACTACCACAGCGATAGTGATAAGTTAACTCCACAGCTGGACTCGGACATGTACTACTGACACATGACGTAACACTACCACAGTGACAGTGAAAGGTGAACTCCACAGCAGGATTTGAACAGGTACAGCCGAAACAGGACGTGACACTACTACTGTGATACTGAAAGATGAACTGCACAGCAGGACTGGGACAAGTACAGCCGACAAAGGACATGAGACTACCACAGCGACAGTGAAAGATGAACTCCACAGCTGGACTGGGACATGTACAGGTGACACAGGATGTGGGACTACCACAGCGATAGTGACAGATAAACTCCACAGAAGGTCTGGAACAAGTACACCAGACACAGGACATGACACTACCACAGTGACGGTAAAAGGTGAACTCCACAGCAGGACTGGGACATGTACAGCTGACACAGGACGTGACACTACCACTGCGATACTGAAAGGTGACCTCCACAGTAAGACTGCGACCAGTACAACTGACACAGGATGTGATGCTACCACAACGATATTGAAAAGTGAATTTCACAGCAGGACTGGGACATGTATAGCCAACACAGGACGTGACACTACCACTGCGATACTGAAAGGTGAACTCCACAGCAGGACTGCACCAAGTGCACCTGACACAGGACGTGACATTACCATGGCAATAGTGAAAGGTGAACTCCACAACATGACTGGGACAAGTACAGCTGACACAGGACATGACACTTCCACAGCGATAGTTAAAGCTGATCTCCACAGCAGGACTGGAACAAGTACAGCTGACACAGGACTTGACACTACCATGGCACTAGTAAAAGGTGAAATCCACAGCAGGACTACGACATGTATAGCTGACACAGGACGTGAAACTACCACATCGATAGTGAAAGGTGAACTCCACAACAGGACTGGGACAAGTACACCTGACACCGGACGTGAGGCTACCGTGGCGATATTGAAAGGTGAACTCCACAGCAGGACTGGGACATGTACAGCCGACACAGGACGTGACACTAGCACCGCGATACTGAAAGGTGAACTTCACAGCAGGACTGCACCAAGTGCACCTGACACAGGACGTGACATTACCATGGCAGTAGTGAAAGGTGAACTCCAAAACAGGACTGGGACAAGTCCAGCTGACACAGGATGTGACACTACCACAGCGATAGTGAAAGGTGAATTCCACAGTGGGATTGGGAAAAATACAGCTGGCACAGGACATGACACTGCCACAGCGATAGTGAAAGCTGATCTTCACAGCAGGACTGGAACAAGTACAGCTGACACAGGACTTGACACTACCATGGCGCTAGTAAAACGTGAAATCCACAGCAGGACTAGGACATGTACAGCTGACACAGGACGTGACACTACCATATTGATAGTGAAAGGTGAACTCCACAACAGGACTGGGACAAGTACACCTGACACAGAACATGACAGTACCATTGCAATACTGAAAGGGGAACTCTGCAGCAGGACTGGGATAAGTACAGCTGACAGAGGACGTGACACTACCACAGCGATAGTGAAAAGTGAACTCCACAGCTGGACTGGGACATGTACAGCTGACACAGGACGTGACACTACTACATGACATGAAACACTTGTGTCTAGGCGCGTTATTAATGCCATATCATATCATAAGGGACGTGACACTACCACAGCGATAGCGAAAGGTGATCTCCACAGCAGGACTGGGACAAGTACAGCTGATACAGGATGTAACACTACCACTGTGATAGTGAAGTGAAAGGTGAACTCCACAGCAGGACTGGGACATGTACAGCTGACACAGGGCGTGACACTACCACAGCGCTAGTGAAAGGTGAACTCCACAGCAGGACTCGGATAAGTATAGCTGACACAGGATGTGACACTACCACTGTGATAGTGAAGTGGAAGGTGAACACCACAGCAGGACTGGGACATGTACAGCTGACACAGGATGTGACACTACACGGCGATAGTGAAAGTTGAACTTCACAAAAGGACTGGGACAAGTACACCTGACACAGGACATGACACTACCACTGCGATACTGAAAGGTGAAGTCCCCAGCAGAACTGAGACGTGTGCAGCTGACACAGGATGTGACACTACCACAGGGATAGTGAAAGGAGGCCTTGACAGCAGGAATGGGGCAAGTGCACATTTCTAAGGCTAGGATACCACCACTGAAACACCAAAAGGTGGCATGCACAGGAGAACTGGAACCACTGCACCAACCTCACACAAGTAACTAGCATTACAAACCAAAAATGTGGCACTCAGGCACAACTAAACTATATCCAGTATGCACAGGACAAGACACCATCACTGTGATAGTGAAGATGACCCCCAATGCAGGATTGAAACATGTGAATCTCGCACATCACAAAAATCATAGACCAGTAAATACCAATGACATGTGTGTACTATAGAAATGCTAGTTGGATACATTGGGCCTCATCACGAGATGGGTGGTAGCCCTTAAATGCAGCGGTAATGCTATTACTGCCACATTTAATGGCTGGCCCTATTATTGTGAATTGGGCAGAAAGGTCAGAATTTTACCTTCAACTTTTTGCTGGAGGTAAAAATGTTTTCGGCCGTTTTCTGCACTATTCCGATGATAATAGTGGCTACAACCCCATGGGGTCCATGGGAAATGGGCAATAACCGCCTAACCGCTGCTCGTGATCCGCCACTAATAGTTCTGGACCAAGTAGCAGTAGCGCTATTTGCGCTGGCATTATCCATGTGGTATTACAGCCAGGATCCCAACAGACTCGTGGTGAGGCCCAATAACTCTAAGTACCACATATGACCCTCATTGCAAGACATCGCACCATGATCAGCTGGACCTACACTGTGGGGCTAACAAGTGATCCTCACCCAGGATGTTACACCACAACTGCAACACTGAAGGTGACCCTCACTGCAGGACTCAGACAAGTATACCTTACACAGGACATCAAAATCCCCCTGCTAAAAGGGAACCTTTGCTGCAGAACTGACACAAGTGCACCTCAGGCTGGACACCATCATTGCAATAAGGAAAGGTGACTCACAATGCATGACGGAGAGTGAAGCCAGTGAACCTCACACAGATCACTACTAATGCCATAATAAAAACAGACCCACGCCCTTGCAGGTCCAATATATGTGCACATCATTTAAAAAAAATATATATATATTTTAAATTTATAAAGCGCACTAGCGGCCCAAAGGCATCAGGGTGCTGTTACATGAATGTGTCTTAGTTACATGGACGATACAATGCTCTGGGTTACAATGAGCGTATCACAAATCCTCTGCAAGAGTAAATTACAGTACAGTGGTTACAGGAAGTGGATACAGTTACAATTAGCACATGTGAAAGCTCTGCAGCGGGAGGCAGGCCCGATCAAACAAAGAGCAGAGTTTTAGTAGCTTTGCGGAATGCTAGGTGTAAATCTATACCTCTGAGGTGGGGTGGTAAGGAGTTCCAATGGGTAGCAGCAATGAACAGGAAGCTGGAGCCTCTGGCACGAGCCCTAACTGTCCTGGGAACAGTGATTCGGTTGGTCTATGCGGTTCTGGTGGCTCTGGCTGTGAGTGGTCTGGTGATTATCTGTGATAGGTATGTCTTGTCATGCATGACAAGACACAAACCACTGGAAACCTGAAATGTGACACTCTCGGTAGGGTCGGAATATGTGCATCCCGCCAAAGGGACCCACCACAGCAATACAAACTGCTCAGTCACACCTGACCTCGCCACTTTAAGGCCACCCTCACTGCAATATGAAAACAAGAGCACCTCACACGAGACAGGGCATTACTGCTGGGATATTGAAACGAGCCCACCCTGCAAAAGCAAAACAAAGCCACCTCACTGGGCACGTCCATATTATAATGCAGAGGTGTTTACTCGGGCTGCTCCCAAAACCATTGCCCACCACTCTCTCCCTCATATCAGGACCCTAATTCTAGAACCAATTTGCAAAAACGGTGTACTCAAGTGGAATGGTCTGGTCCACTTGTTATTTTTCTGTGATGGAGACTCCACTTCCTTACACTCCACTCCCTGCACTCCGCTTCCCTACACTCTTTCCTGCAGGTTCTGCTTTGAAGCACTCTTGATCCCATCACTAGCCAGCTGAGCGTGATCTGTGCGTGGAAGTAGACCACACCTACCACCTCTCCTACTAAATAACTCACAGCCATCTAGTCATATCCCGGGTAGATCGTCCCTTGCTAACTAACGTCCAATGACTTGCTTACCTTTGAGATCAGGGGCGCCGGCCTACAGTCACCAGCTTCTTTCCCTGCTGCTGTGTAATGGAACTACACCTTAAACCATGTGTTCAACATATCTACAGCATCTTCTCCTATCATCAACAAATCATATTCTTTTGGTATCTCATCGAATGCTTGATATAGTTGGGTTATGTATTCATTCATGTGGCACTATTTAAGCCACATGAATATATGGTCACTCTCGCAAATAAGCAATTTTATAGGTAAATTATTAAAGTTCAACATACCCTTTCAAATTAATTCTAATTAACCTGAAAGCAGCTGTTATGCGGCAATGTAGTGTCACGGAGCGCCTGTGTTATCACTGTTATTATGTCTGTGTTGTTTGAATGTTGCTGAAAAGCCACAAGGTTGCACAGGGGCAACGTGGTGGTTTTGAAAGCTAGACCACACAGAGGTTCAAATCCAGGATCCGCGCTCCGGTCTTAAGTGCGTTAGAAAACACCAGTAAAATAAATAAACAAGTTCATATTGTCAACTCTGAGATTAAAATGGCCACATCTCATACACATGCGTGTTAGTAGCTGTTATTTTGTGGGTGTCCATTTGTTAGCAGTGGATGCCCATGGCAGAATGTATTTCTAAAACGCAAAAATGTATTTCAACCTTCATATCAAGAATCTCCTCCCCCCCTCCCCCCCGCCTCGTCAATTTCAGGGAAATGAAACATGTTGGAGTGCTTTTTCTAGTTCTACCATCGGAAATGTGTGTCTAGGGCCTAGAGACCCAAGCTACTCCTCACGGATGATGCTCAACAGGGCTGAAACATGTCTGGGGATGCTTGTGGTCTCGTGCAAAAGGGATGTGACCTAGCAGTTTGGGCTGGACTACCCCTTTGGGGGTGGGACCAAGCCTGATTTGCATATGGTTTTTCCCCTTTTGTAATGGCTCGGCAGGCGAAGAACGATGGTCTGGAGGGTTGCCCAGAGCAATGCCAGAGGTCAAGATTTATTCTAAACCTTCCAGCCATCAACTCTTTTGTTTTGCTCTAGGGCCTTTCGTCCAGTGCCTCAAAAATCCTTAAGGTGGCTCCAACCAGTGATCTGGAAAGGAGACCAATACCTTTTAAATGATGGTGACAACATCTTGCACAACACAAAATCCAGCAAACATGTTAAACGTGTCAACAGATTATTTGAAACAAAGACAGAAGGGCAGCTGCAGGATGAATAGAAATATCTTTTTTTTTCCATTTCGTGAGGTGGCTGATTAGTTTTTAAGAATTCAAAATATTTGCGCCATCCCTTTTTAATGTCCCTCTGGTTTCTGTAATGCAAGATATTGGGCCTCATTATGAGGTAGGAGGTAGCCATGGTGCTACTAGCCCCATGGCTACCCCCTTACCGCATACCGGGTCCGGGTTCTCGGTCATTCCAACCTTGGAGGACCCGGTAAGTCCCCAATCTGAGAACCATTCCCCATTCCCATATGAGCCCCCATAGGGCTCATTGGGAATGGGGAAGTAGCTAATAACGGTACCGCAAATTTGCGGTACCGTTATTAGCTCTGAAATCCCTTAGTGGGTCCCGTCCTTAACACCTGGTCAGACCAGGCGTTAAGAAAGGGACCCGCTAATGGACCTCGGAATATGGAGGTAAGGGATTACCGGCACCCTTACCAGTGCCTGTAATCCCTTACCTCCTACCTCGTAATGAGGCCCATTGTTAAATCTATTAAATTAATTATCCTCCTTAAGCAATGCTATTGTTACTGCGAGGAAATTGACTGGCTGGAAGTGCTGCACTTTCCTAGATCTGGCAAAAAAAATATCTTCTCAGATCTGGAAAAAAAACATTTGCAGCCTTCAATTGGTTGGGCGGTTAAAGTGTATTCTGACTTTAAATGCTGCTTGAATCCAGGTCGTTACAACCAGGGGTGAGAGACACTTAGCAATAAGCCCACTTCAGCGTCTGATCAGGCTCTCGTGACAAAGCTTGTCATGATTGTACTCGGCAGAACATATTTCAGCACAGCTTTTACGGTTTCCAATGTGTGCACCTTGTATACTTTGCCAGCACCAATCTAGGACACGCTTCTGTCCTGGGTTATGTTCCAGGTGTTCATGATTAATCTTCTGATAGGCAAATCTGAGAAAAACCCACTTGTGTCTCAAGATACTGATGTTTTGACCGGCTTTTGCAGAGCTAAATTCAGTCTTCCCACTTTAAAGATCGTAAGTTATACTACTTGTACGATGTCAAGCAGACTTCACCTGCTGTGTATATATATACTCCCCCTCTCAATACTAGCGTGGCTCAACGTGCATCTCTGCTCTGCCTTCTAGAGAGTTTTGCTCTTAGCTCCACCCCTCTCCCCACCGCCCATCGTGACGCACATGCCATATCTCCTTAGCCTTCTAAAGAGTTCCTTTCTGGTAACTGCGTTCGGAAAGGCCAGGCAAGCGGAAGGAAATCTTCCCACTGCAGGGGAGTAATTGTTGCTGGCAGACAGATACCGCCGTTTGGTCGAAAAGGGTATGGGGGAAATAGGCAGGGATCAAGACCTAAAAATAAAAGTGGGGGGTCTCAAACGCAATGGGATGAGACGTCACCCGAAATGAGCATATTAAGGTGAAATATGCACATTTCATTAAATTGGCTTTGCATAACCGCACAAATTCAACAGGACGAATGGCATTTGCCTTTCATAAAATCAACACACACCCAAAACCAAGAGAGGATATTTTCTTCCAATAGTGATTTTGAAAATATTAAAAGGTGTGCATGTTTTAAACTCCAAGAACCAATACAAATATTTTCCCTGGATCATGCAGTACCGAACCGGGACATTTCACCTTTAGTTGTTTGCTATTTTTTATCAGGTTACATACTGAAGTGGTAAAGTGTAGGTGAAGTGTCTGGCTTGCAGACCTGATGACTGTGGTTTGATACCCGAGGTTGGCTTTAATTCATAAATTCAAAGAACACATTCAATGATTCTCATTTTAGCTTGGGGGGGGGGACTGAGTCCACCCTCTGAAAAAAGTGGGTGGACTCTGCCCACCTGCGTGTACCCATGACTTGAGCCCTGGACAAAGGCATCCCCAGAAAGGGATAAGGGGGCAATTTCCCACCCATTTGCTGCCTTGATTCCCCTTATTGATGGCCTGTCCCCTCAACATTTGGCAAATAACTCTTTCCAGGAGTTGTTAAGGTGCGCCTTTACCCAGCCGTAATTTGCGCGTATGCATACTCTTTGCCTAGCCGGTGTTCTTTCTTCGTGCCTGAAAGGGACAACACATTAACCAATGCAGTGGGCCATGAATATCACTGGGGTGAGGGCCATCACTATTAAAAGCAGGCGTCCTGCATGCTGGGCACACAAGAGATTTCCAAATGTACAGTAAAAAACAAAAGTACATGTCCGAACTGAAACATGCTTATTAAACGTCTATTCACTAATTTTCTTTAAAATGGGTTTATTTTTTTGTCTGACTGCCCCGCGTATACTGTGTGATTTTAGTGTCCCTTCCTTTGTTATGCAGTGATAAAATTGTGGCAAAAATGTCACCTATACAAAAAAAATTGCGGCAAAAATGCTGTGGTCTGACCTGGTAAAGGTGTACCCCATTATACCATTTAAAGGTGGAGCGGGGGTTGCAGAGGTGTCCCCCGCTCCCTTTAAATGGTATAATGGGTCCGGGGATTGCAGGGGTGTCCCACGCATCCATTACATGGATTGCGGCAGCAAAACCACTGCATTTTTGACACAATATTTTGTAACCACAGCAATGTTTGCCGCGATTTTAACACATGGAACCCTTCCTTTGTGTTTTATCACAGGATATATTTCTAAAGGTGGTATATGCTTGTCAACTTGCTTAATCGCAAATAAATGCTTCTATTGTGCTGACAGCAGTTATTAGGAAACTAAAGTGTAGGTGCGCAGGTGCCAACTTTTGATTTATCTTTAGGGCAGACATTCCCCAACCCTGCCCTGAATATAAGCAAGCAACCAGCCCAAAACATCCCTTGTCAAACACATTTTATAGCACTTATTGTTTTTTTATAAGGAATTGCAAAAAGTCATAGGATTTACAGACAGTTTTAAATATGAAACATCTCAGCAACAGTCACTCAACCTTCTGAACTACCCTGGTAGCGTTCTGCTGTCTATGGATCCCTTAATGTGCTCAAAATTACTGCATTACCAACAGTGTCGTTCATGTACATGATTTCAAAGTCAACATATTTAATCTCCAGCCTCACTGACCTTATAGATAGATTCATCATAGAGGATGTACCAGTGGCAACTCGTCCATAATTGGCGAGGGGGCACCGACCCATAGGCACCCACACCCATTATGGACGAGCTGCCACTCATACATCGCCAATTAATCTATGCATAAGGTCAGTGTGACTGGCATAAGCACCCTTGCCCATTATGGAAGAGCTGTGGTGCCAGTCCAGTGTAAATAGTGAGCGCTCCCTCAGATGCTTTTTGCAGCTGAGTGAGCAATTCTAGGCTGGCTTGAATTTTCAAAGAGAAATTTGGTTTCAGTTGGACATGCACAGCTGAGGAACAGAACTGTGAAACGGGTCATGCAAAGCCGGGGCTGTTTTGTTTCTCCAGCCTTCTAAGGCCCATTGGGGATGCTGGCTGAGGAATTGCATGTTTGTATGAGCGTGGGGATGCACCTGCACTTCCCCGCATATACAAACTGAGTGGGATGCTTAATCATCAGTGCTCCTGCTCTTGCATGCATGTGGTGGAACCAGGAAGCTCTCTTTGCTTCCTGGCTCCTGTTCATGCTACGTGGGAGCTGGAGCACTGGGTGGACATTTCAGGGCCTGGGCAGAAGCTAAGCAATTTAAATGTATGTATGTATGCATCTATGCTTGTGTTGTATGTAATGAGTGAGTGTATGATGATGGGTGCACATGTGTGTAGTTGCACCTGGAGCATTCCAAGTGACGTATGGAATTACCAATAACAATCTCAGACCCCAAATAACCAGACAGACTCAAAGAATATGGCAAAATATTACTTTATTTCCAGCATATTAAAGTAGGGAAACCTGGTAAACAGCGAATCATAGTCCACACACTCATGATAATAATTTGATTATACAAAGGCTTTATACCTCAATTTACGTCAACTATGGCATCATCTTACGTGGCAACTTAACCTTGGTCAAGGGAACATATGTACCCATAGTTTGTAAAAGTGTTAGTGTCATTATTGGATGCCCCTTATCTGGTAGGCACTCCTTGAACAACCTCTAAATAAGTATAATACAGATTAATAGCAGAATAACAGCAGCTGATTGGCTTCTGCAACATTGCATAATATACTGCTACATAGACCCTCATGATTGGTTGTCGTACTCTCCCAACCTTCGACTTTTGGCCTGTTAGCAGCACGTAAGCCAAACGAAACCCAGGTGCAGAGAACAACGTCAGACTACTACTCACTGACCAATTAGTCCATCATCTCTGATCGGTCAGGCCCTAAGCCAAGACTACTTCTTTGTAGTTGACCTTGTGGAATGTTCTCTTCTCTGGGACCTTTAAGGGAGCATAAGTACACCACTATCTTCCTCTGGAGCTTAATGAATGGACATTGCTTTCAAGTTCTGAATCACATTTGTGGAGACCACAATGTTGTACATTTCAACCTTTTAATGCTCTAGCTCACATATGGCTTTCTGTATCCTTGATTGTCCAATATTTGGCACTTGCAGATGTTTCCTTCATTGCTTAATCTAAGAGAAATATGTCTTACATACAAGGCTTATCCTCTTGACTCCCTTTGTGCCTTGCAATTATTCCTTGATGTGGCATCCTTGATCCCAGGGCAATAGATATTCTTTGTTGTTTGCACAAAGCTGTTTTCCAGCACATCTAAGCTCTGCAGCCCTGGTCTGTCTCTGATGTAGCTTGATTGACTTCAACACGAGTCCGGATCCATCTTTTCATCATGGCCGCTTCAATCACGTTATATTTTCTTCTGTAGCAAGCTTCTTTATGTCTAATCTACCTTGTGTTTCTGCGTATGTACATTAACTTCGTCTTTTCTCACTTGTCTCTTTGGTGCACATGATTTCTTTGTATTTGATTGCATGTTTCTCTTACTACTTCAGTTACATCTTTATTCTTTAAGTATTTGCATATTCCTTCGGTGGGTCTTTGTGTCTTCTCTTCATGAGGTTACTCTGCCCTTGTCTGATTTCAATTACATCTCTTTGATGTCCAATGGTGTATGCAGACATTCTTCAACCACAGCAGTGCAAGGGTAAATTCGGTATGGTTGTCTGAGTATATAACGTCTCTCGTACCTTTGATGTGGTATTGGGACGATACCTGGTGTCATGCATAGTGCTCACTTGCTACAATTCCAGTATGACAGAGGTGAGGGTGCGGGCACTAGAGATGACGTGTACATCTGCTCCTCTACATTTATTCCTGTGGTCGAGTCCTCGACAACCTCCTCTTCTTCAATCTTCTTCACCTTTTCTACTTACTTTGGTTTCTTCAGGATCCATACTTTTGTCACCCCCCTCAGGTCTCCTGCAGTCTTTATGTGCTCATCCACTCTCCAGGTCATATGACAACACTCTCCAGTTGGTTGACAGAATTCCCAACGTCCTACATCATTCTTATGATCCTTTGGGTAGTAAAATGTCATCTATGGGTGTGCAAGTAAACTCTTCTTTATGCTCTCACAGGTGGTGTCTTCAGTCTGTGGTGTATGGTCACCATTCACATCAATCATTATCTTTATCCCAATAGCTTTCTTTGCTGTCTTCTTGAATTGTCCTATAATGAGCCTTACAAGGCAAAATCCCACCAATACAAACACTATTATTGCTTCAAGTAATTTAAAGGCATTTGCCAACAAGGTTGGAATCCATGAAAAGAGAGACGAAAACAAATCATCTTTCACTGTCTCTTCAATTTCTCCCTCCATCTTCGAATGCAAGGTTGACAACATAGTAATTTCCTCTGTCATGGTTCCATTTTCTCCATCATGGGCAGGTTGGTATGTGCAAAAGGAAGGCCCAATCTTGGTTCACACACTGCCTTCCAATGCTGTAATCAAGTCCAGCACATACCTGTTCTGGAGGGTCATGAGCCTGATGGCCCTCAATTCTTCTCGGATCTCATTAAATCCTTTGATTGTCATGTTTATTGTTTGTAACAGCTCCCACCTGGTTATCTGCAACCACTTAACATTCACTGTGGTCTGGATTCCTGGCATGAATATGGCTGTAAATAACACTGCTGTATTGCTGAATAGTTTATGATCAGCTGGGAGATAGTCATAAGCTGCTTTGATTTTGCTAAAAAATAGTTCTCTCTCTTCAGCTGAAGGAGGCTGAGCAACCTCTTCTTTCTGTGGTGTGCATCCATCTTTGGAAACTCTTCAATATGGAGATCACTTTGGGGGATTGCCAATGCAGGAACTTGTATGACCACAATAGTAAATTTTCCTCCCCAATTCTTAGGCAGCTGCATGTAAGCTCTGGATCCACAGGCCAAGTAGTGGTCTTTAAGAAGAGCCGTTCCTCCATTCATTCCTGGAACATAAATTACCTGCTTGCAGTCCTCATTTTCTCCCACTTTAGATGATCCTGTATATCTGAAGCACCATTTGGCATTCTTCATCGGTAATAAAGATACAGGTCCTGCTTCATTCTTGACCATGTTAGTAGTTTCACATTCTTGGCCCATTTTTTCAAGCATTCGTCATTCACTATTTGTACTATCTGCACTGGTGCTGTCATCAACAAATGTGCACTACAGGCCAGCATTCCATCTTTTCATCCTGTGCTGGTTGCTACTCGTCCATATCTTAACATTTTAGGCTTTTCCCAGCATAACATCAATCCTTGTGTTTCCCATGCATCTGCACATTCTAGTCTCTTTTGCTCAACAATCCTTATCTGGTCACCAGTCATACCACTAAGGGAAAATACATGAGCATCCTACTGATCCAACCTGTTGCCTTTTCCATCTGCTTCATTTTTATATAACCATCTTCATATGGAAATGTCTTTCTTGACCTCCATCTTAAGGTGTCCCATCTTCCTTCGAACTGTCCTCTTATTGTGCATGTGGCTAAGTGACTGAGACATCTTGCACCATGTACAGGTATTTCTCTTGCAATGAATGTTCTAGCTGTTCTCATGGCATAAGGAATGAGAGAACACACATACCAGCTTTCAGCTGGCATTCTCCTCCCCCCCTCCTTCATGTGCTGATACCACATATTATAATTATGTGGGCTGAATTATCAAGCTATGTATGTATATCTTCATGATCTTCACCAGCATCTCTTTTAAGTAAACCACTTTGTTTAGAAAAATCAGGGAAAACGCTACTTGTGCTTTTGTTAGGTATGATAAGAGAGGATTCATTGTCAACAACTCTATCTGCATTTTGAATCATTATGTGTCTAAATGCCACAATAATAAGGAAGAAAAGACAAATCATTGTGCAAATGAGGTCAAAATTAATATTCCAAAGGAACCTATCGATTTTCCTGTTGGTAGTGATTCTCTTATATTTTGGAACATTCCTAGTCTTTTTAATTCAAAATGTAATTCTGTTACTTTTGTGAATCGTACTTTTATATCATAAACTGCAGAATGATCGCAATAATGATCCTAAAAATAATAGGACTGCTTTTTGGATTTGCTGAGAAATGTAATAATATTCACGTGTCGTCCTACTAAGGCTGAATAAAACTGCAATATGTAAGTAAAAACTGCACACAAGAATGTGTGTATTGTTATTATTATAAGCAGCACAAAAGGTACATTGTGTTATTTGTCTTTGGATCCGGCACGTCAATGTTCTTTAGAAATTCAAAGTGTCCTTATTTCAATGAATCTCTGTTTTGGTTCCTTGCAACCGATCTTGTAATCATCCGTGGAGCTTCCTCTCTTGCTTCTTCTCCTTTGTACGCCTTTATATCATGCAGGTGCAGCCAGGCTTGTCTTCCTTGTAGCTTGACATCTGTGGGGGTGACCTCCTCTACTAGGTGTGTTCCTTCAAAGTGTGGTTTATTCCAAGGGAGGACAATACTTCATACCAGCACCTGTCCCCTGCATACAAACTAGGTTGCTTCAATAGATCATTGGGATCAACTGTTTGACTGCCTTCTTCAATCCTCTTTGACCCCTTCTCCGGCTTTTGATCTGTTGAGAAATGAAAGAGACACTAGCGTTCACATTTGTCAAATAATCATGCATCTCATCACCTTATGTCTTTGCTACACTATGGGCATCAGTTTCTACCCCAATATGAGGAACAAGCGGTATTCTGATCTGGCGTTTAGTCACCAACTCATGAGGAGTCAGGTGGTGATCTGAGCCAGTTTGGTTTCTTAATGAAAATAATGCAAGGGGCAAGCAATGTAACTCCCCATTCTTTAAAGTGATTTTAATCTTAGCTATCCTCTCTTTAAGGAGTCAATTTAAACGCTAACAGATACCATTTGCCTGTGGGTGACAGGCAGAAGAAAAGGTATGATTTATGGCTAATAAAAGACTAACATGCTCCAATAGTTAATTTATAAAAAGTGGTCCATTATCACAACGTAGTACTTCGTACACACCCCATCTTGGAAATACCTTCCATATGAGAAACCTGGCAGCACATGTAGAATTGGGGTGCGTACATGGACCTGCCTCAATCCAACTGGAAAAGGGACATACTACCACTAACATGTACCTATAACCATTATATAGCTGCGACAAATCCACTTAATCTGAATGTAGATGCTGGAAAGTGCCATTGGGTCTTGAGATTGCTCCTCTTACTGTTTGCAAAGTGTGTCCTGCTGTACATTTCTGGCACACAATGCAGTTCACAATAAACTGTGCCACATGTTCTAATAAATTTGGTGAAAACCAATCTTCTGCATTCTTTGCCACAAGGCTCTCTCGAGTCATGTGCGTGGGATAGTGAAGCTGCTCCAGAAACACCTTCAATAATGCTAGAGGCATAATTGGCTTTCCAGTGCTATCCTATTTCCATCTAGCCTCTGTGGGGGATAAAGAGAACTCTTGTTTCCTCCATAAATCTTGCTCTTCTCGTGGGGCTCGTCCTTGTAACTCAATTAGCTGGATAATAGACAACATATTTAAACCCTCCTTCACCATCATGCACTGTATTGAAAATTGTTTAACACTTTTTACTTCAAAATCATACATATCTGAAGAATATGCTGCCATTTTGGCTTCTACATCTGCGGCTTCATTACTGTGAGCAATCATGCATGTCCTTTTAGTGTGGGCTGCGTTTTTCAGCACTGCAATAGCCAATGGGAGTGTAAATGCCTGAATAAGCTTATCCAATAAATAAGCATATTGCACCAGTGTGCCGTCTGCGCAGAGGAAACCCCTCCTATTCCAGCATGATAATCATGCGGTTGACGTCACATAGGCAGAATCAGAGTAAACTCTCAGATCCTCATCCTAGTATCTCTCGAGTAAGGCGATAAGCACCACTAATTCTGCAGCTTGGGCTGAATAATGTGAAGGCAATATCACACTTGTCCCTACTTCTAATCCACCATCACGGTGCAGATTTACTATGGCTGATCTTATAGGTCTTTCTCCAGTTGGTTGGTCATTTTTGGAAGAACCATCAATTAACAGAATCCCCCCCTCCAAGTACATTTTCTCTAATGCAGGGAATATCAACATAGAACTATGTATACAATGTGCAGCCATGTACATAGTCCTCCTTCCCTACTGGTTCTGTTACAAATGTTGCTGGGTTCACTATTCTATACCTAACAATTTTAATTGCTGAGTTTGAAATAAGTACCTCATACCCTGATGTTCTTTGTGTAGTCAATGTACTTTTGGGTTTCTCTAGACTGGCAAATAATGAGTGTTCGACGAATAATTTCACTGAGTACCCAATTGTAATGCTTGCAGCCTTTTTGAAAGCAAACGCAGCAGCAGCAGCAGCGAACGCTTGTTCGCAAGGGTAATGTCCTTTCATTACTGGATCTAAAATCCCACTGTCTATGCCCTAATGTAATTTTCTGAGCAAGAACTGCTGTCATTACTTCTCCATTTGAATGCGAGAATAAATAAAACGTTTCATTGTAATCTGGAATTCCTAAAAGAGGGGCTGTACTGATCACCTTTTTTAATTTTTCAAATCCGTCAGTCATTTCATCTGTCCAGGTTATCGTACTTTTGCGTACTTGTGCTTACTTAAGTCCTTTTAAAAGTAGTAGAATATATGTGCTGTAATCGTAAACCCAGGCCCTGCAATACTTGCATAGGCACAACAATTGTTGCATTTCCCACACTGTTTTAGGTTTTGGAGTCTTCATGATTGCTTATGCTCTCTCAAGTGTTTGTTTTCTCCCTTCTTGAAAGATTAACTTTCCTATATACAGGACCTCTTCCTGGCAATATTGTAGCTTTTTTTAGTCTACTTTATACCCTTTCTCTGCTAGTATGGTAATTAACTGAAGTTAGTCTTTTCTGATATTTTTTACTGTCTCGCTGCACACTAAATGTCCTCTACATACTGGATTATGGCACTCTCAAGTTGTACATTGCCTAGGCCCATCTGAAGGACCCTGTTAAAGATTGAGGGGGACTCAAAGTACCCTCGAGGAAGTCATGTGTGTTTCTAATGATGGTTTCTATACGAAAATGAGGTCAAATCCTGTGAGTCCTCATGAAAAGGTATTGAGAAAAAGGCGTTCTTCAAATCTATCACTGTAACATATTTGGCAGTGGTTGGAATATTGCATAATATCGTAGCTGGATTTGGAACTAAATGAAATTCTGTCTCAACTATAATATTTATGGGACAGAGATCCTGATTAAATCTCCATGTCCGTCCTGTTGATTTGTTCACTGGGTAAACAGCCGTGTTACATGAGGATTCTGATAGCACCAATTTTCCCTGCTGCACTAAAGCAGAAATAGTTTCAAATATCCCTTCATGCGCTTCTCTGGACATGGGGCATTGCTTTGCTTGTGGCAAAATTTCTCCAGTCTCAAGCTTGATTTTAACTGCTCCAACTCCACTCACTTGACCCATGTCATATGGACTGCTGGTCCATACCATGCTTGCCACCTTTTCTAAATCTTCCTAGAAAAATCACAGTTTCCTTTTAACCAATGGCATTCTTTGTGGTATCTCTCTATTCTCTACTTTAATCCAATAAGTGAGACATGTGAGAAATACTAACTCATCATCTAAGTAATCATCCCTGAAAGGTTCTTTGTCTGTCAAGTCTGTCAATCTATACCTTTCACCAGGGGCTATCCCTGTTCTCCATCCTTTTCCCACATAAGATACCCCACAAGCAACATCACTTTCCTCTCTTACCACTGCTGCTTCTAGTTCTAGGGTGATAACTTGTACTTCTTCATCATCCATAGGTATTTCTGGTCTGAACAAAAATTCTTCAGGTATTTTCAATATTTTACCTATCAGTCTAGGTAACCACATTAATAAAACAGTCACTCGATACAAGAATACTTCTGGATCTAAGGGAAATCCCTGCAATGCCTTTTCGGCCTACAAATGCTAATATAAACTTTCTTCCATTCACATAATGTATCCCTGTAGTGGAACACACTATTCCTTCATCAGTAAAAGATATTGTCATGTTTCGTCATAAAGTCACACCCTAATATATTAACTGGTTCCTGCCAAGAATACAATAATGGCATAGATACTTCATGCTCTCCTATAGAAATTGGTAATTCATCAGTAAAAGGAACTAAGCTCATAGCCCCAGAGAATCCCTGCATATTCATAATATGATATGATATGATATAAGTCATTTATAATACACCTGTACACAGGTGTTTCTAGGTGTAACAAGACACGGGAGGGAAGACAGAGGACAAGACAAACAATCTTACTAGGCCTTGTGTCATTCAGAGTGTGCATGTGCGAGAATGAGAAGTAGCCAAGCAACCAGTCGGTACAGTAGAAAGGTAGGTCCAGTAGGTCAGCAGGGAAGGGGGAGAGAGAGAAAGCAAAGGAGAAGAGGAAAGTTTTGAGCTGCTTCCAGAATGTCAGGTGGTCCAGCTCCAGTTTGAGGGGGGCTGAGAGGCCATTCCAGAGGGAGGCACCTGAAGAGGAGAGAGATCTACCACCACTCTCTGCCTGGAGAAGCGCCTAACCCTTAGAGAGTTGGAGGTAGCTGAGTGAAGGGCTCGAGAAGGGAGGTATTTCGGAAGGGAGCATTGGATGTAGTGTGGGCCCCTGGCCCCAGAAAGCCTTGTGGATAAAGCAAAGGGTCTTGAACTTGATCCTTGCAGGCATTGGGAGCCAGTGGAGCAATTTCAGGGCTGGAGAGATACGGTCCCAGGGCTTGAGACCAAGGATAGGTCTTGCAGTCCTGTTCTGGACAGCAATGCCAGACATTGGTTATTTTTCCTCTCGAACACAGGAACAAGTCGCTCCAGTGTCTACAAGCAATGAAAATGTCTTGCCTTCTATCGTTACCTTGACCCGTGTTTCCTCTTGGGATCTGGTCTCACTGATAGTACTGAACACACCAGGTCGCTCTGTGGGATTTCCTATTGTGGATTTAAATTCATCCCTGTACCCATGAAGGATTTCTTCCTACCACACTCACACTCCCTATACTAGGTGTGGATACTTGTGGAACTCTAGCATTCATGTTCCATTGTGCTATCATGGCCTGTTCTGTCTACACTTGCTGAGTTTGTACTTGTTGTGTTTGCATAGGCACTTGCTGTGGTCGCCTTTGTGGTGACTGTATTGGCTGTGGGATCTGCTGTGCTTGCTGTATTTTCAGTGCACATGTCTGATTCCGTATGTGATCTTGGGCATAATACTCTTGTGGTTCTGTATTCTATTGTGGAACATAGCCCATCCCCCTTCTTGGAGCTTCCAGTTTTGCTGCATGCCCCCTTTACTTCTACTACTTCTACATGTTTGTGCTATGTGTCCCATTCTTCAACATACCCAGCATTGCTGAGGCGGTCCTCCATTAAATCCTCCTCCACCCTGACAGTTTTGGAATCTACCTCGTCTTCCCCTATGTCCATTCCCTCTACCTCGTGGCAAGACATTGTATCCTCCTTGGTCTTTAGGATAGACTACATTGCTTGACTGTGCTGGCTGTGCCTCTTGTGTCATCACACATTCACAACTTGTCGATACCGCTCCCTTCATGGCTAGTTTTGACAATTTTTTCTGAACTAACTTCGCGTCCTCCTGCTTTCTACTCTCAGATTTATTCTTATTCTTTTCTTGTAACAATCGGCAATGATGTACAATAGTCAACTGTATCTCTGGCCATGGCTTCACCTCCATCCCTACCTGCTTCTTCATCTGCAGCTGCACTGGCTCGGGCTGTCCCTGACATAAAATTTGATAGAATAATGCCACTTTTTAATCGCACGGTTCTTTCATCTCGAGACGCAAACATTCTTGAATGTGTTGAATAAAGGCAAAAGGATCTTCACCCTCACCCATTTTCCTTCATAATCTCACCCATGTCTGATGTGTCAGGATATTCTACTCTGATTTCCGTCATACGTCTGCTCTGCAATTATTAAATGGCTTTCCATTGTGTGTTGTGTTTTGTACTGTCACACTTGCATACCCTGTTCATCTCCAAATGTCATCAGCCCTCTCCCCTAGAATGGCTGCAAGAAAGCAATTTATGCCACCTATTGCTAATGTCATTCCCAAAGTCATTCTTTCAAACTCATTAATCAATTTTCCTGCACCAGAAGTCAAACCTGGTCATTTACATTTCAAATTATCTTCATCCATTTGTGGCCATGGCATATATTGTGGTTGTCCTCCCCCTTTCTCTAGTAATGGGAACTGTGTAAATCCTGGTCCACAATGATACCCACCTATACTTCTCATCTTCCATGTGGGGCTAGTCTGGCCCGTTCACCTTCGTCCTGGCAGTGAGCTTAATCTGCTTACATAGAGTGGGGATATGTTCCCTGCACTGCGCGTCGTACTTGTGGTCGCTCAGTATATGGTGTCGGTTCTGGTGTTTTTTCTTTGGCGTCTTCTAAGTCTGACCATTTTACACCTCTTTCTGTGCTTTAATCTTTCAAGAAACTGCTGCGCCCTCTCCTCTTGCGCTTTCGCTTTCCTACCTTTCTTCGTCAAGATTTAACCTATCTAAAGAGAGCATTCTATATCCATCCATCATTACATCATCTGATCTACCTCCTGCCTGATTTGATGGAAAGTCTTCAGTATTCCCTTTGATTTTGTAACCATCTTTATCTTTCATTTACCTATATAAATCCCCAATCCTTTTCCATGTGCCTTCTGCCTCATGCTCGTCAGCCCATGTCAAGGGTATCAAGTTAGCTGACAAAAAACCTTCCCTCTGCACCCCACCCCCCCACTCACTTTAAACATGGAGAAAAGCTAGAAAACACAGGCCAATCCTGGAGGGTAGGAGGTACTGGTACAGGCATGGAGCGATATTATTACTACAGTCAGTGCTACAGTCAGTGAATGTGCACCCAGCCAGGCAAATGGCTGGACAGGAAGGTAACATTGCATTACACAAGGAATAGAGCAATCTTGTAGACCGAAAAGGGGGATAGCTGCTAGTATGCTGTAAATTGGACAGATTCCTGTTCAATTAAGGATGAAGGGGCTTTATTTTTAGTGAGGTCATATTGTGCCGAACGCAGGAAGTTTCTTTTATGGCTTGTGTTTTAGAGCTACTGCTCCTATGGTTGGTCCTTTTGTGCCACAGAAGCACACATAAAGTGGGACTTTGCAGCAGAAGGCAACTTGTGCTGGCATACCTCATATTGGGATGCACAGGTACTCCTAAATTTAAGAATAAGGTTTAAAATCTAGCGCAATGCAGAGTCCACAGGTTCCTGTTGTAGTCTACTATTAATAATAAAAGCTATGAACTGAATCACTTACCAGGATTCAAGATAGGACACAGTGAAATTAAAGGATTGGTTCAAGAACACACACTTTGGTTAAGTGGTGAAAGGGGATGTGGTCAACCTAGGCAATTTAGGCAGCTGACCACAAAATTTCCCTGGTTTAGTTTATATACATATTTATTACGGTTTTGGTTGCATGTTGGTGGCTGTTGCTTTATTCTCCTTCCTTTTCATTGTCTTGCACAGCCATGCCCCTTATTGAATCCTCCTTTGAAGCTTTGCACCCTGGTACTTATAAAGGCAAAATGAAAATAACATCAGTAAAAGCCAACACTATTGGCATTGCCAATGCTTGTTTGCTAGGGGGTTATCGCAGATGCCCAGTACACAAATACCATGCCTGCCCACTGTGCAGCCCAGTGCCTCATACAGGGGGATCATTTTGGCCAGTGGGGAGAGGGTTTGTGCAACAAAGTCATTTTTAAAATACTGTGGTTGCACTACGCCCCCCCCCCATCTGCCAAAATCAGCTCACTGGCCCAGCACAAAAACACATGCAAACACTTTCACACAACAGTCACACACAGCATGCACTTGCTCATTCACACATGTAGAGGAGCAGATGTACAAGTCATTTCTAATGCCCGCACCCTCCCGTGCATCATACTGGAATAGTAGCAAGAGAGCACTATGCTTCACTCCAGTTATCATCCCAATACCACATGGAAGATACAAGAGACATTATGCACTCACAAAACCATATCAAATTTACGCTTGCAGTGATGTGGTGGAACGATGTCTGCATACACCATTGGACATCCAAGACCTGTAATTCAAATCAGAAAAGGGCAGAGTAACATCATGAAGAGAAGACACAAAACGCACTAAAATGATATTCAAATACTTAAAGACTAAAGATGTAACTAAAGTAATAAGAAAAACATGTAATCAAATATGAAGAAATCATGTGCATCAAAGAGAGAAAAGACAAAGTGAATGTACATACACAGAAACGCAAGGTAGATGAGGCATATAGAAGATGGCTGCAGAAGAAAATATAACGCGATTAAAGCAGCCATGATGAAAAGATGGACGCCGGACTCGTGTTGAAACCAATCAAGCAACCTCAGATACAGACCAGCGCTGCAGAGCTAAGAGACGCTGGAAAACAGCTTTGTGTGAGGAACAAGGAATATCTATTGGCCTGGGATCAAGGATGCCACATCAAGGAATTATTGCAAAGCACAAAGGGAGTCAAGAGGATAGGCCATGTGCGTAAGACATTTTTCTCTTAGATTAAGCAAAGAAGAAAACATCTGCAAGTGCCAAGTATTGGACAATAAATGATACAGAAAGCATAGGGGAGGTAGAGAAACCATGTCTTCCGAGGCCAATAGGAGTAATGGCACCCAGCATCATTGAATTAATTAGCATAAAATAAAGGGTCAAAATTGACAAAATCGTGGTTTCCTCACACGTGATTCAGAACTTGAAAACAAAGCTTATTCATTAGCTCCAGATGAAGATAGTGGTGTGTCTACACTCCCTGAAAAGTCCTGGAGAAGAGAACAGTCTTCAAGGTCAACTACAAAGAAGAAGCCTTGGCTTAGAGCCTGACCGATGAGAGATGATGGACTAATTGGGCGAATGAGAAGCAGTCTGACGTTGTTCTCTACACCTGGGTTTCATTTGCTCATGTGCTGCTAACGAGCCGAAAGTCCAAGGTTGGTAGAATATGCCAACCAATCATGAAGGTCTATGTAGCAGTATATTAAACAATGTTGCAAAATCCAATCTGCTGCTGTTATTCTGCTACTAATCTGTATTGTACATATTTAGTGGTAGTTCAAGGCGTGCCTACCAGATATGGGGCTTCCAATAATGACACTAACACTTATACGAGCTATAGGTGCAAATGTTCCCCTAACCAATCCCTCCCGTCAATAGGTTTTTGAAGTTGCCTCATAGGATGACGTTATAGTTCACGTATAATCACATTATTACCGGGAGTGTGTGGACTACGATTCGTTATTCACCAGGTTTCCCTACTTTATTGAGCTGATAATAAAGAAGAATGTTGCCATATTCTTTGTGTCCATTCGGTTATTTGGGTCTGAGATTGTTATAGGTAATTCCATCTGGCACTTGGAGCAATACAGGAGTGACTGCACATTTTGTAGTAGTGCGGATGGTTCTGATCCAGTCCCCCGTGCCCAGATCCAGACTTTAGGATTATCTACAGCTTCCACCATTAGCCAGAAGATCGCAGAGGTTTCTGCAGAGAGCGGAGTAATGACACACGTGTGATAGCGAGACGCTTGGCACGGGCCCCCTGAACAAAATTCCTGTCTGATCTCCGCAGACGCCGCATAGACAGAAGGTGAAGGGGTCGATTGGGGAAGGGTTGATACCGAGGAACTCGAGCTGAGCACCAGATGTGAGTAGAGCATCAAAAGTGGCAAATAAAGGGGAAGGAATTGTATTATAGGTGTATGTGTGTATATATATATATATATATATATATATATATATATATATATATATATATATATATATATATATATATAGTAAAAGGATTATTTGGGTTAATAAGAGAGAGAGATAGAGAGAGAGAGAGAGAGAGAGAGAGAGAGAGAGAGAGAGAGAGAGAGAGATACCTCTATTCCTGTTTGCAAAAGGGGTGAAAGGATATGTGCTCAACTCCACAAACTAGGTATTTATTTTAAGGATTTCTGAGGCTAGGCCAAGATGAAGAGTGTGTATCAAACTCCAAAATAGGGTAAATAGTGATATGAGATACATATACTACAGACAGTAAAGAAAGAGGTCAGAAAAAAGTGTGTATGGGGTTATAAATATGTCAGCATAAAACTTTTATTGTGTTTAGACTAAGAGATATAAAATGATAGTAATAATTTAGGTGATCATCAGATTTTAAGTTCAAAAGAGTGATGTCAATCAAAGAAGGATACAAATTAAAGGAAAATAATAAATAAATAAAGAAGAGATTTGTGTTGATAATAAAACAACGGGACAGCAAGAATTGATAGAAATTGTAAGCAAAGGAATAAAGAGAACATTATTGTATAGATTTTAAAAATTGGTTAAAAAATTGTTTTTTCTGATAATGGGCGGCGATTGATGGTGCTTCTCCCAATCAATTATTGTGGTATGTTTGATTAAATAAGTAAAAGGATAAAAGATCTGGTACGTATTTGCAGACAAAAAAAGACTTGTCATTTGGGGGACACTCCGCTTCTACTTCTATGCAGGACATTGCCAAGATACACTACTAAGATTAGAAAGTATCACGCTAAGTGGTTAAAAGGTACGACTAATAAAACACTCATGCCGTGGCCTCAACAAGTTTCATTATCAAAAACAATATTGCAACGTATAACATACTTGCATGCTACATATTAAGGGAGGAAGCCAGAGAAAAGGTTTATCTGTTTTAGAATTATGGAAGATGTATCAGAGTGAGAGAGAAGGCCCACCTGAGAAGGAGTGGATGGTTAATCAGCATAAAGGGGAGGATTTAATGCCTTCGGCTCCTCATTCCCCTTCTGAAAATAAGAGCGCAGACACTGAGAAGCAGGGATTTTATCCTTTATAAGAATTAAAAGCAGCAGCAGGGTATGTTAATCTGACATGCAGGCTCTCAGCTTATAATAAAGAGGACAATATGAAAGAGAGCAAAAATAGAGACCACAAATATATGTCAAAACGCAATGAAAATAAACAGTGTGATGAGAGAAAGGACAGACAGATAGAGGAAGAAGCAAAGAGACAGAGAAAAGACAAGGTCAAGGAAGTGACAATAGTACAGAATGAATTAATTGGAGGATAGATATTACTTAAGTTAGATGACAAGGGCATTGATGGAGTTAGAGAAAGAGAAGAAAGGGAAGAATGGGAAAAGAAGGAAAGAGAACGGGAGAAAGCAAACAAGGAAGAGAAGGAAAAAGAGAGTAAGTGAAAGGAAGAACAAAGAAGTACGAGGAGCAAAAGAAAGAGAAGGAGAGACTAGAGATAAACAAGATGACATAGAAACAGAGATTGAAAGAAAATAGGTTGCAAAGAAGGCGAGAGGAAGAAGGAAAAAGGAAAAGAGAAGAAGGGAAGAAGAAATTAAAAGGAGTAGGGGACAAAGGGATGATGAAATAGATCATTTATTTAATAGATGCATGATACCTATGGAAGCATGAGAACGACGGGAAGAAGAGAGAGGGTCACAGCAGCCCTGCAAGGAATTGCAAGGGATACTAAGGATGCAATTATTTTTAGTGAGGTCAAAAAAGTGTACTGTAAAATGCACCACTTTAAGCCATTATATAAAAAAAAACATTCTCAGATATCCCCCCACCAATGATTTATCCGGGCTCCCTCACTGCAATAGGTCATTCTGGTCTGTTTGGGGGAAATATTTACGCCCCTCCAGTTAAATATAATCACCGACCACCACTGAGATGTACAGCTAGAACTGAAAACAGTAAACCATTGTGTGGGAACAAAGTGAGATTCCTGCAAACATTGATAAAGAACCAAGGGAGCAGTTGCTTCCTCCCCTTAACCCCCATGTATTCGGAACAAATAGATGATGTTTCCTCTGTTAAAAGGACTGTCCTTGACTGTCATTTGAAACTGAGGTATGAGTGATATCTCTTCTCTTAACCTGACTTTTATTGACTGGCTATTATTGAAAGCTGAGCTGGAAGTGATGTCTCTCCTGCCAAATACCACCTCTAACTATACATTATTTCAAGCTGTGTTGGGAGCGATGGCTGCATGTGTTAAAAATATGCTTTGTCTTGCTAAGTGCATAGTGCATTTTTGCAACTGTTGCACATGAGTTGACATTTTATGATGTATATTAATTAGATGCAAAATATTTATTGTCTTAAACCTACTCTGAACATGCTTAATGCCACCTTTTTGTAACCAGTTTGGTAAAATATAGGTATACTTAAACCAGTTTGATCTGTTGACCCTTATTTGATGTGCCGCCACCCCTCCGCCGTTGCTTGTATTTGTGCACCCTGTTTTGCCCCTCCTAATCCTCATTTCTAGTGATGGGCGAGCTGCTGGCCCACCCTCGCCATTCATGGGTGCCGGTGTCGCCTCGCTCAGAGAGCAGTTCAGGCCATTCACAGCTCCCAGTCATGCAGACGAGCTGCACAGCAGGGCACAGCAATGTCTCCAGGGGAAATACAGCATGTAAGCATTCTTGATTTATTGGAAGTGAGGAGGAAGCAATGTGGGGAGGGTTTTTCTGAAAGTGCTGTGAGCGTTTCGGCACCAGCTTTTCAAAAGCATGCTTCTGAAGGAACTCAAGGCGACAGTCATGGAGCAGTGATAGATCCGGTGACCTTCAGCAGGGCAGCTTCAGGGCATTATACCTGGCGACCAGGCTCCTTGAGCTAAGCTACATGACTCCCCCTTTCTAAGCCGCCTGCCAATTCCTCTGCATGTCCCTTTTATGTGTGAGCTTTCGCAGGATTGGACGCAAGCTGAAATGTTGGCACCCATAGAAATAAACTTGCCTTTCCAGTGGTCCAATGTTTCTGCTACTGTGGGGACAACTCAGAAAGGCTCAGTGAATTCTGAGTTACACTTACACCAATTCCAATGCAGTCTGCTTATGAGCGACAGTTGGGCATAAAACACTGTTTAGTTTTGACTAGTGGGTGGCACTAACTCACCACCTATAAGCCAACACTATTGCATTAGAGTTCAGCTAGGGAGAAACATCATATGAGGAGGGACACACGGCTTGTAGGTGTTGTTTGGTTATTTAGCCACTCATTGACTGCCCATTGCCCTGCTAATAAGTATGGCCTTCCCACTCCCTCTTGGCCCTCCCTGCCCAAAACACCTCCTTGTAGGAACTCTTTCAGCTCTCTTTAATAAAGTCTTACCATCAAACCTTGCACTCGAAATGACTGCCAGTGTTTTTTCAAAGCAGTCCTCTGATAATGACTTTATTGGAGCTGTAAAAGTGCCACAGCTGTAATAAAAATGTCACTGAGGTCTGCCTCCAGCCACTCGATTTATAAGCACTATGGGTGTCCTTCACAGAAGTTCTGTTAACAACAAGCATTGGCGAAGCCAACATTTCTAGCAATTGTGTAAGTATTAGGCATTTTCCTGGCACCACTATTATATGCCCCGGTAATCCCACTATTTTGCATCGATAGCCAGTTAATACCACTAAAGCAGTGCCTGACGAATGCTTTTCCCATGCCTACGCAAATGCCAAAACTGATGGCATTGGCAATGCTGGTTAATAGTGCCAGCCAGCCAGCTCATCATTTGACACAGCCTGTCACCATTTTGTCCCCAAGATATCTCTGATAAAGGTCGCGCCTGAAACGCTGTCTATCATTTTGCCACTAGGTGTCTCCTTGCCATTCAAATAGACTTCTTTTCAGTCAACAGGAACAATGCACAGAAGCACCTTGAGCAGAAAGTAGGTTAACATGCACTCTGGCAAGCGTCAAAACCAGAGTATACATCGACGAGAGGCTTGAATCATTTCCTGGGAAACAAGCAGCTTGTAGACCTGTGGGTTCCATCCTCACCACCATCTATCACAACTGATTTATTTTCCCATGTGAATAATGTGTATAACATAAACAAAGAATTGTGACGAAGACCCCTGCCAGATACAGAAATAAGGGGGGCAGGAGGATCTGACACCTAGAGGAAGACACCATCCTCATGATGCAACTCCTCAGGGTGGAATATGGGGGAACCCCCAGACACTCTCTCCTCCCCAGTTTCTCTTGTATAGGGGCAACATATAAATACAACATGTGGCTTTCCAGGCAAACCACAAGTGGTTTGCAGGCTTCAGCAGCACAAATGCACTAGGTCATGACAATATGTAGAGAACAAGCTGGAGGCTCATGTGTGCAGAAAACTACAGAATAAGTGGGTGTCTTGGGAGTCCTCTCGCGCTCATACTCACATGATCATCACCAGAGGTGGACCAGAGAAAAATAGATAAGCTCATGGGCCACTCAAGCGAGGGAAAACAAAGAAGCCATTCAAATGTAATGAACAGGGAACTCCACGGTGGAGCTGCAGGGCAGCCATGGCAGCGTCGCCCGACTCCAAGATGGCAGCAGCTGCATTTGAGCCCTCAGCCTATGGCATCCCTTCCAGTTATGTAATAACAAAAATTACAATCGCAGAAAGCTACACCAGATGAGAATAATGAATAGGTAGAATGAAACATGTGAGGAGGAGTTGATGCTCGGATAACATGACCAATTTGGTCATCCAGGGCTGACAAGGGATAGGCTTTGCCATTCCAAGGGTTTATTTAGGCACGTAAACAGTCTAAACCACTATCAAAGGAGGACGCAGAGTGAGACAAGTAGCCTTGGACTTAGAACGGAGAGATAAGGAGCTGGAGAACGGGGTTGAGATGAGAGAAGGATCACGGGAAGTAGCTGTGCAGCCCAACATTTGAGCCACGTTTCTCGAGCCTAGTGAGGGCTTTATCCCAGGCTCTGAAAAGGGCCAGAAGAGCTTGAAATAAAGGAACTGATTACGAGCATGGTGGGGTCTGTAGCCTACCATCTGGCAGTGCAAAGACCCATAAGAAAGGGAGACATAACTAAAGACTAAAGTTGGTTCAAACCAAGGCACAAGGCAGGCAAGACAGTGCCCCGATGAACGCAGAGCAGCTAAAGGCCAGGAGAAGGAGCCTTGGCTGGTGGGTAATAATAAAATCAGTTTGAAGAGAACCTGACGGGCTGTGGGTGGGGATGGAGACATTCCTGCTGGTAATCAGGTATCCTCTAGGGCAAAGAGGAAATCACATGTTCTTGCCCGGTAGGCGTTTGCCATGTCTACACCAATAGAGCCTTAGAAGGTAACCCACCACCAGAGGATCATAAAGTCTGAGCCCAGAAACTGACCAATAAGAACATCTGAGCAGCCGCAGAAAACCCAGAGATTGTGCTAGGACACTATAAACATCATGTGACTGTAAGTGACTTGGGAAATATACCACAAGAGGAACACAACCTCCTACTAAATGAGACTCTTGAACTTATACTTATGTCCACCCTATCTTGAATACAGTAGTTATTCCCCCATTCCTTTAACATGAACACTCAACAATGGTGTTAGAAGTTCATCCAACCGTACCACCAAGGCACAAGGCCGAGAAAACCCTGTAGGACAAATACCTGAAATGTGACTCGGGTCTACCAGTCCAAAGACCTTCGCAAGCGTTCCCTGCACAGGTGTGTTGCTTTCCTCCATCTCCTGTCCACTGTTCCAAAGGGCAGCCAAGGCCACACATATGTTTCTGTTTTACTTTCCCTTTTCTCCCACTATGCTTTCATACAACCACCCCATAGATAAAATAAGGGTGTCCGGTGGCGCTGTGGAGCAGCCCAAGATGGCTGCTTAGCTTTTGAGCTCCGTGCGGCTCCGGCCCTCATCTGCCCACATCTGCGAACATCGGAGCTTGCTACACTCCTATTGCGGCCAACCATCTGCCCCTGTCTGCTGGGCAGCTCCTGGCGGAGTCCCGGCCTTCTCTGACTACTGGGAGACTTGCTACTGCCACATCTCTCTGGAGGCCTACCCGGGCTGCGGCGATCACTCGAGGCCTCGCCACTCTTTCGCGGCCCGCCCGCCCCTGTCTCCCACCTTGGGGGGCCCCGCGGGGGCGATCACTGCCGGACGGGGGGCTGAGACCGAACCGATGGCTGCGGCGGCCTGTGGGGTGCCCCGCCACATCGACACCCGCCTGGCGGAGGACTGCACTGTCGAGGTGAGGAGCGGAGGGGTGACGCATCCGGACGGGGCACGGTGGGCCCGGCCATCACCTCGCGCTGCCCCTGGACCTGCCCTGTGGGCGCCCCTGCCCCCCCCCCCGCTCTGTATTGCCAGCGTGATCCACGTCCACATCGGTGAAGATCCCCCCGGGCTTGACTCGACTCCTGGACCCTGTGCCCACCACCTCCACGTGGCTGACGCTTGATAACCACGGCGGCCGTCGCTACCCTTCGTCATGCCAAGTAAATCGAAAGGAAACTGCAGGGGAGGATCGATGGATAGATTCGCTAGAGCGGTTCCGAGATCCGACGCTTGCTCATCCCACCCCCGCCGGAGGGGTCTGGGTGGAGTCGCAGGCCGGGCCGCCGGGACCTGACCTCACGGTTATCATGGAGTCGATGGCCAAAAATTTCGCTTCCTTCCACGAGAAGTTGGACGATATACATGCCAATGTTGCCTCGCTCAAGACACGTGTAGACCAAGCCGGGACCCGTATAGCGGAGGCTGAAGGCAGGATCTCTACTAACGAGGACGAACTACACGTGCTGCAGTCCACGGTCGCGGCCCTGTCCCGGGACATGAAGGCGGTTAAATCCAAATGCGATGACTTGGAGTCCCGCTCTCGCAGGAATAATCTACGCATCATTGGTGTCCCTGAGAACGCACTCAAGGGGCGCATGGAGGATGCGATCGAGAGCTTGCTTAGGGAACTGCTCGACAACCCGACCCTGTCTCCGCACTTTACGGTCGAGCGCGCACATCGGGCCCTGTCCCCTCGCCCTAGACCGGGTGATCTTCCGAGACCAATCATTGCCAGGATCCTGAACTATCGGGACAGGGACCTCATCCTACGCTTGGCACGGGAGAAGGGAGAGCTGCGCCTGGAGGCCAACACCGTTAGGATCTTCCCCGACTTCTCCGTAGCGGTCCAGCAGGAAAGGCGCCAATTTCTCGGGGTCAAAAAGCTGCTCAGGGAACGCAATGTCCCATACGCCATCCTCTTCCCGGCGCGATTGAAATTGACCCACAACGGCAAACTCTACTTCTTCACGGTCCCCGAGGAGGCAGTGAAGTTCATCGAGCTGGAGATACCATTACCTAATCCGATAAATGCTCCCGTGGCCGCTCAGTGAGCACTCCCTGTAGTGCCCCACTCTCCTCGCCAGCTCTCTCCGCTCATTTTGGATGTGTTGTTGGCAATGCTGTTCTTTACCCCAGCGACTCGAACCCCGTGGATGGCCATCCGGCCTGGGGTTTCGCCCTGGGCCCTTGGACACTACTCAATACTCCTCGTACACTGTATGCCCATGCGTTAGATCGCCTATTGTTTTCCTGTTATCATCCGACCTCAACTCCTGGGTTCGAACTTGGATCCTTCACCGCAGAACTTGACTTGATGGCCCATGTCGGCCTACATGATGTTTAAGATGCCGTCCGCACGGCTACAGCGCCCCCACTGCGTTTGCAATGTTTGTGTTTGTGCTTGGTTTGCTGTTAGGGCTGGGTGGCCACTGTTGGGCCGAATCGTGGGCGCATCCCCGTTGGGTGGTGCCCTCTGTTCCTCCCCGGTTGGGGAGACCCTGTCACTCCCCTGGCTTAGCTGGGGACCTTGGGTTTGGGTGGGGGATGATACCTACTGCAAGTTGCGGGTGGGCAGTGTGGGTGGTGGGTGGTGATGTTGGGGGTGTGTGGGATTGTATTACAAAAGACGGAGGTAGTGTGGCAGAATGCATGACATCGGGGCACCATTGTGGGGCCCATTTTAAACTACTGGCTGGCTCTAAGCAGAGAGTGTGGGATGTACCCTAGTTTGATGCAATGACAACTGTTGTGCTGTCTTGGAATGTACGGGGCCTTAGTAACTACACCAAGGCTCGTAAAATTATGGCTTACGCCAACAGACATTGTTGTAAAATTTTGTTCCTGCAGGAGACCCACTCTGGGGGCCACCTGGCCAGATGCATGGCCCCTTCCTGGGGCCCCAATAGATATTTTACCTCCTACTCCTCCCGGGCTAGGGGGGTCCTGACGATGGTTCATAGATCGCTCAAGTTTTCTCTACATAAGAATTATGTTGACCCTGAAGGGAGGTATGTTATCCTGCATTGTTCTTTGGCGAATAGGGAATACCTGCTGGTCAATACCTATGGCCCTAATGTGGACTCTCCTGATTTCGTTGACCGGGTGGCGGCGATACTGCTGGGTTATGTGGGGGTACAGATTATCTGGGGGGGGGCATGAATTTCATAATGGATACCACGTTGGACAGAACGGGCACCGCCCCCAGATTGCTCTCGGGCGCAGCGCGTAGGCTATTAGCACACGGGGTGTCACTAGATGTTCGAGACGCATGGCGGGCGATGCACCCGATGGCGCGCGAATATACCCATTATTCCTCGGTACACGACAGCTCCTCGAGGATTGACATGTTTTTCGTGTCCAGTACGCTTCTGGGCAGGGTGGCTGAAACTCAGATCTTGGCGCGTACCCTATCGGACCATTCTCCTGTCCGGATGTCCGTGGATCTGGGAGTCCCGGTTCCCAGTATTAATACTTGGCGCTTCAAGTCTGCCGCCCTGCAAGACATAGTATTCAAGGCGGATATTCTTGCCGATATACAGGCCTACTTTGAGTTTAACTTGTCCCGGTCCACCTCCCTGGGGGTCCGGTGGGAGGCCTTCAAAGTCTTCATCAGGGGAATGTCCATATCGAGGGAGGCGGGAGTACTCAAGGCTATACGTGCTGCTCTTGCCCGTTCCGAAACCAAATTACGTGACCTGGAAAGAGCGCATCCCACTTCGGTTGACCCGGCCACCCTCTCCCAGATCAGTGAGGAGCTCCAAGCTTTTAATGACCAGGCCATCAGGGAAGTTCGTTATTTCAGTCGCCCCCAGGCGGCTCGCAAGTATGGTGAGGGGGACAGGCCGGGCAGGACGCTGGCTGCTGTGGCCAGGGGCGAGTGGGGTCATTCACAGATCTCCTGTATCAGGGACAGGTTAGGGCTGAGTCAAACGTCTGACCAACGAATCTTGGAAGTCTTCGCGGACTTCTATGCTGACCTATACTCCCAGCCCCCGGAACATAGCGAGTCCCAAATGCGCGATCTCCTCAGCCAGATCCCCACGACACTCATTTCCCCCACAACCAAAGACTCACTGGACTCCCCCATTCTGCTGGACGAAATTGTCGGGGCAATCTCCAATCTACCCAAAGGAAAAGCTCCCGGTCCGGATGGGCTAACGGCAGAATTTTATCAGGAGCATGTGGCCATCTTGGCCCCCAGGCTGCTGGAGGTCTGGAATGAGTCGCTCCGGCTGGGCACCCTCCCTCCATCATTGCGGGAGGCCGCCATTACGGTCCTTCTTAAACCTGGGAAACCTGCTGATGAGTGTGGATCATATAGGCCCCTCTCACTAATGAATCTAGATACCAAAATATTCGCTAAGGTGATTGCCAACCGCTTCCTCCCGGTCATGTCCTATATGGTGCATGATGACCAATCAGGATTCGTCCCTGGGAGGTCGACGTCCCACAATATTAGACGGCTATTCAATGTCATGGCCCGCATGGATCAGGGAGTTGGCGCCGTGGCGGTTACGCTGGATGCCCAGAAGGCTTTTGACATGGTCTCCTGGAAATATACCTGGTTGGTGCTGGAGACCATGGGTGTAGGGCCTAACATGATAGCGTACATTAAGTTGCTATACACTTCCCCGGTGGCTAGGGTGCGGGTTAATTCCCAGACGTCAGCTCTGTTCCCACTCTCTAGGGGCACCCGTCAAGGTTGCCCGTTTTCTCCGATCTTATTCGCCCTGGCAATAGAGCCGATGGCCGACTATATCAGGGCCCGGCACGCCCACCAGGGGATCCGCCTGAAGGACACTCCCGAAATCGTCTCGCTCTATGCAGATGATGTTTTACTTTTCGTAAGAGACCCGGATGTGCACCTGGACCCGATTATACGCGGTATCACCCGGATTGGCACTCACTCCGGGTTCACCATTAACTATACCAAATCCGAAATTTTCCCTCTTACTAGCTCCACCGCCCAACCGCTCACGGAGTACCCGCTACGCTGGTCCCCAATGGGGATTAAATATTTGGGGGTCTGGGTGTCTCGGTCTAGGGAAACACTGCTAGCGGATAACTACCGAGCGGTGGCGGAACAAGCTGAGGCTAAAATCACGCGCTGGCGCGCTCTCCCGCTGTCGCTGGCCGGTAGACTCTCGCTGGTGAAAATGATCCTGCTTCCTAAGTTCTTGTATATCTTCTCTAACGTCCCTGTCTGGCCGGGTGGGAGATACTTTACAGACCTTCATAAAGCACTTGCACAATTTCTCTGGCACTCTGGTGCGGTGCGTAAGAAATGGTCGGACATGTGCCTCCCATATGACAAAGGGGGCTTCACGGCCCCAGACCTGCTTAGATACTGGACGGCGGCACAGGCGCAATTCGCCTCGTACTGGTACCCTAGACCCCCACCTCGCCCCCACGTCAAATTGGAGACTCTGGCGGGGGCACCCTGTAACATAATGTCCCTGATTCTAAATAGGAAGTATGTCCCGGACTCGCCTATCGATCCAGTCCGCGCCACTGTACAGGCCTGGGGCCGGCTGTTTAACACGTGTGCCGAACAACACCCATACTACAGGTGGCTTCCCGCCTGGAACCTTCCCGGGCTTGAACCCACGTGTGACATTGCACTGGCGCGGTACTGGGAGGCGCTGGGTTACCGTGCCCTCACTGACTTTTACCCAGATGGGCGGTTTATAACACTGCAGACGTTGAAGCCGGGGCACTCCGGTTCAGTCATGGAGCTGCTGCAATTCTACAGGCTGCGCGCAGCCTTCCGCAGCGCGTGGCCTGACTTCCCAGCTGAGCCTCCGGACTCCCCCGGGATCGCATACATCGCCAATTCGGGAGGGGCGCGGGGTGTGGTCTCCTCATTATATGGATTGTTACTAACCGGCCCCTCTCCCCGCCCGTCCAGGGCACGGGAGGACTGGGCCGCCGAACTGGGGACGGACCTTACAGACCAATTGTGGGGGAAAATGTGCTCTCATACCAGTGGGGTGTCCTTGAACTTTCGCTACCGCACCATACAGTATAAATTGCTCAATAGGCTGTATTTTACACCGGGTAGAATTTCGAGATTTGCACGCTCTACTCCCCGGCCCTGCCTTCGCTGCGGAACCGATGGGGCTGACCATCTACACATGTTCTGGGCCTGCCCGGAGCTGGCCACATTCTGGTCCAAGATCATGCAGACGTTGTCGACAATTATTGATGTTGATGTTGACCTCGACCCGCTGGGGGCACTGTTTGGGGTGTGGGACCTCGGGGAGCCTAGAGATGTGGTCAAGTTCCTAAATGTAAGTTGTGTGGTGGCCAAGAAATGCATCTTGCTGGATTGGAAAAGCTCGACCCCCCCTACATATCAGAAATGGTTGAACCTGCTCACATGGTCTAGGAATTGCGAGGAGGGGTTTTTGGATATGCTCCCGGTCCGGTCCCGCCCCCGTAATATCTGGTCTGCCTTTAATAGTTATTTGAACGGTTTGGATGACATCTCCACGGTGGGCGGATCTCCCCGGCCTTCCACTAGTGTTGTCTAAAGTGTTGGTGTCTCATGTTATGTTGCTGATGGTCCCTGACAGCTTATGTTCCGCAGAAAAGCCCGTGCATTAATGTACCTATGTACTGTATTTGCTCTTGCTGTCCTGATGTAAGTGTGTATGCTACCTGCCTCTGTCAACAAAAATAAAAGTTTAAAAAAATAAAAAAAATAAGGGTGTCCAACTTGTATACACGTGTGCTTTCTTCTACATTGTGGCAGAACATAAATATCCTTTTGACTCCTTATAAAATATTTGCCATTCGTGAATTGCCCAATCAAACCCAACAAAACCCCTGCCTTACGGTCACAATAGAAGAAATGAAAATGCATAAAAGAAATGGCTCGTCAACTCAAGTGGACTGTACTTTACAGGACATGAATGTGATGAGATAGACATTAAGGCTGTCATTACGGTAGGTGCTGTATATAGGTATCTCTCTCTCCCTGGCTGTTCAACCAGTATCTGGCACTCCTTGCCCACCGCATCGCCGCTCTCTGCCCCTACTTTCAGTGCTATGCGGACGACACCCAGCTCATTTTCAGGCTACCCTCGGCCTCCTCCTCTCCTTCCCTCATCTCTGACTGTCTGTCTGCCATCCAGGAATGGTGTGCCGCCAATGGCCTCTGCCTTAATGCTAGTAAGACTGAGATTCTACTCATCGGCACACCCACTCCCTCCTTCCCTGTAGCTCTCTGGCCAGCCTCGCTTGGCCCTCCTCCTGCTCCTACCTGCAAGGCAAAAAACCTCGGGGTCATCTTCGACTCCACACTCTCCTTCTCTCCTCATATATCTGACGTCTCTAAGAAGTCACACTACCAGCTGCACCTCCTCAGAGGTATTCTTCCCTTCTTCTCCTTCCCCCAGAAGCTCACTGTCTCCCGAGCCCTGGTTCTCTCGAAGCTGGACTACTGTAACAGCCTCTATCTTAATCTGCCTGCCTCCACTCTCCGCCCCCTGCAACTCATCCAGAACAGAACTGCGAGACTTGTCCTTGGCCTCAAGCCCAGGGACCGTATCTCTCCAGGACTGAAATCTATATACTGGCTCCCAGTGGCTGCAAGGATTAAGTTCAAAACCCTCTGCATTGTCCACAAAGTCTTTTGGGGCCTGGGGCCTAAATACCTTCAACTCTCTCTTCCTAAATATCTTCCTTCCCGAGCCCTTCGCTCATCCACCTCCAACTCCCTCAGGGTCAGCCGCTTCTCGAAGCAACGAGCTGGGGGTCGATCTCTCGCCGTGGCAGGGGCCTCCCTCTGGAACAGCCTTCCTGCCTCCCTGAAACTTGAGGAGAACCATCTCCGGTTCCGGAAGCACCTCAAAACCTTCCTCTTTGCTTCTGCTTTCTCTCTCCCTCTCCCCTGCTAAATTCTCGACTGAATCTGCACTGAATCTGCAACTGGGCCACTCTCACCGACTTCGGTCCAGGGCCCAGCCACTTCTCCTCTTGCACTGCCTCCCTGGCAACCCCTGCACTGAGGGACTGTCTCTGTATCCCTACAGCCTCCCTTTTCCCAGCACTTGTCTGCACTTACCTTGCACTTGCCACCAGCTGGCCCTATTTATTTACTTTATTCCACTTACTTGTACTGCACTTCCCCCACTCCCCTTCCCCTTGCACTTTTTCCTTCCCCCTACCCCTGCACTTGCGTGGTCTGAATGACACCTGGCCTAGTAGGATCGTTGTCTGTCTTCCCCTTGTTCCCCCCTCCCTGCCTCGTCGCGCCTTGAAACACTTGTGTATAGGCGCGTTACAAATGCCATATCATATCATTTAAAACCCGCTGCTCAGAGTCAGACATGGCTTTGGAATTCAGGGAAATTGGCCCAGGCTTAACTCATGTATTTGCTGTGCCCCATGCCTGTTTCACTACCCTGCCAGGTGGCTAATGCTCATAGTGTGTGCTGGTGAAATCAGGCTTTCAGTGACCAAATGCAGCTCCACCTCCCGCTCTACTACCAATTCTCTTCTATTTCATGTATTGCAGCTCTGCCACTGCTACCATAATTAATGACTAACAACAATAAGAATACGTATTATTGTATTTGTGTAGAGGGTATGTACTGTTAACGAGGTACTGTACAGGAATTGCCTGCCTTGCTAAGTGTTATAAAGGGCTTCTTGGTGACTCCTCCCACTCACAGCCTGCTGTTGCTCAGTTGTCATCTTGCTTGATTACTCTTTAACTGCACCTTCTGTAAAATGGCTGCTCATCTTGAGTGCTCCTCCATCATACCAGAGGCCCGGCTAAGAGCCAGAGTATTCAAGCACACAGCGCTAATTTGAACTGATTTACATCCCAAGTTAACATGACAACCTTTTGGCAGAGCGTAAATCCACCCGCTCAAGGTGAGCCTGTGCTATAGCAAGGCTGTGTAACAAAAGGAGAAAGTAAATCATTTTGAATTATAGAACTTCTGCTGATGTGACAATGGTCCTAGTAGATGTGAAAACCAAGGGCGTGACCCCGGCTGCCAGCATTATTTCAGGTTCGAGTCTGAGCACAGTATTTATCATGATCAAATATGTTTTACAGCATTGTTTGTTTGTTTGTTTATTTTATTTATATAGCACACTTGACCCAGGGGTATCTGGGCGCTTGGGGGTAATGGTTACAGGATACAGTTTAGACAATTTATGCAGTTTATACAGTATATACAAGTATAGTACAAATAATACATTCAAATGGCAGTGGCAGGGCAAGGCTAGAGATATATACAGTTGGAGGGGTGGGGTACAAGGTGATGTCAAGTGTGAAGTAGGTAGTGTTAGTTTTTGTTCAATAACCATGTGGTGATGTGACTTCTGAATGATTGAAAGGTTGGGATAGATTTGATGTCATGTGGAAGTGTATTCCATAATTGGGAGGCTAGAACCAGAAACTGGTTCCGCCAGCTCTTTTTAGGGTATACCTGGGCACCACCAGGCAAGATGTGTTGGTGGATCTGGTGATTCTGGCTGGCGATTTCAGGGTAAATTTGTCAGTGAGATAAGGTGAGACTTGGTGGTTCAGAGCTTTGTAGGTGAGGCAGATGGTTTTTAAATCAATGTTTTCTTGTGTGGAGAGCCATTTGCACAATGTTCTGGTTGCAGAGACGTGCTCTCTCCTGGGTATGATTAATGCAGCTCAGGGTGCATTATTTTGCAGAACCTGGAAATTGTTGATTATGGATTTGATGGCGCCTAAATATAGGCCATTGCAGTAGTCCAGTTTGGACTGTATAAATGCCCTGGCCAATCTAAGGCAGCTATTGGAGGACAGTAGTGGTCTGCAGGCCCTGATCAGCTTGCCAGTGTAGGCAGTGGCTGAGGCAGTCATATTAATTTGTTTGGTGAGGTTGGTGTTGGCATCAAGGTAGAAACCAAGGGTTTTTACACTTTTGGCAATAGGTATATTGTTTCCATCAATGAGGATGCTGCTGTAGTTGGGACTGAGTTTCAGCAGGTTGTTGGGTGAGCCGACTAGGAGTAGCTCGGTTTATTCATCGTTCAAGCAGAAGCCATGTGTGGCCATCCATGCCTGAATGATGGTGAAGACTTTGTTAATCCGGCAGACATCAGAGTCGTAGGTGCCTGATAATGTTAGGAGTATCTGGGTGTCATCTGCATAGTTGGTGTAGGTGATACCCAGACGGTCCAGTTTGTCAAATAGGGGCTTTGTAAAGCGTTTATACAAAGTAGGCGATACACAGGAGCCTTGAGGGACACTGCAAATGATGGGGATCAGGTTGGCCGCAGTTGGGGGTGAGAAAATACACATAGTTCTGTTTGCGAGGAAGGATTGGATCCACGTGACAGCAGTGTTGGAAAAGTGTGGTGCCGATGACAAGTGGTTGCATAGGATTTTATGGTCAACCAGGTCAAAGGCTGTCGAAAGGTCTAAAAGAAGTAGGATGGCAACTCTGCCTTTATCTTTTAGTTCATCGATCTGACTTTTAAGGTCAACAAGGGCAATTTTCGTTCCATGTTGCGGTCTAAAGTGTTGGTTTTTCTCTAGATAGTCTTGAATTTGCAAGAAACTCTATCTAAGATTTTCAGTAAGAACGGGACAGTGGTGATTGGTCTATAATTGGTGGGTATAGACGGATCTAATGTTTGTTTCTTGAGTAGTGGGAGAACCCACGATTGTTTCAAGTTGCTTGGTACTGAGTTGCTGGTGAACGAAGAGTTTATTAATTTGGTAATAAAGGGGGATAGATCCCTAGCTGCGTCTTTTATAATCTGAGCTGGGCAACTGTCACCTTTACAGTTAGATGGTTTCAGGGATGCTATGATTTTTTTGTACCTCAGGTATGGTTACCTTATTGAATGTGAAAGCTGAGTTAATGTGTGCGGATGATGGCGAGATGGGACTGGTAGATTTACCAGAGGTGAGTTGGTGCCGTTTGTCCGCTATTTTGACTTGGAGCTCTGTAATTTTATTGGCGAGACATTCTGAATGCTGGTGCACCAAGGTTTGTCCTTAGTTCAGGTATCTGCAGGTGGATTAGGGTTTTCTAGTTCCTTTAGGATGTTGAATAATTCTCTAGTGCTGGATCCTGCCTGGTTTATTCTGGTGTTGAAAGTTTCTGTTTTGGTGCGGATTATCTCACTTTTATATAAAGCATTGATATTAGTTAGGTTGACTTTATTTTCTGTAGAAGGTGTTATTTTCCAAAATGTTTCAAGTTTTCTTTTTTCTGTCCGTAGTAGTTTAAGTTCAGGGGTGTACCAGGAGTTCAGATGTGCTCTGGGTTTACCTTTGCACAGTTTTAACGGGGCAATGGTGTCAATGGCTTTAGTCATGGAATCATTGTAGGTGTTAACCAACAGATTCAGGTCAGCTGTGGCAGGCAGTGCATTAAGTATGGGGACTACCAGAGGTATTATAGCTTCAGCTGTGATGTTGCGTTTATTCCTGGTCAGACATGGTGGTACAATAGGGGACTTTTTAGGCTCTAAGTTGTTGATATTGATATCTAGGGAGAGGAGATGATGATCCGTCCACACGAGTGGTGAGGAGTCCCTAAGGGCAATATTGCAATTGAGGTCTGCTACCCAGTCGAGTATCCTTCCTTTCATATGAGTGGGTTGGGTGCTTATTTGTAAGAAGCCTTGTTCAGCTAGTGCATTGGCAACAGAGGTGGCTGGTAGGTCATTGGGGTAATTATAGCTGAGGTTGAAATCACCAAGGATGATATTTTGCGCCATAGGTTTAGAGTTCTCAGCTACTAGTGACATAATGTCTTCTTCGAAAGATCCGGGGGGATCTGGAGGCCTATATAGTAGGTGAATCGTGATAGTATTTTTGGGAGATGTTTGGAGCTTGACTGTGAGGAGTTCACAGGATGCCAGAGGAGAAGAGGTGGCTAGTCTAATGTCTAGGGTGGATTTAAAGATGATGGATACACCTCCTCCTCGAGCGTTGGGTCTATCAGCCCTGAGGATGGAGTAGTTGTCGGGCATTGCTAATGTTAGAGACGGGCCAGCTGCATCATGCAGCCAGGTTTCTGTCACGGCAAGGAAGTCAAAGTTGTTAGTCAGAATGACATCAGCGATTTCAGTTGTGTGGGCGATTAGGGACCGGACATTAGGTTGTTTTTGGGTACCCTTCTGGATGTGGCTAGAGCTATTGTCGACTGAGTTCTTTGTCACGTAGGAATAGGAGTTTTTGTGAATGAGTTTAGTATTGTTGGAAACTGTACTCAGTCTAGGTTTGGCTAGTGGGTTGATGTTCATGTGAAGTCTGGTGCCTATTATGTTGTTACGCTCTGTTAGGTCAGGGTTGGCAGCGAGTATGCCTACTTGCTGCTTAGTTGCAGAGAGTGCTAATATGAGTGTGCCATGTTTGCGGTTAGGTGTGGTATCATGAGCATGGCATACTGAGCGGGATCTTAGGCGGTGACACCTGGACATTGACCGCTAAGTGGAGACCAAGAAGTGCTCGCATGTAGAAAGGGCTCAAATCGAGGCTACACGCGGGTGGACGGAGTCTGCCCCCTTTTTTCATAGGGTGAACTGAATTCCTGTTTGAATCTATGAATTAATGCCGACCTCAGGGATCGAACCACAGTCGTCCAGTTTGCAGGCCGGACACTTCACCAATGCACTTTTTAACCTGACGAAAAATATCAAACTACTAAAGGTGAAATGTCCCATTTCGGTACTGCAATTTCAAGGGAAAACATTTGTATTGGTTTCTTGGAGTTTAAACATGCACATCTTTTAATGTTTTTCAAAATCATTATTGGAAGAAAATATCCTCTCTTGGTTTTGTGTGTGTGTCGATTTTATGAAAGGCAAATGCCATTCGTCCTGTGCAATTTGGGTGGTTGTACAAAGCCAATCGAATGAAATCTGCATATTTCACCTTGATATGCTAATTTCTGGCGACGTCACAGAACATTTTGTCTGTTGATGAGTCCCCCCACTTTAATGTTTAGTACTTCACCCATGCACATGGAGCTCAGGTTTATCTATGTAGTAGTGCTGGGATATGAAGTGACTACCATAAAATGGAAAATACCTTTGAGGGAGAAGGAAACTGCCCTTCCACCCCCAAAGCACAAGATAGTTTCATTGCCTCAATGGAAGTACAAAGACCAAGGGTAAATTACAATGCTGTACAGCGTGTCTCGTTCCTGTCTTCTTTCCTATTGTAAAGCAGTACTTGATATGATAGGTTATTTATAACGCGCGCCCGGGGATCGAACCTGTATTGCTCCATGCCATTTTGTTTCCAAGGCAAGCACGTCGCCCCTGAGTTATCCTCCCGAGACTTTTGTCTTTTGACCTTGGAAGAATTTGATATTAAGGTACAGTACGTTTGTTGTGTTCTTCTCATTTACAAGGGTGTTTTGCAATAGTGACAGAGAAGTTCGTCAGAGGTTCCCAAGGGTATCATTACTGCTCTCCCATAAAACTTCATCCACCACTAAAGAAAAGTTCATCTCCAACTATATCTCATCCATGAAACGTACATGCAGTATGTGTGCGTAAATTAGCACCAACACCTCAACTGCCTCCTCTAGTGTTAGTCCTTGTTCTGGAAGAGTAATTGCAACTTGATGACACCATCAAGTGGGTTTCTATGTGAAAATTCCCCAGGAAAAATGTTGTCATGTGAAAAAGTAGTCAGCAGAAAGTCATAAAAACAATGTAGTCATTCAATATATGCAATGCGAAGAGTGAAAAAGTTGCCAGTGATACGGTCGCCAAAAAAGCTACGTTTAAATTAAACAAAAGTACAAGGCTGTACACCCTAACAAAGACCAAAATCTCTAATAAAACCTAAACGATCACCCTAACTACATTCCTAAACCTTAATTACAACCCTTATTCTACCCTGAACCCTTACCTAGCACTAACCCTTCAGCATGCTAAAGCATTTTATTTGCATGTGACTCCCTACAAAATACCAAAAAATAGGAAATGAACAGTAAACCCTACTCTAACACCATCACCAGCTCTCCACAAATTCCTCAGCCCTTGCCCTAACCCAAACCATTGCACTAATTCTAACCTTAGCCTTAACCTAAAAGCAACTCTAACATTTACCCCAATGTTTATTGTACCCTAACCCCTAAGTGTATCCTAATCCCCAACCGTTGCCAACAAAACCAGCACTCTCTCAACCTGCCTATCCCTTTCTTTATCACTTACCCAAAGCACTACTCCATTAGCCCTAGCATTACCATAATCCCTATCCTACAACGTACCCTGACTCTCTACCATGACCCCTAACGAAAACCACACATCACAAGCCCTTCCACAACCACCCTCACTGTAACCCTTACCCTAATTCTAATCACAATCTTTACTCGAACCCTAACCCCCGTCCTTACCCAAACCCCTATTCTAACCACAAATCAGGCAATCATAAGCCCACTAAATGCTGCTTAAGCTAAACACTTAGGGCCTGATTCATGGAAAAGTGTGCATAAATCCTGCAACGGCCACGCGCCGCGAACGTCACTGCGTGATCCTGCGCACAGAGGTTTTGCTGCACGCTCCACTTATTCATGGAATTGTTTGCACAAAGTAACAGTATACTCAAGTTACGACTGGAATGCCCCGACACGCCCCCACGCAAATCAAAACAGCCAGAAACAGCCACCTTTTTGTCCTCCCTGTGTGCCAATACATGCACCCTCCAAATAGTGTGTGTGGTCCCCCGCAAGCAGGCCTGCATGTCGGGGACTGTGTGCAGGGTCCCCCATAACTGTAACCGGTACCCCAACAACATGCGTACAATTCATCACAACTCGGGCAAAACTCAGAAAATCTGCGTGTGAACCCCTGTAATTCATTGCTGCTCCCTGCTACACTGCATAAAAACACCCCTAAATTAGAGCGGAACCCCAGCTGCGTACACGCACCCCTGAATCCAACATCTGATCTTACCAGTGCACGGTGAATCCTATGCACAAGTGACTGCATGCCTGCCTTTGGGTAGCGTATAGTATGAGGGTTTTACATGGCCATGCCCCTGGTCGGAGGTAGCGCGGTCGGATCCCTGAATATGTATTTTTTCCGTGCAACAGTGGGTGTGCGATGGATGCCTGCGGCCATGCCTTGTAATGCCCACTTTTTTGCATGTACTTCCCCATTTTCTATGATCCACCCCTTCCCTGCCCTCTGCGCAAGCCACGCCCATGCTCTGAGCTGTCTCCTGCGTAAGGCACACGGCTGCTTGCAGGGGCGTGACGGGCACCTGCGAAATCCACAAAAGTCAGAGGAAATACCTGCGCATTCGATTGCAAGGTGATTACGCATAAAGCTTGGCGTGCAAGTTCCCTATTTTACGCTCAAATAATTCCATGAATTGGGCCCTTAATCTAGCAGCACTGCCTTTTTGGCTACTTTTCAGATGCATTTTTTAAATACATTTTTTTGGGCTACGTTTTCACTGCAGAGATATTTTCCCGATGATTCTTTTCATTTACTATATTTTCGTTGGCAATATTTTCACTGGATACCTCAAGTGGGAGGTGAAGCAGGGGTCAGCACACGCAATCGTTGATGATATCGATGATAGAGTTGAGGTACGGGATTCGTAGGAGGATGTACTTTGAATGAAGAATAAGGAATTGTGGGTGCCAGCAAAATAGCTCAGTACCTGCAAGGCTGCCCTCACCCCCCATAGTCCTTGGTGTAGAGGTTTTATTAATGAACTGTGCAATGAGCTGTGCAACCAGACGTGGCATGTGTTCCTCAGAAACACCCCTTGAAATATCTCTGCCATTTCACCTCTGGCTGTCTTCTCCTTCACTGTCGCAAAACAGAAAAGTGATTTCTGGAAGGATTTGAATTAGTCTTAACCACTGGCACTCTCCTCCACAAGTTTATCCATCATCTTTTTGCCTCCCTGAAAACACTGCCACCGGAATGAATGTTGAACCCTCATGGCCCCTTCCCCTTTCACAGCATTGCAGATTCTATCCTCCCCCGCAGCGCAGGTTCCTCGCCCCCACAGAATAAGAGTGTTGCTTATCATAATGAGGCCAGTTAGTTAGCCGATGAATGGTCCATGGTTCCAAGCAACAAGAACACATGTGTCCTGTAGTGCTACTACCCTTACAGAACCTTTACTGAATGCGATGAGAAGGTCTTGGTCAGCATCTGCAAACATTCTCCAAGTAAGATGGACTGCATTCGGTTCAAATAGTTGGCCAGTTTCGAACAGTATCAGCAATGATTCAGAAAGGTAACTTTCATGGGTCTGACAACCAGGCACCCCTAGATCCATTCTGAGGACTATGAGTATATGAGTGTGTCCTTTGCCCAGTCCTGGGGGAATCACACCAAGTACTGCAACATTAAGATCAATGGATTCTTGCGGATAGGATGACTACATACCGGGACACCCACGCACCAGCCATATCCAGCACCGTTCCCCTGTTAATCTGGCAAGGCACTGTCACATCCACCTCCATCCAATATATATGCCCCAAACCTCCAGAACCACCCCCACTAAACAGCATTCACCCTATTAAACACTCCCCTGATTGATGTGTACCAATGTGTTCATTGATACTGTAATTTATGTTGATCCAATACATGTAAATAAAACATAAAGTGAAAAGTAAAACTATATGCATGATCTCTCTCTTTCTGTCTGTAACCATGAGTGCAGGGGGCAGGTAGGATGGGTCTCAACTGTGGAAACTAAAAAGAAAATGGCACATCACTTAACATAACTAAACATCAGAGGCAGGCATCCTGCCACACCTCAAGCTCTCAGGCTGGCAGCTCCCATCAGCTCCAGCCTTCCGTCGAGTAAACCACTGAATGACCAAAGCCCCGCCTCCTTGCATTATCGTTAGTACATATACTACTGTAGGGGTAGACGCTGCAGAAGCTCTGGTCAACAGCTCCCATTAGGCACAGCTAATATAGTTAATGGTAAAGGGTAATGGGAGTGTTAGGCCAAAACATATGGGCCTAATGACTTAATATGGAAAAATACAGTACACTGTAGTGGCGCTGACCTGGCCAAAGGGTCGTACGCCTGGTCCATACGCCTCTATAAAACCCCTCGAAAGAGAAAGGCGTACTACCTACTGCTTACAATAAGCAGTGTCTGCTCATAGTGGCAGAATAAGGGCGTTGCGTATAATAAAGAGGAACGCTTATTGGTCGATGGATATTTGTGTATACAAAGTGAGCAGTACTAATGTCAGTCTGATTGGAAGCTCGACAAGCAACATGGAGAGGTCCACACTACCGGTAGGCATACAGAGATGTCATTTCACCAAAATGCCAGTGGTAGTGGAAGTGACATCACACAACCCTTGACCTTCTGATGACATCACATGAAGTGATGTAATTTAACCCCGCCCCAAGGGACATCACAGCAAGTGATGGCAACCGACCTTCAGATTTATAGATGCATCAAGCACCCGCATTTCCAGGTGCTCTCATTTCATCCAGATATAAGAACCAAGGCACAGAGGGAGGCATGATTTGTCCACGGTTACACATTTGGGGAATGCCATTTTCCAGATGCAACGTGGGGTCTATATGTAAAACATACATAATGCAGTATTTCTAACAGGGTAACCCAAATCTGTAACGTAGGCTACAGCTACTGTATGAAACATCTATAATTCAAAGGACACAGAAGTACGTGTTATCTGTGGCGTTGCTTTGTTAAACAAGCCAAAAAAGCACTGACCTGGGGAGGCGTGCACTGCTGTTTAACCAGGAGAAAAACTCTGCACGAGCAAGGCCTGAAAATAAAATCATTGAACAGGATTTAGTATCAACAAAATTCTCTGGTTATAAATGTATATATGATTCAGCTACCACTATGATCGAAGAAACCTATTAGACTGGTCTGCATGCACACAGGGGAGTGCACCTGATAATGTTATCGTTGTTGGAGTATAATACCTGGGAAAGGTTCTTTCAATATACCTAAGACCCCCCCATAGTTTTTATTATCTAAGCGTAATACTGGGTGCCAAGGGACTTTTAAAAAAATCACCATTTAATGTAATATCATTGCTGCACACATACATTCATAGCACCACACAGTTATTTAAAATTGAAAACACCCACAAGTTGCTTCTAAATCGGGGACACACTAGCAGAATTCAAGGTGCGCACTGCACACTACCCCTTTGTCAGACCCAGTGGTGACCAATGGCCTAGCACTAAATTTGGCAGCTCGCCTGCGAGTCATGCTGTGGGGGCCCCCCTAGGCCCTTAACAAAGCACAGGGAACGCCACACCCCATGCCGGTCCGGACCACCACGTGGGCGCAATGTCCATGATGATTATGCCGCTTCAGGGGCGTGCACTACTGAAAGTGAAAGAAGAAAATATATTTGTCAATCAAAGCTTAAATCTTTAACGTAACATAGAGAGAAGGGGACAGTGCCTGGTCCACATAAATACCGGCCACCAGTGGTGGCTGGTGAGTTGTTTTTTTGGAGGGTGTAAATATTTGCCACAAGTATGAGATTGCGACTGAACATATTTGCCACAAGTATGTGATTGTGACTGAGCATAGCGAGGGAGCCCGAACTAACGAAAATGGGATGAGGGGTCCGCCACACCAGATTTGGTGGGTTCCCGGCTCAGTCCTCACCCATCAGGGTGAAGGTTGAGCTGGGGAGGCACTTAGTTGGGGTTGGAGCTGATCGTGACTTGTGACACATGTCACATGCCACGTTCAGCTCCAACCCCTTCTCCCTTGGCCTCCTTGCAGCTCACATACAGGAACCAGGAAGCTCTTGCAGCTTCCTGGTTCCTGTTTGTGAGCAGCACTGAGGAACCGAGGGGGCCATGGAACTATGGACTAAAGGTGCAAGAAAAAAGGTAAGTAGGCTTTTTGTTTTGTAATATGATGTTTATTTTGCATGTGTGAAGTGCGTGTCAAATGTATGTATGTGAATGGTGGGTGAATGAGAAGTGATGTGATGTGATGTGTATTTTTGAATGTTCTGGGTAGCTGGGTGTATGCCTGTGTAGACAATGCAATGAGTGATGTAAGAGAAGGTGTGAGCGACTGGTGGGTCAGTGAGAAGTGATGTAATGTGTGTTAATGAATGTTCTGGGTGGGTGGGTGTGTGCCTGTGTAGAGAATGTAATGAGTGGACAGGTGTGTGTCTGTGTAGAGAATGCAATGAGGGGATGTAAGAACATGCGTATGGTTGAGTGACTGGTGGATGAATGAGTATGAATGTGATGGTGTGTTTTTGAAAGTTCTGGGTGGGTGGGTGGTCGTGTGCCTGTGTAGACCATGCAATGGGTGAAAGTAAGAAAATGCGTATGGTTGAGTGACTGGTGGGTGAATGAGTATGAATGTGATGGTGTGTTTTTGAATGTTCTGGGTGCTTGGGTGTGTGCCTGTGTAGAGAATGCAATGAGTGCATGTAAAAGAAGGTGTGAGTGATTGACTGGTGGGTGAATGAGCATACATGTGGTAGCGTGCGTTTAAATGTTCTGAGTGGGGTTTGGTGTGTGCATGTGTGGGGAATCCAGTGTGAGTGAGTGCAAGAGGAGATTTATGGGTGAGTGACTGTTGGGCAAAAGGGGATGTGTATTCCTTCTTTGTGAAAAGTACAGTGAGCAAAAAGCGATGGCTGCAGACTCTCAAAATGGGAAAAAACCACAGAACAGGTTATCATGCCATGTTCTTTCTAGAGAGGGGCGCCTGCTATTTTTCCAGGAAACTTGGGGGTGGTCACCCTAAGTTAGCTGGTGAACCCAGACGTGGACCCCTTGCTCAATGTGCTCAGAGAGGCACAGCTCCACCTCACTAATGAGGCCTGACTAGGCCAAAACACGTATCTTGGGTTGCTGTTGGCACTCTTGTTCAAAGGAGGTTTGCCAGGCATTTCGGGTGCTGGACTGCCCTTCTGGGCGGGACAAAAATTGAAATGCAAATGAATATTCCTCCTTTGTGAAAAGGACAGTGAGCAAAAAGTGATGGCTGCGGACTCTCAAAGTGGGAAAAAAATACAGAACTGTTTATCATGCAATGTTGTTTCTAGAGAGGTGTGCCTGCTAGATTTTTTCTATTTTTTCAAGGAACTTGGGGGTGGTCACCCTAAGTTACCTGGTGAACCCAGACATGGACCTTTTGCTCACTGTGCTCAGAGAGGCACAGCTCCACATCACTGATGAGGCCAAAACAGATGTCTGGGGTTGCTGTTGGTGCTCTTGTTCAAAGGACGATTGCCAGGCATTTCGGTGTTGGACTGCCTTTGTGGGGGGGACAAAGACTGACATGCAAATGGATAGTCCTCCTTTGTGAAAAGTACAGTGAGCAAAAAGCAATGGCTGTGGGCTCTCAAAGTGGGGAAAAAAAACACAGAACAGGTTATCATGCCATGTCCTTTCTAGAGAGGGGCGCCTGGTACCTTTTTTTGTATTGGTGTAAATGATGTCGCTGGCTTCAAGGAGGTCAAAGAGGGGCTTAGTATAGGTATTGGATGGCTACTAGTACTAAAGATGTTTTGTTTCAGTACATTCCACAAAGAGAACCACTATATTTGTATCTGATATAAAAAATGTCTACTGCATTGGCTAATTCAACAGTGCAAAGTTATATGCAGCATGAAACATTTCTACTGCATTAACTCAACGTTACAAGCAAGTGGACGTGCATTGAATGGTTCTTCAACATATCTGCCAAATGTGCATGCAACTTGCATTTAATGGCATGTTATTCAGTGTGCATGTGCCCATTCCCCTTTAGCTCTGCGATTCAAGCAAGCTACGCAGTGAGGGGTGCAGCATGAAGAGAGACCGTTTTGTACAGCGTTTTCGAAAGGCAGCACGCTCCCGCCATTCCAGCCCCCATCGCCCCTTCCTTTTCTCTCCTAATTCAGCTGCCATCGGAGGCCCAATTTTCTGAGTACCTCTGGAGACCTTCTTAGAGCTGAAGCCTGAGGTCCTGGGTTCTGGACCTGGGATGGAATGGAACCCTAATGGGACCGTGAATGAGGAGTTAAGGATGAGGTGGTGGGCACACACAGTGAGTAGGTTGGGCTGAGTCTGCGAAGAGAGCCACCTAGTGCCCTCTCGCCAGGATCTTTGGACGGGTGGCCTGTGCTGCTTTCAGTGGACTCACTGACTGGCGTTCGAGTAGAGACACACCGCTTGGCATTCAAGTAGAGACACATCTAGAGCCTTCCTGATTTCAATCCTATAGCAGCTCAGCAAGTTAGTTCATGGAAGAGGGAAGCACTGCAGGGAAGAGGCAAATACTGTGGACAGAAACATTCAGATCACAAGAGGTACTTTCTGATTGCAGAGAAGTGAGAGTCTTGCTCTTTGTGGAGGCCTGCTGAGGACTGCCATCTCCAAAGAACTGCCCTACAGGGTATCAGCACGTTGGAGTGCTCCACGCCAAGACGGTCACAGGACCTGTCAAGCTGCGTCTTCTTAGCAGTTTAAGGGAACATTTTAGGGCTTTCCGTCTGGGTTTTTTATATAAGGGCTCAGGCTATTGCTGTTTTTCTTTTCCTGCGCTGGTGAGAGTAGACTTACTGTGCATTAAGTATGCCGTGCCCGAAACTGAGCCAACCCATCAAGGCCCCACCGCAAGCAAGCCCTGAAAACCATCCTCTCTGCTGAAGGGCACTGCTCAGGAAAACGGAAATGACCTAAAGATGACAAAAAGTGTCCGGTCAGCGGTTAAGCACGGGGTAGAGATTCATGGTCTACTGTAAGATGAAGATCTCAATTATTGGCGATAACAGAGATCTGGTCAAGACAAGATTGTCCTATTACATTTCATGAAATGCTACCTGCAGGATATACAGCCCTCTGCAAAATCGCTTGGACAAATGAGGGGTAGTAGCTCTTATACATTTGTGTCTATTGAGGGCTATCAGTGTGTCGACTCAATCGTATTCATCTTTCGACACGTAATTGAGATTAACGGTCCTAAGTGAAGTAGGGCCTCATTACGACCCTGGCGGAGATCCATGGTGCAATTTGCACCATGGTCCATGGCGCTAAGCTGCCAACTCCGCCATGGTGGTTGGCGGACTTACCGCCCCATTCCGACCTTGGCGGGGCGGTAAGTCCCCAATCCCCATTTACCCTTCCCCATTCCCATTTTTGCCCCATAGGGTATAATGGGAGTGGGGAAGGCGTTAATTACGCCACCGTAAATTACGGTGGCGTAATTAACAACAAGTCCCGTAGCGCCATGGATTTTTCCGCCTGCAAAAAGCAGGCGTAAAAATCACCATGGCGCTACGGGAACTCGTAGTCAGGCGGAAAGGGGCGCCATGGTTTACGCCGGCGTAAACCCCTTTCCGCCAGGGTCGTAATGAGGGCCGTAGTCATTGAAAAAAAAAAAACGACTACTTAAAAGATCGATTCAGAAAGACACGGAGCGGTCTTTCTAAAACGAACTGTCATGTCCCTGACGTACACGAGTGTGTGCAGGGGCTGACAGGCACTCCAGGACCCGGAAGCGGCGTAAAGGGAGAGGAGGTAAGTTTGTGTGTGTGTGTTTGTGTTAGGTGTTTGATTGGGGATAGAGGGAGTCTTGGGCGGGGAGGGGATTGCGGGGGCTGAGGGATAGGGGTTGAGGCAGTGAAACCGCCCTACTTTGGGTTATTCCTGCTAGAGGGGGAGGGTGGTGTTGGGATTGATGGGGGGTGGAAATGTGTTTTTTGCCTTTTTATAGTTCACCTAAAATCCGTTGAAAAAAATCGGTCTTTTACTTAGGCGACCTATAAAAAACATTGAAAATATCACAAAGAACCAGATCAACTGCAGGGACGGATTTTTCAGTCCTAACTACAATTCTCTACTGTCCTCCTAAATGTGATGTTTTGTTTTGAACGCATTTTCAACTTCTATGTAAAGAACTGCAATCACTATCGCGCAAATGTATCCTGCTTGTTGATTTTAATATTGTGCTAGCAGACTATTTATTTAATTTGTTAGACTTTTTAGGTTGCAGACAACATTCATGGGGGCTCCACTCAAACAGCACGCGACGTATTAGACCTAGTTGTGGATTTTAATAGTCATCCCTCAGATCTTGCTATTTTATTGGTTGTATGGTCAGATCACGCTTCGATCTCCTTTTCATGCCCTATAAAAAGAGAATTAAAACCTCAAACAACTGAACAGAAGACTATACACATTAGGCGCAAGCTTCATTGGATTACCCTTGAAGGATTTCAATCCCATTATTTGGCTTATCCGCGATGTGACCTAATGCAAACTCCAGATAAGCTTTTTGATGATTTTTATGGGAAAGTTCACAGGTGCCTGGACTCACTGGCACCGCTAATATAGCAGCAAAGTAAATCTAGAGTCAATTTGAGGAATACATAGTTCATGTCAGGCCTATCTCAGTTAAAAAGGTAGGGCCATCAGTTAGAAAGAAGATGGCGCTCTACCCAAGCCAAAGCTGATAAAGTGGCCCATGCTCTTCATGTATCTACCTATAAAAAACAGAGTCTGTTAGTTTATTTTTATTTATTTATTTATTGCATTTGATTAAACGCCCAAACCCTTAGGTATCACAGCGTACATACATCTTAGTCAAAACATCTTGGCTTACATTTATCTTAGTCATTTTAGTCAGCTGCAATTGCGGCTTGACATGCTACTTCAGTCATTACCCGTATCTTGAATGTCTTAGGCAGTTACAAAACATCTTAGGAGTGTTGATTAGTTTCCTTTGTCTTACCTCTTACATTTTACAAAACATTTTAGGAGTCTTAGCCAGTTCACATTGAAGTAGGAACTCTTAGGCAGTAGCAGGAATGTGGAGAGAGCAGGAAGGTTCTACAATGGGGGTTGGCAGTATATGGAGTGATAGGGCAGTCTATGGCGCGCTTACGCTAATAGTATTTGTTGAACCGCCAGGTTTTTAGTTAAGAAGACTTATTTTTCTAATAGGACAATAGAGGCTAATTCGAATACAGGTGACGTTTGTAAGATATATGAAAAACGTATGATTAGTGATTCTAAAGAAAAAGTTGACAAAGTCATTCCATCTCAATCTCCATGCAATAAATTGTCATCCTTCTTTGTGTTGAAAATTACTAAGCTACTTGAGTCTTTTGAAGCAGAAGCCAAAACCCATGAGAACCCCAGAACAGTTGCTATAGAGAGCTCTGCATTTTTTAAGAGTTTCTACTTTCTAACAAATGTGGATTTTGCAAAAAAGGGTCTACAGTTTGAAAGCCTCTGGCTCATCTCTGGACTCTTTACCCCCTAGACTTATAAAATAATTAATGTCAGTAATGTCGGAAGATGAAGCCACTATCATAAATGCAGCCTTTCAAAGGGGAATCTTTCCTACTTTACTGAAAACAGCTCAGGTGACCCCACTTTTGAAATAAAAACTTAGAGGATCTTGAGGTTTTGTCTAATATTAGGCCCCTTCCTTAGTAAGATCGTGGAAGGAGAAGTCATATATCAATTGTCCAAGTACTTGGAAAACAGCAATCTTTTATCTGCTTCTCAGTCAGGGTTTTTCAGGCGGGTCATAGTACAGCGACTTCGGTCTTATGTACCTGAGAAAAACCTTTGGCCATTAGAGATCGAGGAGACTCCACAGCTCTGATTCTCCTCGATCTCTCAGCCGTTTTTATATGGTAGATCATGAAATACTGATTCAGTGACTTAAGTCGCAGACGCATGTATCAGGACAAGCACTGGTTTGGTTAACATCTTATTTAACTGGTAGAAGTCAAAAGGTCCAACTTGGGAAACTTAATGTCAACTAGGAACTGGTTGTCTTGTGAAGTGCCATAGGGCACATGAGTTTCACCTCTTCTTTTAAATGTTTGTATATCCCTGCTAGCACAAATAATTGAAGGCTGGGGTTTTGACTGCCAGTTATGTGCAACTGATATACTCCTGTATCTGAGTGTCACTTCCTCAGGCTTATGGGGAAAAACAGAAATCTTGCAGCTGGGGAACTTGAAGGCGATTTCGCTGCCTTCTAAGTGGCCTGCTAGTCTACGGACTCCTCTTTTCCCAGTTGAGGTAGTCAGAAACCTAGGAGTGTTCATGGACAGTAGGCTTTCGGTTGCCCGTCAGGTGGATTCTGTAGTTTAGAGTGCTCACTTTCATCAGTACAACATAAACTGGTGTGGTTATTTTTTAGATGCAAACTAACGAAAGACCTTGGTTCAAGCAGATGTACTATCCAGAATCCAATATTGTTCAACTATCTACCTGAGTATGGCAAAGAAATGTATAGCTAAATTGTGGGCTGCTCAAAATCATGCAGTCTGAAACGATCTATGGACTCAAAATACATGATCACATTTCTGAATCCGGCACTTCATCACGCTGGCTGAAAATGGAGATCCTCATTCAATTCTGGTCTTTACATAGATCTGGAAATCGCTGAGGGAATGGCGCTCAGCTGCCTTGCCACATTTGTAAAGCCCTATTTTGTGCTTCAATCAAGCAGGAAGGATTTAGTGACAGTGGCTTCAATTTAAAAAAGGCGTTGGAGGCAAAACGATCACCACCTTGGGCTGCCGCTTTTGGAATGATCTTCCAATCTCAATTCAAAATAGTCCCTCAGTGCAAAGTTTTAAGGCAATCTTAAACAAAATCTCTATATTTTTCCTTTTTCATTTCTTAAATAATAGGACAGATGAAAAACTGTTAGAAAATGCTGCTGCCTGGAATTTATTTTATGTGTATTTATCCTGTTTTTATTGTAATGTAAACTGTAAATCCCACCCTCTCTCCGCCGTCATACTGGAACAGCAGGAGAAGAGCTGCATGTGGGAACCTCTGTGTTGTCCCTATACCGCATAGAGTGAAGGAGAGACGTTATGCACTCAGACAATCATACTGATTGTACACTCATGTTGAGAGAGTGGATGGATGTCTGCACGCACCATTAGACATTATGGAGCGCACAGTGACATCTGACAGAGACAGAGTGATGTCATGAACAAGACATACGAGAATATGCTGAAACAATATGAAAATACTTAAGAATGGCAATGCAACTGAAGCGACAAGACAAACATGTATGAGATGATGAAGTAATCAAGTATGTAGAAGGAAGATGAAGTAACTTGTAGATCAATAAGTGTAAATACACAGCAACGCAAGATAGATGTGACATATAGAAGCTTGCTATAGAGGAATATATAATGTGGCTGGGGTGGCCATGATGGGAAAATGGACACTAGCTCGTGCAAAGTTCCATTCAAACCACCTCAGAAACAGACCAGGGCTAAAAAGTCAGGAGATGCTGGACACGGCTTTGTACGAAAATGAAGAGGAGTCTATGTTGGCCTATGATCAAGGATGCTATTTTGAGAAATAACTGCAAAGTACAAAGGGAGGCAGATGGATAAAGTCATTAGCATGAGACATATTTCTCTTAGATTAACAAAGATGAAAACATATGTGACAGCCAGCTATTTGACAATTAACAGTGAAATAGGCTCATACAAGATGGAGTGTGCAAGTTTCCATATGCCAAGGAAGTTATAAAACCCAGCTGAATTGAATCAAACAGCGCGAATTGGGAGGCTGAAATTGAAAAATGTGTGGTCTCCTCAAACGTGATGTAGAAAACAAAAACAAGGACTATTCATTAGGCTGCGGTTGAAGATAAATGATGCTTTTATACTCCCTTGAATGTCCTAGAACTGAGAGCAATGGTAAGGTCAACTACAGATGGGAAACGTTGGCTCATGGCTGGTCTGATGAGAGATGATGGCCTAATTGGGAAAGTGGGGAGTAATCTGATGTGACTCAAGCACCTGGGTTTCGATGTCCTTACGTGCTGCTAGCGATCAAAAAATCCAAGGTTGGGTGGGATGCCAACTACTCAGTGGGTCTATGGGGCAACCTAACAATCCACTGCCATTTTCTCAGCTATAATCAGTATTATACATATTTAGAGGCAGTTTGAGGTGTGTCCTACAGATAAGAGACTGCCAATGAAGTACTAAGCCCATATACTTTCTATAAGTAGACATGCTTCCCTAACCAATCCCTCCTGCCAGTAGGTTTTGTGGTTTGCCACACAGGATGATGTCATAAATGATGCATATTGGGGTATAAGACCTCTGTGTAATCAAGTTTGTTTTTGTGTGTGCAAATATCATTCCAATGTTTGCCAGTATACTCTGCTTTATTAAATAAGAATAAAGTAGTACTTTGTCATATTCTATGATTCTGTCTGGTTATTTGGTCTGAGATCTTTTATTGGTAATTCCATCTAGCACAAGAGATGCTTCAAGGTGCTAGAGCACAATTTGGTAGCAGAGGATGGTTCAAGGTCTGATTGACCTAGGCCCAGACCCAGCCTCCCAGACGGTTGGTTGCTCCTGCCAGAAGCCAGAAGACAGCAGAGCTTTCTGTGGAGATCGGTGCACAAAAAATCATGTGAAAGAAGATACGGTTGGTAGGTGCTCCTTTGACGAAATTCCTGCATGGTCTCTGCAGGTGCCCTGTGGGCTGAAGGTGAACTGGCCGATGGAGAGAGAACCGATGCCGAGGGACTCGAGCTGAGACACGGATGTAAGTAAAACATCGAAGGTGGCAAAAATAGGGGGAGGGACTGTTTTGTAAATATATATATATATAATTAACGGGATTATTAGGGATTATAAAGAAGAGAAGTAGATAACTCGATTCCCGGTTCCAAAGGGATGGAAGGATTCACACCAAAAAAACTCCAAATAGGGGTGTTAAGAATACCTTAGGCAAGGCCAACAAGACAAGTGCATATCAAGCTCCATGACTGAGTTAAAGTGAGATGAGATACATTTTCTAGAGATAGTAAAGGAAGGCGTACGCAGGGGAAATTATTGAAGTGCACATGCTTGGGGTTATAAATATGTCAGTGTGAAGCATTTATTGCATTTAAACTAAAAGATATAAAACAATAGTAAAACATTAAGATGATTTTTTAGATTTTTTGATGAAAAGGATGACGTCAATCAGAAGGGTAAACATTATAGGAAACTAATAAATAAATAAAGAAGAGTGATAGAACAATGATATACCAAAAATTGATAGAAAGCGTAAACGGAAAAACAAAAAGAACATTGTTGCATAGAATTTTAAAAGTGGATAAAATATTTTGTTTTTTGGATAATTAAGCAGCAATTGATGGTGCCTGCTCAAATTGATCAGTGTGGTATATTTGACAAAATAAAGAAATAAATAAAAGGTCTGGTAAGTTTAGACAGTCGAAATCAACTTGTCACCATGGTAGACACTTCACTTCTACACCTATGCAGGACATTGCTGAGAAACACAGTGAAGATAAGGAAGTATCATTCCGAATGTGTTAGAGGTACAACTAATAAAACGCGTATGCCGTGGCCTCCGCGGGGTTTGTTGTCAAAAGCCTTTTTGTGACATATTTGCATGCCACATATAAGGGAAAGAAGTTGCAGAGCAGGTTGGCTATTTTAGAGTTATGGAAAATGTATCAGAGCCAGAAAGAAGATCCAGCAGAGGAGTGGATGCTTAATAAGCATAGAGGGGAAGATGTAACCCCTTTGGCTCCCCTTTCTCCTCCTAAAGACAAAAACACAGTGATCAACGAGAAGGGATTTTACTCCTTAAAGGAATTGAAAGCAGCAGCGGGGTACGTTAATGCAACATATGAGACCAACACCTATAGTAGTGAGGACAATGCGGAAGAGAGAAAAGACAGAGAAGGCAAGTATATATTGACACGCAATGAAAGTAAACAGCTTGAGGAGAAGAAGGACAGACAAGATAGACAGATGGAGATAGAGGAAGAATCGAGGAAACAGAAGGAAATAAAGGACAAATGTAAGGGAATAGCGATAGTTTAGAATGAGTGGATAGGAGGACAAATATTACTTAAGCTGGACGATAAGGGAATTGATGGGGTTCAAGAAAGAGAAGAGCGGGGAAAGAAAAAAAGGAGGAAGAGACAGCATATAAAGAAGAGACAGAAAGAGAATGCAAGCGAAGGGAAGAACAAAGAAGATATGAGGCAAGGAGGAAAAAAGAAAGGTTAGAAGAAAAGAGAGGAGAGGAGATTGAAGCGCAAAGAATGAAAGAACGAAGGTTGCAATGAAGGCGAGAGGAAGATGAATTAAGGGAGATGAGGAAAAGGGAACCAGAAATTAACAGAAGTAGGGGAGTAAAAGACGGCAAGACAGAATATCTATATTATAAAAGTCTAGTGCTAATCAAAGCACAAAAGCGATGTAAGGAAGAGAAAGGGTAACAACAGCCCCGCAGGGAACTGTAAGGAGTTTCAAGAGTACCAACATGGGCTGATGAATGGGACACAGATGTTATAGAGTAAGGACTTCAGGATTTATATAGGCAGAAGAGGAATAAAGAAGGATGTAAGACCCAAGAGAACGTAGAAGGTTCTCTATCGGGGGAAACAGGAGGAAGATCAGATGACACCATAACAGATGAGAAAAGAAAGCTGTCTTTAGGTAGACTAGATCTTGATGATGCACTAAAGGATAACAGTCATACAAGCTGGGGCATAATGATGTCAAATGAAGAAAGGGAAGAAAACGAGAGAGTGTGAAGAGAGGGCTCATGTAGATTTTCAAATGAATCAAGTATAGAGAATGGGGTAAAATGGTCAGGTTCACAGGACCCCGCCGTATACTGAGCGACCACAAGAACGATCTCGCAGTACAGGGGATGTATCCCCAACTTATGTGAGTATGTTAAAGGCATTACCAGGGCAAAAACAAACAGGCGAGACTAGCCCCTCCTGGAAAACACGGAGTGTAGTCAGGTATGATTATGGACTGGGAATTTCACACTTCCCATTATTAGAGAAAGCAGGGGGTGTGAACCACAATATATACCATGGACACAAATGGATAAACATAATTTAATGTGTAAATTACAGAGTTTAACTTCTGTGGTGGGAAAATGGATTCATGAGCTAGAGAGAATGACATCGGGAATGATGTTAGCCATAGGGAACATAAAAGGCCTGCTGGCAGCCATCATATGAGAGAGAGCTGATGATATTTAGAAGTTAGCAGGATACGCAGTTTTGACTGCACAAAACATGACACACGATGGAGCACCATTTAAAAATTGCAGAGCAGATGTATGGCGGGCGCTCAGATTGCAGTACCCCGATACATCAGATATGGGTGCAATTATGACTAGGAAAATGGGGAAAGATGAAGGCCATGTTGTTTATATTCAAGTTATTCAAGACAGATGGCACCATAAGACATGTGAACCGTGGGATAAAACTGTAGCAATGAAGGCGAGAGGAAGATGAATTAAAGGAGATGAGGAAAAGGGAACAAGAAATTAACAGAAGTAGCGGAGTAAAAGACGGCAAGACAGAATATCTATATTATAAAAGTCTAGTGCTAATCAAAGCACAAAAGCGATGTAAGTAAGAGAAAGGGTAACAACAGCCCCGCAGGGAACTGTAAGGAGTTTCAAGAGTACCAACATGGGCTGATGAATGGGACAGAGATGTTATAGAGTAAGGACTTCAGGATTTATATAGGCAGAAGAGGAATAAAGAAGGATGTAAGACCCAAGAGAACGTAGAAGGTTCTCTATCGGGGGAAACAGGAGGAAGATCAGATGACATCATAACAGATGAGAACAGAAAGCTGTCTTTAAGTAGACTAGATCTTGATGATGCACTAAAGGATAACAGTCATACAAGCTGGGGCATAATGATGTCAGATGAAGAAAGGGAAGAAAACGAGAGAGCGTGAAGAGAGGGCTCATGTAGATTTTCAAATGAATCAAGTATAGAGAATGGGGTAAAATGGTCAGGTTCACAGGACCCCGCCGTATACTGAGCGACCACAAGAACGATCGCGCAGTACAGGGGATGTATCCCCAACTTATGTGAGTATGGTAAAGGCATTACCAGGGCAAAAACAAACGGGCGAGACTAGCCCCTCCTGGAAAACAAGGAGTGTAGTCAGGTATGATTATGGACTGGGAATTTCACACTTCCCATTATTAGAGAAAGCAGGGGGTGTGAACCACAATATATACCATGGACACAAATGGATAAACATAATTTAATGTGTAAATTACAGAGTTTAACTTCTGTGGTGGGAAAATGGATTCATGAGCTAGAGAGAATTATGACTAGGAAAATGGGGAAAGATGAAGACCATGTTGTTTATATTCAAGTTATTCAAGACAGATGGCACCATGAGACATGTGAACTGTGGGATAAAACTGTAGCATTATTTTACCACATTTTGTGTCAAGGACTGCCCGAGACAGCAGCTGAAGAAACAGGTGGGAATGGAAGCAAAACCATGGCCGGAAATACAATTGACGATCGTGCATCACTGCTGATTAATGCAGGAGAAAAATAAGAAGAAAGCTGAGAGTAAGAAGCAGGAGGAAGCAAAGTTGGTTCAGAATAAGTTGCCAAAAACAGCATAGAGGGAGCAGTATTGACAAGTAATGAATGTGGGGTGACACATGAGATGCAACTAGTACAGCAAGGTAACGTAATGTATCCTCCCGATCAGAGTGAGTATAATTATTGGCCAGAAGGAAGAGGGAATGGGCCCAGAGGATGAGGAAGAGGTGGTTTTCAAAATCCTCAAGGAAGTGGAGTATTTAATGGTGGACAGCCACAGCAATGCTGGAATTGGACACATAGCTAGAACATGTAGAACCAGAGGTGGCATGCAGCAAAACTGGCAAGCTCCAAGAGGAGGGATGGGCTATGTTCCATAATATAATATAGAACTACAGGTGTATTTTGCCCAAGAGCACATGCAGGCTCAGACATATGCGCCACAACCACAGCAAATGCAGCAAGCGCCATTAGAAATGCAAATGCCACAAGGGCAGTTACAGCAGGTGCCTTTGCAAACACAGCAGATTCAACCTCAGCAAGTGCAGATACAACAGGCTATGGTATCACAATGGAATATGAACACAGGAGTTCAGCAAGCACCCGCACCCAAATTGGGGTGTATGATTGTGGTAGGAGGAAATCCTTTCACTAGGGTGCAGGGATGAATATATACCCAAAATAGGACAGCCCAAAGAGCGACCTGATGTGTTCAGCACTATATGTGATACCAGACCCACAAGAGGAACCAAGGGTCAAGGTGACGATAGGAGGCAAAACATTTTCATTTCTTGCAGTCTCTGGAGCAACTTGTTCCTGTGTCTGTGAGGGAAAATATCCAATGTCAGGTATTGCCATGAATGCGCAGGGATTCTCTGGGGTAACAAATTTAGTTCCTTTTTATAGACAAATTACCAATCTCTAAAGTAGAACATGACATGCCAATGCCATTTTTGTATTCTAGGCAACGCCAGTTAATATATTAGGGTGTGACTTGATGGTGAAACTCAACACAACAATATCTTTAACTGATGAAGGAATAGTGTGTTCCACCCCAAGGATACATTATCTGACTGTGAGAGAACTTAAATTAGCCTAAACAGGTCAGAAGGCATTACGAGAAGTTCCATTAGATCCATAAGTATTTGTGTATGGAGTGACTGTTGTATTATCATGGTTGCCCAGACTGATAGACACGCTATTAAGAATACCTGACAAGTTTTTGTTTAGAACAGACATCCCTATGGATTATGAAGAAGGGCAGATTATTCCCTTAGAGTTAGAAGCAGCAGTGGTCAGAGAGGAAAGAATGGTTCTTCATTGGACAGATGATGAGCTAAGAGGATGAGAACCGTGATAGCTCTCAGTGAAGGATACAGGTTGACAGATTTGACAGATGAAGAGCTGTTTAAGGATGAATATTCAGACGATGAGTTAGTATTTGTCATAAATCTCACTTATTGGATTACTGTAGAGAATAAACACCACAGAGAATGGTGATTGTAAAAAAGGTACCAACATTTCTCCAAGAAGATTTCGAGAAAGTACCAAATACTTTATGGATCAAAAGTGCATATGATGTGGGGCTATTAAAAGGAGTAGGAGCAGTTAAAATCAAACTTAAACCAGGAGCGATTTTGCCACAAGCAAAGTAATAGCCTATGTCTAGAGAAGCAGATAAAGGTATATTTGAGACCATTTCCGCTTTGGTGAAGCAAGGCATATTGGTGCCATCTGACTCTCCATGTACTATAGTTGTTCATCCAGTGAGAAAATCAAGGGGGGGTGTAGATTTATACAGGACCTCCACCTTCTAAACAATATAGTCATAGCTGAGTTTCCTTAAGTTCCAAATCCCGCAACAATATTGCGCAACATCCATCCAAGGCCAAGTATTTCACAGTTATAGATTTAAAAAATGTGTTCTTTTCAATTCCCCTTCACAAAGACTCACTAGATTTTACTTCCTTTTTGTATAGAAATATCCACCTAAAACATGCTTGATTGCCCCGGAGGTACTGTGAGTGCCCTTCGATCTTTAACAGAGTCCTTCAGATGGACTTGGGGAATGGCCAGCTTGAAAGTGCAATAGTTCAATGCATGGATGACATTTTGATGTCCAGTGTGACAGAAGAAAGATGCAGAGAAGATTCAGTTAAGCTCATGACTATACACTCAAAGAAAGGGTATAAGGTGGAGAAAGAGAAATTACAATATTGCCAGAAAGAGGTCTTGTAGATAGGACAATTGATCTCTCATGAAGGGAGGAAAGTGACACCTGAGAGAGCAGAAGCAATAATGAAGACTGTAGAACCTAAAACAGTGAGGGGAAATGTGACAGTTTGTAGGGCTATGTAATAATTGTAGGGCCTGGGTTTTCAATTGCAGTACTTATATTCAACCACGTTTAAAAGGACTTAAAGAAGCACAGGTGGGCAAGTGTAAAATAATGCGGACAGATGAGAAGACTGAAGGATTTAAAGAATTGAAAAGGAAATCAGTAGAACCCTTGTGCTGGAATTTCCAGATTATGAAGAGGAGTTTTATCTATTTTCTCATTCAAATGGTGAAGTCATGACAGCAGTATTTAGCTGCTGCAGCATTCGCAATCAAAAAAGCTTTAAGTATAACAATGGGGTATTAAGTAACACTATTTGTAGAGCATGATATATTTGTGATTTTAGAGAATCCGACAAGTACATTGACCACACAAATAGAATCAGGATACGAGGTAATTATATCAAATCCTGCAATTAAAATTGTTAAATGCAAGACAGTGAAGCCAGCAACATTCAAAGCAGAACCAGTAGGTGAGGATGATTATGTACATGATTGTACAATGTACATTGAACATTACAATGAAATTCCTCAAGTTAGAGAAAATGCTATTGGGAGGGGGGGTTGTCTTTATTGATGGTTACTCGGAAATTGCCCAAACGACTTGCAAAAGGCATACTGGCTCAGCGGTAGTAAAGCTGAACCAAGAGGGTGAATTTGAAGTAGTGGCAATAGCAAGTTTGCCTTCGCATTACTGAGCACAGGCTGTAGAATGAGTGGTGCTTATCACTGCGCTTCAGAGATTTGTAGATGAGGAAATTACGGTGTACTCCGACTCTGACTATGGGACGTCAACTGTACATGCAGGTTTGTCATGATAAAAAGGGAGGAGCTTCCTTCACATAGACAGCACTACATTGCAACATGCAACCCTATTGGATAAACTTATTGAAGTATTAGCACTCCCATTGATGCAAGAGAAGACATAATTTCGTGCAGAAATAAAGACGCAGATTTAGAAGCCAAAAAAGCAGCCTATTTTTCAGAGATCACTAATTTTGAAATTGAAAGTATCAAACAGATGACAGGATGATGCATGTTGGTAAAGGAGGGCTTTAACATGCTGTCTATTGTCCAGCAAATTGAGATACAAGGACAAGTACTAAAGGAGTTTTGGAAGACACTGGGAGGTTCTTTAACCCCCACTGAGGCAATATGGATAGAGGATAGCACTGCAAAGACAGTTATGCCTCTAGCATTATGGAGCAACTCCACTATCTCCTGCATATGACTCGTGAGAGTCTAGCTGCAACAATTGCAGAAGAGTGGTTCTTGCCAAATCTGTTAAAACATGTGGCACAGTTTATTGTAAATTGTATTCTGTGCCAGAAATGTGTGGCAGGGCACACTTTGTGAACAGTGAGAGGATCAATTCCCAGACCCAATGGCCGATCAGCTCCTACACATAGATCATGTAGATATGCTGCAGACATGCAATTGTTACAGATATTTGCTGGTCGTAGTATGTCCTTTTTCTAGATGGACCGAGGCAGGTCCATGCACGAACACCCTGATGCCACGTGCGCTGACAAGTTTCTTGTACGAGAGGTCTTCCCATTGTGTGTGAGGTTTTGCAGTCTGACAATGGACCACATGTTGCAAATAAGCTTTTTGAGAAAATAGTTCTCCTACCAGGCATTAAGCATATGTTTTCCTCTGCACATGACCCATAGGTGAATGGTATTTGTGAACGATTAAATAGACTGTTGAAGGAGAGGATAGCGAAAGTCAAAATGACTTTGAATAAGGGCTGGCTACATTGCCTACCCATTGCCCTATACGCCCTAAGAAACCAGCCTGGCTCAGATCACCATCTAACGCCTCATGAGTTGGTGACTGGACACCTCATGAGAACTCCCCTTTTTTCCTCAAACTAGGTTAAAAACCAATGCCCACAGTGTAGCAAGGGTATTAGGAGACAAGATGCATTATTACCTAACAACAATGATTGCAAGTGTTTCTTTCATGTCTCAACAAGTCAATAACTGGAGGGAGGGGTCAAAGAGAAGCAACAAAGACAATCAATGCATTGAAGTAGAAGATTTGTTGAAACAACCCAGCATCTACCCAGGGGATCAGGTGCTGGTGCAAAAATTATTATGCACTTGAAGCACATCCTGTTTTGAAGGTCCGCACAAGGTAGAAGTTACCCCAACAGCTGCAAAATTAAAAGGAAGGTGTACTTGACTACATATGCAGGACATAAAACTCTGACCCCTCTTGAAGATACTGAAGGTGAAGCAAGAAAAGAAGTTTCCGCGCATACACACTTGTTTCGATGGCCAGAAGCAAAGACCAGGAAAATAAAAAGTATTTTGAACTAAGGGCCAAAACATTTTATCATTTAAAGACGAGTAAAAAGACTTGCAGTTATCCTGAAACTTTCTTTTTCGACAGGCTCATGGAACACTGCATTGAACGATCAAAGACAAAGCACACTTTATCTCTTTATGTTACCTATTGCAATAACATTACACACATTTCTGTTTGCTGTTTTTACCTACATATTAAAGTTGTATCCAGCTTTAGAGAGAAGATATGTGAGTATAGTGACATTTTTGGGGAATCCGAAGAACAATTATATCATTTTCAGAATATTTGTAGCCATCAGCTTGCAGTTTTCGGTCTAAAAGTGTTCTTCATAAAGAAATACAGAGTTACACATTCAGAATTAAAAACAAAATGAGGAGGTTTAAAAAAATAAGAGATTCATTGCCATCACGATAATCAATGGGCTTTAATAGAATACTAATTGTGATATAATTTTGTATCATGATTTGTATTTTCCTCTTGATTATTATGGCATTCAGATATGCTATGAAAAATGAAGCAGGCATGATGGGGAACAAGGAGAGTGTTACTATTATTCCAGATGGAATCCCAAACAGTATTTTCTATAATGTCACTGGGCATCTATTTCGATTTAAAAGGGATGTTGGGGAAAACAATTAGGATATAAATACATATCTTGAGAATTCGGCTCACTTAAACAATAACATATGGCATCAGCACATGAAAAAGGTGGGAAGACGAATGTCAGATGAAAGCTGCTCTGTGTGTTCTCTAATACCTCATGCTTTGGCAACCGCTAAAATATTTATAGCTACAGAAGTATCAGTGAAAAAAGCACATTGCCTGACACATCTCGCACTATGCCTGACAAGGGGACAGTTCCAAGGCAGAACAGCATCCATCGTGTGGATGAATACAGTGATATCTCTGAGAGAAGACAATTATGTACAAGATTTGAAGACAAGAAAGTAGCCACAAATAAAGCATCAACTAATAAAATATGAACAGCCTGGAATAAATGGAGCAGGAATAAAGATTGAAGAAAACAAGCTGCTGCAGTACAAAGATAAGAATGGGAAGGAAATATGAGAATGCTGAAATAGAGGTCAACTACAAATCAAAGAACCAGTGCTTATTCCTGAAGGATGGGTTGATGGACTAGTTGTGTGCAGAGCAGCAGCATTAACTGGAGAGTGGGAAATGCAGAAAAAGAATGCAAAGATCAATGGCCAAAGATTGCAAGATTGTTGACACAGGTCGACGAGGAGGGAGGACCATTGCAGATACTATCCTTGAGAAATACATCCTTATGCTTCATAAATAACGGTACAGAGAAAGTTGGAGAGAATCGCAGGAGTTTTTGATGTATCAGGCATGAAGGGAGAAACAGCAGTCCTGATGGATCATTATTCGGTCTGTGGATCAAGGCCATACATAAAGTTGCCACCAAAATGGGTAGGAGTTTGGTAATGGGTGCTGATAAGCATACCAGCCTTGGTGGTACCACAAAGGGACCTGCAGATTACAGACTTTCCAAAAATGGACACACACGGAGGAAAAAAAAGATCCTTCCAGCAAAGCATACAGAGGAGAGATAATAACTTTTCAGGAAGATCAATAGATGCCTATAATGACATTCCAGATGAGCATAAGTTGTTCACCAGAACAGCAGTGACATTCACTGCAATATTCCTGCCAGGAATTCAGACTGCAGTGAATGCTAAATGGTTACACATAACCAGATGGGAGCTGCTGCAAATGATCAGTACGACAATAAAAGGATTGAATGCGATCATAAAAGAATTTAGGGCAATCAGACTTATGTCCTTCCAGAACCGGTGTCTTCTGGACTTAATCACAGCAATAGAAGGAGGCATGTGTGCAAATATCGGGCCTTCCTTCTGCACACTGCTACACCTGTCCATGATGAAGATGGTGGGACTCTGACAGAAGCAATAGCGATGTTGCCAACCCTGCACACAAAGATGAAGGTCAACAATGAGGCCCCCGTTAGCTCCCTGTCCGCTTCAGGTATGCTGTGTACACCTCCACACCCCCCTTGGTCGCCTGTGATGCTGTGTGCACCCCCACCCCACCCCCTGGTCGCCTGTGATGCTGTGTGCACCACCGAACCCCTGGTCGCCTGTTATGCTGTGTGCACCACTATCCCACCCCCTGGTCACCTGTGATGCTGTGTGCACCCCTACCCCACCCCCTGGTCGCCTGTTATGCTGTGTGCATCCTCACCCCCGCCCTTGGTCACCTGTGATGCTGTGTGCACCCCCACCTAGGGTGACCAGATTTCCAAAACTAAAAACCGGGACACCCAACAACATAAAAGATGGACTACCCCATTGCAGCCCACCAATTACCGTCCCTCCCCCAACACGCCCCCACAACCACCACCCAATCATATTTCCATCACTTTTCCTTTCTGTAAACTGTATATGATCTCTTTGTACAGTTTTGTCTGTGAATCTTGGCATGTTAATTCAAAACAGGCGTTTGCTCTGATAGATATAACATGGCTTGCTGTACACTCATTTCCAAGGCAGTCTCTGTGGCACAGTCAGTAAGTGTTGTGACTTACTGACTATGCCTGAAAGGTTAGGAGTTCGAGCCAATCCTCCAACTTCAAAATTCTGAAACTGTTGTGAAAAAAAATTATGATTTTAATGACTGTACCCACCCAACCCTGCAAACGTTTCTAACATGAAAAAAACTACCGGACCCGGGACATATGATGATTTCCCCGGACTGTCCCGGGAAAACCGGGACGTCTGGTCACCCTACCCCCACCCCCTGGTTGCCTGTGATGCTGTGTGAACCCCCACCCCATCCTGGTTGCCTGTGATGCTGTGTGCACCCCCACCCCACCCATTGGTCACTTGTGATGCTGTGTGCACCCCCACACCTCCTGGTCACCTGTGATGCTGTGTGCACTCCCACCCCATGGTCACCTGTAATGATGTGTGCACCCCACCCCCGCCCCATGTCACCTGTGATGGTGTGTGCACCCCCACACCCCCTCGTTGCCTGTGATGCTGTGTGCTCGCCCCCCCGGTCATCTGTGATGCTGTGTGCACCCCCACCCCCTGGTCGCCTGTGATGGTGTGTGCACCCCCACCTCACCCCCCTGGTCGCCTGTGATGCATTGTGTGCCTCCAGCTTGCAACGTGGGGTAGGCACCATGTACTTGCCCATTGATTGACTTTCGCATTTGTGTGCTGCTAACGCCCTGCAACATGGGGCAGGCACCATGTATTTGCCAGTTGTTTGACCTTCGCATTTGTGTGCTGCTGCCGTCCTGCATCATGGGGTAGGCACCATGTATTTGCCCATTGACTGACTTTCGCATTTGTGTGCTGCTGCCGCCCTGCAACATGGGGTAGGCACCATGTACTTGCCCATTGATTGACTTTCACATTTGTGTGCTGCTAACGCCCTGCAACATGGGGTAGGCACCATGTATTTGCCCATTGATTGACTTTCGCTTTTTTGTGCACTGCTGCCGTCCTGCGACATGGGGCAGGCACCATGTATTTGCCTACTGACTTAACTTTTCATCTGTGTGCTGCCGCCGGCCTGCAACATGGGGTAGGCACCATGTATTTGCCCACTGATTTGGCTTTGCATCTGTGTTATGCTGCCACCCGGCAACGCGGGGCCAGGCCCAATGGATGTGATCACCATGTACTTCTCTTATGCACTTGAGTATGACTTATTACCTTACTCTAGAGCACAGAACTGTACTTAGGACTATATTAAACATAGATCGAACTGCATGCACCTAAGTAAAGGACTGTGACAAGATGTCTTTATTAATGTTTTTAATTGAATGCTGATCAGACAAGTTCAGAAACCAGTGAGCTAAATAGTAGATATTTCTGTGACAAGTAAGTTGTCAACAGTCCTCTTGGCATATAGGGGCCCTGAAGGGGTCCTTCTCCGGGGGGCGGGGGGTTAAAGGGGTGCACTTCATTATATTGTGGCAATAAGCCACGAGACGGTGGGCCAATACCGCCCCAGGTAATGTCCCCGGGGCCGTAGTTACAGGCCCGAGCGTAGCGAGGGCCTTAACGAAGCCCCGGGGACATTACAGCAGACGGTACTGGCCCGCCATCGAGGGGCTTTCTGCCATTAGTACCCCAGCCTGTTACACCGGGGTACTAATTGCTTTTTTTTCTAATCCGAAACACATTTCGGAAGAGAAAAAAAAAAATTCTAAAAAAAATGCCCGCCAGGAAAGGGAAAACGTAGTCTGTTTTCCCTTTCCATGGCGGCCATCGAGGGCGCGCTGGGAACACTCTGTTCCCAGCTCGTCCGCTCCCGAAAAAAGAAGAAAAAAGAAGGTAAGTGGGGTTGGGGGGGAGGGGATAGTTTGCAGGGGACGGGGTGGAGGGAAAAAAAAACTTACCTGAGTCCCCGGCAGGGGACGAAGGCAGCTTCCAGCCATGGGGAGGCTCGGAGCAGGGATTGCCCCGTTTCGAGCCTCATCATTGGCTAAGGGGCCACCACGTCCCCCCGCCGGGAACCAAAGGCACGTACAGCATGCAAGGGATTCCCGGCCGGGTAATGCCCCGGCGAGGGCCAATCGGAATGCATGTAGCATTCTGGTTGACCCTCGCGGGGTACTAATGTTCGGTATTGCATCCTCGACCATGAAATTAAGGGAAAGGGTGCCGTTTCGAAGTGCAAATCACTGGGGTCTGCATCCGTTTTTTCTCAACTTAGGTCCTATTTTTGAGCTCTGGCAAAAACTGGAACGTAAAGCCGACATTCTCCCCTTTAATTTCCAGCACCCCCATTATGAGGTGGGTGAAAGGATTGGAGGGGAGATGTTGTGCTTTCCGGCCGCATAAGCTCATACAATCTTATGTTGTGAGAGCAACATATGCGCCAGTGTCACTACAAGGATCTCTAAAGTGTCTGCCACTTTTCTAATTTGCTTGAGTCACGTTGAGCCATTCGCAAATTAGAAAAGTGGTGTTGCCTTCCAGGGAAAAGTCTGGTGTTTAAGGGAAAACGAGTCTATAAATGTTAATGACACCTCACAGGTGCCGTATTTTAAGGATTCTTTTTAGCATGCAAAAGAATGGCTCTGTAAAGAAGAATGCCCTTGCAGTGTCTGCCCTAAATTCATTATGGTCACTGGTGCCATTGTTAGACTATATGTCAGGCATAAGCAAAAGGTGATGCTTTGATGTTCAACCGGAACATTCTTAGCTAAACAAAATGTGGTGCTTTTAAGAAAATGTGTTACTTCTCCGTGGAACAATGCTTTTCAATTTTTGCATGCATGTCAGAACTGGGATCAACAGGTCTTTTCTTTTTTTGTTCCTCCAGGTCAGCACTAATCCCAGGCGCTGATCAAGGGGTGGGACAGAATGTGCACATCATGTAACAGGGGGGCTTTACAGACAGGTCGCCAGGTCATGTGTGATATGGAGAGCGGGATTGCCTTTTTCTCTGTGAACTGACGGATCACTGGGAAACCACTAATACTGCAAAGTGAATACCTGTACCACATAAACTTGTTATTTAATGTAAGAATGCTGACAAGTCAGTGGTGCATCTAATTTGTTGACATAAAAAGAATGTGTATAAATGTGTGCCTGCCCATTTTATTCAGGGCATAATTGCGAGAAACAATGACTTCTGTGATGTGAAGACTATAGGGCAGTGAACAGAGATTTCTTGTTGTCTCATATAGCATGACATAATCAGGCAGTCCCGGCTTTAAATCTCACATTATATTGCATGATGGTACTTGTAGTCCTGCATTTATAATACAACTAGCGTGAAAGCCTGTGTACACAGGCCAAATGGCCTGAGAAGAGACATTTTTCACAGTGTTAAGATGAATGCATCTGACAAACATACCCCATGCCATATATATTTCCTAAGGCAACAGCTCCCTCTAGCGGTCACAAAACACAAAGTGGGCATTCTCTACTGTGCACGACTGCATCAAACAAACATACATCTGGCCTTTTATTATATTGTATGATTGTAAAGTTGTTAATAAGAGGAATCACAGAAAGGAAACATGTATGCCTGTTCCAAAGACCAAACTTTTCCCAAGGAATCTTGGAGACAAGGTTGTGATCATCTTTGTTTTCGAGCATAAAGGTGGTACAGAGATTTTACTGGCTAGTTTGTTTTGGATATAAAGAGGGGATTTGAATAAATAACGGAAACATGGAAAGGGGGTGTTTTCAAAAAATGCGGACGAGCACGGGTGCCACTTTAGACTGAACGTGCCACCACTGGAGGTCCTGCACATGTTTTGGAACTTTAAAGTAAAACCTCTTGCTACTTACGTTAGGAGCTAGGCCCTTATTACACAAATGGGAAGCTACCTCTGCCCCATGGTAACCAGTGCAACCACTTGCTGGTTTCTCAAAGTCATGGGGCAACTCTGTGGAGCTCATGTTCAATAGTGGCTTAACATGAATGAAAGGCGTAAAAAGCCTTTAGTAAGCCTTGTATGCCTTTCATTCACATCACGCCACATTTTTAATCATTTGTATGCCAGAGAGGAGGTGTAACTCAACTTGCGTTTCTGCTGCCTCTCTTCCTTTCCGCCAGCCCCGACATGGATTTTCATGCCAGCGCAGATGCTGGAGATCCCTATGGGGTCCAGCAGCTTTATGCACCAGCATAAACCAAGCAGACCTCATAGAGATCAATTGTAAACACTGCCTGCCATGTTCACATTTGATTTTGCCCTGCACGTTTGCATTCTGCTGTACAAATACACCAATTTGGTGTCATTTTCCAAAATGAGCCTGAGGGTGTATCGTACCACCAAACAGAAGTCTCTGCTGGATGGAAATCCATGGAGACCTCTGGTCAACACCCGCCATGCAGAGCACAGCATATTTGCACTGTGGCATGTCCCATTACAGGTGCATCGTTTGGACGCTGGTGCTTTCTGCCCTTTTGGTACTGCAGCGCCAGTAGCAGTAGTGGGCGTCCATCCAGGGGACTTCTCCACATCTCCAATGATGTAAGGAGGCCAGCGGGCCACAAAGTGCCAGAGGGGCTCCCTCTACAGGGAAAGTGGGACTGGACTCACCCTCAATGCTTTTGAATAGGGTATTTCTGCCTGTTGCTCCACTTGCAGTCAGTGGCTCACGTTGGGCAGATAATTTGTCCAACAAGATGAAAATGGATCGCGCATCCCACTTTCTCACTCAGCCACATACAGACAGATTACCTTTTTAATGCTACTTCACCCACATTATGCCACAGTGTGGACATTTGTTCTGTCCAGCAAAGGAAAAACACTTTTGCACCCGGAGAAAGGTGTTTTGCTACAAAAGTAAATCTTAGGCCACTTTTTAAAAATATTTTATTCCAAATTGCATAAACATTGAAATCCATAGAGGGGGCATAAATAAATAAACCTTGCACTCCCCAAATCCTGCAGCGCTACATTGAGGGAAGACATACTCCACATTCCTTATAATGTACAATTTTTGAGTTTTCCTCCACAAATCCTTTGATCATTATTCCTGTGCCTCAAAGAAATAGATAAAACGGGGGAGGGACAAATAAGACAGGAGTGGTTGTATATAAGAGTGGGTGGGGGCATATGAAAAGGCAGGTTAGGAGACATGGGGGGTGATGAGGTGAAGAGAACATTAATCTGCGGCGGTGGTAGACGCCGGTCCAAAACATCATTAAGCAACTAGGTCACACAGGTTTTTATTTTTTTACTTGCACTTCCCTTTTATTATCTATTTATTTTCTCCACTTTTCAGATACGTCCATTGTGTTTCGCCTGAGTCTCTTCCTGGATTCATTATATTTTGTCCAGCTGGGCTAGTTAGAGCAGGTCTTCCTGCCATGTTTCAATATCAGGTCTGATTTGCAATGTCCTATTCAAGGTAGAGCAGAGTCAATTCTACCTTCTTCACTTCATCAACTAATATAGTCGCAGGTGTCCCTCCATAGCCAGGTCTTTACTTTTCTGACTGTCCTGAGAGTGGCAGCAGGTGATCGCTGGCCACCTTGTGATACCACCAACCGTCGTTCCCCTGCATTCACACCTTCAATAGTTCCTCAGGTAAGCAATCGAGTGTAAGGACTGCTTGTTACTGCATCAGTCAGAACAGCGGGGGTATGGAAGGTGCTGCCACTAACATAACCCTACTAAATATCCACCCTTCTGCATACACCTCTCAAACTCTGAACTAAGCGCAACCATACCTCTACTGCACCACGAACCACACGTATTTCACAACACCACAACAGCAAAACAAACCACACATAATCTAGCCCAACACCCCATGGCGGCCACCAACCAAAAATCACACCTACACTCAGTGAACGGTGCATCCGAACTGAAGCTGCCGACAGCACATCACAGCTCTCTTGCTCTTTTCCCGCTCCATCCTACTAATTCACGCCCCTGCCCTCCATACATTGCAGATGCCCCTAGAGCGCCAAGAGACGACGCAGATGGCAACAGTGCGCGGTTTAAGAACCTTTAACATAACATCACATTAGGCTATTTTGGAGTTACAAGAGCATGTGTGTACGTTTTTCAGGATATCCCACAACCCTTTATTAGGGATCAGTCCACCTAGGTCTGTTTTCCACTTTTTCTTAAGCAACATCAGCCCTCCGATGACGACGCCAATTGCTTAAACGCAGATGCCAGCTTCAAGGTGCCCATTGCCGTCGATCTTAGTATTTTCTTAGTGCAGATATTGTGAAAACAAAAAGAAGATATCGAGGCTGAGTACCCCAAAAGGAAATACACCAAACGTGGGTTACAAAGCAAAATACAAAGATCTTTATTTTATACTGAACAGTTTCAAAGGACAAAGCAACAGATAGCTATCGGCCCTCAGTACAACACAGCGAACTCCAGCTTGGTTCGGTGTGCTCAGTAAGTGGGACTGTACATTAGAATAGTCGTGCCTTTTATGCAGTACAAAACATGATGTTCAACCCACCTTCAAGTTAATACAAGTTAATACATCACGGATCTAGGGCTCGTGGCGAGTTCATACGTCTATACATTTAAGGTTTACCTTTAATACATTCACTAACAAATCACAATAGCAACAGTATGTTTTAGGATTCCTCGTTAAGCCTTCTCATACATTTCTGTACAATATAGTTAAACAGGTGTTCACATTTCAGTATTTGAATATATTGTGTTTAACATATGTTCGCGGATTAGCTTCGTTGGCATAGGTAATCCTCTACACACAGGTCAGCGAAGGACAAGGTCTCAGTTCATGACCCTAACATGTGGCCTGCAGGCAAGTTACATATTAGTTTGTACACAGAGGTCAAGACGGCCATGTTACATTCGGAATGACACTGTCCACCATTTTGGAACACAGGATGACTCTAGAGGGAGAATCTAAAATGGCGGATAGACCTAAAATGACGGTTTACACTGATCTAAGGTCAAGACCTTGCAACGCGTATTTTCCTTGCAAGTGGCTTATAAGCAGCTTGGCGTAAGCCAATATACATATATTCATACAGTATCAGAGGCACAATATGATTTTCCGTTCGACAATATGACATGTGTCTTGGCCCTTCTGCCTTTCCACACTACTCCAAGCAAGTTCTTTGCACCATTTGTCTCTTTCTCTTGCTATGTTAAGATTTCTACTGGAAACCTCCTATGCAACTAAACAGGAATTGCCAAGCTAGAGTTTAGGGCCTTGGCGCAGGAGTAAGAAACAGCCTCTTAGCTGTTTTCTAAAGCTTTATCTTTGTTTTGAGCAGAAGTGCAGCCTCCTTTTCTGTGAAGGGGTCTTTCTTGAACCCCTTAGCTGTGGTGATGCATGTTTTGGTGTGTTCATCCCTTTTTGCATAGAAGGCCTGTGCGCGGTCGGTTTCCAGGCATGCCTACCTTCAGGTCAGCCCAAGGTGGGGGTTCACTGTCCTACATGTCCCAGGAGGATAGCTCAGCAGCAACGTGCTTGCCTTCGAAGCAAGACGACACAAAGCAACACAGGTTCCATCCCTGGGTCCACACTTAGAAACCTCTGGGTATTAAGCGCGTTATAAATAATAAATAATAAATCATATCATATCATATCATGCTATGGTTATGGCAAACAATGCCTCACCTACATGGGCCTGCAATGAGAGAGGTAGTTCAGATGAATGCCGCTTGGCTACGCTCCTTCCACGTAACGTCGCTAGATCGCGCAGTCTTTGTGTACAGATCTTGTGCTAGGTTCGGAAAAAGAAACTCTTTTACACTACTGAAAATTAGGATATTATCACTAGTTCTGGGGGAACCCAACCCTCGGCAAACTCATGAGCCGGACCGAACTTCAAATTCTGGTTTAGGTAGACCTGTGAGTTCTCACCGGATTGGACGGTGCTCCAAAATCGCCCATAAAGCCATGTGTGATGTTAGTGGGTGGGCTTGAGTTTGGTGGGCCAATGCAATCCCCCAAAACATCTTGCAGAGATTCAACGGGCAAATCAGTGCTCTAGAACCTTTACGAAGGTGCAGCAGCCATAGAAAAGGTGGATTCGACGTTCATTTTCTCAACGGGTTCGCTGTATTTTTTCTATTAGAGGGCGTAACATGGCAGATCCATTGTAGAGCAGGAGAGCGTGTCCTTTGTCCATTTCCACCCATGTACTGTCTTTCAGACGCCTGATTACCCGCTAGTGACATTCCAGTTTATATTGTGCCCGTTTTATGACGCCCTTCCCACGTGTTGAAAGCCCCTGAGAAGCTCTTTCTGAAAAGCTTTGCGACAACCTGTGTGAAAGGTTGTTTAGACCAATTTCCTCACACTTTCCAACTTGTGCCATAAAAACAAAACACAAAAAAAAGAATATTTGTGAAGCCCATTGCAAAAACGTGTATGTCGCCAGTTGTAAAACTTTTTTAAACACGTTGTCCTTCCCTTCTCCACTCCATTAGGTCCCCAGAAATAAGAGAAAGCGTTTTTGAAAACCTTTTGGGAAACCTTTGTGGCATCCTCTGTGGAAACCTTGTAAAAGCCTTTCCCCTAATTGCCCAGTACGTTACTTTTGCCGTTCCCCTCTTCCTAGCTGGGATTTTGTTCAGGAGTTTCTTTGAAGATGGATCTAAAAAAGGTAATTCTGGATTAATTCGGCAGCATTTATCTTGTAAAAAGGAAGAGGGGCAGGGTCGGACTGGGCCATAACACTGTCTCCGGTAGGACTAAAAATGTGTCCCACAGTCAGGGGAGTTGCTAGGTCTGGAAAAGACCCGGGGCTAAGCTGATGTCAGAACTGTTGGGACTGGGGGCTAGCTAGTCTTTTGGCTGTAGCTCCTGAGATTCTATCCGGGGCTACAACCAAATGATCAGGGGCTACAGCCCCCTTAGCCCTCCCTAGAAACGCCCCTGCCCACAGTTGTAAATGGCAGTTCATTCCTTTTGTGACACTGTTTGAATAGTGCCCAAGGGGAAGTGTTTTAATGAAATGTGATGCAAATTGTGCATTTAAAGATAATGTATACAGCAACACTGGTCAAAACTATTAGCCACATAGTGAAGTAACTCATCAAACTGGCCAACATGGGCTGCAAAAGTGGCCCACTCTGACCAAAAAAACGGGCCCACACGGGCATTTTGCGTTTTTGGTTCGGCCATTGGCCTGTTGCCCTATGGGCCAGTCCGAGCCTGAGAAGGGTGTGGATATTAGGACACATGTGGTCAGGGAGAAGAACATGCAGCCCCCGTGGATTAAGCCTGACACTTGTTCTGAGATATGGTAGGCTTGAGTAAAGATAAAAGAGCTGCGGGCCAAGATGGTATTCTGGGGCCTGATGAGGAACCGCTGAGCAACGGACGGCTAATGTGCAGAGAGGACGTGGAAAGGACGGCGGCTCAGCAGAGCATAGATGCATTTGGGGACCTTGCCTAACGAATGCAGAAGTTTCTGGTGACAGGAGCTGGCTGTCTGATGGAGAAGATGGCAGATGCGGGGAAGGAAGAGGAGGAGGAAGCAGTGATTGAGGTGCTGGGTCTCGCCTTGAGGCTGAAGGTGACGGTTAGCAGGAAACAGAAGACAATGATGCAGATGATAAGGCGGAGACTGAAGTAGGGGAGGTTGAGTGGTAGCAGGAGATTGAACAGGAAGGGACAGATGCAGGAGTGAGGAGCGCCAAAGGGTGGAATAATTGAACATGAATGCGTGCCAGGAGGATTAACATCAGGAGGTGGTTGCAGGGCAGGAGGCAGTTAGGCCGCAGGAGACGGAACATGGGGGGGTGCAGATGAGGTGCAGGAGGAGGGTGGCATTAGGAGGATGAACACAAAGAGGACGCAGTAGGGGGAGTGTCCACCAGAGCTGGAAAAGGACAATGGGCGTGCTGATGCTGATGGCTTACTAGCTGCGGGGGATCAAGAGGGGCAAATTGAACTAAAGTGCCGGACAAAGTGCAAGCAATTCCCAGTCCAATATATACACAGTTCTCCTACGGGGTACCATGGCGTGATATGCAGGGAAGATGGTGGCAGCAATTGCACAGTTGTCTGCAGGATCTGCGGCAGCGCAAGAAGAGTTAGCGTTACACATTTAGCATGACTGGCGACTGCAATGCACACAGTGACCAGTGTGTTAGCCACCACCTCACATTCATGGTACTCCACAAAGCTACAGAGTCTTGCGATGCTGGCGGTTCCCCATCCCACGGGTCAGCATGCCAGCATGAGACAGTCATTTCATACAGTCTCTGCCAGTTTGGGGCAGAAATGGTAGCTGTGGCACCATGTGGGGGCAACATGTGTGGTTGCCTGTTCGGGCATGCAGGCATTCATTGTCTGGACAGTGAGGTGGGAGCTGAAAGGCAGTGCAGTCCAAGATGCTGTGCAGGTTAATCTGTGTCCTTTTCATGCCAGCATTCACCAGCAAAGTGACTAAAGGGGAAACCCGATCAGCAGCTCTACGAGGAACATGGAAGTAAGCAAATGTCATGCATTGGGGAAACCCAGGGATAGCTTCGGCATTGCAGCTATCATGTAGCAGGAAGAACCACATGCGTATATGCAAAGGTGACTTGTGCATGACGGGGAAACTCGGAGAGCTATCTGCAGTTGTAGCTATCATGCTTTGAGGAGACCCAGAGAAGTCTTTGCAGTTGCAGCTTTGGTGTATTGGAGTGACACAGAGACATATGTGTGGTTTCAGCTATCATGCATGTGGGAAATGCAGAGAAATAGTTGCAGTTACTATTGCATATCATGGAGATGGGGCGCATTTGCCATTGGACCTGTCCGTTGCAGGGGTTACTTCGAGAAATATATTAAGTTGCAGCTATCATGCACTAGGGAAATGGAGAGAGACATGTCTGCAGTTATTGCATGGCAGGGAAATCCAGAGAAACATGTGCAGTAGCAGCTTTGCATAGTGTGGGGTCCAGAGATGCATTGGCAGCTCGGTATTGCCGATAGGGGGCCCAGAGAAAAAATTACAGTTGAAGCTTTCATGCATTAGAGAGACACACATAAATATTTGCATTTGCATCTATCACACAGCAGGGAGAGCCTTAAAAATGCTCATGTTTGTAGCTCTCATGTACAGGTAGAGACTGCAACATGCTCCAAGTTGCAGCTGTTACTTAGCAGGGAGAAACTGGAAAATGTTCAACAGGCTCTCCTCTGCTGTGCTCTGTGATCCCCCTACTCCTCTACCCTCCGCTACCCCTCCTCCTATTCACTGCTTCTGATCCTCCCCACCTCCTCTCTTCTGTTGTTCTAAGTTAGCAGGACTCAAGAGCAGTAATATCCCACATGCTAATATCTATATATGCTAAAATGAACATCACTAAACTACACATCTCTCAGAACGGAGCTGTTCGGGCAGTACATAGTTTGGGCAAGTTCCATCGCACCTCTGAAGCAAGACAGGACCTAAACAGGCTCCCTGTGCAAAACAAGTTTCTCTATGAATCCTTGACCCTAACACACAAATGCCTCAACAGATCTGCACCTAAATACCTAGCAGCTCCGACACCGACACCAAAGGCTCCGGTCAAGGGAGCCCTTAGATCCAACAATACCCATCTTCTAACGCTTCCACCCTATAAACGTGAGACATTCGGGGGTGCCAGCTTTGATTGTTGAGCAGCTCCATCATGGAATGGATTGATCCTGGCTCTCAGATCAACCCCCCTGTCTGACACACTTCATAAAAGCATTCAAAATGCACCTCTTTGGCAAAGCAGTAAACAAGCCTCTCCTGTTACGGACATCCCTCCTCGCGGCTTGACTGTTCCCGCTTTCAACCCGATTTTATCTGTTTGTTTGTCTGTCTTGGTTTTCTGTGCACTCTGAGGCCTCTGGGTGTGCGGCGGTATAAAACCAAAATAAAGTCAAGTCAAGTAATGGCATCGAATTATTTCAGTCATCATCAGTCACTCACTAGAGCTATCCGTTTCACACATACATCCAAACAACCCAGGTCCACGTCTACGTGTGCGATTTCAAGCAGATAACAAGGCTTCGTCATTAGAGCCGACATGATGGTAATGGCTGTGTGCCTTGCCAAAGCCTGGCAGGGACGTCATTTCACCAAAATGCCAGGGTTAGCGGAAGTGACATCACACGACCCTTGACCCCTGATGACATCACAGGAATTGATGTAATTTGACCCCACCGCGAAGTGATATCGCGGGAAGTGATGGAACACAACCTTTCACCCATTGACAAAACAGGAAGTGGCATCACATAGCATTGTACACTATGAAAAATATGGTTACGATATCTCTATAATGTGATGTACATTTCATACAAGAATGGATCGCCATATGTATAGTTAAGATCAGTGTGTATAGGCCCATATTACCAAATTACTGTGAATGCAAGCAGACGTCCATGACCAAATGATAATCAAGTGTTATTATATAGCACTTACGCTTAAGCGCTTTATATAGAAAAAATATACACCCAATATCACCCAATCTGTGTTGGTACTCATTTATCAACCTCAGAAGGATGAACGCCTGAGTTGAAGCATTTAAGAACAGACTAAATCAGTGACTCACACCCTGAAGTGTGCCTGAAATAAACCTTAAATGAGTCTAGCAATTATTGTATAGAATTCCAGAAAGATACATTATTTGGTATTCCTATTCTTTCTTATTTGGGGTCAGTGCTGAAAGTGTTAGACTTGTGGCACTCCTGTTCTTATTTTTCTTCTTTTTTTTAAGGGGCCTGAACAAGAAAGCCAGCCACTCCAGAAGTAAAGAGCCACATGGTGCTGGCCACAGCCCAGGAGCTTGCATTACCAAAAAAAAAAATAATAATATATATATATTTTTTTCTTTTTTTTAGAGGTCGCAAGGTAGACCACAGAGGTCGCAAGGGAGACCTCAGAGGTTGCAGTTGCGACCTCTGGCGACCGACCCCTAAATGACGTCCCTGAAGCCTGCTGCAATTACGTGCTCTAACATCTTAAGTAATAGCAATTGTCCGACCGGTGGCCCTGAGAGGCTTCCCTTGAGTCAGACAAAGTAGGCACTAAAGACTTTCTCAGGCTATACTCTGGTAGAGGGGCAGCTCGATTAATAGGCTTGTCCTGTAGGGTCTATCGATGTCAGATTAGTAAAATAGATAAGCGTCCACTGTCGGAGCTTTGAGTTCTTGTCGACTCATCAGCATTGAGGCTTTCAGACTCTACCCTCTACCAGGAGTGTTCACAGCAGAGGGCTGCAGTGGTGTAACTGACAGGAAGGAGGGATTCTGACGATGAAGGTGAAACTCTACTTGACATTTCTGGTGCTATGTTGAGCACATGCGATGTTGCATGTCCTTGCTGTCTCTGTGCTTCACATGATTTGCTTTCCAATTTGTCCAACCCTTCTTTGTTACACAGTTTTCCCGCACAAACTGTGGTTGGTGAAATGAAGCCATTATTTGTCCTATATGAAGAAATTCTACACCTTTGAACTTTGTGGTTGGTTAAGACATGTCCTATACTCTGGCCATAAAGAATGTGGTGTTGGTGTTGTGGCTGCAACGCACAGACATTTTGAATTTTCAAATCTGCCAATCTATGTTTGAAACACAAAGTAGACACGTATGGGAGTAGTGTTGTGTTCCCTCCCATTTCAGTAGCTATGGCATTGCAACTAGCAGCAAATATATTATGCGTCTCTGTACCTGCAAGGTGTTGGGTTATTGAAAGTCAGAATTGTGTTGTATACTCAATTACAGCCACTGAATATGTTATCCCCTGCCTCAAAGTAACTCTGTGAGTTCCCCTTCTCTGGTGGTCACTGACAGCATATGTCCCAGGTTGGCAAACACGGTAGTGGGTCACTGGGGTTCTCTCCACACTAGTAGTCACTATACAATGACAAGTGTGTTGTACACTCAGTTTCCGTCACCGAATGTCATCTCTGGCCTCAAACTAACTCTGAGATTTTCTGCTCCTTTGTAGACTCACCTCCCAACTTGTCACAAAAGGATGTCATGTGTGTTGTAGACTCTGCAACAGACACTGAATGCATCCCCTGGCTCCAACCAACTCTGAGATGCTTTTCTGCTTAGAAGTCACTGACAACAAATGTCACATGCATGGCATCTTTTTAGCATTGTGGCCATTTTAGCCCTGGTGCTTTGAATATTCCAAACTGCACTTGTCGAGGTGCAATGGTTTTTTAATGTGTCCCAGTGTTTTTAAAAATAGGGCAATCTTTACCCTAGTGCTAATACCGTGCAAACTTTGCACTTGCACCGGTGCAAAGTTTCTGTAATCTGGCCCATACTTTGACTAAAACTGAATCATTTTTCAATGTTCTACCTTCTCATTACCGCCACCGGTCTCGTTACCGGTGGCCGCTATCCCTTACCGCCATACTCGGAATGAGGCCCAATGAGCAAAATGTGTGTATGAAATGGAGCATTGAGGAACTTATCGGCGTTCAGTTGGTGGAAAATTGATTGCAACAAATTATAACTTAAAGAAATTTAATATTCCTAAGCAGCTGTGTTAATGTGCAGTAATTAACAGCAATTTAGAAAAAAAGGACATTCTGGTTTCGGCAATTCACAGTGGCCTAAACCCTACTTTGGCGTTTATAAAGGTGCTTATAAGGAATGCTTACAAAATCAAGTGGCATACTGGACATCATTTAGCACATGAGGCAAGTAACATTGTTTAAAAACGTGGCAACACTATTGCCACATTACTGTCTGAGGTTCTCCACCAAGGATTTTCCAGGACATTTAGTGGCACATGTTCTATTTTAATTAAGCAGGTTTGGAAGGTGAAATTGACCATGTCCTGGAGCATTTTAAGCAAACAAATGGGGCGGTTTTAAGGGTACTCCCATAATCAGTTTGGGCATCGTATGTGACAAATGGCGTATTTAAGACCCCGAGACCAGTGACACTGGTGAAAGCAAAACCTAAGGATTTAGAGATTCCCTCACTGGCGTTTTGAGGGATATCCCTCTAAGAATTCCTGTGAAAGCTGGTGACAAACAGCCCCTTTTTAAAGCACGCAAGGCTTTGGCCAACATATGATTAGGAATAAAAGAACATTTTACTGAAAGGTTTGAGGGTCTCCTCTTCTGAGCTATTTTCTGGAAAATGTAGTGGGAAGTTGTGCATTTTCATGCACATTAGGCCAGTAACTTTGGTCACAACTTGGAACATTTCAAGAGCACTTTAGAGAAAGGGGTGGGTGCGTTACTTTGATATTTGGCAACACATGTGTTCCTGCCAATTACACATGATTAGCTGTAACCTCATTGGATTTCCGTCAGAAGGGATGCAGACTACGGTACCATTGGGCATGCATTGCCTTATTTGCCCATTATCTGCAGGCAGAGTATCAGCCAATGACATTCCTTTCACCAGGACACTGCAATGAATATGTTCATTGCTGACAGTTCTGCATTGTGGCATCAAACACGAGCTTCACTGGGTCACAAATGGACATACGCAAATAATTTAATAATGAAGAGTTGGGCATTCATCCAACTCACTTGCCAGCTGTGCAAAGGTGCAAAAGATGACAATGTTCACCAGGACCCCAACATGAGCATGTGGTTCATTCATTATGCCCATCAGTGTGCACTTGGCAATCGACTGGGCAAAGTATGAGAAGTTGGGATAGTATTCACGAGGACAGCGAGTACGGAACATTTCTAACAATTAACGAGCATGCACATTGTGCATGTATTTTAAAAGCCAATTACAATTTTTGAATTGTGGATAATTGGCCATTCACGTTACTTATTTCCCCCTTAATTTACTAAGCTCCTCTGAGTAGCCTCATTGCGACCTGCTTGAGTAGAACAGGGAAAAGAGCTTGGCTGATCACAATAGTGGCTGCACAGAGTGTGCACCTGCTGTAGGCCGAAGGAGACCGCTTGGTGTGATGCCCATCCAAAATGGTGGAGCAACTGAAGAGTGGGTGTGGCCTAGTAAGTGCGGATCCATTGCTGGGTGCCATTGTCAGCAGCAGTTCCATTATCTTCAAAGGCCAGCCTCATTTCTTGGCCTCTTACTTCTTAATTTCTGCCATGCAACAGTGATCTGCATTGCATGCCCTCCTGGGCCAAGCAGTCTGGGGGTAACAATACACTGCTGCACTTCCGTTTCCAACAATTCTAGTGTGTAAAGATGGGGCTTGCCAAAAAGCAGCCTTAGGAATCATCTGAGCAGCCAGCATGGGCACTTCAAGCCCATCTCACCGCCTCCATTTCTCAGCCCACTCTGCTGATGCTGTGACAAGTAATGGCACTGCATTCCTGTCTGCAAGAGCCCGGGTGCTGGCCTAGCTTTCACGCTCAGTCCTGGCTCAGGTTCCACTGCTGTTGCTCTCTCAGTCCTGCCGTTCCTCCTTGTTGCCCTCCACATCATGGCCCAGAGCAACTGGCTAGCAACATCTTAGGATTCCGGGAGCCACATGTTGCCCACGAGCTACACGTTTAGCGAGCCCTGCACTGCTTGCTACTTTTTAATGGTACAGTACTGATCAGGAAGTGGCGGCTGTGGAAATCACGGTGATGTTATGATCCCGCACGTAACAGTTTAATTTCACAAAGGCTAGTGCCATGCACGCACATCTCAAGCCATGACTTTCATTTTCACATCCCTAGCCAAATTGTAATGTGCAGATACAATGGGGGTCATTCCGAGGTTGGAGGTAAGGGATTACCGGCGCCTGTAAGGGCACCGATGGCGGTAATCCCTTACCTCCGTATTCCGAGTTCCCTTTGCGGGTCCCTCTTTACCTTCTGCTTTTAGCAGGAGTAAATTACGGGACCCGCAAAGTGACCTTGGAGTAAATTACGGCACCGTAATTTACGGTACCGTAATTACCTCCTTCCCCATTCCCATTGAGCCCTATGGGGGCAGAAATGGGGATGGGGAAGGGCTATGGTGAATGGGGAATTACCGGTCCATCCAACCTTGGAATGGACCGGTAATTACTCCATTCACCATGCCGGTATTCCATCGAGTAAATAGCTCCATGGTTGCCAACCATGGAGCTATTTACTCCATGGTGTAGTCCTAACTCGGAATGAGGACCATTCTCCCTTCCTCTTTCACTGAGAATTCAGTCTTTAAGTGTATCCAGTGTTCAGCCAATGACAGCAGCAGCAACTTAAGAAGGTCAGCTTGAATTGCGTGTTAACCATTCATCATCCACATTTCCTATGAGTGCCCGTAGCTCGAGGCCACATTCATGTGATAGAGCTATGCACCCAGAAGTCCTCTTTCAGGGTTAGAGCCTTATTGGGCTGTGATGGACATGTACATTGCGTCTCCATGCTAAATGTGTGTGCTTGCGTTACGCACATGGATGTCATTTTGCAGATTTGCTCCCAAGATTAATCTGAAACATGCATATATGTTTCAGGTTATACTCGTCCCGGGAGGATAGCTCAGCAGCAACATGCTCGCCTTGGAAGCACGACAGCACGAAGCAACGCAGGTTCAATTCCCGGGTCTGCGCTTATAAACATCTGGGTATTTAAGTGAGTTATAAATATGCAACTGAGACAACAACAAAACAATATATATCTGTAACAGCACCTCGATGCCCCCGGGCTGTGTGAGTGCTTTAAAAATGCAAATAAATAAAAACTATATATATATTTCCTCAGTTTCTATTCAAAATATACAAACTCCTAAATATGTAGTCAGAACTGGAGCAGAAAAAGACTAGAGACCCAAGTGCTGATACAGTCAAAATATATGCAAAATGTTTTGGCGTATATGCAATTGCAGACAAATCGCAGCAGGTGAATGTGTGATGTGGGTATTCTGCTCAATACACCACAAAAAATTACATACACACTGTGCATATGTCAAAAATTAAAGTGCATATGATTTATTGGGTTCGAAGTCAGCCTGACACGTATTTCGAGTCAATGCTCTTCTTCTGAGGCTTCTGCGCTCTTTGATTCCTCCTATCACTCAAAGGAGTCTTGCCTTTTGGCCAAATGCAGCATTGATAACGCTCCATTTCGCCGAAAGGCAAGCATCCTTTTCACCGCAATCGCGAAGAAATATAGAGCCATTCCTTAGTACATTGCCACCATGAGCTACAGCAGAGTGCAAAGCCTCAGAAGAAGAGCATTGGCTCGAAACATGTGTCAGGCAGGCTGACTTCGAACCCAATCAATCATATGCGACTTCACACTTTAATTTCTGACATATGCGCAGTGTGAATGTATCTGTGTCTGTATATCCTAAATATGTAGGTACATTTATTTTGCCACAATGTCAAACCACCTACTTTTGTAGGGGACATACTTCACAAGTGACCATCAAAGCTGCAAACTAGCCAGCCATGAGCTATTTTGGGATTTTTAGGCAACAGCATTCTGGTACTTGTAATGTGGTTGTCCTGATACTGTAGAGACCTGTGTGCACCCGAAAGTCATTACTTTCATTGCAACTCCTGCATGCACGAGGTGGAGTCAGTGAGTTGTATTGGCTTGCATAATACTGACGGACACAGCACTGAGCTGCATGAAAATCATGTCTTTCAGGTAAACCGGTGTGCAGGTAGTCTGATTTTGGGCTGTATCTGCCTACTTTTTGCATACTGTAATATGTGTGTTCCTTGCATCTATCCCTTGCACTGAATTCCTGATTTAAATAAGCAGTGGGAAAGGCAACAGTTTGTTCCTAATATAATCATTAAATAAGCATCTGTCAGAAACGATCATGATATGCCCAGCCACTCATACTATATGTCACCCATTGCAATCTGATAGCAGGGTAGTACCATTATGGCCTTGCCTGGCAAACGCCTATCCCATGCCTAGACAAAAGACCAAACGTTTGCTTTGTCAATGCTTGTTTTCGTTTGTGGGTTGTGCTCCAGCCCTACTCCTTTGCAGCAGAGTCACTATCCCTGTGTTGGAGGCCCCCGGTCTACTGATGAGGGCCTGGGTCACAGTAGCATTTATTAAAGGCTTAAATCAAAACTTTGACTGCATAGATCATAAATGATGACTGGCTGATGATCTCTGAGACTTTTGAGTGTTATACATTAGCCGATCAGATAGCACAACAAGTTGAGCGCTCGTTTTTGACATCTCTGCGCAGCCACTCAACGTTTCATCCTTCCAAGATCGATTAATTGAATACCACACTGTGGGATATTAATTATTAATATCAACTGTTATCTCAGCGCTCAGATGCCTGTGGGCTTATAGCGCTATATAAAACTAGACATTATTATTAATCCCTCTGATACTGTTGTGTTTTATTCTATGATGAGACACTATTCATCTGTCTTTCTAAGTCTCTGTAATTGCCATTGAGACATGTTCAAGTGTATTTTGGTGAGCAGATAATATTGTATTAATGGATTTTCTACAATCTTGTTGTATTATGAGTTTGCATGTATTGTAATAGTAAATATATTTCCATACATATTCATTTTTCGCTCTGATATATTTAATAAAGAAGGTTATGACAATAAAGGCACGATGGAGAATGAAAAAAAATAAAGACAACTCACATGATGTCACCAAATGTCTCCCGAATCTGTAAATGGAAATGTGTATGAAAAAAAAAGCTTATATCTTGAACAAATGGTGGTTGTGTGTGTTTTTCAACCTCCAACCCTCTATACTGTGTTTCCCATAAAGATTAACATAGTTTTCCTGGAAAACAGGCTATAATTAAAGTGTGTGTGTGTATGCGCATGCACGCGTGCGCATGTGTGTGTGTGTGTGTGGGTGTGTGAGCTCACTCCCAACTCAGTTACTCCACCCACACCACTTAAGTACAAAGTCAAAGCAAACACCTGATGCACTCCCTCCCAGTGTACCTGCTCCTAATTCAGCCACTTCTTCCACACTCTGATGCCTCCCACTCACTCGTGATACACTCGTGATACACTCATGCATCCCTCGCTACTAAGTGAATGCTATCTAATCCCCCATTGCTAGCTTCTAACATACCTCCCTGACTTGTTCTGAACACACTCCTGACTCAATGCTAAGTCACTCCACTTGAACAGAATAGCAAGTTCTTTATTTCCATGATAAATCTCCCAACCCAGCACCAGAGGGTACATTCCAGTATTCATGTCAGATTGATGTACATACGCCATATATCTATGATTGATTGCTACTAAAAATACCCGGCCAGTATTATAATTCTTACTTTAATGTCATATGTAGTCGGGAAGCCTTGGAGATGTGACATGTATTGATTTATTATTTGGCTTCATTGATCAAATGTCTTGTCTGAAGGTGATTGCTTGTACATGTGCATATATAATATCAGGACTTCAAAAACATGACATTTCTTGGTAAAACCTATGCATATGTATAATTTCAATTCAATGCAGATTAAGTCCATTACAAATTAACAAACCAAGAAATCGAGTACATTCATTAATAATAATAATTTCGCATTTATATGGCGCTGCGAACGCGCAGGTTGTCGGTGTCGCGCTCGGAAGGATGAAAGGCTGAGTTTGGCCCCGCCGGGATTCGAACCTGCGTTAGCGGGCTCTGCACGGATGTCAAAGTAAGCGCTCTACTCGCTGTGCCACTTGACCGGCTAACATTGCATCCTGCCATTCTACTCGCCACTTAATCGGACAAGTCACTCAGAAGCAAAGATAGCAGAAAGCCTGCACTTCACAAAATATCTATTGCTAAATAAAACCTGTGCCACTATTTGTATGCTCCTTTTTTTCTCTCGCCTTTTTTACCACAGAATGTGACGGAAGACTCTGCAGCCGCCCACTCCCACTCCTACGCCCCCACCCTACTCCCACCAATATTGCCTGACCCCCAACCCACCAGATACATTTTGGTGTTAAGAGTTGAGAAAAAAATCGAGCAAAATAAATTCGAGCAGTTTTTGGTCGAGAAATACACCCAATACTCAAAATCATTGAGTTGGGAAAGCATTGTAGTGCTTTTGGCAAACTCATGGGGGTGCAGTAAACCTAGGGTGCTTTCAAATGTCCCTTCACGGTGCTCTGACGCCGGGGCCATTGATGTTCGTAATCCATGTGTAAAGATGTTGTGCAGGGAATTGTTGCCCAATGTTGCTTCAAACCCTCTGTCTGATGTGCAAGAAGGCACGCACGGTATGACGTTGGGAGGATAGCCTGAGAAAGACACAGTAGATGCAAGGCCAGCGTGGCCAACGTGAACTGCTGGGGGCTTTGCAGTCACTGGCACTGAACAGTTAAATGCAGTGGCCACTGCAATAATGGAGAGCAACAAACAGCTGTAGACTTCCAAACTGAGGAGCTTCACTGGACAGCGGCAGCCATCCGGAGCATGCATTCCATTGCAATGAGCTGCTACTGAGGACAAGCTCTATGGTGCTCCTGTAAAAGTCTCACACATCGCAACCTGTGGTCTGCCTAAAACATTATGTAGGTCCATCACAAATCATGTTGAATGGAGAACTTGTTTGCGAAAATGTTTGCCACTCTGTTAACTCAATCAGCGCAAAGAAGTCCTGCTCACCATGCCGCGGCACTACATTGACACACAGAGATGATCTTGCCGTGAGAGTGGGCATACTTGGTGGGAGAACGGTGGTGCAGAGTGAATTCCTGGAGCAGCAGCATTTTGCTGAAAGTCAACAGTTCACAGCAAGGAAACCTCATGGTTGATGTAGTGGTACAGTTGGTGCTGTGGAGGAATGGATTGGTACTGCATGCTCGGCTTGCCAGAGCACTCCCAAACATGTCCTGTGGGCATTAAGGAGCAGTAAAACTGCATCCCAGGGCAGAGGGTCCACCACATCATTTGCAGGCAGCGTCAACGGCGAAATCCTGCTATACAGGAAAAGCAAGATAACAGTGTGTCCAGTATCAATCCATATGATGCTGGATATTCTCAGCTGTCCTGCAGCCAGTGTGCTGCTGGAGAGATATTCAGTGCATCTAGATCCATCATTAATGACAGATAGAAAACAAATGTGCAAGAGAACGACCCGTATCACAAAGATATCCTTTCAATGTTTTAACCTCTCAAAGGTCTACAGCGTGTGGGTCAAGTGCAAAGGAAGAATCGGCAGTGCCATCCTTCGAATGGATTGTGTTCTCCCACATATACCTCATCTTATGATAATTATCCTTCCAGCTTTAGCTGGTTCGGAAATTTTTGGCAGGGGGCGCCGTGCGCCGTCCTGTCGCGTTGATGTCCCTTCAGGGCCTCTTTTCAACTGTCGACATCATCATCAGTATAAATAGCGCCCGTTGGCTTCATTTCTGTTTTTCCGAGCTAACGCTTCAAAGAATTATGCCATGCTTCAGTTCTTCAGTGAACTCCGTCAGCTATTTTTGATTAACAAAAATGTCTTCCTCATCAGCTCCGTCAACACCTATGGTGGGCTTCAGGAAGTGCCAAGATTGCAAATCGAAGATGTCGATCACTGGCCCCCACCACATATGTCTGTGGTATCTTGGTACCAGTTACCATACCTCTAACTGTAACTCCTGTCAGGTGATGACCAAAAAGGCTCTGAGGGAGCGTAAAGGTAAATTGGCGGTGGGGAGATTGCCTTCAAAGTCTCCTTCGAAGAGCTCAAAAAGAAAGAATGATGAATCGAGAGATTCTCTTAGATGGAAAATATCTAAAAGATCTCAATCGAGAAGTCTTTTGCGCGATTCTTCGTCTTCTTTGAAGAAGGCCAAGAAACGGCATCACATATCACCTTCGACCTCTAGTAATTCCTCGGCTGAGGTAATCAAATGTCCAACTAAATCGGACTCCCCAGCAAAATGGCATGCATTTTGTAAAGAAATGCTTAAAATCTTTGAGAATATGGCCCAACCTCCTCGAAGGACAAGCAGAAAGCCCAGGCCCTTGTCGATCTGCATCAAGACGGCAAAGGGAAGTCGATGACGAAATCTTCGAAACGAGCTATAAGCCAGAACAGCATCAAGAAAAATCTCGATCTGACGAGAAATCATCCAGGGCTTCAACAAGTCAGGAATCCAGTCGATCACGGGTTCCTTTGAAAAAGCATAAAAAGTCAACAACGCTGATGCCTTCGCTAACACCGTCGGCATCTGAGCCGTCGATGCCAAAGAAAAAGTCGACTCTGACAAAATCGACTCCAACTTCGAAGTCGTTGTTGACGATTACCTCGAAGTTGTCGAAGCCAACAATAACCCATGAAAAGGTTTTCAAACCCTTGCCAAAGAAAGACTTTTTAAAGTCTTTAACCTCTATTTATGAAGGCAATGGACGTTCAAATGATAACAAACCACCATTTGGGTTAACATATGGCACCCGTAACGTGCCAATGGAATTCATCTCAGATGAGTCTAGGTTAAAAGACCAGTATGATAACCTTCAATCAGCCAGTCATTTAGATGCCTCTCCCGAACTGGAATTTGGTTAACCAGATCCTACTGACCAAAATGAGTCCTCATATAGGAAGCTGATGAGCAAGGTGATAGAGTTTTTAGTTTGGAGCAGGCCTACTCCTTCTTTCGAGCAGGATGACCTGACAGATATTTTGTATCAGGGTCCCCAAAAAGATCCAATTTTGCCTTTTTCACATTGCACTACAAAAAAGGGTCTCGACAGATTGGGAGACACCAGAGACTGCTGCTGCAGTGAATAAACATTTTGCTAAGAAATATAGGCCATTGAGCAGTGACACAGAGTACTTAGCCAAACATCCAACACCAGAAAGTTTGGTGATTCAAGCTACTGCATCTACTAAGCATTCAACATACCCCTCTGTCCCTCCTGATAGGGATGATTTGAGAGAGAATGACTCGGCGAGAAAAATATTTACTGCTGGTAGTATGGCGTTAAAGTCAACTAACGTAACTTGTACCTTGTCAAGATTTATGTTTGTCCTGTGGGACTGCGTAGCTATGGCAATTGACCACATGCCGGAAGGTGAAGAAAGAGACTGCTTCCTGGCTATCATCAAGGATGGTAAGGAGGCAATGGGGGAATGCCTCCAGTCAGGTCTGGATACTGCAGACATCATCAGCAGATCCATAGCAAATGGTACAGTGTTGTGCAGGTTTGCGTGGTTGAGGAAGTCCGGATTTGCACCAAATGTGCAGTCTAGACTCCTCAAAATGCCCTTTGACTGCTCGAGGCTGTTTCGCAGCAAGGCTGATGAGATTTTGGAAAAGCTGCAGACCTCGAAAGTGGCGGATAAATCCCTTAGCACCGCCATTAGACAGCTTCAACAACCCTACTCCAGTTCATCTTCTTGGAGAGATAAGTCCTTTTGATTCTACCCCTCAATTGGAAGAGGAAGAGGACAAGTCAGTCAAAGAGGACAGAGAAGATTCCCTCGTGGTGGACGAGGGAGAGGTGCTAAGCCAGCCCAAGCAGCAGCAGTTTTACCCTCAGCCGCCACTTCAATCGCTTCAAAACCACTCTGAGGCCTTGATTCACAAATCCCCGGTGGGAGGCAGACTTACGAAGAATCTGAAAGAATGGTGGGCAATACTTCAGATACTTGGGCACTGGAAACTGTAGCCAAGGTTACTGTCTTCCTTTTTCAAAAAAAGGCCCCAGGATCACTCAACGAGGAACAACTCTTTCAAAGATCTGGATCCACTCCTTGTGCAGGAAATGTTGACCCTTGCAGAGAAAGGTGCTATAGAACCAGTACCTCTGGCTGAAAGGAACAAGGGTTGGTACTCCCCATACTTTCTAATTCCCAAAAAGGACAGAGGATTGAGACCCATCTTGGACTTAAGAAACTTGAACAAGTTCCTCTGGAAGGACAAGTTCAAGATGGTTACCCTTTTCCAAATCCATCAGACTTTCCAACTCCAAGACTGGATGGTGTCATTGGACCTTCAGGATGCTTACTTTCATGTGCCTGTCCATCACAGGCACAGAAAGTACCTGTGATTCGCAGTTGGCAGTTCTCTTTATCAGTTTCAAGTTCTGCCAGGGTTTCCACCAAGTTAATTGCTGTGGTGGCAGCAAGTCTCAGGAGGGGGCAGGGGGATTCACGCCTATCCTTCTCTGAACGATTGGATGATCAGGGCACGTTCACCCGGAAAATCCTGGCAACATCTCAGCATAACCTGCCATTCTCTCCACAAACTGGGCTTCTCCCTCAATTACAAGAAGTCTCACATGATAACATCTCAAAGACTCCAATTTATTGGAGCAGTCCTGGATGCTTACTCAGGGAAAGCCTTGCCACCCGAAGTGAGAACTCAACACATTCTGAAGATGGTCACCAAATTTCAGAGTGCCCAGCATCGCCCTGCCTTTGATTTCTTGAGGTTGCTCAGTCTAATTGCATCCTGTCTTTTTCTGGTGCCAGAGGCTCGTCTCAAAATGAAATCCCTCCAATGGGCTTTCGGGACTCAATGGTCCCAATTCTCACGCAGAATATCAGACCACATGAAAGTTCCGGGCAGAGTTGCTCAGGATCTTCGGTGGTGGACCTGCAAGGACAACATTCTCAAGGGAGAATCTTTTTGGCTGCCATGGCCGGAGATAACTGCAGTGACGGACGCTTCACTCAAGGGGTGGGGAGCCCACGCCAACGAGCTGACAATCAGAGGTCATTGGTCTCCATCAGAGTCCAAACTACACATCAACCTTTTGGAGCTGAAGTCGATCACACAAGCGCTGAAGGCCTTTCTGCCCTCTATATGGGGAAAGAATGCCCTGATAATGATGGACAACACATTGGCCATGTACTACCTCAACAAGAGAGGAGACATAATTCATCAAACTGGCCCTTATTGGCCAACAAAAAGTGGTCCACTTTGACCAAAAAAAACTGGCCCACACAAGCATTTTGTGTTTTTGGTTCGGCCATGGGCCTATTGCCGTATAGGCCAGTCCAAGCCTGAGTGGGTATTGCCAGGTCCTTACTGACCCTCAAACAGCAATAGCATTGCATGTCATTCACAGTAACATGATCATAATGGACAATTGCTACTTTTGGGGTTCCAGATGGGCACTGAGTTGGGCAGAGTAACCTGCTGAACCTATCCCACCATTGCTGGTGGCTGTGCCTGAGCCTATCTCTTGGGAGTGGCACCCTGGCCACTGGGCTCAGTAACAGACCCATGATATATTTGCTTCCCTCTAGTGTTGTTAGCAGCACATGGTTCCCCTACTTGTTTCTCTCTCGCCCCCATGCTGTCACCGAAGAGGGCTTTTTTTCTGCTGGCCTGGCGCCTATGGCGATATTTTAGTACATTGGAAAAAAGGATTTGGGATGACACCATGTACGTCTACTTCACCTTGTGACCATGTCGTTAACTTTATGTCAAAAAATCAGGGGGCAGGTTCTCAAAACCTTTACTAACAAAAGTGATGGGATGTGCTAAAGAATCCATGGCTTGCACAAACAAAATGTGCAAAGTAGTCACAAAGAGCATTTGGATATGCACATCATGGGTGCACACATTCGGTTCTATGTCCCTTTGCCGACACCAGTTTCTTCGTTTTTCAAAGTATTTTTTAATGAAACATTTATACTGAAAAAACTCATTGAATTGTTTATTTTTGTTTTTGGGGGATCCCCCAAGCAGCCCCCCTACCCTATACTCTTAAACCTACACCAACTCCACCCATCTTAACCCTTTACCACCCCCAATACATTTTGTAAGTGACTCCAATCAAGCAATCCCACTAAGTAAGTGCCTTGTCTGGGATGCCCAAGGGAAGCCCTTATTCATATATTTGTATGGCAAGTTATAATCTGGATGATGAACCCTTGTATAACACCCCCCTCTTAGAATCCCCCTGACCCCACTGAGCCAAGAAGTAGGTTTGTTTTGCAAATTAAAAGGTTTACTTGAAAATTTAAACATATATATATATATCACACTTTATAATAAATTCATATCTGATAGTACACTTAGACATATGATGTTGATCAACAATGGGTAATCTGGCACTAGCACACTTCTTTACAATCAATGATGAGTTAGTATAGGATGGATAAAGTAGCAAAAATACTTTTATGGTTTCAAGGGAAAAGCAATGAGGAATAAAATGCAGTACAGAAATACTTGATATGATTTTAGCAAAAGATAAGATAATCACTTTTTTTCTGGCAATTCACCCCCCCCCCATGCAATGTAAGAAATGGAAGGAGATGAAAAGAGGAGCACACAGTTCTCAGGAATGCAATCAAATAAATACGAAATTCAGTTCCCCCCCAGCCAGCTTAGAGGAAACAGGTAGAAGTTTGAAACACAGGCCAAAAATGCTTTGAATGTGATGACAATGAAGTGAGAAATGTGCTAAAAAGGCTTTTAATTCCCTATAGGGGGTTCAGGGTGGGTGATATCTAGTTTATATTAGTTCAGGCTCACTTTAGCGATGCTCTATGAGTAACCAGCAGGTTAAAACGAATTTTAGCAAAGGAAAGCAAGAAGCTGCTAATTTTTACACGTGGCTGAAATTGTGCAAAATGTCAAATCGCGGCCAATTTAGCGCGTGCGTCGAGCGCGATTACGGAGGCATTATAAGGAGTAGGAAGTCAGATCTAGGCTCGTCGGAAAGCTTAGAATCCTAGCTTTAAGATTACAGTTAAAACTCGCTCCTAGCACAAACGGTTCCGGAGATATGGCCAATTTCGTGAAAGTAGTTTTTCGGATTTGAAATTTAAAAGTTCAAATGACAGATGACAGTTTTCAGTTTTAAAGATGACCGAATGACACGAATCTAGGAGGCAGTTCTAATAGGCTAAAATAGTTTGAATTAGATTATTTTAACTAAGAGATTGGTTCTGCACAGTTCTGCTAGGTACTCACAATATAAATTTGAAATAGGCCTCGTCACGGATCTGGTCAACACGTCCAGCGGCGGTTCTCTCTGCTCGGCGGGTCAATCAGGCACCGGTTCTGCTCACAGCGATCCGGATCTCTGGTTCTGCTCACAGCGGTCTGGGTCTGGTCTGCGGTTTCGGCAAAAGTTCTTGGCAAAGAATTCAAACAGCTCTCCCGGCTGTTGAATAGTTTGGTTAGGTTTGCTGGATTCTGAAGGCCTGCTGAGAATACTTTTGCTTGCAGTGGGCCTTCTAGGTTCAAAGTTCTGTAGTCTATGGGTCTCTGGTTCTGGTCTCTGTCTGGATGGGATGTAGGCCGTCAAATTGCTCCGCAGAAATTGAAAATGAATGTCTCTACCAGTCCCAGCAGTCTCTTTTTATGTGTTTTGGAAGTGGGTGTGTGCGTGGCATAACTGAGCCTGCCCCTCTCTACTTGTCATTGGCCCAGAAAATGGATTGTCGTCATGATGAGGTCTGTTTATGGGTCAGAGGTGCCTCCCCTGGTCAATTTGCCCACAAATCTATATTTGATTCAAATACATATTTCCCAGATACACAATTTGTTGAAATTACATGTACACATTATATATTCCTTATGGTCCATGCTTGTCCGCCTCTGATCTTCCTGGGGGCTTGCATTAAAAAATGACAACATTTTGCGCTTTTTGACTGGTTTACCATTAGCGGACATTAACCACATGTGCGCAAGGAGTATGAACATTAATTGATGAAGTGTCAGATTTTTAACGTGCAGACATTTGGAGTAAGACCCTATTTTCCGCTAGCAAACCCCCAAAATACACCACAGGGTCCTAACACCTCTTAAAACGTGCACAGGAAAATCACAAGCATAATGATATTACTTATATAATTCTGACAAGTCCGTACTATGAATTATCCATCTTTTTAACTTATGCCCTGGTCAAAAAGGGGTGTGGCTTCCCACATCACATGGTGGAATAACTGGTTTATCCACTTCCCCCAAGCTCAGCTGGCTCTCACAGGCACTTCTCCTCCCACTTCTCCCAAGAGGAAGCCACTTTACGGCCCCCCCAATATAACATTTGCCTGAGTCCAGGACAAGGCTTTGTTCAACCTCCTGCAGGTGCCCCTCCCCTAATCATATCAGAGAGGTGTCATCTCCTTTTGGTGGGGAAGCAGGAGGCAGCCAGGCCTGGGAATGCAGTTTGATCAAGTTTCAACTCCTGTCGGGGGTTGTTGTCAGGCAGAATTCAGCTAAATGTCACTTTAGTTCCCAGTTTAAATCAAAACTTACAATTTTTACATGTACATTAAATAATTACTTCCTTCAAGTCATTTCAGAATATAGTTTTACATTGTATTCACCTCTTAGCAAGTCTTTCCTTGGCCTGGTTTGGGTTCCTCTGTTCAGTTTTACACAAAAGTCTGGTGGTTTTAAAACGCTGGCTTTCTGATAGTGGTGAGTACCGGTATTGCATCCATTTTTGGGATCTGTCTTGAATTACTGCATTTCAATAGAGTGGTCTTTTGCTTGATAGTATAGGACCCTTGCTTAACATTGTTTTGATGGCATTCTTACAGTAGAGTGGTGATGTGGAACCCCCCACAATAAGGTTGTATCTTTGGAGTGGTCTTGTGCCAACTGCGCAGTTCTCCTGGATTCTGGCGTGAATGTGGGCGGCGACAGCTCATCCCCACATCCACCCAGTCTATTGATTTAGTTTGTTCTGGGATAGAATAATGGGCGGCGACAGCTCATCCCCACATCTACCCAGTCTAAGGATTCAACATGGGTCAAAACCCTTGACAATTTTCATGAGTTTGCTGAGATTTTCGATGTTCATTTTTCATAAAGAATTACATCGAAAAAAACAGGTTTCAGCAAAACAACGTGATACCGTACATTCAAATGCCCTGATTGTGCATGTGCGCAATCAAGGAAGCATTTTTGTGCATTTTAAAGCACACCCTGTATCCAAAAACGTGGTGCACTTTAAAATTCATACAAATCAAAGGCATCCCTTTGCCAGATTGGTACAGGTGCAGGGGGATACGCATTGCATGAGAGGGTCATTCCTGACCCTGTCGTGCATTTATATGTAAATGTAACAGTAGTGGCATGAGCCACTGCTGTCACACTTGCATTTCTATCCCTTAAACAGGAATAGAAATGCTTATTTTATATGTTTACATTTCACTTTGATGGACCCTTTAGGGGTCTGTCATTGTGAAACGCACCCCCACCAGCCTCAAGCCAGCCGTGCATTCCCCCAACCATAATTTGTGCAAGGGGGCTAGACTGAGCACCCCACCGAAACTGCAGAGGTCACCTTTGAGAAAAACGTGCCCTGTGCATTACGGAAGCAAGTGCAAATAACAGGTGCACACTCTGTGCTTGTTTTCTTTGCACTTGTTTTTGAGAATCTGTCCCCTACCAAGTAAACTGCTGTGACCAATGCTGCAGCTTCGCCACTTCTTCTCTTGCCTCACTTTTCTTCTTGTTTGGATACCAAGCATCCTCAGCTTCATTCTGTTCTGTCCTGTTGGTTCACGGAGTGGACACACGAATTCACCAGGCATGGTGGTGATGGCTGAAGTGGTTGCTGCTGTTTGACGACTGGCGTCAGACTGAAAGGCATCACCTACTCCAATAAGGCAGGCGAGGGTAAAAGGCAAGGGGGTTCAGAAGAAAGAGCCTATTTTCGCTTGTCATGCTGTCTGTTTGGCAGTGGCTCAAAAGTGATTAAGAAAACAGAGTCAAGGTCGAATTGGCTTGTGTATGGTTTGGGCTTGCAACTGGGGCAGGAGAGTGGGGTGTGTGGCAAGCAGCTTGCTCAGAACGTAGGCTTTTATCCGCAGATACAGACTTGGTTCTGAGCAATATGATTGGCTAAGGCACAACACCAAGATTTCAATAAACGTTGATTCTGGTAAAAATGATCTGATTAGAATGGTACAACTGTTGGGGGCTGTTTCAGGCAATTGTTCTGCTGATGGCACTAAAGATAGTGGCATGCCAGCTACTAAATTACACACATGCGATTGCACAGAACATGCCCGATGAGGAACAGATTTCTGGTCTTTTAGGTCCCTTTTGAATCCTGGTTAGAGAGTGCATGCCAAACCTTTCTTGTGGATTTTCACTGGTCTCAATTGTTCACCTTGATTTAAAGGGCCAACCCGGTGTCAAGTGTCTTGACCCACGTTTGAATTATTAGGCTCCAACATTTGGTGCTGTGGGCTTAGAAAATCCAAGATGGCCGAAAAGCCCACATTTGCACCAGAATCCAGGAAAACTGCACAGTTTTGCGCACACCAAAATGGTCGCCTGACCTGCCACCCACCAGTGCGAGCGTGATGGGCCAGAAGCGCCATGAGTGAAACGTGGTGCCAAAGGAAAAACAGCAGTGCCGGTTAGCTAAAAAAGCACTTTGAAATCACATTTGTTTCTCTGAAATGCAAGCTAAAAATGCCTATTTTAAACATTGCAAGATATTCAAAAATCTCACTGAACACCAGCAGACATTTGGCAGAATGTAGTCTTGTGTGCATACAAAATCTGGAAAGATGAAGAGCCTAAAGCAATGTTTATAACAAAACTGGCTGAGCTGTGGATGTCAGCAGCTTAAGTGAAATTGGATTGAAAACCACTAAAATTGAAATGTTTAAAATAAATGAGTGACCTACTTTTGAGAGTCTTACAAAGGTAGCGGGCGCCCCTCTCTCGCAAGAACAGACATGATAACCTGTTCAGTGGTTATTAACCACTTGAGAGTTCGCAGCCACTGCTTTTACTCACTGTGCCTTTCACAGATGGGAAATATCCATTTGCATATCAGTCTTTGTCCTGCCCAGGGGCAGTCCAGCACCGAAATACAATGGCAATTCCAATCTGAACGAGAGTACCACCAGCAACCCCATACACGTGTTTCACCCTTGTTGGGGATCATCAGTGAGGTGAAGCTGATGCCTCTCTAAGCACAGTGAGAGGGAGACCACGTCTGGTTGCCCCCAGGAGACCTAGGGTTACCAATCCCAGGTTCCTTAAAAAATAGTTTTACAAAGGTAGCGGGCGCCCCTCTCTCGCAAGAACAGACATGATAACCTGTTCAGTGGTTATTAACCACTTGAGAGTTCGCAGCCACTGCTTTTACTCACTGTGCCTTTCACAGATGGGAAATATCCATTTGCATATCAGTCTTTGTCCTGCCCAGGGGCAGTCCAGCACCGAAATACAATGGCAATTCCAATCTGAACGAGAGTACCACCAGCAACCCCATACACGTGTTTCACCCTTGTTGGGGATCATCAGTGAGGTGAAGCTGATGCCTCTCTAAGCACAGTGAGAGGGAGACCACGTCTGGTTGCCCCCAGGAGACCTAGGGTTACCAATCCCAGGTTCCTTAAAAAATAGTTTTACAAAGGTAGCGGGCGCCCCTCTCTCGCAAGAACAGACATGATAACCTGTTCAGTGGTTATTAACCACTTGAGAGTTCGCAGCCACTGCTTTTACTCACTGTGCCTTTCACAGATGGGAAATATCCATTTGCATATCAGTCTTTGTCCTGCCCAGGGGCAGTCCAGCACCGAAATACAATGGCAATTCCAATCTGAACGAGAGTACCACCAGCAACCCCATACACGTGTTTCACCCTTGTTGGGGATCATCAGTGAGGTGAAGCTGATGCCTCTCTAAGCACAGTGAGAGGGAGACCACGTCTGGTTGCCCCCAGGAGACCTAGGGTTACCAATCCCAGTTGAACTTAGAATCAGCGTTCTAGCTGCATGTTTAAAAATTGTAAGCTTGATTTGAATGAAGAAAAACTGGGAACAAAAGTGACATTTAGCTGAAGCCTGGCTTAAAGAGATTGAATTCTGCCTGACAACTACCCCCGACAGGAGTTGAAACTTGCCCAGCAACTGCATTCCCAGGCCTGGCCTGCATTCTGCTGCCCCCACCAAAAGGAGATCACACCTCTCTGATTGAATTAGGGGTGGGGTACCTGAGGCTGCAGGAAACAGAACAATGAGCTTTCCTTGGCTCAGGCAAATGCTAATCAAGGGGTCGTAAATGGCTTCCTCTTGGAAGAAACTGGGAGGAGCAGCGCCTCTGTGAGCAAGCTGAGCTTGGAGGAAGTGGACAAACCAGAAATTCCACCATTTGCTTTGGGAAACCACACCCCTCTGGGCCAGAGCATAATTTTAAAAAGATGGATAATTCATAGTACGAAATTGTCAAAATTATATAATAATATCATTTATTCTTGTGATTTTTCTGTGCACATTTTAAGAGGTGTTAGGATTCTGTGGTATGTTCTGGGGGGTAGTAGCGGAAAATAAGGTATTACTCCAAATGTCTGTATGTTAAAAATCTGACACTTTATCATCTGATGCCCATATTCCTTGTGCATGTTTGTGTAAATTCTGGAAAAGTTTAGAGGTTGTGTTCTGGATGAAAAGAGCAGAATTCTGTCAGAAGTGGACACGACATCTTACAAAGACAGGGATCGGATGATTTGGTGCTACAGAAAATATGTTAACTGGACATATAATATTAGCAAAATTGTACATAGATAAATATGTATTTGGATCAAAAATAGATGTGTGTGCAAATTGACAAGGGGAGGATCCTCTGACCCGTAAACCTACCTCATCACAATGACACTTCATTTTCTTCCCCAATCAGAGGACGGTAGATTCTCTAACCTATCAGGATCCTCAGGGGGTTGGGCATAGAAAGTCAGCCTTCCCACCCACTTTCAAAAGACATAAAAGGAGTTATTGAGACCCAGGTAGACACATTCACTTTTCCATTTCAAACTGATTTCTTGCAAAGCATTTTGCCGGACCAGACAATCTCCAGAGACCAGAACTTAGAATCCAGACTTCAGAACTTGCAGCAGAGAGGCCTAGTCCAAAAGCTGAATCCTTCTCAGCAGGCCTCAGAATCCAGCAACCTAACCAAACTATTCAACATCCGGGCGAGCTGTTTGATTCTGGCTAGAACCCTGTGCCAGCCAGAACCCAGAAAGCAGTGCTGTATCCAGAGAGACCCAGACCAGACCGCTGTGCAGTGCCGAGACCAGAACCAGAGATCCAGAACCGCAGACCAGACCCAGACCAGATTGCTGTGACCAGAAACAGTGCCAGAGACCGTCCCGTGGCGAGAGAACCACAGCCAACCTGACCAGATCTTGACGGCCTATTTCAAATTTATAGTGTGAGTACCCAGCCAGAACTGTGCATAGTCACCTATTAGTTTGAAATAAGCTTATCCCATCCAATTCAACCTGCCTAAAACTGCATAGAAATCGTGTGTCTATTCTGTGATTTCAAACCTGTGAAAGTGTCACTTGCCATTCTGAATCATTATTCCATTTCTGAAAATCTACCTCCACAAAATTGTCCGTATCTTTGGAACCGTGTGCTAGGAACGAGATTTAACTTTCATTTTAAAGCTAAGATCCTGAGCTTTCCAACGAACACAGAACCGACGTTCTACTCCTTATAGTTTTTCCGTAATCGCGCTCGACGCATTCGGGAAAAGTGCCGCGAATTGAAAACTAGCTCAAACTTCTTCACCTGTCAAAAATAGCTGTCTTTTGCTTTGCATTGCTGAAATTCGTTTTCAACCTGATAATCCCTCATGAATCATCACTAGTGTAGACCTGAACTAATTCAAAGTAGCTGTCACCTACCCTGAATCTCCTATAGGAAATGAATCATTTTTAGCATATTTTCACTTCTTTGCAAATCACATTTAAAGTATTTTTGCCTCTGTTTTAAAATCATCCCTGTGCTCTAAGCTTGCTAGGGGGGAACTGAATTGGTATTGCATTTGATGGTAATCCTGAAAATTGTGTGCTCCCCTTCCATCTCTTTATATTGCATAGGGGGGAGTGAATTGCCACAAGGGGAAAAGTGATTATATTATCTCTTGTTGAAACCATATTTCTGTACTGCATTCTTTTCCATCATTGAATTTCCTTGAAACCATAAAGCATCCTCAGCTATCTTATTCTTTTTATACCAACTCCTAAGTGATTAGAAAAGTGTGCTAGTGTAACATTATCCATTGTTGATCACTGTCATATTCTTAAGTGTGCTCTCAAATATTAATTTATTTATAAAAGTGTGATATATAGCTTGTTTCATTTTCCAATAAATTTGTAAATTGCAAAACAAACCTACTTCTTGGCTCAGTGAGGTCAGGGGGATTCAAAGAGAGGGGCGTTATATAAGGGTTTATCATCCAGATTATAACTTGTGATAACAATATGTAAATAAGGGCTTCCCTTGGGCATTCCAGACCAGGCATTGGCTTAGTTGGAGTGCTGAATTGATGTCCCTTAACACCGGATTCAGCCCACATTTATTTTCTTGGATGCTGCCATTAACATTTGTTAGTCATTGCAGCTGAAGAGTATGTGTTGCATCCCATCTCAAGCCATATCCATTAGATCTTCCAATTTGCCATTTGCTCTTTTGGTGGCGTTGAGCATGGATGTTCTCCATGCATGTGCTTCGATTGGTTGATATCCTATATTGGTTGAAAACGCTTATGAGTGGCAAGTTGTCACTAGTTATTTTTTAAGGAGTTGCGGGTTACAAGCTGGATACTAGTAAATACCCGTATTTTCTGCAACACTACTCTGGCAATGAGACTTTGGAACCTCCTCCCTATCTACATTAGATTTGCCCCATTGCTTCTACAGTTCAGGAAACAGCTCAAGACCTTCCACTTCGAGGAGTGGCTCTTCCCTAACACCGAAGTCCACACACCCTGCACTCCACACCCTACCTGAGACTCAGTGATCTGCACCCCCACCGTCACCTCCCCTGATTCCTTCTAGATCCCCTGCTGCCAATGGCCCACACTCACACTCCCATGTCAGCTCCCCACTCCCTAGTTCTCTTCTTCCCTCACTGTGTTCTCCCCCCTATGATTGTAAAGCACTCCGTTGCTTCCCGATACTAGGTCTGCTCTTGATAACTACCCTAATAATAACACTAGCTCCAAATGCTTGATCTGTGCAGCGTAGACGTGGATTGATTTATTAGACTCTTTAATGGCATCCATTCTTACTGTTAAACATATCTCATATTTTGTATTCTTAAAAGCATGCAATACAGGGTAGAGCAGACCCTGCTGGGCTCCCAGGCAAATATTAAGTTTATGAAGTGGTTGGGTCTCAGTCTTCTTCTCTGATCCTGTGTCTGCTTCTCTTTGTAGTTTTGCACAGTGGAAGGATTCATCACAGCCCTAATGGATGAGTATCCACAGCTGCTGAGAAGAAGGAAAAAGTTATTCATCGCCTGCATGTGCTTCATCTCCTACATCATAGGATTCTCCAATATCACCCAGGTGCACCCAGTGATGCAACAGTTGCTAAACGCTATTTCTTTCTGTATTCACTTGTGTATTTGAAACACAATTTACTTGATGTATAAGTGCCTTACAAATGCACAATAAATAAATAAATAAATATGTATGAGCACTAACCGGCCCAGCAGGCATCCAAGAGCTTCACAAAGGGGTGGATTTCAATTATAGGGGAAGGGGAGCAGGAAAGATGCAAAAGTGTTACATCTAATCAACGCTGAAGGTGATGCATCATTCAGTTTCATAAAGTTTCATGCATGACTATGTGCCTGTGTTCTCAGTAGAACCACATAGGCATGATACTTGCTGGCAATGCCAGCCTGACAAGCACCCTCCTGGTTGGGAACTGGTTTGTAAGGGTTCTAGAAATCTCTGCTATAAGGAAAGTTAAAGAAAGATGTATATTTTGAGCCGTGTCCCTAAATGACACAGGAGCACAGGAGCTTTTAATAGACCTGATGCCTCGTGTAATCTTTCATATTAGTACCCGGTGGGTGGGGTGTGGCAGCCTCTCAGCCAATGAGAAGGCTCGGAACGGGGGAATTACCAGCGGTAATACCCCCACTCCAATCCGTCTCACGGCTGGAGGCCGTCATCTTCCCCTGCCGGGGAACGAGGTAAGTGTGGTGCCCCTCCCTCCTTCTCCCATCCACAGAATTCCCTCCAAACCCCCAAACCGCACTTACCTTCTTTAAAGTCCATTTAGGGAGCGGATGCGGTGGGAACACTTCTGTCCCGTTGCGCGTCCGCTATGACAGGTCGTCATGGAAAGGAGGAAGGGACTACACATAACCCCTTCTCTCGTTTCCATGGTGGCCATTTTTTTTAATTACTCTTTTTAATGAGTGCCATGGAAAGAGAGAAGGGACTATGCGTAGTCCCTTCTCCCATTTCCATGGTGGCCATTTTTATGTTTACTTTTTTCGATGGCCGGGATGGAAAGGGAAAACAAACTTTGTTTTCCCTTCCCCGGTGGCCATTTTTTTAACATTTTGTTTTTTCTGTTCCGAAACACTGGAGCGTTTGCCCCTGAGCCTTCGTTAAGGCCCTTGCTGCGCTCAGGCCTGTAACTATGGACACCGGGGTATTATCTGAAGTGGTAATGCCCCCCCCCTGCTCAGGGCTTATTGCTTAAACAATACCACAACACCCAGAAGTCAACCAGGCTGAAGGCACATGGGTGCGATGCATAGCCCTTGCATGTACATGATGTGGCTCACAGTGACTCACATGTACATCATATATGTCCTGGCAAAATGCAATGTACTTTTTGTCAGTGTATGACTATTTTGCTCCACAGAGCAACTGTGCCCCTTATTTGAAAATATATTCCTTTATTAGTACTACACCCTCAAATAACTTCCCTTATTTCAGAAAAGTCTTGGTGTTTCACTGGCACCATCTCTAGTTACATCTGATCCTTTTTCCCAGTCAACTAAATGCATTTCCAACGCTAATACCCACAGTGCTACTACCGTCTCTTTCTGTTACTAGTGGGTCCATTTACAGGTTGGAGTATTGGTAGTTTACTAAGGCATTTTATCTTATAAAAAATAAAAAGAGTTATTTTAGTTGCCCATGTAATCTGTCTACCGTCATTAACTTGTTATTCCCTGGTTTTGTCTCTCTAGGGCGGATTATATGTCTTTAAGCTCTTCGACTACTACTCAGCCAGCGGGATGTGTCTTCTGTTCCTGGTTTTCTTTGAGACCATTTCCATTTCCTGGTGCTACGGTGAATTCCTCCCACCCGTCCGCCAGCCACCCCCTTCTAAAACTGTTCCTTTTCCCCCTCAATTACCATTTTCTGAGAATGTGTTATCCCATTCCCCAAAGAGTTAGGACGTCCCCCTTCACACTATTTTCCGGCATTTCTTCCTTTAGAACCAGTGCCTCCCACAGTTTGTCTGAACCTTTAAGATTTTTCAAATTTCTCAAATGCCAATAGTATAGGCTACAAGCAACAGGTTGCTTTGTGTCCCGAGTCATGTGGTGCTTGCTGGGAAAAGCTCTCAAATCATGAATGGCCTCATTGCGAGTTTAAGAGGATGCAAAACAAAGTGCAGCAAACAAATGATTGCAATTTTGACCTTGCATCACTTGATGCAAGGTCAAATAATAAGGGTATGTGGTCAAATCTGTACTTCAATTAAAATGTATTACATTGTTTAAAATATTCCAGTCTACTTAATGGTTAAGAATGTTCTAGTCCTGGTATTTATTGGGCTATCATGGTCTGGCCCTGCCGTTAAATAGGGGAGCATTGGTATCCGGGTATCAAATATGCAGCATGCTCCATCCTTAGTATTAAATGCATTAACAAACTCCCCTCAAATACAATGGGTTAGCAGGCTGCAGTCCTGGCACTAAATGGGCATGTATCATCGAGTCCTGGTATAAATTGGGTTAGCATTGTTCAGTCGTGATACTAATAGATTGGATCTATGAGCTTTTCCCTACTTTTTCTGCCAAAATACACTTTTGCTGAATTCTTTTGGCGATTTTCACCACTTTTTTTAATGCAGAATGCAGGGGAAACCCGTCGCCACAGTTCCCTCCATCCCACACCCTTCCCCATTCTATATACCTTACCCCAATTTACCATATGCATTTTTGAAGAAAAAAGTGATATAAAATGTGGCAAAAAAAAATCAGCAAAGTGAATTTCGGCAAACGTACGGAATACCAATAGGCTAGCAGGCTCCAATCCTGCATTTAAAGGATTTAGCTTGCTCCAGTCCTGCGGTTGAAGGATTTAGCATGCTCCAATCCTGCAGGTTGAAGGATTTAGCTTACTCCAATCCTGCAGTTGAAGAATTTAGCATGCTCCAATCCTGCGGTTGAAGGATTTAGCTTGCTCCAATCCTGCGGTTGAAGGATTTAGCATGCTCCAATCCTGCGATTGAAGGATTTATCATGCCCCAATCTTGCGGTTGAAGGATTAAGCATGCTGCAATCCTCTGTTTGAAGGATTTAGCATGCTCCAATCCTGTGCTCCAATCCTCCGTTTGAAGGATTTAGCATTCTCCAATCCTCCGGTTGAAGGATTTAGCATGTTCCAATCCTGCGGTTGAAGGATTTAGCATGCTCCAATCCTGCGGTTGAAGGATTTAGCATGCTCCAATCATGTGGTTGAAAGATTTAGCATGCTCCAGTTCTTGTATAAAATAGGTTGCCATGCTCTGAGCCTGGTATGAAATGGGTTAGGTTCCTCTGGCCCAGGCATTAAATACTTTAACATGCTTTAGTCCTGGCCATATTAAGGGATTTTCCATTTGATTTATTACATTTTGAAAATATTTTGAAATGTGACATTTCAAAGCAGGCACTCATGGACATCCCACTGAGCTGAATGGGGCTACGAGGAAAAATCTCCATTGGACACTCCTGTGGGGAGGACCTCATTATAGAGTGTGCCTTAGTAGACACCCTTGCTGGTTCATTTAAAATTGATTTGCATAATCATTAGAATTTGATTATACCATTCGAAAAATCTGTGTCCATCAATGCTAAATCATATTTTTATTAGATTTTACTGGGAGAAAAGTCTGCTACGAAAGGAAAGTTAGATGGTACCGGTAAAGATAGTCTTTTTATAATCAAATATGTTACTTCCACTGTGTGTAAGGCATTCCAGTAAACACCTAACATTTATATCTGGTCAAAGTTTGCTGCAAAACTGAAAGAAGACGGGTGGCTGTGCAAACAAGTATTACAAGGGGCAGAGAGGATAGCTCAGGGGCAACGTGTTAGTCTTGGAAGCAAAACATCAGAGAGCAGCACAAGTTTGAATCTTGGTCCTGCGCGTAGAGACTGGTTTCAAGTATTAATTAAATATATCAAAGGCTTCCAGTTTTACTGATTTTTACAAATAAACACAAATGGAAATCAATCTGTTTTGTCTGTAATTATTTATAAAAATGGAAAAAACAGAACACCAGGTCTTTCTGCTTAGTTATCTATGATTTCACTCATACATTGCAGGCCAATCTGATTGCAAGAATGGCAGCATGCAGAGTGTAAAAGTTATATACAAATAGCATTCAAGTTCTTCAAACTGCTGACAGCATATATCTTAACGCAGCAACAGTCGCAGGTGCAACCGTTTGTTATGGGAAAAAAGGAGCTAGCATTTCTTTCCTACATGGCTGCATGTATGCTTTAATAATGCAGTTTTCATTAGAACAAATGCAGAAATATATTGGATGAATACAGAAAAAAAGGCCAAAGGATAAATATGGATATAAAAAAAAACAGAAATGGCAGAAAAATAAATGCCATAAAACCGGTAGCCTTAATCTTAATTAATAATGGGAAAGAGTTCAGAGAGATAAACCATCGATTAAATGGCAGAACAGGGGTAGGGAAGAGACATGCTGCTCAGTGTGCGAATTTAAAGTAGTGTTATCCTGTAGGAAGCATCACATGGTGAAGAAAACGTTTGAAGCGGAGGACAATAGCAAAGTTTTAATTGAAAGGGCGTATGCGTCCACCCAACCGTGGCACCTTAATTGTCCCACATTACTCTTTTCGGCCAGGCTTGGAACTTCCCGGGACCCAATGTGTTTTCAATGTTTGTGCAATGCTTGCCTTCCCCATGTCTTACTGTGCAGATGTATTGGTTTTTCTTTAAAAGTTTGCCCTGTGATCTGTTTGCAGCTTTGGCGTTGTAGGCACATTTATAAATAAAAATAATGTGAAATAAATAATGGGTGACCAACTCTCAAGAAGGCAAGGAGAAGAAGACCACAGGCTCTTCTTGTTCGGGTATCAGTCCAGATGAGGTTGTTTTGCATACAGATAATCCCAGACCAACGTTTTCTTTTGCAGCCCCCGAACCTACAACATCAGCACTTTACCCCCACCTTTGCCTACAGATCTGACATTTCTTGGTCCCTTACTCTTAATCAGAAATTCCGGTCTCCTCCAGCAGTTCACTTCCCCTTTGCCTGCAGATCTATCTTTTGCAGGTCCCTTACTCTTAACCAGAAATCCCTCTATTCTCCAGCAGTTCACTTCCCCTTTGCCTGCAGATCTATCATTTGAAGGTCCCTTACTCTTAACCAGAAATCCCTCTCTTCTCCAGCAGTTCACTTCCCCTTTGCTTGCAGATCTATCATTTGCAGGTCCCTTACTCTTAGCCAGAAATCCCTCTCTTCTCCAGCAGTTCACTTCCCCTTTGCTTGCAGATCTATCATTTGCAGGTCCCTTACTCTTAACCAGAAATCCCTCTCTTCCCCAGCAGTTATCTTCCCCTTTGCCTGCAGAGCTATCATTTGCAGGTCCCTTACTCTTAACCAGAAATCCCTCTCTCCTCCAGCAGTTCACTTCCCCTTTGCCTGCAGATCTATCATTTGCACGTCCCTCACTCTTAACCAGCAATTCCTCAATGTCCCCCCGAAATACTCCTCTGCATTGCTTTTATCTTCTGTCCATTGATCATAAGTATTGTACAAACAATTTTTATTAGCATTTTTATGTAATGACTTACAACATACGCAATAAGAATTAATTCGCTCAAAACCATCACATTCACTGAAATCTCTTTCCTTTGTCCAAGTGATTACTAGCCCAACACTCAAAATGTCTGAACTTCCTCAATGTTAGGTGGGGAGGGACTGCACACTTCAGTTGCAGAAAAGTAATTGTGTACACATTTCTCACACCACTGTCTCATTTTGCCAAGTAAAAATGGGCATGCTTTCTTGGGGACCAATAACTTCATCAAATACCTTTCATTTGCTACAATCGAATATGACCAATACATTTCAGGCTTTGCACTGAAGGTAGTGCTGCAGGCCTGTGCTCTTTGAGACATTTGCAAGGGTAGAGCAAGCATAGGTCTCAAGCCCACGAAACCCTTATTGTCTGTGAGGAAACACATACACAAGTGGGAGGACCCTCGCCTACATTAGACCAACTGGTACAACTGTTTGTTTTCTTTTTAGTTCGTAGAAACGATCTGCGAAGCGAGCACCGAAATTCAGCAAATCGAGTAATGTGCCCACCTTAGTTTATTCGTTTTTTAATTGATGCTGGTTTGCAAATCATGAGCTGACTAATGGAAGATGGTAGGATCATTGGCGAGGATAATGGGGGCTTTTAATTCTGCGAGCTATTTCCCTTTAGAAGCATCACTGAGAAAGGACAGCGGAACACATAAATAGAAGCACAGCTCGTAGAACACTCTTGAAGGAATACCCCTCTCCAGCACTACAGATAAGGGGTGTATCAGGCACTTTTACTCCCTGAAATGGGCAAATACTCTCACAAAATTAAAATGGGGAGTAAAAATACTCCCAATAAACATAGGAAATGGACACGTATAACCGTGAGCCCCTGCTTTCATCCACACAGCTCCATGAATATGTTTGGACCAGTAATGCATGTTGTGCCACCGGATGAAACTACTCTTAGAACTGTTTGATCATAAGAAGTAAACAAGTATGATTTAAGTGCATGAATCACTAAGTGCAAAGAAATCATTATTATAAAAACATTTCAGTTTTCCAGTTAAAACCTATTTTTACTCACATATAAAATATTCTCATTGGGAATTGGACTTACATTTTTACACCCTAAAAAAAGAATTTTACTCCCAACTTTAAAATACTTCCAAATCTTATCTGGAGCACTGCCCCTCCCACACTTGCCTATCCTGCTAAGGGAATGCCTTCCACAATGTTGATGCTTGCATCATTGAGGAACCCTGGTCCAGGCATGTCCTGTGTCCCAAGGGGTAGGAACTGTCACATTTGCCCTCTCATGTCTCTTCTGCCCTCAAGGGATGGACCTGAACACATCCTGCTGGGAAAGGTGACCTCGTTCATCCAGAGTATACCTTGAGCTTATCTGGATGACCGAGAGGCTGAGCGCTGTTATCACCTCTGCATTCACTGCTTTCCTTACCTGATGGTGGCCCTTCTTCCTTGCTAGTGTACCTGCGATTAGGTCAGGGAACGTGGGCATCCAGTTTACTTTGAAGTACATCACCTTCTCTTTGTCCACCGCTTGTAAAACAGTATGAGGGGGGATAGCCCAGGGGCAATGCATTTGTCTTGGAAGCAAGACAACGCAGTGCAATACAGGTTTGAATCCTGATCCCGCGCTTAGAAACCAATCTCTGGTATTAAGTGCGTTATAACAGAACAACAATTTTTATTATCTTGCATGTAGAAGACTACAATGTGACCAATAATTTGTATTTGTATTTTGTATTTTATTTATTTGTGTAGCGCGCTAGGGCCGAGGGCAACGAGGCGCATATCTTAAGGCACAGGTACAATAAGGTAACATCTCCCTCATTGCCCTTCACGGGATCCTCACTGGGAGTTAATATATCCTCTAAATTAAAAAGACACGTCATGTCCCTTAAAATGTTTGAGGACATTTTGTAGACAGGACATTTTTTTGCATACCACATTTTATAGTTAGGATACCACCTGCTTCACACTAGATACATGATTTAATACAATACATGGACAGCGCTGAATTACACTGCATTTGAAACCTCAATTAGTCCACAGCATGCCACAGTTGCAGCAGAATATCTTTGTCTTCCATGTTACAGTCATAAGTACAAATGCTTTTGGGATGCCTCTGATGACTCCTGATGCAGCACTGTGGTGATTGTTATCTCTGGTAGGCCATGTGCAAGCACATTATTTCAGTGACAAATGATGATTTCATATAAAAAGTGCATTGTCCAAGCGCATACTTTTTAGATAATTTGCATTCCCACAATCCATTTCTCAGTGGGACTGAATGGCATGGCTGCTGGATCGCACTGTGGCATGTGAGGCTTAGATAAAATAGACTAACCCCCTCAGGTAGAATTTTTTTGAAAGCTTTTTTAAACCCACACTAAAATTGATGGTGTTTCCTTCATAAGAGAATAATGAGATATGTATGCAACTATTTGATCCTGTCTAAAATGGCAATGGGCCCAGCTGAAAATCCATTGATCCCGCGTCAAAAAATATTCCTGTTTGGACACTAAAGTCTGAATTCAATATCCCTTTCCAAAGCCTTCATATCATTGCATGATCAACAAACGCTTCCTGCCTTCTGTTAGTCAAATGCGATTTTTTTCCCCAAACACAATGTAAAATTGTTGAGTAGATACCTTTGTATGCTAGCAATAGCGCAGACATGCAATCGCCCCCTTTCAGGATAACGCGTTCCAGCAATGGATGTACCCAAGGCTCTGCGTGACGCTACCTGTGAAGTGACCTGGGGGTTGCCCCTGGTGTAACTTTCCTCTCTCTGGTTTTTTATCCACAGGAGTGGACAGGTTTTACGACAACATTGAGGAGATGATCGGGTACAAGCCGTGCGTGTGGTGGAAGCTCTGCTGGGCCTACTTCACCCCCTTCGTCTGCCTGGTAGGTAGCGCAGTCTGCGCTCATCACGCCTGATGTGCTCGTCCAGCTTTACAGCAGGAAATTAGCTCCTTCACATGGAGACCTATTGAAGGCTAATTTTTCTCAGGAACACAATTTATATATTGTACCTTATTTATTTTTTTATAAAGCAATGTTTATTTCCAAAAAAACACAATATTCCACAAACCTATAGATAAGAACAGAGTGCACCTGCATGCATTAAAATATAATCCCAAATTAACAAGACAATTTAAACAGATGATCCTGAATGTGCAAATCAATACATACAAAATACTACATTAAAAACATGCCGTTCAAGTACTAAAGCCCGCTAAGCTTCAGGCAACATCTTGAATGTAATAGCCACGGTCCTATTGAATATATTTCATATGATGAACATTAGAAGATGCAGCACTTGACTGCAATGCACAAAGCGCTGCTGTTCCAGAGGAGGTCTCAGGCGCTTACCTCTCCCTCTTTAGTAGTGTGAGCAAAATAAAGTGCATCAAAGTTTCAGCTGCCACATACTCACAAGAATGTACAGAAGCCTACTTGGCCTGCCGTAACCAATTCCCAGAATGTGTGGTAGGTGGGAGGGAGCCAACCTCAAAGCTCGACCAATGAGATACCTGCCTTATTTGATTAATCCAGCCTTAGTCGACCATTGGATACTGAAGCAGGCCATATATGATGTCTACCTTGACCGATGCACAGTTCCAGGTATTTTCTTCACCGTTTCAAATTTAAGAAAGGACTACGAGAGAGCAGTCAGCTTTTGCTTAATCTCTACATAGGTATAGAATATTTGGCTTCATTATAAGTTGGTTTGTACACGATAAACATGCCAGAAATAACATTTACTGGCACTTTTACCAGACCAGCTAACTGCAACTTTGCCATTAGGGATGGAAGATTTACCTCCAGCTAAGATCTGGAGGTAAATCTGACCTCAACTTGCAAAAAACTGCTATTACCGGCACAGTAATACCGTTGCCGGTAATACCAGCACAATGCCCCATGGAGTCCTACGGGGCTCCATGGAATGGGGATTTACTGTTTAAACCAGCACTTGTAATCTGCCAGTAATACCGGCAGACAAGTGCAGGGAACGGTTTTAGTGTTTGCAGGTGTGTCGACGGTATTACCAGTGGGATACCAGTAAACTTGTAATGAGGTCTATTGTCCCTAGCATCACTGCAGAGAAGATTGGTTAAGGTCGGTTAAGGTCGGGGTTAAGCCAAATAGAGGTCCAAAGTTCCACAGGATTCATAGTGTTTAAGTCAGGGATACAGCATGTAACTTGGATTATATGAAATAAGTGGATGTTGGTGAAACGCCAAAGACCCAACACAAAAGCCCATTTTGCACAATTTGTATACTTGCAGCCCACCCCCGGATTGCTGTCCCATACAATGCAATGGCAATCAACTTGGCCGATTGGGTTTTCAACAACAGTCCAATTGGTGGTCCACTGATCTCTTGTGCAATATTTGTGGATACCCTGTTGACCTGGGAGTTGCCTCAATATATGGTCCGCTGCAAGGGTGCAGGCCCAAGAAGTCATAAACATTGTAGCTGGCCAATTGTCTTCCTCTAGATATAATATTTCTTGGCTGCCTCAAGTTCCACCCTCAATGCATAACAGCTCTCAATTGGTTAACAGAAAGGCCCCTTTCTGCCAATTGGGCATTGTATACATTTCCAGGTTCAAGCAAAGCTGCCGGTGACCTTGCCATTGTGACTGCGCTGTCTGCGTACAGTGGAGCATCATGGGTAACATCCTCGGCCATTTTGATCAGGACGTGTAGTAAACATTGAACGTTAACGGTGCCATTAAACAGCTGTGAAATACTCCCCTCAAGGAGCCAAAGGTGGTGGGTGATAACTGACTATTGACCCCATAGCTCACTTTCGGGGTGGTCTCTGAATGCAGTTGCTAAGTTAGGGAAATAAGGTGCAAAGGAACTGCTCATTATTTATTGAACTGTTGTTGTTGAAGTGTTGATAAGTAACCTTGCAGACACGTGTAAGCACTGAACCAGCCAACGTTGGTCAGGTGTAGGATAGGCCTCCAGGCAGTTTGCGTAGGAGCCCACTTTGGTGGGCATGAACACAATAGGTCCTTGCTTCCCGGGGGATGATCAGTTTTGGAATGTGAGCCATACAGCCTTTTCTGTGCTCTAGTGGGTGCTTCATGCCTTTTTGGGTTCGGGGCAAGACACCCATGGGCATAGTTTTAGGGGGAGACAGGGGTGTTTGTCCCTGCCCCAACGTTTGGGGCGCACCATTTTGTCCCACCTATTTGGCAGGGCCCCTGTCATTTAGATGTCTTGTCCCCCTCCCAACTTTGTCAGCACAGTTCCTCCACTGAAATGCGCTGCATAGGAGCCAGTGGCCTGTGGATTGCTGGATGCTCCTTCCAGGCCATTCCTAATGGGGGGGACATTCTGGCGCGTCCCCAGAAATGGGAAAGGGCGCTGCGGAGCCATACATCCCTAACTGAGACTCCCATATCTCGGGTCCAATGAGTTCACAACCGGAAAGGACTTCCTAGGCGTGAAGGTGCCAAAAACACAGCACGACGGGGACTCATTTCAATCTTCACCCAGAAACGACCAGTAAAAGGTGAACTTTGCCCCAAGCGTGCAAAGGGGCTGATTCACAAAATAGTTGTGTCCACTTGCATCTGTTCTGTGCACACGGAACTGGACAGTACACTTGCATGTTGTGTGTCGGCTGATTCACAAATTATAATATGCCCAAAGGATGCTTTTATGTGTTAGCTGCTCACCTGCAGAATGCAAGCAGGTTTAGGCTGCACAAGGGTGTGAACACAGACAGAATAAAATACATCCGGATTCACAACAGGATATGCTGTGATGTGAAGCACATATTCAGCCATTTCCCCTGTGTCTTATCTGCTCTGTGTCATGCTAGGGCAGGTGGCTTGAAAGATGATTTGGACTACAATTGCCATCAGCCCTGGCCAGCATAACCAATGGTGAGAGATCATGGGAGTTTTAGTCCAAAACATGTAGGGAGCCACAGGTTGCAGACCCCTGAGGCAAGGGAAGCACAGTGCTGGCAGGAGTCCATTGATCTGCCCTAAACAGAAATGCTGGTGCTCAGCATGAGCATTTCAATTTCTTTTGCACATGTTCGATGGAGGTGGAAATGTAAAAACTGCACTTGAAGTGATGGGCACTTTAAGTTACATCACTGCAGATAGAACATGGTCCCTGACCCCGCTTGGGCAGGAGTCTATGCTCAAATTACAAAATAAAATTTCAAAAGTAAGTTAAGGAAATCTCAGTTTTTGGTGACTTTAACATGGCAATCATATCATATTCAGCCCTCGTGGGTTGGTAATGTAGATACGAATACATGGAATCAATTCATATTGAAACCACAAGGATTAACAGTCTTCACATTATCCCTCTCGCTTGTGACGTCACTGCAGTACCACACTTTTAAGTGTCTAATTATCATTATTTCGAGCAAATGGTGAGATTTCTCTATATTTAAAATCGATAACGATGTTACATCTTCTAAACTATGGACCCAGTCACCGTTCATGATGCTGGCATTTAGAGAGGGAATTAAAGCATATCTACCCTATAATAAAAGCCTCCTCGTCCACAATGCAGCCAGGTTCACTGATGCATGTCATGTGAGGAATGGGAGTTAGTGCTCATCTTCTACAGGCATTTCCCGCCTCGCTCTACTCGGGTGATGATCACTGGCTGTCAGGCTGATGACCGGAGCGACTGGCCCCTCCTGCCTGCTCTGCCCACGGTGATGCTTCTCCTTTCTCCTCTCTCAGGGTGTATTCATCTTCAGTGTGGTGGAAATGACCCCGCTTACTCTCGGCAAGTACGTGTATCCGGCCTGGGGCCAGGGCATTGGCTGGCTGATGGCCCTCTCATCCATGGTGCTCATTCCAGGGTACATGGTCTACCTCTTCCTGATCTCCAAGGGGACCGTCCGGCAGGTAAGCGCATCCCAATCTCTGGCATCCTTGGTCTTTTCTATTGGAAAAGTATTTTTTGTGATTCTGTTGTTTTCTCTGTTTTGCTGTTTTCTGTTTCTTTTCCCTTTCTTATTATTTTATTTTATTTATTTTTGCATTTGTAAAGCACACTGCAGCCCCGAGGCATCTTTGTTTTGGTTTTGATAGTATATTTTCTTATCGTCTTCAAGCACTTTAAATCGATCGTTTTTCCGACTGCCATTCTCGCTAATCTAAATATTTATACACAAGGGACCACAAAGCACACGTGTGTGGGAAGCAACCTTTTCTAAACCAATGAGCTTTGTTCCTCATAACCTGCAATTTTGAGGAGCACACTCGCCCGTCCTCAAAGTCAAAGGAGGAGGAACCAAAGTTCTGTGTTCTAAGCACTAAATTTGGATTCAGGAACCAGAGCTAGGCACTTGCTTCTCTTTTTACATGGCCTGCTTGCATCGATTCACCCTCATGTTCTAAGGCCTCTTTGCTGAGATTGACTGCTGCCCTGGTGTTCTTTCGGTGTTAATGGCGCGTGCAGATCCAGGATAGGGCTCTATTACGGTTTAGGTCTACTTGGTCGAAAATATTTGACCTTTCCACATTTGACCGAATTTCTTTTGGTCGTTTTCTGGTTGCAAATGCAGGGGGAGACCACTCGCATTACGTCCCCTATTCCCATACCCAATATATATATTTATTTAAATTTGACCGAATTTTCCTCCCTTAAGAAGAAAAAAAGGTAAACAAATTACAAAAGATCAGAATTTGGAAAATCAATTAGTAAAACACACAAAAAACAATGAAACATGTTTAACGTTGTTCAATTTAGTTTGGTGTCATGTTTTGGGTGTTGAAGAATGATCATTCAAGTGTGGGTGGACATTTGGAAAGCAGGTGTCCTACTTCATTAATCAGAATGGAATTCTCTGGGATAGGAATGGAATCATATGATGCCCACTGAGACTTTGTATAGTCTCTCTACCCTCTTTGAAACAGGTGGCACACCCTTTGCTCGTCCATGCAGAGAGCTGTAATTAAGGACACTTACCTTTCCTAACACAACAAAAACTAAAAATTTCGAATGCTTGTGAGTCTATCCTATGCCTTGCTGGGATTTGGTAATGATGTTTTGAAACAAGTATCAGGTACTCAGCTCAGACCTAAGAGTGGTTCAACATACAACACCTCTCTGCTTGGGCTCCTATCCCTTGAACAAGACGCTAAAAGCCTACACCTTCTGCCCCATGAGAAAGGAGAGACATAACAAAAATCACAGTTTAAATTACTCTGTTCAGTCATTAGAACAGCTACTGCAAATTGATCATCCACACCTGTCGTATGCTTTGTTGGTAGATCACAAAAAGCAGCACCCTGTTACTTCGGTTGTATACGAATTGACCGAGTTACAATTGTCCGAATGACAATTGACCTTTTGCGCAATTGACCGAATTATAAAGGTTAATTAGTACATACATGCGGGGGGGGGGAACCCCGTGCAACCCACCACCCAATCCAAAACCACCACAACCCCCCACCCAAACCCCTTGTATTATTTATAATACGAAACCAACCCACTATATATATAAAAATATAAAAGGTCAATTGTGCAAAAGGTCAAATAGGATCATTAAAATTCAACCAATTAGGTAATTTGGTCAATTATATTCGGTCAATTTGGGTGATAGCGTTACTTCACACTGACAGTGGCAGCGTCCTTGAAATTGTTGTTCATCACAATTTTGGCCACCAACCATTACTACCACAAGACAATGGGCCTCATTACGACCCTGGTGTTAACCATGGCGCTATTAGCGCCATGGTTGACGCCGGTAAATTACCAACTTCGCCATGGTGAATTGGCGGAATTACCGCTCCATTCCAAGGTTGGCGGGGCGGTAACTCCGCATTCAGCATTGGCCCTTCCCCATTCCCATTTTTGCCCCCATAGGGCTCAATGGGAATGGGGAAGGCGCTAATTACGGCACTGTAAATTGCGGTGCCGTAATTAGCTCCTAGGTCCCTTTGCGAGTACATTTTTTAACGCCTGCTAAAAGCAGGCGTTAAAGTGCAACCCGCAAAGGGACCTCGTAATCAGGCGTTAAGGGTTTAACGGCGCCGAAACACCTTTTACGGCGCCGTTAACCCCTTAACGCCTGGGTTGTAATGAGGCCCAATGTATTCTCCTGCGTCTGAGCGAGAAGTATCGATGGAAATCATAGGTTCCACACTCTTTTCTGCCCAGGCAACAATTTTCAGTGGAGCACGGGTCATCCTCTAACTCAATGACTAATCACTGCAAAGTTTGTGGATCTTGCCACTGTGCTTGTGAAAGCAACAGTGTCTTGCCATAGTCGACTGGGATATCGTGCTTATTTGAATGAACGTCAGTTGTTCTACATGAGCTACAGAGAGAGTTCTTCTATGATCAGAGACAATAGCACCAGCAGCACTAAAACATGCTCTCACTGTAGACTAATAAGCCGACACTTAGGATGTTTATGGCCGCACAGACACGTTCTGCTGGACTCACAGACTGCATGAAGAACTAATTCACCATTGTGTCATCTTCCTTGACAAACTGGCATGTTTAGCTAAAATATTCATCCACCATCTGTGTAGCTGTGGGCCTACTACCACTATTAACAACCACTTAGACACTGTGCTGAGGTCGGGACCTGCGGGATGCCACACTAGCCCTTGACCTCACTGACACTCTAGAGTGTTGAGAAACCACACTTGCCTCCCAGCGGGATGGTTGACAAGAAACACTGCTCATGCTGTCTTCCTAGTCATCTTCCACATCCCCCTCCGAAAGGTCTTTTCCGTTTGGGTACACCGGGTCTAGCCCGTCCCCTGGGGTCTTCTCTCCAACTGCCCTCACTTCTACCCAAACTTGGAGACTGGTCAGCAACTCAGGTTTATTAACATTAGTGCTGTAGGGAAGTCCCCTCTCTTGTCATAGGACGCACAGGACATCCTTGCTCATGCTTTTCACAGTCTCTTTGTCAAGATCCATGATTATTACAAATACTTAGCAGTGTCTAAACGTTGTCTGCAACAGTACTTTTATCATTCGGTGACTAAGCTGTTTGCGAGGCAGAAATTAGGTCCGACCGCCTGCCACCAATGTGATGAATCCACTTTCGGGGCACCAGTGGTCCAGGGGTGAGCATCTGTTTCTAAACCATCATTCAGCCCCACATCTCTAGCACGCCAGAAGAGATCTGAACAGATTGGAAACACTAGCAAATTATAAACTCCTTGTCCAATTTTGGTAACATGGATGGAACGGCAGGCTTATCTCTGCAAGGTCATGGATCGTTGGTTAGTTGCAACACAGTGAAAATACAAATATTAGCCAATGATAAAAGGGACTGTCCAGTCAAGTTTGTATAAAAATATCTACTTTATTATTATCACAACTGATAGTTCTAGCACACTATAAAATACAACCCTGTAAAGGAATGCAGAGGCCAGACAGTTTCAAGAAGGAAAGGGAAGATACTGACAGGAAGGTAGTCAGTAAAGTAATTAATCTCAATAGTTCAAGGATACTTGGTTCCAGCACAAAGCGAGCAATTGGTCGTAAAATGCCACTAGGGGTCTTCGGAGAAGGGCCACAGCGACAGAACCACAATGTACCTTATGCTTGTAGAAGTTCTTGATGCTTGACAGGGTCAAGATGGTTTCAGGGTGCTTTTCAGCACCTGCGACAGAGTTCAAGACAGGAGACAGCTGCGGGTATCAGGCGGCAGGCAGTTTGACGAACAAGGCTGGATGGACAGCTGCAGGCTGGCCTGCACAGTGGCTCGTGGTCTGGAATCATTTTCTCAGTGCTGGTTGGCGGGTCTGAAGCACTATTTAAAGCGTCTTGGATGGCGTTAGCAACTGCAGCGTAACAACAATCAGCGGTGCAGTTGCAGCTCTAGTGCCTCGGCTGGCTCGAAAATGTCCTTTAAGACAGACATTGGTAGATTCTTGTCGATGCACTCCTCCCAGCTTCTTCACCTGGCTAGTGTTGTCATATAAAGCGGACGGCTCAAAGCTGAGGAGAGTGTTGCAGGCAGCTGCCTTGCCCTTAGTTTGGTTCAGAAACTCAACCAACCTATGAAGCTTGCTGCAGAGCATAGCAGGGCACACTGTGTGCTGGCTGGGTTCCGGTTCTGGAGCTGCTGGAGGGTTCTCTGGATTCAGTATCTCCCTCTGTTCCCTGGGAGATGTTTAGGGTAGGGATATTGCTTCCCTCTTGGATGTCCTGGCCTTCCTACACTGGCGGACGATGTAAGGCAGACCGTACCTTCAGTCAGGTTCCAATGCTGAGTTTCTCTTGCTACTGCTGCAAAGTCTTCAGATGGTCTGCCCAAAAGAGGGGCTTGACCCTCTTTTAAAGCCAAATGGGCCCCAGTGATTGGTGTAGACTAGGCCCACCTTAATGAACCAATCCTGGGTCCCCACCAACAATCTCCTGTATGCATGAGGTCATAACCAGAGTGCTTAGCAACAGAAAAGGTGAAGGGGTGAAAACATGTAATACTAAGTCCCAGCCATCTTCCTGTCTGTTGTGGATCAAATAGTCTCTCTGGTTAATTGAGCTCTCTGTTGTTTCTGTTTAAAGAGGCAGGTCTCCCGTAAAGCTGTGGCGAGAAAAGACGTTTTGTCTCCATCAATCCACATACTCGTACCTTCTGAATGGGGTCCCCCCGCGGGGCTTGCCTACTGTAAACACATAGTCCCAGACATGACAGGTCACTGCCCTTTATACTGAGAGCCGGGAGCTGGCTTCAGGTTTACACACTGCATATCAAAGGTTGTTGGGGTTTTCCTGTCTTTTGTTAAACTCTGAAGCCAGGCCCCATGTGGGCCTGTTGGAGGTATACTCTATTAGTATGTTAATTATGTTAAGTGCTGCCACCATCTGCAGTGCTTACACAAATCGACCGGGTGGATCCATGGAGCCTTTGATAGTTAATTTGGTTGGACATGGCCTGAGGAAGGTTTTGCCTGCCCCTTTCTGAGATGCCTTGATGTACTCTTGACTGTCAATTCCAACTAAACATGACAGGGGGGATGGCGCATGTTGGCTGTGTCCACCCAGAGTACACAGGCCAATGTTTATGTCGTGCGATAGGCATAGGAAAAAGTGTGCAGATTAGCCCCACACATTTTCCCGAAGTTCATCTACCATCATTCAATTACTTTTACAATTTCAAAAATCCAAGGCAAGCTCACACCCACTGTGCGGATGGTTGAATTCCTCACAGCATTACATCGATTTTTCTAGAGCCTGGAATTCACTATTCGGCGGGGAGACCCCAGACCTATATAAGATGTGTGTTGCTGGAACCTGAGCGGTGCGCAGGCTCAAATGTGAATTTTTAACCCGAGCAGGCAGCCATATTGCCATTAATTCACTGAGCGACTGTAATAACAAGCCAATGGCCCTCATTACGACCCAGGCGGTAAGGGGTTTACGCCGGCGTAAACATCGCCGACCCTTACCGCCTGAGTACGAGTTCCCTTAGCGCCATGGCGGATTTAACACCTGCTTTTAGCAGGTGTTAAAATCCATGGCGCTAAGGGACCTTGTTGTTAATTACGCCACCGTAATTTACGGTGGCGTAATTAACGCCTTCCCCACTCCCATTATGCCCTATGGGGCAAAAATGGGAATGGGGAAGGGTAAATGGGGATTGGGGACTTACCGCCCCGCCAAGGTCGGAATGGGGCGGTAAGTCCGCCAACCACCATGGCGGAGTTGGCAACTTAGCGCCATGGACCATGGTGCTAATAGCGCCATGGTCCTCCGCCAAGGTCCTAATGAGGCCCAATGTCTTGAGTGAAAAGGTGCTTCATTTGACGTCAGCCCATTTACCTCTTGCCCCGGCATTGCGTCAGTATGATCTCCTGCCCACGGAGGGTGGAGCCTCTGCATATGTCATCCTTATGGTTTATAATGCAATTTCCTTTGCAGTTTTATTTGCTCATTTTTTCCAAAGATTCAGGATTCCATTTGCCGAAAACGAGCCTTGATATATTGGAGCAGAGAGTGTCAGCGCATCTAGGGCTGAAGGGTAACAAGCCTTCCATCTGTGTCTACCTGGGATCACAGAGGCAGGCTCTCAATATGCAGCACTTAGCTTTGGTTTATGTGCAGTACAAATGTGTGGCTTCTAATATGATCTTGAGCAGTGCATACTAAATTACTTTTCATAGCTCCTTGCCCTTTTGCGCTCGTAGGAATGAACGTGTTGTAATTTCGACCACTTAAGGCGATGCAGTGACTAGAATGCAGATTTCGTCAATGCATGCTAGAAGTTGCTTGATCAAATCACTTGGCAAATTCCTTTTGACAGTCTCCAGCCAAGGAGAAATTCAAGGGATAAGCGTGTAATTATCCTTCTGCTCTACAAATGCCTCTGCCCCTTATGTCTTCTACTCAGCCTGTGTTTCCATGCAGCCATTGGTCACTATCCCTAGATGCTGCAATGTCCTCTTAGCTGGGAGCAAAATGAAGAACACCCTAATATTGACTTCAAAATGGAGTATGGCCAAGCATCTATTAAGTGCATTGCAAAATCTCACTCTTGACTCTTTCAATGCGTCTCTTTGTAATGTAATGTAATGTGGTCTTGTATAGCGCCCTTCTACCACCTTGGTGACCTTGCTACACGTGGCCTTGCAAGAGAACGGGAGTCAGATGCTAGTTGGATGGATGGAGAGGCCGATGCAAAAATCCTGTGGTGTTAATGGGTGCAGGTTGGGAGTACCTGGTTTCTGAGTGCCTCTCTGAGCCTAGGGGTTTTGCTCTGGCACTTGGGAATGTGTTTTTACTCCTAGGGGAAATCCACCAATCTGGTATTTTGCAGTGATCTTGGCCTGGGTAGGCCACTGATGTGGAGGTGGGGAGTGGTATAGAGCTAAAGCTGTGAGCTCAGTGCTCGATCAATTAAAAGTTGTTGTGGACCGGGGCGCAGTTGTGCCCGAGTAGTATGGCCGCCTGATTGAGAGCTCTGTGCTGGGATAAATCCTAACTCTTAAAACCCCGGGTGGTGCGGCGAACTTCGTGATGAAAAGCTGCCAGCTACCTGCTGCAGCCCTTGTCCAACTGCTGTCTGGCTATCGATCACCAGGAGTGGACTGAGGCAGAGATATCGCCGTCCTGGGAACGACCGGGGAACCTCCCCACATCGATCCGAACTTCGCCTCCAGCAGGGGTGGAAAAGTGCCGAGGTGGCAAGGGCCTGCTGGGGGAGGGGTGCCCACTGGCTGATCTTGAGCGTCTCTCTGCCCCGGTGGGGGGGGGGCACCGAAGTGCGGACGTGGAGCCTCACCCGTCGAGGCGGACCCCTACTCATACCGCCCCAGCGCCCGTCCTGAATTAGAGGCCGGGGGGTCATGCCTCAGACGGAGTGTGAACCCAGGCCAAGACCCTAGCACCAGTGGGAGGTGGGCCGCTGGGCGCCAGTCCAGCGGACACAAACCAACGCCCCCCTCGGTGCCATTCGGGCTCGGCGAGCTATTCATCACTCGGAGGTGAGGCACACTGGACCGTGGGGCTGAGTGGTGTAGCTCTTCATCTGATCTACGCGGCACGCTGCTGCTTCAACTCCTGGGGGGGTGGCGGACGCTGGCCGGTAGTTGAGGCCCCGTCAGGGTGAGTACGAGGCTCCTCACCCTCGCGCCATGCTGCGATCCCCCTCTGGCTCTGTAGGACCCACAGACCACGCTCGCGGTGGGGGCGCTGAGGGGATCCCGCTACCTTGCGCCCTCCTCATTAGTGCGACAAAACACATTTTAGACCATCTCCCTTCCATCTGCAGGTGGAGTGCTGCCATCTGGCCTGGGACGCGGGGAGTTCCAAGACACTGTCACATTCAGTGAGCACACGCTGCACCAGCTCCCTCACTCGCCCGCAGCCCCGGTTCAGACTCGCAGCCTGCTGCACACCTGGAGGGCGCAGCTGCAAATACGAAGTATGTGACCTAAAACTGCATTTCAATGCCCAGTGGACTTTTTGAGAGCTGATATTAACATCTGGCATTTCACTATACATGGGGTTCACAATTCATTCGGGTGCGGGGTGGATCGGCCCGACCAGACGTCACTGTTTCTTTTGCTACTGCTGAAGATCCTGCTTCCCTCCGATCGGCCTTGCACCAGTGGAGGGTTTGCCCCTGAGTCTTCCCCTAAGAACTGCAATGTCTTGATCAGAGCTCTTGGGCCTTCTTCATCACTGCACGGGCCCAGTTGTCTGCAGCTACCTCGCCTCCAGGTCTGACATGCCTCCGTGACTGTACTGAGGACAGAAAAACCAATGCCAGTCATTCCACAGAGGGAATGGAGGAGGACTTCACTCCTCATTACCAGTCAATGAGTAGATCTTCCTAAACCTGTGTTGTCTCATGTGCATCTTTTATGCTACGCACCCTGTTCCCATAGAGGACTGGTGGGATTGCAACCAAAGGAGGCAAGAGAGGGCAAGCTCCACATACTTAGTCCTATCTCTGTTACAACTACTCCTCAGAATACTGCACACATTAATTGGCCTCCCCCTCTTATACTTGTAGGGACACTTATTTATCCCCTGGTGGGCTGACAACTGGGGCCGGACCTGCACATCCCTTCCCCATCGTACAGGGGAGACCACAACCTGCCTGGATCTAGCCTGAGCTGGACCTGCTTGGCTTGAAGATCACTACGGGCTGCCCCCACTGTACCTCTTCACTACTGCAACCACTTACAGGACACTTACACGTGGTCTCTAGACCTCCTGTCCGGATCTGCCCTCCACACACCCCTTCGAATCACACCCAGATCTGTCTACTCTCTCCGAAATACCCGTGAGATTCACTGTCCAGTGTCCTGCCAGTGTCCTGCCAGTGTCCTGCCACTACACTGCAGTCTGAGTTGGATGATTCTACCACTTGTGGATGCCCACTAAAGGTGGGCGGCCTGATTCTGAACAGTACTTGTCGCTCCTTGTGCGCTGTACAGTTTGCTTCCGGTGAAAGCTGCTGGGACCATGACAAAAGGAGCTAACAAAAAGCAGAGCTCCATCAACATGTTTGCGAAAGCGCCACCAAAACCTGCTGAGCTCGCACCTGAACCTGAGCCTACCACGTCGTCGCCTCCCGAGTCCACTGAATCTCAGAAAAAGATGGATTACATGCGTGAGAGATTCACTGCTCTACAAACTGGATGACATGAACGGGACCATATCATCGATCAAAGCCCATATGGAAAACCCAGACACCCGGTTTGCGGAGGTGGAGATGAGGGTTTGAGTGGCCGAGGATGACATTGCAGCACTTCGAGCAGAGGTGACCAAGCTTTCCAGACAGGTTTTGGACGTTAGCATGAAGAACGAAGATCTTGAATTGCGCTCCAGGCGCACCAACCTCTGCATCATCGGGGTCCTGGAGGATAGGATCGACGACCCCATGGAAGACTATACTGAACGTACCCTGCTCACGCAACTGGATTCCCAAAAACTCTCCCCACAATTCACAATAGAGAGAGCCCACCGTGCCCTGACAGCAAAACCAAAGCCGGGTCCACCTCCTCGCCCCATTATTGCAAGAGTTTTAAACTATCGTAATAGAGACTCAATTCTCTGAGCGGCAAGAGCCAAGGGGGAACTTTTCCTTAGCTCCTCCAGGATCCACGTGTATCCTGACTTTTCTGTGTCTGTTCAACAGGAGCGTAAGACGTTCCTGGCTGCTAAGAAGAGGCTGCGAGACCTGGGGGTCAAATACTCAATGCTTTATCCGGCTAAACTCAGGATTGAACACTCAAATCAAGTCTATTTCTTCACCATTCCTGAGGAGGCCTCGAAATTTATCGATGAGCATTTCCCAGGATGACCACACACGCCTCAGCTGCCAGGATCATGCCACTTTGCTCATCAGAAACTGTATAACAATACCTAGTGTAAACCGGAGCTTGTTGGTGGTAGACCCCATAGTCTACAGTCTATTCTGTGATGATGTTTTGCTCAGTTTCACAAATGTGCTCTCTTTACCTGTTATACATTCCCTTCATGCTATGCACCACAAAAATGCCTAGTCTTTTCCCTGTCTCTGAGGCATCGCTGCTCATGACCAGTGCACAGCCCCCCAGGCGATGCTGCTGCTGTTATTGGTTTTGCTAGAAGTTGTTCAGGTTTTTACCCGTCTGATTGGGATAGGGGTGGGGGAGGGGGAGGGTAGGGAGGTGTGTTATGTTGAAAATTGCTTGACATGCAACAGGGAATTAGAGTACTTAAACATGCTCAGCGTCACATATATCGATCGGGTTCCCACTCACATTTTTGCTGAGCCTGTGTCCCTACTTCTAACTCAATATTCTGTTTTACTAATGTTTGCTACCTGTCCCGATGACTGACGACAACCTTGTTTGTATGAGCTGGAATATCAGGGGACTGGGTAATTATGCAAAAATGCAGAAATTACAGCTATATGTTGAGCGATACAGAGTGAAATTGCTCTTCTTACAGATAACCCATGCTTGCACTGGTGGATTAGAGAGGTTCGCTAAATCATGGGCCCCCCAGCGAAATTACACTCACTACTCCACCGAGAATCGTGCAGTCATGATCCTGCTACACAAGAGTCTTAAGTTCCAGCATAAGGTGGTTCATGTAGACCCCCTAGGTCGCTATGTCTTGTTGTTTGGGACCCTGCTAAACAGTGAAGTTGTACTCCTTATCATATATGGCCCCAACGTGGATGATCCCAGATTTTACACGCATCTGGCATCCTTAATTTCCGTGTTCCCCCTTGTCCCTATCCTCTGGTGTGGGAACTTTAACTCTATCTTAGACATAAATCTTGCTAGATCGGGCTCCAAGCCCATCAACTCTCCCAGGCTGCTAAAAACATCATAGAAATCCAGGCCCAGGTGATGGTCTCAGACGCATGGCGGCTGATACATCCAGATTCTCGAGCGTACTCCTTCTATTCCTCAGTACATGATTCACATTCACGGATTGACAGGTGGCATGTATCGGATACCATCACACATATGGCAATCAGAACCATCACACATATGGCAATTCTCCCCAGAACATTCTCTGACCACTCCCCGATAACAATCTCCCTCGGTGGGGGCACAGATAACAATGGGGCCCGATCATGGAGATTGAAATCACATTCCTTATTAGACTTTGCCTTTAAGACGAAGCTGGGGACCGCCATAGACGACTTATTTGCATTGATCACTGGTTCAGTCTGCACGCAAGCTACCCTTTGGGAATCATTCAAAGTCTACCCAAGGGGCATAGCAATCTCCAAGGAGTCCAGGATTCTTAGAGTAATCCGGAGCGACATTGCAAAGAGTGAATCTCGACTCTCCTCCCTTGAGACCCAATGCACCTCCTCACAGTCTCCCGTTGCCCTCTCTGATATCGACACAGAACTAGATATATTTTGATCCCATGCGGACCAGGAAAGGAAGTTCCTAGATGACCCCCATTCAGCTGGCAAGTACAGGGAGGGGGAACGCCCTGGTCATGTCTTAGCTAGGCTTCTTAGCCAAGAGTCCGGCTCACCCCACATTCGGGCTAAAGAGAGGACTGATGGCACCCTAGCCCTATCATCGCAAGCAATTAATGCAGAATTCCGCTCATTCTACGAATTCCTCTATTCCAATGTTGACAGTATCCCTGCTGTGGATGTCGAGGCATACTTGGACAGTCTCCCACTTTCTGTCCTTTCTACCAAGACTAGGGACTCCCTAGATAGACCAAATACATCTGAAGAAATACCCAAGGCCGTTGATTCCCTGGCCTTTGGAAAAGCCCCTGGTTCCAACGGCCTCCCTGTCGAATTTTATAAGCAATATAAAGCCTGCCTGGTCCCCCAATTGTATGCGTTGTGGGAGCAATCATGTGAGTTGGGCATTCCCTCCTTCCCCCCGTGAAACTATAATCTCTGTGCTACTCAAACCAGGCAAACCCCCCACTCAATGTGGCTCATATCGGCCCCTCTCCCTCATCAATTGTGATGTCAAGATCTATGATAGTGTTGGCTCTGAGACTGGCCCCGTACATGTCTTACATCATACACCCAGACCAGGCAGGGTTTATCCCCGGGCACTCTACCTCCCTTAATTTGCATCAACTATTCAATATTCTCGCCCGGATTGACCCGAACATACAGGAAGTGGTGGCCACCCGTGAAATGCAGAAAGCATTTGACTCTGTCTCCTGGAGCTACCTCTGGCGAGTGCTTGAGAAAAGCAACTTTGGGCCCCTCTTTCAGTCCAGGTTCAAACCTATTTATTCTTATCCAGTGGCCAGAGTCCGCACTGAGGACAGGTGTTCAACCCTCTTCCCAATTGCCAGGGGTACGAGGCAGGGTTGTCCCTTCTCAACCCTGATTTTTGTCATAGCCATCGAGCCCCTAGCTGACAGGATACGTCAAATGCATGAACATAGAGTTCTGATACTGTCTGGCTCTCCTGAGTTCATCTCCCTATATGCTGATGACACCCTGCTTTTCATTCGTTCTCCTGCGGACAACCTTGGCCCTATCCTGGACGATGTCATCCACTTTGGTGAGATTTCGTGTCTCAAGGTGAATGCTCTAAATGTATCCTGTTTCCACTTACTGAAGTTACTCTCTCCCAGCCCCCTTGGGTTTCACGTGGTCACAGACCGAGATCACCTATCTCGGAGTGGTGGTTGCTCGCCCATCAAGTCTTCTATAACTGGCCAACTTTGGAAAATACCTGGCTACACTCACCAGGAAATGTACAGGCTGGGCTAAATTACCAATCTCTCTGGTGGGTAAAATCGGTATTCTTAAAATGATCGTACTCCCCCCAACTCCTCTATAAATTCCTTAATATCCCTTTATGGCCTGGCAACAAATTCTTTCAATTTATGACCTGCAATGTAAATAGTTTTCTGTGGCATTCTGGTGTGGTCCGTCTAAAATTAGACACATTAACTGTCCCCATGTCTGGGGTAGTGGCTTTGGCGCCCCTAACTTTGAAAGAAATTGGCTGGTTGCTCAGGCACAATACGCCTCGCACTGGTTTATACTTACAGACTCTCCACTACATAGTAGGCTAGAGCGTCTTGCTATAGAGGGCCGCAATGTTCGCTCTTTAGTCCTCCCTCTCAACGTGCCAAGTTCGAGCCCCATGACCCCGTAGGCTCCACATCATTGGATTTAACTAAACTGTGGAAACTGGCCAATGTCTCACATCCCTTTCACTGCAACCTTCCCCTCTGGAACTTCCTCCCGGAGGCTCCCTGCATACCCCCGGCCGCGGTACGTCTCTGGGCTATATGGGCTTCGAGACTGTCCGAGATATCTTTAACCAAGATAACTTCCTTGAAAGGCCAGATCTACCTACATCCCTGCGTAGGAAACCCTCCCATTGGCTCCAATATACAGGCCTCTACCCGGACTTTCCCGCAATTCCTCCAGATGATCCTATACTAGCTGAAATCCTGAACACCACATCCTTTAAGGGGAGGGTCTCCAGATTATATGCCCTACTGCAGTCCAAGGCCATCCCCCCCTTTGACAAACTCAGACGTACCTGGGGAGAGGATCTAGAAATCGAAATAACTGATCAATGTTGGGGCCGTATGGGCGCCCATATCCATGATATATCATTCAATTCCTGCTTTAAATTGATCCAATTTAAAGTACTCCACAGGTTCCATTATACCCCGATCAGATTGCACTATATGTCAAAGGATCACCCCCACCCCAGGTGCCCCAGATGTGGCTCAGATGATGTAAATACATACATATGATGTGGTCTTTTCTACGCCTTTCTCAGTTCTGGCCCATCCCCACTGACATGTCTCTTTCATGAACTCCCTAGGCTTGGTTGTGACGCCAAGAAACTAGCAGGGCTATGTATGCTACTAGCAGTTCTTTTTATCCTGCAGTGCTGGCTCCACCATGGGGACCCCACACATGCTCAATGGCTTTGAGCCGTAACTTGGGCTTCAGACACAGAGGAGGCCTGGGCGGACCAGCAACCACTAGTGTCGCAACCCAGAAATATTTGGACTCCATTCCGTTCCTATATCTCCTCTATATCGGCTGACACCGATGATGACCCTGATGATCTCTCCTCCCCAACTCCCATAATCACTTGAGTGATACACCTCGATTGCCGCTGCAATATGTGAGCTCTGATCGTTGTATTACTTGCTGGTCCCCTACCTCTCTGTATAAACCATTTTCACACTTTGTATGTTGATTTTATATTTGCCTACTAATTGTAAGTTACTCACTCTCTTGTTGTACTCTCAAGCACAATAAACAAAGTAAAAAAAAAAGTTGTTGTGGAGGCAGAAGGGCCTTTAAGGTGGCCGTTCGGAAGGATTTGTGAATGTAGTGTAAGTTGATAAGAGATGGTAAACGGGGGTGTTACTATTGGTAAAAGGGGGAAGACACATTGAGGGAATTTCAAAGTTACTGGCGAACTCTAGGACACCATCCAAAGGAATGGCAACTGACATCATCCAGGGGACCTTGCAGGTTCCACCCCCCCATTTATGTTGGTGCTCATTTGATCTTATTCCGGTTTTGTGGATTCTCACTACAGTGAGTCCATTGTCCAGATGGTCTTTGTTGGTGAGTCACTTGATTCTTCCAGTTAAGACAATCATTTTCAGTATCCATCCTTGGCTCGAGGTTACCAGGAGTAGGCGTATGGTAGTTGGGAGGGGGACTGGTTGGACAACAGCTTTGTGCTGTGTTTAGTAAAATAGCCAGACTTAAATCCGTTTTGCAAAGATGATGTGCTCTTCTTCTGTGCAAAGGCATTTCGTCAATGAACTCCAGAACTCAGAAGGGAGGAAGAAGACAGATCCTCTGTGTCATTTAGAGTTGAAGGTATGCTCCGTTAGTAAGGAATTGTTGCTAGGTCAAGTGTTCTAGAGCTCTGTAGTGGAGGAATTTACCTGCCCTGAAAGGTCTGGTGGACAACGTGAAGGGTTTTAAAATGGATTCTCCGTTTTATTGAAAGCCAATGAAGTTTCCGGAGGGCAGGTGTGATGTGTTTGCATATTTGCAATCTAAACAGCAGCCTGGCTGACATATTCGGAGCTCTTTTAAGTCTGTTGGATAGGAATTCTGGGAGTCTGTTGGAATAGACTGATCTTGAGAGTACATGTGCAATATCTGCACTTGGTTCTGTGTGCGAAAGTCAAGAAGGACATGATGCATCAGATACTGCGGAGCTGGAAGAAACAACTTCTCACAATGGCATTAACCACAGGCTCCAGTGTGATAATACTGTCCAACATGATACCCAGATTTCTGACTGTAGGCATGGGAAAGGGGCAGGAATGCATTACGTCCCGCCAGAGCAACAGATTGAACATGGATGGTGTAGTGTCCAGCAAATCTGAAGTTCTGTTTTTGCTGGGTTGAATTTGATTCTGTTTTGGTCACTCAAGCAACCACACGTGCATGTCAGTAGCTGAGGTCCAGTGTGGTTATTGTAGAATAATTTGTGAATTTGTAAGTGATCTTTGTATTACCTGTATCGTTGAAGCATGTGAGTTATTGATAAGTTACAGAAGAGGCCTTGTGTAGATATAAAAAGGGTAGTGAAAGATGGGCGGATCCTTGGGCTATCCCAGATGTCAATATACAGAGCTGCGACTTAAAAAGGGGCATGAGTATTGTTTCTGTCCTTCCGGGCAGGAAAGGAGCAATCCAATGTGTTTTATAAGGAGCGGTTTGACAAAGGCTGCTTTGAAGGTGGGAGGGACAAGTCCCTGCTAGAGGGAGCTGTAGAGAAGGGTTAGGATGGCAGGTGCTGGTTCAGGTTGTTATCAGTTTGTAGATTTTAGGGGGTTTTGCTGGGCCTTTGGAGATTCTGATGCTTAGCTGGAGTTTACAATGGAGGGGAAATTCTGGACAATGTAAGGCTGAAAATCTGTTAATTTCAGGGTAGTAGGTTCTGTGGGAAGAGTTTCTTTTGTTGGTAACATGTGTTGGTCCTTTGCTATCCAGGTGATCTTGGGGTTGTTGAAATTGGTTGCCTAAGTGTGTTGCATTGGAGTCACAGAGGTCATGTGTAGGTGTTGGTAGGGCATTGCAAACCTCAGGGTTTTTCAGTTCCTCAATGATTTTCAAGACTTACTTCTGACCTTTTTCCAGTGACTCAATGCCATCAAAGGCCCAATCAGGCAAGCCGATAAGTGAAGCCGACCCGTCTCCCAAAGCCTGATTCTATGTCCCCTGTCTGTACCTGTCTGGGCCAAGGAGGGCCTGAAGGGTCTCCTACCCCGCTTCAAACTATGTCAAAGCCTCTAGACTAATTACTACTTCTCCATGTTATTGTATCCATGGACATCTATGCACTCTTCAGATCTTTAAGTGAATTCTGGCTGAACTCCTACATTAACCTCTCTTGAACCTTTTACTGTGCCATGACACTCTACCTTCCTTGCCGCAACTAACCCTCATCTTCTCACACTGCATTGTGCCTCCTTTTAAAAAAAAACGATTTTAGATGTCTCTACTTCTTCATCTGTGAATGCATTGTGCCTCCTAAAAACGATTTTAGGTGTGTTTATTTTTTCATCTGTGAACCTCCTGCATTGTGCCTCTTTAAAAAAAAAAGATTTTGGGTGTGTTAATTCTATTCCTTTCTGGTTTGCATTTATGCCCTTGTGACTACTTATTCTATGCCACCTGGTGAGTTTAGCTAGAACAGTGCTGCGCAGCCGCTCTTCTTTCATTCCTGGTCTAACCTCTGCCGCCCCTATGGCACTCTCAATCCCTGCTATTTTCTCTAACTCCTACACTATTGTCGAACTGGAAATTAAATTGTGCCTCCTATTATAACGATTTGTATGTATATTGGCCTACGCCAAGTTGCTTAATATTGTACGCAAATAACTCTCTACGGCAACGTCTTGACCTTAGAAATGGATGGAAGCCGCCATCTTGAATCAAGCCTCCATTTTAGGTTAGAGCCGCCATTTTGGGGTTTTTGTACAAAGTCACCCTGTAATCTAAAATGGCCGTCTTGTGTGCCCTTGTTCTTGCCTTAACCTCTCCAACCTCAGTAGGAGAGTTAATGTCCAACCTGCCTTCAGGCTAAATGTTAGGGTCATGTAGACCTTGTCCTTTGTTTACCTCGGGAGCAGGGGATTACTTGAATTAGCAATGTTAAACTACAAGTATACAAGAACAGTAATGCTATCCGAATATAATATGTGAAACATTTGTTTGGTCTGTATTAAAACAGCATGTAAAGAATGTAAATGTTAAATTAAAGAATAATGGAGTGTGTTAGTAAATGTATTCAAAAGTAAACCGCAAGCACAAGATATGTAAATTAGAAAAGTGAACCTGGCGCGACCCTAGCCCCGTGTATGATTAACCTGTAAGAGGGCTGGACATCATTTTACAAATTGTATAAATGCGTCGATGTCCAGCTAGGAAATTCTGTTCTCTGCTCACATTGAACCCTGCTGGTGGTCTCTGTGATGTATTGACGGCCAAATAGCTCTTTGTGTACTTTGTTGAATACTGTTCAGTTTTGTAATAAAGATTCTGGGAATCTTTACAAGCCCGTGTCGGTGTATTTTCCTTTGCTTGGTGTAACAGCCGTAATATTGTATTTTTTCTGATTCCACAGAAGGCGCCCGAATAGGGACCCTCAAGATTGACTTTGTCTCGTTGAAGGTTGGCTCGGCTATCGGACCGGGATCGGACAGTGCCAACAGAAACGGCCACTCTAGACGAGAAGCGAATTCCTCGATGAAACTGCACGATCCGATCCCTGGACGGTGAGCTGTAGCCCGAGACGACGTCTTGACGATGGTCCATATATTTTAGGTGGGTAAATTTGCCGAAAATCACCAGACACGTGAGTCCTTAGCATTGTGCTTAGTAACCCGATCGGGCCTCCCAGTCCTTTGGTCAGGTGAATCGTGCCCTGATTCTTAATCTAACCCTGACAATTTGAATTTGGAGCATTGTACTCGCGAGCACAATTATTTAACCAGGTAACACCAGAACTTTGATATGCCTGGGAAATTGTCTGCCTGCTTTAGGGCATTATTCCGCAGCGACAGACAATCTTTGGAAGATAGCCGTCCCGCACCACAGGAGGGGTCGCCGGCATGTACTATGTACTGTAAGAAAGGCTTTGGTAGTATAGCATTTAATGACATTTAACACAGACAAGCCAGACATAATTCTAATCTTCGGTGGCCAACCAATGGTAGTTTTGAAATCCCTCGTATAGAATATTTAGAGTCTGTATTAGTAAAAAAAAAGGCTAGACCTGCAGCGTTTGACGCGTTGCACAGTTGGAAAACAGAAGCTTTGCAGCAACAAAAGAGTAGAGAGAAACACATGCGTAGACATATGACAAGTGTCGAAAAGGCACGGTTATATGATCAAAATAAACAATTGGAGTCATTTAGGAACACGGACAGGGCATTTCAATTAGGCATTCAGAAAATCTACCCTTCAAAAGATTTTCATATGTCAGATGAATTTATTAATAAACATTTGCATGAACGAAGGCCCGATGCCTCCGCGCCACCTCCATACGTCCCTCCTCCTGGCGCTTTGCCCCTTCCTGTTGTAGTTCCCCCTCCTATAGTTCCTCCGGTCCTCCCTGCTGTTCTTCCTGTTGTTCTTCCAGCCGTTACCCCTTTGCCTGCCCCCTTGCCTTCACCTGTTGTTATTCAGAATGTGCCTACTCTTCCTCTTCCAAGTGATTCTGCATTGCTTGTAGTAGACCAGGGAGCAAGACCAAGGGTTGTGACTCGTAATACTGTGTCCCTAGATAAAAAGAGTGAATTGATCGCTTGGGCTAAACATTGTATGGAGAAGGGTGAACAGGCTGATGTTTTTTCCACACTCGAAAATTTAAAAGATATTCCTGAGAAAAATGTTTTTATCGAAGGATTAGGGACTCATTTGAATATAATGAGGAATAGACTAAATGATGTAGATTTCCCACAAGGGTTACGGAATTTGAGCGCCTTAGCGTTGTCCAGAGATACTGCGAAGAAGGTATATGAGCATGTTGAGAGGATTTTTGAGTATAGGAAGGAGTTGGAAGAGTTACAGAATGAGGAAGTAGATGGTGGTAGTTTAGGTATTATGTACTTACAGAAACGGTTTTCTCCTCGTCGAGAATTAAAAGGAGAGGAAGCACACATTTTTATAAAGGACGCGATAAGATGGATTTCGGATATGTCGATAACTCCAGATGAAGTATATGACACATATAGTCAGTATACGTTAGAAATGCAAAAGAAAGTGATACAGGTGATGGTAGAGCACCTACAGAATGAGTGTGTAAGAAAAAAGATTTGTTGTCCCGCAGAATTGTTGAATGTTTATAAGAGAGCTTTTTCGATTGATACTTCTTCGACTGCCTTAGCGCTTGATTTGGCTCTGTTGCTTAGTAAGCGTTCGGATCTGCCTACTTCTCAGTTGCCTATGAGAGAGGTCCCTCCGACATTTGTCCCGAAAGTTGAGATTGCAGCCGATGCTGGACGAGGAATAGTCGCCGGAGAAATTCCTGCACATTACGTTTCACAGTTTGTTCACGTCCCGTTTTCAAGACAGGAAGTGAACACCATAAAGCAATCTATTCCCGATATAAGAAAGAATCCGACCGGATTCTATAAAGAAATACAGTCGTCAGTATTCACTTTAAGTGATATTGACCTATTATTTCCCGTACTCCTGCCAGTTGATTTGTGGAAACAGATTAGGACTATAGATGACATACCTGGGTTGGGAGATATATGGGATAACATGATTAGGCTAGACAGAGAAAGACCAGCTGGCAAAAGACCACCTCAAGTGATATTAACCTTGCCTGATAGAATTATTGTAAAATTGAAAACTATGGTTCCAGAAAAAAGTATCATTTGGGACAAGCTTACGGCCTGTGTCCAAGGAAAGTCTGAGGGTGCTACCGATTTCTTCAATCGGTTCGAGCAGGTATTCTCAGATTTCAGTGGCCAAGACTTAGGCACAGAGTCAGGGAAAAGGTTATTTGTCGACAAATTTGTACGTGGATTGCTGCTTGACATCCAGTTACAGATTATGTCTTCTGAAAGCGCTTGGCAGGCGAAGTCCCAATCAGAAGTACTGCATATGGCTCAGTACTATGAAAATCATGTAAATACTGAAAAGGAAAAACTTGAGAAAAAAAAGGGTGACCTGAAAACTAAAGTTTTATTACAGCAGATTGTTAGAAACCCTAGAGGGGGTAATCAATTTAGAGGTCAGTACATTCCACAGGGAAGTGCGCCCTTGGCTCCGGTAACCATTACCCAGTGTGCCTATTGCCGGCAGGAAGGCCACTGGCGCGCATAATGTCCGACCTTACAGCAAAAGTCATTTGGTAACATGGGTAGACGATCCAGAGGTCGCCCATGTGCAGGGGGCCCTGGCAGAGGTCAGTTTACACCAGAATCACAGCAACCTCCTTCACAAGATAAGCAAGTTTCGAATGTGGATAATAGAAACATTTTTGATCACCCATCTGCCGCGTACCTCTCTGAAGAGCTTCCTTTTGATAATATTATGTTTCGCTAGGATTGCTCGAAGCAGGATTTGGAACCTACGCCTATTCCCGTTCATCAGAAAGGCCCCTACATTGAGATGGCGGTGGGAAATAGGAAGCATCTTTTTTTAGTAGATACGGGAGCACAGAAATGTTCCATTGATCATTCACGGGTTACAAATATTCCCCTGTCAGGGCAATCCAACGTTTCCGTAGGGTTTTCAGGCACACCTGCAGTTTGTCCGGTCTCTTTGCCGGTACCGATAACACTGGGTCCCTTCACGGAACAGTGTCCATTTCTACTTACCACAAACTGTGGGGAGAACTTGCTGGGGCTAAATTTGTTGAAGGCATTGCATGCAGTAATACATTGTTCTCCGGACGGAATTCGGCTAACAATTTCACCTCAGCAATCACTCGCCTCTCAGTTTTTGACTCAACCTTTACCGCCAGAATTTGGTAATGTTCCAGAATGCTTATGAGCAATTGATGATAATGATGTGGGCATTCTTCAAATTGAACCTGTTAAATTATTTTGAAACATGGAGTAAAATTGCCTCGCATCTCGCAATACAAGATCTCAGTTGAAGGCGAACAAGCTTTGAAATGTATAGTTTCTGATTTTGTACATCGTGGAGTAATTGAGGAGATTACGGGTAGTATATGTAACAGCCCTATTTTGCCAGTATACAAAAAAGGTGATAATACGATTCCCTTTCCTTTTATAATTGACTTACGCGCTATTAACAAAATTGTGGCTCCTCAATTTCCTATCGTACTTGACGTTACAACGATACTAACCATGATTCCGGCTTCTGCCACTCATTTTAGCCTTGTTGATCTTAATAACGCGTTTTTCAGTATTCCCATACACAAGGATAGCAGGTATTTGTTTGCGTTTACCCTAGGTGGACTCTCCTTTACATTCACTCGTGCACCACAAGGGTACACTGAGAGTCCAAGTATTTATAGTAGGGCATTGAAAGAGCAGCTTGATACCCTCGAGTTGCCTACTACTTGCATGTTACTGCAGTACGTAGATGACCTCCTCTTGGCTGCTGATTCTGAGAGCACCTGTAAAGAAGGCACCATGTTGTTGCTTTGTCATCTAGCAAAACATGGCCACAAAGCTTCACTTAAAAAATTCCAATATTGTTGCCAGGAGGTCGCCTATTTAGGCTATCTCCTGTCAAAGGAGGGAAGACTGTTGACACCTGAACGAATAAAGACCATTTCTGGCATGTCTGTCCCAAATACGCAAAAGGAAGTTAGAGCCTTGATAGGTATGGCTTCTTATTGTAGATTGTGGATACCTAACTTTTCGTTAACGATTAAACCAATGCTGGCTTTGACAAAGAAGGGCATTTCTTTGCCATTGCCATGGACTTTGGAACACCAGACAGCATTTGATTTGCTCAAATCCGCGCTGTGTTCAGTCCCGGTTTTAGGAACTCCGAATTATGACAAGGCCTTTGTATTGTTTGTGCATGAACGTGATGGATGTGCTTTGGCTGTGTTAACGCAGGAACACGGAGGGAAGAATAGGCCGTGCGGCTACTATTCCTCCGCCCTTGATCCTGTAGCATGCGCTTTGCCAAGATGTTTGCGCGCTGTTGCTGCTGCTGCTGCGTCTGTAAAACAGAGTGAGGGAATGGTCCTGGGTCATGCGTTAACCCTAATGGTGCCTCACTCTGTAGATATTCTATTGAATAGAACTCAAACACAACACCTCACTTCTGCATGATTGACAAGATATGATCTAATCTTGTTTGCCCCCCACATTCAAATTCAGAGCTTTTGTGTATTGAATCCGGCTGAACTTTTACCTGTCTCGCAAGATACTGTTGATGGTGACGATACGTCACACGATTGCCTTTATATGACAGAACAAGAGACTAAAGGCAGAATCGATCTGAAAGACACGGCTTTGAATAGCCCACAAGGAGAGCTATTTTGTGATGGCTCTTGTTTTAAACTTCCAGACGGTACATCCACGGCTGCTTATGCTGTTACTACTTTCAGCACGGTTGTAGAAACTAAAAGAATTATGCATAACTCTGCACAAGCCACAGAAATTATAGCGTTAACTCGAGCTTGTGAACTTTCTGAAGGGCTTACAGTGAATACATATACTGATAGTCAGTATGCCTTTGGGGTGGCCCACAATTTTGGTAGACTTTGGAAAGAACGAGGTTTCTTGACCTCGCACGGAACGAAAATCCAGCATGGCACTTTAATAGTGCAATTACTTTCAGCACTTGCACTCGCTGTTCAGTTAGCTATCATAAAATGTTCAGCACATCAAAAGGTTACAGATGATGTAGGAAAAGGGAATGCTTTCGCCGATCAGATAACTAAACAGACTGCCACTGATCCCAGTTCAGAAATGTATGCTGTAAAAGAAATTGTAAATGTTTGCACTTTGGGTGAAAGTATCGATGCTGTAAAACATATTCAAGCAGATGCTACCATAGAGGAAACTAAGAGATGGATCGAGGGTGCAGGGAGATTTGATGACGATGGGTGTTGGGTAGACAATATCGAAAGGAAATGGTTACTCCCTGACGCCTACATTACAATGATGGTTATTATGGCTCATGGTCCGACACATGTTTGTGCACGAAAATTCACAAAAATGCTACACAGTGTATGGGCCAATGATAAGATTTTTGTCCAGAACTGCATGGTTTGCTTGCAGCACAATGTAGGAAAAGGTACCTCGACTCCTAGAGGAAGTTTCGCTCCACCTTCTGTCCCGTTTGAGGTTATTCACTTCGATTTTATTGAAATGGAACGGTGTAACAATCTTAAATATGTATTGGTTGTTATTTGTGCCTTTAGTAAGTGGGTTGAGGCCTTCCTGGTTAGAGATGCAACGGCCATAACCACGGCAAAAACTCTGTTGAAAGAGTTTTTTCCTAGGTTTGGGCTGCCGAGAGTCATCTGGTCAGATAATGGGCCACACTTTATTGCCACTGTAATCCTACAAATTTGCAAAGGATTACAGATTGACAAGCGGTTCCATTCAGCTAGACATGCCCAAAGTGCCGGATTAGTGGAAAGGCCCAACGGCATTATAAAGAACAAACTCGCTAAGACATGTGCTCGCACCAAGCTAAAATGGTCGGACGCCTTACCGATCGTGTTACTGTCGATGAGAACAACCCCTCAAACTAAGACTGGGCTCTCTCCCTTTGAGGTGGTAATGGGGAGACCTGCTAATATTTGGGGTATGCCAAAAAGTCGCTCATTACGGGATATAGAAAATGTGCTTCTTTCAGATTACTCTAACCAGTTGACTAAAAATCTGTTTTCAATTTATCACCAGGTGCGAGAGGCATTACCTGTGCACTACAAGGGTCCTGGTCACAGTCTACGACCGGGGGACTGGATCCTCACGAAGGTTTTTGAGAGATCATATTGCCTTGCACCTCGGTGGAGGGGTCCCTACCAAGTCCTGCTAGTCACCCAGACTGCCGTGCGGGTAGCGGGTCGTAAACACTGGATCCATGCGACGCACACCAAACGGATCCCACAGCCCGTGCCATACGATACAGAAGACACAGAATCCCTTCCCACTGCTGTAACTAGAGTGCCTGAAACAGCAACAACCAACAAGGGAGAATCGGAGACCGCTTCAAAATCCACAAGGCCGGACAAAACGACCATCTTGTCTCTGCACTCCCCAACAGTGGAACTTCCGGATCAATCCTTTTCTGATCCCATTTCCGTCCATTTGCCACTTCCAGGAGGAAGTGACGACACTTTGTTCTCACCAGAAACTGCAAAATATAATTTGTGCCCAAGGAAGTAAACATACAGCATGGTCTGATGTCATGATGCCTACCCCCGAGCATCCGGATCAAGCCCATCAGCCCCGGGAACAGGCATCCAGACATTTATAAAAACCCCAGCAGCCCCAGCTAGGGGCTGTCTGGGTTCAGTCCTGGCGCCGTAGGCACCAGGCTCACAATAAAAATCAGTCCTGGCGCCATAGGCGCCAGGCTCATAGACATTACTTACCTCATGCAGACCATGCTGCAAATAAATCCAAGCCAACGTGAGGCCTGGATGGGACTATTTTACTACAGGGACTATTTTTTACTCGGGTGTGGTGCTGGGGAACTTCTTTCCTGGGACTACTTTGAAGGCTATTTAAACCACGCCTGAACAGCAGCACATGCTTCTTGTTATTCTGCATCCAGCAGCGTGACTCTCACCGTGCCTGCAGCCAGCATCCAGTCTTCTGCCACGCCCGCGTGCCTGCAGCCAGCATCCAGTCTTCTGCCAAGCCCGCCTCGAATCCGGAGCTCCTAGAATAGAGAGGACGAAAAGGACAAGGTTAGAAAACAAACTTATTTCAAATTCCTCACCTGATTCAGGATACATTTCATCTCCCGACCTGGAAAGTACATCAGTCCTGCACGTGTCGCTTCGTCAGCTCCAGCACGGCGCCATACTCACCAGTTCTCACAGCATCTTTCGATCCGGCACTGTCTCCATCATTTCTTCGCCGAACTCCGGCATCTAGGGGCACAAGAATAACAAGGTGAGCCAAGGGAATCAACAAAAACCTGTTACCACCATAGACTACCCGATTTACCACCGGCGGTATTATTCTCCATATCCTCATATGCCGCATCTGTAAAGAGAGAGAAAAACAACACGTTAACGCATGCAATAGTTACCAGACAGCGTTGGGTAACACAGACTCTTACCTGAACGCCAGCAGCAGCTACGAGACCTTCTTTTCACGAACTCAGTTGGAACTTAAGGAAGGAAGGGGACAAGAGTGAACATTGGGCACATTGAACTCTTTGAACTTGATACTTACCAATCCCGCCTGGGACTTCAGAGTCAATGCTTACCGGAACTCTCCCAACGCCTTCAAACCAGTGAAGTAACTGGTATCTACGCGCCCCTGCAAGACACGCAGGATGGAGAGCTCATCTTTTACAAACATAAGGTGAGGTTACTAAGGGGATATCGGAGGTGATTAGTGGGGGAGAGCGAGAACAGTTGGGAGGCCATCACTAAAACCCACAGGTGGCTAATCCCTGTCTTCACTTGCAGGAAAATACTTCTTCAGGTCCAGCAGACAAGACTAGGCGGGCCAGTCCAGACAGTCATCTCTGCACTACGCATCACGTTGACGGAGGCAGCAGCTGTCTGGGTCCGATCGACAGCCCTGTGGCGTCCAGGTGAGCGTAACAGAACACGAAGCCTTTCTAAAAATACCCACCCGGGTGTTATGGAAACCTCGGAACCGACCAACTGGCCCAATTATTGGGGGAACTTAGGGCGGAAGTACATGCCACTCACCAAGAGACTAATGCCCTCAGGAGAGAACTGATTGTCTCAAAGGAGCGCACTGATGATCTGGCTAGGCACCTACTGCAAAACCAAGCTGTGCAAAAGCCCCTACCTGGATATGGGGGAAAACCAACCCCCGTTCCATCAAGCTTTCCTGTGCAAGTGGTTTTACCAGGAAATATTCCGTTAGCTCCACCCGAACGCTTTGCTGGGGACCCCAAAAGGTTTGCCGTGTTTATGAACCAATGGCGCTTGCACTTTTTATGCAGACCAGGAGCCTTTCCAAATGACCAAGCCAAAGTAGCCTTTGTATTGTCATATCTTAGTGGCAGCGCAGCGGATTGGTCCATTCCGTTAGTCAACTAGGATGATCCTCTTCTCCGGGATTTTCAGGGTTTTCAAAGGAGCATGGAAAAACTATTCGCCAGACACTCACAGGGTCAAGCCCTGGACAACGAACTTTTATCCTTACAACAGGGTAACCAGGATCTGCTAACCTATATTGCAACCTTCAATAGGTTGGTGGTGGAAACCGGGTGGCTGGAGGAAAAACGAATTACATTGTTTCATCCTGGACTTCGGGAACAAGTCAAAGACGTCTTGGCTCAAGTTGTGAACCCACCTCAGGATTGCACAGAATTTATAGACTTAGCGGTCCAGCCAGACCACCGACTTCAGAACCGAAAGACTGATCGAGCTAAGTTCGAGAATCGGGTATTGGTTAAACCCAACGTTGCCACCAAAGGAACAGATGCATCTGAACCTATGCAGATCGGGGGGGTTAAAGGACCCTTAACTCAAAAGGAAAGAGAAAGAAGACGACAGATGCAGTTGTGTCTGTACTGTGGAACCTCAGGACATTTTCTACGGGATTGCCCTACAAAACCACCCAAGAAGGTGGTAGGAGTTGCTGATAAAAGCCACATAGAGCCTGATTCGGGAAACGACCACGCCCAACAAGCGTAGAGGTCCACTTGCTGAGCTTAAAGAAGGACACTCAGACCTCGCATCTGATCATCCCAATGGTCCTACATGATCCCAGGCAGCCATCACGTATGCACGCAGTAAGGGCATACATAGATAGCGGGGCCGTAGGAAACTATATGGACCACGAATTGGTGTCAAGGATGAATCTACCTCTTTGCAAAAAGACCACTTCTGATGTCATCACCACAGTTGATGAAACTGAGATTGCCTCGGGCCTGTAACTCATTCCACTACAGAGATGACACTGTTGAGTCAAGATGGGCATCAAGAGACTATTGTGTTTGATCTAATCAAAGCCCCACAGTTCCAGATAATACTGGGGATGCCATTGTTGGAAACACATAATCCTTGTATAGAATGGCGATAGAAGAGAATAACCTTCCCAGATTGTGCACACACCTGTTACTCGGAGAAAACTTTGAACAAAGGCCTGGCTACAGTCGTTAACCCAATCGTGCAGTTACCTCAGGAATACCAAAAATTTCAGGATGTTTTTCAAAAAGAACAGGCCAATACATTACCTCCTCACAGATCATAGGATTATCAAATTGACCTCCTACCCGGTGCACAACCCCCATGCAGTAGAATCTACGCCCTCACGGAACCTGAAAATCTTCACCTACGACAATACTTGGACCAATACCTTGCTAATGGCTTTATTCGTCCTTCCAAGTCTCCTGCATCCTCAGCTTTATTCTTCGTGCCAAAAAAGGAAGGTGACCTTAGAACGTGCATAGATTACCGCGCATTAAATCAGATTACGGTAAAAAACCGATACCCATTGCCTCTGATCCCCGAATCACTAGACCAAGTAAAGGATGCTTGTATCTACACTAAGTTAGATCTCCGAGGGGCATTTCATCTGGTACTTGTCAAGAAAGGCGACGAATGGAAGACTGCCTTTCGCACCAAGTACGGATTATTCGAATATCAGGTGATGCCCTTCGGGTTGTGCAATGCACCAGCAGCCTTCCAGTATTTTATGAACGATGTCCTTCGTGAACTCATTGACGTCTGTGTCGTCGTATACATAGATGATATTCTAGTGTACTCCTCCTCAGAATCAGACTATGTTAAGCACGTGCGTGCAGTCCTTGAGAAACTACGCCAGCACAAGTTATATGCAAAATTGGAAAAATGTGTTTTTCATGCTACGGAAGTTGAATTCTTAGATTTATCCTGACTCCAAAGGGAGTCCGAATGGACTCTCGAAAGGTGGAAGCAATTCTCAAGTGGCCATCACCCAGTTCAGTCAAAGGGGTACAAAGCATGCTCGGATTTGCTAATTTCTACCGCAGATTCATTCCGGACTTCTCCCATGTTGTACACCCCATCACAGCACTTTTGCGAAAAAACAAACGCTTCTTGTGGACCGAAGAGGCTGAAAAGGCCTCCCAAGAGCTGAAAGCGAAATTCACATCAGCACCTGTCTTAAAGGATCCACGCCCTGAGCTTCCATACATAGTAGAAACTGATGCATCCAGTTTAGCCATGGGAGCTGTCCTGTCCCAGAAGGATCCTGAAACCGGTCAACTTCACCCAGTAGCGTTTTGGTCCAGAAAGTTCTCAGCACCTGAGTTAAACTATGCGATTACCGATAAAGAGCTATTAGCTATCAAATCCGCCTTTAAGGCTTGGCGGCACTACCTTCTTGGTGCTAGGCATACCATTACCGTAATCACTGATCACTGGAACCTGCAGTATTTAAAAACAGCCAAAGCCCAATCATCGAGACAACTTCGATGGGCATTGTTCTTTGCCGAATTCGATTTCGTGATCACTTATCGACCAGGCCGCAAAAATGGCAAAGCAGATGCCTTATCCCGAATAGGGATGGGAGAAGGATATGCAAACCCGGAACCGGTGCCAATAATTCCCGAGCAAAGAATTCTTGGCATAACTACTCAACAGACACTAGAAGATATTCATTCAAAAATCCAACAACCCTTCGATCCAGCAACCCTGCAGGACTGGGTAAAGAAAGGCCCGGACTACTCAGTCGTCAATGACCTACCTTACTATCAAGGACGACTATTTCTACCACACAAGGAAATACAAGAACTAGTCATCTACAATTACCATGACACCCTGATGGAAGGGCACCCAGGTATCGCAAAAACTGAAGCGAAAATTAAGAGACAGTTCTGGTGGCCCACTTGGCGAAAAGACGTAAAGTCATTTGTGATGTCTTGTGGCATTTGCGCCCAAAACAAAAGACAGAAGAAAAAAACCCGCTGGCCTTTTACAACCTTTGGATATTCCACCTACACCATGGCACACCTTGTCTTTAGACTTTATTACAGATCTACCTCCATGTAATGGATTTAACACCATCCTAGTTATTGTGGATCTTTTTTCCAAGATGGCCCACTTTATTCCTTTAAAAGGATTACCTTCCGCTTCAATTTTGGCCAAGGAGTTCCTCGAAAACATTGTTTTAATACACGGATTTCCTTCCGCATTGGTCTCTGACCGAGGCAGTCAATTAATTTCACAATTTTGGAAGAAATGTTGTCAATTGGCGCAAATCGACGTGAGGTTATCAACCAGTCACCATCCCCAGACCGATGGTCAGACGGAGAGGACCAACCAGACCCTTGAATAGTACCTACGTTGCATGATACACCAGACCGAAAGCAATTGGAAGGATGTTTTATGGATTTCCGAATATGCATACAATAACTCAGTACATTCTGGAACTGGACAAAGCCCCTTCTATACCATATACGGACATCACCCTCGAACCTCAGAACTCGATTCGCCTCAGCACTTAGAAATGCCTGCAGTTAATCATTTACACTCTACTATTACACAAGCCTTTAAGGAGGCAACAGAACATTTGAAACAAGCGAAAGAGAAATATAAGAAAAATGCTGATCAACATCGAAGCGATGCTCCACGATATCAGATTGGGGATCAAGTTTGGCTGGCTAAAAAACACATACCTCTAAAAGGAACTCAGACTTTTAATCCTAGGTATTTGGGACCTTACACTATTAAGGCCATTATCAACCCGGTGGCCGTCAAGTTGGAATTACCCTCTAATATGCGGATCCATCCTGTCTTTCATGTTTCACTTCTGAAACCAGTTCAACCCAGGACAAGACTTGCCAAACCACCTGACCCCATCCTAATAGATGGAGAACCTGAAATTTGAGGTAAAGAATATCCTGGACTCTAAGTTGGTTAAATCAAGACTTTTTATTTAATCGACTGGAAAGGTTATGGACCACAGGAAAGGTCATGGGAGCCTAGTGACCACGTTCATGCACCTCGGTTGGATAAGAATTTCCATCGGAACTTCCCAGACAAACCAGGGCCAAGGGGAAGAACAACTTTAGGAGGGACCTTGGGGAGGAGTGCTGTCATGATGCCTACCCCCGGGCATCTGGATCAAGCCCATCAGCCCCGGGAGCAGGCATCCAGACATTTACAAAAACCCCAGCAGCCCCAGCTAGGGGCTGTCTGGGTTCAGTCCTGGCGCCGTAGGCACCAGGCTCATAATAAAAAACAGTCCTGGCGCCACAGGCGCCAGGCTCATAGACATTACTTATCTCATGCAGACCATGCTGCAAATAAATCCAAGCCAACGTGAGGCCCGGAAGGAACTATTTTACTACAGGGACTATATTTTACTCGGGTGTGGTCCTGGGGAACTTCTTTCCTGGGACTACTTTGAAGGCTATTTAAACCACGCCCGAACAGCAGCACATGCTTCGTGTTATTCTTCATCCAGCAGCGTGACTCTCACCGTGCCTGCAGCCAGCATTCAGTCTTCTGCCACGCCCGCGTGCCTGCAGCCAGCATCCAGTCTTCTGCCACGCCCGCCTCGAATCCAGAGCTCCTAGAATAAAGAGGACGAAAAGGACAAGGTTAGAAAATGAACTTATTTCAAATTCCTCACCTGATTCCGGATCCATTTCATCTCCCGACCTGGAAAGTACATCAGCCCTGCACGCGTCGCTTCGCCAGCTCCAGCACGGCGCCATACTCACCAGTTCTCACAGCATCTTTCGATCCGGCACTGTCTCCATCATTTCTTCACCGAACTCCGGCACCTAGGGGCACAAGAATAACAAGGTGAGCCAAGGGAATCAACAAAAATACCTCTTAGACTACCTGATTTACCACCGGCGGTATTATTCTCCATATCCTCATATGGCACATCTGTAAAGAGGGAGAAAAACAACACGTTAACGCATGCAATAGTTACCAGAAAGCGTTGGGTAACACAGACTCTTACCTGAACATCAGCAGCAGCTATGAGACCTTCTTCTCACAAACTCAGTTGCAACCTAGGGAAGGAAGGGGACAAGAGTGAACATTGGGCACATTGAACTCTTTGAACTTGATACTTACCAATCCCGCCTGGGACTTCAGAGTCAATGCTTACCGGAACTCTCCCAACGCCTTCAAACCAGTGAAGTAACTGGTATCTACGCGCCCCTGCAAGACACGCAGAATGGAGAGCTCATCTTTTACAAACTTAAGGTGGGGTTACTAAGGGGATATCGGAGGTGATTAGTGGGGGAGAGCGAGAACAGTTGGGAGGCCATCACTAAAACCCACAGGTGGCTAATCCCTGTCTCCACTTGCAGGAAAATACTTCTTCGGGTCCAGCAGACAAGACTAGGCGGGCCAGTCCAGACAGTCATCTCTGCACTATGCATCACGTTGACGGAGACCGCAGCTGTCCGGGTCCGATCGACACCCCTGTGGGGTCCAGGTGAGCATAACATCTGACTGTGCGATTGAGAAAATCATTTGAGGGCTTGCCTTTTTGGCCCGACTGTGCGGGAAGATTCTGTCGGCTAAGGGTTGTGGGAAAGACATTAAGAAGACGCGCGACTGGAGTCGCCAGCAAACGAGCAATTGGTGTTTTTTCGGTTGAAGACTACAATGCCTGCATCCGCTCGTACCAAACTTTTATATAAACATGTGACTAGCAGAGACAATGATCAAGCATGTAAGGGGACCCTCAAAGTATATTGTTGCCTTTTTGTGATAATTACTGGATTTTTAGTAACTGTTGGGTTTGGGTTATGGTATCTGGAGGAAGCATATCCGTTAGAGGACTTTTTACCTATTGAAAATTTATCTGTTATTCCCACTCCTTCTGTGCAATTGCATACTTTGTCGCCTAGGGATTCTTTGCATAGACTGAACTATCAGAATAATACCCTTTTGTTAATAATGAATGCCACTCATGCAATTTTTAATAAGACCAATTGCTGGATCTGTACACATCTACCGCAACATGGGGATAAGGGGCTAGGTTGGTATATTTATCCCTTACCTTTGACAACTGCCAATTACGCTTCTCTTAGAGCACTATTTTTTGGTCGATGGAATGACAGCATCTCAGGGAACTTTGATGGTACAAATTTAAATAGTTTTGAAAAGGATGTTTTGATGCCCCTGGGATGCTCGCTTTTTGCAAATAGAAGTAAGCCAAATGTTGCTTCTGTTAGGTCCTCTGATAGATTGTCTCGTCCCTTTCAGTCTTTAATCTCTTTCAAAATGGCTCCTATAGGCAATAAGGATGCCACGCCTCCATCTTATTCTGTTAATCATAGCCCTGATTCAGTATCCTTCTGCATACAGAGGAATGGAACACGGTCAATGGGTAATTTTAGAAAGTGCGCCAACGTTGCGAATTTGACTAGTGAAAACAGACCTCTGTACGTAGGCGAACCTGTCTATTTTGTTTGGGGTAATGTGGCATTTCCATGGTTGCCCAGGGATTGGCAAGGAACCAGTTATTTAGGGATTCTATTACCTGGGGTATTTATTGCCAGTACTATAGAAATTTCAAAGACTCGTCCATGACGAGGTGTACAAGGGGATACTCCAGCGCAAACTCTAGGAGATATTATGAAATCCTTTGTGCCATTTTTTGGGCAAATTACGAATTCAGAAGATATCAGGGGACTAGCGAGAGTATTGGAGAGAACCATCAACCGGACCACTGACATACTCTATAATATGACATTAGAGCAGAGAGCGATAAGATAAGTAGCTCTTCAGAACCGGATGGCATTAGATGTCATCCTGGCAGAGCGAGGAGGAGTGTGTAAATTAGTGGGGTCCGCTTGCTGCGTTTACGCACCAGACTCCTCTCCAAAGATCTTTAGGGCTATCCAAAATCTACATGTTCTTAGTTCAGAAGTACATGTTCCTGAGGGAAACTGGGAACTTGGCACATGGTTTTGGGACCTCCTACGGTCATGGGGATGGAAGTTGTTTTCGGCCCTGCTGATTATCTTGGGAAGTTTTTTGTTTCTTTGTTGTTGTATACAGTGTCTCCCTGGTATATGCTCAGTGTTAGGGGGATGTTGCGCGCAAGCAACAAGTTTATTAGGACATAAAATATACGCTCCAAAGAAGGTTTCCAAAGAGTATGTGTTGAAAGAAACTCTGGTGTCAGATCTAATGGCAATAGATATGTCCGACAATGATTCGGGGTGTATGGACGATGACGTATGGAGTTACTTGTAAGCAGATCAGAAGTAGTGTTAGCACTTGGCATAGGCCAAAAGGAGGGTTTGTCGAACTGGATATTAAATTATGCCTCCTATTATAACGATTTGTATGTATATTGGCCTACGCCAAGTTGCTTAAGATTGTTCGCGAATAACTCTCTACGGCAAGGTCTTCACCTTAGAAATTGATGTAAGCTGCCATCTTGAATCAAGCCTCCATTTTAGGTTAGAACCGCCATTTTGGGGTTTTTGTACAAAGTCACCCTGTAATCTAAAATGGCCATCTCGTGTGCCCTTGTTCCTGCCTTAACCTCTCCACCTTTGTAGGAGAGTTAATGTCCAACCTGCCTTCAGGCTACATGTTAGGGTCATGTAGACCTTGTCCTTTGTTGACCTCGGGAGCAGGGGATTACTTGAATTAGCAATGTTAAACTACAAGTATACAAGAACAGTAATGCTATCCAAATATAATATGTGAAAGATTTGTGTGGTCTGTATTAAAACAGCATGTAAAGAATGTAAATGTTAAATTAAAGAATAATGGAGTGTGTTAGTAAATGTATTCAAAAGTAAACCGCATGCACGAGATATGTAAATTAGGAAAGTGAACCTGGCGCGACCCTAGCCAGTATATGATTAACCTGTAAGAGGGCTGGACATCATTTTACAAATTGTATAAATGCGTCGATGTCCAGCTAGGAAATTCTGTTCACTGCTCACATTGAACCCTGCTGGTGGTCTCTGTGATGTATTGATGGCCAAATAGCTATTTGTGTACTTTGTTGAATACTGTTCAGTTTTGTAATAAAGATTCTGGGAATCTTTACAAGCCCGTGTCGGTGTATTTTCCTTTGCTTGGTGTAACAGCCGTAATATTGTATTTTTTCTGATTCCACACTATCACCTATCACCCCCCTCTCTCACGAAGTCCCGTAGGAAAAAGCACAAAAAGCCATCTTGAGTGCAAACCCTGGACTTCCCAGCACAGACACCTATGTCAGAGCTTCCTCTAGAGAGGTTTTCACTGATATCTATGGACCCTCATCTCATCACCACTCTCTCTCCTTCCTCATCCTCTACCATTAACGGTGGCACCAAATAGGAAGTCCTCTTGGCCAGCTTCTCATCCTCACGCTACTTCGTTAAAGTCTATCACACAGGTACTATCCTAGTTCAGGGTACACAACCCAACCTTCTTCTCTTCAACCGGATCATGCTGCTTTCTCTCATTAACTTCCTTCCTTCCCCTGCATCTCCCCCTTCTATTCTCTCCCTCCCTCCTCTGACTGGTGTACCACGCCCGTGTACACCATCTCAGAAAACCTTCAAAGGCACAGACCTCCTCCACCTCGCGACCCTTAACACCCGCTCTGCCAACAAACACTCCACAGACATCTGCCTCCTTCTTGAAGACATTGACCTTGTCATTCTCGCTCTTACCGAGACATGGTTCAATGCCAGCTCAGTTACTGCTTTTGACTCTCTCCTTCCAGACGGCTTCAAGATCATCACCAAGCCTCAAACTCACTGCACTGGCGGCGTGGGGGGGGTTGTCTTAATCTTCTCTGAGTGGATTCCTGCTTCCATCTTACCCACCCAGCTCTACTCTTACTTTGAAAGTCTGGTTTACAAGTTGGTCATCTCTCCCATCTCCACCCTGACCAGTGTTAGCATTTACCGTCCCCATGCACCACCATTCCTCTCTGAATGAGCTAATTACTGCTCTTCCTTACTTTCATCCACCTCAAACCTCCCCCTCCTGGGTGATTTCAATATCCATATGGACTCCTCTGGCTCTGCATCCATCCTCTTCACTGACCTCTGCACCTCACATTCTCTCTCCAGTCTCCCTTCTGGGCCATCCCACTCAGCTGGACACACTCTGGACGTGTGCATACACTCTGACCTCTGCCTCTCCCCTTCACTAGTCACCCCTCTCTCCTGGTCAGACCATTCTGTCCTCTCCTCCCACCTAGGTCCCTTTGGCCCTCTGACCCCACCCCCCAAATCCTCACCAACCTTGTTCGCTAACAATCCGCCCTATGAAACAGGTGTCAGCTTCTGCCTTCGCTACCACCTTCATCCCCCCTGACAGCCTACCTCAGATTCTTCCTCTGACTTTGCCCTCAGCAACCTATACCTTTCCATCACCAATACTCTTGACACTCTTGCCCCAGTCATGAGGATCCGCCTGAAACCTGCCTCTAAGCGTAACACCGGGTACGACTCTGAACCTGCGGCCCTGAAACGAAAGTGCAGGGTGGCAGAATGGAAGTGCCAAACCTCAGCCTCATCCTCTGACAAACTGGCCTGCTGCCTGCTCCAAAGGCAATACAGACTCTCCATTCGTGCCATGAAAAGAGCCCACACACAGGCACAGGTTTCCTGTGCATCCAACAACACAGCAGCACTTTTCAAGATCTGCAGCAAACTATCCAACCCTTCTGCAGTCTCCTCTTCCCCTCCTCCTTCCCAGGCCCTCTGCAATGCACTGGCCACACACTTTGCCACCAAAACTCAGGACATCCTGATCAACCTTGCTACGCAGCCTCACAACCCATCCCACACCTCCTTACCTACCTTGGCCTCACACCCTCCTCCTTCCTCCTTCCTCCTTCTCCTCCTTCTCACCTGTCACACCTGAAGAAGTTACCAGAGTTGTCTGCTCCATAAAGGTCTCTTCTAAACTGGTTTCCCCTTGCTCATCCAGGAACATCAAGGATAACATTGGCTCTCTTGCCCCTGCATTTGCTGATTTCTGCAATCACTCTTTTGACACTGGATCTTTCCCCTCCTCCCTAAAGCACTCCTGTGTGCATCCACTCCTTAAAAAACCTTCAGCAGACCCTACCCGCCCTAACACCTACCGCCCTATTTCCATCACCCCCTTCCTGGGGATGCTGCTGGAGAAGATGGCATTGCCCAACTCAACTCACACACCAAACTTGTTGGTGGTCTCCACGACCATCAATCTGGATTCCGTGCATCCAGAGGCACAGAAACTGCTTTCCTGAACAGCCATGAAGAACTGCTTACATCTCTGGACTTCAACTTCCCAGCTGTCCTCAACCTTCTCGACCTCTACTCTGCCTTTGACACAGTAAACCATTCCATCCTCATACAAAGGCTCCACAATACCCTTGGTATCTCGGAACTGGCACTGGACTGGCTGACATCCTTCCTTACTGACCGCTCTTCCCAAGTTATCCTGGGCACCTTCTCCTCTCCTACTTCCTTCTCCACCTGTGGTGTCCACCAGGGTTCTATCCTCTGCCCTTGGCTCTTTAACATCTACCTTGCTCTGCTTGCACGCCTCATCTCCTACTTCTCCTCCAACTTCCAGTGTTACACAGATGACACACAGCTCTTTTTTAAACTTCCTGCTGACCCACTTGCACCCTTCATCATCTCTGACTGCCTATCTTCCATCCGGTCCTGGCGCACCTCCAACAATCTCTGCCTCAATGCCTGTAAAACTGAGATCCTTCCCATCGGGACCCCTGCTCCATCCTTCTTCCTGTCACTATGGCCTTCCTCCTTGGGCTCTCCCCCTGCTCCTTAATCTGAAGACAAAAACCTTGGAGTCATCTTTGACTCCTCTCTCTCCTTCCTCCCTCACACTCAGGACATTGCCAATAAGTCCCACTTTCAGCTCTTCCTTCTCAGAGGAATTCTCCCTTTTCTCACTTTCCCACAGAGGTTCAATGTTACCAGAGCCCTGGTTCTCTCTAGGCTTGACTATTGCAATAGCCTCCTCCTGAATCTACCTTCTTCCACTCTGCGACCCATCCAACTAATCCAGAATAGGGCAGCAAGACTTATCCTTGGTCTTAAGCCCAGTGACTGCATCTCCCCTGCCCTAAAAAGTCTTCACTGGCTCTCGGTTGTTGCACAGATTAAATTCAAATCCCTCTGCATCATCCACAAGGATGTCTGGGCCCGAGGGGCGTGGCCAACCACCATGTAGGAGAGACGTGTTCGGTGCAGCTCCGCGCGAAACGTTTAACGATCCGCCGCCAACTACCGCTTTATACGACCACAAACACCTGAAAATCGCACACAAGCCGTGCGAAAGCCTGATCCGCCTGCTGTCGAAGTTTGGAAGCCCTACGTCCCTCCGTTGGCCCGCAACGTCGAAAAGAAAAGAACGCCTTGCGGACACAGAAAATGGCGGCCATTGTGAGTCCCAGCCTGACGCTGTAAGCGGAGCGCTGCGGCTGACCCTGGAGGAGCTCACCGAGGACCTGGGCGCCCGACCAACGGTGACCTGAAGGGGCTGCCTGCACCCGCGGGGCCCGGACCTGCACGCCCGAGCCCCAGGCCGTCAGAGGGGGAGTCGGAACTGCCTCGGAGGAAATCGGACTGGGGCGGCAGCGGTGGCCTCCGCTGAGATCCGCACTCCCGCAACCACGAAGGAAAGCGGTAAGGAGTCGGAGGGGGGAGCGCCTTCACTACACTCCCACTGGACCCGAGGCAGGGGCTTCGAGGCTGATCAGTACCGATCTGTACCCAGCTACCCTGCCAAGCAGCTGAGGTGCCCACACTCCGCCGAGATTGCCTGGCGGGCCGACGACCCACAACCCTTTGGCACCCTGAGTAAGGCCTGAGGACAACCAGCGCACAAGCACGTCCACCGGGAGACAGGCCCCTTGGAGCGTGAAAGCTTCCCCCCACACTAGCTGGCTGATCCGACCCCGACGACATCCGCAGGACTACCCACCCTGGGCATCCCTCGCACGACAGCGGACCACCGGTACAACCAGAGGCCACAGACCGCACAGTGCCTGCCGAGGACTGGAGGGCCTCGTGGCGGGGACATGTCCACCAAGGGCGCCCAAAGCAAACATCGCCAAACCACCATGGAGTTCTTCGCGGCCGCCGGAGCGGCTGGGCCCTAGGCGGCTCCCGTCCCTTGGGAGGCGCCGGGCGCCGAGACGCAGAGCCGGCCAACTCCCAGCTACTAGAGGCCATCATGACACTTCAGAAGACCATGGAGAACAAAATAGACGCGGACGCCATTGACCTGAACTTACTGCGGCAGGATGTGCGCTCCATTGCCGGCAGAACGGAAGCCCTGGAGATCCAAGTTCGAGACAACACTGAATCCAAAACACAGCTTTTAAAGGAAGTGGACATTTTGGCGCAAAAGGTGAAGAACCTGGAAGACAGGGCTGATGAGGCCGAAGGACGGGCCCGCAGAAATAACATCGGCCTGCCTGAGGGCATCGAGGGCAACGACCCCACCAATTACATCGAGGACCTCCTCATACACGAAATTGGAGCTGGAAAACTGTCACAGGGTTTCACCATAGAGAGAGCCCACCGCTCCCTAGCCAGGAGGCCCCCTCCGGGGAACTCACCCAGACCTATAATAGCCAAAGTCCTCAACTACAAGGACAGGGAAACCATCTTGGCCTTCTCCAGAATGGGTGGCTCTATACAGAGGGACGCTGCAAAGATCGCAATATACCCCGATTACACCCTGCAGGTTCAAAGGTGTAGGGCCCAGTTCCACCACACCAAAGCTAGACTCAAGAACGCGGGCCTGCGCTATTTACTCCTCTACCCGGCTAGACTGAAAGTCCTGCGCAACAACAAGGCACACTTATTCGACACCCCCACAGAGGCCTGCGAATGGATGGACAGAGAACAGATCCCAGACATTGAACCGAAGCAACGCAGACCCTAGCCGCCCGCAGCGATGATCCCTTCCTCACTTCTCACGGACAGCACCCATCAATCACACAGCAACGCGCCAGCATTGGCGGTGACACTGATGGCACCGGAGCGATGCCAGACACGGTGTACCTCTTGATAACATCCCCGGAGGCAACCCCTCCCCCATTCCCAGGCTAATTTGGGTGAGTTCACCCGCCCGTAGGGCACCGGAAGACCCAGGTCCGATGGGGCAGAAACGGGGAAGTCAGAGCAAGGGTAACCTCGCTAGACGTGTTGTGTTTAAAGTTCAGTTAGACGTTACTGTTCATGGGGGTCAGAACCCCAAGTTGGGATTTCAGTTTAAGTTCTCCACACGCCAGACCGGGACCACGCACGACGGAATCGCCACCAGACTGACCAGGTTCGTTAAGCGCCTCAACCTCAGGCTGCCCACAGCCCCACGACCACATCCAGACCATGGCTGAGAAGTTCAGAGTCATGTCCTGGAACGTCAGAAGACTATCAAACAGTGCCTCATCCACGCCTACATGAAACGCCACAGAGTCGGAATCGCCCTCCTTCAGGAGACCCATCTAAGCGCCCCCAAGATAGCAGCGCTGGCCAAAGTCTGGAGAGGCACCCTGGTGGGCTCCCCGTACTCCACATACTCCAGAGGAGTCTTGATATGGATTGCCCCCTCCGTCCCTGTCTCGCTGACCCACACCAAAACGGACAATGAAGGCAGAATGGCCCTGGTACAGGGCACCATAGAAGGGCGTGACATGCGCCTGATCTGCACCTACGCCCCGAATCACGATGCAACTGTCTTCTTTCGCTCGCTGTACACCCGGCTGTCCCGAGTAACGAATGCATAACAATATGGGGAGGCGATAACAACTGCACCTTAGACCCTCGCATAGACAGATTGGATGGTAAGCATGGTGCCCCCTCCCCACCCGCCAGAATACTGAATGCCCTCACGCAGCAATACACCCTGAAAGACCTGTGGAGAGCACAAAACCCTGAAACCAGAGGATACACCTTCTACTCCCCCCCACATAAGGTTCACACCAGAATAGACTGTTTGTTCGTTAGTGAAGAGCATGCGGCCAGATTTGAGGACACGCAGTACCTGGCCAGAGTGCTATCGGACCACTCCCCCCTGATGACCTCATGGGCGATCGCAGCCCCTAGACCCCCCATCCCGACATGGAAACTAAGAAGCGAAGCGCTACTAGACAAAGCCTTTAACGAACAAATCAGGGAGGGCACTACACACTACTGGCAAACCAACATTGATAGTGTCCGACACATAAGTACAGCATGGGAAGCCTATAAAGTGGTAACAAGGGGGGAAATGATAGCCGCCGCTGGAGGGGCCCTAAAACTCATCACGTCCCAACTAGTGCACACCGAAGCCGAACTCCAAGCCCTCGAAGCAACACCATCCCCTGACCCTGCCCATACACACAAATTGATCGAACTCAAACAAACATGCCTGACACACTGGGAGACACTGGGGAAACTAAGTTATACCAAATACACTGAAAGGAACCACGCCCTAGGCGATAAACCCGGGAAACTACTTGTGTGGCTTTACAAGCGGGAAACCCCCAGGCACCCCATCTGCTCTATTCGTAACATAGATGGCCTGACCCTTCACACGCAAGTGGGGATCAATGCAGCGTTCAAGGAATATTATCAAACCCTCTATTCCGATCCTGCCCCGCCCCCAGACTCCGCAATTGAAGACGTCCTGGACATCATCAGGCTCCCCTGCCTGGAAGACCACCTGGCAGACCCCCTCGGAGGCCCTGTCAACCAAGACGAGGTTACGACCACCATCAGGTCACTGCCCTCTGGGAAAACGCCGGGTCCAGATGGTCTCCCAGGTGAATTTTATAAAGCCTACGAGGACATACTAGCCCCCCTATTGTCAAAGTATACAACAAGGTGTACGAAAAAGGCCACCTCCCCGACTCCATGGCTGAAGCCACCATCATCCCCTTACTCAAACCCGACAAAGATAGCACTGACTGCGGCTCGTATCGTCCCTTGTCCATGCTAAACATAGATAACAAAATCCTCACAGCACTACTGGCTAGAAGGCTTCAAGCAGCCATCCCACACCTCATACACCAGGATCAGACGGGCTACGTGCAGGGCCGCTCCATCTCAGAGAACCTGCGCAGGCTGCATCATGTCATACACAGCACAAACAGCACACCCGGCAAATACGCAGCTGTGTCCCTTGATGCCTCTAAGGCCTTTGATTCGGTCCGATGGAAATGGCTCTACACCGCCCTATCCAAGATGGGGATTGGTCCGGCTTTCACGAATTGGGTCAAACTCATCTACACCAATCCCACCGCCAGAGTGCGAACCAATAACACCTTTTCAGAAAAATGGAGCCTGGCCAGAGGCACCTGGCAAGGGTGCCCCCTATCCCCTCTGCTCTACATTTTAGCGATTGAACCAGTGGCGGCATACCTCAGGCAGGAGTACGGAGACGGGGGTATAATGATAAATGGAGTGAACCACCTCGTCTCCATGTACGCGGACGACATGCTCCTCTACCTAAAAGATCCCGAACACATCCTCCCCTACATTCTCGAAACCCTAGATGGGTTCCACAGATGCACCGGGATCCAGATCAATCACAGTAAGTCTTGCCTATTCCCCCTGGCAGCCCTTAGAGAGACCAAGAAAGAACACCTCCCCCTCTAGCCCTCAAATGGGAATCCACCACATTCAAATACCTGGGCGTCATGATCCACTGCGACCCCGTAGCCGAACACGCACTAAACACCAGCAGGGCAAAGGAGGGCCTGGCTAAATCAATTGACTTCTGGTGAAAGCTGCCCCTCTCGATGGCTGGCAGGGCGGGACTCCTTAAAATGGTGGCACTCCCGCGCCTTCTACACTTCTTCACCAATGTCCCTTACAACATTCCGCAACATTTCTTTAGAGACTTGAACAAACTTTGTAGGAAACTTCTATGGCGAGAAGGAAGACACAGAGTTGCCCTAGACATAACACAGACACCGTACGATAAAGGAGGCCTAAAAACCCCCAACTTTGAGCTCTACTATATAGCAGCCCAGCTCAAGCACGTGATTCAGTGGATGGCTGATGACGCCTCAACGGACACACGCCTCTTACAGCCCCCAAACGCACCCTGGCTGCTCAGGGACCTTCTCTGGATCTCACTAGCGCCTAAAACGCATAATACACACCTAATCTGCCTGGGCACCCAGATCTGGAATCGGGCCTGCAAATCGGTCAAGCTGACCGACCCTTATTCCCCACAAATCCCAATAGCTGCCAACATGTCCACCAGACCAGAGGACCGAAAGGCGATCCGGAACATATGGGAACCCTCCGGTGTCGCCACCCTAGGCGACCTGGTGGATGACCAGGGCACTCACACATTTCCTGAGCTGCACGAATTGACAGGGATCCCGCTGGGTCAGTTCCTTCTACACGGGGCGGTGTTGGAAAAGCTTAAGAAGCGATGGCCAGATGCTGAATCCCTCTGTGCCGGGCACGAGGCCATTGAAAACTTGCTGAGCGTCGCAGAAGGGGGGCACGAAACCTCGAGGCTCTATGAGATCCTAATTGACAACACCACACATAACGAACTGAAATGTAAAGGCAAATGGGAATCTGAACTAAACACGCAGTTTGGAGACACGAATAGGAAACCATAACACATTACCACAAAAGAGTTTCCAGGAATGCCCGATTCCAGCTTATTAAATTCTACATCACCCACAGGGCCTACCTTACCCCAGCTGTCATCTCAAGATTCAGCGGCACCGGTGTGGTGACGTGCCCCAAGTGCCAAGAACCCACAGCTTCACTGACCCACATGTTCTGGGCCTGCCCGGCCATTCAGACCTTCTGGTCCCAAATTCAAGCCAGGGTAGCAGAAGAGGACATAACACTGGACGTGAAGTCCCCCAGGGCCTGCTTATTGGGCTCATACCCGCGAGGCAAAAAGAACAAACCCCTCAACAGACTCAAGGATTTAATGTACATCCTGGCAAAAAGGCGTATCGCCATGGCCTGGAAGCGCCCCAGAGCCCCTAGACTCATAACATGGTGGGAAGACCTCCGTAGATGGACTGTGGCCAAAACCGGGGTCTGGGAGCTGGCGCAGCGAAAAACAAAAAATTGGCGACTCTGAGGACCTTTTACAATGGATAGCCCTCACAGCAGCTCTGTTCTGCCCTAAAGAGGACAGCTAATCAGGTGAGGACCCGGACAACCCAGGCTCACCTTAGCGCAAACAGTAGACTGCTCAATGTCCCGGTCTGGGTTTGCATTGGGGGGGATAGAAGGGCGGGAGTTACTATTGACACATAACTGATCACTATGTTGATGATGCTGGTTGTATTGTTTTTTGAAAAATCAATAAATATATTCAACAAAAAAAAAAAGGATGTCTGGGCCCGGGGACCACACTATGTTCAACTTTATCTTACTAAATACTCTCCCTCTAGACCACTACGCTCCTCTGGCACCAACTCTTTGTGTGTAAAGCATTTTGCTATAAAGAGGGTAGGTGGTTGTTTGCTTTCCTCAGCTGGCTCCCTCCTATGGAACATCCTCCCTATCCATCTGCCCCTTGAGCAGGACTTTCTTAAATTCGAGAAGCTCCTTAAGACTTTCCTCTTTTCCTCCTCCTTCACTTCCACTCACCTCTGCTAATCCTACAGTTGCTGTGATTTGTGTCCGGGGCCTTTATGTATCCTCAGAGCCCCCGACCTCCCACACCCAATCGGTGCAGCTCATGTCTACCCTCAGCACTTGCATTGGCACACCCTCCGCCCGGACGTTCACACTTACACCTAACTTGGCTCTGGCTGTGTAGCACTCAAGAATCATAGCACTTCATCTGTGGCTCACCCATGAGCTCAGACTCCCCAGCACTTACCCCCTCTGCCCTCTTCCTTGAAAGTTCTGAATACTCACAGGGCATAGTAGGTTTGTCCTTTTTCCTTTTTCCTCCCACTGCTATTAAACATTGTGGCCCTGATTCATGGATTATTTGCGCCGAACAAAACGGGATTTGTGCGCCATTCTGCCCGCAAATCCCTGTTTAACAAATGGGGATTGGCGGGCAGAGTGGCACCCAAATCCTGTTTTTTCCGCGCAAATAATCCACGAATCAGGGCCTGTGTTTTGTAATGTGGTTCACTCCCTTGTTCCCTCCCTTCGCCCTGTGGGTGCTTTGAAACAGAATGTACTTCCTGTATAAGCGCCTAACAAGCAAACAATAAAATAAAAGGAAATAAATGTGAATAGTGGGCATTTTTGCTTTAATAGTTTCTAATCTGTTTTACCATAGTTGCTGTTGGTAGGCCAGTTTGTCTGTCGAAATTAGCTTTTTTCAACAGATTTTCTTGAGTTTTTGTTTTTGTTTTTTGATACATTGGGTGTAAATCATTTGGTGACCTGTTTCTGTAGTTAGATTTTGAAAGGTCTTTTCAGTGCTATGCTTTCCAGGGTGGTGTTTATCTGGTTGTGGATGTTGTTAAGTTAATCATCCAGTGCTCTGGTCTAGGTTCCTATTCTACAAAGTGATTTTTATTTTTTATGTTGTTTGAAAAAAAACTACAGTTTAAACATAAAAATTAAAACTTTTGTTTCAAAAGAAAAGAAGAGAAAACCATCCACCACTAGCTCTCCATAAATCAAACGCAAAAAGCTTGGTAGATATATTAAACATCTGCTTTCAAAACCATGTCCATGTAATTCACAATTGCACAAACAAGTTTTATATTGTTTCCCGAGATACTCCTTGCCCACCACCCTTCCATGTCTTCATCCAAAGGGGCAAACTTTCCACGAGGCAATGAGCGTTGATTTACTGTCTGTTTGCACTCGATTAGATGTTTAGAAGTTTCAATGTGCAATCCACAGAAACGGCAAAGATTGTCTTTTACCGATTTATCATTTCTTTGCCAAAGTATTTCTTTTGTTTTCAGGATGTTCGCCCGAAACCTAAGAAATTGATCCCAGTGATGACGGAAGGACAATGCAATAGATAACGTGCTGGTTTGTTTAGTTTTCTGTGTTCACATCACAGGAATTTCATTGATTTCAGCTTTTGTCGTGATTCGTGGTTTACAATCCAGGCCCAATTTTCAAATTTCTTTTTGGCACATTGTGGACGGTTTAGGAGTTCGTGATTTTTTATGTCTGCTGCCATCAAAAATGGCAATAACTTGTGAAACCATGTATTAAGTAGATTTGGCTGTTTGGAACATATTCATTGGCAAAGATTTTATATGCTGGTGCTGGTGACTTTAAGGCTATTTTACGCATTGTTGCAATTGAGTTCCAAACCACTCTGGTGTGCAGCGAATTTATGGCTAATTCGAATCTCAATATCGTCATTCGAAATTGATTGTGGCAACCCTAGCACGTGTCTCCAAAAACGTCTGTCCAAAATGTGCCAAGTTTGTTCGCTTATGTTCCACCCAGCCTCAGCCACAAAAGTTATGATTGGGGAAACTTTTTGTAAATAGAATCTGAGGACAGGTTCCAAAGAAAACTTTCCATAGTTCCTGTTAATTTTCGCTCCTTTCAAAGCAAGCTTCGTCACTTTTGATATTAGTTCTTTGACCCATTGATATTCATAGATGGAATTGTTGAATTGGATCCCAAGATATCTTATGGAATCAACAGAAGAAATATTTGCTTTGATGACTTTCCACCTAAAAGCTTTGTCTTTCTTATTTTTTACGTTTCCAATTGACACTATTTTTGTTTTTGAAGTATTTATTGTCAATTCATTTGAGAGCATGTACTCTTGCAAACTCACAAGTAAGCGCAGGAGCCCAATTTGCATTCTGTCCATCAGCACCAAGTCATCTGCATAGATGTTACATTTAATCAGAATTCGGTTTATCCTGGGTGAAAAACAGGGAACCTGCTCAAGATGGTTTGGAAGATCAGCCAGGAAAAGTTTGAACAGCTCCGCAGCCAGAGGGCACCCTTGTTTGACACCTTTGTGTGTCAAGATGGTGTTGGATAATAAGCCACTATTATTTAGTCGGATCGTGGAGGGCAATAATTGGTTCGAGAATGGATGTCGGACAGCACCATTTTGACAGTTTAGCCCAAAGTAGGCTACGATTCACACTGCCTGTTTCATGTCTATGAATGCAAAGTGGATTTTCTCATTTTTCTTTAATGTTTCCAATTTTAGAATCGTTAAAATTAACAGGTTTACATCGACCCCCACACCCTTCGTGAAGCCGGTTTGCCGTATGTCCGCGATCTGTGAGACTTCAGTCCATTTTGCAAGTTTTAATTTCAGACTTGACCCAAAGATTTTGCCAATCGTATCCAAGAGGGCAATTGGGCGATAGTTGTTCGGATTGTCCCAATTGCCTATCTTGTGAATTGGCACCACTATAGCAGTCGTCCATGAATCAGGTAATTTTTTTGACAATTCAATTCTCATGAACAAATTTCTGATAAAAACCGCCCACTCAATTGGATGTTTTTTGAGCTCCACGTTAGAGATCAGATCTGGTCCGGCTGTGCGCGAGTTCTTTAAAGCGTTTATTGCTCGGACAATCTCATCATGCGACATCTGAACATCCCACTGGTTGTCAGCAGCTATAGTCATTGGCAGCGCCACAATTTCAGATTTCTGAAAGACCAAGGAAAAATGTGTGTCCCATGCATCTCCTGATATGGTGTTTATTATATTTGGAGTACATTTTGAGAGATCCATATTCAGAATCTTCCAAATTTCTCGTGTATTGCGTGTCATGAGTAGCTATAGCATGTGCTCGGCACGATCTTGATCAATGGCAATTGCATGTGACTTTGCCCAATTTCGATATAACACGCGTCTTGCTTTTACCGCGTCTTGGACCTCCACGCTTGGTAGGCATTTTCTTATTTCTCTCAGGTCTTTCAGCAAATCCTTTTTTGCTTCATGTAGCACCTTGCTATATGTATGTCGGTGAAACCGCCCATAGTGCAATGGCGATTTTCCAGCATTGGTGAAATCTGTCAGCAGTGGAATGTACTCAGTTCCTTGAGTGGCTGGAGTATTCATTAGCTTCTTCCCAAGTCCATGGATCTGATTTCCATTTATTCGAAGACGGTTCCCCCTGGAGTTTATTTCCAAGGTGTTCTTAATTTGGCTGCTAGGCATATTCATGTTCACCAAAACACGAAGTTGCATCAGGCTATGTTCACTGTATTTCATTTTCCGGATTTGTAGATCTACAATCTTTGAATCGAGGTTTCTAGATGTCCATATGTAGTCAAGGATGCTACATGTTTTGTCACGATGCCATGTTGGATTAGCCAGGACATCTCCTTTCATTGTACCATTTAGCATGGATAAATCACACAGCTCCATAGCCTTTTGCCATCTTTGCTTTCTTTCCTCAATCGCATCATCCGATAGTCGCTGATGCGTCTGCAAAGTTTGGTCAAAATGGAACCAGGTACAATTTAGGTCACCACAACAGATAACTGACAAATTTATTATGAGTCAGCATAGCATCATCAATTAGCTGAGAGATTGCGTTTATTAAGACATTTGAACTGATCTTTACTGGATTCCAGTATCCATTAATGATCAATAGATACTTCCTGGCTGAGAGACTTTGGTCCATCGTATGAATGATGGTACCTTGCACATATGGATTTGGATTAACCGACATAGGAACTGCCCAGGTTTGTGTTATTCTCACCATTGTTATTAAACTTGAACTTGGACGCCCTTTAGTATTTTTTTCCGCAGGATATAATAAAGTGGTGAACCCGTCGCACATTGGAGATTTACATAACCATGTTTCCTGTAAACAGATTACAAACACACTTTTCAACGAGATTTCAAAATCGTTGAATAGGTGTTTGAAACCATGAGTGTTCCAGGATAAGAACAAAAATGGGCACTCAGTAATTGTCAGTCATGGCTAATGCTGATTCCTAAATTGGTTTTGATTCAATTTTTTAGTCAATGTATCTGTTTGTAAGTTTTGTTCATTTCTTGTGTTCTGGGAGGAACTCATGGACTGCCTTAGCACAACTGCATCATCGGGTTTCATTTGCCGTTTATTGACTTCTAATACTTTATCTTGTTGTGCAAGTTCGTCCTGATCGGGTTCGAGCGAGATCTCAAAACCAAAAAACAGCAGCTCATCGATGGCTCTTAAAAGAGTGCTGCATATGCCTGCTGAGTTGATGTGAAGAAGCACCTGATCCAAAGATTTTTCCGTGGCTTATTCAACAATCCGTATGTCATCTGATTCAATTGTGCGTAGCATTGGCACACATTTGAATAGTTTCATGATGTTTGCACGATTTAAATTTACTTCAGTGTCATCACTTTGAATGTTTTGCAAGCGTGGTTTGCAACAACAATGTACACCTTTGATGGATTTGTTCTAAAGCACCCTCGTTCTGAACTGGACACGCTGATTTCGCTAATTAGAGGTGAATTTTGGATTCATCAGCTGTTCCACCTCAGGCACTAGGTTTACCTTTCCACTTGCACCACTGTTTATTTGCTGTTTCTCAGCCCAGGATTTTATTTCACTAGATGACAGATGGAGTAGCTTCTTGGAGTGTGCCATGGTTGTTACCGAATTGTTGCCACTAGAAACAGTGGAAGCATCATGATCATCCTGGATCGAATAGGTAGATAAATCGCATAGATTTGTTAAAGTGGATGCAATTGTAATGCTGCTTGTCTCAGAATCGGAGATTATTCTTCTTCGTTTTAGTGCCGGTTTTTGTTTCTTTTGGGTGGTCTGTGCATAAGTAACCTTATTTGTTGCAAATCTGATTTTTTCTTATTGGAGCCTTCATTACATTTGAATAGACTTAATCTTGGCGGTGAAGATAGATTTCTTATAAGCCAATTTTATTTTCTTTGTCAATTTTCCACTTGCAGTTTTTTCCAGATGTTTTGATAGGAGCCGTATTTATAATAGTTGAGGTTGCCTTTGCCGCATCAGTAAAGATACCAAAAGATGAAAGGTGGTTCGCTGGCACAGCCAATTGTGTTTGGATGTCGTCCTGGGGGACGTCAACTCTGAGGACAGTGATTCCATCATCATGACTTTGGCTCCTTGGCCCACCAAGGAGATTAGCCTTATCATTAGTAGTTTCTGGCTCCACCTCATTCAGCACTGGTTTTTCTCCAGCCACTGTACCAGGTTTTTTCACTGTCTGTAAGGGATCCGCAACACCTGCATTTGTCCGATTGCCATTGTCACTCGAAGTTAAGTTCTGCTCTTGAGCAGCAGAAACTATCGGCACACTTGGTGCTTTCATATCAGTTTGAGTTGTGCAGCCACTAAGCCAGGAGCATTGGCACTTTTGCATCAACTTGATAACTTCTAACAGGCCTTCAACCAATTTCTCGTTTTGGCAACTGTTTCGAGTGGCCAAGTCACATTGCCTTTGTTGCCATGCTGCCGTTTGTTCGGCCTATTCATGTAATTTTTCTTTTAAGTACATGTTGGACCTATCTGTTTGTTCCATTTTCTGATTCAGATTTAGCAGCATGGCTCCTTGATCTTGAATCCGTTCATTGAGGGCTTCATATAATTTGACAAATGGTATCAGCGCCAGAGACGAAGCCGCCAAGACATTATTGTGAATTTGCATGGCAGCAGCCGAAGAGAGACTGGTCTTTGCTGGTGTGTGTCCAGTATTATCTGCACCACAACCCAAATGGCTCGAAATATCCTCAATTTGCACATGTGGTTCACCAATATGGCCAGTTTTTCGTGCAGACCCAAAGCCTTTAGCGCTGTTACTTTTCCTCGTGGGTGCCATCGGTGTACTTGTATTTGGCTTTACGCACTCTCGGACATGAGAAGGCAAGATAGCTTTCAAAGAGTTTGTTGTTTCCACAAGCATATGTTTAGAGCTTGAAATGTCCGGACATACTGGAGCAGATGAACTTTGCAAATTTAGGACTGTAGACTGAGTCAAAGAGTTCCGATTTGGTTCCTTGACTAATGTAATCCGGGATTGATGTGTAGAATCCGAGTTTCGAAGATTTCCGTCAGCATGTGAGACAAGGTTAGCCAATGCCATGGGTGTGGCAATCGCAGCAGGCTGCAAGCTGCCAAGGCTGTTTTTTCCGTGCAAGTCATCAACGAGTTTACCACTCAATATAGATTCGTCCGGCAATTGTTCTGACAAATTTAGGGTTTGTTTTACTGATTTGTTAAGGTTGTTAATACTGGTCACAGCATGATAGCGTATTACTTTTTTCCCATATGGAGCCAGACCATCTTGAGTGGCATGTAATTGAATCCAATGAGAATTTTTCGTAATAGCACTTAGAGGTCCTTGCATATTGCTAGTACTAATGGCTATGGTGTCAGAGTTATTGGCATCAGGGTTATTGGCTAGAACGTTCAACCCACTTGTTTTCGATGGAATTTCTGTCACGACAGAGCAACATTCATCTAGACTACAGGCAGAAGATTGATCCTTCAATGGAGTCTCACACATTATTGTCATTGCGCCATTTAGGCTTGTCAGAGCAATTTGTTCAGGTTCATTAGAAGTAAGTGCTGCATGTGAAACTGCCATCAGGTCTGCGTCAGTAATCTCAAATGGTGAGTAGAAAAGCTCAGAAGTTACAGGACTGGATAAAATCTTGCATAATTCACCAATTAATTGTGAAACAGGTTCCAAGTTGTTCAGCGATAGCAAGGGAATTTGTAATGGCACTGCCGCAAATGGCATGGCAGACTTTCCTCGATCACTCGGGGTCCCTAGCTCGCTGCTATCAGTATGAAAAAGCGAGTCGATCTTTGGGACGGCCTCGGACAATTTAGCTAGAGGACTACATTTGGAGCTGACGACAGCCACTGCTGGCTCTTCACACACTTCTGCCGTAACCAGAGATGTGACAGCATGATTTGCAACAAGATTGTTCGTTGGCAAGGCAACAATCTGTTTGCTTACCTTGCCATCTAAAGTTGCAGCCTTGTTCAATGGTGTCCAAGGATTCTGCATGCGGCGCTGCTGCAATGTTTTGTGTCGAGTGTGTGGCCCTGATTTCGATTTTACACAGTCTGCCATGAGCGCACCCTGGAGCGTACTGGGGCAGACTGGGGACTCCACGCGGCGCCCACCAGCAATTTGAGTAGCACACACAAAAGCAGAACTTCACTAGCACGTTGTGCAGCTCTTCAAATCCTTAGTCTTGTACAAAATATTCCTCCGAGATTTTCTAGGAGTGATGCCGGACTGTGATGTATTATTCGGTCACCCAAACACACCCAACAGCCTAACAACAGACACCCGCCCTTTACACCAACCGGGCTTAACGCCACAAGGGCCACTGCACAATAGTTTTAAAGGCCCACTTCTGGGGTGGGTGTGGCCAACGTCACTCGAGCGTCGGCTCGTTCAGAAATGTAGATTGCAGATGATCGAATGCTCAGCCCACCGAGCGTTATCAGCAGCCTTCCGTAGCTGCAAACAGAAGCACCTTGGCAAGGGCTCACCGCAGCTTTTAAAGGCCCACTTCCGGGGTGGGCGTGGCCAGCGTCACTCGAGCGTGGGCTCGTTCAAAAATGTAGATTGCAGATGATAGAATGCTTAGCCCACAGAGCGTTATCAGCAGCCTTCCGTATCTGCAAACAGAAGATTTTTATACTTTGCGTTTTTCTAGGAGGGTTTTGTGATGAATCCCGTGAAGGCATCACTGATCCCCATCCTAAAATCTCCTCCTATGTGGCCAGAGGATGGCAGCCGCTACCTAATCTTGCCCCTGGGGGTGGTATTATGAGGGCGGATTACATGGGAGGAGATGGCTGTCGGGAGATGTGTTGACCCCATCAGGAGGGACGCAGTATTTTTACCTTCCAAATGAAGAAGACCCTATAATTCCTAAATTACGGATGGCTTGTTGTCACTTAAAAAATCACTCTCATTGTAAGACCGAAAAACCCTTTCCAGAAAAATAATCCGATCAGTACACCATCTACACTTCATGTACACATAATACTCACTTAACATCTCCTATGGTGTTTTTGATGTTTTTGATTCAAACAAAGATCCAAAACAATACAACTTTAAAAGATCTAAAGTTCATATGGACTCCAACACCCACAAAGCCTCAAGTACTGAGACGAGGAAGAGGAAGTAGGAGTTGATGTGGATTGAAGGAAACCCCAAGCCAAATGCGCAGACTAGTTGCCATATGGGAAATCCACTGTGTGGGACATTTAAACCTGGGGAATACCTTCCATTGACAGGTGGAGACGAGAGATCAAGAGCAGGCAGAGCAGGAAGCAGAACTGAAGGAAGACGCCTGGTAACAGATCGTGCTAAGAGAGGCAGGCTCCTCCAAGCAACCGCTTGTGAGCCTGGCTTACTGAAGAGGAGGGAGACAGGGAGAAGCACAGCGGGTGCTGTGAGAGGACCGCCAAAGGACCGGCAACAGCAGCAAGGCTGTTGGTAATGCGGTCTTCTGGAACAGCAGCAGTTCTGCCAGCGGGTGAACACGTAGCCGGCGAGGGAACTAATTGAAGGTCTGCAGAGCAGGGAACGACTTCCCCCAGTAAAACAATTGCTGCATCAGTGTGTCATGAGTCAGAAACACCATCAAACACTGGTGAGTCTGACCATAGCTGTTGAGGACCCCAGAGCGTACCGACAGGCACATGGACAATTAAACGCCTGTTTTGAATAACGACCAAGTAATTTGGAAAGATAAGATTTACACAAGTCCTCATGTAAGAGAAGTCAATACGGGGAAGGTTGGAATAAATATCATCACCATCAAATGAACATTAATTAAGATGTTGAAAGGCAAAATATGTACAAGTATCCAAATATGAGGTGCCAATTTGGGGGAAACTGGAACACGCATTGCCCCAAGCAAATGAATATCCCTGAAGAAGTTGACAGACAGAACTTGAACAAGTCTCCATATATGAGATGTCCATGGAACAAGTAGTATCTATGTCAATGAAGTATAAACAGTTAAGGAGTACAACTGTGTTATACTGAAAAAGAACATTGTAGGAAGTCCAAGTGCAAGAAACACATCAGGCAGTGAGCCTTTGGGAAAAAAGAAACTTGGCAGCAGGGCATACCAGAGGATCTACAACACCAAGAGGGGGATGCATTATTGGCAGGGGAGTATACCAGGTAATCCATACTGTATATGAGAGAGAGAACTTTGTTAGAATTTCTGGTGAAAGAAGCACATCAGGCATTGAGGTTTTGGGAGAAATCTACCAGGCAAGGGAGATAACAGGGGATCTGCAAAACCCTGAAGGATTCTTGGCAGGGGAGTATACCAGGAAACCATCCTCAAGAAAGTGTTGGCTGAAAGAGACATTTATGCTAATCTTGAGGAGTCATTGTTTGAAAAGACATGTTCTCCATTCTTGCCATCCTTTAAAAGCTGTTGTATAAAAGAGAGACTTTTGTTATTCTTCAAAATAAATGTCTTGCCAGTTCTAAGAAAGTGTTTTGTTAAAGAGACATTTATTCTTCAAAAGACATGTTTGCCATCCTGAAGAAAGTGTTCTATGAAAGAGACATGTCTGCTGCTCTTAAGGAATCATTGGTTGAAAAGAACACTTTCGTTATTCTACCTGAAACCATCCAGGGGAAGGGAACCACCTCCTGGATTCCACGATTGTTTGTTGTATTTTCATATTTGATTTTTACACACATTTTGCTCAATCAAAACAGGAACACTTATCGTACACCTTTGATTGTTAGTTTTGTAGTGAGGGTCAGATATGTTTTGGACACAAGGACAGTTTGCATCATTTTGACAATGAAGCACAGACTAATCTTAGTTTTAGTTTTCTAGGGTAGAGAGAAAGAAGACCTTTATCCAACCCCTTTTCTTTAATAAAGATGTCTGTTGTTGAAAATATTGCAACTTTGTGTGTGCCTCTCATTTCTGACCCCTCACAGTGTCTAGTTGGATTTCACTTCATAGTCTTCCAAATATTGGGCGGTCTTTTGGATGGTTTTGCCAGTGGTGGTGCTTCAGTGAAGATGGTGAACGGGATGGATAGGTGGTCTCCCCAAGGTAACTGGGAAGGAAACATTGGAGAAGTTCTCTTTGCAAAATGTGTGTCTGACCTCCTAGGTGGGGACCTTGGCTAGCTGTTTGAGGTGTATCACACTGAAGTTTAACACAATTGTGCAGCTGTAAGTGCCTCTTTCTAAAGCCAGATGTTGAAGTCTCCCAGTATGATAAGGTGTTGGCAATTGATGTAAAGATTGGTGACCATTTCACCCGGGTTCCTTGTGAAGAAAGGGTTGTAGAAGTGGCTGTGAGCACCCTTGCAATGGAGGGAGGGCTGTTGCCTGTGATTACTTGGGCTCTAGTGCCCTATTGTTGAGTGAGGAGCAGAACAAAACAAAGTGGCAGTTCAAGGAGGATAGCTCGCCACAGTTTGTTTCCACCCTTCCCTCCACAATGTCCTGATCAAGATTAATGCAGGGAGTGCTACAACAGATGGAGTCGTTTGGTGTGGTTCTGCAAGTGGCTTTTATTGAGCTGGACAGTACCATAAGCAGCTGAAGACCTGGTAGGATTGGATTATTTGCCTTGTCAGGTGGGTCCCTATTTATTAATTAATTTACCTCTGCTTTGTTTGGCATATTTCAGGCTGTCCAAGGGTCTAGAGCGAGGCAGAGTCAAGCGCTAAGCAGAGTCTGTATCCCCCCTTCTTCTTTGGCAGAGCCCTTATCCTTCTTTCCAGCGCTCCTCTAGAGAGTGAGCGCAATGTCAATGATTCACTCAGGGCTGCTACAGGAAGGGAGTGGGCGGGCTTGAGTTTTTAGACCTCTCAAACCATTCAGGTGTTCTCCCTTCCTATTAAAATTGACTTTTGGGTTGTTTATCAGCACAGTTACTCAATGCTTCCGAAGAGGGGCGAGACGGGGACAGACTTGTGCACGCCTCTCAAACCAGTCAGGTGTTCCACTTCACTGTGCTGTATTGTTTTATTTTTATTTTTCTATTTTTTCCATTTGTTTGCAAAATATCCTGGAATTATATGAGTCCTTTTTTTTATGATTGCACATGATTTTATTTGATTATGATTATCTTGTTGGCTGTCATCTAAATGTTATTTGCTACTTTAGCCCCAATAGCCTGTACTTTTCACACGAGCATTTTAGTGTTTTATCATTCTAGCACTCTAGCACTTTAGAACTTTGTGCTTGTCTAGTTCGGTTACTGCCTAGCATGATGGCAAACAATGCCATCTGCTAGGTACAGTGCACTGCATATAATATTGACCTTTACATTATTGTACATCATTATGCCTTTGATTCCTGTCTTTGCACCTGCATTTACCCTTTATACATCTCTATATACGGCACTAACATTTTAGCATTTTGCACTTTAGACCATCAGTTTGGTGGATTATCTAAGCACAACAATGTCCAACGTCAATAGGTATAAGTAGGGGCTTCTGTCATCCTTTGCACTTTTCATTGCACCCTGCACTTCAGAAATGGGTCTTTACTGGCATTTGTGTTATAATATGTCCTGTGTTCCATTTACTGAATGGCTTCAGTTATGGTCCGAGTCTCTTCCTTCATAAGTAAGGATGGCTAAGCACAAGGCATGAAATCAAATGGGATTGGACTAAGGGTCATCAGCTAAATAAAACACCTATAACAACTAAGAGTGGCGTGAAGCCCGAAAACATGACAAACCTCGCCACAGGAGAGAACATGATTACAAATGCTTCTAAGAAGCCTGTCGTGACAATGGACATCATCACAAGTTTGGCAGTAATCCTGGTCAATTTCCAACAGAAATAGCGTTACTGTCAGGTTGTGCAGCGGAATTAACACCGCATCACAACCTAGTGTGAACATGCCCCTGACTCCGGAGGTAACGTTATTAGCGCCTGGCAGAAACTGCACCGAAACAAGGGTTACAGCAGAGAAACAGGCACTAATAGCACTACCACTGGTAATCCCCACGCTATTAGCGTCATCGCTGGAATGTGAAGCATTGCGGCGGCCATTGGGAAAAACACAAAAACACAATCCATTCAATATCTCCACTTCCTGCAGCCATCCGGTCCTGGAAAGAAGCAAGAATGTCCCAGGAGAGGATTATAGGCACAGTGGCAAAACATCACCTGCGCAAAACAAATTTAGTGAGGGGGAGCTGGTGATCCTCACAGATGAGGTAATTGCCCACTGTGAGGAACTTTATGGCTGTCGTCAGCGGAAGACCAAATGGGCAGCGCAGGGCAGCCATCTGGAATGGCATCTGCCAGAAGGTGACAGCAGTGGCAAGTGTACTCCGTGATGGAGAGGACTGCCGCAAGCATTGGAATGACCTGAGGGTCAGGGTGCGGGGACTGCTTTCTCAACATCGCCAGGAGTCCCTGGCGACTAGAAGAGGCACTGTGGAGCCACTGGCCCTCACCGCTTGGGAGGAGAAATGCAGTACGGTCCTGGACATTGAAGGGATAGAGGCAGTCGGCAGTGTGGAGGTGGCTGCCAGCAGCCAGGAGCCAGGAGGTGAGTCAACCCCCCCAGACAAGTGCAGGCACAAATGACGGCCCAGAATAAGATGCCCCAGTGGACAGGGACACATGTCAGCAGACCCAGAAGCTGGGCATACCAACAGTGCAGAGTGACAGGGTGGCACATCATCCACCATCCACAGCAGCCATGGAGCATGGCGCCATGGGCACCCCTGAGCATCACAGCAGCGAGAAGGGTTGGCAAGTGACCCAATCAAATGCCATGCATGCACACCCCTACTGGCGCACCCCATACCAGCGGATTGGAGGTGTGTGATCGACCACAGCAGCGTGCAGCAGTCACACCAGCATGTTGCTGGCCCAGTTGGCCTGTCCCGAGTTGACATGGCAGATAAGCCACAGGGAAGTACACGTCCCCCACACCGACATGTGCTCAGCTGCCAATCACTGTGCATCACAATGCAGCCTTGCGGCTGCAGAGCAGTGCCCCATAGATCCATGACAGTGCAATGGACTAAGCCACCACCCCCAAGATGTGATTTCCACCCGGGGAGGGTATGTGGGGGCGTGAAGGACTACACGCATGCATTCCAGAACACAGGTCACCAGGAGCAGTGCAAGGTACACTGCACCTACACCTGCAGCTGGAAGCACAGACACAGAGGCCACACCTGCTGGCAGGGCGACTGAGGAGTCACAGGGGGACACCAGCCCGGTGTCACAGCCTGCCAAAGGGCCACCGACCCTGGATATCTCTCTACGCCGCCAGCATCCATACTCCCCGGATAGCCCGCCACACTGCCAGCATCCACACTCCTCTGAGAGCCCTCCACGCCGCCAGCATGCACAGTCACCTGAGCCAGACATTGATACACCTTCATATGGCTCCCCTGAATACAGCCCAGGGCCAGTATAGAGACCCTCAACCACACAGCACACCCAACGCGCAGCATGCTGTTGTGGATGCTTGAGGACATGGAGCACAGACAGTGGGCAATGGAGGCAATTGGTCACACGCACTCCGAACACCTGCGGGCCATTAGGGACAGCATTCAAGGAACCATTCACAGAATTGTGCCAGCCATCATGCGGAACAGTGCCAAGACAACAACCAGCACGGCTGCCCTAACACTGTACACCCAGAGGGTCAGAGAGATGACTGAAGGAGTCTCTGCACTGGCAGAGGTCATCCATCAGAGCACTGAGGTGCAACACCAACAAAACCTGGGGACAGGCTCTGTCCCTTCCACTTTAACCACACCCACTGAGGGGTCACAGCAGGGCACTCTGATGCATCAGTCACAGTGCCTTCAGCGTCCACATTCAATGGGGGCTGGCACGGGGGAAAGAGGCCATGGTTGTGAAGGACTCTCAGACACTGATTGCCATGAGTAGACATGCTGGGGAGTTGGTGGTGGGAGGGGGAATTGGGGAATCGTGTGATGGAGAGTTGGTGGTGGGAGGGGGGATAGTTGGGGCACTCCATTACATATAAAACATTGACCTTCATCAATACAAGGATATTCCTGATTGGGTAATTTTTGTGTTTATTGATTGAGGTGGTGTCACACAGCCGTGCATGGCTTTTGCCATGTGAAAGTGTCAAAAGAAATTGTCTATCAGTCCCTGGCATGCCAATCTCTCATCCCTCACGTCATCTCTGGCAATGCGTACATTTGCCTCAGCCACAGGCACTTCATCCTCATCCTCTGGGGGTGGCATGCCCACGTCCGGCGTTGATGGAACATTTCTCCTCAGGCAGATATTGTGCAACATGGCACACACAAGCACAATTTTACCCATTTTCTCTGGAGTGTACATCAGGGCTCCAGAGTTATGGTTGAGACAGCACAAACATGCCTTCAGGAGGCTGAAGGTACGCTCAATGAACACAAGGGTCCTGCTGTGAGCATGATTGTAGGCAGTCTCCTGCGGTGTTTGGGGATCATGTACAGGGGTCATTAGCCAAGACAGCTGTGGGTATCCGGAGTCACCCGCATGGGGGCACCCTGGCATTAGACATGATGTAAGGTGTGGGGGTGGACTTACACAATATCATACCAATGCACTACTTGTGCATGCACATTGACATTCATGCAGGTAAGTGTGACATTTGCATGCTCTCTGGTCTGTACTATGGCGGTGGTATGGGAGGTGGTGAAGTACAGATTTCACATTCGCTTGCTATGCCATCCTTAGTGTAGTCATTTACACTCCACCCCCATGTGTGCATGTGCTTCGCGGCACATGTGTGCTGGCTTATCTACTCACCCACTATCCAGGTCCGTGGTCCTCTGTGCCTCTTCATGTAGCCTGGCAATGTGTTGTTCCGTAGGAGCATGGCATTGTGGGTGGAACCAGGTTAGCAGGCACAGCAGTGGGTGATGTACAGGTTGTGGTCACATGTCACCTATACATTCAGGGAGTGGTAGTTCTTGGGGTTTCGGTACACTGCTTCGTCGGCCTGGGGGGCCACTAGCGCAACATGGGTACAGTCCAGGACAGCAATCATATTTGGCATTTGGGCAATGGAATCGAACTGTTCCTTCATGGCACTGACCTGGGTTGGGTTGGTAGGCAGTAAGATGTGGCATTGCACTTGCTGCAGGAGGGCTTCACACACCTGGCCCAACACTGTGCAAAATGTTGGCTGAGCCATGACTGGCATCATGGCCACAGAGTGCAAGAAGATGCCAGTTCCAAGAAATTGTAGTACAGATACTAGCTTCAGTAGTGGGTTAACAAATGTCCAGATGTTGATCCTGCTCCCTATGTCATCCTGTATTGTGCGCGCCTTGCTTCGGATCTCCTCCTCCTGCATCTCCGCTCCCCCCCCCTGTACTCCCTGTGCCCTGCCCTGGTTCTGATGCCTCTCTACTTCCAGGCACAGCGTGAGCAGCTGTCTGCTCCAGCACACATTGGCTAGCGATATGATATTTTAGTGGCAGCATGGTGTTGGAAATAGTGCTTGGGTTAGGGGTGTGCCTTATGTAGCCCTCTGGGGTGGATTGGGATCACCTGTGGCTTCATTTCAGGCACATCTGTTCATTTACCTCCAGCTAGAAGCTGGAGGTAACTGTGCTGTGTTTTCAGCAGTTTTAGCACTGGTTTCGGGTGCTATTTGCTAATTGTGCCAGACATGGACTTGTGATGCGACTGAGTTTGCACCTTGTGTGGCCAGCTGTAATAGCACTGACTGTAATAGCACCGACTGCTTTTGCAGTCAGCGGTATTTGCACCAGCTCTTGATCCGGCAGAGCGGTGTTGGCAGCACTAATTCCGTTACCGCCACTTTTAAGGGTTACTGCCAGACTTGTGATGAGTCCCAATGCCAGAAAAGCCTGGCACTTTGGAGTGTTTCCTTGCTCTGGATCCTAAAATAATACGATCTGAAAAGGCAATTGGTTCCCATGACAATTTCGAGGCTATTCCAAACAATCTGAAGGCTCTCCTTCATGAGGTGGACATAATGAGTCAACCCTTGGGAACCACATCTCAGGGGATAGAGTGGCATAGCTGTTCTGGAAACACATGTGCCTTCAGTACTCCACAACAATGAATAATTCTAGCAATAATTTTGCCAAAACGCTAACTATGAAGAAAACATTTACAGGATATGCTTGGAGCAAACATTTAGCAATAACGGACAACCAAATATTATACATATATAAGGTTCTAATGCACCTAGAAACTAAATTTGAAGGGCTTCTAAATATGTTCAATGTTATTTCATCTAATATTAAACTTAGCAAAGGTGGGTCCCGTGCCACCTCCATCCAGGTTAAAAGTGCTAACCAACGTTCCTGTTTTAAAATCCTTCAATGCCTGCAACTGCATTCTCAAAAATGGCTTGAGTAACGAGAATATGTTTTGCAGAGATGGTTAGGCCTTGGATGGGAGAAGAGGGAACTCTCCTATCTAGAAACTATTGGGATCGGAAAGAACTAACAATCCAACCCAGTTCGGCCATCAGGCCAGGAAAGCATCATCCTCCAGCTCAGGAGTTACAGTTAGAAACGTTGAAGTAATAGACTTAAACAATCCTAGATCTTCTCAAGTCAGCAGGGAATGCCCTATGCTTAGGGGATGGGACTGGACTCCAGGCAGGTAGTCACAGGAATTTACCTGGGGGCAAGGGCAGGGTTTTCTCCCTGGACCTCCATCCCAGTCTTCCCCCTTACTGATTGTAATATAAAATGTCCTAAAGCTAAATCCATCAGCTGAAGACACTATTTCACTTAAAAACAAGGATATTTATTTTGTAAAGAATGGATGTGGTACAGTCCTGTCCATAGAAGCCTTTTACAATTAGTGATCTAGTGTCGGTCATTGGATGACAGAGACCATTGAAAAGCGCATGGAGTGGATGGGGTACCAATGATTTATTTTGCTCCTTTACCGAGCAATGGGTTACCCTTCTGACAAATGTGTTCAATGCCTTTTTGTCTGAACGCTATATTCCTGAGAGTTGAAATGTATAAATAAAATATGAAATCTCTCCCCACCTTCTATCGTCCAATCTCCCAGTTGGAAGGGTTGTCTCATTTTTTTGTCAGGTGTCTTGTTCCTTAGATTGGAGGAATGGCTCGAGTATCTTGTCACACTTCCGTGTGGCTTTTAGTCTGGGTTTGGGTACTGATAAGCAGTGTAGAATCCTTTATCTTATTCTGGCCAAGAATGTCTATTTCCTGAGGACCCCTGTCTATGTGGCCTTTATGGATGGATGTTCTGCTTTCGTCCACATGGACAGGGGTCTCCTCTGGAAGGCCCTCAATGAGTTGGGGGTACCAAGACTGTTACTTCAAATACTGGAATCACTTCATATTGGTTGCAGGGTTCAGGGCCGCTATGAACAGGCGAGGGAATTAAGCAGATTTATCAAAGTAGGGAAAAGGTCCAGTCATGGGTGTGTGCTCGATCGCCTCCTGTTCAACCTTTAAACTAATTCTCTCCTATCTTACCTGGAAAGTCTGGATGTAGATGCACCTAAATGCGAAGGCAGATGTATTTCGGTGTAGAGTTATGCTGATGATGCGGCTCTTATAGCAAGGACCCCGATAATCGCTCTAATTTAATAAAAGACAAATTAGAGCGATTATCAAAAAAAGAAATCAACAAATATTGGGAGCAAGCATCCATCACTAACTACTTGGAAAATGATAAATTACCAAGAGACTTACGAATCCTAATTTTCCACAACTTTACCAACGAAGAAGATGCAGACTTAGCTAACAAATGGGAAGCAAATCTTACACAAAGCTCACAAACCATGTTAGAATTACTAATCATGCATGCAGAACTGGAACACACCAGAGTCATAAAACAAATTAATGCTCTCAAGGAAGAAATTAAAGCCATGCCTAACCCAGAAACCACCAAATCCAAAAATGTTGCTACAATGAATGAAATACTTAGAGAGTACCAAGACGAAATCAAACTAAGGAAATTCCGTAAATACTTTAGAGATGACCAAGACTATAGACAAGATAGAGTATATACTTTCCAAACCAAATATGATGCTGCTCAACCCAAATCATGTGATAGCACAGCCAATACTAGTTCAATCAGTTCAGACCCAGATTCTGAAGGTGAATCACAGACTACTAGTGAACCAATTTCAAAATCGGACACGATTCCTACTACAGGAAAAGGTTTTTTTTAGAACAGATACAACGGTACAAAAAGGGCAGCCAACAGAACTACAATACCAAACAAGTAAGAATCAGAGATCCTGTAGCAGCAAATATGCAAACAACAACCATCATGTCAGGGGCAACAGGGGAGGCAAATGCCAACGCAAGACTAGACATAGAGTCTGGCGGCACCGGAATTCCGACAAGAGCCAATGCAAGGAAACAGTTGAAGAAATAAATAGCCCTAATTTAGTAGTGAATCTATCTCACCGCACTTTAACTACTGATCAAATCCGGATTCTCAACAAAGGCCTCTCATTTGCACCCACCACCAATACAGATTATGTCCAATTCCAAATTGATCTGTTTGAATTCATTAGGAAACTCAAATTAAAAACATTATTTGCTAACCAAGTCAAAACACATGTCTCTAAACCACCATTACCGCCACTTACTACTTATTCCATGACAGACATCGAACATATAGAGACACTACTATCCCTTTCCATGGACACAGTCCCAGACAGAACACAATTGATGACTGATCTCGATGTACAGAACAGACACATAAATAGGACTGAACTTAAATTAAAATCCAAATTTACGCCAACTTTCAGTGCTGACAACATTAGAGACAATTTTCATGCAGCAATGATCAAAGACATGCATCTAATTTTGGAGCAACCAGCCAAAATCTCTTGTTACAATAATTTGGACCCACAAAAACTACAAGCACTTAAACAATAGAAAGAAGACTCCAGTTTTACAATCAAAGAAGCTGATAAGGGTGGTAATATTGTCATCCTCAATACTGATGACTCAACATAAAAATGGGAAAATTTCTACCTACAACTCAGGTTGGATACCACCTTTTCAATATTATTGGTAATTTTTCTACCAGGATGTATGCCTTGATAACGACCCAGTGGGTCAAAACACATGTCGAATATGATTTTTGCTTTCTACTCTCCTCCTATTCACTTCTAGGATTCTAAAGTCTGAAACCAATCAACAATGTGTACAGCCACCTAAAATATGGCACAGAAAAATGTAAAGTAGTGCTGTGAGGATTGTTTAGCCAATAGGCAGATGATGTTATCCCAAACACTGTAAACCCATTACAACTAAGGAGGCTAAAACACATTACTAAAAGCCACAGGCTCCTAAGGGAACTTAAAAAAAGACAATCTAAAGCTATGTATAAAAAGTAGAGGAAAGATTTGAAACCCGCCTATTGGGTTTCTCTTCCCTCCACCAGTGCCTTTGTGGGAAAATGTATTCTGAGTAAGGGAACAGCAAGGAGGACCAGAGGTGTTTGAATGCACTCTGACAGACTTGCAACACTCCATGCCTCAGGTATCTCCACACACCAGAGAACAGTTGGAAGCTAACCTAACAAAAATACCTCACGCCCATGTCAGGCTATACAACACCATAGAAGGAAAAATATGTTCTTTAAAAAGGTTATATGTGAAACATTAATAGAAAATGCCTTATTTCAGCTGTCAAAATATAATTAAATTGTTGGTGAAGTGTTTTATCTTGATGTGCAATTGACTTTTCAAAATATTTGAGAATCCAAACTACACTGCAGATGCATTTTTATGATATAGAACACAATTCTAAACAACAGGTTTAATGCATTCTCAATGGCATGTGATTTTTTTGAAATATAACATTTCAACAAAAAAAGAGAAGAAAAAGAAAAAAAAACAAAATTTGCATAAAAGTGTTGGAAAGGGCTGTTTTATTTTGCATTTTCATTGTGCTGACATTTTTTGAGCTTTTTAAAACCTGGAGCTGCCTTGCTATTTTGAAAGCACAAGTTTTTTTCCACTATTGCCTGCTTATTTGACAGTTTTTTGGCCCTTCCAAGATGGCTGTGTAGGCAGGCTGTGATGAACCACCTCTCCCTGTGCTGCACTCCCATTGGTTGCTGAGCGTTTTCTTCCATCGATCAGGGACCAACAGGCATCAGCCGGCCCACTCAGCAAGGCCCACTGGCTGGAACTGGTTTCTTTCATCTGCTTCTCACTGAGAGCGAGGTCCTGTTTCCACCCTCCTGGCCATCTGTTGTTTTCCTGCACATGTGGAGCTTGTGCCTGGCTGCTGACCATTCCATTAGGTAGGTGCACTTTCTGTGCATTACTGCACCCCCAGGGGGATTATTGAACCTGATAAATCAAAATTGGAAAAAAAGAGAAGAAAAACAAAAAAAAACAAAATTAGCATAAAATTGTTGGCAAGGACTTTTTTATTTGGCATTTTCATCGTGCTGCCAATTTTTGAGCTTTTTAATACCTGGAGCTGCCTTGCAATTTTGAAAGCACAAGTTTTTTCCCACTATTGCCTGCTTATTTGACTGTTTTCGGCCCTCCCAAGATGGCTGCAGTGATTTTCTTTGTTGTGTAGACAGGCTGTGCTGAACCACCTCTCCCTGTGCTGCACTCCCATTGGTTGCTGAGTGTTTTCTTCCATCCAATCAGGGACCAGCATGCTTCAGCCGGCCCTCACAGCAAAGGCCCACTTCTAAGGCCCCTGTCTGCTCCCTGTCCGCTTCCGGAACACTAATTGGGGTCCTCCCTGCACCTTAACCACAATGATGCTGCCACCTCACTCCTCTAAGAAATCCAGACTGCCTTGACATTGCCTCCTCCAGAACTATGGGTTAGTTCCCTCCTTATGGACTCACTCCTACCGCCTTTGACTATCACCGTTCTTTCTGCTTGTTACTCCCATGTTGTCATCCTGATGCGCAGTGCTTCCTAAAACCGTTTGCTAACATCCAATTCCAAGATTGAAAACTCAAATCTTGCTGTTTTCACTTTGTTCTAAAAAGTCAAATCTTGCTGTTTTTGCTTTGTTCTAACAATTCAAATCTTGCTGCTTTTGCTTTGTTCTAAAAAGTCAAATCTTGCTGTTTTTGCTTTGTGCTAAAAAGTCAAATCTTGTTGCCCATTGCGGCATTCTCTGTATTTTGCTTGTATACTGTTGCTTCTCTGTAACTTGCCAGCCAAGTGACTTCACCACTCTCTTTTGTCCCACACCTACCTGCCTTAGCCCCCTCAGTATCTCCATCCTCTCCTTGCTTCCACCCCAATCGCACTTTCTGTTTCTCCTATCTTTTCCAACTGCTTCTCCATTGACTATCCTTCCCTTCTCACTAAGTCTAGTGGGAAGAAGTTAAAAAGGGATATCTTGGCCTTTAACCCTGGTCTTCCTATCGCCGACACCTACTCCAATGCTTCCTCCAGACAGACCCTCACCGACATCCTCTTTGTCGTTCCTTTGCCAGATCTGTGGACTCCTCATATGGTCTCTGTGCTCTGCCCTATCTCCACCTCTCCCATTAATGGTGGCACTTGCTGGGAAGTTCCCATGGCTTCCTTCGACTCCTCTAAAATCATCATTAATGTCTATCTAAATGGGACTGTCATGGTCCAAGGCCCTCAGGCCAATCTCCTCCTCTTTGATAGGAGCTTCCCTCGCCTCTTCGATTTCCTCTCATCTCCTGCTGTTCCCTCCTCTCCCCCCTTGGCTACCTTGCCCTATCACTCCTCCTCTGCCTCTCCTAGGGATCTTTCTCCTCCGCAGGGCGTACCTCTGATCTGTAGCCCTCCCCGGAAGGTCTTTAAGGCTGGCAACCTTCTTCATATTGCCACTCTCAACTCTCGCTCTGCTTTCAAACACTCCTCTCACATCTGCCACCTCCTTGAAGAACTAGACCTTCATGTCCTTGGTCTTACTGAGACATGGTTCACGGCCAGCTCTGTCACAAGCTTTGACACTCTCCTCCCTGATGGCTACAAGATCCTCTCAGCACCCAGATCCTCCTTGTCCGGTGGGGGGGTAGCCGTGATCTTTCCTGAGTGGATTTCTGCCTATATCATTCTCACTCAGACCTACTCCTCTTTTGAGTAACTTGTCTGTAGGCTTTCTCTCTCGCCTACCCATTCTCTTACTGTAGTTACCATCTACCAGCCTCCTGGTCAAATCACCTCATTTCTCTCTGAGTGGGTGGACCTCTCCTCCTCCCTCCTGGCCTCTACCACTGAACTCCTCCTGGGTGACCTCAATATACATTTAGACTCTCCTTGCTCCTCGTCTGTACTGTTCCATGACCTCTGCGACTCCCTCTCCATGTCCACCCTCCCCTCTAGCCCGACTCACTCTGCAGGGCACACACTCGATGTCTTGATCTCCTCTGACCTCCCCCTCTCCATTCCTCCGACCACTCCTCTCTCTTGGAGCGATCGCTCCCTCCTCTCCTCTCCTCTCTCCCTCTCTTCCCACCAAGCCAAGCCTACCCCAACACTACCACCTACTGTCTCGGACATCCGGCCCATGAAGCGTGTGTCAGTTGAGGCTTTTGCCGCCACTTCCCCCCCCCCTCCACCTTTGGCTGTCTCACATCCTGACACAGCCCTGACTCTGCTCTACTATTCAATTTCTGATACGCTTAATGCTCTTGCCCCTGTCATGAGGATCTGTTTGAAGTCCAAAGCCAAGTGCAATTCCTGGTATGACTCTGACCTAGCTACACTTAAACGTAAGTGTAGGGCGGCTGAGAGGAAATGGAGGACTTCCTGTTTATCCTCTGACAAACTGGCTTGTCGTCTACTACAATGGCAATACCGACTCTCTGTCCTCACCAAGAAGAGAGTCCACATTCAAGCTCGTGTCTCGGTGGCATCTAACAACTCGGCCAAACTCTTTCAAATCTGCAAGGAGCCGGCCAATGTTGCTGCAGTCTCTACCCCTCTTGTTGCCTCCCACGCTCTTTGCAATGCCCTTGCCTCTCACTTCATTTAAAAAACCCAGGACATCCTGTCCACCCTCACCACCCACAACCCTCCTCTCCCCTCTCCATCTGTGCTTGCTGATCTTCCTTTTGCCACCCCCCCACCATCTTTCTCGTCCTTTCCTCTTTCCTCCCCTGACGAGGTCGCTAGATAAGTCCGATCTATGATAGCCTTGTCAAAACAGGTTCATCCCTGTTCCTCTAAAACCATCAAGGACCACATTGACACCCTTGCTCCGGCCTTTGCTGATTTTTGCAACCACTCCTTTGCCTCGGGATCCTTCCCCTTGCATCTGAAGCACTCCTTTGTGCATCCTCTTCTCAAGAAACCCACAGCTGATCCTTCCTGTTCAGCTAACTATCACCCAATTTCCATTGCTCTCTTTCTGGGCAAACTCCTGGAAAAGTTGGCCATCTCTCAGCTTAACCTTCATTACAATTCTGTTGGCTGTCTCCATGACCACCAGTCTGGCTTCAGAGCTGCCAGAAGCATGATAACGGCTCTCCTGAAAATCCTTGAAGATCTGCTCTCCAACCTTGACTCTAACATTCCCTCTGTCCTCATCCTCCTCGATCTCTCTTCTGCCTTCGACACAGTCAACCATACCATCCTGCTCAACCATCTCAGTGAAAACCTGGGTATCACTGATCAGGCTCTGGCCTGGCTGACCTCTTTCCTCTCAGATCGACCCTCCGAGGTCCAACTTGGATCCTTCCTTTCATCTATCTTCCTCTCTACCTGAGGTGTTCCTCAGGGGTCTAACCTCTCGCCCTGACTTTTCAACCAATACTTGGCAACTCTCGCCCATTGCATTGCCACTTTCTGGTCAAATTTCCAGTGCTACGACACTCAACTAATTTTCAGGCTGCCCTCTGCCACCTCCTCTCCCTCTCTCATCTCTGATTGCCTAACTGCCATTCAAGATTAGTGTGCCGCCAATGATCTTTGTCTGAATGCCAGCAAGACGGAGATCCTCCTCATCGGTACACCTTCACCATCCTTTCCCCTCACTCTCTGGCCGTCCTCCCTTGGCCCCCCTCCTACCTCCATCTGCGAGGCTAAGAACGTCGGGGTCATCTTTGAATCCACCCGTTCCTTCTCCGCTCACATCTCTGAGGTCTCTAAAAAGTCAAATTTCCTACTGCACCTCCTCAGAGGTACTCTGCCTTTCCTCTCCTTCCCGCAGAACCTCATGGTATCCCAAGCTCTGGTTCTCTCTAGGTTGGACTATTGTAACAGCCTCTTTCTAAATCTACCTGCCTCTACTCTCCACCCTCTGCAACTAATCCAGAACAGGACTGCGAGACTTGTCCTTGGCCTCAAGCCCTGCATTCGTATCTCTCCAGCCCTGAAATCTCTCCATTGGCTCCAAGTGGATGCAAGGATTACATTCAAAACCCTTTGCATTGCCCACAAGGCTTTCTGGGGCCTGGGTCCAAAATACCTTCAGCTACCCCTCCGCAAATACATCCCCTCTCGAGCTCTTCGCTTCTCTACCTCCAACTCCCTCAGGGTCAGTCGTTTTTCAAAGAAACAAGCTGGGGGTAGATCTCTGTCTTCGGCTGAGGCCTCCCTCTGGAACAGCCTCCCTGCCACTCTAAAACTTGAGGAGAACCATCTCTGGTTCCGGAAGCACCTCAAGACCATCCTCTTTTCTTCTCCTTTCGCTCCCCCTCTTCCCTGCTGATCTGTTCTCTCTTGGCACCGTGCACCTGGCTACCCGCTGTCCTCCGGGCCCAGGTACCTGCTCACCCTGCCAACCTCCCGCACTGGCTCCGGGCCAACCCTTGCACTGGGGTCTGTATCTATACCCATACAGTGCCCCCCTTTTCTTCCTGCACTTATCAGACCTACCCTGTCTGTTGCCTTAAACCTAGCACTTGCACATTGCTGGCTGCACTACCAATATCTGTTGCCTTTATTATTTATTTATTATTTATCTGTTTCTCCTCTGCTTCGCACTTTCTACTTCTACCCCCTTCCATGCACTTTCCCCTCCCCATCTCCCATGCATTTGCGCGTTCTGAATTTCACTGGGCATAGTAAGATCGCTGTTTTGTTCTCCCCTGTTCCCCTTCCTTGCCTTGTCGCGCTCTGAAACACTTGTGTACGAGCGCGATAGAAATAAAATATCAATATCAATAACAATGTGTTCTAACTGAAGGTCATATGGCCACAGCTGGATTCATTCTATTTACAAATACTTTGGGCCTCAATACACGGTAGGCGGTAAGGGTTTACCGGTACCGCAATTTGCGGTACCGTAATTAGCACCTACCCCATTCCCATTATGCCCTATGGGGGCAAAAATGGGAATGGGGAAGTGCCTTGGTGAATGGGGAATTACCGCCCCCGCTCACCTTGGAGTAGGGCGGTTATTCCGCCATCCACCAAGGCGGACACGGTAAAATACCGGCGGCAACCATGGCGCTAATAGCGCCATGGTTACCGCCTACTGTGTAATGAGGCCCATTGATTTGCTTTAGGAACACAGCAGCGGCCTGTGTGCGTGAATGTACTTCTAACCATTAACTAAGCACAAATATATCCACACTGTAGTCCAATGTCGCTTCATGGGTCCAGCCCTGTGTAAATATATCTACTTAGAGCTAAATTGAACCTTATAGCTTGTTTTAGCTTATACAACATTGAGAGCCTGCTTACAAATACGATTTATTTACCACTTGCTTCCATAACAGACCCTCATAATAAGACAATAGATCTACCGGTGCGTTACATCTTATGGATTTTTGGAAATGCATAGAAGACAGGATTTCTGGTGTCCCTGGGTGTCAATGAATTTCTTTTTGTTGGCTCAAGAAACTGCTTAGAACACAATGGCAACCACACAGAGTATTCAGAGGAAGATCACATAAATCCTTGCTAGGTAAAAGAAGCCAGAGAAAGCTAAATGTAAAGAATTCATTCTTTATTCAAATATCACATAGAACAACGGACATGAGTGCATTGACACCATTCACAAATGATATGAAGATTATTAAAAATCCTAGAGAATAAAACATAACAAAATAAAAGACATAAAACAAGAAGGAGACAAAAGATACAATCCATTGAGGAGTGCAATTGGCACTGCACTCTGCACTATTCATGTCCAGGCTCCCTCACAAAAGGTTCCATGTCCATTGGCTTACTCCTTGGTACAACTGGGTAAAACTCTACCCAGCCTTGCTCTCAGTTTCAACCAAATTTAGCTCTCTGTTTTTTCTGGTTTCACTGGATCCCAATGGACCAGCTGCCAATTATGGAACTCAAGCCCATCCTGTGGGTTTGGGCGACAGGGTTTTGTTCCAATAGCCAATCAGAATTACCAAATCTCCCAGCCAGGGTCAGTGTGCTGTGGAAAGTTTGGGGAGCCCTATTGAAAGATCAGATCACTTTCACCCTATCTTTGGGATGTTGCTGTAGGAGGTGGAGGGTACAGAGCAAGACCTCAAGTATTTTTGTTTCAGAGGAGTTTTGTTGGATTTTGGAAGAGTTTGGTGATCTATTTTGCCAGTGAATTTGAGTGTGTGTCGTTCCCTATCCCCCAGCCCCTTTTTCTCGGTTTGTGTGTTTATTAGGACTCCTTTGTTTCTTTCCATTTTTCCCTTACTTCCCCTCTTAAAAAACAAGAAACACAATGTTTCTTAGTCTTTCCCCATGTGCAGCAATTTAAAATCACAACCATACAGAGGTTACCAGTGCAGAAGAATGTGATGAATTCAATGGAGTCATCACAGATTCCCCGGTGAGAACCTCCTCCCATGTGGCCAGGGGATGGCAGATGCCACCTGATCCTGATCCTGACGCTGGGGCCGTTTACACTAGGGAGGATCCATTTGAGGAGACAGCTAGTGGGGAGATGTTATGACTTCATTGGAGGAGTCACAGTGATCCCCTTTCCCCATGAAAAAGACCCCTGACCCCCTAGACCTTATTTATTTATTTTTGCATTCATAAAGCACACATAACTCAGAGGTATCTAGGCACAGTTCTTGAGAATACATTTAGGTACCAGTGGGAAGGAATAGACAATACATTACGGTTAAAACAGCAGAGTAGATAGCTACCAATTCAGTGTTTACAGTTACATGTGCATCATAATTACAGAGGAGGGCTAACATGGAAGTTCATAGCAGTAGGCATACAGGTAACTTTATGTAAATCATATGATTGTAGATGACAACAGTGCACATTACCACTCATGTGCGAAAAGGCAGGTTTTCAAACTTTTTCTAAAGGTCCAAAAGGATGGTCCAGTTCTTAATGTCAGTGGCAGAGTGTTCCAGAGTTTGGCAGCTACCACAGGGAAGCTATTACCCCCTGCATTTTGATGTTTGTACCTCGGGATAGTTAGGAGGTGTGCTTGTGTGGACCTTGTGGGTCTTTTGGTTAGGTTTTTTTGTGGATTTGTTTGTTATTTAGGGGCAGAATTCAAGAAGCACTTGTGCGTTAATGATAGGGTTTTGAAGGATATTCGATCCTGAACTGGGATCCAGTGAACATTTCCGGCTTGCCGAAGTGATGTGATTCTTCCTAGGGATGTTCAAGGCCACTCTTAAGGTGTTATTTTGTATCACCAGGAGTTTTTTCAAGTTGCAACTGTTTGTTCCATCATACAAGGCATTACAATAGTCTCTTGTAGATAGTATGAGGGCTCTGGACAGGGTGATACAACTGTCTGTTGAAAGAAAGGGTCTACAGGTGGTAATGAGTTTTGATGTATAGGCCCCCACAGAGGCTGTCGCATTGACTTGTCTAATTAGTGTAAGGGCAGAATCAAAGTAAACGCCTAGGGTTTTGACATTTTTGGATACTCTGATGGTGATGCTGTCACTGTCGAAGGATTTGAATTGGTCGTCTAGCTTGTTCAGTTGATTTTACAAGCCGATAAGGAGTAGCTTGGTTTTATCATCGTTTAGGCATAAACCGTGGATAACCATCCAGGCCTGAATAGTTTGGTAGATTTAATTTAGTAGTTTGGAGTCAGTATCATATGAACCTGTGATAGGGATGAGGATTTGGGTGTCATCTGCATAGTTATTATAGGTGACACCCAAGTCATCCAGATGGTCAAAGAGTGTCTTAGTAAAGATGGTCTATAGTGTGGGTGAAATGCACCTGACTGGTGAAGGCCCAAGAGGTTATTGTATTATAGGTGGTTTTGAATTTGTAAGTAGGCAGCCCTGTCCAGAATGTTGAGTAAAGATGGTACTGTTCTTACAGCCCGATAGTTAGTTGGGATGTTCGGAACTAGCGTAGGAATGTTGAGTAGCAGGAGGACTCAGGCATCTTTAAGGTTGGACGGGATGGTTCTTCTTTCAAATGATGCATTTATTAGTAAGTAAGTGATGAAAGGAGAGAGCTCCTCCGCCGAGTCTTTCATGACTGAGGGTGGGAGACCGAGGCAAAATCAAATTGAGTGTTGGGTTGCGGTAGTGTATCAATTAGGTGCAGGAATTGTATGCCAGGTGATAGGCTAGATTTTTTGTTTCAAATTTGGTTTGTAGTAAAGAGATTTTGTCCATAAGTGCTTTCTGAATGTTAGTGCACCATATTGAGTATGGGGAGGCACAGGAGATTATAATTCTCTGAGAATAGCGAATAGCTCTTTGCTACTGGAGTTTGCTTTTGTGATTCTTTTGTTGTACGTATACATTTTCGTTTGGAGGATTGCTTGTTTGTATTTGTTAGAGGTGATAATAAAGCTCTCTTTATTAGATTTAGTAGGGTGTTTTTTCTAGTTCGATTCTGCTGCTCTTTTGGTGCTGCACATGGTTTTAACATAGGTGGTGTACCATGTGTTCAAGTGGGCAAGTGGTTTAGCTTTACGCCTACTTAACGGTGCTACTTTGTCTTTTGCATTTTGTAGGGTTTGATTATAAAGCTCAACCATAACAAATGGGTCCAGATTTGCATTATTTGAAATAGTTAGTGATCGGGTGCAATAACAGCAGTAGTTTCTCAACAGTAATTTTTTGTTTGTTTCTCGTGAGGGCTGATGGTGCTAGGGTTGAAGAAGAATCTATGTTAGGATTCTGCTGGATGCTGAAGGTGATAATGTGATAGTCAGACCAAGGGCAATGTGTATTTGATATTGATATTATTGTATTTGTATCATGCTCATACACAAGTGTTTCTGAGCGCAACGAGGCATGGGAGGGGAACAAGGGAGAACAAAAACAACGATCTTACTATGCCCAGTGACATTGAGAACGCGCAAGTGCAGGGGAGAGGGAAGGGGGAAAGTGCAGGGGGGAGGGGAAGAACTGCAAAGTGCTGAGCAAAGAAATACAAAAACAACAACAGTGGTAGTGCAGCCAGCAAGTGGCAAGCACTAGGTTTAAGGCACAGACAGGGGGTGTCTGAAAAGTGCAGAAAAAGGGGGGACTTTAGGGTTACCGATACAGACCCAAGTGCAAGGGTTTCCAGAAGCAGTGTGGGTGCGTGGCAGGGTGAGCAAGTACCTGGGCCTGAAATCAGAGGGTAACCAGTTGCACGATGCTGAAGCAGAACAGATCAGCAGGGGAGAGGATGATAGGATCTTGGTGTTGCAATTAACGTCTGCCAGCCAATCCAGTGTTCTACCTTTAATGTGGGTAGGGTTAGTGATCCGATGCGAGAAACCTAAAGCAGTGATAGTGTTGCCGAAGGCTAATGCATTGTCATCATTAGCGTAGTTGAGACCTAGATTGAGGTCTCCTAACAATATAATTTGTGAGCCAGGTTTGATGTTCCAATGCGAGGATTTGTCTGACATCTTCCTCAAATGTGGATGTTGGGCCTGGGGGTCTGTATATAAGATGGAGCGTCATGGTGTATGAGGCAGTGAGAGGTAGTTTGATGGTGAAGAGTTCACCATAAGGGAATGGTTGATGGGGTAATTCCCTTATGTCGAGCTGATTGTTTGCCATGAAGGCTACTCCTCCACCCCTTGAGGCTTCACTGTCCATTCTGAATATTGTGTAGTTTTCAGGGATGGCCAAGGAGAGAGCTGTTCCTACTGCTGCGTGGAGCCAGGTTTCACTGATCGCCAAGAAGTCCAAGTCATTAGTTGTGATAAGGTCTGCAATGTACAACGCATGTGCAAGGAGTGACCTTGCATTTATGAGTGCACCCTTGATTGTGGAGGTTTCAATGTTATGTATGTCTGAGGATGGAGGGTTGGTTGTTGGATTAAGTATGTGTGTTCAGTTGAGGTGGTGGTAGGTATCGTTGGGAGTAATGTCCAATGTAGGTGGTGTTTCTTGGGCACTAAGAGCAATACAGGTGATGTAATTCAGAGTGATAGCAGGGAGGCTACCACTAATAGCATTGGGACTGCAATGTTTGGTGAAACTACGATCTTTGTTGGTGCTATGATAGTCAATTTTAAGCGTAGGTTCCCTGTAGTAATTTTTGAGCGAGTGGACACATGATGCAGGTTTCTAGAACGTCGAGAACTTAGTCTAAAGTTCCGAATAATATCTGCGCAGGGATGATTGAGTCTTGGCAGGTCAGCATAGTGCATGAACAGTTGTTCAGTGGTTGTCGGACGGTTAGGGTTTGGTGAGATTATTATATGTTTGTTAATTGTGGTGTTGTCATACTGTAAATCGGGAAGGAACTGTGTGGGCAAGATGGTGTGTGCATGTGGTAGAGAAGTAGACATTGTTAAGGTCACAAAATGATTGATAGTAAGGGTGTCGTGGAGAATGTGGGTGATTTCATTAGGATTGGGATGCAGACTATCCATCTCTTGGAAGTACCTGTCCACGTGTTACTGTGTGCAAGTTAGCTAGTGCTTAAGGCGGTAGGCCACCCAGTAGTTGCACAAGGTCGTAGTACGTATTTGCGCCACGTGGTTGTCAAGCAGAGTCTGGAAGTGTACAGTCTAGAGAGTGCAAGTGAAGTTGTACATTGTTGGTGACATGGGTATAGTGTAGATATGGCACAGCACAGATGGAGTCCTATGATAAGTAAAGATGTAGGACTTAGAAATCAGCATTGGGATGACTCCCACATACTGCTAGAATTTTGAAGGTAAAAAAGCAAGGTGGTAACATGCCATGTATTCAGTTACATCAGGATGGCAATAGAACAATACAGTGATACCGGCAGTCATAGGCAGTCTCAAGGAGGTGAGTTAGCTAGCAAGATTACAATGCAGTTGCGATGAACATACAACAGTTATCAGTAGGCACATGCGGACCATGCTAAGTGGCTGGCTTAATTGCATGAGCTTAATAGACATTGGGCCTCATTACGAGTTTGGCGGTAGATGTTCCCTTAATACCGGCCCCAGCACCTGCTAATGGGCCATTACCGGCCCATTACGAGATGAATAGGCCGGTGATTGCCCATTCGCGGGTGCCGGTATGGCAGGCATCCCGATCCCCATTCTGCCCAATAGGGCAAAATGGAGGTCACGAGCGTGGTTGCACCGGCACCGTTAATAACGGTGCCGGTCCAATCACGAGTTCTGTTCGCGGGTGCCGGTCTGCACTCCTGGTCAGACAATACGTGCAGTCTGGCACCTGCAAGCAGAACTCGTAATGTGTTGGAGAGTAACAATGGCGCCTGTAGCACTACCGGCGCCACTGTTGCCTTTCCGCCACATTTGTATGCATTTTCCAACCACAGTGGTGGATCCAGATAAAGTAATACTTACAACTATAAGAGTGCAAAGGCGTGGAGGAAGTGGTACCGGGATACAACAATATGCAAATAGACAGTTGCAAGTGAATAAGAGGTTGGTGCGTGTCCAGTTGGTTGAATCAAGTAATTTGTGCGCATATAAGAAACACATAAATGACAGATTGTGGGCCTGGTTAGCACCGGGAGTGTAGGGAAGTCTTGATAGTGATTTCACGAAAATAAGTATACAGTTCTGATACCTTAGATATGGCAAGGCGGAGTTCAAACAGTGACAGACAGGCTCAGGCAGGGGCCTTGATTGTGGGCCTTTTGGTGGGGGCCGGCGTTCGCCTGCCAGCTCCCTGATTGGTCAGATTAAAAGGGCAGGCAGCCAATCATAAGAGCACTCCAGAAGCACTCCGGTGCTAGAGGACGATGCAGCCATTTTGCAGAGGGTTTCTCTCCTCCCAAATATACATAAAACAGTCGTACACATCCAGATGGCAATGGATGCAAGCATCAAATCAAAACAATTTTTGCATCGTACAAATAGAATGATTTGAAAATAGATGGCAGTCGATCCGCGTTCAGCCCAAGGAGGGGCTTGCCTTAGTAGATAAATTCATGCAAACCATGGGCCATCTGTTGCTTGGGCCATGTGTTCAAAAGTAATGCTCTGCAACGGGCGGCTTCTCCGAGGACAGCGACTTCCAAGGCTCCCTTGCTGAGGGGAATGGAGACAGGGGATGCAGGAACCTGATCACGGGCCTTTGGTGGGGGCCGGTGGTTGCCTGCCAGTTCCCTGATTGGCCAGATTAAAAGGGCAGGCAGCCAATCATAGCAGCATCATGCTGCACTCCAGAAGCGCTCCAGTGGTAGAACTTTAATGGCCTATTGTCAAATAAGGACTCCCCCCCCTGTAGAGGAAGTCAAGAAACCTTTTCTCTACATCATTATAGTCATGCTCCCACTTCCCAGTCAAACACCTACAACTCACACATAACACCTTTTGTTCTTGGTGTGCCTCTATATAAAGCCCAAGGGAAAAATGGGTTAAGAGTACAAAGGTAACCATGACTACTTATCTTAATGTGCGTTTTTAAGGAAACCATGATAGAAACCATCCAGGAGTTAAAAGCCCAAGGAAAGTTATGAACTTCAACTCCCATAAACACTCAGGTACTGAGACGAGGAAGAGGACAAAGGAGTTTGTGCAGAGTGACAGTAGCTTAAAGTGCAAGATGCAAACTAGTTGCTTTTCCAAACCTGCAATGAGTGGGACATTTAAAGATGGCAACCTCATTATGGAACGGGGAGGCAGAGCAAGTAGTGCAGCAGAAGTGGACTTTTCCATTCACACCAGTGCTTCTGAACGCAAAGCACGCCATCTGAACCTGAAGAGCAGAGGAAGCCGTTGAGAGCAGAAGAAGAATGCTGCCTGCGAGGAAGAAAGGCTGCAGAGATGCCAGGAGCAGTGCAGAAATTCCTAGAGGTGCTGTCGCTCAGCAAGGCAGCAGACTTCACAATGGGCCGAGAAGAAGATTTGGGATGTGACTATGGAGCAACGCCGGTTGCTGGGAAAGCATCTGCACACTCCAATTTGAGCCCTATTGGGCTCAAATGTGAAGGGGGAAGAATTTGTTCCAGCGCCCTGGAATGGGAAATTACCAGGTCCACCAGGGTTGTAATACCTCGGTAATTGCCCATTCCGGGGCACTGAAAAAAAAGACTCTGGCGGCAGCTGTGCCTGTATTACAGGCACGGCTGTCCACCAGGATCATAATGAGGCCCATTGTGTCATACTGTTTAAGGGTCCAGGGGAAGGGGACCATTCTCTGACACCAATGGTCGTTACCTTTCGGAACATTTTCATTGGAGACATTCTTACACTTTTCGGTTTTGAACATGTTTTCTAACATCAAGTTAAAAACATTTCCTTAGACATTTTTGTTTTTTGTTCATAAGTGTGAGGGTCAGGATAGGTTGTTTTGGACACAAGGACAGCGTTTCAATTATGGACATCCTGACAGAGACAGTTCCTTAGTTTAGGTTTCTAGGTAGGGAAGTTCCACTTTAGAATAGGGCTAGAGAGGTGTTTTTCCCACCCATTTTCTTTCATAAAAAGGTATTTACTTGAGAATACAACAACCTTGTGTCCGTCTCTCATTTCTAGCCCCTCACAAGTAGTTTTGGCAATCGATACAAGATCCCTTTTTTAAAGTGGGATGTGAGAAACTGCAGGAGACGGGAAAATAACAGTGAACAATGAGAAGTTCAGACAATGGTAGTTATTCTTTCAAACTACAAACTATCTAAGGAGGAAAATAGAGTTTTGAATAAAGGATTGGTTTCCATGCAAACTAACAAAAATGACTCAAATTCTGCATAGAAGTGTGATAACTTATGTGAAAAATACACTAACATCTCTATTTCAAGGAAGATATATAATATGACAGTATTGAAAAATCCATCAGCATTTATGCCCCTGAGCTGTTTGCATACTCCAGAATCGTTTTTGAAAATAAAATCTTAGCAGAAGTTGATAGGTTAAAAAATTAGCAAACAAAAGTGGACAAACGTAAGTAAAAAAGAAAGAAAAGTGAATACTCTGGCTAATAATACAAAACATTATGATCAAGAAAGCAGAGAAGGAAGGAGCAATAGAGATCTTGAAGGTTGCCAGTGAATTCGTCGAAAAAAATTGGTCGACCAGACAAATGGTCGAATCAAATTGGTCGAAAACCATTTCGTCGAATTTTTTTTTTTTCTATTTTAACCCTTTATTTTTTTTTTTTTTGGGGGGCTCCCCCCCAACCCCCTTTTTTTCTCTAAAAACCCATTTTTTAACAAAACAAAAACCCAAAAATAAATATATAAATAAAAAAATGTTTTCGACGAAATGGTTTTCGACCAAATTGCGTCGACCAAATTGCAGTCGACCAGTTTTTTTTCGACGAGTTGACTGGACACCATCTTGAATAGGGAAATGCAGACTGCACAATTAGAATATAACATTAGCCAGTGTTTAGTAACTGAGGACTAAACAGAGAGCTTGCAGTCTATAATGATTGAAAAAATGGAGAATACATACGAGAGAGGATAGCTTAGTAAAGAAGAGGTAGAATTTGTGAATAATAAGACTATTATTTAATTGTGCCTCAATCTAAAATCATTCCGATTCCTCCCATTAGCTCACCTATATTTTCAGATATGTAGTCAATATTATAATCATTGTCTAAATTGCAGATCCTTACTTGAAACAATATGCAGAACAGATACAAACATATATTAAAAATACCAGAGAGGTGATATGAATTTTGGTGGTCAACCATTTAACTCAGAGACATATATTTTGATATGCCTAGGTACATTATCACTATATACTAATATTTCACAAGAACCCTCTCTGGAATTAATTGAATAACTATTTTATCTAACCACAAAATAATGTAAACACTTAACAATACAATTGTATGGTGTGTGGATATGACTCTATGAGAAAACTATGTTCAATTGGTAAGAATGCTAACAGATACAGGGAACCTTGATGGGAGCTTCCTCAGCACCTAGTAAAACAAATCTACAAAATTAAAATCATCAAAAAATACAACATTTATGCAGACACTAATCCAAATCTAAAGCACAGAGTATTGTGAAAAAGCTATGTAGATGATGTGATACTAATTTGGAAATGGATAGAGGCAGAAGACAAACAATATAAAGGTTTTGTTAAATGGCTTAATGCATAAAATGTGCATTTCCAGTTTACATCTACCTTGAGTAAAACATTGCTGGCCTTTCTCGACATAACAGGGTACCATGTTAATGAAGGTATTTTGAAAGTGGAACCTCTCAATAAACCAAGTGACAAAAATAGTATAATTATGAGAGTTCCTATTAATGCAAGCAAATGATAATTTACCAGTAGGTCAAATCATTCAACTAAGGAGAACCAGTATGGAAAAACAATTGTATGTCACTGAGATTAGTATAGTAAGACAAACATTGGAGACAAGATGATATCCAAAAAAAGTGATTAAGAAGCTGCTAAAATATCTTATAATAACAACAGAGAGGCTATTTTAGAAATGAAATTAGCAGTCTGAAAAAAGGTTAAATAGTGATTTGTAGCATATTCATCAATTTGTCATATAAGCATAAGAACATTATCATAGAGCATTGGAAGATAGTTAAAGATTCACAAGATCTGATAGAGCCAACAACCATTTTAGCATATAAACAGTACAAACATATGAGGGATATCATAATAAGAAATGATATACGACTGAAAATCTCTAAAGAGCAAAAGATCACTGAAATATGGGGAATGTGAAATATTACAGGCGATGCCCCATATGGCAATTGTAAGATGCCTAAGCAGACAGAGCAAAACAGACAAGTTTGTATTGGTTTGGAAAAACCTTGGCAAAATACTAACTTCTTGAATTGCGACATTAAAATTGTCATTTATGCTATCACATGCCCATGCAAAATGCTATATATAGGAAAAACAGAGCAGAACACAATTCTGGATGATAAAGGACGAAAGCTGCATCAAATATAAAATTACTATAGCACATCTAGTGCAGCATTTTGGTGAGAAAAATCATGCGTATTAAAGTTTTATTAAATAAACTATTCTCCAATAAGTAGTTGGTCCATCAAATGATCAAATAGGATCTCAAAACAAAGACTCCATAAGAAAGAGCAAGAGAGAGCAAGAGAGAGAAGAGTTAATATAACTCACAGGAAGCTCCCTATGTGGGCTTCATGAGAACATTGGGTAGTTAAAAGTGCCTTATATTACAATGGGCCTCATTCCGGGTTTGGAGCTAACAATGGAGTAATTATCTCCATGGTTGCCTCCGAAACCGTCCCAAATCCGGCATGGTGAATGGAGTAATTACAGGTCCATTCCAGGGTTGGAGGGACAGGTAATTCCCCATTCACCTTTTGCCCTTCCCCATTCCCATTTCTGCCCCATAGGGCTCAATGGGAATGGGGAAGGAGGTAATTACGGCACCGTAAATTACGGTACCGTAATTACCTCTGAGGTACCTTTGCGGGTTCCGTACTTAACTCCTGCTAAAAGCAGGACGTAAGGAAGGACCCGCAAAGGTAACTCGGAATACAGAGGTAAGAGATTACCGGCATTGGCACCCTTACCGGTGCCGGTAATCCCTTACCTCCAACCTCGTAATGACCCCCATTGTCTGTGATGATAATACATATTATTTTCAAGTTCTGTGCTATAGGGAATATAGGCCATGATATTTACATTTGAGATACGTCATAATTAAAATATGATTATCCCCATTGGTTCTATGAGGCCAATAATATGGGGTGATTGAATACTGGTGTAAAAGCTTAAGCTATAACTTGAAGATGAATCGGTAGAAGTATAAAAAAAAAAGAAAGAACAATGTACATTTTGCTAACAAGTCATGATGATGTTATCATTCTGTTCATTAATGTAAGTCTGCATGTTACATTAATGCATTACTTTAAAGGCACCATTTTACTTCATAAACATAGAAGAAGCAGCAGGTGTGTCCTTTTCACCCTAGTGGGTTTGGCTATTGGTTGCCAAAATAAAAAAGTGAGTGAAGTGAGGTTGGCTTTCCTAATGTCAGATGGGTATCATATTCACATTCAACACAATAAAAGAAACAAGCATGTTTTAGAAATATTTAAGATAAAATGTGCAGGACAAATAAACCCCCAACAATGTGAAAAATAACAAAAGATAATTCCTAAATTGAGAAGGCATAAGGTAAGAAGTGACATAGGGATTCAAGCAAATAATAATAATATACTGATAATGTGAATAGCAAAGGAATGGTAGCAACTAAATTAATAATTGCACTTTTCAGAAGGCATCAGACCCCAAATTCATAATGGACTGAAAGAACACAATTTGACCAATCAGAATAAAGAGGATAATTACAAAAGAGGAATCCTGGCACGCATCCTCAGCTCACGTAATAAGGGAACTGTAAAGTAGAATAGGGATCAAAACTGAGGCATAAAATACACTCCATATAGTTTCCAATGAGTTATACCAAAAGAAGGCAGTGTGAGGGACTCTTCCAGTGGAAGATGGAGGATAATTAGATATATCAGAAGCATTTATAACTTGATATATACATATAGACCCGAGCTAAGAGATTAGAGGAGCTGTTGAAGTTAAATCCACATTGGTAGAAGGTATTTAGTGCAAGGTTCGAATTGAAAGGAATTAATAATAATAATACCAGTTTCAATATAGTGCTATCTCACCCGAGGGCATCAATGCACTGTAATGACAGTTAATATCATTACCCACCAAGTGGTACTCCATTTATTGGCCTTGGAAGGATGAAAGGGTGAGTTGGCCCTGCCAGGAATCAACCCTGTGTCAGCAGGCTATGCACAGATGTCAGAAATGAGCCCTCAGCTCACTGTGCTCTCTGACCTGCTTATTGGCTGAGACGTGCAGGCTATTCATGAAAAGAAGAATGAGTGACACATCTGCTAAGAAATGTAGTACTTTGCCAATATTTGAATTATTGAAACAAAACATAGGTGGCATTAGAGTCAGGTACAAATGTCTAGAACTGTTCTTGTTCTACGTAGATGATATATGTATGTAGTTGATGGCAATTAATTTAATTGAAGAAACGAATGTAACTTGAATGTTTGACTTGATGAATAGGTGTGTCATTGAGAATGAACATTCTTATCACTGATATGAATAGAGGTGTTTGTATGTATATATATATCAAAAGACATGTTTATTGATCAATTTTGTATTTTTATAAAACACTAGCTGGGGTAACCGCCATTGCCAGTGTCCTGATCGAGTGGGGTTTCATGTGCCCTGAAGGATGTTGCTCTTGTCCTCTTGTCAGCAAGGCTTGCTTCAGTTTGCTCTCGTGTCTCATGTGCCCTGCAGGATGTTGCTCTTGTCCTATTGTCAGCAAGTCTTGCTTCAGTTTGCTCTGGTGTCTCATGTGCCCTGCAGGATGTTGCTCTTGTCCTATTGTCAGCAAGTCTTGCTTCAGTTTGCTCTGGTGTCTCATGTGCCCTGCAGGATGTTGCTCTTGTCCTCTTGTCAGCAAATCTTGCTTCAGTTTGCTCTCGTGTCTCATGTGCCCTGCAGGATGTTGCTCTTGCCCTCTTGTCAGCAAATCTTGCTTCAGCTTGCTCTGGTGTCTCATGTGCACTGCAGGATGTTGCTCTTGTCCTATTGTCAGCAAGTCTTGCTTCAGTTTGCTCTGGCATTTTGTTTTTTGTGTGACATGTTTCAGTCACTCCATTTCTTCAGCACATTTGAGAAAATGTCCAAGAAAGATTGATTGATTGATTGATTGATTGATTGATTGATTTAACTCTCTCCTCGTGAACGAACTAAAGTAAACTATAAACTTACCATTTCCCCTATTTGGAGTGGCGTGATAACCAGCATATCGAACATTTTGCTTCAGACACTTTTCAAAATGTTGCCTCCTTCTAGTACCTACTGTAGTGAATCGGGTGAGCATGAGTAAATAAAGTTACTTAAATGTGCAAATTAACAAGGGGGGTCCTGGAAGTCCCTCCGCCAGACATTAGTTCTGGTTACAAGAGACTTACCCAGAGCCTTTAGCTCATTATCTTTCACAGAGAAGAAATATCCCAAACATATCAGTCTTTCTCCTGCCCTGGGGCAGTCCAGCACCGAAATGCTAGGCAAATCTCCTCTGAACAAGAGTACCAACAGCATCCCCAAGCACGTGTTTCGGCCTAGTCAGACCTCATCAGTGAGGTGGAGCTCTGCCTCTCTAAGAATAGTGAGCAAGAGGTCCATGTCTGGATTCCCCTAGTAACTTAGGGTGAGACCCAAAGTTACTCAAATATGCAAATTAAAAGGGGGGTCCTGGGAGTCCCTCTGACAGACATTAGTCCTGGTTATGAGAGACTTACCCATTCTTTAGCTCACTATCTTTTAGCATCTTGGTGCTGGACTGCCTGCCCTAGGGCAGGACAAAGACTGATACGTTTTGAATATTTCTCCTATGTGAAAGATAGTGAGCTAAAGACTCTGGGGAAGTGTCACTAACGAGGTCTGGCAGAGGGACTCGCAGGACCCCTCTTGTTTTTTGCATATTTAAGTAACTTTGGGTTTCACCCTAAGTTACTAGGGGAATCCAGATGTGGACCCCTTGTTCACTATTCTTAGAGAGGCACAGCTCCACCCTACTGATGAGGTCCAACCAGACCGAAAAACACATGTCTGGGTTTCGGTGCTGGACTGCCCTAGGGCAGGACAAAGACTGATATGTTTTGGATATTTCTCCTCTGTGAAAAATAGTGAGCTAAAGACTCTGGGGAAGTGTCTCGTCAGAGGGACTCCCAGGACCCCCCCTTTGCTTTTTACTACTATTTCCTCCTTACACTCGCCTCATCTTTTGCTACTTTTCATGGGGAAAGGGAGCTTTTGCTTCAGTGGATTTCATCGAGGTAGAAATCATTGAATGGTTTACAACGGAGTTTGCCTCAAATTTATGGGGGGATGGGTTGGGGTGAATAATTAATGTGGGGTTGTTAAGGGGGTGGAGGGTTCTCCAGTGGATCTCCCCTGCATATATTTGCAGCAACATCTTCCAGTTAAAAAAAGAAAAATCGATGATTTCTACTTTGGTGAAATATATTTGAAGAAATCAGAGGTAACCCTTTTAATGTCCTTTTTTTCATTTTACCTTTCCTCTCTTCAACATTAATGCACCATTCTCAACAACTCTAGCTCCTCGTGTATTGTGAGATCAACATACAAGGCTTCTCCTCATCCATGACTATCTACTGGAGGATGGCTTAACATGCTACCCTCTATTAGCAACTTGGCCTGGCAAGCAACTGTGGCTTTCATGAATCTATTCTTGTGACACTGTTCCATCTGAGCATGGCTTGTGACCGTTGGTCAATGCAGAATGTGTTTCGCAACCGCCGCAAGCACCGCCCTGATTATTTTATTGTCAGTGGGGTGACCCTGTTCGCGCTAGGAATAGAAAATAACCTTTTTCTATATGGGGAGAGCGTAGGCCTGTCTAGGTTGGAAATAGAATACGTGTTCTATGTCTACCCCAAATTGTCTTGTGGCATTATCAATAAAAGAATAATAATCCAGCATAAGTGAGCATGTTTGTGATAAGCTGAAAATAAATACTTGTGCTTATGGCGAGTTCATGCATTCATTGAGAACTAAAATTAATTTGAGCTTGAAAATAAGTAAGGGTGGCTAGAGAATGGAGGATCCAGTACAATGATGGTGCTGTGAAGAGGTTACCGGAAGGAGAGTCTGTGCTAATTCCTCTGCTTCAGAGTGACCTGCAAATATTAAAAGGTCACTACATTTGTAAAGGGGTGACCTGCAAAATATTTGATGGCCACTTGGCGGGTGGCCAGCTCAAAACCCGTTAGTCTCCACTATGGACATTTCATAAAACATTCTTTTAAGAACGTGCTTCTCTTTCGTCCCAGTTCTGGGTGTCACTTCCTACATATAGCTGTCATTTCCGGTGACTGGTGATCTAGTTCCAAGCTTTCGCTGAGACGTCATCGTACTCACCTCTAACATGACCCTTGAACCAAAAAACATAATCATAGTGTGGGTTGTACCTAAGAACAATGCCGTGCAGTCTTCAAGTTGCGATTTTGTTTTGCTAGTCGATTCCCAAGCTACTTCCTATGTAATTGTGGGTGCACAGATTACCATATACAAGCCCCAATATTATAATACTGAAAAAAGTATCTTGTGCACGCCAGTGACTTTGACGCCTCCACCTACACACAGCGAATCACCATAGCTTTTCTCTAAAGACACACTGTGAACAACGCCCTCCTTCCCCGACACTCAGGCCTGTTTTCTCCCCACTATGTAAAGCTGTCCATTGCACAACGTCTTTCATTGCCTGCACATCTTCAGTCATGCTCAATTTGCCATGAACACCCTCAAACATTCTCTACACATGCGCAGCCATGATATGCATACCTTCAGTGGATTCTTATGTCTAACTCTAATCTCAATTGTGTTCAACAAATTCATCCCATTGGGACTTGTTGGTAAAGCCGTAGAATGGACTTTTTTCGTCTGGATTGTCAGATGAGCAGAGGATGGTCTAACTTCATTGACAAGTAAACACATTGCCCCATTTAGCCACTGGTTCTCTAATGAAATTCACATCTGAAATATTGGGAAAATACCTTAATATGTGCAAATCAAGGTACAGGAAATATCTCTCTCTCTCTCTCTCTCTCTCTGCTCATCTGTCTGTCTCACTCTTACCTTTCTCTTTATTATAAGGCAATATTTCATAAAAAATAGAATACTGGTATAAAGGAAATTTCACAGATACACCCACTGACATTACAGAAGGGTGTTCCCAGTCATCAGACAGGGGCGTTATTTGAGGGTCGCCAGGGGTCGCAGCATCACGTCCTGTGATGTCATCAGAGGTCAAGGGTCATGGCATGTCACTTCCGCTAACCCTGCCATTTTGGTGAAATGACGTCCATGTCATCAGACATATACCAACCACTCTATAGCACTCCTTGAGGAAAAAAATATGGATGCAATGACTGATAAACCTCAGCTAGAACAAAATGTGTTGTATGTATCTACTGGCACTCATTGCCTGGCGATTCCAAACCTTTGGGATTGTGTAGCCATCTTCCGATGAGACTGACCCCTTTGGGTAAAAGCTTACTGAATTTCAGAACTACCTGTCTTGCCTCTCAGCCATCGTTGTAAGTGTTTAGTGAGTTGAGCTTCAGCCATGCAGCACTGTTGCATAGTTATCTTCCCTGGGAAAGGGTTCCATGCCTTGCTGTGTTTACATCTTTATTCCCAACGCACAAGGAGTAGACATAGGGAGGGTGCTCACATCTAGGACACATCTACTCTTCCAAGCATACTGTTTTATCTCCAGTGGACTATTGTGGTGTGGAGGTTCAGGTTTTCTGGACCAAATGCCCCTGTTTCCGCAACTCTATGGCACAGATGAACACTACTGCCTGAGTTGTGGAACAGGAAATAGGAATAGAAGCCGCATTCTGTGAAGTAACAATTATGATGGGGGCCGTGTGACAAGGGAAGGGGGGGTGGAAGGTTTGAGTGAGCGTACCCTTCCCAACTTCTGATGGTGCAGCTGATGGTGTTGGGCTGTAATTGGTGATACTGGTCTTATTACATAATTATGTGCCCTTGACATCAGACCAACATCTCCTGGGTGGGTCTTTAATAAAGCATTATGCCCCGAGCGGCGGGGGGCATATAGCTATTAGTACCCCGGCCCGCAAAAACTGCGTGACCGGGACACTAAAAGCTTTTTTTTTGCCCCGAAACGCTGCAGCGTTTCGAAGCAGAAAAAAAACGACAAAGAAAATGGCCACCGGGATAGGGAAAATGGAGTCCATTTTCCCTTTCCATGGCAGCCATCGGGAGCGGACGCGCTGGAAACAAGCATTTCCAGCGTGTCTGCTCCCGAAAAAAAAGAAGGTAAGAGCGGTTGGGAGGGCAGAAGGGAGGAGAAGGGAAAGGGGAAAAAAAAGAAGAAAAAAAAAACGTACCTTGGTCCCCGGCGGGGGACGATGGAAGCCTCCAGCCGTGTGGAGACTCCTAGCGTGATGGCCCCGCTCCGAGTCTCCACAGGGCAGGAAGCTGCCGTGCTCACATTGCTCACATGTTCTTAGAGAGACACAGCTTCACCTCACTGATGATACCCAACTAGGCTGAAACACGTTTATGGGGTTGCTGTGGTACTCTTGTTCAGAGGAGAATTGCCTAGCATTTTGGTGCTGGACTGCCCCTGGGCAGGACAAAGACTGATATGTGGACATATTTCTTCTCTGTGAAAAGAACAGTGAGCTAAAGACTTGGTTGAGACTCTCCCAGGGGCCATCCACCCAAGAACGAGTCAATGGGATGTGTTCGTGAAGGTAGAGAGTTTCCTAGACCCCCCACCCCCGTTTTGCATACATTTAGAAAGCCATATCTATTGACGTTGGCATTGTTTGTTTCCCATCCACGCATTGCAAACTTCTTCAGCTGGGTTTGTGCTATATTAAATATTGTTTAAATGAAGTGTTTTCATAAGAGTACTACGGTTTGACAGGCTTTATTAAGCTCAGGTATCAGATTTCAGAGTATTTTCTCTGCTACCATAGAGTATTATAGAGGTTGGCAAGACAAGCCAATGATAGCTTGAGCCTTCCTCAATGCAAATATCTGGGCTCCATCTTGCATTGCCTTTTTATATGTGGGAAGAACCAGAGCCAAGTGCTTTTGTTTCCACTGTGGCACTAAAATGATGGAACTATGATAAAGGTATGAAAGGTAAGAAACAATTGTGTTTCAATATTCTATAATGTAATAATATAAACCTGAATTCCTGCATTCTTGATCTGCTGCTTGTCTTATTGTACAGTTAATATTATTTTTGTTTACCCTTTTTTTAAATGTTCAAGTTTCAGTTATGGAAATTGTGGAAGGTTTTTTGTTAACCAGATCACGATTAATAAATAAATAAATATATATTGTACACTTTTCTGTTGATGCATGTTTACCCTGACAGACGTACCTGCCTACAGAATGGATTCTAAAGTAAACCAGCCTATGGTGCAATCAGTGTAAGGATGACTCTGCTTGGGGAGTATGCCCCAAAACGCAAGCTTACCGAAAGTACCATATATCATGTCATCGGCCCAGCCCAGGGTTGTGTTACGCTTTGGCTCATGGATCTAAATGAAACCAGTGGCTCACCTCTGGCATGGCTCTGTATCTACATGTTCTGGCTTGTCCACACATTAAAACTCATAGGAGGTGCTTTAGCTTTTCTACGTTGGTATCATAGCTCTCAAACTCCTGCTACTTCAGGTCTGAGTTACACACAATGATCTTAAATTCACGGGGGAAAGCAAAGCCGATCCTCCATCTGTCCAACATTTCTTAGCCTCACAGAGACATGCCGGGATATACCTGCACTCAGTATATCTTTGTTTAGCTAGAATAATATACCACAAATCACATCTCCCTCCCCTTACTTCCCATTGTCTAGGAACGATTGATCCAAGACTAGCAAGAAAAAAACAAATTCAAAGCATGAATGCCACACTGAACTATCTTTTTAGAATGGTCAGTCTGAACATATTTTTTTTAAAATGTGTATAAGAACCCACATTGATGTCCTCATGAGGGGCCTTTTAGGGTCATGCATAGTGCAAACATATGAAAAGTGAGTGGCCATTCCATGTATCAGCGATTTAAGGTTGATGAGCCCCCCAAGACCCACCCAAGATATGCCCTGTGGCCCTCTTTGCAGAGTGTTTTACTAGGGTTGAAATAGGAGCCATAGGGCCTCATTACACTTTGGGCCTCATTACGACCCAGGCGGTAAGTTACCGCCTGGGCCGTGACTTTACCACCATGGCGTAAACTACGTTTACGCCATGGTGGTTGGCGGACTTATCGCCCCATTCCGACCTTGGCGGGGCGGTAAGTCCCCAATACCCATTTACCCTTCCCCATTCCCATTTTTGCCCCATAGGGCATAATGGGAGTGGGGAAGGCGTTAATTACGCCACCGTAAATTACGGTGGCGTAATTAACTCCATGGTCCCTTAGCGCCATGGATTTTAACACCTGCTAAAAGCAGGTGTTAAAAGCGCCATGGCGCTAAGGGACCTCGTACTCAGGCGGTAAGGGTCGGCGCTGTTAACGCTGCCGTTAACCCCTTACCGCCTGGGTCGTAATGATGCCCTTTATGCGGTAAGCCATGGTGCTATTAGCACCATGGTGGCCGCCGGTAGCATACCAGTACCAGCATGGAGAAAAGGGGAATTACCACCCCATTCCAAGGTTGGCGGGGCGGTAATTCCCCCTTTCTCCATGGCCCTTCCCCATTCCCATGTCTGCCCCATAGGGCATAATGGGAATGGGGAAGGAGCTAATTACGGCACCGCAAATTGCGTAACTGTAGTAGCACCAAGGTCCCGTTGCGGGACCCAAGTTTAACGGCTGGTCTAGACCAGGCGTTAAGGTCGGGTCCCGCAAAGGGACCTTGTAGTAAGGCGGTAAGGGTTAACGGTCACTGGTACCCTTACCGGTGACCGTTAACCCTTACCGCCTTCCGTGTAATGAGGCCCAAAGTCTCATTAGACAGCACAACAGAAAATGCCTTTAAAACCAACAGATGGTTCATTTTATAGGGAAGAATGTTTGGGAATTTCAGGGTACTTTTCAGACTAGAAACATCGTTTTTTTAAAAAGGGAATGGGGTCATCAAAGAGAAAGGAAAGGGGCTTTGCTCAACATCCTGTTCAAATATGTAAGGGGAGCTGCAGGGATCAACAGTGCAAAATGAACCCCATTAACCGGACCCCTAAAATAATATCCCTTAAATGAGGGGATTTTGAACTCCTCTGTGAACGTCACTTTGAACTTGTCATTAAAATGTGTTTGATGAATTAAGATACTGTTGATCCATTGAAGGCGTTTCCGTGAATCTTTCTCCCTCCTGATTGAAATACATTCACTTTTCTCCTGGACAGCGTTTCCAGCAGATGACGCAGCCTCGAACGGATGGCAACGATCACGATAATGGACACAGGATGAAGACGTTGCAGAATGGAAAGGTCTCTGATCCCACTGTGCTTTAAGGCAGAAATACAAGGAAATGAAACCCTCAGCTTGTTCCTAGATGCTACCAGGCCCTTTCACCAGCTGCTTCTTCATTAGGGCTGTCTCCTCTTCCAAGTCTGGATCTAACACCAACTTTAACCAGATGGTAATGTCCTCAAGTGTTCAATGATTCAAATCCACAATAAGTGACACAGATTAACAATCTTCTAAACTCAAACCTCACTTTCAGATATTAACAGACACAACTGATCACTGCCCTTTGTTTTTCACCTGCAACAACAACTATTGCTTGCTCTAGTTTAAAATGAAGTATATACTCTATAAATGTATTTAAACTATTTCTGGATAGCACCCAAGCACAACCTGGGGGTTGATCTTCTGTTCATAAACTAACGCATGCCTTGTCACCCCATTCTGATGCTATTGTTGTCCTATACTTTTTTTTATACATTTCATTGATATTCAGAGTGCAATGTTGTCAAATGTCCCCAAAGTAGCAGTTAAATGTTAATGGTCATCCAGTAGATCTTTGAGCCAGCCAATAGAAATGGCCTTCCGGGCATCCTGTTAGATTCTAGGTAGGAGCGTTGCCATAGTTTCAATACATTGATCCTCATTGGACTCTGCTGATAAAAATCAAAGAAAGAAGATGTACTCTTATTTGCCCGATCCCATCAGAAGTAGATGGTCACTCCATCCTCATTTGAGGTTTTTGCTCAAGATACAATTGGATTTTTAAAGAGAGTGTCCTTTTTAGGATGCATTCATCTCAACGTGGAATGGTACAAGCGACAAAAGACTGATGGAGCGTAAATCTTGCACTGGTGCTGAGAAGCCTTGCGTTGTGTGGAATAGTGTTTGGCAAAGCCAAATTGACCTTCATCTGTAGATTTCACGTTTTATTGTTCGCGACTCCTATGTGATGGTAAGACTCCAAAGAAATATCATGTTGCAGGGTAGAAGGACGTGAATGGACATTCTTACTTGCTGTGTTGTGCAAGGGCATGGTATTTGCCCACTCTCACATTGCTAGGTACAGGGGAGGAGGTGTCCTAGGATACAGGTCAGGGGATATTCTTTCTATTGTACAATAGAATGTGAGCCGCCCTGTAAAGTATTTACGATTAGGGAGAAGCCCTCCAGCATGAACCATTGGCGAAGTAAATCTGTGACCTGAATATTGTGTTCCTCTTTCATTTGTGTTCTGATTCCAGTTGTATTGAGTGATGCGCAAATCAGCAGGGACTGGAGGGTTTTGGTGTGGGAGACCAGAATACATGCAAAGTGAATTATGCACTTCCACGATGCACAGCGGGTTGTTGCAACAAAAGTGAATCAGTCAGAGATCCCAGAAAGGAAGAAGCAATAAAGAGATTAGACGAATAAATGTTCATTATTTCAACCAGCGCACATCTGGAGTGGCGTTGTTTTTGCACTGGTGGGATCTTTCGAAGCACATATCACTTGTAGAGCAATGACATGGATTAGGAGATGTGTGGTCATATGTACCAACACTTACCAAAGATGACTACAGACATGCAGCAACTTCAAGAAAGTATAATCACATCTATAGGATTCTTCACCAGCAGTCCTTTCCTTTTTTTGTTTGAGGGGATTCTTACAGAGGGTATATTTCTTAGATCAACAAGTATTTGCAGAATACCCGAATATACATTGGTTGATTTCTAGCTTCTCGTTTTCTGACCTCATGGGCTGCTGCATACATTTCTATCTAGGCATCCCCCCACCAGTGGAGAGAGACTACATTGCTTGTTCAAGTGAAAGGTGATCACCCCCATTTTTCTTTTATGATCTGCGCCCCCTTGACGGTTGCGCACTCACTGACTATGCCCTGTATAGTTTAAACACTGCCACTAATGTCACCTCTTCCAAACAAGTCAATGGGCCTCATTACGACTATGGCGGCAGCCGTGCCGATAATTACCGGCACGGCTGCCGCGGGAGTCATTCTTCTTCCAGCATCTGGCAATGGGCAATTACCGGGGCATTCTGGCCCCGCCGGACCCGGTAATTGCCCATTGACATGTGCCGGTATTAATCACCCCCCATTCCCATTTGAGTCCCATATGTCGAACCTGCCGGGCTGACAGGCACCCGCGTGCAGACCTTGTAGTTTGCCAGTCCGTTAACTACGGTAATGGCAAGCTTACCGGTACCGTACTTATAGGACGGGCAAACCTATAATGAGGCCCAATGTCTCCAACCAAGTCAGCTCCAAAATGACCAAATTCCTACAATGTTACCATTTTGTGGGATATCACGCAATCCTCAATGTCGTCATTTGAGGATGTCAATCCACTCACTGAGACCACATTTTGGGGCAGTCAGCCATGCAATTTGTGGCGTGTCAGGTACATGTCACAAATACTTCATGTTATCAGCCGTCTACGGAGCCATTCATAAAAATGTTCTTAACCCAGCAGTGAATACACCCATATAATAGGCTTCCTTGAACAAATGAAGATGATGTTTGTCAATACTGTCAAAAGTGTGAATCGTGTGAGACTTTGAGCAAGATCTTTAATTATTATTATTAAGGTATTTATTGAGAGCAGGCTTAGCTTTGGGAAGTAACGGAGCGCTTTATGATCACAGGGGGAAGAATAAGGTTAGGGTGGTGTCCTGTTCTCATGTGCCTGCAGATGAGTACCCCTTACAACCTCTTGTGTGCCTTGCTAAGAGTAGGAGCTGGGCAAAGCGGTCACATTCCCTGTCCTAACTTATGACACCATTAACTAAATTCAGTGGGGGAGACCGTTTTTGGGTGCCAAGGGGTTAGGGGGAGGGTGGATAGCTCCTGAAGCAGCACCAAGATTCTAAACAATTCACGAGTGAGCACTCACAGGGGGTGCTGAATGTTTTAATTGAAGGGTCCTAAATGTTTCCTCAAATTAGCGGAAGCGACCGAGCGTAGAGAGGGATCCCTGAATAACTAAGGAGGGTTCGGGAGCATGGGTTTCCCCAGGAGAATACAAAAAATAAGAATATACTGAAATGATGAGAAGTCATACAATGTATAATAGTTTCTCTACAGAAACAACAAAAATATCCAGTACCTGTCATGATTCATGGGCAGTAATGCCCAGTGTATTTTTTGAGTGGAGGGGCCTGAACAATTCCAAGAATTAGTGTGAGTGACCGAGCGTAGCGAGAGAGCACAGAATAATTTAGCGGGGAAAACCTTTTAAATGAATGTGCTAAAATAGGACATTTACAGCACAATGTTTGACAAAAGAGGAACAAAACCATACAATGTAAAGTTGGTTCACATGAAAAAGTCTAGGAAATGCCATATCAACAACAGTACTCTAAATAGAAGCACTTTCAATTACTTTCATTAGGCTGCAGCCACAACCTATCTATGGCAGTAACAGTCACTTTAAATTGCATGCATGAGGCGGCAGCCACAACCTATCTATGCCAGTAACAGTCACTTTAAATTGCATGCATGCGGCGGCAGCCACAACCTGTCTATGCCAGTAACAGTCACTTTAAATCGCATGCATGAGGCTGCAGCCACATCCTATCTATGGCAGTAACAGTCACTTTAAATCGCATGCATGAGGCTGCAGCCACAACCTATCTATGCCAGTAACAGTCACTTTAAATCGCATGCATGAGGCTGCAGCCACAACCTATCTCTGCCAGTAAGAGTCACTTTAAATTGCATGCATGATGCTGCAGCCAAAACCTATCTATGCCAGTAACAGTCACTTTAAATTGCATGCATGAGGCTGCAGCCACAACCTATCTATGCCAGTAACAGTCACTTTAAATTGCATGCATGAGGCTGCAGCCAAAACCTATCTGTGCCAGCAACAGTCACATTAAATCACATGCATAAGGCTGCAGCCACAACGTATCTATGCCAGTAACAGTCACTTTAAATCGCATGCATGAGGCTGCAGCCACAACCTATCTCTGCCAGTAAGAGTCACTTTAAATTGCATGCATGATGCTGCAGCCAAAACCTATCTATGCCAGTAACAGTCACTTTAAATTGCATGCATGAGGCTGCAGCCACAACCTATCTATGCCAGTAACAGTCACTTTAAATTGCATGCATGAGGCTGCAGCCAAAACCTATCTGTGCCAGCAACAGTCACATTAAATCACATGCATAAGGCTGCAGCCACAACCTATCTATGCCAGTAACAGTCACTTCAAATCTTATACATGAGGCTGCTGCCACAACCTATCTGTGCCAGCAACAGTCACATTAAATCACATGCATAAGGCTGCAGCCACAACGTATCTATGCCAGTAACAGTCACTTTAAATCACATGCATGAAGCGCTTCATGTATGTGATTTTAAAAGACCATTATTGGCATAAATCGGTTGTGGCAGGATCGTCATTTGTGTGATTTCAAGTGACCATTACTTGCAAAGTCTACAGCCGTAGCTATACCTGTGCCAAACTAGGGGGTTTGGGGATGGAGGGTATAATATTGGGTTCAAATGTTGCATTAGTTAGCACAGTTTCTGTGAAAAAACTGGGTAAAAAGCCAATTTGCAATTGGTTGTTTAGGGCATTTCCATTCCGAAAATGCAACAGATGCAACCTACCAACACTGCACAGGAACATTTCACAACACTCACGATATATGCCAGTATATCAACATTTTCACACAGGTTGTGCCAACACATTTCCATGCTGGATGCACCAATATTTGCCAGAATTCCTACATAAGGGCATACTCATGTTTGCCTTGCACAACGTACCAGTATTGATACTATAAGTAAACATGTCCAAACGGGCTTTGCCAATATATGGCAGTATCCCGACCATAGAAGATACTCCTGTTGGCTTTGCCTTTAGAAAATACCATGTCACAATAGGAAAATATGCCCAAACTGGCTGAAAAATGTATTCCAGTCTAGACACTTAATAACACTTATCATGTTTGCTTTATTCTTGCTGCACAGTAAAAAAAAATGTCATGCAACTGTAAAAAAGGGCTAGACTGGCTGCCTCAAAATGCCAGTCTAGCCAAGTAATAACATGAAACATACTTGCGTTATCATAGATAACCAGTTCAGAAAAAGTCATGCCACAGTAGGAAATTACTAGACTTGATGCCCACAAAATGCCAGTTTTGCCAAGTAATAACTTGTAACATGCTTGCATTATCATAGATATCCAGTTACAGAAAAGTCATGCCACAGTAGGAAATGGCTAGAATGTTTGCCCACAAAATGCCGATCTAGCTAAGTAATAACATTTAGCATGCTTGTTTTATCAGATGCTCAGCAAAAAGAAATCATGCCACAGTAAGAAAGGGTCAAAGTGGCTGCCCCAAAATACCAGTCTAGCCAAATAATAAAGCTTAACATGCTTATATTATAGTTCTGACTGCCAGTTCGGATGATATCAAACAAAAATGACCCTGCAAGTGGCGTGCCGATGAGTGCAGCGCACCACTCAGAGGGTCTTTTTTCATTTTTATTCTAGGCTTACGCTCAGTCACCCTTGCGGGCAGCACAGGGTACCCAACGGGCACCATAGCAAAAGAAGGGGGGAGACGAACTCCCCTTCCACCCTGCTGGCTCCGCCACTGACTACATTTACCAGCTAGTATTCTGTCTAGAATCTGAAATCCATTACATACGTAGCCTTTATTCAATCATGTCACCACTATAGCATCAACCGCTTCCATGTGCCCTTTCTGCCATGGATCTCTCATCATTTGAACTGCTTCAGTATTAGGACCACTCTATCTTTCTGGGAATCTTGCCAGATGGGCCTCTGTGTTTGTCAAATAGCAATAATCTATTTCTGAGGAGATGATGTTAACACAAAAGCCACAAAGGTATTTCTGACTGAGGACAAAAACTGCTAAGAATAGGGGTTTATACCACCAAAAAACAGTAATACCTCTACCAGAAAGGTGGAGATAATTGTGGCCAGGTGAGGGTAAGCAAAGCACCTGTGAAGCTAATGGCCAGAAAAAGAGCATGTAAGGGTCACACCTACCAAAACACACCTAGCAACACCCAGGAGCCCACACCAACAGCATATTTTGAACTCCAGGATTCCTGCTCTTGATTGAGCAGCGCAAGAGCAGTGGAGCTTCCACCATTAACCAAGGCAAAGGTGGAGACGGCAGCAGCTGCAGCGGCTGCCCTTACTATAGCCTAGGCCATGCCCATGGAAACATACACATGGACATGTTGTCATCCGGGCAGACAAAAGGTCGCACTCTAGAGCACCATGATCCAGCCAAGATTACAGAGTGCCATTGACACCCCGTCCTCCAGAAGAGGTTGCCAGTTCTGCACAACTGTGTCACTGGTGCAAACCAGCATACCATGGGCATGTTGCATGGCATGCCACCACCCACCTTCTGTAAGGTGATGGTGCAAGTTCTGGATGCACTTACTCTATCATGTCCCAGATCGCACTTACCTGCGCACCCATATTGGCATAGAAGCAATCCATACCACCATGGGTGCCGTTCATGCCATTATCCCACTTCCCCGCTGTCATCACCGCATTGACTGCACCCTTGTAGTGTTTGTGCTCACCCAGGCCAGGGAGTTGTTCTAAATTGTAAGCCACAACATATGACAAACATCCAAATGACATGTGATGCAGGCCTCAACATGCAAAACCACTGTGCACTCTCTGAAAGCATGTATGGGACCACAGAGAGTGTACAGGATATGGATGCTCTGTCTTCTTCTTCATCAAGCTTGTTTCAACAACATTTTTTTTTAATAAAACTATATAGATAAATGCACTTCACACAGACATAAAATCCTAAAATGAGATAAAAACATCAGTTTACAAAATGAAAACAGATTCAACACCAACCCCTTCATTTCATCACAATATTATGATTTACCTACAAAACAATAGTGCCACGGCTAGTTTGCGTTTTAAATAAACCTGGTTACTTCCGCAAACAATTTAGATTCCTCAATACATTTATGAGATAATGTACTCTGCATCTTCACGTGATATGATGATACGGTATGATATGGCATTCGTAACGCGCATATACACGAGTGTTGCAAGGCGCGACGAGGCAAGGAAGGGGGAACAGAGGGAGGACAAACACAACGATCTTCCTAGGCCAAGTGACAATGTGATCGCGCAAGTGCAGGTGTGGCCATTATATTAGGAATACTCATACATATCTGACAGTGTATGTGCATCATTGACCCGAGGTCAGCGTTGCCAGCATTGTAGCTTACTTCATTCTGACGCACCAAGCCCTTTGCAAACATTCTGATACTGCAAGCGTGATGTGTTGTTTGCCAGTAGATTTACACTGTGTTCGTGCATCAATTACACATTGGGCCTCATTACGAGTTTGGAGGTAGCCATGCCCTTTTTACTCGGGTCTGGGTCCCAGAAAATGGGAATTACCGGGCCATTCCGACCTTTGCGGGCCCAGTAATTCCCATTCGCGGGGCCCGGACCCAATGGGGCTCAATGGGAATGGGGAGGATGGTAGCAGCGGCACCGTTAATAACGATACCGCTGCTACCATCCTGGCCTGCTTGCGGGTGCCGCTCGTCTGACCAGGAGTCCAGAGCGGCACCCGTGAGCAAACTCGTAATGTTGCGCCGTGGTTTCAACGGCGCCGGTAGCACTAACGTAATGAGGCCCATTGTGTAGGTTGTTCTCCCAAGATAGGTTTCAAGTAAATGGATTGGAGCCAATTATATCCTGTGCAGAAGAAAAGGAGGAGTTTAAACGTTTCTTTGTTCATGCAGCAAACAGGGCAGATGCAGGCTCGGGCGGGTCTAAAGGGCAATAGGGCAATGCCCGAACCAAAAACGCAAAATACTAGCCCGGGACAGTTTCTGTTGGGTCCAAGTGGGGCACTTTTATGGCCCATGTGGGCCAGTAGGATAAGTTAGTTCACCAGCGGCTGGTAGTTTTCACCAGTGTTACTGAATAAATGTTCTTTAAAATGCACAATTTGCATCACATTTGATCAAAAACCTCGCCCTTGGGCACTACTCAAACACTCTATCACAAAAGGAATGAATTGCCATTTGCAACTGTGGGCCACTTTTTCATTAGTGCCCGAGACAATTGTATGCCCCAGTCCGACCCTGTGCAGATGCCAGAGTTATGTGCACTCCAAAGAGGTAGCATACTCGCCAATCGGAGTACAAACAACAAACAAACAAACAAACAAACAAACAAACAGCTAATCGGAATCTTATGTAAAGTGATCGCATAAGGGCAGGTGTAATCGCATCTCGGAAACACTCGAACCCAAGATCTCTTTGCAGGCCCAGAATGCTGCAGATAAGCTTGAGTTATTGCAATTATCCCCTCTTGTATCAAAGTGCTATGTGCGTGCTTCAGCGTGAGATTCATATTGCCCAGAATGCATTGTGAGCTGCACCACAATGTGCCTTATTATGAGTGTGGCCATACATTGGCAGTAAATCTGCTGAATTACCACGGTACTTAAGTTCTGTAACCGCCACTTGGACCTCTGTAATTACTACAGTATTAAAAGTGGTGGTAATCCTCCATGCGAGGAGTCCATAAGGTTCCATGAGGATTTGTGGTGGATTTACCGCCAGCGGAATTGCCGCACAGTAAGTCTTCTGGTTTTTTGAGGTAAAGTGGAAGAACACACTGGAGGTGAATCTTCAATTTTTCCCCCAGGTATTGGCAGATGTACCGCTCAATAATTCCGCCGGTGGTAAATGCCAAAAATTATAATTTGGAAGTGCAGGGAAAACAGTGGTAATTCCGTTACCACCAAAAAAGTGGTAAAAACGGAATCACTGACACTTTTTACCCAGACCACCAGACTTGTAATTATGCCCAATTTATTTACACCACGGGAGGTCTCGTCCACCATCCTGTGATAACATGTCCAGCAAGGCATCCCTCTATCCCCCCTCGGTGTAGACGGTGTAGACCATACGCTCAACGATATAACACAGATTTCCTCATCACAATATCAGCTATACATTGTTGATTTATCACCATATGAAGAGTGTGCTGAGATGCAAATTCAGCATTTTTGTAATGAATGTATGTTCTGTAATCGCAATTCTGTCACTATTGATACACCCCCATAGTTCAGAGGAATGCGCTGCCGCAGCTCAAGCCCACATATTGCACATGTTTAACAGCGGTGAGATGGCCCCATTGCCATGGGTTCCCGCAACTTTCAGGATTGCGTTCCTAGTCTCCTTTCTAATGTTCAACAGACCTTTTCCACCTGGTTGATCCATTTACCATTTGCAGCAAAGCAAACGCCAAGGTAATCATACCTAGATTCCTGTTCTAGTCTGTGCCCGGCTAGCTCTAAACGTAGACAAATTGGTTTCTTATAAGATGGATGGAAGACCATTGCCTGGCTCTTGTCCGAGTTAATAGTTAGGACGTTTTGCCTGCACCCTTCATTAAAAGCAACAAGATGCTTCTTAAGACTAATGGGGGTCAATGAGATCAAAATTGCTTCATCTGCAAAATTAAGTAGCAGAATCCTATCATTGCCCAGTTTAGGTGTATCTGTCTGAAGGGAGGCAATAAGAAGCTTAAAGGAGGCAATAAGAAGTAGCGGAATCCTATCATTGACCAGCTTAGGTGTATCTGTCTGAAGGGAGGCAACAAGAAGCTTAAAGGAGGCAATAAGAAGTAGCGGAATCCTATCATTGACCAGCTTAGGTGCATCTGTCTGAAGGGAGGCAATAAGAAGTAGCAGAATCCTATTATTGCCCAGATTAGGTGCATCCGTCTAAAGGGAGACAATAAGAAGCTGAAAGGAGGCAATAAGAAGTAGCGGAATGCTATGATTGCCCAATTTAGGTGCATCTGTCTGAAGGGAGGCAATAGGAAGTAGCGGAATCCTATTATTGCCCAGCTTAGGTGCATCTGTCTGACGGGAGGCAATAAGAAGTAGCGGAATCCTATCATTGCCCAGCTTAGGTGCATCTGTCTGAAGGGTGGCAATAAGAAGTAGCGGAATCCTATCATTGCCCAGCTTAGGTGCATCTGTCTGAAGGGAGGCAATAAGAAGTAGCAGAATCCTAATATTGCCCAGATTAGGTGCATCCGTCTGAAGGGAGACAATAAGAAGCTGAAAGGAGGCAATAAGAAGTAGCGGAATGCTATGATTGCCCAATTTAGGTGCATCTGTCAGAAGGGAGGCAATAAGAAGTAGCGGAATCCTATTATTGCCCAGCTTAGGTGCATCTGTCTGACGGGAGGCAATAAGAAGTAGCGGAATCCTATCATTGCCCAGCTTAGGTGCATCTGTCTGAAGGGTGGCAATAAGAAGTAGCGGAATCCTATCATTGCCCAGCTTAGGTGCATCTGTCTGAAGGGAGGCAATAAGAAGTAGCGGAATCCTATCATTGCCCAGCTTAGGTGCATCTGTCTGAAGGGAGGCAATAAGAAGTAGCGGAATCCTATCATTGCCCAGCTTAGGTGCATCTGTCTGAAGGGAGGCAATAAGAAGTTGCGGAATCCTATCATTGCCCAGCTAAGGTGCATCTGTCTGAAGGGAGGCAATAAGAAGTAGCGGAATCCTATCATTGCCCAGCTAAGGTGCATCTGTCTGAAGGGAGGCAATAAGAAGTAGCGGAATCCTATCATTGCCCAGCTCAGGTGCATCTGTCTGAAGGGAGGCAATAAGAAGTAGCGGAATCCTATCATTGCCCAGCTTAGGTGTATCTGTCTGAAGGGAGGCAATAAGAAGTAGCGGAATCCTATCATTGCCCAGCTAAGGTGCATCTGTCTGAAGGGAGGCAATAAGAAGTAGCGGAATCCTATCATTGCCCAGCTTAGGTGCATCTGTCTGAAGGGAGGCAATAAGAAGTAGCGGAATCCTATCATTGCCCAGCTTAGGTGTATCTGTCTGAAGGGAGGCAATAAGAAGTAGCGGAATCCTATCATTGCCCAGCTAAGGTGCATCTGTCTGAAGGGAGGCAATAAGAAGTAGCGGAATCCTATCATTGCCCAGCTTAGGTGCATCTGTCTGAAGGGAGGCAATAAGAAGTAGCGGAATCCTATCATTGCCCAGCTTAGGTGTATCTGTCTGAAGGGAGGCAATAAGAAGTTGCGGAATCCTATCATTGCCCAGCTTAGGTGCATCTGTCTGAAGGGAGGCAATAAGAAGTTGCAGAATCCTATCATTGCCCAGCCTAGGTGCATCTGTCTGAAGGGAGGCAATAAGAAGTTGCAGAATCCTATCATTGCCCAGCCTAGGTGCATCTGTCTGAAGGGAGGCAATAAGAAGTAGCGGAATCCTATCATTGCCCAGCTTAGGTGTATCTGTCTGAAGGGAGGCAATAAGAAGTTGCAGAATCCTATCATTGCCCAGCTTAGGTGTATCTGTCTGAAGGGAGGCAATAAGAAGTTGCAGAATCCTATCATTGCCCAGCTTAGGTGCATCTGTCTGAAGGGAGGCAATACGTTCTATGAGTCTATTAATATAAATACAGAATCGTGCAGGTGCTAACACGCAACCCAGCCTAGCACCCGTTTCAATAATTGTGGGTGTAGTATTATCCCCAGAGAGGCTCCATCGGACAGTCACAATAGTGTTCTTAAAGAGAAACAACTGGGTCACTCGGGGCTTCCCAGAGCTTCACTATGAGAACCCCATGGAACATGGCCTTCAGATCTATGGAAGTCACACATAGGTTGACCTTCTGCAGTATGACGTACATGTGGATCAGCACCAAGCGTCTACATGGCCTGTCTATAGTGCTCAGGGTGAGTTGAGACCCGGCCTGCAAGGGACTGATCGCCTGCTTTTATTTGTAACTCAGTTTTAATTACAGTTTTGCATCCCAGACACTTAAAACACATTTCAAAGCAAAGTGATATACTCAATAGGAAGATCTGATATTGTCAACCGGTTACAGAAGGGAGTGAAAATGCGGCATTGCCCTGGCCGGATCGTCTGCCGCCGGCCAAACCCCACTAGTGAGCCCCCTAATGGACCCTGCCAGCTGGCCCCCACCCCATCCAATGGCATCTCCCTAGCATCTTATCAGGGGAAAACAACAAACACAAAAGACTAAACAAGACAGGACACATTGGGATAGGTGAGCGTAACATGCAACCTAGAGTGACTGTCTCTAACATAACATAACATAACAGCTCTAGATTAGCACTCTATTCTGCATTTAGCATGCCCAAGAATTACGATTTCCGTTTTTGTACCCATCTTGGGGGGGGGGGGTGGTTGTAAGCCAACTCTCACTATACAATATAAGGCATAGGTGCCGATGGCCACGTTGGGCTTGATTCACAGAGTGTTTCCCTATGTGATTGTGCCATTATAAAATAGTTCTGTGAATCAGACTGCAAACCATACAAGCAGGTGTATGAATTTGGAGAAGTATTGTGATGAAAAGGGGAGAAGGTGTGTTGGAACTCTGCACATTGTGGTCAGGCTCATAGACACCCTGCCATGCTAGTTTCACTTTCAGATGTCTCCCACGCAGATACCAAGTGCTTTAATCTAAGATGCTTCTTTGACAACTCGAGAAGGCCTTTGACATTGCATGCTTCAACTGCAGGTCTGAATTAATGGGAAGGCAGAAGTAACTGCGTGCATTGGAAGAAACCAGAATTGCCTGGAGGTGTCACAAAACTAAATTTGGAAACAGTGCAAATCTTCGTATCCAGACAATCACAAACACACACGCACAGACACATGCACACCTCTGGATATCCCCAGTTGGACAATTGTCTTGAACACGTGTGTGACGTGAGTTATCCAGGTAATTACACACCCCAGCCACTGCATGTACAGTGTCTCTTCAATGAGGTGCATAGGGCCTCATCAAGAGTTTGGCGGTAACCCTTAAATCCAGCGGTAGCGCTATTACCGCCGGATTTAAGGGTCGACCAAATCAGGGCTTCGGCGGATTTCTCCCCAGCTCTGAGCTGGGGGGAAATCCACCAAAAATGTGCACTCATACCGCCAGCGGGAAATCCACCGGCGGTATGAGTGGAAAAATTCCCCATTGGGGCATTCCCGAATGGGCTCAGTGGGGAATGGGGACTTCCATTACCGCCAAACTCGTGATCCAGCCCTAATAGCGCTGGGGGGTTTGGTAGTAGGGCAGATAGTGCCAGCGCTATTAGCGCCGGCATTACCGCCCAACTCGTGATGAGGCCCTAAATCTGGACGGCCATTCTCAAAAGAGATCCACAAGCTCTGGTGAATCTCCTAGTGAGATTTGGGAAGGTTGTTGGATTCTCAAGGATTTTTCTAAGATCCCAAATCTGCCCGACTGTCCTCTAAGGGCCCTACGTCTTCAGAGAAGTTTGGGAGAGGTTTAGGCAGGTTTGGGCTGATTCACGGAGAGAAATGTAAACAAAATAACTTAAAGGCTTCAGGAGGGGAGAGAAATGTTAGGATGAGGGAGGTGCCGGGTGAGGCTGTGTGGGAAGTTAGCAACAGGAAACGGAGTCCTGTGCATCTGTGAATGTTATCCAAGGTAATGTTAATAAGCGATTGTGTGCGATTGAACAGATATACACACTTGTAATCTCTAAGGGTGTGAAGAACTCAATTAGGTTGTATTTCCTTGTGAAAAGGGTTTTATGTAATTGATAATCTTGATTATTGTAGATTTAGCATTGAATGTGTGATAGATAGTGGTGGAATGAGTTTGGGGATGTCAATCTTGTGGGACTAGATTAGGTTTTTATAAGTAAATAGCATGTGTATTTTCTTTTGTAATAAAATTGCTTTTTCTATGTATAAAGTGTGTTAGAATTATCTTTCCAACCTCACAGCCGAGGTCCATTTCTGTTTATTTTCCTGTTATCCAAGTAGGACAACACATGTAACTTTTCAGTGAGATAGATCAGTGAGATATATCAGTAGAATAATGGAAGTACTGCAGTGATGTGTGTGTAACATGCCGGCCCCAGATTTGAATGTGGGTAAGACAAACGGAGCCTCTCATCCTTCTGAAGTTGTTCAAATGGTGGGGAATTAGAAGATTGCGTGTCTCACCGGCAGAGCCCTTCACATGACACAAATACCTGGTTCTATCAGAAGTCACACATTGTGCATTAATAAGGTTTGGAATATCACAATGTCAGGACTTCATAACAGACATGGGGCCTCATTACACGGACGGCGGTGGACCAAGGTGCTATTGGCACCTTGGTCCATGCCGGTAAAATACCGGCACCGCCTTGGTGGTAAGGGGAATTACTGCCCTATTCCAAGGTTGGTGGGGCGGTAATTCCCCCTTCCCCCATTGCCCTTCCCCATTCCCATTTTTGCCCCATAGGGCATAATGGGAATGGGGAAGGTGCTAATTACGGCACCGCAAATTGCGGTACCGTAATAAGCTCACTGGTCCCTTTGCGGGTTGGTTTTTAACGCCTGCATAAAGCAGGCGTTAAATTCTCCAGCCCGCAAAGGGACCTCGTAGTAAGGCGGTAAGGGTTAACGGTCACGGTACCATTAACGGTGACCGTTAACCCTTACCGCCGTCCGTGTAATGAGGCCCATGGACTTCTGCAAAGCCTATAGGGCTGTGGATAAGTCATTCATGCATTTGGGTGCATGAAGGCTCATCCTACGGAGTTTGCTTCCATGAGTTCTGCAGAGGTTATTATGTTAATAATAGGGAGAGTCCATGGCCGTAGGCCAATCACCTCAGAGTGGCCAGGAGGACTGATACAGAGTCAGCCACATTATGGGTATCCATGATGCAGACTCTTAAGTTCCTTAAAGAAATACTGCTTTGTTAGGTAGGATTGCAACGTTATGAGCTCAGTACTTGGTGAAATATGTAACCTACATCTACAGTGAGTGCCGGGAGCACCATATATGCTCCCTTCACTAAAGTATGCAAGAGTGCAGGCCAGCCATCATTTGTTCTGCAGCACATCCCCTGGAGATGCAGGGAAAACGCATTTTGTATTTGATTGCATTGTTTTGTCAACTGTAAAAATAGTTCATTTTGCTTCCTATATTAAAAAAAACAGCCAGGTGCCATTAGTCATTCAACCACTTACCTTCTTTGAACATGCCTGGTAGGAAAAGTTCTGCACCTCTGATATATTCTATTAACTTGATTTTTTGTTTGCTTTCAACATGTGCTGGCAAGAAAATGTCTGAACTTTTCAATCTAATGTTTGTAGCAGAATGCTATCAGCATGAATTGTCATAAGCTTAACCCAAATCTGTCCCCTCAATCGCTAGACAGTCGGCCAAACCCAGATCATCCAAAGAGAGCGAACATACAGATTATTCTGGGTTCTGCCAACTGTATTCACTGAAGCTTACTGGGCACATTGCATATCCCAGCTTATGCAGATGAATATGGATGTTCCCAGCAAACCCACAGCAGGAGATGGGATGGAGATGAGTCCCTGTGCTCGCCCACGCCTGCGTTGAGAGGGCCTTTGGCCTGCTGAAGACCATGCTCCTGTTGCGGGCACTAATATACAGCCTGCAGAAGACTGGGGAACATGGGCACTGTTGCAGAACTGTGCCTATGCCTCCCCAGCCCAACATGCCTCAGCGCTCTGAGGAGGAGGATCGAGACCCTCTGGTACCCCAGAGTGGCCATGCTAAAGGATGTGAAGATGCATTGCATGGCAAGATCGGCTTGGCATTTCTTTTGTATGCACACTTTCAATTGATGCGAACTCTCAAAGTGGGAAAAAACCACAGAATAGGTCATCATGCCATGCTCTTTCTGGAGAAGGGCGCCTGCTGCCTTTTTTGAAACACTTTCAATTGATCGCTTTTGTTTCATTAAGCAGTCAATAACAACACTGTTGGACACCAAAATACCACCCCACTCATTGTTGCTAGCTGAACTGCCTGTTTGTTAATGATATGAAAGGGAAATAATGGCCCTTCATCTGACCCAGCAGGGTTGATGTTAGGCTCCTTATGTTAAGCTTCATTTGTTCACTATTGTGCCATTTTAAAATTGTTGCTATGGTAAGCGCTTTGGATTAATGCGCTATATAAGTCCCAAATGAATACAAAACACAAAATAATGCCTGTCTTGGACATGTTTTAGTACCGGCAGACATGCAGCACACCGTTCACCGTGCACGACACTCATTGATCCAGTGGCGCCTTTTCACATGGATCATTTCTTTTAAGGCGGGATGAAAAATATAAAAGGTCCTGAATAAAGCAGCAAGTGTTGATGCTTTTACCTAAAACCCTACACTATGGGCCCCATTACGACCCTGGCGGCCGCGGTATGAACGGTGCGGTAAGGTACCGGCACCCTTCATACCGGGCCGCCACATTACGAGTTTGCTCGCGGGTGGCGGCATGCACGTCTGGTCTGGCCAGACCAGCATACCGGCACCCACGAGCAGACCAGGATGCTATCAACGGACCCTTCATTGATGGGTCCGTTGTTAGTATCCTCCCCATTCCCATTGAGCCCTGTGGGGGCTCATATAGGAATGGGGACGTACCGGGTCCGGGTCCCAAAAATGGGATTTACCGGGCCTGCAAATGTCAGAATGGCCCGGTAAATCCCATTTTTGGGACCCGAGTTTGGGGTTAGCCATGCCGCTAAAAACGGCCCAATGAAAGAATGAAGCTTGATGCTTTTAAGCACCATATGTACCCCTTCCCCCTCCTGACCTAGATTATTTAAAGAACCCTGTTTCTAGTACTATCAAACTGTTATTTGTTGGTGTTTTCACTCATGGTTTACTGAACCTGTTGCACCTGCAATCAGGGACGTCATTTGGGGGTCGCCAGGGGTCGCAACTGCGACCTCTGTGGTGTCCCTTGCGACCTCTGTGGTGTCCCTTGCGACCTCTACTAAAAAAAAAAATACATTTTTTTTTTTTTTTTTGTTTTGTTATGCAAGCTCCTGGGCTGTGGCTCTTTACTTCTGGGGTGGCTGGCTTTCTTGTTCAGGCCCCTTAAAAAAAAGACTTGAGGCACTCCTGTTCTTATTTTTCTTCTAACACTTTCAGCACTGACCCTAAATAAGAAAGAATAGGAATACCAAATAATGTGTCTTTCTGGAATTCTATACAGTAATTGCTGGCCTCATTAAATGTTTATTTCAGGCACACTTCAGGGGGTGAGTCACTGATTTAGTCTGTTCTTAAACGCCTCACTAAGCCTAAGCCGTTCATCCTTCTGAGGTCGATAAATGAGTACCAACACAGGTTGGGTGATATTGGGTGTATATATTTTTTCTATATAAAGCGCTTAATGATGTGTTATTATATAGCACTTACACTTATCATTTGGTCATGGACGTCTGCTTGCATACACAGTCATTTGGTAATACGGGCCAATAAACACTGAACTTAATGATACATATGGCGATCCATTCTTGTATGAATGTACATCATATAGTGATATCATAAGTATATTTTTCATAGTGTACAATGCTATGTGATGCCACTTCCTGTTTTGTCAACGGGTGAAATGTTGTGTTCCATCGCTACCCGCTATATCACTTTGGGGCGGGGTCTAATGACATCACTTCCTGTGATGTCATCAGGGGGTCAAGGGTCGGGTGATGTCACTTCCGCTACCCCTGGCATTTTGGTGAAATGACGTCCCTGCCTGCAATGCCCAAAACCGTCAGCAGAGGGATGAACGCCAAGTTAAGGGCTCTGAGTGATGCATTACAGACATCCAGCACCAACCCCTCATGCATCTGCCATTACTACTCCCGCTCAGAAGAGGAGAGTTAAGAATGGAGATGTTTCCATGCTGTGCAGGGCTGTGCACTGTGTCAGGTGCAGGGTGATTTGAGGGTGTTGTACTCTATAGTGTAGGATGTGGGGGTGCCCATGCCTGCCAACCATTCCCATTTACAAGGGTAGATCCTAGATTTTAAAAAACAAAATATTGTTATTTTTGACAGATGGTTCATAGATGTATTCTTGCTCTGGGTGTCATGTGGCAGCCTCTTTTTTTTAATATTATCTTTTTATTTTATTTTTATAAGTATAACTTAGTTATTGTCATCACGCGAGGGCAGAGTGGCAACATCCATTTAATGGGCTTTAGCTGAAACTTACAGCAACCGTGGACCAAACTCAAGAAATGCAGTGAAAGTGACGGCACTTGTGGGAATATTTAAAATTAAACGTTATATGCATGAACTGGAAACATGTATGATAGGTTTATAATGCGCTTAATACCCAGAGGTTTCTAAGCGTGGACCCGGGGATCGAACCTGTGTTGCTCGGTGTTGTCTTGTTTCCAAGGTGCATTCAACAACGAAAAAGGCCACACTGTTGTGGCTGTGGTTGTGCCCGTGGGCTAACGTACCAGTAGGAGGGCAAGAGAAACTTGTTTCCAAGGTGAGCACGTTGCCGCTGAGCTATCCTCCCGAGACATGTAGACATGATCGCGCCGCAGATTCTGCAGCTTGGAATTCCAGGGCGACACTGTTGGGCTTGGGATGAACTGCTGAAGATGGCCCCGAGTGGCAATGTTTCTGCTTCACAGGGCACTGCCATGGTGAATATACTGTGCATTTTATACAACTTTAAAAATCGCCTTGAAAACAAACAGCGCAGGCTAGCACCATGATCTCTAATGCCCCAACTTCAAAATAGTGCGTGTATTACACAAATAACTCCCCGTGAACCCTTATTCAGAGGTCGAAGTGGACGGGAGCGGTCGGGAGCGCTGCTCCTATACTTTTTTTTTTAAGTTTCCCTGTTCCTATACTTTTATTTTGAAAAGAAACCGTTCTGGAATGGTTCAGTTTTAAAATAAAAGAGTAGGAAGTAGTTGAAGCTTGCACTTCAGTGCATTGCACTGCACATTCCCATAAATAGCAGGTGTGTTTATTTGGGAGGGGGGGGTGGATTGTGTGTGGGAGGGGGTGCAGGAATGGGGTTTGTGGTGAGTGGGGCAGACCAGCAGGGAACATAGTTCCACTACTTCTTTTCGTACACTTCGACCACTGCTTTTATTGCTATGTTGTATCCCTGTATGTTTTATCGGGGTTTCTTCTAATGCTCTGCAGTGCACATGCAGTGTCCTCAATGCTAATAATGTATTGAACGATACCAGCCACAGTACCAGTCCAGCACGTTCGGGCTCGCCCACCAGTGTTGCCCCAGCAGCATTCATTGTTGCTTCTGCTTCACTTTGGACATCTGGGCAAGGCAATATATGAGCTGCTCTAAGAAGACGATGAGAGGGCTGTGTGGCAGCTAAAATTCACCCTGCTGTGAGACCATGGCATCAGGTTCAGCAATGGTGTGGTCTACCATGGCTATTGGGCTATGGGATGGCAGTGGAGGACAGCAGGGTCAGTTACTGGATATCGCTCTGCTTGAAGGTCTGGGGAGGTGGTAGAATGCAGATCCACATTCAAGGTCTGATTGCATCAGCAACCAGAAACAATCCAGCAAAGGTGTATATGCGTTGACTTGGCGTGGCCAGAACATGGGTTCTAAAGGGTTGTGTGCCCAAACTGGACCACATCTTAACTCGGTGTGTCCCACACATGAGTGGCCAATTAAGAAGCTAACATGTCAAAAAGTAGCATGACCACCCCAAAGGGTTTTCGAGACCATGGGCCTCATTAGGACCCTGGCACTAAGTGTTTAACGGTGCCGTAAAAGGCTGCGGCGCCATTAAACACTTAGCGCCTTACTACGAGGTCCCTTTGCAGGACCCGACCTGAACCGCTGGTCTAGACCAACCGTGAAAGTAGGGACCCGCAAAGGGACCTTGGTGCTAAGTACGGTACCGCAATTTGCGGTACCGTACTTAGCGCCTTCCCCATTCCCATAGAGCCCTATGGGGCGAAAATGGGAATGGGGAAGGGGCATGGTTCAATGGGGAATTACCGCCCCGCCAACCTTGGAATGGGGGGATGATTCCCCATTGAACAATGGCGGACCCGTTACAACACCGGCACCAACCATGGTGCTAATAGCGCCATGGTTTAGCGCCAGTGTTGTAATGAGGCCCCATATATAAAATGTACAGTTGGGTTATAAAAGCCTAATTCAAGCTTCAGAACTTTAGAATTAAAATAATAATATTAGATTACCCGGATCAACATTACCCTGAATCGTGCGTCTAGAAAGCTGCTAGTCTCCTCTACGTTCATTCCCTGCTCGGACCCTCAATGGCATGTATCTGCTCACCAAGAGTTCAGGATACTTTATGCAGTGCCAACCATTCCGCTGGGCATACTATAGATCTGAAATCGGCCTTATCATAATGACAGGACTTCTTGCATCTAGATCTGCCATTATCCGTTTGCAGTGGCATTGCCTTTGATCCAATGACCTCCCACTACCTAACATTTTTCTTTTCCCGATACATTAGAATGGGTCCTGTATAAAAACAAGTAAAGCAAACATTGACGTTCCAGTCTTTCTAGTTGCCCGAATAGCAACATTTTGCTTTCTCCTGTTTATTATTATGGTTCAATGTTAAAGTACAATTAAATACAAAGAACGTGTTAATAATCGGCATATTGGTCAAGGATATGCTTTTGCAAGTATGACCATTTGCTTAGCTTATTATGACATACACTTTAAATGAATAACAATGTGAATACAATCTGAATGTGCTGCATGTTGAAAGACAAATTTAATGACACCGTATATGGCTTTTAATTCAGTGAATAGCACACTGGAAAAATCAACTGTACTTGTAGAGCAAATTTTGCTCTTCCCCATGCGCAACAAAGGCAACACCCTAGACTTCGTCTTCACATCATCCCCCTGCATCACCTGTGCAGACACAATCCCACTTGACTGGTCTGACCCCACCGCCATCCCATTATCCGTCACCCACTCAACTATAGCACAAAAGGTCTGGCTAAACACCCCCTCACTCAACGCCACTCATTTAAAACCTTCCCGGTCAATGAGCTGGAAGCAGACTTTGCAGACTACCCCAGCACGGGGAGCGCCTCAGGCCTCCTGGAATGATTCAGCAACTCTGCCATGAAATTGGTGGACACTCATGCCCCCCTAAAATCCATCCGGCCAAAGACCAAACGATCGGCCCCAGGGTACACACCCGAGCTAGCCTCCAGCGAACGCTCAATCAGACCCTTAGAGAAACGCTGGCACAAAAAAACATAACTCAGGAGACCTCGCCAACCTCAAATCTCTCCGTGCAAACCGTAGCATGATGATTACCGAGGCCAAAGTAGCTTACAACTCCACTACCATTGCAGCAACCTCCAACAGGAGCTAAGACCTCTTTGAAGTAGTAACGCATTTTACCAAACTCTCACACAACCTCGTGGTACCAGAAACTCAGGAAAAATGCGATGGAATAAAAACATGTTTTATTGAAAAACAGACACAATCCAAGAGATCATCTGATCAACCTATCATAGCATTGGCATCCCCTGCACCTCAGCACACACACTGGCCCTCTGGACAGAGTTCTCTCCTCTCTTTCTCCCTGATCTCCTAAAAATGATTGCCTCCTTCAAACCTACTTCTTACATTGATGATATAATTATGAACCCCATCATTAAACAATTGATGGGCCCGACACTCAATGTGCTCCTCAACATCATTATTGGTTCCCTTACAGAAGGATCATTCCTTGACACCCTCAAAACTGGTCTCTTATGACCTCTTTTGAAAAAAAACAACCCTAGATCCAGACGACATAGCCAACTACCTCTCGTCAATTGGCAAAATCTTAGAAAAAATAGTTACTACACAACTACTCACCAGAATCGAACAGCTCCACCTCCTAAATGACTATCAGTCAGGGTTCTGCTCCAAGTATAGCAGCAAGAGCAGCCACCTCTTATCTGGTGGATGATGCCCTCCAAATCAATGATACGGGCGAATCAGGCCTCGTCGTCCTCATTGACCTCTCGACCGCATTCAATACCATCGACCGCTGCATCCTTCTCTCCTTCCTTGCTGACAGGATAGGATTCTCTGGCACTGTCCTGAATTGGTTTACCTCCTACATCTAAGGCAGACACCAGGCAGCTCAAATTAACTTCTTGTGTTCTAACTGGCTCCAGGTCTCCTGCTGCGTTCCCCAAGGCTTGATCCTCTCACCAATCCATTGTAACCTTTACATTGAGTCTTTTGAAACTCTACTCAAAGATTCCAACATAGCCATCCACCAATATGCGGATGATACTAAGTTGTACATGAGAGTAAATAGCATGCAGGACAGCATTTGTCTCTGTAATTACCTAGCCATCATCCAGTCCTAGATGTCGACTGCCTACCACAAACTAAACACATCCAAGACTGAATTGGTCCTCATCGGTCCGCCTGCGCCTAAAAGGGTTTGATCCACAACTCTCAGACTGAGCAAAATCCTTAGGCTTCACCATTGACAGTAGCTTATCTTTCCAGAAACATACAGCCAAGAAGGGTCAAATAGCTTGGCTCAGAATCTCTACCCTTCAAAAAATCAAATCCTTCATCCCGCTGCAGGACCTCCAGACCATAGGGCAGGCCCTTGTGGTCTCGCACATCGAGGGGGGAAATGCTCGCTGACAGGTCTCCCAGCTGCCCACTTGGCTCCCCCAAAAGCAGTCCACCATGTTGCAGCATATCTTATAACAGGAGTACGAAATTACCAAATTACCCCCATCCTACACAAAATACATTGGGCTTAATTATAAGTATGGCGGTAAGGCAACAACGGTGCCAGTAGCGCTACCGGCACCGTTGCTACCGTACCGCCATATTACAAGCTGGGCTTGTGGGTGCCTGTCAGCCTGCCAGGTCTGACCTGGCGGGCAGTGCGGCACCCACAAGCACAGCAAGTCGGATGCACCATTGTAAACGGTGCCAGTGCATCTGACGTCCCCATTCCCATTGAGCCCTAAGGGGATGTACCGGGTCCGGCTGGTCCAGAATATCCCAGTAATTGCCCATTTGTGGGTGCCGGACCCAGATGCGTGTTTGGAGGTAGCCATGCTGACTACCTCCAAACTCGTAATGAGGCCCATTGGCTTCCACTTCAAGCCGGGATACTGTTCAAGTCTGCATGTATCATCAACAAAGCAATCACGAGTAGCACACCAGCGTACCTCATGGCTACTCTCCACAAATCTGGTGGCACATGCTTCTCATGCAGCAAATCAAACTGTCTTGAATCACAACTCGTCCGCAAAGAGATGACCCGCAACCAATCCTTCACTCTTCATGCACCCACTCTCTGGAACTCGATTCAGGTGTTGCCTCAGACTGCCCCCACAATTCTCCAATTCCGCAAATCTCTCAAAACATGGCTCTTTCAGCAACACCTGACGAAGGACTAATTACAATGGATGCACATACCAACACACAGACCTCACAGTACTGCACTACTGTTAAAATGGTGGCTACCCACACTGTAGAGCGCTCTGCAGCTCTCGAGCTAGGTCAGCACTTAAATAATAAAAATTAAAATAAAATAAAAACTTATAAAGCAGTAGGGTAGGCCAGAGGCCACACTTGTGTGTGTGTGTGTGTGTGAGTGTGTGTGTCTGCAAACAACTGTAATACATGCATTATCTTAATTTGGAAGCTGATCATAGAGCCTTACTTTACACACTTTTTAAGTCCCATTTGAATCCCCTAATTCAGCTGCAACACTTCCCCCACAAGTACACCATTTGTGGTAGTTCTGATAGGGCTTCCTCCATTGAAAGATGGGGTGGGAGCAAGCCTGATTCATTCGCATATGGTCTTTGCCCTCCTGTAATGGCACGGTCTGGAGGGTATCCAAGAGCAATGCCAGTATGTATGCGCCATTAAAAATCTTCCAGGCTTCAGTTTACAATGTTGCTAATGTCACACCGAGTAGGGCCAGTATTCCCAAATGTGAATCCTGAGTCTGCTGTACCCAGAGATCCAAGTTACACCTCACTGACGGAAATAGGGTCTGTGTCCCCAGATTCTAATATGACACAGGATTGGACTTACTTAATGCATCTGTACTAGTGTACTGTACTGACATTTAAAATGGGAAACTATACCATAAAGCTACACTGGGTAAGAACATCCAGATAGCCAATGTAGGTGTCTTTCCATCTCATATGGATTTCATTCTGAATAATACCCATAGGTTTTTAAGAACTAAGCCCCATCTTGATCAACTACACCTGAGGGCAAGTACATCTCAATGGTATGAGTACTGCTATTGTTCTGCGCATTCACGCCCTCGCCGGATGAGTTTTTCAGAGAATAGGGTTCATTTTATCATATGTTGTTGCCTCAGTTACAGGTAGATTAGAAGATGGTGAGTAATTCCATTACTTTTAGATAGGCAATGCTCTGATTATAAAGAGGATGAAACATGTTTGTTGTCCCTGGTTGACCAGGGCTTCTATTTCGACTAACCACATATATCAAAGTAGCCCTACGGATTAGGTGCAGGGCTCTCAAGTTGAGGGTACACACGGGTGGACAGAGTCCCTCCACTTTTTTCAGGAGTCACCCCACTTTTTCAGAGGACACACTGATATGTTACTTTCTGGTGAAGCCACATTCAATTGGTATGTTAATGAGTCCCCCCACTTTGTTTTTTAGAACTTAAAGTACCTCCCTGTTGCCAAGGACGCGATAGCTCGTCCTTGGCACTTAAGGGGTTAATGAAAGCGAAAACGTTAGAAGGCATTGTATGGCGATATGCCAAAATCACCAAAAAAAGGCCTTGGCACTGGGGGGAAAACCCATGGCAGTTATTAAAATTAGATGTTAAACACTGGACGCACACATCACATCATTTTTATGACATTCATGTCGAGGTAAACAGCACTATCCTGCAGGGTGCCATCAAGTTCTTTGGATGTTGCAGATCCGGGGTAATTGGGCACTCTCAATTAAGGCCAGCTCACCTCGTTTATTTGTCCTGTGTATTGCTTTTATTGTAAGGCTGTACTGTAAGTTGATCACTGCTGGTATGACTGCTGTGCTGCGGTGCCCTTAGACCTTTCTGCCATGTTTGACAATGCAGACTGACTCTAACTTTAAAAATGGACATGCGGAAAAGGAGAGTTTGAAAATGCAGTGTTTCAGTATACTTTGTGTTACTCGTATTGCAGTTGCAGAAATGTAAGTTTGAGTTTTTAGATGTTTCTTTTCTTTGCTTTTTTTATTTTATTACTGCCTTGTCTAAGCCGGTCAAGCGGCACAGCAGTAGAGGCTTTGACATCCGTGCAGAGCTTGCTAACGCAGGTTCGAATCCCGGCAGGGCCAAACTCAGCCTTTCATCCTTCCGAGGTCGATAAATGAGCACCACACACCGTGGGTAATAATAAGCAGCGCTCAGATACCTGAGGGTTCGTAGCCCTATATAAATGCCTAATTATTATTATTATCTAATTATATGCTGTGTGCCCAACGTGATTCTATTCACCTTCCAATAATGTGAGTCTTGTTGACAAGTTTCCTTTCCCTTTTTTTTTAGCTAATCTGGCAGTAGTGGAGGGGTGTGAGCCTGCATAACCCCCTCTCCCCTTCTTCCTTTATGTTTTTGTTCCCTGTTTCCCTGTTCCTTTTTATTTTTGGTGATATCTGCCTTTTCCTTTTGCTACTAGGTACCCCATTATGATTGCCCTGTCACCCCATTCTTTTCACTCCTAGTTTGTTTTTCCCCACTGTGTTGTTTTGTGTTTTTTTACTTTTGGCATCATTTCATTTTTCAAACTTTTCGTTTTTCAAAACTTTATTTTCAAACTTAAACCTTAAACAATATATACATGCCGCAATGTTATTTGTTTTTTTTAAAAAACCTCAATAGCAAAAGACAGGTTACATTCTAATTGTATCTTTTGGAAATGCGCCTGTGTCTTTGGTCTACTTTCCTCAGGTTGCAGCCATATTGCCAGGGTTTGCTGGACTGGTGCCTACATAGCACAAATGAGGGCAGACAGGCGGTCCTTGGTCGAGGGGGCTCATGCAAACCTCACAGTAAATCCCCCCGCTTCTTTCTAGCAGATATCATGCGCGTGTGCAGTAGTTGACTACAAGGTGCAGCAGGTGTCTGGCTTGTAGCAGGGTCTCCACAGCTGCTGCCCCCAGCTGGATCCGGAGCAGTTAAGGCCAAAAAACACAGGCAGTGCACTATGGGCCGGCTAACACGTCACCAAAAATGACATTTGAGTAAACTGTCAACAATGAACTTGCCTCTTTGGCAGAACAGAATCGTTCGATTTTTGGAAATGTCATGCAAGACACCAGGATCGCATGTTGCGCACCACCTCCTGCACAGCCAATAGGATGGCATGAATTGTTGCTATGCTTTCCAACTTCCCACAGATGGAGATTCGTAAAACAGTGGGGTACCCCAAACATTTCTAAAAATGAATTGCAAGTGTTGTTTCTCTTTTCCTAAACACATTGAACACGTATGCATGTCTGTTTCCCAACACTAATGAGTCTGACAGGGACGTCATTTCACAAAAATGACAGGGGTAGCGGAAGTGACATCACACGACCCTTGACCTCTGATGACATCACAGGCAGTGAAGTAATTTGACCCCACCTCAAGTGACATCATGGGAAGCGATAGAACATGACCTTGCACCCGTTTAATTAGTCTGGCAATTAGTCTAGCAATTATTGTATAGATTTCCAGAAAGACACATTATTTGTTATTCCTATTATTTCTTACTTAAGGTAACTGCTCAAAGTGTTACACTTTTGGAACCTTCTGTTTTCTTAAGAGGCCTCCACATAAATCCTAGCCACCCCAGAAAAGAAGAACTATACTTGACACAGCCCAGGAGCTTCAATGTAAAAAAAATAAAAAAAATACTTTCTTTTTTAAAATTTATTTATTTATTTATTTTTTAGGGGTCACACGGGAGACCACAGGGGTAGCAAGGAAAATCTCAGAGGTCGCAGTTGCGACCCCTGGCGGCCCCCAAATGACGTCCCTGGAGTCTGAGGGGACATCTCCCATCCAGGTTCCCAAGTGACATGTTTCTGTACTGGAGTCAGAGGAGAAATGCACGCCTCTTGGAAATATCATGTAAAACTGCGGAAGTGCCGCCTCCCATGAGGTCTTCTGGCCAGAACCTGCAAAGGAGAAACTACAGAACACTCAGGCAAGGCAGCCCAAATCAAATCTATCAGCAATCAGAGTGCACTTGTCAATGACAATTTGAATGAACTGTGTTAAGAAATAACATATAGAACATGCCCAATAGGAATGACGTGTGCTTCTTATGTTATGAAACTAATAAAATATATTTAAAAAAAAAATGAAGGAATTGTGCTAAGTACTAAATATGCAATCAACAAAAAAAGATTGAAACCCAAAAAGCAGACTACATAATTGGCGCAATGTATCTGATCTCGACTGTTTCATTCTTCCAGGCCAGCTAGTCAGGGGGAAGGAGGCTCATTCAGGTGCATTCATTGGTGATCAGAACCACGTGACATGGGGGTTGCCAACAGTTGGCTAGGTTTCTAGGACAGAATTCTGTTACCAAATGAGATGTCCTCGAGCATGTGTGAGAATTGTCTCTTAAATCGAGTTACCATTTTAACCCAGCCCAGTTGAACAGACATACATGCTTGACAGGTCCGCAGATGAGATTTTAAAGTGGGAGTATCTTACTCTGGTTTTGAAGATGAAAGTAACATGCTTTTTTAGAGAGTGGACATGCAACTGCCATTCCCATGTTGGCGGTGAACACCTATATTTCCACACTTTAACAGACCTCTTTGCACTTGGCAGTTTGTGGAAACTAAAAGACACATTTGTAGCTAAAAGGTCCTCTTGAGATCATGCAGAAATTCATGTTCCATTGCTCTCCTGGAAGATGTTCTGTGTCCTTTGCATCCTTTTCTTTTGCTGGAAGTATGTGTACCCCCCTCGCCCCCGCCCCCGCCCCCCATGTCTTTGTTGGCAGTATCTGTTTGTATTTAGGGACTAGAAGCAGCCAGTGTGACGTTTGTGGGACTGCAGGTCTGTCGTTAGCTTCCCCACTGATGTGCCAGTGTGTACCAAAGGGAGAACAGCCGTGTCAGCTTTTCAGAAATCTCATATTAAGTCCCAACCCATTCCTCTCCGATCCATCCCACTGATTCCCTGTCGCTGGACTGAAGTCTGCACGGTGCAGGTGCTAATGTCATGTCCACGAGCCAAGCCAAGAAAGCGCCCGCATAAAACATGGGACGGAATATTTTGCAAAGCACACTAACATTTCTACCAACCAGAGCTAGTTCATTCTATTTGTCAATACAATGAAAATAAATCTGAAATGCAGTTAAAGTATCCACGTATAGATAGTAGTAACATTGTATCTTCGGTTACGGGGAAACTGCTGTCTGGTATCTGTGTGGGTCCTGTATTTTAATCAGTGGTAATGGGCGTGAAGGGCGAAGGCTGGAGGCGTGAAGGGCGTGAACCTGTGGAGCGTAAATGTATGTGCCTAATAAATAAATGACTGGGTGCAGAGATGGAGCCCAAACCAAGCCATGAAGGTCCAGGGGGTTCTCCCCCCCAAGACAATATTTAAAATAATGAATTAAAATGGTGCATTTTACAGCACTTTCTATAACAAAATCAAAAGATGCACTTTGCCCAGAACATACGCTAGTATATAAAATATTTTAATGCTGGCTATGCCCATACATGTCCATGCATTCTGCACCAATATATGTTAGCGTTACCTTATAAAGACTCCCAGCCAGTAAAAAATCCGTTGCCACAGAAAGAAAGTATATCCAGCTGGCTAGACCGGCCTACATTGTTTGTCTGCTTTGCCCTTGATGCACAGTTAAGAGGCAGAGCAACTGTGTATCAAGGATAAAGCAAAGTCATATCTTAGTGTGTGAATAGACTGGCCTGCATTCAATGTAGGACAGTCTAGCCAGTTAATTACCAGAGCTCTCAACTGACCCACGACCTACAGGTTTGACCCGCAAAAAAACAATTGCCCGAGGCCACAAACATGACAAAAACCCTTGAGCAGGGCAGCCTGAGAAAAACTGTTGTCACTTCCTAAAGTGATGACTGTTTCATCTCTGTACAATGGCTTTACTGAGATCTGCTTCTACCTGTCATAGAACAAACACATCATTGGTTTCAATCTTAGAGCCCAGTTCACAGAGCCTTTTCCTATGGGATTGCGCTAATTATAAAACGCTTCTGTGAATCAGGGCCTTAATGTGATCATTTCCACAAAGAAAGAACATGTTGAGAGACACAAAGTTATTAGAAAAGGGAAATTATTGAATTGCGCCAACATTGTAAACTGGCTCTCTTAGCATTTTACAATGTTCAATTCTAATGATTACTTTCAGTACATATTGTAGTCATAATAAGAATTGTACCCTTGTCTTACAGAGCAACGTATATTTTCAAAACATCCAATAGCCGTATAAATTATGGATGGAAGGTTATCAATCTGAGATGGACAGTCTGGTTCACGCTTATTGCACTCTTTCAATATACCCCTTTAGGAAAAAGGAGGAGGCAAATAGCACCAATAATGGTTCCCGGCTGATTTTCCAAAATTCATAGAGGATATTGGGAACCTAAGAAGGACTACAGATCTATATATTTGATTAATTTGTCAGTGATTCAAATTATTGCATTCTAGACTCACTAAGGGCCTGATTCAAGGAAAAGTGTGCAATATTACTGCAATTTCCGCACGCCAAGAACGACACTGCTGAGCCTTCGTGCTGAATAGAAAATGCGTGCCCACGCATTCATGGAATTTACTGCGCAAACTAACTCTATTCGAAAGTTACGCCCAGAACTCCACTGGCATGCCCCCATGCAAAACTTAAACAGCCAGAACAGCTATATTTGCATGCTCACCCTGGTGCGAATACACGCACCCTTCAAACAGTGTGTGGGGTCTCCCACAAGCAGGCCTGCATCTTGGGGACCCTGTGCAGGGTCCCCTGTAACTGTTGCCGGCACCCTGACGACATGTGTATGACACTTCGTAACTCGGATAAACTCATAAAATCTGCAAGCAAACCCCTGAAAACTGTTCCTGCATCCTGCCACACTGCGTACGGGCATCCCTAAGTTAGATCATAACCCTGTCTGCGTGCATGCACCCCTAAATCAACATGCAATCCCACCTCTGTGCAGTGATTCCGATGTGCAAGTGTCTGTACGCCAACCTTCGGGTGGCGTAGAGATCAAGGGATTTCCCTGGCCATTTCTTTGCCGAGAAGCTGCGCGGGTGGTTCCATGAATACGTGTAGTTTGGTGCAATTGTGGGTATGCGAGGGACTGCCTGCGGGCGATCCCTCATAACGCCCACTTTTTCACATGTTCTTCCCCATTTTCTGTGTTCTGCCCCCTTCCCAGTCCACTGTGCAAGCCACGCCCACACTCTGCATGGAGTCTCGCACAAGGCGCTCGGCCACTCGCAGAGCCGTGCCGAGCCTACACGAACTCCACGCAAGTCCCAGAAAAGTCCTGCGCACTCGGTTCCATGAATCGACGAGCAGGGTTTTGCATGCAGTTTGACACACAAGTCCCCTGTTTCCCACACAAATAATTGAATGAATCGGACCCTAAGTACTAAATGGCTACTGGGCTTGGGGTCTCATTTTATTTTTCCAACACTCACCCTAACATTAAAGTGTTTGTAACCTTGAACCATAGACACCCATTTGACAGCCTAAAGATTTTATTATGAGGATATAACGGCTACAAGTCTGTCACTCTATTGGGTTCAGAGGGATAATGTTTTCTATCCCATTTGAGGAGAGCCTGTCTGGGTTTGGTTACCGCTGCAGCCATTGTACAAGAGAAGAGGCTAGGTCTCTGGTTAAGGATGTGCCTTCCCAGGGCACTGCTATACCTTTGATACAAATTACAGCTATGTCACCAATTATTGGGAATTGCAAAGATCTGGTGTAAAGTCATTCACATAGGAATGTTTAGGAAAGAAGATTGATAAGAACAGTGCAGTCCCACCCCCCTACTGCCTGTATGTTGGAAGCCTGAAACTGCACCATGCTTGACACCAGTAGGTATGACCGTACTGCAACAAGTGTTCGAGGAAAGATACCCATTGATAAGGCCATAGCAGATGTATGCTCGAAGAGATGACAATCTCCTAGAAGAGGTCCCCAAAGGAATATGAAAACGAGAGAAAAAGAAGCTTGTGACATCACAAGTATTAAGAGTGGTGCGCTAAGAAGATAAGATGAAGAAGATGATTGGACCCTAGAGAAACAGATGTTGAAGTAAAGAATGGAGTTAACTTTCATATGAGGAAAGAAGAATGCACGTGTGAAGAGCACTGCAGAATATACAAGCCGATCAATGAATGTACAGATTATTTGCTGTAAGAGTTATTCTGCATCCCATCCTTTGCATGACATGTTACTGATTGAGGACTTTTTGTTCAATAGTCCAGGTGAACAGCTTATGTTCAAAAGTCCAGGTGAACAGCTTCATCTAGCATTTTCTTTTCTGGCAGCGCTTTCTATTGCTAATACTTTGAGAGTGAAACATTAACATGATTGGGAAAGGGGTTATATTCCCTCTAGTTGGTGCAGTGCCATGGTAGTCCCAATTCACAAGAAGGGTAATTGGAACGTAACCAAATTACATTGTCTAATCTACCATTTTGATGCAACATGAAACCATTTTGAGAGATTGGTTCACTCCAGATAGGAAAATGGGTGCACGATAAGAGCATTTTATCTAGTAACCAGGGGGGGGTTCAGGGATTGCATTGGCACTATATGTAAAGCATGCAGCCAATATATTGGCAAAGAAATATTACTTTTTGCACATATCACCCATCTGCATGGCTTTCATGGATGTCTCCTCGGCATTCGACATGGTCAATCGGTCAAGGCTTTGGGGGATTCAGAGGGCCATGAAGATCCTCAGTCATTTTCCGACAATCTGTATGCTCCTACACCAGGACATGTTAGCGTGTGTTAGGTTTGGCATGGGGAGTGGGGGTGTACAGGACAATTTTCCGGTCACCAAGGGTGTGTGTTGTTCCCCCTCCTGTTGAACCTGTAAACCAATTACTTGGAAAAGGTGCTGGTGGACAGGCCCTTTCATGCTCTGTCTGCATGGGACTACCATGTCATCTACTTAGCTACGCTGATGGCACAGACCTTATAGCCAAGACCACAGGGGTCCTGCATGCGCTAAAGGCCAGTGTGGGTTATTTAAGTGAGGTCAAAACCTTCCCATAAACTGTGGAAAATCAAGCGTCTAGTTATTAATGGGAAAAAGGGAGATCCCACTCCTCCAGTCTTAACGCAGTTAGGTATTAACAGGTTCAACAGTAAAAGTTCAAACCTCACAAGCAATTCATAGCCAGGGCACAGGAGAACAGAGAGAGACCCTGCAGCGCTAAATAGGAATGGACAGTAGTCGAAGTGAGCGGGAACGGTAGGGAGCAGAGTTTTTACTGTTAACAGGTCCACTAGTTGTTGCAACCACTTTCTCCGTTCCAGGACTATTCTTTGTGAAGTTAAAGCACACTTCTCAACTTTACCACCCACTAGCAGCTAAACTGAAAGCTGTTGCAACACAATTGGCTGTCAACCAGCATGACTCTACCATTGCCAAATGTGTTGCACGTTGCTCTTCTCCTGGCTACCCTGTTCCCCACTGGGGTCACAGTTGCACTACCTATTTTGGTACACTTCTACCACTGGGAACAGACCCGAGAGCACATCCTTTAGTGCCATGGCTTCATAACATTTGCCACAATGTCATTGGTGCAACAATCTGATTTCATCACAACCAGCACTGATTGTTGGAAATGATAGCAGAAGAGTGACCTTGATGTCACGTTGATGTTTCCATAGTTATGGGGGGGCAGGTCTAGGGAAGGGAAGTGACGCTGGGGGGAAAGGAGATGACAGGTGGTGGGAGGAGGGATTGGGCTGTGTTACGCTGCAAGTTTATAAATGAAGACGTGTGCTGCAGTCGTCCATGTCTGTGATTATTTCCACGTGTGCCACGTGCAGAGACCGATGCCCACCCACGCCACGACACTGGCAACAAGGCGGGTGCCCCCCCTGCAAGTCACACCTGCAGCAGAGAGCGAGTGAGGGCGGATGCAAGGCTGCATCATGGCCCATTGCTCACACGGCGACAAGTGAACACCTCAGCTGCACGCACCGTAGAACTTTCAGAACGTTGGAGTCCCTCCGGGAAGAGGCCGCTCCAGACTGCTGTCACAAATTGATTAATCAGCCCATTCCGGGCCGCGATAGTGAAAACAGAGGCTGTGGGGGCTCCGGCCAGCAGGCACAGGCCCCGGAAGAGGGGAGAAACAGCCTGTTACAAGGTAGGTCAAGGCAACAGGGCCACCTAAGGAGGGCTCAGAGCAAAGCCCCACCCCACAGGGACACAGTCACACAGATGGTGCTCGTGCCCTGAGAGGCGGCCATCTTGGGGAGATGAGAGTACAGAGACACATCCCTCAAACAGTGTGACACGTGGGGAGCTAAAAGCTCAGCAGGGAGTAGTGCTCGTCCCCAAGAGGCGGCCACACCCTGATTGACAAGGACCTAAGTAAGAAGTGACCAGGAGGTCAAGATGTCCAGTCAGGACAATGATCAAGGGGCACAAGCCCAGGGCCAAGGACAGGGCCCCCAGGTGGCAGACCAAGTCTCATATAGCCTGCCCGAGACACTGGCGGCTCAGATGCCATGGGTATTCGACGTCACCAACACCAGCAACAAGGGTCCCAGATGGAGCAAGTGGATCAGGGACTTTGACCTGTACATGGGCGCCACAGGGCCCATAGAAGATGATTGCCAAAAATGCCTATTAAAGATAGCCGTGGGATCTGCTACCAGGGACATCATCGACGATATGCTTCCCGAGTCCATTGGCTCTATTGAAAAGCTGAAAGATGCACTGGCAGCATATTTCACACGTCACACCAACGTGAACTATGAAAGACAACTGTTCTACAGCACCAAACAACAGAAAGGTGAGACTATGGACGCCTACGTCATGCGGCTGCACAACAAGATGAAGCATTGTGACTTCGCAAACTATTCCAACACCGAAGCACTAAGGTCCCAAACCATAGCTGGGTGTGAATCTCAGCCATTCAGATGGAAATTACTTCAAAAACAACGCATCCTGGATGAGATACTCGCGCTGTCCCGCGCTGAACGAGCCATAGTCTCTCAGGTCGAGAGCTTCAATATTCCCGCAACAGGGGAAAGCATCCACAAACTACAACCCAAAAGAACGTCAGAGGAACTGTTTTGCTATAAGTGCGGGTTTGAATACCCCCATGAAGGGACTTGCCCTGCTATCAGTCAACGGTGTGCCACATGTGGTGAAGAGGGCCACTTCAAGTCAGTGTGAAGACTCTTCAGAGATAGAGGAAAAGATCATGCAAATGAAATACCACCCAGATACAAGACAAGACCCCAACCCTCCTCAGAGAATCACCCGGGTACCTCATCTGAAGGACCATCCACTCAGGCCAACCCTGACTTCCGTGAACAAGACTCAGGGGACGACAAACAGAGAAGAGAGAGGAGAGACAGAAGAAGATATGTAATGAGAGCGAGACCGGAGCGACGGTCAAGGCGGCACGAACGCTACTTAGTAGAGCAATCACCATCTAACTCAGACCCCAGCTCCTCGGGAAGCGATCAGAAAAAGAAGGCATACGTCTATGCTCTGGGAAATCCCACTGGCACAGCACACAGTCCCACTCTGATTATCAAACTAAATGAACAACCCACTGAATTCCTGATTGACACGGGTGCCACTGTGAACGTCATCAGTGAAGCAGTTTTCAAGGAACTTCCTGCAAGATCGAAGCTGAGCCCCGCCATCATAGACATCTATGCTTATGGCACCAAGGCACCCCCCAAGTGTCTAGGACAATTCGAGGGCACATGTCCATACAAAGGACATGAGAAAAGAATACCTGTTCATGTGCTGGCAACCAAAACGCATAGTGGTTGTATGCTAGGTTTTAAAGCAGCAGTCGACATGGGACTCATCCACATTCTATATAACATTATGGTCCACAAGTACATCGACCCCGTGGAAATTATCTCAAATCTATATCCCTGCATCTTCCGGGGCATCAGAAAACTGAAGAATAGACCTATTAAACTACACATAGATGAGTCCACATGCCCGGTGGCCCAACACTACCCATGAATTCCGATTAACATCCAAAAAAGAAAGTGGAGGATGAACTACACAAACTGCTCGAGCAAGACATCATTAAGCCAGCCACTGGCCCCACCACCTGGGTGTCACTGATAGTGCCAGTCCCGAAGAAAGGTTCCGAAGCGATCAGGCTCTGCATGGACATGAGACACCTGAACCAAGCCATCCAGAGGGAGAGACACCTGGCCCCACGCATCACTGATATGATACACCTCCTGAACGGGGCCAAAGTATTCTCGAACTGGACTTACAGAAAGGCTATCACCAACTGGTGTTGAGTACCAAAAGCCATAACATAACCACATTTGTGACACATCAGAGACTTTTCCGCTACAAAAGGGTAAGTTTTGGGGTATCCTTGGCCGCAAAAATATTTCAGGCCGATGTACGCAATGTCATCAAGCATATACCCAGCTGCCTTAATTATAGCAATGATATTGTGGTCTTTGGCACCGATGTCAGCAAACACGATGAGGCCCTCATGAAAGTGTGCAAAGCCATGGAAGCCGCCAACCTCACACTCAATTGGGACAAATGTGAATTCCGCAAGAGCACGCTGAAATTCTTTGGACACATCTTTTCAAAAACAGGCATGTCCCGGACACTGATAAGGTGGCGGCACTAAATGACACAGCACCCCTGGCCAATGTCTCGGAATTACGATCATTCCTAGGGCTTGCGAGCTACTGCACCCGATACATCAAAGACTTTGCAACAGTAAGCGAGCCCCTGAGGCTGTTAACCAGACAAGATGCCACCTTTCAATGGACAGACAAGTGTCAAAGGGCATTTGAAGCTATCAGGAAAAGGGTCGCCAAGGCCGAGAACATGTCGTACTATGACCCAGATCATCAGACAGAGCTGACGGTGGACACCAGCCCAGTAGAGCTAGGGGCCATACTGGCACAGGTGGACCCATGTGATACCTCGCAAACGAACATCATCGCATATGCCAGCCGAAGCCTATCGACTACGGAGCAAGCATACTCCCAGGCAGAGAAGGAGGGCCTCGCCGTAGTCTGGGCCTGCAAACATTTCCATCTCTTCCTGTACAGCAAACCGTTCCGGGTGGTCACGGACAGCCAAGCGCTGCTGTTTCTGTATGGGAATCCCCAGGCCAAAATGCCACCTCGAATAGCACGCGGGGGGTTACGGCTACAAGACTATGCCTTTGAAATTGTGCACTGACCGGGAAAAGGAAACAACCAAGTGGACTTCTTATCTAGAAGACCCCGGGAGGGCTGCGCACCAGGACCCTCAGTGGCGGACAGGTATCTTAGGTATCTAATACACCAATCCACCCCAGCTTCGATAGACATTGAGATGGTAGCCCGTGAAACCAAAAGTGACCTGGCATGCCAGATAATCTGCGAGGGTCTTCAGTCGGGCAGGAGGAGAAGAGCCTGAGAGAAAGGAAGAGCAGCAGGGGACATGGTGCACGCCGACGTGGAACGACTGCTGCAGGTACGAGATGAACTAGCACTATCCGACGATTACCTTCTGATTGAAGACCGTAAACTAGTAATCCCTTTAGCCCTGCGAGCCAGGATCATTGAGATGGCTCATGAGAATCACAGGGGGATGGCATCAACCAAACGCATGCTGCGCCAGAAAGTCTGGTTTCCCAATCTAGACTCCATGGTAGACGAGGCCCTGAAGGCCTGCCCCACCTGTAGCCTCATCACACCCAGAACCATTGAGGATGTCAGAACTCCCTCAAGGAGTATGGGAAGCCGTGGCGGCCGACTTCTTCGGGCCTATCGAAGGAGGAAAGTATGTGCTGGCGGTCATGGACGAGTACTCTTGATATCCTGAGACCCAACTTATTTCCTTGACCGCCGCCCACCACGTCATACCCACCCTGGACCACATCTTCTCTGCCTATGGTGTCCCGAGTGTACTCAAGACTGATAATGGGCCCCAACAGCTCACCCAGTTCGCAACCTACCTAGGTTTCCATCATCACAAGATAACTCCGCTGTGGCCTGAAGCCAACGGGATGATAGAGCGATTTATGGCAAAGCTGAAATGCGTGCTCCAGATGGCCAAAGTGACAGGGCAGCCCTACGAACAATTGCTGAACCAGCTCATGAGAGACTATCGCAACATGCCTCGTAGCACCACTGGACGAACACCCTCGGAAGCTAGGTTTGGGTGAAATGTCCAGACCCGAATTCCTCAAGCTCCGCCACAAGAACCGGTAGCCAACCTTGATCGGGAACTACGAGAGCGAGATGAGGCCACCAAGGAACGGATGAAGGACTATGCTGACCGAAGGCGAAGGGCCTGGCCACCACAGATAGAGGTAGGAGACGTTGTGGCCGTACACCAGACACAAACCCACAAGCACACCCCCATCTTTCAAGCAGAACCACTGCTGGTCACCCAAAAGAAGGGGTCCATGATTACGGCTGAGGGCTCTGGAGGTCCTATTACAAGGAACTCCTCACATTTCAAGAACATTCCTACACTGGGAACACATCAGCTCATTGGGCGCGTAGTCATCCCCATTGATTATGCCTCAGATGACCCCTATCAAGGGGATCACGGAGACACAGATGACTCCAACCTTGAGGGTCCCATGGAAGGTGAAGTCAGTGGGAAAACCCCAGAACGGGTAAGCTCACGCCCGCACCGAGTTCGGAACAAGCCACGCCGCTGGATTGAAGAAATGGGCTAGGAGGCCCGCCGCAGATGTTCGCCTGTTGTGGACATCCTGGCAACTGTTTCAAAAGGGGGGAGATGTCACGTTGATGTTTTCATAGTTATGGGGGGCTGGTCTAGGGAAGGGAAGTGACGTTGGGGGGAAAGGAGATGATGGGTGGTGGGAGGAGGGTTTGGGTTGTGTTACACTGGTAGTTAATAAATGAAGACTTGTGCTGCAGTCCTCCGTGTCTGTGATTATTTCCAAGTGCGCCGCGTGCAGAAATCAAGGCCTACCCACACCACGATACTTGGCTGGTGGCAACAATCCAGTGAGGCCAATAGAGGGTGCTAGAGAGCCATCCAAGATGGCGGCTTTCCTGTGAGCTCCGTGTAGCTCCCCAACGATCCTGAAAATAGCGTGCTTCCGAGGTGACTAGTCGAGCTGCTGTGAACACCCAGCGAGAGCTAAGGCGTTTCTGTGCACAACTCTGGAACGAGCTCGGCTGTCCCATGAGTTTTTGCCCACAAACAACAGCCCGAGAAAGGTCCCACCCCCCTTCCGCCATCTTGGTGGCAGCGCAACCATGGCGAAGCCAAGGCAGGGCAGTCATAAGGGAGGTGGCAGTGTCCGGCTGTAACAACAAAAGGCACCGACTGTACCACAGAGGCGTTAGACGGAGCAGAGAAGTCACAAGGCAGTGGTGTGCGGCGGTGGCCCCCCCGAGCTCCGGCCGTGCTGTGTCGAGACTCCTGGGAGACGGGGGAGGGGCCGATCGCTGAGAGGCCACGGAACTCAGAGAAGACCCAGAGGACAGCCGCGAATCAGCCAGAACGACAGAGGCCAATGACCAAACGCCAGCTGAAAGCCAGGTACGAGCACGATGAGCGCCCCCTTAATCGTCAGCACCCACGATAGGTAGGATTGGTCTCCCGGCTCTTCCGCGCGTCAACATAGCCTGCAGCCACAACGGCGCGGTGGGGCCTAGTGGCCACATACATAAAACAAGTACAGACAAGCCCTGCGACACCATCAACAGTGGAAGAGGCCAACTGAGATCCAGAGACCAGAGGGTACGGGTCAGGCACCGGGAACCCTGTGAATGAGTAGGTCTCTACGGATATATGCGTCACTCCATGGCGGGTTTCCAGTCAATTAAACAGTGCCCCGGATCGCAGCAGAAACACCCCACCACCGGCCGCTGACGGTGAAACCGCCCTGGAGCCCACGCGAGGTCACTGCTTCAGTTCTAGTCCATAAATGGCGTCGATCGCTGAGCCTGTCCCCACCAATTGCCCTAGTGTTCATCTAGAGGTTGGTGTTTCCGAGGGACGTTGGCGTTTCATCCACAGCCGCGACACCAAAGCCCTCACCGGCACCTCTCGGAGACAATAGAGGAGACAGAGGCGAAACCAAAATTTGTAGTGTGCGCGCCAAAGCAAGCTGTAAGAGATCCCCGGCAAGCTCGCCATGAACTCACCCAGCAGATTCTTGACTGGCCCTTCCAAACTCACTCTGTGTCGCCTTCTCAGCACTTCATCACCCTCTTCCATCGTGATCATGGGGAAAACTGATAGATCGCAACGAAAACTGAACTTTGAGAGCTGCTCCTCAGTCAAAGCGTCCTCTTCCAACAGCAGACCACAATCACCCAACTCAAGTCCGCCCAACGAAGATGAGGTGACACAAGACTTCAACATCAGCGAAATTCTGTTGGATCTCAAGGCAGGGATAGGTAGTCTGGGGAGCAAACTAGACTCGTTTTCCTCCAAAGTTGACCTACTCCAACATCGGTTGGATAAACATGCTGACAGACTCGACACTGTTGAACAGAGGGTTTCTGATGATGATGGGACGTCGGCCTTATCCTCCAGAGTGTCCCAACTGGAGGCCCAAATGGAGGCCATAATTGCCAAAAACGAGGACTTGGAAGGCCGCGCACGCCGTAATAACATAAGGATTGTCGGAATGAGAGAACACCAACCCGCCCTGAAAATGGAGGAATACGTGGAGAAAATTTGCACGGACCTGTTTGGTTCAGAAATCCTGTCTAAATGTTTTGTTGTCGAAAGAGCCCATAGGGTTCCTAATGCAAAACCCATTCCCGGAGCAAACCTCCGACCTATCATTGCGAAGCTACTCAATTATAAGAACCTGGACGCCATTCTCAGAGCAGCCAGAATCAAAGGAGAGCTCCAATACGATGATGATAAGATTCCGTTTTTCCCAGATTTCTCCCAAGCTGTCCAGGCGCAAAGATGTACTTTCACAGCCGTGAAACGAAGACTGCAAGAAAACCAGATCCAATATTCCATGCTTTTCCCGGCGAAACTTCGCCTTCAGCACGAAGGCAAAATGCAGTTCTTCAACACTCCAGACGAGATCAGCGAATACCTAGACCGAGACGGCTGCCGGCCCGCCCCAAACAACCACATCCCTCAGAGGGGTAACAGACCAAGGAGAGATCCACCGTAAACATAAGCTCCATAGTTGTCGCACCAGGTATGACGCCTCAACAACACTCATACAGCGGCTCTTTCACCACGGACCGTAATTTGCAACGAGAGTTGAGAGCCAGCCGCCTCTTGGAGGGCCACCGGCGCTCCTAGCACTGCTATGTTGTCTGTTCTGTTTGTAAGGGATTGTTCTCTGTGGGCCAGTTGGGGGTTGCCAACTCAACGGTGGGATTCCAGTTCAGCCGGGCCGCTACCTACATCTCACCCTTATTCTACAACAACTATCAGGTTCCTCGCTACTCCAATACAAGCCGGGCCCTCCGGCCACCTTCAGATTGCAAGAATCCAGTCAACACCTCCAGTCCTGATAAACCGGAGCTTAACTGACCATCCAGATGGCGGGATCAACACTTAAAATCGCCACCTGGAACATCCGTGGGAGTAACCATCCAGCAAAGACTAGGAGAATCCTCCATTATCTCAGACGTCACAAAATTAATATAGCTATATTACAAGAAACGCATCTCCTGCCTTCATTGGAACAACTCTGGGCTAAATCATGGGGCTGTCACAGGTATTTCTCATCATATTCTTCGTACGCCAGAGGTGTTGCAATCTTGATAGACAGGAAATCGAACTTTAGTCTCATCAACTCAGTGAAGGACTCCGAAGGAAGAGCTCTATTGGTGAGAGGGTTGTTCTCAGGGAAAGAGGGAGTAATAGTAAACTCATACGCACCAAATACCGATGGACCCAACAACTTTAACTGGGTCATGACTCAGCTGGGGATGTTCAACGCAACAACCATTATCTGGGGAGCGGCCCTTAACACGCCAATTGACCCCATTCTCGACAAATCCCATAATACAACGGGACACCCCTCTAAAGCCAGTGCCCAAGTCCGTGAGATTTGCCACACGTTTAAGTTAGCCGACACTTGGAGGCACCACAATCGAGACGCCAGAGAGCACACCTTTCACTCTGCTGTTCACAACACTAGTTCCCGGATCGATTACATTCTAGCATCTATCCACTGCCCTTTTGATTGGGGAGAAAGTCAAATCCTGCCGCGTTCCTTCTCTGACCATTCAATGGTCACACTAGAAGCCACTCTTCCAGGCACCACCAATCCTGGACTTCGGTGGAGATTCAAACCCGGAGCACTCACCGACACCTTCTTTGTGGATGAACTTCGCAAGGAAATAACATCCTTTATCAAAATAAATCAAAACTCGGTCGCCTCGGCCAGCACCATGTGGGAAACACTAAAATGCTTTGTACAAGGAGTCTGCCTGGCCAAAGAAAATGGCATATTAAAACAGATCCGGAAGGACTTGGCCAGTAGCGAACGATGCTTGAAAGAACTAGAAATGAGAGCCTCCACTACTCAAGACCCACATGTTCGGGCAGAAATAAAGAAAGAACTGCTGAAGTTTAAAGAAACAGCTGAACGAGAAATAAAGTTCACAAGCCGCAAGTATCAGGTCCGCCAATATGGGGAAGGCCAGAAACCAGGCACCTTGTTAGCCCGTCTCCTATCTATAGATAAAACCCAGACTCAAGTCGAGTGCATCAAAGACAACCAGGGTAGACTGGTATATTCTGAAGAAAACATTGTCAAGGTATTTCGAGACTTCTATCAAGGTCTTTATAGCTCTAAAGGGGCCTCCGATCCAGAAACCATACAAAAGTTCCTCGATGACACAGAGCTGTACTGGGTTGAATCGGAGCTACGTGAACCCCTTAATGCTCCGATAACAGTTGAGGAGGTTCTGGAGGCAATAAAATCCCTCCCAAATGCCAAGGCGCCTGGGCCCGACGGGCTCATCGGAGAGTTTTACAAGGCCCATGCATCCATCCTAGCCCCTCTTCTGCTCTGAGTTTTCGAAGAATCTTCGCAGCTTGGCTTCCTCCCCCCCACATCACGTGAAGCCAACGTAATGGTGCTACACAAAGCCAGCAAACCCCCGGACGATTGTGCTTCCTACAGGCCAATCTCCTTGATTAATCTGGACAATAAAATTCTAGCTAAAATCCTTGCTGCAAGGTTACTGCCTCTTATGCCCGCACTTGTAATCGGAGACCAAGCTGGGTTTATCCCGGGGCGAAGCACAACCTACGGGATCAGGAGACTGTTTGGCGTTATAGAGGCCCTAAATCCAACACAACGGCTACAGCAGTCCTTCTCGACGCCGGGAAGGCATTTGACTCGGTTGAATGGCCATTCATGTTTGCAACGCTTACACAAATGGGCCTAGGCAAATCCTTCATCAAATTAGTGTCCCTGCTTTATAGTGCCCCCGCTCATATATTACTCTTGGAAACTCCAAGTCTGCAGGCATAACACTAGAATGTGGAACAAGACAGGGCTGCCCACTCTCCGCCCTTATCTTTGCCCTCATTGTGGAACCCCTGGAATCCAGGCTTCGCGCCAACCATCTGGCACAAGGTCTCAAACTGGGTCCCCATAGATTAATTATCTCCCTCTACGCTGATGATATTATGGTATTTGTCAGCGACCCCCAGGCCAATCTCAACCCGGTAATGCGAGAAGTCATAAAATTTGGTTGAATGTCGGGTCTCAAAACTAATCATTCAAAATCCGTAATCTTTCCCCTGACCCCAACCACAAATGAATTCCCAGAAGATTACGGTTTTAAATGGGAAACCTCAAAGGTTTGCTATCTGGGTATCTATATGTCTCGAAATCATCATGAAATATATAGGGATAACTATGTCTGTGCATTAAATTTGTTGCAGGAACGAATTCACAGGTGGAAAACTCTACCTTTAATGATATGGGGAAGAACCTCCTTAATGAAAATGGTTATCTTACCCAAACTCCTCTATTTGTTTACGAACATTCTGTTACTGGTCCCCAGGTCTTTCTTCCAAAAGGTCAGGAGCCTAATACTAGAATTGGTGTGGGCTGGGAATCCAGCGCGCGTGGCGTACAACAAACTTACGGTGCCGGTGGCGAATGGGGGTCTTGCGCTTCCCGATATTGAAAAGTACTATTGGGCAGCCCAGGCCCAATTTCTCAGTCATTGGTATACGGTCCACTTTGTTCGAACCCACGTGCAAGTGGAACGTGCCCTAGCCTCCCCCAACCTCCTGAGGGCTGTTATTATCAGTCAGATCCCGGTGCCATATAACATGCTAAACACGGTCCTATCCACCTACGCAATTTGGAAAAAAATTGCTAATAAATACGAGGTGACAATAAGATTTTCCCCATTATTGCCCATTAGATTAGTTCCCGGTATTCCCATTACTAATGAGAAAGTGTTCCTAATATGGACAGACAAGGTCAACATTCACTCCTTTGGGGACATCTTCCCTGGGGGCACGTTCCTGACCCCACAAATGGCCAAAGATAGAGGCGGCAACTACTCGTTAGACGTGTTCATCTACTTCAGACTACGCCACACACTTCAAAAGCTGTTTCCTTACTTTCCCAAACAACCTCCCACATGGGATTTATTACACAATACGATTCAAGCACAGAGGGAGGGAAGATTAGTATCGTTGTTATATAAATTCCTCACAGTAGGCAATGCGCCTCTCAAATCCAAGGCGCAGCAAAAATGGGAAACAGCCATTCAGGAAGCAATATCGGATGAAGACTGGTCTTATATCCTCCGCCAGATGCAAAAAGTGGCAATAAACACTTGGCATAAGTTGATTCACTTTAACTTCGTGCATCAGACATACTACACCCCAGTTAAGAGGAACAAGCATCACACAGAACTGCCACGCCGATGTGACAGGTGTGCGGCAGCTAACACTGACTTCCTCCACCTAGCCTGGAATTGTCCAGGAATCCACAATTTCTGGGCCTCCGTTCTACAAGTTACCGAAGACATCATTGGCGAACAAGTGACCCCAACACCCTTCGGAGCCCTGCTCTGCCTTACGAAATACTTGCAGCCGGCATCTCGAAAACTTGCGGCCCTGCTTCTGGTGCTGGCCTGCAGGAGAATCGCGATGGCATGGGGTCGAGGCCCGCTCCCCAAGATTGAAGACTGGAAAAAAGACATTGTTTACTGTCAAAACACTGAATGCGAATTTATAAGACTCCTACCGCTGCATGCTTGCCCCCCGGTTATCTGGGGTCCATACATAAATTATTTGCTAAGAAATGCTGATCCCTCAGACTCTGATATATCTGTGAACTAGAAGATGTGCGGTGAAGTCCAGACCCGCAAGAGGGCACTAGACATTATTGAACTGAAAATAAGGAAGGAACCCACGGGATCCTGTAAGGGTGAACTTGGAGGGGGCTGGGGGTGGCTCGGCGGGGTTGTAAGAAGTTGGGGGTTTGTTTTTTCTTTCTAACTGTGCTGGGTTTGTCTCACTCTGATTGAGCGCCCTAGAGGTGCCTTTGTATAGTGAGAAGATTGAAAAACCAAAAATAAAGTTTAAAAAACAATCCAGTGAGGCCATTCTCCCACCTCTTTCTACAGACGACTGCGATAGATGTGGTATTATTAGACCCAAAAGTAGCTTCAATTCATGCCGCCACACTGCTGTCACTGTTGAGGTCATGAGTGTTTAGGTTATGCCACCGAGCGCTTTTACATCTTACATTAATGCCTGGCCAAGCTGTAGCAGCGGGGCTAGATATTCTTTTATAAAACTGCATTTAGCATTTGAGCTACAGGTAATTGCCACTATTTGCTTATTTATTGTGGGATTATTGTTTTAGTGTAATTGCATTTTCTAATGAATCGTGTTGAATTTTCATACAGAAACTATGGGGCAGCTGTGATTAAAGGGATTAATTTGCATTACAACAGGTTAATTGCGATTTTAAAGATTGTATATGACATGGTTAACAATGCACTGTATTTATTACCTGCAAATGGTTATTGATTTTAAGCCAATCAAATGATTTTTTTGGTCGTTGTTGAGACTCTAACCATCTTTGGCTGCTTAGAGACGTGGATGTATTTATGTCTGGTGACAAAAAGACAGTGAGTTCAAGTCAATGGAGTAAGTTGTTTGTCTTTACCTTGCACTAACATTTGGTCTTCAGGTCCCTGGACAGAAATGTGGTGCGCTAAGAAGATAAGATGAAGAAGATGTATGGACCCTAGAGAAACAGATGTTGAAGTAAAGAATGGAGTTAACTTTCATATGAGGAAAGAAGAATGCACGTGTGAAGAGCACTGCAGAATATACAAGCCGATCAATGAATGTACAGATTATTTGCTGTAAGAGCGATTCTGCATCCCATCCTTTGCATGACATGTTACTGATTGAGGACTTTATGTTCAATAGTCCAGGTGAACAGCTTATGTTCAATAGTCCAGGTGAACAGCTTCATCTAGCATTTTCTTTTCTGGCAGCGCTTTCTATTGCTAATACTTTGAGAGTGAAACATTAACATGATTGGGAAAGGGGTTATATTCCCTCTAGTTGGTGCAGTGCCATGGTAGTCCCAATTCACAAGAAGGGTAATTGGAACGTAACCAAATTACATTGTCTAATCTACCATTTTGATGCAACATGAAACCATTTTGAGAGATTGGTTCACTCCAGATCAGGAAAATGGGTGCACGATAAGAGCATCTTATCTAGTAACCAGGGGGGGGTTCAGGGATTGCATTGGCACTATATGTAAAGCATGCAGCCAATATATTGACAAAGAAATATTACTTTTTGCACATATCACCCATCTGCATGGCTTTCATGGATGTCTCCTCGGCATTCGACATGGTCAATCGGTCAAGGCTGTGGGGGATTCAGAGGGCCATGAAGATCCTCAGTCATTTTCCGACAATCTGTATGCTCCTACACCAGGACTGTTAGCGTGTTTTAGGTTTGGCATGGGGAGTGGGGGTGTACAGGACAATTTTCCGGTCACCAAGGGTGTGTGTTGTTCCCCCTCCTGTTGAACCTGTAAACCAATTACTTGGAAAAGGTGCTGGTGGACAGGCCCTTTCATGCTCTGTCTGCATGGGACTACCATGTCATCTACTTAGCTACGCTGATGGCATAGACCTTATAGCCAAGACCACAGGGGTCCTGCATGCGCTAAAGGGCAGTGTGGGTTATTTAAGTGAGGTCAAAACCTTCCCATAAACCATGGAAAATCAAGCGTCTAGTTATTAATGGGAAAAAGGGAGATCCCACTCCTCCAGTCTTAACGCAGTTAGGTATTAACAGGTTCAACAGTAAAAGTTCAAACCTCACAAGCAATTCATAGCCAGGGCACAGGAGAACAGAGAGAGACCCTGCAGAAGCTAAATAGGAATGGACAGTAGTCGAAGTGAGCGGGAACGGTAGGGAGCAGAGTTTTTACTGTTAACAGGTCCACTAGTTGTTGCAACCACTTTCTCCGTTCCAGGACTATTCTTTGTGAAGTTAAAGCACACTTCTCAACTTTACCACCCACTAGCAGCTAAACTGAAAGCTGTTGCAACACAATTGGCTGTCAACCAGCATGACTCTACCATTGCCAAATGTGTTGCACGTTGCTCTCCTCCTGGCTACCCTGTTCCCCACTGGGGTCACAGTTGCACTACCTATTTTGGTACACTTCTACTACTGGGAACAGACCCGAGAGCACATCCTTTAGTGCCATGGCTTCATAACATTTGCCACAATGTCATTGGTGCAACAATCTGATTTCATCACAACCAGCACTGATTGTTGGAAAGGATAGCAGAAGAGTGACCTTGGTGTCACGTTGATGTTTCCATAGTTATGGGGGGGCAGGTCTAGGGAAGGGAAGTGACGCTGGGGGGAAAGGAGATGACAGGTGGTGGGAGGAGGGATTGGGTTGTGTTACGCTGCAAGTTTATAAATGAAGACGTGTGCTGCAGTCGTCCGTGTCTGTGATTATTTCCACGTGTGCCACGTGCAGAGACCGAGGCCCACCCATGCCACGACACTGGCAACAAGGCGGGTGCCCCCCCTGCAAGTCGCACCTGCAGCAGAGAGCGAGTGAGGGCGGATGCAAGGCTGCATCATGGCCCATTGCTCACACGGCGACAAGTGAACACCTCAGCTGCACGCACCGTAGAACTTTCAGAACGTTGGAGTCCCTCCGGGAAGAGGCCGCTCCAGACTGCTGTCACAAATTGATTAATCAGCCCATTCCGGGCCGCGATAGTGAAAACAGAGGCTGTGGGGGCTCCGGCCAGCAGGCACAGGCCCCGGAAGAGGGGAGAAACAGCCTGTTACAAGGTAGGTCAAGGCAACAGGGCCACCTAAGGAGGGCTCAGAGCAAAGCCCCACCCCACAGGGACACAGTCACACAGATGGTGCTCGTGCCCTGAGAGGCGGCCATCTTGGGGAGATGAGAGTACAGAGACACATCCCTCAAACAGTGTGACACGTGGGGAGCTAAAAGCTCAGCAGGGAGTAGTGCTCGTCCCCAAGAGGCGGCCACACCCTGATTGACAAGGAACTAAGTAAGAAGTGACCAGGAGGTCAAGATGTCCAGTCAGGACAATGATCAAGGGGCACAAGCCCAGGGCCAAGGACAGGGCCCCCAGGTGGCAGACCAAGTCCCATATAGCCTGCCCGAGACACTGGCGGCTCAGATGCCATGGGTATTCGACGTCACCAACACCAGCAACAAGGGTCCCAGATGGAGCAAGTGGATCAGGGACTTTGACCTGTACATGGGCGCCACAGGGCCCATAGAAGATGATTGCCAAAAATGCCTATTAAAGATAGCCGTGGGATCTGCTACCAGGGACATCATCGACGATATGCTTCCCGAGTCCATTGGCTCTATTGAAAAGCTGAAAGATGCACTGGCAGCATATTTCACACGTCACACCAACGTGAACTATGAAAGACAACTGTTCTACAGCACCAAACAACAGAAAGGTGAGACTATGGATGCCTACGTCATGCGGCTGCACAACAAGATGAAGCATTGTGACTTCGCAAACTATTCCAACACCGAAGCACTAAGGTCCCAAACCATAGCTGGGTGTGAATCTCAGCCATTCAGATGGAAATTACTTCAAAAACAACGCATCCTGGATGAGATACTCGTGCTGTCCCGCGCTGAACGAGCCATAGTCTCTCAGGTCGAGAGCTTCAATATTCCCGCAACAGGGGAAAGCATCCACAAACTACAACCCGAAAGAACGTCAGAGGAACTGTTTTGCTATAAGTGCGGGTTTGAATACCCCCATGAAGGGACTTGCCCTGCTATCAGTCAACGGTGTGCCACATGTGGTGAAGAGGGCCACTTCAAGTCAGTGTGAAGACTCTTCAGAGATAGAGGAAAAGATCATGCAAATGAAATATCACCCAGATACAAGACAAGACCCCAACCCTCCTCAGAGAATCACCCGGGTACCTCATCTGAAGGACCATCCACTCAGGCCAACCCTGACTTCCGTGAACAAGACTCAGGGGACGACAAACAGAGAAGAGAGAGGAGAGACAGAAGAAGATATGTAATGAGAGCGAAACCGGAGCGACGGTCAAGGCGGCACAAACGCTACTTAGTAGAGCAATCACCATCTAACTCAGACCCCAGCTCCTCGGGAAGCGATCAGAAAAAGAAGGCATACGTCTATGCTCTGGGAAATCCCACTGGCACAGCACACAGTCCCACTCTGATTATCAAACTAAATGAACAACCCACTGAATTCCTGATTGACACGGGTGCCACTGTGAACGTCATCAGTGAAGCAGTTTTCAAGGAACTTCCTGCAAGATCGAAGCTGAGCCCCGCCATCATAGACATCTATGCTTATGGCACCAAGGCACCCCCCAAGTGTCTAGGACAATTCGAGGGCACATGTCCATACAAAGGACATGAGAAAAGAATACCTGTTCATGTGCTGGCAACCAAAACGCATAGTGGTTGTATGCTAGGTTTTAAAGCAGCAGTCGACATGGGACTCATCCACATTCTATATAACATTATGGTCCACAAGTACATCGACCCCGTGGAAATTATCTCAAATCTATATCCCTGCATCTTCCGGGGCATCAGAAAACTGAAGAATAGACCTATTAAACTACACATAGATGAGTCCACATGCCCGGTGGCCCAACACTACCCATGAATTCCGATTAACATCCAAAAAAGAAAGTGGAGGATGAACTACACAAGCTGCTCGAGCAAGACATCATTAAGCCAGCCACTGGCCCCACCACCTGGGTGTCACTGATAGTGCCAGTCCCGAAGAAAGGTTCCGAAGCGATCAGGCTCTGCATGGACATGAGACACCTGAACCAAGCCATCCAGAGGGAGAGACACCTGGCCCCACCCATCACTGATATGATACACCTCCTGAACGGGGCCAAAGTATTCTCGAACTGGACTTACAGAAAGGCTATCACCAACTGGTGTTGAGTACCAAAAGCCGTAACATAACCACATTTGTGACGCATCTGAGACTTTTCCGCTACAAAAGGGTAAGTTTTGGGGTATCCTTGGCCGCAAAAATATTTCAGGCCGATGTACGCAATGTCATCAAGCATATACCCAGCTGCCTTAATTATAGCAATGACATTGTGGTCTTTGGCACCGATGTCAGCAAACACAATGAGGCCCTCATGAAAGTGTGCAAAGCCATGGAAGCCGCCAACCTCACACTCAATTGGGACAAATGTGAATTCCGCAAGAGCACGCTGAAATTCTTTGGACACATCTTTTCAAAAACAGGCATGTCCCGGACACTGATAAGGTGGCGGCACTAAATGACACAGCACCCCTGGCCAATGTCTCGGAATTACGATCATTCCTAGGGCTTGCGAGCTACTGCACCCGATACATCAAAGACTTTGCAACAGTAAGCGAGCCCCTGAGGCTGTTAACCAGACAAGATGCCACCTTTCAATGGACAGACAAGTGTCAAAGGGCATTTGAAGCTATCAGGAAAATGGTCGCCAAGGCCGAGAACATGTCGTACTATGACCCAGATCATCAGACAGAGCTGACGGTGGACACCAGCCCAGTAGGGCTAGGGGCCATACTGGCACAGGTGGACCCATGTGATACCTCGCAAACGAACATCATCGCATATGCCAGCCGAAGCCTATCGACTACGGAGCAAGCATACTCCCAGGCAGAGAAGGAGGGCCTCGCCGTAGTCTGGGCCTGCAAACATTTCCATCTCTTCCTGTACAGCAAACCGTTCCGGGTGGTCACGGACAGCCAAGCGCTGCTGTTTCTGTATGGGAATCCCCAGGCCAAAATGCCACCTCGAATAGCACGCGGGGGGTTACGGCTACAAGACTATGCCTTTGAAATTGTCCACTGACCGGGAAAAGGAAACAACCAACTGGACTTCTTATCTAGAAGACCCCGGGAGGGCTGCGCACCAGAACACTCAGTGGCGGACAGGTATCTTAGGTATCTAATACACCAATCCGCCCCAGCTTCGATAGACATTGAGATGGTAGCCCGTGAAACCAAAAGTGACCTGGCATGCCAGATAATCTGCGAGGGTCTTCAGTCGGGCAGGAGGAGAAGAGCCTGAGAGAAAGGAAGAGCAGCAGGGGACATGGTGCACGCCGACGTGGAACGACTGCTGCAGGTACGAGATGAACTAGCACTATCCGACGACTACCTTCTGATTGAAGACCGTAAACTAGTAATCCCTTTAGCCCTGCGAGCCAGGATCATTGAGATGGCTCATGAGAATCACAGGGGGATGGCATCAACCAAACGCATGCTGCGCCAGAAAGTCTGGTTTCCCAATCTAGACTCCATGGTAGACGAGGCCCTGAAGGCCTGCCCCACCTGTAGCCTCATCACACCCAGAACCATTGAGGATGTCAGAACTCCCTCAAGGAGTATGGGAAGCCGTGGCGGCCGACTTCTTCGGGCCTATCGAAGGAGGAAAGTATGTGCTGGCGGTCATGGACGAGTACTCTTGATATCCTGAGACCCAACTTATTTCCTCGACCGCCGCCCACCACGTCATACCCACCCTGGACCACATCTTCTCTGCCTATGGTGTCCCGAGTGTACTCAAGACTGATAATGGGCCCCACCAGCTCACCCAGTTCGCAACCTACCTAGGTTTCCATCATCACAAGATAACTCCGCTGTGGCCTGAAGCCAACGGGATGATAGAGCGATTTATGGAAAAGCTGAAATGCGTGCTCCAGATAGCCAAAGTGACAGGGCAGCCCTACGAACAAGTGCTGAACCAGCTCATGAGAGACTATCGCAATATGCCTCGTAGCACCACCGGACGAACACCCTCGGAAGCTAGGTTTGGGTGAAATGTCCAGACCCGAATTCCTCAAGCTCCGCCACAAGAACCGGTAGCCAACCTTGATCAGGAACTACGAGAGCGAGATGAGGCCACCAAGGAACGGATGAAGGACTATGCTGACCGAAGGCGAAGGGCCTGGCCACCACAGATAGATGTAGGAGACGTTGTGGCCGTACACCAGACACAAACCCGCAAGCACACCCCCATCTTTCAAGCAGAACCACTGCTGGTCACCCAAAAGAAGGGGTCCATGATTACGGCTGAGGGCTCTGGAGGTCCTATTACAAGGAACTCCTCACATTTCAAGAACATTCCTACACTGGGAACACATCGGCTCATTGGGCGCGTAGTCATCCCCATTGATTATGCCTCAGATGACCCCTATCAAGGGGATCACGGAGACACAGATGACTCCGACCTTGAGGGTCCCATGGAAGGTGAAGTCAGTGGGAAAACCCCAGAACGGGTAAGCTCACGCCCGCACCGAGTTCGGAACAAGCCACGCCGCTGGATTGAAGAAATGGGCTAGGAGGCCCGCCGCGGATGTTCGCCTGTTGTGGACATCCTGGCAACTGTTTCAAAAGGGGGGAGATGTCACGTTGATGTTTTCATAGTTATGGGGGGCTGGTCTAGGGAAGGGAAGTGACGTTGGGGGGAAAGGAGATGATGGGTGGTGGGAGGAGGGTTTGGGTTGTGTTACACTGGTAGTTAATAAATGAAGACTTGTGCTGAAGTCCTCCGTGTCTGTGATTATTTCCAAGTGCGCCGCGTGCAGAAATCAAGGCCTACCCACACCACGATACTTGGCTGGTGGCAACAATCCAGTGAGGCCAATAGAGGGTGCTAGAGAGCCGTCCAAGATGGCGGCTTTCCTGTGAGCTCCGTGTAGCTCCCCAACGATCCTGAAAATAGCGTGCTTCCGAGGTGACTAGTCGAGCTGCTGTGAACACCCAGCGAGAGCTAAGGCGTTTCTGTGCACAACTCTGGAACGAGCTCGGCTGTCCCATAAGTTTTTGCCCACAAACAACAGCCCGAGAAAGGTCCCACCCCCCTTCCGCCATCTTGGTGGCAGCGCAACCATGGCGAAGCCAAGGCAGGGCAGTCATAAGGGAGGTGGCCGTGCCCGGCTGTAACAACAAAAGGCACCGACTGTACCACAGAGGCGTTAGACGGAGCAGAGAAGTCACAAGGCAGTGGTGTGCGGCGGTGGCCCCCCCGAGCTCCGGCCGTGCTACGTCGAGACTCCTGGGAGACGGGGGAGGGGCCGATCGCTGAGAGGCCACGGAACTCAGAGAAGACCCAGAGGACAGCCACGAATGAGCCAGAACGACAGAGGCCAATGACCAAACGCCAGCTGAAAGCCAGGTACGAGCACGATGAGCGCCCCCTTAATCGTCAGCACCCACGATAGGTAGGATTGGTCTCCCGGCTCTTCCGCGCGTCAACATAGCCTGCAGCCACAACGGCACGGTGGGGCCTAGTGGCCACATACATAAAACAAGTACAGACAAGCCCTGCGACACCATCAACAGTGGAAGAGGCCAACTGAGATCCGGAGACTAGAGGGTACGGGTCAGGCACCGGGAACCCCGGGAATGAGTAGGTCTCTACGGATATATGCGTCACTCCATGGCGGGTTTCCAGTCAATTAAACAGTGCCCCGTATTGCAGCAGAAACACCCCACCACCGGCCGCTGACGGTGAAACCGCCCTGGAGCCCACGCGAGGTCACTGCTTCAGTTCTAGTCCATAAATGGCGTCGATCGCTGAGCCTGTCCCCACCAATTGCCCTAGTGTTCATCTAGAGGTTGGTGTTTCCGAGGGACGTTGGCGTTTCATCCACAGCCGCGACACCAAAGCCCTCACCTGCACCTCTCGGAGACAATAGAGGAGACAGAGGCGAAACCAAAATTTGTAGTGTGCGCACCAAAGCAAGCCGTAAGAGATCCCCGGCAAGCTCGCCATGAACTCACCCAGCAGATTCTTGACTGGCCCTTCCAAACTCACTCTGTGTCGCCTTCTCGGCACTTCATCACCCTCTTCCATCGTGATCATGGGGAAAACTGATAGATCGCAACAAAAACTGAACTTTGAGAGCTGCTCCTCAGTCAAAGCGTCCTCTTCCAACAGCAGACCACAATCACCCAACTCAAGTCCGCCCAACGAAGATGAGGTGACACAAGACTTCAACATCAGCGAAATTCTGTTGGATCTCAAGGCGGGGATAGGGAGTCTGGGGAGCAAACTAGACTCGTTTTCCTCCAAAGTTGACCTGCTCCAACATCGGTTGGATAAACATGCTGACAGACTCGACGCTGTTGAACAGAGGGTTTCCGATGATGATGGGACGTCGGCCTTATCCTCCAGAGTGTCCCAACTGGAGGCCCAAATGGAGGCCATAATTGCCAAAAACGAGGACTTGGAAGGCCGCTCACGCCGTAATAACATAAGGATTGTCGGAATGAGAGAACACCAACCCGCCCTGAAAATGGAGGAATACGTGGAGGAAATTTGCACGGACCTGTTTGGTTCAGAAATCCTGTCTAAATGTTTTGTTGTCGAAAGAGCCCATAGAGTTCCTAATGCAAAACCCATTCCCGGAGCAAACCTCCGACCTATCATTGCGAAGCTACTCAATTATAAGAACCTGGACGCCATTCTCAGAGCAGCCAGAATCAAAGGAGAGCTCCAATACGATGATGATAAGATTCAGTTTTTCCCAGATTTCTCCCAAGCCGTCCAGGCGCAAAGATGCACTTTCACAGCCGTGAAACGAAGACTGCAAGAAAACCAGATCCAATATTCCATGCTTTTCCCGGCAAAACTTCGCCTTCAGCACGAAGGCAAAATGCAGTTCTTCAACACTCCAGACGAGATCAGCGAATACCTAGACCGAGACGGCTGCCGGCCCGCCCCAAACAACCACATCCCTCAGAGGGGTAACAGACCAAGGAGAGATCCACCGTAAACATAAGCTCCATAGTTGTCGCACCAGGTATGACGCCTCAACAACACTCATACAGCGGCTCTTTCACCACGGACCGTAATTTGCAACGAGAGTTGAGAGCCAGCCGCCTCTTGGAGGGCCACCGGCGCTCCTAGCACTGCTATGTTGTCTGTTCTGTTTGTAAGGGATTGTTCTCTGTGGGCCAGTTGGGGGTTGCCAACTCAACGGTGGGATTCCAGTTCAGCCGGGCCGCTACCTACCTCTCACCCTTATTCTACAACAACTATCAGGTGCCTCGCTACTCCAATACAAGCCGGGCCCTCCGGCCACCTTCAGATCGCAAGAATCCAGTCAACACCTCCAGTCCTGATAAACCGGAGCTTAACTGACCATCCAGATGGCGGGATCAACACTTAAAATCGCCACCTGGAACATCCGTGGGAGTAACCATCCAGCAAAGACTAGGAGAATCCTCCATCATCTCAGACGTCACAAAATTAATATAGCTATATTACAAGAAACGCATCTCCTGCCTTCATTGGAACAACTCTGGGCTAAATCATGGGGCTGTCACAGGTATTTCTCATCATATTCTTCGTACGCCAGAGGTGTTGCAATCTTGATAGACAGGAAATCGAACTTTAGTCTCATCAACTCAGTGAAGGACTCAGAAGGAAGAGCTCTATTGGTGAGAGGGTTGTTCTCAGGGAAAGAGGGAGTAATAGTAAACTCATACGCACCAAATACCGATGGACCCAACAACTTTAACTGGGTCATGACTCAGCTGGGGATGTTCAACGCAACAACCATTATCTGGGGAGCGGCCCTTAACACGCCAATTGACCCCATTCTCGACAAATCCCATAATACAACGGGACACCCCTCTAAAGCCAGTGCCCAAGTCCGTGAGATTTGCCACACGTTTAAGTTAGCCGACACTTGGAGGCACCACAATCGAGACGCCAGAGAGCACACCTTTCACTCTGCTGTTCACAACACTAGTTCCCGGATCGATTACATTCTAGCATCTATCCACTGCCCTTTTGATTGGGGAGAAAGTCAAATCCTGCCGCGTTCCTTCTCTGACCATTCAATGGTCACACTAGAAGCCACTCTTCCAGGCACCACCAATCCTGGACTTCGGTGGAGATTCAAACCCGGAGCACTCACCGACACCGTCTTTGTGGATGAACTTCGCAAGGAAATAACATCCTTTATCAAAATAAATCAAAACTCGGTCGCCTCGGCCAGCACCATGTGGGAAACACTAAAATGCTTTGTACAAGGAGTCTGCCTGGCCAAAGAAAATGGCATATTAAAACAGATCCGGAAGGACTTGGCCAGTAGCGAACGATGCTTGAAAGAACTAGAAATGAGAGCCTCCACTACTCAAGACCCACATGTTCAGGCAGAAATAAAGAAAGAACTGCTGAAGTTAAAAGAAACATCTGAACGAGAAATAAAGTTCACAAGCCGCAAGTATCAGGTCCGCCAATATGGGGAAGGCCAGAAACCAGGCACCTTGTTAGCCCGTCTCCTATCTATAGATAAAACCCAGACTCAAGTCGAGTGCATCAAAGACAACCAGGGTAGACTGGTATATTCTGAAGAAAACATTGTCAAGGTATTTCGAGACTTCTATCAAGGTCTTTATAGCTCTAAAGGGGCCTCCGATCCAGAAACCATACAAAATTTCCTCGATGACACAGAGCTGTACTGGGTTGAATCGGAGCTACATGAACCCCTTAATGCTCCGATAACAGTTGAGGAGGTTCTGGAGGCAATAAAATCCCTCCCAAATGCCAAGGCGCCTGGGCCCGACGGGCTCATCGGAGAGTTTTACAAGGCCCATGCATCCATCCTAGCCCCTCTTCTGCTCTGATTTTTCGAAGAATCTTCGCAGCTTGGCTTCCTCCCCCCCACATCACGTGAAACCAACGTAATGGTGCTACACAAAGCCAGCAAACCCCCGGACGATTGTGCTTCCTACAGGCCAATCTCCTTGATTATTCTGGACAATAAAATTCTAGCTAAAATCCTTGCTGCAAGGTTACTGCCTCTTATGCCCGCACTTGTAATCGGAGACCAAGCTGGGTTTATCCCGGGGCGAAGCACAACCTACGGGATCAGGAGACTGTTTGGCGTTATAGAGGCCCTAAATCCAACACAACGGCTATAGCAGTCCTTCTCGACGCCGGGAAGGCATTTGACTCGGTTGAATGGCCATTCATGTTTGCAACGCTTACACAAATGGGCCTAGGCAAATCCTTCATCAAATTAGTGTCCCTGCTTTATAGTGCCCCCGCTCATATATTACTCTTGGAAACTCCAAGTCTGCAGGCATAACACTAGAATGCGGAACAAGACAGGGCTGCCCGCTCTCCACCCTTATCTTTGCCCTCATTGTGGAACCCCTGGAATCCAGGCTTCGCGCCAACCATCTGGCACAAGGTCTCAAACTGGGTCCCCATAGATTAATTATCTCCCTCTACGCTGATGATGTTATGTTATTTGTCAGCGACCCCCAGGCCAATCTCAACCCGGTAATGCGAGAAGTCATAAAATTTGGTTGAATGTCGGGTCTCAAAACTAATCATTCAAAATCCGTAATCTTTCCCCTGACCCCAACCACAAATGAATTCCCAGATGATTACGGTTTTAAATGGGAAACCTCAAAGGTTCGCTATCTGGGTATCTATATGTCTCGAAATCATCATGAAATATATAGGGATAACTATGTCTGTGCATTAAATTTGTTGCAGGAACGAATTCACAGGTGGAAAACTCTACCTTTAACGATATGGGGAAGAACCTCCTTAATGAAAATGGTTATCTTGCCCAAACTCCTCTATTTGTTTACGAACATTCTGTTACTGGTCCCCAGGTCTTTCTTCCAAAAGGTCAGGAGCCTAATACTAGAATTGGTGTGGGCTGGGAATCCAGCGCGCGTGGCGTACAACACACTTACGCTGCCGGTGGCGAATGGGGGTCTTGCGCTTCCCGATATTGAAAAGTACTATTGGGCAGCCCAGGCCCAATTTCTCAGTCATTGGATACGGTCCACTTTGTTCGAACCCACGTGCAAGTGGAACGTGCCCTAGCCTCCCCCAACCTCCTGAGGGCTGTTATTATCAGTCAGATCCCGGTGCCATATAACATGCTAAACACGGTCCTATCCACCTACGCAATTTGGAAAAAAATTGCTAATAAATACGGGGTGACAATAAGATTTTCCCCATTATTGCCCATTAGATTAGTTCCCGGTATTCCCATTACTAATGAGAAAGTGTTCCTAATATGGACAGACAAGGTCAACATTCACTCCTTTGGGGACATCTTCCCCGGGGGCAAGTTCCTGACCCCACAAATGGCCAAAGATAGAGGCGGCAACTACTCGTTAGACGTGTTCATCTACTTCAGACTACGCCACACACTTCAAAAGCTGTTTCCTTACTTTCCCAAACAACCTCCCACATGGGATTTATTACACAATACGATTCAAGCACAGAGGGAGGGAAGATTAGTATCGTTGTTATATAAATTCCTCACAGTAGGCAATGCGCCTCTCTAATCCAAGGCGCAGCAAAAATGGGAAACAGCCATTCAGGAAGCAATATCGGATGAAGACTGGTCTTATATCCTCCGCCAGATGCAAAAAGTGGCAATAAACACTTGGCATAAGTTGATTCACTTTAACTTCGTGCATCAGACGTACTACACCCCAGTTAAGAGGAACAAGCATCACACAGAACTGCCACACCGATGTGACAGGTGTGCGGCAGCTAACACTGACTTCCTCCACCTAGCCTGGAATTGTCCAGGAATCCACAATTTCTGGGCCTCCGTTCTACAAGTTACCGAAGACATCATTGGCGAACAAGTGACCCCAACACCCTTCGGAGCCCTGCTCTGCAGCCGGCATCTCGAAAACTTGCGGCCCTGCTTCTGGTGCTGGCCTGCAGGAGAATCGCGATGGCATGGGGTCGAGGCCCGCTCCCCAAGATTGAAGACTGGAAAAAAGACATTGTTTACTGTCAAAACACTGAATGCGAATTTATAAGACTCCTACCGCTGCATGCTTGCCCCCCGGATATCTGGGGTCCATACATAAATTATTTGCTAAGAAATGCTGATCCCTCAGACTCTGATATATCTGTGAACTAGAAGATGTGCGGTGAAGTCCAGACCCTCAAGAGGGCACTAGACATTCTTGAACTGAAAATAAGGAAGGAACCCACGGGATCCTGTAAGGGTGAACTTGGAGGGGGCTTGGGGGTGGCTCGGCGGGGTTGTATGAAGTTGGGGGTTTGTTTTTTCTTTCTAACTGTGCTGGGTTTGTCTCACTCTGATTGAGCGCCCTAGAGGTGCCTTTGTATAGTGAGAAGATTGAAAAACCAAAAATAAAGTTTAAAAAACAATCCAGTGAGGCCATTCTCCCACCCCTTTCTACCGACGACTGCGGTAGATGTGGTATTATTAGACCCAAAAGTAGCTTCAATTCATGGCGCCACACTGCTGTCGCTGTTGAGGTCATGAGTGTTTAGGTTATGCCACCGAGCGCTTTTATATCTTACATTAATGCCTGGCCAAGCTGTAGCAGCGGGGCTAGATATTTTTTTATAAAACTGCATTTAGCATTTCAGCTACAGATAATTGCCACTATTTGCTTATTTATCGTGGGATTATTGTTTTAGTGTAATTGCATTTTCTAATGAATCGTGTTGAATTTTCATGCAGAAACTATGGGGCAGCTGTGATTAAAGGGATTAATTTGCATTACAACAGGTTAATTGCGATTTTAAAGATTGTATATGACATGGTTAACAGTGCACTGTATTTATTACCTGCAAATGGTTATTGATTTTAAGCGAATCAAATGATTTTTTTGGTCGTTGTTGAGACTCTAACCATCTTTGGCTGCTTAGAGACGTGGATGTATTTATGTCTGGTGACAAAAAGACAGTGAGTTCAAGTCAATGGAGTAAGTTGTTTGTCTTTACCTTGCACTAACATTAGGTCTTCAGGTACCTGGACATAAATGCTCTACAATGCTCTCAGTGAGCTATTGCAGGTGATTAGTGTCTCACACTCAGAGTATGTGTGATAGAAAGTGATGCACATCGCTGAAGGAAGCTCCCGTAACTGGGCTGCTCTTGGCACCCCTCTTTCCCAAAGTGTACTTTGCAGTGGAGTATATGCCAGGTCTTTGCTAGAGATCACTCAACAGAAAAAAGCATTCACTAGCCTGTGCTTTGCAGTGCCTTCTCTGAGCAGAGTACGGTTGTTTATTGTTCTGTATGTCCTTTTCCCTCGCACCCACCTCCCCTCACTCCTTATCCCGCACTAACACTAGTAGATTTGCCTCTGGCCTAGTATGCTAGTTATTGTTGTTAGATCATTCGGAAACTTCAGGGCCTAAGAATGACAACTGTATTCCCTTGTTCCCTCTCTGCCTTGAAGCGCTTTGAAGCACTTCACCTGCGTATAAGCGCTTTATTATTAATATTTGTTTATGATTACGAAGAATTTTTACAAAGAAACATATTATTCATTTTCGGTTTTACATAGCATACAATTCCATTCAGTTTAGCATTTAAGTTTAAAATCACATATTCATTACTCATAGGCAGATCATAAAATTCATAAAATTCATAAAAACTCTTTCATTACACTGCTACCGAGTGCTCGGTCTTTCGAATACTTGACTATGGAATTGCTCTTCAAAAGGTAATATTGCAGCCATTAAAATAAGCAATGAATTTCATGAGATTACATAAAACGCTACAGTGCTTATGATTACCTAAAATTATCTAAAATTACATACAATTTTACAATTTACATAAATTTACGTAAACTTACACAAAATCACATAGAGTTCACATTACTTAAAATTCCTAAGCGCACACCTACGGCAATAGTTGTGGATAACAGCCCTATTTTAATACGAAGAGTATTGGCGAACAGGGCTAAAACATCTGTCATGGAGCCACAGTCAAATGTAGTAGTATAAATTCAGGGCTTCTTTACTTGGAGTAATTGTTCAATACACCGCCAAAGACAATGTAGCGAATTATTGAGGGCTTCCAATTCAGAGTTTAGTCAATAAGTCCAAAATGCCTTGCTTTTAACTGACTCGTAGCTGTAGAGGTAGCCCCAGAGTATTGTCATATAAAGAGTTCCCAGGAGGCTACATTCAGTGAACACGTGTTTGGGTGTCGCGATACAGCCTGTTCATTTACATATACAGAAAATACGTTGGTCCAGGGGTATCCCCCTTGAAGGCCAATAGGGGAATGATTGGTACCCAATCTGAGCATCAGGCTGCAAACCGACCGGCTGGGGCATAGCCGAAGGTAAGGTTGCAGGCATAAGTAGCTATGGGGCACATTGTACACACATTGATATGTTCTCAAAGTTGATAATCGAGTATAATTATTACACCAGTCCCAACCTTCCAGCTTTCTTTTAAATAATGCTTTTAAGGTGACATATTAAGTACCCTGTTTGAAGTCGGGGTCCAATCAAGACACTCGTACAGCTAGTATCTCAAACAGGCAAAGTCCCCTCCTCCTCGTTTCCTTTCACACCCCTTATCCGATCCCACTAGGGCCAACAATTTACATTTTGGTTTTGAATTAGCCTTCAAATGGAGACCTCCTTGTCTAAGTAACAATTGGCCCCTCAAAGAGACCAACCCCAGCTTCAGTCGCTAGTATTCTTCTGGTCGTGTATTCGAGAGTTTTAGGATCCACTTCCAAAAGTAGCCCTCCACTCTATCTAACCAGCTCAGGTTGGTCATTTGGAGGGCCTCCAAGCCATATAATATCATCGTGCAGAAACATTGGTGATATAGGGTCAGTATACCCTCCAATGAGTAGCCCACCTTATTCCGGGCAACCTTATCTATCATACTTGTCAGCCCTCAGCCTGTTACCATCTTGGACTCTATAATATGTATATAAGACACGCTCAGACTCTTTTCAAGGCCCAAATATGGGTACTTGTTAACATAAGGTAAGTTGCCCAAGCTGGTATCAAGAGCAGGGCGGTTTACCTTGGAAGCCGAAACCAACATCATTTTTGTCTTTGTCATATTAACCACCAATTCATTTTCAGTGGCATACACAACTAGAATTTCAAACATGTTGTTTATGCCACTGAAACTGTGCTTATAAATGGCCAAGTCATCAGCATACAGAAGGCCAGAAATAGGCACCCCTCAAATTCTTGGGCAACACCCCACCACATTATTGAAGCATGTAGTTAGGTCTGCTAAGTATAAAATTTACAACAGAGGGGCCAGGGTACTCCACTGCTTAACACCCCTATTTAGGGTAAACAGGGAGGACATAGTACCCCTATCATCCAATCTTAACCTGCCTGTCGTGTTTGTGTGCAAATTCTTCAAGATATCAAGTAACGATCGCGGACAGCCCCACCGTTCCAGTTTAGCCCACAGCTTAGTCCGACTAACATCATCAAAGGCCGTGCGGAAATCAACAGAGGTAACGGATAAATGAGAGCCACCTTTAGATGCGGCATCTCAGGCGAATATATTCAGTGTTCTCAAATTGTGGGTAGTAGAGCTACCTTGGCGAAAACCGGTTTGTGTAAAATGAAGGTCATTTTCGTCTTCCCAGGACTGTAGCTCTTTAAGCACCAGTGTAGAAAAAATCCTACCAGTGACCTCCAAGAGGGACAGTTATCTATAGTTATGGCGACAGTCTATATCCTCCCTTATATATTGGTAAGGGTATAGACTGGTGCCATGAATCCAGGAAATTCTGGTCAGAGCATACCCTGCTGATGAATAGGATTTTTAGGAGTCTAGCCCAACCCACTGGATCTTGCTTTAAGACTATAATAGCGAGCCCATTAGGGGCTGGGCCACTTGAGATGTTTAGTTTCGTTTTAATCCCCTCAATAGTCTCAGTGGATATTATCCAAGGCCATCCAACTAGCCATGGTTCCACCCACTCAGTTTTGGGACTCTCCCCTGCTCTGTGTTTAAGGCGGTACAACCACTCTTTTTCTTGAATGGGGTTCAAGATCAATTTCATTCTTTCACCCTTAGCTGAAGACAGAATCTGCCAAATTTTAAGGCATTTCCGTTTTCAGAGCCCCAATCATGTGTTGGCAATTGGTATTCTTATTAAAAAATCGCCACCGCGTAAGCCATTGCCTGTACTCCAATTTATTGTCCTTATCAGCCTACTCTTAGCAGGAATGGGACCACCTGACCCCCATTTTTTCTCAGCTTGCTCCTCATAGTTCTTTCCGCGTTGCAGATGGCTAAGTCAAATGTATGTGTATGTTTATCAAACACTGCCAAGTCTCTGCCTTGTACCACCCCGGTAGTTAGTGCTAGTGATTTTAGCCAATCTTCTATTTTAATACCTTTCCACTGAACGGGACCACCGAAGTCTCTGGCAAAAGTATGCATGAATAGTTGGTAGGCATTGTGTACATTCCTTGATGTCCAGCAGATACGATTTTCTGCATGGTTTGGGATAGCCCCCTAAGGTTTATGGCAGAGACAGGAGCCATATGGCATTCCAAGCTTAGGGCCAATATTACGTGGTCACTAAAACAGTTCGGTATAGCTTTTAATTCTTTTGTTTTTAGCATTATTTCCATAGAAATAATCTAGAGTTGCTCTGCACTCATCTGTGCCCCAGGTATATTGGCCTGGAACATCGCCTCTTGTTCTACCATTCAACAGTGTTACCCCCAGTTACCCAAAAACTGCACCCATTGGTCACCTTTGTTGTTACCCATACTCTGCAGCATTAGGCTTTCTTTGGCAACATTAGTGCAGGGGGGCACTCATGCGCATCTATACAGCAGGCATTACAATCCACTCCTATTGAAATCAGCTCATTGTCAATGGTTCCAGCCCAAACAGCCAAAGTCTCACCCAGTAGGTCTAAGATTTCTATCAGGCTGGTAGTGCTTGTGGGGATGTACACATTCACTACTGACATTTTTACTCACGCTCCCGCACTGTCCCATCTTACCTCTACCCCCATTAATACATTGCTTATAGGTGTAAGGGATATTTGTTGCAATGTAAGGGCTTGAGTAACACCTATAAACAGGCCCCCAAAGGGTCTACCCCTAGGGCCCCGATTGGCCTTAGTTTGGTAAACACAAAACCCCATTCGAAATACATAGATGCCTCCAGCTAGGTTTCCTGTAATAGGAAATATAATATTCTCCAACTAGGGGGGCAGACCCATATTTACCCATTAGGGGCGTGGGGCCCCCTGGTGTTCCACCTTGCCACAGCGCAGGGGTTGGGTGTCCAGTAGGTCCCTGGGGAGGCCATGTCATCATACGATAGCAACTGGCCCGTCCACCTCTCCCTTAGGCCTCTCTGTGCAGCCCTGTCCACTTGGTAACCGCTAACCCGAGGTCCCGGGGCAGCCACATGGAGCTTAGCCAACCCCTCCAATCTCCTTGGACGTGGTACCCAAGGATCTTTGTTTGTATGAGGATACCGACCATAACGTACTGTCAGTTTATACACCATACCTCGAAGGAAATCAGAGCCCATGCATAATAAAGAGACCGTCACAAGGGATACAAAGTTAACCAAAGCCCAAATTTTCTGACTGTCCCACAATGGAAGCTCACAATGGACGGGACATGCCTCTGCGGGTGATTATTGAAAGGCAGGGTACATTCCTCCAGATACGCAGCAAAGTGGATCAATTCAAAAATGGACTAGCGGCCGTTGGATGCAGTTGCTCAAGTTCTACAATAGTTCCCAATGCAGATCTCTCGGCAGGAGGGCAGTCAGCCCAATGGGAGTCTGGGGCCACATGTATCGTTTCCGGAGTGTTGCAGGGCCCCCAGATGATACGGTCGGGGTCCTCTTTTTCCAACCCTCCATGCCTCTTGCTTACTGTTCGCTGATGGTGGTGGTCGTAATTTGTGCCAGCCTTTTCTGCACAGTACTTAGTCGTCAGGGGCAAATGTTTTAAGGCCATATGGCATTCTACTGCCCTTCTCCTTTGGTCAACAAAGCCATCGTTAAGGTCCAATTTTTGCCCATGTGAAACACCAGAAGGGCCCTTTGAGGAGATCGTGTACGTCTTAAAGAAGCCTTATTTGAGAAGGATACCTGTTTACCGGTAACCTGCACAGGTTTCTTATTATACACCTGAGGGGGTGTGCCAGAGCTAGTGGGAGGTTCACTGGCCATCATGGATAGTTCATTATATAGAGCTTCGAGCGCATCGTCTTCATCATGGGCCTCGATGTTCAAGGAATCCTGACAGATTAAGCGAGTGGCTAGCCAATGGGCATTAGGATCCCTAAGCAACAATCTAGCTCCTGCACAAGGCTGCCCTGGTGCCAACTGTAGAACAGGTTTGGGATTGGCGGTCTGCACAGCCCTTAAATTGGGTACGGTACAGTTGTCCAAAATGTCTTCATTCACTGGGCAGCAAGGCAGGATAATATCAGTAATGTTGGTCATTATAGACTTCAGTTGTAATTGGTCAGCAGTCATATGTGAGCATACATTCTGTAATTTGACAACTTTAGTTGCTATTATGTCAAGTCACTGGGTAACTGCTTTCATGCCTACTTGCATTTCTTCTCTCAGGGAGTATAGGGCCTGGGCTCAGTTGAGCATTCTTCCTCTTCTGAATCTGAGTTGCATGCCAGAGCAGTTAAGTAAGGGCTACTGAAAGGTTTGCTGTGGTAGAATTATTTATGCAAACTGCGTTAGGGCCCAAAGAGTTGCGTTTCAGAGTTTGACACAGCTGTTGGAGTGAACCGTTGTTATCAATCGATGTTATGGGACTCAAGACATGATATGATATAAGATTTTTTTTAACGAGCCTACTCACAAGTGTTTCAATGCTTATCAAACTCTTCCGTCATTCTAGTCGCTGAGTCAACTATTGGTATATTAGAGTCTGAGCCCTCTTCACTCCATGCATGTGTATTCTGCAGGGTACTGGTGCATATATCAGGGTACGGCGGCACTCACCACGGATACTGCAAGACCAACTCAGAGTCCTTCAGCTGTACTGTGGAGAGAACACATTGGTCTTTGGATGATCTGAAAGCATGAAAAGCAAACACCTAGGTTATGAAAACCTACAACAAGTGCAGAAATTCATGCACCTTTTTGTATCTGCTCTTTTTGGGTCACTGAAGAGATCTAGGGTGTCCTCTACATGATTTAACCATGTTTGATCCCAACAGGAGTCTTCAGTAGAAAAGGAGAGGGGTCAAGACTTTCTTTTGTCCTAAGGTAAACAGTGTGTTGCGTGCAATCTCTGCCTCAGATCATAGTCATGGTAGTATTGCTCTAGTACAATCATTGAAAAGGTAGGTGGTCTGTCTGTGTAGTCTCTTCTCAAAGCTGGGTGTGGTAGCCCATCCCAGGAGAATGGTAATAAGGGAGTCCATATAAGGCAGAAGCCAGGAGTGCCATCTCTCTGCTCTCCTTCCAGAGTTCCCGAATAGACGATTCTTCGTGTCCATTGATGAACAGCCTCGGTTTGAGAGTGCCAAGTGCCCGTTGTGTCCGGGAAGGACACAGTTAACACAGCGTGATGAGGAGCCTCGTCCCGCTGAGGTCGGAAGAATGAGAATGCGTGACCTCGCCCATGCGCAGGAGGGTTTTTGCCGAGTCGGTCGGCAGTGTGAGAAAGAACGTAAATAAAAGAAGTTTACTCTCTCCTGTCTCTGTGTCCCTCATTTGGGCACGAAGCCGTGCAGCAGCAGTTAGAGAGAGTCTAGGATCCAGATAAGATGGGACAGGAATTCTGACAACGAGGATGGGATGTCCACATCTCCTCACATGTAAAAAAAGAAAAGAGAAAACTTAAAATAGGTGTGAGCTCCACACCTTCCTGGAGTGCGAGGTCTGCAGCCAACATGTCCGGGAGTGAAGAGGGAGAAGGTCAGATGCCGGTAAGTGAAACATACGAGAATGAGGGGCCATGCACAGCTGCATTTCACCAGCTAGGCCCTTTTGACATGGGTGACCAGCAAGCCCTGGGACAGCGATGGGAAAGATGGCTGAGAAGGTTTGAGAATTATATTACGAGAAGGCGCCAGTTAAGTTTGCCAGGAGATTGCTCATCAACTTAATGGGAGAGGAATTTGAAGACCTCATCCCTACATTACTGCCGGAAGAAGTATAGACATATGAGGGGCTCAAGCAGGCACAGTGTACATATTTTGACCCTCAGCGCAATGTAGACCATAAGAGACAACATGTAAAAAAAACAGGTGAGTCCATGGATGCATTTGCAACTCGACTTGGCAAACTGGTAGCTCACTGTGACTTTCACAAATTTTCAAATGAAGACGCCATTAGACTGAGAATCATTGGAGGATGCATATCATCCATGTTCAGGAAGAAACTAATACGCAAACCTCTTCCCCTTGCCACAATCTTGAAAATGGCAAGGACTAAAGCGAGAGCTGATTCCCAGGCCATGCAGATCGAGACAAGCAAGGGACAGGGTAAAGAGAAGGCATATTATATCGGCCAAGGAGGAAGAGGCAACAACACCAGCAATGCCTCGGCCAGAAGGTATGGCTCAACTGGAAAATGTTGTAGGTGGGTTCTACCATTCCCACATGAGGAACGCACTGAATGCCCTGCCTTTAGACAAAAATAGAGCAACTGTGGAAGGGCAAACCACATGGCAAGGTTATGTAATGCGCCAAAACACCGTCCACAAGGAAACAGCAGCAGTGGGGCCAGACCAGAATACAGTGCACACACACCAGGACCCAGAAGAGACCTGGTCAGTCATGTTCGGCAAATAACTGGGAGGACTCTGTCACTCCCTGCAGTGCAGGAAAGAGGACCGCATGAGTATGCGTGTATGATGAATGATATGTTGACTACCACGGAAGAAGACATCGATATCCGAATAGGTCAACATCCCGCAAAGTTCGTCATTGATACAGGAGCCACATTAAACATAATCTGCATCGCAAAATGGTGCATCCGCCCAAGTTGGTACCATCAGAATTGAAATTATTCCAGTGGGCCGTCAGCGACCCAGTCCAAAACCATGGAAAGTTCTCCACACAACTAAGATACAAAGGGTGAAAAGACATGGCAGACTTACATGTCCTCCAAGGAGAAGTGCCAGGAAGTAATCTTTTGGGAGACCCACGGCCCTTGAAATGAGTGATGTATACAATGCAACATGGAGTGCCAATAATGCAATGATTTCCAGAATTGTACAATGGAACTGAATGCTAGAAAGGAGACCCAGTTAGCCTTCACATTGATGGCTCAGTACCTCCGTTAGCGCAGCACCCTCGACGAATACCCATTCACCTACAACCACAGGTAGAGGAGGAGATTGGATATCTATTGAGAGAAGACATCATAGAACCTGCCTGCGGGCCCACCCTGTGGGTCTCGCATGTGGTGGCCATGCCCAAGCAAGTACCGTTTCAGAATATGTGGCTGTGTGTGAACATGCATCAAGCTATTAAAGCAATTGAATCAGAACAGCACTCTGGTATGCATCTGGACAATATGATTAGAATGCTAAATGGAGCAAGAATGTTCACTAAGCTTGATCTGTACAAAGTGTACCACCAGATACTACTAGATGAGCAATCACGGTACATAACTACATTGGATAATCACTAAGGATTATTTCGGTACAAGAGATTAAGCATTGGGCTATCTTCAGCTGCCGAGATTTTCTAGGAGAGCATCAGGAGAGTAATTACACACATCAAGAACTGCGTCAATTACAGTGACGATATTTGTTTTTTGCTGTGCATCTTGAGCAACACGATCGAACACTACATCAGGTGTGTTAGGTGTTCTCTCAAGCGGGACTGACACTGGATGCCGAAAAGTGTGTATTTCACAAGCACCTCAAGTACTTTGGCTATGTATTCTCGCAAAAGGGAATGAGGCCTGATCCCAGCAAAGTGACCGCAATTGCAGACATAAGTGAAGTGAGGTTGTTTCTGGGTATGGCCAGTTACTGCAGCCGATATTTGATGGATTTTGCTACAGTCAGTGCGCCTTAAAGAGAGCTCACCAAACAAGCAAAGGTATATCAGTGAGACTGATCGTGTCAAGAGGCTTTCGCACAAATAAAGAAAGGCATTGGATAGACTGAGTGCATGGCCTATTTTGATCCTGCCAAGCGCACAGAACTAACGGTGGATGCTAGCCCGGTTGGTCTGGGTGCTATCCTGGCCCAACATAGACTGGGGAGAGACAGCCCGAGAGCCATTGTCGCCTACGCCTCCAAAAATCTGACGGATGTCAAGAGAAAATACAACCAGAAAAGGAAAGGCTAGTGGTCTTCTGGGCATGTTAACACTTTCACAATTCTTTGCTGTAAAAACCATTGACAGTGATGACTTATCACCACACCCTAGTCACTATCTATGGGAACCCTCATTGCAAAATGCCTCCCAGAATTGAGAGGTAGGGGTTAAGGCTGCAGGACTTCATCTTCACAATCGTTCACAAGCCAGGAAAAGAGTAAAATCCAGCAGATTTCATATCCCGGCACCCGATTGGGAAACAAAGCTGAGTCTTGTCCATGGTGGAGGAATACATACATTTTCTCACCCAACAGGGACCGGCGAAACCACTTAAAACAAGGATGGTGAGAGATCACACCCTGAATGACAGAACATTGCAGAAAGGGAAAGAGCTCATAACAACTCACAGGTGGAGAGACAGTGAGCTAGAGGGTGCACAGGGAAATCAAGTAACATTGAAACAAGAAATGCAAGCGTTCAGGCATGTGAAGGATGAACTGTCTGTAACTGCACAAGGACTGGTGATGCGTGGGTGGCGCATAATAATACCCACACATCTCCACCAGCAGGTAGTAGACCTGGCACACGAAGGACACAGTGGCATGGTGCCCACTAGGAGGCAGGCAAGAGATACTATGTGGTTCCCAGGAATTGATTTAATGGTGGAAAACACTGTAAAAGGTTGCCATCTGGGTCAGTGCACATCAAAGCCGAACAACCTAGAACCACTCAGGATGTCAGAGTTGCCAGAAGCTCAGTGGACACACGTAGCCGTTGATAACTTTTGACCGTTTGGAGGCGGTAAATACTGGATGGTGTTGATGGATGAGTTCTCCTGCTTCCCTCTTGTCCGAATGATCTTGTCCATGGCAGCCAGCACTGACATTCCCGAATTGGACAATATTATATCGGCATGGGGCATTCCTGAAATACAGAAATTAGACAATGGACCACTGTTCAGCAATCTGGAATTTGCATGGTTTATGGGCTACATGGGCATAAGTCACCAGAAAATCACACCGCTATGGCTGCAGGCCAATGCAATGATTGAGTGGTTCAACAAAATGAGCTGAGACAGATGTCATTAAATCAAGCGCTGTGCAACATGCTTTGAGACTACAGAAATCCCCTGCATGGGACGGCAGGGAGGTGCCCATCGGAGTTGGTGTTTCAAAGAAAAGTGAGAACAAGACTTCCTCACAAGAAGAGCATCGGGAGAATGACCTCATGGCACTACAGGCGGAGAATGCAGCCAAGAAATGTGAGATGAAAAGATATGTTGATGAGAAAAAGAGAGCAAAGCTTCTACACTTCACGCAGAAGGCAAGGTGCTCATGTGTCGGAAACAAGAACGAAAATCAGAGTCAAAATTTGATCCGGCGAATATAGTATTCACACAGATCAAGGGATCCATGGTGATCGCCCAGTCTCCAGGCAGGGTGATCACACGAAATATGTCCCAATTCAATCTCTATCACAAGGGAGAGAAGGAGCATGATAGGGAGGAGAACAGTGAAGAAGGCGAGTAAGATAGGTCATAAAATGATGCAGGCTCAACAGAGCCTGGGCCCGTTGTGGAGATGTCGGCAAGACCCAAACGATGTGTCACAGGACCCGTGAGGTTGACTGAACGGATGTAAATCAAACTGTGAGCACTGTGGTTTGTTTTGTCTGAGAGGGGAAGATGTTGTGACCAGGAAGGACAAAGTTAACACAGCGTGACGAGGAGACTCGTCATGCTGAGGTCAGACCAATGAGAATGCGCAACCTCACGCATGTGCAGGTTTTTTTTTGCTGCATCGGTTGGCAGTGTGAGAAAGAATGTAAATAAAGGCAGTTTACTTTCCCCTGTCTCTGTGTCCCACAATTTGTCACGAAGCTGCGCAGCAGCAGAGAGCGCCTAGGCCCCAGAGAAGGTGGGACAGGTAAGTGCCTCTACTATCCAAACAAAGGATGTGGATCCCTTTCTGTGCTGCACCTACAAACAAAGACGAGGGACCTTCTGCTGGCCGGGAAGCTTCCCATGAAACAAACTGAAGGTGTCAGAGCCTTCATAGCGTTCAGAAGGTAATCATGTTCCTGAAAGTCCAGGAGGACATACACTGACCCAGACTTAACTTCTGTAGTCAATAATACAACAGGAAAGGGTAACGCTAGGTCCACTGTCTTGTCCTAATGCTGTGACCCTGCCCTCAGACAATTATTGGCACTGTTTAAATTTGCCCAAGAGTTGTTTTCCTTCAGCAACTCTGACCCGGATCTTGTGAAAAGATTTCTCACAAGCCTCTTTTTCATTGTGCTCCAGTAGGCCAGTTCACCTAGTCTTTCCATAGCGATCTGCATGCTTTGTTGCTGTTCCTCTCTTTGGCCAGTATGTATAGTCCTTCCACATATGTCTGCAGGATCCTGTGCTTTTCTCTTTGCTATAACCTTCTCATAGGAGCGGTCTTAATCATTTGTCATACTACGGTTGGATCTCCTATGACCTTCCCTCAGAGAACATGTATGTAGCTCATTAGAAATGTTTAGAAGAGAGTAGCTAACCCAAAAGTGAAATACGTCCATTCCTAAAGAGACTGGATGCTGCTTTATTTGTATTTTGTATTTGTATTTTATTGAATGTATATATCCCTTTACTCTGAAGTGCTTTACATAAGAACAAGTAAATATATAGCAAGCATTAGATGACAATGAACCACAACCAGATAAGAGCATGAAGAGCAACTTACAGTATTGTAGCGGTGAGGAGGGTGTGGGAGGGGGGAGGTGAGCAAGGGAGTGGTAGGTGTAAGGGTTTTGCCGAAGGTCCTGACCAGCATACAGACAATAAGTTATGTTATGTTATGTTAAGTGCATTTATGTAAGCGCACGTACACCCGAGGGCATCTTGGCGCTGAGGAGGTAAGACAAGAGGTTTATGGTCAAAGGGTCGAATCAAAAGATTCAAAAAACAAAAGTATCGAAACAGAAGTTTTGAAAACAAAAGTTTCGACATACTATTTTTAGCATGCAAAAGTGCAAATCTTTCTAAACCAATCCATCGACAATAGTCATGGATTGGTTTCAATTGAAATGCACTTTTACATGTTAAAAGTAGCATTTCAATGCTGTTTTGGTTGTAACGTTGAAACATTACATGGAGCAGCCCAGTGGTGAAATTACAGGACTGGACAGCTCCATGTAACATTTCAAAGTTATTTGTGTTTATTGGCATTTAAATGCTTTAGTTTTTGTACCGTTTGTACCGTTTAGCTTGAGCCAGTTCAGTGTCATCCAAATTCCCAGTTCCTCCAGGCACTTTTTTAGCCTGTTAGCTGTTTCCAGTTGTGTAAGGTCCAAATGGACCAGTATCTGGGTATCATCAAAATATGAGTAGAAGCGTAACCCATGAGAGTCAATCAGAAACAGTAGATATCTTATGTAGATATTGAACAGAATAGGGGAGAGTGCCGAGACCTGAGGGACACCACAAGAGAGAGGGGCAGGGGCAGAGCAAAAAGGAGGAAGATAGACTGACTGAGAACGACCAGTCAGAAAAGCTATGAACCATTTCAGAACCTGGCCGGAGATACCGGCTTCAGAGAGCCGGGAGATTAGAAGAGAGTGATCGACGGTGTCGAAGTAACCGACAGATCTAAAAGCAGGACTGCTCTGACACCGCCCTGATCAACAAGACACATAAGGTCATCCATCACCGAATTAAGAACGGATTCAGTACCTCTACCAGGCCGAAAGCCAGATTGAAATGAATCAAAGAACTGTGTGGATTCTAGAAACGTAGATATCAGTGGGAATACCAGTTCCTCCAAGACCTTCATCAGAAATGGCAGAAGTGAAATTGGGCAATAATTGGCCATCATTTCAGGATCCAAAGAAGGCTTCTTGAGCAGAGGGATCACTAAAGCATGTTTAAGAGAGTCCGGGATCATTCCCGTAGCGAAAGAGTTATTGACCGCTGATGTGATGTGATTGATCAGATCAGCGGACGTCTCCTCTAAAAGAGCGAGTGGTATGGCATCTGTAGGGGATGCAGATTTAAGCTTTTGGATCGTAGATAGAACTTCTGCATTGGAGAGAGGGGGAAGGAAGACCAGCAACCTCCAGTAGAGGGGGGTTTCACAAAAACTGGGGTGTCCACAATTGCTGCAGCCTCGGTCTTGATATTTTCTTGGATGGTGGTTATTTTAGAAAGAAAAAAAGGTAGAGATGGAGTCACAGATCCCTTGGGAGGGTGGCACTGCATCTTGATCTAATTTTGGCGTAGAGAGAGACTGCACCAGGTTAAATAAAGCTTTAGGTTTGTTAATAGCCTCCTCTACGGTTTGAGCAATAAGGAGAACAATTTGAATGAAAATAGATTATTCTTTTTTCCAGTTATAGTAGAAAGAACTAATGTATATGAGTTTCAAATATACACTAACTACTATTAGTATTGAGTAGAAACCGTTACAGTGTAGTCAATGCATGTGTTGTAGTTCTACTTCCAGTGTATTTAATATTGATAGACTCTGTGTACCTTCATGAAATACGCTAAAAGTGAAATGTGTTTTACGCTATCATAGGGAGTGCACCCCCACTAAAGTTCTTATCCAGAGTATATGTACAAGTGGAGGCCTTGCAGTGCCTAGAAGACCATACAAAGCACTGATGCGCTGATACACGCCAGGCAACTGAATAGGGGGTGTTGCCAGAGATGTCAAAGAATAGTCAAGTGAGCATGACCTGTAAACCTAGTAACCCTTCTGTGTTTGCATTCATTAACGCAGGTACCTTCTATAAGCACCCAAAACGGTTTACAGCAGCATAAAAAGAAACCACTCGGTGAGTTTAGAAACGGTATTGGCATACTTGATCGAAAAACATTTGACCTTTTCAATTTGACGAAACTGTTTTGACTATTTTTTCAAATTAAGTTAAAGAAATACAGCAGCATAAAAAGAAACCACTCCGTGAGTTAGAAACGGTATTGGCATACTTGATCGAAAAACATTTGACCTTTTCAATGTGACCAAACTGTTTTGATTGTTTTTTTGGTCAAATTAAATTAAAGAAATAAATGAGGAGGGATAAGGGAATAGGTTAAGCCGGGAGTAAGTGGGTGGGGATGAGGGGGTCGCCCCCTACTTTTCGAACCCAAAAAATGACCAAAACAAATTAGGTCAAATTGGAAAAGGTCAAATATTTTGATCAAGTAGACCTAAACCGTTAGAAACCACATATGGGCACAACCATTGCAAAGCTAGAAGCAACTTCAAATTCTCTAATTGCCTTTTTCAGGAAACATGGCAAGAGGATCACAAGTCAAGTTAGTAGACATATGTCCACCATGGAGGAGCATCTTAGCCTAAAGGGGGAAATGTTTCTAGCCTGGACAACGATGGAAGTAAAATTGGGATGAACAACCAACACTTTTAAAAAGAAAGACATGCCCTCGAGCTTCCTAAAGGCTTTGTATGTTGCATTTATCTCTCTCTAAAGGACAAAGATGATTCCAGAGGTTATGTGACAAAAAGAACTGTGGGGTTAACAAGCAACCCCCTGAATAAAGAGTGAACAGAACGCATTCCATTGGGAAATTGACAAGGAACACCCAGGTCATGAAAGAAGAGACAACACGTGTCACCTGCTGTCAGTAGCTGGCTCACCACCCACTGTCCTCCTGTGTTAGGAAGACCTGAACAGGATCATGAAAAACCAAGTGTAAGAGCCAAGCAAAGACATTTCGATGGACTAGACCAATTAACAGAGTATATGTTTCCAGTAGCATTCCTAACTTTATTTGTCCACTCTGATCCAACCTACTGAAAACAGTTGTTTGTGCTGGTGAGAGCAGGCCAGCTGCCACCAGCAAAGCAAATCACAATGCATCTGTTCAACTCAAGAGGAGGAAGACATTGGCCAAGTAGTAATGGCATGTCTGATCAGCCAGCAATGAAGGAATACGTATTTACAAGGGCAATAGCTTTTGGTGATCTACAGGCATGTGTAAGGCATAGCATCAAAGGCCCAGCTGCTGAGGCCATTCAACAGCTCTTGACAACAATTGCTCACGGTGTACCATCACTTTATCTGCTCTGCTACTCACATCACAGGTTTTATTACCATTTAGCGGTATCACCCCATTATTTTGCGGCCAATAATCCTGCGGCCGAAAATGCCAAACTTCGAATTGCGCATTTCAATGCATTTATATGTGGGGGGTGGGTTAGGGCAATAAATGTTGTAAGGGGACTATAGGGGTTGGGGGGATTGTGGGGTATCTCCCCCTGCACATAAGTGCATTGAAATCTGCAGGTGGGGGGGGGGGTTGGTCTTTTCGGCCCCAGGATTGTTTTCCAGAAAAAATCCCATCGATCCCATTTGCCATGTATTGCCATCAAAAGCTCTGGTACTCACACGATTGTCAGGTTTTGTTCCAAAAGTGCCTGTTGCCTGCCATTTATATTAATTTCCTAGGCTCTTAGGCCATTATTAAGGAAGTGGCCAGTTAGCATAGTTTGTTTGTTTGTTTGTTTGTTTATTATTTATACAGCACGCCACACCCTAAGGTGTCTGGGTGTTTTACAAGACATATTAGTATACATAAGTACATATGAATGGACATTGATACAGAGAAGTAAGAGAAGAGCAGAATAACGGTTGACTACAGTGGCTGCAAAACTAAACTAAGTGTGCATAGATACATTTGTCAGTGAGAAGCTGATACATAAAACAGTTGCAGGCGTAATCGTGCCGGTAAAGGCCCAGTGGAATCTAGTTTCTAGACTCAGGCAATGTATCCGGTGGTGTGCTTGGTGAGGAGCTATTTTTTGGTATTGGACCTGAAGCTATGGAGGTTTAGGTCAGTGCGTAGATTAAGTGGGAGGGCATTCCATGCCAAAGCTGCTTGTACCGGGAAGCTGGTACCTCCAGCTCTTTTTAAGTTGAAGCCTGGCGATATGATGCAGAAGGTACTAACTGATCTCGTAGGTCTGATGAAATTTTTAGAGCGATTTTGTCTATCAAGTATTTGGGGCAGCGTTGTGAAGGCATTTGTGGGAGATGGAGACAAGTTTAAAGTAGATTCTTTCCTGGATGGAAAGCCATTTGTGGCTTCTTCTTGTTTCAGAGATATGGTCCTTTCTTGGAGTTTTTTTAGCGCTTGTTTATTTGCTCCTGCATAGAGAGCATTACAGTAATCAAGTTTAGACAAAATTATACAGCTGTTAGTAGAGAGATATTTTTTACATGCATGAATATGTCGCAGTGGCGTTAGCTGGTTTCCTAGGGTTCAAGGTGGAATCAAGATGGAAGCCTAAGGTTTTAGTTTCCTTGGCCAGAATGATCAAGTTGCCGTCTATATTGAATGAGGTGTATTTAGGGCTAAGTTTCTTGAGATAAATAGGGGCGCATAGTATGAGAATTTCAGTCTTATCGTCATTGAGACACAAGCTATTGGTGGCCATCCATGCCTGAATGACGAGGTAGATTTTATTTAGTAGGTCATTGTCAGAGTCGTAGTTGCCAGATAGTGGGATCAGTATCTGGGTGTCATCTGAATAGTTAGTGTAGATGACACCCAAACGGTCAAGGATCTCAAATGAGGGTTTGGTAAACACATTGTGTTATGTGGGGGAAATGCAGAGGCCTTGTGGCACACCGCAAGTGATATGGATGGGGTCAGCTGCATCTGATGGAGAGAATACTCTTGTTATTCTGTTGTTTAAGAAGGATTTAATCGAAAGTTCGCTGGTGATGAAAGATGCTCACAAAGTATATTGTGGTCAACCAGATCAAAGGCAGTGGAGAGGTCTAATAGTAGAAGTAGTGCACATTGTCTGTTGTCTTTTATTAGGTCTATTTGTGTTTTCAGATCCAGTAGCGCTGTTTCGGTCGCATCAAGGGGCCTAAAATCGGATTGTCTGAGCTCTAGGAGATTGCTGATCTCTAGGTAGGTCTGGATTTGGAGGTAGGCTGCCTTGTTAATGATTTTGAGAAGGAAAGGGACTGTGGTTATAGGCCTGTAATTAGTTGGGATGGTAGGGTCGAGAGAAGCTTTTTTAAGCAGGGGTAGAACCCATGCGTCTTTCAGGTTGGTGGAAACCTGTCATGATTTAAAAGAGGCATTTATTAACCTGGTGATGAAAGGAGTGAGATCTCTCATTGCATCTTTTATAATTTGGGCAGGGCAAATGTCACCTTGACAGCGTGAAGGTTTCAGAAAGTTAATGATTTTTGTGACCTTTGTTGTAGTGACTTGGTCAAATTTGAATTCTGGTAGAGTATTGGTAGGGAAGGTGGTGTCCTGGTTCTGGGCTATTGATATATCAATGACCTTGAAATTAAGTCTCTTGGAGGCAATTTTCTTTTGGAGGGTGGTAATTTTATTGGCCAGGGGGTTTTGGATGCCAGTGCACCAAGCTTTGTTTTTTGGGTGAGAGCCATCCGGAGCTATTGGTGATTCTAATTCCCTTAGGATTCCAAATTGTTCCTTGATGCTGGAACTCGCATTTTGCATCCTGTCGTTGTATTTTTCCTGTTTAGTTTTAATGAGCGCTGCTTTGTAGCGAGCAGAGATTTCTGTGACTCTATCTTTGTTCTCCTTGGAAGGTAAGTTTTTCCATGTGGCCTCACATTTCCTTTTTTCAGACCTCAGGGCTTTCCGTTGTGGTGTATACCAGGTATTTAGGTGGTCTTTAGGTTTACTTTAACAGAGTTTCAAAGAGGCAATGGAGTCTAAGGCCATAGTCATGGTATTATTGAGGAGATCTATTAGGTCCTCTGTATCTTCAGAGTTGTTGGTGTTTAGTATTGGGATCAGTAAAGGGGCTAATTTTTCTGCTGTAATGTTACGCTTGTTTCTAGTGAGTAGCGGAGTCGCAATGGACTTCGTTTTCGGGGCTGGACGGTTAGCATTAATGGTGAAAGCGATGAAGGATTATGCCCAGTGAGCATACTAGTGCACCTTTTTCTGTTATGCCCCATTAGGACAGCAGTTTAAGATTCCTTTATGCCCGCAGTGCGCCGCTGAAATGGTTTGGAGTACTCTTCTTAAAAAAGATAATGACAATACTAACAGCTTAACAATGCATGCCTTTTAAAATTAGCTGTCTCCAGCAAATGTGAAGTTCCGGGTCATTTATCAAGTGGGCTTGTTTATGCATTTAGTGCACAGTATTTACTTTCGAAAATGGCCTCCTGCTATTTGGTTGTGTAGCCCGTTGCCTTCCTTTCCATGGTAGTAAACACGACATCCATGTTAACATGGAAGAATTGAATGGGTAACAATGCTAAAACCCAGAGGTATATTAGTGATAATCTTCTTCTGAGATCTTTTCCTTTGAACTGTTCCTCCATAGTATGAGCCAGCAGAAATTCACCCAAAAGAGAAACACTAGATATTTTGAAGCAAGTTTTGATAGTTTAATGGTTTCATTGCTGTTCGTTATGCTAACATTACATTGCATTCTTGTTAAGCGCTTCACTGATCACCAGTTTTCACGTAAATCAAAATACAAATGCGGGAATTCTTTTTAAAAATGTCAAAGACAGTATGAAAGGCATTTCATTTCACAGAAAATAACTTGGGGACATTCAATTAAGCTGCAGCATCCAAACAATCTAAATGAAAAATGGCGTCTTAAACAATCTTATCTCCATGATCTATTGGCCCCAACATTGACTTGGAAAGGTACACAACGCGGGGTGGCTTGAAAGCCAAGCAGGAACGCTGCATCTTTTTGAAAGACCCTTCTGTATGGAGAAGTAGCCAATGGCGATCCGTGTGCCCAAGAATAGCATTCTTGACAAACAAGTAAAGGCATGACAGCCCCTTCCGCCCTTATGGTCCTGCTTGCATTTTGTGTGCAATGAAGCTGTGGTAGTTGCTGAGACGGAGGGCAGCTGGGCCACTGGGGGGCATGCATCCCCCTGTTGCAGACTCATACTTATATCCCCTTCTAAATGTGATGGGAGCAGAGCATTAACATTAAAACAGGACCTGGTGAGGGGCTGTGGAAATGCTGGCCCAAAGGGGACCGTGCCTGTGGTTCCCTACATAGGCATGTGGTGAAGCAGATTCCTTGAAAGAGAGGCTTGTCGCCTAATGAGGGGGTGCACGCTTTACTCTGCATGTGGGGGGTTCTCGCTTTACTCCACGTGTGGCACAAGGCCATGAGGAATTACCATAGGCTTACTAAAGAGGCCCTCCTTCAATGGCATAGTAACTGTGGCCAATAGTGTGCAGTGCACTCGCTGCAGTGAAATTCGATTGAGAGCGGCCACTTTTTTGCCGATCATGGAGGACAGAAGCCTTTTTTCTTTCGTGGGGGGTCACCCCTCTGCTCCTCATATATGTGGTCGACCATGGTCACCAAAAAAAGTGGCACAAAAAATTAATTTGACCAAACAGTGGTCAATTCAAAAAGAATGGACCATTAAGAGTGCAAGAATTACAGCATAGAATCCAACAGAGAGACCATTTAACCCACCTTGCCAAATGTAAGAGACAAGGATTACAACACAGAAAGAGCATTCTAAAACCCCCATCCACAACAACACAGTCTTGTTGAGGCACTACAAGGTGAACTGAAAGTGTACAAAGAAGCTAAACAAAGTAAGAAAAATAAATGTTGACTATTAATGATGTGCATAGTTAGTGTTTACAGACAAAGTAAAGGTTAAACTAAGTGATCATGCCATTGAAACCAATGGCTTTCTAGGTGATATTGTGGACATAAAATTGCAACTCAAAGAAAGTGCGCAGACCGCCCTAAGTAGATGTGGAAACACTGATTCTGAGCAATGGCAGAAAAATAAAACAAATTATCCCACCCCTCAAAAAGGATTTGGAGACCAAAACCCAGAAGAGCAATAGAGAAAGGAGAAAATAAAGGACCCCGTGTGCCCTATGCTTAAGTGGTCATACAGTCATTATGAGGGAGAGTAAATATGTAAACAGGGATGATGGTTCAACTAGTGGCTCTGACTCGGATGAGGGAAATTGGAATTACAGCTAAATGCTCTGGAAGAAACCCAACAATAAGATCTTGCGAATGACCTATCAAACATTGCAAGGCCTTAAAAGGTTTTACAACTCATCATAAACACGAAGAATATTCTGTTTGAGAACATTTAGTATTGTATAAACAGATGATGCCACCATTTGGATTGAAAAGGTACTAAAACACAAAATTGACTTTTGCTTCAGGGTTTTCTAGATTATTTGTCGGATGTACTCTTACAAAGTGGCAATTTGAAAAAATATGTCAACATATTGTGTAAGGTCAGACGAGGACTCAGACAACGAGACATAGTTTAAATGTTTTATTTGTGTCAATTGTAAACCAATCTTTCCCTAAATCTACAAGCTCAGTCCTCGTTCTATAAAAGAAAGCCAAAAGGGTGCTCATTAAGATGTCCATAACTTAACAATAAAGTCCTCTGTCTGGAATCATGCTCTAAAATGCTTAATTTCCGTATTTCAATAAGAAAACATCAAAACAACAAAACAACAGAGAAAGACTTTGGCAGGTATGGCTGCTTGCTTCTGACCCTAACCCTGCCCCTTGTAGTAAAGGTCTTTGCCCAATGTTTGAGATCCAGAAAGGCAGTTTTTCATATGCTGGAGGGCTATCCAGCTGTCCCAGATAAAGCTCTCTCTTTTGTCTCTTCCCACTCTGATATTCTTTCAGTCTTTTCCCCTCTGGGATTCTTTCAATCTTTCTTTCTCCCCACTCTGGGGTTTCTCAGTCTCCACTCCCTACTAAGTGGTTGTCTCAGTCTCTCCTCACTCTGGAGCTCTTCTTCTTCTCACTCCCCACTTTGGGGTTTCCACTGGCTTTCTCCACCCTTGACTCCTCTTGCTCTCACTCCCCACTCTGGGGTGTTCTCCTATACTCCCTACTCTGGGGATATTCTTACTCACACACCCACTATGTGGTGTTCTCAGGCTCTCTCCACCCTGTGGCTTTTCTTCATCTCACTCTCCATTCTCGGGTGTTCTCAGACTCTCCCAACCCTGGGGTTCTTCTTACACTCACTCCTCACTCTGGGGCGTGCTCAGTCTATGTGTGCTCTGTGGCACTTTCACATCTTACTCCTCTCCTCTGGGGTATACTTCCCCTTTCTCTCTAAATTGAGGATACACCTTTTGCTCACCCCAACCTGGGATAAGGGACCACAAAAATAAGACTCAGACCAAATAAGTCAAGCCATCCATTTATTCAATTTAAGCATTCGTGAAAGTGCATGACTTCCTGCACATTCAAAAGACTGCGCAGGAGTGAGCTGAGCTTAAAAAGGTCATAACAGCTTATATCCATTTTTGGTTAACATTGCACTCAATAGCTGGCACGTAGTCCAAAGACAAAAATCTGCATAGTCATTCGCAGCTGGTTGCATGCCCTGCCTCACGTGTTTTCGTTTGTGCAAAGGATTTCTTGCAAACTCATTCTTGCATCAAGCAGATAAGCCTGTAACTGCACAGTCATTATGCCTTCTCTGCATCTCAGGGGCCCTCTTCTGGGAATTCACTTGTGCCATTCATGACTATCGTGTATCTGTCATGCCAGGCCTTCACCACCCTCTGCCCTTCCCTTCTTCCTGGAATTTTATATCTGATTAACAAGAAAACAAACTTTGCAACACTACCTAGTCGCACGCAATCACCCTTTTCTCCTCTGAGGCTCTACAGGATCCATCTTGCTACAACATGTGCAAGGCCTTACAAATGTTTGTACCCACTCTGTAACCCACCTCCCTTTCCACTGGATCTTCTGAGTACCTGATATCCTCAACAGGAGAGGTGTTGAGTCGGCTCGAGCCTCCTGTCATCGCAGAGCCACTTACGAAAACGTTCACCAGGGCTCCACATTGACTTTCCTTCTCACATGTTCCTGCAGCTCAGTCTGTGCGAAGTAGCTTATGTGATGTTTCAGTCAGGCTCTGCTTCAGATTTCCAAAGGCCTTTTCCCTCGTTCTTGCAGTTCAGTCTGTGCATAGTAGCTTATGCAAACTTTCATCTGGACTCCACTTCTGCCTTCTGAGGGTCTTCCCCCTCAGCCTTGAAGTGCTACGACCCTCGCCCAAAACCCCCTTTGGCAAACCCATTGGCCAGGTGGAGTCAGGACTCGGGCCTGGAATCCTCTTCAAAAGCCCTCATGGGGCCAGTCCTGGCGCGTGTGGCGCCAGGCTCATACACCATGAAAAATGTGCTTGGGAACTACTTTATTGTATTATCAGCCAACTTGGAGGTATCCACATAACTTGGTTCCTAAGAACCAAGCTATGCGTTCTAGTGTTTTGGGTGTGGTAGCCTAGGGACTACTTTTCCTGGACTATTTTGTTGGGGCTATTTAAACCACACCCGAGCAAGACAACACGGTTCGCGTTACTTTGCAGCTTGCAACGTGACGCTCACCGTGCCCAGCTATTCCCTCGAACCTCGGAGAAGCAGAACCTGCAAGGAGACAAAAGGAACATCATTAGCAGCAGCATCTTACCTGCAGTCTTCATCTTTAAACACTTGCAGCTACTGAGAACAGCTTCCTTGAATCTGCACGCCTCCCGGAAAGAACGACCTGAAAGAGGAAGATAGAGGCAACATTAAAGCAAGCAGTAGAGACATTTACAAATTACGAACTGCTCAAAAGGCTTACTTGGCTGGTCGCCTCTCGGCTGGCACCACTCCGGACATTCCACTCACGCTGAAGAACACCGTGACCTACAAGGAAGGAAAAAACAGGTTAGCAAAGGCAAGACCTTACAGCACTGCGCATAGCGCTTACTTACCGCATCGTAGTGCTCTTAATGCGCCATCATTCACCAGCGGGGCTCAACCAAGCCAGTTCACCGCGCTGAAGCTCCGCATACATAAGGGAGAAAAAAGAGACATTTTAAACAAAGAAAGGCATGCAGGATAACAACAAAACTAAAGAACAGCAATAAGACCTACCTGAACAATATCAAACGGGCTGGGGTCAGTGAACTAACTGGACCGCACACGCCCATGAAAGACAACGCCATCCTGCAAAGAAGGCAGGATGGAGAGCACGCCTAATTCTACCACAAGGTGAGGAGAGGGCGCCAGAGGGACTGAAATCACACGGGGTGGAGGAAGGATACTTAACCCAGTCAGTCAGTCTTGAACACAGTCCTCCTGTATTTTCAGGCAGAACCTTCCCCCTCAGACCACATCAGGGAAAAGCTGAGAAGCATACCAGCGAGTAACCCGGCTGGGTGGCATCCCTGTGAATACCAGGTGAGCGTAACAGAACACGAAGCCCTACCAACCTGGGCACCATGGAGACATCAAAAATTGACCAATTGGCCCAATTACTAGGAGAGCTTCGTGCTGAGGTTCATTCTGCCTGACAAGAGACTAATGCCCTCCGGAGAGACCTAATAGTGACCAAAGAACGAACTGAAGAGATTGGCGGGCAATACTTGCAATCACAGGCAGGACAGACGCCTCTACCTGGAAGCAAGCCAATGATGCAAAACCCTGCCATACCACCCACTCCGGTACAGATCACGTTACCTGGAACAGTGCCCCTGGCACCACCAGAAAGGTTCTCAGGCGACCCACGGAAGTATGCGGCATTCATCAATCAGTGCTGCCTTAGTTTTCTTTGTAGGCCTGGAGCATTTCCAAACGACCAAGCTCGGGTAGTTTTGTCTTATCATACCTGAGTGGTAGTGCAGCAGATTGGTCGGTGCCGTTGGTAACCCACGACGATCCTCTATTACATGAATTTGGGGGGTTCCAGAGAGAAATGGAAAAACTTTTTGCGCGCCATACCCAGGAACAAGCAGTAGACAATTAACTCTTGTCCCTCCGACAGGGGAATCAGGACTTGTTAACGTACATTGCTACATTCAACAGACTGGTTGCCGAAGCTAGGTGGCCAGAAAACAAAAGAACCATGTTATTCTATCGAGGCTTACGAGGCGTATTAAAGGACGTCTTAGCCCAGGTGGTTCATCCACCCAGAGACTGTGCAGAATTCATAAATCTGGTCGTGCAGCTAGACCACCGGTTGCAGGACCGAAAGACAGACCGGTCTAAGACGGACCCTCGGACCGTGTATGTTCGACCAATGGAAAACACACCCCGTGTACCTCAAAATGCTGTAGAACCCATGCATATTGGAGGGATACAGCCTCCATTAACAAAACAAGAGCGGGACAAAAGAAGACAACAACAGCTTTGTTTGTATTGTGGGAAACCAGGACATTTCCTGAAGGACTGTCCAGTAAAACCCCCAAGAAGAACAGTCGGGCCACAGAGAAGGATGAAGCTAAGGAACCGGAAAACTACCAAGCTCGACAAATGTAGAGGTCAGTTTGTCGAGTTAGAAAAAAGAGTTGCTGACCTCGCACTTTGCAATACCAGTGATCTTAATTAACTACCAACAGTCATCAAGAATGCACGCTGTTGAAGCATACATCGATAGCGGAGCAGTTGGAAATCATATTGATCAAGAACTGACAGCAGAGATGGGGCTTCTTTGTGTTCTAAGCCAACTATGGACAAGGTAACCAGCGTGGATGGGACAGAAATCGCTTCCGGACCAGTAACCCAGTGCACAGCCAGGGTAACCTTGCTCTGCCAGGACGGACATCGGGAGTCTATTTCATTCGATCTCATCAAGGCACCTCAGTTCAGGCAATACTAGGGATGCCATGGGTGGTTGCTCACAACCCTTTGAAAGACTGGTGGGCACGAAAATTAACCTTCCCCGGTGACTGCTCCCCTGCCTGCTATTACCAAGAGGAGAAACCTGATGTCTGCATCCCCATGACTCCCGGAGCGACAGTATCAACCCTGGGAGCAGCTAATACCTTGCCCAGTGAATACCATGATTTCCAGGATGTTTTCCGAAAGGGCCAATAAATTGCCGCCGCACAGGCCCTATGACTGTCAGATCAACCTTGTTCCTGGTGCACAAATCCCTTGCGGCAGGATCTACGCTCTCACAGAACCAGAAAACCTTCATTTGAAATCCTATTTAGACCAGTACCTTGCAAACAGATTTATCCAGCCTTCGAAGACCCCTGCAGCCAGTTCTTTCTTCTTCGTACCGAAAATGGAAGGAGACTTGAGAACCTGTATTGACTACCGCGCATTGAACCAGATCACCGTGAAGAACCGATACCCCTTGCCACTTATCCCTGAGATGCTAGACCAAGTTAAAGATGCCCAGATTTATACCAAATTGGACCTTCGAGGAGCGTACGTCCTGGTCCGAGTCAGAAAAGGAGATGAATGGAAAACCGCCTTCCCTACTAAGTATGGCTTGTTTGAATATCAAGTCATGCCCTTATGGTTATGCAACACTCCTGCGGCATTCCAATATTTCATGAATGACGTCTTAAGGGAGTTAATTGATGTGTGTGCCTTAGTGTACATAGACGACACCTTAGTATACTCAGCCTCGGAACAAGATCATGTCAGGCACGTTCCTTCAGTCCTCACCAAGCTCCGTCAACATTGCTTGTTTGCAAAGCTTGAAAAATGCTTTTTTCATGTCACTGAAGTAGAATTCCTTGGTTTTATCCTTACTCCAGGAGGCATCAGAATGGACGTGCACAAGGTAGATGCCATTCTGAAATGGCCTTCACCGACGTCTCTGAAAGGGGTACAAAGCATGCTGGGCTTTGCAAACTTTAACCGCTGGTTCATCCCAGACTTCTCTCAGGTTGTGCACCCAATCACAGTACTATTACGAAAAAACAATAAAAAGTTTGCTTGGACCGAAGAAGCAGAAGAAGCCTTTCAGGAACTTAAACGAAGGTTTACCTCCGCTCCAATCCTGCGACATCCTCGTCCAGACCTCCCTTATGTTGTTGAAACTGATGCGTCCAGTCTTGCAATGGGGGCTGTCCTTTCACAGAGAGACCCGGAAACCGGCCAGCTACATCATGTGGCCTTCTGGTCGAAAAAGTTCTCACCTCCAGAGATTAATTATGCAATCATGGACAAGGAACTCCTGGCTATCAAATCCGCCTTTAAAGCCTGGAGGCACTAGCTTCTGGGGGCCAGGCACACCATTACAGTCATCACAGACCACCAAAACCTGTAATATCTCAAAACAGCCAAGACCCAGTCCTCGCACCAATTACGGTGGGCCCTTTTCTTCGCCGAATATGATTATGTAATCACATTTCGACCAGGAGTCAGAAACGTAAAAGCGAATGCCTTATCTCGCATGGGCATAGATGAAATAGTATATACAACTCCAGACCCAGTACCTATTATACCTGAAGACAAACTCTTGGGTATCACAACAGCCTTAACACAAGCAGAACTATGAAAAGAAATCAAACGGACAATGAATCCTGATGCCTACCTCGCATGGCAAACTCAAGGAGAACAATATACCATCAAGGACCATCTACCCTTTTTTAGGGATCGCCTATATGTACCCAAGAAGGAATTACAACAGCATATTATTTCAAACTATCATGATTCACTGATCGAAGGGCATCCTGGGATCGCCAAAACCCTAGCTAATGTGAAAGAGCACTTTTGGTGGCCTACCTGGTGTAAGGACATCATTCAGTATATTCAGTCCTGTGGTGTCTGCGCACAAAATAAATCACAGAAACAAAAACCATCTGGTCTCCTACAACCATTGGACATTCCTCCAGTTCCATGGCACACTCTTTCCCTTGACTTCATCACTGATCTACCTCCAAGCCAAGGGTTCAACATCATCCTTGTAGTTGTGGACTTATTCTCGAAGATGGCCCATTTTATTCCTCTCAAAGGCCTCCCAGACGCAGCCACTTTAGCAAAAGTGTTCCTGGAGGGCATGGTTAAGCTACATGGCTTCCCTTCGGTTCTGGTCTCTGATCGAGGCAGCCAGTTTGTTTCAAACTTCTGGAAAAAATGTTGTGCAATGGCACAGATCGACGTTCGGCTATCTACCAGTCACCATCCCCAAACGGACGGCCAAACCGAGAGAACCAATCAGACACTCGAGCAATATTTACGGTGCATGCTGCACCACGAACAAAGGAATTGGAAAGACCTACTAAGGATAGCCGAATATGCATATAACAATTCTTTGCATTCAAGCACAGGACAAACACCCTTCTATACCCTTTATGGCAGACATCCACGTACCTCTGAACTAGACCTTCCAGCCAGCTTGGAAATGCCAGTGGTAAAGACTCTACACACAACCATTACTCAGGCTTTCAAAAGGGCAAAGGAACACCTTATTCATGCCAAAGAAAAACAAAAGAGATTTGCCGACCAACACCGGAAAAAGGCCACTGATTATCAAGTAGGAGACAAAGCTTGGTTAGCCGCTAAATTCGTACCCATCAAGGGAACCCAGACCTTTCATCCCAGATTCTTAGGACCCTATACCATTAAGGCAATTATCAACCCAGCAGCCATGAAACTGGATTTACCACCTAATCTACACATCCACCCAGTATTCCATGTGTCCCACCTGAAACCAATGCAACCCGGCACACGGATTGGGACACCACCTAAGCCCATACTTGTTGACGGAGAACCAGAATTCGAAGTCAAAGATATCTTGGACTCTAAATACTCTAGGACCAAGCTATATTACCTCGTCGATTGGAAAGGATTTGGACCACAAGATAGATCCTGGGAGCCCAGTGAGAATATCCACACACCACGTCTAATCAGGAAATTCCATCGGAACTTCCCAACCAAACCTGGGCCAGACAGAAGGAACACCATGGGAGGGGCCTTAGGGGGGAGTGCTGTCATGACCCTCGCCCAAAACCCCCTCTAGCAAACCCATTGGCCAGGTGGAGTCAGGACTCGGGCCTCTAGAGCCTGGCATCCTCTTCAAAAGCCCTCAGGGGGCCAGTCCTGGCGCCCATTGCGCCAGGCTCGTACAACATGAAAAACAATGTTCTTGGGAACTACTTTATTGTATTGTCAGCCAACATGGAGGCATCCACATAGCTTGGTCCCTAAGAACCAAGCTATGCGTTCTAGTGTTTTGGGTGTAGTATCTTAGGGACTACTTTACCTGGACTATTTTGTTGGGGCTATTTAAACCACACCCAAGCAAGACAACACGGTTCGCGTTACTTTGCAGCTTGCAATGTGACGCTCACCGTGTTCAGCTATTCCCTCGAACCTCGGAGAAGCAGAACCTGCAAGGAGACAAAAGGAACATCATTAGCAGCAGCATCTTACCTGCAGTCTTCATCTTTAAACACTCGCAGCTACTGAGAACAGCTTCCTCGAATCTGCACGCCTCCCGGATAGAACGACCTGAAAGAGGAAGATAGAGGCAACATTGCTGGCACCACTCCGGACATTCCACTCGCGCTGAAGAACACCGCGACCTACAAGGAAGGAAAACACAGGTTAGCAAAGGCAAGACTTTGCAGTGCTGCGCATAGCGCTTACTTACCGCATCATAGCGCTCTTAATGCGCCATCATTCACCAGTGGGGCCCAACCAAGCCAGTTTGCCGCGCTGAAGCTCCGCATACCTAGGGGAGAAAAAAGAGACATTTTAAACAAAGAAAGGCATGCAGGATAGCAACAAAACTAAAGAACAGCAATAAGACCTACCTGAACAATATCAAACGGGCTGGGGTCAGTGAACTAACTGGACCGCACACGCCCATGAAAGACAACGCCATCCTGCAAAGAAGGCAGGATGGAGAGCACGCCTAATTCTACCACAAGGTGAGGAGAGGGCGCCAGAGGGACTGAAATCATATGGGGGTGGAGGGAGGATACTTACCCCAGTCGGTCAGTCTTGAACACAGTCCTCCTGTATTTTCAGACAGGACCTTCCCCGCAGACCACATCAGGGCAAAGCTGGGAAGCATACCAGCGAGTAACCCGGCTGGGTGGCGACCCTGTGGATACCAGTTGAGCGTAACATGAAGCTTATCTGGGCTGCTCCAATGAGCCATCAGCTGCAGCAGCACCTCCCTGCCCTCTCCTGGTGTGGGTCATGGTCCTAGCCGGACGCACTGGCATGCTCTCTCCCTTGCCAAATAAACTTTCTTGGGCCTGTTTGGCAGGGTTACATTCTGTGTGGCATGCTGAGGATACTCCATGATTGGTTGTCTCAGGTACACTCCTCCAGGAGGCTGGTTCACTCATCTCTCCTCAATCTTCACAGGAGATTGGACATCCCTAGAGTCACAAGCCAAGTCAGCCATTAGTAAAGGGTGTATCTTGTTATTTACTTGTTATTGTAAAGCATAGCCCTTATGTGGGGAGGGGTGGTGACTTAAACCCTTCTCTGGGTCCCTGTCCCCTAGATGGTAGTTACCTCTAGAGGGATCTCACTCCCCCTGTCCCATAGGGGGTTTTGAGGGTAGGAGGCTTACCTCCCTATTCCTAACGGGGATGGCTACACCTTGGGTAGAGGTGACGATCTCCTTGGATTCATCACAATATAGAAACCAACAAGAAACCCACAAGGCAGTATATAAATTAATGTGTGCTATAAGTCCATCTCCTAGGTAGTCTGCTTAAGAACTCAAGCATGCATTAGGCCAAATTTCTTCAAAACTATTTTCTTCCATGCACTTTTAAAATATGTAATGATATACTCCCTCACTAGGGAGAGATAATGAAAACCAAGGATTAGATTCCCAAGGCAATACAAACCTGAATTTCTCTCAGGAAAGAAACTAATCACAGAGGACCAACTTTCTCCCTCCTCCTCCTAGCTTACAGGAAATGGATCTGAGTAACAGGGTGAGTGGAAGCCAAGCAATACATACAACAACAGCTTTCAGAATTACCAAAATGACACCCCTAATAGAAATAATTATGCTCCAAACAATGAATAGAGATATGATCAAAGACAACCGGATGGAAAGTAGCATAGATGACAATGGCTCTCACAGCCACTAAAGACTATGGGAGATGTGATGGAGGAATGAGACTGATACAGTTTCCATTACTAGAGAAAGGTGGCAGATGACCCCAGTATATCCCGTGGCAACAGATGGATAACGATAATTTAAGGTGCAAGCTACCTTTGTTGACTGCAGGGGCTGGAAATGGATTCACAAGATTGAAAGACTGACAGCAGGGACAACGCTGGCAGTGGGAGACATGAAAAGCCTACTTTTAGCAATCCTCTGGGAGGTAGCATACTATGTTTGGAAAAGTGCAGCATACCCCAGAGTGACAGCACAGAACATGGCGCATAATGGTGCACTATTCATCAACTACCGAGCAGCCGTATGACAAGCTCTAAGAATATAGTACCCAGACACATCTAACATAACCGCGATAATGGCACGCAAAATGCGAGATGACAAAGACCCACTTCGATATATTCAGGAGATTCAAGCACGTTGGCCTCTCGAGACGAGAGAGCCATGGGATAAAACAGTGGGACTATTTTATCACATATTATGTCATGGGTTGCCAGAACAAGTACAGAAACAGCTGAAGAAGTTATTCGGGATGGAGGCTAAGTCATGTTCGGAAATCCAACTAACTATAGTGCACTACTGTCAGTTGATGCAAGAGTATGCAAGGAAGAAGCGTGAGCAGAGAAAGCAGGAAGAAGCTAAGTTAGTGCTGAAGAAGTTATCGAATTGTACAATGGAAGGAACGATGCTGACGAGTGGAGAGGAAGTAGTTACTCAGAATATACAAAACCAACCACACACAATAGGAGGAGTTTTTGTAGGAAGGGGTGACGCAAACCACTGGCCAAGGAGACGGGCGGAGCGACCCGGGGAAGAGGGTAGGGATACCCGATGCAGCAGGGAGGAGATAGATTTAATGGGAGACAGCTGAGACCAATGGGGATCCAATACAATGCTGGCTATGTGGAAGGATTGGTCACATAGCTCAAATGTGCAGAAGCAGGGGTGGAATGCAACAGAATGGAGGGATGCCACATCAGCCAACATATCAGACAGAGTAAACCGACTATCATGCCCAAGATCACATGCAAGCACAGGCATACATGTCACAACCGGCACACACACAAAACATGCAATTGCAGCCATATCAGACTATGACACATTCACCACAAGCACAGGAAAATATGCAGCCACCTCAACCAGCACAGCTAGCAACGATGCATCAGAACATTGCAGTGAAAACACACACAGACTCGATGATGCAGACTCCCGAATGAAAATTAGGAAGGGTGACTGTAGTGGGAGCCAATCCATTTACAGGGACAGGAATGTCATTATATCTGCAATAGGTCAGCCCACAGGCATACCTGATGTGTTCAATCCCATTTGTTACATCCAGCCAAAACGAGGATCCACGTATAGGGGTGACGATAGCTGACAAGACTTTCTCCTTTCTCGTAGATACGGGGTCGACTCGATACTGTATTCGAGAGGGAAGATACCCAATATCAGGCATTGCCACGAATGTGCAAGGATTCTCTGGGGCTACAGATTTGGTTCCTTTCACGGACAAACTTCCAATTTCCATAGGAGAGCATGACCTGACCATGCTATTGTTATATTCCCGACAGACACCAGTAAACATAAAGGTTAGGACCATGATGAGCCGGCCGATCCAACATGACCATTTTATTCACTGAACAAGGGATAGTGTGCTTAACACCACAAATTCACTTCATGAATGTGAGTGAACTCATACAGACACATTGTACAGAGGGGGTACCAGCGAATCTTGAGTTTTTTCCAATATTGAGTGGAAATATTGATAGCATGACTTCCAGAGATTCAATGCAAATTGTTATGCATACCCAACAAGCTCTTGTTCAGACAGGAGGTTCCGCTAGATGGGAAGGAAGGACAGATGAAACCGATAGTATTAGAAGCAGCCATAGCAAAGGATGAGAGAGTAGTATTGAATGGGACTGATGACACGGGCAATCATGGAGGACATTATTCAAAGTAGGGGAAGGACATAGGCTGACTGACATGATAGATGAGGAGCTGTTTTGAGATAAACGCTCAGATCATGAGACAGCATTTTTCATGAGCATTACACACTGGGTGAGGATACATTACAGGGAAGTACCACAGAGAATGGTTTTGCAGCAGAATGCACCACCACCATTCTTCGAGGAAGACTTGGGGTGAGTACCCGGTGGTCCTGTTAAAAGGGATAGGAGCTATCATTATAAAGCTCAAGCCAGGGGGCTATTTTACTGAGGGCAAGGTAATATCCCCTACCAAGAGAGGCAGGCGAATGCATTCATGAGACGATCGCTGCTTTAGTAAAGCAAGGCATGTTTGTCCCGTTGGCCTCACAGTGTAACACAGCTGTGTACCCAGTGAAGAAGGCAACAGGGAGATCATGGCATTTTATTCAAGATTTACATCATTTGAACCATATTATTGAGGCAGACCTTCCGTTAGTTCCCAATCTAGCGACAATTCTATGTAGCGCCCTGGCCGAAGCGACCCATTTCATGGTAATAGATTTGAAGAACTTGGAAGAGTCACAGGGCTTTACTTCTTTCCTACCTAGAAACAGGAGGTGGAAACACATGAGATTACCACAGGGGCACTGTGTGTCACCCTCTATATTTAATAGGGTCCTTCAAATGGACCTCGGCAACATACAGATGGAGAGTACCATCATTAAGTATGTAGAGATTTTGATTTGCAGCAAATCTGAAGTGCAGTGTTGAAATGACTCAGTGCACTTGCTGACAGTATTATTAGAGAAAGGTTACAAAGTAGACAAGGTGAAACTACAATATTGAAGTAGGAAGTGTTGTACATTGGACAGTTGATATCGCAAAGCCGAAAGGTAACTTCAAAAAGGGCATAGGCGATCTTCATATCGCTGATACCATAGATAGTGAGAGAGATGCATCAATTCTTGGGTCTCTGTAATTATTTCAGAGCCTGGGTATTTGACTACATCACATGTACGAGACCCCTGTTAAGCGGGCTTCATGGGGCACAGAGAGGGGACGGTATCCTATTGTGGACACACAAAATGACTAATCATTTGGGAAGCTGAAGAAGGCAATATGCACAGTTCCAGTGTTTGGGATTCCCAAATACCAGGACAAATTATATCTGTTCTCACACTACAATGGAGTACTGATTACTGCAGTGCTCAGTGCAAAAGACAACCTTAGGACCCAAACCAATGGCTTACTATAGTGGGTGTTTAGACCCAGTGATGAGAGGACATTATCCGTGTGAACAAGCTTTGGCTGCTGCTACATTTGCAATAGAGAAGCTGGCGAGTTTCACAATGGGGTGCAGCACCAGACTTTCTGTGCTGCATGCCCACTTTGCGATCCTCGAAAACCCCAAAAGCACACTGCCCGCCCACAGAGCATCTGGATATGAGGTAATCATCTTGAATCCAGTGATAAAGGTAGTAAGATGCAGAATTGTAAACCCAGCAACATTTTTAGATGAAGAAGAAGGAGACTATGTGCACGACAGTACTGGTGTGCAGCTAACAATCTCTGTCTTAATGCCAGTAAGATGGAGATCTTTCTCATTGGGACACCTGCACCCTGTTTTCCTCTTATCCTCTGTCCACCCTCCTTGGGCCCTCTACTTTCACCATCTTGTGAGGCAATCCAAACTAACCCCTATGTATTGCATATGTAGTTTCCCTAAACATACCCATCCCCATCCCTGATAGGTTTTGGAGGGTGTAACTTGTTCTTTTGACATCACTTATGGTTAAAATAGGGTGACACATGCTTGGAGGACGAGAGCTCTGGAAACAACATGCTATTCTAGTGTGATCCCTGTCATTTTGTGGGATAATAAAGACAGTACATTTTTCCCCATGGTTGAGTCTTCCGTTCTTGCGGCTGAGATTTTGTTGGGGTCCAAGTATCCCCATGCTGGTAACTGGGGTAGCTGCTAAAAGTGCCCCTGCCTCTCCTTTACATGTTTCTCCCTTGTACGCCTGGATTTGTATGCAGTGGAAGTTTGGTTAGTCTATGAGAGGGTTTATGTGTATGGTAAGCACTGGTAAGAGATATTAAGAGCCTTTATGTCACATGTTCACATCCAGTAGTTCTAATCAGCCTCTCAACCTTTAATATTGATGCAATGTTTACCATTGAGCTATAATAACAGCGGTCATAAGCAACAATGTTGATTCACATCTTCAAATGTGCTAGACAGGTCTGATACATTATTATTATGGGGGTACTTAGAAGAGGTGAGAAAGAAAAGCAATGCAGAACTTCCAGGACACTGGCCTTGGGTATAGATGAGTGCCCAATCTTACACTCTGCCTTGGAGATCAAGGAAATGGCGGTGACTGGATATGTTGCCAGCATCCATGTCAGCAGGGCAGGGCTCACCAAACTCTTTGGATGGTGCAGGTTATCTTAGGAGGAGGAGGAGGACGGCATTTGGAGTGTTTGTGAGAGGAAAAGTGAAACTGTTGCTTGACGAAACCCATGATTTCTTTTAAGAAATGTGATGTACCCTTCTTTTTTTGGCAACATCATAGATGGATGTGTGGAATAGCTAAGGAAATGGTTGCCTACTTTTGGATCTATGTCTAGAATCCTCCCTGTCATCCCCCCGCAATGCGGGTCTTTCGCTCACGGCCCCCTCTACTGGTCCTTTTTGGGGAGGCCCCCCGCACTCCCAAACCCTGTGCCCTGCCACCTCCCGCAACCCCTCTCTTACCTTCAGCAGGCTCTGACTCCTTACTTGTCGCTCTGTAGGTCGCCAACACAGAAGCCTGACGTACAGCTCGTTGTGCTGCTATATGCAACCTTTCGCACGTCATTTTACAGAGAACAAACGGATTTGTCTTTTCTGTAAAATAGTAGCAATGGTGTTGTAGAGGAGGTCCCAGATATGGCTTGCACTCCAGCTACCCAGTTTGAAATACCAGGAACATACTTGCCGAGATATGTGACGTATGAGGAGCAAATAAGCCAACAGAGAGCCACACTGGGGTTCTGCCCAGTGTCCATCAGAAGAGAAATACCTGTTGAAGTGCCAATAACTAGACAACCTTGGGCAGCACGGTACCCATTAAGACAACCGTATCAACAGCTGGCACGACATGAAGACCACTTGCAAACTGTCCCGGAAGAGACCCAAAGGGCCTTAATGGAAGGCGAATGGTGACGACACAAGAGCCCGGACAGACGTACAGAATGAACATAAACGATAATCGAAGGATGACACACAAGGACGAAATGTAAAGAACAAAGATATCACAGACATGGAAGAAGAGACGGTGTTGAAAAATAAAGAACGTAACCATAAAGCAGGATGTGAATATGCAACCAGCTAACGCCTGTACATAGGCTTGTAATGCAAGAAGCTAAGAAAACAGTACGGCTTGCTAAGCTTAGTTGAAGAATAGATCGGCAAGCGCCAACTATATATCTATCTCAACGAAGCACATTATACAATTGCGACTCCATTTTACAAAAGCAGAATTAAGCGCTGGCTGCTAGGGGTCAAACAGGCCAAGATTCATATTCCAGCTAAAGTTAGAAAGAACGACGGAATCTAAGTTTAGCAAGAAGCAGCTCAGGCCTAGGAATTCGAGGTCAACGCAAGGAAGGGAGGAGAGCGGCAACTCCAAGGACTCGAAACTTAAGAGCATAGCAGCCTGCCCAGAAGGTCGAGATAAGGAGGCCCAGGCAGGTGGCGAGGCGAAATACCCAAATAGATGGAAAATGAAGCAGCTTCACGGTGTACTGACACGTGACCAGCCAAGCGCAAAGTGGTACCAATGTCTGATGTCACCCAAACCAGAGGATGCCATAACTTTTCCTGATAAGAAGCTACATTTTCGAGGCCGTCCTCAGCCAACTAATTGACACATATCCCTAAAGTACTGATTGATGGAAGGGAGGCAGGCTGAATCGTGGGGCATGCCGCATCTGGGTAACCATTCTGCAAGCTGCTAATTAAAGTGGAGATCTATGCCTAGGGGTGTAAAGGACCCAATCACAATGGACTAAATAATCAAGGGTCCTATAGCTAGTAGAACCAATGAGACGTTGTACTTGTAGTGACGTCTAGTACGAGTGATACAGAGGGATGGGCATAGACGCCCACCCGATAAGAGTTACCCAATCCTCACACCCCGTTACCATATACAGTTATAGTACCTATACTTAAGTTACCTTTTCCAACCAATAGACTTGCATGACAAACTTTCGAGTGTTACACGTCAATGATGACAAATATTGCCTTTAGAAATTGCTGTTTGAATGAAGATTGTGGAAGTTGGAGTGAGACGGGCGATCGCATCACTGATGATTTCCTAATGTTTCCCCGTTTTTTGTACTGGTCATTAAACGGACTTCCCTTTGCCAAACCATTTGAGTTGTCCTTATTGATTGGTGTTGGAGTAAGAGAATCCTGCACCCCATCCTCCTTAAGGTGCTGCTATCTCGTCTTAAAGTACCCGAGGGCGAGCTGTGATCCGATGGGCCCGTCAGAGGTCTCTCCGCCCTCCTGTACAGTGTCATGTGGCCCCAATGGTACATGGGGTCCAAGCATTTTGGAAAGCTGGCCTTCCCACACCCACACACTTTTCTTATTCCACACAGAGGCGGATTGAAGTTCTCATCTGCCTACAAGTGAGTGAGTGTAGACATTTATATAGTTTGGTGTTATTGTATCTCCATGTTGTCCATTTTGTTTGGACCATGGATCAATATGGATATAGATATGGAGGCAAAGCTGCAACTTGGGTTCCACTATGTATGTCCCACGTTCTTGCCTCTGACAGTATGCGTTTGTCAGAGAAAATCTGATCAAAGAATTACACCATGACTGCGCGACAATAAATCTTTCCTTTCGATTAGTTGTTTAAGCCCAAAATTTAACTTTTCACTTCAGCTAAAAGTTGCAAAATCCACATGAGGAAAAAAGAACATGTTTTTTTTATCTCACCTTTATCTCATCTCAATAGGATTGAAGTCTTGTCTTTGAAGCCCACAGGTCTTAATTCTGTGTCAATTCAACCTTTAAAGTATCTTATCTCACCTTAGAAAGAAGTGAGCTTATCGACCTGTCCAAGCAAAACAACCATTTTGTACTACTGCTGTCATGGCCGCCCCTTTAGAGGGGTCGTGTTTTCTTTCCAGATTGCATGCACAGGTCTGCCTCTCTCCTGAAGCCCTTAACCAACTCAAACATCACCTCTGCGAGTCCAAAAGCCTTGCTTTATTGCTCTGCTGTCACTGCTGGTAAGAGCCCGCAGTACATCAGACAGCCAGTTCTAAATCACGCCAGCTGGCCGTGCTCCAAGGCCTCGGGGCGGTGGAGACGGTACATCACAGAGCCTTCTCCTCAGCAGATAAAAACACTTACCGAGTTCCTTTTGTTTTCTTTCTTTAAATAAACTGGTGCTGTGCGTTTTTTTCCCTCCAACTAATTAAGCCAGCACACTTTTCTAGGACAGTTTGACAGATGGTCTGGATTGTATTCCTGGCCAATTTATCTAATAAGGGTTATTGGCCCTGCTCTTTTCTCTTGCACATTTCGGATCCTGCCTCATGTTCGACCGTCTGTTCCTATTGTTTTGCTGCAATGTGTATGCAGGAGCAGTGCCCCTCCCCCACTCCCTATGCATTGTTGCTGATACTATACTATCCTTGACCTTCAGACTGTTATTCATTGCACGTGGCTTCTGCTCATTAATTAATGCTCATCACTGCCACTTATTGTTACTGCTAGGGACTGTTATTAATTGTTAGTGATGGTGCCATTAAATGTAAATGACTCTTCCTGCAAAGATTATCTCCCATTGTATGTGCCTGCCACTCATTCCTGGGGACTGTCACTCATTTATGGAAATTGTCACTCATTCTGAGTTGCTGTGACTCGCCATCTATGGCTGTCCCTCATCACTTGTGATTGCCATGCCTTGCTTTTGGCTCTCACACATTTCTTACAACTATCACTTATGACAAGATTATCACGCATTGGCATCTTGCAACTAGCACTTATTACAAGAGCAGCAATCATTACTTGTGATTGCCACTTATTGTTTATGGCCGCCACCCATTGTTTAGGACTCCCACCGACTGCCACACGTTGCTCAGAACTTTGCCCCGTTTTTTGGCTGTCCCTCATTGCGTGTGACTTCATTACTGGTGACTAACACTTATTAGTTAGCACTCTCACAGTTTCCGTTTCCTTCGCCCTTTGCTGCAAGAGTCTCTTTGTTAGTAAATGTATAAACCACACAAAGGGTCTGTGTAAGGTGCCCACCTTGTTATTTGTCTAGCCCTTCTGCCCCGGAGAACATCCGCAAGAGACATACGCCTCTACGAATGCCCCGCGATTATGTAAGATCACTTGGAACTCATTCTCTTTTGTAAATATGTAACACACCCTTGCTCTGTGACACACATTCTATTTTGGAATATCTTGTGTTTTTTCTTTTTATAACGTTTGATTTATTTTGATAGGGGATGCTTGCAGCCTCTCTCCAGATGCCTTGGTGGAGTGACTTCTAGCTAGTAGTAACTATTTCGCGGAAGCCCTTTGCTGAGACTTCTCTTTTGTTATGAACTTGTACCCTTCATCATTGTGTCTGTCACTGATTGCTGGTGACTTTCAGCTTATCAATCAGTGCAGGCCAATATCACTGGCTGCTTGATACTTCTGTGTCAGGGTGACTACCACTCATTTCTGAACATTGTCAATTGCTGCTAGTGTCTCTTGCTCTTTGATTATAAAGGTTTCACATTGCTTATGATTACCAATCCTTGCTAGTGACTGTCATGAATGGCCAACTTTGATCAGTCATTGCTAGTCACTATATATTTCCCCACTTAGCAAGCCCTGCCCACCTGGTGCCTTCCTCCCCTTACTTTCTTCTATGCACTTACTCTATCAGAATTGTCCCTGGACCTAGTATGATAGCAACCTTGTCTATCTCCTCCCTCCTCCTCTTACTTGCCCCCCACACCCTCCAGCACCATCTGAAATGTTGTGAGGCCTAGTTCACTAGTCGCTTGTTTTGTTCCTCCCCTCCCTTTCTGCACCCCTCTGCTTCACCTTTTCTGTTTCTCTGGCTCTACCAGAAATATCATCAGGCCTAGTACGGCAGTCAACTGTCTGTTTCCATTTCCTTCCCACTCTCCCCCTCCCTTCCTTATCTATGTCTTAGCTCTTGAACTATCTGAAATGTCGTCAGGCCGAGTACGATAGTTAATTTCACATCCTTACTGTTCATGGCCTGCAAGAAGGTAATTTTATTTTCCCTTGTTCCCTTCCTTGCCTTGAAGCACCTTGAAACACATATTGTATAGGCGCTATATAAATAAACTATCATATGATATCATGAATCGTTTCTAGGAAGTGTCATTTGTTGCTGGAGACTGTCACATTACGATCATTTATTTTTACTAACTCTCATTCACTGCCAGGGAATTTTGGAAGTTGCTACTCTCTGTTGCCTTTCATACATTGCTAATGTTTGCTATTTAATGACGGCTGTTGCTAGAGACGGTTGCTTACCAACAACTCTTAATGATTGCTAGTGGCTGTCACTCATTCCTATTGAGAGGTGCGGAACGTCGGTCATCGCTAGTGACTATCAATCATTACAAGTGGGTCCACACACGGCTGATAATGCACGCATGGCTAGTGACTGCCTCATTATAAGTGGTGTTCTGCAGCAGTAGTGACTAACACACGTGCTTTCCTTACAGGTAATCAAGCTCTGCTTCCTTACCAGTAATCTTCATTACACCAAGTCCTTCTCTTCCTCGTCAAAGTACTAGCTCATGTAGGCAGTCCGCCTTCCACTCAGACATGATTCTAATAAACAGCCTCTCAGCCTTATTTTTAAAACTCACCCTCATCTCAACCCTCCAAACGTATATATCAGGACTGACTTATCGAGGATCCTCCTGTTAGCAAATTTAATGAGTACGCGCAAAAGAGAACCCAGGGAGGGCGAGGAAGGCATCAGCACTGAGACAAAGAAGAGCAGGGCTAAGAATAATAAAGATTATCTGTAAGAAAACAGAGCATTACCACTGCATCGTCTCTTCCTCGTCCTAACTCGTGAAGTACACCAACGCCCACATTCGCCCCAAAATAAAGACTGGCCTAGAGGTACTGCAAAACCCAGTGCACCTTTAATATCAAGTAAAGCAAGTTGGGACACCATGGAAGAGCAGACTGAAAGACTGTGGTGCAAAAGTATCATCACGACCCCCATGATCAGAGTGATGATAATTATGAACAAATTTGCTATGGGTAACCCAGGCGGCAGTCCTACAGTCGTCAATAGGGGAAACACCTCTGGACTCCAACATGGTGATGGTGTTTGCTCTAGTAGTCCTCTCCTTATTGTTCCCCAGAAGCGTAGTGTCCAAAAGAGATCCACCCAGTGAGGCTGTGTCCTGAACTGCTGACTAATCGAAAGAGGGGAGGATCTGTTACGCCAAGTTGACACCCTCATAAGTCAAAAAAAGACTGTTGGTGAGAACTGAACCATCCTGTCCAGGTAAGTAAGGATGAATGAGTGAACAACTACTGATGACAACAGAACCCAATCGTCCTGTGAAATATCTGTCGGGACCCCTGACTGGCAGGACAATCTCTGGCAAAAGATGAAATGTGAAGACCACCTTGTGCCTGTGGCTGCTTCAGGAGAGACCATCGATGGATGAGTAGAGCAGAGCACAGCCCAGGATCCTCAGTCCTTTTGGGAAATGTTAAATACTACCACACAGATGGTTTTCAAAGTAGATGTTTAAAATCTGCTAGAAGCGGGGTTCAAATGGATGGCTCTGCAGGTCTCAGAGAACAAAGACTGGCCCCATGGAGGAGCCAGTGACTTGATCCCGGGTAGCAGTTAGAAATGTTGATAAGCAGACCTAGGATGCTCATCTGCTCTGTTTGACTCAACATAGTGGGACATAAAAAGTATGAATTACCTCCCACCAGTCCCTGAGAGTGTGAAGGGCCAACACCAACGGACAACCTTCCAGCAGAAACCAATAGATATCTGAGGAGCCACAATCAAGCAGCAGAATGTTATGTCTCCCGCAACAAGGCACGTTAGAGCTCAGGTGCTGGATGCTGGAGGGGAGGGTGGAGGGCCTCCTGGGCCTTTGAACCACATGCGGTGATGGGGACTGAAAATCCCCAACTTTTAGGGCCCTCCCTCTAAATGTTCAATCCGCCAAACACCATCTGTTGATTGGTGTGTTGGCCTTTGGCAGAACAGGAGTAGGGAACAGTGGAAGAAGAAGAGGAGGAGCAGCCAACAACAGCAGAAGATAGGGAAACCAAGGTATCCCAGTCCAGTATGATGTGATCAAGGAAACCTTTGCACTATTGACCTTGATTATCCTCACGGTTCCTAGCGATTGAGGGAGGGGAGGGAAACATGTAGAGAAATGTCACAGGCCATGGAATGGCAAGGGTATCAATCACCCAGGTATCAATCTCCATAACCATGGAGAAGAACAGAGGGAGCTTGTGGTTGCAGGAGGAGGCATACATGTCCACCTACAGGAGCCAGGGTGGCTTGTGATAATCTGGTATGCTGTGTCAATGATGGCCGTCTCCTGAGAAGTAGAAAGGTTCTTGCTAAGGGAATCTGTCAGTGTGTTGCTGATCCCCCTGATGTTGGGTTCTTCCAGAGACGACAAGTTATGTTATTCATAGCCAGGGAAGGGGAAACCATCCCTCCTTGATGTTTCATATAGGCAACCGCTGCCTTTCTGTCAGTCAGCGTATGGACAGTTTGGGATGTGATCAAAGTGGAGAAGCCAAGGAGAGCTAGATAAATGGTGTCCACGTATCTACAGCTGGAGGACCAAAGAGACTTCTGCAGTAACCAACACCCTTGCACAGTTGTGGCCTCCAACACAGCTGCCACACCTTGGTGCTTGCATCAGTGGTAATGAAAGGTTGCTGCGAAGGGCTAAGGAGAAATCCCTTCAGGAGGCTGATTGGATTCAATCGCTACTGGAAGTGCTGATCCTATTTGAGTATAGACCAGAATGTAGTTCCTGAGGTTCATTGAGCATAAGCACCAATGATCAAAGGCAAGAACTACAGTTCCCACAAAGCCCTGGTGCATGCTAAATGTGTTACGCCCAGCCGCCATGTGGGGAACAGACACAGGGTATCACGTTATGCAGAAGTAGTTTGGCGTCCGTGATGAGAACGCTAGGCTCCATAAAAGTCTGCTGGCCAAAATACAGGTTGTTCTTCAACAAGTAAAGTTGTGCAACCTCATTCCATTGTGGTGTTGCTACTCCCAATGTTAGCACTCCTTGCCCCTGTTCATCTCCCTGTTTCATCTGACTGGAGCTCATCTCCGTGTGTGGCCATCCTCCCTCTTTCTGTCTTGCATATTACTCTGTTTGTGTCCCTCTCTGTACTAGAGGGAGGCTTCCCTATTTCCCAAATGCTAAATACCCTTCTAACAGACTTTCTCTTCCTTCCCCCCATCACCCGGACCCTCGATATCAGAGCACACATATCCCTGCCCCTCCATCTACCTTGATTCCACTTCTCTATCCTAATGTTTCTTTCCTATCCCGAAAATATTTGTAAATATTTGTAAATATTTGTAACTTCTGTTTCTCCTCCCACCTGTTTAACCTTTGAACCATGTAAGATGATCTGAGACCCTTTGGGTAAGGGCAGCACTGAACAATAATTCAAATAAAATGAATGCCACTGCTGAACCTTTTCTTGTCAGTGCTGCTGCATGCGATCCCTGTTGGAACATCTACCTTCTGGTTGTTCTGGACTCTTTCCCTGGGTATTCACCTTACCTGTTGAGTCCAAGGTATCAGCTGTTGACTTACCTCATGGATAGCTCTCTTGGATTTGCATTCTCAGTGCACTGCCCTCCCTGCTACTAGACACTTTTGCGTATCAGCGTGAACACCTTGCGCTTTTTGTTTTTGTCACCTCTCGCCCTGTCAAACTGATTTTCTGTTGTATGAACTCACATCAAGGAGGAGGTTGTGAACATGCCTAGGTTCTATGCCTATCAATGCCTGTTCCCTAGGAGGATGTCTCACATTATGTATTGGTGAAGGTTGTGGTGTATGTATCTATACTGGTTTCTTCTCTTCTTCTTAGTCTGGGGTGGGGTCCCTCATCTGCAGCATCACACTGCTCCTCCGTCTCCTATTTTAGGTGTTGAGGTGGTTAGCCGAGTGTGGGGAGGATGTGCACACACAAGCATCAGCATTCCGGACTGGACAAAATTGTCAGGTGGCACTGAATACTGGGGGACTTTAGATTAACGATTGCGACTTAGTGAAAAGAATGACATATCAATAAAAACATCACAACAGTGCGATCCTAAAATGTAGCTTGGATTGCTGGATGCTCCCCTACACAATGACATTTTTTAGTGCAGTAAAATAATGGTAAATACATGAGTACATGTGATGTTATTTTAAATCAGGCCACGTGATATTGAAGTCATATCACCACATATTGAAAGATATTGATGGTAGTAAAAGCTCTGCAGGTCAAGGTAAGATGTTCCTTTCTCTGTCATTTGCAAAACAACTCCACCATCTACTGATCCCTCTCTGATCCTACACTACAATCACACATCTGAGTCTGTCTTCCCAAATAAATTCATGACTAATAGTGCTTGATCTGATCACTTCTAGTGAAGGGCATGTAGGGAGGAACGTCCTTAGGTTCCTCATGAGCTGTTCCTGAACACGTTTATTCTGATTACCCCATTATTTTAGAAAGACTCCTCCACTGATAAGCACCTGATTTCTCTTCTGTATGTATTGCTCAAGGGTATATCGAGAAAAAACAATTTAGACAGTCTCATTTTTAGAACATTTGGGGGTTTCATGAGGTTTGCTCTTTTTGTAAGTTTAGTGTCTTAAAAAGAATGAAGCAAACCTTGATGGTGGGGGAGTCATGGAGGTCTGATTGCAAAAAGTGCAACTGCTGAAGCTGTGAAGAAAGAGGCAACACACATTGCTAGTGGCTCCCCATCTAGCTTACAACTTAATCCTTCATGTATTAACAATGGTTTAAAAGATGGACGAAGGTGATAAAATATTGTGAGTTATTAGGCTGAACATCCCATGAATGGAAGAATGTAGGTTCCAGTGGTGCGATGGGTATGGTCCTGAAAGTTATACATGTGCTACTTGTGCGACAGTAGTAGTAACTGGACTTAGGAGCATCATGTAGACCTATCATTCTTTTTTCCTAGCCCAAAACATCCTTTTCATCAACACATATTGCCATTATTTGACCCCAGAATATCCCTGAATTGCTGAGGATAAAATAGTGCGAGGCACAAATAGGAGCGTCCTTGTCATGCAACTATGTTTATTCAACAGGAGTCATCGTGGCTGCAAATTAATGTTCGGTCCACAATGGTGCGTGAATCTTGGGCTGGAAGAAGGCTCATTTGCATCCAATCTCTTTGTCAGAGCGTTATGGACCGAAGTTTACAACATCTGACTTTGAAGCGAGCAACGCAGAAACTGTTGGTTTGATTCTACACACTAATAATCTCAAATTATTAATTTTCTTCCCCATTATTATTCATTAATTTTAATTATTCTTTGTTAAATATAAACAACTGTTTGCTTTTTCAGTACAACCTGATTGGCCATTTATTTTTTGCATTCAAGGGACTTGATGTCTTGCATAAAATGTACTGCTGGACAAACATCTCCAGAATGTAACGTAACGGGTGACGCGTGCATGTACCCGAATGTATGTTTTCAGGTGACGAGAGGTTGTTTTTTTCTGGCTTGTGTAGAGTAAACACACGAATCGCTTGATTTGATTCCTTTTTTTACCCCTGCCACATGCTCTCCAGTGCCACCAAGCTGTTGCGTACCCAGATGCTGTTCTTCTACCCTTCACCACAGTAACAGTCAAGGGTAATTTCCCTTAGCAATGCATTTAAAAAAGACAAGAATAAATATAGCCTAATGGATACACAATTAGAACCCAAAGTAAATTAATCATTGGCATCGAAAATGGTATGTGTGACTACCTTTAACTCAGAGAGACGCAGGAATTGCAAATGATCAGGAAACAATGGATATCAGCCCAGCATTCCGCAGAGTGCTTTGATGAGTCATGCTGCTGCATGAAGGACACATCTCAGGGGTACCAGGGTAGTCACTGCAAGGCCTTTCAAAGAGGCATTGCTGTTAAACTGTATTCGTATAATACCATCCTGTTATGAATATTGGCCTAAGCCCATTCGCGTTGGGCAGAAAACCACGTTCGGAATGCTCCAATTCAAATCAACTTCGCCGCCATTTTAAGAACTATCCACCATTTTGATTTTAACTCTTGCTTTGTGTCCTAAAATGGTGGACTGTGTTTTCAACTACAGGCGACCTGAACGACCTTTGAGTTGCGTCAACATTTAGGCTGACCGAGAGCAGAATATTTGGTCTGTTCAAAGAAACCTTGTGACTCGTATGAATTGCAATCCAAGTGTTATCTGCGCTCACAAGCCTCATCCTCATCTAAACAACGGAACAATGTAGAGCAAACTCAAACCATGTGCTTTGGTTGTAATATATTGGGCCTCATTACAACCTGCCAGTCCGGGACCGTGCAAAATCTGTGACGGCGGTAAAAACGTTTCCGTGTCCGCAAGGTTGCGGAAAAAACGTCCGATTACACGCTGTCGGTCGCGCGCACCACACGGACTCGGAAACGTTGTTACCGCCGTCACGGAAAACCCCCCGGAAATGGAAATAACACAGCCACAAGTGGCGCAAAACCCGTGTCCGCCTCCGCCGCCACGGACACAGAACCGGAAATACCATGATCGCCAAAACAGGAAACAGAGAGGCGGCCATCATATAAAAGCACAATCCATTGCCATCCAGAGTCAGCACAAGCACAATCCTAAACTCTGAGAAGCCAAAAGGGACCACCAGCATGTCTGCCAGGATTCCTGCTCAGAGGCAGCGCAAACAGCGCTTCAGCGAGGCGGAGCTAACCGTCTTGGTGGAGCACATTGTGGACAATGCGGAGATGCTGTTCAGCGCCGACCAACGGCGTGCCACACAGCAGCGGAGGAAGGAGGTGTGGGCCGAAGCTGCACGCAAGTGCACCGCTGTGGGCGTGACAGTGAGGAGCATGAAGGACTGCCACAAGCGGTGGGACGGCCTGAGGCTGAGGGTACGCAACCTCATTTCCACGCACCGCCAACGCAGCAGTGGGAAGGCGGAGGACCCCCTTCCCCACTGAGGCTGCAAGCATAGGAGGAGCGTTGCAGCAGCGTCCTCCACCTTGAGGGAATCCATGGGATCGGGGAGGCTGAGGCAGGAGTGAGCCCACCTGCAGATGCCGGTAAGTGCCCAAACATGAATGCCACATGAAAATATGCAGTTGTGAGTACTGGGCCAAAGGACCCATTGACAACCCCCCCCAGGCAGTGCATGTGTGGGCCAAAGGACGCATTAACAACCCCCCCCCCAGGCAGTGCATGTGTGGGCCAAAGGACCCATCATGATCCGTATGGCAACCAATATCACAGAATGCATACACCAGCAATCAGATGCATGTGACTAACACTATTCAATGTACAATCTTAATGACGCATGTGATGAACCCATCTGCCACCACAACAACACTAATTGCATGCCCTTTGTGTCCCCACAGCGGTTTCAAGTGACAGTGATACTGCACAACAGGCCAGCCAATCTGCACCGGCAAGTACACAAGCCACCGCCACCTCACAGGAGGATGCTGCCGGCAGTTCTGCACCTCTGGCCACATTACCAGCCACTACAGATGTGCCGCCCACCACCACCACTGAAATCCCCACCGTCTCCACACTGCCTGAGTCTAGACAGGTGCCACGGGAACCTATCATGGCCACCCAACACAACACCGAAGGCAGCAGCACTGCAGAGGGGGCGGCCTGCAGTGATAACAGTGCCCCGCAAGAGCACTCGGAAACGGGGCCACAGGGGGAGATGCCCACATTGGAAGACCTGGGCTCCTTCCATGAGCTGGAGTTCAGCCCCACATCACTGGGGAGTCCCATGAGGTCGCCCACCCCATCCATGGCCGAACTGAATGCCCGCATGCAGCGGATGGAGGAGCAGCAGGCTACCCTCACCCAGCAGGTGGATAGGCAGCTAGAGGAATCCAGGCTGCAGAGGGAGAGCTAAAGTGCCTCAGTGCATCGCCTGTCGAGGTCCATCGGACGCTTTGCAAGCACTATAGTAACCCTTGCACGCCATGTGCGGGAGGGCAACGACCACACCTCCAGGCTTGTAGAGGCCATGTTGGTTGGCCAACAGGCAAATCTGGCACGGATGCCCTCAATCCCAGATTCTGTGCAATCAAACACAACCACCCCATCCAGCTCCACTACTGCCAGTCCAAGGAGGCGCTCGAGTAGGCTAACGGGTCCCTCGGGCAAGGTTGCACAGGCACAGAAGCGCACACGGAAGTGATGGCATGTGTGTGGGACAGTGCAGGACACATGTGGACTACAAGGGTGTGAGAGGGGTGGGCACGTTTGGGTGGTGGGGTAGGTAGTTTTGGGGGTGTGAACAATGGGGCCTGGGTGGGGGTGGGCACGTTTGGGTGGTGGGGTAGGTAGTTTTGGGGGTTTGAACAATGGGGCCTGGGTGGGGGTGGGCACATTTGGGTGGTGGGGTATGTAGTTTTGGGGGTTTGAACAATGGAGCCTGGGTGGGGGTGGGCACGTTTGGGTGGTGGGTGGCCCCGGGTGTACAGCTTCCCTAACCAATGCACCTCCTTCCCTGTTGTTATTACATCAATACATCACCATTTCGAATCAAGACATACATGTGTGGACATTGATCATTTATTTTGCAGTGCAACTATTAATTCATTGTTGTCACCATGTTCGTGCATTTCTGTGAATGTGCTGTGACTCAAAAGTAAATGCGAATCAGGGCATACCGTGCTCTCTGGCCATCATGTGGACCCCCAGGGGGAGGCGGTGCCATCCCATCCCCATCTCCATCCCCATCCCCATCCCCATCTTCCTCATCTGCGTCTTGTGGCATTGGGATGTTCCTGCGCAGGCATATATTGTGCAGCATGGCACATACGAGCGTGATTTTACCCGTCTTCACTGGGCTGTACAGCAGTGATCCGCCAGATCTGCTCAGACAACGGAAACGGGCCTTCAGCAGTCCAAATGTCCTCTCAATCATTCCACATGTGCGGATATGTGCCCTATTGTATGCCTCTTCATGCCTGTTCCTTGGTCTCCGTACAGGTGTCATCATCCATGGCGTGAGTGCATATCCCGCATCACCTACATGGGATGTAGATGGGGGAACATGTCAGTGTTTGTGGCATCATGTCCTCATCTGCTGCTGCGCATTCTTGTATCATCATTCATGCATATGTACCATGCAGTGTATGGAGGTATGTTTTGGGCATCACGATGTATGTCGCTAACTGGATATGGGCCTACACATTAACTTGCATGTTTACTGTGCCCTGCGGGTGACATTTGATTGTGTGCATGTCACGGTGCAGTGCTGTCCACACATGGCAGAGTGACTCCACTGTATGGAAGTAGTAAATACACGTTGTCTCATTTACACGCCTCTCGTGCCTTTTGAGGCAGTGTTTCAATTGAGGGTGGGTGTCTGCAGTGGCACAAGGTTCATGGGACAGTGACGGGATTGGCTTTGCCAGCGTGTGCACGGGCACATTGTGGTGCCCTGTCATGTCTTCCTTCATGATGTTTGGCATCCGCTGTGTATTTGGTAGATGGAAGGGGGGTGATGCATGTGCAGTCACAGCGGCACACTCACAATGCTCATTGGCCTGGACACACACACACCACTTCGACAGGGTTATAGCATTGTCAGCTGTACTCACCCAATAGCCATGTGCTTTGTCCGGCATAGCGTTCCATCTACCGTGGCAACGTGGAATTCCGCAGTACCATTGAGTCATGTGATGAGCCTGGGAAACGTGTGCGGCAGTGTGTAATCAGTTGCATGGCATCATAAACCATCTGGACATTCAAGGAGTGATACTGTTTCCTATTGCGGAACACCGCCTCAATTGCACGTGGTACTGTCAGCTCAACGTGGGTGCAGTCAACTGCGCCTATGCAATTTGGCATGCCTGCTGTGGCATGGAAGGCCAACTTGGTAGCAATGACCTCGGGGAGGGTGCGGGGTAGGGCTATGTGTTCCGACACATGGCGCAACAGGGCATCCAGTACCTGTACCAGGATTTTTGAGAAACAGGGTTGTGATATGCAGTGCAGCTCACCAACCGTGTGTTGATAGGTGCCAGTGCCAAGGAAATGCAGTACTGAGACAACCTTCAAGAGGGGGAGGATGGCGGTGGGGGTGTCAATTTGGCTGCTGATGTTGTCCTCAATCATGGTGGTGATGTGCAGGATTGTTGCACGGTCCAGCCGGTATAGTGTGTGGATCTGTCCTGGGGTGAGGTTCCAGGGTGAGGCCCTGATACGTGGTATTGCTGGCTGGCGGCGGGGTCGTGCTGGCTGGGCAATGGGGTTTGCCATAGCTGCAGGGTTGGCTGGTTGCCGCCTGCGCCTCCTCCGCCTACGCCTCCTCCTCTGCGCCATTACTGCCACCATGTGCAGTGCTGCATGTTGGTTGAGTAGGCCCAGTCCCAGTGCTACTAGACCTGCTGCCTGCATGGTTCTGTGTTGTGTTGGGCTGGGTGTGGCCCTTTTGTAGGCTCCCAGTGGCCTGCTAGGTCCAGCTGGGCTGATTTGGTGCACCTGTGCCCTGATTCAGTTCAGCACGCAGTGTATAATGCCATGTTCGCAGTGGCGGCGGTTCCGCAACCGTGATCACGGTATTTACGCCATTTTTTTTCCGGTATTTCCGTGTCCGTGCTACTTGTGATGCTCACAGTGTTTTGTGTTGACGGTAACGGAGGGGTTTCCGTGCAGACGGACTTAACGGGGCCCCTATTTCCGCGGTGGCGGTTGAGGGTGGTGCTATTACCGGGGCCGTGGGTCATGATTGGGCGGACATGGAAACGGTGCCGGTATGGTTTTACCGGCAGTGTTAATTCCGGACCGGAGTACTTGTAATGAGGCCCATTGTGTTCTTTCTTGAAACTAGACTTAATATGAGCCGGAAACCCAACACTGCCATTGTATCTTCATGGACAAGCGAACTTGTTAAATATCTTAAAGAATATTGTCATATTTGTCATGTGAACCGGGCACGAACCCTAGCATGTAAATTATTAGTTTGGAGAGGGGCTGGACAATGATTGGAAACATTTATAAAAGAGCCCACATTAAGATGTCCAGCACTCTCACCCCTCACTGTGTCTGCTGGGACACACTGCGAGTTGTTGGGAGCCAGATAGCTATCTGTTTTGCTTTGAAATCTGTACAGAAATAAAGATACTTGTATCTTTTGACCCGTGATTGGCGAATTTAATTTTGTGGTACTAAGCCTCAATATTTCTTTGGTCTTTCAGATAGCGCCCGAATAGGGACCCTCAAGATTGATGTCTCCTTGCTGAAAAGAAGACGTGACTATCGGAATGGGATCAGAGAGTGAGAAAAGGGGGCCCCTTTGTATGAGACGCGACACCCTAACATGATCCGATCTGTGCACGGTGAGCAAGCGGTTCGAGAGGGCATCTTGCCGAGGGTCCCCATATCGAGGAGGGCTCTTTTCTGAAATCGCCAACCACGAGGATCATTTGTAATGCGATTGGACCTCCACAGTCTTTCAAATCAGGTGAGTCGTGCCCCGATTCCTAAGAATCCTGATATTGGTACAAACAATGTCAAGTAACACCAGTAATCTGACATGCCTGGGATACGGTCTGCCTGTTTCAGGGTTTTATTCCGCATGGACAGACAATCTTTGGGATGAGGTCAAGCGGCGCTACCTGTTGGCTCACCGGCTTGTTTAATGTACTGTAAGTACAGCCTCAATAGTATTGTATTTAACGATATTTGGCACAGACAATCTAGACATGCTTCTGAATTTCAGTGGCCAGCTCATGGTAGTTTTGAAATTGCCCGTATAGAGTATTTTGCATCTATATTGTTGAAGAAAAAGGCTAGGCCTGCAGCATTTTATGTAATTAAGGATTGGAGAAAGGAAGCTATGTAGCAACTTAAGAGTAAAGAGAAACACCACGTCGACATATGTGTAATACTGAAAAAGCGTTATTGTATGATCAAGAGAAACTGTCAGAATCTATTAGAAGTATGGATAGGGCTTTTCAACTTGGAGTACAGAAAATATATCCGTCTCAGGATTGTCATACCTCAGACGAACTGATCGATGAGTTATTGAATGAGCGTAGGACTGTTGCCACTGCACCACCTCCTTATGTGACTCTCCCTGTTGTATTACCTCTTCCCGCTGTTGTACCTCCTCTCATTGTTGTTCCTTTTCTTCCTGTTGTTGCTCCTCCTCCAGTTGTAGCTCCTCTTCCTGTAGTTGTTTTTCCTTCTGCATCCTCGCCATTACCGAAAGTTGCTGTTCCCTTAATTCCGTCTTTACCGCCAGCGGTAGTGTCTCCACTGCCTATTGTACAAGATTTGTCTGAACTTTCTTTTCCAAGTGGTTCTGCTCCACTTGTAGCGATTGAAGGGGTGAGTTCTAATTCAAGAATAGTGACTCGTAGTACAGTATCTAAAGGTAGAAAAAGAGAATTGTATGCATGGGCTAAGAAATAAATAGAGGAAGGTGAAAAATCAGCTGTCTTAAATGCGATTTCTGACCAAGAAAGTATTCCCGAACAGAATATTTTGATAGAGGGGATGGGAAAGCATTTGGCTGATATTTGGAGTGAGTTGACGGACATGAATGTCCCACAGCGGTTCAGGGATTTGAATGTCCTAGCCCACTCAAGGGACACTGCGGAGAAAGTACATGAGCATGTTGATAGGGTTTTTGAGTTTAAAAGGGAGTTAGATCGATTACAGAATGATGAAATGGATGGTAATAGAGTGGAAGCCTCATATGTGCAGAAACAATTTCTTCCTTTATGTAAACCAATGAGTGAAGAGACACGTATTTGCACAAGAGACGCTCTTAGATGGATTTCGGATGTTTCAATTTCTCCCATTGAAATGTATGACATGTTTAGTCAGTATGCTCCGGCAATGCAAAGTAAAGTGTTACAGGCAATGTTAGAGTACCTACAGTATGAGTTTATGAAGAAAAGGGTTTGTTGTCTCACAGATTTGATGGTCATTTATAAGAGAGCATTTTTACCTGATACTGCTTTGGCTACTTTCACTCGATTTAGCCTTGTTGCTTAATGAACGTTCAGAATTGCCTACTTCTCAATTGCCAATGTGGGAGGTTCCTCTGACATTTGTTCGTAAAGTAGAAATTCCAGCGAATGCCGAAACAGGCGCAGCAGTCACTACTATTGAAGCTCATTATGTCTCACAGTTTGTTCCTGTCCCATTTTCTAGACAGGAAGTGAATACCATAAAACAAACGATTCCAGATATCAGAAAAAATCCAACAGGATTTTATAAAGAAATTGAATCTGTCTTGCATTCGTCAGTTTTCACGCTGGGTGATATAGATTTGATGTTCCCTGTGATTCTACCTGCTGATTTATGGAAACAGATTAGAACAGTAGATGATCAGGCAGGACTGGGTGACACATGGGTGAACTTGGTACGGATAGATGGAGAAAGAAATGCTGGTGAGAAACCACCACAGGTGATATTGACACTGCCATACAGAATAGTAACTAAATTGAAAACTTTGGTTCCAGAGAGTAGAATAGTTTGGGACAAACTTACAGCTTGCATCCAGGGGAAATCTGAAGGTGCTACCGAATTTTTTAATCGGTTCGAACAAGTGTTTTCAGATTTCAGAGGTCAGGACTTAAGCACTGAGTCAGGAAAAAGGCTGTTTGTAGACCAATTTCTGCATGGATTATTGCCTGATATCCAATCACAAATTATGACTTCCGAAAGCACCTGGAAAGCTAAATCGCAGTCTGAAGTATTGCACATGGCTCAGTATTATGAGAATAGGGTTAATACTGAAAAAGAGAAGATAGAAAAGAAGAAGGGAGACTTGAAGACAAAGTATTGTTGCAGCAAATAGTAAGAGGAACCAGAGGTGGGAATATACAGTTTAGGGGTCAGTTTGCACCACAGAGTAATGCGCAAATGGGTCCTGTACACATGAACTAATGTGCCTATTGTAGACAGGGAGGTCATTAGCGAGCACAATGCCCAAACCTTCGGCAGCGATCAAATAACACGTATGGTACCATGGGTAGATGATCCAGAGGCCGTCCTGGGATAGGGGGTCCTGGTAGAAGTCAGTTCACTCAGAATCAACAGTCATTTTCAAAGCATAGTCAGCAGCATAGTGCTAATAATGGGAACATTTTTGATAATCCTTCGACTGTCTATTTCTTTGAGGATCTTGCATTTGATGATGTACTCTTCCATTAGGACAGCCCGAAGCAGAGTCTGGAACCAGTACCTATTCCCGTCAATTAGAAAGGGCCCTACGTTGAGATGAAGGTGAGGAATAGGAAGCATCTATTTTTGATAGATACAGGAGTACAGAAGTGTTCTGTTGATCATTCACGGGTTACATATATTCCACTGTCAGGGCAGAACAACATTTCTGTAGGGTTCTCTGGTACGCCAGTGATTAGTCCGGTCTCTCAGCCGGTACCGATTTCACTGGGGCCATTCACTGATTCATGTCCACTTCTTCTGACGAACGATTGTGGGGAAAATTTGTTGGGGTTGAATCTGTTGAAAGAATTGAATGCTGTAATTTACTGTTCTCCGGATGGAGTGCATTTGACGATTTCACCTCAACGAACTTCTGTTTCACAATTCTTGACTAGGCCTTTACCGACTGAAATGGATAAGGTTCCGGCATGTTTATGGGCGCATGATGATACTGACTTTGGATTGTGCATATTGAACCTGTTAAAATTGTGTTGAAACCAGGTATTAAACTACCACGTATTCCACGGTATATGATTTCAGTTGACAGTGAACAAGCTTTGAAGAGTATTGTTTCTGATTTTGTACATCGTGGAGTGAGAAAGGAAATTGCAGGAAGTTTGTGTAATAGTCCGATTCTACCGGTGTATAAGAAAGGGGATAATGCAATTCCTTTCTGTTTCATTATTGGTTTACGTGCTATCAATAAGATTGTTGCTCCACAATTTCCGATTGTGTCTGATCTGACTACTATATTGACAATGATTCTGGCTTCAGCTACTCATTTCAGTGTTGTGGATATAAAGAATGCTTTCTTTAGTATTCCTGTACATGTTGACAGTAGATATTTGTTTGCGTTCACCCTAGGGGGGCGCTCGTTTATATTTACTCATGTGTCACAAGGGTACACTGAGAGTCCAAGCATTTGTAGTAGAGCATTGAAGCAACAGCTTGATATGCTTGAGTTGCCTTCTACCTGCACGTTGTTGCAGTATGTTGACAATCTTAATTTAGCTGCAGATTCTGAAGTTGCTTGCAAGGAATGCACTGTGTTGCTGCTTATCCATCTAGCAGAACATGGGCATAAGGCTTCATTAAAAAAGTTTCAATATTGTCGACAGGAGGTCACCTATTTAGGCTATCTCCTGTCAAAGGAAGGGAGAAGACTGACACCTGAACAGATACAAAGAATCTCTAGCAGGTCTGTCCCAAATACACAGAAAGAAGTCAGAGCCTTAATAGGCATTGCTTCATAGTGTAGACAGTGGATCCCTAACTTTTCATTAATTATAAAAACCAATGTTGGCATTAACAAAGAAGGGCATTTCTTTGCCTTTACCATGGAACATGGATTGCCAGAAAGCTTTTGATCTGCTGAAGGCTGCATTGTGTTCAGCACCGGTTTTGGGCACACCAAATTACGACAAGGCATTTATTTTGTATGTGGATGAATGTGATGGATGCGCTTTGGCTGTGTTAACGCAGGAACGTGGGGGAAAAGAATAGACTTTGTGGTTATTTTTCCTCCGCGCTTAACCATGTTGCATGCGCTTTGCCAAGATGTTTGAGACCTGTTGCTCCTGCCACTGCAGCTGTAAAACAAAGTGAGGGTATGGTTCTGGGTCATTCCTTAACCATGATGGTACCTCACTCTGTAGACGTTCTATTAAACAGAACGCAGATGCAACATCTCACATCAGCATGACTAAGAAGGTACGAGCTGATTCTATTTGCACCGCATATCCAAATTAAGAGATGTTGCTCATTAAATCCAACCAAACTATTGCCTCTTCCGCAAGAAATTGATTGCAGTGACAAAATGTCACATGACTGCCTCTATAACACAGAACAACAGGGCAGAATTGATCTAAATGATACACTGTTAAAAGATCCACAAGAGGAGCTGTTTTCCAATGGCTCCTGCTTCAAACTCCAGGATGGTACATCCACTGCTGCTTACGCAATCACTACATTAAGCACTATTGTGGAAACCAAAAGAATTCCGCATAACTCCACGCAGGCCGCAGAGATTATTGCATTGACTCCAGCTTGTGAACTTTCCGAAGGGCTTAGTGTGAATATATTTACGGACAGTCAGTATGCCTTTGGGGTGGTTCACAACTTTGGTCGATTATGGGCAGAGAGAGGTTTCTTGACCTCGTATGGAACTAAGATACAACATGGTACTCTGATAGTTCGGCTACTTTCAGCACTTGCGCTTCCCACTCAGTTAGCAATAATGAAGTGCGCAGCACACCAGAAATTAACAGATGATGTGGGAAGAGGAAACGCTTTTGCTGACAGAATAGCCAAACAGACTGCCACCGATTTGCATTCCAAAATGTATATAACGAAAGAGATCACTAACACTTGTGTGATAGACATAGTAATTGGTTGCATAAAAGACATTCAGGCTGATGCCACTACAGACGAACTTAGACAGTGGGCTGAGGGTTCAGCAAGTTTAGACGATGAGGGTTGTTGGGTAGATAATGGAAAACAAAAATGGATGCTGTCCGATGCTTATGTCACTGCTATGGTTACCATGGCTCATGGTCCAACTCACATATTTGCCAAAAACATTTTTAAATTGTTAGAACCTGTCTGGGTTAATGTGAATATTTCAAAAACTTCTGAGCGCTTTGTTCAAAACTACATGGTATGCTTACAGCATAATGTTGGGAAAGGTACATCGACACTGAGGGGTAGTTTTGCCCCCTTATGCCTTTTGAGGTTATACACTTTGATTTTATCGAACTGGAGCATTTTCAGAATTATAAATATGTTCTAGTAGTTATTTGTGCGTTCAGTAAATGGGTCGAAGCTTTTCCTCTAAAAGTTGCCACAGCAATGGCGACGACGAAAACCATGCTGAAGGAATATTTTCCTAGGTTTGGTTTGCCGCAAGTCATTTGGTCAGACAATGGTCCACATTTTATCGCTGTTGTTATCCTGCAATTATGCGCAGGATTACAGATCGATAAACGGTTCCATTCATCCAGACACGCTTAGAGTGCCAGACTTGTAGAACACCACAACAGTATATTAAAGAATAAAATTGCCAAAATCTGTGCAAATAGCAATTTGAAATGGCCAGATGCCTTACCGATAGCTCTATTGTCCATGCGGACGACCGCACAGTCTAAGATAGGGATCTCTTCCTATGAAATAATCATGGGGAGACCAGCCACTATTTGGAATGTACCTAAACCCAAGCGGCTAAAAGATGTAGAGCATTTGCTCCTTTCAGAGTACTGTGACCAGTTAACTCAAAACTTGTATTTGATTTATCAACAGGTGCGAAAAGCCCTCCCAGTAAAATATGAGGGTCCAGGTCATCGACTCTGACCTGGGGACTGGGTGCTCATAAAATCATTTGAAAGAGCCTCCTGTCTCACACCTCACTCGAGAGGACCGCACCAAGTCCTCTTGGCCACACAGACCGCTGTACGAGTGGAAGGGAAACAACACTGGATCCATGCAACGCACATCAAGAAGATTCCTTTTCCTCTGCCCCATGACAAAGGGGAAGAGAAGGAGATTGTTCACTTTGATGCTCACCACAAGCCTGTTTTGTCTACGGAAATCCTTCCTGAGCCCGTGGAGCCTGGGAAGACTGATGATTTGCCTTCAAGTTGTTCTTTGAATCTTTTTTCACCGTTGAGCAACCTTGCTTCTGCTTCATCACTTCCTTCAGGAAGCGACGACACTCTGTTCGCAGATCACACCGTACCTGGAGTCTTGAGGTACGATCTGCGTCTGAGACACCGGACATAAAGCACAGCATCAGCTGTCACGGTGCTTGCCCCCAGACATCAGGAGCAAACCAGCCTGCCCAGGGCACTGGCACTCCTGGGGACCTTTAAGGCCCCAAAGGATTGCCTAAGGGCTTCCTGGACTCAGTCCTGGCACCGTTGGCGCCAGGCTCATACTACCTTCTCAGGCAAGGCAGGTTACCGAGTAACAGAACCACGTGCAGCCCAGTCTGAGGCTGGTTGAAGGGACTACTTTACCTGGGGACAATTTGATAGGGTGTGGTTGTAGGGACTACTTTACCTGGGAACTACTTCTGGGAGGCTATTTAAAACATGCCCGCAGAACAGAACACGCTTCGCGTTATTCTGCACTCCTGCAGCGTAACGCTCACCGTGTCTGCAAGCTCCAGTCCTGTCTTCAGCAACGCCCGTCCAGGTCATCCCGATCAGTGCCTGCAAAGCAAGGAGAGAGTAAAGAATAGAACAAGACCCTTAACTGATTCTCCATCTTGATCGTCCGGGAGTCTCCGCATCTGCAGAAAAGGAACACCAGGTTAATCACGCAGTGTAAGAACCACTTTAAAGACATTGAGCATAGTGCAGCGTGATACTCACCTGAATGCTGTTCGTTCTTGCGATCCAACGAGGCTCACGCACACGATCACCCTGCCGGAGCTGCCGCACCTGCTAAAAGTAAAAGAAAACATCTGCGCCTCTCTAAAAGACATTTAATCTCTCGTAGCATAGATACTCACCTGAAGCTGCATTCGCTTGCAGTTCCATGAGTCACCATCACACGATCTTCGCTCCGGAGGCACCACACCTGCAGAGTAGAAAAGGGACAGCAGCTTAGTTACACAGAAGAACAATATTGCATGTTTAGACATTATCGCATCGTGCAAGTATCAAAACTTACCTTGGCATTCTACTCGCCATTTCCAGAGGGGAGTCACTTTTCATCTGGTGCATCCCAAAGGGGAATATGCAAAGAAAAGACACAAGAGTGAACTTTGGGCAACCTAAACTCTAAAGCAATCCATGCTATCTAATATTGGCATAAAGACTTACCTCAGAGTGAACGTTGTCTGGAACTCTGCCATAAAGCTACAGTATCAGTGAAGTTAACTGGATCCCTGAATCTTGACGCACCCCTGCATACAGTCGCAGGATGGAGAGCCCGCCCTTCATAATATTAAGGTAAGACATAGTAGAAGGGGACACAAGGAGGTCACGGGAGGTAGAAGTTGGTCCTCCCCCTTACGGCTAGTTAACATATCATTTAAAAATTTTAGGCAAATCTTCCATTGTGCCAGAAAGACGAAACTAAGTGGGAAAGTGCAGTCATTCATCACTTTGCTACGAGTCACGCTGCTGGAGACCGCTGCAGTCCAGCTTCGTTCGGTGCCCGTGTGGAGACCAGGTGAGTGTAACAGAACGTGAAGCCTCTACACAAACCTCTACCCGGGCACTATGGAAACCTCAGAGACTGACCAATTAGCCCAGCTTCTGGGGGAACTCAGAGCTGAGGTACATTCAGCTCGACAAGAAACCAATGCTCTAAGAAGAGAACTGATTGTAGCAAAAGAGCGTATGGACGACCTCGCCAGACAACTACTCCAATCCCAAGCTGGCCACACACCATTACCTGGATTGGGGGCATCAGCCCCAATTCAGTCAAGCAACCCAGTGCAGGTGGTCCTACCGGGAGTTATACCTTTGGCTCCACCAGAACGCTTTGCGGGAGACCCTAAACGGTTTGCAGTTTTTATGAACCAGTGCGGCTTACACTTCCTATGTAGGCCTGGAGCCTTTCCGAATGATCAATCAAAAGTGGCCTTTGTACTGTCATACCTCAGCGGCAGTGCTGCAGATTGGTCCATACCACTAGTTAATCAAGATGACTCCCTTCTCCAAGATTTCCAGGGATTTCAGCAGAACATGGAGAAATTGTTCGCCCGACATTCCCAAGGCCAAGTTTAGATAACAAACTTCTGTCCCTACGCCAAAGAAATCAGGACCTGTTAACTTACATTGCAACCTTCAATAGATTGGTGGTGGAAACCAGCTGGCCCGAAGATAAAAGAACAACGTTATTTCATCGTGGGTTGAGAGGCGTATCAAAAGACATTTTGGCGCAAGCGGTCACCCCACCTCACGACTGTGCTGAGTACATTGACCTGAGGGTTCAGCTGGACCACAGACTACAGAACCGGAAGACTGACCGAGCTAGATTTGAGAATCGGGTGTTGGTGCGACCAAAAGACAACATCTCCAAAAGTTCAGATACATCCGAGCCCATGCAAATTGGAAGAGTTTGGGGGCTGTTATCCAAAACAGAAAGAGACAAGAGAAGGCAGCAGCAATTGTGCTTATATTGCGGAACAGCTGGCCATTTTTTATGAGACTGTCGGGTGAAACCACCCAAGAAAGCAGTCGGGGTTGCCGTCAAGATCAGCGCTGAATCAGAGTCGGAAAACTACCCGCCCAACAAGCGTAGAGGTCTGCTTGTCGAGCGAGAAGGACTCCCAGACTTCGCATCTAGCCTTACCAATGATCCTTATTCATCACCAGCAACCGTCTCGTATGCATGTGGTCAGAGCGTACATCGACAGCGTAGCCATAGGTAACTATATGGATCGGGAATTGGCTACAAGGATGAATCTTTCTGTTTGCGAAAAGACCACAACTGATTTAGTCACCACCGTTGACGGAACAGAGATCACTTCTGGTCCTGTAATTCCCTCAACAACGGAGATGACACTGTTGGGCCAAGATGGGCATCGAGAAACCATAGTGTTCGACTTAATCAAGGCCCCACAATTCCAAATAATTCTGGGAATGCCATGGTTAGAAACACACAATCCTTGCATAGACGGGTGTGATAAGAGAGTGACCTTCTCAGAATGTGCTCATACTTGTTATCTGGAAGAATCTCTGATCAAGAAAATTGCAACAGTCATGAGTCCAACAAATCTGCTACCTCAGGATTACCAGGATTTTCAGGATGTTTTCCAGAAAGCCCAAGCCAACACTTTACCACCTCATAGACCATATGATTGCCAGATCGATCTTATGCCTGGCTCTCAAATTCCATGCAGTAGGATCTACGCCCTCACTGAACACGAGAATCTTCATTTAAAGCAATACTTAGATCAGTACCTGGCTAGCGGCTTCATTCGCCCGTCCAAGTCCCCGGTGGCCTCGCCTTTATTCTTCGTCCCTAAAAAGGAAGGAGATCTAAGAACTTGTATCGACTACCGTGCATTAAACCAAGTAACTGTAAAAAAACGGTACCCCCTGCCTCTAATCCCGGAACTGCTGGACCAAGTAAAGGATGCTCGTATTTACACTAAGTTGGATCTCAGAGGGGCGTACCATCTCGTACGAGTCAAAAAGGGGGACAAATGGAAGACCGCCTTCTGTACCAAGTACGGGCTGTTTGAATATCAGGTAATGCCCTTTGGGCTTTGTAACGCCCCGACAGCATTTCAATATTTTATGAACAATGTCCTTCGTGAGCTAATTGATGTCTGTGTCGTCGTGTACATTGACGATATCCTGGTGTACTCATCTTCTGAACGAGACCATGTGAAGCACGTTCTGCTGTACTTGAAAAACTTCGGCAACATAAATTGTATGCCAAATTGGAAAAATTTTCCTTTCACACTACCAAGGTCGAGTTTCTTGGGTTTGTTCTGACCCCAAGTGGTGTTCGGATGGATTCGCGGAAAGTAGATGCCATCCTCAAGTGGGCCTCACCAACTTCAATCAAAGGGGTTCAGAGCATGCTTGTATTTGCACATTTCTACCGCAGATTCATTCCAGACTTTTCACATTTGGTAAATCCCATCACATCTTTATTACGGAAGAACAAACGCTTTCAGTGGTCGGATGAAGTGGAAAAGGCCTTCCAAGACCTAAAACGAAAATTCACCTCAGCCCCAATTTTAAAACATCCACACCCAGATCTCCCATACGTGGTAGAAACGGATACTTCCGGTTTGGCAATGGGGTGGTCCTTTCTCAAAAAGACCCTGAGACAGGTCAACTCCACCCAGTGGCCTTTTGGTCACGAAAGTTCTCAGCACCTGAATTAAATTATGCCGTCAACGACAAGGAGCTTCTAGCCATCAAGGTAGCATTCAAGGCTTGGCGGCACTACCTCCTCGGAGCCAGACACACCATTACGGTAATTACGGATCATAGGAACTTACAATTTCTAAAGACGACCAAGGCCTAATCATCTTGTCAACTCAGATGGGCGCTATTTTTCGGGGGAAATGATTTCATAATTACTTACCGACCCAGTTGTCGAAACGGCAAGGCAGATGCTCTATACCGCATAGGGATGGAAGAAGCATACTCGAATCCGGACCCAGTGCCCATAATCCCTGGAGGGAGAATTTTGGGGATAACTACCTTGCTAACCCTGGACGACATCCACAAGGAAATTTCGCATCTCCTCGATTCCACAGCTTTACAAGATTGGTCGAATAAAAGCAAATATCATTCAATCACTGATCATTTACCTTACTTCCAAGGACGGCTTTACTTACCTAGTAAGGAACTGCAGAAACCGGTTATTTCCAATTACCATGAATCCTTAATAGAAGGCCACCCTTGAATTGCAAAAACCAAAGCTAAGATCAAGAGACATTTTTGGTGGCCCACATGGCGTAAAGACATTAAACAATTTGTGCTATCGTGTGGCATTGGTGCACAGAACAAAGCCCAGAAAAAGAAACCATCAGGTCTACTACAACCCCTGGACATTCCACCTACACCCTGGCATACATTATCCCTCGATTTTATCACTGATCTTCCCCCCTGTAATGGATTCAACACCATTTTAGTGGTAGTGGACTTATTTTCCAAAATGGCTCACTTCATTCCGTTAAAAGGTTTACCCTCAGCTTCAACTCCGGCGAAAGAATTCCTAGAACAGCTTGTCGAATACACAGATTCCCTTCTGTCTTAGTTTCGGATCGGGGCAGTCAGTTTATCTCCCAGTTTTGGAGAAAATGTTGCCAGTTGGCCCAAATTGACGTAAGAATTTCGACCAGCCACCATCCTCAAACCGATGGTCAAACCGAGAGAATCAACCAAACGTTAGAGCAATACCTGCGGTGCATTTTACACCAAACGGAAGGCAACTGGAAGGACATTTTATGGATAACTGAGTATGCCTACAACAACTCTTTGCACTCCAGCACACGGTAAAGTCCATTCATCACAATATACGGAATGCATCCACTGACTTTTGAACTCGACCCACCTCAACACTTGGAGATGCCAGCCATAAGCAGTTTACACACTACCATTACACAAGCCTTCAAAAAAGAGACAGAACATTTAAAGCAAGTGAAGGAAAGATACAAGAAAACCGCAGATCAACACAGGATGGAAGCCCCAAAATATCAGATCGGAGACAAGGTTTGGCTAGCCTCAAGACACATACCACTAAAAGGAACCCACACATTTAATCCCAGATATTTGGGACCATACACCATTAAGGCCATCATCAATCCAGTGGCAGTAAAATTGGAGTTACCTCCGAGCATGCAAGTCCACCCCTTATTTCACGTTTCTCTTTTGAAACCAGTACAACCAGGAACTAGGATAACGAAACCACCAAGAACCATCTTGGTAGATGGTGAACCAGAATTTGAGGTGAAAGACATTTTGGACTCAAAGTTGGTCAAATCGAAACTCTTCTATCTTGCTGACTGGAAAGGCTATGGTCCACAAGACAAATTGTGGGAGTTCCATCAAAACTACCCGACCAAGCCTGTACCAGCGAGATGAACCACCTTGGGAGGGGCCTTGGGGGGGAGTGCTGTCACAGTGCTTGCCCCCAGACATCAGGAGCAGATTAGCCTGCCCAGGGCACTGGCACCCATGGGGACCTTTAAGGCCCCAAAGGATTGCCTAAGGGCTTCCTGGACTCAGTCCTAGCGTCCTTGGCACCAGGCTCATACTGCCTTCTCAGGAAAGGCAGGTTACCGAGTAACAGAACCACGTGCAGCCCAGTCTGAGGCTGGTTGAAGGGACTACTTTACCTGGGGACTATTTGATAGGGTGTGGTTGTAGGGACTACTTTACCTGGGAACTACTTCTGGGAGGCTATTTAAACCATGCCCGCAGAACAGAACACGCTGACATGCTGGAAATGCATCGGAGATACAGGGCCTCCGTATCCTTGTACTTTACTGCTTTTTATAGTGTGTTCTGTCATGTTTTCCGCGCAGGAGTTCATGGGGGACTCCTGGAGGTGCAGCTCTCTCTCTTTTGGTTTGGTGAACGGACCCGTGGGATACCCTTATGGCACCCATGGGTGGGGGTACAACCATGTGCCCCTAGTGTATGTTTTTGGGCACCTATGGGTGGCCCGCAGAGCAGGGTATGGGCTGGTGGCAGCTCCATGCTGAATTTGACAGGTGCGCGGAGTATCCTCCATTTTGGGATACCCCGGCCCTGCCATTGGGATCAGTTGATTCCGAATGGAAAACAAAATGGCCCCTGCGGCCTCTTGCTTTCTATTACCCATTACCTTGTTTTTCCCAAAGTCCTGGGAAACCCTGACTCTGTCCCTTCCCCCTGACTGGCTGTTGGGTGGAAGTGCCATATATGGTGTTGTTGTGAAGGCCCGGCCAGACTAGCTGGAGCCTTCCCAGTGATGTATGTTGTGGGTACCTCCTGTGGGTGGGACCTGGGTGAATAGAGTGTGTGACGAATATGCATTCTGTGTTGTGGATGTCTAGTATCTGGTGGTTGACACAATGGGGGTCATTCCGAGGTTGGAGGTAAGGAATTACCGGCACCGGTAAGGGTGCCGATGCTGGTAATCCCTTACCTCTGTATTCCGAGGTCCCTTTGCGGGACCTTCCTTACCTCCTGCTTTTAGCAGGAGTTAAGTACGGGACCCGCAAAGGTACTTCGGAGGTAATTACGGTACCGTAATTTACGGTGCCGTAATTACCTCCTTCCCCATTCCCATTGAGCCCTATGGGGCAGAAATGTGAATGGGGAAGGGCAAAAGGTGAATGGGGAATTACCGGTCCCTCCAACCCTGGAATGGACCGGTAATTACTCCATTCACCATGCCGGATTTGGGACGGTTTCGGAGGCAACCATGGAGCTAATTACTCGATGGTTAGCTCCAAACCCGGAATGAGGCCCAATGACTGAGACAGCCCTGCCCAAAACCAGTATGAATGCAGTTGGGAGTGTTGAATGGCTCGGTACTTGTCCCAATACACATAACTTGTTGTGAGTGTCTGGAGAGAAGTGAATGGCCTGAATACCTTGTGTGCCTGATTGGCTGCCTGCTTGCATGAATGCCCTTAGTCGTGATTGGATGCTTGAGTGTGACCCAGCGGAATGAATGGGAGATCAACAGTATATCTGGGGACCTCTCACTGCTAGGAATCGTGTTCAGAAGCTGAAGTCCACTACGGCGAGTAACTGGAGTAACTGAAGCTTGACCTTGAAGCCCCTCTGGACGAGAAGAATTGCTGTTGCTCTCCTTCACAATCTGAAAGCTGCTGTGTCTCCAAGGACTGACCCAGAGAGGACCTGGTAAGGCGCCCTCTTCCCAAGCTACGAGGGACCATCGTGCACAGCTGATCTTTGCCAATGCTCCCTGGTAGACAGACCTTTGACCGGCTGCTGACCCGAGACGGGGACTGCCGCGGACTCTCAAAGAGAAGCACCCGGACTGTTGTCCGCCACTGTCGACGACCGCCGTCGCCGACCGGAGCCGCCGTGCTCCCGTTTGCCTAAGAACTTCATTTGATCATTGGACGCTCTCGTCTGCATCGTCGCCCGCCTTATCCCGCTGGAGAAGGCCTGACTGTCGATGCGCTGAGGAGCATCCGCTGGTGGGTTTCCCGCCACCTAAGGACCACAGAGATGCCGACGACTCGACGCCCTTGCCGGGCCACAGTTCTTCATCATCTCTTTGCGGTCCAGAACTATTGTCAACGAGGTGCCCCGCACGCCTCTTCCTTGCAGGACGCCAACGCTCTGTCGTCAACGAGCACCGCTAGGAACGAAGCTGCCACTTCACGGCCATAGTTCAACCTGTTCGCCGTTGGACGTTCGACGACCCGTGACTCCTGCCTTAAAGAGAGGGTACTCAGGAAGGGCCGTCGGTTCCCCGATACCGAACGCCGAGTTCCTCGACGCCTCTCGACGATCCGTGGCTCCTGCTTTAAAGGGAGTCACTCAAGAAGGATCGGTCGATGCATCTTCGGAGAACTCTACTCCACCAGGTACATTGGGGGGGTAAAACCGTAATAGGAGGAAGTAAGACTATTGAACAATATATGGACTGGGCTTGTGCTATATATCTTTATTTACAGATTGCCCAGGTGGGGGGATCTCCACACAGAACTGTGCCTAGCGGTAGGGGTCAGCATTCTGCCTATTGTTTCAACCATCTTGAGTTCCTTCCTATCTCTATTGCTGGTTTCCTCGTTATTGATCTGTGTGACATTTTAACCGTACAGTTGATGCACTTTAATGAGATTTGATAACATTGGCGGTACCACTTTAGAATTGTATATATTTATCATTATTGACTTCCGAGTACAAAGTGCGTTATTGTGATCGTGTACATACCTTTGAATATTAATTATATTAAGACTGTGTTTTCAGTAATACAGTGTGTGGACATTCCTTTGTGGAGGTTCGGGGACTACACTGTACTTAAGAACCAGCCTGCATCACCTCCTGAGAAGCTAGGCCTTGATTGCTAGACTACGTTACCAATAATAGAGAATCTTGGCTGGGGTCCTCTGTGCCTCTCCTCTACCATATAGAGAGTGGAAGTACAGACACCCCCTACCAGTCTTTACACACGCTTTGCGTTATTCTGTACTCCTGCAGCGTAATGCTCACTGTGTCTGCAAGCTCCAGTCCTGTCTTCAGCCACGCCCGTCCTGGTCATCGCGATCCGTGCCTGCAAAGGAAGGAGAGAGTAAAGAATAGAACAAGACCCTTACCTGATTCTCGATCTTGATCGTCCGGGAGTCTCTGCATCTGCAGAAAAGGAACACCAGGTTAACCGTGTAGTGTAAGAACCACTTTAAAGACATTGAGCATAGCACAGCGTGATACTCACCTGAATGCTGTTCGTTCTTGCGATCCAGCGAGGCACACAAACGCGATCGCCCTCCAGGAGCTGCCGCACCTGCTGAATGGAAAAGAAAACATCAGGTGAGGTGCGCCTCTCTAAAAGACAATCAATCTCACGCAGCATAGAAGCTGCATTCGCTTGTGGTTCCACGAGTCACCATCACACGATCTTCGCTCTGGAGGCACCGCACCGGCAGAGTAGAAAAGGGACAGCAGCTTAGTTACACAGAAGAACAATATCGTATGTTTAGACATTATCGCATTGTGCAAGTATAGAAACTTGCCTTGGCATTCTACTCACCATTTCCGGAGGGGAGTCGCTTTTCATCTGGTGCATCCCAAAGGGGAATCTGTAAAGAAAAGACACAAGAGTGAACTTTGGGCAACCTGAACTCTAAAGCAATCCATGCTATCTAATATTGGCATAAAGACTTACCTCAGAGTGAACGTTGTCTGGAACTCTGCCATAAAGCAGATCAGTGAAGTTAACTGCATCCTTGAATCTCGACGCACCGCTGCATTCAGTCGCAGGATGAAGAGCCCGCCCTTCATAACATTAAGGTGAGACATAGTAGAAGGGTGCACAAGGAGGTCACGGGAGGTGGAAGTCGGTCCTCCTCCTTATGGCTAGTTAACATATCATATCAACATTTTAGGCAAATCTTCCTTCGTGCCAGAAAGACGAAACTAAGTGGGCAAGTGCAGTCATTCATCACTTCGCTACGAGTCACGCTGGTGGAGACCACTGTAGTCCAGCTTCTTTCTGCGCCCCTGTGGAGACCAGGTGAGCGCAACATCGGCTGTGCCCACAAGGAATCATTGTTGAGCCAGTCCCTTGTCACTCTTTCGCTGAAGAATAAATAAGAGGCAGGGACAGGCAAAGTTACCTTCAAGCAAGATAGGCCATGTGGTCAGGAGCCACCGACGGATTAACTAAAAGAGCCTAATGGAGAGGCTTCTAAACAGACTCTGAGAAACAATGTCCCTTCCTAAATTAACTCGTGCAGAGCATGCTATTGGTCTTATGGCTGGCAAAGAATCTATTAATCAAAGATCATGGTCCTTGAGGACCCACTGTTTTTTAATCATAGTACTGGTCTATTTTATAGTTGTATTTACGCCGGGGTTCTGGTACATAGAAAAGGTACATCCACTTGATACTTTGTTACCCCGGAAATAGTCCCCACTGTGTCTGCACCTTTCGTGCATCTGCACACTCTTCCTCCTCGAGATCCCACCATAGACAGGATTATCATAATAACACTCCCCTAATGATCATGAATGCGACCCATGCGATTCTTAACAGAACAAATTGCTGGGTGAGTTCACACTTGCCACAACACGGGAAAAGGGACTGGGCTGGTATATTCATCCTCTTCCTTTAACTACTGCATGCTATGCCTCACTCAGGGTACTATTTTTTGGTTGTTGGAATGATAGTATTTCTGGGAACTTCGATGGGACTAATCTGAATGAATACGAAAGGTGAGTCTTAACACTTCTGGGATGTTCTCTCTTTGCAAAAAGAAGCAAACTCAATGTTGCTTCTATTAGGCCTTCTGAAAGACTCTCTAGACCTTTTCAGTCATTGATTTCCTTGAAAATGGCTCCCGTAGGCAACCGGGATGCCATGCCTCCTTCCTACACTATTAGTCATAGTCCCAACTCTGTTTCTTTCTGTATACAAAGGGAAGGTTCTCAGCCAATGGGTACATTCGAGGGTTGTACTAACACTGAAAATCTAACCAGTGAGGACAGACCTTTGTATGTAGGAGAACCTGTGTACTTTGTTTGTGGCAATGATGCCTATCCTTGGTTACCTAGAGATTGTCAGGGAGCTTGTTACTTGGGTATCTTGTTACCAGGGGTATATGTGGCTACCACCACTGAAGTCTCTAGAGCTCGTCCAAGGCGGGATGAGAATGGGGACACACCTTCTCAAGTCATGGGAGATGTAGCAAAATCCTTTGTGCCATTTTGGGGACAGATAATGAATTCCGGGGATATTAGAAGACTAGCAAGGGTACTGGAAAAGACCATCAATAGGACCACTGATATTCTGTACAACATGACACTGGAGCAAAAGGCAATTAGATTAGTGGCCCTCCAAAATAGGATGGTGTTAGACGTCATTCTAGCTGAGCGTGGTGGGGTGTGCAAATTGGTGTGATCCGCGTGCTGTGTTTTTGTTCCCGACTCCTCCCCTACCATATTCAAGGCAAAACAAAATCTACATACCTTCAGTACTGAAGTACATGCCCCCGAGGGAAATTGGAATCTTAGTGCTTGGTTCTAGGACTTACTACGATTATGGGGTTGGAAAATCTTTGCAGTCATAATGATAGTTCTTGGTGCTCTATTGTTTTGTTGTTGTTGTGTACAATGTCTCCCTGCCATATGTTTGATGTAAGGAGGATGTTGTGCACAAACGACAGGTTCACTAGGACCAGAGGTGCATACGCCCAAGAAAACTGCTAATGCTTTAGTAATGAAGGATATTATTATCAAGGAACTCATGGCGATCGATAATGTGATTCAGGATGTACGGACATTGAGGCATGGGTTTTTGAATAAAGCAAATGTTTAAGTAATGCTCTTGGCTTAGGCCAAAAGGAGGGTTTGTTAAACTGTATTCGTATACTACCGTCCTGTTATGAATATTGGCCTTAACCCATTCTCGTTGTGCAGAAAACCGCGTTTGGAATGCTCCGGCCTTAGCCCATTCTCGTTGTGCAGAAAACCGCATTTGGAATGCTCCAATTCAAATCAACTTTGCAGCCATTTTAAGAACTACCCACCATTTTGATTTTAACTCTTGCTTTGTGTCCTAAAATGGTGGACTGTGTTTTCAACTACAGTCGAGTTGAACGACCTTTGAGTTGCGTCAACATTTAGGCTGACCGAAAGCAGAATGTTTGTTCTGTGCAAAGAAACCTTGTGACTCATATGAACTGCAATCCAAGTGTTGTCTGCGCTCACAAGCCTCATCCTCATCTAAACAATGGACCAATGTAGAGCAAACTCAAACCGTGTGCTTTGGTTGTAATATATTGGCCCTCATTACGACCCTGGCGTTAAGGAGTTAACGGCGCCGTAAAAGGTGTCGGCGCCGTTAAACCCTTAACGCCTGATTACGAGGTCCCTTTGCGGCTCCCAACCTTAACGGCTGGTCTGTACCAGCCGTTAAAGTAGGGACCCGCAAAGGGACCTTGAAGGTAATTACGGTGCCACAATTTGCAGTACCATAATTACCGCCTTCCCCATTCCCATTGAGCCCTATGGGGCAAAAATGGGAATGGGGAAGGGCCAATGGTAAATGGGGAATTACCGCCCCGCCAACCTTGGAATGGGGTGGTAATTCCCCATTTACCATTGGCGGAATCGGTAAGTTACTGGCATTAACCATGGCGCTATTAGCGCCATGGTTAACGCCGGAGTCGTAATGAGGGCCATTGTGTTCTTTCTTGAAACTAGGCGTACTATGAGCCAGAGACCCAACACTGCCATTGAATCTTCATGGACAAGCAAACTTGTCAAATATCTTAAACAATGTTGTCATATTTGTCATGTGAACTGGGCACGAAACCCTAACATGTGAATTATTAGTTTGGAGAGGGGCTGGACAATGATTAGAAAAATGTATAAAAGAGCCCACATTAAGATGTCCAGCACTCTCACCCCTCACTGTGTCTGCTGGTACACACTGCAAGGTGTTGGGAGCCAGATAGCTAACTGTTTTGCTATTGAAATCTGTACAGAAATAAAGATACTTGTATCTTTCAACCCGTGATTGGTGAATTTCATTTTGTGGTACTAAGCCTCGATATTTCTTTGGTCTTTCATTGCCACCAGCCAAGTGGGAGAGGACCAAGGCTTGGAATGCAGAACTGAATTTATTTTCTGGGATTAAGGGCTTGATTTTCCACAGGAGAAAGGATTGGTACCAAGCCATTTGAGTCTTCCTTGCTATGTGGTGTTTGAGGTGAGTTGTCTGTCTATGTCGAACCAAAGGCACTTGTCTCAGGCAGCCAGCTGAGGTGTGATGGCCTAGAGGTTCATAGCGAAGAGTCAGGTCTGGATGTCAGGGTGTTTGGTGTTGTTGGTCAGCAGTAAGAATTCAGTCTTGAGGGGTTGAGCTTCAAGTAAACACTGGACATTCATGACTGGATCAATGTGAGGCAGGCCATGAGCCTGTGCATGTCTTCAATGGAGGATATCTTTACGTAGATCCGCATGTCATCTGTATATTGGTGGATGTGGATGTTGTGTGGTGTGAGGAGGGTTCAAGCAGTTCTATGTAAAGATTAAAGATCATAAGGACAGGATGGATCTTTGTGGGACTCCACAGGTGATGGGTAGAGTTGGTGATCGGGAGGAATCCATTTGTACAAACTGTTGGTGATCAGCAAGGTAGGATTTGAAACAGATGAGGAGGATCTTTCGGATCCGCATGTGATGATGTAGAATGTTGGTGAGTGTCGGTGGTCTACTGTGTCAAATGCTGCTGAGAGGTCAAGGAGAACCACAAGGCAAGGATAGCCATTATCAAGGATTTTAAGGGCATCATCAATTACCTTTTATTATTATTATTTTCATGAAAGTATTTATTGAGCGCAGACCTAGCAGTGAGAAGCAACGGAGCGCTTTACAGAGGTATACAACAATACAGATACGAAACAGAGAGCTTTAAAGAGTTATACAACAGTACAGATGCATAACAGACTACTTTTCAGAGAGAATAACAGAACAGATATACAATGGATAGGTAGGATACAGACGGGCACAGAGAAGGGGTACACAGCTGTAGAGGGTGGCAGGGAGAAGAGGGGGCGGCGTCTAGCAAGTCAGGTGGCACGGGGTGGTTCACGTGATGGCCTAGATTGCTGGTGGCTGCTTCTGTGCTGCAGCTGGGTCTGAAGACAGATTGGTAGGACAGAAGAAGGTTATTGGCTTCGATTTGTTGGAGTAGTGGAGTGGCTACAGCTTACCCTTTGAATATGTTTACCTGCATGATTTTATGGACTTGCAAGAGCATTCATTTTGATGACATTAGTTTTCTCTTTTTCAAACAGGATGCAGTTTTATAAGCGCTTCTTAAGAATCCTGTACATAAGAAAAAGTGTCCACGCTTATAAGCCCACCCTGTACAACTTTGTATCTTGATGAATGTGTATTCTTCTGTAGAAAACCACTTTGAACTGTAGCGATGGGACCTATGCAATCATAGCACACAAACAGGAGGTAAAGACTATAAGATTGTAGAATATTTCACCCCCATTTTATATACATTTTAGTGATTAATTTGTTTTTGTATTCTCAAGCCACCTAGTTGGGAATTGCAGCGTTAACACACAGTGATCAGTGACTGTTTTGAAGTCCAATTTAGGATAAACAGAACAGGTTCTTAAATTGAGGATGTATTATAATTTATAGAGCATAGAGATCTTCAGTCCTGATGAAGGCACAATATCGGCTCAGAGAGCACTGGCATGTTTTAATATATTGACCGTAGGATTACATCAATTTAATGAGCTTCTGAATGTTCTCTGTTTCAGGTCTTTTAGATCACAAGGTTGCAGGTCTTCAGTGAACTGGCCATCGTGCAACATGGAAGAAGCAGCACTGATACACCTCAGAAGGAGCTCAAGACTCGGGAGACCATTGTTGTAGGCATATTTTGGTGGCAGAGGAGGTGAAGGGCTCCTCACTGGGCATCTTTCAATAGCAGTCAGGGTTATGTTGAGTACATCAGATCCAAAAGCAGCCTCTACCCTGGCAGAAGGGTTGGGCAGGTCAGATTCACACCCCACCACCAAACATCCTCCTGTCCAAAGTCCTCCTACACAAAGTGTGGACAACCTTACAAAATGGTTTTGCAAGACAATTTAGATGTGGTAGCACATCAATAGCAGCCTGCAGTGTGAGTGGTACCATATGGTGTCATTCGTGCTGCCTCACATCCACTTTTCTGGTCAGATTAATGGCAGATGGAAGTTTAACACATACACAGTACAAAAAATAACAAAACTGTAGGACCGTTATGTATGCAAAATATATGTAAACTTCCTAATTTGCATATACATTGACACCATCATAAATGACTTCACAGAAAAGCCACTGCAATAGGCATCATCAGTCTTTGATAGTTAGAGGCGCCATGGGAAGTGACATTAACAATCAATCAATCAACTTTATTCAGCAATAGAAAAAGCCATCAAAGTTCATTATACAGTAATAAAAAGAGATTTAAGACCTGTGTACAAAGATATAAATTAAGAACATAATCATAAAAAGTATTAAAACAGCCCAATAAATAAAAGAGATATGAAAGAGATAGGGAGAGTATGCTCACAGCCCTAGTGACATTCTTTAACCTTCTTCACTGATCAGTCAATTGTACTAATACACAATTTTCTCTAACATGAGCAGGCTCGGGAAACATGATCATACATATTTATTTATTTATTGTTTTCTTTTTAGGCACGTATACAATAAGAAAATACTGTTTCAAAGCGCCCAAAGCGCAGATAGGGAGCGAGGGGGGAAATACATTACAACACAAATATTTAGGAGCAGAGCGGCAAAGGGATGAACCTACTATGCCTTGTGACAATTCAGAGCGTGCAAGTACAGAAAGGAAGAGGGGGTAAGTGCCGGGGAGTCCGAGCTCATGGGCGAGTCATTGACGAAGTGCTAGGAGTGTTAAGTGCTACACAGCCTGGGCCACGTGAGATGTAAGTGCGAGCCTCCAGAGCGGAGGGTGTGAAATGCAAGTGCTGTGGATAGACAGGATCTGGGAAGATTTGGTGTGGGAGGTCAAAGCCCCGAGGATGCATAAAGGTCATGGACACTGATTCAGCAACTGTGGGATTAGTAGAGGAGAGAAGGAGGGAAGGAGGAGGAAAAGAGGAAAGTCTTAACGAGCTTCCGGAATTTAAGAAGATTCTGCTTAAGGTGCAGGAGAATGCTATTCCAAAGGAGGGAGCCCGCAGAGGAAAGTGAGCGACCCCCTACCCTATGTTTAGCAAAAACGCTTTATACACAAAGAGTTGATGCCAGAGGAACAAAGAGGTCTAGAGGGAGAGTATTTAGTGAGATAAAGTTGAAGATAGTGTGGTCCCCGGGCCGAGACAGCCTCGTGGATGATGCAGTGGGATTTCAATTTAATCTGTGCAGCAACCGGGAGCCAGTGAAGACTTTTAAGTGCAGGAGAGATGCGGTCCCTAGGCTTCAGGCCAAGGATACGTCTTGCTGCCCTATTCTGGATCAGCTGGAGTGGTCAAAGAGTGGAAGAAGGAAGATTCAAGAGGCGGCTGTTACAGTAGTTAAGTCTAGAGAAAGCCCGCGCTTGAGTCACATTGAGCCTCTGAGGGAAATTGAGAAAAGGTAAAGTTCTTTTGAGAAGGAAGAGCTGATAGTTGAACTTCTTGGCAATGCCCTGAGTGTGAGGTGGGAAGGAGAGAGAGGTGTCGAAGATGACTCCACGGTTTCTGGCTCAGTTGAAGGTGCAGGGAGAGAGCCCAAGGAGGAAGGCCAGAGTGAGGGGAAGAAGGATGGAGCAAGTGTCCCTGTCGGAAGGATCTCAGTTTTACAGGCGTTGAGGCAAAGATCATTGGAGGTGCACAAGGACTGGATGGCAGATAGGCAATCAGGGATGGTGGAGAGTGCAAGAGGGCCAGCAGGGAGTCTGAAGAAGAGCTGTGTGCCATCTGCTTAAAACTGGAAGTTAGAGGAGATGAGGCATGCAAGGAGAGCAAGGTAGATGTTAAAGAGCCAGGGGGAGAGTATGGAGCCCTGGGGACACCACAGGTGGAGATGGAAGCAGGAGAGGAAAGAGGACAGCCAATCCAGTGCCCATTCTGAGATACCAAGTATATTGTGGATCCTTTGTAGGAAGACAGAATGGTTAACTGTGTCAAATGCAGAGGAGAGATCATATTAGGACAGACCGAAATCTAAAACAGGGGAAGTAAAAAAGAAAAACATACAGAGAGTATACTTGCAGCCCTAATACCATTCTTTATGCTTCATCAAGCCTCAAGGCCTGGAACTGGTATAACCTCAGTTTTCCTACTACACAGAATTCTTTGACATAGCCAGGCTCGGTGGACGTTTTGTACTTTGCAGGTTACTCTGGGATAGTCTGCAGTACTTTTACAGAATTCCAAAGCGGACTGCAAGGAGCGGAGGCCTGCATCTCTCAAGACCAGTCTCAGTTACCGTACTCTCAATGGTTTCAACACATCAAATAGCAACAAAAAATGTGCTAGTGTCTCCAATTGCCACATGTAAGGTGCCCATCCTAAAACTGACATGCAGGGCTCTAGCGTACGGTGGTCCAATACTATCCAAATACTCCTCTGGTCCGAGGTTTGATTTACTTGCCAGATACCCAGGACCTGATTTCAGCATACTGCTGCTTCTATCATTTTCCTCCTGGTTGCAGCAACAAATTTGCTCTTTAGCCTATTGGAGGCTATGCTCACAATGATATCAGGGTTCTTCCAGAGCTCTGCCTCATCCATGTCATACAACATTCTTTTCAAATTTCAACCCATGGTGGTATCAGGTAATAATGTCCCCAGACATAATGTCCCCATACATAATGTTTCCGGGCAAAGCCATTGGCGACATTATGTATGGTGACATTACATATGGAGACGGGTTGCGAGGATGACCCCTGCTCCCTTTGTAAAAAAATCAATATATCAGGGATTGCGGGGTGTCCCCAGCATGTTCAATGTAATAATGTATCTGCAAAAAACAGTGACTTTTTTTGTCAGGAGACATTTTTGCTGGGACGTTATTACATGGAACCCCCAAGGTATGTATTTCCCCCCGGTAGACTCAAAAGATATTTTAGAGCACCCTGATATTAGCCCAGCACTTATGTACACCACATATGCACCCAATATAAGACTGGCATCAGTGAGGCTTGAGCCATGATCAGACAAATATCAAGTTGAAGATGGAGGAGTTCATTAGGTGTACGCATTGGAACTTGAACCAGGATGTTTAAGTGTTTATTATCAACAATTTCCAAAATAGCTACATTTGCATATCCCCAGAGTTCTGCACCGTACAGTGAGGCTGGTATGGCTTGCCTTTGATATAGCTCTAGGGCTGAAGTAATACCTCTTCTACCATGTCTTCTAAAGAAGCTCCTGTGTGAACCACTGTATTTCCCTAGAGCGGCACAGGCCTTACCCAAATGAGTAGCCCAGGACCCATAATTACTTGGTAGCAATAAGACTGCACTTGTTACAGAGGATTTCCACGGAAGGAAATGTGTATTTACAGTATTCAGAGAACCAGGGCCTAAAAACAAGCACTTTTGTTTTCCAAACATTCAGATTTAGCTTAAGTTCATCACACCTTTTTACAAAGAGTGCACATTTTGCATTAGACTTTGGAGAGAGGTGGGCAGGAGGACTGGGTCGTCAGCTTAGAACAGCACGGGATACTTCTCCATTCCCATTCTTGGACAATCTAAGCAGTCTCTCATCAGTGCTGAGATGATGTCCTCTACGTAAATACAGACTAGAAGGGGGGCAAGGACACATCCTTGCCTTACACCCTTTAATACATCAAGCGTGTCTGTTGAATCACCACCCAAGCCATATCTCACAGCTGCCTGGTTATTGTTATATAGGGCCTGGGTTATAGAGCTCAAATGCACTGAAACATGCCTCTTCCTCAGGACTTGCCAGAGTTCTCCCCTCGACACACCGTCAAAGGCTGTCTTGAGGTCAACAAAAACAGCATACAATTTCATCCTTTTAATTAAAACACATTTCTGTATTGTTAAAAACAATCTAAAACTTTGGTCCATGGTACTTTTCTGCTTTCGAAAACCAGCCTGGAAATCACTAATGGCATTATTCTCCTCTGGCCAGGTTTGGACAGAATCGAGATGGCCCTATAATTAGCCAGAGACTCTCTATCACCCTTTTTGTATATTGGTACTATTTATAAAGCACATTGCCATGAGGACGGGGCCATATTAAGATTTAAATATGCATTGAACAGCCTGCACAGAATCAGTCCCCAGATTCAGGGTTCTTATACATGAGCAGCAATACAACCGCATTAAAGCCGTAATACAAAGTGCTTGCCCCTCCTTCCCGGAAGAAGCAGAGATAAATATGGGGTTGGGCTATATGTTCACAGGCGGAACTCAGAAAATCAAAGCCTCCGCACTATAAAGAATCATAACCCAGACACGCCCAGCTGAGATCCACTCGGCTAAAACCAACTGGGAAATGGACATTGGGCAACAAATAGATGACCAAGAATGGACACAAATATGTACACTGACCAAACAAATTTCATGAAACTCCAGATATAAGCTAATACACTATAAAATAGTACACCGGTTGCATTATACCCCAGCAAGGCTTAAACAAGTCTACCCCTCCACATCGGGAGCATGCCCTAGATGTCATACGGAGCATGCCAATATATACCATATGCTTTGGGCATGTATAAAACTTAGAGAGTATTAGAGGGAGGTCTGTACAGCTCTTGACGAAATGGCAGATCATGTGGACACCAAGGCTATGCTTGCTGGGTGCGAAGGGGAAAATAAACCCGACATGGTGAAAGCTACTGAATTTGAGCCTGCTGATTGCCAAAAGGGCAATACTGATGAAGTGGAAAAGTGTAACACCCCCAACTATCGCAGATTGGGATAGAGACTTGTTATGGACAAACGATACAGAAGAAATGTATATAAACTCTGTGCTTCCCACCGCCAGACCCAGAAATATATGGGCCCGTTACAAACAGTACCTAGCAGATAAAGCCATAGTGGAAGGACCAGATGCAGAAACTGAATAACTGTGTGCAATACTTTATGTGTAACTTTTGAACAAATTAATGTATGTGCTTTACTTGTGTGCGCCAATAAATAAAGTTAAAAAAAAATAATAAATTTTAAAAAAAGATCCAGAGGCACCCTATCTGGCCGGGGCCTTACAACTTTTCTGTGAACAGATAGCATCGTCTACATCTAGCACACACACTTCAAATTCGCTCATCTCCCTGCATGGTTACACAGTCTGTTGATTTGTCTCAACCTCTGATGGAAATGGCGCCCTCCAGGAGTCATCATATAGGCTCGAGAAGTGTTCCCTCCATGCACTTCCGGTGGTGTAACAGTCAGACAGGGTTTCCTCTATTGCGTCCTTTCCTGCCACCAACTTCCAACAGGCTGTCACGGCTGCCTCTTGAAAAGCATTTGTAGGATGTTTTTTTATTTATTTAAATTTGGTATTATTTTATTCAAACAAAAACAATACAGCCCACACACGCAGTGTATGCATCAGCAATACAAATGTTCATTAGGTTATTCTGGTCACTGCTTCCCACTCCCTCCCCCTGACGAGCCTATTTGTTCCAAGCCTTCTGCTCTGCCTCACATGGTGGGGTCTCGCACCCAGTGGACCCTGTCAGGTCTTGTACTGTTCCAAACAATTCCGCTATTAATAATCTCCATGCCATCAAGCTTCCCACCTCCTCTTCACCCCCTGTAGTGCTTGCCTCTTGCCATACCAAGGTTTCTGCCTCCGCCCATTTTTGCAAATCTTTCCACCACACTTCCACCCGTGGCTTATGACATGTCTTCCATCCCATGGCAATCCTTCTTTTTGCGAGCACATATGCTAGGTCTTTCAATTTGTTAACATGCTTAAGTTTCTGCGGTCTGGGGAACCCAGCAACCAAACCCATGCTGTGTTCACAATCACCCGACCCCCTTTTCCTCTAATTTTTGTGCTACTTCCCCCCAGAAGCGCTCAAATACTGGGCATGCCCAGAACATGTGCACCATGCCAGCCTTTTCTTCATCACATTTGGGACACGCTTGTCTCCCAGCATCCTTGAATCTAGATATCCTTTCTGGTGTCATGTATGCTCTATGCGTGATATATAGCTGCATCTGTTTCAGTCTTGCATTTGTTGACACCTTCTTGTGGTATCCCAAAGCGCGCTCCCACATCCCATCCTCTAGCGGGGCGTCCACCTCCGCCTCCCAGTCTAGTCTCAATTGTGTTAACTCCTTCCCTACCCTGGACATCATCATCTCATACAGTCTGGATATCTCATGCCCCCCTTCTGTCATATCATATATCATGTCTACAGTAGCATCTGGTTCTCCCTCCAATACCGTTTCAGGCCATGTTCTCCTGATTCTCTGTATCATCCTGTGGTATGTAATATACTGGCCCGTGTGTAATCCCATTTCTTCCCCGAGTACTTCAAACGCTGTAATTGTCCCCTCCGGCCAAATATCCCCCATTGTTACCACTCCAACCACCTCCCAGTGGTTCCTGAGTATCACCCTCAGCTGCTTGTCTTCCCCGCCAGTGCGACTAATGGCACCTGCGGGGAGCATGGGTATGGGTTCCCCATCATCTGGCACGCTCGGCGCCACATCTCCCACCCAAGCTGCATCATCTCAGGCGCCCTCCCATCTCTGTCCTGGGCAGCCAGATAATTTCTTTAAGATAAAATGGGACACAATCCTGGCCAAACAATCTAGATTCAGGGGTCAGTTCGTCTGAAAGCCCTTTAGCTATATATTGCAGTTGGCTCACGAAATAATATACCTCATAGTTGGGCAGCTTTATTCCCCCTTTTTCGTAAAAGTTCTGCAGTTTCCATAATGCCACTCTATTCCGGATACCATGGCAAAGAAATTCCCTACATATGCTATCCAGTTTGGAGAAAAATTTCTTGGGTATCAGATACGGGATGTTTCCAAAATAGTGCAGGAGTCTGGGCAGGACCACCATCTTAAGCGTTGCCCCCCGTCCCATCAATGCTAGGGGCAACTTCTCCCAGAATTTCATGCACTTCTCAATCCTCACAAGGGCCCTTTCGGTATTATGTCTATGCTCCTCTTCCACCGTGTGGTACACGTCTATCCCAAGATACCTAAATGTGTTAACCGCCCATGGTATTTGCAGCACTGGTAACCTTTCCGTAGGGATTCCTTTGTAACAACCTAGCGGGAAGATACTAGATTTCTGGGGATTCACCGTTCTGCCAGACAGCCCAGCGTATTTATCCAACACTTCTAATATGTACTGGAGATTTTCTTCCGGATAGCTCAGGTACAGCAGCAGATCATCGGCATACAGAGATATCAGGTGTCGTTCTCCGCTCACTTCGATACCTATTTCGTCATATTGTTGCCTAAGGTATATCGCCAAGGCTCCAAGGCTAATATATAGAGCATTGGGGACCATGGGCAACCTTGCCTGGTGCCTCGTCTTAGTTGCCATCTGTCAGATATCACCGATCCTGTTCTGACCCTAGCTAACGGGGCACTATATAACATCGTTGCCCATCTTATGTATCCAGGCCCCATTCCATAGCTCGCCAAGGCGGCAAGCAGCCATGGCCATTTGACAGAATCAAAGGCCTTGACCGCGTCTAAGGACACAATCGCCATTTCGCCCCCGTTTCTGCTGCCCCACTCAACCACCCGATGGAGTCTCCTGAGATTATGAGTTCTTTTTCTATTCGGGACATAGCCCGTCTGGTCTGGGTGTATTAGTTTGCCAATGACTCTGCGCAATCTGTTCACCAGGACAGCTGTCAATGTCTTGCTGTCCTGGTTCAACATTGACAGAGGTCTGTAGGAGCCACAACTATGCCCAGGCTTGTTGGGTTTGGGAAGCGGTATTATAATCGCCTCTCTGAGTGACTCCGGCAGCCGCCCCACCTCAAAAGCCTCATTAAGCATTTCTAGCATTGGGGGAGCACTTCCTCCCTATATACCTTGTTAAATTCACACAGGAACCCGTCTGACCCTGGGGTCTTACTGGTGGGCAGCTGCCGCACCACTTCTTCCAATTCCTCCAAGGTAATCGGTGCATCCAGCTCTTCCCTTTCTTCTGCACTTATCCTAGGCAATCCTATGTCCTCCAGTGTTCCCGTGATCTCCCGAAGACCACTGCCCCCCTCATCCCCATATAATACCTTGTAATATTCAGCAAACTCCTGATTAACTCCTTCTTGAGTGTCAACTACACTCCCATCTTCTCTCACAATCGTCCTAATCATGGGTCTGGGAGTTTCGGTCTTATATAGCCACGCCAGCAGCCTCCCCATTTTATCCACTCCTGCATGCTGTCTCTCTATATATTTTTTATAGTTGAGGTTACATAGTCTTTCCCATTGCTCCGCACATTTCTGCTGCAGTCCCAGTATCAGTTCCATGTCTGCGCCACCCTCCCTCAATAACTTTTCCAGTTCTTTTTCCGTTTTACGTATATCAGCTAAGATCCCGCCTTGTAGGCCTTTCGATTTTGCTATAGCTACTCCTCTCATCACCACCTTGAAGGCTTCCCATAGTGTGCTTGCCGAATCAACGCTACCTGTGTTGGTCTCAAAGTAGTTTACAATCTCCTCCCTTATATCTTCCCTGAAGACAGGATCCTTAAGCGCCTCTGCCCGAAGGCGCCATGTTGGGATCCTTGCCCTCGGGGGGCAGTATTGCCACCCAACGGCCAGGGGCGAGTGGGCCGAAAGGACCCTCACCTTATATTCTGCTAGGGTACACTCCATCACCACGTCCGACGTGGCAAAGCATTTGTAGGATGTTATCATTTGTTTTTCGCATATGATAACTTCTTATCACGAAGGAGCTTTTTGTAGTTAAATTTACATTGGCAAAGGGCATGCTTATCCACATTGATGCCACCCTCCAAACACACAAGCAGCTTTTTTTTTACATTACCGCAATCTTGGACAAACCAACTGAGTTTTGTAAGTGCACCCTTATTCATTTTTGTCGATTTGCTCACAAAATAAGGGGATAGAAGAACCCATGAGGATTTCATACTCTGCTAAAATGACATCATCTGGTGTTCCCTCTCGTCTCCAGGCTACCCACAATAGCCCCATTTATTTTTGGTTTCATCTCTTTTTCTGCAATGCTGGGCCATCTAACAGTTTGCACTGCGAGCCCAGTGATTGCAATATCCCTGGCCACAGAATGGTGGCGGGGGATGAGGCTCTGGATCAAATCTGAAGATGATGGTAAGAGGACGATGGTCACTAGCTAGGTCTGGAAGCACCTCAAAATGAACGATCTTGCTTCAATCCTTGGCCAAACCCATTACGTAATCGATAGTCGAGGTACCGTTTACTCCTCTGTATGTCATACCTGTAGGTTGGTCGCTAGGGAAGCGCCCATTGCATGCTCTTAACTCCAGGCCATATAAAATACATGTTGTATCTATAGCAAAAAGGTGTATCCTCTTAGTTCTATTAGCCACCAAAAGTGGGATATCCCATGCAGCATCTTGGTCCTCCCATATCTCTTCGAATTCACTGATGGGATCTAGTTGTAAATTAATAACACCCATCAGCAGCACATGGGTCTTCAATTGCTCAGTGCATTCCTTGGCCATTAAAAAAACCTGAATTCTTTCAATGTTGGTTAATCCGAATAGGAAGGCAGGCCTATTGTGTAGATTGAACAGGAAAATGTGCTTATCTCCCAGTGTGCTGGCCGCCAGGAGTTGTAATTCGGTCAGATCCATTGGCCTGGAGACAATATCCCAGTTCAAAGTTATGTCCACCGAGGTTAAAAGGCCCCCACTTGGACTGCCCTTAGGACCTCTATTCGATGCAATTTGAAAATATTGATATCCTTGAAGGGCAACCGCTTCCTCAGCGCAGGTCTCTTGAAACATCATTTTATGATACCCTCTCACAAAACCGATCCACTGCGGATTTTCCAGATGTTTTACTACCCCGGCTATATTCCAAGACAGGAGCTTGAGTTGTTGGCATATATATGTAGATGGCTCAGGGATTGGTCAGTTTATTTCATCAATGCAGTCATCGGCCAGCTGCACCTCTGTCCTTACACACACCGTAGTTTCCTAACTGCATGATTCCTTCCCTGGCCCTGCGTCATGGTCAAGAATCCCTTCCTCATTTTTGCTGTCCCCCTGGCTTATAACCTCTTGGGAATGAGGGTTTAACCAGAATGGACAAGCCCCCCGGTGGGTAGGTATGAAGATCAATACTCAAAAACCCATCTACCAAATCCTGGTGGCATAAAAAGACCTGGATACAATCAAACTGCCTTCTGGGCGATGGGAATTCACAATGTCCTCCCTGATTATAGACAAACAGCCCTCAACATATCGAATCCAAAGTGTGCACTTGTTCCTTAAGGAGTCCCGATCTTCCCACAAGCCTGCACTTTCTTTTAGAACATTTACTATTAGAACGTGAGGGGCTAAGCCATAATTCCCTCTACATTCAGCAGTTGGTCTGTAACCGGTAGTAAATGGCACCCTCCAAGCCACTGACTGCCTGGTGGGCATCCATTCCAAAACAGATTAAAAGGCAAAATTGTTCAGTTGGAAATAGAGTAGGGGCAGCATTAGAGGCCAAGCGACTGTGTGCTAAACATACAAGCCCTGCTTATTCGCTAGGTTTACCTCCCATATCAGAAATATAGGTACACTTCCTTCCCTCATCGCTCCCCATTACCACGTTGTCTTCACATTTGAGGTTACAGTTAGTAGGATTTCCTCTCCTTTTAACTTGGGGCTCACCATCCAATTTCACTCCACGTATTTGAGGGAGGACTAGTGCCCATACCTTCATCTTTCGGGGTTAAGGCAACAACATTATCCTTGAGTGACCTAAACTCACATACCAAGTCCTGCAAACATTTACCAATAATGTTAACGATCAGATACACAATTAAAGAACTAACAAGGAGATACACCAACTCTGGAAGCCCTGAACGTAAAAGCAATTTAGATTACACCTCTTCATTGCTGTCTTACACCACAAACGGCCCAAAGAACCGGAAACCGCCAGCTCGAACCTTCATTCATACGACGCTCAAATAGCAACCAAGAAACGAGAAATATGAAAAATAAAGAGGCATGCCAAGACCCTGTCCCCGGAACAAGCCGAAGGGATAATAACGGCGCCCACCAAAAACCTACAGAAACTGGGTGAAAAACCAATGCTTTCAATAGTACCAAAGCAGCTCTGAAAACATCCTGAAAGCAATCTGTGGCAGGAAAGCCAGAGAATTCTGGTTGCTCCTAAGATCAACAACAACCCACGAGCAACAACTCAATCTTAAATAGTATTGGTGAACCCGCCTGGATCAACCACTTTACGCTGCTCTTCAAACCACCACAGCAACGGCCAGTACCAAATTGGGTGACTGATACCTCGCCATGGATAACACTCAACGACCGTGAAGAGATCATTGACCAAATAGAAAAACTGAAAAACTCCAGAGCTTCAGGGCCCGATGGTATCACCAACATGGATCTCAAAAACCATCCGAAAAAATTGGCAACTTTCTTGAGCAAAATCTTTATGAGATGTGCCGAACAAAATTCCATCCCACCACATTGGACGGCGGCAACAATCGTGCCAATCTACAAGAAAGGCAATAACAGTGATCCATCAAACTACCGCCCTATAGCAATCTTGGACTGCATTGGGAAAGTCTTTGGAGCATTATTACTGAAAAGATTCCAGACATGGGCAACAAGTGCTCCATGCAACGACATCTTCCAGTCAGGATTTTAAAAAAATGCAGGCACAACAGCAAACATCTTAGCAATGAGCACCCTGAAAAGTAAGGTCCTGGAGGGAGGACCAAGAATATTTGTGGCTTTCATCGACTTAATGCAAGCTTTCAACTTGGTCAACAGAACTCGCCTCCGGTCGAAGCTAACAGAGTGGAACTGCCCGAATGAGATACTCCTTCCTATAAAGGCCCTACACACTAGCACGACACTTGGAGTGTATCTGACTCAACAAGAGAGCCTCTTTGCTGAAATCCCCACTGTAAGAGGGGGTTAAACAAGGATGCCCCCTTGCACCGGCTCTTTTCTTAGCCTACATGGGTGACTATATGCAAACAGAATACTCCATCAGAGCGTTCCCACCAAAATTGGCTTCCACCAAAATCAGCCAACTTCTGTATGCAGATGACCTTATCCTCCTCGACCAGACACCAATAATTCTCCAGAGGCAACTTAACAACTTACTGCGATACATCACAGAGAACAACCTCGAGATCTACAAAGCCAACACAAAAATATTCATCTTCGAAAAGGCACAGAAAAAGACAGAAAAATTGCGATGGCACCTTGAAGAAAACGAGATAGAGAAAGTCAAAGAGTTCAAATATCTTGGCGTAACCCTCAATAGCTCCAAACAAGAAAACTTGATGCAAGAGAACCTAGATAGAAAAATAAAGAAACTGGCCACCCAAGGCAAGGCGATCGACCTAAAGTTCGGCCGATTCTCAACCATCCCGGCTATTGACTTCTATAAAATGAAAGTCGTGCCAACCATCACGTCCCAAGCAGAGGCGATGCCATTAATACTGAAAAAAAAACTGGCCGAGGTTGGAAGCCTACTTTTGGAGGACAGTCTTGTCCCTCCCAAAGCCCATACCGGTGTCCTCAATCTCTATTAGGAACAATAAATACCAATTCCTTGCTGCTCTACAGGAAGTGCCTTTTCCAAAACAGCCAATCAATATACACTCTAATGGGATGAGAAAAGCAAGAGGAAACCTGCAAATTGCTGACATCCTGGAAGAATGACAGCAAGTTGTTATTGAAGTCTATTGTCTGTAATGAAGAAGACCTGATCACAAATCCAGTCAGAGTAATAAAAATACTTAAAACCCTGGACTGGTCCATGACACTATACGCAGCCGCAGCAAACAAATTAACGGTACACCTTTCTCAAAACAAAAGAAAACTCAATGAGCTGCAAAGTTACACAGCAAAATTCCTGAGCAGACCAGCACGCAACTACCTTCTAAGGGCCAGAATGAACCTACTGGAAACAAATGAAATCTTGGCAATACGAGGCCTTTCTGGGAACAGTGAGTGCCGCTTCTGCAAAAAGGAAAATGACAATTCGACATTTGCTGCTGTCTTGCCCAAAAAAACAGACGATTAGATCCGTCTACCTAAAACAATTCCATGCCAGTGACCAACGGATGGAAGAATAACAGTGGTGGCACAGAATGATAGGCAGAGACAAAGCTTTGTGGCAAATAGCGCTAGTCAAAATTCTTCAACATACTCTCGCAGCCATGCCATGAGCAACAAAAAGCAAAGATAGCTAAACTAAACATACAAACTCGACGCCAGAATCCAACCGAGTATCCCTGCTCGACCTTAAGAACGAATAGTTCTTTTTCTTTTTTCTTCACTTCATTTTGAGAAAATCCAATTTGGATTATACACAAATAATAATTAAAAACAAGAAAAGAAATAATGTACTTGAGCACACATCGTGCTTATTAGCCCCTGGGGTACTAGATGTATCAACCAAATCAGTAGCAGCATTGCCATGCCTATCGTGCTTATTACACCCTAAGTTATCAGGTATTTGGACGATATCAATAACCTCATCACCATGCGTGACCAAATATACAGGCCCTGCGCCCCACCCACTCCCATTTGGTGAGCAGTTTTACAGCGATTACTATTGCAATGGGGTTGGGATTTCTTCTTACGTTTCTCCTTTGCCATCACTTTTGTAGCTGCAACTGGTACCGTGGGCATGGTCAGTGTCACAGTATCGAGGGTAGAGAATTTGTTAGGTAGGGGTATCAAAGGGTTGATTTGAACCACCTATCCCCATGCGGACTCCCAATTCTCCCTCCAGGCTCTCACTCCCCCGCCCCTTAAAGCAATGTTGAGATTGGCCTTGACCGCAGCTAATGGAGCTGCAAACACATGTTCATCCATCATATTCGCAGGATGCCCAAAACCTTAAACTTCAGCAAAGTTATTTGCTTTGCTTGTTGCCCCGTTGCTTCTACTGATTGGAAGTGCGAAATGTCTCCCCCTTCTTGCCCCAGTCTCTGGGTTAGATCAAATGGAACAAGAGGGTCCTTACAGGTTTTCTTACACCCGCTTCGGGACATCACTATTCCAAACCATGGAAGAAGCAGACACAGGTGGGATCGTAGCGAGTTCACATATTAATTCAGCATCTGCTACGCAGTTTCCTGTGGCACCCTTAGCTGTCAGCAGGGCAGTTTCTAGCCAACTTGGTCCCCAGGGCAAAACATCAGAATGTGCCCGTCCCCCCACTCCCTGCCGACTGGCTCACGTCACTCCCAAACTACACCTCTGTCGCGCGACAAAACCCTCCTCAATATCAATAAATAATTGCTATATGGATGAAGATAGTTTCATTACATTGTAATTCAAGCACCTCACAGTAGAATTCTAATGTGAAAACACAGCTGTTGCTGCTCAAGTACATGGTTTTTCTGTCACCTGGTATTAGGGAAGGTCTGAGGGCTCACTGACCACTGGCCCTGTGTTGCAGGTGTTCTGTTCGTATGACCTCACTTGTATTTTGCAAGGGGAAATACTAGACTAACCATATGAATTATTTTCTGATAGAAGGTAATCATTCCAAGATGGACAGTCTGGTACACTCTTATTGTGCTCTTTCAAAGTACCTCTCTGAGAGTGGGAGAGGGGACAAATAGCACCAATGAGTATTCCTGTATGCTTTACGTTAAACCACAGAGCATTTCAGGACGATAACAGTGATCAGAGAGCTCTTCATTTGATAAACAAGTCTGTGATAAAAGGATTGTATGTGTGAATCTCTAAATGCATAACCGATGCATGGCTTGGTGCTCACATCACGGTTCACAATACTCACCCTAGCATTAAAATCGTTGTAATCATGAACCATACATGCTCATTTGGACAGCTTACACTTTTGGATGCGAGGATTAAATGGCTGTAACATCAGCTACTCAAATGGGGTACAAGGGCTCTTTTGCTTCTTGTTTCTGAAGAATTTTAGATGAGGAAGGGCTGGGTCTCAATTTGGGCATGCCCAACCCCAATACGGAAACACCTTTAGGCAATTATATCTACAGACAGGACAAGATACTGCACAAGAGAGACCCAATAGACAATTCACAGAAAAGATTGTACCTCTTACAAAATTGAGTCTGACCAGTAATAAGCTGATGAAGCGTTTTAAACAAAACCGGCTTCTAATGCATGGTAACGGGTCCACAGTTCCTCAGTCACTACCTCCTTACTATTAGGCAGGCCTCAGGGGCTATTGCAGCAAAAAAAAGCAGACCCATGCTTTATCTAACAGAGCTGCCATTAGCATTTTTCATTAGTGCTGGCCTGCAGCTAGTGAAAATCATAATGTGACAGTGTAGAAAGGGCATTTGGCCTAGCGGATGTAATTTGAGGCAACTTCTTTGATTGCTTTATGTGTTTAAGTGTGGCCACAGTATGGCATGCTCGTCAGAGCCACATACACAAAACATCCCAGTGTGCTCTTGTATGGACATTGGGCACATCAGACAAAAACAGGTATATGTTCTATTACATAAGGGAGCACCACATAGACACCATTAACCAACAGAGTGCCGACTTGTGTAGAGCACAAATCATTGCTGCAAACATATCACAGCATTGATGTGCCATGGTCTATGGTCTGCACAGCGACACAATAAACCCTGCTTTCCTAATCAAGGTGCCAAGTGACATTGCGTTGCCATCTGGTGTGTGCGCTAGGCAGTGGCTTGTTTAAAACATTAAAAGTCCTTTGATGCTGAGCGGATGCATTTAGTCCATGTCCCAAAGCAGCCACCAGAATACTTAAGCAAGAAAATGACAGTTAACCTTCCCAGGGATGCGCCATATGTAACTAAAAAGTAATATTAAAAAAACATTTTGGTGTGTCAAATAAAGAGACATGAAAATAGTTTAAAACTTTTCTGTGTGGCACGTTAATTCTCTTTGAAGAATGCATAGGTTGGGTCAGCTAACTGATGCTTGTGCTGGCCTGGTGAATAGAAATGCCCCATGTTCATTTCTTAACTCTGACATTTTAAGCACATACTGTGTAAAAACAATTTCTTGTTAAATGAGCCATCACTTATAAATTGCCCCACTTCAAAGGCTGTCAACACAAAGAATGAGGGCCCATTAAAAAAAATTTCCCCGGCATTTTTCATTCGACAAAATGGCATTCGAAAATGTGACATTCAAAAATGTCACTATAAACCGTTTGGAATATACATTGCTTGGTTTGCATATTCCAACGTGTCGCAGTCAGCAGAGAACAGCCAGCCGCACATCACACAGGAGCACGCAGGAGCACAGCAGGCTCTTCATCTGTTGTCCGGCAAGGTCGGAAACACATTTCTGGATGGGCCCCTTACTGCACCTTCCCCACCCCTCCCTGAGCTCTTTAGCTCTGCACCCCGGGCCGTCGCCCGCTCAGCCTGGGCCAAGAAAACGGGGCTGGCTGTCAGGGTAGAAACCACTACCTGGGTAGTACTGCTAGCTGGGCAGACAATGGCATCCAACAGTGCTCTTATTTCTATGATCAAGTTGTTGACATCTTGTTGGAACAATTTAAAACATTGCTTTTGCCTCTCCTCCAGGGACACTACGGGGTCTGATTTTCTTTTTGACATGCCTATAGAAAAACACAGAATTCTAAGATCAAAACAGCAAATGATGGCAAATTACAGGTGTTCCAGCAGGTTTTCCAGGCACTCGAGTGGCTCAACACAGGACACGAGGACAGGGAACAGGGAACATCCAAATGATTTAAGGGGCACCCAAAGTACGACCCTCCCACCCCCGTTCCCTTGCAACGTGATAGCCACCAAATATCCAGAAAAGACTTTGTCAGCCTCGTAGCCTCACAGGCGGTGAGCAAACAGTGTTAAACAATCAGCGTGTGCCGTAGTATAGGTGCCTCAGCACAGAACAGTCCCAGTTGACAGAAAATAAAATCCACTTAAGCCATAGTCAAACAGAGAAAGTTTAATAGGAAGTTAAGGGGGAGTATTTCCTTACTTATTCTTGATATCACTCTGTCGCTGCCCAACTCCATACTGGCAGGGTACCGGGGAGCAGAAGCAAGTCGCCTCAAGGGAGGAGCCAGAAAGGCACAGAAAGCAGGATTTTGTCTCCTCGGACAGAGATTCGTCTCCTCCAGCGAAAAACCTAACATGGCTTTACAGGTAACGAAAAAAGTTCCTAGAAAGTTCGTAGAAAGCACCCCTTGGCCGCTAAAACCCAGCGGGCGGCGAACACTCGCGCCCTTGTAACGCGCGGGCTTCGCCTTCGTGGGGAGTTGCAGGAAACTTTATGCACACAGCAGGTGGGCGGCGCAGAAACGCAGTAATGTCTCCAGCAGCAGGGGGCTACAAACACCCGTACCTTGTCCCCCACAGGGAAATTACAATAAGTTGCCATTAGTAAGTTGAGTGGCAAATAACTTAGTGGTTTGACTACATGATTGACACTATTTTTATTATGTATGAAGCAACTCTATAGTCATTAACCCGTGAGTGAGGATTGTTTTATAATAGGAAATAATTAGATATTAACATAACAACATAAGCTATGAACAGAATCACTTACCGGGATTCCATATAAGATACAGAGAGATTAAATGGTTTTGACCTGGATCACATACTTTGGTTAGGGGGGTGAAAACGAGAGATGGGCAATTTAAGCAGTTGACTGCATATCTTCCAGGTTTAATGGAGCTAAATATGTATTATGCATTTTTTATAGAAATGCCTTGACAAGAACGTATGCAACATAATAAACTAGCATGTCATAATAAACTAACCTTACACTAAATTTATGGTATAAAGTACCCCCGCCTTACGTTATAAGGATATTTCAAGTTATCGAGGAGTTCTGTGACCAAATAGAGGAAGGGGGCCAAAGATGACTTCCCCCCTTATAAGATTATGGAACTCCAAGGTGACTTGCAAATATCCTTACGGACAGTGGGGGGGGGTTCATATTCTTTATAAAACATGGCCTCACACTGCCACCTCCTTTAGTACCTGGCTTCTTGCTTAATCTAATGTAAGAGATCTTCCATTTGCTGCTCCATATAATTAATGTAGAATGTGTTTGGATTAAAAAAAATAATAGTATGCAGCTTGTAATGTGTTGCAGAAAAATTGTTTGAGCAGTTTCATACAATGTATCGAAAAACAAGTTTTCATTTTCCGTTCAAAATATGTAAAACATGCAGCTTCTTGCTCACATCTGTTAAACTCAACCCGTGCACACATTACACATGCTACCATAAACAGTTCCCTGCCAGTTCCTGTCTGTAAAGTCTAACAGAAAACTACTTTACAAGCGCAGAATTTGAAAAGATTGTCACAGCCATAAGCAGAGGAGTGACAGCTTTAGTTCTGCTCTGTGCTGGCTCAAACAGCAGTAATTGTGACATCACAACGGAAGCGTAATAACTAATTGCAGAGCAGTTGTGATGTCATTTTCGTATTATTCATTTGTGAAGTCACAACTAGCCTGCAATACGAACATTATTTCCAGACTTGTGTACAGATGTTGCAGGCTGCCATGTTTTATGAATTGTTTTAGAAACATGTTGAGCAAAATAAGTATGGCTTTAGCTTCCCCATCGTGCATGGAAGGTCACAGAAGTATCGCTCAAACCTTCGGTTTTAAAACCATAGTCTCATTTCACAAAGCATGCTGCATTAGACGCCCTTCCCATTTCTCATCGCCCCCATTCACATTTCTTAGGGGACAAAAGGCCCTGCTAATAGTCCACTTCTCTCCCATCAATGTATAATTGCTCCCAGTGCAATGCTCCGTTGACACAAAGCAACATGTTAAGATGCTGCACAGACACCTAGTAGAGACACTCTGCTACCAGAGCACCACCTTTCACACAAAAGTGCGACGGGAGCTGAAAAGGCTTTGATCCGGCCTGGCCAAAGCTAAGTTGGAACTTTTTGAGTTCCACAGAAGGTGTGTGCTGGCCAAAAATACTGGACAGTTCACCCTACCTGCCCCCAACCCAAGCACCTAGGTACACCTCTGGCCTGGATACTGCACAACACCTTTTGATTACATTGTGCCGAAAGGCACATGAATAAAGACATTTGAACCATGTTCCTTAATAAACGACACCTCAGGAACTCCTGACATGAGGTATCACTGAAGATGGTAGATTGCCAAAAGCTTGGTGGTTGTTATGACGCGTGACATCCCGGTCACCGGGGAATGTTGCGCATTAGGAGATAAATAAACAGAGGATAAGCCCTCGCATGGATGCCTGTCCCATTACGTGGGCAGTGAGGAGCACCAGATTTTCAAGATACTACAGCCCAGGGAAGACTCATATTAGGCAGCCAGGGATGAGCTCCAGGTGTACTTGCACCAATGGTAAACGGGGACTATGAAAGGTTTGGATTGTGCCAGGCCCATCAGGACCACTCAGAAGCACTGGATGCATATCATGGATGACTACGTTGCCTAACAGTGTTTGTGCAGACCAAACAATGGAACAAACAAAATCTGAGCGCAAATCATCCAGCACTGCGCATCATTGATTCTGCCTTGCCAGATACTGAAGGAGCCCAACATCCCGCTGCCAAGGATCATAGAACTTGGCAGATCACATGAGCTGTCAGTGTCAAGGGCAGCTCACATGGAGAATGCCATGAGAGCAGGAAGGCCCAAGTTATCATGTGCAGTTGGGTCGAGAAGCCCAGCGAGGGGTCACAACAAGCACACCCAAAGACCTAAGAAACGCCAGCCAAGGCCGCTGAGGAGCAGAACAAATCCTGTGAGGCATGTGGTTGAGCTCTTCCCCACCATCAGGCATGTCGGGAGGCTGGGCAAAGATGTGGACAATGCAGAGAGCCGAACCATTTTGCTGGGATGTACCGATCAACGTTGCCTGTTAACCAGCCATCTTATCCCCCTCCTACGCCACCACACCAGAGACAGAGGCGTGTAGCAGCTCTGGAAGATGACCATGGGTCAGTTCTGTCCAGGCACGAAGCTGCATCAGATTATGAGGACATATTCTTCATTTCAGCTGTTTGCCTGGGAACCTCAGGAAAGCGCAGGCAACATATTTATTTAAATGTATTTGTATTAGTTCAAACTAACTTTTACAAACAGTTTGTGCAAACAAACATACATACATACATAAAATCAGATCACATCTCCTGTGATACTGGTAAAATGTCCATATTTCATTATAATATTGAATCATAAAATATTAGATAAACATTCATATATTTATTTAGCACTTAAAACTTAAAAAAACATTAATTAATTGGTTCATTCTTCAATAACAAGTTGACATGCCGCCAAACATTATAAAATGCAATATGCAGGGTGACCAGTCAGTGTTAGTGCAATAGTCCCCGAATTCATCGGATTTAATCGCTAACAAACTGGCCCAGCAAACACATGTAAACAGATCCAATCCTACGACATGCCGTGAGAATGTGTCTAGCCATTTTTGGTATGTCCTGTTTTTTGCACAAGCGACAGAAACGCTGGTTACACAGTATTTTTAGATAAGCCCCCTGCATCCCCCGCAAGGGTAGTTGGTTAATTCTTAATCGTAAAATCAGATTGCGGACAGACAGGCTTGGGCACTGCAGCAGGTACATCTTTGTTTTAAGGTAGACATGAATGACTCTGGTGACACATTTGTAGCTATTCAGGGTGCTTACGTGGTCATAGTTGTGTATCCAATCCCATTGCTCAATTTCCTTTTTCAAGATGTATTTTACCATCAGGAATCCCGTGCCCTTTGCAAAATCCAGCTGTAAATGTATTAGTGCGAAGCAAGCCTTGTTTATAATGCGAAAGTTATCTTTCCTTTTGCTGCACGAAGAAGGCTCCTGAAGAGCCCCCACCCCCTTACTATCTTGTGCATGGGACAGAGCAGGCTAGCTTTGGATTTAATATGCAAGGTCCCTCTTTGCATCAGCACCTGGCTAATGAGTGAAACAAGTCCCAACTCAAGATGTAAGAATTCCATAGGGGTGGATGGCAGGAGGTTTAACGCCAAAAATGCCCTCCAAGTATGCCAAGCCATTCCAAATCTTTCATAGCTAGGGCTTCTAATCCGTACTGTATGGCTGGGCAGAAGCTCTGCTTGTACAGCATAAAAATGCCTTCAATCAAGTACCCTGCTGTTCTCTTTGCAAACTTACTAATAGCAGAAGTCATACTGTTCGCTTTTCTTTTTTTGGCCTCTATGAGGTTGTGATAGTCCCCACGGTTGTCAAATTCAAAGCCCAGATAGGGATAGTGTTCCACATACTCAATGGGTCCCAATTGTGACCCCAGTGCTGTGCGATTCCATTTTCAGCTAGACACCACCATTCCCTTTGGCTTGGTCATATTAATTGACAAGTCATTTTCCACTGCATACTTTACCAATTCGGCAAACTTGGCTTTGACAGCACTGATTGTACGATCCATTAGTACAAGATCATCAGCATATAACATGCCTGCCAATGGAGTGTCACCAAGCTTGACAGGGCAGCCTACAGTATTCAACAGGTGGGCCAAAAGGTCAGTCAGGTACAAGTTGAACAGCAGGGGGGCCAGCACACAACCTTGTTTCACCCCCCTACTGCTTCCCATTGATATGATATGTTATGGCATTTATAACGCGCCTATACACAAGTGTTTCAAGGCGCGAAAGTGTTTTATTGCACCAGAAAGCGACCCCACTCCAACCAGCCTCACCTGGATACTTGTGTTAGTGTGCGGCAATATGATAATTGTCACAAGCCACTCCGGACAGCCCAGTTCTCACAACTACTGCTATTAACAGAGTCAAATGCTGCCGGGAAATCTACGAAGCCTCCTGCTGGCCTCCAGAATCATTTTATCTAGCAGCCTGATATCGTGAGTAGTGGTCGACCCTGGCCTGAAACTGGTCTGCATTGGGTGCAATTCATTTGAGGTGGTGACCCAGTTTTCCAGTGCTGTCAGCACAAAAGAGCAAAATAGTTTACAGTAACATCGAGTAGTGAGAGGAGTCTGTAGTTTTTGGGGAGTTCTCTGCCTCCCCTTTTGTACACCGGCAGCAGTATTGCTTGCTGCCATGATGCTGGAATTTCCCTATCACTACAGACCCTACAAAAAAGGACTTTCAATATTGTGGCCCACTTACCAGGGTCTTTTTTTAACACCACATTTGATAGCCCATTATGTCCCGGAGCCCGGGAACTTTTCAACCGAGGAAAGGCTATATATACTTCTTCACAACCTATCGATAGGTGCCATGGGCCATTCCTACTCTTAGCATGATATTGCGGGCAGGGTGCCTTGGACTTGGCACCCATATATTTGAACCACTTTTCCTCATTAATGGGGTTCACAATGTTCTTGCGACTGTCCCCCTTGGCCATAGGGAGGATTTGCTAGATTGTGCGAGTTGCATTACTTCGTAGTGCTTCAAGCATCAATTTCCAAGTTTTATTGTTTGCAGAGTATCTCCATCTCTTGAGCCAAGACCCATATTCTGCCCTGATTTGTTTAATCTTCATGTAGTTCTCAGCAGCCGGGTCCCCAGCCCCTTTGGCCCACCTATTTTTCCTGTGCATTTTCTGTTTTGCATCTCTAATTGCTTTATCAAAGGAGTTATGGTGTTGTCCGGTCGTGATGACCAATCCCCTTGGGACCACTTTCCCAGCATTAGATGTCAGTAGTTCTAAGCGCTCTTCAAATATGTTTGCATTTACTTGGGCCAATTCCCTAAGTTTCAAAGATATCAAGTTACCAGCTAAGTTACATGCCTTGTCTACGTTCCTCTCAAACGATTTGATCCGAATACCTAAATAGTTTACTTCTATCCCTGTTACACCTGTTGCACTTATCTCTTCCTCAGGCATTCTAATTTTCAGCTCAATGATAGAGTGGTCACTATATTCCTTCATTGATTCTACTTTTTCAGCATCGCTGTTACTGCTAAAGAAGTAATCAAGGGTAGCCACCTTGTTACCTACCCTCCGTGTACTCTGGCCCGGGATGTCTCTCACTGTTCTACCATTAAGCATGATCATCTCTCATTCCTTCACGAATTTCAGCCACTGCTTTCCCTTTCCTTTTTCCCTTTTGGAGCTTCTTTGCACTTGCGGCTTTAACAAAGTGATAGTTAGCACATTTATCCATATCTACATATCCTGCGTTGAGATCCCCCCCAAGGAAGATGATGTCATGACCATTTACCATTATCCAGTCTGCACATATTATGTCAATATTATCATGGATCGCTTCCAAGCTGGAACTATCTGGGGGATTATAGACGTTCAGGATTACGATATCCTGGGCCACTGTCCCCTTGTTCAATGTTACCTCTACCGCCAAGACATTGCAGCAGTTAGATGGCAGTTTAGTAGAGTGTACTGCCAATTTTTGCTTTATTGCTACAATCAAACCTCCTAAGGGGCGGCCCCTTGGGCCTTTTTCTGCTAGTTCCCGGTGCACAATGTACCCATCAAAGACTACCGGGGAGGTTAGCTACGTCTCTTGGTGGAGAAATATATAAAAATCGAGCAACAGGGACAATGACCCCTCGTTGGTCAGGAAATGTTTGTGCCCCCTGGTGTTCCAGCTTGCAATCTTCCAGGTTCACTTATCGTCCGATATTTGTATAATGAGGAACTTTTCAAACCATTCCCACCCTTGTGTGTCATCAGTCACTGGCTCAGAGGTGTGGGCAGCCCTTTGGAGTCCATTACTTGCTTCCCCCCTCTTGACCTCTTGACTTCAGTGATTACAGCGCAGGCCACAGGTGGTGGTGGAGAACAATGGCTAGAACAGTCAATGACATAGCCTATTGACTGAATAGGCGCTTGCTGACTACATATGAGGGAAGCTACTTTGGAGGTGGTACAATGCACACAAGCAAAGTTTCTGTTGACAGACTCCATTGGTTCCACAAAAGCAAAGTCACTGGATTTTATGACTCTAAGCGCCAAGATACTACTGCAGACTTTCAGCAAGTCAGATCAATTGTTGCGATTTTCAGTAAAGACCAGTGGGGCTCGACTTATTGTGGATATTTTGACATCCAGAGATGTCGGAGGCAGAGTATTATTTGCGCTAGAAACCACTCCCAGTCCAACTAATCCCCCTCAACACTTTCTTCAGTAGGTAGGGGTGCACTGATTTCCACAATTTCAGAGGCATCTAGGTCCTCGTTGACAATTGCAGTATCATCTGCCCTTTTCTGGCTCTGGTCATTTATGAGCCAGCTTGTTAACACACCAGATGGTTTAGCATTCACATTTCTCCTGTTGCTTCTTTTCCAAGCTTCCTTCAGGGTTGTATTTGGCTCTATGTTAGCATGCTGTTTTCTGTCAATCTGGTCCACCTGGGATTGTAAACGCATACTTGCCTGGCGAGTGTGCCGCATATGTAATCTGTGTTGCTTCCTTGTAAGGTAAATGGTGGATGGCTAACTGTTTACCTCGTCCTCATTTTCCTCCATTATCCCACCTGCTGCTGTTGGGAGGTAGGGAACCATTATCCCGCAGCTGGTCATCGTTAACTGTCTGCTGATTAGCGGCTTCTCTGAGGTTGTCCAGATCTGCGCTGCCGTCTCCATACTCTGTTTTCGATGCAGATAGTTGTTGGACCTCTTCTAGAATTTTGCTGCTAAGTCATAGAAGCACTTTTATGGTGAAATGGAGAGCAGTGAGTTGCGCTTGCATTTCATTTTGGGAAAGAAGCATACTAGCAGCATCGTTGGAGGCTCTCATGTACTCACTCAGGGGGCATAGGTTAGGAGAAGTATATAGCCTATGTGTATTGTTGGTTCCCAGTAATGGTTTGTTTTCTGCATCAAAGATATCTGTGCTCCCAGCTTCTTCCATTGCACTCCTGTCCCGTGCTTGCATTTTGAGTTCGGGGGATTTTTCCATCCACAGCGTGTCGCATAGGGTATAACATAGGGCCAGCAAGGAGTTATTATTGTCTATTGAAGTTAATGTAGGATCTGTAATGTTTACCACGTCATTTTACACAGAATCCTGGCCTGTGGGTGCACTTTGCACTCAACCAGGATGCTCGTCGTGCTTGGAGGTTCCACCTGAAAAAAAGGACTTGATGGACCCAGCCCAAGTGGTTTTTGTTGTAGTCCTTCAGGGGGCACTTGTGAGATGTGTATTTGTCTTAGAAGTCCTCAATCGAGTGGCCACTTGGTGGGACGGGGGGACGGGGTTTCTGCTGTGGTACATTTTTCCTCAGATTGTAATTAACACCCCAAGTGCGCTGCTTTTCGGGCACCCTTGCATTTGCCCGAAATATTTGTTTCCCAATTACAGGTTAATGCCTCTATGGCGGGAGCCACCAAGTAGTTAGTAAGTGTGGCAAACCAAGGCTCCAGAAGTCTCGGAGCGAGCAGGCAATATAGAGCAGGAATAACAGTTATAGGCTTACCATAACAGTCTCAGCTCTCTTGGCGATGTCAGCTGGGTGTCAGGAGTTGCACAGGGAGCCGTCCCTGCGTCCACATGCGAACACTCACAAACACTCCAGATACGCTCCTCATACACCAGGGGTAGGGTTGTTAAAGCGGTTGGCTCTTCCTTTCACGGCAGCAACTGTGGAAAAACCAAATGAGTGTTGGAAACAGCAAACATTCGCGAACACTCCAGATATGCTCTGCATACGCCAGGGATAGGGTTATTAAAGCGGTTGGCTCATCCTTACACAACAGCAATTTCACGTGGGCAGCAGGCGACTCTCGCGCACATCAATGCAGATCCGGAAGTCACATGACCTGCGAGACCATCGGGAGCAACCAGAGGCATTGTTATGGGGGGGCTGAAGGGGCTACAGCCTTTCACACACGGGTGCTACACAAGGATGCATCGGTCCTGGCCACACTCTACACGACCCCGATTGTGACAGACACTCTTCTGAGCTGCTCCATGGCCAAGGACCTAGGCCTAGTACACTTTGCCTACTAAGTCTATCAAGCAGACATTGATGGGCTCCTGTAGGAGTTCCAGCACTGTTCCAAGGTGTAGGTTGCCTCAAGGACCAAGAATTAAGATTACACGTGGACCCGACCATCCAACCAGAGGCCCTACAAGACTGAAGGATCCCATTTCACCTGAGGAAGAAGGTAGAGGAGCTCCTCAAGCTCGAAGAAGCAGAAATAATTGAGAATGTAGAGGGCCCCATACTGTGGGTATCTCCCATCATCGTTGCATGCAAGCCCAAAAGCCCTGAGGAGGTACGGACATGTGGCTCCCGTACAGGGTAATCAAAAGGTAGTGCCATCCAACACCTACCCGGGATGACAGAGCAAAGGTCTTTTCCATGATTGATCTGGGGGCAGGCCATCACCAGGTGTGCTGCAAAAGGACTCTCGTCCCATCACAACGTTCTCCTCACACATGGGCCTCTTTTGATACAAGAGGCTCAGCTTTGGGGTGTCGTCAGCAGCAACAGTCTTCCAGCACATGATCAGGGGTGTTGGCAGGGCTCCTCGGTGCTCTCAGCGTCAGTAACAATGTTCTGATCTTTGCGGCTTCCCAGAAGGAGCACATGGTGATGCTGGCTGCCATACTGCAACGTTTGGCACAACTGCAAGAAATGCAAATTCCTGCAATCCAGTGTCATCTTCTTTAGATTCATTTTTCACCACCACGGTCTATCACCGGACCCTGCGATGGTGAAGGACTTAAGGATGTTGGCAGCCCTGGATCCCAGACAGAGGTCAGGAACTTCCGGCGGATGGTAAACATCTGCGGATGGTTTATCCCTAATCTGGCCACCCTGATACAGCCTCTCTGAGTATTCACAAAAAAAGACCAGGATTGGAAGCGAGGGCGGATGGAGCAAGAGGCGTTCGACAACACCAAAAGGGCACTGGTAGCTGACCCCTCCATGGCATACTTTTACCCGTCGCATACCACGGAGCTGGTTGTTGATGCCAGTCCAGTGGGTCTGGGAGCAATGCTACTGCAAGTCAACCTAGAAGGCAAACAGCACCCTCTGGTATATCCCAGTAAAGCTCTCAAGGCCACTGAATGCTGGTATTCTCAGATGGAGAGGGAGGCCCAGGCGGTACTGTGGGGGGGCCAGCCCTTTCACTTTTACATATACGGGCACCGGAACTGTATTCATCACAAACTACTGGTCCCAAACATGACAAGGTCTGCACCGCTGCCACCCATCCAGCTGGAGAGGTGGCTACTGCACTTACAAGAATACAGCGTGACACTAGTATTCAGGGCCGGGCCGAACAAAAAAGCCACCTACCTGTCAAGGCATCCGCTGCTCATGAGGATTGCTGAGATGAAGTGGTGGAGGACGTGGAACACTAGGTCGACATAATCACGAAAGCTGCTGTCCCTTACACCATATTGGTGGCTGACATGGCAGCAGTGACTTGCAGTGATGAGGGTCTGCAAGACCTCATGGACCAGCTGCGATTGGGGGCAGTGGAAGTCATACCTATCATCCAATAGTCATCAGACACAGGCACCGCAAGCGTTTCTGCAAGGACTATGGAGGGTGGGGGCAAACTGTTCACTGCCCTAGAAGGGGTACTCCTGAGAGGTTCGCAGATAGTAATACCACCAGAATTTCAGCAGCGGGTGCCAGACCTGGCCCATGTGGAACATCAGGGGGCTAGCAAACCAAAGGTAGTGTTCCCCGACCTGGAAGCCAAAAGGGTCTGTGCCCTGCCCATTTAGTGCCCAGAGCTGTACAGTGAACCTTGAAAAGCCTTCTTTCTGGACTTCGGGACAGTCCATCTGTCACAGCATTTCTTGGTAGTGTAATATGAATACTCGAGGTACCCACTGGTGCACTTTGTGGGAACCGCAGCGGCTGAGACTGTCGTCTGAGTCCTGGATCAACTGTTTGCAGCTCTTTGGCTACCTGAATCAGTAAGGTCAGATAACGGCCCGCCACTTCAAGCAGAGGATTGAGCAAGAATCCTCCAGTTCTATGGAGTCGAACATTGGCGCATTACGCTGTGCTGGCCAAGGACCAATGAGGACGTCAAAAGATTTATTAGCACCCTCAATAATGCTTTTCACAATGCTCAAGAGCAAGGACATTCCCTGGAGAAGGCCTACACAATGTTGTTGCCCGCATACAGAACCACCCTGCAGACCATGAGGGTTCTCCCCTGCAGAAGCATTCCTGGGTAAAAAGGATTTGCCGGCTAATTTCTGAGCACGGGTCGAGGGAGCTGACACTACCATGTCTCGAGGATCTGCCCAACACCGAGATGGAGATGAATGCTAAAGAATCGGCCGTATAGGACTGACCAACACCGGTGTATGTGGGTGACACAGTACTATCCCACACCAAGAATCCCCATACCAAGCTATGTCTTCGGCATGAAACAAGCCCCTAGGTGGTCACTCGCAAGCAAGGGTTGATAGTCATGGTGGAAAGAGGACAGGAGTCGCTCACAAGAAACTGCAGATGCCCTAGTCAAAAAGGAAGATCATCCTGGAATCATTCTGGAGTCATCCGATGACTCCATTCTAGAGTCATCCATGGATAGTTCAGGAAGATCATCCAAAGTATTCCCACAGGCCAAAATATGTAATGAGATGATGACTCTTGAGTCATCACAGAAACTACTCCAGGATGAGTTTGGATTACTTCCAGTGATGATCTTGGATTACTCTAGGATGACTCCATGAGAACTTCAGGATAAGTTGGGATTACTCCCAGATGACTTCGGATTACTCTAGGATGACTCCATGACAACTCCAGGATGACTTCATGACAACTTCAGGATGGGTGGGGATTACTCCAGGATGACTTCAGATTACTCTAGGATGACTCTATGACAACTTCAGGATGAGTTGGGATTACTCCCGGATGACTTCGGATTACTAGAGGATGACTCCATGACAACTCGAGGATGACTTCATGACAACTTCAGGATGGGTGGGGATTACTCCAGGATGGTTCCATGATAACTTTAGGATGGGTTTTGAATTGTGAATGATTATTGCAGACCACTCCAGGATGAGTTTAAATGATTTCAAGATGCTTCCAAAAGATTTAGGAAAAGGGGTTGGATTACCCCAGGATGTATCCCTTTTGAGTAAGATTGGTGGCATCACTTTAGAATGACACTATTTTGACTTACGTATAGTGTACTGGAAAAACTCCTAGGGAATTTTGCAGCCGTCACTTTCCCTCTTTGACTTCTATGCTATAGCACCCAAATGTCGTTAACTAAGCTGATTTAGCGTACAAAATTGCAAATCCCCCCATGTCACGAACCAATCTGTAAACTCCCACATTTCATTTCTCACCTCTAGCTAACATGTCCTCACACCCAATAAACTCCCACAATTACAAAGTGCTGCACTAAAATACACAATCTTCAAATAAACCCAAGCAATGGCTTCCTTTTGGTTTAATGCACCCGAAATATGTTAACTAGAAGTCCTTCCTGGTAGAAGCAATGAAATCCCACAACAATCCTATAAAAATCCAAAAGCAATGCAAACCCAAGACAATCCTATAAAAATCCCAAAGCGATGTTAACTATAACCCTGAAAAGAAACCCTCTTGTAGGCATTACACTCACTGGGTCTTAGTCGTCATTTGGGTAAAATGATATGACAGTCGAACAAGGCTAATGGGATATTATCTATTTTTAAAAAAGAACACACCTGCTTTTAATTAAATTGCATTTATTAAAAGAGGCACAATGAGGTTCAACCTGAAAATGGGCAGATATACACAAGCATGACTGTAGCAATCCCAGAACTGGGTACTTTACAATTAGTGCACATGTATGGATTTTAAAAAAAACAATACCAGCCAGGGAGTCGAATCCGGATATACCCAGTAAGCAAGAAGTCAGGTACGGACCAAGCTCACAGAGCAATTGTGAAGCAGGTACCCAGACTCAGCACAGCTTTCAAGGAAGTTAGGTGGGGAGCCAGAACCAGGCAATGAGTCAAATTGAGACCCAGGGCAAGCCCAGGGAGCAAGGGTGAAGGAGGGACCCGGAACCAGCGCAGGGAGCCAGATGGGTACCCAGACACAGCCCAGCAAGTAAGGAAGTTTGTTAGGGACCCAGAACAAGCCAGTGAGTCAAATGGGGAACCAGAGCAAGCTGGGGAGCGAGGGATTCTGATGTGGACCTAGGGTAAGTCCAGGGGAGTCAGATGGTGACTCAGAACCATCCCATGGAGCAAGGGGGGGCACAGGCACAGACCAGGGAGTTGGGGGGCACGTCGCATCCCAGGGAGGAAAACGGAGGTGTGCACACAACCCAGAGATTAAACAAGATGGTGGTGCAGACTCATCCCAGGGATCAAGCAAGTGTTGGGGCGGCCCTTGATTACCCTTGGGAGCAGAGGAGAGGGAAGACGCAGACCCAGCCCAGGACGCCAAGGGAGGGATACCGGCCCACGGAGCAAGAGAGTAAGAGAGGGGAGGGCACAAAACCATGTCAGGTAGCAAGGGGTGGCGGGGACTCAGCCACAACGCAGGAAGCAAGAGGGCCGGGGGGCCCCAGACAAGTACAGGCAGCAATGGAGTTCCCCTGAACCAACCCAGTTAGCATTTTATAATACAATAACTAAATGTTTTGAAAAATAAGATGAATTTTGCATTCCGTAAATAGTGACTAGACTTGCGTAGAAAAAGACAAGTCTGGTGCCTTCTGCTTCAGACAGTAGATCCCAATTGTGTTCGGCAGTGCTTTTCGGTATTCAACAGCAGAGTGTTCTCCAAAGCCCATTTCTGTTGCTTTAATGGATACATTCTGAAATGCAAAAAGGAATCATTCTGTAGAAATTGTTTGAAAAGAGCTGGAAAAAGATGCTTAACAAACATAACTTTGCTGAAGAAGTGCCTGGCACAGAGATGCCTGGATGAAAGGAAGTGCAGTAGACAATTAGCAGTGTACAAGCTTCAAATAAATATATTTAACATATGTGTTCTGAATGGCATTTATGTACCTTTTATTGCTTCTTGTCACTGACAATCCAATGTTAATCTTCCCTTTTCTGCCATTTTGCTACATTCACGTGCCAGCGCTTTTTTCAGCAGGTAGCGGGCCGAGTTGCTCATCTGTCTTTTTGTGCCGACAACACAATCTCCCTTGGTTCACCATGTAGCCTGTAACGAGACGAATGTTCCTATGTGTATATAAGAAAAGAAAAATGATTAGATTTCTCAAACCTGAAAAACTATATCAAGATCTGGAAATTGTTCAGATTTCAATATTTAATAAAGCCACATCCACAATTATATGCTCTCTTTTTGGCGGTCTGTTTATCTTGTTTCCTTACTGCTTTTCTGCCTAACTGGTTATTTATTCACATAGTATCGTGCTTTGGTGAAACAGCTTTGTAAGCACAATACATACAATTGTAGATCTGTAGGCTTAGGCATATAGTCAATTGCAAACTTTACAAGAGTATCAACCCCAAGATGTCTTCACAGGAATGCCGGGGTAGAGGCGAGAGATGAGGCAGGAAAAGACTAAGATTTCACTGGCATATTGACTGAGAAGATAAAGCATTACATTTAATAGGGGTGTCAACCAACTTGCTTTTTACTCAAGGAGTGCTTACTTCTGATGCTGATGCCGGACCAGGATCAGGCACTCGGTGGTTCCGGCTCCCCTCTTTCTTCACTGAAGAGCCAGTTCCAGGCAGTGTCCGTTGGGCAGCTTCCGATGCCAGTCCATTCTATCCCAGTACACCGAAATAGTAGCACAAACATTAATATTACACATGACCAGTGACCAAATTCCCTTCTGCCCCCAACTGCTTCAAGGCGAAACAAAGGGAGGGTGGACAACAATCATACTAAGCCAGGTGACATTCGGATCGCGCTAGTGCGTGGGAAGGGGGCAGGGATAGTGCAGTACAAGATGATAGCAATAAGTAAGTGACGGCCAGCAAGTGGCAAGTGCATGGGTAAGTGCAGACATCAGGGGGCTGGTAGGGGGACTGTAGGGGTTGCTAGGTGGGCAGTGCAGGTGTGAGACGCTGGCGGGGGAGGGACCTGGGCCCGTGATCAGAGGGTGTCCAGGTAGCCAGTGCAGTTCAGGATACAGCCAGGAGGTCAGCAGAGGAGAGGAGAAGAAAAAGCAGAAGCAAAGAGAAAGGTTTTGAGGTGCTTCCGGAACCAGAGATGATTCTCCTCAAGTTTAAGGGAGGCTGTTCCAGAGGGATGCATCAGCCGAGGAAAGAGATCTACCACCAACTCGTTGTTTGGAAAAGCGACTGACCCTGAGGGATTTGGAGGCGGATGAGCGAAGAGCACAAGAAGTAAGATATTTAGGAAGAGAGAGTTGAAGGTGTTGAGGCCCCAGAATGCCTTGTGGACGATGCAGAGGGTTTTGAAGTTAATCCTTGCAGCCACTGGGAGCCAGTGCAGAGATTTCAGTCCTGGAGAGATACGATCCCTGGGCTTGAGGCCAAGGACAAGTCTTGCAGTACTGTTCTGGATAAATTGCAGGGGGTAGAGAGTAGAAGCAGGCAGATTTAGAAAGAGGCTGTTGCAATAGAGTCCAGCCTAGAGAGAGAGCTCTGGAAACAGTGAGCTTCTGTGGGGAAGCAGAGGAAAGGAAGAATACCCCTGAGGAGGTGCAGCTGGTAGTGTGACTTCTTAGAGACGTCAGAGATGTGAGGAGAGAAGTAGGGTGTGGCGTCGAATTTGATCCAGCGGTTTTCAGAAGCATAAAATTGCAGAAGTGGTGCCTGGCACACGGATGCCTGGATGAAAGGACGCGCAGTAGACAATTAGCACTGTACAATCCCCAAATAAATATATTTAACATGTGTGTTACCTTCATGTCACCCTAGGGACTCAAAGACTGCACACCCCTTACCTGGGTCGACAGCAGCAACAGGCTGAGGATCACAGGAGAGGCCGCAGCATCTCCTCCATCCAACGAGCTACCTGCAAGAAGTAGACACAGTTTCAGGCTTGGCTGAACCCCTTCCTAGAGAGTGCGGTCTGAGCCTAGCTGCACGCGCATAATGACGCAAAGGCACAGAATTGAAAGCAGAGCACCAAAAGTTTATAGTCCGGCAAGGCTGCAAACAGGAGCACAGCCGAGCGTCTGAATTGGGTCTTACTCCCCCCCCCCTCCCCTTCTCAGAGCAGGATGTTACTACATCCGGAACTAATAGTTCGCCTGCAGCTCCAACACAGCCCCCCCTGCACCTCCCCCAGCTACCTGAGTCTACCGCACCAACCATACCCCTTCCAGGCGGGCTTCCTTTTGTTGTGCAAAAAGTAAAACACAGAGAGCGAACCAAATGAAATAACAGCGGATTTCCCACCTGTTACATTCGTCCGTGGTCGCAAGCTAGCACCCCATTTTGCTGCCCTTACACCCTGTGCCAGGCTTCCAAGAGGAGGGGGGGGGGGGTCTGTTATTTACCTGCACAGCTGCGAGTAATGCAGCCATCATGGCAGGGATGGAGTGATGCCCTGAGTCTCGCGTGATGACATAGTAACCACATTCCAGGATACGCTGGGGTTGCACCGATGAATACATCACATTTGCCAGGGCTTGTCTGCAATCATGGCAACAGAGACCACACGTTATACATATAACTTTTCCTTCAAGCTGCCTTGCTATCTTTATCATTTCTTTGAAATGCCCATTAAGTACAACCGAAATGGGCATGAATTGTTTTCTTACCAATTTGATACTGTAATTGTATTGTTCAAATTGTTCCATAACATGTAAAAAATTACTTTCTAACGGGTACATAATAATTCTTTACTTCCGAATCCTTCACATGGCGCCGAAACAACTGTGGGTTTGCCCTGAATAATACAGCGTGCGTGCGTGCACTGTGTGCGAGCGAGAGACAGCTGGCCTGCCAACATAGAATTTTGAACCCAGATTGCCCTGGTAAACAACCCTAATGATCGCTAATGCTATACCCGCTTTATATTCCAGTGACACGTATAGTTTCTGGTGTGCAGAAAATCCCCGTTGATTCCAGTGGCATCAGGGAACTGGGGACCGGTGTATTTTGTTCTCAGTTGGCATCTTTTACACAGCCTGATCGGTAGGGGAGCGAGAAGAAAGACTCTGCACATGCACACGAACTCTGTCGACAAGAACACAAGTTTTATTTGAATTTGTTATGAAACATTAGCGTCCCATATCTCCTTTGCCTGCAGGACATCCAGATTTCACGCAGGTAGGGCTTCATTGCGTGCGTCGCAAAGGGAAGGAGAAAGGAATTATTTTTCAGGGCGGCAAAGGCAGCAATGGCGGCGCCTATAAACTTTCCTCGAAGTGCATTCACATAGCGACTGACATTGAATGGGGAGCGGAGGGCGAGTAAACAAAAGTGAATTGGGGTGAAAAGGGCATCTACTTAAAGGCCTGCTTTGGCATAGCAGCGGCTCTGGTAGATAGGGGACACAGACTTTGCCGCGCTGATTGGGACAGGATGCTTTTGAACAAAGGCAGCTACGTACGGCTCGCCTTGTAAATCAAATTAATGTGTCCTGAGAGACACGCAGATCCCCAGCATGCCAACCGAATGCCTTAGAATTAAATAAGCCCAAAAATGCCCACAAATGTACTGCCTCCTTACCTTACTGTGGCTTAATTTGCTGAAACCACACGGACGGATCATGCAGGTCAAATTCTCTTTATCCGCCATTGCTGCACTTGACTTCCAGAAACGGAAGCCTTTGTGTAGCCCAACGGACCCAGGAAAATAGCACAAACATAGCCCAATCAAATTGTGACCAATCAGCTCCAATATTCAGTGTCAATCAACAATTATTTATTTATTTATTTATATTTATTCATACTGTTGTGGTTAAGTAAATCTTTAACACACCAAACAATAAAATACAAAAATACATTAACAATGCAATACAGTACATGTAACCCATATGTTATTAATAATTAAAACATTAAAACATCCCATACTCTGTCTGTTAGGCTTCACTCCTAACAGAAAGAGTATGGGATGAGGTGTGAACGCACTGCTTTCCCTGCGCTTCTCTAAATTCTTTAATACACAGTTATGAACCCTCCCAATGGTATGTATTTTGCCAACCTCTGAAGCCTGAAAACTAGATACACGCAGGATTGACATGTGGCCAACTTTGCACCAGACCTGCCGATGAAATGGCCAAGCGTTAAATCTCAGTTACCAGTTTAATGGTATCCACTACTGAGTTTAATTTGCTTTCTGACTTTGAGAACATTCAGACATGTAATTGCTGATTTTACGATAGCTGGCAAGCTAGCAATAGCCGGGAAGATGACTCAAGAGGTTGAGCGCTTGCTGCTGCGTTATGTGTGTGATCTGCAAGTTGCAGGTTCGAATCCCGGCAAGGCCAACTCAGCCTGTCATACTTCTGAGGTTGATAAATGCATACAAACACAGGTTGGGTGTGTTTTGTTGTATATAAAGCACTTAAGTGAAAGTGCTATATATTAACATATCATTATCATTTGGCCTTGGCCATCTGCTTGCATTCTCAGTAATTTGGTGATATGGGCCTATACACACTGATATTAATGATGCATATGCTGATCCATTCTTGTATGAAATGTATATCACATTACAGTGATGGTGTAACCATATTTTTTCGTAGTGTACTTAGGAACAATGCTATGCGATGCCACTTCGTGTTTTGTCAAGGGGTGAAAGGTCGTGTTCATTCGCTTCCTGTGATGTCACTTCGGGGTGGGGTCAAATGTGGTGAAAGGTAAAGTGATGACCCTTCAGTTACCCCTGGCATTTTGGTGAGATTATGTCCCTGTCTCTATCCTGACCCTCTCTACACTACCCCCACTCATACTACCTCTACTTTCTCTACCCCCACCCAGCCACCCTACCCCCTCTTTATCTACCAGCCCCACATTGCTTTTCGATATTCATATGTCTCAAAAGTAAGACATTTAACAGAATAGCATAACTATACATAGGACACAGTGTGTTTAAAAATACAAATATTTTACTATAATCTGCTGCTCCCCCAGCAACCCCACTCTCCTCAGAAACACACTTTCTTTAAAAACACACTTTGTTATGAAAAGCACAGTTAAATGAAATCCTCTTTATTAACCAGCTGCACGCCTCTGTCAAACAATGACTAAAAGTAGGAGACATTATCACAAAGGTTATGTTTGTCAGCTGGTTTATCATGTGATTTCCATACGTTTTAAGTCATCTCCATCAAAACCCAAACATGTCCACAAACTGTAGCTGGTAAGATATGTGGTTAAGTACTTCAATTGCAAGACTGGACTCCAGTGATTTCACCACTTCCCTAAAGCGTCTTATCATGGGAAAATCATTTTGATCTTGCTGTCCCTAGTCTGACAACATTTGAGGTCCCTGGGAGTGATTTAATTTATTTGCAGGGAATGCACTTCTAAAAAGGCCTCAGTCATGGTATTGCTCCAAATGTTTCCTTGTCTCCCCTGGGGTGCTAATATCTCCCTTTCCAGTGCAGGGAACCACACAAGGGGACATTCTGGGTTCATGTATGAGGTTTTTCAGTCCCGATGGTGGACAATTTGCTATAAGGTAAGGCAATGCTGCATATGCCTGTTGTAATACAATGGGAGGAAAGTATATTCTTAAATGAAGGCGTTTTTCCAGCAGGGTGAAGTTTGAGTTTGTTCCACCACTAACAAAGAATAGCTTGGTACCTGTTTTTTTTTTTTTTTTAAAATAAAACTTTCTTGTATTGTTTTACAATAATAAACAGGTGCCCAAGTGGGCACTAAACTCTCCCAACAATGTCCCACCAGCTCCACCGCCCCCCAACAAAAGAACTCACATTTCACAACCATCATTAGTGACGATCACCCAAGTTCCATGTACATTATCCCAGCCGGTTTACAGATTATTCGAGCCATCGGTTATGGTGACCTTCCCATATAGGTTTGAATCTTACCTCCAAATATGTATCACCCTGGTGGGTGTCCCGGGGAAGAGTCAGGCTTCTGCGCCTCTTGCGCTTTTTCCAATTGGTATTGCCTGAAAGGTGGCCAGTACTCAAATGGGCGACTTGTGCTTAGGTGTGATGAGGCAAACATAGTCTCCCTGCGCTCACACAGGTCCATGCTTTCCAGTCATCTTGCAAAGGTGGGGGGATTGGCCTTCCCCCAGGTTCTGGCCACCAAGCATCTAGCCACCACTAAGGCCATGCTCAACATGGTCTCCGGCTTTACCCATGACACATTGGGGCTTTTGAGGGTGCTGGGTGCTTGCTTTTGACTGTGATAGCAAAGGATTCTCACCCAGGGGGTGCATGCTATGTTAAGGCCTGTGGCTTCCATTTTCGCCAGCATAGTCAAAAAGGTGTGCTTAGCAAAGCATTTTAAAATCATTTAGCACAAGTGCAACTAAGCAAAAGCTGAATGACTCTTGAAGTAATCAGTAGGTCATCCCAGAATCATCCCCACATCATCAGGGACAAACATGTTTTTGCCCTTCAAGTAATCAGCAGGTCATCCCAGAATCATCTGTTGATGCTCCTGAAGTAATCGGCAGGTCATCCCAGAATCATCCCCAAATCATCATGGTGAAGCTCTCGAAGTAATCAGCAAGTCATCCTAAAGTCATCAGGAACAAAGAGTTTCCTAAAATAGGGATGATGTTGGCATCATCAGCAAGTCATCCTAAGCTCATCCCCAAATCATCACCCACCATTCTGAGACATAGCTGATTACTTTAACAGCCTGATGACTTCTGATGATGTGGGAATGACTTCTAATGTAGTTTGATGATCATCGGATGACTCCAGGATGATCTCTAAAGTCATCCTTTTAGACCTGGGTGGCTCTGCAGACCCTCTGGATCGACAAGTGGAAATGCGGGAAATTTGGAAGAGGTGGGACTGTCGGAACAGCTGGGGGAACTGAGAAGGAACAAGAGGACGGGAGCAGTCCAACGTATCCGAGTCAGTGGCGGTCGTCGAAAGGTATCCCCCGCGTCCAGGCTACATTATGGACTGACCAGAGTTAGAAAGTGGCAGCTAGTATCTAAGCCATGTAACCCATGCTATTAAGTTGTTCCGAATTTGTTGTTTGTTATGAGATGTTGACGAGGATATTATGACGGCGTCAAGAGACAAATTAATAGGGAACACGCCCTTGCATGGGCTCCTGTCTCAGTAACCACTAGCTTGTGTCGTGGCCAATTTAGGAGCTGCTTCGTAACCCGAGCCGGTGGTGGCATAACAACAGTATATTTTAGAATTAGGACAACACACATACAAGGAACGGTTGCAGTAAATTAGGATAGTTGCACGAAATGTGTACAATGCCCGTTAAAATTCTACCAGAGAGTGCAGTATTTCGAGGTGTCAGTGTTTTCTGCTCGCCAGGTAATCCGTCATTGAAAGCGATAGCAGTAAACAGTTGTGGGTTTCGGAGCACTTAACCTATCGTTTCACCCACAGCGGTCGCGCACGTCTTTCGAGACCCATGAAACGAGGGCGCTCTGTGTGTGGTTTAGAGCAAATGATGGGAATTATTGACTGTTTCAAGTGGATCTGGGAGGCTCAAGGCCAGAAGCCTTCAGTCACCTGAGGAGAATATTAATCCTCGCGCGATAATACCCAGAGCACTCGCGCTATGAGATGCAAAAACTGAGGGGGAACTGGTTTAAAAAAGTCCGTGGGGACGAGGCCTCAAGGTACACGTGGGGGCGGGGTTTAGGTTTGAACGTATCCAAATCAACGGCAATTAAAACGAGCCACGTGACATGACGCCACACAGATCACACACATTTAAAATAGTGCCCGACGTCACGACTGAGTGTTGCTGGACAAATGATAAATGAAATAGATCAATTGCAATATGTTGCTCCTTTTCCTTTGCTTACGTGTTGTAAATTCTTGTATCTTTTGTCATACGTGAATATTATTATTCGATACATATTTGCATCAAATCTGTTTCTTTTATAAAGGATAAACACGCCCACCCCCCTGGGGCTCTTCCAGTACTGCGTATCATAAACACGCGAGAGAAAGGAGACTTGACTCACCTATGGCAATCAGCCCAACCACCTTCCAGATTTCGATCTGCTCTGAACGCCAAAAGAGCCGACCAGCACTACCTGTGAGCAGCGCCATCTTAATGACTTTTGAGGCCTGGGGATGCTCACCTATGCGCCCCCCCCTCCAGCAAACAAAAGAAATGAAGGGATGGAGAATATCTGGTCTTGCAACCCTCCTCGCGACCTTAACGCATAGCTTGATATGATCAAAATATGCATGCAATCCCTTGCAGTCCCCTTGCCCTCTTCATTCTTGCTGTAATGAGAATAATAAACAAATCGCAATTCATGGGCAAGTTTAGCGGTTCACTGCAAGGGTATGTGTGTTCTTGCATAGGTACAGGACACTATATTTTCAGTAGCAGCCATGAGGAAGGTCTTCCGCCAGTAGTGTAAATGCAGGACGCAGAACGTAGGCACAAGGTGCACATAACCCAGAGCAGACACAGGACTTCGATTTGCAGCCTCAGCAATGCAAAAGTGTTCAAGAATGGAGAGAGGAGACCAGTTGCCATCAAGGAGAAAGCTACCCAGGCTATAGTATAGGTAGATGATGCAGATTAGAAGCTACCAAGAAGATGTCCTTATCGCGACACACCAAGATTAGAAGTGCTACATTGTTTTCAAGTACTGTTGCCATTAGGGAACAAAGCAACAAGTGGCTTTTGTGTGCTATACATCAATGTTCACTATTACTATAGACTAGCAGTAGCCTGCGGCGTTGGCCGGATCTGTAGCTGACATGCATGTGGGGGTCTGCTATAGCCATGTGTATGTGTTATTGTGTCCTAACTTTCCAATCTCCCGAAATCGCTTATACTGATAGAAAAGGGCCGGACCTCGCTCCATCCATGGGCTGGGCGAATGGGCCGGGTAGGACAGATTTTACTTTGGCCAGTACACCCCAGACGGGTATGCTGACTTCGGGCCAAAACTTCAGCCCACTAGTGTGAGGCTGGAGCCAACAATCGCAAAATCACCAATCTCCCGAAATCGCCCATACTGATATCACAGGGCCGGACCCACCCCTTGTGCAGGGCGAATGGGTGGGTTGGTCAAATTTCACTATCGTAGTGGACCCCAAACTGGTATGCCGACCGTGGGCCAACATTTCAGCACACCAACTGTTATGGGGCTAACAATGAGTGAGACTTTTTTGAATATCATACACTGAGAACAAAATCACTCTGAAGGGGTGACAAATTCGGTCGGAGTTAGGGTTTCTTTAGATTTTGGATTGTTTTACCTTTACTGACCAAATGGGAAATGTACGAACAATTTTGCATTATGTACATTTCTCATTCGATCATTTCCGTTGCGGTTATTTCTGCTGCGGTAAAATAACCCCAATTCCTATAATATGATGTGTCCAGGATCACTGTATCATATGCTGGCAGAGCCAGGATACCGACATGAATGCTTTTGTTCTACAGTCTTGAATTTGGGTACCTAACCTCGCCGGACTGACAGTTTATGCTTATCATTGGGGTGGCAGCATACGTTTTGGGAAAAAAACATGTGGAGCAGCCGATTTCTAGATCGTCACCATTCTGATAGTATGTCAGTTTTTATAGCAAACGCTATATGAAGCAGCTACATTGGTGATAATAGCACCTGTTGTGCTACCAAACGAAGTACATGGGCACAGAGGTTCATTAACTTCAGACATAGGAAAGGCTGAGTCTGCCTTGCTGGAATTTGGTATTGTAATCTTGCAAATTAACAAAAGTCTCTGCAATGGGTACTTAACACACTGAGCTATCTTCTATTGTGGCACTCACATTTATCAATATGTATTATAACTTTGGCTATTGCACATAACCAATAGAATCCCCGTAGAAAGGGGAACATGCTACAAGAGTTGTGCCGTAGTGAACCCACAAACTGTGTACCACAATGAACACAGAAAGCATTTCAGGGTTAATTGATCAGAGCAGTAGGCACTTGTTAACAACAGATATGCAAGAGGTTTAGAGACTCAAATAGCAAATATCAGGCTAGTTTATGGTGTGTTGCTAAGTTTTGTGAACAACGGGAACTGATTTCTTTAGACCAGGCAGCCCTTACTCTTCTCCCCTGCAGCCTAGGAGCAGGAGCTCCTTTTCATCCGTGAGCTGCAGGAGCATCTCACCAACATCCATTACCCTGCAACAGCATCCACGGCAAAACCGTGCATGTAACGGCACAATTTGCGCACCCGCCCGCATGACGCCCGACGAGCACAGAAGGAATCCACTTCTTAAATTACCCATTATATTATTGGGTTACACCATCCTGCTCCAGCCGAGCGATATAGTCAGCTTCTGCCAATTAGCACAAGAATTCGTCTCACATTGGCATTCATGGTGATACGTACACAATATGCCCATTTGTCACTCCTCCGCAGATGGGCCATGTGAGGGGTGGACCATATACTCAGCAATAAAGTCACTCCACAATGTTTCATATTGCACCACCCTTCTGTGAAGGGATGCTGTAATTCTCTCCATTAGACACATGTTTGTAGCGACCATGATCCATTCCTTCTTGCTCGGGGCAAAGTCATTTTTCCACTTAGTCACCAGGCAGGCCCTTGCCGCCAAAAAAAGTGGGGCTGCTATCTCTGTTAGTTTTCTCATTTCACCTTCACAATCTTCGAGACTAAATAAAACCAACAGGGGTGTCGCCTCATGGAGAACCCCATCCGCCTGTCTGATCCACCCCAGGACCTCATCCCAGTACACTTTCACTCAAGGGCACTCCCACCACATATGCCAGTAATTGGCCTTCTTTCCACATTTGCACTAGCACAGAGGACTTATTGTTTGGAACATCTTGGATAACCTGTTGGGGTCATATTGTCACCTGTAGAGGAGGTTAATGGCATGTCATTTGTATTGGGCAGCTATAGATACATGCAAGGCCCCTTTACAAATCCTCATCCATAAGTCAGGGTCCAGTTCTAAGTTCAAATCCCGTTCCCATCTCTCTCTAAAGTGAGCGGTGAACCCCTTCCCAGCCTCTATCAACACCTTATAAATGACGGAAATCAAGCCTTTGGTTTCCCTGGTCGTGTCCGGCAACCTTTCAAAAGGTGTGAGACCTCTTTGTGTCTTCTCCTTCCACTCATTCCTCGTGAGAACCCCTTTTAGCTGTAAGAAGGAAAAGATTGATATTGGGTGTATTCTCAGGGACTCCTCGAGTTCGGTGATTATAAGGAAACCCCCCCTCCAGAGTTGTCGCACCCTTTCGAGGCCTGCTTCGAACCACGTCTGAAACCTGTCAAGATTGGGGATCTCCTTGCGGACTACCGGAGCCCATATGTGGCTCAAAGGTGACGGCCACATGGTTATCCCTCTCATATCTACCCCTTCTCTCCAGATCCCCCATAAGGTGCCAAGTATCGGATGATTTCTGAGTCTTCTGAGTAGTTTATCTCTTTGGACCCAAAGTCACTCTGCGACGGTAGCTGGTGTTAGGTTGTGATTATCAAGGTGCACCCACTGTAGTTTAGTCTGCCCTCTCAAATGGGGGACCATGACCCTTAACTGGACAGCTTGGTAGTATTTTTTAAGATCGGAGAGACCCACTCCTCCCTTATCCTTGGGTAATACCAATGTTTCATAGGCTATCGTTGCGATATTCCCCTGCCATAAGAATCTCAGAATGGCCCTGTTAGTTTCTCTAAAGAATGTATCCGGAAGCTGTAACGGGAGCATTTGAAATGGATACAGAAATCTCGGGAGACTCACCATCTTGACTGCATTGAGCCCCCAATCCATGAGATTGGGAGGTTCTGCCATTTATTTAGGTCAGCATTAAAACTAGCTATAAGGCTGGGGTAGTTGGTGTCATACATAGTCTCCAAATCCCATGCTAAGTTTATCCCTAGATAGCGTAGGGTGGAGCCGCCAATTTCAAGGCCAAGCGTGGCCAGTCTATTAGTAGTTTTTGGAGTGGGGTCTTGTAATGGGAATAATATTGATTTAGATCTATTGATGTTAAAGCCAGAGAGTGCCCCGTAACTTTCTATTAGCTGTATAGCGTTTGGTACCAATGTCATGGGATTCTGTGGATATCGTCAGTGTAAAGGATGATCTAGTATTCCTTCCTTTCACCCATAGTCCCTCCACTCGGTGGTCCATTCTGAGCCTCTGGTAAAGAGGTTTTAGGGAAAGCGCAAAGAGTATTGCCAAGAGTGGGCAGCCTTGCCTCGTCCCTCTTTCCAGGTGAAACCAATTTGAGTTTGCGGCCACTGATGCCTTAGGGCAAGTGTAAACAGCTTTGACCCCCTTCCTAAATGTGGGACCCAGTCCCACTTTCTCGAGCACTGCTTCTAGGAAGCCCCATCCCACCCTGTCAAAGGCTTTCTCTGCGTCCACTGATAATAAGGCCAGATCGCCCATCATTTTCTTAGACTCATGGATCAAATGCAGCGTTTTGTGCATAGTGTCAGCCCCCTGTTTCACTAAAATGAACCCGACTTGCTCAGAATGTATTAATCGGGGCAATATTCACGTATAGATTTTGGCGTCAATGTTAAGTAGTCAATTCGGGCTTAGGATCTCTGCCCTCCTTGGGGATTACAGTAATGAGTGCCTCTGAGAAGGAGTCAGGGGCTAGTCCTAACCAAAGGATGTAGTTAAATAACTTCCCCTGTGGTAGCCTTTTTATCACCCTTTGAATCTCATCACTCGTGATTGGCTCATCTAATATTTCCCTATCTTCCTGGGAGAGACATGGCATGTCCACCCCCCCAAATATTGATGTATTTCAGCCTGCTCCTGTACCATTTCAGATTTATATAGAATCTGATAGAACTTTGCGAACACTTCTGAGATCTCTTTCGGGTTTGTCACCAGTACACCACCCTCCCACTCTATGATGGGAATCACCCTTTCTGCACATTGGCCCCTTAACCTAGCAGCGAGTAGGGCACCTGCTTTATCTCCCTTTTCATAGTGTTTCCATTTAAGAAATTGAAGTTTGCAAACAACCTGACCCTCCTCTAAGAGCCTAAGCTCCTCTCTTTTCTGTCTGGCCTCAGCTATCCTTTCTGCACGCTCCTCGTTGGAGTTTCGGGCGGCAGTATCCAGTTGTGTAATCTTCTCCCTTAACCCGGTTTGCATGAGGGTCCTTTCTCTCTGTTTGGTCGCTCCCACCCTAACTAGTATCCCCCTCCACGTTGCCTTCCCAGCTTCCCACAACACTCTCTTAGGTATCTCCCCTGTATCGTTGATTTCAAAGTATTCCACTATCCCTTACTTCATTTCCTCACGGAAGACGTGATCCTTCCACAAAGTTTTGTTACACCGCCATTTTGTCCCTCTGTGTGGCAAAACTAGCAAGCTCATCTCGACAGTGACCATGTCATCATACAACCATGAAATTGTTGTTATCTCGTAGGTGGTGGCAGCTTCCCCCACTCCCTCAGAGAGGTAAAGATAGTCTATTCTGATGAGCGTGGAAGGGGGTGCAGAATAAAAGGTGAAACCCATTTCATTCGGATGAAATGTTCGCCAGATGTCCCGCAGCCCATGTGTTCGCATCATGTCTACCACATCTGCACGGCCACCGCCTGCAGGGTCTCGTGAATCTGGATTGCCAGATTTCCTATCGAGTGTGGGATGTGCCCATCGATTCAAGTCCCCCCCTAGAATTATATGGCCGTGGCCTCCAACATTATCTTTGGGACCATGCGCTGTAAGAATCTGGACTGCCCCACATTTGGAACATAAAGTGTCGCAAATGTGAACATTCTATTGCAGATCTTTCCCACCACCACGAGAGCTCTCCTCTCTCTGTGTGCCCATACCTTGGTCTTCGTCTGATTTATCCCCCTTCTCACTAGTAGACCCACCCCTACTTTGCACAGAGGGCCTGAACCCCAGTATTCTTTGCCTAATCTGGAGTGTAAGACCCTGTGTTCTTCTCCACACATATACTTGGTCTTTTATAGAAAAAGCACATCCAGTCGTGCCCTCCTGAATTCCCTTCAGACCAGAGATCGCTTCGTGGGCGAATTCAGGCCCTTTACGTTAAGGGTGCCTTCCCTGAATGGGCCTACTCCATGGAGTTCAGATGTTGTCGCCATTTGTTACTTTTCGCTTATGCCTATTAAGAAATGAGTTCATACCGCAAGTGCTTTTAACCTTTCACGTTGCCCATGACACAACTCTCAAAGGGCTTATTCCAATTCCCCCCTCCCCCCTCAGTCTGCCTCTCCCTCCCCCAAACCCTGTCGGCGTCCGATCCAGCTGGGTCATCTGTGCCTGACTGATCTCGGACCACCATGGAGACCGTGCATCCTACTGCCCCAACTCGTACCATTCAACTTAACCTTGAGCCCCAAATTTGCTGCCCCTCACCTCCCTCCATATTAACAGAATAACTAGGTCAATGACTAGGCTCAGAATATACCGATTCTATTAGAAAAAGTCTCACCATCAGCACTCTGGTTTGCAGCGTGAGCAAGTCTGCTTCATCGTTGGGATCCTGTCCTCTGAAGAGCGTCCGGTATAGCCAAAAGTGCCCGTAATTGGCACTCTCCGAGTTGTACTGCAAGCACTCTCGTTGTCCAAACACGCCTCCTCTGGCATTTCGTGTCTACATCTCGTGAGTCGTCCAGTGCCTAGCCAAGATGGATTTGTGTACGTGGATCCACGCATCCAAAGTTACTCATATTACCCCTATATTCGCTAGAAGTCACTTCACGTGTTTGCAGTCAGTGCCGTGTTGGCTGTATCGGTCAGTGATCTAAAATGCACCTTCTTCCCGTCAGCCTGGGTGACAGTTTCTGCCACAGAAGGGTACCATATCGGCGTGATCAGTGTTCCATATCCGGTGATGTGTTCATCCTCCTAAATTTCCTCGATCCTGGTATTCGTCTCTGTTTCAGTCCTTTGATTCGCCATTCCATGTCCTCCGCCCTTCCTCCTTCTCAGTTAGCCTCCTCCCCCTGATCGCCCAGTAAGTCGAACGTACAGTTCTGGATATCTTTCTCTGTTTTGAGTCTTATCATACTCCCCTCCCATTCAAAAGTTAGCGAGAAGGGATAGCCCCAGCGGTAGCGGAACCTGCATTCCTTCTCTTCTGTAAAAAGGTAAAAACCTGGTTGCGGGAGCAAGACCCTCCCAGTGATTTATAAATATGTAAGTACACTCTGTATATATGTAAATCCAGATACTGCCTCTCCTTCAGCTTCACTAGGGTCAATTGACATAGTCATTTCCTTATTGTAACTGAATATATTGTATGTACATTTGTAAATGTTGTATGTTTATTTTGTATGTTCATAACAATTTGATCATGCTTTATGTTTACCTGTATAATTGTAACATGTACGAATAGTGCCCAAATGCCTCACGGTTTGGTTCGTGCTCTACAAATAAATAAACTAAACTTGTGGGAACACCCCCCCACCCGAAGGTTCGGGCCAAGTGCACGTGCCCTTCCATAAAGACATATCTGTCTGTGAGTGCTAAGAAGCCGTGCAAAGGACGCAGGTTGCACACTTGTTCCGACAATCCATATAGAGCTAGTTCCCTTGATCTCTTTTCATCCCTAAGCCAATCACTTCTTTGTTTTTCCCTTCTTTTCCTGCTGTTTGTTACTGCTCTGCCCACATCGTTTTCCTTTTGTACTCTTTTAGTGTTTTTTTCTATTGTAATTATTTGGCCAGGGTAAGGTTATGCCCGCCCCTCTGATCTGCCCATTGGTTCTTACCGTTCTTTTTCTCTCCTTTTTTAACCATTTGTTCCTGTTTCATCATCATGTCTTGTACTCATATCCCTCTTGCCAGACTTTATTTTGCCTTTACAGTTATTCAGTTGCTATTAGGGCAGTAAAGGCTTGAGAGCCCTTCTCAGCCCATCAGACAATCTCAGCTTGTCTTTGTCATTCCAGCCCTTTGTGCCAACCCCTTTTCCTCCCTTCATCTCTTCAATTCTTGCACCCAGAGCATTGCACATTTGGACATCCGACCAGCACCATGGTCATTACACCAGACCTACTGTAGAGAAGCAGCTGTATACGTCATTAGACCCCACCTCCTTACCCCTGTCATATTGGAAGGACAAGAAGACACTATGCCTGACCCCGGGTTTTATTCCAATACTACATCGAAGATATGAGAGACATTATGCATGGGACAACTGTGACGGATGTATCCTAGGACTGAAATGGTTTAAGGAAGTCGGCAGACATCAATGGAGCTAGAAGACCTATGAGTAAAATCTGACAGGTGCAAAGTGATGTCGTAAAGAGAAGACTGAAATTATATAAAAATACTTAAAGAATGAAGATGTGAGTGACGAAGCAAAGCAAACATATATGCGAATGGGAAGAAACCATATATACAAAGAAGATAAGTAATCTGAAATGAAGTAACTGTATAAATGCATAAACACAAGGTAGATGAGCTACATAGAAACTTGCTGCAGTAAAAAATATAACACAGGTAAAGCGGCCATGTTGAAAAGATGGTCATCGGCTCTGAATTATTAGAATTTTTAATTTTGAAGTGATTTATATCGCACACCGGACGAATCGAATTGTGTTTGGGCGCTGATTTATCAATTACCAATAATTTGATTATAGTAAGTGAAAAGTCTGAAGGCGAGAGAACCCAATGCTGTAGAGCTGACAGGCGCTGGAACATGAATTTGTGCACAAACAAAGGATAGCTGTTTGGCTAAGGATCAAGGATGCAACAGCAAGAAGCAACTGCAAGGTATAAAGGAAGTCAAAGAGGATAGGTCATGTGGGCAGGACATATTTCTCTCAGATTAAGTAGAGGCGTGAACATTAGCGAATACTAAGTATTGTACAAATAAAGATGCCGAAATCATATGTAAGATGGAGCCACCAAGCCTCCAGAGGCCTAAGAGAGTAATGACAATCCGTATAATTTAATCAAGTAACACTAAATAGAAAGCCGAAGTGGACAAAATCATGGTCTCCTCACACGTGGTGCAAGATCAGAAAACTAGGCCTATTCATAAGCCCCAGATGAAGATAGCAATGTACCTTAACTCCCTTTAAAGTTCTGGAGAAGAGAACATACTGCAAGGTCAACTACAAAGAAGAAGCCTTGGCTGAGGGCCTAACTGATGAGAGATGGTAGGCTAGTTGGCCAAGTCTGCAGTTGTCCGACATTGTTCTCTGCACATGGGTTCCGGTTTGCTTACGTGCTGTTAACGATCCAAATGTCCAAGGTTGGGAGAGAATGCCAACCAATCATGAGGGCCTATGTAATAGTGAACATACATTGTTGCAGAAGCCAAACGGTTGCTGTTATTTTGCTATTATCTGAATTATACATAATTAGAGGGAAGTTTGAGGTGTGCCTACCAGATGAGGGCAGCCAATCATGTTACTAACACCTAATAAACTATATGTAGATATTTTCCCTACCCAATCGCCCCATCCAATAGGTTTTATTATTTACCACATAGGATGATGTCATAGCTGAGGCACATCGAGGTATAAAGCCTTTGTGTAATTGAAATGTATCTGAGAGTGTGTGAGCTACAATCTGTTGTTTGCCAGGTTTCCCTACTTTATTGAGCTAATAATAAATTAGTATTTTGCCATATTCTTTGAATCTGTCTGGTTATTTGGGTATTAGATCATTTATTATGGTAATCCCATTCTGCGCTTAGAACCCTCAAAGGTGCTGCTGCACACTGCCCATTCCAAAACCCACCCCATAACCAAAGTCTACACTCTTGAAACCCGCACAGCCTCATTCACATCCCGCTCATCACCAGCACCTCTGAGCGTCCAATCATGAAGCCTCATGCTCATTAATGCACACTCAGCGGTACCACAAACATTGGTGACCTCATCACCACACAGAGCCTTGATGCTGGCCTAATCACAGGCACTTGTTCTTCGCCTTCCACCACATACATCGCCCTTGTTCTCTGCTTGTCAGTATGCTATATGTTATATTATTATGTTACAGGAATTTAAACAGCACAAAGCTGCCATTTGCATGGTCTCTAGCTGCTCTGGCAGATATGAAAGAGACAAGGGTGAGTTAGGTTAGCAGCAGAGCGGGAAAATGCAAGATATCTTTGCTTTTGTGTTGATGCATGCTGTTTAGAAGTACCCTTTTATTGAGTGCAGGTCTGTTTCTAGGTGGTTGGTGTCAAGAACTTAGAGCAGTTGTGAGTGGGAGGCAGCCCATGGGATGCTTCGGCTGTGACTCCCATGATCCCCCACCATCCAGGGGCAAGGAGCCACACCACTGACATAGAAGCATTTGCGCCCAGATGGCAGCCTTATGTGGTCATGGTGCTGTGGTGCACTGGGCGGGACGATGGTATGGAGGTTGGTTGTAGAGGTGTACAGTTCTGTTGTTTGATAAGAAGAGTGGATGAAGATAGATATCTGCCTATGCATGCCTCAAAAGGACTGTTGGTGTAGTTGGCCACAATATCAGAAACAATGACACTTCATTCCTGGTGTCAACGATATGAGAGGTTCCCATACAAAAAGGAGCTGTTGAATATTTAGTGCACCCTCCGCAAAAGAGAATCAACATTGAGTACTATTTTTTTTTTAATTTTATTTGCATTATTAGTTTACATTAAACTTTTAGCAAAATCAGGAGAAAGAGTCCGGCGTATAATCTCCTGCCGTATGTTGACTAATTGGTCCTAGTAATGGCAGAGAGTTTAAATGTCACAGCTCGTAGACGTTCCTACAAACAATTCCTAAAATACTTCACCATTGCAATTGTCACTGAAGTTTGCTCTCCTCTCAGCAGCAGTCTCTACCAGTCCTCAGCTAATATGGTCCTAAATCTTTCCAAGAAGTACTGAGTTCTCATCACAGCGAGAGTTGGGCATGTAATGAATAAATGAAAGAGAGTTTCTTTTAAGTTCTTAGCGTTACAAAATCGACATGCCATGTCACTGACTTCTTCCTTGTCTCTCACTGATAAGATTTCCTTTGTCCTATACAGATTGAATCGGATCCTCATAAATGTATTTCTTATTTTAGGACCTGGGCATTTCTTTAGGTATAATAAGATTTCACCCTGCTTTCTCATTTCTGATGCTAACTTTTGATGTAGTTTTAGTTTGTTTACATCTTCTATAGTGACTAGCCCATCCATTTCTCGCAATTTTTTCTTCACCTTTCCCGGGTTGGTCAGAAGATCGTCTACTGAGCATTCAATTTACTTAAGGAGTTTTGTGCACTCAACCTCCCACCTAATCAGGGCCTTGTTATCTCCATATGTTAGTTTGGATTTAATCCCGACAATCATGGGAGGGGGGTAAGTACTCATGCATTTCCCAAACATGGTCAATTTCTTCATTGGGCAGCCATTTTCATAGATCCGAGCCCCAGTTCTTTCCTAACTACCTGTATTGGGATTGAGCGAGGGAGTCTCAGACTCTTCTTCCAAAAGAGGCCTTCCAAAAGTGGCCAGATTTTAGTTGGCAGATCCAATAGGACCTCTGCACCATAGGTAAGCATGGGAATCGCCTTGGCTTTGTAGAACTCGATTATTGGGGTGAGAGAATATATACAATATTTCCATGTTCGATTGATTGCTTGGCTAGCAAGGTTGATGGCTTTCTTTCTTAAAGACTCCCCAGTGTGCATCTCTGTAGTGCTTTTTGAAATCAATATCCCTAAGTATTTGAACAATGGAACTTTCAGGATTTCTGAGTGATTGAGATACCATTTGAATTTATTTGTCCTTAGTTCTTGACCCTTTTTTAGAATGTTTGTTTTTCGTGTAATCATTTCCAATTTTTTCTCTGTTGCGTATTCCTTTAATCTGTCCAGTTAACGTTTATGCCTACTTCTGTGTAATCCAGTAGGACTAAATCGTCACCATATAATAGGTGAGTAATCTTCATTTTGCCACGTTTTGGGAGGAAACCGGTGATTTGTTCCATATAGTTTCCCAGATCTGCAGTGTATAAGTTGTAGAGGACAGGAGCCAAGGAAGAACCTTGCTTGACCCGCCCTTCCTGTTTTTATTTTCTCGCTTAATAGACCAGTAGTATTAAGGCATACTCTTATTGTTGTATTAGTGTAGAGCCCTTGCAGTTGTTCCAACAGATTGGAAGGGCACACTTTATCAGCTAACTTTACCCGGGGTCTGTCCGGGTTATGTTTTAAAGTACTGGAATTACATGTGCCGTTTTCCAAGAAGGAGGGATCTATTTTGAAGCTAGGGCATTTTTTAACACCAGGTTTTGCATGTTCACTTACTGCTCTGGATTTTCCTTTAGAACTTGATTCGACAGCCCGTCCAGTCCAGGGGCTCTAGAAGGGCTAAATCTTTTGATCATGAAGACGTTTGAGGATACTCCCCTCTGGCTAGAGGCTGGCGAGGACTGGCGTCCAGCGACTCTTCAGCAGAGCAGTAAGCTACAGAGAAGGCTGCAAAAGTACCGCTGAGGTTGGCTGAGGCAACGAGAGGGCTGCTAAAGGGCTTGCCCCGGTGAGTTCAACGTGTGAGTAAGGGCACAGTTGGCGGAGGATTGAGTACTGTGTAAAATACGGTGTCATGCACTGATCCCACACCATACGCCTCAATTGAACAGGTGTGCTGAATTGAGCACTATCGGTAAGTTTTAGCGAGATGAGGTGTGGTGGAGGTGAGGAATTGTGCAGCACTGGTTGGCTTAAAGAGCAGCGTGGTGTTGCTGTTCCCCTAGGTTGTATGCCCAAATTGATTTGGATTTTTATTGACCTCTATTGGATTGCACCTGCTTCTGGTGAAACAATCTGATACATCAGGGCATCTCAGTGTGTATTCTGCACTTATGTGGTGCGCAGTGGAGTGCAGTGAGTGTAGTTGCCTGCAGCTGCCACAAGGTGCCAAGGTTTGATCCGGACAAGTCTCTTGGTATGTGGACCCATGCACTACCTAAGGAGTAACATTTTTGTTGTTGAACCAGTTTTGAAGTCCCCTGTTCTATGCAAGAGTGAGAATATGCCCTCTTTGAGGGAAACGCCTTATGGGCTTTCTGAAACACTGAAACATCTGGAAACACTACACCTTCACACATGCAGGATGGCTTTGAGAGTCACTGCTGACTTTACCGTCACAGCAACTTACATTAAGAAGAAAATCACAGATTTATTCAAGCATCGGAGTGCGAGTGAAGAGGATGTACTGAGTGCCTCATTCCAGACTCCGATGTTAAGTCAGATAATAGTCGGTGAGACTCAATTGTTACACGTGGCGGAGGTGGTAAGGAGTCAACCGGAAGTCCACTTATCACCCCAGTGTTTAATTCCTGATTATTTATTGGGATCCTTATTCGGCACCCTTTCTTTTTTAGAATACAAAATCAAGAAATAAATTCACCATCTCCGGACTGAAGTTTATCGTATTCTATGCAGTCTCCTCTTCGACAGATGACGGAACCGCCAGAAGCGTTATCAGCTAACTTCATTACCGCCTGGTACTTTTTACTAAATTCCCTGCTTAAAGTGTACAAACAAATTAGGGATGAAGTGAAAACTCACTTCTTTATATTGCACGATATTCAACAGGAAATTAATTTGATGGTCGCGGAACGCTCAAAATTGGGGGAAGTGGTGGTCTTTGAAGTGGAAAGTAACTGCCACCCTGTTGACGTGATACTGTGCCAAACACCAATAGCCCAGAACTTGCAGAGGGTGACGTTGGATACTCTGCCCTCTGCATCCCTCTTGAGGGAGTTCCAGTGGCTTGGCCAATTTACCAATGCATCTCCTGATGGACAGCAGGTAAAAGTTATTTCTGGCATAATGGCGCAACTGAAATGTGAATTCTTACAGAGAAAAGTATTGAACAAGCCGAACTCACCATGCTTCAAGAAGTCAAAAAATAAGAAGGCAAGTAGAATGAATACCACTGCCTCGTCTAAGTTTCAAGGCACTTTTCGCTAAACCCAAAGGGTCTCGGAAATGTGGGGGAGATATCAAGAGTGATAATGAAAATCTAATGACTATGTCTCTTGGAGAGAGTAAGTCCTCAATGTGTCTTTCGAATTCCACTCTGAGGCCAACGAAAAATGAAAATGGCGGAATAGAATGATTTGTCATAGAGTGGATCAGTCCACAATCGAGTTAAGTGAATTTTAGAACTCTGTTCCCATCCCGATTCATGCTGCTATTTCTAATTCTGAGGCACCTATTGTTGTAGCAGTCTGTAAAAAGACGCAGGCTCAGACACAGACAGAGGTGTCCCTGATTGGCCCTCAAACCGTTCTGTCGAGTTTGCGGAAGGAGTAGGCCCGTCATAATTTAGTACCTATCAGTCCGATGGTAAAGGGTCACATGTGGGTGATAAAATGAGTACAGACACAAACGGACAAAGTCATTATGGCCCCCATTTACTCCTCGTGTGTAAGTCTGTGGTGCAACTAAACCAACAGAGAAATTATCAGAGAGCACTAGTGGGGAAAATACAGATGATGACTCATGAGTCAGTGGATCGGATTTGGGTGGAAGCTATTTTTCCTTCGGGCAACATCATCATGTTAAACAGAAGTCATTTCCACAGTTTATTTCAGGAAATCTCTGCAATGCGGGTAATTTTATCTGCCGAACTGGCTTTGGTGGACTTCCCAGATGAACACTGAATGGACGTGGTGCTTTTAACTATTCCCTCAGCTTTGATTAGGAACATTATTTTAGCTGAGGTGGTTAATCTGAGACAGAAGGGGTTTGATCTTGAGGCCTACGCACTCTCTTTACGGACTTATCGTCTTTTGAAAACCGTTTTGGGATGGCGCCCTCTTGGGCAATTTGCAGAGAGAGGGTCGGTCCTGGCTTCTAGGGGCTTTGGCCCTATCAGGAAATCAACGAGGACCCTCTCAGCCAAGGTTTTAGCAGGGTTGAGATGATCTCCATTCTCTCTTGGAATACCTGAGGGCATGATCAATCATTGAATGACCACTGTCTATGCACCTCCCTACCTTCATAATGTTACAGGACATATGTTTGGTACAACAGGTCACATTGGATGGTTTCCATGTGGCGTCCTAACTCGCCTCAGAAGCAAACCAGGGGAGGCTGCAGAGTGGGTTGTTGAATGCTATTAAATCGCGTCTGCCTGGGTCAGTGCAAATTTTGAGGGTGAAACAAGGGACATCCTTGCAGTCCATGTTAAGATTACAGGAACCTGTAATAACTTACTACTGATTAACGTCTATTCAATCAAGCGTCTTGGGAAAACTGCCTGAATTTTTAGAAAACATCTGTTCGATTTTAACCAAGTGGGTCATAGTATTTGCCGCATGATTTTATTTTATTATCTACTTATTTTAGCAACTATCCAATGGGAAGATTGGAATGCTCCGAGATTTCGCATCACAAAATGCAATTTATGGAATAAGGGAAATTATGGATTAATATGTTTAATTAATGGTCCCTGCATAGATGGAATGGTCATATTGTGGGGGATAAGGATGGGGAAGAAGCCTGTCACAGAGCTGACCAAACTTCAAAAATTGATTACATCTATTTATCAGCAGGGATCTTTAGGAACTGCAATCACTTTAAAGTCAGATATCCTTATCAAAGTGATCGCAAAATGCTTACGGGGGCACATTGAAAATGTGTTTAAATACAACATGATTTAAGCTGTTCCTAATATTGAAATGATTAAACAGGGTAGCACCATTAAGTGGACTCCCTGCATTATTTCTAATGCAATTGGTGACCCTTTGAACTTGACACCCATACAGTGGAAATGCTGGAATTTCTCCCCCATCCTTTTCCCCATTTTTTAAAAGTTGATTGTGGATACATTTTCACCTTGCCACAAGGAGACTCCAAAGATTCAATGCTGAGATCCAGGCTTACAAAAAGGCCATGAGACAATTGATCAGTAAGGTAATTAATAGTGATGCCTCAGAGACAGTTAGAAGGGAACACCTTTGTAAAATTTGGCAGAATTACAAAAACAAAATTAAGACACTTAGAAAAAGTATTGAACAGAAAGACACAGAGGGTATGTCAACTACCCTACTGGCCAAACCTGACAGGACATTTTGGGATTTAGTGAATCTCAATAAAGAGAGGCAAGAGGTGATCCAGGAAAACCCAATACTAGAAACAGTCTGATAAAATTATGATGTACAATAATATACTCTATTTTGGAGCACAGTCAAACCCCAGCTCGATACCGCTGAGGTCTGGGAATTGAAGTTAGAGATTTTAGGACATTTCTCTATTTATCCAGAAATGTAGCAAGTCTAGAGACCCCAGCCTAAATGGTCTTTGTAACCTGGTTCTTAAAGAAAATCCTCTTAGTTGGGCTAATATCTTATATATATTCTATTCTTACAGATCTTGAAGGAAAAAAGAACTCTGCAGTCCTGAAAGTGCTCAACGACTGTCCTGATTTTTAAAAAGGGTAGCAAAGCGGGTCCGGCCAATTATAGACTGATAGCTCTCTTTGATGCTGATGGGAACATCTTCCCCTTTATAGTACTTGCTAAATCTGAGGAATGGGTCAGGGGAAATAACATTTTGAATTTCACCCAATCTGTTTCTTGCAAGGGTATTGGAACCGCGCATTGCGGATACATTCTAAATGAAATTCAGCAGTCCACTAGAAAGTCATCTATTCCTATTTACATGGCCAAGACAGATGTGTCTTTGGCCTTCGACACAGTTAGCAGAGAAAAGCTGTGGGGTAAACCCGATAAATACAGGCCCCTATGCCATCTTAAAGAGCATAACAATGTGTTGTCATCTTAACCTGGTTCAAACACGTTAAATCTTGAGCATTCGCCACAAGGGGTGGAATTTGATGCTTCCTGTAGATTTTGTAAGGTGACTATTGAGAGTTTGAAACACGTGATTATGATGTATGCAGTGCCATTGAATGTTCGAACCATACGTTGCAGTGATTTTATATCTAATAATTATTTTGTTTTTAGCGAAAACTTGTGGGCTCGAATTGTTCTAGGAGACTCGTTAAAGTGGAACCTATGCGCTGATGTGTTTTTTTTTTTAAAAGACAGATAATATTGACAGAGGTGTAGGTAATCTTTAGATGCTCATCGGTGGCAGGTATTCTCACGTGAAGAGTTGTATCTATTGTTTATGAGTTTAAGGTTTTTAAAAGGAAAAAATATCATTTAAATATTATATATTTTGATATGGTTGAAATAATTGTCAATATGTGTAAGGTTTGTTTATAAACCATGTGCACAATAAAATAAAAGTCAAGCAAAGTGAAGGCTGGGAATACCAAGGGCCTGATTCATGGCACTTTTAGTGCCGTGCAAAGTGACGTTGCACTGCTGCAAAGTGACTTTGCACTGCCAACAACCACCCTGATTCACAGAGTGGTGTAGTGGAAAGTTAATTTCCACTGCATAAATTCTCTTTGCACCGTGCTAAAGTGGCCTAAATCACTGTGCAAAGAGTACCTTTGCAGTGCAAAGTGACTTTCCACTGCAAAAATATACTTTGAACCGCTCAGTGAAGTAGGGTGTTTGTTGGCAGTGCAAAGTCGCCTTGCACCAGTGCAAAGTCACTTTGCACATCACTAAAAGTTGCATGAATCAGGCCCTAAAACTTCTGTGTGAAATGATTAGTACCAATGCTGTTAAGCTCCAACAGAACCTTTCAAGCCCACAAATACCAGTCAAGAATAGGGGGATATTGGCAAAAGGTGATTTTCACATGGATACACTGAGGAACACTTTCATAGTCCGCTTCTGACTGATTCACTGATTATATTAGTGTGACGAAACATAAACCTCTCCCTTAAGTAATTAGTCAGTTGAAGTTAGCAGCCTTAGGTAACAACCGATGGCGAGTATCTTTAGGTGTCGATTCATGGAATTAATGTGCGCCGAAAATTCCCGCACAGAGGTGCCAAAACGTGCGAATCGCAGTGCAAGTGCGAAAATCGCAGTGCAAGTGCGAAAATCGCAGGGAAACCAGCGCACATCGATTCATGGAAGTCTGTGTGCAAGAAAAACATTGGATGTGCGCTGAAAAAGTGCGCCATGCACGCTGGCACACAGGTCATCCAATCGCACATAGCGCGGCGCACATCACAAAAGTAGGCGGAACACGGGGCGTAACACTCGGAATGGGGAACGACACGTGAAAATATGGGCGTCACGGGGGAAGAACAGGAGGCAAGTGCGCGGAACGCCCACACGCTCGCCTACAACCCGTATTCATGGAATCAAATAGGGCAAAACAGCGCACGGTCAAAGACGCGCACAGGGCCAAACAAGTACGCCACAAGAAAGCAGGCGGTAGCGTCCCTGCGCCTGAAATAAATGTGCGCCAAAATGTGCGCTAACAAAAAGCACCCATATACAGCCATGATGAATGGTCCATACAGTGGCCCTCTAGGACAAATGAGGTGCAAAGGGGTACCGACAAACACGGACACCTGCTGTGTGAAAAATAGCGTGTGCGTGTGCTTCTGGGTGCGCGGGAAGTTCCACACGCGATTGGCCTGGGTACGTGTACTTCGGGATGCACGGGAAGTTCCACACGGGATTGGCCTGGGTACGTGTACTTCGGGTGCGCGGGAAGTTCCACACGTGATTGGCCTGGGTACGTGTGTTTCAGGATGCGCGGGAGGTTCCACACGCGATTGGCCTGGGTACATGTACTTCTGGGTGCTCGGGAAGTCCCACACGCGATTTCAGCAGGGTACGTGTATTCCGAGGTGCGCGGGAAGATTCACACGCGATTTCAGCAGGGTACGTGTATTTCGGTGGTGCCGGGGAATGCTACACGTGATTTGGCCGTGTGGGTCCTCCCAGGTGTTCCCTCTACACCCTCCACGGCCCCTGCAGGCGGCCCACACCACAGGGGACTACCCTGCACCCCTGCTCATGTCCCACAGGCAACCCATCCAACATGGCCATGCCCCCCAGCCAACCCACATGTCACCTTGCACTACTGATCACCAACACATGTCTCCCAGCACCCCCACCCCCCAGCACTGTGGGGCACCCTCCACCAGGCCCCCACTCATGTCCCCCTGTACCCCCACCCACCAGCATCTAGGGGCACCCTCCACCAGGCCCCCACTCATGTCTCCCATCACCCCCACCCCCCAGCAGTGCAGGGCACCCTCCACCAGGTCCCCACTCATGTCCAACTCATGTCTCCCATCACCCCCACCCCCCAGCATCTAGGGGCACCCTCCACCAGGCCCCCACTCATGTCCCCCATCACCCCCACCCCCAGCAGTGCAGGGCACCCTCCACCAGGCCCCCACACATGTCCCCCTGCACCCCCACCCCCCAGCATCTAGGGGCACCCTCCACCAGGCCCCCACTCATGTCTCCCATCACCCCACCCCCCAGCAGTGCAGGGCACCCTCCACCAGGCCCCCACTAATGTCCAACTCATGTCTCCCATCGCCCCCACCTCCCAGCATCCAGGGGCACCCTCCACCAGGCCCCCACTCATGTCGCCCATCACCCCCACCCCCCAGCAGTGCAGGGCACCCTCCACCAGGCCCCCACTCATGTCCAACTCATGTCTCCCATCACCCCCACCCCCCAGCAGTGCAGGGGCACCCTCCACCAGGCCCCCACTCATGTCTCCCACCACCCCCACCCCCCAGCAGTGCAGGGGCACCCTCCACCAGGCCCCCACTCATGTCCCCTTGCACCTCCATCCCCCAGCATCCAGGGGCACCCTCCACCAGGCCCCCACTCATGTCTCCCAGCACCCCCACCCCCCAGCACTGTGGGGCAACCTCCACCAGGCACCCACTCATGTCTCCCAGCACCCCCACCCCCCAGCATGCAGGGGCACCCTCCACCAGGCCCCCACTCATGTCTCCCATCACCCCACCCCCAGCAGTGCAGGGGCACCCTCCACCAGGCCCCCACTCATGTCTCCCACCACCCCCACCCCCCAGCAGTGCAGGGGCACCCTCCACCAGGCCCCCACTCATGTCCCCCTGCACCCCCACCCCCCAGCATCCAGGGGCACCCTCCACCAGGCCCCCACCCATGTCTCCCATCACCCCCACCCCCAGCAGTGCAGGGGCAACCTCCACCAGGCCCCACTCATGTCTCCCACCACCCCCACCCCCCAGCACTGTGGGGCAACCTCCACCAGGCCCCCACTCATGTCTCTCAGCACCCCCACCCCCTAGCATCCAGGGGCACCCTCCACCAGGCCTCCACACATGTCTCCCAGCACCCCCACGCCCCAGCATCCAGGGGCACCCTCCACCAGGCCCCCACTCATGTCTCCCATCACCCCCACCCCCCAGCATCGAGGGGCACCCCTCCACCAGGCCCCCACTCATATCCCCCTGTACCCCCACCCCCCAGCAGTGCAGGGCACCCTCCATCAGGCCCCCACTCATGTCTCCCATCACCCCCACCCCCCAGCAGTGCAGGGGCACCCTCCACCAGGCCCCCACTCATGTCTCCCATCACCCCCACCCCCCAGCAGTGCAGGGGCACCCTCCACCAGGCCCCCACTCATGTCCCCCTGCACCCCCACCCCCCAACAGTGCAGGGCACCCTCCACCAGGCCCCCACTCATGTCCAACTCATGTCCCCCTGCACCCCCACCCCCCAGCAGTGCAGGGCACCCTCCACCAGGCCCCCACTCATGTCCAACTCATGTCTCCCATCACCCCCACCCCCCAGCACCCTCCACCAGGCCCCCACACATGTCCCCCTGCACCCCCACCCCCCAGCATCTAGGGGCACCCCCCATCAGGCCCCCACTCATGTCTCCCATCACCCCACCCCCCAGCAGTGCAGGGCACCCTCCACCAGGCCCCCACTAATGTCCAACTCATGTCTCCCATCACCCCCACCTCCCAGCATCCAGGGGCACCCTCCACCAGGCCCCCACTCATGTCGCCCATCACCCCCACCCCCCAGCAGTGCAGGGCACCCTCCACCAGGCCCCCACTCATGTCCAACTCATGTCTCCCATCACCACCACCCCCCAGCAGTGCAGGGCATCCTCCACCAGGCCCCCACTCATGTCTCCCACCACCCCCACCCCCCAGCAGTGCAGGGGCACCCTCCACCAGGCCCCCACTCATGTCCCCCTGCACCCCCACCCCCCAGCATCCAGGGGCACCCTCCACCAGGCCCCCACCCATGTCTCCAATCACCCCCACCCCCCAGCAGTGCAGGGGCAACCTCCACCAGGCCCCCACTCATGTCTCCCACCACCCCCACCCCCCAGCACTGTGGGGCAACCTCCACCAGGCCCCCACCCATGTCTCCCCGCACCCCCACCCTCTAGCATCCAGGGGCACCCTCCACCAGACCTACACACATGTCTCCCAGCACCCCCACGCCCCAGCATCCAGGGGCACCCTCCACCAGGCCCCCAATCATGTCTCCCATCACCCCCACCCCCCAGCAGTGCAGGGGCACCCTCCACCAGGCCCCCACTCATGTCTCCCATCACCCCCACCCCCCAGAAGTGCAGGGGCACCCTCCACCAGGCCCCCACTCATGTCCCCCTGCACCCCCACCCCCCAGCAGTGCAGGGCACCCTCCACCAGGCCCCCACTCATGTCCAACTCATGTCCCCCTGCACCCCCACCCCCCAGCAGTGCAGGGCACCCTCCACCAGGCCCCCACTCATGTCCAACTCATGTCTCCCATCACCCCCACCCCCCAGCAGTGCAGGGGCACCCTCCACCAGGCCCCCACTCATGTCTCCCACCACCCCCACCCCCCAGCAGTGCAGTGGCACCCTCCACCAGGCCCCCACTCATGTCCCCCTGCACCCCCACCCCCCAGCATCCAGGGGCACCCTCCACCAGGCCCCCACTCATGTCTCCCATCACCCCCACCCCCCAGCAGTGCAGGGCACCTTCCAACAGGCCCCCACTCATGTCCAACTCATGTCTCCCATCCCTCCCACCCCCCAGCAGTGCAGGGGCACCCTCCACCAGGCCCCCACTCAAGTCTCCCATCACCCCCACCCCCCAGCAGTGCAGGGGCACCCTCCACCAGGCCCCCACTCATGTCCCCCTGCATCCCCACCCCCCAGCAGTGCAGGGCCCCCTCCACCAGGCCCCCACTCATGTCCAACTCATGTCTCCCATCACCCCCACCCCCCCAGCAGTGCAGGACACCCTCCACCAGGCCCCCACTCATGTTCAACTCATGTCTCCCAGCACCCCCACCCCCCAGCAGTGCAGGGGCACCCTCCACCAGGCCCCCACTCATGTCTCCCACCACCCCCACCCCCCAGCAGTGCAGGGGCACCCTCCACCAGGCCCCCACTCATGTCCCCCTGCACCCCCACCCCCCAGCATCCAGGGGCACCCTCCACCAGGCCCCCACTCATGTCTTCCATCACCCCCCACCCCCCAGCAGTGCAGGGCACCTTCCAACAGGCCCCCACTCATGTCCAACTCATGTCTCCCATCACCCCCACCCCCCAGCAGTGCAGGGGCACCCTCCACCAGGCCCCCACTCAAGTCCCCCATCACCCCCACCCCCCAGCAGTGCAGGGGCACCCTCCAGCAGGCCCCCACTAATGTCACCCTGCATCCCCACCCCCCAGCAGTGCAGGGCACCCTCCACCAGGCCCCCACTCATGTCCAACTCATGTCTCCCATCACCCCCACCCCCCAGCAGTGCAGGACACCCTCCACCAGGCCCCCACTCATGTTCAACTCATGTCTCCCAGCACCCCCACTCCCCAGCATCCAGGGGCACCCTCCACCAGGCCCCCACTCATGTCCAACTCATGTCTCCCATCACCCCCACCCCCCAGCAGTGCAGGGCACCCTCCACCAGGCCCCCACTAATGTCCAACTCATGTCTCCCATCACCCCCACCCCCCAGCAGTGCAGGGGCACCCTCCACCAGGCCCCCACTCATGTCTCCCATCACCCCCCAGCAGTGCAGGGGCACCCTCCACCAGGCCCCCACTCATGTCTCCCACCACCCTCATCCCCCAGCAGTGCAGGGGCACCCTCCACCAGGCCCCCACTCATGCCCCCTGCACCCCCAGCATCCAGGGACACGCTCCACCAGGCCCCCACTCATGTCTCCCATCACCCCCCACCCCCAGCAGTGCAGGGCACCCTCCACCAGGCCCCCACTCATGTCCAACACATGTCTCCCATCACCCCCACCCCCCAGCAGTGCAGGGGCACCTTCCACCAGGCCCCCACTAATGTCTCCCATCACCCCCACCCCCCAGCAGTTCAGGGGCACCCTCCACCAGGCCCCCACTCATGTCTCCCACCACCCCCACCCCCCAGCAGTGCAGGGGCACCCTCCACCAGGCCCCCACTCATGTCCCCCTGCACCCCCACCCCCCAGCAGTGCAGGGCACCCTCCACCAGGCCCCCACTCATGTCCAACTCATGTCTCCCATCACCCCCACCCCCCAGCAGTGCAGGGCACCCTCCACCAGGCCCCCACTCATGTCCCCCTGCACCCCCACCCCCCAGCAGTGCAGGGCACCCTCCACCAGGCCCCCACTCATGTCCAACTCATGTCTCCCATCACCCCCACCCCCAGCAGTGCAGGGCACACTCCACCAGGCCCCCACTCATGTCCAACTCATGTCTCCCAGCACCCCCACCCCCTAGCATCCAGGGGCACCCTCCACCAGGCCCCCACTCATGTCCAATTCATGTCTCCCAACACCCCCACCCCCCAGCAGTGCAGGGGCACACTCCACTAGGCCCCCACTCATGTCCAACTCATGTCTCCCATCACCCCCAACCCCCAGCAGTGCAGGGGCACCCTCCACCAGTCCCCCACTCATGTCTCCCATCACCCCCACCCCCCAGCAGTGCAGGGGCACCCTCCACCAGGCCCCCACTCATGTCTCCCACCACCCCCACCCCCCAGCAGTGCAGGGGCACCCTCCACCAGGCCCCGACTCACGTCCCCCTGCACCGCCACCCCCCAGCATCTAGGGGCACCCTCCACCAGGCTGCCACTCATGTTTCCCATCGCTTCCACCCCCCAGCAGTGCAGGGCACCCTCCACCAGGCCCCCACTCATGTCCAACTCATGTCTCTCATCACCCCCACCCCCCAGCATTGCAGGGGCATCCTCCACCAGGCCCACACTCATGTCTCCCAGCACCCAGACCCCCCAGCATCCAGGGGCACTCTCCACCAGGCCCCCACTCATTCTCCCAGCACCCCCACCCCCCAGGATCCAGGGGCACCCTCCACCAGGCCCCCACTCATGTCCCCCTGCACCCCCACACCCAGCAGTGCAGGGCACCCTCCACCAGGCTCCCACTCATGTCCAACTCATGTCTCCCATCACCCCCACCCACCAGCAGTGCAGGGGCACCCTCCACCAGGCCCCCACTCATGTCCAACTCATGTCTCCCAGCACCCCCACCCCCCAGCATCCAGGGGCACCCTCCACCAGGCCCCCACTCCTGTCTCCCATCACCCCCACCCCCCAGCATCCAGGGGCACCCTCCACCAGGCCCCCACTCATGTCCCCCTGCACCCCCACACCCAGCAGTGCAGGGCACCCTCCACCAGGCCGCCACTCATGTCCAACTCATGCCTCCCAGCATTCCCACCCCCCAGCATCCAGGGGCACCCTCAACCAGGCCCCCACTCATGCCTCCCAGCACCCCCACCCCCAGCATCCAGGGGCACCCTCCACCAGGCCCCCACTCATGTCTCCCACCACCCCCACCCCCCAGCAGTGCAGGGGCACCCTCCACCAGGCCCCCACTCATGTCTCCCATCACCCCCACCCCCCAGCATCCAGGGGCACCCTCCACCAGGCCCCCACTCATGTCCCCCTGCACCCCCACACCCAGCAGTGCAGGGCACACTCCACCAGGCTCCCACTCATGTCCAACTCATGTCTCCCATCACCCCCCAGCAGTGCAGGGCACCCTCCACCAGGCCCCCACTCATGTCCAACTCATGTCTCCCAGCGCCCCCACCCCCCAGCATCCAGGGGCACCCTCCACTAGGCCCCCACTCATGTCTCCCATCACCCCCACCCCCCAGCATCCAGGGGCACCCTCCACCAGGCCCCCACTCATGTCCCCCTGCACCCCCACACCCAGCAGTGCAGGGCACCCTCCACCAGGCCGCCACTCATGTCCAACTCATGCCTCCCAGCACCCCCACCCCCCAGCATCCAGGGGCACCCTCAACCAGGCCCCCACTCATGCCTCCCAGCACCCCCACCCCCCAGCATCCAGGGACACCCTCCACCAGGCCCCCACTCATGTCTCCCATTACCCCCACCCCCCAGCTGTGCAGGGGCACCCTCCACCAGGCCCCCACTCATGTCTCCCATCACCCCCACCCCCCAGCATCCAGGGGCACCCTCCACCAGGCCCCCACTCATGTCCCACTGCACCCCCACACCCAGCAGTGCAGGGCACCCTCCACCAGGCCGCCACTCATGTCCAACTCATGCCTCCCAGCACCCCCACCCCCCAGCATCCAGGGGCACCCTCAACCAGGCCCCCACTCATGCCTCCCAGCACCCCCACCCCCCAGCATCCAGGGACACCCTCCACCAGGCCCCCACTCATGTCTCCCATCACCCCCACCCCCCAGCTGTGCAGGGGCACCCTCCACCAGGCCCCCACTCATGTCTCCCATCACCCCCACCCCCCAGCAGTGCAGGGGCACCCTCCACCAGGCCCCCACTCATGTCTCCCATCACCCCCACCCCCCAGCATCCAGGGGCACCCTCCACCAGGCCCCCACTCATGTCCCCCTGCACCCCCACACCCAGCAGTGCAGGGCACCCTCCACCAGGCCGCCACTCATGTCCAACTCATGCCTCCCAGCACCCCCACCCCCCAGCATCCAGGGGCACCCTCAACCAGGCCCCCACTCATGCCTCCCAGCACCCCCACCCCCCAGCATCCAGGGACACCCTCCACCAGGCCCCCACTCATGTCTCCCATCACCCCCACCCCCCAGCTGTGCAGGGGCACCCTCCACCAGGCCCCCACTCATGTCTCCCATCACCCCCACCCCCCAGCAGTGCAGGGGCACCCTCCACCAGGCCCCCACTCATGTCTCCCACCACCCCCAACCCCCAGCAGTGCAGGGGCACCCTCCACCAGGCCCCCACTCATGTCCCCCTGCACCCCCACCACCCAGCATCCAGGGGCACCCTCCACCAGGCCCCCACTCATGTCTCCCATCACCCCCACCCCCCAGCAGTGCAGGGCACCTTCCAACAGGCCCCCACCCATGTCCAACTCATGTCTCCCATCACCCCACCCCCCAGCAGTGCAGGGGCACCCTCCACCAGGCCCCCACTCATTTCTCCCATCACCCCCACCCCCAGCAGTGCAGGGGCACCCTCCACCGGGCCCCCACTCATGTCCCCCTGCACCCCCACCCCCCAGCAGTGCAGGGCACCCTCCACCAGGCCCCCATTCATGTCCAACTCATGTCTCCCATCACCCCCACCCCCCAAGCAGTGCAGGACACCCTCCACCAGGCCCCCACTCATGTCCAACTCATGTCTCCCAGCACCCCCACCCCCCAGCATCCAGGGGCACCCTCCACCAGGCCCCCACTCATGTCTCCCAGCACCCCCACCCGCCAGCATCGAGGGGCACCCCACCACCAGGCCCCCACTCATGTCCCCCTGTACCCCCACCCCCCAGCAGTGCAGGGCACCCTGCACCAGGCCCCCACTCATGTCTCCCATCACCCCCACCCCCCAGCAGTGCAGGGGAACCCTCCACCAGTCCCCCACTCATGTCTCCCATCACCCCCACCCCCCAGCAGTGCAGGGGCACCCTCCACCAGGCCCCCACTCATGTCCAACTCATGTCTCCCAGCACCCCCACCCCCCAGCATCCAGGGGCACCCTCCACCAGGCCCCCACTCATGTCCAACTCATGTCTCCCATCACCCCCACCCCCCAGCAGTGCAGGGGCACCCTCCACCAGGCCCCCACTCATGTCCAACTCATGTCTCCCATCACCCCCACCCCCCAGCAGTGCAGGGCACCCTCCACCAGGCCCCCACTCATGTCCAACTCATGTCTCCCATCACCCCACCCCCCAGCAGTGCAGGGGCACCCTCCACTAGGCCCCCACTCATGTCTCCCATCACCCCCACCCCCCAGCAGTGCAGGGGCACCCTCCACCAGGCCCCCACTCATGTCCCCCTGCACCCCCACCCCCCAGCATCTAGGGGCACCCTCCACCAGTCCGCCACTCATGTCTCCCATCACTCCCACCCCCCAGCAGTGCAGGGCACCTTCCACCAGGCCCCCACTCATGTCCAACTCATGTCTCCCAGTGCCCCCACCCCCCAGCATCCAGGGGCACCCTCCACCAGGCCCCCACTCATGTCTCCCATCACCCCCACCCCCCAGCAGTGCAGGGCACCTTCCAACAGGCCCCCACTCATGTCCAACTCATGTCTCCCATCACCCCCACCCCCCAGCAGTGCAGGGGCACCCTCCACCAGGCCCCCACTCAAGTCTCCCATCACCCCCACCCCCCAGCAGTGCAGGGGCACCCTCCACCAGGCCCCCACTCATGTCCCCCTGCATCCCCACCCCCCAGCAGTGCAGGGCACCCTCCACCAGGCCCCCACTCATGTCCAACTCATGTCTCCCAGCACCCCCACCCCCCAGCATCCAGGGGCACCCTCCACCAGGCCCCCACTCATGTCTCCCATCACCCCCACCCCCCAGCAGTGCAGGGCACCTTCCAACAGGCCCCCACTCATGTCCAACTCATGTCTCCCATCACCCCCACCCCCCAGCAGTGCAGGGGCACCCTCCACCAGGCCCCCACTCAAGTCTCCCATCACCCCCACCCCCCAGCAGTGCAGGGGCACCCTCCACCAGGCCCCCACTCATGTCCCCCTGCATCCCCACCCCCCAGCAGTGCAGGGCACCCTCCACCAGGCCCCCACTCATGTCCAACTCATGTCTCCCATCACCCCCACCCCCCAGCAGTGCAGGACACCCTCCACCAGGCCCCCACTCATGTCTCCCAGCACCCCCACCCCCCAGCATCCAGGGGCACCCTCCACCAGGCCCCCACTCATGTCCAACTCATGTCTCCCATCACCCTCACCCCCCAGCAGTGCAGGGCACCCTCCACCAGGCCCCCACTCATGTCCAACTCATGTCTCCCATCACCCCCACCCCCCAGCAGTGCAGGGGCACCCTCCACCAGGCCCCCACTCATGTCTCCCATCACCCCCCAGCAGTGCAGGGGCACCCTCCACCAGGCCCCCACTCATGTCTCCCACCACCCTCATCCCCCAGCAGTGCAGGGGCACCCTCCACCAGGCCCCCACTCATGCCCCCTGCACCCCCAGCATCCAGGGACACCCTCCACCAGGCCCCCACTCATGTCTCCCATCACCCCCACCCCCAGCAGTGCAGGGCACCCTCCACCAGGCCCCCACTCATGTCCAACACATGTCTCCCATCACCCCCACCCTCCAGCAGTGCAGGGGCACCTTCCACCAGGCCCCCACTAATGTCTCCCATCACCCCCACCCCACAGCAGTGCAGGGGCACCCTCCACCAGGCCCCCACTCATGTCTCCCACCACCCCCACCCCCCAGCAGTGCAGGGGCACCCTCCACCAGGCCCCCACTCATGTCCCCCTGCACCCCCACCCCCCAGCAGTGCAGGGCACCCTCCACCAGGCCCCCACTCATGTCCAACTCATGTCTCCCATCACCCCCACCCCCCAGCAGTGCAGGGCACACTCCACCAGGCCCCCACTCATGTCCAACCATGTCTCCCATCACCCCCACCCCCTAGCATCCAGGGGCACCCTCCACCAGGCCCCCACTCATGTCCAATTCATGTCTCCCAACACCCCCACCCCCCAGCAGTGCAGGGGCACCCTCCACTAGGCCCCCACTCATGTCCAACTCATGTCTCCCATCACCCCCACCCCCCAGCAGTGCAGGGCACCCTCCACCAGGCCCCCACTCATGTCCAACTCATGTCTCCCATCACCCCCAACGCCCAGCAGTGCAGGGGCACCCTCCACCAGGCCCCCACTCATGTCTCCCATCACCCCCACCCCCCAGCAGTGCAGGGGCACCCTCCACCAGGCCCCCACTCATGTCTCCCACCACCCCCACCCCCCAGCAGTGCAGGGGCACCCTCCACCAGGCCCCGACTCATGTCCCCCTGCACCGCCACCCCCCAGCATCTAGGGGCACCCTCCACCAGGCTGCCACTCATGTTTCCCATCGCTTCCACTTCCACCCCCCAGCAGTGCAGGGCACCCTCCACCAGGCCCCCACTCATGTCCAACTCATGTCTCTCATCACCCCCACCCCCCAGCAGTGCAGGGGCATCCTCCACCAGGCCCACACTCATGTCTCCCAGCACCCAGACCCCCCAGCATCCAGGGGCACTCTCCACCAGGCCCCCACTCATTCTCCCAGCACCCCCACCCCCCAGCATCCAGGGGCACCCTCCACCAGGCCCCCACTCATGTCCCCCTGCACCCCCACACCCAGCAGTGCAGGGCACCCTCCACCAGGCTCCCACTCATGTCCAACTCATGTCTCCCATCACCCCCACCCACCAGCAGTGCAGGGGCACCCTCCACCAGGCCCCCACTCATGTCTCCCATCACCCCCACCCCCCAGCAGTGCAGGGGCACCCTCCACCAGGCCCCCACACATGTCCCCCTGCACCCCCACCCCCCAGCAGTGCAGGGCACCCTCCACCAGGCCCCCACTCATGTCCAACTCATGTCTCCCATCACCCCCACCCCCCAGCAGTGCAGGGGCACCCTCCACCAGGCCCCCACTCATGTCTCCCATCACCCCCACCCCCAGCAGTGCAGGGGCACCCTCCACCAGGCCCCCACTCATGTCCCCCTGCACCCCCACCCCCCAGCATCCAGGGGCACCCTCCACCAGGCCCCCACTCATGTCTCCCATCACCCCCACCCCCCAGCAGTGCAGGGCACCTTCCAACAGGCCCCCACCCATGTCCAACTCATGTCTCCCATCACCCCCACCCCCCAGCAGTGCAGGGGCACCCTCCACCAGGCCCCCACTCATGTCTCCCATCACCCCCACCCCCCAGCAGTGCAGGGGCACCCTCCACCAGGCCCCCACTCATGTCCCACTGCACCCCCACCCCCCAGCAGTGCAGGGCACCCTCCACCAGGCCCCCACTCATGTCCAACTCATGTCTCCCATCACCCCCACCCCCCAGCAGTGCAGGGGCACCCTCCACCAGGCCCCCACTGATGTCCCCCTGCATCCCCACCCCCAGCATCGAGGGGCACCCCACCACCAGGCCCCCACTCATGTCCCCCTGTACCCCCACCCCCCAGCAGTGCAGGGCACCCTGCACCAGGCCCCCACTCATGTCTCCCATCACCCCCACCCCCCAGCAGTGCAGGGGCACCCTCCACCAGTCCCCCACTCATGTCTCCCATCACCCCCACCCCCCAGCAGTGCAGGGGCACCCTCCACCAGGCCCTCACTCATGTCCAACTCATGTCTCCCAGCACCCCCACCCCCCAGCATCCAGGGGCACCCTCCACCAGGCCCCCACTCATGTCCAACTCATGTCTCCCATCACCCCCACCCCCCAGCAGTGCAGGGGCACCCTCCACCAGGCCCCCACTCATGTCCAACTCATGTCTCCCATCACCCCCACCCCCCAGCAGTGCAGGGGCACCCTCCACCAGGCCCCCACTCATGTCCCCCTGCACCCCCACCCCCCAGCAGTGCAGGGCACCCTCCACCAGGCCCCCACTCATGTTCAACTCATGTCTCCCAGCACCCCCACCCCCCAGCATCCAGGAGCACCCTCCACCAGGCCCCCACACATGTCTCCCAGCACCCCCACCCGCCAGCATCGAGGGGCACCCCACCACCAGGCCCCAACTCATGTCCCCCTGTACCCCCACCCCCCAGCAGTGCAGGGCACCCTGCACCAGGCCCCCACTCATGTTTCCCATCACCCCCACCCCCCAGCAGTGCAGGGGCACCCTCCACCAGTCCCCCACTCATGTCTCCCATCACCCCCACCCCCCAGCAGTGCAGGGGCACCCTTCACCAGGCCCCCACTCATGTCCCCCTGCACCCCCACCCCCCAGCAGTGCAGGGCACCCTCCACCAGGCCCCCACTCATGTCCAACTCATGTCTCACAGCACCCCCACCCCCCAGCATCCAGGGGCACCCTCCACCAGGCCCCCACTCATGTCCAACTCATGTCTCCCATCACCCCCACCCCCCAGCAGTGCAGGGGCACCCTCCACCAGGCCCCCACTCATGTCCAACTCATGTCTCCCATCACCCCCAGCAGTGCAGGGCACCCTCCACCAGGCCCCCACTCATGTCCAACTCATGTCTCCCATCACCCCACCCCCCAGCAGTGCAGGGGCACCCTCCACCAGGCCCCCACTCATGTCTCCCATCACCCCCACCCCCCAGCAGTGCAGGGGCACCCTCCACCAGGCCCCCACTCATGTCTCCCACCCCCCCACCCCCCAGCAGTGCAGGGGCACCCTCCACCAGGCCCCCACTCATGTCCCCCTGCACCCCCACCCCGCAGCATCTAGGGGCACCCTCCACCAGTCCGCCACTCATGTCTCCCATCACTCCCACCCCCAAGCAGTGCAGGGCACCCTCCACCAGGCCCCCACTCATGTCCAACTCATGTCTCTCATCACCCCCACCCCCCAGCAGTGCAGGGGCATCCTCCACCAGGCCCCCACTCATGTCTCCCAGCACCCCCACCCCCCAGCATCCAGGGGCACCCTCCACCAGGCCCCCACTCATTCTCCCAGCACCCCCACCCCCCAGCATCCAGGGGCACCCTCCACCAGGCCCCCACTCATGTCTCCCATTACCCCCACCCCCCAGCATCCAGGGGCACCCTCCACCAGGCCCCCACTCATGTCCCCCTGCACTCCCACACCCAGCAGTGCAGGGCACCCTCCACCAGGCCCCCACTCATGTCAAACTCATGTCTCCCATCACCCCCACCCCCCAGCAGTGCAGGGCACCCTCCACCAGGCCCCCACTCATGTCCAACTCATGTCTCCCAGCACCCCCACCCCCCAGCATCCAGGGGCACCCTCCACCAGGCCCCCACTCATGTCCCCCTTCACCCCCACACCCAGCAGTGCAGGGCACCCTCCACCAGGCCCCCACTCATGTCCAACTCATGTCTCCCAGCACCCCCACCCCCCAGCATCCAGGGGCACCCTCAACCAGGCCCCCACTCATGTCTCCCAGCACCCCCACCCCCCAGCATCCAGGGGCACCCTCCACCAGGCCCCCACTCATGTCTCCCATCACCCCCACCCCCAGCTGTGCAGGTGCACCCTCCACCAGGCCCCCACTCATGTCTCCCATCACCCCCACCCCCAGCAGTGCAGGGGCACCCTCCACCAGGCCCCCACTCATGTCCCCCTGCACCCCCACCCCCCAGCATCCAGGGGCACCCTCCACCAGGCCCCCACTCATGTCTCCCATCACCCCCTCGAGCAGTGCAGGGCACCTTCCAACAGGCCCCCACTCATGTCCAACTCATGTCTCCCATCACCCCCACCCCCCAGCAGTGCAGGGGCACCCTCCACCAGGCCCCCACTCATGTCTCCCATCACCCCCACCTCCCAGCAGTGCAGGGGCACCCTCCACCGGGCCCCCACTCATGTCCCCCTGCACCCCCACACCCAGCAGTGCAGGGCACCCTCCACCAGGCCGCCACTCATGTCCAACTCATGCCTCCCAGCACCCCCACCCCCCAGCATCCAGGGGCACCCTCAACCAGGCCCCCACTCATGCCTCCCAGCACCCCCACCCCCCAGCATCCAGGGACACCCTCCACCAGGCCCCCACTCATGTCTCCCATCACCCCCACCCCCCAGCTGTGCAGGGGCACACTCCACCAGGCCCCCACTCATGTCTCCCATCACCCCCACCCCCCAGTAGTGCAGGGGCACCCTCCACCAGGCCCCCACTCATGTCTCCCACCACCCCCACCCCCCAGCAGTGCAGGGGCACCCTCCACCAGGCCCCCACTCATGTCCCCCTGCACCCCCACCCCCCAGCATCCAGGGGCACCCTCCACCAGGCCCCCACTCATGTCTCCCACCACCCCCACCCCCCAGCAGTGCAGGGGCACCCTCCACCAGGCCCCCACTCATGTCTCCCATCACCCCCACCCCCAGCATCCAGGGGCACCCTCCACCAGGCCTCCACTCATGTCCCCCTGCACCCCCACACCCAGCAGTGCAGGGCACCCTCCACCAGGCTCCCACTCATGTCCAACTCATGTCTCCCATCACCCCCACCCCCAAGCAGTGCAGGGGCACCCTCCACCAGGCCCCCACTCATGTCCAACTCATGTCTCCCAGCGCCCCCACCCCCCAGCATCCAGGGGCACCCTCCACCAGGCCCCCACTCATGTCTCCCATCACCCCCACCCCCCAGCATCCAGGGGCACCCTCCACCAGGCCCCCACTCATGTCCCCCTGCACCCCCACACCCAGCAGTGCAGGGCACCCTCCACCAGGCCGCCACTCATGTCCAACTCATGCCTCCCAGCACCCCCACCCCCCAGCATCCAGGGGCACCCTCAACCAGGCCCCCACTCATGCCTCCCAGCACCCCCACCCCCCAGCATCCAGGGACACCCTACACCAGGCCCCACTCATGTCTCCCATCACCCCCACCCCCCAGCTGTGCAGGGGCACCCTCCACCAGGCCCCCACTCATGTCTCCCATCACCCCCACCCCCCAGCAGTGCAGGGGCACCCTCCACCAGGCCCCCACTCATGTCCCCCTGCACCCCCACCCCCCAGCATCCAGGGGCACCCTCAACCAGGCCCCCACTCATGTCTCCCATCACCCCCACCCCCCAGCAGTGCAGGGCACCTTCCAACAGGCCCCCACCCATGTCCAACTCATGTCTCCCATCACCCCCACCCCCCAGCAGTGCAGGGGCACCCTCCACCAGGCCCCCACTCATGTCTCCCATCACCCCCACCCCCCAGCAGTGCAGGGGCGCCCTCCACCAGGCCCCCACTCATGTCCCCCTGCACCCCCATCCCCCAGCAGTGCAGGGCACCCTCCACCAGGCCCCCATTCATGTCCAACTCATGTCTCCCATCACCCCCACCCCCCAAGCAGTGCAGGACACCCTCCACCAGGCCCCCACTCATGTCCAACTCATGTCTCCCAGCACCCCCACCCCCCAGCATCCAGGGGCACCCTCCACCAGGCCCCCACTCATGTCTCCCAGCACCCCCACCCGCCAGCATCGAGGGGCACCCCACCACCAGGCCCCCACTCATGTCCCCCTGTACCCCCACCCCCCAGCAGTGCAGGGCACCCTGCACCAGGCCCCCACTCATGTCTCCCATCACCCCCACCCCCCAGCAGTGCAGGGGCACCCTCCACCAGTCCCCCACTCATGTTTCCCATCACCCCCACCCCCCAGCAGTGCAGGGGCACCCTCCACCAGGCCCCCACTCATGTCCCCCTGCACCCCCACCCCCCAGCAGTGCAGGCCACCCTCCACCAGGCCCCCACTCATGTCCAACTCATGTCTCCCAGCACCCCCACCCCCCAGCATCCAGGGGCTCCCTCCACCAGGCCCCCACTCATGTCCAACTCATGTCTCCCATCACCCCCACCCCCCAGCAGTGCAGGGGCACCCTCCACCAGGCCCCCACTCATGTCCAACTCATGTCTCCCATCACCCCCACCCCCCAGCAGTGCAGGGCACCCTCCACCAGGCCCCCACTCATGTCCAACTCATGTCTCCGATCACCCCACCCCCCAGCAGTGCAGGGGCAACCTCCACCAGGCCCCCACTCATGTCTCCCATCACCCCCACCCCCCAGCAGTGCAGGGGCACCCTCCACCAGGCCCCCACTCATGTCCCCCTGCACCCCCACCCCCCAGCATCTAGGGGCACCCTCCACCAGTCCGCCACTCATGTCTCCCATCACTCCCACCCCCCAGCAGTGCAGGGCACCTTCCACCAGGCCCCCACTCATGTCCAACTCATGTCTCCCAGCGCCCCCACCCCCCAGCATCCAGGGGCACCCTCCACCAGGCCTCCACTCATGTCTCCCATCACCCCCACCCCCCAGCATTCAGGGGCACCCTCCATCAGGCCCCCATTCATGTCCCCCTGCACCCCCACACCCAGCAGTGCAGGGCACCCTCCACCAGGCCGCCACTCATGTCCAACTCATGCCTCCCAGCACCCCCACCCCCCAGCATCCAGGGGCACCCTCAACCAGGCCCCCACTCATGCCTCCCAGCACCCCCACCCCTCAGCATTCAGGGACACCCTCCACCAGGCCCCCACTCATGTCTCCCATCACCCCCACCCCCCAGCTGTGCAGGGGCACCCTCCACCAGGCCCCCACTCATGTCTCCCATCACCCCCACCCCCCAGCAGTGCAGGGGCACCCTCCACCAGGCCGCCACTCATGTCTCCCACCACCCCCACCCCCCAGCAGTGCAGGGGCACCCTCCACCAGGCCCCCACTCATGTCCCCCTGCACCCCCACCCCCCAGCATCCAGGGGCACCCTCCACCAGGCCCCCACTCATGTCTCCCATCACCCCCACCCCCCAGCAGTGCAGGGCACCTTCCAACAGGCCCCCACTCATGTCCAACTCATGTCTCCCATCACCCCCACCCCCCAGCAGTGCAGGGGCACCCTCTACCAGGCCCCCACTCATGTCTCCCATCACCCCCACCCCCCAGCAGTGCAGGGGCACCCTCCACCAGGCCCCCACTCATGTCCCCCTGCACCCCCACCCCCCAGCAGTGCAGGGCACCCTCCACCAGGCCCCCACTCATGTCCAACTCATATCTCCCAGCACCCCCACCCCCCAGCATCCAGGGGCACCCTCCACCAGGCCCCCACACATGTCTCCCAGCACCCCCACCCGCCAGCATCGAGGGGCACCCCACCACCAGGCCCCAACTCATGTCCCCCTGTACCCCCACCCCCCAGCAGTGCAGGGCACCCTGCACCAGGCCCCCACTCATGTCTCCCATCACCCCCACCCCCCAGCAGTGCAGGGGCACCCTCCACCAGTCCCCCACTCAAGTCTCCCATCACCCCCACCCCCCAGCAGTGCAGGGGCACCCTCCACCAGGCCCCCACTCATGTCCCCCTGCACCCCCACCCCCCAGCAGTGCAGGGCACCCTCCACCAGGCCCCCACTCATGTCCAACTCATGTCTCCCAGCACCCCCACCCCCCAGCATCCAGGGGCACCCTCCACCAGGCCCCCACTCATGTCCAACTCATGTCTCCCATCACCCCCACCCCCCAGCTGTGCAGGGGCACCCTCCACCAGGCCCCCACTCATGTCCAACACATGTCTCCCATCACCCCCACCCCCCAGCAGTGCAGGGCACCCTCCACCAGGCCCCCACTCATGTCCAACTCATGTCTCCCATCACCCCACCCCCCAGCAGTGCAGGGGCACCCTCCACCAGGCCCCCACTCATGTCTCCCATCACCCCCACCCCCCCAGCAGTGCAGGGGCACCCTCCACCAGGCCCCCACTCATGTCTCCCACCACCCCCACCCCCCAGCAGTGCAGGGGCACCCTCCACCAGGCCCCCACTCATGTCCCCCTGCACCCCCACCCCCCAGCATCTAGGGGCACCCTCCACCACTCCGCCACTCATGTCTCCCATCACTCCCACCCCCCAGCAGTGCAGGGCACCCTCCACCAGGCCCCCACTCATGTCCAACTCATGTCTCTCATCACCCCCACCCCCCAGCAGTGCAGGGGCATCCTCCACCAGGCCCCCACTCATGTCTCCCAGCACCCCCACCCCCCAGCATCCAGGGGCACCCTCCACCAGGCCCCCACTCATTCTCCCAGCACCCCCACCCCCCAGCATCCAGGGGCACCCTCCACCAGGCCCCCACTCATGTCTCCCATTACCCCCACCCCCCAGCATCCAGGGGCACCCTCCACCAGGCCCCCACTCATGTCCCCCTGCACTCCCACACCCAGCAGTGCAGGGCACCCTCCACCAGGCCCCCACTCATGTCCAACTCATGTCTCCCATCACCCCCACCCCCCAGCAGTGCAGGGCACCCTCCACCAGGCCCCCACTCATGTCCAACTCATGTCTCCCATCACCCCCACCCCCCAGCAGTGCAGGGAACCCTCCACCAGGCCCCCACTCATGTCCAACTCATGTCTCCCATCACCCCACCCCAAAGCAGTGCAGGGGCACCCTCCACCAGGCCCCCACTCATGTCTCCCATCACCCCCACCCCCCAGCAGTGCAGGGGCACCCTCCACCAGGCCCCCACTCATGTATCCCACCACCCCCACCCCCCAGCAGTGCAGGGGCACCCTCCACCAGGCCCCCACTCATGTCCCCTTGCACCCCCACCCCCCAGCATCTAGGGGCACCCTCCACCAGTCCGCCACTCATGTCTCCCATCACTCCCACCCCCCAGCAGTGCAGGGCACCCTCCACCAGGCCCCCACTCATGTCCAACTCATGTCTCTCATCACCCCCAACCCCCCAGCAGTGCAGGGGCATCCTCCACCAGGCCCCCACTCATGTCTCCCAGCACTCCCACCCCCCAGCATCCAGTGGCACCCTCCACCAGGCCCCCACTCATTCTCCCAGCACCCCCACCCCCCAGCATCCAGGGGCACCCTCCACCAGGCCCCCACTCATGTCTCCCATTACCCCCACCCCCCAGCATCCAGGGGCACCCTCCACCAGGCCCCCACTCATGTCCCCCTGCACTCCCACACCCAGCAGTGCAGGACACCCTCCACCAGGCCCCCACTCATGTCTAACTCATGTCTCCCATCACCCCCACCCCCCAGCAGTGCAGGGCACCCTCCACCAGGCCCCCACTCATGTCCAACTCATGTCTCCCAGCACCCCCACCCCCCAGCATCCAGGGGCACCCTCCACCAGGCCCCCACTCATGTGCCCCTTCACCCCCACACCCAGCAGTGCAGGGCACCCTCCACCAGGCCCCCACTCATGTCCAACTCATGTCTCCCAGCACCAACACCCTCAAGCATCCAGGGGCACCCTCAACCAGGCCCCCACTCATGTCTCCCAGCACCCCCACCCCCCAGCATCCAGGGGCACCCTCCACCAGGCCCCCACTCATGTCTCCCATCGCCCCCACCCCCAGCTGTGCAGGTGCACCCTCCACCAGGCCCCCACTCATGTCTCCCATCACCCCCACCCCCAGCAGTGCAGGGGCACCCTCCACCAGGCCCCCACTCATGTCCCCCTGCACCCCCACCCCCCAGCATCCAGGGGCACCCTCCACCAGGCCCCCACTCATGTCTCCCATCACCCCCTCCAGCAGTGCAGGGCACCTTCCAACAGGCCCCCACTCATGTCCAACTCATGTCTCCCATCACCCCCACCCCCCAGCAGTGCAGGGGCACCCTCCACCAGGCCCCCACTCATGTCTCCCATCACCCCCACCTCCCAGCAGTGCAGGGGCACCCTCCACCGGGCCCCCACTCATGTCCCCCTGCACCCCCACCCCCCAGCAGTGCAGGGCACCCTCCACCAGGCCCCCACTCATGTCCAACTCATGTCTCCCATCACCCCCACCCCCCAGCAGTGCAAGGCACCCTCCACCAGGCCCCCACTCATGTCCAACTCATGTCTCCCAGCACCCCCACCCCCAGCATCCAGGGGCACCCTCCACCAGGCCCCCACTCATGTCCAACTCATGTCTCCCATCACCCCCACCCCCCAGCAGTGCAGGGCACCCTCCACCAGGCCCCCACTCATGTCCAACTCATGTCTCCCATCACCCCCACCCCCCAGCAGTGCAGGGGCACCCTCCACCAGGCCCCCACTCATGTCTCCCATCACCACCACCCCCCAGCAGTGCAGGGGCACCCTCCACCAGGCCCCCACTCATGTCTCCCACCACCCCCATCCCCCAGCAGTGCAGGGGCACCCTCCACCAAGCCCCCACTCATGCCTCCCTGCACCCCCACCCCCAGCATCCAGGGGCACCCTCCACCAGGCCCCCACTCATGTCTCCCATCACCCCCACCCCCCAGCAGTGCAGGGTACCCTCCACCAGGCCCCCACTCATGTCCAACACATGTCTCCCATCACCCCCACCCCCAGCAGTGCAGGGGCACCCTCCACCAGGCCCCCACTCGTGTCTCCCACCACCCCCACCTCCCAGCAGTGCAGGGGCACCCTCCACCAGGCCCCCACTCATGTCCCCCTGCACCCCCACCCCCCAGCATCCAGGGGCACCCTCCACCAGGCCCCCACTCATGTCTCCCATCACCCCCAAACCCCAGCAGTGCAGGGGCACCCTCCACCAGGCCCCCACTCATGTCCCCCTGCACCCCCACCCCCCAGCATCCAGGGACACCCTCCACCAGGCCCCCACTCATGTCCCCCTGCACCCCCACCCCCCAGCAGTGCAGGGCACCCTCCACCAGGCCCCCACTCATGTCCAACACATGTCTCCCATCACCCCCACCCCCCAACAGTGCAGGGTACCCTCCACCAGGCCCCCACTCATGTCCAACACATGTCTCCCATCACCCCCACCCCCAGCAGTGCAGGGGCACCCTCCACAAGGCCCCCACTCGTGTCTCCCACCACCCCACCCCCCAGCAGTGCAGGGGCACCCTCCACCAGGCCCCCACTCATGTCTCCCATTACCCCCACCCCCCAGCATCCAGGGGCACCCTCCACCAGGCCCCCACTCATGTCCCCCTGCACTCCCACACCCAGCAGTGCAGGGCACCCTCCACCAGGCCCCCACTCATGTCCAACTCATGTCTCCCATCACCCCCACCCCCCAGCAGTGCAGGGCACCCTCCACCAGGCCCCCACTCATGTCCAACTCATGTCTCCCATCACCCCCACCCCCCAGCAGTGCAGGGCACCCTCCACCAGGCCCCCACTCATGTCCAACTCATGTCTCCCATCACCCCACCCCAAAGCAGTGCAGGGGCACCCTCCACTAGGCCCCCACTCATGTCTCCCATCACCCCCACCCCCCAGCAGTGCAGGGGCACCCTCCACCAGGCCCCCACTCATGTCTCCCACCACCCCCACCCCCCAGCAGTGTAGGGGCACCCTCCACCAGGCCTGCACTCATGTCCCCCTGCACCCCCACCCCCCAGCATCTAGGGGCACCCTCCACCAGTCCGCCACTCATGTCTCCCATCACTCCCACCCCCCAGCAGTGCAGGGCACCCTCCACCAGGCCCCCACTCATGTCCAACTCATGTCTCTCATCACCCCCAACCCCCCAGCAGTGCAGGGGCATCCTCCACCAGGCCCCCACTCATGTCACCCAGCACCCCCACCCCCCAGCATCCAGTGGCACCCTCCACCAGGCCCCCACTCATTCTCCCAGCACCCCCACCCCCCAGCATCCAGGGGCACCCTCCACCAGGCCCCCACTCATGTCTCCCATTACCCCCACCCCCCAGCATCCAGGGGCACCCTCCACCAGGCCCCCACTCATGTCCCCCTGCACTCCCACACCCAGCAGTGCAGGGCACCCTCCACCAGGCCCCCACTCATGTCCAACTCATGTCTCCCATCACCCCCACCCCCCAGCAGTGCAGGGCACCCTCCACCAGGCCCCCACTCATGTCCAGCTCATGTCTCCCAGCACCCCCACCCCCCAGCATCCAGGGGCACCCTCCACCAGGCCCCCACTCATGTGCCCCTTCACCCCCACACCCAGCAGTGCAGGGCACCCTCCACCAGGCCCCCACTCATGTCCAACTCATGTCTCCCAGCACCAACACCCTCAAGCATCCAGGGGCACCCTCAACCAGGCCCCCACTCATGTCTCCCAGCACCCCCACCCCCCAGCATCCAGGGGCACCCTCCACCAGGCCCCCACTCATGTCTCCCATCGCCCCCACCCCCAGCTGTGCAGGTGCACCCTCCACCAGGCCCCCACTCATGTCTCCCATCACCCCCACCCCCAGCATTGCAGGGGCACCCTCCACCAGGCCCCCACTCATGTCCCCCTGCACCCCCACCCCCCAGCATCCAGGGGCACCCTCCACCAGGCCCCCACTCATGTCTCCCATCACCCCCTCCAGCAGTGCAGGGCACCTTCCAACAGGCCCCCACTCATGTCCAACTCATGTCTCCCATCACCCCCACCCCCCAGCAGTGCAGGGGCACCCTCCACCAGGCCCCCACTCATGTCTCCCATCACCCCCACCTCCCAGCAGTGCAGGGGCACCCTCCACCGGGCCCCCACTCATGTCCCCCTGCACCCCCACCCCCCAGCAGTGCAGGGCACCCTCCACCAGGCCCCCACTCATGTCCAACTCATGTCTCCCATCACCCCCACCCCCCAGCAGTGCAAGGCACCCTCCACCAGGCCCCCACTCATGTCCAACTCATGTCTCCCATCACCCCCACCCCCAGCTGTGCAGGGGCACCCTCCACCAGGCCCCCACTCATGTCTCCCATCACCCCCACCCCCCAGCAGTGCAGGGGCACCCTCCACCAGGCCCCCACTCATGTCCCCCTGCACCCCCACCCCCCAGCATCCAGGGGCACCCTCCACCAGGCCCCCACTCATGTCTCCCATCACCCCCACCCCCCAGCAGTGCAGGGCACCTTCCAACAGGCCCCCACCCATGTCCAACTCATGTCTCCCATCACCCCCACCCCCCAGCAGTGCAGGGGCACCCTCCACCAGGCCCCCACTCATGTCTCCCATCACCCCCACCCCCCAGCAGTGCAGGGGCGCCCTCCACCAGGCCCCCACTCATGTCCCCCTGCACCCCCATCCCCCAGCAGTGCAGGGCACCCTCCACCAGGCCCCCATTCATGTCCAACTCATGTCTCCCATCACCCCCACCCCCCAAGCAGTGCAGGACACCCTCCACCAGGCCTCCACTCATGTCCAACTCATGTCTCCCAGCACCCCCACCCCCCAGCATCCAGGGGCACCCTCCACCAGGCCCCCACTCATGTCTCCCAGCACCCCCACCCGCCAGCATCGAGGGGCACCCCACCACCAGGCCCCCACTCATGTCCCCCTGTACCCCCACCCCCCAGCAGTGCAGGGCACCCTGCACCAGGCCCCCACTCATGTCTCCCATCACCCCCACCCCCCAGCAGTGCAGGGGCACCCTCCACCAGTCCCCCACTCATGTTTCCCATCACCCCCACCCCCCAGCAGTGCAGGGGCACCCTCCACCAGGCCCCCACTCATGTCCCCCTGCACCCCCACCCCCCAGCAGTGCAGGCCACCCTCCACCAGGCCCCCACTCATGTCCAACTCATGTCTCCCAGCACCCCCACCCCCCAGCATCCAGGGGCTCCCTCCACCAGGCCCCCACTCATGTCCAACTCATGTCTCCCATCACCCCCACCCCCCAGCAGTGCAGGGGCACCCTCCACCAGGCCCCCACTCATGTCCAACTCATGTCTCCCATCACCCCAACCCCCCAGCAGTGCAGGGCACCCTCCACCAGGCCCCCACTCATGTCCAACTCATGTCTCCCATCACCCCACCCCCCAGCAGTGCAGGGGCAACCTCCACCAGGCCCCCACTCATGTCTCCCATCACCCCCACCCCCCAGCAGTGCAGGGGCACCCTCCACCAGGCCCCCACTCATGTCCCCCTGCACCCCCACCCCCCAGCATCTAGGGGCACCCTCCACCAGTCGGCCACTCATGTCTCCCAGCACTCCCACCCCCCAGCAGTGCAGGGCACCTTCCACCAGGCCCCCACTCATGTCCAACTCATGTCTCCCAGCGCCCCCACCCCCCAGCATCCAGGGGCACCCTCCACCAGGCCCCCACTCATGTCTCCCATCACCCCCACCCCCCAGCATCCAGGGGCACCCTCCACCAGGCCCCCATTCATGTCCCCCTGCACCCCCACACCCAGCAGTGCAGGGCACCCTCAACCAGGCCGCCACTCATGTCCAACTCATGCCTCCCAGCACCCCCACCCCCCAGCATCCAGGGGCACCCTCAACCAGGCCCCCACTCATGCCTCCCAGCACCCCCACCCCTCAGCATTCAGGGACACCCTCCACCAGGCCCCCACTCATGTCTCCCATCACCCCCACCCCCCAGCTGTGCAGGGGCACCCTCCACCAGGCCCCCACTCATGTCTCCCATCACCCCCACCCCCCAGCAGTGCAGGGGCACCCTCCACCAGGCCCCCACTCATGTCTCCCACCACCCCCACCCCCCAGCAGTGCAGGGGCACCCTCCACCAGGCCCCCACTCATGTCCCCCTGCACCCCCACACCCCAGCATCCAGGGGCACCCTCCACCAGGCCCCCACTCATGTCTCCCATCACCCCCACCCCCCAGCAGTGCAGGGCACCTTCCAACAGGCCCCCACTCATGTCCAACTCATGTCTCCCATCACCCCCACCCCCCAGCAGTGCAGGGGCACCCTCTACCAGGCCCCCACTCATGTCTCCCATCACCCCCACCCCCCAGCAGTGCAGGGGCACCCTCCACCAGGCCCCCACTCATGTCCCCCTGCACCCCCACCCCCCAGCAGTGCAGGGCACCCTCCACCAGGCCCCCACTCATGTCCAACTCATATCTCCCAGCACCCCCACCCCCCAGCATCCAGGGGCACCCTCCACCAGGCCCCCACACATGTCTCCCAGCACCCCCACCCGCCAGCATCGAGGGGCACCCCACCACCAGGCCCCAACTCATGTCCCCCTGTACCCCCACCCCCCAGCAGTGCAGGGCACCCTGCACCAGGCCCCCACTCATGTCTCCCATCACCCCCACCCCCCAGCAGTGCAGGGGCACCCTCCACCAGTCCCCCACTCAAGTCTCCCATCACCCCCACCCCCCAGCAGTGCAGGGGCACCCTCCACCAGGCCCCCACTCATGTCCCCCTGCACCCCCACCCCCCAGCAGTGCAGGGCACCCTCCACCAGGCCCCCACTCATGTCCAACTCATGTCTCCCAGCACCCCCACCCCCCAGCATCCAGGGGCACCCTCCACCAGGCCCCCACTCATGTCCAACTCATGTCTCCCATCACCCCCACCCCCCAGCAGTGCAGGGGCACCCTCCACCAGGCCCCCACTCATGTCCAACTCATGTCTCCCATCACCCCCACCCCCCAGCAGTGCAGGGCACCCTCCACCAGGCCCCCACTCATGTCCAACTCATGTCTCCCATCACCCCACCCCCCAGCAGTGCAGGGGCACCCTCCACCAGGCCCCCACTCATGTCTCCCATCACCCCCACCCCCCAGCAGTGCAGGGGCACCCTCCACCAGGCCCCCACTCATGTCTCCCACCACCCCCACCCCCCAGCAGTGCAGGGGCACCCTCCACCAGGCCCCCACTCATGTCCCCCTGCACCCCCACCCCCCAGCATCTAGGGGCACCCTCCACCACTCCGCCACTCATGTCTCCCATCACTCCCACCCCCCAGCAGTGCAGGGCACCCTCCACCAGGCCCCCACTCATGTCCAACTCATGTCTCCCATCACCCCCACCCCCCAGCAGTGCAGGGGCATCCTCCACCAGGCCCCCACTCATGTCTCCCAGCACCCCCACCCCCCAGCATCCAGGGGCACCCTCCACCAGGCCCCCACTCATTCTCCCAGCACCCCCACCCCCCAGCATCCAGGGGCACCCTCCACCAGGCCCCCACTCATGTCTCCCATTACCCCCACCCCCCAGCATCCAGGGGCACCCTCCACCAGGCCCCCACTCATGTCCCCCTGCACTCCCACACCCAGCAGTGCAGGGCACCCTCCACCAGGCCCCCACTCATGTCCAACTCATGTCTCCCATCACCCCCACCCCCCAGCAGTGCAGGGCACCCTCCACCAGGCCCCCACTCATGTCCAACTCATGTCTCCCATCACCCCCACCCCCCAGCAGTGCAGGGAACCCTCCACCAGGCCCCCACTCATGTCCAACTCATGTCTCCCATCACCCCACCCCAAAGCAGTGCAGGGGCACCCTCCACCAGGCCCCCACTCATGTCTCCCATCACCCCCACCCCCCAGCAGTGCAGGGGCACCCTCCACCAGGCCCCCACTCATGTATCCCACCACCCCCACCCCCCAGCAGTGCAGGGGCACCCTCCACCAGGCCCCCACTCATGTCCCCCTGCACCCCCACCCCCCAGCATCTAGGGGCACCCTCCACCAGTCCGCCACTCATGTCTCCCATCAATCCCACCCCCCAGCAGTGCAGGGCACCCTCCACCAGGCCCCCACTCATGTCCAACTCATGTCTCTCATCACCCCCAACCCCCCAGCAGTGCAAGGGCATCCTCCACCAGGCCCCCACTCATGTCTCCCAGCACCCCCACCCCCCAGCATCCAGTGGCACCCTCCACCAGGCCCCCACTCATTCTCCCAGCACCCCCACCCCCCAGCATCCAGGGGCACCCTCCACCAGGCCCCCACTCATGTCTCCCATTACCCCCACCCCCCAGCATCCAGGGGCACCCTCCACCAGGCCCCCACTCATGTCCCCCTGCACTCCCACACCCAGCAGTGCAGGGCACCCTCCACCAGGCCCCCACTCATGTCCAACTCATGTCTCCCATCACCCCCGCCCCCCAGCAGTGCAGGGCACCCTCCACCAGGCCCCCACTCATGTCCAACTCATGTCTCCCAGCACCCCCACCCCCCAGCATCCAGGGGCACCCTCCACCAGGCCCCCACTCATGTGCCCCTTCACCCCCACACCCAGCAGTGCAGGGCACCCTCCACCAGGCCCCCACTCATGTCCAACTCATGTCTCCCAGCACCAACACCCTCAAGCATCCAGGGGCACCCTCAACCAGGCCCCCACTCATGTCTCCCAGCACCCCCACCCCCCAGCATCCAGGGGCACCCTCCACCAGGCCCCCACTCATGTCTCCCATCGCCCCCACCCCCAGCTGTGCAGGTGCACCCTCCACCAGGCCCCCACTCATGTCTCCCATCACCCCCACCCCCAGCAGTGCAGGGGCACCCTCCACCAGGCCCCCACTCATGTCCCCCTGCACCCCCACCCCCCAGCATCCAGGGGCACCCTCCACCAGGCCCCCACTCATGTCTCCCATCACCCCCTCCAGCAGTGCAGGGCACCTTCCAACAGGCCCCCACTCATGTCCAACTCATGTCTCCCATCACCCCCACCCCCCAGCAGTGCAGGGGCACCCTCCACCAGGCCCCCACTCATGTCTCCCATCACCCCCACCTCCCAGCAGTGCAGGGGCACCCTCCACCGGGCACCCACTCATGTCCCCCTGCACCCCCACCCCCCAGCAGTGCAGGGCACCCTCCACCAGGCCCCCACTCATGTCCAACTCATGTCTCCCATCACCCCCACCCCCCAGCAGTGCAAGGCACCCTCCACCAGGCCCCCACTCATGTCCAACTCATGTCTCCCAGCACCCCCACCCCCAGCATCCAGGGGCACCCTCCACCAGGCCCCCACTCATGTCCAACTCATGTCTCCCATCACCCCCACCCCCCAGCAGTGCAGGGCACCCTCCACCAGGCCCCCACTCATGTCCAACTCATGTCTCCCATCACCCCCACCCCCCAGCAGTGCAGGGGCACCCTCCACCAGGCCCCCACTCATGTCTCCCACCACCCCCACCCCCCAGCAGTGCAGGGGCACCCTCCACCAGGCCCCCACTCATGTCTCCCACCACCCCCATCCCCCAGCAGTGCAGGGGCACCCTCCACCAGGCCCCCACTCATGTCTCCCATCACCCCCAAACCCCAGCAGTGCAGGGGCACCCTCCACCAGGCCCCCACTCATGTCCCCCTGCACCCCCACCCCCCAGCATCCAGGGACACCCTCCACCAGGCCCCCACTCATGTCCCCCTGCACCCCCACCCCCCAGCAGTGCAGGGCACACTCCACCAGGCCCCCACTCATGTCCAACACATGTCTCCCATCACCCCCACCCCCCAGCAGTGCAGGGTACCCTCCACCAGGCCCCCACTCATGTCCAACACATGTCTCCCATCACCCCCACCCCCAGCAGTGCAGGGGCACCCTCCACCAGGCCCCCACTCGTGTCTCCCACCACCCCCACCCCCCAGCAGTGCAGGGGCACCCTCCACCAGGCCCCCACTCATGTCTCCCATTACCCCCACCCCCCAGCATCCAGGGGCACCCTCCACCAGGCCCCCACTCATGTCCCCCTGCACTCCCACACCCAGCAGTGCAGGGCACCCTCCACCAGGCCCCCACTCATGTCCAACTCATGTCTCCCATCACCCCCACCCCCCAGCAGTGCAGGGCACCCTCCACCAGGCCCCCACTCATGTCCAACTCATGTCTCCCATCACCCCCACCCCCCAGCAGTGCAGGGCACCCTCCACCAGGCCCCCACTCATGTCCAACTCATGTCTCCCATCACCCCACCCCAAAGCAGTGCAGGGGCACCCTCCACTAGGCCCCCACTCATGTCTCCCATCACCCCCACCCCCCAGCAGTGCAGGGGCACCCTCCACCAGGCCCCCACTCATGTCTCCCACCACCCCCACCCCCCAGCAGTGTAGGGGCACCCTCCACCAGGCCCGCACTCATGTCCCCCTGCACCCCCACCCCCCAGCATCTAGGGGCACCCTCCACCAGTCCGCCACTCATGTCTCCCATCACTCCCACCCCCCAGCAGTGCAGGGCACCCTCCACCAGGCCCCCACTCATGTCCAACTCATGTCTCTCATCACCCCCAACCCCCCAGCAGTGCAGGGGCATCCTCCACCAGGCCCCCACTCATGTCACCCAGCACCCCCACCCCCCAGCATCCAGTGGCACCCTCCACCAGGCCCCCACTCATTCTCCCAGCACCCCCACCCCCCAGCATCCAGGGGCACCCTCCACCAGGCCCCCACTCATGTCTCCCATTACCCCCACCCCCCAGCATCCAGGGGCACCCTCCACCAGGCCCCCACTCATGTCCCCCTGCACTCCCACACCCAGCAGTGCAGGGCACCCTCCACCAGGCCCCCACTCATGTCCAACTCATGTCTCCCATCACCCCCACCCCCCAGCAGTGCAGGGCACCCTCCACCAGGCCCCCACTCATGTCCAACTCATGTCTCCCAGCACCCCCACCCCCCAGCATCCAGGGGCACCCTCCACCAGGCCCCCACTCATGTGCCCCTTCACCCCCACACCCAGCAGTGCAGGGCACCCTCCACCAGGCCCCCACTCATGTCCAACTCATGTCTCCCAGCACCAACACCCTCAAGCATCCAGGGGCACCCTCAACCAGGCCCCCACTCATGTCTCCCAGCACCCCCACCCCCCAGCATCCAGGGGCACCCTCCACCAGGCCCCCACTCATGTCTCCCATCGCCCCCAGCTGTGCAGGTGCACCCTCCACCAGGCCCCCACTCATGTCTCCCATCACCCCCACCCCCAGCAGTGCAGGGGCACCCTCCACCAGGCCCCCACTCATGTCCCCCTGCACCCCCACCCCCCAGCATCCAGGGGCACCCTCCACCAGGCCCCCACTCATGTCTCCCATCACCCCCTCCAGCAGTGCAGGGCACCTTCCAACAGGCCCCCACTCATGTCCAACTCATGTCTCCCATCACCCCCACCCCCCAGCAGTGCAGGGGCACCCTCCACCAGGCCCCCACTCATGTCTCCCATCACCCCCACCTCCCAGCAGTGCAGGGGCACCCTCCACAGGGGCCCCACTCATGTCCCCCTGCACCCCCACCCCCCAGCAGTGCAGGGCACCCTCCACCAGGCCCCCACTCATGTCCAACTCATGTCTCCCATCACCCCCACCCCCCAGCAGTGCAAGGCACCCTCCACCAGGCCCCCACTCATGTCCAACTCATGTCTCCCAGCACCCCCACCCCCCAGCAGTGCAGGGGCACCCTCCACCGGGCCCCCACTCATGTCCCCCTGCACCCCCACCCCCCAGCAGTGCAGGGCACCCTCCACCAGGCCCCCACTCATGTCCAACTCATGTCTCCCATCACCCCCACCCCCCAGCAGTGCAAGGCACCCTCCACCAGGCCCCCACTCATGTCCAACTCATGTCTCCCAGCACCCCCACCCCCAGCATCCAGGGGCACCCTCCACCAGGCCCCCACTCATGTCCAACTCATGTCTCCCATCACCCCCACCCCCCAGCAGTGCAGGGCACCCTCCACCAGGCCCCCACTCATGTCCAACTCATGTCTCCCATCACCACCACCCCCCAGCAGTGCAGGGGCACCCTCCACCAGGCCCCCACTCATGTCTCCCACCACCCCCATCCCCCAGCAGTGCAGGGGCACCCTCCACCAAGCCCCCACTCATGCCTCCCTGCACCCCCACCCCCAGCATCCAGGGGCACCCTCCACCAGGCCCCCACTCATGTCTCCCATCACCCCCACCCCCCAGCAGTGCAGGGTACCCTCCACCAGGCCCCCACTCATGTCCAACACATGTCTCCCATCACCCCCACCCCCAGCAGTGCAGGGGCACCCTCCACCAGGCCCCCACTCGTGTCTCCCACCACCCCCACCCCCCAGCAGTGCAGGGGCACCCTCCACCAGGCCCCCACTCATGTCCCCCTGCACCCCCACCCCCCAGCATCCAGGGGCACCCTCCACCAGGCCCCCACTCATGTCTCCCATCACCCCCAAACCCCAGCAGTGCAGGGGCACCCTCCACCAGGCCCCCACTCATGTCCTCCTGCACCCCCACCCCCCAGCATCCAGGGACACCCTCCACCAGGCCCCCACTCATGTCCCCCTGCACCCCCACCCCCCAGCAGTGCAGGGCACCCTCCACCAGGCCCCCACTCATGTCCAACACATGTCTCCCATCACCCCCACCCCCCAGCAGTGCAGGACACCCTCCACCAGGCCCCCACTCATGTCCAACTCATGGCTCCCAGCACCCCCACCCGCCAGCATCCAGGGGCACCCTCCACCAGGCCCCCACTCATGTCTCCCAGCACCCCCACCACCCAGCAGTGCAGGGGCACCCTCCACCAGACCCCCACTCATGTGCCCCAGCCAACATGTCATCACAATCTAGATCCCTGGCCCTTATGGTCAGCCTCCAAATGCCAAACACCCACCCGAGTATTGCATCCACCCACTTAGAAATGGCAATAACATGATAGAACCCCAATTGCAAGTTTGGAAATGATCACATGTCCCTCACATACACCCAATGGGTGTCAGTGAATGTCAAAACCCATATCATGATATGCATGAAACCAATGAGATGATACTACACATTGAAGCTTGAAGAAAAAATATGTATTAAAAGCAATATAAATTGAATCAAAAATAAACAAACAATAATGGAAATTTAAAAAAAATAAACCAGCATGTCCGTGAAATAATGCAAAACCACAAATCATAATCCAAAGGAAAGGTGTCCAAAGTCACAGTCCACAAAAGTAAATCCAATGGAAAATTAAAATCGAAAACCATTGCTCCATGGGTAAATCATTAAAAAAAATGAAAATCCAAAAGTCAACTATATTCAGATAAACAATCCAGGGTCCATGATCCCAACAGAAGAAATGAAACCTATCTAATAACACTACCTAAAAAAAATAACTATATACAAAAATGTGGCCCATTGACCAAAAGGTCCAAAAAATATGCAAAACCAAAGGAAACCTAACACTAACTACAGAACTATTTACAAGGGCAGCGGGCTAGTCCGACGGCTCACTTCGGGAAGTTCAGGGCCAGTGCATCATCGAACTCCTGCTCAATGTCCCAGAGGCGGTCCTCCTCCATGGCCCGATGGTCCGCAGGGCCATCGACATGTTGACCCCCAACTCCCTGCGGATTGCCTCGAGGCACTCGGCCCTCCTCAGGGCCCTCCGCATGGAGTTCTCCGCCCTGACCATCGTGAGCCGTGCCTCTTCCGCCCGCTGCCGCTCCGCATCTATGGCGTGGCCCAACCGCTGCCACACGGAAGACACTTCCCGTCCTGGGTCCTCCTGCCCTCCGGCCGATGCCTGCCCCTCCGATGTCGAAGGCCCTGAGCCATCATGGCTCCCACCACGTTGCTGCTGCTGCTGTGCCTCTGCCCGTGCACTGCCTTCTGCTGCCTGCACATCCTCCGCTGGCTGGGGTGCAGTCGTTGATGTTGCCACCCCTGCTGGACGTCTGACTCCCGACTGTGGCAGGGATGCCTCCTCCACCAGCCTGGCCGCACCGTCAGAGGCAGCTCCACAGGGCACCCAGGTGACTAATGGGTGGGAAGATGGCACAGAGGATGGCGCATAGGGGGTTCAGTTGAGGAGGGGGTCTGAGCAAGCCCCATCAAACGGAGGAATCCGGCCTAGGTGACCTGTCCCAGTAGGCCGACGCGGTCAACGAGACATTCGAGATGACGTGCAGTCTCCTCATGAAAAGACTGCAGGTCACCTCGCATGGCCCGTTGACGCAACGCCACACCAGTCAGGACAGGCTCAACCCGGACCTGGATAGCCACGTCCACAGGCAGAGGAAGGCCAGTTGTCGTGAGCTCATCCCCTGCTTGAAAACGGGTCTGGACGTAGGCATCCCTGCTGGTGCAAGATGATGCAGTGACAGGATCAGGGACAGGATTGCACACAGGCACCTCTGTGGCGACCTGTGCTGCCTCCTGTCCCTGGTCCTGCACTGCACCACTAGCACCAGTGAAATCCCCACCTCCAGACCCCGTCTCTGTTGCTTGCACGGCCTCCTCCCCCACCAAACCCCCCACCAACCTGGATGACTCTGTGCCATCTTCCCCCGTCGGGCCCTGTGGGGTCCCAGCTGCCCCTTCTGCTGCCGAGGAGTCCAACTCCGACCTCCGCCTCTTGGACCTCCCCCCGGCAGCTGCGGCCTGGGACACGGCACCAGACTCCTCACTCCCCGACGAGATCACAACCTGGGAGGGGAGCCGGAACTTGCGTCTCCGGCTGGCGGTGCGATCCCCGCCGCTGTGCTCCACAGCACCTTCTCCGCCCTCTTCATCAGTTGACGCTGCAGACAGGGAGAAATAAAACACAGGCATCAGGGCACTGTACAATGGACACATACACACATGACAGTTGCACATGAGTGGCATTGGCAAACCTCAGACATGGCATCACAATTGGCAACACACATGTCATTTCAACTTGCACACATGAGCCATACCACAGCCATATCGCAACTGCCAGCACCATCCATGCACATACAACAGCATGAGCAGGCAAAGGTGAGCCAGACATCACATGCAACACAGGGAGTGCACTACACATGCACGCACACCACCACACTTGCATGCATGTGTACACCTCAGCCAACTGTCGCAGTGTTCAGATGGGCAACCATGTCACATCTGCCAATCAGGCTTCCACATCCCGCTGTCACATGCATCCATGTTGCATCACTGTTGCACCCTTGTCAAATACACACACATGCACATGTACACAGTGCTGATACATGCAGCTGAAAACAACATACATGCGTGACATCACGAACATGCCTACTTACATACACATTCATCCAAACATGTGTGCCCACACAACTGCATTTGGCATGCAAGCCTACACACACAAGCACCATCCATGTCTCACACATGACAGCCCTCGCATGTGTTAGCCTCACGGCCCTGTACACCCCCACCCATAATCGGCCCCATACAAACAGATGTGCAACCTGCACACTACTGGCACATCACCACACGCACAGCTTACAATCATGATGCATGTACACTTACCGCTCGACTCCAGACGGGTCGGCCTCTCAAGGACCTTTACGTGGAGCGCTGGGGATATGCGTTCCAGGACCCTCATCTGATCTTCCGACAAGTGGCCCCGGCGCCCCTTAGCATCCGCTGCCTTCAAGAGGCGCCGGGCCTTGTTGAGGGTCCTGGACCTGAAGTCCTCCCAGCGCTTCTTGACATGTTGGAAGTCGCAGACTGCCACCCCCTCCACGTTGATGGCAGTCACGATGTCCGTCCAGATCCGAGTCCGTCCTTCCTTGTCGGCGCGCACACTTCCGAAGCGGGCATCATACTGCCCCAGGACTTGCTCCACCAGGACACCAACTTCCCTGGCACTGAAGCTGGTGCCCCTCTGCCTCTCTGGTCGGGGGTTGTCAGTGGTGCCAGATGTTGCAGTGTCCGACATGACAACCCCAGAGGCAGGAGTGGGTGGGCAACTGGTTCCTGGGGCTGGACTGTGGAGCGATGGAATCCCAGTCGGGAGTCTTCGGTTCCAGCAGGGGTGGTCCCAGCAACAGCACCCCTGGCTGATGTGCAGGCAGCAAATAGCAGTGCACGTGGGCAGCAGGCAGTCAGGCAGCAGCAGATGGCAGGTGGGAGCGTGCTCGGGGCTCTGGAGGGCAGTAAATTGGCTTTCTGGGCAGGAGCGTAGTCTTCCGTGTGCTTACGCGTGGCCAGCTTGATACGGAGTGATTTGGCATGTGAAAATCCTGCACGTCTGCGTGTAATTCGAGGAAAGGCCCTTAGCGCGTAAGCGCGTCTGCATGCATACGAGATTTCATTGGCCCAAAGGCCCCCATGCGCAGCTATGACATCACGCGCATGGCCGTAGAGAATGGCGCGTGTAAAAAAAAGATACACGTCCGAGTGTCAAAGCGTGTAATTGGTGGAAATGGCCTCATCGCGTATGCGCGTCTGTGACGTGTGTATAAAAGGTACGTGTAGAACGCCATTTCCTTGTACGTACTTTTCGTGGAGAGCGAGTGGGTGAAATCTGTACTTCTTGTCGGTTCACACGCGATTTACTTCACGGCGTTTCAAGTTCGTACTCCCTGTTACCTCTGACAGCTTTTTCTCTTTTCCTCTTTTTCCTGGGCCTGTTTCCTCAAACAGCGTTCCCTTCTACTGTTGTCCTGTCTCCTCAGACAGCGTACAATTCTTCTTTTGGCGGGGGTGTTGCCAACGCGCACACGCGCATATTTTTAACGCTTTTGTTCCTGGCAGACGGTGAGTCGCGCACGTATTTAACATCTGTGCTTGCCCCGTGTGTCGCATACCCCCTCAGAGGTCATTCTAGGCTGCGTGTGACACGCATACGTTCATTCTTGTGTTTCTGGGTGCCACAGTGTAGTGCAGGTTTATTTTTCCACACACGTGGTCTAGGAGGGGTTGCGTGCACCTTACTTCCCTTTTTTGGGGTGCCTGTGAGTTGCGTGACCCGTCATCTTTCCCCAGGGGTGACATACAGCCTTGCTAGAGCACTAGGGTATGATTACCATCTGGTACCCAACCCCTTTGACCCCCAATTGCCCAGGACAATAGTTCACAGCGACTCCCATACGCACAATAACATCAGTGCCATGGCTGGGAGGCGAACAAGCCGTAAGGGTGGCAAAGGTGGCCGAGCCCCAAGTGGTGGCCGTGGTGGATCCGGTAGGGGACGTGGCCGTGACTTGCAGGGTGCCCCGAGCCCCCATGTGTGGAGGAGCAGTCAGGGACACCCATGCCCCCCCCCCCGGTTGAGGGTAACGTGGCTGACACCATCCATGCTCAGCCCTTGTTGGACCAGCCCACTGTGGAGCCAGACCTGGCACAGGGTGACTCCATGGCTGACTTCCAGGTCAGCAGGTCTAGGCCACGTGCGCCGGTGCACGTTGGTGTCATCAGGTCACGTGGATCAGGGGCAGCTAGGTCATCTGCTGCCCCGCGTAGGCAGGCTGGGGAGGCTGCAGGGGCAGCTGCGGCTCCATCCACCCCACCTCTCACACACCCAGCCAGGACAGTGTCGGTCCAAGTCCATCCTGCTGACATTCCCCCTGACACATCACACTTGAGCTAATGCCTGCACCAACTCCCATGCTGAGTGTGCAATCCCACACTCCTAGTACAGAGTCCACCGGGGCTCCTGCCCCTAGTGTCCAGAGCGGCATAGGACACTCAGGATCCCCACCACCTTCCAAGCGGCAGAGGAAGAGTGCTCGTCCAGTAGAGGCTGATGCCCCAGACACAGCTACACAGTCCGGCCCGTCAAGGAAGCCCAACTTCAATGAGGCCGAACTGAATGCACTTGTAGAGTATGTGTCCGCACATGACCGCGAAATGGTGATTGTTGCAGGATCCAAGACCACACCTGCACAACGTCAGGCACACTGGCAGACCATCGCGGACATCATAAGTGCCCTTGGAATCATGAGACGCACAGCTACTAAATGCTACAAGCGCTGGAATGACCTGAAGCGCAGGGCAAAGAATAAGCTGGCCTCAAGTCATGCCGCTACTCTAGTGACTGGAGGTGGGTCTCCAGCAGAGGACATAGAACTCACTCCACATGAGCAGGTTGCTGGGACCTACGTCACAGAGGAACAGATCCAAGGCGTGGGAGAACTGGCAGATTACGAGTCATTGTCTGGTGAGTGCACATGCATGTGTGTGTCATCCATGTGCATGGTGTGTGTGTGAGGGCTTCTGTTTGGGTGCCAGTTGAGGGTGTGTGTGCCTGAGTGGTTTGGGTCACCCATGTGCCTCATCCAATACATTCTGCACACCAGCATTTCGGTATAGCAGTATCCCTTCTGCCAACATTAGACATCCAGCCCAACACCACACCAGTTGCCCTTGAAGTGTCATCTTGCCACAACATTGTTGCTTATTTTCCTCTGTTTATTCAGGCAGATTGTTTGCATACCACCACTTTTACTAGGCATTTCTCAGTCCTATTGTCACATGTCTGACATGGCTATGGTACAGTGGACTGGCTTTGTTTCCTGGACATGATTTGTTTAGACATGTCCCTGTGCTATAGGACCATTTTGGACTGGCAGCTCCAGGTTAAACATTTGAACCATTTCAATGAAAAAATCAATTTCATGAGCAAACTAGACTGAATGAACAATTGGTGCCCTCCTCTCCCTCTTCACATTATGGCTAGGACATGCCATCTGTGTGATGGCATGTGTATTTGACCTGCCAATCACAGGCCAATGTGTGATGCCACTGCTAGGCAGCATGCAGCAAATGTGTTCATCTTCCATCTTGGTGTCATCAATGTGTGCCATCTGCCTCCCCTTCACACGCAGTGATGGTGCATGCATGGGAGGGTTTTAGTCATGTGGGACATGTGTCAATCAAGTACTGTTTCTGTAGCTTCTCAGCCCTAATTGTGTGCCATAGTGCTAATGCCTGTTTCCATTTGTTTTCTTTCATGTCTTTGCAGGGGATGACGCAATTGATACTGCTGTGGTTGTGGAGATGGTGCAGACCCAGGAGGGGTCTCAGGCCCGACCGACCACCAGTGAGGGACGTGGTGTGGTGGTGGGTGAGAACCCACAACTGCTGCAGGTCGTGCTCTCAAGGGGTGTCTCTGGCTGCACCTCCCCGAGCTGTATTCAGGTGTCGATTCGGATGATGAGACCTATGTGCCGTCGCAGGTGAGTGTTCCTGGGAGGGATTCTGTTCTGTCCGACCCACCTGCACCAGGGTTAGAACCCTCAATGGGGATGTCAGTGTTGGCAGGTACGCCTTTGGTGGTTACGGATGCAGGGTCACACTCTGCAACATCTGATCCTGTTCCTGGGCAAGCAGATCAGAGGGGGAATGTAGTCCTGCAGCCTCAGGCAGTGCCGGCACAGCAAGGCGCAGTTCGCCTTGCCCCAGACAGGTGTGGTGGCCGCCGACGTGGTGGCCGTACGCCACCTGGCAATACCGCATGGGAGCAATCCATATACGGTAGGGCAACCCAACAGGCTCAGGCCATGGATAGGATGGCCACTTCAATTGTCCCACCCGAAAGGCTGATGGAGCGACTACAGGAGGCAACAGACTCCATCTGCCAGTCACACAGGGAGGACATGTTGGCGTCCGACAGGGACAGGCGGGCGGCACTGGTGACTCTGCGGGAAGCCATTTCCATTGAGTCCCAGGGCCACAGGGAAGCCCTGAGGGTGGAACTCCTTCACCTCAGGACGACTCTTGTTGAGCTTGAGGCTTCAACAAACAGAAGGACAGAACAGCAGCTGGAGCGTCTCACACAAACGCTCTCAGCTGAGATGCAGGCAACTAGGGCGGAGGTCCGGGCATCCCGTGAGTTGTTGCATGGGGACCTACGCACAATTATCCTCCAGAACGAGACCTTCCACACCCGCATGCTTGCTGCCATGGAGGACCAGACTAGAGCTTTGCGTGGGCTGCCTCCCATAGTGCCACCACCTCCTGATGCAGCTGCAGAGGGTGAGGAGAGCGACAGCAGTGATTCTCTCACAATAGGGTAGCCGTGCAAGCCATGAGCCCATGGAGGTGTTTTTTTTCCGCAAGATCCACACAGGTGGGTTTTGGTGTGCACCCTGTCCTCGGACCTCCTGGGTGGCCTCCCCCACGTCCCCCGGGCCCATTAATGGCCATTTTTGATTTATTTATTATTTTTTTTTTGGGACAGTGTGTTGCCTTGTGTGGCTCCCGTGGCTGGGCACATGCAGGCTTGTCATGAATTTGGTTCAGATGCTTGGGTTTGTGTGACACACACCCCTCCTGCTTCCCGTTTCCATGGGCTTGCAAAGGGTGTGCCCAAGTGACATTGACGTACATGGTGACGTTGGACTCCCATTTGATGTGTGGGCAGTCTGTAGTCAATACTGTGTATACATTCATAGTGCATATTGTTGTTGTATTGTACACTGCATGGTGTATTGATATGTGCCTCTGCATCCATCTCATCCTCCTAATTTGCAGGTCCATTTCTCATGTCTTCACAAGGCGGTCTACCTTGGAACTGGAGTCCATGTTGTAAGCAGTGCACCTACACTCTTGCGTGGCGCTAACACTGTATACTTGGAAGTGTTCGAAGTGCTGGCATTATCAGGTAGTCAGGCTACCAATTTTTTAAGTCTGTAATGTCATGTTTAAGGTAGGTTGGAGGTTGTGTAGGTGATTGGTATTCTTGGTAAGTATTTGGTAATGTGTGTTGTAGGTCCTGCATTACTGTGAGCATTTCATGTGTGGCCAATTTCCATTAGGGACACTGTAGTTGATGACACTTGGGGCATGTTGTGGGGATTCATTTGTTTGCTCTCACATTGCATGACATGCCATGTTGTGTTGTGTGGCCGTGCCGGGGAGGGGTTGGGTGACATGGCACTGTTCTCATGTAGTATTTTGCAAGTGGGTATTCATTTCTGCAGCATGGAAGTGTGTCTTTTGATGACACTGCATTGGTGGTGTTTGTGTAGGTAGGGATGCACACATTGTGACACTTCCACATGAACAATCTCAGGCTGCTATGGTTCTGACATTTGACTGTCCCTTTGTTCGTCATAATTGTCAGGTCGAGTCATCATTGCTTATCAGATGGTATGTGCCAGGACTGTGTGCACTCCACAGGGGTGTGATTTCTATGTGAAGTAATTAGCCACCAGCTGCGTACGGGCTGCCTCACCCCGTGCCCTTTCCCCTCCCATGCGCAGCCGGCGTGCATGTGTTTGGGGATGTGGGGGCACCACCATGTCCACAGCCAGGCCCCGGCGTGTTGCAACATTGTGCAGGACACATGCTGCCACTATGATCCTGCACACTACTGGGGGCGTATATAACAGCTGCCCGCTAGAACGGTCAAGGGAGCGAAAGAGTGACTTGAGCACTCCGAATGTGCGCTCCACTATGCCCCGGGTTGCAATATGGGCTGTGTTGTATCTTACCTCGGGAGGCGTGATGGGGTTCCGAATTGGCGTCATCATGTGGGTGCTCAGAGGGTAGGCACTGTCCCCTGGTGAGGAGGTGATGGGTATCATTAGTGGGGTAGTGACATAACTCTGCATCTGACATGCATGCATGTGCAGTGGCATTCATACTCACCAAGCAGCCATGTATCGCCATGCCGCCCAGCTTCTAGGTCCCAGCTTAGGGTAGACATTTGGTAAATGAAGCTGTCGTGGGTGAACCCTGGATAGTTGGCATATACTGAGGTGATGATTCCCTTGGCATTACATACTACCTGCACGTTGATGGAATGCCAGTGCTTGCGGTTCCTATAGATGTGCTCAGATACTCTGGGGGGACGTAGTGCCACATGGGTGCAGTCAATGGCACCTAGCACTTTGGGGAATTGTGAGACACCGTAGAAATCCAGGGCGGCAGCCTGCCTTTCTGCAGGTGTCCTGGGCAGGTACATGTGCCTGCGGACTGATGGGCGTGCAGTGATGATGTTCAAGACCTGGTGTAGGCAGCGTGACTGCGTGGCCTGTGACACCCCACCCACTATGGCATTTGTCCGCTGAAATGATCCAGTGGCCAAGAAGTGCAGTACATTAAGGACCTCCTCCAGGGGGCTGAGCGCTTGGGAGCACAGGGTGGGTGATGTGAGGTCATCCTCCCACTCACTGACCAGGTCCAGTATTATGTGTGGTGGAAACCTGTACCTCCCATACACCTGGTCATCAGGCATCCCAAAAAGGCTGGTTCTGGGAGTGAAAATTCGGGCCCTCACTATCCTCCCCCTCCTCCTTTGGTAACCCACGGCCACTGCTGCTAGGAACGGTATATTCATCCTGGCGTCTGAGCTTGTTTGTTGCTTGCGCGCACTTTTATGCTGCGCGGGTCGACGTACGCCTGCTTCATGCTGGCGTACGTGTTTCAGGATTGGACCATTTATTTTTCGGCGCGTTGTAGGCGACCGTGTGAATCTTCCCGCCCACCCCAGGAATACACGTAACACGCTCTCCCAGGCCCAGTCACAAGTAAATATTCCCGCCCACCCCTGGAATACACGTACCCCACTCTCACAGGCCCAGTCGCGTGTGGAAGTTCACACGCACACCGAAATACACATACCCTGCAAAATCGCGTGTGAAACTTCACACGCACCCCGAAATACACGTACCCAGGGCAATCGCGTGTGGAACTTCCAGCGAACCCCGTAATACACGTAGCCTGCTGGTATCGCGTGGGACACTACCCGCGCACCTCAGGAATACACGTACCCAGGCAAATCGCACGGCTGGGGGGTGGGGGTGATGGGAGACATGAGTGGGGGCCTGGTGGAGGGTGCCCCTGGATGCTGGGGGGTGGGGGTGCAGGGGGACATGAGTGGGGGCCTGGTGGAGGGTGCCCTTAGATGCTGGGGGGTGGGGGTGATGGGAGACATGAGTTGGACATGAGTGGGGGCCTGGTGGAGGGTGCCCCTGCACTGCTGGGGGGTGAGGGTGATGGGAGACATGAGTGGGGGCCTGGTGAAGGGGTGCCCCTAGATGCTGGGGGGGGTGATGGGAGGCATGAGTGGGGGCCGGGTGGAGGGTGCCCCTGGATGCTGGGGGGTGGGGGTGATGGGAGACATGAGTGGGGGCCTGGTGGAGGCTGCCCCTGCACTGCTGGGGGGTGGGGGTGGTGGGAGACATGAGTGGGGGCCTGGTGGAGCGTGCCCCTGCACTGCTGGCGGGTGGGGGTGGTGACCGACATGAGTGGGGGCCTGGTGGAGGGTGCCCCTGGATGCTGGGGGGTGGGGGTGCTGGGAGACATGAGTGGGGGCCTAGTGGAGGGTGCCCTTGCACTGCTGGGCGGTGGGGGTGGTGGGAGACATGAGTGGGGGCCTGGTGGAGGGTGCCCCTGGATGCTGGGGGGTGGGGGTGCTGGGACACATGAGTGGGGGCCTAGTGTAGGGTGCCCCTGGATGCTGGGGAGTGGGGGTGCTGGGAGACATGAGTGGGGGCCTGGTGGAGGTTGCCCCACAGTGCTGGGGGGTGGGGGTGCTGGGAGACATGAGTGGGGGCCTGGTGGAGGGTGCCCCTGGATGCTGGGGTGTGGGGGTGCTGGGAGACATGAGTGGGGGCCTGGTGGAGGGTGCCCTGCACTGCTGGGGGGTGGGGGTGCTGGGAGACATGAGTTGGATATGAGTGGGGGCCTGGTGGAGGGTGCCCCTGGGGGCTGGCGGTGCAGGGGGACATGCGTTGGTGGGCAGTAGTGGAAGGTGACATGTGGGTTGGCTGGGGGGCATGGGCATCGTGGATGGGCTGCCTGCGGGACATGTGCAGGGTAGGCCCCTGTGGTGTGGGCCGCCTGCAGGGGCCGTGGAGGGTGTAGAGGGTACACCTGGGAGGACCCACACGTGCAATTCACGTGTGGTGCTCCCCGCGCACCCCTGGAATACATGTACCCTGATGGAATCACGTGTGATACTTCCTGCACACCCCTGTAATACACGTACCCTGCTGCTTTTGCGTGTGATACTTCCCGCGCACCCCTGGAATACACGTACCCTGATGGAATCGCGTGTGATACTTCCTGCGCACCTCTGAAATACACGTACCCTGCTGCTTTTGCGTGTGATACTTCCCGCGCACCCCTGGAATACACGTACCCTGCTGCTATTGCCTGTGATACTTCCCCCACACCCCTGGAATACACGTACCCTGATGGAATTGCGTGTGATACTTCCCGCGCACCCCTGAAATGCACGTACCCTGCTGTTTTTGCATGTGATACTTCCCGCGCACCCCTGAAATACACGTGCCCTGATGGAATCGCGTGTGTTACTTCCCACGCACCCTTGATGTACACGTACCCAGGACAATCGCGTATGAAACTTCCCGCGAACCACTGAAATACACGTTCCCCGCTTGGCGTTTGCTGTTTGGCAGCCCTGTGAACTGGTCCAGGGTTAGCGCAGCCCTTTGCGATGATTTGGGAATTTTGAAGGCTTTTCCTTGTGCGAGGGCGTTCTTGGGGGCGTAACTGGCGCTGCTGCAGGGTCGCTGCGCCACTCTGCGCCACGGCTGGTTTCCGAGGCTAAAATCCATGAATACGCTGTGCGATGAAAAGGATTTTTTCACACGCGGCTGGCGCAGTGTATCGCACGGGGACACTGTGCGCCAGCCGCGTGCACCACTTTTGTGCAAATTTCTATGAATTACCCTCTTAGTTTTTCCGTTTTTTAGTTACAAACTATATAGTTAGGAGCAGCATCCAATTGTGTTTTTTTGCTCTGAGGCTGCACCGAGCTGAATTAAAAAATAATAAAAAGTACAGACACTGTAGTATATGCGCTCCAAATAGAGTTTATTCTTGTTGATAATTTCATTAGTTTTGATCCGATTTACTTAATTATTTTGATCATTGTTTTATATTATAACCTAATAGAAAAAGCAAACATATTGGCCATTGCAAAGTTACAAAGATAGAGGGCCTGATTCATGGAAGTGTTTTATGATGGCGCAATCCCATAGGAAACCGTTCCACGAATCAGGCCCAGAGTGTCTAAACACAATTATTGTTTTTTTTTTTTTTTACAGAATATCACAATATTGACTTTTTACCCTCCTGAGAAACCATTGTTAGCAATGGGGAAACACGTGTCGGGGTCAACCATTTTTTGCAACAATGATCACAATAATTAAGTACATCTGATAAAAACTAAAGAAATTATCAACAAGAATAAACTCTATTTGGAGCGCATATACTACAGTGGCTCTCCCTTCAGTAAACATGGCTTGGTCTTCAATGATGAGGCAGACTTTGCCCCAAAACTAAAACGGGTATTAAATTAGAGCGAAATCATCTCTGGCATCAAGATTAGTCTCTGTGATATCACTTGGAAATGAGGCAGGTCAATGATGCCCTCTATTTTTGCAATGATATAGAGCCTGTTCTTAAGCCTCAATGGTACGGGGGCGCGTCCATGTCTGCAGCAGGATTGATTACTCAGAGATCAACAGCGCTGCCGCACCAATGAGGAGTAAGCAGACTATTTAACAGTCATTCCAAAAGGGGAGTGGACATGAGGTACATTGAAATGCTAGAAGCAAAGGAGAAAACACTAAGAATAAGGCACTTGAACTTGAATATCTTATAGGGTGATGGTGAGTGGCGGCTATTTGACTTCGTTAAACGAGCACTCACGTCCTAGAAAAATAGAGGGAAGGAAGACACTACATCTAACCAAACTCCCTGCAGGGAACAGAGTCTCGGGCCACAACTTCCAAAGTACACTGGAGAATCTCTTCACCCGCACTTAGATGGTGGGTAACTCCCACTTGTGATCTGATGCATACATAAACATGCGTCCATAAAAAACACAGGGCTATTATAAAGCAGGAGCACTGCAGAGTGCCCAAACAAAATCCAGACCCTGCAGCAACTCACTGTGAACCAGGAAGTCCAAGGCTTAGGTCCAACTTTGTCTGTACCAAAGGTAGGTCCTTAAAAAGCCTGCAAATGCAACTGCTAAATCAAATCTTGTGTAGGGCACACACACTTTGCATCAGGAAGAAACGTAGAACGCCCCCTCTATGCACCCCAAAAGCACTATCTAGACAAAACCACAGTACTGCAGCACTGAAATCTTTTGGAGAAAGGCTGCCGGCATCTTTTGAAGAGCAGATACTGAAAACGGGACAGTCCATCCGAGTGGAGCCGATCTCTGCAAATCTTGACACACTTAAATTAGATCAAATAACACCCTACAAGAAACATCTCACTATGCCGACAACACATGTCAAGGAACTGGTACCAATTGAGTACACTGCTCTGCTAGACCATGCAGAGCCTCTGGCACTCATTTCCATTCCATATCAGAAAGCACTCTTTCCAGATGTGCCGCCCCTGCATCTCACAATTCAGCCACTCATGGACCATGTTCTCTGTGTCCCAGTAAAAAGAACCCATGCTGCCTGAAACTGACATCACTACTGCCCTGTAATCTGTTATGCTGCTTGAGTCATCAATGAGCAGAATTCCAGCTGCCACTGCAGCACTTAATTAATGCTGTGACAAACTTTTCAAATTCCTTTCTTGTAAAATAGCTTTCTGTGAGACTTTGCAAGAAACAGGCTATGGCTATATACCGAATAAAGGGATTATGAACCAGATCAGGAGGTTTAGCAAAGGCAACAAAAACACTCCCTCCAAACAGGTCTGTTTTCAACTACCATCGTGACTACCAACAACTACATCAAGTACAGAAGAAGAGGAAGGAGAGCGGGCAAACAGTACAATAGACCACGGTCGCGCAACAGACACAAACAAACGCATGACAAGGGTGAGCCTCAAAACTGTGACCAACAGACAAGTATGAACAACTTGGTGGTTAACTTATTCAAAATGACTCTTACCAGTGAAGAATGTAGTGTCCTTAATAGAGGGCTTTCATTTGCACCGACGACTTCATTAGATCCTATTGATCTCCAAATAGATCTGTTCAAATGTATTCATAAATTGAAATTAAAGAAGTGTTTAGCCTTGCAAGTTACCTCAGTCGAGGCATTGACCGCAAACATTGAACCAAGTCTATTGACCATAACAGACATTGGGCCTCATTACACGGAAGGCGGTGATCCAGGGCGCTATTAGCGCCATGGCTCATGCCGGTAAAATACCGGCACCGCCTTGGCGGAAAGGGGATTTACCGCCCCATTCCAAGGTTGGAGGGGCGGTAAATCCCCTTTCCGCCATTGCCCTTCCCCATTCCCATTTCTGCCCCATAGGGCTCTATGGGAATGGGGAAGGCGCTAATTACGGCACCGCAATTTTGCGGTGCCGTAATTAGCTCCGAGGTCCCTTAGCAGGTTGGATATTAACGCCTGCAAGAAGCAGGCGTTAAATCCTCCAACCCGCAAAGGGACCTCGTAGTACGGCGGTAAGGGTTAACGGTCACCGTTGCCATTAACGGTGACCGTTAACCCTTACCACCGTCCGTGTAATGAGGCCCATTGAAAACACTCTATTGCTAAGATCTCTCGATGAGGGTGAAGATTTTGAGATGAGAAATTTACTACATGAATTAAGAATTCTACCAAGTAATATCAAGCTTCTGGAACTCAAATCCAAATCCAAATGTGTACCACAATTGGCGCAAGATAACATCATAGACACATTTTGGAGAGCGGTGATAAATGACTTGAACAATGAACGTTCGAACTTCAAAAGAGATTACATTCAGGGCCTCATTACACGGTAGGCGGTGAGCCATGGCGCTATTAGCGCCATGGTTCATGCCGGTAAAATACCGGCACCGCCTTGGCGGGAAGGGGATTTACCGCCCCATTCCAAGGTTGGAGGGGCGGTAAATCCCCCTTCCACCATTGCCCTTCCCCATTCCCATTTCTGCCCCATAGGGCTCTATGGGAATGGGGAAGGCGCTAATTACGGCACCGCAATTTTGCGGTGCCGTAATTAGCTCTGAGGTCCCTTAGCGGGTTGGATTTTAACGCCTGCAAAAAGCAGGCGTTAAATCCCCCAACCCGCAAAGGGACCTCATAGTAAGGCGGTAAGGATTTACCGGTACCGGTATTTTACCGTTACCGGTAAATCCCTACCGCCATCCGTGTAATGAGGCCCTAAGTCATCTAAAGGAGGCAATCTCTCCCGACTGGAGAAAGGCACTCCGTGCTTTGAAGAACGAAACTCCAATAGTCATTAACGAGGCAGATAAGGGGGGTGGGTAACATTCTTATAATATACAGAGAGAATTATAGTTTTCTGGCAATGCAACATCTCAATACCACCGGATGATACACAGTACTACAAGAAAATCCAAAGAAGGAGGTGGTGAATCATTTATCAGAATTGATTACCAAATGGCATTGGCAGGGCCTGGTAACTGATGCTGAGAAAATGTTTTTGTTCATAAAGGATCCAACTCTCTCATTCCTTCTCTGTCCTGGCTGCCTCTCTCCTTCCTTTGCTGTACTGGCTGCCTCTCTCCTTCCTACTCTGTACTGGCTGCCTCTCTTCCTCTTTCTCTGTCCTGGCTGCCTCTCTGCTTCCTTCGCTGTACTGGCTGCCTCTCTCCTTCCTACTCTGTACTGGCTGCCTCTCACCTTCCTACTCTGTACTGGCTGCCTCTCTTCCTCCTTCTCCGTCCTGGCTGCCTCTCTGCTTCCTTCGCTGTACTGGCTGCCTCTCTCCTTCCTACTCTGTACTGGCTGCCTCTCACCTTCCTTCTATGTACTGGCTACCTCTCTCATTCCTTCTCTGTACTGGCTGCCTCTCACCTTCCTTCTCTGTCCTGGCTGCCTCTCTCCTTCCTTTGCTGTACTGGCTGCCTCTCTCCTTCCTACTCTGTACTGGCTGCCTCTCATCCTCCTTCTCTGTCCTGGCTGCCTCTCTGCTTCCTTTGCTGTACTGGCTGCCTCTCTCCTTCCTACTCTGTACTGGCTGCCTCTCACCTTCCTTCTATGTACTGGCTGCCTCTCTCCTTCCTTCTCTGTACTGGCTGCCTCTCTTCCTCCTTCTCTGTACTGGCTGCCTCTCTCCTTCCTACTCTGTACTGGCTGCCTATCTTCTTTCTTCTCTGTCCTGGCTGCCTCTCTCCTTCCTTTGCTGTACTGGCTGCCTCTCTCCTTCCTACTCTGTACTGGCTGCCTATCTTCTTTCTTCTCTGTCCTGGCTGCCTCTCTCCTTCCTTTGCTGTACTGGCTGCCTCTCTCCTTCCTACTCTGTACTGGCTGCCTCTCTTCCTCCTTCTCTGTCCTGGCTGCCTCTCTCCTTCCTTTGCTGTACTGGCTGCCTCTCTCCTTCCTACTCTGTACTGGCTGCCTCTCTTCCTCCTTCTCTGTCCTGGCTGCCTCTCTCCTTCCTTTGCTGTACTGGCTGCCTCTCTCCTTCCTACTCTGTACTGGCTGCCTCTCTTCCTCCTTCTCTGTACTGGCTGCCTCTCTCCTTCATTCCTGTGTCTGGCTATCTCTCCTCCTTTTCTGTTTGGCATTTATCTCTCTGTTTCCAATGAGCAAGCGCTCCTCTGCAGGATGTGGTACTGATAAAAGCTATGGCCAGCTTTGCCTGGCATGATTATAGAGAGAACCAATAATATTATTGTCCCAGGTACAACCAACATCCATAGACTATTAACCAGAATTTGCGCCCCATCACGAATTGGGCGGTATCCCGGCGATAAATCTGCTGGGATACTGCCCAATGCAATTAGCATTGCCGCAACCTTGTCTGGCGCTATTAGCACCAGATCCAAAGTTGCGGTACAACGGTAAATCCCCATTCATTTTGAGTCAATAGGATTCTATAGGGCATTTTCATCAACAATTACCACAGCGCTAATTGTGCCGCAAGCAGCTCGAAGCTGGAGATGAATGCTCCAAGATCCTCTCAAACTCGTTATTGGGTGCCACATTTCTACAGCTCCGCCCAACCCGTGATGAGGCCCAAAGCAAGCTCTTTAAAATGGTCACTATCACCCCAATTTCTAAACAAGCCCAATGCAAGCACAGCAAACTACTAGAATATGTGAAATCTATCAAACGAGCTGATGTTTACTGCCACCATGGAAGGGAGATAATAATGCTTGTGTGCATGGATCATTTACTATTCACACCGCCCAGAGCCTGAGGGTGCTCTAAGGCATATTGTGTTGCATTAATTTTGTTAGTTATATAACTCCCTTTCCACATTTATATGTCCTCAATGCGCTTTGTGGTTGGAACTCCCTCAGTGACCACAGTCCATGTGTAGGAGGTTCTAAGAGTTTCAATGAAAAGATGCTTGTGTGCATTCTTACCAGGTTAGGATCTAGGTGAGCTGGCTAGGCTCCAGTAAGCAGCCCAGAGGGTTCCATGTGTTAATATCGCGGCAAAAATTGCAGTGGTTACAAAATATTGCGGCCAAAATGCTGTGGTTTTGCCACCGCAATCCATGTAAAGGATGAGTGGGACACCCCCACAACCCCCGGACCCATTATACCATTTAAGGGGAGCGGGGGACACCCCCGCAACCCCTGCTCCCCTTAAATGGTATAACGGGGTTCACCTTTACCGGGTCAAACCATAACATTTTTTCAGCTATTTTTTTGTATAGGCAACATTTTTTTGCCGCGATTTTATCACTGCATACCGCCCAGAGGTCAGGCACGTGGGTGGGCTCTGTTGGTGGTTTAGGATAGAATGCTAGTGCTGAAGATTCAATGTGTGCCCAGCTAGGCTGAATTTATGTAGTTGGTTGTCGCTGTATACTAATAGCAGAGGTGTTGAGGTACGTTAGGGGTTTCACAGTGGACGGCTATGTGTGCTGCTAGACCGGAATAGCTTAACTAGGGTGCATGGACGGATGGCCGTGCCTGTGGCCTGTTTCCACATTCATGGTGTAAGGTATACCTACTGTATGCTTGGATGGAGTTTGACTGCAGTGTTCTTTTTCTTGGTCCAATGCGATTGGCTAGTCTCACTATTTGTGGTCTCCCTGCAACAAAAGTCTGAGCAGAGGGAGAGGGTCCTGTAGGGAAGAGGCTGTGGGAAATGAGTGGAAGACGATAGTTTGTTACGCTGTGCCTCTGCGCAGGTTGCTGGCATCCATGGGGTATTGGTGGGTAGGAGTGTTTTTGTGTTTCGGGAGGATGATACTTTGTCACGTTATGCCGTTGTGGACGCTGCCAGCATCCGGGTGGTATTGATGGATAGGAGTATTGTTGTGTTTGGGTCAACATTTCTGTGCGCCTGTTGAGAGTGTAGAGTGGGGGAGGGTTTCAAGACTAGCGAGGGAAAAGCCATGTTTTTAGGGCCTTTCTGAATGCCAGGTGATTGTCAATATTGCAAATTTGCAGGTGTAGGGAATTCTAGATGATCAGCGCTTGGACAGAGAAAGGGGATCCGCCCAGTCTGGAGGAGTTGTAATGAGGGACCACTAGGAGAGATGCTGTGTGAGATCTGAGAGTCCTTGAGGGGCGGTAGCGAGTGATTTCGTCTTGAAGGAAATGCAGGTTGGTGTTGTGGATGGCCCGGTGGGTGATGCACATTAGTTTAAAGGTAGTGTGTCAACCAATAGGGAGCCAATGGAAGACTCTTAGTGTAGGGCTGATGTGTTCTCTGGGTGATAACTTAATGAGCAGGCGGGCTGCAGAGTTTTGGATTCTTTGCAGTTCGCTTAGCTGAAACGCTGGTGTGCTTGGGTAAAGGCAGGTTGTGTAGTCTAAGCGGGAGAGGATGATGGCGATGATGGTGGAAAAATTATGAGGATAGGTGAGGTAGGGGAAGATATTCCTGAGGATGCATAGATGGAAGAAACAGGTTCTGGATACAGAGTTGATGAGTTGGGAGTTGGATAAATCTGTGTCCAATGTGCATCCAAGGCATTTCACTGAGGTGGAGTTTTCCGGTGCTGGCCTAGGGATTGCAGCCAGGGAATAGGTTGGGGGAGGAGCAATGTTTTCACACAGACTGGGATTTCCAGGATTGAGGATGAGGTGGTAGTCGTCATCCAGTAGTCAATATCCGAGATACATGATGACAGATCTGGATGGTTGGAGCCTGGCGATTTTGGGATTTTAAGGATGATCAGGGTGTCGACGGCATAGTTGTAACAGGTGAGACTGTGGAACTGGATGAGTGTGGGCAGAGGGTTTAGATAGATGTTGAGGGAGCAGGGGAGCTATGGATGCTCCTTGTCGGACCCGTTTTGTTACTGGTCGTGGGGTCGAGGTGAGCGGGTGGAGGAGCATGATTTGTAAGCGATTAGAGATGAAAAAGGAAATCCAAGAGGGGGCTTTGTCTTTGAATCCTAATGATTGTAGTCTGTCTAGGAGGAGGGTGTGATTGATGGTATTGAAGGCCGCAGAGAGGCCCAGAAGGATGAGTATAGCGCATCCTTCTGCATCAGCTGTTCTTTTTTTCGGTCGTCCTTTACGGACACTAGGGAGGATTCTGTTCCTCTGAGCGATCTGAAGACATATTGCGCAGGATCCAGGAGGTTGCTGGTTTGATGTAGGAAAAGTTCCCGATGTTAGGGAATGGTTGTGGATTGAGTGTACAATACTGCCTGCACATGTTGAGCAGGAGTCAAGTCGAGGGTACACGTGGGGGGACGGAGTCCCCCCACTTTATTTAGAGCGTGGACTCAGTCTCCCCCAGCTAAAAGAGAAACATTGGATATCCTCTTTGAATTTATGAATTAAAGCAGACCTTGGGGATCAAGTCGTCAGGTTTGTAGGCCGGACACTTCACCACTGCACTATATAACCTGATCAAAAATAACAACCCACTAAAGGTAAAATATCCCATTCCTGTACTGCAAATCCCAGGGAAAACATTTGTATTGGTTCTTGGAGTTTATAACATGCACACATTTTAATGTTTTCAAAAACAGTATTAGAAGAAAATATCCTGTCTTGGTTTTGTGTGTGTGTTGATTTTATGAAAGGCAAATGACATTCGTCCTGCTCATTATGGGTGGTTATGCAAAGCCAATTTAATGAAATGTGCATATTCCACCTTGATATGCTATTTCCTGGCTACATCACATCCCATTGCGTTTGTTGTTGAGTCCCCCCACTTACATTTTTAGGACTTGACCCTTGATGTTGAGGCTAGGATGGGGGCGGGCAGGGTTTCTCAGGGGAGCCTGATGGGCGGCTTTGTGTAGGGAGCGAGAGGAACAACTGGTGTGAGATGGGAGAGAAAGAGGTAAAGGTTTGTATTACACAGACTTTGAAAGCTATGATGGTGGTGGACAAGGAGTCCACATGTTGCAGCTGTGGGACTTTGGAGGGCAGACATTTACACATGTGGTGGCAGTGGGGTATGGTGAGGTTGTATTAGGAACCAGTGATGGAGACTCTGGGCAGGATATCAGGGACGGTTATACATTTTAGAATTTAGCACCGCTTACTGGGGTTGTGGCCCGCCGGGAAAATGGTGTCTGCAGCGGGGAAGCTTTGTGCTTTAGGATTTGTTCTGGCTAAGAGATGTATCCGGAACTCAAGAGGCTCAGAATGACCACCGAAAGCTGTTCTACCAGTAGAAACCTAATAACTCCCTGTTGACTTTGGCAGCCTATAAAGGTGCTGCCAAAGCACTTAAATCAGCCATTGTTGATGCAAAAAGAAATACCTTTAACAAAAGAATCCAGACGGCTCAATCAGATGTGAAGGAGCTATTTAAAATCCTTAATGAGCAAGAGACACCTCACAAACAGGATTCTGGCCTTATTGTTAAGGATGCTGGCTGGTGTACAGCTATCCAGGATGCTATGCAGGGAAAACGGTGTAACAATAAGGCAGATATTGCCTCCAAACAAGTGAGTCCAGCTAAGTATCAGTGAATGAGGCCATTGTGGATTATGTTAGATGCCCTCTTATTCCACAATTTAGTGTTACTAACATATCAATTCAAGATCTATCAATTATTGTGGATCAGTTAATAACTACCAAATGCAAAGGTGATCCTTGCTCGGGTGTCATTATTAAAGCCTGCTCCCCTATTACGCTGGATGCCATCTGCAAATTTGTCAATGCCTCATTTTGAGAACATCCTGTGCCTCAGGGATTAAAAAAAGGTGTGGATTACTCCTATCCTTAAAAAGCCATGCCTATCTGCGGATATGCCCCTGAATTATAGACCTATCACAAATACCCCATTCATGCTCAAAATTCTGGATCACATGGCGTATGTCCAAATCTCAGCACACCTTAATAAGTGCCCTATTCTTAACAACCAGCAAGCTATGTTCAGGCCGGGATTTGGGACAGAAACTGCGCTGCTCGAACTTAAAGCCAGACTGCTGGAATGTGTGGATAAGGGAGCAGCTGCTATACTGATGTTGCTGCATCTCTCGGCGGCCTTCTACCTGGTGGATCATTCTATTATGGTCACCAGGTTGAGGGATGTCACAAATTTATCAAGTGCAGCTTCTCAATGGGTCTTATCATTTTTGAGTAATCGGGACTGTAGAGTCTTCTATGAGGAAGCAGAGGCTCTGCCTATGACACTGAAATGTGGCATTCCGCAGGGATCATGTATTTCACCCTGCCTTTACAATATTTTCACTGTGCCCTTCTTTGCAATTTTAGAGCAAAGGGAGGGTTACCTTTACAAATTACACTGATAATATGCACTGTGTTATTCCAATTACTGTTATACATGATTAGGATGAAGAGCAGATAAATAAAATATACACCCTTATCTAGGGATGGATGGTGCAAAATGGTCTCGCTTGAAGAGAGAGAAGACTGAGTTATTGGTCGTTCGTACCCCTAACTCGTCCAGAAACTGGGTCCAGCATATGAGAGTTTTCTTATTCAGGACATCAGAATAATGATTCAAAAAAAGGTTAAGACACTGGGCGTCGTTCTAGACCAATATTTAAATATGAAGGCGCATCCGAGGAGCCTGTTGCCTTCCTCAGCTTATTATATCAAATATCTGGGCCATCTTCAACCATTTATTTCCCAGGCAAATGCAGAGACCATCGCAAGGGCCATTGTTGGGGCCAAAATTGATTATTGTCGTAGCCTGCTGGTCGGCATCAACAAAGCAGAGGTTGCCCGGTTACAGGTCATACCGAATAGTGCAGTGCGCGTTGTGCTGGGAATCTCTCGGAGAAACCACATATCTGAGGCTAGAAGTGGCCTGCTTTGGCTCCCGGTGGAGTCAAGGTTGCTATTTCGACTACTTGTAATTGTACAGAATTGTCGACATGGCAAGATGCCCGTTTATCTTCAGGTTTTACTCAAGGAAAAAAGCTGCACGAGAACTCTAAGATCCAGCAATACGGACCAGTTGATAATCCCTAGATGCAGGACTATCAAAGTCACCAAGGGGGCTTTTCAGAATACAGCCCCTAGAGCATGGAACAGCCTACCTCTGGAATTCAGGAGTATAACATCTACTGACATTTTAAAAAGAAACTTAAAACTCTTTTATTTGCCTAATCTTCTGATTTGAACTCCACTTAGCTGTGTTGCATTTTAAGATTCGGAATAGTTTTTTTTTTGTTTTGTTTGCGCCCTCAAGCCTATGGGTTCATGGATTGTGCATTAAACATTTTGCAAGTAAAGTAAAGATGCATAGAAATACATGGAAATCGTGAAGTGGAGGACGGACATCAAAAAGTAGGTCAGAGTGGAGATATACATTAGAGATAGTGTATAAAATGGTAAAAAACAGTAAATGTAAGTACTCTGTAAAATGAATGAGCATTCGTTATTTTTATCTGGTCAGTTTTGTGCACACGGTTACAGTGTGCTTGAATTGCAGAAAAAACGAAAATGTTTGCTTTTCACGTACACGTGTATTCTTAGAGCAAGCCCAAGGAGTGGAAATAGCCCAGGTAGCAGCTGCATTAGCAGCAAACTGAGACCCTCCCTCCTTGTTTGCATTTAGCCTGGGGATTTAATGCCTGTCATGAAGCAATGTAAAACCAAGGGTATACAAGCTGTTTGTTCTCAGAATAACTAAAAAGGCACAGACCAAGCCAGTTGCTTTGTCCGAGCCTCACTTCAGCACATTAATAATAAAATATCATGAGAAGCCTTTGAAATCTTCTGTGCTGGTGTCTCATTCTGCTGGTTACGGGCACAGGCGGGTATCATGGAAAGTATTGCCCACAGTAGTGCTCCACAAACAGAGGATGGCACAGGCAACTACAGCGTGTGTCACGGACTGTGTACAGCCTTTTTTAATGAACCCGCTGACCTAAAATGACCTTGAGAGATTCACAGAGGGGATTGATTCTCAATGGTGGATAGCTACCAAATATTGGGTAGCCCAGCTAGAAGGGAATGGGGGAGGGACCACAAAGGGAGTGTGCATGGGATTGGAGGTGATGGGGGCTGTAATAAACCTAACCCCAATTTGTATACTGATGGGATTTTTGTCGGATTGTGCAGCATGCCTGATGGAGATGGCAGGAATGATTGCCAATGATGGAACGATGTTGGGACATACACATTTAGTATAAAACTGTTATACTTGCATGACCGATGAGAGTCTAGATGTAGTTATGCTCACCACTGTTGTGTTTTGCTACAAGAAACTCCATAAAAAAGATAGTTACTGGAACCATGTATCAGGGAATAGCTGGTCGTTCTCCGATTTCACTGATGAAATGCTGTTAGACTACCTGATCTATCTGCATTGTATGATATGATATGATATAAACATGTATTCTGGTCTAATGGCAAGTGAAATACATAGGCATTTCAAAAACAACATCGCAAGTCTCTGGAGGATAGCTCATTGGGAACGTGCTCCCTTTGGAAGCAAGGCGACATGGAGCAACACGGTTTCGATCCCCAGGTCCCCGCATAGAAACCTCTGGATATTAAGCGTGTTATAAAATAACCTATCATATCATATCCTAACATGGTTAGAGATGCCAGAACAACTAAAATTAGAATAATGTGGGCCAAAACCCAAGAGATAATCTGCAAGGTCACCAAGAATGAGTTCCCTCCTTGTGGCTATTGAATGCACCTGGCACCTGGCCCCAATAAACAACAATATCGAGCACTCCAATATTATCTTGCAAAAAGTAAACAGGTGAGATTAGGAAAACAAACACAGCTACAAAAATGGAAGAGGGAATGTTTGATTGAATGAATCCACAACTCAAGATTTGTATGGCCTAGGACGGACAGCAGCCAATGGCACCGTTCACCATTCCCTGGCAATTGCCCAACACCAGTCAGCAATCCCAGGACCCTGGGGGTCGTGTTCAGATCTCCTAAATTGCACAATGTGAAAAGTCCAAACCTTCAACATAACAAACTAAGAAACCTTTGTTCTACGCTGAGTTTCAAAATCAAGGTGGAACAGATGAAAACAATGGTGTCTGCTCTCCTAGACTACCGCGACAGACTGCACGGAGACTTTTCCAATATATTGTTGAAACAACATCCACTAATCCAAAAAACAGCATTCTGATTGGCTGTGATGCAACACACAGCACTCGAGGTATTGCCAATGGACCACTAGGCCTAGTAGACATCAGTTTCCAAATAATGAATGCAAGAAACGGAGCAGTCACGTGTCCATGGAAAGCAATGCCATTTTTGGTGAATATCTGCCATCTACATACCTCAAAAATAGCGCCACACCAAAGAACGACTAGAAGCTCTCTGTTGGTGAAATCTTTTCCACTAGTGTGCCCTGAATTTGGGTGGCACGAGGGTGGGTTAACCACAGCCATTTCAATATCACCTGCTCAAGAAATGTACTGGGTCCCTTTCAGGAAATATAGCTTTCTTTTTTTTTTTAGCCTATTCAGGATAAGGATATTCTATAATCAGAGTCAGGTTGTGCTTTGCAGTATATATCCCAGAAATGAAAAGCCTACAGAAAGGTGCAAAAATAATCCCATCACTTTCATTGGCTGCTGACGGGGTTTGAGATTGGCCATTTAACAAACTGAATTCATGACTCAGGAGCTCAGAATTGGAGTAGACTTTGGGGTAAGTTCTCTTCATTTATTTTATGATACTGTAAATATTGTTCAATGTTTTTTGCTAGATCACACTGCCATCTTACTACACAGCAGTCGCCAGTGCCTGGATGTAAGCGGCTGCCTAGAAATACTACCCAAGAATGACAGGCCGGTAATTCATGAAGTAGAAGGTTCAAGAGGTCAATTGGAAAGCCTCATGCAGAATAAGTGTACCTGCAATTATTGTTAAAAGGCTATAATGAGGTGATTCTGAACATAGAATACCATGTCCTGTCTGAATCGATACATGCATGACAAGGTAACCTAAAATAGACAGAGCTCTCACCAACAGGGATCACACCTCAGGTGTAACCGCCTCTGCAGGCAAAGGAAAAGTGCTATCATAGGTGAGACTTCGATGGGCATCGCCTGAGCATCCCTCTTGCCTCACACCTGCAGGCGGTCGGTGTGTAGATCAATACAGAATGCTTCACATGATTAAAACTCACAACACACATCAACTTTCATTGCAATGGTGTCAAATTCTGTGATTTGCCTCTGGAAAAAGAAACCATATTGTACATTTTCCAGAGAAAATGTATGCAATTATGTGTATTATTTTACATACCTAATTGGTGATGCAATTTTGCCAGCAGGAAAGACTAAAATAGGCATTGACACAGCCAGCAGGCTGGGCTTTGCTATAGGAATTGAAAAGAGGTTCTGCAAGGAGCAAGGAAAAAAGGGTCAGGGAGTGAGGAAATGGAGGTATGAGGTATAGAAGTGGGAAGTGGCGTGAGGGAGGGTGGAGTGGAGCGAGGACAAGAGGGGTGGTGAAGTATGAGGGCAAGAGAGGAAGAAGGAAGGAAAGAGTGGTGCGTGTGGCACCATGTCTGCCCATGTTTGGGCAGTGTGAGGGATAGAGGGGTGAAGTGGAGTGAGGGAAAGTGTGGCGGTGCAGTGCCGAGGGCAATCAGGGCGGGGGAACAAATGGCGCCATGGCACACTGTCTGCAGATGTGGGGCAGAGTGAGGGAGGGTGGTGCAGTGCATAGGGAGGATACAATATCACCACTGAAACTTTCTTCATATAGTTCAGCAGTTATAGACAAACCCATATGAATAGAACATGATCCAGAAGAAACTATTTGGAAAGGGTGTCGTGGAATTTCCATCACGACACACTGGGCCTGATTTACAGAAAAAAATGTGCAGCGCAAAAGTAAATAGCCCCACTAAAAGGCATTATGCGCTGCGCAATAATAAAACCAACGATTTACAAATCAGCCTCTGCACTGGAATCCAGCACCGTGCGCCACGTCTGCGCGCCTTGCATGAGGCACGCTGCAATGGCCAGCGCAAAGGACAAGAAGGGGCAGAATATGCAGACCCCCTGATTAAAACAGAGAAATGAGGGATAACATGGGCGTGGGGAGGGATAACAGGGGCGTGGGGAGGGAGGCACTCAGTAAATGCACAAACACGCCCCATGAAATGCAAACAAGCCGTATTCACAGAAAAACCTCTGGACCTGCGCCAACCAAAATTCTCCAAAAACCCACTGCCACCCGTCAGCAGGCGCAATGTGAGACTGCGACATGCAATCACCAGAAAAGAACCCACGATGCAAATGTAGAGAATGCGAACGTAGGGAAAGTCCTGCACCATGCTGGTACCCTGAACTGCTTGCATACCTACTACTACAAGGAAGAAGGAGGCGAAGGAGAAGGAGGGCCAGAATCTACCATACACGCAGAGCGCTATTCGGCATGCCTGATGAGGATGTTTATGGCACATACAGCTTCCCCCACATGTAATCCTTGATTTGGTCAGGGAGTGGGAGAATTACCTGCTGTCACGAGCCGTGTGCTCACAGCCAATACCAACATTAGTGAAAGTCCTAACAGCACTACACTTCCTGGGCACCGGCACATTCCAATGGACCACAGTAATAGTTGGTGGTATCTCACAGCCCACACAGTCACGCTGCCTCAAGCAGGTCCTAATCTGCATCATTGCACGTGTGCACAGCCACATTGACATGACATGCCATGCAACGTGCAGGCAAGGCAAATAGTGGCACAATAATTCTATGCTGTTGCCCAGTTCCAACTGGTACTCAGGGCAATAGATTGCAAACATGTTGCACTACAGCCCCCACGAGCCACCGAACACACATACCAGAACTGTAAAAATTGTCATTCGCTTAACGTGCAAGTCATCTCTGACGCCAAAGGACCCATAATGCATGTGAACGAAAACTACCCTGGATGCACCCACAACAACTACATACTACACTGTAGAGGGGTTGGGGATCCTGCCACCCCCCCTTACTAAATTCATGACAAGAAAGAAGGCCAGAAAACACGGCAGTCATCCATTCTATTTTGGACAAATTCCTAATGGGCCTATGATTGACAAGTATGTTGAGAGGTATCCCCTCATCCAGTCATACCGACCAAGAGATATACAGATCTATGCATGTGTGAATGAAGAGCCACAGGACATGATCAGAGACACCTGTATGGACAGTCTGGACTAGAGCACCAAGAGGCCATGCTACTGACGTCGTTAGAGACACCACGACATGGCAGCGTTAGACATGAAGGACACATGCCATCCTCACTTCGGGACACAAACAAACACTTGAATACATGAAGAACACAAGCGTACAATTCTATAGTTAGTGGATAGATACATATACATAATGTTATTACTTTTATTATTTTTGCCATTAGCCAAAAGCAGCAGCGCAGAAACCGAAGCAGACAATGGACAGCGATCAGCGGTGGGAAAGGAGAGCTGGTCCCAAGCTGCCAGACACAAACCGCAACAAGTATGCGACAGTATGCAACAAGTGTTGCGTCAGACAGGAGGGCACTCTCATAAGGCAAAGGTGGTACAAACAAGTTACAATACAGACACATATTCATTCTCATCATCTTGAAGAGGTACACAGTGAGCTGAGAAACTTTGTGGATTCCAGACCTGGGGATGTCAGCTCTAGCCAATCACAGTTTAGTACCCTATGGTTGGGTAGCAATGGGCAATAACCAACAGTAAGTGCACAACACTGCAACAATGTTATGGTTAGTGAACTGGTAATGGAGCAGGCCAGCCACCTGACATGCAAGGCCCAGTAGGATAACATCTATAATGTCCTACAGAGGTTATAACATACTCAATACCCAATTACTTGACTTGGCCCAATAGGTTTTCTGGAGAAGGGCCCAGGTTGTGACGAAGTGCTGATGCCAGTTGGGAGTAAAACTATCCTGCAAGTCTAGGAAGAGCAATATGTGCATAAATATTTTCTGTTCCTGTGCTGATCCCTGTTAGTTTTGTCTGTAATAAACCGCAGTTTGAACTTGCCGTTGACTGAGTCCTCATGTATCATGGGGGAGTGTGTTGGGCCCTCCAAGTCTGCAAACTTCCAGTGTCCCCAGGGAAGTCATTTGGGGGTTGCCAGAGGTCGCAAGAGCGACTGCTGGTGATTGGCCAGCGACCCCTATCAATCTCTTGCGACCTCTGGCGTTGACCAATCAGAGGAGGAGGGGGCATGGCCACAGCGTGCTGCGATGCTTGTGTTGGCCTCCATTTTGATTATTGTTGCTTCGTGCACGTGAAACGCGTGTGGTGCGCTTCTTGTCACCCAGTGACTTCCCGCCGACTCGTCTCAAGGTGAGTGACTAAGACTGAGTCCAGCGCGGTGGTCGCCGCCGCCGCCGACCGAGGGCAGGCAGGCAGCACCAAATTCATTTTACTGACGTGCATATGTGTCGGCGGCGGATTGCAAGCTGCTGCCGACACATATTTGCACGTTAGTAAAACGAATTTGGTGCCGACGGCATGCAGCACCTGATTCATTTCACTAATTCGTGGCACTTCACAATTCTTCTTCTCTTTACGTGTTTTAGTTTTTACAACACAGCATCACATTCAGTGGCATCTCATCAGCCAGCGCATTAATTTCAGTCCAATGGGAACATACATTAAGTCAATTTCCTTCCAACCCATAGACATTTAGCTCATTGTGCAAACATTTATAGACATTTAAAAATCCCCGTGCACATCAGTGCACCACCAAGTCCGCAAATAGTTACCAAAATTACATGGTTCTTATCGGAAGGGGAAAAAATAGATTATAAGTTTGTGGAAGCTCCTTAGTTGTGGCTTCGTTTTGCAGCAGCTGTTATTTTGGTCCAATTGGTGAAAAGGAGTCTTGTGCGTTGACGTCCTTCTTGCTGAAAGCAAACATTAGGCGCCGGCTTGCAAGGAGGCCACTTGCAATGTGTTAGTCATTAGAAAGGTCACCGATACTGAACATTTGAAACTGTGAATAGCTCAGATTAAATTAGGTGTAAAAAGCCATTTCCTCTTGTAGATACTCTGGACCACCTGCTAAAGGCTCAAGTTAAACTTGACAAATTGATACTTTTTTAATAACTTCATAAACACAATGGAAATGGTAGAGGGCAGTCACCCTCCATTAGTTTTGGATTACGGAAACTAATGACTATATATCAAACGACAGACGCCATTTGTATTTCCCCTCTGATTGAATGCAAATTACCTCAAAAAGAAGGCAGACAATAAAACAAAGTATTTTTAAGGGAAATCCCCATATTATTGCTTCAATAAGACCAGGGAGCTCATTAGGCATTTTTATTTCTGCTGAATTAGTGCCATAATCGATTGCCGTTGCTATATGCGAAATTGCAAACCCATCCATAGATTCGGAGTGTCGGTATGGCCAAATGAATCCCCATGTTTGGAATCCATGGGACTAGATGGGGATATTGGTGGAGCTACTGCACAAGGTAAATTTGCCATGGTTATTTTACAGATTTTTGCTTTAAAAGGGATGGACCCACTCTGTCATTGATTGAAACATATAGACTGTGTGCCTGTGCAATAGCAAATGTCCTCCTTTTGGAAATTCATCCTCACTCTCCATATGACCCTCTCTAGTTTATTGAGGTGGTGGCCATCTGTCTCTGAGTGCCATAATTTGCATGGTACATGGCTATGTCACCCACCTTCTGAGCAATCACTCTGTGTATGTAGATTTTGCAGTATTCTTGGGTTCTATGTAGGAGTTTCCGCAGACGATTCAGATTTCTTGCCAATACGGATGAATCATCTGCAAGATCAGGATAGGAATCTTTGGTCATTTATGCCTGGGACTCTTCCGATGCATGTTTAAATTTGTCATAGATATCATTGGTATGAAGATTAAAGAGTGCTGACACCAGAAGACACCCCTGCTTTGCTCTGCAGTTCAATTGAATCACTTTAGCATCTGGCATCTACACCCAGCCATCTTGAGGACTTTAATATAATTGCATGATCGCTGCTTGCAAACTAGGTTTAGTAAAATGAATTTGGTGCCGACGGCAGGCAGCACCTAATTCATTTTACAAATGTGCATATGTGTTGGCGGCGGCTTGCAAGCTGCCGCCGACACATATTTGCACGTTAGTAAAATGAATTTGGTGCCGATGGCAGGCATCGTAATTTCGAAAATGGCGGCATTTTGAATGATCAGTGTTCAAATGTTTACCGAATCCTTCTATCAGAGATTTTAGTTACAAGTTACATTGCGTGCCATTCGAGCAAACGTTTTTTTTGTTAGTTATTCATGTTTTGCAGCGCCAGCGTGGCTTGCTTTGCTTGGCTTGCTTGATATGGAATGAATGCACCCACCGCTGAAAGCGCCTACAGGACTTGCCGAGGCCACTTTTTCACAAGCCACCTTTCATCTGTGCACCAGGAGATGATGGGGCGCATGCTGCTGCGCTTGGCACAGTGGCTGCCCCTGGAGAGAATGCAGTCCTTGGCTTTCCATCTTCCCACTTGGAAACCGCAGCAATGTGGGTTTCGAAGACTCGCATCTTTCAGTAGATGTCATGTCTAATGGGAATCTACAGGACTCTATTTGTTCATGCAAGCAGCGCGAGTGTGAGCATTTTCTTTAACATGTGACATTTTTAATGTGTCAGTTTGGGTCTTTTTCTTGGCACAGCAGTGGGAAGTCATTATATTCACTCAGAGTCTTTTGTGAGGAACACAACACACCAGTCTGTTTATCGCTGGTGTAACACGCTGACCAGTCCACGCTGTAGTCTGCTTGTCTTTATAACTGCACCAGTGGTCGAAGTGTAAAAAAAAAAAGTAGTGGAACGATGTTCCTCTGCCCCGCCCCTTTTACTGCTCCCTTCACTCCCCCTTACTCAGTCATTCCCCACCCCCATTCCTCCGCCAATTCAAACCCCCTACCTGTTTCCTTCCTTTCCTTCTCTCCACCCCATAAAAGTTCTCAAAAGACTAAAGAAAACGCCTGGTAAAAAAAACATTCATTTAAATGACCACTGTTAGTGTGTCATTGCCCCCCACAGCATGCAGCTTTGTGCAGCCTCCCCTTCCCGTCACCTACCATTCACACCTGTGAAGGGATATGCCCATGACTATAGCCACTGATGAGCCCCTCCATTACCTGCAAACACCCCTGCGCCTACAGCAATTCCCAGATTGCTGCAGGACTGATTGGGGATAGGGCAGCACCTAATTCATTTTACTAACGTGCAAATATGTGCCGGCCAATGTGGGCCACTTTGATGAGTTACTTCACGATGTGTCTAGTAGTTTTGACCATTGTTACTGAATAAAAATTCTTGAAATTTCACAATTTGTATTACATTTGATCAAAAAATCCCTTTTAGGTACTATTCAAACAGTCTGCTGCAAAAGGAATGCATTGCCATTTGCTACTGTGGGCCACAATTTCATTTTGCTCAACACGATTTTATGCCCCATCTGACCCTGGTGTTACCCATTGTGGACCAATTGGGACTCTGACTTCCTCAACATAATTAGCCCCAGAAAATATGTATTCATATTTCTGTCTTTGCTTTCCCTTTGCAACACTTGCTTCCCTATTTCACTTCACATACCATATATCCCATAATGCACCTTTTGGCAGTTCTTAATACCTTGCTATTCCAATGTATCAGTCATGGAACTACAATCCCCTGAAGCCATAGAGATCAGTTCTTATTTCCCTTTCCCAGGTCCAGAGAGGGATGAGGCAGATTACCTTCAGGAGTGGTGCTCCAGGTGCTGCAAACGAGCATGCTTCAGCACAGTATGGGGTAGGTATTTACACACCTGCCTGTAGGAGCCCCTCGTCACTATGTCCATGTGCCCCTTGCCCCTCGCCACTGTGTTCATGTGCCCCCCTGAGCCCAGTTTACAGCAACAGTTTATGCAAATTAAACTGCTTAAATTAACCACAGGCAGATGAAATTCAAGTCATTTGTGGCCTGCAGGGTATACATTTTGCAATGCATTTAACTAGGATTTTACATTTTGACACAACATTATGTAAACTGCTCCTTGGCCGAGCCACACACTCAGCCTGGGCCTGCTGCGGCCTACAGAGCTAGTTCCTAGAGATCCTAGGGCAATGGTGCATAACATGCGTCCCTCTGAGTCACAGAAGGTTAATGATGAATCGTTGCCGGGCCTGAAGTCTGTCTCTAGGTCTGTCATGTGCAAAGCCTCTGTGGTCCAGTTTGTCTTTGCATGATGCGTGCACCCCAGAACTCTAAAATTCTATTAAAAATTAATATGGTCTGGTGTTGCACAAATGAATCTTTCTGATATTTTATTATTATTTTCAGACCTGCATCTTCGTATGGGAGTTCCTTCCTTTCTGTGTTCTCAACACCAGCAAACACTACCTCTATTCAGCAGCTGTCATCAAGCCTTATCTGTGACCGCTGTTAGAGGTAAATGAACGTGAAGCAACACATTGAAAATGTACAGCATATGTTAATGATCTGATCTGTTAGTCCATATCTATTTATGCATTGCAGCCCTGTCCTAGTTGCTCCAACATTAAAGATGGCTGTCTCTCTTCCATTTAATCAGAGAATACCACAAAATTAACTTCAAACTGTATGACACTGAACGCATGCTTCACTTCAGTTTTTTCGGACCCACAGGTTTCCTTTTTTTTAGGGGCAGAGTTTGAACAGGTTGCAACTGTTAATCTCTGAAATGTAAAGTATAAACCTGACAGATAGGACTGACCTAAAAGTAAGCTACGAAAATAAATACTTGAAATCACTGCTTAGGTATGTACTCAGTGCTCCAGATAAGATTTTGAAGTGGGACTATTGTATTTCCTATTTTGTAAACCTGGAAGTAAAATGATTTTTAGGGAGTAAAAATGTAAATCTAGTTCCCTACGGCAGTATTTTGTAAGCAAGTAAAAATGCTTCAACTGAAAAACAGAAAGGTTTTTCTAATAATTATGTTGCAACTAGTTACTCATACACATTAAAAGATCATGTGCATGTCTACCGATCGAGCAGTAATAATAGTACTTTCTTTCTTTGGAACTACGTGTGCTACCTCTCCTAACATGCATGGAGCTGTGTGCGTGAAAGCAAGGGCTCAGGGTCTACAGTGTTTGTTTCCTATTTTTTGTTGGGAGTATTTGTAATCTGTTTTACTTTTTGGGGAGTACTCGCTTATTTTCAGGTAGTACAGTGATAAACTTGTAAGCCAAAGCAATACATTTCAGATTTGTCTCCTCTTTGGTATTCAGCGGAAGTGGTCCTCCAAAAAAGAGTGAAGCACAAAAGTGTCGGGAGGACACTGAGGAATCCATCATTAGCTTGAATAATAGCTTCTGATTTAGCAGTACTAAAAGAACGAACATGTCTACACCTACAGGAAAACCCAAGGATCCAAAACAGAGGTCAATCGTTGATATGTTTTCTCCAAAAGCAAGAGGAGCTGGCCCTACTCCAGGCTCAGATTCAAGCAAGCGTAAGAGGTCTGATGATAGCTCAAGTGGCAGTTCAAACACAGCTGCACATGTTTGTTTGTTTGTTTGTTTGTTTGTTTGTTTATTTGATAATGTGCTCCAAGCCCTTGGGCAGCTGGGCGCAACAATACAAGTAGACTCGAAACTTAGTTACAGTGCCTGACACAGGCTATTACAAAACAGAGGTAACTTACAACAAATGATACAAGTGAAACAGTACATATAGGATCAAGATGGGTAAGCATAGACGAATACCGTCTTAACATATGTATAGCATGATCAGCTAGATACGGGTGAATATCGTTACATATCATTGTTGTGCAGCCATTTGAGAGCGTTACATCTAAATCTAGTGTAGGGTAATGGGCGTCTGAGGTCAGGTGGGAGTATGTTCCATGATTGTGCAACTCTAACAGGGAAGCTAGATCCACCCGCTGTGGTAAGTTTGAATCTCGGGACTTCAAGTAAGAAGGTGTTGGCAGATCTCGTCAGTCGGTTTGAGGATCTCCAGTTGATTCTTTCAGCTAGGTAGGGGGGTGCTTGATTGTTGAGGCATTTGGATGTGAGAGAAATAGTTTTAAGGAGGATTTTGTCCTTTATCTTTAGCCAGTGGGCCTCAGTCCGGTGTTTGGAGATATGCTCTCTACATGGGATATTCAAAGCTGCTCTTAAGGCATTATTTTGTAATCTCTGGAGTTTGTCAATGACCGACTTATTTGCACCTGAGTATAGGGCATTGCAATAGTCCAGTCTGGACATGACAAGGGCATGGTGAGGCAGCTGGCACTGGACAGGAATGGCCTGGCAGCACGGATGAGTTTACACGTGTAAGTGGTTGTAGAGGCGAGGGAGTTCACTTGCTTTTTAAGGGTGAGAGCTGAGTCGAGGTAAAAACCTAGAGTTTTAAACTCTCGCATAACCTTAATAGTATTATTGTCCAACCATTGGCCAGCACATCAACTCTTGCTGGCAGCAAAGCTGCTTCTTCAGGTCCAGACAGTGCATCTACATATGCTGACATTGGTTCACTATCTTCGCATGCTGACTCTTTGTCTACAGCTCCACCTTCCTTGGCTGACATAGCATCTCCTTCATTTGTGGTGGCCACTGAAGGCTCTTGTTCACGTGCAGACATTTCTGTGATGGTTTCACGTGATCCTGATGACTTAAGCAACACTTCAACTTTCCTGGTAGCGCTGAGTGCTCTTTCAACCCTGATGTTGAGGATTGTTCTTCCGTATTGGGATGTTTGATGATCCCCCCACTGTTGCTTGCTCTCTCAACATTTCACTCCTCGGGGAGAGCACAGGCAGCTCTTGGTTGCAGAGCGGTGACAGTATGCAGATGTGTCTAGCTGAGCAGGGCATTCCAAGAAGATCTCCAGCTCCCAATTTAGATGACAGTGTGGTGACTGATCTGTAACCAAATCCATGCAGTAACCCGGTACAGCCTAAACTTCCTACATACCCTGTAGCTGGTTACCGTAAGTTTAAAGGAGACTACCAAACATATCCTTGGTTGGAGTATTCAATTCTGAAAGATAAAGTATACTGCTTTGCATGCAGACATTTTGGTTCTAATTCTGGAGGAGGGGGGCAGGCACGTGGCAATGTTCCATTGGTTGACATTGGCTTCGCTAAATGTGAAAAGACACGTTGTTTTTTACAGATGCACTCAGATTCTGATAAGCATAAGTCTTCGGTTGTAGCTTGGGCAGACTTTAAGCGTGTACAACAGACTACAGGCCCTCAACACTCAATTGTTTCAATGCTAGAAAAGGTTGGGGACCAAGAGATTGAAGAGAATCGTCAACATGTGCTGCAGTTACAAAAGGTTGTATGTCCTTTGGGTCGTCAAGGACTTGCTTTCCGAGCCACAGACGAATCGCAACACTCCCACAATAATGGAAACGTCATAGAAATATTGCGTTTGCTGTCTGATAATAATGAACTTCTTAAAGTAAAAATGGCTAGAGGATATGGGCAGTACACATCCCCTGAGTATCAAAATGACATGATCTCAGGTGTGGCAAATTTTGTACGTCAGAATATCGTTAGGAAAGTGACAAAGCACTTTGCAGTGTTGGTTGATGAAACCAAAGACATTTCACGTAAAGAACAGATGAGCTTTGTGATCCGGTTTGTAGATCAAGATGGGAACATTCAGGAAAAAGACATGGGATGTTACCACATGGAGAAGTTGGATGCCTCCAGTTTAGCTGCAGCCATTGACAAATCTGTACGCAATGCTGGCCTTGACTGGAAGAACTGTGTGGCACAATGCTATGATGGGACATCAGTTATGAGTGGCTGTTTCAATGGCATGCAAGCGAAAATAAAAGAAATTGCTCCACAGGACAGGCAGTTTACATTCACTGTCATGCACATTGTCTAAACCTTGCATTAGTGCAAACTATCACTAACATACAAACAGTGAAAGTTTTTTCTCAACTTTGCAGGCTGTGTATGTGTTCCTTTCACAAAGTTCTCCTCGACACAAACTCTTTGTAAAAGCTCAAACAGAAAGCAGTCTGGCAGTACAAGAATTAGAAAAACTTTGTGGCACTAGATGGTTTTATTGGTACGCTTGTGTTAAAAAAATACAGGCTCGATTTGAAACCATTATAGTTGTTCTTAGTGTAATAGAATCATCGCAACAACGTGACAAGCAGGCTTGTTCTGAAGCCAGAGGACTTCTCCGAAATATGCAGTGCTTTGAGTTTTTGCTAACTTTGTTAAGTATGGAATCAATTCTGAAAAAGATTAGTGTGTTATCTGATGAACTTCAGAGAAAGAATCTTGATTTGCCAGATGCGAGTAACCTAATTCAAGTGACAAGAACTGCCCTTGTCAACTTTTGACTAGAATGCCATTAGGTGAAAATCGTCAATGACGCAACGGAATTGGCAGAAAAATGTGGTATTGAAACAGTTGAAGACCACGACCGCAGCACTTTACCAGTAAGGCAGCACCAACTGAGCAGCAAACTAAAAGAATACCTTGTTGGTACTACTGTAGGGAAGAGGCCTGGACATTATGAGCACTCTGAGGATCGAATGCCACAGACTGAACGGATAAAGTAAGAGGTGTTTTTCTCCACCTTGGATAGGTTTGTAAGAGAGTTGGATGCTCGTTTTATAGATAACATGGGGCTTATCAAGGCTGCCGGCATGTTCAATCCAAGGGCTAAACATTTCTTGGAGGACTCATCTGCAGATGTTCTTGCTCGGCACTACCTAGGGCCCCAAGCAAATTATGCTGGATTGCATTCAGGCCTTGACATTGCAAGGAGCTATTTATCTGACAAGACTTTAGCAGGTATTCACTCTGTCAGGTACTATCTCAATTAATATTCAACAGACTTTTCTGAGGTCCTAAACCTGTTTGATCTGGTTCTTGCATTGCCGATTACAACTGCAACAAATGAGAGGTTCTTCTCCTGTTTGAAAAGAGTTAAAAACTATTTGCGAAATAGATGTGGAGACAACAGACTTAGTGATTTGTTGGTAATGGCATGTGAACCTATGGAGGTTGAAGATGTAAATTTAAGTGATGCCATTGACCGATTTGCTGACATGCGACATGCGACACAGGAGGTCTTTCTTTTCAAGTCACGCAGACCTAATCAGCACCAGAGAGTCTTCAAAACCATCTGCTACTCCCCTACACTACCACCCTCTTCATGAAGTCAGCCATGATACATCGCTCATGCACTACAACCAGTATGCTGTTGAATTTTGTCAACATCCTATTATTTACCAGTGAGCTAAGCAACAATGGACCATTACGTCAGTAACATCATAAAATGGCAGCATCTGCCACACTGCCGGCATCCTACAGATTTTCAGTCTAAGCAACAGCAAGACATTCAATTAGCATTTTCCTGTGAAGCCAGACAGGCACTACTAGTAGCACAGCCACAAGCATCTGTCAACCGCCAGTCTCTTAGAATGTGAGTAGCCTCCATCAGCATCTTCTTGACAAGTCAGCCAGAAGCTGCAGCACAGCTGGAGTTTTGTGTCATGAAAACATTTGCTATCCGATTCCCACAGGCACACACATTTTCAGTCAATGAAGCAATGATGAGCCATCTAAGCAGCAACTTCCTTTAAGCCAGTCACCAGCCGCCCCACAGCTACAGTTCTGTCTTCACAATGCCAGCACCATATCCTTGACTTGTAGTCAACCAAGCAATGATGAGAAACACCCAGTCAGTGTCCTCTGTTAACACCAGCCCGGCACCATCAGCATTACAGCCAGTATTCTGTGACCTCAAAAGAGCACCTGCCATACTTGCAGCCTCTTCTCTGCCAAACACCTGCAGCTCCACTACCAGAGTTCTGTCTTCTTGATCTGTTGCCATTGAACACTCACAGACCTCTCCTCTGGTTTCCGGTCACCTAAGCAACAACCTGCCTTCGAGTCAGAATCTTCACCTCACATGCCATTGAAAAAGCAGCACCTGCACGTCTGTCAAGCCACTGTTCTGCTCAATCTGGTAAGAAACTATATTTTAAGTCTTATGATCAGAGTGAAGGAAGAGCAACTGTTGGGCATTTTCCCAAAATCTATATAATAGTACTAATTGTTGGAATGTGTACCATTGTGGAGAGGTGCGGGGTGTGGAGGACAATGAACATGTAGGGACAGAAACCTAAGCATAGAGTGTTGGTGAGTGTGGGAGTAATGCAAAATGCAGCCAGGATTTTTTCGCCCATAAAATATGGGGACAGGACTGATGAGGCTTTTGATACTGAAGTTTGTATCACTGCATGCCTTCAACACATTTTGAACTAATCTTTTGGCCGCCAAAATAACACAAGAAAAAGAATCATTAAAAACTGAGGATGCCATACATCACTTCCTGTGGGGTGTGGTCTAATGACATCAGTTCCTGTGGGGGTGTGGTGGAATGACATCACTTCCTGTGATGTCACTCTTGGGGGCGTGGTACTGTGATGTCACTTCGACTACCCCTGGCATTTTGGTGAAATGACGTCCCTGAGTGTTCCTCTGGCATACCTGGAAGTTCCTTCCCAACAACGTCATTCCCCCATCCACCAGGCACTGGCATCTGGAACATTTGGAAACAAGCGGCTCATTGGTGAGTATCACCCTTAACACACACAAAAGCACACAGATTGTGCTCCACATCAAATCCAAGCCACCATAACACAACATCCTAAAAACCAATAACTATTCTCCATGTCATCCACAGGGGACAGCGCATACCTGCTCTCAACTTTCCTGATGACACCTATCCAAAACCCTACCACTCCTTCGGAGCTCCGCTACAATACAGCACACATTGCTACCAGAGGCATAATCGAACACACATTTAGAGTGCTGAAATCACGCTTCTTCTGCCTCGACCAATCAGGTGGAGTACTGTTCTATGCACCAGCTGTGTCATGTAAGATCATATTGGCATGTTGCATCTTGCATAATATAGCTACATGTTGTGGAATACCAATAGAAGTGCATGAGGAGTTGCGGCCGCAGCCACAGACAGGATCCATAATAATAGCAGGCCAAAGGGTCAGGGGCCAGCAAATACGGAACCAGCTTGTCCTGACACATAGCAATACCAAAGCAACAAATACAACACATACAATCACAAACAATAGACAACAGGGCCACTGCAACACATACGAACCAATAAAGAAACATGAACATGTGACATCCAACAAAGCAAAACCAAGGCCATTGCAGAACATCACATATCTATGCACTCCCATTACCCGTTGATGATGCATGAAGCAGCAGCAATTACATAGAAAATGACTGACTGACATACGGTCAATGAGCATGTACCACTGAAAAACAAACACAAGGTGACCTGCACCCCTGTCCGCAGTTCCACAGGCTAGTGTGTGCTTGGTGGTGCCAGTGGAGTGGGTGAAAAAAACTGCTGCATGCATTTTCCGCCCAACACTGGCCTGATCCAACATGGAAGCTGCACCAGAACTACAATACATGTGCAGTGTGTGGGGGCAGACCAGCACCACATCACACTGATTGAGCAGCTGCCATATTGGCCGGTTAAAGTGACTGCAGGTGACTCCATGGCACACCCCATGAGCAGGCCATATGGCCCCCAGTCAACTGTAAAACGGTTCCAGGGTGGGGTTGTGGTCAATATCCTAGCATGGGTGTGGAAAGCATATCCAAGGAGCAGACCCACAGCAGGCAACAGCGTGGCATGGCCAAGTGACACAGCACACATGGTGGACGTTGCCCTGCACCCATCCAAAAACATAACCAAAATTCACAAATATCGATAATGCAGAAATACCTAAAGCACATCTCATGTGAATATTCCATCCCATGAGAGGTGAAACTCAGGTGTGTGGGATGAACAAGCATGATGGATTTGCAACCCAAAATCAAACAAGGCAGGACACAGCATGCAAGGAACACAGGACCTGACATAAAAGAACCCTGCACCAAAAAGGCATCCCAGTGGATGGTCTGGCAGCAGGGACACGTGCACAGAAGGACTGCCAGTGCCCAGAGCCTGACCAGCATGCATCTGACACCTACACAACTTCAATCAGCACCGAAAGTTCACCAAACGTTCAGCTACCAACTGTGACAAACCAACACATATCACCACTATGACACAATCATGCACCACCCTACCACTGGCACATCAGGACAGTACTGGAACGCATAACCAAACATACATGCAAAGCACCTGCATGCACTACCTTACATCGGGTCCATGCTGTTGTGCTGTGCATCCCCACCACCTCCACCAAACACTATGCCTCGCCATTTACGAAAGGAGGGTCAGTGTCAAGCGGAGGGAATGGGGAAAAGGGCGAATGGAGAGTGTCTTGTTAGCATTCAGACACAGCAAAGTGACCTGAAAAGATGACAGATGCAGGAGCATCAGTGAGCACCTACACAGGCACACACTTAACACATGTAAACTACTACCTGGCTCAACATAGGATTCCTACCTGAATATCCCATCATGTTCCATGGGAAAGCAGAATGTCAGTGGACGTCACTGAACATTATATCCAGAACATGACTCGGTCATCACAACTTCAAAAGTACCATCCTGAGTGAAGCACCTGCACATGGCACCAGATGGCAATGTTCATCACAAAATGAAAAAATAGAAGACCACCTTGTCCTGGGCATGAAATATGAAATTAAATAAGTACATCCATCAAGGTCCACATAGTAATTGCGGGTGTTGAGTAATTGGCATGGTGAGGTGAGAATCAAAACAGCAGGTGCACTGAAACACAGCATAACTTGACACAATCCAAACTTGTAGAAACCCTGTAGTTCCCCATGTGAAGGGTGTCCCTGTTCACGCAAGGCCAGTACCTGAGACTCCTCTGCAGCTGCCACACGTGACACTGATGCATGCAACATGCCGCCAAGTGCTACAAGGTCCTGGTGTGCAGAGGCGTAGGCAGGGTAGGGCCTGAGGGGCAAGGCCCACCCAAAATCTGTAAATGCCCACTCAGCTGTGCTGTGTGGGCATTTACAGATATTTCTGTCAGTGAGTGGGTCCAACTTCATTAGCTTCAGGCCCCATTTGCTAGACAATCCTGGCTACGCCTCTGCTGGTGTGTCTCTTTGTGTGTCTCACTCAAGTCAGACCTCCTAGCTGCCCTCGAAGCACCCATCTGGATGTTGATGGTGTCCCTCAGGGATGACATCTGAAGACGTAGTGTCTCCCTTGAGGCCTTCATCTCATCATGCAGGCATTCCCTCAATGCAGATATCTCACCATGCGAAAGCTGGAATTCCATGCATACAGTCAGTGAGGTGATGCATGCCCCTGCCAATCTCCTGCATCATCTCATCCTGTTGCACAATTTTGTGGACCACTTCCTCGTCCAAGTCAAAACTTGCAGCAGGCATACGTCCATCACGAGTGCGAGGATGCTGTAAACGTGTGGATGCAGTCCCTGTCTGCCTTGTTGTCTGCACTGGCAGGGCCTGTGTGTCTGCATGCAAACCACCACCTGCACACACCACCACCGAGTCCACCAGAGGGGTTGGCAATGCTGCAGGCACTGTGTCACTTGAAGCAGCATGGCTCACCACAGACAGGGGCACAGTCTCCTGTGCCCCATCCGGCTCCTCATCCCATGTGAACTCAAGGAGGAACAAGGGGTCGGGAATGCTGAGTTGCTGCTCATCCACCATCTCCATCAATAAGGCTGCCACATCGGGCGTGGACAGCAGCCATGCAATGAGTCAGCTAGAACACTAGCTCCCGCTTCATCCCGCAATAAAGATCCACTATCTGGTCTGTTTTCGCATGGGAACACTAAAATCCTGCATCGGACTGTCAGGGGAACCCCCAGGCACATAACTGCGGCACCCTGACAAGTCATTCGAGGACACAGAGGATGAGGGCGTGGTGCCGGGAGCCCCAAGAGCACACGCAAGATGACGGCTGCTATTCCAACAAACCAGAAGTGAGGGACGAAGCCGTGCGGAGACCTGAAGGTGGCGACTGTTGGTCCAACATACAGGGAGTGAGGGACGAAGCCGAGCGGAGACCGAGGGTGTGACCGCTGGCACTGCACCCCAAGGAGTGAGGGACAACGCTGCGTGAAGACCCAAAGAGCCTTCTTACACAGCGTGGAGTGCGACCAGGACCTCAGACGGAGGCGGACTAGCAGGTGAGAGGCGACCAGTTCAAAGGCTGGGGATCCTGCAAGGTGTGGTGCTGGAGGACCGGGTTAGTGGAGCGGCCCGCCCAGAAGGGAGACACCAGAGAGACAGCGCCCCCAGGATCATGACACAGCCACGGCACAGGCTGGGCAGCAGCAGGCTGCCCCAGCCCAAAAGCGTTATGCTGGCTGGTGTGCTCGGTGTAACAGCAAAAGTCAGAGAGCAACCCAGACCCAGTCTGGACACCAGCCTCTCGCACTGTGTTGACTTTGGATTACATGGCGGGGCTCGGAAGTTGCATCCAAGACAGAGTAAAACAGGGCAACAACTGCAGGTCAGCAGCCCACACGGGTCAAGACACGAACAGGCCCCTGCCAAGTCATTAAGCAGCTGCTGCACTGGTGGCTGCAGTCATCGTTAAGCAAAGGAGACGTGTGCCGTGGACACGGCCCTCTGGTCTCAAAGTGACAAACAAACCTAAACTTAGGACGTGCCTCCCAAGGGGCTCTGTGCTGCCCAAACAACCCTACTGACACCTGCTCAACATAATACCACAGGCGGCTCCCATTCTCTACGGCCCTAACAGCAAGAAAAAGTACTCACTGCAAACGTGACCTGGGCAACAGTGTAGCCGTCTTCATTAACCCCAAGTAAAGAGGTAGCATATGGACCACGCTTGAACCTGGACCAGCACTGATACGCTACCGCCATGTGTGGGCCGGGAAACAGGAAAACTCCTGACAACCCTTCACAACACCTGATCACTGATAGCAGCTTGCACCAGGATCCTTGCAACTGCTTGAAGTGCACAGTAAAATACAGCCAAGATGCCAGACAAACAGCGTGGTAGCAAGGCTAAGCAGATGGTAATGGACACCTACACCTGCAAGGCCGGACAAGACACACATTCTTCTGCAGACACCAGCTCAGCACCGACGGAACTGCAAATGCCGTGACAAGGGGAAGGTCCCATCCTAGAAGTCATTGTGGCAATAAAGTCTGCAATAGAACAAAAAATGGATGCAGTAATAGTGGATGTGAGGCTGCTACATCAAGACGTGTGGACACTGGGACACAGGATCGGTACCACGGAACAACAAGTGTGAGAGAACATAACTAACATCACTAGCGCCCAAACCCAAATCACAGATATGCTGGGAACAATACAAACTCTAGAACAAAGAGCCGAAGATGCAGAAGGCAGAGCCAGATGAAAAAACATCCATATAATGGGCTTGTCGGAGGGAGAGGAGGGCAGAGGCCCTATCAACTATATCGAAAATCTGCTTTTACAAGAGGTTTGGCCCAGCAATTTATCACAGGGCTTCACGGTGGAGAGAGCTCATAAATCCCAGACTAAAAACCCTCCTCCAGGCACACCACCGAGACCTGTGATAGCCAGAATCATGAACTTTAAGGACTGGGAGAAGATCCTCACCTTTTCAAGGGAAGGTGGCACAATCATCAGAAACTCTTTGAGGCTGGTGATTTACCCTGATTATATGGCGCTAGTGGAGGGGGAAAGTGAACACTAATATCCGCAGAAAAGGAAGTACCAAACATAGAAATGAAGAAGCAAGGGGGCTCATGGGAAAACACAGGCCCATCGACACAGTGCAGTGACACGCCTCAAAGGTACAAACATAGTTACATGGAATGTAACAGGAGTTAACAACTACGTGAAATGTTTAAGAGTGTACACATGGCTAAATAAGACGAGGGTGAAAGTAGCATTCATACAGGAAACACACTTGTCAAAGGACAAACAGTCCATGATTGCAAAGAAATGGGGTTCTAAGGTAAATGGCTCAATATACTCCACTTATGCCAGAGGTGTGCCGACATGGATAGCCCCCAATATCCCCTTTCAGCTATTAGAAGTTAATAGAGACAGAGAAGGAAGGCTGGTGATAGTACACAGTTTACTCGAAAATAGAGAAGTGTGCCTAGTAAATGCATATACACCAAACCAGGACACTACTGGGTTATTCAGAACTTTGGGGCCCCAAATAACATTAAACTGAGGAGTGGCTTGCATATGGGGTGGAGACTACAGTTGCAGATTCAATCCACTACTAGATAGTTCAGACACTAAATTTAAGAAACCATCCCCAATGGTACACACACACATTTAGATTACGTGTTCACCCGGACAGAGAATCTAGATGAATTTGTTGAAATAGAGTTTAAGACGAGAACTCTCTCAGACCATGCCCCACTATTGACGACGTGGCTGCACACAGCCACGAGAAACCCTTGTACCAACATGGAGTCTGCGCGCAGAAGCCCTGCAGGAATGGGAATTCCAAAAATACATGTCAGACGTAATAGAGGAATACTTCCAGCTCAACATGGGAAGTGTAGAAAGGACAGTCACTTTGTAGGGTGCCTTTAAAGTAGTGGTATGAGATGCAGTGATTGGGAAAATGGGAGGCCTAAGAAAGGACGTCATATAGGGATTATCAGGCACAGAAAATGACATAGCAAGGGAAGAGAAAGCAGCGGGACTAGTGGGGGTGGAATCAGCAGAACTGATAGCTTTTAGACTGTAGTGCATCATCATCTGGGAAAAGCTAGGGAAACTAGACTATACACAAAAACTGCACGTTCAAGGTGACAATCCTGGCAGGCTACCCGCCTGGCTCACCAAGCGCGAGACCCAAAGAGACTCGATAAGCACAATCCCGAACCAGAATGGGGACATCGTCAGAACAAAAAAGGCATTAATAAGTTTTTTTCCACATTTTACGAGGACCTGTACTCACCGGTACTGAGTACAGATGAGAGAAACTTGCCAGAGGCCTTGGCCCAGATTGAACTGCCAAGGCTAACAGAGGAACAGGTTGCAGTCCTGGACGCCCCACTGACATTAGAAGAATTAGAAACAGTGACAGTGGATCTCCCAACAGCTAAAGCCGTGGGCCCTGATGGGCTCCCGGAGGTGTTTGATAAAAAATATAAAGAATTGTTAGCACCCAGACTGTTATAAGTCTATGAAGAAGCATACAAATGTGGTATACTACCAGACACCATGCGGGAATCGTCATTCATACCGATCCTGAAACCAGGGAAACAACTACTGGACTGTGGATCGTACAGACCCCTCTCCATGATCAACCAAGACATTAAGATACTCACTGCTGCCCTTGCCAATAGATTAAAGCAGGTTATAATGACACTAGTACATACAAACCAGACGGTATACGTACCAGGCTGCAACACAACATGGAATCTGAGAAGACTCCAGCACATCATCGATCAAACTAACCAAAGCCAGGACATAGAGCAGTAGCCTCCCTAGACGCAGTGAAAGCTTTTGATTCGGTAAAATGGGACTGGCTGCTGCAGGTGCTGGTACACTTTGAAATAGGTTCTACATTCTTGAGATGGATCAAGCTGATCTACACGAAACCCCAAGCCAGAGTCAAAACAGGCAGACAGATCTCAAAGGAATGGGAGATTCACAGGGGCACAAAGCAGGGCTGGCCACTGTCGCCAATGCTTTACATACTGGCCCTAGAACCCCTGGCAGCCTTCCTCAGGAAGGAATAATCTGACGCAGGGATAATTATCAACGACACTACCCACCTTATTTCCCTCTATGCAGACATGCTCATGTACGTTAACCGACCGGAAGAAAACTTACCTAACCTGCTAGATGTCATAGCAGAATTTGACGCAATGTCAGGCATTAGTACCAACGGAGAGAAGTCCAGCTCGTTCCCCCTAGCGGCACTCAGAGAGCTGAATGCCGAACAACTACCTAAACTGGGCCTAAAATGGAGGCATGATTCATTTCGTTATCTAGGAATTAATATACACCACGGCCCGGTGGAGTTGCACCGAAATAACACACTGGTGGCGCTCCAGAGGGTCACAACTTCCAAGACGTTCTGGAAAAATTGCCCCTGGGGATACCGGGTAGGGCAGCACTTTTGAAAATTATAGTGTTCCCCCACCTGCTATACCACTTCACCAACATACCCTACGATATACCCAAACAATTCTTCCAACAATTGAATACGATCCTCAAAGAATTCCCTTGGGAGGAGGTAGGAATAAAATAGTCCTAAACACATTACAAAGAGATTACAACCAGGGTGGAATAAAATTACCACAGATTGAATTATACTACCGAGCAGGCCAATTACAGTTTGTCGAAAATTGGCTGGGGGACGAGCCCTCCCAAGACACGATACTCCTGCAACCCGCACCCAACATTACTTCAAAGAGATAATATGAGTGAGTAAAACCCAGAGCCAGAAGACCCCCTCACTCATCACATTAGGTCTCACCTTGTGGCGAAGAGCATGGAAGATCCTAAAAACCCCAGACCCTTTCTCCGTACATGTTCCCCTGGCAGGACTCATAGGCAATAAACCTGAAGCTCTAGGAACATTCTGTAGGCACTGAGAAACCAAAGGGATTGCCCACATAGGCAATTTACAGAAGGAAGGACAATGGGTCGAGTTTCAGGGGCTAATTGCGGACTATGATATACACAAAGGCCAATTTATGCTATATAAAAGCATGACCGGGATGTTGAACAAAAGATGGCCAGGGCTGAAAATGGGTGAGGGAACCAGCAAAGTGCTAGATACCTGGTTTGATGTCGTGGATGGGGGCACATTGTGTCCATATTATATGAACTGCTCCGACACAATTACAACACAAAGACCAAGACACTACCCGCACGTAGCAAATGGTAAAATTAACTGGGGAGAGCCTTGAGAGATGCAGAGTGGGGGTGGGCCCTACAGTACCCAAAAAGTCTCCAGGAACGCTAGATTCAAATTAACAAAATTATATTTAATGCAAAGAGCATACCTAACACTGGATAGATTAACTAAAATGGGTGGCAGTGCAGGGCAAACATGTCCATGATGTGCCATTGCAAACGCAAACATGTTGCATAAGTGATCGGGAATTTTGGGAGGACATCAAAGAAAGAGCAGCCGCGGGGGGCATCCAACTGCATGAGTGGCCACCAGAATCCTATCTACTGGGATTATTCCCGAGAGGCAACAGACAGCCGGCGTATCTAGCCAAAGTGAAAGACCTAATGTGCATCCTGGCAAAGCGCAAGATTGCAATAGCCTGGAAATCTAAAACAGGCCCGAGGATCGAAGCGTGGTGAACAGACCTAAGACGCTGGTCGTTAGCTGAGTCCACAGTATGGCACAACACACTGCAGAGAGGACTGCATGAGAACAATGTCAGTCTGGAGACCTGGAATATATTGGTACAAACAATGTTCTCCCCCAACAGAGACTACACTGAACCAAGAGCATCTGGTGATACGGGACAGATCATAGGCACTCCCTGAAGGCAATGCGGGAACAAGACCACTCTGGCTAGCACATTACTGGGAATGACAAACAAGGTATTTTTTATATATTTTTTTAATTGTTTTTTGGTTGAAATTAATCAACCTTTCAATATTTATATATAACATTTTAAAACATTAAAAAAGAAACATACAGATATAAAACAGATATAGAACAACAATTGCATTAAAGATTGTTTCCATTGGTACATTTACTTAAGACATATTTCACAGACTTCAAGCAATATTCATAGCTCATAAATAAAAAATAAGAAAGCATCAAAACAAAACCAAGTGGACAGAACAAACTCAAGACCTAATACTTTGCAGAACACAAAACCAAAGAGCCATATAACTCTCCCTTTTCCCTTTAGTAGAGTTAAGGTGCTTCTATTCGCAAGCTATCCAGAAAATTGATGGTTGCTATCTGGAGCGCTGGTTGAGTATTGCCCAAAATAATGCCCCAGCATGCACTATACTGCAGGTTGCCCAAAAACCTGCAATGTTTGTCATAGCGGATCTGCCTTAGATATCTCAATTCCCCACATTGTGTAACCAGATGTTCTAAGGTTTCTGGGTTGCTGACAACATTGCAAAACCGGCAAACATTTGCATGGGGTTCTATCAAACGCCGTTTGACCAAAATATCTTTTACAGGCCACAAATCGAAGCGTAGTCGTAGAATTGACTGCCTATAATATGGTGAAGGCACTCTTGTCAAATAAGAAGGTAACATTTGCAATTTTGTTGGAGGAAACCTGTTGGTATTACCATCTTTATATGTTACATGTAAGAATCCAGTCCATTTCATAGAGTTTCCTTTTTGCCTTATCTGGATTTGTGACCAGCATGTCAATGATTATATCATTTTCAGTTAAAACTTTATATAAATGATTTAACCAATTGACCATAAAGGGGTGCTTTGTTGAGAACATATAAGTGGACAGTACATTTAACACAATGTTTCCATTTGTAGACATTAAATATTTCCAAAATAGTGAACAGCATCTCCAATTATACCGAGCATATAAGGACACCAATCCCAGTTCATATCTTATCCAAGAGTGTGGTACACAGTTCAGAATATGTAGTATCTTCCTCCAGTATGTAATTTCCCATTTATCCACTTGAGAGGTAGGTATTATTGGGAGAGCATCTAAGCCATATAAGATGGCAGGTACAGCCTTCTGTTTCCAGTAGCCCCATGCTGGTTTAAGAGAAAAGTTGCCATACCTATGCATGATAATTTGAGTTTGGCATATGGCAGTGTGTATTTTCCTCTCGATACACTCATATTGGCTCTTTGATTTTGGTACTCCCTCAAAGCATGTGCCCAAATAGTTGTACATGTTAACTATTTACAGCTGTACTCTATTTACTGACCAAAAGAATTTTCTTCGAGCAGTTTTTGTTGGGAGGTATTGAACTACCTGTGTTTTCTCATGATTTATTTTAAGATCGTTTATTTGTATGTATTCCTGAAAGGTTGTCAGCCGCGTTTGGAGACATATCTGTGTTTTTGAAATTAAAACAAGATCATCTGCATATAAAAGATGTTTTATTGAAACATTGGCAACGTTCGGGGAATCTGATTGTACTTCAGAAAAAACATTGTTCAAGTCCTGGATGTAATAATTGAACACTGAGGAGGCCAATGAGCAACCCTGTTTTAATCCACGAAATGTATGGATTGGTGCCGACAAGCTTCCTTGTAATGAGAGTCTAACACAAATCGTCGTGTTTGTGTGCAATTCTCGAATTATCTCAAGGATGGTATGAGGGCAGTTGTCTCTGGTCAGTTTCTCGAACAGCTTCACTCTTGACACTGAGTCAAAAGCACAATGCAAGTCCACAAAGGCAAAGAAAATTGGTTGCTTTGTGGAATGGCATTGTGCCTTTATTGCTTTCAAACACATCAAATTTACATGTGTGCCCACACCTCGCACAAAACCCGTTTGATTCGGGTCACGTAAGTTGTTGGCCAATGTCCAATTATTAAAATCTTTCAATAACAATTTAGTAAAGATCTTCCCTGGCGCATCTAAAAGTGCTATTGGCCGATAGTTTACTGGTGACATGCGATCACCTTCCTTGAATATTGGAATAATTAAGGAGGTTTTCCATGTCATCGGCACTTGTTGTGTTGTTATTATAGTGTTAAAGATGTTATATAAGATCTGTGCCCATTGAACTGGATTGATCTTAAACAGGTGGTTGGAAAGTCCATCCGGATCAGCAGCTCTAGAAGAGCTTGCATGTACAATCAGATATTCGATATCTGCTATTTCAAAATGGAGTTGCCAGTTTCGGTTACTTCCAGGAGTGTGTTGTTAAATTGAAACTTGGATCATTATACAGGATGGTGTAGTGTTTTATCCATGCTGCTTCACTTATCATGTTGAGTTGTGCATCGACTTGTCTATCAGATATTTGACCATTTAGGAGCTGCCACATCTCTGCAGAGTTCTTGTTTGCCATTGCTAGCCCCATATGCTCATCATCGTGTTGTAGTAGTGAGTATTTATGAGCTTTGAGCCAAATATTATATGTGTTCTTTGCATGTTTTAAGGGAAATTCACAAGCTGGAAAACCTAAAGTTACAAGTTGTCTTCTTTGTTTCTTATATGCTGCCCATCTGTTTACAATTTCACAGTCATATGCATGGTTGTGTTTTGAGCAACTTTTCTTCATAATAGTAACGGTGTTAGCATAAAAGGCAAGTAGTTCCATATATGGTGCAGGTGCTAATGATGTTATATTGCTTTTTAGTTGATGCTTAAGGGACAAGATCTTGGGTGTTGTTCAACTTATTCTATTTTTTGCCAAATTTAATACTAGGCCTGTGGAAGCATACTTTTCCCTAGGAGTAGGTGATTCGCTCACAACAGTCATTGAAAGGAGTTTATGGTCACTGTAAGGCAAAGTGACAACTTCTAAACTTTGCAAACATTGAAATACTGATCGATCAACGTAAATATAATCAATTATGCTTTCTGAATTATTACGAGACCAAGTTGCTTTTGCCGGAATGTCACCCTGAATGGCTCCATTTACCATGATGTACTGTCTTTCTTCCATAAACGAAGACCAGGTCTGAACTTGTTGGTGGTGGTGTTTTGTATGTAGGCAATCTAGATTAATATCTCCTAGTATGATGGTGTAAGTGATGTCACTGGTAGTATAGACTAGATGTAGTATTCGTCTTAGTCCTTTGTAAAAAGCCTCATCATTTAAGGCAGCTGGATTTTGATACACATTTATTAACGCTAATTTGACTTTATCGGTCAAAATTTTTACCAGTAAAATATGTTCACTTTCAGCATCCCACATCTCAATGGACAAACCCGCATTTATAGTTACCGCCAGCAACAGTCCTGATGCTGGCCTTCTCGTAGTTGATCATGCAGGCAGTAGTACAACCTCATATCCATCCCACACTGGTGAAGATGTTTACCCGGTTTCCTGTAAGGCGATAATATGAAATACGTGTGGGAAAAATGTAATGGCAGCTTTTAAATGTGAATTGCCTCTTATATTCCAACATGCTATGTTTAATTTATTGATTGATGATGGCAGTAATGGTTACTGATATGTTATCATGTTGGAATTCATATTTCTGGTTCCAGTTAGCTCTGTTTGTTGATAAATGTTTGTTTTAGGTGTGTTGATAGGGGTGTTTCTATCACCTAAAGCTCGATCTTCGGCTAGCAAAAATCCTAATTCAAACAATTGCATTTTAGCTTGCAATATTAGATTGGCAACTACCCCTGAAGGTATCCATAGACGGACAATAGATTGATTTCTGTCAGCAATAAATTCGATTTGCTCAATATCATGTGACGTTATGGCTCGCAAGGTTTGGACATCATGAAAAATGTTCAGTACACACTGTCTATTCAAATCATACATGGGGAAGCCGCTCTCCCTACACTTAAGAATGAAGGAGTGGATGTTATCTCTTGATTGTGTTGGTTTTTACAGGTTTTGTGACTTGCCACCAAGATGACTATCTACATTCAGTAGACTTGGATTGTTTTTTTGTAGATCACATCTATTTCCATCACGACCATCCAAAGGGTAAACCCATTGGTCGGCAGTACGCAAATTGAATTGACTGGAGTTGGAAGGGCCTACAAATGGTGTATTTGAACCATGTGTCAAGGCTCGTTCCAATAAATAGGTCTATATCATGTTTTTGATGACCTCAGATGACTCAATTGTTTGCCCTTTGTGTTCCACTGACTGGTGTTTTTGAGGTACGTCAAAGGTAACTATTTATTTTTTTTGGTGAACTCCAGTGCTTAGTTCTACTGATTTCATGTGTTCGCGGTTATGCATATTGTTATCCACTTCCACGCTTTTATTTTTAGCTTCAGCCTGTTTGATCGAGTTTATCAGCTGATTCAGGGGGGAATGAGGTGGAGGAACAAGGAGCACACTATCTTGTTCCATAGGCAATACGCTAACGCCCCTTATATCGGTCTTTTTGATGTTGCTCGCTGTTTTAGAGGAGGGCTTTTTTTTAGATTTAGTTATAGAGGGCGCAGTTCCACCAATTGCTTGTAAGAATGCATTTAAGGTATTTTTTGGCCCTTTAATGTTTGAGATATTTTTTGATTTTTTTGTTATGGCTCGAGGGCCATTGATCTGAGATTTGGCGGGTTATTTTTTATGTAGCAGATTGCCCGCTAAGCGTCGTTCGATGTCAGAGATGGGCACCGCCTCCTCTTCCTCCTCTACATCACCTGGGTCAACCGAGAGATCGGTATAAGAGGAGTTCTTCCCAATTGTTATAACATCAATCACAGAGGATGTTTCAATCGTATTATTGTTGTGGCCTGTACACCTTCTCATATGCTCAGCAAGGAGAACTTGACTGTCATTTAATTTCGAAGCCATGTTAATGAGGGTCACTGCCTGAGACATGAGCCTATGATCTAAAACTTTGAATAATTTTACTAAAGTTACCACCGATGTATTGATGGCAGTTAGGGCGAATTCAATACCACGGGGATAACTAGAACATTTAGGCTAAAAAGAGCCTCTATCTAGGTTTGCTTTACAAGGCGGACGTGGGGTAGGCAAAGCAAAGGAGGGTAAACAGGAGGTAGAAACAGATAAAGAGTATGCTACTCGATTTGTTAAGTTTTTAATTTCGGCCATGTCATCCATATGGGGACTCACACTTACTTGCATAGATGGATATTCCCGAATTGTCTCTACCTTCGATTGCGAAGGGGATTGGGGATAGAGCAAGTGGCCTGTTAAATTTAGAGTGAACCCCATGGCCTCTAAGGGAAGCAAGTATGGTTTGGTCTGAAACACCGCGCGGTTGTTATTTTGGTTGATTCAAGATCACCCTTTGCGATCGGCCTTGCGGGGGTGCCTGTTGAGCCTTCAATTGGTCTCACAGTTTGCATCGTGGTAGTGGGCTCAACAGCCACGAGAGGGGGCCCGCATTCTCTCAGATCACTAGAGGTTGTTGTGCCAGGGTTACAATTAGGCACAGCGAGGCACACAGGCATCTGTGACTTCAGATTATATATCGAGAACGCCATTTGATGGTATTAATTTTGTCGACAGAACTTAAAGTATTGATGGTATATATCACAATTTTATCACGGTTGTGTTAAACATTGGATCTGAAATACTGTAAACCCAAAATGAAGTTACACATATATCATAAACAGAACCACATACATAGATAATATTTACCCACCAGGCAGTAAAGAATTCAATATGATTCAGATTTGCGCACTAAGCAAAAGTAACTCGCCTTGGCCGCGCGGTTACCGTGGCAAAGCGGTACTTACGAGTACTTGCTCGTGGGCGTGCATTGTGCGCGGGGAAACTAGCTAATGTAGCTGGGCAACCTGCAATTTTCCCAGCAGCCAATCCCCACAGATAGGGCGGTTTTTTGAAATGTCAAAGTCACAGAAAACGCGCAGTGAGCGCTAAGGAAAACAGAAAACAGGCGTCAGAACAGCATTAGAACAGCAGCAATGATAGTGAAGTCCAGCTGCGATGTTCAATCAGTCAATCACCTGTTTTTCCACAGATGTTTCACGAATGTTGTGGCTTGTGAAGTCCTCAATGAAAGCAGCCAAACATGAGCAAGGAGGTCCAGAACACACGGAAAAGCAGTACTTACGAGTACGTGCTCGTGTGCGCACGCGCTGTGCATGGGGAAACTGGCTAATGTAGCTGGGCAGCCTGGGATTTTCCCAACAGCCAATCCCCACAGAGAGGACGGTTTTTTGAAATGTCACTCAAAGTCACAGAAAACGCGCAGTGAACACTAAGGAAAACAGAAAACAGGCGTCAGAACAAGGTTAGAAAGCAGCAATGATAGTGAAGTCCAGCTGCAAGGTTCAATCAGTCAATCACCTGTTTTTCCACGGATGTTTCACGAATGTTGTGGCTTGTGAAGTCCTCAATGAAAGCAGCCAAACAAGATCAAGGAGGTCCAGAACACACGGCAAAGCGGTATTTACGAGTACTTGCTTGTGTGCGCGCGCACTGTGCGCGGGGAAACTGGCTAATGTAGCTGGGCAGCCGGGGATTTTCCCAGCAGCCAATCCCCAGAGAGAGGGCGGTTTTTTGAAATGTCACTCAAAGTCACAGAAAACACGCAGAGAACGCTGTTTTTCCACGGATGTTTCAAGAATGTTGTGACTTGTGAAGTCCTCAATGAAAGCAGCCAAACAAGAGCAAGGAGGTCCAGAACACACAGCAAAGCGGTACTTACGAATACAAACAAGGTATTGTCCCCTCACCTGTGAAAATAATCCTAGACCTGCCTACAATATTTATTTATATTTATATAGCGTGCAAGCAGCCCAGGGACTTGCAAGAACTTAGTTACACAGGTACAGTCATGGTAGCGGTCGTTGACACATTGTGAATACTACAAAACATCATACTGTTGTTACAGATATTGCACATAGTCATTATATTACAACTTATGCAACGGGTCAAAGGATAAGTATTCATGCTGATGTGAAGGGCCTTATGTGAAGAGGATGGTTTTCAACACTTTGCGGAAGGTGGTGAGGGAGGCCTCACCTCGGATAGTGGGAGGTAATCATACCCACACTAGATGAGGCACTGACCCTGAAGGTGCTCTGAATCGCTATAGTATGCTGTGTGAAATACTGACCTATTGTATGCATGACTGTTTTGTTTGTTAACAGGTTGTAATTAAAAAAACAATAAAGTGTTATTAATCAAAAACAAGGCTGCCACATCATCATCCTCCTCCTCCTCCCCCGATGAGTCCTGTCTAGGCATGCTGACGATGCTCTGCAGCAGCAGAGGGTTTACGCCACACAGTGCTGCCCTGCCACTGCTTATGCCTGCTTGCGCATCCCCTGATGTGCCCACAGGCACCTGCTCCCCCTCAGCTGCAGCTGCACCTACAAAAAACAAGACAACACAAATCATGTCTACATCTTAGAGCACACGTGCCTCACCACAATAGCAAGCAGTACAAACAGTAATAATCACCCACTTGTGGTCATGTGGCCAGGATTAGTCAGTGGGAAGCAAAATCCAATACCTATACCTAAACACATCTGGAACACGTCTGGAAAGACAATGTGAAAGTGACCATCATCACCCCAGCAAATCACACACTAAGCCTGGCAACAAGCTACAAAAGCACACAATGCACTACTAGCATGTATTGCAAGTGGCTGACACGGCAGTCACCACTGTGCACATTCATTTACCTTAGAGCATGCAAACATCAAATAGTACTGCTACCACAGACAACATGTGACTGCAGTGGATTACCCCCCTACATGTCACTGCCATTGGACACCTCCCATTTGCTACATATGACCTTACATTGAATGACATACACATGCATGACCCTTTGTCAGTGGATCCGCCATGTGAGTGAATGCAGCATTGACGTATAACACTGCCCAGACAAGGCATAGTAACTGTTCATGTTGCCATGCAGTACATGGACACACATCCATGTCAACACTGGCATTGCCATTTCCACCTAATACTGTAAGACGCAGTGAAGTGTCCTCCACGCATCCAAATGTCAGGCCACAGACCACGTGTATTGGTACCACATTTGTGTATATATGAAACGTGATGCCCATGATTTGAATCCCACTGCGCACCACCAATTCACTCACACATTGACATGCACAGTGTCGTCATCATCTAAAGACAAAGTTACACCAATCACTCACCTGCAGCTTGTCCGAAAGTGTTGATGCCTCTGACACCTACAACCTGTTCACTTTCAATGAGGCCAGAGGCAACCTCCTCAAATTTTGTTTGTTTGTTTGTTTATTTGATATGGCGCAGCCGAGACCCTTATGTAGTTGGGCGCAAACATTACAAGGATACTTAAAAGCTTAGTTGCAGGGTAATTATATACATACATAGTTATATACAAGCATAGATATGTGTACATTGTTACAATGAGTGATCATATTTACAGTGCGTGAATACAGTGTACCAGAAGGTCCTACGTAGGGGTGGTACAATGGAGTATATACAATTGGAATAGGGTAGGCCGAGTGGTCAAGTAGAGTGAACAGTCTAGGTATGAGGGAGAGTCGCAGCTCGAATCAGGCATCATTGGTCCATAGCCAAGCTATGACTTTACGCCTAAATCTAGTGTAGGGTTGGTCAGTTCTGAGCTCTACTGGGAGCTCATTCCAGGATTGGGCAGCAATGACTGGGAAGCTGGAGCCGCCAGCTGTGTTACGTTTATATCTAGGAACCTCAAGGGTGCAGGCGTGAGCCGATCTTGTGGGCCGGTTGGAGGTTATTCTATTTATTCTCTCTGTGAGGTGGCGTGAGCTCCTCAAACACGTGGCGAAGCACCGCCAGTTGCCTGAGCTGAGGACACATTTGCACCCAGCTTTTCCTTGGTCTTCTTGCTTATGTCGTCCATCCACTTGTGAACCTCTTTTGCAGTGCGCCTCTCCACCACACAGGCATTCACAAGGTCAGTCACCTCCTGCAACTTCCACATATGCTGGCACATAGTCAGGGTGCTTCCAGCCCTGGGGTACAGCTCAGAGTGGTGTTCTTCCACATAGTCGATGAGGACCAAAAGTTCCTCCTCCTCAAACTTCCTCTTCTTGCTCTGGCCCTTGTCTGAAACTGGTGGCTGTCCCTGGCCCGTAGGGGTACCTGTGGCACCTTCATTGACAGCGCTGATGCAGGACTGTGCAAGTGGTGTGTCCCCTGGCATGTCTTGATGGTAATTCTTTGCCCTTAACTGGTCTCCCAGCCCTGCCAGTTCCCCTGCCATCCATGTCAGCTGTTCAATAAGTAAAGGATGTATTAGGAGTTCGGCACTCGCTCCGTGAATATGCCCATTCCGCCATCAACGCCTTCCGCGACTGTGCTCGGCATCCGCCGACCATTGAGATTACACTGTGCAGATGCTTCTTGCGAACGCGCACACTAATCCTAGTAGTTTGCGCATGCGCAGTTAGCATGGCATAACGCGCCTAATTTACGTGTTTTGGGCCTTATTTTTGCACCTGGAGTTGGATATGTCCACTGACAACTCACTGCAACTGGTCCTGGACACATCTTGGCCTGCTTGCACACCGCTGGAAACCCTCCAGTATGTATGAGGTGCACAGTCTGCTCCAGGTGGACTCCGGTACGCCAACAATACATTGCTGCTTGCTGCTACTCAGTGCAGATGAGTGGCGGAATGTTAAAGGGTGAACCTGTTGATATGTAGCTGCATGCAGAGGGGGAGTGGGATGGTGGAACACATGGGGAGGGGGTAACGTCATGGGGTGTACGGTGTGTTGCAGCTGGCCGCCGACCTATATATGGCAGGCACATGTGGCATGTACACAGTCGCAGTGTGTTGTAGTTGACTTCTACTTGTCCTTCATGCATATATTCACCACATTGGCAGTTGCATGAATTGTGATATCGAGGTGCCTAGGTTCCTTGTGTGGCAGAGACATGAAAAGCTGGACATTGAGTGTGCATGTGGGAGTGTATTGGTCCATGCCCAGGTGACACCATGAACATTGTCACTGTCCATTTGCACTTTATTTCCTGGATTGGCATTGACTCTGGGAGGAGGGACAATGTGTAGTGACCATACTTGTGGCCCTGGGATGTGAGTGGGCAACGTGTGGCTCAAACTGAGTGTTATAAAGTCTATCCAATGATGGTTGTTCAACTTGTTTCTCTGTTACAGGTGTTCCCAGGCCCTGTGCCAGCATGTCTGCTTCACCACCAACATGTCGGCTACATCCACCTCAACCTCAATGGTCATGCGGATGAAGGCTGCCAACTTTTCAGGAGGCAGAGGTTGCCATACTGTGCGACCAGGTGCTCGAGCACTATGATGCCGTATTCCACCCAGAGTAGCAGCTTTGGGTGGTTGACTGTAGGTGGATATGGCAGGACATTGCCACGCCTGTAAACATGGAGGGAGTGGCCAAACGGGCCGCCGCCAACATCAAGAAGAGTTGGGATGATATGAGGATCCGGTGCCAAAAGAAAGCCAGGGCTGCCATCAATGCTGGACCAACCCCAGAGGGGCACTCGGGCAGACACCGTAGGGTTCCAGCACACCACCTCAGGGTCCTGCAGAGGGTGAACCCGGAACTACATGACCAGGTCCTCGTACTGCAGGAGCAGATCAAGGCTGCAGGTGAGTCTACCCTGTCAGTTCAATGTTTCTGGATGTGTATGACATGTGATGTGTATGCATTTTGTTGGGGTCGATGATCGCAGGTCACGGCAGTGTAGTGGGACCAGGTACAGCATGCATTGTTGTCCCAGTGACTTTGGCATGCCTCATGTTTGCCGTGTATGTGGTGCATGCATGGTAACTCTCTGTGTGTGTCTCATGGGTGCATGGAACTTGGGAGGATGTGCCAAGGGGGTACCTGCATTTAGTCATTGTCTCAAGGGGTTGCATGTTGATGTCAGTGGTGTTGGGCCATGTGTCACTTACGGAATGTTATCCCACCTTCACAGTCAGTACCCAGTGCTATGTTTATGGATGGCCACATGTGGTCAGGGACGAGGGTGAGGGCACAGGTCATCAGGAATGTTGGATGTGTATTCACCTTCTGTAAATTAAAGTGTTTGGTTGACCCGTCTTGCACCAGTGCATAGTGGGATGTTGAATGTTGTGATGCGTGTGAGGCAGTGTCGTGGCCAGGATGGACTAGTATCTTGATGGCTGTTGGATGGTTGACTTGCCAGGTGGATGTGGTGGTCTACAAAGCGAAGCGGTGAGTCTGCCATGTTCGGCTTAGCCATGGTCATGTACCGTGTATGGGTGCGGGTAGAGTGTCCTTGGTCAATGGTGGATGTGGATGTTGATGTTTGTGTCAATTATGGAATATTGATGACTGCATTTCTCTGTGATTTGGTCCTGTCATCATGTGTGCCCCTTCCATGTAGCCAGCAGGCCATGCAGAATGGTGTTGCCTTGGACTGGAAACTATTCACTCACTGAAGAGACATGCATGATTTAGTTGTCTGTTTGCATCATGTGTTTCGTGCTCACATGTCTGGCTCCTGATGCAGTATCATTGGATGCATGTTGTAATTGGGATGTGGATTCTGTAAGTGTGATAGCGGTATATGGCAACTGTGTTGTTGGGTCTTGCAGATGTGCGCACAAATGCAGATATGCCGCTCCTCTCTCTCTTTCTAACCAGTGTTGCATGCAGCTGCGGAATCAAGCACAGAGGACGAGCAGGTGGCAAGGCCAAGGACCTCAAGGAGGTTGCACAGATTGCGTACATGGATCCACTCAATTACTTCATCTGAGGGACAGGTGTGAGCTGATAGTTCATCTTCGGATGCACGGGACATTTCCCTGGATATCAGGGGCAGAGCGGCAGGATAAATCTGCATGCCCCTCAGACAGGCAGGTTGACTCTGGGTTGTCAGAGTTCGGTCTGGTGGAGGTGGAGTAGGCATTTGTGGGCATGTCCGTGGTGTCAGGTGATGTTACAGCATCTGATGTGCAGGCTGCGGATGTGTGCCTGGGACAGGAGGGTGTGCAGGACACAGTGGCATGGGCAGCCACTCACACAGTCCAGGGGCACCCTTCAGACATTGTGTGCAGACCCTGTCATTGCGTGCTGAGGATGTCATTAGCGATGCTGTGCTGCTCATTCTCATCTCGGGCCATAGCCGGCAGCTGGTCAACTGTAGCCAACTGGTCAGCCATCATGGGCAGGTGTGCAACATTCTGTCCCAGATAGCTGGAACACTGCTGGGTGTGGTCAAAATGTTTCATGTATCGCAGGTCACCCATCACCTCCTCAGCAACTGTGTCCCAGGCATCTGCATGTGTGGCTCCATGCAGGCAACCAATGCAGGATCGTCTGTCCAGGTTCACCCGTTTGCTGCCCAGGTTCCACCTTTGCAATCTGTAGGGATGCAAGTGCACACAGGGAGTTTTCCATTGAAACTGGAGTCGGCCATGTCAGGCACACGTGATGCTGCTGTGCAGGTGGAAATGGCACATGTGGAGAGTGGTGGGCCAGTACTCCCCTCCAGGAGTAGGTCATGTTACCGGAGGGAGGCCCAGCACCAAATGCGTGCTGACAGATGGAGGGAGGTGTTGCGCCAGCAGAGGTGTGCACGCCAGCTGTTGGAGGCAAGGCTTGCCCAGCGGATCTACAAGGGGAGGATGGTAGCAAGGGAGCGTATTAAAGTGCCCACACATGACTGCTACAGCGAATGCGTCAGCAGAAGAGGTGCCATGCTGTGGGGGAGGCAGCTGACAGAGCCAGGGTTGCTGCACGTGCAAGGGCAGAGGTCTTATGAGCAGAGATTGAGGCTGACAATAGGGAGGCTGCAGAACAGATAGAGCAGGCAACTCGTGAGTCCCTGCAGGCCCTAAGGGACATCACAGAGGCACACATGCAGGAATTGGAGGCGGTAACAGAGGCTCCATTGACCCAGAAGTTTCCAGGAATGGGACAGCAGCTGTGAATGTATATATGTTTATTGTGTTGCTTGCATCATTGATGATGTTTTTGGAGGGGGATTTCTGTGACTTTGTTTTGTCGAGCTGTACCATTTCTTTATTTGATTTACAATTATATTACAGTTATGTGTTTGGTTATATGGGATTCCTGTGGTTATTTTGTCATTTCTTCATGGGGAGAATCACTTTTTGCAATGCTCATGTGTGTGTGGAGTCATCTATTTATTTATTTATTCAGATTTGTAGAGCGCACATCAGCCCGGGGGCATTGTGGCGCTTGTTACAGACAATATCTTAGTTACATAGGATACAGTAATACATACAAGTACAGTATTTACAGTGGACATGAATACATTAGCAATGCAGTATATTTACATGGATTCCAGAGAGTTTCTTATTTATTATACTAGGAAGGAGGTTTTCAGTTTCCTGCGAAAAATAGGGAGTGAGTTTTCCGCTCTAATGTCAGCAGGAAGAGCGTTCCAGGTCTTGGCTGCAATGTAGGGGAATCTTAGGCCTCCGGCTTTGGATTTTTTGATGCGCGGGATGCAGATTAGATTGGAGTAATGCGATCTAGTGGGACGGGAGGAGGATGGTTTGATAGATAGGACGGGGCAGAGAGAGACAGGCATTTGTGAGTGAGGGTGAGGATTTTGAGAGTGATCCGCTCTTTGACCGGGAGCCATTGGGCTGAGACCCTGGCCTGGGTGATATGCTCTCTTCTTGGGATACTAAGAGCGGCCCGGAGAGCATTGTTCTGAGTGACTTGAAGTCTGTTTAGGTTTTTGGCTGATGTGCCTGCTAGGAGTTGCAATAGTCCAGTTTGGCTCCAATGGTTGCCCTCGCTATAGAGAGGCAATTGGGTTTAGAGATGTAGGGCTTGATGGCATTTATGAGTTTGGTGGTGTGTGCAGATGCGGAAGTGATTGCGCTGACTTGTCTGGTCCTCGATAGTGACGAGTCAAGGTATACTCCCAGGGTCTTTACAGCTGTGGATACGGGGATGATGGAGTTGTCAATGGCGAAGTTAGCGTACAGTTTGTCAAGTTTGTCTAGGGTGTTCTGTTGACCTAATATCATGATTTCAGTCTTGTCTCCATTGAGGCAGAGGCCATTAACTGCCATCCATGCCTTGATGACGGAGTAGATTGTGTGGAGTGCCTTGGCGTCTTTGTTGTATGATCCTGAAAGGGGTAGAAGTACTTGTGTGTTGTCCGCGTAGTTCGTGTATGTGATACCGTATGAGTCAAGTTTGTCAAAGAGGGGCTTGGTGAACAGGTTATAGAGTGTGGGTGCAGTGCATGATCCTTGAGGGACCCCGCAGTGGATTGTCGTGGGAGTGGCGTTGGTGATGTCCGAGAAGACTTTCATGGCTCTTCCCTCTAGGAAGGAGGTGATCCAGAGGGCTGCTTCTTTAGAGAAGTTGGCTGAGTGTGTGAGGTGTGCGGTGAGAATCTTGTGTTCAACCAGATCAAAAGCGGCTGAGAGATCTAAAAGGAGCAAAAGAGCGGGCTTGCCTTTGTCCATGATTTGAGTGATCTGATTCTTGAGATCTACCAGAGCTGTTTCAGTGCCATGTCCTTTACGGACACCTGATTGCCTAGTCCCAAGGATGGAGTGTCTTTCCAGAAAGTGTTGGATTTGGCAGTGTGCAGCTTTGTCCAGTAATTTCAGCAGGAATGGCAACGTGGTTATAAGTCTGTAGTTGTTTGGTTGTAAGGGGTCGAGAGTCATTTTTTTTAGGAGAGGCCGGACCCAGGACTCTTTGAGGTTAGCTGGGATGATGCCTGTTTTAAAGGACGCATTGATGAAAGCTGTGAAGAGCGGCGCAAAGCAGTCTGCGCAGTCTTTGACTAGTTTTGGTGGGCAAATATCGCCTTTACAGGGGGAGGGTTTGAGATTTTTTAGTATGTTGATAACTTCTGATTCAGTGACGTTTCTGAAAGAGAAGTCAGGTATGGTGGGCTTGGACGAGGAGGGTGGGGTGTTGGTAGGTTTAGTTCCTGTCTGATGAGGAAGGGTTTTGCAGTGGTCTTTGATTTTCTTTTGGAGAAGGTCAATTTTGTGTAGCATGGCAGCTTGAATGCTGGTACACCAAGCTTCATCTTTGATAATTTCGTCCGGTGTATTGGGAGGGGAGATGAGCTCATTAAAAATGGCAAAGATCTCTTTGGAGTGTGATTTGGCATTGGAGATTCGAGTGTTGAAAGCCTTGGCTTTGGCATCGTTATTAGCTGTCTTGTATTGGTGGGAGATTAAACTGAATTTGTTTTTGGTGCTGGTGCAGGGGTCAGATTGCCAGTTTTTTAGTGCTGCTCTTTTGTGAGATCGCATGGAGTGCAGTTCCTCAGTAAACCATGAGTTGGTGTGTAGGGATTTCTTCTCTTTTTTCCATTCCAGTGGTGCTATTTCATTGATAGCTTTGGTGATGACGTCTTTGTAGATGTCTGCTAGGATATTTGGGTCATTAGCGAATGGGGGAGCTAACTGAGGGCTATTGAGGTATGGGCGCAGGTTCTCCTCTTTGAGTTTTTTAGAGCTTCTGACTTGTGCAGTGCTAGCAGGGGTCAGAGGTTTGTGGTGTTTGGTTGTAGGAATGAAGAACTAGATGCAGTTGTGGTCAGTCCAGGGCAGTGAGAAGTTGGAGGTGATAGTGGAAAGGCAAATATGGTCTGCAATCCAGTCAAGAATCGGCCTTTGGTGTGAGTAGGGCTTACTACTTTTTGGGTGAAGCCCAAGTCATTGAGTTCCTTGGTGAGAGTGGCTGCATGTTTGTCCTTAGTGTCGTTGAACCCGAGATTGAGGTCTCCTAATAGAAGGGTTTTGGTGGAGCTTTTGATATTGTGTGGCATGTCACACTTGTCTGCTTTTGAGGGGTCATGCCACATTATTATGTGGCATGGTTCTCTGGATTCATGTGTCCTCTCTCGGCATGCCATGGTTCTGTGTAGATTATGTTCTATGTGGAATTTTGACATGCATCCGCTCAAGGTACATGTGGGATCTGGGTTTGCATGTTCACAATGCCAATGGACATAATGTGTGCTGTTCGCAGGTGTGGGCGGAGATGATGGGGAGTTTTGATGGTTGGTCATACTGGTTGTCGGCGTGGTGCTACATGGTGTTTGTTGCACAGATGGTCATTTGTCCAAGTGTGTTTCATGTATGGATATGTGATTGACTCTGTGTGGGATGGCGCCAGCTAAGTGAGATGTTGGTTTGTATTCTGCAATGTATTTTTCATCATGGGGAGGCATGGGTGCTGGGTTGTGTGGCTTGTTGGTCGACATTGTGTGTGGAGGTCTTTTGGTGTGATACATGTGTGTGGTGTGGTGTTTGGTGGTATTACAGGGGTTGTGTTTATTGCGTGTAGGTGCCCTTTGCATGTGGGTGGCTTAATTTGGTGGGTGTACAGGGAATGGGAATGGTGGGTGTAGGTGACCTTTGCATGTGGTTTACTGAGTTTCAGGGGTGTACAGGAGGTGGGAATAGTGGGTGTAGGTGCCCTTTGCCTGTGGTTGGCTTAATTTGGTGGGTGTACAGGCTGTGGGAATGGTGGGTGTAGGTGCCCTTTGCATGTGGTTGGCTCTGTATCGGGGGTGTGCAAGGGGTGGGAATAGTGGATGTAGGTGCCCTTTGCCTGTGGTTGGCCTAATTTGGTGGGGTACAGGGGGTGGGAATGGTGGGTGTAGGTGACCTTTGTATGTGGTTGGCTCTGTATCGGGGGTGTACAAGGGGTGGGAATAATGGGTGTAGGTGCCCTTTGCCTGTGGTTGGCTTAATTTGGTGGGTGTACAGGGGGTGGGAATGGTGGGTGTCGGTGACCTTTGCATGTGGTTGGCTCAGTTTCAGGGGAGTACATGGGTTGGGAATGGTGAGTGTGGGTGCACTTTGTATGTTGTTGGCATAATTTTGTGGGTGTACAGGGGTGGGTATGGTGGGTGTAGGTGCGCTTTGCATGTGGGTGGCTTAATTTGGGGAGCGCAGATTTATTTGATGTGTGGGGTTGTTGATGGTTGGTATGGGTGCAGCTCTTGGTGGTTGCTTGTGGGTACTCGCCATTCTATTTGTGGCATTATTGCTGCATCTGGTTTGACAGATCGAAATGTGTGCAAAACGGTAGGTTTAGCTGTCTCCTTAGTTTGCACTAAGACCGCTTTGTAGCCGTGTCTGGTGCAATCCTATATTTTTTGCACTGTTGCCCACTGGTGGCGCTTAATTCTGTAAATTGCCTTCTGGTACGATGCATTTGCGCCACGCAATCCAAGCACATGCAGATTTCTTTGCGCTACTTTTGCGTTTCTTTCTGTAAATCAGACCCACTGTCTTTCAGGAAACAACCTGAGTCTGCAGAAGGTTGTTAGGGCAGGGATTGGGATATTGTAAATGGTCCCACCCCAGCTGTGAATAGCTCATGGAAGTAGATCTTGGAGTTGACATCCAACAAATGGTTCCAATTGCATCCATTTGTATCAAATGGGTTTTGAAACATTTTACTAGGTGTGTTTTTACTATTAAAAGGCCTGAAGTGGCTGTCATGGCTACATTCCTGCTGTAACTAGAACAAAGCTGGATTCATTATTTCCATCCACTGATTTTTTGAGCGCCCAAACCTTACTTGATTCTTCACCTAATGCAACCAGGGTTTTTGCTAAAATTCTCCGATTGTCTGGGACGAGGCACAGAGCTCCATACTCAGCCATTTCCGTACATACTTCATAGCATTTTAGAGGTTGTACAAGAGCCCATATGTACGCTTTTGGATCTGGTCAAAAACATTTGGAAGTAGCCAACGGGAATGCAATGCAGGGCACCTGCGTTCAGGTGGAAAACATAGGACAGCAGAGAATGACTGCGCGGGTGGGGTATCTCAAGGCCTCCAGGACATCAGCTGCTCTCTACAATTTAGGAAGTTTGATCTTGAACATTGGACGATATAAATATTCAGGTAACAAGCAATGAACACTCAAATGCTCCATTGACATTGGCCCTGGAGCTCCCTTCCTAGAAGTTCAGCAAATGTGCAAAGCAAATAGGTCCAGTAGAAACCAATAGAAAATGTTTTCAACTGGATACAGTTGCTGAAATGCACGTTTGTATTTAGCTACCAGGTCACCTATAGACAAAGCAGACAATAAATAGGTACCCTAATAATCCACCATCACAAATTAAATTTGTGCCATACGTAAAATTCATGCTTTTATCATGAAACAAGGAGAGCAGACATGGGGTCTCATTACACGGTAGGAGGTAACCATGCCGCTATTAGCGGCATGGCTACTGCCTTACCGCACACCGGGTCCGGGTAGGCGGTATGGGGACTTAACGGGTCATTTCGACCCTGGAGGACCCGGTAAGTCCCCATTCTAAATACCATTCCCATTTGAGCCCCCATACTGCTCAATGGGAATGGGGAAGGAGCTAATAACAGTACCGCAATTTGCGGTACTGTTATGAGCTCTGGAGTCCCTCAGCGGGTCCCGTCCTTAACGCCTAGTCAGACCAGGTGTTAAGGACGGGACCCGCTGAGGGACCTCATAGTAGGGCGCTAAGAGATTACCGGCACCAGTGCCCTTACCGGTGCCGGTAATCCCTTAGCGCCTATCGTGTAATGAGGCCAATGGTCTTTAACATGCTGGTGCACAAAAAAACATAAATAACTGCTCTTTCAATGCACCTTGAAAATGAATGAACGGCATACCATTTTATCTATGTGTACAACTTTTAATTAAACACGAGTATAGAATTTAAACTCAAGTTATCATCTCCTTAAATGGCTTTTTGTAAAAAAAAGAAAATAATAATAATAACTGTATTGATTTTGCCGGCCTTCTTATTATTCTGTGGAAGCTTGCCTAATGAATGCAAAATGATACAGTAAACACAAGTGGTCATCTGTTAAAGTGCCTTTTCCAAGTAGCATAACACATATAAATTGCCACGAAATGGCTAAAACGCTGTTGTTGTTTTAACAGAAAATGAAAATGTACCCTTTTTATGCACCCTCATGATTTGTATAAAATGTGAATCCCAAATGCATGTTTTATTTTAAATAAAAACTGACCCAGATTTAGAGGCTTAAAGAAACAATTCCTAAACCCATCAGAAAGGGCAATGCAATTAAGCATCCAAAGAGAATCAATATAAATGCAGGTTTACTACTTCTCAGAGCTGTTAGAGGGCACAGCAAAGTGCATTCAGCAGCCTATTAGCTTCAAACAAATCAACTTAATTTGACCTGGGAGTGAGACAAGGGAAGTTACACAGCTCATTCAATATTGTGTACGTGCAAAATCTGAATGACGGCGTCAAATGGCTACTGACAGATGCTGCTCATGCTTTGTTGTGATGTTGGCCATCTGTGCAAGCATGGCAGTGTGTATAAAAAGCAGGGACATGATGAAACCTCTACCCTGTATCCATCCCTCCACAATTGCCAACTTCCTCTCTCCATACATGATTGCAAGTGTTTTGGCTCATAGCTGATTTTTAACAACAATCATCTGAACCAAAACAAAAAGGTTCTATCACTGAAGCCATTTTAGATGCCCAGGAGAATGCACACTTCTTAGAACTGTTCTGTTATGTGCTAAGGGCCGAATTCATGGACAAGTGTGCAGAAATCCCACAATGCCTGCGTGCCGAGAACGCCTCGGTGCGACCACGCGTGCAGAATTATTTCTGCGTCAGTCTGCGCAGTGTTTTTTCTGCGCGCTCTGCGTATTCATGGAACACGCTCCCATGCAAAGCAAAAACAGCCAGAAACAGCTACCTTTATGTGCTCCCCGGGTACAAATACATGCACCTTCAAAACAGTGCCTGGGGTCCGGCACAAGCAGGCCTGCATATCAGGGTAGCCTGCACTGGGTCACCCGTAACTTTAAAACATTTTTTATTCATGTATAAAGCACACGGCAACCGGTGGGCATCGGGGCACTGTTTCAGATTTAAAGTACGTGATTTTGCATAGTTCCAGTGTACAAGTACATGATTTTGCTTAGTTACAGTATATAAGTGCATTGACCCCATGATAGCTCTGACAACGGTGAGGCAATTTTCAGTGGACAGGAAGGGTTTGGTTGCATTGAGTAATTTGGTGGAGTATGCTGCAGAGGATGCAATAGCCCTGACTTGTCGAGACATCGAAAGGGTAGCATCCAAGTAGACTCCTAGGGTTTTAACTGAGGATGATACCGAAATATGTATGTCATCTATGGTGAAGGCGGTGTATTGAGTGTTGAGTTTCTTTAGTGTCTCCAGAGGCCCTACTAGGATTTCTGTTTTGTCTCCATTGAGGCAGAGCCCGTTGGCCACCATCCAGGCCTTTATGGTTGAGTAAGCTACTTTGAGGGCCTTTGAGTCTTCTTCATAGATGCCGATGAGGGGTAGGATGACTTGGGTATGATTGGCATAGTTGGTATAGGCTATGCTGATGGTGTCCAGAATGTCAAACAGAGGTCTGGTTAAGATATTGCAGAGTCTGGGCGAGATACAGAAGGCCTGTGGAACTCTACAGTGGATGGTGCTGGGGCAGTGCATGCCTACTCTGAGAATACCCTCATAGCTCTTACCTCTTTGAAGGAGGCAATCCATGCTGTGGCTTTGGTTGAGAAGTGAGCCAAAGTAGTGAGGTGGTGACAAGGTGTTTTGTGGTCAACTAAGTCAAATGCAGCAGATAGGTCCAAGAGGGGGAGCAGGGCCAGTTTGCCTGCGTCTCTAATCTCGTCCAGCTGTTTTTTATTTAAATCAAGCATGGATGATTCGGTGCTGAGGCTGTGACCAAAGCCAGATTGGCGAAGTCCTAAAATGTGATTAGACTGGAGGAAGTGTTGAACCTGTAGATATGCTGCTTTGTCAAGAATGTTTAATAGGAACAGGACTGTTGTGATGGGTCTGTAGTTGTTAGGGGATGTGGGGTCAAGTGATTTTTTTAGGAGGGGTCAGACCCAGGCTTCCTTAAGGTGAGTGAGTACAAGTCCTGAGGTGAAGGAGGTGTTTAAAAATGCTGTGAAGAAGGGCGCCAAAGTGGCTGCACAGTCCTAGATAATTGTGGCGGGACAGGCATCTCCATTGCTTTTTGAGGGTTTGAGTTTTTTTATAAGATTGAAAACTCCAGGTTCCGAGATGTTTCTGAAGGCGAATAAGGGGAGGTCCTGAGTGGAGGTGTTCAAGGTGGTTGTTGGGTTTATGTGGGCTGGGGAACTAAGGTTATTTTGGTTGGTCTGGATTTTGCTGTTTAATAAGCCTATTTTGTTGAGCATGGCCGATTGGATGCTGGTGCACCAGGCTTCATTTTTAGTGATAGACTGAGGGGTGGGTATTGGGGCTTCAAGTTACCTAAATATAGAGAAGATTTCTCTGGAGTCGGATTTTGTGTTAGCGATCCTAGTATTAAAGGATGAAGCTTTTGCCAGGATGACTGTCTTTTTGTATTGTGCAGATATCTTGTTGAATTTTAGTTTTAGAGATTCTACAGGGTTTTTTGCCAGTTGGTGAGGGCGGCACATTTTCAGTTTCGCAAGATATGGGGTGTACCATGAGTTTGAGTGTCGGATGGGTTTCGCTATAGACAGAGTTAATGGGGTTATCAAGTTGGCTGCTAGCTTTAACGTGGAGTTGTATATGTCTGCAAGGATGTTAAGATCATTGGAGAAGAGGGTCGGAAGTTGGGGACCTCTAGGTATGGCGATAGGCTGTCTTTGATGGCTTGCGGGTGCAGCAGGCTAATGCATTTGGAAGAGGGATGGTTAGATGTTTCTGTTTCTGCGGTGGGGGATGGAGAAGATGATGATGTGATGTTCTGTCCATGGGCATGGAGAGTTAGAGATGATGGAAGGCAGACAGTTATAGTCTGCAATCCAGTCTAGAATGCGGCCTTTGATATGTTTGGGGGGTGTGAATACATTGTTTGAAGCCAAGGGTTTCTAGTGCCTTAGCAAGTGCCTCGGCTTGTGGGTCATCTGGATTATTGAGGCCGAGGTTTAGGTCACCTAGTAGCATGATCTTCGAGGAGATCTTGATGTTGTCATCTAGGAGGTGGAAGAGGTTATCATGGAAAGTGGCCACAGGGCATGGGGGGCGGTAGACAATGTGAAATGTAATGGTGCAGGTGGGGGAGGTGATGAGCTCTCTCTGTTACCGGCACCCTGACAACATGCGTATGATTTATCGTAACTCAGGTAAACTCTGCGGGCAAACCCCCGTAAACCATTCCTGCACCCCGCTAAACTGCATACATGCACCCCTAAATTAGATCAGAACCCCGGCTGTGTATTCGCACCCCTAAATCCAACACCTGATCTTACATCTGTGCAGCGAATCCTATGCACAAGTGTCTGTACGCCTGCCTTCGTCTGGAGGATAATATGAGGGCTCTGCATGGCCACCTCCCTGCCAAGAGGTTGCGCGGTTGGATCAATGAATACGTATAATTCCACGCAATATTGGGCATGCGATGGACTGCCTGCAGGCTGTCCCTCATAAAGCCCACATTTTCCCTTGTTCTTCCTCATTTTCTGAATTCCGCTCCACTCGCATAGACGTAGTGAGCCCGCACGAAGTCCCCTCAAAGTAGGAAAAAGTGCCACGCAGTCGATTACATGAATGAACAAATGGGCTTTTGCATGCAGTTTGGCATGCAAAGTCCCAATTTTCTGAATCAGACCATAAGAGCTTCATTTACAAAGGTAAGGCTGCGTGTGAGTTATTTACGCAGTGGGTAATTTACATGATTTGTGCGCATCAAACTTTGCAAAGCAAAAATACACTTTGCACGGTTCACTCAATCAGGGTTTTTGTCGGGAGTGCAAAGTCACTTTTCAGCAGTCCAAATTCACTTTGAACCGGGCAAATATTCCATGAATCGGGATTAGAACCTGTGTTGCCTGTATGATCTTGTTTCCAAGACAAACGCGTTGCCCCTACGCTCTCCTTCCTCATGAAGGTATACGCATACAGCACAGCTCTGGAAAAATGCCTTCTTAGTGCTAACTATGTCAAAATGTAAGCAAACCATTTTTAGAAATAGAAAGAGGAGGGCCATTTGCCAGGCATGAAGTGTACGAGTGGGCAGTAATACAGAATTACTCCGTGAAAAAGTTCAGTTTGGAGTTTTGAAAAAAGATTCTGTGACGTCTCCAATAATGAGCATTTACTCTACGATGAAAAAACTTAGACCCATGATTAAGAAAAAATTGGTTGATCAGAAAATGTTCTATCCCCTACGACGCAGTTATTAACACAAATTACTTTAGCCAAACTCAGGCAATTAAAGCTGGTTCTGCCCTATTAAACAGAATGATGTTCTGATTGGATAAAAGTTATCAGGCTTTGCATAACGTGTGTATTCATTTTGACATAATTCATACTTCTGGATAGTTTACATTCTAGCCCGATATATTTGGATCAAATGCAATCTGTTATCAAATACCATTTATATCTTGGCAGATATTGTCCTTGAATGCCAGATGCACACATCATTCTGAAGATTTGGCCATCATCTCTGAGGTATTCACTTCATATAGAGGCATATTGTAATCAATTTTCCAGGTACTCATGGCAGGTGCTGAAATCAAATGCCAAGGTGTCACGTCATATTACAGCGATTGCTGTCAAATGCTTGTGTAGTCACATGATATGCCAGGTGTTCCCACAACTGGAGGAGTGCAAGGAAGATGTGCCGTTCTCTCGATCCTGTAAGCAGCACAACACTAGTACGGCATTCTTGTGTGCAGTCTTCCCTGTAATCTCCTGGCCAAGGGCAATGGGCATGGGGAGTAGGTAGCACCTGGGGGGGGGTCTCTGGAGGTGGTAGACGAGCATTGCATTACTCCTCTCACAAGGAGCGCCTAAAGATAGGAGGATGGGAGGAGAGGTGTGTGGTCCTCCCTTATGTTGGGCCTTCTCTTGGGGGTAGCTCACATGAGAGCGAGGAACGGGAGACAGGAGCACCCTTGCCGAGATGTTATGCAGGCATCCACTCTGTGAGGCTCAACTTTCTCCCACTACCCATCTCCAAAAGTGATGTGACAAGGGAGATCGAACACTCTGCAAACAAAGCCTTTAATGGAGCAGATGTGCAAGTCTGTTTTCTCTTTCCAGTCATAATTGAAAGAAAAGATGCACTATAAACCTGATAGGCTTTCTATCGTTTCTGCAGGAGTGGAGAGTGCTATAGAATGCAGCAGAGGAACTCATAAATAGAGATTTTCAACAGTAACATTACAGAAAGTCATGATTCTATTAAAGACACAGAGGCAAAGGATTGTGCTCAACTCTTACATGAAGCCCAAACATAACTCAGGTAAAAACAGCAAGAAAAAACTACAGCTCCAATGAAGCAATGTCTTGATCGTAGTTTACACTTAATAGGTTACTTTCTCTCTGTGATGACTCCGGCCAATCACACTCCTTATTGTCCTTTAACCTTTCCTGTGTAACCAACGTCCTCCTCTTGCTTTTGCTACTACTGTGTAACTTTATCAGTGCGCCCCACCCGGTAGATGCTGTAACTCTGACTTCTAACAGCTCTGTCTCTTCAAGACCCTGCCGGCTTGGCCTCTGTGCCGTCAGATAAACATAATCAATAATACCAAGTGTTAACCAATTACGGAGTTGGAAATGGCGAACCTGACTATCCGGTGCGCACTTGCTGAGTCGATGATCATGTATTCTCGCCATGTATTCATTTACAACTTTGCGATTGTACGGGTGGGATAATCCTTTGACTCCATGTTTTTAATAGAATCATGACTTTCTGTAAGGTTAGTATGGAAAATCTGTATTCAATGTCAAGACCAGAGGCTCGGATTATGCTTGTTTAACGCATATGCTCTAGCAATGAGAACACCTGGTCGATCAGCCTAAAATAAAAGTTCTTAAAACCGGACTTGTCCGACCAGTCTGCAGCCTTCATTATGTCCTCTATGATAGCTCCGACACTAAAGGCTTTAGACATCATGGTGCCTCTACCTGAATGAGTGCAGTCCAATCTGATGTCGAACCTTCCTGTTGCATGCACCAGCGGACCCATCTGGCCAGTGTAGCAGGCGACACTGCAGCGTATGGCTTCCGCAAAGCAATGTGTAGCTGTTACTCCCCAATGTCGTCCTAAGCTGTTCCGTCATGGCCTCGTATACAATGAGGCATTTGACTGGACAAAGCTTGGGATGCCCCGAAAAGCTGGATATGATACCAATCTAATCCCTGTCTTTGTTCTCTTCGTAACATAAAAGGCAACTTCTGTCAGAGAAAAGGATCTATCAACTTCTAAAGCTCTGATGTCTGATACTCTTTTGAAGAGATGAGACCAAGTAGGGTCGTAACCATGGGTGAAAGGGCTTTCCTTGACAGGTCCTCGTTATCGGGTACATTTTGAATCAGTTTCAGGATGTCATTAACATCCCACAGACTAGAATATTTCAGCGTTGGAGGCCACAGTAGTCTCAACCACTGAGCAACCTGCACACTAAGGGATGTTCCCCAATTGGGAGACCTTCCACGCGTGTGTGGCCTGCTGAGATCACTGATCGAACGGTAATAATTGTTCTTATTGCCTTTCCCTGTGCCGCCAAGTTGGCCAGGAAGTTGACCACATGAATCACATCCATTCTAGTGGGATGAATGTCCCTAGCCAGACCCCAGCTATGCCATTTTGCCCAAGAGGCTCTATACGCTTTTTTGATCCCTGCTGTCCATGATTCTCTGCTGAGACGTTCAGCTTCACCCAAAAGGCCTGGCATTCTCCGGTTTCCCCTGGAAATCACCCACGCTATCAGGTTCAGGTTCCCTAGTTGGACCAGGGGATGTAGCTCGCCTGCTGGTCCTCAGAGAATTGCTTTGTCCTGGGGAAGCAGAATTCGAATCTCGCAGGACACCTCTATGAGGCCTGGGAACCACACCTGTGGTTTCCAGTCCTGTGTCAATAGAATCAGCTTTGCCTTTTGTCTCCTTGTCTGTGCCAGCATCCTCAGTAATTATGGTGAATGGAGGAAATGCATATTCTGTGCAGGGATTCCATGCCTGTAGAAAAGTGGCTGTCGCCTTCGCTTCTGGATTGGGCCTCCCTCCATCTGTAGAACCACTGCAGCTGTCTGTTCAGCCTTGATGCAAATAGGTCCGTCCTGCAGGGGACCCGATGGCTCATGAGCTCGGGAAACACTGTTGAGTCAAGTTGTCAATCTCCGCAATCCTGAAGATATCTTGAGTTCCAGTCGGCTACTGTCACGCTCAGCACTGGGCTTCTCTGAGTCAGAAATATTTATCTCCAGAACCCCCGCCTCCTCACCTGTGTCTTCCGAAGAGGATTTGTGTCTTCGCCCCTTTTTCCTTGACAATTTATTTTTTGTGAAGAGAAATGGTCTTCTGCGGGTAGAAGCCACCCTGCCAACCTGATAAAACAGGAAAGCAAAGAACCCTTTCCCGAAGAAGCTGATCTGAGAGGAAAAAAGCAAATGCTAAAAAAAAACTCTGTTGGATATTGTGTCTTGATTGCAGGGATTGTTCATACAGAATGTCTAGGTAAGAGGGTGGAGTTGATGGCTGAATCCCTCGTCACGTGATGTGAAGTAATAGAAGCAATCTTTTCCAAGAAGCACCCCGGAAAGTTAGGAGTCCTTGACTGAAGGTGGAGGATCGCCAAAACAAGGTAAGTAGTGACTGGTTCCCCGTTGGCGGCAAGTAGAACACTCTGAAAGAGCGAGAAAGCAGAAAAAGAAACGAAAGTAGGAGAAAGTGGCAGAAGTCAAAGTAAGAACAGAATGCCAAGGAACGGCAGAAAAAAGGATAGCGAGGCATTCAGAGGGAGGAGTAGAGGAGCGAAGAGACCAAGAAAAAATGGCCAGAGCTGTACGGAAAACAGAAAAGGACTGCGCGTTAACTAGGAGAGAGAGAATAGCTAGGAGGACGGTAAGGACACTGGAGTACTAAGGCGAGAGGGAAGGCGGGACAGAAGACGAGAGAGGACCGGAATAAAGCCGGTCGAAACAAAATACAGCAAAAATGCCAGAAAAATGCAGCACGAGTAACAGGAGCGAAGTGCAAGGGTTGCAACGAGTTGACCAAAACAAAGGGGCGTGGTTAAATACAGAACTAGAAGAAACAGATGACAGAAAGACTAGAGCGGATATACAGGAAGTATCAGAAAAGGGTGGAACGTTCTAATGGCGGCGTAGTCGCCAGCCGTTCCATATGCGCCAGGGAAACCTGCGTGAATAATACCTGACAGATACTTGATTCTGTAGCCCTGGAAGGTACTCTGCCATCAAGCTGATGTTCTTCTGGGGCAAAAGTGCTAAAAGTCCTTTGATAGTTCTGCTGGCAATCTGGACCTTGTCCCACCTAGTTGGTTGATATAACTGACCGTTGAGACGTTGTCCATGTTGAGCAGGACACAGCATTGAGCTCTCTCCTGCATCCAGAATCTCACTGCAAAGTAGCGTGCTAACATCTCCGAACAGTTGATGTGTAAACTGAGCTATTTTTCTGACCATCTTAACCCGGTTGTCATCTCTTCACATCAGGCCCCCACAACCCCATTGGCTGGTGTCTGACTCGATTACTAGATCCGGGGAGGATCCAAATATCGCTCGCCCATATGGAGGGAACCACCAAGACAATTCTGTCCCCGCCTCCTAGTAGAGAGGCACTCTATGTTTGCATGATAGACTCTTCCTGAGATTTTGTTTCTTTAGGTGCTGTAGAGCTCGGTAGTGAAGTGGTCCTGCGAAGATAGCCTGAATCGAAGATGTGAGCTGATCTTCCAGTGTAGCCACCTTCCTCAGTGTCAATACATCTTTTGCCAAGACTGCCTTGATTTCTTTTTTGATTGCATTCACTTTCACTAAAGGTAGACTGGGAGTCCCTTTGGCGGTGTCCATGAGAAAAAAACAGAAATTCCATTGATTGTGATGAAACTATGTCTGATTTCACCCAGTTGAACAGGAACCCCAGTTCCTGCAGCAGTGTGGTCATGATTGATACCTGTTCTTGTAACACATGCCCTTCTTGGCACACCAGGCAGATGTGATTTCATTTGATTTTGTATTTGATTAGTTATTTATAACACACTTAATACCCAGAGGTTTCTAAGGGCAGACTCAGGAATTGAACCTGTGTTGCTCCGTGTGGTCCTCCTTCCAAGGTGAGCACGTTGCCCCTAAACTATCCTCCCGAGTCCAAGTGCACTATTAGCTGGATACCCTGCTCTCCCAGACGGCTGACCTCTGGTTTCAGCATTTTTGTGAAACACAACAGTGCTGAAGCCAGTCCACATGGGAGACATCTAAACTCCCATCTCTGACCTTGCCAGAGAAATTGTAAAAAGCGGAAATGCCCCTACACAATGGCTATCATCAGGTATGTGTCCCCGAGGTCGACCCGAGCCGGCCAGTCTCTTTTTTGCTCGATATAGGAGGTGAATTCCCTCCATTTTGAAATGTCAATAGACCAAGAAAGCATTTACATTTCTGACATTGATTACTGGCCTCAGCATGCGTTTTCCTTTCACTAAAAATATTTTACTCACAAAGCCCCCTGGCACATCTGCTGCTGGAACAATGGTGCACTTTTGCATTAACTCTGAGATCTCTATTCCTAGAAGTTGTTTGTCCTCCCTGGAGAGAACTATCAGCTTTGGCAGATGTGCTTGCACAGGATCCTGGTAGAATTCCAAGATAAAACTCTGTACTGTCTCCAGTACCCAAGCATCCCCAGTGAGTTCACTCCATCTTTCTACACTCTGAGCTAACCTTCCCCCAACCGCGGGAATCTTTGCTTCTGCTCACATGCTGCTTGGTGCTAGTATCGCTATCACCTGAGGTGATGTTTTGTTGCTTTCCACCAAAGTGCCAGCCTCTGCCTCTCCCTCGGGATGAGAAGAAGGGGTTGGGCTTTTGGTCCTCCTTGTCTCCCGAGTTTGTTCTATTGGATGAGGTCCTGTAGAAGGAAGAGCAGCTGGCCGAGTGGCCCTTTCCTCTGCCAGTCCTTCTAAAACGTTTGTTGCCAAACACCCTCTTGAGCAAGGGTTCTGCCTTGTCCAAGGCTGTATACATGCTGGCAAACTTGTTCATGTCCTTAAATTAATTTCCCTTGGCGGTGGCCATTGCCTCTGAGGTAGCCAGTTCTGCAAGTTCAGGATCTATTTGAACTAAAACGGATATTCTGTGTTCCGTAGCTATGGCACAGGAAAACGGCCCGCTGCACCCAAACAGCTAAAATATTCAGATCCACCAGTTCTTTTGCTTCTTCTGTAGGATTTTGATAAGTGGCCCTACTGCATACATTATTTTGTCTTGGCAAGATCTCCAGGACCTGTTGATCCATTTCTTTACTTCCTTCCCATATTACCCCATGAATGTGAGCATGCGTGCACCATTTCCGGCGTGTCCGCCACTCTATCTGGGACATGGGGTCTGGGGCATTCAGCCCTCAGCTTATTTCTGGCCTCTTTATCCAATGGGGCCTGCAGTCATTTCTTTAAGTATGCAGCTATTTTGGCCGGTAGTTCCCATTCGGCCAACTTGGGGTGCACCAGAGTTTCTTGATCAAACTCTTCTCCCTGGTCTTCTTCTTCCCTAAGCCTTTTTCTTTTCTCAATTCTTTTCATGCCATTGCTGTGCTAGAGGATGAGTCTTGACTCTCATCTGCGCTTTTGGCTGAAGACTCGGCCCAGCTCTGCACCTCATGCCCATCTGAGCTGGATGGCATGTAAGTATATTTTGGGCCACTTCTCTCCCACGACTTCGCTCTCTTGGTGCCACTGCATTTGTTGCATGGCAAGCCGAGGGAGGTATGGGCACTGTAGGACCTGCAGGCAGTCTTTCTTCCCCCTTTGTCAGAGCCAGCTGTATGCTCTCTAGGACCTTTACCCCATTCCAATATATCATTATAATTAGAGCGGGTCTGGGAAGTATTGCCTGATTGCATTAGATCATTTGGAATCTTCAAGGCCTAAGAATGATTACTGTATTCCCTTGTTCCCTTACCGCCTTGAAGAGCTTTGAAGCACTCCACCTGTGTATAAGCGCTGTATGAATACACAATTACAATGATCGTTTTACTTGGGACTGTGCCCGTTACACTTTACTTTGGGACTCAGCCTGTTCTCTGCTAACTTTGCACTGACGTTCTTTGCTGCTGATCTAACACACAGCAGGTGTCGCTGTGTCTGAACCTTGCCTACCTGGGGATCACTGCCGTCATTGCTCCGTGCGTCTGTCCGTTATATTGGACCACACGATTGAGGCTTGATGAGATAAATGCCATTTCAGAAGTATGCAATACTAGCGCAAAACTCAAAGAGACTCGTCGTGCTTTGCAAATGACTTCTGCGGCGCTCTGCCCCCTGTTTTGGTTTGGTGGGAACAGGGACGTCATTTCACCAAAATGCCAGGGGTAGTGGAAGTGACATCACATGACTCTTGACCCCCTGGTGACATCACAGGAAGTGATGTAATTTGACCCCACCCCGAAGTGACATCACAGAAAGCGTAGGAACACAACCTTTCATCCCTTGACCAAACAGGAAGTGCTATCACATAGCATTGTACACTACAAGAAATATGGTTACAATATCGCTATAACGTGATGTACATTTCTTACAAGAATGGATCGCCATATGTATCATTAAGATCAGTGTATATAGGCCCATATTACCAAATTACTGTGAATGCAAGCAGATGTCCATTACCAAATGATAATGATGTGTTATTATATAGCACTTACGCTTAAGCGCTTCATATAGAAAGAATATACACCCAATATAACCCAACCTGTGTTGGTACTCATTTATCGACCTCTGAAGGATGAAAGGCTGAGTTGAGGCATTTAAGAACAGGCTAAATCAGTGACTCACCCCCTAAAGTGTGCCTGAAATAAACCTTTAATGAGTCTAGCAATTATTGTATAGAATTCCAGAAAGACACATTATTTGGTATTCCTAATCTTTCTTATTTAGGGTCAGTGCTGAAAGTGTTAGACTTGTGTCACTCCTTTTCTTCGTTTTCTTCTTTTTTTTTAAGGGGCTTTAACAAGAAAGCCAGGCACTCCAGAACTAAAGAGCCACATGGTGCTGGCCACAGCCCATGAGCTTACATTACAAAAAAAAAAAAACATTTGTTTTTCTTTTTTTCTCTAGCGGTCGCAAAGGTGACCACAGAGGTCACAAAGGAGACCTCAGAGGTCGCAGTTGCGACCTCTGGCGACCTCTAAATGACATCCCTGGGTGGGAACTGAACAAAGCAGACGCTGGAGCATCCGGCCTTGTAGCGCTCCGCAGCTGTTAACTATCAGAGCGGAGCTGCTCCTCCTTCTGCGCCAACTGCGATCACCTCGTTGCCCTCTGACATGCTGAGGAACACGTTGGTCACAGGGAATAAGTTATATAATATTTAACGTCAACTATTCCACACAATCTCACATGAGGAAATAAAGATAAAACTGCTTATACATCCATAACGTCACACAGGCTCACATGCGCATAATGATAGAAGTGAACTTATCTGCTGCTGAGCAGCAAAGAAAGGGGAGGAAACTGGTTACACAGGGAAGGTTAAAGGACTATAATCGGGACCATGGCTTGATGCTGAGGATGATGGCCCCCTGATTGTGCCGCTCCGACCCACCATTACATTAATACCTGCATTTCCCCACTTACCGGTTCCTTTCTGCTCCAGATCTTCTTCTCTGGACCGTCCCTCAGTGCAGGCTGCTTCCGACTGGAGGTCTGCTGATCCTGCAGGCGTTTTTGGTGTGCTCTGCCGGCCAACCACACTGAGCGCCTGATGCTCCGAACTTTGGCAGCCTCTCATGAGGTAATATCTGCGTCTTGCATGATGCAAGGGGCTGGCTCGGGCATTGTCGGATTCATTCGGCTATACAGTGTCACTGCATGCTCCTTCATGAAAAATACATCTGTATCGAAATAAAACCGATACACAAAGACTATGGGCCTCATTACCAGGAATGCGGTAAGGGGTTAACAGCACTGGTAAAGGTGCCGGAGCCATTAACCCCTTACCGCCCCATTACAAGGTCTGCTCGCGGGACCCGCTAAAGACGCCTGGTTTTACCAGACGTCCTTAGCTGGTCCCGCGAGCAGCCCAGGATGCTAACAACGGCCCCGTCATTAACAATCCCGTTGTTAGCATCATCCCAATTCTCATTGAGCCCTATGGGGGCTGAAATGGGAATGGGGATGTACCGGGTCCGGGTTCCTTGAATGGGGAAATACCGGGCCCTCCAAGGTCGGAATGGCCCGGTATTTCCCCATTCAGGGAACCCTGACCCGGTACCGGTATGGGGGTAGCCATGCCGCAAAAAGCGGCATTGTTACCTCCATCCTCGTTATGAGGCCCTATGTTTTCTTCAATTTATCATTTTATGGACTTTTCTTCTCTTCTCTTTGATACTTCTATACTTTTATGCTGTCCTGCATTTTTGCTGCACACACTTCCACAATGATACTACAACTATTTTGATATAAACCCGAAATTTTGTAATTTATGGACATTATGGATATTTTGAGTTTTGCTCTCTGTCACTACTGAAAGTCCAACACTGTCTTGTGTATTGTTGGGTGTGCATACCTCTACAAGGAAACAACACTTATTTTGTTAATAACTTGAATTATTCAGACTAAGTTGTCTTCAATTTAGCAATTTGCGGTCCTTTTTTACAGCTGCTCTCTGTTACTCTTGGAATTCAAATGCTGTCCTGTGCATTTCTGGTGCCCTTTTTCTAAACTTTGGATACTTACCTTATACTATCTGCTACTATGGCCAGTGGTAGGGGCAATCAAAAAACGCAGATTATCAATAAGGAATCAACCCCTTCCTAAGCCAATCTTAAAAGGGCAAAAATGGACTCACTTCCACCGCTCTCCCCAGCTGACCCTGCCATTGAGGCTATCCTGCAGGAAATAAGAGCATTAAAACGTTTCATTGAAACTTCTAATCAGAGATTACAGCAACTGGATGACAGGTGGAAGGGGTTTCAAGATAGAATGGATGAAATGGAGAGAAGGGTTGCCTTTGTTGAGGATGTTTCTCCAAGGGTAAGTCTGCTAGAAAAAACAGTTAAGGATCTCCAGAAACATAATGAGGAGTTGGAGAATAGGAGCAGGCGCAATAACCTGCGTGTCTCACACTTCCCAGAGGGGTGTGAAGGGACTGATCCCATTGCGTTTCTACAGAAGATGCTGCCTGCCCTGCTTCACCCACCACTGGATTCATCATTTAACATTCAGCACGCCCATCGCATTGTCCCTGTAAGAAATCCTAAATCCTCTCACCACCCTCCTCATACGCCCATATTCTATCTACTTGAATATACTCAACTTCAACTCATAATCTCAAAGATCAAAGAGAAGAACTCCCTCAGCTGGCGCGGATGCAAACTTCATATTTCACAAGATGTGGCTAAGATTACAGCTCAATGCAGAAATAATGCCTGTCTTTCCATTCTGCTTTGAAACAGCTTAATGTGAGAAATGGATTATACCATCCCTGCTCCTTCAAAGCGATCTTTGATTATCCTGCCGACCCAAAGTCCTTTATTCACTTGTCGCTTCCCTTGAATTCTTCCTCCTCTTCGGGAACCTGATGCTCTTTTGCATTTGGCAGTTCACTTGCACGCATTCTATGTATTGCTGTCACTAATTTTTGTGCTATAATATTGGTGGGTCATGGCGTCCTTTCCTGCTGTGGGTCATCACGTTCTTTTTGACGGCTCTGTAGGTGTCACCTACTCCTATTGTTTTTTTCAATTTTTCCCCCCACATCCCAGCCTGATCATATTTGGTGGTGTATGTTTTGATGTATTTTTCTGCCTGGTTTAATGGTCTTTCCCTCTTTTTCTTCAAGCTATGCAGTCTGTGGTCAGACTTCCCCTCCCTGTCCCTCTATTCTCTTGTGCCTTCCTTTTGTGTTTGACCTCTGTTCCTGGTCCATCCCTTTCTTGATTGTACATCATTGATTCAGGTTGTTAAAGTATTGCACATATTATTCTGGTTCGCTCATATACCTTGTTGCCTACTGGTCCATATGTTGTTCTTACCTTTATTAATGTGCCGCTATGGTCTTTAAATGTATGAGTTGGAACCTTAAGGGATGTAATAATCCAATTAAAAGACACAAGATCATCTCCCACCTCAATAAACTCAAGCCATCCGTGGCATGTATACAGGAAACTCATCTCTCAATTGCAGAAGCAATGAAATTCCAATCCTTTAGGGTCAAAGATGTTACTGCTAATCCTGCAGTGGGTAAGAAAAATGGTGTCGCTAAACTTCTTAACAAAAAACTGTCATTTAAAATGTTGGGTCAAGATGCAGATACTAATGGACGATGGGCATGTGTCAAACATTTGATTGGCTCTAACTATGTTTCCATAATGAACATTATGGTCCCATCCTACCTGACCCAGGTTTCTGGAATTCCATGAAGCAAATTATTCTTAGGTTTGGTGTCACTAATCTTATCCTGTGTGGTGATGTCAACCAGGTACTGGATACCTTTTTGGATAGGAAATCAAAGTGCATGTTCAAAATCTCCAAGACCCATAAATCCTTTGCACGTTGTCTCACTGAAAACAGCCTTGTTGACATATGGAGACTCTCTCATCCTACTCAGTTAGAATATACTTTTTACTCACCTCCCCATGACACACTTTCATGCCTGGATTATATATTTTCATCTAAATCGCTTACTGGTACCGTCATTGATTCCACTACGTCTAATATTATTATTTCTGACCATGCCCCAGTTAGTACCTCCTTTGATTTTGCTGACATCAAAAAGTCATCTTCCAGATGGAGATTCAATAATTGTCTACTGCAAGATCAGCAGTTTATCCAGTCCTTTCAATCCTTCCAACAACAACACGTTGCTGAAATTCTTGACTGTTACACTTCTGTGGTCAACAATTGTGATGCCTTTAAAGCTGTGCTTAGGGGTCATATTATCACTTACTCTAACAGGTAAAAGAAACAGCATAAAAAACATCTTGATTATTTGTATCTTTAACTTTCCAATGCTGAAAAGCAGTTCTATCGGGCCTCCCCTGACATAAATCTCCGCTCTGTCCTGGCCTTCCATTTTCAAATTAACAATAAACTTACTGAGATGGCTTCCTGCACTCTATTAAAATATAAAACCAAGCAAAACAAATTGTCAAATCGCTTGCCTCATACCTTAAGACCAAGAGGGATAGAACCTTTATCTCATACGTTAAACATAAATCTGATACCACCCTTAAACATCCTGATGACATTTTAAGATGCTTCAAGCAATTCTATTCTCACATATATAACACTGAGACCACGGTCTCTCCTGCTAGTATTGACTCCTTTCTCAGTAATATCAGCAGACTTTCATATCCCCAGAATGATCTCTCATATTTGGATGGGGATATCACACTTCATTAAATCAATTTTACCATTAAGGGGTTGGGTAAAGGAAAGGCCTCCGGCCTGTATGGTTTCTCCATTGAATTTGTTTATAATTGTGCCTGTTCCCTTACTCCTAGATTCAAATCATTACACTCCCACTTTGCCTCACATAAATCCTCTTCTAGCTCCTTTTCTGAGGGTCTACTCATCCTATTTCCCTGCTCTGCTCAATAATTATAGACCAATCTACCTCATCAACATTGAAAGCAAGATCTTTGCTAAGGTTCCTGCTAACAGAATTGAAGCTTTTCTACCTGCTTTGGTTACACCCGATCAAGTTGGCTACGTCCAGGGCAGGTATTCATCTGCAAACGCTAGATTATTGCTTGACACTTTGCATATTGTTTGAAAGGATAAAAAAGATAAACAGGGCTATGCAGCTATTGCGCTTGATGCTGAGAAAGCCTTTGATCGGATCAACTGGGATTTCATCTTTCAATCTCTTCGATGGCATGGCTATGGCTAAAATTTAATTCCCTTATTAAACATTTCTATTCATGTCCCAGATCGTCTATTTGTATACATGGCCAATTCACATCCTTCTTTCCCTTGCGAAGGGGAACTAGGCAGGGCTGTCCCTTGTCTCCTATTATTTACATTATTTCTCTAGATCCAATATTGGAACACATGAGATCTGAGAGGAAAATTCCTGGGATCTCTTGTGGGAAATCCAATATTAAAATTGCTGCATATGCAGATGGCATTCTTATCCTTGTGAAGAATCCCAAACTTCATCTCCCTCAACTGCTAAATAGACTTCACCAGTTTTCCTTACTATCTGGCTATAAGCTTAACAAGGAAAAACCTGAGATATTACCTTGTAACTCCTTTGTGTCAAACATTATTTATATGTGTTTGGGTTTAAATGGTGTCATGACCCATTTAAATACTTAGGTCTTCGTTTTGCTTCCGCTGTGAGTTATACCGTCAAGCTCTATGTGCAATTATTGGTCAATGGACTCAAAGATCTAACTTTGATATAGTCACCTCTCTACCTATCCTGGTGGGGTTGTCTTGACACCATCAACATGATGTTGTCCCCCATTGTTCTGTATCATTTGCATCTGAACCAAAGCCGCTAATGTTCTGAATATGTTGTAACTGATTGTCTGTTTACCATTGTCCTAATATTTGTAACAAGTTGAGCTCTGAAGTAATCAAACGCCATGATAGATACCCTTGGATTTGGGCGTGTAACAAATACAATAAATAAATAAAGAAATAACTACTCCCGGTTCCTTTACCTCCCTCATTTTTCAAGTCCATTAACTCAATCCTCCTCAATTTCTTATGGGGATCAGGGAAGTGTAAGAGAATTGCTGTCAGCAAGTTAAAAGCCTCATACGATAAGGGGGGGTGGGGATCAGGTACCCAGACTTTAAGCTGTGTCACTCTGCATTTCTTCTCAGGCAATCCTGCTGCTGGTTTGCCCCTCCCAAATCCTCTGACATTCCCTCCTGGTGTGAGTTGGAAAAACAATTTTCACATCTGTGTGACATTGCTGGCCTTACCTATTTTTGGACCCCATTAAGGCCTCTATCTCTGCTCTTAGATTGGTTCTCTTCCCCCACAGCAAAACCCTGTCCAAGGAACTTTCCCTGTTCCTTTGGCACAAAAAATCTATTACCATTAATGATAGGGCTCTAAATCACCACTCCTGGTTAAATAAAGGCATCACATGTATTCATCAGATTGGCCATGGCTCCTCCCTTCTTTCATTCAAACAGCTTAGAGATCTGTTTTCCATCCCTATTTCGTTTTACAATTTTTATAATAATTTGGTCAATGCGTCTTTAGATGCACTTCTAACATCATTCTCACACCTGATGCCTCTAAACTTTTGCTCTTAACCATGGCTTCCGGTCTTAGAGCTTCCAAACTTTACAATGCATTGACTATTGTGGACATTAAATGGCTTGTGCACTCAAAATGGGAATATGATCTTGGGTGTGTCCTTGATGATCATACTTGGTCTCTAGTGTAGACTAGAATCAGGGGCGTCTCTACTTCCGCCAACATTGCACAAAATCTGTATTTCTTCATTCACAGAGCCTTCATTACCCCCCGAACTTATCCAGATCTAAGGCTGGTGCAGATAGACTATGCTGGTCCTGTGGTGGTACCCCTGCTTCCCACAAACATGTTTTTTGATTGCCCCATTGTTTTTAATTTTTGGCAAGAAATATGGAGATTTCTTAAGCTAATCTTTATTGTCAATGTCCCCCTATTGTTTATGAATGTTGTACTTGGTAGCCTTGCTGTCAAGGATATTAATTTATAGGCTTCTGTCAAGCTTTAGGATTGGTCAATTGCTCTTGCTCTAAAGTTTATTACTGCCAACTGGAAATACTTGCAAAATATCTTCATCAAAGTTTGGTGGAACAACATCAGCCATGTGCAAAGAATTGAACTGTGTATGGTTACATATATTGATGCTATACCCAAGTATAATGCCAAATGGGCTCATTTTATTAGTTACCTACCCTACTTCAGTATGTCCTCTCCTGGTTCCTGAGCTGTTTATATTGTATGGGCTACAGTGTTCAGTGCTCTTACATTTGATATACTTTATGTTTGATTATCAGATTTTGTCAGTATTATAAATCAATGATTGCAAGTATTATTTTGTTGTACGTCCCCTCCCCCTTCCTCCTTACCACTGTTCTCTTGTTTGTCCCCCTGTCCGTTCCCCTGTTTGTCTTCTACTCATGAATTTGTCTTGGCTTGCAGATTTTGGTGTATATGAATTCTTCATTAATCAGTTCCATGGCATCACTCATTTGGCTAGCAGATCATTGACTGTTTCACCTAGTTGCTTTTGTTCTTATTTTGATCATTACTACTTTTCATTGTCATCTGCACTGTTTTTGCTTTTTTCTTAACCTATGAGAATCAATAAACATTATCAAACTTGAAAACAAATGGAAAAAAAAAGACTATATGGAGTGTGATTGGCTGGAGTCATCAAAAGGAAAAAGTAACCTATCAAGTTCAAACTGCGAAAAAGACCTGGTTTCATGGGAGTTGTAGTTTTTCCTTGGTGTTTGTACTCGAGTTGTTTGGTTTTCCTATGCTACTCAAGAAGTAAAGTTGAGCATAATCCGAACCTGTGGTGCAGACTCCCGGCTGCATTCAGCATCCATCACTCCTAGTTCATTACTAGTCTTGATTCTCTTCAGCTGGACACCCCGAGCTGTAATTGAACCTTGTGTAGGGGCTCAACTTGGAAGTGCTAAGCAGTATCCCCATGGGTTGAGCACCTGCTCCTAACTGAGATCTGAATTCAACCTGCAGCTCACCAGTTTCGATCCTTTAAGGTGTGGCTCATCTTTTCATCATTCAGAGGTTGATGATAGGAGTATCATTGGTTTGGGAAATAATCCCACCTGTCAGTGAAGCAATAAACGGAAATTCTGCTAATAGTCCACAGTCAATAATTGCGTTATTATTAGATTTGGAATTAGAATACAGGTGTGTGTTGCTTTAAACTATTTTTTCTGGTTGACCAAGTTCCTAAAATTGTGATGTATGAATTCATGTTTTCGATTGTTATAATATCTTTCCAAAGTTTGCAACAGCATTTAAGGATCCATCAATGTCGTAGCAGTTATTTCAACTGAAAGATAGCTTTATTTCAATTTAAATTCCTAAAAGCATCACAACAATATAAGGACATTGTGAACACATTCAAAATTTCAAACAAGCTAAAACTGAACGGCCAGTCTCCTGGAGTTAATGCACAGGGGTAAATCACATTATTTGGAATAATAAAAGCCCTTCCATGAACTTTGAAGCAGTATCTCTGGATGTGTATTTCTGTGTGTTCACAGTCAGGTTCCCTGGTGAGTGAGACTCTTGGCAGTGTTCTGAGACAAGAGCACAACACGTTGTGTTGTTGGCGAGGTCGGAATACAGCGACCGGATTAGCAGAGGCTGTGCACGGCTATACCCAGGGGTGGACTGGCCTATAGGGAACTCGGGAGATTTCCTGGTAGGCCTCTGATTTTATTTCCAAATGTTCTCCCCGGAAAAGGGCTGGACTTGCTGAAAATGAGTAGTGTGGGACCACTATGAACATTATTTCCAGGGCCTCTTCTGGGTCGCAGTCTCCAGCGGCTATAACATTTCTTCTACCATAGCGTAGAACGAGCACCCCTCAATAAATACCATCCTCGACCCAGCCTCCAAGCTGATTAGGATGTGACCCTTGACCCCACTCCACCTCATCTTCATCCACCTGCACACTTGCTACCGCGCCCACATGTTCAGTGACCATTACACAGGTGGAAAAAGAACAAAATGCAAAAAAAAAAAATAACCACATTACAAGATGCCCGGAGCGAGATGAAACAAATGAAAGAAATACATGATGTTTGATTTATTGAAAATAATGTAGTGCCTAGAAAAGAAGCTTCGTACATGTGGATAAATAAGTGGATGCAGCTTTTTTAGTGTTTTCTCCATTTGAGGAGTGAGGTTATCAATTTTCAAAAACAGAGACCTTTCTCGCTTTCATTATTTTTTAAAGGCTGATCACTTTTCTTAAATGAGTGCAAAGTGGGAAAATAAAATGTATGCTCTCTTTCTTCCAAACTCAAACCACATTGCGTGAAACTCTCTCATCTATACGTGCACGTGTATAATGTTTAGTTGGGATGTAAATGTGGTTAGATCAGATTCAGTGGCCCAGGATCACACATGAATGTAAACGCCAGCATCACACGAAGGGGCTGAAACTCAGATGCGAGTATCCACTAACATCAAATGGTAGGTGACAGATGCTGCTCATGTTCTGCTGTGATCTCTGCCACCTATGCCAGCGTGGCACTGTGTGGGAAAAGCAGGGACATGCCAAGGGGCTTGCCAACGTATTTATCGGTTCAGAGCCAAGCATATCTTTTGCGACACAATGACAAATTACGAATCATAGATTTTAACACAATACTTCGAGATGTACAACATACATCCCAGACGTGATAGTATTTTGGGGTTATATGGTGCAAAGAAGGGAGGCCTTGAATCAGCCCTACACAAAAACTCTCCATCTTGACTTATTGATCTATACGTTCATTTTTATTTTATTTATTTATGGCATTTGTGTAATGCCCAGACCCAGAGGTATCACAGCGTTTGTACAGAAAAAAATGAAGAATTCGGACAAAAGGCAAGGATACCAGTTGTCAGTTAGTCATGGTGGCAGAGAGTTCCAGAGAGACGGTGCTGTGACACAGAAGCTCACATTTCCGGCTCTTTTACTTTTGAATCTCGGGGTAACATTGGTCAGGCTAGCCGATGATCACAGGTGTCACATGAGGTTTTAGGGTAATGCTTTTGTGAAGATATAGCGGAGCTCTTTGTGAATGCCTCAGTGAGTAATGGGCAACGTTTTGAATTCAATGCGCGCCCTGGTGGGGAGCCAGTGGATGTCTCGTCTGGTTGCGGAGATATGATTGGTGAAAGGTAAGTCTGGGGCTACACAATGGGCTTTATTTTGGAGGAGTTGGAGTTTAGCACGTTTTTTTGAGGGGATACCCATGAGAATTGCGTTACTGTAGTCCAGTTTACTGTTAATGATGGCCCTCACGAGGGTCAGGCAAATGTCCAGAGTGAGGAATTGTCTCCTAAGGGAGATGAGCGTGGAGGTGTTGCCGTGGAAGATGGCAGGGAGTTGATGTTTTTGGTCATGGAGTGATCCGCGTCCCAGCAGAGGCCCAGTGTTTTGACGTGTTTCAGGACAGGTATATTTTTGCCATCTATAGAGAAGTAGAAGAAGGCAGGGTCTAGGTTTTTGAGCCGCACAGGGGAGCCCACGATGAGCATCTCTGTTTTGTCATCATTGAGACATAGATTATGGGTGACCATCCAAATTGATGGCGGCAGTAACAGCATGGGGGTTTCCTATGATAGGGATGAGGATCTGGGTATCATCCGCAAAGCTGGTGTACATAATATTGAGGGAGTCAAAAAGGTTGAATAGTGGCTTGGTGTAAGTGTTGTAGAGGATCAGAGAAAGGTAGGAGCATTGAGGGACTTGAACAGGGACAGTAATGGGGTCTGCTGCAGAGTCCTCGATGAACATTCTAAATGTACTGTCAAAAACTGATATAATATTGTTTCGTCCTCATTGTATACGTTGGCCTATGCCCAGTCGCTTTGCGAGGAAATCGGCATCGCAAGGTCATGACTTTAAGTCAATCAAGCCTCCATTTTAGGTTAAAGCCGCCATTTTGGTTCGTCGAGCAAAGTCACCTTGTGGCCTAAAATGGCCGACCTGTGTTCTCTTGTTCTTACTTTAACCTCTTCAACCTCTGTAGGCGAGTTAATGTCCAACCTGCCTGCAGGCTACATGTTAGGGTCATGTAGACCATCTCCTTTGTTGACCTCGGGATCAGGGGATTATTTGAATCGACGATGTTAACCTACAAGTATACAAGAACGATAATGCTATTTAAAACATCATACGCAAAACATCTGTTTGACCTGCATTGAAGCGAATGTGTAAAGAGTGTAAAATTAAACCCAGAGAATAATAGTATTTGTTAGTAAATGTATTAAGATGTAAACCGCATGCACGAGATATGTAAATTAGGAATGAACCTGGCGCGAACCCTAGCCCAGTACATGATTAACTCGTAAGAGGCTGGACATCGTTACAAAGAAACTATATAAATATGCTGATGTCCAGCTAGCAATTCCTGTTCACTGCTCACATTGAACCTGCTGGTGTTGTCTGTGGTATACTGACGGCCAAATAGCTATTTGTGTACTTTGTTTTGTAAACTGTTCAGTGTTGCAATAAAGATTCTGGGAATCTTTACAAGCCTGTGTTGGTGTATTTCTCTTTGCATGGTGTAAAAACCTTAATATTGTATTTTCTGATTCCACAGATGGCGCCCGAATAGGGACCCTCAAGATTGACTTCGTCTCGTTGAAGGTTGGCTGGGCTATCGGACCGGGATCGGACAGTGTCAACAAAAAGGCCCCTCTGGACGAGAAACGAATTCCTCGACAGAACAGCACGATCCGATCCCTGAACGGTGAGCTGTAGCCTGAGACGACGTCTTGATGAGTGTCCATATATCGAGGTGGGTAAATTTGCCGAAATTACCAGACACGTGGGTCCTTAGATTGTCCTTAGTAACCCGATCGGGCCTCCCAGTCCTTTGGTCAGGTGAATCGTGACCCGATTCTTAATTTAACCCTGATAATTTGAATTTGGTGCATTGTACTCGCGTGCGCAATTATTTGACCAGGTAACACCAGAATTCTGATATGCCTGGGAAATTGACTGCCTGCTTCAGGGCATTATTCCGCAGCGACAGACAATCTTTGGAAGTTAGCTGTCCCGCACCACAGGAGGGGTCGCCGGCATGTACTATGTACTGTAAGAAAGGCTTTGGTAGTATAGCATTTAATGATATTTGGCACAGACAGACCAGACATAACCCTACTCTTCGGTGGCCAACCAATGGTAGCTTTGAAATCCCTCGGTTAGAATATTTAGAGTCTGTATTGATAAAGAAACAGGCTAGACCTGCAGCATTTGACGCATTGCAGAGTTGGAAAACAGAAGCTTTGCAGCAACAAAAGAGTAGAGAAAAACATATGCGTCGACATATGACGAATGCCGAAAAAGCACTGTTATATGATCAAAATAAACAATTGGAATCAGTTAGGAACACGGACAGAGCATTTCAATTGGGCATTCAGAAAATGTACCCTTCGAAAGATTTTCATACGTCCGATGAATTGATTAACAAACTTTTGCATGAACGAAGGCCCGATGCCTCTGCGCCACCCCCGTACGTCCCTCCTCCTGGTGCTTTGCCTCTTCCTGTCGTTATTCCTCCTCCTATAGTCCCCCTGGTCCTTCCTATTGTTCTTCCTGTTGTTCCTCCAGTCGTCGCTCCTTTGCCTGCCCCCTTGCCTCCACCTATTGACATTCAGAACGTGCCTACTCTTCCTCTTCCAAGTGATTCTGCATAGCTTGTAGTAGACCAGGGAGCGGGATCAAGGGTTGTGACTCGTAATACTGTGTCCCCAGATAAAAAGAATGAATTGATTGCTTGGGCTAAACATTGTATGGAGAAGGGTGAACAAAAATGATTTTTATTGAAGGGTTAGGAATTCATTTAAGCCTAATGTGGAATAGATTGAACAATGTAGACCTCCCACAAGGGTTACGGGATTTCAACACCTTATCGTTGTCTAGTGATACTGCGGAGAAAGTATATGAGCATGTCAAGAGGATTTTTGTGTATAGGAAGAAGTTGGAAGAGTTACAGAATGAAGAAGCAGATGGTGATAGTTTAGGCACTATATTCTTATAGAAACGGTTTTCTCCTCGCTGTGAATTGGTAGGTGAGGAAGCGCGAATTCGTACAAAGGATGCGATAAGATGGATTTTGGATATGTCGATAACTCCAGATGAAGTATATGACACGTATAGTCAGTATACGTTAGAAATGCAAAAGAAAGTGATACAGGTTATGGTAGAATACCTACAGGATGAGTGTGTAAAAAGAAAGATTTGTTGTCCCGCAGAATTGTTCGGTGTTTATAAGAGAGCCTTTTCGATTGATACCTCTTCAACTGCCTTAGCGCTTGATTTGGCTCTGTTGCTTAGTAAGCTTTCGGAGCTACCTACTTCTCAGTTGCCTATGAGAGAAGTCCCTCCGACATTTGTCCCAAAAGTTGAGATTGCGGCCGATGCTGCACGAGGTATAGTCGCTGTGGACATTCCTGCACATTATGTATCGCAGTTTGTTCACGTCCCGTTCTCGAGACAGGAAGTGAACACCATAAAGCAATCTATTCCTGATATAAGAAAGAATCCGACGGGGTTCTATAAAGAAATAGAGTCAGTCTTACAATCATCGGTATTCACCTTAAGCAATATTGATTTATTATTTCCCGTACTCCTGCCAGTTGATTTGTGGAAACAGATTAGGACTGTAGATGATGTACCTGGGTTAGGAGATACATGGGATAATATGGTTAGGCTCGACAGAGAAAGACCAGCTGGCGAGAGACCACCTCAAGTGATATTAACTTTGCCTGATAGGATATTGTAAAATTGAAAACCATAGTTCCTGAAAAAAGAATTATTTGGGACAAGCTTACGGCCTGTGTCCAAGGAAAGTCTGAGGGTGCTACCGAGTTCTTCACTCGGTTCGAACAGGTATTTTCAGATTTCAGTGGACAAGACTTAGGCACAGAGTCAGGGAAACGGCGGTTCGTCGACAAATTTGTACATGGATTGCTGCCTGACATCCAGTTACAGATTATGTCCTCCGAAAGCGCTTGGCAGGCGAAGACTCAATCAGAAGTACTGCACATGGCTCAGTGCTATGAAAATCGTGTGAATAATGAAAAGGAAAAACTTGAGAAAAGAAAGGGTGACCTGAAAACAAAAGTACTATTACAACAGATTGTTTGAAGCCTTAGAGGGGGTAATATGCAATTTAGAGGTCAATACGTTCCACAGGGAAGTACGCCCCTGGCTGCGGTAACCATTAACCAGTGTGCCTATTGTCGACAGGAAGGTCACTGGCACGCACAATGTCCGACCTTGCAGCAAAGGTCATTTGGGAACATGGGTAGAAGATCCAGAGGTCGGCCTGGTGTACGGGGCCCTGGTAGAGGCCAGATTGCGCCAGAATCACAGCAACCTTCTTCACAGGATAAACATGTATCGAGTGTGGATAATGGAAACATTTTTGATCATCCTTCTGCCGCGTACCTCTCTGAAGAACTTCCTTTTGATGACATTCTGTTTCGTTAGGATTGCCCGAAGCAGGATTTGGAACCAACGCCTATTCCCGTTCATCAGAAAGGTCCCTACGTTGAGATGGCGGTGGGAAATAGGAAGCATCTATTTTTAGTAGATACGGGAGCACAAAAGTGTTCCATTGACCATTCACGGGTTCCAAACATTCCCCTGTCAGGGCAATCCAACGTTTCCGTAGGGTTTTCAGGCACACCTGTAGTTTGTCCAGTCTCTTTGCCGGTAACGATAACAGTGAGTCTCTTCACGGAGCAGTGTCCATTTCTACTTACTACAAACTGTGGAGAGAATTTGCTGGGGTTAAATTTGTTGAAGGAATTGAATGCAATAATACATTGCTCCCCGGACGGAGTTCGGTTAACAATTTCACCTCAGCAATCACTCGCCTCTCAGTTCTTGACTCGACCTTTACCGCCAGAATTCAGTTACATTCCGGAATACTTATGGGCAATTGATGATAATGATGTGGGCATTCTTCAAATTGGACCTGTTAAAATTATTCTGAAACATGGAGTAAAACTGCCTCGCATTCCACAATGTAAAATCTCAGTTGAAGGCGAACAAGCTTTGAAATGTATAGTTTCTGACTTTATACATCGTGGAGTAATTGAGGAAATTACAGGTAGTTTGTGTGACAGCCCGATTTTGCCAGTAAAAAAGGTGATAATGCGATTCCTTTTCGGTTTATAATTGATTTGCGTGCTATTAACAAAATTGTGGCTCCTCAATTTCCCATTGTACCTGATGTAACTACGATACTAACTATGATTCCGGCTTCTGCCACTCACTTTAGTGTTGTTGACCTCAAAAATGCGTTTTTCAGTATTCCTATACACAAGGATAGTAGGTATTTGTTCGCGTTTACCCTAGGTGGACGCTCGTTCACATTCACTTGTGCACCACAAGGGTACACTGAGAGTCCAAGTATTTATAGTAGAGCACTGAAAGAGCAACTCGATACTCTCGAGTTGCCTACTACTTGCACATTACTACAGTGTGTAGATGATCTCCTCTTGGCTGCTGATTCTGAAAGTGCCTGTAAAGAAGGCACCATGTTGTTGCTTTGTCATGTGGCAAAACATGGTGATAAAGCTTCACTCAAAAAATTCCAATATTGTTGTCAGGAGGTCACCTATTTAGGCTATCTCCTGTCAAAGGAGGGGAGAAGGTTGACAACTGAACGAATAAAAACTATTTCTGGCATGTCTGTCCCAAATATGCAGAAGGAAGTTAGAGCTCTGATAGGTATGGCTTCTTACTGTAGATTGTGGATCCCTAACTTTTCGTTAACGATTAAACCAATGCTGGCTTTGACAAATAAGGGCATTTCTTTGCCATTGCCATGGACTTTGGAACACCAGACAGCATTTGATTTACTCAAAACCACGCTGTGTTCGGCACCGGTTTTAGGAACTCCAAATTATGAAAAGGCCTTTGAGTTGTATGTGCATGAACGTGATGGATGTGCTTTGGCTGTATTAACGCAGAAACATGGAGTGAAGAATAGGCCGTGTGGCTATTTCTCATCCGTCCTTGATCCTGTTGCATGCGCTTTGCCGAGATGTTTGAGAGCTGTCACTGCTGCTGCTGCGTCTGTAAAACAGAGCGAGGGAATGGTCCTGGGTCATGCGTTAACTCTAATGGTACCTCACTCTGTGGATGTTCTATTAAATAGGACTCAAACGCAACACCTTACTTCCGCACGATTGACAAGATACGAATTGATCTTGTTTGCTCCCCACATTCAAATTCAGAGGTGTTGTGTTTTAAATCCGGCTGAACTTTTACCTGTCCCGCAAGATACTGTTGATGGTGATGAAACGTCACACGATTGCCTTTATACTACAGAACAAGAGACTAAAGGTAGAATCGATTTGAAAGATACGCCTTTGAATAGCCCACAAGGAGAGCTATTTTGTGATGGCTCTTGTTTCAAACTTCCGAATGGAACATCCACGGCTGCTTTTGCCGTCACTACCTTAAGCACGATTGTAGAAACCAAAAGAATTATGCATAATTCCGCGCAGGCCGCAGAAATTATAGCATTAACTCGAGCTTGTGAACTTTCTGAAGGGCTTACAGTAAATATATATACCGACAGTCAGTATGCCTTTGGGGTAGTTCACAACTTCGGTAGACTTTGGAAAGAACAAGGTTTCTTGACCTCACATGGCACAAAAATACAGCACGGCACTTTAATAGTGTGATTACTTTCAGCGCTCGCACTCCCTGTTCAGTTAGCCATTGTAAAATGTACAGCACATCAGAAGGTTACAGATGATATAGGAAACGGGAATGCTTTCGCTGATCAGATAGCTAAACAAACTGCCACTGATTTTAGTTCAGAAATGTATGCTGTAAGGGAAACTGTAAATGTCTGCACCTTTGGTGAAAGTATTGATTCTGTAAAAGACATTTAAGCAGATGCGACTGTAGAGGAGACCAAGAAATGGGTCGAGGGTGCAGGGAGACTGGATGGTGATGGGTGTTGGGTGGACAATGTTGAAGGAAAATGGCTACTCCCTGACGCCTATATTACAATGATGGTCATTATGGCTCATGGTCCGACCCATGTCTGTGCGCGTAAATTGACAAAAATGTTACACAGTGTGTGGGCCAATGATAAAATCTTCAAAATTGCAGAGCGCTTTGTCTAAGGGTGCATGGTCTGTTTGCAGCACAATGTAGGAAAAGGTACCTCGACTCCTAGAGGAGGTTTCGCTCAACCTTCTCTTCCGTTTGAGGTCATCCACTTTGATTTTATTGAGATGGAACGTTGCAACAATCTTAAATACGTGTTGGTTGTGATTTGTGCATTTAGCAAGTGGGTTGAGGCCTTCCTTGTTAGAGATGCAACGGCCATAACCACGGCAAAGACTCTGTTGAAAGAGTTCTTTCCTAGGTTTGGGCTGCCGAGAGTTATCTGGTCGGATAATGGGCCACACTTTATCGCTGCTGTAATCCTACAAATATGTGAAGGATTGCAGATTGATAAACGGTTCCATTCGGCCAGACATGCCCAAAGTGCCGGATTAGTGGAAAGGCATAACGGCATTATAAAGAACAAGCTCGCTAAGATGTGTGCTGGCACAAGTTAAAATGGCCGGACGCCTTACCGATCGTGTTGCTGTCGATGAGAACAACCCCTCAAACTAGGACTGGTCTCTCTCCCTTTGAGGTGGTGATGAGGAGGCCTGCTAATATGTGGCGATGCCAAAGAGTCGCTCATTGCGGGATGTAGAGAATGTGCTTCTTTCAGATTACTGTAACCAATTGACTAAAAATCTATTTTCAATTTATCACCAGGTGCGAGAGGCATTACCTGTACGGTACGAGGGTCCCAGTCACAGTCTACGACCGGGGGACTGGATCCTCACAAAAGTTTTCGAAAGGTCGTCTTGCCTTGCACCTCGGTGGAGGGGTCCCTACCAGGTCCTGCTAGTCACCCAGACTGCGGTGCGGGTAGCAGGGCGGAAGAACTGGATACACGCAACGCACACCAAACGGATCCCGCAGCCCGTGCCATATGATACAGAAGACACAGAATCCCTTTCCATAGCTGTAACCAACGTGCCCGAAACAGCAACAACCAACAAGAGAGTATCGGAGACCGTTCCAGAATTCGTAAGGCCAGACAAAACGGCCATCTTGTCTCCGCACTCTCCAACAGTGGTACTTCTGGATCATCCATTTTCTGATCCCATTTCCGTTCACTCGCCACCTCCAGTGGAAAGTGACGACACACTGCTTTCTGATCCTTCAGCACCGGAAATTGTGAAATATAATTTACATCCTAGAAGATAGACGTACGGTACGGTTTGACTGTGCGATTGGAGAAATCATTTGAGGGCTTGCCTTTGAGCCCGACTATACGAAAGGATTCTATTGGCTAAGGGTTGTGGGAAAGACATTAAGAAGACGCGCGACTGGAGTCACCAGCAAATGAACAATTGGTGTTTTTTCAATTGAAGACTACGATGCCTGCACCCGCTACCGCTCGTACCGAACTTTTAGATAAATATGTGACTAGCAGAGACAATGAGCAAGCATGTAAGGGGACCCCGAAAACATATTGTTGCCTTTTTGTAATAATAAATGGGTTTTTAGTAACAACTAGTTTTGGGTTGTGGTACCTGGAGGAAGCATATCCGCTAGAGGACTATTTACCTGTTGAAAATGTATCTGTTATACCCACTCCTTCCGTGCAATTGCATACCTTGTCGCCTAGAGATTCTTTGCATAGACAGAACTATCAGAATAATACTCTTTTGTTAATAATGAATGCCACTCATGCAATTTTAGTAGGACCAACTGATGGATCTGCTTGCATTTACCGCAACATGGGGATAAGGGGCTAGGTTGGTACATTCATCCTTTACCTTTGACAACTGCTTGTTATGCTTCTCTTAGAGCACTATTCTTTGGCCGTTGGAATGACAGCATCTCAGGGAACTTTGATGGTACAAATTTGAATAGTTTTGAAAAACGTGTTTTGATGCCCCTGGGATGCTCGCTTTTTGCAAATAGGAGTAAGCCAAACGTTGCTTCTGTTAGGCCCTCTGATAGATTGTCTCGTCCTTTTCAGTCTTTGATCTCTTTCAAAATGGCTCCTATAGGCAATAAGGATGCCACGCCTCCATCTTATTCTGTTAACCATAGCCCCGATTCAGTTTCCTTCTGCATACAGAGGAATGGAACACGGTCAATGGGTGATTTTAGAAGTTGCGCCAACGTTGCGAATTTGACTAGTGAGAACAGACCTCTGTTTGTAGGTGAACCTGTCTATTTTGTTTGCGGTAATGTGGCATTTCCATGGTTGCCCAGGCATTGGCAAGGAACTTGCTATTTAGGGATTCTATTACCTGGGGTATTTATTGCCAGTACTGCAGAAATTTCGAAGACTCGTCCACGACGAGATGTGAAGGGGGATACTCCAGCGCAAACTCTAGGAGACATAATGAAATCCTTTGTGCCATTTTTTGGGCAAATTATGAATTCAGAAGATATCAGGGGACTAGCGAGAGTACTGGAGAGAGCCATCAACCGGACCACTGACATACTCTATAATATGACGTTACAACAAAAAGCGATAAGATTAGTAGCTCTTCAGAACCGGATGGCATTAGATGTCATGCTGGCTGAGCGTGGAGGAGTATGTAAATTAGTGGGGTCCGCTTGCTGCGTTTATGTACCAGACTCCTCTCCAACGATCTTTAGGGCGATCCAAAATCTACATGTTCTTAGTTCGGAAGTGCATTTTCCTGAGGGAAACTGGGAACTTAGTGCATGGTTTTGGGATCTCCTACGGTCGTGGGGATGGAAGTTGCTTTCGGCCTTGCTGATTATCTTGGGTAGTTTACTGTTCCTTTGTTGTTGTATACAGTGTCTCCCTGGTATATGTTCGGTATTAGGGGGATGTTGCGCGCAAGCAACAAGTGTATTAGGGCATAAAATATACACCCCAGATAAGGTTTCCAAGGAGTACGTGTTGAAAGAAACTCTAGTGTCTGACCGAATGGCAATAGATATGTCTGATAATGATTCGGGGTGTATAGACATTGAAATGTGGAGTTAGTCGTAAAGTGATTGGAAGTAGTTTAGCGCTTGGCATAGGCCAAAAGGAGGGTTTGTCAAAAACTGATATAATATTGTTTCGTCCTCATTGTATATGTTGGCCTATGCCCAGTCGCTTTGCGAGGAAATCCGCATCGCAAGATCGTGACCTTAAGTTAATCAAGCCTCCATTTTAGGTTAAAGCCGCCATTTTGGTTCGTCGTGCAAAGTCACCCTGTGGTCTAAAATGGTCAACCTGTGTTTTCTTGTTCTTACTTTAACCTCTTCAACCTCTGTAGGCGAGTTAATGTCCAACCTGCCACCAGGCTACATGTTAGGGTCATGTAGACCTTGTCCTTTGTTGACCTCGGGATCAGGGGATTATTTGAATCCACGATGTTAAGCTACAAGTATACAAGAACGATAATGCTATTTAAAACATCATACGCGAAACATCTGTTTGACCTGCATTGAAGCGAATGTGTAAAGAGTGTAAAATTAAACCCAGAGAATAATAGTATTTGTTAGTAAATGTATTAAGAAGTAAACCACATGCACAAGATACGTAAATTAGGAATGAACCTGGCGCGAACTCTAGCCCAGTACATGATTAACTCGTAAGAGGCTGGACATTGTTACAAAGAAACTGTATAAATATGCTGATGTCCAGCTAGCAATTCCTGTTCACTGCTCACATTGAACCTGCTGGTGTTCTCTGTGGTGTACTGACAGCCAAATAGCTATTTGTGTACTTTGTTTTGTAAACTGTTCAGTGTTGCAATAAAGATTCTGGGAATCTTTACAAGTCCATGTTGGTGTATTTTTCTTTGCATGGTGTAAAAGCCTTAATATTGTATTTTCTGATTCCACAGTACGATTACCTAGGAAGGATTTAAATCAAGTGGTTGCATCCGTGGAGAAGTGGAAGTTAGTGCTCAGATGGTGGCAGAGTGTATCATAATCCACCAAGTCAAAGTCAGCTGAGAGGTCAAGGAGGAGGAGAATAGCCAGGTTATCTGAGTCACAAATGTTGTCTGGTTGGATTCTGAGATCTAGCAAAGCGGTTTCAGTGCTATGTTTAGGCCTGAAGTCCGATTGTCTTGACCCTAGCAGGTGGTGGTTTTCATTGAAAGGTTGGATTTGGGAGTAGGCAATATGATCTAAAATGCTGTGGAGGAAGGGAATGGTGGAGATGGGGCAGTAGTTGGTAGTGAGGGTAGGGTCGAGCAAGGGTTTCTTTAGAACAGTGGTAACCCAGGCAGCTTTGCGGCTGTTGGGAACTGAGTTGATCTGGAAAGAGGCATTGATGAATTCAGCAATAACGGGGTTAAGTGTAGTGGTTCAGTGCTTGACGTATGAGCAGGGCAGGGGTCCCCCTTGGGTTTGAGTGCATGGATAATTTCAAGTACATTGGATTGTTATAATTGACAGAAGCTGAAAGGTGCGGGTGGGGGTGTTTAGGCAGGGGAGAGGGTTCCAGTGAGTTCAACGATGGGGGTTTTGCAGCGAGTTGTGCTTTTTTCAAAGCAATTGTGTCCCTTGATATGTCCATTTTTTTTAGCAAGGGTGGTTTGGGTGGTGGAACACCAGTCTTTATTTGATCGGATCTGGGAGCAGGGGGGATACGTTTCTCTAACTCTTTTAGAATGGAGAAGAGTTATTTAGCATTGGAACTGGCATTGGTCATTCTGGAGTTGTAAGAATTGGCTTTAGATGTGATGACTGCCTTTTTGTAGGTTTCAGAGGCAATGTAGAGATTGTCACATTTAGAGGAGGTGGGATGCTTCCTACATAGGTGTTCTAGGGCACTTTTACTTCCGCGAGGTTGACAAGAACTTCTGAGAACCAGATGTTCGCAGGCTTGTGTGGTTTAAGTGTTTTAAGTTTGGAGGGGGCGTGCATGTCCACAGTGTGGAGAGGATCCGAGTGTAGTGGTCGGCTAGGACTTGAGGATCAGTACTTTCCAGGGTCATTGCTTTTGAAAGAGTCATGAGAGTAGGCGCAAGTGAATCTTCAGTGAGCTTGCAGGTATTGCAAAACATGGTGGGGTTAGGAGGGGCGTGGGGTTGGTCGGGGGAGGGAGTGTGATAGGTCAACCTCAATCAGAGAGTGGTCAGACCAGGGTAAGGGGTTTATGGCTGAAATATTAATAGTAGCATTCATAGTGAGGATCCAGTCAACGATACAACCTTTGGCATGAGTGGTGGTGGAGACATGCTGAGTAAAGTGAAGCTTTGGTGCCAGTGGGATTGTTAAAGTCCACGTTGAAGTTAGTGGTGGGCTTAATGAGAGGTGTCAGCAATAAGGGAATGTCTGATTACAGGGAACTTAGTTGGGTAGCCGGTAGAGGAGAAGAAGGTTATAAGTGAGCTGGGGGTTGATGCTAAGCTTGATTAGGAGTATTTCGTAAACTAATGTCACGATTCCTGTCCCCAGCCCCCCGGCATATCAGGCTGGAGCCAGGTCACGGCCACCTAGTCGGCCCCTAAGGGCCTCTCCATCTCCCCAGACACCTACTTGGACTCAGACTTGGCGCCTTTGACACCAAGCTCACACACCTTCCTGAGATCCACTTAGTATTGGACTTGCAATGTATTATGGGGCAATAGATGCCCCCATGTAATTTAGTTCCTTGAACTGGATGAGCGGTCTAGTCTTTCGGGTGTGGCTCAGCCCAGGGATACCTGGGATACCTACAGACTATTTAAACCACACCCGGCCTGAGAAACATGCTTTGCGTTTCTCTGCACCTGCAGCGTGACACCATGCTCGGATCTCCTGAAGAGGCCCACTTCTTTCTTCAGCGCCAGCGCACCTGCAGGAATAAGAACTTTGTTGCCAATACTCACCTCGAAGAGCATCCGACTTCTGTCCAGCTCTTCCCAGTCTTGCAGATTCCTACGGCAGAGTCATCTCCATCTCGGCACGCCGTGCCCTACCAAATGGGAGAAGAATAGAAGAAAAGACGTTAGTAAGCATTCTGCAATACTTAGCTCTCTCGAATTTGCAAATAGATTTTAATCTTTACCTGAACTCCCATCGATCAGACAACTTCTGCTCCGGAGCATCCCGCCGATCTGAAAAAGGGGAAAAGACACATCAGGTTAGTGCAAAACATTTAAGAGGCGCTGCACATCGTGCTTTCTCACCGCAGCTCATCTCCTCGGCTCGCTTCCATGCTGGGTTACTGCAGCACCTAAAAGGACACGGAAAAGACGAACATTGGTTAGTGCTAAGGAAGCTAATAAGCATCAGGCTCTGCATTCCTACTCACTTCAGTAGCGCATCACCATCCTCAAGACCTTCATCACCTAAGGAAAGAAAGACACAGTATTAAAGGGACTAGAGCCATCAGAACTTTTGTAAGACTCATTCCAATTACCAGTCGGGCTGAAGCCGCAGAAAGCCCCGTCCGCCGGGCCCGTGCCAGTGAAGCAACTAGGCACCCTCCAGCCCGCATCACCCAACGCACCCCTGCATCGAAGGCAGGATGGAGAGTGCCCCACATCAAAAAACAAGGTGAGGAAAGGTCAGGGGGAAGGGTGGGACCCAGGGAAGAAAAGGGGGGCCAGACAAGCAAGACCAATAGGGAATTGACCTCTGATAATACTGTGTTTCAGGCCCAGTGCTTGGTTGAGCAAGTCCAGGGAAGGGTTCGAAGTGGTTGGTCCGGACCGGATGAGTGGCATCCCTGTGGATATGAGGTGAGTGTTACAACTAATACCAGAGGTTTAGGAATCTGCCTGAGCTGTAGGGATGATTTGGCAATAAAGGGAATGCCATTTATGGGTCATCTATGGGTCATCTATCCATCGGTCCATCTATCCATCTATACAAATTCAAACTCTCTTTCAGTCTGTCCACACACTCTCAACTAGGCATACATACACCTGGTTAATTTGGGCCACCTGGCTGGCTCACCCATACACACACATCCATCTTTAACTATCCCTTATTTACAATAACCATCTCAATTACAGAACCACATATGCAACGAACACACACAAACTCTCCCACCCACTTACCCAGACACACAAACAAACTTATCTATTCATCCACCTCCTCATTCACACACACATATAACCTTGCACATGCATCCACTTAAACTTGCCCACCCCTGTGCCACACTGACAGATTCACACCCACATTCACTCTTGCACCCCCCTCCTCATTAACCCATCTGCACACCAGCGTACACCAGCGTGCACATCAATCACACTCAACCATTTCTCCAACCATTAGCAGACCTACAAGCAAGCACAATATAACCCCTCAACTAAGAGGCAGACATTATTTTCCAGGGCACATATCCCACTCATTGGCTTCGCCCAGCGCTTAGTGGTGGCTGTGTATGCCCGTATGGGACATCAATTGAAGCACAGAGTAGCTCTCATGAATGGGTAAAACAAGAAATCTGCTGAATATTTTTTTAGAATGTCAGTTCTCTCATGCCTAAAGACCCAGGCTACTCCTCACTGATGACGCCCAACAAGGCTGAAACATGTCTAGGGATGCTTGTGGTCTTCTGAAGAAAGGATGTGACCTAGCAGTTAGTGCTGGACTGCCCCTTTAGGACCATGCCTGATTTGCATATGGTTTTTCCCCTTCTGTAATGGCTTGGTAGGCTGAAAAACGATGGTCTGGAGGATTGCCCAGAGCTGTGTCCGTGGTTATGATTTATTCAAAACCTTCTAGAGATCACCTTTTTATTATGCCTAAAGAGGGACATAGAATTCAGTCCAAAGCATATTGAGAGAATGGAGAACACAATCAGGGATGCCTTGCCTTATTTGCAACTGCTTAGATTCCTTGGGTTGAAAGCGGGAGCAGATTCATGATCAAAATGCCTTAGTAGTTAAGGAGGCTGGCTGAATTACATCACAGCTGTGCAGCTGTTTGAAGAATTACAAACAAATGTAGCACAGTTAGTATAGGAAGGGAGGAATAGAGGAGCTTCAAGGAAGGAAGGATGGGGCGATACCTCTGTAGTAACGCGTGTGTCTTGGAAGCAAGACCATGCAGAGCAAACACAGGTTTGAATCCCGGAACTGCGCTTGAGTAAAAAAAACAAGCGCGTTATAAATAACCTACCCTTACACAATGAAACTAGTGCCTAGATACCTATAGGTTATGTGTGCTGTAAAGAAATGCACAAATAAATAAATAAATAAGGGTTGAGGGCAACAGGTCAGGATGAGAGGGGAATACTCAGAGAAGTGGTGAGATATTTAATGGACTTTGTTGACAAAAAATGGGCCCTGGCTACAATCACAGTAAAAGATGGCTTGGAATTTGTTTAATGGGGAATGGTTGGGTTTATGAACCAAATGGAGGCGAGGAAAGCAGACGAAGGGTAGGTTTGGCAAGAAGGATTGAGAGTGGAAGACAAGTTATGGAATCTGCACCTCCCGATGGGAAAGATACCTGCCTAAAGCAGCAATATTGGTCACGTACGCTGGGACATACTTGGGGAATGTCCAAGACAGTGGGTAGAAGAGGAGGACTACGTTTAACTGAAGATGACGCGAGTACAGGGCCTTACAGGATGCGGGAGAGAATTGGGTAGTGTATCACTGGCCAAAGAAGCTTGCAGGAGTCTGGGGAAGAGGAGATGTGCCTAGAGGGAGTACAGGAGGCATTGCACTAGTGGAGATGGGTGTTTACTGGATGTCAATGCGGAAAAGGGTAAAGGAGCAGGTGCTCGGAGCGACGGGAAAACGTTAGCAAAAAATGGGTCCAGATTTCAGGAGTATTGGACACACTCATTTGGGATAGTGGTGGCTAGGGATGTGTTGCAGAGCACACATTAACCCCCAGAGGAGCACCCTGGCACCATTGACAGATAACAGTTGTTTATTGTTACCCAACTTAATGGTACTCATTTTAGCAAAAGGATAAAGTGGTTAGTGGACCTGCTGGTATTCGAACCTGTGACCATGAGGTCATACACAGGTCCCTGTAGGGGATGCATTGGTCCACTGAGCCAGAGACCCAGCTAATCAGGGAACTCTTTAAAGATCTGATCAGGTATAATTTGTGGAAGGCTGTAGAGGGTTACGCGCGCCCAGGTGACAGTGTGTCAGCGCTTGCTGATATCGAGTGCTAGAGATCGCTGTAGATGCAGGAGGAAGATAGGATGCGTGGCTATGAAACCATTCTAACACAAAAGGACTAGGTGCACAGGTGGAAAGCAATTGCCATATCACAGGCAGGCTAGGTGCCCGTACAAAAATTTGGAGGTACCTTTATCTGAAAGAAGGTTTGAGATGATGCAATTGCTCCCTATGAGGAACCAGCTGGCCTATAGATGGCTTGTATCAGGTTTATTAATAATAAAGCTCTGCAAGAATGATTTACTTCTGGTTTCAGGGCTTACACCAATCAAATCAATGAACAGCTGTAACCGTGCATAGTGCATAGGGTGCACGACAACCAACCGCGGGAAATACACATGACTTTGCTGCTGAGGCGGGAAGCACCTGGCCATTGGATGACTAGTAAAGGAGATCATCACGTGCAGCAAGCAAGCGCGTGCCAGGCAGGAAGGTGAGCTTTCACCCCCAACGTGGGAACAGATTTGCTAAATTTCTTATAGAGGTAACTTGCAAATACACAAATAGTTTAAAAGCCTAGCCACATGTAAATCCTTCTATGAACAGATTAGGCCAAAAGAATATCGTTCTAGCTTTATTTTCCACTTCCTGACTGAAAAAGTATGAGTTCTAGAATACAAAATAAATCAAGCCTGAAAAATCTCCTATTTTACCCCACTATATTGTCAGCACTTTGAGACACTCATTAAAAGAAGTTTCTTTTGTTTTATTTATTTATTTGATTAATTTATTGAACATTTGTATAGTGCCTATACAGGATAAAGTGTTTCCAGGCGTCACAAGACAAAAGTGGGGTGGTGGAACAAGGGAGAAAAACAACAGTAACGGCCCTACTAGGCCTTGTGACATTTGGATCGTGCAAGAGCAGTAATAAGATGTGTGTGGGCTTGAGGGGGGCAGGGGGCAGAGTACAGGAGGGATGGGATAGGAGGAGGAGGAGTAAGTGCCGGAGAAGCGGGTCCATGGCTGACTAAGTGCTAAGGGAGAGGATAAGTGCTGGGGAACGGAGTGTGGGGGTAGGCTTAGTGTGAGGACGGGGATGGACCAGAGTCAAGGCGCTGGTCACGGAAGGGTGGCCGGGGGCAAGTGCTACTAAGGGGTGAAGGGGAGGACCCGTAAAGAGGACCTGGATGCAGAATGACTCATAGGGGACACAGGCAACCAGTCGTATTGGCAGGTGGAGATCAGCAGAGGAGAGGGAGCAGGAAAGAAAAAGAGAAAAGGAAGGTCTTGAGAAGCTTCCAGAACTTAAGGAGATCCGGCTCAAGTCGAAGAGGGGCAGGGAGGGCATTCCAGAGGGAGGCTCCTGCCGAGGAAAGAGATTTACCTCAAACTCTCTGCTTAGAGAAACATCTGACCTGCAGAGAGTTGGAGCTAGAGGACCGAAGGACTCTAGCAGGGAGGTATTTAGGGAGAGAAAGTTGGATGTAGCGTGGTCCCAGGCCTCTGAGAAGGTGAAGCTGAAAGTGGGCCTTTTTGGCAAGGTCAGCAATGTGAGGAGAGAGATGACACCAAGTTTTTTTGTGACGGTATGAGGGGGGGATCCAATGCGAATGGCCAGAGAGTAGGAGGGAAAGATGGGGCAAGTTGTGCAAGAAACTCAAGTATGGAGATTCGTTGGCAAAAACTTCCAGCTCGTTGTTATTCATCATATTATAATATTTCACTTTGTGACATACATGCAAACCATTTTTGTTTGCGTGTCAAGCTAGAAGGCATCATGTAAATCAACATATTTTTAAAAGGGAGCTTTACTGTGTAACTCATTTTAACTCTCACACATGTTACCTTAACTGTCACAGATGTGCCTGGCTACTGGTGCTATGTAGAGTTGTTCGGTTGGAAATTGCCCACAACGCATAAAACAGGCTCCGTTGATAACAAAAAAAATATTAACGACTGTTAAGGTGCTGATTGCACAGCCCCAGACGATGTGCGCGCATGTGTGCGTGTGTGAGTATCTGAGTGGCTCCGCGCGGGTGCGCGCATGTGTGTGAGACTTAGGAAATCAGCAGTGCTTGATGGGAGCAGACAAGCTGATTGTAAACTTCGCTCATGAGAAAGAAAATGCTCTTCGTGAATCTCTGAACTAAATGTATTCACTTGGAGAAAAAAAACAGTACGCATATCATCAATTGTTATTGTACTACCACCTCCGCAGACAATGGCCGCATGGATGCTGACATATCGGCCTCTTAGCCAATGAAGAAGACTGTCAGATCTCTGTCTATGTGCCCATGTCCTAATGTGATATGCAACAGGAAAAACATTTTGCACATAGAAATTCCTGGAGTAGGGGCTTGCAATAGGTCTTATTTTCCATGAAATCATAGAGATAGAAGGCAGACTACAAGCGTGTTTTATTAGTAAGCAACACCAAAACACATACCCCAATGAAATAATGATACTCAATTTATCAACCTCAGAAGGAGCACAGGCTGAGTTGGTGCTGCTGAAATTTAAATGTGAGATCTGCAGGCTGGCCCCATGTCTGAGACAAGCGCTTAAACTCATAGAGATATCTTCCCATCTAGGTGGTTTGGTATTTCTGCAGGAGTTCCAAGAACTGTACAATACAGTTGCAGTACTCACAAAATAAGCAATATTGGATAGTTCTGTGCATCACACCGTTCTCTTATTTTTTTTGTCTCCCTTTGGGTGATGTTCAATCCCCACTCAGACAAGCAATGACTCACACCAGAGTATGCAGCGAAGGATTTGTTGCACGCAATGCACATGCTCTCAAGCAAAAGCTACTTAGTAACCAGCAAGTGCATTATTAATATTCATCCTGGAGGTGGCACCGGACGCATTCCAATGTCCATCTTTTCTAATGCGATGGACCAAGAGCTCCATACTTTCTTCTCCCCCTCCCCGCTAAGCCGCATAGAATCTGGAACTCCATACGGCCTGGGTGGGGTCACATAACGTTGTAGACCAGAGCGGGCAGACAGCGACAGATGTGTGGAGTCCCAGGATGGCGGGAACTTCTCGCATGCAGGCCCAGAAGCATAGGAACACCAGCTGAGTGTGGCCGACCCCCATTGTCCCCATTTGCTTTTGTGAGTACGTTAAAGATGGCGCTGGCAGTGCTGCATACTAAGGAGGCATCACGGCGGATGGCTGGAGTGTAGACAGCGTTTCGGGGGAACTGGACCCCGGGGCAGGCAAGTCATCTTTGACTCTTCTGGTCTCCCAGAGTGAAATTCAGTGGCAGCCAACGGTGTATAATTATCACCCCTTGAACATCCTGAAGTCCCATTCAGGAGAATTCTGCTCCACTGGATGCCAAAAGAGTGGACCAACTCTTTCAGGAAAATGTTCTCGGGCCATCACTATGTTTTTGGGAGTTTCACAGGAAAATAAATCACCCTAGCTTGGTGAGTTTGACTACACTGCAAATATGGCAGAGTGATAGAAGAAGACGCGTGGTAATGAGTTTATTTTTCCACGCCCCCGAGTAGTGTCGAAGGGTAGTAAAGAGATGGAAGAAGGAGAGCAGTCAGAGGAACACAGCATTACTACTGGAGAATGTTCATTGCTCATATCACTTAACTCTTTATATGCAAATGTGAGTTTGACGTTGAAGAATATTGAAGCATTGGTAAAGGCGCTGGAAACAAAATTGGAGAACAATTGCCGGCAAGGTGTTACCACCAGAGAAGGCAATCAAGACTTACCGACTGTGGCCTTTTCTTTCCTGCTGCATGCTAAACTGAGGGTGATGGAGAACCTGAGGAAGGCCTATCACTCACCTGAGAGTGCTTGCTGTTCCAAGAGTGATGAACGCATATGAGATCCCAATCAGATTGGAAGCGGTTTTAGCAGGTCTGATTTCTGAGGGAGAATTTGGGACCCAAAAGCTCATTAGTCGGTCATATAGATTGCACACGAAAGACACTAACATGGATGCGGGTCCAGGAGAAGTGTACTGTGTTGGTGGTTTTCCGTAGCGCTAATTTCAGGGGTAGACTCTCAGAAGCAGCCATTACACAGAAACTGGTCCTGATGGGACTCCACTGCATGCATCTATTTCCTGGCATGAGCTGTGCCTCTTCAGTCAGGAAGGTGGAACTTTTGGAAATTTAAAAAGTTCTGTAAGAAGAGAGTGTCAGCTACTGCAGACTTCCCGATTCGTCTTAGAATGGAGCATATGGGAAACAAATATCTGTTTACCCAGGTGGAGACAGCAAAGCATTCCTTAGTGGTCTAGATGGCGGTGTTGGGTGAAATCTATGGAAGCCGGGCCTTCATTTTAACTCTTATGATAATTGCTGGCATTGGAAGATCATTCTTCGTTACTCTATCGAAATGTTCAGGGGTACTGCTGTGGGGCAGTGGCATGGGGTGATTTTGTTGGAGCAAAGTAAATAGTGATATTTCTGTTTCACCATTGGATGTTTACTTAAGCAATAGAACCCGAGGACTGGGGGCATTACTGGTAGGGTAATGCCCCCAGTGCGATAGTTATAAGTCAGAGCAAAGTGAGGACTTTAATGTAGCCCCAGGGGCATTACCCAGCCAGTAATGCCCCCTATCCAAGGGTCCTATTGCTATTACTACCCCGGCATGTCGTACCAGGGTACTAACATAATGTTTTCGCGAGTTGAGAAATGACACTGAAACCGTTTCTCAATTCAAGAAAAAAAAAGAAAAGATAATTGCCTACAAGGATCGGGTAGAAGGGACTACCTATAGTCTCTTCGCCCCTTTTCATGGGAGCAAATATATATAAAAAAAGTAAACAAACAAAATGGCCACCATGGAATGGGGCGAAGGGACTACACATAGTCCCTTCTCCCTTTCATGGCAGGCATTGGCGGGCATCCCCTTCTCGGTCATCCAACCCATGAAGCACGTGTCAGTTGAGGCTTCCACCACCACCTTCTCACCCCTTCGTCCCCCTTTGGCTGACTCTCACCCTGACACAGCCCTCTTCATGCTTCACTCTTCTATATCTGATACGCTTGATATCCTTGCCCCTGTCATGTGAATCTGCATTATGCCCAAAGCCAAGTGTAACTCCTGGTATCTACCTCTCCTTTACCTTCCCAGGCCCTCTGCACGCAACTGGCTTCTCACTTAATTTCTAAAACTCAGGACATCCTGTCCTCACTCTCCTCCTATAGCCTGCCTTCCTCCATTCCCTGCTCCTCCTCTGGCCCTTCTACAGCCACCCCCCTCCTTCTCTGCCTTTCCCCTTTTCTCTGCAGATGAGGTTTCTAGACAAGTCTGATCTATGAAAGTCTCGTCGAAACAGGTTCACCCCTGTTCCTCCAAAACTATCAAGGACCTCATTGACTCCCTGGCTCCTGCCCTGGCTGATTTCTGTAATCACTCCTTCGCCACTGGAGTCTTCCCATCCCCCCTGAAGCACTCCCTTGTGCACCCTCTTCTTAAGAAACCTTCTGCCGACCCCTCCTGCCTGGCTAACTATTGCCCAATCTCCATCACCCCCTTCCTGGGCAAGCTCCTGGAGAAACTGGGCATCACCCAGCTTAATCTCCAAACGGAATCTGTTGGTTGTCTTCATGACCATCAGTCTGGCTTCAGAGCTGCCAGAAGCACGGAAACTGCTCTCCTGAACATCTGTGAAGACCTGCTCTCTAACCTCAATTCCAACACCCCATGTGTCCTCATCTTGCTTGATCTCTCTTCTGCCTTTGACACTGTCAAACACACCATCCTGCTCAACCGTCTCCGTGATAACCTGGGTATCACTGGTCAGGCTCTGGCGTGACTGACCTCTTTCCTCTCCAACCGACCCTCCCAGGTCCAACTCGGGTCCTTCCTCTCCGATATCTTTTTCTCTTCCTGTGGTGTCCCCCAGGGATCTAACCTCTCTCCCTGGCTGTTCAACCAAAACTGGCACTCCTTGCCCACTGCATCGCCGCTCTCTGTCCCAACTTTCAGTGCTATGCAGATGATACCCAGCTCATTTCAGGCTACCGTCTGCCTCCTCCTCTCCTTCCCTCCTCTCTGACTGCCTGTCTGCTATCCAGGAGTGGTGTGGCACCAATGAGCTCTGCCTTAATGCCAGTAAGATTGAGATTTTACTCATTGGCACACCCACTCCCTCCTTCCCTGCAGTTCTCTGGCCAGCTTCTTTTGGCCCTCTTCCTGCTCCCACCTGCAAGGCTAAAAACCTCGGGGTCATCTTCGACTCCACACTCTCCTTCTCTCCTCACATCTCTGATGTCTCTAAGAAGTCACACTACCACCTGAACCTCCTCAGAGGTATTCTTCCATTCCTCTCCTTCCCCCAGAAGCTCACTGTCTCCAGAGCCCTGTTTCTCTCTAGGCTGGACTATTGCAACAGCCTCTATCTAAATCTGCCTGGCTCTACTTTCTGCCCTCTGCAACTTATCAAGAACAGGAATGGGAGACTTGTCTTTGGCCTCAAGCCCAGGGATCATATCTCTCCAGGACTGAAATCTCTGCACTGGCTCCCAGTGGCTGCAAAGATTACGTTCAAAACCCTCTGCATTGTCCACAAGGCCTTCTGGGGCCTAGGGCCGCAATACATTAAATTCTCTCTTTCCAAATATATTCCTTCTCGAGCTCTTCGCTCATCCGCCTCCAACTCCCTCAGGGTCAGTCGCTTTGTGAAAACAAAATCAAAATATCGAGGCTGAGTACCCCAAAAGGAAATACACCGAACACGGGTTACAAAGGGACATACAAAGTACTTTATTTTATACTGAATTCAGTTACAAAAACAGAGCAAAATCAGATAGCTATCGGCCCTCAGTACAACACAACAAACTCCAGCGTGGTTCAGTGTGTTCAGTGAGAGACGTTGTACATTAGAATGCATTCGCTTTTTATACATTCGATGGGCACGATGTCCAGCCCCACTTCGGGTTAATATTCCTTTTAATACATCACCGATCTAGGGCCAAGTCTCGAACAACCACATATAACTGGTTTGCCGTTAATACATGTATCAACAAGCCTATGCACTAACTGTGTATTCTAAGATTTTCCATGCAGGCCTTCTCTAACATTAATACAATGGGCCTCATTACGACCCAGGCGCTAATGGGTTAACAGCGCCGTAAAAGGCTGCAGCGCCGTTAACCTATTAGCGCCTAATTATGAGGTCCTTTTGCGGGACCCGACCATAACGGCTGGTCTATACCAGCCGTTAAAGTATGGACCCACACAGGGACCTTGCTGCTAATTACGGTGCCGCAATTTGTGGCACTGTACTTAGCGCCTTCCCCATTCCCATTGAGCCCTATGGGGCAAAAATGGGAATGGGGAAGGGCCATGGAGGAAGGGGGAATTACCGCCCCACCAACCTTGTAATGGGGTGGTAATTCCCCCTTTCTCCATGGCGGAGTCGGTAACTTACCGCCAGGGTCGTAATGAGGCCCATTGTAATTAAACAGATGTTCTACTTTCAGTATTTGAATACATTGTTTCAACATATGTTCGTGGATTAGTTTCATTGCATGAGTAATCCTTTTACACACAGGTCAACGAAGGACAAGGTCTCAGTTCACGACCTCAACAAGTGGCCTGCAGGCAAGTTACATATTAGCTATGTACAGAGGTCAAGACGGCCATGTTGTATTCTGGAATGACATCGTCCACCATTTTAACTCACAGGGTGACTTTTACAAAGCGACTCCTAAAATGGCGGTTTGACCTAAAATGCCGGTTTACATGGATTTAAGGTCAGGACCTTGCAACACGGATTTCTTTCGCAAGCGACTTTCGAGCAGCTTGGTGTAGGCCAATATTAATATATTTATTCTAATAGGAGGCACAATATACTTTCTCTTTCGACAAACCCTCCTTTTGGCCTATGCCAAGTGCTAAAAACTACTTTGGATCTCCTTGCAAATAACTCCATGCATCATCGTCCATGCACCCTGAATCACTATCGGAAATATCTATTGCCATTAGGTCATTTGCTACAATATCTTTCAACACATATTCTTTGGAGGTTTTATCTGGGGCATATACTTTATGTCCTATCGAACCTATTGCTTGTGCGCAACATCCCCCTAGCATCGATCACATACCAGGTAGACACTGAATACAGCAACAAAGAAACAACAAGATTCCCAAAATAATTAGTAAGACCGAAAGTACCTTCCAACCTCAAGATCGCAAGAAGTCCAAGAACCAAGCGCTTAGATCCCAGTTTCCCTCTGGAACATGCACTTCGGAACTAAGGACGTGCAGATTCTGTATTGCCTTGAAGATAGTTGGGGAGGAATCTGGTACGAAAACACAGCAAGCGGACCCCACTAATTTGCACACTCCACCACGCTCAGCTAGAATGACATCTAACGCCATTCGGTTTTGAAGTGCTACTAATCTTATCACCTTTTGTTCTAATGTCATATTATAGAGTTCGTCCGTGGTCCAGTTGATGGTTCTCTCCAGTACTCTCGCTAGTTTTCTGATATCTTCTGAATTCGCTATCTGCCCCAAAATGGCACAACTGATTTAGCTATATCTCCCAAGATTTGTGCTGGGGTGTCACCATTCTCGTCCCGCCGTGGACGAGCCTTCGAAACTTCTTTTGTACTAGCTATAAACACCCCAGGTAACAGGATCCCTAGATAACAGGCTCCCTGCCAATCCCTGGGCAACCATGGGAATGCTGCATTACCGCAGACAAAGTAGACAGGTTCGCCTACATACAAAGGTCTGTTTTCCCCAGTCAAATTTGCAACGTTGGCACAACCTAGAAAATTTCCCATTGACTGAGTTCCTTTCCTCTGTAGGCAAAAAGAAACTGAATCGGGGCTATGGTTAACAGTGTAAGAAGGAGGCATGGCATCCTTATTGCCGATTGGAGCCATCTTAAAGGAAATCAAAGATTGGAAAGGACGAGACAGTTTATCAGAAGGCCTAATAGAAGCAACATTCGGTTTACTCCTATTTGCAAAAAGCGAGCATCCCAGGGAGTCAAAACACGTTTTTCAAAACTATTCAAATTGGTGCCATCAAAGTTCCCTGAAATGCTATCATTCCATCGGCCAAAGAACAGTGTTCTAAGAGAAGCATAGCAAGCAGTTGTCAACGGTAAAGAATGAATATACCAACCTAGCCCCTTATCCCTGTGTTGCGGTAAATGTGAGCAGACCCAACAGTTAGATTTATTAAAAATGGCATGTGTAGCATTCATGATAAGCAGTAAAGTGTTATTGTGGTACCTTTATCTGTGCTGAGAATCCCTAGGGGATAGAGTATGCAAATGTACAAAGGGAGTAGGAACAATGGGTGCACTTTCAGTAGGCAACAAAGGTTCTAAAGAGTGCGTTTCCTCGAGGTACGACAATCCTAAGGCAGCGACTATTAAAAAGCCAAATATCATTATCAAAATACAGCAATACATTTTCGGGGCCCAGGCATTTTGTCCATTGTCCCGGTTGTTCACCCCCTTATTTACAAGTCCCATACGAGCGGTAGCGGTGGCGGGCATCGTAGTCTTCAAACGGGCACTCCAAAGTTTGTTGCTGGCGACCTCCCGGTCGAGCGACTTCTTAGTCCTTCCCCAACCCTGGCCAACAGAATCCCTTTTCTCAAATTTGGGCAAAAAACAAGCCCTCGATGACTCTTTTCCTTCTCCGAATACACAGCCAAACCGTGCCGTAAGTCTATCAGATGCACAGCAAAACCGTGCCATAAGTCTATCAAATGCACAGCAAAACCGTGCCGTAAGTCTATCTTCGTGGTCGTAGATTATATCTTACTTTTCCCGGTATTGATTGATCCGGAAACAATATGTCGTCACTTCCTGCTGAAAGCAACACGTCTGAAGCAAGTGAAGGTGCTGAATTCGAAATAGCAGTTTCCGGATACAAGATTTGTAGAGTGCAGAGACAAAATGGCAGCTTCCCCAAGCCTCATGGGCTCAGAGAGATTCTCCTACACACTCTCAGTGACACTTACTGCTTTGGGATCATTGGTTGCTGTGTCAGCGAGGGGTTCTGTTTCTTCTGTAACGTGTGGCACAGGGTGAGGAAGTTTCTTGATGTGGGACACGTCGATCCAGTTCTTTCTCCCAGCGCCCCACACCGCTGTCTGGGTGACCAACAGGACATGGAATGTCCACGCCAGCGAGGCGCGAGGCAAGAGGTGCGCTCAAAAGATTTGACGAGCACCCAACTTCCAGGCCGTATGCTGTGGCCCGGGCCCTCGTATCGCACAGGTAAAGCTTCTCGTACCTGGTGATAAATCAAATACAGGTTTTTAGTCAATTGGCTACAATAATCTGAAAGTAGTACATTTTCAACATTTCTTAACGAGTTACATTTAGAAAGGTTCCAAATATTGGCAGCTCTCCCCATTACCACCTCAACTGGAGAGAGCCCAGTCTTAGTTTGAGGGGTTGGGCGCATAGATAACAACACGATCGGTAAGGCGTCCGGCCATTTTAGTTTGGTGCCGGCACACGTTTTAGCGAGCTTGTTCTTGATGATACCGTTGTGTCTTTCTACTAGTCCGGCGCTCTGAGCACGTCTGGCCGAATGGAACCGTTTGTCAATTCGTAATGCTGTACATATCTGTAGAATAACAGCGGCGACAAAATGTGGACCATTGTCCGACCAGATAACTCTTGGCAAACCGAACCGCAGGAAGTATTCTTTTAACATGGTTTTTGCAGTAGTCATAGCTGTAGCTGTTAACACTACAGCTGTGTAACTAAGTTATCACAATAACAGTTTGAATCAAATGGTAATCTCACCTTTGCAGACTGCAATATTCCATGGAAAGCCAATGCTGAACGCAAGGACCACCCCGACCAACGCGCCACTCTCTGCTCAGAAACAATACCCCGAGAGGAAGTACGCGTCCATCAGGGAAACCCTCTGGGGTAGAAAACCCTAGTTGGAAGTGTATCCTGGGGACTTGGATGCGGCTTGCAGACAGTGTCACCGATGTAATGGAGGTTCAAACTCGGGAAGGCTTCTTCTGGAGAGAATAACAACAGAGAAGGGTAAGAAGGAGGAAGGAAGTGAATATGGCAATAAGAAGGTAAGGAACAGTAAGATCTTCCCCTAACCTCTGAACCTGTTGAATCTCGAATACCTGGAGAGAAACCGAAGAGGCGGGAGCTACTGAGGGCGTTGGAGCGAGAATCCTGTCAAAGATAGAAAGGTAAGTGAAGCACTAGGAGCGGGAGTCTACGAGACCCGGAGGAATTCTTTGAATAAGATCTGATGTAAACTGAATTTTACCCGGGGGACAGTAGCACAAAGACCAAGAAACTGTGTCTTGTTACGAGATATGGGTAGCATGATGATGGGTCGGGTAAACTTCGGAAGCTGAGGAAAGATTCTGCGAAATAGATTTAGACAGAGTTAGTGTAAGTTAGAGATAGGGTAGGTAGAATCAAGGGAAGAGTGGAGCAATCATATCTAGGAGCGAACTCACGGAGCATCAGCTAGAACAGAAGCGACGCGAAGAACTGACCAACTTCGTGAAGAATAAGGAGTCACGTGAGCCTCACGCCGTGCTTCTGGCGAACGTGAAAAGACTGGAACTCTGCATTTGAAACTGTTAGAAATGCTATCCGCCATCTTGGAATTACCGCTCCGAATGGAGCCACAGAGCCGGGTCCGGGACCATAAGGTCCAATTCTTGGAATGTGTAACAGTAGCATCTTTAACAGGGAAAGCCTCAACCCATTTACTAAAAGCACAGATAACCAACAGTACATATTACTTATTATCACATCATTCCATTGAAATGAAATCAAAGTGGATCACTTCAAAGGGGACAGAGGGTGGCCCAAAACTACCCCTTGGAGTTACTGTCCCCTTTCCCACATTGTGTTGCAGGCAAATCATGCACTCCCGGACGTAGCGCTGGGCAATATTCGAAGTTTTGTCATTTACCCAAACTTTCTCTAACATTTTTGTCATTTTCTGGGCACATACATGCATAGGACCATGGGCCATGATGACCAGCATCATGACATATGCGTCAGGGAGTAGCCATTTCCTTTCTACTATGTCCACCCAACACCCGTAATCATCAAGTTTCCCCAAGCCTTCAGCCCACCTTTTGGATTCTTCTAACGTGGCATCAGCTTGGATATCCCGTACAGACCCAACACCCTCATCTATTGCATAAGCATCTACAGATTCCCTTGAAACATACATCTCCGTAAGGAGATTGGTAGCAGTTTGCCTAGCTATCTGATCAGCGAAAGCATTCCCTTTCCCTATATCATCTGTAATCTTTCGATGTGCTGCACATTTCATAACTGCTAACTGAGTAGGGAGCGCAAGCGCTGAGAGTAGTTGTACTATTAGGGAGCCATGTTGAATTTTGGTGCCATGCGAAGTTAGGAACCCTCTCTCTGACCAAAGTCTCCCAAAGTTGTGGACCACCCCAAAGGCATACTGACTATCAGTATATATATTTACTGCAAGCCCTTCGGAAAGTTCACAAGCTCGGGTCAATGCTATAATCTCTGCGGCCTGAGCAGAATTATGCATGATTCTCTTAGTTTCCACAACTGTGCTCAATGTAGTGATCGCATAAGCAGCTGTGGATGGACCATCCGGAAGTTTGAAGCAGGAGCCGTAACAAAACAGTTCTCCTTGCGGATTATCCAAGGGAGTATCTTTCAAATCAATTCTACCTTTTGTCTCTTGTTCGGTCGTATACAAACAATCATGTGGAACTTCATCGGCGCAAGTAGTATCTTGCAGGAAAGGTAGGAGTTCAGCCGGATTAAGAACACAACACCTCTTAATTTGAATGTGAGGAGCAAACAAGATCAATTCATATCTTGTCAACCGTGCAGAAGTGAGGTGTTGCGTTTGAGTTCGGTTCAGTAGAACATCTACAGAGTGAGACACCATCAGGGTTAGATCATGGCCTAGGACCATTCCCTCACTCTGTTTTACAGATGCGGCAGCAGCAGCGACAGCTCACAAACATCTTGGCAAAGCGCATGCTACAGGATCAAGGGCGGAAGAAAAGTAACTGCATGGCCTATTCTTCCCTCCATGTTCCTGCGTTAATACAGCCAAAGCACATCCATCACATTCATGCACAAACAACACAAAGGCCTTTTCATAGTTTGGTGTGCCCAAAACTGGTGCAGAGCATAATACACTCTTAAGCATGTGAAACGACTTCTGGTGTACCGCGTTCCATGGCAATGGTGAAGAAATGCCCTTCTTCGTCAAAGCCAACATCGGTTTGATCACTAGTGAAAAATTTGGGATCCACAACCTACAGTAAGAAGCCATACCTATCAAGGCCCTAACTTCCTTCTGTGTATTTGTGACAGACATGCCAGAAATGTGTTTTATTCTTTCAGGTGTCAATCTTCTTCCCTCCTTTGACAGGAGATAGCCTAAATAGGCGACCTCCTGACAACAATATTGACATTTCTTAAGTGAAGCTTTGTGACCTTGCTTAGCTAGGTGGATAACTAATAACACAGTGCCCTCCTTACAGACACTCTCAGAGTCAGCAGCTAGAAGCAAATCATCAACGTACTGAAGCAAAGTACAGGTAAAGGGCAATTCAAGGGTATCAAGCTGTTCTTACAAAGCCCTACTGTAAATGCTAGGACTCTCTGTGTACCCTTGAGGTGCACGAGTAAATGTGAACGAGCGTCCCCCTAAGGTGAACGCGAACAAATATCTACTATCCTTGTGTATAGGAATACTAAAGAAAGCATTCTTCAGGTCCACAACACTTAAGTAAGTAGCTGTAGCTGAAATCATGGTTAGGATTATCGTTACATCAGGCACAATTGGAAATTGTGGTGCCACAACTTTATTAATGGCACGTAAATCAATTATGAAACGGAATTGAATTGCATTATCGCCTTTCTTGTACACGGGTAAAATTGGACTGTTACACAAACTCCCTAAATTTCTTCAATCACCTCGCGATGCACAAAATCGGAAACAATGCATTTCAAAGCTTGCTCGCCCTCAACTGAAATCTTATACTGAGGAATGCGTGGCAGCTCAATTCCATGTTTCAAAACTATCTTGACAGGCTCAATCTGTAAAACACCGACATCATTGTCGTCAACAGCCCACAAGCTCTCTGGTACATTAATGAATTCTGGAGGCAAAGGTCTAGTCAAAAATTGCGAGGGAGAAAATTGCTGTGGTGAAATCGTCAAGTGCACTCCATCAGAAGAACAATAAATCACTGCATTTAATTCTTTTAACAGATTCAAGCCCAGCAAGTTCTCTCCGCAATCCGAAGTCAACAGAAATAGACAATGGTCCATAAAGGGACCCAAAGAAATAGGTACCGGCATAGAAACCGGACAAACAACTGGTGTACCAGAAAACCCTACAGAAACATTGGTTTGCCCTGACAGTGGAATGTTTGGAACCCGTGAATGATCAATGGAACACTTCTGTGCTCCAGTGTCTATCAAAAACTGATGTTTCCTATTTCCCCCCACCATTTCAATGTAGGGATCTTTCTGATTGACGGGAATAGGTGTAGGTTCCAAACCCTGCTTTGGGCAATCCTAACGAAACAGAATATCATCAAAAGGAAGCTCTTCAGATAAATATGCAGCAGAAGGATGATCAAATATGTTTCTGGTGTCCACACTCGGAGTCTGATTGTCCTGCGAAAAAGGTTGCTGAGAGTCCTGTGTAAACTCACCTCTACCAGGGCCCCCTACACCCAGGCGACCTCTGGATCACCTACCCATATTACCGAATGTATTATTTGACCTTTGTTGAAGGACGGGGCATTATGCTCGCCAATGACCCTCTCGGCGACAATAAGCGCACTGGTTAATGTTCACAGGACCCAAGGGCACATTCCCCTGTGGGACATACTGACCTCTAACCTGAGAACTACCCCCTCTGGGGCCCCTAACAATTTGCTGCAATAGCACTTTAGTTTTTAAATCGCCTTTCCATTTTTCAATCCTATCCTTTTCATTATTGACACGGTTCTCGTAGTACTTAGCCATGTGCAGTACCTCTGATTGTGATTTCACCTGCCAAGCACTCTCAGAAGACATCATTTGTGACTGGATGTCAGGCAGCAATCCACGTACAAATTTGTCCACAAATAATCTTTTCCCAGACTCTGTGCCTAAGTCTTGTTCACTGAAATCCGAGAATACCTGTTCGAACCGATTAAAGAACTCGGTAGCACCCTCAGACTTTCCTTGGACACAGGCCGTAAGCTTGTCCCAAATAATTCTCTTTTTGGGAATTATGGTTTTTAATTTAGCAACGATTCTGTCAGGCAAAGTTAATATCACCTGAGGCGGTCTTTCACCAGCTTGCCTTTCCCCATCGAGTCTAGTTATATTCACCCATGTATCTCCCAACCCGGGTACGTCGTCAATAGTTCTAACTTGCTTCCATAAATCTACGGGCAGGAGTACAGGAAACAACAAATCAATGTCACCCAGGGTGAACACTGAGGACTGCAAAACAGACTCTATCTCTTTATAGAACCCTGTCAGATTTTTCCTAATATCGGGAATAGATTGCCTAGTAGTATTCACTTCCTGTCTTGAGAACGGGACGTGAACGAACTGCGATACATAATGCGCAGGAATGTCCACAGCGACTATATTCCGTGCAACATCGGCCGCAATCTCAACCTTCGGGACAAATGTCTGAGGAACCTCTCTCATAGGCAACTGAGAAGTAGGTGACTCCGAACGCTTACTAATCAACAGTGCCAAGTCGAGCGCTAAAGCGGTCGAAGAAGTGTCAAGTGAAAAAGCTCTCTTATAAATGCTCAATAACTCTGTGGGACAACTAATCTTCCTTTTTACACACTCATCCTGCAGGTACTCTACCATTACCTGTATCACTTTCCTCTGCATTTCTAGCGTATATTGACTGTATGTGTCTTATACCTCAACTGGAGTTATCGATATGTCTGAAATCCATCTAATCGCGTCTTTCTTACAAATTTGCATTTCCTCAGATATCGGTTTACGACACGGAAGGAACCGTTTCTGTACATACATATTTTCCTCCTCGTCATCCTCATCCTGTAACTTCTCTAACTCCTTTCTATACTCAAACAACCTCTTGACATGCTCATTTACCTTCTACACAGTGTCTCTAGAAAGCGCTAGAGTATTTAGATCCCTTAGCCCTTGCGGAAGATCTTCATTATTTAATTTTCCCCACATTATACATAACTGAATCCCTAAACCTTCAATAAAAACTTTTTTCTCAGTAAAATTATCCATATTACAAAGTGTGGCAAAAACGCTAGCTTGATCATCCTTCTCCATACAATGCTTAGCCCATGCAATTAACTCACGTTTCTTCTCCGGCGGTGCAGTATTGCGAGTGACAACCTTTGTTCCTGCACCTCGATCGATTACAAGCGGCTCAGGACCACTTGGAAGAGAGGGAGCAGGCATATTTGATGGAGGGACTATAACTGGTGCGATAAAAAGAGGTGGGGGAGCTGGAGGAAGGGGAACATTAGGCGGAGCAAGAACAACGGGAACAACAACAGGTGGAGCAGGAATAACAGGAGGAAGAGGCAAAGCATCAGGAAAAGGAACATACGGAGGTGGCGCAGAGGCACCAGGCCTTCGTTCATTTAATATTTTGTCAATAAACTCATCAGAAATATGAAGATCTTTAGAAGGATAGATTTTCTGAATACCGAGTGAGAAAGCCCTATCCATATTTTTAGTCGCCTCAGACTGTTTGTCCTGATCATATAACAACGCTTTTTCAGCATTCGTTTTATGACGGCGTGCATGTTTCTCTCTACTTTTAAGTTGTTGCAACGCTTCTTTTTTCCAATTCTGCAAAACATCAAATGCAGGTCTAGCCTTTTTCTTTAATATAATTGACTCTAAATACTTAATACGAGGGATTTCAAAACTACCATTGATTGGCCACTGAAGTTCGGAGGCATGTCTGGTTTGTCTGTGCCAAATGTCATTAAATGCTATACTTCCAATGCCATGCTTACAGTACATAGTACATGCCGGCGACCCCTCCTGTGGTGCGGGACGGCTAAATTCCAACGATTGTATATCACTGCGGAATAATGCCCTAAAGCAGGTAGACAATTTCCCAGGCATATCTCAAATTCTTGGTGTTACCTGGTCAATAATTGTGTCTGCAGATACAATGCTCCAAAATTCAAATTGTCAGGGTTAAATTAAGAATCGGGTCATGACTCACATGACCAAACCTAAGGAGGTCCAATCGGATTTCTAAGAATCTTACCTAACTAATCTTACCTCGTGTATGGTGATTTCGGCAAATCTGCCCACCTTGATAAGTGGACCCTCGTCAAGATGCTGAGGTGTCGCGTTTCGTTCAGGGTGCCCCTCATGTCACACCGTCCGATCCCGGTCCGATAGTGTGCGTCAACCTTCAACAATCCGGCATCAATCTTGAGGGTCCCCATTCGGGCGCCAACTGTGAAAACAAAATCAAAATATCGAGGCTAAGTACCCCAAAAGGAAATCTAGGTTTCGTGCCAAGTCTCGAACTACCTCATATAACTGGTTTGCCGTTAATACATGTATCAACAAGCCTATGCACTAACTGTGTATTCTAAGATTTTCCATGCAGGCCTTCTCTAACTTTAATACAATGTAATTAAACAGATGTTCTATGTTCAGTATTTGAATACATTGTTTCAACATTGCTCGTGGATTAGTTTCATTGCACGAGTAATCCTTTTACACACAGGTCAATGAAGGACAAGGTCTCAGTTCACGACCTCAACAAGTTGCCTGCAGGCAAGTTACATATTACCTATGTACAGAGGTCAAGACGGCCATGTTGTATTCTGGAATGACATCGTCCACCATTTTAACTCACAGGGTGACTTTTACAAAGCGAAACCTAAAATGGCGGTTTGACCTAAAATGACGGTTTACATGGATTTAAGGTCAGGACCTTGCAACACGGATTTCTTTCGCAAGCAACTTTCGAGCAGCTTGGCGTAGGCCAATATCAATATATTTATTATAATAGGAGGCACGATATACTTTCTCTTTCGACAGCTTCTCCAAGCAACGAGTTGGTGGTAGATCTCTCGCATCGGCTAGGGCCTCCCTCTGGAACAGCCTTCCTGCCTCCCTGAAACTTGAGGAGAACCATCTCCGGTTCCGGAAGCACCTCAAAGCCTTCTTCTTTGCTTCTGCTTTCTCTCCCCCTCTCCCCTGTTGAATTCCGGGCTAAACTGCACTGGCTACATGGCCACCCTTTGTGACCTTGGGCCCAGGCCCCGCCATTTGCACACCTGCACTGCCTCCCTGGCAACCCCACACCTGGGGACTGTATTCTGTATCCCTACAGTCCCCCACCAGCACTTATGTCTGCTCTTACCTTGCACTTGCTACCATCATGCCGTTTATTTATCTTATTTATTCTACTATCCCATGTACTGCACTTTCCCCTCTCCCATGTACTGTACTTTCCGCTCAACCTTCCCCCTCGCACTTTTTCCTTTCCCCCTTCCCATGCTCTTGCGCGATTTGAATGACACTTGGCCTAGTAAGATCGCTGTCTGTATTCCCTCTGTTCCCCCTCCCTTGCCTCGTCGCGCCTCGAAACACTTATGTATAGGCGCGTTATAAATGCCATATCATATCATATCATTGGAAAAAGTAAACAAAAAAGATGGCAGCCATGGAAGTGGGAGAATGGACTTTGCTCTAGTACCTTTTCCCTTTACATAGCGGTGAGGACGCTGAGCAACCTGCCCGACAAAGGATTTGTCGGACTGGTAACAACCCGGCGAGGGCCAATGAGCTTGCTTTTTGCAAGCTAGTTGACCCCCGCTGGGTACTAATGAGTAATAATACTGACCTTGCCTTTTTCACCTATACCTGGACATTTGGGGTCATTGCGTAGTTTATGGTGGCTGAATTTGTAAAGGTGTTCAAAGAAAAAAGAGTTTGTAACAGTGAATTTTTTTGGGGGGGTAGATTCTGGTAACATAGGGGTAATAGACATGTTATTAGCAGTGAAAGTGTGAAGAGAAATGTCAGTTTAAACCTCGATTCTCTCTCCTTTTGCCTTCTTCTATCTTTTTGCTCGCCATGGCATGCGTTGATGCAATTATTTCATTAGTAAAATGCCCTGCTTTCAAAGCCAACTCTGCCAAATGCTAAGCTGTTTTTACATCCACTATACTTCATTCTAGCTGACTGCAGACTAAAGTCAAAAGGTCATCTGTCTTTGCATTTATCAATATCTAATGATATGTCGATTGTGCAGCAAAGGATTCTGCTTCAGAGTTGCATGACCCCATGTAGGAAATCTATACTCTATTTTCCATTCAGATACATAAATGATGGCAGTTTGTGCCAAGCATCCTGCATTGAGTGCCCATGTGTCCATTGAATTGCTAAACGAATAAGATGCTTGGTCAAAAATAGTATTTTCAAAGACAATTTACACAGGTGAGCTCCTAGAGCATCAAGGACACAGATGCAGAAAAACACACACAAAGTCTCTCAAACACACCCACACCCACCCACACGTGTATTTCTATACTTGTGCACACATCACAAGGTGTCCCACAATTGAAGAAAGGTCGTGGATTACAAGTGCGGACACCGGGTGAGAATATGCTCTGTGATGTACACATGCTAGCTGAGCCCAGGGTGATAGCTTGCTGTAGCCACTTTCAGCATTAATGTCTGTTAGACCCAAGAACAGAAGATATGTTCTCTGCCCTATCCAGTGTATTCACCGATGAGACACACAGCCTTGATATCCATGGGATTGTTGCCACATATGTGAGCCTCTTGTTGGCCCACCACCTAACTCTAAACTTAATATGTGACTTTCTTCTGGCAGTGGTGGGATGGATGCCTCGGGCTGCATTGGGAAGAGGTCTGCTACCACTGCATCACCACTGGGGGGGCTATCTTGAAGTGGAGGGGTGGGAAATCCCCCAATACAATAGCAAGAGTTCTGGTTCAGAGGAAATCCCCATGCCCAAAAAACTGGCCAGAAATGTGACAAAATCACTGCTTGATTAAAAGATCGCACAAACCGGGACATACGTGGAGACCTCAGGGTTTCCAATGCTCTCTCAACTCGTTACAGGCTTGTCAACAATTTTTAAAGGGTTATGACATCAGAAATTACAAATTATTCCACAAAGCCTAAGGTAAGTTGGGGTTGGTTAATGGGGTAAACAACATATAGCATCTATACAGGGTTAGAGTTCTGATTGGTTAGACTTTATGGAGTGGCTCCACCTGCGAACACATCCTAAATATTGCAAATAAAAGCATGTCAGGTTAGTGCATTATAACTAGTCGATGCAACAAAGTGTGAACTGGTGCAGGAGGCGAGCAGGGATTGGTCAGTGAGGGTCTTCTCAGCCTCGATACCTTGGAAGGTTACCAGTCCATGAGCAACAATTGAAGGTGATGAGAACCGCCCCAAAGGTGCTGTCTGTACCAATAAGCTTACCATCACCGATCCTCTAGGCCTTGAGACAGGACATTTAGCTTTCAACCTAGTACTGCTTTGTATCATCTGTCCTGAGATGGATGGAAACAACAGTCTCGGTCTGGCTCAAATAAATAGGCTTTTTCCTCCAGTCTCAGATCACGTTGTAGAGACCACAGTGTTGATTTTCCTGCTTAACATTTATGAGGATTTTTAGCGTTTATACATGAAGGTGTTATACCTTCCCTGTCCTTTGGAAGCTTGTTCAAGCTACCTTTCCGTCACATTCACTCTGATGTGGTGTGTCTCTGTCCTTCCAGCAACATTTGTTTCTCGCCCAATCTGAGAAGACTCTTTCATATGTATGACTTTGTCTATACCTTTGAGTGCCGATGTGAAACTCTCCCTCCCTTGATGGCCTTGGTAAACATATGTACACCAGCTGCATGAACAGTCTGGTCTGTTTTTTCCTGCTGTATCAGCGAGTCAGGTCCCTCCTTGCATCCTCGAGCCTTCTCAGGGCTTTCCATTCACTTCAATGTGGCTGCATGTTCCATTTAGATTTTTTTGTTAATTGTGTTCTGCATTGTGCAAGCTTCATGTCTTATTTCATGCGTCTTGCGTTGCGGCACAGCAAAAGAGTATATGTACTCTATTTTAGTGGGTCAAAAGCATGTTCTTCATGTCTATATAAAGTTTGGCCTAGCGTCTGCATAGCTTTGTGCAGGGATGCATGCATGCATCACGTCTAACGCATCTGCATCTTGGTCCTGATCGAGACATCATTGGCTCTCTGCATGGTCACAGTCAGTGCAATTGCTCCACCATCTGCAAGTTTATCTCCAACGTCATCAGGGTAGGGTCTATATGGTTGACTGAGTGAATAGCGCTTCTCGCATCTGCGGTACAGTGGTGATGAGGAGGAGGGGGCCAGGAATGATGTACACCTTTCATTTCTGTAACATCGAGAAGAGGTAGGGACCTGCGTGACAGGGCCACATTCATCTATCTCTCCTTAATGTTATGTTACAAACGTTTTTATACCATACCACTCAATGTTTGAGACATGGTCACTCTTGGGCCCATTCTGGAAGCGTTTCCCTCAGACATCTTTTTCCCTGTACTTTACAGCGACTATTTCACAATGTTTAACAGCCATGCTGCGATCTTGAGTACCCACTTTCAGACCATCCCTAAACTGGAGTGTTCCTAGCGCATTGCTTCGGCTTTAGAGCGACCCTTGTCTCTAGAAATTCCCCATCCTTCTGGGTTAACTCCCACAGGGCCATCAACTTAGTTTCTACCAAGTGGTGGCACAAATCAGGCTATCAAGTCTCATAGATTATCTTGGTGGCAACCAAGTGTTACAAACCTTCTCAAGTATGCAGTACCATATGACGTATTATATTTTAGTTAAACTTGTACACAGTGCTGGCCCTACCCATAGGTTTCGGAGCACTTTGCAAAGTTCAAAGGGAGGAGGTGAAAAAGAATGTATAATGATTTTCAAAACAGGATTGGATTATCTGGTAGCTAATGGATAGTGGAGGAGGAGGCCTGGGTGGATTACGTGTAGGGGCAGGGGGACAGGTACGTTTTTAGGCTTTTGTGGAAGGTGATGAAGGATCACCCAGCTGGTCAGGGGTTGCCAATAAAAAGTCATCCACTGAGTCCAGCTCTATTTTCTTCACTTCTGCCAAAACCTTCTTAAGTAATTAATGAGTAGTACAGTTTGTTTTACTCGGTACAGGGAAAATCACTAAAGCATTGGTTCCTACCAGGAGCATCCTAGATTCATCCCGCCTACCGTGCACATTGCATATAGGATAAAAGAACATTCTAAAACCTAAAATATCCAGCGTCCCTAAGAAAGGAGCACCTTAAAAGATTGAGTTACGTGTCCCTGAGAAAAGAGCACCGTAACAGATCGAGTTACGTGTCCCCCTATGCTGTCAGAAGTGTGTCAGCTGTGAGTCTGGATACAGTACGCAACACTAATTGCAGAAACAGATCCCAGGATGTCCATTATAAGAATTTCATGAACAACCATTGACCATAAGTGGATAGGAACAGGAAAGAACACATTACCATTGGCGCACCAGTGGGAAGAGATTGTAATTCAGTGAAATTATGAGAGGGTATGTGTACAGCTACCCGATACAGAACTGAAGGATCAGTTTGAAGACATCATAGTTTGGTCACAAGGAAGGATTTATTCCGCTTCACCTTTCTGCATCTCCAAAGTGTATACATGGAGAAGGTGTGGCTCATCCCGGTCCTTATAAAGCAAGATTCAATGTGATCTTTGCTCTATGTCCTGATGTTACGCTCACCTGGTCTCTGTGCGGGCATTGGGGAACGGTTGTAGCTCTCCCTGGGATGCGGTTGGTCTTGGAATGGCGTTCCCCTTCTGAACTGATGGCTGCGATGAAGGGAAGGTGCTTCTTAGGGCCGCTGCTGTGTGGATGTAATGAGCGTGAGTATGCTAGTTGTAGGCTCTTGCCCCCACTTCCCGTCCCTTCCCGAGGCGTGATTCCCCATAGACGCCCTGCTTTGGAAGGCTCACCTGGTTTATAATGTCTGTGGGCTATCCGTCCTGCTACTTCTGGCAGGGGCGCTCGATGGTTGAAGACAGAGTTCCTTCACTGGTCTATGTCTGTGGGCTCTCTGTCCTGCTAATTCTGGCAGAGGCGCTTGATTGTTGATGACCGAGTTCCTTCACTGGTCTTTTAGGTAAGAAAGCAATGTTCTTGTTTGTCTTCCGTATTATTTGTTTTCCTGTTACTGTTTGTTTCCTCGTAATGGTGTTCGTTCTGTGTGTTATTGTCCGCTCCTTCCTTAACCCTGTTCTTTTGTTCTCTTCCCGTGTAGGTGGTGGTACAGACCAATGTAGCTGCTGAGTTCGATGGCGGCAGCCGGAGTGATGAAGAACGGGACCAGCGGCATCCGGTAGCAGGTAGGCTGACTCGTAGGGATGCGTGCGTTTTGTAAATGCAGTGCGGTTTTCCTACGGTGAAATGTTCTAACCTTGTCTTTTGTCTTCCTTTGCAGCGAGCGAGTTCATGAAAGAAGAATGCCGTGGAGCGATGTCAGAATCAGGATCGTTGGATTCCAGGAGATGAATTGCAGTAAGAAGGCTGCCGTGGAGCGATGTCAGACTCAGGATAATCAGATTCCAGGAGGTGAGTATCTGCAGGTTCATGCGGCAGTGAACGTCACGTTGCATCAGAATGCAAGGTAAAACGAAGCACGGGTCTCAAGGAAAGAGCAGCTTATATAGCTCGGCTTCTGGGCCACGCCCATTAGCCTGACTTGCCTGCCACAGCCAGCCACACCCAGCAGCTTACATGTGGAACTGGGCCTAGAATAAGCGGCCTGAATAGAATAAAAGTAGTCCCTCGTTACTTCTTCACAGCCGGGTCCCCTGCGTTTGTTTGTCCTGAAAGGACATAAATGGGACATTCTGTGGTAGCGACCGATGGCACCCACTACTCGGGGGTGTCGCACCTGTGTCCTTGGGCCGGTGGTCAAGACGGCACTCCCCCTCAAGGCCCCTCTCAAGGGGGGTTCTCTCACTAGATCTGGACCCGGTTTGTTTGGATTATTGAGATTAAAATGTCTGATTAACCGTGTAGTGTGGACGCCCTCACTAGATTCCCAGGTCCAGTCTTGGGGTCCATACCCCTTCAAGTCTATGAGATAGTACAGCTTGGATCAAACCACTTTGGAGCCTAAGATATTCTTGACTTCGAATTCTGGTTCTCCGTCTACTATCACAGGATCTGGTCGGGTATTGATCCGTGTACCCTGTGGCATTGGCTTTAGAAAAGAAACATGGAATACAGGAAGGATCAGCATGTGAGGTGGTAACTCAAGCTTCATGATGACGGGGTTGATCACAGTCTTGATGCTGAAGGGTCCCAAGTATCTGGGGCGGAATGCCCATGGTCCTTTCAGAGGAATGTATTTGGATGCCAGCCAAACCTTGTCCCCGACTTGATAGCTTGGGGCTTGTCTCCGATGTTGATCCGTGAATCGCTTTTGTTTCTCTTTGGCCCTGGTTAAGTGTTCTGTCGCTTCTTTGAGGACCGGGTGATGGTCCTCTGTAATGTTGTTACTGCTGGCATTTCCAATGATTCGGGTGGGTCAAAATCGGATGTCCCGGGTTGTCGTCCGTACATAACACAGAATGGGCTTTGACCAGTACTGTTGTGAGTGGAGTTGATGTATGCGTACTCCGCTATCCAAAGTACGTCCTTCCAGGTGTCCTCCGTTTGTTGCAGCAAACATCTCACATATTGCTCCAGTGTCTGGTTTGTCCTTTCTGTCTGACAGTTGGTCTGGGAATGATGGCTCATGGATAAACAAAGATTAATTTTAGTGATTTTACAACACCTTTTCCAAAATGCGGAGACAAACTGAGTTCCTCGGTCTGAAATCAATACTGATGGGAATCCATGTAATCGGACGATCTGCTCCAGGAATACGGTAGCTAGAGTGAATGCAGTGGGAAGGCCTTTCAGAGGAATAAAATGGGCCATTTTTGAAACTAGATCTATGATAACTTAGATAGTGTTGTACCCGTTGCAAGAAGGAAGGTCCGTAATAAAGTCCATTGACACAGTGTGCCAAGGTGCAGGTGGTACCACTAGAGGACGTAGAAAACCTGCAGGACTTTGTTTTTGAGGTTTGTTTTGTGTGCAGACACCACAGAATGCAATAAACTGGGCAACGTCCTTCCGCCAGGTTGGCCACCAGTAGTTTTTCTTTATTTTGGCCATGGTCTTGGCTATTCCCGAATGGCCTTCCACTAATGCCTCTTGCGATGATCTAATTCTGTTGTTCCTTGTCTGGGATGTAGAGTCATCCTTGATAGTACGGTAGATTGTCCACAATAGTATGCTTGTTCCCTTTTGCTACCCATTTTTGCTGTGTCGATGGATCCATAAGGTTTTGCAGGTCAGATTTCAAGTTGTCTGGAGTGGAGGTTGCAGCAATTGAACCTAAGATCCGTCCTTCTGGTATGATGGCCACTGGGTCTGGTGCGGCAAATGCATTTTCATCCTCATTCATTCGGGGTAGGGCGTCTGCTTTTCCATTGCGTACTCCGGTTCTGTAGGTGATAATGAAGTCGTATTCGGCCAAAAAAAAGCCCCCAGCGGAGTTGGCGTGTAGATTGTGCCTTGGCAGTTTTCAGGTATTGTAGATTGAGGTGACCTGTGATTACAGTGACTGTGTGTCTTGCTCCCACAAGATAATGCTTCCAGACCTTGAATGCCGCCTTGATTGCCAGTAACTTTTTGTCTGTGATCGCGTAGTTTAACTCAGGGGCGGAGAACTTGCATGGCCAGAAAGCCACGGGATGCAGTTGCCCGGTGTCGGGATCCCGTTGTGACTGAACTGCTCCTATTGCTATGTTGGAGGCGTCGGTTTCGACCACGTATGGTAGTTCTGGTCGGTGGTGTCGCAGAATCGGCGCTGTAGTGAATGCCCATTTCAATTTCTGGAAGGCTTCTTCTGCCTCTGCAGACAAGTTGAACTGTTTATTCTTCTTCAACAGGGAGGTAATTGAGTGGACGATTTGGGAGAACCCGGGGATAAAATGGTGGTAAACATTGGTGAACCTGAGCACACTCTGGACCCCTTTTGTGGATGTTGGTGAGGGCGAGTTGAGGATAGCGTCTACCTTGTGCGTGTCTATGCGTACGCCTCGAGGGGTGAGCACGAATCTGAGGAATTCTATTACTGCTACATGGAAAAAACATTTTTCCAACTTGGCATATAGCCGATGTTGCCGGAGTTTTTCCAGGACTGCACAGACGTGGTTGATGTGGCCCTTTTTTGTTGCTGAGTAAATCAGAATGTCATCAATGTATACTAGTGCGCAGACGTCCAGCAGCTCGCGCAGAACACCATTCATGAAGAATTGAAACACTGCAGGGGCATTACAGAGCCCAAAGGGCATTACCTGGTATTCATACAGGCCATATTTTGTGTGAAAAGCCATCTTCCATTCATCCCCCTTTTTAACTCTGACTAGATGGTAGGCCCCTCTTAGGTCCAGTTCTGTGTAGATTTGGGCATCTTTAGCTTGATCTAGGAGTTCAGGGATAAGCTGCAACAGGTACCGTTTTTTTACCGTGATTTGGTTGAGTGATTGGTAGTCAATACAAGTTCTCAAGTCCCCCTCTTTCTTGGGTACGAAAAAGAGGGGCGAGGCTACAGGTGACTTGGACTGGCTTCTGAAGCTGTTCGCTAAGTATTGATCAAGGTAGGTTCTTAAATGCTGATTCTCCTGTTCAGTTGGGGCAGAGATCTGACTGCAGTGGACTTGTGCACCGGTACTAGATCTATCTGGCAGTCGTTTGGCCTGTGTGGGGGTAGAGTGTTTGCCTGCTCCTTCTGGAAAACAATTTTGTATTCCATGTATTCAGGTGGTAGTGATCCGGTTAAGCCCAGCATGGTTCCTTCCTTCGGTCCTGGTTCCATTAAGCCTTTTGATGGGGATTCTTTGCCATAACAGGTGCCTGTACAGTCTTGAGGGAAGGTCAGGACTTGTGTACGCCAGTCAATCTTAGGGTTGTGGGTCTCTAGCCAGGGCATTCCCAGGATCATCTGGAACTGAGGGGCGCTGATGAGATCAAAGGTGAGGTCCTCCCGGTGGCCATCCTGACACAGAAGGGTGACTTTCTCGGTGTGGTGCGCCACGGGGCCAGAAGACATCTGAGATCCATCAACTGCTGTGACGTTTTCCGATATCCGCTTCTGTCAAAGAGAGAGATGAATCCGGTTGGCCAGATCTTGGTCGATATAATTGCTCACAGCTCCACTGTCTATGTATGCCTCCAAGGAATGTATCTTTGACGGTTGCTTATGGTCGACCAAGAGCACAGGAATGACTAGGTGTGAGGTCTGTAAAGGTTCCTTCGCACCGCTCGACAAGTGGACCCCTACGCTTGCAGGGCGCTGGAGTTTTCCGAGGCATGTTTTTCTTCAGCTTTGTCAGTTGCCCCGACTATCTTTCTAGGTGGTTTCACCAGAGAATCCCGGAGAAATTGTCCAGCTTTACCACAGTACAAACAAAGTTGCTGTTGTGTCCTTTTCTCCCTTTCTGCCTTGGTGAGAGGGCTCCACAAGCCTCCGATTTGCATTGGTTCAGCCTGATCATGTGGTTTAGTTTGAGCTTCACGGGGCCGTACGTAGACCGATCGTCTCTCCGACTTCACTCAGTCAGTTTTCTGGTCCTGCAACCTCTGGTCTAGTTGCACTGTTAAGTCGATGTATTCTGCACATCCTTCAGGAGGATTCACAACTTGGGATAACACATCCTTTAGTTGTCCTCGCAAACCCCGGTAGAATAGCGTAGTCCTCTTCTCCTCTGGCCAGTTTGTTTCGGGTATGAGGCGATTGAAGGAGGTGATATATGTCAATAGGTCTTGATTGCCCTGCCGGAGTGACAACAGCTCCTTGTCCTGGGCCTGACCTCGAGTGTGTCAAGCGAACAGCTTCTCCATTTCGTGCTGAAAACCCCTGAAGTCTCGAAGGAATGGCAGTCCACCACCCTACATCCTAAATACGAGAGCACAAACGCCACTCTTGATTATTCGTTCGGGAATGCCCCAGGTCCGCACAAGAAATGTAGGCGACATTGGTTCATAAAAATAGCATACTTGTTGGGATCACCTGTGAAGCGTTCTGGTGGGGCCAGAGGAACCGCCCCTGGAAGGACAACCTGTACTGGTGCGGATTGTGAGACTACAACAGGAGGTTCCGGACCGGGCAGCGGGGCCTGGCCAGCCTGTGCCTGGAGCACGTGTCTTGCTAGATCATCTGTACGCTCCCGATTCACAATTAATTCCCACCTCAGAGCATTGGTTTCTTGTCTTGATGCATGTACTTCAGCCCGCAGCTCCCCTAGCAATGTGTCAAACTGGTCAGTTTCCGAGGTTTCCATTACACCTAGACAGAGGTTCTTGGGAGGCTTTGAGTTATGTTACAGTCACCTGGTCTCTGCTGGGGCATTGGGGCACGGTTGCAGCCCTCCCTGGGATGCAGTTGGTCTTGGAATGGCGTTCCCCTTCTGAACTGATTGCTGCGATGACGGGAAGGTGCTTCTTAGGGCCGCTCCTGCGTGGATGTAATGAGCGTGAGTATGCTAGTTTTAGGCCCTTGCTCCCACTTCCCGTCCCTTACCGAGGCGTGATTCCCTGTAGATGACCTGCTTTGGAAGGCTCACCTGGTTTATAATGTCTGTGGGATCTCCTTCCTGCTACTTCTGGCAGGGGTGCTCAATTGTCGAGGACCGAGTTCCTTCACTGGTCCTATGTCTGTGGGCTCTCTGTCCTGCTACTTCTGGCAGAGGCGCTTGATTGTTGAGGACCGAGTTCCTTCACTGGTCCTTTAGGTAAGTAAGCAATGTTCTTGTTTGTCTTTCATATTATTTGTTTTCCTGTTACTGTTTGTTTCCTCGTAATGGTGTTCGTTCTGTGTGTTATTTTCCGCTCCTTCCTTAACCCTGTTCTTTTGTTCTCTTCCCATGCAGGTGGCGGTACAGACCTATCTAGCTGCTGAGTTCGATGGCGGCAGCTGGAGTGATGAAGAACTGCACCAGCGGCTGCCGGTAGCAGGTAGGCTGACCCGTAGGGATGCGCGCATGTTGTAAATGCAGTGCGGTTGTCCTATGGTGAAATGTTCTACCCTTGTCTTTTGTCTTCCTTTGCAGCGAGTGAGTTCGTGAAAGAAGAATGCCGTGGAGCGATGTCAGAATCAGGATCGTTGGATTCCAGGAGATGAATTGCAGTAAGAAGGCTGCCGTGGAGCGATGTCAGACTCAGGATTGTCAGATTCCAGGAGGTGAGTATCTGCAGGTTCATGCGGCGGTGAACGTCACGTTGCATCTGAGTGCAAAGTAACGCAAAGCACGTGCCACGAGGACAGAGCAGCTTATATAACTGGGCTTGTGGACCACGCCCATTAGCCTGGCTTGCCTTGCCACACCCAGCCACATCCAGCAGCTTACACGTGGAACTGGGCCTGGAATAAGCAGCCTAAATAAAATAAAAGCAGTCCCTTGTTACTTCTACACATGAGTCTGGCGCCAGAGGCGCCAGGACAGAGTCCAGCCGGGGCCGCTGTGTTTGTTTGTCCTGAAAGGACATAAATGGGCCATTCTTTGGAAGCGACCCATGGAACCCACTACTTGGGGATGTCGCACCTGTGTTCTTGGGCCAGTGGTTGTGACACCTGAAGAAGGTTTGAAGAACAATGGAGCTACATTGTTTATAGCTCACTTCTAATACCGAAACACATGTCAACATAAAGAACTGTTCAAAATTATAATGACCAGCTAGTGACACTTGTATCAAGAATAGGGTCCGAACACTGTGTAGAATTATATGTATGTGATAGGGTGTAACAAAGGAAATATAGTTACACTTTGAAGTAGAGAGCCATTTTTGTGATTGGTTTGAAGAGAAAGTATGAATGAGTGATGGAGATAATTGGGAGTGTGAGTATGAATTTGTATTGATATTTCTAATTTTTTGACATTGAGATATATTGTATATATTAGATTGATAAATGATGTACACATCTACCATATATTTTTTTATGGGATAAATAAATAAAATTGTATTTGAAGTAGTTGTGTTAGAGATTCCTGTCATCTTCTATCTATTGAAAAGTTTTGGTACAATTCCTGTTTCTAAGTGTTTGTGACAGTAGAGTGCTGGGCTTTCTTCAGAATGGATATCTTTGGTAAGGATATCGGGTGGTGGGGGTCCGACAGGGAGCCTGCTCTGTTGCTCTCCCTCACCATTATACTAAAATATGTTTCAGTGATGGCTTGAATTGGTTGAGCAACGGAGCTGTGATTGTGTTTATGTTTAGAAGATTATCATTGTTTTCCGTTCATTTGTACTGGATCTATGGCTCGCTAGATGTTGTTCACCTCATTACGGAATTGATTGGTGATAATGTGGCATATATTTGGGGGACAGGGTGATTGTCTTGTTGCAAGAGCTAGGGAATCTCATTTCCTTAATGATTTTCAACATGTCATGTTTCGGGTGAGTTGCTGTTCGGGTGCAAAGGACTTAGGGCCTCATTACACGGAATGCGGGAAACCATGGTGCTATTAGCACCATGGTTGCCGCCGGTACCATACCGGTACCACCATGGAGGAAAGGGGAATTACCACCCCATTCCAAGGTTGGTGAGGCGGTAATTCCCCCTTTCTCCATGGCCCTTGCCCATTCCCATTTTTGCCCCATAGGGATCAATGGGAATGGGGAAGGGGCTAATTACGGTACCGCAAATTGCGTTACCGTAATTAGCACCAAGGTCCCTTTGCGGGTCCCAACTTTAACGGCTGACCTACACCAGCCGTTAAGGTCGGGTCCCGCAAAGGGACCTCGTAGTAAGGCGGTAAGGGTTTACCGGTATCGGTGCCCTTACCGGTACCAGTAAACCCTTACCGCCTACCGTGTAATGAGGCCCTTAGTATTGTATCTTAGCTTTGTAATGTCAGATCTGTGGCTCGTATACTTTTTCATTTTACTGGTTGTAGTTTTTCCTCCAAGCTTGTTGTAGTTTCCTGTTTGTTTTCTTCATGCGCCATAACTAGGGGGCAAGTACCCTCGCTGTTGCTTTTTATTGAAGGGGTGAATAGTTTCAATGGTGTTAGGATTTCCAGTGCTTTTGAAATTCCCTGGGTTTTTTTTCCAGAAGGAAGAAGTCGAATGGGTTATATGTCATCTTACCGACCACAATTAGAGAGTGGTAAATTTCTTTGTGGAAAAAATACAGACAAACACCAATTTCTTTTCATTTGAAGCGGTCCCCCCTGAAGCCCCTTGTCTTTTAATCCTTAAACCATCACCCCAACCACATCACGACCCATTTTTATCTCTTTACCCCACTACCCTTTATTTATTTAATTGTCGCTGTGTTTTTCAGTGTTTGTGTCCACTCTGGAATGTACCACTCTGTTTTGTCTCAGATATTTTGACTGGATACCATCTAATGCAGATGTGTTTTGCTTGGTGTTCTCCATTAGTGTTTCAAGATTTGGCAATTGGATGGTTCTCCAGCTTCTCCCGCTGATGGCAGTTTGACCTTCTTGCTAAGGGACCTTGCATGCTAATGTGTTGAATCCTTGGAGTTGCCCCCCACCCACAGAGAGATCATGCATGGAGCTATAGGTGTTAGGCCTTCTTCATGAACAATTGTATTCAGTCTGCGCAGGACAGAATGCGTTGTACCTTTTCTCATTTCTATAAGGTGAAATCTGGCCACGTGGGAGCTCAAAGATGTGTCTGTCAGTTCATGTTCTTCTTCCAACCAGATATTTCAATCTTCAAGAATGATTAGGGGCTTATGATCCTCCACGTGGTGGGTGAGAAACTTCTACAAAGGTGGAATGTAGGAAGGAGGTCTGTATATAGGCAGGAAGGAAAGGTTATTTTTGTGACGTATGGGATTGGGTTGATGCGCTTCTACTTTTCAACTTTTCTCCTGGCTTCAGCTTCATGGTGTTGGTTGTGAATTTGTGAGAGGGTGGTGGCAAGAAGCCAGCAGAGAAGCAGGGCCAACTCTCATCTCCTCCAATGCCTTTTGGAACTGGACCTTTTTTCAATTTTATTTTGGTGCTTTTATTCTGATGTCTTCAAGCAAGTAAAACACAAAAGAGCAGAGTACAGATACTAGTGGTCGTTTGCAATTCTGTATGTATACTTATGATCCCTTGGAGCAGCAGCTAATAATATTCCAGCTTGGTTGGCCGATTGCTTCTGAGCACTGACTTGCTAGTCAGAGGTGGTCTCTCTTTGGATCGAGATGCCCAGGGGTGGTTTACAATAATCCCTTCAGGTATCGAATAGCGCAGCTCCGGAACTGCTTGATAACCAATAGTGTTTTTGGTTTTTGGGTATAATGATGATAATCAGAATGGTGATTCTTTATTGCAGCCTTTTTGTTGAAATGTGTGCTAAGGTTTGGGCAGCATTTCTTCATGTTGCACCTTTCTTTCAGCAACTTTTATTGTTGGTTTGACAGTAGGTGGCCGGTTGTGGTGGCTGTTGTGTAAGGGTGTTGCCACACTAGCTTTATGGAGATGTGACCTTTTGCAGAGTGATTGACACCTTTAAACATGGGATCCTGTGGCCGCAAGGTATCAGTGACTGCAGTAGGGGAAGGAAGGTGGGCGAGAGGAAGGCGATTTAGCTGAACAATGCTTTTTTTAACAGGGGGGCGTGGCTAACTAGCCATGAAATAGGACGGGTCTCACAGGAGCTCCCGCTGATCCTCCAAACTCCTTTGAAGCGCAAGGAAATAAGGCATTATGCAAGCTGTATGAACCTACCCACAGCACGGTGAAGAAGCGCTGCATGTGAGGCTTAACACTGCAGCAATATTCGGAATCGAGAAAAGAAGCTACACGACGAAGAGAAGGGACCGACACAGAGATCCCAACAAAGATGGCTGCTCCGGGTGAACAAAGGAAATAACAAGCACTCTCTGGGGCCTCCGCGATAGAACATCATGAGCACCCACAGCGTGAGCGAAGAAAGCAGGACAACACAACAAGCTGGATGCAGTTGCGGAGGAGGACGGGCACCGGAGAGTTGGGGATCTGGGCCCCCGCCACAATCATTAACGAAACGGAACTGCCACGTGGATGACCAGAAAAAGAACCTCCAAGATCGGATAACGCAGATGCCAGCCCAAGCGCCGCTGGAGGGAATGCAGGACAGTGCACCAGCACATCTTTAATGAGAGGAGAGCAGGAATAAGCCTGTGGACCCGAACTACAAGCGACGAAGCCGCAGAGCCTCCGTCTGGCAATTAGGAGGACACAATGCCTGCGCTCCCCTAATGAGCTGCCAAACAGAGGCAGCACGGCAACCCATGGATGCGAGCACAAAGCGGAGACCCGACACGGGACTGTGAGGTGAGGTCCAGCAGCGCATGGGAAGCATGCAGTGAGTACTCAGAGAAGATCAATGGAGGGGGTGCCTAAACGTGGCCGGGAGGACCGCAATGGTTCGACAGTCAGATGGAAGGGGAGTGGAGTAAGAGAGAGCCCCTCCACACATAAAACAAAATGGCACACAGACTAACAAACATTGTAAGGCAAGAGGGACCTTGGACACCAAAGCCACAGGAGAAAAAGTGGAGCCCTGACACGAACGTTCACTTTGTTCTAGGGGCTGATGGTAGTAGCCAAGCACTGAGGTGCAGGGAACCCATGACCCGGATGGCATGACCCGAGAATTCTGAAGGTACCAGCTAGAAGGAGAGTGGCTACTGGAGAAATCAGGATAATGAGCTGAATAAACAATGCGGGCAACCTAATTGCAGCGGGACACAGCAATAACCGATAGGTAGCAGCATAAATAGGGCCCCCGAACATAGCGGTTGTGAGACCAGAGTGCAATAGAATCGGTGCATCTGTGGCAGTAAGGCAGGCAGGGCACCGGCAGACACACCACACATAGAAAAGTGCCAAGAACTGAGGAGGCTCGAGATATATATAGGACAAGCGGAAACACCGACAACAGGTCTAAACTGGGTACATGACAACAAACGAGGGAGAATCCAACATCAATTAAAAACCAAACTTTGTTTAGCCTGGCACTATAGCGCAAGCAGAAAGAGGGGGTGCGGGGCCCTAGCATAACCAAGGAATCCAAACGAAATTGAAAGAGGGCACCAGAACATACAGACCTTATCCGAAAATATATGATGCTCGCAGTTAAAGCGGTCCCTCGGTGGCTCCTTGGCAGCCCCCATACAGCACCAAGCGACGAACGGGCTGGGACAGGAAATAAGGCCCAAAAGTAAGCTTTAAATATGGCGAACGGATACACGGATACACAAAACAGGATGGCGTCCAAGCTGCCCAAATCAAAAAGGAAGCAGTCGACCATGGAAGAATTTACCAAAACACCCCAGCCTGCTGAAGGAGCTAGGAATAAAGAGAAGGGCCAGCACACGGACGATGTAGCAGAATGCAGCAATCAACAGATCGTAGATGCTATTGCAGATCTGAAAGTTGCATGGGAAACCAAGCTGGAGGCAGCTATGGGCGAACTTCAAACATCATTGGACCTTAAAATTGGAGCGGTGCAGGAGGAGGTAAACTTGCTGAGACAAGAGGTTAAAAAAGTGGTGGAACGCACAGGAGAGCTGGAGAAGGAAATGAGCTCGAACACAGCCGCTTGCCCGTCACACGCCTCGGAAATCCATATACTGAGACAACAAGTGTAAAATGTGGAGAGCAGAGCTTAGGAAGCCGAAGGAAGAGCCTGCAGAAATAACATTCGTATAGTGGGGCTCCCGGAAGGAGAAGAAGGGCCAAACCCCATGGACTACATCGAGACCATGTTACTGAAAGAAATTGAAGGAGGGGCACTAAGACAGGGATTCACGGTGGAGAGAGTGCATAGAGCCCTGACAAGGAAACCACCGCCAGGAGTTCCCCCGAGACCGATAATTGCCAAAATCTTGAATTACGGGATAGGACGAAGATCGTGGAATTCTTCTGAAACTGAGGTACAATACGAAGAGCAACCACGACCATAACGGCATACCCGGATTATACACTGATAGTGCAGAGGAAGCACATGAACTATGGAACTGTGAAGAAAAGACTGCAAGCTGCTACCTTCAAGTACATACTGATGTACCCGGGGAAACTGAAAGTTTTTCACAAGACCAGAGCCCTATATTTTGAAAACCCTGAGGAGGCCACAGAATGGCTGGATGGACAGAATTGCCCAACAGGGACAGACTCGCAGAAAACAGACAGAACGAAGAAGTGAGGCGACAGCTCCAGAGATTGATGTGCCGTATGAATAGAGACACTGTGATTTGACGATAAGATAGTGTAAACGTATGCTGATAATGGGTTTGGTTTACTGATAATGCGCAATACATTATGAATATAAGTGCGGGAGTAACAATGGTCCCGCTATCACACCCCAATAATTAGGTTAGATAGGATACCGGTAGAGTGCTAGCCTCCTGCTGGGTTCCTAGTACCGGCAAGCCGAGATAGGACTAAATGCAGGATCGCCTGAGCTCCAGGAATGGAGCTGGGCAAAAGTTGGGGACGGGAAGGGCAGGGCGATGGGAGGGAGTTGGAGAGTTTGCAGTAGTTTTAGCGGGGGAGTTTGTAGGGGAAGTAGTTAGGGAATGAGCTTACACCTGCGCGCTAGTGCGCGCGATGCAAAAGAGGTGCAAGGATGGAGGAGGTATAGGGTATGGCTGACAATGGGAGACCCTAAGATAATGACCTGGAATGTTAGAGTGCTCAACAGTTATGAACAAGATTATGATGTATCTGAGGAGGCAGAAGGTAGATATAGCTCTGTTACAGGAAACCCACCTCACAAAAGACAAACAGGAGCTGATACGGGGTAAATGGAAGGGGACTACAATTGGGGCAACATATTCAGCATCCACTAGAGGGGTAACCACCTGGATCACCCCGCATGTGCCTTTTCAGCTAATACAGACTGCAGCGGATTCAGACGGGAGGATGGTGGCAATTAGGGGATTGATCAAAAATAAGGTGGTGTGCATTATCAACACATATGCCCCCAACCAAGATACTGTAGCCTATTTCAGGGCTCTGTACAGCAAGATCTCCCCGTACCTAGGAGGATTAGTCATATGGGGGGTTCTTTCACTGTACGCTGTACCCCGGAATGGATAGGTCAGATGGGAAACGGAACAAACCTACTCCAGCTGCCAAAAATTTAAGGAACCTGGTGGGTGAACTTCAACTAGAAAATATATGGAGATTGAGCCACCCGCAAGACAGGCCTTACTCGCACTATGCTGCCCCACAAAACTTGTACACAAGGCCAGACTACATGTTGGCTTCCTCCGAGATGACTGGGAGATAGTACAGGCAGAATACAAAGCGAAGGTCCTCTCAGAACACTCCCCATTGATTATAACGTGGCAATATTTGCCCCCCAGAGCAAGGATCCCCAAATGGCGGCTCAGAGCTGAGGCACTGAAAGACATGGTGCTCAGAGAGGACCTAAGAGGGGACATCATAGAATATTTTGAAAAGTACACCGGAAGTGTGGACTCAATGAGCACATTGCGGGAGGCTTTTAAGGTGGTGGTGAGGGGATCAGCGATAGCAAAATCCAAAGGGCTCCAGGGCGGAATAATCCAGGAACTACAAAAAACCAAGGGGGAACTAGAAAAGATCATGAATAAAGGGGATAGCTCCCCGGAGGCTGTCGAAGCTATACATAAATTACAACAGGCGTGCAAGGGACACTGGGAGAGGCTGTGCAACTTAAGCTATAAGATGTATATGGAGAGGCAACATGCGGGTGGAGATAAGCCAGGAAGACTACTGGCATGGTTATACAAAAAGAAGTCACCCAGACTAGCTATTAGAACAATAAACAGGAAGAATGGTCAAATACTAGACACCCAGGAGGGAGTGAATAACAGGTTCCTTGAATTCTACCAGCAATTGTATTGAGGCGAGGAAGAAGGGGAACTGCACGAGATAGTGGAAATGCTAGAGGACATAGGCTTGCCGAAGCTGAGTGCAGAAGAGAGAGAATGCCGGAATCCCTTAGGGAGGCGATCATCGTCCCGCTCCCCAAGCCCAACAAATCTAGCATGAACTGCGGATCATACAGACCGCTCTCCATGCTAAACCAAGATAGCAAAATCATTACGGCGGTGTTGGCAAGCAGATTGAGACGGGTCATAGATAAGCTCATACATCCGGACCAGACCAGATATGTCCCACATAGGAGCTTATCGGATACCCTCAGAAGGCTCCACCGAGTCATAGAACAATCAGAGGGGGATACGCAGGAAATCGCAATTGCCTCGCTAGATGCAGTGAAGGCCTTTGACTCGGTCAGATGGCCTTGACTGATGGCAGCCCTGAGGGAATACGGAATAGGGCCAGGATACTTGAAATGGGTTAAACTGCTGTACAGCTCCCCAATAGCCAGGGTCAAGATGGGGGCGACAATCTCGGATAAATGGCAGCTAAGCAGGGGCACCAGACAGGGCTGCCCCTGGTCCCCGATGTTATACATCCTCGCTTTATAACCCCTAGCAATATATTTAAGACAACAATACGAAACAGTGGGAATTTATACAAAGGGAGGACCACATCTCATATCACGGTACGCCGATGATATATTGTTACACCTGAGATACCCAGAGGGGATCCTGCAATATATCCTGGAGGTAATGGAGTGATTCGCGTCGCTCTTGTAGATTGCAGTTAATCCCACGAAATCGAGCCTGTTACCTCTGGGTAGATATAAGGGGATCCCACAGGAAAACCTACCAGTATTGCAGATACCCTGGAAGACTGGTACCTTTAGGTACTTGGGAGTAGACATATATCACAAAGTGGAAGACGAGCATACACATAATACGGAGAGGGCAGTAGCAAACTTGGAGAATAGCATGAGATTTTGGGCAAAGCTCCCACTGGCCATGGTAGGGAGGGTGGTGCTGCTGAAGATGGTCGCATTGCCCAGGCTATTGCACTTCTTTGTAAACATCCCCTTTATGATACCCAGGTGTTTCTTTGGCAAATCACAAACCCTATGCAGAGGCTTTATCTGGCACAACACCAGGAATAGGATAGCCTTATGGAAATTATAAAACACGTATGATAAGGGAGGTATAAAACTGCCCAACTTCAAAATCTACAACTTGGCCAGTCAACTACAGATTGTGGGGAAATGGCTGACAGAAGACCCCACAGTGGAGTCCAGACAGTTGAGACCTGAATGTGTCCCGTTCTTTCTGAAAGAGATGATATGGGTGTCCAAACCAGAAATGAGGGGGCAATCAAGGCTGCTGGAACTGGGATGGGGGTATGGCGCAAAGCTTGCAGGGTTACGGGGAACCCAGCCCCATGTTCCCTGCAGATGCCGCTGGTGGCATTGGTCGGTGTGGACGCGCAACTAAGGAAGATGATTCATAGGCACTGGAAACCTGTGGGTATAGCAACATTGGGAGACCTATGGAAAAAAGGGAAAGTAATGGAATTTGAAGAGCTAGTAGATGAAACCGCATTACACCCGGGACAATTTATTACCTATACCAGATTGGTGCGGAGGGTGAGGGAGTCATGGCCTGAATCGGTGCTTACGGACCAACCCGATGAAAGTGTAGAAACATTCTATGACATCTCGGAGGAAGGACATGAAGGGCCTCATTACACGGAAGGCAGTAAGGGTTAACGGTCACCGGTAATGGTACCGGTGACCGTTAACTCTTACCGCCTTACTACGAGGTCCCTTTGCGGGTAGGTACTTTAACGCCTGCTGTTTAGCAGGCGTTAAAAACCGACCCGCAAAGGGACCTTGGTGCTAATTACGGTACTGCAATTTGCGGCACCGTAATTAGCGCCTTCCCCATTCCCATAGAACCCTATGGGGCAAAAATGGGAATGGGGAAGGGCAATGGGGGAAGGGGAAATAACCGCCCCGCCAACCTTGGAATAGGGCGGTAATTCCCCTTTCCACCAAGGCGGTGCCGGTATTTTACCGGCATGGACCAAGGTGCTAATAGCACCTTGGTCCTCCGCCTACCGTGTAATGAGGCCCGAAGTCTCCTGAATCTATGAACTCTTGATGTCTAGGGTGGGAAAGGAGGTGACCCAGTTGAGACGGGATTGGGAGGAGGAAGCGGGGGCGCCTATGCATGATGGGCTATGGGAAAGGGCCCAGAGATATTCACAAAATAGTGTCCAGAAATGCGAGGTTGCAGCAGGTCCAACTATATATAACTCATAGGGCGTACATCACCCCTCAGAGGGTTGCCAGATTTAAGAGTACAGAAACACAGGCATGTCCTAAATGCGGTGAGGTGAATGCTGGGATAGTACATATGTTTTGGGAATGCCTAGAGATTGGGAAATTCTAGGGCGAAGTCACCCACCGGCTAACCGAGAAAGGGAAATGGTTGGATGTAGAATCCATATGGGCATGTATGGTGGGGGGCTTTGTAAAACCCCGCAACTTGAGACATGTGAGCAAGCTAAAGGACCTGGCCTACACACTGGCTAAGCACAGAATTGCTATGGGTTGTAAAGCGTGCTATAGACCCAAAATAGAGGTGTGGTGGCATGATCTCCTGAAATGGGCAGATGCAGAAACAGTAATATGGTATGAAGCGGCTAACAGAGGAGGAGACAGAAACTCTAAGGCCTGGAGACACTTAGTAGCCACACTGCAAGGTCCCACCCAAGGTACCCCAGACGATCAGGACTCCTCTGGAGATACAGTTGAAGATGAACCTACTGAAGGAACAGAAGGGAGAAGTGCAGGGAAGTAAGCACGAGTTAAGGGGGGAGGGTAAAAGGAACACAGTGACTATCTTAAGAAATATGTTTGATGCTTGATAATCATGACATGCACTGTTGGACTAGTTTTTGTTGAGTGCTATTGTTCAAATAATAAAAATGATGTTAAAAAAAACAATGCTTTTAACGAATATAGCGGAGTCACAGGGGTCAACGATAAGTGTATTGTTTCTGTTTGTGTTGGATGTAGTACATACAAGTATGCCCAAGGCATTCAATAGGTACTGAAAAATAAATTACCACTAGCCAGTGCTGGTGCTTATTTCCAGCTCTGAGAATTAGAGCATATAAAAACACATGAAAATAGAAGGGGAGAATCAAAAACAAAAATAACTAAACAGTCAATACATGGCACAGGTTTAAGATGTACTAAATAATGAGTACATTAAAAGCAACAACAGTGGGACAGACCAAATCCAGGACCCCAGTCGATTAGGGGTCCACCAATTGACCAGGCATTTGTCCAGTTGGTGAGACTCACACCAGGTTTGAACCATGGTCCCCAGTCTCTTACACGTACACCATGTAGGCTTTCAGCCCTACGGCCACTGCCATTAGAGTGTGACAGGCGTCTGAACTCCTACATGCTTGAAACCATGCCGCCATCGCATTCCTAATCCACTTGCAGAGCTCCTGGGGCCAGAGCCCAGAATTTTTAGGTGTGGATACTCCCACTCGTGTTGTTGTACAGGGAGCCACCTAGTGGTGAAATGATAAACATCATCTCGAAAGGTTCTAAACACCCACTATCGAGAATAGAGTGGGGCCAAATGATCATTGAGATCTGTGTCAAATAATGCTAAAAGAAATAGCATACGTACAAAACACACGCATGGGTGCGGGATGTATGTGTTTAATCGCTGTTTCATGTTAAGTTAGGAGACAGAAAGGAAATAAATGTGTTGCCTTGTTACAGAAGTATGTGTTTTTCCTTCTGGTGCTTTATTGCATGACTCCATACGTCTATGTCGTTTGATGAATATAGTTAACCATGCAGCAGCCTTCTCATTACACTGGCAGGTGGAGGCTCTACCTAAACCTGTCTAAAGCGGAACTACATGTACTTCAAACAGTTAGTTTATATTAGGCACGGAGCCCTCATTCCGCCCGCTCGTGTTGTCATGCTGAACTGGTCTACTGTAGGTCCCCGGTGGTCAAAGTGCAGTAGTGGAACTAAGTTCCCTGCCCGCTGCTGCTACAGAGGCGGCGGCCATGCAGTTCTTCACACAGCAAGGAGCTAAGTCCTTTCATAAATTCCACATTCTGTAGTGAAACAGGGTGTTAGAGTGGCATGCACTGACTGATGTCGCGCGAGGACGCGCCCAGTCCTCTGGCGCCAATATGTGTCTCAGATGCTTGGAGCATAGGAATTTGACTTCATAAGGAAAAGGCCTTGAAGACAACATCAGGGCTGTGATAGTGTCATTTAGTTGCAATGTCTAAGTCATTTTTACCATTTCTCCCCTTTGGAGCTGGAGCCCTGATTATAGCAGCTGCCGCAAACTCAAGCCAAGATCATTGCTTCTCTTGTATATCAGGCGACTGTACAAAGCTCGGGCTGCGGGTATCTGAGGATACAGCCACACGGCAGGAAGACACCACCTATCAGGCATCAGGAGGTCCCTACAATGGTTGCCAGGAATGTCCAGAGCAGAGTTTAAGATTCCCTGCTTTCTCCATAGCAGAAAATGCCCTGTATCGCTCTGTGACAGAGGCATGACATATAGGGGTGATATTCGTTACTTGACAGAGAGCTCTCTTTCATTGGAAGAATTAGGGCCATGGGCTAGTTGGTCCAGAATTGAATCCACTATGGGAAAACAAGATTCCTGTTACTGTCAATAATGATTTACTGATGTTTTTGGAGAAAATTCATCAGGATCCAAACAGCTCTAGAACAATGAGTGAGCAAAACATTCCCAAGGGAGTTTCAGGTTAATTTGTTAAGGAGTCACAAGGAGGATCTCTGTGTTTTGCAGCAGCAAACCATCAGTCATCCCAAAAGGACACCTTTGCCATGTGTTTCTGTGCACAGAGAGTCAGTCTGTCAGCGCCTTTGATAGTACATGTGAAAGGGGTGATACTGAGAAAAAGCCCCCATCATGGCTAGAGACCCAGGAGATGTAATGTACTGTGAAGTAGTCTTATTATAAGCCTGGTCTAACTCTGAATGTCCAGGAAGAGAGTACACCTCTCTTTACCAGACACCGGTGACCCCTCAATGATGCATTTATAATGAGCTATCAGTTAAATTAAAGCGAGCAAAAGATCAATATTTTCGAAAGTGGCTGAAACATTTGTTTTGCACATTGGTGGCAAGTTTGGTCTTAATAATTCCCCTCTCCAAAGATGACATACAGTGCCTATATGTATATTGTGCCATGATTAGGTGCCATATAGGTGACACAACGCCATCACTGACAAATTAACACACATGTAGGCATGTCTAATGAGCAACAAAGACTGCCTTCAACTCAACAAAGCACCAAATGATTAAAATGAGCTTGTAATTGCAACATGAAGCAATCCAATGGTAAGGTCTATGTCACAATAGGGCAAGTGAAAGGAGCACGGCTGCCCGAGACAATTTAGTCAATTCTCACTGAAATCATGTTGCCAGAATCAGAGCTGCAGCGACAGTGACCCAGAATGTGATATGGCGACATCAAGTAACATCACATGAACTTTGAATCCCTTGACATCATGGGGAATGACAGCACATGTATTTGTAGAGTGTGCCTTGGCCCCCATAGGGGTATCTAGGCACTACTGACAGATAACAGATGTGTATTGTTAGCCAATTTAATGGTATACATATAATCAACCTGCCAGGATTCACACCTGTGACCGTGAAGTGAACAACTACACCGGCCCCTGTAGTGAATGCATCAGTCCATTGAGCCACGGAGAGACCCCAAAACCTTGAGGAAATGACAGGGGTGGATACAAATATCTCACAGTAGGTGGAAAAGGTTTTCAAAATCTTAACAAAGCCAATAAAATGCAGATATAGGAGTTGCGAGGCTATGTCCCACCCATGACGATGCCTGTCCATGCAATCAACCACAGTGCCCTCGGATGAGTGCCCATTGGTTTAATTCTGTTTCCCGACGTTTCTGCTCCCCTACCTGCGGGAGAAAGCTGCAAGGGAGGCTCAAGAGAATAAGGGGTGCAATGGAATGATCCTCATTATAGGTTTGCCGGTATCCTGCTGGGAATTCCGGCAAACCTGCCTTACCGTCTCTGCCCCCCGATATCCCGGTATTGCTGGGCTATTACGGTCAGCGGAGAGCCGGTAAGTTCCCATTCCCATGGTGTCCAATAGGACTACATGGGAAGGTATCGCCGAACTACCGGCACCGTGATTCTGGCAATCATTTGCTGGTAGGGGCCTTATCTACTGACAGACCAGGTTGGCCAGGAGTTATGGGGCCACCACCAGCAAACTTGAAGTGTGCCGGTCCAGAAAAAATGCCACAGCTGGAGAAACCGGCATTTTTTTCTGGACTGGCACACTTGTAATGAGGCTCATAGACTGCAATTTCTGACCTCTGGCAACCCCTTACCATGCCAGCCTATCAATTATCGTCACTGCAGTGGAGGGGGGGGGGGCTATCGGGGTGGGGCTAGTGCAGTAGAGAACTTGCATCATGGATCCCTTAACTGCCAACGAGTTTGGCGATGGCTGATTTGAAACTTAGGAGTTGGGGGACATGTGTTGAGATGGGACCCAATTCTGAATCCTGGTGACTAATTAATGCCTGGTAACTAATTAATGATGATGTTAACGAAGATGACACTCTATGTGACAAGAGGAAGGAGACAGGGACTTGCAGAGTGGCGGTATTCTGCGAGGGAAACATAGTAGCCCTTGGCATCACCCCGAGCCTGGCCTCACCCGGTTGTTATTCACGCACAAGCTGACGCAAGCGCGTCGCTCTGCGCACAGATCCCATTTTCCCAGGACGACTCGCCCTACATTATTTACAGGATTTAGCGCGCACTTTCTTGTTTGTCTATCAGCTGTGCTCAGAATGTGCTTTGATTTTCAACGCAGACTTAATGTGTGTGAAACGAAATCCTCCAGTGTGCCTACCATGCACGCGGCGCAGGCTGCCCGCTGGCAGAGTGGAAGGCGTGGGCGCTGACAGGCCGGCCGCCCGCCCGCGGCCCTGCACAGAACGCTGCCACATTGCATAAAAGATACGCCGTCATCAATCATGCATGCGGCTGCACTGACGCAGCCACAGCGTTATTGACCTGCGCGCGCATACTATTTCTGGAATATTCCAGAGTCCTCATGCTGGAGCGTGCATTTCTAATGAAGGAGGCAGATTAGCGTGAGGCCGGCGTCATTAAGTAGGTACACAAATCCGATTCGGGCATGCAGAAGGCTTCACTGGCCAAACACTTGTTTTCCTTGAGCCATGTGAGCCAATTGACAGAGTTGACATGTGTTCATATTCATTATGCAGATGACATGCAGCCATTTCAATGCACTTTTGTGTCGCATTTTGGTATCAGGAACAGATGGTAAGGGTTGTTGCCATCTTTGATGACTGATCAAGCCAAATCTACTGTGAATTTCTGTTGGCATCTTTTTACTCTGGTAAACAGGGACGTCATTTCACCAAAATGCCAGGGGTAGCGGAAGTGACATCACACGACCCATGACCCCCTGATGACATCATTTGACCCTGCCCCAAAGTGATATCGCAGCAAGCGATGGAGCACGACCTTTCACCTGTTGACAAAACAGGAAGTGGCATCACATAGCATTGTACACTACGAAAAATATGGTTACGATATCACAATAATGTGATGTACATTTCATACAAGAATGGATCACCATATGTATCATTAAGCTCAGTGTATGTAGGCCCATATTACCAAATTACTGTGAATGCAAGCAGACGTCCATGACCAAATGATAATGATGTGTTATTATATATCACTTACGTTTAAGCCCTTTATCTAGAAAAAATATACACCCAATATCACCCAACCTGTGTTGGTACTCATTTATCGACCTCACAAGGATGAAAGACTGAGTTGAGGCATTTAAGAACAGACTAAATCAGTGATTCGCCCCCCGAAGTGTGCCTGAAATAAACCTTTGATGAGTCTAGCAATTATTGTATAGAAATCCAGAAAGACACATTATTTGGTATTCCTATTCTTTCTTATTTGGGGTCAGTGCTGAAAGTGTTAGACTTGTGGCACTCCTGTTCTTATTTTTCTTCTTTTTTTTAAGGGGCCTGAACAAGAAAGCCAGGCACTCCAGAAGTAAAGAGCCAAAGAGCCACATGGTGCTGGCCACAGCCCAGGTGCTTGCATTACCAAAAAACCTAAAAAGAACACCTTTTTTTTCGTTTTTTTTAAGACAGGGGTCGCAAGGGAGACCACAGAGGTCTCAAGGGAGACCTTAGAGGTCACAGTTGCGACCTCTGGCGACCCCTAAATGACGTCCCTGCTGGTAAAGAGGGTGAAAGGGTGCTTGTCTAGCCAGTTCTTTCTATGGTCCTTTTGAAATCCTTATTACATTTAAATTCCAAGAGGACATTTCACACCTGAGCCATTTCTTAGGTTTAGATTCTCTCACGGTACCTCCGCTTTATTTCCTTACACTATTTATACTCACAATATTGAAAAAAGCACATCATTAGTAATATGCAAAATAATTACCACAGAGCTCATTTTGAGCTTGGCATAACGCAAATGTAAGACGTAAAATCCTAAGGCGTTTACATCATTCATTTACGTTACGCCTCACTTTCCTTAATTTGTATGGCGCAGCGAGTGGCGGAACGTAACTTACGTTTCCAAAGCTCCCTTCATCTCTGCCACACAATACTCCCGCATTTGCTCTGTCATGAATTTTCTTGCCGGCACAAATGCTGCGGAGCCCTCTAGAGAATGCCGGCTTCATGCACCAGTACTATCTGGCCACAAGATGGCAACAGCTGGCGAATGGTGTGAACCCCTGGGCATATGATGGCAGTGCCTGGGAGATTACTATAGAAGAGCCAAAACAGGTGGCTTTGACAAAGCTTCTGTTCCTTCTGGAAAAAAAAGCTATTTTGTTATTTTTTTGAAATCTTTGTATGGATCATTTTCATTTTCTTGTGTATTTTCTTCTTCTTTCATCACGTGTTTAATTGTGTTTAGTTATTTGTGTATTTTTAACCTTGTGCCTGTCTGACCCCCAGGAGTACACATGGCCAGGACTTCAATGATTCCCAATGTAAATCGGGAGGAATATACACCCCCCAAGGGTAAATCTAGGGGTAGCCACGCACTCGTGCTTAAGATGTTCGTGTGTCCACAAAAGACATTCAAGCGGTTACACACGGGCAGGGAAAGAACACACTCTTGAAGCAAACTCAGTATCTTCCTCTGATAGGGGGGCCTCAGCATGGGCTATAGAGAATGGGCTGATACGTGGGTCAAGCACTATATTAGCAACCAATCCTCCCATGGCTACATGCATGTGTTATCTCTGGTCTGCAGGCGAAGCAGCTGTCAGGAATGAGCTGGTTCCAAGGTGACACGTGAGGCCAGATGTGCAGACCCGCATCCACGCACTGCATCATATGCAAATCTTTGCATCTAGCAAACGGCGATTTCTGAAGCGCCATGTACAAAATCAAAGCACCCATGCATTGCGATTAGCTGATAATAATTACAGGGCAAAATTAAGGAATCAGTTTAAGGTATTTGCAATTAATCGCAAACAGAAAATCCCCAGCCTTAGCCTCCCCGTCCCTGCCTTGGCAAACAGCGGTGCCAGATGCCCTGTAATGTAATGGTCTAGTACTGGAAATAATGCATGCCTGGACACAGCAAGGACAAAGCCCATCGCCATGAAAGGTTACCTGGCAGGGCATTCATCACCGAGAGTCCTTCAAAGCATGCGGGAGAGGGCAGAGTCGCAGAGTGATTGATGAGTGTCGCGTGAAGGACAGCTGCAAAGACATGACAGTGGCAGAGACATGGGGGAAACTGACATAAGCTGTTCATGACAAATGCAAAGAGGGGTGAGGAAAATCCATCCAATATGTCATCAGTGAATTGCAAGAATGTCTGTGTGTGCCTTTATAAAATGTGCACCCAATTACCACCAGGCCTGAGGTGGTAGTGAGATTACACCTTTTGAATGCTATGCAAATTGCCTATTTTCAACATAGGTTTTTTGCTAATCCTTAATTGTGATTTCTTAACTTTTATCTTTTTCAGTAGAATATAAACTTTTGTCTTTGTTATGACCCTTTGTACATTGCAAATTCTTGTTTGTCCATTCACAATCAACTTTGCACCTGATTGTGAATTTCAATACACTTGGCCAACTGCCTTGTCAGATTTTTGCCACGGTTAGATACTGCAGACTCAGTGTCAGGCTTTTCTGGGGTTCTGTGCGAGACTTCCCCAGCTCTGCTGACCTTTGGGGTGGGGTAATAGAAAGGGAAGAAGGGTGCGGGCGGGGTTAAAAGATCCTTTTGTTCTGACTTTAAAGTCTTCAAAGGAAGCCCTATTGAAGACTTTAAAGTTTACCCCAAAAGGAAGCGTTGTTGACAAAAAAATTCAGACTCGGAAAAGATTATTGAGTGCAAGTATAAGACCCTTGGGTGCGATTTCTTCGCTTGTAAAATATAGGGAAGCTAAAAAATAGGAAAAAAATATAAAAACTGGCTTCAAGGTTACAAATCTCTCCGTCAACGTGAGCCTGAAGCCATGTTAGCAGCCTTGGACACGAAGAACTCTGCAAATTGTGGGAGAATTCTCACAAATGTATCAGATTATAAATTGTCTGCCTGTTGAGGTGCCGGGTGACCCCCCCAGTCCCCTGCAGGCATTCACATGTGCGCAGGCATACACACACAAGAACACACACGGAACGCGTGTTGACTGCTCGGGGTCCTGGCCGCAACTGCCGGCCGGGACTTCCTTTATTCACTATGCGCATGCGCGAGCCTCGTTATGGGCTGCGCATGCGCCTATAGCGTAATCACTACGCAACATCCCTCCTTTTCCCCCCATACAAGAAACAACTATAACATTAACAGGCAAATAGCAACAACTTTGGAACTCCAGAACAGTTCTCTACTTATGATGCTGGGTCCATAATAAAGTCCTGCAACCTCTGCGGAAGCTTCCGCCCCTCACGGCTCGGGTACCTTCTGGACTCCTCTCAAGGTGTCTCTGGTGTCCCTGGAGCTTCTGGAGGTCCTTCGTCCCTCGGCGAGGACCCGGCCCCGGGCGTGAGTCTGGCGCCTCGGGCGGCAACGGAGGAGGCGTCGTCTCTATCTGCTTGAAGTATGACACATTCCGCGTGACGGTGCCCCGGGCATTGGCCGCGGTGAACATAGACCCTTTGACATGGGTCACGCCCAGCAGTTGGGCCTCGTACGGGAGTGACAGCTTCCCCTCCGGCCTCTGATTCCGGATTAGAACAGTGTCCCCTACTGCAATTGACTTCTCCGGCAGGTTCCGGCGTGCGCTTTCCTGCTCGTTCAGGATACCTCTCTCCACACATACCTGGTTGTCATCAATCTCTCCAGGGCTGCGCCCCTCCACTTCCGGTATCAGTCCTCTGGGACACCTCTTGAATAGGGCTTCGACCCCATTGGACTGGTGCAGGGTCGTGCGGTACTCGCGCAGACATTCGAAGAGGTTTCGGCGTAGTTCCTCTCCCCCATTCAGCGAGATCCTGAAAGCCTTGTTGAGTGTCCGCATGAAGCGCTCAACCTCCCCATTTGCCCTGGGCATAGCGGGGTGACTTTCCGGTGCTTGATCCCCCTCTCCTCACAGTATCGGGCAAACTGTTGCCCCTGGAATGGCGAGCCGTTGTCAGAACAAATCATGGTAGGGAACCGTGGGTGTCAAACATCTTCTCCAGAGCCAGAATGGTGTGGTCGCTGGCCATGGACTCTGCCAACTCCACCTCAGGATAGTGCAATCACTGGTCAACAACAGCGAGAAAGTACATTCCTCTGCCCGTGGAGCCGAAGTTGGCATGCACCATCCCCCACGGCTGCTCACTCCTTTCCATTGCTTGGATGGGCGGCCCTCTCTCCACTGGGCTAGCTGCCTGGCACGGCACGCATGAGCGCACAAACTCATCCACCCTGCTCTCCAGGTCCGGGAACCACACCTTCAGTCTTAACCATGCCTTTGTTTTTGCTGTTCCCTGGTGCCCTTTGTGGGCGAGCTGCAGCACCGTCTTCACCAAGGTGCGCGGGATGACAATTTGGCACTCTCTCAGCAGAAGACCATCCTTTGCAACCGATAGCTCGTTCCGCACCTTCCACAATGCTTGGAGGTCTCTTTGTGCCCCGATCTCCCTCCTGGCATTGTTCATGAGCACTTCACGCCACTCTCCGCTGTCCATGGCTTCCTTGATGACCAGGAATACCTCATCCGCATTCGACGCCTCTGCGATGTCCTGGCGTGCCAGGGCTACTGGCAAGGCTGCTTCCACCACGTTCTGCACCACTTCAATGCTGTCCACCACCTCGGCGGAGTGTCGAGGGCGCCCTGCCCCGGATGTCTGGACAGGTAATCCGCAGGGTTATGGGTGCCAGGGCGATACTGCAGCTTGACCCCGAAATCAATGAGCGACAGCATCCATCTCTCGATGCGCGGTGGTGGCTTGGAGGAGGCGCCGGCCATAATCGGAATCAGTGGCTTGTGGTTATTAATCACACAGCCCCACAGATGGAAAGGGCCTCGCGCTCAATTTGTGAATACCGCTTCTCAGTCTCTGTGAGTGATTTACTAGCATAGACAATGGGGCACATGATTCCCTGCGGATCTGCTTGCATGAGCACTGCCCCTAACCCCACCGGCATGGCGTCTACCACTATCTCCGATTCACTGTCTGGGTTAAAATACGCCATTGTTTCCTGGCCAGATAAGGCATTCTTGATCTCGGCGAACGCCCTCTGCTCTTTCGATGTCCAAGCCCATGCCACGTCATTCCTTGTCAGGGCCCGCAATGGCTCAGACAGAGATTCCAGGTCGCGATTGAATCGTCCACAATAGTTAACCATGCCGAGGAACCTTCTTATCTCGGCTGGTGACTCTGGCGGGGCCGCCTCACGTATGTCCCTCACTTTCTCTGTGTCGGGGGCGAGATGCCGCCCGCATGGAACACAAATCCGAAGAACTCGATTTGGTCTTTGAGAAATTCGCATTTCTGTCGGTGCAGGGTCATCCCCAAACTTCTGAGTCTCTCCAGCGCCCATTCCAGTCTCTTTAGGTGCTCCGCCTCTGACTGTGTGAAGACCAAAATGTCATCTGACATGATGATCACGCCTTTCAGTCCCACTAGGGCACCCCGGATTGCATTTTGGAAAACTTCTGCTGCCGACGACACACCAAAACTGAGTCTCTTAAACTGGTACAGCCCCTTGTGAGTCGTGAAGACGGTGATATACCTCGACTCAGGGTGGAGTTCCAGCTGATGGTAGCCAGACCTCAGGTCCAGTTTGGAGAAAACTTTTGCTCCCTGCAGCTCACCGACAATGTTATCCAGATTGGGCGTGAGGTGGCGCTCCCGCTTGATGGCAATATTAGGTAGTCTCATGTCCACGCAAATGCGGACGGCCCCTGGCTGTTTGGGTTTAGGGGCCACGACGATTGGGGAGACCCACGGGGTCGGGCCCTCCACCCTCTCAATAATGTCTAGGTCGATGAGTGACTGAAGCTCCTTCTCCACCTGTGCCATCAGGTGAAAAGGTATTCTTCGAGGCTTGAGAGCAGTCGGCCTCACCGACCCGTCAATGCGGAGCCTGATGGGGTCGCCCTTTAGCTTTCTGACCCCGTGAAAGATGCCGTCAAAACGCTGCAGGAGGCGATCAATGTCAGTGTGATATACAGCCAGCCTAAAATGCACAATGTCAAGGGCTTTGGAAGCAGCACAACTTAGGAGAGAGTGCAGGCTTACGCTCGTCACAAAGAACCTCGCATTGATCTTTTTAGGCCCGTGTGACAGCGGAGCCACAAACACTCCCTGAATCGGTAGCGGCGTATCCCCACCGAAAGAGTATATCCGGGCTTTCGACTCTTCCTGCTTGGGAGGGCCTGGGAGAGCCTCATAGTGTTCAGCCGCCAGCACACAGACAGACGCTCCGGTGTCTATTAAGACGGGGGTGGGCACGTCACCAATGTTCACTGTGCATGTCGATTGCCAGCTCAACCTGGCCCCTGTAGCAATGCTTGAAATGAAGAAAATGTCCTCCTCCTCCTCTTCCTCTTCAGCAATGTCCAGATCCTGCATGCCCTGCTCAACCGACGACACACCCCTCACGCTCCATGCATTACTCCCGCCTGCCCTCGCTGGCACCCTCGACGCCGTCACTGGGGTAGAGGCTCTGCACACTCTTGCATAGTGTCCTGGTGTGCCAGCTCCGGCATGCGGCAGGTCATACCCGCAGTATGGACATGACTGGGGAGAACCAGGCGCAGAGGGGCTGTCTACCCTCCTAGGTTCCCATCGCGCTCTCCCTCGTGCAGAACGCCCGATGGCAAAAGCGTCTTCACCCTTTCCATGGTGTATAGCAGCGTCCATTTTCACCCCTCTGGATTCAGCCAGCTCATATGCTCTCCCCGTGTCGAGCATCTGTTGTAGCGTCAGGCCAGGCTCTCTCAGTACTTGCATTCTCAGCTTCCCTGAGCTGCACTCCTGGATCGACTGGTTCCTCACCATCTCCTCCTCATTCTCCCACCTACAGGTGCCTGCAAGGTGCCTTAGCCGTGCACAGAACTGGTCCAGAGATTCCTCCCCTTGCTGCTTCTCCGCACACATTACAAATCTGTCGAAATCGCCATTCGCCATGGGGAGGAAGTGGTCTTGGAGGGCTTGTTTCACTGCGTCATAGGTGACCACCTCGAGGTTTAGCGAGTCATAGATCCTGTGGACCTCTGTGCCAGCCGAGTGTACCATCGTGGCTACGTTCGCATCATTATCCGTCTCCCCTGATGCCCTAAAAAACATTTCTAACTTCTTCACCCACAGTAACCATTTTGGCCCTAGCTTTGATGGTGGGCCTGTGGTATCAAATTCAAGCATGGGCTCCAGGGTACTGTGCAATCTGCGTGGGACAGGTGCAGGGGCACCCTCTTCTTCAACCTCCTCACCCATGATGACGATTGGATTGAGGGTATTCAGCCAAATCACGCCTTGACCGCTTGCACTGACCTTCCAGTCACAGGATGGGTGCCCAGGCACCAGAAGCACAGGATGGATGAGTACCAGGCCTGTAGCTGTTGATGGTGATGCCTCCAGCCGTTCCAGATCACTGCCAGCTTTTTTTTTTTATTAGCCACGGCCCTTCAGTCAGAAAGGGCCATGGAGTGGCCAAAAATTGTTTGTATGCAAAGGGGATCGCAGACGGCACACAAGCACCCGCCTGGACCGCTACCGCTGTGATCCGCGTATCACCTAAAATGGTCGCTGGCCAAATACGTAGGTACGCAACGATGTGAGGAAAAGACACTATCTCCGACTCATTCGGAGCAATGTCTCGTTTCCCCGTCGTCGCCGCTCCTTGTCGCCAGTGTTGAGGTGCCGGGTGACCCCCGGCCCCCCGCAGGCATTCACGCGTGCACAGGCATACACACGCATGAACACTCACACGACGTGTCTTGACTGCTCAGGCTCCCGGCCGCAACTGCCGGCCGGGACTTCCTTTATTCACTACGCGCATGCGCAAGCCTCGTTATGGGCTGCGCGTGCGCCTACAGCGTAGTCACTATGCAACACTGCCCAAATTAAACCAATAGCAGAAAATGGTTAGGTTAAACATTTTCAATCGGTTTATGCTAAGGGTAAATTGTGTGAACAAAAGCTGGATGTTTCGATCTCCTAATTCTTGGCCTCTTGGCCCTTGTCCTTTACTAGTAAACATATGCTTTGCTTTATTGGTAATAGTAGGGCATCTAGGGCTCCCGGTGCCCCTCTCTTTGGGCTGACATATCAGATGTGATCTTTGATCAGGCTATTCGAGAGAAATGCCTTCCCCCAACTTAGATAAATTCCATTATTGTGACCAATTTATAAAAAGCGGACAGGCTTGACTCGAGTCAATAGCATTGTTGGACGCCCCAAGAAATGTATTTGCTCCTATAGTTCAGGAACAGCTTTGGCTTTTGGCTCCCAATAGTGGGAGGAGTGATATATTTCACAATGGATTTGTTAAAGGAATAGGGACTGCAATTAATGGCTTTTTAATTAATTATTTTTAAAATAATGATTTAATTAAGGGAGTGACGTTATATCTGGCATTCATAGATTTCACCCTTGCCTTTGACAGTATAAATCCTTACTTAAGATAAAGTTATTGAAGTGGGGTTGCCCCACCTATTTAGTAGAAATAATGATTACATTGCACATGGCTACCTCTACACAGGTTAGATTGGAGAGGGATGGGAGGTTGTTAGAGCAGATTTCGACTGAACGTGGCCTGAAGCAAGGATTCATTTTAGCCCCAGCTCTTTTTTATTTATTTATTTCAGATGTTGGTGATTTTGTAATCCATGCTAGAGAATTCAACCCTCCCCGTCTAAGAACATCTCTCTGCATGAGACTTCTTTAAGTTCATGATCTTGCTTTAATTAACCAGATACTTACTGGACTCCAAAGACAGCTATGCCCACCGCTAGTGCAAGTCATCTTCACTGTCATGAAATACACATTTCATTGGCTTTCAAACTATAGGGCTCTTTACTATGTGGCCCTCTATGATTGGTCGGCATACTTGTACCCTTCTGGAATATTGTAAATGCGAGCAGCGCACAAGCTGGTACCCCAGCTGCTGGGGGGTTGCACTTGACAATGCCTCCCCACCCAATTAGCCAAACATCCATTATCACTCCTGCTGCTGCCATTCAATTAGTCTTTGAACTCGGCCTTGCAAGTATCAATGCACCTGAGAATAGAAGGAAGTGTGAGCATGGTCTTATCTTCAAGTCTCGGAGTAACTTGACTAAAGTCTATTTTCATTTTCACCATGTTACAGGAGACCGTGTTTTGAGCTCTTTGTTCGCATTTAACACTATTCAATGAATAAAACATGGCACTTCTAGTATTCTTCCATTACATCGCAACAGGAGCTTGCCTCGCTTCTCACGTTCATTGTATCTTCTTGAATAGATAACCAGTTTCTTGGCTGCCCCAACCCTTGTCACTGGTCCAGACAAGACGGTAGAGGCACTTGGCTCCTCCTCTACACTCCCCCCTCTGGTTGATTCATCAACCACTCCCATGAGTCTTCACATCTAGACATCCTCGTCTGAAAAAGTGCTTCTTTGGAGTCCATATCTTCATTACTCCTTTCAGAGATTCTGCTGATTTCACATGGTCATCAACACTCCAGGCCATGTGACTACATTGTCCATTCAGGCTGCAGTAGATCCATCTTCCCACATACTTCTTGGGGTTTCTTGGACACAGGAACTTTGTTCTCTCAGGTGCTAGAATACTTGCTTCTATATATTTTATAATTTCTTCATCTGTCAGCTCTTTCGGTTCAAACCATGGCTCGACATCGATTATGATCTTCATCCCTACTGCTCTCTTTGCTGTCTTCTTACACTGTGTGATTATTATTCTGATCACACAGAATCCAAACATGATCATCACCAACAATGCTCTGAGGAACTTGAAGATATTCCCCATCCATTGCGAAACCCATGAGAAGATTCAATGCAAACCAGCTGTCATCTGCAATATTTTCACTTCATCTTCCATCTTGAGGTACACGTTTTTCAGCATTGTTATGGGCTCTGTCAAAGTCTCATTCTCCTCATCATGAGAAGGTATGAATGTGCAACATGATTTTCTGATTTTGGCATAAACACCTCCATCCACAGCTGTGATCATGTCCAAGACATATCTATTATGCAAGGTAATCAGTTTTATGGCTCTCAGTTCTTCTTTGATAGCATTGAATCCCTTTATGGTAGAGTTGATCATCTGCAGGTGCTCTGATCTGGTAATCTGTAACAATTTGGCATTCACCATCGTCTGGATCCCTGGCATGAAGATTGTCACGAATACTGCTGAAGTCTGAAGTTCTCCCTCTTTGTTCGATGGAGAAATTCAACTGATCTCCTCTTTCTAAGGTGAACATCTGCTTTTGGAACTCTCCAATATTCAGGTCACTCTTTGGAATCACCAAGGCTGGAGCATGAACAATCACTATAGAACACATCCCTCCCCAGACCTTGGGCAACTTCATATATGCTCTGGATCCATAGGCCCAGTAGTGGTCTATTATCAGTACTGTGCCATCCTTCATTCCTGGTAAATCGAGATTCTGACCTCACTGCTGATTCATCCCAACCTTTCTTGTGCCATTGTTTCTGAAACATAGTTCTGCACTGGCTAGAGGCACTATCTGCAGCGGGCCTCCTCTATCATCAACCCATGTCGGCAACTTTGCAATCTTTGGCCGATGCTGTTGCATTCTTAGGGCCTCATCACGAGTTGGGCGGTAATGCCGGCGATATTACCGCCGGCGGTATAAGCCCTATCGCCAAACCCCCTGGTACTATTAGCGCCGGATCACGGGTTTGGCGGTAATGGAATTCCCCATTCCCCACTGAGCCCATTCGGGAATGCCCCATTCCCTATTGGGCTCAATGGGGAATTTTCGCATTCTTACTGGCGGACATTTAAATCCTGCGGTAATAGCGCTACCGCCGCATTTAAGGGTTACCGGCAAACTCATGATGAGGCCCTTAGTCTGCAGTTTTTATAACTGGCTCATAGTATCCTGTAAGTGCTGGCGCCTTGCACACAACCAGGACTTCCTCCCATCCATCTGGAGAAAGTACTGCTCCCTTGATTTGCAGCTGATCTCTTTCCTTGCATCTTCATATTTCTTCATAATTATTTCCTTGACAAATTGGTTTCTTGTTTATTTGATTTGGTATGTTATGATATGGCATTTATAGCATGCCTATACACAAGTGTTTCAAGGTGCGACGAGGCAACGGAGGGGGAACAGGGGGAAGACAAGGACAACGATCTTACTAGGCCAGGTGACATTGAGATCATGCAAGTTCAGGGGAAGGGGGAAGAGGGTAAGTGCAGGGGGAAAAGGGGAGGGGGCAGTGCAATACATAGGATCAACAGTAAGAATAAATAAATTAAATTGAACAACGGGTACAATTTTGGCCTGCTAGTAGCAAGTGCAGGAGTAAATGCAGACATCAAGTGTCAAGAGCTGGCGGGGACTGTAGGGATAGAGAAACAGCCCTAAAGTGCAGGTGTTGCCCGGGAGGCAGTGTCGGTGTGCAGCTGCTGGGGAAGGGGCTTGGGTCAGAGATCAGAGTGTAGCCATGTGACCAGTGCAGTTTCAGTCAGGAGTTCAGCAGGGGAGAGGAGAAGAGAAAGCAGAAGCAAAGAGGAAGGTCCTGAGGTGCTTCCAGAACTGGAGATGATTCTCCTCAAGTTTCAGGGACGCAGGGAGGCTGTACCAGAGTGAGGCCCCAGCCGAAAAAAGAGATCAACCATCAACTTGTTGCTTGGAGAAGCGACTGACCCTGAGGGAATTGGAAGCGGATGAGCGAAGAGCTTTAGAGGAAGATATTTAGGAAGAGAGAGTTGGAGGTATTGAGGCCCCAGAAGGCATGTGCACATTGCAGAGGGTTTTGAACTTAATCCTTGCAGCAACTGGGAGCCAGTCCAGAGATTTCAGTCCTGGAGAGATATGATCCCTGGGCTTGAGGCCAAGGCCAAGTCTCACAGTCCTGCTCTGGATGAGTTGCAGAGGGCGGAGAGTAGAAGCAGGCAGATTTAGAAAGAGGCTGTTGCAGTAGTGCAGCTGAGAGAGAACCAGAGCTCTGGAGACAGTGAGCTTCTGGGGGAAGGAGAGGAAAGGCAGAATACCTCTAAGGAGGTGCAGCTGGTAGTGGGACTTCTTAGAGATATCAGAGATGTGAGGAGAGAAAGAGAGAGTGGAGTCAAAGATGACCCCAAGGTTTTTAGCCTCACAGGTGCAAGAAGGAAAAAGGCCAAGAGGGGCCAGCCAGAGAGCAACAGGAAAGGAGGGAGCATGTGTGCCAATGAGGAGAATCTCAGTCTTACTGGCATTAAGGCAGAGATCATTTGCACCCACACCACTCCTGGCTAGTGGACCGACAGTCACAGATGAGAGAAGCCGAAGAGGTGGCGGAAGGGAGCCTGAAAAGGAGCTGAGTGTCATCCGCATAGCACTGAAAGTTGGGGCAGAGAGTGGCAATGCGGTGGCAAGAAGTGCCAGGTTTTGGTAAAACAGCCATGAGAGAGGTTAGACCCCTGGGGAACACCACAAGTAGAGATAGAGATAGAGGAGAGGAAGGACCCAAGTTAGACCTGGATGGTCGATCGGAGAGGAAAGAGCTCAGCCAGGCCAGGGCCTGATCAGCGATACCCAGGTTATCACGGAGATGGTTGAGCAGGATGGCATGGTTGACCGTGTCAAAAACATAAGAGAGATCAAGTAAGATGAGGACACAAGCGGTAATGGAGTAAAGGTTGGAGAGCGGGTCTTCCCGGATGTTTAGGAGAGCAGTTTCCGTGCTTCTGGCAGCTCTGAAGCTAGACAGATGGTCATGGAGACAGACAACCACTTCAGTGTGAAGATTAAGCTGGGAGATGGCCAGCTTTTCCAGGAGTTCGCCCAGGAAAGGAGTGATTGTGATTGGGCGGTAGTTAGCAGGGCAAGAGGGGTCAGCTGAGGGTTTCTTAAGAAGAGGGTGCACAAGGGAGTGCTTCAGGGGGGGAGGGAATACTCCAGTAGCAAAGGAGTGGTTGCAGAAATCAGCCGAAGCAGGAGCCAGGGTGTCAATGTGGTCCTTGATGGTTTTAAAGGAACAGGGGAAATCCTGTTTTGATGAGACTTTCATACATCAGACTTGTCTAGAAACCTCATCTGAGAAGAACAGGGGAAAGGCAGAGAAGGAGGGAGTAGAGGGGTGCCACAGGAGGGCCAGAAGAAGAGAGGGGAGTGGAGGTAGAAGGAGCATAGGACAAGAGAGAGGACAGGATGCCCTAGGTTTTAGAGAGAAAATGAGAAGCCAGGACCGTGTAGAGGGCCTGGGAGGGAACAGGAGACGTAGAGACTGCAGCAGGATTGTCCAGCTCCTTGCAGATTTTAAAGAGTTCGACTGAGCTGTTGGAGGCCACAGAGATGCAGGCTTGGATGCGGGCTCTCTTCTTGGTGTGGACAGAGAGCCGGTATTGCCTTTGGAGCAGGCGGCAGGCCCGTTTCCCAGAGGATGTACAGGAAGCACGTCATTTCTTCTCAACCACCCTGCACTTGCATTTAAGGATGACAAGGTCTGAGTCATAACAGGAGTTGCCCTTAGCTTTGGGCTTCAAGCAGATCCTCACGACAGGGGCAAAAACATGAAGAGTATCAGATATAGCAGAGTGGAGCAAAGAAAGTGCTGTGTCAGGGAGTGAGTCAGCCTCAGGGGGCCAGGGCGGTGAGAAAGTGGTGGCGAAAACCTCAGCTGACACACGCTTCATGGGTCGGATAACCGAGAAGATAGGTGGCAGTGCTGGAATTGGCTTGTCCTGAAGGGTGAAGAGAGTGAGCTGGAAGGAAAGGAGAAAGTGATCACTCTAGGAGAGAGGAGTGGTAAGAGAGATAGAAATGGGAAGGACTGTAGAGATCAGAGCATCCAGAGTGTGCCCTGTGGAGTGAGTCAGGCCAGAGGGGAGTATAGAGACTGAGAGAGAGTCACAGGGGTCGCAAAAGAGTCCAGAGGAAGGACACCATATGATTCCTGCTCCTTTCATTCCAGGCTGTTCATATCTTATCACGTGATGTCTGGTGTGTGCTCTTGCTCTTGTCTTCAAATCTTACACATAATCATCTTCTTCTGCAGCTGTCCATTCAGTCACCCATACCAAGGATGCTGTTTGACCCTGGAACTGATCTCTCGTATGGCAGAGTGCAAGGTGCGTCAAGCAATGAGCTTTCTGGACTTCTACTTCTATAGCTATGAATATCTTGGAATTCCCCATAGCCTAAGGTAGGAGAGCACAAACATAGGAACTCTCTTTGGGTGTCCTTTTTCCTACCTCTTTCATGTGTTGAAACAACATGTTATTCCCTAAATGTGCTGTACTCTCTAGAAAATTATTTCAGAAAATAATATCGACAGGTGTTATTCCTCCTTCATGCAGGACCTCAGTCATCATCCCGCTATTCAAGAACGGCAATAGGAACGATCCTACCAACTATCGGCCTATTGCCCTTCTAGACATTCCGGAAAAAATCTTTAGACGGTTGATCATGGCAGAGCTGAAAGAATGGCTGAGAGCTAGTGGGATGATGGATTTTTGTCAATCTGGTTTTGCATCAGGCTTGGGAACTGCCGTAACCTGATATCCCTAACAACATTAAAATACCAGGCTTTGAAGTGTAATCAGAATATCTACCTAGTGTTTGTCGACTTCAGATAGGCATTTAACTTCATTTCTAGAAATGTTCTGTGGCAGAAACTGAAAAATGCAAAGTGTCCCCCAGCCCTTTTGTACTTGGTTCAACAATTGCATACTAAGACCTCAGTCAGAGTCAAACTCAATGAAAAGGGCATGCTAACAGAAGAGATACAAACTTTCAGGGTTTTGAAACAAGGTTGTGCTCTTGCAGCAATACTTTTTAACTTCTACATCCATGATATAGGTAAAGCACTAGAAACTCCACGGCAGAATGGCATGGTTGACTATGTCAAAGGCAGAAGATAGATCGAGAAGGATGAGGACAGAAACGATGTTAGAATCAAGGTTGGAGAGCATTTCTTCACTGATGTTCAGGAGAGCAGTTTCCGTGCTACTGGCAGCTCTAAAGCCAGATGGATGGTCATGGAGGCAACCAACAGAGTCAATGTGAAGATTAACTGTGAGATGGCCCGCTTTTCCAGGAGTTTATCCAGGAAAGGAGTGATGGAGATCGGGCGATAGTTAGCCAGGCATGAGTGGTCGGCTGTGGGTTTCTTCAAAAGAGAGTGCACAAGGGAGTGCTTCAAGGGCGAGGGGAAGGCTCCGGAGGGGAAGGAGTGGTTGCAGATGTCAGCCAGAGCAGGAGCAAGGGTGACAATGTGGTCCTTGCTGGTTTTAGACAAATAGGGAAGAACCTGTTTTGATGAGACTTTCATAGATCGGACTTGTCTTGAAACCTTGTTAGGGGAGAACAGAGGAAAGGAAGAGAAAGAGGGAGGTTGTGTCTGCAGGAGGGTCAGAATTTTCAAAGACAGCAAGGAGATGGAGAGGAGGTGGAAAGGATGAAAGGGTGGACAGGATATCCTAGGTTTTTAGAGATGAAGTGAGAGGCAAGGGCATTGCAGACAGGCTGGAAGGCAACAGGAGAGGTAGAGCCTGTAGCAGGGTTGGACAACTCCTTGCAGATTTTAAAAAGTTCGGCTGAGTTGTTAGATGCCACAGAGACACAGGCTTGGATGTGGGCTCTGTTCTTAGTATGGATAAGGAGCGTTGTTGGATTTCAGAGGATGCACAGTAAGCCTGCCATTTCCTCTCAGCAACCCTGCACTTGCGTTTAAGGGTAGCTAAGTTGGAGTCATGCCAAGAGTTGCATTTGGTTTTGGGCTTTAAGCGGATCCTCATGACAGGGGCAAGAACATCCAGAGTATCAGAGATAGAAGAGTAAAGCATGGGAAGGGCAGTGTCAGGGGGAGAGTCGGCAAGAGGAGGAGCGGCGGGAGAGAAAGTGGAGGTGAAAGCCTCAACTGACACACGCTTCATGGGTCGGATGACCGAGAAGGTAGGAGAGATGGAAGGAAAGAGAGAGCCATGGTCAGAGGAATGGAGAGGGGAGGTCAGAGGAGATCAAAACATCAAGTGTGTGCCCTGCAGAGTGAGTCGGGCCAGAGGGGGGATAGAAAGAGAGAAAGAATCACAGAGGTCACAAAAGATGCCAGAGGAGGACCAGGGAGTATCCAGATGGATAATGAGGTCTCCAAGAAGTAGGAGTTGAGTGGTCGAGGCCAGGAGGGAGGATGAGAGGTCAACCCACTCAGAGAGGAAAGATGCGATCTGACCAGGTGGCTGATAGATGGTAGCCACGGTAAGAGAGTAGCAAGGAGAGAGAAAGCCTGCAGACAAGGCATTCAAAAGACAAGTAGGTCTGCATAGGGATGACAGAGGCAGGAATCCACTCGGGGAAGATCAGGGCTACTCCCTTTCTGGAACGGGTGGATCTGGGTGCAGAGAGGATCTTATAGCCATCAGGGAGAAGAGTGTCAACGCTTGTGACAGAGCTGCCTGTGAACCATGTCTCAGTGAGACCGAGGACATCAAAGTCAAGTTGTTCCAGGAGGCAACAGATGTCAGTGGAGTGTTTGACGGCTGAGCAAGAGTTGAGAGTGGCAATATGGAGAAGGTTGCCATCCTTGAAAGACTCCCGTGGAGGGATAGAAATCAAACCTTCGCCCTGCAGAGGTGTAGAAGGAGCCCGGGGGGCCAGGACAGGAAGGAGGAGAGAGCAAGATAGCCAAGGAAGAGGCAGAGGGAGGAGGCAAGGAAGCTGAAAAGGGAGAGCCTGGACAGCAGGAGAAGAAATAAAGTTAATGAGTTGTGGTAAGTGCCTGTCAAAGAGGAAGAGGAGGTTGGCCTGAGGGCCTTGGACCAATATTGTCCCATTCTGGTAGCCATTAATGATGACCATAGAGGAGTCGAAGGGGGCCAGGAGGGCCTCCCAACTGGTGCCACCATTAATGGGAGAGGAGGAGAAAAGAGAGAGCACAGAGACCATATGAAGAGTCCATAAGTTTGGCGAAGGAGCGACAAAGAGGATGTCAATGAGGGTCTGTCTGGAGGAAACACTGATGTAGGTGTCAGGGATAGGGAGACCAGGGTTAGAGACCAGAATGTCCCTTTTGAACTTCTTCTTGTCAGACTTAGTGAGAAGGGAGGGATAGTTGATGGAGAAACAGAGAAGATAGGAGAAACAGAGAGTGCCATGCATGAAGTAGAGAGAGAGGGGGAGAGGAGGGCAAGGAACAGGATAGGAACAGCAGGGCAGAGTAACACAATGCAGTCACTGGGCCAAACCACATTCAAGAGAAAAGCAAGCAATACAACTACAAGGGCAGAGACAAAATTCAAATTGCAGTAGCAGTCAAAAATCACAGCAAGATTCAAAATTGCAGTAGCAGTAAAAAAAGCAGTAAAAAATCACAGCAAAATTCTAATTGCAGAAAAAGGAGTAAGTCACAAGCTGTAAGAGTGGGTTGGGGAGAGGGAGGGAGTGAAAGAGGGTTAGGGGTGTGCAGGGTTGGAGGAGACTAACCCATTGATGTAGTGCAGAAAAGGCATGGTAGTTCAGGCTCCACAGAAATGTCTGGGTGAGGCATCCTAAGTGCCTCTATGAGGGGGTGCAGAAAGTCCTCTCGGAGTGAACCGTTAGCAGACAGGGAGCAGACAGGGGCCTTAGATGCAGGCCTTTGATCGCAAGGACCGACCCCCGCCTCCCGGTGCTTGTGGTTGGCTCATAGTGAAATACCCAGCCAATGCGAGTGGGAGCAGACTCAGGCCACAATCTTCACAATGGGGAAAGCAATCTGGGCGGCCATGCTGTAATGGCCCTGCAAGTGTGGTAGCTGAATCGGCACTGCGATACAATCACAGCAAAAACAAGTTTGACTGGCACAAAACATGTCGCAAATTCAGTGCAGCACAACACAGTGCCCAAATAGAAAATTAGGAGTCAGAGTGCCTTGATGTGTATGGTGGGCCCAAGTCACCCCAGAGGTGAGACAAGAGTCTTACCAGGCCGATGGTCACAGGTGATGGAGGCTGGCAGTGCTCATGGACGGAGTGAGAGAACCGAGCAGCTAATCTGTAAACATCTGGATCCCTGGCATGAAGTCGCGAATACTGCTGAAGTGTGACTGAAAAACCTGAGTTTATACGGAATGGAGTCAAAGGCTTCTTTTGATTTAGCCGAAATATAGTTCTCCCTCTTTGTTCGATTGAGAAATTCAACTGATCTCCTCTTTCTCAGGTGAGCATCTGCTTCTGGAAACTCCCCAATGTCCAGGTCACTCTTTGGAATCACCAATGTTGGAACATGGATTATTAATACAGAACACAGCCCTCCCCATTCCTTGAGTAACTTCATGCAAGCTCTGGATCCACAGGGCCAGTAGTGGTCCATTATCAATACTGTTCCATCCTTCATTCCTGGTGAATCGAGAATTCCACTGCACTGCTGATTCATACCAACCTTTCCTGTGCCATTGTTTCTGAAACATAGTTCTGCACTGGCTAGAGGCACGATCTGCAGCGGGCCTCCTTTATCATCACCACATGTCAGAAATTTAGCAATCTTCGGCCACTGATGTTTGCATTCTTTCTCTGCAGTGTTTATAACTGGCTCATAGTATTGTGTAAGTGCTAATTCCCTACCTACGATCAGGCCATCCTCCCATCCATCTGGAGAAAGCACTCTTCCCTTTATTTGCACCTGCCCTCTCTCCTTGAATCTTTGTATTTGTTCATCATTTTCTCCTTGACAATTGAGCTTTCTGTTTATTTCCCATCTAATTCATGCTCCCGTCATTCCAGGCTGTTCATATCTTATCATGTGATCCATGGTGTGTGCTCTCGCTCTTATCTTCAAATCGTGCACCTAATCATCTTCTTCTGGAGCTGTCCTCTTGGTTACCCATACCAAGGATGCTGTTCGACCCTGGAACTGAACTCTCATATAGCAGAGAGCAAGGTGCGTCAGGCAATGAGTTTTCTGGGCTTCTACCTCTATAGCTATGAATATCTTGTAATTCCTCATAGCATAAGACAGGAGAGCACACAAATAGCAACTCTCCTTTGATGTCCTTTTTCCCACCTCTTTCATGTATTGATACCAGATGTTATGGCCATTGTGTGCTGTACTGTGTAGATAATTATTGAACTCATAATCATCCTCCATTGTGCTTATCCTGTGTCACCCTCTTGCGAGGAGAGCGCGTGCATAATGCTCATGAAGTACATCAATAAGGGCGGCTTTCTAAAGGGGGAATTATAGGAACACTTGCCAGAGAAACGGGTGACCTTACATGTGTCATAGGTCTAGGGATAATCACAAATGGCCTTGGTCTCTTTGCAACAGGTAATTCTGCATAAGTCATTGGAGTGGGAAGAATCAAAGGGACGTCTATCTTACTTGGGCCAATGAAGTAGACAGTATGGATCAGCAAAATCAGAAAAACAATAATAAATGCCGAGCATGCATTTATTATGACCCAATACATTAATCTCCACCATTTGGGATTCTCCACACATCGTTGAGTTTGCTCACTTTCCAAAACGGTACCACTTCCAACATTCCTCCTCATTGTGCCTGTGTTCTGCTTTAAGGTAGGAAAAATATGTTTTAATCAGGCAACTTTGTTAGAGGGTCAGTTAACTGCAGGATCTGTTCAACTATTGCCATAAGCAGCCTCCTGATTGCAGGGCCATTTTTAGGATCATGCAGAAAAACACATATATCAGTAGTGCACCCAACCAGAGCAGGATAAGTTCGCAAAATAAAAAACAAAAACAGTGAGAAGGAGCCTATGGACATCGACATCAGATAGGACAATGGGATTAACCAAAGAGAAACTCAGTGAGGAATGCATCAGGAAACTGCTCTCTTTTCCAGTCGTCAAACTCAAATTGTAGATTTGGCATATTTAGCACATCAACACTTTCTAAAGTCCAATTCATAGATTCTTGTGACTCAAGAACTTTTCTTAGCACTCCTGCTATAATATCTATAAAGACTGTCTGGAGTGAGCCACAGTCTAAATGCTCACTTGCATTTATTTAATCAGCAATCTGCACGTGCTGAACTTCTTCTTTTTGTCTTGCTACCAAATCAATGGGCGGGGGGGTGTCGGTCTCACCAGTGTAAGGTTTTACGTCGCCCAAGTATATCCATGCGTGTCTTTCTTGGACGTTTACTGCTTTGGGAGTAACGTTCTCAACAATATAGGGACCACCAAAATTGGGCTTGTGCCACTTCCTTGTGAAGTTATGCACTAGGACTGAATCTCCCACAAACAATCTAGGTACAGGAAATAGTTTTTGAATTCTGGTTGCTGAATGGTATTCATCTGTGTCCTGAGACCGACCCCCTTTGCCCTTGAGTTGATCTGAAATGACTGAGATACTAGCAGACATACATGTCAAATAAGTATGTAACTCATTTGCCAACAATTCTGCAGTCTTCTGGGCATCACTTCTGCTCCTCGATGGAGGAGACACAGGCATTCTCATCTGCCTCCCTGTCACTAGCTCGTGGGGTGTGAGGTGGTGGTCTGACCCAGGCTGATTCCTTAATGCCAATAATGCAATGGGAAGGCAATATAACCATCCCTTCTTCAGTGACAATTTGATTTGAGCAATTCTCTCTTTGAGAAGACCGTTGAGTCTCTCACATAACCTGTTTGCTTGCTGGTGATAAGCTGAAGAAAACATGTGTTTTATTCAAAGCAATATGCTAATCTGTTCAAATACTTCATAACACAAATGGGGCCCATTGTCGGATCTCAGCACCTCACATACTCCCCATCTGGGAAAGACATCTTGGACTAAAATCTTTGCTGCACAAGTGGCATCAGGGTGTGTAGTTTGATCCACCTAGAAAAGGGATGCACTACCACTATTATATATCTGTATCCACTACATACTTGCAGTATATCAATATAGTCAATCTGTAAATGCAGAAAAGGACGGTTCAGTCAAGAAATCACTCCTATGATCGTTTGAAGTGTGTGCCCAGCGGTAAACCTTTGGCATACAATGCAGTTTACCACATAAAATGCAACATGTTCTAACAGGTTCGGTATGAATCAGACCTCCCCAATAGCTGCACAGGGTAGTGCAGCTGTTCAAGCACTGTTCAAGCGCTACCCGTAACAAGGCTACAGGCATCACCAGCTTTCCAGTGCTGTCCTGTCACCACAATCCTTCAGAGGGGGATAAAGAACACCCCCTACATTTCCACAATTCTTGCTCTTCCTGTGGTGCGCTGCCTTGAACCTCCGTCAACTGTGTTTTTGAAAAGTGATTAAATCCTTAATTTCCAACCATAATTGTGACTACTTTCTCCTTTACTTCTGGAGTATCGAAACTTGAAATATCAGGTGAATATGCAACGCATCGGCCTCTTTGTCTCGACTTTGTTCCTGCAAGAGATAAAGTCATTTTGCTTAGTATGTGCTACGCATTTAACTATTGCGATGGCTACTGGGAGTTGTAGTGACTTGATAAGCCTGTCCAATAATGCTGTGTGTTGCACTGGAGTGCCGTCGCTCTGAGGTAGAGCCTCCTTTTCCAACGTGCTAGCCCTGCGTGCATGGTTGCTGTCACATAGGCAGAGTCACTGTACACCATCACTTCCTGCCCTGCATGTTTCTCGGGTGTGACAATAAGTGCAACTAATTCTGCAGCTTGCTCTGAAAAGTGAGACGGTAGTCCTACACTTGCTACATCCTCAAATTCACAATTGGCTCTGTGTCTTACCACAGCTGAACCAGAATGCCTTTCCCCATCAGTTGGATCAATTTTTGAAGACCCATCTATAAAGAGAACCTCCCCCCGCTAGCGCATTCTCCTTTAATCATGGGATATCATCATAGAATTCCTCGTAGTTAGGTCAATCACGCAAATGCACACCCCTTGCCACAGGCTCAGCTACAAACATGGCAGGGATCAGTATTTTACACCTGACTACTTTGATTGCTGGATTTGATATAACTACCTCATATGCAAAAGCGCACTGAGATGTCAATGTACCTTTAGGTTTCTCCAAAATGGCAAACAAAGCATGCTCAACAAAAAATGTCATAGAACACCCCATCACAATATTAGTAGACGTCTCTATTGCAAATGTGGCTGCTGCCAGAAACTGTTCACAAGGAAAGTACCCTCTCATAACTGGATCTGAGATCCCTCTGTAATATGCCTGGGGTTTGAACCCCAATGTAGTCCTTGTGGAAATCGATAAATTATGTAAATTGTGTGTTCGACCTGGCTACGAACCCTAGCCACGGTTCCAAGAATGGTTAACTTGCGAGAGGGCTGGCCAATGCAGGACAAAACGTATAAAAACCCAAGCATCCCGATGATCAGTCTCTCCCACTTTCAGTGCGAACCTTACGTTGAAGGTTCGCGTGTTAGTCAGAGGGCCGAATAGCTATCCGTATGTCAATTGACTTTGGTAACTTTGTAACTTTGAAATAAAGCGCTTTGTATGTCCTTTGTAACCTGTGTTGGTGTGTTTCCTTTTGGGCTTCCCGGCCTCATATCAATTTCTCTGTTTCCACAGTTGGCGCCCGAATAGGGACCCTCAAGATTGATGCCGGATCATTGAAGGTTGACGCAGACTATCGAATCGGGATCGGACGGTGTGATTCTGCGGGCCCGACCGATCGAGACGCGATACCTCGGCAGCGCTGCACGATCCGATCCTTGGGCGATAGTCGTGCGGTCTGACACGGCATCTTGACGAGGGTCCAATTCCGAGGCGGGCAGATTTGCCGAAACCACCGAACGCAGGTAAAAATTCGTTAGTTGAAGTCCTTTGTAAACCGTACGGTCCTCCTTAGGTTTGGTCAGGTGCAGTCGTTGAATTTGGCGTATTGTATCTGCAGACACAATTATTGGACCAGGTAACACCAATTCTTTGAGAAATGCCTGGGAAATTGTCTAGCTGCTTTAGGGCTCTGTTCCGCAGCGATCGACAATCTTTGGAATTTAGCCGTCCGGCACCACAGGAGGGGTCGCCGGCGTGTACTATGTACTGTAAGTATGGCATTGGTAGTATTGTATTTAATGACATTTGGCACAGACAGACCAGAAATGCCTCCGAATTTCAGTGGCCAATCAATGGTAGTTTTGAGATCCCCCGTATTGAATACTTAGAATCGATCTTGCTTAAGAAAAAGGCTAGGCCGGCAGCCTTTGATGTGTTACAAAATTGGAAAAAGGAAGCATTGCAGCAGCTTAAAAGTAGGGATAAACATGCACGTCGTCATAAAACAAATGCCGAAAAGGCATTGTTGTATGACAAGGAAAAACGATTAGAAGAAGCCCAGAAAATGGATAGAGCTTTCTCGCTCGGGGTCCAGAAAATTTACCCCTCTAAAGATTTCCATGTTTCCGAGGAGTTTATTGAGAAAATATTGAACGAACGGAGGCCTGATTCTTCAGCGCCACCTCCGTATGCTCCTGTTGTGGGCACCTTGCCCGTTCCTGCTATTGTTCCCGTTGCTATTCCTACTCCCCCTGCACAGCCTACTGCTCCTAGTTCTTTGGTTGTCGCTCCTCTGTCTATTACACTGCCTCTCTCCCCTGCACCCTTGTTAAGTCCACCTACACTTTCAATTCCGGGGAGTCCCGTGTTCGTTAAAACAGATCCCGGTGCAGGGTCAACAATTGTGACTCGTAGTACTGTTCCTGCGGACAGGAAACAGGAACTATTTGCTTGGGCTAAGCATTGCATGGAAAAAGGTGATCAAACTGATGTATTTTCAACATTATCTAATTTGCACGATTTTCCCGAGAAAAATGTTTTTATTGAAGGACTGGGGATTCACTTAGGTGTAATGTGGGGTAGATTGCAGACTTCGGATCTCCCACAAGGGGTGAGAGATCTGAATGCTTTGGCACTTTCGAGGGATACAGAGCAGAAAGTATATGGACATGTTGATAGGTTGTTTGAGTTTAGGAGGGATTTTGAAAGGTTACAAAACGAGGATGATGAGGACGATAGGATATATGTACAGAAACGGTTCCTTTCGTGCCGAAGATCAGCACCTGAGGAAGTACGAATTTGTACCAAAGACGCGATTCGATGGATCTCGGATTCATCGATACCGCCAGATGAGGTGTATGACACATATAGTCAATACACGGTAGAGATGCAAAGAAAGGTAGTCCAAGTGATGGTACAGCACTTACAGGAGGAATGTATAAGGAAGAAGGTTGGTTGCCCCATAGAGTTATTGGGTATTTGTAAAAGAGCTTTTTCGCCCGACACTTCTACAGCTGCTTTAGCGCTCGATTTGGCCCTATTGCTCAGTAAGCGGTCGGAGGTCCCTATATCTCAGTTGCCTATGAGAGAGGTCCCTCCGACCCTTGTCCCAAAAGTAGAAATCCCCGCCGACGCGGCGGCTGGTACTCCCGTGACGGATATCCCTGCACATTACGTATCGCAGTTTGTTCACGTCCCGTTCTCTCGACAGGAAGTGAACACGATTAGACAATCAGTCCCTGAAATTAGGAAAAACCCGACAGGGTTTTATAAAGAAATAGAATCCGTCTTACAGTCTTCTGTGTTCACCTTAAGCGACATGGACTTATTGTTTCCAGTGCTTTTGCCAGTTGATGTATGGAAACAGGTACGGACAGTAGATGATGTGCCGGGGCTAGGGGATACATGGGTAAATCTGATTAGAATAGATGGGGAACGACCAGCTGGTGAGAAACCACCCCAGGTAATACTTACCTTACCCAATAGAATAGTTGCTAAACTAAAAACTATAATCCCAGAAAAAAGGATTATTTGGGACAAGCTTACGGCCTGCGTCCAAGGGAAAACTGAAGGTACTACTGAATTCTTTAATAGATTTGAACAGGTGTTCTCTGACTTCAGTGGACAGGATTTAGGCACAGAGTCGGGGAAGAGGTTGTTTGTGGACAAATTTGTACGTGGATTGTTGCCCGACATCCAGTCACAAATTATGTCCTCAGAGAGCGCTTGGCAGGCAAAATCTCAGTCAGAGGTTTTGCATATGGCTCAGTATTATGAGAATCGGGTTAATAATGAAAAAGAGAAAATCGAAAAAAGAAGGGGTGACTTAAAGACTAAGGTATTGTTGCAGCAAATTGTCAGAAACCCCAGAGGAGGTACGACACAGACTAGAGGTCAGTACATTCCAAGAGGAAATACTCCTCCAAATTCTATAAATATTAATCAGTGTGCTTATTGCCGCCAGGAAGGTCACTGGCGAGCACAGTGCCCTGCCCTTCGTCAGAGGTCAGGAGGCACATTTGGAGGTATGGGTAGGCGACCAAGGGGCCGCCCCGGAGCAGGGGGCCCTGATAGGGGTCAGCTTCTACAAGATCCCCAGCAACCTTTTTCACGGGAAAATCAGACTCCGAGTATGGACTCGAGAAATATATTTGATCACCCTTCTGCTGCCTATCTTTCTGAAGAACTTCCCTTTGACGAAGTTCTGCCTTACTAGGATTGCCCGAAGCAGCGTTTGGAACCTTTACCTATTCCCGTTATTCAGAAGGGCCCCTACGTTGAATTATTGGTGGGGAATAGGAAACATCAGTTCTTGATCGACACTGGAGCACAAAAGTGCTCCATTGACCATTCTAGGGTTCCAAACATCCCACTGTCAGGGCAAACAAACGTTTCTATAGGGTTCTCTGTTATACCAACTGTTTGTCCGGTTTCTGCGCCGGTATCTCTTTCTTTGGGTCCTTTCACAGACCAGTGCCCTTTTCTTCTTACTTCAAACTGCGGAGAAAATTTGCTAGGGTTGAATTTGTTAAAGAAACTGAATGCAGTGATTCATTGTTCCCCTGACGGAATAAGATTAACAGTTTCACCACAGCAACCCTTTAACTCCCAGTACTTGACCCGACCTCTACCTCCCGAGTTTGACATTGTCCTGGAATGTTTGTGGGCAATAGACGACAATGATGTCGGGATATTGCACATCGAGCCTGTTAAGATAGTCTTGAAACATGGGGTTAAGCTACCGCGCATTCCGCAATATAAAATTTCAATTGAAGGTGAGCGTGCTCTGAAATGCATTGTCTCCGATTTTGTACATCGTGGAGTGATCGAAGAGATAACAGGTAGCTTATGTAATATCCCGATCTTGCCAGTATATAAGAAAGGCGACAATGCAATTCCGTACTGGTTTATAATAGATCTTCGTGCTATTAACCGAGTGGTAGCCCCACAATTTCCAATAGTGCCTGATGTAACTACGATCGTAACAATGATCCCTGCTACGGCTACACACTTTAGTGTCGTAGATTTGAAAAACGCCTTCTTTAGTATTCCGATACATGAGGAGAGCAGGTATTTGTTCGCGTTCACCTTGGGGGGACGCTCGTTTACATTCACAAGGGCACCTCAAGGGTATACTGAAAGTCCTAGTATCTATAGTAGAGCCTTAAAGGAGCAGCTCGATACCCTTGAATTGCCACCTACTTGCACGCTGCTTCAATATGTAGACGATTTGCTCCTGGCTGCAGACTCTGAGAAAGCTTGTAAAGAAGGCACTATATTGTTGCTTGTTCATCTAGCTGAAAATGGTCACAAAGCTTCGCTTAAAAAATTTCAATATTGTTGCCAGGAGGTTGCCTATTTAGGCTACCTCCTGTCAAAGGAGGGGGGAAGATTGACACCTGAACGAATAAAACACATTTCTGGCATGTCTGTCCCAAAAACACAGAAGGAAGTCAGAGCCCTGATAGGGATGGCGTCCTACTGTAGACTGTGGATCCCGAACTTTGCACTAGTGGTAAAACCGATGTTGGCTTTGACGAAGAAGGTCATTTCTCGGCCACTGCCATGGGAATCGGAACATCAACGATCATTTGAGCTTCTCAAAACCGCGCTATGTTCAGCACAGGTTCTGGGTACACCAAATTACGATAAGGCCTTTGTGTTGTTTGTGCATGAATGTGATGGATGTGCTTTGTCTGTGTTAACACAGGAACATGGAGGGAAGAATAGGCTGTGCGGTTATTATTCCTCCGCCCTCGATCCTGTTGCATGCGCTTTGCCGCGATGTCTGCGCGCTGTTGCTGCTGCCGCTGCGTCTGTAAAACAGAGTGAGGGGATGGTCCTAGGCCACGATTTAATCTTGATGGTACCTCACTCTGTTGATATTCTATTGAATAAAACTCAAACGCAACACCTTACCTCTGCCCGGTTGACAAGGTACGAATTAGTCCTATTTGCTCCTCATATCCAAATTAAAAGGTGTTGTGTTCTCAATCCGGCTGAACTCTTACCTCTCCCGCAAAATATTGTTTACGGTGATGAAGGATCACATGACTGCCTGTATGCCACCGAACAAGAAACAAAGGGCAGGATAGACCTCTCAGATACTCCTTTGGAGAATGCGGAAGGGGAGCTGTTTTGTGATGGCTCCTGCTTCAAACTTCCGAATGGCACATCTACAGCTGCTTATGCAGTTACTACTTTGAACAAGATTGTTGAAACTAAAAGGATTCTGCATAACTCCGCGCAGGCCGCGGAGATTATAGCGTTGACCCGCGCTTGTGAGCTCTCCCAAGGGCATAGAGTCAATATTTATATGGATAGCCAGTACGCCTTTGGGGTGGCTCACAACTTCGGAAAACTGTGGTCGGAAAGAGGGTTTCTGACCTCACATGGGACCAAGATTCAGCATGGTCCCTTAATAGTACAACTACTTTCAGCGCTCTCACTCCCTGAACAATTAGCGATCGTGAAATGTGCAGCACATTGCAAGGTCATAGACAATGTGGGCAGAGGAAATGCTTTTGCAGATTTGATAGCTAGACAAACAGCCACAGACCTTAGCACAGACATGTACACCTCGAGGGAAGTGAGAGATGTTTGTATAATAGATGAAGGCATTGGGTCTGTGCGAGATATGCAGACTGATGCTTCAGTTGAAGAGTCTAGGAAGTGGGCTGAAGGCATGGGAAAATTGGATGATGAAGGGTGTTGGGTGGACGCATCCGACGGGAAATGGTTGCTTCCTGATTCTTATGTGTTAGCAATGGTTACAATGGCACACGGTCCAACGCATGTGTGTGCCCAGCAAATTACGAAGATATTACAGCAGGTTTGGGTGAATGATAAAATTTTGGAAACTGCAAAGAGACATGTTCAGAATTGCATGATTTGCCTGCAGCACAATGTGGGTAAAGGGACAGTGACTCCAAGGGGAAGTTTCGGGCCCCCTCTGTCCCCTTTGAAACCATTCACCTTGATTTTATTGAAATGGAGCGATGTAATAACTTGAAATATGTTCTTGTCATCATTTGTGCTTTTAGCAAATGGGTCGAGGCTTTCCCTGTCAAAGATGCTACCGCCATGACCACCGCAAAGATCCTGGTGAAAGAGTACTTCCCTCGATTTGGGCTCCCGTGGATAATTTGGTCGGACAACGGCCCCCATTTCATCGCAGCCGTAATGTTGCAAATATGTGTTGCCCTAGGGATTGAGAAACGTTTTCATTCAGCTAGGCACCCTCAAAGTGCGGGGTTGGTAGAGAGACACAACGGTATTTTGAAAAACAAACTTGCAAAAACTTGTGCCGTCACTAAGCTAAAATGGCCCGACGCTTTACCTATTGTGTTGTTAGCTATGCGCACCACACCCCAGACTAGAACTGGGCTCTCTCCGTTCGAGGTGGTAATGGGAAGGCCTGCTAATATCTGTGGTCTCCCTAAACCTAAAGCCCTGAGGGATGTGGATAATGTATTGCTCATAGATTACTGTAATCAATTGACTAAAAATCTGTATTTCATTTACCACCAGGTGAATGCTGCCTTACCTGTACGGTTTACGGGCCCAGGACACGATATACTGCCCGGTAGCTGGATCCTGGTAAAGGCCTACGAGAGGTCTTCCTGTCTTGCGTCTCGCTGGCGCGGACCCTACCAGGTATTATTGGTCACCAGGACGGCAGTACGGGTGGCAGGAAAGAAGAACTGGATACATGCAACGCATGTTAAGAAGATCCCTCACCCGACGCCACACGCTACAGAAGAAACAGAACCCCTCGCTGGTGCTACAATCTCTGATCTCGGAGTAGCAGGCAGCGTTGTGAGTGCGTCGGAGAAGTTCTCTGAGCCTGAGGAGCTCGGGGAGCCGTCCATTTTGTCTCCGCACTCTCTTGATCAATCGCTTCCTGAAAATCTTGTTTCGAGCTCTGCGACTTCCGTCGCCACCGACACGACGCTCCCCTCAGGGAGCGACGATACTTTGCTTTTGGATTCAACAAACTTGGGTACCATCAGGTACAACCTTCGACCACGGAAATAGAATTACTGCACGAGTGTCGTGCATCTGGAAGGAAAAGAGTGATTGAAGTACTGTTGTCTTTCTTTTTTCGAACAAAGAAAAGGAGGGTTCTGTTGGCTAGGGTTGGGAAGGACTAAGAAATCGCGCGGCCGAAGTGCCGCCAGCAACAAACATTGGGGCCGTCGATCGGGATGACCATGATACCTGCCGCCTTCACCGCTGCTCCCCGTATTGAATTATTAGATAAGGAGGTGACCAAATCGAACAATGAACAATGTGCCTGGGCCCCGAAAACGTACTGTTGTGTTCTCGTTCTGATTATTGTTATTTTTGCAACTGCTGACGTGGGACTTTGGTATTTTGAAGAAATTTATCCTTTGAAGCCTCTGTTACCGACCAAAATCGTACCAACTGTTTTGACTCCCTCTGTACACCTTCACACTCTGTCCCCTAGGGACTCTCGGCATAGACAGAAATATCATAATAACACTTTGATGATAGTGATGAATGCTACGCATGCTATTTTTAATAAGAGTAATTGTTGGATCTGCACTCACTTACCACAACATGGGAACAAGGGACTGGGATGGTATATACATCCCTTACCTTTAACAACTTCTTGCTATGCCTCTCTTAGAGCACTCTTCTTTGGCCGATGGAATGATAGCATCTCAGGGAACTTCGATGGGACTAATTTGAATGAATTTGAAAAACGTGAATTGACTCCCCTGGGATGCTCGCTTTTCGCAAATAGAAGTAAACCTAACGTCGCTTCTATTAGGCCGTCTGATAAACTATCTTTTCCTTTCCAAAATCTAGTTTCTTTTAAGATGGCTCCGATAGGCAATAAGGATGTCATGCCTCCTTCTTATTCTGTGAATCATAGTCCTGATTCAGTTCCTTTCTGTGTACAAAGAAATGGCACTAGGCCAATGGGAGACTTCGAGCCTTGTGTAAATACTGTAAACTTGACTGGGGAAAATAGGCCTTTGTATGTAGGGGGACCCGTTTATTTTGTTTGTGGTAGGTTGCCCAAGGATTGGCAGGGGACTTGTTATTTAGGGATATTGTTACCAGGTGTATTTATAGCCAGTACCTTAGAGGTATCTAAGGCTCGCCCGCGACGGGATAGTAATGGAGACACCCCTGGACAAGTGTTCGGGGATATAGCCAAATCAGTAGTGCCCTTTTGGGGACAAATAGCAAATTCAGAAAACATTAGGGGATTAGCGAGGGTGTTGGAGAAAACGATCAACCGGACCACGGACATACTTTACAATATGACCTTAGAGCAAAAGGCGATAAGATTGGTAGCACTTCAAAATCGAATGGTATTAGATGTCATTTTAGCCGAACGAGGTGGAGTATGTAAATTAGTGGGGTCCGCTTGTTGTGTTTTCGTACCAGATTCTTCGCCAACAATTTTTAAAGCAATTCAGAATTTACACACTCTCAGTTCTGAAGTCCATATCCCTGTAGGAGACTGGAACCTTAGTACTTGGTTTTGGGATTCTTTACGATCTTGGGGGTGGAAGGTGCTTTCTGTCATTTTAGGTATTTTAGGGATTCTGTTGTTTCTTTGCTGTTGTTTTCAATGCCTCCCGAGTATATGTGGAATGATGGGGGGATGTTGTGCTCAGGTAATGAGCGCAATAGGGCATAAGATATACACCCCGAAGACAGCATCTAAAGAGTTCATGTTGCAAGAAGTTCTTATGAACAACTTTATGGCTATTGACATTTCGGACAATGATGCGGAACCTATGGATGATAATGCCTTCAGTTATTTTCGAAAGTATTAGGAAATGATGTATTAGCACTTGGCATAGGCCAAAACGAGGGTCTGTGGAAATCGATATAATATTGTGACCCCAATCGCATTGTTTAAATGTATGTTGGCCTACGCCAAGCTGTCTAAAGAATACCATGTACATAGGTTCCGCGGCAAGGTCTTGACCTTAATGTATTGTGTAGGCCGCCATCTTGGATCTAGCCGCCATTTTAGGTACTCTTGCAGTGTGGAAGTCACCCTGAATCACAAAATGGAGGCCGAATGACATTTTGAGTAAGAATCCGGCCATGGTGACCTCCGCACACGTGAATAAATAATATGTCCGCAGGCCACTTGTTAGGGTCACGAACTAAGACCTTGTCCTCTCTTTAACCTGTGTGTAAATATGTAACTGTATCAGCGGAACTGATCAAATTATGTAAATTGTGTGTTCGACCTGGCTACGAACCCTAGCCACGGTTCCAAGAATGGTTAACTTGCGAGAGGGCTGGCCAATGCAGGACAAAACGTATAAAAACCCAAGCATCCCGATGATCGGTCTCTCCCACTTTCAGTGCGAACCTTACGTTGAAGGTTCGCGTGTTAGTCAGAGGGCCGAATAGCTATCCGTATGTCAATTGACTTTGGTAACTTTGTAACTTTGAAATAAAGCGCTTTGTATGTCCTTTGTAACCTGTGTTGGTGTGTTTCCTTTTGGGCTTCCCGGCCTCATATCAATTTCTCTGTTTCCACAGTCTTCTCTGTAAGCATCGCTGTCATGACAGTCCCATTCATATGTGAAAATAAAAATAATTCCCCATCATATTTGGGAATTCCTAAAACTGGAGCTGTACAAATTGTTTTCTTCAATTCTTCAAACCCTTCCTCCATTTCCTCAATCCATTCTATTATTTCCTTATTCACTTGTGCTTTCTTCAGAGCCTGCAAAAGGGATCTTGTGTATGAACTATAATCAAATACCCATGCTCTAACATAGTTGCATAATCCCAAAAACTGTTGCATTTGTTTTATCGTGTGCAGTTTTACTGTTTTCATAATTGCCTCAGCCCTTTCAGGTGTGACTCTCTTCATCTCATGTGAGATTAACTGACCTATGTACAACACCTCTTCTTAACTATATTGCAGCTTCTCCTTTTCCACTTTATAGCCCTTGTCTGCTAGAATAGTCATTAACTGAATCGCATCTTGCCTGCACTCATCTTTTGTTGTGCTACGAACCAAAATGTCATCTACGTACTGCAGCACAGCACTTTTCAAATCAATAATGCCTAAGTCCACCTAAAGGACCCTATTAAAGATCGATGAAGACTCACAGTACCCTTGAGGCAAACGAGTGCTCTTCAGCTTAATTTGATGAAACGTAAATGAAGTAAGATCTTGGGAGTCCTTATGCAACAGAATTGAGAAAAATGCATTTTCAAGTCATTCACCATGAAATATCATGCCTCAATGGGGATACTACATAGTATTGTCACCGGATTCGGAACTAAAGGAAACTCTAACTCTACAATCTGGTTAATTGGTCCCATATCCTGAATTAGTCAACACGACCCTCCTTTTGATTTTTTCACAGGGTACACCGCTATATTACAAGGTGACTCTGATGTCACTAAAATACCTTGTTCCATCAGGGCTGATATAGTCTTAAAAATACCCTCATCCGCCTCTCGATACATTGGGTACTGTCTTGCTTGAGGTAACATTTCTAGTGGCTTCAACTTAATATTAAACTTCCCTACCCCCTTCAATATGCCTATGTCATAGGGGCCTGTAGTCCAGAAAGAGTTTGCCACTTTTTCCAAATCTACATGAAAAAATGCTGGATTCAGCCGCACTATCACCATTTGCTGTGGGATTTCTCTTTTCTCTATTCTGATCTAATATGTAATACTCATCTTGAATATCACTTCATCATCTGCTGGATCATCTCTAAACATATCCTCGTCAGTGATGTCAATTTATACCCTTCCCCAATGGCAATCACTGTTCTCCATGGCCTACCCTTGTCATTGGTTCCTTCGAGCATGGCCAATTCCCCTATCACTATGACTGCATTTAACTCTAGGGGAATAGTCTGTTCCCCCTCTTCATCCATAGGTATCAGTGGCCTAAATAAAAACTCATGAGGTATTCTCCTAATCTTTCCCACTAAACCGGGTAGCCATGCGTACCCCATAAAGCAAAACTTCTATCTCTAATGGCATTCCTCGCAGAGACATTTGCCCTGTACACAACAATATACATTCGCCCACATTCATATAATGTATCCTTGGAGTAGAACATACTATGTCTTCATCAGTAAAAGAAAATGTCATATTAAGCTTTGTAATTAAATCTCGTCCTAGAATGTTAACTGGTGTCTGCCTTGAATACAATAATCGAACAGACATGGAGACTGGTAATTCATCAATAAAAGGAACTCTACTTGTAGCACCAGAGAAACCGTGCGCACTCATGATGTTTTCCCACATTGGATATTTTCCCTCTCGTATAGATGATCAAGTAGCCCCAGTGTCTACTAAAAAAGAAAAAGATGTGCCTCCTATCATCACATCAACCTTTGGTTCCTCTTGACGGTCCGTATCACCAATAGTACTGAGCACATCAAGTCATCCAGTGAGCTCTCCTATTTTGGGTACATACTTATCCCTGTACCTGTGAAAGGACTTCCTCTCACCACAGTGACACCCCCTACTCTAGGTGTCAATAACTGTTGCGTGTTCTATTCTGCTGCATCTGCATGGGTGCGTGCTGTGACTGCCCTTGTAGCGGATTCAATGGTGCTTGCTATGGTTGCAATGTCTGTTCTATTTGCGGCCCTTGTGCTTGATACACTGGGCCTCATTCCGAGTTTGGAGGTAATCATGGCGCTAATAGCGCCATGATTACCTCCAAACTCGTTCCGACTCCACCCTGGTGAATGGAGCAATTACCGGTCCATTCCAAGGTTGGCGGGACCCGGTAATTCCTCATTCACCGGGGCCCTTCCCCATTTGAGCCCCCATAGGGCTCAATGGGAATGGAGAAGGTGCTAATAACGGTACCACAAATTGCAGTACCGTTATTAGCTCCAAAGTCCCTTTGCGGGTCCCGTCCTTAACGCCTGGAAAAACCAGGTGTTAAGGGAGGACCCGATGAGGGAACTTGTAGTACGGCAGTAAGGGATTACCAGCACCAGTGCCCTTACCAGTGCCGGTAATCCCTTACCGCCCACCTCGTAATGAGGCCCACTGTCTAATATTGGGCAGACCCTTCCGTAACTTGTGAGCTATATGCTGGAGAATGAGCTGTCCCCCCTCTTGAGAATTGCCCGATCTGTACATACCCATGGCTTCCACCTTTGCGTGCAGTATGCCCAGTCATTCTGCATGTCCAACATATAGGAGGAGCACTTCTGACTAGCCCTCCTTAGTTCAATCCCCCTTGCACATTCTGATTATCATTCTGCATATTTTGAAAACCACCTTGATTATTCTGAAAACCACCCCTTCCTAAGTAGCCTATTCCTCTGCCACTCAGCATAAACCCATTCCCTCCATGATCCATTTGGCGTTGATTATTTGCCTACGATGCACACACTGCTTGCTGCATTCCCAGTCCTTCTCTGCCCCTGTCAGTACTGCCCCTTCTATGGCATATTTTGACGATTTCTTCTGACCTACCTTGGCTTCCTCAAGTTTTCTAGCATCTTTCTTCTTATTATTTTTCTCTTCTAACAGACGGCAGTGATGCGCTATAGTCAACTGTATTTCTGCCCATGGCTTCGCTTCCATTCTCACTCATTTCTTGAGCTGTCTCTGTACCTGTTCTGGCAATCCCTGACATAAAATGTGGTAAAATACTGCCACTGATATTCCACATGGCTCCCACATTTCAAGAGTTGAGCATTCCTGAATACTTTGAATATAAGCAAGCGGATCTTCGTCATCTTTCATCTTGCATGCCATAAATGCACCCATATCTGACATATCAGGATACTGTTTTCTGAGTGCCCTCCAGACATCTGCTCTATAATTATTAAATGGCGCTCCATCATGCGCTGTGTTTTGCGCCATGACACTTGAGTAGCCTGCACTCGTCCAAATGTCATCAGTCCTTTCCCCGAGAATGGCTGCTAGGAGACCCAAAATGTCCCCTATCGCCAGCGTATTTCCTCCTGTCAACTTTTCTAGCTCATCCATTTCCCTGTACCCGCCGTTAAACTGGGAAGTTTACAATTATCCTTATCCATTTGTGGGCAGGGAATATACTGTGGTCTGGCCCCTCGTTTCTTCAATAAAGGTTACTGCGTGAAACGAAATATGCAATCGGCTCCCATCGTCTTCCGATCCATAGTGGGGAAAATGGTTCCTGATCATCTTCTGCCTGGCAATGACCTCAGCCTGCTCACATATGGTAGTGACTCTCCCTTCTCACTATGTGATCGTCCTTTAGGTCACTTCGGATATGCCATAGTATCTGGAGTCATATCCTTAGGCTGCTCTAGATCAGACCATCTCACTTCCTTGTCTGTCACATAAGTGGCATCAGCTAAGTGTTCTTGCATGTCTTCATCCTTTTTCAGTGCTAAGGGAGGGCCAATCGAGGGACAAAATGGTTGCCACACTGCACTCCTAGGTTTCTGTACAGACTTTGCAGTAACAACTGTGACACACGCACTGCACACTTGGCTCAAAGCATACAAGAACTGCTGCAGGATCATCTGTGGAGCACTCTCGGGTTCTTTCCTCATAACGCCATCAGCCTTATCCAACATGCCTCCTATCTGCAGACCCAGGGACTTTCATAGCTGCTGTTCGAGGTGCTGAGTTTCTGTAGACATCAATGCCACATCTTAGAGGCAGCAAGGCTACATGCACCAGCAGGCTAACAGGAGAAAGGAGCACAGGTCAGCCATTCATTGCCATGTTTCACTGCTGTCAGTCATTAATTTCTCTCCTTTGTTTATTGAATTTGGAGTCAACAACCACTCTGCAAAGTCCTAAAAAGTCATAAAATGGGTTGATCCAAACGGTTACTCTCAGCAGTGTAGTGAATATTGATAGAGGCTGGCTGATGATGCAGTGGTGACCGTGGGGCCTGGATGCCACTACCTGCCTCATGATGTGGGTGCTATAGGATTACCCAAGCCTGCCAGTCCATCACCAGCCTCAGCAGTTTGAACCCAGATCCAAGAACCCATAAAAAACATAATCCGAATAGATTCAGAACCTCTCCGGAATTCCAAAAGCCAAGGTTGATAGGATAGTCTCAAACAAGGGGACCTGCAAAGTGTATACTAAAGAGGGGGCTGAAGGGAAGACATGTTGGATGGAACCCGTGCCCAAGGTAATCTGTAGAGTCCCTAAGCAAACTCCCTAGGTATATTGGAGAGGTAGGTTGGAAACATATCCTTTTGAGTCAGCAAGGGAAAGTGACACTGAGTGACCTAAGTGACTCTACATCCACAAGGAGCCTCTACCTATTCATGTGAACTCCCCTGTTCTTAGCAAAGAGGTTACAGTGGCCCAAGCTAAAAGATGGTGATTATTCTTTAAAGATAAACCCTGCTCAGATGTCAGAAGAAAATGTTTGTTCTAATCCCTAAACAAAGAGGACTGTCTTTGGCACAAAATGGAATTCTTTTGAAAGGCAAGGCAGTGCTACAGCTACATCTGTGCAAGGGACTACCCAGCATGCAGAATGCTGTAGACTTGTAGAGAATCTATGATGTTCCCCCAGAGGCCGGTTTACTCGATACCCGGTTTGCCGAGTCTGATTTTGGTGCTGCAGGAAAACATAATTTTCCTTACATGCTTCCTTCCTATCTTCCTCCTATTCGGGGGACACCTCTGCAACTGCCATAATCTCCTCTGCCCTCCTATCCCTACTACTATTACTGTGTTTTGAGGAGGCCACCCCTGAAGGCACCGGCCCACTCTCTATCCCCTTCCGTTCTACCTCCTCTGAACACCCTCCTTCTCCCTATCACCCTCGCACATACAAGCACACATACATCCATACACTAACACATACACACAGGCAGACACACTAACACATACACACAGGCAGACATACAATTAACCCCAGTCCTGCCCTTTACCTTGCACGTCCATCTTCCTCCACTTCCATGTATGCATAGTAATCACATAAAATGCTTCTGAACAGGACGCAAGCAAATCAGATGCCCTGAACTTTGCAGCTGTTGTTGAATGGTTAGTTTGCTGCAAACTAATCGGCTAGTACCCTTGTATACATGGCTTGAGTGGAGACATGTCACTAATCCTGATTTTCAGCATCACTGCCTACGAGCCTGGAGCACAAGGGTTTGTAGAAGGTAGAATAGCGTGAAGAAGGGAAACCTCAACCACCATCTTAAATCAGAAGCGCAAGCCTAAACAAAGCAGTCACTGATGTAGCACAGAAGACCCATAGCCAGTGCTCCCCCTGCCCACCATTTGAAACTCTGGGTTACAGACCAAATTGCAGAACACACAGAAATAGGAGACAGATGGATATAAGGATAGTGCATAATGGTGCAGTTAGGTGGCAAGAAGGGGTTAGAAGAGAGTGAGAAGGAGGTGATGAATAGTTAAAATTTGCTGACAGTGTGAGCAAAGCTGAGAGGAGGGGGTGAGAATAAATAAGGATGAGGGAAAAGAGTGTGAAAGTAGCTAAGACTAAGAGAACAAATAGAGAGAAGGAGGTGAAGAAGTGTGAAAGGATATACAAGGAGGAGGTAGTGAGAACATCTATGGAGACAGAGGTAGAGGAGGTAGGAGGAACTTATACGGAAGAAGTGTGGAGAACAACTAAAATTCAGCAGGTGGAGGGGAATACAAAAAACAGTAAAGTAGGTGGTGGCAAGACCTTCACAGAGGAACAGAGATGGAGGCCTGATGGTGATACACATAATGCAGGGAGCAGAGGAGAAATGAAAAGGTGTACATTTCAAGATGGAAGCAGAGAAACGCAAAGTGAGATATCAAGAAGGATTGAAACAGCTGAGGAGGGAGAGCAGCAAAATGTTCCCACTACAAAGGCCAATAAGCAAAGTGGACCGTTGAAACCCAAGTGTTTGGAGAGACTTTAGGAGGGTCTGTAACCAGCACGAACAGGGATAAGCTTCAAAATCCCAGGGTCCTCTGCAATCTTTTCTAGCATCTTCAAGAGTCTGACAGCTGGCCCACATTCAGACAGCGTAGAAGAGCCTGAGGGGTGGTGCCATTTCCACACCAAGAAATGAACAACACCCTGGCCACTTCTATGAAAGCTAAGCATCCAACAGCAAGAGCCAAGAAAGAGCTAGAACCCCCAAATGACTTTGTGACTTTCTATAACATTGTGGGAACTAAGGGACTTAGGAAGGGCTGGTGTGACATGGTGCTCAAGAAAGCCTTATTTGTTTGTATTCTTTGATTTTTTTACCACATCATTAATCAGTCCAGACTAATGCCATATCAGTTTTTTTATTTATTTTTAATCAAGACTCTTGAACATGTCGACCTTGGCCTCAAGTTGTCTGTTGATCCTTTCGGCCATGATATATGGTGCCAGATATGGAATCTCATACCTTGACCAAGTAAGGATGATGTATTCTTCCCATCCTGAGGATGAGGAACAGAAAGGTTATGCAGGGGTCCAGTACAGGTCTTGGGAGTTACAGACGAGCTTGGCTATGTTTACTTTCTTCCATGGTACGGGAGCGTTGTGTTCAGATCAGATTCTAAAGAATCCTAGGAGCCTTCATTAAATTCGTCTGTTGATCCCTTGGTGGGATATGTCTTAATCCCAAAACTCTACTCTTCTACACTTCCCTGAAAAAGCCTTTACTAAAAGGCAGAATTGGTCTTGGTAACCATGTCTACAGCTATAAATCATTACCATTGTCTACAGGAATGGCCCAATTCTTGGATTAAGGATAGATATTTAATTTGTGTCAACTTGCGACTCACAAATTCTACAGTTTCTGTTTTTGCAAATGTTCTCTTTTTTTGGTTTTGGCTTAGTGGAGTGTAGTTTGGCGCTGCCAGTGGTCCCAGGATAGTGGGGCAAAGGGATTTCCCCAGAAAATGTGGGTTCGTTACTGTAGGAGTGGGAGTTGCAGTGTATGGCACTGGCTCTGCCGAAAGCAGAAACCTCTATATCATTTATGTATCATTTTCTCTAACGTTCCCATTCCAATTTATTTCTGTACCCCCCATACTTTATTTAAGGATTCTGAGTCAATTTAGGAGTTTTACTTGGGATTCTCAAAACACACCACTGCCATGAAATGGCTGATATTGAGAATGTCTGCTCACCCTTACCTGAGAGCAAATTGTATGGTTGAATTCCTTTGCCAATTGCTAAATTGTGATTAACTATTTGACCTCTCGTTTTTGTTTAAATTATTTAAATAAATATGTACAAAAAGGTATAGTTAAAAGTTGTGCAGGCCCAATTTAGGATTTCAGCCGATATTTATTGGCATGATGGCGTAGTTACAATTATCATATTTACTCTATTGTGATGTAACTGTAAACTTGTGGAAATAGTTGAGTGTGGAGTGCTTTCTGCTTGCGCAAAGGAAGGATTTTGTAAGATGGAGCAAATGCTTTCAAAGGAATCAATATGGGTGATAAGCGATTTAGAGGAAGATTTCAAGCCAATTATGCTTTTTCCAATATTTTCAGGTTTGCGAATTCCTGTGACATAAGATGAAGCATACAAGCTGGCTAGAGAAAGGATAGTCATAAGCAAGGGTTATCCTTAAATTATTTCCATCAATTATAGATTGATTTTATATCATTGTTAAATGGTGATCTTGGTAAGTGTGCCGAATGCTCGTCTGGGCAAATGGCGATATTGATCGAGAGTGAAGGTTCACACTATCTATATATATAATCCATTCTTCAAAAGGGTATTTGGCCCATATCACATACCACAGAAACTATATGATTGGAAATTAAGAGATGGCCGTAAATGCTTGAGGTGTAACAGGTTAGATGATACTAGTGTACATGTATTTGATGCTTGCCTGGACATAGTACCATTGCGGATTGAAGTTTTTGATGCTATGGCTCAGATTATTTGAGGGCATCTCGAACAAGATGTTATCTCCATTACAATAGGGAAATTTGAGTATAATGATAGGTTGAGTGATTGACTCAAGTACTTTTGTTTGGAACCTCATTTGTGCATATGCTCATAGATGATGATATGAGACCAACCTCTGCAAATGCAGGAATGGTTTATAGAGCTACTGGACTGTTTCCACATCTAATCCAATATGCATACTTGCCAGGGCATAATGGTTCTATATAACAAAAATGTGGTCTTCTTTGCCTGCACATCTATCCATTTTATGAAAGAAAATGAGTTTCTGATTATTTGATTGACTAGGGATCTTTAACACCCTGACTCATGTCCGATTTATTACTCTATATTGTAATATTTAATTTGGTAAATAAATAAATTAATACGCTTAATGGGAAAACAGATGGTAGTGCAAACAAGTACCTCCCAATGCTACTCGAAACCAGAATGAGTATTAACGGTGATAGAAATCTCAGCATTAAAGCAACAACAATTCTGATTAGCCTTCATTTGTGGTGGGTAAGGATGTGCAACCAAAACATTTCATCAACATCATATCCATATAGTTTGTTAACCCAATAGCAATATGTTGCTGGCATTTATCTTTCTGTGGTATGGAGAAGCAAAACGAAAGAGGTGATGGCTGGAACGTTTAGAATAAATCTTAACCTCTGGCATTGCTCTGGGCAACCCTCCAGACCATCGTTCTTCGCCTGCCAAGCCATTACAAAAGGGAAAAGACCATAAGCAAATCAGTCTTGGTCCCACCTCCAAAGGGTAGTCCAGCCCGAACTGCTAGGTCACATCCCTTCTGCCCGAGACCACAAGCATCCCCAGACATGTTTCTGCCTTGTTGGGCATCATCAGTGAGGAGTAGCTTGGGTCTCTAGGCCCAGCAGGCATGGGACCCACGTATGGGCATACCTGTCCCTCTCGGGGTGACAAAAGCAAAACAAAAGAGGTGATGGCTGGAAGGTTTAGAATAAATCTTAACCTCTGGCATTGCTCTGGGCAACCCTCCAGACCATCGTTCTTTGCCTGCCAAGCCATTACAAAAGCCGAAAGACCATATGAAAATCAGGCTTGGTCCCACCCCCAAAGGGGTAGTCCAGCACGAAGTGCTAGGTCACATCCCTTCTGCCCAAGACCACAAGCATCCCCAGACACGTTTCTGCCTTGTTGGGAACCATCAGTGAGGAGTAGCTTGGGTCTCTAGGCCCAGCAGGCACGGGACCCACGTATGGGAATACCCGTCCCACTCGGGGTGACAAAAGCAAAACAAAAGAGGTGATGGCTGGAAGGTTTAGAATAAATCTTAACCTCTGGCATTGCTCTGGGCAACCCTCCAGACCATCGTTCTTTGCCTGCCAAGCCATTACAAAAGGGAAAAGACCATATGCAAATCAGGCTTGGTCCCACCCCCAAAGGGGTAGTCCAGCCCGAACTGCTAGGTCACATCCCTTCTGCCCGAGACCACAAGCATCCTCAGACATGTTTCTGCCAGTGGTGAAGATTCATTCTAAACCTTCCAGCCATCACCTCTTTGTTTTTGCTTTGTCACCCCGAGTGGGACGGGTATGCCCAGACGTGGGTCCCGTGCCTGCTGGGCCTAGAGACCCAAGCTACTCCTCACTGATGAGGCCCAAGAAGGCCGAAACATGTTTGGGGATGCTTGTGGTCTCGTGCAGAAGGGATGTGACCTAGTAGTTCGGGCTGGACTGCCCCCTCCCAGCCAATGAGGAGGCTCGGTGCAGGGGCATTACCATACGGTAATCTTGCTGCTCCGAGCCTTTTGACTGCTGCTGGTCACCATCTCCCCCCCCCCCCGGAAATGAGGTTGGTGCTACCCCACAACCCCCACACCCATTTCCCACAGATTTCACTCACTCCCTCTCCAGCCCCACTTACCTTCTCCTTTCTTGTCCTGCGCTGCGCCGGGAACAGTAGTGTTCCCGCTGTGTCCCAATATGTGACACACCGCCATGGAAAGGGAGAATGGACTGACTATGTAGTCCCTTCTCTGGATCCATGGCAACGATCTTTTTTTTCCAGTTGAGTAACGACTGCGTCCTTTCAGAACTTAAAAAACAAAACTATTAGTATCTGGTACATCATGCCGGATACTAATAGCAATATTACCCACACAGGGGGGACATTAACAGGCCTGCTAATGCCCCGTGCTAACACTAAAGCCCTCGTTTTGCACAGGCTTCTAACCGGCCTGAGACATTAGCCGGCCCAGTAATGCCACCCTGCTCCAGTAATACTGCTTAAATGTATAATTCTTCACATGCTTAGTGAATAAAATGCTAATGTTTGTGTATTCGCAACTAGTACGGGCAGCAGACTTCAACACTATACTTGACATTGATAAAGATAGGTCAAGCACCAAGCCTAGATCACTAACTGCTGTGGCGGGTGAGATGCATGCGGCTATGTCATTTTTTAATATCCAGGATGTATGGCACACACTTAATAGTGGCAATTCGGACTGCTCCTACGCCCTGGTACACAATATGTTCTCACGCATTGACTTAATATTGGCAAGCCCTGCATTGATACGGAGAACCGTATCATGGACATTCTTACCCAGAACTATGTCGGACAACTACCCTGTGTGCTGGACATTGCTGCTTGATGCTACATTACCTAGGAGACCCCTTTGGACCTGCAAGCTCTGCTTGATATAGCCTTTAAGGGTGGGATGCATTAAGCTCGTTCAACATTCTTCAGGGCTAATGTGGTTTCTACACCGCGCATGGCTTCACTATGGGAAGCTTTGAAGCTGTATGAGAGGGGGATATGAATGGGCACTGAATTGGGGGTATTACGGGCAGTGTGTTGCATAATGACAACCCTAGAGAAAGAAATAAAGGCCTTAGGTATCTAATACCTCAGATAGGACGCTCCTTTTACTGCTTAATGACAAGCTGAACCAATTTAGGCTGGTGGGGACTAGGGAAATCCGTTTTCTCAATTGTCTGGTGTTGGCCCATAACTATGGAGAAATAAATAGGCCAGGGCATGCACTGGCGTGGCTGGTGAGTGGAGAGAGGGGTGGCACAAACATAGCTGCACTCAAATGTGAGAGGGGTGCTGCGTACTTCTCCGGACAAAATCCTGTTGACTCGGGCCTACGTTCAGATTACCACCCAGAGAGGTTGGCTGAAGAAGCCCTGGAGGATTTACATTACCCAATCACAGTTGAAGAAATGATTCTCACCATTAGAGACCTCCCAACTGCAAGTCCCCTGGATCGGTTGGTTTGAGTGCCTAATTGTACAAGGAGTTTGCGCTTCAACTTGCGTCACAACCGAATAAAAATTCATCCCTTTGTGCCTCCTATAGGTCTATTTCACTTCTTTATCAGGGCACAAAGATATTTGCTCAATTGTTGACAACACGCCTCATTAAGCATGTCGCCCCTTATATACATTTGCATCAATCAGGCTTTCTTCCAGGTAGATCAGCAGCCCTAAACCTCAGTAGACTCTCTGCTACTCTTGTCTAGACTGATCCTCAGGTTCAAGCAGTAGCTGCCCTCCTCGATGCGGAGAAGGCATTTGACTCCCTGGCAATACCTGTTTTTAGTTCTGGATACAATGGGTCTATGGGGTTATTTTCTAAAGAGTGTCCGACTGCTATAAGCCAGACTGACAGCGAAAATTCTTGCGTTGGGTGCTACTAGAGAGTCCTTTAAACTCAGGAGAGGGACCGACACGGCTGACCGCTGTCGCTGCTCCTATTCGCCATAGCGATGGAGCCTTTGGTGATCAGGCTGATAAGACTTCATGTGGAAAGGCGGTTAGCAACTGGTGGCAGGAGAATAGTCGTCTCATTATATGCGGATGAAATTCTGTTATATATCAGGAACCTCAAACTTAACTTGATGCTGCTGAGCCATGAGGTGACTCAGTTAAGGTCATGCTCAGGGAAGAAAATAAATTGGACTAAGTCAATGCTATTTCCATGAAATAAGAATAAAGTCTGCCCACCGGACATCGAAGTCTATAAATGGGAAGAATCTGCGGTGATGGACTTTGGTGTAGAGATCAACCAAGATTGTACACGACTTCTGGCAGAAAACTACTGGTCCATATTAGCAGCATTACAACATAAGGTGGCACAGTGGAAGTTCTTGCCCCTTTCAGTCTGGGGCAGGGTTTCCGTCTCTAAAATGATTATCCTCTCCAAAATGCTTTACATATTCTAAAATACGCCGGGGGACCTTGGTAGGGAACTTTTCTAGCAAATCTGATCCCTACTTATTCAGTTGGCCTGGCACCCTAACAAATCCTGCATCCGGTGGGAAGTACTTACTAGGTAATTTGAACAAGGCAGCCTTTCTGCTCCTGATATGGAGTTGTACTACTTGGAAACTCAGGCTCACTTTTCGTCCAATTGGATCATCTCCGAGCAGAGTGTGCATCGGCATATCCCTATACATTGCAATCACTATTGATCTCTTCCACTAGGCATGATGACTACACACACGATCCAGTGAGCTGCACCATAGAGGCCTGTGCAAGAATTATCGGTCGTACGCGCACCACAAGTCCATATGTGCCAGAGGTTCGGCTTTGGGGGATTCCGAGTCAGGAACCCATGTGTGACAATTGGCTAGCAGGTACCTGGACTAGGCTGGAAATGACACGTCTGGGAGACATTTACCCTGAGGGACGGTTTGTCTCGCAGCAACAATTTACTGATAGAGTGGATAGGGGGCTTGGTCCCATTTTCCAGTATCATCGAATGAGAGAGGCCTTTCGCAAATGGGACCCTGGTTTCCCTGCTGAGCCAGAGCCATCCCCTCTCTTGAAGTATATAGGGCTGTCAGCTGGGTGCAGACATATAGTCTATGCTCTATAAACTGCCGCAGTGTCAGCTGACGTGGTTCCATATGAGTTCTAAACTCAGATGGGAGTGAGATCTACAGGTCCCATTGGATGATAAGCTGTGGAGATGAATGTGTACATATCCCCGTAAAGTAGCTACACATGCTAGCTAGCTTGTACATTATAAGATATTGCCCCGGGCCTATCTGACCCCTGCAAGACAAGCCACATTTGACCCTCAGCATGAGAATACCTGTATGAAATGGTGAGGGGTGTGGGGGTGGTATTTTTCCACCTGATATGGTCTTGCCCATTGATACAGCTTTACTGGGAGGGTGTTCTGGAAGTGGCCAGCAGAGTGGTGGGGATTGGGAAAGCTGTTCCTCCTCCACCCATGGTGTGTCTTTTCGGGGGAGGAATTGCAATTTGTCTAAATCATCCAGGAAGATTCTGGCAATGCGCATTATGGCCAAGCGACGCATTCTGTTGTCATGGTCACATCGTGCCTCTCCAACAGTGGACAAATGTCTGAAGGACTTGGCTTGGAACACGGATATGGAGATAAATGACTGGAACCAGACGCCCCCAGTATCACGACCAACAGACATATGGTCTGAATTCAGGGCGTGGCTTGCAACTTTATTAGTGGCTGCCCAGGGTAACAGGACTGATGACGAGCCGAATGTCACTGCTCCTGCCGCAGACTTGTCTTGACATATTCTAAACTAAATGTGCAGTGCCCACGTCATTGTTGTGGTTGCTGCCTAATGACAGAACTGTATTTTTCTCTCAGAGTTCGCTAACTATGTCTCACTAAATTTCATTTGCATTTGTTTTTGCTTTCTGTGCTATGACTTAAAAAATGTGAATCTCAAAAAATAAAAGTTTGCACTTATGTACAAACAGATCCCCTCTGTGCAATTTATGCCACTTGCTACACAAGGTGCAAAAAGAAGGTATGAAAGGCAGGCATAATTGCCTTTCCGCCTTCTGTTCGCACTTTGTTTTGCACCTGCCATTTTTGCCTTGCAGGGAGCATTGCATTTACAATTGATTCTTATTGCATCTGTCAGCTTTTTCCTGGTGTGAAAAGCAGGAGGATTCCATAGGAATCAATTTGTTTTACGCCAGCATGAAAATACCATACTGCCGTAAAAAAGAAAAGAAAACTACAGTGATTTTTTAAGGGGAAAGGGAGACAATAGGTAGAACGGCAGAGTTCAAGTTTATAATAAATGTAGCAAGTAGCTACACGGTGGTGCAGAATTGCTTGTTTGTTGTGATCTGTACACAATAGGACTAGTTTGTTTGCATGCGCATATGTTCTCAATTAAATGTGTTAACCTAAAAAAGGGAGGCGAAAACGGTACTCCCATTCATGCCCCCCTCAACCTCCAAAAATTACTAACATGCCCCACAGTGTTAAAAAGGTGTTAAGACAGGCATAACACCTTTACACGTATCTTTAGCAACTTGTTTACACTCCAGGGAAGTTTGAAATTGAGCCCCAATCTATATCCTTATTGCAATTAGCACCCCAAACATTTGGCCAGGCTGCTAATAAAGCTAAAGGCCAGTCGGTGGCCAATAGTGACTTGTAAAAATGCCACAACCTCTGGAAAATGCTGCAGCAAATTGCCTTCAGCTGCCATGCCATTACCACCTGGCACATCCTTTAGACCTGGGACCCGATTCATGGAATTATTGGTGCAAAAAAATGATTGGGACTTTGAAAATCCAAACTGCGTGCGAAATTCCGTTTGTCGATTAATGGAATCGACTGCACAGCATTTTTTCGTACTTTGCATGGACTTCGTGCAGAGTTGGCACATTGCTACAAGAGTCTGAGTGCCATACGCGAGACAGCACGCAGAGTGTGGGCATGGCTTGCGCAGCGCGCAGGTTAGGAGGCGCAACACAGAAAATGGGGAAGAACAAGGCAAAAAGTGACCGTTACGAGGGACGGCCGCAGGCAATCCATCTCACAGCCACTATTTTGTTGGCACAATAAGTATTCATGGATCTGAGCACGCAACCTCTCAGCGGGGAAACGGCCATATAAAGCCCTCATATTATCTGCCGTCCGAAGGCAGGCATACAGACACTTGCTCATAGGATTCACTGCGCAGGATTAAGATCGGGTGGTGGATTTAGGGGTGCATGTACGCAGCCATGGCTCCAATCTGATTTAGGGGTGCACGTACACAGACTCGAGGGGTGCAGGAACGGTTTACGGGGGTACACATGCAGATTTATTGAGTTTTACCCGAGTTACGATATATCGTACGCATGTTGTTGTGGTGCTGGCAACAGTACAGGGGACCCAGCGCAGGGTCCCTGAGATGCAGGCCTGCTTGCAGGGAACCCCACGCACTGTTTGAAGGGTGTGTGTATTCATGCTCGACAGAGCATGCAAATGTAGCTGTTCTGGCTGTTTTTGCTTTGCGTGGGGGTGTGTCGGGGACTTTCTGGAAGCGACTTGCATATACGGTTACTTTGCGCAGACAATTCCATGAATACCCAGAGCGCGCATTTTTTATTCTGCACGCAGGCTTGCGCAGTGTCATTCCCACTGTGTGGCCTTTGCGGGATATATGCACACTTTTCCTTGTTTCGGGCCCTGGTCTTTATCACTAAATGAATGCAAGCTTCACAGTCCGTTGATGATACAACACTCAGGTTCCAAAATGCTGCTCCATGCTACTAAAATAAATTCTCATCTGTTTCGAAACAACGTAGCATATCTTTTCTCTAAATTTGCATTTCTCCTTACCTTTCTCTCACAGCAATGCTGTCGTTGTGGACGCTACACAGTTGGCTGCGCATCTGGCTCAGGTCTTTCGTAAGAACTGAGGAAAGGAGAGGGATGCCGTGGGGTGGTCATGGGCAACAGCACATATAAGGTACCCCGTTAGGTCCAGGAAGAGGATGAAAAAATATACTCACACAGTTTCTTTGAGTTCTATCAAACATGCAAAATAAGAAAAACACTGGCGCTCTCTGCAGAAGATGCTAAATTCTACCTCATTGATAAAAAAAAAGTTGGGACTGCTTAATGGTAGCAGTGGAAAAGCTCTGGATAGGGTTGTGCTGCTTCCACTTCTTCTCCCTCTGGAATAAAGTACAATGACAAATGGTAACCTTTGTGACATCTGAATAGTGACAATAAAATTAATCTTTCCGGTACCACATCATGAAATTGGCCTTCCAGACCTTAGGCACCCTCTTTCCTTGCACAAGTGGGGTCATCACATAGACAACTGCATCCTTCTACACAAATACAAAAAATCATTGTTCTCCCGCTTTACTCAGCCTGGCAGAAATGTTATTTGACCATTTACAAATGGCCTCCAAATGGTCTTCACTAAATCAATGAGCTGCGTATGGGTTTTTGGACATAGGACTATATGTGACTGCTGGAAAAAAACCAAGAGAAATATACTGAGGTGGTATTACACCGGCTGGCAGGCCAACCCTATCACTAACGGCTTGCTGGCCAAGTTGAAGACTGAGCATAACGAGTACTCTCGACGATGGCATTTTTGTTGCCGATTAATGTTTGCTATAATTGCATGTTGGGACACTTGGAGGTCATGATAATAAGAATTAGAGTGCCTTTTGTTCCTCCCACCCACCCTGTTTTTGTCGTCATTCAGATACCAATAACTGAGGGGATTCAGAGGTTTTCGAATGCCCCGCTTTGTGCTACATTTGGGAGGTTTCGTATTCGGGTGCTGTTTGGATATGGCGTATGGACATGATTCTGAGCACTAGAGAAGAGGAAGAGGGAGTCACTACTAGGACCTGTATGGGCTGGGACCTGTGGGGATTGGTTGTCCTGTAAAACCAGATATTATATGACTAGGCCTGGTAGGTTATCATTAGAAAGTCATTACTCATTTAGTGAATCATTAGAAATGCATTACTCATTTAGTGACTCATTAGTAATTCATTCAGTCTGAATAATGACATTAGTTATCCACTATCAACACTATATTCAGCCATTTGGTTTGCTAGAGAATGAGGCCTGTTACATTAAGTGCCTTGTAGAGACATGTAGAGAGAGACATATGTTATTATGTATTATGTATGCATTGTAGAGACACACATGAGTGTGCACTTAGAAATAATCATTGAGCCATAGTATAGCGCTTGGTTTGAGTGAATGTGTTAGGCACTATAGAGCATGTAGCTGGCTCCTAAGCCATTCTGAAGAGACACTGGAAGCTATTCATTCTGCAGACATTGTTTTGAGTTGCACTGTGAAAGATTGGAATGTGTAAACAGTTTCCTGGCAGACAGAGATAAGACAGTGGCTCTTGCCCGAGTAGACGGAGAAGGGAAGCTGGCTTTATCAGGCTCTGGGTTGCTTGCAGACAGAAAAGGTGGGGGCATGCAGGGAGTGAGTGCTTTGTACAGAGACAGATATGGAGAGAGGGATTTCAGTGAATGAAGAAATATGGGAGATGGGAGGTTGGTGTTTCGTAACACAGATAGCATGTACAAAATATGATGTAGAATGTCACGATGACAGAACACACTGGAATAGAACAGAACAAGACATGCATACACAGACTTTCAGGCGCTTGGCTAGAGAAATGCTGGTTTGACAGAAACAAGTGAATGCTTAATGTAACCATGGAGAAAGAGTATGTCATTTGACACTATAACTGGGAGCCTGAAATGAGCAGTAGGTGTGTATGCTGGAGTATGAGAGAGAGAGGTGTTTGGGAAGCAGAGGCGTGGAAGCTTTTGGGAAGCGTTTTGGATGCAGCTTGGAGGCGGTTTTGGCAGAGAAAGGCTTTTGGAGAATCGGATGGCTTTGGCTGACATGCAGCCTGGGAAAGCATTCTAGCAGGGAGCTTTGGCTGGATAACAGACCACTGAGAGGCCAAGGAGAGAGGCCCTGACTGGCTAGCTGCAATGGAGCTGGAGTGGAGAGAAATGGGACACATTCGAGATTGGGAAGCTTGCACATGCAGAGGGGAGTATTGCTGATTGATTGGCGATGAGGCCTAATTGATCTGAATAAGGCTCGTGCCAATGGGGAATTAGGACAGACATTCACACAGAGCTTTTGGTTTGATAGAAGGGGAAATCAGACAGGGATTGTCTTAGATAGAGTGTGAAGTGTGGTGTGGTATGGATTGGAGAGGAATGCTGAATGCTAACACTTGCCATATGTATTTTGCTATTAGCATTATAGATCCAGCAGGACCGGATACTTGATATTAGATTGCTTGCATTAGAGGCCTGTAAGGCTTACATTCATTGTAGTTTACACCCAAGCAAAATGGGTGCAAAAGTATGTTTTGCTAGAAGTGCTTATCATGCCTGGCTGTGTATGAATAAATCATTTGTGTCCATTGTTATCTTATTTCTCGTGTCATTTCTTAGTGTGAGGTTTGGTTTGTCGTGCATGTTGTATCTTGTGTCTATTCTTAGCATTAGAAGGTATGTTTGTGTGTCCATAGCATAGCAATTTGGCAGTAACACAGTGCACAATCACCCTGAGATATATTAGCAGGGGGTGCCAAAGTGGTACCCCCCCCCGAGGTAGTTTTGGAAACTAGCAAATGGTCGCCCATGTGGGGATAGGCCAAAGGTAGATTTGTTTTCAGTCTAACAGTTCTGGGGGTTATGACCCTGGCACATTAGGGGCACATAAAATATTTCCTGAGGTGCATTTTTTCTTTGCTGCTGGACGAGTAGATAAACAAGTTAATGAATAATATCTGCTTCCATGTCTTTAACAGAATTTAAACCCCCACTCATGACTTTCCTTTGGATTAGTCATTGTGGGTGCTGTTGGACGTGCAGACGGGGCATGGGACAATGGCGGCTGATGTGGGGTAATGTGCCGTGAATGTGGGTGGGGTATCAGGTAATAACACGAAAGTCTGCGGGGTAGCCCAGCAGTGTTAGAGTGCCATATATATATAGGTGTTAAAAAATGTTTTACATGTATTCTCCCAATCTTTGTTCTCATCAACATGTCTGAAATAGCTAATATCCAATAAACACTGCAAAGTTCAGGAAACACTTCCGGTCTCCCCCAGGAAATTAGTTATAGGAGCGGTTTGCGGTGATGCAGGGAGTTTGGGTGAATGTTCGTAGGGCTGTTGCTAATCAAGGCAGTTTTTATTTTGGATGTGGGAAGTTTCGTCGCAGTGGCCGTTTCACCTCATTTTTGTGGCATGTTATATGTGGGGCAAGCTTCCCATTCCCTCCTCTCATTCCTCCCCCCACAGACCACTACGCTAAAACTCAATTATAATTATGTTATAATTGTTTTTTTTATAACGTGCTTAATACCGAAGAGGATTCTAAGCGTGGACCCGAAATTCAAACCTGTGTTGCTCTGCGTCATCTTGCTTCCAAGACAAGCGGGTTGCCACTGAGCTATACTACCTCTTTGTGAGACTGACAAAAGAAGTCCCATTGTCATAGATGTTCTATTTCAGCTGACTCATGAGTGGCAACAGTGGCAATACTGCAATTATCTTTTTAGCATTGTTGTCATAATAGCAATATGGCAGTGACTGCATTAGTTGCATGTCTCCTGTCAATCACGCAAGCCCTCCTAGAGGGCATGTGGCAGCATTTGCTCTCTGCAAACCACCAATGCCCAGAACGTTAGCTTAACAGGCCGCAAAAGCTTAGATATGTTACAATGCAGATGCAACCAGTGTTATCTTTCATCAGCAGATATATATATGCTATACCATGAGTATGCTGGTGCATTTATGGAATCCTTTTTTCCTTTTAAAGAGAATTCACAAGTCCTTAATTTCATAGAGAAAGAGAGGACTTGCTTAAGTTGTCCCAGGCAAGCCATTAGCTGGATGAGCATCTGCATGTGTGCTCTAAGGGTGTTGAACCTATGAACATGAACGTCTGTGATCAAATGAGTCAACAAAGCCTTTTCTGAAGGATTGAATGAAGAGACAAGGCATGGAGGGACCACCTCCAGGATCATGCTTAGCAATGTCACTAAGCCCAGAAGTGCGTGAGATCTCCTCTCAACTATTGTCAAAATGCATGTACCATCCTCTTCAAGGAAAGGCTCCTCCCAAACACCTAGGCCCATACACCCTCCAGTCCCCACCCAACCTGAGGCTGCCAGATCTTCCCCCTCCTTTACTCCCCTGGTTGTTGATAGATGCATTGCTGCCAAATTGCCCGCCCTCCACCGCCCACGTTGGTAACTCCCTGCTTCCTTCTCTCTCTTCTTATTGCTAATTAAAATGATGCAGTGCTCTTCAGAAATTGATAATGTGTATCAATCATTTGGATCGAAGCCTCAAGGTTTCTGTTGGTCCAGGGAGTCTGCCATGATACACTTATAGGAGGTCCTTCAAAGCACTAGGTGGAAAACAATCTCTGCCTCAGAGCTTAGCGAAGTATAAAGCATAAGCACAAGGCTGACTACTGCGAGAAAATCTTATCTTTTAATGCAGAGATTTGCAGCTTGATCACTGTATGCTGGCTATGCTGGCTAGGGCAAGTGGGAGTTGTAGTTCAAAACATCTGGAGAGCTAAATGTTGCAAACTCCTGCTCTTTTAGTAATGAGTATCCTGAAGCAGAGGCAATGGCCTACTGAGCTGAAACAATTTGCTATGGTTTCCGATGAAGCTAAACGTAGACAGGCAAGAGTAGAAAGACCATGCCCCAAGGCTCCCCACTGTGTGGAAAGTAAAATCTCAAACAGTGCGTCAACAGGTGTCAGGCAGAGATGAAAGAGTTTAGAGTGGCATGGTGGGGAGTTCCAGGCGCGCCAAGGGAGATGGGGCAAGGTCCCGTTTTCATCCTACTCTCGTAAGTGCCTACATACAGGCATTCACATATGTGTATACATGCCCAAGCGCACATAGTCAGAGTGCACATATGGACACATATGCGCAGAACTCCCCACTCCCCTCGAATCCCCCCCATTCAATGTCATATGGGAGTGGAGCAGGACCTTATGGTATACTCATTTATTTGGAAACAGTACACATTGTACCATCTCTTATGTGCATGCCAAGTTGCCCAAGTGCTGGGTAAGCAATGCTACCCATGGATTATTAGCATGGAAGTTTTTGTACATATGTTTATTCCTTTACACACATACACACACACACACACACACACACACACACACACACACACACACACACACACACACACACACACACACACACACACACACACACACACACACACACACACACACACACCATAGCTCTATGCAGACTGGCTAAGCCTTTGATTCATATGACGTGTACTTTTTGATCATAAGAAACACACCCACTTATGGCTGACGGTGGCATCGGAGAACCTTGGCAATGCAATTGGCAAGGTTGAAGGGACGTGAAGGACCCTGCAGTGACGTTGAAGGGCCCTCGAGGGACGTTGAAGGGACCTGAAGGGACGATTTGGGTGATTCTTTCCCCTGTGGATTTAATCACTGAATGGTTTGGAGATGGCCTAGTCAGTGGGGTCACATAGAATAAAAGGTCAGCCCTGCAAAATGCACCCAAGACATACAGAGTTCTTGAGCAATCTGCTGTGCCCGGAGTAGTCGGGAATAGCTGGATGGGTGCAGGAGAGTCTGAAACTTCCCTGATCATAAGGTGTTTCGGACACCCCTGAGATCCTTGCAATGTCTCTCTATGGCCCTATATTAAAACTATGCTGACTGAGCAAACACTCATATATCAACTTTATATTCCCTTGAAGTGTCCTCTTCAGTTATCTTGAAAGCCCCGTTAGCAATCTGCCTCTATTTGATTGAGGAACATGTTAAGTTTGCGGTTTTGTAAAATACCAACCAATGACCTCTTAGCATTGAGCCAAGCCAACTCAGCAGCGGTAATGCTGGAGTAGAATTTGAAAAAGGTGGTAAATAGGTGTGTCTTTACCTGATGTTTCAAAGTTTCAAACCGGAGTCGGCTTGCGGATTTAAGCTATCAAAAAGGTTTTCTGGTTAACGTATTTAAGAGGTTTTCATTTAGGTCTTGAGTTGGGAATAATGGTGAGCAGTGACAGCCATGTGCGAGCTTATGAAATCCTGGTGAGTCTGAGAACCATGAGAGCGAGTGGGCAAAGGTGAACTTTTAATTATGTATTTATGTATTCGTCATTTGATAGCTCATTCCGCTTTAGAACTGGTAAGTGTTGCTGACGTGAAGGGTAACCAGGAAGTGCTTCCGGGAACACGTGATTGGCAGAGAGCAGCTGAGCGTCCATCACAAACCAAAACGTTCCATATTTCTCCTGTGCCAGCAGGTTGCAGGTCGCCTGGCTGAAGACGTGTCGAAGGTGCAGCAAGCAGTGTACAGAATCTCTGTGGAAGAAAACAGAGCGCCACTCGGGGGGGGGGGGGCACGGAAAAAGGCAAGACAGGAAATGCAATTCATAAGCCTGAAAAGTACATTGACGATGAGGTACAATCGAACCGTGTTTACCACAGCTTCCAACTGGCAACTATTCAAAGTATTGAGTGGCGAAGATAGCATGCTCAAAGTTTGAATGCGAAATCTAGAATTCTAAAAGTCTCGACATTTCGAAAATGCAGAATAAACAAATTAATGTTTAAATCCCCAGGAAGAGATTGTGGAAAGGGAAAGGGTGGTGAAGCAACTGGGAACACGAATGTGGGTTAAAGGTTAAGGGAGGCTTAAGGGGGCAGGCAGCGGTTAGCACCAGTGTGTAAGAAGTTTGCTAAAAAAGCAAAGTTCCGACATGGTAGGGGCTAGTAAAATCATTTGATGTTCAATTGTATTACCCATAGAGTGCAAAGGATAACAGTTAAATTAATTGAGATCTGACTTTTTCATTAAAGACTTTCATTTTCATGGCCTCATTGCGGGTTCAGCGGTAACCGTGCCAGTGCTACCAGCGGGTTGCCTCTGGACACGTAGATATTTACTGCCGCCCTTTTTTCCGGACTGGCAGGGTCAGAATGAGGCAATGGGCCGCATTACACGGTAGGTGGAGAACCATGGCGCTATTAGCGCCATGATTCATGCCGGTAAAATACCGGCAACGCCTTGGTGGAAAGGGGAATTACCGCCCCATTCCAAGGTTGGCCGGGTGGTAATTGCCCCTTCCACCATTGCCCTTCCCCATTCCCATTTTTGCCCCATAGGGCATAATGGGAATGGGGAAGGTGCTAATTACGGTACCGCAAATTAATTGCGGTACCGTAATTAGCTCCCTGGGTCCCTTTGCAGGTTGGTTTTTAACGCCTGCAAAAAGCAGGCGTTAAATACCCCAACCCGCAAAGGGACCTTGTAGTAAGGCGGTAAGGATTTACCGGTACCGGTAAAATACCGGTACCGGTAAACCCTTACCGCCTACCGTGTAATGAGGCCCAATATCTTTAACTTTGAACTCTTCCAGCTAACCCGATGGGGAAATTTACATGTTCTGGTTTTCAAAGTCTGTCTTTTAATTTATTTTGGTTACAGCTGGCTAAGCATAAATGCACCAAGGTATATGAAAGCTACTGTGTGATGAACAGTGCATGAGTATGCATGCACATTGCAATTGTGTGGGCACATCGATTGCTGTGCATTGCCAAGTCGGGAATGCACAGAAAGTGCACCGTTTCACAGTTGTGCATCTCTAAGTTTCTCTGCATATTAGCTGATGCTGTATACTCTTTGGGCAAACTCTTGTATGTGCATAGTGTAACAACAAGCGGCGCTACACTGTATGTGTCTGGATAGGTGGAGAACCAAAAGCAACTACAATGCAGCATTGGTGTGCATGCAAAACATTAATTACACTGCCATTCGACAAGTTGAGATGAACATAAGAAGCCTATACCATTGGGGAACAGTAGGAATGCACCATGTCAGGACATTCTAAATGCAAGACTTTCCCCCATCAGCCGGGAAGACTTGGATTACCATTTCCACCATGTTTAACACATTCTTTACCAGGTGAGTTTTCATCTATTGAATCATCTTCAACGACTCAAAAACTGTAAAACTGTTTGACACATTCAGAGTCCTAGTTCCAGTGGCATTTCCATCTTTATTGCTTCCAATATTTCACCATTTAGAAAAAATAAAGCAGTATGAAAAAGAACTACAAGTCCCAGTATTCCCAGGGAAAGTGTAATCCAATAACATCACACAGCTCCTTTGCAGTGCAGAAGTCCCAACCCATGCCCACACCGCCCTTTATTTGTTGCATCATCATAAGAAACGCATGTTTTTGCCTCAAAATATATGTTAATCAGCCTTTATCTATGTACTTAATTCTAATGGTGGTCCCTGTGGCCATTTTCATTCCATGTCCTTTCCCAATTAAAACCAAAATCTTTCTCCCTTCAGTCCACTTTTTCTTAATAGCGGACTCATCTCATTTAATCACATTTATAGAAAAATATAATTGGTGCTTGGATTCCCCAAACAGATCAGACTTACAAATCTGAATTTTTATGCAAAGATTTAACAACAATGACCTCACAAAATGCAATTGTTATGATGACAAGGGGTCTCTTAGCTTCCAACAATAGGAGTCATTATGCAAATCCTTTCTGACTTCAAAGGTCCTACGCATTATGAAAGGGGTTTTCTCGTTTAGCACCTCTAAAGACATCGCACTCATTATTGATTCTTCAACATTTCAAAATCGAGACGGTTACTCTACTCAGAGGGGTTTGCATCCAGTAGGATCGACGGATTTAATAAGTTCTAACATGTGTCTTTTTTTGCTGCATCAATATGTATGCCTCACCACAAATGTGAAAAAAACATCTGGAAAGAAACGCATACCAAAGACGTGGTCTTCTTTTGGCCTCGGACCAGCACTGAGGTACGGACCATGCTGATAAAACCAGTGATAGCTGTGACGAGGTCCAGGGACATGTGACTGAACAGTTACGTTAGCAACGCACTAATTACATATGAGGACGACGGGTGTACTTTTAGGGTATCGAGGCCAAACAATAGCTGCAGTTTAGTAGTTATTTGCAACCCCTGTGATTTACTCAATCTGAGTATTTATCTAATGAAAGAAAGCATCGATTTAAGTTTTGCTGGTTGTAATAGCTCGATGGTTGTATTTGTTCTACCTCTGTTTATTAGTAGGCTGTATCCTAAAATTTGCAATGAATATTGCTCAAAAAGCGTATATTCTGCTGTCCTAGGGGGTGAAAGGTTGAGTGATGTCACTCCCTGTGATGGTTTTTTGGTGATATGACACTTCTGCTCCCCCATCGACTCTCATGAAATGATGCCGCTGACGGGGAAGGCTCAGGGGAACTGTGGAGTCTACTGCAGGATTTGCTTTTTTAAGTAATCTTTAAGTCATTGGGACAATCATTATCAACTACAATTCAAGAAGTGGAGAATTATTTTGGGAACATCACAACAGTAAGTCTAGATGTTCATCCCACTGAAAGGACAGAGAATGTCCTTCATAGGGTTTTCCTCTCCATCAGTTATTGGGCAAGAACAGTCAACCAGCTCTCAGGCTGCTTTCAAACAATCAGCACTTGCCCGCTTTATTAGAAAGAATCTGATCAGTTTCTCCTCTTTAAACTCAAGAAGTATCTTGCCTATGCATAACTGATTCTTTTAATTACCAGACTCACCACAAGGAATCTGATGGTATGTCCATCCGTACCAGTGTCAAATCAGGAATAAGCCAGGGATACTTATAGTGACTTCTCCTATGGATCGAAAAGCCCTCTCCAGGAGTAAGCCAAAGGTAAGTCGGAGTTACTCATAGCAACTTTGTGAATTGAATAGCCCTCTATTGGGCTAATTCAAAAGTAAGTCAGCGTTATCCATAGTAACATCTTAGTGAATTGAATAGTCCCCTGCAGGAATTTGTCAAAGGTAAGTCAGAATTACTCATAGTAATTTTTGGTGAATTGAATAACCCTCTCCAGGAGTGAATCAAAGGTTAGACAGAATTGCTCATACTAACTACTTGTGAATCAGATAGCCCACTGAAGAGGTTAGTCCAAGTTAAGTCAGGGTTACTCCTAATTACTTATTTGTGAATTGGTTGAAAAGGATTTGCTTAGCAGAGTATACAATCTGATAAAGGTGTTAGAAACGAGTTGAATAGATGGGCATTAGTCAGTTGAAGAAAAGTGGCCATGAGGAGGAATTAGTCAAAGCAAGAGAAACATATATGCATACATTGTCTGGTGTTATTGTTAAGTTCCTGCATGGTAAAATCTCTTCTCATTAACATAGTTTAATGCTGTGTTCTAACAAGACTGAACAAAATATTAGTAGTGACATATGTTCATTGTTTAGAAGGGTTACAGTTCCTTGACCACGTAGAAAAGAAAATGGTAATCCGGGCATGGCAGATAGTTTTCAAGCAGAATTTCTCCCAGGCCTGCTCAATTTGGTGGCAGATTGATAGATGAGGTAGTTAAGGAATCCTGTGTCTGGGACCTATTTATCAAGAATACAAATATATTTGGGAACCATTGGAACAACCCTGTTCATCGGTGTTGGACAAACAAACAGGTTTTGAAGGTTTTGATTTGGAAACACAAACACAATAATCTAAATCCTGCAGTTTCCATGAAGACCACAGAGAGGCTCAATTTGCCCTTTCTCTTTAAGTCTTCACTTCTGTCAATAAGGGGTGTCTCTTGTTCAATTCACATTGAAATGTCCAACTCAGTCTCTGGGGTCAGCATTATTGTCATTGCTCACTTTGATTGACTCTTTTACCACATGTGTGCTCTTGTTTTGAAACCAAAGAACAGCATTGAGCTAGTCCTTGCCGCATGATACAACTAGTAGCAAGGTATGTTTAGGGGATTTTGGCATTTGCAAATCCTCCAGTTGCATCTAGGCTTCGCACTCAAGAATCCTAGACTCTCTGACATCTGGTCCAATTACAAATGCAATCTGGAGACACTGGTGCAAGGAGAAGGGATGGAATTCCATTTCAGCATTTGCGAGAAAGGTGGTTGAGTTGCTGGCTTCTCTTCCTCTAGAATAAATATTGATATGGTTTTATCTTCAAATAGTTCCGTCGCCAGTGGGGATTCCCCCTCAATTTTTATACTAATTCTCTATATGATAGTGAGTCTCTTCCCCACACCATCAAACCAGATCCAAGGTATTCAGACGTGTAGTATGTTTGCAGTCTTTGATTACCTATGTTGTGTTTGAAAAAGTAAGGTTTTGGTAAAAACAGCAAGTCAGATTCACAAATAAGCACACTGAGACTAATTCTTTCATCCTCCTGCATAGGGACTATTTGATTCACAAAGGCCTAATTGTTAATTACGCTGGTCTTACTCCTAGGAAGCAAATAAATAGTACATCTGGAGTAAGTAAGAGTTACCACTAGGACATTCTTGTTTAATATAACAGCTCACCAAATCAGTTACTTTGGTTCATTTGATAATGAATGTTTCTTTAATAATTCTTTAAATATTGTTGTCAGATCTATATGTTCATAAATACTCTTTTGTTTTTAATGCGGATAGAAGGACTAAAATATACATATACATTGTCACCCATTCACACATTATGCTTGTTTAATGTTTCTTGATGTACACTATCAAACAGCTCATTGCGGGACTACTGTGAAATTCTCTCTATTAATACCTTTCCAAAATTCTCTTTATTCCATTCCTCGTGTCTTGTCTATTAATATTGGCATTTCTTTCTTTTTAGTTTTACTATGTGTGCTTGTTTAACTAAATGTGCAATGGCAGATTAACTTCCTTTTAAGAGGACACATGTTGACAATCCTAAAGTCAGCTGATGGTAGAGAATCTATGCTTAAATACAATTTTTGTAAAACTGTTCAACTGTTTGCAAATGTTATTTTTAAGCCTTACATAGGCCATCAATGCAATTACTGCAACATCTTATGACCTTCTGACAAAATTACTGTATTTCACCAAAGGCCTGGAGGTGGGTGGGATTCCTCCTGGTGTGACACCCTTATGTTGGTTTTCTAATTTACTTTCTTCCAAAATATTTCAGAAAGTGTGGAACAATGTAGGTTTTAACCCACCACAAATTGTTAATGATTTTGTACTCTGGAGTTCGTTTGTGACATTGAAGGGGAATGAGATTTATAGTGTAACAGATATGATGTCATTATATATTCAAAAACTAAAGAATTTTCTAGGAATCCTGGGACTTGCTGTTGCTTTGTCCTACATTTTCTCTTCCATTATATTGTAAGCTTTGTTGCTCTTGGACATGTTAAAGAAAGTGTTGCGTGTAGCAGATACCTCTGAATCATGTCATTGCATTCAGACAGGAATGATTTAAATACAAAAGCTCCACACAACCCCAATCGGATGCCAAGATCTCACAGCTTGGCCAACACTTATGTGGACAACTAAAGCCCTATGATGCAGTAAAGGAAGATATTAATTCTGAAGCCCAGCGTGAGGAGTTCAGCTCTTTGTGTTATTATGACATTTATGCTGCTTACCAGGCAATACTTAGTTTATATACAGATGAGACAGAAACCACATATACAAGTTTCTAAATAAAAATATGTACTGATGTAATCTTGTTTCAAATAGACATTATTTGAATTTCCTGTTTTGTGGCAATCCTATGAACTACAGAATAATGAATTCTTATATGATTTGCTACCATGAGATAGCTATTTCAAAGTACAGTAAATAATAGTGTTGGTATCATCGTGGTACTTATTTGATCAACTTCAGGCATGCCCGGTAGGTTTCTGATATATGGTGACCACAGGCTACACATGAATTCTAGTAAGGGGTGCTTTGCTCATCTAGTTTCCTACCAAAGGAATCATGAGAGAGTAATTCACACCAAATGGCGAAGCTGCTGAGAGGTTAGCCACTGCCTCAGAGAATACGTCATTTACGCAAGTCACATATCGGACTAGGGTGTGTACGGAGTCGATGGACATGGATCTAGGATTTGCATAAGCACTGCCCTCATGCCGGAAACTAATAGCGTTCCCTCACGTTGACCCCAGGTTATGGAGGCATTGCAAGCCAATTTCAGTCCACTCCTTATCTGGGAAGCATTGACTGGTCTCTTAATGAATAAACAACGCAACACGACTTCCCTATGAAAAATAATGCCTTGGCAAGGTTAGCTTTCAAAATGACTGCTCTGTTGCCTTCTCTCTCCGGCCCCAAGGGCAGTGCAGTGTTTTACGATAAGCATGCTCCGTATTTACATGTGATGGAGTTATGTTTTCATAGTAAAGTGTACTCTTAAGACCATCGACATTAGCAGCACTATTAAGGAGTAACATAGATAACATAGATCCATACAAGTTGACACCAGGCAATGGCCTCCAGGTCCATCCTTTCTGCCCAATGGCCCTCATTCCTTTGACACTTAGCCATATGTGGTCTCCAGCTTTTGCCTTTGCATCATCTCCATTACTGCTTCCCATTGTTTGCCGCAAGCAGTGTGCGGTTTGTGACTTCACCACATCCACCGTCGTTGAAGCACTCTGTTTGATGACGAAATCATTAAAAAAAGTCCCTGTTTACTCCATTGACTCGCTAAGGCTTAAACAATGAGAAGAGTTCATTGTGAATTCAAGCTGGAGGCTGGAGGCGTAACCCTTCCTGATTGGCTGCGCAATACTGTCATGAAAATATGGCGGGCCATTCACACAGGACACCAAAATTGTTCTTCTACGGCAGAATATTGATGCCGAAGGTGCCAAAGCAAGCCGTATTGCGCTCACTGGAGGGAATAACAAGTTACAGAGAATAAAGTGTACTTTTTGGGATGGGGGATGGGGGAGTAGGGAAAAAGTGGGTCACTCGGTCTTTCTATGTCTATAAATATTTTTCTGCATTTAAAAATCTCTTTTTGAAACATAGGGAAGGGGAAAAAAGGGTTATATTATTTCTACAAAAAAAGTATTGACATACTAGGAGTTTCCGTAAAGACGGGGTAAGATAAAAAAAGGGCTTATGTGCCGGTGCTAGGTGCTCAAGGTAAGTCTGTGCAAACGCAATATAGGGTAGAGTCTCTGTCGGAGTCAGGTGGTGCTGGAGCGGCTACACCAAACTGCGCGAGCCACTGGAATACCGACGCCGGTTGAGCATGGAACTGGGGGGACAGTACTGGTGAGGGTGGTTGTAGGGTGGCGGTGGAGGCGGCAGGGGTGGCTGGTGGATGAGTTTCACAGGGGTGCCCTGGTTCCCGCTGTTCAGGCTACGAAGGGGGGTTGAGCTGCAAGATTCGGACACATAGCGGGTCAAAGTCTGGTTGAGGCCCGGAATGTCACGAGCAAAGCTTGGCTTGTCTAGTACAATGACTTTGACAATCTGCTGGCACTGCACAAGTGTCTCTGGAGTGGGCTGCGATGGAGCCATGGTGACCTGGAGCGTCTCCTGCTGCGTGTTAGGATGCGTGCTGTGCTGAGTCCCACTCACTGTTTCCAGGGCGGAGTTGTGCTGGTACGTTTGAAGCCTGTTGTGAATTGACACCTAGTTTAGAAACAGTCAAAGAAGCATTAAATGTTACAAGACTTTTTGCCCATCTCCTTAGCCTGGCTGCCCTTCACACCTAACAACCCACCACCTCCAATACACAAATTCCACCCGGACCCTTTCTTCCTCTGGGACACAGGTTCTCCCCAACCCTCTGTTTCAGAAACAAACACACAAGACAGACAACAAAACCAAGGTTACAATGTATATCATAACAGACATAATTCTGAGAAATGCCATAGCACCACCAAAAAAGCATGATTACATAGAATTGAACTTGGTCTCATTTTCTGCCCTGATTGGATAATTTACAATTGTTTATTGGTGTGCCCCTACCATTTAGGGTTTGCCACTTTTTGCCTCCTAGTTCTACTGAATGAAATCTTCAATAGTGGCACTAAGTGTGACATAGAGGTGTCTATACTGTATTCTAAATGCAAATAATGGTTTTCAAATGAAGACCACCAGGGAATGCCCAGGTTTCACCTAACCTTCCAATCAGGGTAATGGTTGAGTAGGAGTACCTTAAAGAAACTTAGTAAACAGTGTTCATCGTAAAAGCAGATGAAGGTAACGTCTGCCCACACGGTGATTACGTTTGATTAAGCTGTTGGGTATATTAATTTTGGTGGTACTCTGGCTTTATCAGATACATTAAGCCATGCCCATCTCAAATAGGGTGAGGATCCTTAAAGGGGAAAGCAGCGGGGCTTGCTCTGACACTGCGTCCTAACGTGCAAGTAATCTTTCCCTGAGTAAAGCACTCCTCTTCTGGGGAGAGGCTGGAGGATGAGAAGTCCAGCACTGGAGCATGATTATGTTAAATGGTTCGGGTTGGAGTACTCGCTTCTCAAGGAAAAGTGGCAATGCGGATCCTTGAGGTACCCTACTCTTATTGAGCTCAGGGGAGAGAGGCTGTATCAGAGGTTTCAGGTCAACCTGTGGGAGAAGCAGTGCAGCCTGCAAGGGCAATACACTGAATCATGGGGGCCGTGGGACCTACTGGACACTAAGGGTTTTCCATGCAAGTAGACCAGTGGTCCGAGACCTTTGGCTCTGCAGATGCTTTGGACTTCAACTCCCATCCGCCCCGGCAAAGATCATCTATGTTGGTGGATCATGGAGGTCATTGTCCAAAACATCTAGAGGACTGCAGGTTGCTGACCTCTGAAGTAGAGAAACCGAGATCTGTACATGTCGCCAAAGGCAGCAGACATTTAGTGCTGTGGAGTTTACTCTAAATCTTGGTGGTACACTACATCAAGTCAAGAAAAACATCCCCTAGCACAACCTCAAAGAAGTTGACAAATGATAAGGAGTGATGATTTGACCCTCTATGGCAGGGGCATGTGGCTCTCCAGAGGTTTTTCACTAAAACTCCCATCATCCTTAGACAGCGGTGAGGGATCATGGAAATCGTAGTCCACAGCATCTGGAGAGCCACAGTTTGCAGGCCCCTCCCATAAAGGGTGTCATATATTGCTGTGGATGTTACTATAAGAGGGAGCAGCGGCTGTGACTGAAGCACGCCCAGAACATCAGTCCAAGAGCTATTCACTAAGCAATATTGAGATTGGCAAGCCACCACACTCACTGACAAGCAACTTATCATTGCGAGACACGCTGGTACGGCCCATACACAGCTGCGTGCTAGCAAAGTTAATGATAGGAACAATTAATTTACAAAAAACACACAAAATGCAATAGCTCACCAAGATTTCGATGTCACTTTTTCTGTCAAAAAATCAGCCGTATAAAGACCAGTGGGTGCGGGTTGTTCTTGCTTTTGATTGAACGTTTGCCTATAAGCAATCCTTACTTGATTGACCTACATTAAGCCTCATTTGGCAATTCTTTTTTGTGTTATCCCAGCACTGTTATCATCTCTATATTGGAAATATTCAGCCGATTTGAAATCTCCTGGTCTCATGAAGGTCCTCAGCTGGCAGATTTGTAGGCATAGATTATTGGAATCCTGTGGTTTTTCCGACAGTAATTACTTCAAAGTCATTTACTTGAATCTATATCATCACTGCACCACCCGTAACTGTGCCGACGAAAATGTCGACGCCAATTACGGCGCGGCGCAGTGATCAGATAGAACACTTTTGCCCCTCCAATAATCCAATCCCCATCCCACTTACCTATACCACGGTGCACTTCTGTGTGCGCCGCCGACTCCCTTGTACCCCTGCGGCATCAGTTCCTCCCACTTAAGTATGGCGGCGCTGATGCTGCAGGGTCTTTTTCTTTGTTTTTAAGTTTTCTTTTTCCTGTTCCCCCGCTGACCGTAATGGTAAGCGGCGGACACCCCTGCAACCCCGACTCCCATTACTGTAGGACAAAGGAAAGCGGGGGACATCCCCACAACCCTTGCTCCTCTTGGGCGCAGTAATGGGAGTTGTGCACTCTCTAAAATGCCGACAGCGCAGTAAAAGCGCAGTCAGCATTTTAGAGTCGCAGTAATGGTGTAATTCCATTACTTCGAATACACTTTGAATTTTATAGGGGGTGTGGGGATAGGGTTAAAAGGGGTGGTGAGGGGCTTTGGATAGGGGAAAGAGGGGCATGGGGGACCTCAGAAATAAATAAAAAAACACCAAAGTTTGACTTGGAAGTAAATTACTTGGAAGTAATTACCGTCGGCAAAATGACACGGGACCATGTTATTGCGCCTGCAGAAGGAGATGAGTATTCTTGAGCCTATATTTCTTAATCAATTGAGTATTGCCCTTGCTAGTCCTGGGGCCTCACCTGGGATATATCAGTATAATGCAATGAACTCGGATCTGAAGGTTCGTGCCATAAGGTACGTTCACTCTTCGAGTTTTACCTAAAAAGGGAGGGGCGGTGGCTGTTTTGTCACGGGAAGAATTTGTTTGGAAAGACCTTTCTATACTCTAATTTGGGGCATGGGGTCACCCAAAGATCACGGAATTGTATTTTGATAATTGTGATCTTTAAAAAATATATTAAACTGCAAGGGGCTGAATTCTGCAAAAATGTACATACACATGACACCATCTGCTCATACACACAAGCTCACCTGTTCGGAGAGGGGAGGATGGGGATCCTGCATATAGTGTGTGTTTGGCTTGGTTAATCTTACAATAGCTATGACATGCTAGTGACATGTTAGTGAACATGGTAAAAAACTGAAACTGTGATTGTTTTACATTGCATAAGTACGTTTGCCTGGTAAGTTGCGTTTCTGCACTTAATGACATTGACAGTGCAGCACGCAAGAAACCACCGTCCAAGATCCTAACTATGTCTAGGTTGGAACCAGGCTATAATTGAGCCACACAGCGTTCGGCTAACTCTCATCCATACATGACCTTTCTGAGCATGGAACCCCATACCTCCTGCATGTGAAGGGCTTTCAAGCGCTGAACATTTCTGGCAAGGTGAAAAGATTCTGGAAGGGAGACAGACATAGTGTGCAAACTTTGGGTTGTACAGTTGCTGCTGAAGCCTGTTATGCAATTAGGCAAAGGTGAACCTATCCTCACCTGCTCAAAGTTAACAATGACCCTGTACAAAGTGAACTGTTAACTAGATCTCACCAGTTTACAGTTAACAATTACCTTGATCTCAAGACTGCACAGTTGACAGTTATTTTAGCATTATAAATTCACTGTTAATGTTAATGGGTATTGTACTGCGCACCGTCGCCACCGCGTTCAGGCAGATTTGCATTGGAAGGACGGTTGCGGGTCTGTTAGTGGGATGAGAGGGAGAAGAGCAAGAGAGCGTTGATGTGCTGTTGGCAGCTTCAGTTCGGAGAAACCAGTCACTGAGTGTTGGTGCGCTTTTGGTTGGTATCCGCCTTGTGATGTTGAGGTTTAATAATTGTGTATTGTTTGTTTTCATGTTCGGTGTTGTCAAATGCTTGTCGTTTGTGATGCGGTAGAGGTATGGTTGTGTTTAGTTCAGAATATGAGGCTGTGTATGCAGAATGGTTTTTAATACTTTTCCTACATCCGGCATTCCGTCTAAATGGGATACATTTCCCACCACCCCCAGCAGTTCACTCCAGTGTGATGCATTTACCTCCCCCGGCGATTCATCCAGCTGATACACATTCCTTGTCCGCAGCAGTCAGTCCTAGTGCAGCACGTTTCTGCCCCCTACCAATCCTTCTTAGTGCAACGCATTTCTGACCCCTGGCAGTCCATCTAAGTGTGACACATCTCCCACCCCTAACCGTTCGTCCAATCGAGGCACACTTCCCATCCTCGGCACTCCAGTCAGGTGCAATATCCTTCTTGTCTCCAACACCCCATCGGCGTGTGACATATCTGCCATCTCCCGCAATCCATCCGGTACGACACTCTCCTCACCCTGAAACAATCCATCTGGGTGTGAAACATATCCTGTCCCCAACAGTCTATCAAAGTGTGATGCATTTCCCACCCCTCACAGTCCATCTGAACCAACCCATCATGATACAGAAGTTACATTGTGCCTGTCTCAGAGTGCAGCAGGGAGCACAAGGCTCCGCTGTACTATTAGACTAGATGCAGAATGTGGCTAACCTACACATGCAGGCTAATTGTGGAAGTGTCTAATTTACACAGTTCGGTTACGTGCAGGTTAAGGCTAGCCTATGCGAGTGAGCTAAATGCCGGTAGGTATTATGATATCAGGTGATTAGATTAGGGCATTTTCTGGAGTATATTAGTGGTTGTACGCCCCGCTTTTCTGGTCATTATCTCATTTTGAATTTTGCATGGTTTCACGTGTTGTATTGCGTTGATGGAGGTAGATCCCTTTGCTCGGTCTTCCCTCGTTAAGTTATCTCTTTAGCTGATCTCCCTGTTGATCAGAATCCCTTCATCACTTTCATAGACATGAGGGTGACATTGATTTGTTTGGAATGTGTCTACTTTTGCCATTGCTCTGAGCAGTGTTATATTCAAATCACACCAGTGAACTAATGTATACACCTTCTAGTCCCAAATTTAAGTTCACCCCCTGAAACACACCTTTCATAATCATGTTCTGCGGCATTGATTGTGTATGTCTTGGTGTGCTTCATACTCTTAACAGGCTCTCTAGAAAATGTCGTCAAAGTGGAAGTGTGCCTGCTAACAGTTCACTCACTTAATATTAATGCCCCTTCTATCGTGCAATGCATACATGCATGTATTACACTTTCTGGAATGGAGGCTGTATTTCTTTCTCTTTTCGATTGCGCTGCACCCGGTATTTTGATGGGTCCGTCTTTTGAGGGTCCACTGCAGGTCTACATTCTATGTTGATCTTAGCTGAGATTTTTGTGAGGGTGAGCAAGTGACTTACTCTTTGAGTAAATCATTTTGACAGAAAATGAAAAAATGCAGCTCATGTTCATTGAAAGTGGAATATGGCGGTGGGGAGCAACTTACGCTTCCGTCGCCTTTCTTCCTCTCTGCCATACAAATGCTGCAGCCTTTGCGCCGGCATGCATTTTTATGCTGGCGCAAATGCTGGAGATCCCAATGGGATCCGCCGCCTCAGGCGGACCCCATAGAGATTCATTGTAAACACTGCCTGCCATGCGTTTAATTTCAATTGTGAACACTGCTTAGCAGGCCCCTAAGCAGTGTTCACAATTACAATTAATCCCTGCCCGACATGCAGGTTTTAATTGTAATTAGCGTCCACAATTGAAATGAAACGCATGGCAGATAGAATTTATAATGGATCCCTATGGGGTTGGCCTGAGGTGCAGACCCCATGGGATCTCCAGCATTTGAATCGGCATTAAAATGCATGCTGGCACAAATGGTATTCCGCCCCTCTTCTTCGCCATACAAATGAATGAAAATGGGGGATAACGATAATGAAAGGCGTGAAAGCCTTACCCACGGCTTGTATGTCTTCTATTAACGGTACGCCCACATATAAAATGAACTCTCAATGAACTAATTTTGTTTCTCCTCATAATTGGTCATTTGCACGTCAGAGTTCAAAAGGTAGCCTACAAGCATGAACGCCACCTTTTAGACTGCACTTCTGCATTCCGCCATGCATATTTTCACTGCCTGCCACGTACGCATGGCAGGCAGCGTTAACAATGGATCCCTATTGGGTCCGCCTGCTTTTTTCTAGCGCATAAAGCTGGCAGACCCCATATGGATCTCCATTTTTGCTGGCAAGAAAATGCATGCTGGGAGAGCATTTGCATGGCGGAGAGGAAGGAAGTGGGGGAAACGCAAGTTGCATTTCGCCCCTAGTCTCGGCCATACAAATTAACAAAAATGTGGCCGTGGCGGGAATCAATAGTGAAAAAGCCTTATGCAAGGTTTTTTCACTATTGATTCTGGCTGTGGCCATTTTACTCAGGGTACTCAGGGCCGAAAAGGGGCCCCACTGTGTACTAAGGTCAATCGCAATGACTGTAACACCATATCACCTAGTGCCTATCGCTTTTACATGCTGTAGATATTTATGGGAGTTTATTGCCAAATCAGTGGCGGCCGATGAGTGTCCAATATTCTGAATAATGACAAAAAATCTCAAAGTTATCCAGTTATATTTACAAGTGCCCGGTGGCACTTCCTGTGATTTCGACTAATTATTTTTTACAACTGCATATGCCAAAGAATGCAGAACAGACAACAAAATAGACAATGCAACCTCTGCAATCTTAGGAGTTATGAGGGCAACGATGAGCCTCTAGAGTGGATCTGTGCTACTGCAACAGGAAAAGCGCGGGCACTAGCAAAATGGATGGACCATGGGATCTCCTTCTGCCTTTCCAAAAGGACCTGGTGCACAAGCCTATACAGCTGGACATGGAAAAAGAAAAACTGAAATTGACCAGGAGCCAACCAGATGCAAAAGAAACAAAAGCAAAAAGAGAGCAACGCCCTCCAACTCCCACAGCGCGGAGGTGTCGAAATGTCAAGAAAAAAAACATAATACGCAATTGAAAAAATTAGGCATTGCCCAGTAGGAGTCAACATCAAATCACTAGGGTAAACCCATTGGTCAGACGGGACAATGCTTTTCGAGGCCTTAATCTCACATTCACTGAGTGAAATTTGTGGCGTCCGGTAGGTTTGCATGACGAGTTGGCACACGCCAATCCAGCAGCAGCATGGAAGGGGGTGAGGGGTGTAGATCGCCACAGGATATCTCCAGTTCAATGAAAACGTAGCGCTGTAGTCCAGGGACTTCCATAGAGGTTACCGTGCTACGCATCAGATAACAGAAACAGAGCACTGGTGGACATTGTCAGGTCTTGCTGAGTTTGACAATTAATATTATTGAGATTTATAAAGCCCTAACAAAGGCACCTAGGCGCTAGTTCATTACACTTTCTTCTCCTCCTTCCGTATCCTGGCTGCAAACAAAGCAAGCCAATATTCCAGTTAGATAATAACATCAACCCTCTGTTCCTCTAGCCACTTCCATTTTGTTTTGCTGTTTTCACCAGTTCTCTTGAGTTGTTTTCTGCAGGCAACACTTCCATGAACTTGAGTCTGGTTGAGGTCTGCAGGGTTTCGGGGGCCAAGGTGGCTTGGGGCATTTGAGTCCCAGGCGGGTGGAGGGTTGAAGGGTACTACAATGCAATCCTTCTTTTCAATGGTTTTGTGTTCTGTATACAGTGTTTGACCCAAGTGCCTTGATAAGTAAGTTATTTGGCGCTGTATAACAATTTGAAAATAAAATATGTTGCATTATTTTATTGCGTTATGTTTTGCTTATTCTTGGTGTTTTATAAAGCACTGCATTTGTATGACTACTTCAGAGTGCCAAAAGGGAAAGGTGGAGGATTAGGTAGAGATAGGAAACAATAGAGAAACAGATCAAGGTCTCCACATTGCTGGGCAGCCAGCCTCTTCCCACTTTGATTACAGTGTCATGCTTTTGAAATTGAAAAGAACAACCCTGCATTAATGTGGTAAGTGAATGAATAGCTAGTCTATCTAGTTTATCATAGGGCAGACCGCATTGGCAAGTCCAAGTTAGAGTTTCTGGACCCAGTGGGAAGGCCCCCATGAAAAGCCGCATTTTGAATTTTCTCCTGAAGGGTGATTCAGTTCCAGTCTTAGCACCAGGGGCAGGAGTTATATCGCTGGACGCCCATAAAGCATTTGATCTACTGGACTGGGGATACAGTAGGAAAACACTCTCTCATTTTGGGTTTGGTCTTAACTTTACAGCTTGGGCAATGTCCAATTATCAGAATATCAGAATCCCTCCATTCAATTGAGAATTAATGGGGCGAGGTGAGTGAAGATTAACATAAAGAGAGGCACGCGGCAGGGATGCCCACTATCCCCGCTTATATTCGCCCTGTCAATGGACCCATGTGCCTGCAAACTGCGACAAAATGCGAATATAAAGGGCCTTGCAGTAGGTAAGCATGAATATAAAACAGCCATGTACGTGGACGATGTCCACCTTACAATCACGCACATAGAAAAATCAATGGGGGCCCTATGGGAGGAAATTGCAGCCTTTGGGGAGGTCTCAGGATTCAGGGTGAATTACACTAAATCAGCCACGCTCGCAATTAACATCTTGCGTAAACAAAGAGGTGTACTCGCTCCGAACATCCTCATCCCCTGGGAAGACTCCTGTATCAGATACCTGGGAGTCCAGATTCCCGATAATCCTGAGCACTTATACCGACACAACTTTCCAGCACTGTTCAAGGAGCTAGGTAAACATCTAGAGCAGGGTAAACAGGAAATCTCCTGGCTAGGGAGGATAACTGCAGTAAAAATGCTAATTGTTCCAAGGGTGATCTATCACTGTGCAGCCCTTCCAATAAACATCCCGGAAGGAGATCTAAAGAAATTCCAGAAAAACATAATGAAATTTATCTGGGCTGGGAAGAAACTGCATCGCTAAGCAAATTATGGTTCGTTCCAGAGTCTTAGGAGGCCTGGGGGTCCCAGATGTGGCCAGATACCCCCGAGCTGCTCAGCTCTCTCACACACTCGCCTGGGAAACCACTGTAGATGTCACTCCTGAATGGAGTCTGGCTAACTCAGGGCCCCTCACAGCCACTAAAAATACAGTACTGAACTGGAGACTTGCAGCTTGTAAATTGGGTTGTAAAGGCGCGATTTATCCACTTACACCCATTTGGAATAATCCAGATTTCACCCCCAGCATTCCCTCCATAGCTTTGCAACCTGGAGGGCAGGCGGTTTGAGGAGAATTGGTGATTTACTGTATAACGGAGTCCCTCTCACATTCGTAGAATGTAAAACAAAATGTAATGTCCCAGAAACCGAACGCTTCCACTACACTCAACTAAGACACTGGATGTCACAAAGGGTGATTAAAGAAAAAGGTGGGAGAGAACTTACCGCACTATAAAAAACACTGACCACATGCGCTCCCAGGGGTAAAATCTCCACTCTATACCGCCTGTTGGACAAAAGAGAATCCTCCAGGAAGGAGAAATACATGCTGAGCTGGGAAAAGGACCTGGGACGCACACTAGAAATTGAAGATTGGGGCAGAATATGGGAGAGACTGGGAAAGTATGCTACCAGTTCTATTTAACCCCTGAACTGTTAAACAAAAGTAACCCAGCTATACCCTCTAGCTGCTGGAGAGGATGTACAGACACTGGCACCCTGTTTCACCTACTATGGGCCTGCCCAAAAACCAAAGAATTCTGGCGAGTAGTGCTGGAACACATTAAACTAATTACGGGATTGGAAATTCCATGGCACCCAGGCATTGTACTACTGGAGGACAATAAGCAGGGGACATTTCTGTTAACAGGGCAGTTTGCAAAATTAACTACCCACTTCCTGACTGCTGCTAAGATCTCTATAGCTCGGCTACGCAAAAATCCTGAAGGGCCGTCATTGCCTATTTGGTGGTCAGAATGCCGGGACATTGTGGTGTGAGAGAACATTACGGCCATGCGCCTCGGAAATATTGCAAGCTTTCAGAACACTTGAGAACCTTTCATGGAATATGCAGAGAAATCCCCAGCCCTGACCCAGCGCCCTCCCATGACCTGGTGGCTTACATAGACTCTAAAACTGTAAGAGGCAACTGACTAACACTGATCACTCCATAGTATTAGCAATTTAGCTTGCCTGGGAGGTGAAAGGCCCTGGTATCACTCTAATGACTACCTGTAATATTGAGACCTTGTGGCAACATGTTATTATGTGATGTTGATGCTATTGTATGTTCTCCTGAAAAACTCTAATTTTGTATTGAAAAAAAAAAAGGAAGTGGACTTTCGGCCACTGGGCACCTCCTAGCCAGCCAGACATAATGCTGCTGGTGTTGGCTTGTCTGTCTGCTGGACCAGAGGGATCTTGAGTGACTGTATCTGTTGAGATGACTCGAGATGTAAGAGAGGCCTGTGTTCCAGGCGGCTCTCCTGATGATGCAGGGGGCTGTGAACCTGATGTGGAATTTGATAGGCAGCCAGTGCAGTGATGCTGCACTTCACATGTTATTCTGCCTACTCAGGGCAACGATGGGGTGTGCTGGTCTATTTTGAATCACCTGCTGTCTGGCAGGCAATCTCTTTTTTGGGGAGTGCCGTTGGAAGACTGTAGCAATGATAAAAAAAATGTAAAAGGCTTTGTTTATCACTTTAATTACACCAGGTGTAATTAACAAACCAGTGAGAATAAAAGAGGGTGTCTCATAATACTGCGAATATAGGGTTGCAGCGAGGCACAGAGCTTCATATGCTGGCTAAAATGTGGACAGGCACAAGGTGTTATAACCAGGAAACCCCCATCATGCACTCAAACCAACCCACACCAAGTAATAATGTGGTAATGCACCAACCCCCAAGTATCTCGTATACTTTCCAAGAGTGTAGTGGTGTGATAGGAAGACGTATCACCTGGAGGTTAGGTCAGTGAGAAATATTCAAGCATTTGGGCTTGAACGGATCGAAGAGGGTAACTTTCACATCATTCGTGAGGAGTGCGCCATACTTTTGTATATTTGGAAAGGCGGTCCAGAAAGGTGGCACAGAACTTTGCTGCTGAGGCTATCTCTCAAATCTTGTACCACCAGATATTGATCTGTGGGCCATCCTTTGTTTTCCAGCATCCGGCCAGAGAAATTCGGGTGGCAAGGAGTAGATGGCTAATCAACAGCACTGTGGTGCTTCAACTCACTCTCCTGGCAAGATTACAAGTGGATCCTTCGGTTACTATGATCTAGTGATCTCTTTTATTAGGGCCAAAACCTCCTTCCAAAATGTGTGAGCTTCCCCACAAATCTGCCAAAGATGTAGAAAGTCACCTCTGTGTTCACAGTTTCTCCAGCATTGGGGGAAATAGACTCATTAAGCCTCTTAATGTGGTCCGGGTACATGTACCATCTGAATAAGATTTTATATACATGAGTTTCGTTTACTTCACAGTGGGATGCAGTAGCCTCCAAGACTCATTGCAAGTACATTTCCCATGTTGACAGCTTCACTGCTAGGTCTGACCTGTCCAGTAGTTTGTACAGTTTGGCAGTTTTCTTTTTAGGGCATTTTTGCACTCTTCAAAAGTGAATTGGTTACCTCCACTATACAAGTGACCTGGGTAAGCAACCCCTGCCCCCCCCTCCTTAAAGTCCTTCCTTGTGAGGAAAGGGGAGAAGCTCGAATTTCTGAGGACTGGGGAGAGTGCACCATTGGTACGTACTACAGCCTAATTGACTTAGCCCAATGTGAAAGCGATATCTTTGTGGAGGGCAGGAGTGCACCTATGTATCATCTACAAAGCAATCACGATTAGCGCATCAGCGTACCTGGTGGCTAAGCTCCACATATCTGGTGGTAGACGCTCCCCGTGCAGCAAATTGACCAACCGACTTGAATCCCAACTTGTCTGCAAAGAGAGGACCCGCAAACAATATTTCTTTTGTCATGCAACCTCCCTCTGGAACTCGATCCAGGTGTCGCCTCAGACTGCCCCCACAATATTCACATTTTTGCAAATCTCTCATAACATGGCTATTTCAACAACACCTGGCCAATGACTAATTCCAATGGATGCACATACCACGCACAGATCTCACAGTACGGTGCTACTGTTAAAAGATGGCAGCCCAAATGCTGGTTACCCACACACTGTACAGCGCTGTACTGCTCTCAACCTAGGTACCCGCTTTAAACAATAAAAAAAAGAAACTTGTTAGTACTGAGTGTGCCGCTAAGTCAAGGTAGATCGTGTAATGGTAGCTTGCTGACAGATTGCTGAATGCTCAGAAACTGATTCTTACTAGCGTCATTCTGCCAGTCCAAGATATGCAATATGTTGGCTGCCATAAGATAATTCTGAAGGATGGGAAGGCACAATCCACCATTTTATGTATTGGCGTGAAGTGTTTGTCTGCTAATACATGGTTTACTATTAGACCGTAAAAAGCACCTGGATAGAAGATAGTGGAACTATAACTGGGAGAGCTTGCATGTGATAGAGGGGTCTGGGCATAATGTTCATTAAGGTTGGAAGCATTGATTGGCTGTGTGAGCTCAGCATTAAGATAGCATCGGCAAAAAGGGCTGCCTTGTGTTCTGTTTGGTCTATGGGGAAACCTCGAATTTTCGGGTTAGCCCGGATCTGGTTTGCCAAAGGCTCCATTATTAGGGCAAAAATTGAAAATTAAAGGGGGTATTTGGCAACCCTGCTGTGTCTCCCTGGAAAACGGGATATAGCGTGATAATACCCATTGATGCACATTCAAATTTTTGGGAATTTATAACAGGCCATGACTCGGGCAATAAAGTTAGGTCTTAATTCAAATGCCTAAAGTATGCAGGAGACAAACCTCCAGTCCACTCTATCAAATATGCCCTATTGGGGTCAAGCGCCAACAAGACCATTGTTGGCATCTGTGTTAAGGAGGGAAATCAGCGGTAAGAATCTCATTGGGTGGCATCCTTGCCGGGTTTGAGGATAAGGGACAAAAATATTTGCCCCTGGATCCCATTGCCTCACCCGTTTCAAGAAAGGAAAATAATATTGCAATGAGAGGGTTAATCAGATTCGCCTTAATTGTTTTATAAAAGGCTGGTGTAAACCCATCTGGACCGAGCCTCAACCAGAGCGCCCCGGACTACCTCGTTGAAGAGTGAGTTAATTTCTAATTCTGTTTCCTCCTTTGTAATTGGAAGCTGTAATCAGTCACGGAACATGTTGATAGGTTAAGGTAAGAGTCATGCATTTCAGTGTCCAAACTCCCAGTAGTCAGCAGTTTCTCGTAAAAATGTTAAATAGGTTCCCAAGCTTCCCCGCCTCTTTACATCGAATGGTGACACTATTCTTCTCTAATGCCCATATTATGATTGCTGGTCTTTTGTTTTCTTAATTTGTATGCCAATAACTTGTTTGCTTCATTACTTTGCAGGTAATCATATGTTTTGGGCATAGCAGGGAAATGGCAGTGGCTGTTGTCATCTGCAGTTCCAAATTTGATCCGGCAAGTCTGATTTGTAGGCCTTTGGGGATCTTGTTTGGGAATGAGCTAATTCCTGCCCATGTACTTGATCCTCTAGGCAGTGCCTGGCCTGTGTGTTAGATTTCGAGTCCACCACTTTATGACGGCCTTCCTGGCATTCCACGGAATCCCTGCGGAGCCTCGCCTCTATCATTGCCAGCAAAATAGTTTTGCATAGCTGTAGCTATTTCCTTATGGATAGTAGGAACCTGGAGTAGCAGGTCATATAGTTTCCATGCAGTCTTTAGGGGCGGCTGAGTCCCGCTTATTCACATCGTGGCTGAGACTAAGGCGTGGTCGGAAAATAATCTAGGGCCAATATCTGCGTCCAAGACATACGGGATTAGCAAGGCTGATGTCAAGAGGAGTTCAATTCGAGAGAAACCTCAATAAGCATGCGAGAAATGTTTATATTACCTTTTGTTCCCGTCAAGAAGCCTCCAGACAATGCCCAACTCCTACAAGGCTCCCAGTAAGGCCGGCACATGTTTCTAATCTGCAGATGATGGCAGATGCCTTTTATCTGCACCTGAGTGCGGAACCAGCTTAAATTCTCCCCAATTATGAGCTCGCCCTCTGAAAAGGCTGCGAGAGTTGGAAGGAGTGTGGTTAAAAATTCATGCTGGTGGTCATTTGGAAAGTACAGGCAGAACAACGGTACAGGGTGGCCAGGCAGGAGACCTTTTAAAAACAGAAATCTCCCATCGGGGTCTTTCAGTGCTTCCTTTCTAATGAAGTGGGTGTCTCTCACAATCAGAATTGCAGTGTTTGTTTTCTGGTCATAGCAGAGGCGAAGCATTGGTTAGGGAAGGCCCTGCATACCAGTCTCGCTTCGTCTTCCAGGATCAGGTGCGTTTCTTGGACCATAACGATGCTAATTTCGGATGTCTGGAGCCTCCTCCATATCGAATTCCTCTTAACTCTAGAGTTCTAAACTTGGGCATTAAGGTTCGTTATTTTAAATCTTTCCATCCCTGTCATTGAGACCTAGGCCATGGGAAGATAGATAATCAGATCAGAACAGACCCATTTGGGATCCATTGCCCTTTCAACTCCAGCCCAAGGAAATTAATATCCACATTAAAGCACTTTCACTGTGAGCATGCGCTCTATGTAAAATATTCAAAAGAAAACCTCCCACTCAAAACAATTCTGTTATCTCATCTCCCCTCCCCAAGCCCATCGCCAACTAGGCCGTGGGGTAGTGTAGGTAGGCTGGGCTCATGCCGGTACCACATTGTAACCAGACCAAGGGCATTGGTCTCAGCATGAAAGCATGTCGGTTTCAGGAATGGACTCAGCAAGGCCAATCCCCGGGCCCTGTGAAGTCCAAAAGATGAAGAATGGTGGCATTCTCTGCAAAGCTTCAAGTGATACATATGCCAGCCACTCAATCCACACGGTGAATAAATTCAGCTGTATCTTTGTATCAAGGGGTTGTTGCTTCCTGTAGCCTCTTGACATTGTGACTTTGCACCAGGCTCCCATCCAGGGTAGACATTCATTAAGTTGATCATCCGCCTTGGCCGATGTAGAAGGCGTGGAGGACCACAAGGCTGGGTTCATTAAGAGCATTGCTTCCTCATCGATGTAACAGATTTCCATTCTGAATCCAGGGTGCAGATTACTGCACATTGGAACCCCCACCTGTATTTCAAGCCCCTCTCTTGCAGCCAGGATGTAAAGTTATGGATGGCTCTTCTCTTAGCCAAGTTGGACAAGGCGAGATCCTGTAGTACGATTATCCCGGAGCCTCTGAAAATAACTTCTGGTGTTGCTCTGTCGGCAGCCATAATGTTCTCTTTAATGCGGGAATACTGAACCCTGTTAATACATCTGGTATCAACTTATTTGAAGTTTGGTAGAAGAATACACTCTGTGGATGTGGTCTAGCTCAATATCCTTGTCTTCTGGCTGGCGAAGAAGACATTTGAACAGGTCAAGAACATAGGCTTTGATATCTGAATGTTGAATTTTCATGGGGATGCCCCACAGGCGTATGTTATTTCTTCTCGACCTGTTCTCTGAGTCCTCTTGACGCAGGAGTGGTTAACGAGGAACTACAAGCCTCCAAATCCTCCATTCTAGTAGACAGTTGTGAACGCTCATATTTGTATCTGCTTGTGCTGTTTTCTAAATCATCAATGCGAGATTCAGTTGAGCCCATTAGTTCAATACCTTCTGCATGAGCTCCCCCACCCAGCCCTGTATTTCTTTCTTTATTTCGGATAATCTTGGCAGAAGGTCTGATTTTGTGGTGGGCGCAGACATGTCCTTCTCTGCTTCCGAGCCAGAGTGAACTTGGACTTCTCTGAGGCGCTCTGACTTAGTTCTGTCCCGATTTTTGCATTAGGAACAGTACATCCCTGCATTTGCTGCCTTTAGGTGTTTTCGTAGACATCGTTGCGTGTACTGACAGGGTGAAATGTGAGGGGCAATAGGACCAAATGGCCCTGGTCAAGAAGTCAGAGTCCCATCGCAACAATGACAAAATTGTCAAATCGCTGTCCCAGCGCTACTTAGAGAGTCATTTCGTCTTCATATCGATAAAGGGTGATCCACCTAATGCTGTGGTGCAACCAAATGCATAGGTATGACTTCAAGGATAAACTACCTCTAATCATGTTGAGCACGAAGCACACAGCAGATGAGGGCAACACCTACATCCTCTATTTGAGGAATTCAGAGGATCCCATTAGGCTGCTGTCAAGGGCATTGAGGTGATGGCCGCCTCGTTTGTCATTGCCACGTGTGGTCCCCAGAGTCTAATTTTATCTTGGCCCCACATCCCCAGCATGACCCCAGTCAAAATCCAGTGTGGGGATGTTGAGGATCAGCAATTTGTATGACTATTAGTGCTAGTGACAGAAAGGGCTCACTGCCAGACGGGGCCACCTCTGGGTCGCTCTTCAGTGCTGAGTGGTAGACGCTGCTTTCCAGCTGGGGTGACTCTCCAGGCAGGCCACCCCACTCCCCCCCAACCTTCGCTGCGCTCCTCCGCTTCACTGCAGATGATGCCACCCCAGTCGCTGCCATGCTCCCCCAAGAAGAGTCGGTCTGGGGGATGCTGAAGAGTGAGGGCAGGACACGCTGCCCAGAGGGCCACTGGAACCGCCCTGCGCCACATCTGCCATCTTGGGGCACTGCATGGGCTGGAGAAAGCTGTGCCGGGACTGGCTCCATCCATGGCAGAGCCGCAACAAACAAAGAACCGTCTGCCCTAGGGGAACACCAGAACTGCCACGTGGCACCTCATCAAGTGGTGTGAAGAGGTAGCGGGCCCATATCAGCCTATGGTCCTACAGAGAATGTATCGAGCACCAATAATGAAATTGTGAAATAATTCTGGCATGGTTAAGGAGTGCTTTCTGATTCATTTCCAAATCCGCAAAGTTTGATTGAATGACACCTCCTGATCAAAGATCACTCCCATATTCTTATCTTTTCCAGTAGGCACTGAAGGTGGACCAAGTTTGAAGGCACAGCACAGGGGGTGGCATTTGGTGAGTTGGTGCCATAAAGGAGAATATCTGATTTTCCTGTTGTCAGGAACAGCTGACTGTTTGACATTCAATCTGAACAGCAAATAAGCATTTAGAGATGCTTGAATGGTGCTAGGGGATGTTCATATCTGGATGGGAGGTCAGTTGTCATCAACATAGATGTTGAATGACATTTTGAGGTGGTCTATCATGTCAGTGAAGGGGCGACAGTAGACATTGAACAAACAAGGTGTGAGGGCCTGACCTTATGGTACACCGCAATTTAGGGCCGTAGAGTTGAATATGAAGTTTCTGGTTTTACTCTGGTTGATCGGTTTTCCAGAGAGGAGCTGATCATTGCAATGCCATCCCCTGGATTCCCTTGTGCATCTGTAGTCTAGCAAGTAGGATTGAATGGTTGACAATGTGATAGGCCACAGAACGGTTGAGTGGGATTAGGGCTATGGGTTTCTTCCAATCCAGGTTTAGAAGGTTGTCTTCTCTGGTATCGAACAGGGATGTTTTCATGCCACTGCACAGTCAGACGCCTAATTCATTGTGTTGAATAAAGTAAATGATTCACCATAGTCTTGAAATTGTTCCATTACTGTCCTCTCAATCAATTTTGCGTTGAAGTGGAAGTTGGGCATGAGCTGATAGTTAGCCAGATTGGATCGGTCTACATATACGTTTTTCCAATAAAGGGGTGACAGTGTTCTCTTTGTGGGCAGCTCTGAGGGTGGCTGTCACCAAAGTGGAGTTGCAGAGAACCTCGAGGAGATTAAGCACAGAGTCTATGAGTGATTGACTTAGGTGGGCAGAGAATGGCTGGTTTGGGCTTTGTGTGTCTTGATGCTGCTAATTAGTTTGTCATCGGGGGTACGTTTTCTGAAAGCTGAGAAGGAGGATTTAGGTTACTTGTTTAGGATGCTGAGTAGTTTAGCCAGAGTTGCACTGGCAATGTTTGATTTCATGCCTTTTACTTTCTTGGCGAACAAATTAGACAGATTTGCCAATGTGGATTGGAGAATGTTTACTTTGGTGGACACTTGTGAAGGGCTGCTCAGTTTCCTGAAATGCTAAAAAAAAGTAATGTTGGTTTATTTTTGGTTGCTTCTGTTCTTTGTTGGGTGGCACAAACTTTTTTTTAATTTTTTATCATGGCTCTGTAAATTCTAGTACAATGGCTGCATTTAATTTGTCTTTTTGGATTTCCTCCAGGCTTTCCTGCTGTGTCTTTTTAGCAGTGTACACTGGAGGTCGAATAACTTATTTGTTGTTTCATTATTTTTTCTTTTTTTCTGCTTTGTCATTTGCAACACTACCTTGTCTGGTGTTGTTCTGATTGATGTGTGAAAGTTGTTAATGCATCAGGGTCATTTATGTAAATAAAGGCAAATTATCAGCAAACTCACTGCGGGTGATGTTCTTCTCGGGTTTGAAGGAGATATTTTGTGCCGTGTGGTTGGGGTTGCTAGGCACTTTGGTAGGGGACAGGTGGAGGTATCCTTTGATCAAGACCTGTTCTGACCAGAAGACAGGAGACACAATAGTGTTGAAGATGGGGCCTTCATAGGTGAACAGCACATCTAGCGTATTGCCCTGGACATGGGTAGGTTCCTGTATCAAGTGATTGTTGTCATGTGATTCCATGATATCTAACAGATCTTGAGCAGGTTTGTGCTCTGAGCTGTTTACCCTAATGTTCAGATCTCCTGCCACTAGGATCTTATCTGATGTGTTCAGATTGTTGTCCAGGAAGTCCTGCCATTCCAATATGAATTTGCAGTTGTAGCCTGGTTGGGGGGTGGGTGGTATTAGATGACAGTGACCAAGACATATGTGTTAGTGCTGGACATACTTTGGTTGACGAATACTGCTGCTCGCATTTGGTCCAAAGGATGCATGGCCTGGTACTGGGAGACATCTAACCAGTCTTTGAGGATGTTGAAAGATCTAGTCAGAATTACTAGGGGTGAAAGATTTGCATGGAACATCATCAACCCCTTCGTATATGTCAAGTACCTGGCCACGTTTTAGTTGAGTCTAGGGTCGTGAAGCATCACTTCTGGGCTTTCTTTGATTCTGGAGAGTTTCATCAAGTGGCTAGTAAGGCGTAGGAGCCGACCCCTGAGCCACCATTCATGTAGGGAAAACAGAATAGTTACCTGGAGGCTGACTCGCCACGCCACAGGACAGCGTTCCCGGATTAACATAGCATAGAGACAACGCAAGGCGCTGGCCGGCAAAGCCAGTGAGTGATTGATGTCAAAACACAGGTACAGATGGCAAAGACCAGAAGGCTGCAGATGAAGGCCAGGTGGAGAAGATGGTTGCCTTTGCATAAGCAAGGAGAAGGCAGGGCAAGTAGAAGGTAACCAAGCTCAATCGCTAATATCAGGAAGGAGAGGCAGAAAAGGAGGCCAGAACAGGATTGCAGGTTAGCACGAACAAAAGGGCAGGGTGCCAAGCAAAGTGGGACTGAAGCACAGCAAAGCAAATTTAAATAGAGAAAGGAAACGTACGGAGCGCAATGAGACAATTCCATTGCTTAAAGTGTAGGGTTAATATAGCCTGCTGCTCCTGCAGTTTGTTCATTAAAGGGAATGTTGTTATGTGAGGAAGCAGCGTCTTGGGTCTGCACTTGTGTGCACAATAGGGACATAGCGGCGCCCGCAACCAGATTGCCATCAGGACGCCTGTTCCCACTTTGGGGTTTGGGCCGGAACCCTCTGCCATTAGCGCTCCCACCGCCCCTCCAGTCCACAACCACCAATTTGGCAAATGCCACCATGTAAGTCAACATGACCACAGCGGTGACAGGCCTGGGGCTTGAAACTTTGCCCACCTCCAAGACACCAGGCTTCCAGGGAAATTGCAGAATGAACTGATAAACCAAATGAGTTTCATGTACATTGGAGGCCGGTTCCCAGGAGTAGTCACATGCAGTGTAACCTTTCCAGTGAATTAGGTAATGCAAAGACCCTTGCCGGTATCTGGAATCACAACCTCCCAACCCTCATATTTCGGCATACTGTCGACCTTCCAAGGAGATGGACCGGAAGTGAACGACCAAAAGTGTCCTCTAGGTAACGCTTCAACAAAGATATGTGAAAAACTGGGTGAACACACCATGTTACAGGCAACTGAAGACAAAACGCCAGTGGTGAGAACCGGGCGAAAATTCAGAAGGGACCCCAAAATCATGCAGCCAACCTGACAGGTAGATTGCGATCAAGCAGGTCTTTACTAGAAAGCCAAACCTTGTCCCTCATCCAATATATACAGTTGCAACCAACCGTTTGCTGTCAGCCTTGGCCTTCTGAGAGGCATCAGAATGTTGAAGCACCAGAGAAATGCTCTTTTATAATTGCACCAGTTGTTGCACCAGAATTTTTGCAGAAGGCACAGAGCTCTGTACAGGCACAAACAAGGGCATGATCTTGGGATGTCAGCCCAGGCTACAAAAGAATGGACTGAAATTTATGGAGGAATGAAAGGCGTTGCAATAGGCCACCTCAGCAGTGTCTAGGCACTCTGACAAATTTTATTTCAGACCGTTAGCATAGCAACAGAGGTATTGCTCTAAGGTCTGATTGGTGCATTTGGTCTGTCCATCAGTTTGTGGGTGATAACTGGAACTCAGGGCACGATGAATACGCAATAGACCACAAAGAGCCTTGCAGAATTGAGAGATGAATTGAGATCCTCGATCAGAAATGATCTTCTCAGGGGGTCAGTACCGCCTGTATATCTCATGAAGAAAGACTTGTGCCATATTTGAAGCCATTGGGATCACATGGAGTGGAATGAAATGAGGTAGTTTGGTAATGCAGTCTACCAAGACCATGACACAGGTGTATCCAAAGGAATTTGGCAATTCCACAATAAAAATTTGGTGGCAATCGTATGCCAATGATAGGGCGTTTTTTCTGTTGGTTGAAGTAGACCAACAGGATGTCGTCTGCGGGTCTTGCTTTGTGCACACATTGGGCACGAGAGGACGTATACATGTACATCTTGACGAAGGCCCAGCCTCCAGAATTGACATGAGAGTAACTCCACTGTTGCACCAGAATGTTTGCAGAATGCACAGAGCTCTGTACAATTATAGACAGGGGCAGGATCTTGGGATGTCAGCCAAAGGTACAAAAGAATGGACGGAAGTTTTATGGAGAATCGAAAGGCGTTGTAATAGGCCACATCAGTAGTGTTTAGGCGCTCTGACAAATTTTATTGCAGGACTTTAGCGTAGCAACAGAGGTATTGCTCTAAGGTCTGATTGGTGCATTCGGTCTGTCCATTAATTTGTGGGTGATAACCGGAACTCAGGGCACGATGGATACCCGATAGACCACAAAGAGCCTTGCAGAATTGGGAGATGAATTGAGATCCTCAATCAGAAATGATCTTCTCAAGGATTCCGTACAGCATGTATATCTCATGAAGAAAGACTTGTTCCATACGTGAAGCCGTTGGGATCGCATGGAGTGGAATGAAAGGAGCCAGTTTGGAAAAGCAGTCTACCAAGACATGACTCAGGTGTATCCAGAGGAGCATGGCAATTCCACGATAGAATCGGGGGGAATGGTTGCCAAGGATAGGGTGTTTTTTCTCTTGGTTGAAGTAGGCCAACAGGATGTCGTCTGCTGGTCTTGCTTTGTGCACACATTGAGCACTGGAGGACGTATACTTGTACATGTTGACGAAGGCCCAGCTTCCAGAACTGACATGAGAGTAATGCCACGGATGCCTTGATTCCCCTATGGCCAGCAAGTAGTGAGTCATGCGGACCTGACAAAAGACTGGAGCGCAAGGCCATTGTGGGAACATAAAGATGGCCGTTCAAAATAAAAAGGCCATTGGTGGCCTTCACCAAAGAATCGTGCAGTATGTTCACTGCTTCTGGAGTACTAGTCATTGCTCCTCTTATCTGTTGCAAAAAAAGAAAGGTAATGCACAAAAAATGTTGATCTGGCAAGACTGGTTTCTCCAGGATGGTATCGGAACCATCATGGTAAAAAAACCCGGGATAAGGCATCAGCCTTTAGGTTCCATGGCCCTGGGATATATGTTATGTTATCTTACTGACATTTCTTAAGCGCACAATCGCCAAAGGCATCTTGGCGCTGGAGAGATGGGCACACATCCATAGCAGAAGCTACTAATGGAGTAGACACAAGGTTTGCTAGAACAGAAGTGTCTTAATTGCTTTCCTAAAAGCCAGATGATTCTATAGTTTCAATATATGTAACAACAAAGTCAAACTGGCTGAAGAAAGAGCCCAACGAGCTTGATGACTGTTGGAACAGTGCAGGGTGCGAAGATACTGGCAGTTACGATGGTCTGTACGTACTCCCCCTGTATGTAAGCCATCAAGGTGATAATGCCTCAATTCCGGGAATGATTCTTTGATGTACAATATTTATTTTTCACAACTGAGTAATTTTTTTCGCAGGCAATTAATTTTCTGAAGTGAAAGGCAATAGGATGTTCCAGGTCTGTATCAGTATTCAATTGCAGGAGGACCACTCCAATTGTGTTATTCGAGGCATCCGCCTCTAAAACAAAAGGATGCATGGTGTCTGGATGTTGCGGTACAGGGGCTACAGTTAAGGTTGTTTTCAGAGCAGAAAAAGAGGCGTCAGCGATCTTGTCCCAATGGAACTTAGTTTTGGAAATCAGCAGATGGGAGATATATGCTGTCAGTCGGGATAATCCCAGAAACCTTTGTGTGGACTTCATATCTTCTGGCACAGGCCAATCCAGGATGAGTCTTACTTTGCGAAGGTCCATATGAATACTGGTGGAATGATGATATAGGCTAAAAACTCAATCTGTTCATGGTGAAAAACTCATTTTTAAGCCTGGCCGAAAAGATGACTAGTAGCCACACGAGAAAGGACTTCAGAGGCAAGGCGCACATGTTCCTTCAGGGAACGAGAAAAAAATCTGAATATCATTTGGATACACCCAGACAGATATTCCCATCAAATCTGAAAACACTGAATACATGAACCGCTGGAACACAGCAGGAGCATTGCACAGTCTAAATGGCAATACTCGATATTCAAACTGCCCCAGTGGTGTTTTAAATGCTGTCTTCCATTCATCGCATTCCCTGATGCGCACCAGATGGTATGCTCCACACAGGTCCTAGTTAGTAAATATTGTGGATGATTGTAGGGATTCCAGTATGTTGTGTATCAAAGGTAATGGATACCGATCCTTTGTGGTAATCTCATTCAAAAGGCAGTAATCAATGCAAGGGCGTAAAGTGCCCTCCTTCTTCGGAAAGAAGAATAAGGGAGCCCCTGCTGGTGACTTGGAAGGTGTGGTGCACCCTTTCTGAAAACAGTCGTCTAAATAACATTGTAATTCTTGCTTCTCCTGGATGGTCAAAGAGTATACATGACCATGGGGTATTGGCTTCTCCAGAAGAAAATCGATCCCACAGTCATGAATATGATGCAAAGGAAGGAGCATTTGCTCTGGTTCGGTGAATACGTCCCTTCCGTAGCATACACCCCTGGACCAGTGAAGGAGGTTCTGACGATGGCTTGGTGTTAACGTCATGTAATGATATTGGTTTGCTGGACTGAGAAAACCGCAAAGACTTGCCTGACCAATCGATGTGAGGATTGTGATAATGAAGCCAAGGTGATCCCAGGACAATCAAATAAGATGGTACTTGTATAACATCAAAAGCTACGATCTCGGTTTGCTCCCTTATGCATAGCAACATGGGTGCTATATGCTCAAACACAGGACAGGAGGCCAGTGGGGATCCATCAATGACTTCAACCAAACAGGCAACTGGCTTGGTTATCAATGGAATGCCAGTTTGAGGGGGCAACCCTTCATCGATATAGTTTCCAGAACCACTGCAGTCCAGCAAGGCATTGTTAGATACAGAGCTGCACTCTTTAATCCAGCAGAGACAGACCTACAGAGAAAGAAGACAGGACGGGTGCATGGGTGATACGGACAAGGTCAGAAGGCTTTTTTTGGGTATAACTGGACTTGTTGCTGCCTTCTGTTCCTGCTACAAGCCTTCTGGTTTCCCGCCTATTTAGAAGGCCAAAGCGGACAGGTGCCCATGAAATGTCCACTACCACCATACTAAAGGCACAACCGATGGACCCGTCATCTTTTCCTTTCCACTTCTGAAACGGGACCACATAAAGCACCCAGTTTCATGGGTTCTTCATCAGGGTCTTGGGAACGCTTAGGTATGGGCGTAGGTGTTAGTATTGGTTGGACGGCCCCATTCCCCGGTTTTCTTTGATCTCCTTGACGTTCTGCCAAATGATGGTTGATGCAAATAAGGTGGTCAATTATACCCTGAAGTGTTTCTGGCTCTGGAGAATGGACCAAATCATCCTTATGTTCCTCAGTGAGACCTCTTTGGAAGAGCGTCCATTGTTTCTCCTCCAGTCATTGAGAGTCAGCAGCGAGCTGGCAAAAGTATGACACAAGGTCTGTGTGTCCCTGCTTCAGGTCAAGGAGTTGGTTTTGGGCTGTAGCAGCAATGATCGGTGACCGGAAAACCGCCTAAAAGGCTTTCTCAAATTTAGATATATATGGGCTACCCAAGCCGAGGCGGTACCTGCTAATTGCTGAGAATTAAGCCTTTTTTGGCTTTGTTGTGTTGAAAATGTTGCGTGCTGTGGACGGAACTAAAACTGGATCTTACAGTGATTGCAGATTTCCATCCAATTGCGTGGGTCACCATCGTACTTGTGCTCTCAGCCGATGCTGCTGCTGGATTCCTATTCACTGCACCACGTAACAAAGCACTTTCCTGTATTAAAGACACTAGCTCTGGTTTGAGTGCTTGCATCTCAGTCCGTAGTTCTTGAATGGCTTCCATAGAGTCAGTAGATTGTAGGATTCTCAATCTGTCAAGTACCTGATCACGTTGTAGCTTTCGACCGTGGTCGTGATACTTCGCTTCTGGGCTTTCCTTGATTCTCCAGAGTTTTGTCAAGTGGCTAGTATGGTGTAGGGGCCGACCCCAAGCCCCCTTTCATGTAGGGAAAACAGAATAGGTACCCGGAGGCTGACTCCCCACGCCACAAGACAGCTTTCCCAGATTAACTTGGCGTAGAGACAGCTCAAGGCTCTGGCCGGGAAAGCCAGTTGGGGATTGATGACAAAAAGCAGGTCCAGATGGCAAAGATCAGAATGCAGCAGATGAAGGGCAGACGGAGAAGATGGTTTCCTCTGGACAAGCAAGGACGAAGCAGGGTAGGGGGAAGGCAACAATGCTCAATAAATAATAGAAGCAAGGAAAGACAGAAGAGGAGGCCAGAACAGGATTGCAGGGTAGCACAAAAGAAATAGCATGGTGTCAACAAAGTGGGACTGAAGCACAGCAAAGCAAAGGTTAACAGAGAAAGCAAACGCATCCGTTCCTTAATGTGCAGGGTTTATATAACCCGCTGCTCCCACAGAGCGTTCATTACAGAGGGTTTATTTGCCATGGCAGTGGGTGATGCTATGTGCATGGCTCAAGCGTGAGTAAGTCATGTCTTTGCCCTGCGCATGCGTGCAGAATAGGGACATGGCGGCGCTCGCCACGAGATTGCTGCGCGGATGCCTGTCCCTGCTTTGTGGTCTGGGCTGGAGGACTTCCGCCATTAGCTCACCCGCCGGCCCCTGCAGTCCACAACTGCCAATGCAGGTAATGTGCCAGGTAAATTGATACAGGCCGTGGCAGTGAGGGCCCTGGGGCATGACAGTATAGCAGCGACCACTGTACCTCCGGTTATTCTCTGAAGGGCGAGACGAGCTCAGAATCAGCACTCCATTAATCTCCTTCGTCTCAAGAATGTTGAACATGCTTTTTATGGGAAGTAGCCATTTGACGTTAGAGTAAAGTGCAGAAGGTTGGTTGTCGGTGTCCCTGATTTATGGCATACGCAGTTGTCCAAGAATAGGAGATTGGAATGTTCTTGAATGACGCAGGACTGACATTTCTTTCTACTACCAGTGTTTACAAGGTTGACCGCGTTTTGCAACTTCTCAGCTTCCCATAACATGGGATCTAGTGACCCGTGTTCGCAGGATGGAGAGGAATGATCACTCTGTGTCTAATGGGTATTATGGAGACATTTCGGGAGTACTAAGAGTCTAATGTGTGTTCTCCTAAGAGACCCCTACTTGCTCTTTGTAAGAGTGGGTAACATTAAGAGTAACCTACTACATGGGCTCCAGAATTTAGGAGGAGGGGGTCTGGCTGAGTGGAAGTTGGTTTTAGGAGATTGTAGGCAGAGTGAAAGGTGTGGATGTGCTGTCATCTGCTAGTTCCCTGGTTCTATAGTATGCAATCAGGAGGGCACACCTCGCTAACGCAACATTAACGCGTTTTACTTCAGAGCAGTCAGCCATTTTAATAGCCACCTATCGGAAAGTACTCCATTTTCCAATCACAGTCGAGAGACAAAGCTTCTGCAAGGAGGATTCTTCGGGTAGGCCTTTCCCCACCCAATTACCTCTCTATCAGGGTTAAAAGACACGTTATATTTAAGTCTGGATGTTTGTATAGCACCCCCCTTCAAACAAAGACTGGCCTTATAGTGCAATAAACCACCAGTCAAGTACCCCCACCTGCCTTCGGATAGAAGGCCCCAGCTTTGTTCATGCAAGAGGATCTAAGATAGTTTAACCATCTCAGATTTCAAAAGGTAGAGAATTGTAAAAAGTGGATGCCAACATAGAAACATGCTCTACACCCGCTCCATTCTGTACAAATACAGGGATTTATCTGTGGTTTCCCCGGAGTGGATGAGAATTTAGAGAGCGGTAAAGTTGTAGAATGTGGCAGTCAAGAAGGGAGATATCAGTTAACAATGGTCCCCACGACTATCAAAAGAAACGTAAACTCAATGAGCTTTTCCTCAAGCAATTAGTGCTGGGTTGTGAAGGGATTTCTCACACCCTATACTTTGGGTTTAAGCTTGACAACATCCTGGTGGATAAAGGCAAGCACGGATGGATGCCGAACTCACGCTAGTCCGATAGATTTCAGCCGTGACCTCTTCCTGTTTCCTTTACTAAGACTTTGGGAGAATTTTGGCTAAACTAAACTTAGATGCACAAATAAGCGGCAATCACCACACTCACAACACAATGCCAAGGTCAGGGCAAATCACTCTACCTCGGATTACCTGCTCATCTCCTCTGGATCTTTCATCCATCTAACCCTCATTGGCCTTCATTACATTAAATTTCAGATAATTACATTTGAGGTACTTGAATCACTTTCCAAGAATTTGCAGATGGTAACGTCTACTCTAACTACCTTTTCTACATCATAAAATGATCCTAAACAGACCGATCTACAAAATCGAACTTCTTTCTATCTCCGCTTTTTGTTTTATAAACACATTAGCACGTGGAGCGTGTGGCAGGCATCTCACTAACATCTCCCATTTCAACAAGCATGCAGATATACTACAAGCTAGACTGCTACTTCGTGGGTACCCCAAAAAACTCATTAAACACTCTAGAAAAAGAGTGCGGTATACTAACCATGATGCCTTGCTCATTGCACAACCCAAAAATACAGATAGTGAACAGATTGTTTGTGTTTCCACTTTTTGCAAGTTCAGTGAGTCTATTAAGGGGATAATCCTTAAGAACTGGAGGATCCTTAACTCTGCTGATATTAATTTGAAAAAAACACTGTTTGCGTTTAGAAAAGGTAAGAGTCTGGCACAGAAGCTCACTCGAGCCAACAGATTGCCATTTCAACGTAATGTGGTCAGGGATGTCAATTTACAACCTGTGGTAGGTCACTACCCGTGCACCACTTGCGTGGCCTGTAGATCTTCAAAAAAGATAACACACTTTGTGAATGAAGGCAGATAATGGGACCTGAGGACGTTCACCACATGCAAACGCAAGAACGTGGTTTATGCCATCCAATGTCCGTGTAATTTGCTCTACATGGGCAAGACCTCCAGGGAGATACATGTGCGCATCAATGAACATCGCTCCAAGATCAGGATGCGTTGTCTTACTGCCCCATTGGTGTCCCATTTTCTAGAGAGGGCCCACGATGCTGACTCACTAAGATGGTTTTGCCTCGAGAAGATCTTAGCAAATGGCCATATGCAAACTACTAATAAATTGGCATATAAATAGCAAATGTGGATTTTCAACCTCAGGACTTTACAAAAAGGGCTCAATTCCATGGAAACATGGGAGTTCAATGTGGGTTAGTCTGTCTCCTTTAATGGTTTATACCTGGTTCAACATGAGCACATACAGTTTCAGCCCAAGTATGCGTGTCGGTTGCAGATCCCCATGTATTCCCTTTTTCAGTCCGTTCTGTTCCATGGGTGCCTTTTCAACCAGCAAACTGGTACATGCACACCTGATTCCATCGATAAATATTATTCATTAATTATTAATTTTTATTTGGGCATAGGTTGCCACTGCTAGCCATACACTTTTACATGCATATACTGCACACACATAAATCCATCAGCTGTATGTGCTTTCCTTTAGTTTCTTCACATACCACGCATTTCCAGTACAACTCGCATCTTGGACCCTCATATTTGGGGACTTGGGTACATTTTGGTACCAATCTGGCACCTATGTTGGGACAGTATTATCACTTCCCATACGGGCTTTTCCATTTCCCAACAAACCTATTAATTGGCCTATTCCCGCGGGACCCCCTCCCTTACATTTTCCATCATAATCGGGGGTTTCACAGAGGCTCTGCATTAGTCCTCTTTCTATCTCTTTGTTGGGCGGGTCTTTACATCATGCTGCGTAGGCTGTTTAATACCACACCTTGCAGCCCACTCACAAGACGGGGCCGGTCACATGACCCACACCGTGGGTCGAGTTAAACCTTTTGAATTCATTTCACTTTCGCCATCGCAGTACGTGACTGCGCGGAGCCCGGCGTTTGGAGTGCTGGTCTTCCCTGCTGGTCCCTTCCCTACAGCCCGTGATTCAGGCATCAAGTAAGTTTGGTCTTTTTCCCCTTTACAATCCGCGGTGCCCGACTATGTATTCCATCGGTAATCGCGCGCCTTAAGCACATGTCACTATTTTTTCTGGTATACGCGAGAGCTGCTGCAATTTCTGCATTTTCATCTGGGGGCCTCTCTGGGTGCTATGTTCTCTTCACGGCTTTAGTAATGCCTGCTGGAATGTTTGGATAAGTGTTTCTTGGCTCACATATTGTACTAATTGGCCGCTTGTATGGATAGGCCATTGTATCCAGCTTGGGTTAACTATTACCGGTCCTAGCAGCCTTAATTCTTGCTGTACACCACTTTTTAGTTTACTATAGGGAGAGTAGTTGGGGTTATCTTACGAGAAGATTCTTGTACCCCCATCATGTCCTTTCCTGTATTACTTAAGTATATTGTTGTTGTCCCCAGTTCTGTGAACACAGTCTTAGCTCATTGTTCTGCTATTATTCGATCCACACTCAGCAAGGGCACTGGGAACTGACAAGTGCTTCTCCTATGCATTCAACGCCCTGCAGGCCACACCATCGGATCCACCAACGATGGGCAGCATCATTATTCGTTTTGCCCAGACAGGTAAATCATTCATCTTATAGCTACCAACTTTTGTGTAGCACTTACACATGTCTACATAACTGGTTTGGCCTCATTCGTGCTATACTTGTTTTTCAGCTCATGAACGGCTGTAGCCCCTTGTGGGTTTCCCTTTCAGCATAGGTACCTCTACCTTCCATCGTGTCTACCATTGGCTAACAACGTTAGGTCAGTTCGATTTGGTTCACATTTTTGCACTTGCACATTGGGCTGTTGCTTCTCACCATTTAGTCACCTTTATTGACCAGGTGCATGAGGTTTTGACTTTCTCAGCCTTTTTTAGCTGGCTCCTCCCAATACTGTTCCTCCTGCGTTTGGCCTTTTTTAATATATCTCTGCTTCTGGGATGTGGTTCTAAACTTTTTAGACTTTCCCAGCACCCAAATATTTTTCTCTTTTCCTCACAATGTTTGTAAAAGGTGGCACACGGTGGGTACGCTATATAATTTTTTAACAGTTGAGTTTGCTATACAAGGTAGGGCACTGCCGCATATTTATGCAGTAATGCTCTTCTCTTGCAGCTTTTTGTTCCATACCCCCTGATGAAGACATTGTGCAATTGACAATTACGTCGAAACCGGTTGAGCCTTGGGGGATGTGATCTACATAACAATTTCTCTTTGATCCGCCCTTACGATACATGGTTTTAATCATTTCTATTCTATATGTTTTTCTACCTTTAAAAAACATTAAATTAACCAGACGGGATGCGTGAACTGTGCTCACTCCCGTGTATGAATCAATTCTGTCATTTTTAGCTATTGTTGTTTGGATGAATGTCACTTTGAATGTTGTATGGTTTGAATGCTGTACTATGAATGGTTTGGTTGATGGACTAATTTTAGCCATGTGTAATGTTTATACCTGCTGTTGTGATGTGAAATAATATGTTTTCCAAAGTATTGTGTCATTAACTGACTATTTTCAAAAATGTTTGTATCACGATTAAATAAAAACGGATACTTTTTGTAAGCTACCAAGTTTTGCTCTCTGGACATTTTCTCCGGATTTCTGTGGATCAATAATACTCTTGTCCAGAGTATTGAGTTTTCCTGCTTCTTTCTGGTTTTGAGGCATCTCACTAACAGCATTTTGGACTATTTTGTGTCATCTGATAAGCACAGCAGGCATGCTGCTAAGATAAAGGGTCCAGATCGAGACATCTCTACCTGTGGAAGGCAAGTATAGAGGATATGGAGCTGGCCAACCCCCACTGTGGGCGCTAGAGTTACAGCCTGTATAGCGGGCCGCCCCCTGGCCATCCTGAGGGGTTTATAGCACCTCCCCTCTTCCGCAAGTGGAAGGGGCATCCCCGGGCCCAGCCACATCTGGCTTTGGGCTCCAGGGAGCACCTATAAGGCAGGGGGCTGCTCGGGCTCATTCACTTTGTTGCAGTCCCCCGCCCGAAGTCAGGAGCATTTAGTTCGGCGTCGTTGTTTGGAGAATCTTGCTGGTAAGTGTGGACATTGGCCTCGACGGACTGCAGCTGTGAGACGGGCCCTGCTCGGAGGAATTGGCTTGGGAATTTAATGTGTGCCCTGGGTCGGTCACTGTATCACCAGGGTTGGTTGTGATGTGGTCTTGTTAAGGCCCAGTGCAGTCCCCACACCGGTGGGCTTGTGGCTTGATGGGTGGGCTTGTCATTTTGGATGTATGCGCCTAGATTGGTCTCAGTTCCGCAGGGGTTGTTTGTTTTGAGCACGGCCCAGTCCGGTCGCCGAGCCGGTGGACTGTTGTGCTCCTATGTTCCCCGGTTGGTCTCAGAGATGCCGGGTTTGTCAGGGCATTGTGTTTTTGGTATGTGGCGCTGTCCAGCCACCGCGCTGGGGGCGTTTGGTGTTACTGTATGTTTGCAGATCCAGTTCGGTCTGTGTATAGGTCCCCCGGTTTGATCGCCGTGTCGCTGACTTATAATACAAATGTTTTCATTTCGGTCCGGAAACCTGCAGATTTTGGTTGTCCCCATGTTGGTCGCGGTGCCACAAAGGGGTCATATTTCAATATGTCCATGTCTGCGTTGTGCGCTCGATGTGCCTCTAATATTTTGGGCATGGATTGATGTTGCAAGGCGTTGCCGGTTGTGGACTCGCCTGAGGCACCTTTCGACATGCAGCGTTTCCGTTTTGTTTGTTCAAGTCATCGGGCCGATTCTAAACAATGGTATTGGGCCAAGGTGGCGTTTTGCGCCATAAGTTTTCAATGTGCACTGAATAGGTGCTGTGGAAGGTTAATTGAAGTGATGTGATACGCTGAGAGGGTCCGCAAGGCAGGCGCCATGCAGCCTGGTTGAGGCTTCGAGGGATTTCAATTTTGAACTTTTTGTGCAATTTCTGGCTTTGCAATTTGTAGAGCCACAGCAACAGGATGCATTGAGTTTACAACAATGTTTTTATTGTGGTAGGATGGTCTGAATAGAGTGGAGGCTGCGCCCCCCGACCCTAGCTTCATAACAAGGTGCTTATGGCAGTATAGTGGTCTGAGTAGAAAGGAGGCCTCCCCATGTTTATAAAAGTGGCTTGCAGCGCTGACATTTCGTCATGGGAACTTGGAAATGGAAATGTGGGGACCAACACGACACGTCGGGTATCTTTGGCTAAGAAGCCGTTGTGTTGGTGCTGTTTACGCGTGCCTGCGCTTTTTAAAAGGTATGCCGGCAGGGAAGCCCTGTAATTCAGCGTAGGGAGCTGTTCCAGGGTGGCTGATTGAACAATGTTTAAAATGCACAATTTATTGCACAATTTGTCGAAGACTCCCCTCTGGGTGCAATTCGAACAGGGCCATGAGAGGTATGGGTGGCCATTTGCAACTGTACGCCGCCGCCTTGTCATCAGTTGCTGAAGGATTCATGTTTTAAATGCACTGTTTACATCGCAATTTATCATAAAACTTCTCAGGAATTATGGGTTTATTGTTAAAGCCGATTGGGCGGACCTTTGTTGCATCCACGGCCTCAGGTGTAACTCCATGAAACTGTTTGCACGCACTAGGGGGGCTAGCATCAGGCTTTAGCTACCCATAGCATAATTTCCTGGCCCAATCCAGTGGCCGCACCGGCGGGCTTTATTTAAATATGTGTATAAGTTTGTGGGCCAGTCTGGTCGCTGCACCGGTGCTTCTTATGTTAATAGCATATGCATGAGTATCTAGTAGTTTTGACCAGTCTTGTTGAATAAATAGTCTTTAAAATGGCAATTTGCATCACATTTCATTAAAAAAAAAAAATCCCCTTTGGTTGCTACGCCAACAGTGTCACAAAAGGAATGAAGAGCCATTTGCAACTGCGGGCCACTTTTTCAATGGGGCACGAGACAACTTTATGGCCCTGTCAGACCCTGTTGGGGCAGGATCACACTGCAATGGCGGCACCTTCCCCAAACTTGTTGTTCGAGGTAGAGGCATCGGGTTGCAGGATTGCAATGCCTCTCATGCCAAATAAAGGTGCAGGGCGCAAATGGTGGTTAATTATTAGAGCTGTTAAGACGGGCCAGCGGGCTAAAGACTAATGGTTGTGATCCTCCTTTGAGCTACCGGTCGCAGGTCTGAATCCTTGGGGTTGCACTGCACTGGGGAGCCAACATTTAGCGGTTAGCAGCAATGAGGACTCCTATGCAGATACATGACCACTTCAGCCGCTGTCTTCAGTACAGTAGGGTGGGGAATCACCGGAGCCGGTACTATATGCCACAGTGATCTGTGCTGGATCTGCAGGTCACAGGACCATATCCTGGCAAGGTCTTCTTCCTGGGGCAATAGAGAAGAACCGATTCCAATTGGTGGCAATATTAATGCATGGAAATATGCCCTACATAAGGCTTTGTACAGTAGCGCTTTAAAATAACATGTCCATAGTTTGCTATTGGGTATTTACAATGCACGTAGACAAAAGGTTATTGGGCAAGGTTTTGGAGTCCCAAGTGGGGGATGATCAGAAAGGTTTATTATGTCGCTATGTTGGATATCGGATTTTTTTATGCGCCAAACAGAGGTCAAGAAAAGGATCATGTGCAGGTTGGTCACGGTACAAGTGAGGAGCTGGAAATGAGTGGTTATGTTGTCCGTGTAGAAAGCAGGATGAGAGAACCTTTGCTGGACACACAAGGACTAGTGTCCTCCGTTCCCTCCTGCCATCCCCTTTTTTGGTTTTGTCACGCCTAGAAGCATTTAGGTACAGGCACTGTATAAACTACAGATTATATCTTAGTTTGAAGGGACACTGAGGGGACTGCAGGGGAACGCATGGAATACGCACGATAACAAGAACATTTTATTCCCATCATCTTAGGTCGTTTTGCAATAATGGGAACAGAGCCACAAGACATGTTGGCCAACATCGACATTATCTTATACAGCCCCAGTGGTGATGAGTTGGAGGATGAGGTCGACATTTTTGCAGTTTTCCAAGAAGAAATGCGCAGGAAAGGGAGCGACTGGGCAAAAAAGATGTTGGAGGACGAGCAAGAGGTATCCACACACCAGCAGGTTTTTCAAGCCGTGATTTGGCCACCTACAGCACTGGACACCCCTGGCAAATGAACTTCCTACCAAAACACCACCAAAAAAGATGCAGATTGCATGAACGGAGGTGTATGCTTGCAACTGTCATGTCACAGGAACCTTTGTTACAAGGGGATGCCATTCCCGAGGCACCACCCTAAGAGAAACGGGTGGGGCGTAAACCGAGGGGTAAGGTTGCAACGGTCACGTCACAAGAAGCTTTGTTGGTACAGGTGCCATTTAATCCCACTGGGCACGCTGTCAAAGTGCAGCAGGTGATTCTGCGAGCAGTTGTGGAGGTAGAAGAACTATGTGGCACGGGGATCCCACAAACAGGGAATCACTTGGATAGTGGGGCGGTAGGTAAGCTGCCAATAGTTAAAGATTGTGAAAATAAAACATTTAGGAAAGCTTTAGAACGAATGGTGAGATTACTGTGGGGAGTGGTGCAGGTACCTGGTGAAGGGGCCAGCAGTGAGACCGCAAGAAGAGTTTGGGAGGTCCCCTCAGAGCCTGGTGCGTTTGTGAGGGTTTTAGGGGTGCAGACTTCGCTTGCTTCAGGAAGGGTGGTTGTCACACCAGGGTTTGCAGCACCGGTACACAAGCAGAGGATTACAGCTCTAGAGGACTTGACTGCGCAGGGACAAGGTGAAAAAGTGGTAGCAGATCGAACATTGTCTTAAGAGGTACCCACACTGCAGCAACCAGATGCACTTTCAGGGGTAGCAGGCCCTGCCGTGAGTAGGGGACGTGAACCTGAGGTGGTTGGCACCCCCTTATTAACTATTGCACCTTTATTTTCTGGCAGGTCCACCTTAGCCTGGCGTATTCCCAGGCACGTGAAAGAGCGGATTTGGGAAAGGGAATATTTCGACATATTCCGATTATAGCGATAGAGGCGGCAGGGATGGAAATTACGGTTAGCAAAGAGGAGGAAAAGAAGAGGCAAAAAAGAAATAGGCCTGAGGGGAACATAGGAAACTGTAACAAGGCATTCTCTTTGCTAGCAGCAGTATTGATGGAGAAATACCCACAGCAGTGACTAGCTTCATGGAAGTACAGGGACACTATTGTGAATGAATAAAGGAAGTATGGCTTCACAGGGTGGATAGATTACGACAGGGATTTTAGATGCACAATGTCAATGCTGCCAGATATGACATGGGACCAGAAGGACACGGAGGGCTGGGTTTCATTTATGGGTGGTAAGGACAGGGCCAGTAAGGCAACTGTCGAGGTGTCAAAGGGGATTCAGTAGCTGTGGTACGGTAAGGATGAGCCCAACCATAAAACTGACTGTGACTGGCAGCCCTTTCACCGAGGCACCCTGGCACTGAGGCAAAATGATTAAGGGACACAGGGGTCGTGCAGTTTGGGCGTAAGGTGCTGATTTGCCCACTTATGCTCAAAATGTGGGTGGAGTCACCCAGTTGCAGGATGCTTCAATTCCGAAGGGGAGCAGGGGCAGAGGACAACACAAAGGTGCTCAATAGATCAAGGTACGAAAAGGACATTCCTCAGTGGGAAAAATGGTGTGGCAAGAATTTAAAAAATGTTTTATTCAAAGGACAAAGTGTGTGAGTTACTGTTTAAGGGTTGTTATTGTTCTGCATACTTGCGGTGTGAATACTAAAGGTTTATGTTTTTGTGCTGTCATAGGAATGGAGACATCTGAGGACGACGAGGATCGCCTCAGGTTTGCCTCTAGAGTATGACCATGGGCATTGCAGAAGGGCCCAGAAGTTTGGTAAGATGTGGGATACTCCCACGGGTTACAGGCGCAGCAGTAAGATTGTATAGTAGTCCAAATATTGCAGAGAAAAGCTTACAACTAGAAGTATGAAATACAGTTAGGCTGAGTTAAGCCTTGGTGAAGTACTTTGCATGGAGTCATAAGAATATTAAAATAACACAACATAAGCCTGGAAGGTACACAGACCAAAAGCATAAACTTGTTATCACCAAATAAGTGTTTGCAGGTGCTTCGCACCATGCGGAATGGACACCCGAAAGGAGGGATGGTGAGTATATTGGCCCAAAACTGTAAGGCCAGTGTTGAGGGAGTTCAGACCTGGTGGACAGGCACCAGAGGTGGGCCGTTTTCCCAAAAACAGAGACATGAGTGATCCATACAAAGTTTATGGGAATGACTGAGCTAGCAGTCAGACATTACACGGGATAGGTTTCCTTGTGGTTGTTTTCAAAACTCTAAAATGGGCAAGATGTGAGACAGTGAGTGTACATGCAGTTAGATAAGGTTGGTACATTTTTGGGAGCATTGGTGGTAGCGCGGGGGCCTCCCCCAAAGTGTGGCAGAGTTACAGGCGGTCCAAGCTGGGAAGGAGTGTGACGCTGCAATTTCGGCCGTGGGCAGTTCCCGATGGCCACACTCGAGCCAAATTCGGACGACGGGCACTGAGTCCCTTATGGACAGTTGAGACTTCTCGTCAATGCTAAGGGGCTGCCTGCATAGCGGGCTAGCCCTCTTGTCCCCACGGGTAGCTAGCATCTCCCCTCCTCCAGAGTCAGAAGTGGCATCCCCGGGTCCAGCCACATCCGGCTTTGGGCTCTGGGGAGCAGCTATAAAGGTGGGGGCTGCTTGGGCTCATTCACTTTGTTGCAGCCCCCTGCCCAAAGTCCCACCCTCCCTCTACCTTCTTTTTGGGTCCCATCAGCAGTCTCCCAACTAGGTGGGACGGAACGAAAACAAAGGAGTAGGTTGAAGGAATTGCATCATTTGTAAGAAATGGGAGGATTTGACGATAAAAATGTTCCTTTTCAGTGGATTGCGGAATGGTGTAAGGTAATAAGCATGTTTGTTCATTGGATTTTGTAATGCTGATCCTAACCTTTCTTAGTTTGTCACAGGCAGAGTTACGGGGCCGTAGGAGTTTGATGCTGAGGTTTCGGCCGTGGGTGGTTCCCGATGGCCTCACTCGATCCAAATTCGAACGACAGGCACTGATTCCCTTGTGGACAGTTGAGACTCCTTGTCAACGAGATTCAGTGGCCCTGGAAAATTACTGCTTGGCAGTTGATAACCAGAAGCGGACCTCCCCAACTCTGCAAACCGGAAGTGACAAGTGTCACCCGGGACAATAAAATGATTGCAAGTGCGGGTAAAACCCTAAAGGGCCACCTTAGAGGTCTAAAGAAATTGCTTCACTTAGTGTCTGGGACCGCCCCCAAATTCTGTCTGACTCCAATAAATGTGATCTTGTGTTTCCGAATTCTATACAAATGTGTCAGTATGATTATTATGAATAGTGTAACCATTGCATATATGTCTTGGACCCTAAGGGAGAAGGGGGCGGCATAGTAGGGGATGTCCCGCTATGTTTCTGTCACACAATGAAAATGTGACATTGAACAGATCCTGCCATGGTTTAAGTCATCAACCTTAGAGAACTAGTGCTTCAATCACCAAGCGAGCACTGCAACTCAAAGATCCCAATGTCCATTTTTTTGGGATTCCCACCCTGCATGTTTTTTGGCATCCCCACACAAAATGAATAAAATGAATATAGTGAGTCTAACTAAATGGGTGTTATTTACTTAGACATTGGTTATCCTTATTTATAGACAGTGTGGTGCTCTAGAGGATCTGACTTAGTGCATGTGGAAATCACACTTATCATGTAAACACAGCTTCCGCTTATCACTATGATGCTATTCCATGCACAAAGAAAGTACAAGTGCCATGGTGGAATCTATTTCTAAATATATTTTATTGGTAATGTCTGAAGCACATCGAGTGACCCAATGGACAAGATTTCACATCTGGTGCTGTGGGTCTGGGTGATGCAGTGCGGTGTGCTGATGTGGGCACGGAGAGCATCTCCTTCGGCCCCACTGGTGTCTCCCACGGTCGGCTTGAATCACCCCCTTCACTTCCCGCCTCAGTAGCTGGAGGGAGCAACCATCAAACTGCAAGAGAAAATGTTTGATCAAAACGCTGATTTGACATTCAGCCGTATGTGCCCAAAATTAGGTTGGCCCACATGCATTTGTAATTGCCTCACTGTGTCCAGGTTCAGGATTTCCCAGCAGCTGCCGCCACTGTCCCGGTAGCCTGCGTGGCTCAGGCGTAAACAGTCTGGAAGCCTGGGGTCCATACCAGTGTCACCATCTTGCGCTCTTGTCAGGGCCTGTTGCAAGTCCTGGCGTATCAGTTGAAGGAGCTTTGCCCTCTGCGTATCGAACTGCAAAATGTGACAGCAAACGCAATGGGTTAAACATAATGGTTTGTACGTACCCTGACTGCTATTGAAAGGAAGGCCACTCACAGCTGTATATGTATGAGTTCACATACCTGGCTAGGGAATGCCACCGACCAGGGATGCTCATTCTCGATCCAGTAAATTCTGCCCACGAGCGCCAATCAAACGGGAAGAACTAAGAGCGGTGAAACCTCCACGGCTCCAGGTTTTCTCGGCAGCAGCTAGAAGGGATCTGTGCAGTTTCACTTTCCAGAGAGAACGTGCAGTCAGAATCTGAGGCTACATCAGTGGGCCTTTCTTTTTCACTGCATCCTCCCCTTCTGGGCACTCGTACATCGGGATACCTGCCGTGACCATGACAACGGCCAAACCGAGGCCGTTGGAGCTCCCGGCTTTTCTTGGGAGGGTCAGTACGATATACTGGGCTGCAGCGGAGCGTCCTTGGATGGTGGTGTTCCCCACTCAGGTAAATGTCTTTATAGGTACAGTGGCATCCAGTGATATTCCTGGGTGAACGATTTACGAAACTGACATTAGGCGTTGAACTAATTATGGGATTGCTGTACAAATGTCATATTACATTTCAACAGTTATTTGGGCTCACTGTCAAAAGAAAACAATTCGACATACCAGAGAATATGGTTTGCAAGAATGCAAAAATGCGTGTCTTGATACATTTAATGTAGTGGTCATGTTTTATCATTACAGTGAATAGTTAGTGAGAAAGTGTACAGTAGTGACCAATTTGTTACGCTGTTGGAAAGGGGTAATTTTACTGTAAGATCAGTTAGCGCGTAGTGAGGCCAATTACATCTTGTTTTAATCCTTATGTCATAGAATAAAAATATATTATAATCCAAGAATGAATATGACATATTGAAGCAATGTGTAATGCTGTGGCAAATAACATGTTATACCATGCAGGCTAGATATAGCGTGCTCTAGATACACTCTATGATATAGTATAGAAATATTTACTTTTTCATAAATTATATATTGTTGGGAAGAATATTTAATAGTTTTACAAAGGTAGCGGGCGCCCCTCTCTCGCAAGAACAGACATGATAACCTGTTCAGTGGTTATTAACCACTTGAGAGTTCGCAGCCACTGCTTTTACTCACTGTGCCTTTCACAGATGGGAAATATCCATTTGCATATCAGTCTTTGTCCTGCCCAGGGGCAGTCCAGCACCGAAATACAATGGCAACTCCAATCTGAACGAGAGTACCACCAGCAACCCCATACACGTGTTTCACCCTTGTTGGGGATCATCAGTGAGGTGAAGCTGATGCCTCTCTAAGCACAGTGAGAGGGAGACCACGTCTGGTTGCCCCCAGGAGACCTAGGGTTACCAATCCCAGGTTCCTTAAAAAATAGTTTTACAAAGGTAGCGGGCGCCCCTCTCTCGCAAGAACAGACATGATAACCTGTTCAGTGGTTATTAACCACTTGAGAGTTCGCAGCCACTGCTTTTACTCACTGTGCCTTTCACAGATGGGAAATATCCATTTGCATATCAGTCTTTGTCCTGCCCAGGGGCAGTCCAGCACCGAAATACAATGGCAACTCCAATCTGAACGAGAGTACCACCAGCAACCCCATACACGTGTTTCACCCTTGTTGGGGATCATCAGTGAGGTGAAGCTGATGCCTCTCTAAGCACAGTGAGAGGGAGACCACGTCTGGTTGCCCCCAGGAGACCTAGGGTTACCAATCCCAGGTTCCTTAAAAAATAGTTTTACAAAGGTAGCGGGCGCCCCTCTCTCGCAAGAACAGACATGATAACCTGTTCAGTGGTTATTAACCACTTGAGAGTTCGCAGCCACTGCTTTTACTCACTGTGCCTTTCACAGATGGGAAATATCCATTTGCATATCAGTCTTTGTCCTGCCCAGGGGCAGTCCAGCACCGAAATACAATGGCAACTCCAATCTGAACGAGAGTACCACCAGCAACCCCATACACGTGTTTCACCCTTGTTGGGGATCATCAGTGAGGTGAAGCTGATGCCTCTCTAAGCACAGTGAGAGGGAGACCACGTCTGGTTGCCCCCAGGAGACCTAGGGTTACCAATCCCAGGTTCCTTAAAAAATAGTTTTACAAAGGTAGCGGGCGCCCCTCTCTCGCAAGAACAGACATGATAACCTGTTCAGTGGTTATTAACCACTTGAGAGTTCGCAGCCACTGCTTTTACTCACTGTGCCTTTCACAGATGGGAAATATCCATTTGCATATTTAATATCTTCATAAATTACGTATGGTTCTCTGCAAAAGCCTTTGTCATGCTTTCATATGGTAGCAAATTATACATCATAGCCTAGACATACTGCAGGCATTTCAGGATGTAGGAAAGGATAGAATATAGTGTCGAAAATTATACATAAAAATCGTGCCCCAGAAATACTCTTTCATATTGTATGGAAAGGAATGTCATTTTGCAGTACATTTTGCCATATTGTTGTGAAGATTATTAAAACTCTCATAAATGGCATAGTACATATGCCGTACTTTCACATGGTAGCAAAGTACGATTCATACTACGGACAGACTGCGGGCATGACAGAATATAGGACAGGACAGAATATAGTGGTAATATTACACATAAACATACTCTAAAGAGTATGTCTGATTATTGGTAATTATGTGTCGTTTGGTAGCAAATGTCCACTCATTTTGTACCAATGTCTATGCCATGTTGAAAGAAAGGCCATGTTACATTGTAAGAAAAGACTATAGCATTGGTCAGTAAAACAGATTTCATAGAAGTAGGTGCCACTTTCTGGAAAAGGCTATGGAAAGTTGTCAGAAAGAAAAGATCTAACTACAGCAGAGCAGACACTGCATTATCTGAAAGGCAGTGCTTTTATGCGGACCACCAAATGCAATGTGGCGGCACACACTATGCCAAGCCATAGGAAAGGATGCACCATGTTATTTTAAAGTATATGTCAGATTGATAAAAAATAGATAGTACACTATATGAAAGTATATTTGTTAGATCTGGGAAGCATGTTCTATCTGTATGTTATGTGGTATGCTGCAGGAAAGCAAATGTCATTTGCAAGTAAGGATCTGTTTGCCACATTGAAGGACCTTCAGTTGCATAACACAGTTATCTATGTGGCATAATGTAACACACTTTATGGCATTAAAACTGTATTTCTGTAATTGCCGCAAAAGATACATCACTTTGTGGGAAACACTTTGACAAGTAATTTAAAATAAAAATGCTAAATGGTAGTAAATGGCTCGTAATGATACCCGTGTAGTGATGTACTCATTTATGTACATATTAATCACTCAGTGTGAGCAACATCTATTGCTTATGCTGCAAGCAACACAGGCACAGAGTTACTTAGATGCCACACACTGTCCTGAGACACTGCAGTCTGGTATGGAGACCAGACCACAAAGAAATAGCCCCTTAACTCTAGCTAGAAGTCAGTGGTGTGCTGCCTGTCTCTGAGAAGACAGCACAAGAAAACATTGGTCCCTCTAGAACTCTGTTGGGGGTCCACAGATCATATGTAGTGTCTCAGTACAGAAGACATGCTAACCCATTAGCTAGTTATTCTATGGGTTAGCTAGTTATGCTTTGCCAATCATAGCACACAACAAAGCCCATAAGCATACAACCATATTAAAAAGGTGCCAATGCCTCAGGCCTACTGCATTTACCCCTCCTGGATCATACAACACTCCATTAAAAAATGCTCAACTATCAATTGGGATTGAACGCACTGTTGCTATGAAGACGTAGTGTCATCTACAGGCACAAGCTTCATGAGATCAATAAGCCTGGTGTTTGCTGCATTCCAGCGTATTTTCCAGACTAAAATGTCGGCGGGTTTCAGTGGCCTTTACCAGTTATGGATATCTTCCTCAGGACCCTCTTCTATTCCTATAGTGTGACACTATCACTAAGAACAGTACAAGCACAAACATCAATATAATAGATATGGCACTTGCCAGCCGCTGTTTTCTTTACCATGGACTGGGCTGTGTGCGTAGCCTGCACCCGGGTAGACATAAAACACCCAATTCAGTGTCTGTCAATCATCAATTCTGCTTTAAACATTTAATTCCTTACAGTCATGTTTATAGTCATGTTTTTCATGGCAGCACAGCATACTCACTGTAGGCAACCACTCCCAAAACCCACATCTAGGGTCAGGGGAACAGCTTTCCTGACTGCTTGAAAAAATCAGATGCCTTATGTCATTATTCCACATTTCAGGGACCCCATTATTGCCCAATTATGAACCAGTTTAGCCTGTGGGGGCTGAGAGAAAGGGGGATCTGTTCTACTAGAGCTTGCCGTGTCACTGCTCCATACATCTGGGGAGCCCAGTGATGCTCATTCAGGAGCATGTATAACATGAAGTGGCAAGAAAACCGGGGGGGGGGGACCAATGTGCTCTACTCGAGCTTACTATGCATCTAGTTCCATGCACCCCGTTTTGCTCACTTACAAGCCCATAAAACACAGTTACCGAGGGAGCACCATGCTCTATTATGACTTGCCGTGAATGAATTTCCATGAATACAGGGGCCCCCTGAGAGCCTGTGTGTCAGAGAGGGCTCAAGTGTACACGGCAACTGCTTACCATAAGACATTGCCTCACCAAGCTTTTCAGTCCGCTGGCAGCATTTACTGTGCACACCGCACTGTCATCCTATATCACTGCGACGTGGCTTCTCTGCATGTCATAACGATGGACAAAGACGACAGACTCAGTTACTAGCACCAGGTTCGGCCATCTTAGCCTGGCCATGTTTGCCTGGCTGGTGGCTCATAGATGTTTGCTCGTTGCCGCTTAAGCAACTGTATTTTCACTGGCAGGCTCAATTACCTTAATTCTGCTTACTCTGCCCATTGTTAGGGGTAGTGCCCATAAGGGGTAGCTGACCTATAGTCAGAACACTCAATTTTCAGTATGTAGATTTAGTCACTGTGTTCTCATGGGGCTGGCAAAATGCAGAAGTAATGCACCTAATTGCCTGGCAGCGAGTGTAGCCATCTTCAACTGGCCAAACTGTACCAGGCAGGTGGCTCCTGGGTATTAACTCACTGCCACTTTAAACACCTTTATGTGCATGGGCGGACTAGATTCCAGTCTACTCAATTTACAGTATGCCAGTATACCCACTGTTTTCTCTCTGTGACTGGCAACATGCAACAGTAGTGCACATAACTGCTGTGCTGTCACACCAATCTAGCAACGGAGCATGTGTGCGCAACCTTATTCATTTAGTGGTTCACAGCCAGAGTTTGCCAACAAATGGTGTCGTTGAAACCGTTTGGAATCAGGCTCTAATCTGAATATCCATCTCTGCTCCCTATTAAACAGCATGGTGTGCATGCTGCCACCTCGGCTGGGGCAGATGGCTTTTTCCAGCACTGTCCACGCAAAGTCATTGTCTGAGTGACCCTTGTGGACAAAATGCTCCTCGATTTGTGCTGTAATTTTTCTGGTATGTCTGCAAGACCTATGTTCTATCTCCTGTGTTTTGACTGGTCTATGTGTCAGACCTACGTATCTCAGTTGGCACGGGCATGTGATTAAGTACACAACATTCAAGCTGTTGTATTTTGTGAAGTGGGTATGTCACCAAGGTGTGCGCCAGCCCAAGTCAATTTCTGTAGAAAGTGTCGTCTGCTTGCACACAGAACAAATACCACCCGAGGCATGACCCGTTACTTTAGGAGTCTGCCATACAGTCAATTGTGTGTCCTGAGTGTCTCTTGCTGAGTATGATTGAACTAAGATGTCACGAAGGTGTCGCCATCTCTTCAGGGCAAACCTAGGGGCTGGGATATTGGTATGGCTGACATGTAACATAATGTAAATCTCCTTCTGGAATTCAATGACGCGCAGTGAAAAACTGAACATTGCCGTGATACGGTGTTCATCCGATTGTCGCTGCTTTTGCTGTACCGTCACATCCTTAGGTATGTTACTTGCCCTTTCCTGGGCATTTCTCAGAAATCGTCTACGATAACCTTGCGCTATCATTCTTTTGCTTAGTAGTGCAGCTTGTTTCTCGAAGGCGGCTCCCTCTGAACAATTCTAAAGGAATCTGAAAAACTGACCAAACGTTACATTTTCCCTCAGGGCTCTTGAGGGAAAGCTAGAGTAGTCAAGATCGAATTCCGGTCAGTTGTTTTCCTAAAGACAGATGTTGATAATTTGCCACCTAAAGCACATATTTCTAAATCCAGGAATTGGAACCCTCTCTGACACACAGGCTCTCAGGGGGGACTTCCCCTGTATGCTTGAGAATCCATTCACGGTCAGTCATAATAGAGAACAGTTTTCTCCCTCGGTAACTCTGTTGTATGGCCTTTTAAGTGGGCAAAATGGGGTTGCCGTGTTGCATGGAACTAGATACATAGTAGAGCACAGTGCCCCCTCCACCCCCTTTTTCTTGCCACTTCATGAAATGCAGACTTATGAATGAGCATCACTATGGAGCAGTGACACAGCAAGCTCCTTTGGAACAGATCCCCCACTCTCTCAGCCACCACGGGCTAAACCAGCTCATATTGGGGCACTAATAGCCTCCCTGAAATATCGAGTAATGACATAAGGCATCTGATTTTTTCAGGCGCTCAGGAAAGTTGTTCCACCGACTGTAGTTGTGGGTTTTGGAAGTGGTTGCACCCAGTAAGTACGCCTTGTTGGTGGGAAAATCATGACTATAAGGAATGAAATGTCTAAAGCAGAATTGATGATTTACAGACACTGAATTGGGTGTTGTATATTGTCTACCCAGGTGCAGGCTACGCACACAGCCCAGTCCATGGTAAAGAAAACAGCGGCTAGCAAGTGCCATATCTATTATGAAGTATTGATGTTTGTGCTTGCACTGTTCTTAGTGATAGTGTCACACTATAGGAATAGAAGAGGGTCCTGAGGAAGATATCCATAACTGGTAAAGGCCACTGAAACCCGCCGACATTTTAGTCTGGAAAATAAGGTGGAATGCAGCAAACACAAGACTTATTTATCTTATGGAGCTTGTGCCTGTAGATCACACTACGTCTTCATAGCAACAGTGTGTTCAGTCCCAAATAATAATTGAGCACTTTTTAATGGAGAGTTGGATGATCCAGGAGGGGTAAATTCAGTAGGCCGGAGGCATCAGCATCTTTATAATAGGTTTCTATGTTTATGGTATTTGCTGTGTGCTAGGATTGGCAAATAAATACTCATAGAAAAAATAGCTAACTGGTTAGGATGTCTGCTGTACTGAGACACTACATATGATCTGTGGACCCCCAACAGAGATCTAGAGGGACCAATGTTTTCTTGTTCTGTCTTCTCATAGACAGGCAGCACACCACTGACTCCTAGGTTCAGTGGATGGTGCGATTAGGATCAGCTAGTGTAGATGAGCTGTTTCTTTGTGGTCTGGTCTCCATACCAGACTGCAGTGTCTCAGTACAGTTAGTAGTAGATGAGTAACTCTGTCTGTGTTGTTGATAACTGAGTGCAGGTAGTTCTGTCCTTCGGGTGGTGCAAGACCTCATTAGACAGACCCTACTGAATTTAGAATCAGGTCCTCTTAAGTGTCTATTGGTGCATATAATTAACATATGACCTAAGAATGTCTTTTTTAGGATACCCATTATAACAATAAGTGGCTGAGAACGTGCGTGTTACTCATGGAATTATCTGGGATCAACTAACACTAACTGCACTATAGCCGGTTGTATCAGTCGCTTTGACATTCTGCAAAATCATCCTCGCCATTCGATGACATCACAGAACACCTTGGCATCTTGGTAAAATCTTATAATGTACAGTTCGAGGAAGTTTACCCTTTATGTATCAGATGATTTGCTGTGCTGTACAGAAGGAACTATTATGTTGAATGTAAGCATGTGCAGGTTGTTACACAGAATATAGAATATTGTCGGGAACATACCGTAGATTGCAGTTTAGTTATTTAACAACACAATCAATGTAGCAATATTGCTGGATGCCACTGTATTGCACAAGATCAAAATTCAAGGTGATACAAATGTAAGGCAGATGGAAAGTGATTTGACAGTGATTATAAAATTCTGACTGCTGTTAGTGGAGCGAAGCTATGGAATACAAACAATGGAAAAAAGGTGTGTTTGTGTTTGTGTGTTTGTGAGGGAGTCTGTGTGTGAAAAAACAGTTAGTTTATTATCGCAAGAGAAATATGTCATGGACGGATACTTAGAAGATGGAGTGTCACCCATACTCTAAAACCATTGTCGCCTTTGTGGGGGTCTCACATAAACATAGCAGGTGAATAGAAAAGGAAGAAAGTGGTGCTAATTGTTTGTGGATATATGCAGGTGTATACCGACCTAGTGAATACCGACCTGCAACAATTTCACCAATGCAGGCGCCTGGCTTTTGCCCTACATTCTTATCAATGGTACTTGCATGGAAGCGTGCCCTGATACCTCTGTTTTCCACATTCCTAACCACTTCCACACACAACACCCGGCATCTTTCTCTGAAAAACCGCTCTATTTTGTACAAAATTGTTATTGTTAACAAATTGCATTTTTCAGTAACGTGCCTCTCAATAAGTGCAATTTGTTAACATATTTTCAGAAAAACAATGCGTCCCTTCTTTACACTACTTTCATGGCACATTTAGTATCAGGGAGAATAGGTGCGGACACAAATGTGCTTTTATGTAATAAAGTACACCAGAGAAAAAGTTGTAACAATTGACATACTTCTGCCCAACTCCATGTTGGTGTCAATTTTGCAGTATTGTTGGTGTTTGCTCAAAGTAATGCCCCTGTGTCATCATAAAAGAACAGTTTCAAGGTGAACCTAACGTGTGCCAGACATATCCCCAAAGGAAATAACAAGACTTCAAGGATAGCTGGAAATGTAACCACAAGGAACTATCAGAACACACCCACAAACCAATAGAAATTACAATAGCCACATGACAATTCTGATTGCCATGTATCCAGAGCACTGGAGAGTTATGTCTTTAAGGTATCCCAAAAGAGACCAGAATAAATGTGGTTGCAACATACATTTTTAACAATATTAATGCATTCTTAATACGTTTGGGTATTATGTGAAGGATTATTATGGTTATTGTATTGTTTTAAGATTTCTTTCTTGGGATTTTCAGTGCAGGACTCTTGTCTGATGGTAGTCAATCTTGCCTTGCATTGCAGGCTTTGTGGTAATGGATACACACCTCTCCGCTGCTGGCTATATTGCTTCTCTTGCATGCATTTGAATTTTGCACTGGTGCTGAGGTGCACTTTTGACTCTCCAGTGGCTGGCACTTTTTCTGACAAGCCATCTTGAAGCTACTGTGCTCTGATTGTCACCTAGAAGGTTTTCATTCTATGCTAACCTTTGTTTAGGAAGAATAAGACATAATCTGGGATCAGCGGTTTATTAAACCGTTAGTTGTCCCACTCCTTTTCGGCATCCTCTGTTGTATCTATATGAAGGTACAGATATTCCAATATGGCGCTCTGTTTTCCAAAGAGATACTTCCAGTATTGAAGAAAAAAAGACTTTAAAAAAAGACGTAACAAGTAACAGGGTACGAAGGAAAGTTGACAAGCATTGTTCATGTTGCTGTTGGCATGTTTCATCCCTCGATGTGTTTGGCACCGTCTCAGGCACATCTGCTTTCATTTCCCCCCCCCCTTTTTTTACGGGTCGCAACGGCTTAATCCCTTAGCACCAGACCGGATGGAAGGAACCTCTTATGGTCTACCTCAGTGTACTTCGCCCTGCTGATATCAGAGCTATGCTGTTACCTGCTGTGCGTTTTCCAGCTCTGGCCGCCTCCTGAAGTCACTCTGAAGGTGTTCTCAGGTGAGGAGTGGTATTAGCCCTTCTCTTCCAAGGCTGGGAGGTGTATTATAAGAGCATTCCCAGTTAATTGCCTGGTTTGTTTCATTCATAGCAGGCAGCAGGGAGGACATCCCCGCCCAAGTTGCTCATTGTGTCCAGCATTTAAATCACGCTCCACGGGTTCCTGTCCTAGTCCCTCCACATCTCTGAAGTCAGAGCCCTAGGAACTCTCACGATTGCCATCTGATCCATGGCACACAGTTGGTACGTACAAGGAACACAACATCCTCATCCAGCGACATTTATCAGAGGCTATCAGGCCTATCCCCATTCTGTATAGAGTGCCAGGTGTAGCAGGTGGCATAGCAGGTGTGGTGCAGGGACGTTGGCACAGGTGTCTAGCTGAGCAGTCTGATAGTCAAGTCTTCAGACTCTTCAGTTGACTTGTCTTTTCCTTCCATTTGGTAATACGTTGGACAGACAGTAGGGGAGCACTAACCCTCTTCCATGGAGCAAGCTATGGCTGCTTGAGGTATTAGCTGTATTGCGACCACACTTTCAGAAAAAATGTCATGTCGACAATCATCATGTTTTCTATAATACTCAAGTAGAAGCTCTGCCCAATGGCTAATCACTGTGAAATTATTGTGGCTACATGTTTTCAATACTACTCCATGTAACTGCATTAGCCCAAACATGTAATACATTATTTAACTGTTTCTTTTCCATAACGCCTAAATCCGTGTTTACATCTCTCGACCTCATTTATCTCTGTGCACTTTAAATCATCGTTCTTTACATTTCTTCAGTCAAGCTTTCTTCTTATTATATTTACCCAACTGTTGTTCCTGTAGTTTGGTAAATCATTGTTCCCATTTACCTAATAGTTTGTTTTCTTTATGTTTTGTAACCATTGATCAATCATCTATTTATCCCAGGCACTGCTCGATTATGCCAACTATTTATCCTCTGCATACGTTTAACCAACAAATCCATTCTTCTAATTGAAATGATCTTCATTTTAGGCTCAATGTATGTACAGCCTACAGATTGTAGTCCATGTTTCCATTTCTCTAATGAATAATTCCCTGTATATTTTGTTCAGTACTTGCCATTCTTCAGTTATTCATTCTCCCCATCTTTCTTTCAGTGTTTATGATGCAGAATTAATTATTTTCTCAATTATTGATAAACATGCAGACCTCACAATTTAATTATGTTCTCCATTTTGGGTTTGATGTTTACATTTCTCCAAAGGGTCATTTGGCCCATAGTTTCCCCAATGTTTCAATGTGCACATTGTTCTCTGTATGCTTTGTTCAGTGTTTGTACAGTTAAAATAATCAGCTAAGCTATTCAATGCTCAATGTTCATAGTTCTAAAATACCATCTTCACATATAAAATATTAATGTTAATCTTTCTTTAATCAAGCGTCATTGAACGTATACATGTATACAGGTACTTATGCCATTTGTTGTTCAATGTTTACACTATTTCAACTCACCAGTCACTGAAGGGCAGACTGTGAGGTCCATGTAAAATAATAAAAGTGTTATTTCTTGATGGAATGACACTTTTCTTATTTGTTCCAGATTCTGTGCCTACACTTATAAGGTACAGAATATGGAGAAAATAAGAAACGTTTTGCTCATCACGACATCACACTTTTCTTATTTTACATGTAACTCACAATCAGGCCCTCAGAGATGTGTGTGGTTTATCAAGGGTTCCCATTAGGTATCCTCTCCATTGTTTGCTCATTTATTGCACTTGTCGGTGTCTTCACGCGTCGCCAACTAATCTCGCAATTATCTTTTCAATATTCGACATTGTCTAATTTATCAACCCTATTCTTTGTCTGCCACGCTCCACCATACATTGTTGGGAGTAATGCCTCTGCTGCAGGCCAGGTCAGAAAATACTCTTAAATGCAAATCTGCAGATTTGCAATTTACAAACCCATGAACGCGTGCATCCCTTCATGTGCAAGGAAACACCTGACCTATAAATATGATCCAAGTGGCCTAGTATCCTCCTCTTCCATATTGTGTTGGCCTTACTTGATTAGAATATTAGAATAGGGTCTGATACCCAGGGATTGGAAGTTAGATCCTGCGCATCATTAATGCTAATGACTAGCTCCATGCCTAAGGTTCTGGAGCCAATGGTCCCTGAGTGTTCCTTAGAAAATCCAAGAGAAGAGGGATGACTTTCTTTGTATTAGGGACAGACTGCATGGCCAACTGCACCAAGCCCAGTAGGAATTCACCCTGGCCTAGGTAGGATCTGCAGAGTTGAGGATAATATCGCCTATCAGCCTGAGAATTGTTCCCCTTTCTTTTGAGTGGGAATGCTGGAATTAGCTTTAGAAGAAGCAAGGTGTGATTGCTTCACAGAAGGCACAAGACTGCACCGGACAGAACATGTGCAGGATTGCTATGCAGGTTGTCTGGGTCGGCATCCGAAGAAGTGTTTGCACCGGATACATGTCGTAAAGGCAGCAACAAGCAGCATGTGACCATCATTGGAAACGGGGAAAAGAAAAAACAGGTGCTTAGCCACTTGGAACCAAAAGAAGAAAGAATTATGTTTCCATTAAAACAATAATTCTTGTAAGGCATAGCTTTACATACATACATAGAAAGAAATCTTTAAAAAAAATGGATTGAATGACTAAAAATAAAAGAGGTAACTACACTCAAAAAGTCCTAACCAGGAGAAGTATCCTGAGAGCCCATCCCAACCTAATTGATAGGTGGAGTAAAAGGAACTTGCAGTTTGGCAGCTTTGGCCATATGTGTAAACATAAGTTAGCAGAGACCACTGTCAAATGAAGGGATGCTTGAGTATGTTGGGGGTATTAGGTTCTAAAATTACAGGTTTGCATTAAAAAAGAACAGTTTTTCATCCTGACCTGTTTCGGGAACAGGGTTCTCAATAATGTAGAAAGAAGGAAGCCCTTAGGCATAAAAGTGTGTTTTCTCCTCCTTTCTTTGTTAAAACATGTTTTACAAATCTCAAAATAAAAAGCATTTGTATATGTTGTTTCACCAACTATAACACTTCTCTAATGCATTTTTAAGTAAATAGTTTATTAAATGTTTGCAATTTTCCAGTTAACTAGTCTCACAATACTATGTTGAACATTTAGATATTTTCAATTATTTATTTCCTACATTGTTTGTTCAGTGTTTGCACTTTTTACATATATTGTTCTCGCACTATTCTGTTCAAACTTTGTTTTTTGTCCATATATCAATCTTTCTATACTGTGCTTAATCTTTCGAGTTTTCCAAGCAATTATTATATACCTACATGGTTCAATATTTGCACTTTTCAGTGCATTGCTCTCTCCATGCTTTTCAAGTGCATGCATATTTCCATTTTTTTAAATTTGTTTTTCTAAATGTTCATACATTTTTAGATGTTTGTGAACAAAACATGCTCACTACACTTTGTCCAATGCCTACATTATTCCAAATGATAATTATTTCCATACATAGGCAGCCCAACCGTGTGAAGTGACATTTTGTTTATTATTAAGTGGCAAAGAAAATCGATTTAGAAAGACTGCTCAGAGACCATTCAGAGCGATCTTTCTAACTCAATCTGTCATGCCCCTGTTTCACACGAGTGCACGCAGGGACTGACAGAAGTGTCAAGGTGAGGGAAGTCACAGGAGTGAGGTAACTGTTATTTTGTGTGTGTGTTTGGGTGTGTACTGTATGAGTATATATAGAGCGCAAACAATGACCAAAAGGCATCAAGGCGCTAAATGGAATGAGAGAAAGAGAGCCACTTCAGACAAGCATAGCTAGAAAGGATGATATTCAGAAATGTTACGAAGATCGGGCGGAAGAGCATTCCAGAGCATGGGGCCAAGCACCGTAAAGGATCTTCCTCCCGCTCTGGCACGACAGAATCTAGGAATACATAACAGGGACTGGTTAGCCGAGCGAAGTAGCCTGCTAGGATTATAGGGCACAAGTCTAGATCATACAAATTCTGCCCCAACATCGTGAGTGGATTTGAAACTTGACTCACCTCCTAATGGGGAGCCAGTCTAATTGGCAAAGTAATTCCTGAGAGTATGTTAGTCTAGGAGCTACCAGAGCGAGGCGAGCAGCTGCATTCTGGAAAGTCTGTAGGCATTGTAATAGAGCTTCAGATTGGCCAAGATAAATGCTGTTACAGTAGTCTAAGGAACCCATGATGGATGCGGTCACAATTCTGGTCCTAGACTGAAGGAGCAGGAACTGTAAGACTTTTTTCAGTACTTTCAGTTTGGTATAACCTAGTTGGCAAACTGCAGAGATCTGGGCTTCTCTGGAGCCTGTTGCCATTAATTTGATCCCTAGGCTCTTCACTAGTGGAGTGGGTTCAGGACATGAGCCCAGGAAGTTTGGCCAATAGTCACAGGTCCAAGGCTGTCCTATGTTGTTTGAACTGACCAAAGGGACCTGTGTTTTATCTCCATTAAAGTTAAGCCAATTATTGGCCATTCAATCCCCGACCGCAGATAGACAGTCTTTCAATTTACGGGAGGTCAGATGATGGCACATTGAGGCGAAAAAGAATGTGCGTGGGATCAGCATATGAGTAAACGTGAACCCTGTGGCTAGCATTCAAATTGGTCAAAGTCTGCATGCATAGGTTAAACAAAAGGGAAGATAAAGCAGACCGCTGGGGACCCCAGAGTTTATGGCTATGGGAAAAGAAGTGCAAGGGGGAAGGGAGACTGTGTGAACCCAGATAGACAGAAAGGAGGAAAACCACCTCAGTGGGATGCCTGAAATTCCTGCCTTCTGAAGACTTTGAAGCAGGCTCTGATGATCAACAGTATCAAAGGCAGCGGAAAGGTCAAGGATAATAAAAGCTCCCACCTCTCAGCGGTCCTGAAGCAGGCCAATGCTGTCCATGAGAGCAACCATCACATATTCCATTCCCATACCGGGACGGAAGCCGGACTGAAAAGGGAGACGATGTTGATAAGATTCCAAGAAGGCAGAGAGCTGGGGAGGGGTCACAATGGATTCCATCAGTTTCATGAGAACAGGAAGTAGTGAAATTGGGCAGTAGTCTCCATTGTTGCTGGGCCCAGATGTGCCCTTTTTGGTAGAGGATAGATCACTGCATTTTTTAGGAGCTCTGGAATGTGCCCTGTCGAGAAGGAGTGTTTAAGCCCAGTGGTAAACAGAGAAATAGACTTGCTAGAAGCTTCTTGGAGAATGCAGAGAGGAATTGGATCAGAGGGAGAAGCAGATCCAAGTAGTTTCAACAGTGCAGAGGAGAACATACTGTCTGTCTCTGTGCTGGATTGAACAGCACTGGATTGTGTCTATTCAGCACTAAAAGCTATAACAAGGGGATCTACAGGGAGTGACCTTCCTATACTTATCAGATCCAGAATGTTACGGATTCTGTCCCTAAAAAAGTTGGAAATATGGTTGCAGTGTGCTTGTGTTTGCAAGGTCTTAAAACTGGGTCGCACTGGAGTGGTCAGCTCTTTCTCAACTTGAAACAATTGTCTGGCGGAGCTGTTAAAATGCGCTCGGCAAAATGACACGATTTGGCTTTTCTTATGTCTGATATATGGTGGGTGCCGTATGTAGGATAGTTTAGCGGAGGGTTCGAAATAACTGTGCCATTTTCGTTCAGCTTGGCGACATTTTTGTTTCAGCAGCATAAGTGCTGCTGAAACCTTGGAGCAGAGGGCTTAGCACGTCCGGCTGTGAGCCTGGAGGGAGCCAGGCTGGCCGCTGTTTCCTGTATAGCATTGATCAGAGCCCTACAGGGATTTATTCTTCCACTTGCTTTTCCTCTCTGAGTGAGGACTGTGATCGAGTCTGTGTGTGTGTTGGTGTGCGAGCGAAGAGGGAATGTTTGTGGTGGGGAAGGTAGGGGCGGTATAGCAGGTAAATGTGTGCTTGCGTGTCTGACTGGTAGAAAGTGAGGGGTATTGTTTTAGGCTGAGAGAGGGTGGCGGGGGATGGAAGGCGGCGTTGGGTGGAAACCACCCAAATCTATTGAAATCATGCTGGTGTAGGAGAGAGTGGAAGTGGGTGTAGGGGTGTTGGCCGGGTCGCCTTTTCAAGGGGTGGTTCGGAGTGTAATATTTCAGCATTTTAGAGGCCACTCAAAATCGGCCGAAAGAAATTCGTTTTTTCCGTTCGTCCTTCAAATTCAAAATGCAGACATATCACATAGAACCAGCTCAATATGTTTGAGCAGTTCTACAATGTACTACTTTTTCCATACTTGAATCAGCTAAAATTTACATTCTTACAAACTGTTCATGATTATGATGAACATTAACTATGTAAGCGTTTCCATTAGTTGCGTACCATGTAAAAAATAATTTAGTTTAAATACAGAGTGTGGGGTGGCGTCTCTCGCTCTGACAATCATGGGGGTGGGGGGCAGATGAATAGCTGTATGCCTTCACTGAGTGCAGGCGACCCAGGGGCACTGTATTATGATTTGTTTCTGGGGATGCTGGCCTGGCAACATGCAGGTAGAAAGGCAACTTAAGCATTCAGGCTCCACCATCTTGTCAACAAATACATTTACCTTTTAGGCAAATAGGAAAAAATGCAATGACTGTGAGCCACTCCCCCTCTCACTAGCGTGCAATCTAGTCCTGAAGAACACATAAAAAGCGTTAGGAGCCACAAGGGCCTGGATAGTCCGGCTGGAAAAAGGCGGGAATAACTGGTTTCCCAGAGCAGCTAGAATCTTTACCAAAAGCATTGTGGGACAGGAAGTTATAGGTTAATATGTCTAGTATGTGTAGATTCATCTATTTGTCTTAATACCTCTTTTGCCTAAAAATAGGACTTCATAAAACATCACTCCTGCTTGGCCAACCTAGTTGCATGTTGCCATGCGATACACACTGTAGATCATGTGCGGCAGCCAGGCATAGCCTACCAAGCTCAACAACATTGCTTTCTACTGGCTTTCCCATCCATGTCCAATTCTTTTATTTTCCCAGGAACATTTTGGGACAATGTGTGATTCGTATCGATATGTTTGTATAGTGACGGCAGCAAGGTTGTACAATGTTTTCCCTTTTGCGATTAAATTTTCTTTGTCGGTCTTGCTCCAATCCAATATGTTAGCGGTCTGCAACCTTTGGCTCTCCAGATGTTTTGGACTACAACTCCCATTGACCCCAGCCATCATAGCCAATTGTTAGGGATCATAGGAGTTATAGTCCAAAGCATCTGAGGAGCTGCTGGGTGGAAACCCCTGCACTATTTAAGCAACCCTTGCAACACTCTTTTCTAGTCCGAATGCCACATGGGTTCAATAGGATTGGATATCCAGTTTACGAATTCCCTTGGCCACCGCACTGAGTAACTATGAAGATGGCAAATGCTCACAGGCGATACCTGCCTTTCTATGATTCTGTGTGACATGCGTATGACCATCACCCAGGCTTCTCAAACAACACAACATGAGACAGTTCCAACCCTTCCATCCACTAATTGTAAAATGTGTATGAAGCAAATCTGAGACCAAACCAATGTTTCCCCTTAAGGTGGTTCTGCAAGGTCCAAAGTGAAGCCCTTAGTAATGGTAAGTACCAAATGACTGGAGAAGGGTACACACTCAACTTGTTTCACGCATGTATATTTGTGCAGAATCCAGCCCGCTCAGCTGAATACATTTTAGGGATTTGGGACAATGCCTAAAGTCTGCCTAGCTCACCCGAAAAAAAGAATTGATGGAACTGGAAAATGGTTTGCTCTGATGTTGTGTACCCCAATGTCACTGCTATTTATAGACTCCCTAGGTACCTATCAGGACCTACATAATTGGACAGGCACTTTGGTAGGTATTTGTCAGAGGAAAACCAGGAGGAAAAATAATGCATTTTTTACATGTTTATAGATAAGATTATTATGCGCATTATATGATGGTTATTAGTTATGAATATTTTAAAAGGTCATGCATGCTGCAATCCTTTATCATTAAAATCTACTGTTTCTGAAATGTTGGGACTCACATTTTCTTTTATGGACCCACGTGCTGTAAATTTCCGATATTGGGGTCTCAGTTCTAGGGAGGATTCCTGGGGGACACTCATCCTGATTGGGATAGGCACTCACGTGACAGATCTATTTGATCATGTCCATACATGGAGAATGGGTTGGGACAGCAGCTGAAGAGAAGATGGATCATGGGATGGGATGCCTCTGCATTGCCTACTTACCTTGGTTGCCAACACACACTTACCTCAACTGTGCTCTCTGAGCTCTTCTCCCCGAAGTCTCTTTTGCCTTAAAGAGAAGAAACGGAACACACAAGTTACTTGTTGAAAGGGAAATAGATACTGGTTCAAACGGGGACACACACAGGCAGGTCCCATAATAAAAACTGATTGTTGAGAGCGGGTGTCACTAGCACCAAACTCAACTGCACTGATGTCAGCCAGCTAGAGTGAACGTCTGAATTGCCCTCAGAAGTGCATGCATTCGCGACTTGAGCTTTCTTGCTAGCGGGTTTAGCTCGTGCACATTAACGAATGTAGCCTGATTTGGCAACGTTTGCAAGCATTGATCGTCGTCAGCATCTCATGGTGTAACCCAATGGGCAATCACGCAAGGTCAATTCTTAACTGGGGCAACATGACATGACCTGAAGAATGTGACTGGCCAGGGTACTGGAACGCTTGCCTTACTACTCTCAGTTGATTGCAGGCATTATAATCAGACATGCCCCTTAAGGGATTTGGCCTATGAAAAGTGGTGTACATGGTACCAGTGTTTGTGTGTGCCTCTCTTTGTTGATATGGGCAAGGTGAGCATCAACACATGCATCTTTGGGCTTATGAATATGTCTTAGCTTTGGGCATATGAATACGGATATGAATTGGCTGGGTCAGCTGCACAGCTGGCCCCTGCACTGTGTCAATTATTTTATATTTATTTATTTATTTATGTTTATAAAGCGCATGTCACTGGCCCGGAGGCATAATAGCGCTAACAGGATGTACAACATATAATCATAGCATATAAAAACAGGGACTATGCCTAGGAAAGGGCGGGCAGCCCACAGGCCAAGCCTGGCTGGGGTGCTGTAGATAGACTAGGGTTCATCCAAACAACCTGGTTGTCAAATCCTTCTTAAAAGTAGAAAAAGATTGGCACAACCTCAAATTGAGAGGCAGCGCCTTCCATCTCTTAGGGGCTGCATGTTGATGTGAAGGGTGCACAGACCATCTTCCTACTGCAAATCTGGGCCGTGCATAGCACCATTTGGCAGAGTTGCTTTTTTCCTTTTTATGAAGTATACCACTATGTGTGCCCAACGGCATAAGAACGTTTTTAACAAGTGGCTTTGCATATGTATGTTTGTTATTGTATTATTATTATTTGAAGAAGTGTATGAGTCCTCTTCTGGCACCTCAAACATCTCGGGATCTATGCAGCCAATCAGGTTCATGTTTATCCTTGCCAATCTAGAGGAGGGTCAGAGGATACACCATATCTTCACTGAGGCTCAACCTTGCCCTTCTCCCCATTCAACAGAGACCTCTGACTGTCCCTCCCTCGCAGCCATTGCCACTAACATCATCTGACATTCATTCGTCCTCATCTCCATCAATGAGACTCTTTCCCTAATTAAGATAATTCCATGGCCAGGGTCTTCAAGAACGGTCAGAAACTGATTTCCTAGACTGTAGCACCTGTGATCCAAATGATTACAGTTTGCTACTTGCCCTCGGGTCATGTGATGGGTGGGTTTACAAAAACAATGCTGGCAGCACTTCTTAAAAAGGACTTCCACAAACCCATGCCAGCGCATTCATCAGATAACTGATTGGCTGATCATTTTGAAACATGTTGTGATGCATAGTCACATTCAAAAAGTTCTCTAGTAAAACAAAAAAAACATGGAAACCGAAGGCCGTCTCTCAAGCAACACCCTGGATCTCTCCTAAACTACAAGGCAGGTGTGCTATTCTTTGGTCTTTAAGTCAATGTTACGCAGAACAGAAAAATTGTCAGACCATAGTGTATGGGCCTTCTCAGTAATTTCTCCGACAAAATAATGCTCCAGTTGCGATAATCAGGATATGTTGATATGACATTTATAAAGTGCCTATACACAAGTGTTTCAAGGCGCGAAAGTGGCGTACATGATTGCACACAATGGGGATGATATAACGAGAGAAGCAGAAATCTTTTGCCAGGAAGTCCAAAAGAGAGTCCCAAAGATTGACTCTTTAATTGGGTGATGCGATCTGAAACGCAAATCAAACTCTCACAAGCAAATGCAATACCCTAATTCATGGAAGAAAACCCTCAATTTTACCATAAGACACAACTATTACAAAACCTTTGAAGGCTTCTCGTTGTCCATCCCATCCACGGCCTTCCATCAGAGACTGGACCACCGACTTCACTATGCATAATTTGACTCGATTATCAGCTGCAATTTGCAAGGAACCCATGTTTTAAAGTCTTCACTCCTTTATTGTTTGTGAATGATTATTGACCCATGGTAGTTGGGTGGTCATTCGTTTTTGATCTCACCCTTTTTCCGTGATTGATTAGGGTCTGTCCATAGCCCACACACAGCAAACAGAACTGACTCTAAGCAGGGGACATTTAAGTGTGAGGAGAAAGATTGACAGTGATCCTGGCCCAAAACATGCAACCGTTTATAATTGTGATTACCATTGTAGTTTTTATTATTGGTATTATATGACAGTCAGTGTTGTTATAAAACACATTCTGAGGGTGTAATCCCTTCTCCACTTAATTATTATCTTGCCACTGTACCCATTAAGGGGGAGGATTTTGCCAATGGAAAGAGTTGAGGCACTGGAAAAGCCAAGTCTCCAAGGATTCGTCTGATGTCACTCATACTGTTGGTTCAACAACATTCCCGATTGCTTACCTGTAGGTTAGTTTGTCTAATGGGACTTGCATCTGCTGGAAATAGCATTGCAACTACATTGCCAACAGCCCAGCTCATAATACAACATATATCAGCGCACAGTGATGACAACACAGGCGGTTTCCGAGAATTGATAGGAACAGAAATGAAAATATAATTGCTTGTGTTCCACCTTTGTATGTTGCATTTTAGTGAAGGTGGCCCTTGTTTCATATTTGTAATGGACACTTGCTATTTCAAAAACACTTTTGTGGACAGGGAGCACGATGTCATGTAATCTAGCACTAAATTGGGCAGAGTCGCCCAACTGGAATTGGATGCATTTAAAGGACAACATACGGATCACAGCCTCATCCAATATGGCAGCAACTGACCTGTCGGCGACCCGTGCTTGGACTGCGGCTCCACCCGAGCTGTGTTTGTTTTCAGTAACAAAGACTTGTCGCCACCCTGTTGTTTCTCCTGCTCCCCTGTGAGGCATGACATGGTAATGACAGGCACAAGAGAAGGGACGGATGGCAGAGTGGGACAAAAAGAGGATGAGTGAGATAGCATTGAAAGACATAATGGAAATGCATCAGTATTTGATTAACATGAAAAACAGAGATAGCATGAGAGAAAGAGGAACTGATTAATCAATGTCATGTACATTGGTTTCTACAGTCAGCCTTATCCTTAACTTATACTGCCACTTGCATTATGTTATGAATATTTTTTAATTAATAATTGTCAGTCGCCTATAATGAATAGTAATACTTTTTCAATTCATCCTATATGAACCTAAACTCATGCTGTAAATCATACGGAAATAGTGCAGCCAGGTTTGCATGGCTAAACCTGTACATGACAGCGAGTCCCTTTCCTTGGCCCGGGCGAGCGGGGGACGGGCTGGGAGCAGAGCTAAACAGCTCAGGAGGTGGGCGCAGTAAGGACCCAGAAAGCAGACTCTGATCTGGCCGCACAAAAGATTAAGCCGTCTGCTGTGCCGGTGGGTGCTCCTGAGATGTTCGGCTGGCTGCTCTCTGCCAACTTGTGGATGACTGCGATACGTTCGGAATATGCAAAAAAAGGAATGCATATTCCAAATGCAAACGAGAGGCTCTGGAGTCGCACACTCTGTGCCCCTCATTCTTTGTGCTGACAGCCTTTCAAGTGGGGCAGTTTATAACTGATGGCTCACTTAACTAGCCATTGTTTTACACAGTATGTACTTAACATTTCAGTGTTAAGACCTGAACATGGGGCATTTTTATTCATCGGGCCTGCACAAGCATCAGTTAGCTGAAAAAACCTATGCATTCTTCAAAGAGAATCAAAATGCTGCACAGAAAAAGTTTTAAACTATTTTGTTTACTTTCATGTATCTTTAGTTGACACGTCAAAACGTTTTTCTTTGTATATCACTTTTTAGTTACATATGGCACAACGCTGGGAAGGTTAACTGTCATTTTCTTGCTTAAGTATTCTAGTGGCTGCTTTGGGACATAAATGCTTGCACTCAGCATCAAAGGTCTTTTAATGTTCTAAACAAGACAGCCACTGCCTAGCGCGCACGCCAGATGGCAACTCAATGTCACTTGGCACTTTGATTAGGAAAGTAGACTTCATTACGTGTCACCATGCAGACAGGAGTCCATGGCAAATCAATGCAGTGATATGAGTGCACCAATGTTTTGTATGCTGCACAAGCCACCCTGTTGGTTAATGATTTCTATGTGGCGCTCCCGCATGTACCAGCACATATGCCTGTTTTTGTCTGATGTGTCCAATGTCCATTGAATAGTATACTGGAACGTTTTGTGTATGTGGCTCTGACGAGCATGCCATACTGTGCCCACAGCAATCAAAGAAGTAGCCACAAAATGTACATCCACTAGGCCAAATGCCCTTTCTACACTGATACACCGTGATTTTCACTAGCTGCAGGATAGCACTAATAAGAAATGCTAATGCCAGCTCCGTTAAATAAAGCATGAGCCTGCTAGTTTTTGCAGAAATAACACATGAGGCCTGCGTAATAGTGAGGAGGTAGTGGCTGAGGAACTCTGGACCCTTTACCATGCAATAGAAGTCAGTTTTGTTTAAAAGCTTCATCAGATTATTACTGTTAAGGCTAAAGTGCATAAGAGGTACAATCCTTCCTGTGTAGCCTTTCTGTGCATTGCTTAATGGGTCTCTCTTCTGTGGTATCCTGTCCTCTCAATAGACATAATTCTCAACTGATGTTTCTATATTGGGGGTTGGGCATGCTCACACTGAGACCCAGCCCTTCCTCATCTAAAAATTCTTCAGAAACAGGAAGCAAAAGAGCCCTTGTACCCCATCTGACTGCCTGATGTTGCATCCATTTTATACTCTGGTCCAAATTAGTATGTATGTTTTATGCTAACAAACATTTCTATGATGCAGTGAGTGTTGTGAACAATGATGTGAGCACCAACCCATGCATCTGTTATGAATTTAGAGATTCACTCATACAATCCTTTTATCACAGACTTGATTGTACAATATAAAGATCTCTGATCACTGTTATGTCTTGGTGAGGTCTGTGATTTAATGTAAAGCATTAGGGGAACCCTCACTGGTGCTATTTGTCCCCTTTGCCGCTCTCATGGAGGTATTTTGAAAGAGTACCAACTGTCCATCTTGGAATGATAACCTTCCATCAGAAAGTAATTCATCTGGTTAGTCCAATATTATCCCTTGTGAAATATAAGTGAGGTGGTATGAACAGAACACCTGCAACACGTGCTGAGTGGGCCCTGAAAAACCATTTACTTGGACAGCAAGAGCTGTGTTTTCACTGAGAATTCTTCTGTAAAGTATTTGCATTACAATGTAATAAAACTAGCTTCATTTATATAGCAATTATTTATTCATATTGAGGAGGAGTTTTGTTGCATAACACATAGGTGTAGTTTGGGAGTGATGTGTGCCAGCCGGTGTGGGGCGCATTCTGGTGTTTCGCCCTGGACACCAAGTTGGCTAGAAACTGCCCTTATGACAGCTATGGGAAAATCAATGCATGCTGACGTTCTTGAAAGAATACAATATCTAAATGGCACCATTTTGCAAACCCAAATGTGAGTCATGTGTAGGCTAAGAGCCGTGAGTGCATGGATGCGGCCTCGGACTGGCTACCACGCGCCTGCGGCTTCTGTGTCCTCGAGATGTTTAATCATGATTTGTTTTCTTAATTGCTGCAGCCAGCTATTAAAGGGCCTATTCATATAATTGCCTGGAAGCACAATTAGAGGTGCCAAGCTGAAGGCATTTTGTATTGTTTCTGATCAATTAACATTAGCAGTGACTCCACCTAATGAAGCACTCAAAGGTCATTAGCAGTACATGTGCTGAGTTTCCACCCGCCTGCTGGAATTACTGTCCTAGCAGCGGTCTGAGTGTGAGGAAACCAATAGCAGTCCTCTGGCCTTGGCTGGGGTAGGGCTGCCTGGGGCGCGCAATGGGCTGGATTTACTGTCCTTTTCTTACCACCTTCATTGGTCAAAACTGAATTATTGGGACACCCGCTCATATGGGCTACAGTCATTTCTCAAAGGTGCTCAACAAGCACAGACGTATTTCTCAAAAAGAAACGAGAGAGAGCTGTCAATCTGTCAATCCTTTCTGTGTCTGGACAACAAGTACATGCGTATTTCTCTTGGAGAGTCACAAGTACAATGAACAACCATTTACTTGAAATAATGCTACACCCGGGCGTGCCCCACTTCTCATCTCATTTAATATAACCCCTATAAAATGAGGTATTACTATAGGTGGGAGATGGTATAATAGGGGAGGAGGGCGAAATAGTTTCACAAGGAGTTCTATAATTCGCAATTGACTCTCATCAGTAAATTTAAAACATGGACCGGGGTGTTGCTAGGTCTGGAAAAAAGCTGGGTCTATGCTAATGTCGGGACTGCGGGGACAGGGGGCTGGCTAGCCTTTTGGTTGTAGCCCCTGACCTTCTATCCAGGGCTACAATTAAAAGACCCGGGGCTATAGCCCCCTCAGTTCCCCCCTTAGCAACGCCTCTGACATAGACACAAATAAGAAATACGAATTTGGCCCACAACAGCTAGAAATGATTTGAACATGTATTTTAATCAGTTGTTATCTCTTCGAACTTTACCTGAGTCACCCTAAATACATTGAAAACAAGAAGTGACACATTAGGGCTCACAATTTCCTGGTCAAATTGTTCTTGCTTCCTTTATTTGCATTCTAATATTGATCGTAAAAGGTCATGATTTAAATGTGTGTGTACAGACAACATGCGCTGCAATTCCAAACGTGCAGCAAAGCTACATATAGGAGTTATCAAAAATATATTGGGCACGTATGTCAAACTGGAAATTAAAACAATCTGTAAAGGTGCATTCATTCTGACCAAAGCAGGACAGCATGGCTTCAAAGCAAACACCCTCAGGGTCTCCATCCACCAGCACGGTCAAAATGTCATATATATTTGACTTGGCCGTTCGCAGTAGAGGGACTTTGACTTTGAGTAAGTTTTAAAACAATATTACCCACATCTTCACATGAGAAGAAAATAAAAGTAGACCTGACAAGATTGTAACATGCATAAAGTAGTCAATGAGTGCACATTTCACAGACATGAGTTAGCACTGCAGGAGATTATTCTGTTCCAGCAACAGCATTAACAGCATGTACTTCAAAGGAAAATAAAAGGGTTTGGAAAGACATGCAGTGCGCTTGAAAAAACATGTGGTATGAATTTAGGTAAACAAGAGAACTGATCTTGCACCTTCTTAATTAGGGTTTTGCAGAAGAGCAGGGCTTCCCCTTCACAAACTTTTGTGAGTGTACTCAAAAAAAGGTATGTATACACATAGACACATATTTGTACATAAAGCATTATTATATGCATAATGCTTTTCTGCAGAACACAGGCCACCCATCAACTATATATCTATATATGTGATATATGGTGTATTCTGTGTATACATTATAGGGATTATTTTCATTATATGCAATAAACATATGTAATTAAATAAATAAATAAATATGATACAAAAGAAACATATAAACTAACAGATATGTCCAGTTGTATTAAGTTATGTATTATTTACCATATGTATTAATTCTATGGGCTTATTATATTTAGTATTATTATATATTACATTATATTTGACACACAGTTTTATTTGTGTATGTGTCTATACATCTAATGTAACCTATACCACGAGCTCCAGCACAACCCTAGCCTCGTGCAGGTGACTGTGCAAGAGGGTTAAAAGTGCATGCATCGAAAACTGGGATAGTCCAAAAAAAGGCAGGAGTGGCTCGGCCTGTGGATGGAATAACATGAGCTGAGGCAGAGCTTCCAGATTGTGTAAATGGTGCTAGGACTCAGAGAGTGGCTCTACTCATTGGTAAATGGTAAGAGGATTCAGAGAGTGGCCCTACTCATTGGTAAACGGTGCTAGGACTCAGAGAGTGGCTCTACTCATTGGTAAATGGTAAGAGGATTCAGAGAGTGGCCCTACTCATTGGTAAACGGTGCTAGGACTCAATGAGTGGCTCTACTCATTGGTAAATAGTGCTAGGACTCAGAGAGTGGCTCTACTCATTGGTAAATGGTGCTAGGACTCAGAGAGTGGCTCTACTCATTGGTAAATGGTCCTAGGATTCAGGGAGTGGTGCTACTCATTGGTAAACGGTGCTAGGACTCAGAGAGTGGCTCTACTCATTGGTAAATGGTGCTAGGATTTAGGGAGTGATTCTACTCATTGGTAAACGGTGCTAGGACTCAAAGAGTGGCTCTACTTATTGGTAAATGGTGCTAGGACTCAGAGAGTGGCTCTACTCATTGGTAGAGATAAATACATTGAGTCACAACCTCCAGTTTGTGTGTGTGATACCAGGACTCACAGAGTGTCTTGTTTGGTTTGTAGAGCCAGTAAATTGAGGATGAAGGAGACGCTAAACATTTACTTCTGCAATGCACTCAACCACTACTGTCAGAGTCAAAGTCTGTACCACCTTTCCCTGGGCCCATCCATCCATGTGACTGTAGCTGTCTTATATACAAATCTTTATCATATCAAGAATCTGTTGTGTGCTCTTCCAAGAGGTAGGAATGACGCTTCCATCTGCTATAGTTTGACGATCATATGCTTTGTGGCTTTATAAAAGTAAGCTCTCTCACATGTGTGTCACTGAGGTGTCTCCGGTGGTCAGACATATTAGAACCAGCTGCACCAAAACCTGTTCATACTTTGCACTAGCTGGGACAGTTTAAGATTTCCACATTGAACAAGTACAGCTGTCCACATTGACCACTTGCCCTGAGAGAATTGCAGTGGATTGTCATCACTACTCTGGTGTCATGCATATAATCCATCTCGGCTACAGTGAGCGCACTGATTTCTTGTGTGGACCCTGACACATGGCAAGCCAGGCTGGGTGAGGAGTCTGTCTCACAGCTTCTTACATTTTTCCACGCTCCAGAAGCTCATTGTGGTGCCCCTTAACTAATCTCAGAAGATGTGGAGAATGAGTGTGTACTGTTCGATAAACTTCTTTGCAATGGTGGAGTACCACACATTGTTGATGATCTCTGATCTTTGGCACACTCTTCTTATTCCATTCAAGCTTTTAATCATCTCTTTAGTGCAACCTTACATATGGCTAGCTGGCACTACTGTGAAAGACAAACCCCTGTGTTTTACTCATCCTCCTGCACATGCTGTTTAAAAGACGCACTTTTGACTTCAAATCATGGGTTAACCAAAGATAGCAAAACAACTTCATATTTACCTTCATCCCAACAATGTGTGCATCCGGTTGAAAGGGAAGGGAGCAGATTTGTGACCAATTGCCCTTCTTATGCATCACCAGATAGTTCATGCTCATGTATTGTGTTGGATAGGTCTTATTACAATACATACACCATTACAGTACCTCTCAGAGGGACATTAAATCTAGGCTAACCCACTGGTTGGCCTCTTCAAAGGGCTGTAGTAAGGAAACAAATATTGTGCTACTGTGCATATATCAAGTAGGCGCCATCCAGTTGCTGGATCTGGCTATTGCAGCAGTTGGTCACTGTGTCAGTCGTATCTGCGGGTTTTTAGCTGATTGTATGGGAGGTGGTGACTTGAATGCATGCTTCCTAGCATGTTCCAGGAACTGTATGTCTGACTAAAATGGGTGAAGAACTTCTTATTTATTTATTTTTTTATTTATTTTTACATTTATAAAGCGCTCACACAGCCCGCAGGCATCAAGGCGCTGTTACATAAATTGTTTGTTTTTCTTAGTTGCGTAATTGTGTTTTTTTTTTTTTGTCTTAGTTACGTTGCCATATCTACCATCTTATCTAGCAGTAGGTACTGCTTATAAAGTGAGTTGCCACAAAACAGAGGACACGGGCAAAGCAGGGCATGGTTTCACCCATATTTAGGGCAGCTACAACATTAGATGTGATGTCAGCTGCTAGAAGCCCATTTCTAAACAATGGAGAGTGAGCGATATGCCACAACCTCTGGCGCTTTCTGGCAGAGATCAACTCCTGTGTGAACATACTGTCAAACCCTTCCATATACAAAGTGGCCTGTTAGCAAATGGCATTTAGCAGCTGCTGCCTGGGCTTTGCTAATGAGAGGTAAGGGGGAAGGTGACAAATTGTCCAGTGACGGCCTTGAAACCTGTGCCTTGAAAAGATTCTAAGTTAGCATTAATTCTTGGCCGTTACTTCAGGTCACCTTGTATATGGAAGGGTCCATATGTCCATTGTTAAGAGGACTTTCCTACCCCACTGCTTCTAGAACATATTCATAGTTTTCATGAAGAAATGCTAACTTGGCATCTCCAGAAGGGATTGAAAAGTCCAATTAACCATCTGAAGTGACATTTTTCTACAAAGGAGAAGGACAGTACATCTATTGACAACATTATAGCAGGGTAGGAATTGAATAGACAGAGCTTTTCAGGTCTTTTTTTGATACTTCGTGACATGCTCACAAGCTTCTGTGTTAGGATGCATTTCTAAAATCAGACCATGGGTTGGATTTTAGGAGGCCACCCTATTAATGGTAAACAGGGAAGACACTGAGGTTAGCCGAACTCCAATAAACGTAAATGAATGAACACTAAAGGCTTAGTTTCAGGAAAAGTGTGAGAGTGGTCTGGGGATAAAATGAGTCCACAGAGAACAACAATAATTCAAGTTAGTCAGAAAGTTTATAAAAATACAATTATTTATTAGGCTTTAGGCACACACTAGGCATGTACGAACCATGAGTAATTAAGGAACATCAGAAACCATATACAACATACAATACATTCACTCTTAGAAACAGAATTGCAAATGAATTATGTACAGTGCTTAACAGATGAGTAATCAGATGTAGGAAATCTAGGTAGAATAGTTAAAGTAAGAACACACCCAGTTCCCTCTATGTTATCTAGTCCAGCCCCAAGATGTATGGGGTTGCATGTCCTAAAGTCACAGGTTCCAAACTATGGTTTCTTCAGGGAAGTTATTTTAGAACTGATGCAGTGGGTTGTGGTGGTGCTTTGAAAATCCTTTAAAATAAAGTATCCCAAATCACCTAAGTACCCCACTCTTTCCTATTACCAAGTTAAGACCTAGGAAATTATCCTTAGCCCATGTTTGACGACCAGAGGACAGACCAGACGTGCTTAGGGACAAAGGCTTTATAGGCAATGTGACCCTATGCACGACAGGGGGGACAGAAACAGGTATGTTCACTTACCCCCCTGGCTGTTATTATTCCAGGTGACAATGCAGGTCTTCCGGAATTCACTGGGGACTCATCTTCTGTCCTTGGCTTGGGTGAGGGAAGCCCAGGGGCCACGGGTGCAGAGGTTACTTTTCGTGTTGGGGGCTGATCATGTTTCTCACCAGACAGTTCCAGTCAGCTTCAAGAAGAAGAAGACTCCAAATGAAGAACAGGTGAATGCTTCAGCAGTGGAGACCCTTGAGCACACCTCATGGGAGTGCAGAAAGATTGTCAGGTGGAATACAGAAGCTGCCCCAGTACAGCTTCCCGTGTAGTGATATGGCTGAAATTGCATGTCAGGTGATGTATAGCATACACTGAAGACCTTGCAAGTCCCATGGCTATGCTCGGAATAACGATGATTCAAGGGAGGTAGCCCAAAATGGAGCTAGTTGGTTGTATGGGTAGTTTAGCAACACTTAGCTTGCACATTGCAAACCTTTAGTGAATTTCAACAAGTATTACAATTTTATAACATAAAATACATACCTACATATGTCACAACACATAAAAATCATCCAAATCAAAGTTTATTCATTAAAATGCAAGAGCCTATCAACATGTATACTAACAATTGTTTTAAGAATTTTGTCAGGTGCTTCAGGGACATTTCTGAAGGCTTCCAAGGCTTGGATCCTCAAGCAGATGTGGAGACTGGTTGTTGCCACCAGTCCAAGTGTCAAAGCACCGATGAGAGCCTTCTGAGATGAGACAGAGGGGCATGGCTTCACTGGGCCAATCACTGAAATCAATGCTGGTTAGCTGCATGGGTCATCCTTAAGTTTTCAGCAGGTTGCTCTTCTTCATAGAGGTCTTGGTTACAGCGATGATCTGTCGAATAGCTGCAGGAGCCCTCCTTTTAGCCAAGATTTAGGCTGGGAGCTGTTGGCTATTTTGTGGATATTTGGGGCTTTGCGGTATTTTCTTACCGCCAAAATACCTTTAGCAATAATCACTCTCTGTATTCATATTGCATCACACATAACAATAATACATTGCATTATTTCAGAATTCAGACCTTTTTAGATAATGTGCGCGATAATTTGCGTGGTTGGTTTATTTGTGGCCCCAATATCCAACATCCCTTGTTTATTATCCAGATTTTTCTTGATCACTAGAGAGACCTCAGGCCTACATTTTAGGGATACCACATTTTCAGTGTTAGTGTTGTGTGCCACCATGGGCTATTGTGGTATTTTTGTGGTAATTTCCACTACCTTATATACGGTATGGAACTATGTCCAGAGAGTCTCTCTTCCCGTTGGCTCATGTACCTCCAACGAGCTATGCTACAAACAGTCACTCACAACTGTCCATACTGAATAGAATCATGCACACATCTGTTTTAAAATGACAATTGCACTGTTTAAAAATCTACCCACGTTTAAACCTTTTCCCATGCAAAATGAAAGAGAGAAATAATACACACTAGCTATCTGTTTTCAGATATTTTTGTATTATAGAAATTTCCTTTCAACACAGTTTAACCCTTTTTTTACAGAAATAAATGAAATGGTACAACATTATTTGTGATAAAATGAACAGAGAACTGCGAGAATATATTCAATTGGTAACATTACATATGCTGATAAGGGACTGGGACTCCCTCAAATAGTTTCGCACACTTTCGCACAGCTCCTACACTTCTGTAATTACCTTATCTGTTCAGCATGAGTTTTCTCCGGCTATTCTCTTTCTGAATTTGGCTCCCTTGAAGATTAACCCCAGTGAAAACAAGCGTCTGTCGTTCTCAAACCGGCGTTATTGCCTGGAATTCTCAGCTTTTGCAGCAGGAATGCTTCAGCCAGGAAACAGGTCCTTCTCCCAGCTCTGCAAGATCTCGATTGTTCTCCCCCTCTCCTCAAGCTTCCCCAGCAAAACTCTAATCACAGCCTCTAGCATGATACTTGCTATGACGCTGCTCCAATCAGAATCAATCATGTCATCTCCTCCCTCACTACACAATGGCTCATTTCTACAGTAAAAATTTGTAACCAACTGATTTCCTGTTCCTTAGAGCTCTTTGCTTCCTGTAGTTATGTGGACAGAGCAGCAGAAAAAAAAATGAATGTGCGTTTAAAAGTTCACTTTCAGAGTAGGGCTAATTCTGCAGTGGAGACGCATTTTTATTAGTGGGTTATGTTAAATGCAGTTTTATTAGTCAGGTTAGTTATTAATAAGGTTAGTTATTCATTTTCAAATGTGTCTCTTGCACCATAGGCATTTCAGGTGAAAAATAGTGTGCATTTTTGAATGTGCACGTGTGCTTTTAACTGTAAAAATATATTTGCATCTTATATGTAAAAATCGTTTTTGACTGAATAGCCTGTCTTTACTTATATGTCCATGTTACTCTGGCAACACATATAGCAATGCACCACACCCATGTGGTGGTGCTGCATCAAAAAAAAATGCTACCTGTGCAGTAGTGCTGTACTCTGTGCTGTAACACGCCAAATATCCTTACAGAGCAAGCCCATCAATGGTAAGTATCTGCAACGTTCAAACAGCCCTGGGTTGTCCAATCCTGGTCAACCACTGGGCATCACATAATTCCACCAACAGACTTTCGGACAACAGAGGATGTGTCCTGGGACCAGACAGTCACAGCCCCCTCGTCTGGCTCACACAGACAAATCCTGCTTGCCTGCGAAAGCAGCAGCTTTCACCGGGAATGGTGTTACCATATATGACATTTCCTTACTTTAATTATTTATTTATGTTATTTGACACTTATATAGCGCACAAAATCCAGAGGTATCTAGGCACTTTAAACTTAAGAATATGGTTACAGTAAGTGCTTCAGTCTACAGATGTGGACGCACATGAGGTGATTTACATCGCGGAACGCGCAAAAAGTTAATACATCGTGCTCCAAGTGCAAGCGAGAACATGCATAGTGATCACATCCAATGAGCCTGACCCCATGTTGTGGGGCGGCAGTAGCACAGAGATGCAAGGTTAAAATCAGTGGGCAAATACATGGTGCCTACCCATATTGTAGGGCGGCAGCAGCACACAAATGCGAGAAGACAAATCAATGGGGAAATACAAGGTGCCTACCCCATGTTGCAGGGCGGTAGCAGCATACAAGTGCAGGAAGACAAATCAATGGGCAAGCACATGGTGCCTGCCCCATGTTGCCACCAGCAGCAGCACACAAATGCGAGAGTCCAGCAATAGGCAAGTACATGGTGGCTGCCCCATGTTTCAGGGCGGCAGCAGCACACAAATGCGAGAAGACAAATCAATGGGCAAATACATGGTACCTATCCCATGTTGCAGTGCGGCGGCAGCACACAAATGTGCAAGTCCAGTAATAGGCAGGTACATGGTTGCTGCCCCATGTTGCAGGGCGGCAGCAGCACACAAATGCGAAAGTCCAGCAATGGGCAAATACATAGTGCCAACCCCATGTTGCAGGGTGGAAGTAGCACACACATGCGAGAAGACAAATCAATGGGCTAGTACATGGTCCCTACCCCATGTTGCAGGGCGGCAACAGCACACAAATGTGAAAGTCCAGCAATGGGCAAATAAGTGGTGCAAACCCCATGTTGCAGGGTGGCAGTAGCACACAAATGTGAGAAGACAAATCAATGGGTAAGTACATGGTCCCTACTCCGTGTTGCAGGGCGGCAACAGCACACAAATGCAGGAGTCCAGCAATAGGCAAATACATGGTGCCTACCCCATTTTGCAGGGCGGAAGCAGCAACAAAATGCAATAAGACAAATCAATGGGCAGATACATGGTGCCCACCCCATGTTGCAGAGCGGCAGCAACACACAAATGCAAGAAGACAAATCAATGGGGAAATACAAGGTGCCTATCCCATGTTGCAGGGCGGCAGCAGCATACAAGTGCAGGAAGACAAACCAATGGGCAAATACATGGTGCCTACCCCATGTTGCAGGGCAGCAGCAGCATGCATATGCATCGATTGGGTACACAATCCAGCTTGGAGGAGTGGGATGCATGGAGGGGAGAGGAAATCAAGTGCAAGAGATGGGTGGGGGCACATACAACATCACAGGTGACTGGGGGGTGTGTGGGGCACACACAACATCAAAGGCAACCGGGGGGGCACACACAACATCACAGACGAGCAGGGGGTGGGGGCACACACAACATCACAGGTGACCAGGGGCGGGTGGTGGCCACACACAACATCATAGGTGACCGGAGGGGGGCACACACAACATCACAGTCGCCCAGGGGCACACACAACATCATAGGCGACCAGGGGGCATGGGTGGCAGACACAACATCACAGGCAACCAGGGGCACACACAACATTACAGGCGACCAGAGAAAGGGGGTGGGGGGCAGACACAACATCACAGGTGCCCAGGGGCACACACAACATCACAGTTGACCGGGGGGCACACACAACATCACAGGCGACCAGGGGCACACACAACATCACAGGTGACCAGGGGATGTGGCGGGCACACACAACATTCTGGCGGCCAAGGGCACACACAACATCACAGGCGACCAGAAGGGGGGTGGGGGGCACACACTATATCACAGGAGACCAGGGACACTCACAACCTCACAGGCAACCTGGGGGGGGGTGTACCTGTAGCGGACAGGTAGCTGACAGGGGTCTTCGTAGTGGGCCCTAGTAGAATGGCCAGCTCCTGCCTCCTGGTTGCTCTGATTGGCTGATCAAGCCAAGGGCAACAAATGGTGGGTGGAGCTGGGCCAGGCAGAGGAGAAAGGCTCAAACAAATCATGAAGCAGCCATCTAGGAAGGTCGGGAGCACTTAGAGGGGTGATGTAACACAACACACGATTAGAACATTTTTGCTAGAAAAAGCAATATGGGGATTGCAGGGTGCGCTTGTGGGCGTTAGATGAATTAAAATGAGAGAAAAATCCTATTTAGGGTTGTACGCTAAACCAGCATCATTTGGTATCAGTTTGGCTCAGGCTTACCAAGGATCAGCTGAATTGGATGCGTGGTGGAGATTCACTCGCAGTCACGCTGCGGAGCACGGCTGTTCCGTCCTTCAGTTGCAGAAGAGGAGAAGGAAAGCAGTAAGAAAGCCAAAGAACAGGGTGGCCAAAGAACAAGCAACAATCTAAATTCATGACCATTTTAGGGTGCCAGCCACCTTTAAAAGCCTTTCACAGTAAATGCAAAGGTGCACGAGAAAAATATCACAAAAACTGCAAAGCTACCACCAGCTTGCCTTAGGCACATTGCCAACATTGGGTAAAAAGTTATAAGGATACACATTACCCTAATTGTACTTCACTGTAAGGCGATGGGTGCAATTGTAAAAATACAAGAACTCCAAAAGACAGACATAGGGGCCGCATTACGAGTTTGGAGGTAGCCATGCCATTCCCATTCGAGCCCCCATAGGCTCAATGGGAATGGGAATGGGAATGGGAAGGATGCTAATAACGGACCCGTTAATGATGGGTCTGTTGTTAGCATCCTGGTCTGCTGCAGGTGCTGGTATGCAGGTCTGGCCAGACCCCACGTGCAGTCCGGCACCCGCGAGCAGAACTCGTAATGAGGCAGTAGAGTGATAACGGCGCCGGCAGCTCTAACGGCGCCATTATCACTCTACCGCCTGGGTCCTAATGAGGCCCAAAGTCTCTCATTACTGACAGTCTTAGGGACTAGTCAATTTCCCCATAAGAATGAACAAAACATGCAAGGGAAGTAAACAGAAGGCTTTACCGAACTCCAAAATTCAGGACAAGACTAAATAATAAGCAAACAGACTTGGGGCCTCATAGGAATCTATGGAAGGAAAGGTGCAGAAAGAAAATATTTCCCAACACTCTGCAATTGTGGGGCATTTAGGAGGGAATAGGTTGTGTGTGGCATGTAATATGTAGGCAAAGATGGTGTTCTGGCTGGACATTTGGAAATCTGTGATTAAACAAGAATGACTGGTGTAATGCTGAAGCATGGTGGTGCAAATGTGCCCATATTCTCCAGCGAGGGTTGATAGCTTCCCAGTTCTCTTTTCCTTTTGACAAACATGCAAATGATGCCATCTCATGTGGGCCCCTAGGGAAGAGGCCCCCAAATTGGTACCCAGCTGCACTTGCAAGACCCATTTTGTTTTGCATATGACAGGTGACACACTGTGATTGCTGCTTTTTCACAGTAAAAAAAAACTGCACTCTCTTGATTTTGTGGATATTTTGAGATGAGTCCTCGCTTCTCCTCTTTTCTAGGAGTGTTCTGCAGCGGATGCTGGATAGAATATGTTGACTGAGGAGTTGGTTCTATTGATGGAACTGGTTGCAAAGCTGGTACCACCAACATCTTTTTTTGGAAAAGACTGCGCTTTGGCACAAGGGGGTGTCTGATGCTTCCTTCCTGTCCCCAGTGCTTGCACTTGGCAATTTCATGGGTGGGTCTACTCCTGCACCATTTTTTCTTTCATCTTGGTGTCCCTCATTATTTGTGGTGTCTCCAAAGTAGATCTGTCTGAGTTCTGATCTTGAGTAAGGGGATAGAGCATAATCTTTGCCATAGTTTTCAATGTCATCTGTTTCCAAGGAGATCGGAATGTGCTACATTTTCCACTGTTCTTTGCAGGAAGAGATCTGCGACTTTTGGTGGACTGGCATGGCGGATGCAGAGACAGCCATACTTTGTGGACTTCGCCAATGCCTACACAGTCCCCTACAACATTTGGTTACTGCAGCACACTCAGACATGTTAATGTAAGTCACCTCTTCCCTTCAATAGAGAGAGAGAGAGAGAGAGAGAGAAGGTGAGTGTGTGTGTGCGTGCGTGCACGCGTGCGTGTGCACGTGCCTGCCTGCATGTGTGTGTGTGAGCGTGCGTGCGTGCATGCGTGTGTGTGTGTGTGTGTGTGTGTGTAACATTGCTTTGGCCTTTTCCTCCATCTACAAAAAGCATGTGGGGTTTGCAGTGCTTTGGCCTTCCCCTCCCTCTACTAAATGCACATAAGGTTCTTAGATATTCTCCTTTGCCAACTAACAGCATGTGGGGTTTGCAGTGCTTTGGCCTTCTCCTCCCTCTACTAAATGCACATAAGGTTCTTAGATCTTCTCCTTTGTCAACTAACAGCATGTAGGGTTTGCAGTGCTTTGGCCTTCTCCTCCCTCTACTAAATGCACATAAGGTTCTTAGATATTCTCCTTTGCCAACTAACAGCATGTGGGGTTTGCAGTGCTTTGGCCTTCTCCTCCCTCTACTAAATGCACATAAGGTTCTTAGATATTCTCCTTTGCCAACTAACAGCATGTGGGGTTTGCAGTGCTTTGGCCTTCTCCTCCCTCTACTAAATGCACATAAGGTTCTTAGATCTTCTCCTTTGTCAACTAACTGCATGCGGCTTTCCAGTGCTTTCGCCTGTTCCTCCGTCCACTGAATAGATGTGGGGCTCTCAGAGCTTTGACCATCTCCACCTGCGAAATGAGCTTAGAACTCTCGGTGCTGCAGCCTTCTCGGCCACCACCTAAATGCACTTTGGGACCTCAGTGTGTTATTTATTTATTTTATTTGTATTTATTGTTTGCTTGTTAGGCGTCTTTCTCCTATACCTACAAAATACGCTTTGGGTATGGATGGGTCCAATCACAATTCATACTCACACCCACGCACAAATGTGCCTCCAGCCCCCCAACACAAAATCATTGTAACCTAATTCCATAAGTCTATCTAAACCTTATTTTCAATGTAATTCTACTCTATCCTCCACTACGCTAACCAGCTTAGCTACCTTCCCAAAGACGCCTGAGCCGCTCCTGCATCCGACCTGTTTAATTGCCAACGGTCAACCCTCACGAGTGTCTAACTGCCTGTATTTATACGGTCGGCAGGTCGGCCCATTAGAACCTCTTATGTTGAGTATTCAGAAAAACGTGAAGTTTCACCTGGTCGGATCCCTGTAATTCTAGGGTTATGTGATTTGCATGCCTGTTTCAGTGATGACTAATAAGTACCACCTACTGTACATTATAAAGCTATTGCTTGTTACCAAACATAGGAATGAGGTGGAAGGCTGAGTTCCTTCATAAGAACCTACCAATAAATGCTGTATGCACCGCAGTGGGGTGTTTTATTCCTTATAATACATGGCTGCATTTCCATCCACTTTACTACTTGGTCTCTTTCTAACTATAATGCACGAATCCTTCAAGTTGTTGATACAACTAATAAAAGAAGAATCTTTTCAGATGAAAAAAAGTGATTTATAAAATTAGATTGTAATGTGAAGAAAACATTTTTTTAAGCATCATAATACAATGTATTTACAAAACGTTTTGGGGTTTAAAATAAGTGATAACATATACTAATCTATATTGAGGTGGTATGACCCAAGGTGGTGGGCCCACCCTGTAGGTAACAGCTCACAGGCCCAAGCACAGCAAGGGTCCCTTAACGAGGGTGGCGGGCCGTTTCCTACAGGTTGGCCCCACCACCGAGGGGCATATCCCCATTAGCACCCGTATAGTATGCTACATGGGTGCCAATGGTTGGTTTTAAAAGAAAGTATTTTTTCTCTCCATGAATGGGATGCCTCACAGCGCCCCCTTCATGGAGTGAAAATACTACACCAACATGACTGGACAGGAGCTGGGACAGGAGCAGTGGTGGCAGAGACCCGCCGCCACAATCAGGTAAGTGGGGTAGGAGGAGGGAGAGGGCGAAAAAAAGCAGAGTCGGTGGGGGAACATGGCGGGCGGGGGAACCGGTCATCAGGCGGCTTGGAACGCGGGCTGACACTAGCAGCGTCAGCCGGTGCTCCGAGCTCCCTGATTGGCTGGCACCCCTGCAGAGGGGGCTGATGTTCTTTATCAACTAAGTACTGGACTTTGGCAGTGGTCTTCTTTGGTCTTCTGAGGTAATATTGAGGAGCAAAAGTGCTCACAAACCTCTTTCAATACGTTTCACATGGGTGCATATGTTTTTTCAAAGCTGAGGCTATCCTGACACACATTAAATTAGCGAAAAACTGCAGGCAGACCAGGTGGTAATTCTTGGCCCACTTGGCCGAGATATGGAGATAATAAAAGACTTGTAGCAGCCCTTATTGTGGCCGGGCAAAAGACATTGGGCCTGATCACGACTTTGGCAGTAACCTTTAAATCCGGTGGTAGCACTATTACAGCCGGATTTAAGGGTCCGCCAAATCAGGACTTCGGCAGATTTCGCCCCAGCTCTAAGGGAAAATCCGCTGGCGGTAAGAGCGTGAATTTTCCCCATTGAGCCCAATGGGGAATGGGGCATTACCGAATGGGCTCAATGGGGAATGGGGAATTACATTACCGCCGAACTCGTGATCCGGCGCTCTTAGCGCCGGGGAGTTCGGCGGTGGGGCTAATACCACCGGCAGTAATACCGCCGGCGTTACCGCCAAAGATGTGATCAGGCCCATTATTTCTTGTCTTGAAGACTAGTTTTCCCACACAGCACGACTCTTGGTCTTTGAGGAATGCATGACTCATTTTAAAGGAACTCTTACCTTGTCACGAGGAGGGCATTCGATCATGAAGGAGACCCTTTGGTTAGATTCTAATTGTAAGCAAAGGAAAAGGGATCTAATTGCTGTGGCTAGGGAAGTACCAGTCATTCAGCGTAGGGTGTGGCTAATTAGATCACAACAAAAGAAGGCCTTGAAGGCCAGGAGACTACAAATCCTAGAAGACAGTTGGACATATCTGAGCTTGGCAGCTATCAACAAAGATTCGGCAAAGTTTAGGAAGATCATTTCGAGGTGCATTAGAGTGAACTGTATAGACTTGGGTATTAAGAGCCATGTCGCCCCCAGCATTATGCTCATATCAGAGCAGGTGAAGGCAGCTGGTGTTCGTCCAGAGATAGGAAATAACAGAAGGATCAGGGGCGACCCTACGAGATGCGGCTAGGGCAAGGTGGGGCTTCAAGAAGCAGAATTGCTTGAAAAGTGCAGTCAACTGTGACATTTCTATTGACATTTATAAATACGAGATTGGGTTATGGATTCCACTTTTAACACTCATTTTTAATGCAATTATTTATTTGAGTGACTATTCTGCTTCATGAAGGGTATGAGTTATAGTACCTATGTATAGAAAGTGTGACAGGGCCCTTCCTGTATCTTGTCGCCCTAATAAATCATTAAACGGCCCCTTCAAATGTTTCGAGAAAGCGATCCATATTAAGCATATGGAATGGATGGTATCTGCATAATAGCATCTTCAGTAATACACAGTTGGGAATGGTTACCAGACATTTCATCAAAAGAAATTGGTCGACTGGACAAATGGTCGAACCAATTTCGTCAAAAACCAAATGGTCGAATTTTTTTTTATTTTATTTTTACCCTTTTTTTCTAAAAAAAAACCTTTTTTTCCCTAAACTACAACCTTAAAAATAAATACATACATTTTTAAAAAAATCGACCATTTGGTTTTCGATGAAATTACGTCGACCAAATGTCCTGTCGACCAATTGTTGTCGATGAAATGTCCGGACACCGTTGGGAATCTAAAGGGAAATGAGTCCTGATCATCAAGGCATGAATCTACAGTTAATAACGTCTAAAAAGATTCATGAGAAAGGGTTGCCACTATATGTGCTGTCCCATATGGATTTAAAATCAGATTCCGATCAAGCAGAGACGACCCTGTCATGTGATGCCGTGTGGCTTTTGCAGATACTATCAACTTGGCTAACAAACTTGCCCCTCTGTATCCTCATCCTACCACCCGCTGTATATCTGTTCTGTTGTATACCTCTGTAAAGCGCCCAGTTGCTTCTCGAAGCTCGGTCACCACTCAATAAATACCATAAGAATACCATAATAATTATGATCCAGCCCCTCAAGGCTGTAGCGCGTGTTATATGCGGGTTGAACTGAGAAGCAACTGGAAACCTTCCCGCGAGGGAAGCTGTGTGACAATGCTGCGTCCTGGTGCCCACCCTCTTCACCTTGTGTGCTAACAGCTTCCAAGTGGTTTTGGAAGTTGTTACTGATGGCGTTCCCCGTATAGGAAACAGAAGCTTTCCCTTAGACAAAAAGAAATGCTTGCATGTTTACAGAAGAGTTCCCAAGCAGTGATTAGCATTTCTCTCCTACAAGCAGTTAATTTACTGTCTAAGCATTGAGTAAACGCCTTAAAAAACGTTCACTGACTGTCTATTTATGTCATTTCCATTTTTCGTACACTATTTATACCTGCATAGGGATTAGTAAATGCTGGGCTTAGACATTTTAAAGCAGTTTGCTTGCTTAGGCAGTGCTTAAGAAATCTCATTCATTTTGACTATGGATAGAAATCATCTATGCAGACAATCTAGTCCCTGTGTCAAGGCCACACACTGCCCTACAAAACAGGTTGCCTTCGATACTGGTCATAGGAAGGAGCAGGGATGCATTGCTAATTCTATCAAATCAAAAGCTATGGTCAACTCTAAGTGTCCAGTAGAATGCAAATTAATCTTTGTGAACGGACAGAAACGAGATATCTGCCATTGATTTGAGTATTTGGGTTTTAGATTTAGCAATGGCTTGTCATACGAACATCATGTTGAGAAAACCAGTGTAGTAAGATGAGACAAACGAGCGCAGGTATTTATAGGTTTGATAAGAGTAGTGTTAACCATTCAGGCATGCAATTTCTGTCTACCAGGCTAGAGGCAAAGCACATTAATATGGGCGGTTCTGATACCGAGAGTCTGGAATTCCTTTAGTCTACTTCTACATACACCAAGCTCTGTGTCTATTTTTATGGTGCACGCCGATTTAGGTCTAAAGTATCTGCCTGGTCACATTGCTCTAGCCCCATTTGCATTTTTTATGTACCATTTTGAGGAATGACTTATGCAGTTTAGACTAAGCTTATTTGCATCCAAAGCAGTGTGGCTGGTCGGTCAGGTTACTATAAAAAAAAAAGTATTTAAAAGTTTAGCGAACTGTTCATTGAAAGAAAAAAAAAGTTTCATGCTCTTCAAGCTGATAATCATTCATTTTTGATAATTCAATATATTTTGATTTGCATTTTATTAAAATCAAATAATTTTTTAGAATTACGGTAAACAGTCTGTGCATGATTTTTAGTTCTAAATTCAAATATCATACAATTATGTGTGTTATAGCATTTCTTTTGTATATGTTTTGAATATATGTTAATTATGGTTTATTTATTTATTTATTTGTATTTATTTGCATTTTTAAAGTGCACAGCTGCCCATGGGCATCATGGCGCTGTTACAAGAAGGTTTACTTAACACAGGCGAGTATCATGAAAGGCAGTGGACATGGTTACAGACATGGTTGACGGTACAAGGTTACATGGGAACAGTGAGCTTTGTACAGCAGTATACAGAAATGCATTTTATATATATAATTTTATAGAATGTGTATTTATCTCTTAATTTTCTTTAATACTTTAAATAAATCTACCTATCATACTTCAATTTTGTCCAAAAAGGAGACTGAGTTTCAGAATGTTTAGATTTTCCCCAGACAAATACTTAAAACAGGTGTATTTTTAACTTGGCCTACTCCTAAAGTATCTGAATTAAGGCCCCTATTGTTAGGGGCACGAATATGGCTCAATGCTCTTACATAGCTGTTCCAAGAACACAGCATAGGGGTCAGAGCCCTGGAGAATTGCTGGACTTTGCCTTGCCACAGATATATCAAGTTACAGCTAACAGCATTAGACATGTGCCAAATGTGGGATTCACCAGAAACCAAGTGGAATTTCTCTTCTAAGGAATACGTACACGGAGGGAGGCATCGGCATTCTACACAAGCTGGCCAGATACGGTACAGGACATTGAGGTCAATGCCAAGAGAACATGTCAAAGGGAGGGTAATCTAGAGGTAATGAGCCCTCCCAGGAGGAGAAGTCTTTATCTTCATTTTACATTGGGTCGTTTACAACTTTGAGATTTTACAGCCCATTGGACTAAGCCCCCCAGCGGTGAAGATCTCCCCATGTTATGCATAACCAGTAGTCTATGGTGAACCCCATTAATTTCTCTTTCTGCCTTATTTGTGGAGAATGTCTGAACACTTTGTTTAAATCTGCCCTAAAACGTATGATTATATGAAAGATGAAAGAAGCCTTTTCAGTTACTCAATCTACTAGTGTTGGGGCACTGCAGTATGTAGTGCCTCAATACCCCCTGAGAGCCTGGCGGGGGGACGAAACGGTATGGAGGACAAAATGGCGTAGCCCTTGTTGTATTTGATGTGGGCTAGCAAGTACACACTACTCGTCTTTACAGTCCATTTTATTTCATTTGCTTACCTTTATTACCCACATTTGTGGGTAATAATAAGCAGCGCTCAGATACCTGAGGGTTCGTAGTGCTATATAAATGCGAAATTATTATTATTATTATTATTATTATTATTATTATTATTATTATATCAAGCGGTAATTACAAGTATTTGTTTTTAGATTTCCAATTCATATTCTATCATTGTTTTAATCTTCTTTGTATCGTGGGAGTTTAACCCATTATTTATTTTATCTTTTAAACGATTTTCATTTGTGTAAACTATTTTAACTGTTTCTATTGGTGTAATAGCTTTGCCAGCAACAAAAATCCTTGTTAAAAATGAATTTTCAAGGATTCATGTAATGTTTATGAGCAGCATGTGTGCTCTTGTTAAAGTTTGGTTTGTATCATTGTACCTTCATAGCCACAGGAAAATAACTTTTTGCTAGTTTCACAGCACCACATTTTTAAAAGTAAAAAAATAGTTTCACTTTTCCTCAGGAAAATGAGAAGAATGTCCTAAATATGTTGCTAAAGATGTTACTTGTTTTCCTGAGCCAAACTAATTCCAACTTTGTTTTTACGATATTGAAGTGGTGTGAATCTCCTTTACAAGTAAAAAATGTTAGGCCTGGAATTTTGCTTTCTATCAAAAATAACCTTCAATTACTTTTTATTTCTCCTTATTTTCCTGAGGAAGATAAACGATTCCAATTTAATTTAAAGTCATAAAAATGTCGTCTGACTTTTTTACAACTGTTAAAAAGTTGTGACTGTTTTGTGTCAGCAAACTAAGTGAAACAGCTTACATCATTTATATAGGCATTTTTCCCCAAATATTGCAGAAAGTACATAATGTCCCCATAATCATCCCAACTTTGACATTTCAATATATGCTGATTTGTGATCTTGGAAACTTTCAGAATGGGTTTTCAAATTTTCTACAGTTATACACCTTGGTGCCCCTTCTCTGCATAATGTTTCTATAAATGTAAATTATGGCTGCGATGACAGTGCAGTGTGCCACAAATATTTTCGTATTTTTTAAAGAAATATTATGAAGTGAAAAGGATCATATCCATTGATTTTTTTCTTTCTACAGTAAAAGCATTGTTAACCGGCACTGTGTTACCCGGAACGCTCTATTAACTGGCACATCCATTGCCCAGTAGTATTAACTGGTAAAAAAAGAACAGATACCGCAGTTATAAAGATGAATAACGGATGAAAAGGGCCAGGATTCTTGGTTATCCACCCTTTTCGCTTTGTTTTGCGGCTCAGACAATCATTTGGTTAATTGGCATGTTTTATTATCCAGCCATATCGCGCTCTGAAACACTTGTGTACGAGCGCGATACAAATAAAATATCATATCATATATCATATTACCATTGAACATACAATGGTGCCAGATTATTAAGCTTTTGCTGTTGTTACATATAGAAACCAGTACAAGCACTTGCTCAATGCATATCAATAAACAATTAAAGTATAACAGTATATATAAAAATTGTGTACTTTTTAAAATTCATATCTAAACCCTGCCGTTTCCATTACAAAATAGATACAGGTAATGAGACAAACACTCAGAGCTCTAGGGTTGGCAGAATAGAATGGATACAATGAGGGCCAATTGGAATAAAGTCTAGAAATTCTGCAAGAACTCTACTTTTGCATTTTTAATGAAGGTTTTACCATTGAGACTTAATGCTGTTGGGCTGTAAATACTTTAGTTTGCCGCTCATAACCAGAAGATCTGGAAAAGATGGTTTCAATGTCTATTACATATTTCAGTCTCCCATGAACCCGTAAGGGGGCCCAATGGGCTGGTGAGTAAAACCTTTGGTTTCAGAGGACACTATGATCACACATACATGTATACAGACTTTAATGTTCTTACAGAAATGGAAAGAGATGCACTTAGAAGGAATAGGACGCAGGTCTTACATTCAATGCGGATCTGCTCCATCTCCGTCACTTCCGTGATTGACTCCCTCAGATCTTCCACAAACTTCTGTAACTCTTCGGACCCTAAGGCGCAGAAATGCAGGACCTGTTTCTTCTCGGAACCTGAGACAGGCGTCACCAAGGTGATACCATGGGGGTAATCTGAGGGCCACAAGAGGAAATGACATCATAAGGCGGACCAGGAACACGTAAACCAACATCTGTGTGCCTCTGTGGGAGACTTGAGAATTTGAGCCATGGTTATGCGAGGAGATGGTTTGAGAGTTGCTAACTTAAAGATGAGGTCATGATTTAAAATAAGCCCACAAAATAGCTTCTCCAAGGCATACATGCACAATGAATGATCACATCCAATACAGGGTTAACAAATAAAGGAGGTTCGAGGGATAACAGAAACACAAATGTGGTCATTTTCTTCTTGGCTGTGGGGGCACACCGTGAGAAAAACCGTGCGTAAAATGTTTTATACATTTGTTTTTGTCTAAGTGCAATTTGACTTCAATTGTGAGAGAGGGGGCACAGATAGGAGTTACCGATTCCACCTCCACCCCCAATCCGTAACACAAATGAAACAGCATCTCCTCCCCCACATATCATTTTGACACAGGTGGGATATTCCTACAAAATATCCCCACCAAAAATATCGCCATACATGTGGCCATTTGTCTCGCCATAGGCGATATTTTTGGGGAGGATATTTTGTGGGAGCGGGGGTTTTCGGGGGTGTCCTCTGCACATTTTAAAATAATGCAGGGGTTGCGGGGGTGTCCCCCGTAGGGTCCATGTGTCAATATCGCTGCAAAAATATGGCGATATTTTTGTATCGCAATATTTTTGCGGGGATATTGACACATGGAACCGCAAGTAGAGATGCTTTGGATTCCTATGGAATCTGCATGTTTTTTGCACTTCCATAATGCACAGAGCTTCTGTAGGAATCCATGTAAATGTCACCGACCATGCAACGAGTTACAGGTTGCATTTACAATACATTTTTTGAACGGTGTAAATATAAAATGGAAAACCAGGTACACCCGAAGGTCCGTTTACACCCATTGGCAAAATTAATCAAAAAGGCACCAATGGTACTGCTAACACATAAGTGCACTTGTAAGCCGTACCGCCCCACCCACACTACTCTTTCTGAGCCAATACAAAATGAACCCATCATAGTTCGATGAGACATGGTTTATACCTCCTAAGCACTATACAACAATTTAATATAAATAACCAATTAATTACCAAATACGAATAATGGGTCAAAATTATTTTGCTAAACTAGGCGCTGCACAGTTAAGTGTTGGATGAACACTCAATTTAAAAGATGCCTACATTGCACGAAGGAAATCCTCTACGCTTATACTTTTGTGGAAAAAGATCCCTTCAGTACAATTTTTGTCATTTGACCTATGAAGTACAAACAGTAGCCTAAAAAAAGACAACATCACCTTAACTCCCTCTTTTTATACTTTGTAGTGCAAATGGTGTAAATTCTACCGGGAATTTATGCATGACAGAAGGCATTTGCAATGGATTCCTATGAATCTACATGATTTCAGAAGATGTAAAAAGCAGGCAGATTCCGAAGTAATCCATTTGTTTTCCACAAGTATTACATCACAATAGTGGTGTAAAACCACGAAGTAGAGGGGAAAAGGGAGAAAAAAGCTGTACTACCCTTCCGTACCCTCCACCTCCAAACATCTGGAGAATACCCTCCAGCTCAGAAAAAGGGGGTAAGACAGGTATAAAAGTGCAACGCCTGCCTTGAGCACATTTTAGTATGCTCAGGGTCTTAAAAAATTACCTGCACTCTGGCATGTGTTGTATGCCCCACTCATTACAAGTATGCAAATTTGAAAAGCATGATTTTCTGTGCACTGTTTTCTTCTGGCAGGGGTGGCTCGTCCATAATTGGTGAGGGGGCACCAACCCACTGGGTCTTGGCCCTGTCTCACCCATTAGGGAGGAGCCAGCCCAGTAAAATACAAGCTCTCCCTCAAATGTTTTTTTCATCTGAGGGAATGCTATTAACAGTGAAAGGGAAACAAAGTTTCCCTCTCACAGTTAAATTTGCCCAGCCGCGCAAGATCAGTGATCCAAGCAAGGCAGGGGGCCTTTGCTTTCCCAACCTTGCATGGCTCATTGGAAATACTGGCTGGGGAGCAGCATGTCTGTATGTGCACGGGGGCGCTCCTGCGCCTCCTCGCACGTACAGATAGAGCAGGCAGGAGTGGGGCATCTTTGGACTTACGCTTAGGCCCCTTGTACGCATGTGCAGGAACCTGGAAGATTCTTGATTCCTGTTCCTGCTTGCAGTCGGCCGGAGCACTGAAACTTCCAGACCCGTGGCAGAAGGTAAGTTTGTTTATGCTCATTTTAAAAGAATTTAAATTATGTGTATGGGTGCGTGCATGCTTGTGTTGTTAGGTAAATTAATGATAATGTATGCTGGTGTGAATGAGTGGTGTGAATGAGAGAGTGCTTTGTTTATTTAATTTAAATGTGTGTATGGATGTGTGTATGCTTGTGTTCTAAGTGAGTGCATGATGGATGCTCATGTGAATGAAACAGAGTGTTTGCTGCATGTATGTTGTGTAATATGTGTTTGTATGCTCAGTTATTTATTATTTAAGTATGTAAGTGGATGCATGTATGCTTGGGTTATGAGAGTACATGATGGGTGCTTGTGTGAATGAGACAGAGTGCTTGCAGTGCGCATGTTGTCTAAATGTGTGCGTTTGTATGTTCATGTGTTTATGTAAAAATGTGTATGAATGCATGTATGCTTCTGTTTTGAGTGAGTGCATGATGGATGTTCGTGTGAATGAAACAGAGTGTTTGCTGTATGTATGCTATGTAAATGTGTGTCTATGGATGCGTGTATACTTGTATTATGAGTTAGTGCATGATGGGTGGTCATGACTGTGAATGAGACAGCGAGTGCTTGCTGTGTGCATGTTCTGTAAGTGTGTGTGGATGTGTGTATTTGTGCTGGTCCGAGATGATTTTGGCAAGTGGGGGTAGGGGGTTTGTACAACAAAGGCATTTTCCCCTCCTCACTGACCAGAATCTGCTCCCCGTCTGACGTGCTGTGGGCGCAGGGGACAGGAATGGTATTTTATTACTGGACATCTATGATAGATGTTTTATTAAAAATACCAAACCTGCCCCCTGGCCTCCCAGCGCCTTGAATACATGCATAATCACTTTGATTGTGTGTGTGTGTTTGGCACTGTGAGGCCTAGGGGACAGGCATGGTATTTTATTACTGGACATCTATGATAGATGTCTAGTAAAAAAACAAAATACCTGCCCACTGCCCCACCAACGCCTTGCATACACACATGATCACTTTGATTGTGTGTTTGTGTTTGGTGCTGTGAGGCCCAGGGGACAGGCATGGTATTTCTGTACTGGACGTCTTTGATAGAAGTCCAATAAAAAAATACCATCCCCATCCCATTATCCCCCAGTGCCTGGCATACACACATAACCACTTTGATTGTGTGCATGTGTAAGGAGCTCGGGCCCAGGGGACAGGTCTCTAATTCTTTTACTGGGCATCTATGATAGATGGCCAGAAAAGAAAAAAAACATGCATTATCCCAGTACCCCTCAGCGCCTCGCAATCACACATAATCACATTCATCATTATTGTGATTATACCTGACTGCAAGGCACTGTGCAAACCATGGATTAGGCATGGCATATTTTACTGCACATGGTTGATAAAGCAAGCATTATATAGCTAGACTTTCATTTTTAATGCAGTCAGTCTAGCCATTTCTTATTGTGGTAAAGCAAGCATGATTAATGTTATTATGAAGCACGACCGGCATTTTATATGCAACCAGTCTAGCCATTTCTTAGTGAGGCATGCATTTTGTATTGGGCATCTTTGATAAAGCACGCAGGATCAGTGGTATTATTCTTACTGTGGCATGACATTTTGTATTAGGCATCTTTGGTAAAACAAGCATAAGTGTTATTATGAAGCAAGAATGACATTTTTTTATGCTTCCGGTCTACCCATTTCTTACTGTGGCATGACATTTTGTATTAGGCATCTTTGGTAAAACAAGCATAAGTGTTATTACATAGCTAGACTGCCATTCCAATACAGCCAGTCTAGTAATTTCTTATTGTGGTATGACATTTTGTATTGGACATCTTTGGTAAAGCAAGCATGATAAGTGTTATTACGAAGCAAGACTGACATTTTCTATGCTACCAGTTTAGCCATTTCTTACTGTGGCATGACGTTTTGTATTAGGCACCTTTGGTAAAACAAGCATAAGTGTTATTATGGAGCAAGACTGGCATTTCAATGCAGCCAGTTCAGTAATTTTTTATTGCGGTGTGAAATTTTGTATTGGAAATCTTTGATAAAGCAAAAATCATGATAAGTGTGATTATGTAGCTCGACTGGCATTTTAGTACAGCCATTTTAGACATGTTTTCATATTTTGGCATGCATCATTAATGGTAAAGCCAACTGGAGTATGTTCTTATGTGGGGATACTGCCATATATTGGCAGAACAAACATGGACATGTTTTATTATAGTATCATCACGGGCATTATGCACCAAGCAAACATGATTATGTTCTTAAATGGGAATAATAGGGTATTATTTTGCACTCAGCATGGAAATGTATGTGCACAGCCAGTGTGAAAATGTTTTATACTGGGACATATTGTGGGAAAAGACATCATGAAAATGTGTTGGAGAAATGCTCCTGTGCACTGTTGGTGACTTGCATCTATTGGATTTTTTTCCATGATTTACCCTACAAAACCCAATTGAAAACTGTTTGGCTTTTTATGTTATGTTATGTTATGTTATTTTGCACTTTTATAGCGCCTTATATACCATTGGTATGGTCTGAAGGCGCTGGTAGGTTGAACGCCCTTGGGAACCGAAGTTCAGATCAGTAGAGAGAGTAGAGAGAGTCAAAGGTGTATGTGAGCACCGGGTATGTGTGCAGCTCATGCAGTATTTGTGTAATAGCTGCTTCTTAGCGGTAGGTGTGGTGGTTGAGAGATAATCAGGAGAATGTGTTTGTTCTGGTAGGTTTTTATCCAGAGCGGTTGTGGCTGCGCTAGGCCTGAGGAGAACGCCTGGCTGGGGGGTGTGAAACCAGCAGTGTTTACTTAGAGTGATGTGGAGTAAGCAGCGGATGTTTATATGAGAACAGTTATACCGAATGGTGTCATAGTATCTCTGTGTTCTAGTTGAGTGGTGATGTAAAGGAGAGAGTAAGCGTGGTGGTGTGATATGATGGGTTATATGCTCATTCAACGGTCTCTGCATTCCAGACCATACTATATACGTCACGCAATTCTATGTGCTCCAGTCCGTAGCGTGCACTCCCATTCACTCGCACACTCCAGTCTGGTCCAATATACTCCGGTCCGCCCCGCGTGCTCTAGTCTGCCCCGTGCATGCACTCTTGTCTGCCCCACGCATGCCCTACTGTCTGCCCCATGCATGCCCTACTGGCCGCCCCACGCATGCCCTACTGGCCGCCCCACACATGCCCTACTGGCCCCATGCATGCAGTCTTGTCCGCCCCACACATGCAGTCTTGTCCGCCCCATGCATGCAGTCTTGTCTGCCCCACGCATGCAGTCTTGTCTGCCCCACGCATGCAGTCTTGTCTGCCCCACGTATGCACTCCTGTCTGCTTCTTGCTCTATGCATTCAGTAGCTCTATGTATTCATCCATTCTATGTACTCATCAGTACTGGATGCATCTGTGCTCGTTCGTTCTACGTACTCGTCTGATCTACGCAACACGTCAGTTCACTCAGGCTATACGATCGCTCCAAGCACACGTTCGCTCCAGGTACTCCTTTGCTTTACTATGCATTCACCTCTTATACGTGCTCACCCCCTCTACGTGCTCACCCCCTCTACGCGCTCACCCCCTCTACGCACTCACCCCCTCTACGCACTCACCCCCTCTACGCACTCACCCCCTCTACGCACTCACCCCTCCATGTATTCATCCCCTCCACGCGCTCATCCGCTTCACGCGCTCATCCATTTTAGGCACTCGTGTTTTCCACGCTTCCAACAGTAATATCCTGTTCTATATATTCATCTCTACACTCATCTGTTCTAGACCTTCATCTGCTCTGCATATTCATCCTCTTCATAAACCCCTCCGCTTAATACACCCCTGCGCTCCATACACCCCTGCGCTCCATACACCCCTGCGCTCCTATACACACCTCGGCCCTATACACTCATCGCCTCTATACACTTATCGGCCCTATACACTTATCGGCCCTATACACTCATGTGCTCTATGCACCCATCCGTTCTATAAGTTCGCCAGGTCTGTACATTCATCTGCTCTGGTAGTCTACACTCTTCCGCACTTCCGTATTCATCCGCTAACCACACTTGTGCGCTCTACATACTCATCCGCTCCACATACTCATCTGTTGTACACACTCATCTGGATTATGCTCATCCGATCTGCACATTTCTTCAGGTTTACGCATTCCTGCGTTCTACTCGCTTCTCTGTATTTACGCACTCGTCTGCGCTACACGCTCATCCGCTCTACATACCTATCCGTTAAACATGATTATCTGTTCTATACACTCATCCGATCTACATATTCATTCAATTTCCACACTCATTTGAACTATATAGTTATCTGTTCTTCTATTCATGCATTCTTCCACTCAGCGCATTCATCTGTTTGACCTACTTCATCCATTCTAATTATTTCATCCACGCCATTCACTTCATTCACTCCACATGCATTCTATCTATTTTAGGAGTTTAATTCTTGTTACTGATTCCGTATGATTTACACTTTCTAGCCATTTCACTGCTCTTATCTACTTTGTTTGTTTAATTCTGTTTGTCCTTCTAGTTTATATTAAGGGTTATTAGCTGTCAATTTCTTGGATCAGGCAGTTTGTTGGATTGGTGTCATTGAGATGCTGTGAGTCTGTTTGTGTTAGTTTGGTCCCGGTAGGTTTTAGGGGAAGAGCCAGGTTTTCAGCAGTTTGCGGAAAGACTCTAAATCCTCCGTTAGGCGGATGTGGGGTGGGAGTGAGTTCCACAGCATGGGGGCCAAGGTTGAGAAAGATGATCTTCCTAACCTGACTGAGTTTGTTTTAGGTATGACTAGGAGGCCGGCTGAGCTTGATCTTAGGGTGCGAGGGGGGTGGTAGGGTTTTAGCTTGTCTTGAAGATATTGGGGACCGGTTTTATGCAGTGCTCGATCGGATATGCATAAGGTTTTGAAGGTCACCCTTCGGGCTTCTGGAAGCCAGTGCAGCGTTTTAAGAGCTGGGGAGATGTGGTCTCTCGGGCCGAGCGCAAGTAGCAATTTGGCAGCCACATTTTGTGCCCTTTGGAGTTTATTCAGTTGGTACGCGTGGACTCCGAGGTATAGGGGGTTTGCTTAGTCCAGTCTTGATATAACGATTGATTGGACTGCGGAGAGTCTGTTGGGAAAGGAGAGATATGGAAAGATGCGCCTAAGTGTTTTAAGGTGGTAGTGGCAGGACTTTGAGACGTTGACTTTGCGCGAGAGTGTTAGATCAGAGTCAATGGTGCATCCAAGATTTTTCACTGAGTTGGAGGGGGTCAGTGAGTTGACCATGGGGGATGGCCAGAGTTGCGGGTGCGGAAGAAATTCTGAGTTGCCACATACCATGATTTCCGTTTTGGAGGGGTTTAGCAAGAGGTGGCTTTGGGACATCCAGAGTTCTATGTCAAGGAGGCAGGAGGCCAGGTCGGGAGTTGGGTTTCGAGTTCAGGAGTTTTACAACATGTTGAGTGTCGTCGGCGTAGTTGTAGCACAGGATGTTGTGTGAACGAATTATCGGTGGGAGGGTGGTCAAGTAGAGATTGAATAGGAGAGCGGATAGGCATGCTCCTTGTGGGACTCGTGTGTCAACTGGTCTGGCTTGGGAGGAATAGGTGGAGAGGGTCGTTATTTGGTACCTATCTTTGAGAAATGAAGCTATCCACTTACGAGCGGTTCCACGGATTCCTAGGGAGTGGAGGTGGTCTAGGAGGATTGAGTGATTGATTGTGTCAAAGGCAGAGGATAGGTCAAGAAGGATTAGTGCGGCGCATCCCGCGGAGTCTGCTGTCATTTTAAGGTCATCCCAGATTGAGGTTAGGGTGGTTTCAGTTCCGTGACGGGCTCTGAAACCTGATTGTGCGGGATCAAGGATGTTGTTGGCTTCGACAAAGGCATTTAGTTGGGAGTAGGCGGTTCGGTCAATGAGTTTGGCAAAGAACCTGGTGTTTGAGATGGGGCGGTAGTTTTTGGGCTCGAGAGGGTCGAGCAAAGGTTTTTTAATTAGAGGTTTGACATGAACCGTTTTGAATGCATCGGGAAAGATACCAGAGGATAAGGAGGCATTCATGATGGATCTTGTATGTTCTCCTGCGCAGGTGGAAGCGAAAATTTCTTTGAGGGTTGTGGCTGGGCAAGGGTCCAGTGGAGAGCCAGATGGTTTGCGGGTGGATAGAAGTTTGAGAAATTGCTCTGGGGATATTGGATTAAAGGATTTGAACGTTGGTTGTGTAGAGGTCGCAGCAGATGGACTGGGCGGTATGTGGGGAGTATTGTCTGGTGGGTGTAAGAGAGCTATTTTGGTGGCTAGAGTATTTGTTCTTTCGAGAGCTGTGGTGTAAAAGTGGAGGGAGAGTGAGTCACACAGTGATTGGGAGGGGATCGGGATGGTCGTGGTTCAAGCGGGTTTGGAGAATTCGGAGATGATTTTGTGGAGTTCTTTGCTTGGATTTTTGCAGTTTGGGATTCGGGGGTTGTAGTGGGCTTTTTTTGCTTTCCGGATTTCGGCCTTGTACTGATAGAGGTGCCGGGTCAAGGTGGCCTTGCTCTCCTGGGTTTTGTTATTCTGCCATTTATGTTCTAGGTATTTATATAGTTGTTTAGTGGTCTTCAGCTCTGGAGTGAACCATTTGAGGAAAAGGCCAAGGCGTGTTGATGGTTTGCAAGAGGGTGTGAGCCGCATCAGAGATGCGTTGAGCCACGAGTCGAAGGTGTCAGGGGTTAGTTAATTGAGTTGGCAGGTAGGTGGTGGAGATTGGAGGAGGGCGTCGGCTAGGTCCGGCACGATTATTAGTTTTTCCAGCATTTGCATCGATTCGGAGGTTCGGATTCAAATACGGGAAGGGGGTCAGGTGAGTGAATGGTGAAAGAGAGAATGAAGTGATCGGACCAGATGATAGGGGTGGGTGGGTTTAAATGAATCCTGGTGTTGGAGCTAAAGATGGCATCAAGAGTGTGTCCTTTATAGTGAGTCGGGCCATTTATGTGGGGTTGGAGGTTCATCGCGTCTAAACCGTCAACCAGAGAGTGTGTCATAGGGGGTGGTGTTAGGGTGGATGTTTGCAGGGCGGGATGTCTCTGGTATGATAGTGATGGGAGCGGGAATGGTTATCCTTGGCTGGTCGGTGGTGGGATTCGGGGGAGGAGTGGTCTTAGAGTGGTTGGCACGCCATCATGCCCCTCTGGCTTGGTGTTTGGAGAGGGGAATGGTAGGGAATGCGAAGGAGGGTGGGTTGATATGGGTGGGGGGGTGGGACGGGAGGGAAGGCACATCGGGAAGGGGGGACGGTCCATGGTGCTTGTTTACAACAGACTTTGGTGGAGTAGGTGCACTCATGCTTAGTAGTTGTTACACGGGATCCGGGATTCAAGACAGGATAAGGAGGAAGGGAAGATAGGGGGAGGAAGCGAGGGTCCGGGAACCAGGAATCAAAGAGTCCAGGGAAGGCAAACTATGGAGCCACTTAGTAGTTGTTAGGTGTAGTTTCAAGTGCGACTTATGGTTTATTGCACTTTATAAATTCATTGATATCACTGGCTGAGAGTGGCTATAATCAGCTTTCACGGAGAGGCTTTAGGCACACTTCTATAATCTGCTTTCACAGAGGGTATTGAGCACTCTTCTGAATGTAACTTTCACTGGGAGGCTACTGGGCACAATTCTAAAGTCAACTGTCACAGAAGGGCTATTTGGCACATTTCTGGTTGCAACTTTCACATGGAGGCTACTCTGTACATTACCGAATGCAACTTTCCACAGGGGATGTTGTGTGCACTTGTAATTCAACTTTCACAGAGAGTCTATTAGGCACACTTCTAAAATCAACATTCACAGAGTGACTATTGGGCACACTTCTAAATGCACCTTTCTCAGATAATACTGGACACACTTCTAAATGCAAATTACCCGGAGAGGCTATTGGGCATGCTTCTATAATCAGCTTTCACAGGATATTGGGCACACTTCTAAATGTAACTTTCAGGAGAGGCTATTGGGCACACTTCTGAATACAGCTTTCACAGCGAGGCTATTGGACACACTTCTAATTGCAACTTTCACACAGGTTATTGGGCACACTTCTAACTGCAAGTTTCACAGTGAGGCTATTGGTTACACTTCTCTATTCAATTTTCACAGTGAGGCTAATTCAATTTTCACAGTGAGGCTAATTGTTCACACTTCTAAATTCAATTTTCACAGTGAGGCTGTTTACCCAATTCGTCTAAAATGTGAGCTCTAAAATGCACCATTTTCACCCATTATTTAAAAGAAATTCTCGGGGGCGAATCCCCTCAACCGCCACTTGAGTGGTGTGGGCCCCCTCGCTCTAACTCTGATCTTGTTTTCTTTTACTGTCCTAAAGTCTGCACCAGTTCTGACCCTGTCCTATTTTACTGCAATGATTATTGCACCACCTGTAACCTGGTAATACATACATTTCACCTGATGTGCACTGCTTCTGACCCAGTCTCCTTTTTACGGTCCTGCTGATCCTTGCACCCCCTCTGAACCTAGGTTGTCATTTGGATTTAAAAGAGTAAATTGCAAGGTGGGGACCACTTCTCTTTGCACTTAAGTGATAAAGTTGCACTCTGTACCATCTTGAACTTTACCACCACATATTGGAAAAATAAAACACAGGCAAAATCACCCTAACACTTTACATTACGTTCGTAGAAAAGTGTAAATGCTTGCCGTAATTAATAATTACTGGAGGAATTTACAATGGATTCCTATGGAATCCACCTGCCTTTACCTGGTGGTAATTTCATGCCGATTCAATCGGACTCCATTGCATTACCATCAGTATGAAAATCCATGTTGGTAGTAATGCAACTGCATCTGTTGGAGCGACAAAAGCAGGTGGACATGTTTAGTCCATCCTGCTCCCTAACTATGCTTGACACTTTAACTCCTATGTTTACCGATCCACAGGACCCAGAAAATTACCACTTTTGTCTTAATTTGCAGTTATCCAAATGGGCAGATCACCTCTGACCCGGTCTTATTGTGCTGTCTTGATGCCTGCACCATCTCTGAGCGGGGTCTTTTTGCCCGAGTGGATACCTTTCGAGTCCTGTGCTGCCAAGCATGCACTTCACATGTTTGAATCCTGATGGTTCAGTCTTTCATCCTTCCGAGCTGGATAAACCGAGTACCGCAAATTGGGGTATTAATGACATCTATTATAACAGTGCTAACAAATGTTTAGAAATGGGGGGAATCCAGCATGAAATGATACAGGAGTAGTATTATTTTCCTGTCCAGATGCTCGCACCATCTTTCAGCAGACCCTCTGTTACATTCCTGATGATTCTGGCACCACGTCTGATCTGGTCTTGTCTTACAGTTCTCTTCTGACCCATTCTCATTTTCCCATCCTGCTGATGCTGGTACCTCTGATGACGGCCGTTATTTTCAATGCACCGAAGGATCAGAAATAAGTGCCGGTCAAAGTGGTGGTGCACTTTTACCACCATTTTGCATGGTCCGCAGGATTTTCCAGGATTTAGCAGCTGGCTTTGTGGAGCTTTTAGGACTTCACACATCTTGCAGTTTTTTCAATCCACCTGCCAAATACGTCAGGTTTACTGCCAGAATGACGTAGTCAAGCTGTCAGCACACCATTAGAGGACAACGAAATCCACCTGCGTAGTCTACTTGGTAAGAGCAGTCAGATCCCACTGGAATTCCCTATACATTGGTAAGGGTTGTAGGATGCTTTCACAATGTCTCTCAAACACACTGTAAAAAAGGTGTTCACCGGCAGCTGCTAGCTTTTGCATATGTTTTCCACATGTCTCAAACATTTTGCATATTCCTCGGAGGGGAACCTTTTGCATGAAAGTGCAAACAAAACTGGTCACCACTGTGCAATATCCGCTCTGGGGATTTCATTAGATGGGGCGGGAAGAAGGTCCTGAGAGCCTGTCTCCATTAGGCTAATTGCCCTGTTAGTGACAAGGGGGTGAGGGGAGAAAGGGAGTTTGGGGGTTAGGTTGTGATGTTTTTAAAAACTCTAGGTACTATTGGAAACAGGTTCAGGGTAAAAAGAAAATGCCCATGTAGCTATTCATCCCAGGAAACTGTTTTTCCTGTAGGATGCTGGGCCTAAGGCATTCACTCAGTTACAATGGCTGGTGTGTTCACTTTTAAATCCTGATTTAATGTTTTTCATTTATGGTTGATGAACTGATAACTTTTATTGATGATATTTGTGGACAACTAATTGGGCTTTAATTCTCATCTAATGGACAGTTCGTTTAGTACTGTTCAGCCATATCACAACAGGGTCAACTTGCTTTTTGTAATCACTTGATTAAGTTCAACACATTAATTTTTAGCAAATTATGATCAAACACTTTGAGTATCTCTATCCTTCAAGAGTGCGGCCAGAATAAAAAAAAAAGATGGCACCACTAAGTTGATTCTGTTAATTAGATAGATGTTGAGATGAGCACTCTGCAACATCAAAGCAAAACATGGAGTGATGAGTCTTTCTTCCATGGACATAGTCATGTGACACAACCAGCTGCACCATGGGCGAGCGAAAAGGACAGAGAAATGACTGATAATCGCTTCCTGAAGTAGTTTTAGTGCTTCTGTTTGGGGCAAAACCGTGTAGAGTTAAGGAAGACAAGGCAAGTTGAAGAAAGGTGATGAATGCCAGTGTGAGCACATGGGTAGCAACGAGGACCCACCAAGAAGGGAGGAATGCGAGGCACTACTGAGAGGGGTCGAGAAAGAAAGGCAGAAGAGGAACAGCAGATGCTGGACGCAAACAGAGCCATCAAAGGTTTGCACAACTGGGAGGTGTGAGGGAGAGGACCAGACCGGGAGATGGAGAGGAGCAGCGAGTAGGCCCAGGACCAGAGTGGGGTTCATGGACACTTACCAGTGTCAAAAGAGAATAATTAGTGGGAGTCTATAGGACTACAGTAAGTCACAGAGGAAAACCAGAGCAAGCCCAATTCATTAAGGAATTACAAATGTGGATAAAATGAGTCCGAGCACCAGGTGGAACTGAGAGAGAAAGTTCCCACAACCAATTAGAAAAATAATGAAATGTAAAAGGACTGGAAGCTGGAATTGGGAGAAAAAGTTCCTAGGGCCCAATGACAATGAAATTGCGAGTACAAATGCTACATGCTGGAATTTGAAGTCGAGGTTCTTACAGCAAACTGAGAAAGAAATGACAAGTAGAAAATGTGCAAGTATGAACTTTAGGGCAAAGTTCCCAAAGAATACTAAGAGATCACAACTCGAAGCATTGCATGCTGGGTCTTGCAATCAAGGCTCCTAGAGCCAACTCAGAAAGAGGATACAAGTAGAAGAGCTGTATGCTGGAACTTAAGAGCAAAGTTCCTGGAGCCAACAAAGGATGAGCGTACATGCAGAAGTGCTACATGCTGGAACTTGAGAGCAAAGTCCTGGATCCAGCAAAGGATGAGATCACATGCAGAAGTGCTGCATGCTGAAACTTAAGATAAAAGTTCCTGGAGCCAACAAAGGATGAGCGTACATGCATAAGTGCTACATGCTGGAACTTGAGAGCAAAGTCCTGGATCCAGCAAAGGATGAGATCACATGCAGAAGTGCTGCATGCTGGAACTTAAGATAAATGTTCCTGGAGCCAACAAAAGAGGATATTACATGCAGAAGTGCTGCATGCTGGAACTTGAGAGCAAAGTCCTGGATCCAGCAAAGGATGAGATTACATGCAGAAGTGCTGCATGTGGGAACTTAAGATAAAAGTTACTGGAGCCAACAAAAGAGGATATTACATGCAGAAGTTCTACATGCTGTAATTTAAGAGCAGGGTTCCTGGATCCAACAAAGTATGAGATTACATGCAGAAGTGCTGCATGCCGGAATATAAGAGCAAAGTTCCTGGAGCCAACAAAGGAGGATATTACATGCAGAAGTGCTGCATGCTGGAATTTAAGAGCAAAGTTCCTGGAGCCAACAAAGGATGAGATTACATGCAGAAGTGCTGCATGCTGGAACTTGAGAGCAAAGTCCTGGATCCAGCAAAGGATGAGATCACATGCAGAAGTGCTGCATGCTGGAACTTAAGATAAAAGTTCCTGGAGCCAACAAAACAGGATATTACATGCAGAAGTGCTCCATGCTGGAACTTGAGAACAAAGTCCTGGATCCAGCAAAGGATGAGATCACATGCAGAAGTGCTGCATGCTGGAACTTAAGATAAAAGTTCCTGGAGCCAACAAAAGAGGATATTACATGCAGAAGTGCTGCATGCTGGAACTTGAGAGCAAAGTCCTGGATCCAGCAAAAGAGGATATTACATGCAGAAGTACTGCATGCTGGAATTTAAGAGCAAAGTTCCTGGAGCCAACAAAGGATGAGATTACATGCAGAAGTGCTGCATGCTGGAATTTAAGAGCAAAGTTCCTGGAGCCAACAAAGGAGGATATTGCATGCAGAAGTGCTGCATGCTGGAATTTAAGAGCAAAGTTCCTGGAGCCAACAAAGGATGAGATTACATGCAGAAGTGCTGCATGCTGGAATTTAAGAGCAAAGTTCCTGGAGCCAACAAAGGAGGATATTGCATGCAGAAGTGCTGCATGCTGGAATTTAAGAGCAAAGTTCCTGGAGCCAACAAAGGATGAGATTACATGCAGAAGTGCTGCATGGTGAAACTTGAGGGTAAAGTTCCTGGAGCCAACAAAGGATGAGCTTACATGCAGAAGTGCTGCATGCTGGAACTTGAGGGCAAAGTTCCTGGAGTCAATGGAGAACGTGTCTACCAGTAGAAATGCTTCATGATGGAATTGGAAGGCAAGGTTCCTAGAAGCAAATGGAAAACTGATTGTCAGAAGAATGCTGACGATGCTGCATGCAGCCCGGCGTCCATTATCTTAGGTCATATTAACGTCTGCTTTGCAGCACTGAGCAACGGGAGGAATCTAACATATGGTGATATGAAATAACAGAAATAATATTCTTAATAATAATAATGATTATTATTATTATGATTCATGAACGTGAAGGTAATCGTGCTACTTCCATTTAAACAGTGTCTGAATGAACTATGGGAAATCAAGATACAAACTTTAATATCAAAAAGCTGAAGACAGGGAAGGCCCTGGGAGTGATGGCTTTACAGCCAAATTCTTTAAGCAATACCAAGCTGTCCTGGTGAAACCAATGGCAAAAATGTTCAATCAAATCAGGGGATGGTATTCGAAACCACCCACATTCCTCCAGGCCCTAATCGCGGTGATACCTAAAGCTGGCAAGGATCCGACGGAATGCGAATCGTATAGGCCGATCTCCCTCCTAAACGTGGATGCAAAGATCTTTGTCAGGATTCTGGCGTCACGTTCAGAGAGATATCTCCCCCAGTTGGTACACCCCGATCAGGCGGGATTCCTGTTGAACAGACAGGGAGCAGATAGCATGTGTAAGACCACCCACGTGCTCAACACGAGGGCAGCCTGGGAGGAGGGGGTTCTCCTGTTGGCTTTGGATCCCGAAAAGGCCTTCAACAGGGTGAGTTGGGCCTTTATGGGGGAAGTCTTTGTGTCCCTGGGGATGAGCCCGAGATGGTTGGGCTGGATGTTGGCCCTATACTCTAACCCCTCGGCAAGGGTAGTTGTGAATGGCAATGAATTGGGGTTGTTTCCTTTGGGGAGAGGCACGAGACAGGTTTGCCCCCTGTCCCCGATCATCTACGCATTGGTTATGGAGCTTTGGGCGGTGTCTATTCAGGAGGATAGAGGGATCAGGGGGGTTAATGTGGGGAACACGCACTGCAAAATCAGTCTGTTTGTGGATAACGTGTTACTCTATGTCACTAACCCATCCCAGTCTGTGCCAGGTATCTTGAGCAGTCTGGACAGGTATGGGGACCTGCCAGGGTATAAGATTAATTTGGGGAAGTCGGTGGCTTTCGTGGCAGGCAACCTGTCAACTGCTGAAGGGAAGTATGTGGAAGGGCTCCCATACCCAATACGGAGAAATAGGTTTTGCTACCTTGGGGTTCAGATGACACAGGATGCCAGAGATCTTTTTGCTTGTCATTTCCTCCACATATGGTCTGCTGTTAAGAGAGACAACAAGCGTGGATGGCACGTCTCAACTCGGTGAAAATGGTAGTCCTCCCCAATTTTTATTTTTGTTTCGGATGCTTCCAACACAGGTATCCAAGCCGTTTCAGGTGGTGGTTAGGCGGACCCTATTGCGCTACCTCTGGGTGGGCAAAAAACACAGAATCTCTTACGAGGTACTGACAAAGCCAAAGGAGGAACCGGGAGTTGGGTTCCCAGATCTAGAGATACACTACAGGGACTCTCAGTTACGAATTCTGGTGGATCACTTCATCCCGGGTCCGGGAAACAATGGGTAGCGATGGATAACAAGGTTGTATCCCCAGTCACATTGGACGAATGGTTGTGGGTCCCCAAGACGCGTATCCGAGGGAGGGTCCTGTGACACCCGGTGTTGGGTGTCTTGTGTTTGGTGTGGAAGGAGGGAGGCGAATATAGGTGACTCACAACATGGCCCTCTCTTTAGAGCTGCATCTGGGCACCCCTGCACAGGGATGGCATAGTGGAACCACTCGCATTCTAACAGTGGTATGAGGCTGGTCTTAGTAGAGCAGGTCAGCTGTGGGCCGGGGAATTTTCATGTCCTTGATGGAGCTAGAGGAGGCCCTGGGCATGGGCAACCCTTCCGCCTTCCGTTATCTGCAACTAAAGGGGGTCCTCACTGAAGACAAATGGGACATCCTTAGAGGGGACCTAACCGATTTTGAAAGGTTCTTGATCTCACATAAGGAATCCAAGGGGGCAATATTCAGACTCTATAGACTCCTGCTTTTGGTGGCCCCAAGGGACCCACTGCCCGCACAGGTGCAATGGGGGAAAGACCTAGGTGAAGACATTGATGATACGAGATGGACCGTCATGTGCAGACAGGAAAATCACTCTACTGCCTCACTCCAGTACCACCACCAGGCCCTAAAATTGCTACACAGATGGCATTACCACCCACAGAGGATAGCCTGCATGAGGGAGGGATAGGACTTGCACTGTTGGAAATGTCGTGTCACAAAAGGGGACTATGTGCACATGTGGTGGATGTGCCCATTGGTGCAGATGTACTGGGCAGAGGTCTTATCCTGGATAAAAGAGGTTGATGGGAAAGCGAGGACCTTGTCTCCCTGGCTTCTTCTTTTCGGGGTGGAGGTGGAGGGTAACCTTGGTGAGATACATGACCATATGCTCCAGGTCATGTTGGTGGTGGCCAGATGGTGTCTGGCCCAGAGATGGAAAACTCTGCGTATGCCTGGGGAGAAGGAATGGATTGCTAAAGTCCATGCAATTTATGATATGGAGTTCTTAACTCAGCTTATTGATGAATCTAAGTCGAACATAGAGGGACAGTGGCTGCCCTTTTTTGAGAAATATGGATGGTCTTCCTGACGTTGTTGGGAACATCAAAGGAATCGGACTGGCAGCTTATAGGTTTGGGGGGGAATGTGGTGAGGGTGGGGTGAGGGGCCGGTGATGAACAAGCTAAAACGATGGTGGAAGAGCCCATCGTTCAAGCATGCACAGTAGAGCTACTCTGAACAAGAAGGGAAAAAACGCTCAGTTGGTCCGACCCCGGAAGTAACAACAATTGATTGGTCCATGGCTAAGGGAGGGGTGGTATTGTTAAAAGCGAAACAAAAAGATATGCTGTGATTGTTAATGTATGATGTTATAACCTAAATGCCAATAAAATCTAATTTTCAAAAAAAGATACAAACTTTAGAATTGAATTTCTGACTAGCTGACAATCAATATTTCCAATTAAAATGTTTAACGGTATCTATGGTCTGAAGTCATTTTAAGAAATTGCAGAATTGGAAAACCCTGGATGAAGCTGCTGAAAGATGACTGGTTGTGGTTAGACGTTGCTTGCAGAACCATTGGCTGGTACCTTGTGGATTTTAGATGCCCCATAGTAAGCAACCATTGAGTCTTATGCTCATCTATAATGGTGAGATACCCTTGGCAATTCCACACTGCAAACCCACAAATTGCCTGAGATGTTCTGCTATCAATGTTGGTGACACAAGTCCTCGGAAGGTGTTCATCTTTCCGTAATCTTGGGAGTCAGAGCTGTTATACTTGTAATGTGTGGCATGCCCTCTTTATCACCTTCTTGTGCTGATAAAGGCCAAATGTGTTAGTACAGACTGTCTTTTGGTGGACTACAAAATGATTTGGTGTGTTGGCTCCTAGCTCAGTGCTATCAGTAGTGGGATGACAGGTTCTCTTTGGTCCATTTGGGTGGGATGCAATAGAAGATTCAAGAAGACAATTAATGTGTCTGATCTCATTTGAGACTTTGGAAATAGTCTTTGTTGGTGGGGGCGTGAATTTGGCCCATTGTGCAGCATCCATTGTTCATGTCATTTTATGTGGACATATTTTTAGCATTCTGTGTGTGTTGAAATGTTTGGTTCATGTTAGCTTGAGACCATTCTATGGGAGAGACTTTTTTCTTTCGTAAGCTTACAGGGGTGTTTTCCTGCTCTGTCTGGGCACCAGCGTGTCTGTCTCTTCCACTGACTGTACCACTTCAGGTTGCTTAGGTGGTCTATACTTGCTATCCTTGCATTGTGGTGTGTCTCTTCTGCTCACTTTACCACTTCTGGCTGCTTCCTTTGTGCAGGCTATTCTTGTAGTGGCGTGCGTCTCTTCCACTCACCATAACATGCCTGTTTGCTTGCTTTGTGTGTTCTATGCTTGCTATTCTTGTAGTGTGGTGTGTCTCTTCCACTCGCTGTACCACTTCTGGTTGCTTGATTTGTGCAGGCTATTCTTGCTATACGTGTAGTGGGGTGTGTCTCTTCCACTCACCATACCACGCCTGGTTGCTTGCTTTGTGCAGGCTATGCTTGGTATTCTTGTAGTGTGGTGTGTCTCTTCCGCTCACTGTACCACTTCTCATTGCTTGCTTTGTGCAGACTATTCTTGCTATTCTTGTAGTGGGGTGTGTCTCTTCCACTCACTGTACCACTTCTGGTTACGGACTTTGTATAATCTATGCTTGCTATTCTGTAGTTGGGTGCTTCTCTCTGTACCACTCTGTGTGCTTGCTTTGGGCAGTCTATGCTTACTATTCTTGTACTGTGGTGTGTCTCTTCCACTCAATGTACCACTTCTGGCTGTATGCTTTGTGCAGTCTGTGCTTGCTAATGTTGTGTCGCTTCCACTCACTGTACCACGTTTGGCTGCTTGCTTTTGGCAGACTATTCTTGCTATTCTTGTAACGGGGTGTGTCTCTTCAACTCACCATATCACTTCTGGTTGCTTACTTTGTATGATCTATGCTTGCTATTCTTGTAGTGGGGTGCTTCTCTCTGTACCAGTCTGTGTGCTTGCTTTGGGCAGTCTATGCTTACTATTCTTGTAGTGTGGTGTGTCTCTTCCACTCACTGTACCACTTCTGGCTGCTTTCTTTATGCAGTCTATTGTGCAGCCTATGCTTGCTTTTCTTGTAGTGGGGTGCTTCTCTCTGTACCACTTCTGTTTGCCAGCTTTGGTCAGTCTATGTTTACTATTCTTGTTGTGTAGTGTGTCTCTTCCACTCAATATACCACTTCTGGCTGCTTGCTTTGCACAGTCTATGCTTGCTATTCTTGTAGTGTGGTGTGTCTCTTCCACTCACTGTACTATTTCATGCTGCTTGCTTTGCGCGGTCTATGCTTTCTATTTTTCTAGTGTGGTGTGTCTCTTCCACTCACTGTACCCTTTTTGGTTGCTTGCTTTGCGTGGCTTATGCTTGCTATTCTTGTAGTGTGTTCTATCTCTTCCACTCACTGTACCACTTCTGGCGGCTTGCTTTGCACAGTCTATGATTGCTATTCTTGTAGTGTGGTCTGTCTCTTCCACTCTCTGTACCAATTATGGTTGCTTGGGTTATGTGTTCTATGCTTGCTATTCTTATAGTGTGGTGTGTCTCTTCCACTCGTTGTACCACTTTTGGCTGCTTGGTTTACGCAGTCTATGTTTGCTATTCTTCTAGTAGGGTGGGTTTCGCCCACTCACTGTGCTACTTCTGTTTGCTTGCTTTCCTCAGTCTATGCTTGCTATTCTTGAAGTGTGGTTTGTCTCTTCCACTCACTGTACCACTTCTGGCTGCATCCTTTGCTCAGTCTATGCTTGCTATTCTCATAGTGTGTTGTGTCTCCTCCACTCACTGCAACACTTCTTGTTGTTTGCTTTTTGCAGTCTATGCATGCTATTCCTGAAGGGTGTGGGAGGATGCAATGACTATAGTGGCGAATACTCTGTATTGCCATCTTTGTTGGCAGATGCATGTCGTGTGTGGGGCCTGCCAGCTTGCCTTTTGATTACTTATTTTTACTGGCACTATGGGTATTTTGTTGTAGTTCTTCATACCTCTGTTAGCTTAATTTGTGGTCACACCAGCCCTCCTACCTGTTCCTATTGGTACTGACTGAGTGGATATGTTTTTCTTATTCCTAATTTACTTCTCTGCCTCTGTAATGCACTCCTTTGGGCATTTCCTGAATGTCAGTTGTGACTAGGTTACAAATGTATATATGCATTATCTCATTTGTTAATTTGTTGGATGTCCGTTTTCACCACTGTGTGTCATTTGACTGTGTTGGATAGTGTGTTGAGTAGATGAGTTCTGTTTCAGGAACACCTTTTATAGTAGCCTCTGGCACAATAGTTGACTTGCTCAACCACATGCTGCACCAGTCTTGACCCACTCATCCCTGTTCAGGGTACTGTGAGAGCAAGTAACATTAACATTGGTATCAGGTAATATTATCCTCACCTATAATATCGCCATATATATGGTTGTGGGTTAAGGCCATAGCCAATATTATTAGTGGGGATAATTTATGTGGTTATTAGGTCCGGGTCTTGCGGGGGTGTAACCCGCTCCATTAAAAAAATGATGGGGGTTGCAGGGGTATCCCCCGCAGGTTCCATGGCTTATTATCGCTGCAAAAATAGAGCAATACTTTTGTATGGCAATAATTTGGTGGGGATATTAACACATGGAACCTTAACATTATAGTATTAGGACTTTAGAGGTCTGTACTATTGCTGAGGTGTGACCATGTCTGCATTGTGTTTTCAATATGTCTTATGTGGCTGTCCTTGTAAGGCAATGTGTACTAGGATTTTCTTAAAAACGTCAATCTTCACAGACAGATTGATTACAGCAGCTATGCAAGTTTATTCTCATTTGCAAAAAAGGGCAGTTCTCAAGAATATTTGGAAACATTATTTAGTGATTTTATGAAAATGTTCTTTTAACTGTCAGACCCTCTGTGCCCAGTTCATTCAGAGAATACGCATCCCTGTGCAGTGCCCAATGTGCCCAGCACAGAGGTTCCCGGGGATTACACAATGCCCAGCTCACTCTATTCATAAAGGTAAACTGTGTGTTGTGGGGGAGCCAGGTGAACAGTGCAAGGCTGCACAGGCTTTCCTTGATGAATACATAGGTATTCAGCATGGTCTCAATAAGCATGTTTTGTATTGGCCCATTGTAAGGCCTGCTGATTCTGGCATTGTAATCCTGCATGAGGGTCCTTAAAGGGCCAGTCATGTTAAATTGAAATTTGACTGGAAATTGCATTTGGGTGTTTCGCTAATGTGTAAAAGCATGTTTAGGTTTTCAGTAGTTCAAGAAAACAGCAATACACGCAAGGGGCAACAATGTCCCATCTCAACTTTGCGCCATCCCCTGGGTCTGTCGAATCGGGTAGGGGAAAGGAAGGAAATTAGCTCCGATTTTAAAGTATGTCAGGCCTATGAATATGAGATATGCACTCAAGGGGCAACAATATCCCATCTCGGCTTTGCCAAGTCCCCGGGGTCTGTCGAATCGAGTAGGGGAAAGGCAGGGAATGACATCAGATTTTAAAGTACATCAGGCCTATGAATATGAGATATGCACTCAAGGGGCAAAAATGTCCCATCTCTGCTCTGCCCCTTCCCCTGGGTCTGTTGAATCGGGTAGGGGATGTGCACATAAACGTAAGGCAAGAAACTTTTGATGTCTGTTTTCACGTACTTACTCAAATGATCCCAAGTGTGCACCTGTTCTCCCCATAGACATACATGCATTTGCCCATTTGTGAATTGAGCAGAATACATATTGGATCATTGTTCCATTTTCAGAAGTGAGCCTGCAAATCGAAAATCTGCTGTGCCCTATTTGTCCATCTTCCCTACAGGAAAAGCAGCCACAATCACACACATCTTCCTTCACTAATTCTCTAATCAAATGCACCTACCGACAATTAAATATTGCTGTGTATATTTAAAAATCATAGTTTCACTGTTGCTTGGAATCCCAGGATAAAGGGACACGTTATGGTTGGGGATCCCCCTTCATGAGTTTGAAAACAGAATACAGAGCAAGGATGCATGAAAAGACAAGTGGCTGCCTCCCCCCATCAGGTTAGATATCCCCAGAGCCTCTAACAGATTCTGGAGTGGCTAAAGGTAGAAAATGAAAGGCAGACATCCTATCATTAGTGAATGCAGACATTACTTGCAATATTGCAAAATGTTCTATGCAGTAAGAACAATTAGAAAATTCCCAGACAATGTTGATAAGCTGTACCTCCGGTAAATACTGGTGCTTTTTTACTTGTAATATTTCAGTGTACCTGCAAGGTCCATAAAGGAATTTTCAGAGCGCCCATTAGCCTGTGCAAACTTACATTCATTTTCATAGAGGTGGTATTGCATCCCCAAGAGGCCAACAGACTTGCAAAAGGTGTAGGTCGATGAGCTCTTTTTCTTGGGGCAAAGCTTGAGGATCTGTGAAGACAAAGAACCAGCTGAAGTGATGAGACGTCAGAGCGTGACATGGAGCATGACAATGCAAACTAGCTGTGCGTAAGGTTGAAGAGGAGTAGATCCTCCCCCCTTTGGTGATAGACAGTTGAAAATGTAGTTTAGGGCATATGCCCTGTCTTCCTGTCTAACATTGTAAAATTCAGAAGCATTGTTCATTGAGGCAGCAAGGCTGTCCTTATTATAGGCAGGTACATTCAAACATAGGTGAGACTGCAAACATTTATTTAGGACAACATAAAAACATAAAGACATGCTTATATTGCGCAAAACATAATCAACATAGAATATACATTTCTGATATAGAATATAGGTCAGCAAAAGGCAGCCCTTTTCCCCAAAATGAATGTCACATCATGCATTACATATGGCTATAGGCCATAACTGTCATGGAAAATCAAAAGTGCTGGAAGCACAGGAATACAGTGCTGTGTGCAACTCAGAAAGGGAGTGCTTGACAGAAGCCAATAGGCAGTGAGTCAGCAGTTTAAATGGTAGGAATATACAGTTTTATGTTGTCCTAAATAAATGTCCTAAATAAATCTGTGGTTTTCAAAGTGGTTTTATAAATAAAATGTGGCAGTAGGCTGAAGCAGACAAGCTAGGTGAGATGACCTTGGAGATGGTGTGCTAAGAAGTCTGGAGTAAATGTGTCACACTCAGAATTGCTATTTTCCACTTTTAAAGTTGCAACACATGTCGTGTGATGCAGAAAATGTGGACAACACCTAGTCATGTTAATTAGCATAATATGAGGTCATTGTCTTATCGTGCAATGCTTTATTTTCTATAAAAGTGTGTTCATACTAGACAAGCTTTGAGTCTTTGCAGTGCTAACTGACATCTATGTCATGGGTTACAGCTCCCAGCCAGCTGAAGAATAAAGGTGTGTTGCTGTCTGCACAATTCCATCTCTGAAAGGGCTTTCATTGAATTATGTTGAGAAGACACCTCCTCAACAAGCTTTTAATACTGAACGAGAACACCCTATTCAAGTTTGCAGAAAAGGAGATCAGGCCATTGTGGTTGTGATTCTGAAGTAATGAAACCATGTTCTTGTCCCAGCTATCAATTGTTTCTACAACTCTTTGAACTCTTTAAAATCTGCAAGGAGCTGGCTGATCCTGCTGCAGTCCCTACTTCTCCTGTCCCCTCCCAGACCCTCTGCATGGCTCTGGCTTCTAATTTCATCTCTAAAACTCAGGACATGCTGTCCACCCTCCCCTCCTCTCTCTTCACTACCTCTGGCCCTCCGGCAGCCAACTCTCCTCCTCTTTCTCTTCCTTTCCTCTGTTGTCCCCTGATGAGATTTCCATACATGTCCGATCTATGAAAGTCTCTCCAAAACAGGTTCTCCTCTGTTCATCCAAAACCATCAAGGACCATATTGACACCCTTGTTCCTGCCCTGGCTGACTTCTACAACCACTCCTACTCCTCTGGAGCCTTCCCCTTATCTGAAGCACTCTCTTGTGCACCCTCTTCTAAAGAAACCCCCTGCCGATCCCTTCTGCCCGGCCAACTGTCTCTATCACTCCTTTCCTGGGCAAATTCCTGGAAAATCTGGCCATCTCCCATCTTAATCTTCAAACTGATTCTATTGGCTGTCTCCATGAACATCGTTCTGGCTTCAGAGCAGCCAGAAGCATGGAAACTGCGCTCCTGAACATCCGTGAAGACCTGCTCTGCAACCTTGATGCTAATCCCCACTCTGTCCTCATCCTACTTGATCTCTCTTCTGCCTTTGATACGGTTAACCATGTGATCCTGCTCAACTGCCTCAGTGATAATATGGGTATCATTGATAAGTCACTGGCCTGGCTGACCTCCTTCCTCTCCAACTGACCCTCACAGGTCCAACTTGGGTCCTTCATTTCCTCTATCTCACTCTCCACGTGTGGTATTCCCCAGGGTTTAACCTCTCTCCATGGCTCTTCAACCAATAACTGGCACCCCTCGCCCACCTCATTGCTGCTCTCTGCTCCAATTTTCAGTGCTATGCGGATGACATGTAGCTAGTTTTCAGGCTCCCCTTTGCCACCTCTTCTCCCTCTCTCATCTCTGACTGTCTATCTGCAATACAGGAGTGGTGTGCCGCCAATGACTTCTGCCTTAATGCCAGTAAGACAGAGATCCTCCTCATCGGCATTCCTGCACCTTCCTTTCCTGTCACTCTCTGGCTGGCCTCCCTTGGTCCTCTCTGTGAGCCCACCTGTGAGGCTAAGAACGTCTGGGTCATCTTCGACTCCACACATTCATTTTCTCCTGACATCTCTGACGTCTCCAATAAGTCAAACTACCAGCTGCACATCCTCTGAGATATTCTTCCTTTCCTCACCTTCCCTCAGAAGCTCACTGTCTCTAGAGCTCTGGTTCTCTCTAGGCTGGACTTCTGCAACAGCCGCTTCCTAAATCTGCCTGCCTCTACTCTCCACCCTCTGCAACTCATCCAGAACCGGACTGTGAGTCTTGTCCTTGCATTCAAGCCCAAGGATCGTTCTCTCCAGCCCTGTAATCTCTTCACTGGCTCCCAGTGGCTGCAAGGATCAAGTTCAAGAACCTTTGTATTGTCCACAAGGACTTCTGGGGCCTGGGACCACAATACCTTCAACTCTCCCTTCAGAAATACCTTCCTACTCAAGCTCTTCAATCCTCCACCTCCAACTCCCTCAGGGTCAGTCGCTTCTCCAAGCAATGAGCAGGGGGTAGATCTCTTTCCTCGGCTGGGGACTCCCTCTGGAACAGCCTCCCTTCCTCTCTGAAACGTGAGGAGAACCATCTTCGGTTCCAGAAGCACCTCAGGACCTTCCTCTTTGCTTGCTTTTGCCTTCTCTTCCTCTCCCTTGCTGATTTCTGTCTGTTTCTGCACCAGGCACCTGGTCACCCTCTGATTTCGGGCCCAGATCCCTGCCCACCCAGCCACACACCCACACTGCCCCCTGGCAACCCTTGCACTTGGATCTGTATCTGCAACCCTACAGTCCCTTTCATGCACTTATCAGACACCCACTGTCTGCGCCTTATTCTTGCACTTGCCACCTGTTGGCCACGCTACCTGTTGTTGTTCAATTGTTAAGCAGTTTCCACTCCTCCCCTTCCCCTTGCACGTTCCCTCTTTACTCCCCCCTGCACTTTCACGTTCTCAATGTCAGTGGGCCTAGCAAGATCATTGTTTTGTTTCCTCCCCTGTACCCCTCCCTTGCCTCGTTGCGCCCTGGAACATTTGTGTATGGACACAATATAAATAAAATATCATATCATATCCTTCCCTCTCATGCATGGGATATTGTTCTGAGCCTTTTGTTGTTGCTCATTACTGACACCTCTAAGAAAAGTAGTCATGGACTAGCTGTGATAGCTCAATGTCTTTCTACAGCTGACCTCTACTACTTCACCATGGCATATCTTCACTAGAGCCACCCATCTAGCAGATCATTTTTTCTCTCTGAACCATGAAAGTTAGTCGTTTTCCCAATGATCCATGACATGTTTTAATGCCAGTGTCTGATTCTGAGCTGGGCTGTCAATTCCCAACAATCATGGCTCATACAGTCCAAATATCTACAAGCTGAGCTCATTCACCCCCTTATCATGACAACACATCCCTAAGCCCAGCCATCTCTTTAGCGGCACAGGTAACATCAACATTGATAGCTCATATCTAAAATGACCCCACCACGGCACCATGCCGCAGCCATTAAAGCTGCTCCCTAAGCCCATCTTTTCAAAATCAACCAAGATATGGAAAAGCCCACAACAGCTCACATGAACCCCATTGTGTCTTCACTCACAGCTGAGCCATAATCATTCAAGCTGTGTTGCATGTACAAGGGAAACCATGTACAAACACGCAGGGCACAGGGATATATCACATTTGATATGGTGCTACTAGAGAACAATGGAACCTCTGAATCAAATCTCAGAATGAATCGCCCTTACTTTTGAACAAGACATACCAATAAAACAATGTATCTATCTGGGAGATGAATAAGGCAATTATCAAAATCCAAAAGATGTTTTATTTTCAAGAAGCATGAGGATTGCCAAGGAGATGGTGCTCAGATTGTTGATAACTGAGTGCATGAACTACTCTCTCGGTCAACCTCTGAACAACAGTTGTGGCTTGGAAAGTCGTGGGGATATCGTGTCTCCAGTCCTTAAAGTATATGGCTGATGTGTGTTGCAAGGGGTTTTTACTTTTCACTTCCCTAGCTCCTGTCTGGAGGTGCTCCCTCCCCTATTCCCATGCAACCCCCATACTCCCTCTCAGAACCAATAATTATGCTGCAGTGGCTTAGGCAGCTTTTGAGGCCTGATGGGGTACAGGCATTGTAAGCAATTCAAGGTCTGTGGCTGTTAGTGAATGTCTTCAAGTGACTGAGAATTGCGATGCAGATATAAAGAACATAGTGCAAAACGATGGGTTTAAATGGTGCATTTTACAGCACACCTTTTGTGACAAATGCGGTAAAAAAGGTGACAAGGTCCACTTCTTGGCCTTAAGTGCCGGAAGTGTCATAGCCCTAGGGGCCATGGATGCCCCTACACGCCAGGATGCTGGCCCCAGAGGAGGTATATGGGGTTCCCATTGGGCACTGCAGTGAGGCCCACTTGCTCAGCACGGGACTGTCACAAGGGTACTGCATCTCCCTCAATCTCTCTGTTTCCAAAACACACTATCAAGGCCACCGCTAGCTAAAAGCACTAAACCGCCTTTAACCAGAAGCTCTTAGAAGACAACAAAGGCCTGCCCATAAAAAGAGGGCTTAATCACCTTCAGTCACTGTACATAATTTTCTCATGCCTACCGAGAAATGTAAAGCCTTTTGCCTGCAACACGTATTTGGCCTGGCCATGAAATATGGCACATTCAGTTACAGCCACTAAATATAATAATCTCCTGCCTCCCAAGAGTTATAAAGTCCCATGCAAGTGTAGACTGGTCTAGGATGTCAATAGAATGCCAAACACTTCAGACATGAACTGAAAAGCCCTGAAAATTGGGATTCCTTAAGGAATCAATTTGTTCTGAAAATGGTCAGTGGATTGATCCAAGGGTTTCATGTGGTTTGGGCTAAATAAAAAGTGTAAATAGGCATGCATTGTGTGGTTTTGGTATACCTCTAGTAAGGCAGAGTCTAGCAAGGTGATGTATACAAACATTAGGCTACAGTTGAGAAGAGTTGGAAAATGAGAGTAGGGTTTGGTTGACAGACAGGTAGAACATGAAAATAGGATTTAGTTGACAGAGTGGTAGAAAAAAAAATAGGACATATTTTTGTCATTACTCCTGACCTTACTGCATCACAATTACCACTTTGCTTGGCATACACCCATGTGACATTCCTTGTAGATATGAGAAGAATTTCACAGAGTTATTTGGAGAAAGGCAGGATATTACCTTCATTTGCTCTAAATCAGCATGCAATAGTTTATTGGCTGTACATAAGTGTGGCCTTCTTCTAATGATCAGACCCAATACTTTTCCCAATTTGCAAAGTTGCAAATAACAAACTGTAGAATTTATTTCAGGCCAGATAGTGCATTGAGAGGCTGTAACTGTGTTGTCTTGTTATGGCCAGACCAAATACTAGTTGCAGAGAAAAAGTTCTAGTTCTTGGCAATCAAGAGGAGATTGCATTCAGCAGCTGGAAATCAGTGCCCCACCCTTGAGTAGTCGGGAGTGGGGCCAGAACTTACGCAAGTTGAGAAATTGTGAACAATTCAACTTAAAATCTGTTCAAGTAAGAGAGTGCATTCGGATGTATGTGATCTGCCCTTGAAAATCATGTTTGCGAGCACACTGCCCGCAGTAAAACTGACAGTTCATTGAAAACAGGGGCCCAAACAATGTCCCCTGCCTCCATTGTTAAGAGTGCAGGGGACACCCCTGCAAGCCCAGAGGCTGCAGATACCTGAACATGAGGAGCGGGGGGCCACAACCGCATCCCCTGCACCTCATGTTCAGGTAAGTAGGTCAAAAGGGAAGAAGGTAAAAACGTACAGCTATAATTAGGTCAACAAGACCTAACAAACAAAAATAAACGAGCAAATTGGGTAAGACTGTGCATTCAGTAGCTGTAACCGAGTTACATGTTTGTGTCCACACTACATATTAGTGGCAGAGAATACGTCTTGTGCATCTTGGTAGGTAAGCAAGGACTAAATTAATTAGCAGTAAGTGACTGCACTTGTTTAGTAGTATGGAGGAAAGTACCCCAGCAACTGGCCAACCTGCATGGCATCAGAACATGATGTTTCTTGACTGTATGAGGAAACAGGCATCAAAGATTGGCTTGGAAGCAGGCCATGGATTACATTCCGTGAATGTGTAAGATAGTGTGTCATCATTTAGTGGCCAGACAAAATACTTCTTGCTTGCAAAGTTGTAAATAACGAATCTCAGAATTCTTATTAGGAAAAGAGTGCATTTAGTTGCTATAGGGATGCTAGATGGTGACATCTCTATCTCTGTGGCCTTCCATGGGCAGCTAGTACTGTACCCGGGGGAGTAAGCGTGCAGAGTGTGTGGTGAAAGCTTGCTCTGTTTGTGTGTATATGTGTCAAGACTGAAGGGGCCAAGCCACCCCTATATGCATCTTGTTGCCAAGAAGCAAGCTACCCTATACTGATGCTACTTCAGTGCCTCTGAACGAAACACAAAGGTATGCAAAATGCCCAGGGTGTGGGACCCCTGAATAGAGGAAAAACATCAGCCAGAAAAAAACATCTAGCAAACCCAGATCAATTGGATCCAAGTCCAAAGTCTTTTGCAGGAGGGACAGGTGAAAACCAACAATGCACCAATGTGGCTTTTTGTGTAGTGCACATGAAGTAAGGGATCATCCTAAAGCATGGACTCCATTGCAAACATGTACAATTGAAAACAGGCTTTATATAATCATTGACTAGTTCATTGACTAGTTCGTTTTATTAGTTAGTTAATGTGCTAGTGTTATTACGAGATGTGTCACAATATGTGTACATCCTATTACAGTAAATATATGGTTCCTGTCGTGTATGAGCTTTTGTGCTCCAATAATTTGGTTTCGGACAACGATTGCACAGTGAGTACAACATTAACATTTAGAGTGCACCCGGGATGAATGAAAATGGCATTGAAGAAGTGCCCGGGGGCCATGTGGAAGTGGTCTGTGCCCATTCTCTTGGAGAATTGTGAAAGTAGAATGTGGCAATTGTCTGGGGGCAATGTGCCAGTCTCATGCAGCAATGGTCCATCGGGATTGTAATAATGTCACACGGAAAATATCTGTGTGTGATGGGAAAGTGGCAGGAGGCTACTACCTGCCAGCAAAGAGAACGTGGCATGTAGACTTCTTCTGTAGGCATTTTGAAGGTTGCAGGGGGCAATTGTCTGGGCGCTTATAAAAGTGTCATGGAGCAATTATTCTAGGAGATTGTGGAAGTATCATGGGCCCACTATCTGGGAGAAATGTGAACGCGGCATGCGGCCATGATTTTAGGGCAATGCGAAAGTACTTGGGGGAAATATTTTGGGCAATTTTCAGGGACTATGGTACTGGTTTAAAGTGGGATGGGCAATGTCTTGGGGCAAAAGTACAATTGTAAAGACAAATGTGGCAATGTTCTATAGTTCATGTGAAAGTGTCATGCGGTGCGGTTTCTGGGTTTTTTGGAAAGTAGCATAGGGCCAGGGGCAATATGAAAGGCACGAGGGCCTTTTTCTGGAGCAATATGAAACTGGCAAGGCAATTTGCTTAGCTAGAAAAACAATATCAACATCTTCTCGACCAGGTGAACTCCAAATTGGTGTGAGAATTCATACCCAGAGCAAGACCAAGGCTCTCTGAGAATATAATTGTGAAAGAGAACCAAAAGGAGGAATTCTCCCTGCCACCTCCCCGAATGAATTCCATGTTTGACAGGAAAGTATTTCACTCAAATAAGCTGCCTGATTCATGGAATTATTTGCGTGGAAAACGCAGATTTGCGCGCCTTTCTGCCTGAAAATCCCCATACTTCAAACAGGGATTTTCTGGCAGAAAGGCGCGCAAATCTGCGTTTTTCAGGCAAATAATTCCATGAATCAGGCTGTAGATGTTTAAGCATGGCTGCTTTAACACTTGAAATGTATATTATTATCAGTATTAGTCATATTAATAATAATAAAAATAATGGACTTGTGTCTTTTCTTCTCCGAAAATGTTAATTGAAGTACTGAGTGGGAATGTTTAGAAGCAACTGTGCAGTAAGATTTAGGACACTCAAAGGTAGGAAGTACCATAGGTTTTAGAGAATTAAAAGTGGAACCATATCTAACAAATGCATTTGTATTACACCCTGTGGGAAAATAGTTTGTATTGTGTAGCCATCTTCTTGAACCCTAAAATTTGGATGGATACCAGGCAGATGACAAAAGCTGGATACTGATTTTGTGTGGAGTGTGCTCGGGCTTGCGAGGAAGAAGCAGGAACTCTACTTGATCTCGATGTGTAACATGGGTTTGCATACATGTATCCACATGTTCACATATGCATTTCTATGTGTGCAGGCCCATAGTTATGTATTTATTTATTTGGCAGATGTTAGAAAGAAGTTGCCGGGACACATGTACATGATGTTTAGGGCATTTGTGGTACCAACACATGACACAAGAACACATCCACAAATTACTTCCCACTTAGGGACTTCACCAGGCAAGTTTTTCCAAAACATTGAAGAATTACTACCATTTATACACTATTGGACAGCCATTTAAACATTATTGGAAGGCTCAAAGTACATAGAAAAATACTACATACATGTCTCTCCTTTTTCAAAATACTTTTTGTTGAATGTATATATCTTATAAATGTGTTTGTGGAAGTTGAATAAAAATAACTTTTTGTGTGAATAGATTTTCAAAGAGAATCTCTATGTATTCCAACTCTTCAAGTTGCCAGCACCAGCACAGGACATAACTAAATCTGTAACATCATACCCGAGCAGTGATGGAAAATATTGCCAGCCATGAAGTGAAATTTCATGTTGGCGGAGAACATATAATATTATCCAAATCCTGGAATGTCACGTATGTTCTCCGAACATGGGACGAAACAAGGGAAAGGAGAAGGGGACTAGAGCACAGGCACATAAAGGTATATACACTTACATGATGTGTAGATAGACACCACCAAAAGGGCAGGGAAAGGTGGCAGATTTTCATGTAAGCATTTGATTGAAGTTGCAATGAGTTGAGAGTTTCTTCAATAAAGTTAGAATGAATTGAGTGTTCCTGAGGATATTAAATATCAGCTTAATTGGAAAAAAGATCAGAAAATGCAATTTTGTTGTTCTACAGATTTTGAGTTCCCGGACATGCTTTGAGGTTTGCTAACTTTTACTGGGGGCCTGTAAACTCCACGCTACACGAGGTGAACGGTAGATGTATAGGGTGAGAGGGGATACCAGACGGTGTCATTTCACAGGACCAGAGACCTGACTGCAGGACTGCGGGCACACATATAAACTCCACGCTACACAAGGTGAGCGGTAGATGTATAGGATGAGAGGGGATACCAGAGGATGTCATTTCACAGGACCAGAGACCTGACTGCAGGACTGCGGGCACGCATATAAACTCCACGCTACACAAGGTGAGCGGTAGATGTATAGGATGAGAGGGGATACCAGAGGATGTCATTTCACAGGACCAGAGACCTGACTGCAGGACTGCGGGCACGCATATAAACTCCACGCTACACAAGGTGAGCGGTAGATGTATAGGGTGAGAGGGGATACCAGAGGATGTCATTTCACAGGACCAGAGACCTGACTGCAGGACTGCAGGCACGCATATAAACTCCACACTACAGGAGGTGAACGGTAGATGTATAGGATGAGAGGGGATACCAGAGGATGTCATTTCACAGGACCAGAGACCTGACTGCAGGACTGCGGGCAAGCATATAAACTCCACACTACAGGAGGTGAGCGGTAGATGTATAGGGTGAGAGGGGATACCAGACGGTGTCATTTCAAAGGACCAGAGACCTGACTGCAGGACTGCGGGCACGCATATAAACTCCACGCTACAGGAGGTGAACGGTAGATGTATAGGATGAGAGGGGATACCAGAGGATGTCATTTCACAGGACCAGAGACCTGACTGCAGGACTGCGGGTACGCATATAAACTCCACGCTACACGAGGTGAGCGGTAGATGTATAGGGTGAGAGGGGATACCAGACGGTGTCATTTCACAGGACCAGAGACCTGACTGCAGGACTGCGGGCACGCATATAAACTCCACACTACAGGAGGTGAACGGTAGATGTATAGGGTGCGAGGGGATACCAGACAGTGTCATTTCACAGGACGAGAGACCTGAGCCAAGGAATACGGGCACGCATATAAAGGTCCATTGGTCAAACTGCCGGTGTGTGAACCTAGACAGGGTCTCTGACCTGGCTCGAAACAGATTCTGATCGCGTTGGGTTGCTTGGCAGGGCCTGTGGCATGGCCAAAGGCCGTTTCCAAGGGCATGTGGCCACTGGTCCTGGTTTTGGTCAAAGGCCAAGGCGATTGGCCAATGGGTCCACAATGGGGGTTACGTGACCACTGCATCTCAGTGCAAACCATGCCAATGTCCACTGTGGCTGACCTGGTGGGAATGGGGATTGTCTTAAGACCCTTATTGCCCATGGCAGAAGGATATGGCCAGTGGCCCACAGAGCCTCAATGTGGGTAAAGTACCCAAATAGGCTTGGCCAAAGGCCAGGCCCAGTGGCTACTTTGGGTGGCTTAGTGGGGGCTGGCTAAATGCTACGCCCTGACAAAGACGACACATTCAAAACCTAATAGACTTGTTGCATGCCCAGTTACTCGAAAACCTACAATGGCAGTGTGGGCCGTACGGGGTGATAAGAGCAAATCAAACATTGGCAGAAGAAAAGAACACTTACCACCAACAGGTCATTGAAGAGAAACACCTCCCTTTGGTGTGCCGCCTGCTTCTGCAACTTATTCACATCGGTCACTTCAAAGAGTCGACTGCAGCAGACCAGTCGACGGTGCGGCACTGAAAGGACCTGTTAAGGGCGAGATCCAGAAACAAAGGCTGGCTTTGATAATATTGTTAAAGTGATTTGATTTCTGAAATTTTAAAGCGATCTCATTTTACTAGCATTGTGCAAGTATCACCCACTCCTCCACTTAAATGCATGCTGAGAACCATTCCCCACAACCAAGACAGGTTTCGACAGGAGAATCTGTCTGAACTGTGACACCCAAGATTACATGTCATATATTATATAATAACCCCAGACTGTAACATTGCTCACATTGCTTTTCTTTTCCCTTCGCCCTGCTGTGAACTTCCCCATTACTGCCAGCTCACCAGCATGGCATCTCCTGATCCACTGCATGGATGCCACTCTAACATTCCCTAGAAAGTCCAGTTTAAAGAGAATGTATTGTGGCACAGTGTGATGAGGAAGCAGTAGCGGCCGCCCTGGATCCCGGGAGAAAGGAGGGGTCTGCGGAAGAGATCAGCCGGGTGCCAATGCTGGCCTTTAAGGGAAAGGAAAACAAGAAAAAGACTACAGATCCCAGAATGCCCCACGGAACACCGCATCAGGGAGGAGGCCCACCGATGGGAAAAGAAAGGAAAATAAGGAAAGGGAAAACCGGGTTTTCTTATCGTATCAGACCCACCAGAACAGACACAAAGTACAGGGTTAACCCACAGCGGGCGGAGCAGGGAGGAGGTGGGGAATCAAGGTCAGGTGTGACAAAATCGTTGCTGGGAACACCCAGGGCTGATTACGAGGGAGGAGCGGGGCAAGGGTTAAAAGCAATTCCAAGAGACTCAGATGGGGTCTTGTCTTGCAGGAACTGCACGTGGTGATGGGCGCCGCACCCGATTAGAGTGAGACCAGCGGAGAGTACGAATGGGCTTACTAGGAAGAAGCAGAAAACCCACAGATTGACGCCGTACCTGGTCCGAGGCTCAAGACGGCATTCCAGAGAAGAAAAACGGCACCCGCAGGAAAATTATTACGAGGTGTGACTTGTGGACAATTGCTATTTTTGTTTATTTCGTTTGCCCGGCCGGCGAGCAGGTTGAGGGGTGAAAGCCTGTATGTGCCGGGGAAATATAAGAGACTATTTGGGATTTCTAAAAGCATAACCGCTGAATTGCAAGTAAAGCAAGTCGCATCGCCTATGGCTGCGAGGTGAAAGGAACCGTCATCAGTTGTCTGAATTCAACGACCTGTGAAGTGTTAGTTGTGAAAATAAACAACTTTCTAAGAAAAACCTTGTTTGTTTCCGGCTGACTACTTAACAGTGGTGGCAGCGGTGGGATCAAGAGGAACGCAAATCCCCATCAGCATGGAAGCCGTGTCAAAAGCACTGGCTGAAAGCCAACAGCAGCTGCAACAGTTAGTGCAAGTACAATGGAACCAAGCGCAAGCAGATCCACAGGCCCTACAACAGGCTCTGCAAGTGCAAACAGCAGCTCAGGAACAGAGCAGAGAAGCATTGAGGATTCTGGGTGAATCAGTGGCGACACAACGAGCACATCCGGCCATTCCACCTACCGTACTTCAAAAATACCAGGCGGGGGATGACCCCAGTTATTTCTTTGTAAACTTTGAAAGAATAGCCCGAACAGCACAATGGCCACAGGAACGATGGGCTTTCTTTTTGGCGCCCCTGCTTACGGGAGTGATGCAGGGCGCATATCAGGCGGCTAATCCCACAGGGGACACGCCATATGCGGACATCAAGAAATCAGTGTTGGAAAGACTGGGGATGGATGAGGAGTCTTATAGGCTCCAGTCTCGAGAAACCAGGCTCAAACCCGTGGAGAGCCCCAGGCAATTTTTCTACTGCGTTCAAGATTTAATGGAGAAATGGCTACAACCCAACACAGCCACGATTGACAGATTAAGGAAAATGTGATGTTGGAACAATTCATTGACGCCCTGCCTAGTCCCATCCAACGGTGAGTAAGGCAACATCACCACCTTACTCTGTCTGAAGCCATAGATGTGGCCACCGCCTATCAAAAAGCCGGAACACCCTGCACCTTCACGGCACTACCAGCGAGGCCCCACAGTGAAACTCCTATCATGCGCAGCAATTACCGGGGAGCCACCCAGGAACCACAGAATAGACCAGATCCTAAGCCCACCAACGGAACCAGCGTCCAAAAAGGACAGGCACCCCAATGCTTTGAATGTGGGGAATGGGCCAAATAGCCCGGTTCTGTGCCAGAAAAACCAAGGTAGAACCAATGGAATTGGAACATTACAAGCACCAGGATATCAGAAGAAACTGCCCTATGTGATAGAGGTAACAGTGGATGGACATCCCCAACCAGCCATGATGGACAGCGGTAGCAGGCAGACGGCCATACAACCGCATGTGAGTGAGCAAGACCCAGGAAAGGTGACAACCATTGACATAAAATGTGTACATGGGGATGTAAAAGGGTACCCTACAAAAGACATTGTGTTGGGGCTACAGGGACACGAGATACTAGTTAAAGTAGCCATTATTCCCACCATCCCAGCCCCGGTACTAATAGGGACAGATATTCCAGAATTTGACAAATGGTTAAAGGAAGCTCCATTTGCCACAACAGAGATCGGGGTACCGGCAAGAAGGGTAAAAACCACAAAGAGCCAGAGAAGGAGTATGGAAAAGAACAGGGAAAAAGGAATGGATATTGCCCTCATAGACTGGCAAGTGGGGTACCATCTTCCCTTGTTCTGGACCGAAACCGGACTGGATGAAACCCTAAAAAGGGCCAGGGAGCAAGCACAAGCAATGGGAGGGACCCCAGTTACCACTCCATACTTCAAGGAAAATCAAGTGCTAATAATATATAGAGGGATCCGAGGCTCGGACAACCAAGAGAGGGAGCAATTGCTGGTTCCCCAGTCATACCGGAAAACTCTGATTCAACTAGCACATGATCACACAACAGAGGGCCATTTAGCAGAAAACATGACAGTGAAAAGGGTGTTGCAGAATTTTTACTGGCCTGGAGTGTATCCGGAAATAGCCAGATATTTTCAGGAGTGTGCCATATGTCAAAAAACAAGTCCTCATACACCGGCTCCAGCACCTTTTCAAAGAATGCCTCTGATTAAGGAGCCCTTCCAGAGAATAGGAATGGACATTGTAGGGCCATTGGAGCCCACCAGTAGAGGGTTCCGGTTCCTCTTAGTGATTGTGGACTATGCCACTCGGTATCCCGAAGCTTCCCTTTAAGAGGAATCTCAGCAAGAAAGGTATGCGATGTGCTTATTCCGATCTTTGCTCAAGTGGGAATACCCATGGAAATAGTAACAGATCAGGGGAGTAACTTCATGTCGGTGGTTATGAAGGAGGTGTGCAAAGCCTTAGGAATTCAACACTTGAAAATCTCAGTGTACCATCCCCAAACGGATGGGCTGGTGGAACAATATAATAAAAATATTAAACAGATGATAAGAAGAGCCACCAGTCCCACAGTGTTGGGATGGGATCAGGTTTTATCGTGGGTGTTGATGGTACTAAGGGATACCCCACAATCCTCATCCGGATACTCCCCTTTTGAATTGTTATTCGGAAGACAGCCCAAATCCATACTGGGATTACTAAAAGACACCTGGGAACAACAGGCGGAAACCTCGCTAACAGACTATGTTAATGAACTAAGAGAACATATAGGTAAACTGGGAGATTTTGCTCATGAAAACCTGGAGCGGGCCCAAGAAAGACAAGAGAAGTATTATGATCAAGGGAGCCGACCTCGATCTTTTAAGGTAGGGGATAAGGTGCTGGTTCTACTGCCTACCCACACAAACAAAATGTTGGCCCAGTGGAAGGGCCCGTATCAAATAACCAAAAACCTGGACCCGGTGAACTATGAGGTGGAACAACCTGACTGGAAAAATAGATTTCAGAATTACCACATTAACTTGCTCAAGTTGTCGAAAGAAGGAACACCGGGCGTATTATGTGCAACACTCTCAAACATGTCAGTCTCAGAGCAAATGGTCCTTAATAGCCGTAGTAGCCGGCAAGAGGTGGAAATGGGCGAACAGTTGAGTGAAACCCAAAAGACCGAATTATTGGATACCTTGAAACCGTGGGCTGAGATTTTTTCAGGAATACCAGGACGAACACATATGGCTACCCATTCATTACCCACGGAAGAAGGAAAAATTGTACGTCTCAGGCCTTACAGAATTCCGTAGTCAAAACGTGGGGAAATAGCCAAAGAAATAGCTAACATACTCGAATTGGGGACCATTGTGCCATCTAAAAGCACATGGTGTTCGCCCGTGGTCCTAGTACCTAAACCTGACGGTACTACCAGGTTCTGTATGGATTTTAGGCAGTTGAACACCATATCCCAATATGAAGCCTACCCAATTCCCCAAATTGATGAACTGAGAGAGGAGCTGGCATCAGCAGCATTCCTGAGCACCCTGGATTTAACAAAAGGGTATTGGCGGATTCCCCTCAAACAAGCAGACCAATAGAAAAATGCTTTTTCGACTCCTCAAGGCATGTTTCAGTTCACGGTGTTACCCTTTGGGTTGCATGGGGCACCTGCTACATTCCAAGCCTTAATGGATAAAATCCTGAGATCGCACAAAGAATATGCCGCGGCTTACTTAGATGACATAGTAATCTTCAGCCATACATGGAACGAACACCTGGAACATTTGACCCAAGTGATACAAGCATAAAGATTGGCTGGTCTGCACATTAACCCCAAAAAGTCCAAACTGGCAGCACACACCACCAAATATTTGGGGTATGCAGTGGGAGGTGGGGTGATAACCCCACTTTTGGACACAATTCAGGCCCTACAGAAGCTGCGGCCTCCTGAAACTTGAAAAGAAATACAATCCTTCCTGGGATTTGTGGGGTATTACAGGAGATTCTTACCACACTTCTCTACCATAGCTGCACCCCTTACAGATGCCCTGAAAACAAACCGTCACCTACAGATCACCCCGGAGGCCTTGCAAGCTTTTCAGAAACTGATCCAGATGATTTCCACAAAACCTGTTCTCCATTGTCCTGATTTCTCGAAGGAATTCTATTTACAGGCGGATGCCTCGGGATGTGGTTTAGGAGCAGTGTTGTCACAGGGTACGGAGCAAAACCTTTGCCCAATAGCCTTCATCAGTAGGAAATTACTTCCACACGAGATTCCGTACTCAACGCTGGAGAAAGAATGCCTGGCAATAAAGTGGGCGGTGGAGTCTCTCCGGTATTACCTACTGGGAAGACGGTTTACCATTTTTACCAATCATGCACCCCTGAAATGGTTAGCCACACAAAAAGATTCCAACCATAGAGTCCTGCGATGGTTTTTGACGCTACAGCCTTATCTGTTTGTGACTGTTCATAAACCAGGAAAATATCAGATGGTGGCTGATTACTTGTCACGTGCTATGGACCTGCCCGAACGGCATGGGTCCTCGGGGGGAGTATGTATGAGGAAGCAGTAGCGGCCGCCCTGGACTCCGGGAGAAAGGAGGGAGTTGCGGAAGAGATCAGCTGGGTGCCAATGCTGGCCTTTAAGGGAAAGGAAAACAGGAAAAAGACTACAGATCCCAGAATGCCCCATGGAATACCACATCAGGGAGGGGGCCCACCAATGGGAAAAGAAAGGAAAATAAGGAAAGGGAAAACAGTGTCTCCTTATCGTATCAGACCCACCAGAACAGACACGAAGTACAGGGTTAACCCACAGCGGGCGGAGCAGGGAGGAGGTGGGGAATCAGGGTCAGGTGTGACAAAAACGTTGCTGGGAACACCCAGGGCTGATTACAAGGGAGGAGCGGGGCAAGGCTTAAAAGCAACTCCAAGAGACTCAGACGGGGTCTTCTCTTGCAGGAACAGCGCATGCCGATGGGCGCCGCACCCGAATGGAGTGAGACCAGCGTAGAGTACGAGTGGGCTTACTAGGAAGAAGCAGAAAACCCACAGATTGACGCCGTACCTGGTCCGAGGCTCAAGACAGCATTCCAGAGAAGAAAAACGGCAACCGGAGGAAAAGTATTACGAGGTGTGAATTGTGGTCAATTGCTATTTTTGTTTATTTCATTTGCCCGGCCGGCGAGCAGGTTGAGGGGTGAAAGCCTGTACGCGCCGGGGAAATGTAAGAGACTATTTGGGATTTATAAAAGCATAACCGCTGAATTGCAAGTAAAGCAAGTCGCATCGCCAATGCCTGTGAGGTGAAAGGAACCGTCATCAGTTGTCTGAATTCAATGACCTGTGAAGTTTTATTTGTGAAAATAAACAACTTTGAAAGATAAACCTTGTTTGTCTCCAGCTGACTACTTAACACACAGCCATTCAGTGATCCGATGAGACAGCCCCAGAGGCATGCTCTCTTTTACGGTGTGACAGGAGCACTGTTCTGACCCTGTCACGGGCGGGAAAGGGAGATGGGGGACCCCAGACTCTGAGACCACCTCATGTGCCACGCATGTAGATATGGTGAGTAATGGCCCAAAATGTCACCCTCACAAATGTGATGGCCGAAATGCCTGACTTTGTTTTAAACACCCACTTTATACCGCATATATATGTGGGGGGGTATGGGATATTATAGTAATATGGTGGGTATGTGGGGGTCTATCTATGTGGTGTAAAGTGGGTGTTTAAAAAAAAAGTCGGGCATTTCGGCTGTCGCAAATGTGAGGGCGACATTTGGGCCATTACCCACCATATCTACCTACATGCATGGCACATGAGGTGGTCTCAGTGTTTAGGGTTCCCCATCTCCCTCAGCATTTTCGGCTGACGCAATAATGTGTGGTCGCAGTGATCACAATGATCTGATATGTTGCTGCCCTATGTTGCAAAATGCCTCCCAGAATTTCTCTGGGCATTTTTCTCTGTTTTCCATTTCAGAACTCCAACTCCCACAGTGCACCTGGGAATAACTGAGACAACGTCAGGAGAGCAGAATCAAGAGCAGCCAGGAAATGGACTGGCCATTTACCTGCCAAACAGAAATTAGACACCCAAGACGTGACTTGACAGCCCCAGGTGGACCACAGGTGAATTGGGGGCGAACAGAAAACATACTGGGAGTGAGGAGAGACTTCAGGAGGACAGTAGAGACGCAGAACTCCCCCTCCCCCAAACCGAATTGGCAACAAAATTCACCAACACCCGAGGAAAGCCACAGAGAGAAAGAGCAGCCTGAGCCACTGGCTGCTCCCTCACTAGAACTGTTTCCAAAATCATGCTAGAAAAGGGTGAGGTGTTTTGAGCGGTTTAGATGGGTTTTCAAAGCCACTCGCCTGAATAAGCCAGCTCCTCTGTAAAAGGCAGGCGCAATTTGGTTCCTAGAGCCGGGTGAGTGCTGCAGCCAATGTAAGGGAGAGGCAGATACAGAACCTGCAAGACCACAGCATGCACAGAGAGAGGAGGAAAGGGAGATTATGGGTGGTTCTGGTGAAGTCAGAGGAGGCAGAGGGGGACCAAGAGACCTGGCGGAGGAAGGACAGTGCAGAGGAGCATGGAGGCAAATTACTCAGGCAGTGTGCAAGGTGAGATATTTGTGAGGGAGAGTGGTACCAGTTTGTGAGAGTGAAGCAGTGAATAAGAGTGTTTGTGAAGGTAATGATAGTAGTGAGGGACCAGTGCGAGAGAGGGACAGGGGAGTGAGGGAAGGGGGAGAGTGAGAGGTAGGGAGTGTTGGGAGATAATAAGGATAGTAGAGAGGGGGTAGGACTGGGGTGAGGGAAGAAGGGCACAGGAGAGAAGTGGGGAAAGAATAGTGAGATTGTTTTGGGAGAATGAGCAGGACACCATATCCCTTAGTAGGGGGAGTGAAGAGGGGTGTGGAGAGAGGTGAGAATAGGGAAGTACTGAGAGGTAAGCAGAAGAGTGTGGTGAGTGGTGTGAGGAGAGGAATAATAGTGAAGGGTGCAGCAGAGGATTACTAGTGTGGAGAGGGGAGAGTACTAGTGGTTTGGAGTGGGGAGAGTAGTAGGGGTTTGGAGTGGGGAGAGTACTGGTGGTTTGGAGTGGGGAGAGTAGTAGGGGTTTGGAGTGGGGAGAGTAGTAGGGGTTTGGGATAGTAATAGAGGTGTAGAGAATGAGGTCTATTGGTGAGCAAGATCAAAGGGTGGGGTGAGCAATAGACAGAGAGAGGGGACCATTGGAGGGGTAGAGAAGGATGAGTTAGGGAGAGTAAGGAGAGATGGTAGGCAAAGTAGGCGGGCGGGGAGTAATATGAGTAAAGGGAATAAGGGTGAGTGATATTGAGACATAGGGAGAAGAAAAATAGAGCACGGAAGGATAAGACCCGTTGGGGCCTGAGTGTCTGGAAGGCACAAACCCTTACTCTACATCACATTGGGGAACCTGGAGCAGCGATGACCTAGATTGTTCACAGAGGGACATTCAGATAGAATAAGGCCTTTGCTTTTAAGCCATCATGATAAGGGAAAAAAGAATATTAGATAATAGGGGTTACCGAACACTATAGACCATCCTGGGGTTGATGGACGCCTGGGCTAGGGTGGCAATGGCCTGCACTAGACAAAAGAGAGGGATGCCCTTAGTGAGCAACCCCTTTCCAGCCTGTTGCATTTAATTGAATCACCTGCCTGTCTTCATACTGAATAATCTACCCCTTGACGATAAGCACAGTTGTTCCACTTTACCCTGTATATTTTGTAATAAGACCCTTGATTATTCCTGGGAATTCTGTGAGTTATTAAGGTCATGTGTCATAATGGACCCCACTGGCCAGCTGAACTGCAGCATTTTGGGTGCAACAGAGATTTCCTAAAAGTCCTGTGGATAGTCATGCATCCGGAATATTGGTGCAATCAGTCCTGCCATAAGCTCCTGTCCTGCTTGTGACACCAATGCTCTATGGTTCTTAGACAAGATAGGCGTTCATTTTTTTAGGCTTCTTAGTTGCAGGAAACAGCTGATGAAAACTGAATTGCCCTGGAAAGCTAAGGTCATGCCTTCACCATAAAGGAACTTTAGATGATTAATGGAATGTCTCAGGAGAAGATTGACTTCCAACATAGTGGGTATCATGACAGATAGGAACGCCCTCTTCGATGTTTAGCAATATAGTTGGAATGTCCTGTCCTTCTTTCACGTCTGGACGGTTGTCAGACACAACTGTTGGGATCTGAATGCTACTCCTACCCAGTAACCTCATGAATATCTGGGCATCGTTGTCAAAATATTGAAATAACACTAGAGACCTCTCCAAAAATTCAAATAAAAAGAACCATGCAGATGTTGACAAGAAGCAAGGGTTGGGGGAGCCCTGAGGAACACTCCGTCCACCACAGATGTCTAGGAGTCAAAAGAACCAAACTGATCCCTCTGGGTTCTTTCCCCCAGAAAGGATCGGAATCAACTCAAGGTTCCCATTGTCATGTGGGCGACGGATGACAACCTATCGAGGAGGTTGTAATTGTCTATGGTTTAAAATGCCACCTTTATCTTCAATAAGACTAATAGGATACAGGCATTAATTGCAAAAATCTAGAAGAGTGGTCTATGTCCCATGTGTGGGTGGAAACCATACAGTAATTGTGAGAGACAACAACTGCTACATAGAAATGGGTGTAATTGACCAACTACCACTTTCTCCATTATTTTAGAAAAGGCAGGAGTTTGGTTTATTACTGGATGAGATTGTAGGAACTAGAGCTTCCAAATGGTTCTTAAATTCTGATGAAAACACCTCATAGGTCTCTTGAAAGCTTTCTGGAGAAAAAACTAGATCAGAACCTGTAATCAGAACCTAGAGAGAGAGAACAATAACTAATAAATAAGTGCTCTGACTAGACAGTTGGGGAGGCATACGCAACAGAGAGCTCTGTGCCCGATGTATACTATTTTATTTTATTCATTTTATTTGAATTTTTGTACAGGGCTGGCCCTACCCAGTGGGTCTTTTAGGACAATATGTATGCAATACATCAAATTTGTGTACCCTGATGTATGTGCTGAACTAAGAAGGAATTGGCGAAATTCCTGGCCAGTAAACCCTAAAACTTAGAGTCACCAAACAATATAAAAGAACAGAATTAGAGAATTAAGAGCAGTGGTGGCTGGTGAATGTTTTAACTGAAGGGATGTCAATATGTCTTTCAAATATGCTAGAATGGCTGAGCGTTGCAAGGGAGCCTGAACCAAACAAGGAGTGTTTGAGGGGTGGGGGGGGGGGGGGGGGGTGAGGGGTGAGGTTTCCTCACGAGAAAATGTGTTCAGTATTGAGTTAAAATGGTGCACCTCTATGTGCCAGTATTCCAGTATAAGAACTACTCATGTTTGCTTTGAGCAATATATGGCAGTATCCCCATGTATGAACATACTTCAATTGGCTGTGCCATTAAAAATGGCATGCCACAATATGAAAACATGTCCAAATAATGACACTTAATATGCCTGCTTTATCAAATATGCCCAGTTAAAAAAGGTCATGCCACAGTAAGAAATGGCTACACTGGCTGCACCAAAATTCCGGTCTAGACACGTAATAGCACTTATCATGGCTGCTTTATTAAAGAGACCCAATAAAAAATGATGCCATGACAGGATACTTTTTTTATTGGGCATCTTTGATTTTGCTCTTCCCCCTCTACTCTCCCCCCACACACATCCTCGCAACATTCACTTGCTCATGCACACAGTATTTTCTCATGGACCCATGCATCAGATACTCATTCATTCATTCACACACGGACGCATACATATGAAATACATTACTCGATCTGCACTGTGCCATGCTTCGGCCTGCTGGCAAGGAATTAAGAGGAGGCAAAGGAGCACTTCCACGCACCTTCAGATGTGCAGTACTCCAGCCTGCATCCCCAATGTGCCATTCAAGGTTGGGAAAGCAAACAGCCCAGGCCTTGTATGGTCCATTTGACATGCGTGCAGGGTAACATAAACTTTCCAAGGGGAAACATATTTCCCTTTGACAGTTTAAGCCAGTTTAGGAGAGCTCCCTCAGCTGCAGAAAGCAGATGGTGCAGGGAGTAGGGGGGCAGTGCTGCTCAGTGATTACATACTGGGATGGCTTGGCTACCCCATAATGGGCGAGGGTACTGGCAGGTCGGCATCACCTCACCATTATGGTTGAGCCATCACTGATTAAGAGGGATACAATGGCCTTCATTAGGGGTGATCCGGTCCAGTAATAATGCCAGAAACAATGCCAGTCCTACCGGCTCTGGCATTGTTACAGGACCTGCTCACTCTGAGTCTGCCGGTAGCAGCAGTGAACTACCGGCGGCCCTGACCTGCTGCAGGCCCCTACCGGCAGAGAAATTACTGATTCAATGGCACTGTTAACAACGATGCCACTGATTCGGTAGTTCCCATCGCTGGGACTCCAATCAATGGGAACTTTCCGCCATTGCTGGCACCTCTAATATCCCAGTAGCACCAGGATATTGGGTGCTGGTAATGGTAAAATGAGTTTGCTGGTAACCCGCCGGTAGTACAGGCGGGTTACCGGCAAACTCATAATGAGGGTCAATGTCTAAAAAGACAAATGGGCCTCATTACGAAGTGGGCGGTAAGGGGTTAACGGCACCGGTAAAGGTGCCGGAGCTGTTAACCCCATACCGCCCTATTACGAGGTCTGCTCGCGGGACCCGCTAAGGACGCCTGGTGAAACCAGGCGTCCTTAGCGGGTCCCACGAGGAGTCCAGGATGCAAAAAATGGGCCCGTTATTAACGGGCCCGTTGTTTGCATCCTCCCCATTCCCATTGAGCCCTATGGGGGCTCGAATGGGAATGGGGAAGGTCCAGGCCCGGGTTCCCTGAATGGGGAAATACCGGGCACTCCAAGGTCGGAATGGCCCGGTATTTCCCCATTCAGGGAACCCAGATCCGGACCTGAGTTTGGCTACCTCCAAATTCGTAATGAGGCCCATTAAGCTGAAGGAATTTGGCCTGCTGGCTTATAGCACAATTAGCAGCCTATATTATATGAAGAGGCAGCACTAGCGTGAGGAGACGGTGCAGAATCCCTGGAGCCCCAGGGAGAGGGGATTGTGTATAGTAGAGGTACTCTGAATCATTTTTTGAAATCTGGAACAGTTCTTTTTGCAGTAAAGCATACATAGTCATTTTACTTGACGTGTTCTACATAGCTAATGACTGCACTGCGGCTCCTGCTGAGCTGGTAAGCAGTCAAATACTGTGCTAAATCTTGTTAAATGCTGCTTTCTTGCTCTTGTCTGAGAGTAAATGGGACTGCAGGGAATGCTCGTTCTGCTTAAAAAGCACCTTTTGCTTAGAATGCTGTGCAAGTGAAGCAGCACATATCTATCGCAATCTGAATCAATTGTGTTCTTCCTAAAAGCCGTACCAGAGCCTTGATTGTCAAAACAAATCGCTTATTTCTCGGATCGGTTCTACATTGTTACATAGACTCATGTTTGGAAGTCTTCAATTTGGTCGACCTATTTTGGACTGTTCTATGTTTTGTTATGGGAGTTTGTGGGGTTCGCCCGTGCTGCTCCTCCGCAACCCACACCTTCTTTCCACCCTCCCTCCTCTAATCCCCTGCCCCTACACCCCCATAAGCACACACACACGTTCATGTAGTGTGTGTATTTGGTTGACTTGACCAATATGAGTGGGCCAAATTGTAGACTGTCAAAGAGCAGTGTAAAATGACTGCATACTTCAAGGATCTATGTGTCATGTAGGTATTCATGTTAGTGCCTTTTTAATTGTTTTAATGACCCAAATGTGCAAATCCATTTCTCATGTAAAGACATTTACCCCTGGATCACTTTATGGTCCTCAACAGCATCTCTAGCAGCCTCCCCAAGAGGCATGGACAACATTGCACTGTATACCCTTCCTCTCGATCTCTCCACTAGACCCATGGCAGGCGGGTGTTCTATGTCCCGTCTAGTTTGTGCATGCTGGTGGTTACAGTTTAGATTGCTCCATTATAAATGTGCGATTAGAAGTATCAGATTAAAGAAAATACAGGACTGGAGGGACTACACCTACCTGACTTGAGTATGGTTTACCTTCTGCCCTCCTTTCTTGACCTTCTCCCACAGACCTTATGGCAGTTACACCTATAGTGAAAACTGTTTTGACCATTGTGAACAAAATGAGCAACAATGCAGGAGAACCCTTTTATTTTGCCCATCCCACCCACTTGGCCACCAACCCATCCCATGTGTATGCTTATCCATGCGTGTACGTTCCGGTCAAGGACTCAGTGCCACTGATTTATGTTGCTGCCCCTCTACCTCTGTGTAGATCCATGTGTTTCTATCGATCTCTACCCAACGCAACCCTTAACACAAAAGACATCACAGTGGTCCCATGTTCTAAGAGACAGACTTTGTGCCCTTTGCAGGGACAAAGACAATGCTGTCTACAGAGCATTCTGTGTCACTGCTTCATCTTTTTGCAACCCCTGAATCCCAGACTCCATCAACTACAGCAGGTTGGGACTTTGAAACTCAAGCCACCCTTTTGGTGAGTTGATAAGTCTACAGCTACATGGAATGAAAGGTCAGACTACTGAATGCCTACCTGTTTCATGAATGGAAATCCCCAAATCATGTTGCTCTGAACCACATGTATGTGTTGTGCTCCAATCCTACCTAAAGATAGATCCTAGTTGATTCCATCACAGTAGTCGCACAATTCAGAACAGATTTTAACAAGTTTGTCTTCATAGTCACATTCATGGTGTAGCTTCAACTCCTTGGTGTCTGCTTACTCATTCCTATCTAAAAAGTTTCTTCTTTAAGCAAAAGAAAGAACAGATCCCAGTAGAGCTGGCACAGGACCCAAATCTGAACGAAATGATGAAATACTCTGGGGCTTTGGCAACAGGAGTCACATTTGTCAGAGGGGAATCCGGCAATTCTTCAGTAGGAAGGGAATGTTGGTAGGGAACCACACAGGCACCTTGCATAAGGAAACAGGTGTTTTTAGACAATGGGCCTCATCAGGGGTAGGGAGGCAGTAGAAATGCAGCAATGATGCTATTACTGCTGTATTACTCCTCTGCCCGGTCCCGAGTTTGGGCGGAAAGTGGGAGGTTTACCTCAAGCTTTTTGCTGGAGGTAAAAACCTCCCCTTTTTGCCCATTTTCGGGGCTATTACTGGTAGCACTATTACCGCCAGCAGTGATAGCGCTGAAAAGCCCCTTGAGTCTTAGGAACTCAGAATAAATGGGGATTACCAGCACCACCGCAACTCGCGATCCAGCACAAATCGCGCCGGACCGAGATGCGGTAACACTAATAGCGTTTCCCGCTGGGATACTGCCCAACTTGTGATGAGGACCAATGAGCGTAACTCAGAGTTTGGTCTTAAATTTGTGCAATTTCACAAATGTATAAAAATGCTTGGAACCGGTTTCGTAGTTTCTGGGAGATTCTGACGTTCCATGACAATTGAGATATTTTGTTATTACAGATCTCTCGGTTGTTAACATTACATTTCAAACTGCTTCGGTTTTGAGCTTGGAAATGTCAGCGTTCTCGGTTACACATCAAATGGATTTCGATTTTAGCTTGCAAATTTATGCGAGGGATAAAAGTCTTGGAAAGGTACTCCTAGCAGATTTTTGCATTATAATAGCTCAAACATTTAAGGCAATTGTAAAGGCTGCATTTGCAGCAGGAGCTTTGTGTGGGGGCGGAGAGATTTGGGTTGCAGCAAGATATTTGTCTTTCTTGCTTCAGGACGCCATTGAGGATGGAGTCGATATTCAACCAAGAAAACATGTCAGTCAGAAAATACCGGATTTCAAGGGGTTAGACAGTATTTTTGTGAAATAACTCAATTTTTAACAAATTGGCGTCAGATATTTATTACAATCAGCCGCAAGCGAAGCAGCCAAAAAGCTGACAGCTATTTTCACAAATTGGTTGCTTCCGACAACCTCAATGGCAGCATCGAAAATAAGGAGCACGGATCAACCGTGATGAACAGGTAAAAGTCTATGGGAAAGAGTCCCAAAGTACCCCTTACAGACCTCAGAATCATGCCCAGCGCGCCCCTACATCGGAGCGATAGAACAAGAAGACCCTGAATTAGAAGAGAGCAAGTAAATCAGGCAGCGTGAAATGGCAACTCACCGTTTTCATTCCCACAATAGATTTTTCAACTTTGGTAACGTAGGTCACGTGGTCCTCATTGGATTTCAGCTCCTTCAGCTGGATCCTCTCATAAATCCCAGCCACCATCTCCCGCGGAATATCTGCTCCATCATCCACTCCTGCAGTCAAAAGTCAATGGTGTATTGGAGTGTTCCATTAACTGCTTTTCCAACATTATGTGGAGTATAACAAATACAGAAACATTCACAATCACGTGTTCCGAAGGTATTACAGTACTAATAGAGGCATAGAGGCCCTTCGGTCTGTATAGCGGCAGTGTCAATTTGCTGGTCCTTTCATGACAGTGGGCCTCATTACAAGTTTGCCGGTCTGGGAACTATGGTACCGGTAAGCTTTCCAGTACCGTAGTTCCTGGACCGGCAAACTACGAGTTGTGCTCGCGGGTGCCTTTCTGCCGGTACCCGCGAGCACAGCATGCCGCATGCACCGGCACCATTCACGAATGGTGCCGGTGCACGCGGCTTCCCCATTCCCATTGAGCCCTACTGGGCTCAATGGGAATGGGGAAGAATTATTCCCGGCGCCCTGGAATGGGCAATTACCGGGTCTGCTGCAGTTGTAATACCCCGGTAATTGCCCATTCCAGGGCGCCGGGAAAAAAACGACTCCCGTATTACAGGCACGGCTGTCCGTCAGGGTCATAATGAGGCCCAATAGTGTCTTTGTCATTCATTCACTTTGCCCTGTTTTGCCTCTTGCCACCATCGCTCTGCCCATACGCTAACCAGAACCAGGCAATATGGAGCGCATGTTGTAAAAAAACATAATTTGGCAGCAGGGATCTGTTACATTTGGACTGCAATGTAAACGGCTCCCCGTCACCACATTTTCATTATTTGCATTGTGGAGTGCAAAAGTGCAGGGCAAAACAAGGTGCCGTACACGTGTGTATGCCGCCTTTTGCTCTGCACTTTTGCACTCCACTGTGCAAAGTGAGTAGGCAGCATTTACATTTCATTGTGAGAGTCACTTGTCATGCTTGCATGGCAAGCAGCGCTCACAATTGAAATGAAACCCTCCCCGACATGCTCGCATTTTGGGGAGGGTTTCATTTCATCTGCGAACGCTGCTCACCATGCGCGTACTATGCTGGTGCATAATTCAGGCGGATTCCATAGGGCTCTCCAGCATATTCGCCGGCATAAAAATAATTGCTGGCACAAATGCTGGAGCATTTGGATGACGGAGAGGAAGGGAAGCGGCAGAAACGCAAAAAGAGAATGTGTGATTATTCATTATATGTTTATTCAGAAACACCTTTTCCATGAAACCTTTCGAAAAATAAATGAACAATGTATACATACATATTGACATCACACTTCATAAAATTCTAAAAAGATAATTTCTAAAATAGAGTAAGAAATAACTGGATGCTTAAGGAAACCTTCTAATATCTTGAAGAAAGCAATTAGACAAGATCATCGGGTTGTGTGTGCAAATTGATAAAAATACTAAAACTTGGTCCCTTTTTTTACATTCATCAATGATGCCAAGACAAATTGAGACATAACATAAAATAAAGTGCAAACAATAATTAAGAGATCAGTTCGAAAAAGCTTAATTTAACAAAGTGAGGTTGATTTAAAAACAGCAGTGTGTTTCTTAAATTGCGAGTTGTGTCTGCCTGTGCCATGCTTGCTTCAAAAACATCAGAGGAGTCCATCCCACCTTGGGAGAGTCTGCCCACGACAAATACAACAAATACAATAAAGCTGATCAACATTAGGCAAAACCTGCCTCTCTCAAAAGTGGTTTCGGACTCCTGATGAGTGCGTAGGCTGGGCATCAAAATAAAAAGTGAGTTAGGTCTTCTAGTGGAGCTGCGCACAATTGGCAACTGGACTCTTCTGCAAGACGTGACCAGACAGAGGTCTTCACCCACAATGAAAGGCAGTTGCATCTCGCCCTTGTTATAAGTATCCTCTGAGTCGGGTCATTCTATCTATCTATCTATCTATCTATCTATCTATCTATCTATCTATCTATCTATCTATCTATCTATCTATCAAATCTATATAATTTTTTGTATCACGCCATTCGCCCATAGGCCTCAAGAAGCTCACATATAAATAAACCAACATATAGCACAAGAAGGAAAACAGTGAGAGCAGACAGTTCTTATAGGCCCAGGTAAGATAATGGGCCTCATTAGGACCCAGGCGGTAAGGGGTTTACGGCGGCGTAAACAGCGCCGACCCTTACTGCCTGATTCCGAGGTCCCTTAGCGCCATGGAGCTTTTAGCAGGTGTTAAAATCCATGGCGCTAAGGGACCTTGTTGTTAATTACGCCACCGTAATTTACGGTGGCGTAATTAACGCCTTCCCCACTCCCATTATGCCCTATGGGGCAAAAATGGGAATGGGGAAGGGTAAATGGGTTAATGGGGACTTACCGCCCCACTCACCTCGGAATGGGGCAGTAAGTCCGCCAACCACCATGGCGTAAACGTAGTTTACGCCATGGTGGTAAAGGTACGACCCAGGTGGTAACTTACCGCCTGGGTCGTAATGAGGCCCAATGTCTGATTAACTACACTGTCCCTCCATCGAACAGCAGTGCCTTAAGCTGTTTTTTAAAAGAGGAGATAGATGCACAGTTCTTAAGATCGAGACGGAGAGAATTCCAAGAGGAAGGTGCACAAAAATGACCCACATTCACCCACATCAAATATTTTTGGATGCCCCCTGATGAAATTAAAGCATGATTTCCAATTGGAGTATTTTGACCATTAACCAGATTCACCAAACACTTTTTGCCTCCATTTGGTCCCTAATCCTGTTCTTTATTAAAGTGGCTGTGCTTCTATCCAATAGAGAGACTTTTCTAAAACAGAATGGGGCGTTAATCACAAGAGCCTCATTATCAGTTTGGTGGTATCTCTGTAGTAAATCCACTAAGATACAACCAAACGGATTTACCGTTAGCACAAGTTGGTATGGCGGAATAACCACTGGATCACAAGTGGTGGTATGGCAGTGTTAGTCCCTATGTATGCAGGCCATAGGACTCGATGCGGATTATGGCAGATTACCACCAGTGGTAATTTCACCGAATTTGCCATTTGTGGTGGTAAGGTGGCGGAAAACCTGCAGCATTTTGCTGGATGTTTTTCCTTCACCTTACCTCCAAACCAATAGTTTGGTGGTGTGGTAATGCAGTTGTAATGCAGTGGTACTCTTTTACTACTTCCTTACCATTTTTGGCCGCACTGCCAAACTCACAATGAGGCCAGCTGGTTATGAACATGGTTGAACCAAGGAATGTTGAATGCATTTGTTTTCATCAGCAACGGTTTTATGACCGTCTAGGTAAGGAAAGCTCTCTTATTGTTCAAGGCAGGTAGCCAATGTAGCATAGGTTGAGTTACTAACTGATCCTCTAAGAAATTGAGTCCCCACTCTAGCTGAGTGGCATCATTTGATGCTGATCGTGGCATGCCTAAAACCTTTTCCAGAAAGTCGCTTCCAAGAGCTTGGAGATCTGGGGTCTTCACAAAACCCCATAATGAGGACCTGTACTTGTCCACTGCTCCTGCCTTCGCCGATAGCCCAACTGACAGACCATAACAGCTGATTTAGCTGTATTCACTTTGAGAACTAAATTTGTCATAAATAAAGTGTATCCTGTTATTAGTTTTTGGAGAGTACAGGGAGTGTGAGCCAGTAACACAGTGTCATCGGCATATGCCAAGATAGGAAGCACAGTGCCACAGAGATTAGGGACATCCATCCCTCTTTTAAATTATCGTTTAAACCACTGATATATATGCAGAAAAAGAAAGGAGCCACTGCACAGCTCTGAAGGACTCCCACCCCAACATCAAAACAGTCTGTTCATCATCCCTCTTTGCCACTCCTTACACATGTGATTGAGTCCTGATTTATCATGCATAGTACTTTCAAAATTTCCATCAGGCAATTTTTTTGACCTGAGCATGGACCACAACTTCAGACCATTAACCTTCTCAAATGCTGTGCTCAGGTCCATAAAAGCCCAGAAGATGGGCTCCTTTTTACGTACAGAGAATTTGTAATTAAGAGAAACAGGTTTAAGGCCTGCTCACCTGTACCAATGCCAGGACGAAATCCTAGTTGGGCACTGGAGAGGATGCAATCATGTGTAACCCATTTCTCTTATTTTGCCAGCAACACACAGCCAGGTATTTAACAAAAGGAGTTAAGTGAGGATGTCGGCCTATAGGACTTATGGTCTTGCCGATCACCTCTTTTGTGAATCGTCTGAATTATGGTTGATTTCCATAATTTGGGAATCCTTTAAGTGACTATAATGGCATTAAAACCAATAGTTAGAACGAGTGCCCATAGCTCCAGTTCGGCTCGGAATGAATCACCCGGAATGCCGTCAAGGCTCGGACTACGATTTCGTTTTTTTTTACCCATAGCCTCTGAAATGTCTTTAAGTGAGTAAACCAAGTTTTTGGACCTTAAGGAGTGGGATGTCGGGATGACACAATTATCGATAGAAATTACTGTGGCAATTCCTGGCTATCAGTGGCAGTGTATAATGCAAAAAAGTGGTTAATTCACACCTTATCTTGTACCATGATTTCCGTGCCTAATTAATTTCTTTTATAGGCCTGGCCATGAGTAACTAGCTCCCAAAACTTCTTTAAGTGACTTTCTCCTGCAGCAGTCACTGGTTCCCCCCATCTGTTGTGCTCTAAGTCTGATTTCCTCTCTGCAATAGCCTTCTTGTAATTAGCTCTGGCACTGAAAATCAATGGGTTGGGTGTTAAAGGATCTTTTGGTATCTAAATTAGATTTTGTTGGGCACTACTGCATTCCTTATTAAACCGGCCAGTTTGATGTACTCTCCCCGAATTTGTACTGGAAATGAGAAATTGACTAGAAGTGCCTGCTATTATAATTATACAGTGTGTGGCCAACATTGTTTGAAGGGTCTAACAGTACCATGATGAAGGGAAGGTTATTGGTTATTATTGACTTTTGCAAGGCCATGCTATCATCACCTTTCCACCTCAATCTGTGTTTCATGGAGGAAACTTCTACCATGTTTAATTGTTGGTTAGTAACACCCTTTGGAGTGCCATGACACTTACATTTTAGAACCAGTGGGATATGATCCCTCAATATGTGTTCCAAGATATGGAAATACTTGATTAAATTCCAGTAAGCTACCGGAAAACACAGATAGTCAATGTTAGAGTTTCCATTCAAAACCACAAAAAGTGTGTTTACCTGGAATATCGTTAGAGACTCGACCATTGATTGACCTGAGGTCTTACTGTTCAAGCCAAGAACAGTTCCAGGCCCCTCGCACAGTTACGAGGGTCAGACATACTAGAGGCTGCAAGGTTTTTCAATCTATCTTCCATGTGCACCTATTACACAAGCCAGATTTAATGCAATATTGTGAAGTGGACAGGGAGTTCCATAACTAACCTGACTTGGCTGGTTTGCATGACCAGCACAGAGACTTATTACGCCTAATTCTTTGTTGTAAGGCCTAGGACTTCATGATCCCCTACCTAGACCCCTGGCTTTAAGGCAACACAAACCAGCCTTACTTTACGTGTTAAAAGCTAGCACACACCTAATAGCCTGATCATTATCACAGCACCTCAATGCCCCAATGAATATAAGATCCAACCTGCTAAAACTGTAATGATGACAGAGACCATGTGAGAATCCTAGATAATGTATCTAACACAAGACTATTTGCCACAACTGTGTGGTGTTCTGTAAAAGAATGATGGCTTAGGTTTTATGGGTTTTATGAATTTGTAATATGTGTGGTGGCAGGTTTTTTCTCGAAAGGTTATATATACATTTGTTTTCAGTTTCTGGAATGTTAATCTAAGCATATAATTTGATTTCTACAGTTGATGTTATGTCTGTAACTGGTGATGTTTTTCATTCTTGTGAGTTTAATGGGATTTGTTTGTTTCCGAATAAACCTTTTTTACTACTACTATTATAAGTCAAACGTTGGTATTCATATTTACAACATTACTGTGTGCTCTGGAAGTGATATGAGGAGGGACCCCAAAAGTGAGGAGACATATTGCCTTGATAGACACGACACATGATCTCCACTAAGGGAACTAAAAAGAGGGGGCGTTGCCAGGAGAAGTGTTGCGCAGCTGCCCTAGAAAACTGCAGGGTGGGATGAGGTGAGCTTGAAAGTATTGCAAGTCCACTCTTTTACTTTCACCAGCCGAGACTGGAGCTGGAGGCTAGAATGCACACTGGCCATTGCTATTGTGCCAATAGGAGGAGGCCTGCACATACATTGCCATGGAAGGAGATGTATGTTGCCCTGATGTTGGTTGACCTACAGGATAACTACTTGTCAATTCCTACTCCCTGATCAATACCCTCCTGCTGAGTTGTATGGGCCGACAGTATCATTTAGCACTCAGTGGGCCTCATTACGACCCTGGCGGAAATCGCGGTGCTAAATGCACCGCGGAGCACGGCGGAAAGCTGCCGATAGCGCCATGGAGGTTGGCGGATTTTCCGCCCCATGCCGACCTTGGCGGGGCGGTAAATCCCCATCCCCCATTTTACCCTTCCCCATTCCCATTTTTGCCCCATAGGGTATAATGGGAGTGGGGAAGGCGTTAATTGCGCCACCGTAAAATACGGTGGCGTAATTAACAACAAGGTCCCGTAGCGCCATGGATTTCTCCGCCCGGAAAAACCAGGCGGAAAACGTTCCATGGCGCTACGGGAACTCGTAGTAGGGCGGACGGGTCCGCCGCGAATAACGCTGGCGTAAACCCACTCCGCCAGGGTCGTAATGAGGCCCAGTGTGTTTAGTGGTTGAATGCTTGTGCCTGTTCTTCTATTCATGATGTGTCTCAAAGATGTACCTCTGTGCAAAACCTTCCATCCTTATCCATTCCCCTATTCATATGCTATGGAAGAGGAAGATATAGGGGAGCCCGAAGCAGTGGCCCGGCAAGATCCCTGGCAACCCAAAGCCCAGTGTGCAGTCACAGCCCAAATACAACCACGTCACCTGCATTATAGTCACAATAAATCCCAAATCCAGCATACAAACCAGAGGTGGTTGGAAAGTTGCAAGGGCAACAGCACTAGGAACTGGGGCGAGGAACAAGTTGTTACTTTAGCCTTAAACTCATCTTTCCTACACTTTCCACATTTTGAATGTGTGTTTTTGTTTTCAGAAAAATTTGCAGGAACCTGTACAAGAGCAGGACCTCTGCACATTTCAGGGCGTGAGTGTGCTTAGCCTCATGCCTTCTTGTGATACTAAGCCTCATAGCCAATACTGACATTTCTATGCATTTGTACACTGTGAGTTCAGGCTTGGCATATACGTCAGAGAGGTGTGCACGCCTAACATTTTAAAAATCTTCCTCGAAGCTCAATCAGCTGTGTGGATGTCACAAGCCTTTACCTCTTGTGCAGCTGTGACTCGGATGCACGTGAGATGCACACTCTGGGCTTCATCGACCTGCCAGAATAACCTCCAGTGCAGGCACTTCTGCTCTGTCTGGCTTATAGCTCACAGACCGCCAGGAAGAGCTGAGCACCAGGGCACGACATGCATGTAAAGCCACGCAGCTCTAACTGCTGCCTAAATGTTGGAGGCTTTCTCAAAATCTGAACAACTCTCATATTAATATGCCTCTAAACTTGTATCAGTAAATCAGACGCTACGTGTGCACACACACACCAATAGGGGGATAGTTTTCACACTTTAAAGCAGCGTAACCAACATCCTATTAGAGCCAGGCTGAGTAAAGTGCAGCAGCAGCCAGTGTTTTAGAAATATATGAAATACATAATTTCAAAGTTACCAAAGAGGTTTAATTCCCACCGACTTGGAGCTGGGGCAGTGTATGTATATCATATTATGCCCAACGTGGGTTTTAATCATTGCAACTAAATTGTTCGTTGAACTATATAATTTAGCTGGGCTCCCGCATGTTGGAAAATAACCAGATAACATGATTTTCTCCCTCTCTTGGTAAGCCGGGCAACTACCAAAGTGGTTTGTTTTGCTGCATGCCTTTACTTCCAAAGATCACAAAGCCCTCTTGTACTCTGGCAATTTCCCGTGTGGAGGACAGGAGAGACGGCATTCACCAGGACATCTCCTGCCATATCTCCCGGCAAACAGCAAATACTAGCAGTATCGACGGCGGCCTGCTGATCCTTGGGGCCAGGCTAAGGCCTATGACAGTGGCAAGGCACGCTCACTGTCTCTCTTGTGTTCGGGGCCATACAAGCGGGTGGCCAACACACAGATTTCCCACTGCGTGGAGAAGGATTACTGGATCCAAAGTGACATTGGGCCTCATTATAACTTTGGCGGTAGCCGTGCCGGTAAAAAAGTCAGGCTGCCGCCGGAGTTGTGTATTTTTTCCGGCGCCTGGCAATGGGGAATCACCGGGGCATTACAGCCCCGGCAGTCCCTGAAGCCAGGCGCGGGAAAAAGTAACTCCCCATTCCCATTCGAGTCCCATAGGACCCGATGGGAATGGGGAAGACGGTAGCACCGGCACCAATCATAATGGTGCCGGTGCTACCGTCAAAGTCTGCGAGCGGGTGCCTTTCCACCCGTCAGGTCACACCTGCCGGGAGGAAAGGCACCCGGACAGCAAACTATTACTCTGCCGGTCCAGTAACAACGGTGCCGGAAAGCCCACCGGCACCGTTGTTACCGGACCGGCAGGGTTGTAATGAGGCCCATTGAGTCACTGACTTACTAAACCTCTGTTGGCTAAAGATAATCTCCCATTTGGACTCAGCAGATGCACAAAAAAAACAACAAAAAACACTGTGGTTACAGATCTTCATAGTTTTGAGAAAGGCGATTACTAGGTACTGTCTGCAAGTGCACGCCGGAAGTTGACCATTAGAAGGCATAGAGAAACCTGTTGCCCTCAGGTGTGGCATGGCAATATTATCCAAACTGGAGCTAACTTATTCCACTCTGTACCTGCAACTGCTGAGAGGTCTACCTCCTAAACAAAAGGCTTGTTGCAACAAGAGTGCCCCTGACCAGGCCCTCGCCAATCAAGAGTCACAGAAGGAAGGAGCAGGGGCAGGCTTTTACTTGCCTGATCCAGACCAGAATCTCCAGTCTAGAGTTTCTTCATCTTCATCAAAGGACCATTGATGATGTGCTCTAGCACCTTGAAGCGTTTCTTGTGCTAGATGGAATTACCAAAAAAGATCTCAGACCAAATAACCAGAAAGACTCAAAGAATATTGCAAAGTACTACTTTATTCTCAAATTAATAAAGCAGAATGCACCGGCATACATCGGCTAATTCTTGCACAAACAAGCAAAAAAACTTGATAACACAGAAGTCTTATACCCCAATATGCATCATCTATGATGTCATCCTAAATGGCAAACTGTAAAACCTACTGGCGAGAGAGATTTGTTAGGGGAACATATCTACTTATAGAAAGTATATGGGTTAGTATTTCATTGGTTGTCTCTTACCTGTAAGACACACATCGAACTACCTCTAAATAAATATAATACTGATTATAGCAGACAAAATGGCAGCGTTTGGTCTATACAACGTTGTATAGCAGGTTGCCTCATAGGACCATTGATTGGTTGTCATTCCAGCCAGGCTTTAGACTTTTGGCTAGCAGCATGTAAGGAAACCGAAACCCAGGTGCTTCAGTCACGTCACATTACTCCCCACTTTCCCAATTAGTCCAACATCTCTAATCAGCTTGACCATAAAGTAAAATTTCCCGCCTGTAGTTGACCTTGCCGTTGCTCTCTGTTCTGGGACATTCAAGGGAGTATGAGGACATCACTTTTCTTCAATCTCAGCTTAATGAATAGCCCTTGTTTTGGACTTCTGCATCACATGTGTCCATTTCGACCTCCTATTTACTGCTACTTGATTCAATTATGCTGGGTGTCATTGCTCCTTTGGCCTCTAGAGACTTGTTCAATCCATCTTATATGAGCCTTATTCACTGTTAATTGTCCAATACTTGGATGTTGCATATATTTTCATCTTCTTTAATCTATGAGAAATATATCTCACACTTATGATTTATACGTCTGCCTCCCTTTGTGCTTTGCAGCTATTTCTTGAAATAGCATCCATGATCCCAGGCCAATATAGACTCTACTTCATTTTCACAGAAAGCTGTTTTCCTGCATCTTCTGACTCTGCAGCCATGGTCTGTTTCTGAGGTAGTTAGAATGAATCTTTGCACGAGCCGGCCTCCAGTTTCCAATTGTGGCCGTCATAGCCACTTTATATATTCCTCTATATCAAGCTTCTATACGTCTCATCTACCTTCCGTTGCTGCGTAGTTACACTTATTGATCCAGAAGTTACATTATCTTCTACTTGGATACAAGATTAATTTATCATTTTGTACATGTTTCTCTTGTAGCTTCAGTTACATCGTCATTCTTAAGTATTTTCATATTGTTTCAATAGGTCCTTGTATATCTTCTTCATGACATCATTCTGCCCTTGTAGATGTCCCTCAGCGCTCCATGATGTTCCATGGTGTGTGTAGACATCCTTCGACTCTCTCAGAGTGAGGGTACATTCGGTATAGTTGTCTGAGTGCATATCGTCTCTCTTACACTTGATGAAGTATAGGGACAACACAGGGGGTCCCACATGCAGCTCTTCTCCGGCTGTCCCATTATGATGGTGGTGAGGGGGTAGGAGTTAGGGTACATGGGTCCAACTGCACCTCTACAATGGCTCCAAAGAAGAGCATTCCCAGGCATCCTTACAGGAGCTTTCGGAGTTATATCGTCTCTCATATACTCAATGTGGTATACGGACAACACAGGGGGTCCCACATGCAGCTCTTCACCCGCTGTTCCAGTATAATGGCAGTGAGGGGTTGGGAGTTAGAGTATAAATGCGTCCAACTGCTCCTCTACAATGACTTAATAGAACAGCATTCCCAGGCACCCTTATATGACCTTTCTGTACAACCCACCATCCCTCCATTGGCTAAATTGGCTTTTCATCATCTTTATGTTAATTGCAGTATGCAAACTTTGGGCACATGTCACATATCTTAGCCAACAGTACCTACCATAGATATTTGGAATATTGGCAGATATATGATGGACCATTTGCCCCAATGCAAGACCGGTTGGCTCAGTGAATAACCCTGGTTGATATATGTCTTTCCTCAACACGGATAGGCGTAAGGATAATCCCATGGCACTCCAACACTCACCATTGTGTGGGGCTTCACACAAACCACATTGCTCATGAGCAAGGTTTTGACCTGGTGATATAACGGCCTGAGCGCACGCTAATGTACGCTTGCACGGGCTCCTGGAGCATGTTGGTAGTGACGTGGTTTTGGAAGTGCACCTCTGAATGACAAGCAGTCATGAGAGTTGGGTTCAAATCTCGCCTCCTCCAGACATTCCCTAATTGGTCTTGCTTTTGTATTTTATTTTGCTAATGTTGTTACTTGTTGACGAATGGAAGAAACACATATGAGATGGAAGCTCCTGTACGATTCGTGCCAAGATTTTCCTTATGGCTTAGGGGCCAAGGTGGGTGAGCCACAGCCGGTAAAATAACTCACGATAATTTGAAGTAATTCCTGCACAGATCCAAGTGCACAGGTTCCTAAACCTTTGCATTAAATGCTGTTTTTTTTTATTCCCACTCCGCGAACAGTCGCACTTTTTAATTACTCAACTACAGAATTACAACAATGTGTTCTTTGTTGAAATGTGCACTGCTGATTTGAACCCTTTTGCGATTTCATCCCTTTGTATTTTGAATTATCTAAGCACCTTCCATTTCTGAATAAACTAATGGTGTCATATACTGTATGGGCTTAAAGTGTATGTATACTTGTAGCAGCATCTAGCCTTGAAGCTTGGTGGGTGAAGGGTTACTGCATTCACGCTCTGTGGTCAGTTGGAAAAGATCCCAATGTCTCACAGTCCTGGCTCCTTGGAGGCTAACAATGCTATTTCCTATATTTTATTTAAAACCACTAATCAGTTGCTGAATTGATTTCCAGCGGTGAGCCATCAACAGCACTGTGCGATATGACGGCTCCCCCTTCTGTTCTGAACAGTCCTCTCTGCCCCCGCTAACAGGCACCACGCAATACCCTCCGAAGGGTTCCTTGCTTGTCACTTGCAAAAATAGGGATTTTGCAGCTGTTCAGTGGGTGAGTTCTGCTCACCGGGTGGGCTAGGCATGTGTGTGGGAGCGAGGGGCCAGCAGGCCCCTCTCTGCCTTCACTTCTCAGTACAAAACTCGGACCAAGTGCCTCCAGTAGTGGGTACGCCCCTCGCCCTTATGCAATGTTAACTTTGGGTGACATTCGCATAGATGGGACCACTGAGCAGGACACAGGGCATCCATTTTTGTACCCCCTTTCGACTCCATCTTGGTGACCATGCCTCACTGCGATAGTACAAAATGCTTCTCTCCCTTTCCTCGCAGTAGCTTGGAGCACATGGCCCCCACGCTTGTTCCCACTCTGACTGGAAAACTCCATTCTCACACTGAAGCCGGAGGAGCTTGTAACAAATAATAAATGTAATACATCTCTTTTCCTCTGAGATCACTATCCTGCATGTGAACCAAAATGAGCTAAGCACATAGCTCGTCCATCTCCACAAAAGTGTCCTTGCACCAGCACCCTCGCCAATGGAAACGTACTGCCATTCCGACCCTGTGTCCCTGCAAGGTATTCCTTTCATGTGCCAGATCATTGACCATGCCATGATGCCCACCCAGCAGACCCCCGAATAACACTAGACCTCTGCTGCAGTATGTCATGCCCAATACTAACAAATGCCACATACCTGAGATTCTTGTAAGCATGAACCTACACTCCGGTCATTGTATTAGAGTGGTCAAGACCCCTAACCTACGACTTGTATAATCCAAGATTATAAATGATATAAGTACCTGGGTGATGTGACTTTTATAGAGACATGATAAACTACTGACAGTCCTTTTGAACCACTAATATTTAGTGCATGCATTATAGAGAATGAATTATATTAGCTTAAATAGTGACCACCGTGTTTCACAGCGACCTGACCTTCACCCAACCAGAGCACAGATGTCGGACGTCAATCCTCCCGCCAACCAAGCAACCAACCCGGAGGAAGAGATGCCATCCACACCTGAGACAGTGTGCAACTGACCAATCCGGGATCGACATAGTATCCTATGTTAAGTGCATCATACTACTGCATAAAAATGTAATGTAGCGATAATTTGTCAGAGCGCTCTCAGAGATCTAGATAAACTTTTCCTTGAACTCTCGCAGCCCACTCTCTTTTTCCTTATTCCCTGTCCGGGGAGTGTCTGTTTTATTTTCTTGCACGTGTGAGACAGGGAGGGCACAAACAGATGCTTGAGGCTGATTGCCATAGTGAGTTGCACAGAGTGCTATTCAATGGCCATATATGTACAGCAGATTGTAGCACGGCGTTAAACACACATGTATTCTGTGGGGCAACTCCCACACCATCTTGATAACAGTGTCAATCATGTGGTCTCCTCACGTCTGATCCAATGCCACTTATCAGCCCCCTGATTCCACCATATGAAAGGGAAGGTGTACATTGAAGAAACATTTGCTTGGCGACTACTGGTACATAGAACCCCACACTGCTCAGGGCTCGCTAATACGGTGTTGCTTGAGTTCAACATGCTGTCATTGTCTTTGAGATCAGTTGCGTGCTATGAAAACTCTATTTATCATTACTCAGGTGCACAGGACCAGACGCTAAGGTGACTTTTTTCTAACTTTCTATTTTGCATTCCAAACCTATATAGTGTAAGAATGTGTTTTGTTACAATGCATCACGGTACAGCATAAAACACAGCACTAATGCAGGTTCCCCCCATGTTCCAGAGATATGTGTTGACATTTCCTTATGTTCCAGCATTATAGTATATATCGCCAGTCCGATAGCACAGCGAGTAGAGCGCTCGCTTTGACATATGCGCAGAACCTGCTGATGGGTACATTAGGGCTTTTACTATAAAGGTGCAATCTGCAGTTCGCTGTCTTGATTCTACAACTTCAATGGTACAGTATGTACTGTGGGCATAGGAGTACCATAGGTATAGGTCCTTTCTCTTTACTGTATAGCAGTTTCTTGGGTGGTGCCGCACAGTTCACTTGAGCCCTGGCTTTGTTATGCCTACGGCAGCATGCCATACTCTAGTAATGCCATGTGTTTGCATGTTTACTAATGGCAATGGGAGTGACGTTTTTCATTGTCTGTCTGCCTCCAAGCTGCATACATTTAATGGGAAGGACTGATGGGATTTCTGGCTGGAAGCCCCTCGCGAGTCACGTGTAGTATCTTCAAAGCCTGCTTCCTTAGCTTCTGTATGCATATCTGTGAAGCGTGCCTGCATGCAGTTGCAATATAATGTGTTTAGTCATGTTTATGAACACCCGGCAGGAAGACATGGGGGTCCTGGCAGCCAATCAGGGACCTCTGAAGGTGGTTTATACTTCCTGGCATTGCCCGCGTTCTGAGCCTCCTCGGAAGCAGGAGGTTTCCATCTTCCCTGCCAGGCAGGTAATCCTTCAGTGCCTCATGCCCACTTACCCCCACGCCCCACAACATTAGATTTTTTTCAGTTGAGAAAGGACAACAATGATGCTTTACAAAAACAGTATTAGAAACCCAGAATGCCAGGGTGCAAAAAGCAATAAACGCCTCGTGGAATGGCATTAGTGGTCAGGTCAGGGCCGAGGACGAAGGTCGAGGCCCTCCCCTTATTTGGGCCTGTAACTCAAGCCCCGGGCTATGTCCTCACCAGTAATGCCCTTCCACATCGGGTTTTGTCACAACCCAAGCCGGCCGCTGGTCTCTCTGCCAATGGTGGTGGCGTTCGGTGCGGTCCCATCCCAAGATGGCGACCAGACGTCGGAAGTTGCTGTGTGAGTCATGACGTCACTCTATCATGGAGGACGTGATCACAGAACTGCAGCATATTAGGCGGCGGCTACTGAGGACCAGCGAGTCGCAAACCCTCCGGCAATCTGGTAGTTTGCATTGTACTCTTGTGCCCTATTCCATTCTTTGCCCTTCCTTCTTTGCAGTTTCTCTTGCTCTGGAGTGGTGGCTCCCTCTTGGTTTCTTGTCCTGCTCCTGTTCGTGCTCTGTTATTCTACTCCTTGTCAGATCGCTTGTCTTTGCAGCACCCTTGCAGCTCCCAGCAGCCATTACATACCTGTTCCTGCTCCACGACAACTTTCCAGCCTTCTGCATTCTCCATCACTCACTTCAACTACTGCCTTCCAGTTCCACCAGTTCACTTACCAAGGGCGGCTACAGTGTGCTTGTTACATCTGGACTAGAAAGAATTTCTCCCTTGCAGTTTCCTCTCTCAGGGTCGCCCCCTCTGGCATACACTCTCCTCCCTGTTCCTTCCAGACTGTGAGGTGGCTGCTGAGGAGGACCGGCCGTATCTCTTCTCCTCTAGAGAAGTTCCAGGCCCCAGACAATCTCATCGATGATGCAAAGGGTCATAAATTTAAATTTGATCCTTGCTGTCACTGGGAGCAAGTGGAGAGATTTTAGGGCTGGAGATATGCGGTCCTATGGCTTGAGTCCAAGGATACATTTCACAGCCCTAGTCTGGATTAGTTGAAGAGGCCGAAGGGAGGAAAGAGGGAGATCGAGGAAGAGGCTGTTGCAGTAGTCCAGCCTAGAGAGAACCAGAGTGCTGGATACATTGAGGTTCTGGGGGAAGGCGAGGAAATGGAAAATGCCTCTGAGGAGTAGGAGCTGAAGATTGGACTTCTTGGCAAGGTCCATGTTGTGGAAAGAGAAGGAGAGAGAGGAGTTAAAGATGACCCCAATGGTTTTAGCATCATAATAGGGAGAGAGAATGGGGCCTAAGGAGGGAGACCAGAGAGTGCGGGGGGGGGGGGTGGGCAGGGAGCAGGCGTCCCAATGAGAAGGATCTCTGTCTTACTAGTATAAAGGAAGAGATTGTTAGCAGAGCACCATGCCTGAATAGCTGTTGGGCAGTCAGGTATGAGAGAGGAAGGAGAGGAGGGTGGGTCGATCAGAGATTTCCTACGCAGGCCTACTCATCTTTCAAATGGCTCATTGGCAGGCTTTCCCTTACTGTGGCTACCATCCACCAGCCACCTGGTCAGATGATCTCCTTCCTCTCTGAGTGGGCGAACCTCTCCTCTTCCCTCCTGGTCTCGACACCTCAACTCCTCCTTCTTGGAGACTTTAACATCCACCTGAATGCTTTCTGTCTTTCCTCTGGACTCACTCTTTCACGACCTCTATGACCCCCTCTCACTCTCTAGTCTCCCCTCTGGCCTGACTCACTCTGCAGGGCACACTCTGGATGTTCTGGTCTGTTCAGATGACCTTCCCCTTTCGATCCCTCTCACCATTCCTCTTTCCTGGAGGGATAATTTTCTCCTTTCCTCCCATCTCACTCTCTCTATCCCTCAGGCTAAGCCAACTCCAGCACTGCCACCTACCTTCTCCGTTATTTGACCCATGAAGCGTGTGTCAGTTGATGCTTTCGTCGCCACTTTCTCCCTCCCCCCCAGCTGACTCACACCCTGACAAAGCCTTTTCCATGCTCCACTCTGCTATATCTGATACTCTCAATGTTCTTGCCCCTGTCAAGAGGATCCGCTTGAAGCCCAAAGCCAAGTGCAAGTCCTGGCACGACTCAGACCTTGTCACCCTTAAACGCAAGTGCAGGGTGGCTGAGAGGAAATGGCATGCTTCCAGTATACTCTCTGACAAACTGGCCTGCCGCCTGTTCCAAAAGCAATACCGGCTCTCTCTCCGCACCAAGAAGAGAGCCCACATCCAAGCCTGCATCTCTGTGGCATCTAACTCGGCAGAACTATTTAAAATCTGCAAGGAGCTGGCCAATCCTGCTGCAGACTCTACCTCTCCTGCCCCTCCCAGGCCCTCTGCATGGCCCTGGCTTCTCATTGCACCTCCAAAGCTCAGGACATCCTGTCCTCTCTCTGTTCCTCTCCCCCTCTTCCCTCTATTCCCTGCTCTTCCTCTGGCCCTTCTTCAGCCACCTCTCCTCTCTTCTTCTCTACCTTTCTCGTGTTCTCCCCAGTTGAGGTTTCTAGACAAGTCCAATCTATGAGAGACTCATCAAAACAGGTTCACCCCTGTTCCTCCAAAAACTTCAAAGACCATGTTGACACCCTACCGCCTACTTTGGCTGACTTCTGCAACCACTCCTTTTTGCAAATGGAGTTTTCCCTTCCCCCCTGAAGCACTCCCATGTCTACCCTCTTCTTAAGAAACCCTCTGCCGACCCTTCCTGCCCAGCTAACTATCGTCCAATCTCCATCACTCCTTTCCTGGGTGAACTCCTGGAAAATCTGGCCATCTCCCAGCTTAATCTTCAAACTGAATCTGTTGGTTGTCTCCATGACCATTAGTCCGGCTTCAGAATTGCCAGAAGCACAGAAACTGCTCTCCTGAACATACGTGAAGACCTGCTCTCCAACCTTGATTCCAACACCCCCTGTCTCCCCACCTTACTTGATATCTCTTCTGCCTTTGACTTGGTCAACCATGCCATCCTGCTCAACCATCTCTGTGATAACCTGGGTATCCCCGATCAGGCCCTGGTTTGGCTGACCTCTTCCCTCTCCGATTGACCCTCCCAAGTCCAACTTGGGTCCTTCCACTCCTCTATATCTATCTCTACCTGTGGTGTTCCCCAGGGGTCTAACCTTTCTCCCTGTCTTTTCAACCAATACCTGGCACTTCTTGCCCACCGCATTGCTGCTCTCTGCCCCAACTTTCAGTGCTTTCCGGGTGACACTCAACTCATTTTCAGGATCCCTTCCGCCACCTCTTCTCCTTCTCTCATCTCTGACTGTCTGTCTGCTATCCAGGAGTGGTGTGCCGCAAATGATCTCTCCCTTAATGCCAGTAAGACCGAGATTCTCCTCATTGGCACACCTGCTCCGTCCTTTCCTGTCACTCTCTGGCCGGCCTCTCTTGGCCCTCTTCCTGCTCCCACCTGTGAGGCTAAAAACCTCAGGATCATCTTCAAATCCACTCTATCCTTCTCTCCTCACATGTATGACGTCTCTAAGAAGTCACACTACCAGCTGCACCTCCTCAGAGGTATTCTTCCTTTCCTCTCCACCCCCCAGAAGCTCACTGTCTCCAGAGATTTGGTTCTCTCTAGGCTGGACTACTGCAACAGCCTCTTTCTAAATCTACCTGCCTCCACTCTCTTCCCTCTGCAACTCATCCAAACAGGACTGCAAGACTTCTTCTTGGCCTCAAGCCCAGGGGTCGTATGTCTCCAGGACTGAAATCTCTGTACTGGCTCACAGTGGTGGCGAGGATTAAGCTCTGCATTGTCCGCAAGGCCTTCTAGGGCTTGAGGCCTCAATACCTTCAACTCTCTCTTCCCAATTATCTTCCTTCTCAAGCTCTTCGCTCATCCGCCTCTAATTCCCTCAGGGTCAGTCGCTTCTCCAAGTAATGAGTTAGTGGTACATATCTTTCTTCTGCTGGGGCCTCCCTCTGGAACAGCCTCTTTGCCTCTCTGAAACTTGAGAAGAACCATATCCGGTTCCAGAAGCACCTCAAGACCTTCCTCTTTGCTTCTGCTTTCTCTCCTCCTCTCCCCTGCTGATCTGGCTGAAACTGAAACTGCACTGGTTACCTGGCTACCCTCTGATCTCGGGCCTAGGTCCCTTCCACGGCAGTTGCACACCTGCACTGCCCCCCTGGCAAACCTTGCACTCTGGGACTGTTTCTGTATCCCTACAGCCCCCCAGAACTTGGCACCCGATGTCTGCACCTACCCTTGCATTGCCACCAGCTGGCCGCACTTTTATTTATTATCTTTATTTATTTTACTGTTTATGCTCTGCACTGCACTGGCCCCTCCACCTTTCCCCTCGCAATTCTCCCCTTCCCCCCTTCTCTGCACTTGTGCAAACTCAATGTCACCTGGCCTAGTAAGATCGCTTTCTCTGTTTCCCTCTGTACCCCTTCCCTTGCCTTGTCGCACATTGAAACCCTTGTGTTAAGGCATGTTATAAATGCCATATCATATTATCATCACATCATAGGGTATCATGGAGAGGATTTATGAGGTTGGCATGTTTGGCTGTGTCAAAGCGTTTAGCAACATGGCAGGTACAGAGTGACATGTGCATTCCTTCAAACATCCTGATGGAATCCAAAGTTCCAACAGCCATTGATTGCCTTTAACCGCGGGCAGCACTGATGCAAATTCTATATTTGTATGCTCTCAGGGCCTCGTGGTAGTTTAAAATCGAAATGCAGGCCTTGTCTAATTTTGACATACTGACCTCTGAAAATCTACAATTATACTGGCCAGTACCTTTTGGTATCCTTTGATTGCCAGCTTAGTCTCTAATGCTTATTTGCCAGGCAGGACCCTGTGTGAATCTGCTGTATAGGACTGCTCTTCACCCAAAACAAACATGTTCTTCCCAGTCCAGGGAACCTTCTTTTGGATCTCTATGCAAAGGTTTGTCCTCGTACCCAAAAGACAGAAAACCTCACTGCATGGTTAGCTGGCAACCAGTGATTCAAGGGTGTACAATAGAGCTCACACCAGGGTTAGAATTACTAGGGACACTTTGATGCAGAGAATACAGGAGAGAGGGTGGAATTAAAGTAAAAAGGGGAGGAGTCCCAGTCCATAGAAGGGCCCTAACATCTTGGAACCCCCCATCTTCATGATCCTGAACATATGCTGCTGAAACTATTGCCTGTCATCCCTTGTCTTCAGACGCAGGCTTGTTTGATGCATAATAGTTAATTTTCTTATACCATTCTTGATACCGCCCAAATGATACCCGGTGTTTGAACCGTATGCTTACCATCGGCTCATTCTCTGGGGAAATTGCTCGCAAGCGGTAGTTAGACAACGGAGCACTAGTGCTTTTCTTTCTTTATGCCATAGTGTCGGGGCAAGGGATCGTGCCACCATGGAGAGCAGCCATGAAAAGGAGTCAATTGGACAGAAACAAAATTGAATGAATTTGACAAATCCTTGCATGCTGCTTTTTGTCATTCTCGAGCAAATAATCTGGCGATGGGTATACCTTGCTATGATCTTATGCAATGTTTTGTTGGTAGAAGCACAAGTAAACGCCGGTTTGTACGGTCTTATCATACGTTTAATGAGAAGGCAAAAAACAGAAAAACTGACTTTCATCTACAAAAACGTGAAGCTATGATGCTGCCTTTGAGTCTTAGAGTGATAGCCTTAACTAAGGCTAAAACAGCATATAGAAATTGGCGGCGCTGGCATCATATCAAATTGCTTCAATAAGATGGTGAGTCAATGTTAAATGCCACTCGTGATCATAATATGGCTCAAATCTGGAAAGTTCTGAATATTGCTTTAACTCTCCCTCAGACAATGACTCAAATACACAGTGTCCCTGAAGCTGACTGGATTAGCCACTACACTAAAATGTATGCTCTCCCTTTATGTCAGATTCTGAAGGTGTCACGGATAACCCTTTTCACATTCATATTTCAAAGACAGATATACTGTATTTTATTAATAAAATAAGTCATTCAAGGGCTCCGGACCCGGATGGCCTTTTGAATAAACTCTTTAAACAATATCCTGAAATATGGTCATCTATTCTTTTTCAAATCTTTGAACAAATCAATATTACTCCAAATATACCCTCATCTTGGAAACATTCCTTAATAGTGTGGGATGTATTTACCCATGCATCCGAGCCGTACCTCAAAACTGTGCAGTACTGACATGGAAAACATCATGATGGCCAGAGCTTCCCAGAAAATGCACAGGGAAATGCATGAAGAATAGGCTGCCACCCATTTTTGCCGATGTTATGGGCACAGAAGGACACTGCCTAAAACCACCATTGGACTACCCACACAGTAGTCTGAAACCCTTGGGAATGGCAATGCTGATTGCCAAAAGCAAACCCATAACTGTTGGGAATTCATTTCTTAAATCCCAAAAATGGGTGCAGTACCAGTACTCACCACTATCCAAAAGCCGGCGTTTTAAAACCACCCTGTGTTTCTCTGAAGGCAGGCTCAAACTGTCTATTTTAAACATTGCAACACATCTAAAAACTCACTGGAGACCAGCAGACATTTGGTAGAATGGAGTGTTGTGTGCCTACAAAATCTGGGAAATGAAGAGCCCAATACAATGCTTATAACAAAACTGCTATGGAGTCAGCAGTTTAAGTTGCACTGGATTTAAAGACACTAAAATCGAAATGTTTAGATTAAATGAGTGACCTATGTTTGGTGTCACATGCCTTTGTAACTGTTGAAATGCCATAGTTTTGCACTTAGAATCAGCCTTCTAGCTGCATATGTGAAAATGTTTAGTTTTATTTGAATGCAGAAACTGGGGAACAAAAAGTGACATTTTATCTGAAACCCGGCTTAAGGAACTGAATTCTGCCTGGCAACTACCCCCATCAGGAGTGAAACTTGAGTCACAGCTGTGTTCCCAGGCCTAGCTGCCCTTTTGCTGCTCACACTAAGGATATGCCATCTATCTGATAATTGAATTACCTGTGCTCTACAGGAGCTCTGAACAAAGCCTGTCTTGACTCATGCAAAGGTTTTATTACAGCGGTCGTAAAATGTAGCTTCCTCTTGGCAGAAGCTGGGAGGGGCACTGCCTGTGAGAGCAAGCTGGCTTGGCAGAACTGGATAAACCAGTATTTCCACCATGTGACCTGGGAAACCACACCCCTTTGTAGCCAGAATATTGTTTAGAAAAAGATGAATAACTCATGGTGCGGACATGTGAAAATTTTATAAATGATACCATAATTCTTGTGATTTTTCTGCCCACAGTTTAAGAGGTTTTTAGAACCGGTGGTATGTTCAGGGGGGTGTTAGCGGAAAAGTGGATATTACTCTAAATGTATGCATGTTAAAAATCTGAAACTTCATCAGTTAATGTCCATACTCCCTGCGCACATGTGTGTAAATTTGGGTCAATGTCCGGAATTGCAAAATCAGTTAAAAAGTGAAATATGTGCCATTTCTGAATGCAAGCTCCCAGGAAGAGCAGAGTTTGAACAGGGTATACCTCCTGTAATGCATGATGGGTGCATATGATTTTAAAACAATATGTACCTCTGCAAATATGTATTTGTTTCAAATCTAGATTTGTGTGTAAGTTGACAGGAGGAGTGGACTCTCTGCAAGCCATAAAATGACATCACGCTGACACACACTTCCTTCCCCAATCAAATGAGAAATGGAAGTTTGACCAATTAGAAGCTGAGAGAGAGGTAGGGTCAGTGATGCTAGAACACACCCACATTCTAAACACATAAAAGCATACAGAGAGGACAGATAGGGACTTTCAAATCCATTTGCAGCTGGAAGCTCTGCCGGGAAAATCCATACTTTACCTCCATCAATCTCCAGAGAAAGCTGTGCAGAAAGATCCAGACTTTAAATCCCTCAATCTTCAGAATCCAGAGAGAGAGCAGACCCAGATCACTGTGAAGTGCAGAGACCAGAGTCCCGTCTAAAACCTGACCAGATCCATGGCGAGGCCCATTTCACTCAAGAATATAGTGTGAGTACCTAGAAAACTGTGCAGAACCAATCTCCTAGTTAAAATAATATAATTCAATCTAGTTTAATCTAAGTAGAACTGTCTCCTAACTGTCACCTGTCATTTGTAAAGCTGTCACTTGTCATTTTCTAGTTGCAAGCTGCACTTGTCTTTTTGAACTTTAAAATTTCAAATCTGAAAAACGACCGTTATTTAATCACTCATATCTCCGCAACCGTTTGTGCTAGAGACTTGCAGTAACTTTCATCTAAAAGCTTAGAATCTAAGCTTTTAATCGCACCAAGAACTACATTCCTACCCCTTATAGTTTTACCGCAATCGTGGAACACGCATCCGCGAATTTTACCGCGATTTGCAAATTTCTCCACATGTAAAATCAGCTGCTGCTTGCCTTCCATTTGCCAGAAAATCGTTTGCCTCATAACAACTATCCCTGAATCATTGCAAGAGTGAGCCTGAGCTAATATTAACTAGATATCACTCACCCTGAACCTCTGAAAGGGAATTAAAAGCATTTTAGCATACTTTTCACTGAATTGCCAGCACATATCAAAGCATTTTGCCTGTGTTTTAAACTTCTGTTGTCTAAGCTTGCTGCGGTGAACTGAATCACATTTGATTGCATTTCTGAGAACTGTGTGTTTTCCTCCCATTTCCTTGCATTGCATAAAGAGGGGGGGGGTGAATTGTCCAAGAAAGTGATTACATTGTCTTTTGCTGAAATCCCATCAAGTTATTTTCTGTACTGCATTTCATTCCACATTGCATCCATTGGAAACCATAAAAGTATTGTTGCTATCTTATCCATTTCATGTCAACTCCTTAGTGATTATCAAGAAGTGTGCTAGTGCCAGATTCTCTGTTGTTAATCTTTATCATATCAGATTAAGTGGGATATTCAATTATTAATTTATTATAAAGTGTGATAGATATATATTGCTTTACTTCTCAAATAAACCTTTTAATTTGCAAAACAGAACTACTTCTTGGCTCAGCGGGGTCAGGGGGATTCTGAGAGAGGGGTGTTATATAGGGGTAGTCATCCAGAACGCATGAACTGGACATAAAGATATATCAATAAGGGTTTTCATTCAGTATTCTAGACTAGGCCTTGACTTGGCTGTAGTGCTGAATTGAATCCTCTTACAAATTGGGGGCTCGTGCCGGACGTTTGGGTTAGATCTACCATTTGTGCAGATTAATACAGCGTGCCAGCTGACCAGATACACATATCCGGTCGGATCACCACGCTGTGTTACGCTGTAAAGCACTCCTCATAGGAACGCTCTAAGAAAAAGGTCTGTTTTGCAAAAAAAAATAAAATACTAATTTCTGTAAGTCGGGACAGAGACCAATCTCTAGAATGACGACCTTAGTAGACATGAAAATAGCCAGAGAGCACCTCTTACATAAACTATTTGTGAGAGGTGAATGGACTGAACAGGGCCGGGATGCCTGGTTGCAGGCCATCACGCGACAGGTCACTGAAACAGGGTCAGACCAATGGAGAGATCAGGGTCCATTACATGTGGCCCTGAGTGAACTATATATGGCTCCTAAAGCCAAAGATGAACACAATAAGATTGCCAGGATAGCAGCATACCTGTACCTATATATGGGAGACATGCAGGATAAATGCACTGAAAGCCAAGATCTGGCAAATAGGCAACAGATGGCAGTAGAGAAGGCCCGATCTGATCTGGTCTCTTCTGAGCAGAGGCTGCAGAGGAGCCAGGAGTCAGAAAATGATAGTAGGCAATATATCATTAAAATAAAAGAGGATATGGGCATCCTACAACAGGAAAAGACAGACAAGGGTACCAGATTTCTGGCCCTGCAGAAGGAGCACCAAGACAGTTTGGACTCCTTACTGCAGAACCAGAAAAAGTTGGAGCAACAGATCAATTTCAACAGGGCATGTGCGGAGCAGGTAGTCACCCTGCAAAGCCAGCTAGATAGAGAGAAAGAGGAGAGCAATAAACTGATTCTGAAAGACCTGGATACCCAGGCAGAGTTTGATGAGGAGCGCCAAAAAGCTGGTGCCTTTCAACGACAGAGGGACGACCTGGCAGCACAGATGCAGGCTCTCAGTCAGGAAAGAGACACTTTAGGCCAGGAAGTCTGCCACTTAAAAAAGGAAATTGAAGAAAATCACCTGGCCCTCCAGGGGCTGGGTGACCTCCAAAAAGAAAACCAGAACTTGGTAGAGCACACCAGAAGGGTGGAAGATGCTCTGGCAAGAAAGGAGCAGGCCAGTAGGGATGGGACTCAGGAGGTAAACCTCCTGCAGCAAAGACTTGCCCAGTTCTCCAGGACCAACCAGGAAGCACAGAGGGAAAATGAGGCCCTCTGTCAACACAATGATAGGCTCCAACAACAGGTAGCGATGCAGGAGAGACTGATAGAGTCTAGTAAGGCCTTGACTGAGGAACTGAAAGCACAAATGCAGGCTCTTGCATTGCAACAGGGAGCAGGGGCGGATAGAGATGAGGTCCGCTGGGAAAGAGAGACTCCTGACCATAACCTCAGGAGCCCTAACACCAGGGGCCTTCATCTCTCCCAGTCCCTGGACTCTACCACCCCCATGTCCCCTGGCGCACATGAGCACAGGGCCACAGGGATGGCAGATTACTATCCAGCTAAAAGTATGGGGCTCATAGGCCAGTACCACTCAGGAATGGAGGGGTGGGCATCCGGGTATGGGCACCCAAGTACAGTACAGTTCAGTGGGGAACCCCAGGAGAGTAGGCCCCTTAAGGGCATCCTGAAAACCTCTGCCCAGTTAGGTCAGTGGGGGGGGTACCCAGCAAATCCTGGCAGCAAGGAGGGATCTGAGGACTCCTCTGAGCACCACAGGAAACAGGAGACCAGGTCCCCACATTCTGCCAGCCATTCCCAGGCTCGCAGAATCCGGGAAAACCTGGAAGAACAGACAGGAACCTCTGGGAGCAGTGCCTCTGAGTCAGAGGATGAATGGACAAGGGTTACCCGAACCAAAAAGGCCAATAAGGCAAAAAGGGCCTTGCTTAAGGACCCCTTAAAGCAGATTAAGGCGATCAGGAGCGTCATCACGCCTTATCATAAGAACGCCAAGTATTCTGTTTGGGAACACTTGGAGCTCTATGAGCAAATGATGGAGACTTTTCATTTGAAGGACAGCCAAAGCTGTATTCAATATGTAAAGTGGACCTTCTCCCCGGAATACTCCAGTTTCTTTGCGGGGCTGGAGGACCAAAATCATTTAAGATGGTCCACCTATAAGGCGGCCATCTTGAAACATTTTTCCATTCATAGAAATCCTCAAAAGGCTCGCAAGGCAGCCTACAATTTGCAATGTGGGGAGGATCAGGCCCCACAAGAATTTGTGCAAGAACTGAAACGTGCTTTTGCGCAGACCACCAGAAGGGTGCGCACAGACAGTAGAGAATTCATCAATACATTTTTTCATGCCTTGCCCAAATACATAATGACCCAGCTCGTGAGGGATTTTCACGAGAAAAGATCTTTAGACTGGGTCATTAAACAGGCTACCCGGATCTATGAGGTGCAGAAACCGGTAGATAGCAAAAGTAATGCCCAGAAAAACCTCAAAGCCAACAGCACCCCTGCTGCTGCCAAGGTGGCAGAGGTAAAGGTCACCCCCGTTTTGGATTTGGAGATGGGGGGGCCTAAAAACCTACCTGCACCTAATAATGCTAGGCCCAGAAGGTCCTCGGGCCAGTCACAGACAGGGAGTCAGGGAGGCAGCCCCACAAATGGGGTCCCTCGCTCTCCTGATTATGTAAGCCCCCGTTACAAGGGAAACAGACCCATCCTGGGTTATGTGTGGACTCCTCCAGCCCAAGGGGGGAGATCCAGCCAAGAACCTAACCCAGGGAACTTTCCTCCTAACTTCCCACCGGAGGGCAGAAATTCTCCGAATCCTGGGCAGAACTTTTTCCCCAGGTATCCACCCAATTTCCAGCCCCAAAATCCTCCACCCTTCTTTCCCCAATTCCCTGAGCCCAGACAACCTAATCCGGGAGAGGGGAGGCCAAGGGTGGAGGGGTACCCAAATCTTCCCAACCCGGGGTATTACCAGAGGAGGGACAGCTACCCTTCCCGGGATCAGCCCAGGGGAGAAAACAGGGCCCCGTATCAGCCTGAGCGGGTTTCCCAGTTAGAGCGCCAGGTTCAAAACATGGCGCGGGATCTGGGTCACATACTGAGGGCTCAGCAGAACCCTCAGATCGGCATGCCGGCGCAGAAGGCACCCAACTCTGGACCTGGTGCCCCAGAACAATGACGGGGGCAGCACCCCGATAACTCACCGGTTCCCAGGGAGGAGGCACAAAGGGAAGGGGGGTGTAAAGCCTTGGAGGAGGCTTCCTTCCTCACTTGTAAACAGCCCCTGGAAAACCAGGAATCGGAAACAAAATCTCTTGCCCCTGAAAGTCTGCCTCCTAAGGAGCAGAGGGGGGGTAGGAGAAACAAAAGACCCAAACAGACTCAGTTTGAGGAGGAGGTACAGGTCTTCCAATTTGAGGGAGAGGGATCCTCAGAGGATCCTGGGAAAAGGATCTTCTCCTTCAGAGAGGGGGGAACTCCTCCCAAAGAAAAATGGGTCCTTAGGGATGCAAATCCAGACTGGGGAGATGTGGAGACTGAGCTACCGCCGCCCACCATCTCATCCCAGAACCAACAGCAAGAAAATCCCCGGGTTCAAACCCATACTGGGGACTGCCTCCAAAAAGGGGGGGGCGGCCCAGAACTGGAACCAGGGGAACCCACAATGGCTCTAATCTCCAGTTGCCAAATTTTTCTTTCAGATTCCCAAGACTCTCCACAGAATTCTGCCCAAATCTCTTCGCTAGCAATGTCCAAAACCAGAAAATTAGCCCACCAGTTGTCCAAAAATGTACATTACCTGTGCCCCCTTGAGGAGAAGGAGGGAAGATATTATGCCCCGGTACAAGTACAGGGGCAGGGTACAATCTCGGCACTGGTGGACACTGGATCTCAAGCTACCCTTCTGTCCAGAAGGGCCTTTGACGAACTGAATGCAGGAAGGGGAGAGAATTACCAAATTCCTCTCACCTCTCTTCCGGGACAACTACAGAACTTTGACGGGAAGGAAATTCCCATTGAGGGGACTGCAGACTTGGACATTAAAATTGGGCGACATAAGTTGAAACACCCGGTCATAGTTGTGACCCCGGAGGGCACCCCTTGTTTACTAGGGAATGACCTCCTGAGAAGGTTGTCACCCCTAATAGATTGTGTAAACAAGGTCCTCTGGACCCAGACTAGCCGACCAATAAAATTAAAACAGAGTGTCAACCATGTTAGTTTAAACGGCACATGCCACATGGTTGAACAAAAATCTGACCAAGTAGAATTTCACTTCCAGAATAGCCAAATTCCAGACGTGACAGTAATAGCAGTAGGACAACAGACTGGTGATGGGGGGTCCTCTCTGTTTCTGAAAATCAACCTTCCTTCCAGTTTAAGGTGGTATTCCACGCTGGAAGGAAACACTCTGAAATTCTTTACTAATCCACAATCAGAAACTCCCACTCCTATAGTCCAGAAAGATGTGAAATCAGCTCAGAGCCTGGCTGATATTCAGCAAATTGGAGAGCAGTTGTTCATCCCTGTCCAGTTAAATGATGGGAAGGACTCTGTTCTCGCTCGAGTGTGTGTGAACAACGGTAAGAGCTTCATCAGCGAAGCCATGTTCCGCCAACTCCCAAAAGATCCAGCCATTCCCACATTCAAACTGATAGACAAATGGGAAATGGACCTGGAAGCACCTAAGCAGGTGTATGCTCAAAATCTCCATTGGCAACAAGAGCATAGTCCATAATTGTTGGGTCGTGCGAGACGTCACTGCCGCCTTTTACTTAGGCAGTGACATTCTCAATCGCTTTGCCATTAGTTTGGACCTAATAAACTTCAAAGCTTGGTCCCGATTAGCGGATAATCCCATGGGCTTTGATGATCCAGAAAAAGCATTTAGGTCAGCTCAATTGCTACCTTATGCAGTTGAAATTCAGATCAAAGAGGAAGTCACCATCCCAGAAAGGACCCGACAATTCTCCCTGGAAGTGAAAGTTAAAAGAGGACAACATTTGAAAAACCCTGATGCTTACATACATCTAAACGCTTCTCTCCAACAGCAAGGGTTGGGGTAAACCCAACTTCATTAGTCAACACAGAACATGACACCATTCTAATAGAGGTGGATAACAGCAACTTAAAGAGTATTACTCTAGCCGCAGGCACCATTATTGGAATGGCGGTTGATGACCGACATTTTTCCATCGACTTAGTAAATTAACTGTTAGGACCAATCCCCAAGGACTGTTTTGACAGTGACAGTGAGGACAATACAACACCAGACAGGATTTTTACCCGGCATGGGGGGAACTTCCTGGTGTACACTTCCTGCCCCTATGGTAAGGAAGATGTGACTTGTGACTTCAGGAGGGATGAGGTGATTTTCCAGGTCCATGAGGGCTGCCTTTCCCACCTGAAGCCTCCAGTCCAAATCAGCACTCTGACCAGGGACTTCTCCACCCAGCTGGAGGAGGCCGCTGAAATAGCCAAACCAGAAGTCTTTCCAGGGTTCAGGCAGATGGTGGAAGAGAGAGTCAACCTAGCAGATGCCTGTGTGACTCTGGAACAAAAGCAAAAGTTGAAACAAGTTTTCTTGGATTTCCAAGATCTCTTTGCGGTAGACTCATATGACTGTGGTCGCACCGACATCCACACAACCACAATCCCCACGGACCCTGGCATGACTCCTGTGTTTGTGAAGCAATATCGCTTGCCTCTCGCATCAATGGAATCCCTTACTGAAATAATTAAGAACCTTGAGTCCAGGGGAATAATCCGTCCAGTCCACAGCACCTTCAATAACCCGGTGCTGGGAATATTGAAGCCAAACGGCCAGTGGAGACTCTGCGCCGACCTCAGGGAGCTCAACAAACGGGTCCATACTTCCCGATGGCCTCTGCCCTACATTGACCAAGGGCTGGCCCAGATCCAGGGGTCACAGGTATTCACTGCAATAGATCTGACCAATGGATACTGGACCGTGCCTGTCAGTAGGGAGGACCAATACAAACTGGCTTTTACCTTTGGGGGCCAGCAGTACACATGGACCCGGACTCCTTCCGGATACCTCAACTCCGGTAATGAGTTCAATATTTTCCTACATAAGGCCATGCCCGACCTGGGTGCGAGGGGTAACCTGGCTTATGTAGATGATGTCCTCATCAAAAGTTCATCTGTGGAGGAACACATAGCGGAGATCCGTTATGTTCTGACGCAGTTGAGGGCCGCCGGAGCAAAACTTTCCTTTCAAAAAGCACAGTGGTGTAGAACCCGTGTTAATTTCTTGGGGCATGAGATTACTCCTCAGGGTCTCTGTCCCCAGGAAAAGAAAGTGGAAGCACTTCAGAAACTGAAAGACCCCACAACTCTGCGAGAACTAAGGAGCCTCCTTGGACTGACTAATTACAGCAGAAAGTTCATTGAGGGCTACGCAGAGATCACCAGACCCCTGATTCATCTCCTGAAGGGGGGGGTCAAGTGGGAATGGGGTCCAGAACAAGCCGAGGCGGTAAAACAACTCAAAAGAAGCCTCTCACAAGCGCCTTGCCTAGCTTACCCTGTCAGAAACAAGGAGTTCTTCCTGGAGACAGGGTTCTCTAATACGTGCTTGACGGCAGTATTATACCAAAAGCATGACAAGGTCAATAAAGTAATCTCCTATGCGAGCAAAACTTTATCCTCTGTGGAGGAAAAATTCAACGATTGTGAGAAGGCACTCCTGGCAACGGTGTGGGCATTGAAGAATTACCGCCCGTTTATCCAGGGGGAACACATCATAGTGGAGACTCCACACCAGCCTCTGCAATATCTCCAAAGTGACAGAATCCGGGCCGGAAATGTGAGTAATTCCCGAATTACTTCCTGGATTCTGTCAATGCAAGGCTTTCCTGTGGATGTCCGATATGGCCAAAACAAGAAGAGTCCCCTCGCGCAAGGTCTGGCTGACTTGCATGATTGTGCCAGAGAAAACTGTCTCGTGGACGAAAGTCTAAAAATCAAGGACAACACGGAGGCATACCTTAATTCCCCACACAAAGTCTTTGAAGAGGACAAGTGTGAGGGAATGCCCACTGTCTATGTAGATGGATGCTCTTACCATGTTGACAACAACGGGGATAAAGAACTGGTGGCCGGCGTAGGGAATGCATGGGTGAAGGAGTTCCCAGAACCCTCTGCTGGGTACAAAATTGGTCCCCGAAGTAGTCAGGTGGCAGAATTGATGGCTGTGCATCAGGCCATCCTCACTGCTGTCCAGCATCAACTCCACGAACTGGTCATAATCACAGATTCGGATTATGTACGGAACGGGTTCGTGGAGCACCTGGTTAATTGGAAAACCAGAGGCATGTTATGTGCTAACAACAAACCCTTGAAACATGGGAAGTTGATCGAAAACATTGATGATCTGGTCACCTCGAATGAGATGACCATCTATTGGAAAAAGATCAAGGGTCATTCCAAAGTAAAGGGACCAGACAAAACTGGAAACGACTTAGCTGATCAGCTGGCCAAAACCGGGGCCATCCAAGGGGATCTAATTGAGATTGAGTCCCTGTTGGGGGAAATCCAGGTCACTGCTATCACTAGGTCCCAGACAAATGCTCACAACGACCTTTCAATTGCACAATGGAGCAAGGAGACCCCTGATGCTGATTTGATTACCGCTCAGAAGGGGGATCCAATAATTGGTAAATTTTACCAGCACCTTGAGGACCCTGAGAACTTTCCCCTGACGGATACCGATTATATTGGGAAAGAGGACCTAAGAGTGTTGATGAAATGTCCAAAAATGTTCCGAATCCAAGACGGTTTGCTGGTAAGGAAATCCAAAGCTGGCCACGATCAGTGGGTGGTTCCTACCTCATTCCGAAGCCTGATGTTAAGTCACGCCCATGATGCGGCCACCGCCGGTCATAGGGGGTTTCACACCACATTGGAAATCTTAAGAGAGGTTGCATACTGGCCACACATGGGGCAGGACCTCGACCAATACTTGAAGTGTTGTCTTGTGTGTGCACAATTTCAGCCAACATCCCTCACGCACCGTGCGCCTCTCCAAAAGAGGGGGATGACACTGCCATGGTCAGATTTACAAATCGACTTTGTAGGCCCTGTGATTCGCTCTGCTAGGGGGAATAAGTACATGTTGACTGTGACATGCTTGTTTACCAAGTGGGTGGAATGTCTCCCAGCCCCAAACTGCAAGGCAGAAACGGCAGCTGCCTTGATGATTAACCACATCTTTTCCCGTTTCGGTCTACCTCAAAGGATTGAGTCAGACAGAGGTAGCCACTTCACCAGTGAAGTGATGACAAAGATGTGGGAGATACTGGGGGTCAAGAGAAAGCTGCATATTGCTTATAGACCAGCTTCTTCTGGGGCAGTAGAGAGATATAACCGAACCATTGTGAGCATCTTAAAAAAGTTTGTGGCAGATTCTGGGCCAAGTTGGGATATCCGATTACCTCTGGTCCTAATGGCCATCAGATCTACCCCTTCATCTGCAACCAAAATGTCACCATTTGAGTTGATGACTGGACGCAAGATGGTGCTTCCTCAGCATTTGCTCTACAGGACCCAAGAGCAGACACTGATAAATGCCTCCACTACTCATGAGTATGTGGAGAATTTAAGGAAACACCTTCAACATGCTTTTGCTTATGCTCAGCGGAATCTAGAAAGATCGGCTGATAGCATGAAGACCCATTATGACCTGAAAACTTCCAGGAAGGAATATCAGGTGGGAGACCGGGTCTATCTGTACAACTTCCAAAGGAACCAGGCCAAGCAGCGCAAATTTTTGCCTACATGGAAGGGACCATTCGAGATCATAGACAAAATCTCCCCTGTGGCCTACAAAATCCACATCCCCAAAGGTCCTTTGGCAGAGGGAGAAGACAAGTGGGTCCACATAAACCAGTTGAAATGTTGCCATCCCAGGCACACTCTGCAACAACTGGAGGAATCCTCTGGAATCCTAGCGGGTACTGTCTCAGACTAATTCAGTTCCAATCATAAAACATACCACATCTAGTCTCTAAAATATTGTGATTTGCATGAAACTGTCTCTTAGTTATACTGTTTTTTTTTCAAAATAAGAATGTAATGTTTCGTTATGATGAAATGCATATGCTGCCCCACTATCTCAACAGTGGTGGAAAAACGTCTATGAGTAGGTATTGCCGCTCTTCCTTTGTCGTCCTAGGAGAAAGAAAACCTGAAGACGGGCCAAGGAGGGCGATCCGGAGACCGGGAACGAAGATCCAATGGGCCCAGTGGACCGCCCAATATTCCCATCAGGACCGGTGAGGAGAACCGATCGATCAGTATCGGATGGAGGAAAAGATGCTGAACTGTGCCATCTATTGGAAGAAGATGAGGAAACATCCCAGGTCTTGCGAGTCCCATTCGTGAAATAGAATGGCCATCGCAAGAGGGGGGCTTGTGGGATGTATTTACCCATGCATCCGAGCCGTACCTCAAAACTGTGCAGTACTGACATGGAAAACATCATGATGGCCAGAGCTTCCCAGAAAATGCACAGGGAAATGCATGAAGAATAGGCTGCCACCCATTTTTGCCGATGTTATGGGCACAGAAGGACACTGCCTAAAACCACCATTGGACTACCCACACAGTAGTCTGAAACCCTTGGGAATGGCAATGCTGATTGCCAAAAGCAAACCCATAACTGTTGGGAATTCATTTCTTAAATCCCAAAAATGGGTGCAGTACCAGTACTCACCACTATCCAAAAGCCGGCGTTTTAAAACCACCCTGTGTTTCTCTGAAGGCAGGCTCAAACTGTCTATTTTAAACATTGCAACACATCTAAAAACTCACTGGACACCAGCAGACATTTGGTAGAATGGAGTGTTGTGTGCCTACAAAATCTGGGAAATGAAGAGCCCAAAACAATGCTTATAACAAAACTGCTATGGAGTCAGCAGTTTAAGTTGCACTGGATTTAAAGACACTAAAATCGAAATGTTTAGATTAAATGAGTGACCTATGTTTGGTGTCACATGCCTTTGTAACTGTTGAAATGCCATAGTTTTGCACTTAGAATCAGCCTTCTAGCTGCATATGTGAAAATGTTTAGTTTTATTTGAATGCAGAAACTGGGGAACAAAAAGTGACATTTTATCTGAAACCCGGCTTAAGGAACTGAATTCTGCCTGGCAACTACCCCCATCAGGAGTGAAACCTGAGTCACAGCTGTTTTCCCAGGCCTAGCTGCCCTTTTGCTGCTCACACTAAGGATATGCCATCTATCTGATAATTGAATTACCTGTGCTCTACAGGAGCTCTGAACAAAGCCTGTCTTGACTCATGCAAAGGTTTTATTACAGCGGTCGTAAAATGTAGCTTCCTCTTGGCAGAAGCTGGGAGGGGCACTGCCTGTGAGAGCAAGCTGGCTTGGCAGAACTGGATAAACCAGTATTTCCACCATGTGACCTGGGAAACCACACCCCTTTGTAGCCAGAATATTGTTTAGAAAAAGATGAATAACTCATGGTGCGGACATGTGAAAATTTTATAAATGATACCATAATTCTTGTGATTTTTCTGCCCACAGTTTAAGAGGTTTTTAGAACCGGTGGTATGTTCAGGGGGGTGTTAGCGGAAAAGTGGATATTACTCTAAATGTATGCATGTTAAAAATCTGAAACTTCATCAGTTAATGTCCATACTCCCTGCGCACATGTGTGTAAATTTGGGTCAATGTCCGGAATTGCAAAATCAGTTAAAAAGTGAAATATGTGCCATTTCTGAATGCAAGCTCCCAGGAAGAGCAGAGTTTGAACAGGGTATACCTCCTGTAATGCATGATGGGTGCATATGATTTTAAAACAATATGTACCTCTGCAAATATGTATTTGTTTCAAATCTAGATTTGTGTGTAAGTTGACAGGAGGAGTGGACTCTCTGCAAGCCATAAAATGACATCACGCTGACACACACTTCCTTCCCCAATCAAATGAGAAATGGAAGTTTGACCAATTAGAAGCTGAGAGAGAGGTAGGGTCAGTGATGCTAGAACACACCCACATTCTAAACACATAAAAGCAGACAGACAGGACAGATAGGGACTTTCAAATCCATTTGCAGCTGGAAGCTCTGCCGGGAAAATCCATACTTTACCTCCATCAATCTCCAGAGAAAGCTGTGCAGAAAGATCCAGACTTTAAATCCCTCAATCTTCAGAATCCAGAGAGAGAGCAGACCCAGATCACTGTGAAGTGCAGAGACCAGAGTCCCGTCTAAAACCTGACCAGATCCATGGCGAGGCCCATTTCACTCAAGAATATAGTGTGAGTACCTAGAAAACTGTGCAGAACCAATCTCCTAGTTAAAATAATATAATTCAATCTAGTTTAATCTAAGTAGAACTGTCTCCTAACTGTCACCTGTCATTTGTAAAGCTGTCACTTGTCATTTTCTAGTTGCAAGCTGCACTTGTCTTTTTGAACTTTAAAATTTCAAATCTGAAAAACGACCGTTATTTAATCACTCATATCTCCGCAACCGTTTGTGCTAGAGACTTGCAGTAACTTTCATCTAAAAGCTTAGAATCTTAGCTTTCAATCGCACCAAGAACCACATTCCTACCCCTTATAGTTTTACCGCAATCGCGGAACACGCATCCGCGAATTTTACCGCGATTTGCAAATTTCTCCACATGTAAAATCAGCAGCTGCTTGCCTTCCATTTGCCAGAAAATCGTTTGCCTCATAAAAACTATCCCTGAATCATTGCAAGAGTGAGCCTGAGCTAATATTAACTAGATATCACTCACCCTGAACCTCTGAAAGGGAATTAAAAGCATTTTAGCATACTTTTCACTGAATTGCCAGCACATATCAAAGCATTTTGCCTGTGTTTTAAACTTCTGTTGTCTAAGCTTGCTGCGGTGAACTGAATCACATTTGATTGCATTTCTGAGAACTGTGTGTTTTCCTCCCATTTCCTTGCATTGCATAAAGAGGGGGGGGGTGAATTGTCCAAGAAAGTGATTACATTGTCTTTTGCTGAAATCCCATCAAGTTATTTTCTGTACTGCATTTCATTCCACATTGCATCCATTGGAAACCATAAAAGTATTGTTGCTATCTTATCCATTTCATGTCAACTCCTTAGTGATTATCAAGAAGTGTGCTAGTGCCAGATTCTCCGTTGTTAATCTTTATCATATCAGATTAAGTGGGATATTCAATTATTAATTTATTATAAAGTGTGATAGATATATATTGCTTTACTTCTCAAATAAACCTTTTAATTTGCAAAACAGAACTACTTCTTGGCTCAGCGGGGTCAGGGGGATTCTGAGAGAGGGGTGTTATATAGGGGTAGTCATCCAGAACACATGAACTGGACATAAAGATATATCAATAAGGGTTTTCATTCAGTATTCTAGACTAGGCCTTGACTTGGCTGTAGTGCTGAATTGAATCCTCTTACAAATGTCCCTATTCATAAAAAAGACGATCGGTGCCTTCCTGAAAATTATAGACCCATTGCCCTGTTGGATGCCCCTGGAAAACTTTATAGTCGCATTATATTACAAGAATTAAACTTGTGGACCATCAGAGACTGTAAGAAAGACCCTTTTCAATCAGGCTTCGCTGCGGGGCTGGGGACCTCTGTAAACTTAATTACCTTAAACATGCTAAAGTCCAAATACCTTGACATCAGTCAACCACTCTACTTGGCTTTTGTAGACTTTCGCATAGCGTTTGATTCGATTGATCAGGCTTTATTATTTCACAAATTACAAAAATACTGTTGTCTTTCTTTGCTTCTAACTGTGATCAAAAAACTTCACACAAATAGTAGTATTCAGGTCAGACTCTCACTTGACGGCTTATTATCAGCTGATATTAAGACTTTAAGAGGCTTAAAACAAGGGTGTATACTGGCTTTGACCCTGTTTAATCTTTTCTTGTTAGATATAGGTGTATCTTTTGAAGATGCCGTGTCAGATGCTCCGAAACTAGGCTCACAAAAGATCATATGGCTATTGTATGCCGACAACCTTGTGTTACTTTCCCAGACACCGAAATGTCTCCAAGAATTGATGAACAAATTAGCTGATTATGTCACTAACAATAATCTAACCATCAATGTGGATAAATCTCAAATAGTGATGTGTCAAAGAAAGAAGAACTCTAAAATGTTAAACTATCAGTGGTTCCTGCAGACTACTCCATTAAAGGTGGTGACACACTATAAATATTTGGGTCTACCATTTATGGGGTCGGCGAAAAATCAGATTTTGGATGATACTTTAAAAGCCAAAATAATGACACTGAGGTCATTACGACCCTGGCGTTAAGGGTTTAACGGCGCCGTAAAAGGTGTTGGCTCCGTTAAACCCTAAACGCCTGATTACGAGGTCCCTTTGCAGCTCCCAACCTTAACGGCTGGTCTGGACCAGCCGTTAAAGTAGGGACCCGCAAACGGACTTCCGAGGTAACTATGGTACCTCAATTTGCGGTACCGTAATTAATGCCTTCCCCAGTCCCATTGAGCCCCATGGGGCAAAAATGGGAATGGGGAAGGGCCAATGGTAAATGGGGAATTACCGCCCCGCCAACCTTGGAATGGGGCGGTATTTCCCCATTTACCATTGGCGGACTTGTTACAATACCAGCAGCAACCATGGTGCTAATAGCGCCATTGGTTACCGCCGGTGTTGTAATGAGGGCCACTGATATCTCAAGCTAAGATCATATTGCATGAGTATGGTAAATTTACTTCAGCACATATTGTAACCTTTTTTACGCAGAAAGTAGTCCATATTCTTTCTTATGGTGCGGATACCATACTGCCAAGACCAAGACAATTTTGGGACTGCATGGAAGGAAGATTTTGGAAGGCAGTGTTTTGTCTCCCTACTTGTACTCCTATGTGGTTTCTAAGATATGAACTGGGTTTGACTTCCATGTATGGGCAAGTGCTTTGGAAGATGTACAATTTATATCGTAAGTGTCTATTAGGAGTGAACTCAACAAATAATTTAGGAGTAGTAGCGGCTTATATTTGTTCGCTGAAAGATGAGTTTCCCTAAAAATGGGCTACAACTGTTCAGAATGCTCTTGTTGATGCCGGCATATCGATTGATTTACTGCTTACTAACCCTGAAAAAGCCAAAACACAACTTTATTGTTATGATTGAATTGTAACTCAACAGACTTGTGCAGGTTATGTAGATTTTGATCTGAATTGGTTTCCTCATAAGAGTTTCAGACAAATGGGATATTACCTTTTAAAATGTTCTTCTACTTCTGTGCGTTCTGAAATGTTGAGACTACGCCTGAATTTGTGTCCGACAAATCAAATTCTTGCCAGACGAGGTATAATCTCTAAAGATCAAGCATTCTGTCGATTTTGTAAAAATCAAAGGCAGCTAGAGACTTTATCTCATTTAATAGTTGAATGTCCCGCACTGACTGGTTTACGAGAACAGTACTTTCAAAATCTAATGCAATTTACGTGTGTGCGCTCGTCTTATGAAATTTGGACTTCTTTAATTACGAGCAACAGAACTGTTATACATATTGCACTAACTCAATTCATAAAAACAATTCTACCTCATGTCTAGTTCTCTAAGGGAATTTGAGCAATTTTAGTCCTGTTGGTGCTTTATAATAGTCTCTGTTTAACATAATAATATTTAACTGGTTTTATGAAACAAATGGTTTCCTTTTACTAAAATGTGTTTTCTTGTCTAAATTAATGTTTTAACTTATGTACTAGCATAGATCCATGCATTCATAGTGATTATGTTTTGATCGATGTTTTAGCACGATGCAGTGTAATGTGTATTAATTACCTGTTTCTTTATCATGTTGTATTTGTTTTTATTATGTTGTAACTAAAAGTGTCATTCTGAAAGGTTGACATTTTCAGCCAAATCAAATAAAAATAACATTTAAAAAAAGAAAAGGAGTTGCAAGCCAGAGACGTGGTTTCTGGGTTGCCAATGTCCATCCAACAGCAACAGGTTTGTGGTGCGAGGCTGGGGCTATTCCTGCATGCCATGGCATAAGGCTATCATTGTTCCCTGCTGCTTTTGTTCCTTCTTCCTTAGCAGGCGCACATTGATCCCTAAGAGGTGCAAATGGTGCTTCTGGTTGAACAATTCAGAGCAATTGGTCTGCATCCAGGAGTGCAGGCAACGCAGGCAGCCCTTCATATGGTGGGCTTTTCTGCAGGCACTCTAAAGTGATTTGTGATACGGCTCCACCTCCTGTCCCATCTTCCACACAATGGTGCCATCTGCCTCATAGCCAAGATCTTCTGCAGGTTCCGACCCCCACTCCTCTTCCATGGTGTCATCTGCTGGCTTCTTGTGCGCTCCTTGCATCTCTAACTCATAGCCAAGATCTTCTGCAGGTTCCGACCCCCACTCCTCTTCCATGGTGTCATCTGCTGGCTTCTTGTGCGCTCCTTGCACCTCTAACTCATAGCCAAGATCTTCTGCAGGTTCCGACCCCCACTCCTCTTCCATGGTGTCATCTGCTGGCTTCTTGTGCGCTCCTTCACCTCTAACTCATAGCCAAGATCTTCTGCAGGTTCCGACCCCCACTCCTCTTCCATGGTGTCATCTGCTGGCTTCTTGTGCGCTCCTTGCACCTCTAACTCATAGCCAAGATCTTCTGCAGGTTCCGACCCCCACTCCTCTTCCATGGTGTCATCTGCTGGCTTCTTGTGCGCTCCTTGCACCTCTAATTCATAGCCAAGATCTTCTGCAGGTTCCGACCCCCACTCCTCTTACATGGTGTCATCTGCTGGCTTCTTGTTTGCTCCTTGCACCTCTAACTCATAGCCAGGATCTTCTGCAGGTTCCGACCCCCACTCCTCTTCCATGGTGTCATCTGCTGGCTTCTTGTGCGCTCCTTGCACCTCTAACTTATAGCCAAGATCTTCTGCAGGTTCCGACCCCCACTCCTCTTACATGGTGTCATCTGCTGGCTTCTTGTTTGCTCCTTGCACCTCTAACTCACAGCCAGGATCTTCTGCAGGTTCCGACCCCCACTCCTCTTCCATGGTGTCATCTGCTGGCTTCTTGTGCGCTCCTTCACCTCTAACTCATAGCCAAGATCTTCTGCAGGTTCCGACTCCCACTCCTCTTCCATGGTGTCATCTGCTGGCTTCTTGTTTGCTCCTTGCACCTCTAACTCATAGCCAAGATCTTCTGCAGGTTCCGACCCCCACTCCTCTTCCATGGTGTCATCTGCTGGCTTCTTGTGCGCTCCTTGCACCTCTAACTCATAGCCAGGATCTTCTGCAGGTTCCGACCCCCACTCCTCTTCCATGGTGTCATCTGCTGGCTTCTTGTGCGCTCCTTGCACCTCTAACTCATAGCCAAGATATTCTGAGCCACTGACCTTTGTCTCATTAAGTGGTGTTGTTGAGTTGCAATGGCTCATTCAAAATGATGTCCAGCACTGGCAGAGGTGTTGGTGCAAATGTAAAGGTCCATTCAGCATGTTAATGTCATGGGACCTTACAAATAGGATGAATACAACAGCACAGTATCTTACCCTTAACATGCTAACAGAGAATAAATAAGATGCTTGCAAAGGGGAGGGCTGCAATAGATAGGACTCAAAAGACAGTACTGCAGCCCCAGGCAGTCTCAAACCCATTCAATACAATAAAGAATGAATGAGACCCTTATATTTGGAAGTGCTGCAATGAGCAGTAATGTATAGAACACAACGTAGTACTGTAGCCCCATGCAGTTTCAAACCCCCTCCATGCCAATAGAGAATGAATAACACACCTCTATTTGGAAGGGCTGCAATGGGCAGTAATGTATAGAACACAACATAGTACTGTAGCCCCATGCAGTTTCAAACCTGCTCTATGCCAATAGAGAATGAATGAGACACCTGTATTTGGAAGGGCTGCAGTGGGCAGTAGTGTATAGACCACAACATAGTACTGTAGCCCCATGCAGTTTCAAACCCCCATCCATGCCAATAGAGAATGAATAACACACTCTATTTGGAAGGGCTGCAATGGGCAGTAATGTATAGAACACAACATAGTACTGTAGCCCCATGCAGTTTCAAACCTGCTCTATGCCAATAGAGAATGAATGAGACACCTGTATTTGGAAGGGCTGCAGTGGGCAGTAGTGTATAGACCACAACATAGTACTGTAGCCCCATGCAGTTTCAAACCCCCATCCATGCCAATAGAGAATGAATAACACACTCTATTTGGAAGGGCTGCAATGGGCAGTAATGTATAGAACACAACATAGTACTGTAGCCCCATGCAGTTTCAAACCCCTGCTATGCCAATAGAGAATGAATGAGACACCTGTATTTGGAAGGGCTGCAGTGGGCAGTAGTGTATAGACCACAACATAGTACTGTAGCCCCATGCAGTTTCAAACCCATTCTATGCCAATAGAGAATGAATGAGACAGCTGTAGTGGAAAGCAGTGGAAACGAATGTACACAGTTGTGTACCCGCAAACAGTGTCAAACCCTTCCCATGCAATGAAAGGAGAAAAGTAATAGCACGCAATTACAAAGTGCTGGAAAAGAGATTGTTCTTCATCTAAGCTGCTCAGAGCTTCTTGGCCTTTGAGGTCTCTCTCTTCCATTTCATGGCAGGGTTCTGACATCCCGATGTGGAGTGATCAACGAAGGTGATCTTTTTACGTGGAACCTGCTGATCTCCATCAAGCGTTCGGTGACATCGGATCAGCTCTTGGCAAGCACTGCGTTCAGAAGTACGCCAGCCGTACAGGTGCTCCTGGCAATCTCTCCCTTGGTGTTATGCACTGCACGGCCATTTTCCCATCAGAAGAAATTCTATCAGGCAAGTGCCTTTCTTTTTCTGTTTGAATTGCTGATGTGCTACAGCAGGGGTTCATCTTGAGGGCATCAATTCACAATCCCGTAGAAAGGTCAGTGCCACCGGGCTCCTCTGATGGTCCACGATGAGCCAAACACTGTAGGCCTTGGCACTCAGCACTCTGTCAGGTGTGAACGAGTGGGCAGGTGAGGGCAGTGAGGGAAGGACAGGTCCAGAACAAAAGCCCTATTAAAGAAGGTAGTGCAGTGGGAGCGGGAGGCTCATTGTGAACGTCAGATTGTTTTGGTGAATGGTATGGGATGCATTCCCAATCAGCTAGCAAGCAAAAAATGTGTGTATGCCAGAAAAAGGATGTATAACAATATGCAGTGTGAAAAGAGCAGGGAATAAATCAATATGACTGGTAATGAACAAGTAACAATAAATGCACAAAGCGTTCGCCAGGGTCCCCATGCTGATTTCATGAACCCAAAACACATATAGAAACCCATCCAATTAAAATGAGGAGAAAAAATAAAACAATAAATAAATAATCAATAAATACTTAGGCTGTAAATGTACATTGGATTATGCACCAGATTTTCCTTTCTAGAGCAGATGGCCACTCATTGACCAATTAAGGTTTCAGTGCCTCCCAGCCTCTGCTTGGTTACTATAAAGAAAGGGCTCTTAGTGACAGGGATGTCTATTGGGTCATCCAGGGTGATGGTACATTCAGAATATGTGCCTATTTTGGTTTGTCCCAATGCTAAAAGCTTGTTGTAGTTGGTGTATGTCTCATGATCTTATACCACTTTCGTTGCACCAGATTCTTTTGTTTAGAGCAAATGGATGATGGAGTCATTGTATTTATCACCTCCTTCTGACTGGTTGTTTCAGCATTCCCTCACTAAAGGTTGCCTCCCTGGGAGCTTCCTACTGGGATTGGGTCATATCGGGATGCCTCATTTGTGCACTATATGGCATCAGGCCTATACATTGTTACTAGCTGTGCTCAGTGTATCATACATTTCCAAAGGTTTATTGTGTTTCATTTCATGCAGGAAACCCCACCCCCCTAACTCCCATATGTTGGAGGCCTGAAATTGTACAGTGTTTGACACCAGCATTTCTGCCAATACTGCAACGTGTGTTTGTTAAAAGATACCTATTGAGACAACCCTACCAAATGTATCCCCGAAGGGAGGATCATTTGAGGGAGGAACTCCCTGAAGAAATATGAGTAGCAGAAAAAAGAAGCCAGTGACGTCACAAAAGAGTATGAACAACGTCCCAAGATACTGACTGAAAAAGATATCTAGATCCTGAAGAGACTAACGACGAAGTAAAGAATCAAGTGAACTTTTAAATTGTGAAAACTGAGATTGTATGTGCTCAAAGTGCTGCAGAAAATCAACTGTTCAATAATTTTACAGATGCTGAAACGCAAGTAGATTAAGTCCTCATAGAAGCTGGCTATACGTAGTGAATAGAATGCAGGCGAAGCCGCCATTGTATAGAAGCTGGACATCGGTATCATGAGCCATGGACCCATGAAGAGGGAAGGGAAAACTATGTTGCAGCATGAATGAGCAGAATCGTGGAGCTACAAGACGAGGCTAGCTGGACTGGAGTAAAGACTGAAGCAGCCAAGGTCAGCTATCCATTCTGGAAAGTAGCAATCGTATGAAAAATGAATCATCCTTTGTTAAGGTGCAAAGAAAGAACACCAAGAGTGCTAAGTTAAATTCATTTAGAGCAGTGAGATCCCCAACATGTAGCTCGGTAACAACATGTTGCTCACAGAACCCTAAATTGTTGCTCGCCAGTTGCTCTGGGACATGGTGTAGAGACCTAGAAGGAGGTGCTGAAGGGATGAGAGTTCAGTAGTAGTATAGCCAGGACAGAGTCCTGGACTGTGCGAGAATGTTGGCCAATGAGCCTGCAGTGGTTCCAGCTGGCTTATTTTTAAATGGATATGACTGTCCTGACCAACATGTGCTCCACAAAATAAAAATAAAGAATCAGTGTTTCACAAATAAATTCTAAGAAGAATGACTAATCACTAGTACATTAATTAATTTCACTTGCCATTTATTGCAAAACAAAATCCAGTAAAAGTTAAACCCAACATGTGTTTCAACCTATAGCCAGGTCTTCTTCAAGGCCAGTAATACTGTCCAGAGTTGAAAATGAAATTTGCAGAATAACATCAAATGGGCCGTGGTTCCTATGTTGGTGAACCAATGTATGCGCTCTTTCAAAAAACCTCTATACCTGATAAGATACTCTGCCCCACAAAATATTGCAAGAAAGTCTCAATAACGTCTGTGGTGTATGTTTCATTACCATCAAAATAACATGCACTCATTCATACTGAGTTGTTTGGACTCAATCTTCCCCCAATGGGTTATGAATGGTGTGCCATGTGTTTTGCCTATTTTTATAACTGCAAGATTTCAGTTTGTTACCATCATGAAAATTATTTTCGGATAAATGTCCATACTTATTATGGCAATATCATTGTTAAAACCCTGTCATCTTCATGTACTTTGCCCAGCTGACACATTTATTAATTAGCAAAATAATTGAACCATGTTTGTGTCCTGGAGAAAATTGTCATAATCTGTTCCTTTGTACACTTTAGAACATAATGGACACATAACACAGTTCAAAATTGAGGGGAGCTGGGAGCTATTTAGCTCCTGCTTCTAGCATAGGAGAGTGGGTTAGCTTGAAACCAAAAGCAACCAGGAGCTACATTTGGCTCCTAGGCCCAACTGGTGCCTTCCAAACATGGAAATGTGACATTAACTTTGAGAACTTAAGAATGTTAATAAAGAAGAATTAAAGCGTATCTAATACACATTTAAACACAATAGTTCATACAAAATGGACCAAAGTTAAAGGAGCATATCTGGTAGTTCCTGGTTCACCTGCGGTAGCTCCTGCCTACTGGGTGACGCTCGACACCCAGGAGCTGGTTTTAGCTCTTGCTCATTGAATCTCAATTTTGAACCTTGAAATATGTGGCATGCATACCCAACTTTCCTTTATTAAATAATGTACATGCACTGCTTTTTGTACAAGAGAGGTTTGTTTTTGATGCCACCATGCGTTATATTTATCTGAGATATTAATTTAAGGGTAACCTATATTTATTATTTCATAGCGTCGTAGTGGAAAAATGGTTGTTTGATACTCTGCCTATCTGCCGCATTAATAATGGACAGATAAGGTAAATTCAAGCCCAATATTTCATAATTAATTTGCCCTATAATCAGATCCAATTAAGTTACTTTCAATAAGTTTAAATTAACATGCCGATTAATCCAAATACTTAACACCACCATATCTCTCTGTGAAGTGGTCATCAAATTCTCAAAGTTTTGACCAATGTTTGTAAATTCTTTTTGGGCAGAGAAAAAAGGCTCCAAATCCTTCAGAAAAGTATGATTTGTATTCCCAACCACTTTTTCACCAATTTAACAGGACACTAAAGTTCCCAGAAAATCGCTGGGAAAAATCATCCCAAAGTACACATGGAAATCAGTGCTCCATTTGTGATCAATTTTATGGTGCAAACATTTGCATTAAATGTCTTCAAAATATTTTGCTCAAGTACTTGAAACCCAGGTAATGTTTTTTTAGTCCTACTATATTTTTTAACAACTTGACTGGTCCTATGTGTCTAAAAATGTAATAATGACCGCTTAATTTCCTCAACATTTCCTGTAAACAACCACTTAATGTCAAATGAAGTTAAAGGCCTTGCAAATTTCCTTTGCTAGAATTGCAGGCATTCGAGATAACTATTAAGTACTGTAAATTAAAATGTTCTATAAACAGTTTTAAGTTGACTACATTTCTCATTTTGTTACAATCATTTGTCGGTCAACTGAGCGCCGATATGTTTGATCAGAAAATGGATGTTGCTCACCATTTTATTTGATATGCAAATGTTGCTCATTGCGCCCAATAGGTTGGGACCCCTGATCTACATTGTCATGGTAAAACCCAAGCAAAAAAGAAAGATAAAAATAAATTCAAGCAGTTTTTGGTGTAGGAAAATACCCATTACCATCAGAGTTATCCTTCTGGGATCTATCATCAGTTCTCAGACACCCCTATTTCATGGGTTTAAGTGCCCCTACAGTTCTTTCATGGCTCTTAGGTTTGTAGTCTCCACTCCTCTGCTTCTCATCCTAGACTCCCAGGAGACCACTTCATCTGGGTCTTGGCTACATGTTCACTTGCACACAAGGTCGGGAAGATTGTGAAAGGTAAGGCTGGTCAATATTCAGGTAAGCCCCAAAGCTTCGACCAGGACTAAGGCCACTTGAGCATCTCTGTAAACTGATTATGGTTAATTTCTCACCCTCCATGCTTCATAATCCCGGTTCTAGTCCCAAAACACACTGACCTTCTCTTTCATATTGACAAATTGTAACAGTCTCAGCCTAAAGGTTCCTCTCCTGAATCGCTTCCTTTACTGTTTCTCCCCTCTCTCGCTCTCGTCCCTCCTTCTCATCCACACATGATGTACTTGTACACCCACCCATCCTCCACTCACACCCCTTAGTCTTGGGTGTGCGTGCTCAACTCCTGACTATACTCTGAACACCTCTCTGGTAGACCTCCTCTCTTCCACCTCAATTCCTCCTCCAACCTCAGTCTCCTACTAGTTGTATTCCTCTTCGACTACCACATGAATATCTCTGCCAACCTGCTTCTGAATGTATGTCACTGCCTTTTCTTTGAGGTTTCCCTTGACCACCTCTCTATTGCTCTCACCTTCTGTCCTTTTTATCTTTCATTCAACCTCCTTCTTCATGATTCCCTTAATTTCTCCAACAACCTCCTTTATACTTATTTCTTCCTCATCTCCTTTAATGTCTCATCCACCACCTATCTTGTTTCCTCTGATCTTCTGTCTCACCACATCTTTGCTATCTTCCAAATTCCTCCTCCTTTCTCTCATCCGCCCACTGCTCCCCAATCACCTTCTTTCAGCTCTAACTCCCTCTCCTCCTGTCCCTGCTTCCAACAATCCTGAATGCTAGCAGCTTATGTAGGTAGCTATCCCCACCTCTGGAGCCTCCCCAGCTTAACCATATTTAGGTGAATATATTTATTAGTTGTGTAAATTGATTGGTGCATTTTAAACCGTGGGCACTTCTCTCCCCGTCTTTGCCACTCTACCAGCCAACTCCTCAGGGATGCAGTCCAAGCCTTCATGAAGGCCGCCAGCCATTTCAGAATGCCAATCTCTGAATGTCGGGGTGAGACTAAGGCTGCGGAGCTCCGTACTTCCAAATAACCCACAGTATTACCCAGCTGCCCTCACAAATCCACAAGAAAAAAGTTTTTTTTTGGGGAGTTACTCTTGCGAGTTGGGTGACATTAAGGACTGTTGTCCTTGCAGTGGGCCACATGCTTCTCAGATTCTAGTTCTTCTAACATCACTTGTCTCGGGAGGATAGCTCAGGGGCAGCGTGCTCGCCTTGGAAGCAAGACAGCACGGAGCAGCACAGGTCCGATCCCCGGTCCGTGCTTAGAAACCTCTGGGTATTAAGCGCGTTATAAATAACCCATCATATCATATCATACGTACTTTCTCTGCCAATGGCCCAAGTGTGATCTTGTCAGAAGTTGTGAACATCTTGCAATATGGGATGTCCCTTGTGTATAGTTGCACCCAGAGTTATGTGCATGTTGTCTCCTCTACTCACACTCGGAGATTCCTTACAAGGGGTAGGGGTACATTCTGCAATCAAGTGACAAGCCCCTGCCAATCAAATGTGGTATTGTGTGGTAGACCAGGGGATCCTCGTCACACTTCCCTGGGCCCAGCAGCACATACTGAGTGGCAGTACCTGGCCCCAATGTCTCATCCCCCCTATACCCATAGGATCTAGCAGGCGACTTCATCACACACACCAAGCAACACTCACATTGTAAATTGCTAAGCGAGTAGAAAGGGAGTTGCTGTGACTCCAACTCAACACAAACTTTAAAGGATAGAAATTACACACGGTGCCTCAAACTGTAGCCCACATTTCAGTAAAGAAGCAAGTTTTTTTTTTTATTTCTCTTATAATTAAATAGTGCAACTGCTTGTGGACAGGGAACAAAAAAACACTGCTGGATTTCAGGGGGCTCTGAACCTGCACACATTGATCTGTGTACGGTCTGATTCCAATTATCAAGCATCATTGCACATGTTGCTGCATATCCCCGGGCCAGCAAGCAGTGAAGCAGACTCCTGACGAAACCTTACCCTACATAGGCATTGATGCTTAGAAATATTGCGGTAATCTGTGGTAAACAAAAACAGTGTTGGTTGCCAAGACACTGAGAACATGGGCACTCTGATAGATGGAAGGATTACCTCCAGTTGTCAAGTAAGTGCACAGGACCCCTCGACAACCGAGCCGTGAGGTTAAGTGCTGCCCCAAGAATACACAAACTTCGACTCTGCATGCTCTATGTTCGTCTTTATTATTAACAAAACAACAAAATACAATTATAAAAATATAGGCAATGCAATGAGACACTGAAGAGGGAGAACTTCACACTTAAATCCAATAGCTGCTAACCTTTCGGAGGGGAGTGTACGCACCACGTCACAACAAATTCTAAAACCTAAATTCCAATCTAAGTGTATATAAGCCTCAATACACCCGAGCATGTCATCATACTTCAGCATGGGTTCAGCCATAACTTTAGACATTTAAAATAATGAACAGGCTGCTACCCATAGCATGCTGGCTAACCAAAGGTATATACATTGCTGTTCACTAAATAAATTGCTCTAAGACCTGTGATCATTCCACAGTTAATCACAAATATTTTGAAAACAAGGGCAAGCTTGTATTTTATCCCTCAAATAGCCCATTAAAAATATTTTCCTAACAACAAAACTAATCCTTAACAAAATGATTTTTATTATATATATATATATATATATATATATATATATATATATATATATATATATATATATATATATATATATATATATTACACGGCCACGGTAGTTATGGTTAAGTTGCTGTTTCCATAGGAAGAGCACTTTTTGGCCGGCTTATAACTCAGTTCCCCCTGGACGAATCCACACCAAACTTTGCAAAGTAAGTGTATGGGCCACTGTGAATTTTTTATGCAAATTTTAGTGATGTTTGGTTCAGGGGGGGACAGTTATAGGGGGGGTCCCAAAACATATTTTTTCCCATAGACTGAATGGGGGAAAAAGTTTGCACACATCTCACTGTTTGTAGGCTATTATTAGTTTCACCCATGTGCAACGCTATTATTTCTTTAAAATGTCATGTATGACCACATCGATCTGTGTATCAGTTTCCACGTTCTTTTTATCTTTTTTGCAATTGTTTGGTAATGGTTGGGAATTGATACGTATTTTCTGTTACGTTTTCCGAACAGCTACATTCTCCCGTACTGTGATTGCCATGGATTCCAAATGCCAAGTGATGGGCTCTTCGGATGCCAGATGCACGTACTCGTGACCAGCTGTCTAACCGTGACTGTATTGTGGGACGACCGGCCCGGCCCCATATGTCCATATGCTGGAGTGGCCATTAGGAGTAACATAACATCTTTTATGTTGATGTAGTCCAAAGTTCATGCCGACATCTTGGAAATCACTGTGCGACCGAAGCGGTTGCTTTATCGAAAGCGAATACTTTGTGTATGCGAAAAGATCAACGTGTGGCTCACGATTAACATTTTCAATGACAACCGAACAAACAAACATACTATTTGATTTCAAAGGGGAATAGTCCAATGGTCTCGGACAGTTTATTGTGAAATTAAAGTACTTTACAAATTCTGAAATTGTTAATGTTTTCCTTTAAAAAATAGTTTATTATTTCAAAATCTAACGTGCTACGTTGTACGTCACTGTGTGCTCATTTGCAGGTTCTGTGTCACGGCACGTAGGTGCTTATGGGCGCATTTGGCTACGCTGGAGCGGAACGTCATCCAGAAAGGTGTTGAATATCACTAGGGTTGGTTATGTGACGAGATGTGGGAGTGTTTTCGTATTACACAAGTGTCGTAATGTAGTTAAAAAACATCGTGGTATACGTTTATTGACTGAGGGGTAGGCTGCAGCCATGGGGACTGGGTAGAATGTCGGGGTCATGGTATAAGGTCATGATCCGCACAATGTGGCTACTGGTCATGACCAGAGGGAGAAAAGTTAGGATTACAGTGGCCATGTCCACATGGGACTGGCTTTGTGGTAAAGTTGATCAACATTACGATACATTTGAAAGGGAGGAAAAAAGTGCTGCTGGTAATATGTTAACAGCGTTTTCTTTTTGCTATTTGCAGGCTGCCATGGAAAGCGAAGAGGGGCCATGTATGGAACAACCACCTTCCCTTTCTATGGTGGCCATCTTGGTAAAGAAATCCTCTTTTTCAGTAGCACATGTTACTGCTTTGCAAATCTAGATTGTTAATGGCAAATGTTATCCCGTCTATGTACTTTACTGAGAAATATAAAGTAGATGGAGTCTATGCCATTTTAAAAAAAATATTTTCAAACTGTGAAAGGTGCTTCTTAAAGGAACATTTAATTTGTTTACAGATGTTTTTTTTTGGGAAGGACAGGTAAGAAGGAAAGTTGCGGACGGAAATGAGCAAAGAGGCACAAACAGTAATATTGCTGGGGTAGGTGGATGGGGGAAAATGTTGTGCGTGTGTTATTTGAAAGGTAGGGGCAGTGTTTCTCATGCTCCTTCATTACAGCAGTGGTGCTGTTTCTTAGGTAGGAGGGATGGCCTTAGCTCATGGTGTTTTCAGATAACTAGTACTTTTGCTAAAAGTATGTACTGTGTCCTAAATTGTTAATGGTTGCCTATGAATAAGTGTTCGAGCTGTGCAAGCGAAATGTTGAAGGTGGAAGTTCCTACATCAGTAAAAAATGTATTTCCAAACTGTCCACGAGGCATACATCTTATTGTTAAGTGTGTACGGATTCTCGGACACGTCACCGTGCTGTGCGCCAGCATATGGTCATGTGGCATTCTCCGCAAGGTGTGCAATGAAGTCAGATGTTACTTTACATCATGGTCACGTGCTACTACTACAAACCGATCAACTTTAGCAAAAACACTTTGTTAAAGGAATGTTATGATTAAGTTGTGCTACTAAAAAACTATGCAATTCAGTAAAAAAACGTTGTTAAAGGGACGTTATGGTTAAGTTGCGCTACTAAAATCCTATGAAATTCACTAACAAAATTTTGTTAACAGGACGTTATGGTTCCAAGTAAAACCGAAAAACCTTTGAAATTCGCCAGTTATAGTAAGCTAAGCAGCCGTAACTCCCGCCACCACCGTCCACTGCTAAGACTAACACCCAGGATATCAAAGATGACATCACAAATATCATTGATGACATCACTGATGACATCACATGTGCATTTACTTTTCATACAAGGGGTTGTGAATGTAATGTTGGCAAAAACGTATCAGGGATTATCGGGAGATGTGTAATAAACTAAATACTTCATCACGCAATGTAGTGCTCTAAAGAAAATTCCATTGCAGTGTTCTTTCTAGTACAGGAACCTATTCATACAGAAATGTAGGTATTAGCTGCAGCATACACTACAGAGGTGCTATATTTGTAATTTTCCAAAGTTATATAATAAAACGGTGAATGCTTCTGTATCAGACTTTTCCGGTCTGTGAACCTTGTACTAAGTAGCTAATAATGCATCACTTACTACATATTTCTACTAATACACACAAAACATCAATAGACTACAATGCATACAAATATGGGGCTTATATATGGGAAGTAAAGTAAGCAAACAAGAGGCAGTATCATTAGCAACTGTGTATAATCTACATGATTGTATTCACGCACAAAAATGATTGCTGTGTTTCAGGCCTGCTTCTTCCCCCATATATGTACATCATAAAATGCGATTAAATTCTAAGGAAAGTAGTGTAAGAACATGTGAGAATAGCAATATCTATAAATGTAATATCTTTTGAAAGTTAAGTTTCTGACTGTCAGTAAATAAACCCACCTGGCCTAGATATGGCAGTGAGCAAAAAAGAAGGGGCTAGACATGTGATGTCATCAGTGATGTCATAAATGATATTTGGGATGTCATCTTTGATGTCCTGGGTGTTAGTCATAGCAGTGGACAGTGGTGGCGGGAGTTATGGTTGCTTAGCTTACCATAACTGGCGAATTTCAAAGGTTTTCTGGTTTTACTTGGAACCATACCGTCCCGTTAACAAAGTTTTTTTAGTGAATTTCATAGGTTTTTAGTAGCGCAACTTAACCATAACGTCCCTTTAACAAAGTTTTTGTTACTGAATATATATTCAGTATATTCATATATATATATTCAATTAAAAAACTTTGTTAAGGGGACGTTATGGTTAAATTGCACTAATAAAAACCTATGAAATTCAGTGAAAAAACTTTGTTAAAGGGAAGTTATGGTTACAAGTAAAACCGAAAAACCCCTGAAATTCAACCCCTCAAATTTTCCCATGTTGGATAGTAAAACGGTGAATGCTTCTGTATCACACTTTTGCATACTGTGAAACATATACTAAGTAGGTAATAATACATCACTTACTACAAGTAAACAAGAGGAATGTATCATGAGCCACTGTATATAACCAACATGATTATCTTTACGCATAGAAATGATTGCTGTGTTTCAGGATTGCTTCTTCCCCTATGTTTGTGCATCATAAGATGCGAATGAATTCTAAGGAAAGTACTGTAAGAACATATGAGAATTGCAACGTCTACAAATGTAATACCTTTTGAATGTTAAGTTTTTGACTGTCAGTGAATAATCTCACCTGGCCTAGATATGTCAGTGAACAAAAAAAGAAGGGGCTAGACATCTGATGTCATCAGTGATGTCATCAATCATATTTGTGATGTCATCTTTGATGTCATGGCTGTTATTCTTAGCAGTGCACTGTGGTGGCGCGAGTTATGGTTGCTCCATAGCTTACCATAACTGGCGAATTTCAGGGGTTTTTCGGTTTTACTTGTAACCATAACATCCCTTATACCCTCCAAAGTTAAGTAACACTGGTCAAAATGTCTCCAGTAGAGTCCCTTTATATCGAGATCTATTATCAGTTTGCCAAATTTAGTGTATATTCGTCAAATGGCACCTCATATATAGGCCTTTACATTATTTTGGGACCCCCCCCCTCTAATTTTGCCCCCTCTTGACAGTATTCACCAAACTTTGCAAACTCATTCGGGATCAGGTCAGGAATATAATTGCAAAATGACATGCAGTTGCATTAAGTGGTGCCAAAGTGATAAGTCATCCAAGAACTGCTTTTCACCAAACCAGTAATGCAGAGGTGCCCGCGAACTTTCACAGGACTGTTCACGAACATCCGCTGTTCGCGGACTTTCGCGGTGAAAAACACCCGTTTTTTTGCTTCTTGCAGCCATATTCCATCCCATCCTCATCACCCCTCACCTACCTAGAGATTATTTCATTAGTTTGACAAGTGCAATGTTGTGTTTTTTAATATGTTTTTACCGCGATTTCCGCAGACACACGGACGATGTCCGCGAATCCAAGATGGCGGGCGATTCCAAAAATCTGACGCACTTCACGCTTCACGCCAACCAATCAGCTAACACATGTGTGTCTGCGGACATGACGCAAGTCCATTAGCCAATCAGTGTCCTGTCCGCGGAGCGAACAGGGAAGTGTGTCCGCGGAGTGGACAAAGATATCACACATTTTTTTGCCTTACGTTTTGGTCGCTTAAAAGAAAACTCCAGGACGGATTTACACCAAATTAACAAAAGCACGCTTTCGGGACCAAGCTGCCACTCTTGCTGCAGATTTGGTGAAAATCTGTGCAGCGGTTTGGGCTGTAGGTGTGAGCAAAGTCTTTTCCCATTATGTCTATGGGAAAAAAGCCATTTTGGGACCCCCCTGGACCAAACCTCACCAAACTTTGCAAGAACATTCAGAGTGGGCCATATATTTCTTTTGCAAAGTTTGGGGAGGATTCATCCAGGGGGAGCAAATTTATAAGCCGCCCAAAAAGTGTTCTTCCTATGGGTTTAGCAACTTAACCATAATTACATGGCCGCTATTGGGTGTGCGTTTTGGCACGTAAGGCCTCTGGGATGGGTCCACGTGGCCGTGTGCGGGCAAGAACCAAAACAACGGCTATATAAATATATATTTACGAATTCATTTATATATCTGCATCGGTGGTCTCCCAAAGTAACACACATTTCACTTATTGCCTCCGCATTCGTTTCACAACTATTTTTCTACCTTTTTTCGCCTTTGTATGTTGTAAGTCATTTTCAAATACAAGCAAAGGTTGCCTTATTTTGTAATTCCTACAAAAAACATCGAACTGTCTTCCTATTGTGTAGCAGGAACTTCTTTGGATCCTCATGCTGATATTTCAATGTTTGATCTTCACACCAATCTGTACACCCACATGTTTTGACCAATGATTTGACCAACGAGCACTTTTTGCTCAGTCTTCCACAGGGTATTTTAGTTTGTAATTCTGTAGTTGCCATCTGTTTGTTAAGTGTAAAATCACTCATTTCCAGACATTTTCCTAAAACATAGGTGACATTTGTATCAGATCCTTTGTTACTTTATCAGGCTGATATATACATGTTTTTAAAAAATATTGCATTTATAGTTTAACTTTCAATACACAGCCAAAATAATTACCTTCAGACGGTCCTTGTGTAGAGGCTGTTTAGGTGCCCTCAGAATAAACAGTGGTAACATCTGTAATATATCATTCTACTTGAGGTATTTAATTTTTTAATCCCTTAACTGCTGGGCTACTATGGGTGTCTATGCAAATAGGACGAGCATACCACTTGTAGCACTTAACAGGTTAAAGCTTTCTATCAATAATAGGTTTCTCACTCTGTTCCCTTGGAGAGAAGAGATTACCTGAACGTTTTGCAAGTTTGCGCACTCAAGTTTCTTTTTGGCCTGTGTTACTCAATCTTGCAGGGTGTAAGGGAAGAATTCCTGTTTGCAGAATTCTTTTACCAGCAAACTTTTTTTTCTGTTGCTTTTCCTAGGTCTGTTACCTTATTTCTGAGGCCAGACGGACTCTACTGAGGATTTTGTGAATTGTGTTACTTAACTTTGGAGGGAGTATTGGCAGTCCTGGCTCTTTTAACTTACTTCTGAGGCCAGAGGGACTCTATCGAGGATATTGTGACCCGTGTTGCTTAACTTTGGATGGTGTATGGGCAGTCCTGGCTCTTTACCTTGTTTTTTTTTAGGCCAGATGGACTCTACTGAGTACTTTTTGATCCGTGTAACTTAACTTCAGTCAGGCTCTTTTACCTTATTTCTGAAGCCAGAGGGACTCTACTGGGGACTTGTTGGCCTGTGTTACTTAACTTTAGAGGGCGTATGGGCAGTTCCGGCTCTTTTACCTTACTTCTGATGCCAGATGGACTCTACTAAGTACTTTATGACCTGTGTTACCTAACTTTGGAGGGTGTATGGGCAGTACTGGCTCGTTTACCTTATTTTTGAGGCCAGATGGACTCTACTGAGTACATTTTGATCTGTGTTACCTAACTTTGGAGGGTGTATGGGCAGTACGGCTCTTTTACCTTATTTCTGAAGCCAGAGGAACTCTACTCGGAACTTGTTGACCTGTGTTACTTAATTTTGGAGGGTGTATGGGCAGTTCCGGCTCCTTTACCTTATTTCTGAAGCCAGAGGGACTCTACTGGGGATTTATTGACCTGTGTTACCTAACTTTGGAGGGTGTATGGGCAGTACGGCTCTTTTACCTTATTTCTGAAGCCAGAGGAACTCTACTCGGAACTTGTTGACCTGTGTTACTTAATTTTGGAGGGTGTATGGGCAGTTCCGGCTCTTTTACCTTATTTCTGAGGCCAGATGGACTCTACTGAGTACTATTTCACCGGTGTTACCTAACTTTGGAGGGTGTATGGGCAGTTCTGGCTCTTTTACCTTATTTCGGAGGCCAGACAGACTCTACTGAGTACTTTTTTGACCCGTGTTACCTAACTTTAGAGGGTGTACAGGCAGTTCTGGCTCCTTTACCTTATTTCTGAAGCCAGAGGGACTCTACTGGGAACTTTTTGACCTGTGTACTTAACTTTGAAGGGTGTATTGGGCAGTTTTGGCCCTTTTACCTTATTTCTGAGGCCACAGGGACTCTACTGGGGAAATTTTGACCTGTGTTACTTAACTATGGAGGGTGTATGGGAAGTTCGGGCTCTTTTACCTTATTTCTGAGGCCAGAGGGACTTCTATTGAGGATTTTTTGACCTGTGCTACTTAACTTTGGAGGGTGTATGGGAAGTCCTGGCTCTTTTACCTTATTTTTGAAGCCAGAGGGACTCTACTGGGGACTTGTTGACCTGTGTTACTTAACTTTAGAGGGTGTATAGGCAGTTCTGGCTCTTTTACCTTATTTCTGAGGCCAGATGGACTCTACTGAGTACTTTTTGACCTGTGTTACCTAACTTTGGAGGGTATAAGGGCAGTTCCCGCTCCTTTACCTTATTTCTGAAGCCAGAGGGACTCTACTGGGGACTTTTTGACCTGTGTTATCTAACTTTGGAGGGTGTATGGGCAGTTCCGGCTCTTTTACCTTATTTCTGAAGACAGACGGACTCTACTGGGGACTTTTTGACCTGTGTTACTTAACTTTGGAGGGAGTATTGGCAGCCCTGGCTCTTTTGACTTATTTCTGAGGCCAGAGGGACTCTACTGAGGCCTTTTTGACCTGTGTTACTTAACTTTGGAGGGAGTATTGGCAGTCCTGACTCTTTTAACTTATTTCTGAGGCCAGAGGGACTCTATTGAGGATATTGTGACCCGTGTTGCTTAACTTTGGATGGTGTATGGGAAGCCCTGGCTCTTTACCTTGTTTTTGAGGCCAGATGGACTCTACTGAGTACTGTTTGACCCGTGTAACTTAACTTTGGAGGTTGTATGGGCAGTCAGGCTCTTTTACCTTATTTCTGAAGCCAGAGGGACTCTACTGGGGACTTTATTGACCCGTGTTACTTAACTATGGAGGGTGTATGGGCAGTACTGGCTCATTTACCTTATTTTTGAGGACAGATGGACTCTACTGAGTACATTTTGATCTGTGTTACCTAACTTTGGAGGGTGTATGGGCAGTACGGCTTTTTTACTTTATTTCTGAAGCCAGAGGGACTCTACTGGGAACTTGTTGCCCTGTGTTACTTAATTTTGGGGGGTTATGGGCAGTTCCGGTCCTTTACCTTATTTGTGAAGCTAGAGTGACTCTACTGGGGACTTCTTGGCCTGTGTTACTTAACTTTGGAGGGTGTTTGGGCAGTACTGGCTCTTTTACCTTATTTCTGAGGCCAGATGGACTCTACTGAGTACTATTTGACCTGTGTTACCTAACTTTGGAGGGTGTATGGGCAGTTCCAGCTCTTTTACCTTATTTCTGTAGCCAGAGGGACTCTACTGGGGACTTGTTGACCTGTCTTACTTAACTTTAGAGGGTGTTTGGGCAGTAGTGACTCTTTTACCTTATTTCTGAGGCCAGAAGGACTCTACTGAGTACTTTTTGACCTGTGTTACCTAACTTTGGAGGGTGTATAGGCATTTCCGACTCCTTTACCTTATTTCTGAAGCCAGAGGGACTCTACTGGGGACTTTTTGACCTGTGTTACCTAACTTTGGAGGGTGTATGGGCAGTTCCGGCTCTTTTACCTTCTTTCTGAAGCCAAAGGGGACTCTACTGGGTACATTTTGACTTGTGTTGCTTAACTTTGAAGGGTGTATTGGACAGTTCCGGCTCTTTTACCTTATTTCTGAGGCCAGAGGCACTCTACTGAGGACTATTTTACCTGTGTTACTTAACTTTGGAGGGTGTATTGGGTAGTTCCGGCTCTTTTACCTTATTTCTGAAGTCACAGGGACTCTACTGGGGATATTTTGACCTGTGTTACTTAACTATGGAGGGTGTATGGGCAGTCCTGGCTCTTTACCTTATTTCTGAAGCCTGAGGGACTCTACTAGGGACTTGTTGACCTGTGTTACTTAACTTTAGAGGGTGTATGCGCAGTTCCGGCTCTTTTACCTTACTTCTGAAGCCAGAGGGACTCTACTGAGTACTTTTTGACTTTTGTTACCTAACTTTGGAGGGTGTATGGGCAGTTCCGGATCCTTTACCTTATTTCTGAAGCCAGAGGGACTCTACTGGGGATTTTTTGACCTGTGTTACCTAGGTTTGGAGGGTGTATGGGCAGTTCCGGCTCTTTTACCTTATTTCTGAAGCCAGACGGACTCTACTCAGGACTTTTTCACCTGCGTAACTTAACTTTGGAGGGCGTATTGGGCAGTTCTGGCTCTTTTACCTTACTTTTGAAGCCAGAGGGACTCTACTGGGGACATTTTGACCTGTATTACTTAACTTTGGAGGGTGTATGGGCAGTTCTGGCTCTTTTACCTTATTTCTGAGGCCAGAGGGACTTCTATTGAGGATTTTATGACCTGTGCTACTTAGCTTTGGAGGGTGTATGAGAAGTCCTGGCTCTTTTACCTTATTTCTGAAGCCAGAGGGCATCTACTGGGGACATTTTGACCTGTGTACTTAACTTTGAAGGGTGTATTGGGCAGTTCCGGCTCTTTTACCTTATTTCTGAGGCCACAGGGACTCTACTGGGAACTTGTTGACCTGTGTTACTTAATTTTGGGGGTTTATGGGCAGTTCCGGTCCTTTACCTTATTTCTGAAGCTAGAGGGACTCTACTGGGGACTTCTTGGCCTGTGTTACTTAACTTTGGAGGGTGTTTGGGCAGTACTGGCTCTTTTACCTTATTTCTGAAGCCAGATGGACTCTACTGAGTACTATTTGACCTGTGTTACCTAACTTTGGAGGGTGTATGGGCAGTTCCAGCTCTTTTACCTTATTTCTGTAGCCAGAGGGACTCTACTGGGGACTTGTTGACCTGTCTTACTTAACTTTAGAGGGTGTTTGGGCAGTAGCGGCTCTTTTACCTTATTTCTGAGGCCAGACGGACTCTACAGAGTACTTTTTGACCTGTGTTACCTAACTTTGGAGGGTGTATAGGCAGTTCCGACTCCTTTACCTTATTTCTGAAGCCAGAGGGACTCTACTGGGGACTTTTTGACCTGTGTTACCTAACTTTGGAGGGTGTATGGGCAGTTCCGGCTCTTTTACCTTATTTCTGAAGCCAGAGGGACTCTACTGGGGACATTTTGACTTGTGTTACTTAACTTTGAAGGGTGTATTGGGCAGTTCCGGCTCTTTTACCTTATTTCTGAGGCCAGAGGCACTCTACTGAGGACTTTTTTACCTGTGTTACTTAACTTTGGAGGGTGTATTGGGTAGTTCCAGCTCGTTTACCTTATTTCTGAAGCCTGAGGGACTCTACTGGGGACTTGTTGACCTGTGTTACTTAACTTTAGAGGGTGTATGGGCAGTTCCGGCTTTTTTACCTTACTTCTGAAGCCAGAGGGACTCTACTGAGTACTTTTTGACCTGTGTTACCTAACTTTGGATGGTGTATGGGCAGTTCCGGCTCCTTTACCTTATTTCTGAAGCCAGAGGGACTGTACTGGGGATTATTTGACCTGTGTTACCTAAGTTTGGAGGGTGTATGGGCAGTTCCGGCTCTTTTACCTTATTTCTGAAGCCAGGCGGACTCTACTCAGGACTTTTTCACCTGTGTTACTTAACTTTGGAGGGCATATTGGGCAGTTCTGGCTCTTTTACTTTACTTATGAAGCCAGAGGGACTCTACTGGGGACATTTTGACCTGTGTTACTTAACTTTGGAGGGTGTATGGGCAGTTCTGGCTCTTTTACCTTATTTCTGAGGACAGAGGGACTTCTATTGAGGATTTTTTGACCTGTGCTACTTAGCTTTGGAGGGTGTATGAGAAGTCCTGGCTCTTTTACCTTATTTTTGAAGCCAGAGGGACTCTACTGGGACGTGTTGACGTGTGTTACTTAACTTTAGAGGGTGTATGGGCAGTTCCGGCTCTTTAACCTTATTTCTGAGGCCAGATGGACTCTACTGAGAACTTTTTGACCTGTGTTACCTAACTTTGGAGGGTGTATGGGCAGTTCCGGCTCTTTTACCTTATTTCTGAAGCCAGACAGACTCTAGTGGGGACTTTTTGACCTGTGTTACTTAACTTTGGAGAGCATATTGGGCAGTTTCAGCTCTTTTACCTTATTTCTGATGCCAGAGGGATTCTACTAGGAACATTTTGACCTGTGTTACTTAACTTTTGAGGGTGTATGGGCAGTTCTGGCTCTTTTACCTTATTTCTGAGGCCAGAGGGACTCTACTGAGGACTTTTTAACCTGTGTTACTTAACTTTGGAGGGTGTATTGGGTAATTCTGGCTCTTTTACCTTATTTCTGAATCCAGAGGGACTCTACTAGGGACATTTTGACCTGTGTTACTTAACTTTGGAGGGTGTATGGGCAGTTCTGGCTCTTTTACCTTATTTCTGACGCCAGAGGGACTCTACTGGGGACATTTTGACATGTGTTACTTAACTTTGGAGGGTGTATGGGCAGTTCCGGCTCTTTTACCTTATTTCTAAAGCCAGAGGGACTCTACTGTGGACTTTTTGACCTGTGCTACTTAACTTTGGAGGGTGTATAGGCAGTTCTGACTCTTTTACCTTATTTCTGAGGCCAGAGGGACTTCTATTGAGGACTTTTTGACCCGTGTTACTCAACCCTGCAGCGTGTAAGGGCAGAATATCTCTTTGCAGAACTCTTTTACTGGCAGACCTCTTTTTCTGTTACTTTTCCTGTCTCCTTATACTGACCCGCCCTGCCACTACAACCCTTTCGATGTGCTGCCCTATGGTCTGGCAATAGAGGGTGGTCTTTGCTTGGTGCACTAGTCCTGTGCAGTTGTAGGGTGTGTCATGGTATTGCTATAGGACTGCATGCAGTGCAGTCACCTAACATCTGGGCACGCTGACTTTCTTGTTCTAGTTCCAAATGCAACTTTGTTATATGCCTGAAACACAAATGCACATGTGGGTCCCTACGTATAAATAAAAGTAACGTGAATGGCACGGCCAGGGGTTTTGCCACTATCTTAAACTAAATGCATCCATCACTCTGCCTGCACTTTTTTCCAATAGGGGTACAGAACACTCATGAGTAACTGATTTTCGCTCTGCCCGGTTTGCAAATAACTAATATTTCTTACAATGATCACCTCATAGGTTGGCACAGTTGTTTTACATGAACTTTCCCACCAATATTTACAGTCACTGAAAGGTGTGCTTAGTAGCACATATTTTGTTGCTGTTATAAATCAGTAATGTTCTGCATTGTAAACTGTGCATTGACATATATTCGAGAATAGAACTGTCGAAGGAGAAACACACACATACACTTTGTACTAACAGAATTTGTCCATGGAGACGCATGCACAATTAAACCCCATTACTCTGCTCACCACTTTTGCAACTACTTAGCATGACTCATCTATATGTTTAGCACAACAAAATCATGCCCAGATCAAAATTGACTCTATAAAAGAATTAATTGAAACGCAGTCCAAACTATATTTTTATGTTTTTTAATTAATTACCATCCTAGGTGCTGGCACTGGCCAATCAGAAATCCGGAATGCGTTTTTTTTCCTCACTGGTACAAGCCTGCGTTCTGAGCAGCCCTAGTGTTGCTCTGCCAGCGTTCCAATCCCTATCTGTTCTTCTGCCACCTGCAGTACCAAAATCACCCACGACAACAGCAATGCAGTTTACTAAAGGCTGAGTTAAATGAAAAAGCACCTTTCCACTTGTGACACTGTGCAAGGCTCTCAGTGTGAGTATTTCTCCGTGTTGTATACGTTACCTGCATCAATACTGAAAACTTGCTCGCTCCGGTGCCACAGGAGGAAAGGGAAATGTGCTTTTTCTTTTTTTTTCATTTTAACCACACTTTAGTACCCTCTGCTGCTCTATCACATGTGCAAATGGCAATACTACCCTCCAGGGTGGGCCAACTCTCTCTGTAACTATGCTTCCTTGGCAGCATCGTTCGGGCACTTAATTTGCTCTGTGTGCCATTACCGTCAGGGTCTGCCCATCCTCTCTGGTAGTAGCACCTCAGTAAAAATCTATCCTGATATCAGACCTAAAACCAATCAAATTGACCAGCTCTGTCATTGCATTCACGATGAGGTAGGTTGTAAGGTTCTGTGGGATGTTGTTGATTTGGAAAAGGGAGGCGACCTGCCCAAGTGGTGGCCAAACGTTAAGCATGGCGTAAAGTCATACAGTACGCGGCATACGGTCAATGTTGGCACTAACCTCTGAGGTTCCTTATGAAGTCTTCCAGCATCATCTTCCTGTCGGGCTTGATGTTGGGACTGTACATGTCTGTATTGAGGAGGATGATGGCAAAGGCCAGGATGAAGATGGTGTCTGGGTTATGGAACTGCTGGACGACTTCCGGGTTGCACATGCAGTAGCGCTGGCTGCAAGGTGAAAGAGTACAAATATTAGTCTTTTGCCCAGGGCTGTTGCCTGAATCTGCTGAGGACAATACAGCAACTATTTTAAGACTGACCTTAATGATAAGCTGGTAGGATTTGATTTGTACTATACATCATCCTAACCATAGCCAATATGATAATGATCTTACATTTTCTGAAGACTGTAATCCATGCAACCATACATGTGATGCTTTTAGCAGTCTAGCACATGAAGCATCAATTAAGAAACAAGATACAATGTAGTCAAATTACAATTTGTTTAGTTTGATTATTTAGTATTCCGGAGCAATGTCCTGCAAGTGCCTAATACATGCACGAAACATTCCTTAGCAACAAAGATATGACATTTCGGGAAAAATTTACAAAAAATACAGAATACAATATGTTTGGGACAATACAAATCATTCAGAAGTATTAACTTATATAACATTTCCTTGCCTTAAATAGTACTAAAGTGATCAAACGGCATTCGCTGGTATCAACGCGTTTCAGTCTCGAACAACCGCATATCAGTCCTTCACAAGGACACGGTTTCATTAAATCAATCCCCTCCTATGTCAGGTGGTAGAATATGTGTGTGTATGGTTAGAGAAAGTAGTCCTTCCTATGCCCACTCGCATGGAACATAACATAACTAACCCATGGATCTGGATCATGGTACAACACATTTAGAAAAGGATTGCAAGGTCCCATAAAAGTCTCCAAGTTATTACACATGACTGACTCACATGACTGACTCAGTATCCAGTGCTGTTCTAGTCTCAGTGACTGGATGAGCAGTAGCGGCTCCAGTCCTAACGAGCGAGAATCCAATCTCAGTTCTCAAATATCTTTGTCTTGCACATTCTATGACATTATAGCAATAAGACTGAGATCATTTTAGTTTTGAGAAACTATTATTAAGTATGATAGTAATTGCAGTGGCATAATCTAATAAGCAGCAAACTACATTATCACATGTTTTGCATTCGTCAATGAGTCATCGTACGATATAACATGGTACAGCTTTCATACTAGATTCAAAACATACACATAAACTCATGTTACAGTTCGATGTGCATTGCTTTTATTTTCTCTCAACACTTACTAATATGAATTGTTTAATACCTTTATTCAGCATAAGCCATATCGGTAAAGACACACCAAAATATTTAGCCACCAATAAACAAACAACAAATAAAAGGAACACCTCAATAAAACAATCACAATTACCAGGTTAAAATCCACAGGGAGCAAGATAAAAAGTCATCATAAAAACCAATTCACATACTATAAAAATGCAGATTGCAACTCATCAATTACAAACGCCATATGCAAAAGGAGAAACATTTCCAGAGCATTACAGTGATCAGCCTAGGGCCTTGATCCTTCTTAACTAGGCGTTGTGGATATATTTTGCAACAAAATGAGCCACCGCTAGATCCATGGAGTTCTTACATAAATTAATAGTTTCAGTGACCAGAAAAACAGCGTGTAGTCTAAATAGGGGTTTCAAGTAGGTGGTTTTAAGATCTTTCAATTTATCACAGAACAATGCAAAAAGGCCCGATCGTTTCCTCCCCATTTGCACACAGCGGACACACAGTGTTAGGAGAACAAGCCCAGTTTTTGGTAGTGTCTCGCAAGGGCAGAAACCATAGGGGCAGCCTCATATACAATGCCCTTGCAAAGACTGGTTTAATGATGTTCAGATAATTTAAAAACTCATTAAAGACTCTTTAATGGCTAAGTAAGCCGGACCTGTAGCCAAGAAGTGTCAACATCCTAGCTCTTAGCTCTTTGTACCTACCAAAGGCTTTCTTCACTATGATTTTTGAATTACGGTCCATCTTTCAGGGGTTTAACCAGTAGGGAGACCCAACTGGGCAAGCCAGTTTTAACGTGAGCTAGCCAGGGAATCTTCTACCATCCCCTCAAAGATAGAACGTGCTCGAGTGTTAGGCGATATGGCTCTTAATCCCAACTTCCCCAGATCCTTACCCAATAAAAAACGGGTCTAATTCATATTTCCTCATCAATTGGGGAGGATTACACTCCATAGGGGAGGAACTAGATGGAGTGCTCTGAGGCAGCAGCAGGATGGCCTTTAGAAATGTATTTTCTGTTTTTCTGATAGAGGATACATTTGCATGCCCCAGACCTCAGCTCGTAAATGGCTGACACTGCTGCTTGCACCTGGTAGAGGCCCAAGGCCGGCCCTAAGGCCCCCTGTTGTGTCTGGCATAATAGGCTTTGACCGCCCCAATCATTTTCTCTAACACAATATTAGCCATGATTACTTGGTTTTCCCAGCGTCCGCACCTTGAAAACCGGATCCCCAAGTAATCATACCAATCCACCTGTTACAGGGTGGTACCATTTGCCTGCAGATTCAGAATTTTTGACCTGGCCACATACGATGAAAGAATCATAGCCTTGGTCTTTGAGGCATTAATTTAGAGACCCAATTTTACGAACTCAGATTCAAAAGTGGCAAGAGCACGCCACAGGCCCATCGGGGATGTGGACAGGACTGCGTCATCCGCAAAAAAGAGAACCGGGACGCACTCACTGCCCTTCTTCGGGGCATCCGCAATCTCCTGCTGGAGCCTCTGTATTATTGAATTAATAAATAGACAAAAAAAGATGGGTGCAAGAATATATCCTTGGTGCACCCCTCTGGCCACCCCGAAAAGATCTGTCACTTTGCCCCCCAATCCCACATCAAAACTGCCCTGTTGTTTTCATAATACAGGAGTTCGATCGGGCAAAGTAGTTCTTCATGGATATTTTTGCTTCTCAGGACCGCCCATAGAGTCTCTCTGGGCACACTGTTGAAGGCTGCCTTCAAGTCTACAAAGACCCCGTATAAATTGGTGTTGGTAATCCTAAAATGTTTTTGGATTATTAGATAGAATTTAAAGCATTGGTCGACAGTACTTTTTCCTGCTTGGAAGCCCCCCTGAAGGTGGCTTAGTTGTCTTGGTTCCTCGACCCATGCTACCAGGTGCTGCTGGATCACCTTTGCAAAGGTTTTACCTGCCGCATCCATCAGCAAAATGGTTCGGTAGTTGCTGGGATCTGCCTTGACCCCCTTCTTAAACATAGGGACTATCACTGCAGCTGTCCAAGTCTCGGGTACCCAGTCTTGGGAAATCATTGCATTGAATAACCTTGTGAGCATCAGGGCCCAGACAGTTATTTCACTCTTATGGAGGTCCACTGTCATAAAGCACAAAAGCAGTATGGAATAAATCCACCTGTATACTCTATATTGAAAAACAGAATATATGAGACTGACCAAAAGAGGATTTTTTGTAAGAAATGAGCATGCAGAAATGAGCAGGCAAAGAAAGCTGTTATTTACAAGGAGTAAACAAAATACACTGGACATGCTTTTAAGTAGTTCCTAACAAGTACATTCTGTGGCCAACAGAACTGTCAATACCACCCCCACTGTCCAAAGTAGTCAAATACCTTGGAATCCTAATGGACAACAAACAAACTCAAGTAAATGCGATAATTAAGAAATGCTTCTTCCATCTTCACACAATCAAAAAGATTCTGCCATTCCTCTCCTTCAGGCACAAAACACTGGCCATCACCTCCCTCATCATGTTCAGGATAGACTAGGCCAACAACGTATACCTTGGAATGCCAGACTACTTACTGAGGGAACTGCAACAAACACAGAATGCAGTTGCCACACTTCTCCTCAAACTCTCAACAAGAGACCATATCATACTACAGCTAATAATGCTACATTGGCTCACAGTCAAAAAATGAATCACCTTCAAAACAATGTGCATAACACACAGAGCAATCCAGGGCCAAGGAGCGGAATTCATACAAAAGAAAATGACCATCTAAAAGCCGACTAGAACACAGAAACAACATTCACTTAGAACCTCAACCATACACAAGGAAACAACTTGGTGGATCAACACTTTCTTGCATGTCTGTAAAATTTTGGAACTCTCTCTCCCAGAGAAATACGAACTATGAAGGACCATTTAAAATTCTGAAAACTTCTAAAAACCTGGCTCTTCAACTCCAAATGGGATGAAAACGACTGAACAACATCCACGCACGAAGAAAAGAACATACAACTGAAAAGGAGTGTGGAGTAGGCCGGATCGGAGTGGAGGGTGGGGAGAATAGAGGCGTCTAGCTGGGAAGGATGGTTTCAGATTTGGAGTATACCCGTTCTGATAAAGGGGTGGGAAATGTACTGACACTTAATAACCATACTAAAAATTCACCCTTCTGCATACACCTCTCAAATTCTGAACTAAATACAAACATACCTCTACAGCAGCACAAACCCCACGCACTTCACAGCACCACAACAATGAAAAACAACTCACATAATCTCGCCGAACACCACATTGCGGTCACCAACAGAAAAACACACCTATGCTCAGTGGCCGGTGTATCTGAACTGAAGCTGGCAACGGCACATCGCAGTTCTCTTTCTCTTTTTCCCGCTCAGTCCTACTAGCATATCTGCCACCCCACTTGCATTACAGATCTGGCAGAGAGCCAAGAGACCACACAAGTGGCAACAGTGCATGGTATAAGAACCTTTAACATAACATAACCTGAACATAATAACATTTTCCACATAGACTAAGAGGAGGTTTATTAAACAATGATGGACTTATGTAGGAACACGTGTTTAAGGTTAATTGGACACATCAGTATTGGCACAGAACAATGCACAGTCCCATGTTGCCTGAGAGAGGATTCTTTTCAGAGGTTACAGAGGGTATGCATATGCTTTCCCTTACTGCAGAGAGCAAGCCAAAAGGAAACACAAATCACATGAGTAACTATGAACCCAATTCAGCAGAACTATCCGCAGGACCCGCTTCGAGAGCAGAAACCGAAGACACGTAAAAAAAAAATGCCTTTCCTCCATTTTCCTCTGCTCAGCAGAACTTGACCCCACCATCTACCTGCTATATGATTGGTCACTGGAGGTCTTAACATCTCAGAATCGAATGCAGCATCTCCAGCCTTCTTGAAGGCTTAGAACAGTGTGTTTGCATATGAGGCAGCAGAAGCATCAGCAGGAACCCTCCCACCCCCACCAGCAGAGCCTCAAGCATTGAAATCTAAACATATTGTGCTCCTTCTCTTTTCTCCTTCCACAGCAGCCCCACACCCATTCCCCACCCCATCAGCTGATTGTTTTTTGGCGTTGATCTTTGCATCTCCCCTTCTTGCACAATCACCCAAGAGTGGCATAGCTTAGGCATCCCCCAGCAAAGTGCAAACAAAGACTTGTAGCATCTATTTTTAGTTTTAGCTAATAGGTGGTGCTAAAGCGCCACCTACGAGCAAAAACTATTTTATTGAAGTAGAGCTATGGGTATGTGGCATATTAGGAGGGACACAAAGCATGTAGGTTTGGTTTGTTTGACTATTTACCCACCCATTAACTTCCCATGGCCATGCTAATCCATATGGTCATTCCCACCCACTTCCGGCCTCTCTCTGCCCAAAACGCATCCTACTGGGATCTCAGAGTGCATGATCCTATTATTTCAATGCAGTCTTCTAAGAGTTAATGGCTTCAGTAGAGCTGTAAACAAGCTACTAGTGTAATAAACATTTCTTAAGCAGGCCTGTCTTAAGCCACTGGAATTATCAACAGTATGCATGTGTTTCACACAAGTTCTGTTAAAAATACAGGCATTGGCGAAGCCAAAGGTTTTGGTTTATGTATATGCATCTGCCAAGCACTGCTATTATATGCTGAGGTACTCACACCATTTTGCAACTTCTATCACTAATGGACAGTTAGTACCATTACGGCAGTGCCTGGCAAATATCTTTCCCAGGCCTACAAAAAAAGTACATACTGTTGGCATTGCAAATACTTGTTTAATGTTTTACATGTTTTGATAAGCAGGGGCTCTGGCAACATCTATTTTGGAATTTGCTCTGTGTTTTTGATAACCGGAGGTGCGGGCAGATCTTGTAGAGTGAGAAAGATTTCACAGTGTTTGGATATGCTATTTGGTTTGACTAGACAGTGAGGATTTAATCTAATCTGTGTTGGAATCCAGGTGGTGCTGTGCTAAATTATATCTGAAGGAATCCTTGAATTGGCTGGTTATGAACTTTTTTCCTAGATGTGAACCAGGTATGTGCTTTCTTAATAGTCCTAGGTAGTGTTGGTAGATTAATAGTCAAAAGCAGATTCTTACTGGTCCTACCGGGTGACAGGAAGACTGGTGATTCGGCCTACTTCTAGACGATGTTGGAGAAGAGTATCCAGGCCATGTCTATTGATGTGGAGAGGAACCTTGGATAATATTTTGAAGTGTAGATCATCACATGTAACAAGAAAATACATAGATTAGAGCAGATGGAGTTATCCTCTAGCCAGAAAATAAAGAGAGGAGATATTTAGAGGAGAGGAGATATATTCCACTGTAGCTGAGAAGTGTTCAGAGCACTTTTGAAGGACCAGGAAAGAGAGAAATAAAAAACAGTCACGGGCTTGATAGCAATTTCCCAGTAGCTGAACACAGATGTTGAGAATGTGGAATGAGCCGCCGGGAGACAGAGCTTACCCCTGGAGTTCAACACCACATAAGAAAGTTTAGGCATCAGGGGAAAGTCCCCAATTACAAATGAAAACTCACAAGAAACTGCAGTCTTGTGCTGCTGTCAATGGCATGGTAAGGTACGATCAGCAGTGTTATATAGTGAACCTCTGCCAATAATGTGGCCTTACTGGGTGAGGCTTCGTAAAAATAATTGTGTGGATGCTGTTGGTGAGATAGAAGGAAAGACAGGTTTAGAAAACTGTGATGTTGATGACTGCAGGTCAGAAACACCCTGGTGCGTGTATGGATTTGCTATGTTCAGAAAGGGGTTAGGTTAACCGTGTGGTCAGGGTTGAGAAAGCAGTGATGTATGCAGTATGAGTGTTGGACCAAAGGAACTATTTAGAGTCTGCGTTTAGTATGCTAGACCTTGTGGGTTGTCTGATGAGGAATAAGGATGGTCTAACGTCAAAAGATTTTAGTAGTGAAGAGTTAGTGAGTGAAGAGCAAAGTGGAAGGAGGGGTGTGGTCATGGCTCAAAGATTTACTCAGATTTTTTGTTAGTCCTTCCTTGATTTAAGAGATTATGGTTCACATTTCAGTGCCATAGGAGGGGGATGAGCATTCAGATTAGATACCCCTTGATTGGACGCTTGCAGTGGTTCATGTGACAGGATGTACAGTATACATACTTCTTGTTAAGATTTTGATTTGTTGGTTATACTGTATATTCTTGTTAAATGTTGATTTGTCAGTGTAGGGCCTATTCACCTTAGGAGTTTAGAAGGGAGAAGTGGGAAAATTCTAGTTTCATGGGTACGTGGGATTGTGAATCCTCTTTTCCCACCCTCCTACCCACACAAAGGTCAAAAGCAAGCAACCACATCTCCCACCGGTGCCAAGCTCACCTTAGCTCGGATTAACGTGCAATCACTGACTGCGCGTGCCCTAGACATCCATGACCTCCTAACAGTGAATGACCTCAATGGCCTAGTTATCACAGAATCTTGGCTGCACACAATCTCAGGCCCGCCCTGTTCCTTGCCCTCCCAATAAGCTACACTATCTATAGGCTCAATGCTAGAGGAGGCTGTGTGGCCTTCATCGCAAAAAAGTACCTAAATATTAGACCAGTAAATTCCTCTCTCAACAACTCTGACATCCTCTAACTTAAACTGACCACCTCCCCATCGAACACCATATCAGCCCATCTTGTATACCGTCCATCAGGTCCCATGCTCAAATTTGCAGTAGACCTCCTCTACATCTTAGGTGCCAACATTAAACCCTCCTCACAAGTACTTCTTCTAGGTGACCTCAACTTAGGATTTAATGATCCTGCTGAACCCCAGCAACCGCACTAGCCGACGCCCTAACCAATATGGGCTTAAACCAATGCATTCACAACCCAATGCACAACATCACAACCCGATGCACAACAAAGGGCACTCCCTAGATGGGTTAGCTGACCTCAACTGTCACATATAAGGTATTTTCTTTTGTTAGTCTTGTTTGTTGCTGTGTACCCAATTTAGTTAATTGAAGAGCCATGCCTTGATTTGTTTTCTGAACATCAGGGGTATTGGATCTATTACTCGACTGAAAGTTGCTCAAATTAATGTTGCTTGTTTTTTTCCCTCCAATTTTACCACCAATATGTAGATGGTGGCTTGCGGGCAGGCAATATTGGAGGGGGGTGTAGTGGAGGGTGGGGAGGGCTGTTTGGGGACTACTGAGGTTCTCCCCCCACATTCTGTGGTAAAGAGGTAGAGATAAAAACAAGCAAAGAAAGTGAACCTTTTATTAACACAATAGACATACATCCATGTGAAGTGGTTCTCTTCCATGTGGAGATGCTTAAGTGGAGAGTTCTAGAGGTTGGTAGCTAGTCAGGAGAATGAGGATCCTCCTTGTCTTTTCCTGTTGAAGTTAGGATCTAGCACTAGAGCAATGGCACTGATACTGGGCCCCAGGGCACTCAATGGTGTGTAATGCTGAAATGTCCTTGCAAAGGAAATAATGCCATTTCTATGGCAAGTGTGGTGGGTGATGCAGAGGGTTTTGAAACATACTCTTTTCTTTACAGGGAGCCAGTGGAGCCTGCTAAGAGCTGGGTGATGTGTCAACATGTGTTCATCCTTAGGAGGAGTGTGGCTGCTGCATTTTGGACTCTTTTTAATTTTCCATGTGGTATTTCAGAAGTCTGAGAGGGACGCTGTTTGTGTAGTCCAGACTTGCCAGCACAGGTGATATCACAGCAACGGTCCAGTGGGTAGAGGAGAGGTAAGGGGTGATGCGTCGTAGTGTGCAGAGTTGGAAAAAGAAAATTCTGACAATGGCTGTCACCTGTGGTTCAAGCATGAGGTTACTTTCTATTGTGGTTCCAAGGTTCATTAGCCTGGAGGATGGTACAGAGAAGGCCCATCTCATCGGGCCAAAAACTCTGGTTGCAATTGAAGAAGCTGCACTGCAAAGCATGAGTTCTGATTTTGTATTGCTGGGTTTTAGTCTATTTGCTGAAAAGAGGCTCCTGTGGGGAACCTCGGGTGCTCAACAGGTTGAAAGGTGTCACTGGGAGTGCAGAGGGCATTGATGATAGTGTTGGATCTACAGGTGTGGTAGGAAGTGATCCAGAATAGAGCTGCTGCATTTATTAAAATTTCTCTCAATCTCCTTAAATCATCTATGGTTTTAATATTTTGAAATATGTGATCTAGATTGATTTAATTACGTTTTTTGCTGCATTGTTACATGTGATAAATTTAATGCATGAGGTTGTATGGTATGTGTTGTACCGAAATGATTCTAATTTGACTGACGGAAAAGAATCTTATGGCTGATTGTGTCAAAAGCTGTCGAGATGTCCAAGATGAGAGGGCCCTTGAAATTGTCATCTATGTTGTCCCAAATTGAGCCCAGAGTTGCATCTGTACCCCTCAACAGTGTAGATCCGTACTCAGGCTTGGACTGTCCTATAGGGCAATAGGGCAATGCCTGAACCAAAAGTGCAAAATGCTGGTGTGGGCCCATTATTTTCATCACAGTGGGCCACTTTTTGGCCAATGTGGGCCAGTTTAATGAGTTACTGCACTATGTGGCTAGTAGTGTTGACCTGTGTTACTGAAAACATATCTTTAAAATGCACAAATGTATCACGTTTTATCAAAAAAACTCCCCCATGGGTACAATTGAAACAGTCAGTCACAAAAGGAATGAATTGCCATTTTCAACTGTGGGCCGCTTTTCAATTGGGGCTCGAGACAATTGTATGCCAAGTCCTCATGAAGAAGGTTGATCATCTTTATGAAGCCCCAGAATTGACCTATATGAACATCTCCTGCACTTTAGAGCAGTGTACGAGTTGGGGCCGTAGCTTACAGGGTCATAAGGGTCAGCTGTGGGCTTTTTGAGGAGGGAGCTGATGTAAGCTGACTTCAACGGGGATGGACACTCCCATTAGTGATCGAGTTATTAAGGAAGGATACGAACAAAGGCGTCAGCACTGGATTTCTCATGCTGGTTTTGTACAAACTATTTGGGACATGGCCCTTTTACAGAGGTCCGGTTGTGCTGCAGGAGTCCATGTTACCCAGTAGGTCCTGCACTGACAAAAGGTGAAATCAGGTCAGAGAGGTCGATGGTTGGTGACAAGGAGATGTCTCCTTGGTAGGGTAGTAACGTACGGTTCCTTTATTATCCAGGCATTCTTGGGCTCATAAGATCTTTTTGCTCAAGTGTGCATCAATCTGGCCTCAGAGTTCTTGAGACACAGTTGGGGTTGTGTTGCAGGCTGATGGGTGCTGGAAATCCCCAGTGCCTTCCATTGAAAATCACACTGTGACGAGCTTAGACCAGTTTTTCAGTGCGCTCAAGCTAGCATTGCGGGATAACTTCAGTGATTGTTTGAAACTCTTGGAGCTCATGTTCTTCCCTTTATTGCTGCTTTGACAGCCCAAGACGCATTGAAATAATTCATGATTTTAAAAATATATATTTTGTTCTGGGAAGTGCACAAACTGTGTTCTCGCTTTGCGGGGTAAATAGTAAACCATTCAATTAATTTAAAATACGCTTGTGGACATAGAACTGGAAGACCCATCCAGAGTGACAAAGAGATGACAAAACCCTAGCAATAGGAAGAAGGAGAAGGGGCCTGTTATAATGTCATTAAAGCACTTTGCTTCTTCAATCTCTTGGAAAGGCTAAATAGTTGCATTTGTGTCAAGGATGCAACAGCAGTTTCTTCCCAAACAGCAGTTATAATTGGATACCCTATGCCACTATATATATATCCATACAATATTTGTAGGTAAACCAGAAAAGCTGAAATGATACATACAGATATTCATCTGGCCTCATTATGAGTTTGGTGGTGTCTGGGAGGTAAATCTGCACCGATACCATCAAATCGTAATACCGTTACCGCCACTTGGTCTGTTGGTATTACCACCAGATTATAAGTGGTGGTAGGCTGTGTTAGTCGCCATTTATTTGTGTCCTTTGGACTCAATGGGGGATTTTGGCAGAATTACTGCAGCTGTAATTCAACTGCAGTCATTTTGCCAAAATTGAGTGGAAAGTTGGTGGATTTACCTCCAACTCAGAGCTGGAGGTGAATCACCCAACTTTCTGCCGAACTTATAGTTGAGCGGTGCGAGAATGCAGCGGTATAAGGTAATACCGTTGCATTTTACCTGCACCACCCAACTTGAAATGAGGGCCATTGTTTACAGTTTGTTTGGTCCTTTCTCTTGATGCTTCAGAAAAACTCTACGCCACTCCCTTGGCAACTGGCTTCCAACCAAATGCCAGCCAGGTCGATGGATGAAATGGGTTTCTAAGTCCTGGTACAAAATTGCCACATTGTTTATGTGTGAGCCGTTGCCTCCTTTGTGGCAGGCCAATCAATCTACACAGCATTCAAATGAATAAAGGTACTCAAGGTAAAACTAATTTTACATTTAGAGTTTACTTGCCTCATTATGGGTTTGGCAGTAATTCACCAGTAAATCTGCTGAATTATCACCAAAATCAATTACAGTTACCACTACTTGGCCCTCCAGAGTAATCACGTGATTAGAAGTGGTGGTAATTCTGCATTTTTGGAGTTCATAGGACTTCATGGGCATTTTTGGCAGATTTACGAAATTACAGCATGGTAAAATCTGCCAACGTTTTGCTGCAGGTAAATGTTCCTTCCTACCACCAAACACATAGTACAGTGTTGCGGTAATGCAGTGGTAGAGGGGTGGTAACAGAATTACCACCACTTTTCCACCGTTTTTCCTGCACCACCATACTTGTAATGAGGCCCATATAGAATTGAATTACTGATGGCATCATTACCCATTATCATAAGAGAGAGAGCGAAAGAGAGAGCGAAAAGAAGCCAGCATAATTCTCAGATTTCTAACTTGCCGAACATGAACTGGAGTATGCCCCTGAACCGATGCAACCAAGTTAAGAGGAGACATTAATTATAAGTGCCTATAAAGTGCTCTCAGGCCTGGATCTTCACCATGGTTCTGCACTTTGAAATTCTAGAGAAGAAACCTTTGGTAGTCATTACGTGGGAATTGTACGAACGGACCAAAATGAAATCTGAACGCTCAAAAAGTCTGAAAAATGCTACCACCAAAGGTTCGAACACCAAAAGTTCGAACCTTTGCTTATAGCATGAATTGAAGGTCAGTTAAAAAAGACAAAAGACTGCGGAGTCTGTGGGGGTGTCCACCGCAACACCCCGCTCACCATACTATACAGTATAGTGAGCAGGGGTTGGAGGGGACACCCCCGCTGCACACCCGACATTTAAAAAAAACAACAGGGGCTGCGGTGGTGTCCCCTGCAACACCCCGCTCACTATATGGTGTGGCATAGTGAGTGGGGTGTTGCGGGAGACACACCCGCAGCACAACCGAGAATAAAAAGAGTCCCCAGCAACAGCCCGCTCACTATACTTTACAGTATAGTGAGCGGCGGTTGCGGGGGAAACCCCTGCAGCCTTCCGTAAAAAAAAAAAAAGGAAAAGGACCCTGCCCTGCGGCGCCGGTTCCCGATCACGGAAGTGAAAGGGAACTGGTGCCCCAGGGACTCAGCGTGAAGAAAAGGTAAGTAGAGTTTGTTTATGTTGGGGGTGTGGGTGGTGGGAGTTGTGGGTGTGGGTGGGGGTGTGGTGTGGATGTGGGTGGGGGTTTGGTTGTGTAGGGGTTATGAATGTGTGTTCGCATGGGAAATGTATGAACCTTTTGTGGTTCGTACATTTCACATTCAAACTTTCCCGTTGCGGGAACATCAGCCCCGGTCGGATCACGTAGATCCATTACATGCGCTACAGTAAAGCTGGGTATTGCAAGGCCAGTGCTTGAAGCCCAGACCATATGCATAGGCAAGTGGTGCAGGCAGATTAAGAACTATGTTACACAATGGAGGAAACAGTGCTGAGACTGGCCCGGCCCTGGCTGTTACTCTTGTGCTTACAAGATGGACCTTGACCAGTTCTAGTTGACATTCACTTTGTCATGAATTAACAAAAGTAGCATTATCTACCAGATGTCACCACAGATTTGAATCATTCCAGGAGAACCTTATCTCCCAGATGTCACCACAGATCAGAATCGGTCCAGGATAACATTATCTGCCCGCTGCCACCACACATCAGAATCATTCCAGGATAACTTTATCTACCAGATGCCACCACAGATCAGAATCCTTCCAGGATACCTTTATCTACCCGATGCCACCACAGATCAGAATCCTTTCAGGAGAACCTTATCTCCGAGATGCCACCACAGATCAGAATCATTCCAGGATAACTTTATCTACCCGATGACACCACAGATGAGAATCATTTCAGGAGAACCTTATCTACCAGATGCCACCACAGATCAGAATCCTTCCAGGATAACTTTATCTACCCTCTGCCACCACAGATCAGAATCGTTCCAGGATAACTTTATCTACCCAATGCCACCACAGGTGAGAATCATTCCAGGATAACTTTATCTACCCGATGCCACCACACATCAGAATCCTTCCAGGTGAGCCTTGTGGTACTCAGCATCAAAGCCTGAAGCAAAGATAATGTGACCCCACATAACCCTTTGATACCCACAATTTGAAGTTACACCTATCCTCTGCAAGAAGGAGAATTAAGCTGAAATGTAGCGCCAGCACTATAAACCTCTCATGAAACTTTCTCCTGATATCAAGGAGGCCGGGTAAAGAATGTATGGCTAATTTTGGCCTGTTTCTTCTTTAATTCAATTGCACTTCTCCACTTGCCGGCTTAGAACATTCAGGCATCACACAGCTCGTTTCAAATCCCCAATATTATCTGTGCTGTCTTCCTTCTGTCATGGCAAGACAATAATAACAAGATGGCATTTTAACATGCTTTGAAGGGCCAGTAATCATGATTCTTAGCATGGGAATATTGATATTGATACCTTTTCTAGATGTGACAGAAATTCAATTGAAACTATCATGTATTCAATGTGCCCCACCACTGGTACCCGATACCAAAGAAACGACATATCATTCCATTGTTACAGGATTTTAATTTCCAGCAGTGCCTGGCTGCTTATTTTTTTTAATAATTTCAGCTCAATATAAACTGGTATGCTATGATATGCATTAGATCACTTTTTGAGTGTTGGAATGATCAGTGAACACAATAATTTAACTAACTACTGTGCAGTCTAGAAAACCAATGTGGCAGCGCTACTCCTAATGCATCCGCATGTATTGATTATTATTCAATAATGAACTCTGTGTGAGGTATTTAATCGATTTCTGCAGCATCAATGGGTATATTATTTGTCTTGCTTCATGCACATGTTTGTATGAAACGTTGTATTTGCTGTGCACATTTTAAATACATCCATGTGAATAAAGGTTACTATTCCAACAAGGAGTGTTTGCCTGGATCAAATGAATGATTGGTTAAGGTGCATGGTTCCAAGTTACTGCAATTGTGGATACTGAATTCAAGTGCACAGCAGAGTTACACTTATCAATAGCATAGCAAGCATCATAGAGGGAGGCCCTGCAATGTGCAACATTGAGGGCAGAGGGCAGCTATGAGTAGATTGCCGCACCCTACCTCTACCACTGGGATAGAAAACCATGAGAGGCTGAGGCATTCTGGCATCCACATTTGAGAGCAATACAGATTGGGAGAGTGCATTGCAGGAGTTCACACATCATCACAGGGCCCGGCCTCTGCTTCACTGACTCCCTACCTTAGGGCTGAGCTCCCTTGATCAATCTTTTTAAAGTTAGGCCTGCACCCCCTCCATGGTCACGGGCATGGCTGGGAGGGAAAGGGGGAAGCATGGGCAATGCCTGTGTCGCAGGCCGCAGAGTTGGCTGTGGGGAGTAGGTATACCAACAGGCCACCTTCACCCACGCTAATGCATCGCACTCAACCTGTTGATTCTTCAAGGGGAGGGCGGCTGTGGATGCTTTTGAGGGTGCTCCTTTTGATGTCAGAGTGTGGCTTTTTTTAGGAAGGTGAACATGAGTACCAAGGCTAGTTACACGATGAGAGTTGAGAAGTCTGCTTACGTGGCAGGAGAGCTGAAGGGCAGAGAAACCTCTTGCCGGAATTCGCTTCATTGCAGGAGGAACCACGTTTACAAGATCAAAATACTGGTCACCGAGGATGGAATGTTCACAGTGAGGCGTCTTAACAGGAGCCCTCACAGCACATCGGTTGTTTTAGTTTTGGATTCACTGTGTACCCTACCTCCCTTGCTAATCCGGCATCAATCTTGAGGGTCCCTATTCGGGCACCAACTGTGAAAACAGAAATAAAATATCGAGGCTGAGTACCCCAAAAGGGAATACACCGAACACGGGTTACAAAGGAACATACAAAGTGCTTTATTCTCTACTGAATTCAATTACAAAAACAGTGCAAAGTCAGATAGCTATCGGCCCTCAGTACAACACAACGAACTCCAGCGTGGATCAGTGTGTTCAGTGAGAGATGCTGTACATTAGAATGCATTCGCTTTTTATACATTTTGTGGGCGCGATGCCAAGCCCCACTTCGGGTTAATATTCCTTTTAATATATCACCGATCTAGGGTTCGTGCCAAGTCTCAAATAACCGCATATAACTGGTTTGCTTTTAATACATGTAACAAGCGTGTGCAATAGCTGTGTATTCTAAAGTTTTCCATGCAGGCCTTCTTAAACATTAATACAATGTCATAAGACAGATGTTCTTTGTTCAGTATTTGAATATATTGTCTCGACATATGCTCGTGGATTAGTTTTCATTGTACGAGTAATCCCTTTACACATAGGTCAACGAAGGACGAGGTCTCAGTTCATGACCTCAACAAGTGGCCTGCAGGCAAATTACACATTAGCTATGTACAGAGGTCAAGACGGCCATGTTGTACTTTGCAATGACATCGTCCACCATTTTTGCTCACAGGGTAACTTTTACACAACGAATCCTAAAATGGCGGTTTGACCTAAAATGGCTCTACATAGATTTTAAGGTCAGGACCTTGCAACACTGATTTCTTTCGTAAGCGACTTTCGAGCAGCTTGGCGTAGGCCAATATAAAAAATATTCATTACAATAGGAGGCACAATATACTTTCTATTTCTACATCGCCTTCCCCTGTTCTCCCTCCGCTACCTATCTTTCTTTCTTTCCCCTCATTCCCCGTTCCCGTTCTTTCTCACTTCACTCTTAGCCTTCTTCGCCTGTCTTGTCTCTATCCTAACGCCCTCCTTCACACTCCCTTTCAATGTATCACATTTCCTCATGCACTCACTGCTACATCTCTCCTTCATGCCCCTTCTTAATTCTCTCCCTCTCTGTCTCCTTCTCTGCTTCTCTTTCTTTCTCTCACTCTTCTTTCTCTGTATCCCTCTGTCTCTCTATGTCTCTTCCCCTCTCTCTTATGCCACTCAGTGTCACTCCTCTATGCCTCTATCTGTAGGTGTTCCCTGCCACTCCCTGTTTCCCTCTACTGATCTCTCTTCCTCTGTCTCTCTATATCTCTCTGTCTGTCTCGCTCCCTCTGTCTCTCACTGTCTCGCCCTCTCTTTATGAGTGTGTGTCTGCCCCTGTTTCTCTGCCTCTGTATGTCTCTCGTTCTTCCTCTATCTCTCACTGTCTCTCACTTTCTGTTTGAGTGTGTCTCTCCCTGTTTCTCTCTCTCTCTGTCTGTCTCTCTATCTCCCTGTCTGTCTCTCTATTTCCCTCTATCTTTCACTGTCTCTCCCTCTCTTTATGAGTGTGTCGCTCTTTGTTTCTCTGTCTCTCTTTCTGTCTCTCTATCTCTCACTGACTCTCCCTCTCTTTGAGTGTGTATCTCTCTGTGCATCTGTTTCTCTGTCTCTGTCTGTCTCGCTATATCCCTGTCTGTCTCTCTCCCTGCATCTCTCACTGTCTCTCCCTCTTTTTATGAGTGTGTCTCTCCATGTTTCTCTGTCTCTCTCTCTATCTCCCCGTCTCTCTCTCTTTCCCTCTCTCTTTCACTGTCTCTCCCTCTCTTTATGAGTGTGTCGCTCTTTGTTTCTCTGTCTCTCTTTCTGTCTCTCTATCTCTCGCTGACTCTCCCTCTCTTTGAGTGTGTGTCTCTCTCTGCATCTGTTTCTCTGTCTCTCTGCCTGTCCCTCTATATCCCTGTCTGTCTCTCTCTCCCTGTATTTCTCACCGTCTCTCCCTTTCTGTTTGAGTGTGTCTCTCCCTGTTTCTCTGTCTGTCTGTCTCTCTATAGCCCTCTCTGTCTCTCACTGTCTCTCGCTCTCTTTATGAGTGTGTCTCTCCCAGTTTCTCTGTCTCTCTTTCTGTCTCTCTTTCTCTCACTGACTCTCCCTCTCTTTGAATGTGTCTGTCTCTCTGCATCTGTTTATGTGTATTTCTTCCCGTGTCTCTCTCACTCCCTCTCTCTTCGTTGTTTTCACCCAGTCTTGCTTCATGCCTGCAAATTTGTCTCTTCTCTTACTCGGATGCTGTCTACCCTCCAGCTTCCCATTCCATCTGCTCTTTCCCTCTCTCACCCACCCATCCTCTTCTGTCTTTCCATGTGTTCCCGTATCACAGTGGTTTTCCTTTTGTGCACCAGCCTCAGTACCTGCTCTGTGTACGTCTTGCCCAGTCGAGTCAGTTTTAAATCCACCCGCAGGGCAATAACTACAGTCCGCAGTTTGGTCCCAGCCCGCATTTATTTCCGCAAATATGAACATTCGCCGGAGGGCCCCATCACTACGACTGTCTTGCGCTCACTCCAACAGGCCCATCAGCCAGAATGGCTGCAAAGGGTGCGTCACACTGTGAAATATGTGCCAATCCTGATACAGCACCACTGTCACATCCCCATCAAGGGGTCCCACAACGCGGTTTGAAGACCACTGCCCAGAACACTTGAACCAACAAACTGCAAAAGCTTGACAAAGGTCACAAGTGCTTATGGAGGGTTTGTGCAAGCCTTCCTACACATGCAGAGTTGCTGCAGAGAGATCTGCCTGTTTCTCAGAAAGAAAGATGGACAGTTCTACCAAGGAGTGATATGAAAGAGGAGTCCTTCATCGATGGTACCTATGTTGGGTCTCTGCATGGCCGAATATTGGGAGGTTGGGCACCTGGAAACTCCATGGAGAATGCATTGCTGATCTCTCAGGATTCCTATGCCTCTAGAGAGGGATGCCCAATCCTGCATGGATGGAGGGTTCTGTAGCCTTCCCTTCCTAAAATGGTGCTGCTTGGGAGCATGATCCTCAAATTCTCCTTTAGAGTCTCACACTCAGCAACTAGAGTCAGTCAGCCCCAGAGGGAAACATAATAGTCAGTTGAATTATATGCAAGCTGCCAAACACCTTCAACTGTGAGCTGGTTCACTGGGATTTGGCGACTTTGAATGCAGCATGCGCAAACAATATCGTGCAGAAGCCAGCATAGAATCCAGGATGAGGATCTCCTCCGGGACATCACTTAAAGGGCTTTCACAAACCCCGGATAAAAGGAGCCTATATCTGGACGTCACCACTTGAAAGCCTTCTTGCCCATTTCATACAAATCCATGTCCTCCTTCTAAGGAGGGACAAGGGCATGCCACCCTTACCACCCCACTGCCCCTTGTGCTCTTGTGACAAAGTCCTGTAGTTCCTCATCTGTATATCTTCTTCTGCCACCCATTTGGTAGACAGGGGTGTGCTCTAGCACCTTGAAGCGTCCCTTGTGCTCAATGGAATTACAACTAAAGATCTCAGACCAAATAACCAGACAGACTCAAAGAATATGGAAAAGTATTACTTTATTCTAAATTTAATAAAGCAGGGTACACCGTCAGACATTGGACAGACGCTTGCACACTCACACACAAACTTGATTACACAGAAATCTTATGCGTCATCTAAGACGTCATTCTACGTGGCAAACTGTAAAACCTATTGGCAGGAGCGATTGGTTAGGGGAACATATCTACTTATAGAATGCATACAGGTTAGTACTTCGTTGGCTGTCTCTTATCTGTAAGACATGCCTTGAACTACCTCTAAATATGTATGATACTGATTATAGCAGACAAAATGGCAGCAGATTGGTCTATGCAACATTGTTTAGCAGGTTGCCCCAAAGGCCCACTGATTTGTAGGCATTTCCCCCCAACCTTAGACTTTTGGCTCGGCTATCAGCACGTAAGGAAACCAAAACCCAGGTGCTTGAGTCACGGCAGATTACTCCCCACTTTCCCAATAAGTCCATCGTCTCTCATCAGCCTGACCATAAGCCACATTTTCCTGTCTGTAGTTGACCTTGTAGTCCTTTCTGGGACCTTCAAGGGAGTATGAGCACATCATTATCTTCAATCGAAGCTTAATGAATAGCCCTTGTTTTCGACTTCTGCATCACGTGTGAGGAGACCAGAAATGTGTCAATTTCAACCTCCAATTTACTGCTATTTGATTCAATTACACCAGCTGTTATTGTTCCTTTGGCCTGCTCACTCCATCTTGTATGATCCTCTTCCACTGTTAATTGTCCAATACTTGGCTCTTGCACATGTTTTCATCTTCTTTAATCAAAGAGAAATATGATATGATATGATATGATATGGCATTTGTAACGTGCCTATATACAAGTGTTTCAAGGAGCGACGAGGCGGGGGGAAACAAGGGGAGATAGACAACAATCCTACTAGGCCAGGTGTCATTAACATCACGCAAGTGCAAGGGTAGAGGGGAGGGGAAAAGTGCAAAGGGGAGGTGGAAAGGGGAGAGTGCAGTACAGGGTTAAGAGCATACAGGATAAATAACAAGGGCCAGCTAGTGGCAAGTGCGAGATAAGTGCAGAAAGGTGCTGGGAAGGGGGGCTGTAGGGATACAGACACAGTCCCGCGGTGCGAGATAAGTGCAGAAAAGTGCTGGGAAGGGGGCTGTAGGGATACAGACACAGTCCCGCGGTGCAGGTGGTTGCCAGGGAGGCAGTGCAGGGGAGAGTGGCGGGGCCAAGGACCGAGAGCGGTAAGTGGCCCAGTTGCAGATTCAGTGCAGTTTCAGTAAGTTTAGCAGGGGAGAGGGGGAGAGAAGGTGGAGGCAAAGAGGAAGGTTTTGAGGTGCTTCCGGAACCGGAGATGGTTCTCCTCGAATTTCAGGGAGGCAGGAAGGCTGTTCCAGAGGGAGGCCCCTGCAGCGGAGAGAGATCTGCCCCCAACTCGTTGTTTGGAGAAGCGGCTGACCCTGAGGGAGTTGGAGGCGGATGAGCGAAGAGCTTCAGAAGGAAGATATTTAGGAAGAGAGAGTTGAAGGTATTTTGGCCCAAGGTCTCATGCTCAAGGATTATCTGTCTGCCTCCCTTTGTGCTTTACAGCTATTTCTTGAAATAGCATCCTTGATCCCAGGCCAACATAGACTCCTCTTCGTTTGCACACAAAGCTATTTTACAGTGTCTCTTGACTCTGCAGCCTCTGTTTCTGAGGTAGTTTGAATGAATCTTTGCACGAGCCAGCATCCATTTTCTAATTATGGCCGTCCTATCCACGTTATACATTCCTCTATAGCAAGCTTCTATATGTCTCATCTACCTTGCATTGCTATGTGTTTACACTTATTGATCACTAAGTGACTTTATCTTCTTTTGCATACAGGATTACTTCATCATTTTGTACATTTTTCAATTGTTGTTTCAGTTACATTGTCTCTCTTACATATTTTCACATTGTTTCAGTATATCCTGGTATATCTTCTTCATGACATCACTCTGCCCATGTCAGATGTCAATCAGCACTTCATGTTGTCCAATGGTACGTGCAGGCATCCTTCCACTCTCTCAGAGTGAGGCTACATTCGGTATGGTTGTCTGAGTGCATATCATCTCTTGTACACTCGATGCGGTATAGAGACACACAGGGTGTCCCACATGCAGCCCTTCTCCTGCTGTTCCAGTATGACAGCGGTGAACGGGAGGGAGTGAGGGTATATGGGTCCAACTGCTCCTCTACACGGGAATCATTTAAATGTAACCAGGCTTGGAAAGACCTGGGAAACTGCCTTAACATACATGCAAAAAAATTCTCTTTTAAAGGTCCACTTCTTCCAAAAGCAGTCTATTTCGCAACTGGATTGCTCAGTGTCCATTTATTCTAGGTTTCCTGTTTAGCAATGGCCATCACTGCTTTGCCTCCAGTCCTTGTCTGTTAAAAAATACGAGCGGAAGATGGCACCAGTGCCTGGACCCATGTGGTCTAATGAGCTGTAGCTGAACGAGACTTAAAATTAGGTTTTTACCTCTCCTAACCTTTGACATGCAGCGGGTCTATTAGATATACACCCCCCAACCCTCTGTCTGACCCTGATCCAGCGCAGAGTCCGAAAACCCACCATACGGCAAATCTTTGGGAGCCCACATTGCCAACATGATGGGAGCTCTCCGACTTGTGAAGTGTGACGGGTGGCTCCAGTTAATCGAAATACCCTCTGCAGCAGCAACTGGCTTATGAAGAGTCGCTTGCTGTGGGATGTGGATCATTTGCTGAGCATTGTTGGAGTCCAGGCGGGGACAGCGCCAGGATGCCCAGACTGCCGCAGGAAAAGTCCACCTTTGGCCACAGGCAAGCATTACCCGAGCCTGCTTGTCCACAGCTCAGGCGGGATTGGCAATCTGCCTCTTCGGAAAGGCTTGGGGATAGATAGAGCAGTGACCGCCACTGGGGAAGCGTGGCTGGACAGCAGGGGAGCAGTTTATTACAGTGGACATAGCAAGCCTTAAAACTCAGGGGGGATGCCCAGCGCCATCTTCTAGTTATCATGCTGGAAGAAGACTGCATGATCCCCACCTGGGAAAGGGCTTAGCAGTCAGCTCACTTTTTCTTCTTTTTTTTTAAAGATACTATAAGGGTGGATGGAGGCGGAAATCTGGGGGGCAACTGTGCAGGGGCTCCACTAGAGAAAATACAGTCACCTTGCATCTATACTGGTGCGCATCTGGCTTAGGGAGGATTGATTAGGTCAAGCAGGTTGGATCACACCACCTGTTGGCCTTGGGTAAGAGAGGCCCTTCACTATTCTTTTTGCCAAGGTGACATGACATAGAGACACAGGTCTTGCAGCCTCAGTTCTCACCTTCTAAACCCCTTTCTTTGCATTAGAAACTAATGAAGCCTTTAGTAGTTCCTATATACACTCAGCACTGATAGTGAAGTGTGGACTCATCATTAAGGGGATCCAATTCCCCACAAATGCTGTGGAGATCAACATACAGGTAAAGATGTTTACGCACCATTACAATACACTAAAATATCTGACAGAACGTCAGACATGATGTTTCTTACACTGTACCCCCAAGCCGGAGATAGTTCTGTTCCATGGTCACCCAATCCGCACAGACCCACCCAGAAAGAGGGGACCAGTCCATGACCAAAATCCCCACCTCCCCGAGAGGTGTACTAACCTTGGCCGGAGAGTATAAGTCTGTCCCCCAGGGTGGTTGCTCACCTGATTTCCAGAGGATTAAATACACAAGTTTGGTCAAGGTGTGCTCTCTTTCTTTTGGTGAAAGTATCACCAGGGTGCCCTTTTTAACTTCTAAACAAATTCTTTTATTTCACTTGGTGGAGGTGAATGGACATATGCTAGCCATATGTTCAGTGTTGGCAGACCCGAGCCCAATATCTCTCATCACATTGTGTTTTTATTTTTTATTTTTTTATTTTTTTATTGCTTCTATCAATTCAATGATTTTGCAAAAACAGGACGAACAAGTCAATCAAAATTTCTTTTCTGTTCTTTCTTCGCAAGCATAATTTCGACTTGAAGTTAGAGTTTGGGCTTTGCAGTTACCCTTTTGAACTTAAAAGTCTGATTGAATTTCTCGCTCAGCTTGTACCTTTCGGTGAACTGGAATTTGCTCCTTCTGGCCCCTCTGATTTGCGTAGACAAGACTCTAAAGCATTCTTTAATATTTTGGAAGTTGTCAAAGCCCAAGTTGTCCTTGATCCACTCATCAGTCGATTCCACCAGGTTTTTTCTTCATACAAGGAGTCACTGTCTATTAGTGGTCTCAAGTAGGCTCTTCTCCACTTTATTGTTTCGGGGCAATGCAGAAGAAGATGTTTTATGGTTTCTGGCTCACGTGTCGTTCCACACAATCGACAGAGGTTTGTTTGAGATTGGCCTCTAATAGCCCTTATTTCATTTGTCGGCAGTAAATTGAGGCGAGAACGCAAGAAGACGGATCTTAACGACTTGTCTGGAAATCTCTTCAGAACTTCGTTCGTTGTATGTAATTTTTTTGGTTCAAGGTTCACGTGACAGAGGAGTTTGTTTTTTGCAGCCAGTGTTAAGGTCTCTATCCAATCAAGTTGGTCCATCTTGCGTTTTTATTCTCGTAGGATTTTGAATTAGGTCTTCTTCGCTGCAACCATTATTGGCCAGAGATACTTGCTGTTTTGCTGCCCAGCAGGAAATGGCCTTGCCTCGTCCTTCAGTGATTTCAGAGTTTATTATTTTGTGTAGCGGCAGAGATTCTAGCAATATTATTTTTCTGAAAAGCGCCATTTCTCCAGCTTCGATTGTTGCTTTTAAGGAGAGAGTTCCCAATTCTCTTCTGATGATCGAGATTCCTGTGGAATTCGGGAGTTGAAGGACTTTGCGCCAAAAATATGCTTCAAGTTAAGGCCAAATTGTCGGAGGAATCACTAGCATTGCTTCACAACCATACGTCAAACTTGGTATTACTTTACCCTTGTAGAATTTAATAACAGGGAGAAGTGAAAACCGCCCGTATTTTCGATCGATTATTCTGGCCTGTGTGGTTAGTTTTCGGGTCTTGTCCCATAGGTGTTGTTGCATTGAGGCTTCTGTTTTCGAGTTGTCCAGCCACACCCCCAAGTATTTAAAGAGTTTTACCTCTTCAACGGGCGAATTTTCGATGTGATATTTGAAGGATTTTATGTTCTTCTTTGATAGTTGCCCAAGTTGTCAAGTTGCCTTTGAAGCCCAATTTCGGTTTGATCTAAAAGGATGATGTTGTCGGCATATAATAGGCGAGTCACAGGTGTAGTTCCAATTTTCAGAGGAAAAGATCTTATCGCATCCGAATTGTCTTTAAGGTCGCCCAAAAAGGAAATGAATAGAGCCGGGGCCAGTGGGCAGCCCTGTTTCACGCCTCTAAGGGTCGAGATTTCGTCAGAAAGCCTTCCTTCTTGATCCAGCTTTACCCTGATCGATGTCTTATCGTGGAAAGCCTTTATTGGGTCAAGGATGTTAAGTGGCACTTCCATTTGCCTAATTTTGACCAAAGCAGATTTCTGTCAATTTGATCAAACGCTTGGCTTACATCTATAAAGGCAACATATACTTTTCCTAGTCTTTGCGTAGATCTTGTTTTTATAATGCTCAGGGCCATGATGTTCGCTGTGGTCCCCGAATTTTTCAAGAACCCTGTTTGAAATGGGTCTCTGCACGGTGCTGTTTTTGCCCATGATTGGAAGCTCCTTAGAAGAAATGACCCATAAAGTTTCCCGATTGTGTCCAGGAGTGCTATTGGACGATAATTTCTCGGGTCGGTTCTGTCTCCTTTTTTATAGATTGGTGCGATCACTGCAGTGCGCCAAGAATTAGGAATCGATCTTGTAGTGCTGCAGTTTTTGAATAACTGCTCTATAAAGTTTGCCCATTTCTCTGGATGATTTTTTAGGTCGATGTTGGTTATTCCGTCTGGCCCTGGAGCTCTGGACGATTTCAGACGCTTAATGGCCAGTATGATGTCATCTTTATCCGAAAAATCTTCCCACGCGGTATGGTCAGCCTCCGTCATCGGATCTTCTGTGACTTGGCTAGGAATTAGGAACATTTTGGCAAAATGTGCTTTCCATTGTTCTTCTGGGACATTATTTAAACCTTTTGCGGTTTCTCCTTCGTTAGAGTTTCTTATTAATTGCCAGAAGGCTCCCGAATTTTTGTTAGCCAGTTTTCTAAGCATGTCTTCAGAGTCCTGTTGGTATAGGAAAATTCTACGGAAGCGTAACCAAGATTTGTACTTTTTTTGTTCCTTCAAGTAGAGGTGTCTAGAATCTTCTGAGATTGATTGTGCTGCCAGTTTCTTTAGCTTTCTCAAGGTAGAACGTTTTGATACTAATTCCTTGTCATAGGTGTGGAAAGGATTCTGAGTAGACTTTTGGGTTGGCTTTCTGGGAATCATGAAGGGAATCAATAAGGGCTGGTAGTCAGTAGATTTTAATGACTCGTTATTACCCCGTAGACAATGGCTTTTGTAGCTTCTGGACAGTTCCTCTATTCGGTTGGCAGTGAGTCTTAGGCGATTTCCTTGAATGTTTGATTCAATGCGTTCTGGCATTATCATTTTGTCTTCTCCTCCCGTGGGCTATTCGATTTGCAAAATATTGTGATCACTCGCCTCAGCCCTTAAAACCTCAAAAGATGAGATTCAGCGGAGCATCTCCTCTGAGACATATATATAGTCTATTGTCCCGTTTTGGGCGCCCCTTTCCCAGGTTGGGATGTGGACCATCTGCGGAGGTGAGTGGTCAATATTGCGAAGATTTCTTGAAGCCATAAGTGATTCCCATTTCTGTCCACGAGATTCCACCTGGCTTTTCGGACGCGGTGATGTGGTTCTTGAGGGATCAGTCGGACATTTGGCGTTTAGATCTCCACTTAGAATTATTAGTGGACTATTTTGGGTTGTCATTATGTTGTCTATCTCTCCCTCGATGGATTCAATGAAGAGCCTGTCCGAAACGGCTTGAGGGTTCCAGTAGACCGTAATAACAGTTATCACAAGGGAGGTTAAGGTTTGGCTCTTCCTGTCTAGTGGATCCCACTTTATTGAGACTGCAAGGTAGGATTGAGTTGCTGCCAGCTTCTTCTGTATTGAAAGGCCTGAGCCAGATTTGACTGCCACAAGTAGCCCAGATGATGGACGGCCCAAACGACCTTTCTTGGCAGAGGAGATTGCAACGCAAAGCCGTCAATAGTCGGGGGTGTGGTAAGCCAAGTCTCTTGAAGAGTGATAATATCGAATACTCGGAGGTTTATTGCTCAAGGTTTAGTGAGATGGTTAAAACCCCTAGTATTCCAGGACATCATTTTGAGTGAACGCGACTGAAGATCATGTGGCAGACTTTTTATTTTTGGACTCGCATCTGCTTTGTTTAAATCCTCCATGATGCTAGACAGCGTTTGTTGCTATTTCTTTGTTTGCCCAGAGGATGTTTTCGGGAACCATGCCAGTAGATGTTTAATCAGGGCAAAAGTTGGTAGATTAATTTTAGGTACTGATTGATTCGTAACTCTGTCAGACAGTTTTTGTTCTGACCTTTTTCCCAAGGGCGACAAGGTTCTTTTCTTGGTATGCACTCTTTCTTTTAGTCTTTCATTGGCTCTATATGAGTCTATATCTGCTGATTTGCTACTAGTTGAGACTCGATTTTTTTACTTTTCTCTATTAGCTGATCGATGAGGTGAATCTCTTCTTTGGATCGATGACCAATTCCGGTCCTTAAATTCAGTTTTGGACCTATAATGAATTTTTTCGTGTTGTTTCGGGGGGTTTTTGGACTCCGAATTCGGTCCGGGTTGTCCTCTTTTTATCTCAGAAATCAAGTACCCCTTTCTCAGGAGATCTTCCTTACCTACTTTAGTCAGTCTGCCTTTGGCTTCTGCACTTGCATGTAAAAACGCCTTTGCTTTTCTGTCCTTATGATAGGGCTCTACCAGTAGCAGATCATTTGTTTTTAGGGCTTCGAAGTTTTTGACACGTTTCAGAGTTTTCAGAACAGTGCCCCTATTTAGGGTAATCTTTTCGAAGTTGTCCGGGATCTGTTCTAGTTTAAAGACTGACGCAAGAGCCAGTCTTTGTTGCTTTGCCATTTTTTGGTTTAGAATGCTGGATTTAAGGTGGAAGTCTTCTTTCGGCTCAGTAGGGAAGCTAGATTTGTTTTGCAGAAGCTGACCTTCTTTTCGACTGTTTTCCTTGTCTTTTGGTGACTTTAGGTCTGCATAGTTTCGTTTGATTGCCACCGATTTTTTCCATATGGCGTCTGGACCCCTAGGGTGTCTTTGATTTGGACTCGGCCTCTCTGTGTTTTTATTATTTGCTCCTCAGGGGTCGCTCAAAATAATCTGCTTTGGTCCTGAGGAAGGAAAAACCACTTTGTCATCACCGCCGAAACGTACAGCCCCCTGTGATATATTAAGTAACACAGCAGAGTGGCTGCACAGTTCTAGTGAATAGCACTGCGCCTTATGTAGATCCCTGAGCCCATGGATTAGTCCGTGTGGCAGGTTTGTAATTGTTAAATGCCGTGTCTAGCTCGAAAGAGAGGTATTTGAACCTACTACGCTCTGTTCATGATTATGTGATTGCACAGAATTCCTCCATGAGGCATTTAACACACTTTTTTGTCTTATGTAAATGATAATTATATATGTTTTTTATATGTTTGTGTGCAATTTTTCTGTATATATTGCCTTAACATTTTTGGTCCACATGCAAAGCAATATACATATGTATGTCTACATTTTATGAATACATGTAACAATCTTGCAAGAATAAATGCAGAATAAATCATTTGCAAGGTGCAAGGTGAAAACCATCAATAAATGGATAGATATGTTCTAATTTTAAGAATAAAATACCCTCGATTTTGACTCCTAGTATTAGGGAGCGGTATCCACCTTAGAGCACTCTCAAACAACCTACACTGAATAATTAACAGGTACTTATCTTCTTTTTCAAATTACTTTCCTTTCAGGACATTTTCTCATCTTACACTGCCGCCTGACGATTATCATACCCTGTTGCCTGGACAGACCAGGGCCAAGTTATCACCCAAGGGGAGCATCGCCACTTTGGGCACTACCAAGGGGGAAGCTGCCGCCACTACAAGCATTAAGCAACTTTTTCTGACACAGGATGCAACAGTTATAAAAATCCTCCCTGCAGACTAGTTTGTTTGTTTGTTTATTTATTTGTTGTGCGCGCCGGACCCTCGAGTAGCAGGGCGCATAAGACAAGGAGGTTTACAACTTAGATGCAGAAAGGTTATGGTTACAACATATGACAGAAAAACAGGAGATTTTGGCTCCACAGGGTGAGGCATGTACAATACAGAAAATGCGCAGCCACACATTCAATTTATAGCTAACGTTTGCATAGTAGCAGGTCAGTCTATAACAGGTGAGATGCATGTAGTGGTGGGTGGGAGAGTGACCGTTATATGGCATTTTCGGTAAGCCATTTTATAGTGTTTGTTCTGAATTTGTTGAATGTTAGGTCAGATCTAAGTGCCTGGGGTAGGGAGTTCCACAATAGAGCTGCCTTGACAGGGAAGCCGGAACCTCCGATTGTGGTTAGTTTAAATCTGGGCACTAAAAGGGAATTAGGGCTGACTGTTCTGGTGAGTCTAGTAGGGTTTTTTCTAGTAAATCGTTCTATAAGGTAATGGGGGGCTTTGTTGTTTAGGCATTTATGGATGAGGGATGCGGTTTTAAGGTTGATTTTTTCTTGGGTAGAGAGCCATTTGTGATTGTGGCTTATTTCAGAGACATGTGCTCTTCTCGGGATGCTTAAGGCTGCTCTGAGTGCATTGTTTTGGAGCACTTGTATTCTGTTGATTATTTGTTTGGAAGTCCCTATAAAGAGGGAGTTGCAATAGTCTACTTTTGATAAGATGATTTTGATCCTCTAGCTAGGATAAAACAGCTGTCTTCTGATAAGAATTGTTTACCGGCTCGTATTAATTTGCATGTATAGGCCGTGGATGAGGCCAGTGAATTCACCTGTTTGGTAAAGGAGAGAGTCGAGTCAAGGTAAAAGCCCCGGCACCCCCTTCCCCGGCTGGAGAAGCATCAGATGCACCAGCAACAAAAGCGGACATTAAGTCCACGCTGATTGAGCTTAAGCAGGACCTAAAACAAGAGATTCAAGGGAGTGCAGACAAGTTAGCACACACCATTGCTGTCCTTGAGTCTCATATCACAGCCGCATAGTCCAGATTAGAGGAGACAGAGAAAGCGGTAGGAGAACAGACCCTCCTGTCGGAGAGTATTGAAGCCATCGAACAACACCTGGAGGTTGTCATGGTCAAGCAGGTGGATGCAGAAAATCATGTGTGGCGGAAAAATAGTCTTATCAGAGGAGTCCCAAAGCAGGTCTTGGACAAAGACCTGAATGCCTATGTGGAGAGTCTATTCCGATTCCTGCTTTAAATGCCGGATGATGAGGAAATTACTCTGGATCGCACACACCGGGTATATACTGCCTTTCAGATTAAGAACAATTTACAACCAGATGTCTTAACGAGGGTACATTTTTATCACCAGGAGGAGCAGGTGATGCAGGAAGAACGAAAGCAGAAGCAGATTAAGTTTAGAGACTCTAAACTAATGCTCTACCAAGCTCTGCCCCAGACCACCCTCTACAGGCACAGAAAGTTGAATGTGGCCAGAGCATGTTTACGGGACAGGAAGATCCCATATAGGTGGGAATTCCCATGTAAATTGCTTCTTGAGATAGGGGGAAAGAACTACGCTATCTCCAAGGAAGAGGAGTTATTGGCTTTGATGGAGTGAGAGAGGCAGACAAAGAGAACAATGATGATAGTTGCCCAGACCAACTGTACGACCCGGGGACGAAACACCCTAAACCAAGAGGCCCTTCAGGCAAGAACAAAAATAAAATGGCTAAACCAACTAATTGAAATTTATTTTTTTCATTCTCTTGGTTCTCTTTGGTGGATGTATTGACCTGGACTATCTGAGGACTCAGAAAATGGGAGGATCATCCAGCCTGAGCTGACACCAGAGACTGATTGAGAGGGGGTGCTCACCCTAGAAAGAGTGAACGTAGAGAAGGGCTGGGGACTACCTTATTAGGCCTAAAGCGGATATGGGGGAGGAAGGTGAGGAGGGAATGGGAACTGAGGGGTGAGGAGGATAGAATGTTTTGTCATTTTGGGAGTCTTTGATCGGCTTTTGCACATGGGATTTGCCATCAAGATGGAGCCCCTTGATGAGTTGCTCAATCGTAACTACAAGGGTTCCCAGTTTACTGTTAGTTTCACTATCACAGGTCCTTTTCAATTAGTAAAATACCATATTGCCAGACATCACAGCATGCACAGGGTACTTTGGCCCCACTGGGTATTTTCCTCCTGGAAGCTGGATGAGGTTACTCATAAGACTGAATAATTCTCTGACCTGATGCCAATGCTGTGGTTTGGTTCATGGAATGTTCAAGGCCCCTATTAAGTGTACAATGATATTGGGACTGTTGATGGCTCTGTGTTACGTCATTGCCTTCCTCCAAGAGACTCACTTGCTGTCCTGAGATCAAAGCAGAATGAAAAGTATAGAGTTCCCCCGGGGCTACTTCAGTAGTGCAGCAGTCAAGAAGAGGGGAGTTGCTATTCTGTTGTCGCATAATACTCATTTCCATGTCAAAAATGAATTAGCAGACCCCGAAGGAGATATTTAGCATTGAAAGGGTCAATAGAGGATTTCCCCCTGACCATGGTAGTGTTATGTGGCCCGAATGACAATCAGGATACATTCTTCACAGACCTGATACCAGTAATCCAAGCATTTAGGGATGGGGAACGGATTAGAGGGGTGGACCTCAACTGTGTTATATATCTAAAGATGGATAGAACCTCCCCAGCCTCACCGACAGACCTTCAGAACTTTAGAGACATAACAAAAATGTTGAGGGAGTTAAACGTCTTAGAGTCATGGCGGTTTCATTATTAAAGTGAGTGAGACTTCGCCTTTTATTTAGCAGTCCACAAATCTTTCTCAAGAATCGACTTGCTCCTGACTGCCCCCACTTTGGTCGCTAAAACAAGCTCTTTAGAGATATAAACCACACAGATCATACATCAGGCTCCAGTTACCCTTACCATGCAGGGACTTCGGCGCCTTCCCACCAAGCGGGCGCAGTGTCACCTGAACACTGAAGCGGTGAGAGACCAAAAGATCAGGCAGGAAATGGCAGAAGTCATAGACAACTAGTTCCGGGAGAACGACTGAGGGAACCTAAAGCTGGGGCTGGTCTGGGATGCGGCAAAGGCAGTTTCTCAGGGGGAATTAATTGGGAAAACTGTTGTCCTGCGGTGTGTAAAGGCCCAATCCCGGGAAGTACTTGAACAAGCATTCTGGGGTAAAGTGGAAGAACACAAGCAGAGGGGTTTGTTGAGATCCCATAGGGCTTTCCAAATGGTTGGGCCACGCTAGAGGTGCTCCTGGCAGGTTCAGCCGCACAATCGCTCTCTGTATGCAAAGCAATATTGTTACACCAAAGGAGACAAAGCTAATATGCTCTGGGTGGCTAAATTGAAGCAAGTCCAAACTTGTAAACGAATAAGACACTTGGGAGGCCATGAGGGAGTCAATCACTAAGACAAACAAATGAAACTCCCAATTGTGGTGGAGTTCTATGCACAACTGATTGGTGGGGAAAACTTTCCCCAGTGACCTCGCTGGATGTCCTTAACTTATCCCAGCTTCCCAAATCTCAGAGGTGGACAAAACCTGATTGGAGTGCCCAATATTAACTCAAGAGGTTGAGAATGTCATCCAACACCTTCCGAATAATAAGGCACCAGGTTCAGACAGCATCCCTAATGCTTTCTACAAAACATTCCGGTCCCGCCTGGTACCTCAATTGGCAGAGGTATTTAACTGTTTTAAGCTTACTGGGAAGGTATCTGGAACTATGAGAGAATCTAGGACCTCTCTAATATTAAAGCCGGGGAAAGATCATTCAGAGTGTAGCTCTTACAGGCCCATAGCGCTGCTTAACAGTGCAAAACCCCTGGCCAAAAGACTTACTGAAATTATGCCAAAACTCACAGATGGGGATCAAATGGGATTCATTTGGGGCAGGACCACCTTTGACAACATACGACGCACAGTGAACCAAATTGAGCTGTGAGCTCGCACAGCCCAAACACCAGTGGTCCTGTCTCTAGATGCAATCAAAGCTTTCGACAGCCTGTATTGGCCCTACCTAAAGCAGATTCTATTGGCCTATGGGCTTGGTCTGGGATTCTCCAAGATGATACCTGCTCATTTTCATGCCCCAGCCACAAGGATCATGGCAAACCAAACCCACACCATACCAGTCAAAATTACACGAGGAACCAGACAGGGAAGCCCCCCGCCCCCTTTATTGTTTGCATTGGCAGTGGAACCCCTAGCATAGCTAATTAGGGAGGACCACCTTGTCATGGGCATCATCACCCAGAGCGGTAAAAAAAAAGTGCACTATATGCTGACTATGGTTCTATGGGCCTCATTACGAGTAGTGCGGAATGGGTTTAACGCCCCGGTAATGGTGCCAGCGCTGTTAAACCCACTCCACACTATTACGAGGTCCCCTCGCGGGACCCGCTGTGGACGTCTGTTTTTTCCAGACGTCCATAGCGGTTTCCTCAACGGGGCCAGGGAGCTAGCAACGGGCTCGTAATTGACGGGCCGGTTGTTAGCTCCCTCCCCATTCCCATTGAGCCCTATGGGGGCTCGAATGGGAATGGGGAAGGACCGGGCCCAGGTTCCCTAAAGGAGGAAATACCGGGCCTTCCAAAGTCGGAATGGCCCGGTAATTCCACATTCAGGGAACCCGGACCCGGACACGATTTTGGAGGCAGCCATGGTGCTAATAGCTAATATCCAAATAAAACATTCTCCAAAGTTATAAAATGAAAGATGAAAAAGAAAAACCCCTCCAGACATCTTTTTATATTTGGTGGTATTAAAAGACATCAACACACATTTTTACAAAGTAGGATTCTAATGTGTGTTTCACTTTTGAATGACAGGAGAGCATACAACAATCTCCAGCTGTTGCCATGGACACGGTAGATAGCTGAGAAGGTCAGCTGCACTTAGTACAGCATTCCAAACACCTATGCCCATATACCTCTGTAGGCAAAGTAGTGTGTTTCCAAAAGAAACACTTAGCACAGATTGTTGTAGAGTGCACATTTCCCAAGGCAAGGGGGGAGCCCAGTGTGTCTTTACAGCATAAACGTTCTGCTGCATTACTTGCACACATTGGCCCTCATTAGGACCCTGGCGTTGAGGGGTTAACGGCGCCGTAAAAGGTGTCGGCGCCGTTAAACCCTTAACGCCTTACTACGAGGTCCCTTTGCGGGACCCGACCTTAACGACTGGTCTAGACCAGCTGTTAAAGTAGGGGCCCGCAAAGGGACTCTCGAGGTAAGTACGGTACCGCAATTTGCGGTACCGTACTTACCGCCTTCCCCATTCCCATTATGCCCTATGGGGCAAAAATGGGAATGGGGAAGGGCCATGGTGGCATGGGGAATTACCGCCCTCCAACCTTGGAATGGGGTGGTAATTCCCCATTCCGCCATTGCAGACTTCAGCATCGACCATGGTGCTAATAGCACCATGGTTTTCCGCCAGAGTCCTAATGAGGGCCATTTTAAACATCTCTCTCACCTCGGCAATACTTGGCCAGCACTGTAAGCACCTGGCATCTTAATGGCATTCCATGGTAAGGGAAACAGTACATGGCATGTCATGACCTCCCCCGACTGTGGTGTGAGGACCTGGACTTGAGGGTGACATGTGGCCATGGTATGAGTGCCCAGATCTTTTTGGTGCCATCAGCTGGCAGCGGATTAAATGCCCGGTGAAGGGCTAGGCTATGCAAGATGGCTACACATCCTGCAATGGCTCTGTCACAGCTTAGCGAAAGCAATGCTCTTCTTACTATGCAACGCAAGCTTGCGTTTTCCCTCTCTACCCACTAACCTAACCCTCCCCACCCCCCACCTTCACACCAGTGTGCTGTATAAACCCCCAACAACATCACATAGCGGCTAGCACCTTGAGTTAAAACCACGGGCCGGGTGTGTATCGCAGTCGACACTTGTGCAGAAGGTTCATAAAACGATGTAATCAGTGTGAGGGGAAACTCGGCGTTTCTGTCATGTGATGAGTGCGGCTCCAGGTGGGCCCGCGGGCGTCACGCGATGTCCTTTTGCGGCGCGCTGCTGCTCTCCGCATGCCTCTGGCACTCCCTTTCTCGCGCAGCATCTTTATTCATCTCAACAAAGCCTTTCATTTCTCCTCCCTGCGAGTCAGTAAATCCCCACAGATCCAGGTAACTCCTTAAAGCCACGTGGGAGTTAACGCAAGCAAAGGAATGCCCTTTATTCAAGAGTAACTGTCTCAAATCACCCACTACTTACCTTATTTCCCTGCCTACACACCCACTCCCTTGCACAACACTCTAACATTCGTGGACGTTTCCTGCCTGTCTCGATTGGCAACACAGTGACCACTCCCCCATCACTGCCCACTAACCGCATCCATTCTGAATGCAAACCCCTCTGTCTGGCTTCATAAATCAAGGTTGCGTACTAACAAATGGAGGCAGTACAGCTTTTAGAGGAGGACTATAACAGCTGTTATGGGCCCACACTCTTGTTATGGGCCCAATGCAAAGGTGAGGCTGCATAATAAGGTCAAGGGATGGTAGTAGCATCTTTTACAACCCTCCCCACAGGGCTGTAATGCCATTGTAATTTCGCCAAATTACAAAAACGGGTTAGAAACAGCATAGAAAGAAAATAAAACAGGGGGGGGGGGGTGTGCTTGGAACCCCGCAGTGAGGATTGTTGCGATGGATGTTGGCTAAAGGAGACACTGGGCCTCATTACGAGTTTGGCGGCTGCCATGGGGCTATTAGCTCCATGGCTGCTGCAAAACCGGGCTCCTTTACCGGGTTCCCAGAATGGGGAATTACCGGGCCATTCCGAGTTCGGAGGGCCCAGTAATTCCTCCCTCAGGGAACCCGGGCCCAGACCATCCCCATTCCCATTTGAGCCCCCGTAGGGCTCAATGGGAATGGGAGGTGGAGCTAACAACGGGCCGATTACGACCGGCCCGTTGTTAGCTCCCTCTTCCCCTCGCGGGACCCGGTAAGGACGCCTAGTTTTACCAGGCGTCCTTACCGGGTCCCGCGAGGGGACCTCGTAATCAGGCGGAATGGTGTTAACGGGTCCGCACCCATTAGCGGAACCCGTTAACCCATTCCGCCTGACTTATAATGAGGCCCACTGAGCATTGACGCTAAATGTTGGTAGAGAAACACCAAGTTCTGTAACATTTATTAAAGCCCTGGGCTGGCCCATTCTTTACAATGGCCCTCATTACGACCCTGGCGGAGTGGGTTTACGCCAGCGGTATTCGCGGCGGACCCGTCCGCCCTACTACGAGTTCCCGTAGCGCCATGGAGCGTTTTCCGCCTGGTTTTTCCAGGCGGAGAAATCCATGGCGCTACGGGACCTTGTTGTTAATTACGCCACCATATTTTACGGTGGCGTAATTAACGCCTTCCCCACTCCCATTATACCCTATGGGGCAAAAATGGGAATGGGGAAGGGTAAAATGGGGAATGGGGATTTACCGCCCCGCCAAGGTCGGAATGGGGCGGTAAATCCGCCAACCCCCATGGCGCTATCGGCAGCTTTCCGCCGTGCTCCATGGTGCATATTGCGCCACGATTTCCGCCAGGGTCGTAATGAGGGCCAATGGCTCACCAAGCATACCAAAGGTCAGAAATAGAATCCCACGCTGCAAAGGGCAAATGGCTTCGGGCACGACTTGCATAGCTATTCCCACGAATGCATGTTTATATGTTTCATGACAGGAACAGTGAAAAGCCAGCGAATCCATGTTTCCATCTGCGCTGTAAGAAATCAATACTCCTGGCCCACAACAGAGCAACACAGTGTAGAAATAGACTGCAGATGGCGCTCTCGCCATCAGAAAGTGGCTAGTTGACACAGGCCATAGTGATGTAGTTCCCTTTCGCTCGCCCTCAATCAGACCCACACATTGCCATCTGGGGATCCTCAAGAGTGATGCCCACCCCCCCAGCCCTTCCTCCAGCCAAGGCTGAAAGGGTGAGCAAGGCCTTATTTGTCATGGGCACAGCATCCCAGGAGCCAGCTACCACCCTGGTGAATTCCACTTCCAAGTGAAGGGAGCATCATGGCAGCCAATGTGTTTGGGCCACTGTCTGTGGTCCGAACGAAGGGTCTCGTGGAGAATGATAACCACACACACTGGGATACCCAATTTGGCAAGATTCGCAGGTGGACCTTCTCTGCAGTGGACAGAGCTATCTACCCTCATGAACCCAGCACATGACGTGTTTAAATATTGCACCTAAAAAGGTCATCACTAAGAGGCCTGTGCAGAGCCACTCGCCATATTTTTTGACTGCTTACTGGAATATTTCAGAGAACCTTCCATATCCATCCTAAGCCACTTGGCCAGGGTGAGGTGCAGATCTCCAGTGTCTACTTTTGAGGGTAACAGCGGGGGGCTCTCACACTATGTCCAACTCTTGTGCTTCCACACCTGGAGCACACAGTGCAAGTATTTATTCTGCATGCCTCAGCAAGTGGACCCCCATGGACAGTCTGCAAATAGCACACAAATAGTGGCTCAATGACCCTTACATCTTCCTTCCCATTTTCTCACTTCAAATTCACTTGACACTCAATGCAGCCAATCAGACATCGAGTTACCACAGAGGTGTTCCACAGTTACCAGCCAATTATATGTCAAAGTCCTCCAGGACCTGCCCTTTAATCAGAGAATTTACAATCTGAGCGCTGGGCCTAGTGCGGTTGATCAGACCCTCTGTTCCTAGGTGTGGTACCAAAGTGGCCCAACAGAAAAGCACACGCCGTAACCCCTTACTAGCCAAGTAAAAGGGGGCTCCCCAACCCGTGACAATGACAGGGAAAGACCCCCACTCACTCCATGTATAATTCTCAGTAATATGGGAATACCCCCTTACATTCATGCTAACACCTAGAGGCTTTACCGCCACACCATTGGCGTTTGAGAATTATTAAGAAGAAACCCAATGGATGGCCATACTATATACAATCGTGTGCTCCTAACCATGCTGTAAAAGGATGAAAAGGTCTTTGGAATTCCCCGGAAACTTTGTAAAGCCATTAATATGTGTCGGCTGGAGGTAGTGTATTCTGTATAATAGAAAAACCCATCCACCCATATCAACTCTGCTTAATCAATGTTTATTCCCCCTTTCAGTTTGAAATCTCATCCCCTCATACGTCATCATTTCTCCCCTATAGTGCCTACTTTAGGGTCTACAACATGTAGTAAACAGTATGGAGAAGTAATTACTGCAAATGTTACTACATTGCCATCCAGTACAGACAGAGGGAAGCGGAGCAATAAAGGTGCTATTTCCTTGTCCCCATTCTGGGCCTCAGGCCTCTGACCTGCAAATCAAGTCCACTGCGTCATGTCTATGTTCCCTTCATTCGATTTTCGTTTGAATTGTTTGGCCCTGTGTTGTTTTGCAAAAAGAAAGTTAGCACTTACATGACATGATTCAGTTAGCCTTCAGGTGGCATGATACTGTCTTCTCACTGAAGGGACGGCTGTTGTAGGAACTGTGCAATATTGATAATATCACTTATCACCCATGTGGTCACTGCCTATAATTACAAAAATCCTCTGTTAAATGTGCAGACTTGCATATGTGTGTCAGTCAGTAATATGCACTTGAAGGATGAGCACATCACCGGAATCTCAAAAATGAAAACATTCGGGGGCGACCTAAACATGATCTTAGAAACAACAAAGGACCGAACGGGAACAGCAACTATGACACTTACTAGATGAACATGTATGATACTCAGCAACATGACCATACAGGGGCTGCTGGACATGTGGCGGGGGCTTCATGACAGTGGTAGGGAATATACATACTGTTCCTCAGTTTATGATATGCACTCCCGAATAGACACGTGGCTGATATCGGCCAGGCTGCTTCATATGGTCTCTAACTGTGATATATTGCCCAGAACATTGTCTGACATTCCCAAGACGCATCAGTGTTAAATCTGACAGATAAGAATGCTGAGAAACCGCTCTGGCAAATCAAACCGACTGTGCTGCTACACCAGACGTTCGCAATTCATTTGCATGACCATGTGACCTCGTATTTTGAAAACAATGTGGGCTCGGTCTCATCTATATTGATGCTCTGCCAGGCGTTTAAAGTATATGTAAGGGAGAGAGCCATAGCTACAGAATTCGGGATGTTAAAAAAACTTTATGAATGATATTAGCATAATTGAGGCTAGGCTACAAACTCTCCAAATTGAATATGCACACAGTCCGTCTCCCAAGTTACAGGCAGTTATTACAACTGAGCTGGATTGCTTTCGCAGAGGGAGTTCAACTTTTTTCAATAAGCCAGTGATGGCTAGGAAATATGGCGAGGTGGACAGGCATGGCGGCTGATGGCTTGTTTGGTTAAAAGGGAAACGAGGAATGAGAACATACCTTATGTAAAGTCTGTGTAGGGTGAGGTGGCACCCACGAACGGGGACATAAATACCAGCTTTTCATTTGTTTTATTCTGATTTATATCTCCAGAAGGGTTGTGCTACTGAGCCAAAGATTGTGCAGTACTTGCGGGAGATTCCGACTCCCTTACTGTCCAGAGACTTCTGAGGCCCTGGAATCCCCAATGACTTTGGTGCATATTAAGGCAGCTACTAGGGATCTGCCGAGCGGCAAACCGCCCGGGTCGGATGGTCTGGTGGTGGAATTTTACAGTTTGTATGAAGAGATTGTTTACCCCTATTTGCTCCAGCTGTGAGAGGAAGCACTGCAGAGGAGTGTCTGGCCCAACACGATGCGAGATGCTATTATCATCGTGTTAAAACTGGACAAACTTGTGGAGGAATGTGGCTCCTATCGGCTGCTCTCACTTATAAATGTAGATGGCAAAATCTGTGCTAAGGCCATAGCAACTCGACTACTGTCATTCATGACTCATGTGATGCATCCAGATCAGTTGGCGTTTATCCCTGAGCGGTCTACGGCACAGAATAATGTGCAGATTGTACTATGTCATGTCTCGTGTAGAACCAGATGTTCAAGCTGTAGCAATATCATTGGATATGCAGAAAGTGTTTGATATGGTCTTATGGCCTTTTCTTTTTCAGTACTGGGCAATTATGGCTTTCGCATGACTTTCGTATCTTGGATTAAAATGCTGAATGCAAAGCCAGTTGTGAAAGTATGTACAAATGGGGAGCTTTCCCGGGTGGTCCACCTAGCGGGCATGACGCAGCAAGGTCGTTCGCTAACCCTGTTGTATTTTGTCATGGTAATAGAACCGCTGGCGGATCTGGTTTGAGACAAATATAAGGATGTAGGAGTTAGGCAGGGGGAAGCCCCACAACTGATTTCGCTCTATGCAGATGATATCCTCCTATCTGTATGGTACCTGGAGAATAACATGGAAAGGATATTTATTAAAGAGGTTATCTTTGGTAGATACTCAGGGCTCCACCTGAACAGCAATACATCTGAAATCCTTCCACTGTCGGCTGGAAAAGTGGAACCAGACAATAGCAGGAGGCTTCGGTGGTCAGCGGAAGTATTCAAGTATTTGGGTACAATAATATCACATTCTCCTGTGTTAACATTTGAAAAGAAGGATATGACATGCATGGTGCATCTGTGGGCCACACTGCAGAGATGCAGCCAGATTCCTATGTCAATGCTAGGCAGAAGCTCACTTATCAAGATGGTGGTGCGGCCAAAACTACTGTATATATTCCAGAACACCCCGATGTGGCCGAATCGCACCTTATTTAGAGAACTCAGTATGCTATGTACAGAGTTTATTTGGGCACGTGGGCATGTCAGAATGAAGTGGGAGTCCCTGGAACTTCCTTATGAGGTTGGAAGCATTGCTGATCCGAACTTTGAACAATACTACTTGGTGGCACAGGCTCACTTTGTGACATTGTGGTATAGGTCTGCCGCCCAACTCCCACATGTCAAGTTGAAACACTTGGCAATGGGTGTAATTTGCCTGAAAGCACTACTGCAGCGGGTGATTACCGTGCAGATAGCCCATTAGACCCGATAGGTGCCACGGGGCTCGCATTGAAAACACTTCTCTGACTTCAGGGGGTCGGGTCCCCGTACAACAAAAATTCACCTGTCTGGGGTATGTCCATCTTGCCTCGAACCATTGACGGTGCAATCAAGAAGGTATAGAGATCTACTCAGATAACTGGGCTAGGAGACATATTGCCTGCTGGATACTTTAATGAATGGGAAGATATCAAAGAAGTTGTTGGTGATACACTGCTGCAGCTTGTATACTATCTCTGCATGTGGGCGGCGTTCAAATCCCACTGACCATCCTTCCTGAAGAACCATCGCCACAGACATGCACGTCATATCTAGTGAACAGTAAGGGATGTAGGAGAGGCATTTCCACATTATGCAAAATGGGGCAACACAGTGTGATACCGGATATATCTGTGAACAAGACTAAATGGAGGCAGGATTTACGGGTAGACTTCATGGACGTCCAATGGGAGGTAATTTGCGGACTGACTAAAGTGATCTCGACCAACTCCAAGTTCTGCTTTAAACACTTTAAAATTCTAAATAGGCTTCGCTGTACCCCATCGTGGATTAAACTATTTAATGCAGAATGTCAGGGCATCTGCCCCAGGTGTGGGTCGGAGAATGCTAACGTATTACACATGTTATCGTCATGTTCCAAGCTTTCCTCCTATTGGGTAAATGTATGCTGGGTACTGTCTGCTGTGCTGAAACAACAGGTCACACTGTCCCCCCGTGACTGTGTAGAGGAGGTCCCAGACATGACCTGCACCCCTGCCCCCCATTTCGAGGTACCAGGAACGTACTCGCCAAGGTATGTGACGTATAAGGAGCAGATGAACCAACAGAGATCTGCACTTGGACTCTGCCCTGTGCACATCAGAAGAGCAATACATGTTGGAGCACCCATAACCAGGTAACTCTGGGCTGCACGGTACCCTCTTAGACAGCCGTACCAGCAGCTGACATGAAATGAAGAGTACCTACAGACTGTCCACGAAGAGACCCAAAGAGCCTTAATGGACAGCCAGTGGTAATGACACGAGGGCCCGGACAGACTCACGGATTAACGAAAATGACAACCAAAGATAACACGCCAAAGCGAGAAAGGTATGAAAATAGATGTAATGGACACAGAGGAGGAGACGATGTTGAAACATAAGGAAACATTGCTGTGAAACAAAATGGAAATATCCAACCGGCTAACGTGTGTTAATAGGCTTGGAACGCAAGAAGCTAAGAAAACGATACTGCTTGCAATGCTTAGTAGAAGAATAGAGCGGCAAGCGCCAACCACATATCTACCTCAATAAAGCACACTATACAAGTGCGACTCCATTTTGTAAAACATAAGTATGCCCAGGCGGCCAGAGGCCTACCAGGCCAGGATTCATTTCCCAGCTAAAGCCAGAAGGAAGAGCGGAATCGAAACTTAGCAAAGAAGCAGCTCATGCCTGGGAATTCGAGGTCAACCTAAGGAAGGAGGAGAGCGGCAACTCTGAGGACTTGAAACTTAAGAGCATACCAGCCTGCCCCGTGAAGGTCAAGATAAGGGGGCCCAGGCAGGTGGCGAGGCCGAAGGAAAATTAAATACACTAAAAACTGGAAATTGAAGCAGATTCACAGTGAATAGACACGAGACAAGCCAGGCGCGAAGAGTTACCAACGTCTGATATCACCCAGAACCAAGGATGCCATAACTTCTCCAAGATAAGAAGCTACAGTTTCGAGGCCATCCTCAGCCAACTAATTGACATATAGCCCTAAAAGTATTGATTGATGGAAAGGAGGAAGGGTGAATCTCGCGGCACTAGGCACCTGGGTGTCCATTCTGCATGCTGCTAATTAAAGTGGAGATTTATGTCTAGGGGTGTAACGTACCCAATCACAAAGGACCACGTAATCTAGGGTCCTATAGCTTGTAGAGCCAATAAGACGTCATAGTTGTAGTGACGTCTATCACGAATGATGTGGAGGGATGGGCGTAGACGGCCACCCGATAAGAGTTATCCAATTCGCATTCTCTATTACCATATACAGATATAGCACCTATAATTAAGTTACCTTTTCCAACCAATAATATTGCATGACGCACATGTAGAGTTAGACGTCAATGATGACGAGTTTTGACTATAACTATTGCTGTCTGAATGAAGAAGTTGGGAGTTGAAGCGAGACAAGCGATCACGACACTGTTGATTACCATTTGTTTCCCTGTTTTTTGTAATTGTCATTAAACGGACTTCCCTTTGCCAAACTATTGAGTTGTCCTTATTGAGTTGTGTCGGAGTAAGAAAATCCTGCACCCGAACCTCCTCAAGGTGCAGCTATCTTGTTTTACAGGTACTTGAGTGTGAGCTTTGACCTATGGGCCCATCAGAGGACGCTCCGTCCTCTTGTACACTTGGTACCAGAGGATGGTTATGACCATCAACTATTGATTAATTAATACTAAGACACCCATAGACCGACGGCACAAAGTAACTCTAGGCCTTATCACAAGTCCTTCACCATTTGGCTGAGTAGACTGAGAAGCTTCCCGTGGACAATGATAGTCTAACTCAAAAATCTGCAGTGGGTCTGAAGGAACCTGCCTTTCAAAGCATAACCCTTCTCATTCCCACGGGTAGCCGATCGGACAAAAAGACTGCAAGAGGCGGGAAAGGAGGGGCAGTGATCCGAGGTTCCAGAGAGGAAAAGATGCGAGCGGTGAGTGAAACAATAAACTCATTACTTTTGCAAATGTCTTGTAGGCATTAGAACAAGTAAGGGAAAGGTAACGGAGGGTGGCGGAGAAAAATAAAAATAGTCCGAAGTAGAGAAGACTGTATATATATAAGGGGTTAATGACTCAAGTATAATAGAGAAAAAAGTGTTTTACTGGGATAGACACCCGAGAGAAAAAAGTGGTTACCGGGATAGACACCCGAGAGAAAAAAGTGGTTACCGGGATAGACACCCGAGAGAAAAATAGTGGTTACCGGAAGGGCACCCGAGAGAAAAAAGTGGTTACCAGGATAGACACCCGAGAGAAAAAAGTGGTTACCGGGATAGACAGCTGAAAGAAAAACAAGTGGTTACCGGGGGGACACCCAAGAGAAAACAAGAAGGATACCAGGTAGGACACCTGAGATTAAAAAGTAATAGAATTCGCCTTGTTCCTGCGCTTTAATATAGCGGTCAGAAGAAACGTGAACTCAGAGCCTACATAATGGGGGATGATTAGACTACGGTGACGATTAAAGACTGCACTAAAGGGGTTTGTTTAAACTCCATGTCGGGGTATTGATTAGAAGGCAGGTTTATGTGTGTCCAGCTGGTGTCCGTCTAGTCTGTCAAATGTCTGTCATGTGTGTCCTGTTATATGTCAAATGTAAAGAACTGTATCATTGATTGTTTGAAATGAAGTTTGGGTTTTACGCGATTCTGTAACTAAGAGGGAATCGCCAATGGATTGATGTTTTTGAGTAAATTGATGATATAGAATTTTTGCGGGAAGGATTGGATTGAAGCTTGCGTATTTGGTGCTCGCTCATACTGTCTGACGTGTTGAAATTGCATAAAATATTGTTGGTAACGAAATTTGAGAATGCAGATTACCCCACTTGCCCACCTACATAAGCAGTATCCCAAACATGCCCCAAGCTTAGAAAATACAGCACAGAGTGGGTTAAGGGTACCACCCACACAATGTTTATGCCGTGGCCACAGAATGGGTCCCTATCCAAAGCCGTCTTACAACATTTGACGACTTACCTGCATGCTACATACACAGGTAAAAAATTAGAGAAACGCCTTGCTGTTCTAGAACTGTAGAAGATGTTCGAACAGACGAAGTAGGAAGAACCACCCGCAGACTGGATATTAAATGTATGCACGGAGGGAGGTGAGACGCCTACCGCGCCACCAGCCCCGCCTGAGCCAGATGTTGAGGGAAGTAAGTCAGAGGGACTTTACCTGCTAAGGGAGCTCAAGGCAGCCATGGGATATAGCAACCCCGCGTATGAGTCACCTTCATACAGTAGTGATGAAATCAAGGAGAAGGAGCAGGAAATTAATCTTATCTCCGCAGTCCTGAGGGACAAGGAGAGACGCGATGATGAAAGGAAGGACCAGGCACAGAGTTGTGCACCTCTCGTTAAGGAGAGAGAGGGAAAGAAATGGAAATGAAGGGAAGGCAGAACTGATGAGAAAGCATTCGCAAAAGACGAATGGATGGGAGGACAGATATTGTTGAAACTTGATGGAAAAGGAAGTGATGATGTGAGACGGAGAGTGAAGTCAGATGAGACACAAAGGAAGGAAAAGGAGAAGGATAAGGAAATGAGGGACGAGAAAACGAAAAGAAAGGATACAACTATATTGCGAAGCAAGGAATACCGCTCAGTTGCACACAATACGCAGCCTATGAACAGTAAAGGCAGAACATGCAAAGGTTGGAAGAAGAGCAAAGAGTACGTGAAAAGAGAATAAAGAGACGGGAAGATGAGGAAGTTAGAAGGGCAAAGGAACGTAGAAATGAAAGAAGAAGGGAAGAAGATAAGACTAGAGAAAAAGCAAGGAAGCACAAGGAAGTCGATGATGATATAGAACGCAAACGTCGACAGAGGGCACAGGATCTTGAATATTTGGAGCGCGAAGTTAAAAAACCCAATCCTGTTGTAGAATGGGAAGACATCAAAGAATTCATTCCTACGTATAACTCAGTACCAGGCACAAGTGGGGCAAATATGAAACGATTGATAAAATATGCGATGAAATGTGGCTGGAACAAATTTCCCAAGGGGGAAGGGAAGACGAGCGCTTGGAAAGCACTCAACTATATGACACCGAGGATGTCACCCAAAGTAGTGGGAGCAGGGGACTGTCCCTGGACAGGCTAGAAATTAGTAAGAATGAAGAAGATGCAAGGAGTTGCGTGAACTGGGAAGAATCAACGTCCGACTCCGGTAGGGAGACGGAGGACGAGGCACACGAAGAAGGGAGACAGCGTGAAAAGTGGCTCCCAAGGGACCAAGGGGTATGATGGTCAGATGCTAGTGAGTCTGCACCTAGGGCATCGGAGTCCGCCGTGCAGCCTGGCCGACATGAGGGAACACCCCGCGGTCAGAAGTAGACAGATTAAGGACATTGCGAGGTAGACGGTGATGCGGGAATGCTACCCCAGCAATAGATGGGAGAGCTATGGGGAAAGAGAAGGAAGACTGCGCATTCCAATTCCCACTGCTAGAAAAGGGGGGAGCAAGACCACAATATATTCAATGGCCACACATGGATCAAGAGAACCTGAAAAACAAGCTTCCAATGCTGACGTCAGGAGCCGGGAAGTGGATACATGAGTCCGAAAAAATGACAGGGGGTTGTCACCTTAGCTATAGGGGACATTAAGGGCCTCCTGATTGCCATACTTGGTGAAAGGGCATACGATGTATGGAAACGAGCTGGGTACCCTGGGGTAACCATGATTAACACTACCCATGACGGAGCACCATTTAATAATTGTAGAGCAACAATGTGGAAAGCGCTACGAGTGCTGTACCCAGACACTTCTGATATGGGAGCTATAATGACTCGAAAAATGAAAGTCAGAGGATCCTTTGATTTATATCCAGAATTTTCAAGACGCATGGGTGCTCGAAACGCATGAATCTTGGACGAAATCGATCCCTGTATTCTACCATATATTGTACCAAAGGTTGCCTGAACCGGCGCAAAAACAGCTCAAGAAATTGGCAGAAGTGGAAGCTAAACCATGGGCTGAAATACAGTTGACAACTGCACAATACTGTAGATTGTTGCAAGGAAAGAATCGAAAAAAGGAGGCAACTCGTAAGGGTGAGGAAGCGAAGCTGGTGCAAAAGAAACTCTCAAAGTATGCTCTCGAAGGAGCCATGTTGACAAGCCCGGCTGAACCGAGTGCACAACAAGCGACTAACCCATCGCAGAATAACCAGGGTAACACAGGATTTTACCCGAGGGGAAGGGGATTTAGAGGAAGAGGATGGCAGAGTAATCAGGGAGGGTTTCAAAGTAATCCGGGAGGTTTTCAGAATAATCAAGGGGGCTTTCAAAACATGTAGATGGGCAGTCCAGATATGTCAAATGGACAGATGGCCCAACCACCGCCAGTGTGTTGGCTGTGTGGAATGACAGGACATGTGGAACGCGCATGCAGAAGCCAAGGTGCGTGGCAAAATGGACAAGGAATGGGAACAGGCATGGTGAACCAGCCTGCCTTCCCGCAACAGGGAGGTGCACAGAATCACACAGAGCAGCTGCAAGCACCGGGCTTGCAGCAAGGTGTGCAGCAAGGGGTCAACCCTCGAACATGGGGAACTTGCCACAGGGGCAAACCCAACAGGCACTGCTGCAAATATCTCAGGGAACAAATCCCAGAGGGGGAGTCAACCCTGGAAATGGAGGAAATCCACAAGAATACAGTGGACCGAACTTATACATGAAATAGGACAGCTCGCTGGGAACTCTGATGTGTTCCATCCTATCAGTGACACCAGACCCTAACAGGGGGAAAGAATATTCCTTCTTAGTTGACACTGGTGCAACACGCTCGTGCATACGAGAAGGCAAGTTTTCCTTGTCCGGCCAGGCTATAGATCAGGGGTGCACAACTGATTTTGACAGAGGGCCGAAAGTACCTTACATGAGGGCTATAGTGGGCCGAAAAGTAAAAGTGGGCGGGGCGGTAGGCGGGACATGTCAGGAGGCTTTTTCAACCCCCAATTTGTATTAAACACATGGAAAAAGATGTTTTTGAGGGGTAACGATTTTTATTGCATTTCAAACTTACATTTTGTACTACACATTTTCCATTGCTATCATTTATTTCGATTTAGTTATTGTATATCGTCTGTTTAATTAAATTATATATATTTTATTGACCCTTGATTGGACATTCCGTTATTTTGGACTGCTATAGTTTGCTGTTTGGGTTACCCAAGAGGAGTATGGCCTTTGTTGAGTCAGGTTTCCTCAAAAAAGCAAAGGATGTACATCTCCTAACTGTGCCTGTTTTAGCTTTATTAGTGAGTTCACTCTTGGAGTGCAACACTATGCCCCATGGCTCCCATCCCCAACCAAACACTATGCCCCATGGTCCCCTCACCCCCAACCAAACACTATGCCCCATGGCTCCCATCCCCAACCAAACACTATGCCCCATGGCCCCCTCACCCCCAACCAAACACTATGCCCCAGGGGCCCCCTCACCCCCAACCAAACACTATGCCCCATGGGCCCCCTCACCCCCAACCAAACACTTTGCCCCATGGCCCCAACCCCAACCAAACACTATGCCCCATGGCCCCCACCCCCAACCAAACACTATGCCCCCTGTCCCTCACCCCCCAAGCAAACACTATGCCCCCTGTCCCTCACCCCCAACCAAACACTATGCCCCATGGCCCCCTCACCCCCCTAACCCCCAACCAAACACTATGCCCCATGGGCCCCTCACCCCCAACCAAACACTATGCCCCATGGGCCCCCTCACCCCCAACCAAACACTATGCCCCATGGCCCCCACCCCCAACCAAACACTATGCCCCATGGCCCCCACCCCCAAGCAAACACTATGCCCCCTGTCCCTCACACTCAACCAAACACTATGCCCCATGGCCCCCTCACCCCCCTAACCCCCAACCAAACACTATGCCCCATGGGCCCCTCACCCCCAACCAAACACTATGCCCCATGGCTCCCAACCCCAACCAAACACTATGCCCCCTGTCCCTCACCCCCAAGCAAACACTATGCCCCCTGTCCCTCACACTCAACCAAACACTATGCCCCATGGCCCCCTCACCCCCAACCAAACACTATGCCCCATGGGCCCCTCACCCCCAACCAAACACTATGCCCCATGGGCCCCCTCACCCCCAACCAAACACTATGCCCCATGGCCCCCACCCCCAACCAAACACTATGCCCCCTGTCCCTCACCCCCAACCAAACACTATGCCCCATGGCCCCCTCACCCCCCTAACCCCCAACCAAACACTATGCCCCATGGCTCCCAACCAAACACTATGCCCCCTGTCCCTCACCCCCCAAGCAAACACTATGCCCCCTGTCCCTCACACTCAACCAAACACTATGCCCCATGGCCCCCTCACCCCCCTAACCCCCAACCAAACACTATGCCCCATGGGCCCCTCACCCCCAACCAAACACTATGCCCCATGGCTCCCAACCAAACACTATGCCCCCTGTCCCTCACCCCCCAAGCAAACACTATGCCCCCTGTCCCTCACACTCAACCAAACACTATGCCCCATGGCCCCCTCACCCCCCTAACCACCAACCAAACACTATGCCCCATGGGCCCCTCACCCCCAACCAAACCCTATGCCCCATGGCTCCCAACCCCAACCAAACACTATGCCCCCTGTCCCTCACCCCCCAAGCAAACACTATGCCCCCTGTCCCTCACACTCAACCAAACACTATGCCCCATGGCCCCCTCACCCCCCTAACCCCCAACCAAACACTATGCCCCATGGGCCCCTCACCCCCAACCAAACACTATGCCCCATGGGCCCCCTCACCCCCAACCAAACACTATGCCCCATGGCCCCCACCCCCAACCAAACACTATGCCCCCTGTCCCTCACCCCCAACCAAACACTATGCCCCATGGCCCCCTCACCCCCCTAACCCCCAACCAAACACTATGCCCCATGGCTCCCAACCAAACACTATGCCCCCTGTCCCTCACCCCCCAAGCAAACACTATGCCCCCTGTCCCTCACACTCAACCAAACACTATGCCCCATGGCCCCCTCACCCCCCTAACCCCCAACCAAACACTATGCCCCATGGGCCCCTCACCCCCAACCAAACCCTATGCCCCCTGTCCCTCACCCACCAAGCAAACACTATGCCCCTGTCCCTCACCCACCAAGCAAACACTATGCCCCCTGTCCTTCACCCACCAAGCAAACACTATGCCCCCTGTCCCTCACCCCCAACCAAACACTATGCCCCCTATCCCTCACCCCCAACCAAACACTATGCCCCATGGCCCCCTCACCCAAACCAAACACTATGCCCCATGGCCCCCTCACACCCAACCAAACACTATACCCCAAACACACTCTCAAGCATGCACCCATACAGACCCGAACCCCCGCCCCCAACGCAGCACACACATTCTCAAGCATGAACCCATACAGACCCGAACCCCCCGCCCCCAACGCAGCACACACATTCTCAAGTATGCACCCATACAGACCCGAACCCCCCACCCCCCAACTCAGCACACACACACATGCACCCTTACAGACCCAAACCCCCCACCCCCCAACTCAGCACACACACATGCACCCATACAGACCCGAACCCCCCACCCCCCCAACTCAGCACACACACATGCACCCATACAGACCCGAACCCCCCACCCCCCAACTCAGCACACACACATGCACCCATACAGACCCGAACCCCCCACCCCCCAACTCAGCACACACACATGCACCCTTACAGACCCGAACCCCCCACCCCCCAACTCAGCACACACACATGCACCCTTACAGACCCGAACCCCCACCCCCCAACTCAACACACACACATGCACCCTTACAGACCCGAACCCCCCACCCCCCAACTCAGCACACACACATGCACCCATACAGACCTGAACCCCCACCCCCCAAATCAGCACACACACAGACCCGAACCCCCCCAACCCCAACTCAGCACACACACAAACATGCACCCATACAGACCCGAACCCCCACCCCCCCAACTCAGCACACAAAAAACATTCAAATCAAAACATTCATACACATCCGACACCCACACACACCCCCGCATCTCAACATATACATAAAATGCATTCAAATTCCAACATTCATACACATCCGACACCCATCCCCGCATCTCAACACACACACAAAATACATTAAAATTCCAACATTCATACACATCCGACACCCACCCCCGCATCTCAACATACACATAAAATGCATTCAAATTCCAACATTCATACACATCCGACACCCCCCACCCCCGCATCTCAACATACACATAAAATGCATTCAAATCAAAACATTCATACACATCCGACACCCATCCCCGCATCTCAACACACACACAAAATACATTCAAATTCCAACATTCATACACATCCGACACCCCCCCATCCCCCCATCGCAACATACACACACAAACATAAAGTAAAACAGACCCGACACACAAACGCAAACAGACCACTTACCGGAGACGTGCTGGAAGGCAGGCAGGTAAGCGGCAGGTAAGCAGGAACGCTGGAATCGTACTACGGCTGGCGTGGTCCAAGGCTGAAATGCCTTCCGGCATCAAGCCTTATGGACCACGCCAGCCGTAGTGCTGGCCCTCCATTGGGTCAGCACACACACACTACGTGGCTCGTAGGAGCAACGTGGTCCATGTGTGCTGAGCCAATGACGGCCAGTGTTTTGTCCGGCCCGGAAGACAACAAAGACTTTCCTAATGGAGGGCGGCCGCGGGCCGCCCTCCATTAGGAAAGCCTTTGTGCCTCGCGGGCCGGACAAAAGAGCATGGCGGGCCGCAACTGGCCCGCGGGCCGTATGTTGTGCACCCATGCTATAGATACTCAGAGTTTTACAGGAGCTCACAGAAGAGTTCCCTTTACAGACAATATCCCAGTTTCTGTAGGGGATTGTGAGATGAATGTACCCTTATTATATTCACGCCAGACCCCAGTAAACATTTTGGGTCGAGACTTAATGACGATGTTGAATATGACTATCTCGTTCACAGAGGAGGGCATAGTATGCTCCACTCCAGTTATGCATTATATGAATGTATGCAAAATTATCAGAGCCTACTCCGGACGCATAGCCATGAGAGCTATACCATTAGAGCCAGATGTCTTCGCATATGGCGTGCGTGTGCTTATGGCAGGATTGCCAGGCGTCGCAGATAAAACTATGAGAACCCCTGATGAGTTCCTATTCAGACCAAGAATACCTATGCATGAAGAAGAGGGACAAGTATGTTCTTTAATGATACATACTGCAGCAGTGCGAGGGAAAGTAGCACTGGTCGAAAGATATGATGATGAAGGCAGACAATGGTGCACGATCATTGCATTGAAGAAGGGTATCGAGTGACTGACGTCACCAATGACGGTCTGTTCGAAGAACACCCGGATTTAGAAGAGATGAGGTTGGAAGTAAGTCTCATATTCTGGGTCAAAATTATTAAACAAGAAGTGCTACAGAGAATGATGTTGGTGCTGGTCCGTCCAGCATATTTTGAGGATGACATGGCCCAAGTGCCTGTCTCAGTATGGACTACTGGACCTTATGACGTAGGCCTCCTGAAGGGGAAGTAAAAATCAAACTGAAACCAGGAGCAATTTTACCAAGAGCGCGACAATATCCCCTGTCCAGAGAAGCGGATGAAGGGATCGCGAAGACAATATCCGCCATGATGGAGCAGGGCATCCTAGTGATGTCAGAATCACCCTGTAATACGGTGATTTACCCCGTCAAGAAATCAAAGGGAGGGTCTTGGCGTTTAATCCAAGATTTAAGAGCATTAAACGATATTGTTGAAGCCGAGTTCCCTCTAGTCCCTAATCCATCGACAATCCTATGCAACATACCCACTGAGGCAAGATATTTCATGGTGATTGACTTGAAAAATGCCTTTTTCTGAATCCCGCTGCACCGTGACTCACAAGATCTGACGTCATTCACCTTCAGACAAATGCGTCTGAAGAGCACGAGATTGCCACAGGGGTATTGGGTATTTCAACAGAGTCCTGCAAATAGACCTGAGCAACATTGCAGTAGACAGTGTTGTTTTGCAGTATGTGGATGACATTCTGATCTGCAGCACCACTGAAGAGCAATGCAGGCGCGACTCTGTCCAGTTACTGACTATATTGGCTGAGAAAGGATATAAACTTGATAAGGAAAAGTTACAATACTGTCAACAAGAGGTGCTATACATAGGCCAGCTAATCTCACATGAGAGGAAAAAGGTAACCCCAGAAAGGGATGAAGCTATCATGAACACTGCTAAACCGATCACGATAAAGCAAATGCAGAGCTTCCTAGGCCTGTGCAATTATGTCAGAGCATGGGTCTTCGATTACAGCTTCTATACCAAGCCCTTGCTTCAGGCCCTAAAGAAGGCCCAGGTGACAAAGGATAAGATTGAATGGACTGAGGCAATGGAGAAGGGGTTTGCAGAACTCAAGGGGGCAATTTGTAAACCCCCAGTTCTTGGGATTCCTAATTACGCAGAGGAATTCTACCTGTTTTCACACACAGATGGCAACGTTATGACGGCAGTACTCACTCAGAGAACCTCACTGGGGTATAAGCCCCTGGCGTACTACAGTAGGAGTCTGGACCCAGTTATGAGAGGCCACTTCCCATGTGAACAAAGTCTATCTGCCGCAGCGTTCGCCATAGAGAAAGCGTCATCCATTGTAATGGGATGCTCCATGACGTTATACGTCGAGCACTCATTATTTGCCATTCTAGAGAAACCAAAGGGCTCTCTGACATCTCAGAGAGCGTCTGCCTATGAGGTTCTGACATCTCAGAGAGCGTCTGCCTATGAGGTGATGATCTCTAACCCATCGATCAAAGTAGTTTGATGTAAAACAGTAAACCCTGCTACGTTCATAGCTGAACCAGTCACCGAGGGAGAACCTATATACGACTGTACAAACTATGAGGAATTCTATGATGAAATTCCACGGGTAAAGGAAAATGCCCTGGCAAGTGGAATGATCGTGTTCATTGACGGTTCTTCAAGAATCGACCAAGAAGACGGACAAAGATACACAGACGTGGCCGTGGTAAAACAGATAGCGAATGGAGAGTTTCAAGTACTCGTCAGTGCACAAATACCATCTCACTATTCAGCACAAGCTGCAGAACTATTGGCGTTGATACTCGCTATTGAGAATCATGCAGACCAGGAAGTAACGGTGTACAGTGACTCCGCCTATGTGACGTCAACCATGCACGCAGGACTAGCACACTGGAAAAGGAGGGGCTACCTCCGAGCGGATGGCCCGCCAGTGCAACATGCAGCCTTATTGGACAGGCTGATGAAGGCACTACAGCTCCCTGTGGGCATAGCGGTCGTGAAATGCACCGCCCACACCAAAGGGACAGAGTTTGTTTCACGCGGAAATAATGCAGCAGACACGGGAGCCATGCGTATGACATCCAAGAGTGAAATGATCATGGGAGCAGAATTAGCACACACCCATGTATGATGGTGACGCGAGCCACACCAGAAGCCTATAGCAATATGGGGCACCAACTAATGGAGCTCCAAGGGGAGGCACCTCAGAATGAGAAGAATCTATGGAAGCATCAAGGGTGTTCTTTAAACACCTCTGACGGTTTGTGGCGGCAAGCCAGCACTGGTAAACCAGTAATGCCTGTAGCTTACTAAAGATAGCATTGGAGCACTTACATTACCCTTTTCACATGTCAAAAGAAAATCTCGCTGCAGCGCTTGCAGAAGACTGGTTTACACCGAATTTAGTACAGCATGTTGCATTCTTTATGGTGAACTGCATAATCTGCCAGCAATTCTCCGCTGGGCACACATTAAAAGTAGTGAGAGGAGTCATCTCCCGGCCAAATGGGCCTTTTCAGCACTTACATATCGATTCTGTCGACATGATTCAAGTGTGCAATGGGTACAGGTACTTAATTGTAGTGGTGTGTCCATTCTCTAGATGGATAGAAGCAGGTCCCTGTACACACCCAGACTCAACCTGTGCTGCTAAGTTCCTGGTGAGGGAAGTATTCCCTAGATGGGGGGGGGTGCGAGGTAATGAGGTCAGATAACGGGGCTCACTTTGTTAATGCTGTATTTGAACAGATCAGCTTGCTGCTTGGTATAAAGCACACGTTCTCGTCAGCGTATCATCCGGAAGGTAATGGTATCTGTGAGAGGTTCAACGGCTTGTTCAAGGAAAGGATAGCCGAGTTGAAGCTTACTCTAAAGAGGGGTGGCTGCACTGTCTGCCACTGGCATTGTATGCACTTCGCAACCAACCATGCTCCGACCATCATCTTACGCCGCAAAGAGATAGTTACGGGAAGGAGAATGAGGACCCCCCTTATCCCCGAGACAGAGCTAAATGTGATGCCCAGCCAACCAGAGAGGTCTTGGGAACCGAAATGCAGGAGTACCTGAACTGCATGACATCAAGCCTTTCTGTTGTATCAGACCAACTGCAGCGACGGCGAAAGGGGTGCAGCACAGCACAAAACACAACAGGAAGTGCTGAAACAGACACAGTTCAAGGTCTATGTGCACCTCTCATCTTCCCTGGTGATGTTGTATTGGTAAAAAACCACACAAGAAAAAGGTGGGACGAGCCAAGATTCAATGGCCCTTTCATCGTGGAGGACTGCACTCCGTCAGCTGTAAAACTGCAGGGCAGGAGAGCATGGATTTTCCTAAATGACATTAAACCCTATATCGGTGAGACCCCTCAAATTGCACCTCACCGTGAAGAAACCACAGACAACAGGGAAGAACCTCAGCACGTGCAGACGAGATCCATGACAAGGAAGAAGGACACATGAGCAGCAAAGCCAAGACAAAAGAACTCTGTTTGAAAATTGTGGCTTTTAAACTGAACATTCCTCTAAGCAAAAAAGGAAAGGTGATAAAGGACAATAATATGGACACTCTGTGCATCACAGTTGCAGGGTGAAGAAGAGAAGTGCGCATCTAAGCCGTTTTTTGTACTTGTCATTAAACAGACTTCCCTTTGCCAAACTATTGAGTTGTCCTTATTGAGTTGTGTCGGAGAAAGAAAATCCTGCACCCCAACCTCCTCAAGGTGCAGCTATCTTGTCTTACAGGTACTCTAGGGTGAGCTCTGAGCTATGGGCCCGTCAGAGGACGCTCCACCCTCTTGCAGAACTGTCTATTGGGACACACAGGTAAAATGGCAGTTATCAAGTTCGGATTTTTAAACTTTGTGCTGCTGTCAGCTAAGCACTGTTTATTGATTTGATGGACGTAGAGTGTGGCCCAAAGGTGGAAATGTGGAAGTCGGATGTTATTTGGGCAAACAATGTGGAAGAGGTATATATACTACTACTGCTCACCAAGGGTACCCTGAAGACATTTGGTTTGACTTCCATGAATACCTGAGTGAAGCAGCGACATCTGAATCGAATCATGAAAGAGATTTGTGATGTATGTAAAGTGTGAATTAAACTTTCTTCTTTGTATATTCTAAGTCAATGGTCCTGATTGTGTTATCAGATGTGATATGGTTATTGTATGCAGTTTTACAAGTGCTTAAATAAATACTTTAAAAAGAAAACGGTGTCAAAGTTCCACCACCTCTTTAGGCTGTGACGCTCGAACTTGTTCATTAATACCTCAATTGCCTTTATCCCTTCCCTATGCTCCATCCCTAGGAAGGAAGGGTAAGGTGTGTGGACAAAATTTCCCCCTCTGCACAGTTCTGAGTTGCCTCCATTTGTTTCCTGTGCCCCGCCACACATGCTTCCTTATGAGGAGATCCCATAGGGGTTCGGCCATGCAGAAGTAAAGAAAGTCCACCTACCTGAATGCCTCAATGAGCCGCTCCACTTTCTGGGCCTCGCCCTGCACGCGGATATGAGCCTGGAATTTCCGTAGGGCTTCGTCCAGCTCCATGCTTGAGAAGTCCATCTCATCTACGACACAGCTGGGGAAAGAGGATCAAAACCATGATCAACACATGTTTCGATGGTTCAGCATAAGATTTAAACTTATTCGGCAGGTTCATGAGTCTGTCTCTTGCATAAGACACTCTGCAATCTCAATAACATCAAGGAGAATTTTGTGATTTTTCTGGTGGGATTACAATGCTTGTGTGAAGTGTCAAGATAATCACCCTGGTCGCCTAACTCCTCTCCAACAGCCTAAGCTTCCCTCACCAGTCAGCTGCCATGCATCAACCCTGCTCATTGGGGAAAGTTCAAACACAAAACATGAACATATGACCGATTTTTAAAGAGATGTATTTGGTGAAAGGTAGGATATAGTCCAAGGATCTGGCATTGACCCACAATGTTTTGGTGTTCTTCGGAAAGGCATTTCTCATATATTAGATTGGTATCTACATGTCCCGGGAGGATAGCACAGCGGCAGCGTGCGCGTCTTGGAAGCAAGACGACACAAAGCAACAACAGGTTCGATCCCCGGGTCCGCGCTTAAAAACCTCTGAGTGTTTAAGCGCGTTATAAATACGTGACAAAGAAAAAAAAACACAATTGCACAACTAAGAAAAACTAACAATTCCTGTAACAGCTGCCTCGATGCCTGCGGGCTGTGTGAGCGCTTTATAAATGTAAATAAATAAAAATAAAATAAAAAATCTCAAAGACGACTTAGTTTTCTGGACAAAAGATTTGGCTAGTAGTTCTTAAAATTCTTAAATCCACTGGTGGACGTGCTGGAGGAAAGTCCCTCTTATTCAATGCAATACTATTGTGGTGCTCCCAGCTGGGCCCGGCTCACCTCCTAAGGCTGATGAAGACCATTTTGGTTTCAATCTCATCACCTTTGATTCAAGACTCACAGAGCTTGGAGGCCATAACTAATGCATGCTAAATGGTGTAATGCAATGTAATGTACGTAACGAAATAGGGTCTCCTGGCACTGAATTCTGGAAGAGAGTGTGGAGGGAAGTTATTTGGGGGAGAGCAAGAAGCAAGAGGAGAAACCATAAGTGTTGCTGAGTGCAGAACGAAAGAGCCTGTTTTCTGCGGGCTAGTCTGTTTCTTGGTGAACTGTGGCAAGGGCACTTGAGGTATGTGTCAGGGCTCCAAATAAGATTTTAAAGTGGTAGTACTTTATTACCTATTTTGTTAAGGTAGGAGTACAATTATTATTTTAGGGAATAAGAAAGTAATTCATATTACCAATGTTTTTTTTAGGTGAGGAAATCTATATGCTTTACTCTAAAACATATATTTCTGGGATTCATAATTCTTTACACCCAATAATCCCTGAAAATGAAAAGCTTCATTTTTACCTAAAGGTCCTCTTCAGTTAGGGCGCCTTCCGGTGGCAATGCTCTGCTAGTACCACTGATCCAAACATCCTCCAAACATCCCTGTGGCACTGCGCTCTGCTAGTACCAATGCTCCAAACATCCTTGTGGCACTGCGCTCTGCTAACACCACTCCTCCGAACATCCCTGTAGCATTGCGCTCTGCTAGTACCACTGCTCCAAACATCCCTGTGGCACTGCGCTCTGCTAGTACCAATGCTCCAAACATCCCTGTGGCACTGCGCACTGCTAGTACCACTCCTGCGAACATCCCTGTGGCACTGCGCTCTGCTAGTACCAATGCTCCAAACATCCCTGTGGCACTGCGCTCTCCTAGTACCACTGCTTCAAATATCCCTGTGGCACTGCGCTCTGCTAGTACCACTCCTGCGAACATCCCTGTGGTACTACTGCGCTCTGCTAGTACCAATGCTCCAAACATCCCTGTGGCACTGCGCTCTGCTAGTACCACTCCTGCGACATCCCTGTGGCACTGTGCTCTGCTAGTACCAATGCTCCAAACATCCCTCTGGCACTGCGCTCTGCTAGTACCACTGCTCCAAACATCCCTGTGGCACTGCGCTCTGCTCGTAGCAATGCTCCAAACATCCCTGTGGCACTGCACTCTGCTAGTACCACTCCTCTGAACATCACTGTAGCACTGCGCTCTACTAGTACCAATGCTCCAAACATCCCTGTGGCACTGCGCTCTGCTAGTACCACTGCTCCAAACATCCCTGTGGCACTGCGCTCTGCTAGTACCAATGCTCCAAACATCCCTGTGGCACTGCGCTCTGCTAGTAACACTCCTGCGAACATCCTTGTGGCACTGCGCTCTGCTAATACCAATGCTCCGAACATCCCTGTAGCACTGCGCTCTGCTAGTACCACTGTTCCAAACCTCCCTGTGGCACTCCGCTCTGCTAGTACCACTGCTCCAAACATCCCTCTAGCACTGCGCTCTGCTAGTACCACTGCTCCAAACATCCCTATGGCACTGCGCTCTGCTAGTAGCACTGCTCCAAACATCCCTGTGGCACTGCGCTCTGCTAGTACCAATGCTCCAAACATCCCTGTGGCACTGCACTCTGCTAGTACCACTGCTCCAAACATCCCTGTGACACTGCGCTCTGCTAGTACCAATGCTCCAAACATCCCTGTGGCACTGTGCTCTGCTAGTACCACTCCTCCGAACATCCTTGTAGCACTGTGCTCTGCTAGTACCACTGCTCCAAACATCACTGTAGCACTGCGCTCTGCTAGTACCAATGCTCCAAACATCCCTGTGGCACTGCACTCTGCTAGTACCACTCCTGCGAACATCCCTGTGGCACTGCGCTCTGCTAGTACCAAAGCTCCAAACATCCCTGTGGCACTGCGCTCTGCTAGTACCACTGCTCCAAACATCCCTGTGGCACTCCGCTCTGCTAGTACCACTGCTCCAAACATCCCTCTAGCACTGCACTCTGCTAGTACCACTGCTCCAAAAATCCCTATGGCACTGCGCTCTGCTAGTACCACTGCTCCAAACATCCCTGTGGCACTGCGCTCTGCTAGTACCAATGCTCCAAACATCCCTGTGGCACTGCGCTCTGCTAGTACCACTCCTCCGAACATCCCTGTAGCACTGTGCTCTGCTAGTACCAATGCACTAAACATCCCTGTGGCACTGCGCTATGCTAGTACCACTGCTCCAAACATCCCTGTGGCACTGCGCTCTGCTAGTACCACTGCTCCAAACATCCCTGTGGCACTCCGCTCTGCTAGTACCACTGCTCCGAACATCCCTGTAGCACTGCGCTCTGCGAGTACCAATGCTCCAAACATCCCTGTGGCACTGCGCTCTGCTAGTACCACTGCTCCAAACATCCCTGTGGCACTGCGCTCTGCTAGTACCAATGCTCCAAACATCCCTGTGGCACTGCGCTATGCTAGTACCACTGCTCCAAACATCCCTGTGGCACTGCGCTCTGCTAGTACCACTGCTCCAAACATCCCTGTGGCACTCCGCTCTGCTAGTACCACTGCTCCGAACATCCCTGTAGCACTGCGCTCTGGTGAGTACCAATGCTCCAAACATCCCTGTGGCACTGCGCTCTGCTAGTACCACTGCTCCAAACATCCCTGTGGCACTGCGCTCTGCTAGTACCAATGCTCCAAACATCCATGTGGCACTGCGCTCTGCTAGTACCACTCCTCCGAACATCCCTGTAGCACTGCGCTCTGCTAGTACCAATGCTCCAAACATCCCTGTGGCACTGCGCTCTGCTAGTACCACTGCTCCAAACATCCTTGTGGCACTCCAATATGCTAGTACCACTGCTCCAAACATCCCTGTGGCACTGCGCTCTGCTAGTACCACTTCTGCGAACATCCCTGTGGCACTGCGCTCTGCTACTATCAATGCTCCAAACATCCCTGTGGCACTGCGCTCTGCTAGTACCACTGCTCCAAACATCCAAATGGCACTGCGCTCTGCTAGTACCACTGCTCCAAACATCCCTGTGGCACTTTGCTCTGCTAGTACCACTCCTGCGAACATCCCTGTGGCACTGCGCTCTGCTAGTACCAATGCTCCAAACATCCCTGTGGCACTGCGCTCTGCTAGTACCACTGCTCCAAAGATCCCTGTGGCACTGTGCTCTGCTAGTACCAATGCTCCAAACATCCCTGTGGCACTGCGCTCTGCTAGTACCACTCCTCTGAACATCCCTGTAGCACTGCGCTCTGCTAGTACCACTGCTCCAAACATCCCTGTGGCACTGCGCTCTGCTAGTACCAATGCTCCAAACATCCCTGTGGCACTGCGCTCTGCTAGTACCACTGCTCCAAACATCCCCGTGGCACTCCGCTCTGCTAGTACCACTGCTCCAAACATCCCTCTAGCACTGCACTCTGCTAGTACCACTACTCCAAACATCCCTATGGCACTGCGCTCTGCTAGTACCACTGCACCAAACATCCCTGTGGCACTGCGCTCTGCTAGTACTAATGTTCTAAACATCCCTGTGGCACTGCGCTCTGCTAGTACCACTCCTCCGAACATCCCTGTAGCACTGTGCTCTGCTAGTACCAATTCTCCAAACATCCCTGTGGCACTGCGCTCTGCTAGTACCACTGCTCCAAACATCCCTGTGGCACTGCACTCTGCTAGTACCACTGCTCCAAACATCCCTGTGGCACTCCGCTCTGCTAGTACCACTGCTCCAAACATCCCTGTGGCACTGCGCTCTGCTAGTACCACTGCTCAAAACATCCCTGTGGCACTGCGCTCTGCTAGTACCACTGCTCCAAACATCCCTGTGGCACTCCGCTCTGCTACTACCACTGCTCCAAACATCCCTGTGGCACTGCGCTCTGCTAGTACCACTGCTCCAAACATCCCTGTGGCACTTCGCTCTGCTAGTACCAATGCTCCAAACATCCCTGTAGCACTGCACTCAGCTAGTACCAGTGCTCTAAACATCCCTGTGGCACTGCGCTCTGCTAGTACCACTGCTCCAAACATCCATATGGCGCTGCGCTCTGCTAGTACCACTGCTCCAAGCATCCCTGTGGCACTGCGCTCTGCTAGTACCAATGCTCCAAACATCCCTGTGGCACTGCGCTCTGCTAGTACCACTCCTCCGAACATCCTGTAGCACTGCGCTCTGCTAGTACCAATGCTCCAAACATCCCTGTGGCACTGTGCTCTGCTAGTATCACTGCTCCAAACATCCCTGTGGCACTGCACTCTGCTAGTACCACTCCTGCGAACATCCCTGTGACACTGCGCTCTGCTAGTACCAATGCTCCAAACATCCCTGTGGCACTGCGCTCTGCTAGTACCACTGCTCCAAACATCCCTGTGGCACTGCGCTCTGCTAGTACCAATGCTCCAAACATCCCTGTGGCACTGCGCTCTGCTAGTACCACTCCTCCGAACCTCCCTGTAGCACTGCGCTCTGCTAGTACCACTGCTCCAAACATCCCTGTGGCACTGCGCTCTGCTAGTACCACTGCTCCAAACATCCCCGTGGCACTCCGCTCTGCTAGTACCACTGCTCGAAACATCATTGTGGCACTGCGCTCTGCTAGTACCACTGCTTCAAACATCCCTGTGGCACTGCGCTCTGCTAGTACCACTGCTCCAAATATCCCTGTGGCACTCCGCTCTGCTAGTACCACTGCTCCAAACATCCCTGTGGCACTACGCTCTGCTAGTACCACTGCTCCAAACATCCCTCTGGCACTGAGCTCTGCTAGTACCACTGCTCCAAACATCCCTGTGGCACTGTGCTCTGCTAGTACCAATGCTCCAAACATCCCTGTAGCACTGCACTCTGCTAGTACCACTGCTCTAAACATCCCTGTGGCACGGCGCTCTGCTAGTACCAATGCTCCAAACATCCCTGTCGCACTGTGCTCTGCTAGTACCAATTCTCCGAACATCCCTGTGACACTGCGCCCCACTAGTACCACTGCTCCGAACATCCCTGAGGCACTGCGCTCCACTAGTACCACTGCTCTGAACATCCCTGTCGCACTGTGCTCCGCTAGTATCAATGCTCCAAACATCCCTATGGCACTGTGCTCTGCTAGAACCAATGCTCCGAACATCCCTGTAGCACTGTGCTCTGCTACTACCACAGCTCCAAACATCCCTCTGGCACTGTGCTCTGCTAGTACCACTTCCCCGAACATCCCTATGGCACTGCGCTCTGCTAGTACCACTGCTACAAACATCCCTGTGGCACTGCGCTCTGCTAGTACCAATGCTCTAAACATCCCCTGTGGCACTGCGCTCTGCTAGTACCACTCCTCCGAACATCCCTGTAGCACTGTGCTCTGCTAGTACCAATGCTCCAAACATCCCTGAGGCACTGCGCTCTGCTAGTACCACTGCTCCAAACATCCCTGTGGCACTGCGCTCTGCTAGTACCACTGCTCCAAACATCCCTGTGGCACTGCGCTCTGCTAGTACCACTGCTCCAAACATCCCTGTGGCACTGCGCTCTGCTAGTACCACTGCTCAAAACATCCATGTGGCACTGCGCTCTGCTAGTACCAAAGCTCCGAACATCCCTGTGGCACTGCACTCTGCTAGTACCAATGCTCGAAACATCCCTGTGGCACTGCGCTCTGCTAGTACCACTGCTCCAAACATCCCTGTGGCACTGCGCTCTGCTAGTACCAATGCTCCAAACATCCCTGTGGCACTGCACTCTGCTAGTACCAATGCTCCAAGCATCCCTGTGGCACTCCGCTCTGCTAGTACCACTGCTCCAAACATCCCTGTGTTACTGCGCTCTGCTAGTACCACTGCTCCAAACATCCCTCTGGCACTGAGCTCTGCTAGTACCACTGCTCCAAACATCCCTGTGGCACTGCGCTCTGCTAGTACCAATGCTCCAAACATCCCTGTAGCACTGCACTCTGCTAGTACCACTGCTCTAAACATCCCTGTGGCACGGCGCTCTGCTAGTACCACTGCTCCGAACATCCCTGTAGCACTGTGCTCTGCTAGTACCAATGCTCCGAACATCCCTGTGACACTGCGCCCCACTAGTACCACTGCTCCGAACATCCCTGAGGCACTGCGCTCCGCTAGTACCACTGCTCTGAACATCCCCGTCGCACTGTGCTCCGCTAGTATCAATGCTCCAAACATCCCTATGGCACTGTGCTCTGCTAGAACCAATGCTCCGAACATCCCTGTAGCACTGTGCTCTGCTACTACCACAGCTCCAAACATCCCTGTGGCACTGTGCTCTGCTAGTACCACTTCCCCGAACATCCCTATGGCACTGCGCTCTGCTAGTACCACTGCTACAAACATCCCTGTGGCACTGCGCTCTGCTAGTACCAATGCTCTAAACATCCCTGTGGCACTGCGCTCTGCTAGTACCACTCCTCCGAACATCCCTGTAGCACTGTGCTCTGCTAGTACCAATGCTCCAAACATCCCTGAGGCACTGCGCTCTGCGAGTACCACTGCTCCAAACATCCCTGTGGCACTGCGCTCTGCTAGTACCACTGCTCCAAACATCCCTGTGGCACTGCGCTCTGCTAGTACCACTGCTCAAAACATCCATGTGGCACTGTGCTCTGCTAGTACCAAAGCTCCGAACATCCCTGTGGCACTGCACTCTGCTAGTACCAATGCTCGAAACATCCCTGTGGCACTGCGCTCTGCTAGTACCACTGCTCCAAACATCCCTGTGGCACTGCGCTCTGCTAGTACCAATGCTCCAAACATCCCTGTGGCACTGCACTCTGCTAGTACCAATGCTCCAAGCATCCCTGTGGCACTCCGCTCTGCTAGTACCACTGCTCCAAACATCCCTGTGTTACTGCGCTCTGCTAGTACCACTGCTCCAAACATCCCTCTGGCACTGAGCTCTGCGAGTACCACTGCTCCAAACATCCCTGTGGCACTGCGCTCTGCTAGTACCAATGCTCCAAACATCCCTGTAGCACTGCACTCTGCTAGTACCACTGCTCTAAACATCCCTGTGGCACGGCGCTCTGCTAGTACCACTGCTCCGAACATCCCTGTAGCACTGTGCTCTGCTAGTACCAATGCTCCGAACATCCCTGTGACACTGCGCCCCACTAGTACCACTGCTCCGAACATCCCTGAGGCACTGCGCTCCGCTAGTACCACTGCTCTGAGCATCCCCGTCGCACTGTGCTCCGCTAGTATCGATGCTCCAAACATCCCTATGGCACTGTGCTCTGCTAGAACCAATGCTCCGAACATCCCTGTAGCACTGTGCTCTGCTACTACCACAGCTCCAAACATCCCTGTGGCACTGTGCTCTGCTAGTACCACTTCCCCGAACATCCCTATGGCACTGTGCTCTGCTAGTACCACTGCTACAAACATCCCTGTGGCACTGCGCTCTGCTAGTACCAATGCTCTAAACATCCCTGTGGCACTGCGCTCTGCTAGTACCACTTCTCCGAACATCCCTGTAGCACTGTGCTCTGCTAGTACCAATGCTCCAAACATCCCTGAGGCACTGCGCTCTGCTAGTACCACTGCTCCAAACATCCCTGTGGCACTGCGCTCTGCTAGTACCACTGCTCCAAACATCCCTGTGGCACTGCGCTCTGCTAGTACCACTGCTCCAAACATCCGTGTGGCACTGCGCTCTGCTAGTACCACTGCTCACAACATCCATGTGGCACTGCGCTCTGCTAGTACCAAAGCTCCGAACATCCCTGTGGCACTGCACTCTGCTAGTACCAATGCTCGAAACATCCCTGTGGCACTGCGCTCTGCTAGTACCACTGCTCCAAACATCCCTGTGGCACTGCGCTCTGCTAGTACCAATGCTCCAAACATCCCTGTGGCACTGCACTCTGCTAGTACCAATGCTCCAAGCATCCCTGTGGCACTCCGCTCTGCTAGTACCACTGCTCCAAACATCCCTGTGTTACTGCGCTCTGCTAGTACCAATGCTCCAAACATCCCTGTAGCACTGCACTCTGCTAGTACCACTGCTCTAAACATCCCTGTGGCACGGCGCTCTGCTAGTACCACTGCTCCGAACATCCCTGTAGCACTGTGCTCTGCTAGTACCAATGCTCCGAACATCCCTGTGACACTGCGCCCCACTAGTACCACTGCTCCGAACATCCCTGAGGCACTGCGCTCCGCTAAAACCACTGCTCTGAACATCCCCGTCGCACTGTGCTCCGCTAGTATCAATGCTCCAAACATCCCTATGGCACTGTGCTCTGCTAGAACCAATGCTCCGAACATCCCTGTGGAACTGCGCTCTGCTAGTACCAATGCTCCAAACATCCCTGTAGCACTGCGCTCTACCAATGCTCCAAACATCCCTGTAGCACTGTGCTCTGCTTGTACCACTGCCCCAAACATCCCTGTAGCACTGTGCTCTGCTACTACCACAGCTCCAAACATCCCTGTGGCACTGTACTCTGCTAGTACCACTTCCCCGAACATCCCTGTGGCACTGCGCTCTGCTAGAACCAATGCTCCAAACATCCCTGTGGCACTGCGCTCTGCTGGTACCACTGCTCTGAACATTACTGTAGCACAGCGCTCTGCTAATACCACTGCTGCAAACATCCCTGTAGCACTGCGCTCGGCTAGAACCAATGCTCCAAACATCCCTGTAGCACTGCTCTCAACCAATGCTCCACACATCCCTGTAGCACTATGCTCTGCTAGTACCACTGCTCCAAACATCCCGGTAGCACTGCGCTCTGCTACTACCACAGCTCCAAATATCCCTGTGGCACTGTGCTCTGCTAGTACCACTGCCCCGAACATCCCTGTAGCACTGCGCCCTGCTAGAACCAATGCTCCAAACATCCCTGTGGCACTGCGCTCTGCTAGTACCACTGTTCAAACATCCCTGTGGCACTGCGCTCTGCTAGTACCACTGCTCCAAACATCTCTCTAGCACTGCGCTCTGCTAGTACCAATGATCCATACATCCCTGTGGAACTGTGCTCTGCTAGTACCACTGCTCAAAATATCCCTGTAGCACTGTGCACTGCTAGTACCACTGCTCCAAACATCCCTGTAGCACTGCGATCTGCTAGTACCACTGCTCCAAACATCCCTGTACACTGCGCTCTGCTAGTACTACTGCTCCAAACATCCCTGTAGCACTGTGCTCTGCTAGTACCACTACTCCAAACATCCCTGTAGCACTGCACACTGCTAGTACCACTGCTCCAAACATCCCTGTACACTGCGCTCTGCTAGTACCACTGCTCCAAACATCCCTGTAGCACTGCGCTCTGCTAGTACTACTGCTCCAAACATCCCTGTAGCAATGCGCTCTGCTAGTACCACTGTTCCAAACATCCCTGTGGCACTGCGCTCTGCTAGTACCACTGCTCCAAACATCCCTGTGGCACTGTGCTCTGCTAGTACCACTGCTCCAAACATCCCTGTAGCACTGTGCTGTACTAGTACCACTGCTCCAAACATCCCTGTACACTGCGCTCTGCTAGTACTACTGCTCAAAACATCCCTGTAGCACTGCGCTCTGCTAGTACCACTGTTCCAAACATCCCTGTGGCACTGCGCTCTGCTAGTACCACTCCTGCGAACATCCCTGTGGCACTGCACTCTGCTAGAACCAATGCTCCAAACATCCCTGTGGCACTGCGCTCTGCTAGTACCACTGCTCAAACATCCCTGTGGCACTGTGCTCTGCTAGTACCAATGCTCCAAACATCTCCCTAGCACTGTGATCCATACATCCCTGTGGAACTGTGCTCTGCTAGTACCACTGCTCCAAATATCCCTGTAGCACTGTGCACTGCTATTACCACTGCTCCAAACATCCCTGTAGCACTGCGATCTGCTACTACCACTGCTCAAAACATCCCTGTAGCACTGCGCTCTGCTAGTACTTCTGCTCCAAACATCCCTGTAGCACTGCGCTCTGCTAGTACTACTGCTCCAAACATCCCTGTAGCACTGCGCTCTGCTAGTACCACTGCTCCAAACATCCCTGTAGCACTGCGCTGTGCTAGTACCACTGCTCCAAACATCTCTCTAGCACTGCGCTCTGCTAGTACCAATGATCCATACATCCCTGTGGAACTGTGCTCTGCTAGTACCACTGCTCCAAATATCCCTGTAGCACTGCACACTGCTAGTACCACTGCTCCAAACATCCCTGTAGCGCTGTGATCTGCTAGTACCACTGCTTCAAACATCCCTGTAGCACTGCGCTCTGCTAGTACTACTGCTCCCAACATCCCTGTGGCACTGCGCTCTGCTAGTACCACTGCTCAAACATCCCTGTGGCACTGCGCTCTGCTAGTACCACTGCTCCAAACATCTCACTAGCACTGCGCTCTGCTAGTATCAATGATCCATACATCCCTGTGGAACTGTGCTCTGCTAGTACCACTGCTCCAAATATCCCTGTGGCACTGCGCTCTGCTAGTACCACTGCTCCAAACATCCCTGTGGCACTGCGCTCTGCTAGTACTACTGCTCCAAACATCCCTGTAGCACTGCGCTCTGCTAATACCACTGCTCCAAATATCCCTGTGGCACTGTGCTCTGCTAGTACCACTGCTCCAAACATCCCTGTAGCACTGTGCTGTACTAGTACCACTGCTCCAAACATCCCTGTAGCACTGCGCTCTGCTAGTACCACTGCTCCAAACATCCTTGTGGAGCTGAGCGGTGGAAGTAGGACACAGGCCACTGCCTACCATTTGCTTCCTATACTTTGTTGGGAGTATTTTTGCACCCTATTTTTATGTTGGGAGTTTTTGCCTCTTTTCAGGGAGTAAAAATTGATTGTTTGCTGTTTATCTGTCCGGCACAGTATGTGTATCCAGATGGGAACCCGGGGTGTAGCTATCCTGCGCTGCCTGATACTGATGAGGTCTGCCCTGAGAGCAAAGAGGGGTTCAGGGTTGACGCAGGACTGTGTGTAAGAAGCCGACGGGAGGATTGTAGAGGGTTGGTGACAGTGTGTGCAAGGGAGCAGGGCTCTAGCAGATGCGATGTAAATTATGACACTTGGCGCTGTCTTGGAAGCTTCCCTGAATGCAGATGCACATGTAAACAATACCATCTAAACGTCCTGCGTCAGATGACCCTCTGGTCTTGCGTAAGAACTACGAAACTCTGGTTAGAGCAATCATAATGCCGCGACTGGACTATTGCAATGCCCTGCTTGGTGGTGGTGCAAGCAGGTAGCGCTTACACAGACTTCCAGTAGTCCAGAATGACGCTCTCAGGATCGTGTGCAATCGTTAAAAAAGGGACGACATGACCAAGTTCCGGAAAGGAACTTCATTGGCTACCGATGGGAAAAAGGATTAAGTTCAAGACACTATCACTGACTCATAAATATCTTTATGGTAAGGCACCCCAATCCCTAAAACAAACATTGACTCGACACAAGCCCAGCCAAACGCTGCGCCACAGCACTGCTCAATTGCGCTCTGTCCCTCGCATTAAAAGAACAAGAGGCAAGGGCAGAACTTTCCCTTTTCAAGCCTCCCAAGCATGGAATGCCCTTCCTGTAATGGTACGCATGGAAGAAAAACCCTCAGTATTCTGGAAGACCTTGAAAACACCCTGTCCCCACTGATCGCAGTAAGTTCTCTGTCCCTTGATTACTGAAATGTCCTTGTGTCAATGTGCGCCCTGTTTCCCCGCAGGCTATGACGCGATACAAATAAAAAATAAATTAATCAAAATGCTCTCTCTCTTTCTCTCGCTCTTCTGAGAAGTACCCATTAAAAGTACAGCTGTCCTACTGGGATATGCAGGCCCTCCACCCAGAAGACCTAAATGTACCTGTACCCATAATCTGCCAATGTGAATTATTGGCCATGTACAATGAGGAGACTCAAAAAACAATGCTCATGGAGCTGAATTGCCCATTTTTTGGTTTAACATTAGGTTTATAATAAAGTATGCAACTATTCAGACCTCTGTGGCGAGCTCCCAGTAAAAGACCACAACACTGGGTTCTAGGCGATCTTTTGGCTTCTGCGTGGTCACGTCTGATGCGCTGAAAATTCCACTTTTTAAGAATAACGCCGCTCTCGCACATGCCGTCTTAAATCTCGGACCACCTCCGGTATGATTCACTGTCCATCTTCCTTTCCCCAGTGATCGAAGTGAGCAGGAACGGTGGGTAGCGGTGTTCCACTACTTTTATTTTTTACTGTTAACAGCTCCACTACTTTTTGCAACCATTTTCACCATTCCGGAGTTATTCTTTGTGAAGTTAAAGCACGGTTCTCCGTTTTACCACTGGATATCGGTTACAGCTAAACTGAAATCTGTTTCAACTCAATTGGCTGCCAACCAGCATGACTGCAACCCTTGAAAAATGTGTTGCACGTTGCTTCCTTCCTTCCTACTCTGTCCCCCACCCGGAGTCACAGTTCCACTTCTTTTTTGGCACACTTCTATCACTGCCCAGCCCACATAAACAGCTTGCGTCCCTGCTCACTTTAAGTGGGAAAAGATGTGGCGTGGGGGCTAATATGAAATCAAAATAAGTCATTTCGCATCCCTGTCCCTGTGGGGTAGCTCAGCGTGTTTAAGTGCCTGCTGCAGAGATGTGCGTGTACATTACTGCTCACAATTTCCCATGCCAGTAAGATACAGCTAAAGGGGTTACTGTGCTTGCTGCAGAGACCTGTGTGGAACATGAGGGCATGGGTCCCTATACTGAAAACGGAAGAAAAACGATCACACTCTCGATATTCCAGCCCAGGTCCCTACCCTTCAAACTGATACATATATGATATGATAGATTATTTATAACGCGCTTAGTACCCAGAGGTTTCTAAGTGCAGACCGGGGGATCGAACCTGTGTTGCTTTGTGTCGTCTCAAGACGAGAACATTGCCCCTTCGCTATCCTCCCAAGTTACTGTCAGTAAAATAATACAAGGTGACAATGTCTTTTCTTGGGTGGAAGTCACCTAGTAACCAAATAACGCCGTCCTGCGCAGGGCAGTGTGCAGTAATTAGTGAGGTGTTAATGTGTCCAGCTGGCTACCTTTTGTATTTGAAGGCCTCCGGGCAATATAGGTTCAACCTTGGTGGCCATGGCAACAGAAGCTTTGGAGAGAAGGTTGTCTCTGGTTGGGACAGGAGGTGGAAGCTTAGAGAGGTAGAGTAGATAGAGCTCTGTGTCTAGACAAAGACTGAAACCCTGCGAGGGCTCTGCCCAAGAGACCTGGCCCACTTAAAGTCCTGCCTGTCCCTCCCCTCCGCCTGCCCCACTTCTAATCATTTAACTTTTTCCCAATCAAAGCTTTCTGACACCGTTCCTTTGGTGACGCGCTTCCTGTTATTGCCTCTCCATCCCTCATGTTATGTTATGTTACGTGAGGTTGGTAAAGCGCCCACTGCCATTTCCACAACCATGAGGCAATTGATGATGGGTTTAAGGGGACAGTGAAGGTCCGGTCCTGGCAGGAGGTTCGATACCTAACTGCTGTCTACATCACCTCCCAAAGATAAAGAAAAGTGGCTCAAAACAGTGTTGTACTGTGTTTGTCAGATACATTCCATTCAAATTTCAAAAGCAAAGAAAGGTCTTCCTTGCCTAGTCCCTATTATGTAAGGAACAAACATATGCAAAGGTGGGTTTTTTTTGTCTCCAAAAATGTGTAACACTTTGTTAAAAGGCCTATGGTTGGACCCGCACAACCTCACAAATATTTCCTTAGGACGTGCATGGGCGTAACCCATGACCTTTGCGCATGCATGCATGCATGCTTCCTGCTCACTCATGCATTAATAAGGAGAGAGGCCTGGTAAGTGCCTGCATATAACCATCACACGAGTAATCTTAGCCCTATGTGTACATACTGTGTGCAATACGTCCATGACACTTACATAAGGTTAGGAACAATTTTCCTTTCCATTTTTCACTTCATTTTTTATTTTTGAGTCACTTCAATATTTTTGCAAAACATGTACTCCCCCTTCCTAGAGACACACGTTGTACTAATGTGGACACAGATCTCGTAGATAACCGCACATCATAGCACTGGCGCACCCTGGTGGCAAGGGGTGGGATAATACAAATTAGATCAGGCCTGTGGTGAACTGTGCTGATGCAATGGCAATGGAGTGTAAGGGGCAGAGGGAGTAGTTGTAATTTCTGTAGTGCTTCTCACAGCCAATGGGCTGCACCGCCAAGAGAGCTCTGGACCTGCTCTCTGCCAATGGATGTCTGTAGTGCTGCTCACAGCCAATGGGCTGCACCGCCAAGAGAGCTCTGGACCTGCTCTCTGCCAATGGATGTCTGTAGTGCTGCTCACAGCCAATGGGCTGCCCCGCCAAGAGAGCTCTGGACCTGCTCTCTGCCAATGGATGTCTGTAGTGCTGCTCACAGCCAATGGGCTGCACCGCCAAGAGAGCTCTGGACCTGCTCTCTACCAATGGATGTCTGTAGTGCTGCTCACAGCCAATGGGCTGCACCGCCAAGAGAGCTCTGGACCTGCTCTCTGCCAATGGATGTCTGTAGTGCTGCTCACAGCCAATGGGCTGCACCGCCAAGAGAGGTCTGGACCTGCTCTCTGCCAATGGATGTCTGTAGTGCTGCTCACAGCCAATGGGCTGCACCGCCAAGAGAGCTCTGGACCTGCTCTCTGCCAATGGATGTCTGTAGTGCTTCTCACAGCCAATGGGCTGCACCGCCAAGAGAGCTCTGGACCTGCTCTCTGCCAATGGATGTCTGTAGTGCTGCTCACAGCCAATGGGCTGCACGGCCAAGAGAGCTCTGGGCCTGCTCTCTGCCAATGGATGTCTGTAGTGCTGCTCACAGCCAATGGGCTGCACCGCCAAGAGAGCTCTGGACCTGCTCTCTGCCAATGGATGTCTGTAGTGCTGCTCACAGCCAATGCGCTGCACCGCCAAGAGAGCTCTGGGCTGGTTCCCTGCCAATGGATGTCTGTAGAGCTGATGACCTCACACAGGGAGCACAGCAAAACGAATATGCACCTCGTTTTTTAAAAATATTTTATTGTATAATCGATCAACATAATATGTATGATATTAATACATAAAATGAAATTTATTATATGCGTCTCATGTCAATTAAAACACTTAAAAGTGTGTTTTAAGATCAATAGGTCATAATACTTATTACATGATGTCTTCGGCCTTCTTTACGACCCAGTCGCATTTTCCGGTAAGACACGCCACGGTTTAATTACTACAATTATTACAGAGTTATTGTCTCACTTCATTACTAAATTGCATAGTCTCGTTCCTCCTTCCTTATTCCAGCGCATGTGGTTTCCCAGCTAGCGCGTCCTCTCAGACTCTGGCCCTTTGCAGTGTAGTGTTAAAGGCTTATGATAGTTCATCATTGACTCTGCTGGCTAGGGCTGATGGGAATTGTAGTGCAACACATCTAGACAGCCAAAGATGGCAGAACCCCGCCTTAGTGGTTGCTTCGTCCAAGCTCCCACTACTTCCAGAAGTGCATTCAATGTTAGTAATAGGTAACGCTGCCTTAGATGTGGGTGTGGAAATTCAATATGTATTTGATTTTCTCTGTAAGTGATGGTATGCAATAAATATATTTCTGAGCATGAGCCTTAGTACACAAGTCCACCCTATTCTGTTCCTTATCCAAATCAATTCGTATTTTTCAGGAGGTGCATTAAGCCCTAAAGCTCAGACATAGAGGGTCCCGAAAACCTACACCTTTGACGATTTTCTGCTGGCCCAGCACAGACTCACCCAGTATCCAGAAAGGCAGTGTGTGCCAAGCTGGAACCGCACAAGGCGTGGGCTGCCTGGGCATCCGCACTGGGCATGGTGCTTCTGGGGCCGCGCATCATCCCCGCCTGGATCATGTGTTCCATACACCACTTCCCAGCACCTGGAATTGGGGCACCGCAAATTCCCTTTCAATACTTCGAAGCGCATGTCAATGGGTAGCTCCTCATCAGTGTATGGCAGCAGGTCTCCCTATTTTATCATTGATGTTGAGTTATTTGTTTATATTTACATTACTTTGAATTCTGGTACGAAGAGGGAGGCGTGAATGTAGCCCTTATTGCACGGGTCCACCCTCGTCTCGACGTCACAGAAATGAAAGGTGTATATGGTTCCTGGCCCCGTCCTCCCCATCACCGATGTACTGCAGATGTGAGAAACGTTATTCACTCAGACAGCCATTTAAACCTTATCCTGGTGACGTCAATGAAGAGATACATTTGCAGTCGATGGAGCAAGTACACTGGCTGTAACCACGCTGAAGGCTGATGACGTCACGACCAAGACTATGACATAGATACGTTAGACATGAAGCACGTATGCATTACTGCATGAAGCAGTGCAGACACTTAGATTAAATTGTTCTTAGACAGGAAGAACGTGCTTATGACCCACTTACATAGACAACGGACACACCTTTGCTATGCAGTAACTGCAAGTTGCACAAGAATACATATGAACTGCTTGCTGGCACTGAACGCAACTAACACAAGTAGACAAGTAAATAAAGATGGAAGTCACAGCTGCATTGAAATGAATGGAAGGCACAGCAAGGGATCGAGGATGCAGAGAGAGGCCTAACAGGCTGATTTTGCAGAGGGGCGCAGACCAGGCTGTCAGTGCAGCTATTGTGCACAGCCTTGCCAAGGACTCAGAGGGAGAGAACGTTTCATATTAGCAGAAGAGGTAGGACACCTGCATGTGTAAAGCTGAAAATCCTCATAAATGCAAGCAGGGAAATTACGTTTTTGTGGTCCTTATACATGTGGCTTGAACCTGGAAGACAAAGCTTATTAATTTGAGCCAGACAGAGACCGTTGTCTCCATTCAACTGAGGGGAAGATGATGCAAAAGTGACAGCAGGTTGAAAGCTTAATGTTCCGTCTGAAGGCCGAGAGGATTGGAGATGGTAACTTGTTCAGTACAAGCCGAACCCCTGGGGTTGTTCCCGCCACCTTGAATAGTTGCTCATGGGGTGGTAACTTTCCAAAGTGCCAAGGCTAAGAAGACCCTTGCAGACCAATCCCCACTCACCTTCCACGCTAGCTTACACTTTGTTGCACGGCCCAATGGCAGCACGCTAGCCTGACATGTCTGTAGTTGCAACATTTAGGAGTTGGTCACAGGAGGAGCCACCAGATACAGTTTAGCCAATAAGGTTACTAACCCCATATGCATCCTACATGTAGGCTACCTCACTAACCAATCCCATGTTACCTTATGTTTTTGCGATGTATCATTTATTTTAAGACCTCAAATTGCCTTAAAAGTTCATGACAAGCCTGAGAACTTTCAATAAACAGTAAGATGTGTCCTATTTTTGCACTCTTCTGTTTTTGATTGCGGGGGATTTCCCCTGGCCCAGTCCCTCTTGCTTGTAATTGGGGAAATTAACAATCCGTTTCCCTACTTCAGGAACGTGTAGTCTTCCCGTCACGGTAGGAATATAAAGCTAAAATCATGCTCTTTATGCTTCGTACATTTTGACAAGGATATATATTTTTGACAGCTGTGTTTAAGTGTCTAAATTGCATATTGGGCTACATTCCAGCTTCGCAACTTAACTAAAGTGTGTGACTTTGGGGACTTCATTTACTCTGACTGTGGTTTACCTGCAAAATACACTATACACCTTTCAAAAAGGTCTCAATTGTAGTTTAACAAGACTATAGTGCTGCCCCGTGTAAAATAAAAACCTGTATCATTAATTTGCACATTACACATGTGTTTGGCTCTAGGGTTAGCCATGGCAAATTCTTGTAATGCATCTCCCTGGGATGGACTAGAGCACCAAAAACAGATGTCACTTCCTGTCGCATCGTGTTCTGTTTCGTCATTTCCGGTGATGTCAATACATGTGCAAAAGAGCAGTCCCACATGCCTTTTCCCACAAAGGGCCTCGCAACTCCAACTTTTGTCCCGGGTGACAAGCCTCTGCAGGTAGGCGCAACAGCGCTGGCAACCAGAGGATCGCTCTGATTTTCATTAGCCTAATCCATGCATGTTAGAGCATGATACCCTGCTTTTGACTATTCCATGGGCAGAGCACGAGCCAATCAAGAGCCAGCTGTGACTACACACCTATAATGTTAATCATGCATCAGCTCTAATACCGCTTGCCGAATACACAGTCATGAACAACTACAATGCCCGCTGCACTTGCAGCCAAGGCATTAGACTAATCAGGCGAATATTATTAGTCCATGATTTTTTTGTTGATTTTCCGGGCCAGCAGGTGAAAAGGGAACGTGGGAGGCAGCACGCAGGTACAGGTGCCTTTTCTGAGAGGACTTCACATGCAATTTTCAAGGCGTCCGAGATGTTGTCCGTGTTATGCCTCATGCAATCTCCTACCCAGAAACGACCACACCCAGGAAGGGGTGGGCTTCTTTATTTCCTGTGCATAGTGATGCCTTTTGAATAGCCATGCTTCCTCAACGACCAACGTATGTAACGTCATAACATGCCTCCTTTAGCACAGCCATAATGCAGGCAAACACATAACGTAACAGACCGCACAACACCTACCATGATATGTAGTTTTGACCACAGGGTTAAAATATAAATGTCCTTTGTACAAGACATGGTCCGCCAGCCTCTGGGGTACAGACCTCCCCATTCTCCTGGTTCAACTAGTGCGTTTCGAGCTTATTACAAATCCTGAAGCCAGCGTCTCCTGCGTCAGAGGTATCGAGTCTGGCTCTGAACTTAGTGCGAGGGTCCCTGCGCGGAATAGACATCTTCTTCTTCACTATCGTCAGGCAGCATGCTTACGCATACTGGCCACACCTTCTATTGGTGGATCATCACCTGAGAGACCTCAAAAGAAGCTTACCTTTCTGGTGACCATTTCAGAGTTTCTTTGGGCCGTTATAATGGATTCCAATTCCCCAGTAATTAGCAGTGGTTGAGTCTCAAAAGGTAAGCTCAGATTGTTGTCCAACCTCTGAGTCTTGACCAACACGCTATCTTCTCTTTTAAACTTGCTCGCATTTATGCATCGATGGAGAATTTCCTTTTCTCTGCGCTTAACCCGATCATTCTCGGTGCTTTCACGCACATTTGTAAGATGAGCCTGTTCAGTCCCACTCACACTTCTTTCCATGAGTGCCTCAGCTTGAAAAACTCCAGTGGATGTGTGGGGGCTCATGCAGTATCCCTTGTGGAACAGATACAGAGGCCTGTGGTGACAGTGGCCCTGTCCCTGGACAACTCTGAACACCTTCTCGAGGGTAGACACAAAGTGTTCTGCATCCCCATTGGCCCTCGGCCACACTGGTGTTGTGCGCCTATGCTTTATGCTCAATGATGACAAAAACTCCTGGCACTCTCTACCCCGAAAAGGGGGCATCTTGTCACTTTTGATCTCTTCCAGTAAAGCGTGTGGCAATCACTTCCAAAGAGCAGGAAGGACCTCACTTGCCACTGTGGGTTGACCAAAGTCCATTCAGGGTAGCGAGGCCACTGATAGATGTTAACCCGAAAGTGCTGGCATTGATAATGGTGCCAAAATCCATGCTTAGATGGGTCCAGTGGTTCACTCTTCGGACAGGGGATTGAATCAGTTGGGGGCACCTTCATAGTGGCGATGCCTGCACCACACACCCTTCTGTACTAGTTCATATTCATTGGTGTCAGGGTTGGGAAATCACACAGTCTTCCCCAAGTTTGCCTTGGTCTTTGCAGAGCCTTACTGGCCTTTGTGGGCCAAGTGCAACTCCTTGGGTACAAGGACGGACAGTACCACAATGCATATGTTTCGCAGTAACAGTCCTTCAGGTCAAATTGACAGCTCATAATGGCTTTTCCACAGGCTCTGCAGCGCGCCTTCGCGGCAGGCATGCGTACTCCTGGAGACGCATCTGCTATTTCCAACCCCTGGTCCTAACTGCTCAAGAGCAAACCAAATGTATTCATCCCCTGCGGGTGGATCCACAAGTTATTGTAATGTCATGGATGCAGGAAAGGCCCCCTCCGTAATCATGCACACATGCTCTTCGGCTGCCAACTCGTCCTTGATGTAGCCGCTCTGTTCTGGTGCTGGTGTGAAACGATAAGTAGTTTGCTGGTTTGTTGCTCCCTAGCCTGTATATGAGAGCCACATCATGCTCCTGGAGTTGTAGAGGCTACTTTTCTATCCCGGTAGGAAGGTGCAAGCAGATCCTGGCATGATTGGAATCAATGGATGGTGATAAGTCACTGGTTTGCCATAGATGTCTATATGAAAATGACGGCTCCCTTTAGGACAGGGAGGGCCTCTTTCTTAGTCTAGGAGCACCTCTGTTCGACCCCTGAAAGCACACGGCTAGCATGAGAGTACCTCATCATCACAATCTTTCTGGATGAGGACAGAGAACCTAACCCAACTGTGGTCACATCCATCACAACCTATGACTGGTTTGCTGGGTCAAAGAAGATCATAGTGGCATGCTCTGTCAACAGTCTCGCAATATCCTGAAAGCCTGTCTCTTCCAGCGCAGTCCACTCCCATGCAGAGTCTCCCTTGGTCACATTGATCAGCGGCTCCAAGCTCATGGCCAAGTCCTTAATGAACCTCCCACAATAGGTAACCATACTGAGGAAGCTCCTCGCGTAGGAAATATTCTTAGGTGTGGGACCCAAATAGATGTCATTGACATTTTGATGGTCAACGGAGAGCTCAGCAGTTTGAAACACATACCCAAAGATTTGTAGTCCTGAACGAAGGAACTCACATGTTTCCTTGTTTAGTGTCAATCCCTAGCCGTGTAGCCTGGTCTAGACACTCAGAAAGTGGTCAATTTGCTCTGACTCTATGACAGCATAGATCAATGTCATTGCCTGGAAGTCCGGTGAGATGGCAGACCTAGGCTGCAGAGGACATACCAAAGCTCACTCTCCTTTATTGGCTGATACCTTATTGGGTGGCGGAAGTGGTAATGTATCGAGACTCTGAGTGCAGAACTACCTGATGGTATCCGGTGTTCAGGTCAAATTTAGAGACAAACGCTGCTCCTTGAAGTTCTACAATGGCTCTTCCTTTTCATGGTCTTATTTGGGAGGCATGTGTCCACACAGATGTCTATGAACCAGGCTGCTTAGACATGGTGGGGATCAAAATACGGGGGACCCATGGTATACGGCCCGTCACTCAATTCTGTCCTCACACACCAGCTTCTCTAACTCTTGCTCTTTTTCGTCCATCACGTGGAATAGCAACAGTCTATGTAGGCCACCGAATGGATCGGCTCATCACTGTAGGGTCTTATGCACTGCCCTTCAAGCATCATACTCCCGGAAACAGTTTTCATTGTCTGCTGATGGAAGTAGGGACATCTTCAGTATGCACTCCAAAGGCACAGTTTACAGAATCAACAGCCTTACTGCCTCGCAGCCAACAAACTGCCTCGAGGCAAAAAACCGGGAGTTTATCCTCGTCTGTCCATGGCGAGCCTTTGCTACAAACATGTCCTTCAAGTGGGATAGGTGTGTGTAACCGTGGCCCTCAAAGGGCCCGGCTAGAAGAGGTTTCATGCTTTCCCCCTAAAGGAAAACCTAGAAAGACACAGCCACAAGGCTTGAACAGACTATATTGTACTAAATGCAGTGCCAATTTGTGTGTGTTTTTTATAATGGATTGATCCATTCACCCAAAGAAAAATATAGGAGAGGAAAGGGACAGAACGCTCCTGCAGAAGAATTGACTGGGCATGGGAGAAAAGAATCAAACATGGATTTAAAAAGAAAAGAGAGTTAGAAAACAGTTGAAAAGGGGAGCTAGACAAAGGAAGAGGAGACGAGAGAAGAGGGAGAGCAAGAAAAACTACTCTGTGGCGAGATTTGGTTGCAGACTGTATTGGCATTGCGCCATAACTAAGCACCAGCATCTATTAGCACTGGTGTGTCGCTTCCTACAAGGCTCACTGTACGCTTTGGTTCACAACATAACCTTTAACCTGCACAAGGACAGTGGCGATAAAGAACACCTCCCATTCTTCCACGTGCGATTTGGGCTCTTGATCAGCAGGAGATGCATCAACTTGTGCAACTTTTAGACTTCCTCGTGCCACATCAGGGGCTACCTTTGAACCGTTGCTGAGGAAACTGTGACCTGCATGCTCTGGCGAGGTGGTTGAACTTTCTGCACCTTCCAAAAGCCTGACACTTTGCTGGACATTTCCCTCACGAGGTAGCATGTCACCACAGTAGTTGCAGATGCTCGATGATATGATATGATATTTATAACGCGCTTAATACCCAGAGATTTCTAAGCTTGCCCCCGGGACGGACCCGGGATCGAACCTGTGGTGCTCCATGTCATCTTGCTTTCAAGGCGAGCACGTTGCCAATGAGCTATCCTCCCGAGATTGTGTCTGTGTCACCAGCCTGGATTGCTGATGGAACTTACTTACTTCAACTGCATGTACCTCACCATCTTTTCCATAAGGGCAGCTCTTTCCATGGCCAGTTCTTGGGAGCGAAAAAAGCTCGAGGATCCTTGTCAAGGAAATGCCTGGGCACTGCAATTTTTTGTGCGCAGTTTCACAGATTAGCAGCCTTGTACCACCTGTGCACTAACCTATTTTCCATGTGCAGTTGAATGCAAACTGCTGTAATTGTGCATGAAACTCACCCAGTGCCTCATCCTCCTTCTGTTTGGCATCGCTCAAGAGAAGACACTCATAGACCTCTTGACAAAGAGGCTAGAGTAGTACTACAAAGCTACCTTGGCGGCTCTGTTTGAGTCGACTGTCGGGGAGAGGGGTGTGAAACGCCTGTGCACCATCAGGCCAGCCATGTACAGGGGCATGGACTGTTTCATAGCCCCATCTTCATCCCTTGTGATGATGAAGTACATTTCCAACCTCTGCACCCACAGTGCCCATCTCAGACCTTGATCAGAGGGATCGCCTGGAAAGTCAAATGTCACTATTGGATACATTCCCAGCTGTTGCCTGGGGTGATCCACCGTCCACAGGCCAATCAATCACCGCTTCCTCATCATTCAATTTGACCCCGCGTCAGGAGCGTGCATGTGGCAAAGAGACCCCAGTATCAGAAAATGACGGCGCATGGAGCCTGACAGATAACAGGAATGGATTGGCGTTATAACCAGCACATGGAATGCCACTGGGAAGACTGGAGAGGGTCAGCTGGCTCACTGGAGCCTACGGTGCTTTGTAGCTAGAGTACATGAGCAATCCCACACTACTTTGGTATGTCCCACCTGGAGAGTCTGCAGGTAGAGCAGGAGGAATGCCTCTCGCAGAGCTCTGTGCAGACAGCAGAGTGCTGTGGCGCCACCAGAAGCACTGTGGCACAGGCCACAAAAATGAGGGAGCAGGCAAACGGGAGAAGGACCAGTCAGCATGGCGGCGGTGCCCAGGCTATAGCCTCCTTGTCGCCACTTGTTATACCTTATGAGCATGGGTGTAATTTTAGGGGGGTGGGAGAGGAGAAGGCTGTTTGTCCTCCCCAACTTTTGTGGCACACCATTTTGTCCCACTCATTTTGCACGGGCACCTTTCATTTAGATGCCATGACCTCTCCACCCCCCAACATTTTAGGCAAAGTCACTCCACTGCTTATGAGTTCCCCGTGTGGTTGAGGAGACCACCTGCGGGTGTACAGAAATAACAATACTGTAACTTTGGCCCTTAGCTGGAAACTGGCGCACTAAGGCATGAGCCGACCTTCTTTAATTCCTGAATATGCCTATTGCATCACCATGTTTCCCCACACATCTAGCAGGTGGATCGATCGGTGCAGCACAGTGATGGGGAAGGAGCTGAGAAACCTATCGCTCAGTGGTGGGGGGGGGGGGCAATGGATGCCGGAGGATGAAGGGGGAATATATCACAACAGGGGGTAGACACCAAACAATAGTTGAAACATACTCTTGATTTTGTATGACGTTATTTGAAAAAAGGTAGTTGTGGTGTTCCAAGAATCACCTATAGTCCATACTTGTGTCAAAGTCTAAGGGACCCCATGGGGTAGAGGCTACAGGCACATTAATTCGTACACGTAAGCACAGTACTAACAAGAAAAGCTTATGGTAGTGTACATTTATTACATAAAGCTTGTGGTATCAGGCCAGCAACAATCAAGGTAAGGCATCTTGGTACTTTTAAGAAAAACAGATAACATTTGAGGCATGTATCTTAAATGTGTTCTGCAACAGTGAGTTTACATAAGAATAAATTGTTCACATATAACTGTACTTCATCAAACACAATAGTTGTCGACTGCAGGATGAGAAAGCAAAAAAAGAAAGAAGAAAAACAACATAGAGATAAATCCATTGACAACAGCTTGAGTAAAGTATAAAAGTAGAATGCAATGGGATGTACGCAAGTCTAGTGGGCACTTATTAGTAGTGCACACATAAATGTGAGAGAAAAATGCTTGTCCTCGCAAAGTCGGGGCAAGTCCTGTACGTTTGAACATTTGTCTGTTAACTATAGGTCACCAACCCTTGATGACGGGGGAACACCCCTAATAGAAGTATAAAACCACTATGTGGAAAGAGTGGGTTGGTGTTGGGTTTGAGTATCGACAGGGAGTAGGGGGAACCACCTTATTACAGAGGCACAAAAGAAAGCGGTGCTTCCCCGGATGTGAACGTACTGTAGCAGGGGTTGGGACATCGGGGGCAAACGGTGGCCATTCATTTTTGTAGAGTATTTGAAAAATAGTATTATCTGGTGCCCAGACAACTTTTCTGCAATGGAATTCTAGCAGATCTTTTCTCAGAGAGTAGATAGCAGATAGGAAAGTTTGGCAGAAGCGTTTAGGTTCCGATTAAAGTTTACTGAAAACTAAATAAATAAGTTGGAGAAAAAACATACTCTATTTCTATTTTAGATGTTAAGTAAAAATGGTGTGAAGCGGACCTGCATCATTGTGCTGTTTGTGTGCTATTTCTTATCATTTCTCGGGAGGATAGCTCAGGGGCAATGTGCTTGCCTTGGAAGCAAAAGGACACAGAGCAACACAGGTTCGATCCCCGGGTCCGTAGAAACCTCTGGGTAAATAACCAATCATATCAAATCATATCATATCATTTATAACTAAACACTCCTGCGTTTGCCCCCTACAGGGCAGGAGCCCTCCTCCAGACAAGATCCACTGGCAGGATCTCCAGCTACGGCATCCACAAGGCTCGCAGGAGCAGCCTTGCATCATGCTGCATTGCAGGAGCTGCCACACAGAGCTGTCGCCACCCTACAGTAGGTAGTCTCCCACTGCCCACTGCAGTCCTATCGTGCCTGGAGTCCTCACGCATCCATCGGCTGATTAACTAACCCACATCCGCAGGCTGGATGCATGTTAAGATGGCCGCCGGCCACTTTTTTATTAACGTTGCCTAGCAACATCCTCTACATCCCCCAGAAGGCCACTGGCAGGTGGAAGCCGGCCCTCGACAGGTTTAGCCCGAGAGAGAAAGGCCCCTTCCTGTTTGCCCCTGTTCGCCACAGAGAGTCGTGGGGGCCAGTATCCCTTGCAGCCACATCCAACAGACTCAAACACCTACTGTGAGTAGACTTTGCCTTGCCAACAGACTAACCTACTGTGTTGACACAACCAATGATGTTTATTGCTTAATTGTCGCACTAAAATATGTATTGAATTAGCCTATTTTACCAATGCCTAATGTTTATGCACAAACACTAACTGTTCCTTTGTTAGCTGGAGCTCAGAGAGCCTTTTTATCATAGGTCATCTGTATCTCGAAATAGCCTAGTTCTCATGGCCATTTTACATATTGAAAGAGCTCATCTGTAATTACTAAAATGTATGTTCAAAGACTATAATTACCTCTTGAAAACATGTAGATCAGACAGCATTATGATCACAGTTAAAGATTCACTCTGAATTAGCCTACCTGTTAGCACTCTTTCAACTCTCTGTCTTAGTATGTTGACCACACTCCACCATCCGAGGAGTACGCTAGGCATTATACTCATTTTTTATCACTATAACGTTATATGTAAGGATGACACCGCTCTCCTGCCTAGACGCCTCTAGCCGCATGAATAGCACCATGACCAACATCACCACGCCCTACCATCCTACTCCACACACCATGCATGCACTCACCTTTGTACCTAACTGCAGCTCTAGAATCCGCAAACTTGGAACACACCCTCTACCCATGATCTTCACATCCCGCTCCACTCTTGATACACACAGAAATGTCAGACTAGGAACCCACACATCTGGTAAACCTAACACTCCTCACCACGGACTGCATACCCTCCACTCTAGTACTAATATAATGCCCATTTTGAACTCATCCAAACCACTTAATTCCAGGCCTAAAATAGCTAAACAGCCATGTCTAAACAGAAACTATGTGGCACCACACCTTAAAGGCGCCCCACTTAATGTCCGCTCTCTCACCACCCATGCTCTGGAAATCAATGACCACATCTCTACTCAGGACCTAGATATACTAGCCATCACTGAGACCTGGCTACATGAGGCATCTGGCCCAACCATAACCCTAGCCTTACCCACAGGTTACTCTATCCTCAGACAGGATAGACCCAATAAATTAAGAGGGGGGTTGCCCGAATCTTTAAAGATACCTCTCATTTTAGGCCTATACTCCACCCTTGGGAAGGTAATGCAGATATCCTATCAGCTAAATTGTCTCTCTCCCACAAAAACACGATCAACATTCATGTTACCTATCGGCCCCCAGGACTCCCAGAAGATTTCCAAGGGCAAATCAACCACCTAGTCAGCAAAAAAATAAAAAAGCCTGACTAAAACCATACTCCTAGGTGATCTCAACTTAGGATTCAATGATCTCAATGATAAAGCCGCAATCTCATTCCTAAAGGACCTCACTGACCTGGACTTCTCACAGAAAATTATGACCCCCACCCACTCCAAAGGCAGAATTCTGGATTGGTTGGTCGACCATAATTGTGACTCCACCATCACCTCCAACACCTTCTACCCTTGGACAGACCACAGCTGCATACAATTCACCATCCCTACAGCACCAATTACTAAAACCACTATACATAAACCTGCCACCCTAGCAAGAAGCTCCAAAAGCTTAACCGCAGATATCATACGGCCCCTTCTTGACATCCCGTGCCTAGCACCGCCCTTCTCACAAGACCCAAACACCCTAGTAGATGTTTTTAAGGTCACTCTTAGTAGTGCAGTCAACACCACTGCACCCCTAGAAGAAAAAAAAGAAAAAAGTCTTTCCACTCAAATTCATGGTTCACAGAATACCTCCAAACACAACGCAAAAACAAATGCCAGGCGCAAAAAAACTGGCAAGCTAACCCCTGCGACACCACTAAAGAACTGTTCAAAGCTATTGCTAAAAAATACAAAGATGCCATTTTCAATGCCAAATCTCAAGCCTACAATTGTCGAATATTCAACACCAACTCTCAATCTAAAGAACTCTTTACCATCTTTAAGGAACTCACAGTTCCTCCTATCGCCACTGACGAGATTGTCAAAGATGAAGCTTGGTGCACTTGCATACAAGCCATCATGCTCAAAAAAATAGACCTCCTACAAAATAAAATCCCTGACCATTACAACACTCTACCAAAATTGAATCAGCCTACACAAACTTTACCCACTAGCAAAACTATTAACTTCCCTAAATTCGCCTTTAATAACGTCTCAGAATCAGAAGCCATAGACATCCTGAAACACTTGAAGCCATCGCTATGCGTATGCCCTCCCAATATCATCAAGGACTGCACTGAGCCACTTGCTCCACTTATTACCGCATTCATTAATGCCTCCTTTAAGACTTGCACTGTCCCTGACAGCCTTAAAGAGACGTGGGTGCGCCACCTCCTGAAAAAGCCTACTCTAGACCCCGCTCAGCCCAACAACTACAGACCTATAACAACAGTCCCCTTTCTTCTCAAAATATTAGACAAATTAACTCACAGCCAAATCCAACTATACCTTGAAACGAACTCCATCCTAGGAAACAGACAGTGAGGATTCCGTAAAGGTCACGGAACCGAAACAGCTCTGTTGGATCTAAAAAGTCAAATTACCAAAATCTTGGACATAGGTAAGCCTGCCCTTCTTCTCCTCTTAGACCTCTCAGTGGCGTTTAACCTAGTGGACCATAAAACCCTCACTGCACACCTCACCGACGCAGCACATTTCTCTGACCAAGCTACTTCCTGAATCACATCCTTCTTAGAAGGAAGAGCTATGAAAGTTTTCTCAAACACATCTAATGCAGCAACCACCATCATACACTGTGGTGTCCCACAAGGATCGTGTACTGCTCCTATGCTGTACAATCTTTTCACAAAGCCTCTTTTTGATAAACTCAATGCACTTGGGATTGCATATACTAACTATGCAGACGATACCCAGGTGCTCCTTCCCCTAACAGGCTCTTATCACCGAGACACCCTAGCACTAAAACAAATCTATGCCACAATTCATGCTTGGATGGCCACTAATGGCCTTTGCCTTAACGGGGATAAGACAGAGATCCTTATTCTTGGCAAAAAGTCTACACTAGCCAAGTTAGAGAGTCTCTACGCCAACTTCAACATTGATAACTGCACCATCCCAGTCTTATCATCTGTCAAAACTCTAGGTGTCCACATTGATGCGACACTGTCCATGAATAAGCAGCCAGCACCATTGTCTCTGCCTTAAGCACCAAATTCATCAATACCATCAAACCATTCTTAACCAAGGAAAATTGTCTTTCAATAGCTGGAGATACCATAGGTGCTAAGCTTGCCTACTGCAACGTTCTCTTAGCCGGCACCTCCTTAAAAAACATAAACAGACTTCAAATCCCACAAAATAACTCACTAAGAGCAGCCATAAGCATCGCAAAAAGAGACCACATCTCACAAGACAGTCCGTCCACTAGCTCCCTGTCAAAGAACGTATTACATTCAAGATTCTTACTACAACACACAAATGCATCCACCGCACAGCACCGCCCTATCTTTAAGACTCACTCCATAGACCCGGCTCCACCAGACCTACCAGATTATGCTACACTAACCAAAGCACTGTACTGTGTATTAATAAGGCTAAAGCACGAGGGATAGGCTTCCCATACCTAGCCCCAAAACTATGGAACGAGCTTCCCACTGCCCTAAGAGCAGAAAGTTCTCTCCCTGCCTTTAGAAAAAAACTCAAACCTTCTCTATTTAACTAAAACCACCACTACTATCTGTATGACAAACTGTCCTTTGCAATTGTACATTAATCATGCTTGTATGTGTTTTAATGTGTAACTAAGTTTTTGCTCTCTCGATGTAACAAGGGCCACGATGCCCTTGGGCTGCTGCGCACTCAACAAATATGAATAAATAAATACAGTTGGAAATTGGACTTAACAGGGATGCAGATTTGGCCTAAGCCTTGTTGGGGAGAAGCTGGATCCCCCCCCAGGGCAGTGGGGGGCCAGCAGCCATACCCTCACCAGCTATGGGAGGCCCCAACACCTCCCATATGGCCCCCAGAAATGCAACAGAGTCCGAAGCAGGCAGCAGCATGTTTCAAACTGAATTTATTTCTAGGCAAAGAAAAAAGAAAAAAGCAAAAGAAAAGCACAAAGCATCGTGCATCGCGAGTTCAGGCGCCGTCTCCCCCGGGGGCTGACTTGCAAGTCAGCTTTATAATCACACTGCAGGCTGACCTCACAGAATTGGATCAGCTCCCAGAAACCTATCTCCTCCTGTTATTGGCTGCAAAGTGGTAGGTTACATATGTAGCCCTTATAGAGAGCCTGATAATTGGATATTAACCTCTTGCGTCAGTGGGTTGATTTAGCTGTGCCAGCCCCCATTATGTAATTCTTAACTTGTTGCAATGTGACTTTGTTCCCATAACTTTTTAGCTGAACAAACAGTTCGCACCTGGGCTCTGGGCGCAGATTGTCTGGGCTGCGCCATTCTTGTTACAAGTTATGTTTTATATCTTGTGCGAGTCCTTGAGAAAATGTCTTTCTTTCCCAGAAGGAAAAAAAAAAAAACACACTGGGTTGCCGTGATTTATTCGCATTTGTGGCAGTCTTATCTTGAATGTGCGGCCTTGGCAGGTCGGACTGGGTTTTTTCGAGGAATGTTTGTCTGCAGAAAGCAATTTTATCTTGAATTTGCGGCCTTAGTAGGTCGGATGTTTTGCGAGGAACATTGATGAGGCTCCCGCAGCCAGTGTTCAGTGAGTGAAATGAACTTGGTTGTAATTTTCCTGAAACATGACTTTACACTGTGCATTTAGACCATGTTAATTCATATAGGCATTTGCAAGCCTTTAAACAGGGATTTTTGTGCTTGTAGATTCTGATATTGCAGCATTGATTCTAATGTAGCATGGAAGTTGCACTGGTGGTGAAGTGGGTGTGTTTCAGCATATTTGTCACCCATGGGTGCGCTGGGGCCTGGTTCAAATGATAAGTGCGCTCCTTGTTCTTCCTGCTGTTCTTCTATGTATGCGCTTGGGGTGAGGGGGCATGGGTTTGGTCTCGATTTTCCCTCTTCAGCCTGCAAACGAAAACCAAAAGGTGAGTGGTACATTGTGAGAGTACTTAGTACAGGGACTTGGAAAAGTGAGATGTGTGCTTTTGTGTTGCCGATGAGATTGGACAGCAGCTGCATGTAAATCACTCATGAAGACTGCACCTGTGTTAGTACAGTCTTGTATTTGGCCTTCACCTGCTAAATTACTTGCATTATCCCCAGTCAGCCTCCCCTTTCTCCAAAATGGTTGTTGCTCTTGTAAGTATTGGTCAGGTACCTTGACTCCTTTTCCACCTCTTACCTTCATCTGTAGGTCAGGCTCTGTAGCTCTCTGTCAGTCTCTTGTATCATTCTGAAGAGAAACCATGGTGCCAATACGATGCACCATAAAGCACAGGCCTAGCAAATTCTTTAAAACACCTACATACCTGCTGGTCAAGTAACTTAATGTGCCTACTCGGTGTAAGAGGAATGCAGTCAAACCATGGAGACAAGTGAACAACATTTTACCAGCGCTTTCTGGAAAATGGTGCCAGTCGCCATAAGACCACTTCATATTTGGTGCACTGCTGCCAGCCAGACGCCTGCCACGCACAGGGAAACATATTTGGGTTTATAGTCATTGCATCGAATTCCAAAGCATCGAATGTCTTGCCAGCGAAAAAAATGCATCTAAAAAAGCATTGAATGCATTTTGTTTTCATTTTTTTTTATGGGGGTCCCCCCCCCAGCCTCCATTTTTTAACCTATAAACCTTTTAACCTTTAAAACCTGTTATAATTGAAATAAACCATTCGATGCTTTTTTTAGATGTTTTTTTTTTCTATGGTATGGCATTCGATGCTTTGGAATTCGTTGCAATGACTAGATACCCGTATTTGACATTCATTTACTGGAACGAAAGTTTGTAGGAAATGTCAGACAAATGTTTAAAACATGCCAGAATGTCAGTGTCCTCCCCTTCAAGGTCTGGTACCATGCAAATGATACTCGACCTTCATAAAAACATTTCATGGTCGAGTATCTGTTGCAAGTCCTGACACACATCTGAGTGTGTCAAGGTGAAGGCTCTATAATAAGACTGCTATTTTTCCAGATCCCAGGGCTACTATTTAAGTGAGGGCTGAGTTGTAGATCATGACTGTGGAGTTCTCTTTGTCTCCCCAGTGTAGTGGAATTTTTAATTCCACCTATATACTGCATTTATATTTTTATTTAATGTCATTGCAAAGGGAGCAATCTGTTTTACAATGAATGGCTAAACACTTAGTTTGTTGACCAAATAAATTATGGATCATTCCCCTGCCTTCAGTGTAAACTGGAATATTGAATACATTTGAAGCGGGAGCAATGCAGAGCAGAAACTCTGCATCTCACTATGAATAAGGAAATCAACCAGTGATTACGTCATGGTTAAGGTTCTGTAATTGGACAGACCATTTCTCTGAAGCAGGCTCTACTGTGGGGGCTGTGGGAAGAGTTGTGAAATGTCTTCTCTAAGAGCAACTTCATTCCTTTGGTGGAAAGGAATTTCAGTGTGCTAAGGTTATTTTAAGGTCCTAGCTCGAAAGAGCTTTAGCTCACTGGCAGATCTGTTGTAGTAGCATTGAGATGGGTCCAGGCTTCATTCTGCTGCTCAGTGATGCAGAAATACTGAATCACGGCAAAAGTGCTGGTATTCTGTTGTCCATTTTGTAGTAGCTTATTCAACTGTCTCAGTTGTGCAGAGAATTGGAGAGAGTCGTTGAATGTTGTTTTAAGAGCTTCTTGAATTTTCGTACTACTGTGTACATTTATCTATTTTCACTCTGCTGCATTGCATTGTTTTTGCAATTATTGTTATTTATGCTGCACGGTACATTAATATTTTTGGTTTTTGTTTTAGTTGTTACACCTTTTGTTGTATTTGTCTATGACTGCCACTGTTACCTTGGATACTGAATAGACAAACGAAGCTCCAATCAGCAGCCCTATACTGCAGAGAACGCCTTTCATTGGCCCATTACATTTTAAATGAAATTTCACAGATGCTAAATTTGGAAAGGTTGGACAGGCCTAACACTGTTATTTTTTGTGTGTGTGTTTGTGTGAGCTCCCTAATAACGTCTATATTCAGTGGGCATTTTGTGTGTGACATCTTGCATCTGCTGCATCTAAAGTAACCAGCAAAAGAATCTCTGCTTCACGTCAAGGTTGTGTATTGTTTTACAAAGTTGCAGGGGGGTTCTGCATGTGCATCTCGTTTGTTAACACAACTTGTGGTATTTCTTGTCAGGAAAAAAAGGAGCAATGTTTAATCAACAGCAAGGCTTCATGGCTATGCAAATGGACCTGGCTGATTTCTGAATCCAGAATAATAGACACCATGAAATAGAAGTACTGGGAATCCTTCTGCAATGGTAAATCTGCCATCACGGGGCAAAGCCAATAGGTCTGGCTTTGCAACTGTAGAGGGGTTACTAGTCTTTCCGTCGAAAATGTACCATCGAAAATAAAATGCATCGAAAGTTATGCAAGGAAAAATGTTCCATCGAATTGCCATACATAAAGTGCAAAGTGTTTATGCATTGAAACCCTTTCATCGGATAGGGTTTCGTTATATAAACACTTTACATTTTTTGCATGGCAATTCGATGAAACATGCATAACGTTATAAAGTTACAGGGCGCTGTCCAGTGCTGAAATTTATAATTTTAACACTGGACAGCTCCCTGTAACTTGTGTTATTTATTGTTTATAGGGGGGCCCCTCCCAAACCCCCTCAACCACCAGGTGTATTCCCCCCTTACCCCCTCCCAACCCCCATTTTAAAAATGTAACCCTTGTCCAGTGCTGAAATCTTTAATATATTTCAGCAATGGACAGCTCCGTGTAACTTGTGGTATTTATTGTTTATTGGGGATTCCCCCAAACACGACTTAACCCCCAGGGGTCCTCGTCCCCACCCCCCACCCCACCCCCAGACACCATTTTCTAAAATGTAACCCTTGTCCAGTGCTGAAATCTTCAATATATTTCAGCACTGGACAGCTCCCTGTAACTTGTGGTATTTATTGTTTATTGGCGGGGTCCCCCCAAACTCCCTCAACCCCCAGGGGTCCACTCCCCCAAACCCCATTTTCAAAAATTAACCCTTTCCTCAACCCAATGAATTTCCAACCCAAACAGACATCTATTTTAAAGGTATGTTTGAGTTGGAAATACATCGAAATTGATTCAATGAATATGCTTTTCGATGGAAAAGCATGTGAATGAATGAATTTCGATGGATAATGATTTGATGGAAACATTTTCAATGGAAAGACTGGCTACCGTGCAGAGGATATTCCTTTGTTTAACCTGTGCGGTTTTGCACAATTGTGTACCCTCTACATTTACAAAGCCAGCTTTTTTAGATGTTGCAGTATATTTTATCGAATGATGAAACAATTGGTTCTGTCTAGTCCAATGACGAATGATGTTAACCTTCTTCCCTGAGATGTATTTTTGCTTCAGCAGAAGCGTCTACCGTGTTTCCGCTATCCAATTTTCCACAGTTATACATCAGCTCTTGAAAGATCCCCACAAGGCAAGGCAGGGGAATAGTCCACGCTTTTCAGACATGCGCGACCTAGCAGCAAACAACGGTTCAAAGGTCTCTTTGATACTTTGGCACATATAGCGCAGAATGTCGGTACTGCTGGTATTCAGTGGTGTGAGCCATGTAGACACATTGGCAGCCTGAACCATGAGCTCTCCCATGTGCGTCAGGTTCTCACTCTGAAAGAATGACGCAACTTCTTCTGGTGCCAAAGATGACTTGGCACTGTTGGTTTAACTCAGGAAGTTACTTCAGAACATAACATGCATCATTTCCTTTTTACAGAAGAATGCAGCAATCATAAGTTCTATCATAGAGAAGAGCTACAGATGTAAACAATACAATGTGTATTGAATCCGAAAAAGGATTGCGACTGGGCAAAGGAGAGAGGCATTTTGTCCAATGCACTTGAAATCCATTACATTTTACTGAAACCTCCTCCCCCAGGGGGAATGATACAATACATGTAATGGCATGACGGGAAACATTCTTTCAAGTGACATACATGCTTAAACAGGATCCCTGCTGTAAAACAGAACTCATAAATGCTCACATATATGCTGTAATTTCCTTCCTTCCTTCCTTCCTTCTTTCCTTCCTCTCTCTTACCTCCTCTCTCCATTTCCGAATTTCCCAATTTCCTTCCTTCCTTCCTTCCTTCCTTCCTTCCTTCCTTCCTTCCTTCCTTCCTTCCTTCCTTCCTTCCTTCCTTCCTTCCTTCCTTCCTTTCTTCCTTCCTTCCTTTCTTCCTTCCTTCCTTCCTTCCTTCCCTCCTTCCTTCCTTCTTTCCTTCTTTCCTTCCTTCCTCCCTCCTTCCTTCCTCTCTCTTACCTCCTCTCTCCATTTCCGAATTTCCCAATTTCCTTAATTCCTTCCTCTCTTTCTTACTTTATGTTGCTCTTTCTTTCAGCCACTCTTTCTTGAGCTCTTTTTCTTTTGCACTGCTCTTTCTCACACCCTTTCTTTTTGTTTTTTTTTGTCTTTCATTTGTCCAATGTGAGAAAATCAAACATTTATTTTATTGGCTGAATACCCCTAGTGCTTCGCTTACTGACTATAAACCGGACATGAATTTCCAGGATGGCGACTAGGTGGCATGCGTGGCTGTCATGTTGCACAGACCCAGGTCACTGTGGACGTCCTGGAAACTGAGCTTGCGTCTCTCGGCCGCCATTTTTACTTCCAACATAGCGGCCCGCTTACAGTGCGGTTGCGATCAGCCCGCTCAAGTGTTTCAGGAAGCTCCGGGCTTCGCTTCCACTCACCGCACAATAACACAGGACGCAAACAATAATCTATACGCCTCAATGCTCGGTACACGGTTTTTGCCTGCCTTGCTCAGCGCTGTTTCTCTCTGTGGATTTTGTTCTCTTGTAGCCCTACTTCCTTTCCCTTCCTCGTTCTACCTGCAACCCTTCCCCGGATTTCTGTTCTTTCCTGGCAATTCCCTTGCTCATTATTCACCTCCCTCTGTACTTATAATTCTTGCTGTTTCTGTTTTCTTGGACCCGGCTCCTTGTGGATTTGGTCTCCATCCTTGGATCCAATCTATTGGTATTCTTCTCTGTCAGCCTGTCATCTGGTCTTCAGTGGATCAAGTGTTTTCCAGTCAACCTCGCAGGACACAGGGTTTTTCCTACCCCCTGGAATTTTTCCCCCCCCTGTTTTTGGCATTCTGCTCCAGACCTCACCTCTCCTGGGGATACCACCATCATACAGAGTGGCGACTGGAGAGTCTTGCCCCTATCGACACGACACCCGCTCTCGACAGAAGGCACATCAAGGATCGTCTGCAACCGAGTCAGCATGCAGAAAGATGCGGGTGAGCCAAAGCACTGGCGTTACTGACAGTGGCCTTGCTTGCTATCAAAAATGGTGTGAATGGTGTGAGGTTTGACCGACAGGTGACAACTCTGTACTGTCCAGTACCAATCAAGGTATGTTTCCGGAATGGACACAGGCTTTGCGCTGGCTTCGGCAAGGCCACAGGTTCAGTTGTTCGCTATGCAGTTAGACTACCAGTCTTGGAGAAGGTTCCACCACTTGATATTTCCTCACCTGAGCGGTTCGGTAGATGGCCAGCGTGCTGTCCTGTGTGTGCCGTGATTCCGGTCATAAGGTCTGCAACATGCTGGGAATCTGAAACATGTGTTCATGTGATACCCAGTGTTGCCTGCTGGGCTGGTTAATTGAATATCCCTTTGAATGTTTAATAAACGTGCTGCGTCCATATTCTAATGCTTAACCAAGGCTACACTTTACGCATTCCTTGTTGACAGGGCAGAGTGGACTTCTGGAATATTGCTGCCAGCAAAACTAAAGACATTTCCCACCTGTACACTGGTCAAAGAACAACTTAGGAACTCCCCAAAAAAGAGTACAAATACTGATCCCACATACCCTTTCCATGGCCAAAGCAGAAGGCCATCCACATGAGCAGTCAGATAAAATGTGTCCGTCATGTAGTGCACCATTAAACATATGGACAGTGTTGTGTTTATCATGCGACCTTGGCTGCCCTACCTGCAATGTAAGATCATGAAAGAAAGCACCACAGTGAACTGCCTGCCTGAATAAATATCTCCAATGCTGGGTATTAGTAAAGTAGGTAGACTCAAAGCATGGCAAGGTTGGTCGCATGTCCTTCTTATTATTATAGTGATCATTCACTTCTACTAGGGAAAGTGTTGAATCGGATGGCAAATTGTGCCATTTTAGGTTCCCTACATCAAAACTAGTTGTGGTTTGTCACACAAATATCTAACATAAGAACCTCTTGGAAATCGAGCATGGCATGATGGGAGATAGACTGTGACGTCAACATGCTTTATTGAAGCTACCCCAAAATGTATCTTAAATGTGGTACAACGTCCTTTCATCGCGGTACGTTTTTTCGCAGGGTTTTTTACTGCACATTTTTTCACGAGAAAACCCACCACATTTTTTTGGGGGGTTAGAAAATGTTATATATGGGATGTGGGTGTTTGGGAATAGATACAAACTGAAAGCAAACGGCGGTTGGGGGGACCCCCCCCAAATCAATTTTTTGTTTAAATGTGATGGTTCTTTTTTGTTAAAATATTTGCGGTAAAAAACCCTGTGAAAAAACATCCCGCGATGAAATGACATGGAACATTTAAATGTATGCATCTTGTTTGCACTGTCTTTCTCATACTTGCTTGGCTATTGATCTACACTAATGTAATGCTGAGGCCTAATCTTATTGCTTTCTTTGCCAAGTATCTGTCAGACCGGCTGTGATGGAAGAGGGAGCCAATCAAGATTCCCAGATCTATAGTAGATGAGTGCTCTTATTGTGGTACTGATAAACATTTTGAATTGCTTTCAGGCGGACTGTGGTACTTTCTGCACATACATTCATGAATGTATGCCTGCACGGAAGGGCCTACTTGTGCAATGATATGATAAATTATATGATATGGCATTTGTAACGCGCCTATACACAAGTGTTTCAAGGCGCGACGAGGCAAGGAAGGGAGAAACAGAGGGAGGACAGAGACAACGATCTTACTAGGCCAAGTGACATTGAGATTGCGCAAGAGGGGGAGGGGAAAAGTGCCAGGGGAAAGGGGAGGGGGCAGTGCTGTACATGGGATCAAAACAGTAACAAGGAGTGTGGCCAGCAGGTGACAGGGGCAAGGGTAAGTGCAGACAGCAGGTGTCCAAAAGTGCAGGTCGGTGGACTGTAGGGTTAACGATACAGACCCAAGTGCAAAGGTTGGTGAGAGGCAGTGCTGGTGTGCAACTGGGCGGGCAGGGACCTGGGTCCGAAATCAGAGGGTAGCCAGGTGACCAGTGAAGTATCAGACAGGCAATCAGCAGGGGGAGAGGAAGAGAGAAGGCAGATGCAAAGAGAAAGATCTTGAAATGCTTCTGGGTTCTCCTCGAGTTTCAGAAAGGCAGGGAGGTTGTTCCAGAGGGAGGCCCCAGCCGAAGAAAGAGATCTACAACCAACTCATTGCTTGGAGAAGCGATTGACCTTGAGGGAGTTGGAGAGGGCAGGCAACATGCTACGAATTGGATAAAATAAGACACGGTATCCCTGTTTTTTTCCATTGCTATTGACTTCTCAATGGACCGAGGGCACAGAGGGGAAAATCCATTCACCATGCAAGAAAACTGTCTAATTCTGATGCGGGCCGGAGCCTTTGAATACCCAATGATTGCATCTGATTTTTAAAAAAGCAGAGGGACTCCACACGGCTTCACTTTAGTACTGGCTCCATGCACATACCTGGCGGCCGCCATTACTGCTTCTTTTTTGACCGGGGTGGCAAAAAAGGACATGAGCCAAGGACTGCTGAATTTCTGGGTCCCTTTGTCTGCCCTGCCCAGACAAGTATCAAGATCCCATGCAGAGGTCCACAGAGGCGGCCATTTTAGAAGGATGTGCACCCTGCTTAGACTGAGCCCATAATGGCTGTTCACATCACCGCCGAACTGAGGCCCGCTCTGCCCTTGCGGTGCGTCTGCAATACAGTCAGCATGGGCTCCTTGACTGTGGCGAGAGACTGAAAATCCATAACGAGAAAGAGAATTACAGCGGGAGGGAGATAGATGGAGAGTGCTTGCTCAGACGGAGCTTTTTTTTATTTTTGTATTCAAGAAGGTGATCACAGAAGCAATCAGAGGTGGTTTATGAGAGTGGAGCAAGAGAGACAAACTGGCTACGTCACATTTCCTGGCATCCGTGCTTAGGTTTTATTTTTTATTTCATTTTATTCCTTTCTCGTGAATTCCTTTCTAGAAGCGCCGAAGAAGAAAAAAAACAATCGCTTTTCAGAATGTTTAATTACCGCTCTTTCTATCTTTTTTTTCCAAATGATTTCAAAGAAGAGAATGGGTTCACGGGAAGAGAATTGGTGTCGATGTGTTAACACATTTCACTGTCCGCAGGAGAATTTTACACTACACAAAGTGCTTGGAAATTGTATGTGGCTGATGGAACTGCCATAAGGCATTCTGAGGGGTCCGGCTACACACCTAATCCTGAGGGGCCCGGCCACACACCGCATCTTGTGTACATCACAGCTAGTTTCCCATGCAGACATCCTCTACCACTCTCTTCATATGACGGCACTGGCAAGGGGTGTGCAAGGTCCTTATGTGCTGTATGCATTTCACGTACCCAACCTTATGCTAGCATAAGTGCATTGCTGGTGTGTGTGTGTGTGTGATGTGAGTGATAGCCACAGTGTCCATTACCAGTACTGCAGGGGGAGCCATGCAGAGTGTTGGTCTTGCTTCCATCCCCAACCACTGTCAATGGGAAGGTAGTTTGTTATATTGTGTTTTGTGTGATTGTTAAAGCCCACCTCTGCCATTTGAATAATCATGTGACCCTAGTGATCTCCTCACGTGATCACTAATTTCCTGAACAGTGGTGGGATGTCATGGTGTATATCCAAAGGATAGGTATGGTGTTGGTCCTGGTTGGGGTCAGATGCCTAACAGCTCCACCCATCACCTGTCAGTCTGGTTTTGTGATGTGGAGGGATTCTGGCATGGGGCGAAAACCTATGTGCCCTTCACATCACCTTCCATTCTAGATCACAGTGCTCAGTATGAATTGGCAGAATGCCCCTTCCTCATTTCTAGTGTCCGTGCACACCCAAGGAGGCTTATGTAATCACTCTGAAATAAACAGCTTGTGAATTGTTGCTTTTTAAGATTATTACTGCATCCAAGAGTACCACTGGACTCACAGTGATGGAAAGGTGTGAAGGGACCACTGTGGGGCCAGGGGAGGCAGCTGTACCCCATTGATTTCAGTTGGGAAGGGGCTCGCTCGAGGATGTGGCAGAAGAATCCTATGATCCTGGATGATCTGAGTAAGAAGAGACTAAGAGGTAGGAAAGCTCTCAGTAGAGGGTCAAAAGGATGCCTAAGGTGCCAGGGATTCCCAAGAGGGGGGTGGGCAAAAGGGGATCGCCACTGCATGTGACATGTAGGGCATAGGTCTAGGACGGCGGAGCTTCATGAGCATTTGCTGCCAGGAGAGGTGTGCCTTCAGTAAGGAAAACCTGCTGCCTAAGAGGAGAGATGCTTAGGGCGGAGGGTGATAACACAGATAGGGCTTGGGGAAACACACAGCATGGTGGAGACTCAAAGAAGGCCATGATGTATGATACCATTCTACTGGAGGATGACACCAAGTATAAGAGACCCACAAGAAGGGTGCCGCATTTTCTAGAGAGCGGCCATGAGGAGATATATGATTTGAAGAGCACCACATTTGTCAGGAACGGTGGCCTTGATATGCAGAAGTTCCCATGGCGTTTAAGTGCTAAGTGACAAACGGAGCATAACACATTTCCCTTGGCTCAAAATCGGCGAATCATTAGTTTCCAAAATGTCAAAAAACACTACCAATCAAGGAGCTTGATGTGTTTTAAAAAACGTAGAACGGCCAATGTTCAAGGGGTATAAGGGGTATAAGAATCAGAACGATGTGGCCCCTAAAAAAACACATGTTCCGCGAAAGCATGATTACTAACTATTGCCCTATAAAATGAATCCATAAATTCAGTAAAGCAGGACGTAGTACATATATATGTCCTGCTGCCGCCATGCAACATGTGGCTGGCACCATGCATCTGCCCACTAACTATGACCTTGCATTCTGTATTAATGTTGTAACCATAAGCATTTTTGTTTCTATCACTGTAATCTTTCAAGTTAAAGCGCCTTGGCACCCCAGGGTTTGGGCGCTATACGAGAAATACAAATAAAAATAAATAAATAAATAAAATAATAAACAAGCAAATGTTTCAAGGTATCAATCTCGGGGTGGCCGGCAGGAACGACAGAAAGGAGATGGATGCTCCTGGTTGTCTCTGGAGTGCAACATTGCCTCAGTGTGTAAATAATGTCATTGCACTCTCAAAAGCTGGAGCCTCCAATTAGCATTCGGTAACTTCGTGAGCTACGAGGGTAGTGTACCTCTTCTCTTGTATACCGGTTTCAAATCTTTTTAACGTTTGCAGCTGGATAATTCTTGGCTGGTCTTTATCCAATCAGATTCCCACAACCGCTTCTTAATGATCTGCCGTCGCTGCACTAATTGATCACCGGAGCCCCAATATCGGAAAACATAAAGTTGCATTTCTCCATCCACCCTACAAAGATGTCACCTCTGTAACGACCTCTACGGATTAACGAATTTGGTGGAGGGGATAGTACTTTTCTAAACAGGCAAAGAATGTTCCTAAGTACTCTAATTTTGAGGAAGAGTAATCCTAGTTCGAATGGTAGCACTGGAAGAGGAACTCAATTTGGTAAGCATAACACATTCCTCCAGAGTTTACAGGCTATAAGTAAATTCAGGAATCGCTCTGCTGTCATAGCATATGATAGTAGGCAAAAGTGCGAATCTCCCATATTTAGAGTTCAGTATTTTTAATCTTGGAATCATTGTTTCCACTCTTGCTTGGGTCTCGCTCGTTAAAGTAGCTTTGCAACCATTAGCAATGAGCAGAATACCCAAGGAGATTTACTGTCTAACTGCCTCCAGGGGTGTGCCCGCCAGTACCCATGTAAAACCCATTTTACTGCTGGTGGAATATAATCTCATAATTTTGGTTTTAGTTTTGTTAATTAGGAGGCCATTATTTTTTGCCTACTGGGAAAGAGATATGAGAATTCTCTGCAATCCAATTGGGTTGTAGTCCAACAGGACCACATCATCTCCATATGCTAACTGGAAGGGGTCGTGATTACCCAGATAGGGTGCTGCAAAAGTTGATGGTTCTAAGTGCCTGCCGAAATCGGAAATATGGATGTTAAATAGACAGGGCACCAAGTAGGCAGCCCTGTCCAAGGCCACAATGCATACATATATTTAAGCAATAGGCCCTGAGCGGGGAGGGGGGGCATTACCAATTCAGGTAATGCCCCAGGGCCCATAGTTACAGGCCTGAGTGAAGCGAAGGCCTTAACGAAGACTCTGGGGCCTTACCTGATGTGGTAACGCCCCCCAAGTGAGGGGCCTATTGCTAGTGTTACCCCGGTATGTAAAAGTGGGGGACTAAGAGCATTTTTATTTCTGTTCTGAAACGCACTGGCGTTTCGGAACAGACAAAAAAAAGTACAGAAAAATGGCTGCCAGGGAAGGGAAGACAAAGTCTGTTTTCCCTTTCCATGCTGACCATTGAAAATGAATGTCAAAAAGTAAATAAACAAAATGGCCACCAAGGAAAGGGAGAAGGGACTAGCGTGGTCACTTCTCCCTTTCCTTGGCGGCCATTCAAAAAATAGGGAAACATGTAAACAACTTAGCGGCCATTTTGATTGTTTACTTTTTGACATTCATTTTCAATGACCGCTATGGAAAGGGAAAACAGACTTTGTTTTCCCCTCCCTGCTAGCCATTTTTTAAACTTTTTTTTCTGTTCCGAAATGCCAGTCGCTTATCAGGAGCAGGGTGCTGGGGACAGCAGTGTTCCCAGCATGCCCGCCCTCGAAATTGACAGAAAAGAAGGTAAGTGGGGTTGGGAGGGAATTCTTTGGATGGGGGAGGGGGATGGAGGGAAACACCTCGATCCCCGACGGGGGAAGATGGCAGCCTCCAGCCGTGTGGTGGCTCGGAGTGGAGATTACACCATTCCAGCCTCCTCATTGGCTGAGTGGCTGCCACTCCCCCATCCCCCGCCTGGAAGAAACGTTGTGAGGAGCGGGATTCCCAGTCAGGTAACACCCCGGCAAGGGCCAATGAGCTTGCTTGTAACAAGCTCATTGTCCCTCGCTGGGTACTAATATCCGATAGGCCACCTGAGAGGTCCAACATTAACAAGGTAGTATGGTTAACCGTGTGAAACGCAGAAGTAAAATCAACGATGCCCATGTAAGGTAGCGGCTTACTGGAATTAGATTTATTCTGCTGCACCAGATTAACAATCAGCTCGTTTAGTGATATACAAATATTCCTCCTAGAACCAGACTGCAATTTGTTCAAATGGCCTGTTTGATGGCCCATGATTCAACTTCCTTCAATACAAGCCTGCATCGATTTTGCTGCCCACGTCCACTAATGTGATTGGTCTATAATTACGTGGGTTTAAACGATCTCCTCTTTGAAAATAGGTACCACATAGACTAATTCCCACGTGCCAAGTGTATTGCTTATCGGGCTCATCTGAATTTCAAGTTGGTTGCATTCAGCTGTATGAACCAAGGACCAAAACGGTGCATCTGCTTTGGTCGCTATAATGACCAGCATGCTTTTGCCATCTTGTTGCAACATAGTGTGGCGATTCCGGGTCAACCCATTTTTGTATTTCTGCTCAAAATGCTTAATCTTCCTGCTTGCCACATCATAATTGGGGTTCACACTATGAACCACTGTTATTAAGCGGCAAAGTTCTCTTTTTTGCTTGAAAACATCCTCATTAAACACACGAAGGTGATAAGGTTTGGCCTTATTACCGCTAAGAAATACATTCTCGAGATGACAAGGCCGGAAGCTGCAGAAAGACTGAGATGTTAATGATCCAATCAGGTGCGCAGGAAGGTTCCTTGTGGTGCCTGAGATCTGCTCATTAAATTTGGAAGAAATATAAGGGGTCCAAGAAATACGTGCCCCGCCATGTTTGCGCACAAGTTCTAAAGCCCCTCGTGCATACAAGAGATTGCGTAATATCAAATTCTGCAACCAAATATGCGATCTTTTTTTGCACGGCACAGCTGTTTTTATACCCCTGTTGCCCCACCCGTCCTCGCTCCTATACGACTGATCTAACTGGGCAGACAAATATCAATAAAGCAGGAGATTTCTGCTTTTCTGTATCAAGAACAGCAAAGGTTCTTAACTGCCTCCATTGTGACCAGCTAAAGTCCTAAATTTCCCCAGTGGGGGTGGGGTGGTTTGTCCTGAGCATGGCACTTTCCTTTCTAAGAGCTCAATAGTGGCTAAAAGAGTTGGAGAGATCCGAGGACTAGTAGCTCCTTAGTGGAATCCTATGCAACCCAATGCGATCCATGTTCCCGCACGCCAGGGTTACCTCCCCCTTGTCCTCCATTCTCTTTAGAAAACCCCTTTGGGCCTCTCAAACGATCTTCTCTTACAGTTCTGTCATCCAGGTTCTCCTTGGGGTTTCTTGCAGAAGGCTTGGTGCTCAGGCTTTTCTTCCTCCATTTTCCACCTGCACAAGATATTGTTCTTTCTTTTCTTTTTCAGGGAGATGGTTTTTGGGTAGCAGGTTTTTCTCCTTCATTGGATGTGGGGAGAGCAATCTTTCCGCGCATGGAGCGCACTGCTTCCTTCAGTCTGCCTGACTCCTGCTTTGTTTCCTTTGGCTTCCGATTGCATGGCTACAGCCCTGAGAAAGTGGATTGGGTGGGAATTTCTCTGGCCTACTCTTGCTGCTGTGATTCAGAGTCCCTCTGCCATTGCTACAGCCACCAGTGGGAGGAATGCAGTGCAGTATCCATTGCAGACACTGGTCTAAGCTGCCACATGGACTGTCCCGGACCAGGTTTACCACACACTACAGACAGAATGTTGAGGCCACTATGGCTTCTTTTGGTGGGCATATCCTGGGTACCGTTTCCTTATAATGCGTGTTTGTTTGATTAAACTCCTTCATGGGTGTTGGATCAAGTTGATTGTTGCGTGGCATTGTACTGCGCAGTCTCGCAGGATTTTTTAAGACTAGGACAAAGAAAGGGAGGAAGAGGTAGTGCAGCGATCGCTGACTGGTAATCCTCACTTCCTCACTACACATTCAATCCACCTTGATAGACGATCCCACTCCCGTTCACTCCCTCTCGCGGGAGGAACTTCTGGAATTTGTGAGCTGATGCGTCTTCTGCACTGTAGAAGGATGTGGGGTATGGGAAGGCATTCTGGGGCCCTTACAAACTCATCACCTTCACGAGAACATCAAAGGAAAAGATTAGGAGTTGCAGCTTTAGTTGAAGATGTAGAGGGACCTGTGTCTAAGAGGGTGTGCCCCTCTTTGATAAGGATTGTGAAGGGGAACAGAAAGGCTCAGAGTAAAGGAAATGACTGGTAAGAAGAGCAGTGAGTTTAAAAAGTTATTCTATGATCTCTCCATTGGCGAGGGTCTGTGGCATGAGCGATTGAGCAGAGCTTGTCAGGGGCATGGTTTAGGGTGGAGTCATGGCATACAAGTGGGCTTTGTGATATTAGCAGCCTCAACCTTGCCACCTGTACATAGTTTGGAACCCTTGTCAAAGCACATTCAGTATCCCAATTATTGTGATTACAAACCCTCGCCGGCATAAGTGAGCTTGTATTTAAGTTACGAAAAAGACGGCCATTGGTTAACACTTCAAGAGCTGGACTGCCACTAAATATTTCTCGGCACATAGAATGGCCTAGGTGTTTCAGTGTTTATACTGGACTTATTTGTGTCACTTTCTTATAAATGTTTGCCAGATAAGTTAGATCAGGAACAGAAATAAAGGAAATTTGATCAGGAACACATTCAATTCCCGATTTCCTGGTTCCAAATTCTACACATCCTCCTACAACAGTTTGGCCCAAATCTAAACTGCCAGAGCAAGCAAATGCAATACTATTGCTCCAAACCCATCGTATTATTTGTGCACTGGGTAGACTAAGGTCAATATGCAATTTTGGTTTTCTTTTCTCAAGGACGAACCAAGTTTGGATGAGGTGATATCTATTGCAAAAAGGGTTGAGCATTCAATGGCTGGTGTGGCCAAAATGGGAAAGAAGGAGAGTAAAGGAGCAACTGCAGAAGTTCAGAGAGTGAGTGATATAGGGAAGGCAATGAAGAAGCAAAAAGGCAGTGGACAGAGCTCTCAAGGTGGCTCTGACTCTAAAGTTAATAAGCATAAGGGACAGAAGACAGATGAACGCTTATGTTATAGATGTGCTAGTCAAAATCATTTTGCAGGCTTCCCAGCATGTCCAGGCAGGAATGTTACATGCTCTAAATGAAAGAGATGGGTCATTACGCAAACTGTTGCAAGAAATCCGTGGTGGGGGGAGGACGAAGAGTGTTGTACGTTATGGAGGAGGTGCAACAATCGTCAGGGGATGAAGATGAAGAGTAAGTAGAAATGATTACTGTAAACATGGTGAAATGTGTGGATGATGAGAACCGTGAGATCCGCTATGTGGAAGTTGGTGTAGATGTACAGGTGTGATGATGAAGGCAGAGTCTGGTGCCAAGGTTTCACTGATGTCGCAGGAAGTGTTTCAGAGAGAGGTGGGAGGTCAGATAGAATAATTACTACCTCCTGATATCAAGCCTTTTGGTTATAACCTGGGGAAGATTGATGTTCTGGGATATTTTTTTGCTAAGTTAGATTTTAAAGGAAGAGAAGCCTATTCTAAAATATATGTCAAAAAGAACAGTGAAACGTTATTGGGGTGAAAGGAGCAGAAGTTAGGCATAAGACTTGACCCAAATACTGTGAAACAAGTGCTACAAGTGAAGGAGAGTGAAAGTGTGGCAAATAGGTTTCCAAGTGTATTCTCGAACAAGATTGGATGTGTGAAGGGAAAGAAGCATGTCATTGTACTCATGGAGGGGCGTGTTCGTGTGGTAGCAAAGTTGCAAGTTGTCCCATTGGTGATTAGAGAATGGGTGACGAAGGAACTTAAGAAATGTACGGAGTCAGGAGTCATAGTGAGAGCGGGAAGTGTAGAATGGGTGTCACCTTTGGTGGTGTTAAGAAGTCTAGTGGCAAGATGAGGCTATGCGTTGACTTAAGAGAACTTAATAAATGTGTTGTTGTAGAGAGACATCCCTTGCCCAATATGACGGAAATGTTGGCAATGATTGGCAAGGTGAAATACTTTTCAAAGATAGACATGACATCCGCATAAAATCAAATTGAATTGGATGAGAAGTCAAGGAAGTTAACTGCCTTTATCACTCATAAAGGGATATTCCAATTCTGCAGAATGCCCTCAGGCGGATATCAGCCTTGTCCATTTTTTAGAAAATTATGGACATTCTTTTGAAAGGTCTGCAGGGAAGGGTTTGCTTTCAGGACAGTGTGTTGGTATGTGGTAAGAGTCTAGAGCAGCATGAGGAGGCCCAAAAGAACGTGGTGAAAATGTTGAAATCAAGGGTGTGACTTTAAGGGTGGAGAGGTGCATGTGTAGAAAGGCTGCTGTGGAGTATTTGGGGGCACAAAATCTGCGCTGAGGGGTTGAAGCCTAAGATAAACATGGTTGATTGGATAAAAAAAGGTTTCGTATCCAAGGGATAAGGGAGAGGTGAGGAGCTTGTTAAAAAAAGGGGGAGGAGTTTCTGTGGGATGCTGAGCGTGAAAAGGAGTTTGTGGGGATGAAGGATCAAATTGACATGGCAAAGCCACTTGGACAGTTTAATACTTAAAGGAAATGTATCATCATGGTTGATGCCAGTTATGCCGGCCTTGGGGCTGTTTTGGTTCAGGTCAGTGAGGGTGGCCTGGAAAGTGTAGTTAGGCATGCCTCAAGGGTGTTGAGGGGTGCAGAAGGAAACTATTCAGTCCTCGAGAAGGAAGCCTTGGCATGGCGCTGGGCAGTACAAGAATTGTGTCATTTTGTGTGGGGGGCAGTGTTTATTATAAGAACTGACTACAAACCCCTAAATGTGAGGAAAAGGGGTTGTAGAAGGTCTACAGGAGATTTGCGGGTTGGGTGGTCAGAATGCAAGGACACATATTTGGCCAGAGTATGTAGTGAATTGGCCATTGATATTTTGGGTCCGGTCGATCTTGGTGGAGGACGAGGAAAGTTTGTCCTGTTCTGGTGTATATATTGTCACGGTGGACAGAATTTAAGATTGTCTGTGAAATTACAGGAAGTGCTGTAGCTGAGTTTCTGCAGTGTGTGTTTGGAAGAGAGGGTTTTCCCAATTCCGTATTGACAGTTAATGGCAGACAGTTTGCAGGAGGGTGTTTGAAGCATAAAAGAACGGTGGAGTACCATCCTGAGTGGAATGTCACAATGGAAAGGATGACAGGTGCATGATGGAGGCCGTGAGAATTGCTGGAGTATGTGGGAAGGATAAGGTTGCCGTGAGGGAGAGACTGTTTGCACTGCGGATGGCTCCTCGTGCTTTTACGGGGTAAGCCCATTTGGGCTGATGAGGGGAAGAAAGGGAAATAGCAAAGTTTCACCTCCCTGGCTTGGGAGGGATTTGGATTGTGTGCTGGAGGAAATTAGAAGAACTCTTGATAAAAAGAAAGATGATTGGGTGAGGAAGGAGAATGAGAAAAATGGACGGAAAAGAGTTGAAGTACAGGGTGGAAACTAGGTTCGAATTAAGAAAGGCCTGGGGAAGAAGAAGGGGGTGTTGCTATATTCGGATCCTGTGCAGGTGGTTGAGGTGTTGAGAAGAGTGGTAAGAGTGTGAGGGGGACAGGTCTGGAATCTGGGCATGGTGGCGTGGACCAAACGTATTAAAACGAAATAAACAAATAAGAATTGTATATAAATTTGAGGAAAGGAGATGTGTTGTATTGGGTACATGGAACCCCTTCAGCTGCATGGAATGTTTCTGCTTGAAGTTCCCGTGGAATCCAGTCAGGAGTGCTTTCCTTTAGAATCTGGTGGCAACCTACATTTATTTTCATTCCATCTTTAGTGTTACACCAACTTCAAATGTCCAGTGCATAATTTTCTTTCAAGATCTATGCTAGTACTTTCCAGCAAACTACGTGGAATAAAAGATTAAAACTGCAACTTTGTTGTTCCCCAAAGTACAATTTCAATGTGCAAAAAAACATTAGTAGGGAAATTGACAAACTTGATGAAATAAAGAATGCTTCCACATATTAGTAGCAGTGATAAAATGGCCTGAAGGGAGAAGATAAATGGCTGGGGCTAGGGGGCGGGGCTGAGCAGGCAGAACCAGCAATATAGGCGGTCACCCACTGAAACTAATCAACCAATCAATGCCAGTTTGCCAGACCCTGAGGCCCAGGCACTTTCTGGGTGAGCTGGGAGGGGCAGCACATGGCCATCTGTACCAGCATAACATACCCCTCCTCTGTCCACCCGTGTAGAAGGCGGTCGGAAACCCAGGTGGGGCAGGGGCCTACTTTTCGCTCTTGATTTGGGCTGGGTTTGCTCTCCATGGAAAGGCAGTGCAGCATGGCACATTTTGCTGGATCGCCGTCCCCAGGAGTTCCGGGCCTATTGCTGCCATAATGCCCGGATTACTTACCAGCAAGACAGGAATAGGCCCGGAACTCCTTGCTACAGAGGTGGGCCGAGGGAGGGCTATGTTCTGCTGGTACGCATACTATATATCATTGGTTGCTGCTTTCATCTCTAAGCATGTTCTACTTTTATCTTTAGCCCATGTTACTTAGATTCCCATGGTAAAGCTGGAATCCTTTTCACAATGACAAGCCAAACACATATTCCAGAAACTGGATCCAGTGGAAACATTTTGTAACTATTCAACAGGAAATCGCTCCAGGGAAGAAACATAAACCCCATTCACCTGGACAGCCGGTAAATTACCAACAAGCAGCCTGCCTCCCTCCCCTCGCAAGAGGCTTTATTGTCCCACTAGCACACATATGACCCTTCAGCTCCTGGGTGCTTTGTTTGCAGCAGTTTGGGGTATGGCAAAGGAGGCCTAGATGGGAGCATTAAATAACGCATGTTATAGTGCAATCACACCCAACACACCTACCACGCTCTCCCTCCTTAAAATGCACACTTCGAGCATTGGGCGTGCTAACAACTAAGTGCACAGTTTTGCCTTGCTAGCAATGCTTATCCTATTTGCTGTTTTACAAGTGAAAGAAGATGAAGAAATATGTATTTAGTAATGCCGTTTTATCCCGTTTTTTTTTATATCCGCAACAACCTCCTGAACGAAAGGCATAATGCATGTCATAAGGGAGAGACACGCGCGGCAAAGGAAGGGTTACCAGGGAAGAGCGGGGACGGAGGGAGCTGCTGCATAGAAAAGGATGGGGGAGGAGGAAGGAGACGGGCTCTGCTATGCTGAACTCGGCGTGTTGACCTATTTTTGAGGTTTTGCGCTCAGGTGCCAATGCAGCCAGCTCTGCGTCGACGCCCACCAGAGTCCAGAAGGCATTGGGCAGAGAACAGGAGCAACGAGGCAGAAACTGACAAACACGCATTGACGATGACACCAGGGCTTGTTTTTTTTTAAGTGAATGTGTTTATTGATTGCTGAATGTATGTGTGTGTTTGGCTTAGTGGATAAGCGAATGAATGGCAACGGTGTGCATACTTGGCTGTATGGACGGATGAGGGTGTGTCGTGTTGCATCGATTGTGTGTCTGTGTTTGGAAGAATGGTCTTTAGGGGGATTTGCAGCATTAGAGGATGTGTGTTTCGGTTAATATCTATGAGTGTGTGTGAGTGTGTGTGTGTGCGTGCTTGTGTGTGTGTGTTTATGTGTGTGTGGTGAGTGTGGGAGTAGATGTGAATATTTGGAAAGGGGCATTGTGTGTGAATGGTGATTGTTGGGGTGTGGGTGATGTGTTTGGATGTGGACGATGTGTATTTACCTCTGTTCAATTGATGGTGTCAGAATTTAGATATGATTTGTGTGTGATTGCTGTGTTCTCGACTGTGGTTATTGATGGTACATATGTGATGAACCAACTTCCGCTGCACTGGTCCATGGATGAATATTGGTTTCTAAACCATCAGCCCCACACCTCTAGTACATCGGAATGGATCCGAACAGATTGGAAACACAAGCAAATTATAAACCTCCTTAAACAATTTTGGTAACGTAGATGGAACGGCAGGCTTATATCCGCAAAGTCGTGGATCGTTGGTTAGTTGCAACACAGCGAAAATACAATTATTACCCAATGATAAAAGGGACTGTCCAGTCGAGGTTGTATAAACATAGCTACTTTATAATTATCACAACAGACTGTTCTAGCACACTACAAAATACAACCTACCCTGTAAAGGAATGCAGATGACAGACAATTTCAAGAAGGAAAGGGGATGCACTCTGGATACTAACAGGAGAGTAGTCGGTAAAGTAATGAACACAACAGTTCAAGGATACTTGGTTTCAGCACAAACGGAACAATGGGTGGTGAAATGTCACTAGGGGCCTTTGGAGAAGAACCGGGGACAGACCCACAATATAACTTTTGCTTGTAGAATTTCTTGCTGCTTGACAGGGTCGAATCAATTTCAGGATGCTTTGCAGCTTCTGCAACAGAGTTCAAGGTGGGAGACTGATGCGGCTATCAGGAGGAAGTCATTTCTGTGAGCAAGGCTGCACGGACGGCTGCAGGCTGGCCTACACAGCGACTCGGATCAGGAATCATTGACTCAGTACTGGTTGGCAGTTCTGAAGCACTGGTGGAGGCATCTCGGATGGCGTGAGCGACTGCAGCGCAACAACAGTCCCCGGTGCAGACGGTTGCAGCTCGCGGGGCTCGGCTGGCTTAAAAAGTGTCCTTTAAATCGAACACTGGTTGATGCTTGTCGATGCACTCCTCCTAGCTTCTTAATTGGCTTGTGTCTTCCTTTAAGGAGGACAGCCCAAAGTTGAGGAGAGTATTCCAGGCAATAACAGTTTCCTTGGTTTGGTTCAGAGACTCTCTGGCACTTCCCATCTAGGAAGCTTGCTGCAGAGCCTAGCAGGGCACGCTGTGTGCTGGCTAGGTACTGTTTATGGAGCTTCTGATGGGTCCACTGGATTCAGTATCTCCCTCTGTTCTCTGGGAGATGTTTAGGGGAGAGATTGTTCTTCCCTCTTTGGAAATCCTGGCCTTCCTTCACTGGTGGAAGCTGTAAGGCAGACTGTACCTTTGGTCCAAATTAGTTCTTCTTGTTACTCCTTGCAAAGTCTAAAGATGATTTGTCCAAAAGAGGGTCTCAGTGCTCTTTTAAAGCCAAATGGACCACAGTGATGGGTGTAGGCTAAGCCTACCTTAAGGAACCAAATCTAGGTCCCCACCAACAATCTACTGTATGCATGAGGTCATAACCAGAGTGCTTTGCAACACAAAAGGTAAAGGAGTGAAAACATGTAATACTAAGTCCCACCCATCTTCCTGTATGTTGTGGATCAAAGGGTCTCTCTGGTTAATTGAGCTCTCTGTGGTTCCTGATTAAAGTGGCAGGTCTCAAGGGGGCACTGTTGCGCACGTCTAAAATTGCCACCTAGGTTGTGAGCTCCGGCCCGGTTGAAATCCTTGTTGTCAATATATCCTGCCAGCAATCACTTGTCTGACTACTACCCACGGCAGACTGTGGCAGAAGGTCTAAGGAAGAGGCTCTGCGAAAATGGGACCCGTCGGTACCGTGACAACAGAGAGATCCACCAGCGAAGTTGCAGCGGCTGCGGGGCTGCGGCGCGGCCGCCTGAAGGCTCCGAGCCATTTCTATGCGAGCCCGGACCTGGCAAACACGGATCGGCCGGTTGGGGGAGGGACAGCCCGACAATAACCAGACGCTGCCCGAGGGCGGCAACACTCCGTTTCTCTCCCCCCCGCCCGAACGAAGACCGAAGACCCAACAGCAGATCTCCTCGCACCAGGTCCAGTGTGGAATCCTACCGAATACCTGGAGATGAGTCGCGGTGGCAGTGTGGACCCCGGACCCCCCAGCGGCAGAAGTCCAGCTAAGGCGACACTGGTGAAGTAAGTGTGCTGTGGGGGGTGCGCGGGGACCCAACGATATCAGCCGGCTGCTGTCTGTGGGGCCGTCACCCTGTATGCGAGAGGGGAAACGGATGCAGCAGCGTGGCTGACGGTGCCCGTAGCGGCGGCTGCTCGCCGGTACAACGCCACTGAGTGGGGATGCGCTGTGCGGAGGGGCACTGCCTGTAAACAGGAGAACGCATCACAGGAATTTTAACTACAGGAAAACAAACCCGACTTCCCAAGTATACGGCGGCATATCCTGCTCATTGAAATTAAACAGACGCCACTGAGATACCCGCTCTCACACCCATTGAACTCCTTTACAGAGTGTCAGTTAGGCATAAAAGCGTTGGGTGCTTGGAGGCACAATTGGTGTAAAGTCACAGCAGATAGGCTGGCAACTGTATAGATACAAAGCCCTTCGACCACAGGGGAAGTGTTGAGAGGCAAGACAACAGGCCGGGGTGACCGGGTGCGGCCACCTGGTCACTGCAACATCAAGTACCACGCAAATAACACATTAACAACACACGCTGTTGCCGCTGCCTGCGTCGGCGCCAGATCTGCGGGAGGTTACTGATAACGCCTATGGGGGGAAGAGTGTACGCCTGAGGGCCAATCCTCCAACTGCATTGCAGCACAACTGAACCGGGAAGCAAGACGGAGGCTGCGCCATCGTCCCCCCGTTGCTAACGCTGTGGACATAGACTGATCACTGGTGGGGCAGTTTTATATACGTGGGAGAGCACAACCCACTCCCCAGGTGGTCACTCTGTCTAATGGGCCGCACTGAGAAGAAGGCCACAGGGGGTAGAAAGACCGGCCCAATGGACTCCTTCGCCGACTCTCAGTCAAAGACGTCATCAGGAGGGGTGACACAAACGTCTGAAAACCGAGAAACAGATCCCTTAGATCGCCTGACGACAATTGTGCAGAATGGGTTCCTGGCTGACAATGTTAAGCTGGACGACATAGTTGCGACGATTGGATCCCTGAAAGCACGAGTGGAAAAAGAGAGCGCATGCATTTCGGAAGCAGAAAATAGGATAAGCTCGAATGAAGATGTGATCTCACAACATAGCCGAGACATAGCCCTACTCCAGACTGAACTACGTAAAACCCAGAGCAAGTGCAAGGATCTCGAATCTAGATCCCACAGAAATAACATTCGCATTGTCGGAGTTTCGGAAACATTTGGCAGAGGCTCCATGGAAAGACAGGTGGAAGAGCTGCTGAAATCTGTGCTGGGAACAGAATCTCTGTCAAACCACTTTCTTGTTGAAAGAGCTCATCGCACCCTGGCACCACCTCCGAAGCCGGGTGCTCCACCCCATACCATCATTGGACGTCTTCTAAATTACAGAGATAGAGACATGATACTCTGACTGTCCAGAGAAAAAGGAACATTACATTACGAAGAAAATAGAATCCATATATATCCAAACTTTTCGGCGAATATACAAACCGAACATAGATCCTACGAGCTGGTCAAGAAACAGCTACGGCTCCGTAATGTCCCCTATGCTCTAATTGTTCCAGCAAAGATGAGGATCCAACACGGAGCAAGAGCCCACTTTTTTGAAAACCCCTCTGAGGCTATGGCATATGTGGAGGCCTCCATCCCTCTGCCTCCCAGTGATCGAATGAGGGACCCTAATGCGAGACCCAACCCGGGCGAGGGCAGAGGGGATCCGATTGATGTTTGAAACTGAACCTTCCCCGCAACAGTAATAAAGCCCTTTTTTCAAAGTTAGCATAACTGAACTGGACCAGGATCCGTTGTTACCAGGCCGTATAGTCTCCTACCTGGGCAACCATATGACTGGCCTTGTGACGGCAACGAAGCACCCTCAGGAATGTTCCAAACAGTTACCAGGGTTCATCGTCAAGTTGGGGCAGATGATGTGGGCGGAGGGAGGGACAAGGAAAGTTGGGATGTTTTGAGTTATTGCAACCACCCAGACGAGTTCGCGTCCGGGGGGAAAGTATGCATTGTTGGACATTGGAAGTTATTTGAAATATGGTCTTGCAGACGCTGGTGCTACTTAAATGTTGGTTACTTGCACATTAATGGTCACAATGGTATAAAACAATATGTATGCACAGAAAATGGGTGACGGAGCGAGGATAAGGCTGATGTCATGGAATGTCCGTGGCCTAAATAACCCAATGAAGGCCAGGAAGGTTGGCAATTATGTCACCAGGCACGGGCCCCACATCTTAATGTTACAAGAAACGCATGCACAGGGCTCTGCTAATGAGAAAATATTGGTGAAATGGGGCAAACAACGCTACTATACAGACTACTCATCGCAGTCCAGGGGGGTATGCACCCTCATACACAACTCGCTGGGCTTTGTTGCAAGGGGCCACCTGGCGGACCCAATGGGCAGATATGTGTTGGTCTGGGGGGAAATAGCAGGGAAACAAATATCCTTGATGAACACATATGGCCCCAATCTGGACGACCCCGATTTCTACTTGCATATGCTAGAGATCCTTATTAAACATGATATCACTATGGTATTATGGGGAGGGGACTTTAATCTGGTACTAGACCAGACCCTAGATAAATCTGCCAAGACAACCAGGGCACCTTCCAAGGCGGCATTAGTTTTAAGGCAGATCATCCTGCAACTGTCCCTACTGGACGCCTGGAGAGTGCTCCACCCAACAAGCAGGCGATACACGTTCTACTCTTCGGTGCATGATAGTGAGTCGCCTATAGATTATTGGTTTGTATCTTCAAGCATGGCACATGCCCTTCAAATCCTTCCCCGCACACTGTCTGATCACTCGCCGGTGACACTGGAGTTTACCCTGGCAGATGCCCCCAGACCAACAAGGAGATGGAGAATGCCCAGAGACATGCTAAAAGACCCGAATGTTGCTGAAGCCCTACATGTTGAAATTGCAAACTTTTTTACAGATAACATTGGGTCTGTAGATCACATTTCGTCAGTGTGGGAAGCATTTAAAGTATGGGCGAGAGGGGCCCTGATATCCAAAACCACGGGTCTCCTGAAGGAAGTGCGCTGTGAGCTGGAGGGGGTGGAGAGTGAACTGAACATACTAGAAGAAACATATGGTCGTTCGCATGGCGGGGACACCCTGGCTGCAATACATAAATCTCTTAGAGATTTTGATCGGCTGGCAGTAAGTGAAGTGCAATATATGGCAGCCCCCACCCGGGCATGCAGATACAGAGAGGGGAATAAAGCAGGGAAAATGTTGGCCAATTTGGTAAAACATGAAAACCAAACAACCCCGATCACATCGATACAAACGGCAGACAATGAGATTTTAACAAGCGAGCAGGGAATAAATGATCAATTTGTTAACTTTTACAAAAATCTTTATGCGAATAGGGATAGGAAATCCCTGAAGAGATCAAGCACTACCTTGCTACACTGGACCTCCCTAAACTTTCAGAAGAACATAAACTAATATTGGAGCAACCTGTCACAGTAGATGAGCTCACTGAGGCAATCAAGGGGCTCACATCTGGCAAAGCGCCAGGTTCTGATGGACTGGGTGTTGAATTCTATAAAGAATTCCGGGAAGAATTGGTCCCTGTGCTGATAGAGGTGTGGGGAGAGGCCCTGGATAAACAAATACTGCCCCCGACGATGCACAAGGCCATAATCACAGTGTTGCCCAAACCCTGACGCCCGCCACAAGATATGTCATCCTATAGGCCCTTGTCCCTGATAAATGTAGATGCAAAAATGTTTGCGAAGGTTCTGGCAAACCGCATGCTACCCATAACGCCCATGCTGGTACACACGGACCAGAGCGGGTTCATACCCCAAAGATCCACTGCCCTAAACTTGTGCCGATCATTCGGCATAATGTCACAAATCAACCCAAACAAGCAAGCAGTTGCGGTGTCCCTTGACGCCGAGAAGGCGTTTGACTCAGTCTCCTTGGAGTACCTCTTCCTGGTGTTGGAGGCGTTCGGGGTGGGCCCCTATTTCGTTAAATATGTTAGACTGCTATACACGGCCCCAGGTGCAAAAGTTTGCACGAATAAAACTGTATCGGAGCTATTTGAGCTGGGCAGAGGCACCAGACAGGGATGCCCCTTCTCCCCCATTCTTTTTGCATTGACAATAGAGCCAATTGCAGCGGCAGTGCGGCTGAGACATAACAACAGGGGCATAGCACTGAAAGGAGCCACCCAAATAATATCACTATACACTGACGATACATTGCTATATGTCGGCGAACCAGACAAAAACATCGTCCCCATCATGGCAGATATCAATGAATTCACAGAATACTCAGGATATACGGTGAACAATGCTAAATCAGAAATGTTCCCGCTCACCGCCTCCACAAAATGGCCAGCTCGGACTTGCGGCCTCAAATGGGCGGAGCAACACATCAGATACCTGGGAGTACTGGTTTCTAACAGCAGGCAGACCCTGTATGCTGATAACTACGATCAGGCGTTACAAACACTCCACACCAAGCTCCAGGTCTGGAGGCGTCTCCCAATTTCATTACACGGCCGAATTGCCATTCTTAAAATGATTGTACTTCCAAAACTACTATATCTATTTGTAAACATTCCTATATGGCCAGGAAGAGAATTATTTTCCAGTCTTCGATCCATGGCGGTGGCATTTCTTTGGAACGGAAAGGTGGCTAGGATTAGTTGGGAAAAAATGACAAAATCATGTGAGACAGGGGGAATAGCAGCGCCAGACTTCGAGCTTTATTTTATAGTAGCGCAAGCGCAGTTTGCAGGGCATTGGTATGATGAAGCGGACAACTCACCACACACGCGGATTGAAGAATGCACCACTACACACACTGACATAAGGTCAGTTATCTTTGATACCAGATATAAGGACCCATGTGAATTTGATCCAGTGAGCTGCACTGTGAGAGCCTGGAGGGGTATATATAAAAAGTTGAAAATAGAGATCCCATATAATCCCGAGATCCCCCTGTGGAATTACCACAATCTCCCCCCCACATTTGATGCAAGTATACAGGAGGCGTGGGATCCTGGTACAGAGATGTAGATGGGAGACATGTATATAGATGGGAAGTTTGGGGCCCTTGTAGTGTTTGCGAGGACGGTGGGGGGAGGGCCGCTCCGAACACTACAATACTACCGAATGAGGTCTGCATATCAATCGTGCTGGCCATCCTTCCCTGACGAACCCCCCTCCTACCCGTGCATACAACTGGTTATAACACAGAGTGGCCTGGAATCTCCAAATTGTACAAGACAATACAGACTCACACCCCCACAACCAACCAAATAAAGGATAAATGGGAGGCAGACATGGGAATACCAATACCTGATGACAAATGGGTAAGATACTGTGCGCTCACAAAGAGGGTGTCCTTAAATACGGGTTTGTGCCAAATACAGTTTAAAATCCTCAACAGACTGCACTACACCCCTGCCAGAATTGCTAAATTCACACCCGATGACTCAGGCAACTGCCCCAAATGTGGGTCCCCGCAAGCGGAATTCTATCACATGTACTGGGAATGCCCGGTCGTGGCACGGTTTTGGGAGAAGGTTGCAGCTATGCTAACTGAAATCACACAGATCCCCCCGCACATGACCCCCCAAAAGTATCTGTTCGGAGATATTGGTAAATGTTCTGAAAAACTTAGAAGGCTGTTTAATGTATTATGTGTTGTTGCCAATAAGTGTATATTGAAAGCATGGAAGAGCCCGAGCTCCCCTGCCATGAACTCTTTCCTGCGTGAATTAACTTACATTAATGAATGTGAGGAACAGTACGTGCTGACTCAACCAAGTACGAGTCGACCGAAGGACATTTGGGGCCCCTTCCGGGAATCCTTATGTGATCTGTACTCGGACAACGAAACAGCTTTGTAAACTGTAAATTGCTAAACATTCGATGAAGATAGTGTTGAATGAGAGACCATGTGATGTGTTGATTGAGTACCACTGTAACTGCTGAGACCACTAATAAAAAGATGTTTAAAAAAAAAAGTGGCAGGTCTCCCTTGAAGCTGTGGCGAGACCAATCTTTTGGTCTCCGCCAAACCACATACTTGTACCTTCTGAATGGGGCCCCCCTGCAGGGATGACTACTGTAAATACATAGGGTCTCATTACGACCCAGGCGGTAAGTTACCGCCTGGGTCGTACCTTTACCACCATGGCGTAAACTATGTTTACGCCATGGTGGTTGGCGGATTTACCGCCCCATTCCGAGGTTGGCGGGGCGGTAAGTCCCCAATCCCCATTTACCCTTCCCCATTCCCATTTTTGCCCCATAGGGCATAATGGGAGTGGGGAAGGCGTTAATTACGCCACCGTAAATTACGGTGGCGTAATTAACAACAAGGTCCCTTAGCGCCATGGATTTTAACACCTGCTAAAAGCAGGTGTTAAATCCTCCATGGCGCTAAGGGACCTCGGAATCAGGCGGTAAGGGTCGGCGCTGTTTACGCCGCCGTAAACCCCTTACCGCCTGGGTCGTAATGAGGCCCATAGTCCCAGACATGACAGGTCACTGCCCTTGATACTGAGAGCCGGGAGCTGGCTTCCGGTTGACACAGTGCATATCAAAATTTGCTGGTATTTCCCTGTCTTTTGTTAGTCCTGCGACCAGGCCTCCCGTGGGCCTGCTTGAATTATCTCTGATTAGAATGAGAAGCTGACACCAGCAGCTAACAAAGGGAAGGGCGGATCCATGCAGTTTTGGTTAGTTAATTAGGCTGGCCGTGGAAGGAGGAAGTCTTTACCTTCCCATGCCTTGATGTACTCTTTGGCTTTCATATTTCAATTAAATATGACAGGGCTGTGTCCACCCAGAGTATGCAGGTATATGTGTATGTTGTGCAGTGAGCATAGGAAAATGTGTAAGGATTAGCCCCACGCATTTTCCGGAGGTTGATCTACCATCATTTAAAATTTCAAAAAATCCCAGGCGAGCGCACACCCACTGTGCAGATAGTTGAATTCCTCACAACATACATGTAAGTGTCTGGTGCATGATGTAAGATTGTGGATATGGAAAGTGGATGGATAATATGTTTGTATGAGTAGTGTGCATGTGTGTCTTTGGTGAGTGGAGGTGAATATCTGGAAGGGGTCATTGTGTGTGCATGGTGATTTTGGGGATTTTGGGTGATGTGTTTGAGGGTGGAAGACATGTATTCAACTCTGTTCAGGTTTGGATGATGTGTTTGGGGTGGACAATGTGTATTTATCTCTGTTGATAGTGTTAGAATTTAGATATATGATGTGTGTGATTGGTGAGTTCTCGCCTGTGGTTGTGGATGGTGTGTGCATGTATGTATGTGCATTGTGAGATTGTGTGGGTGTGGAAAGTGTATGTATAATATGCTTACAGGAATAGTGTGCCTAGGTGTGGGGAGTGTCTGTGTGTGTTTGTGTGACTGTGTCTTAATTGGACGATGGATTGTAAATGTGCAGGGTAAAAGGCAGCATGCTCTTAGGTAGCCTTTGCAATTAAACACTGCCTGCCATGCAAGCATGGGTTGCAGCATTTACTCATTTGCACGGCAGAGTGCAAATGGGCAGGGCAATGCCGCCTTTTGCCCTGATCATTTAAACTCTGACGTGCAAACTACCACAATTTGGCAGCGGGGGGGGGCAGCTATGTGTATGTCTACACATAACTGCTCCCCTCTGCCAAATTACTCTTCGGAGCAAAATAATTGTTTACATTTACTTGTAATTGTAAACGCTGCCTGCAATGGGAGCATGGTAGGCAGCATTTAATTGTGTCAGACAGCGTGTACAATAGATCCCTAAGGAGTCTGCTTGCTTTAAGATGGCGCATAAAGCTGACAGCCTCCATGGGGGTCCCCGGCATTTGCGCCGGCATGAAAATGCATGCTGGTGCAAATATTAGGGCATTTGTATGGCGGAGAGGAAGGGAGGCGGTGGAAACGCATTTTGCATTCCGTCCCTCCTCTCGCCATAATTATGGACGAATATGAGCAGTACCGTATAGAAAATGCGTAAAAGGTTTCTGCATGAATTTTACACATTTTCTTTATGTACGGCTCATGGAAAAAGAGAATGTATGTGTGGTAGATTACTTGCGCCTAGTCTTTTATTAAATAACGTAATCTGAAAAGCTGACTTTTAAGTGAGTTTTTATTGGTTGTAGACAAAATCAAATTTAAAGATTTAAATAGTGCACAAGATTCTCTTTTTATACTTACCGGCTGACTATTGACTTTCAGTCATTGCTAGGTTTTGCTGCCAGACCATTGAAAAAGGCGCCATTATTATTATTGTCTGTATTTTTTTAAATTATATACCGAGGGTAGGTGTACTGGATAATATTCACTTTTCTCATATTCATGCAAAGGGCCCCAGGCCGAACAGCTTGTGGCTGATCCTACTCCAGAACATGGCCCCTGGGGTAAAATCATGCCTAACAACAGTCTGATCCATGGCACATTCCAAGGTGCTAGAAACACAGGGGGCACCTTTATTGGGCATTCCCTCCCGCACCCAGGAAGATTGTAGGGGCAGGTCACTCCATCCCTCTCCATGCCACGCAATATCGACACCCTTTATCAGGTGATACCTTACCCCTAGCATGGAGGAAGAAAAACAACATGTCATTCCCGCTGTTATACCGCCTGTTAAATGTAGTCTTATTAATTTCAATCTATTCTTTAGGAAATACACGTGTGAACTTGAAAGGTTTGATCAAGCTGTTCTGCTGTGTATTAGATACAACCATGTGTGACCAGGACCCCGTGGTGCATCAAACACAGTTCCCTTTCCCCGTCGCGTTGTATTTCCTAACCTGACGCATTCTAAAGCGTGCTCTGCAGCGGCGTCACTGACGTACCGTTATTTGCTTGCGTCAACTACCAGGGTTTGCTGATCCCATGCGGCAACGTGTGGATTACACAAGCTTTACCGACATCAATACTGTTTACTAATGCGACAAAGATGCGTGCCCTTCAACTAGTCAGCAGGAAGGAGCCACTCTCCTGGGGGGAAAATGCTTCAGAGCAAACTATATACTCACAATTTTACAGTAACTCGCCAGGTCCCCAATAAACGCTGTTTGCATTATTGAATGCCCCGGGGACAGCAGACAGCGGCCTGTTGACATTCCTGGAGTTTCATGGCCCAGCAGTTATTAACAACAACAAAAATACACGTTGCACGCTCTTGGCGGCATCCGGGCTCTCAGTGTCTTTATTCATGGAATCGATCATTCGCAAGCTGTTGGAGGCAGGCCTTGTGAGAATTGTAAGCTTATCAGATTCTAGAGGGAGCTAGACATGAGCTGCGGAAGAGAAGACCTGTAGACACTCCTGAAAGGGCACAAAAATAGCGAAGTGGCACTAACAGTCCAGCTTCCTGTCTCAAGCCCCAACTGTATTTCTCCCTTTTTGTATGTATTAATTGTTATGAGCAATTAAGAAGAAGCAGACTATGGGCGCTTGAGGATAAAGTCAGAATTGGGTCTGGCTGGGGGAAGCTAGGTGATATCGGTTCCTAGGCCCATGGTAATGTCACAGGAACTTGGTTGGGAGTTTGGTGAAGAAGTCCAGCAGCGTTGTGCATTCTCTGAGGGAGGTTTTGATTTAAGCAAGGCCTTGCTGGTGCCATATAAGCCAAGTTTAAGTATTTTACTGGGTGTTTGGGTGAAGTTGGTGATGACCACTGGCCATAGGTGAGGCTGTCCTAAATAACCTTTTCATTCTCCCCATGCAGTCTGAAAATGTGATAATCCTGCATAAATTAATGTATTGTAGTACGTGAGATAAATGAGCCAGAAAACATGACGCCGATGCGCGGCCATCTTGGATATTCACTTCCATTTACTGCAAGAAAACAGTAATTAACGCCTATGTTTTCCTGGGCCCAGCTAGCAAACATCTGCTGCAGAGACGAGGTCACATATTTATGTCGGATGACTGAGCTGGGGAGAAAAGTTATTGTATTGTCCGCTGAAGGACAAGCTAGAAAGGGAGTCGGAGCACTCTGCAGGTGCAGTGATAAGGGGCAGTGGGAAGGACAGCAGGGAGGGAACATTTTTCTTTCCACTTCTAACTGGAATATTCCACTCTGTTTATGCCTCATGCTTATTGTCTGCTCTTCGGCCGAGGGCAGCATGATAATCCATGAGGGGCAGGGAATCGAAAGTAGCCCCCATAAGAGACAAGGGTTTTCCTCTTGGAATTCAGAGTTAAAAGTTGGACCGCGGGTGTTGCAGTCTCACTGGATAGGAGGGCGCTCCGCTTCAGATCCTACCTGCTGTGGGACTAAGCAGTGTTGTTGTGGCCGAGATGAAGGTGTCTCCCATGGCGATGTTAACAGTGAAGTATTTTCTTCCTTTTGTTTATATATAACCAATTGTGTGTTTATTTATTAATATGAAAGCAGCGGCGGGAGCATTACCGACTCAGGTAATGCCCCAGGGCTCATAGTTAGCCGCCCGAGTGAAGAGAGGGCCTTAACGAAGGCTCTGGGGTATTACCTGAGTCGGTAATGCCCCTGCTGCGAGGGTCATATTTCTTTTAGTACCCCCGGCCCGCAAGATCTGCATGACCGGGGCACTAAAAGCATTTTTTTTCGGCCCTGAAACATTTCGGGACAGAAAAAAAAGAAAAAAAAACACCAAGAAAATAGCCACCGGGAAAGGGAAAATGGAGGTAAGTGGGGTTGGGAGGAAGAAAGGGAAGGAGGGGGAAAAAAAAACATACCCGGCCCCACTCCGCATCTCCACATGGCTGGAAGCTACCATCGTTCGCCACTGGGGACAAAGGAGCAAGAAGGTAAGTGGGGTAGGGAGGGAAGGGAGGAGGGAAAACAACAAAAAGAAGCCTTACTTGAGTCCCCGGCAGGGGGCGAAGGCAGCCTCTCCGCCGTGGGGAGGCTCAGAGCAGGGATGGCCCCTCTTCGAGCCTCCTCATTGGCTGAGGGGCTGCCACGGCCCCCACCGGGGATAATGGCCGTGGAATCCAAGCCAAGGTATTCCCTGCCGGGTAATGCCTCGGCGAGGGCCAATCAGAATGGTTGTTTCATTCTGATTGCGCCCTTGCCGGGTACTGAAATTGAATAAAGGGCCTATAACGTGCCATTTTCTTATAACTATCACTGATGTGTTATGTGTAATCGTGCCCATCTGAGTCCAATGATTACTTTTGCAAAGGTCCGGAGAATGTAAGTACAGGATCTCCACAAGCTACCACGATAAAGCAAAACAATTGGTGCTGTGAGCAGGGTCTTTGTGCTGCTATTAACGCCGAAGTTCCCTGCCTATATATATATCGAGACATATGATATTGGACTCAGCTAGGCAATCTTGGAAAGTGAGTAGTGTGTGGTGAGGTATTGACTATAGGGGACGTGTAATATCCAGTTGATAACATGAGCTCCATATTTAGGAAAAATGGAAGCTCCGCAGGCGAAGGCTGTCCCAAGGTTCCCATTCCGGGGTGGACCAAAAGTCTGTATGATAAAGTTGCCCAGACATGGGCATATGGGGCGGGTTCACCTAAAACACATCCAATTGGACATGCTCAGGAGGCAAGCATTATTAAATAGAAATGGTCCATTCAAGATCGTGCCAAAACAGGAAAGGGTGGTGTGGCCAAATTACACAAACAAGTGGTAGATGTTCCGTTAGCTGACTTAGAACAAGATGAGGAAGGGATGATTGGTGAATCTCCTGTATAATGGGGGATCCCTTACGGAGAACTGTCGAGCGAGCAAGTTGAACATGCCTGGTTCACGGATGGCTCAGCCAAGTATCTGGGGGTTGAACAGCATTGGAAATCAGCAGCCTGTAATCCCAAACTGAAAAAGGTGTTAACCACCTCATGAAAAGGGAAAAGTAGTCAATTTGCCAAATTATATGCAGTGCATCAGGCTTTAAAACAGGAGAAGCCTGGGATTTGCTACATATATACTGACTCATGGTCCGTTGCCAATGGCTTGGTGATGTGGTTGCCTACATAGCAGAAGAATGGTTGGAAGATCCATGCCAAAGAAGTATGGGGAAGGAAGTGTGGCAAGACATTGCTGACATGCTAACACATATTACCGTGACAGTGTATCATATAGATGCACATTGTGCAACAGATTCATTAGAGCGGTGGTTCAATTCCGTTGCAGATGAACATGCAAAAATTGCAATCATGGACGTGAAAAATGAAGAAGAGGATCTGGAAGGGATTGCTAAGTGGGCCCATCAAAAACGTGGACACCTTGGAAGGAAAGCAACTTTCAGATGGGCACAATATAGAGGAATTAGCATCCCATTAGAGATTGTGAAAACAATAATGTTCCAGTGTCCTATGTGTCAGCATCAGAAGCAACAATCTGTCCCACATATTGTTCATGATGCATTGAGGAGAGGAAAATTGCCCGGACAACTTTGGAAGATCGACTATATCGGTCCAATGCCCATTAGTAGGGGATGTCAATATGCATGCACTATTGTAGACACATAGGGCCTCATTCCGACTCAGGCGTTAAGGGGTTTACGGCGCCGTAAACGGCGCGGACCCTTAACGCAATCAGGCATTATTGTGTAATCACAAGGTCCCTTAGCGCCATGGTGATTTTAACGCCTGCTTTTTGCAGGCGTTAAAATCCATGGCGCTAAGGGACCATGGAGCTAATTACGCCACCGTAATTTACGGTGGCGTAATTAGCGCCTTCCCCACTCCCATTATGCCCTATGGGGCAAAAATGGGAACGGGGAAGGGTAAATGGGAAATGGGGATTTACCGCCCCACTCACCTCAGAATGGGGCGGTAAGTCCGCCAACCACCATGGCGTAAACATAGTTTACGCCATGGTGGTAAAGGTACGACCCAGGCGGTAACTTACCGCCTGGGTCGTAATGAGGCCCATATTCTGGTTACTTAATGGTATTACTGTGTAAAAGAGCGACACAATTGAAACGATCATATTTTTAGATCAAGTGGCAGTGTATTATGGTATTCCCTTGCAAATACAGAGTGACAATGGTTCCCATTTCAAAGGAAAATTTGTTTCAGACTATTGTCAGGAAAAAGGCATTGAATAGACCTTTCACTTCCTTTATCACCTGTAGGCTTCCGGGTTAAATGAGAGAATGAATGGATTGTTAAAAGCACAATTAAACAAAAATGAGGAGGCTACCTTGAAAGGGTGGCGTAAATACGTGATGGAGGCTTTGCAAATAATTAACAACTGTCCCATTACGAACAGTGAGACTCCATTGATGCAAATGTTGGTGCCAAACTTGCAATTCAGAACCCATAGAGCTGTGGAAACATTATTGTACTGGGAAATGTTGCCTTGTGCATTAGCCCCTTACCGTGCCACTCCTGAATCAGCAGGGGTAGATTTGCATGCAAGAGATGAAATCCGCCTTGAACCTAGAGGCAATGTGGTCATTGATACAGGTATTGGGGTACACATTCCTTCTGAACATATGGGATTCATTGCCCCTAGACCCAGACTGGCTTTGAAAGGCATTCGAGTGTTAGGTGGGATTGTGGATGCAGACTACCACAGAGACATCAAGGTTATCCTTGTTAACAGTGGTGCTAATATGGCCCAATTGAAATGAGTGCCTGTGAAATTATCTATGGTGATGAAAGGTGATCCGCCCACAGTGTTAACCATTTGTGGGGACAAGGGTTTTGGCTCATCAGATACCATGGTACCGGTGCAAAAGTATGGGTCGACAAACCTAGTGGTCTGCCCATTCTGGCTGATGTGATTGCAGCAGGGGAGGATCAGGTGGTTCTTGTGATGGAACCGGGAAAATGGAAATGTCATATATACTAGCTGACAAATGTTATTTACGTGAGTGATGTACTTCACTGATATCTTGTTTTTGAATTCTGATTTATAGATCCTGTGTATGCTGATTGCCTGTGTGAGGCACGATGGAGTGTATTTGGGAGGGTCCGAGGACATTCCGGAGGACGTGGCAAATGTCTCCATTCTGTCGATGGACTCGGGGATCTGGATCAAGACTGATACGCCTGCTGTTACTATTGAACCTGCTGATACATCCATTGCAGCCTATCACAGTGTTGTGAGGAAACAATGTGGACGAAAGCGTGATGCATTACACATTTCTGCCCTTTCAATATCTTTAGTGCAGAATAATTATCCCACACTGGTCGGGCAAACTGCTAACATATGGATTTACCTGGCCCGGTGGGTACTTAACATTTCACATTTTTGCATGAACCTTGTTTTGGGTCTTGCACAAAGATCCTTTAGTTGAAAACTCTGATGTGCGAGGTTCCTTTTCCGTGTATGAATACTGTATATTTTGTGCAGATACTGACCGAAAATAGAGAAATATGACCAGTATCATTACCAATAATATTGCCCCTGCTGATGTGTGCTAGCAAATGACATGTGATCCGAACTTTGTTGGCAAAGGCCAACAGTTGGACTTGAACCATAATGAAGAAAGAACGGATTTCGAGCACCGCTTGTGTGCTCGTCCAAGATCTGTTTGTATGGATGTTTCGAATAATATGTGGTGTAATTTTACAATTTTAACTGCTAGCCACCTGAGTCATGTGAAACTGCCTGCAGGATGGCTATTTTCTTGTGGGAATCAAACATATTCATATATTCCTGCTAATATTTCAGGTGGTCCTTGTACCTTGACCTCGGCAGTCCTCGGCAGTCCACGTGATCCGCCTCCTATAACGCTCTGTCACCCAACTGTAATTCTGATGTACACTTGTTGTCGGAAACTGAAGTTTTATCTACCTCTTTAGTAGGGATTTGGGGACTAGCAGCTGGAGGTTATAAAACTATTTTATTTATTTATTTACATTTATTAAGCACACAAAGCAGCCCTTAGGCATCGTTGCGCTGTTAGAGTAGGCTAACTTAGTTACGAGAGGAGTACAGAATATTGATAATGAAGACAAACACTCATGGTTAAAAATAAAGTGAAAGTTACAATTACATGGTGGGGTTAGCCAGCTGTTCCTTTGTTACAGTGGAACCAGATTGTGGTGGCTTATGCAGTGGGGATGACTCCAATGCAATGGGAGAAAGCGGTGAAAAAAGACATTTGACCTACAGTGAAAGTATTAGTGTGTTTGGCATGACGCTTCCATGGTTACAGGAGAACAAAGTCAGCAGCACAAGCATTTCTTAGATATATGCCAACTACAGTTCAATTGGAGTGCCAGGGGGGTCTAGCCCGCATGTATTAGTTGAAGAGTTTGGTCTTACGAGCTTTATGGAAGACACTGTATGAGGATTCATTTCTGAGTGATGTGGGCAAGGCATTGTAGTTTTTTGGTGCTAGATGTTGGAAGCTGGAGCCTCCCGCTTTAGCTCTTTTGAAGGTGGGGACGTAGATCTGGTTGGAGTGGTGAGCTCGAATGGGTCTGGAGGAGGTGACTGGAATAATTTTCTCAGATAAGTGGGGGGGGCAGTGCGAGAGAGGCTATTGTGTGCGATGGCCATAGTTTTAAATACAATGCGCTCTTTGACTGGCAGCCAGTGCACATCTCTTCTAGCCTGTGAGAGATGTTCCCTTTTAGGGATGCTAAACGCAGCTCTAAGGGCATTGTTTTGTGTGACTTGTAACCTGTTGAGGTTTTTAGAGGAAGTTCCCAAGAAAAGGGCATTACAGTAGTCCAGTTTGGCCCCAATGGTAGCCCTGGCTATTTTGAGGCAGTTGCTAGTTGACAAAGAGGGCTTGACTGCATTGATGACTTTTGTGGTGAGTGCTGCAGAGGACGCAATGGTGCTGACTTGGCGTGTCATGGATAGAGAGGGGTCAATGAAGACCCCTAGCGTTTTGACTGCTGATGAATCAGTGATAGGAGTATTATCAACATTAAAGGTCCTGTATTGAGGGTCAAGTTTGTTGAGAGTGTCTTTGGAGCCTACCAGGAGGATCTCTGTTTTATCTCCATTGAGATATAGTACATTAGCTGCCATCCATGCCTGTATGACTGCATATATGTTGGCTAGAGTAACTGAGTCCTGTTCATATGAGCCTCTGAGAATGAGCAGGACTTGAGTGTCCTTGGCCTAGTTTGTGCACGCTATGCCGCGATCATCCAAGTCGTTGAAGAGAGGTAGGGTAAATATATTGTATAGCATAGGTACAGTACAAGATCCTTGAGGGAGACCACAGTGGATGGTGGTCGGTGCTGCGCATGCATGCTCCGAGAAGATTCTCTTAAGTCTCCCCTTCAGGAAGGAGGAGATCCAAGATGTGGCTTCAGGGGAGAAGTGTGCAGAATTTTTGAGTTGTTTACATAATGTATCATGGTCAACGAGATCAAACGCCAACACACCTAGGAGGAGGAGAAGTGCCAGGTTTCTTTGACTAAGTTTGCTTGTGTGGGAGTTCAGGTGCTTAATGAAACTTTGCAAGCTTTCACTGAGTTGTTGTTGGATGATAGAAAATTTAGAAAAGCTATTTTGCAGAACAGAGCAGCCATTGATTATTTGTGTTTTTGAAGCATAATCTGGGCTGTAGCGATGTGGAAGGAATGTGTTGTTTTGACCTGGAAGATCATTCCCGTTCTATTTAAGACCATATTAAGGATTCGAAAGCTCTTGTTGCCAGGGTGACGCAGGATAAGAACTGGGACTGATGGTGTCAGATGTTTTCTTGGATTCCTGAGGCGTTGCGTTCAGCTTTAGTTTGGGTTTTTGGCATTTTTGCTGTTTTAGTTTGTTGTTGTATTTCTTGTATCCCAAATATGTGGCACTTGTTTTGTAGGTTCTGGGAACCTCCTTTTCGCCCATTGGGTTATGGTAGTTGAATATCCAAGGGGTGTAGTGTAGTGCGTGAGCTAAATGAGCCAGAAAACATGGTGCCGATGCGCAGCCATCTCGAATATTCACTTCCATTTACCGCAAGAAAACAGTAATGAAAGGTTATGTTTTCCTGGGCTCAGCTAGCAAGCATGTATTTCTGCTGTGAAGACAAGGTCACATATTTATGTCAAATTGCCGAGCTGGGGAGAATAGTTATTGTATTGCCCACGAAAGGACAAGCTAGAAAGGGAGTCGGAGCACTCTGCAGGTGCAGTGATAAGGGGCAGTGGGAACGACAGCAGGGAGGGAAGATGGGTTTTTTCAACTTCTAACTGGAATATTCCACTCTGTTTATGCCTCATGCTTATTGTCTGCTCTTCAGCTGAGGGCAGCATGATAATTCATCAGCGGCGGGGATCGAAAGTAGCCCCCATAAGAGACAAGAGTTTTCCTCTTAGAATTTGGAGTTAGAAGTTGGACCCTGGGTGTTGCGGTCTCACTGGATAGGAGGACGCTCCGCTCCAGATTCCCTTGGCACGATCAATCTCTTTGCCTACCTGCTGTGGGACAAAGCAGTGTTGTCATGGCCAAGATGAAGGTGTCTCCTGTGGCGATGTTAACGGTGAAGTCTTTTCTTCCTTTTGTTTATATATAACCGATTACGTATGCCTTCTTTCTGTTTGTATATTATAATTGAATAAAGGGCCTATAACGTGCCTTTTTCTTACAGCTATCACTGATGTGTTATGTGTAATCCTGTGCCTATCTGAGTCCAATGATTACTTTTGCAGAGGTCCGGAGAACGTAAGTATGGGATCTCCACAAGCGACCATGATAAAGCAAAACATGAATTTATTCAACTCATTCGGTCTTGGGAGGATAGCTCAGGGGCAATGTGCTCGCCTTGAAAGCAAGATGATATGTAGCACCACAGGTTCGATCCACGAGTCTGCGCTTACAAAGCTCTGGGTATTAAGCATGTTATAAATAACCTATCATATCATATAAACTGCAGCTGCAACAGTAGTTTTTATAATAATAAATCAATGGTCATATTTTATTTGTATAGAGGAATTACCCCGAGGAAGACGTGGCCTAAATAAAGCAAATCACTTCAAAGTAGCTGGTGAAATGGGTTGCTTAAAGCAAGCGGCCCTCGTCAGCATTGTGATCTACGTATAGGAAGTAAAGACTCCACATCAACAAATGGGAATTCCAAAGAGTGTATCAATTTGCATGTTCTACCAGGGTAAGATTATTAAAAAGAACCTTATCAATTTAAAAATGAGTGGTAATGAAATATTCAGCAGAATATTCTACAATGGTTGTCTTAGGTAGATGAATATTTGGTATGGGATTTACTACTGTTGTCTTGTGTATTTTATAGAGAGATATTGTGAAGTCATTCTTATACCATTTGGGAATTAATTGGATGTATGTTTCATATATGTTTTAAATATATTGTTGCATGTCTTTTTTGTATTATGTGTATGATGTATTAATTATTACAATGATATTTTTTGAAATAATGTATGCGATTTATCCCAATGGTAACAATATTTTGTACAGTGTAAACCCTTGCTGTGCCACTGTGGCAACAGTTTTATCTGATTTCCATTTGCAGCCACATTCTATGGTGTTGAGTGTTCTGGCCACATCTCGATTGCTAGGTAATGCATCGGCACCAACAAGCATTTTCGTTCATAGAGCTACAAGAGGGGAGTAGCGACATGTGTGCGTCACTCTGATGCCAGCCATCACAGTTCTGCGCTTTCTGCTTGGTAACCACCGACCACATTGCTCTATCAACCACCAATGTTGCAAGGGCCGCCTTTTCTCTAGTGCCACATTATTTCTGCGGCCTAACGCCTACTGAGTTCATCTTGGCTCCACTTTCGGCTTGCTGGTCCACAGTTGCCTCTCACTCCAATTAAAGCATGTATACTACTCAGCCCACAAAGCCACAGTCGTCCTCTGCACCTGGCGGGCTCACAGTAAAGTAGCCACCACACAGGTAAGTGTTTTAACAGTATTTGCGCCTGGAAACACTTTTTGCTGTATAGGAGCCTTACAAATGATCAATAAATAAAAAAATATTCATTTAAGTAGGAAGGGATATTAACACAGCAGCACCCTGACGCTCCTGCAGGTTAGGATCTGCGTGGAATACCAAGGAATTCTAGAACATTTTGTAATTCAGATGCCACAGTGACAAAGTTACTCCATGTCATTGGGACCCTGATTGTCCAGTCCGGTACTTCAATATAGCAAACTGAAGCATCCTGGGAGTTGCAGTCATGGTTAGTTTCCGCTGGACTCAAGCCTTCACCTTAGTTGAGGGATCTCTGCTACGCCAGAGATTCTTATGTTGAACATTACCCTCAGAGTGGCGCCATCTTGGCAGAAACCGGCCAGCTCCCTAAGGGAGGTGGCAGATGCAGATAGGACTGAGAGCACAAAGTCTTCAAAAGGGTATTTGGTGCTGGTATGTAGCCACTGAAGACTTCTGTGTTTAACAGGAAGGCCACAGAATTGAATCTTAGTGGGTACACTGAAGCGGTCACCCTTCAGAGGACGGCTAAGCGCATATCATCAAGGTGTGTAACAATAACAGCAAGACTCAGCGTCTAGAGGTATCTGGATGCAGTGCCATTAGGAATGTGTTCTATATAAGCCTACCAATGAGCACAGGCATCAGATAAACAGGAGTCCAGGGCTGTGAGGGAGAAAAGCATCAGCACAGCCACATTATCAGAAAGAGAAAATATGATTTGGACAGACAAAACCAGTCACTGTTGTTTTTTTAAAAAAAAAGATGTTACCAAAGCAACAAATGAATGAATTAAAAGGGATTCAACAGCTTCCTCTAGGTTCAATTTGCTTTCCCCAGGGTTTCTATTTTTGGGAAGTGCACCTAAACTGTACAACTCAGTTCAGTTGTCGTCTGTTCGGTCTGGCCAAGTAAGTCCTTAGTGGGGTCTCTGCAGAACCGCTTTCCCTTACACTTGGCCCTATAGTTTGAGAACAGCCTGATATAGGCGGGCCGGTTTGCCCGTTGACACCTACAGCTACTCCAAAGAGAAAACTCACTGCATAGGCTTTGACCCTGATGAAATCACTGCAAGTGTAAAAATAATAAATAACTTGGATCCTGTATGTGCTAAAGGCTCAGTGGCCCCTCGATTTTAACGATACAATATATGATTCAATAACATATAGCAGGCCCATTTGCAATCCATAGTGTAGCCCAATTCTATTTGCTCTGGCTCAGTGGCTGGTCTTTCCCACCAGGCCAGGAAGGGACCACTACAACCCCCAGTCTAACTGGAACGGAAAAGTACATTCCGCAGCCTTCAAAAGAGCAAAGTTGTTACTCAACAGGAGATCGGCTATGTCCCGAGTTCCTACAGGGTAACACATCACGAGGGCCTCGCCACGCGTAGGTAATAAGGTGCAAGGCAGTTGGGTACTTTCTGTCTCCTTAAGGTGTTATACATCATCCTCAGCAAATGGCTTCACCATCAAACATTTGCACGGAGCAGTACTCTGCACGAATCTGATAACATTAAGCTTGCCATAACATCTCATCAGGACTTACATTCCATTAAAGGTGGCAACTCCCAACCGCCTGCTGCTGTGGGATACGTAACGTCAGAGAGACCTCAGGGCCGTCCCAGCTCCCCTCAATGGGAATCGTAGAGAGGACCCAGAGTCGGGGCCCAGTGAGTGGGGCCACTCAGCGTGTCTCCTATTTGCAACTGTACATGCTTTGAAGCCTAAGCTTCAATCACTGAGCATTCCCTGTAACAATATTGCACCTACAGGCACGAGTTACTGTTAACCTCATACTATCAATAATATTTCACTTTTTTACACAGTAAGTCTCTTCATGACCCATGTTCCAACCAGGAGGCAGAATGTCTCAAGCCAAGTTTGAGTCTTAGTTGACCACCAGCACTTCTCGTTTAATGGCCGACTTGCGCTACCGTAGGTGGCCTCAGAGAGAGTAGGTCTCCAGCAGGCTTTCCCTGAGGTTGCCTGTGAGGTGCCTGCGCTCCCTGCATGCCATTTGGGGCTGATTGCTCATGAGCATTACTCCTGGTTGTTGCTGTTAAGTCCAGAGTACCTGTTTGCCCACACGATCATCACCACAGCCAAGGCCAACACCGAGCAGCTAGGGCCCCAACCGCTTCCCCTCTGTTGTTTAATGTGGGTGGGCGGAGCCACTGCATCCTGCCAGGCCCTGACACAATGTCCATTGCTCAAGTACAGCTCTTCCCTTGGACCGGTGTGACCGTGTTGGCTATCACTTTCTCTACCTATCTGTGCCGGGTCTGCATCGCCAGGCGACATGACAGCCACCACCTTCCCAGCCCCAGGAGGGGTCATCAGTACTTTCCCTGCACCTGCACAGGACCTGACCTACCTGGGTGGGACAGCATATCAGTTCCTCTCCTCCCCAACAGACCGTTTCCTACCAGGGCCACCAGTACACACATGGCTTGGTGACTTCGACCCAACAGCCCACCTCCTCTGCTTCTCCTCACCTGCTCCACACATGACAGATGTGACCTCGAGTTGGTGGCTCGCGCAGGGCCATACTGTTCACACATCTTGCCATTTTGTGTCTGCCTACTCTCAACACGTCTTCACCAATAGCTCTGACCGCTGGCAATGACACACTGCCAGCAGTCAGAGCCATGGTGCCTCTGACCAGCCGGCAATGACACACTGCCAGCAGTCAGAGCCATGGTGCCTCTGCCCAGCCTCTCATTTAGGCCCTGGGCAGCCGCTCGAGGGGGCACGGTGCCCAACGGGGCAGCCTCTACTGGCTGATCCATATCCAACCGTCAACTGTAACTTTTTCTTTGAGTACCACTCCTGCCCAGATTAGTTCACCTCAGGGGCGACCTTTCAATTGTCCACCTCCACTATTACAAACGACCCCCCCAGTTCATGAGACAATCCATTCTCAGAACAAAGGTAAGTACAGGAAAGCACTAACCATTTAACACATTACACATTTAACACTAAATGAACTACTTTCCATAACCCAAGGGGTGCGTGTGTTTTCAATAATCTTTTGCTTACATGTGTCAACAGGAGTGCAAACCCCAATCTATGCATGACTTAATTCAGGGTTGTCCAACTCCCGGCCTCGAGGCTGCTAACATGTCGGATTTTCAGGATACCCCTTATTAATATTCATGAGATACATTTGCATAAAATGATTCTAAATGTATGCTAATTTTTTCTCATGAATATTAATGAGGTCATCTTAAATACCAGTCCGGATTCCGGCCTTCGAGGCCAGGAGTTGGACAGCCCTGTGATTGGACCCAGGCTTATAACAGAAGCGGCCCATATTATGTTGTCTGAACTAGCTACTGCGGCGGCTTCTTGTTCTTCATCAGCAAGCAAACTCAAGCACGAGGATCTGCTCTCAGAAACCCATGCTTGGGCTGCCTCCTTATAATTAGGGCCCTCTGTCTCCTGCTTGCCTTCAAGCCTGAGTTTAGAACCTGAACTCTTTGTATGTCTTTTTTAAAACTTTTCTTCTGCCTTTTTTGCCAAATTTTCTTGTGACTTTTACTATTGGTTTTGCACACTCGGTTTTCTTTGTGTTAATTTTCCCCCGGTGCTTCAGTGACCCTGGAAGTGAATGGGACTCATTACGAGTAGGGCGGTAAGGGATACCGGGCACCGGTAAGGAGACCGGTGCCGGTAATCCCTTACCACCCTACTACGAGTTCCCTTAGTGGGTGCCTCCTTTAACGCCTGGTCTAACCAGGCGTTATGGACGGGACCCAGTAAGGGAAATCAGAGCCAGTAACGGTACCGCAATTTGCAGTACTGTTATTAGCGCCTTCCCCATTCCCATTGAGCCCTATGGGGGCTCAAATGGGAATGGGGAATGGCTTTTTCAATGGGGGCTTACCGGTCCCGCAAAGGTCGGTCTACACCGGTAAGTCCCCATTGAACGAGACCGGTGCCGGAAACGTTATTGGTGGTAGTCATGGCGCAAATAGTGCCATGACTACCACCAATCTCAGAATGAGGCCCAATGTCTCCAATACAATTAAGTGTTTCTTTCATGTAAATGAACCTATTTAGTCGGGATATACTAGTATGAAAAAAATGTAAACAACTAAATGCTATAAGGTGCTACAAGCAGAATCCGTTCCCTGCTGTCACGGAGACATCCCCACGCTTTTATTGTAGATTCCAACTCTACATTATACTAGGACAGTGCACACAATTACAAAATATCCATTCACCTAAAAACCCAGGAAAAAAAACAAGCGCGGGGATCACTAACTACAAATGGACGCCTTAAGAATGCATACTAGGTATGTACACCAGAAACAGTAAGCACAAACACGTCAGTAGTTTTATGGACCTAGCCTGTATACTGGGGAACAGGTGCATAGCCATGGATTGGAAATCGATTAGAGGGCCACAGTATGAAGTATGGCAAAAAGATACGCAACGATGGAGTACAGCTGAGACATCGGCATGGGGACATGCTACAAGTATACATGGTGGGGAGGCAGGAACTCCTTTTTGGAGCCTGGAAGGCATTGGTTAATACTGCTCTTTATCACTCCGATGACAAACCTCCTTGAACTGCCTCAAATGAGGTTGAAATTCAGGGCTGCCCTCCCTGTAAAACTTGTCATCCGTGAAGCATACTCTACGCCCTCCCCTCCCATACAAACTGCAGCTGTCGAATACTAATCCCTTAATACAATAAGAACTGATACTGATTGAGAACAGCAGGAATATGTACCATGCTAAAGAAATTGGCGGGTATTTTGGAGGATTGCTATTTATTTTTATTTACCTTCCCTTAATTTCTGTTATGCCCTCCCCCTGGTTTGTTGTTCCTTCTGTTCAAGCTTATTGGTCTGTTGTACTACACACATGCACCTGTTTCTGGATGTGCAAATGTCATTTAATTGATTCATTGTATTTGAGAAATGCCAACAAACAAATAAAAAAATAAAAAAACATTTTAAAATGCTTTCTCAACAATGATATAAAAATGTAGAAATCGGGACATATTGACAAGACACTAAACAGATACTCACTCCAGGACGTCGCGATTAAACTGTTTTTTGCTGTTGCCCAGGAATTCTCCAATCATCTGGCGGCTCAGTCCTTTCCGCTGGAGCAGGAAGTGCGCCACGCCGATGGGCGTGTCAGGAATGAAGCCCCGCGATATTAAGAACTGGGTACCTTTGTCTGGATTTCTGCAGCAACAACAAGAAAAAAGACGGCCATTGTTTGTTATTGGTGCGTGTCCTTTATAATTAGCTGTGAAACACCTTTCTGTCCCTTTCTTTGTTCATTTTGCCACTTTGTCATTCTTTTTGGGTTCCGCTGACAACCCTCTCCCGCCTTCCTCCCAAAGGGATGGCCATTGCAATGAGCGAGCAGAGCTGTGCACTAGAAAGGCAGGTGGCAATTCTTATCACAGCAGAAGTGTAAACACTGAAACAGCAAAACCCACATTTGCCCCCAAAGGTGTGCAACTTGGTATGACAATAGTATTCAGGTTCAACAAAGGAGCAGTACAATGGGCAATTACAGCTCGGGGGGGGGGCTGTTTCCCCAGAACTTAAAGGGAGCTCAGCCTAGTTTTTATTGCACAGAAGGTTACACATAGATTCATGTGTTTAAGTTTGATGAAAATTGAAGATGTCATAATTCATGATTTTCACAACTTAAAATGAGCATAGCATGTGCTGTGAAAAGGGCAGCAGATGGAATATCAACTCTGACAAAAGAGACCAAAACAGGCCCATTCTAGTTTTGGGGTTTTTTGCAGGGTTGTATTTGTGTGTGTGTGCATGACTGTTGCCAACTCTTTGGAAAAGACATCAGAATGTATGATTTTAGCCACTAGTATGTTTGCAGTATTTACGGTTCATAAATGTGCATGAAAAAAGGGCACCTTGGACAAAAGAGGCTGCTTTCGAAGAGCCCAATGGTGGACTACCTTAGGGATTCAACACTGACAAGAGGGTTCTGTGTGTATGAATGTTGTGAAGTCTGATGACAATGGGAGGTGGTGGAAGGAAGGCTTTCAACATTTATACTGACCATAGAATGCACTGTTAACTAAGGTCCATGACTTATGGGAATCTCCACCAACTGAGGCTGTTTCCCCAGAGAACAAACAAGGCCCGTCCTACTTTTTTGATGTATGGCAGAGTTGGATACAGTGTGCATATGCGTGCCTGAATATTGCCCAGTTTGAGGGTAATTGAAAGTGTTGAAGCGAAAGATTTTGACCAAAGAAGGTGGAATTGGATCCTGCCTTCAAATCATTCCTCATTGACGGTAATACCATCAAGGTTTCCAATGATACAAAAACTCTAGGTCTCTATCTTGATTCCACCTTATCCCTCAAGAGACAAACAAATGCTGTGGTCTCAGCATCTTCATATGCCTGCAACAAAAATATTGCGATACAAAAATATTGCCACATTTTTGCAGCGATATTGAGCCATGCACCCTGCAGGGGGACACCCCCGCAATCCCCACATTATTTTTAAATGTGCAGGGGACACCCCCGCTCCCACAAATTATCCCCCCCAAAAATATCGCCTATGGCGAGACAAACGGCCATATGTAGGGTGATATTTTTGGTGGGGATAATATGTGGCGAAACCAAACTAAATGGATTGGGTTTGCTTGCTTTACATATTGCAGTTAGCCGAAGTGCAGGTCAATGGTGTGTCCTCGAGGAACTTTCCCCTTGAGAGGGGGACAAGGCAAGGCTGTCATCTCTCTGCTCTGCTGTTTACACTGCCGATTGAACCTCTGGCATTCCGCCTATGGACAGATCCGACCTGATCAGGGTTCCGGTGGCAGCACAGGGAGGAAGACCAGGTCTCCCTTTATGTCGAAGGCCTTCTGCTTTATTTGGGTAAACCGCGGCAGGCCATGAGCTAAACAACTACAATCTATAGCAATGAGAATGTGTTCAGAGAGGAAGATATGTTCTCAGGTGGGTGAAAATTGTTCCGAAAAAGATTTTCTAAGGGCCAGTAGGTCTATAGATGGTGATGATATTGAAGGAAGGGTGCGGTGATACCTGTACTTTGATGGAAATCAATGTGTTGATGGGCATTTTTAGAGGGGAGACGTGAAGGTATTTTCTATGGATTGCCAATGGGGCTGTCGGTGTGGCAAAGAGAGTAGTCATGAACTATGTTGCCTGAGTTGAGGGCAGCGAAGTCTGTGGACCAAGTTTCTGAGGTGAAAAATGTGTCCAGTTCTCCGGAATAGAGGAGGTCATAGATGTCATGGGTATGTTCAGTTGCAGATCTGACCTTGACGACATGGGGATCTGTAATTTCCCTGACATGGAGAATTCCAAAAGTCTATTAGCATGACAGAACCTCAATAATGCACATTTGTGTAACATACTGACAATGCCCTCAAACAGCAGTGGAGCAAAGAGGAAAGGTGCAGGACAATGGGGGTGTAGTAGAAGAGCAGTGGGAGTGTGGGGTTAACTGCTGTGTGAGTTCTTAAGAGGACCACCCATTTCAGATAAAAAGGGAGCACATTTGGGATTCCTCATATCAGGGATGTGCAGGTCAAGCGGCCGGCACAAATTGAATGACCCAGCTGAGTAACCATGGAGTTGACACCTAAGAGCCATTGTGTTATGTTGAAATGATCCTAATTTGTACCCAGAATGTACTTTAGTATCCATACACTTTGGATGATTTTCTTCATTAAAACACTCAAAGGGATTCTCTTTTTCAGTTGCGTTTAATGTGAAATCTATCTGCTCCGGGAGCTGCTTCTTGTCAGTGGTAGATCTTGATATCAAAAGATTCAATTCTACAGTGATGGTTTCTACATTAAGGTCAGACTGGTCCCATACACGTAACAATCAAGACACTCCCAAATGTGTTAACAAAAAGCAGTTCTGCATCAATACTGTATATTCGCACCCGGGCAAGGCTACTCAGCCAATTAGGTGGCTAGCAACAGCAGGGGTGGACTCTGCCAGTGACGGCACATGTTCCCCCAGGCAATCGTGCCCCTTCCCCGAGTGATGCCGTTGTTTTTCTCGCTCTGAGCTTGGACCCCTCACCCCTTCCACATGACACCCACCCCGCCCAGCCCTTATGACATCCCGCACTCTCTGCATCCCCCGCTTCCCATGCTCCACTGACTTAACTGCTGGTTTGGACCTTCTGCATCCGGCTATCGCTCTCTCTCTCTCGCTCCGTCGTCGAAGAAAAGACGTAGTGGAACTACGCTCCCTATTGCACTGCCCCCGCTCCTCATAAACCCCGTCACCACGCCCTCTCCCACACACACCACACAAACCCCTAATGTGTCTGCTGTTTAAGGAACATTCAGTGCAGTGCATTGAAGGGCAAGTTTCAACTTCTTCCTACACTTTTATTGTAAAACAAAACCATTCCGGAAGGCTTTCTTTTTAAAAATAAAAATATAAAAACAGTAAAACTAAATTTTAAAAAGTAGAGGAGCACTGCTCCCAATCGCTGCCCCCCACTTCAACCACTGCTTTTGCAGCCAGCTTCCCATTCCAATAAATGTCTCTATTTGTTATGGCAGTGGCCATCTCCATTTATTATTGTTTTTCTTTTTTTTTTCAGATTTGTCACATGAAATGCACACAGAGCTCATCTCCTGTAAAAAGAAGAAAGAACACTGGGGTGCTAATAGCTATCACCCACTTGATCAGGGTCCTTGCCGATGCCCAAGCTAAGCCGCGGGCTGGTGGCCATTACCAGCCATGCATGTTAACGAATGTGGTGGGTGATAGCTATAGGCTTTTCTTTAGGGGGGATGGTTTTCGATTCTTCCCACCCTATCTTAAATTGTAGATATCCATTCGCAGTCCACCATTTTCTCAGTTTCTGAATTCAGCTCCCAGGCAGTAACCACGAAAATAATGAAATGGACATATGAGTTTCTTGCACCCTTCTTATGACCTAATCTATTTAATTTAATAGCCGAAGATGCTGTTTAAAATATCTCTTTCAAGGGGCGGCCACCAGGGGGCGCACGGATGGAGACGTTCTCCGTGTGAGCTCCGCGCAAGGGTCCCAAAAAGTGGGTTGAGCCCCCACCACGAGACCCCCGCTGGCTAAAAGAACGTCGGAACCTGGTGTCGGAACCTCCCAGGCACCGTCTGGTTCCAACTCCGATCGAAATCGGACCTTGCATTCCGGAGAAACACTCTCCTGCGTCATACGGAAGGAGGACGCGCGAGGCCTGGAAGCTTCCAGCACACGCTGCGCTGACACGGCCCCAGGAAACTGGCGACTTCGTGGACCCTCGACTCGGCTGAATCCTGCGAGAAGGTGCGTGCAACTTGAAAGACGCACAGGCCTCACCTGATCGGCGTAAGACACGGTCCCAGACTTTAGGCCGCGCCCGGTGCGCGGGTCCCCGCCAGGGCGACAACGGAGGAAGGCCTTCTCTACGGGGATATACCGAACCCTCCCCCGAGCTCACAGTTCTTCTGGTGGGAAAAAATGCACTCCGGGGATATCGGCGCTACGCGCTTCCCTTTCCTCCGGGCTGCAGTGGGCTGAGGGTTGGGCTCCTCGGCCCCCGTTGTCGGCCACTGCTCCTGCTGGTCCCATCGAACTGTCACTTCGCCTGGACGGGGACCTCCGGACACGGCCACAGGCCTCAACGACACGGAACCTATCCGGCCCGCAAGACACATCACCACATGCAGACGCTGTCCTGAGAGCACTCCATTGTGTGGTTGTGACCCCACTACCCAAGGACCCTATGGACAAACTGGCAAAATACAAGTTTACCCCATCGCAAGACGACCCCCGAGGCCCGGACGAGCAAATGATGGCCTCCCAAGGATCTGAGGCCGCAGCAACTAAAGGGGACGTTGCTGACCTACTCAAAGAAATGAGAAGCATGAGAGCAGACATAGGGAGTCGGATTGACAAGATTACGCAAAGGATGGATAAAATGGATGATAGAGTGGAACAGCTCGAACACAATCAAACCTCCTTAAATACGCTGGAAACGCAGATGGACCTTCGTATTGCGGAGTTAGAACATAGGGAAGAGGAAATAAAGCTGAAGGTGGACGATCTTGAAAATAGAGAACGCCGTAACAACATACGTGTGCATGGCATTCCCGAAAAAGAAGGGGAGACTGATCTTGATTTGAGGCAATCCATCCACAACATCCTGAAACTCCTCTTTAAGGACGATCTAGTAGACGAACCCAAAATCGACCGCATCCACAGGGCAGGAGGCAGGGCAGGAGGTCCGCGTTCGGTCCTAGTCAGATTTCACAACTACGCTGACAGGGCCCGCATCTTGGAAAAAGCTAGAAATGCCCCACCACTCACCATGGGTGACGCGACTGTCTCTCTTTACCAGGATTTATCATCCCTCACGCTTGCTCTGAGAAGAAAATGTATCCCAATTACAAGGATGCTGAAAGACAAGGGAAGCAGATATCGATGGGGGTACCCGTTCTCTCTCACCTTCGAGTGGCAAGGCTCGACAATAAAGCTCGCATCGGAGAAGGAAATTGCAGACTGCACAGCTGATCTCTTGGGCGATCACGCAGGGGAGCCCTCCCAGGGGGATCCAAATATAAAGGAAGCTGAATGGCGCATCAAGGGCCCCCGTCGGAGGCGTATCCAGGGCTCCAGGAAATTTCGGAGGATGGATGACTCGCGTGACATGGAGCACTAACTTGGACAGGGGTCGTGTGTGCTCAATTACTGGGGAAAAATGCCTTCCTCAGATGGGCGCCTTACCCCGATCGCTTCATTTGGGGCCCCGCCCGATGGGCCGAGGGGTCGACTGAGGTGTTATTTGCTCATTGAGGATCATGGATGCACACGCCTTCCTCGAGGCGCTCCTTGACTGCGATATATCAACCTACGTATGGAGCATTCGATTCTGTTTGCACGGTGAACTTGGTGATGGATATGAGGTAATATCCATGCAGTATAGACATTCTGGGGGGAGTCGATAGTACTGTTTCGAAGCTGCGGTTTACTCAGGTTTTTGTGTGATTTGTCTGTTGGGGGCTCACTGTTATGTTTGCTTGTAATGGGACGGGACTGCTTGTTCTTGCGGTCCCCGCTGATGGTCCGAATTCGACTGGGTGAGGTCAACCCAGCCGGGTCGGGCGCCGATCATAAAGGGGATGGGGGAGGGTGGGGAGGGTGGGGAGGGTGGGGCGGATGGGCAACATTTAATCGACCACAACTTAGATTTGAAGGGAGAAATAGCACAATATCCACGTACGCGAGGGCTTTACACACGGAATTGGCGCTGTCGCAGGCACACTCGAGGTGCATACACACGTATATGACCTAAAATGACACACACACTTTCCACAGATACCATACGTATCTGCACGCTTAATGTTAAGGGGCTGAACTCCCCCACCAAGAGATCTATGGTGGCCAGGGAATTTAAGAGATCGAAGATCGACATTCTCTTTCTTCAGGAAACGAGATATCGGAAGGGTGAGGAGAGAATGATTCCATCACGGGAGGTTGGGCCCACCTTTTGGAGCTCGGGCGCTCTGAAGAAAGCGGGGGTGGGAATCATAATCCGCAAGAGCCTGCGGAGCACTATTATGGAGACATGGACAGATCAGGAGGGGAGGGCCCTCATAGTCATTGCTAACATAAGGGGCACGATAGTCACCCTCGCCACACTCTATGCACCTAACCAGGGGCAGAACAGATTTCTGCATAAAATCAGTGAAAAGGTCTTTGGAATGGCCAAAGGACACACGGTCCTCGGCGGGGACTTTAATACGTGGATGGACAGCTCCTTAGATAGACAATCCAAAGCAGACGCAGCAGACCCACCCGGTATATCAAACGAGGCGAGCATCAAGCTGACCCTTGACCTCTTTGGCCTCACTGACTCCTGGCGTCACTTACACCCGTTGGAGAGAGGCTTCACCTTCCATTCCCTCCCCCATGACACGCTTACGCGCATTGATTACATTTTTCTCTCAGAACATCTCACGCGTATAATGCAGGCAGCTAGTATACATACCTCCGCCTGGACGGATCATGATATGGTGACGGTGGACATACCCTGGCACGATCTAGCCCCACGAAACTCCAAATGGAGATGCAACGACTCTCTATGGGCCGATTTGGTCTTCAGAGAAAACCTGGAAAATGAAATAAAACAGTTTTTCCTTATAAATGATACAGGGGAGGTGGGGAAGTTACACGTCTGGGAGGCCGGCAAAGCGACGCTGAGGGGAATATTAATAAAAGAGGGAGCCGATAAAAAACGTGAACGTGCTCTGGTGGAGACGGATATAAGGGAAAGGCTTGGGAGGGCCCAGGCCATGGCACAGTCATCCCCATCTGAGAGGGCTGCACATATTGCCGAAGTCCGCCGTCTCAGGGAGGAGTTGAGGATACTCATCGCCGGTAAGACGGCACAGACCCTACAGTATCTCAAGCAGAAGTTCTATGAGAAGGGTGACAGGGCCGACGCTCTCTTGGCGGCCCGCCTTCGCGCGCAAAAAGCGGAGAGATGGGTTGAAACGATCGAGAGACTTGATGGCACTCTCACAGACACGGTAGTCACGGCCCCTGAGGACATACAGGAAGCATTTGCTTATTTTTATGAAGACCTATATACATGTGACCCGCCCTCCCCCGTAGGGAGTATAGATGCATATCTGAAGGAATTGCAGATCCCCACACTATCACCCACTGATGCGGATTCCTTAGACATGCCTGTTCTTGAAGAGGAAGTCATAGAGGCCATCAAGAGGTTGAAAACAGGCAAAGCCCCAGGGGACGATGGATTCACGCCTGGGTTCTATAAAACGTTCTCCCCCTTCATTGCTCCCTTTCTTACATCACTATTTAACCACATCTTTATCACAGGCCAGGCACCTCCATCTTTTTCGCAAGCCCTCCTCGCGGTCATCCCAAAAGAGGGCCGTGACCCCAGACACTGTAGCTCTTACCGCCCCATCTCCTTGCTTAATATCGATGCGAAGATTTACGCCAGAGTGATTGCAGCCCGGTTAGAGACATTCCTCCCTAGGCTGATAAACTCCGACCAAGTTGGCTTTGTCCTTGGCAGACAGGGCGCGGATACAATGAGAAAAACGCTGCACCTAATCCACGAAGCAAAGGAGATGGAGGGAGACCCGTCTCTCCTGTCTTTGGATGCCGAGAAGGCCTTTGACCGGGTCTCCTGGGAATTCCTGGAGAGGGTATTGAGTTCATACGGGCTGGGACCACAGCTCTCCCGTGCCATTAAAGCACTTTATAGCTCCCCTGTGACGTCCGTGGCGGTGAACGGGGGATACTCTCGTTGGTTTCCCCTTGAGAGAGGCACAAGGCAAGGCTGCCCACTGTCGGCGATCCTATTTGTGTTGTCTCTGGAACCGTTGGCACAAAAACTGAGAAATGACGCCAGAGTTAAGGGTATCACGGTGGGCGACCGGGAATATAAATTGGGACTATACGCAGATGACATTTTGCTACATGTGACCGACCCTTTAAACTCGATCCCGGCAGCATTTAGTATTATTGAGGAGTATGGAGCGCTGGCAGGACTGAAAATCAACACGGGCAAGTCTGTCGTCCTTCCAATAGACACCCGCAGAGACGCGGATGTCGAGCGCTTCGCCCCCTTGGGCGTTAAGGTCAGCCTCACTACGCTCCGATACCTGGGCATTAACGTCACCCGAGACCTTGGATCCCTGTATGAGGCCAACTTCCCCCCAATGTCCCTTGCTCTCCAGAAAGATGTCCAAAGGTGGTCCAAACTTACCATCTCGTGGCTAGGGCGACTGAATGCTGTAAAAATGGTCCTGCTCCCTAAAATATTGTACTTATTTCAAATGCTCCCTATTCAAATGCCCCCGGACTACTTTACAGACACAAGGAAATTGATACTAACCTTTTTATGGCAAGGCCAAAAGCCAAGAATCCCGAGACCCCTCCTTCAACTTAGAAAAGATAACGCTGGGGTGGGCCTCCCAGATATTGAGACATACTACAGAGCCACTCAGCTTAGGGTTCTTGTCCCACATTTCAGACAGCAGTCAGAACCCCAGTGGATAGCGCTTGATAATTACCACCTCCGTCCCTTTATCATGAGTGAATGGCTATGGGTGCCTGGACCACAACTACGTAACACTGTCAAATCCCATCCCATCATAGGCACGATATGGTCGATATGGAAACCAGGGAGGAAAATGGTGGGTGTCACAACGTGGCCCGCCCCACTGGGGCATCTCTGGTCACCAGGGATCCGCGATGCTATTCCGGAACCAGGGAGTTATGAAGCATGGTACCAGGCGGGGCTAGAAAGGGCAGGACAACTGCGCCGCAATGACTCCTTTATTACTATTCAGGAGTTGCAGGAAGCCCTCGGCATAGGTAACCTCTCGGTCTTCCTGTATCTTAGACTCAAGGGGGTAATGACCAGACCCATATGGAAGCAACAGTTACAAAGAGACCTCACGCCGTTTGAAGAGATCCTTGATTTGTGCACTAGCTCCAAAGGTCTGATCAGTGCTATGTACCTCGCACTCATTGAAATCGATATTAAACCCTCCTTGACACTTAAGAGCAAATGGGAAGCTGATATGGGCAGGCAAATCTCCCCAAAACTATGGTTACAAATGTGCAGAAGGACGGCGAAGTCCTCCCTTTCGTGCCAATATAAATTACATGCCACCAAATTACTATACAGATGGCAATACGACCCTGCCCGGCTGGCCAAGATGTACCAGGGAGTGAGCCCGAACTGTTGGAGGGGTTGTGGGAAGCGGGCCGATTATTGGCATATGTGGTGGGGATGCGCAAAGGTCCAACTCTATTGGTCAGAAGTCCTTAGCTGGATCAGGGACCTCGACGGGGAGGAAAGAGAGATGCATCCACTGCTCGTTTTGTTTTCTTTAACTGAGGAAGGGGATAGAATAGTGGTGGCATGCAAAATGGTGCAGGGTCTATTGATGGCTGCTCGAGCATGTCTTACTATGACATGGAAGAGACCCACGCTCCCCAGCAAGAGTGAATGGCGAGCAGTCGCACTGAGCATTTACAGAATGGAGTGCCTGACTGCGGCATTGCATGGGGATCGTTCCACGGTAGAGAACGCCTGGTCGGAGTTTCGCTCCATATATGCGTTGTAAAGTGTGTTTGACACACGCTATGTCCAAAGCTACGAAGGCCTAATGCCTGGATTGACTCGAGTACGTGTCTGTTAAATCAATGCGCGACTTTTATGCCCACTGCCATGACTGAAATGACGGTTAATTAATGTTGTTCAATGCTCTCTCTAAGTTCTGGTTTGATATCATGTGCGGGGGGTGGGAATTAGGGGTGGGATATGTTTGGATGCAATAGTTTGGGGTTTTCTTTTTCCTTTCTTTTTTCTCTTCCTTTTTCTCAGGTATGCGATATAACTGATTGTTATAATACTTACATGCTCGCTTTTTTTTTGTAACCAAGAGATGTAAGCTGCATTTATGCGACTGCCGAACTTTTCAAAATCAATAAAAGTGAAATTTAAAAAAAAAAAAATATCTCTTTCACCTTTCCCAAGAATTCAAAAATCTCTTTTCCGATCAGTGAAAGCAGCACCGTCATGAGCCTCCCTTACACCTGGTATCCGGGCTAACATGCCTCGGGAGGATAGCACAGGGACAACATGCTCGCCTTGGAAGCAAAATGACACAGAACAACACAACACAGGTTCAATCCCGAGGTCTGTGCTTAGAAACCTCTGGGTATTAAGCGTGTTAAAAATAACCTATCATATCATGTAGCAGATCTTCTTTATATAGCCAGTGTCAAAATAACTGGGCTCAGAGCAAACTCTCAGGCAGACCTGGGATAGTTTGCCTTTATCGCATAAAGGTTAAAAGGGGACTCAATTAAATCATTTCCGCTGTGATGGTGACATTTGATCTCAAACTAATCAAGAAGTCTCTCAGTCTTGAAAGACGTTTGGCATCTTCCCCTTTTTACTAATTCCCTTAGATGGGGTTGAAGGGTTTGGTGTATCAGCTGAGCGCACACCTTTGTGGCATTTAATGCATATGGGCTGATTATGAGTACAGCAGAAAGCATGTTGACTCTCTGTGAGAATGCACAGGCCAAATCCAATTCCCATGCTTGTGTCTCCCAGCATAGATGGACCCAAAGGACAGGGGAATGGCCAACCAAATTGTAATGTGTGCAAAGGCACTGTTAGAATATGCTTGTGCATGAGAAGGCGGGAGACTGTGCAAATACACATGCAGTGTAGGGGAAATGTGCATGTGACCCCTTGCAACCCTGGGAAGCACCAATTTGTGCTGGAAAAGGCCAATTGGCAAAGTTAACCCTGTGCACCAACACATGTACAAGCTATATCTTCAGGCCAGCTGCCAATGAGCCCATACATGTGTGGTGTACACCCTCTTGAGTCTCTACCCCCACCTTCAATGAGCCATTCTCATTGGCCTGCAACTGATGGTGCCCATGAGACCACATGTGTTTAGGAAGAGCATACATCATGCAGCATGAGTGTCGTATTAGCCTGCATACAAGCATGCATAATGACGGACAATATGTCATTGTCCACCCAACATGTTCACAGTCGACTTAGGGAGAAGAGGTGGGGTCATCAATATCCCAGGACACATTCACTGCAGCAAGCACCTCAACCTTCACCTGTGAACCACTCCACCATGGCAAGAACAGGTGGATGAGCAGGGGTGACACACCTGGCCCAGGGCATAGTTCTGGCATGGCAGTCATGCCAAGTAGACACGCTGCAACTGTTGTGACAAGTATGGCAAGTGGCCACACCAGCTGATGCCAGCACAGCACACAGAGCTGCAGGGGCAGCACTCCACACAGCTGCAATCGCCACTCAACAGCTGGCCCCTGTGGGCATTTGTGAGGAGCCGCAAGCAGCTACTGCAACCCCTGCCTCAACACCCGCACCCACCAATGTGTCCCTTGACTCCATCTCGTCACCTAAGTCACTCATTCAGTGCCATCATCAGCGTGACACGGACACAGGGAGCGGGGATGATAGCAATGCACTACTTGACACAGGTAACAGGGGATCAGGTCACCCTGCTTCAGCCCCAGCTCTTTCAGGTGCAGCATCTGCAGGCCATTTGCGATTCGAAGCAGGGCTCATCACCCAGGATTGCCAAGTCACTGGACTGGCGGTGCCGGCAATTGTACGTGGCAACTGCTGCCATTACTGTTGTGGGCCAGAGGGTGAGCAAGCTCACCAAGGGCATTTCTGCATTTACTGAATCTGTGCAGAGCAGCATGCTCCTGATCCTCCAATGCATCCAAGGCCAGACGTTTGACCAATCTACCTCAGTCAGGCCCACAGAGGGGTCGTTGTCTAGGAGACCATGTTGCCGCTACCTGCGAAATGTGGCCTATTCACTGCTGGAACAGCCTGGCAAGGGGAAGAAGCCACGGAAATTACATTATTTTGTTAACACTATTTCACTAACTCAAGGAAGGTGGGTGGTAATGGGAGTTGGGGATTGAGAGAAGTGGGGTGAATAGGCAGGAATGGGAGTTGGGGATTGAGGGAGGTGGGTTGGGAATGGGTTTTGCGGATTGAGGGAAGTGGGGTATGGTTGGGAGTGGGTGTTGGGGATTGAGAGAGATGGAGGAATGGGTGGGAATAGGTGTTGGGGATTGAGGGAAGTGGGTGGAATAGGTGGGAATGGGTGTTGGGGATTGAGGGAGGTGGGTTGGAAATGGGTGTTGGGGACTGAGTGAAGTGGGGGGAGTAGGTGGGAATGGGTGTTGGGGATTGAGGGAGGTAGGTTGGGAATGGGTGGGAATGGGTGTTGGGGATTAAGTGAAGTGGGGGGAATAGGTGGGAATGGGTGTTGGGGATTGAGGGAGGTGGGTTGGGAATTGGTGTTGGGCATTGAGGGAACAGTGGGGGAATGGGTGTTGGGGATTGAGGGAGGTGGGGGAATGGTTGGGAGTGGGTGTTGGGGATTGAGTGAGGTGGAGGAATGGGTGGGAATAGGTGTTGGGGATTGAGGGAAGTGGGTGGAATAGGTGGGAATGGGTGTTGGGGATTGAGGGAGGTGGGTTGGAAATGGGTGTTGGGGACTGAGTGAAGTGGGGGGAGTAGGTGGGAATGGGTGTTGGGGATTGAGGGAGGTAGGTTGGGAATGGGTGGGAATGGGTGCTGGAGATTAAGTGAAGTGGGGGGAATAGGCAGGAATGGGAGTTGGGGATTGAGGGAGGTGGGTTGGGAATGGGTTTTGCGGATTGAGGGAAGTGGGGTATGTTTGGGAGTGGGTGTTGGGGATTGAGTGAGGTGGAGGAGTGGGTGGGAATGTGTGTTGGGGACTGAGAGAGGTGGGGGGAGTAGGTGGGAATGGGTGTTGGGGATTGAGGGAGGTGGGTTGGGAATGGGTGTTGGGCATTGAGGGAACAGTGGGGGAATGGGTGTTGGGGATTGAGGGAGGTGGGGGAATGGTTGGGAGTGGGTGTTGGGGATTGAGTGAGGTGGAGGAATGGGTGGGAATAGGTTTTGGGGATTGAGGGAAGTGGGTGGAATAGGTGGGAATGGGTGTTGGGGATTGAGGGAGGTGGGTTGGAAATGGGTGTTGGGGACTGAGTGAAGTGGGGGGAGTAGGTGGGAATGGGTGTTGGGGATTGAGGGAGGTAGGTTGGGAATGGGTGGGAATGGGTGCTGGGGATTAAGTGAAGTGGGGGGAATAGGCAGGAATGGGAGTTGGGGATTGAGGGAGGTGGGTTGGGAATGGGTTTTGCGGATTGAGGGAAGTGGGGTATGGTTGGGAGTGGGTGTTGGGGATTGAGTGAGGTGGAGGAATGGGTGGGAATGTGTGTTGGGGATTGAGAGAGATGGGGGAGTAGGTGGGAATGGGTGTTGGGGATTGAGGGAGGTGGGTTGGGAATGGGTGTTGGGCATTGAGGGAACAGTGGGGGAATGGGTGTTGGGGATTGAGGGAGGTGGGGGAATGGTTGGGAGTGGGTGTTGGGGATTGAGTGAGGTGGAGGAATGGGTGGGAATAGGTGTTGGGGATTGAGGGAAGTGGGTGGAATAGGTGGGAATGGGTGTTGGGGATTGAGGGAGGTGGGTTGGAAATGGGTGTTGGGGACTGAGTGAAGTGGGGGGAGTAGGTGGGAATGGGTGTTGGGGATTGTGGGAGGTAGGTTGGGAATGGGTGGGAATGGGTGCTGGGGATTAAGTGAAGTGGGGGGAATAGGTGGGAATGGGTGTTGGGGATTGAGGGAGGTGGGTTGGGAATTGGTGTTGGACATTGAGGGAGGTGGGGGAATGGGTGGGAATGTGTGTTGGGGATTGAGAGAGATGGGGGAGTAGGTGGGAAAGGGTGTTGGGGATTGAGGGAGGTGGGTTGGGAATGGGTGTTGGGCATTGAGGGAACAGTGGGGGAATGGGTGTTGGGGATTGAGGGAGGTGGGGGAATGGGTGGGAATGGGTGTTGGGGATTGAGGGAGGTGGTTTGGGAATGGGTGTTGGGCATTGAGGGAACAGTGGGGGAATGGGTGTTGGGGATTGAGGGAGGTGGGGGAATGGTTGGGAGTGAGTGTTGGGGATTGAGAAAGGTGGAGGAATGGATGGGAATAGGTGTTGGGGATTGAGGGAAGTGGGTGGAATAGGTGGGAATGGGTGTTAGGGTTTGAGGGAGGTGGGTTGGGAATGGGTGTTTGGGACTGAGTGAAGTGGGGGGAGTAGGTGGGAATGGGTGTTGGGGATTGAGGGAGGTAGGTTGGGAATGGGTGGGAATGGGTGTTGGGGATTAAGTGAAGTGGGGGGAGTAGGTGGGAATGGGTGTTGGGGATTGAGGGAGGTGGGTTGGAAATGAGTGTTGGACATTGAGGGAGGTGGGGGAGTAGGTGGGAATGGGTGTTGGGGATTGAGGGAGGGAGGTTGGGAATGGGTGGGAATGGGTGTTGGGGATTAAGTGAAGTGGGGGGAGTAGGTGGGAATGGGTGTTGGGGATTGAGGGAGGTAGGTTGGGAATGGGTGGGAATGGGTGTTGGGGATTAAGTGAAGTGGGGGGAGTAGGTGGGAATGGGTGCTGGGGATTGAGGGAAGTAGGTTGGGAATGGGTGGGAATGGGTGTTGGGGATTAAGTGAAGTGGGGGGAGTAGGTGGGAATGGGTGTTGGGGATTGAGGGAGGTGGGTTGGGAATGGGTATTGGGCATTGAGGGAACAGTGGGGGAATGGGTGTTGGGGATTGAGGGAGGTGGGGGAATGGGTGGGAATGTGTGTTGGGGATTGAGAGAGGTGGGTTGGGTATGGTTGTTTTCCACAGTTCTCCAAAAAACAGGTAACCTTGAACACATTCAAGGACAATGCTGTTTGTGCGAAAGTGAACTGTTTCATATGTGGCTATGAGCAAAGGTGTACAGCAGGTACAAAGAAATGTGTTTTGAAACAATTGTCTATGAGTTCTTGCCGCAGCAGATGGCCCTCCCTGCCTTCCTCAGATATTGAAAAGGTTGAAGTGAAGATACTACGCTCTGTATTGGGTGTGCCCCAATCTGTTCCAGTTGTAGGTCTCAATTGGCCCGTCCCTCTATTAGATCCCTCTGGAAGAGTCAGAGATGTAGTCTTTTTCTGACAATTAAGCTAGCCAGCTACGAAACAAACAGCATTATTAGCTATATGGCGACGCAATATTCCAGTAATGTTAATAACACGCTCCTCACGTAGCTGGAAAATACCGCCCAGGTGCATGCGGTGCAGCTAAATATCACACGTGAAGATCTTCTTAGCAATCCGAATAGGCTGAATACAGGGAAAAAGAAAACGAGAGAAAGGGACATGTGTATAAATATGGATAACCTTGCCAAATTGAAAATATATAAGGAGTATAGTAGCCAAGCTTTTAGCATGAACGCCCCCAGTGCATATCTCAAAAAAATGTGTCCTGTTACAATGGCCCTCATTACGACCCAGGCGGTAAGTTACCACCTGGGTCGTACCCTTACCACCATGGCGTAAACTACGTTTACGCCATGGTGGTTGGCGGATTTATCGCCCCATTCCAAGGTGAGTGGGGCGGTAAATCCCCATTTCCCATTTTACCCTTCCCCATTCCCATTTTCGCCCCATAGGGCATAATGGGAATGGGGAAAGGAGATAATTACGGCACCGTAAATTACGGTGCCGTAATTATCGCCAAGGTCCCTTTGCGGCATGGATTCATGGATTTTAACGGCTGCAAAAAAGCAGCCGTTAAAAGCTATCCCGCAAAGGGAACCTTGTAATCAGGCGTTAAGGGTCGGCGCCGTTTACGGCGCCGTAAACCCCTTAACGCCTGAGTCAGAATGAGGGCCAATGACAAGATTCATAACTTCTCTACGGTTTGGCATTTTGCCAACCTTGGAGCACATGGCAAGATGGGCAAAGATCCTTAGGGAGGCAAGGCTGTGCCGCCTGTGCAAACAAGAGGTTGCACAGGCTACTTGTTCGAAACGTACAAAAATTTATTCTAAAAGTTATGCTAAGTTTGTTGGGAATCTTACCCATATACAACTAAATCAATTTCGGGGGGCCAGTTCATAGTGCCAAATCACTTGTTAGAGATTTGCTCAAACAAAAATAGCAAAGCTTGAAAGTCAGAATCTTCCGCCCTAACAAATTATCAATCCCAGGAGATTTGAAAGAGGGGCATTTAGAATCAGAAATATAGACACATTTGACAATCCACTTAGATTTCTTGGGAGAGGAGTATTTGTATTTGCATTGATTGCAGTCTGCAGACTGCCCAGTTGCAGCGCAATACACACAAGAGCGCCGGAAAAGGTCTGAGGCACAACAGTGCAACCCACTTCCCTCTAGCGCAGAGGTCTTCAAACTGTTTTATGCTTGCCCCTCCCCCTTGAGTTAAATATTGTTTCTGGCCCCCTCACCCCACACGCCATAAATGCTTATAATTTCTATGAAACGTTTATCTTTTCTATGAAAAACAGTAGCTGTAATCCCGTTCTTGTTAGCGTTGCACCCCCGTCCCCCAACCCCACAATTTAAAGGCCACTGCTCAAGCGGAATATGGAGATGTGTAACAGAAGGAGAGTTGGGGGTAAGGTGTGTGTGGGGATGGGGACAAGATGGACGGGATAGGTCAGTGGAGCTGGAGTGGAAGGTGCAGGGGGGACCCCCCCAAAGCGGCTAGAAGGAGGGGGAGATGCAGAGAGTGGCGTTGCAGGGGCAGTGTTCGACAAACATCTGTCCGGAATGTTGCTCTATTATGGGAAATCTAAAGTTTACATTTTCCAACTATGCAGATGATACCCAGATAGTTTTCAAGCTCTCTGGGATCTATGAGGAGGATTTAGCTTATATCAACAGGGTGTTTTGGGCGATCCAGAAATGGATGGCCCTAAACTCACTGGCACTCAATGATAAAAAGACAGAGCTGCTCATAATGGGAACATCGTACAGATTCAAGAATCTAGACCCACGATACAAACCATTTGTCATTAATGGAAATTGAATCCCAGTATCTGACTCGGTGAAGACGCTGGGTGTCTACGTTGATTCCCACCTTTCCTTTCAAAAACATATATCCGATCTCATATCATCCTGCTCGTACTACATACATTTGCTGTAGCAAATCCGCCCCTACCTGTCAGAGCCAAACAGGGCTTTGATTGTGGCTGCTATAATCACTGCAAATTTAAACTACTGTAATAGTCTTCTTCTTGGAACATCGAAAGGAAATATCAGGAAACGTCAAGTACTGCAAAACGGTGCAGTCTGAGCTGTCTGCCGTCTTGGTCACCAAACGTGTATTTCAGAAAATCGTAGGAAGCTACATTGGCTCTCGATAGAACAACGTATAAACTTCAAAGGTGCCGTCTTGGTATTTAAATGTCCCATGGGTGAAGCACCAGATTACCTTGCTTCGAGAGTCAAAAAAACCACCCAAAACAGACATTGCACTCTAATAACAAGATGCTTCTGGTTCAACCTCATGCTACCTTGAAAAAGCTTGGGGGGGGCAAGCTTTAATGCTTGGGCTCTGTCCATTTGGAACCTACTTCCTGTAGACATCAAGGTATGTGCCACCACTCAGCAATTCAGGAAACGTCTAAAAACATTCCTTTTCGATATTTAGCTGAATTGATCGTTTGTAACCGCCATCCCGGATGTCCTGACATCCAGCTTTTTTAAAGCTCTGTATGCAGCCCCGTGATGTTTTATTGTCTGTTTGTCATGTGAGCGCCCTGAGGCCTTCGGGTGTGTGTGCGCTATATTAGAATTGTCTTAGTTAGTTATTAAAGGCCTAGATCCATATGCATATATTAGAGTCAAGTGTCATTTCGAACCAAAATGGCGTACAGATATCCGGTAACAGAGGGCAGAGGTAGCCTCAGTTTACGGTGCTTTTACAAGATGCATTGGTAGAATGGATGAGGAAGGCAGGGTGGTGAAGGGGTGATATGGGAGCTGAGACCAGGTTTATGGGCAAGGCGGCACAACAAACATAAACTGACATTCAGACCCTAGGGCCAATATTTACATAATAACAATTTACATTGTGCAATCCTGTTAGGCAAAAGAGAGGTGATTTGGGCGGGGTAGAAGGGTTATTCTCTGAATTGGTAGCCGGACGATTTTGAGCTTGGTTTTAAAGAGTTCCACTGATGAAATGAGCAAGCGTTGGGGTGAGTGGGGGTCATTCCAGACGAGTGTGCAATGTAGAGGGACGGAACAAAAGCATACGTGATATTTGGCGTTGCTAGGGGGGGTTAGGAGGCTATAGCCCGGGTCTTTTGGTTACCCACAGATCAAAGCTCAGGGACTACAACCAAAAGGCTATAGCTAGCCCCGAATCCCGCCAGTCCCGACATTAGCTTAGCCCCTGACCTTTTCCAGACCTAGCAACACCCCTGTATCCAGTAAGCAATTTGAATATTGCATCTCGAAATCCTAAAAGAGAAACAGGTAGGAACCCTGTATATATATCAACAAACAGACGTCAATTCTTCACACCGTGCAACGTTTGGACAAAGATGGACCTTTTATATTTGAACTGGGGAAGGTGCCAGGAGGCAATCATGCTGCGTGGCGGGGCACAGATACCTTCATCAGAACTGGCCCTCTTTCCAGGGACAGTCCAGACCCAGACCTAGAGTTAAATGTTGTTTGTCCCTGTTAAAAATATTTCTGCTCAATGCGCTCCAATGTGAAGCTAGAGCCTGGGCCGCTCTCCATCTTGAATTGTCCCTCTGTTCGATGCACTACTGTCCGGAGGTATGCAACGGTGTGAACAGGAGAAAGGGCCTCATGAAGACAGCTAGTGGAGAATACTTCTAAATGGCGGTGGGGAATCATTGGTAATGGCAAAGGGTGAAGGTACCAAGGGTGTTGGGGGTGCAACATGACAGGTGATGCAGGAGATGGAAATGCATTACATGTGACAGTGCAGGAAGCTGCTGTGGTTGTGAGGATGCAGTGAGGGTATTATTGTGGAAGTAGTGATGCATGCACTCTTGCACCTCCAGAGGTGGGAGAGCATGGGCCCTGGCAATGGGAACATGTAGATGGGTGGTGGGAATGCAGCGTGACAAGTATTGAGCCGCATCCAGTCTGGCAAAGGACATGGGACTGGAGAAGATGAGATGCATGGAGGTTAGTGTTGAAGGCGAATATTTGTGAGAGGTGCTGGTACTGGCTAAAGGGGTGGCAGGTTGTGCGGAGACTGCTACTAGGTGCTGATACTAGGGGAAGGAGGGATGAATTTAACTGGGACTGGCACTGGTGTATGTGTGGTTACCTCGAAAACAATAATGGCTGCTGGTTCTCGGATAGGCTGTGATGCATCATGGGGCTGATACTAGGGGAGGTGGGGGTTTAAGGAAACTGGCAAAGCCAACTGGCAGTGTATGAGTGGGTCCATGGGGTTTTATAATGAAGGAAGTTACTGATTTGAGGAGTAGGGAATTTACAGCGTCTTGTAATGGAACAAGTATCTGTCTGTATGGGTGGTGATTCAGAGTTTGGTAAATGGGCCTTGGAGTTGTCTGAGCATGCTAAAGAAAGAGGGATAATAGACATCCTCACTTTAGCAGTGCCAATTGGCTTCTTCATGTGTATTGTGTGTGTGTTTGTCCGTCTGTTTCTGGAATCTCCTCCAAGGACAAAGCGATTTGGAAATGATTGTGAATGCGTGAACTGAAATACACTTCTCCTTGCTGCTGGAAAATATTTTGTTGTGGGGTTGGTCATTATTGGTGGAAATTAAGGTGTGTTTGCACAAGTCTTTAATGAAATGTCGCCTTTGTTTTTAAATTTTAAATCAGCTTTTGAAGGATTTCCCAGCTCATCCAATGCCCAAAACCACATTGACCCTGCTGCTGGAAAAGGGAGTATGTGTGGGTGTTAGATTTGCATAAACTCCCATGTGTTGTGACAGGTTTGAATGTGAACCCGCCTAGTTACTTTTAAGGGATTTCTCTTTGCCTATGATCATGACCAGAAACTACTCATGTGTGTTTGTAAGTCAGTTGTCTCTTATGTGGGACTGAAGACTGTCCTGAGATTGTGCACTTATTTATTTATTTATTTATTCAGATTTATTTAAAGCGCACGTCAGCCCGGGGGCATCGTGGCGCTGTTACATGAGGACATACATAATCTGGTTACCGTGGAAGGAAGATGGTTACAAAGCAGTTTTCATTACATGGCACATTTCGTAACAGACGTATGCGAGCTGGTGTGGGTGAAGGAAGGATGGAGTTAGTTGAATAGAGTGGTTTTGAGAGATTTGCGAAAGGAGTACAGAGAAGGTTCTGCTCTGAGTGAGTTAGGGAGGGCATTCCAGAGCTTAGGAGCTATGTGTGGGAAGCCTATGCCGCCGGCTTTGGCTCTTTTTACAGTGGGTACTCTGAGTTGGTTGGCGTGATGGCTTCTTCTGGGACGGATGGAAGAGTTCTTAGTTATAGTTTCAGATAGGTAGGGGGGTGCTGTGTGATTGATGCACTTGTGTGTGAGAGTGAGGATTTTAAAGTTGATTCTTTCCTTGACTGGGAGCCAGTGGACAAGTCTTCTGGCCTGTGAAATATGGTCAGTTTTGGGGATGTGTAGTGCAGCGCGGAGGGCATTGTTTTGCACTATTTGGAGCCTGCTTAGGTTTTTAGACGATGTGCCTGCCAGGAGGGCGTTGCAGTAGTCCAATCTGGCTCCTATAGTAGCTCTAGCTATGGAGAGGCAGTTAGGCGTGGTGAGGTAAGGTTTGATGGCGTAAATGAGTTTGGTGGTCAGAGCAGACGCTGAGGCGATGGCGCTGGTTTGTCTAGTCATTGAGAGTGTGGCGTCAATGTAGACTCCTAAGGTCTTGACGGCAGAGGCGACAGGTATGCTAATACTGTCGATGATCATGTGAGAATAGTTGGGGCTGAGTTTGGTTAGTGTTTCGTTGGGGGCTAGGATGATGATTTCGGTTTTGTCTCCGTTTAGGCAGAGACCATTGATAGCCATCCAAGTTTGGATTGTCGAGTAGATTTTGAAGAGGGCTTCTGTGTCTAGGTCGTAGTCTCCGGAGAGGGGGAGGAGAACTTGCGTGTCATCTGCGTAGTTTGTGTACGCTATGTTGAGGGAGTCCAGTAAGTCAAAGAGGGGTTTGGTGAATAGGTTGTAAAGGGTTGGTGCAGTGCAGGACCCTTGTGGGACTCCACAATTTATAGTGGTGGGGGGGGCGCTGTCCTGGTCGGAGTACACTTTCATGGCCCTACCTTCAAGGAAGGATGTGATCCAGGTGGTAGCCTTGTGAGAGAAGTGTGCAGCATTGAAGAGGTGAGATGTGAGAATGCTGTGGTCGACCAGGTCAAATGCTGCAGAGAGGTCGAGCAGGAGGAGGAGAGCAGGTTTGCCTGTGTCCATTATTTTGGTAATTTGATTTTTTAAATCTAGAAGGGCAGTTTCAGTCCCATGGCCTTTGCGGAAGCCTGATTGTCTTTTGCCTAGGATGGTGTTGGTTTCCAGGTAGTGTTGGATTTGATTGTGTGCGGCTTTGTCTAGGATTTTTAGGAGAAAGGGGACGGTGGTGATGGGGCGATAGTTGTTAGGGGAGGAAGGATCAAGAGAGGGTTTTTTTAGGAGCGGGCGGACCCAGGCTTCTTTTAGGCATTGTGGTACAGTTCCAGATGCGAAGGAGGCATTGATGAAAGCTGTTATGATGGGGGTGAGGGATTCTGAGCACTCTTTGATTAATGAGGGTGGGCAGATATCCCCTTTGCAGGTGGAAGGTTTGATTTTTTTGAGGAGGTCCTTAACTTCCGTCTCTGAGACTTCTCTAAAAGCAAAAAGGGGTGTTTGTGAGAGAGAGTTGTTGGTGGAAGGTGTGGGCGAGCAAGTAGGGGTGTTGAGAGCTTTGCGTTGTGAGGCTATTTTGTCTTGGAGAGTTTTAACTTTGTTGAGGAGGGCAGCCTGGATGCCTGTGCACCAGGCTTCATCCTTGATGATTTCAACTGGGCCGGGGGCAGGTGTGGTGAGTTCTTTGAATATGGAGAATATTTCTCTTGATTTGGAGCTGGCATTTGTAATTCTCTGATTGTAGGATTCGGATTTGGCGTGGAATATGGCTTTTTTGTAGGTCAAAGAGATCTCTTTAAAATCTTTAAGCGAGGATTGATTAGGCGCTGCTTGCCATCTGGATAGGGCTTTGCGTTTCTTGGTGCGAAGGTCAGATAGTTCTTCAGTGAACCAGGAGTTGCAGTGCATTGATTTTTTCCCTTTTTTTTCTTCTAGAGGGGCAATGAGATCGATGGCTTGAGTGAGCGTGCTGGAGTAGATGTTGGCTAGAGAGGTAGGGTCATGGATGAAAGGAGGCTTGAGTTCAGGGATATCGAGGAGAGGGGCGAGGTTGGAAGCAGTGAGTTTTTTGGAGCTTCTTACTTTAGCGGGTGGGGCATGAGTTAAGGTTTTATGAGTGGGCGTGGTAGGAATGGAGAATTGAATGAGGTAATGGTCTGTCCACTGACAACTGTGAATCTACCTAGGCTACTACAGTGCAGGCAATCCGATTGGAAGGCAGTGGTGTACATGCAGATTATTCCCAGAGGAGCCTAGCGACCCTTAAAAGGATCCCAGCCTCCACGATCGGCCAGGAATCCTCAACGGTTTGCTGGGACGGCACAAGGACTTCTCGGGCAGCAGCCTAGGGGCTGTATCCTCTGCATGAATCCTGTCTATTGAAAGCCACCCTAACCTGGAAGTGTCTTCAGGGTCATCGTCTAAACCCTACTGTCCATTTGTGGCCATTCAGTGCTGAGGGGCCATTCGGTGCTGCTTGTGCGACATACTCATTCTTAAACTGCTGGCTTGCAGCCAGAAAGATCCCCCCCCCCCCTCAGTGCTGTGTGGTGACCTTGCTCTGGCTTTATGCACTACACAGAACACAAACACCTGCTACTTCCTTCTAGGGCCAGACACAACATATGCCAGTCAAATTGAGTTTATTCGGAATATAACAATCCCATCAAACTTACAGTGCATAAAAGCATCTCATAAACGACATCAATACTCATCATTTCCTCAGGTATACAAACATTAAACAAGTGTGCCTAAAATACTAAACGAATTCCTGCAATATACCTAGTCGTTAAAATATGTATTGCATTAAGTCTAATCTTTGCGCATAATGTCTAATACAATAGAAGCTCCTTAGTCATCCCAGGCGATATATCTAAATCTGGTGCCAATGGAAACCTTTATGAGTACATTGATTTGAAAGTTAGTGTTCTCATATGCAATGTATTACAATTACAATGTACAACACATGTTATCTATCAACCCTGCCCATTGCCCTCCCTTGCCTTATACTATCAACATTTGCCTCTCGCACATCTTACTCTTGGATTAGGCCATCATATGAGTGGTTTTGGCAGCCTCAGAATTCATATTTAGGAATTACCTGTGGTACCATAAAAAGAGACGGCAGGTATTTCAATCCTAAATATCTACCAGCATTGCTCAAGCACGCTCTCAAGACCCTCACACACGCAACGTCACTCAATCTCTATCTAGCAATACTCCGAAAATGATTTGGAATCCCTGTGGTATACCAGCTCAAAACACACCCTTCCGTGTCACCTCCCCCAAGAAGAAAATCCATATTTAATGAGCAAACATGCATCCATACCAATACAAGCATTTAGTGCTGCCTATCATCCTCCCTGTGCCTGCTCATTCCTGTCCTACTTTCTCTCCCTGCTCCTTCACCCCTGCAGTAACTTCTGGTGATCGCAGGCGTGGGCACCATAAACCCGCAGACAAGGATTCAGAGCTTAAAGTGGTGACTTGGCACAATTCATAAGCAGAGTAACATGACAGAACAAAAACAAATGTGGTGTTTTTGCCAGACTGCGCAGCACCATCTATTAACCACCCCACTACTCATACCCACCCATTCTTTTTCATATCCACCAGAGTACCTGGAGGGCATGCGAGTGGCAGCAGTGTATGGTACAAATCCTGATAACATAACACAGCCTCTGCACCTTACCAAATCACTTACACAAGTGATGACCTACATATACTGACCCACTATGCATTACAGAGATTGTTAAACACGACACATCTCACTGAGAATATCCCTGGGCCAGCTAGGCATCTTATCTGCTGTGCAAGCCCTCCACTCTGCCAGAAAGTGGGCCTTTTTTAGCGATTTTTGGTTTATATACAGTTGACCATGCCTACTACTCACACTCATGCGTGCAGGCTTTTTAATCCCTATCTATTTCACCAGCATAAGAATAACCTAATCATAAGCAGTTCCCGCACCAGCTGCTCATGTTGTGCACGTAAGAGAGCTGCAAGGTCTCGGAGTAGCCTTTTCAGGCCCTACAGACACCGTTCTGCTGGCTGAAGGTGGAAAGGTCATAGAACATTGACTGGATCACTCAGTGGTTTAAAAGAAACTCTAATGAACACAGTCCTTATCTAAATGCAGCTGTTATCTTAAACGTTATGGTGAATTATACCTAAATCACGGCCTATGAACTTCATACTGCTGGACTCGGGTTGATTGTTTCTCCTCATCTCCACTCCCTGTCTGCTTACTTCATGCTTTCCCCATGAATTCCTCTACACACTTCCACCTCTTGATTCTGACATGTCTGTCAGCTGTCTTGGCAAACCCAGTTCTCTCCCCGGGCACAGGAAGTGCATCTTCCAAACTATTCTCGGGAAAGCCTCCACACTTCAAGGGCTCACCTGAGCACACCTCAAACCCATCGCACAACCACACACCAACGACATCTATCACCATGCAGCGTCTGGTCTGGATATTGCCATCACAGTAAGGTCTTTGTTTAAACTGAGCCTTACATTCCTGAAAGTTTTTCGCGTCCATACCAGTAACTAATCACAGTTAAAGAACACGCATCCCTGCCACCAAAACCATATTACCTTCACTCCCCCTCATCCCATGTGCCTTGGCCTTTTTTATGTTTGTCGCCTGTCTAACTCCCCCTTTCTCATCTCTATCCCCCCCAGCCATCCTATTTCACTATCCACAGACTAAGGTCTGGCGACACTATTGCAATGTCACAGTACGCGTCCTCTCGGGAACGACTTAGTTGCCGTAAGACCACAACAATGGTGATGGCCGCAGTAGTGGGGGACATGTTATGTTACTCAGAGTAATGGGAAGAGAACCCTTGAACTGGTACTGATGGACTGATACTGGGAGGGATGGGGTATGAAGGCTCATCATTTGGGGGGGGTACATGGAGCCAAGATATGGATCATGAAATATCGTCTGGTGACACAATACCCATTGGCAGTGTGGAAAGCTAAATGAGTTGTTTGGGCAGTATAGCACCACAGGGAGGTATTTGTATGCACACCGCGGGCGTTGTCATTACCGCTCTTGCCTTACCAGAAACAAAGGAGGTACTCATCCTACCTTTTCAATACACACCTGTACACCAGGCTGCTTGATTTGTCAAGGCGACAGCGCCTTTGCACAAGAATTGGAGAGTCCTCTTGAGCTTCCCAGAGTCAGCTGCGCGGCCCAGGTGGGCGGAGCTGCAGTTTCTTAATTACAGTTTAGTGAAACCATCAAATCCCTCTGTGGAGATAGTCTGTTGTTTCATTACGATTACACAACATCTCTTATTCATGGTAATTGTAAAATTATGATCAAATATTAATGGTGATTATTATTAATTGTCACTGTTGTTAAATAATGCATCAGTGAATTATTTTATCTTGCAGATGCAAGGGGTGTGCTGCTCATTGCAGATACAAATCCAAGACCTTAGAGCCAGGAATTTGTGGGCACACTTTAGCAAAGTCCAAAGTGGGACATGTTGAGTGCTGCACATGGTTATGTTATGTTCGGGGATTTATTGAGCGTATCTTCACTAGAAATGGCCTCTCGATGGTAATACCGGGAAATGCTGGATGAGTGAACCATGGGAACGGAATTCAAGTGAGAGTGTGGTGACCGCAGCCAAAACATTGGGTCAAGGAGTAGGTTTTACGTTTTCGCATAAAATGAAGAATGCTCGGCATATTTTGAGCACTGGGATTATATTTCCACATGTGATATTTCCATGGATGACCCTACACAAAATGGTCTTGCTCCCACCCGCTCCCCTTACTTGTGTTGCTCTCTGACTGCTCCCTCTATTCTCTGTGCCTTTTTACAACTCCTCTTCTGTTTTCCCTAGCACAACTTCACCATGGATTTTCCATCACTCAGCATCCGGACAGTTTTCCACTCTGCAACCCTGAGCCAAACCATTCCCTCTCTGGTAGAGGGGTGTCTCTTGTTTTCCACTTCTGCAGAGTGTCCTTTCACGAGGGACACCACCAAGACCCCCCACAATCTATATTTTTATTTTCTGATAGGGGACACCACATATGTCTTTTCCTCCCCTTTACATTAAAATCCTTCTGGCCACCACCTTGCCTCCTGCCTGCTGCATCACTCCAGCCACAATTTCCAGATTCGGCTTGGGAGCATAGCTCAGGGGCAGCTCGTCTTGGAAGCAAGATGACGTGGAGCAACACAGGTTCGATCCCCGGGTCCGTGCTTAAAAACCTCTGGGTATTAAGCACGTTATAAATAACTAATTACAATTGTTTACAGAGTGAGTGTGGAAAAAGTCTGCCACAATATTGTGGGTGCAAAAAGATGGCCCTGTTCCATATTGTCAAGGTCATGATGAGATGTGTTCCACAGACAGGGTGCAACAACGATAAGATCTTCTTCCTGTTCTGGATCTTTTGCAATAATGGTGTCATCCGTAGCAAGGTAAGTGATCCCGGTAGAGAATAAGATTAAACTCTTGGTGGTCAATGTCGAGATCACAAAGTCTTTGCGTAAGTGTAGCGGGATCCAGCTGCAGTGAGATGGTCTTTACATTTGGTCCTTTGATTGCCCGGGCGGCTGAATTTTGCAAAAGCTGGAAACGTGAGATGAGCTATGTGGGAAGGTCTGAATAGAAGCTATTGGCCTGATCGATTATGGACAGAATCAAAGCTACCGTGCAAGCCTTCTGAACTGGAAAGGAGAATATTCATAGATGCCCGACGGGGCGATTAAGTCATCCGGGGTGAAGGAGAGGTTAAAGAAAGGTTTACACCCTTTTTTCTCATAACTTATCATTTGCGTGTCATGAGGAGAACATGATTGGCCAGTTTCAGATCTGAGCTCAGGGTATGACGGAGTGCGTAAAGGAGCTTGCTGAAGGTTACAGGTTCACTAACCCCCTTCACCACACTTGAGTGTACTTAGGTGCATATTCACAAATAGAGGAATGAGTCAGCAACTAGTCTCCCACCCACCTGCACACAAGTCCTCTAATTTATAAAGGCAACCTGTGGGCAGGCGATGGTACTGGCTGCATGCGCAAGGGATTTGCAACCAGCCCCGCCATGCAGATGTGAGTGTTGGGCCCGTCCCTAACACTCACATGTGCATCGGCCACTCGCAGTCATCATGTGGGTTATGACCAGGACCAGTGAGTGTGTCCTGCATCCATTTAGAATCATTGTATACAAATGTATCTCATGGATAATAATGAGTTGTATTCTGAAAACCCAACATGAACCTGTCCCTCTAGGCCTGAATTGGACAGCCGTGCACACCTACATTCGCTTTGCCCGACGTTGGCTTTGTCATGCATTTACTTCTTCATGGCTTTACTTCGTCTGCATCTTCACATTGTGAAGGTGTCAACGAATGTGGTTAAGGTTAGTTTAAGGTTAGGGTTAGGATCAAGGGGCGGCCGGGGGAAGAGTATGGGGTAGAAAAGAAGGGGGGTGCAAGGTGTCTCCCCCTGTAATGACAAAGCGAATGCTAGGAGAAGTGAAAGACAGGAGATGTTAAGGTATAGTGAAGTATGGAGAAGTGAATACAGGTGACGTAAAGACATACATCCGTCACAGCACATTCTGCACTATGCACGTCAGACGTAGGCTTGGGGGATCATTAATGGCACATCAGATGCCAGCTCAGGCTGTTCATCCATTCAGCGACTGACTGTTCTTATGAGACTGCCAGAAAATGTGCCAATTAGCAACAATTGTAGATGATATATATATTTTTAAAGTTATGGACCTACCTCAAATAGTCAATTTTCTCAAACAGAATTGTTAACTGGGGCCTCATTACTTAAAGGGCAGAACAATAGCACAAGTGGAAATAATAAATTATGGTGGGTGACAGCTAAATATATTTGCTGCTACAGGTAAAGTAGCATAGGTTGTCAATACTTCAATACTGTCAATTTATGGAGTGTGATGCTCACCTAGAAGCAATGCATCGCCCATTTGCTTCCATTTGCATTGGGAGTACTTAGGCCCCATTTTGACATGCATAGTAAACTCTCTGAGGGATACCAGAAATCACTGCGGCACTGAGTGGCCTGGGAAATATTTGTGAGCTGGCCATTTTTTTTATGGCTTGCCTGGTTGCACCAGGCAGATGGAGCACTATATCATCCAGACACCATCACTTAAATACTTCCCTCTGCCCGGCCTCTCCGGGCCCCACCCCTCCTCTCACACTAGGGAAATAGGATTGGTGATGCAATGGGCAGGCCAGCAACCTCCATTCTCCTTACACATGGAAGGAATACATGGGCCTGCGGTCTGGCATGGCTACTGCCAAGTGGAATCTGCTGTAAGGGGCTTGACAGGGTAGAGTGGCTCCCAGAGGTTATTCTCAGACCTTAGATAATGCCCAGAATGGCCTCAACCATATGCCACTCTTGGGCATCCATTTGTCAAAAGGAATTTGTGGGAGCTGCCAGCCTTATTAAGGGGGCTAGCACTATTTCCCTCCTGCCTCTTGGTTGTGGCAGTCCGAAAATTGGCATGCCTCACTGGGCCGATGACTGGCCAGTGGAGCAGAAAGCAATAAAATGCTTGGATTCTGTTGGGGTGGGGTTTGGAGACAAGTCCAATGAAACATGAGGCAATTATGTGACTAGACAATGGCAGTTCCTCTGATTAGCTGTAGTGCTGTGCATTCCAGCCAATCAAGGCACGGCTTGGCAATTCACAACCGGCCATTGAAAAGTAGAACATTATTTCAAAAATTCTTCTCTTCGACAGAGAGGAATGGGCTGTGGAATTTGCAATCCCGCTTCATTCATGAAAATGACCCTCCCTCTAACTCAGTGATCCCCAAGGTGTAACTTGGGAGAAACATGTTGCTTGGGGAACTCTAAATTGTTGCTCGCCAGTTGCTCAGGGCCATAGAATGGAGGCCTAGATGGAGGTGCTGAAGGGATGAGACCTCATTCGCAATATAGCCAGTCCTGGACTGTGTGAGAATGCCTGCTGTGGTTCTAGCTGGCTTATTTTTATACATGCAAGATTTGTGTTTGTTGCCACCATGCAAATTATTGTTCGGAAAATGTCCTTACTTATTATAGCAGTATCATTGTTAAAAACCTGTCATCTTCCGATAATTTCCCAAGCTGCCAAGTGTATTGATGAGTAAAATAATTGAACCATGTTTGTATTCTGGAGAAAATGGTCATATTCAGTTCTTTGGTACAGCTAATAGGAGCATAATGGACAAATATGTGGCTGAATACCCACCTTTCCTTTATTAAATAATGTGCCTGCACTGTGAGGTTTGTGTTTGATACCACCATGCATTATATTTATTGGCAATATTAATTTCAGTGTCACCTATATTTATTGTTACATAGTGTCCTAGTAGAAAAATGGTCATCATTTGATACTCTGCCCATCGAGCACATGGTTAATGGGCAGATAAGGCAAGAGAATGCCTAATTTTTCATAATTAATTTGCCCTATATCCAAATCCAATTAAGTTACTGTTAATAATTTTATATTTACAAGCCAATAAATTAATCCAAATACTTAGTTAACACCCCCACAACCCTCTATGAAGTGGTCATCAAATGCTCAAAGCTTTGACTGATGTTTCCCACTAGGCCTTGTGTAAAATCCCTTTTGGGCAGAGAAAATAAGCTCAAAATCCTTCAGAAAGGTATTATTTGCATTCCCAACCACTTTTAACCACTTGTTTTTCATGAAGGCAACAGACCTCAGGAGCAATAAAATAAACGATTTGCCATTACATGCCAAAAGTAATTCTTAGGGGGTAACCTCAGAAGCCCCAGGGAAGTGATCTTTAAAGCCTACTATGTAATGACCGGTATTAATCAATCAATATTGATTTAATCATATTTCTCCATTATGTTTGCAACATTTAAAAACATGTATCATATTTTTCATAAAATGCACATAGAACAAGCCCAAAATAAAAAAAAAAACAGCATTAACATAAAACAAGCTATATATAAAACTAGATCATTAAATGTATGTATATATAACATAGCTCCCATGCAGGTCCATTCTTATGCAAAACAGAGAAACAATGACAAATTAACAGAAAATTAACCAAATCTTTGCACACCTTCTTAATTTATTGAGGGGTGGGTACATTTAAATGCACCATTAGTATCTGCCTCCTGCATTCCGGGGATCTTCGCATATTTCTCCCTGCCATTTTATATGCATACGGAAATCTATTTATAAAGCTAAGGAGGGCATCTTATGTATATTTTGGACAACTGCCTCTCCCCCCATTGGACAGGCTCTTGCTTTAAGAGCTATTTTGAGATGACTTAGTGTGCCAAATGTTGTTATATCCCACCCCTATCTAAATGGCCAGTGCCTTACGACCCCCCTACTACAAGTTTTTTTCTTTAGCTCGGGAGGCTGCAATCACACTTACACTGAAATTCACATTATGATTAGCAGAAAATCTCAGATGTGTTTTTAAAAAAATAAGTAAAAGTCTTTACTGGCCCGACACCTTTAAACTAAACACTCCCAATTCAGTTCATCAGGTGCTACCAGGTGTATTTTATTTATTTGTTTTATATTTATTACGCATCACATAATAGGCCTCAGAGCGCACATGAATAACAGACAGAAACGAGACAACACAAGTCATTTGTCAGACAGGAGTACAGGATTTAACCTGGGTTGAGGTTGAACAGATATTTTTTAATCTGCTTCTTAAATAATGCCAGATTCCCAGTCAGGCGTAGAAGCCCAGAGAGTGAGTTCCACTGAAGAGGAGCCTGGACGTCAAATGATGTCCCCCCCAAAATGCACCAGCTTGCATCTCAGCTGGGCAAAGGTGGGGGCGGCAGGTATCTGCAGGGAATCCTGCTATTTGGCCCACGAATTTATTTTGCAACCCCCCCAGGACATGACAATGTTCAGTAAGGAAATTGGCCTATAACTGTGGGAGGCTTGCGGTCCAAAGACTGCTTGACCAAGGTGATGGCATAGTGCCTGTCTTAACAGCTGCATTAAAAATAAAACTATTTGGTGTCCTTTCGAAAAAAAACTCCCATTGTTTCACAAATTCTTTTTTTTGTTGTCTTTTGGCAATTTTCATGTGCCATTTTGAAACTATAACTCTGACCAGCAGTGTACACACCACTCATTAAATCATGGTTCAATTTTCATTCGAGATTCTTCATTCTGCATTGAACCGGATTTCCTGAACCTGGGGACGCTGTTTGACAATAGCTCTGTCCCGAGTAGATTCTCCCAAAGACTCAAACAAACTGACACTTTCTTTTGTGGCCTCTAAACTGTTTAACAGTTTTAAGAGAATATCTTAATATCTTGTGAATTAGTAACTCTTTCCAATTCCTCCTTGTCGACCTCAGGCATTGCCAACCAGCACCTGGGGCTGTCAGACATTGTCTTTGTGGTGCCACTCTTTGTTCAATTAGAAATGCAAAAACATTTCATAACATTCCTGAAGAAAAAACTATCCGCAATACAGTAATTGATGACTGTGTAATAGTATTGCTGACCTTGTATACTTAGGAATGCACCATTTCCCATTAAAGATCACAGAAAATCCCTGGGCAGAATCCCAAAGTACACCTGAAAAATCAGTGCTCCATTTGTGACCAATTTTACTGTGCAAACATTTCCATTACCTTTCTTTAAAATATTTTGCTCGAGAACCAGAAACCCCTGGTAACGTTTATTTAGTCCTAGTATATTTTTGAACAACTTGACTTGTCCTTTGTGTTTAAAAATGTCTTAATGACCACTTAATTTCCTCAACATTTCCTTGAAAATCTCTCTGTATAAGGTCACCCCGCCACCTACACAGTACCCACCTGTTGTGCATTCAGAGATAGCGAAAACCATTCTTTGACATGCAATTAGATGACACTTTCCATGAGAAAACCTGAAATTATAATCTTGTCTGTGAAAGTTCACTAAATTCAGCAAGCAACGGATCTGGCCGTATCTGAACACTCGTGTCGAATTGGGCAAAGTTTTTACGAACGCTCACATGTATAAAAACAAGATTTTAAATGTTTTTTGCATGAGGCATTTTTTCCAAAGTGCCCACTTAGTTTTTTGTTTTTTTTTACAATGTTGGCATACGCGCAGCCTTTGCCAGGAATGCTGCTGAAAGATTGGAACTCGAATCAGTTAAACTTGAGATTTCCAAGAACTGAAACCATAATTCAGACCTGCAGAGTAGGTCCAGATTGTAAGTATGTGTGTTTTTACATATGGCAATGTGCGTTTCAGGCGGAATGCTTGTAAATAAAAAGCTGCATGCAGTTTTATCCCGAATTTGGCTATGTAGAAATAATCGTAGCCAATTATGCCGAACCAGTGGGGTGGTCGTTGACGGGGGTGTCCCCTGCTCCCCTAGTTTGGCGTTATGGGCTACGGGAGTTGCAGGGGTCCCCCCCACATAAAACAGGGGAAAATTGTGAAAAGCTCGAGTGACAAAATGCAAGCAAGTCAGCTCTGCTATTTTGTATCTCCAAATACGATCTTTCAAAGTACAACCGGCATGTACACGTGCACGCCCACACGTAATGAACATGTGCACAGACCACACCCATGGAATGCAAGTAATCACAATAGACACAAATGTTATATACAAAAAATAAACATGTAATCACTCTGCATCCACATCTCCATACCCACCCCGTAGTAACCCAAACATGTGAATAAGCCCAACATGGACATACAATAAACTGTGTAGATTTAAGTAAGGCCAATTTGCAGATACATAGCATAAACTAGAGATATGAGTTATGACAACAAAAACATACAATACAAATGGAATTGAAGTGAATATCGACAGAACACTCAAAATGTGAATAAACCCAACACAGACATGCAATACACTGTGTATACTTAAGTATGGACGATATGCACATATGTATAATACGCTTGGACTGTGAGTAAGCACAATAAACAGATGCAATACCCATGGAATGTAAGTAGCACAATACGCAGATACCCTACGCACAAATAATACATGAGTTCAGTGTGTACATACATGCAATATGTTTGGAACATGAGTAAGTAACATATGCACATACAAAATGGATGGGATATAACTAAACAAGGACCCAATGCTCAGTATATGCAAGCTGAAAGGCAAGACTCAGTGCTCAGGTACACTTGCAATATAAGTAAGCATTTTGCAGAATAGAAGTCAGCATGGCTGTGAATACACACCTGAACTTCATCTGCAAACAGAAGTACACACTACCCATGAGCACACACACACACCCATACACACATGCATACTCCACAGACACATGAAATAATAATACTAATAATATTGGAATACACAAACACACATACTCCCCCTTTCTTTCTCTGTCTCTCTATCCTCTCTTTCAGGAAACACATGCAGACACAGTACCCACACATACACACACATGCACACCCACACACATACACACATCCAAACCTACAAAATGTATATGCTAAATATAAGGTCTCTCATATCCGTTCCGGTAGTGTGCTAGAGGTTGTTTTAGGGTACTGCTTTATTCTGGCTGAGCGTTGTACCTTAATATTGGTAGCTTCAACATTTGTAGGTTTTACATTTTTTCAAGATAGTAACAGTACCGCTTTTAACAATGTTTTTCCAGTCACTGGATTATTTACGGATGGATGAATGGGTATATAGAATTTTGAAACGCTAATGATTCTTGAACTGTAGTTAGTCAAATCTCAGACATACAATATGAAATAGTTTCATGCTATGTGTCTGAGAACAAATTCTACAGTGTTTACTGCAATGGTGGCAAATTTACACACAAGCCCACTGAAATGCTAAATTTTCATCATTGTTTCTTCTTCTGGAAAGAAGACACATTAATAAGATTGTCGGAATTTGGTGAACATAGTTGCTCTTCTTTTATTTCACTATATCAGTAATACTTGCTATGACTCCCCAACCTCCTTTAAATAAGAAAAATGAAAACACCTGTTAAGAATGCCACCTCAGACATGTGTTTTTGCACTCACAGCCTCAGGAGTCAGTGAACTGTCTCACATAGACACGCAGAAGTCATAGCATGTGCTGTTCTCCCATTAAGGGTATTCAGACCTTAGTCTGCTCGTGGAAATATGATGACTAAGGGGAAGGTTAGAGGAGGAGAAAGTGGGAAACAGATTTGACAAAAGCGGAGAGGGAGGGAGAAGGGGATGAAGCAGGAATAATGCTTTGTGATAGCATGGTTGATATGTCCTACAGTGTTGTGACCATTTGATAGTGCCTGAGAGATGCTATAAGATGTAAAATGTGATCCACTGAACATTTTCGCTTCCTTCATTTAAAAGAAAATGCATGTGTGGGAGTCCCTCTAGTCATCCTTCTTACTTTTGAAAGAAATTGCCTTTAAGATAGCTACATATCTTTATTTGTAAAGTCTCTGTGGGTATAGGCTCTCAATTTAAAATAATTTAAAAAATGTACTCTACTTTTTCAAATACATTCTTTAAATGAAAATGTAACAGATTGCATTTAACCTTCATGCTATACCAGTTTATTGCAAACTAGTGGAACAGCCCGTGTACACGGGTGAAAGTGTGTGAACAAAAATATTTTAAGAGTGTTAATAGAGACATTGTGAAGGTGTGATGTGATGAAAATATTTGTATTTACAGAAAGCCCTCTTTATGGGAAAAAAGCAATAATGCTTTATCAAATTAATTTCTGGTTATATCTTTTAAAATATATATATATATTTTGTTAGTATAGGGATTTTGAAGTACGCTGTTAAAGTGGTATCCCTGTCATGGGACTTTTCTGCAGCTAATTGTATGTTATCATTGTTGTAATGCGCATTTTGTTCGCCTGGAAGATGAACTTGAGGTCTTATTATTGTATGTGTAAGGCAAAGGCTCCCTCTATTGGTGATAACATGTGAAGCTGGCAGCCTCTACGCTGCAACTTAAAGTCTTATTGTTGTACACGTAAGGCAATAGCTCCCTCTAGCAATGGTAACAGGGAAAGCTGGTGCATGGCAGTTTCAGCCAAACGTATAACTGACCTTTTATTATAAAGTATAATTATATTTTGGCATCCCAACTTCCACCACATCATGTGCAATGAAAACATTTGTGCATGTTGGGAGCCTTTTTTACTGGGACATCATCTTTGTCTATTTCACTCTGCACCATCTAATGTAGAAGTGCATGGGACTTCGAAATCTAATGCTTTCAAATGTGGACTCCCTCATGGGCCATATGACCATGGACCACAAGTGCAGTTCATATTTCTAATATTTGACACCCCGGCTGTTTTCTGTCTCTCATTGGTATATTCCTAGTGTCATTCAATGTGCACATTAAAAAAAAGATGTCCCTGGCAAATAATTTTGCAAAGTAAACAGCATGCTGAAGAGATGGGTATTAAAGACTTACACAATAAAATATCCCACAAAGGTACAGTTTGCTGGAAACTAATAATGAAAGTTATAATTTAATTTAAACTCAAAAACAGACGCTTACACACATACACATAAATCTCAGAATCTAGAAAAAAGGTAATGAAATGATTTTGCAATGATAAACTCAAAAGGAATCTTGAAACAGCTCAAGGAGTTGAGAATCATTCCAATGGAAGGTGCAAGTTTAGATTCTGATGATGTGCACATGGCTAAATCTACATTGTGCCATAAAAGCTTTTTTACACATACTTGCACCAGCAACTGACAGGTATCTAGTGATTTTACCGCTGACAATTCACTGCTCATATTTTTCATTGCAGAATAGTCAGTGATAATAAGTCACTGTGTATTACAACCAAACCAAACATGGTTGGTTTGGCAAAAGGGCTTTAGGTTTAACAAACATTATGGGGTGGCGTTGGTGGGTAGCCATTGTGCCGGTGGGATGGGGAGTGGGTAAAATGTGGTAATAAAATATGCAGCAAAACAATCTTCTGCAAAAGAAAGTCTGAGTGGAACCAGTGGAGTAACTTTCCTCAAAATGTTGAGGGGTAAAGGGGGACATGACATCTAAAGTAAGGGGGTCCCTGCCAAATGATGGGGACAAAATGGTGTGCTACGAAAGTTGGGGTGGACAAACTAATATTACACCCATGAGTGGAACCTTACCAAAGTAGACATTCAAGGGGTACAGCAAATTATTGTTCATAAGTAAGACATTTTAGGTGAGAGCCTGTCTTTGGCCAGATGTTAGGCAGTGTTTGGTCTCCTTTTGTTGACTTGTCTTTAGTCTACTAATGTATTTTCGGCCTGGTTGCAAACATATAAATAAATGAATGCAGGTCAAATCCATTTTCTGTTGAAATGGGAAATGCATTTATGAGGTAAGGAAGCAGTGGTAAAAGTGTTGTCTTTGCTAAACCGAACTCTGTCTGCCACTTAGGCCTCCTCCCAGTTCCCAGGCAGAGATGCCAAGGAGGAGGAGAACATCTCAGAAGGAGCTCCAGCACAGGAGAGGAGTGCAGCACCGCTCCTCTTGTCCAGTTCCCGCCGCCTCCCTGTTGCCTTTCAGCAGCACTGTCTGTTGCTTGGCATGACCATCATTATTCATGCGTATTCAAGTAATAAGATAATCAATTGAACAAACTGTAGTAAAACACTTACATAGTTCTTCCATAGTGAGATAATATAAAACATCGAATCATCACATTTCTTCTCATAAGATATTTTCTTGCAATATCCTTAAAATATAAATTCATGTATTACATTTGCTCACAGCTGTCTTTAAATCCTAAAAAAGCCGTCCTGCAATTCCAAGTGAATTCAAACAAAACCTACACAATATAATAAAACTAAAGCATCCTTGTCGTCAAAAACGTTTGCTTTATCCTCGAACCCGAGTCCAGGAATTTAGCTACACAAAGGATTGCATACAATTCAAATGTCGATATGCACAATAGCATTGCTTCCTTGAGTTTATGGAGCACTGAGTTCTCAGCAAATATGTCCTCGGTTGACTATAAAGCATAGGCTAGTGTTCACAGAAGATAATGACTGCGTGGTGGATGCGCGTGCATGACCTTTATGCAGGTTGTGTGGGCCCCGTGCAATGCAGTTATTGACTATCCTCCTCACTGACTGTGCCACATTATGCCACTGCTGGCAGTGCGGCGGCGTAATGTGAAAAGGTTGGATAGCCTGAAGGGGTCAGTCAGTGTAACCTTGCAACTTGAGCCCATTGTTCAACAATTACAATGATGAAAGGAGGAATCACCAATATAGTGGGTGACAGCAGGTTCACAGCAAGGCAATTCCTGCACGCTGCATCCCAGGCCAGGCACGACACAAGTAAAGCCAAAGTTACATTCACACAATAACCTCTGGCTTAGGAAAAGGGCTCTCCCTCACTGCAGCATGGCATAGCATCGACAGTCCACCAAGCTCCCTCCCTTCAAACCCAACACAGACCAATATTGATCCCACCCATTGCAATTTTTACCCCCAACCTGAACCTCCACAATTACCAAAAACATCCTTTGAAATGAGGAGACAGACAATTCTTTACTGGGTAGTAAAAATTGCCTCAGCTTTCTTTATTTAGCAAGAGTAAACTTACATTGCTCCATAAACGACACAGCCTCAGGATTCTGACGTCCTAACTCCCCCGACCGCCTCTCGACGCACTTGTTCATGCAGTGGTACGACCACTAATCTCCTAAATATTGAAACATGTCTGTCGCCATTTAGCAGGTGGATTGCCTATGTGGCACACTCTTGATCCCACCTTCCTGGGCTCTGATTCCCACACCACCATTGCTTTTAAGCAATAGATGGGAGCCGGCAAGTGAAGGAGCCGGCCCCTCCAAGGCCTACGCTAAGGCCCCTGTCTGGCCCTGTCCAGAGCTGGAGGGAGCCCCTCTCTATGCCGCAGCACCATCGACTTGACCTCAGGCCATGCACCCTATGAACAAACTGGCAGTGACCCCTTCATGCAATGACCATGAAAAAAATGTTTTTCATTGCATCTGTAAGCACCTCAGATCACCCTGTTTTCCTTGGAACGTGGCTTAGCGGTCTATGCATTCCCAAGATGGCCACCCCACCGGGTTCTTATCCACTTTGGCTCCGGCACTTGCTGCGTTGCAGCCCTTCTCCTTTGGGCCATACGCTATACGTTTTCCTTCTTTGAGCTAGAGCTCTGCCTTCTCTCCCTTTCCTATCTTCTTGCTTTCGCCTGAATCCTTGCCTGCTCGCTGCTTCCCGCTGACTCTGCTTAGCGCTTCACGTTTCCTTGCCTTTTGCTCATCTGTGATTCTCTCTTCTGCCTTGTTGCTTCTGCTCTTTCATTGTTGCTCGCAGGATTCCCTACTGTTGAAAACTGGACATTGTTTGTTACTGTCCTGTTGGGCATTGGACTTGGACATCTAATTTGCATCTGTTGGGCAATCTCCAACTACTAGTTTTTTTTATAGCCTTGAGGCTTTTTCCCCTTACTGGCTGCTCCTGAAAGGGGTCCTGTGTTCAGACACTTGCTCTGTGATCAATCCCTTGCTGATATGGCATAGTGGCTTCCTTCCGTGCAGACCCTATCTCAACAAGGAGAGAAGAACCATCAGGAAGAAGAAGAACATAAGGATATTCCAGCAAAACCCTTCATCTTCTTCATCATTTGATGACTCAGGTGAGGAGGAGGAAGGGGGTTTTGACAGTTTGCAACAACTGAAGATAAGCATGGCCACAGCCAGACAGGTTCAAGAACTGCTGGCGGCTGTACAAGGGCTTTCTCTGCAGATACAGTCCATAAAGACGGAAAATATCATGCTTAAACAACTAGTCGACGCCAAGGAAGTGCATGCCCAGGATCTACCCTCCATGGTATTAGCTCCCAGCAAATACGATGGTTCCCCTAAAAAACATAAGCAGTTCGTAGACACCTGTGTGGTCTACTTCAATATTAGGTCTTCAACGTATGCATCCGACCACTCCCGTGTGGGTGTCATGATTTCTAACATGACAGGAAATGAACTTGCCTGGGCCACGCCGCTAGTCACAGTGGCTAACCCTCTACTAAAAGATTATGGGGCCTTCCTTGCCTTATTACGGCAGACATTCGAGAGACCAGAGGTTACTTATACTGCTTGTGAAACCTTATTGGACATTAGACAAGGATCTATCGACTTGCAGACTCATATCTCTTCTTTCAAGTGCACTGCTGCCAAAGCTGGATGGCCAGAAACAGTGCAATATACCATCTCTCAGAAAGGGTTACAAGAGGACATCAAGGATGAACTGGCTCGAATCAGCAGACATACTACTTTTTGTGATCTAATTTCTCTAACCCGCAGATCGAATATTGCCATACGGAGCGAAGGTCAGAGAGAAGAAGGTTCTGGAATTTTTCAAACACCAATCCTGGTCTCACGCTTCCTTCCTCCTCACCTGAAGCTTCATTCTCCAGGGATGAACCTATGCAGATAGAAGCAGCCAGGGCCCTCTTACCTCAGCGGAAAGACAACAGAGACGAGAAAAAGGGCTATGTATGTACTGTGGATCACACAACCATCTATTGTGATACTGTCCAGAAATCCCCCCATGCGCTCTGAAAAAGATAAACCCTGGATCTAGAAGGGATCAGGGCCTGGGGTCTGAATCTGACTCCCTCTCTTTTCGCCTCTACCTTCACAGGGCAAACTGACAACCAGCTGATGGTGGCCAAGGTCCATTTACAAATAGGAAGAAGAAACATTGAGACCTGGACCTTGCTAGATAGCTGAGACTCAGGAAACTTCATGGATGTACTATGGGCCAAGAAAGAGGAAATTCCCATGCAGCAGTGACAGGAAGACCAGGCTGTTGAAGGAGTCGATGGACAGCCCTTATGCTCCGGTTTAATAACCCACACTTCTCCTTCGCTCAGCATGACCATTGGCAACCATAAGAAAACTTTATGTTTTGGCATGATCAGAGCAGCCCATTTCCCTATCATACTAGGGATCCCATGGTTGAGACTACACAACCCTACCATCAATTGGATCAGGACTATTCCACAGTTGCATTCAGAATATTGTCTCAAGGGCTGTCTTCAAGACATTCTGGAAGTTTCTGTTCTAGCAAATCCAAACTAACAACCTTCCACTCTGTTAGTAAATTGTAATCCACCCAAATATCAGGAATTCACCAATGTCTTTCAGGATAAGATTCCCAGAGATGAACCCCCTCACAGACCTGAAGATTGCACAATAGACCTGTTGCCAGATTCTTTTGTTCCCGTTGGACGCATGTACACTCTTTCTATTCCAGAAAAGAAGGCCCTTAGGGAATACCTTGATTCCAATTTGCTCAATGGATTGATATGACCTACCAAGTCTCCGGCAGGAGTCTCTTTATTTTGTATTCCCAAGAAAGAATCAACCAAACTTGGGCCATGTATAGACTACAGGGGCCTCAACAAAGTCACCATCCCGCACAGGTATCCCATGCCTTTGATAACTAATATCATGGAAGCCGTGCAAGGAGCAGAGGTCTTCTCAAAATTAGACCTCCGAGGAGCATATCACCTTCTTCGAATTAAGGCCAGTGACGAGTGGAAGACTGCCTTTCAGACACCTTACAAGCACTTCGAATATAGGGTCATTTCTTTTTGGACTGGTCAGTGCTCCAGTAGTCTTCCAGAGATTCCGGGATCGGTTGTTCTCTAATCTGTTCTGTTCTGTGACAGGGATCCTGGAAGGAAGGTACAGGTCATGATCCTCCAGACATCCACAATTGGTGGATACAAAAAATCAAACAGTTCTGGGGCTTCTGCAGATGGGAAATGGAGAATTGCTCATGCCAGAGTTGCCCACTGATCATACGCTTAGATTTGACAGAGTAGGTTCCAATTGTAGGGTGCACCATATTCATATTTTTCTGGAATTAAACGCTCAGATCCTAGATGAAATTTGTCTTAGACTTTTTGCTTGGAACAAGAGGAATTCTTTCCAGTGGGAAAATTAGACATTCTCTTAGAATTAAAAAATACTCTGCACTTGGGACACACACACGCACGCATGCACACACGCGCACACACGCGCACACACCAACGCACCCACACAGACAGACACATTGACACTCGCACACATTCACAATGGGATGCTCCTCCTCAGGGGTGCTTTGGCCTACATGAAAGTAGGAAATAGGTTTTCTTTCTTTTTTACAGGTGGACATAGTTTTTCATTTTTGTAAATCTCTTTGCAAGCTGCGTAGGTTTTAAATGGAATGGAAAAGTGCCTTCCATTCGCAAAAAGCACCCCAGATGTTGGCGCAGAGGAAATAATAGTGAGCAAAACCAGTCACTGAGCCATACAAGATGAGAATAGTGATGCAGTCCTTGGTAAAGTCCTATTTGCCCTGCATGGTGGGCAATTACCAGCTAGTATGGCCCACATACGCAGAGCATATCACCATAGTGACACTAACAATTTCACCCCTCTGCATACACCTCTCAAACTCTAACCAAACACAACCACAAACTTACAACACAACAATCCGTACAAACTTCACTACACTGCAACAACAAAACAAACCATAGACTCGCACAACGACTACCAACTGAAAAAAAACAAGCCCAACCAACGGACCCACCGGGCTGAGGCCGCCAACAGCACATCACTGCTCGCTTGCACTTTTCCAGCTTATTTCCTCTAACTCACCCCCGCCTTTCCCTTTTTTCAGAGCTGCAAGAGCCCAGTGGACCACTCCAGTGGTGATATTGCGTGGTACAAATATCCTTTAACATTAACATAGTAAACAATGTGTTAATACTCAGTGTAAGACTGGACAAAAACTGTGCAAACACTTCAATCACTCCTCAAACATAGCCGCTGTACTAGTATTGAATTTATCTAGATGCCTGCACCCCAAACTTACTGCTACTGACGCATGGTCATTTTTAGTACTAGGCTTGCAAAATGTGATGCACTAATGCACTTGTGAGATAACGAGGATTCCTAATTGGTTTAGACATATATTTCAGTATTCACGTAGGTCTTTCCTGTTTGAATCCAAGAAGTATACCTTGCTCACTACCAGGGGGAAGAGAAATGATGGACAGATTAAGATTTAGGGCCTAATACCATTTGGGCCGATTTTTATGCCACAATAATTACCACTACCATCGGCGATATTCCTGAAAATCACTACAATTACGGTTTTACCATTGCCTCAGTGTTAAATGTGGTACTGCAAGAATACCTCTTGCTGTATTTTTCTATATTTTGTCTACCCATTTTCACGCTGAGTATGAGGGTGGAAATCGGCAGTGTACAGTAGTGTTTCATTTCTCTGGCAAGGACAGGCACCACAAGAGCGCTATGCTGGTGAAGGGTGCAGTACAAATATCAAATAACATACCATATTGCTAATGTACATTTATTTTGTTTTAAGGCACATAAATGCCAATTCTGGCCCTTGTATGCATGGTTTTGTACAAAAAGACTGTATCTAAACGGTCGCATGTACAAAAGGTTCTACAAATGCTAGCACCAAAAGTTTGAACACCAAAAGTTCGAACGGGTGCTAGCATTGCAGGTAAGTAAAAAAAAAAACGCGGGGGCTGCAGGGGTGTCCCGCGCAACACCTCGCTCACTATACTGTGTGGTATAGTGAGCGGGTGTTGCGGGGGACCCCCTCGCAGCACACCCACAGAAAAAAACAAAAAAAACAAAAACAAACAAAAAAAAGGGTGCTGCGGGGGTGTCCCCCGCAACACCCAGCTCACTATACTTAACACTATAGTTAGCAGGGTTTGTAGGGGAAACCCCTGCAGCCCCATGTAAAAGAAAAAAAAACGAAAAGGACCCTGCAGCGCCAGTTCCCGATCACGAAAGTGAAAGGGAACTGGCGGCGTAGGGACCCAGCGTGAAGAGAAGGTAAATGGGGTTTGTTTATGTTGGGGGTGTGGGTGGGGGTGAGTGGAGGGTGTTGGTGGGGGGTGTGTCATGGGTGTGTTGTGGGTGTGGGTGGGGGGGTGTGTATGTACGTATGTTCACATGAGAAAGATGCAAACTTTTGGTAGTTCGCACCTTTCTCGTGCGAACATTCCGGCCGCAGTAAATCCATCCGCGGTCAGATCACTTGGATTTTTATGCATCACATGGGAAAGTTGGTTCGAGGGCGTGAATCAGAGAGGCCAACTTTTTCACCCTCTTTAAATGTTCCCATGACAACAGCTTTTGCCCATCTATTTAGCTACACTTCTGCAAAGGAAAATAACGTACTGGGACTTTTTTTTTTTATGTGTTACCTCTACTTTGGACGAGGCCACCAAAACCATCCTATAATTCGGAGGTATTTACTGCCCGCGGTATTCCATCAGAATACCACCAGCTTGACGTTAATGCAATGAGTGCTAAAAGAGGCGAGCTGTTGGAAATACTGCTGTGGTTAAATGAGCTGCCTCCTGAGTCTCACTCTTCTAATGTTCTGCACTTGTCACTGCACTGTTTGGTGTTTATTATTTTCATGGCTCCCACAAACCATCCACATCTTCTTAAGCGCTGAGGAATGAAACAAGAGTCGGGATTGTTTTTCCTTTGCATCCTTTCCGTTTTGGTTGCTTCCTGAGCGCCTCGGTTTGGCTTTCCCGCTCCTGCCTCTGCCTGAGAGACGTTTACCTCCCAGGGACAGCGGCTTTGATGACTCACACGTTCGCATCCCAGTCTCAGCCGCCCGCCTGACAGTCCGCCTCTTCGCCTTTACCCATACTGTCAGTTCTTCTGTTCCCCTACAAAGATGCGATTTAGTTTCCACAAAATATTTAGAAGCGGCCCGCCTCTGCCATCTGCTCAGCTCCTTGTGACTCAGAGCCCTGAAGCAGCGGTGGTCGCGTGCTTGTCAACGTCTGCACGTCGTTGACGTTCAGTGTCTGGTACTTCACAGGGGCTCCCCTTGGACTTCTCAGTTGGTAAACATTGTCCTCGGCTGTTGATACAGGCTCATGACGCAGTGTGATTCCGTTATACTTCCAGGTGGCACCATGTGATGGAGTTCTGCTGCGACTGTGGCCGTCTTGAGGGAGTGCCCACACCAGAGGATGACTGGAGGGCCCTGCAGTCTGCGGCTTCACCCAGAGCAATGCCTGAAAGCAGAACCCTTTCAGGTCCTCATGTGACTTTCTCAGGGTAACCTCTTTTCGTCTCAATTAATGTGTGGATTTCAGTTGAAGTTATTCATTGTCGAGGTTGGTTTGCATCCATTGTGTGTCTTCTTTGTGACTTGCAGGTTACCGTTGTACTCTGTCGAGTAGGAATTGCTTATTCATTTCTGCTGTACAGAATCCCTGTAACCCTCTCTTCTTATTGGTTCTGAACAGCTCTTTCCCTTCTCCCTTGTCACCTTCCTTTGGCCAGTTTCCAAATCTCTGCGGCTCCAAATCATCCCTCCTTATTTTTTCCTTCCGAATAGAACTTTATCACGTTTTGTAACACATTTCACATAACCACAACAAAGTCAGAAATTAGATGCAAAATAGGAGGTAAAAGGAACTAAAAGAGAAAAGAGGCTGGTTTACAACTTGTCTAAAATCTTCAAACTCCATCTATAAGACACAAGTCACATACATAGTCTTGCAGCCATTTAATGATATATGGGTTTTCTTTTATAACTTCCCTCCCCCAACACCGACAAAGAAGTTCCTCATACCAGTAAATGCTCTGCCCAAGTTTTCTTCCTTTCCCTCAGATGTCTCATTGAGCCATTCCTAGTGTATCTCCTACTTTTTACACCTCCCTGACAAATCTGATATAAAGGTTAACCATTCCATGTGTATTGTGTAGCCTGTTTCGTTAATAATAATGTGTTAAGGACTCCATCTGGAAAATGTCTCGTGCAGTGAGAATCCATTCCAGCTTAGACTGAACCGTCTCCCTTAACCGTGCCCTTACTATGTCCTGGCTGCTAAGAGTATATTACGTGTCATGTGGCTTAAGGAAGTGTAGTGGCCCTCTTCCTCCTCCAATCCAAAAAGAACCAGGAGGGGTGGTAGGTCCCCTTTATACCATCTAAGTCGCATATCCAATATAGAACTTCTCTCAAATAGGACTGGGTTTGGGAACAAGACCACCACCAAATGTGCCAGTGGGTACCAGAAGAGCCACATACCCTCCAACGTTATGTTGCTGCTTCATCGCCAGTTTTTTTCCAGGAGGTTTTTGGCGAACTTCTCTTTGCAAAAAATGGATTCTAAAAATGTATGGGGAGGGGGTGGGTAAAGGGATGTAAGGAGTAGGCGGGTTGTGTATATGGATTACATAATACGGGGGACAGTGTATTGGGGGAACCCGCCCAAATATTTTTAAATGAATGTCTGAGTTTTTTCATTAAAACATTTTCTGCAAAGAAATCATCAAAAAAGCCTGGCGATGAAAGAACATAGAACTCCCTCCAACAGTGTAGCTTGACATTAGGGTACATCATTGCCAATCTTACCAGTGGGAGTTGCCATCTATGTAATAATGAAAACATCTTAGTTGACCTGCATATCTTAAGCCAGATCCCTTCATCCAGTTGCCTCCCTAAATCTCTTTCCCATTGTGCTCTAACTTTGAGGTCTTCTGGGTCTTCGGCCTTCAATATTGCCTAGTATAATCTTGAAATCAGGCCCTTCTCCACCCCACCATTTATAAGTATAGGTTCAAAGAGGGTAAGATTTCTGGCCAAATTACATCCACATCTCTTATTAGTGAGTGCTCTTTTTAACTGAAGATACAGGAACACTGAAAGGTGCCATACATTCAATAATCCAACTATTGAATTGTTCTAAAACTCCCATGTTCCCAGAACTGTCCTGTTTTCCCCAGCTGAATCTCATACCACTTGTCTGGGATAAAATGTCTAAAAGGGGGCCCAAATGGCACTTAACAGGGACGGCCATGTGGAAAGCCATCTTGTGTCTGCCTTTTCCTACAAAAAGACCTTCATGATTGGGTGTGTTAAGATTCAATTGGAGATCTTCGCTTCGGGGAGCCAGAGCCACTCGCACACTGGCACCAGAACCAACACTTCATTTTCTAGGGCTACCCATTGTTTGGTGGCACTTGAGTTTAGATGGTCAAATAATACCCTAAATTGTGAGGCGCTAACATATATATGAAAGTCTGGGTAATTTATTCCTCCCTTATCACAAGGCTGTACCAGTGTTTTGTATGCAATTCTGGGCTTGGTCCATGCCCATCGAAAATTCATAAGCAATCTATTTAGGGAAGTAAAGGTGACCTTAGGAACTTGGACAGGAAGCATCTCTTTTATTTATTTATTTAAATTATTTGTAGAGCTCTGGGACAGAGCCCGTAGGCATAGAGGCGGTGAGACAGAGACAAACAATACAAAACATTCAGGTTAGGCCGCTGGGACTGCAATCGACATGGTCCAAATAGAAGTTCATTCCAGAAAAACTCTTAATTTGGTGAAAGATGACATAGTTCTCAAACGTTGGAATTTACTCAAATACAGAGCTAAATTACTGTGACCACAACCAATAACAATGCAATCCGTATTATTCATGGAGCACCAGTTATCAATATGCACCCTATGAAGGACTCTCAGGTCCTGATTTCTAATGCAACTTTGGCCAACTCGTTGATGTAACCAGGCCAAAACTTTGTTTTTAAGAGATTCCCTTGATTCCGGCTCCTTGGACTTCTCAATGTTGGTAAGAATAATATTCTGCAGAGTCCAAAATGAAATTCATCAGAGTCGGATCGTCAATCATTGGTATATCTTCTGTGGACAGGCATATTTTAAGTATTACAATAACTCACAATCTAGAGCCTGTAAGTCTAGTAGTATACCTCACACTCAGTTTGGTATGAACATGAGCTAAAACGCTAAAAGGGAGACAAGAGAAGGGGTTTATGGCAGGCAACCCACTACAACTCATCACTGCCAAGTATAGTTGCAGCCCCCCACTTTCCTTACCCCTTCCAGGTGTATCCATATTTTGCTTCCCTACACCGTGTTACCTCAATTTCAGAGGTTCTCCTCTTCTAAATACAAAGCTCTGAACAGGAGACCTTATCCACCACAATGGCAGTTCAGAAACAACCGGCGGCAGGAGGCAAGGTGGAGCAAAGATGAGTGGGGCAGAGACGAGGTCAACGCCAGGCGAATAAACACACCCAGACTAAACAGTCATCCACTGTACTCCGCAGCAGAATTCAGTAGATTTATATCAAACCAGAGATACCATCAAAATTACTCCCTGCATCCATCAATCAAGGACAGCCCAGGGAACCAAAGGAAAGAACGCACGGATAGATCTGCAGCTTCAATGGATGTGCTGGAAACAAGCTAGAGGGAAGCTAGAGGAAAGAACCTAGTAGGGTCAAACACCCACGTCAAGCTGCACCGCCACTAGAACGGCCGCTTCCGACATGAAAGAGATAAAGGTACTGCACCAATATGTTCATCTTGACAATGTTGAGTCTCACTATCCACAATGAGAACAATTTATTCCACCTCTCAATATCTTTTTTCACTGTCTCCCATCGCAGTAGTTGATAATAGGATTAATTATATTTTTCCCCAGTTACTTAATCCCATCACTTGCATAGCTAAGCCCACCATATTCTCTCAATTATAAGGGGTACAAATATGGTGGGATCCTGATATATGGCAAGAGTTCATCTGCAAACAGTGCTAATTTGTATTGTACGTTCCTAACCTTGATGCCCCTTATCCTTGTTTTATCTCTTATTCGCATTGTGAGGGGTTCCATTACTAAGGCATACAGGATAGGGGAGAGGGGGCAGCACTGATGGGCTCCCCTTCCCAAGGAGATAGGCTTTCCAAATGGAACTCCATTCACTAGATATTTGGCAGATGGGATGGAGTAGAGTAAATTCAGTAAAATAAGAAAGGTTATACCAAAGCCGAATTTAACTAAGACCCTTTGTGGCAAGACCGAGTCGACCTTGTCAAAGACCCTCTCGGCATCTATTGCTAATATGCGCTAATTCATTATTTTCTCTCGGTAGAGCCATTATGTTGAGGGCCTTGCACAGATTTTCTGCCCCATGTCTGTGACTTGCAGAGTCTGCTTGATATTGGTGAACACGTTTTTGAAGGCATGTAGGAATAGATGGTGGGAGCTTTAAGGAAAAACGGATCCCTGCTCTGATCTGGTTCTGAATTCTATAGTACCTCCTGCTGCCAGGTCCAGGGTTCCTGCAGGACAATGCTCCCAAAGTCCTGTATGTTGAGATATGAGGAAGGATGGAAACACTGTTATTGCTGGCGCTGGATTTCTAAGGTTTTCACTAATTGCGGTAGTCTGCCCATCGCAGGCAAATGATGAGTCCGGAAACTAGGTTGTATGTGTAGTTTTGATTTGAATGGGCAAGGGATTGCCACAGTCTTCAGAGCACTGGGGGTGCCATTCCAATGGGGAGAAGCCAACACGTGTTTCGCCCAATAGATCTTTATTAAGAAGGTGAGGTGTTTGGAGAATATGGTCCTTGGATAAGGAGATGTATAGCATCTGCGTGGCCATGGAGGTCTCTGGATATAAGATGAGTGGTCACAACGATCTTTGGAAAGATCGCAGTGACCGCTCATCTTATATTTACACGTACAACCTAGTTACCGGACTCATCATTTGCCTACAATGGACGGACTACCACAATTAGTAAAAACCTTAGAAATCCAGCGACAACACTAGCAGGGTTTCCATCCTTCCTCATGCATTTTAGAAGGAAGCACTTCAATCGAGAGGGCAGAATTTTAGTGAAGATGTTGGCGTCTATATTCTAGAGGGAAATTGGGCTATACATGCAGCAGTGAGCTGGATCCTTGCCTTCCTTTGGTAGGTGGGAGTGCAAGGGTTGATGTGAAGCTGTGAAGCTATTACAGAGTTGTGTGAGAAAGGGGGACAGGGACGCTGAGTATGTCTTGTAGAAGGCGGTTGAAAACCCATCTTCAACTGGGGCCTTCTCTGGCCTCAGAATTTGTATGGCATTGGTGACCTCTTGCTGTATTGTTGGTTTGTCCAGTTCTGTTGCTTCTTCCTCAGCCTATGTCGGGAGATGTATAGTCTGCAAGTAGCCGCTGGGGGATTTCTCCTCGTAGTACACTTCCTGATAATATTTGCAAAGAGGTAAGCTATCTCCTCTGGGTGATCGTGCATATGGTCTGTCGGATCCATATTCATTCTCACTCTCCCGTCGAGTGCCTGCTTTCTTATCCTGTTAGTTACTAGAACACCTGCCCTGTCAACCCTTTGTCTGTTTCACTCTGCTTAGTGCTTTTGAAACTTTATTCCCACCTCCCACAACTCTTGCTTCTTGGCCTGAATCTCTGCAATCACCTTTTCTTGCCCACTGTCCCCGAGCCTGTATTTTCCCCTCAATTATGCTATTTCCTCTGTTAATTTTGCCTCTACAAAACTGCTCATCCTTTTTTATTGTTGCCCCTTCAGACATAATACACCCCCTCATAGTGTCCTTGGTCACCTCCTAGACAGTGCTTAATTCCATTTCCCAGTCATTATTTGAGATAGGAAATTGTCCTATCTCATTCCCAAGCAAGTACCTGAAGACTCAATCCCTTAATAGACATTACATTGCCACCTCACACCCCCTATAGATCTCTTCAGGTCTCTTCAGGTCCTGTAGTAATTATATCTGCACTGCATCATGGTCTGACCAGCCTATTATCTGCAGCTCTACCTTTCTTTAAAAGAATTCTCTATGTTCAATTCTCGTAAAGGATTTGTGGGGACTAGAGAAGAAGGTGTAATGCCCCAGTTCAGGTTGTTGTTCCCTCCAAGCGTTGCACCAGGAGTACAATTCCAGGCCCTTGTCAAGGAAATGTTCATCTGCTCCCCTAATCCTCTGCAATCCCCCATACATGGACATCCAATCTAGTTGGGAGGTTCTCGTGGTGTTGATGTCTGCCCCTAGCACTCTCAGCCCACACACTCTGAACTCAAAAGGCCACCTCTGCAGTTTTCCGGGGTTATGGTATGTTAAAGGTTTTTATACTGCACACTGTTGCCACCTGCGTGGTTTCTTGGTGCTGTGGCAGATCTGTAAGCCAAGGAGGGAGGCGGGTAAGATAGTAGGACTGAGCGGGAAAAAAGAGCAAGAGAGCTGTGATGTGCTCTTGGCAGCTTCCGTTTGATGACACTGTTCACTGAGCGTTTTGTTGTTCTTTAAAGGTACGGTTGCATTTAGTTCAAAGTTTGAAGGGTATATGCAGAAGGGTGAGCATTTAGTAGGGTTAATTAGTTGCAGTACCTTTCTAACCCTCGCTGTTCCAACTAAGTGCCGCCGATATCCCTTCCCCTTTAGTATATTCTGGTGTGAGGCAATTACCACCCCAAGGGTTCCTCCACGGGGGATGTGTTCCCTGTGCCCCGCGCTCCGACCATACGAGAGCAGGACACCTCTCTCATCCCTGTTTCCATCTTAGCCCCTCTATCAGTGGTCCAATTAAGTCAGACCCATCTCCCTCCTCTGTTTCCCCTTTGGCCCACTATCAGGATGATCATATCATAGATCTCAAAATCATCCCTCCTATTCAGACGCCTCTCTTCTCCCCTACCCTCCACTCAGGTTCAGCCTATTCCCCACTCCTTCTCAGTTGTGTGTTCATTTCATAGTGCTTGGGTTTTTTGTTCTATCGTTTACATCCTGTTTGGAGCTGAAGAGCCAGGTATTTAGAGGTTTTATGAATTTTAGATGGTCCTTCATGGTTCGCATTTCTCATGCTGATCCACCAATATTTGTCCCTCGTGTAGGTTCTCAGCAGATGTCATTGCTTGATCTGAATAGATGGTGATTTTCTTTTGTATGAATTATGCTCTTAGGCCATGGATTGCTCTGTGTGTTATGCGCATTGTTTTGAAGGTGATTCGTTTTTCGACTGGGAGCCAATGTAGCATCCCGAGCACTGGTGTGATGAGGTCCCTTCGTGAGAGTTTGAGGAGAAGTCTGGCAGATGAGTTCTGTATTCGTTCCAGTTTCCTCAATAAATAGTACAGCATTCCGAGGTATAAGCTGTTGGCGTAGTCTATCCTGAACATGATGAGGGAGATGATGGCCAGTGTTGTGTGCGGGAAGGTGAGGAATGGTAGAATCTTTTTGATCGTGTGAAGATGGAAGACATTTTTCTTAATTATCGTGTTTACTTGCGGTTGTAGGTTTAACTCCTTGCCCATTAGGGTTCCAAGCTTTTTGATAACTCTGGATGGTGTAGCTGGTATTCCTAGTTCTGTGGGCCATGGGATGTATGGGTTGCTTCCTTGGTTGTTGTGTGTAATCATGATTTCCGTCTTGGCTGGGTTGATTTTGAGGTTGTTAGTGTTCATCCATTTTTTTAAAAATTGTTTTATTGGTTAAACTGCAGCCCATGGTTAACCTTCAACAACTAGTCATATATACTCTCTGTTCATCATGTTAAGTTAGGCTCTCAGTTTGTTTATATCAGTAGAGAAGGCAAGTTCTTAATGTTCATCAGCTGTCTTTATTTCTTTGAAAATCCATTCCACTAATTTCAACACGTCCAATGTCTGACCGATTTTGTGACCGGTCATTAATCGTTCCCACCATTCCTCCTCTACGGTACGGTCAAATTGAGTCAGTGATTTCCTCAGAAACCTCCTTCTTTTTGAAGTTCCGGGCAGGAAAGAGCCAGATGCCTCGTAGACTCTATTATTTCTGGGTTTTTACAGTAGCGGCCTGCTCATTTATCTGCTTTCTCAGGTATTGAGCTTCTCTTGATGGTAATAGGTTGAGTCTACACCGCATCAAAAGATCACGATAGAAGGGTGATGGAAATCTCTTCATATATGCCAGTAAGTGGTTCAGTGCTTTCCTTTCCCAAATGATGTTCAGGCAGTGTCTATTTTCTGCCTTTAGCGTGTCTGTTTTGAGCAAGTCCCTTTCTTTTAGGTGTCTTTTTGCTTTGACGGGATTACTTTTGAGGGTTTCCATTTCGATGTTATTATGAAGTAGTATGTCCATACATTTTTGTTTCCATGCTCTTAAAATTTGATCTCCTTTGACATTCGATGTGGATTCCGAGATTTCAAAAGGAGCTGCCAGTTTCTCGACTATGCATTTACGGTATAGAGAGAGTGATTTCCATAAGACTATTGAGGCCATAGATTGGAGTCTCAGTTCGTGTCTGATTGTAGCTATTTGTAAACAAGTGGGCAGTGTAAGGATCTTCCGCCAAAACGATGCCTCTAGTTTTCCCGAGGCTTTCCATGTTAAATTTAACAGAGTCTCCGCTCCATATATCAATATGGGTGTCACCTTTTGTTTAAAAAAGGTAATAATTGGAGTCATAGAGTATGCTCCAAATCTTCGGTGCAGGGCTTTGCCTTGATTGGTTAGTTTAATAAGTCTTTCCTTTATGAAATCATATTGGGATTGCTCATTGATATTTTTATTTATCATAACACCTAAGTAGATTATGGTGTCCACTACTTTTAAGGCTTGATTTTTGAGTGACCATGGGCCTCATTACACGGATGGCGGAGAACCATGGCGCTATTAGCGCCATGGTTCATGCCGGTAAAATACTGGCACCGCCTTGGCGGAAAGGGGAATTACCGCCCCATTCCAAGGTTGGCGGGGCGGTAATTCCCCCTTCCACCATTGCCCTTCCCCATTCCCATTTTTGCCCCATAGGGCATAATGGGAATGGGGAAGGCGCTAATTACGGTACTGCAAATTGCGGTACCGTAATTAGCTCCCTGGGTCCTTTTGCGGGTTGGTTTTTAACGCCTGCAAAAAGCAGGCATTAAATCCCCCAACCCGCAAAGGGACCTCGTAGTAAGGCGGTAAGGATTTACCGGTACCGGTATTTTATCGGTACCGGTAAATCCTTACCGCCATCCGTGTAATGAGGCCCCATGTGTAGGGAATATTTTTCTTAGCCCCACGTGCCAAGTTCATTATTAGGATTCTTGATTTTTCTATGTTTATTTTCATTTTATTTTTATCCAGGTAGGTCTTGAATTCCACCATTCTTCTTTGTAGTCCTATAGCCGTTTGGTCAATGAAGACGACGTCGCCTGCATATAGGACCCATGCCAGATCTAAATCTTCCAGTTTTGGTGGGAAAGCCCTTACAGTTCCTTGCGATGTGTGCATGGCCGCCATATATAAGATAAACAGGAATGGAGCCAAGGCACATCCTTGCTTAATGCCTTTAGAAGTCCTGATCTTGTCTGTTGTTTCTCCTCCTTTGGACTAGGGCTGTACAGAATAGCATATTTAGAATTCGGCCGAATATCGAATAGTTTGTCAACTATTCGGCTGAAGCCGAATATGAAGCCGAATAGTTGCTTTATTTAATAAATCATGTTCCAAACTTCCAAAAACACACTTATCAGAAAAACAAAGCACCATTTTAAATGCATTCTATACTTTTTATTTCTCTTCTTTGTAATTAATGTAGCATCTTTATTTAAAGTATAAAAACCAGAAATAAAGCAGATTTAACCAAAATGAAGGGATCAAATGTACAGAAGATTGTTGTATATTCAATGCAAGTTATAGTAGGAGGCTTCAGAAATGCAAAAGGACTGCCGCTGTGAATCAGATGCATTGCATTCTCTATCCAGTTGCAAAGTCGATGCGGTCGAGTTTCGAAACTTCTTTGCAGCTCATATAGACATGTATGCTATGGTTCATGTCGGCTCATGCAGGACACAAGTCAAGAGGAAATTTGAAATGTGTGAACTCAATCTCACAACTATTCACCCCACCCAAACAAATGCTGCTCACTTTTCACTTATCCTACCCATTCTTCCTCGCCAATGCACACACATATGCAACTTATCATTCCTGATAAAATATCAGATAATGTTAAACTCAGGATTCAAGTCCTTAAAAAAAGAAAAGGGGGGACTATGACGTACGCAATGGGGAGTCACATGACAGGAACTGAAAGTATCTATGCACATTTCTTTCAGTTTAACTTTTCCAACTGAAAAAAGTGCACATTGCATATAAACATTTGCCAAAAGAAAAGATGTTCCTGTATTGTTGCAGGCTAAGTATATGAGCATCTTTTATGTCTAAGAATCTGTAACAAAACATGCCCTAAAGAGCAGATTACAATATAAGATATTTTTCAGCTATGTGATAGCAATTTGTCTGGGCTAATTCTATTCAGTTTTGTAAACTGAAGTCTATATTTGCCTTTCTGAGTTCATGTTGCATTGTATTCAAATGAGAATGTCAAAGTATTCGGCAAGAGCCGAATAACAGGAAACTATTTGGCCGGAGCCAAATAGGTTTTTTTCAGCCGGAATTTGGCTGAATACTTACTCGAAGCCGAAGTTCGGTACACCCCTACTTTGGACACAATCATTTGGATTATAGTGTCTGTATATAGTTCTTGTATTGCTTCCAGTAGATCCTCAGGACAATTCCAGTTTTTTTTGTTTAATTTTGCCCATAGGAGGTCTCTACAGACAGTATCAAATACCTGTTCCAGGTCTATAAAACCTATGTACAGGGTCCCTGTTGTGTCCATGGCTCTCAATTTTAGTAGATTTAACAAAAATAGGTTGAAGGTTGTTCCTACTCCCTTCATAAAGGCCATTTGGCGGTTATCCAGTATACCAACCTTAATTGCCCACTTTTTTATGTCTCTCAACAAAATTGATGAAAGGATCTTCCCAATTAAGGCCAAAAGGGCTATTGTTCATCCATTGGTATAGTTCTTTGAGACAGTATTAGCGTTGTGTTCTCCTGTTGTTTATCGCCGATTTTGTGGATGATTTGTGTATCATCTTCGTAGTTGTAGCAATTGAAGCTGTGTCTTATGATGAGGTTGATTAGCGGGGTTGAATATTTGGGCATAAAGTATGGGGAGGGAGATAGTCAAGGTTATAGGATCCCAACGCTGTTTCCACTCACTGCCTGTTGCTGCCCTTGTTTACATGTCTCTGTCTATGTTCTGTTGTTGCCCATTGTTCCCTCTGTTACCCCCCCCTTTTTCCCAATCCCCTCCTTGTGCACCCTGTGTGGCCTAGCTCTGTGCAGTGTTTCCTTCTCTTCTCCTCCTCTCACCTGCCCTTTCTTTTTTCTCTATTACACGCACTTTGGTGCTCTCGATTTCCCCCATCATTTCTAACTACTTTTCCATCTCCTATCCTACCCTTCTCACTAAGACTGGAAGGAAGGAGCTCAAGGAGGACACCCTGGTCTCCAATCCAGGCCTTCCCATTGCTGACACCAATGTCAGTGCTTCCTCCAGACAGACTCTCACGACATCCTATTTGCCGTTCCTTCTCCGACCTATGGACCCTTCATATGGTCGCACTTCCCTCTCCTTCCTCCTCTTCTCCCATTAATGGTGGTACCGGGTGGGAGTTTGTCTTGGCCTCCTTCGAGTCCTCCAGAGTCATAATTAATGTCTGTCTAATCAGCACTGTCATGGTCCAGGGCCCTTAGCCCAATCTCCTACTATTTGATAGGCGCCTCCCTTGCCTCATCAACTTCCTTTCTTCTCCTACTATTCCTTCTACCACTTCTCTGGCTACTCTGCCACTTCCTTCTTCTACTGCTTTGGGGCCTATGCCAACTACTACCTCTCTAACCCCTCAGCAACCTCCCGTCCTATACCTCTTTGGCCTCCTTGCCATCTACCTCCCCTCTGGCTCCCTTGCCACCTCCATACTCCATTTCTCAGGCTCCCTTGCCCTCCACTACCTCTCTGGGGCATCTGCCACCTCCTCCTTCCACCTCTCTGGCTCCTCTGCCACTTCCGATGGGTACTTCTCTCCCCTGCACCCCTCCCCAGAAGTCTTTCAAATGTTGCAACCTGCTCCACGTGGATACTCGCATCTCTCGCTCTGCTGTCAAACACTACTCTGACATCTGCCACCCCCTTGAACTCCTGGATCTAGATTTTCTTGCTCTTACCGAGACATAGTTCAAAGCCAGCTCTGTCACGAGTTTTGACACACTCCTCCCTGAGGGCTACAAGATCTCTGAGCCCAGGCCCAATAGGCGCAGAGGCGGAGTGACCCTGATCTTTCCTGAGTGGATCCCTGCTTCCATCCTCCCCACTCAGACCTATTCCTCCTTTGAATGCCTGGTCTGCAGGCTCTTTATCTCTCCTGGCCTCTCTCTGACCTTGGCCACCATCTACAGGCCACCTGGCCAAGTCACCCCCTTCCTCTCTGAAGGGGCTGACCTCACGTTTTCTCTCCTTTCCTCTACCTCCCAAATTCTCTTCCTTGGGGGTCTCAACATCCACCTGGACTGAACCAGACTCCTCTGGGCTTTTCTGGAACCGCTGCTACTCCCTTTCCCTCTCCATTCTATCCTCAGGTCTGACTCACTCTGTCGGTCACACCTTGGATGTTCTCCGCTCTTTTGACACCCCCCTATCTAATCCTCTCACTACTCCTCTCTCCTGGAATGACCACTTTCTTCTTTATTTTCACTTGAAGCTTCCTGTCCTCTTGAGAAAGGCCCACCCAGCACTGTCAACTTCCTCATGGTCATTCAACCTATGAAGCGAGTGTCAGTGGCCATCTTTCCCTCCACTTTCTCTCTTTCTCCTACTCCTGCGGCTGGCTCCCATCCTGACACAGCCCTCTCCAACCTTTACCTTTCCATCTCTACCACTCTGGATATCCTTGCCCCTGTCATGAGGATCTGCCTGAAGCCTGCCACCAGGTGCAACTATTGGCATGACTCTGAATAGCTGAATGAAAGTGGGGAGCTTCGGGTGCCCCCACTGACAAACTGGCCTGCCGCCTGCTCCAAAGGCATTACAGATCTTCACCTTCTCTAAGAAGAGGGCCCATCTTCAAGCCTGCATCTCTGCGGTTTCTAACAAAATGGTCAAACTTTTCAAAATCTGCAAGAAGCTGGCCAATACTACTGCCGTATCCAGTGGTCGAAGTGTACGAAAAGAAGTAGTGGAACTATGTTCCCTGCTGACCTGCACCCACTCCCCAGAAACCCCATCACCACGCCCCCTCTTACACACAATACAAGCCCCAAAACACATGCACCTGCTTTTTAAGGAATTGTTTAGTGCAGTGCACTGAAAGTGCAAGTTTCAACTTCTTCCTACACTTTTATTTTAAAACGAAGCCATTCTGGAACGGTTTATTTTTCAAATAAAAGTATAGGAACAGTTAAACTTAATTTAAAAAGTAGAGGAGCACCGCTCCCAATCGCTCCCGCTCACTTCGAACACTGGCAGTATCTTCTACATGTTCCCAGGCCCTCTGCACGGCTCTGGCTTCTCACTTCACCACTAAAAGCCAGGAAATCCTGTCTGCACTCTCCTCCTCTTCCCTTCTCGCTCCCTCTATCTCTCTCAGGCCCTTCCTGGCTGCCCCACACCTCTCCTTCTCTCCTTCTTCTCTACTGTAATACCTGATGATGCTACTAGACAAGTACGGTCTATGAAAGTCTCATCCAAACAGGTGACCCCCTGCTCCTCAAGAACCATTAAGGACAACATTCATTCTCTAGCTCCACCCGTAGCCGATTTCTGTAATCACTCCTTTGCCACTGGATCTTCCCCCTTTCTTCTCAAACACTCCCTTGGGCACCCCTACTAAAGAAGTCTTCTGCCGACCCCTAATTTCCGGCAAACTTTCACCTGATCTCTATCACTCCTTTCCTGGGCAGACTTCTGGAGAAGTTGGCTATCTCCCAGCTAACTATCCACACTGAGTCTGTTGGTTGTCTCCATGACCATCAGTCGGGCTTCAGAGCAGTCAGAGGCACGGAAACTGCACTCATGAGCGCCCGTGAAGATCTGCCTCTAATCTTGAATCTAGGTCTGCCTCTGTTCTCATTCTCATTCTCCTCGACCTTTCCTCTGCATTTGACACCGTCAACCACAACATACTGATTACTCATCTCTGTGAGACCCTGGGCATCACAGATCAGGCTCTGGCATGGCTGACTTCCTTCCTCCTGGACCGACATTCCCAGGTTCAGCTTGGGTCCTTCCTCTCCACCACCTCTCTCTCCACATGTGGTGTTCCCCAGGGCTCTATCCTCTCCCCCTGGCTCTTCAATGTCTATCTGGCCCCTTTGGCCCTTCTGACATCTACATTTTCCTCTAACTTTCAGTGTTATGCGGATGACACGCAGCTCACTTTCAGGCTACCATCGGCCTACCCCTCCTCCTCGTTCATAACTGACTGTCTATCTGCTATTCAGGCATCGTGCGCTTCTAACGATCACTGCCTAAATGCCAGTAAGACTGGGATTATTCTCATTGGGACCCCTGCTCCTGCTTTTCCTCTCTCACTCTGGCCGCCCTCCTTGGGCCCTCTGCCCTCACCGTCTTGTGAGGCAAAACACCTTGGGGTCATCTTCGACTCCACTCTCTCCTTCTCCCCACACATCACGGACGTTGCCAAGAAAGCCCATTTATAGCTGCACCTCCTCAGAGGTATTCTCCATTTTCTCAGCTTCCCCCAGAAGTTCACTGGCTCCAGGGCCCTGGTTCTCTCTAGTCTGGACTACTGCAACAGCATCTTTCTCAATCTGCCTAACTCTACTCTTCACCCTCTTCACCTTATCCAGAACAGGACCGCAAGACTTATCTTTGCGCTCAATCACAGGGACTGCATCTCTCTGGCCATGAAATCCCTCAACTGGCTCCTGGTGGCTGCAAGGATCAGGTTTAAGACCCTGTGCATCGTCCACAAGGATGTCTGGGGCCGTGGCCCTCACTACTTTCAACTCTCTCTTCCTAAGCACCTTCCTCCTAGAGCCCTACGCTTGTCTACTTCTAATTCTCTGCGGGTGGGTCGCTTCTCCAAGCAGAGAATGGGGGTAGATCTCTCTACTCTGCAGGTGCCTCCCTATGGAATGGCCTCCCTGCCTCCTCAAGACCTTCCCTTTCTCCTCTTCTTTCTCGCTCCCTTTCCCCAGCTAGCATACCCTTGATCCTGCTCTGTCTGCTGACTGGCTGTTCGTGGTCCCCCGAGTCTTACAGGACACCAGGCCTTCCTGACAAGTCCGCCTGAACTTGCCCCCTGGCCCACCCTGCAGTGCCGCCTGGTTTACCTTGCACTACCGGGCTGGGATTGCCCAGTGCAGCCCCAGCCTTCCCTGCACTTAACTCAGGGCCCTGCTGTTCTGGGTGCACTTCTCCCTGTACCGGCTCCCCTGCCCTTCTTGTTACGTACTTGCACGATCTAAATGGCACTAGGACTAGTAAGATTGTTTGTCTTGTCCTCCCTTTGTTCTCCCTCCCTTGCCTTGTTGCAACTTGAAACACTTGTGTATAGGCGCATAATAAATAACAAATCAATCAATAGTTCTAACCAACATTTTACCCTTTATAATCAAGAATCTCCACTCAGTGTCCCTTTTAACTTGAACCTTCGTCAGTATAATGTCTGAGCTCAAGCTCTAGTACTTGTTTCTTGACTGGGGCCAATGCCAATGCCACACAACACGGACCTATGTACCTGCCATATATTCTGGCTTACTCTCCTTTCCTGGAGTCCATTTATTGAACTAGGAACACTGACAGAGCCCTTTTCCTCATATCTCTCCAAAGAAATTATCTTTTGGTGGGAGAAGAGAGGCCTTTAACGTTGAGGGTGGCTATCTTAAGGATACCCATCTCCTAAATCTTGGCTAACCGTACTGGTGTGTCTCGGTTTTTTTTTTGTCCAACCAATCATCTAGGTATACTTTTCATTGCATAAACTGGGATACGACCGCTGGGTGCTGGAACCCCTGTCTCCTTTGTCCCCTCCCTCTTTAAGAAATTGTGTTTAACAAAATGTTGCAAACTCATTGAACACACCAAAAGCAATAATAAGGGGAATTCCACATAGTGAGACTTCTGGTGAAACCCAGGCCACGAGGACACAGCAGCCTCTGGTCACCCCTCTCATTTTCCATCAGACATTCAGTGCACTACCCCTCTTTACTGGTAAACAATCATCATAAATTTAGAACCAATTCACAATATATCGACTTTAGAGATGTGATTAATCTATCAAACATTAATGCTTTGGTTTAATTTGTGATGTGTCTGCAACTTTTCTAAATTTACGAAAGCCTGACATTGTCATTCTGGATCTCTGTTAGGCTTTGAAGAACCGTCCATGTCTTTCTTTTTCCTCATTGCATGCTGGTGTGTCGGCTTTGCCCGACAGTTCCCCCAGCTTCTGGAGGAGGTCAGTTGCATCTGTCAAACTGTAGGTAGTGCCCATATATTCAAAGGATATGGAGAAGGGGAAACCCCATTCGTAATGAACATCCCTTTCAGTTAGCCATGCCAGGAGCGGCTTGAAGGCCCTTCGCTGAGCCTGGGATCCTCCTGAAAGTGCTGAAATATTTTCATTCTGGATCCTTCATACATGGCATACTCTTTTTGTCTGGCCCTTGCAAGAATGTCCAACTTGTCCTTATAATAATGGCACTTAGCAAGAACCAATCTAGGGCCATCTCTGATACTGCCTCTGCTGTGGACATGGACAAATTGTATGCCTTTCGGACCAGTCCTCTATCTTGGTCACGCTGTCCTTGAGCTCCGAGTGTGAAACCTGCTAGTCAGTTGTAAGGGATTTTATTTTTTGTAGGTTATTCAAAATATCCCTTTTCATTAGGTCCTCTCTTCCCTCCCGTTAAGTAGGCCAGCATTATTTTTCACGGATTTTGCCATTGCCAAAGTCATGGACCGGTGCGTATCAGTGATAAGTTCTGCCAGCCCGCATGCAGAAGATCCAGAATGTGGGCGAGGATCAAAGCTTTAGGTCTCTGTGGAGGGAGCGTGCACTCAGTGAGATAATAGGGATAGAGACACTCCTGAATGATTCATGCCCCTTCAGCCCAACCAATGTCTTTTATTCTTCTCCAGGCTCCCTCACTGGTGTTTCTAGCTGTTATGGGGCAGTATCAGTGCTGCCCAGGGTGGTCAGCCACGGAGCGTGCTGATGCCAAGCCTCCCAGGGTTGTCCCAGTCACCAGCCGCACACCCTGGGAGAAACCCCACCTACACATCAGCTTGCAGTGAGAGCCACCACCTCTACAAGACTGCCAGCGGCTCCTTCCCTGCACCCCGATAGATGCCTCTCTGCAACAAACACAACAATCAGGGACTATATTTGAACATCTGGGTGGGAAAAGACATTGGTTCCTCCATTATACCCCATCATTTTTTCACACACATGAACACAGGGGGAACAATCTCTCATACACTTTATCTTAAAGTAAAGCCAAGAGAGGGCTTAGAGGACACTACCAATGTCCCTCAGTGGAAGCACACCCTGACCCTGTCAGGAGGTGCTAGCCCTAGGTTGACGGTGATGTGTCGCCTATCTAAAAGGGATAGAGGGAGAAAAAGGTCCCTACTTAACAATATGGAATCATGGTTAGCTCCATTAAAAATCCAATGAGGAAGTGACCCATGCATGGTAAACATAAATGACCCTGATTATTCGCAAGATAAACATTGTTATGGGGAATTTAGCATACATGTATTAACCAGCTAGGCAGTCTGTCCTCAAAGCGTGTTTGCTGGTCACTCCTGGATGTTAAGAAATGTCTCACGTGTGGAATCAAGATACAAATGCTCACAGGTGCCCTGTTACCATGAGCAGAAGTGAGCTAATTCAAAGACATTTATCCCAACATAACTCTAGGATATCGTCAGAGTAACATGAGGTCGAACAGTTTCAATGACTGGAATTGCTGGCATCATCTTCTTCAGGATCTGGTCATTCGAACTTTGGTATTGCTCTTTAGAAATCTGCAAATCCGGATTCAGCATTCACCCCCATCTCCTCGTTGCTCCAGACTTGTAAGGTGTATCGGGAGGCGACATGGGTGGCAAAACATTACCACTCCTCGCCTGGCGTCGTCAGGCACAGGTGCAGTTACCTTGTGTCTGGGATCAGCACGGCTGTCTCCCTGATCTGGGGTCACACTTCGTAGCTATGGCTCTCGGTTGCCTCTTTGCACTAGGTCCAGACCCAGAACCGTCCACGTGGCCGTGTCCACCAGTGACCACAGCACCCACTCCCATGTTCCCACCTCTAGCAAGATGAGGAAGAAGTCCCAAGTCACGCAGGCCTTCAAACTTTTTTCGCCCGTCTCACATGGTGTCTGGCACCATGGGGGAGCCACTTCACTGTTCTTGCCATCTTGTATCCTACTTAGTCAGGGAGAGGCTACTCCAGTTCTCCAGTTGCAATTCACACAGAGGGAGGACCCACATTTCCAGCAGCAACAGAGGGGATTTTGGATTGTCAATGTTAGGCAGCCATCTTGCCCGAGCCCCCGAGAAGTTTCCAACCTCCCTATGTATATGTATTTACTCTTTTGTTCCTCTACGCCAGAAGTCTGCAACTTGTGCTCTGCAGATGTTTTGGACTATGACTCTCATGATCCCTCACCATTGACTCTCTTGGCCAGGGCTGCTGGTAGTTGTAGTCTAAAAAGATCTGGAGAGCAAAAGGTTTCAGACCGCTGCTCTACACCTTCCTTCCAACTTTTCCTCTAGGTCCATTCCTTTTGATCACTTATTTCTACTCTCATGGCCTATCTTCCACTTCCCCAAAATGCTCCTTGTCACACAATCCTGTTGCGGTTTATTAAACGGAAACACTCAACTCATGGAATTCCGCCCACCCCTCAATCAAGGTGGCGCACAGCAGAGCACTCTTCGTTTGATTCAGGTTCTATTTGGTAAGACCTCCAACCCGTCTCGCACCCAACCCCAACAAATAACCGGTACCACAATGAACTAGGAACCAGGTTGGTGTGTAGTAAGAATCTAGATGTATTAATGTATTTAAACAAAATTTGACAGACTAACATCAGCCACCAATGCCGTGGCAACACAAGAATAATACAAGATACACAGTGATTGCTGATTTGGTTTTAAAACATTTTTCTCCCACCAACCCCCACCTTCCAAAAATCAATTAGACTTGACCCCTCTGAATTAAAGGCTAGTGGCAGAGAGTGGGGGACACAATGGTAACATCTTTTGGGGGTTCTGTTAAAATGCACTCTTTGGAAAAAGAGATTAAAGGGGAAAAATCGTTGTTTCACTTACCACCACAGATGCAATATTAGAGAAAGAAAAGCAATGGTGACATTTGTTTTGCCACACCTAAAAAGAACAGGCAGATCTTTGTGTTTAGGGTCAGAGCACAGTGGGAACAAAGGGGCAATTTCATTTTTGCATCCTGCACCCTCACTTGGCAACAGGCTTTTGGGGATTAATTGTTTTGACAAATCTTTTGGTCTATGCTGGCTCAAAACACACTGGGAAGAGCTTGTTAGTTTTGAATGCTAACAAAACACATCCCGTTATTTCTATAGGGGAATTAATTGATTTACTTTAAATATGCCAAGGATCTACACAGACAAATAGGATATTTTGCTATGGGGAAATAACTAGAACAACACTTGAAAAATGCAGGACCTACACAGTCTATGGCTTTGGGATAGTGGTACTTACAGGAGAGACCTTGTAATGGGCTTCAGGGAGCAGCAGGGCACCTCTGGGACAGCAAGGGTGTCGGTCCAGGATAGTCCCCTCTGGCTCATCCAAGGGGTCCCAGTAGGCTTCTATGTCTCTATGTCTACCGGTCCCTGTCTCCAATGCAAGATTTGGAGCCTCTTTGCTTGGGTGTTTCTCGCAAGAGTTTAGCAGCAGGTTACCGGCCGGAATAAGTGGGAAAAGTCCAGTTCTGATGCAAATTGGTTTACTTATAGGACAAATGACATTACAAATTGTCATTTTTGGTATTTTTTTTTTGGTATTTTATTTATTTCTATAGCGCACCAGGCCCAGGGGCAACCGGGCGCTTAACTTAGTTACAACAAGATGAAGGCATGACAAGGCATGTGACAGAGTATTACAGGAGTATTACAAGAAGATTTACAAAATTTACAAAATATACATTCAAGCGAATATAGATAAGGCAGTGATTTACAGGATAGTTAATAATGGATGCAGAGTAGGTCAAAGTGCAAGTAGGGCAGTAAGCTGGTGTTAGCTGTCTTGGGCGGATAGCCAAGCTTTGGTAAGGTGTTTGAATTTCAGGAAGGAAGGTTCTGCTCTAAGGTCATTGGGGAGTGAGTTCCAAAGTTTGGCTGCCAGGATGGGGAAGCTGGTTCCACCTGATCTTTGGAGATTAAAACGCGGGATGACAAGGCAGTTGGCTTGGGCCGCTCTGCGAGGTCTGGTGGAATTGTGGAAAGAGAATCTGTTTGCCAGGTAACGAGGGGCTTGGTTGTGGAGGCATTTGTCTGTGAGAGCCAGGGACTTCAAGGAGATGCGATGTGGGATAGAGAGCCAGTGCAGGTTGCGCCTGGTGTCAGATATATGCTGGCGCCTACGAATGTTAAGGGCCGCTCTGATCGCATTGTTTTGGACAATTTGTAGCTTGTTTAAGCTGCGGAGATTAGTACCTAGATAGAGGGCATTACAGTAGTCGACCTTGGATAGTACGAGGGTCCTGGCCAAGGTTACGCAGTTGGCAGTGGTTAGGAACGGGCGACAGGCGGTGATGAGCTTGCAAGTATACGCTGCTGCAGATGAGACTGCGTTGGATTGTCTAGTCAAGGATAGGGTTGAGTCGATGTAAATCCCTAGGGTTTTCGTGTCCTTGGCAATAGGGATGGTGTTCCCATCAATGGTGAAAGACTTGAAAGCAGGGTCAAGTTTAGTGAGTTTTTGTGGTGAACCAAGAATGAGGAGCTCTGTCTTTTCATCGTTTAGGCAGAGGCCGTGTTGGGCCATCCACGCTTGGATGACCTGGTAGATGGCGTTGATGGCGCGGGAGTCAGTTGTGTAGTCTCCTGTGATGGGGATTAGTATCTGTGTGTCGTCAGCGTAATTGGTATACGTGACGCCCAAATGGTCCAGAATATCGAAAAGGGGTTTGGTAAACATGTTATATAACGTGGGCGAGACACAAGACCCTTGAGGCACACCACAAGAGACCGGAGCGGGTGGTGCGGCCGCAAGTGGGGAAAACACGCGCATAGATCTATTATCCAGGAAGGATCTGATCCAAGTAGAGGCATTTTCTGAGAAATGTGCGGCTGATTTGAGGTGATGGCAGAGAATTTTGTGATTGACAAGATCAAAAGCAGCAGAGAGGTCCAGGAGAAGTAGTAACGCCAGTTTGCCTTTGTCTTTGATCTCTTCGATCTGCGTTTTTAAATCAATGAGGGCGGTCTCAGTGCCATGGCGAGGCCGGAACCCTGATTGCCTGAGTCCCAGAAGTTTATTTGATTCAAGGTATTCCTGAATTTGTAGGTAGCCCGCGCGGTCAAGGATTTTTAGTAAAAAAGGTACAGTGGTAATTGGTCTGTAGTTAGTGGGTATGCTGGGATCCAGGGTAGGTTTTTTCAGAAGCGGGATGACCCACGCATCCTTAAGATTGTCCGGTACAATCCCAGAGCTAAAGGAGGAGTTGATGAGCGTAGTGATGAATGGTGCTAGGTCGTGAGCTGCTTCCTTAATAATAGGTGCAGGACAAAGGTCACCCTGACAATTGGACGGTTTAAGGCTAGTGATGATCTTTTCCACTTCGAGAATGGAGAGTGGAGAGAAGCTAAAAGGAGTCAGAGAGTCTGTGATAGAGAGGTTTACGGTAGGTATAGGGATCTGTAGAGGGTTGGATTGAAGGCTAGATTGTTTGTTGTTGATTTTAATTTGGAGAGTGGCAATCTTACCTAGGAGAGCTTCTTGGATTTTGGAGCACCAGGTGCTATCTTTGGTACAGGTGTCAGGTGGAGTAACAGGAGTTTCAAGTTCTTTTAGGATTTTAAACAATTCTTTGGTGTTAGATTTGGCTTGTTCGATACGTTTGTTGTATGTGTCTTTTTTTGCCTGGAATATAGCTTCCTTGTAGTTAAGGGTGGCCAGGAGTACGCGTGATTTGTTAGCTGGCGAGTGATTGCTTCTCCAGTGGGATTCTGCAATTCGTTTTTCTTTGCGCAGGGCTCTGAGATGGGGTGTAAACCAAGAGTTTAGGTGGGCTCGAGGTTTAGATTTTCTCAGTTTCGAGGGTGCGATGGTGTCTAAGGCTATAAGCATGGCCCGGTTGAATGTGTCGACCAGGGCCGTAGGGTCAGAGCATGAGGGATCCCGGTCATTGAGGGCTGGAAGGAGGAGGGGGAGGAGTCTATCGCAGGTAATGTTGCGTTTGTTACGGGTGGCCATAGCCGGGGCAATGTTGTGAGGGAGGCTGATAGGTTTGGACTCAATATTGAATGTAATTAAGTTGTGGTCTGTCCAGGCGCACTGTTGGTTAGAGGTGATGTTGATGGGACAGTTGAGGGCGGCTAGCCAGTCAAGGGTTCTGCCCTTGTTGTGGGTGGGTTGGTTTAGGAACTGAGTGAATCCAGCATTAGTGAGGATGTTGTCAATAGACGAAGCAGCAGTGTCCTTGGGGTCGTGGAGGCCTAAGTTAAAATCCCCCAGTATCAAGACCTGGGAGATAGCTTTGGTGTTGTGTGTGAAGATGTTAGAGAGGTCCTCCGCGAAGGTGGATAGTGGGCCAGGTGGCCGGTAGAGTAGATGGAAGGTGATAGAATGGTTAGGTGTGACAGCTAGTTTAGCTGTCAGTGCTTCCAGAGTGGAGGAGTGATGTGTGGCTGAGAGGTGGAAGTTCAGAGCGTTTTTGTGGATGATGGCGATGCCACCTCCTTTAGATTGGATGGAATTACGGTCATGTCTGATAATGTTGTAGCCTGGAGGGATAGCGAGGGAGAGAAGAGGACCTGAAGCTGGGTGGAGCCAGGTTTCAGTGATTGCTATAAAGTCGAGGTCAAGGTTGATGATCAAGTCAGCTACTTCTAGGGCGTGAGCCGGGAGTGATCTGGCGTTGATTAGCGCGCCTTTGATATTGTTTGAGTTAGGGGAGTTGGAAGATGGTGGTAGATTAGGTGAAAGTGTGGGTGGTGACAAAGGGAGAGGCAGTTTGATGCGGTGAGCTAAATGATGGGAAGCGTGGGTAAAACGCGAGCCAAGTCTAGCATTTCTCAAGGAGATAGAGCAGGGTAAGTTGGGTGAAGGTCATGATTCCTGCAAAAGGGATTGGTTGGTTTTCTCTACCCACCTCCTACCTGTGTGCTAGTAGGACAAGGAGATGAGGTGTGCGAGTTAGGAAAGCTGTGGGAGAAGAACGCTTTGTCATCCCAAACTGACATGTGGGCTTGGCACGTTCAAACTCTGAAAATCTATCAAGATGGCAAGTACCCTAATTTTTCCAATCTGTACATATATGGATATATTTTTAAGAACTACATTTTAAGGCAAATCAGATGATGCTAATCTGAAGTCAGCGCACCCTTCCTATACAGAGATATGCTTTTCCTTAATTTACTCAGGAGCTGTATCAGTGAAAAATATGCCACTTCATAGTTCCCATGCTAATTTTGTCCTCATCCTCACACCAACTTTCAAATCTCTTGAAATCAAGGGAAGGCCCAAATCAAATTTTCATTAATAGCTCCTGTTATGTTTATCACACAAAAATCATTTTGGCATGGTTAAAAAGTGCTTACTGTCACCTTTAATAAAAGTCTGGAATGACCGTTGTGGCATATACGCTGCCCTTTTTATGCAATAATATGTATTGTTCCATTAACTAAACTCATGCTTTTCCCCTGTTCTTTTAAGTTGCATTTCCCCTTAAGCATGTGATCAGCCAGAGGCTGGCTCGTGTTTACCTTTGCCTATCTATCCCTTCTGGGCCTGTAATGGCCCTGGCTGCAACTCAAATGTACACTTTATGGGAGTTGTGACCTCAAGGTCACTTCTGCTGAAAGAACAGGCATGGTGTTATCTATTTCTACTGTGGTTTAAATCTAAGCAGTGTATTTCTTTATATTTTTAAGCAATGGACCTGATTGATGGTTGACAACCAGACCTCTGTCTGCAGGACCAGTATAGGAAAGGTGTTGGAGGTTAAGTTTCCTATTCAGGAGAAATGCTCAGCTACATGTAAAAATGTGTCAAGAAATGGCTTTTAACCTCACACACAATGCATTTTACATGACATTTTATAAGACACAGGGGCCTTATATCCATGTGTAATGTGCTTCTTTAATCTCACAGTTGCTAAAAAAAAATGAGTATCGCTTCTGGATTGTCTATATGTAGAGGGCAGTTATATGAGAAAACCATGTTTAAACTCTGAAAGTCTAGTAGGCACTTCACTCTGCATACTCTCATTTAGAGGAGGAAAAAGGAAGTTCTTTTATTTCTTATAATTTGAAGAAGCTTGGTTTCAATTAAGATTACGGAATCACAGTCTCATGTTGCATAAAGATATTGTACATGCTGCTGTCTCTTTAAGTAAAAAGTGTAACTTTCCATGGATTTAGTAAAACAGCATTTTCAGACACGTCTTTCCCTTTCCTTGCTGAAAAGCACTGCGCATATCTTTGCACTTTTGACATTTAAGCACACTTTCTTTTCTTTGAGATATAGGCCTGTTTTTGGTTCAATAGGCCTCATGTCTGACATCACCATTTTTGTGCGGTATGACGTCCTTTCATCGCGGGACTGTTTTTTCACAGGGTTTTTTACTGTGAATATTTTAACAAAAAACTCATTGAAATCTTTATGGGGGGTGTAGAAAAATATATATATATGGGGTGTGGGTGTTTGGGAATAGATAAAAAATTAAAGGGGATGGCGGTTTGATGGTGGAACCCCACAAAAATAAAAAAATAAAAAATTCTATGAGTTTCTTCGTTAAAAAAATCTGTGGTAAAAAAAACCTGTGAAAAAACATCCCAAGATGAAATGACATGAAACCTTCTTAATGGGACTTCACAAATCACTCTGGCCTCTTTATTTGTGGCATTCATGGGCTATATTTCACCCCACAATCCTCAGTATCTCCTTCCTTTTTTACCCTGTTCAACCAGATGGCTGCTCAAAGTGGCAAGCAACATTTGTAATACTGAGCACCGCAGCATGGCCTTCAATTATTTCAAAAAAGACATTAAGATACACTTCGAACATGTGAAGGAAATTCGTTTTGAAGAAAATTGATCTGTGCCATTTCACGAGCACTATACTGGAGGTTCTAGAATGTCGTCAGTAAATATGTTTAAGGGTTAAGGGTCATGACATGAAATGCAAAGAAATATAGAGTGGGATTTTGGGAACAAGCCATAAGCACCTATAGCATCTGATACACAATATAGCATCATGGAATAAACGAAAAAAGACATAAATACCTTGCAATCCAAAACACAACAGCATGGAAAATGTTTATATTGGAATGCCAATAGATACAAAAATCATGCAATCCAAAACACATCAAGAGGAAATATGTTCAAGCCAATTGAATGCCAAGAGACACACATACACTGCAATCCAAAAGCAATCAGAATGAAATATGTGTAAGTGACTTGGCTGCCAGGACTGCCAAAAGACATTAATGACATGCAATCCGAAACACATCAGCATGGAATACTTTCTAAGTGACTGGAATGCCAAGAGACATTAATGACATGCAATCCGAAACACATCAGCCTGGAATACTTTCTAAGTGACTGCAATGCCAAGAGACATTAATGACATGCAATCCGAAACACATCAGCCTGGAATACTTTCTAAGTGACTGGAATGCCAGAAGACATTAATGACATGCAATCCGAAACACATCAGCCTGCAATACTTTCTAAGTGACTGGAATGCCAAGAGACATTAATGACATGCAATCCGAAACACATCAGCCTGGAATACTTTCTAAGTGACTGGAATGCCAAGAGGCATTAATACCATGCAATCCGAAACACATCAGCCTGGAATGCGTTTAAACCAATGGAATGCCATGAGACATTCATGCCATACAACTAAAAACATATCAGAATGGGATACATTTAAGTCGATGGAATGGCAAGCAGCATTAATACCATGCAATCGAAAAACATCAGCCTGGAATGCGTTTAACTCACTGGAATGCCAATAGACATTAATACCATGCAATTGAAAACACATCATCACGGAATATGTTTAGGTTAATGAAATGTCAAGAAGCATTAATAACATTCAATGCACATCACTATACCCTGAACTAATGTGAGGCCAATGATACCGTGTTATAAGTATCATGCCATCGCCATGTAATCTACCACCCAGCAGGCTGGAGCAAGCTGAAGTTAAGAGCCAAGAGAGATTGCCCACATGCAATACACCTCACTGCAGCAAGGAGCAACATTACACGTGACAAGAGGCATTCTCCTGCTGCAATTACCATCATTAGAGCATGGAATAAAGGGAAGCCAAAACATGTAACTGACGGACGCCCAGTCCAGCCAGAACATAATTAACAAGCAATCGAGTTCACTGCAGTAGGAACTAATGTGAAGCAAATTGCATACTGTGCAAAAAATGTAATTGTAGCATGCAGTAGCAGCACAACAAATGCACAAGGAGGCACGTGTAGCCCGCAACAACCACCGCAGCAGCCTGGAATAAGACGAAGCCAATACATGAAGTAAGGCGCACTCACAACATGGGAAACTAGTGATTGCTAAATGGAACACAGTTACTCCCAGATTACTGTAGAATGGAACGGTGCGTATCCAATTACAAAATGCAAAACATATTGAATAGCAACGTGTTGTAGTGAGGCGCATGCCTACCCAGACACTCAGAGCATGCCATGGGCATGTCTTAGTCTTGGGCTAAAGGGACTCCATGGAATGCATACTAGCGAAGTATGGAAGACTGAAGCCAATAACACAGCAAGGGTGGCCCCTGACATGAAATACACACATATATGTAATATGTATGAACGCAAAGCCGCTATGGATGACCAGAGTCTTTCATATCATAGGAGATTCCTCCCACGCTGCATCCCTCCCTCCCTGTGTTTGTAGCATCTATTTCCCGCGTTCCCACCCTCTTATTTTCCCTGGGCCCTGGCTCACTTTCTTTCTTCCAGCCAACTAAACCCTGGATACCCCTGGGGGGCGAAGGAGAGCACAGGCCACAGCCCCACAGACCGGGCTGCGTGCTCTGTAATAACTAGGGTGCTGATTTGGTGCATTATAAAAGCATTTCAACATAATATAACAAGTACTTGCCACCAGTGCAGCCTCATGTTGAGCAAGCATTGGCAAACCAGCATTTCATCTTTGTTGGATTGTATCTTTTTGGTTGTGCATGCCCCCTACCAGGTTCCTGACAGAGGGACCCAAGAGGCCGGCTGCATGGCTAAAAAAGCAGTGTCAAGAGAGAGCAGTGCAGCACCCTCCTCTTCGTCTTGCCCACCCACCTCCCACCCCAGCGTATGGCCTCAGGGCCAGTGCCTTCCATTAAGCACTTCCTCCCTCCCACGGTATTTGGCCTCACCCACGAGCCAACACTAATGGTGTTGCTGCAGCAAAACCGATGAGTCCCAAAAATGTAGCTCACCTTTGCCAAGAAGCGACGTACATCACAGCAAGCGCTATACCAATTATGCAACTGACTTATGGCGTTATAGCACACCCTATCAGCCAACATGTATGGTGCCGCCACAGTGCCACAGATTAGCCAAAAAGCAGCGGGCATTGAAAAGGTACCACACATGACTCAAAACTAACGTGCTAACACATTTGTATGGGCTAAAACTATGCAGTCTAAGGACACCTGTAAACATGATTCCACCTTCAAAGTGTCATCTCTATGGCAATACTGTTGCCTGACTAGGCAGCAGCGAAGAGCCAAAATAACAAGGCCAGAAAAACGTGCAGAGAGACAATCATGGCGTGGAATACACGTCACTGCAGCAGAGAACAACATAGAGTCAGAACATGTGCCAGGAGACGCCCAGAGCAGGCACTGCTCATAGCTGCGACATGGGAATGCATGGAGCCGTAAAATGGACCCAGCAACACTCACAGCACGAGATACACTTCAGTGTAGCATGAAATAACACCAGCCTAAACTGCATTCAATGCACCACATCCCAGCGTGGAATCGCACGAGGCTCGAAGATACTCGGAGCTTACGTAAACATTGCTGCAGCAGGGGCTAAAACCCGAGGGCAACAAAGGTGCCAAGAGACACTGACAGCATGCAATACACCTCACTGCAGAATGGAATAACGTACCAAGCGACACCCATCGGATGCACCGCCAGTCACTGCAGCGTGGAATAACAAGAGACTATGGAATGTGTCAAGAGACATCCATAGCATGCAGCATACATCACTTCAGCATGGAAGAACACGAGGACGGGAAATGTGCCAGGAGACAGTCTTACCATGGAATACACGTCACTGCCACATGCAATAGCAAGAGGCCTGCACATTTCCCAATAGACACTCAGACCATGCCTTGCACATCTCTGCAACATGTGATTACAAGAGACACTCCATAACATGACGCCTAAAAATGTGCCAAGAGACATCCATAGCATGCAGCACACATCACTTCAGCATGGAAGAACACGAGGACGGGAAATGTGCCAGGAGACAGTCTTACCATGGAATACACGTCACTGCCACATGCAATAGCAAGAGGCCTGCACATTTCCCAATAGACACTCAGACCATGCCTTGCACATCTCTGCAACATGTGATTACAAGAGACACTCCATAACATGACGCCTAAAAATGTGCCAAGAGACGTCCATAGCATGCAGCACACATCACTTCAGCATGGAAGAACACGAGGACGGGAAATGTGCCAGGAGACAGTCTTACCATGGAATACACGTCACTGCCACATGCAATAGCAAGAGGCCTGCACATTTCCCAATAGACACTCAGACCATGCCTTGCACATCTCTGCAACATGTGATTACAAGAGACACTCCATAACATGACGCCTAAAAATGTGCCAAGAGACATCCATAGCATGCAGCACACATCACTTCAGCATGGAAGAACACGAGGACAGGAAATGTGCCAGGAGACAGTCTTACCATGGAATACACGTCACTGCCACATGGAATAGCAAGAGGCCTGCACATTTCCCAATAGACACTCAGACCATGCCTTGCACATCTCTGCAACATGTGATTACAAGAGACACTCCTTAACATGACGCCTAAAAATGTGCCAAGAGACATCCAGAGCATGCAGTACACATTAGTGCATTATGGAATGATATGAGGCCTGGGAATGTGAAGCACTCACAGTATGCAATTAACCTCACAGCAGCATGAAATAACTTGAGGCCTGCGTATGTGCCAATAGACACTCATAGCATACAATGAACCTTACTGCAGCACGAAATAGCTTGAGGCCTGAGCATGTGCCAATAGACACTCACACCATGCAATTAATCCCACAGCAGGATGAAATAATTTGAGGCATGAGTACGTGCCAATAGACACTCATACCATGCAATACACCTCACTGCAGCATGAAATAGCTTGAGGCCGGAGTATGTGCCAATAGACACTCATACCATGCAATACACCTCACTGCAGCAGTAAGAGGCCTGATATTTGCCAATAGACACTCATAGCATGCAATTAACCTCAGAGCAGCATGAAATAACTTGAGGCTGCAGTATGTGCCAATAGACACTCATAGCATGCTATTAACCTCACAGCAGCCTGAAATAACTTGAGGCCGCAGTATGTGCCAATAGACACTCATAGCATGCAATTAACCTCACAGCAGCATGAAATAACTTGAGGCCCAACTATGTGTCAATAGACACGTATAGTATGCAATTAACCTCACAGCAGTGAGAAATAACCTGAGGCCCGAGTATGTGCCAATAGACACTCATAGCATACAATTACCCTCACAGCAGCATTAAATAACTTCAGGCCCGAGCATGTGCCAATGGACACTCATAGCATGCAATTAACCTCACTGCAGCATGACATAGCTTGAGGCCTGAGTATGTGCCAATAGATACTCATAGCATACAATTAACCTCACTGCAGCATGATATAGCTTGAGGCATGAGTATGTGCCAAGAGACACTCATAGCATGCAATTAACCTCACTGCAGCACTCCATAATACGAGGTCGGAAAATGTGCAAAGACAGACTCATAGCATGCAAACTGCATTACTACAGCATGAAATAGCATCATGCCAGATAAATGTGGGAAGAAACACTCATAGGATTGCAGAATTTAATAAGCCAAAGTCAACGGGAGCCAATATGTCGAACAAGAAAAACTCACAGCATGAAATGCACATGTCTATTGTAAGAAGATTCAATTCAACACTACAGCTAAATCAATGCCTAGTCTGGGATACTGAATGGAAACCCTTATTGATATATCTTTATGTCCAGTTCAGTACTCTGGATGACCACCCTTGTATAACACCCCCTCTTAGAATCCCCCTGACCCCACTGAGCCAAGAAGTAGGTTTGTTTTGCAAATTAAAAGGTTTATTTGAGAATTTAAAAAATATATATATATCACACTTTATAATAAATTAATATCTGATAGTACACTTAGACATATGATGTTGATCAACAATGGGTAATCTGGCACTAGCACACTTCTTTACAATCAATGAGGAGTTAGTATAGGATGGATAAAGTAGCAAAACTACTTTTATGATTTCAAGGGAAAAGCAATGAGGAATAAAATGCAGTACAGAAATACTTGATATGATTTTAGCAAAAGATAAGATAATCACTTTTTCTCTGGCAATTCACCCCCTCCCCTATGTAATGTAAGAAATGGAAGGAGATGGAAAGAGGAGCACACAGTTCTCAGGAATGCAATCAAATACAATACGAAATTCAGTTCCCCCCCAACAACCTTAGAGGAAACAGGTAGGAGTTTGAAACACAGGCCCAAAATGCTTTTAAATGTGATGGCAATGGATGGGAAAATGTGTCAACTGATTTTAATTCCCTCTAGAGATTCAGGGTGAGTGGGAGATGCGTGTTGGTATTATTTCAGGCTCACTTTAGCAATGCTCTATGAGTTATTAAGAGACAAACGAATTTTTAGCACAGGAAAGCAAAAAGCTGCTATCTTTTTACAGGTAAAAAAATCAGGCCAAATCGCAAATCGCGGCAAAATTCGCGAGTGCGTGAATCGTGATTACAGTAAAAGTAGTCGGTTGTAGGTTCATTGGAAAGCTTAGATTCTAAGCTTTCAGATGAAAGTTAAATTTCGTTCCTAGCTTAAACGGTTCCAGAGATACGGACGATTAAATAAAGGTAGTTTTTCGGATTTAAAGTAAACTCAAATGACAGGTGACAGCTTGCAGCAGCAGAATTGACAGGCGACAGTTGTGCAGCTTTAAAAATGACAGATGACACGATTTCTAGGAGGCAGTTCTGCTTAGGTTAAAATAGTTTGGATTAGATTATTTTAACTAAGAGATTGGTTCTGCACAGTTCTGCTAGGTACTCACAATATAAATTTGAAATAGGCCTCGCCACGGATCTGGTCAGGTTTTGGACTGGACTCCGGTTCTGGTCTCGGCACTTCACAGCGATCTGGGTCACTGGTTCTGCTCACAGCGGTCTGGGTCAGCTCTGCTCTGCTGGTCTAGCCTCTCTGGATTCAGCGGCCTCTGGTTCTGGATACTGCTCTGCTTTCCGGTCCGGATCAAGTGGATTCTGGATGTAACACTGCTTTCTGGCTACTGGCAAGAGTTCTTGGCAAAAGAATTCAGACAGCTTGCCCGTCTGTGGAAGAGTTTGCAAATGATTTTGAGGCCAGCTGACAAATACTTTTGCTTGCAGTGGGCCTTCTTGGTTCAAAGTTCTGTAGTCTCTGTTTAGCTTGGAAGTCTAAGTGTTGGATCTCTGGATGTGAAGTCGTCGGTCAGCATGCTCCGCAGCAAATGGAATTGAATGTCTCTACCTGTCCCAGCAGTCTCTTTTTATGTGTTTTGGAAAGTGGGTGTGTGCGTTGGTCATAACTAAACCTGCCCCTCTCACTTATCATTGGCCAATTCCTCCTCTCTCCCTTGATTGGGGGAAGGAAATGTGAGTCAGAGTGATGCTGTAGGTTTTATGGTCAGAGGAACCTCCCCTTGTCAGATTCCACACAAATCTATTTCTGACCCAAATACATATGTATCTATGTACCATTTTTCTAATATTATAGGTCCAGTTAACATATTTTCTGTAGCACCAAACCATCCGATCTCTGGCTTTGTACGATGTCGTGTCCACTGATGACAGAATTCTCCCCTTTTCATCCAGATAACGACCTCTAAACCTTTCCAGATTTTACACAAATGTGCACGAGGGATATGGGTTACAGATGATAAAGTGTCAGATTTTTAACATGCATACATTTGGAGTGAGACCCTATTTTCCGCTAGCAACCCCCCAGAATACACCACAGGGTCCTAACGCCTCTTAAAATGTTCACAGAAAAATCACAAAAATAATGATATTAATTATATAATTCTGACAAGTCCGCACTATAAGTTATCTATCTTTTTAAAATTATGCCCTGGTCAAAAAGGGGTGTGGCTTCCCACATCACAGGGCGGAATAACTGGTTTATCCACTTCCCCCAAGCTCAGCTGCTAGCAGAGGCACTGCCCCTCTCAGTTTCCCCTAAGAGGAAGCCACTTTACGGCCCCCCAATATAACATTTGCCTGAGTCCAGGACAGGCCTTTGTTCAACTCCCTGTAGTCCCCAGCTGCTCCACCCCTAATCTAATCAGAGAGGTGACAACTCCTTTTGGCAAGGGGAGTGGCTGAGGAGGTTTCAACTCCTGTCGGGGGTAGTTGTCAGGCAGAGTCCAGTTTCATTAAGCCAGGTTTCAGCTAAATGTCACTTTTTGTTCACAGTTTTCTACATTCAAATCAAACTGACAATTTTTACACATACATTAAATAATTACTTCCTTCAAGTCATTTCAGAATATAGTTTTACATTGTATCCACCTCTTAGCAAGTCTTTCCTTGGTCTGGTTTTGTTTCATTTGTTCAGTTTTACACAAAAGTCTGGTGGTTTTAAAACGCCGGCTTTCTGATAGTGGTGAGTACTGGTAATGCAACCATTTTTGGGATTAAGAAAATGAATTCCCCACAGTTCTGAGTTGCTTTTTTGGCAATCAGCATTGCCATTCCCAATGGTTTCAGGCTACTGTGTATGTAGCCCACTGGTGGTTTTAGGCAGTGCCCTCCTGTGCTCACAACATAGGCAAACATGGGTGGCAGCCTATTCTTCATGTTTTCCCTGTGCACTCTCTGGGGAGTTCTGGCCATCATGATGTTTTCCATGCCAGTACTGCACAGTTTTATTGTAGGGCTTGGATGCATGGGTAAAAACATCCCACACTATGCAGCGTGAATTAATCTGGCATTCATATATGCATTACATATCATTGAAGCATGCGCCCATTCTGTGCATGAAATGCCAGTAGTACAGAAGTCTTAAATACAAGGAAAGAAGCAGCGCAGGATGCAATATTACGAGAACAGTAACTATGGCAAGACACGTGCATTGATGGGCCCCCCATCATTACAGCAGCGGACCACATGAAGCCAGCCATGCCTAGTGCGCCATGGCCAAGACCGCAGCATGCAACACATGGAATGCAGACACCAGTAACACACAACACAAACATGAGAAAATGAGCTACGCCAAGACAGACCATCCTGAGCATGGACTAAGGTGGAGTCAAGTCTAGTGTTCCAGAAGACACTCATAGTACAGTATGCACTGCACGACCCAGCAGCGTGCAACACACGAAAGTCAAAGGAAGGGGGACATTAAATGCACGCAGAACATATGACTGCAGCCTGAACTAAGAGATACCCCAACATAGGCTTTAACTAACCAGCTCTGTAATACAGAGGACTGCAACAAGCAATAAGCTGAAATCAGTAGAACCGAGGCATTAAGTGCATGCACTACACATGGCTGCAGCGTGAAATGACGTGACACCAATGATACTAATCTCAGCACTCACTGCCCATTCAGCAATGCTGCAGTGTATTAGAGCCCGCCTACCTGTCGTTATTGTAAACACAACAGAATATGAGTGGACCGCCGATCGCTGTCTGCAGAAGCGGTGACGCCAATTCCTTGCGCTAAAGAAAAGTGGCCTGCAATTGATCATATTGCCTTGCATTGCATCCTAACATAAAAATATATGTTAGCAAGTGTCACAGCTGGAGGAAGTTGAGAACATTAGCCTGCGCCGTATCTAGATAGGATTGTGAATATTAGCATGTGCAACACTTAGAATTTAGAACATTAGCCTGCGCCGTATCTAGACAGGATAGTGAATGTTAGCATGGGCCACACTTAGAATTGAAAACATTAGCCTGTGCCGTATCTAGATAGGATTGTGAATATTAGCATGTGCAACACTTAGAATTTAGAACATTAGCCTGCGTCGTATCTGGATGGGATGGTGAATGTTAGCATGTGCCACACTCAGACGGAACTATGTAGGTCAGCATGTTAAATCTCATATAACCCACTAACCAATATAAGCTCAAATTCTCTGCATACTTATATCACTGAAAAACTCCCACAACCATCTCTCGCACAACAAGCAGCAAACACTTCACCACACCGCAACACATAAGCTGCACCAACAGCACACGCGGACTGACACTGATCCAATACTTGCATCAATGCTCAGCACCCGGTGTCTACCGAGTTGAAGCTGCCAACAGTATACCACCCCTCTCACTATCCTACTCCCTCTTCACCTTACTAACCCTTCCCACCTTCTCGTTTACAGATCCACCAGAGCGCCTGGGCACCAATTCCGTTGGGGACGGTACGCTACATAAGTACCTTTAACATAACATAACATATAAAGGGATGCAGCGCTCAGAAGCACGCCATGGCCTGGTGCATTCTTGACCAATCGCATAGCATAGATGCATACATCTACAGGAACACTGAGAGACTTTTTTTGTTGAATGAGCCTTTTGTGTAAAAGAAACTAAACCACAAACTATTTATTTACGTTGCTTTTAACTTCATATAATTGAGCTTGTATTGTTTTTCAGAAGTACTCAATGTGAAAAACTCACATTTCATTACTGAATATTAGAAGGCACTGTGATTTTTTTTTTAAATGACTGTGTTGTGGGTGTTGCATGTTAAAAAGCATATACAGATGGAAACGCGATTAAAGAAAAACCGAACAGCATCTGCTGAAGACGAAGAGGCTGGTTCCCGGGTGGCGCGGCGCACATCAGTGCGGCGCTTTTTTCTCAATGCAGGTATGCGCTATAATCAAGCCTTTTCCCGTTTGCACACGACGCCTGGGTTTGTGGGAACTCTGGGGCGCATGGGGGCTCCCGCCTCCTGCTCCTCCTTGCACGGCTATGCGTTGGTGGCTCGCCAATATGCACTCCAGCCTCCCATAAGGGTGAAGGCCCCGGGCCCTACACACACGATTAGGTCCCAGTCTGGGGAAACAGAAAAAGTACATTTCCGAGGTGGGCACTAGATATTGGGACTTTTAGGGGCAGAAATGAAATGTGCGCAACGCTTCGCCTGCAATGCATGACGCAAAACAAAATCAGACGGGTGTTACTCGCCCCCTGCTAATAACGCCTAGACGCAATTCTGGGCCCATGCCACACACAGACAAATGCATGCACTCGTGACGGCACACCTGCAGAGCTAGGGGAGCCAGGGATGTCATGGGTGGGGCCGAGCCTGGGGGTCAGGTCTGGCTCTGGGAGCCCACTACGAGCCGAGCCCATGAATTCCCTGTCTCCCCCAGAAAGAAAATAAATAAATAAAGGCGGCCCTGGCGAGCCACCATCAGGGCCTCAATCATTTTCGCCCCGTTTTGCGCATTTCTTTGTATATTGGCCGCGCAGCAAAGCCTTCTCTTCAAGAGGCCATGGGATTAGCAGCAGGCTCGCACCCACGCTGCTTTCTGTTTCTTCTAGATCTGACTTTGCTGGTATCTTTTTGTAGGTGCCCAACACAAATATGCTGTTCCCTCTCTTCGCGTAAATGATTTTAAGTATGAAGAAATGTCTTCTTTTATGGAAATCATGGTTCCCAGCACATCTTCATATAACTTAAAATGTCCCATTAAGTTTCAGGCTGCTCATCATTCAATCTAATCTTCCTCTCATGGCGTTCTTCAACATATGGGTATGTAACATTTGCTACTGTGTACCATAGCGGTTCTGCCGGCCCAACATGTTCAGCCTTAGACTGTGGACATTTGAGCATGTTGACTTTCATTGAATCATCCAGAAATTCCCACCACCAGAGAAGGTGTTCCTCTACGCTTGCCTTCCATTTTGGAGCATATAACAATTGTATTGATTTATATATTTTTATATAGCGATTAAGACGAGCCCGTGGGCATGGTAGCACAAGAAAAAGCTAGAAAAGACATAAACAGACAGGGGAATATACCGAAATAGCAATCAATGGTATTGCCATAATTTTGTGTACCATCTGGCTCAAATTCATATCTGTTTCTGGTGGCCACAGGACACAAACAGCACACTGTTTCAAAGAGTGAATGTGCGTGCTGGAGATTCCCGGCTATGTCTCACACCTCAGTCCCCCTGCACAGATAAGTGAGTAAGTACCTGCTGCATATTGGAGATGGTGGGCCTTTAAAGACCGGTCACTGTAATACTGATTCATTGGTTTAAATGTAAAAAGAGAAACGCTCATGCTGTACATAAAGACTGCTATACCCAGCACTACAATGCAAGCAGGGATCTGATTAGATGTGTGCTTGCTTTGCACATTCCCCTGCTCCTGACTTGCAAGAGGGCAGCTCGGGTATAGGGGTCGGTGCTGAAGAGGAAACACATTCCAGCACGCCACTGTGGGATGTGCTTTACACACCCCGCTCCCAACGTCATACCCGTAAATTCAAGATTGTACACAATTACATAACTGAATGTGCAAAGACATGTGTGCATGGCGTTTTTCCTTTTCAGAATCCACCCTCGCACATGCAGTACACATTTATGTCTACTTTTGTGCACAGTTGGCATATGGAAGTAGGCACATTGGGCCACATTCTGACCTGGCCGGTCCGAAATAAGGGTGTTGGTAAGATTACTGGCACTGTTGTTTTCGGACCGGCATATTGCAGGTCTGCCTGCCCAAGCCGCAGTGCCTGACAGGTCTGACCCCGCCAGGTGCAGCGGCCCCGGTAGGCAAACTTGTTACAGTGCCAGTGCTCCCATGTCCCCATGGGAATGGGGATTTACAAATGTACCGGCACCTGACTTCCTGGCGGCCGGACTTGGAATAGCCCAATGGCAACGGGAAGTCACGCGCCAGTAAATTATTACGGGTCCGGCGGGAAGCCACCAGTAGCACCGGCAGGGTTACTGCAAGACCTGTGATGAGGCCCATTGTCTTGTTAGTTGGGCCAAATATATGTGCAAAATGCTCTTTCTAGTGATCCTATTTCGAACATCGAATCTCTGTGATATGCTTACATCCACTTATGGCTGGAACACCTGCAGTGTGTTGAGATTGCATTCCTCAAAGTGCATATGAATCTTAACCCTCCCCCCCCACGCAGCTGTTTCTAGGCTACTTACAGAATGCTTTCAGTTTGCATTTTCTGCTGGAGAAGGCCTTGTGAAAGTTGTGAATGGCCTTGAATCTCATTCAGCTCTCTGTGGGGAGCCAATTCAGTGCTTATGTGGTTGCATTCATATGTTCTTTCTCTTTCATATTCAGGCATAATTGATTGGGGTCAGGGGTGTCCAGTGATGTATGCAGTTTTTGAACACTTTACACACCAAGCCACACAATTAAGCATCAACCTATGCAAAATTCTTGCTATTTCATTGAACACTGCTGACTTTCACATTTGAATTTCAACACACACATATCAATGTGCATTGCTATTGATAAGCTTAACAGTGCCTTTATTTGACATGTGCTGTGCAGAACCCTACACTGATTTGAAAGGGTTGTTAATGAATGGGAAGAGTACCCTGCCCTGTGTCACTGTAATGTCCACTGAGCGGGTCCTTATCTGCATTGTTTTAAAATTAAAAGTTCAGGAACAGAGCTATACAAATGTGTGGGGCTTTCTCATTCAAGACACACAACAATTTAGACATCTTGTTACTGTTGGGAAGGAGGGGCAATCGCCACAGTCCCCAGCCCTGACCACCCATCGTTTACGTATGAAACAGAGGCCCGGGAAGGTGCAGTAGGGGCTAAGGGAGGTTTCTGGGGGAGGTGGGGGGTTGCCAGGAGCCACAATTCTCCTCTGCTTGATTCTCTCTAATTAGGGTCACAGACCCTTCTGTGGTGGTCAGTGGGCTTGTTTCTGTGACTGCGAGGAGGTGGGTTTGGGTCCCAGACCCTTCTCTGGTGTTCAGTGGGATTCTTTTTGCCACTCCAACCAGGAAATTCTCTTTGGATGCTCAGTTTGCTTGTGTTGTGCTCCCAGACCCCTTTCTGGTGGTCAGTGGGCATATTGTTGCCACTGCGACGAGGAGGTTCTCCTTGGATGTTCGATGCACCCTTACCGATAGTTTGTCACTACCTCTCGAGCCTGCCTCTTTTCCACTTGTGTGTCCCCTCAGGGTTTCTCGTACCTCCCGTTACCATCTTTGGGACTTCGGTATACCACCGGTGCTTCCTGGGAGTAGGGTGTGTCTCTCTGGGCTTCTCGCGTCTGCTTCTGCAGCACTGTGCTATACTGGTCTGCTCTGTTCTTTCTTCTTGCTTCATGTTCGGGTCTGCTCCAGCTGGACCTATGGAGAAATTCCTCATTGCTTCTCTGGCGTCCTCTGCTCTTTGGCATCCCCGATAAGCCAACAGGATTCTAAAGTCCCGCTCTGGATGGTCTCCACACCTGCTGCCTCTCCTGGCTGGGCTTGACCAAGCCTTAAGTCCTTCTCTTCTTATACAATGTTGCCAGTCCTGCCCTGGCAGATTGTCAAAGTCCTTAGCTGTTCTTGATGGATTGAACCTTATTCATTCTATGGGCCACCTTGTACCAGTACTAGCAGAGAAATGCTCATGTCTTCTGTACTCTTTTTCGCCCTGGTACTTTCTGTTGTGGTTGTTTCTCCTACACTACAGAAATACATGGCTCTACTCTCAAGGAAGTTCCCAGAGGGGATGTCCCCCACTATGAGGTCCTCCTGCAATATACCGCCCCTATGGGGGACTATTGGGTAGTGGCCATACCTGCCTCCCCTCATGGGAAAGGGCTCTTCCTTGGGGAGAAGGGACAATACCTTTGCGAATCGTCACATCTAACATCTGTAAAGTCTACTGAAAAGCTGTACATTTCTTTATCTATAGTGCTACATTCTTTAAATTCCTAAGTCTAGCCTGCGTTACATCTAGATAGTAATGTGATTCAATGATTGCCATACAATTCGCCGGCCATGCCGGCACCAAGCGTGCCATGCAATCATGAGTCAATAACCGACTCACTAACAATTTCACCCCTCCACATATATCCTCTCAAACTCTAAACAAACACAACCACAACTCTATAATACAACACACCGCACAAACTTCACTACACAGCAACAACAAAACAAAAAACACATAGACTTGCACAACAGCACACAACGGCTACTGAACGGAAAACACCCCAAGCCCAGCCAACGGACCCACCGGGCTGAGGCCGCCAACAGCACATCACGGCTCTCTTGCACTTTTCCAGCTTACTCCCACTAACTCAATCCTCCCTCCTCCCTGTTTCTTTTTCAGAGCCGCCAGAACGCTAGCGGACCACTCCGGTGGTGATAGTGCGCAGTACAAATATCCTTTAACATTAACATTAACATTAGCATGTAGGAGGGGGTTGCGCACCTTGCTATAGTAATACATGAGGTATTAGAACACCATCTTGAATAATAGCAGACATATTGGAAGTGAGGATTAGTTATGCGCTGAAACTAGGGCTGCAGGCCAGAGTCACACACACAGAAATAAAGTGTATGCAGGTGGGAATATGTTGTAGCTTGAGCAACAGCAAGGAAGGCCAGAACTGCAGAGGTTCATAGACCCTTCATTGTCTCATGTTGCCAACATCTTGCATCCCAGAATTAAGATGCCCTGCAAGGCCACGAGAGGGTTGAGAGTTTACTGAGGAAAGTGATCCCACGAGAAGGAGGGCATGAGCCTCCGACCTTCCCTGTCCCAGGCCTAATTTATAGCACTCGAATGCCCCAGTCCCAAGACCCCCAGCATTTCAGGATACCAGCTTGTCCCCGACCACCAACCATAAAACTGTTAAACTCCCAAACGATCAGACAAGATCTTAAAACAGAGATCAGTTGCCTTCACAATAGGTCGAGTGATTTGTGCTGCGAGGTGTCAGGAGGGATAAAACAACATAGCTAAAACGAGGGTGGGGAACTTTGGTTGGGCACCAATGTGTCTGGAGTCCAGCTATAATTTGTTAGAAGCGATGGCCTCAATGTATCCTCTTAGCCCATGTCTGCAGTAGTAGGTGCACATTAGATTAAAGATAGATCCTGTGTTGTTTTCTCTTCACATAATTGGCAATCAGTGGTACCTTCACACTTGATGAAGTGAAAGGAGGAGCCCACATGGAAGAAGATGGACTGAAGGGGCTGGGACCAATGGCCTGGCATCCCTTATGGAGCAGGTAGCCTATGTATATGGGCTCAGCCAATCAGCCACGTGGGTTTTCACATTATGTAATTCACGTCACTGATGATGCTGTCTGCCTTCATAAAGTGGTGTTTGTACTAATTTTACTAGAACGTTCCATGGCAGCAGAGTTCTTTGCTAGCGCTCTTCTATTTTTGTGGAAATAAAACGTTGTTCATCTTGAAAAAGCTGTGCTGGGTCTTTTTCACTAGTGCATTGTATTTTTTCTGGTGTGAGCGTTGAGGGGTTTCTCGACATTTTTGGTGACCCTGATGAGATCCCAGTGACCCCTGCAAAGACGAAGGCTTCCAGGCTGCATCTCTGGAGGTGCCACACCCACCTACAGTGACCAGTCCCAAGCATGCAATTGGCGGTGGTGTACAAGAGCAGTTTTCACAGAATTCTTGTCTGCTCTTTGAAGCAGGGCACAGCTCCTAGGAGATTGCAGACCATTGCTGGGACCCCGTGATGGAGGAGCTCGGGTGAACACGCAAACGTAAGTACACCTCTTGCGAGCAACAACAAAAGGGGTAAGAGTGAGCAGAGAAGTGAAAGTGTGTGCGTGCGGGTGATAGGAGAATGTGAAAAGGCCCTGTGCAGGTTTCGCATTTTAAATTATTATTATTATTATTAAGGAGATTATAAGGAGGAAAAAAGGAATGTGGAATCCTCTGTGAGTAAGGGGAGAAGGTGGTGTCATTTGTTATTGGCATAAGGAGGATACCAGAGTAGGAGCTCCGTATAATTAGAGGTCTCGGCTTCCTGTGCCCAATATATTCTGAGCGGGGTAAAGATGAAAAGTAGTGATTGTTGTTTTAGCTTATTATTTTAGTTTATTGTTTTAGCATATTGAATTGTTATTGTGAATTTGGTAGAGGCAAAGGGAGGGCCAGTGGAAATAGTGTGAGTGTGCGGTGTGCAATGGGTGGGTGTGAGCGAAGAAGGGGGAGGGAGGGTGTGAGGAGAGGGTGACTGGCAGGTGGGAACAAAGGACTGGTCGAGATGGTTACAATAATACTGTCTGTGACATGCCACTTAAAATTCTTGTTGAATATACCATTGTTAATATGGGGGAAAGGACTAAGCTGGAGTATAAGTATAGTGCGTTGCCATTGTACAAGGATTAAATAGAGCGGTACCACAAACAGTGGCTGGTAGAGGCCCAAGGAGGAATGCTCTGCCCCTGGCCATAGCATGGCTCTAACAATAGAGAGATATTAGAGCACAGGGGCACATTTCTAACAGCTAAGTATAAGGGTAAACCATTGCAAAAGTGAAAACAGATTTTAGACCTGTGGAAAATGGTGGAGGAGGTAGAGGATACCGCCAGGTGTATGCCCGATGCAAGGGTAGTGGCCTTCCAAATGTAGTAACCACAATAGCGCCAGAGGAAGCACCACGACCCATGCCTTGAGAGGGGCTCTATCCACTCACTGCCCACTCCACCACAGGATACACCAATCCAACATATGTGCCCCCAGCAGCACCGCCCCACCTCCATACCAGCCCACCCAAAATACCATTACACAGCAGGAGACTAACACACAGAAGGAGTTAGAGGATGCATTGGAAGAAACACAAGCAGAGTTGACCTGTTTGAGGGCAGTACAAGAGGGGGAGAGTAAACAAGGGTATGGGTTGGATGAGTGGAAGGCTAGGGACATTTTGTTCAGATTGGACAGCACCGCCAATAAAGATGTGCACTTTGAAAATCACGGGAGTAAAGATTGAGGGGCAGAAATTGCAGGTTATGGGACAATTGAGGTCAGACAGGGAGGCGCATAAAGAGGGACAGCATAGAAAATTTCAATGATGAGGGAGGTGAGGCGTAGGGGCTCCAGAAATTACACCAAGGGTAGAAAGTTTGTGGGGTGAGCGATTGAGGAATAGGTTTGGGCAGGTAGCAGTGGTAAGGAAAAAGGGAAGTGACGAGTGGAGAGCGGGGCGAGGACAAGGCAAGCAAATGCTTTTAATACACAAGGGACCTGGGAGCACGAATGATGTGCCATTGGCGCAAAAGGATACAAATACTTTGATCAAGGCACTCCCAGCCCTTACTGCCGGGGCTGGTAAATGGATATACGCCTTCAAGAAGCAGACATTGGGGTTTTCTTTGGAAGTAGGAGCCATGAAAAGACATGAAAAACCTACCTGTTGCAATTGTGAAGGAATCAGTCTGGGGACGTGTGGGTCAAGGCAGGATACCCAGGAGTAAAACTAAATGATGATGCTCATGATGGGGTACCTTTTAATAATATCAGGGCACAAGTGTGGGACGCACTGCAACGGGCATACCCCGACACCCCTGACTTACAGTCCATATGCAGTACACAATGGGGGATGATGAAGATGCCACTCAATACATTTTAAAAGTACAGGAGATGTGGTGAGCGGAGAGGGGTGACCAGTGGGACCGATCAGTTCAGATTTTCTATTTTGTTATTAAAAGGGGATTGCTCAAGGAAGTTCACAAGGCGCTTGACAAGATCGTCAGACTATAATAATACATAATTGCAAAAGGATTAACGAACGAGAAAACAAAATGGCTCAGAGGTTGGAGGTGGAGGAAGCAAAACTAGTATAGAAAAAATGTGCTAAAATAGCATTGACGGCAAACACTGAGACAAATTAAGCTGAGCAAGCTGTAGCTTGTGCAGGTGGAAGGATAGCAGCATTCTGGCCAGGTGGAGGACAAGGGCAGTGGAGTGGCAGATGCCCGCATCAGTATCCTGAATGGCATCAAGGAGGTCAGCAGTGGGCAGGAGGAGGGTCCCAAGGGATCAGAGGGGGGTTCAATGTGCTGGGACCTAGAGGTGGTATGGGACCATCTCAGTGTTGGAGTTGTGGGAGATGGGGGCATTTTTCATAAGATTGCAGAAGTAGGCAGGGGTGTGGTATAATGCATACTATCAACCTGCCCCAGCACTACCACAGCCACCCAGGTTTTCCTCCACACCTTATGAAATACATCAGGCCTACAGCCAGCTACCAACAAACCCCCCACACATGCAGACCCAAACCCTGCCTGATGTGCAGCCCAGTGCTGTCCACCTCTGATTACACACAAGAGTTCTCTCTCTTTTCCCATTCAAATGGCCAATTAATGACTGCAATATTAACACAAGAGAGTAAAATGGGCCACAAGCCATTGGCCTACTACAGTAGACTGCTAGATTCTGTACTGCAGGGCCAATTCCCTTGTGAACAGGCACTTGCTGCAGCTGCTTTTGCAATCGAGAAAAGCTCCACAATTGATATGGGGTGTTCTGTGACACTGTACATGGAGCAGACAGTGTTTGCCATTTTGGAATGCTCCAAATTAACTCTGACCTTGCAGCGGGCATCTGCTTATGAAATAATCATTTCCAGCCCCAGAATTCATATTGTGAGGTGCAAAAGTGCAAATACTGCCACCTTCTAACAGAGCAGTGCACTGAGGAAGATCTGGCAGCACATGATTGTGTGTATAATCCCACTGACTAGGATCTTACCTTATTGTTGAATCAAAAAATAATTCTCTTAAGATCGGTAGTAGGGTGCAGGGCAGAAAAATAACCCTGATACTGGGTTGAGTCACTAAATAGACAAAGAAATAGGTGTCCACCCACTGGTGGAACACTACCGCCCCCTGCACACCAAATTTGTTAATGTAATACAATCAACGTGTAAAATTGTTTGAATAACCAAAATGTGTCATAATCCTTCTTTTTAGTAAACACTTTCAGCAAAAAAGCCATATATCAACAGTCTTAAATGTCTATATTAGTGATATCACCAATTTATTTTTTGTATAAAATTATATTTTCAGTAAATTTTTAACAGAACAAGAAACTTCAAATTAAATTTTAATTCAAAGAATCCACAATACATAAATCATATGCCCTACAGGTTTTGGGAAATTCCTTAACTTTTTCAGGGGCTATAGTTCATAATTTTGTTGATATCCTTCATTTTCATAATTTTCATGCATCAAAGTGCACACCGCTTTTCAGAACTTTGAAAAAAGGTAGAATGTACCTATTAAGTGAAATAATCCATATTAAACTACATTCTGTGTTTACATCAAGAAGTAAAGATCTATCATGATTTTTTCTTTAATTTTCCCCTGGTGATAGTCACATGAAAAACAGTCCAAGCTGTGTGTACTATATTCAGCAAGATGCTAGGACCTCCTTAAAGATCTGGAAATTCAGCAGTCCCTAGTGATTAAAATATTAAATGTCAAACAGTCTTTTCTACTGCTGCATATCAATATTTCCTGTACTCAAAATCAATATTGTCCTGACCTCATTTAGAAGATGTCCAATCCTTTAATTGTATCTTCCTATTCTTACCCCACAAGGTGAACTTCTTTCATATTGCTGACCAATGCTACATGGGAAATCATTAGAAACCATGTCTAGTCAATATTATTGGTGCCGCAACCTGAATACAGGACGAGATACAAACCGTCCCAAAAGGGTAAGATTTAAGCAGCTACAGAAAAGATTGGCCTTTGCCAGAAGAAGGATTATATGCAATCGCAATTGCAACAATCCGACTCCTAATCAGGACCCCCAACTAGTGTACCACCACTCAGTACTTAAGAACCACAGAAGTTTACTCACTCAGAAACAAGAACAAAGAAAAAAAATCTTGCAGCTGAGAACAGAACAACATATGTGTGTGTCATAACTATGAAATGTATGCATAAAATGTGAATTGTGAATCAAACTGACACACATAACAAAGTAAAAAGTGCCTTGACAAAGCCCAAGGAAGGGGGAAAGAGTAGCACGTGCAAAGAAATGTTGGCAAAAAGTTTTTTTTTTAAGAATAACACATCTCTCACTGGCATAAATGATTTTTGAAGAATGACACATCTCCCACCAAAAAAAGTTACCGCAAGTTAAATATCGGAAGGGAATACACAAAGTGAAATAACCTGTGACTATATGATGAATGTGAGACAAATTGAGTAAACACTAAGTGAAGTAACTTGTGTTAAAATAATGAATGTGAAACAAATTTGAATAAAGTGTAACACTGTATGAAAAACACTACCAAGTGTGTACCTTACAATCATTACAGAATTTGAGAACTTGTGAGGACAGCCAATTTAAAGGCTCACAGGCTCACATAGGAAGAAACGTCCTCCTTAACAAAAATCATACCTTTCAACAATTTCTTCAGGTATAAAACACAGTTCTACATCCAGGCGGCAGGCACTAGCATGGGGTCATCTATGGCACCAGTCTATGCAAACCTATTTAGGTTTAATCTGGAATCAGAGCATGTATTAAATCATCCACATTGGTCATTGAAATTGAGGGCATGGAAACGATACAATGGTTGATATTTTCATTATTTGGAAGGGGGATCTAACAGAACTAGTGAGTTCTTAGAATATCGGAATACTATACATGAACGTATTCGATTCACAATGGAAGTAGGTGGAAGTAGGATTGCCCAAGTTGCATTTTGTGGATGTAGAGTTAGAAATAAAAGAAGGTAACCTATGTACAAACATCTTTCACAAACCAACTGATGTGAATAATTCCTTACATTACCTCAGCTATCATCCCTTACATTTAAGAAACAAATCTTCCATACAGTCAGTTCCTTAGAGTCAAACGTATGGTGTCAGAGGAAGAAACATTGGTGACAGAGAATGCCTAAATGAATGAGAAGTATATCAGAAGAGGGGTATCCAGAGTAAGTAGTTAACACAGTGAAGATCAAAGCAAGTAATTTGAGGCGAGAGGATCTCCACTCACCTAAGGTCAAGGCAAAAGAAACACCATTTTTGTATGCCCTGAGGTACTCCAGTCTAATAAAAGTCACCATGTAACAAGAATCATTAAGAAAAACTGGAGACTTATCCAGTTGGATCCCCAACTACAGACATTGTTTCCTAAACCCCCAATCATTGCGTATAGGAGATGGCGTAACTTCAGGGACCAACTTATGAGAGTAGAGAAACTCAAAGTAGAACGACAACTGATACTTCAAAAGAAAAAGACTGGCACATTCGCATGCCTAAATTGTAATAATTGTAACAACGTCATGCGGGATAGTACAGTGAGACATCCACATAGTGGCATGAAGATATAACATAAGGACTTTGCAACCGGTGACTCACAATCTGTTACCTATAAACTCAGTTGTCCATGTGGGAATTTGTACGTAGGCCAGACCACAAGGAAAGCGAAGGAGAGATGGAACAAGCATATAAGTAATATAAGGATGACCAATATGCCTTTCCCATTAGCTAGACACTTCACAGAGAAAAAACATACATTTGCCCAACTTAAAACAATCATATTGGAGGTAGTATAGAAATTACAAAGCGGAGGAAATTTGGGAAAGAAATTAGATCAGAAGGAGTTATTCTGGATAGAGAAAATCAACAGTCTAACCCCCAGGGGGATGAATGAAAACTTCTACTTGGGGGCCTCTTTGTGAGTTGTCTAAAATGTCTGAAAACAGTGTTAGCTATGTACATTACATTAAACTGCATTGGTAAAACTAACAGATGCAAGAGGAAACAAAATGTGAAAAATCTGGAATAACACACAAAGCCTGAGGTACAGTGGAAGGAAAATGATACAATCAGGATAAGGTGATTTTGTGATCAAAACAACAGAATGGAAACATGATCTCATGAATATCACACCTGGAGAAGTCATTATCCTAATATTTAGAAATGGTAAAATCTTCACTTTAGGACTTGGTCTGAGAATCAGGAAACAATATCTATCCATTTGGTGGATGTATGGGACTATGGGACTTAACTGTGAATTCAACACATCACTGGTTCAGGCAAAAGATATTTTATTCCAATTAATTGACTATGTATATGAGATATTGTGTTGCTGCAGGACAATTCATTAATGTCAGTTTTTGGTGAATGAGGAGATTTATATTGTTTACATGAGAGAAATGCTATGATTTGGGCCAAAGATAGTTTATCACAACCAATTGACCATAATTATGAGATATGGCCTTGTGGCAATATATGTAATTGATGTCAGTTTTGGGGAATGAGGATGTTAATATTGTTTACATGAGAGAAATGCTATGAGCGTTATGTACTGGTCGGTACACGTAATGTCATCACATGGCCGCACGTGATGTCATCGCGCGACAGCGTGATGACATCACCAGTTAACTAACAGCCATTTTTAAACAAGTCACAAGCTAGTACAGAATGGTGCGGGAAGCGAGTGTACAGCATGAGATACACAGGAGAGGTAATTGGACAACAACTATCAATTTGTGCATGAATAAGAAGCATTTGTAGTATGCAGACAATTTAAACAGATGCAGACTGGGAACACTGAAGGTGTTTTGTTCCACCAACAGCTTTGAAAAGAGAACTAGATGTGTAAACTCTCAACTCCAGTCCCATGGAGTCTAAATTGACTGAGAGCATCCCAGGATAGGGCAAGATCTTCTAAATGTATTAGCACATTAGATGCTTTCAATCTGCTAGACACCCTCGTGGCACTAATAATATTTACTACATATGATTTCTAATGATTTCCTATGTAGAAATGGTCAACCATATGAAAGAAGTTCACCTTGCGGGGCAAGAATAGGAAGATACAAGTGAAGGAATGGACATCCTCTAAATGAGGTCAGGACAATATTGATTTTGAGTGTAGAAAAGACTGCTTGACATTTTATATTTTAATCACTAGGGTCTGCTGAATTTCCAGATCTTTAAGGAGGTCCTAACATCTCACTGAATATAGTACACACAGCTTAGACTGTTATTCATCTGACTATCACCAGGTGAATATTAAAGAAAAAAATCATGATACATCTTGACGTCTTGGTCTAAACACAGAATATAGTTTAATATGAATAATTTCACTTAATAAGTATATTTTCCCTTTTTCAAAGTTCTGAAAAGTGGTGTGCACTTTGACACATGAAAAAATGAAGCCCCTGAAGAAGGGAAGGAATTTCTCCAAACGCATAGGGCATGTGATTTATGTATTGTGGATTCTTTGAATTAAAATTTCATTTGAAGTTTCTTGTTCTGTTAAAAATGTACTGAAAATATAATTTCATACAAAAAATAAATTGGTGATATCTAACTAATATAAACATTTAAGACTGTTGATATATGGCTATTTGCTGAGAGTGTTTACTAAAAAGAAGGATTATGACAAATTTTAGGTTATCCAAACCACTTTACATGTTGATTGTATTACATTAACAAATGTGATGTGCAGGGGACAGGAGTCTTCCACCAGTGGGTGAACACCTATTCCTTTGTCTATTTAGCACATGATTGTGTGTCATTTGATGGGGAAGGAAGATGATATCCCGAAGGAAAAAGATAGCCCTCTTGAGGGGGTGGAGAGAGTGCTTTTAATTGATGGGTCAGCAACTATCAACCAGAGTACAGGTTTGAAGCATACTGGGGCGGCACCAGTATGCCTGATGGATGAGGTTTACAAAGTATTGGAGCAAAAGCAACTACCTATGCACTATTTGGCCCAAGCATTAGAGTTTATTGCACTTATTGAGGTACTTTTAGCATCTCAAGGGTGCTGTGTTACCATCTATTCGGAATCGGCTTATGTCACCACCACAGTGCATGCGGACCTGGCACAGTGGAAGAGGAGGGGGTTTAGGAGAGCTGATGGGTCCCCAGTACAACATGCAGCACTGCTAGATAAACTAATTCATGCTCTGTCCCAACCATCCTTGAAAGTGGTGGTAAAATGTTCTGCCTACACTAACAATACAGACGTGGTCTCACCCGATGGCCAAGCAAGTAGCGTATTTGCCAGTGCCAGGTGTCCATGAGTATCCACTGTTGGTGCACAGCAGGGAGTAATATCCAGACTCCTATAATTCACTACCGATTAACCAACTAATAGAGTTACAGAGACGAGCACCACAGGAAGAGAAGGAATGGTGGGTAAAAAGAGGATGTAAGCAGTCCCCAACAGATTTATTGTGGTGCCAAGAAACATTGGGCAAAGCAGTTATGCCACATGAGTTGCTGGTGATTGCGGTTGACCAACTGTACCTCCCTTCTCATGGATCTAAACAACACAAGCTGCAGATATACAGGAGGACTGGTTTTTACCCAATCTGCAGGAAACAATTACTAAAATGGTTGTCAACTGTACTACGTGCCCGAGTTATAGAATTGGTCTCACTTTACCAACTATCCGAGGTACACTGTTCCGCCCTTCTGGGCCATTCCATGAGTTGCATATTGACTATGCGACATGGGCGAAGAGATGTAATGGATCCCGCTATCTAATAATGGTTGTATGTCCTTTTTCATGGTGGGTGGAGGCTGGTCCTTGTGCCCACCATGATGCAAAATGTGTGGCCACATTTATAGTAAGAGAGGTCTTTCCTCAATGGGGAATGTGCAAAATGTTAAGGTCTGATAACGGCACACATTTCTTCAATTAGCTGTTTAAGGAAATTACTTCTTTATTGGACATCACACAATGGATGTGTACAATTTACCTCCCCCAGGCCAACAGAGTTGGGGAGAGGATTAATGGTCTCTCAAGAGTAAACTTTCCAAGCTTTCCACCACCGTAAAAAAAGAATTGGGTGCACTGCTTGCCTCTCGCTCTGTTCAGCATGTGCACACAGCCCTGCAAGGATCATCATTTATCGCCCCACGAGGTGGCAATGGAGCGCTATATGCACACACCTCTATCTCCAATTAGAAGAGCATCTGATGCTCACAGGGCTGTGTCTGTTCTTGGAGAAGAATTGCGTAGCTATTTGTGTGCTCTAACCAAAGCCAAAAAATATATCTCTCAACAGATTGCACCGCAGCAGACTGAAGAAACAACCAGTGCTGCATCAAATTCTCCAACTACGATGCCTCCTCTTTAGCTTTTCCCGGGTGATGACTTTTCTATTAAAAATGCTGTCTGCCGGTGGAACGAACCAAGACATAACGGCCCTTTTGAGGTGGTCTATGCTACCCCTCTTGCAGTATAAGGACATGAATTACAGTACTGGGTGCATTTATCTGATGTTTGAAAAGGACCTCAGACCACGCCTCCCACCCAAAATCAGTAAAGCACTAAACACTGTGGGCCTCATTACGACCCTGGCGGAGTGGGTTTACGCCAGCGGTATTCGCGGCGGACCCGTCCGCCCTACTACGAGTTCCCGTAGCGCCATGGAGCGTTTTCCACCTGGTTTTTCCGGGCGGAGAAATCCATGGCGCTACGGGACCTTGTTGTTAATTACGCCACCGTATTTTACGGTGGCGTAATTAACGCCTTCCCCACTCCCATTATGCCCTATGGGGCAAAAATGGGAATGGGGAAGGGTAAAATGGGGAATGGGGATTTACCGCCCCGCCAAGGTCGGAATGGGGCGGTAAATCCGCCAACCCCCATGGCGGTATCGGCAGCTTTCCGCCGTGCTCCATGGTGCATATTGCACCACGATTTCCGCCAGGGTCGTAATGAGGCCCAGTGTGTTTAGTACTTGCCAAATAATACCCCGTCCCCATGTGAAAATCCTATACAATAATTGTCAACTGCAGATTGACAGGGTTTTTAACTTCTTAATAATTTTTTTTTAAACAATACAAAAATACAAAATATTGATACATATACCACAAGTATACCTCTGTGATAAATAAAGATGCTGATATGTGTTATTTACACTGAAAGCCCTCTGTCTCCCTCTGCCTGTTGGTTTCCTTTCTGTTGTCTCGTCTACATTTATTTACCTTGCAATGGATGTGGATGGGACCAACAACTCCATTTATAATAAACAACGTTCTCGTTTTCATCAAGAACCTCCTGTAACTGCATTTTCCCCAACATATATATTTGTAATGCATTGGGTAGATAGTTTATTTGCTATTTTTATGTATGGATTAGGAATATATCTAGGATGTAGTTGTATATGGAGTAGTAATATAAAAAGGGGGGAATAAGAGTGCTGCAGATCTGCTCATTATCACTGTTTCCTAATATGTTTTCTAACATAACTGTGAATAATACTTTCTTTTTTAATGGATCAAAATGTCCTAAGAGACAAATTAGAAGGATTAAATATGATCAATAACAAGGACATGGGTTGGATACAATAGAAGATGTGCATCATCCATAGTTCAGTAACAGATGGTACGCAGACATGAGCTCAGTGGGGAAAGCGAAAGTTGATGAAAGTTGTTATGTGTTCTCCCTAATTCCACACGTGTTGGGAGCCCCCAAAGTATTAATGCCACAAGAAATTCTGATTTTGGCGGCCCAATGCTTACTGCATCTGACATTGTGTAGGCTGCGAAGAACGTTTCAGGTACAAAGTGTACCACTAGAAGTGGTGGAACCTAATCAACTGCAATGTGCTTAGAATGCCAAGAGTGTGCCATGTTTGCAAAGGCCATATATAAAACTGGAAGGTGTCAAGTTTGTGGTGAACAGATGGCAAGAGACAAAAATGAGCTGCATGGTGGGAGAACTAGTAGGGTTTGGAGAAGAAGTGATCGATGAAGTGAACAGTGTGTGTCATAGATACTGGAATGAGCAACTGACAGAACTCATATGGATCGGGAAAATGGAAAACCCAGTAATAGTGCAAGAGCAGGAAGAATTTGAAATGTGTTTTTACAATGAAGGGAGCCTCCTCAAGAGGGCCAATAGTAGGTGCAATAAAACATTGTACATCCCACATCTCAGGAAGGGGACAGCTACCGTTATGGACAACTACTGGGTTGGTGGCAGGCAGCCATTCATGCACCTCCCGCCATCATTGAAAGGCACCTGCTTGCTAGCTTCTTTACACTCAGTGCTTCTGGTCGCCCCTGAAGAACATTTGATAGTGAGACTAGGGGGTTTGTTGGTCCCAACAACCACACCAAGGTTTGGCACCACCACCACAGTACCACTGCAGAAACATATCTTTCTCATCCTGCCACAGAAGGAGAAAAGAGAAATTGCAGCGAAGGAGAAGATCGAATTACCTGTTGCAAGATTCTTCACAATTACTTAAGGAAATACTATGGGGCGATTGTGAAGATGTTGGTTCCCATGATCGTGTTGGTGATATTCTGCCCCTGCCGGCTGGGACTTCGGTGTTGTGCCTAAGCAGTGCCTAGCAGCGCAATGATGATGGTTTCAATTGGGGTACAAGGGGCACCTTGTGTTACAAATGATAGCACGGTTCAGACTGATGATCCAAATATGCCACACATGATTGCGATAGAGCACCGTCTTTACCCCCCCAGGCACCATCACAGTTCCCCCACCTTACCCTGAGCACTGCACAGAACACTGGGTTAACTTAGCAGGTGATGGAGGATGTATATATATGACATGCACTCCGGGGAAATATGCACAAGTGGAAGAAAGTTTTAGATCTGCATGCAGAGCATGACTGCCGAAGGAAGGGCCCTCTCCATATTCCGAAGCTGAGAGATTGGAGAGGGAAATAAGGGGTGAAAAGGTTGAGGGGTTGGCATGGGAGTTTGTTAATGTGGTATTAACGAAATCAGGGAATATTGGGAAGGAGGGACGAGCGTCCCGGACCCCAGCCCAGACCCCCAGCATTTTCATATGAAACAGAGGCCCAGGAAAGTTCAGTCAGGGCTAAGGGATGTGGGGGGGTTGTTGCTAGGAGCCACACTGTGGGAGGGAGGTGCACGCCTTGCCCTAGTAATACATGAGGTATTATAACGCCATCTTGAATAGTAGTAGCCATATTGATATCGAGGTCTAGTTTTGCGCTGAAGCTAGGGCCGCAAGCCCGAGTCACACACACAGAAATAGAGTGTATGCGGTTGGGAATATGATGTAGTTTGGGGACCGGTGAGGAAGACCAGAACTGCAGAAATGTATAGACCCTTTACAGTCTCATGTTGCCAACATCTCATATCCCAGAAGGAATGCGCCCTGCAAGGCCACAAGGGGTTGAGAGCTTACTGAGAAAAGCGATCCCACAAGAAGGAGGGCACAAGCCTCCGACCTTCCCTGTCCCAGGCCTAAGTGATAGCACTCGAACAGCCCAGTTTCAAGACACCTAGCATTCCAGGATACCAGCTTGTCCCAGAGCAACAACCATAAAACTGATAAAACCCCTATCGATCAGACAAGGTCTGAAAACAGGGATCAGTTACCTACACAATAGGTTGCGTGATATGTGCTGCTAGGTGCTGGGAGGCATAAAGCAACATAGCTAAAACAAGGGTGAGGAACTTTGGTTGGGCGCCAACGTATCTAGAATACAGCTATAATTGTTAGAAGTGATGGCCTTGAAGTATCCGCTTAGTCCATGTCTGCAGTACCAGGTGCACATTAGGTTAGAGATAGATCCTGTATAGTTTTTTATTCACATAATTGCCAAACAGTGGTAGCTTCACTCCTGATGACGCAAAAGGAGGAGCCCGAGGAGAAGAAGATGGACACTAGGGGCTGGATCCATGGCCTTCCATCCCTTATGGAGCAGGTAGCCTATTTATAGAGTCGCAACCAACGAGCCACGCGGGTTTGCACATTATGTAATTTAAATCACTGCTGACGCAGTCTGCCGTCATAAAGTGGTGTTCATGCTAGTTTTACACGAACGTTCCGTGGTAACAGAGTTCTTTGCTGGTGTACTTCTATTTTAGTGGAAATAAAAATGTTGTTCTTCTTGCATGAAGTGTGCTGGGCCTTTTTCCCTAGTGGGTTGTATTTTTTCTGGTGTGACCGTTGAGGGGTTTCTCTACATTTTATTGTTCTATTCATTTGGAAATTTGATCCATTTCTATAAGTGCAACATTAGCAAATGCGTTCACGATACACAGCAAATCAGTTTATATGAAATGATTAAAACGAGAAAATAATGCAACAGTATGTTGCACTACATATTTTTATACAATGCTGAATTATTGTTTAATATTCTTGGAGGTACATGCTTTTGAGCAAAGAACAAAACACATTTTAAAACTTGGTTGGAACACTCCTTTACACAGATGCATTTTAAATTTGTATTTGACTATTAAACCCTGACAGCATCACGTTTGCCATTTTCACTGTTCATGTTTGAAAATCAATAAAAAAATCTTTGAGAAAAAAGCCTTCCGGAAGGTTTTAGTTTATGATGTTTGGTGGTCTGAGTTTTGCTGTTGGTTGGCTCATTTTTGGGAGAAGACAAGAGTACAGTTTTTTACAAAGAGACCCAGATTACATAACATGATTGACTTCTGTGCTGTTTTTTCTTGAAATTAATTCAAAGTCATAGAGAAACAAACCTCCCAAAAGCTTTCAAAGAACACAAATAGAGATTAAAACACTGATGCCCACAATTATGGGTTGTCTGGCAGGTAAATAGGTGTGGTTTAGATAAACATGGCTTTAGACTATAAAAAAATAAGGGATCCAGAAAAGAGCTAAGAAACATCATTCCCGAGCTATCATAGAGAGCAGATTCCATTCAGAACAGACTTTGCTGGTAGAGTTGGTGGGCAGAGCTGAACCACAGAGCTGGGAGGCAGAGCTGAACCACAGGGCTGAACCGACTCCTGACTAGCTTTGTTAAGAAGATGCAAGCAGCATTGTAATTTATATACCACTGTAGAGTACATCTGCTTGTGTGCATATATTTGTTTTCAAAATTCTAATGGTTTGCCTGATTCTCAATTTTTTGCGGGTGTGAATTATGCTTCTGTACTCATTTCTTTCAGCAAATTTTTCTTTTCATGTTCCTGCATCAATACTAGATATGCTGTACCTTTAGTTCCCAACTGTTCTCTATAGCATATTTTAACACAGAGTTTGGTGTGTGGTGAGGCTGGGCTAAGCACATATAAAAGTCTTTGCTCCTACTTGCAGTTCTCCAGCCAGAATAAGTGGACTCATCTATGCCCTAGTGGATACAAATATTTCCACAGATAGATCCAGCGTTTAGACCTGCAATGTTTACTCCATGGTATTTGAATGTTTTTAGATAATCGCCCTCAGAAGCCATGAACATTTTCTAGATTTTGTTTGGTCCTCTCCATTTAATTGCTTTACAGTAGTTGGTATAACATCACCTGTCTATTGGCTAGCCAATCTTGACCGCGCTACTGTGGGTATAATTTTAAGTTTCACTGTGCCATATTTTAGAGTACTCTACACATTATTGATTGGTTGTAGCCATATATTCGGATGCCTATACCCATTTTTGATTGGTTGTAGGCGAGCATGATGCTAGGACCATATTCAACTACATTATTGCAAATATTGGGGACTGCCTATTCTCTGATTATATTTTTAATGCTCATGTATTATCTCCCCAAGAGAATTAGCCTCCTTACCTGCTAAAGGAAACAGTGAGTGCATCCTTGGTATGTTTCTGTTTAGGAGTATAAAAAGGTACTACACTGCAAGTTTAAAGGCTTGTTGTTCTAGAAATGAAATTGAGTAGAGAATGTATTAATGACAGCTATGCTAATCATTTAAACAAGGGTAATGAGAATTGATTCATAGAAGCTCTAGGGGTTAGACCCATTGTTTTTCAATAGTAAACCTTCCAGGTGCTCAGGGGAAGAGGTTTTTCTTGCACCAGCACAGAAACCCAACTTTCTTCAGGGCCTTGCATCAGGTACAGCTCTTTTCTCTATTGCAAAACCTGCCACAGTGCTGGGTGGGCATTTTGATCACCTTTGGGGTAAAGATTGGGCTCTGAGACAAAGAGTATGTGAAAATCATGGCATGTCTTCCTGGTTTTCTGGAGCCCCATTCATGAGGTGTTTGGGCAGGCCCCTGTAGATTGCATTACAAAAACCCACTTATGTAATTGCAAGAGATGTTACTTTATCGAAACAATACCAGAATATGACACAAAACTCAAATGGCCCCGGTATTTGGAGTCCAATGTAATACACTCTAATACTTTCACAAGATCACCAGCAATTCCAAACAACCTTGAAGACTTTCCTCTACCATCATGCATTTCCGCTCTGGAGAGATTTGGATGGTAACACAATCCTTCATGAAAAAATAAAGCAAAACGTGATGCTTCCCCGCTACTCGAAATATCTTTGTTACATTCGGCTTACTCACTCTGAGCTTCTCTCTCCTATTCTAATCCTGCTTCTCTTATCCTACCACCTTTTCCACTCCCCACAGACCACGCCCTGATTCACGGGTGCAGTATAAATGCTAAGTCACAAAACATAACATTAACTATGGCCCCTGTGTTTGTCCTTGCCCATCCTACATCTGTAAAGCTGGCATGCTGCCTTTATGGTTTGCTGTGAAAGCTTCAAAAGTGGATCTTTTCTAACTCTTCCAGAGTCCTTCATGAGCCATGACACAATAATCTCTCCCTCGCACTGCTTACAGCTCATTAAATTGAAGATGGACTCAAGGGTTGATATAGGCTTAGGCAGGCCTGCTCAGCCTGAATCCAACACAAAGGAGGTGGAAAGCCAAAGAAAATCCCAGCCTTTAAACCATTGGTAGACACAGATGCAAACCCTTAGCCATACACCAATTTAGGGATGGTATCGCACCGTATAAGGCAGACAGTCCAGTATAGTAGTGTAGGGTTGTTGGAGTGGGTTGTGGCTTGTGGTTGAAAGATTGTAGTGAATGTTACAAGGACTGAGGTGTGGAGGCTGGTGGAGGAGAGAAGCGGAGTTGGGAGCCAGGAGGAAGAGATGTTGAAAAGTTGGAAGAGATGGGGGTGTCAAGAGGAAGTTGTGAGAGTTTGGACGAGGTGGTAATATCAGGAAGAGTTTGGAGCAAGGGGTAAAATCATTAGGACTTTGTGAGTTTGGAAGAGGAGATTTCATCAGGAGGAGGAGGTAAAGCGTAGGAGGAGTTAGTGGTGTCAGGAAGAGGTTGTGAGAGTTTTAAGGAGGAAGTAAAAACAGAAGGATGTAGGAAGAGGTAGTGAAGAGTTGGAGGAGGTGGTAACAGGTGGATAATGCAACAAGGGCAAGAGCAGGAAGATATGAGGGGTTCAGGTAGGTCCAAGGTAGCTGCAAGTAGCAGAGCGGGAAAGAGACCCTGGCAGGGAGGTCAGAGCAGTAAAGAGCCTACAAGCAAGGTGGATCATGGGTACTGCCTGGAAGCTGGAGAAGGGGCCTTGGGTTTAAAAGGCAGTAGTGGAAACTCCTGGATCCAACTCCACAATCTCGAGAAGCTTGCACACTACTTAAGGTTGATGAAGGCAATGCAGCTGTTCATCCACCAGGGATCCCAAGGAGATGACCCCAGTTGGGAGTTGGTGGACACTTATTTGTTAGGTAGCAATTGGTATGGGACCCAGTAAAGCCTGCATCTAGGTAGTTGGCCAATGAGTGGAAACAGCCTTGGGGCCAGAGAATGAGAGGATTTTGTTTGATATTTTTTTTTCTGTGCACTGTGAGAACAAAAGACTGACATCGTACCTACTCCAGTCATGTGTGAATGCATCCAACTTAGCCTGCATGACAGGATGTGAACACATCACACAGTTTGTGGTTCCTAAGATCTGTCATAGGGTTTGCCAAGTGAGGAAAACCAAATGTAGTGCATTGGTAATCAAGGATATCGAGAGATTTGGGCAAGGTGCCTTTGGCAACATAGTCAATGATGAGGGAGCAGTGGAGTCAAAGGCCCATACCTCTGGAGAGCCTCAACTGCAGACTTCTGCACCATTGCATCTCCTTTGGCCACTGAAGATGTGCACATCAAGGATGACCTCAGTGGACAATACTGCCATCTCTGCATCACAGTTGTCTTCTTCTAAAGGATGTGCCAATGTCAGGGGTATGGTGAAGTGCAACGTGCAGCCATAGTCCCAATTCAAGCTCGTAGGCCTCATCTTCACAGGCACATTGGTAGGCGCACTGGAGAATACAGGTCGTGTGTGCTTCTTACAAGATCTCTCTTGAGAACATTTGATCAAGTGAAAGGGGCCGTTTTGGGATCAGAACTGACAGATGTATTGCATCGCCATAATCCTCTAAAGGGTTTGAGTCCTAAATAAGCAATACTATTCCAATCCTGCTGTTCGAACAGCCAAAAAGGAAGAGGATCTCCAATGCAGTTCCTTATACTTAAATTTCTCATATCCATTCATTGCAGATATCCTGGAAGCGTAAGTGGATATTATTGCACTGTGGGTTGCCACGCTCGACCCTATTGGTCCCACAGGATAAAATGAATGTGGAGGCAGTGCCAGGCCTCCGATTCCGACACCTTAAGAATGACACACAGACGTTGCAGTTCGTTAGCTTTCACAACCACACCGATGCCTTGGTCTGCGCTTAAACGGCTGTTTAACATTCGGCGAAGAAATGCACGTGCTGCGCGGAAAGCTAATGGGCTGGAATGCCTTTGCATTAAACATCAGAGAGGCGTCGCAGGTGCACGCGGTATGCAATTACCGCACATGATTCCTGTAGGCCCGTGCGCTAAATCTGTCAGACGTTCCATGCAGATGTGGAACACCTGCATGGCACGATCGTCTCTGAAACTGGCCGGGGGTGCAACCCTACACTTAAATCGTCTCAAAAAAGCGCTAATGGCTGCATTATGGAGTGAGGAGATTTCGGTCCATAATGCAAATAATCTGGAAATATGAAGATCATTTGCAAATGCAAAGAGTGCTGGTGTCCCCAAGTCCTTGCACAGAGCTGCGCATGGGCAATGGCCAGCGAATGAGAAGCCCAGGCGTTAAATTGTGTACAGCGAGCTCTGTGAAAGCGTTAGGGAGGACTTCCCTGCTGCCACGGCCTCCAGTCTCCCTCAGGGGGGCTGGAAAATGTTTGAACGGAAGATACCGAAGGCCAATTCGGCCCTCCATACCCCTGCTTGTGTCAGGCCAAGGGCGGGGACGGAGGCCAATCCTGTCTTCCCCCTGATTCAAGAGCAGGGAGAGGCAGGTGTGGTGGGGGCTCCTAACCTCTGACCCCCGTTGCTTGGACTGAGGGGCACCTGGAGCGATTCCGTGCTGGTGGGGAGAAGATGAACACTGCCGCCTGCTGCCCGGGTGTTTGCTGAAAATAAAAAGGGGAGCGTGCATGCATTTCTGCGTGCACGTGTCTGTGTAAATGTATGCGTGCGAGAGAGAGTTCGTTTCAAAGGAGGTGCTCGCATGTGAGTGTCCAAAGGTGTCTGCGGGAGTTGATACGCCTACACGGGTGCGCGCATGCGTGTGTGTGATGCATGCACGCGAGTTGCAGCTGCTTTCAGCATTTACACAACCAGCCCCGGGCATATTCATGCTCCTCCCGGCACCAAATGTGCATATCCTCCGAGAGGGGCATGAGAGATGGGCAGCTGCGCAATCATCATTTCCCCCGAGGGGTGAGTTTGCACCTCTAGTAAGAATGTGTGCGGGTAAAGCCAGTGACTGGAGAGTATATCACATTGCAAAGGAATTCTTCTCCGGAGTAGAATACTTTAAACAAAATGATAAGTAGAAATATACATTTTAGGATACAAATTGGGCAGCCCATGAGTGTGTTTTAACAGTCACAGTACTGGCATTATTGGGCAAAGCCAACACAAATATATTGTTGCAGTGACTGCCCAGGCATTACTGGGAAAAGCCAACATCGGTGTGGTCTTAAAGGTATGGTTCGGGCATTTTTGGACAAAGCCATGACAAGTAAGTTATTACGGTACCCACATTAGACTTAATGGGTACAGGACTCATGGGTGTTCTTTTACAGTTATAATGCTGGCATTAATATGCAACCCCAAGAAGAGATCCAGTGGCTGGCATTGCCTGGCTGTCAGTACTGATCTGGTCTTAATGGAAAAAAGCCACCCTCACTGTGTACTTTCAGTTAAAGTGCTGGCACAGTTTGGCTAAACCCTGACAAGTATTTTCTTACAGGGAGTGATACTGCCAGGCTGGTAGCCTGACCTATGTTAGGCAATGCCAGCATGGGTACATACACTGGTACTATTGATTCAACGCCAAGAAACGTTTGTTCTTACAATGGCTGCCAGCATTAACCCTCTTGGGTTTCGTCTGCATGAGTTAGTCTTGGAGTTACAGTACTGGCATTATTGGGCAAAGACAAGTACGTTCCCACAGTAGCTAGCACTACCAGATTTTCAGTACTAGCCTTTGTCTTATTGGGCAAAGCCATCATGCATTATACAGTTAGATCACTGGCCTTATCGGGCAAAGCCATCATGCACTATACAGTTAAATTACTGGCCTTATTGGGCAAAGCCATCATGCATTATACAGTTAGAACACTGGCCTTATCGGGCAAAGCCATCATGCACTATACAGTTAAATTACTGGCCTTATTGGGCAAAGCCATCATGCATTATACAGTTAGATCACTGGCCTTATCGGGCAAAGCCATCATGCACTATACAGTTAAATTACTGGCCTTATTGGGCAAAGCCATCATGCATTATACAGTTAGATCACTGGCCTTATCGGGCAAAGCCATCATGCACTATACAGTTAAATTACTGGCCTTATTGGGCAAAGCCATCATGCATTATACAGTTAAATCACTGGCCTTATTGGGCAACGCCATCATGCACTATACTGTTAAATCACTGGCCTTATTGGGCAAAGACATCATGGGTATGTTCTTATAGTGGAAATGCTGGCATATATTGTGGGCAACAGCATACTGAGAATGTGTTGAAAAACGGTCTTGCATTCCGTTGATGATCTGGCATCTTTGTGTGTTTTCATGTGTTACCCTACATGACCAATTTGAAATGATTTGGCTTTTTAGGCAATTTTTCTATTCAAGTGTACTGAGAATGTGCCATTATAGATTATTATTTAAAAATGTTCTTGGGGGAGAACCCCCTTCCCCAGAGCACCTCTTCTTTGTGTTGGACTTCCTCACTACTCTTAGTTGCTCCTCCTCATTTCTGGTAAATATTTCCATCCCTATATCAAAACTTTCAGCAGCCGCCGCTGGATTGCACTTGCATGTAATTAGGTCTCTTCCACGTCATTTTACTCATTAGCTCTGTGAAGTGTTAAACTTGGAGATGATAGGTTAACGCTTTTTTTGCATTTGAAAGTGCACTACTGCCTAGAAGAGGCCAGCATAGAAATGCGTTAAGCCCAAGGCAATCAACACGTACACCCGCTTTGCTTGTTATCACGTAGTACAGGACCCCCCCTCAGCATGATGGGCTATGGGCATCCTTTAGAAGTGGCTAACCTCTACTCTCTACTTCTCCTCTGTGCTGCTTCTTGGCACCTGTGTGGTCTGCTTTGCCCCTATAATTGAAACAATCTGACTGCCACTGTCACTTTGCCCCCTCAAGTTCTGGGCATCTTCTTAGAGTTTGCTGTTTATTTCCACCATTAGCCTCCGTGTGAGGCAGTCAGATACTGGGAGTCAAGTGCTGTTTTCGTCAGTCTCTTTTGTCGCGGTTTATTACGTGGTGACACTCACCTCAGGGAGTTCCTTTCCACCCAAAGCACTATTATTTTGTTAAGGTTCAACTTGGTAAGGCCTCCAACCTGTCTCGCACCCAACCCCAACAAATACCCGGTGCCACAATGAACTAGTAACCAGGCCGGTGTGTAGTAAGAATATGGATTTATTAATTTATTTAAACCAAATTTGACAAACAGACTAACATCAGCCACCAATGCTTTGGCAACACAAGAACAAAATTACTTCCATATTTGCACCAGCACACAGATAATACTAAGACATGCAGTCACAATTTCCTCCAGCTTTCTTTTCAAATAACCCCCCATTACAGAAAAAGAACAACTCAAGACACACAGTGATTGCTGATTTGGTTATAATACTTTTTCTCCCAGCAAACCCCATCCTGCAAACATCAATTAGATTTGACCGCTCTCAATTCAAGACCAGTGGCAGAGATTTGGGAACACAATGAGAAAATCAATTTGGGGTTCTGATAAAAATGCACTCTTTGGAAAAAGGGATTCAAGGGGACAAATCATTGTGCACGTATTACTACAGATGCAATACGAGGGAAAAAAACAATTGGAAAATCCGTTTTGCCACACCTAAAAAAAAAGTACAGGCAGGGCTGTGTGGTTTGGGTCGGTCAGAGCACAATGAGAACAAAGGGACAATTTTGTTTTTTCCACCACACATGCAACGGAAATACAACGCTTTACACTTCTGATTTACAATGCAGGGGATCAATGGGCAATTTCGTTTTGCACACTCACCTGGAAACAGAGATTTGGGGATTAATTCTTTTGGATTCAGCACCCCCTACCGAAGTCAGGGGTTTTCTTACAAATAGTCAATCAAATCTTTATGTCTATACTGGCTTGAAACACACTGGGAGGAGCTTGTTAGTTTTGAATGCTAACAAAACACATCCTGTTATTTCTATAGGGGAATAATTGATTTACTTTAATTAAATATGCTAAAGATCTACAAAGACAAACAGGGTATTCTGCTATGGGAAAATAACTAGAATAATGCTTGAGAAATGCAGGGCCTACACAGTCTATGGCTTTGGGATAGGTTTACTTACTGGATAGGCGTTGTTGTGGGCATCAGGGAACAGCAGGGCACCTCTGGGACAGCAAGGGTGTCGTCAAGGATAGTTCCCTCTGGCTCCTCCAAGGGGTCCCAGTCATCTTCTATGTCTGCTGGTTCCTGTCTCCAATGCAAGATTTGGGGCCTCTCTGCTTGGGTGTTTCTCGCAAGAGTTCAGCAGCAGGTTACCTTCCGGAATAAAGTGAAAAATCCCTGGTTCTGATGTAAACTGGTCTACTTATAGGGCAACTGACATCACAAACGTGTCATGATTCCAGTGGAAGGGATTGGTTAGTTCTCTCCACCCACCTCCCAACTGTGTGCTAATAGGACAAGGAGTTGAGGAGCGTGAGTTAGGAAAACTGGGGGAGGAGAAATCTTTGTCATCCCAAACTGACATGTGGGTTTGGCATGTTTAAAATCTGAAAATCTATCAACATGGCAAGTACCCTAATTTTTCGAATCTTTACATGCATGGATATATTTTTAAGAACTACATTTTAAGGCAAATCAGATGATGCTAATCTGAAATCAGAACGCCCTTCCTGTGCAGAGATATCGTTTTTCTTCATTTACTGAGGAGTCGCATCAGTGAAAAATATGACGCTTCATAGATCCCATGTTAATTTTGTCCTTCACCCTCACACCAACTTTCAAATCTCTCGGAATCATGGGACGGCCCAAAACACATTTTCCTTAATAACTTCTTTTATGTTTATCACACACAAATTGCTTTGGCATGGTTCAAAGGGGATTGCTGTCACCTTTAATAAAAGTCTGCAATGAGCATTGTGGTATATTTCCGCTGCCCTTTTTATTCAATATAATGTATTTTTCTATTAATCAAACCCCAGCTTCGCAGGCCTTGCTCAATCTAGCCCCCACCTTTGTTCCTCTAAGTTTCATTTATCCTTAAACATGTGACCAGCCAGATGCTGGTTTATGTTTATCTTAGCCTATACCTCCTTGGCCTCCCAATGGTCCTGGCTATAACTTTAATGCACATTTTATGGGAGTTGTGGCATCAAGGTCACTTCTGCTGAAAAAAAGGCCAGGCATTATCTATTTTCAGCATGGTTTCCATCAATGGCATTGTATTTCTCTGTATTTTTAAGCAATTGACCTGATTGATTGTTGACAACCAGACCTCCCTCTCCAGGACAAGCAGAGGAAAGGTCTTTGAGGTTAAAATGTCATTTCAGTAGAAATGCCCAGCTGCATGTACAATTCTGCAAGAAATGGCTTTTAAACTCACACACAATACATTTTACATGAAGCATTTTATAAGCCATCTGGGCCTTATATCAATGTGTAATGTATTTTCTTTAATCTCACAGTTGCCAAAGACATGAGTATCACTTTGGCATTGTCCACAGATAGGGCCATAATATGAGAACACCATGTTCACCTTGCAACCAAGTGGGCACTTCTCCTTGCATACTGTCATTGGGATGAGGAAAAAGCAAGTTCTTGTATTTCTTATCATTACAATAAGCTTGGTTTCACTTAGCTTTCCATGGATTTATTAAAACAGCTTTTTCATCCAAATGTCTTCCTATTTCCTTGCTGAAATGCATTGCACATATCTTCACACTTTTGAACTTCCAAGCACACTTCCCCTTCATTTGAGATTTAGGCCTGTCTTTAGTTCAATAGGCCTCATGTCTGACACCACCATTTCTGTGCTGTCTAGGCTTCAATGGGATACCACAAATCACTCTGCTCTCTTTATTTCTGGCATTCAGGGGCTATAATTTACCCTACTCATTGTACAGTGGCTTCATATCTTTTCCCAGAGATTCAAATGAGACTTCACCACTTTCCAGGAGATGTGCTCCTGCTATACCCTTCCACTTGAGCCATAATTAATGAGGAGTTTCTCTTTTGGTTTTTGTCTGAACATTGTGACCTTGGAAGTTTTAGCTTATCCACTTTTCCCATCATGCTTTGCTTTCTGGTCTGCTCCATTACATGACAAGGAAAGGTTTGGTGAAATAATTCATGTCAGACATTTTGTATTTTTTCATTTACTGTTTATGGAAGCTCTTTGGGAGAAAATCTTCACAAAACTCCAGATTCTAGATAACCCACCATTTGATTTTATGGTGTTATGGGTGCTTTAACACACAAGTGGAACCCTGTCCATAGGTCACTTGAAAAAATGTAGGACCACTGCCTGCCATCCTAACAGTGGCTTAATTGCAACATTGACCTCAAGCAACCAGAATCACCTTCATCCTGTCCTGGCTTAATTGCTGACAGAACTTTCATGTGTGCAGTAAAAAGTACAGTTAGGGTGGCCGAAAAAGCGCATCTGGGCGCAAATGATGAAAACAAGCACAAATGCATTGAATAAAAAAAAGGGACCAGCGCAAGAATTGCTCTTTTATTGAGCGCTTGTGTAGATTATGCATTATGTCATAAGTTAACACACAAACCACCTCTGGCTGAGTTAGCCACATTTCTGGCAGTTGCACAATATTTCATTTGCCGAAATTTGGAGGAATTTCTAAGTTTGCAAAGTTTTGCAGCGCAAATATGATGCTTATTTTGCACTAGCCAAATTATGCACAGTTAGTTATTAGGTGCAGACCAAAGCGCACTGCCATTAGTTCAAGTGTGGATATTATGCTCAATATCTTTCTGTCTGTTTGTGTTTGTTTTAATATGGGTATGTATATGTTTGGAAATGTAGCCCTCAGGGCAGAACCTAAATGTCATTTCTGTAAAGTGGATCCACGTCAAGCGTGATAGGTTGAGCTAGTGCTGGCTTTTCTCCTTGTATGCTGGGTCTACTGCACTGTTTATTGTAACGTGAAAATGAAATCTGCAGAGCATAGAAAAGATGCATATGAAAAACATACCCGGTGCAACAAAAGAGCGCTCAAACACAGATGTGTTATGATTCAGCACAAATTACAGCCAACTAAACATTGTGCACTGGCCAAAAACATTAATGTAATTTGGTGCCCGAACAATATCAATGTTTTCTGTGCATTTGAATGTGTGATGAACTGGGGAGAGTGATGAGCAAGCATATTTGAGATGCAACCAAATGCAGCATAGCACAGTGTACATCAAATTCATACATTAGTAGAGCAAGAATGCAATTAACAATAACTTGTACTTCGTCTACATAAACAGTGCAGTATGATGCCAAGGGAAACAGAATCAGCCGTATGCGTTCATCACTGCAGAATACACAACAGGGCCAGAATCAATATTCTGAAGGAGGAGATGCAAATCATGTAATGAGAGAGAGGAGAGGCGAATCCTCTAATGAGAAAGAGGAGACGCAAATCCTCTAACAGGCAAGAGGAGATGCAAATCCTCTAATGAGAAAGAGGAGATGCAAATCCTCTAATAAGCAAGGGAGACGCAAATCCTCTAATGAGAAAATGGAGATGTGAATCTTCCAATGAAAAAGAGGAGAAACAAATGCTCTAATGAGAAAAAGGAGATGCAAATCCTCCAACACAAAAGAGGGGACACAAATCCTCTAATGAGAAAGAGGAGATGTGAATCTTCCAATGAAAAAGAGGAGAAACAAATGCTGTAATGAGAAAAAGTAGATGCAAATCCTCTAACGCAAATGAGGAGACACGAATCCTCCAATGAGAAAGAGGAGACACGAATCCTCTAATAAGCAAGAGGAGACACGAATCCTCTAATAAGCAAGAGGAGACGTGAATCCTCTAATAAGCAAGAGGAGACGTGAATCCTCTAATAAGAAAGAGGAGACGTGAATCATAAGCAAGATGCGATGTGAATCCTCTAATGAGAAAGATGAGACGCGAATCCGCTAATAAGCAAGAGGAGACGTGAATCCTCTAATAAGAAAGAGGAGACGTGAATCCTCTAATAAGCAAGAGGCGATGTAAATCCTCTAATGAGAAAGATGAGACGCAAATCCGCTAATAAGCAAAAGGAGACGTGAATCCTCTAATAAGCAAGAGGAGACGTGAATCCTCTAATAAGCAAGAGGCGATGTGAATCCTCTAATGAGAAAGATGAGACACGAATCCGCTAATAAGCAAGAGCAGACGTGAATCCTCTAATAAGCAAGAGGAGACGTGAATCCTCTAATAAGCAAGAGGCGATGTGAATCCTCTAACGAGAAAGAGGAGACACAAATCCTCTAATAAGCAAGAGGAGACGTGAATCCTCTAATAAGCAAGAGGCGATGTGAATCCTCTAATGAGAAAGAGGGGACACATATCCTCTAATAAGTAAGAGGAGACGTGAATCCTCTAATAAGCAAGAGGCGATGTGAATCCTCTAATGAGAAAGAGGAAACACGAATCCGCTAATAAGCAAGTGGAGACGTGAATCCTCTAATAAGCAAGAGGCGATGTGAAACCTCTAATGCTGAGCTGTAGATAGTTCCAGATGACCAATTATTGTATGCACACACACACTAGATCCAGGCCCAGAGAACCTAAAGTTATCCCCCTTCAGCCACCCAGGTCGAGTAACCTTGGTACCGCTTGCCATAGTGTGTAAAATATCTGCACATGCACCTGTAGTTAAGCTGGCTACACGTGGTCTGTAAGCATGCTCAGGATGTTGCTCGAGGTAGAGGGTGAGTGACACCCCATTTCCTCTCTTTGGTTCCTCTTTTGTGTGTGCACCAATCAGAGATTGTAAACATGACTATGTAGGGACAAGGATGAATCACATCTGTTACGAGAACACCATGTTCAGGGTATTTATTCAGCAGATTTCTGTCCATTCAAATCCACTGGGCATTTTTTATATGAGGAGCGGTGTCTTAATTTACTGTCTGAATATGATCAGGGACAAGACCACTAGGAAGGGGGAATGCACTCAATGTCCTTTTTTTTTGCACCTCGGTACGCCAGTCTGACCAGAGAATAGAAATTCATGGTGTAGGTGCACTCTGAAATGAAAAACTTTTTGGAAAGGTAAGTGGGTTTCTTAGTGACAGGGGCCTTATTTACGATGCAGCCAGTCTAGAAAGAAATATGGTGTGTGTAGAAGTCTCTTGCCTAGTTCTGGGGACTCAGGTGATCAGGCACCCTCCAGTATCAGTGGACTTTGGATGGCGCTTGGTGGATGGCGCTTGGCCACCAAAATCCTTGGGTGTTGGACCCAGGGCCAATACTGAAAGCAGCCCCATGTCACCCTGCTTTGTTCTCCATTACTTGGCAGGGGGCAATTAGGGTGTCACACCACAGACCACTCTTGGGCGTCTGATCCCTCACCAACCTATCAGCCTACTAGGACAGGCAAGCCCTATCAGCTTTATCCCTGCCCAAACCCCTTCTGAGGCCTTGCAGGGCAATACAGGTGCACCCACACCCGAACTGAGAGGGCCTGAAGCTTTCTGAACTGACGCAAGCTGTAACAGGGAAATTGACATGTTGGTCTTTAAGAGAGAACATTTTATTTCACTTGTGGTATTTGGTTTCAGTTACAAAAGCACACAATAGATAACATAAGTACATTCCTAGAGTTTACAGAACCTGTGGTTAACACCGTGGCTATGTGGATACAATATTGCGGTTCCATGTGTTAAAATTGCAGCAAAAATGGCCGTGGACACCCTTGCAACCCCTACTCCCCTTAAATGGTATAATGGGGTACACCTTTACCTGGTTAAACCACAGCATTTTTGCTGCGATTGCTTGCAGAGGTGACATTTTTACCACGATTTTATCACTGCATACCAATATTGCCAATCTTTGATTTTCTGATTGCAGAGAGCTTGTCGGGAGCAACCAAGTTATAGTGCCATTGTTCCCCAGCAAAAGATTGCCACCGTGGGGTTACAATGTTTCTATTTCCCTCCACACTCATTCTGAAAATAGAAACAAAGTGTTCTAAAAGCTTACCCAATATGCTTTCAGCCTCTCATGTACGTGCTGGAAACACTGAGGATCTCACTGGGGGTGGGTGGGGGACAGGTGAGACAGTCTTACATCCAATGGAGCAGAAAGGCCAGGTTTGATCCAGCCCCTTGAGCCAAAAGCAACCACAGGTGCACTCAGACAATCCCATTCATCACCCAATTGCCAGCCACATGCACAAGTGTAGACCCTCTCCGAAAGTCCTATTCAGGGAGAGAAGGGATACACAGTATAACAACACCCACAACCAGTTTCTCAATGCCGTTTGCAGGCACAAGCGGCTCACGTTTGGAGAAGTCTTAAGACTGGAGAGCAGAGTAAGGATCAGATGCTGGAGAAATGGAAGAGAGCAGAGAGCAGGAAGAGGTAATGATGTGGTAACGTCAGAGGGAGAGGGTGGACAGAAGGAGGTGGTGGGAGATGAGAGAGTGGAGGAGGCTGAGACATGACAGGGGGGAAGTAGTCCGAATTAAGGGAGTGACAGAGGAAGTGGATAGCTCAGGGGCAACGCTCTAGCTTTGGAAGCAAGACGACGCAGAGCAACACAGGTTTGATCCCCAGGCTCTGCGCTTAGAAACCTCTGGGTATTAAGCGTATTATAAAAAAACAATTACAATTACAACACCAGGAGAGTGATGGTTGCCTTAGGAGATGATAGCAGCAGAGGCCACAGTAACACAGAGGGGGTAACATCAGGGGGAGAGAGAGATAAAGAAGAAGTGGAGTAAGGAACATCTTGAGGTGTAGGTGGGGGCCAATGTGGTACAGTGGTGGTTGGAAGTGTAACATCAGCAGGAGAAAGGGATACAGTTAACGGCTACAGGAGGAGGTGGTTTAGAGGTAACAATAGCAGGGAGGGAGACCAGAACAGGCCAGGAAATAACAGCCCATGAAGTGGAAGAAGAGGGTAAGACCATCAGGGGTGAAGGAAAGAAGAAGTGAAGAGAGAGAACCAGCTCCAAGATAGCCAGAGCAGGCAGGGTCTGGTGACCTGGTCGGACCTTGGCAGGGTCAGATGGTGGTAGGAGACTGAGGCAGCTCAGGGAGACAATGGTGTGATCCCAGAGGCGAGGAGAGAGGAATTAGGAGGGAGTCAGGCAAAACCCAACTCCTAGGTCCACTGGCCTTTCTGCTGACAAGAAGTTACACCAGAGTGAGTCGTGATGTGACACTTGCTTCAGAGGTTGGGAAGGCAAAGGAACCCTCACCTCATGCAAAAGATGGGACACTGGACAAATGGAGGGTCCCTTTGGGGAGAACAGGACCCAACTTCTCTTAGGAAAGAACCACCCTGACCATTGTTCTGCTTGGCAACATACTGTTTTCATTTAAGTTGCCCATTCTTGTGACCCATCCTGAAATACAGATAATAAACTATCATATAAGATTTGGGCATCCTTCTTGCTCCAAAGCATAACCCCGCGACAGCTGGAATCCTGGAAAACTGGAGTGACTCAGAAGGACTTGGAAGTGACCAGAGCGAGAGATCTACTGTTTGCAGAAACCTGCGATGAGGCCAGTTAGTGCATGCAGGATTGCTTTCATTGTACGAGTGTGAGATGCCTGCATGAAATGCACAGTCTTGATCTATATGTGATGCTCAGTGGCCTAGGAGTTGGCCAGAGGGAAGTAGGAGCCGACTTCCTTAGGGTACACCAGCTTCTACCAGATGGTCTGTGTTTTGTGCTTTGTTAATGTGGTACATGTGTAAGCAGTTTGCGGCCATCTAAGAGGGTTAATTGTGTCAGCCGTGTAAGGTAGTAAGAGATGGAAATTAGAATTATCAAGGCAGATCTGAATGAGTGTGTGTTGTTTGCCATTGGATAGTAGAGCAAGCTCAGTGTTAGTTGGGTTGGGGTTTCTGGTGGTTTGGGGACCAAAAGGACTGGATAATGGATTCATTGTTTGTCTTCATTCTGTGATTTTTCAGTCGACATTTGTGCATCTTTTTGTCATCGCATATATTAGTAGACCAGATTTCGTTAACGTTAGCCACTCTACAACCAACCATTTAAAAAAATGAGTTTAGGGTGGGTAGACTAGAATTGTGTTTGTGAGGGGTGTCGGGAGAGTGTTGGGCAATGCTGGCCCCTAAGGTAGATGGCACTGAAGCTTGGTAGGAGGACATGATTAGGACAGAGCCTGCCAGCTTGAGGAGGGCCTGCAGGCCAGCATGACCAGAAGGTCTCAAGGGGAGGGCCCGGGAAGCCACCATCGGATGTTAAGTTTTTAAGGGTGTCAAGAAGCGGTGGAAAATGTCCTTATTTGCATTTATTAGCATGATTCCAGTGACGTGTTCATGGAGGATCTGACTTGCATTGTGAAGAAAGCATCCTTTCATCAACCAGTCGGAAGTCAACAAGTCTAATTTCCCGGCTCTCTGTGATTTGGCCATGGCAGAATTGTTTGTGGAGGAATTGATAGTGAATACTATTTTACTGCTGCCAAACCCTGCAAATCTATGTCCTACCAGAACCCTGCAATACATCCCCCCACTCGCCTCAACGCTTTGCTTTTGCACAGATCGCAGGAACCCAGAATAGCACAAGGGGAAGGCAGTAAATTGTGCCAATATTCGGGAAGAAGTAGGAAAGGGAGGGGCATGAACCAGCTTCCAATGTATTTCTCTATAGTGGCTAGCTGTTCATTATGTCTTTGTTTGAGTTGTAATTCATTCCAGCGTACATCGCCTGTTGATGAGCGAAGCCGGCGAACTCAATCAAAACCGAAGATGTTGTCTTTCATTCGCTCCAGGGCACTTGTCCGTGGGCTTGTAATAAGGCACGGCTGCTTGGCATTCCTTTAAGGAGGAGATCTGTTTTCAGCAGAGAGTGTGGTATGGTGCGGAGTCCGGCATAATGTATGCCAATGGTTTGGGCCCCGACCAGTCTTCCCGGGTGCCAAAGGCTTTGATTTCAACGCAGTCCCCAATCCGTAGCAGATGTGGGGTCCCTCATCCGCTTACAGCTTAGCTTCGGGCACTGTGATATTGTTCGTGTGTGTTAGGTTCTTATGTTCTTGCGCACGCAAGTTCTGCTCAGGGGACGTCGAGCAGCAAGAAGAAGGGCACAACAAAAATGTATTACAAATGTGTGCGCACAATTGCAGTCGATCCCTACTGGAGTTTAATTAGGAGAACAATACATTTAGAAGCTGCAGGCGACCAATGAAAGAATGCTGTGCTTGGAAAAAGCATGTCGAGAAAGCATCCTTCCGCTGAGCCATGGAGATATAAAGTGTGGGAGCCATGGAGATAGAAAGTGTGGGGGCCATGGAGATAGAAAGTGTGGGGACCATGGAGATAGAACGTGTGGGGGCCATGGAGATCGAAAGTGTGGGTGCCATGGTGATAGATAGTGTGGGGGCCATGGAGATAGAAAGTGCGGGGGCCATGGAGATAGAAAGTGTGGGGGCCATGGAGATAGAAAGTATGGGGGCCATGGAAATAGAAAGTGTGGGGGCCATGGAGATAGAAAGTCCGGGGCCATGGAGATAGAAAGTGTGAGACATCATCAGCCTTTAGCTGTACCTGACCTCTTGCCATAGGGAGCCACGGGGCTGGTTCATGCCTCTCTCATGCTGCCTTCTTCTGTAACATGGAAGAAATGTACCATCGCCATATGACCTTCTGGTTCCTTCTTAACATCAGGAGTGAAGGGAAGAATAGACTTGTTGATTCCTGACTTGTTGATAAAAGTCTGCACATAAATCCAAATTAGGAACATTTGCAGCCCCACCCCAACCGTCCACCCAATTATAAACACTTGAGCCAATCCTTAGTGGCCTTCCAGCCCTGTACCCTGACATCTCCAAATCATCCTGACCTCCAGGTCCCCAGCCAACCCGCGGCCTAGCTCCAGGACAGCACACCTGGCTGTCCTGGAGCTAGGCCGCAGGCTGGAGGGGCTCAAACTTCCCCACATTATTACCCTATTACCCTTTTATCCCAAACATCATCAAGGTAATTGGTTAATTTCATGTATCTCCTTGCATCTTCATGGATCCCTTTTAAGTTGCTGTCCATTCTAATCCCCCACCTTCCCATCTGCTAGTATCCTTCCCAAGAATGGGTCTACTGGACCCATCAATTGGTGCAGATACATTTGAAGGTTGATATTATGCCCGAACAATGCCGTGTTGCTGAATTCAATGTGCTGTACTCTATACCATCAACGTGTTGGTGGGTTTAAAAAATGTTTGGAAAAAACCCTTTTACCTGAAACGTGGGAGGAGAATGGGCCATTTCAGTTAACAAGTAACGCATGCCTCGGCACCACACAGTTGCTGTCTACTGTTTGCACACCATGTTCTGGATGCAGTTCATCTGTACAGAACAATGCTCTGCTCCCTCCCTGTTTAGTTCCTTTCAGCCTTCCTTATGGCTACTGCCATCACGTCCAGCCATATCCGCCTTGGCAACAGTAGAGTCCACACAATCTTGGTGCGGTGCCACCTGCCTATCCTCTATGCAAATCCCTATTAATCTCCTATGTAAGCTTCAACCCTGCCTCTCGCACAAATGAAACACCAATGCGCTCATTTGAGAACTCTTCTGCCCCAATTTGAGCAATGTAGGCATTGACTGAGCCACATGCATGCTGTCCTGACCCAACCATAGCAGTTCGCCCACATCATAGCTGAATCCCAGCTTCTTCCCATATGATCGATCTTGCATAATGGACCTCAAGCCACTTAATGATATGGTGGCCAACACGACTCTTCCCTTACACTTTACAAAAGCGTGAAAAACAACAAATCTTATTATCCTCAACAGTTCCTCATCACATACCTCTAGCACATAGCAACTATAGCTCCTTGATTTTCATTTGAATACCTGTTCAGTTCACCCTTCTCTCAGGTCCAATCTTGCCCATGTATGGCCGCTCCTGTCCTAAGGTGCTATGCATCGAAATCCTTTATCTACTGTGGCCTTCACTCAATATCTCCTGCATCCCTCCACTGGAGATCCCCTCCCTATTCCTGTGCCCAAAGAGCCTCTACACCCCCCATTCCCTCGCTCTGTGATGCATGAGCACTTCGATGCCCCTGACAGATTAGCGCTCGTTGTCCCCGGTCCTCCATTTATACTCTCCCACTTTTGCCTCTCTGATCTGGTTTAGATTTGTTTATCTTCATCCCTACCATGCCTATTTCTAACTCTGTATTATCCCATATTAAACCTGATGGTCTTTCGTTCCCCACAATTTGTGAAATGCGGTAAATCTGGCCGAATTCAGCCAGTTCCATTCGATTGTTTGTAAACGATCATTTTGGGTAATCACTACCAAACATGGGGAGCAAGGGTTGCGGGGGCGTCCCCTGCTCCCCATGTTTGGTAGTGATGGCTTTTGGGGGTAGCGGGGTGTCCCCACTTCCAGGGGGTTTGGAGGCAGGGACGGGAAAAAAAAACAAAAAGAAAAGCGGGCTTTACGGCGTTGTATCCGACCACGTAGGAGGGATGGATCACACACCGCAGGGTTAGAAGATAAGCGGATGGCGAAAAGGTAAGTAGGGGGTGGGTGGGGGAGTTTATGGTAGTGGGTGTTTTTTTTTTATTTTGGGAAGATTTGGCCGTGGCAAAATTGGCTTCACGGCCGAAATGACCACGGTCAAATCGGCCGCGGACAATTGTGCCACAGCCAAACCGTATACATCAGAAAAAACCTTGAGGGAAAGGCTGTCCTTAAGAGCTTTTCCATTCCAGAGGATGTACCTACTCCTGTGAGCTTTCCAAATCATTTTTCTATCATTATGGGTTCCCCCTTTTCTGCTAGTTTCCTTCACAGTTGACACCAACATTCAGGACTCTTGGACTGATAACCTTTAAGTGTCAAAGCAGAGATATATCGAGAGTGCTCTCCAGACTTTGATGCTTTATAAAAATATACTCCAGTTTTGATTTGCCCAAAATGCCCTATAGAGGAGCCAGGAGTCAGGAAGTTTGGTACACAGTTCATTTAATAAACAGGTGCCAGATAACATCTGGCTACTTGGGAAAGCTGAAAGTGTTCTTCAAGTGCGGCCGGTCTCAGTTATTTGGCCAAACCATGATGAGTGGAAGATGTTGATGATTTTGGGCAATGAAGAGAAACAATATGTCCCCCTTTCCGAACTATGTTACCAAATGTGTGCTTTATGTATCACTGTAACCCTGCCCCAAATTTTAATTCGGCAACTCAAATTAAGGGTAGCTAAACATGGAGAGAAATCCTAAAATAAGATCCAAAGTATCATGTGGCCACCAGATGTTAGTGTTTTCCACCAAGAGATTGCGCACAGCCCCAAATGTGTAGATCTGTATCAAGGGGCTTGCAAATGCCGAAGAAGCGATAGAGATTTGAAAGTGGGTCCTGGAGGTGAAACACAAAAGAACTGTCTCGCACTGAATATCAAAAGATGGCCCTTGGTTTTATTAAGATATGATTAATATTAGGGGTGGTTGAGCAGTCTGACATTTAAGTCAAACCTATCCTAACAATGGTTGTTTGAAACCGTTAAAAGTATTTCGAACCATTTGGAACTGAAATGATTTAAAGTTTCAAAGCCCAATTCAAGCAGCTAAAAATAGGTAAGTGTGCCTGTTGGCTCCACCGACTCGAAGTTGGCTCGAATGGAATAGAAATTCTGCATGGCATCATTGAATTCTGGGATAGTAAACAGGAAGCAGGAAGTATATTAGGAAGTGACGAAGACGGAGAGTATCCAATTGACTGAAGCTAGTAACATCACTGGACCTGCTTCCTCCCTATTTGCTTTCTGAATTGAATTGGATTCGTCCCATGTATAAGTGGACCATCTGGAACTCAATCCCAGTAGAGGCTCAAAAGGCCCCTAACAAACTCTGGTTCCGCAAAAAACACTAAGAACATGGCTCTTTCAACAATACCTGCCTGAGGAATAAAAATCCCTCTCCGTCCACCACCAGTACTGCGCTAATGTATTAAATACCAAGCCCAATTCTGGCACACTCCTGTAGTAAAGTGCTCTGCTGCTCTCCAGCCAGGTGTGCGCTATAAGCAATAAAATAAAAAATAAATAAAACGGGCATTTTGCTCCTCGGTTCAAATCAGCTTGTTCCTCAGCTCGACAGAGACTCCGCTGATTCAACCTGGTTCAAAACTTTAAGATGATGACTGCAAATGGCAAACTATTGTTGACGACACTAGTGGATTTAAGGGTGACATGAATAGAGTCAGTGATGCCCAATGCGGAATTGAGAAATTCGGATGTCAATTGCTTTTCTTGTTTCCCATGAGAAGTGATGCTCTAATAAGTCGTGCTGACCTTTCACTTTCATGTAAACATTGGGCAAGAGCAATATTCTGAAAATATTGAATTGTGTTTATTGGTGTACAAGGAGTGTAATTTCGTGCAGAAATAACTTGCAAAGGGAACAATAACATTGAGCAGAGGTAGACCTTGCGTAGGGTACCTTTACATGAATTTAATGTTGGGTTCAATGAGTTGAAGAAAGAGTAGTGGGAATATAAACCAGTAACACAGGCGGTATGACCACACATACATTCATGACCTTAGGAGCCTAATGCAGGTATTTACATGATTCCAACTGACATGGATTAATCCTGGCAACTGGAAGCAGGCTAGGTCGATTGCCGAGTCAGGGGTAGGAAGGCGGGTGGAAAAAGGCGGGGCTTCATTTTTGCTAGCAGATGGAGCTTGGGTCTTGCATTGAAGAGTTCCCCTAATGAGGTGCCTATTAATGGCTGGTGAGAAGGCATGCCAGTGGAGTGGGGCAAAAAAGCAGCAGGCGCTGCAGCCTGGCTGGGAACTGATAGGTTACAGGGAGTCATACTACCTGTTGGGGTCCTTTCTTACTCCTCTATCCTCAAGGGGGTTGAGCTGTCATCAATACCCGCTGCCAGGATCCCCGTTTTTGCTGCTGACTGAGCAGATCAGGGTCCTTGCAGGTGTGTGGCCGCAGGGACAGGGAATTCTCACTGCACTCATCCTACACTCCAGGAAGGACCTGAAGACCCTGCCCTCCAAAGAGCTTCCCTCCAATCACTGATTTCTCCATTGAAGCCTACTTTTCCTGTTCAGGAGCTCTCCCCCTCCTTCCTGCCCTCCCTACCCATTCCAAACTCTTCTACCCATGCACCGTAATCTGATGCATTGGTAAATACACGCATAGTGTATCTTAGTTTATTTATTTATTTGTAAAGCGCTGAGGTAACTGGCCGCATGAACTTGAGACATAGTTGCATAGTGCAGCTCGTGATACCCCAAAGACTTCAGTCACCGCTCTCTTTATTAGAGGCCAAACAGTGCTTCCACAAAGACGGGCGAGGTCCTTCCTTCAGCCTAAAGCCCCTTTTAATGTCAGCCACTTTCCTTCTTTAGAGGTCTCTATAGGGGGGATTTCTGTAATGACTGGCACAGGGATACATACATCAATGTAATGTTTGGTGCAAAGACCTCAGGAGTTCCTGAGAGCCTGCATTACACAGTCTCTGATGGGACCCTGTACACCCCACATAGTTCCATCGTGAAAGCTGGCACAGTGTAAGCGCATAGCACAGGTTTTTCTTAACAGCAAACCTAACTCACAACTGTTCAGGAACATCCTCACCAGAGATGCCAGTTTCCACCATCGCTTAATGCAAATTCACATGGAACCCTTTCTTCCAAATCCTGCAGCTAATTCCCAAATATGGAATTTTCTGATTTCCAGCTGGGGTTCAGTACAGGAAGTGGTATATCTAAGCAATTTGCAAATAAACGAAGTAAAGGCAGGGCTCCCGGATCTCTCCCTGGGCCACTCTAATCATATATATATTTATATGTGAGCCATCTTCTTAGTGGAATCATCTATCCCCATTACCCACTAGGGATTTGTTAAAATCTGCAGATTTCCTTTTTTTTCCAAAGAAATCTGATTAGGAACTATTTCTTATATGCACAGGTTCGAAGGGGGGTCGTCAACCTATTTTCGATAACTCCAAGTTTATTATCGCATAATACTCCACACGAAGCAGCTGTCCTTTCACTCCCGCACTGGCTAACAGCAAAGGGCCGGGGAACTGGCTCTGCAGAGTGGCCTTCCTAACCCGCTCTTGGAGATCAAAGCAGGCAAAGCCAGGAGATGGAAAGGCAAAAAGAATAGAAGAGCAGAGGATGCATTCTGGAAGTCTTTTTTGCCTAAACTATGGCAATTTACACTGTCTACTCAGGGGTCAAGTCCTAAAAATTAAAGTGGGGGACTCATCAACAAACGCTATGGGATGTGATGTTGCCAGAAATTAGCATATCAAGGTAAAATGTGCACATTTCATTAAATTGGGTTTGCATAACCACCCAAATTGCACAGGACGAACAGCATTTGCCTTTCATAAAATGAACACACGCACAAAACCAAGAGAGGATAATTTAATTCTAATAGTGTTTTTGAAAACGTTAAAAGGTGTGCATGTTTTAAACTCCAAGAACCAATACAAATGTTTTCCCTGGGACTTGCAGTACTGAAATGGGACATTTCACCTTTAGTTGTTTGTCTTTTTTCATCAGGTTACAAAGTGCAGTGGTGAAGTGTCCGGCCTGCAAACCTGACGACTGCGGTTTGATCCCAGAGGTCTGCTTTAATTCTTACATTCAAACAGTACGTTCAATGTTTCTCATTTTACCTAGGGGGGCTCGCCCCCTCCCTCCCCCCCAGGGCTTGCCCCCTCCCCCCCACCCCCCCCCCCCCCGCGTGAGCCCTGGAACCAGACACCATCCATCAATTTCCTATCAATAATCTTTTATACTATTCTCCTAAAAGAATATTATACCACTACGACTTCCGGGGTCGATAAATGAGTACCAATTTCGGTTGGGTGATATTGTATGTAAATATGTGCTCTGTAAAGCGGTTTGGATTAAGGCGCTATATGAATAACACATCATTATCATTATTATTAAATATAGCCCTTGTCTGCAATGTAAGATGCTGGAGGCCAGTGGCATAAATGTGATAGCATGTGGTAATGGGCTGATTGTATACTGGTAACATTTCTAAAGCTGTGTCATACATGTACAGCCCCTGAAGCACATTGTGTTGTGTTTGATATATCACCACAAACGTTTAGCAACATACATTACAACATTGATTTCCACATTATTGGTATTCAGAGCCAGAGTAGTCATGGCAAAGAGTAATGGAGCATCACCTGGGCATCATTTATGGCAACAGGAAGGTACGCAATGCCTTGCTTGTGATACAACGCATACTTGCCTATACAATTACTCGGATCCCTACCAGGGAATGTGTCCTAAATAGACGCAAATCTAAGCTAAATGGAGCTCTAGTCTTTGCATCTTGCCCTGTTTTGGAAGCTAGAGTTGTGCCAAAGACGTACTGCAATGGAATGGGTAGAGAACATTGCAACATGGCATGGAGAAGCGTAGACCGCCAAGAAGCCTGGCAACTAACAGCCTGGAGAGACGTGACCTACACCGCTATGACATCTAAATCAGGCATCTCATTGGAGTTCCTGGGTTTCATTCAGGTCTCGCTAATCCCCCTTTGTCACATAGTGTTGCACTGTAGTCAATGCGCCGTTGATAAAGCCCGCATATAGGCAATACGCCTCGATTTGTGTTCAGTAATTTCATAACCCAAAGGCAACCACCAAAGAGACCATGGCTGAGAGATACCCCGAAGCATGCATGCACAGGGTCCGGATCTCCCTTTGGGGTTTGGTACTTCTTTGCTAGACTAGTGCTGGTGATGGGTTAAGGTAACTGTAGCGCCCACATTGCTGACTACCCCCCCCCCAGGGCGATGCAAGACTCAACCTTGCACATGCACATGGAGCCATTGAGAACTAGGATACACGCCTCAAATAAGGCCAGTTCACTAGCAACACTATTTCCGGGCTTATGTTGGGACTAGCATACACTGTGCGCATGCGGGGTGACATTTACACCTCACCTGACACTGTGCTCGCTGAGCTCCCATGCACACCCCAATGAATTGACACCCGTCAGTAAAGGAGGCGCTTGCAAGATTTCATCTGAAAAATTACCAAAAATCGCACAAAAAACATGTTTTGCTTGCCCGCTTGCCCCACCCATCCCACCTTTGCGTAGACACACTTTTCAGGCCACACCACTATGAACTGCTAGGCGTAGGTGAAGCAATAGAAGCAGCTTCGGTAATGTTTAGTGAATACTATCTACGTTGGACATTCACTGACACCCCGCCACACACACTCTCACTGCTTGACATGCCCCCACCACACACACTCTCACTGCTTGCCACCCCGCCGCACACACTCTCACTGCTTGACATGCCCCCACCACACACACTCTCACTGCTTGCCACCCCGCCGCACACACTGTGACTGCTTGACATGCCGCTACACACACTCGCACTGCTTGGCATGCCGCCACAAACACTCTCACTGCTTGCCATGCTGCCACACAGACTCTCCCTGCTTGACATGCCCCCACACACACGCTCACTGCTTGGCATGCCGCCACAAACACGCTCACTGCTTGGCATGCCCCCACCACACACACTCTCACTGCTTGCCACCCCGCCGCACACACTGTCACTGCTTGACATGCCGCTACACACACTCGCACTGCTTGGCATGCCGCCACAAACACTCTCACTGCTTGCCATGCTGTCACACAGACTCTCCCTGCTTGACATGCCCCCACACACACGCTCACTGCTTGGCATGCCGCCACAATCACTCTCACTGCTTGCCATGCTGCCACACAGACTCTCCCGGCTAGACATGCCGCCACACACACGCTCACTGCTTGACATGCCGCCACACACACGCTCACTGCTTGACATGCCGCCACACACACGCTCACTGCTTGACATGCCGCCACACACACGCTCACTGCTTGGCATGCCCATTAAAGGTGAGTTACGTTACATTTACGCTGGTGGAAGCTGAGCCACGTGCCAGGACTTCGCAGGGTTGCCAACGTAACATCCTCTCCCTGGAAATGCCTAAGGCATTTTGTGAATCAGGTCCACAATATGCCTGCTCATGAATGTTTGGAACTTTTCCAGGGATAAGCTCCACTTGGCCCTGGAAAGAATGATTCTGCTCTCTTCCGCCTGAGCCTCAGTGCCCACTGAACAGGAATACCGTTCAGAGTCTCTGGGACTGGTGCCCTGGCACTCTTAGCAGCAGGCCGTCCTGTGTGTCACTTGCTAACCTTACACATTGTGCTCTTTTGGGACTTGACATTCTTCACAGTCACGGCCAAACCAGACTTATTTCTTTAGGTTTGTGGCCTGTCCTATTTCTTCTATTAATTGCAACGGGTGGGCCTCGATGTTGACTCAAAAGGTTCTTAACAATGTGTAGCCTTTCATTGCTGTAGAATTCAAAGAATTTTGAAACACAATATTGTTAATCTGGATTTATAATAATTTACATTAAGTGATTTCAAATAAACTATCTAACTGCCGTCATTGGCACCATGAAGTAGTATGCACTGTATTTATTTTTTATAAGGCAAAATCGACCCACTCATGAGAACCTGTAGTGATTTCCAGGGCACTGCAAATGGTGACTTAATTCGCACAAATATGGCACCCAGAATGAGGCAAATAGTAGCAGACATGTTTTCCCCTTCACAAATATGGCACCAGGAATGAGGCAAAGCATAGCAGACGTTTTTGACTTCACAAATATGTCACAAAGAATGAGGCAAAGAATAGCAGACATGTTTTCCCCTCACAAATATGGAACCCAGAATGAGGCACATAATAGCAGCCATGTTTTCGGCCTCACAATTATGGCACCCAGAATGAGGCAAAGCATAGCAGATGTTTTTGTCTTCACAAATATGTCGCACAGAATGAGGCAAAGAATAACGGAAATGTTTTTTTCCTTACAAATATGTCACCCAGACTGAGGCAAAGAATAGCAGACATGTTTTTCCCCCCACAAATATGGCACCCATAATGAGGCACAGAATAGCAGGCATGTTTTTCCCCCCCACAAATATGGCACCCATAATGAGGCACAGAATAGCAGGCATGTTTTTCCCCCCCACAAATATGGCACCCAGAATGAGGCACAGAATAGCAGGCATGTTTTTCCCCCCCACAAATATGGCACCCAGAATGAGGCACAGAATAGCAGGCATGTTTTTCCCCCCCACAAATATGGCACCCAGAATGAGGCACAGAATAGCAGGCATATTTTTCCACTCACAAATATGTGACCCAGAATAAGCATAGCACATAATACATAACCCTGTCTCTCACAAGCATGGTCTACACAGGTTATCATCCAGCAGAAGCAGATAATGCAAGAAGTTGAACCACATCCTGAAAATCTGGAATACACGCATTGATGCACTGGAGCACAGAATGTTACAGCGATGAATATTATGAAAATAAAACACGACGTGTCTTTCATTGACTGTTTTCTGGTTATGAATGTGATATGATATGGAATTTATAACACGCCTGTATCATGTGTCTACGCAGGTTCTGTCAGACTGTGTCAGGGTGCTTTGGGGAGGGGAAACAGTAGTGTGGACACAGAGAGTGAGTCTGAAGTAGCAAATGTTAGTGGGGTAATTGTAGGTGGTACACATGAAATGAGTGATACAAAAATTACTTTTCCCCACCTTTGCAGAACTTAACAAAGCTTGAAGGTGAAAAAGTACGTTCAGGGAATTCAATAACGTTACGTCTTATGCAGGGAGAAATCTTCCTCCCAAACGGCTACATTTCCCTGGCAAGAGAGACAGTTGATTTTTGGAAGCCGACCGTAGACGTCTAGTCAGGTGGTATGTCACCACAAGGATTTTCCAAGTAGGCATATGCTTAGCCTGCTACGGGGGCTCCGAATGAAGCATCCAGTTTTGAAGGCTAGGTTCTGTTTGGTGGCTAGTTACTGTAGCTTCTTCAGGACCAGTGCGATTTCATCTAAACGTTTCGGCCTAAAGTTGAGGTGGGCTGCACAAGTCTGGGCCTGCTGAATCCTGGGACGTAGACTTGCATAGATCCCGGTGCAGAAGCTGTGTGGAAGGCCTCCAGCAAGACACATGTGCATGGAAAGCATTGGGAGTTGTGAGGTCCCGTGTGTGTAAGTTACCAAGGTAGCCGGTGTCGTTTTAAATGCCTTTGTTGATTTGAGGAGCACATGAGAGATCGTTATCACAGGTAAAACCCAGGATAAATCGACAGATTGTTTGTTAACTGTGGTTGCCACCATGTTCATGCACATTTTGGAAATCATTTGGAACAGTTGCAAATGTTTATTAGCTGTATTTTCAAACAATAAGCAAGGCCAATGAGCACAGACATTAATACATGAGTCCATAGGTCGATGTTAAATTAAGGAATGGTAGACCAACACTGTAGTATATTGTTGTGACTCACACATAACTCTAGCCGGAACAATGTCAGTGCCATAGGAATTGAAAGGTTGAAGCTGGCATGGAAAATTACAAAACAGTATCGTTCACATGTTCTTGGTCGGGCATCAAAGGATTCAATTCAGCAAGAAGAGCACAGAGCTAAAGACAGGCTGATTGACATGGACTCGTATCAGGCTCAAAGACAGGTCGCATGGGCGTAATTTTAGGGGGGGACAAGGGTGTTTGTTCCCCCCAACTTTCGTAGCATGCCATTTTGTCCCCATTAATTTGACAGGGGCACCTTTCCTTTAAATGTCATGTCCCCCCCAACACTTTCAGCAAAGTTACTCCACTGACAGGTCGATAAATATGGCCTCATAACGGGACCAAAGTCAGGTCGAAAGATATGGACTCATATCGGGCCCAGAGACAGTTCGATAGATATGGACTCATATCGGGCTCAAAGACAGGTCGGTGTGGACTCATATCGGGCCCAGAGACAGGTCGATAGATATGGACTCATATCGGGCCCAAAGACAGGTCGATAGATATGGACTCATATCGGGCTCAAAGACAGGTCGATGTGGACTCATATCAGGACCAAAGTCAGGTCGATAGATATGGACTCATATCGGGCTCAAAGACAGGTCGATGTGGACTCATATCAGGACCAAAGTCAGGTCGATCGATATGGACTCATATCGGGCCCAGAGACAGTTCGATAGATATGGACTCATATTGGGCTCAAAGACAGGTCGATGTGGACTCATATCAGGACCAAAGTCAGGTCGATCGATATGGACTCATATCGGGCCCAAAGACAGGTCGATAGATATGGACTCATATCGGGCCCAAAGACAGGTCGATAGATATGGACTCATATCAGGTAAAACAGTATTTCTCCCAGTGACTGAAATTCCTACTGTCATGGGAAGCCATTGGCCTCCACCACAGTTGCATTGCGAATGCCTGAAGAATTATGAAAGGTGTTTGATATCATAACTTACATAAGTGATTGATTCTAATTAAAACGTTAAAGGAAAGACATGTGCTAGCAATTTACCTCCTGAGGACGTTTTTCAAAAGAGCTGTCGAGGTAGTCAGCCCCAGGAGCCAGAGCCGAATGCTATAACATGCCAAGGTCTGTGACTCATGAAGATTTGTATAAATAAAGGACAAATTTGGAAAAGATTTACTACCTATGTATCCAGGAGACGGTTTTTCATTATAGTAAACTGGGCTATGCTTTCTTTTACAGCCGGCGCCAGCGGATCGCGAGCCCGTGAGTACGCTTGCCAACAGGTAGGTAGGTGTGTGGCGGGATTTATGGGTAACATTGTGTTTTATTTCTTCAAGGCTGGAGGACGACTATTAACAGCTGTCGCATCATTTACTACTATTTCTCCCTTTCTCTGCTCTGTACAGAATGCGGACAGCTCATGGTGGCCTCATTGGGGGTCAACCATCACGGGACAGATCTAAAAAGAAGCCCATTCTTGGTGCAAAGTGAATGAGACCATGTGACTCGCACAGATGGACGAACATTATTTGCACCAGTAAATAAAATTGCAAAACAATTATACGTTATGTTAAGGACTTGCAAAGATTTGCAAATAACAAATTGATGACTAAGCCTTCTCTATTTCTTATCCCTCTCCCATCACTAAATCTGGCTGGAAGAACCTTAAGAAGGACATACTTGACTCCAACACTGGCCTTCCTATTGCAGACACCTAAATCACGCTTCTGCCAGAGAGACTCTCACAGACATTCTCTTTGTCGTTACCTGACCTGACAAATGGACCCGGTACATGGTCACCTTTCTCTCTCCTATCGCCTCTTCTCCCATTAATGATGGCACACGCTGGGAGGTCCCCCCTGACCTCTTTGCCATTTCCAGGGTCATCATTAATGTCTATCAGAATATAACCATCATGGTTCAGGGTCCTCAACCTAACCTCCTTCTCTTTGACAAGCTCCTACCTCCCCTCTCAAACCGCACATCTCCCATTGCACAGGCTCCCTTGCCCACTGTGCCTTCCTCCTCCCCTGAAAAGGCTCCCTTGCCTACTGTGACTTCCTCCTCCTCTGATCATGCTCCCTTGCCTGTGGTGCCTTCCTCCTCCTCTGCACAGGCTCCCTTGCCCACTGTGCCTTCCTCCTCCCCTGAACAGGCTCCCTTGCCGACTGTCCCTTGCTCCTCTGCAAAGGCTCCCTTGCCCACTGTGCCTCCCTCCTCCTCTGCACAGGCTCCCCTGCCCACTGTGCCTCCCTCCTCCACTGCACAGGCTCCCTGGCCCACTGTGCCTTCCTCCTCCCCTGAACAGGCTCCCTTGCCCACTGTCCCTTGCTCCTCTGCACAGGCTCCCTTCCCCACTGTGCCTTCCTCCTCCTCTGCACAGGCTCCCTTGCCTACTGTGCCTTCCTCCTCATCTGCACAGGCTGCTTTGCTTGTTGTGCCTTCCTACTCTCCTGCACAGACTCCATTGCCCACTGTGCCCTCCTTCTCCTCTGCACAGGCGCCCTTGCCTTGTCTCATTGTCCTGGCTCCCTTGTCAGCCTTGGCTCCAGCGCTTTCCTCCACTATCCCTCCAGCTCTCTTTCCACCCTCAGGGGAGACCACCGCCACCTGCACCCCCCAGCAGAACACCTTCAAAGACGGCAAGCTGCTCCATATTGCCCCACTTAATTCTCTGTCTACAATCTCCCTGAACAGATCGATCTAGATGTGGTCACCATTAAAGAGACATGGTTCAAGGACAGCTCTGTCACAAGTTTCAACACACTCCTCCCTGAAGAATACAAGATCCTCTCTGTGCCCATGCCTAAGAGGACAGGAGGGGGAGTGGTGCTGATCTTCCCAGAATGGATACCTGTGTCCAGCATCCCCACTCAGGCCTACTCTTCTTTCGAGTGCCTATTCTGTAGGCTTTCACTCTCTCCTAAATCTTCTCCCCTCATTGCCACCTTCTATCGACCACCAGGACAGTCCACTATCTTTCGCTCAGAAAGGGCTGACCTGGCCTCCTCTCTGCTCTCCTCCTCCTCTGAACTCCTCATTCTTGGTGACCTCAACATCCATCTGGACTCCCCTGACTCCTCAGGACCTTTCTACAACCTATGCAAATCTCTCTCCCTCTCTATCTTACCTTCTGGCTCCACACACACAGCAGGCCACACTTTGGACGCTCTCATCTCTGCCGATATCCCTCTCTCTATCCCTCTCAATAACTCACTCTCTTGGATGGACCACTCTCTTCTCTCCTCGCCTCTTGCATCGGCACACCTGACGTGGCAACTCGGTTTCAAAACCACCAGACACATGAAAAGAGTGACATTGGCTGCCTTTGCCTCCACCTACTCTCCGCCTCCTACTCCTGAAGCTGACTCCCACCCTGACAGAGCACTCGCTAACTTCAATCTCTCTATCTCTAACACCCTTGACACTCTTGACACTCTTGTCATGTGGGTCCAACTGAAAACTTTCAAAAAGTGCAACTCTTGGTACACCTCTGATCTGACTGCCCTTAAACGCAAGTATAGGGCAGCTGAGCAGAAATGGAATTCATCAGGAGGATCCTCTGACAAACTGGCCTGCCACCTCCTCCAAAGGCAAAATCGACTCTGCATCCACACCAAGAAAAGAGTCTTTATTGAAGCCTGCATCTCCGCGGCATCAAACAACACGGCCAAACTTGTCAAAGTCTGTAAGGAACTGGCCAATCCTGCAGCAGCCTCCTCCTCCGTCACACCCACCCAGGACCTTTGCTCAGCCCTGGCTGCACACTTCACCGCAAAAACCCAACTCATCCTCTCCTCTCTCACTCCCACACCCCATCATGCACCAATACCTCTGGAGCCTTCCCTGGCTCCTCCATCACTTCTCTCTTCTCTCACTCCCATCTCACCTGATGAGGTCGCCAGACAAGTCCGGTCTATGAAGGCCTCATCCAAACAGGTGGACCCCTGCCCCTCCAAAACCATTAAGGACAACATTGAGTCTCTTGCTCCAGCCTTGGATGATCTCTGCAATTCCTCTTTTGCCATTGGCATTTTCCCAACTTCCCTCAAGCACTCCCTTTGGCACCCTCTTCTTAAGAAACCCTCTGCCAACCCCTCCATTCCGGCAAACTACCACCCGATCTCTATCACCCCTTTCCTGGGCAAACTCCTGGAGAAACTGTCTATTTCTCAGTTCATCCTCCACACTGAAGCGGCTGGTTGTTTCCACGACTATCAGTCTGGCTTTAGAGCATCCAGAGGCGCGGAAACTGCTCTTCTAAATGCCCATGAAGACCTGCTCTCAAATCTCGACACCAACACTCCCTCTGTCCTCATTCTCCTTGACCTCCTCCTCTGCCTTTGACACGGTAAACCACAACATCCTGATCCCACGTCTCTGTGACACCCTGGGAATCACAGGCCAGGCTCTGGCATGGCTAACCTCCTTCCTTACCAACCGCCCATCCCAGGTGGAACTTGGGTCATTTCTCTCTACGATCACTCTTTCAACCTGTGGCGTTGCCCGGGGTTCTAACCTATCCCCTGGTTCTTCAATGTCTACATGTCTGCCCTGGCACGTGTGATTGCCACTTTCTCCTCTAAATTCCACTGTTATGTGGATGACAAGCACCTCTCCTTCAGGCTACCCTCAGCCACCTCCTCTACCTCGCACACATCTGACTGTCTGTCCACAATTCAGTCATGGTGTGCTGCAAGCGACCTCATCCTCAACGCTAGTAAGACTGAAATCATTTGCATTGGGACTCCTGCTCCCGCTTTCCCACTCTTACTCTGGCCGGCCTACCCTGGCCCTATGCCCGCACCCACCTGTGAGGCAAAAAAAGACCTTGGGGTCATCTTCGACTCCACTCTCTCCTTCTCCACTCACATTTTGGACATCTCTAAAAAGTTGAACTGCCTGCTGCACCTCCTAAGAGGTACTGTTCATTTTCTCACCTTCCCCCAGTGGCTCACTGTCTCCAGAGCCCTGGTTCTCTCAAGGCTGGACTACTGCAACAGCCTCTTTCTCAATCTCCCTGCCTCTGCTTGGCGCCCTTTGCAACTCACCCAGAACAGAACCGCAAGACTTATCCTTGGCCTCAAACACAGGGACCACTTCTCTCCGCCACTGAAATCCCTTCACTGGATCCCTGTGGCTGCAAGGATCAAGCTCAAGATTCTCTGAACTGCCCACGAGGCTTTCTGGTGCCTGGGACCTATCTATCTGCAACGATTCCTACCTAAATACTGTCCTTCTCGGCCCCTCTGCTTATCTACCTCCAACCTTCTGCAAGTGAGCAGAGATTTGGAGGGAGCTCTTCATCCTCAGCAGGGGCTTCTCTCTGGAATAGCCTCCCTGCCGCCCTCCATCTTAAGTCTGATCTCCTTAAGTTCTGTTAACTCCTTAAGACATTCCTTTTCTCCTCTTCCTTCTCTCCCCCTCTGCCCTGCTAACCTCTCCCTCAGCTCAATCCCTCTCTCTCTCCACTGCCACACAGCCTCCTGACTGGCCACCTGGTGTACCTCAGAGTCTCACAAGTCCCTGGGACCCTCGCCAGTCCTCTCGCTCTTGCCTCAGGGCCTGCACTTGCCTGATCACTACTGCACTTGGCCGAGGACCAATGAGAGTGGCATCCCTCAGCACTAACCCCTGCTTCTGACTGACTGGGTGCACTTTCCCACCCCTGCCCTGCAGTCGTTCTCTCCCCCTCTCCCTCCTCCCTCCCCTGTGCAGTCTGTGCACTTGCACAATCTGAATGTACCACCCCTTTTAAGATCGTCTATCTATGCTCCCTGTCTCCCCTCCTTGCATGGTGGTGCCTAAATGCACTTGGAAAAACTGCAGAATCGTCGTCAGACCTCTATGATGTTATCTACACTGTTAGCTATACTTTATGAGCGTACTCTGCCTGTGCAGACTTGTATTGTTCAGGAATTCAAGGGCTCAGAATGACTGCTGTTTTTCTCCCCTGTTCCCTCCCTCCTTGAGCGCTTTGAAACACTTGCTTTGTGTATATGGGCTTTACAAATAAACATTACCATTTCCATTGCCATTACCGGCTAGGGTGAAAAGCAAGCCGCTCACGAATTAGACATGAAGAAAATGCCAGGGTACCGCTTCCAGCCGCTCACTCCAAGCATCTCCGGTGGGAAACAGAACCTGCATCAGCACAACCACAAGGGGCAATTAAGATGTCCTAGAGAAATCCCAAGCAGGGCATCATGGATCAAGAGCTAGGCATTCAGGATGCAAGACCTAGCGTAGGATCCTGGCAAGTGGGGTGGGAAGTAGGCACTGTGTCCTCAAGAAAGGGCTAAAAGATCCATTTTCAGGAGTTAAGCAATGCTGCAGTGGTAACGAGCCATGCCATCACGAAACTACAGAAAAGATAGTGCTACATAAACTGTTGGAGAAATGGTAATCTAACACTGGACTCTCACACAGGAAAAGAAATGTGTGGCAGTTTAAGCAAATAGGCCACGACTACAGGGGACAGCGACTGGGGCTTATGGTTTGTCTGGATCCACACAACTGGGTAACGGAAGGTTTGGCTGCAGAAGAATTGGTCCAATACAATTTCATCGAATTTTTAAAAATTATTTTTGCAGCAAATATATAAATATATGTGGGGGTGGGTTTAGGGGAATAACTAATGTGGATGGGGTTATGAAGGGAGCGGGGCTCTCCCCAGCATATATTTGTGGCAAAGTAGAGTGACTCTGAATTAAGAGTCAGACACACATACAAAAAGTGTGAGTTTCCCTTTAATCATGGCACATGTTTCCTTAGTGGGGGTGAGCATTAGAGTTCTTCCACCATATGCTAGTGAAAGGACAAACGATTGGACGGCTGTATAGACTTAATTGAGTGGAATATGGCTGAGGCTAGATCTCCTGTACGACCTATTATGAGTTTATAGCATTCCATTTGTGGAGTGTCGCTGTGCTCTTGCTTTATGTGAGTTGCGAGTCAAGCATAGGCTGACCAGACGTCCCAGTTTTGCCAGAACTGTCCCGGTTTTTGGTGCTCTATCCCCCTTTCTCAGGATTATGTTCCCATTGGAAACTGCAGTGGTCCCAGTTTTTTGTAGTTGGTCTTCATAGCTGGCAGGCAGGAATGCACACTCTCGCACAGAAGAAATGCTGCATTTTATAACTTAAGGTAGTGATAGTTTGTGATAAATTCATTATAATATGTGTTTATTTGAACAGTAACAAGTCTAGTGCCTTGACAGCCACTTTCAAGAGTTAGTCCTACTTTTATGTTAATTGCCCTGTCCCGTTTATTTTACTTTTAACATCTGGTCTCCCTAGTCAAGCAGCACTCCCAATGATTTTGCAGCTTGAGGGAGCTGCTTGTGTAACGTTTGGTGGTAACAAGGATTTGTTTTTTGTGGTTCAAGGGTACCATTTTTGAGGCAAAAGGCAGGTCCATGGAGTGGCTTTTCAAGTGTTTAAGGAATAGGCTGTGTCATGAGAATATGTCCTTGGTTGCACATTCATTTTGGAAGGCATCTTTTAAAAATAGGAGTAGGCCTCTGTATTCTCCTTCAGTAGATGCCCAAGTAGATAATCGACAATTTGTCCATCAACTGTCTAGTATGACGAGCATGTGAGGAGAGGTCAATGAGGAGCCGTATGACGAGCATGTGAGGAGAGGTCAATGAGGAGCCGTATGACGAGCATGTGAGGTCAATGAGGAGCCGTATGACGAGCATGTGAGGAGAGGTCAATGAGGAGCCGTATGACGAGCATGTGAGGAGAGGTCAATGAGGAGCCGTATGACGAGCATGTGAGGAGAGGTCAATGAGGAGCCGTATGACGAGCATGTGAGGAGAGGTCAATGAGGAGCCGTATGACGAGCATGTGAGGAGAGGTCAATGAGGAGCCGTATGACGAACATGTGAGGAGAGGTCAATGAGGAGCCGTATGACGAGCATGTGAGGAGAGGTCAATGAGGAGCCGTATGACGAGCATGTGAGGAGAGGTCAATGAGGAGCCGTATGACGAGCATGAGAGGAGAGGTCAATGAGGAGCCGTATAACGAGCATGAGAGGAGAGGTCAATGAGGAGCCGTATGACGAGCATGTGAGGAGAGGTCAATGAGGAGCCGTATGACGAGCATGTGAGGAGAGGTCAATGTGGAGCCGTATGACGAGCATGTGAGGAGAGTTCCATGTGGAGCCGTATGACGAGCATGTGAGGAGAGGTCAATGAGGAGCCGTATGACGAGCATGTGAGGAGAGGTCAATGAGGAGCCGTATGACGAGCATGTGAGGAGAGGTCAATGAGGAGCCGTATGACGAGCATGAGAGGAGAGGTCAATGAGGAGCCGTATGACGAGCATGTGAGGAGAGGTCAATGAGGAACCGTATGACGAGCATGTGAGGAGAGGTCAATGAGGAGCCGTATGACGAGCATGAGAGGAGAGCTCAATGAGGAGCCGTATGACGAGCATGAGAGGAGAGGTCAATGAGGAGCTGTATGACGAGCATGTGAGGAGAGGTCAATGAGGAGCCGTATGACGAGCATGTGAGGAGAGGTCAATGAGGAGCCGTATGACGAGCATGTGAGGAGAGGTCAATGAGGAGCCGTATGACGAGTATGAGAGGAGAGTTCCATGTGGAGCCATATGATGAGCATGTGAGGAAACGTCAATGAGGACCTGTATGATGAGAATGTGAGGAGAGGTCAATGAGGAGCCGTATGATGAGCATGTGAGGAGAGGTCAATGAGGAGCCGTATGATGAGCATGTGAGGAGAGGTCAATGAGGAGCCGTATGATGAGCATGTGAGGAGAGATCAATGAGGAGCCATATGAGGAGCATGTGAGGAGAGGTCAATGAGGAGCCGTATGATGAGCATGTGAGGAGAGGTCAATGAGGAGCCGTATGATGAGCATGTGAGGAGAGGTCAATGAGGAGCCGTATGACGAGCATGTGAGGAGAGGTCAATGAGAAGCCGTATGACGAGCATGTGAGGAGAGGTCAATGAGGAGCTGTATGACGATCATGTGAGGAGAGGTCAATGAGGAGCCGTATGACGAGCATGTGTGGAGAGGTCAATGAGGAGCCGTATGACGAGCATGTGAGGAGAGGTCAATGAGGAGCTGTATGACGATCATGTGAGGAGAGGGCAATGAGGAGCTGTATGATGAGCATGTGAGGAGAGGTCAATGAGGAGCTGTATGACGAGCATGTGAGGAGAGGTCAATGAGGAGCTGTATGATGAGCATGAGAGGAGAGTTCCATTTGGAGCCATATGATGAGTATGAGGAAATGTCAATGAGGACCTGTATGATGAGGTCAATGAGGAGCCTTATGATGAGCATGTGAGGAGAGGTCAATGAGGAGCCGTATGATGAGCATGTGAGGAGAGGTCAATGAGGAGCCGTGTGAGGAGCATGTGAGGAGAGGTCAATGAGGAGCCGTATGATGAGCATGTGAGGAGAGGTCAATGAGGAGCTGTATGATGAGCATGTGAGGAGAGGTCAATGAGGAGCCGTATGATGAGCATGTGAGGAGAGTTCAATGAGGAGCCGTATGATGAGCATGTGAGGAGAGGTCAATGAGGAGCCATATGATGAGCATGTGAGGAGAGGTCAATGAGGAGCTTATGACGAGCATGTGAGGAGAATTCTATGAGGAGCTGTATGACGAGCATGTGAGGAGAGTTCAATGAGGAGCCGTATGATGAGCATGTGAGGAGAGGTCAATGTGGAGCTGTATGACGAGCATGTGAGGAGAGTTCAATGAGGAGCCGTATGATGAGCATGTGAGGAGAGGTCAATGAGGAGCTGTATGATGAGCATGATAGGAGAGTTCCATGAGGAGCCATATGATGAGCATGTGAGGAGAGGTCAATGAGGAGCTGTATGATGAGCATGAGAGGAGAGTTCCATGAGGAGCCATATAATGAGCATATGAGGAAACGTCAATGAGGACCTGTATGATGAGAATGTGAGGAGAGGTCAATGAGGAGCCGTGTGAGGAGCATGTGAGGAGAGGTTGATGAGGAGCCGTATGATGAGCATGTGAGGAGAGGTCGATGAGGATCCATATGATGAGCATGTGAGGAGAGGTCAATGAGGAGCCGTATGACGAGCATGTGAGGAGAGGTCAATGAGGAGCCGTATGACGAGCATGTGAGGAGAGGTCAATGAGGAGCCATGTGATGAGCATGTGAGGAGAGGTCAATGAGGAGCTGTATGATGAGCATGTGAGGAGAGGTCAATGAGGAGCTGTATGATGAGCATGAGAGGAGAGGTCAATGAGGAGCTTATGACGAGCATGTGAGGAGAATTCTATGAGGAGCTGTATGACGAGCATGTGAGGAGAGTTCAATGAGGAGCTGTATGATGAGCATGAGAGGAGAGGTCAATGAGGAGCTTATGACGAGCATGTGAGGAGAATTCTATGAGGAGCTGTATGATGAGCATGTGAGGAGAGGTCAATGAGGAGCTGTATGATGAGCATGTGAGGAGAGGTCAATGAGGAGCTGTATGATGAGCCTGTGAGGAGAGGTCAATGAGGAGCTGTATGATGAGCATGTGAGGAGAGGTCAATGAGGAGCTGTATGATGAGCATGAGAGGAGAGTTTGATGAGGAGCTGTATGATGAGCATGAGAGGAGAGTTCAATGAGGAGCTGTATGATGAGCATGTGAGGAGAGTTCAATGAGGAGCCGTATGATGAGCATGTGAGGAGAGGTCAATGAGGAGCTGTATGATGAGCATGTGAGGAGAGGTCAATGAGGAGCCGTATGATGAGCATGTGAGGAGAGTTCAATGAGGAGCCGTATGATGAGCATGTGAGGAGAGGTCAATGAGGAGCCGTATGATGAGCATGTGAGGAGAGGTCAATGAGGAGCTTATGACGAGCATGTGAGGAGAATTCTATGAGGAGCTGTATGACGAGCATGTGAGGAGAGTTCAATGAGGAGCCGTATGATGAGCATGTGAGGAGAGGTCAATGTGGAGCTGTATGACGAGCATGTGAGGAGAGTTCAATGAGGAGCCGTATGATGAGCATGTGAGGAGAGGTCAATGAGGAGCTGTATGATGAGCATGAGAGGAGAGTTCCATGAGGAGCCATATGATGAGCATGTGAGGAGAGGTCAATGAGGAGCTGTATGATGAGCATGAGAGGAGAGTTCCATGAGGAGCCATATAATGAGCATATGAGGAAACGTCAATGAGGACCTGTATGATGAGAATGTGAGGAGAGGTCAATGAGGAGCCGTGTGAGGAGCATGTGAGGAGAGGTTGATGAGGAGCCGTATGATGAGCATGTGAGGAGAGGTCGATGAGGACCCATATGATGAGCATGTGAGGAGAGGTCAATGAGGAGCCGTATGACGAGCATGTGAGGAGAGGTCAATGAGGAGCCGTATGACGAGCATGTGAGGAGAGGTCAATGAGGAGCCATGTGATGAGCATGTGAGGAGAGGTCAATGAGGAGCTGTATGATGAGCATGTGAGGAGAGGTCAATAAGGAGCTGTATGATGAGCATGAGAGGAGAGGTCAATGAGGAGCTGTATGACGATCATGTGAGGAGAGGTCAATGAGGAGCCGTATGACGAGCATGTGTGGAGAGGTCAATGAGGAGCCTTATGACGAGCATGTGAGGAGAGGTCAATGAGGAGCTGTATGACTATCATGTGAGGAGAGGGCAATGAGGAGCTGTATGATGAGCATGTGAGGAGAGGTCAATGAGGAGCTGTATGACGAGCATGTGAGGAGAGGTCAATGAGGAGCTGTATGATGAGCATGAGAGGAGAGTTCCATGTGGAGCCATATGATGAGTATGTGAGGAAATGTCAATGAGGACCTGTATGATGAGGTCAATGAGGAGCCGTATGATGAGCATGTGAGGAGAGGTCAATGAGGAGCCGTATGATTAGCATGTGAGGAGAGGTCAATGAGGAGCCGTGTGAGGAGCATGTGAGGAGAGGTCGATGAGGAGCCGTATGATGAGCATGTGAGGAGAGGTCGATGAGGAGCTGTATGATGAGCATGTGAGGAGAGGTCGATGAGGAGCCGTATGATGAGCATGTGAGGAGAGTTCGATGAGGAGCCGTATGATGAGCATGTGAGGAGAGGTCAATGAGGAGCCGTATGATGAGCATGTGAGGAGAGGTCAATGAGGAGCCGTATGATGAGCATGTGAGGAGAGGTCGATGAGGAGCTGTATGATGAGCATGTGAGGAGAGGTCAATGAGGAGCCGTATGATGAGCATGTGAGGAGAGGTCGATGAGGAGCTGTATGATGAGCATGTGAGGAGAGGTCGATGAGGAGCCGTATGATGAGCATGTGAGGAGAGGTCGATGAGGAGCCGTATGATGAGCATGTGAGGAGAGGTCAATGAGGAGCTGTATGATGAGCATGAGAGGAGAGTTCAATGAGGAGCCATATGATGAGCATGTGAGGAGAGGTCAATGAGGAGCTGTATGATGAGCATGTGAGGAGAGTTCAATGAGGAGCCGTATGATGAGCATGTGAGGAGAGGTCAATGAGGAGCTGTATGATGAGCATGTGAGGAGAGTTCAATGAGGAGCCGTATGATGAGCATGTGAGGAGAGGTCAATGAGGAGCTGTATGATGAGCATGAGAGGAGAGTTTGATGAGGAGCCGTATGATGAGCATGTGAGGAGAGTTCAATGAGGAGCTGTATGATGAGCATGTGAGGAGAGTTCAATGAGGAGCCGTATGATGAGCATGTGAGGAGAGGTCAATGAGGAGCTGTATGATGAGCATGTGAGGAGAGGTCAATGAGGAGCCGTATGATGAGCATGTGAGGAGAGTTCAATGAGGAGCCGTATGATGAGCATGTGAGGAGAGGTCAATGAGGAGCCGTATGATGAGCATGTGAGGAGAGGTCAATGAGGAGCTTATGACGAGCATGTGAGGAGAATTCTATGAGGAGCTGTATGACGAGCATGTGAGGAGAGTTCAATGAGGAGCCGTATGATGAGCATGTGAGGAGAGGTCAATGTGGAGCTGTATGATGAGCATGAGAGGAGAGTTCCATGAGGAGCCATATGATGAGCATGTGGGGAGAGGTCAATGAGGAGCTGTATGATGAGCATGAGAGGAGAGTTCCATGAGGAGCCATATAATGAGCATATGAGGAAACGTCAATGAGGACCTGTATGATGAGAATGTGAGGAGAGGTCAATGAGGAGCCGTGTGAGGAGCATGTGAGGAGAGGTTGATGAGGAGCCGTATGATGAGCATGTGAGGAGAGGTCGATGAGGACCCATATGATGAGCATGTGAGGAGAGGTCAATGAGGAGCCGTATGACGAGCATGTGAGGAGAGGTCAATGAGGAGCCGTATGACGAGCATGTGAGGAGAGGTCAATGAGGAGCCATGTGATGAGCATGTGAGGAGAGGTCATTGAGGAGCTGTATGATGAGCATGTGAGGAGAGGTCAATGAGGAGCTGTATGATGAGCATGAGAGGAGAGGTCAATGAGGAGCTGTATGATGAGCATGAGAGGAGAGTTCGATGAGGAGCCGTATGATGAGCATGTGAGGAGAGGTCAATGAGGAGATGTATGATGAGCATGAGAGGAGAGTTCCATGAGGAGCCATATGATGAGCATGTGAGGAGAGGTCAATGAGGAGCTGTATGATGAGCATGTGAGGAGAGGTCAATGAGGAGCCATATAATGAGCATGTGAGGAGAGGTCCATGAGGAGCCATGTGAGGAGCATGTGAGGAGAGGTCAATGAGGAGCTGTATGATGAGCATGAGAGGAGAGTTCGATGAGGAGCCATATGATGAGCATGTGAGGAGAGGTCAATGAGGAGCTGTATGATGAGCATGAGAGGAGAGTTCCATGAGGAGCCATATGATGAGCATGTGAGGAGAGGTCAATGAGGAGCTGTATGATGAGCATGAGAGGAGAGTTCCATGAGGAGCCATATGATGAGCATGTGAGGAGAGGTCAATGAGGAGCTGTATGATGAGCATGAGAGGAGAGTTCCATGAGGAGCCATATGATGAGCATGTGAGGAGAGGTCAATGAGGAGCTGTATGATGAGCATGAGAGGAGAGTTCCATGAGGAGCCATATGATGAGCATATGAGGAAACGTCAATGAGGACCTGTATGATGAGAATGTGAGGAGAGGTCAATGAGGAGCCATATAATGAGCATGTGAGGAGAGGTCAATGAGGAGCCATGTGAGGAGCATGTGAGGAGAGGTTGATGAGGAGCCGTATGATGAGCATGTGAGGAGAGGTCGATGAGGACCCATATGATGAGCATGTGAGGAGAGGTCAATGAGGAGCCGTATGACGAGCATGTGAGGATAGGTCAATTAGGAGCCGTATGACGAGCATGTTGTGGGGTGCATTTAAAGGCCCAGAAATCCCTTTCACCTGAAAAACCGCATTAAAACACTGCACCAAAAACAGCCATGCTGTGCTTTCCCTGTTGCATGAGTGGCAAGCAGTTGAACACTATAATCCAAAAACGGCCCGGCGTTGCTTTTGTTTCATCTGAATGACAAGAAGTATGCGCTGAATCCAAAAACGGCCCTGCGTTGCATTGTTTCACCTAAATGACATGAAGTTATTTACTGCACACAAAAACGCCCCTGCATTGCTTGTATTTCATCTGAATGACAAGAAGTATGCATTGCATCCAAACACGGCCTTGTTGTACTTTTAATTCACATGAGGGGCTAGAATTTCAAGCCTACAACCAGACACAGCTTTTGCTTTCCATGTCACTTGAACAGCAGCCCTTGAAACACTGCAAACAAAACAAAAAAATGGCTTGCACATGTGCTAAAAAAAATTCAAAAGAGAGAAATTACTTTAAAAGCCACTGTGAAAGAACAGCGCTGCTCGTACTGAAATGTCAGGGAAATATGCTGTCAGCGGGTTGACTAAGCAATGTACATCATGTTTCCACCCACAAGACCTCAGTCACTTTGAAGAGGCACATAATACCGAAAAAAACAGTTTGGGGCTAAGTCAGGAAACCTCTCAATGAAAAGCCCTGCTTCCTACTTGAAGTCGCACATACTAGTGAATCATTCCGTAATGACAAGTGATGTTACTGAGGGAGTTATAAGTCCCTGCACTGCCAGACCTGAAGGCAGGGCTCAGGGATTTCAAGGAAAGCAAGTGTGGCTGAATTTCCTTTCATTTTGTCCCATAGCAGTTGTGCATAATAATCAAAATCCAATTCTGCCGTTTTGCACAAAAACGGTTTTCACTTTCTTTTCTAGCCTCCCATTTTGGGATGGAGGGCTTTACTCCAAATCCGATTTTCTCTCTCTATCCCTACTCCTTGCTACTGCCTTCCATTCAAAGGAATCAAGTTAGCTAATGTTTGGGGGTGAGTGTTGCAGGGAGGAGTGCTAAGCCGTTGGTGTTATCTCTTTCTAGAACTGCTCTTTTTCTGTGTTGCCATTAAAGATTGTGAGAATTGTAACAGGATATCTTAACCAAATTGTTTTGTAGAGATGAATGCAATTGTGTACCACAAAATTAGTGGCTGTAAAATAGTTTGATTTTCCTATTGCATTAAATAATAAATTAATAAATATCTTATTGATACACACCGGCCTGATTCCTGGTCCACTGTGACACGGGATGTTTTTGGAGGTTGCTGCGAGACGGGTTGGAGGCCTACTCAAACAAAAAATAAAAAGCGTTTTATTGTATGCCACATTCATTGTCAGGGAAGGAGTCCCTGGCTGGAGTGTGCCGTGAAATAAAACCGTGACAAAGGGCCTCATTACGAGTATGGAGCCATTAGCTCCATGGCTGCCTCCAAACTGGGCTCCTTTTCCGGGTTCCTGCAATGGGGATTTACCGGGTCATTCCCACATAGGAGGACCCGGTAAGTCCTCCTTGCAGGAACCATTCCCCATTCCAATTTGAGCCCCCATAGGGCTCAATGGGAATGGGGATGGAGGTAACAACGGGCACATTATGAGTGTCTTGTTGTTACCTCCTTCTTCCCCTCGCGGGACCCGGAAAGAACGCCTGGTTTTACCAGGCGTCCTATCCGGGTCCCGCAATGGGAACCCTGTAATCGGCCCTGACGGAATGAAGGGGGCCGGTCCCGTACCACCCCCCTTCATTCCGTGAGCACCTGCCTCGCAATGAGGCCCAATGGGAGGGGAGCTTGATGAGGACCCGGTTTCAGCCCCTAACATCACGTCCAAAGGTACACATGATAATGTGGGCTACTCCTATGTAGTGGCTTCAGGCAGGTTAGAACTTACAGGTCGTGTGAAGTCGTCATCAATGAATGCACTGCAGTACAAACGAGGGTCGAATTCAGGCCCTGAGGAAGCACACATGTTTTTTTTTTTTTGCAGGATATCCATAATTAATATCCATGGCATACATTTACATGCAATGTATCTAAACACATGCAAATGCATGTCATAAACATTAATAACGGACATTCTGGAAACCCTACATGTTTGCTGCCCTCAAGGCCTGGAGCGTGACACCCCTATGCTGACCTTGCCAATAAGAATGCACATTTCTCTGGGGGCACTCGCAAAAGGCCTGTAGTGCAAATGGCTTACTTCTGCATGTACACAAGCCAATTATTCATTGTCTACATGGCTCGTCCAACTACAGAGAGGACTGAGGCATTGGTCGTCTGCCATGGACATGGCTTGGGCAAGGAGTCACGACAGAGAAGACATGGGGGTTAGTGGGGTGGGGGGGGGTTGAAAGCACCCCATTCCTTCTGTTCCCAAATGGGCTATGTGCTGATCCATTATGGAGTGTACACATTTGCAATGTTGGTGCACGGGCCCATATAACCTTTTTACATTGCAACCAAACCCACTTCATGCAGGTTAGGTATCCTACCTCGGCTTGCACATCGGCATGTGTGTGTCATGCAGGTTGCATTGATGAGCATGCGCAGTTTGTCTACTAAGCATGTTTGCACATGCAAAGGCTTAGCACACTGGCCAAACTTGATAAAAAAAGCTTCTCGTGGTGGATCACTGGAAGCAGTGCTAACTTAATCGAGCACTTTACACATTGCCACTTTAACATCTCCCTCGGATGCGAGCCACAGAGTCTTACAGAACGATCACCTTCCCTTCCCCAATGACCCCCAGTGATCCCAAACCACGACCTCTACTGGGTGGCATAGTGCTTAGTACCTCTGCATGCGGTAAGTGCTGAAGCTACACTTCATATCAATCTTGTGCTGTCCACGTGTATTCTTTCCAGCTCCCTCCCTTTCACCATCTGGTCACTACATCATGTGTACATAAATCATCCGGCAGTGAAACAGCTCCAGCCATCACTATGCCATGTATAGAGTGATTCTAGGCAGAGAAAGTGGCGTTTTCAATAAATCCAAATGAATGCACAGGGTGTTATCCCTTGGATTCTTACTAGACAGTAACATGTCTTTGTGGTTCCAAGGCTGAATTGCAAGAAGGCCTTGCTAGCTAAGCTGGAATCTAAGCTAGCCCAAAAAGAGAAGCCTTGCAAGCCGTCCTTCTGTCACGACCCAACCTGCTGGAGCTCAACCATAGCAGAGGCTCGAAATGCTCCCACCATCCTCTAGTTCTGCCAAACAATACACATATGGCTCTTTCAACAACTGCCGGCTGGATAAAAATCCCTCGCTCCATCAAATAACAGTACTGTGCTACCGTATAAAATGACAATCCGAATGCTGGCATACTCCATTTGCAAAAGGCTGTGCTCCCCTCCAGTCAGGGTTGCACGATAAGCAATAACATCAAATAAAAATAGCCTTAAAAAATAGGTGCATTTGCCATCGAGGGGGCCCAAAATACTGATGCCACACCTGCGACTGATGCTCGGATATACATCCACCCCATCCCCATTCTACCCTACCTTCCTAGTGCTTGTAGAAGGCATGGAGAGCTGTATGTTTATTTAACTTGCTCACAAGTCAGATTCCTGGCTAACATGTTTGCTTCCGGTCAGACTACTAGTTCTCCTCTCTGATTGGTGTATAATGTGAATATCATGAAACTGTGCAGTAGCACTTGTTGGCCGTATCTATGCGCAGAATGGAATTACCATAACAAATAATCTTGGACCCAAATAACCAGACAGAGGGCCTCATTACAACCCAGGCGTTAAGGGTTAACGGCGCCGTTGGCGCCGTTAACCCTTAACGCCTGATTACCATTTTAACGCCTGCTTTTAGCAGGCGTTAAAATGCAAGGCGCTAACCCGCCTTGGTGCTAATTACGGCACCATAATTTACAGTGCCGTAATTAGCACCTTCCCCACTCCCATTATGCCCTATGGGGCAAAAATGGGAATGGGGAAGGGTAAATGGGGAATGGGGATTTACCGCCCCACTCACCTTGGAATGGGGCGGTAAATCCGCCATCCACCATGGTGTAAACAGAGTTTACACCATGGTGGTAAAGTAGGGAACTTACCGCCTGGGTTGTAATGAGGCCCAGACTCAAGGAAAATGACAAAATACCACTTTATCATCAAATCGATAAAGTAGGGCAATCTGGCAAACAATGGTTCGTAGTCCCCACACTCACGATGATACTTTGGTTACGCAAAGGCTTTATACCTCAAACTGTGTCAGTTATGACATCATACTATGTGGCAAATAATAAAACCTATCGGGTTTGGGTATTGGTTAGGGGAACATATCTACTTATAGAGTCTATGGGCCTCATTACGACCCTGGCGGTACGGGGTAAACGGTGCCGTAAAAGGCGCTGGCGCCGTTTACCCCATACCGCCTCATTATGAGGTCCCCTCGCGGGACCCAAGAAACAACGCCTGGTCAAACCAGGCGTGCTTACCAGGTCCCGCGAGGGGAAGAGGGAGCAAACAACGGGCCAACTCATAATGGCCCGTTGTTTGCTCCCTCTTCCATTCCCATTCAGCCCTATAGGGGCTGAAATGGGAATGGGGAAGGATCGGGTCCGGGTCCTTGGAGGGAGGAATTACCGGGCCTTCCGAACTCAGAATGGCCCGGTTATTCCTCATTCTGAGGACCCGGATGCGATTTCGGCAGCAGCCATGCCGCCAACAGCGGCATGGCTACCGCCGAACTCGTAATGAGGGCCTATGAGTGTTAATCATTTCATTGCCTACTTTTCTTCTGGTAAGCAAGGCTCGAACTTCCCTGTAACTGTGTATAATACAGATTATAACATTATAACAGTAGCAGATAAGCTAATGTAACATTGCATATTCATAGTTGCATAGGCCATCATGATAGGTTGGCATCCTCTCCCAACCTTGGACCCTCGGCTCACTAGCAGCACGTAAGCAAAACGAAACTCAGGTGCAGAGAACAACATCAGACTACTGCCCACTAGCCGAATTAGTTCTACCATCTCTCATCAGCTAAGCCTTTAGCCAAGGCTTCTTCTTTGTACTTGACCTTGCGGACTGTTCTTGCTCTGGGAACTTCAAGGGAATGTAGGCACACCATTATCTTTGTCTGGTGCTTAATGAATAGGCCTTGTTTTTGAGTTCTGAGTCACGTGTGAAGAGACCATGATTTTGTCCATTTTGACCTTTTATGTAGTGCTATTTAATTCAATTAAACTTGGTGCCATTACTTCTCTTGGCCTCTGGAGACTTGGTTGATCTACCTCACATAAGCTTTCCAAGTCCTTGATTGCCCAATACTTGGCACTTGCAAATGTTTTCTTCTTTGCTTAATCTAAGAGAAAAATGTCCTGCATACATTGCTTATCCTTGGGAACTCCCCTTGTACCCTTCAGTAGCTTCTCGTTGTTGCATCCGTGATCTCTGACCAGCAGCTATTCGTTGTTCATGCATACATTTGTATTTCCAGCCTCTGCAGCTCTGGTCTCTCTCCCTCAAGCTCTTTGCTTACTCTCATTGAGTGCCGGCGTCCATCTTTTCAACATGGCTGCTTCAACCATGTTATGGTTTCTACTGCAGCAAGCTTCTGTATGGCTCATCTCCCTTGTGTTTCTGCATATACACATTCACTACTTATCTGGTTACTTATCTTCTTTTTATGTATGGTTTCTTCTTACTTGTACATATGTTTACTCCTGTTTCTTCGGTTACGTCTTTCTTGAATTATTTTTATATTGTTTCAACGCATCATTGTATCTTCTTTTTATGACCTTCTTTACAACTCCTCGATTTTCAGTGGTGTCTGCAATTCTCCTGCTACCACGTCAGAACGAGGGTACATTTGATACGGTTATCTGAGCGCATAATGTCTCGCATACACCCGATGCAGTATTGGGTGGATACTTGGTGGCATGCACAATGTCTTCCTGTCATTCATCCAGTACGACAGAGGTGCAGGAGGGGCCTATCAGTGACGTACAAGTCTGCTCCTCTACAACACTCCAGAACTCCCCATTTCTGGACTAGACCCTGTGGTCTTCCACGGATGCCTGGATAGTCTGAAAGTCAGTCGTGTTCACAACATTCCCCATTCCTCCTAGTTTACATCAGACTTACAACAGTTACGTTTCTTTCATATACTCCTGTGACTTGCAACATCACCATTTTACTACAGATATTTTCTTTTTGGGCATGCTCATTTTAAAATATCATTTAGTTATTTATTTAATTTGTTGTTTGCTTGTATATTGCCATATTGTTGATCCAGGGCAGCGGTGTGCAAACTTTGGCTCTTTTTATGTTTACAACTACAGCTCCCATCAGCCGTATGCAGCATAGACAATGGTGAGGGATCAGGGAAGTCATAGTCAAAATATCTGTAAAGCCACAGGTTATGGAACCTGAATCCAGGGATACTGATCTACCTTGACGTTGGTTCTTTACGTGGTCCATAGCCATAGGCATCAGAGAATAAGTGTGACTCGAGAACTTCGCAGAATGACAGAAAGCCCTCTTCAAGTCTGAGAAGAAGAATAAAATGCCAGATGGAGGATCCTTGCATATGGAATGAATGTTAGTATTTAGGCAAATAGACAACTAGTCAATTCAGGGAGGCTGGCCTTAAGTACCTAGTTGGCTGATACTGCTGGAAGACCTTGACAATGTACCCAATGGATTCTGAATGTACTATTGTCCCTCGACGAAAATGCACAGGGTTTTGAAGCAGGATGGTCCCCTTATTTGGAGACAATGCAGGAATTTAAGACTAGGCTGATGTGGCATGAAAAACTCACCCGAGTACTATGATTGTGTTGTGCTTATTGAAGAGCGTATCCTATATAAACATTTCACTGATGTTTTAGTTGGGTTTGAACTATGCAGCAATGTAAATGAATGTAAATGAATAAGTCAATGCCAAAAAATGCCGACTGGCCAGGAAGGGCAGGAAGATGAAGTGGCAATCATCAGCAGGAGCGATTCCCCATGCTCCATCATCCCCTCTCCCAGAGCAAGCACATTTGAATCACTCGCCTGCCGGTTCCCTTTATTGCACAATGAATCCATCACCTTCCACCTTAACTACAGACCACTTCACAGGAGTGGCTCTTTCATTGCAGACATCTCCAACTTACTTTCTTCTGCCTAATTAGCACATTCAAATAATGTCTTTCTCGATGATTTTAAAGTCCTTGAGTCACAGGCTGACAACCACATTCGAAGCACACTTTTCGCACTGATCACTGCCATGGACCTTTAGCAAATTGTGCTCTCCTCCACTCACAACAAAGGCAACACCCTAGACTTAGTAATTCACATCATCCTCCTGCATCATCTGTGCAGACCCTATCCCACTTGACTGGTCTGACAATGCTGCCATCCCATTATCAGTAACCCACTTCACTACAACTCACAAAGGTCAGGCTAAATGCCCCCTCACTCAACACCACTCATTCTGGACTGTCCCAGTCAATAAGCTAGAAGCAAACTTTGCATACTTCCCCACCACAGGAAAGGCCTCGTGCCTCCTGGAATTATTAAGCAACTCTGCTATGAAACTGGTGGACACTCATGCACCCCTAAAAGTCAGCCGGGCTAAGGCCAAACTTTCCACCCCCTGGTACACCCCTGTGCTAGCCTCCAACAAACACTCAATCAGAGCCCCATAGAAATTGTGGCATAAAAACCATAACTCAGGAGACCTCACCAACCTCAAATCTATGCATGCAAATTGTAGAATTCTGATTAGCGAGGCCAAAGCTGCTTACTACTCCACCAACAATGCGGCAGCCTCTAACAGGAGCAAAGCCCCCCTTGAAGCAGTAAAGCATTGTACCACACCCTCACTTCGTCCTATGGCAACTCAGGAAAAATCAGACAGCATCAAAACATTTTTTATTGAAAAAATAGACAAAATCCGAGAGACCATCACTTCAATCTCTCACAGCATTAGCATCCCCTTCAACCCAGCACACACACTGGCCCTCTGGACTCAATTCGGTCCTCTCTTTCCCCTGGATCTCCTAAAAATGATTGGCTCCTTCAAACCTACTTCTTACTCTGATGTTATAATTCCATCCTCCATCATTAAACAATTGATGGGCCCGTCACTCAATGCGCGCCTCAGCATCATAAATGCCTCCCTGGCAGAAGGATCATTCCCGGACACCCTCAACACTGGTCTCAGATTACCTCTTTTGAAAGAAATTAACCCTAGATCCAGATGCCCTGGCCAAATACAGCTCCATTACGAACCTCCTGTTTATTGCCAAAATCTTGGAAAAAGTAGTTGCTACACAACTATTTATCAGAATCGAACAACTCCACCTCCTAAATAATAATCAGTCCAGGTTACACCCAAAGTGTAGCATCAAGACAGCCAACATCCAGGAGGTGGATGATGCTCTCCAAATCATGGATAGGTGAGACTATTGCCTCCTTGTCCTCCTTGACATCTCAGCTGCATTGGACACCGTCAACCACCGCATCCTACTCTCCCTCCTTGCTAACAGGATGGGATTCTCCAGCACTGTCCTGAATTGGTTTACCCCTTACCTCTCAGGCAGACACTAGACTGTCCAGATGAACCTGTTGTATTCTAACCAACTTCAGGTCTCCTGCAGAGTCCCTAAAGGCTCCATACTCTCACCAATACTTTTGAACCCTCACATGGAACCTCAAGGCATTCTCCTCAAAGATCCCAGTATAGCCATTCACCAATACACAGATGATACTAGGTTGTACATGAGAATAAATAGCATGCAGGACATCACTTGTATCCGCAATGAACTAGCCATCATCCAGTCCGGCATGTCGACTGCCTACCTCAAACTAAACCCATCCAAGATGGAATTCATCCTCAACGGTCCACCCACTAAAAAACAACTTGTTCAACAATGGCTCAATGATATGCGTCTGAAAGGATTTGATCCACAACTCTCAGACTCAGCTTCACCATTGAGAGCAATCTGTCTTTCCACACACAATAGCCTGGCACAGATTCTCTACCCTTGAAAAATCAAACCCTTCATCCTGCCGCAGCACTTCTGGAACATAGTGCTGGCCGGTGTGGTCACGCACATTGATGGCTCCTAGCTGCTCACTTAGCTCCCCTAAAAGCAGTCCACCACGCTGCAGCACGTCTTATTGCAGTAGCAGTGAAATGTGACCGAATTACCCCCATCCTATGTGAACTACATTGGCTTCCACTCCAAGTTTAAGACTTCATGTATCATCTGCAAAGCAGGCAAGAGTAGCACACCAGCGTATCTGGCAGCTAAGCCCCGCATATCTGGATATCTGGTGGCACATGCTCCTTGTGCAGCAAATCCACCAACTGGCTTGAATCAGAACTTGTCTGCAAAGAGAGTGTGAAAACAAAAAGAAGATATCGAAGCTGAGTACCCCAAAATGAAATACACCAAACGCGGGTTACAAAGGAACATACAAAGATCTTTATTTTATACTGAACAGTTTCAAAGAACAAAGCAACAGGTAGCCATCGGCCCTCAGTACAACACAGCAAACTCCAGCTTGGTTCGGTGTGCTCATTGAGTGGGGCTGGAGATTAGAATAGTCGCACTTTTTATACTCTTGAAATCATGATGTTCAACCCACTTCCAAGTTAATACAAGTTAATACATTATGGATCTAGGGTTCGTGCAGAGTTCATGTCTCTATACATCTAGGGTTTACCTTTAATACATTCACTAAAAGATTACAATAGCAACAGTTTGTCTTAGGATTTCTCGTAGAGCCTTCTCAAACAGTTTTATAGAATGCAGTCAAACAAGTGTTCACATTTCGGTTTTTGAATATATTGTGTTCAACATATGCTCGCGGATTAGCTTAGTTGGCGCAGGTAATCCTCTACACACAGGTCAGCGAAGGACAAGGTCTCAGTTCATGACCCCAACATGTATCCTGCAGGCAAGTTACACATTAGTTTGTACACAGAGGTCAAGACAGCCATGTTACATTCGGAATGACACTGTCCACCATCTTAGAACACAGGGTGACTTTAGAGGGAGAATCTAAAATGGCAGATAGACCTAAAATGGCAGCTTACACTGATCTAAGGTCAAGACCTTGCAACGCGGATTTCCTCGCAATTGGCTCATAAATAGCTTGGCGTAGGCCAATATACATATATTCATACAATATAGGAGGCACGATACGATTTTCCATTCGACAAACCCTCCTTTTGGCCTATGCCAAGCTCTAAACTACTTCTGGTCACTTTACGAACAACTCCACGTCTCAACATCCATACACCCTGAATCACTGTCAGAAATATCTATTGCCATTAGATCGGTTATCAGAATCTCTTCCAGCACATACTGTTTGGAACTCTTATCTGGAGCATATACCTTGTGTCCTATTGTACCTATCGCCTGTGCGCAACATCCCCCTAGCATCGAACATATACTAGGTAAACACTGTATACAGCAGCAAAAAAACAACAGAATTCCCAGAATGATCAGTAGGACTGAAAGCACCTTCCAACCCCAAGATTGCAAGAAGTCCCAGAACCAAGCGCTAAGATCCCAGTTTCCCTCGGGAATATGCACTTCTGAACTAAGGACGTGCAGATTCTGTATTGCCTTGAAAATAGTTGGGGAGGAATCTGGCACGAAAACACAGCAAGAGGACCCTACCAATTTACACATTGCACCACGTTCAGCCAGAATGATATCTCATGCCATCCGGTTCTGAAGTGCTACTAATCTTATTGCTTTCAGTTCTAATGTCATATTATAGAGCATGTCTGTGGACCGGTTGATGGTTCTCTCCAGTACTCTTGCTAGTCTCCTGGTGTTTTTAAAGTTCGCTACTTGTCCCCAAAATGGCAAGACGGATTTCGCTACGTCTCCCAGAACCTGTGCTGGAGTGTCACCATTCTCGTCCCGCCATGGGCGAGCCTTTGAAACCTCTACAATACTGGCTATGAATACCCCGGGTAACAGTATGCCTAAATAACAAGTTCCCTGCCAATCCCTGGGTAACCATGGAAATGCTACATTACCGCAAACAAAGTGTACAGGTTTGCCCACATACAAAGGTATGTCTTCCCCAGTCAAATTCTCAACGTTGGCGCAACCTTTAAAATCTCCCATTGACTGAGTGCCATTCCTCTGGATGCAGAAAGAAACTGAATCAGGGCTATGGTTAACAGTGTAAGAAGGAGGCATGGCATCCTCATTGCCTATAGGAGCTATCTTGAAAGAGATCAAAGATTGAAAAGGACGAGACAGTCTATCAGAAGGCCTAATAGAAGCAACGTTGAGCTTGCTCCTATTTGCGAAAAGCGAGCATCCCAAGGGCGTAAGAACATGTTTCTCAAAACTATTCAAATGAGTACCATCAAATTTTCCCGAGATGCTATCTTTCCACCGGCCAAAGAATAGTGCTCTAAGAGAGGCATAACAAGCAGTTGTCAAAGGTAAAGGATGAATATACCAACCTAACCCCTTATCCCCGTGTTGCGGTAAATGCGAACAGACCCAACAGTTGGACCTATTGAAAATGGCATGTGTAGCATTCATGATAAGTAACAATGTATTATTGTGGTATCACTGTCTATGCTGAGAGTCTCTAGGAGATAAAGTGTGCATATGCATGAAAGGAATAGGGACAGTGGGTACATTTTCAGTCAGTAACAAGGTTTCGAATGGATGCACGTCTTCCAGGTACCAAAAGCCTAACACAGTAACTATTATAAAACCAATTAACATTATGACAATACAGCCGTACGTTTTCGGGGCCCAAATAGTTTGTCCATTGTCACTGCTGGTCACACGATCATTTATCAGTCCTGTACGAGCGGTGGCGGTTGCAGGCATTGTAGTCTGCAAACGAAAAACCCCATTGTTTTTTGCTGGCGACCTCCTGGCCGAGCGACTTCTTAGTCCTTCCACAACCCTAGCCAACAGAATCCCCTTTTTCAAACAATTACTTGGGCTAAAGCAAGCCCTCAATGATTTTCCTTTCTTCTTTGAATACACAGCAGAACCGTGCCGTAAGTCTATTTTCTTGGACGCAAATTGTACCTCAATGCCCCTGGTACTGATTGATCCGAGAACAATGTGTCGTCACTTCCCGTTGGAAGTGACGTATCAAGAGCAAGTGGAGATGCAAGATCCGGAACAACAGTTTCTGGAAAAAAAACATTTGGAGAGTGTGGAGTCAAAATGGCAGATTCCGCAGGCCTCACGGGCTCAGAGAGAGACTCCGATGCACTCTTGTTGTTGTTTACTGCTTCGGGATCGTTGGTTGCAGTATTGATGAGGGGTTCTGTTTCTTCTGTATCGTATGGCACCGGGTGTGGAAGCCTCTTGACATACGCCGCGTGGATCCCATTTTTCCTGCCTGCGACGCGCACCGCCGTCTGTGTGACCAGCAGGACCTAGAAAGGGCCCCGCCACCGAGGTGCAAGGCAAGAGGATCGCTCAAATGCCTTTGTCAACACCCAGTCACCGGGCCCAATGATGTGACCTGGGCCCTCGTATCATACAGGTAAAGCCTCTCGCACCTGGTGATAAATCAAATACAGGTTTTTAGTCAACTAGCTACAGTAATCTGAAAGAAGTATATTTTCGACATTTTTCAAAGACCGACATTTTGAAGGTTCCAGATATTGGCAGGTCTCCCCATTACCACCTCAAATGGAGAGAGCCCAGTCTTAGTTTGAGGGGCTGTACGCATAGCTAGCAACACGATCAGTAAGGCGTCCGGCCATTTTAGTTTAGTGCCGGCACACGTCTTAGCGAGCTTGTTCTTGATGATGCCGTTGTGTCTTTGTAATAATCCGGCACTCTGAGCGTGTCTGGCCGAATGGCACAGTTTGCCGATTTGTAATGCTGCACATATCTACAGAATTACAGCAGCGGCAAAATGTGGACCATTGTCCGACCAGATGACTCTTGGTAGCCCAAACCTAGGAAAATACTCTTTTAACATAGTTTTTGCGGTAGTCATGACTGTAGCATCTTTAACAGGAAAAGCCTCAACCCATATGCTGCTAACACATATTTCAGGTTATTACACCGTTCCATTTCGATAAAATAAAAGTGAATGACCTCAAAGGGGACAGAAGGTGGACCAAAACTTCCCCTGGGAGTTGATGTTCCCTTTCCCACATTGTGCTGTAAACAGATCATGAAATTCTGAACATAACGCTCAGCTATTTTAGAGATTTTGTCATTTGCCCAAACTTTCTCCAACATTTGTGCAAGCTTCCGGGCACATATATGGGTACGGCCAAGAGCCATGATGACCATCATCATTACGTATGCATCAGGAAGTCCCATTTTCCTTCAACTACATCCACCCAACACCCATCATCATCGAGTTTCCCCAAGCCCTCTGCTCATCTCTTGGATTCTTCTAATGTGGCATCGGCTTGGATGTCCTTTACAGAGTCAACACCCTCATCCATTACATAGGCATTTACGGTCTCCCTTGAAATGTACATATCTGTAGAGAGGTTGGTGGCAGTCTGTTTAGCTATCTGATTCCTATATCGTCTACAATCTTTCGATGTGCTGCACATTTCACAACTGCTGAGTGGGAAGTGCAAGCGCTGAGAGCAGTTGTACTATTAGGGAGCCATGCTGAATCTTTGTACCATGTGAAGTTAAGAACCCTCTTTCTGACCAAAGTCTACCAAAGTTGTGAACCACCCCAAAGGCATACTGACTGTCAGTATATATGTTCACAGTAAGCCCTTCGGAAAGTTCACAAGCTCAGGTCAATGCTATAATCTCTGTGGCCTGCGCAGAGTTCTGCATGATTCTCTTGGTTTCCACGACCGTGCTTAATGTGGTGATTGCATAAGCAGCTGTGGAAGTACCATCCGAAAGTTTGAAGCAGAAGCCATCTCAAAACAGCTCCCCTTGTGGATTATTCAAAGGAGTGTCTTTTAGGTCAATTCTACCCTTTGTCTCTTGTTCGGTAGTGTACAGACAATCATGTGACTCTTCGTCACTGCAAACGGTACCTTGCCGGAAAGTTAAGAACACAACACCTCTTAATTTGTATGTGAGGAGCAAAAAAGATCAATTCATATTTCGTCAACCGTGCGGAAGTGATGTGTTGCGTTTGAGTTCTGTTCAATAGAACATCTACAGAGTGAGGCACCATCAGGGTTAGAGAATGGCCTAGGACAATTCCCTCACTCTGTTTTACAGACGCAGCAGCAGCAGCAACAACTCGCAAACATCTTGGCAAAGCGCATGCTACAGGATCAAGGGCGGAAGAAAAGAAACCGCATGGCCTATTCTTCCCTCCATGTCCCTGCGTTAATACAGCCAAAGCATATCCAAAGCATATCCATCACATTCATGCACAAACAACACAAAGGCCTTTTCATAGTTTGGTGTGCCCAAAACCGGCGCTGAGCACAATGCAGTCTTGAGCAGATCAAATGCTTGCTGGTGCTCCATGTTACACGGCAATGGTGAAGAAATGCCCTTTTTCGTCAGAGCCAACATCGGCTTAATCATTAAGGAGAAGTTCGGGATCCACAACCTACAGTAAGAAGCCATACCTATCAAGGCTCTAACTTCCCTCTGTGTATTTGGGACAGACATGCCAGAAATGATTTTTATCCATTCAGGTGTCAATCTTCTTCCCTCCTTTGACAGGAGATAGCCTAAATAGGCGACCTTCTGACAACAATATTGAAACTTTTTAAGCAAAGCTTTGTGTCCATGTTTAGCCAGGTGTTTAAGTAATAACACAGTACACTCCTTACAAGCGCTCTCAGAATCGGCAGCCAAAAGCAAGTCATCAACATACTGAAGCAGTGTACAAGTAGAGGGCAATTCAAGGGTATCAAGCTGTTCTTTCAAAGCCCTACTGTAGATGCTAGGACTTTCCGTGTAACCTTGCGGTGTACGGGTAAAGGTAAACGAGCGTCCCCCTAAGGTGAACGCGAACAAGTATCTACTGTCCTTGTGTATAGGAATACTAAAGAAAGCATTCTTCAGATCCACAACACTAAAGTAAGTAGCTGAAGCCAGAATCATAGTTAATATTGTCATCACATCAGGCACAATTGGAAATTGCGGAGCGACGACCTTATTGATGGCACGTAGATCAATTATGAAACAAAATGGAATTGCATTATCGCCTTTTTTGTACACGGGCAAAATTGGACTATTGCACAAACTACCTGCAATTTCCTCAATCACCCCTCGATGCACAAAATCGGAAACAATGCATTTCAAAGCGTGTTCACCCTCAACTGAAATCTTTTATTGTGGAATACGTGGCAGCTTTACTCCATGTTTCAGAACTATTTTAACAGGCTCGATCTGTAAAACACCAACATCATTGTCGTCAATTGCCCATAAACTCTCTGGTACATCACTGAATTCTGGCGGCAAAGGTCTGGTTAAGAATTGAGGGACAGAAGGTTGCTGTGGTGAAATTGTCAGACGCACTCCATCAGAAGAACCATGAATTACTGCATTTAATTCCTTCAACAGATTCAACCCCAGCAAATTCTCTCCACAATTTGAAGTCAAAGGGAATGGACGGTGGTCCGTAAAGGGACCCAAAGAAATCGGTACCGGCGAAGAAACTGGACAAACAACTGGTGTGCCAGAAAACCGTACTGAAACATTGGTTTGCCCTGACAGTGGAATGTTTGGAACCCGAGAATGATCAATGGAACACTTCTGTGCCCCTTTAAGTATCAAGAATAGATGTTTCCTATTTCCCACTATCATCTCAACGTAGGGACCTTTCTGATTAACAGGAACAGGCGTAGGTTCCAAACCCTGCTTTGGGCAATCCTAACGAAACAGAATATTGTCAAAAGGAAGTTCTTCAGAGAGGTAAGCAGCAGAAGGATGGTCGAATATGTTTCTAGTATCCATACTTGGTACCTGATAATCCTGCGAAAAAGGTTGCTGTGGATCCTGTGAAAACTGACCTCTACCAGGGCCCCCTACACCCGGGCGACCTCTGGTTCATCTACCCATATTTCCAAATGCATTATTTGACCTTTGTCAAAGGATCGGGCATTGTGCATGCCAATGACCCTCTTGCCTACAATAGGCACACTGGTTAATATTTACAGGACCCAAGGGCATATTTCCTTGCGGAACATACTGACCTCTAATCTGCGAACTACCCCTTCTAGGACTTCTAACAATTTGCTGCAATAATACTTTTGTCTCCAATTCACCTTTTCTCTTCTCGACTCTTTCCTTTTCATTATTGACACGATTCTTATAGTACTGTGCCATGTGCAGTACGTTTGATTGAGACTTTGCTTGCCAAGCACTCTCAGAAGACATAATTTGTGACTGGATGCAAGGCAACAATCCACGTACAAATTTGTCTACAAATAATCTTTTCCAAGACTCTGTGCCTAAGTCTTGTCCACTGAAATCCAAGAATACCTGTTCAAACGGATTAAAGAACTCGATAGCACCCTCAGACATCCCTTGGACACAGGCCGTAAGCTTATCCCAAATAATTCTCTTTTCGGGAATTATGGTTTTCAATTTCGCAATGACTCTGTCAGGTAAAGTTAGTATCACCTGAGGCGGTCTCTCGCCAGCTGGCCTTTCTCCATCAAGTCTAATTATGTTAACCCATGTATCTCCTAACCCTGCTACATCATCTATAGTCCTAACCTGTTTCCACAAATCTACGGGCAGGAGTACAGGAAATAACAGATCAATATCACTTAAGGTGAATACAGAGGACTGCAAGACAGACTCCATTTCTTTATAGAATCCTGTGGGATTTTTCCTAATGTCGGGAATAGATTGTCTAATGGTGTTCACTTCCTGTCTTGAGAACGGGACGTGAACTGTGACACATAATGTGCAGGAATATCCACAGCAGCTGCACCCGTTACAGCATTAGCCGCAATCTCAACTTTCGGAAAAAATGTCGGAGGAACCTCGCTCATAGGCAAATGAGAAGTAGGCAACTCCGAACGCTTACTAAGCAACAGAGCCAAATCGAGAGCTAAAGCAGTCAAAGAAGTGTCAAGTGAAAAAGCTCTCTTATAAATACTCAATAACTCTGTGGGACAACAAATCTTTCTTTTTACACATTCATCCTGCAGGTACTCTACCATTACTTGTATCACTTTCCTCTGCATTTCTGGTGTATACTGACTATATGTGTCATATACTTCGACTGGAGTTATCGACATGTCTGAGATCCATCTAATCACCACTTTCGTACAAATTCATGTTTCCTCGGATATCGACTTATGACAAGGAAGGAACCGTTTCTGTACATACATACTATCCTCATCATCATCCTCGTTCTGTAACCTTTCCAACTCCTTTCTATACTCAAATATCCTCTCAACATGCTCTTGTACTTTCTCCACAGTGTCTCTAGAAAGCGCTAAAGTGTTCAGATCCCCCAACCCTTGTGGGAGATCTGTATTGTTTTGTCTCTCACACATTACACATAAGTGAATCCCTAATCCCTCAATAAAAACATTTTTCTCAGGAAAATTGTCCATATTAGAAAGTGTGGCAAAAACATTAGCTCGATCATCCCTTTCTATACAATGCCTAGCCAATGAAATCAAATCACGTTTGTTCTCTGGAGGTACAGTATTGCGAGTGACAACCCTTGATCCTGCTCCCTGATCGACCACAAGAGGTGCAGGACCATTTGGAAGAGGAAGAGCAGGCAAGTTCAGCGGAGGTACTATTACTGGTGCAATAGGAAGAGGCGGAGGAGCAGGTGGAGGAACAACGACTGGAGGAAGAGGAACAACAGGAGGAGCAGGAACAACAGACACAACAGCAGGAAGAGCAGGAATAACAGCAGGAAGAGGCAAAGCAGCAGGAAGAGGAACATACGGAGGTGGCGCACTGACACCAGGCCTTCGTTCATTTAACAATTTATCAATAAATTAGTCGGAAACATGAAAGTCTTTAGAAGGATAGATTTTCTGAATGCCAAGTGAGAAAGCCCTATCCATATTCCTAGCCGACTCAGACTGTTTATCTTGGTCATATAACAACGCTTTTTCAGCGTTCGTCTTATGACGGCACGCATGTTTTTCTCTACTCTTAAGCTGTGACAAAGCTTCTTTCTTCCAATTCTGAAAAAGATCGAATGCTGCAGGTCTAGCCTTTTTCTTTAATAAAATGGATTCTAAACACTCAATACGAGGGATTTCAAAACTACCATTGATCGGCCACTGAAGTTCGGAAGCATGTCTGGTTTGTCTGTTCCAAATATCATTAAACACTATACTACCAATGCCATGCTTACAGTACATAGTACAAGCCGGTGATCCCTCCTGTGGTGCTGGATGGCTAAATTCCAAAGATTGCCTATCACTGTGGAATAACGCCCTGAAGCAGGTAGACAATTTCCCAGGCATATCAAAATATTGGTGTTACCTGGTGAATAATTGTATTTCCAGATACAATGTGCCAAAACAAATTATCAGGTTACTTAAGAATCGGGTCACGACTCACCTGTTCAATCCTAAGGAGGTCCGATCGGATTTCAAAGATTCTTTTCTAACTAATCTTACCTTGTGTTTGGTGATTTCGGCAAATCTGCCTGCCTCGATAAGTGGACCCTCGTCAAGATGCCGTCTCAGACCACAAGCTCATCGTCCAGGGATCGGGTCGTGCAGCGCTGCTGAGGTGTCGTGCCTCTTTCGAAAAGGGGCCCCTTTATTTTGTTACACCCTCCGATCCCGGTCCGATAGCTCGTGTCAACCTTCGACGATCCAGCATCAATCTTGAGGGTCCCTATTCGGGCACCAACTGTGAAAACATAAACGAGGCTGAGTACTCCAAAAGGAAATACACCAAACGCGGGTTACAAAGGAACATACAAAGATCTTTATTTTATACTGAACAGTTTCAAAGAACAAAGCAACAGATAGCTATCGGCCCTCAGTACAACACAGCGAACTCCAGCTTGGTTCAGTGTGCTCAGTAAATGGGGCTGTACATTCGAATAGTCGCACTTTTTATACTCTCGAAATCATGATGTTCAACCTACTTCCAAGTTAATACAAGTTAATACATTACGGATCTAGGGTTTGTGCCGAGTTCATGCATCAATACATCTAGGGTTTACCTGTAATGCATTCACCAACAGATTACAATAGCAACAGTTTGTCTTAGGATTTCTCGTAGAGCCTTCTCAAACAGTTTTATAAAATGCAGTCAAACAAGTGTTCACATTTTGGTATTTGAATATATTGTGTTCAACATATGCTCGCGGATTAGCTTTGTTGGCGCAGGTAATCCTCTACACACAGGTCAGCAAAGGACAAGGTCTCAGTTCATGACACCAACATGTGGCCTGCAGGCAAGTTACACATTAGTTTGTACACAGAGGTCAAGACGGCCATGTTACATTCGGAATGACAATGTCCACCATCTTAGAACACAGGGTGACTTTAGAGGGAGAATCTAAAATGGCGGATAGACCTAAAATGGCGGCTTACACTGATCTAAGGTCAAGACCTTGCAATGCAGATTTCCTCTCAAGAGGCTTATAAGCAGCTTGGCGTAAGCCAATATACATATATTCATACAGTGTAGGAGGCACAATATGATTTTCCGTTCGACAAGAGGACCCGCAAATCCTTCGCTTGTCATGCAACCACGCTCTGGAACTCGATGCCGGTGTCAACTCGGAATTCTCCAATTTTGCAAATCTCTCAAAATACGGCTCTTTCAACAAAACCTGACCAAGGACTAATTCCAATGGACGCATATACTGACACACATACCTCACAGTGCTGTGCTGCTGTTAAAAGATGGCAGCCCAAATGCCGACTACCCATACTTTGCTCCGCTGCTCTCAAGCTAAGTCCATCCTTTAAACAATGAAACTTTTTATTAACAAAAAAATGTCCACTCATTGTTGTTTACTTCTACAACATGACAATATGGAAACACTTGGAAGTTTCTTGCTTTCCCACATGGGGTGCAATCCGTGACTCCATCCATTCTCTTATGCAATATATGGAAATGGCTGTAAGCGTTTTTCTCCAGATCGCCCATTTTATCGACTATAAGCTGATAATAGCGTTAAACCATTCGATTGCCAGATGGGTATCTTCTATAAGGTATCACATTTGTTCTAGACATGAACCGCAAACTGGTACTTAAAACTCTCATTTGTAATCGCTTGGGCCAATGAAACTCTGTTTAGATCTACAGTTTTCCTTAAATCCATAGCATGCCTACAAAGGATTGACAAGGAGACCAGCCACCGTAAACGGTTCTACTAGCCCCCATTTCAGCCCCACATCCACTTCTAGGTTCTACTCTAAGGTGCAGTCTTAACCTATCTGACTGGGAAGACAAACCTATGCTGTGTTCGTCCATCTAGATCAGGGCGTCCATCTAGATCAGGGGTCAGCAAACTTTAGCTCTCCACATGTTTTGGACTTCAACTTCCATCAGCTCTAGCCAGCATACACAATGATGAGAGATCATGGGAATTGTAGTCCAAAACACCTGGAGAACCAAAGATTGCAGACTCCTGATCTAGATATTAGCATGTGCCCAAAGCTTCTGTCAACAACTAAAGAACAGTACTTCTCTGTGGTAGGACCAGACCTATGACCTGAAGTTGAGAAAAATATGCATATATAATTATGTCACTAACATTTGAATCTAATCGAAATATACTAGTCCCTGAGACCATCATTTGGCCATATGTCACTCCTTTAAAGTCCTCCACAGTGTGTAGTGCAACAAACCCCCTCTCATTACACACAATATTTACCTACCCGCTATTGGTCACCTACCACATTTTTAAAACACTGTAAGCCATTCCCCATCACTTTAACTGTTTATAAGTGGGTATTAACTTATGATGCCAGTTACTTAATCCATCGTAAATTAGGTCAGAGGAAAAATTAGTTATATATTTAAAGGACTTGAAATCAATGAAGGTAAAGAAATAAGGGAGAAAGAGAAGGAGGAGGAAGGTAAGACACGGAAGAGTTTACAGCCAGTTACTTACACGTTAAAGAGGTTCAAGCCAATGCGGTAGAGGCGTTTTCTCATGGTGTCTGTGGAAAGTGTTGGCGATTTGCAGCTGGCCGGGTTCTCGCAGTGGTACCTGGGGAGACTCAAGATCATGGCTTGAAGGGCCTCTTTGGAGGAGACCTCGGATGCCGACTTGGCCGAGGTGGAGGTACTGCTGCTGCTCAACTGTTCGGAGTTATCCGCTGTCTCAGATTCCAAGCTCTTGCCACGGCCTATTTCATTGCCAGAATCAAACATTTGCTGCACCATCATTTGCCCCTGTTCCACCAGCCCCCCGCCCAAGCCATTGCTGTTGACGTTCACTTCTGTAAAGGTGTGGCTGTTCTGGATGATTCTGGTGTCTACAAGTCCTTCTAGGGCATTGGAGGATTCTGCGTCATGGTCCCCATTCCCTTTGCTTTCTGCAGACTTGGAGGCCTGGCAAAGTCCGGCCTGGGCACTGCTTAGGCAGTTGGCCATCGACACAGAGGTAGACGACGAGACGGAAATGTTCTTGTTATCAATCTGAACAGTGACATCCCTGAAGGCCATCATGAGGGTGCTGCTGCTTTTTGGTAGGGCATCTTGTAGGCCCTCGTCTTTCGCTAGGTCATGCAGCTCGGCCTTGTCAATGTCCTGATTCTGCTGCATTGCACTGAAGGTCTCCCGGATCTGGTACGAGCTGCCATCCTGGAGGGAACACATAGTCTTCAGACTCCATGTGCTGAGGGCATCATCGATTGACTTTGCCAGAGACTGGACCTGTTCTGTAAAAGAGTCCTCCAGTTCCGTCAGGGCTCCGCTGATGGTGGCGGGCAAAGATGGCGACCTCACCAGTGGAATCCCAACAAAGTTGTACCCTTCCACCAGGGCTTTCTCAGTAGAGAAACTTTCAGAGTTCTGGACCCGAACCTTTCGCAGGGAAATTCTCCTAGGCATGCGGCTCTCGAGAAGGGAGTTTCGGATCTTCTCAAAGTTTTTGCTGAGCTGGTACTGGCGGAAGGCTGTCTGGATGGTGCATGCAGCCCTGCGCGAGACCAGGTGGCCCCCGTACTTCTGCTCTAGCATTTCGACCTGAAAAACAGAAGCAAGAAGTGTTTTCATGCAGCTGCTCTGGCACACGACTCAACAAGGACAAAAGCATCTGCATCGATAAATTAGGCATTATTACCATGCAATAAGTCTAGCTTGGAAAAGTGATACATAAACTCACAAAAACAAAAAAAAACACGTTCTATTACTTGAAAAAACCTCTTGACATCAAAAGCACAGAGTATGCTAGAAAACGCCCACGTGAACATTATATATTTATGCTCAGAGTTCTTTAAATGAATTGCTATAACCCTTGGTCTCCCTAACACGCGCATCTCGAGTACAGAGGAAATAGGGGTATTAGAGCACGTGAGGTCACCAATTTCCCTACTGTAGAAGCCATTGGGCTACTGCTTTTTCTTGGGTCTTGGCACATGCCTCTCATTTCTTAGCCTGCCCCTGAAGCCCTCACAAGAAGTGACTCCACACAGCCATTGCCCCTGAGGTAATTGCTAAAAGTGGTTAATTAATCTATACTCCTCCAATAAATGTAAAATGAATATATAACGTACATATTTGACAACGAAAGATAAAAGGCAGTCACAAGCCATATAGGTGAGTGTAGAGGGAGGTCATAAGTTCAACCGTTGTAGACTCCTAACTGATGCCCTTACCATCCAGCCCTGTGCCGCTCAATGCATGGGGACCAGTCCCCTGGTGGCTCCTGCAGGAAGTACTGGTCCATTAAGGTTGTCTGAGAGAAGGGCGATGGCTCAGCTGAAAGCTCAGGGTTAAATGAGCACAGGGGTTTCTAAGGTAACCTTAAAGTTTGCAAGTGAGTCCTCCTAAATGACTTCTGCAGGCCTGTGTGTGTGCAGGGTGTACTCCTGTGCCTCCCTGCAAATGTAGGTCTCCTCGTGCAGCACAATGGAGATGCAAAAGCTCCACCCCACATAAAGCAGGAACCAGGAATATATTTCTGGGTCCTGGTTCCTGCGGCGTGCTGCACGGGAGCTGGAGGGTCTTTGTTGCAAGCAGCTTTTCAAATCCGGAATCGAGCTTCCGGTAAGAAATAAAATGTATGTATGTATGTATGTATGTATGTATGTATGTATGCATGTATGTATGTCTAAATGTGTGTATGTGTGCCTGTAAGTGCATGTGTAAATGAGAGTGTGTGTGTGTGTATGAGACAGTATGTGTTGTATGGGTGCACATGTGGATGAGAGATTGAGCGTGTACGAATGCTATATGAATACATATGTGCCAAGGAGCAGCCCTACAATTGCCGTGCGGGGCATTAGTGCAGCAGCAGTCAGGACATGTTTTCTTACTGCGGCATGGGATTTTTTCAGAGTATCAAGGGCAAAGCCAACAAGATGAGTGTTCTTATGAGACCATACTGCCCAACATTGCTGGTGTCAATCTGGCCAATTTTTCTTACTGGGACACAGCAGTTTTTACTGGGCCTCAGGGGTAAAGAAAGCTGGCATGAAGAGTGTTTTTACATGGCTGCACTGACTTGCATTGGAGCATTGGTGCAGCCAGGCTGTGTATATTGTTTTACTGTGGCATGGCATTTTTTTACTGGCAAAGCCAACAACATTATATTCTTAGGTGGAGATAATGGCATATATTGGAAGAGCCAACATAGACATGTTCTCTTGCAGTATCACTACTGGCATTATGGGCAAAGCAAACATGTGCGTGCCCTTTTATGGGACTAATGGCATATGTTGAGGCAGCCTGCATAGACATGTAACAACGCAGCCAGCATGAAAAGGTTTTTATATAGTGGAATATAGTGTGGGCAAATGCATTGGAACATGCTCCTTTGCACTGGTGGTGACTTGTTGGTGACAATGTTTTGTTTGTGTCGCCCAACACAACTGATTGCAAACTGTACGGCTTTTTTCCACAGAAAGTGTAGCAAAATGCACCATTTTAGCACATTATTGTTACTATTTTCGCTGGCGGAGAAGCCACAGAACTTCCCTTTGCTGGTGCAAGATCCCTAGCAATGCTCGGTCACCCCCACATATCTGTGGGAAGCATTTGCCCTCCTCCAGTACATTTTGAGATGGAAGTGTTGGACACGGTTAAGCCCTGTGATATGAACGGCTATGCATGAGCTTTCGGAAGCCTTGTCTTTGCATAAGGTCTAAAGTGAAGGAACCGAGCCAAGCAGAACTGCAAAAGGGACCAGGGCACAGCCATCATTACTGCTATGTTTAATTCCAGAGAGCATTAATGTACAACTGTGGGGGGCGGAGGTGGTGTTCCCTGAGATTCCAGCGTCTCATTCATCACAAGTGGGAAAGATCCCCAAACAAGGTTCTGTATCAGTACTGACCTTAACAAATTGCAGAGGCTCAGAAAATGTAGCACAGGGGAAGGTGACGTTCCGGGTCACATGGAGATACAACGGAGCGGTGCTGTGGCGTAGACAGGGTAGGGCCTGAGCAGGCATGGCCCACCCGAAATCTGTAAATCCTTACTCAGCAGCACTGTCTGGGCATTTACAGATGTAAATGTCACTGCAGTGGGCCCAACTACAATGGAGTGGAATCCACCCGGACGCTCACGGACCACCGGCCCAGAAATCTGCTATCCAGCATCTACCAGCACCCTACTCAGGGTTGTTCCACTTCTGTTCCAACGGGAGCTCTCACCCCAACTTCAATGCCTTGAGAAAGACTTTGGTTGAAACGCGCGTCGGCTGTTTTTTCTATTGTTACGGTTCACTAACCTGGTACACTGTACCCCAGGTGTTATGCTGCACTTGAAATAATAAATATTCCTGCACATACCAACCAAATTTCGGACTGATTTGTATAGTAACGAAGGGGTACCAAGCCCCTCGCCAGCACCAACAACCAGCTAGGTTTTGTCAACCCACCCTTTTCTCCCCAACTACAATGGCTTCAGGCCCCAATTGTTAGACAATCCTAGCTACACTTCTGGATGGGGTGGGAGGGACTTTCTGGATCACACAAAGAGGGTGCAGTGAGTGAGTGAGTGTAGGGAAATGTGGGTGTACAAGGGGAACGCTGTTAGGTACGGGAGCACGTGGGGAGAGTAACGAGAGCAACCAAGGCACAGGACAGCGGTTTCAGGAAAGGTCAGGAGAGGCCAAGCTCACAAGGCGAAAACGTATGTAAGGGGCGGTGGGGTTATAAGTAGTGTGACCAGATGTCCCGGATTTGCTGGGACGGTTCCAGATTTTGGAGCTCTGTCCCCTTTTCTCAAGATTATGTTCCCATTGGAAATTGCAGTGGTCCGGGTTTTCGGTAGTAGGTCTTCATAGCTGGCAGGCAGGAATGCACAATCTCGCACAGAAGAAATGCTGCATTTTACAACTTCAGATAATGTTAGTTTGTGATAAATTAATTATAATAGGAGTATATTTGAACAGTAACACTTAAACCCCCTTCTCCTCCAACCGCTACTGAAGTGTGGTGCCTTCACAGCCACTTTCAAGGGTTAGTCCTACGTTTATGTCAGTTGTCACGTCCCGGTTTATTGCTTTTTAGATCTGGTCCCCCTAGTTATAAGGGAACTTTATGGGGACAGACCTTGAAAGGACTGCAGCAAGGGTAAGGAGCAGAAAGGTGGCGTGAAGTTAGGGACTGCGGAGTGGAAGGAGGACTGGATTGACCGGAGGCACTGAGTCATTGCAGGCCTCAGAGGATCCAAGCGGCAAAGGAGCAACGTTCGCAAGGCACACTGGCAGGAGAGGCTTCTTCCGTGACAGAGATGGGTGTCAGCAAAGCAAGAAGGAGCACGAAGACAATGTCAATGAGCCTTCTTCCCTCCTGCATGCACTGTATAGGCCCACTCCCCACTCCAAAACACCCGCATCCATGACTGCCCCACACGCAGAAGTGAAGCCCCCTCCATTCAATCTCCCTGTGCAGGCGTGCAATAATATATCACGGGTAAGCCGCAAAGTGCAATGGCCAGGTTAGGCACCAGGGTGGCCATGTCGGTGGACCACACTGACATAGTTGGGGCGTGTCAGTGCAGTCCATTTCATCATGAGGGATCCAGTGTGTTCTGCCTTGGTGTGCTCTTCTGACATGCATGTTACAGGTCAACCGTGAACATGCCTGCAGAGAGACGCTTCTTAGGTGAATCCCACCGCCGCTCCAGAACCTCCCTACTGTATTTTCAAGAAACCATTTGAAGCCACCAGGGGGGGACTGGCCTATAGGGAACTCTGGAGATTTCCGGGTGTGCCTCTGCACCCTTTTGTATTTTATTTCCAAATGTTCTCATAGGAAAAGGGTTGGGCTAGTGGAAATGTGTAACATGGGGCCACTTTGAACATTATTTCCAGGGCCTCTTTTGGTTCCCAGTCCGCCGCTGGTAGCCACATCATAGCCTACGTGACAGCAATCTGGCTTGGCCACAGGATGAAATATGAAAAGCTAGTTTCTCTAACCTCTATTGCAATGAGGTTGATTGTAAAAGGGTCATCCCGAAACATTTTCAGAAAAGTGAAAGCAGCTAAATGGTCGAAACCAAAAAAGGACGTCAGGGAAAGCAATTGGGTAAGAGAGGAAAATCAAGTGGTTCAGCAGAAACAAGCAAAAAGAAAAACAGGAAAACTGACGTCGCAAAGAAACAGCCTTATCGATTTGACCTTATGATGCTAGAAGACTTTTCACAATGAACTGGTCATAGGATTATTATTCATTTGCCTGCCTGGCAATTACTTGCGCGTTAGCTGAGGATTTAGAAATGCCTTTGCTTTCAGTGTTAGCTGTTCAAAGGTTGGCTAATTTGCCATGTCTCCCAAGGTAAAACATAGCTAAACAAGTTGGATGACATCTACATGTCTAAGGGGCGACAGATACAATTATGCCTATGAGTATGTAACATGTCTCGGGAGGATAGCTCAGGGGTAATGTGCTCGCCTTGGAAGTAAGACGACATCGGTCTGCGCTTAGAAACCTCTGGGTATGCTCTCACGATCCCTAATCACTGACCAAGCTTGCTAGGGCCGATGGAAGTGTGAGTCCAAAACAACTGACGAGCCAAACATTTTAGAATTGGTTCTAGGGTATATTTCCAAGAGCAAAAATCATCTGCTGGGCTATGTCCTCTTTCCACGATTGCCTAGCACCTGTTCCCATCCATGTATGCCTTTATGAGGTCCATAGTGTAATGTAGCCTTGAGGAGGACGAGGTGGGCGTCCTCCATTGCACATTCTTCCGAGACACTTCCCTCCCTATAGTCGCCGGCAAGTACAAGCCTCTTTAAGTAATGTCACGTTCTCCCCCCCCCACCCGCGAAGACTTGTGTGGTCATCATCTTCAAGACAAAGGGCGATTTCCCATCAATCATGTATGAGTCATTCCAAGAGTGCATACCCCACAGTGGCCCAGTGGCCATGAAGGCCTTTCTTTACCCACAAGAAACAAGCATGGGACCCCACATACCTTGATCTATACAATGTGCTGTTGCTTGTTGGTTTGGGAGTTGCCTTGTGGTTGTTTCCAGAGCCATTCTTTACTAGGGTACATGTAGCTGATGTGTTAGCATGCCACAGGTCATGGGTCATGGTTGGTATCAATGACTATTTGCTCCAGAATTCCTTTTTCCCCCTTTTGAAAGAGAATTGCTATGTTATGTAATTAACTAGAAGGACATGGAGTAAATAAGTGACTGGGTTGGACGTGTTTGTCCTCTTATTTTATTTATTTATTGTTGATTTAAAAGGAAGTAGATGCAAGCACAGTCACTTCAAAGCGAAGCCGAAGGATAAAACTGGGACATACCCCGCCTTAGAACGCGTAGATCAGTTAAGTGTGAGTAGGAAGCGGAAGGGAGAAATGCTGGAGGGGGAGCACAATCCAATGGAGTGATCAAAGGGTAGTGACAATTATATGTGCGAAGGGTGGGAATCAGTGTTGCAGGAGGTAAAGAGGTCAGGATGACCCGGTGCCTACTAGGGGTTTGAAAGAGCAAAGCAACTGGGGAGGGGGATTTAACAGAGGTAGCAATGATCAGAACATAGGGAAAATACATGACCAAACCTTATTGAAAAGGAGAGTCTTTCTAAACAGCAGATGGTTTTTCTTCTGCCTTGAGAGCAGTAGGAAGATTGCTCCACGGGTAGACAACAGCCATACCCCGAGTTCTACCACCCAAATAGCTTTTTCCAAACCTGATTCATGGAGAGCAATAAAAACAGCAGTTTCTAGTGTCGCTTGGACACATTATGAACTAGATGCATACATATTTAAAAGTTCATGTTAATTTTTGGAGAATGACATGCAACCATCAAAGCAACACAGTAAAGATGCTTGTGATGCTGAATATTGCCTTATGTAGTGGAGCGAGGTGGCACTTAGGAGAAGAATCGAAGTGTGCATGTGATGTCTGACACAAAATGTAAACATGGCACAGTAAGGTAGACACCTAAAAATGTATTCCCCCGTTACGATTCTCCATCACTCAGAGTTACCCGTGAAGCAGTAATGGTTTCTACCGGTACTAGAAACCTTGAGCAGAAGAACTGGGACAATAAGATAAGACAAGTTGTCAGCAGTAAATCCTAGCTTTTGTTGAGGACTGCCTATCCAAAGGACAAATGTAAGCACTTGCTTATCCTCATCCTCTCCCTGAGACCTGGTAGTCACCCAATCATTGAGAATGAACAGTTGGTTCTATGTCCTTTCATCGTCAGGCATTTCAAAGCCTGCAATTTAAACGTGTATGAAATCACGAGAAAGTTCATTGAGCCTCCCCTCCTGCACCTATGTTTAACTATACCCAAACCCCCAACCACTTATCTGCCCTTCCCCCCGCCCAGAAAACATTAGATGAACTTTCACGTTATTTTGTACATGGTTAAATTGTAGGCTTTGAAATGCCTGGCGATGAAAGGACGTTGTACCGAACAGTTCACTGAATCAGCTCTGCAACTGTTAGTCGATGGGATGAAGCCCTGGCTCATTTGCTAGAATGTGAATGATTCCCTCCTGAAGGACCTAAAATAAACACATGGCATGTTTCATAGCCAAACTTTACATTTCCTGCTGATCCCACAAAGCTGATGTTTCCAGTTCAATCTGAGTTCCAATGACGCCACAGTCAGACAACAATGACAATGTGTGAACACGTCGCAAGGGCTAGGTAATAGGAAATAGCTCTTTAGTTGGATGGAGATTGTACTTAAAGGGAGGTGGGAAATAAAAGGACCTGGCACACTGGCAACTTTAATACTGTGATTGGGCCTGGTGTGCAGACTATAATACCTTTAGGGTCTCATTCCTTCATCTGCTCTCCTCGTGGCATTTCTAGCTGTTGCTCTGTTCCGGTGAGTGTTCCTGCAGGTGTTTGCAGTGTGCTAAGAGCTACTGCTCATTTCGCCTGCACCTGGCATCAATATAATTTAAAGTTTATCTTGGTGGATTTTCACTGTTTTATGGCGTGTTTCAGTGCTCCACCTACTCCCACAGGCCTTTTCCTGTTTTCTGCTCCTGCCACCTCCCACCCCACCCCAACCCCTGATTGGGTCTGGTGCCCGATTCATGTCAACCCTTCAGGGCAGTCTCCTGCCTGGGCAGCCTTCCGCTAAAGGCCACAAGGCAAAGGGCAGCTCCCAAAGACACAGCTCTAGTCCATGTTTGCCCATGTTTGCCTGAGGAGCCTCCCGCAGTCAACTAGCAGTGACAGATAAAGTAAGTGTGGTCTGGGTGTGGAGTTCAGCCTTTACTGTAATCCAGTAAAGCCCCACCACTCGTATTACCTAGTAGAACATAGAACATTGATCATTTTGGTCAGTATGCCATATCTTGCACTTAGCTCATCTGTGCTAGTGAGCCATATCTTGCATTTAGACCGTCTGTGTTAGTGAGCCATGCTTTACATTTAGCCCATCTGTGTTAGTGAGCCATGCCCTGCATTTAGCCCATCTGTGTTAGTGAGCCATGCCTTGCATTTAGCCTATCTGTACTTGTGATCCATATCTCGCATTTAGCCAATCTTTGTTAGTGAGACATGCCCTGCATTTAGCCCATCTGTGCAAGTGAGCCATATCGTACATTTAGCCGATCTGTATTAGTTAGCCATATCTTGCTTTTAGCCCATCTGTGTTAGTGAGCCATATCTTGCATTAAGCATGTCTGTGTTCGTGGGCCTTGCCCTGGATTTAGCCCATCTGTGTTAGTGAGCAATACCCTGCATTTAGGCCATCTGTGCTAGTGACCTATGTCTTCCATTTAGCCCCTCTGTGTTAGTGAGCCATGTCCTGCATTTAGCCCATCTCTATTAGTGAGCCATGTTCTGCATTTAACCCATCTGTGTTAATGATCCAAATCTCGTAGTTAGCCCACCTGTGTTAGTGAGCAAATTTCTGCATTTAGCCCATCTGTGTTAGTGCACCATTTCATGCATTTAGCCTATATGTGTTAGTGAGCCATGCCCTGCATTTAGGCCACCTGTGCTAGTGGCCTATGTCTTCCATTTAGCCCCTCTGTGTTAGTGAGCCATGTTCTGCATTTAACCCATCTGTGTTAATGATCCAAATCTTGTATTTAGCCCATCTGTGTTAGTGAGCAAATTTCTGCATTTAGCCCATCTGTGTTAGTGCACCATTTCCTGCATTTAGCCTATATGTGTTAGTGAGCCATGCCCTGCATTTAGCCCATGTGTGTTAATGAGCCATATCTCGTATTTAGACTATCTGTTAGTGAGCAATTTCCTGCATTTAGCCCATCTACGGAAAGGTGCGGCCACTAACTAGCCCTACTAAAAATCACCTTTCTTCATACACCTTCTCAAACTCTGAACTAAGCACAACCATACCTCTACAGCACAACAAACTGCATGCACTTCACAACACCACAACAACAAAACAAACCACACATAGACTTGCCCAAAACTACAATGGTGACTACCAAACCAAAGAAACACACCTACGCTCAGTGAATGGTGTCAACCAAACTGAAGCTTCCAACAGCACATCACAGCTCTCTTGCTCTTTTTCCCGCTCAGTCCTACTAACTTACCCGCCTCCCTCCTTGCTTTACAGATCCGCCAGTGCACCAAGAAACCACGCAGGTGGCAACAGTGCACGGCATAAGAACCATGGACATAACAACATAACATAATGAAATGCCTGCTGCCTGAGCTGGGGAGGGCATCTTGATGCCTCCCTTGGCCTGACTTTCTACGCCTCTGTCCTCCCTGTCTCTCCCTAGGTGTGAGAGAGGATCCAGCATAACGCTGGGCTTGGTGACCCGCTGAATAGGAACATCTAGTCAGCCTTTCTGAAGATCAACTTCCAATATGTAAAAGACAGTAATGGGAGAGTATTTTCCTGGTTTCAGTCATTCAGATAAGCAAACTGGACTTTACTATATGTTGGGGCGAGGAGCTCAAACCAAAACAATATTTGCTATTTCTGGGTGTATATTACATGGTGATGAACATTATGGTGCCCGACTGGCTATTGTCAATTGAAACGGTGTACGTTATGCACGGTCCCACCTCCGAAATACCACAGCGTCTTAATGGAAGGTGGATGTTAAGTCATTTCGAATCCTCCCTAGGGCCTAAGCATTGGCATTCTATAGTTCTCGGAAATCGAACTAGTCGGTTAAGGTATACCTATATGTAGAGGCCTTGCTAAGGGATCTGATATGATATGATATGATAGGTTATTTATAACACGCTTAATACCCAGAGGTGCCTACGCGCGGACCCGGGGATCGAACCTGTGTTGCTCCGTGTCATCTTGCTTCCAAGGCGAGCACGTTGCCCCTGAGCTATCCTCCCGAGATCTGGGGGGGCTATAGCCCCAAGTCTTTCAGTTGTAGCCCTGGATAGAAGCTCAGGGGCTAGAACCAACATTCTAGCTAGCCCAGAGCCCCCACAGTCCCGACATTAGCGAAGCCCCAGACCTTTTCCAGACCTAGCAACATCCCTTCCTATACGTGTCTGCTTCTTATACCAGGAAAGTGGTGCTGGAGGCCAGACACTGTGGAAGTCATGCCTCGTCATATATAGATGGCAGTGGTACAACCCAGGCTGTTATCTACAGAGTGCAGTGGTACATCCCAGGCTGTTATCTACAGAGTCCAGTGGTACACCCCACCCTGTTATGTACAGAGTCCTTTGGTACACCCCAGGTTGTTATCTACAGAGTCCAGTGGTACACCCCAGGCTGTTATCTACAGAGTCCAATGGTACACCCCAGGCTGTTATCTACAGAGTCCAGTGGTACACCCTCTACAGAGTCCAGTGGTACACCTCCCCCCTGTTATCTACAGAGTCCTGTGGTACACCCCAGGCTGTTATCTACAGAGTCCTTTGGTGCACCCAGGTTGTTATCTACAGAGTCCAGTGGTACACCCTCTACAGAGTCCAGTGGTACACCCCCCCCCCTGTTATCTACAGAGTCCTGTGGTACACCCCAGGCTGTTATCTACAGAGTCCAGTGGTACACCCCAGGCTGTTATCTACAGAGTCCAGTGGTACACCCTCTACAGAGTCCAGTGGTACACCCCCCCCTGTTATCTACAGAGTCCTGTGGTAAACCCCAGGCTGTTATCTACAGAGTCCAGTGGTACACCCCAGGCTGTTATCTACAGAGTCCTGTGGTACACCCCAGGCTGTTATCTACAGAGTCCAGTGGTACACCCCAGGCTGTTATCTACAGAGTCCTGTGGTACACCCCAGGCTGTTATCAATGCGCATCAGGCTAGGGGGACACAGTCTGCCCAATGCATCAATCCACAGGTAAACAACTGAAATACCCATAAAACCTCAAACAAACCTGCTAGCTGCCCAGCCTCCATGCATTCCTCTTTCTGTAACAGGAAAAACAGAATTCGGCTGAACTTTGAGCTGTGAATCAATAACTAAGTCCCTGCTGGCTGCAGGAATACCACTTCTCCCCCCCCCCCACCCCTCCTCCCTTCCCATTTGCGAGGCGTGAAAGGACAAGCACGCGCTGCCTTCTCCCTGCTCTAATAAAACCTTGGAATCGCAAGTAATTGCCTGCTTCAAACTACAGCTCTCTCGGGGACAATCCTGCGGCAGGCGACAAATATGGAAGGAGAACATGATTTTAGCGAGCAATTATTTTGATACGTGTTTCTTTGCTGCTGCAAAAAGCAGTCAGTGGCTGCACAGGGCCGTGACGACATGGCAGCTACTTGGCCAGTGTGCAAGGTGAAGCAGCTGCTTGGGCAGTGTGCAAGTTGAAGCAGCTACTTGGTCAGTGTGCAAGTTGAAGCAGCTGCTTGGGCAGTGTGCAGGGTGAAGAAGCTGCTTGGGCAGCGTGCAAGGTGAACCAATTGCGTGGGCAGGGTGAAGCAGCTGCTTGGTCAGTGTGCAGAGTGAAGCAGCTGCTTGTGCAGCAGCTGCTTGGTCAGTTTGCAGGGTGAAGCAGCTGCTTGGGCAGTGTGAAGCAGCTTCTTGGGCAGTGTGCAGGGTGAAGCAGCTGCTTGGGCAGCGTGAAGCAGCTTCCTGGGCATTGTGCAGGGTGAAGCAGCTTCTTGGGCAGTGTGTAGGGTGAAGCAGCTGCTTGGGCAGCGTGCAAGGTGAAGCAGCTGCTTCTCACTTGCGCTGCCTGCTCACATCATGGGCAGGTTCTTCCCTCATTTCCTGAGCGCATAGCATCCATCCACGCCACATTAGAGTTGCAGTGTCTAGCCAGCACTTCTTCACCTTACAGGCTAGTGGTATTGGCACTCACCAGTAGGGGACAGTAGGCGCACACAAGACCTCTGCCCCAGGCTAGCGTTCTGCTGTAGATTGTCTGATCTGAATAGCAAAGCGGATGGCCTGTGGGCACCTGTATCTAACACGTGAAATTGCCCCTGTTACTATTCCAATCAGGTGCAGAGTCTGGGGGGGGCGGCAGGGGGTGCGGCCATCCCTCCTGACTGCCCCTTGGCGCCCAGTGCGCTCCCAACCCTCAAGCTGGCGCCCTATTATCTGCCCCCCCCCCGCACCCACCAAAAGCTGCTGGTGCTGACACACCTCAAATTTGATCCCAGGCTACCTTTACCTTCACCCCGGGTTACCTCAACACACTATAATATGACAGGTTCACAAAAACACAGAGAAAAGGCTTTCCGCTTCCCTGAAATCTTTCTGGTTTGGAATTGCATCCTATCCTTTCCTCCCGTCCCGTTCCAGCGACCTCTGCTACCACTGCACACTGGGTGTGTGCCCCCCGCACCCCCAGCCTCCACCCATGTACAGCGCTCCATTGCTGCTCAGCTAGGCCCAGGCTTCATAAATCCCACACATACATACATTCCATGGGTCTCAGCCCATGCCGACCAATGTGAAGTTTAGGACTGAATGTTGTGGTTGCCCAAACAGTAAGGGCCTTAATAACTCCTGCACTTTTACTGCCACTCGGTCCCAGGGATTTACCGCAGGAATGTGAGGAGGGTAATCGTGGTATTTGTCCATTACTTTTGGAGCCCGCAGGACTCTATGTGGATTTAGTTGTATTTACCGCAAGCACTATTTCTGCCTGTGGTAAACCCAGTGGAGAGTTTAACTTCAGCACCACTTCCAGGCCAAACCTATAATTTGGCAGTGCGGTAAAAGTGGCAGTGATGCCTTAACTGACCAAAATAATTTGGTAATGGAATTATCAGCAGTATTTTACCACACTGTCAAACTCTAAATGAGGCCTTACGTGGGTTGCCTTCAGACTCGCTTCATGTTGAAAGAACCAAAAAATAAAGACATGTAAAGACGGACAGGCTTGGCAAAGAGACAAGAGGACAGATGGACAGCAGACAGACATACAGACAGATGGTGAAGCAGCATTAGCACCCTGCAGCCTATCAGGAAGCTCAAAACGCAGACCATACCGTATGGTACAAGCGTGCTTGCCAGCTGCCGGTGCAGCCTGCTCCCCCTTTGCTTCCCAGCTCCCCCTCCCACTTCACCCTACGTGTCCTACGTGGGTGCTAAAAGTGTGCTGGGGTCTTTTTTTTTTATAAAAAAAGAAACTTACCCTAGAAGCACAGCACAATGCCGTGCAGTCCTGTTGAACAGGAAGCCCATTTTCTATGTTGATGACGAATGTCATCAACATTCATGTGTCATAGCACTGAGGCTGATGTTAATCAGGTCGTGGAAAACGGTACCTACTATCTCAGGCTACTGGGGAACCTCCACCCCTTTCTGTTCGAATCCATCTGCTCATCTGTGGCCCGGGCAGTTATTCTACCCAGACTCGACTACGGAAAAGCGCTCCTGGGATCATAAGAAGAATATCCAGGTCTTACAAGTGATCCAAAACTGTCTGCATTGTAAAAAGAAAATCAAAGAGAGACCACATCTCAGACAGTCGTAGAGACCTCCACTGGCTTCCTGTTGCTGCGCGCCTAGAATTCAAAGCGGCCTCAGTTCACAAGGCCGTGCATGGAATGCACCCATCATACATCAAAGAACTTGGCTCTCCTTCTGACCCACCAAGAAAACTATGCTCATCGACCCTAGCACTGGTTAAAAACCCTAAATTCAGAGCGCTGTTGCGCACGCGAGAAAATGGCGGCTCTCGTGTGAGCTCTGGCGGAACTCAGGGCCGCGAGCCAAAAAGAGACAACTTGTCCGACCCGGTTTCACACGATTTTGGAGAAGAGAGGATAACAATACAACCCGACCACCCACACGAAATTTGGGATTGATCGATGCGGCGGTTCCGGAGATAAAAGCCCGGCGGTCCCACGAGGCAGCCTGAGATTTGGCGGCCGACGAGAGAGGGGAGGACCCCCACCCCGGGGCGGCGGGCGTGGCGGCGGCGGACCGCTCGCTTCACCAGCTATCCGGCGGAGGAGAACTGCGGGCGCTCCGACCATCGTGGAGCGCCCGCTGACCCCATCGGCCTTCATCGCGCCGGCAACATGAACAAGTGACGGCCCGCGCCTGGGTCGGGCCGCGGCTGAAGAGGTAAGCCCTCCCCGCTTCCTCTGCATATCATTGCCTATTGCGCACTCTGTGGACGATGCTGCGACCCCCCGAGTGGACAAGGGGGCTAAAAGACAAGCCGCGGACTGGACACTCAGTGCTCCTGCACAGTCACCGCAGTGTGGGAGGGCAGTCCCGGGGCCGAGAAGCTCACCTTCCTTCCACCCCCTCATCCTCCTTCGGCGCCACTGGATCCTCGCCTCAGTCCGGAAGGTGGGCTCCGCCATGCGATGAGAGCACGGGAAGGCCCTTCAGTACCACACAAGTAATGCACAGCTACAACAAAACCTTTTGGTGCCCAAGTGCGGTAACAGATATTTTTTTTTGCATCCCCGCAATAAATAACGGGCCTGTATGAAACACCGGGGACTATCATTACAGCATTGGCTGAGTACCGGTTTTGCGGCCGCCCCGTCCGAGGTGCCGGGAAGGTTAGGCAATAAAACCTATTGCGAAAAGGTGGCAGAACTATAATAACCCTCCTCCTGAGCACCGAGATACCCATATCTGGACCACGGACGATAAGAGCTTGGAGGCGCAAGTCATTAATCCGGCAGCAAGACGGATCAGCACCCAACATTGTCACGTAAGATCATACCAGGAAAGGGAAATATAACCACAATCACATTATAACTGGGGGGAAGAGGTCTAAACCACACACGTCTGGGAGAGCCCCCAGACCAGAGACGATGCCCAAAAATTTTGGACCAAAGAAAAGCAGAGGGACCATCGATAAATACACGACCATGATGCAAATATAACGGAAACCGACGGAGATGAGGTAACGCCTGTGCGTGAGGGTCAGAGCCCCCTGGCCACCATGATGGATCCACAGGCAGTTTTTCAGGCGATGCAGCAGGGATTTGCTGCCCTCACGGACAAGCTGGATGGCATCAAGGCAACAGTCGCCAATATAAAAACACAACTAGACAAGACAACCACTCGCATGACCGAGGCGGAATCCAGGATATCTGGCACTGAGGACGCTCTGGAGGCCTTGAAGAACACGATATCCACAATGGCCATCGAACTAGGCACAGTGAAAAGCAAGTGTGAAGATTTGGAGGCGAGGTCCAGGAGAAACAATATCCGCATATTTGGTGTTCCGCAAGGGGCAATAAAGGGACCGATGCAGAAAGCGATAGAGGACCTTTTGCGCACACTATTGGGAGATCTGGGATGGTCACCGACGTTCATAGTGGAAAGGGCGCACAGATCATTAGCCCCGGAGCCAAAACCTGGAGCATATCCCAGGCCCATTATAGCACGCATGATGAACTACAGAGACAGGGATCTGGTTCTAAAAACCGCTAGAGAGAAACAGGAGCTAAAATGGGAGGCAAATGTCATCCGCATCTTTCCAGACTTCACCCTGGCGGTCTAACATGAAAGAAAACACTTTACAGGAGTTTAAAAAATGCTGTGTGAAAGACAGGTACAATATGCAATGCTCTACCCCGCCAGGCTCAAAATTCAACATCAGAATAAGCCATATTTTTTCACGTTTCCCGAAGTGGCGGCGAAATGTATTGAAACGCATATTCCCCCTAATAATGGACAGACCTAAAGTGTGGATGATGTGGACAAGCTGAAACCTGAACACAGTTACCATGATCTCGAAATGCGAAGGAACAACATTGTCAGAAGCTTCCCTCCGGGAAGTTCATGTCTGGGATGCTAGAAATGAAAAGAAACATACATGTTTCAAACAACAACGGAAATATCATCCCAAAAAGCTCTGAGATGTGTGAGAGTAACAGGAGGGAACCGGACAAGATACTTATCATTAAAGTTGGCTCGAGCACTGGAGACGCCGCAGCCCCCCTAGTAGCAAGTGCTCGAAATGTTGTGGGGAGGGGAGGGATGGAAATGGACTGACACAGTTGAAGTTAAGGGAACTGTGAGGGAGGGGGGAGGGTCTAATTTAGGAATGTTGGGGAGTTGTTCTCAGAAGTTTTGTTTAAAAAACAAGGTTGCAAAGCAAAAAAGCACACATGTTCTAAGCACTGAATCTATTGAGCAAAAAACACAGACATACTGAGACACACGACATAGCAAATACCTCATAGACAATGGATAGGCCTAATGCTGAAACCATTAATGTACGGAGTTGGAATGTTAGGGGTTTGGGCTCCAAGATCAAGACAAGGAAGATAATGGCCTACCTCAACAGACAAAAATCCAAGATAATTTTCTTACAGGAGACACACATAGGCCCACGGCATGGGGAACTACTGATAGCAAATTGGGGCACTCATCAATACTTCACGACTTACTCTACCAGGGCAAGGGGGGCAGCGATATTAATACACAAAACACTACCGTTTGTCTGTGAGGGGACCGAATGTGACCCTGATGGGAGATATGTTCTAGTATATGGCAGGCTATATGATAGAGAAATAGTTTTTTTAAACATATATGGCCCGAATACTGACCAGCCAGGGTTCTACTCCACAGTGTTTGAAAAACTAGCGAGATATCCTACAGCCCGGGTGTTATGCAGTGGAGATTTCAACACGATACTGGATGTACAGCTAGATCGTACATCGACCCAGGCGAGAACATTAACCAGAGCAGCACAGACAATACTCACACAAATGACAGATTTACAATTAAAAGATGTCTGGAGAACATTGAACCCGGGTAGCAGAGAATACACCTACTGCTCCACAGTCCACGATATGCACTCTAAAATTGACTTATGGCTAATAGACAATGATAGCATGGCCTGGGTAACGAAAGCCCACATATTTCCCAGAACCTACTCCGACCATTCCCCGATACAACTAACACTGCAAATCCCAGACAAAACCAGCCCAAGGCCACCATGGAGATTTAAGCCAGCAGCCCTAAGTGACATTGTATATAAAAATTCAATGGCGCAATATGTTCAAGAATACTTTGAGATCAATGAACATTCGGTCTCAACCCAGGCTACACTTTGGCAAGCATTCAAAGTCTGCGTAAGAGGCCACTCGATATCCATCGAAGGGGGAATCGTTAAAGATATTAGGGCTAGACTGGAAAGTCTCGAGACGCAATTGTCATCACTGCAGACCCAGACCCATTGCCCCAACCCCACAATTGGGCACTGAAATTAAGACCAAACTAGAGGAGTACCGAGAAGCAGCAGACCAAGAGATAAGATATTTCGACAGGCCCATAGCAGCACGTAGATACGGTGAAGGGGAGCCCCCTGGGGGGCTACTAACCAGAGCAGTGCGGGGAGAAAGGGGCCCTACTAATATACCCTGTATACAAAGAGACGATGGTACAATATCAACAGACCAGAATGAGGTAAAAGACACATTTTACAAGTTCTATAAAAAACTATATTCCCCCCAGGACACAGTCACAGACAGCGAGATAGAACAATACCTATCCAAAATACCGACAACACTCATTGCAGAATCGACGAGGGAACTACTAAAGGCACCCATCACTGAGGCTGAAATAAATATGGCAATAAAAGCTCTTCCCAACGGAAAGGCACTGGGTGCAGATGGGCTGGGAGCTGAATTCTATAAAGAGTTTAGCCCAATCCTGACTCCCAGATTACATGGTGTCTAGGAGGAAGCTCTGAATATGGGAGAACTCCCCGAAACCACCAGGGAAGCAATAATCACACTCTTACTTAAACCTGGCAAGCCCCCGGAAGAATGTGGATCATATCGCCCATTATCACTAATAAATACAGATGCCAAGGTCCTGGCCAAAGTGCTAGCGGCAAGACTTACACCATACATGCCATATATGATACACGAAGACCAGGCAGGTTTTATTACGGATAGATCTACAGCCACTAATATCAGACGGTGCCATCAGATAATTACGTCTATACCGGCCACCACGCAGGGGGTCGCGGTATCCCTAGATCTGAAGAAAGCATTCGACACAGTCTCATGGCCCTTCCTTTTTGGAGTGCTGTGCAACTATGGATTTGGCCCAAACTTCATAAAGTGGATTCAGGTGCTATACACACGACCATATGCAAGGATCAGAGTGAATGGAACCCTCACAGACTTAATAGAACTGCTGGGAGGTACCAGACGAGGTTGCCCGCTCTCCCCCCTACTTTTTGCCCTGGTGATAGAACCACTAGCAGACATCCTTAGATCTCGATACAGCTCGTTTGGGTTATACCTCGAAGGAAAACTACAAATCATAACGCTATATGCAGATGACATACTTTTATATTTAAAAAACCCAGACAGGACGCTAGGCAAGATCCTAGCAGAGGTCAGGAAGTTCGGCGAATACTCTGGACTGCACCTCAACCCCCGCAAGTCAGAAATATTTCTGCTCACAGACGCCACAACACAGCCCCGGAACCTTCACTGACTCATATGGAGTCCGATACACATAATGTATCTGGGGGCCCACATAGCCAGAACAGCCCAACTATCCCGAGCACTGAACTACACAACACTAGGTGAAACACTATGTGCAAAAATGAAACGATGGACCGTGCTCCCAATATCAATGGCAGGGCGGATAGCCTTAATCAAAATGGTGATATTACCGAAACTTCTCTACCTCTTTACCACAATCCCAGTGTGGCCAGGCCGTGCTCTGTTCACCAAAATAAATAGCACCTGTATAGCATTTGTTTGGGGCGGACACCCCAGATTGAGCTGGAGAGTCTTGACAGACACATACCCAAGGGGAGGACTGATGGCGCCAGACATGGAACTCTATTATTTGGCTGCACAGGCACAGCAGGCAGCCAAATGGGCCATATGTTTTCTTAACCCAACTGACAAAACCGGGCCGCCGCAGGAGAGGGAGGCGGTAGAGGCGCTGCAGAAGATGACTAGACCCACCCCGAAGCATTACAATACGATCAACCCCTCTAGAGTCACAATCACAGCTTGGTCCAGAATTGCCGACATATTTGGTGTCAATAAACTATATCATCCGAGTATGCCTATATGGGGAGATCCACAAACGCCACTCAATAATGAAAGTGAAATAGCTAGACATTGGAGCAGCAAAGGTATCACACAGTGGGGGCAGCTGTTTCCGGATCAACACTTTAAATCATGGTAGGATATTAAAGATACGCTGGGCAATACGCACACACATAAACAGCAATACCACAAAGTTGCAACCTTCACACAGCAAATCCAGCCGACATTTCCAGAAGAGCCAAAAATAAACATGCCATTAGGCTACATATTCACAGGAGGAACCCAGAAGGTAACTGCATCCACACTATACAAAACTATGATACAAACACGCCCAGTAGTAACCCACACAGCTAAAGGGAGATGGGAAAAAGATCTGGGCCAACAGATAGACGAACAAGAATGGGCCCAGATTTGCGGACTGACTAAACGGATATCATGCAACTCAAGGTTTAAACTGATACATTATAAAATAGTGCACAGAACACACTACACTCCATTAAAGCTTAAGCAAATATATCCTACCTCAAAAGGTGCCTGTCCAAGATGTAAATCTGAAGATGCGAATATATATCATATGCTATGGGCCTGCACCAAATTGAGGTACTATTGGGAAGAGGTATGCGAAGCACTTAACAAAATGGCAGATCAACTAGTGATATGGACACCTCGTACTTGCATGTTGGGAGCAGAAGGGAAAATGAATCCGACGTGGTGGAAATTGCTGAACCTGGGTTTACTCATAGCCAAGAGGGTCATATTAATGAGGTGGAAGAATGCACAACCCCCCACAATAGACGACTGGAACAGGGACATGGTCTGGATTAATGACACTGAAGAACTGTATATTGACTCGTCACCCCACGAAGTAGACCCAGAAACATATGGGCACGATACAAGCAATATTTGTCTGAACTAAATGAATCAGAACAGGTAGACACGGAAAGCAACTGAATTATATATGTAATATGTCTGTACAATCGTAAATTGCTAATGTACGTGCATAACCTGTGGGCAAATATAAATAAAGTTGTTAAAAAAAAAAACTAAATTCAACCTTGCTAACAGTTTAGGTAGATCTTTCCCCGTTGTGGCTGCTAAAGTTTGGAACGCCCTTCCCTTAGGACTTAGACTTAGAGAAGGTGTCATTTTCAATGGACAGGGGAAGCTAAGGCAATCTTCCTGCATGACACATAACCCGAGTGTATACTGGGTACAAAGTTTCCACTGGGAAAGAACAACTTTTTAGTATAGTTATACAAAAGGACTTTCAGGAGCTCTGCATAAATATTCTAAGCACTTTTTTTCTGCATAATGCTTTTTTAAATTTATTTATTTTTAATTTTTATTGTTGAATTTTAATCAAAGATTTGATTTTTTTACAACATCCTTAGTTTATGTTTCTTTAATCGTGTTTGGTCTCTCTAGTTTGAATCTTACGCTTCGGGTGGTTCTGAGTGTTGTTGTTGTAGTATGATAGATGGAAGATGAAGGTGAAAAAGGAGAAGGCCGTCCAAGTAGGAGAAAAAGGTCCTAATTTTCATTTCGCTTCAAGGCAAGTTTTTCAATTAGGGTTTGAAGGATCTTGAATGTCGCTAGTTGCCATGATGCGCGATCACCGTTAATCATCCTTTTCCACCATGTCTCTTCGTCAGTTATTAACGAGTGTTGGAGGATATATTTCATGTAGGGAAGCCAAATCTCCATAAGACTTGGGCAAGACAGTAGTAAGTGACGAATAGTCTCTTTCTCTTTGTCACAGAATCTACAGATGTTAGTCAGAGAGTGCTTTCTTATGTGACGAATTTCGTTGGTATCTAGAAGGTTTGGTCTTGCTCTCATTATGAGGTTGCATGCCAATCGGCTTGGGAATTTTTTGATATCATTCTGGAGTTCATCTCATGCTTTTAATTTTCAGACAGACAGAAGCTTAGCTCCATATCAACGGTCCCCATCACACAAAGCACTATCAATTCCATGTCAATGCAGGGAAACCACTATTTTAAACCAAAACAAGATAAGTACCTTCAGCTGGATGTGGCCATTGGGGAGAACCTTGCTTCTCAATATATCAGATATTGCAATACTACTCAAGATTTGAGACAGAGTGCAAATATCATTTTAGCACTGAATCAGGTGAGTGAAATGATGGAGAGATTTGCACAAGATCAAGCAGTGCGCTCTCTCGGGAGGATAGCTCAGGGGCAACGTGCTCACCTTGGAAGCAAGACGACACGGAGCACCATAGGTTTGATCCGCGGATCCACGCTTAGAAACCTCTGGGTATTAAGGCATTATAAATAACCTATCATATCATATCATGTGTGGCAAAACCAGGAATTTGGGGTACTGCAAACATATTCCTGTATTATCCCTATGTATTGCCCTCCTGGTTGGATTAGGCCCTTTCTGCACTTCTGTGAAAGGGGGTGAAGGGTCAGAGGAAGACTATTGCCATCATTTCTTCAGAGGCCCAGGCAGGGAAAGATGGATGAAACACAGGAGACGTGAAAGGTCTAGGAAAAGGGCTTGAAATAGAATAATGAGTGTGGCGCAGATACTGCCTGCATTGTGGCACTGGCTTCCTTCTGAGAAGTGCAGGTACCCTACTCATTAACAGTAGTGCAGTTCGCTGAGAAGTGCCAGAGCTCTTACCTGAAAGGAAGAAGTGTGAGTGGGCAGAGTCTGACAGAAGATGCCCATTGAAAGCACAGGGGGCGCATTCATGGAGCGGTCAACTGAACAGGTTCGGAAACTGCAGGTAAAACACACACCTATGGTCCGGCCAAGAAGCATACGCAGAGCATTAATGAACAGGACAAGGAGCCAGGCCCTGAGAAAGAGTTTGTTCACTGGTGCAATTAAGGCAAATGACAAGTTTAATAGCAGAGCTATTCATGCCTTCTGGGCGAGCGTGACCACTGGCAACACCCACAACAGCTCTACCCACAATGGAACCCCAGGCCAAAGCAGTGCATCAGATGCAAAACTTTCTGCCTGCTTGATACTGCTCAGTGACAAGCAGTACATTTTACACCAGCTGTGGGGGGCGCTAGATATTCCTTCCAGGGATGGGCCACATAGTTTTCAGGGAAAATATGCAACCGTGGGCCCATCTGTTTTTCATCCAAAGCTGGACTCCAGGAGGAAATTGGGTCAACCGTGTAGCTCTCCCTTATGTGGAGGGACAATGCCTCTCATGTCCACCTGGATTAAAATCTTCCAAGATGCGATGGACCCCATCTTTGAAATGTAATTCTACCCATTCAATAATTTCTTATTGATTTTCTTATAAGGATCTTATCAGAATCTTACACAAATCCTACTTCAAACGTATACGATTATATAAGAATGTAACATGGATTTCGCTATCATGCAATTTCTTATTATTGTTCCTACAATCCTACTAGTTAGTCATAGGTTCATATAAACTACTTATCTTACAAACTACTCATAACAATCTCATAAGGCATTTGTGTAGGGGTGGGTTTGGCCAAGTCCTGACTTGATCTACGTTGGCAACGATCTGAGATACCCTTTGCCATGCCAATTCCCCCTAAGCTCTAGCTATCTATTTACCTTCGCCGTGGCGTGTATGCTGTCGCAACTATCAGTGAAATCAATGTCAGGAGAAAGTTTGCAGAAATCTCTCCCTCAAACTATCAGAGAAGCCTGTGGGCATGGGTCTCAGCCGTGTGTTGCAACCTCCCAATTTGACTTTTGGTAATTGGCTCAGCTGGTAGCAGTTGGTAGCAGTGAGGCCAGCTGATTCGCTGATTTATCCCTAGAAACAGCAGGCCGGGGCGTGCTGCTAGGAAATGGGGTGGGAGGGGGTTCAATCAACTGGAATATAGTTGAAAGTACCTACTTTAATTTCTATGCCAACCGTATGTATATGCAGTTGGCTCAACTGAAGGTTTAAGGCCTCGATTCACCTTTTTGGTCAGACTCATATGAAGCATATCTTCTGTGTTCGGGACCGCAGGGCCGTCACTCATGTTTGTGCTGCCAGTACGGTTTTGCGCCTCAGAAAACTGAATTATTGCGCCACTTCCTTTCCAAACTAAGCTGATATCCCTGTTGGATTACTTCATCCTCTGGTTTTAGACATTCTCCAAAAAGATGTCTTATTGTGACATGGCTTCTTATCGGTGCCCAGATCCTGGTGCACACAGGTCAGTGACAATATGAATGATAATTACAAGCAACACTAACAAATATACACACAATACACAAACACCGGGAAAGGGAACATAGAAAATGGGAGTAAAAGCAGAGAAGGCATAGGTGGTCCCCTCCATTTCCCCCCCCCCCAAAGAACCCAAAAAAAACCAAAACATTAAAAATGTTACAAAGTTGCCAAGAAAAACTGCCCTGAGAATCAGAGCTTTCTTAAAAAGTCATTGGAGCTACTTCTTACAGCCCCTGTGATTTAAACATTTTGGATGATGATTTGTTAAATGGGACATAAAAGTGCCAAAACAAATGTTGTTCCTGCCCGTTAATATTTTATCTTCTTCCTATTTTCCAGCAAAAAACATTTTCCATCGAACGTATTTTCAGAATGTTTGTATTTTTCTTGCTCCAGCTGTTCTCCATTTTATGAGCTGCGTGCAAGGCCCTAAAAAAGAAGTGACACCAGCGCATGAGAGGAAGTGCAGTCCTTAGAGCCGTTATAGCTGTAAAGGCGCACAGTAAAAGGTTGCATTTTCTTTTACTTTACACCAACAACGGTACTTACCTACTACTAGTGAAGTACCTACTGTAAAATACCATATGTATGATTGCTACTATTGGTAGTAGCAGTTGTTGTACCTCCACCAACAGTAGAACGTCTACCACCAGCAGTAGTGGCACTACTGAAAGCAGCAAAATATGACTGCTACTCCAAGTAGTGATAATTTTAATAACTATAGTATTACTACCAGCACTACTAGTATTACTACCAGTAACATTAGTACCAGTAAAAAGAGTAGTACTAATACTAGTGCTGCTGTCAGCTGTAACCTTAGTAATAATACTGCCAGTAGTAGCAGTGGTAGTAAAAAGGTTATTATCATTACCAGCAGGAGCACTATTTGTACTATCATTAGTAGTGTCAACAGTATTATTACTTCTAACAGCATCAGAAGTAACACTACTACCATGACCCGCAGCAGTTCTTATATTACTGGCAGTAATATTACAATGATTACTATTGGCTGCAGCACTACTAGTAATAGTAGTGGTAATATTACTACAAGTAGTACTGGCACTACTATGAATAGTATTGCAGCAGTATTAGTATAATTATTACTTGTGGTAGTATGCCTATTGGTATATGGGCTACTAATACAACTAGTACTACTGCCAGTAGTAGCCATAGCTATAATACTGCCAGTAGTAGTGGTGGTGGTAGTAAACAGGTTTTATCATTACCAGTGGGAGCACTATTACCACTACCTTTAGCAGAATCAGCAGTATTAGTATTACTGACAGCATCAGAAGTAGCACTATTACTACTACCTGTATAGTACCAGTACTACAGGAAGTACTACTATGACTACAACTGGCAGTAATACTAGTAGTGACAGTGGTGGTAGTAGTAATGCAAGTAGTACGAGTATTACTAGAGGTAGTACTGTAGCACTAGTATGATAACTGGTGGCACTATGCTTTTTGGAATGGATAGTAGTGCTACTAGTACTACTAATGGCTTTAGTGCCAATATTGTCAGTAATGGTATTCCTGTACTTATAGTAGAACTAATGCTATTGGTAGTAGAACGGATATTACTGCAGCTGGGACTAGTGCTACTGCTGCTCCTATTACTGGAAACAGTACTGCTTCTAGCAGTGGTTGTAGCACTAGTACTACTATAGGCAGTAGTACTAGTAGTATTAATAAGTATGCTATTGTTACTAAAAGTACTACTATTAGTGTTAGCAGTAATACTGCTGGCAGTGGTAGGACTGCTACTAATGAAGTACTAGTACTACTCTAATAGTAACGCTGTTTCTGGTATCACTACTAAAGGTGGGCAGGATTAATAGGTAAGTTAGCTTGTTGGTGTAAAGTCAAAAAAATGCAACTTCATGCTTTAACACCCTGCTGCTGTAAAGGATCTTCAGGGTGCATTTCCTCTTCTCTGATGTCACTTCCTCTTTAAGGGCTTCAAAGCAGCTCACAAAAAGGAAGACACCCATAGCATGTAAAAAAAATGTTGTAGTAGGCAGAAGATTAAACCTTAACATTTAGGAGTAACATATTTTATAAACGAATCATGCCTTCAACATTAACTAGTCTTATCTTAATTTTGAGCATTTTATCAATGGTTGAACGTTAAATGCTGCTGCCTCCAGTATTCAATAAAGATTATTTGAAAGACATTAAATAAACTGTCCTTGGGATCAAGAATCGCGTGATATCTCTTTTTGTAATGTCATTGGTAGGTCCAGAGTAGCACGATGTCACTTTACACTACCATCATTTCGATGAAATAGCACAACTGAGGATCCTTGATTCAATAAAAGCAGAACAATCTTGAGTATCATATTCCCAGTGTTGACGTGCTTCTTCTGCGCAGACTACGGCTGCGCACCGGCTATCCAGAAGCCATTTTGGGAAATCTGTAGTTGAGTGAGCAAAGGGCGCCCCCGCAGGTAAATGCTGGGAAGGCACTGTAGGAGGCAATTGAAGGACTTAATGCATAAAGGCGTCACACTCTTCACGTGTATCTGCCCCTGTGTTGCAATTAACTGTAACCTAATTGTACTGTTCAGGAGTTAGCCATCTTTCACTCTTTGAACCTTATTATCTAACGTTTTGCCTTTTGGGGGTAGGATGTCATTCAATCCTTTTGTTTAGCATTTTCTTGATTTAAATAAACAGGATGTGCCATAATTTTAAGTTATTCACTCAATTGTCACATAAAGCACCACATACATCGTGGTGTCATTGTTGATATTGCGTTTAATTGTTCTGCAGTTATTTTCTTAAGTAGAAAGCAACGCAGGACATTGTTTTTTACTCATTCTCCTCTATCAAATTTGAGGAGTGGTGCAAATTCACGTTGATTCGAGCCTCTTCACTAAACCCCCTAAATATCCTCTGAGGCACCAGCCACTGTGGGGAAGGCACCAAACGGGGCAATCCGTGTGCTGGCCGGGCCCCACTGCTGAGAGGCCGCCCCCTAAATACCAGGGGGATGCGGCATACCATAGCAGTCTCACGGCCTTGCCGGGGGTACCACACTACTGATCCGGCAGTTATTACCCGGTATCCCCTGCGGAGGCTGCTTTGCATAACGATCTTGAAGCGTGCTGGCCCCGAGCCCTACCCCACACACGCTCCCGCGGTGACGGTCAGTCTGCTATTGAGGAGGTGAAAAGCATGGCGTGTGGGGAGCTTCCCTGCTGCATCACGATACCTGCTCTCAGGATCCAGAACTGCCACACCATAGACCCGGCACCTTATGGCGGATGGACCCCGCGCCATAACCTGCATTGAGGGCTGCATAGTCACACACACCTGAGCAGTGTCAGAACTTGCATCCCCCTACCTATAAGCCCCTAATGTGAAGGACTTTGAAGAGGCACAGAGTACAGTAAATAAGGCACTGCCCAAGAAACATTACAGCAGGTCTCCCCGCCACCATCCCGGGGAGGCCCAACACAACATCCTTCCGGATTGGACCTGATATATCCTTACACCTACCTGATAGATACTGGTACCATAGGCGAACAACCACTAACTATCTTGACACATATTCGAGTATCGGATCCACAGACTGACCCTCAACCACCGGGGTCCTCTAATAACCCACCTCACCAACGTGCTATGACAAACCAAATAACAGGACATAGTGGCTCGAATAGGGTGCGTCCCACAGTGAGTGCAATGGACAATCCCAAAAGACATGCCAAGATGCACCAATTTGCGTGGCTGGATCAGTCACAACCCCCCACCCCACCCCCCGAAGCAGAACCAGGGCCCTACCCAATTGGATGTGTCGGTCCTAAACCAAAACCTACTGGCCCTGAAAAGTAGCACAGACAACCTTGGTGCAAAAATTGATGCCCTTACATGCAAAGTCGACAACCTTCTGTCAGCGGCACCCTGGGTGACCTCCTTCTCATCAATTTCTGAAGAGCTGCCAGGCAGATCATAGACAGACCTAACCTCTGCTCATCCCCTTACCTCCAAAAAAAACCCAACTCATATTTTGCAACTAACGCATATGGACTGACCGAACTGAATTCCTATCATGTTGTATAAATCAGCCATATTGTATCTATGCTTTCTTCCTATTTGATGTATAACAAGCACAAACCAGTAGAGCTCTTCAGCCTCTTAAAATACCAATTGAAACGTTCTTATGTTGTGGTCACATGTTTTGTGACGTATGACTATATGTGTTATTCTCTGTTGGACAGTACGGTTTGATTGAGTTACATGAAGGCCCAAAATGATGCATAAAGCCTGCAGGCTTGGTAAGAGGCGAGGCTTCGGTGCTGAGACAAACAACGGGTGAGGCAGAGAGTTACACTCAAATAGACTGCGCGGTACATCGAGCCGCCACCATGAATCTGTGGAGGTGGAGGGAAGGGGATGAGCGAATGAGGCTGTCTATGATCTGCCTGGGAGGTCCAAGCAGTCGCGATATTAACTCGGGAAAATTCACAATCGCAGCACTTCAGCTGCACAAAGGTTCTGTGCAGATTCCAGCAAGTGTGCAGCACGTGAGCTCTGCGAAAAACCCATCTTGAGAGAAACTACAGGCCCTGCAATCACAGAACACTCACTAGCTCTCTGTTATGATTGCTCTTCTGATTTCAAACCTGTAGCAACTGCGCCACAGGTGTTTAGAGACAGACCACCACGAAGACCTGTCCTTCAAACTGTTTTCAGTTGCCTCGGGTAGATAGTGGACTTGGTTCCACACAATAATGCCCTGTATCTCTCCCAGTTGTCCACAAACTTGGTAGAATATAATCCTTTCTCTGAAACCAACCACACAGACATTGCGCACTAAGACAGAGCCTTATTACCATGAATCCCTTCCTCTCCCACCCCGTAGGCCTTCTCAAAATACCTCCAATCCGCACTCAAGCCTGGAGGGTTAGGATAAGGGAAAAATGGCCGCCCTTTCTGAACTCCTTACTCCATCATCCCCCACTCTCGAAAGGTTCCCTCCTCTCACACCCTCAACATGCCATTCACCCATTTCTTGACACTTAGTGTACCTGTTTGTTCTTTAGCTCAAGGGATATTTCATAATCGGAGGCTGCCGCGTGGGAACAGGTGGGCACACCCTTGACTTGCAGTGCTCCCACCGGGGAGGTGTTGTGGTGATGGCTGGCCCTCGGCACCAGAGTGGGGCACCCTGCTGCCTGCTCCTCCTGCAGTTCAGGGTGCTTGGCATGAGAACCGCACTCATGACCACTCTGTCTGTCGGCCTCCGTCCCATCCGCCGTCTCGCAGCCGGGCTTCTTGCTGCTGGAGCCACAGGATCCGTCACTGTGAAATAAAATGCAATTTTTTTGTTCTTGTCTTTTAGTTTGTCTGTCTATGCACCTGCACACCCCATCCTCAGACATGTACTCCACTAGCGGCAATCCAAGAATTTGTCTGATATGTGGCATTATAGAGGTGGATATCCACACAGAACACCCTCATCATCGGGGAGATATCATTGAGTGTAAAGGTAATGTGAGGGCCACATCTTGTCAAAATGACAAACACATAATGAATCCACACTTTATAATGTCACCAGCCATTGGCTATAGCCATTTATCGTGTGTGGCACTCAGTCCTACCACTCTCACAGGCCACATAGTTGGCAATGAAATATTTCTTGGGAAATTTGCAAAGTTGCCATTTTGCGTAACTTCTTCGTGCAGTTTACTGTCACCGGCCTCCCACCCACAAACACACACACAAATACATACTGGCAAACAACACACTGCTTACGAGAACGCACACCGCAAACAACATACATGAAAATCACATATACACAAAAATTGATCTCACCCAATGTGCTTGGAAATTTGTATCCGCAAATAGCGAACTAGAGGCCATGTGCTAAGGAGGGTTACCAGTCATTTGGTTGAAAAAAATTGGTCGACTGGACAAATGGTCGAACCAATTTGGTTGAAAACCAAATGGTCGAATTTTTTTTTTTTTTTATTTTCACCCCTTTTTTTTGGAGGGGGGGTCCCCCCAACCCCCTTTTTTTTCTAAAAAACCCTTTTTTTAAAAAACGAAAACCCGAAAAATAAATATATAATTTTAAAAAAAATTCAACCATTTGGTTTTCGACCAAATTGCGTCCACCAAATGTCATTCAACCAGTTTTCAGTCGACCAAATGACTGGACACCCTAAGGAGTTTGTTTCGGTGAGAAAATGACAAAAAAGTGGACTTATGAGATGAGCTGTGTCTTTCCTCTGCGCTTTAAGCTAATCCCCTGTTGCACTCTTGGAATGATGCTTTTCCAGCCTGACAAAACACGTGCTACTGGCCCTTCGTACGTAAGGAAATTATCATAAGGGATTCTTTAGTTTGAAGCAGCTGCCTCCCGAGGTTACTGTTTCCTTTGTAAGTCCCCTGTCTCTTATAGTTATTTTTCTTTCATTTGTCACTAGTCTATGCCTCACTTTGTTCACACCCTCATGAACTGGCTCACCACTAATCCTCATCTTTGTCCTTTGTACAGACACCGTTACGGGAAACGCTGCCGCCATCTGTAAATGTGCTATTCTAAGTCATTTCTGATTGAAATTGTCATCCCCTGTTCTTCAAATTAATACAAATATATAAAAACAAATAGTAGACGAACATTTATGCTGCAAGGAAAGAAAGAAGGAAAGCGAGTGAATGATGGCACACACAACAGGGTCCAACTACCTTTTAAACAATGTAAACTCAACTGTGTTGACTCACAACTAGTCTGAATTGGCATTCCAAGGTTCCCTGCTACAAAAAGGCATGGCAACCTCAAGGTACCACTTGATGCTGGGAGGCTAACAGTAGTGTGGGTTTCAGGTGTTTGTGGTATTTAACAAGCTCTTCGATACCGCACGGCATGCTGGCAACACACGCTATTAGGGTGGGTAATTCGGTGATGTAGACCATTGAGGTCAGGGTTCCTGTCATTATGTACTAATGTATCTTTGTGGCCTAGAGCCTGGCGAAAAGACAACCGTAGACAACGCTGTACCTATAGGGGCCACCTTAATAAGATCACCCACTAACCCATTCCCTCACCTGAAACCCATTCCCTCATGTAGGTTGACCAAAGACAATTCATATATCTGTGCATGCCAAAAAATGGACCAGTCTTCCCACTACCAGTCACTGCTACAACGTAGCATCAGTGTAGAATCAGCAGAGGGAATGGGCCCAGTAGTCCAAGTATGTCATCAAATTCAAAGTTTCTGTAGAAGGAAAAGGTGCTAAATTGCATTTCCTCTCACCTGGCCCCATGTCGCCGTACATCCCGCCACCGGCATGGATTGTGGATTTTTACAACTAGTCAAGGATGCTGTTTTGGCCTTAGTGTGCCAAGGACCCCCAACAGCTCTCTGAGGCCACCGAGCTCTCCATGACCGAGAACGAGAATGTGTTATGATTCAGAACTTTGACTTTTGTGTGCCAAGGACCCCCAACTTCTCTCTGAGGCCACCAAGCTCTCCATGACCGAGAACGAGAATGTGTTATGATTCAGAACTTTGGCTTTTGTGTGCCAAGGACCCCCAACTTCTCTCTGAGGCCACTGAGCTCTCCATGACAGAGAACGAGAATGTGTTATGATTTAGAACTTGGCAGAACCAAGTTCCAAGCAGATGCGCCAACCCGCGCAGACGGGCGCTAGAGGGGTAGATGGCATAGCGGGCCATCGAGGGCCACCCCCTTCGTGGACTTGCCTCCTCTCATCGAGGGGGCAGAAGTGCATGCTCCCCTATGGTCCGGCCCGGAAACATCCTGGCCTAGGGAGGTCCTGAAATGGCCTGGGCTGAGAGGGCTAGGTCTCTCTTGCAGCCCAGGCAGCAGCAGGATAGCAGTCTCGGCAGAGTTTTGCGGTTTTGCCGAGACGGATAGCAGTGAAGCGACAAGGTAGGAGTGCAGTTGATGGTTGGGCACTGGGGGCGCCTGCCTTTGCCATGGGGCCTTGGGGCCCTGGCATATCCTCCACGGTACAGGCGGCCAACGTGAGGACACGCATGGCCCGGGGGCAGCTGCTGTGGGCCTGCAAGTGTTCTGGGTTAAGATACAAACTGTGGCGTTTTTGGGATAGCGGGTGACCGGTGCTCGCACACTTAATGTGGGGCGTGAACGATCTGGATATGGTTTTTCATGAAATGGCGCCGTACCGCGCTGTTTATAACATGTTCAATTTATCAATTTCAGGGAAGGTGCGGTCGCCGTGCCGTTTTGTGGAGAAATTGAATATGCGTGATTTCATACATGCTCGAAAGGCAGGGCACACATTATTGTTTGTTTGGAGCTACTTGGCGTCGTCCTGCTGGAGGGTACGGATATGAAAAAATGCGGTCGTCCTGCAGCTCTGTTTTGTGGATTTCTTTGTTGATCTGGGAAAAAGGGTGCGGGGGATTATTTGTTTGGGTCAGCTTGCCATTCATGAATAGAAATGGTACGGCTGGAGGATTGAGAACTGCTGGGCGTTTTGCAATGTAGCCTGGTTTTGGGCTGGTTTAACAACTTGTGAGGAGAAAGGCGGCCGCCGTACCGCTTTATTGTATGGAACTGATGTTTTTGAATAAAAAATGAGTGGGCATCGTGCCACCTTATTGATTGGAAGTTCCTTCATATGCGGTGGACCTGCGGTTTTATTGTCGGCCGTGATCCAGAAATGGCCATGTGAAGACGAGGGGCTGGGCAAGGATGCTAAATATAGTTCAAGGATGGCGGTTGTTGTTTCGAGCCGTGGGTGCCGGCCAGGGTCGGACTGAGACAAGAAATAGGCCCGGTCACCCAAAAAAAAGTGGCCCACCCCTCGCCTCAAAAAAGTGCCCCATCCCTCGACTCACGACCCTTGACATCTGATGACATCACTGGAAGATATGTCATTTGACCCTACCCCAAAGTGGCATCTCGGGAAGCGATGAAACACGACCTTTCACCCCTTGACGAAACAGGAAGTGTCCTCAAATGTCATTGACCCTAAGTACACTAAATCACTGTGAATCCAAGCAGACGTCCAAGGCCAAAGGATAATGTTAATGTATAGCACTTAAGCTCTTTTTTATAGAACAAATCTGCATACAATATCACCCAACCTGTGTTGGTACTCATTTATCGACATCAGAAGGCTTTTTGAAAAAATCTATATATTTTTTCAAATGTTTTTTTCCAAACCGGTCCAGTCATGGGCAGAAACTGGCCCCACTCCCCAGGGCCGATTTCGGCCCAGCCACAAGCCGAAAGGCCGAGGGGCCAATCCAACCCTGGTGCCGGCTGGGGCTTCCTCATCGAGTGGCGACTATGTTTGGGGTGCGATCACAGTGCCGCAAGAGACATTGCAGATGTGGCTAGTCTAACAGGGGGATAAGTGGTTTGGCAGGAGTACTGTACAAGCGGCCGCCGTGTCACTTTTGTCAGTAGCTTTGTCAAACGCACGACAATGGGGTAGCGTTACTGCCATGGAATCTGTTCAGTTTCTGCATTTTGTGCAACCGGACCGGCGTCGCGTTGGGGATGCCAAGGACTGGCTACTGTGCCTTGAGGGGCTCATTTCTAGAATGATTATCTTTCATGTAAATGGCACATAGGGATCTAAGGAGGTGCAGTTTAGCTGCGTTTGGGTAAAGGAACATGAAGCTGAATTATCTCAAGCATTGAAGCTGTGGGATGCGGGTGGGTAGGGGAAGAGCTGTTGCCATGGGAGATTGCTGTGCAGGAGTCGGGGAGAGGCTGGGATATTTAGAGCCTGCAGGGTGTTGTCAGCAATATTAAAGTAGGATGTCATGGGGAAGGTTAGTCTTCACATGGGTTCAGGATAGGGGCAGCAAAGACAGCATTCCAGGCGGGTATGCCGGGATCAGCCATTCAGAAGATGGTTAGATGGGAGTCAGATCGGTATAAGTTATATATCTGGCCGAGAGGGCAGGTCACCGGGATGCTGCCCGGAATGTGAGAGCTCAAGGAAGAATGCTGTGGGATCGAGGGGGGGTGGACAGTTGGAGGGGGCGTACTTTATAATATGTGGTGTTTTGTTTCTATTTCAGTGGGCCGCACAGTCTGGGTCATTGGCCATTCTTTCATCACCCAGGTGGAAAAGAGGGCCCAGGCAGGGCCTAGGCGAGGGACCCAGTTAGGATTTCAGGAGACGGAGCTGGTCTGGCGGGCACATCGAGCATGCAATGGCGCGCTTTGCTCTCTGCGGTACGCAGACTACTGGCCAGCATGGGGGAACCCAGGATGCTCATAGTACACCTAGGGGGTAATGACCGCGCTGATTTGGGAAGGGGTCGGTTACTTAAGGAGATGCAGGAGGGCATCACAATTTTCGGTCGGATGCTTCCTGAAACAGAAATAGCATGGTCAGAAATGCTTCCGAGGGGTGTATGGCGTGGAGCGGGGTCAAATGCAGCCATAGAAAAGTCTAGGAGATGGGGCACTAAAAATATGTAACGATTTATGAAGCAGGAAGGGCTGGCTTTTGACAGGCACCTAATGTTGTGTGATAGAGACCCGGCAAACTTTGCTAAAAATGGGGTTCATCTGTCCGATACCAGTAGGGATACCTTCAATTTAGTGCTGCGGGGAGTGATGGAAAAGGCAGGATGTACATAGTGTGATAGTGAGTATGAGAGATGTAACTGAGGCTTGTGGGGGCATTGAGGGTTGCGTGGGGACCACCTCCAAAGAGTGGCAGAGTTACAAGGGCAGCCCTAGAAAAAGAGGCATGCTGAGTACTTTCCGCGAGCAGGGGGTGCTAGAGGGGCAGCTGGCCACCCCTCTTGGCACCCCCTCCATGGACTCGCCTCCTCTCATCGAGGGGGCAGAAGTGCGTGCCCCACTATGGTCTGCCCGGAAATGGCCTGGATTGGGGATGCACTTAAATAGCATGGGCTGAGTGGGCCAGGCCTCTCTTCCAGCCCAGGCATCAGCAGCCACCCTCCAGCCCAAGCTGTAGTTCCAGAAATGGGGTAAGGGACGAAGGTTAGCCACAATTAAAGACAATACCAATTTTGTTTTTCAATTTCGTGCAGGTTTTTTATGATGTTTGATGGTTGTTAACCAGGTCAAATTTTTCTCATAGGTGATTGTAGCAAGGTTTCTAATTGTTTTTTCTGTCGCAGGCGGAGTTACAAGGGCGGTCCTAGAGAAGGAGGCACGCTGCGGTCACATCAGCCAGGATGGGGGAAGACGGGCACAGATAACAGTAAGGACAGTTGGGACTCCTCAACAACTGATGCAGTTTCCTTGTTCGCTCCAATGACTAAATGGGAGTGACTGAACTGGCAGTCGGCTACCAGGGCGGGGCGTTCTCGCAAGACCAGAAATGGAAGTGAGAAAGGCTCACCGGTTTGGAAATTGGACTATGTAACACAGGATTGGCAGAGCCACCCAGGAAAGGATGATGTTTTTGGGCCAGGCATACTTATGGCCTGAGCAGTGCTGGGACCACCTAGTAGGATGACTCTAAGAAAGCGACCATGCGTTTTTTCCAAATAAAATGTAATATGTTTTTCAAAAGTTCAGAAAAGGCCTCTGTCTCATCTCATTATGTGTGGACAATGTATATGGGATATGATGTATTACTGGATAGGGGGCCATAGTAAGGGTAAGTCCCGCTATGTGACCCGGGATGGGTTCAAGGAAAGACGGTTATGGAGAAGGGAAGAAGAAAGAAGGGTGCACCCGTGCATGGCTCCTATATGTGACTAAATAAACTCACCACAAAGTGTACTTCTCCCTGTGTCTGGTCGTCATGTCCATGGCGATGAGCAGGTACTGCCTGCAGTGGAAATTGGCTGCCTTGGGAGTAAGTGAGTAAGGGAGTAGAGTAAGGACTGCACTGCCTGAGGCCTCAGAGAGTAGCCCGGCATGGTGAGTGCTGGTGTCAGCTGAGGACCCATTATTGTGCACTTCAGTGAGGAGCAGGCAAGGCACAGCGCGTGCTGCAAGCGTGGGATGCCCGAGGATGTGAGTGTGTGAGAAGGGTACAGCCAGCTTTGTATGAATACGCCAAGAGGATTTATGTACGAAAGGGCAGCAAGTTGAGTAATGTGCTGCGTTTATTGAAAGCACAGCCATCTCCATGAGACTATCCAGGTGGATGTGGTGAGCCAAACAAGAGTTACAAGAAGGGGTTAAAAGCGCATAAAGAGCACATCTGGATTTTGAGCTGAGGGCAGAAGGGGTTGACAGACAAGGAGTATACGATGGCGAGTCCAGGAATAACATCCCCAGACAAGTTCCTAGAAACTCCAGGAGAGCCTGTTACTGAGTGGGAGGAGTGGAAAGACTTAATAATAAATAAATAATAATTAACTTGTTCAAGTTTTGTTTGCAAGCCATTGGTGAGGACACATTTGCTGATGAACGAATGCAAGAAAGAGGCAGTAAGAGTTATCAAGCACATTCCTGACCCACTTCCAGGAGTGGATGGTGAGGGAGATGCTCCTTCAAGGAGAATTATGTACAACTTGGCACTACGAAAAATGGAAGGACATTGCGGCCGTAGGATGAACATTGTACTGAAACGGTGCACGTTTTTCTCTCACTAGCAGATGCAAAGGGAGAGTGTGGATGCCTTTGTGGTGGATCTGAGAATATTAGTAGCTCCATGTCATTTCACCGACCTAGCGGACGAATATATTAGGGACCAACTGATACTGCACACAACAGATTAAAATATATAAGAGAAATGTTGTCAAGCTAAGGATCCCACGTTGGGGGAGGCACTACAAATAGCTAGAAGCATAGAATTAAGCAAGATATGTGCCTAATATGTAGAGATGAAAGAACAAAAGATGAATATATGGAAATAGAAATAAATGTTCTACAGCTACCTGAAGGGGAAGGAAAGATAGCTGCAGTGACCAGGAAGAAGGAATTTTCCGGTGCTCGAGGAAGTTCGTCCGTGGGAACAAACTTCAAGGGTGCGTGTTTCCAGTGTGGAATTGCCACACCTGGAATGTCCAACAAAAAGAGAAGTATGCAGGAAATGCAACAGAGGGGGACATTTTGCAAAACTGTGTCGATCATAAGATTCGTGAAAGAGGAAACCTGGGCTGAAATCTCAGATGAATGCAGTAAACCTGTGTGATGAAAATGATTATTCAAAGGTGGTAGTACAGATCCGGGTGCCAACAGTAAAGGAGAGGGAAGAAGTAGAGGGACCCTACTGACCGCCACTAGTAGATGTCACAGTAAATGAAGCGAAAGTGAGGATGCTGGTAGACTATGGCTCACCATATACATTGGTATCCCAAACAGTATATAAATCCCGCACACGGGAGGAGGACTAAGAATTGAGTGAAAATGACCTTGATCCCTACGCTTGTGGATGAATACCATTCACATTTAGGGTTATGTTTGGTGTGATATAAGTTTAGGTAACTAGAGGAAAGGTATGCGTAATAGAGTAAGTGACAATCTGATAGGGTGGAGGCACCAGCGTTGCTTGTAAATGGAACTCAAGCACATACAGAAGGTTTCTATGGCAAACAATTATGGGGAAGAGGTGGCAAGGAAGTTCCCGGAAGTGTTCAAGGACACAATTAGAAGATTGGAAGTTTTTAAACACATAATACAATTGAAGGGTGGGGTGGTGCCTACAGTACACAAAGTGAGACAGGTTCCTTTGAGTGTTAAAGAGGAGTTAGAACAAGAATTGATGAAGTTGTGAAGAGGAGTTATATTTGAGCCAATTGAGGTGAGCAAATGTTTGTCACCAATAGTAGTTACACAGAAATCGTATGGCAAGATACGTGTGTTAGTGCATTTATGAGGCATCAACAAAGCAATATGTGTAGACAAATATCCCCTTACAAATATAAATAGCATGCTGCCTACTCTGGAGAAAGTGACATTGTTTTCAACAATCGATTTGTCTTTAGCTTATCATCAGATAGAGTTATATCCAGAGTCAAGATAGACCACGTCCTTTATAACTCCTATGTGAGTTTACCAGTACACATGCATGCCTTTTGTGTTAGCCTCCATGAGTGCAATTTTCCAGAGGGTTATGAAACATCTGTTTAAGGGTGATAAAGGCATGCATTGTTTCCGAGATGATATTTTAGTGTGTGCATGGGAAGAAGAGGGGCATGACCGGTCATTGGTGTATGTGTTGGAGTCTTTAAGAGAGGCAGGCTTAACCATGAAATAAGAACATTTTAAGTTTACTTGGGGCATGAGGTAACCAGAGGAGGACTAAAACTGAAGACTGAATTAGTGAGAGTGATCAGAGGAGTGTTTGAACCAGAAGATAAAGAACAGTTAACAATACTTCTAGTGACAGTGGTGTTCTATGCAAAATGTATTCCAAACATTTCAGAGAGTACTGCTGTGTTGAGGGAAGTGCTCAGGAGGGGTGTACTTTCAAATGGTCGGACCAGATGAGGTGAGTGTTCAAGGGCATCAAGGAGGCTATCATAAAGTTACTCTCCTTAAACAGATTTGAGCTGGTTGCAAGAACATTTTAGACAGTTGGCACCAGTCAGAAGGGAAATGGGGTAGTGTTGAGTCAGAGGCAAGGCCGAGAGAATGTGGTAATCACATTTGCTTCGAGGGCATTGAGTGAGTGCGAAAGGAAGTACTCAGTGATAGAGAAGGAGTCATGGGCATGTTGTTGGGCAGCGAGATATTGCAGGGTAATACCTTTTGTGGTAAGGAGTGACCATAAGTCATTGGTGCATTTGTTTTCAACCCATGAATCGGGTTTGGTGACACCTCAAATTGCTAAATGATTGTCAAATACTCAAGAATTAAAGTTCACGATATAGTATATTGAAGGGCGAAACAATGTGGTGGAGAATTGTCTATCAAGACTGCCTCCTGTTGGATCATTAAAGGAGGTAGCAGATGAACGAATGGACATGTGTGTGGCAATCATATACGTGATTTGGTGGGAGTGGTAGTCCCTGAAGAGGAGTGGAAAGGGGCACTGCACAGTGATGTAGAGTTCAATCGTATGGTGGGTTATACGCAAGATGGTGGCCAGATAGACCAGAATGAGATACAGCGTTTAGTGTGGTAAAAGATGAACTGGTACCATGTCAGTGGGGTTTGACAAGAAGGGAAAAGTCGGTTCCTCCAGAAGCAGTGAGACAAAAAAAGTGATGAGTGCTTTACAAGGGCACCTCGGTTGTAGTCTCATCAAAAGAAGGTTGATGGAAGGAACCACAAATGCATTGTACGTGGGGTGAAATTTGTGTCTAATGAAATTAGGATGTTTTTGGAAGTACGTGGTATTACAAAAATTAGGACATTCCCTATATCGGGCCTCATTACGACCCAGGCGGTAAGGGGTTTACGGCGGCGTAAACAGCGCCGACCCTTACCGCCTGATTCCGAGGTCCCTTAGCGCCATGGAGGATTTAACACCTGCTTTTAGCAGGTGTTAAAAATCCATGGCGCTAAGGGACCTTGTTGTTAATTACGCCACCGTAATTTACGGTGGCGTAATTAACGCCTTCCCCACTCCCATTATGCCCTATGGGGCAAAAATGGGAATGGGGAAGGGTAAATGGGGATTGGGGACTTACCGCCCCGCCAACCTCGGAATGGGGCGGTAAGTCCGCCAACCACCATGGCGTAAACATAGTTTACGCCATGGTGGTAAAGGTACGACCCAGGCGGTAACTTACCGCCTGGGTCGTAATGAGGCCCATCATCCTCAAGGTAACAGGTTAGTGGAAAGAATAAATAGTACAGATGGCATTAGCAATTGGTTTGCCATGGAATCAAGTGGTGTGGGAGATAATAACAGCATACAGAGATACACCTCACCCCATGACTGGCCATTCGCCTTTTGTGATGATGAGAAGGAGAAACATGAAATCAGGCTTGTGTCCTCCATGGTTAGTTGTAGTTGGAGAAATTGCATTGCATCTGGGACGCATACTAGAGAGGGTGCGGAAATACAGGTATAGTAAAAAAGAATAAATGATGGAAGATGGAGTTTTTTTATACCCAAGAACCAAGGAAACTGGGTAAACAGTAAAGAACCAATAGGGTAAACAAGGGTGAGTCTGTGTTTTATAAATCAAGAAGGATAGTACGGAGTGGTTTGCACCATGTAGTGATGGAGGATGGACAGAGCTGGAATAGGCGTAGTGTGGCAAGACATGAGGGAAGACAACCAGTCTCAAGATGCACGGTCCGAAGAGGGATCATTGGTGAAGCTGCAAAATGGAGAAAAAAGAAGCGAAATGGAGAGTGGAGGGTAGGCATAATAGAAGGTCTGACAATCGGTGTAGCTGCATAATTCGGGTGCCTCCGAGCTGATACAAAGACTATGGGCCTCTTCACGAGGTGGGCAGAATGGGTTTAAAGGCGCTGGTAATGGTGCCGGTGCCGGTAAACCCATTCTGCCCTATTACGAGGTTCCCTTGCGGGACCCGCTCAGAACGTCTGGTCAGACCAGACGTCCTTTGCGGGTCCCGCATGGGGACCAGGGAGCTAATAGCAGGCCCGTTGTTAACGGGCCCGTTATTAGCTCCCTCCCCATTTCCATTGAGCCCTATGGGGGCTCGAATGGGAATGGGGATAGGTTTTTTGAATGAGGAATTACTGGGTCCTCCAAGGTTGGAATGACCCGGTAATTCCTCATTCAAGGAACCCAGACCCGAGTTTGGAGGAAGCCATGGCGCTATTAGCACGATGTCTACCTCCAAACTCGTAATGAGGCCCTATGTCCTGGAATGAAGTATAGGGAAGGTATGTGCTACTATTATGTTTAATTGTATGGTTGTTCAAGTTGTACTGTCTGAGATCATTTGGGGCATGAGTTACTCTAATGTGGTAGTGTAATATTTAGTGTAACATATTTACATTGTTAAGTTAATGATTAGTCATTTTATTCAAAGCTTTAATGTGCTAGGAAATGTCATACTATTTAATCTCATTTTATTATATACTTTTAGAATGCTACTTTGCCTAATTGTAAATAAAGGTGAAAATGGCATATGTTAGGGTTTAGAACTTGGCAGCACCATGTTCTATGTGACCTGGGGAGGGTTTGGGCTAACACCGGAGAAGGGAAGATAATAGTAGGGTGCGCCGGTGTGGGGCTTCATTATTTGATCAAATAAACTTACCACAAAGTGTACTTCTCCCTAAGTCCAGCTCGCCATTTCAGAGAGCTGGCTGTAGCATGTCATGTGACTTTAGTAGCAAACCCCAATCACAGTGGGCCCTTTAGACAGGAAGCTAACATTAATTTGTCGTAGATGTTAATCCACAGTCTCAATATATGTACCCCTCTACAAAAACAGTAATGCTTAAACCTTATAATGTATTCAATTCCACAGGAATAGGAGCACACAGCAGGAGTTAACTTTTGACAAACGCACAACTCTACAGTCCAGTGTTATCGGTTTAAATCCCTTGGCCAGGACACCCCAAGCTCTTCATGTGGAATAAGTAGCACTCAAAATCCTGCCTTCATCATGTGCTAATTGCCTAACGCAATGAATAATTAAGACACTTGATTATCCAAGCATTAATGTTTAACTCATTGCTTCACTGGTGCAGTAGTTCTTTCCACTGCAGGTCAAGGGAGTCATCGAGCAATATGTGAGATTCCTTGTAGATGGTTCGGGAACTAAGTGAATGCATCGCATCCATCACTGTAAATGCGATTACATCGCATATCTTACAATTCATTTCAGCGAAAATAAATGAGGGGGAGACCTCCCAAAACCCCCCTCCACCTCCCGTCACCTTAATGAATACTCCAACGCAATCCTCCGCACCCATGGAAGTAATATACCACACGAGAAACTGGCTGCAAGGCCAACAACTGCCAACCAGCCAGGAACTTCAAGTGTCAAAAAGGGCTGCAGGTCTTAAGGAGCCCATGGCAATAGCCTCAGTGATGTGGCCTAGCACACATGTTTAATGCAAATCAAACCAACCTAACTGTGGGCTATATTTTTTAAATGCCCATCATCTGCTTAGGTGATTACCTTTAAAAGAAAAACGATCTGATTTACAAACAGAAGCCATTGTCTGGCTTACAAATTGTGCTGCCATGAAGCACTATATTATCTGGCTCACTAATTGTGTATTCTTTATCTGTTTCTCTTTACTCAAACCACTAGCATCTAAGTCTTGTTCTCTGGGTGTGCGTAGATGTGCCACTATGAAGCACTATGTTAACCGGCTGACAAATGATGTAATCTTCATGTGTCGGCCTAGACTCAAACCACAAGCATCCACGTAAGTGTGGGTAGATGTGTCCTGGGGAGTGGTTCGCATCTGTGGGCTATGATTACTCTTTAAAGGATAGTTCCGGGACTTTTTTTTTATTGTCCCTACGGTTCGGCCATGTGTTTTTAAGCATAAATCGGTAGATCGTAGAAAACTTTCCTATGGACCTTACCCGACTTTTCGTCCATTAACGCACTCGAAATCAGCCGCCATTTTGTGATAATCCTATCATTTCCCCCCATCGACCTGGCTCACCTGCGTTTGCGGCACTAAATCAAATCCCCCGCCCCTGAAACAGACATCAGCAGACGCGTACCGCCCATTTCCCAACGCCAAAGCACGTTTCATGTCAACAATCGCTGCGCCTCAGCTAATGAAGTGTCGCCATGGAAATGGCAGGACGCCTCTTTCCTCAATAAGTATAAACACACCGTTTCACAACACACAGCAGCAGATTTTCGGTTCCATTCCTCTCTCTGTGTTACTTTGAGTATTCTGTGACTCGTTTCAGTGCTCTGGTCAGCTACCTTCGCCGCTTCTAGGCCTTGTGAACACCTGTACCATCTCTGTAAATTATTTTACTTTCTTTACCACACAATGGCTACAATAATGCCGTATATGTACGAGCCCGAGTACACCGAGGAGGAACTACTGGAAAGGCAAGCACGCGAAAACGATGGGGATTCGGACGGCAGTTGGGAGGACCAGTCAACGGATGAAGAGCCTGGACCATGTCGCATGGACGGCGTCTCCACCTGGTGCACGTGCAATCGGTGCGAGCTAATGCCAACTGAGGAGGAGAACTGCTGCTGCCGTGAAAATTCCGGGTGCTTGGCCTACATTTCGGAAGGCGAGCCAAGTCCGCAATGCATCACCGAGCTGCCAGAGTTCAGGGAAGCCTGCCTCTCACGGACCGTGTTGAGGATGATGATGGTGCTTATGCACGAACTTCGCGGCACTGTTCGTCCGCGTAATCCGAGTAACGAGTAAGTATACTCTGGTTGTGATGTCAGTGATGCCACTACTATTTCATGGTCGTCTCCCACATATAAAATTACATCTACATATCATTCGAACGCATGTAAATTGGTTCCATATTGTGCATTTTCTAGATAGAATTTTTTTCAAAGCAGAATGACATTTTTTACCTGAATTGACATTGATAAGAAAGTTTTGTCATTTTAATACAGTTTGCTTCTTTCTTTTTCACAGGTGGTACAGGCTGGTGGCCTATCGTTGCTTCACTTGGTGGCTTCACGGGAGGCTCGGACACCGCGTTCGGAGAGTAATACCTGCCTGTGCGGTACTTGCCATTAGACAACATTTCCCCAGCGACAGTGGACAATACCGCGGATTTTCCCTGGATGTGCTGCAACCGGAACTTTACAATGTGTAATGTTTATTATTTATGTTCAATTGAAATTAAGATCTAAAATAAAACCCAACATATATTTTAACAATGGTTGTTTTGATTTTTTAAATGAATCTAGTGTGTCTCCATTGAATAGTCTTCCTGTGCCTTGTCTTGTCACACCACATGTCTCTGGCCAGCATCCTCCCTCACGCTGGCCGCCCACCTTCAATCCACATAAGTGTGTCTCCATTCACGAGTCTTCCTGTGTCTTGTCTGCACGACCAGCGCCCCAATCCACCCCCCGCCCTATCAAAGGCAGTTCGCACCGGGGTACTTGCGCTGGCAAGTGGAGCTGTCAGGGAGCGATAAAGGCCAAGAGGTGCCAAAGACCATGTACACTTCAAAGTGGTCTATAGAGCAGGGGTTGTTGTTCCCATGTCTACCTCCAGACCCCATGTCTCCTGCCAAGCATCCTCCCTCACGCTGGCCGCCCACCTTCAATCCACATAAGTGTGTCTCCATTCACGAGTCTTCCTGTGTCTTGTCTGCACGACCACCGCCCCAATCCACCCCCCGCCCTATCAAAGGCAGTTCGCACCGGGGTACTTGCGCTGGCAAGTGGAGCTGTCAGGGAGCGATAAAGGCCAAGAGGTGCCAAAGACCATGTACACTTCAAAGGGGTCTATAGAGCATGTGTTGTTGTTCCCATGTCTACCTCCAGACTCCGTGTCTCCTGCCAAGCATCCCCCCTCACGCTGGACGCCCCCCTGCAAACCGCATAATGCCACGACATATACACGTCATTCATTCACAAACACACCCCTGTTTCGAATTCTTTGTGGAGTCGCGTAGAAGACGCCTGGGCGCGTTTGCCTACGCAGCACAGTCACGTCACGGATAGAGGCGGGGAATATGAATGTTTTGATAAAGTCTGTTTCAGGGGCGGGGGATATGATTTAGTGCCGCAAACGCAGGTGAGCCAGGTCGATGGGGGGAAATGATAGGATTATCACAAAATGGCGGCTGATTTCGAGTGCGTTAATGGACGAAAAGTCGGGTAAGGTCCATAGGAAAGTTTTCTACGATCTACCGATTTATGCTTAAAAACACATGGCCGAACCGTAGGGACAATAAAAATAAAGTCCCGGAACTATCCTTTAACTAAAGTGGGCAGCGGATGATGTGTGATATAGATCAATCTTCAAAGCCTGGCCCACCAGAGGCCAACTGGATGAATAGGAAGCAGCTGAGAGCGGTCTGGCACCACTGGTGGGTGCCTGTGGTGACGGGAGGTGGTGCAGGGGAGTGAACAGTGGCAGCAATGTGTGAAGGGGCCATATTAGGTTCCTTGGACTAAATGGGATATGCGCCCTGCCGAAGGATGCCTCCCAGAGCAAAAAGGTATTTTGTTCACTCTGGTCTAACTAGAGGACCGGGGTTACAGTGCCCCACTTTAGAGAGCCATATTGATGGTTTTCTCCCCTCCCCCAATTTTGGGAAAGATTTGTGCTCTTGGAGGGGTGTTGGTTGCTGGTCACCTGAATTGTAAAAATGTGATCACTACAGCTACCAGAATCCTTTGAGACTGAGGGCCTCATTACGACCCTGGCGGTACGGGGTTAACGGTGCCGTAAAAGGTGCAGGCGCCGTTTACCCCGTACCGCCTCATTACGAGGTCCCCTCGCGGGACCCAGGAAGCAACGCCTGGTCAAACCAGGCGTGCTTACCGGGTCCCGCGAGGGGAAGAGGGAGCAAACAATGGGCCAACTCGAAATGGCCCGTTGTTTGCTCCCTCTCCCATTCTCATTCAGCCCTATGGGGGCTGAAATGGGAATGGGGAAGGACCGGGTCCGGGTCCTTGGAGGGAGGAATTACCGGGCCTTCCGAACTCGGAATGGCCCGGTAATTCCTCATTCTGTGGACCCGGACCTGGACGCGATTTCGGTGGCAGCCCTGCCGCCAATAGCGGCATGGCTACTGCCGAGGTCGTAATGAGGGCCTGAAAGAGCAACTAATTAGTAACACCTGTAAAGAAATACAGTCTCCCTGATGATTGTTTGTGACAAGAAAGCGCTAGGAGGAGAAGAACAACAGAGCAACTGAACTGCAGCAGAGGTGATTCAACCCTCTTAATACTTGTTCATTTTGGGATTTAACCCAGTTACTACTTGCATTTGATATATTTGACTAGGAACTGGAGTGCGCACCTCGCCTGCCTCTTTTTTCACATACCTATAGGATTACATTAAAAATGTACATCTCTTCTACTATGGGGTCAGCCTCCTTGAGCGGCAGCTGCCTCCGCCTCTTCTTCTATATATCAGTCAAAGAATGGGGTGTTGGCTTCAGGTGATGCTGAACAAAGCAGAGGGCACCCAACAGATTTACATACTATGGCTTCTCCCTTTCAAACCAAATATGAAAAACACTGAAAGGTCACAGGAGAGATACCAGTGCCGCAGTTCATAGGAATCCAAACAGGTTGGCCCAGTGGAGCGTCTTTGTTGGTTAAACTAAGACCTTCCACAATGAAGTGAGAACTCTTCCAATTCCATGTGACAAAGTCTAGTCTGCATTATAAGTCTTAGGTAGGTAGGTTATGCTGGATACAAATAATGTGGCAGTCGATGCCTTGGCAAACATCAAGTTACATTACTGCAATGATCTATGTGCCACCCAGTCCCGCAAAGGGCTCCATCGTCTGGCAATAGGCTCAGAATGTGGCTGTTAAATTGGTTTGGGGTAGGCAAACATGACCACATATAAAAAGGCCACAGCTGAGACACGCTCTAAAGGCTAGAATTGACATTAAACTGGGCATAGAAAATACAGATGAATTAGACTTAAAAATATCTGTCGTCCAAAATGAATAACTATATTCTAACCTGTGATCCCCATTCACCAGACATGAAACTAATTCTAATTATCCTATAAGAAAGTGGGGCTAGGCTACAGGGGGTTCTGCATGCAGAATGCTTTAGACTTCCTTTAGACCAGGGCTGATAAAACCAATAATCTCGATTTTAAAGCGTCTTAAAATGGTTCCTCGTCTCCTAAATCCGGGTCTCTCTCCTTTGGTCCAGTCATGTTTCACTACAATGGAAGATGCTCAGCACATCAAGACTGTTTGTTCCATAATGGAGAGTACCTTACAAATGCGGTCACACCCTCATTCAGGAGTTAGGTCAGTGTCAGAGTAGCAAACTACGGCTACTCCAGGAGGACTCCCACAAGGTCATCCTTGAATTGAATGGTATGCGGAGCAGCACAGATGCTGGTGGGCTGCAGAAGGCACATCGGGCCTCATTATGACCCTCCCAGTCTGGTAAGAAAGGGCTGGTGTTTACGTACACCGGCACTTTACCGGGCCGGCAGAGTACGTGTATGCCGGTGGGGGTTACCTGAATTACATCCAGCCAGGAGGAGGAGATAACTCGGGCCCCCACCGGCATAAAAGAGCCAGTATTTAATACCAGCAAATCCCCCATGGAGTCCTGTAGGCAGTACGTACCAGAATATCAGGCGTGGAAATGGTTGGTATGTTTGTCTGTATCCTGGTGGATTTTGCGCCAGGATACCGGCAAACTTGGAATAAGACCCATTGTTTGGGAATGAAAACCTACTATAAACCAAAGTGGAAACAAGACATAACAGACAGCAGGACCTGAGAAGAAAGATTACACTTAAAACTGAAAGTCTAACAACACCCAATATCTGATAAAAGAAGGATCCCATGTTCTTAAGAAAAAGGGCCCCCCAGAGATAGAGAACTCCCAACTAGCAGGAAATGTCCCCCTTTGTGACAGTGTCACATTACACGTGTTATTAGTTCTGGCCAGGCAAATGTGCCTCTTTAGGATTTTAGAGGTATTAACAGTCTTCATTCCACCAAATGGCATTACAGACACCACCGGCGGTAACTGGAGCATCTCTGCCTGATTACGAGCAGTGGTTAGTCGCCATTCTGTATCCCCATATGATGGAGGAAGCACCGCCATACATACGCTACAACCGCTACCTACTTGTGGGTTTGCAACTTCCAATAAGGCGAATTGAGAAAACAGCTGGCATTTCTGATAACTCCTATTTTTTCAGTTACCTCCAAACTCGTAATGAGGCCCAATTTCACTTAGCATTCATCAGACAAGTGGGCATTGGATCACAGCATGAAAACCCGCTTGGAACCCGCATATATATGAAACAACTCAGTGATGGAAAAGGAATAGCAGAGCAGTAGGTGTACAACTTGCATGAGGTTTTTTCATGAGGTGTTTTGGTTTTAATTTGCCTAAGTGTTTTCAGTGCTAGAAATCATTTTTTCTGCCAATCAAGTGTCTGTCTACGCTGTCGTCACTCTGACAAAGATGCTTTCACACTCTGTTAATTGTAGGCCGAGCTCATTGCGGCAGGATTCACCCCAAAAGCTTCTCTTTTAAATTCAATGACATACCCACACAAATCAAACAAGATGGCGGGAGAGGCTGACAAACGGTGCCTGCGGGGGGCGGGTAAGCCATCTGCTGCGGCTTAGATTGATGGCCGCCACACGTGTCCATGTGTCTTAGGCCTGCCCCCTTGCATGGGCTTAAGCATCCGCAACACCTGTTGTTCACCTGCCCAGATTGGTGCGTGTGTAGTATACTTAGAAAGGTGTGGAACCATCAGAGGAGCGGCCCAGGACGCTTGCCCCATGCGCGGCTGGCGTCCACCAGCTGCCGCGTCCTGTACAGTCACTTGCCCTGGCAGCGGCCATCCTGCACAGCCTCCACTGTTATCCGGGTGCTGGTGCTTTCTGCTTGTTCAGGCTGGCTGCTTACCTGTGGACACATTCTGCAGAGCAGCTAACCCAATGTCATGGCATGGACCTTGCTCCTCAGTGTTGCTATCACTTCAAACTCAGGGTGGCAGTGAGGGAGTGAGTCAGAGTAAAGTGATTCACCTGGTAGCGGAAAATGCCAACTGAACTCTTTACTGTATTGACACGAATGAGACAACCGCAGACAGACTGGGCATCTTCAATGATTAAAAGGGTGGTCTTGCCCAAGAGAAGCGTGCAGTCATGTCTCAGATTAGCCCGTTCCATCGCTAGGGTCTTTGTACGGAATCTGCTGCTGTGCACCATCATTATATCTTCCTAAAGCCACGCCCCCAAGAAGCCCCCCCACCCCGCTTCTCAGGTTAACAGGTTTACATCAATGTTGTGGCACCTTACAGACAACAAGGGTGGTCCTGGGAGACTCTCTGCCAGACATGAGTCCTGGTTACAAGAGCCTTACCCAGAGTCTTTAGCTCACTGTCTTTCACAGAGAAGAAAATAAATATCCCAAACATATCCGTCTTTGTCCTGCCCTGGGGCAGTCCAGCACGGAAATGCTAGGCAATTCTCCTGTCAACAAGAGTATCAACAGCAGCCCCAGACACGTGTTTCGGTCTGGTTGGACCTCATCAGTAGGGCGGAGCTGTGCCTCTCTAAGAATAGTGAGCAAGGGGTCCATGTCTGGATTCCCCTAGTAACTTAGGGTGAAACCCAAAGTTACTTGAAATATGCAGATAACAAGGGGGGTCCTGGGAGACTCTCTGCCAGACATGAACACCCACCCATTAAAAAAAGGCATGAACAATAGGGGAGAATGTCCATGGTCAATTACAAGCTGCACCCTGTAAGACACTGTCCATTTCTAAGCTATGCATATGTGCGCTTGCCCAGGTTACCTCTGGGTGCTGCTCAAAAGATCATTTGCAATGCACACTAATACCACCTACTCAAGCATTTATAAGAGGCAATCACTGTTAATAAAGGTAAATTATACTAACTGGCCTTCTGATTGGTTTGGACCATAATGGCCATTAAAGCGTTCTTTCATCTGATTGGAGGATGTATGCCCTCCTACTAGATACACGCAAGTCCCTCCTCTCTGTCTGCTATTCTACGAAATTCAACACAATAGCCATGATATACACATTATATATTGACCCCCCCAGGGCAAATCACACATTTACCCCGCTCAAGACCTAATTTAAGTAGTCTTCTGTAAATCCAACGATGTTAAAAAAACTTCTCGGCTGCCTTAACTTGAATTAACATCTTTTCAGTTCTGCTCTGAGTTTGGGAGGAACAATTACTTACTTCAATCATAGAGAGTAAAAAAGGACCCTTTTGTCAGCGGCAAAACTAGCCTCAATATTCCAGTCTAGCTCTGTGCACATTACACCATCTATGAAGTCTTTACAAACCTGGTACTTTGCCATCTAAGGATTTTGGGCAGGCATATTGTATGCCCGGGCTCTCCTACTTTAGCAGTGCTAACATTACCCTACAAAGGGAGTGCAGTGTTGCAATATTATTTGCTTGGCCTGCAAAGAATTATGGGCACGCAAATATTCCTGGCGCTACTCATACGTAGCTTGTGGGCAACAGATATTCAGAAATCTTCAAGTTCTCAGCGTTACATGGGTCATATATTTTAATGAATGCTATGGTTACCCTCTCTGGTACATGAATAGTTTCACTGAGCACTTGCACAATCCTACTGACAATATTTGAGAGAGGAAATGTTGCAAACAGTTTTGTTGGCTTGCAAAACAATTGTGTGTACGCTGAAGCATGCATTTGTGTAAACTGCCCATAATATGTTTTGCTTGCAAAGCATTGTGGGCATGCAAATATCTGAGTGTGTATTTTACTGCTACAATACCCAGAATAGCATAAATCACTTGTTGCAGAGCCTTGTTGACTAGTATTGGAGGCCTACACAGGTGTCTGCGGGGCACAGGGAGTAAAGGACGAATGGGCCTTTGAAAAATTACTTAGTTTATTTACTTTGGGACTGCAGCCTGGCAGCCAGGGCTGTATGTTCTTCTTGATTCCTGGAGTGCTGTGACATCACTCTCAGTGGTTAGTTTTATTGGGCAGCTGGAGTAACAGCTGTGTGGCATACTTCCAAGTAGAGAGTAGAGCTGCACCATCTGACAACAGAGATGATGGGAGGCGGCTGTAGGTTGACTGACAAGTCACTTGACCTATTGGAACCAGTTCCTTTGCTGTTGGCTCTAACAGGATCATGTTACTGTGAGAGACAACTGAAAAGGAAGTTGTGAGAGAAGGTGTTTTTAGTAAGGTTTCCTACAACTATGTCCCTGTTCCAGGACTCGTTATTCACTAAACTCCAAGGGCTCCCCCTCGTTTAGATGGGAAGCGAGGCCCACCCCATGTAACGGATGGTTCATCTATACCACTATTTGCATGTCTCTTTGCCCATGAGGAAGGTCCTTCAAGAGAGAGAATGTTTCTGCAGGAGGCAAATCACAGCCGCCAGCAAGCTTTGGGCACAGATGGGCAGGGACTAGACTAACCCTGAGTGACCGGCATATGATGGCAAGAATATTAAAGTACAGTAGGTTCTAGCAAACTGTTTCCAAATAAAGGGTCTCATTCTAAGTTTGCTCCGGGTCTCCCAGTGCAGCTGCAAGGGGAAACCTAGTGTAGCCAAATGACGCGGCCATGATTGAATTGTATTCATGGGATGTTATGGGTGTCTACCCCTTAGGAGTGCCCCACGGGTACTCTTGGCAAAGCTACACATTGTTGTGTTTTTTCACGGCTTGAGTGCTCCAGGGGTGTGACTTGGAGGAGAATGAACGCAACGCATATTCTGGGAGCGCTCCCTGCAGTTACATTATATATGCATATGAAAGACGGGGTCCAATGTGTTCTTTTCTCTAGAGGATAATGTGTCATTTCTCAGTGAATATTGAGGATATGTGACCTAACATAATAATAAATAGTTAATTATTGCGGGCAGCCGGGGATCGAACCTGTGTTGCGGCACGTCGTCTTGCTTCCAAGGCGAGCGTGTTTCCCCTGAGCTATCCTCTCGAGACCTAGTGGTGTCAGGAGGATAGACACCAGGAGATCAATAGCCTGGTGTGGAGATCGCCAGTGTGAGGGGTTCCCGAGTATGTCCTGGTGTGGGTTCAGTACTTTTTGTTTTTTTTACGCAGCAACGCTGCGTGGGGTGTTTTGTGTGTGAGTTCCCGATGCAGTAATACTCTCCAATGTCTTTCCCCTGACAGAATTAATTCTGATAAGGGTCATTCAGTGTCAATCTTTTATCCATACTGTTATATAAATGGTAAGCATGCATTGCACCTGACAAGAGGAGACTATGCCTGGGTGATGTAGGCTCATTCCAGAATGGGCATGTGAGGTATACCCATTCTGGAATGTAGAGTTCTTAACCTTGTCATTGCTGAAGACTTGTCAGTTGAGCTTTTGTTGTTGGTGGTGCTGGGGGCCTCTATCTGATGTCCTGTATGCAGTAATAAAGACTTGGTGAACCTTACCTGTTGTGGTTCCTGTCTCAACACATGGTGCGCTGTAAAACCTATGAATTACAATACCTTTTTTTTTTTTTTTTTTTTAATTGTATATGGTAAAAAACCTTTACAAATTTGGTACATAATTTATCATATAATAAAAACAATTTGAAAAGAATCACACATTAATCAGTAAGTTTCCTATAAATTGCTGTTACACATATAAAACAATAATTTAGAACAATTAATATCCTTTAAAGCTTATATGCATTCTATTCCCCTTCTCTTTTTACATATCACAATTTAGTTCATTTAATTTAATATCAATATTTGTTAAAAATCTGTGTTAGTCTAATAATAAATTTGGTACTATTGCCATTCATACATTTTTGCCATAGTACTTCACGAGATAGAATTATACCAGAATCCAAAAAATTAGCAAACCTGTCTTGACGTAGATCTTCAAAAAATGTACAATATATTACTAGATGTTTTAGAGTCTCCAAAACCTTCGAATTATTGCAGAATCGACATGAGCCAGACATGAACTTTTCATCACATTTCCCCCATTGATATAACTTTTCATTGGTATGATACAAGTTAAGTTTGAAGCGAAGATATAACCTTCGAGCAACAGAGGATGGAAATTGTGCAATATATTTCAACCTCTCCCCCCACTTTCTTCTATACTGGGCATATTCATAATAAGAACTATAACACCCTATTCTGTCTGCCTGACAGCACCAATAAAATAAGTGCAATTTTCGTTTACAACTTGGTAGTCCCAATATTAAGTCTTCTTTTAGAATTCCCAGTATTGACATTAGATCATTCATTTTTTTCGCATAATCATTTATTGATCTCACATTCCCTTTTTCCAGCAAATTTTTTAGGTCTTCATAAAGAGAATTGCTCGGAGGGTCAAGTATTTTAGCATAATTGTTCAACAATCGCAGGTTTCTTTTGGCAGATAGTGGTAAGAGGCCTAATTCATGTCGAACGATGTCATTCGGTATAGCGAGAGGCAAGCCAAGTACCCTTTTCCATATTGTCCCTTGAACTGTATCCAATATATCATCGACCTCATATAGGCATATGTCAATTAGGTAAATAATTATTGGTTCGATTTTTAGGAGATAGAACTGTATAATAGGCAAAAGTGAAAATTCACAATATTTTGCCATAATTATACGCATTTGAGATATCAATGGTTTGGTTCTAGTGTGTATTTTTTCCCGCCACCAGGATTTGGAAAAATCATCAGTCAAAGGATAACCCAGATATTTGATCTCAGATGCTATTTCGATATATCTTCCATCAATCGACCAATTATAAGAGCACTGTTTTTTTTTCCCATCACATAATACAATAATCGATGATTTAGAATGATTTACTCTTAAATTATGAGAGACAGCAAAGTTATTAAACGCATTAATCTTATTTTGTAGACCAAAGGGGGTTTTGTCTAAAATTAAGATATCATCCGCAAAGCCAATATAATTGATTTTAAGACATCCTAGCTTAATCGGGTAGATAATTTCATTAGCCCAACAATCCTCTACATCACATATATATAGGTTAAATAAGACAGCCGCCAGTGTGCAGCCCTGTTTCAACCCAATTTTAGATGGAATAGGTTCAGTAAGAGCACCCTCCTTATTTAATCGTACTCTATAACTGGTATTCGAATGCAGTAGGATAATGAGCGCTACCAAATGACGTGGAAAACCCATCGCTAGCATCTTAACCCATAGTAAATCACGCAATACTGTGTCAAATGCAGAGCTTAAATCTAACGCTGCAATATAGACAGCTCCTAAATGATGGTGTTTTGAGTTCAATTGAATATGGGATAATAGGGTGGCATTTAATGAGCAACCCATACGACATCTGAACCCAGTTTGATATTTTGACAATATGGAATTCTTAATCATGAATTCCTGGAGTTCTTCAAGAATTAGCAAACAGAAGACCTTAGAAGAGGAGTCTGTTAAGGCAATAGGTCTGAAATTAAGAGGGTCATCTATAGGACCTTTTTTATGAATAGGAATGATAATGGCCGAACACCATGATTTTGGTATTTTTTGTAAGAGGAAAATGGCATCGAATCTATACTTTAGTATTGTTGCCCATAGGTCATTATCAGATCTATAAAGACATGCAGGAATGCCATCAGGGCCAGTAGCCCGTGAAGGATTTAGTTTCATGATAGCCCTGGATATGTCATCGTGTCTCCATGGTGAAGTTATGAGTATGTCCTTAACCATGTCCAGTGTGGGATAGGGTAGGAATTGATTTGGCATATCATATTTAGTTCGAATGAAGTGAATCCATGCATCTGCTGATATTCCATTTTCCATTGGGCCATCATTGCAGGCATTCAATGTCCTCAATATTGACCATATTTTCCGTGTGTCACTCTTGAGCAGATTATGCATCATATTCCGGTTGTCTTCTAGATATAGTTTTATTTTTAAATTTTTCACCGCAATTTTATATTTATAAAGGATATTATTTTTTAGATAATAATAATCGTGCGGTTCAAGTACCAATTTCGCGAGTTGTCGAATCTTGTAATTCTTATCCTTCTTTAAACGAAACATTTCAATATTGAAGACATGTAAATGATGTTTTTGATGCACGATCACATTTTTTTTCCGTGACATGGAAGAAAGATGATATTCAATCCTTTCAGCCAATAATGTATCAACACTGCTTGGATCAAAACATAAGTCATTCACAACCCTGTTCATCACCGGGTCAGTTTTCATTCTCATTGTCAACTGATGACAGATAGATGGATTCCATCTTACAGAAAGGCCCACACGATCATTTTCAACTAACGTCAATATCTTACTGGCTTCATAGAACCAGCTGTCTATGTTCACTTTCAAAGAAATTGCATAGTGATCACTAAAACCCAATTTTTTTATATTAACTCGGTCATGGGAATTCTGTAGAGACGAGGATTGGAAAAAATGATCAATGTGTGAACCCAAACCTCCTCGTGACCATGTGTGTACAGGACCTTTTTCATCAATGGGGACTACCTGAATGTCCCAGTTTTGGAAAAAGTCAACCCATTGTTTACCATTCTTTATAGTTTGATCGGTATTTAATAGATTCTGCCCCTTATACTTATCATCATATAGACAGGAAGAATTAAAGTCACCGCCAACCACAACTCCCAAATGTGTATGGCGAGAAAATGCATCTACTAGAATTGCATTAAGTATCTCGCAAGCTGCAATAAACGTTGTCTTGCTCCTATTCCAGTATAGACACAAAATTAGAAAAGAATTTTTGCTTAGTGTGTCTAGAGTTAATTCAACAGCTAATACAGAGTCATCCCTGTATGTACATTTCGTAATAAATCTACAAGCATTGTGGACAAGGATTGCCAGCCCTCCTGATGGTCGGCCCTTCTCCCCTCTTATCGCAGGGTGAGTATAGCAATCATATCCTTGCAAATTAAAATGGTTCACGTGCATAGTTTCCTGGAGTAGTATAACAGCAGGATAAGCTTTAGCATCCACTGTACCCCACCATCTATTAAAGTTGGCTAATCCACAACTATTCCAGGAAAAGCATACAAATGGTTGGTCATGCTGCGTAGAACTAGGAAGGTGCAGCCAGAGCGGGTGCAGTCATCATTGTACTCTGGTTATTGTACCCCGACAGGGTTGCAGCCATAGCCAATATCTGTTTTACCAACTCTTCATTAATGTACGCTGATTGTTTCTGCTCCATGTTTTGATTTATTGTAATGATGGCGACCGGTTTTTCCAGAAAGCTTTTTGCCTCTGATTCAGAATGTAGAAGGAAGGGAGTTAAACCTACATATGCAAAATTTTCTCTTTGCTCCCAGACCAGCTTCATAATCAGCCTAGAGTAAAAACCGCAGGTCATTCTATCATTCTGGATAGTAGGCAATCTAACCCAGTCAATATCCCCTGAACAAATTGTTCTCAGACAAGGGATAGTGTGGAAGGCTTTCAAAAGAAAAGAGCGATTCAAGTTAGGTCTGGTATTTATTTTTGAATCGTTTTCCCAACCCAATATAAAGGGTGGATCTTTAATGAAATCAAAGTTATGACTGATGTCATTTTGTTTGTCATTTAAGTCAGTTGTTACATCATCTATTGGCGGGACCTGTATATTTGTAGATGATCCGGAGACATGAACATTATGTTTCACAATATTAATAGATGATACCTCATTGATGATGGGTAGTGCATTCATGTTATGCATTAGCCGTTTTGATTTTGCTGGATCATTTCCCAACACACCCATCATCCATGGCTCATCATCTAGAGATGTAGTGATTGTATCTGCTTCCACTGTCTTCAATTCAGTTTCACTTGTTTGTTGTGTAGACTTTTTACTTTTATTGTAGGAAGTTTGTTTATGAGAAATAGGGTAAAACTGAGAAAGGGACAGCTGCGACCCCCTAGCCAGAGTATCGGGTTGGATCGTATTATTAGATGTTAAATTTATGCAGGCCTTTTTCCCTCCTTTTCCATTGATAGTCTTACTATCATTCTTTTTGGGCCCTATTTCATTGGTTATCTTATTCAATTCCTGGTTAGTGTTAGGACGGTTTAGATCCAATAGAGTCTTTGATTCGTCATCCAACTGAGAGAGGTCAATAATCACCTCGTTCTCTAGTAGATCAGGCGAAATTGACGCTGCCCTTGCATGTTTTTTTGTCAGTGCCAGTGCTTTGGCCCTCCTTTTCATTGCCCTCCCAGCTGATCGCTTTTCTTTGCGGGTTAAAACAATCTTATGCTTAGGTAGGGCATCATTTTCTTTTATAATGGTTTGAATAGACGAGTTATTGTCTAAACACTCTTCGGAAAGATCAATCAGATCAGTCAAAGGAGAAGGACTAATCAGGTCAGTCAGAGGGGAGGGACTATTTAGTTCGATAACATTGTCACTCTCCTCCTCTGCACAGATAGAGATCTGTCTTGATGAAGATATAAGGTTAGAATTAACCTTCAATTGCTCCAGATGACATTCAATCCTTTGAACAGAATTTAGTACTTTAGATATCTCTTCATCATTCCCATCAGTCTGTGTGTGAGTGGAGTGTTGTGTAGTTGGAGTCACCACACTGGCAAAGGATCGTATTTGTTTTTGTGGAATACCATAGATCCCGTCAAATTGGTTAGCACTATCAATCATGATCTTCCTAGTATTATGTCTTTCTGATAGGTTGGCTATAGCATCACATGCAAACAGGAGACCCTCAATTCTGTTAGTTTTGTTAGTGAGTTCTTCAATTGCTGTTCTCATGATGCCTATCTCATAATGCGAGCGCTCATGCCCTTTGTCAAGTAGATCTAAAATTCTCGCCAATACCGGGAAATCAGGACTTAGTGATGGAACATTTAGAGTAATATTCTCTGGGCGAGCCTCGTTGTCAGAGATTTCCTTATCTCTATCATTCATGCTTGATTGGAATTCTTGAATGTCTATGATCATACGTTCATTGAGTGCAATTTGAGCACTCATTGTATTTGGAGAACTTACCATGGGTTTGATGAGTGATGCATCTGAGATATAATCAGTTTCCCATACCAATTTGGACTTTTCAACATCCAAAACTTCACAATTATAATTTGGTAGACTATTATTAATATTTTATTTTTTTTCTTTTTTTTTGGCAGAAGTGGTCAACATAAATACGTCCTCCCGTCCAACCAATCGTTGGTTGGCTGGCGTGGAAGGGCCAAGTGAGAGTCGTATACGTTTACCTAGTTCTGCCTCAATTATTGGGCCCATCAATGAGCAATCAACTATATCTTCATTAATAATTGCATTAGCATGACTATGCATATTATTTTCGCAAGTTTGTGGCAGAGTAGATTGTAAGGTGCCCATTTGGTCACTATTATTTAGGTCCTTTAGCTTGAATTTCCTGTTTGTTGAGGTACTGACTTGATTGGGACAGTGTGTCGGGATGGGCATGTGACATTTAGAATTAATACCCATTTCTTCCAGGATCCCCGGTCTTATATCTAAAGATGGAATAGCAGAGGTAACATCTATCTGTTCTTCAATACCTTTTCATTTGCATTCTGCTGGTGTCCATATGCCAAATTGTATAAGGAAATCACTGCAGAGCAATAGATAGCAGGACCCACAATGTCTGTCTGCCCCTCCCACATATTGCCCTAGACTACAGGGGTCTGCAACCTTTGGTTCTCCAGATGCTTTGGACTACAATTCCCATCAGCTCTGGCTAGCATAGGCAATGGTGAGGGATCGAGGGAGTTGTAGTCCAGCACATCTGGAGAGGCAAAGGTTGCAGACCAGTAGCCTAGTGCCTCTCCATCACTCCAATCGCCCTCTATGAAATGCCTCTTCATAGTCCTTCTTTGCCCTGCACTCTGAGCACACTTCCCACAGACAAAGGTCCACTACTCTTTTTCTTCTAAATCACACTTTAATTACAAGTTTCTCATAATGTAAACACAGCAAGAAGTACAATAGACCCATCAAACCAGATAGGCCAAAACCTTGTGCAGTAATAATACTTGTTCCCCTACCCACCCTACTTCCTCCCCCCGACCTCTCCCACCCTTTTCCCAAGGCAAGCATTTATCAATCCCACCACATCAAGCATCCATATACAAACACCACTTTCTTCTGTATTTATCAAACAAGGGATCCATCCCCTCTATATTGTCTTACATCTCGTCCAACAAATGAGTGAGATATTCCATTGAGTAAATATCCCTAACACCCACTAAGCATCCCTTTTTCATAGGTATTGTAGGTGTTTTCCATTGTTGTGTCACACAGCTCCTAGCTGCCACCAGTAGCGTGTGGGTCATATGATCAAGTCCCAGAACAGTCCCTCATCTTCTTCCTCAACCCCTAGCAGTGCTAACAATGGTGACTGGACCCTGGAGCTCCCGTCCAACTCCTGTACCCCGGGGAAAACCGCCTCACAATATTTCTGTACCTCCACACTTCTCCACCACATATGCCAATAAGCTGCGTTCCTTTCACCACACTTTCAGCACTGTGGATTAACACTCTGGTACATCTTTGCCAACAAAGTAGGGGGGTAGTGCCATCTATGCAACAGTTTGATTACTGTAGTGATATAGTGTCTTGAGAGACCTTCCAGCACATAACAGCCCACAGTTCATCTGAAATATCCTTTCTGAGATCCCTTCCCAAATTTGTCCTAGCTCAGCATTCCAAATGCAGCTCAGTAACCAACAATCCTTTGCACAGGCTAGCCACTAAGTCTTTAGAGCCCTTCTTCTGGATTAAATCTTCTCAAAAGGAGAAAATTCCCTCCTCAATCTATCTCCTCACCCCAGGTCCACAAGCACACCCTTTAACTGCAGGTAGCGGAAAACCAAGATGTTACCTACATTGAGGAATTCCTGCAGTTGCTCCAGTGACAGACGGTGCCCTTTCTTCCACATCTGACATGCTTTATCCAAGCCCACCGCGTACCATCCTTGAAATCTCAGAAGCTCACTGATGGCGGCCCTCAATAGCGGGGGCCCAAATACAGCTCAGCGGCAATGGCCAAATAGTGAGGCAAGGCATATGGTTCCCTTCTCTCCACAGGCTCCACAATGCCACCAGAACTGGGTGTTCCCTGGTACTCCTCTGGATCTTCTCCCTTAGTGCCCATAGCCAATCCCCCTGCGTCAACGGGACTAAAAGGCCATTCTCTATACCCACCCACTGTTTGGACATAAGAGAATCTAGATGATCCATCACCACCCAAAGGTCTGGGAACACCACCCCGCCATCTTCCCTAGGTAGTATAAGCATATCATATGTGATCCGGGGTATCGCTCCATTCCAGAGAAACTGTAGCATCTCCCGTTGAACCCTAAAGAGAAAATCAGCTGCTTCCACTGCCAGTATCATTTGAAAGAGGAACATAAACTTGGGGCGAAGCATCGTCTTAGCACAGTTCAATCGTGCGATCCATGAAAGCAGCATCCTCCTCCACCTCTTTAGGACTGGACATATCTTATCCCATAAGGGTAGGTAGTTGATTTCAAATATATCTTCCAACCGCTTCGGAATATGCACACCCAAATATCTAAATTTCCTCTCCTTTGATACAAAGGGCAGATCCTACTATATGCTAGTTCAGACTCTCTCGGCAGGCCACCAACTGTAAAATCTACTGATTTATCTGCATTTTTTTTTAACCCTGATACTCTGCCATACCCCTTCAAGCCTTACAATAGAAGAGGAAGCGTGTGTCTCGGAACCACTACACACAGCAATGCATCATCCGTGAACAGACTCAATGTATACCACTTCCCACCTACCTTTACCCCACATATGGACATATCGTCCTTCACACTTGCAGACCACGGTTCCATTACCACGGCATAAAGCAGAGGAGAGCGAAGCCCCCTGATTGCTCTCCATTAACTGGTACCTTTGCAGAAGGGCACACATAGTGTTCAAGAGCTTAATTCGTGGGGGGAGGGGTGTTCCAGGGCTCAGCCCAGGAACTTATTTCTGAGTCCCTGCACTTATTGCTGATTCCAGCTTGATTATGTTGTGGTGTTTTGACAACTTTATTATTTTAACTGGCAGCCAGTCAGTCATAGTAATATAACAACAGTGTGCACTGGCTAGGTTTCTGCATGGGCTATCTCATTGTTATTCATGAACCTGATGACCCAGGTTGGCAGGGTTATTTATCCTTTTTCATGAATAACAATAAGTTGAATACTGACAATGATCAGCACTGATGCTGGCCATGTCTGCACACTGCTCCACTCACATGACATTGCTGCAACTTCCCAACTGTAGTAACTATCAGGGGGTACAGCTAACAACTGGACAGTCACCAGCCAGCAGCCCCAACATAACATATGGGCAAGCTCTGTAAAAAAGGCCAATATCAAAGAGGAATTTCTGTCATGAGTGACAACCTATGGAAGACAATATTGCTGCAGTGTTTGATAGGCAAGTTCATCAGCTAAGTAATGATTTTGCCTGAATTTGTCCATCGGTTTATGGTAGGAGGAAAGCACTCTTGCTCTTTTTTTCTGTAGATAGATGGTAAACATGTTCCACTTGCCACCGATAGGATCAGAGCAAAATTTTAACGATGATGTGGTTTAAAGGAACACTTAAACATTTTGTTTATTTAAAGACGCAACAAATATGTTATGTCGATTGATATCTGTAAATCTCACAGTGGATCCATCACCCTCAATTGACTGATGGGAGTTGCGAATATGTTGACACAGTATGGAGCAGCCGTGGGTAGTGTCAACAGTGTGTGGGGCATTGCCCACCCCAATGTGTAACATGTGTGCTAGAAAATATTTGGGCCCTGGCACTTATTTTCTTACAAATTAAGCACTGGAGTGCTCCCACCCATCCCATGCATTTATTTCCCAATTCAAACCTCTTCAATACCTCCCTCATAAAAAAACAGTCTACCCGATTAAGTTGAGTAGAGCGCTATAATGTGCAGATCACTGTGCTGATCATTGCAATAAGTTAGTAGATTCTGCTGTCAGTGAGGGGTTCTTAAAAGACGGTGCTCTTGTGTCTTGGTCGAGGTTTAGATTGGGTTTGGGTAAGAACCGAGTCACTCGGGCGCTGGCTCAGAGGTCTTATTGTTGACTGTGTAATTTAGAATAGACATGTGAGAATGAATGAGAAATCTTGTCACTTCATGTTTAGGGCAATTTATTTACACACTTAAGCCGACACATGTTTCGACCCAACCTGGGTCTTTTTCAAGGCTTTGGTGAGAATACAAGGTAAAGTGTACATTTGTATTAATAACCAAACACCTGAGTGGGGGGAACTGAAGTGATTTGGATGGCGGTGAAAAGTGTTCAGGTTTTGAGGGTTGGTGATAGTGTGACATTTGAGTATAGGTACACCGTTTTGATGCTTCTGGCATGGTTAGGCGTGTTGATTGGATTGCATTGGTGGTTGTGATTGTGGTGACAATAAGTGAACAAAATGTACATCAGATAAGATGGATGAGACCATGGATGAAATTGCAGGTTGTTACAGTATAATAGATGTTGACATAATTGAAGACATAGTTATAGCAGTGGGAGCAGAAATGCACAAGTCCAATGAAGGGTAGCACCTCAGCTGTATCTGTCCTTCAGCCACGTATCCCCGACAAAAGCTAGCGCAGCTCACTTTGTAAAACAGAGCAAAGGGGCACCTTCAGCGATATCTAATCCCCTCCACTTGCAGACAGGATGTCAGCGGTCTGCACTTAGGGCGGTGATCCAGAGTATAGGTAGACAGATCCTGGTACCTCTGTTTCAAGGACCCTTCCCAGGTGAAGGTAGTCATCTCCCTCGCTTTACGCCACACCTCCTCTTTATCCCGGAACTAGTGACATTTAACTAGCACCAATTGTGGGCCTTCACCAGAACACAGCCCTCGATGTATTCCATCAAACACAAAGGCTCTCAATTCCTCCACTTCTAGCAGGGCCTTTAATATAGCCCCCACTCTCCTCTATAGGTCCCTTATAGTTTCAACATCAGCCTGAGGAAGCCCTCAAAGTCTAATGTTATTTCTCTGCTCCTTATTTTCCACATCATTCAACACGTTTCTGAGATCTGTTTCCCCAAGTTCCAGTTGCTCAATGCACACTCAAATCTGTGTCTCCAGGATCTCAGTTAAAAGATGGTTACTTTCCAGGGCTTCCTCTTTTCCTCAACCTTCTCCACTCTCTCCTTAAGTGCCACCGTCGATGATTATACTTCAGCCCTTAAAGCTTTTATTTCTGTAAACACACTGGGGATGTCAGATTTGAGGGCAGGCCCCCTCCCGACCCAGCTCTGCCATATTTTATTTATTTATTTTATTGTTCATTTATAACACACTTAATACCAGCGGTTGGCTTTTAAGCATGGGATTGGGATTCAAACCTGTGTTGCGCTGTATTGTCTTGCTTCTAAGACAAACGCGTTGCCCCTGAGCTTTCCTTCATGAGAGGAAAGATGTCTGCGGGAGGCCCACGATGGTTGTACCACTGCACCAGCTTCAGAATGTGCCCTCAGGGATCTCACCTCATTGGGGGACGTGAGGATCCCCAAAACATACCCAGAGGGCATATCACCTTCCAATCGCCAGCACATGTTCTGTAATTCAGGGAATTACCTGCCACCAAAATCACCTGTCCTCTTGCTATCCGTGCGTTTGTTCTACTTGCCCTCCACCTTCAACCACAATGTGAAAAGCGGGGCGGCTAGGATCACCACCGAGCATGCACCGATTAGTCATTCCCCTCAAACTGCCATATGCCCCTCAGGGCTGGGAGGAATATTCACAGGGTCCTCCTGCTGAAATCAGCCTCTGTCCCAAATGTCTGTAGGTCCTCGCCGCACCTTTGCAGTTCAGCGTACCCTCCTCTTCTCTCCACCGGGCTGCTGCCACACTGCTTCCCCTCACACCAATCCTTACCCCCTGTCAAAGGGCCGGCTCCTTTCTCCTGTCTTTGGGTCTCCTCTTGCCTCCATCTTCGGTGCACTGCGCGGGTCGCCGTGGCTCCTCCGCCACTACGCAACGGTGTGCGGGCCTCTGCTCCACTCAGGGATCGCTGAAGGCCTCCCAGGCCTAACCCGCGATCCACCTGCTCTCTGTTTCCTCCTCCTAGACCAGCTCCAATACAGGGCCCCCAGGGGTGCGCTGTGCCCCACAGGATGGTTACCGGTGTCGTGGGCACCAGACGTGGTGTGCGCCACCACAGCAGTGCCCTTTTAGCGGCGTCTGTTTCGGGAGCTCATTGCTCACATGGCCATTTCTTCCACGCCCCCTCCACTGCTCTTTTAACACATATACACAGCACTTCTCTGAAGTGAAAATGAATTGCAGCTGAAACTTTGAGGGTGGAGAATACCAACGAACAAGCACAATCACTTAAAACCAACCTACAATGAAGCCAGCAGGCGTTAAAGGCACTGGGCCACGTCATATATTTCAGTCCTGCACTGAGGCGAGATTCGCAACTGTGACAATCGGGTTCGACAGCTCTTTTCTTTTTGTATCAACTAGCTTTCATGTAGACAGAGCCATCACGCAGTGGTTAAGTATCTAGCTGAAAGTGGTTCGTGTTGCACGGGGGTGTGGCTAAGGCCAGAAAAAGTGGCGAGGCTGGTGCCAAATATGGTTTTTACTGAGGCAGGCCAGATCCAGCAAGACACATTTTGTCCATCTCTGATCCTCCTGAATCCGCCTCAATGCCAGCGCTGTTTCAGGTGGACATGGCTGTAGGCCGCTCACAGGATCTCTGACTGACTGTTGGTCAAGCAGCTGCATTTGGACGAGCTGCTGGTCCGATTCCCGCAGACGCATTAACAGCGATTCGCAGAGCATGCCGGAAGAGAGCGTGCAGCGCCCATCTCAATGCGCCAGCCATCACGTGTGCTCTGAGAGATTAGATGACGGGACACGGGTGCCTTCTGTTCACAGGTGCCTTCTGTTCACAGGTGCAGTTATTTAAAGATCATTTAGCGGCAGCGTAGGTGGCCTGCGCGTGCAGTCAGATGTTTTTCCTAAATTAGACCATGATGCTTGGAGAGGCAGTGTCGACGTAATTTGGGTGCGGAGGGCAGTGGCTTTAGGTTGTTCTGTGGTTTTGTGAGCTGATATAATGTATGGTTGAGCAGGGATGTCTGGCATGTGAGGCAAAGCAGACTGAGTGCACACGAGCTTATTTCCAGGAGGTGGAAGTTGGCAATTGTTTGTGCAGAGTAAGAGGGGCTTAATATTGGTAAATGTGGGTTTGGGGCATCTTAGGAGAACTCTGTTTTGTGCCATTTTGAGGAATTCTGCTTTGTGCTATTTAGACAGAGGCAGTTCTGTGGCAGGCATCTTTGCTAACTTTGTTCTTATTTATTTACATTGACCTAAAAAATGCAGTTCACACGTTAAGTACACTCGTTGCAATGTGTTACAAGAACACCTGCAACCTCCAATATAAGGTAAGTATCAATAATAAGAATCCAGCCCACTCCTCTAACCCACCATCCACACTACTTTCAGTGGATAGTGACTCTCAACACAGGAAGCAGTGAGTTGGGAGCAGCTCGTGACACATCAGAACGAGGCATGCGCAGCTCCACGCCCTGGCTGGTCTGCCTTGTCTCTTTAATACCCCCCCACACCCCCGCGCGCAAGTAATAAACTGCTGGCCACTTGTAGCTGATCCCCGAGACGTGCTGTAGAGCGTTACTGTCACAACGGCCCGGTGGTTGCTGTGGCAACGCTGGAAAAGGAAAAAGCTGCACACTGGTGTCATCACCTTGTACTGGTCTAGTGTTAACCCCATATGGCACCCACTGCATGGTAGACTCTCCTATGTATTCTACGCCTGCCTTTATGCTTCATGACACAACCCTCAGCGGATTCCAGATTGCTGCCGTGTGTTGTGGCGGTGGGGCCGGGTCAAGATCAGGCCTGCAGCCACATTATAAACTTATACCGACACCAGCTTGGCTGCCTGAGATCCCTGTTCACACTGATCCCAGTGCCGCGGGCCATCCTGCCTCGTGACTTGACACGTCACGAGGCGCTTAAAGGAATACACACCACACTCCTCCTTTTTTATAAACAAATAACACAAACTGGGTATTCTTACACTGGTCGCAACAGCACATCTGGAGTCTTCCTCTCTCAGAAAATGCGCCCCCTTGGCCTATCGGCTGATCTTCATCATCACTGGACTCCTGTTCCCCTAGGTCGGATTCTTCACTCTATAGACCTGGCCATCGTGGGGGATCCACTCTTCTCTTATTACTAGGACTGTCACCGCCTCCCTCCACAGTCAGCTCTGCAATTTTCTGAAAACAAAATGGAGTTTCTCGTTACTGTCACTCGGCCATGTGAGGCAGTAATCATTGTTCCCTTAGTCTTTATCACTTCCTTGGGGGTAGGTTCATGGGGCTGGGACATTTTCGCTTTGGGGTGTCTGGACCGTATTATCACCCTGTCCCCCACTTCCAAATGCTGGTCTTGTAATCCTCTCCTGATGTGTTCTCTTTCGTTGGCTCTCTCCTTCATTTGAGCACAAGTTCTTCATCAATCACTTCTGGGCTACAGAGTGTATGATCCGGCAACAGTTCCCTTGGGCATTGCAAGAACTGGGCCTCTTCAGGTGCTAGCCCAGTCGGGATAGTGCGGAGTGGTTCGATATTCTGACAAAAACTGGTATAGTGCTTGCCGTTCACACTATCCTTCCCCGTGTCCAATGCAGAACACTTTATTAAGGGTCCTCATCATCCTCTCCACCTCACTGTTTGCTCTGGGCCACACCCATGTTATCTTTTGGTGTCGTACTGCCAGACGCTGGAGATATTCTGAGAATCTTTCACTTTGAAAGGGCAGGCCATTGTCTGTGCAGATTTCATCAGGGAGTCCATGGTCAGTGAAGATCTTCTCAAGACCAGGCACCACATCTTCAAGTGGTGTGGATTCTATGAACTCCACCTCCGGATATCTTGACCATTGGTTCACCAGGACCAAGAAGTGGGTGTCTCGGCAGGTGGACCCAAAATCCACGTGTACCATTTCCCAGGGAATGCTGCTCCGGTCCATGGACTCGGTGTAGGGTTCACTCTGGTGGGGCAGCACCACTTGACACCACACACAGGCACGGACAAACTCCTCTAGCTTTTCTTTGAGGCCTTGAAACCAGACTCATCGATGGCCGAGCTTTGGTCCTGATTACTCCTTTATGTCCTTTGTGCGCCAACTCCAGTACTCGCATCACCAAAGTAGAGGGGGGTGACAATTTTTTTACCCCCTGAGAATCACGCTCTTGTCCATAAATGTTAGTTCGGTCCTCACTCAACACCTTTGTTCAAGCGCTCTCTTTGCATCCTGAGTGTGCCTGTTGAACTCCAGGACTCGTTTGCATTCCACATGCGTTCCAGCTGACTGCAACAGTCACAAGCAGTCGGCATTCACCGACGCTTCTTGTACCTCTTCGAGGAACATCGAGACGGGCAACCAACAACAAGGTATGTAAAAACTCCTCTGTCACCTTTCCTTCATCGTCCCCCACTAGTTCCTTAGTCTTTACAGGGCGTCAGGAAAGGTAGCTTGCCGCGTTTGCGCTCCCTGGGCGGTAGACCAGCTCAAGGTTATATTCTTGCAGGGCGAGTAGCCACCTTTTGATCCAGGCAGGTTTGGAGGAAGAGCCTTCCATAATCGGGAAAACGGGTTTATGGTCGGTGAACATGGTCACTGCTTTCCCATACACGTAAAGGTGGAAATGTCTGCAGCCCCAAAGTACTGCTAGGGCCTAACGGTTTATTTGCAACTACCACTGTTCCGTAGCAGAGAGGGCACTGCTTGCAAATGCCACTGGATGGGCATTTCCACAGTTGTCAGGCTGTGTCAGCACTGCCCTCAGAACAAACGGACTGGCGTCCACAATGATTTCAGCCTTCCTATTTGGGTTGAAGAATGCCACGATGTCTTTCACTGTGAGTGTGTGCTTTATTTCTTCTAAGGCACTCTGTTCCAGGGTGATCCATTTCCGGTTGTAGTCCTCCTTCGAGAGGTTACGAAGTGGCACAGACAAGGTGGCTAGGTCACGTATGAATCTTCCATAATACGTGACCATACCAAGAAAGATGAGCACCTTTGTGGTGTTTACGGGGGGCCCTGCCTCCTGGATGGCCTTTACTTTTCTGGGGACCGCGGAAATCTGGTATTTCTGAAATACGAATTGAAAGAATTTGATTCTCTTTTGCAAGAATGCACATTTGTCTTCATGCAGCATGAGCCCCAGCTTCTGAATGCGCCCCAGGATGTTCCCCAGCCCCGCCAAATGCTCTTGTTCCGAGCAGGAGTAGACCATGATATCATCACTTATATTGATGGCTCCCTTCAGCCCTGCTAATGCACCGCAGAGAGTGTTTTGTAACACCTTTGTGGCTGAGATGATGCCAAAATTGAGGCACTTGTATCTATAAAGCCCACAGTGTGTAGTAAACATGGTAATATAGCCGGAGGCTGGGTCTAACACCAATTGGTGATAGCCTGATCTCAGGTTCAGTTTTGAGAAGAATGTTGCCCCCTGTAGGTCAGCTAGGATGTCATCAAGCGTTGGGGTGATATGTCTTTCCATCTTGATTGCTCTATTTGGAAGATGCATGAGAATAGAGTCTGGTTGTTTAGGTGTGCTGGCAATCGCATTTGGGGAGACCTAGGGTGTCGGCTCTTCTACTTCTTCTCTTGACCAGTGCCTTTAAATGGAACAGTGCCCGCCTATGGTTTAGCGCTATTGGCTGTACAGTTGGGTCAATGTGAAGGCGGACTGGATCTCCTGTGAACTTTCCTATGCCTGTGAACACCTTTTCATACCTGGCCAATAGGGATTGAATGTCCTGTACGAACACTGCAAAAGCAAAGTTCACGATGTGAAGAGCCTTCGCTGTGTGCATCTTAGTAATGTGATTTTGCTCAACTTTGTTACAAAGAATCTTGCTCGGATGGTGTCCTCATGTCGGGCATGTTCTATGAAGATACGCTCTAGCTGCAGCGGGACTTTCACCCCAAATGTATATATTCGTACCTGCATCTCTCTTAGAAGTGGAGCGATCATCACAGGAATCTGGGAGTTGCAAATGTGAACGGTACGCTTAGGCTGGCGCCATTTTGAGGGCTTCAGCTCAGACATGCTGGAAATGAAGAACACATCTCCTCCATCTGTCTCCTCCTCCACAGGCTGTTCTTCATCTGGTGGTGGCTGTTCGACTAGTGCGACCTTCCGCGTCTGCTTCAGAGATTGCTGCCTTGATCTTGCTTGTCCTCCCAAATGTGTCGACAGTGCTGGCACATGGCATACTCGGGTAAAGTGATTTGTTAGCTCACATCTCCCGCAGGCATGACCTTTTGCAGGGCAGTCGTTCGAGTGGGGCAGGTTTTAGCCACAGTTGGGACACTGGATGATCTAATTTCCTCGCCCTTTCCTATTGCTCCACAGTGGATGTTTTTCTGTCTTTTATAATTGCTGCTGACTTACTTAGACTCAGGCTTCTTCGAGTTTGGTTGACTTCATGGCGGCACACATCCTATCTGCCCTTGCATCTGCTAGTTTGTGGGACCGTCCAAGTTCTAGGTTATGCCTGGCACTCGCAGTATCTGTCGTCTCATTTTAATGGATGAACATCCTTGAATAATCTGTTGACGCAGCTCTTGTTCCTCATCCGGCCATGCACATGTCGTGGCCATTCGCCGTAGTCTCATAAGGGACCTCTCATAGTCAAGGTTCGCCATGGCTGTGAAGTATTCTTGGAGACCTGTCTTGGCTGCATTGAATGACCTGTTGGCAGATCGTAGAGCCTAAACATTTTTACTAACGGAGGGGGCCACCCGAATAAAGCATCACTGATTTTTTTGTATCATCGCCGTCCTCATCTGCTGCAGCTAACAACAGATCCAGGCTCTTCACTCAGGCAGACCACCTGGGCCCTACGGCTCACGGGGCTCTGGAGACATCAAACTCTTCTAGGGGTGGAAGGGTCATCGATGGGCATGGCATCCTGGCACCTGCAGGGGCACCTTCGTCCTCATTTCGACATCTTCTCGTATCAGGGTAAGGTGGACATCATCAGATTGTTGCTTCCCCCGTGGGATAAGGAATGCCCTTTTCTCTCGCGCTTTGCCGCTGAATGCTCAACACCCAGCACACTTGGCTAGGCCCAGGTGGGTGGTGGGACCCCAGGATGAGGGCGCACAAGCACTCCTGGTAGGAGCTGCAACCCAGTCAGGGGGTCAGTGTGACTGAGTATTCAAAGTCCAGTAAAACTCTGATGTATGCCTTATGTGGTGCACTAATGGCGGGGCGCACAAGCACTCTATGAACGAGCTGCAACCCCAAACTTGTTCTCATTGGTGCAATACTCCCTTTCCAGTCGAGTGGTAGCTTGCAGATTGCTGGCCCAGGGCGCCTGCTGCACCCGGTCACGTTCTGCCTCCTTGGGCATCTGTGATGACCATGTATTGTGCGTTCGAAATGAACGTGGGACGCAGAGAGAGAGTTTCTTCCCTCATACCCTTTATCTATTTTCTTTCATTTTTTCTTTTTTTTTAAAGTCCGCATGACACGTGTCTTAGTACACGGCCATGTGGGCGGTGATGAATGCACGTACCTGACCGTGCTTGAATCACTAACGGCAGACCGGGATACTTGTTCAAGGAGCCAGTGAGAGCGGTCGCTACCAGAGCGCAGGTGAGCTGGTGCCGTGCCCGGGGTGTTCTCGCTGTCCAACCACTGCCCTACGGTGGCAGAAGGGCCCTGCCGGCGCACGCCTTGTAGCTGGCATGAAGCGGGTTCACAACCACGCCGATGAAGATCCAACGTGGCAACCGCCTCATCGCCAATGTTGAGGCGGCGGGCCAGGTCTAGATGAGGCCTGCCGCCACGTTATTAACTCACACGGACACCACCTTGGCTGCTTGAGGTCCCCATGCACACTGATCCACGTGCCACGGGCCGCCCCCATTTATTAACTCTTACTCGTGACTTGACACGTCACGAGGGGCTTAAAGGAATACACACCAGACCGAGCTTGACACTGTCCTTCTGGGTTCCCCGTTCTTCTTCTGTAAGTCCTTTTTGGCCTTCCTTTGATTTTTCCATCTGCATCCCTCCTCTGTGTCTGGTGCTCCCATGTCTCCCTGCTTCAGCCCTCCATGCTCTATTTGGATTCCGAACTCTGTGCTGTTTCTCTCTTTGTTATCCTGCTTTGGTAGTGGATTCCATTACACCTTGGATTGGGGCACTGTCTGCCTACAGGCTTTTCCATGGAACTGTTTTGGCACGTTCCACTGAAACCCCCTTTGCCTAGGCCATTGTCCGCTATACTCAGGCTGTCAAGGTGGTGGCCGACAGGATCGCCCCTACCTCTTCATACATTGCCCCCATTCAAGACGCCGAGAAAGCAAGACATCACAGGACCCCATTTCCCTGGTGAGCCCTCGGGACAGGGGTGGTATATGTGAGAGTTACAGCCCAAACGAATGTTGAAGTCTGTATTTGTGTGGTGGGCCGAGCTGGCGAGTGGTCACACAGCACACAGAGCACAGCAGTAAAACGGAGCAGCGAAGTGGCATCAGTGGGCTTGGCTTGAGGAAAGCCTAGAGGAAGAGGTGCCTTGTTTCACAGCGTACGCATGAACCTGGTGTACCCCCAGCCAGCCTAAAATGTGGAGGTTTGAGTCACAGTTTTGCAGCAACAGCAGCGGGCTTGTACAATGTTGTGCCATCACCCGGTTAGGCCTAATGGGGTGGGGGGACAGTAGGTTGTCAGTAGTTTATGGATCCTGGGCGAACTGAGTGGGTGGTGGGGGATTGAGAGGGGTGGAATTGAATCCTGCGAAAGGCGTTTAAGGTTGAATTAAGGATACAATGACACCACCATAATTTCATAGATATCAGTAGGGAGTGGGAGCAGTCGACTCCTTTAGCTACTGAAAGACAACCCTGGGTGAGAATGCTCCTGACAAGAGCCAGCTGGAGAGGAGAACCATGAAGCCAGAAAGCGACAGCCCGCAATGTAATGCAGGCCGATGTGACGCGAGCCAAGCCTTCACTTGTGTTTGGGCACGCTATAAATAAAATATCATGTCATATCACTGCCAGATGTTCTCTCCATACATTACAAAAAAGATTTCAGACCTCTTTAGAAAGGTCGAGCGGGCCTCCATCTTGGGTTCAAACTCTCTGTGCCTTCCCCTAGGATCTCTTCAGCGACCCCTGCTCAGAAAGCTGCATTTATGCAGTACTGGCAAGGAGCAGGAGGAGACGAAAGCAGTCAGTGGATAAAGGAAGATTCATATAAAAGTTTAATGGCCATAAAGCAAATGCTAAATGTATACTGGTGCTTGCCAGGGTTGAGCCCCAGGATTTATTTCCTATCACCTGCACTTGCTGGGAGGACAGCTTTTTTTAATACAGTGTACTAGACTTGAGGTCGTTTGCACATTTCAGACTGTCCTGTTGCCATGGCAGTTGCAATAATGTTGCACCTTTGAGCAACTTTATTCGGGAAGACCATTTCTTTGAAGTAATTTCATTCTGGGCATTAAAGCGGGTGGGTGGCTCATCAGTATTCACAATCAGTTTCATTAAGAATTAAGCAGGGCTGGAAGTGCAGGACTGATGATGGTCATGTGGTGCAGTTGTACGCAGGCATGTACCAGGGTGCACGCCCACTGAGTTTTACTCACACCCTGGAAAGAGCCTGCTATTCACCTCAGTTAGTTATGAGTCCCAAGAAAGGGTCAGCAGCCAAGAAGGAGTTCATTGACACAAGGGCAGCGAAAATGTCTGCTGCCTGTCTCCTGCACAGCTCAGTCCTTCTAGCAAGTTAGGACATCCACCTTAGTGCAATCAAAGTTCATGGGATCCATATGTCATTTCATACATTAGTACCCGGCACACGCTGCGCACCGGGAATACAATGCGTGGATTGGCTCTTTTCCAAGCCATACCACACAGTATTCCCATGTACGCCGTACGTGCCAGGTACTCTGTTCCCGGCGAGGGGCGTGGCCGCCCCTCAGCCAATGAGGAGGCTCGAAACGGGGCAATCCCCGCTCCGAGCCTCCCCATGGCTGGAGGCTGCCTTAAGTTTTTTTTTCCTGTGCCCCCCCCCGCAAACGATCCCCTCCCCATCCTCCCAACCCCACTTACCTTCTTTTTTCTTCTTTCCTTGGAGCGAACTCGCTGGAAACACTTCTGTTCCCAGCGCGTCCGCTCCCGATGGCCGCCCTGGAAAGGGAAAACAGACTACGTTTTCCCTTTCCCGGCGGCCATTTTTTTCAACTATTTTTAGTTTTTTTTGTTTTTCTGTTTCGAATATCGGCAGTGTTTCAAACAGAAAAAAATGCCATTATTAGTACCCCGGTGTAACAGGCCGGGGTACTAATGGCTATAAGACCCTCGGCGATGGGCGAATACCGCCCAAAATAATGCCCCGGGGCTTCGTAACTACAGCCCCGGGGGCATTACCTGGGGCGGTATTGGCCCGCCACATCGGGTTTATTGCCACATGATTGCCCCCTTCCTGTGTGATCTACCCTGCCCCCCGTGCTACCAAAAATCCTCTTTCTTGTCCCTTCTGCTACAATGCCCATTTAGCCACTGCACTGATAGGAGAGTGGGTGTACACAGGCTCTGACTTGCCTGTAGGGCAGTAGGAAAATGTCCAAAGGGATGTCCCACTAGGCTACTGTGGGCCAGTTTCTGGGACCAAGTGGGCCAGTTGGATGAGTTAATGCACTGTGCATTAGGTCGATTTGGCAAATGTCACTGATCACTTAATATGCACCATTTGGAACACATTTGACCAAAAAAGCCTCCTATTTTGTACAAAAACAGTTTGTCATCAAATTTAACAAACTGTCATGTTCCATTGTGGTCCACTTCTAAAGTCTTCCCTGTCTGATAAAGCGGAAGTTTACATTGGAAGGATGCAGTAAAGAGATGCGATGTCCCAGTCCCGGCATTGCACATTCTAAAGAGAAAAATGAAATGGCGCAGTTACTAGTTTTTGCAAACGTTCGCGACCTTCCAACTGTGTGTGCTAACATCAGACCAATACCCGAGAGTGGGACAGTGAGGGAGGGTGTGAAAGCGCAAAGTGTTACAGCGTGAAAGATCCAATGCGAGACACTCTGAGCGAAAGTGACTGAGAAGGGGAAAGTGGGTTAGTCAATGATAGTGTCTGAGTGATGAAGAGGCCATGATAGAGAGGGTTAGAGTCTTTTATAACGTGCTTAATACCAGAGATTGGTTTCTAAGCACAGGATCAGGATTCAAACCTGTGTTGAGCTGAGTTGTCTTGTTTCCAAGACAAACGTGTTGCCCCTGAGCTATCCCCCCTCACCAGGATGACAGCGTAAATTATACAGTGAGTGGTAATGATTGGGTGGGTCGTAAAGTGAGTTAAAGACTGATTTATATTAATGAGATGAGTGATGAGGTGAGTGATAAAGTAATAGCGACAGAAAGAGTGATAGTGCATGGTAGAGAGTAACATGTTAGAGCGATATTGATAGAATGATAGTGGGCATGTGTGATAGACTGAGTGATACATTGGGTGATAGCCTAGGAAACAGTTTGAGTGATAGAGTGAGTGAGAGAGTGGAGGATAAAAAGAGAGAGCAAGTGAGTAAGAGAGTGAGTCGGATAAGGGGAAATAGGGAGTGATGGGGTTATAGAGCACCTGATAGAGTGAGAACGAGAACAAGATTGTGAGAGAAGGATTGAGAGTAAGTGAACGAGAGAGTGACAGCGAGTGATAGAGAGAATGATAGCGTGATTGAGCACATTATAGAGTGAGCAAGAGAGTGAATGAATGACAAAAATAGTGGTAGAGTGAGTGCTAAACTGAGTGATACTGAGAGTGATAGGTATAGTGATAAAGTGAGTCATAGAGTGATGGGGTAAGTGATAGAGGGATATCCTGGGTGAAAGAGCAACAATTGACAGAGAGTCATACAGTGCGTTTAAGAGCGAGTAATACAGTGAGAGAGCGAATGAAAGAGTGACAGAGAGACCAGTAATAGAGTGATAGATAAAGAAAAGAGCGAGAGAGTGCTTGATAGATAAATAGAGTGGCTAATATAGAGAGTGATAAGGTGAGCTGTAGAGTAATAGAGTTATTGAGTGAGTCACAGAGTGAATCATAGAGTGGGTGACAGAATGAGGTGTACAGTGTGTAATATAGTTAGAGTGAGTGTGACATAGTGATAGAGAGTCATAGAAAGTGAAGGAGTAAGAGAGGGATAGTGCAATTGAGGAAGAGTGGGTAAGAGATAGAGAGCAAGTGAGACAGAGTGAATGAGAGAGAAAGAGTGATAGTGAGATCGAGTGACAAAGATAGAGTTAGTGCTAGAGTGTTTGATAGAGTGATAGAGAATGAGTGAGCATGAGTGAGTGGAATAGAGAGACTGAGTGCCTGAGTGATAGTATGAGTGGTAGTGTGAGTGAGAGGTAGGGAGGCAGAGTGTAAGCGAGAAAGACAGATGGGAGAGTGATAAAGAGAGTGATAGAGTGAGCAATTGCATAGAAAGGTGGGAGAGTGCAAAAAGTGGTTGGATGTGAGAGTTTCAGGTCGCTATAATAAGTGATATTGTGAGTGATAAAGAGGGAGGATGAGGGATAGAGGGAAGGGCACAGAGAGTGATAGAACATAGAGTGAATGACAACATGAGATAGACTGTCATCGAGAGTGAGTATAACGAAACCTTTCTTTTTACATGAGTCTTGTCCTGGAAGCATACTTCCAGCCGGCTTGATCTTTTGTCCCCTCCTTATAGGGCTTTAGATAAGTATGCTGTAGCATTTATAGGTTTCCACAGCTGTTGTATGTCTTGTACTTCTGTTAGCACCTTTATTCCTACGGGCCCATAGTGCGCTATATAAATATCATGCAATGTAATGTAACGAGCCATAGAGTCATTGATAGTGAGAGAGAAAGAGAGTAGGTGAGAGATAAAGAGGTTGCGTGCGAGATAGAGTGATAGAGATAGAGGGAGACAGAGTGGCATGAAGAGTGAGAGAGATAGAGCGAGAGGTAGACCAAACCTTGATGCAGATACGGTAGTGATCATCTCCATCCATGTTCCCTCATTAGTCTGCCAGAATTCCTTGTGGTGCTCGACTTCCCTCTCGTGGATTCCCTACTGACAGGGGAGTTGCTAGGTCTGGAAAAGACCCGGGGCTACGCTGATGTCAGAACTGTTGGGACTGGGGACTAGCTAGTCTTTTGGCTGTAGCTCCTGAGATTCTATCCGGGGCTACAACCAAAGAATCGGTGGCTATAGCCCCCTTAGCTCCCCCCTAGCAACGCCCCTGCCTACTGAACCACTGCAGTAAGAAATAGATACGCGAGGAGGCAGTTTGCAGGGCAACAAGCAAGCCCCTGTCGCGCGTGTGCCCCACACGTGTCTTATTTACACATTAAGCACTGAGTGGAGATAATGGAAGTATCACACACACCACATATCTTGCATCTGCGCCGAGGATTACATTAGGAGCCGCCTCAGCACCTCCCCTGCCCAGAGCCCTGATGCTCTCTGGATTACCTGGGTCCAACCTGAGAACAAGCACCGCCGCTGCTGGAAGCAATCTGATTGCATTGGGTGCCACGCTGACTGCTGATGGCATGAGTGGCGAGCATCACAAGTGCAGTGGAGTCACTATTGGCATTACCACGTGGCACTTAACTGCCATCTAACAGCCAAAACTAAACAGAAATAGCATGGGATAAGAGTAAGCTATTGGCTTTCAGCAAAGCATGGGGCGTATTGACAGATTGGTTGTGATTACCAGTGGGATGGCAGATGCCGGACACGTAGGCAGACCTTAGCTTTGTCAGCATCCAAATTAGCCGCACCTCTACCTGACCGAGGCCTCACACCAAACGCAAGTACTAACACAGGATCAAGAGACCAGGAGGCGCCAAATAGTGAGGCACAGCACCCTGAGAACAGTAAGTGCGGCCATAGAAAGACACAGATACATGAGAAGCAGCTCAAGCCTGTTTCCCTTTATGCAAGGGTTACAGAAAGGGACTTGGAATAACTATGCCAACCTCACAGATTCTATACACAGTAGGAACATCAGGGGGTCCCTATACCAACATGAAACAAGCATTGGCAATGCCAACAGCTTTGGCTTTTGTGTAGGCGTGGGAAAGGCACTTGATGGTAGCAGCTCCAAAATGTAAAACCTGACAGCAATGTCTGGCAAATGCCTAATACTTATACACAAGACAAAAGTGTTGGCTTTGCCAATGCTTGTTTGTTTTTTTACAGTACCTCAGTGAAGAACACACAGGGAGTCTCTAAAACCAATGGCTGAAGGCAGACCTGGTTTAGACATTATTATTACACCATTAGCATGTGTACACCTCCAATTAAATTATTGACTCCCAGAAGACTGCTTCTAAAAAATACTGGCAGGTACTTTGAGTGCAAAGTTTGATGGCAAGACTTGAATAAACCAGCTGAAAGAGTTGGTAAAAAGCCCATCTCCGCAACTATCGCAGTCCTGTAATCAAGGGACATGCCTGCGGTCTAGCTGGAATGCTCATATTGTATTGGAACATCAAGTGGGGAAACACATTGAAAAGATAAGAAAGAAGATTTCAGCGCTCCTCTCCATCCCTCCCCACCTCCTTCCTGTTCCTGCGCTGCCCCCCCCCAAAACCTCCCAGCGACCCGTGATTGGCCTGTGGGGCCTAGCCACAACACCAGCCAAGGTCTAAACCTCTCGTTTCACGCTGGAGCACACTTGTAATCTAACGGTAAATCCGCTCTTCTGCTGCCCACGATACACGATTATTTATTTATTTACTGGCACATTTCCACGCTCCTCAACATCTCTCCCTGCCTTCTTCCTGGTCTTGCTCTGTCCGCCTCCTAGCCTGCCCAGCGACCTGTGATTGGCCCGTGAAGTCCCTTTAAGACAGTCTTCCAGGGCAGCCTTCTGAAGAAGCAGCTCCACTCGTGTTTGCCTGGGAAGCCTGCCACAGTCAACCAGCAGCGACTGATAATGTAAGTGTGGTCTGGGTGGGGAGTGCAGCTATTACGGCACGCCAGTAAACCGCGACCACTTTTATTACCTAATATCTTATACCTACTTGCACTTAGTCTACTTATCAAGTTTAGCCTGAGGTTGCATGTAGCCCCATCATGTACATTATCTATTTGTGTACTTAACCTGCTTGCCTAGATTAACCATGGTCAGCAATCTGGTCTAACTGAATGGGCTAGCTTTATGCTCCCTGCGGCTTCATGAGATGGGCATGGTGTAGCATCTGTATCGTGCTGGGTCCTGCCCCCAAGATGAATTGCTGGGGTTGGGAAATGTACCACACTTGGATGGATTGTTGGGGTTGGGAAATGTAACACACGTGGAGGGATTGTTGGGGGTAGGAAATTTACTGCACTTCGAGGGATTGTTGGCAACATTAATGTACTGCACTTAGAGAGATTGTTGGCAACATTAATGTACAGCACTTAGATGAATTGTTGGGAACATTAATGTACCGCACTTAGATGGATTGTTGGGAACATTAATGTACCGCACTTGGATGGATTGTTGGGGGTAGGTAAATGTACCACACTTAGATGGATTGTTGGTAACATTAATGTACCGCCCTTAGATGAATTGTTGGGGAACATGAATGTACCACACTTAAATGGATTGTTCAGAACATTAATGTACCACACTTAGACTGTTGGGGGTAGAAAATTTGCTGCACTTGGATGGATTGTTGGGGGTACAAAATGTACCAAGTTGTATGCATTGTTGGGGGTAAAAAATGTACCTCATTTAGATATATTGTTGGGGACATTGATGTACCACACTTAGATGGATCTTTGGGAACACTAATGCACTTCACATAGATGGACTGTTGGGAGTAGGAAATGTTCTGCACCTATATGGATTGTTGGGGGTAGGAAATGTACCGCACTTAGATGCATTGTTGGGGGTAGACAATGTACCTCACTTAGATAAATTGTTGGGGACATTAATGTACCACACTTAGATGAATTGTTGGGAACATTAATGCACTTAAATAGATTGTTGGGAACATGAATGTACCACACTTAGATAGATTTTTTGGGTGTAGAAAATGTGTTTCACTTGTGATGGATTGTTGGGAGTAGAAAATGTACCTCACTTAGATAGATTGTTGGGGACATTAATGTACCACACTTAGATGGACTGTTGGGGGTAGGAAATGTACTGCACTTAGATGGATTGTTGGGAACATTAATGCATCGCACTTAGATGGACTGTTGGGAACATTAATGTACCTCACTTGAACGGATTGTTGGGGTTTAGAGATGTACCGCACTTGGATGGATCGTTAGGGGTGGGAGATGTAACTAACCACACTAAAAGCTGGCCCTCAAACTCTGAACTAAACACAACCATACCTCTACCACACCACAAACCACATCCACTTCACAACACCCAACATGAAACCAAACCATACACAAAATCACTTCAACACCACATTATGGCTGTCGATTGAAAAATGGCCATCACTCAGTGACTGGCTTCTCCGAACTGAAGCTGCCAACAGCACATTAAAGCACTCTTGCTCTTTTCCCGCTCAATCCGACTAACAAACCCTGCCATCTCCCTTGCATTGCAGATCTGCCAGAGCGCCAAGAGACCACGCAGGTGGTAACAGTGCCCGGTACAAGAGCCTATAACATAAAATATGGAAAGTCCATTTGCAGTATGTTGACAATCTTAAACTACATTTCCTAATCAGTGATAAAAATAAACTTTCGTGTAACTAATATAGAAGAAAGAGATTGAGATGCTTGGAAAAATGAAGTCACAGTGTCGTTAACAAGTCCAATCGGTCCAAGGGTCAGGAGACCCCACAATTCAAAAGCACTGCAAAGAACCCAGATAAGGCTTTACGAAGGACAGATATGGCATCATTGTTGAATGCTTGCACAGGAATCGCCCCCCATTCCATTTTGAATAAGTGTTTTCCCGGCTGAATATCATCGTAGAGTATGAATGGCGATAGGACTGGAAAACGCAAAGCATCGCTACCATGCCTGCTCAGTTTCAGACCAGACCTATGCTCTTCCCTAACTACTGCCACAAACTTCAATCTGTTTCTTTCAAAAGCTAGTTTAACTTTGCTCAAATCCATTTTCCGTGTATTTTTTCGGCTCGCTCATGTCTTTTCTTTTCTCCCCATCCCTCTACCTAAATTTGTTGGGATGATTTAAATTTGTTTATTGTGTATAGTTGTTGTAACCTGTGCCCATTTAAGGCTGGATAACCAAAATGTCAATATTCCAGTCACTTGTTCTCTTCTACTCTGGGATTGCTTATGCCTTCTCCCGGAAGCATGATCCGGGACCCCACATGGCGTCTGCCACTTGCTCCCTTCCCATTGCTGTGACAGCCCCTATCTTATCCATGGACCCCACCTTCCCTTGTCTCCATGTGTCCCATAGCCATCACAGGGATCTGCCCTCACAAGGGCCACTGGCATTCACAACCAATCTGTCAATATGCCCCATGCTCTGCTGATGCCTCTAACTTAGTCTTGCTCGGTGCTATTCTTGCTTGGACTACTGGCTGGAACTTAAGCGCCATGTATGAGCCAACACGACTGCTTTGAATACTTTAGGAGGGAGATGAGATGTCTGATGGGACGCACATCTTATGTGTGTTGTTTAGCTTATTTGCCCACTGATTGAATGCCAATGGCCATGGCAATCCCTGTGGGCATTCTTACCCACTATCTACCCCTCCCCGACCAAAGAACGTCATTCCGGGATCTCTTTGAGCTAGCTGTTTTTAGCAGTAACATCAAACTTTGATCTGCCAGTATTATGTCAAAGTAGTATTCAAGGAATTAATGGCGTAATTTCAGTTGATCATATGCCCAGCTAGTTACAACATTGTCTAGTTGTTGCCATCTTATGGCTAGGTAGTTGCATTATGGTTGTGTCTGGCACATGCCTGACTCATGGCTACACATGAGCCAAGACATTTGTCTGGGTGAGCCTCTCAAATAAAGTCTGCTACGTAAGAATGTCTGCCATTATTCTCTCTGGTGGCACATTACTATCCACCGTTGAAACATAGGGGTGGCGTCCTGCCACATAAATCCAAATAAATATTACTCTGCATTTATATTTACTGCAAAGGTTATGTCATTCGACATGTCAAGTATCAAAGGGACTAAATACTTATGTTGAACAAAAGTAGGAGTAAGAAAGAATGTCAATCATGACTATTAGCTTTTTTTATTTAGCTGATGTCAAAAAGATATGGGTTCAATTTCCCATGGTATTTAATAGTTTTTCTGAACAACACCTGCCTAGTATTTGGCAGACGTATTAAAAAACAAAACAAAAACAAACCAAGGATTCAATTCCAATTGTTCACACATGATCATAGGTTTGCTAATACATGTACATAAGAGCAATTCTCCAACAATTATGATCACATAACATATAGAGAGTGAAAACGTAAAAAGTGAGCTGGAGCTAGTTTTCACAAATACATCCTAATATTTGTTTCCAAGGTGTGCTGGATATTTGGGAGGTAACCAAGTCTTTGGTTTTACTACCCTCCAGCATACCTCAGTGGCATAGGGCCACCATCTTGAAGCTGCACGAGGAGGGATGCTGTATTTACTTGTGTTTGGCCACAGTACATAGGAAGGCCTCTGGATCTACGTGTTGCAGCTAATGGGAAGATCTCCGGGAATAAGGCCCTGAAAGGGCCAGGTGTGGCACTGTTGGGGATTCCTATTGGCTGGAGGAGCTAAATGCAAACGAGTCGGCCATTTTAATGGAGTTCAGGCAGCTGGCTGGATGGGTCAGCACCCTTGGCCTCTTCAGCTGAAGGATGGGGCATGAGGTGTGCATACTTGACTTCTGAGCAACCACTGGTTCGGAAGAGATGCCATGGTGAGACATGTTGAGATGAGACAGGATGAGGCAAAGTATTGTTGGTGTACCCCAGACCTTATTCTGAGTTCTTTGGACAGTATCAGCTTAATTGCCCAGGATGTGTCTTGTTTGTTTAATTGATTGTCCCTTATTTAAAACTTGAAGTGCCATCATCAGTACAACAGCATCACAAAATTACGGTTTATAGTGATTATTTTGAATTACATTATTTCGAATGCAAAAATGTCGAAAAAATGTTACCTAAAAAAAAATTTGAATGTCTTTTTTTACATTTTTTGTTTGAAATGGGGAGTTCCCCCCGAAACCCCCTTTTTTTAACCCTTTCTTTTAACTGTGAAACAAAAAAAACATGTAAATTAGAAAATAATACATTCGGAAAAAAAATTCGGTAACATTTTTTCGTCATTTTTGTCATTCAAAATTTCTTTTTAGACATATTAACTGGATACCCAAAATGACTGTCATCAACACTGGAGCAGGTGTTGAACTGGCATACAAAGAAATCTCCTAATTCCCTGATTCATTTACTGTAGAAAACCCGAGCGGGGTTGCACTGGCCTGACATAGGACTGGCCTATCACGAAGCTCACCTTTATATCAAAGGTGCACTATATTTTGGGGAATGGCATATGAGCACATTTGGAGATGTGGCAAGGCCAGCACCCCCCTGTAGATAGGGTTTTGGGGCTAGAGGGCTGACAGGAAAGAGTTGGCTTTGCTGAATCTCAGAAGCAAAGGCGTGATTGCACCCCGCTTGCATTTCCTAGACCCACCCACTCCTGCCAGGAATTCTCATTTTAATACAACAGAAATTACTGTCACTATTTTAAAAAATTCAAAGCTTATTAAATATGAATAACTGCTTGTATAAGTGGGACTAAAAATAGGAGCTGGTGTTAAAAAAAAGCCCAGAGAGTGGTTAATCTGTGAATGATTCACCAACGACTTTCGCTGTGACACACAACACAGTTTTGCAGCACTTACTGAGACCTCCTTTTGACAGACTCTGCTTTAAAGAAACGATTCATTTACACAAAAGAAGGCAGATTGCAAAGCCTGAGTCTGATCAGGTCTCCATGCTGGTGAGCCACGAGAGTGAGAACTTCAAAATGGCAGGCGCCTTGAACAACAGCTTTTCCTGGGCATCTAAAATGGCCGACTACTGGGGGTTGCTGTGTCAGTTTGGTGCGGGTTCACAGAGCCACAAAGTTCTCATTCCTTCATGGGTGGCATCTTTACTGTGGGCATTGCATTCAGGGGCTTGAGGCTAGATAGACAATGGGACGGAAAATGCACTCTGCGGACCTGGAGTGGGGGGCAAAGCGACTGGTTATCCCAGCGAGAAGTCACATCTAAGGATGGAGGACAGGCCTCCTTTCAACAGAGGCACGTAATAACCGCTAGGCGAGGCAGTCTGGCTGACCCTGGAACACAGTGACCAACGTTTTAATCCTTGGTGCTGCACTTGCCCAACAGAAAAGGTGTGATTCTGGGCAGGTCCATGTATCTACTTGTTCCTCCAATTTTAAATAGTTGTTATTAAATTTGGCAAAAAAACAATGCCTGTGTTATGAGATGATGCCCACTCGCGACGTCTACAATCACATCTAAACTCACCATGCCCTCCCTGAGGAGCCATACCCATTTGCATTTCAGACTCACCCCACCCATAGCAAGAATCCCCCACCAAAATACTAGGCAATTCTCCAGTGATCAAGGACAGCGCCAACGAAGAGTGTCCTGGCCTTTCTGGAATGGCTGTCCTTGTGGGCGGCTTGTATAGGCATCTAGGGATATTTCCCCTGTGGGACTGCACAGTGACTTGAAACAGGATTGTACACCCTCCTGCCTAGACACCTTTGCACAGAACAGGCTCTTTAAGCACTGTGCGTCCTCCTTGGAGGGCCTCTCAAATGTCTGCTAATTTTGAAAGATGCAGGGCTTGACAATAAGTTGTGAAAGATAATCCAGACATTGATCCCTTACTCTATAAAGACACAGCCTCACCTCACTGATGCCGAGTAGCTAGGCACAAGCGTGTTTCCATGGTTGCTGTTGGTACGCTTGTTCATTGCATAAGTGCCTAGAATTTCGATGCTGGAGCATCCTGGTGGTGGGTGGGACCAGACTGAAATGCACATAAATATGTCTTCTCTGGTAAGACACGATTGTAGACCCTCCCGATTGGGCATCTTATCATTATAATTCGTTATTTATAACACGCTTAATACCCTGAGGTTTCTAAGCGCGGGCCCGGGGATCGAACCTGTGTTGCTTCGTGTCATCATGTTTCCAAGGTGAGCGTGTTGCCCCTGAGCTATCCTCCCAAGATTATTCCACCAGAACAGTTCGTTTAGGTCATGCTCGTCCTCCTTAAAGGGATTCCCACATGTTTGCCCAATTGTGAAATACTTGGGACTTTCACCTGAAGTTATGAAGGGTGAACCAGACAGGGGCTCCTTGCGTTCTCTGCATAGAGGGACCACTTCACCTCAGTGATGAAGCCCCCCCAGCAAGGCCAGTGCTCTTGTTCGGAGGAGCATTGCATAGCATTTCAAAGCTGGGCTGCCCCTGTGGGCGTGGCCAGAAGGATATACACATGGGGTTTCTCCTATGGCAAGGCACAGTGGGCTAGAAAGGGAGTGTAGGCCTTCCTGAGTGGGCACCATCCCATAGAGCAAGATGATTGGCCTCGTCAATTCTCAGTAGGCGGGCTCTCCCATTTCTGCAAGTGACTATGGAAGACCAGCTGTAGAGTGTGCTAACTGATACTGTACCACTAACATTCTCCCGCACCGTACCCCGTTATAGCCGGATTCCTCTTATTCGGTCTCTGCTGAACCTCAATGTGCTCTTCCGCTCCCACTAAATAACAGTGTGTGTATAAGCAGTGTGCCCCAAGGCCAGGTCTCTGATAAACCAATTGCAACTTCGCTTGAACATACTCGGGACAAAAGAGTTTACGAGTAAATGGAAAAAAAACAGAGGTGCAGGATGAAATGTGTAGGCACTGCACCTGCGAAGTTGAGACAAGTAGACACATACCTACCTCGTGTGCCGCGCTGACGGCTCTTTATGTAAGAGGGTATGGAGCAGAGGCATAGACAGGGTGGGGCCTGAGCGGGCAAGGCCGGCCCACAATCTCTAAATACCCACTCAGCAGCACTGTGTGGGCAGTTACAGATGTTAATGTCACTGCGGTGGGCCCTACTACATTAGCTTCAGGCCCCGCGTGTTAGGCAATGCTGGCTACGCCTCTGGTATGTCTGGAGGCTTCGTGAGATTCCTAGAAAATATAAGCGGGGACCAATTTTGGGCAGCATTGATAAGGGCTGAATTAATTGTCATGAATGCAGCAGCTTTTTCTATCTGGAAGCAGGCCATGAAGTAGGCAATTGCATGTCATTGTTTTAATTTGCATTATAATGTACATTTTATATCCTTCTTCCTTTTTACCTTTTTTGTATAAAATGTGAATTTCTTTTTCTTTCAAATGTGCAAAAAGTGTTTTCTTGTATTGCAAAAATAAACTAAATGCACAATAAATAAATAAAAAATAAGCCAATGGTTCTCTCGCAAAAAGGGACGCATTTTGGTCCTGAACTTCCTGTTTTTCCTACGGAATGTTGTAGGGAAGAATAGGAAGAAAGACTTTCTCAACATTTAAAACATGGAAACTGAAAGGGGAAAAGGATGCTTATCTCCACCAAAATAAAAATCAAACATGTGCTGTAAAAGCAGGGATATTGTGCATTCCCATAATATTATCAGAAAGATTCATGGCCCTTTTCTTTGGTACAATCTGGCCCATCCGTTTGATCCATGACACCTCTTAAAAATCAATTTCCTTCCGAAGCAAAGGATGCTGTGGGTCTTGCCCACTGCTCCCGTGCCTGCTGTGACATTGCTCGCCACCCTCCTGCTCCCGTGACTGCGGTGACATAGCTCGCTTGACCCATGCTACCATGCCTGCTGTGATATTGCTCGCCACCCTCCTGTCCTCCTCCCATAACTGCTGCGACATTGCTCGCCACCCTCCTGCTCCCGTGCCTGATGTGACATTGCACGACGCACCCATGCTACCGTGCCTCCGGTGATATAGCTTGCTGCACCCATGCTCCCGTGCCTGCTGTGATATAGCTCGCTGCACCCATGCTCCCGTGCCTGTTTTGACATTTCTCTCCACCCTCCTGCACCCGTAACTGATGTGACAATGCTTGTCATCCCGATGCTACCATGTCTGCTGTGATATTGCTCACTGTCCTCTGGCTACTGTGCCTGCTGTGAAATTGCTCGCCACCCTCCTGCTCCCGTGCTTGCTGTGCTACTGCTTGCCACCCTCTTGTCATACAACCATACCTGCTGTGACATTGCTCGCTGCACCCATGCTAACGTGCCTGCAGTGACATTGCTTGTCGCCCCCATGCTACCGTGCCTGCGGTGACATAGCTCTCCACCCTCCTGCTTATGTGCCTGCTGTGATATTGCTCGACACGCTCCTGCTCCCGTGCCTGCTGTGAGCCTGCTTGCCACCCTCCTGTCATACTACCATGCCCGCTGTGATATTGCTCGCCACCCTCCTGCTCCTGTGCCTGCTGTGACATTGCTTGCCGCCCCCAGGCTACCATGTCTGCTGTGTACTGCCCTCTGGCTACTGTGCCGGCTGTGACATAGCTCGCCACACTCCTTTTCCTGTGCCTGCTGCGATACTACTTGCCACCCTCATGTCATACTACATACTTGCTGTGACATTGCTCACCACCCTCCTGTTCCTGTGCCTGCTGCGATACTACTTGCCACCCTCATGTCATACTACATACTTGCTGTGACATAGCTCTCCACCCTCCTGATTATGTGCCTGCTGTGATATTGCTCGACACGCTCCTGCTCCCCTGCCTGCTGTGAGCCTGCTTGCCACCCTCCTGTCATACTACCATGCCCGCTGTGATATTGCTCGCCACCCTCCTGCTCCTGTGCCTGCTGTGACATTGCTTGCCGCCCCCATGCTACCATGTCTGCTGTGTACTGCCCTCTGGCTACTGTGCCGGCTGTGACATAGCTCGCCACACTCCTGTTCCTGTGCCTGCTGCGATACTACTTGCCACCCTCATGTCATACTACATACTTGCTGTGACGTTGCTCACCACCCTCCTGCTACCGTGCCAGCTGTGACATTGCTCGCCACCCTCCTGCTCCCGTGACTGCGGTGACATAGCTCGCTTGACCCATGCTACCATGCCTGCTGTGATATTGCTCGACACCCTCCTGTCCTCCTCCCATAACTGCTGCGACATTGCTCACCACCCTCCTGCTCCCATGCCTGATGTGACATTGCACGACGCACCCATGCTACCGTGCCTGCAGTGATATAGCTTGCTGCACCCATGCTCCCGTGCCTGCTGTGACATTGCTCGCTTGACCCATGCTAACATGCCTGCTGTGATATTCCTTGCCACCATCCTGTCCTCCTCCCGTAACTGCTGCGACATTGCTCGCCACCCTCCTGCTCCCGTGCCTGCTGTGACATTGCTCGCCACCCTCCTGTTCCCGTGACTGCGGTGACATAGCTCGCTTGACCCATGCTACCATGCCTGCTGTGACATTGCTCGCCACCCTCCTGCTCCCGTGACTGCGGTGACATAGCTCGCTTGACCCATGCTCCCATGCCTGCTGTGATATTGCTCGCCACCCTTCTGTCCTCCTCCCATAACTGCTGCGACATTGCTCGCCACCCTTCTGCTTCCGTGCCTGATGTGACATTGCACGACGCACCCATGCTACCGTGCCTCCGGTGATATAGCTTGCTGCACCCATGCTCCCGTGCCTGCTGTGACATTGCTCGCTTGACCCATGCTAACATGCCTGCTGTGATATTCCTTGCCACCATCCTGTCCTCCTCCCGTAACTGCTGCAACATTGCTCGCCACCCTCCTGCTCCCGTGCCTGCTGTGACATTGCTCGCCACCCTCCTGCTCCCGTGCCTGATGTGACATTGCACGACCCACCCATGCTACCGTGCCTGCGGTGATATAGCTTGCTGCACCCATGCTCCCGTGCCTGCTGTGACATTGCTTGCCACCCTCCTTTGCCTGCGGTCACATAGCTCGCTGCACCCATGCCCCCGTGCCTGTTTTGACATTTCTCTCCACCCTCCTGCTCCCGTACCTGATGTGACATTGCTTGACATCCCGATGCTACCATGTCTGCTGTGATATTGCTCACTGTCCTCTGGCTACTGTGCCTGCTGTGAAATTGCTCGCCACCCTCCTGCTCCCGTGCCTGCTGTGCTACTGCTTGCCACCCTCTTGTCATACTTCCATACCTGCTGTGACATTGCTCGCCGCACCCATGCTAACGTGCCTGCAGTGACATTGCTTGTCGCCCCCATGCTACCGTGCCTGCGGTGACATAGCTCGCCACCCTCCTGCTTCTGTGCCTGCTGTGATATTGCTCGAAACGCTCCTGCTCCCGTGCCTGCTGTGAGCCTGCTTGCCACCCTCCTGTCATACTACCATGCCCGCTGTGATATTGCTCGCCACCCTCCTGCTCCTGTGCCTGCTGTGACATTGCTTGCCGCCCCCATGCTACCATGTCTGCTGTGCACTGCCCTCTGGCTACTGTGCCGGCTGTGACATAGCTCGCCACACTCCTGTTCCTGTGCCTGCTGCGATACTACTTGCCACCCTCCTGTCATACTACATACTTGCTGTGACATTGCTCACCACCCTCCTGCTACCGTGCCTGCTGTGACATTGCTCGCCACCCTCCTGCTCCCGTGACTGTGGTGACATAGCTCGCTTGACCCATGCTACCATGCCTGCTGTTATATTGCTCGACACACTCCTGTCCTCCTCCCAAAACTGCTGCGACATTGCTCACCACCCTCCTGCTCCCGTGCCTGATGTGACATTGCATGACGCACCCATGCTCCCGTGCCTGCTGTGACATTGCTCGCTTGACCCATGCTAACATGCCTGCTGTGATATTCCTTGTCATCATCCTGTCCTCCTCCCATAACTGCTGCGACATTGCTTGCCACCCTCCTGCTCCCGTGCCTGCTGTGACCTTGCTCGCCACCCTCCTGCTCCCATGACATAGCTTGCTTGACCCATGCTACCATGCCTGCTGTGACATTGCTCGCCACCCTCCTGCTCCCGTGACTGCAGTGACATAGCTCGCTTGACCCATGCTACCATGCCTGCTGTGATATTGCTCGCCACCCTCCTGTCCTCCTCCCATAACTGCTGCAACATTGCTCGCCACCCTCCTGCTCCCGTGCCTGATGTGACATTGCACGACGCACCCATGCTACCGTGCCTCCGGTGATATAGCTTGCTGCACCCATGCTCCCGTGCCTGCTGTGACATTGCTCGCTTGACCCATGCTAACGTGCCTGCTGTGATATTCCTTGCCACCATCCTGTCTTCCTCCCGTAACTGCTGCGACATTGCTCGCCACCCTCCTGCTTCCGTGCCTGCTGTGACATTGCTCGCCACCCTCCTGCTCCCGTGCCTGATGTGACATTGCACGACGCACCCATGCTACCGTGCCTGCGGTGATATAGCTTGCTGCACCCATGCTCCCGTGCCTGCTGTGACATTGCTCGCCACCCTCTTGCTCCTGTGCCTGCGGTCACATAGCTCGCTGCACCCATGCTCCCGTGCCTGTTTTGACATTTCTCTCCACCCTCCTGAACCCGTACCTGATGTGACATTGCTTGACATCCCGATGCTACCATGTCTGCTGTGATATTGCTCACTGTCTTCTGGCTACTGTGCCTGCTGTGAAATTGCTCGCCACCCTCCTGCTCCCGTGCCTGCTGTGCTACTGCTTGCCACCCTCTTGTCATACTACCATACCTGCTGTGACATTGCTCGCTGCACCCATGCTAACGTGCCTGCAGTGACATTGCTTGTCGCCCCCATGCTACCGTGCCTGCGGTGACATAGCTCGCCACCCTCCTGCTTATGTGCCTGCTGTGATATTGCTCGACACGCTCCTGCTCCCGTGCCTGCTGTGAGCCTGCTTGCCACCCTCCTGTCATACTACCATGCCCGCTGTGATATTGCTCGCCACCCTCCTGCTCCTGTGCCTGCTGTGACATTGCTTGCCGCCCCCAGGCTACCATGTCTGCTGTGCACTGCCCTCCGGCTACTGTGCCGGCTGTGACATAGCTCGCCACACTCCTGTTCCTGTGCCTGCTGCGATACTACTTGCCACCCTCCTGTCATACTACATACTTGCTGTGACATTGCTCACCACTCTCCTGCTACCGTGCCTGCTGTGACATTGCTCGCCACCCTCCTGCTCCCGTGACTGCGTGACATAGCTCGCTTGACCCATGCTACCATGCCTGCTGTGATATTGCTCGCAACCCTCCTGTCCTTCTACCATAACTGCTGCGACATTGCTCGCCACCCTCTTGCTCCCATGCCTGATGTGACATTGCACGACGCATCCATGCTACCGTGCCTGCGGTGATATAGCTTGCTGCACCCATGCTCCCGTGCCTGCTGTGACATTGCTCGCCACCCTCCTGCTCCTGTGCCTGCGGTGACATAGCTCGCTGCACCCATGCTACTGTGCCTGTTTTGAAATGTCTCTCCACCCTCCTGCACCCGTACCTGATGTGACATTGCTCGCCGCACCCATGCTAACGTGCCTGCAGTGACATAGCTCGCCACCCTCCTGCTACCGTGCCTGCTGTGATATTGCTCGACACCCCCATGCTACCGTGTCTGCTGTGATACTGCTCACTGTCCCCCGGCTACTGTGCCTGCTGTGACATTGCTCGCCACGCTCCTGCTCCCGTGCCTGCTGTGAGTCTGCTTGCCACCGTTCTGTCATACTACCATGCCCGCTGTGATATTGCTCGCCACCCTCCTGCTCCTGTGCCTGCTGTGACATTGCTTGCCACCCCCATTCTACCATGTCTGCTGTGATATTGCTCACTGCCCTCCGTCTACTGTGCCGGCTGTGACATAGCTCGCCACACTCCTCTTCCTGTGCCTTCTGTGATACTACTTGCCACCCTCCTGTCATACTACCATACCTGCTGTTACATTGCTCGCCACCCTCCTGCTCCCGTGCCTGCAGTGACATTGCTTGCCACCCTCCTGCTACTCTGCCTGCTGTGACATTGCTCGCCGCCCTCCTGCTGTCCTGCCTGCTGTGACATTGCTCGCAGCCCTCTTGCTACTGTGCCTGCTGTGATAGTGCTTTCCACCCTCCTGCTACTGTGCCTGCCGTGACATTGCTCGCAGCCCTCTTGCTACCATGCCTGCATTAACATTTCTTGCCACCCTCCTGCTACTCTGCCTGCTGTGACATTGCTCGCCGCCCTCCTACTGTCCTGCCTGCTGTGACATTGCTTGCAGCCCTCCTGCTACTGTGCCTGCTGTGATAGTGCTTTCCACCCTCCTGCTACTGTGCCTGCTGTGACATTGCTCGCTGCGCTCCTGCTACCATGCCTGCAGTGACATTGCTTGCCACCCTCCTGCTACTGTGCCTGCTGTGACATTGCTCGCAGCCCTCCTGCTACCATCCCTGCACTGACATTGCTTGCCACCCTCCTGCTACTGTGCCTGCCGTGAGATTGCTCGCTGCCCTCCTGCTGTGACATTGCTCACCACCCTCCTGCTACTGTGCCTGCCGTGAGATTGCTCGCCGCCCTCCTGCTGTCGTGCCTGCTGTAACTTTGCTTGCTGCCCTCCTGCTACCATGCCTGCAGTGACATTGCTTGCCGCCCTCCTGCTGTGACATTGCTTGCTGCCCTCCTGCTACCATGCCTGCAGTGTCGTTGCTCGCCGCCCTCCTGCTGTGATATTGCTTGCTGCCCTCCTGCTACCATGCCTGCAGTGACATTGCTCGCCGCCCTCCTGCTGTGACATTGCTTGCTGCCCTCCTGCTACAATGTCTGCAGTGACATTGCTCACCGCCCTCCTGCTGTGACATTGCTTGCTGCCCTCCTGCTACCATGCCTGCAGTGACATTGCTTGCCACCCTCCTGCTACTGTGCCTGCCGTGAGATTGCTCGCCGCCCTCCTGCTGTCGTGCCTGCTGTAACTTTGCTTGCTGCCCTCCTGCTACCATGCCTGCAGTGACATTGCTTGCCGCCCTCCTGCTGTGACATTGCTTGCTGCCCTCCTGCTACCATGCCTGCAGTGACATTGCTCGCCGCCCTCCTGCTTCTGTGCCTGCTGTGATAGCGCTTGCCGCCCTCCTGCTACTGTGCCTGCTGTGATAGTGCTTGCCGCCCTCCTGCTACTGTGCCTGCTGTGACATTGCTTGCCGCCCTCCTGCTACCATGCCTGCAGTGACATTGCTTGCCGCCCTCCTGCTACTGTGCCTGCTGTGATAGTGCTTGCCGCCCTCCTGCTACTGTGCCTGCTGTGACATTGCTTGCCGCCCTCCTGCTACTGTGCCTGCTATGATAGTGCTTGCCGCCCTCCTGGTATCTTGTCTACTGTGCCATTGTTGTGGCATTTATTCTCAAGTACATCTCCAGGGACAGAACAAGGGCATGGCAATAATATGTAACTGTGTAGGGCGCCACCTGCAGGGGTGGCAGATTGCCCTTGCAAGATGCAAACGCAGTCTCATAGCTTGATGTGGGACGATGCAAAAGGTCACTTTAGCCATAACGGCAAAAAACCATGCACCGCCCCCTACCCCCTCCTCTCCACTTGTCCATAGGCTCTGCAGAGTGTGGCCTGTGCCAATGACCCCATGTGCAAATCCATGTATATAAATCAACGAAAGCCCCAACAAGTGTAGCGGGCATATAGTTTGATGGAGGCTAGAGTCTAGGGCTGAGATTTCTGGTATACGAAAGAGAATGGAAGTTGCCTTACCCAGTGGAAAACAACAGTGCCACATAAAATACAAGCACTAAGTAGCACTAGCCCTGTGGTGCTCTGGTGGCAGCAGACCACTCAATCCTTGCACTTGAGGCTAGTGCTTAGAGCTGTGATATAGAAATCAAGTGAATAAATCATTGCAGCAGGTTCCCCTGCATTGAAAAACAACATTTTTCTTATTTTTTTTTAATGGATACGCGTTGTCAAACATGTTGATTTTCATTAGTTCCTTTGCCTCTGCTTTTCATTTATTTACTTGCTGGAAAGTGATGTAATGCACGCCATGCACCCCGGAGGCTGTTCCAGCATGTTCTGGATGATTACCAATAGCTTTGCCAACAGCTCTGCCACTCAGCTCCACTCATGATGTATTTGTTTATTTATTTATTTATTGATTTATGTTTATTTATTTTCTTGTTTGTTTGTTTGTTTATATGTTCATTTATTTTGGCTTTGGTTTCATTTTAGGTGGAGGATGGTCATAAGGGCGCTCTAACAAATTGAACACACTGTATCTATACTTACGCAGAGGCATGCTGGGCTATAGAACGATCAGCCACGGCCTGAATGACTTGGAGACCCTTGGTCCGGTTCTATGAGCCACGTGGGGTCACTTTTGAGGTTTAACAATATTTTTTTTTATATAGTAACTTACATGATATATGATATGATATGATAGTTTATTTATATAGTGCCTATACACAATGTGTTTCAAAGCGCTTCAAGGCAAGGGAGGGAACAAGGGAAAATACAATGACATTCTTACAGGCCATGAACAGTAAGGATGTGAAATTAACTATCGTACTCGGCCTGGCGACATTTCAGATACTGCAAGAGCTAAGACCTAGATAAGGAAGGGAGGGGGAGAGTGGGAAGGAAATGGAAACAGACAGGTGACGACCGTACTAGGCCTGATGACATTTCTGGTAGAGCCGGAGAAAAACAAAAGGTGAGGGAGAGGGGTGCAGACAGGTAGGTGAGGAACAAAACAAGTGACTATCATCCTAGGCCTGACGACATTTCAGATAGTGCTGGAGGGGGGCGGAGGGGCAGAAATGGAAGGGGGAGGAGACAGACATGGTTGCTATCATACTAGGTCCAGGGACAATTCTGATAGAGTAAGTGCATAGAAGAAAGTAAGGGGATGAGATAGGAAAAGGGAGAAGGGAAAGGAGGAGAGAACAGAGTTAGCAGTAAAAAGAGTGGAGAAGCAAGAGGGGAGAGTGAATACAATTGCAGAAGTCAGTAGTAACGCATAATGTTGCAAGCCAGGATACAAGATGAAGATGGGAACAGCATGATTCAGGGCCACCATGAGTACAAGATGCAATGGAAGTCCAGCATGAGAGTAAAGAAAGGGTGAAGTCCATAAAAGTCAAATCCAGCATTGGCCACAAGACGGTGATGGTGAGAGCAGAATTTATCAGGACAGACTCCTGCAGAAGTAGGCTTGAGGGAGGAGAGGGGGGAGCAGGGTAGAATAATCAAGCAAAACAGGCAACACCTGTGTGCGAGAATGGTGGGGACACAAGGGAACCTCATGGTGGACCAGAGGGGGTGGGGATGGCCTGTGGGGTCAGAGGGAGTAACACATATTGGTGCATGCTTACCTGCTGTCTGAGCAGGGGGTCGGGCTCTGGGTCGTCCTGGTCCAAACAGGAATTTCCCTTTTCTTCGTCTGCCCTTCGCTTCAGACGCCCGGGCGAGAGACGCCCTTGATCTAATAGTTAAGAGCAGGAAAGAAGAGTCGGGGCTAAGAAGGTGGGTGGTGCTTAGGCCAGGAGAGGCTGGAGGGCTCCTTAAGTAAGGAAAAAGAGCAGCAAGCAGGAAGGCACCAGGTGGCCGGGGCTTGCTAAGTGGTGAAAAAGAGTAGCAGGCAGGAAGGCACCAGGTGGGCAGGGCTTGCTAAGTGGTGAAAAGGAGTAGCAGGCAGGAAGGCACCAGGTGGGCGGGGCTTTCTAAGTGGTGAAAAAGAGCGGCAGGCAGAAGGCACCAGGTGGGCAGGGCTTGCTAAGTGGTGAAAAAGAGTGGCAGGCAGGAAGGCACCAGGTGGGCGGGCTTGCTAAGTGGTGAAAAAGAGCAGCAGGCAGGAAGGCACATGGGGGGGCGGGGCTTGCTAAGTGGTGAAAAAGAGCGGCAGGCACCAGGTGTGCGGGTCTTAGGCCAGGTGACCTAGATCCACTTGCACCTGCTCCCCATCTGCAAAGCAAAAGAGGCTGGAGGGCTCCTTAAGTAGGGAAAAAGAGCGAGAGGCAGGAAGGCACCAGGTGGGCGGGGCTTGCTAAGTGGTGAAAAAGAGCGGCAGGCAGGAAGGCACCAGGTGTGCGGGCCTTAGGCCAGGTGACCTAGATCCACTTGCACCTGCTCCCCATCTGCAAAGCAAAAGAGGCTGGAGGGCTCCTTAAGTAGGGAAAAAGAGTGGCAAGCAGGAAGGTGCAAGGCGGGCGGGGCTTGCCAAGTGGTGATAAAGAGAGGCAGGCAGGAAGGCACCAGGTGGGCGGGGCTTTCTAAGTGATGAAAAAGAGCGGCAGGCAGGCACCAGGTGGGCGGGGCTTGCTAAGTGATGAAAAATAGCGACACACAGGCAGGCACCAGGTGGGTGATGCTTAGGCCAGGTGACCTAGATCCACTTGCACCTGCTCCCCAGTGTAGCGTAAGTTACGTTGCGTGACTGCGGGCTGTGGCCCTCCAGCAGCCGGCTCATGCAGCGGATGCAGAATGCATCACAATAGCTAGACCGTGCTGGAAGTGCCTCAGCCATCCACCGGTGTGGCACCAGTCAGGTGGTCGAGGCAGCCACTCCGCTACAGTATGTTGTGATTTTAACACGTACACATTGCATTTGCAACAACTTGTTCTGGGGGCGGGTGGGCCGGTCATGTGAGCTAAGAGAGGCTGAGCTTGTGCATCTCTCTCCCGGCTCATGTTGTGCATCAAGTTTGCTTTGGGGGAGGGCCGGATGTCTGTGGCTGGGCTGGCCGGGGGCTGTGTGAGTCCTCGTCCTGGCCCTCGAGGGCCGGGGTAGGGGTCCAGGGCCTGCCTCATGCCTGTTGTTGCTATGTCAGGCAGGCAGGCTGTGGCAGCCAATCACGTGAGTAGCCTTGACGCGCATCACGTGTCCTGCCATGCGCATGGTGTATACTGGGTGAGCCTGGGTCTGGGTGCGGCCACTTGAAGTCCCACTCACACCCCAGCACGAGGCAGCCAGCCAGGCCGCAGCACTCGGGAGCAGAGAACGAAGGCTCTCTGGCTGATATTGCCCAAAGGAAAAGAATGTGCCGGGGCCGTGCAATGGGCATATTTGCCTGGGGCCTAGGGGTGCTGCCTGCTGCAGTGTTAGTGCAGTAGCCTGCCCGGCCCAGCCGAGGAGGAGGAGGAGGAGGAGGACCAGTGGACATGGGCCGGCGGGCGTGTACACAGTCACCCACACACAGATGTAAGTAAAATAAAAAAAATTACAAAGCAAGGGGCTGGGCCATCTCAGACAGGGCGCACTTCAATGCAAATAGAAAGGTGTGCCTTTTACTTTTTTAAAGACTCCCACTCACTCCCCTTTCATTTTCCCATGATGGTAGAGGCAGTTTGGGCGAATCCATCTGGGGAGGAATGTGTCATGTGGTGCGTAATGGCTGCCTATGCGCTTCTGTGCTCCTAAAGCGAAGTCAAGGGCTGGCTGCGACTCCTCCAGCTAGTGCAATAATCGGAGCCATGCAGCTTTTCAAACAGCAGACAACAACAGTCTAATTTGCACACGCAGGGCACACGTACAACCGAGATAGCCGCCGTGCACACTTCAGTGTGCAGCACATTAACGGAAGTGGCCGTGCACGCTTCTCCTCCTGTGCACATAGCAAGTACAGTTCAGACAACAGCAGCCCAAGCGTCTCCCAGACACATTATACATAGATAGTGCCAGCAGAAGCAAGACAAGCTTCCCAACTCAGAACAGGCGGAAAGTGCAGGCTTCACTCCCAAACTAGTGCAGCAGGGGTGGCAATAGTGCAAGCTTCACTCATAAGCAGCATTTACTGCAGGGTTCACTAGCGAGGCGCTCTTCCCTTCTGCACGCAGTAGGAGGAGAACACAGACATGAAAGGGGCGCACTCACCACAACAAGTGGAGCACAGACAGCAGTGATGCTAGCTACACGCACACACGCACACACAGACAGGCCTCTCCCCTCCCTTCTTAACAAACACACAATAGAGCTGAAAGAGTGCCCACTTCCTGGGGTCACTCCATGTCTCCTCTCTCTCTCTCTCTGCCCCCTGCCTGCCCTTGTGATGTACCAGAAGCCAGCTCTACCTCTCTGAAGTTCTGCCCCTCTCTGCCAGTGCCTCGCGCCTCCATCTCTACCCTTATCTCCACCTCTCCCACTGCCACTTGTTCCTTTTCTCGCTCCCAGACTCTACAAACCTCCCTCTCTCTGGTGCATCCCCTTCCCCTCTATTGCCTTGGTTCCATCCCTTATTTTTGTCCTTTCCCGCTTCCTTCCCTTCTTTCCCTCCTGTTTTCCCTTCCTCCCCATTCTCTCTCTCTGTTGTCTGCCTCCCTTGCTCTTCTCCTCCGCCCCCTGTTCTGTGCTTAAACCTCCCTGTATTCGCCAGTGCGCATGTTCCGTGCCCCGCCATGGGAGTTGCTAGGTCTGGAAAAGACCTGGGGCTACGCTGATGTCGGAACTGTCGGGACTGGGGGCTAGCTAGTCTTTTGGCTGTAGCTGCTGAGATTCTATCCGGGGCTACAACCAAAAGATTTCAGGGGCTATAGCCCCTTTGCTCCCCCCTAGCAACGCCCCTCCCTTCCACCCCTCACCATGCTGGTATTGTGCGCGGGCAGGTTCCAGAGTGGTCCGCTGCCGCTGGCAGTTACTGGCATCCTACCCTAGTGAAAACAAAAGGCCTCGGCATTGACCAGGCAAGCAAGCTCTTTACAAATCTCACATGTAGGCATTAACTAAGCCTTACCCAGCCAGATAGTGGGCACGAAAAGTTTCAATTAGAGTTTGTTTTTAAGCTGATTTATAAATGTCAAAGAAAGGCTTAACACTGCTTATCCATCGCTTTGTAAGGCACTGCTACTACGCTAGCATCCACTTATCAAGACCATATTGGTTTAGAATATTCATCAAGGCTTTTCTGTGTAATCAACGTTGAAGAATAAACAGTCAGTGGCAATGTTATAAACCGTGTTCTATAGTTTGAGGGGGTAAAGGGGATAGGGCAGGCTTTTCTCTGTGTGGGGGAGGGTAGCTTGCAGGGCCTGTAGGGCCTGAGGCACGTGATGCTGGAGAGGAGCCCCACCATTGCATGGAGACCTTCGGCTTATTCTTGACTATCAATTTGATAAGGTAATGCAGATTGGTCATGTGTGTTGGCCTAGTGACATGGGATTCTTCCCAGAAAGGGTGTGGTTTTAAGAGGGCGGCAGTCTGAAACATGGCCCATTGGTGCGTGCCAGCCGGAAGTGCTAGAGTCCTGAGTGCAGTATCTGTTCTATCCAAGCTCCCACCCTGAGCTCCGCGGGTAGCGCCAGGAGCGCGACTGCCAGGAGATGTCGCTGAGGCAACTGCGGTCTTCAGAAATGGGCCTGACCTCAGTGACCTGTACTTTTAAACTTGCCTTAATAACGGAAAACTGGTATTCTGTCACACAATCTGTTTTGTGTTTAAAATATCAAAAATCGACGTCAACTGGATAGTGGAGGGCCGGGCTGTGAAGCAATGGCTGCACAGCAAGGGTTAAAGTGTACTTACAAGTAAAAAAAAAAACACAAATTGCATAATAGATCCACATGAAAACATGTAAATACTCATAGCAACATGTTAAGCCGAAAGAATATCATTGAGGCTTTCATTTTTACACCCTGAATGGTAAACTTCAAGTCCCAGAATGCAAGACAATGCCAACCTGAAAAATCTAGTTAACCCCACTGTACTTTCTTTCAGTGATTTAAGACATGTATTAAAAGAGGTTTTGTAATAAAGAAAGATAGATGTGCAGATTCTTTGTCAGAAACTTCCAGCTCATTGTTATTCATGATGTTGAAAACGTTTGATAAGTGACTTAAAGCAACTTAATCAGTTTGCGTATCTAGACAGTAGACGTGGATCTAGCAAATCTTTAAATGGGTGCTTTGTGTCGCTCACTTTAACTAGCAGAGATTTGCAAGCTAACTGGTGGACTCTGAGCTCTTTGAGTTGGAAATGTGCACGTGTATGAAAGGCTCTGCCAGGGGCACTGATAAATGCGTTTGCAACTTGAGCACCTTTGTGACCTGCGTAGCCGCGGACGCTGTGTGTGTGCGCGCGCACGCCTAGCTGTGACCTGTGAAACTGGCAGTGCTTGAATGTCCGGCCTGGGACGATGCTATATTTGGCTCAGGAGAAAGACGAAGCATCAATGACTCATTACTTAAGCCTTTGAACTAAAGGTACGCTCTGTAAAAATTCAAAGAACTAGTATGGCCGTAATGCCCTTCCATCTCTGCCTACTCTTCTCTCTCTCTCTCTCTCTCTCGGGGGCTGGGCCAGATGTAGTCATTGCTGTCTCTTCCTTGATTTTGCACAATGAGCACCCAGAAACATCTGGTAGACGAGCTTCTGAGGTCCTGTCCTTGCTCTATTGGTTGCCCTGCAGTAATAGCCACTGTAGAATTAATTATTGAGTTATAAGTTTGCATGGACTCCAGGTGCTTTCGTCACTGCTGTGCTGCTTGTTCACTCACATGGGATGGCAGAGACTGGACCCACCGAAGCTCAAGACTGTAGTGGCCTTCAAAGCGTGGGGATGCTCTCCCTACTCTTTTGTGGCTCACAGGATTTGGGGGCGCATAGGATGGTAAGAGTTTTGGACAAGAATGGGGGCTAGTCACCTCAGATGGTTCAGGGTGGCCAGAATTGGTATGCACATGGGTGTGTGCATATACCATGGTTGAGAGTGTGCAGATCATGCATGAGTGAAGCAGAGGGTGTGCTAGGCTGTTTCTATGTACAGTGCTTTGGCAAAAGCGCTATATAACTAGCAAATCAGTATCAAATGCCAGGCAGGGTCATGGCTACAGCCTGGCGCACCTGGTGGGTCGTGCACAAATTAAGTACTCACCTGCTGTTGTCGCTCACGGTGGAGCCAGCCTACACTTCACAAGTTCGAATCCAGCACAAGCCCATTTGGTCTTTCATCTTTCTGAGGTGGTTCATACACTGGCCACTATTCATTGGAATAATAACACCTGCTGTAATGCTATCACAGCACTTAAAGGCAGGAGTAATCAAGTGCCATTATAGCACACACCATATAAAAATGCATGCAATGGGTGGAGGTGGGAGCCTGAATGCAGCTGTGTGGTGTGGTCAGATGTATGCCTTCTGCTTGTGTTGGTTTTGTCACTGCCCTGCAGGGATGCTGCAGTATCAAGCCTCATTCAAGTGTGGAATAGTTATAGTTTACAAGTCGTGTAGATTTCTGGAATATTATGCTGTGCACTAGTAGCTCTTGACTCTGCAGCCGATGGGATAGCACCTGTTGTTTGTATGCGGTCTGATATCCAGGGGCTTCTTTTACCTCCTGCTTATCATATTGATGTTGGCATCCAGTGATTCCCTCGAATATAAAGCATCGAATGCAAAAGCCTCGAAAAAAATGCATCGGAAAAATGCCTTTTTTTGTAGGTAAAGTTTTTTTTAAATAAAATGGGTTTTAAGGGGTAAACAAATGGGGGTTGGGCTGCCCCCCCCCCCCATTAAAAAAGGAAACAATGCATCTTTTCAATGATTTTTTTTTTAGGCTTTTGCATTCGATGCTTTGGATGTCGAGGCTATCACTAGGAACCTCCATGTTAAAATGCTCGCTGACCCTGAGCTATATGTATATGTATGTATACAATATATATGGTGAGTGTTCCTGTATTTTTAATCATTTTTATGTTTTTCTCCGCCAGACAAAACCTCAATTATCACTCCAGTCACCAACGGCCAGAGAAACCCAGAATTGAGGTGGGTAAGTAACCGCTCGTAGTTACTTGTGTACCTGTAATGCAATGTGATGTAAGGTGCTCCTGTCTGGCCCACTTCTGCCCTTTTGGTGGCCTCTCTGCCCACCTGCTGTCACCCAGTGGAGTGTATTTGCACCAGCGACCGGACAGAATTCTTATCCTGATCTTCCAGGCCTAGATTAGAGTTGGCCAATCAAAAATCGGTCACCTTTTTCAATCTGGTCAAATTGTGTTCTTGGGAGGGATGCATAATCCATCCGGCCATAATTTGTGCCTGCCCTGCGCCCACCACATAAGCAAAACCTGGATTACTGTTGCAGGGCACAAAAGCGGGGACACAAGCATCAAGGGGTACTGGAATGGTTGCACAAATGTCACCTTTGTGTGCATGCAACAGGAATCACTTGCTATACATGTATGCAATAGGGCATGCCATTCTTTGCATTTTATCAATTTGAGAAAATGTTATGTGTACACACCATAATACAGCTTATCCTTCTTAAGTAACATTTTTCCTCAGACTTTACTTCAGACGATAATACAATGCACAGGTCATCAGGAGAAATAGTATTAACGCACCCACTTCTCTTGAGCCAGGATTGTGCGTGAGTTGATTACTGTAACACTCAGCATGTTATAGACCCAACTAGGCAGTGTTCCCTTTTTGGAGGAGGGAGGTTACACACTTTCCAGTCCCCTCCCTCTTCATCAGTGCATTATATGTATTTGGTGTTGTTTGTTGTTTGCTGAGTGACCTGGCTCTGTTACACAGTCACAGAGAAACATATTTTCTTTTTATGGCAAGTCTGCTTTAATGGTGCTGTCAGGGCATACAGTAAAAGTAAGCTAGACTAACACTTTGATCTAAGAGATCAGTCAAATGCCTTAATGCACTTGTTTTTTCTCATTGGAGTGGTAGTTGCGATGGCTCTAGGACATACCGGCGTCGGACCACCAGGCTAGGTTTCTTTTATGACCAAGTTGCTTGGACCGACTGTGACATAGGCAAAAGTCCTATTAAGACAATGGCCCTCATTCCGACCCAGGCGGTAAGGGGTTTACGGCAGCGTAAACAGCGCCGACCCTTACCGCCTGATTCCGAGGTCCCTTAGCGCCATGGAGGATTTAACACCTGCTTTTAGCAGGTGTTAAAATCCATGGCGCTAAGGGACCTTGGGCCTCATTACGACCCAGGCGGTAAGGGGTTTACGGCAGCGTAAACAGCGCCGACCCTTACCACCTGATTACGAGGTCCCTTAGCGCCATGGAGGTTTTAACACCTGCTTTTAGCAGGTGTTAAAATCCATGGCGCTAAGGGACCTTGGTGTTAATTACGCCACCGTAATTTACGGTGGCGTAATTAACGCCTTCCCCACTCCCATTATGCCCTATGGGGCAAAAATGGGAATGGGGAAGGGACAATGGGGATTGGGGACTTACCGCCCCGCCAACCTCGGAATGGGGCGGTAAGTCCGCCAACCACCATGGCGTAAACGTAGTTTACGCCATGGTGGTAAAGGTACGACCCAGGCGGTAACTTACCGCCTGGGTCGGAATGAGGCCCAATGTTTTTATTTTGGCAGAAATGGATCCAAAAAAAGAAAAGGAGGAGCTGAAAAGCTACGAGACAAGAAGAAAACAAAAACATTGAAGATATGTTTCCAATTCAGACCATTAAAAATCCACGGTGACAACAGTGGAAGGTGGCATTGCATCTTCTTCAAACACAAGTGTTTAACCTGCTTCCTTGATGGAATTATCAGCAAGAGCAAGGGTTCAAGATGTGGGAAGAGAGGAAGTGAGTGAAGGCAGAGCCTCTGAAATTATTGAGGACATCCCCACAGCGGCAGTTGCAGCACAAACTAGACTGTCAGAAATGATTGAAGATTCTGGCACTGAGACCCCTTTTCCCAATGACTTTTATAATGTCAATAACACAATGCACTATGTCTCTACTTTTTCTGATTTGCTCACTTCAAGGTTAATTTCGGTCAGTGGAAGAGCAGACCGCTTATGTCGACCCCTGAAAAGATCATCATATAGGAACCTGTGCACCTCCAGTGACCTTGGCATGCCTCATGTTCTATAATGCGCTGGTAAATATGTTTCCAGTTTTTTGTGGGAAATCGGAGTCCATGTTTGAACAGGATAACGAAGAGCTGGATCATGGCAACCTTCTAGAAATCCTTCTGCTGCTAAGTACATATGGCCGACCTGTAAAGGAACATATAGAGGCCCTTCATTCGAAAACCAAAAAGAAAACTGGGCAAGGTCAGAGTGCTTCTGCGACCTTCATGGGGGCTCGAATGGGAATGGGGATGTTCAGGGTCTGGGTTCCTTGAATGAGGAATTATCGGGCCCTCCAAGGTCAGAATGGTCCGGTAATTCCTCATTCAAGGAACCCAGACCCGGTACCCAGTAAGGGGGTAGCCATGCCGCTATTAGCGGCATAGTTACCTCCTACCTCGTAATGAGGCCCATAGTCTTAAATTGTGGACGAGCTTAGAGAAGCGTCATATCTACCACACACTAGCTTATGGATTGATGAATACGTATCTTTCAGTGACAAATCCTGGGAATACTTTTTGCAATATTTGTATACAGCGATGATTTCTGGGAATGAATATCATGATGCTTTGGATTCAGTGATGATGCATGGGTTTGTTTGCCCGTTTCCTTGGCATACAGTAATAATGCCTTACCCTGGACATCTCCACCCTAAAGAAAGAACACGTAACCAAACCTTCACCAATGTTTGCCAGGATTAGGTACATCCATGCCCAGACATCATTCCGCTACACCATGGTAAAAGCTGTCATTCCCAGGCTTCATCATTACATACCAAGACAGAGATAAACATTCCAAAGCCTGATCACTCTCTGCCAAGGGAAGGGTACACACTGCAAGCTTCATCACTCTATGCTGAGGGAAGAGACAGAATCCAAGCTTCATCATTGAATGTCAATATTAGGAAACCCATGCCCAGAGAACATCTCGGTATACCAAGGTGGGTGGAAGCCCTCATTGCCAGGCTTCATGATTGCATGCAAAGACAGAGATAAACATTCTAAGGTCTGATCACTCTCTGCCCAGGGAAGAGTATGCACTCAAATCTCCATCTCTCTATGCCAAGGAGAGAGTACAGACTCCAAGCTTCATCACTCTATACTGAGGGAAGAGTACAGACTCCAAGCTTCATCACTGAATGCCAATATTAGGAAACAGATGCTCAGCGAACATCTCGGTACGTCAAGGTTGGTGGAAGCCCTAATTGTCCTCATTCTTCTTGACCTCTCCACTGCCTTCGACAAGGTAAACCACAACATCCTGATCGCACGTCTCCATGACACCCTGGGAATCACTGGTCAGGCTCTGGTGTGGTTAACCTCCTTCCTGTCCGACCACCCATCCAAGGTGGAACTTGGGTCCTTTCTCTCCACTATGACTCTTTCAACATGCGGCGTCCCGCAGGGCTCTTACCTTTCCCCAAGGTTCTTCAATGTCTACATGGCTGCCCTGGCATGTGACATTGCTAGTTTCACCTCTAACTTCCAGTGTTATGTGGTTGACACAAAACTCCCTTTCAGGCTACCCTCAGCCACCTCCTCTACCTCGATCATATCTGATTGTCTGTCCACAATTCAGGCATGGTGTGCTGCAAATGACCTCTGCCTCAATGACAGTAAGGCTGAGATCGTTCGCATTGGGACTCCTGCTTTCTTACTCTCAGTCTGGCCGGCCTTACTTGGCCATGCACCTGCACCCACATGCGAGGCAAAAAACCCTTGGGGTTATCTTCGACTCCACTATCTCCTTCTTCACTCACATTTCGGACATCTCTAAAAAGTCCAACTACCATCTGCACCTCCTCAGAGGTGCTATTCCTTTTCTCACCTTCCCCCAGAAGCTCACTGTCTCCAAAGCCCTGATTCTCTCAAGGCTTGACTACTGCAACAGCCTTTTTCTCAACCTCCCTGCCTCTGCTTTTCACCCTCTGCAACTCATCCAGAACAGAACCGCAAGACTTTTCCTTGGCCTTAAGCCCGGGGACCACATCTCTCTGGCGCCAAAATCCCTCCACTGGCTCCCTGTGGCTGCAAGGATCAAGGTCAAGACCCTCTGCATTGTCTACAAGGCTTTCTGGGGCCTGGGACCCACCTATCTTCACCGATAACCTTCCAAAATACAGTCCCTCCCGAGTCCTTGGATCATCTCCCTCCGACCTTCTGCGAGTGAGCCGGTTCTCTAAGCAGAGATTTGGAGGGAGATATTTATCCTCAGCAGGGTCCTCCCTCTGGAATAGCCTCCCTGCCACCCTCTGTCTTGAGCCTGATCTCCTTAAGTTCCGTAAACTCCATGAGACATTCCACTTCTTCTCATCCTTCTCTCTCCCTCTACCCTGCTAACCTCTCTCTCCGCTCTATTCCTCGCTCCCTCCTTTTTTCACACAGCATGCCGACTAGCCGCCGGGAATACCTCCGAGTCTCACATGTGCCTGGCACCCTCGTCAGTCCTCCAGCACTTGCCTTAAGGCCTTCACTTGCCTCATTGCTACTGCACTCGGTCAATTACCCTTTGTGAATGGCATCAATCAGCACTTACCCAGTCTCTTACCAAATGGGCGCATCTGGATTCCCCCCTGCACTTGTCCTCCCCCCTTCCTCTCTCCTGTACCGTCTGTGCACTAGCACGAGCTGAACGTACCATGCCTTGTAGATCGTCTATCTTTTTCCTCCCTGTTTCCCCTCCTACCTGGTGTCGCCTCTATGCTCTTGGAAAAACTGCAGAATCGTCGTCAGACCTATTTGTTGTTATCTACACTGTTAATTGTACTATATGCAGGTACTCTGACTGGCAGACTGGTTATCATTCAGAAACTCAAGAGCTCTGAATGACTGTTGTTTTTCTCCTCTGTTCCCTCCCTCATTCAGTGCTTTGAAACACTTGCCTTGTGTATAGGCACTTTACAAATAAACATTACCATACCGTACTATTGCCAGGCTTCACGATTGCATACCAAGGCAGAGATAAACATTCCAAGGCATGATCAATCTCTGCCCAGGGAAGAGTACACACTGCAAGCTGTATCACTCTATGGCAAGGGAAGAGCACACACTCCAAGCTTTATCAATGAATGCCAATACTAGGAATACCAATACCCAGTAAATATCTCAGTATACCAAGGTGGGTGTGAAGCCCTCATTGCCAGGCCTCATGATTGCATACCAAGGCAGAGATAAACATTCCAAGGCATGATCACTCTCTGTCCAGGGAAGAGCACACTCTCCAAGCTCCATCACTCTATGCCGAGAGAAGAGTACAGATTCTGAACTTTATCACTAACTGCCAATATGTGTATACCAATGCCCAGCAAACATCTTGGTATACCAAGGTGGGTGGAAGCCCACATTGCCAGGCTCCATGGTTGTATACCAAGGCAGAGATAAACACTCCAAGGCATGATCACTCTCTACCCAGGGAAGAGTACACACTCCAAGCTTAATCCCTCCTTGCCCAGGGAAGAGTACATACTCCAAGCTTCACTTCATCACCATATGGCAAGTTACGAGTACATACTGCAAGCTTCATCACTGCATGCCAATATTAGGAATACAAATGGCCAGTGTAAGGCTGCAGAAGAAGGAGGCTGACACAAAGGTGGCATGTTTGGGGCTAAACACTTTTATTGACTAGGAAAGAAAAAGAAAACCTAACGATCCCTATTCTTAGGAGGGGTTTCCTTGCCTCAATCAAAGGGATCATATGACTGGCAGGATGCCTGTCAACTCACAATTGTCCACTGCCCTACGTCAAGAAAAAATGTACTTCTGTCCCACCATTAGAAACTAAAGTATAAGCTAGTCCTGGTCTTGTCTCAGGAGAATGACTCTTTCGTGGGTGAGGGTCCCTGCTTTATCCAAACAATTCTCAAATTTTGGAACAGTCTTGTGTCACTAAACATTGCAGGGGAAATTCTTGTATCACTTTCTTACTTTGGGTCCCAGAGCCTAGTTTCTCTTCTTCTTAGAAATGCCAACTTGGTTCACTTCCCTGCCAAGCGCAACCACGAGGAAGCTGACTTGTATTTTGTCTAGGGTCCCGACCCTCATTTGGCTGTCAGTGGGATTGTCTCTGCCACTGTCGTGAGCAACTCTCCCTCTCAAGTTCTCTTTATGGTGCTCGGTTATGGCGATGAGGAGGAGGTGGTTTGTAGGCTTTCTGCCCCTGCTGTATCACCCAAGCATTATGTTAGCAAAGGGGTGTGGGAACAACCGCATGTGCCCTCTTGGTAAACAGCCCCACATCCCCTTTGGATCTCTTGTGCCACCCTCTACATTGTCAGTGGTTTCGGCATGTCATCTGGGCTTCCTGGGATGGTGGCATTCGATTCGGCATCTCCAGCATCTTGCTCTTCCTGCGACTTTGCAATGGCATTCCCCACTGCCATCTGTGTTCCTTCCTCCTCTCAGCAATGCTGTGCACAGGTCTGCTCCTGCATACCTTCCAATCATCAGACGTGGCAGCATGCCAGTGTTCTTGGAGCTCTCAGTTTTGGATCTCCCACGTTCATTGTGCAGCACACCTGCAGTCTTCCGCGGCTCCCTGAGATTTAGTGTTTAGTCCATTGTCGATCTTTATAAAATGTTGCCAGCATTGTCTGAGCCCATTGTATAAGTCCTTTGTCTCTTTCAAGGGTTTCATCTTCATTGCTCCTATCTCCAACTCGCCCCAGTACTTTGATTGCCTAGGTTCCTGCCGTTCCTCTTCATCTTAGTACTTTCAAGAACCTTGAGGTATTCTGCCTTATAACAGTACTCAGGGGCCTTCCTGAAGGCGAATAGTGCCCAACAAATCATCATATATTAGCGTTTACTAATTTCTTCAAAACACTTTAAGCTTTATTGAAGCGTTCAACTAAACCATCCATCGGTGGTGTGATAGACAGAGGTTTTAGTACACAATTAACTGAAGTAAAATGGAGGGTCCATATATTAAAACTGTATGCTGCCGTGCTTCGGTATGGCAGAGTGCCTCATATGTCAACCAAAGACTACTGGGCCTGTGAGACAATTGAACTGTATCATTAGTGGATGATAACCCTCAGATTAATATTTAACTATAGTTACTTTGCTGGCCCTGCGCGATTCGCCAACTCAATACAGATTATCCTTGAGTTTTCAGAGGCCTAGGGTGGAGCCTCCTTGTATTGGTGATGCAGCAGACGAAAACTCATATACCGTTCGTATGCTTTTGAGAGCCAAAGAGCACCCATCTGCGACAATACCCTATACAGTCTTAACCTATCCCTATTCCTAGGAAGGGCTACACTGCCTCATCCAAGGAGATATGGTTACTGTGTGAGAAACCGCAAGGTGTCTCCCTAGCTACTCCCTGGGGATCTGTCATCCAGGTGGCCAGGACACGGCCATCGCTATTAGATCCACTTCCTGCGGGTGGACCAGTGAGGGAGGATCACCTGGATGGGGGGTCCTCTGGGAGTGGGAGTGGGACACCGGCGGGTGAGATTCAGTATCCCCCTTCCTTCAACACTTTTTCCCCATCCTCTCACGTAGGACATGCAAAACCACTGACCCAGCCGTTTACCTGACATGTCCCAATACAAGGGTCAGGCAAAGTCAGGCAATTTAACAGAATCACACACACCTGACTCCCCTTTGCCTTCCCCACAGGGTTAAAAAGTAAAGCAAATGAGCATTGTACGAGCAAGGCAGATTGCACAACGAGACGGCTATCCAGGCACAGCAGTTCAAGAGGAGGAGAACAGTAGTGAATATCGAGAGGCTGACAAGGAGAGACACAACCTTGCCCTTTTTGCCTCAGACCTACGAAACCTCTGCAGAAGGAATCGTAAGACCGAGGACTATAGCCCAAGTGTTTTGCAGCAGATGCCGATGGTACACAGAGCGTGCCTACGCTGATACATAGGAGTGAGGGAAACTCCTGCTACCATGGTACCGGCCTTGACTCCAGATACAAAGAAAGCCAAGAGGTTCATCACAGCCACCAAGTCGAATGGCAAGTCGATAAGAACCGAACTGTGATAGATGAAGGTTGCAAAGTGACAGATTGAGAAGATTCAAAGAACTATGAAGTGTAAAGGGAAGACCAGCTGCAGAGGGAACCGGCACCACGTGGGTGCCAACTCGTGAGACTCTGGTCGATCCTGAACTCTTGTTGAGTAAAACTACTGATTCCAGAAGGCCATGGGAGAGCCGCCAAGACAGGTCAAAGTGGTCATACAGGAGATCTAGCAAAATCCCTGTAAAGTCGAAAGCCTTTGACCTAAGAACTGTAGAGAAAGCAAGGAAAGTGAATCCCGCATGTTGAGAAAGCAAGGGAAGTGAATCCTTCAAGCATCGTAAGCAAATGGAATTGTGAAGTGGCAAGAGTGAACCCAGTGGAGGGATGCCAGTAAAGAGGGGCAAAGTCTAAAGTCCCAAGAGACAGTGGGCCTCATTACGAGGAAGGTGGCCATGGAATGAAAGGTGCCGGGTAGGGACCGGCACTGTTCATTCCGGGTCGCCCTATTACGAGGTCTGCAGCATTTCCCGCTCTGCAACACCTGGTCAGACCAGGCGTCCTTAGCAGGACCCGCTAGCAGACCAGGATGCTAACAACGGGCCCATTGTTAGCATCCTCCCCATTCCCATTGAGCCCCATAGGGCTCAATGGGAATGGGGATATACCGGGTCCGGGTCCCGCGAAAGGGATTTACCGGGCCCTCCAAGGTCGGAATGGCCGGGTAAATCCCCTTTTGCGGGACCCGGACCTGGTACCCGGTATGGGGGTAGCCATGCCACCTAAAGTGGTATGGCTATCTCAATACTCGCAATAAGGCCCAGTGTGTTGACAAACGGGAACCCAGCAGAGGGTTGTCCATGGTGAACTGTTTATAAAGACGTTAAGATTCGTGAATAATGGAAAAGCCATAGTGAACCCAGCGGAGGGAGGCTAAAAGTGCAGAGGGGTCAGCGCCCAGAAGAGGGGGACCCAGGGGTGAAGAAGTAATACACTAAGTTTCATAAGGAAACAAACTATCATTTATTAAAGGAACTTTTGTTTTGGTTATCGTGAATACATCAGGTCCTCGAAGGCAAGAGACTTTCAAGAGAAACGAGACTTGGCCATCAACGGCCCTGATAGCTGAACGCGGAACTGTCGTCTCGTGCTGGGGAAGCTCGAGAGTGTACTGTGCTCCAAGATTCTACCTCACCCCATGCTCAAAATGTGGGGAAGGGAGACCCAGGCCACCACAGCCTTACATATTATTTGTTCTTTCTTGAAAACGATCCCTCACCCCTTTTGTATTAGTTGTAAAGAATCGCAATAGGCGTTTCTTAGTATAGGCCCTTTTTGTTTGACACAATGCCACTAGGACTGCCTTATTTTCACTTGATGGTCGACGCTTTCTCCCATCTTAGGTTTAGGTTTAGATTAGGCATTTCTCCACCCTGCACACAGTTTAATAAACACCCTTAAACTGTGATCACTTGTGTCTGTCTTTATTGTTGCCACCATGAGTTCCTTACAGCTGTCCTGCAGAGGAGCAGGTGGACATGTTATGCCTAGCTCCCAACCCCCCAAACCTCTGACATACTGGAATAGTGTGAGAACAGCAATATATGGGACACCAGGTATAATTCCAATATGGCATTGAATGTATGAGAGCTAATATGCACTCAGACAACCATATTGAATGTACCCTCGAACTGAGAGAAGGATGTCTGCACACACCATTGAACATCATAGAGCTATATGTGAAATTTGACAAGAGCAGAGTGATTTCATAGAGGAGAGATACTGAGACTCACTGAAACTATATGCAAATACTCAAAGAATAAAGATGTAACTGAAATTAAAAAAGAAACATATAATCAAATATGAAGAAATTGTATATGCAAACAAGATAAAGTAACCTGCTGATTAATAGATCTATATATGCAGAAACACAAGGTAGATGAGACATATAGAAGCTTGATGCAGAGGAAAGCATAATATGGCTAGAGCGGAAATGATTGAAAGATGGACGTCAATATCGTATCAAAACCATTCAAGCTACCTCAGAGACAGACCAGTGCTGCAGAGTCAGGTGATGCTGAAAAAAACAGCTTTGTGTGAGCAATAAAGAGCAATATATTGGCTTGGGATCAATTATACTATTTCAAGGAATAATTGCAAGGCACAGGGGAGTCAGAAGGATAAACCATGTACATGAGACATATTTCTCTTAGATTAAGCGAAGGAGAAAGCATCTGCCAGAGCCAAGTATTAGACAATTAAAGATGCAGAAAGTCCATGTAAGATGGAGTGAGCAAGTCTCCAGAGGCCTAGAGGTTTAATGACACCCAGCACAATTGAATCAAATAGCAGTAAATAGAAGGTCGAGATGGACAAATGTGTGGTCTCCTCACACATGATTCAAAAGTTGAAAACAAGGGCTATCCATTAAGCCCAAATGAAGATAATAGTGTGCCTACACTCCCTTGAATGTCCCAGAACAGGGAGTAGGCTTCGAGGTCAACTACAAAGGAGAGGCCTTAGCTTGGGGCCTCACCAATGAGAGACAATGGATTAATTGGGAACATGGGGAGTAGTCTGGCATTGCTTATGGCACCTGAGTTTTGTTCTGCTTACGTGCTGCCAACGAGCTGAAATTCCAAGGTTGGGAAAGCATGCCAACCAATCAGAGGGTCTATGTAGCAACATGCTATACAATGTTGCAGAGACCAACCCGCTGCCATTTTTTCATCTATAATCAGTATTATACATATTTAGAGGTAGTTCTAGGTGTGCACATCTAATAAGGGGCAGACAATGAAGGTATTAACACTTATGCATACTAATGGTACATGTGTTCCCCTAACCAATACCTCCCTTCAATAGGTTTTATTTTGCCACGTATGATGACATCATAAATGACACACATTGAGGTATAAAACCTTTGCATAATCACATTTGGGTGTGAGTGTGTGAATAATTTCCTATTATTTGCCACATTGCCCTACTTTATTTTATGCTGATAATAAAGTAGCACTTTGACATATTCTTTGAATCTGTCTGGTTATTTGGGTCCAAGGTCATTATTGGTAATTCCATTTAGCACATGAGATGCTTGAAGGTGCTCGAGCAGAGTCTTGTGTCAATAAAAACCATACTTCTGTCCCCTACGCTAGAAACTTAAGAATAAGGTAGCAATGTTCTCACCCCAGCAGAGAGGGTTCCTGCTTTATCCAAACAATTCTTAAATCTTAGAGCAGTCTTGTGTCTCTACACGTAGTCAGGAGGAATGGCTCCTCTCCCCTTGATGGTAAAGGTCCAAACCATAATTCTATTCTTCTGGGTGGGCCGGGAAAATGTCTCCCTTTGTCTGGTGTCTGGGATCACATAGACTGGGGAATGACACCCTTCCCCAGGCTTTTGGACCTTTCTTTCAGTCAGGTTTAGCAGGAGATTGACTCCCTTCTCCTGGTATCTTGTTATCAGTTCCTCACAGCGAGAGAGAATGATTCTCTTCCCCTGGTATTCTTTTCCTTTGGCTTCACACCTGCAACACCCAATTTTAAGTGTTAGGAGGATCCACAACACTGGCTTCTCTTCTTTCTTGATTTGACTCTCTTGGTTCACTACTTTGCCAAGCACTGCGATGAGGAAGATGACTCCTATCACTTTCTTACTTTGGGTCCCAGACCCTGGCTTCTCTTGTTCACTTCATTCACTTCCCTGCCAAGTACTGCACAAGGAAGATGGCTTGTATCACTTTCTTGTTTTGGGTCCAGACCTTGGTTTCTCCTCTTTTTTTAACTGGCCCACTTGGTTCACTTCTCAGCCAAGTGCAACCACGGGGAAGAGGACTTGTACTTTGTCTAGGGTCCCTAACCCTCCCTTGGCTGTCCCCTCCTTTAGCTGTTGGTGGGCTTGTCCCTGCCACTTTCCTGAGGGACTCTCCCTCTCAAGTTCTCTTTATGGTGCTTGGGTTTGTTGGCCCTTCCCTGGTGGTCGACAGGCTTTGTTCCACCACTGAGGAGGAGGTTTGTAGGCTTTCTGCCCCTGCCATACCACCCAAGCATTATGTTTGCAAAGGGGCTTAGGGACAACTGCATGTGCCCTTTTGGTTAAATGCCCCATGTCCACTCTGGGTCTACCGTGCCACCCTTTACCTTGCTGGGGGATTCAGTGTGTCGCTGGGGCTTCCTGGGATGGCGAGCGTTTGGTTTAGCTTCTCTGGTGTCTTGCTTTCCCTCTAGTCATGCAACAGCATTCCCCTCTGCCATCTGCATTCCTGCCTCATCTGGGCAATGCTGTGCACAGGTCTGTTCCTGTGTACCTTCAGATCATCAGACACGGCCGACTGCCAGCATTCTTGAGCTCTCTCCCTTCGGATTAGCGATGCAGGTTTGGATCTCCTGCGTTTGGTATGCAGCACAGCTGGAGTCTTCCTCGGCTGCCCGAGATCAAGTGTTTACTCCAATGTCGATCTTTATACAATGTTGCCAGCAGTGCCTTGCCCCATTCTATAAGTGTTTTGCTCTCTCATAGGTTTCTTCATTGCTCTGCTGGTCCAGCTCGCCCTAGTACTTGGATTACGTAAGTTCCTGTCATTCTTCTTCATCTTAGTACTTTCAAGAACCTTGAGGTATTCTGCCTTATAACAGTACATAGGTCTACCGTCTATAAAGCGGTGAGGAGAGGTGAGCAGAGGAAGGAGGGGCTATAGTATGTGGGGGTGTGATGCACTCATAAGGGCTGTACCCTAGATGGCTGTCCTTATCCTCAGAGGGAGAGTTCCATACCTTGAGATCCTCCCGCATTATACCACTTCCACTGGGACTATCGGGTAGCAGCATCGTCATGGGAAAGGGTTCCCCCTTGGGGAGAAATGATTACATCGAGTGAGTCATCACACCAACCAACATCTCTGTATGCCAAGGTGGGTGAAAGCCCTCATTGCCGGACTTCATGATTACATGCCAAGGCAAGGATGCACATTGCAACGTATCATTGCTGTATGCCAAGGCAAGAAAACATGCTCCAAGCTTAATCACTCTATGTCAAGGGAAGGGTACACACTCCAAGCTTCATCACTGTATGCCAAGATTAGGTACATCAATGCCCAGCCATCAGCCCTCTACACCATGGTAAAAGTCCTTATTCCCAGACTTCATGATTGTATGCCAAGGCAAGGAAACACATTCCAAGCATCATCACTGAATGCCAAGGGGAAAAACACTGTCCAGGCTCCAACATCTCTGTATACCAAGATGGGTGGAAGCATTGCCAGGATTTATGACGTTTTGCCCAATGAATTACTTACATTCTGAGGCTTCATTAAAGTATGCCAATGCAACAGAGCCAGTCAGATAGCACAGTGAGCTAAGCGCTCACTCCTGATGTCTGTGCTCAGCCTGCTGTGGCGGGTTCGAATCTTGGCAGGGTGAACTCAGCCTTTCATCATTCTGAAGTCAATAAACGGAGTACCACTCTGTGGGTTAATAATGTATTCTCTCCTATGGGTGTGTAGCCCCATTTAAGCAATACATTATTATTTATTATTAATAGTACACACTGCAAGGAACCCCGGCCATCTTAACGACCATGAAGGTCCATCTCTATTGGGACCAAACATTTGATTTTATCATTGTTTTTAGAATATGGCATGATCCCCTTCAAGTCTTTAACCACCTCATCCTGCTGGTGGAGGAGGACATTTTGAGCAGCAGGACACTGCAAAACAGCTCGTCATATGCTTCCAGTGTCTGCAATGCGTGACTGACGACCTCCAGGGACCGTTAGCATAAGCACTAGGGTGACCAGACGTCCGGGTTTTCCCGGGACAGTCTGGGGAAATCACCCTACGTTCTGGGAGTTTTTTTTATTTTACAAAACCCGTCTGGGGTTTTACCTACAGTGCCTTTTTTTTGCCAGGACCCAATTTTTAAATCCCGAAATCGGGTCCCGGCGCAACTCTTCCTGTGCCAATGGGGCCGTGAAATGCTTTTCACGCCCCCATTTCCTCCGCTTTTACCTCACGGGCGCTCTCCTCCAATGAGAGGAGTGTGCCTGTTAGCACACACCCCGCCCCCCGCATCGGGCCAGCGACATTAAGTAGGACTAACATTTAGTCCTACTTCTATTTCAATTGCCCATACCGGGTTTTCGTTTTTAAAATCTGGTCACCCTAATAAGCACAGTTGTTGGTGAAGAGCTTCTGCGGCCGAACCCACGTGGTCCTAGCGCCAGTCGTGAATGTTGGATTATGGTTGGTTTTAGGTCTCTGCGGGCCCAGTTGGGGTCAATCCATTTGTTGGGCGGTGGCGGTGGACAGAGGAAGCAGAGAGAAATGTGTAGAGTCTGCCCTGCAAGGAAGTGGTAAAGACTGAATCTAATGCTGCCGGTGCCACCTGTGCAGCGGGGGGCACACATCAGGCCTGTCGGTGCTCTTGGCCTGCTTTAAGGCACGCCTCCATGTCTTCTTCTGCCGAGGTTGTCATACGGACACTGTGGTGCTCTAGTTGATAGTGCACAAACATGTGTTACATATTGATGTACAGGACGCACATGTAAAATATTTTGTATATGTATATATCACTTATAGTTCTTAAATATACTCATGACGTATGTGCTATTTAGATAGTATCTATCATCCAAATTGATCGTTTTCCAACAATTGTATGGTAAATCTGGCCAGTCAATTTGGGTAATCACTGCCAAACATGGGTTGCGGGGGTGTCCCCCGCTCCCCATGTTTCGTAGTGTTGGCTTTTGGGGTTAGCAGGGTGTCCCCCGCTTCCGGTGGTTTGGAGACGGGGGACAGGAATTTAAAAAAATGGAAATGAAATGTGGACCCTGCAGCATCGTATCCGACCCACGTAGGAGGGATGGATCCGACGACGCAGGGTTATAAGATGAATGGTTGGCGAAATGGTAAGTAGGGTGTGGGTTATGTTATGTTATTTTAAAGGTACTTATATAGCACACCGTCACCAATGGAATTGGTCCCCAGGCGCTTTGGTGGATCTTTAAACAAGAAGGAGGGCGGGTAGGGTTAGTCGGGAGGAGGGGAGTAGGAGAGTGGGAGAGATGGTGTGCTGTTGGCGGTTTCAGCTCAGTATACACTGGATGCTGGGATTCGGTGCAAGTATCAGATCGGGTGAGGCCTTGTGTGCTGTGGGTGCTGTCTATTTATTTTAAAAAAAAAATCTTTTTATTGGCATTTTAAGATATACATTACATCGGTGACAATTTCCCTTCCAACTGATTATCTCCGCCATTCTGCAATTATGATACATATTCGATTATTTCCTGGAAGGAAACATCCCTCAGGACAACATAACAACATTAACTAAACATAAACTGTCTTCATGTTCAACGATTATGGAGTCTGTAGCACCTTATGTCAAGTTGGTGGCCTGTCCATGTCCCTGTAGGTGGGAGACGGGTGGGGTTGGCATTCTTTCCCTTTGAGACTCGTTCCCCCCTTCTTTTTGTTGTGAGCTATGCATTTCTTGCGGCTGAGCGCTGTTCATCACATTTCTAGGCCTCATGGGGGCATGTCATCGGATGGTAGGAACATGTCTCTCACCACAGCTTTCCATGCCTCAAATTTAGCGTTGGTGTCCCCATCACCCCCCACAGTCCCCGATCCCCAGGCTTCTGTCTCTGCAGCCGTCCATCGCTCCATTTCCCTTTTCCACCTCATGTATTGGGGGCCTATTTTGGACTTCCATGACATTGCCACCTCCCTTTTTGCTAGTATGCATGCCATGTCCATCACCCGGACAATAGGTTTTATTTTGCTTAACCTGGGGTATGTGCCCAGCAGACATTCCTTCGTTGTCCATTCCTATCGGGTTACTCCGCCCTTCTCACATGCTTGTTTAACGTTGGCCCAAAATCTGCCCGCTTTTGCACACTCCCAAAACATGTGTATTAGGCCTGTTTCATCACTAGTGCACCATGGGCAGCATGCCTCTGCCTGCCGTTTGAAGCTTGCTACCCTTTTTGGGGTCATGTACGTTCTGTATAGCACGTTTGCTTGGATTAGCCTGAACCTGGCGTTTCTGGACACTGACTTTGGGAATTTCAGTGCTCTCTCCCATTCATTGTCGGATAACCCCTCACCGATGTCCGTCTCCCATTTGGTCCTTAACGTGGCTCCGCGGGGGTTTGGCCTGTCGTTTAGCTGCGCATAGATCCTAGACACTGGCCTCCACCCGTCGCTCAGGTTGTACATTTCTGTCACTAGGGGGGTCGTTGCTAGTTCCTCTGGCCAGGTATCCCATCTCACCTTAGCCTCGTGTCTGAGTTTCTGATACCATATGAACTGACCCGCTGGTATAACCTCCCTCTCGTGCAGCGATTCCAGATCCCTAAATTCTCCCTCCTCGTACATGTCTCCCCAGGCGTATATACCCCATCCCTCCCATTGCCTAAGTTTGTTAACCACGGCTGGAGTCGTTCTCATGCTCGCCATTATTGGCAGATCAGGGGAGTAGGGGTTCTTTAGATGTGTGATGGTCTTGACTCTTTCCCATACCAGTTTACGCAGTTTGGCCAGTAAGGGAGCTCCTCCGGCACGGTCCGGGGGCGCCCATATTATCTCCTTGAGATACATGGGTTTGACAAGCTCACTCAGTAGGCCAGTTTCATTAGTGACCTCATCTGATAGCCATTTAGTGATGTGGCTGAGTTGGGCCGCCAAGTAGTACCTTTCAAAATCCGGGAGTTGTATGCCCCCCTTATCGTAGGGGAGGGTTAAAACATTCAATGTGAGTTTATGGCGTGTTTTTCCCCATATGAAGTCTCTGACCTGAGCTTCTAGCTTTCGGAAGAAAGGTGGCCTGATGTAGTGGCAGATGGTTTGGAAGAAATATAGGTAACGTGGCAATATAATCATTTTTGCTATCGAAGCCCTTCCCATCATAGAGAGTGGTAACCTTGACCAAAATTTCATTGAGTTGTGAAGCCCTTGAGATACCGCCTGTGTATTCTGCTCGTGTGTGATTTCAGGCGTGTGTCGGATCTTGACCCCCAAGTATTTAAACATGTCCTGCTGCCATCTTATCCCAACCTGCGGTAGGCTGTCCATTTCTACCCCCCCTCAGGCCTGCCAGTGGGAACATACAGGATTTTTGTCTGCTAAAGTGTATCCCCGAGTACCATGCAAAGTTATCCAGTACTTCCAGAATTGTAGGGGCGTTATTTTTTGGGTCTGTTAGGTAAATTAGGACATCATTCGCATATAACGAGATGACGTGAAACCCCCACCTACTCTTATTCCAGCATCCCAGAATTGTTTCCTTATATAGATAGCGATTGGCTCCAACCCCAGTATATAGAGCATGGGGGAGAGGGGACAGCACTGTATGGTGCGTCTTTGTATATCCCAGGCTTCCGATACCCACTTGCCAGTTTTCACTCTAGCTGTGGGATTGTTATATAATATCTTGACCCAGCGCACAAATCCCTCCCCGAATCCGAACTCCCTTAGCACCTCTATCAACCACTCGTGAACCAGACAGCCTATCACTTTGGACAATTTGTTGACCAGGATGGTGGTCAGTATCTTACTGTCATAATTCAGCATTGCTATTGGTCTATAAGAGTCGCAATCTTCGGTTGTTTTTTGTGGTTTGGGTATTGGGACTATAAGAGTCTCCCTCATGGTCTTGGGTAAGGTTCCTGTCTCGTAAGCTTCTTGAAATACCTTGTGTAGTAATGGGACCAGTGTTGTCTCGTATGTTTTGTAGTACTCCGGGGGGAGCCCGTCTGTCCCCGGGTCTTGCATGTGGACAGGGCTCTATTTGCTACTGAAATGTCCTCTGGGGTGAGGGCCTCTTCTAGTGAGTCGCGCTGTTGATCGTTCAGTTTAGGGAGTCCTATCTCTTCTAGGGTGTCTTTTATATCTGTCAGCGGGACTTGGGTGCCATGTGCGTATAATGTGGAGTAAAAGTCCGCAAATGTGGTGTTGATCGAATGCTGGGTTGTTCTCCTTAGACCTGTCTTGTCTTTTATCGCGGTCACTGGGTGTTGTGGGTGTTCTCGCCTGCAAAGCCAAGCCAGTAACCTGCCTGGCTTGTCGCCTTGTATGTGTGCCCTGGTAGTGCGTGCTGTGTAGTCGAACTTTGCTAGCCGTCCCCATGCCTGCTGACAGTTCGCCCGTGCCTCCTGCAAATGTTCCTCCTCCTCCCTAGTGCCGGAGCTGTTAGTTTCTCCCAGCCTTATTTATTCCTCCCTTTCCTCCAGCTCCCTCCTCAGCATTTTCCTGACACCCGCTGTCCCAGCTATAACCTCTCCCCTCGTTACCACCTTTAGGGCCTCCCATACCGTGCTCCACCGCTTCACGCTACCACTGTTGTTGGTGACATATTCTACCAGTTTGTCTCCCAGCTCCTCCTTAAATATTGGGTCTGTCAGAGCCTCTGTGGGCATCCGCCATAGCGGAATAGGGGGTCTAGGGCCCTTCAAAGCCCAGTGCATTAACAGGGGGGAGTGGTCTGAAATCGATCTACCCAAGTATTGTATTGATTCCACCTGAGCCAGGTGCATTTTGTCTATAAACATGTAATCGATTCTCGTGTAGAGATTGTGTGGGGAGGAATAATGTGAGTATCCTCTGTCTGTGGGATGGAGTTCCCTCCAGACGTCTGCCAGGTCTAGCTGTTCCAGCAGATTGTTTAGCACCCTAGAGGTTCTATCCGATTGCTTCTGCGGGGGTTCAGATCTATCTAGGTCCACGTCCCTCACACAGTTAAGATTCCCTCCCCATATGTACAGGCCATCCCTGTGCCCCCCCAGTTTCATCTGCAACCCAGCTAGGTAATGCGGAATGCCGTGGTTTGGAAAATAGGTGTTGACTATGGAGATCTCTACCTGCTCCAGCACTCCCCACAGGATCAAATACCTCCCCTCCGGATCTACTTCAGTTCTTGTCATCTGGAAGGGCACCGCTGGGTTGATCCAAGTATACACCCCCCTAGCAAACTTGGAATATGGGGCCCCCTGACCTTGTCCTTCCCAGTGCTCCTTCACCTTTGCCTGGTCCTCCACCGAGAGATGAGTCTCTTGGAGCAGTGCAATGTCTACTTTTTTCCTGCACAGGTATGACCTGATCCTGTTCCGGCGTAGATATGACCCAGACCCTCTCACGTTCCAGGTTAGTATTCTAAGTTGCATTGCCATATTTAGGGCTCTTCCTCCCGGGGCTTCGTTCCCCCCCCGCCTCCTCACCTTCCGTCTTGCATCTTGAATGTCCAGGCCACCCCTCTTTATTCCTCGTTCTGCATGAAGATTGTGGTGTTGAACTAGAACTGCTGCAACAACGAATGCAGCTTAAACAAACAACTCTGTGAACTGGCAGTCCGACGAACAAGCAGTTCGGACTGCATAACTGCAAACTGCCCCCAGCAGTTACAGTGAGCCTGTAGCACTCAGGGGCTCCCACGCTTTCAGAGCCTCTCCCGGCTTTCCGGCGTGGGCGGTGTGCAGGAGTGTGAACTGCACGTGTCTCGTAGGGGTGGGCCATTGGCTTGTTTGCCATTGACCTGGTCGTGTGTGGTGTCTTGCTCTTCTGCCCGGTATTGCTATCCGAGTATTACGGTCGTAGCTGCCGGTTGATCAACCAATTCATGCCTCATGTGCAAGATCAGAGGTTAATGTTGCCGGTTGATGCTTCTTGTTACAGCTATAATTCAGCTTGAGACAGTTTTTCACCAATCGTCCGCTAAGTTATTGTGTTCAAGCCACATATTTGCCGCGGCCGGAGTTTCCAAGAAAATTGCTTTCCCTTTATAAAGGACCTTGAGGCAAGAAGGGTAAAGCAACATATATTTGAGGTTAAGTTTGCGCAGCCTCGCCTTAATCGGTATAAATGAGTGTGGGTGCTGTCTATGTGTTGGTACGGCGTGGTAAAGTGCATGCGGATTGCTGTGAGAGAAATGGATGTGTGCATTTTGTGTGGGTTAAGGATGGGGAAAATTGAGGGTTTGGTTAGTGGGGTCTGTATCCCGGTTCAGATACTTCTGGTTCTGTTCCACAAGTGGGTGCTTATTCTGTTTCTCACCTCTGGTTTGGGCTAGTGGTGAGGGGTTTCCTGTTCCCTAGCTGTTTGTTGTGATTAGGTCTGTTGGGCATGACTATAGTTTGGGGTGAGGGTCCTATTGATGGGCTGTCCTGATGTTACTGTCTTACTGTATTGCTAAGTATTACGTCTATGGGCCTAGTAGTGCTGTCTCTTGGTTAGTCGTTATGTATGTCCTGGGGTTTTTCTTGGGGGAAGGGGAGTGTATTGGCTTTGCGGCCAAATTGACCACGGTCAATTCAGCCATGAACAATTGTGCCACGGCCCAACCATATACATCCCTTTAGATTGCTGTATATGCGCCAACAGCCCATAGAGTTCTATCTAAGGCTAGCATTGTTCTCACAAACAGTGGTCGACGTGTACGAAAAGAAGTAGTGGAGCTAAGGTCCTACTGGTCTGCACCGTTCCCCACCAACCCCATGACCACACTCCCTCCCATGCACAATATAAACCCCCAAACGCATGCACCTGCAGTTTAAGGGAATGTTCAGTGCACTGTACTGAAAGTGCAAGTTTCAACTACTTCCTACACTTTTATTTTAAAACGAAACCATTCCGGAACGGTTTCTTTTTAAAATAAAAGTATGGGAACAGTAAAACTTAATTCAAAGAAGTAGAGGAGCACCGCTCCCGACCGCTCCCGCCCACTTCGACCACTGCTCACAAATAGCAAATACAGGAAACTAGTGTATTTCCATACGTCTGCAGTACATATGGCCAGTTTTTGTGATGCAGGTTGGCTTTAAAAACAGCACTGTCATACTTCACATGCCAGACTGTGCCCTTGATGGCTGCTCAGGGCACCTCTAACATCTCCCAGTCCCTAACATAATGCAGTTACTCAGTGTCTAAACAACGCCATTGGGGTAGACACGCATTGCCTGTACCACTTTTATGCTAGATCAAACTAGATATAAAATGTAAAAGTAGCTCAGGCAAAGTGTATTTTGCAATCGCAGGGCAAGGACCCAAACAAATCATGCCCTGACCAACAAGAAAAGGTGAGGACGTAAAGCATACACATCAAGTCTGTTACAGAGAGAAATCAAGAAGAGGACGCTATGTATTCAATACGTGACACACTCTTGGATGCAATGGACTCTCTGTGAATGACCATTTCAAGAGGTCAGGAAGGCCATCTTTGAGGAATTCAACCATCTGCACAGTGGGTGTGCGCTCGTCTGGGCTTTTTTGAAATGTTGTATTAAATTGAGTGATGGTAGACCAACCTCAGGAAAATGTTTGGGACTAATCCACACACAATTTACTATGCTCACACCACAACAAACGCATAGCCCCTTGGACTCTGGGTGGACACAGCCTACAGGCACAATCTGCCTTGTCACATTTAGTTGTGATATGACAAGCAGGAGTATACTATGTCATCTCAAGAAAGGGGGAGGGCAATATTCTCCCTGCCATGTCCAGCCTGATTAACTAACGAAGGATCCATGGATACGCCCTGCTCTTTTGTTAGTCCCTGCATCTGGTGGCAGCGATTAACATATTAATAGAGTGTACTTCAAACAGGCTTGCATGGGGCCTGGCTGTAGAGGTGAACAAAGGAGAGAGGAAACCCCAACAAACTTTCATTTTTAACTGTGTGAACCTGAAGCCAGCTCACACCCTGAGCATCATTGACAGTGAGCTGTTATGTCTGGGACTGTGTGTTTACATTAGTCTACCCCGGTAGGGAGAACCCATTCATAAGTGTGGTTTGCAAGCGCCAGAGAGTCTGGTCTCACTGCAGTTTAAAGGGCGACCTGCTGCTTTAATCAGTAACCACAGAGATATCCATGAACCAGAGAGACTATTTGAATAACAACAGACAGGAAGATGGGTGAGACTTAGCATCACACGTTTTCACCCTTTTACCTCTCCTGTGGTAAAGCATACCGGTTTTGATCTCATGCATATAGGAGACTGTTGGTAGGGCCCCCGGAATTGGTTCATTAAGGTAGGCTTAGCCTACACCAATCATTGTGGCCCGCTTGGCTTTACAAGAGGGCTGAGCCCTTTTTTGGCAGATCATCTGAAGACTTCAGAAGAATTCATCATTGGACCCTGGCTGAAGGTACAGTCTGCCTGACATATTCCACCAGTGAAGGAAGGCCAGGATTTCCAAGAGGAAAGCAAGATCCCCCCAAACATCTCCCAGGGAACAGAGGGAGATACTGAATCCAGAGGACCCTCTTGCCACTTGTCACGACCCTCGCTCAAAACCCCCTCTGGCAAACCCATTGGCCAGGTGGAGTCAGGACTCGGGCCTCTAGAGCCTGACATCCTCTTCAAAAGCCCTCATGGGGCCAGTCCTGGTGCCTATGGCGCCAGGCTCATACACCATGAACAACAATGTGCTTGGGAACTACTTTATTGTATTGTCAGCCAACATGGAGGCATCCACATATCTTGGTTCCCTAAGAACCAAGCTATGTGGTCTAGTGTTTTGGGTGTGGCAGGCCTGGAACTACTTTCCCTGGTACTACTTTACCTGGGCTATATAAACGACACCCTGACTGCAGAACATGCTTCGTGTTACTTTGCAGCTTGCAATGTGACGCTCACCGTGTCCAGCTATTCCCTCGAACCTCGGAGAAGCAGAACCTGCAAGGAGACAAAAGGAACATCATTAGCAGCAGCATCTTACCTGCAGTCTTCATCTTTAAACACTCGCAGCTACTGAGAACAGCTTCCTCGAATATGCACGCTCCCGGACAGAACGACCTGAAAGAGGAAGATAGAGGCAACATTAAAGAAAGCTGTAGAGACATTTATAAATTACGAACTGCTCAAAAGGCTTACCTGGCTGGTCGCCTCTCGGCTGGCACCACTCCAGACATTCCACTCGCGCTGAAGATCACCGCATCCTACAAGGAAGGAAAACACAGGTTAGCAAAGGCAAGACTTTGCAGCGCTGCGCATAGCGCCTCCTTACCGCATCATAGCGCTCTTAATGTGCCATCATTTACCAGCGGGGCTCAACCAAGCCAGTTTGCCACGCTGAAGCTCTGCATACCTAAGGGAGAAAAAAGAGACATTTTAAACAAAGAAAGGCATGCAGGATAGCAATAAAACTAAAGAACAGCAATAAGACCTGCCTGAACAATATCAAACGGGCCGGCGTCAGTGAAGTACTGGACCGCACTCGCCCATGAAAGACAACGCGCCCCTGCAAAGAAGGCAGGACGGAGAGCACATCCATTTCTACCACAAGGCAGAACCTTCCCCGCAGACCATATCAGGGCAAAGCTGAGAAGCATACCAGCGAATAACCCAGCTCGGTGGCGTCCCTGTGGATACCAGGTGAGCGTAACACCACTCCAGAACCGGTACCCAGCCAGCTCATAGCGTGCCCTGCTAGGCTCAGCAGCAAGCCTCCTAGATAGGAAGTGTCACAAGGTCTCTGAACCTACAACAAAGGACAAAGCAGCTGCCTGCAACACATTTCCTCAGCTTTGGGCCATCCACCTTAAAGAACGACACAAGCCCATTGAAGAAGCTGGGCGAAGTGCCTCGATGAGCATTTATCGTTCCTGGAGCTGCAACCATCTACAACGCTGACCAGTGTCAAGCCGTAGTTGCTTAAAGACATCCAAGATGGCTCGAAAAGTACTTCAGAACTGCCAACCAGCACTGAGACAATGATTCCTGACCCTGAGCTGCTGTGTATGCCAGCCTGCAGCCGTTCGTCCAGTCTCAGTTGCCGAACCATCTTTGCGTCTGATACCTGCAGCTGACTCCCATCTTGAACTCTGTCACAGAAGCTTGCAAAGCACCTTGAAGCCAACTTGACCCTGTCAAGCATCAAGTACCTGCACAGCACAGTGTACATTGTGGTTCTGTCACCTGGTCCTTCCCAGAAGACTCCTTAAGACATTGAAGGACCCATTGCTCCCTTTGTGCTGAAGCCAAGAAACCTTAAACGTTTGTGGTTATTCATGTTACCGACTACCCTCCTGTCAGTATCCAGAGTACATCCCTTTTCCTTATTTGAAACTGTCTCTCCTCTGCATTCTTTTACACGGTGGGTTGTATTTAGCAGTGTTGCTACAACTGTATGTTGTGAGATAAATAAAGTCGATATTTTTGTATACAAACTTGACTGTACAGTCTCTTTTATCATTGGGTAGAAATTGTATTACAAGTGACCGACGACCATGACCTTTCAGAGATAAGCCTGCCATTCCATCCACGTTACCAAAAGTGGGCAAGGAGGTTTATAATTTGCTTGTTATTCAAATCTGTTCAGATCCCTTCTGGTGTATTAGAGGTGTGTGGCTGATTGATGGTTTAGAAACCGATATTCACCCATGGACCACTGGTACCCCTGAAGTTGATTTGTCACACCATCTTTACCTCCAGGGCTTTAGGTGGGTTGGGGGTGGCTGGGGCAGAGCCCTGGCAGGCTCCAAAACTGCCTTTGGGTTGGGTCTCTTTCAGTCAAGACAGACCCTGTAGGATCTTGCAGTATTGAAGCCATCTGCCTGCTAGCATGACACCCAGCACCTTACTCCAAAAGGCTAACTCTCTCCACATGTGTATATAACTCATAGTTGGCCGTCACTTTACTAGTAGGGTGTTATCACAAATGAAATAGGCAGAAAGGCCAGTGCACATCATGAGCTCATAAGGGTTGTCAGCTTCAATCAATGTCACAGATTTGTCATAGGTAAACTGGTGTTTGTTCTAATGTTTCCAAAGTGCTCTTTGATTTTATGCAAAGCAGCAAGTAGTTTACATTGGCGCTATGTGTCCTCCTCCTCTTTCCCACGGGTGCTCTCCTGGGTAATTTCAGAGCCAGCTGGCGATGTCACGGATATGTTAAGACCTTGAGGTCTATCCTTCACCAGCATAAGCATATTTAAAGTGACACAGGTTTTAATTTGAGAAGAATGGCGCCTCCACATGGAATGTGTGAATACTATCAACCGTTCCTAGCAGGGAGCTAACCGCTACATATTTACACAACACGGGCAGACTGCGAGTGAGCTAAAGCCCTAAATGAGCAATTAAGAGCTTTTAAGCATACTGGGCCTGTTTCATTTATTTACAGAATGAAAGTGATTTACTAGCTGATTGAATTGCTTATATCCCAAGTCAGAAAAGGATTTATTTACCGACTGAACCAGACCAGAGGAGGTTGTCTTTACAGAGTTCAGACCTGATGTAATCAAGACCACCCAAGACCATGCTGGGTGGGCCAAAGTAAATGTTTGCATGACCTTAATGACTTGGGGCAGGTGGCCCTTGCCTAAGTCAACTGCCCCTCCTCTAGGCCATGGCCATCATAACTTGGCTACACCCCATTTCCAGAACCACCCGCTCCATTTTGTGTCCAAATGAAAACACGGATGGCCTCCATGCGCTTAGTCTGTCTTTTACGAAACGTTTTATGGGGAGGCGCCACTGAAGCACTTGATGTAAGTTGTCTCCATTGTGTTGAAATGTACACATATTTTACTTTCTATTAAAATGATTATACAGACTACCAACTATTTCATGGAAAGAAAACCCTGTTTTTTTATTTCACCAGAAATTCCCCATGGACATTTACGATTAATTTAGTGCTTTGTGGATTGTTGTGATGGAACCACAATGGTGGTAATGGCCTTTTTATTACGCAGAGTAGCGGTGTCATTATTCAGTTATAGTAAATTGCAATACCTTCATAAAATGAAGAGGATAGAGTGGGCACCACCTAAAATAATGTTGACAACAAACTATTGGTCTACCTGAAATGGTATTTGGTGCGTACCAGTAACCACCATGCACATACTGGATACAGTACTAGAAAGTATCTCTCTCTTTGTACAGATACTGCACCGTTTTCAGATGTTGTCACCGTTTTTTAGGTGGTTGTAATGAAGAAATACAGAATCTATGTTTTAGACACTTCCTCATGTCAGAGACTGTCCTGATGAAGGACCTTTTGAGTCCAAAATGAATCGTCAACTCTGCCTTCTGATTGAAGAACATGTCACTGCATACAAGCATATATGGATTACTAATTATCAAGAATTGTATATAATTCTTAACAAATAACTCTATTGTATAGTAGTTTCTGCTACAAGTGCTGTTGAATTCCCCCCCCCCGCAGTTTTGTTAGTAGTAATACCTGCATAAAAGCCAGTAAGTAATGTTATCATTACAATCTCGTAGTGACATGACTACTCACCGGCAATAAGAACGTGACATCACTACTATGACTGTAATAAGATATTGCAATTCGGTTTGGATTTCATTGTGTCTGCTACGTGTGCCAGTTCAGAGCAGAATTACAGCTGACATGGCTAGCTTTTCAGACTCCTTTCTTTTTTGTTTTATTTATTCGAATAGCAGAGATGTCACTTTCGATCAGAAATGACAAAAACACATTTACAGATGGCTGAGACATTCCTGCTAAACGTCCTTGACAATAGCACACAGATAAGAATAAGCAGTGATCCAGTTTATGAAGGTGTAAACAAGTGGGACATATAACAAGGGAAAAAATGAAGCAAAGAGAACAAATATGTCAAAGAAAATAGGACATTTACAAAGGCAACATTAGGCTTCGGGGGTAAGTGCTTCAAACTAAAGAGGAGTACTACGTAAGCGTACAAAAATACATCATTAGGCATCACTGGGGGAGTGGTGGTGTCAGGTGGGGGAAAATAGGGGATAGGGCTTGGAGCTCCACCTTTAGCAACTAAGTGAAGTTTGAGCCAAGCTGTGAAGAGTTCCACAGTTGGGCTGGCTTTCATTGTTATGGGCCGTGGGTTCCAGAGGATCAGGGTGATTAGAGAGGAGGCACCGGGAGGGCTTGGGACAGTGAGGTTGAGTGCAGAAAAGGATGGTAGAAGCAAGACTCTGAGTAAACAGAGATACAATCAGACAGAAACTGAGGAGAACGACCATTGTTAGCATTGTAGACTAGGAGAAAGGGAGCAGTTGTGCATGGAGAGCCAACCAGCATGTTGTCGGTACAGCATGTTGTCGGTAGGCTGTAGTGGGGGAGTTTCTGGGTAGATTGTAGAGAGTCCTGGTAGCAAAGTTGAGGAATTTGTCTCGAGGGAGGAAGGAATAGAGAAGAAGGGCAAGTAGTTGGCTTGAACAGTAGTCAAGTTTGCTAAGCACAAGGGTGGAGATTAAAGATTTCATAGAGTGCTTAGTCAGAAAAGGATACATGATCTGAATGTTTAGGAGGTTAATATGAGAGGCAGGGGCAGTGGTAGTGATGAGCTGTTGCAGTCAGAGGTTGTTATCAAAGAGGACCCTAGGGCTGCAATCCCTGAGAGAGGGAGCAAGACAGTGAGGTGGGATGGACATAGGAGAGGGTAGGGATGGCTTTGGAAGTTGGAAGAAAGATGACTTCTGTTTTGAAGAGTTGAGCATGAGGCAATGGAGAGCCATTCAGTGACCAATTGCAGTGAGCCAATTGCAAATTCATTCTGAGGTGGGTCGGGTGAAGGAGGATGGGAAGAAAAGGATTTGAGTGTCATCAGAAAAAAGGTGATATCCAAAGGGTGAGGTAAGTCTTCCTACGGCAGAGGTATAGAGGGGGAAGAGCCGTGTTCCAAGGACTGATGCTTAGGCGGCGCCCAGACAGAAAGGAGTGGGGTCAGAGGTCTACAGGATCACGAGATTTTAAAGGATCAAAGTTCCAGGTAGGAAGTGATCCAGGAGAGAGCAGATTCGCAAAACCCAAGGTCTTAGAGAGTGCGGATGAGAGATGAGTGCTGACAGTGTCAAAAGCAGCAGAGAAGTTCAAACAAATAAGTAGGGAAGAGAGTTTGAAGTGGGGAGCATCAGAGAGACAGTTTGAGACATTTGGGAGTGCAGTCTTGTCTGCGTGTTTACCATGGAAGCCAGATTGAAGTGGATCCCCAAGACCTTCATCCTCAATGAACTTAGCGATCCATTTGAAGACCAACCACTCAAGGAACCTTGAGAAATGGGGAAGTAGGGAAGCTGGTTGATAGTGTACTGGGATGTTTGGTTCAGCAGAGAGGTTCTTCAATATGGGAAAGACTGTTGCAGATATGAAGGAGGCAGGGAAAAGTCCAGCAGAGTGAGAGAGGTTAAATAGCTAAGAGAGTTACAGTAAGGAAATTGAGAATAAGTCTTTGACCATTTGGGGAGAAAAAGGGTTGACTGGTGTGCAAAATGAGCTGGCACGGTGAAGAATGAGTGTTAATTCAATAGGAGAGGTGGAGGAGAAGTAGTCAAATGTAGAAGAGGTACGAGGAGAGGTGTTGGACAGAAGGAGGATTTGGGAGGGACAGAGAGGAGGGCGGTGAGTGTCACACATTTTTGAGATTTAAGAGGAAAAGTAGTGAGCAATGTCATTAGCAGGAAGGGAAGAGGCAATGGATATTGGCTTGGACGGTGTGAGCAAAATGTGGAGAGTAGATAGAAGTTTGCGGGATGATTGCGAAGGGAGATGATTAGCTTTGTGAAGTAGAAGGATTTGGCAGATGCCAGTGCAGAGTTGATGGCGGCAAGGGAATTTTTGTAAGCCACGAGTAGGGAAGGGTTTGTAATTTGCCCCAACATCATGTGTCATGATATATGTTTGTTTTGAGGGTCTGAATTTCAGAAGTGATCCTTGGCTGAGGACGGGAACAGAAAGGTGTGATGACTGTGCGAGCAGGATAGTGGTGCTCAAATTAAGTCATAAGGGCATAGTGAGAGTCAGAGAAAGTACAGTCAATGGAAGCAGCATTAATGAAGGTAGAGAGGGGCAAGGTCTTCACATCATCAAGGTAAGGGGCATGAGAGTTCTGCCTGAATTTTACTCTAAGTAATTAAATAGAGGAGAGGAGGAGTAGAGGGCAGAGGGACTGAGATGGGACCCAAATGCCTACAGGCCCGGTGCGCAGTATAAATGAATACACAATCACAATTACAACAACGGTGAGGTCAGAGGAGGAACATTATTTAGCAAGAAAGATAAGGTCAAGAAATGTACCACCAGAGTGGGAAAGGCTGGTCATGGGGGCAGTAGAGGGAATGGTCAGATAGGTGGGAGGTAAGTTCAAGACAGGTGGCTGCAGAAGGCTTGGGGACTTTAAAGTCCCCCAGCACGACAATGAGATATCTATAGGAAGTGACTCAGGAAGAAGGTTCAGATCAGGGTAGAAGAAGTTGGGAGGACCAGATAATAGAGAACCAGACAATTGAGGGGAGTAGGAGAAAGGAGTTTAATAGTGGCATATGCAAAGGAGGAAGATATGCTGTCAGACCGGGGGTAGGAGGGACAGTGTTGAGGAGGAACCCCTCAGCACCACCCTTCCAAGCAGGTCAGGATGAGTGGGAGAAGGTAGCAGAGTCAGTGTGGAAAGCTGCTACTGTAGCAGAGTCATGAGGTAAGATCCAGGTTTCTATGATATTAAGAAGGCAAAGTTGAGTGTGACAAGAGTCGAAATGATTACTGATGTAGGAAGACTTGTTGCAGAGGGATTGTGGATTAGTGACAGGAGGTGGGGGAGAGTAGCCAAAGGGGATTGATGAGGTTGGCGATGCTGGGAGATTGGGACCATCTTGTTTGGAGGAGTGGGTGCAGGAGACAAGGGGGGAGATGGAGAGAGCGGAGAGTGTGGTAGGAGTTAGACCAAGTTGAGGCTGAAGGCTATGAGAGAAAGAAAGGATAAGAATGAGTAAAATGAGATAATGGAGCAAAGTCGAGGCACTTTATGGAGGGTACCAGAAATAGGCAAAGGAAGACAATGAAGAAAGGGTGCAGCTGAAGAGACAGAGAGGGTAGGTGGGTGAGCCGAAAGGGAAGGGTGGATGGTTGACTGAGAAGAAGCAAGTGTGAGTTCAGAGTTGGGCTACAATGGGGCTTTAGGTAACCAAACTAAATCAGTTGATCCTGTGCGGTAACAGAAGCTCAATATTGAATGGGTAGTCAATGGGTGGAAGGATCCCTATCCGTAGAAGCAGGAGTCAGGTAAGTAAGCACAGTGAAGTCTCAGCTTGAGCAAGTGTTCTGGCCCTACACCCTAACAGGCCCAAACAGTGCATTTGGCCCTTGGCGGCAGATGCCTGGCCGTGATAGAGTCAGTTCCTTCACCTGACAATCCCCTTGCCAGATAATAGGTGTCAATAGAGAGCACACATACAAAACAAGCATCTTAGTGTTCCACCCACATTTTCCTGTTTAATTATTGACAGGTATGCCTGCCCTCCATTTTATCCCAAACTAGAGCCCAATGGTACGTTTTAGGAGCACACAGAATCGTGGGCAATACGGTGTAAGGTCAATGAGGGACGCCTGCGTAACACCACTCCATATTTCGTTAAAGGATAACAGAAGTATATTAACAGTGCAATTAGATGTGTTATTGCCATATCATATCATTTTATTTATGCAGGTTTGTCTTACGTTCTTCTGGGCCGCCGTTCTGTGCTTAGTGCCATGAGACCCATGTTGCACGTTTCTTGTATATTTTTATTACAATGGTGGAATGAATCCATCATTACAGATCCCAACATATATCAGAGTTGAGACGTTATGTACACTGCCTATCAGTCAATCAAAGAATTGCGTTCAAAACCTTATCACTCACCCACAAATGTCTCTCCATCTTAACACCCAAGTACCTGAGCGACAAATTCTCACGAAACCTTTCTGACCGACCAACTAGATCCTCGCAATTACATTGCCTTAAGATACCTAGGTTCTAGCTTCAGAAAGCTGGGGTCAGCAGCTTCCCTGTTTTAGCGGCCAAAATGTGGAACATATTGCCTGTAGCCCTTAGAGCTAAACCATCCTACATCAATATCAGAAAGAAAGCAAAGATGTGGGTCTCCTCCCAGGAGTCTCAATAACTTGTACACCTTACGTTAATCACCTTCTCTGTACTTATCTGTGCTGTATCTTATTTAATTCTTATAATGTCTGAACTGTATGTGTATATGCAACATATGTAACCTCTAGAAATGCACCCAGATACCTAAGGGTTTGGTGCGCTATACAAATAAAATAAATAAATAAATAAAGTTAATGCACATTAATACAACATGTTTTCCCAGAATGTTGTTGGATGTTTCAATGAAAATACCCAAAACAATCAGTGAATACAGCAATATGCGCCATATGCATTCTACGCGCGTGCCGCCAAAGATTACCGGATGCATGGAACACTATTGGGAACATCATTGCTGCTTCTGAGACCTGGGCGCCTCTCTCAGCTAGCACTCATGTATCCGTCAGACTGGGAACAGCCGGGATATTGGAGCAGAAACATCTGCAGCAGCCTGCAGCAGCTCTGGGTGTGATAAGGGGGAGGTGTTGGAGAGATAAAGTGTGAAAAACTAGAGGGGGCAGAGTGAAAAAATGAGTTACGTTAGGGAAAGGAAGCGAGAAAGAGGAAAGGGAAGAGAAGGGAAGAGAAGAGAAGAGAAGAGAAGAGAGGAGAGGAAAGGAGAGGAAGAGAAGAGAGGAGAGGAGAGGAGAGGAGAAGAGAAGAGAAGAGAAGAGAAGAGAAGAGAAGAGAAGAGAAGAGAAGGGAAGGGAAGGGAAGGGAAGGGAAGGGAAGGGAAGGGAAGGGAAGAGAAGAGAAGAGAAGAGAAGAGAAGAGAAGAGAAGAGAGAAGGTGAGAGAGAGAGAAAAGGAGAGGGTGAGGTAGAAGGAGGGATGGGGGAAAACAGGAGGAAGTAGGAGAGAAAGAGAACGGACAGAGAGAAGCAGAGAGAAAGCAGGTGATACGCAGAGCGGAACAGGAAAGAGTTAAAGCAAGAGGGATAACTGAGGAGCGTGAGGAGGGGAAAGACGGAGAGGAAGAAAGAAAGCGTAAGAGAAATGTTAGAGAGAAGGAAGAAAGAAAGGTGGGAAACGGGTGGAGAGCCGGGTTGAGAGGCGTAGAGGGGGAAGATAAATAGAAAAGTGTTTATTATGTCAAGTACTTACAACGGAACATCAAAGGTGCAGGTACTTCCTGTTCCGCATTGCCTGCTTTGCTTCCCCCAGAGTATTTCAAAGTGCAGCACTAATTGCCTGCATGAAATTGTCTCGTGGTGGGGGATCCTCTGTTGATCCGCCCTACGTCAGCAGCCGCCCTCCACCCCCCTATCTCCGCAGCACTTTGAGAGGCATTGCAGGGCCTAACACTGGGCGGACCCCCCCTTGCCTGCTGCATCAAGTCTTCATGGTGGCAGTTACTAAGATATGAACATCCTACGTCCCCTGGGGGTGCCAACACCCACGGAAACAAGGTTTCTGTGGCTTTATCGAATTTGCATCATTTTAAAACAACACAGGATAATTGCAAGAGGGCGTTCAAAGGTGTGCATTATGAGGAGGTAATCGGAGTGGCAAAGAGGGGGGGCGCCCAGAAAAGTGTGCACTCAGAAAGGAATACGTAAGGACGTGAAAAATAGGAGTGATGAAATCGGGAGCACATGCTGTACTCCTTTTGTCAGCCTGTTTCCACCTGGTGGAAGTGTAGAAGTCACTCTGCAGGATTTGCAGCAGAGCCGTGAAGAACGCATCTTGTTTCTGGTAGTGACATATACAGGGGCCAAATCCCAAACATATAAGTGGGGGGACTCATCAACAAACGCAGTGCGATGTGACGTTGCCAGAAATTAGCATATCAAGAAAAATATTCATATTTCATTCAATTGGCCTTGCATAACCACCCAAATTGCACAGGACGAATAGCATTTGCCTCTCATAAAATCCTACACACATACAAAACCAAGAAAGGATATTTTCTTCTAATGGTGTATTTGAAAATGTTAAAAGGTGTGCATGTTTTAAAGTCGAAGAAGCAACAGAAATGTTTTGCCTGGAACTTGCAGTACCGAAATGGAACATTTCACCTTTGGTTGTTTATTTTTTATCATTTTATATAGTGCAGTGGTGAAGTGTCCGGCCCGCAAATCTGATGACTGCGGTTTGATCCCCGAGGTCGACTTTAATTCATAAATTCAAAGAGGACATTCAATGTTTCTCGTTTTAGCTGGGGGGCGAGTGAGTCCATCCTCTGAAAAAAGTGGGTGGACTCCGTCCACCGCGTGCACCCTCGACTTGAGCCCGGGACATATATTGCCAAGGGCCAATTGCGCCACTTGCAATGTATGCATGGATGTAAACTGTGGCAATGCATGTGAATTGGGAAAGCTGCGTTACTCACACATATGCATGAATTACGTGTGCCATACTCCATGCATGTCACTAAGTAGCCTTGTGAATCATCTCATTTGTGTTCTTAGATTCACTCCCGTGCGACATATCTTCATGGAAGGAAGTTTTGTCGTCAAGTGCTTCGGAGAAGTTATCTCTCATTCTGGCAAGAACGGTGGTTACCTTAATCCCGTGGTCATCAGTTTGAAACCTATAAAGAGTTATCCCAGAAGAACAGTGCCGTACTGCCATGGGCGCCACAAGGCAACGATTTCACGGCTGGAACCTTACAAATTGACCAATAAATGAAACTGAGGATATGGGACAAGCAAGGTGAACTCCAATAAAACTCAGGAACCATAAAGAACGCCTGCCAAGAATTCAATCGAAGCTCATGGCCCCTAAATAAAGTCTGCTAAGAATTACATCAAAGCAAATGGCCCATAAACGAGACTGCTGATGAGTCCATCAAGGTACATGAACCCCAAAAGAAAGCCTGCCAAGAATTCCATCAAAGCTCATGGCCCCTAAATAAAGCCTGTTAAGAATTCCATCAAAGCTCATGGCTGCCAAAGAAAGACTGCCCAGAATACCATCAAAGCGCATGGCCTCTGAACAAACAAAGACTGCCAAGAAAGCTCATGGCCACTGAAGAAAGACTGCCCAGAATACCATCAAAGCTCATGGCCTCTGAACAAAGACTGCCAAGAAAGCTCATGGCCACTGAAGAAAGACTGTCAGGAATTCCCTCAAAGCTCATGGCCTCCGAAGAAAGACACATTTGTCAAAAAACAGGGGTTGAGCCCAGGCTTCCCCGCCCTTCCACACAAAACAAGGACAGTTAAGGACTATAGTATAGTTGTATGATGATATTCAACACAACCTATGATCAAGGAACTTGTGCAGCAATTAAAAAAATCATTTATACATATTTAAATCAAAAAACATTCTAAAAATTAATTCACATATGAAACAAAAATGTATGCTAAATATATCACAAATATATTGTAACAGACACAGTGTCCCGAGAACCAATTCTGGAGTGTAGTCCAACAAGGAAGCTGATTCCCAATACAGATGCAGGGGTAAGTATCAGTGTCCACACGATCACACTCAATAAAGGTAAATATCAAATAATATCCCTAAGCAAATTGACACATTGCTGTTTCTAGCTCAAAAGGTGAGCTGTGTCTCGCATCAGTTCCCACTAAGGATTTTCCTACTGAGCTGTCCTCAGGACCATCAGCACAACGCGATGTGTAACAATCAGCTACCCCGATTATGGGGAAACGATGTTAAATAGCACTTCCACTTCTTCCTTGTGTGTCGGCCGCTTGCTTATCACACCTTGATATTCAGTGTGTCCTGAAGTTTCCTATACATTTTAATATACTTTTCAGAAGAAAGACTGCCAAGAATTCCATAAAAGCTCATGGCCACCGAAGAAAGACTGCCAAGAATTCCAACAAAGCTAATGGCCCCAAAAGAAAGATTGCCCATAAGTCCATCAAGGTTCATGAACCCTAAAAGCAGCCTGTTCAGAAAATTGAAGTAGTTAGAAGTTCCTTCGGGCAATGTCCTTACAGACGGCAGACAAGAACGATGCAGAGCATGGTCCAGAAGACATTCCCATAGCCAATAGGACAGAGATGAAAATATTTATCGTGGCCTTGTACCACGTGAAAAAGTGAATAGAAAATACACAAAGGGAAAAAAGCTAATGTGTGTCCAGAAGGTCAATCAATGTGATCATGACTACTACTTGTTTACCTTTCATAGTTTCGTGAGGTCACTTCCCAACAAAGCCCTCACAACTCCCGCTCAACTGCTTGGAGGTGACTTTAGAGGACAAAATGGCTGAATTTATAATCTGTTATCTGAAGAAAATGTAGGTGTACTTCCACTGAGTGCTACGCCCGATGACCCTTGGAATGCTAAACACCCTAAAATCAAAACACCCCAATATCAAAACACCAAAAAGAGATAGCTCAGCGATGTAAGCGCTCGCTCCACCCTCTGTATTGAAATCTGAGGTCGCAGCCATGAACGAACTGTCCCATAGGGCGAGAGGGTAATGCCCGAGGTTCAGGCCCAAAATGGTGATATGGGACCCTAATATTTTGCAGGGCCACTAGTAGTTTTGACCATCGTTATTGAACACATATTATTTAAAATGCACAATTTGCAACACATTTTTTTTACCAAAACAGCTGCTCAAAATATCTATCTCAAAAGAAATATCAATTACAATTTGCAACTGTGGGCCACATTTTGTTTGGTGTCCGGGCCCATTTTATACCCCATCCGAGCCTGGACACTACCTGTCCGGGTCCAGATCCCAGCAGGCCTCCTCAGACGTCAGATGTTGATTAGATGAGTCATTACCGGGGCCAGAAATCCCTCACCAATCTCTATCGGAATTCCCGAAATGGTCAAATGGAAAATATACATGTTTTAAAAGGGGTGAGTCTGCAGGACAGACCACCTCCCACGGCCCGCTTTTTCACTGTCTCCAACGCGCAAGCCTCGAGAACCGCTACCACTGCTTTTTGTCGGAGTGTCCCTGGCGCCTCCCAGCTGGAGTGCGCGCACTCCAAGGCAGCGCTTCAGTAAGGCAATATTTCTGAAGGGCCTATAATTGCACTTCTCAGCAGGAAAGCAACGACGCTTGTGTGCGTCGTTCAGTCACGGTGGTCCTTTACGCGGCTGCACTCGCTTAACCCTTTCAGCGCCGGAGCGCATACTGTGTGGTCACCATGACAATGAATTCTTTTGAGGATGCTGGAATCCAATTTAAAAGGGACAGCTGACGACTTCTAATGGCCTGCAGTTCCTGCTCGCTGGCACATGCAGGCCATGCAGCAATATGTTAAAGGGGTACTACTATGGAGAGTCCGTTATGGACTGCACTACTGGTACTCCAATGACGGATAATAATGCTTTGAAAGGGATGGTACTGGCACTTGCGCGACGTGGCTGTACTGCCACTGCCATGCATGGCTGCCCTTATTTTCACAAGACGTCAGGTTCACTTGATGCATGACTGCAATACTCTCCTGCGAAGCACTGTCACTTGCATGGATGTCCATGATGCCTGTAGATAGAGAGTGCTGACACTCCCATGCAGGGCTGCCCTTCATTCACAAGACGTCAAGTGCACTTAATGCATGACTGCAATACACTCCTGCGAAGCACTGTCGCTTGCATTGATGTCTGTCGTACTTGTGAATATGGTGCGCTCCCATGCATGGCTGCCCTTCTTTTCACAAGACGTCAGGTGCACTTGATGCATAACTTCAATACTTTCCTAGGAAGCACTGCCACTTGCATGGATGTCTGTCGTACGTGTATATGTGGAGTGCTGACACTTCCATGCTGGGCTGCTCTTCATTCACAAGACGTCAGGTGCACTTGATGCAATCTCTGCAGTACTCTCATAAGAAGCACTGTCACTTGCATGGATGTCTGTCGCACTTGTGAATATGGTGCGCTCCCATGCATGGCTGCCCTTCTTTTCACAAGACGTCAGGTGCACTTGATGCATAACTTCAATACTTTCCTAGGAAGCACTGCCACTTGCATGGATGTCTGTCGTACGTGTATATGTGGAGTGCTGACACTTCCATGCCGGGCTGCTCTTCATTCACAAGACGTCAGGTGCACTTGATGCATCGCTGCAGTACTCTCATAAGAAGCACTGTCACTTGCATGGATGTCTGTCGTACTTGTAAATAGAGAGTGCTGACACTACCGTGCAGGGCTGCCCTTCTTTTCACAAGACGTCAGGTGCACTTGATGCATAGCTTCAATACTTTCCTAGGAAGCACTGCCACTTGCATGGATGTCTGTCGTACTTGTGAATATGGTGCGCTCCCATGCATGGCTGCTCTTCATTCACAAGACGTCAGATGCACTTGATGCATCCCTGCAGTACTCTCATAAGAAGCACTGTCACTTGCATTGATGTCTGTCGTACTTGTAAATAGAGAGTGCTGACACTACCGTGCAGGGCTGCCCTTCATTCACAAGACGTGAAGCGCACTTGATGCATGACTGCAATACTTTCAATGGAAGTACTGTCACTTGCACGGATGTCTGCAGTACTTATAAATAGCCACTACTAGCACTTCCATGCATGGCTCTAGTGCTTCCGGAGAGTCAGCACTGGCACGTCCATGCAGGGCTACAATACATTTAAAGGGTTAGTGCTAGCACTAACCTGCAGAACTACGATCATTTTAGGGGAACAGCGCTGAAAGATATCTAGAGGGAGGGGGGGCACTACACTTACGGGGACATCACTGATGCTCCACTGATGGTCTGCATCGAATCTGTGAGACCGTGGATATCCACACCGTTTTCTCTGCAATAAATAGCTACCACATTGTGCCATGCTGTTAGGTTATCGTTTTAGCAGCCCTGGCTTTTCAGTCAAGAGCAATTTGCATGCTGGGACTTGTAGTTTTCCTATTACATTACATGTGTGGGCTTATAACTACCAACATATATAAAGTCCTGTTGGCTTAAAAAGCTGGTCCTGACACAGAAGACTCCAATTAGGTTAAGGGCAGTCAGCTATGGAAAAATCATTGCTGTATATTATTTAGAATTCCCTTAACTGCCAAAATAAAAACCCGTGTCATTTGTGACATCTTCAAACAGTTCTGGCTTTTCAACGGACAATGCCTTTTTGGGGCATGTGTTTTTCCCATTGTAGGAATGGGCAGACCTGGCCGAAGATGTGTGCGGGTCCATTTCAACATGATGGTTGGTGGTTGTGCCCCCGCCCCTTCCGTAGAGTGGAAAACAGTCTGTGTTAGCCGTGAGGTGCACACATTATAATGGAGAAAATTAAATCTAGCAGGGGTTAATAGCTGCTGATTATCACGACCGGCCAGCAAGTACCTGAAACACTAAATCCTTACCGAAAAGCTGTAAATTCTTCTTTTTCAGCAAGTGGCTGATGGGAAGGAACTGGTGAAGGCAACAAGGTGATAACATTTCTGTATTCCCCCGAGGGAAGTGACGGTCGGAAGTGCTCTAAGAAACACAGCTTGTAATATAGTAAGGAATTTAAGTCTGCTGACGGGTAACGTTGGGGCAGTTGCTGGGGGCACCCCTGAGGCTCCTTTCTAATGAAACGGTTGAAAGGCATTCACGCTGTTCCTGAGAACAGGTCTGTAAGTCCCAACATGCCATATGCAGTTGGTTAAAAAAAAAAAAAGCTTAGGTGGACCCTGCCCTAATGATAAAAGGCAAATTGGCAAATTGGCTGATTACAATAAACTAGAACACGATGGTTACAGTGTTCTTCCAGAGCGTTGCTACCACATTGTGTGTGGCTTTGTAGCTCTGTTGTTACTATTATCTACTGATTGTCAATTGATCAACCTTGGAAGGATGAACGTTAGAGTGGGCCCTGCTGAGACTCATCCATGTGGCCAGGTCTGAGACGCGTCACCATTTACTGACCCATCTATCTGTCATCTCCAAACTAAGAAGTTTCTACAGAGACAACTTACCATGGCAGACCATGACGGTATGTTGCGGTCAGGTAGGATGGCTGACTTTAGGTCAGATCTGGCCTGCAACAAAGAAATCAGCACTGCCAGGTTCTTCTCGGAGCAGAAGCACATGCAGCATGTGCGCGGAGCCTGGAGTCAGAGGCTGAGACCTGGAGGCTTGCGCGGCAGCACATCTGCTGCAGCTGGGACTCCACACCCGGCAGGCTGTCTTTGAAGGCTGTGGTGTGCCTGGATAGCTGCCCAGTAATCTTTATTACACCCATTCCAAAGAGGAGGAGGAGATCATGAGTAATGTGATGAGGAAGAGTAGGACAAGGAGTAATGACGAGTACTGGTGAGCAATCTAGGCATTCCCTCCATGCCCCTCTTCCTCATCCCAGTACTTACTTATGGGGCATACCGAAAAGGACAGTGGGCCTGTGCAAGAAGGAATTCCAGACTATTCACTGCACAGCATTTGAAGAACATTATCACCGGTCCACAACAGCACACGTTAAAGCAGAGCTGATTAGCAAACCCCAACACCAAAATCTTGAGAAGAGTATCCCATGACCTGAGGCAGTAGTAGTGCCCAGCAAATGGAAGTGGATTCGGCTGGGTTTCCAGCGTGCACATTTGTGAAGGGGAACGCGCCAGCCTTCTGTGAGGAAAGCTATGGGCCTACTGTCAACAGTTGTGGAGGAGTGCGAAGAGACTGTCATTCTCAGCCATCTTCTCAATGAGGCTTTCCATACATTGGCTGGACGGGCCACAAATGAAAAACAGGCTTTCCGCTGATGGAAATGACGCCGTTCTTTCTAGGTAAGCCAGAAGAGCCCTTCTGACGTCCAAGCAAAGCCAGCACGTTTCCTCCACCGCAGTGTGTGATGCGGAAACATGCAGGAACCACAATCTTGTGTCCTCTGTACAATTTGGAGGAGAGTTTGGGTTTAGCAGCAAAGGATGACAGCATCTAGTTGAACAATCAAGAATGAAGGATACCACGTAAAACATCTTTGTACAAATAAAGTATTTCGCCAGATCATCTTCTGAACTTGTTTACCCCCCTGCCCACCTTCTGTCCTTTATGGGAGGACTAGCCCTAAACCAGTGCCCTCTGCATTTCCCCTCCTACCTGCAGACGTTTCTTAAAGTCTTTTCATTGCATCCGTTCCCTTTCGTTGAACGCATTTCTTGGGTCGACTTTGGAGAAAGGTATCATGAAGAAAGACTTTTTAGAAGAAGTTTACACATGCTACCAAATACAGCCATACACAAGAGAGTACACTCAGTCCACCAGCCCTCGGTTTCCTTTGTCAACAATCGTTTTCCAGAGGATCCAATGGCTGCGACTGGAGAAGGCAGAGAATACATTACGTACCCCAAGGCGGATTCAAGTGCGAATCAGAAACCTCTTGAATGTGTTGATCAGAAGCTCTCCCTCTCCAACTTCGCTGGTGCTTTGGGTTTGGACTAACCTGGGTTCTAGGTTGTGGCGTGAGAGATGAGAAAGGCCCAGGAGGAGCCACGGCGGGTTTAGAGTTTTTTTCCTGAGGACTACCGCATGTTTCACTTCTTCAAAACCATGGCAGACCTTCTCCTCCAGCTGCTCCCCAAACATCTTCACTCCGAAAGGGAATTTGAGTGCTGCATTCCTTCGAGATGATGTCTTGTTCCAACCTCATGTCTGTATGTGGCACCTGGCAGCATATGCAGCGCCCAGTGTTCATGTGGAACACCTAACCCCGCCAAAGTCCATATCAGATAACCATCGTCTTCTTGGTGCATCATTTACAGAAGAGATAGGTAATGTGTTACTCCGCTCCGTTATCGCGCTCTGGAACACTTGTGTACGAGCGCGATACAAATAAAATATCAACATCAATATCAATATCCTTAAATTATCCTTTCAGAAACTGAAAGTCAGCCAGGATAGTCTGCGCAGTTATGATTCTACTATCTCTTGAAGATATATGTACCCCACAGTATGGGCCCCATTCCGAGTATGGAGGTATCCATGCCGCTAAGTACCCCCATACCGGGTACCGGGTCCGTGTTCCTTGAATGGAGAAATACTGGGCCATTCTGACTTTGGAGGGCCCATTCCCCATTCAAGGAACCCGGACCCGGTACATCCCCATTCCCATTTGAGCCCACATAGGGCTCAAATGGGAATGGGGAGGATGCTAACAACGGTCCCGTTAATGACGGGCCCATTATTCGCATCCTGCTCTGCTCACGGGACCCGCTAAAGACGCGTGGTTTTACCAGGCCTCCTTAGTGGGTCCCGCGAGCAGACCTCATAATGAGGCGGTAGGGGGTTAACGGCGCCAGCAGCTCTACCGGCGCCATTAACCCCCTACCACCTACGTTGTAATGAGGCCCTATGTCTTTTAAAGGGCTGCTTCATATCAGCCTCTTCCCCTATGGAAACCTCCATAGAAAATTCCACCCTCGCTAAAGGGTACAGTTTGTTTAGGAACTGGGGCACACAGATTTTGTCCAAGTTCCATCTTTTTTCCTGATTTATTTTTTCCTTTTTGTTTGTTTACATCGGAAAGTCAACCTTTGTGGAATACTGGCATTTCCACATTCAGAACTCCTGTGAGCGCCTGTCTGGTTACATCGTATGGTCCAGGGATGGCGGACTACATCTTTGCCCCAGGCTTTCGCCCGAGTTTCTTCATCCTCTGAAGAGGAACCCCTCCCCCGTGAAGAAGAAGAGCATGGTGGATGCCTTTTCCTGCCGCCATTTCTCATCTTGGGCCCACAAACCGCTTTCACAGTTTCGTTCACTTTATCTGAATGCCGCGCGGCGTGTCGCGGCTTCCCCCGGGATAAGCCTGAGGGCAGTCTCTGACATGCTGCTTCTTCTTCTCACACTTTTTATGTAAAATGGTCATGTTGTTGGATTTGTAACAAAATATCAATTTAATAATCATTTAAACAGACTGTGCATGCTTGAGGAAATGCAAGGCTACACACACACACACACACACACACACACACTCCCACCCCACTCCCTCCCGATCCAATCAGTATGTGTGCACCAGTAACAAAATAAAGCAATAGATCTGGAGGAGTGGTACGCTGGATAATTGTTGGCCCATGGCTCCTAAGAACTGCCCTTTTTTGTCATACACCCAGGTCACTAGCTCGGAACCCCAGGAAGGGCACGGGCAGCCTTATTTTAAATGGGGCGGAGTGGTAAGTCAGGGCCTGAAAGCAAAGCATACTGCTGTCATGCCTTCATTTACCGCTCGGTCCCCCTTCAATGCAGTGGCAAGGTGGAGCGGTGGCATGGAGCGAAGACAAGATGTTCACAGTGCATTCCTCCCCCATCTTGCCAGCACGTTTCGTTTCACACCTCTAAGACCTTTTCATGCAGGCATTCAATGAAGAGATTCCTATCAAATCTGTCTTGGTTTAGCGCCTACTAAATCCCAGGTGGATTCCATAGGAATCTATTAGAAAAATGCCCTGTGCAAAGCGTATTTTCAGGTAGAATTTACTTTTCCGCAAGCTTGCCTCCCTCTTACTCTTCTCCACTCCACCTCGCGGAAGTTTAAAATTGCATGCAGGGCACTCCGCGGCACATCAAGCGCTAACGCTGGTGCTCCCCTGCGTGCAACCTGAATTTTTTGTAAAATGACCCAGAAAGCTCAGTTTGGATATCAATCCTGCCAAACTCATCTGGGGTAGGTGCACAACTCCCAGCAGGACTACGATTCAACCTGGAGCTCCCAAGCCTACAGAGTTCCAGGGAACCTATCGTTAGAAGCCTAATCAGTCCCACAAGCTGTGGAACAGTGGAGCCATCAGGGAGCTTACCTTATTTGATGCCAGAATTTGCGAACCTCAAGACCCTCACTAGCCACACCCAGAGATGCTTCACCACTTCCTGTGACCCTAGCCGGAGGAACGTCTGTCAAATCAAAAGAACCAATGGGGGCAAGCCTGGCAGGCACCATAGAGTCCACGTCCAAGAGGAAGGACCGGAAAACAATCCGGAGGATTGTGTGTAATTCAATTCAAAGTAGTCCATAAAACAGAACATAGCCAGAAGTAACATATACCTCAAATAGAAAAGAGGACCCAAACAAAACAATACAATATTTAATCAAGCGTCAGTCTGCCTGACTGTCAATCCAGGCTTCTCTGTGCGACCAGATGCTTTAGCCGCCTTCGCCCTTGCAGCCAGTGCCTGTCACAGGAACATGCCATACCTAAACATGTGGAGGCATGAAGGAACATTAAGGAAAAAAGGAATGCAGCTAAGCACTGATGAAAGCTTTATCAACAAGAGAATAACAGTGTTGGCTGTCGCCGGTGTGTACAGTCGGCAGAAAAATAACAAAGGCATAACTGTCTCGTTGCAAGGGTTTTCAAATATGGGGGGTGACACAGTATGCCACTCCATCGACAAGCCTAGGCTCTCTGAGACTACTACGGTGGTGATTTGGCACAGTATAAAAACGTACTAACATAACATGACAAGGGCAATAACGGTGGTTTGTTTGTTTTATTACTTGTATTGTGCTCCAGACCCTTGGGTATCAGGGCGCATAGCAAAAGATAACTCAGAGGTGGTGCTTTCCCTATGGTCTCCCTGTAAGTGTATCCAATGGAAGGAGCCAGAACCTAAATCGAGTAAGAAATGTACTCTTTCTAATTGAGTGCATGTGATCCAGATAAACCCCCCTTGGTAGGTTTGAGTCAACTTTTATCTTGTCAATTTCCGGTTCTTCGCATATATGATTTACAGTTTTGCCCATTCCTAAGAGAACCACTTTTTTGCATTCTGGGATATTAACACGGGAGGTTAAACACCTGCGTAATTGTTACCTATACAGATTAGTTTGACAACATAATGGAGTCACAGATTATTCTTTTAACATGCTCACTCTGCAGAACATCAGTCAGAAAGGCTTTAGTAAATGTAGCGTGCAGGGTGTTCCAAATTGAGAGCCATCATTTTGCTTGTTTGATTGCTGGAGTGTTAGAGCTAAAGCCAATTCACTTCTTTATGGGTGATGAAGGAACCGCAGCAAGGGGTTCATAAAAGTGTTGTCTACTGCTTGCTATGTGTTGGATTGAAGAATTACACCAAACTGCCACTCCATATGATGCAGAGCAATTGCCTTCAGAGAGTAAATCTTAGTGATAGTTCTAACTGGTTGTCTTCTCATCCTGCCATCTCAAAATTGCTCCTCAATTAACCTGCACCGTGCAGATATGATATGATAGGTTATTCATAACACACTTAATACCAACAGGTTTCTAAGCACGGACCGGGGATCGAACCTCTGGCGCTCCTGTGTCGTCTTGCTTCCAAGGTGAGCACTGTGGGATGTATTTACCCATGCATCCGAGCCGTACCTCAAAACTGTGCAGTACTGACATGAAAACATCATGATGGCCAGAGCTTCCCAGAAAATGCACAGGGAAATGCAGGAAGAATAGGCTGCCACCCATTTTTGCCGATGTTATGGGCACAGAAGGACGCTGCCTAAAACCACCATTGGACTACCCGCACAGTAGTCTGAAACCATTGGAATGCTGCCAAATGCAACCTAGAATTGTGGGGAATTCATTTCTTAAATCCCAAAAATGGGTGCAGTACCAGTACTCACCACTATCCAAAAGCCGGCGTTTTAAAACCACTCTGTTTCCCTGAAGGCAAGTCAAAATGCCTATTTTCAAACATTGCAATATGTGCAAAATATTCACTGAACACCAGCAGACATTTGGTAGAATGGAGTTTTGTGTGCCTACAAAATCTGGGAAATGAAGAGCCCAGAAAAATGCTTATAACAAGACTGGCTGCGCTGTGGATTGCAGCAGTTTAAGTTGCACTGGATTTAAAGACACTAAAATCGAAAATGTTTAGATTAAATGAGTGAGCTATGTTTGGTGTCACATGCCTTTGTAACTGTTTAAATGTCATAGTTTTAAACTTAGAATCAGCCTTCTAGCTGCATATGTAAAAATGTTTAGTTTTATTTGAATGCAGAAACTGGGGAACAAAAAGTGACATTTTATCTGAAACCCGGCTTAAGGAACTGAATTCTGCCTGGCAACTACCCCCATCAGGAGGGAAACTTGAGTCACCACTGTGTTCCCAGGCCAACCTTCCTTTTGCTGCCCACACTAAGGATATGCCATCTATCTGATAATTGAATTACCTGTGCTCTGCAAGAGAGTGAACAAAGCCCTCTTCACTCAGGCAAAGGTTTTTATTACCGCAGTCGTAAAATGTAGCTTCCTCTTGGCAAGAGCTGGGAGGGGCACTGCCTGTGAGAGCAAGCTGGCTTGGCAGAAACTGGAAAGACTGGTTTCTATACCATGTGACCTGGGAAACCACACCCCTTTGGAGCCAGAACATAACTTTAAAAAGATGAATAACTCATAGAGCGGACATGTGAAAATTTTATAAATGACACCATAATTCTTGTGATTTTTCTGCCCACATTTTAAGAGGTTTTTCGACCCGGTGGCGTGTTCAGGGGGGTGTCAGCGGAAAAGTGGATATAACTCTAAATGTATGCATGTTAAAAATCTGAAACTTCATCAGTTAATGTCCCTACTCCCTGCACACATGTATGTAAAGTTGGGTCCATGTCAGAAATTGCAAAATCAGTTAAAAAGTGAAATATGTGCCAGTTCTGAATGCAAGCTCCCAGGAAGAGCAGAGTTTGAACAGGGGATACCTCCTGTAATGCATGATGGGTGCATATGATTTTAAAACAATATGTACCTCTGCAAATATGTATTTGTTTCAAATCTAGATTTGTGTGTAAGTTGACAGGAGGAGTGGACTTTCTGCAGGCTGTAAAATGACATCACTCTGACTCACAGTTCATTCCCCAATCAAATGATAAATGGAAGTTTGACCAATTAGAAGCTGAGAGAGAGGTAGGGTCAGTGATGCTAGAACACACCCACATTCTAAACACATAAAAGCAGACACATAAGGACAGATAGGGACTTTCCAAATCCATCTGCAGCGGGACGCTCTGCCGGAAAAATCCATACTTACCTCCATCAACCTCCAGAAAGCCAAACTAGAGACTTCAATCTATCCAGAACTAAGAGAACCAGAGAGAAAGCAGTGCTGTACCCAGAGAGACCCAGACCAGCAGAGAGAGCTGACCCAGATCACTGTGAAGTGCAGAGGCCAGACCAGACCAGACCAGAGTCCAGTCTAAAACCCTGACCAGATCCGTGATGAGGCCCATTTAATTCAAGAATATAGTGTGAGTACCTAGAAAACTGTGCAGAACCAATCTCTTAGTTAAAATAATATAATTCAATCCTATTTTAATCTAAGTAGAACTGTCTCCTAACTGTCACCTGTCACTTGTAAAGCTGTCACCTGTCATTTCTAGTTGCAAGCTGCACTTGTCATTTTGAGCTTTTGAAATTTGCAAACCCAAAAACTACCTTTATTAAATCGCTCATATCTCCGCGACCGTTTGGGCTAGAGACTTGCAGTAACTTTCCTCTGATAGCTTAGAATCGTAGCTTTGAATCGCACCAAGAACCGCATTGCTACCCCTTATAGTTTTACCGCAATCGCGGAACACGCATCCGCGAATTTTACCGCGATTTGCAATTTCTTCACATGTAAAAACTTCTGCTGTTTGCTTTCCATTTGCCAGAAATTCGTTTAACCTGCTAACTATCCCTGCATCATTGCTAGTGTGAGCCTGGACTAATATTAACTAGATACCACTCACCCTGAACCTCTGTAAGGGAATTAAAAGCGTTTAGCATATTTTTTTAATTCATTGCCAGCACATATCAAAGCAATTTGGGCTTGTGTTTTCAAAACTCCTATCTGTTTTCTGTTGTCTAAGCTTGCTGGATTGAACTGATTACATTGATTGCATTTCTGAGAACTGTGTGCTTTCCTCCCATTTCCTTGCATTGCATAAAGAGGGGGGGAGTGAATAGCCAAAGAAAAGTGATTACATTGTTTGGTTGAAATCATATTGAGTATTTTCTGTACTGCATTCATTGAATATTGCATCCACCTGAGCTTACATAAAGCATTTTCTACCACATTATACTTCTGTACCTATTTACCAGTGTGCTACCTTATCCATTTCATCTCAACTCCTTAGTAATTATAAAGAAGTGTGCTAGTGCCAGATTCTCCGTTGTTGATCTTTATCATATCAGATTAAGTGTGCTATTCAATTATTAATTTATTATAAAGCGTGATATATATATCTATTTTAATTTATCAAATAAACCTTTTAAACTTGCAAAACAGAACTACTTCTTGGCTCAGTGGGGTCAGGGGGATTCCAAGAGAGGGGTGTTATACAGGGGTAGTCATCCAGAACGCATGAACTGGACCTAAAGATATATCAATAAGGGTTTTCATTCAGTATTCTAGACTAGGCGTTAACTTAGCTGTAGTGCTGAATTGAATCCTCTTACAAATTGGGGGCTCGAGCCGAGACGTTGGGTTAGATTTACCACTTGTGCAGCTTAATACAGTGTGCTAACTGACGGGATACATACATCCGGTCGGATCACCACGCTGCATTACGCTGTGAAGCATTCCTCAAAAGGGACACTCCAAGAAAAGTTCTGTTCTGCAAAAATAAAATACAAACTTCTGTAAGTCAGGACACAGACCAATCTCTAGAATGACGACCTTAGTAGACATGAAAATAGCCAGAGAGCACCTCTTGCATAAGCTATTTGTGAGAGGTGAATGGACCGAACAGGGCCAGGATGTGTGGTTGCAGGCCATCACACAACAGGTCACTGAAACAGGGTCAGATATATATAGAGATCAGGGTCCCTTACATGTGGCCCTGAGTGAACTATATATGGCTCCTAAAGCCAAAGATGAACACAATAAGATTGCCAGGGTAGCGGCGTATTTATATTTACATATGGGAGCCGTGCAGGACAAATGTGCTGAAGGCCAAGATCTGGCGAGTAGGCAACTGCTGGCATTACAGAAGGTCCAATCTGACCTGGTCTCTTCTGAGCAGAGGCTGCAGAGGAGCCAGGAGTCAGAAAATGACAGCAGACTGTACATCACTAAAATGAGGGAGGATATGGATGTGCTGCAAAAGGAAAAGTCAGAACAGGATACCAGATTTCTGGCCCTGCAGAAGGAGCACCAAGATAGTTTGGACTCCTTACTGCAGAGCCAGAAAAAGCTGGAGCAACAATTAGACTTTAACAGGGCATGCACGGAGCAGGTAGCCACCCTGCAAAGTCATCTAGATAGAGTGAAGGTAGAGAGCAACAAGCTGATCTTGAAAGACCTGGATACCCAGGCAGAGTTTGATGAGGAGCGCCAAAAAGCTGGTGCCCTTCAACGGCAAAGGGACGACCTGGCGGCACAAATGCAGGCTCTTAGTCAGGAAAGAGACGCCTTAGGCCAGGAAGTCTGCCATTTAAAAAGAAAAATGGAAGAAAATCACCTGGCCCACCAGGGACTGGGTGATCTCCAAAAAGAACACCAGAACTTGTTAGAGCACACCAGGAGGGTGGAGGATGCTCTAGCAAGAAAGGAGCAGGCCAATAGGGACACAGCTCAGGAGGTAACCCTCCTGCAGCAAAGACTGGCCCAGTTCTCCAGGACCAACCAGGAAGCACAGAGGGAAAACGAGGCCCTCTGTGAACACAATGATAGGCTCCAACAACAGGTAGCGATGCAGGAGAGACTGATAGAGTCCAGTAAGGCCTTAACTGAAGAACTGAAGGCACAAATGCAGGCTCTTGCATTGCAACAGGGAGCAGGGGCGGATAGAGATGAGGTTCGCTGGGAAAGGGAAACTCCGGAGCATAACCTCAGGAGCCCTAGTACCAGAGGCCCTCATACCTCTCAGTCCCTGGACTCTGCCACCCCCATGTTCCCTGGCGCACATGAGCACAGGGCCACAGGGATGGCAGATTACTATCCAGCTAAGAGTATGGGGCTCATAGGCCAGAACCACTCAGGAATGGAGGGGTGGGCATCCGGGTATGGGCACCCAAGTACAGTACAGTTCAATGGGGAACCCCAGGAGAGTAGGCCCATTAAGGGCATCCTGAAAACCTCTGCCCAGTTAGGTCAGTGGAGGGGGTACCCATCAAATCCTGGCAGCAAGGAGGAATCTGAAGACCCCTCTGAACTGCGCAGGACACAGGAGACCAGGTCCCCACATTCTGCCAGCCATTCCCAGGCTCGCAGAATCCGGGAAAACCTGGAAGAACAGACGGGAACCTCTGGGAGCAGTGCCTCTGAGTCCGAGGAAGAATGGACAAGGGTTACCCGAACCAAAAAGGCCAATAAGGCAAAAAGGGCCTTGCTTAAGGACCCTTTAAAGCAGATTAAGGCGATCAGGAGCGTCATCACGCCTTACCATAAGAACGCTAAGTATTCTGTTTGGGAGCACTTAGAGTTGTTTGAGCAAATGATGGAGACTTTCCATATGAAGGACAGCCAAAGCTGTATTCAATATGTAAAGTGGACCTTCTCCCCGGAATACTCCAGTTTCTTTGCGGGGCTGGAGGACCAAAATCATTTAAGATGGTCCACATATAAGGCGGCCATCCTGAAACATTTTTCTGTTCACAGAAATCCTCAAGAGGCTCGCAAGGCAGCCTACAATTTGCAATGTGGGGAGGATCAGGCCCCACAAGAATTTGTGCAGGAGTTAAAGCGTGCTTTTGCACAGACCACAAGAAGGGTGCGCACGGACAGCAGGGAATTTATTAATACGTTTTTCCATGCCTTGCCCAAATATATCATGACCCAGCTCGTGAGGGATTTTCACGAGAAAAGATCTTTAGACTGGGTCATTGAACAGGCTACCCGGATCTATGAGGTGCAGAAACCGGTAGATAGCAAAAGTAATGCCCAGAAAAACCCCAAAGCCAACAGCACCCCTGCTGCTGCCAAGGTGGCAGAGGTAAAGGTCACCCCCGTTTTGGATTTGGAGATGGGGGGGCCTAAAAACCTACCTGCACCTAATAATGCTAGGCCCAGAAGGTCCTCGGGCCAGTCACAGACAGGGAGCCAGGGAGGCAGCCCCACAAATGGGGTCCCTCGCTCTCCTGATTATGTAAGTCCCCGTTACAAGGGAAATCGACCCATCCTGGGTTATGTGTGGAGTCCTCCAGCCCAAGGGGGGGGATCCAGACAAGCACCTAACCCAGGGAACTTCCCTCCAAACTTCCCACAGGAGGGCAGAAATTTACCAAACCCTGGGCAGAACTTTTTCCCCAGATATCCACCCGACTTTCAGCCCCAAAACCATCCATCCTTCTTTCCCCAATTCCCTGAGCCCAGACCACTGAATCCGGGAGAGGGGAGGCCAAGGGTGGAGGGGTACCCAAATCTTCCCAACCCGGGGTATTACCAGAGGAGGGACAGCTACCCTTCCCGGGATCAGCCCAGGGGAGAAAACAGGGCCCCGTATCAGCCTGAGCGGGTTTCCCAGTTAGAGCGCCAGGTTCAAAACATGGCGCGGGACCTGGGTCACATACTGAGGGCTCAGCAGAACCCTCAGATGGGCGTACCGGCGCAGAACGTACCCAACTCTGGACCTGGTGCTCCAGAACAATGACCGGGGCAGCACCCCGATAACACACCGGTTCCCAGGGAGGAGGCACAAAGGGAAGGGGGGTGTAAAGCCTTGGAGGAAGCTTCCTTCCTCACTTGTAAACAGCCCCTGGAAACCCAGGAACCAGAAACAAAATCTCTTGCCCCTGAAAGTCTGCCTCCTAAGGAGCAGAGGGGGGGTAGGAGAAACAAAAGACCCAAACAGACTCAGTTTGAGGAGGAGGTACAGATCTTCCAATTTGAGGGAGAGGGATCCTCAGAGGATCCTGGGAAAAGGATCTTCTCCTTCAGAGAGGGGGGAACTCCTCCCAAAGAAAAATGGGTCCCTAGGGATGCAAATCCAGACTGGGGAGATGTGGAGACTGAGCTACCGCCGCCCACCATCTCATCCCAGAACCAACAGCAAGAAAATCCCCTGGTTCAAACCCATCCTGGGGACTGCCTCCAAAAAGGGGGGGGCAGCCCAGAACCGGAACCAGGGGAACCCACAATGGCTCTGATCTCCAGTTGCCAACTTTTTCTTTCAGATTCCCAAGACTCTCCACAGAATTCTGCCCAAATCTCTTCGCTATCGATGTCCAAAACCAGAAAGTTAGCCCACCAGTTGTCCAAAAATGTACATTATCTGTGCCCCCTTGAGGAGAAGGAGGGAAGATATTATGCCCCGGTACAAGTACAGGGGCAGGGTACAATCTTGGCACTGGTGGACACTGGATCTCAAGCTACCCTTCTGTCCAGAAGGGCCTTTGATGAACTGAATGCAGGAAGGGGAGAGAATTACCAAATTCCTCTCACCTCTCTTCCTGGACAACTGCAGAACTTTGACGGGAAGGAAATTCCCGTCGAGGGGACGGCAGACTTGGACATTAAAATTGGGCGACATAAGTTGAAACACCCGGTCATAGTTGTGACCCCAGAGGGCACCCCTTGTTTACTAGGGAATGACCTCCTGAGGAGGTTGTCACCCTTAATAGATTGCGTAAACAAGGTCCTCTGGACCCAGACTAGCCGACCAATAAAATTAAAACAGAGTGTCAACCATGTTAGTTTAAACGGCACCTGCCACATGGTTGAACAAAAATCTGACCAAGTAGAATTTCACTTCCAGAACAACCAGATTCCAGACGTGACAGTAATAGCAGTAGGACAACAGACTGGTGATGGGGGGTCCTCTCTATTTCTGAAAATCAACCTTCCTTCCAGTTTAAGGTGGTATTCCACGCTGGAAGGAAACACTCTGAAATGCTATACCAATCCACAACCTGAAACTCCCACTCCTATAGTCCAGAAAGATGTGAAATCAGCTCAAAGCCTGGCTGATATTCAGCAAATTGAAGAGCAGTTGTTCATCCCTGTTCAGTTAAATGATGGGAAGGACTCTGTTCTCGCTCGAGTGTGTGTAAACAACGGTAAGAGCTTCATCAGCGAAGCCATGTTCCGCCAACTCCCAAAAGATCCAGCCATTCCCACCTTCAAACTGATAGACAAATGGGAAATGGACCTGGAAGCACCTAATTCCAAACATCTCCTGCCAAGCAGGTGTATGCTCAAAATCTCCATTGGCAACAAGAGCATAGTCCACAATTGTTGGGTCGTGCGAGACGTCACTGCCGCCTTTTACTTAGGCAGTGACATTCTCAATCGCTTTGCCATTAGTTTGGACCTAATAAACTTCAAAGCTTGGTCCCGATTAGCGGATAATCCCATGGGCTTTGATGATCCAGAAAAAGCATTTAGGTCAGCTCAATTGCTACCTTATGCAGTTGAAATTCAGGTTAAAGAGGAAGTCACCATCCCAGAAAGGACCCGACAATTCTCCCTGGAAGTGAAAGTCAAAAGGGGACAAGAGTTGAAAAACCCTGATGCTTATATACATCTAAATGCTTCTCTCCAACAGCAAGGGTTGGGGGTAAACCCAACTCCATTAGTCAACATAGAACATGACACCATTCTAATAGAGGTGGATAACAGCGACTTAAAGAGTATTACTCTAGCCGCAGGCACCATTATTGGAATGGCGGTTGATGACCGACATTTCTCCATTGATCTTGTAAATGAACTATTAGGACCAATCCCCAAGGACTGTGTTGACAGTGACAGTGAGGACAATACAACACCAGACAGGATTTTCACCCGGCATGGGGGGAACTTCCTGGTGTACACTTCCTGCCCCTATGGTAAGGAAGATGTGACGTGTGACTTCAGGAGGGATGAGGTGATTTTCCAGGTACATGAGGGCTGCCTTTCCCACCTGAAGCCTCCGGTCCAAATCAGCACTCTGACCAGGGACTTCTCCACCCAGCTGGAGGAGGCCGCGGAAATAGCCAAACCAGAAGTCTTTCCAGGCTTCAGGCAGATGGTGGAAGAGAGAATCAACCTAGCTGATGCCTGTGTGACTCTGGAACAAAAGCAAAAGTTGAGACAAGTTTTCTTGGATTTCCAAGATCTCTTTGCGGTAGACTCATATGACTGTGGTCGCACTGACATCCACACAACCACAATCCCCACAGACCCTGGCATGACTCCTGTGTTTGTGAAGCAATATCGCTTGCCTCTCGCATCAATGGAGTCCCTTACTGAAATAATTAAGAACCTTGAGTCCCGGGGAATAATCCGTCCAGTCCACAGCACCTTCAATAATCCGGTGCTGGGAATATTGAAGCCAAACGGCCAGTGGAGACTCTGCGCCGACCTTAGGGAGCTCAACAAACGGGTCCATACTTCCCGATGGCCTCTGCCCTACATTGACCAAGGTCTGGCCCAGATTCAGGGGTCACAGGTATTCACTGCAATAGACCTGACCAATGGATACTGGACCGTGCCTGTCAGTAGGGAGGACCAATACAAGCTGGCTTTTACCTTTGGGGGCCAGCAGTACACATGGACCCGGACTCCCTTCGGATACCTCAACTCCGGCAATGAATTCAACATTTTTCTACACAAGGCCATGCCTGACTTGGGTGCAAGGGGTAACCTGGCTTATGTAGATGATGTCCTCATCAAAAGTTCATCTGTGGAGGAACACATAGCGGAGATCCGTTATGTTCTGACACAGTTGAGGGCTGCCGGAGCAAAACTTTCCTTTCAGAAAGCACAGTGGTGTAGAACCCGTGTTAATTTCTTGGGGCATGAGATTACTCCTCAGGGTCTCTGTCCCCAGGAAAAGAAAGTGGAAGCACTTCAGAAACTGAAAGACCCCACAACTCTGCGGGAACTAAGGAGCCTCCTTGGACTGACTAATTACAGCAGAAAGTTCATTGAGGGCTACGCAGAGATCACCAGACCCCTGATTCATCTCCTGAAGGGGGGGGTCAAGTGGGAATGGGGTCCAGAACAAGCCGAGGCGGTAAAACAACTCAAAAGAAGCCTCTCACAAGCGCCTTGCCTAGCTTACCCTGTCAGAAACAAGGAGTTCTTCCTGGAGACGGGGTTCTCTAATACGTGCTTGACGGCAGTATTATACCAAAAGCATGACAAGGTCAATAAAGTAATCTCCTATGCGAGCAAAACTTTATCCTCTGTGGAGGAAAAATTCAACGATTGTGAGAAGGCACTCCTGGCAACGGTGTGGGCATTGAAGAATTACCGCCCGTTTATCCAGGGGGAACACATCATAGTGGAGACTCCACACCAGCCTCTGCAATATCTCCAAAGTGACAGAATCCGGGCCGGAAATGTGAGTAATTCCCGAATTACTTCCTGGATTCTGTCAATGCAAGGCTTTCCTGTGGAGGTCAGATATGGCCAAAACAAGAAGAGTCCCCTCGCGCAAGGTCTGGCTGACTTGCATGATTGTGCCAGAGAAAACTGTCTCGAGGACGAAAGTCTAAAAATAAAGGACAACATGGAGGCATACCTCAATTCCCCCCACAAAGTCTTTGAAGAAGACGAGTGTGAGGGAATGCCCACTGTCTATGTGGATGGATGCTCTTACCATGTTGACAACAACGGGGAGAAAGAACTGGTGGCCGGCATAGGGAATGCATGGGTGAATGAGTCCCCAGAACCCTCCGCTGGATACAAAATTGGTCCCCGAAGTAGTCAGGTGGCAGAATTGATGGCTGTGCATCAGGCCATCCTCACTGCTGTCCAGCATCAACTCCACGAACTGGTCATAATCACAGATTCGGATTATGTACGGAACGGGTTCGTGGAGCACCTGGTTAATTGGAAAACCAGAGGCATGTTATGTGCTAACAACAAACCCTTGAAACATGGGAAGTTGGTCCAAAACATTGATGATCTGGTCACCTCGAATGAGATGACCATCTATTGGAAGAAGATCAAGGGTCATTCCAAAGTAGAGGGACCAGACAAAACTGGAAATGACTTAGCTGATCAGTTGGCCAAGACCGGGGCCATCCAAGGGGATCTAATTGAGATTGAGTCCCTGTTGGGGGAAATCCAGGTCACTGCTATCACTAGGTCCCAGACAAATGCTCACAACGACCTTTCAATTGCACAATGGAGTAAGGAGACCCCTGATGCTGATTTGATTACCGCTCAGAAGGGGGATCCAATTATTGGTAAATTTTACCAGCACCTTGAGGACCCTGAGAACTTTCCCCTGACGGATACCGATTACATTGGGAAAGAGGACCTAAGAGTGTTGATGAAATGTCCAAAAATGTTCCGAATCCAAGACGGTTTGCTGGTAAGGAAATCCAAAGCTGGCCACGATCAGTGGGTGGTTCCTACCTCATTCCGAAGCCTGATGTTAAGTCACGCCCATGATGCGGCCACCGCCGGTCATAGGGGGTTTCACACAACATTGGAAATCTTAAGAGAGGTTGCATACTGGCCACACATGGGCCAGGACCTCAACCAATATTTGAAGGGTTGTCTTGTGTGTGCACAATTTCAGCCGACATCCCTCACACACCGGGCGCCTTTACAAAAGCGGGGGATGACACTGCCATGGTCAGATTTACAAATCGACTTTGTAGGCCCTGTGATTCGCTCGGCTAGGGGGAATAAGTACATGTTGACTGTGACATGCTTGTTTACCAAGTGGGTGGAATGTCTCCCAGCCCCAAATTGCAAGGCAGAAACTGCAGCTGCCTTGATGATTAACCACGTCTTTTCCCGTTTTGGTCTACCTCAAAGGATTGAGTCAGACAGAGGTAGCCACTTCACCAGTGAAGTAATGACAAAGATGTGGGAGATACTGGGGGTCAAGAGAAAGCTGCATATTTCTTATAGACCAGCTTCTTCTGGGGCAGTAGAGAGATATAACCGGACAATTGTGAGCATATTAAAGAAGTTTGTGGCAGATTCTGGGCCAAGTTGGGATATCCGATTACCTCTGGTCCTAATGGCTATCAGATCTACCCCTTCATCTGCAACCAAAATGTCACCATTTGAGTTGATGACTGGACGCAAGATGGTGCTTCCTCAGCATTTGCTCTACAGGACCCAAGAGCAGACACTGATAAATGCCTCCACTACTCATGAGTATGTAGAGAATTTAAGGAAACACCTCCAACATGCTTTTGCTTATGCTCAGCGGAATCTAGAAAGATCGGCTGATAGCATGAAGACCCACTATGACCTGAAAACTTCCAGGAAGGAATATCAGGTGGGGGACCGGGTCTATCTATACAACTTCCAAAGGAACCAGGCCAAGCAGCGCAAATTTTTGCCTACATGGAAGGGACCCTTTGAGATCATCGATAAGATCTCCCCTGTGGCCTACAAGATCCGCATCCCCAAAGGCGGTTCGGCAGAGGGGGAAGACAAGTGGGTCCACATAAACCAGTTGAAATGTTGCCATCCCAGGCGCACTCTGCAACAACTGGAGGAATCCTCTGGAATCCTAGCGGGTACTGTCTCAGACTAATTCAGTTCCAACCATAACACATACCACATCTAGTCTCTAAAATATTGTGATTTGCATGAAACTGTCTCTTAGTTATACTGTTTTTTTTTCAAAATAAGAATGTAATGTTTCGTGATGATGAAATGCATATGCTGCCCCACTATCTCAACAGTGGTGGAAAAACGTCTATGAGTAGGTATTGCCGCTCTTCCTTTGTCGTCCTAGGAGAAAGAAAACCTTGAGACGGGCCAAGGAGGACGATCCGGAGACCGGGAGCTGAGACGCAACGGGCTCGGGGTACCGCCCAATATTCCCATCAGGACCGGCGAGGAGAACCGATCGATCCGACCGGATGGAGGAAAAGATGCTGAACTGTGCCATCTATTGGAAGAAGATGAGGAAACATCCCAGATCTTGCGAGTCCCATCAGTGAAATAGAATGGCCATCGCAAGAGGGGGGCTTGTGGGATGTATTTACCCATGCATCCGAGCCGTACCTCAAAACTGTGCAGTACTGACATGAAAACATCATGATGGCCAGAGCTTCCCAGAAAATGCACAGGGAAATGCAGGAAGAATAGGCTGCCACCCATTTTTGCCGATGTTATGGGCACAGAAGGACGCTGCCTAAAACCACCATTGGACTACCCGCACAGTAGTCTGAAACCATTGGGAATGGCAATGCTGATTGCCAAATGCAACCTAGAATTGTGGGGAATTCATTTCTTAAATCCCAAAAATGGGTGCAGTACCAGTACTCACCACTATCCAAAAGCCGGCGTTTTAAAACCACTCTGTTTCCCTGAAGGCAAGTCAAAATGCCTATTTTCAAACATTGCAATATGTGCAAAATATTCACTGAACACCAGCAGACATTTGGTAGAATGGAGTTTTGTGTGCCTACAAAATCTGGGAAATGAAGAGCCCAGAAAAATGCTTATAACAAGACTGGCTGCGCTGTGGATTGCAGCAGTTTAAGTTGCACTGGATTTAAAGACACTAAAATCGAAAATGTTTAGATTAAATGAGTGAGCTATGTTTGGTGTCACATGCCTTTGTAACTGTTTAAATGTCATAGTTTTAAACTTAGAATCAGCCTTCTAGCTGCATATGTAAAAATGTTTAGTTTTATTTGAATGCAGAAACTGGGGAACAAAAAGTGACATTTTATCTGAAACCCGGCTTAAGGAACTGAATTCTGCCTGGCAACTACCCCCATCAGGAGGGAAACTTGAGTCACCACTGTGTTCCCAGGCCAACCTTCCTTTTGCTGCCCACACTAAGGATATGCCATCTATCTGATAATTGAATTACCTGTGCTCTGCAAGAGAGTGAACAAAGCCCTCTTCACTCAGGCAAAGGTTTTTATTACCGCAGTCGTAAAATGTAGCTTCCTCTTGGCAAGAGCTGGGAGGGGCACTGCCTGTGAGAGCAAGCTGGCTTGGCAGAAACTGGAAAGACTGGTTTCTATACCATGTGACCTGGGAAACCACACCCCTTTGGAGCCAGAACATAACTTTAAAAAGATGAATAACTCATAGAGCGGACATGTGAAAATTTTATAAATGACACCATAATTCTTGTGATTTTTCTGCCCACATTTTAAGAGGTTTTTCGACCCGGTGGCGTGTTCAGGGGGGTGTCAGCGGAAAAGTGGATATAACTCTAAATGTATGCATGTTAAAAATCTGAAACTTCATCAGTTAATGTCCCTACTCCCTGCACTAAAGTTGGGTCCATGTCAGAAATTGCAAAATCAGTTAAAAAGTGAAATATGTGCCAGTTCTGAATGCAAGCTCCCAGGAAGAGCAGAGTTTGAACAGGGGATACCTCCTGTAATGCATGATGGGTGCATATGATTTTAAAACAATATGTACCTCTGCAAATATGTATTTGTTTCAAATCTAGATTTGTGTGTAAGTTGACAGGAGGAGTGGACTTTCTGCAGGCTGTAAAATGACATCACTCTGACTCACAGTTCATTCCCCAATCAAATGATAAATGGAAGTTTGACCAATTAGAAGCTGAGAGAGAGGTAGGGTCAGTGATGCTAGAACACACCCACATTCTAAACACATAAAAGCAGACACATAAGGACAGATAGGGACTTTCCAAATCCATCTGCAGCGGGACGCTCTGCCGGAAAAATCCATACTTACCTCCATCAACCTCCAGAAAGCCAAACTAGAGACTTCAATCTATCCAGAACTAAGAGAACCAGAGAGAAAGCAGTGCTGTACCCAGAGAGACCCAGACCAGCAGAGAGAGCTGACCCAGATCACTGTGAAGTGCAGAGGCCAGACCAGACCAGACCAGAGTCCAGTCTAAAACCCTGACCAGATCCGTGATGAGGCCCATTTAATTCAAGAATATAGTGTGAGTACCTAGAAAACTGTGCAGAACCAATCTCTTAGTTAAAATAATATAATTCAATCCTATTTTAATCTAAGTAGAACTGTCTCCTAACTGTCACCTGTCACTTGTAAAGCTGTCACCTGTCATTTCTAGTTGCAAGCTGCACTTGTCATTTTGAGCTTTTGAAATTTGCAAACCCAAAAACGACCTTTATTAAATCGCTCATATCTCCGCGACCGTTTGGGCTAGAGACTTGCAGTAACTTTCCTCTGATAGCTTAGAATCGTAGCTTTGAATCGCACCAAGAACCGCATTATAGTTTTACCGCAATCGCGGAACACGCATCCGCGAATTTTACCGCGATTTGCAATTTCTTCACATGTAAAAACTTCTGCTGTTTGCTTTCCATTTGCCAGAAATTCGTTTAACCTGCTAACTATCCCTGCATCATTGCTAGTGTGAGCCTGGACTAATATTAACTAGATACCACTCACCCTGAACCTCTGTAAGGGAATTAAAAGCGTTTAGCATATTTTTTTAATTCATTGCCAGCACATATCAAAGCAATTTGGGCTTGTGTTTTCAAAACTCCTATCTGTTTTCTGTTGTCTAAGCTTGCTGGATTGAACTGATTACATTGATTGCATTTCTGAGAACTGTGTGCTTTCCTCCCATTTCCTTGCATTGCATAAAGAGGGGGGGAGTGAATAGCCAAAGAAAAGTGATTACATTGTTTGGTTGAAATCATATTGAGTATTTTCTGTACTGCATTCATTGAATATTGCATCCACCTGAGCTTACATAAAGCATTTTCTACCACATTATACTTCTGTACCTATTTACCAGTGTGCTACCTTATCCATTTCATCTCAACTCCTTAGTAATTATAAAGAAGTGTGCTAGTGCCAGATTCTCCGTTGTTGATCTTTATCATATCAGATTAAGTGTGCTATTCAATTATTAATTTATTATAAAGCGTGATATATATATCTATTTTAATTTATCAAATAAACCTTTTAAACTTGCAAAACAGAACTACTTCTTGGCTCAGTGGGGTCAGGGGGATTCCAAGAGAGGGGTGTTATACAGGGGTAGTCATCCAGAACGCATGAACTGGACCTAAATATATATCAATAAGGGTTTTCATTCAGTATTCTAGACTAGGCGTTAACTTAGCTGTAGTGCTGAATTGAATCCTCTTACAGCACGTGGCCCCTGAGCTATCCTCCCGAGACTATCCGCCAGAGAAACTATTTCTTAGAGAATCGTATGGCCTAATAATTATAGAAGACACACTTGTCTTACTTCACACCGCCTGCCTACACCATGTCAAAGAAATGAGACAAACGTGCCCAAATGCATCGCAACAAGGTTTTGTGGATGACTACGAAGGCCCCGCCCCTATATACTCTGTATATGCAGTGAACAGTGCCTGCAAACTTTTGTCCGATTATGCCATGACGATACCATTGTTCGCGTATGGAAGTATGGGCAGCCTTCTTTTCCCCAAACGGGAGGGGGGGCGGGGGGGATGAAGGGATACAGCATGCAGTGCCACTGTCAAAGAATGTGTATATCTTGAAAAGAGTAATTGAGCTAATACTCCTCCTTGGCATACCCCTATTGGAATTGCAGAAGGGTGATAATTCACCCCGTCTACCATACCGTACAAGTACTGAATTGTCACTATGTAGTTGCAACAAAATGGAGAATACTCCACTGGGCTAGCCTAGGTCTAAAACAGTCTCCCAAACATTGGGTACATCGACACAGTCAAATCCAGTTGACCGGCCATGAAGGGTAAACGTCTGAGACTCCTTGGACCTGTTCATACTTGAGTACAGTTTGGTACCGGTTCAGGCCCTGAAACAGTGTACCGATGCCCTCCCTAAAATCAAACTTGGGGATTACTCAAGATAAATTCCAGTCCTGTGTTCTATTCAGTACTACCTCCCTGCACAGTTTTTAATTAAGCTATTAAGCAATGAAATAGGGCAAAAGGACTTTGGGCTCGACCTATCTTCTTTTTGTATGCACTTACAGGAAGAGGGCAAGAGAGAACTTGTCAGGTCGTGCACTTTCGGATGGCAGTTAAGTGGCAAGGGCTTCTAGTATATCAATGAGGGTGAACTAAAACAAACTACTGGGGGCAAAGCTAGCATCAGCGTTCCATGTTGGGTTTCTGTCTCAATTAGGTAAATCACTCTTTTGCCCTATCTCCTTCCCGCGAAGGGATTCGGAGGGATTTCAGGCCTACGGTATCAGATGAAATCCTTGTGGCCTACTGCACACTCACATCCCACATCATGTCGAACACTACGTCCTAATGAGGCCCGGTTTATGACCGTAGGCTTGTATATCATAGCGCAGAGGTCTGTGAGGCTCTTCAAATGTTTTGGACTGTGTCTCCCATGATCCCTCACCATTGACTAGGCAGTTTAGGGCTAATTGGAGCTGTAGTGTAAAACATCTGGGGACCTAAAGGTTAAATACTGCTGACATATAGATATAACTCACCCTGGTCTATGGTTAGTTAAACTATCACTTGGTTACTGGCCTTTGCATGTGTTGGTGATAAGACACCACAAGTTATTAGCGTTCCCGGAGACAGTAGCTACCGGTAAGTCTTACCACATCCTGTCAGTAAAATCTTTGTTTCTTTCTTGAACTGCCCGCTTATGGAGAACACTGGCTTCTCTAATCTTCATTTGATTCACCTGAACATATCAATGGGTCACAGCAAATTTACCATTAATACTTTGCATTATTGATCCAACCAAATGTCCTTAAAGTTCCAAGGAGCAGGAGTGGATGGGGAAGAGGTAAGGTTTGAAAATATGGTCTACAACCCCTATGAAATGCCTGGCACTTCTTCCTAGCTGGCCGGTGGGAGTCAAGACTATCCGGCTGAGCTTCAGACACTATCCTATTATGCATTGAAGTGCCTGGCACTTCTTCCTAGCTGGCCGGCGGGAGCCAAGACTATCCGGCTGAGCTTCAGACACTATCCTATTATGCATTGAAATGCCTGGCACTTCTTCCTAGCTGGCCGGCGGGAGCCAAGACTATCCGGCTGAGCTTCAGACACTATCCTATTATGCATTGAAATGCCTGGCACTTCTTCCTAGCTAGCCAGCGGGAGCCAAGACTATCCGGCTGAGCTTCAGACACTATCCTATTATGCATTGAAATGCCCGGCACTTCTTCCTAGCTGGCCGGCGGGAGCCAAGACTATCCGGCTGAGCTTCAGACACTATCCTATTATGCATTGAAGTGCCTGGCACTTCTTCCTAGCTGGCCGGCGGGAGTCAAGACTATCCGGCTGAGCTTCAGACACTATCCTATTATGCATTGAAGTGCCTGGCACTTCTTCCTAGCTGGCCGGCGGGAGCCAAGACTATCCGGCTGAGCTTCAGACACTATCCTATTATGCATTGAAATGCCTGGCACTTCTTCCTTGCTGGCCGGCGGGAGCCAAGACTATCCGGCTGAGCTTCAGACACTATCCTATTATGCATTGAAATGCCCGGCACTTCTTCCTAGCTGGCCGGCGGGAGTCAAGACTCTCCGGCTGAGCTTCAGACACTATCCTATTATGGATTTTCAATAGATTAATATTTGCACATCTTAGTTTCCACCAAATATTACTAACCTCTGCATAGTTGTGTTTGCGATCTGGTGTTAAAAGAAATTGAGTGATGCTCACACTCTATTTGCACTACAATTGCAAAACCTTTCCATTTGTTCGCATCACTTACTCCAAGTACACAATAATCAATGGTGCTGTTACTCCTGCCATTATCTAAGGTTTGTTGGCAGGAATAGCCAGTGTTAGTCACCAATTCTCAATTATTGACCATGTTTTGATGAAATTACCAGCAGGCCGGCAGGCATGATCCGTTTGTATCAACTCGATGGCCATGCAGGTTCAGGAAAGGGATAGCAAAAGTGGAATCGTCGTCATCAAAATAACTGTTCTCTCCCATCCTGAACCCACTTTTAATTATAATATCTTCCCCATATCACTGTGCAGAGGCCTGCAACCTTTGACTCTCCAGATGCTTTGGACTACAATTCCCATCAGCCCTATCCAGCATCACGAGAGTCCAAAACAGCTTAGAGCAGCAGTTTGCAGATCCCTGCTGTATGCAATCCTGTCATTTCACCTGCCCCAGTTGTTAAAAATCAGTCGCCATTTGGATATAATAATGGCCGGGCTAATCTCCCTCATGCAGGTATGAATAATAACGATTTACAACATGAAAGCCAGTCACACCCTTCTCAGGTAATGCCAGGTATCACCCGTTTACAACGCAAAAGAAAATGCAGAATATGCATGTATTGCGCATTCGGCAATAACAAAAATGTTGACACCCAATACACAGAACAAGGGGAGAGGGGGTTGTTACATAGAAATTTTTGTAACAATCCAATTTAGCAGACCGCAGAGCTGCGATCTCAGTTATTCGCTGCGACTGGTGGAACAATGGTAGAATCACCACTTTTAGGTGATGTTCAGAGGTGGCCCACGTTTCCTGTAAAATAATGCTATCAAATTGCAATGTGAATTCTTCCCAGATGGTGTCTGCTACTTTGCTTTGTGGACCCGCTAGAATACATCGAATTATACTAATTTCACAGTATACAGTCTTTTCATTGAAAAATGTTTCATTGAAAAGATGTTTCATCGAAAATGTTTCATTGAAAATAAGATTAATGGAAAAAATCTTTCATTGCATTTTTTTTTCTTATTTAAAATATATGTATGTATGTTTGGGTGGGGTAAATGGTTAAATTTGGAAAACAGGGCCTTGGGGGACCCCCCAATAAAAATATATATATATTTGTGAATGTTTGGGGTGTTTTAAAGGGCAGAAAACAGGGGTTTGGGGGGACCCCCCAATTAAAAAAAACAAAATTGGAAGTGAAAATAGGATAGTGGTAAGATGCGAAGAGGGTCACATAGCCTGTGTGTATTGTTAGACTTTTTACCCATCCATTGACTGCCTACGGCCATTCTAGACCCCACGGCCATCCTCATTCAATACTTGCCTCTACCCGCACACACCCAGGGAACTCTTTGAGCTAAGCAGTCCTCTGAAAGGCAAGAGCTTAATTACAACTGTAAAGGAGTTCTTGGTGTAATAAAAAAGTCTTAACCACGTGTGCCTTTAGCCATTTCATTCGTAAGAAATATGTGTACCTTTCACCTGTTCCTTGCACTGAATTACTGTTGAAAAGAAGCATTGGGAAAACCTTGCATATGGGTATTAGTTTGTCATTTGCCAGGCACTGCCACAATATGCCCAAGTAATAACATCATTTGCCAGCTCTGTTGCCGTCCATCTTGTGGCCAGGTACTATCCTTATAGCAGTGCCTTGTTTTTCAGTTGAGGGCCCGCACATCAACCCTTCTAGCGACTGCAAACTGCCTGCAAAATCAATGTCGCGTTATATTGCTTGTAAAATGATCTCATGTTGTGTGCATCAGGGGCTGAACTATTTCACGATCAAATTATTTTCTAGAGGTGGCTTGGCGAGGGGGAAGATATAGTCTTGTAATCATGGCAGGGGTGTCAGCAGAGGGTTAATGGAGGAGCAGAGGAGGGGCACCATTGATCCCTGAAAAATATTGTTAGTGCTGCCAATTGGTGATGTAGTCGCCTTCTGCCCAGTGCAAGTACATTATGGCTGAGGATATAGCAGGATGAGCCACCTTGCGCTGATTGGTATAATGGGGGTGGTCCGCCATCCCCTGTAGGCCACGAAATGTTGAACTAACATTCACGCCATCTACCTTTATCACAAGGAACGCATTTTCATTTCCTGAGAGGTCATTCTCTCGCAGAGTGAGATGTCAGCAGTGTCCAAGCTATGCAAACATTTCATGACGGTTGCATAACGTTGGCCACTTCTCAGATACGAGATGTGGTTAGGATGTCTCCTATTGGCCAGGAATTTCGGCCGCATCTCCTTATTTCCGTTTGGCGTGTATGTCCCTTGACATGTATCCGTAGAATGTTGTGCTTGGATGGAAGAGCGGTGAGTTGCACTTTGGTGACTGGTGGTGTTTGCTAGTGGATGCTAAAGTGCAACATGCAGACTAAAGAACAGCCTCTATCGCTAGTCGGTTATCCGGAGTCTCGAGTTATGCTTAATTCATGGTCACCTCCCATAGTTCTGCGAAGGGTCTTACTACGTTTTCTAAAGGTGCAGCTCGGGAAATGTTGGATTTAAGCACGTGGAAGCACGCAGTTTAGTTTAGTTTAGTTTAGTTTATTATTTGTATAACGCGGCCTGGCCAAATGGCAACTGGGCGCTTGACGTGGTTACAAGCAGATAAGAATATACATGGTTGTTTAGTACACACAGTTGTTCTAGTACAGGACAGTGAATACGTATGCAGATTTCAGCATGTTATACATAATTGATACAGTCCGTTGTGGAACATGGTGATACAGATAAGATTGCACAAACATGGTTTCACAAGTGTGTAGGCTAGGTATGTCAGTAGATATATGTGCTGGGGACACAGGAGCAAGTTTCGCAGGTGTGTTGCCAGTGGATACACTGGTAGGTAGGTAGGTAGGACACACTTTGTGTGTACTGTTTGCCACAATCGATGTTTATTCTCCACAACATGGTGTGCCTTTGACTCACACAAGCCACATGGAGGGTCATTTTATAAGGGGCAGAGTGCAAAAGTAACACGTAAAGACAACCAGTAAGTTGACTGTGCCTTACGTTTACTGTCCAGGGGATTTCCAAAGCATTTGAAGGAGGATTAGGGGTGCAACCTTGATTTCACATTTCCGCCTTGCATTCCACCTCCTCCTTCACATGCCTCCTGGTTTTACGCCTGCATGAGATTCTGTAAAACACATGGTGCTCACGCATGCTTACATTGTAAATGCTGTCTACAGAGCGTAATTTACAGACAGTGTTTACATTTTGTACAAAATGGAGAGTAAAAGGTTTTTAATCTTTCCTTAGAACATTACGTGCTCATGATGGCGGTCGTCTGCATGCAGTTTACACTTTTTACAAAACGGTGCCCCTTCTTAGATTGTGCTAATTTTAGCCAATCTTAATTTTACATTTTGCACATTATATACATTGCACATTTTGTATATTGTTCCCAGAGGTGGAAAATGCGTAAATATACACCACGATTATGCTATTTGACTCTGATCTCAGGCCAAGGGTCCTCTTTTCAGAGGGGAAATCATCACGATGCAGATGTAAGCATGCTTGAAATGGGCACAATAGAAAGAGAAGAATGCCTTTATTCCTATCCTTTTGATGGGCAAAAAAATGCCTACACCAAAATTAGCCAGAGAGTGTGACTTAATCACAGGAGGTGAGAGCTCGGGGCAATTAGTGAATGATTGCAGCCTGTGCTGTAAACTGTGAAATGTTATTTTAAATCTTGCTTTTCTGAGAAATGCATATTTTTTCGCAGAAAGTCAACTTCCCACCTCCCCCACACATCTGCCCTCACAACATCCCGATGTATTTACTCCTGGTCTCCCATTGCTGCTCTTGGAAGCACAGAGGTAAGACGCACGTTGTGTGTTCTGTTTGCCCCAATCCCATGTTTTATTCATGAAACATGGTTAAAAGCTTAGACGTGGTTTTAGAGCACAGACACCACTTAATCATGTATGCTAAAGTGCACCATTTTTGATTGAAAGGATTCAAAAGAATCAAGAGTGGGTTTTAATTGTTTGCCTTAATCCCCAAACAGTGTAGTGTTAGACTTCCCTTTAGCTACATTGGATACAAACAGTGATATAAAAGTCTTATATTCCTTGTATATATCTAAACATTCCCTTTTTTGGTATAAATAATACACACAACACGTTAGACTTCTCTTTAGCTACATTGGATAAAAAATTGTGACATAAAAGTAATACTTTCCTTCCCCAACCTTGTTGCACAAACATATACTAACATGGCAATCTTTTCTAGACTTTTTGGATAATGCAATACTTAGTCAAGATTAAAGAATATTGCTTTGTATCATTAATTCATATTCCTATACACAATGACCCCTCCCCTTCCCTCCTTGCATTCATGTTAGCCCTGTGTGTCTTGTGTGTCCTTAATGATACATTATAAATACGTGATATGACTATTAGTTCATTTGAAACTGCATTTTATACAATGGAATAGAACATTTATCTATACTATATGAGGTTCCTTTATTGCTGAAATCAATTGCTAATGAAACTCTTACTCTAGCCGTATGTGGCATTTACACTATCTTATCTGTTCTCATACTTGTTGTATGAACCTTATATACTTACTGATCTTCATAAAATATATAAAAAAACAAAAAAGTAATACATACCACTTATATATCTAAAAATTCCCTTTTTTGCTATAAATAATACACACAACACCCTGACGGATAATAAAACAAACTTAATTGGAGGCTTACATTCAAACAACATAAAACTCCAAATGTCCAAAACTCAAAATGGGCAAAAAAGCCATCAGCAGCAAGTGTGTCGCACTTCCTGTGCCCGTATGCTGCCTTTTGGTTGTATGGAGGTGTGTTCATAAAGGGTTAATGAGGGAGGATGTGTCGAGGCCTGGGGCTCTGATTGGTTGGGCATAGAACTGACATGTGTCTAACCCAATGCCACCCCGTCACCATGGCAAAATAAAGTGTAACAAGTGTGTATGTCCCCATCCGCCAGCTCTTTACTCAAGTTCGCATGGCTGCTAGACCCAAAGAATGCCCCCCTTTCTTCCAGAGAAACACAGTAGGTAGAGGGGCGTGTGTGGAGGTAATGACCAATTGCAGGCAGTCCTTAAGTCTAAATATGTTTATGAGTTTTAAGGATAGAAGGATTTTTTGTGTGCACAAAGTCAAAAGAGAATTGCCTCCCTGAGACAAGCACGACACGCTGGCATGCAATGCCAAGAAAAAGAATCTAAAATACATGCATGCTTTGGATGATGTTGCTTCCTTCAACTCGGGGGCCTCATGTGTGGTGCCCTGTGTTGTGTATGAATTCCGTGAGGAGGGATCTGGAGTGCGTGCATGTACCCTTTGGTTTATGCATCCTTGTGGCCTGCAATACACAGGGCCCTGGCATCTTGTTCTGGTCACAGTGGCTGGCCGCTTCAGTACGATAAAGTAATTATTTGAGTAGAATTACAAAAAAGTGTGTCACCCTTGTACTTCGCCAACACATTTCTGAAGAAGCGCATCTGCAGGGGTGTGTCCTTAATACCCATGGGGGGCCATTACAAGTGAGGCGGTAAGGAGTTAACGGCGCCGGTAAAGGTGCCGGAGCCGTCAACCCCTTACCGCCTCATTACGAGTCTGCTCGTGGGAACCTGCTAAGGGCGCCTGGTTTTACCAGGTCGCCTTAGCGGGTCCCGCGAGCAGACCAGGGTGTTAACAACGGCCCTCCCCATTCCCATTGAGCCCTATGGGGGTTCGAATTGGAATGGGGATGTACCGGGAGCGGGTTCCTTGAATGAGGAAATACCGGGCCCTCCAAGGTTGGAATGGCCGGGTAATTCCTCATTTAAAGAACCCGGACCTAGTACCCAGTAAGGGGGAAGCCCTGGTTACCTCCTACCGTGTAATGACGCCGTCTTTAAAAAAGTGGGCATCCATCCAGTACCTGCCCAATTCATCGCAGCAGTTTTGCCGCACTTTTGCTGCATTTCTAGGGGGGTGCAGGGTTAGGGTACATTTTTTACAATTTTGGGAGGTGGGGAAGGGGTGGGGGCACAAAAGAGGGTATGGGGAATAGCCCCCCATAAACATTCTGCAAAAAAAGGTCAAGATGAGCTAGCCTCGTGTGAGTTTTACCAGACCCCACAAATCCTGTGTAGGTTGAGTACATGTATCAAAGAACAATACAAAAAGAAGACATATAATAATAATTATAATTTGCAGATCACAGTTTCTAACCCCAAATAAGATAGGTCAGTGGGGTTAACTCCGCTGCTGCAAACATTTCTTGTAGCCTGTAGGCCACAGGTTCTGATTGCAGCGATGTAGCTGAAAGGTGCAGGCGGCACTGTTTCAGACTCCAATCCTAGTTAGTTGGCTCAGATGTCAATTCATTTGCCACGGAGGTGTGTGTGTAGGACACTGGTGACTTTCCTTTAAAACACCATCAAGAAGTTAGTTAAATTGACAATTTTGCAATTTTCACAAGAAACCCAGCAATGCCGTGTGAGAGTGTTGCGATTGAGTGACACACTAAACAAATCCCATGGACAACAGCTGGTGACATTGTAAAGTTTGGATTCATTATCTGTTTGTCATTTTAACAAAATGTGGCCAGTAAATGTCCTTTACACCCAATTTAATCACCCCAATGTTGAGGGTGTTTATCTGTATTGCCACCTGGATAATGACACATATCAGAGTGAATTTTGAAAAGTTCTTTGATTGCCACTAGTAGAGTATGTGAGTAGGAGAGCATGCAGGTGTGTAGAAAGACAAACTAAAAGAAAACAACAAATAACAGTGGCCCTCATTACAACACCGGCGCTAAACCATGGCGCTATTAGCACCATGGTTGGTGCCGGTGTTGTAACGAGTCCACCATGGGGAAATGGGGAAATACCGCCCCATTCCAAGGTTGGCGGGGCGGTATTTCCCCATTTCCCCATGGCCCTTCCCCATTGCCATTTTTGCCCCATAGGGCTCAATGGGAATGGGGAAGGCGGCAATTACGGTACCGCAAATTGTGGTACCGTAATTGGCTGCGAGGTCCCTTTGTGGGTCCCTACTTTAACGGCTGGTCCAGACCAGCCGTTCAGGTCGGGTCCCGCAAAGGGACCTCGTAGTAAGGTGCTAGTGGTTAACGGCGCCGCAGCCTTTTACGGCGCCGTTAACCACTTAGCGCCAGGGTTGCATTTTATTTCACGGTGACAGATGCTGTGGCTCCATTATCAAGAAGTAATGGGCTTTCTGTGGCTTTGCTATCTATTTAGAGTGACATGGTTTGCATAGGCCATCATCTAATGTTTGGTCTGTGATATTGTACGTTGTTTGCATTGAAAGTAAAAGAGTGTTGACAGGGGAGTTCCTATTTCACTATCACTACCCTCCATGTGCATTTACCCATGAGGTTACACAGGTCCACGCCCTCAGACTGTTTGTTTTTCTGGCATGGCGTGATGTGTAAGCCTAGGAAGCACTGGATACGTTTCTGTACTTAAGCTCACATGAAGGGAGTAAGGATGGACACATCTGATTCTGAACATATACAAGCCATACAGAGACTATTACTGGGTGATGTCTGCCTTGCGATGCTTGTAGATCTTGCATTGGCAGGCTTTGCATAGATTTGCAGGCAGCATCTGAGGAAAGTGGTGGATAAGCTGGAGGAATATTGGCAAATAAATGTTTCAGTATAGTCTGGCCCACCTTTGAATGTACCCAGGTTTGTTCTACAACATAGAGTCATGTGAAAGTGTGCGCTGAGCTACAGTGGCAACTTTGCAAATGGCTCCCGGAGGAAGGGATACAATGAAAGCTAATGTTGTGCCAGTTTCCATTGTGGAGTGAGCTTTCTGAGTGGATAGTAGGAGCTTGTGTGCTAGTTTGCAGTATTCTTGAATGCAGTGCACAATCCACTATGCAATGGTAGATGGGATAAATGGACACCCCTCCCATCCTATTGAAAAAGGCATAAAAAACAGACTTGTTCAAACTTGTTCTGCGCAGTGACTTTTTCTGTTGATGTAAAGATAGATGCTCTGTGCGCTCCTTGTATATGTAGCATCCTCTCTCTCTCCTCGTGTGAGAGAGATTTGAAAAAATGCTGGTAACTCGATGGGTTGATTGACATGAAATTTTGAAATAATTTTCTGTGAAAAACCTGGATGTGTTCTAAGTACAACTTTGCTTTTGCAGATAGCTTAAAAATGTTCCTATACATAGAACGTTTGGAGTTCACAATCTCTTCAAATAGACATAATGGCAATTAAAAAAGTAGTTTGTGAGTGAGCAACTTGAGGGATGTTTTACGTATAGGCTCAAAAGTGGGCCAGATAAGCCTATTCAGAGCTGAATTAAGATCCTTGCCTAGTGCAGGATAGGCCCTGGGTAGATGTATGCATTTGGCCCCATCCATTAACTCTTTAACAACTGTCCCTTTCTATAAGAACACCTTATTTTGTGAGGTAGTGCATGCTGTTATGGGAAATTGTTGACTAAGCCAACAAATCCAACAGATGAAGGGGATGGATAGCAATGTATACTCGAGAGAAACCATTAAGACTGATTTGATTCCAATCATACCAGAAAACAAATGTTTTCCACTTATTAAAAGAACAGTTTCTAATGTTTAATTTTTATTTTTACCTTGACAGTATCTACATACATTGTTGAGGCAGAATTAGGTGAACACATTCCATGACTTCAGGAGCCAGGCTGTCAAGCTCATGGTCTATGGATTGGGATGTGTGATCTGTTGATTCTGTTCTGTTGATAGATTGTATATTGGGTGCAGTTAGGTGGGTGGCTGTAGTGACGTTTAGAATATGTGGAAAGCACACTTGCCACAATCTAGCAATGTAAATCCCTGCAAGTTTCTCCTGGAGTATTTTGTTTGGTACCTTCCAAATGAGTGGAACGGGAGGGCAATTTTACGCATGTATCCCTGACCTTTTCAGCCACACAGCATTGTCCAGTGACTCTGGTTGTGGGTACCTGTACGGTATCTGTACATGAAGGATGGACATTTTGGGGCTCATTTTGAGGCAAGCTTACCGCAAATGAAAAACACTTTGTTTGTTTATGTAAAACATGACTGTATTGTTGTCTTTATTTATTTGCACCTCGTATAGAGGAAGAGAGTTTGGAATCTCCAAAGTGCTTTCTTCATCGCTAATAATTACAGGACATTCATGTAAGAGAGGCTTGTTGAGGGATCCACCTGCCCTGCACTGCAAGGGTGAGGCAGTGAGCCCTCCACCCCAAAATGGATGCATCTTTTGTCATCTATGGTCACTTGTACAGGTGGATTGATGGACCTTTAATATATTTGCGGTAGACCACCATCTTAAGGCTAATAAGACCATTTGTGGAATGACCACTAGATCATCCCAGACGCTAGTAACTTGTGACCACTGAACTGAGAGCCACTGCTAAAGAGAGTGCATGTGAAGGTTTGCAAACAGTACGAGATAAATACAGAAAGCCATCATCCCTAAGAGCTGCAATACTGTTCTTACGGACATGGGCAGGTTCGGCCAATTAAAAGGAATCTGCACCGAAGAGCTTGCATTCCTTCCTGCAATGTGTAAGCCATCATCACAGCTCTGTTTATTTTTGATGCAAGGAACCTTTGATATGGCTGGGAGTTGGACTTGACCTCTATGAATGTATTAAGACACCTAACTAATTTAGAAGGTTGGTCCTCATGCAACTGCTTTGACAACATTGAGAGATGCTGTTCCCTGTTAGAAGTCAATCATTCAGGTAGGGTAAGTATGTATCCCCTGTTCTTGCAGATGTGCAGCCACTATGGTTGGTACCTTTGTGAAAACATGTGAGGTGAATGCTATCTAAAAAGGAAGGACTTTCAGGTGAATATGCTGTTCGCCTACCTTGAATCTGAGGCAACTCTGATACGTGGTAAGGGAGAAATATGGAAGCATGCATCTTTCATGTCTAGAGTTGTCAAGTATTCCCCCAGTGGTAACAGTGGGAGGACCTTGTGTAGGGTGGTAATGCAGAACCTTTGTGGTTTGATTTTCTTTTTCTGGACTTCAATCTAAGGGTGCTCTCAAGGTTAAGACTTTTTTGGAACTGGGAAATACTCTGCAAGCACCTGCTTTGTTCTGAAGAAATGACACCTCTCCAATGGCCCCCTTTTGTCAAATTAATTCCAAGCCCTCCATCCATCCCCTCTTTTGTTTTGCATAAGTCACCCCAAGTGGGACGGCTATGCCCAGATGTGTTTCCCGAGTCTGCTGGGCCTAGAAACCCAGGCTACTCCTCAGGATGCCCAACGAGGCTGTGACATGTCTGGGGATGCTTGTGGTTTCGTGCAAAAGGGATGTGACCTAGCAGTTCAGGCATGATTTCCCCTTTTGGGGTGGGACCACGCCTGATTTGCATATGATATTTCCCCTCCTGTAATGGCTTGGCAGGCTGAAGAATGATGGTTTGTAGGGTTGCCCAGAGCAATGCCAAAGGTTAGGATTAATTCCAAACCTTCCAGCCATCACCTGTTTTGGTTTGCCCCTTTTGTCAAAGAGTTATGACTCCTTTTTTAGGGAGGCAAAGGTGTTACAATGGTAATGATGGGCCACTGGGAGATATAGCAAATCAATGCAGTGCGTCTGTCAGTGTCCAACACATACTTGTGAGTGATGGACTAGTCTTCTATGGGGGTGGATAATGTCATCCTTGCCTCTCTGTAGGTGGTATTGAAGTGGACCTCAATTGCAAAAACATTGTTTTGAGGAAGAGGATGCACCCATACTGGGTGTTCCTCTTCCCAGGCTTTTGCCACAGTGCTCTGGTCTGTATTAGGCCTAATAAGAGAGTGGGGAATCCTGTTGCACCCTGTTCCCAACCACCCAGGGTTCTCTGTGAATATTGTTGGGATACGTCATACCTGTGTGGCTGTTGGCTGTGAAACATCTGCAACCAGGAAACACCTCATGTTGCAGATATCTCCACCCTGTGCATTGACATAGGGGGTCATTACGAGTAGGGCGGTAAGGGATACCGGGCACCGGTAAGGAGACCGGTGCCGGTAATCCCCTACCACCCTATTCCGAGGTCCCTTGAAGGGAACCATAAGGAATGTATGGTCTGACCACACGTCCCTTATGGGTCCCGCTAAAGGACCAGGGCGCTAATAACGGGCTTGCCATTCGCAAGCGCCCTCCCCATTCATGTTATTATATTATTATGTTATTATAAGTTATTATTTAAAAAATCATCGTTTTAATGACTATAGAGTCGCTTCATATATAATAATACTTACTCAACTTATTGTAATGTCACTTCCCATGGGGCCTCTAAGTGTCAAACACTTATGCACATCTTGCACTGCCCCTTCTGTGAAGTCAACTTATGTTGGTCTCAACGCCTATGCAAATTGGGATGTTTGTATATATTTTGACCCACAGGGCCTGGACACAGCTCTTAACAGATGTGTCATGCATCTATAATGGTCATACAGTTTTTGTTTGTGATCTGTGTGTGTTAAAATGCCATCTGCCACCAATTTACTAAAAAAGTGGATGGGAGTTCAGGGGGCGTGAATGGCACTATATGGACCCGCATGCGCGCTGCCGCGTCTAACGTGTTCTGCAAACTCTTTTGTAAAGTTGACCACCCTAAATGTAATTTCTGTTTGAAAATCGAAACACATTTTATGTTTTAGTTCTTCATACTCCCTTTCGTTTTTTTTCTTCATATAAATTGCATAAACCCGCTTGACTGCCCCTTCATATAAGGCCATTCATTTTCTGGAGGGCTGTTATATGTGCCAATGACTGCTACCAATCCTGTACCCCCTGTAACTAAGTTCCTGCAAGTAACAGCGCCACAATGCCCCTGGGCTGTCTGCGCGCTATATAAATATAAATAAATACATTTTTAAAAAATATGCTGGCAAAAAGCACACTAAGCTGAACTGATCTGGCGGGAGCGTTCTCCTGGGAGATCCAGCTTTTGCTCACTTAGCACTGCTTTCATGTTTTATCCAGGCCAACAGAGATGCAGAGCCTCTTCCTACGTCACACAGTCTACCAGAGCTTTGACAAGGCGTTAAAGAGCCAACCTGACACCACTGACGTGCGCTCCCTCCCATTCATTACTGCTAGACAAGTGGAGACGCTAGACGCCATTTTAGCACTGGCTGGTAACAGGCCCGCCCCTATCCTCCTGTAGAGTTGCCTTTAATTAAGTGGTAGAGGGGGTGGAGCCTACAATACTTCCTTATGGGAATTCAGGACGAACATACTTAAGGAGTAAAGCACCTTGCGACTGGCGTTCACGTGCCACCATGTAAGCCATTACAATCATGCAGGACAACACATGCAGTAAAAAAACGCTTAGCGAGAACATAATTACTCTCCAGTAGCATTTAAAAAGAAATTCAACATTAGATCAATATTACCTCGCGCACAGACAACATTACAAGGCCATATTTAATGGCCTTTAAATAAATATGAATGCGCTGCAAGACATACAGTAAAATCCAAGAACATGGTGAACTTAATTGTCCAAGAAATGAATACAATAAAGAAGCCTTAATATTGGCTTGTCTTTTAGTCTGTTGGACAGAGCTGATTCAACGGGATTGACCGACTAGTGGATTAGATGAATTGAGTAGGCAGAGGGGCTGTGCCTTGCTACACAACCTCGTTGTAAAAGGCAGACTATGCTCTGGACTGGCCTGCATTGCGCGCAGCGAGGGTTGGCCCCGGATCCCAAGAGCGAGATGTCTTTTACAATGGGAAAGTTCACACTATGGGACATGCTCTGCGGCGATAGCTCCCTTGAAACCATAGTCAACATTCTCAAAGCTATGTCTAAAATGTGTTTGGATGTGCCCAGCACTGATGGGTACTGGATCTCTACTCAAAATATAATCACGGATATATGCATGAATAATTCCATTCACAATTCTATGCATATTAAATATTCAGACTACATTCAGGAAAGGAAGATCCTGGTCAGAGCACTGGAAACCTTCTTTCGGCTCTTCTATGGGCAGCCGCTACACCGTTGCACAACGGCAGAGATCCCAGGGTTTCGGTCCAATAATTCCAGCCTACTTGGCTGCAAAAATCCAGGTGTATTGCTCTCAACCACATCTTCGCTCTGAGGACCAATTCCTTCTGCAAGCCTCACTGACAAGAACACCCACTTAGGGTGATAGGCGGTTCTCCTCGTTTGGCCCCGGTCTTCAAACTCCCTCCCATTGGAACTCCGGAGGACCAACTCATTGACAGTTTTCAGGAAGCAGTTAAAAACACATCTCTTCCTATAAAACTGTCTTAAATGACCCGACAGACCTATGAGATAGTGCAGTGCGGTATCCACTGAATGCGTTTCTTTTCATCAGCGCCTGGATGCAGTCAGTGCCTGGTCCCCTCGGGGTATGCGCCATGCAAATGCTTAAAATCAAAATCACCCACTCATAGCTCAAGTCAACTTTGCAGTCAGCAAAGGGTTTAACAAATTCAAAATGTTATGCAAACTACTGCCTCTTGTCTTGCAGGAGCTGGGCCATAAATACAAGAAGGGTTATGTCTCGCGGAACTATGCAGATACTTTTAATTCAGAGGGCCCTCATTACACGGATGGCGGTGGACCAAGGTGCTATTAGCACCTTGGTCCATGCTGGTAAAATACCGGCACCGCCTTGGTGGAAAGGGGAATTACCGCCCTATTCCAAGGTTGGTGGGGCGGTAATTCCCCCTTTCCCCATTGCCTTTCCCCATTCCCATTTTTGCCCCATAGGGCATAATGGGAATGGGGAAGGTGCTAATTACGCCACCACAAATTGCGGTACCGTAATTAGCTCCCTGGGTCGCTTTGCGGGTTGGTTTTTAACGCCTGCAAAAAGCAGGCGTTAAATTCTCCAACCCGCAAAGGGACCTCGTAGTAAGGCGGTAAGGGTTTACCGGTACCGGTAAAATACCGGTACCGGTAAACCCTTACCGCCTACCATGTAATGAGGCCCATAGTATGTAATTGACTTCTAATGGTTGATTGAAAAGTAGGCAAGGTCACGAGAGGACAAACATGTATTCAATTTGTATTCACATAATAAACATGAAAAACTGTTAAAGTAAATATTCTTATTGTAATTCATGTAAAACAACAAATATTGGTTAAAAACCACGAGACATCATGGTTAATAATCCCTACAGTGTAACAGAGCAAATATGTTGTGCAGTCTATGCCCATATGTAATTAGAGAGGCATAGAACTCCCTCCACGTGCTCCAAGGTTCACGAGGAATAAGGCTGTGACTCTCTGAGACATGGAATAAAGTACCACACAAGTGCAAAATTGAACAATCAAAGTTAAAGTGCATTAAGTCAAGGTTAAAGTGCATTAAGTCAAACGCAATACATTATTTCTCCACAAAATGTGGCTTTCCCATGGAGGAAAATTTAGCCCGTTAGGTGAGCTAGATCCTAAGATTTTAGGAGACCACAACACTAAGTAGGCCTTAGTCCTGTGGAACGAGCCATAGTGGAAATATATATATATATATATATATAGAGAGAGAGAGAGAGAGAGAGAGAGAGAGAGAGAGAGAGAGAGAGAGAGAGAGACAGCAAGGTGTGTGTGTGTGTGTGTGTGTAGTTCAGGTGTGTCTTTATGCTGGCCCGCTCGCAGGCATTTGCCACCTGGCCAGGAAGGGGTCACCTCCTGCCAACCCTCGTCCCCAGAACAGCAGTGGAGAAAAGAACATGTTTGGTAACCTGCTTTACTGAGCAAAGCAGGAGATGAGCTATCTCTTGGGTTCTTCACCCATGAACGGACACTTTTCACATGAAGGGAGGTTTTCAGCTCAGCAGTGATTAGAAGACAACATAAACACATTACCTGGCCATTAATTAGGCAATAAAATCCAAGCCGGCAGGCCCGACTGGGTGGTAATGGGCCAGGGCCCAGGTTACAGGCCTAGAGAAAAAGGGCCTTAATGATGGGCCTTAGCACCGTTACCACCAGATCCGGTCCACCAGTGAGAGTCTTATTGCTATTAGCACCCCGAGTTTTCAATCCGGATACCAGGGTTTCTGACAGTAATGCCATTTTGTCTGAATGAACAGGACGTGCTTGGGGAATCCCGTTCTTTCAAACAAAATACTCAACTAAAATGGCCGCCATGGAGATGGAAGGTAGGGCTCCATGGGGAGCCCTTTTCCTTTTCCATGGTGGCCAGCGGGGATGTGGAGTGGCGACGGTGGTGGAAGCGCCACCAAAGGAATCAGGTAAGTGTGTGGGAGGGAATAGTGACTGGAGGGAATGGGTGTGTGGGGGAAGATGGTGTTACGGGAGAGCAGCCTTTATGTTGCTTGAAACACAGGCTTGGATTGTGGGATTCAGCATTTGTTCCGAGCAACCTGATTGGCTGGCTTCCCTGTCCCGGGTGCTAATAGCAGTGTCTTCATCCTAGTCCTAGCCCTCTAAACCCCTTTCGAGGAGCATATAGTGAATCCTCTGTTGGACGAATTTTGTCAGCAGAGGCCAGGGGATAGGTTTGGTTTTTCACAGGATCACCACTTGGTGAGTGCCCAGATTCTGATAAATTTAAGAAACAGTTTTACTTATACAACCTCACTTGTTAGCTCACTTGGTATTACCAACATGCAATGCCGGACACCTCTGTAATGCAGAGGAAGGTATCGCTCCAGCGTTCTGAAAAAGAGTGATTAATGCCACACCTTCTGCTTGAGCTTCTTCAATTGCATTAATTTGTTTGTGTTATATTTCAGGCAATTGTTTCATGAAAGGATGTCACCAGGATGGGATGCCAGAGGGTGGTTCCGGACATTGAAAAGGACCGACTAACGGCGATAGCCCCTGAATCTTTGTGGCGATTCTTATACACAAGCGATTCGAGAAAATAACCGTTGCAGTAATTTGAAAGCAGTGTAGATGGGTCTGCGGCCTCAGGTACACAACAGCACCGCCTTTGGAGGAGTAAGTAGAACATGGAATTAGTGGTAAACAATAGCTGTTTCATCTTAATGGGACCTTGTTCTTTGTGTCAGAAAATGAGTCTTTCCGATATTAAACTATGCCGACATGGAAATATTGCTTTCAACAATTCGATTACTGATGGGTGGATGGACACATCTTGACCCCATTATTCGAAAATATATGACAACAGTGTCTTTGGAAAATACCTGCATTTGCTTTTGGACCATGATGCTTTTTTGGAAACCTTTCTCTTAAGTATCTCCCCCACCCTTACTGGTTTACCCCTTCACAGCTTACTTTTTAAATTTTTTTACTTTGAACATTTTCCCTGCTTGATATTTTTTCAGTTCACCTTTTTCAGGTCTGTGTTTTTGTGAAAGGTGTTTTTCAAACTTTTTTTCACATTACCTGTTACCCTGAATCTGATCTTGGGCCACAAACAGGGGGAATAAAGAATGCCGCAGGTGGATCCTGCCCTGATTCCAAAATAAAGAGTTGGACAACATAGTGGCCAATATGGCAATGAGACGCAATGGAATACTTCCCAGGATATGAGAGCTATCAGTGCAAAAATTATCAAATTAACTTTGATGATTGCCTCTTTTTCCTTGTAGCAAACCCAGAAACACTATGGGCCAAATTCACAGAGAAGTAACATGAAGTAATTGTGACTTACAGCTGACTAACACCTGCGAGGGATATGCCATTCACAGAAGTTAGATTGTGTAACTTTGGCTTAGACTTAATTTACCTGTGGTAAGTGAAATTTAAATCAGTTGTAATTCATAGTTTTGTGAATAGAATAGCCCTCTCTAGGTGTACGTCAGAGTTACTCCGCGTAATTTCTTTTGTGAATAGAATAGCCCTCTCTAGATGTACATCAGAGTTGATCCGTGGACCTTCTTTTGTGAAAAGTATACCCCTCTCCAGGTGTACGTCAGAGTTACTCAATGTAACTTCTTTGTTGAATAGAATAGCCCTCTCTAGGTGTGCGTCAGTGTTACTCTGCGTAACTTCTCTGGTGACTAGAATAACCCTCTCTAGGTGTAATTCGGAGTTACTCCATGTATCTTTTTTGGTGAATAGAATAGTCCTCTTTAGGTGTAATTTAGAGTTACTCCATGTAACTTCTTTTGTGAGTAAAATAGCCCTCTTTAGGTGTATTCCAGAATTACTCATGTAACATCTTTTCTGAGTAGAAAAGCCCTCGCTAGGTGTACATCAGATACATCAGAGTTACTCCATGTAACTTCTTTTTTTATTAGAAGAGGCCTCTATAGGTGTACGTCAGTTACTCCATGTAAATACTTTTGTGATTAGAATAGCCTTCTCTAGGTGCGTGTCAGAGTTACTCCGTGTAACTTCTATTGTGAATGGAATATCCCTCTCTAGGTGTAATTCAGAGTTACTCCATGTAACTTCTTTTGTGAGTAGAATAGCCCTCTCTATGTGTACGTCAGAGTAACTCCATGTAACTTCTTTTGTGATTAGAATAGCCCTCTCTAGGTGTACGTCACAGTTACTCAGTGTAACTTCTTTTCGGAATAGAATAGCCATCTCTAGGTGTACATCACAGTTACTCCATGTAACTTCTTTTGTGAATAGAATAGCCCTCTTTAGGTGTAATTCAGAGTTACTCCATGTAACCTCTTTTGTGAATTGAATAGCCCTCTGCAGCTGTAATCCAGAGTTACTCCATGTAACTTCTTTTGTGAGTAGAATAGTCCTCTCTAGGTGTAAGTCAGAGTTAATCAGTTTAACTTCTTTTTTTAATAGAATAGCCCTCTCTAGGTATAATTCAGAGTTACTCCATGTAACCTCTTTTGTGAGTAGAATAGCCTTCTCTAGGTGTACATCAGAGACACTCCATGTAACTTCTTTTCTGAGTAGAATAGCCCTCTCTATGTGTATGTCAGTGTCACTCTGTGTAACTTATTTTGTAATTAGAATAGCCCTCTCTAGGTGTACGTCAGAGTTACTCCATGTAACCTCTTTTGTAAGTAGAATAGCCTTCTCTAGGTGTACATCGGAGTTACTCCATGTAACTTCTTTTCTGAGTAGAATAGCCCTCTCTATGTGTATGTCAGTGTTACTCTGTGTAACTTAATTTGTAATTAGAATAGCCCTCTCTAGGTGTACGTCAGAGTTACACCATGTAACCTCTTTTGTGAGTAGAATAGCTCTCTGTAGGTGTACATCAGAGTTTCTCCATGTAACTTCTTTTGTGATTAGAATAGGCCTCTCTAGGTGTAAGTCAGAGTTACTCCATGTAACTACTTTTGTGATTAGAATAGCCCTCTCTAGGTGCGTGTCAGAGTTACTCCGTGTAACCTCTATTGTGAATGGAATATCCCTCTCTAGGTGTAATTCAGAGTTACTCCACGTAACTCATTTTGTGAGTAGAATAGCCCTCTCTATGTGTACGTCAGAGTTACTCCATGTAACTTCTTTTGTGATAAAAATAGCCCTCTCTAGGTGGACGTTAGAGTTACTCCATGTAACTTCTTTTGTGAATAGAATAGCCATCTCTAGGTGTAACTTCTTTTGTGAATAGAATTGCCCTCGCTAGGTGTACATCAGAGTTACTCTGTGTAACTTCTTTTGTGAATAGAATAGCCCTCTCTAGGTGTAATTCAGAGTTACTCCATGTAACCTCTTTTGTGAATTGAATAGCCCTCTGCAGCTGTAATTCAGAGTTACTCCATGTAAACTCTTTTGTGAGTGGAATAGTCCTCTTTAGGTGTAGGTCAGAGTTAATCAGTGTAACTTCTTTTTTTAATAGAATAGCCCTCTCTAGGTGTAATTCAGAGTTACTCCATGAAACCTCTTTTGTGAGTAGAATAGCCTTCTCTAGGTGTACGTCAGAGTTACTCTGTGTAACTTCTTTTGGGAATAGAATCGCCCTCTCTACGTGTATGTCAGAGTTACTTAGTGTAACTTATTTTGTGAATAGAATAGCCATCTCTTGGTGTACGTCAGAGTTACTCTGTGTAACCTGTTTTGTGATTAGAATAGCCCGCTCTAGGTGTACATCAGAGTTACTCCATGTAACTTCTTTGTGATTAGAATAGCCCTCTCTAGGTGTACGTTAGAGTTACTCAGTGTAACTTCTTTTGTGAATGGAATCGCCCTCTCTACTTGTACATCAGAATTTCTCAGTGTAACTTCTTTTGTAAATAGAATAGCCCTCTGTAAGTGTACGTCAGAGTTACTCCATGTAACCTGTTTTGTGATTAGAATAGCCCGCTCTAGGTGTACATCAGAGTTACTCCATGTTACTTCTTTGTGATTAGAATAGCCCTCTCTAGGTGTACGTTAGAGTTACTCAGTGTAACTTCTTTTGTGAATGGAATCGCCCTCTCTACTTGTACATCAGAATTACTCAGTGTAACTTCTTTTGTGAATAGAATAGTCCTCTCTAGGTGTAATTCAGAGTTACTCCATGTAACCTCTTTTGTGAATTGAATAGCCCTCGGCAGCTGTAATTCAGAGTTACTCCATGTAACTTCTTTTGTGAGTGGAATAGTCCTCTTTAGGTGTATGTCAGAGTTAATCAGTGTAACTTCTTTTTTGAATAGAATAGCCCTCTCTAGGTGTAATTCAGAGTTACTCCATGAAACCTCTTTTGTGAGTAGAATAGCCTTCTCTAGGTGTACGTCAGAGTTACTCTGTGTAACTTCTTTTGTGAATAGAATTGCCCTCGCTAGGTGTACATCAGAGTTAGTCTGTGTAACTTCTTTTGTGAATAGAATAGCCCTCTCTAGGTGTAATTCAGAGTTACACCATGTAACCTCTTTTGTGAGTAGAATAGCTCTCTGTAGGTGTACATCAGAGTTTCTCCATGTAACTTCTTTTGTGATTAGAATAGGCCTCTCTAGGTGTAAGTCAGAGTTACTCCATGTAACTACTTTTGTGATTAGAATAGCCCTCTCTAGGTGCGTGTCAGAGTTACTCCGTGTAACCTCTATTGTGAATGGAATATCCCTCTCTAGGTGTAATTCAGAGTTACTCCACGTAACTCATTTTGTGAGTAGAATAGCCCTCTCTATGTGTACGTCAGAGTTACTCCATGTAACTTCTTTTGTGATAAAAATAGCCCTCTCTAGGTGGACGTTAGAGTTACTCCATGTAACTTCTTTTGTGAATAGAATAGCCATCTCTAGGTGTAACTTCTTTTGTGAATAGAATTGCCCTCGCTAGGTGTACATCAGAGTTACTCTGTGTAACTTCTTTTGTGAATAGAATAGCCCTCTCTAGGTGTAATTCAGAGTTACTCCATGTAACCTCTTTTGTGAATTGAATAGCCCTCTGCAGCTGTAATTCAGAGTTACTCCATGTAACTTCTTTTGTGAGTGGAATAGTCCTCTTTAGGTGTAGGTCAGAGTTAATCAGTGTAACTTCTTTTTTTAATAGAATAGCCCTCTCTAGGTGTAATTCAGAGTTACTCCATGAAACCTCTTTTGTGAGTAGAATAGCCTTCTCTAGGTGTACGTCAGAGTTACTCTGTGTAACTTCTTTTGAGAATAGAATCGCCCTCTCTACGTGTATGTCAGAGTTACTTAGTGTAACTTATTTTGTGAATAGAATAGCCATCTCTTGGTGTACGTCAGAGTTACTCTGTGTAACCTGTTTTGTGATTAGAATAGCCCGCTCTAGGTGTACATCAGAGTTACTCCATGTAACTTCTTTGTGATTAGAATAGCCCTCTCTAGGTGTACGTTAGAGTTACTCAGTGTAACTTCTTTTGTGAATGGAATCGCCCTCTCTACTTGTACATCAGAATTACTCAGTGTAACTTCTTTTGTGAATAGAATAGCCCTCTGTAAGTGTACGTCAGAGTTACTCCATGTAACCTGTTTTGTGATTAGAATAGCCCGCTCTAGGTGTACATCAGAGTTACTCCATGTAACTTCTTTGTGATTAGAATAGCCCTCTCTAGGTGTACGTTAGAGTTACTCAGTGTAACTTCTTTTGTGAATGGAATCGCCCTCTCTACTTGTACATCAGAATTACTCAGTGTAACTTCTTTTGTGAATAGAATAGTCCTCTCTAAGTGTAATTCAGAGTTACTCCATGTAACCTCTTTTGTGAATTGAATAGCCCTCGGCAGCTGTAATTCAGAGTTACTCCATGTAACTTCTTTTGTGAGTGGAATAGTCCTCTTTAGGTGTATGTCAGAGTTAATCAGTGTAACTTCTTTTTTGAATAGAATAGCCCTCTCTAGGTGTAATTCAGAGTTACTCCATGAAACCTCTTTTGTGAGTAGAATAGCCTTCTCTAGGTGTACGTCAGAGTTACTCTGTGTAACTTCTTTTGTGAATAGAATTGCCCTCGCTAGGTGTACATCAGAGTTACTCTGTGTAACTTCTTTTGTGAATAGAATAGCCCTCTCTAGGTGTAATTCATAGTTACTCCATGAAACCTCTTTTGTGAGTAGAATAGCCTTCTCTAGGTGTACGTCAGAGTTACTCTGTGTAACTTCATTTGTGAATAGAATTGCCCTCGCTAGGTGTACATCAGAGTTACTCTGTGTAACTTCTTTTGTGAATAGAATAGCCCTCTCTAGGTGTAATTCAGAGTTACTCCATGTAACCTCTTTTGTGAATTGAATAGCCCTCTGCAGCTGTAATTCAGAGTTACTCCATGTAACTTCTTTTGTGAGTGGAATAGTCCTCTTTAGGTGTTTGTCAGAGTTAATCAGTGTAACTTCTTTTTTGAATAGAATAGCCCTCTCTAGGTGTAATTCAGAGTTACTCCATGAAACCTCTTTTGTGAGTAGAATAGCCTTCTCTAGGTGTACGTCAGAGTTACTCTGTGTAACTTCTTTTGTTAGTAGAATAGCCCTCTCTATGTATATGTCAGTGTTACTCTGTATAACTTATTTTGTGATTAGAAGAGCCCTCTCTAGGTGTACGTCAGAGGTACTCCATGTAACCTCTTTTGCGAGTAGACTAGCCTCTAGGTGTACGTCAGGGGTACTCCATGTAACTTCTTTTGTGATTAGAATAGCGCTCTCTTGGTGTACGTCAAAGTTACTCAGTGTAACTTCTTTTGAGAATAGAATCGCCCTCTCTACGTGTATGTCATAGTTACTTAGTGTAACTTATTTTGTGAATAGAATAGCCATCTCTTGGTGTACGTCAGAGTTACTCTGTGTAACCTGTTTTGTGATTAGAATATCCCGCTCTAGGTGTACATCAGAGTTACTTCATGTAACTTCTTTGTGATTAGAATAGCCCTCTCTAGGTGTACGTTAGAGTTACTCAGTGTAACTTCTTTTGTGAATGGAATCGCCCTCTCTACTTGTACATCAGAATTACTCAGTGTAACTTCTTTTGTGAATAGAATAGCCCTCTGTAAGTGTACGTCAGAGTTACTCCATGTAACCTGTTTTGTGATTAGAATAGCCCGCTCTAGGTGTACATCAGAGTTACTCCATGTAACTTCTTTGTGATTAGAATAGCCCTCTCTAGGTGTACGTTAGAGTTACTCAGTGTAACTTCTTTTGTGAATGGAATCGCCCTCTCTACTTGTACATCAGAATTACTCAGTGTAACTTCTTTTGTGAATAGAATAGTCCTCTCTAGGTGTAATTCAGAGTTACTCCATGTAACCTCTTTTGTGAATTGAATAGCCCTCGGCAGCTGTAATTCAGAGTTACTCCATGTTACTTTTCTTGTGAGTAGAATAGTCCTCTCTAGGTGTGTGTCAGAGTTAATCAGTGTAACTTCTTTATTGAATAGAATAGCCCTCTCTAGGTGTACGTCAGAGTTACTCCATGTAACTTCTTTTGTGAGTAGAATAGCCCTCTGTATGTGTATGTCAGTGTTACTCTGTGTAACTTATTTTGCAATTAGAAAAGCCCTCTCTAGGTGTACGTCAGAGTTACTCAATATAACCTCTTTTGTGAGTAGAATAGCCCTCTCTAGGTGTACGTCAGGGTTACTCCATGTAACTTCTTTTGTGATTCAAATAGCCCTCTCTATGTGTACGTCAGAGTTACTCAGTCTAATTTCTTTTGTGAATAGAATAGCCCTCTCTATGTGTACGTCAGAGTTACTCAGTGTAAATTCTTTTCTGAATAGAATAGCCATCTCTAGGTGTACATCAGAGTAACTCTTTGTAACTTCTTTTGTAAATAGAATAGCCCTCTATAGGTGTACGTCAGAGTTACTCCATGGAACTTCTTTTGTGAATAGAAAATCCCTCTCTAGGTGTAATTCAGAGTTACTCCATGTAACTTCTGTTGTGAGTGGAATAGTCCTCTCTAGGTGTATGCCAGAGTTAATCAGTGTGACTTCTTTTTTGAATAGAATAGCCCTCTCTAGGTGTAATTCAGAGTTACTCCATGTGCCTTCTTTTGTTTTTCAAATAGTCCTCTCTAGGTGTAAGTCAGAGTTACTCCATGTAACTTCTTTTGTGATTAGAATAGCGCTCTCTAGGTGTACGTTAAAGTTACTCAGTGTATCTTCTTTTGAGAATAGAATCGCCCTCTCTACGTGTATGTCAGAGTTACTCCATGTAACCTCTTTTTTGATTAGAATAGCCCTCTTTAGGTGTACATCAGAGTTATTCCATGTAACTTCTTTTGTGATTAGAATAGCCCTCTCTAGGTGTACATTAAAGTTACTCAGTGTAACTTCTTTTATGAATGGAATCGCCCTCTCTACTTGTACGTCAGAATTACTCAGTGTAACTTCTTTTGTGAATAGAATAGCCCTCTCCAGGTGTAATTCAGAGTTACTCCATGTAACCTCTTTTGTGAATTGAATAGCCCTCTGCAGCTGTAATTCAGAATTACTCCATGTAACTTCTTTTGTGAGCAGAATAGTCCTCTCTAGGTGTATGTCAGAGTTAATCAGTGTACCTTCTTTTTTTAATAGAATAGCTCTCTCTAGGTGTAGATCAGAGAAACTCTGTGTAACTTATTTTTGTGATTAGAAGAGCCCTCTCTAGGTGTACCTCAGAGTTATTCCATGTAACCTCTTTTGTGAGTAGAATGGCCCTCTCTAGGTGTACATCAGGGTTACTCCATGTAACTTCTTTTGTGATTCAGATAGCCCCCTCTAGGTGTACGTCAGAGTTACTCCATGTAACATCTTTTGTGATTAGAATAGCCCTCTCTAGGTGTACATCAGAGTTACTCCATGTAACTTCTTTTGTGATTAGAATAGCCCTCTCTAGGTGTACGTCAGAATTACTCAGTGTAACTTCTTTTGTGAATAGAATAGCCCTCTCTAGGTGTAATTCAGAGTTACTCCATGTAACCTCTTTTGTGAATTGAATAGTCCTCTGCAGCTGTAATTCAGAGTTACTCCATGTAACTTCTTTGTGAGTAGAATAGCCCTCTCTATGTGCATGTCACTGTTAGTCTGTGTAACTTCTTTTGTGATTAGAATAGCCCACTCTAGGTGCACATCAGAGTTACTCCATGTAACCTCTTTTGTGAGTAGAATAGCCTTCTCTAGGTGTATGTTAGGGTTACTCCATGTAACTTCTTTTGTGATTCAAATAGCCCTCTCTAGGTGTACGTCAGAGTTACTCCATGTAAATTATTTTGTGATTAGAATAGCCCTCTCTAGGTGTATGTCAGAGTTACTTCATGTAACTTCTTTTGTGATTAGAATAGCCCTCTCTAAGTGTATGTCAGAGTTACTCAGTGTAACTTCTTTTGTGAATAGAATAGCCGTCTCTAGGTGTACGTCAGAGTTACTCTGTGTAACTTCTTTTGTAAATAGAATAGCCCTCTCTAAGTGTACATCAGAGTTACTCCATGTAACTTCTTTTGCAATTACAATAGCCTTCTCTAGGTGTATGTCAGAGTTACTCCATGTAACTTCTTTTGTGATTAGAATAGCCCTCTCTAGGTGTATGTTAGAATTACTCAGTGTAACTTCTTTTATGAATGGAATCACCCTCTCTACTTGTATGTCAGAATTACTCAGTGTAACTTCTTTTGTGAATAGAATAGCCCTCTCTAGGTGTAATTCAGAGTTACTCCATGTAACCTCTTTTGTGAATTGAATAGCCCTCTGCAGCTGTAATTCAGAGTTACTCCATGTAACTTCTTTTGTGAGCAGAATAGTCCTCTCTGGGTGTATGTCACAGTTAATCAGTGTACCTTCTTTTTTTAATAGAATAGCCCTCTCTAGGTGTACATCAGAGAAACTCTGTGTAACTTATTTTTGTGATTAGAAGAGCCCTCTCTAGGTGTACGTCAGAGTTACTCCATGTAACCTCTTTTGTGAGTAGAATAGCCCTCTCTAGGTGTACATCAGGGTTACTCCATGTAACTTCTTTTGTGATTCAAATAGCCCCCTCTAGGTGTACGTCAGAGTTACTCCATGTACATTATTTTGTGATTAGAATAGCCCTCTCTAGGTGTATGTCAGAGTTACTCCATGTAACTTCTTTTGTGATTAGAATAGCCCTCTCTAAGAGTATGTCAGAGTAACTTCTTTTGTAAATAGAATAGTTGTCTCTAGGTGTACGTCAGAGTTACTCTGTGTAACTTCTTTTGTGATTAGAAGAGCCCTCTCTAGGTGTACGTCAGAGTTACTCCATGTAACTTCTTTTGTGTTTCAAATAGTCCTTTCAAGGTGTACGTCCGAGTTACTCCATGTAACTTCTTTTGTGATTAGAATAGCGCTCTCTAGGTGTACGTTAAAGTTACTCAGTGTACCTTCTTTTGAGAATAGAATCGCCCTCTCTACGTGTACGTCAGAGTTACTTAGTGTAACTTCTTTTGTGAATAGAATAGCCGTCTCTTGGTGTACGTCAGAGTTACTCCATGTAACTTCTTTTGTGAATAGAATAGTCCTCTGTAAGTGTACGTCAGAGTTACTCCATGTAACTTCTTTTGTGATTAGAATAGCTCTCTCTAGGTGTACATCAGAGTTACTCCATGTAACTTCTTTTGTGATTAGAATAGCCCTCTCTAGGTGTATGTTACAGTTACTCAGTGTAACTTCTTTTGTGAATGGAATCGCCCTCTCTACTTGCACGTCAGAATTACTCCATGTAACTTCTTTTGTGAATATAATATCCCTCTCTAGGTGTAATTCAGAGTTACTCCATGTAACCTCTTTTGTGAATTAAATAGTCCTCTGCAGCTGTAATTCAGAGTTACTCCATGTAACTTCTTTGTGAGTAGAATAGCCCTCTCTATGTGCATGTCACTGTTACTCTGTGTAACTTATTTTGTGATTAGAATAGTCCTCTCTAGGTGTACATCAGAGTTACTCCATGTAACCTCTTTTGTGAGTAGAATAGCCCTCTCTAGATGTACGTCAGGGTTACTCCATGTAACTTCTTTTGGGATTCAAATAGCCCTCTCTAGGTGTACGTCAGAGTTACTCCATGTAAATTATTTTGTGATTAGAATAGCCCTTTCTAGGTGTATGTCAGAGTTACTCCATGTAACTTCTTTTGTGATTAGAATAGCCCTCTCTAAGTGTATGTCAGAGTTACTCCATGTAACTTCTTTTGGGATTCAAATAGCCCTCTCTAGGTGTACGTCAGAGTTACTCCATGTAAATTATTTTGTGATTAGAATAGCCCTTTCTAGGTGTATGTCAGAGTTACTCCATGTAACTTCTTTTGTGATTAGAATAGCCCTCTCTAAGTGTATGTCAGAGTTACTCAGTGTAACTTCTTTTGTGAATAGAATAGCCCTCTCTAGGTGTACTTCAGAGTTACTCCATGTAAAATATTTTGCAATTAGAATAGCCTTCTCTAGGTGTATGTCAGAGTTACTCCATGTAACTTCTTTTGTGATTAGAATAGCGCTCTCTAGGTGTACTTTAAAATTACTCAGTGTAACTTGTTTTGAGAATAGAATCGCCCTCTCTACGTGTACGTCAGAGTTACTCTGTGTAACTTCTTTTGTGATTAGTATAGCCCTCTCTAGGTGTACATCAGAGTTACTCCAAGTAACGTCTTACGTGATTAGAATAGCCCTATCCAGGTGTACGTCAGAGTTACTCTGTGTAACTTCTTTTTTGAATAGAATAGTCCTCTGTAAGTGTATGTCAGAGTTACTCCATGTAACTTCTTTTGTGATTAGAATCACCCTCTCTAGGCGTACATCAGAGTTACTCCGTGTAACTTATTTTTGTGATTAGAAGAGCCCTCTCTAGGTTTACGTCAGAGTTACTCCATGTAACCTCTTTTGTGAGTAGAATAGCCCTCTCTAGGTGTACGTCAGGGTTACTACATGTAACTTCTTTTGTGATTCAAATAGCGCCCTCTAGGTGTACGTCAGAGTTACTCCATGTAAATTATTTTGTGATTAGAATAGCCCTCTCTAGGTGTATGTCAGAATTACTCCATCTAACTTCTTTTGTGATTAGAATAGCCCTCTCTAAGAGTACGTCAGCGTAACTTCTTTTGTAAATAGAATAGCTGTCGCTAGGTGTACGTCAGAGTTACTCTGTGTAACTTCTTTTGTGATTAGAAGAGCCCTCTCTAGGTGTACGTCAGAGTTACTCCATGTAACGTCTTTTGTGATTAGAATAGCCCTCTCTAGGTGTACGTTAGAGTTACTCAGTGTAACTTCTTTTGTGAATGGAATTGCCCTCTCTATTTGTATGTCAGAATTACTCAGTGTAACTTCTTTTGTGAATAGAATAGCCCTCTCTAGGTGTACGTTAAAGTTACTCCATGTAACCTCTTTTGTGAGTAGAATAGCCCTCTGTAGATGTATGTCAGGGTTACTCCATGTAACTTCTTTTGTGATTCAAATAGCCCTCTCTAGGTGTATGTCAGAGTTAATCCATGTAACTTCTTCTGTGATTAGAATAGCCCTCTCTAAGTGTATGTCAGAGTTACTCAGTGTAACTTCTTTTGTAAATAGAATAGCTGTCTCTAGGTGTACGTCAGAGTTACTCTGTGTAACTTCTTTTGTGAATAGAATAGCCCTCTCTAAGTGTACATCAGAGTTACTCCATGTAACGTCTTTTGCAATTAGAATAGCCCTCTCTAGGTGTATGTCAGAGTTACTCCATGTAACTTCTTTTGTGATTAGAATAGCGCTCTCTAGGTGTACTTTAAAATTACTCAGTGTAACTTCTTTTGAGAATAGAATCGCCCTGTCTACGTGTACGTTAGAGTTACTTAGTGTAACTTCTTTTGTGAATAGAATAGCCCTCTGTAAGTGTATGTCAGAGTTAGTCCATGTAACTTCTTTTGTGATTAGAATAGCCCTCTCTAGGTGTACATCAGAGTTACTCCATGTATACGTCTTTTGTGATTAGAAAAGCCCTATCTAGGTGTATGTTAGAGTTACTCAGTGTAACTTCTTTTGTGAATAGAATAGCCATCTTTAGGTGTACATCAGGGTTACTCAGTGTAACTTCTTTTGTGAATAGAATAGCCGTCTCTAGGTGTACATCAGAGTTACTCTGTGTAACTTCTTTTGTGAATAGAATAGCCCTCTCTAGGTGTATGTTAGAGTTACTCAGTGTAACTTCTTTTGAGAATGGAATCGCCCTCTCTACTTGTACATCAGAATTACTTCATGTAACCTCATTTGTGTTTCAAATAGTCTTTTCTAGGTGTACGTCAGAGTTACTCCATGTAACTTCTTTTGTGATTAGAATAGCGCTCTCTAGGTGTACGTTAAAGTTACTCAGTGTACCTTCTTTTGAGAATAGAATCGCCCTCTCTACGTGTACATCAGAGTTACTTAGTGTAACTTCTTTTGTGAATAGAATAGCCATCTCTTGGTGTACGTCAGAGTTACTCTGTGTAACCTCTTTTGTGAAGAGAATATCCCTCTGTAAGTGTACATCAGAGTTACTCCATGTAACTTCTTTTGTGATTAGAATAGCCCTCTCTAGGTGTACGTTAGAGTTACTCAGTGTAACTTCTTTTGTGAATGGTATTGCCCTCTCTACTTGTACGTCAGAATTACTCAGTGTAACTTCTTTTGTGAATAGAATAGCCCTCTCTAGGTGTAATTCAGAGTTACTCCATGTAACCTCTTTTGTGAATTGAATAGCCCTCTGCAGCTGTAATTCAGAGTTACTCCATGTAACTTCTTTGTGAGTAGAATAGCCCTCTCTATGAGTATGTCAGTGTTACTCTGTGTAACCTATTTTGTGATTAGAAAAGCCCTCTCTAGGTGTACATCAGAGTTACTTCATGTAACCTCTTTTGTGAGTAGAATAGCCCTCTCTAGGTGTACGTCAGGGTTACTCCATGTAACTTCTTTTGTGATTCAAATAGCCCTCTCTAGGTGTACGTCAGAGTTACTCCATGTAAATTATTTTGTGATTAGAATAGCCCTCTCTAGGTGTATGTCAGAGTTCCTCCATGTAACTTCTTTTGTGATTAGAATAGCCCTCCCTAAGTGTACGTCAGAGTTACTCTGTGTAACTTCTTTTGTGAATAGAATAGCCCTCTCTAGGTTTATGTTAGAGTTACTCAGTGTAACTTCTTTTGTGAATGGAATCGCCCTCTCTACTTGTACGTGTCATGCCTGCGCCATGGGCGCATATGTTGGCGATCAATATGGACAAGTTGTTATTCATTTATCTGCAGAAAACTCTTGGATCAACCGCTATTCACTTCTTGGACCTTATTTCCCATTTGCGGGACTTTGGTGCTTTTCTATTTTTTCCAACAAACTACACTTACCACAATGCACTTGGCTATAACTATCTATTCCTGGCTATTCCTATTTGTCATCATCGGAACTACAATCCTCAGAAGCCCTGGGATCAGCTCTGCTTCCACCAGGTCAGGAACAGAAAGGGAGGAGGCAGATTGTATGCAGGTGTGCTGATCCAGGTGCGACTAATTAGCCTGCCTCTGTGCTGGGCAGGGCGGTATAAAAGCTGCTGCCTGCAGGGGCTCAGTCTCTTGCATTAAGAGTCCTTCCAGCACCTTTTTGCTTCGAGCTACTTATTTTTGTATGCTGCTCCTGGTTACACCTGCTTCTGATCCAGTGCCCTGCCGGGCTTTCTGCATTGCAGCCGATCACGCTCTTCTGCCTTATACCTTCCACCCTGGCCCTTGTGGGCTCCCTGCCTCAGCCCTGCTCCTCTGGGCATCCTGCCTTGCAGCCTGCTACACCCTGCTGCCTACAGCCCTAGCCTTTTGGGCTCCCTGCCTCAGCCCTGCTCCTCTGGGCGTCCTGCCTTGCAGCCTGCTACACCCTGCTGCCTACAGCCATAGCCTTTTGGGCTCCCTGCCTCAGCCCTGCTCCTCTGGGTGTCCTGCCTTGCAGCCTGCTACACCCTGCTGCCTACAGCCCTTTTCCTCTGGAACCCCTGTCTTGCAGCTTACTGCACCCCTCTGCCTTCAGCCCTTGTCTTTTGGGCTCCTTGCCTACAGGCCTTGTCCTTTGGGCTCCTTGCCTTGCAGCCTGCTTCACTCCGCTGCCTACAGCCCTTTTCCTTTGGGCTCCCTTCCTTACAGCCCTGTTCCTTTGGGCTTGCTCCTTGCTGTCCTGCTCCTCTGAGCTCTCTACCTTGCACCCTACAGCACTCTGCAATCCACAACAGTTTACCTGCATTTATTACATTCAGTTATTGCAGCCCCCCTGTTTCCTGACTGCTGCTCCCTTGCTTTCTTTCTCGTTTTTCAACCCTCAGTTCTTTATCCCTGTCCAATTCAGCTATACTGCTTTCCTTTCATTTCCTTCTGCTAGTTTACTCATCGACTTCCCTATTTCTGGATTTGTCTGTTATTGTCTTCTCTTGTATCGTTTGTAGACCCCTTTGTACAGGGGTTGTCTGTTGGTTTCCGGCAGGCAACCTCTGCCCCTTCCCTTGTCTAGTTTCTGTGTTACAGACACCCACAGCTGTTGTTCCCAGCCATGAGCGAACAGCGTGGGCCTCTGTTATATCAAACTGTGCAGAAGGCTAGAGTTTTTCCTAAGGTCCGTGGAACACTCTTCCCAATATCTCCATACACCCCAAGAGAGAATCCATTCTGTTGTACCTTATTTCCTTGCTACACTTTCCAACTCTTTGTTCTCTTTTACATTCAGCTGTGAGTGTACTTATCTGTCCACCTTACTTCGGCACTACCACCCAAACCCTACCTGGGTGCCCTGTGCCACTCTTAACAGAGTGCCATCCGTGACAGTACGTCAGAATTACTCCGTGTAACTTCTTTTGTGAATAGAATAGCCATCTTTAAGTGTACGTCAGAGTTACTCAGTGTAACTTCTTTTGTGTTTGTTTGTTTTGTTTTATTTGTTTTTGTTTTATTCGTATTTATATAGCGCACAACAGCCCGAGGACATTGTGGCACTTGTTACAGTACAAAGCTTAGTTACTTAGTTACATGGTCATTAGCAATATATATACAGGTTGCAATATAGTTACATAGTCATTAGCAGTATATATACAGGTTACAATATAGTTATATTACATTTGTGTTATATTACAATATACATGGCAGAAGTGGAGGAGGCAGTCCTCCACTTGCTAGTTGAGGAGAGTGGCCTTGAGGTTGTTGCGGAAGACAGAGATGGAAGTTTCAGCTCTAAGGGTGGCAGGGAGTTTCGATGCAATATAGGAGAAGCCTAGACCTCCCGCTGTGGGTCTCTTTATGCGTGGTATGTGTAGCTGGTTGGAGTACTGAGCTCTGGTGGGGCGAGTGGATGTGGTCCTTGATATTGCTTCAGATAAGTATGCTGGAGCAGTTTTGTTGATGCACCTGTGAGTGATGGTGAGGATTTTCAGAGTAATATGGTCTTTGACCTGGTGCCACCGTGCTTCACGTCGGTTACCAGACATTTGGTCGAAAAAAATTGGTCGACCAGACAAATGGTCGAACCAATTTGGTCGAAAACCAAATGGTCGAATTTTTTTTTTTTTATTTTCAACGTTTTTTTTTTTTGGGGGGGGGAAACCCCCAACCCCCTTTTTTTTCTAAAAACCCATTTTTGTAAAAAACGAAAACCCGAAAAATAAATATATAATTAAAAAAAAACATTCGACCATTTGGTTTTCGACCAAATTGCGTCGACCAAATGTCATTCGACCAGTTTTAGGTCGACCAAATGTCTGGACACCCTTCACGTCTGGCGTGGGATATATGGTCTCTTCTAGGGATGCTCATGGCGGCTCTGAGGGCATTGTTTTGTGTGGTTTGCAGTCTGTGAATGTTTTTGGCGGAGGTGCCAGCTAGAAGGGTGTTGCAATAATCGAGTTTGGCTCCTATAGTTGCTCTAGCTATGGCCAAGCGGCTGGGGGTGCATAAGTAGGGTTTAATGGAATTGTTGAGTTCGGTGCTGAACGCTGATGCAGAGGCTATGGCGCTGACTTGTTTGTTCATCGATAGATTTGCATCAATGTGAACACCTAGAGTCTTGACAGAGGATGATACAGAGATGGTTGAGTTGTCTATGTTGAAGTTGTTGTATTGGGGGCTTAGTTTCGATAATGTGTTTGTCTTCTCCCCGTTAAGACAGAGGCCATTGATTGCCATCCAAGCTTGGATAGTGGCATAGATGTTGTGAAGGGCCTTGGCGTCTTGGTGATAGAGTCAGATAGGGGTAAAAGTGCTTGAGTGCCGTCTGCATAGTTTGTATATGCAACACCCAAGGAGTCAAGTAGGTTGAAGAGGGGTTTTGTGAAGAGGTTATAGAGGGTGGGGGCTGTACAAGATCCTTGGGGGACACCGCAGTTTATAGTGGTAGGATCTTCGTTAGCTGTGTCGGAGTAGACCTTCATGGCTCTTCCTTCAAGGAAGGAAGTGATCCAGGATGCTGCTTGATTAGAGAAATGGGCTGCATGGGTCAGGTGGGTGGTGAGTGTTTGGTGATCTACCAGGTCAAAAGCAGCTTATAGATCGAGGAGGAGGAGTAAGGCAGGTTTGCCTTTGTCCATGATCTGTGAGATTTGATTTTTAGGTCTAATAAGGCGGATTCTGTTCCATGCCCGACACGGAAGCCAGATTGTCTTTTGCCTAGTATGGAGTTAGCTTCTATATATGATTGGATCTGGATGTGAGCTGCTTTGTCCAGGATTTTTAGGAGGGACGGGACAGTCGTTATCGGTCTGTAGTTGTTGGGTTGTGTGGCCTTTTTTTAGAAGTGGCCGCACCCAGGCTTCCTTGAGATTGTTTGGGACAGTTCCTGTTTGGAAAGATGCGTTAATGAAGGCAGTAATCAGGGGTGCTAGGTCATTGGCGCATTCCTTGATGATTTTGGGAGGGCAAATGTCTGCTTTGCAGAGGGATGGTTTGAGGTTTTTGATGAGATTAAGGACCTCAGGTTCAGTGACGTTTCTGAAGGAGAATTGAGCGTGATTGAGATTACTACACTTGTCTTGTGTAGGGCGGTTGGTTTTTTGGTTTGGGAGGGCTTTGCAGTGGTTTTGGATTTTGTTCTGGAGGAGTTTTATTTTGTTGAGCATGGCGGACTGAATGCTGGCACACCAGGCTTTGTCTTTAGTTATCTCGTCAGCGGTAGCCGGAGGAGTGACTAATTCATTAAAGATTGCGAATAGTTCTTTAGCTTGGTAGTTGGCCTTTGAGATCCTATCATTGAAGGAGTTGGATTTTGCTGCTAAGAGGGCTATTTGTTTGAAGAGGCTCTTATTTAGATCACTCGGATCCGTTTGCCAGTTTTTAAGCGACTGGCGCTTTTGAGCTCGGAGGGTTTGGAGTTCTTCCGAGAACCAAGAGTTGCAATGAAATTATTTTTTTTCCTTCTTGCTTTCAAGTGGGGCTATAGAGTTTATGGCATTGGTGAGAGTATCATTGAAGATAGCTGATAGTATCTTTGGGCCCTGAGAGAAAGGTGGTGCTAGGCAGGGGCTTTTATGGTGGGGACGCAAGTTGTCTGCGTTGAGTTTTTTAGAACTTTTTATTGTGGCAGGTGGTGCGTGGGTGAGAGTCTTAGGTTTAGGATTGGTGGGGATGAGGAATTCGATGCACGTGGGGTCCATCCAAGGAAGGGCGGTGTTTGAGGTAATGTTGGATGCACAGTTGTGATCCATGACCCAGTCAAGGGTGAGGCCTTTGGAGTGAGTAGGGATGAGGACCCTTTGGGAGAAACCTAAGTCTGCAAGTTCTTTAGCTAGGGTTGCGACGGATTTATCCTTAGGATCATTGTATCCTAAATTTAAGTCTCCTAATAGAAGGATTTTGGAGGACTTTTTAATGTTGCTGAGTCAATGGGAGAGGTGCTCTTGGAAGTCAGCTGGGAGTCTGGGAGGTCTGTATAGGATGTGGATGTTGATTAGATTATTGGGGGAGAGCGTAAGCTTGGCTGATAGGATATCAGCATTACCACCCCATGTACTATGGTCTGCTAATCTGATGGATAGTGAGTCTTTGTGGATAAGGGCGACTCCCCCTCCAATCTTATCATATCTATCTTGCCTAAGGATGGTGTAGCCTGTGGGTTGGGCTAGTGCGATGGCTGGGCATGAGGCATCATTGAGCCAGGATTCGGTGATGCAAAGTAAGTCCAGATTAAGTGTGGATAGTAGATTGTTTATCTCAAGGGCATGTGCAGGTAGGGAGCGTACGTTCAGTAGTGCACATTTAAGAGGTGGGTGTTGTGTGCCTTTGATGTTTTTGTTTGTACTAGTATGGGGTTAAGTGTGCTTGTTGTGGTGTGTGGTAGTGAGGAGCTTAATGTGAAGTAGTGTAGAGGCATGTTGGGGTGGTGGGGGGAGAGGGACAGTGCCTATGCTCATCTTAGCATGGGGTAGTGGTGCAGTGCGGGTGCCTAATCTGGTGTTTCTAGTTGTGATGGGTGTGGGTGAGCAGAGTAAATACCTAGGAAGTGATCGATTTCTGAGATTGCGGAGTCTGGTGGCTAGGCTAGGTGGCCGAGACTGTGTGATGTTGTAGTCTGGTGCTGCAGCATGTGAATTTAGTGCCGGGCGCTGGCTGAGGTGTGCTGGGAAAATGTGGGGAGGCGTAGAGGCCATTATAGTGAGGGCTATAAGGATGGCTGTTAGGCTGGCTGAGCGGAGTGTGGCAGGGAGAGTGCTGGAGAGTGAAACTATTCTATGATTGGGAGGTGCATTCTTGGACATCATGATAGTGGAGAGGGGCTGTATGTGTGTGCAGCTGGTGTGTGCTGCTGGTATGTGACAGAAATGACAGGGGGATTGTGCGACTAGTGCTAGATAGTTCAGAGGCAGGGCATAATAGGTGGCAGTTCAACAAAATACAATGCCTAAATTCGATTTTCTTAGTGGGGCAGGCAGAGGCTAAATTGTGGCAAGGCATAATAGGTAGCAGTTGGCTGCACAAGAGGATACAGTACAAGCGGATAAGCAGTACTGGTAAATGCGCTAAATAGTATAGTGAGATATTATATAACAATAGACCAGGTGATAGCAAGCAATTGTCCAAAGTCAGTGAAAAGCAGAGGCACCCATGAGGTGTACTGCATGAAGGGATTAGGTGGAAAGGTTAGGTTCTGGGGAGGTGTGGGCAAGCTGCAGGGTCAGGGCAGGCTTACCAGAAAATGGGCAGAGTCCTTAGCCCAGGCCTCAGGTGCCTCCAGACATGCTCCAGACAGGAAAAGTTCCTTGTGATGAGGATCCTTTGGATGAGGGGGCCGGCGTTTGCCTGCCGGCGCCTGATTGGCCTTCTGTAGTTGCAGTTGGCCAATGGGAGCTCTCCTGGATGTCATGTGGTCGCCTTCTTGGCAAGGAGGAGGTTGGCGGCCATGTTGAAGCAGGAACACCTCATGTGTTCCAATGGAGGCACAGATGAAACGCTTGAAATGCACTTTTTAGGTCGTTTTTTCAATAAAAATATAATTTACACTGCTCATGTGTAATTATGGGGCTAGGAGGAGCACTTTTCAGTGGGTGGGATTTTTGAATAGAATAGCTGTCTCTAGGTGTACGTCAGAGTTACTCAGTGTAACTTCTTTTGTGAATGGAATCGCCCTCTCTACTTGTACATCAGAATTACTCAGTGTAACTTCTTTTGTGAATAGAATAGCCATCTTTAGGTGTACGTCAGAGTTACTCCGTGAAAATTCTTTTGTGAATAGAATAGCCCTCTCTAGGTGTACATTAACGTTACTCAGTGTAACGTCTTTTGTGAATAGAATAGCCATCTTTCGGTGTATGTCAGAGTTACTCCGTGTAACTTCTTTTGTGAATAGAATAGCCCTCTCTAGGTGTACATTAACGTTACTCAGTGTAACTTCTTTTGAGAATAGAAGCGCCTTCTCTACGTGTACATCAGAGTTACTAAGTGTATCTTCTTTAGTGAATAGAATAGCCATCTTTCGGTGTATGTCAGAGTTACTCCGTGTAACTTCTTTTGTGAATAGAATAGCCCTCTCTAGGTGTACATTAAAGTTACTCAGTGTAACTTCTTTTGAGAATAGAATCGCCTTCTCTACGTGTACATCAGAGTTACTCAGTGTAACTTCTTTTGTGAATGGAATCGCCCTCTCTACTTGTACATCAGAATTACTCAGTGTAACTTCTTTTGTGAATAGAATAGCCATCTTTCGGTGTATGTCAGAGTTACTCCGTGTAACTTCTTTTGGGAATAGAATAGCGCTCTCTAGGTGTACATTAAAGTTACTCAGTGTAACTTCTTTTGAGAATAGAATCGCCTTCTCTACGTGTACATCAGAGTTACTAAGTGTATCTTCTTTAGTGAATAGAATAGCCCTCTCCAAGTGTAATTCAGAGCTACTCCGTGTAACTTCTCTCTGAATTTAGCCCTACGTGTTTTATCCTTCTATTTATTGGCAGACGCCCCACACTCAATTTATAAATGGAAATTTATTATTTGCACATATAAGCAAAATGTGGCAGAATCATTGCTTTGGTCCCTTTGCAGGCAGTAAGAGGTGGTAACGGCAGAATTAGAGGGAAGTAGAGTAAACCCATAGAGTTTCTGACCCGGTGCACTGGAATGCCTCTATGATCAGTGCCACACTGCACTCATTCTGAAGTACTAGCTAGCGAAACCTGCTTGTAGGCATTTTCCAGTGGGGAACAACTGAAAGGTCACCCCCCCACGCCCAACCAGGTCTCCTGGATGTGGGAATACCGGGCATGTGTACGTTTTTGAAAGATTGGGGGTTTCAAGGGTGACTACAGGAAACCAGAGGCGAAAAAGGGCCTTTTTACCAAACTTTTGCAGAACAGCTTCTGGGGATAGACATAAGGAGCCCACCTGCCTTTTTGTGAACCTCTTTAACCTTTTGCTTTTTCTGCACCACGTTCTGAACACCACTGCAGGCAGAGACCTGTATTTTTGCCTCTGCTCCGTGCATTTACGTCTGTGTAATGGGCAAACACCCCTCAGCCGAGGTAGCCCGTCTTCTGCATCATTTGCAAAATAGGTGCGAGCCAACAGTCTGTTGGGCTGCATACAGTGATGTCATTTCTAATAAAGGAGCACTGTGTAAAATGCATTTGTGCACGTGGGACTAGGCGAACCCCTGCAGAGCACGGTTTCGATTTGTTAAGGAGACATGGAAAGACATGTCCATTTCACTCCATGTCTCTAGGCCCAGGCAACGGACGTATCATGCACACGACCGTTGTCTGAGCCTAGAGACACCGAGTGAAATTGACATGTCATTCCACGTCTCCTTAACTATACATTGAAAACATGCTTTGTTTTCTCCTTGGTGCAAAGCCAACATACACCGAATGGAAGGCACATTTAACTTTTAATAAAAATCTCAAATCTGGAGAAAATCTGATGAGACAATGCTTTCAAATTTGAGTTTTCTAGAACCTTTGGGTTTTAACTTTAACTTTAATTCACACAGCCAATGCACAAACTCTTATCTTGCAGGAAACTAATCAGTTTACTGTAGTCGAGGTACCTCAGTAAAGCTCGGTGCAGTCCAGTGTCTCCGTTGTTGTATGTCAGTACCCAAAAGGGCCCTGAAGAAAGTGGTGCAATTAGGAAACCACTGAAACCGGTAGGCCCTTTCAGGCCTCCTATTTAGAAAGGACTATATTCAATGCCCAGAGGAGAAACAAGTGGAAGGTAAACCACTTGTTACAGTTAAACATTACTCCGTAGTCACCATTTGGTGAATTCTGAAGTATGGATCAGAAACTCTAATGAGTTTTTCCAATTTTAAGTCACATTTTGTATGCCAAACCAGCGAAAAAGAATAAAAGAAGATACATATTTCACCTGTAAGGCTCTGAACATACTTGTGGGTTCAGAGTTGGTAGAGACATTCATGTTGGTGTATGTTGATGTCTTAGAAATTGAATAAAACAGTCATTTGCCAACTGAAACAGTTAGGCAAGCCTCTTTTTTATCTATCCCCTAACCCAGATAAGCGGCCCATCAGCGCTTCCTAGGGCAAGGCACGGGATTAGATAGTATGGTTGGAGGGCAAGCAGCTTCAAGTCTGGACAAAGAAAAAGAAATAGAACTACTGACCTGTCGTCTTTTGTGTGAAACCACGCTGTTAATGCCCTGCTTGGGAATCTAAGTACGTTGGCACTTTGTGCCTGCTTGGGAGCTGTGTGGCCGTGGAGAAGAGAGTAACCAAGAAGGACACATCCACGCCTGAATGCCAACTCTACCAGGAGCATGAACCACTCCTGCAACTGGTCAGATTTACTTGGCTGTGGTGAGTCGGGCTTGCATCATTATTCCTGCATAAACACTGATGGCAGCTTTCCCTAAGTCTCCACTATATAGTGGGTAAGGGCTTAGTTATTGGGGATAGGATGGATTTGAGGGATAGAGGGGGCACACCGTGCTAAGGGTATACTCCTGTATAAAAAAAGGGGGAGCAGTGCTGTGCCAGCGTTAATTGCTGCAGCATTTTCAAGTGAAACAAAAGGCGCCCTCATTTGAAGAGAGTCTACCGACACCACAATAGCTTGGCCTACAATGATAAAGACACTCCTAACAGAAGTAGTGGGGAGGCCTGCCTTTCTCAATATTATTTCTAAAATAGGGTTAGCTTCTTTTGTCAAATACCCACATGTATAAACGTATTCAAATATAAATAATTGATAACCTTGTGGTCACTTATCACAAGGCCCCTTAACAGGAGGTGAAAGAAAGGTCAGTGGCTGGGAGAAAGCCCAATTACTTGACCACAAATTCTCACCCTATACACCAGGACATGCATCAAGAACAGCAGCATATGAGCTTCTTGTGGCCCCTAAAGGACAGCGTGTCACTTATGTCATTTAACCCTCAATGGATTCTATTAGTATTATCTCAAGCAGTAAAAGCATTTAAAAATCATGTACTATATACCCGAATACAGACTCCTTCTTTCACTCACAGTACCATTTTTTGATCATTTCACAGATACATGCAGGATGTTTCATTCATTGAGCATCTATCAATCCCTTTTTCCGTCCTGATGAAGGCCGCCCAATTCAAAGCATCTTTTAACTGCTGCAAGTGGCCGAAACACAACCGTGTCGACTCTCTCACACAGTACTGATTGTTCATACTATTCATACAGCTGTTTGGTTCAGCCAATGAAATTACCTATGGCTTCCAATAGATGAAATGGGATCTAAATACTCCTTGTAACATTTTATGTAAAACGTTTTTGTCTTTACTTGTGCAATTGCATATGTTGCCTTTAATATTAATGTTCCTTGTGCTGTGAACACATTAGGCTTACACCATTGTTTAGGTGTGTCTAACACCAAGATGATCTTTTGTAATGTGATGTCAAAATATTCCTTTCAGCTTACTTACTAGTAAATTCTTTCATATTTCAGTGCTCACTGGAGTCTTTATGTATTTGAATATGCCCTGATCAAGTTGTGTTTAGTATCTACCGCCTTACCTAGACAGATCAGGGAATTGCTAGGAGCCCTTTAGTTTATACTTATGTCGAAGAGCTTTCCCTTGTTACTGAGGCAAAACTGTGCAATTGTCTCCCGCTTGCGGCGAAGAAAGGATTGTCATAGTTCGGGTTCAGCGAGCCCGTCAAGTGTGGCTATTTCAGGCCAAATCTCCACCTTTTTTTCATTGTGTGGCTGAGGTTTTTTTTTATCATCGGTCTGAGGACAATTTTGAGCATAGAGTGTTCTATTAAAAAATAAATATATCATGACATATGACATCACCAGTTCTTTTCTGGGAGAACGAGCGTGACCAATATCAATTCAACAGGGTTTAACCCCCTAGTTAATAACAGCCAGGAATCTGGAAAGTAGTGTTTTTAGTTTTTGTTCAAGATCTTTTTTATTGATTTTTCTTTCAAGAAGTCAACCCAAAGCTGCTTTCATTAAGACAACTTTAACCAAAAGAAGGCATTAACACTTCAACCAAAACTATTCTGTGCCCCCCTGACCACACCCCTCCACTACACCCCCACACTCCATGCACACAGTTCCCAATTCTCAAACAGATATGTAATATGCATGAGACGCTTTAAGCCCTTGTCTGCTTTCCTGATGATAATCAAGTAATTACCGAAGGCACCAATCAGGGGGAAGTCACAACACATCACAGTAATGATCAGAGGAGGGAAATCACAGTTTAGTGAGGTTTAATCACGTGGCACTGACCAATCCTGTTCCCTGTGGATCACAAGGAAAGGACCCAACCAATCTCAGGTTTTATTGTGGCCGTTAGGATTGGTGGAACCGTATAAAAGGAGACAGAATGAATCTGGGAGGGCTGGAGTTTAGACCGAGATCAGGAGAGGAGTGGTGGAGAGAGAGAGAAAGTGAGAAGAGCGGTGCACTGCGCGATGCTGCTCCGTACAGTCAAAACATTGGCAGGAAGGAAAGCATGTAGTCAACAGCCTTCTGGGAGCTTTAGCATAGATTTGTTCATTAATTTATTTAACCTTCGAAAACACTTTAGCCAATGCGCTGTACAAACAGTTACAAAAATATCAGAAAATTACAGATTGACCCAACATGAGGGAACTTTTCACTCAAGAAGAAGTGAGAAGATGCGCTTCAATGGAAGAATGTACTATAGAACGTGTTGGCGAGGAAGAGACAGAGGCAGGGAGATTATTCCAGATTTTAGCAGCCAAAAGGTCAAACACATAGAAACAAGGCTGGACTGGGAAGACTCAGAAGGAAGGACGAAGAGGACAGAAGAATGCAAGTGGTCACATCGATCAAAACCAAGGATGAATGATAAGGAGGGTCAAGTCCATGGATACACTTCAAGACAATGCACAGAAAATCAAAATGAGGACGGGCATGGAAGGGAACCAATGAAGAGCAGCTCGGTACGGGGCAATATGAGAGTGGAATGGAGGCACACAGAGTGGAGAGGAGTCACAGCATACGCAGGAAGCCGCACAAGAAGAGCAGAACAGTGATCGAGATGAGAAAATCCCTTGGCAAGGTTTAGAGATTTAGCATCCGGGTACGAAAGGGTTGAATTCTGTGAATAGCTCGAAGCCTCAGGGTCATCATTTCGGAGCCACAGGATCTGCTCTCTACCACTTGGGCATCGCCCCCCGTCGGGCAGGGCGAGAGAACAGACATGTATCCCGCATGTGGGCCACATCTAATGCAAACTCCCTGCTTTCGGTGTATGGCTCAGGTGCTGCACCGGCCCCAGTTGGTAATTGCAACGATGCGCACTGCGGGCTAGGGGTGGCACCTTTTGAAGGAGGCACATAGGGTTTAGGTGCACCAGAGAATGGGGGATTCGGTGCGGGAGCAGATATGTCAGCGGTACAGGACACGATACATCTAGTTCCTGGCTGTCACAGGGGACCACACATGGGTTGTTGCTGAATGTGCAACAAGAGGGTAATGCGGGGGGTCATGGGGGTTCCACATAATGGGGGTGTAGGTACGGGCACTCCGCTACCAGGAACTCAATGCACGTCCACGCCCACTCCCAGGCCCACAGGTTTATACACCTAGGACATGGTGGGGCTGGCACCGAATGCACAACCGCAGGCGGGTAACCTTGGTGGCCATAGTGCAATGATAGGACATGGGGCAGCTGGGGTGCGGCAGACTACATTGCCAGGGAGCGTACTGCATGCTGCGACGGCCACAGCGGCAAGTGTGGCACAGATGGTGTCTGGCGCCGCGACATGTACAGCGGCTAGTAGGGCACAGGTGGTTTTGGGCCCTGGGATCATTACGGCAGCCGGTCAGACAGCAGTGGGTTTGAAGGCTAATCCTGCCTCCGTCCCTACCCACCCAATCAGGTATGCTTACATGGCACATGTTGCATGACATAAGGGAGAAAATATGGAAGGACAAGTGCAGTGGCAGGGCAAGGATGCCTCCCATGGAGAGGGTTGTCAGTCAGCTGGGGGTCCCGGTGGGAGGGGCCTGGGAGGCGGAATCAGGAGGTTGTCAGTGCCAGGGCCAAGTAAAGCGACTCCCGGTATGCCCCCCCCCCACCCGAGAGGGCATGGTGGGGAGGCCAGGGGGCCTCACTGCTGTGCACCGCCCTAGGGGCGGGGTTATGGTCCACCTGGACCACCTGTGAGAAACTTCTGCCCTTGCGCGGCATCCTGTGAAGGCGATGAAGGTACTTTCTTGTGTCCTGAGTACTCGGTCGTTGCCACACTCTGACAAGCCCCTGTTTTAAAGGCATAGATGATTTGGCAAGCTATTCCAAATGGACAAAAAGGGGGCTGTTCATTTCCTTCAAGGGCAGATGGAAACAGAAATGAAGGTTTGTTACATCGTCCAGTACTTCTCACCGCCACCTTCTCACCTGCTTCTCTTCATGTTTATTGTTTCTGTTCATTTTAAGGCGAAGGGCATGACGGCGCAGGAGTGGCGCATGAAGATGGGATGCTGAGAGCTCAGCGGCCATGGATAGCGGGGCAGCAATCATTCTGCTTGGTATTTGACATTATTGCACTGTAAGCAGTGGAAGAGAACAGGATGTATACAAAACCGTTCAATAACCAACATCGAACCGGTGAGTGGGCATTACTCCATGACACACACCCCGATCTTTAATTCTTCCCGCCTGTCTCTCCGTCAAGCTGTCACTTCACTGAGACACACAACCTTGAATTGTCTATAATTCACTGGGCAGTTTCTGGTCTCACTGCACATCTGGACTGTATTTCTGATGTTTTGACAATAAATTAGCTAAGAATCTTTCAGGATTGGTGAAAATGACAAGTCCCCTCCTTCCGTATCTTGTGGCACTTACCCGTATCTTGCAGCACTTACCCGTATCATGTGGCACTTACCTGTATCATGCAGCACTTACCCGTATCTTGCAGCACTTACCCGTATCATGCTGCACTTACCCGTATCTTGCAGCACTTACCCGTATCATGCGGCACGTACCCGTGTTGGTTCTATGACATTTGTATGGGAAAATGTGCTTAAGGCCCATTTATTTGCAATCTTTTTTAACACATTTCCTTGCAAATTAAATGCAGGGGAGCCTCCCCACAAACCCACCCGCATCCTCCCACCATCATTAAAAACCTACACCCAACACCCACATGGGGAAATGTGGTCATGTGTCAACAGAGCATTACAATGGGGGCAATAAGGCACTGATGGGAGGGAGGCGACTTATCCCTTAAGACATGTGAATGGGGTGATGAGAAATGGGGAGGGTGCATATTGCTTCATGCTGTGTGAAATAAGACTGGCCTTAAAACCCAACTGAGACTGTTTTGGGTTACATTGCTTTGCCTGGTGCTACTGTGACCTTCCATGCAGGTTGGGGAAAATAAAGCTAACGTCCTACTCTCAACATGTTTCTATGACAAGTTATGCTGTGTAAGCAGTGCGCCAGGTAGGTTTTTGAAGTATTCTACCCATCATTTTTTAAAGTTGGAAGAAAAATGATATTTTAGGGAGTACAAATGTAAGTACAATTCCCAATGGCAGTATTTTATACGGGAGTAAAAATATGTTTTAACAGGAAAACGGGAATGTTTTTCTAAGAATAATTTCTTTGCACCTAGTTATTCCTGCACATTAAAAGATACACATCTACTTCTTCCGTAGGGCAGTCAAAATAGTAGTTTCTTCCTGTGGTACTATGTGCACCACTGGTCCCAACATATCCATGCAGCTGCCTGTGTGGTGCAGAGCAGGGGCACAGGGTTCTATGTGTCGGTTTCCTATTTTTTATTGGGAGTATTTTTACTCTCTATTTCTTCATTTGGCAGTGTTTGCCTATTTTCCGGGAGTAAACGTGGCTGAAACAACCCTTATCTGTAAGGCTGAGTGTAAGTTTAGTATATTATGACAAGCTAGTCTATTATGTTGTAGCCTTATTTTCAAGGCATTTCTTTAAACAAAGCCTTTAATACATATTTATATCAACTAAACAAACCTGGAAAGATATGTGGTCAACGGCTTAAATGTCACAGATCCTGTTTTTACCCCCCAACCAAAATGTGTGGTCCTGAGTAAATCATTTAATCTCACTATGTATTATCTGGAGTCAATTTAAGTGATTTAATTCATAGCTTATTGTATTATATTATTTTAAAAATCCTCACTCGTAGTTTAATGACTGTGGACTTGCTTCATATATAATAGTATCATTCATGTATTTCACACCACAAAAGGTATTTGCCACTGAACTTACTCATTGCAACTTATTCTTAAGTCACTTCCATGGTGCCTCTAAGTATCAAAGACTGATGATGTTTCTTGCACTGCCCTTTCTGTGAAGTCACTTATGCTGGTTTCAATGTGTATGTAATTGTAATTGGTTGTTTATAGCGCGCTTAATACCCAGAGGTTTCTAAGCACGGACCCAGGGATTGCACCTGTGTTACTCCATGTCGTCTTTTTTCCAAGGATAGCACGTTGCCCAGGAGCTATCCTTACAAGACAAATTAGGATGTTTGCTTATATTATTCCCCAAAGGGCTTGCACGGAGACTAACAGATGAGAGCCCTGCATCTATAATGGTCCTACAGTTTTTGTGCTGTGTATGTGTTCAAATGCCACCTAGCACTAATCTACCAGAAAATTGGATGGGGGGTGTGTATGACACTGTATGAAACCGCGCGCACTGCAGGTCACTTCTAGTGTGCTACCACGTCTAAAGAGCCCTGCAAAACCACTTTGTAAAGTTGGCCACACTAAGTCTCCTTGGCATAAGGTCACGAGAAACACACTGGAAAATGATTCAGGTGGAGAAGCCTACATTCCATTGAATTTACCCTGTCTGGTTTAACATGAAAAGGATTGGATCAATAGCAGTGCAATCGGCAATCTATAGACTGAGACAGTGGAAGATTCTCTTTTCTCCCCCCTCACCCCGAATGGTGCTGACATCATAATTCAGATAGGTAGGTTAGTGTGCTTATCCACTTTTATTGATGCATTGACATGCAGTTGCCGGGAGGCCACACCCTCCAAACATCCTGTGCCTCTGTCTGGCTCTTCTCGGTCAGTAAGAATCAGGAAGCAGCCCTAAAAAGTACTGTTAGAAGTTTTGAGGGTCAGGCAGGCAAGCCCAGCAGGACCCATCAATCCCTGTCAGATATCAAGAAGATAGCTGGTAGAAAGATGGTGCAGCAGCCTCGCTTCTATGGCAGTGGCAGGGACGCTGTGCATGTCATATTTATTAATTTATTTATTTATTTTGCCATTTGTATAGCACGCCTAAATCGGAGGTCAGACACACCCAGACGCGCCCCCTCGCACACAGCAACCGACTCTGATACCATCCACATTATTTGCATTCTCCTACGGCCTCTCGTTTGCAGCACTAGTGTGTTTTGAAACACATTTTAAAAGGGGACAATGTCTAAACGTGAAGTTAGTCTCAATAAGCTTACATAAACTAATTAAGCTCTTTATATCTATATTTTTACAGACTCAGGTGCCTGTGAACCGAACACAAGTCTGTGAAAAAAGAGAAGCCTGGGCAATATAAACCACTTGCTCCATTAAATATAAATCAACAGTGCAATCCACGGCTGTTTCCACCTTTTGAGTAAGTGACAGAACCCTCCTTACATCTATGGGTAACAATCGTAATGTGCTAATATATAAACTATTTGGCTTTTATGATCTAATGAATTGGCTATAATAGATGGTAACAGATATATGCCTTAACTCTCTAGATCAGAGGACACTTATCCTCCAGATTCCAACCATGATGTATGGAAATTGAATACTACATCCCGAGATTGTAACTACGCTGTATTGAAATTGAATTCTACATCCTGCCCCTCCTGACTCCATTGGATAGGAGGTGAGTGGGATGATAGTCTATAGCACACCATATTAATATGTAATCAAATAATTTGAAAAGGATTGACGATAGTGCACTATATTCATTGGGTGTTTTATGTATTTTTATAGATGGTGTGGCCCATGCCAATATTTCTGCTTGAAAAATGGGTTGTTTTGTCCTGAAGAAGGTTGCCGTACAGAGAGAGTACCAATGGTGATGCTCGCAGAGAGCAACTGAAACACGTGTCAACGTGGATCTGTGTAAATAAGAGAACACAGACTGTTATGATACCCCAAATGTGTGGGGATAGTTTATAATGAATTATAATCATCTCGAGTTATAGCAGATGTCAACTGTTTTTTATAAACCGTTTTTCTAAAAAATGAACTGTGGAATGAAAGAGTGATGAGAATTGTATGAATGTGAATGAATGGTAAAACGAATGGGCCATAGTGTTGTAAGTAATGTTTAATATGTTTTTAGATATAGCATTTATGCTGGAATAAAATAAACTAAAAATCTTGGGAATTCAAACCAAGTTAAAAATTATTTGTGCACCTCGTCATCCTTAACCCTGTCTACTAGTTCTGTCTCTTGTATATTTCTGATTAATTGACCTGTAGAACTAGGGACGTTAAAACAGGTACCCCTTTCATTTTTGCATCACGTTGGCTGGGCCTCCATTTCACATGGGCTGGGTGAGCAAGCACCAGAGTTTGGGGATGTGCGGGTACATTAATTTGAATAGCAATGAGGCGCATTATCAAACTGTGCTTGCATTGTGTTTCATTAACACCAAAAACGTTGGTATCCTTGTGCGATACTGAAAAATGTGCAAAGCAACATTTTTTAGAAAAGTTTGTTCTATTTATTTTTATCAAAAAAACAATTATTGAAATATGACCCCAGCAAATATATGTTATGGGTTTTACATAGCGCCACTGATGTTAGTGTTTTTGGACATGTAGTAAAAAGGGCTGGGTTTCGTTAGTAGGAGCAGAGAGACAGCAGTGTAATGATGTGGCTTTGCTGTTGAGGCGTGCAGATCGGAGAGAGAGAGAGAGAGAGAGAGAGAAAGAGAGAGAGAGAGAGAGTGTGTGTGTGTGTGGGGCAGAGTAACACATGCTGAGGTCATGGAGCAATAGCTTAATCATGAGAAGGGGAGCCGATTTATGAATTTCCCAGGGGGTGCCCAAATATAGGTAGTGACATCACCGGCAGTTATATGACTGCATTTGCACGCAGTTGCCAACTTGATGCAAGGGGGAGGGGGGGACGCAGAACAGTTTAAATATTGGCTAGCATGTACTGCATATACTAAAGTCAAGTAAGAAAGAGGTTTAAACCTCCCAGTTGCATTCCAGTAAGCCATCACTGCCCCATCTCCACCCCTCTATAATCATTGAGGTTGCGGTAGCCCTCAAAAGGCAGGGCAACACAACTAGGATGGGAGAACGAAGTGCTCGATAAACAGAAGATGCAGCTGCAAGGTGGAGTACCACCACCAACACCCAAAAAAAGTTCCCAAATCAAGGGAAAAGAAGTGAAGAACTTTCCTGATTAAAAGGGACATCAGTGCTTTGTCATGATGTACATTATACCCTTCATACTGCAGCATGGCCATCACCCCAAAGGTGGTGTAAATGCCCACCTGAAGCTATGGCAGGTTTTCAGACCGTATTTCTGTACCAGAAGGACCCCCTGGAAGTTGCTCACTGTAGTTCAAGAGACACTACTACCCCTGAGAACCGGTTCCGTGTAATAATGTCGCCACAAAAATCTCGCCATGCAAAAATATCGCAGAAAAATTGCCATTTTTTGTCGCGACATTATTGTATGGAAAATGCGGGGGACACCCCCGAAACCCCCAAACTTTTTTCTTTAAAAAAAAAAATATATATTTTTTTCTTTTTAAAAACATTTTTTTTTTTGCCCCTGTCCCCATATATATGGTCACCCAAATAATATCGCCACAACATTTTCCCGGCGATATTATTTACGGCGACCATATATGTGGCGATATTATTACCTGATACCTGAGAACCGGGCAGACTTACTATTGGACAGCAATATTGTTTTGGGTCCACCTTCTGTGTGAAGAGGTGATATCGTATCCACATGACTGGGACTCCGGGGAGGTATGGGCTGAGCAGCAGGTCCGGGGTCTGCGGCCTTCACCCCTCGTCTTCCTGCTCTCAATCAGACCGGAGGCATGGCCGCACTCTGACCCCGGTCTGAGGCAGGCATGGAGAGGGCGGGGTGAAAGGCATTTGTTTCCCTGCACGAGATGGATTTACAGCACCCATTCATGCAAATAAATATTGTGACCTCTCCTTATTGTCTTGCACAGGGCTGTGTACGTGATACAGTGCAGGGCGCTCCTGCCCTGGTCCATGTGAAGCCCTATGGAAGAGGTTAGGAATTGGGAACAGCACCAGTCAGCATCTGCAAAGAATCTTAATATTGTTAGAGTCTTCACAAATGCAAAGACTATAGCTGCATTATGAAATGCAAAAGAACATGCTTTGCTAGTTTATTGGTTTAAAGGACGGGATCCCGCAGGTCCCATTAATTAAGGGGGTGGTGGCGTGCTCTAGCGCCACTTATGTGCAAGCTTCACCGCTAAGAATGCTAATGCCAGACAAATGGGAAATACCTGACATATTTTGTAAATGCCAAGGATTATGGTGGTATTATTTTGTGTTATAGCAAGTATTGGCATGTGTTGCTACTGGTTATAGGTCAAAGATCGAATACAAAGGATCTAAATTCAATAGGGTTGAGTCAAAAGGACCGAAAACAAAAAGTTCGATTTTTTAAAAATGTTTTTGTTTTTTGGGGGGTCCCCCCCGAACCCCCATTTTTGGCATAAAAAATATTTTTTTTCCTATACGGAAACCCCCAAAAAATATATACATTTATAAAAAGGCATTCAACCTTTTTTTTCAGTCCTTTTGACTCGACTCTATTGTATTAGATCCTTTTGTTTTAGGTCCTTTGACTGGACACAGTTGCGACTACATCAGCATGTCCTTGTGTGCCTGGCAAGTGTGACTCTGGTTGGGCAGATCATGGTAGTGCCTGGAAACACATTAATCGGTTAGTCCCTAAACCATTGATTTGCATCCCACCCTTTAATCATCCCGCTGCCAAGTGCTTTCTAGGACTATTTTCTTTCACCCTGAACGGCTTAAAAACTAAATGGCCACTGAGAAGCTATCAAGTTTATATTTGCAATCATTATAGGCCTTAAGATCACCAGGTTTTTATGTTCACCTTTCGCCTCGCACCATCTAGATTTATTTTAGCGGGAAAATCAGGCAGTTTACCAAGCTTATTTGCCACAATCACGATTACATTTCCCCTTCACTCTCCTAATTAGTCCATATTTGAATCGCCTTAATAACACTGACCATATGCGCCCAGCTTTTAATATGCGATAAGTAGGTGAGATGGTGCAGACGGTGCGGCGCATTGCCGTCACGGTTCCTTTTACCTTCCTTAAAAACAGGGGTGGGCTGGTTTATAGGTAACTCTGGAGATTTCCCAGTAGGCATTTGCAACCTGCGCCTCTTTTGGTGGTATTTCAACAGTTTCCCCCTAGGAAAGGGGTTGGGCTTGGTGAAAATGAGTAACACGGGGCCACTTTGATCATTTATTCCAGGGCCTCTTTTGGTTCTTAGTCCACCCCTGCTTAAAAAGCCCTCCTCTGCTTCCATATTATGCCAGCCTTACGAGGAACATCGCTGAAAAGCGTGTTTTGTAAAACGCCACCTATCGCTGCAACAAAAGGAGGCACATTGCTATGGAACTGAAAACACCGGCACGTGAAATGTTCCTTTCTGAATGGAAAGTATATTTGTAACCTCCACCAGCTTGGCCACAACGGCAGTGAGTGGTTCACGACGCAAGGGAACTGCGAGGCCATCCTATGCAAACAGAAGGCTGCACAAATGCGCCGCTTCCTTTTTTCCGACCAACGCAGCACTAATCCACCCCCCACGCTGAAATAGTGCACAACTGCTGATGGATTTAAAACAGCTAGGCAAATACATGAACATGCTCAGAAACGTTTCGCCACCACCCATGTTTGCAAGTGTTTTCCAATTGCACGCAGTTCCGAACATGTTAGCAGCAGTAGGTCAGTATTTCGAAACGGATTGTGTCCAGTTGCGACGTGGTGCAGGATTATTTAAACGAGTGCAGCAACATGTAAGCATCCTAGCACGAACTTCTATGACGTGGACAGTAAATAATGTGCCTCTTCTCTTCTCTCCGGCCGCGGGGGGCTCAACTTCGACTTCATTCTGCCAGCAGGTGCCCGGGTCCCGCAGCACCCGTGTACTCGGCGCCCCTGATCATGAACAAAACCGCATGGAGGCGGGTCCTCTGCCTCAGTGAGGGGGGCACAGGGTGGGCAGGGCGGTGGCGGCAGCTGCAGGAAGCAGCCGCAGAGAACTGACTGGAACAATGAGCGAACAGCACGGGCCTCGGCTATGGCGCCAAAGGGAGCCATTAAACGGGTCAGTTCAGAGGAGTGAGTGAGAGTAGCAGCTCTTCCGCTCCTATGAAAAAGTGAACGTTGCTGCCTGTTGGGGGGCTGTATCTGCGCCCCCGATGCGGTCCCGCAAGCCCCGTAACACATAGCACACGGAAACACGGTGTTGCTAGTTCGGGCTTCCCGGTCGCTCTGCCGCGGCCGGGAACGCCCCCTTTATTTAAACACCACGCGGCGGCGTGACACGTCACGCCGCCGCGTTCGCCCATCATCGGGCAACGCCACACTCCTCCTTTTCCGGGAGGATCAACAAACAACACAAAACCTTCAACTTTATTAACCCAATAACCACACTTATGAAAACTTCACTGCACACCCAGAAGAGCAGAACCCCTTTAATTGCAGCCACCCCCATTAGGATCCCCAAATTCACTGGCCATCTGTCCAACAACATAGTCACTGAGGTAGGCGGGTTTCCCATGCCCAGATCGCTGGGGGTACCTCCGGCCTACCTCCGGCAATTGATGTCCCTCGGTTGCTTCACCTCGGAGGGGAGACTCCGGCAACTCGTCCTGGAAGCTGTCGTTGAACGATGTGTAGGGAGGATCAGGTTCAGGGGGGGTTTCAGTTCGCGAATCACCCAACTTCTTGAAGAAGCTGACGTTCCGGGTGATGGCCGACCTGCCATCAGAGGCCGTGACCATAGAACCTTTCACCGCCACAACGTCCAATGGTTCGGGTTCGTAGGGTAGTGAGAGTTTGCCCTGGGGATGTCTATTCCGGATTAGAACCTCATCCCCTGGTTCGAGCCTCTGAGGTTGAAGGCCCCGTCGTAGATTTTCCTGCTCAATCCGAAGCCGTCTTTCAACCTCAACTCGCTGATCATCAATGACCCCTGGTTCCCGGTCCCCCGCTTCCGGCAGCAGTCCTCGGGGGCATCTCCGGAACAGCACCTCCGCCGGGGCCACTCCGGTGGCGGCATGTGGAGTGGTACGGTACACACGGAGAAACTGATAAAGGGCCCGTTGTAAGGATTGGCCTTGTCCCTGAGCAATCCGGAATGTTTTGTTCAATGTCCGCATCAGTCTCTCGGCATCTCCATTTGCCCTGGGCCACAGTGGGGACACCTTCCTATGATGTATTCCACAGCTCTCTATCAGCTCAGAGAATCTCTCGCTTTGAAACGGCGAACCATTGTCGGAACAGAGTGTGTGTGGAAAACCATGGGCCGCAAAGATCTTCTCAACAGCGATCACCACATGCTCGAATGCCACGGACTCCACAAACTCAACCTCTGGATATCTGGAGTATTCATCTATTATCACCAGGAAATGAGTCCCCACTGACGTCGAGCCAAAGTCCGCATGAACGATCTCCCAAGGCCTCGTGCCCCTAGGCATGGCCTCAATGGCAGGCTCCCGTTGGAGAGGGGAGGCCGCTTGACACCACACACATGCTGCCACGAACTCGTCGACCTTTCTCTCCAGCTCGGGAAACCAAACCTTCGAGCGGAGTCGCGCCTTGGTCTTGGCGGCCCCTTGATGTCCATGGTGGGCGAGACTGATCACCTCGAGGACCTTTGATTGTGGGACAACAATGCGGTCCCCCCGGAGCAGCAGCCCGGAGTTAGAGAACGATAACTCTTCCTTGACCTTCCACAACTGTTCCAGCGATGCTCTAGCTTCTGGTGTGCGTCCGGCCACTGCCTCCAGAATGGACTTCCAGGATCCGTTGTGCATCGATTGTTTCAATATTTGAAAACACTCATCTCCTGCTGCTGCCACCTCCAGTTCCTCTATGGACATCGCATTTGGTGTTGCCGCCTCCACGACCATGCGTATATGACTGTCCGCTTCCTCTTCACAGGTATCATACCCCTCTCCCCCACTCGCTCCAGGATGGCGGGATAAGTAGTCCGCCGCATTGTTGGCTCCTGGTCTGTAAACAAGGGTGACGGAGTATTCAAGTAGGGCAAGCATCCATCTCTCGATTCTTGCCGGGGGTTTAGATGAGGACCCTGCCAGTATTGGAATCAGTGGTTTATGGTCTGTTACCACAGTCACCGGGCGCCCCAGCACGTAGAGCCGGAAGTGGCGGCAGCCCCATAACACCGCCAAAGCCTCCCGTTCAATTTGGGAGTATCTCTGTTCCGTGTCTGTGAGAGCCTTGCTGGCATACGCCACAGGTCGAATGGTCCCAGTGATGTCTATTTGGGTCAACACAGCACCCAGCCCGAAAGGGCTCGCATCGACCACAATTTCCGACTCCAGCGCTGGGTCGAAGAATGCCATAGTGTCCTCCATGGTGAGAGCACCTTTGATGTCTTCGAAGGCAGCTTGTTCCAGGGGGCCCCAGTGCCACAGCGTGTCCTTCTTGGTGAGCGCCCGAAGAGGTTCCGATCTTGAGGCCAGATTCTGGATGAAACGCCCACAGTACGTGACCATCCCTAGAAAACTCCTCACCTCCGTTACCGACTCAGGTGCTTTCGCCGCCTTAATGTCTTGGACTTTCTTCGGATCTGGCGACACCCCACCCTCCTTAAAAATGAACCCAAAGAACTCGATAGACGAGCGCAGGAACTCACATTTCTCCCTGTGAAGGGTGAGGCCCAGCGACAGAAGGCGTTCTAGAGTCTTTCCCAGTCTCTGCATATGGTCCACCTCGGTCTTGGCAAACACCAGAATATCATCGCTGATATTAAGGACACCTTCCAGATCTGCCAGGGCGCCCCTGATGATATTCTGGAATACCTCGGCGGCCGACGACACTCCAAAGCTCAGCCGCTTGTACCGATACAACCCCCGATGAGTAGTAAAGGTCGTAATGTACCGGGACTCAGGGTGGAGTACGACCTGATGATAGCCAGCTCGGAGGTCCAGCTTGGAGAACACACGAGCCCCTTGGACCTCAGCAATAATGTCATCGATGGTCGGTGTGAGGTGCCGCTCCCTCCGGATGGCTTTATTGGGGAGCCTCATGTCCACACAGATGCGTACTGAGTCAGGTTGCTTAGGTTTTCTGGCAACCACAATCGGGGACACCCAGGGTGTCGGGCCCTCCACTTTCTCGATGATATCGAGGTGCACCAAATTGTCCAGTTCTTTGTCCACCAGTTCTCTGAGATGGAAGGGCACTCTGCGGTGTTTCAGCGCAACAGGTTGCACGGACTCATCAATATGCAGTCGGATCGGTTCTCCTGTCATCTTACCGATCCCATTGAAGAGTTTAGCGTAACGGTCCAGGAGGTCATTTATGTCCTCTCGGTGCACGGCGTATGCAAATCTTACGATCCCCAAAGCTTCCGCAGCCGCACAACTGAGCAAGGTATTGCTACTGACTGGGGTTACGTAAAATCGAGCCTTGATGTGCGACCCATCATGCTCCACCTTCGCTACAAACGCCCCATCCAGTGGTATGGGATCTTGACCACCGAACGCAAATATACGGGCCCTCGGCGTTACCAAACCTGGGGGGGGTCTAAGAGAGTCATAATGTTCCCTGGCCATCACATTGACAGAGGCACCTGTGTCCACCAGGACTGGGACCGGGGCGTTGTTGATCTCTACGATACACCGTGGCTGCCTTCTGCTCTTCCCTTTGAGCATCTCCACACTCGAGACAAAAAATATGTTTTCCTCGTCATCTTCATCAGCCACCTCCGCCTGAGGATCACCCTCACCCTGTTCCACCTGATGATGAGGGAGATGAAGAAGGAGATGCACCGCACACTGAGGATGAAGGTGATCAAGAAGCTGTCATGCAACCACTATTAACTGTCCATTCCAATTTAGGAAGTTCCAAAAATTAAGCCTGGAGCATGGATTGGTTTCAGGCAAGCCCAGTCATAACAATCCTTCTCCGAGCTTCCACACGACGTATGAGTCCCAGAAAAACTCAAAAATCCATAACAAGGATATGGGCGTGCAGATTGAGCTATCCGCTCTTAATGTGTCCAAAAATTAGGCTCATAAAACGTTTCTGCTCCAAACCGGAGCCTGAGAGAGATTTATGGCCTCGAGACAAAATGGCCGCCGGCCGCGTGTGCGTCCTCGCGACCCGGCCTTGATCGGAGCGAATCTTCGATCCGCTCCGGTAAGAAAAATTTTGATGAAATCATTCACCGCCGGGCCCGGGTCTCCTCTACACCTCGTCGCCACTGTTGGGGGGCTGTATCTGCGCCCCCGATGCGGTCCCGCAAGCCCCGTAACACATAGCACACGGAAACACGGTGTTGCTAGTTCGGGCTTCCCGGTCGCTCTGCCGCGGCCGGGAACGCCCCCTTTATTTAAACACCACGCGGCGGCGTGACACGTCACGCCGCCGCGTTCGCCCGTCATCGGGCAACGCCACACTGCCCAGGTCAAGATCCTCTGGACCCTCCACTGCCTGCTACCGCTGGGGGAACCGTTGTGTTGTGCTCAAGGTCTAATTTTGCCTGCAGTTTTTCTAGTGTTTGCTGTGCCTGGTTCCGCTCTTTGACACAGAGGAAGGTTGCCACGGGAGAGCATGCGTCCACTACAGCTTCAGGACTCCTGCGGGCTGTGGGCTGTGTACCGGGCCGAGTTTTGGTTGGTGTTGCGGCCCCAGGCTTGATGGATTTCCTGGAGCAGGTAAGGAGAGGGAAAGTGATTGTGGGCTCTCTCTGCAGATAGCGCTGACTTTGGGGATGTTCAGGGGGCTGGTTGCAGGCGTGCCAGGGAGCTGTGGGGATGTCAAGTAGAGTGGCACGGTTAGATTGCCGCTGTCGATGGAAAGAACACACAAAGAAAAATGGAGGAGGCAGCATGGTAACCGCTGCAGGGTCCTCCTTTCACCTGTCCCCCTCCCCCTGGTTAAGGGGGGGGTTCGTCAGGGGGCGGAACAGTGCCAAAACACCCAAAGCCCGCGAAGGGCAAACAAAGGGAAGGGGCGGGGCGAGCCCCTTTATAATGAGCAGGGTCCTACAGCAGGGAGCATCCAGCACCTGCAGTAGGACTCTGCAGACCCGCCGTGAAGAAGGACTTTCGTTGATTTTGTTTTGTGCTACCGGTGTTTCCAGTGTGAGGCAGGTCGGCTGGAAGAGGATCGTCCGGAAGGACCAAGACACTTGCAAGCAGCAGTGACTCGAGCTGGGCGAGTGAAGAGCAGGAAGTTTGCTGCCAAGCGGAAGAAGGAGGGGCGGCTGGCGCACGGTACCGGCAGGAGAGCGCAGCGTCTGCGACGCCGAGCAGGGAGAAGCGAAGCAGCAGCAGAAGAAGGCGCCCGGCGGGGTACCGGAAAAAGGGGCTCGCTTGGAGGTGAGGAGCGGCGAGAGGCGCAGAGGCTGCTGGCCCTATCTGGGCTACCTGGGCCGCCAGTGGGTGAAACAAGGACAGCGAGCAGGCGTCTGAAGCCCCGACTGCATTTTCGCTGGACAAAGCGAGCAGAAGCACCATGCCGGCGCAACAACCCACACCCCTCCTCCCCCCCGACCCGCCCTGCTTTACGCAAACCAAAATGTTGGGGAAGACGTGCATTGCACAGGACACCCGGAAGCATGCCGGGAATTCCTAACCTTTCACCCAGAACTGTTTACGGCCGGCACGACCCATCAAAGGAAAAGGGGGGTCGAAGCAAGCACTCGTGGGAGGAGTAACCACGGCCCGCAGAAGGGGAGAGGCACGACTCCGGTAAGGGGCGCCGAGGGTGAAGGAAGCACGCGAAGTTCGACGGAGGAAACACGTGCGCCACAACGTTGCCTATCAGTGTGGAAGCAGGTTAACAGCCAAGAGAGGGCTACACGAGGATGGAATTGCAATCCTTTTTAGAGATGGCCAGGCAGGCACCAGCCACCCACGGGCCCGATTGGATGTCTACAATGGTGGCTCAGACCGGTCAGGAGCTGCCAGGGCACAGTCAAGTGGTGAACAGCTCACCCCTCATGTTTCAGGACAGCCCAAGTGAGGGGAGGCTGGTGGATGTGGAGATTCATGGTGTCGAGGAGGAGGAAGAAGAAGAAATAGAGGTCCAGGAGAAGAAAAGAAAGAGGACAATGACGGCAAAGGCAATGGCAAGCAAGGCACAGTCCAATGCCAGCAAGAAGCCATGAGGGAAAGGGAGGGCGCAGGAGGAGGCAGCCTTACCGGCTCCTACACCTGCTGAGGCTCTAGGGAACCGTGGGGGCCCAACTCAGCACTCCTGCAACCAGACCGGTGGATGTAGTTGTGGAAGGAACCACATCCTGTGAGATGATCAAAGGTATGTTCTTGGAATGCCTGCAGGCATGGGGGAAAAAGGAGCAAGTGCAAAATGTTTCTGCTAATGCTAGTATGTTGGATGTTGGGGGGAGTAACAATGTGACATTATCTCAACAAGGGGTGACTCAGAGCCCGGGAGGAATATGGGGGGAATGTTTCAGACCTGGTCCCCGGTGGGGGGATGGGTCAAATGCTTCAAAGGGGCAGGATTCCTCCAGGGGGATTTTTGTCGGTCGGTTTGCCTATTACAGGCCCATCGGGGGTGTCAGTCAGTTGCCTCAAGTGGTATCTCCAGCGGGGACTCAGAATGGGCAGGCATGGTGGGGACAAGGGCCAGGGGCAGTCAGTATCAGTGGGGTGGCCCAGCAACCTGCACCAAGGGACAACGTGGGGCACAGGTGGGCCAAGGTTGGTGGGATCAGGGGCCTGGAGCACTCAAAGGGGGGGAGAAGAACCAGGCTCAGCCGCCAGCAGCAGGTCCAAGCAACCCCGGGGCGGTGGGAGCTTGCGGGCAGGTAACTCAATATGGGAGGCCAATGCCAGGGTTTGCACCAGTGAGGGCGGCGGTCAATTTGTTAGTGTGGCACATTCCATGGGCCACCAAGGAGAGATTATGGAGAAAGGAGTTTGTGGACCTATTTGATTTACTTGGAATTGTACCGCTAGGAGGGGGCCTGAAAGAACTGCCTGAAAAGGAGAAAAAGAAGAGGGACAGGGAGAGTGTTAAAGTAGAACACACCATTTTTAACTGGCTCAAAGCTTTTAGAATGTACATGTCGGTGATGCTGGAAAAGTACCCGCAGGATGTCCTAGCAATGGTGGCTTAAGAGCAGTATATTCAGGACCTATACTTGAAATATGGGGGTGAGGGGTGGCTGGACTATGACCGGGGGTTCAGACTAAAAATGCAAGTATGGCCGGCAATGTCTTGGGACGAGGGTGATGTCGGGGGGTACATTGACAAATTGATGCCTGCCAGGGAACACGAGGACAAGCAGCAAGGGGAGAAGTCCCGGGCCTGGAGAGGCAGAGGGGGCTATGCGCAGCGAGGTAGGGGGTCCTTTCGCGGGCCCTCCTCCTGGGTGTATCGGGCAGCAACCCACCAGGGGGAGCGGGAAGATTGCTGGAGATTTGCAGAAGGGGAATGTTCCTATGGCAAAGCATGCAAATTCAGGCACCCAAAGGAGGGAGCTCGGGGTCCCGCAGCTCCACCTCAGGGGAAGCTAAGCATAAAATCAGCAGTAGCAAACCCAAAGAGAAAGAAAAGAGAGATTGAGGTACCAGCAAGGAGAGACATTGTTAACAAACCCATCGAATACAGAATGAGAGTGAGGTTCCGATAAGGAGTGTCCATGTTAACAAACTTATGAATGACAAGATTGTGATTAAAGGGAACTTACCTACACCAGTTAATCTCCTTGCCATGACTCCTTTTCTTAATGCATATCATAACAAAGTCGATGCAAAATTGTTGTGGCATGGTTTCAGGTGGGGTTTTCAGATCCCAGGGGCAGGATGTCAAGGTCTGAGAGAGGCGACTAACTTGCGGTCAGCCTTGGAGAGGCTGGAGGTGGTGTAACGGAAAGTGGGAAAAGAAGTATGGCTGGGTAGGGTGGCAAGCCCTTTTTCTTCCCCCCCCTATGGACAACTTAGTGGGTTCACCACTAGGGTTGGTGCCCAAAAGGAGGGGGGGCAGTTCCTCCTGATCCACCACCTCTCCTTCCCAGAGAGGCAATCGGTGAATGATGGCATACCAGAGGAATTGTGTAAGGTGCAGTATGCGTCCTTGGAAGATGCGGTGCAGTTGGTAAAAGCAGCAGGGAGAGGGGCCCTGTTGGGGAAATCAGATATAGAGTCAGCATTTAGACTTTTGCCCATCCATAAGGACAGCCATCATTTGCTGGGTTTCAAGGTGGGAGAGAAATATTTTTATGACCAGTGTCTGCCGATGGGCTGTGCTATTTCATGCGCGTATTTTGAGTCATTCAGTACCTTCTTGGAAGCCAGTATGAGGGATAGAATGAAAGGGGGTGGAATTTTACATTATCTGGACGATTTTCTCTTCATTGGGAAGCAAGGGACTGAGGAGTGCGGGGCGCTCATGGAGGTGTTTCAAAAGTTGATGGGTCACTTCGGGGTCCCGCTGGCACCAGGGAAAACGGTGGATCCAGCCACCACTCTGACTTTTTTGGGGGTTGAGATCGATTCAGTGAAGGAGGAATGCAGGCTCCCGTAGGACAAGGTGCAAAAGCTGAAGGTCATGATACGTGGCTTGTTGGGGAAACACAAAGCCACCCTGAGGGAGCAACAATCTCTGGCGGTCACCTCAATTTTGCAGGCAGGGTCATACCTGCGGGCAAAGTGTTTGCCAGAAGTGTTGAATTGAAAACAATAGGGCTGCAGCATGCCGCCCAGCACGTCCGGTTGGGAGCAGAGGTAAAAGAAGATCTCCAAATGTGGGAAACTTTTCTGTCTGAGTCAAATGGGGGGGCAATCTGCAGGGAGGACTGGACAAGCAGCGAGAGACTTAAGCTATTTACTGATTCATCAGGGTCACTTGGTTTCGGGGCAATCCTAGGGAGCAGATGGTGTGGCAAGGCATGGCCAGTAAAATGGCATAGGAAAGGAATCACGAAGGACATCACGCTGTTGGAATTGTCCCCCATTGTGGTAGAATTTAAATTATGGGGGGAAAGCCTTGAGAACAAGAGGGTTTCCTTGTGGACAGACAATTTGTTGGTGGTGCAGATTAATATTCTGGGGTCATCAAACAATTCGAGAGTGCTGAAGTTACTCAACATTAAAAATACGGCCACTGATTCTCTGTCTTGTTTACAGTGGGAGAAGTTCCGAGTAAGCTGCCCCGGAAGCAAGGAAGGTGATGTCCCCGTTCAAGGAACAATGGTGGGAAATGGTTGGGGTGATCTAAGCTCTTTGATAGACACAGCGCTTGCTCCAGGTACAGCAAAGAGGTACAGGGCATGCTGGGAGTGTTTTACCACTTTCCAGAGAGAGGTGCTACCAAAGGGGCAGGGGGAGTCTGTGGTACGGGCCTTTGTGGGCTGGTGCTGGAAGACTGGAAAAACCAGAGCATGGTTGACTTATCATCTGGCAGCCATAGCACACCATGCCAAGCTAAAGGGGGAGAGGATACGACCAAAGAGCACTACATAACCCTAGCCATGAGAGGCTGGGCCAAGCGGGCAGTAACAAAACCAGATGAGAGGCGGCCCATTCATATTGCGAAACTTCATGGTTTGATCAAATGCCTTGGCACAGTTTGCAACTGCGAGGAAGAAAGGGTGTTATTTACAGCAGCCTTTACAGTAGCATTTTTTGGGGCGCTCAGGGTCAGCAAGCTGGTGCCGGAGAACAAGAAGGGCAAAGGGAACGGGTTTTTACGTTTAATGGATGTGCGGGTGAGCAGCACTCAGGTGGTCATATATGTACGGAGGTCAAAGACTGACCAAAAGGGGAAGGGGGTGGCTTTGATGCTTCAGGCCATTCAAAAGAGCCGGGTGTGCCCGGTTGCGGCAGTGGCCAGCTTTCTCCAGCAACGGCAGCCGTCAGAGATAGGGGCACCGTTGCTCATACATAGGGACGGCTCTGCCCTGAGCCGCTTCCTGTTCAAAAAAGTGATGGGGCTGGCCTTGGCAAAAATGGGTTTGACAGAAGGCAGGTTCGGGACCCACTCGTTCCGGATAGGGGCCGCCACCTCCACAGCAGCCGGGGGCTTGGGGGCGGAAGACATTATGAAATTGGGGAGATGGTCTTCAGGGTGTTTCAAAAGATATGTCAGACCAGAGAAAATGTGATTTAACATGCCGTCTCCTCTACTTTTCATTACCAGCAATGCAAAGGAGGATGAGGCGCACCGTGTGGGTAGTGGGGCATTCGTTTATCTCAAGGGCCAAGGCGGGCTGGACGCAGCAACAGGAGGAACTGACAGCCGGCGGGTTCCGAATTCAGTGGCACGGGGTGCCAGGGATGAAGTGGGCACAGCTACAGGGGCTGCTTAAAAAATTACTGGGTAAGCAGCAAAAATCGGATGTGCTGGTGATTCACTTGGGCGGGAACGATTTGACCTACTTAGCTAGGGGGGTCTTGTTGAGGGATATAATGCTTACGTTGCAGGAGATAGCAGCACAGCTGGGGGAAACAGATACCTTGTGGTCAGAGGTGATTCCCAGGGCGGAATGGAGGGGGGCCGAGAACCACGCAGAAGTTGAAAGATCAAGGAAAAAGGTGAATGGTGCCATGGCAAAGTTCTGCAAGGGCAGAGGCTTTCATCAAATAAGACATGGCCTGATCAACTTAAAAACCCCAGAGTATTTTGTAAAAGATGGGGTGCATCTATCTGTAACAGGGATGGAACTCTTTTACTGGAACATATGTACTAAACTGTTGGAGCTGTAAGAGGAATAGGAGGGAGGGGGAGCCACGGCGGGCGGTAACCCACCTTGTGGCGTGGCAGTGTTTGGGCGACCTAGCACAAAAGACAGGCTCTGGATGAGCCAGAAGGAAACCGGAATGGGTCTTCGCCCTTCCGGACCAGCGCCTCTTGGGAGCCTAACGGCACGGGGGTCTGATGGTAACAACAAAGGCCCGCTCTCTCCAACCACGGACACCTGCATGGGCAGGATAGGCTCAGGCACAAAGGGTTGGGAGAGTTGGGCCTACTAAGGAAACTATACAATGGTATTGGGGAAGAAAGTGAGGTCTGACACGGAGCAAGCACCACACTTACAAACTGGAGTCACCAAATATGTAAAATAATTCTTTGGTTATGGAAATAAAACTGCGGCCAAGTTTGCCATTTGAAACTACTGTCTCATGCCAATTCATTGCTTGCAAGAAATGAGGTACAGCGAATGAGTAAGCTAAGGTTAGCTAATTGGCGATGGGTACAAATGGGCAAATGCAGGGTTATGCCGCTGTTGATGGAAACAACACACAAAGAAAAATGGAGGAGGCACCATGGTAACCGCTGCAGGGTCCTCCTCTCTCCTGTCCCCCTCCCCCTGGGTAAGGGGAGTGGTGGTCGGGGGGCGGAACGGCACCAAACACCCCGAAGCCCCGCGAAGGGCAAACAAAGGGAAGGGACAGGGCGAGCCCCTTTATAACGAGCAGGGTCCTACAGCAGGGAGCATCCAGCACCTGCAGTAGGACCCTGCAAACCCGCCGTGAAGAAGCACTTTCGTTTTCCACCCACCCACCCCACGAAAGGAAAGGAGGGTGACACCTGGTCGTCACTGTCGCAGGACGGTCAGGCTGGTATGGCGTTGTTTGGGCGACCAAGCACAAAAGACAGACTCCGGATGAGCCAGAAGGAAACCGGAATGGGTCTTCGCCCTTCCGGACCAGTGCCTCTTGGGAGCCTAACGGCAGGGGCGTCTAGTGGTAACAACAAATGCTCATCTTCCCCCAAAAAAGAAACGGCGCTCTCTCCACCCACGGACACCTGCATGGGCAGGATAGGCTCAGGCACAAAGAGTTGGGAGAGTTGGGCCTACTAAGGAAACTATACAATGGTATAGGGGGAAGAAAGTGAGGTCTGACACGGAGCAAGCACCACACTTACAGACTGGAGTCACCAAATATGTACAATAATTATTTTGTTGTGGAAATAAAACTGCAGCCAAGTTTGCCATTTGAAACTACTGTCTCATGCCAATTAATTGCTTGTAGAAATGAGGTACAGCGAATGAGTAAGCTAAGGTTAGCTAATTGGCGATGGGTACAAATGGGCAAATGCAGGGGTTATCCTGCGTGCCATTTATAAGAGGCGTTGTTCCGGCAGTGCGAGCGGTTTGAGGGAGAAAGAGTTGATTGCGTATCTTTTTCGGAGGAGGCATAGCACATTACTGCAATGGCACAGCAATTGCAGGAGTGCTGGGCAGACACTAGCAACTGTTAAACAAATGACACTACTGATTTTATTTTTGTAGCTTGATGTGTGTGCATGTTTTGAGGCCATATTGTGGGCAATTTATATATATAGAATAAAGAAACCGGGCATAAGTAATTTTCACAGGGAAACTACCTGGGTGAAAGGGCAAGGCAGCACAAAAGAGAACGTGGCCTGCAGCAGCATTATGAACTAGAAAGCGGGCTAAGGATAACAGAGAACTTGGCATTCAGCTGTATGCAAAAGATTGGGAAAAGTGATTAAGGAAGGAATGGAAAAACTACAGAGCGTGTTAAGTTATAATAGCTGGGTATTTTGGACCCAAGCAAGGTGGCAGTATATTTGCCATATTACAGGATAGAGGAATAGATACTGTGATGGCACAGCTGGGTGGGGAGAGTGCTAGCAACACTGGGGAGGGCACCAACAGGTAGCGGGTGCAGCTGAAGAGAGAGAGTGGGAAGACCGAAGAGAAAGAATTTGGCCCCAAGGGCCGCATTCCCACCCACAAAAAGGAGGAAAGGGACAAAGGGGGAAAAGGGGTATGTGTTAGTATACATCACATACAGGCAACCAACAATAGTGCCGGCTGCAGTAAGCTGCTCAGTGGGAAGTAACACACTTCCAGCAGGCCCAGCAAGGGGCACTATGAATAAAGAGGCAAACAATATGGTGTCAGTAGTGACTCAGGGGGTGGCAATCACCCAGTATTTCGAGGATGGAGGGGTAATGATGGAGGCCCCTGTGGAACTGGGGGCAGGAACGCACTATGCAGCAGGGTAGCACGCACTGCCCCAACCCACATTCCAGGGGGAGGGCATAAAGTACAAGGGGGGTACGTGGGGTACACAGGGGAGGAAGCAAGGGCAGGTCAAGCACATGGGGCAGGGCCCAGCCCACAGCTCAATCAGGAAGCGAGGGGGCAACTGACGATCAGAGAGGACAATGGTCCATGAGCACAGGAATAAACGGGCCCATGACAGGGCAGTGGGCAGCAGGGCCAGGGAGCTTCTGACTGGGTGGGGCCACCGGATGAGCCAACAGGATACAGGGAGGTCAATGGGGGGTACCTTGGCCCGGGATAGGGGACAACCACTCCGGGCACGCCAGGTACAGGACTGGGGCTTAAAGCATGGAGTTGGGGTGGCACTGTGATTGCAAACCCTACCCCACGTGGACAAGGGGGGCCGTTCAGAACATGGGAGGTATGGGGGCACCAGCAAGCGGGGCAGGCCCGATAGGAACACAAGGAATTATAGGCATTCCAGCGACAAGCAATTCAGTGGGTGATGTGAGGGCACCAGTGGCATTCATCTATAACCCTTCCGGTGTGCTCACTTGGCACATTTCACCGGAACTGAAAGAAAAGATTTGGAAGGATACATATGCAGTTATATTTTCATTGTTAAATTACGCATTATCCGAGGAGGTAAGGGAGACTAAAGTAGAGGGGAAGGAGATGATATCAGGGGTATAAAAATCAATAGTTAATTGGTCAACAGGTTTAGCTATATTTGCGGCAGTAATGGTCGAAAAGTACCATGAGTTGCTGAAACAAAAAAGTTAGGTTCATATTTACACCTAATATGGTCCATGTATCGGGAATGCACATGTGGCACCTGGCTTAATTATGATGAAAAGTTCAGGATATCTAACGCAGGAAGAGTGCAGCTGGATTGGGGGACCATGGCACTGGATTTATGGGCCAGTTGTACCATGGTCTACCGACAGGGAGGGAGGTCCAGGGGGCCTCGGCACAAGGGGCCTGCACACCAAGGGGGGTATAAAACGAGAATATGCTGGGCATTCAACACCAAGTCATGTACCAGAATAATATGCAGGTTTAAGCATGCATGTTCCTTCTGTGGGTTGCCAGGTCACCCCGAACAGAGATGCAACATGAGAGCAAAAAACAGGTTGGACAAAAGGAATGACTAGCTGCCCCTCACAACAAGCCCCCTTGCCCTCACCAATCAAGTTGGATGTACTCCACTTATTGACAAACAGTTACCCTAGCAAAGGAGAGGCACAGTTATTGGTAGAAGGTTTCTCAGGGGGCTTTCGCATTCCGGTTACTGATGGGAAAAATTGCAAAGGAGAGGTGGTTGGGGAGAAAATAGGGCACAGTTATACCCCATACCCTTTTTTGTTTGCTCCCAGTGGGCAGTGAGCCCAAAAAAGAGGAGGGGAAGTTTATAATGACCCACAATTTGTGATTCCCAAAAGGGGCATTGGTGAATGATGCAATCAATGAGGAGGTATGCTCAGTAAGATACGCATCCTTTGATGATGCTTTTTGCCAATTAAGGGGCTAGGAAAAGGGGCCCTGCTAATGAAAGCCGACATAGAGTCAGCTTTCAGGTTATAACCAGTCCACCCGGATGATGACAGACTACTGGTTTTTCAGGCGGGAGGAAAGTTTTACTTTGATAAATGCATGCCAATGGGTTGCTCCATATCATGTCGTTATTTTGAGGCATTCAGCTCCTTCTTGGAATCGGTCATGAAGTGGCACTGGAAGTGGGCTAGAGTGGTGCACTATTTAGATGACTTCTTGTTTTTGGGCCCACCTCATTCTGGACAGTGTTTGGGAACCTTGATAGCATTTCAAAACATGGCAAAACAATTGGGGTTACCCTTGGCACAGGAAAAAACTGAGAGTCTGGTAACCACAATAACATTCCTGGGTATTGAGATTGACTCAATACAGGGTGTCGATATAATATTGTTTCGTCTCCATTGTATATGTTGGCCTATGCCCAGTCGCTTTGCGAGGAAATCCGTATTGCAAGGTCGTGACCTTAAGTTAATCAAGCCTCCATTTTAGGTTAAAGCCGCCATTTTAGGTTGTGCAAAGTCACCCTGTGGCCTAGAATGGCCGACCTGTGTTCTCTTGTTCTTACTTTAACCTCTTCAACCTCTATAGATGAGTTAATATCCAACCTGCTTGCAGGCTACATGTTAGGGTCATGTAGACCTTGTCCTTTGTTGACCTAGGGATCAGGGGATTATTCGAATCGGCGATGTTAACCTACAAGTATACAAGAACGATAATGCTATTTAAACATCATATGCGAAACATCTGTTTGACCTGCATTGAAGCAAATGTGTAAAGATTGTAAAGTTAAACCCAGAGAATAATAGTATTTGTTAGTAAATGTATTAAAAAGTAAACCACATGCACAAGATATGTAAATTAGGAATGAACCTGCCGCGAACCCTAGCCCAGTACATGATTAACTCGTAAGAGGCTGGACATCATTGCGAAGAAACTGTATAAATATGCTGATGTCCAGCTAGCAATTACTGTTCACTGCTCACATTGAACCTGCTGGTGGTCTCTGTGAAGTAACGACGGCCAAATAGCTATTTGTGTACTTTGTTTGTAAACTATTCAGTGTTGCAATAAAGATTCTGGGAATCTTTACAAGCCTGTGTTGGTGTATTTCTCTTCACATGGTGTAAAAGCCTTAATATTGTATTTTCTGATTCCACAGATGGCGCCCGAATAGGGACCCTCAAGATTGACTTCGTCTCGTTGAAGGTTGGCTCAGATATCGGACCGGGTCGGACGGTGTCAACAAAAAAGGCCCTCTATATGAGAAGCGAATTCCTCGACAGAACAGCACGATCCGATGCCTGAACGGTGAGCTGTAGCCCGAGACGACGTCTTGACGAGGGTCCATATATCAAGGTGGGTACATTTGCTGAAATCACCAGACACGTGGGTCCTTAGATTGTTCTTAGTAACCCGATCGGGCCTCCCAGTCCTTTGGTCAGGTGTATCGGGACCGATTCTTAATTTAACCCTGACAATTTGAATTTGGCGCATTGTACTCGCGAGCACAATTATTTGACCAGGTAACACCAGAATTCTGATATGCCTGGGAAATTGTCTGCCTGCTTCAGGGCATTATTCCAGAGCGACAGACAATCTTTGGAAGTTAGCCGTCCCGCACCACAGGAGGGGTCGCCGGCATGTACTGTACTGTAAGAAAGGCTTTGGTAGTATAGCATTTAATGATATTTGGCACAGACAGACCAGCCATAACTCTAATCTTTAGTGGCCAACCAATGGTAGCTTTGAAATCCCTCGTATAGAATATTTAGAGTCTGTATTAGTAAAGAAAAAGGCTAGACCTGCAGCATTTGACGCATTGCACAGTTGGAAAACAGAAGCTTTGCAGCAACAAAAGAGTAGAGAGAAACATATGCGTCGACATATGACGAATGCTGAAAAAGCACTGTTATATGATCAAAATAAACAATTAGAATCAGTTAGGAACATGGACAGAGCGTCTCAATTAAGCATTCAGAAAATGTATCCTTCGAAAGATTTTCATACGTCCGATGAATTGATTAACAAACATTTGCATTAACGAAGGCCCGATGCCTCTGCGCCACCCCCGTACGTCCCTCCTCCTGGTGCTTTGCCTCTTCCTATCGTTATTCCTCCTCCTATAGTTCCCCCGGTCCTTTCTATTGTTCTTCCTGTTGTTCCTCCAGCCGTCGCTCCTTTGCCTGCCCCCTTGCCTCCACCTATTGACATTCAGAATGTGCCTACTCTTCCTCTTGCAAGCGATTCTGCATCGCTTGTAGTAGACTAGGGAGCAGGATCAAGGGTTGTGACTCATAATACTATGTCCCCAGATAAAAAGAATGAATTAATTGCTTGGGCTAAACATTGTATGGAGAAGGGTGAACAAGCTGCTGTTTTTTCCACACTCGAAAATCTAAAAAGTATTCCTGAGAAAAATGTTTTTATTGAAGGGTTAGGAATTCATTTGAGCATAATGTGGAATAGATTAAACGATGTAGATCTCCCACAAGGGTTACGGGATTTGAATACCTTGGCGTTGTCTAGGGATACTCCGGAGAAAGTATATGAGCATGTCAAGGGGATTTTTGTGTATAGGAAGGAGTTGAAGAGTTACAGAATGAAGAAACTTATGGGGATAGTTTAGGTACTATATTTTTACAGAAACGGTTTTCTCCTCGCCGTGAATTGATAGGTGAGGAAGCACGAATTTGTACAAAGGATGCGATAAGATGGATTTCGGATATGTCGATAACTCCAGACGAAGTATATGACACGTATAGTCAGTATACGTTAGAAATGCAAAAGAAAGTGATACATATTATGGTATAATACCTGCAGGATGAGTGTGTAAAAAGAAAGATTTGTTGTCCCGCAGAATTATTGGGTGTTTATAAAAGAGCCTTTTCGATTGATACTTCTTCGACTGCCTTAGCGCTTGATTTGGCTCTGTTGCTTAATAAGCGTTCAGAGCTACCTACTTCTCAGTTGCCTATGAGAGAGGTCCCTCCGACATTTGTCCCAACAGTTGAGATTGCGGCCGATGCTGCACGAGGTATAGTCGCTGTGGACATTCCTGCACATTACGTATCACAGTTTGTTCACGTCCCGTTCTCGAGACAGGAAGTGAACACCATAAAGCAATCTATTCCTGATATAAGAAAGAATCCGACGGGGTTCTATAAAGAAATAGAGTCGGTCTTACAATCATCAGTATTCACCTTAAGTGATATTGATTTATTATTTCCCGTACTCCTGCCAGTTGATTTGTGGAAACAGATTAGGACTGTAGATGATGTACCTGGGTTAGGAGATACATGGGATAATAAGGTTAGGCTCAACAGAGAAAGACCGGCTGGCGAGAGACCGCCTCAAGTGATATTAACTTTGCCTGATAGGATTATTGTAAAATTAAAAACCATAGTTCCTGAAAAAAGAATGATTTGGGACAAGCTTATGGCCTGTGTCCAAGGAAAGTCTGAGGGTGCTACCGAGTTCTTCAATCGGTTCGAACAGGTATTTTCAGATTTCAGTGGACAAGATTCAGGCACAGAGTCAGGGAAAAGGCTGTTTGTCGACAAATTTGTACGTGGATTGCTGCCTGACATCCAGTTACAGATTATGTCCTCCGAAAGCGCTTGGCAGGCGAAGTCTCAATCAGAAGTACTGCACATGGCTCAGTATTATGAAAATCGTGTGAATAATTAAAAGGAAAAACTTGAGAAAAGAAAGGGTGACCTGAAAACAAAAGTACTATTACAACAGATTGTTAGAAGCCCTAGAGGGGGTAATACGCAATTTAGAGGTCAATACGTTCCACAGGGAAGTACGCCCCTGGCTCCGGTAACCATTAACCAGTGTGCCTATTGTCGACAGGAAGGTCACTGGCACGCACAATGTCCGACCTTGCAGCAAAGGTCATTTGGGAACATGGATAGATGATCCAGAGGTTGCCCAGGTGTAGGGGGCCCTGATAGAGGTCAGTTTGCTCCAGAATCACAGCAACCTTCTTCACAGGATAAACAAATTTCGAATGTGGATAATAGAAACATTTTTGATCATCCTTCTGACGCGTACCTCTCTGAAGAACTTGCTTTTGATGACATTCTGTTCCATTAGGATTGCCAGAAGCAGGATTTGGAACCAACGCCTATTCCTGTTCATCAGAAAGGTCCCTACGTTGAGATGGCGGTGGGAAATAGGAAGCATCTATTTTTAGTAGATACGGGAGCACAAAAGTGTTCCATTGACCATTCACGGGTTCCAAACATTCCCCTGTCAGGGCAGTCCAACGTTTCCGTAGGGTTTTCAGGCACACCTGTAGTTTGTCCAGTCTCTTTGCCGGTACCGATAACAGTGGGTCCCTTCACGGAGCAGTGTCCATTTCTACTTACTACAAACTGTGGGGAGAATTTGCTGAGGTTAAATTTGTTGAAGGATTTGAATGCAGTAATGCATTGCTCCTCGGACGGAGTTCGGTTAACAATTTCACCTCAGCAATCACTCGCCTCTTAGTTCTTGACTCGACCTTTACTGCCAGAATTCAGTAACATTCCGGAATGCTTATGGGCAATTGATGATAATGATGTGGGCATTCTTCAAATTGAACCTGTTAAAATCATTCTGAAACATGGAGTAAAACTGCCTCACATTCCACAATATAAGATATCAGTTGAAGGCGAACAGGTTTTGAAATGTATAGTTTCTGATTTTGTACATCGTGGAGTAATTGAGGAAATTACAGGTAGTTTGTGTAACAGCCCTATTTTGCCAGTATACAAAAAAGGTGATAATGCGATTCCTTTTCTGTTTATAATTGATTTGCGTGCTATTAACAAAATTGTGGCTCCTCAATTTCCCATTGTACCTGATGTTACAACGATACTAACTATGATTCCGGCTTCTGCCACTCACTTTAGCGTTGTTGACCTCAAAAATGCGTTTTTTTAGTATTCCTATACACAAGGATAGTAGGTATTTGTTCGCGTTTACCCTATGTGGGCGCTCGTTCACATTCACTCGTGCACCACAAGGGTACACTGAGACTCCATGTATTTATATTAGAGCATTGAAAGAGCAACTTGATACTCTCGAGTTGCCTACTACTTGCACATTACTACAGTATGTAGATGATGTCCTCTTGGCTGATGATTCTGAGAGTGCCTGTAAAGAAGGCACCATGTTGTTGCTTTGTCATCTAGCAAAACATGGCCACAAAGTTTCACTCAAAAAATTCCAATATTGTTGTCAGGAGGTCCCCTATTTAGGCTATCTCCTGTCAAAGGAGGGAAGAAGGTTGACACCTGAATGAATAAAAATTATTTCTGGCATGTCTGTCCCAAATACGCAGAAGCAAGTTAGAGCCCTGATAGGTATGGCTTCTTACTGTAGATTGTGGATCCCTAACTTTTCGTTAACGATTAAACCAATGCTGGCTTTGACAAAAAAGGGCATTTTTTTGCCATTGCCATGGACTTTGGAACACCAGACAGCATTTGATTTGCTCAAAACCGCGCTGTGTTCGGCGCCGGTTTTAGGAACTCCAAATTATGAAAAGGCCTTTGTGTTGTATGTGCATGAACGTGATGGATGTGCTTTGGCTGTGTTAACGCAGGAACATGGAGGGAAGAATAGGTTGTGCGGCTATTTTTCATCTGCCCTTGATCCTGTTGCATGCGCTTTGCCGAGATGTTTGAGAGCTGTCGCTGCTGCTGCTGCGTCTGTAAAACAGAGCGAGGGAATGGTCCTGGGTCACGCGTTAACCCTAATGGTACCTCACTCTGTAGATGTTCTATTAAATAGGACTCAAACGCAACACCTTACTTCTGCACGATTGACAAGATATGAATTGATCTTGTTTGCTCCCAACATTCAAATTCAGAGGTGTTGTGTATTAAATCCGGCTGAACTTTTACCTGTCCCGCAAGATACTGTTGATGGTGACGAAACGTCACACGATTGCCTTTACACTACAGAACAAGAGACTAAAGGTAGAATCGATTTGAAAGATACACCTTTGAATAGCCCACAAGGAGAGCTATTTTGTGATGGCTCCTGTTTCAAACTTCCGAATGGTACATCCACGGCTGCTTATGCCGTCACTACCTTAAGCACGATTGTGGAAACCAAAAGAATTATGCATAATTCCGCACAGGCCGCAGAAATTATAGCATTAACTCGAGCTTGTGAACTTTCTGAAGGGCTTACAGTAAATATATATACCGACAGTCAGTATGCCTTTGGGGTAGTTCACAACTTCGGTAGACTCTGGAAAGAACAAGGTTTCTTTACCTCACATGGCACAAAAATACAGCACGGCACTTTAATAGTGTGATTACTTTCAGCGCTCGCACTCCCTGTTCAGTTAGCCATTGTAAAATGTACAGCACATCAGAAGGTTACAGATGATATAGGAAAAGGGAATGCTTTCGCTGATCAGATAGCTAAACAAACTGCCACTGATTTTAGTTCAGAAATGTATGCTGCAAGGTAAACTGTAAATGTCTGCACCTTTGGTGAAAGTATTGATTCTGTAAAAGACATTCAAGCAGATGCTACTGTAGAGGAGACCAAGAAATGGGTCGAGGGTGGAGGGAGATTGGATGGTGATGGGTGTTGGGTGGACAATGCTGAAGGAAAATGGTTACTCCCTGACGCCTATATTACAATGATGGTCATTATGGCTCATGGACCGACCCATGTCTGTGCGCGTAAATTGACTAAAATGTTACACAGTGTATGGGCCAATGATAAAATCTTCAAAGGTGTGGAGCGCTTTGTCCAAGGGTGCATGGTCTGCTTGCAACACAATGTAGGAAAAGGTACCTCGACTCCTAGAGGAAGTTTTGCTCCACCTTCTGTTCCGTTCGAGGTCATCCACTTTGATTTTATTGAGATGGAACGTTGCAACAATCTTAAATACGTGTTGGTTGTCATTTGTGCATTTAGCAAGTGGGTTGAGGCCTTCCCTGTTAGAGATGCAACGCCATTACCACGGCAAAGACTCTATTGAAAGAGTTCTTTCCTAGAATCGGGCTGCCGAGAGTCAGCTGGTCGGATAATGGGCCACACTTTATCACTGCTGTAATCCTACAAATATGTGAAGGATTACAGATTGATAAACGGTTCCATTCAGCCAGACATGCCCAAAGTGCCGGATTAGTGGGAAGACATAACGGCATTATAAAGAACAAGCTTGCTAAGACGTGTGCTGGCACCAAGTTAAAATGGCCAGACGCCTTAACGATCGTGTTGCTGTTGATGAGAACAACCCCTCAAACTAAGACTGGGCTCTTTCCCTTTGAGGTGGTGATGGGGAGGCCTGCTAGTATTTGGGGTATGCCAAAGACTCGCTCATTGCGGGATGTAGAGAATGTGCTCCTTTCAGATTACTGTAACCAGTTGACTAAAAATCTATTTTCAATTTATCACCAGGTGCGAGAGACATTACCTGTACGGTACGAGGGTCCCGGTCACAGTCTATGACCGGGGGACTGGATCCTCACGAAAGTTTTTGAAATGTCGTCTTGCCTTGCACCTCGGTGGAGGGGTCCCTACGAGGTCCTGCTAGTCACCCAGACTGTGGTGCGGGTAGCAGGGCGGCAGAACTGGATACACGCAACGCACACCAAACGGATCCCGCAGCCCATGCCATACGATAGAGAAGACACAGAATCCCTTTCCAATGCTGTAACCAATGTGCCGGAAACAGCAACAACCGACAAGAGAGTATTGGAGACCGTTCCAGAATTCGTAAGGCCAGACAAAATGGCCATCTTGTCTCCACACTCTCCAACAGTGGTACTTCCGGATCATCCATTTTCTGATCCCATTTCCGTTCACTCGCCACCTCCAGTGGGAAGTAACGACATCTTGCTTTCTGATCCTTGAGCACCGGAAATTGTGAAATATAATTTCCGTCCTAGAAAATAGACGTACGGCACGGTTTTTCTGTGCGATTGAAGAAATCATTTGAGGGCTTGCCTTTTTGGCCCGACGATACGAAAGGATTCTGTTGGCTAAGGGTTGTGGGAAAGACATTAAGAAGACGCGAGACTGGAGTCGCCAGCAAACGAACAATTGGTGTTTTTTCGATTTAAGACTACGATGCCTGCACCCGCTACCGCTCGTACCGAACTTTTAGATAAATATGTGACTAGCAGAGACAATGAGCAAACGTCTAAGGCGACCCTGAAAACATTGTTTTTTTGTAATAATAACTGGATTTTTAGTAACTACTGGTTTTGGGTTGTGGTATCTGGAGGAAGCATATCCGCTAGAGGATTTTTTACCTGTTGAAAATGTATCTGTTATACCCACTCCTTCCGTGCAATTGCATACCTTGTCGCCTAGAGATTCTTCGCATAGACGGAACTATCAGAATAATACTCTTTTGTTAATAATGAAGGCCACTCATGCAATTTTTAATAAGACCAACTGCTGGATCTGCTCGCATTTACCACAACATGGGGATAAGGGGCTAGGTTGGTACATTCATCCTTTACCTTTGACAACTGCTTGTTATGCTTCTCTTAGAGCACTATTCTTTGGCCGTTGGAATGACAGCATCTCAGGGAACTTTGATGGTACAAATTTGAATAGTTTTGAAAAACGTGTTTTGATGCCCCTGGGATGCTCGCTTTTTGCAAATAGGAGTAAGCCACATGTTGCTTCTGTTAGGCCCTCGGATAGATTGTCTCGTCCTTTTCAGTCTTTGATCTCTTTTAAAATGGCTCCTATAGGCAATAAGGATGCCACGCCTCCATCTTATTCTGTTAACCATAGCCCCGATTCAGTTTCCTTCTGCATACAGAGGAATGGAACCCCGTAAATGGGTGACTCTAGAAGTTGAGCCAACGTTACGAATTTGACTAGTGAGAACAGGCCTCTGTATGTAGGTGAACCTGTCGTTTGCGGTAATGTGACATTTCCATGGTTGCCCAAGGATTGGCAAGGAACTTGCTATTTAGGGATTCTATTACCTGGGGTATTTATTGCTAGTACTGCAGAAATTTTGAAGACTCGTCCACGACGAGGAAGGGGGATACTCCAGCGCAAACTCTAGGAGACATAATGAAATCCTTTGTGCCATTTTTTGGGCAAATTATGAATTCAGAAGATATCATGGGACTAGCGAGAGTACTGGAGAGAACCATCAACCGGACCACTGACATACTCTATAATATGATGTTAGAACAGAAAGCAATAAGATTAGTAGCTCTTCAGAACCGGATGGCATTAGATGTCATTCTGGCTGAGCATGGTTTTGGGACCTCCTACGGTCATGGGGATGGAAGCTGCTTTCGGCCTTGCTGATTATCTTGGGTAGTTTACTGTTCCTTTGTTGTTGTATACAGTGTCTCCCTGGTATATGTTCGGTATTAGGGGGATGTTGTGAGCAAGCAACAAGTGTATTAGGGCATAAAATATACGCCCCAGATAAGGTTTCCAAGGAGTACATGCTTAAAGAAACTCTAGTGTCGGATCTGATGGCAATAGATATGTCTGATAATGATTCGGGGTGTATAGACGTTGAAATGTGGAGTTAGTCGCAAAGTGATCGAAGGTAGTTTAGTGCTTGGCATATGCAAAAAGGAGGGTTTGTCGAAACTGATATAATATTGTTTCGTCTCCATTGTATATGTTGACCTATGCCCAGTCGCTTTGCGAGGAAATCCGTATTGCAAGGTCGTGACCTTAAGTTAATCAAGCCTCCATTTTAGGTTAAAGCTGCCATTTTGGCTTGTTGTGCAAAGTCACCCTATGGCCTTCTCTTGTTCTTACTTTAACCTCTTCAACCTCTGTAGACGAGTTAATGTCCAGCCTGCCTGCAGGCTACATGTTAGGGTCATGTAGACCTTGTCCTTTGTTGACCTAGGGATCAGGGGATTATTCGAATCAGCGATGTTAGCCTACAAGTATACAAGAACGATAATGCTACTTAAACATCATATGCAAAACATCTGTTTGACCTGCATTGAAGAAAATGTGTAAAGATTGTAAAGTTAAACCCAGAGAATAATAGTATTTGTTAGTAAATGTATTAAGAAGTAAACCACATGCACGAGATATGTAAATTAGGAATGAACTTGGCGCGAACCCTACCCCAGTACTTGATTAAATCGTAAGAGGCTGGACATCGTTACGAAGAAACTGTATAAATATGCTGATGTCCAACTAGCAATTCCTGTTCACTGCTCACATTGAACCTGCTGGTGGTCTCTGTGAAGTACTGACAGCCAAATAGCTATTTGTGTGCTTTGTTTGTAAACTGTTCAGTGTTGCAATAAAGATTCTGGGAATCTTTACAAGCTCGTGTTGGTGTATTTCTCTTCGCATGGTGTAAAAGCCTTAATATTGTATTTTCTGATTACACAAGGGGACATGCCACCTCCTGGCCGGGAAGGTGGAGTAATTGCGGGACTCAGTGTGCATGTGCCTGCAGTTCAAAAAGGTGACCTTGGCTTGGCTTCAGCGTCTGGTAGGGCAACTAAACATTGCACCTAGGATCATCCCGATGGGATGCCCGTTCCTGCGTGTCATGGCTGGGACAACGTCCGGTCTCACAGAAAAGCATCACCATACAAGACTGTCCGCCTTGTTTTGTGCCCCGGCACATCACCCTTGCTCGCCGGTTCCCTGACCAAGAAGACAAAGAGAGCATATGAAAAAGCAATACAGGAAATGTTTCTGCTGGGATAAGGGAAACAGCGATATATTTCACCAGGACACCTTGATTGCTTTCCTGGGGCGTTTGTATGACACAAGGGCATATGCAGGGATGGCTAAAGGGAAAGTGTCCGCCAACAGGTTTGTAGCAGGTCTACATGGGGTAATAAGCTCAACCAATGACTTCACTGTCAAAAAGGCACTGGCAGGGTGGCGCAGGCTGGGGGTCAGGAAAACAGACTCAAGGCATCCCCTTGACCCTCAAAAGCTGGAGAAATGGTGTGGTCTCTGGAAGGGATATGCAGGGACGCTTACGAGGTGGCACTGTTCAGGGCCATCTTCGTCACAGCTTTCTTTGGTGCTTTTAGGTTGGGAGAAGTCGTGGGAGCCTCTAGAACAGACATGTCGGGGGGTTTAGCCCTGTCTGATGTCCGTTTTTTAGGGCATATCTTGGTGCAAATATGTGTGAGAAAATCAAAAACGGATCAAGTGGGAAAGGGGCAATACTTGAGCTAGCCAGTAATGGAATCAGAATAATTTGTCTGGTGGCCACCATGGGGGATTTTATCACTCTGAGGGGGGGATACGGAGGGTCTGCTATTCAGGCACCAGGATGGATCAGGGGCCTCAAAAATTTAGTTCAGGGTGATTTTTTAGAAATCCATTGAAACAGCAGGGTTGGGGGGCTAGCGTTCGCCCCTCATTCATTCTGAATAGGAGCAGCCACAACGGCAGCAAAGCACAGGCTCCAGGAAGAAGCATTTTATGAATCTGGGAAGATGGAACTCACGGGCCTAAATGGGGTTACATTAGGCCATGCTTGGCCTGCGAGGGTCAGGAGGGTAGCATTAACAAAAGGTGGGGGAGAGGGGAATGTAATTGGTGGACCTATGTCAGGAGGAAAGATGGAAAGATTGTCTTTACCACGCATAACGTATCATTCTCTTCTATTATCTGTAGAGGATGCCGCCGGCGTGAGAGGTCTGGGTGATTGGTCACTGCGTCATAAGGCAGATGGAAAAAAGAGTGAGGGAATGCCATAGGGTGTGAGTGCACACAGAGGAGGCAATACACTGGATCGGGGGAGGGGCGACGAGGATAAGCGAAGTGCACAACACCATGACGAAACACAGGGCAGCACCTCGACTGCCCGAGCTGGATTTGGTTATCCTACACATAGGAGGAAATGACCTGGTGCCCATGGGGTGGACCGAACGACAAGTATCACTGGTCTCGCCGTTGGATTGGTTGGGCAAGCTTTGCCCGCAGGCAGTGATCGCATGGTCACAAATCATCCCAAGGACAAGATGGCGAGTTCCGAGGTCAGCAAGACCCTTTACATTTCAGCAATGAAACTGAACAATGAACTGGCCCGGTTGGCAGGGGACCAGGGCCGGCTGTGAGAAGTAGCCAATGAACTGGTGAGAGGGACAGAGAATTTGCATTTGCAACAAATTCCGTTCACTTGTCAGACCAAGGAACAGACTTACTATTTGAGAAGTTTATGGCAGTAATACGCACAATGCAAGCTGGGGGGAGTACACCCAACTAGTTGGTCAAAGGTCCTGTGGCAGGTGGGGTGGACCAACTGGTCAGTGATTTACCCCTCCTTGGGTGACCCTGAGGCCGGTAGGGTGCAGTGGTGAGGGCACGGTCTGCATCTCACTTGCTGGCTTCACCCCGGCGGGGGCCTGACGGGGAGGTGGCCAAAGGGAGAGCAGGGGGTGGGGCGATGAGGTGGAAATTCTTGGACAAGAGAAGGGGGCCCCTGGGATCACCCCCCAACTTTGGGTATGGCAGGCAAGGGCCACAGAAATGTAAGGGGGACCTCACTCCTGTACAACGCCGATGGGGGCGGAGTTAGTGGATCCAGCAGGACCAACCAGGACCACCTGTCACTAGGAGGAACCACAGTGAATATGTATGTATGATTTGATATGTATCTGTGATGATTATGCATTCTTAGCTTTTATATTTTGGTATGTTGATTCTTTAGAAATGTTAAATTAAACGTGGCCATATATTTCCAAAAAGGAAAGTGTCTGTGTAGTTGCTTCCGCTGACTGGTACTGCCTCCCTGCTGAGCCCACCTTACAGTGCAAAAAAGATTACTTTGGGCCTCTTCGCTTGTAGTCAACTGACCGTTGTCATAAACACATTAACTTTCACGGTCGAGGTCAAAGGTCAGAGGATGCGCGCGCCTTTCCCAGTGGTGAGAGTTATGTCCCCATCCTGTGCATCGGGTCCAGTTGTTTCATTCTTCTTTCATTTCAGTTGCCGTTTAGAAGGTGAGTAGCTATTTTTATTCCACGGGAAACTGCCCCTGTCATTGTTGTGTAGTTTCATGTGCATCAGTTTTCCCGACATCTGAACAACAGTGTAAAATCTGAGGCATAAACCATTCCAGAATTTCTTTTTAAAATTCCCTGCAGTGCTCAAACAATTAGCTAATGACCTTAGAAATCACTGAAAGCAATAAGTGTGTGCTATTGACAGCTGTAGCCAGAAAAATCGTTTCCTTTCATCATTTACCAATTATTAAATGTTGCACATAGTTCGACCCTGATAATGTGCAACACAGGACAGAAGCATTTGACTAAATGCATTTGGCTGTAGCAGAGCATGGGTCCACCCCCTGCAGCTCTCCAGAGGTCTGGGACTATGGCTCCCATGATCTCTCACCATTGATAAGGCTGACCAAGGCCGGTGGTAGCAGCCCAAAACATCTGGAGATCCAAAGGTTTAGCAACATGTACACTTTCCTCAAGCAAACTGGGCTATGCAACCACAGCATAGGGAGGGCATCCAAAGAAAAATGATGACTACGGTATGGCGGTCTCACACTATAGAGGCTCCCCTTGTATTTAGTTATTTATTTTATTTTTATTTTGTAGCTTATAGTGCAAACCTAGCTCGAGAGCAGCGGATCACTTTACAAAGGGAGGGTGTCAGCATTGGGCTTGGCATTTTAGAGAGTAGCACAGTGCTGTTGGTGGAGGGAGGTTGGGATTTCTTGGTTGCCGGAGGAGGCATCTCACATCTCCAGAGTTAAGCATTCATTGAAGGGACACTGAAAACCACATCTTACATTTTGGTGGTTCACATATAACACAATGCACATCCTAGGGATATTCTTTTTATGCGAAAGAAAGTATCCTTCAATTAGTCTGAGAGGAGCTTTCTAACTCCTCTTTAAAAGGTTAGATACATTTCTGTGTTGTGTCCTAGATCAGGAGTCTGCAATCTGCGGTTTTCCCACATGTTTAGGACTGCAACTCCCATGATCCCTCACCACTGACTTCGATTTGGGCTGATGGAAGTTGTAGTGTAAATAATTTGGAGAGTCGAAGAGTCCAGACCCTTACCCCAGATGGTTGGACTCCCAGCCAAACCCACTTAGTAAAACAACGATATGGAAAATTCCTAGACATATGACTGATTAATGAACATATCTGAAGCAATGCATTTGAAAATCCCCTCTGTCTGGCAGCATAACTGTCTTTATCATAATGAGGCGGGGTAAGGTATTTCCTGCCCAGCTGCACTCTGGGTTAAGTGCTGCGGTAGATTGTAATACATAGAGATTTCCTGTCCTCTGGATGGCTCGTGCACAATTCCTGCACTGGTTTTGCTGGCGAGCACATTGGTCTAGTGTACACCAAGTAAAAGGAGCAAGGAAAGGCGCTAACTTGAAATTGAAAATAGAAACACAACCGGTCTTCTGAATCCCCTAGATCAGGAGTCTGCAAAGTGTTCCTCACGACATGTTTTGGACTCCCACTCCTATTGAATTTTCTGGATAGGGCTGATGGGTGTTGTAGTCCAAAACATCTGAAGAGCCAAAGTTTGCAAACCCCTGCCCTAAACTGAGGAGGGCTGCAAAATGAGGGTGGACAGGGAGGCTGTCCCTATCCATTTGAAGTAGGTCCGAGCATCTCCTTCAATGTGGATGAAAGGCAGGACGTTAATTGTTATTACTAGCATTGTTCAGTTTACAAAGCAACTTTTATATATTTAAATAAAACAAGTAGCACATCAAATTCCAGTTTATTAATAATTATTTACATTCTCATTGTATATTACCCACTGTAATTTATCACTCTATGATATGTTGTTAATGGTATGTTGCTACAAACTCTGTTTATACATGTAACTGCTTACTTAAAATCTGTATATTACCACTGTAATTTATAACTCTATGATATGTTGTTGATGGTATGTTGCTACAAATTCTGTTTATACATGTAACTGCTTACTTAAAACCTGTATATTACCCACTGTAATTTATAACTCTATGATATGTCGTTAATGGTATGTTGTTACAAACTCTGTGTGTACATGTAACTGCGTACTTTCACCTCTAGACCGTTCTACCAGTATAGAATACTGTATATATATTACAGTAATTTGTAACTTTCTATTGATGTATTTCTGTATTTTTTTCCTATGCTGTAACAAACCCTGTTTTACGCAAGCAAAAGCGCCCAGATACCCACGGGTTCAATGCGCTATATGAGCGAATAAACTAAACTAAACTAATCGCTATTACCACTCAAGAAGGTGGTCCACAAATCTTCTGCATTATAATTCCCAACCATGCCTTCTCACCATAGCGCTTGTTGTCTTAACCTGTAAAGGGATAAACACTCTGTCAGAAGATGTTCTGGCCGTCTCAATGCTGGAACTCCCACAGAGGCGATATACCCTCTCATTTCTTGGCATCTTTTGTCCAAGCCCCCGTGACTTCTAGAGTCCTCACAGCAAGGCAGGAAGCAGACCGAACAGCCAACCTTACTCTCACATACAATGGAGTCCAGGCATTAATCCGTCACTTGAGCTGGCCGGAGCCTCTCGAAGTAACCGGATGAGACGACTGATTGCCCTATAGGAGACAAGGATAGGACTATGCATCAGAGCTTACTAGTGCCCTGTCTCTTTCGCTGTAGCGCTGTGGTTATTGCTCAAAGGGGCATCATATCCATGCAGACTGAGCATGACTAGTAGTTGTGCCATCAAACACCCATGTCCGATTCCCTCCGCCTCAGGAACACATTCACAGTTAATTTTACACAGGAAATAAAACCCTCTCCAAGTTGGCAGGGAAACTACTGAAAGATTGCATTTGTGTCTGTGGCACGTCCCAGGAGAGGGACATGCATCTACCTCTAAAAATCATCAGCTCCTGATCTGCCAACTGGATGAAAGTATTGAGTGCAATATTCTTAGTAAGGTTGTTTCTAAAAAAAAAATGAAAGAGCAAAATAAAGTTCAAAGATAGGAAGCAGGGTTTTGGAAGTCTTCTCTGGAGTGGATTGTCTGTAAAATATCACTTCTTGTTGCAAAGTCTGAGAAGTATCCCTAACCCGCCGAAAGCTATTTGTTTCCTTGTTTTTCTGGAGCATCTCATTAAACACTCCCTTCAACTCCCTATGCCCGGACAGGGACTGTGACAGACCTGATTGGCTCCACTTCCTCGCGCTTTGTTCTCAGACTTGATATGGGGAAAATCAGGATCAATTCTCCTGTCAGCGTCCAATATTTGTTGTGGGAATGATTTTCATCCAAAATGGTATCCTACCGGGTATTTGGTCTTCCCCAAATCCGATGGCTGATGCCTTTGTTACAGAGAGGCATGATTTTGAAATATGCATGGGAGGAATACAATGAGTGCCGCCATTAGCATAGCCTGCTCCTGTCAAGGCAACACAGAGGGTAGGCTGAAGAGTGTATTATGCTCCTGTTTCAAATTGGAACCATTTGGGATGCCATTCAATCAGATCATTGATCCATATGTACATAAGGATATTGAAGCATTGACTTATAATTATTTGCCCATAGGGGTCCAATTGTTCTACTATACATAGAGCCCCACGGATATGACCCTGCAATCTGCCCTGATGGCCGAGAGAAGGGTGCTGGGCCACTGGACGAGGGCTACGACCCCAATACTGAACTGCGGCTTTGAAGTCACAGAGGTACGGACGCATTCCCGGGTTTTCATGCTTGATCCACAGACTCACCCTCCATTCAGCTAAATGTATCTAAACACACATCTTTAACCTCAGGTCTCCCACTCTAAAAACCTTCTTCTGCGTCTCCATAAGGGTCTGGTATGATTGTATATGGACCGTGTTATTTCATCACCTGGATATGATGTGATGGGATATGATAGGTTATTTATAACGTGCTTAATACCCAGAGGTTTCTAAGCGTGGACCCGGGGATCGAACCTGTGGTGCTCTGTGTCGTCTTGCTTCCAAGGCGAGCACGTTGCTCCTGAGCTATCCTCCGCAGACATGTCATGCTAATGAAGCCTATCCAAGCTTTTATGCAACACCTATAGCCCTCTGCTGGGCTGGTGGTTTGAGCAAGCCACCTGTCCACTAGGAATCCAGCGAAGACACTGTAGTCACCCAGGAGTTCGAGATCTCCCTTCTACCGCTTCTTAGAACCCACTATTTATTTCCTCTGGTTCTATATGAACAGAATTGGAAAGAAAACATAGAATTGTACTTGGAAATCTGTCAAATATTGGGAGCTTGAGCTATACGAACAGGACCATAAGGAAAGCGTATCGCGTAGAGAATGCAAAGGTATCACAAATCATGGTGTTTTCTATTGAGGTGTGCTGAGTGACATCATAGACAACGAGAACAAAGCTCTATGACGTCACTTGAATGTGGAAAACATCCACTTACCAATACCGCGCATCTAGAATCTTCTGTTGGACATATGTTATGAATTCTCAATGTTGTCAATCAAGTTGGGCTCAGCACTCAAACACAGACCAGCTGTGGAGCCATAGGATTATTCCAGGTGGAGCTTTATTATACATAGGTACAAATGTACATGAAGCAGTTACTCTTGCATATGTACAGTGGTACATCTAACAGGACAGGAACAGGGATAGGTAGTTTACAAGACAGGCAGAAGGAGGAGACCCACTGGCCATCCTAACATAACCAGTTCAGGCCCCCAACTGACACTCATGGTCATGGAACATTCACTCACAGACCCACTCAACATTCTCCTGAGCTGCTCGTCATTCATGCATCAACATTCTAATAGCAAGCACTCCTGACCAGTGACAAAACAAGACTTACAATACAACAGCATGGTTGTGCCTTTTTCTGCTGCTGCCTGTGAGGCAGACTGGCCACCAACATTTGAGCAGTGAAGAGACCATGAAGCGGTCATGCTCCACTTAATGACTTGAGTACGGAAGAAGCGACTGGAAAAGGCTCTTTTTCTATGCCAGAGCCCCTCAGCAGTGGGAGTCTTTTCTGCTGCTGTGACATCATGCCAGTGCCCAGTGACTTCAGGTGCACACTGCTATGACGTCATCGCAGGACTCACGCACTTCCGCATTACAGCTCTCTGAGAGGATTCAGTACACAACCAAGATTTCTGAGCCTTTGCGGCTGCGTGGAACTGGGTTGAGCAGCTCTTCGGAGTCTTTCGCTTCCTTCCAGATCACACTTAGCTTCCTGTATGAGGGCAGTTTTGTTCACCCGTGAGGTGTAAAAACCATTAGTGCAGACTAACAGACTCAGCCTTCCTTCTCTAAAGGATTTAATTATTCACAGTTTAACCCTTAATCCCCTTGTTTTCTGTAATATTTCATAAACATGACCTTTTAAAGCAGGGAAGAGAAAACAGATGGCAGCTTACATTAGTGTAACGGCCAACTTCCCGCCTGGGGGGGCGAAACTTGGCTTCTCGGAAGAAGTCACTTCGGCTCCGATCTCCTGACTCGACGTCTCGCGGGTAGGTTTGCTCATCTGAGATTTTCCTGACAAAAGCCTGGCAGGGCAATGATGCTGAAAATAGAATGGTGATGTTAAACCGAAGGGAGTTCATGAGTATGGGTTCGCAGGCCTGTGCTGAGAAGAAAGACTAAAGTTCTGCACATGCTTGTCAATCTCTGCCTGGGCCTATGAGCCTGGCACATTCACAGAAGTGAGTCTGTCTTCTGAGATAAATGTGGAAGAAGGTTTCACTCAGGATCTGATAAATGAAGTCATTTCTGCAGGAAATGTGCTTTCCTTCACCATGTGCAAGCAAAGCATTGTCCTCAGAAGGAAACCTGTGGCAGCTGTTTCCACCCTAAAGGTAGCGTCATTACATCAAACAACAAATGTGATGACACCAGCCTTAGAGAGCAAGTATATATTCTAGAACATACAGAGTGTTTCAATTGTATTTATTGAAAATGTGTGTCAAAGCTATTAAGAACAAAGGGACGGGAAGGCAACATTATGATGGCATTGCAATCAGTCAATAGGCCAGTTATATACTGGAAGCAGGTCAGTATCCAGTATAATTGAAGGAAGCGGCGGAGGGGGGTGAACTATGAGAATTTTACGATTTTTGGGGCTCAATCAGAGGTTTCTGGTTCTCCTAATTTGTGGTCAATGAAGACGCGTGACCTAACCAGCCATCTTCTGGGACTCAAATAGAGTCATGAAGTTAGTCCCAATATATGCCGTTATTGCCACTGCAAACATCTGTTTATTCTAGTTGTGCCCAACACAAAGCACAAGACACTACATTTATAATGGTGTAATTCATAATGGTGATCTTCATGAGGCCACAACACAGCATGTTGCCCCGCTTAAAAGATATAACATGGATTGCTTGCTGTTTTTCAGACTTATTGGGTTCATCTTCCCTTCTGAGATGGTTGGCATTTCTACCCCCCAGTATGTGAAGGATTCACATGTCTAGGTCTGCACACGAGTGTGTGTGCAGGCCCTGGGCTGTCACTTTTGTTGCAGCACTGAGCACGGACCATGGCTTTATTGAGGGAGACACATGCATTTCCTGGTCTCTCCCCCTGAAAATGCACAATGTTTGATCTTGGCAAAGAGGGAAATGGGAGCTCTGGGAGTCTCCACTGTCACAATAATATTTATTTCTTTATTAACTGTTTTGATGTGTGCTATTATTCACACTTTTCAGGTTAGCTCTTTGGGGTGGGCTATGTGAATGTGGCACTCAGCACAATATGCCAGTGCTTCCCCCTTTCATACTTACTGCACAAAGCAGATCATGTGGCATGTCAATGATATAGGTCAGTGTTGCACCTCTTTCATGCTGCTCGCAGCCAAAGCAAAACGTGAGGCCTATCTCAGCAATATATGCCTGCATTGCCCACATACAGCACATTTTCATGATACTGGTGACACAACAATACATGCCATCATTACCACTGTAAAAAACACCTTCATGCTGTAAGTGCCCAAAGAAAATATGAGGCCACTTCAAAAAATATGTGCCTGCGCTGGCACCATTTTTGATGGCTGTGCCCTAGGCAAATCATGTAGCCCGCCTCAACAATATACACCCTGCACTGCTTCCCTTTCATGCTGCTTATGCCCATATATATCATTGCACTGCCCTCTTCATGCTGCCTGTGCCCAAAGCAAATCACCATATGTCTACATGCTGCCTCCAGTTCAGCGTTATGACTCTCTGTGTTCACAACCTCGGGCAAACTGTACTTCCCCCAGCACTCACATATGGTCAGAAATATATATTATTTTAAATGTACCTTTTTTCTGCCTGATCCTGTGGCACTGCTCCAACCTATTTTAGGAACTGTATATCCTGCCTCCAAAGGGCTCACAGAAGGTTTTCAGGGATCACATTTCGAGCCTTATCGCCTTTCTTCTCTGTATGCTGAAACACCACGTTTGCCTGGTTCTAAACCATTGGCTCTCAAGATGTTTTGGACCACTGCTCCCATTGGACCTAGCCGGAAGAGTCAATGGCAAGGAATCATGGGATTCACATTCCAAAACATTAGGAGAGAGGAAGTTTGCAGACCCATGACCTAGTGCCTGCAGGGACAGAGGATCCTAGAGGCCCTCTTACGGTCTAGAGACTATTGGTTGCAAGGAGTACAGGGTCGGACTGGCCTATAGGGCAATAGGCCCATGGCCGAACCAAAAATGCAAAATGCTGGTGTGGGCCAGTTTTTCATTGGTGCCCGAGACAATGGTATGGCCCAGTCTGACCCTGAAGGAGTAAACTTCACTGCATCAAAGCATGTGCCACTGGCTCCACTGCAAATAACAGATGTTGCCATTATCCCTTTGAATGGTACTCATTTTAACGCTGCATAAATATGAAAGGTAGGAACTGCCATTCTAGTTGTCTAACATACATATACACGTTGCACAAAGAAAACTGGCGATTTACAGACATGTGTACCTGGCCCCTACAACAACAATCTACATGCAAAGGAACTGCTCAAGATGAGAACTCCGAAGCTTACCAAAGTCAGTAATGCAGACAAACATATATAAACTTTTCTCACCTAACATCATCTCTTCATTCACACTCTTGTTGTGCAAAAATATTTTGAATGCAAGCTCTAAAAAAAATTTCTGTGAATTAATGTCATTTTGCATTCCTTTACACAATGTAAATGATGGACCTGCAAGTACTAGGATGCACAATATGAGCCTAAAATCCAGCAGTAATAGGTAATTATTTAAGACTTGCATTGGACAAATTGATATCCTTGACCTGTTCTATAGGTCCTACTAAGTTCAAGACTTAAACACAGCCTAGAAGAGACTCGGCATTACATCAGTTTAACAAACAGTGACTGCAAAGGCATGCCGCTTTTTGGCATGCTCAACCTGCATAACATTTGCTCATCAAGCATTCCGCACTAACCAGAGCTGAGACCTTTGTGAAGACTGCCACTCATGGTAACTGCCGCAACCATTAATTACAGTGCTGACCATTAGCTGGGCATTGCCCGTAACAAAGGTGGTGTGAAGAAAACAGGATTTGCTGCCCGGGAGGCTTGCTGGATGAGTAGCCTGTGACTGGGACACCTCCCAACACCTGTAGGGCCCTCTTGCTGGCTCTTGCAAGGGCAGAAGCTGGACATAAAAGCCCCAGAGACTGGTCCAAAATATCACTTCACGCTGGGGCCTGCCTGGGTGGGAGCACCAACGCAGACGCCGAGTTCAGAGATGGAGGCAGTGTTTGATTTACTTGCGGGCTCTCTATATTGAATAAAGGAGGGGATTTTTGGATCCACGCGGATTGATTCTGGTAAAAGGAGATATATGCAGCATTTGCTGACTTGGGACTAATTGGGGTGTACAGCATCAGGCTCTGACAGTATTGCGAATTATCCAGAACAGAGGATCTAGTAGTCTGCTACCATCTGAACATCGTGGCACCAAAGCTTTTTCTGAGAGGAGGTTTCCCGTCCTTCTCCAGCTGCCCCTGCCCCCCCCTGACAGTATTTGGTCAGTTACCGACACTACGAGGTCTGTCCCTCGGACATGACTACCTTGAACTTTAACAGGTAGTTCACCTACCACACAAGCAGAAACCTTGGCCTGAAGAAGGCTTGGCTCATCAGGACAGAATAAGCCATCACAGCCGAAACTCGAGTAGGCCATCCTACCATCAGCTATATCAAAAGAAGGTTCAACATTAACTTGCAGCCAGAATGTTGCAACTTTGTTCTGTCATAATGGCTGGCTTGAAAGTTATTAGGCAATAGGCTGCACGTTATCAAAATTCATATTAAGAATCATATTCTGCCAGTGAATTGCAGTCTATCTTATGATTATTTGTCTGCTGATCTACGTATTTCAACTGTTTTGTTACAAAAATTATTATTTGGATTGTGGTTGAGCCTGTGAGTGCTTTTCTTCTGTGACACCACAGTTCTATATATGATGATATGATAGGTTATTTATAACACACTTAATATCCAGAGGTAAGCGCGGACCCGGGGATCAGACCTGTGGTGCTCTGTGTCGTCTTGTTTCCAAGGAGAGCATGTGCCCCTGAGCTATCCTCCCGAGACTTGGGTGATGTGTTCGGACCAGTTGTGTGACTGGTTCAAGGTATGCATGTGAACGAAAGAGTATGGAATTCGTTGTCATTGTGGTGTGATTGAAATTGTAATATTGCGTCGTGTGTTGGTGGTCATTTCATCTATTTTCGTGATCTTTTTTGTCTTTGGACATCATCAATTTGATTATAGCACAAATAAAAAAATATGTTTGTAATTTAATGTAGAATTGTGTTTACTAACATACAAGTGAGTATTAACATGGCATATGAGATCCTATTTTTGTGTTGTACATGTAAACCCACACCTGTTGCCAAACTCTGCTGGGCAAATTGTTAAAACTCCTGCGGATCAGTAACAATGGCAGTAAAAGTGTACCACCACTTTTACTGCCATTTCTACTGATCTTTGGGACCCGCAGCATGAAAACCCCAGATCTAATGCAACAATACAGAGGCAACATCCCGAACTACCTCACACAAAACAAAGTCCAAGAACTATTTACACAGGATTTAGTACTCACCTGCTAAAATAAGCAATGGTTGCCATTTTGTTTTTACACTAAGGGCACAAAGACTGTGGTGTACTGCCACACTTTCCTCAATGTGTCTTCTACAGCGCTTCATCTCCCACCTTACAGCCACTTACAGCCACTTGCGACCACATTTTTACCTGGAGACAAACACGAAAGCGCTGTAACAAACATTAACACAAATGAGCGTATTCTGATGTAGCTTAAACGTTTTATTTGCTGTAATATGTTAATAATAGCAATTGCCAGATATAATGATACCGCCCGTTGAAGGTCAGTTTGACACTTTGATCCTTTGCCAAACGCAAGCTGAGTGCCGGAGCACAGAGTAGCTACGCATAGGAATCAGACTGGACCATAAATCTACAACTATAAAAGGCTAGGAGTGAGTCATTCGCCGTTCTGAACCGTGAACTGGTAAGAGATACTCTTCAATTACGCCGTCATCTTGAAGCCCAGAAGGACCTCGAAAAGTCTCTCAACCTGTGACTCATATATTTCCTGGAGAGCTCAGCTGAATACAATTCCACACAGAGCAGTGAGTGAACTGGCAGCATAGGCCTGGTGAGTAATTCAGCTTGTGATGCAACAAGACACGTTTTGCATGGCATCCGATGCTACACAAGACAAGCCGTGCATGGCATACACTGCTACACAAGACAAGCTTTGCAAGGCATAGCCGATGCTACATGAGACAAGCCTCGCACGGCCGATGATCTTAGGTAAGACAAGCCTTTCATAGCACACGATTCTACAAAAGAGAAGCCTTGCATGGCATACAATGCTACACAAGACAAGCTTCACATGGCATAGCCGATGCTACATGAGACAAGCCTCGCACGGCCGATGATCTTAGGTAAGACAAGCCTTTCATAGCACGCGATTCTACAAAAGACAAGCCGCTCATGGCATACGATCATACATAAAACAATCCTCTCATTCCCTATAATCTTATATAAGACAAGCCTCTCATGGCATGCGATCATACATAAGACAATCCTCTCATTCCCTATAATCTTATATAAGACAAGCCTCTCATGGCATGCGATCATATACAAGGCAAGCCTTGCATTGCCTATAATCTTATTTAAGACAAGCTTCGCATGGCATAGCCGATCCTACACGAGACAAGCCTTGCATTGCCTATAATCTTATATAAGACAAGCCTCTCATGGCATGCGATCATATACAAGGCAAGCCTTGCATTGCCTATAATCTTATTTAAGACAAGCTTCGCATGGCATAGCCGATCCTACACGAGACAAGCCTTGCATTGCCTATAATCTTATATAAGACAAGCCTCTCATGGCATGCGATCATATACAAGGCAAGCCTTGCATTGCCTATAATCTTATTTAAGACAAGCTTCGCATGGCATAGCCGATCCTACACGAGACAAGCCTTGCATTGCCTATAATCTTATATAAGACAAGCCTCTCATGGCATGCGATCATATACAAGGCAAGCCTTGCATTGCCTATAATCTTATTTAAGACAAGCTTCGCATGGCATAGCCGATCCTACACGAGACAAGCCTTGCATTGCCTATAATCTTATATAAGACAAGCCTCTCATGGCATGCGATCATATACAAGGCAAGCCTTGCATTGCCTATAATCTTATTTAAGACAAGCCTCTCATGGCATAGCCGATCCTACACGAGACAAGCCTTGCATTGCCTATAATCTTATATAAGACAAGCCTCTCATGGCATAGCCGATCCTACACAAGACAAGCCTTGCATTGCCTATAATCTTATATAAGACAAGCCTCTCATGGCATATGATCATATATAAGACAAGCCACGCATGGTATAGAATCCTGTCTATGTTAGAACATGCATTTTCTGCCAACCAAATGGCCTCTTGGTTTGGTTTGGAATAAATCAAAGAAATGAATGGAATTGTCAGAGAAAGTCGACTGAAGGCTGCTGAACATTATGGAGCGACAATGGGTCCCACTGAGATACTTACCTCCCAATTGGTCATAACTCTACAGCAAATGTAATAATTGTATTGCCTATATGCTTGCATTCCCCTCCTGTTTCAATAGGCATGATCCAACTGATGCCTGTTCTTATTGTATCATACAGTACTGTTGCCTGATAACAAAAAAACATTTTTTAAAATGTGATCCTACATGCTCCACCCACTCACTCCCTCACTCACTGGTTTCCTTCTCTTCCCCAGGAGCATGGAAGCAAAATGAGTGAGGTCCCTTGAGGCCTGATTCTTCCTTGGAACCTCTGGTGTCTCTGGAACCTTTTGACTCTTCCTTCAACGGTGGTTAGCATGGCATGACACCCCGACGAGCACACCAGGGATTTGGCCTCTACTTCAAAACTGTACCTTCGACAGCAGTTCCCTTGGATGTCATTGGAATTGCTAATGGCTTTGCGAAAGGAAGCCCGGGAGATTTAGGGAGAGGAGATAGCACCGAACACATTCTGAAAAAAGTACATTTCCCTTGGCTCACACTTCGGCCATACCAAACGGCCACTGAGACTTTTAACGGTTTCTGGGTTTCAACTTCCTCCTGGCCGCAAGTCTTCAGTAGGCACACAGTCTCCAGGTGATGGACTTTTCCGAGTCTCCGAGACTAAGTCACAAAATAAAACAACACAAAAGTATCATGTTCTACAGCGCTGAAGCAAGCACACTAATATCTTAAAGTACTGGCATGAATGTCGCACCTCTGTTGGAAGCTTCAAGGGTGTGCCACCGATTTGGGGGCATGCTGGTACACAGTTGCGTGTTGGTTGATGGCATAAGATCTTCCCCATCCAAGCCTTTAAGTCCAAAGATGTCGGTAAGAATGGACGCTCGAGTTTCGGCTCACAGAAGATTCCCAGCTTTGGGTCAAAAGAAAATAGCATAATGGACAGAAGTCTTCATATTTTAAATGTAAGGTGGTCCGATCTCCACATACACTACCACTGCAATGTGCCATTCCCATATGGAGGATAGCTCTCGTGCCAGAGTCTCTACATTGTGGTCCAAGAGACCTGACAATGGCATTTACTCCACTACATTTCCCCGTCCCTACCCATCTAGCAGAATTGAAGAGCACAGAGGTAGGGGGATTTAGCATATAATACCGTGCCTCACATAAGTGTGAGCTGAATTCCACAATCCCCTGGTCAATATACACTACCTGGGGTCTCCCTCAGGACCATCTCCAAATGCCTCCAATAAGCGGAAAGGCGTTATGGTTTCCGTTCCGCCCACTTTAACCAAATAATATTCCCAACATGCTGCCTTTCCCGAACGGTGGCCTGTTAGGAATACCGCATGCGTGAATTTGCGCGAGGCTCTGTACACTGGTTAGCAGCAGTGGCGGTTGGCCAAAAAGGTAGAGAGCAGGGGACGCCTCTGTCATCAGCAGGCATGGTGGTTATGCATAGGATTCTGTCCCTTTGCATTTATACATAAACACATCTTTAAGTTAACTGTAAGGAAACACTGTCTTCTCGTTGTAGCCCGCAAAGCCCGGCACGCCGTTGCCTGCACCCGAGTGGTCCATTGCATTCTTAAGGAGACCTACTCCTTTTGTCGCTGATATGATACTACATTTTCCACCTCTCCGATACATGGCTGTTCATGGAAAGTTGCTTGACTACATGAAAGCTATAAAGGGCATGGGCTGGTTCCTCAACACATGAATGCACAACCCCTACACTCATGCACACCCCAGCCCCTGCACTCACTCGTGTCTCATTCGCACCTCCCTATCCACCTTGCACTCATGCAGTGTCTTCACCATTATGATTATTCTCAGCACCTCTTGCCCATGAACCCCCGAGACCACGGAGCAGCCGAGAGAGAGGGGGACCCGGTCAGTTTTTAGGGCACTGCTTGCCAAGATGGGAGCCTCTGTCCCAGGAAATACCTCATGTTTAGATTCTTAAAGCCACAGCAATGTATTCATATGCTGCCGAAGAATGGGCGCAAGAGCTCCCACTCCCCTTACACTCACCTGCTCTGCAGGAAACCGTGGATTCAGGTGGCTCCTTAAGGGTGCTCTTGCTGTCTCATTTCCGGCCAGAGTTGGTTGGTTTCAGTGGAACAGGACTGTTGTCCCACTACAGTCCTCTCAGAAATACTGTGCAGTCTTTATTGTTAGTCTTTCATTGTGGATCACCGGCAAGTGGAGCCTATTGGCACGCTTACCTTTGGGCCAATTATCAATGCTCGCTTGTGGCCGGATAAAGGTGGGGGATGAGCAATTTGTGTGCCTCTTTAGTGTCAAGCAGGTGTAAACGGTTGGTCTTCATGGGCAAAGAAAGTCTAGTTGGTCCCCCTTTTTTTCACTCCGCATCTTCTCATAAGATCTGAGCCAATCAATGGATATTTTAATTATGTTTAATAGACATCTATTGTATATATCCCAGAATGTTAGTTGTTGAATCTGTGTAATTTGTATGTATTTTAAAATGTATCCGTTTGGGAAGAAACCTCTGGGGGATGACCCCGATACCTACTAGACCTACAGACATATGAGCCCCCTGCCAAAGCTATCTGCTCAATGGACCCTTTCTGAATAGACTTGCTTCAAATTAAGGGCAGCAAAGAGCAATTGTTCCAAGTCAGATGAAGAGGGGTGAGAGGACTCTTATAAAGTGGGACCTTTGTACATAAGAAGTCAATTTGATCTCAAGGTGTTCCACCAATTCACTTTGCCTAATCTGCCCAATTGCCGGTGTATGCAGCATTTCACCAGTTGTGTTTACGTTCCTTTTAAAGCCTATCAGTATACCCCTGTACCCTTGGTAGTCAATGCCCTCTATGGGTGGAGGCTATAGCTCTGGTAGTCATCTTCTACACGCCAACAATGATAGGAATGTCCATTTCTCTAGCCATGTGCTATGCAGCTATACCGATGGGCATCGCTAATTCATAGGGTCAGATGCAATGATGCTGGAACAATGCAGAGGGCTATCATCTAAGATAAATTAGTACATCATGTAGTGCCAGTGATTACCTTCCCCATAAAACAAGCTATGATGATATTTTTCCATTGGGCATGAGGTATCCGGAATTAAACAAAGGGCTTCCTGGACCATTGCCAATACTATCATTTTAACCTACTGCCACTCTTTCCCTCACCTTTCCCCTTTCACCTCCCTTGGCGCTTTCTATACCTCCTACCCCCCCACCCCCGAACCCTTGCAAAGCAGCTTGGCTCCCACTTTAAGTATTAGTAGGACATAGCGCACACCTTCACCTATACAGATCCTTTGAGCTTAGTAGATAAAGAGTACATACAGGAATCTCTCCTAGCCAGTTGCTATATCATTACACCTGAGATTAATAATATGCTAGAATGCTCAGTGATGTAACGCAGCATATTACTTGAAGTCGATAGCCCTTGTCTCCTATAGCCACGGGCTAACAGGGACAAGTACTATTATGTTGCATTAATGGGGATGATGGTCTGCCCATTAAATCCACCATTATGATGTATCCTTGATGGTCCGTATCCTTCCTAGTAGCCCGTTACTCCAGTCGCTATTGTTATCCGCGATGAACAAATGCTATTGAGGAATCCAAATAGACTCCTCTCAACCTTCGCCGGGGTGGGCTGGCCTACAGGGAACTCTGGAGATTTCCCAGTGGGCCTCTACACCACGTGCTTCTTTTGAGTGAGCACACCGGTTTTCTGCTCCTCTTTCTCTCGTTCTCATGTACACATCCCCCCTCCTTCCAGCTCTCCTCACGTAAAGAATTTTTTATAAAGCTTCACTCTTACTAAATGTTGTATACCGGGTTTGTCTTTTGTTTAACTACTTTTGCATCCCTATATCTGGGAAAATGTTCTTTAAAATGGACGTTTTAGTCCTATTTTCGACTCATTTTCTTCTTTTGGGAATCAACCAAATCCTACTCGGTGGGTTTGGGGCTGCTCGCGCCTTGTAATATAGGGCCACTTTGAAAAACATTTCCAGTGCCACTTTTGGTCTGTGGCGCAGCCCCTGATCCTTCACCACCTGTTCCTGACGTTCTGTACCAATGCAGATCATCATAGGGAAAATGCGGCGGGGTGAGACTCGTGGCTGCAGGTTTCGCAGCCCTGCTGCTCTCGCTTGGTTAGAGTTCTCTTAACTGAACCCACTCGTTCTAGTGCTTTCCATTTGATGTATTGTCAATTCTATGCTTCCAAAAGGAGAGTGCACGAGGTGGCTGGCAGAAAAAAGACCAAATCAGTGTGTATTTCCCCATTCCCCTCTCCTGGCAGGGCCTGTCCTCAGTGCCCAGTATATCAATGCAGTGAGTGTGGTTGCCTTCATTTGGAGATGAATGGCAAATGTCTCTGCTTGTCTAACTGGGACTTAACCAAATGGCAAGTCTGTCATTCAGAAGGATGGCATATGCCTCCTAGAGCACATTCCTCACACAACTGAGAGGCAGCAGCCCCAGCCTGGCACTGGAGTCATGGGGAAACCACCTGAAGACTATGGGCTATCTGGAGACACAGGCCCGGACAAAGTAATACACTTTGCACAGTTCCACGAATCAGGGTTAGTGTCGGCAATGCAAAGTCACTTTTCAGCAGTGCAAGTTCACTTCGAACCGGGCAAATATTCCATGAATCGGGCCCTTAACGTCTCAGTGCTGACACATTACCCTCTGGAGCACAATGAGCTTCTGAGTGTTGATTAAAAGCTAAGTAATCCGGAGAAGTAACAAGAAAAAGTAGAGGCACAATCAGCTATCAAAATGTTTCTTACTGGGAATTCAGGAAAAGTGTTCATTAGAAAATAGATACAGAATTAACAAGTTGTGTTTTCCTGGTAACCTAGAACTATCTGAAATTATACCAGTAGGATACATTGACATGTTAAGGGAAGCACAAAGTTTTCACCATGTAAACCTAATGCAAAACCTTTATGCCTGTATACAGGTAACCATGCAAACCCAATGCAAAACTTTTATACCTGTATACAGGTAACCATGCAAACCCAATGCAAAACCTTTATACCTGTATACAGGTAACCATGCAAACCCAATGCAAAACCTTTATACCTGTATACAGGTAACCATGCAAACCCAATGCAAAACCTTTATACCTGTATACAGACATAAAGGTCTTTGATTTGGGTTTACATGGTGACAACCATGTGCTTCTCTCAACATGTCTATGTATCTGACCGGTTTGCTCATGATATGTTCTTTTGTATTGTTTGCTCTCTTTTTTTGTTTGCATAGATTTGGCCCTGATGATGGACTCAGTCCGGAATGCATTGGCTAGGCTAATTGTATCTGTTCTCCTTGCCGTTTATGCTTATTCGCATTAAAATATTGAATCGTTACTGCTATGAATGAGCTTACGTTATTATCATTACTATGGGCCTCATTCCGAGTACGGCGCTAACCAATGGCGCTATTAACGCCTTGGTTGACGCCGTACCCGGACCGGCAGCGCCTTGGTGGATGGCGGAATTACCGCCCCATTCCAAGGTTGGCGGGGCGGTAATTCCCCATTCACCAAGGCTCTTCCCCATTCCCAAATGAGCCCCCATAGGGCTCAATGGGAATGGGGAAGATGCAAATAACGGTGACCGTTCATTACGGTCACCGTTATTGGCTTGGAGGCCCCTTTGCGCACTCGACTTTAACACCTGCTCAAAGCAGGCGTTAAGGGCGAGGGCACAAAGGGAACTCGGAGTATGGCGGTAAGGGATCGCCGCCACCGGTCTCGTTACCAGTGGCCGCTATCCCTTACCGCCATACTCGGAATGAGGCCCTATGTCTTTTCAACTGATTCATGGAATATTATGTCTATAACTCTTGAAGGGTGCTGCAGACTCATTAGGTGAGCATGTAGCAGCTAGGAAGGCCTTTCTGGGTACATCACCCCACATGTTCTGGTGCCAAGGAACATGGGGCATTTTATCTCTGGAGTGCTCCATATCACGTCCAATCCGCTTTCCACAATTTCAAAGCATTCTCTAATACCTAGAAGTTGGCAATGCATATGTTAAGCTGTTTGGGTCCCATCTGCCTCAAGGAGTCGGCATCAAGCATTTGAAATGGAAAAACAAAGACCCACAATAATTCCATGTTGTTGTCAGTCCTTGTGGGTGGCTTAGAAGGCAGAAAGAAACGAAAGCCAGAGTGTAACAAGCCTACTTCCGGAAATTTAAATTTCAGAGAGATAAGAATCCCTGCACTCTCTGAACAAAACATTGTGCGTGTTGCAAATACTGATAGAAAGGCCCCTCACCGGTGAGCTGAATTAGTAGTTAGATGAGAAAACAGTGTGTGTCATGCAGGATTTATTCAAAAGGGCATGATTTCAATTAACATTACATCATTCACAGAACAGAGAGAGGTAGAGCTAATTTTAAATGATACCATCCATGCATGTTTCTTGCCATCCAAGCACTTCCTCAGGACCCTGAGAGTGATAATAACATATTAGTTCAGCGGAGAGGTGGATAGCTCATAAGGCTCAGTGCTCTGTTGGTAAACAAATGATTTTCAACCACCTAAGGATGTGTTTACTCCTCTTTCTCTAGAAGATGTGATGTTTATTGAAGTGACATACTTTTGAACATACCCTGTGTGGCGCACACTCTTTGTCAACTCCATGCCCACTTCTGGTCAGCTGACCAGTCAAGCCCTCTGTTCCCCCATGTTTCTGGCTTTGCTGTAAATACTGTTACACATGCAGTAGGTTAGTGGCTCTCAATGTAGATGCCACAATCCATCTAAGGCCTCACCCTGTGACTTTTCAAGTCAATCTTGCCTAATTGTAGCACTGAACTGAATAATCTTCACTATGACACCTAGCAAAGCCTCCCCCTTGCCATCTCTTCTCCTATCCACTACTAATTAAATTGCAGAGCAACTATATACTTTCCTCGGCATCACCAGTTGTGAAATCATCCTTGTTTGGCTTGTACGCTGATAACACACGTCATGTTCTGGTCCTTGAGTCTCAATCTCCAACAGTATGCACGTTTGTGCTCTGGTCCAAGAAAATTGTTTTACAATCCAACTACCAGGGGAACTTCTGCTTTCCCAAATATCCTCAGACTTCTGCTTTTATATTTTTCGAGCATTTCCACATAATGATCCTTACCTGATGATCATGATGTTTTCAGAAATCATGATATATCTTTCTGCCCCTATGATAATGCATTTTTCTCTGATAACAATCATCAGCACTTTGGATTACAAAATCCAAGGTTAGGGCATCCAGTGGGCATGTATCACCACTTGATGTACTGCATAGTATTGTACTGTACTGCAATACCACAACCATGTCAATTGCAACTCTGTAACCAATGCAACTCGCTCTGCAGGTTATTTGTCAAGAAATGCGCCTAGATGCCTTCGGGCTTTCAACGCTATATAAATAACAACATAAATAAATAAATATTTACGAATTATTAGCACCTCGCAATGGCTTATGTTGTTATGTTAAAGAAATGTCTACAGCACACGGTCACCCTAAGGTATCTTGGCACTAGAGGGCAAGGCAAGCCATAACAAAGAATACTCCTCTTAAAAAAAGTAGGTCTTTATGGCCTTCCTAAAGACCCTATGGTTAGGTAGCGTTTTTATAACTAGCGGGAGCTCATTCCAAAGCAGAGCTGCTGCAAATGGAAAAAGCACGGCCTCCGATCCGCACACGTCGGTAGGAGGGCACACAAAGCCTCTCAGCAAAGGCAAAGCACAGACAACCTGCAGGACAGTAGCGAGTAAACTTTACTCTAAGGAATTCTGTCCTATGGTCGTGCAGCGCCCGATGAACAATGCATAATGATTTGAATCTTATACGTTGAGCAACCGGGAGCCAGGGAAGAGACCGGAGCACTGATGAAATGTGGGCACCATAGGGTGTGCCCGTTGCCACGCGGGCTGCTAGGTTTTGTAAGCGCTGAAGCCGCCAGATCAACCCCTTCAGATGTGCCAGATATCAAGAATTACAATAGTCCAGCCGGGATAGCAACATAGCTGCCACCACCGGTGGACAAAGAGAGGCAGGAATCATGGGAAGCACTTTCTTTAGCACTTTCAGCTGAAAGTGACTAGATTGACAGACAGCTGCTTCTTGATTGTCTGTAGACAGAGATGCAGATAAAACTACACCCAGGTTTTTCACCTTCTCTGCTGGAACCGTAAGGGGACTGAGAGACTCGAGCCAGAAGGAGGACACCCAAAGTGAGGGATCAGGAGGACAGCCAACCACCAGAACCTCAGTCTTGTCTCCATTCAATTTTAGCCAGTTGTGGTTCATCCAATCCCCCACGGCAGCCAGGCACCCCCGCAAGCGCAACAACACCTCTGTCCGATCGAGATCTAAATGGATCAGGATCTGGGTGTCGTCGGCATAGGAGCAGCACCTGACGCCGAAGGAGCGGATGAGACACACAACTGCCGAGATGTAAATATTAAATAGAATCGGAGACAAGGAGGAGCCCTGCGGCACCCTACAACTGAGATGACACAGGCAGAAAGGAAAGGAGGCATAGCAAGGGTCTGAGTACGGTCTGCCAGGAACGAGGTGAAACAGGCCAGCAATTGACCAGATATACCCATCTGGGCAAGACGGGACAGCATAATGGGGTGGTCGACAGTGTCAAATGCCGCTGACAGGTCTAATAAAATCAGGGCACCCACACCACCTGAGTCCACTAGCCTGGCCATAGCATCCTGGATGGAAACCAACACAATCTCAGTGCTGCTACCAGGCCTAAAGCCAGATTGAGCAGGGTCGAGAAGATGAGAATATTCAAGAAATGAGGAGAGCAGAGGGGACACCAGGGATTCAAGGAGCTTCGTGAGAAAGGGAAGAAGAGAGATGGTGTGAAAATTAGCCAGAATGGATGGGTGATGGCTAGTGATGGCTTTTTCAGAAGAGGGATAATCCTAGCAGCTTTGAGCACCGGCGGGACCAGCCCTGATTGGCAGGACTCATTAATAGCGGCTGTGATCACCATGAAGAGATCAGTAGAGATCGCTTTTATGATATTCAGTGGGATTGCATCCGACGGAGAGCAAGACTTAATCTTATGAATGGCAGCCAGCACCGTCTTTTCAGAAAACCTTGGTAAAGATGGCCATCTCATAGGACCAGCAGGGTCCACAAATTTAGGTGCGTTATTTTCACTGATTGAAGAAATGTTCACCACCGTGGATATATTAGCACAAATGGTCTCAATCTTGGTGACAAGGTATTTTGTTAGGGCGTCACACAATTGCTGGGTCGGCATAATATTAGGAATAAGTCTAGCTGATGAAGAGAGAGATTTAACTGCTGAGAAAAGAGCCTTAGGTTGGCATAATGAAGATTCAATCTTATTAGTTAAATACAATGTTTTGCCAGCTTTAATGGCTAGTGGATATGCTGCTGAACAGATCTTATACTGTCCCTTAAGAATAGGGTCCTAGGCCTTGCTCCATTTGCGCTCTGCCTGTCTCAATTTAAGCCGTGCAGCGCTCAATAGGTCAGAAAACCAGGGTTCAAAGGGCAATCTGTGAGGTTGAATAAGATGCAGAAGGGCAAGCCCATCTGCTGCCTCGTCCAGTGCCTGAGAGGGTAGCGAGAGGGAGGCAGCAGGAGCCATCTTACACTTGGCAGTGACCAAGGAAACCATACCTTGAATATCAGCAGCACGCCATGAGCGTTACCAGATTTTGCTCGCCGGGATTTTAGACTGTGGCCCTAGTACTTCAAACAGGCAAGATACCAAACAGTGGTCTGTCCATAATACAGGTTCAACTGACTACAAGGTCAGTAGATTTCTTCTAGCCAGAATCACATCTAATGTGTTGCCCTGCTTATGCGTAAATCCTAACACATGTTGGTGCAGCTGCAAGTCTGACAAACAGTCAAAGAAAAGGTTTGCTGTACATTTGCATCTGGTGACTGTGCTTCTGCACAGAGCACTTTTGAAGGGAGCCAGAATTAATTATTTGCCTGTGGGGACTGCGACACAGTCTTGGAACTCTAACGCGGGGAAGGATCTGTAACTGTATGTGTGGTGGGCGGGAGACGCTATCTCACTTTATTTTGGTATGCTCAATGTTCAATGATTTTTGGGGAACATTTTTATTAACCTTCTTACGAAAGAGCTGGTTTAAGACATGTCAAGTTGCATTACTGTTCCTGCTCACAGTGTTTAAAGATGTGAAGGCAGGCGCTCTGTTACCAGTCTTTAGCTTCTCCTCCTAACGCACGTTTTCATGACTTCATCAATCTTCAGGGAGGCTGAGTTTCTTTGTTTTTTCAGGCGGGTCTGCATTTCTGTTTCAGGTGTGACACGTTAATTAGCTCTGATGATTCTGGTATTTGTATTTTTTGCACTTGATTTTGCTGGCAAGTGACTGGAAACAACTCCCTCCATAGCACAGATCTTCCTCTTGATGGGGGGAGGGGGAAAACCATGGTTGTGGCTCTCCAATGTAAGGCATGATGGCCCTGCTGCACTGCCTTGTGAGCCCGGGACTCCTGGAACAATGCTCACCTCTGCTAAGCCTGCGGTCCTGTTAGATATTGCATGCTTTTTGCAGAAAGCATGGCGAAGACGAGCTATGCTTAGGTCAAATATGGAGGACGCGTTGGGCTGCTGAAATTAAATTAATAGACATAGACGTTCGTGGCGCGATGTATGATGAAGCTGGAATTTATTTTGCACGGTTCTATGTTGATGATGTATTTTTCTAATTGATTTAATGAATTGTATCTATCTAATGCTTTTATGGATGTAACGATCCGAAATAAACTTGACCTCACTAATTTGTACAACGTCTTCATTTTTTTCATCATTAGTGAATCTTTTTATCACAGGTCATATTTTCATTAACTTTGGATTCCTAAATAGTGATTGGAAGGTTCTGCTCCTGCAGAGTTTGGTGCCTTCTCTGGCTTTTAGGGATGCCCCCCTCTGATTTATGAACTTCAATTACAGCCTTTATGCATCTTGACTCAACCCCAAAATCAAAGTCTACGCACATTAATGCAGGTGCAAACATTTTACATTTGCATTAGCTAAACACAGTTTGAGATATTTCTAGTCCAGTATGCGTGAGAAAAGGAAATCAACTGCACGTTATGCAACCTAAAGTCAATATGAAACAGTAAAAACACATAGCAATGAGACCAGACTCATATCAAAGAAGAGACCTGACCAAAACATTTCTCACCGACTCATCACATCTCCTGGTCTCTAGAATAAGCTCTCCGCAGGATGAGTAGGTTTACTAATTGAAAGAGGAGATGGATATCTCCTCTGATCACGGGTTTAGGGTTGTGAGATATTATTGATCGGGTCATATAAGTCACAAGTTGATAATTTGTGGCATTTCAGAAGCGGTTACACAATTTGTGCACACATCATACATATGTTCACGAATCCTGCTGCTCGATAATGAAAAAGCTATTTTCTGAAATAGTTTCCAGTACAGAAACAAGGACGGAAGGATTTTGAAGAGTAATGTCATTGACGATGTCTTTTGGTGATACTCCTTAAAAACTTGAAAAGGGAAAGTCAATAGTGATTCTTGTGGAAATGTATTTGGATTGCCAGTGTGAAAAGTTGAATAAACTGTATCACAAAATATAAAATAGAAAAATTAAAAATAATGGATATTAGTTTCTGTTTCAGATAGAAACAGTTCCATATTCGAGAACTGCGTGCTTATTTCTTGCTCCTGGGAACGCAGAAGTGAAAAATGAGCAGAAGTGTGGGATATAAAGCATGGGATAGTCAATGAGGATGCTCAGAGGTCAGCCGGTAACTACCTGTACAGGTTTTCAGTGGGAGCTTTCACAACAGAACTGAATTGGGGTGGGGCTCGGCGGGCGATTCAGGTGCACCTCACCTTTTTGTCCTCACCTACGACTCAGTCCCCGAAGATAGATGAAGGGCAATATAAAGTATTATAACTAGTAACCTTTAGGTTGTGCAAAGGTCATAGGCCAAGTAATAATAAGCAGTGCTCAGATACCTGAGGGTTCGTAGCGCTATATAAATGCCTAATTATTATTAATTATTATAGTGAGCAAGGCTATATTAACTCCATTTGCAGGTAATACAATACTGGCGACATGGTGATCATACCATTACATGTGGATCAGCACAATAACATTGCACTAAATGGCCTCTTTATCCTCCGTACTAAGTTAATACAATGACTCCCCATATTAAATATATTAACAGCAATTAAGCAATATGCCCCGGGGCCTGTAGTTGTAGGCCAGAGCAAAGCCCCGGGGCATTACCGGACTCAGTAATGCCCCCGCCGCGAGGGGCATATTGCTATTAGTACCCCAGCCCACAAGACTGGAGTACTAAAAGCATCTTTTTTCTGTCCTGAAACGCTGCAGCGTTTCTGGACAGAAAAAAAAGATAAAGAAAATGGCTGCCGGGAAAGGGAAAACGGAATCCGTTTTCCCTTTCTATGGTGGCCTTTGGGAGCGGACGCACTGGGAACAGAAGTGTTCCCAGCGTGTTTGCTCCTGAAAAAGGAGGAATCAGAAGGTAAGTGGGGTTGAGGAGGACAAAAGAAAAAGAAGAAGTCGAGTCCCCGGCGGGGGGCTATGGCGGCTTCTCAGCCGTGTGGAGGCTCAGAGCGGGGATAGGTAACGACCCGGCGAGAGCCAATCAGAATGTGTTTTACATTCTGGTTGACTCTCTCCGAGTACTAATACATATGAACTATCTATCTATTGCAAATGATAGTGTCAAGCCCAATAGTCGGCAGCTATACTATTTTACCAGTGGAGCCTATGACCCTTCTACACCGCGGTACTATAATTCTGCATTGCAGACACCGGATCCCCAAAATACTGTTTCGACGACATTTTACCTATACCGCTTCTGTTCTCTTCCAGCTTGTTCCAACTGTGCAGTCGGGCCGCTAATTAGACATCAAAGGCAACGATGAGTGTCAGCACTCTACGTGGCCTGTATGCTGACGGAGACAGCTACATGCTCCGCCAAGATGGGACTTGTCTAGAAATCTGACAGCGACTTCTATTGCAATGCGGAAAGTGTGCATGTGGCTCAGCAAAAACATGTGTTCCTTGTCCATCAAATGCAACATCTGCTCTCTCTCCAGGCAAACAGCTTCAGGATGTGCATAGTGTGATTACATCTGAAGTGTCCCTACATTAGTCCATCCTCATAGTGAAACAGTTCAAGATATTTCTGTGCTGATCTGCAATTTCGATTGTCTAAAAGCGATATGCAAAGTGCAGTCTTCATATCCAGAGTACTGTATCCCAACTGTATATTGTGCATGGCCTAAAGTACCTCCTGTCGTACGTTATAAGGATATTGCAAGTCACTGAGGAATTCTGAGACGAAGTATAGGAACGAGGCTGGCGGCCATGTTCCATTACAAGGGGCAGAATTCCAGCTGACCTGCAATATACCTTTTAAAGGTAGTAGAGGGTATTTTCTTCCCTTTAATACATGGCCACACTGTCATCGCCTTTATTACCTGGTGTCTTGCTTAATTTCTTTGTTTTTCATACATATAATCAATGTTGAACTTGTTTGGATAAAAAAAAAAACACCAATAGGAAACTTGTAATTTGTTGCAGAATAATTATTTAAGCAGTTTATTAAAAAAGCTTTGTGGTATAAAATAGACGATTAGATGCAGCTAGATGTTTGCTCTCCCATGTTAAACTCCAGCAGTGCACAAAATAAACGCACTATTATGAACAGTTCCTTAATGAATGGCTTCAAAGTTCACTGAAAGCTATATTGGAAGTAATCTGAAAAGCTGGTCACAGCTGTACAGGAGTTCTGTGCTGACATCTGGCAGTTCCAGCAGCAGGCATTGTGATATCACAACTCAACTGTAGTAACCGATAGCGAGGCCATTTTCCCAATACAGGTTTTACTGTGAGGAAGTACCCCCTACTGTATGTTATTCACTGAGGAGTTCCAAATAAAGGCTGCAGAACTCCGATGTGGCTTGAAATTTCCTTTTTCCGTACGTAGGGGATATTTTAATCTTGATAATATACACTCTCATCCCGTTTAATAACTGGTCACTTGCTTAATAAAATGCAAGAGATCTTCCATCTGCCGATACATATAATCAAATGTTAACTCTGTTGGGATTACGAAACCGCATTGCTGAAAATGAGTTCAAGGGCCTCATCATGAGTTGGGCCTAAACCTTTAAATGTGGCGGTAACGCTATTACCGCTGCATTTAAGGATTGGCCCAATCATGAGTCAGTCTGTAAGTGCGTGTTTTGACTCCAGCTTTTTGCTGGAGGTAAAAATATCCCCTTACTGCCAATTTTAAGACATTTCCAGAGCTATTACCGCCGGCGCAATTACTGCCAGTGATAATAGCGCCCCAACCCCATTGGACCCAATGGGGAATGGGAACGTAATGATGTACCGCTACTCATGATCCGGCACTAATAGCGCTAGACCGCGTAGCTGTAATGCTATTTACGCTGGCGGTATGCCGCAGGTATTTCCACCGGATACCGCTAGACTCCTGATGAGTCCCTAAGTGCATCTAAAAATGATTTCGCTTTGTGCTTTAAAATACATAATAACATGTAGATGATTGCTCTCATGTGTTAAACTCCATGCAAAAAACAACTGTACTACCATAACAGTTGATTATCAGTCAATGGTTACAAAGATGTCACATACATTTTTTATCTAGAACGGAATTTGAAAAACCTGTCACTGCTTTAATTGAGTGCTGCAGCGGCAGCTGGAATTCTCTTATGTGCTGGATTAAGCTGCAGGCATTGGGATATCACAACTGAAGCGTAATAACTGATTCCAGAGCGGTACTTATGTCATTTTCATATTACAGGTCAGCAGTGATGTCCCAACTAGCATATAATATATGGGATAAAGTACCCCCTACTGTACGTTATACAAATATTTCAAGTCACAGAGGGGTTCCGCAACCAAATAAAAGAACAAGGCCAAAGTCCAAGTTACTTGATAAGGTCACAGAACTCCAAGGTGACTTGCAATATCCCTTTTACGTATGGAAGGGGGTGCTTTATCACTTATAATGTTTGGCGACACACTGCCATCCCCTTTAGTACTTGGCCTCTTGCTTAATCTAATGTAAGAGATCTTCCAGTTGCTGATCCATATAATCCATGTAGAATCTGTTTGGATTTTTGAAAAAAAGCGAATTTGCCGCTTTGAATCTTTGAATGTGTTGCAGAAAGATAGTTTAAACATTTTAATGAAATGCTTTGAAAAAAAGGTTTTCATGTTGTACTTTAAGATAAGTCATAACATGCAGCTTCTTGCTCACGCGTGTTAAAAACATCAGCAGTGCACAATCTAAACATTCTACCATAAACAGCGCTTTGGCAATTAATCGCTGTAAAGTGTCACAGAAAACTATGCTACAATTGAGGAATGTGAAAAGCTTGTAACAGCTTTAATTAGCTGGTGCAGTGACTGCCGGAATTTTGACCTTTGCTGGTTCAAGCAGCAGGCATTGGGGCTCGCAACTGAAACGTAATAACTGATTACAGAGCAGTTGTGAGGTCATTTTCTTACTACTGGTCAATTGTGATGTCACAACTAGCCTGTAACAAGAACTTCGTTTCCAAAGCTTTCATACGGTTTTTATTGAAGGCTGCCATCTAGTATGCAAACATAATGTATAGGCTTTTATGCAGGCTGCCTCGTATGCTAAGGATATAAAATTGACAGAGGATTGTTATGCCACATGAAACACAACAAGGAGTAAAGGATGCTATAAAACGACACATTACTCTGAGACTAGCGTTGCCACTCAAACTACTTGGAATAAACACCAAACCACCCACATTTGGAGATTTCCTTTTGTGGTTCAACCAGAACTAGTTTGAGCAGGGGACCACTGCAGTGAAGCCCACGCTGCCGTCCGTCCACTACATGTCCCTATAATATGCCCCTGCCCCCTGCTGTACATAGCATAAGATAAGTTTCATAGCAAACCATGTACTCCTATACACAGGCCATGCTGCACTAGAAATAGTAAAAATACTATTTCTAAGGAGCGGGGAGGCCTGCCTGTTCAGGAAATTGAAACAGGCAATGCCTGATTCATGGAACATTTTCCTATGGGATTGCGCCATTATAAAACACTTCCATGAATCCGGCCCAATATGTGTAGTGCTGGCATCCCTCTCGCTGGAAACAGTGCAGACAATTTATTATAATGTTCCTCTAGGCTGCAGCCATCCCATCTCCTGGGAGCATTGCTTCCAGCTAGTAGGTGGCCACTGACATCACATCTAGAGGATTATAAAATAGTTGCACAAACCTGATGTCATTGCATAAAGGTAAATATCTTGCATGGTACAGTGTTTACAGCGAAGGCATCACAGTTTCACTGTATTGTAAATGACCATGAGGTGTCCCACAATGACTATATGAGTGATATCTGTTGACATGCTTGATAATAGGGTGGCACCCAACTAATATCATATGTCAATATCCGACCGTCTCACCTGAACCATTGATCCATTGGCATCCTGATTTATTTGTAATTCTTCGATTGTTGTCCTATCTGTTCTATGTTTTCTGTCAGCGCCCTGAGGCCTGCGGGCACGCTAGCGCTTTACAAGAGTAAAATAGAATAGAATAGAGTGTAAGTTAAAAAAAAAAAATCCCCCTTATCAAATTTATTTCAAATCCACTTTTGCAAATCCAAGTTAAATTGATTGCACCTCCCAACCCACTTGTTGTACCATCAGCCACATACAGAAGATGGGGCATAGAGTTCCACATCACTTCTTCTGCAGATTTGCTACACGCACTGGCACTACTTTTTCTCCAACCAAAATATTCCTGCCATGTTCTCTGATTGGCCAAAATGTGCAACTAATCCCCATTGAACTTAATTGCACCCAATCTTTTCGTGTGGATGGCTAGATGGGATTTTACTTTTGAGTGGGCCTGACAGCCCCTGCTCTACTCGATGATAGATAGGGCTGGTTCTGCTCAGGTGATATCTGCATGTGTGGCCGCAGTAGACCGTAACACTGACCGTATGCATTTCATATAATTGAAAATAGCCATAGCAAGACCCTCTGCCCCCTGAAAATTGGCTGTCCTCAAAGGGCATAAGGGCATCTTCAAATGTCAATGGCGTGCAGTTATTCTGACTGGGTAGCATAAAATGGAAGGACAACTATTTTCAGTAATAGCCCACAAGGATGCAGGTCTCAATGGAGAGATCTAGGGTTTTAGTGGTGGAGTGCAAAGTATGAGCTTAACCAGGAGGGGAGAAGTCTCTACAGTTGTGGTAGCACTTTGAAGTTCCATTGAGTTCCGATGATTCCCAGTGATGGCCACAGACTATGAGTTACAATGAAGGGGCAGGCACTTTAAGTTGCAGCACTTACACTCTACTACTCGGTAAAGCTTTGGTCACTTATTGATTGTTCCAAGAACATGGTACTCAGACTCTTAACAAAGCATTAGGGATTCTTAGGCGAGAAGCCATTTTATAGGTGTAGTTCAAGAATTTGATCTCAATCGAACAGTAGCTTATTCACTATGGCCACACTGCTCCATGAACCTCAGTGGTGGTACAAACCAGGTAAGACCAAAATGCTCAAAGTGGGCATTGTGAAGGGATATCAGGAGGTGGCATGAAATGTAGGGTTGATGAATGCCTTTCAGCAGGAGTTGCCAGGAGGAACTCCTCACGTGGCTGGCTGATGGTCATTTGTGTCGACGACAGACAATTGGGTAAAGGTTTAAATGAACTCAATGGGGTAGAGGGCCCGTTGTCACTATGCAGACCCAAGAGTTACAATTCTATGCATTTCTTGTTATGCGTCTCTTTCATAACAAGATTTCAACCTATAAAGGGGGACGTCTGGAGGGCGGGTCAGGTTGTTGGGGTTTGTTCCGTTACGGTGAAGAAACATTGTTTGTTTCGGATCTTAGAAGACAAATAAAGATTTCTTTGTTTTTGCTAGAACTCTAAAATTGAGGTGTTAGCCTGGTTTCTCTAACAATCTGGTGCTATGACTAGGAACTCTCGCGCCCCGTCAGAGCACTGCTAATCTCCACACTGCTTTTTCCCGAGCAACTCTGGCACACCTAACTGAGAGGTAGGGAGTGTTCTTTCACAATATCAGAGAGAAGGTCATAGGCGACTGTCTATAAGTGGTGCTACCTCGTAGTTGCTCTTTGGAACTGAGAGCCTTTGCACAATAACAAGATATGAGGCAGACTTTCAGGTTTATTCTGGTAATATATGGTGAATATCTGGTGAAAAAAACATTATAAGGCAGCTCCTGGCAAGTTTATAACAGGGATCTGTAACCCGCGCCTCTACAGATGTTTTAGATTATGGGCCTCATTACGAGGTTGGCGGTTGCGGGAAAAAGTGTCAGCAGTTCTATTACTGCCACTATTCCTGCAATACCAAATTACAATTTCTGCGCAATTACTGCTGGCGCAATTACAGAGTGAAAGCAAGCTAGAGGTAAATACAACATTTGTCCTCCAAAAAACGGCAGAATTACCACTCGGCAACACCATCTTACCACCACTTGTAATCCGGTTGTAAACCCACGGGACGAAGTGGCGATAACAGTAATACCATTTGGTGGTATTTCGGCAGATTTACCGCCGGAACACCACCACACTCTTAATGATGCCGTATGACCACCATGATCCGTCACCATTGACTAAGTTGGAAGGGATGATAGCAATTATAGTCCAAAACATCCGGAGAGGCAAAAGTTGCAGATCCTTGGTTTATAAAAAAAAAATCAATGTATTATGGAAAGCACGCCGTCTGATAAATACTGGTCCTGTAAAATATCAGTATGTAAAACTGGTAATAAAATGGGTCTGGATTAAATAGCGAGAGAAAATGCAAATGGGCAGTGTATGTGTATGCCTATCCGGACCACTTAGTCTCAGCTTACCCGAATCCTCTCCCTCTAAGGGCTGCAGGGATAGTGGAGTTATGGTATTCTTGGGGTGTAAGTGAGAGAAGGATGTGTCCAAGGAACTACAGCCAGGGACATAAATGGCTAGAAAACACTCTAGGCAAGTCCCTATACCACCCAAGGGGACGCTGGCACTTTTATGCCTACCAATAAAAAAGTGAAACTTGGACTGGCACGATCTGGCACAGGAGAACCGGCATAACCAATTTCTGCTCAAAGGTACCTTTCATCTGGACTAGCTACCCAGTTTAAAGTGTGCATTAGAATCAAGAAAGGAAAAGGTTGACCTGAAACAATACTGGAGATCTTTTCCACCCAATATGAGAAGGCTTGCGGGAGACAACCCCCATCTAGATTTAGGATGCTAAAAGATGGAATGCTTAGAGACCAAATTAAAACTTAAGGAATAAAGGGAAGTTTGGAGAAGGAACTCTGTTTTACCCTCAATTGGTAAAAGATAAGGAGGATGAGGAGACTACAGAGGATAGATGTTACTTTTCCATAAGTGCACGGACAACCGTTTAAAAAGGTGTGTGCATGGATGATGCGACCTTCCCACATTAGACCTTTCCAATGACTGCTCCACCTTCTCAGACAGCGGGTCCACAGCAGTCGCAGGGACAGATAATCCAACAGCCCATATCCACCCAGTGACCGACTATTCCCCAGTATACGGCCACGGGTTTCCTTGACACCCAGACAAGGGGGCACCCTGAAGCGTACACCCTGACATTAGCGTCTGGGAAGAGGCCAACCACCACATTTTCAGATACCCACTTCACCTCTATTTGCGGCCTGACTGACTACAGAAAGCCCTATTCATAGGATGAGATAAGTATCCGGGAATGCAGCAGGCCCAAATGTAGAGGAGAACAACCTGATTATGGTTAACATGCCATGGTCCATGGAAGACATGAGGAACTTGGTTAAATAATTCCCCAACTTTAGAGAGGAACCCCAGACCTTTGTTGAAGAGCTACAACTGTTATCCAGTGTTACAATACCACTTGTGCTGTTGTGAATCAACTCATGTCGGTGATTATGGCAGTGGAAGTCAGCCAGATACTCGTACAGCAGAGCTAGTGGCCGACCACCGACCAACGAATGGGAAATTAACTACAACACGCTTGAAATGGACTGTTAACCACAATGCCTGAGGTGATCCCCAGAAGATTGATTGGGCCAACTCAACAACTGGAAACAAAATAAGGGAAGACATCTGCGGATTATCTACATAGTTTAAAAAATAGTATCCACCCAATATTCGGCCATGGTCAAAGCAGAAGATACAGCTGAGCAAGAGACAATACATTTGTTACAGGGCTGCAACGCATGCTCTAGCCTAAAGATGATTTGCATGGGATGGCAAAGGAAATCCTTATCTGAAACTGCCATGGTGTCATATCACTATATAGTTTGTCAAAGAAAGAACACAAATGATAGGCTTATGATGTTACAGCTTCCGAATCCCCTGGGGCAAGCTGCTCCTGTGGAGGCAGGACCTTCAGGGGGAACTTTAACAGGAGAGGGCAGACATCGGGCAATGTGCCTCACAGGATGATCAACCGGGGCGTTGTCCAGTCCAACAGCATGCATTTACTGTAATCACAATAGCCACTGGAACAATGAATGGTTGTATAGACCACAAACAGAATAATCCACCTCCACCCACAGAGCAGCGCCATTTCCTTATCCCAATGCCCCCAAGTTCAGAGCAAAGAAGCCAGCACATATGCCATCAGATGAGGCACAATACTGAGATAGCCTGGAGGAAGATCTTGCCATGAAACCTTTAATCACTGTCGATCAAGATGGCCTTATGTTCAGTGTGATATTGTCATATTTAGCTGACACTGGAGCGGGCAGCCCAGCAAGCCGTTTCTCAGTCCTCCAACACTGTTAATGCCATTGGCATCTAAAATGCACTTGTCACTGAACCGGTATCCATTATACAAGGACACATTTCAGACAAACACACTTTCTTACTAAGATCTTCAGCCCCAGTGATTTTGTTAACTAGGCACTTGCTATGCAAAATGATTGTGCAGTACATTGTACACCAGATGGAGTTTTTGTGTGTCCGCAACAGAAATGCAAAAGTGGTGCTAGCAATGCTACATTCCACACCGCCACAACTTGCTGACCCCGGAAAGACACATTTATCCCACAATTATTATTATTATTATTATTATTATTATTATTATTATTATTGTTGTATTTATTGATTGCGGACTTCGCTTCAAGAAGCAACAGAGTGCTTTACAATCATAGGGAGGACAATAAGGTTAGGGAGCATAGAAAAAAGGGAGTAAGGATTTAACAGGGGAAGGAGGGAAATTGTCAGCAATGGATCTACAAGTGACCAGGGGAGGAAACAGCGGGGATAATATCATCCATTCTCAGGTAAAATGGGGAGTGTATGGTGTATGGACCTAGGTGTTAGGGAGGAACCATTCCTTGAACTGGAGGGTCTTGAGCACCTTCCTGAACTGTAGAAGTGAGGGAACAAGTTGGACGTTGATGGAGAGGTGGTTTGAGAGTCTAGGGGTCATAGACAGAGAAGGCCTTTCAGTTGCATGTGATCATAATGAATCAAATAATAACGAAAACCTTTTTAACGAATTATAAATAGTAAAAAATATTGATTCGGTTTTTTTTTCGAATTTGGGGGGTCCTTCCCAAACCCCCCATTTCCCTAGCTTTATTACCCTATCCCAACCCCCTCTACACCTGTTTTATTCCCTTACCCTACCTCCATATATACTTTTAACAGATAATTGAGTGTTTGTCATTATTTAGGATTTGTTATAAAAGCCATTTGTTATTGTCGATTCGTTAACATAACTGTATACTGCCCTATTTTGCACCTTGAAACACTTGTGTATAGGTGCGTTACAAATGACATATCATTTGATATTATTTCTATCATCTGTTTTTTTCCCTCCTGGACCGGCAGAGTTTAAGTCTGCACATGTCTTTACCTCTGGTGGCTCGTAGGCCCCCGGAGATGCTGAGTTTCTCAATGAGGGAGCTTGGAGATGTCAGGGTGACAGCCTTGCATATGGTGCAGCAGGATTTGAAAATGATACAGGCGTGCAGTGGGAGCCAGTGCAGTTCAATGGGGGTCCCCCAAGTTAAATAGTTAGATTCAGTACCTGATTCCCTTAGGTCTGCTCACGATAATGGAGTAGGATGAATAAATAAATGCAGAACCAGTTATGATTAAGTTAGATCAGTCGATGAATTGCCCAGAATCCTGCAATACCGATTAGGACCAGAAGCTGAAGGAGGTTCTTGTCATAAACTGCCCAATGAAGCAGGGAATGATAGCCCCCAAAAGCAATCCATGTAATATCCCCATAATGATAGTGAAGATATCAGGGAGGGACACACAGATGTGTTAAGGACCTTAGAGCCGTTAGTGCTGTAGTGATATTGTCCTTCCATTTATTGCTTAACCCAGCAACCATAACCCCTTGTATTCTCACGACAGCCACACATTTGACTTTAGACCTGTTCTCAGCATTTTTCGCAATAGTCATACATCAAAACAGCAAATATCTGTTTGCATTTTCTTACTGAGGAATTCAGTATACATGGACAAGGCTGCCACAAGGGTACACAGAATCACCAAAACGTTTCTCACAACAGCTTCAAAAGGTCTTAGATTATGTTAGATTGCATGGACAGTGAGTTGTAATTCAGTACGTAGATGATCTGTTACTTGCCTCAACCTCATATGATGTTAGCAAACAAGACTCTCAGGTACATTTGATTGCACTAGATACCAAAGACCAAAATGCATCAAATGCAAATTACAGTTACGTAGAAAAATTATCCATTAGTCAGGACAAAACATTATAATAGCGCACAGGTTTATAGTAAACTGTCATACAGAAGCCATTCTGAAGTTTTCCAAAGCTCAGACGATAACACAGATGAGAGCATTTTTAGGGATGGCAGGATACTGTAGATAGTGGATATTTGCTTATGTTGAAATAGTGAAGCCCCTTCAACAGTACACTAAGATTAACACTGAAGTGTATTTATATTCGGCACAAGAAGTGAAAGAGGCATTCAAAGGTATTAAGACAGCATTATTAGGCACTAGGGCTGCCAGATTACAATAAGAAATATACACTGTATTGTCATAAAAGGAATAAATATTCATTAGCCGTCCTTGCGCAGGCACATGGATACAAAGACTGATTGCATATTACAATACAGCCTTAGACCTATTTGCAACAGGGCTCTCTACAGGGCTTGGATCCGTAACAGTGGCTTACCTAGGAGTCCACCAATGTGAAAACCTAGTGCTGAGATTGCCCCTCGAATTAGCACGCCCTCATGCCATAGTTTCAATGCTATTGAAAAAAAAAAACACATATCCAAATAACGATCTACAAAGTAGGACATTCTCCTGTTAAACTCATGAAAAATTACCCTGACACACAGCCCAGTACTTAATCCAGAATCCTTGCTAGCTATTCCACTGGATAGAGATCCCATTAACTGTGAACCTAATTATTGTGTAGACGTATTTGACATTCCAATCCAATACCTCATGGCCAGATCTTGTGGCAGAGACTAAACAAGTCAGTTAGTGGGTAGGTATGCTGTTTGTTCCTAGTGGGCATAATAGAGAGTGGCAGGTTGCCAATACTCACTTCAGTACAGGTAGCCAAATTAGGGGTGCTGACACATGAATGCAAATTAGCTGAATAACAATTTGCATGTTGCCATTATGACTTTGTTGTGGCACATGAATTTGATCAGTTGTGGAAACAGAAAGGTTTTATGACATCACCTGTTTCACAGATTAGAAATCATGATTTTGTAGCAAACCAAATGTTGCCCAAAGAGGTAGTCATAATAAAATGAAGTGTGCATCACACCAGCCCTTGAATTATGAGGTTTCCTGTGGAAATCCATTAGCAGGCACAGTTGCAAAAGCGGTGGCCATTTCCGAATCTCAGACAAAATATGTTTTAAAAATTAAAAGGGCAACACATGCTCCTCCATTTATCATTTTGGAAGAACGAGCATATATTTAACATCCTGCCACAGAGTTGAAAAATAACTCATGGTCAATGAGGGGTCGTCGTTTGCATGAGGATACTCTTTGGAGAGACGAAAATGGTTGCCTAGCCACCCTGAAAGTAATTCTGTTGTTCCTGGATCATTATTTATCATAGACTCTGATACGTAGAAAGGGGTGTATAAATGCAACCATTAATCAAGACTGGGAAGCACCAGATTTCTTGACATGGCATAAGCTTACTGTAGACTGTGTGTCATATGCCAGCAAAATAACTTAGAATAGCTGAAATACCCGAAGCCCTATGGGCCTTTGTAAATCTGCAAATTGTGCAGCTACACAAATGCAACAATTTACATGTATTCTAGTAGTGGTAGACACCTTTGCAGGCTGGGTAGAAGTCTTACCATGTAGGAAAGTAGATGCCTGAACGGAGGATAGCACAGGGGCAACGCAGTGGTCTTTAAAGCAAGACCACACAGAGCAACAGAGGTTCAAATCCTGGATCCATGCTTAGAAACCGAACTCAGGTACGGTATTAGGCACATTATAAAAAAAAATTAAAATAATTAACTGCATTCAAGCTATTAATAAGGGATTGTATACCAAGATTTGGATGACAAATAGCCATAGAAGAATTAATTTCACTGGCAAACTGATAAATGAACTATGTATTCAGCATAATTCCACAATCTGCAGGGGCAGTACATAGGCAAAATGGAGACCTAAATATTCATTCACTGAAACTCTGTGCATAGACTGGCCTCAAGTGGTAATGGCACCACCATTAGTGTTATTTAGCAAGAACAGAACAGGCAAACAGGAAATTGGGCTAAATCTGCATGAAGTGATTTTTGGATGTCCAGTGCATTTTCCCCCATTACCAACAATGATAGCACATTTAACAGTGTTCAGTAAATATCATTAAATAATGACAGCACTGTATCACTTTTATTAAGTATATCCACTTGCCGGTCCACAAGCCATTTCTGAAGGAACCAGAGAAATCCTGTCATTCAATGCAGCCTGGGAGAAGCTTTGGAGAATTCTATTGTTGTCACTGAATGTCTACTCAGAGCAGCATTCACACCCTTATGGCATGGATCATTCCAGGTCATCTTGATTATTATCTTTGATAGCCGTTCAAGTAACTACACAGTTCCCTAACTGCACAAAGTGTGCGGCCATCTATCTAGTCCAGCAGTGGAAAGTATTGCAGTCCCAGAAAAGGAAAAGTGATCTGAGGGATAAAGCTTAGGATGATGCCAACACAACCCTTGCATCATGGGGTCGGTACCAGGGCCAGTCCCTTGGGGACCACTTGGGTCATTTAGAGCAGGCAACTGGGCTTATCACTGGGGCACAGCTAATGAACACAGGCACCAATAATGGAGTGCTAAGAATGATATATGCACTAGGACCAGTGACAAAGGAACTGCTGACAACTCCCACATGGAACATCATATTCGAAGGTGCTGCCCTGGAACAGGACTTTGCTTGTGCAGTAATTAAAGATTTCCGAAATTACCAGATTTTGGGTATCCATGAAGATGTGTAGCAGTCCTGGATAACTGGGGATCTCTGGCCCTGCAGAAACCATGTAGAAATGCAGCAAGGAGGTGACACGCGATGAAGTGGGTATACAGTGTAGACATGCACATATAACGAAACTTTTATAACAAAAAATATAATGAAAATGTTTGTGGGGTTGGTTAAAGGGTAACATCTTGGGGCAAAGCATTTGAGGTGGGTTTTTAGTGGTGGGAAACTGGTGTTTTGGGGGACGCCCCTCAAAATAATCATTATGTTTTTTCCTTGTAATATTTTCGGTATATATGCATTCTACATAAAATTTGTCACTATAAAGACATGTAACCAATGAAGTGCACCTTCCAAGCCAGACGACTGATCAATGGAGTGTGGCCACCGACCAGTCAGATCTCACCTGGTCCATGGGCTGGCTGCAGTGTGGACTATGAGACTCACAGAACGTTTGGGAAGGGAAAGTTCCAGGACCAACAGCCCAATTCCTTACAAGTACCCCCAGGGATAACTTCAGATGTCTGGATAGGATTAGGAACCAAATGGCTATTATGGCCAGTTTAGCGCCCAAAGCTACATTGTCTTAAAAAAAGGTTAGCAAGAGGTCGGGTATTGTTAGTTGGGAACAAAATATGTTGATAAAGATTAGCTGCACCCAAATCACAGAATTGTTTAGAGCTAATATATAACCTTATAGACCGAGGGAGGTGTCATTATTGCAGCATAATGACCCACCACCAAGTTAGGACGTGAGGTGAAGCCAAGGTCCATAAACTGGGGAAGGGTCATTATCCCACGCGATAATTAACCCTCTTTAGGTCTATAAGTCTATTAGCTCATAATGATAGTAGCAATGGATTCAGTGCTGAGGTAAACAAATGTGGTTTTATTTTGTAGTATTTAATTAACACTCTTGTCTTCATACCTTAAGCATTTCAATTGCAAACTTGGATAAACTGGAGTCGGTATAACATGAGCATGTATTCGGGGTCATGTAAATGTAAGCAGTTTTTCTCTAAGAAAGTGAAAGCATTTCCTCGTGTTTTAGGATTCTCGTTGGTGTGCTAAATAGGATGTTGCCATGAAAACAACAGGTTTTCTTATAGAGGATGTGCCCTGTTGAAGATCTTACTTGGAAATTGCATTAATGTTTCTCTGTCTGCTTTTGAAGTCTTAATATTCAGCATGCAGTCATTACCAGGAGTCATTGGTTGCACTCTGAACATTCTGATTGGCTGAGAGAAGGTCAGTAACGGTTTCCAGGTGCTAACTGTAGTTGTATCTGGATGTCTAGGATTCCATCAGTAGACACTCACCTTTTGCAAGTGTTAAGGTGCACTATGTGTTCTGGCCAATGGAGAGGTCAGAGATGGTAAACCTAAAACCCAATTTGGTAAAGAATTGGGTGCAGTTAAAACCACAAAGGTTTGAAAATCTCTTGCCGGAGGTACAAAAGATTGATGAGGTAATAAGACAGTTGCATATTTTGGAACTAGTGTTTGATGAGGACAAGCAGGCTTTCGAGGTCACTCGCCAGTGTGCCACTCTATGATCTGTTCTATTCTATGATTAGAATTGATCAAGACATATATGAGACTGATAGTGAGGTAGAAAAGTGGCACCCTGATGAGAAGTTTAAAGTGTTTTCAAGGGATTAGTAAAGGTCTCTCTGTATAGACCCGGGACCTATTAAAACCTTTTCCCTGCGTAACAGGGCAAGGGAAAAGGCGCATAGTGAAGTATTATGCAGCACTTTAGTACCACAGGGGGAGTGTGGGTGAACAAACATTGTGTTTATTCAGCAGTATTGACTTTTACAACACATTACGCACTCAAATGTTGACCATCTACCTGGACCCATGTGTTATGGTAATGTAACAAGCTAAGTGTCAAAGAAATAAAGGTCCTTCATTTCCCTTTCTGACCAAATTGGCCAACCATCTACCAAGGAAGCATATATTGACCCATAAAATGAGCGATCAGTGGATGATAAATTCAACTGAAAGCTCCATTATAGAATATCGGAAGATGATGGATAATTCCATTAGCTCCGCCTGTCTTGATATTATACCGGTGACCAACAATGGAACTTTAGCTACAAGACTGGGTCTGAATATATTACGACTACATTTTTAGCATCAAGGCACCTGTCAGCACCTAGGGAAAACCTAGAAGTATACAACTGTGGGGCGGGGCACCCGGAATCTAGAGCACATTTTCTTTTTTTTTGCCTTTGCTACCACATCTCGAGGAGAAAGAGGCCCGGACCTCTACTGAAGAAACTTGATCCAGCAGGCTAGAAGGATGCAGAAAAAATTTAGATAAGCTGATGGGCTTACACAGATTAAACACTTTTGAAAAAGACGCTTTAAAAATCCGATATAAATTAGTTCTGATATTTTAATATAAAATGACATTTTGCTTTGTGTTTTAGATTGTTGATTGTCATCATTTTGCAGCACCAACATGTTTTTAGAGTTTTGTATTTGAGAATATTGTTGTTATTGTCTTGTATCGATAATATGTTTTGATAGCACCTAAGTAGGATTGTATAGCATTGAACGTGGATTGTACTGCTTAGGGTTATGAAATATATATTTTTGTACCTTTGTACTTTGGATATGGTATTTTTCATTAGATTATGTTTTATCGATTTTAAATGTTCATAACCTTAATTTTGATGATGATGATGAATTAAAGGTATTCAATGGATATAGATGGGTCAATGAAGCACTGCAGTTCTGCTACAAAGTGTATCTTTTGCCATTGCCCATAATCTGCTGCTCTGCTCTTCTCAGTTGGAGGAAAAGTGTATGATAGAATGATAGACATTTAGATAAAGCAAGAGCCTAACTATACATGGCACCTACACGTAATATGTACTGGAATTAAGAACAATGTTTGATAGTGTAGGATCAGCATCAGATTGGATATTGAATTTAATTATTGTATTTTATGACTAGACCTGGGTGGTATTCAATTTCCAGAGAAAAGAGAGAGAGATTTCAAATTTTCCAATGAAAATACCAAATAAGGGATGACTTGATTTTCCAGTGGCCTTACACTGTATAGCAATTGTAACTCTAAGCCCTCCCAATTCCTTTCCAACACGTTTTGAAAACTAAAATATGGCTAAATTGACCAGCCATTATGGCCCATTTAGAATTAAGGGTGTGATAATGGCACGCACTTCTAAACCATGCATAAACATTCACACCTGACCCCTGGCTGTTTACAAATATCTGTCTCCTTAATTAGTGTAATGTATATCTATGTGAGGATGGGTGTGTTTTAGGCTCTAGGAATGGAACCTGCCAGTGCTAAGCTCCAAATGCTTTGTGATTACGATTTTTTGGGGGCAAGATCACAGGAGCGGTTTTGGGGTTAGCCTAAGCCCCAGTTTGGTAAGTAGAAAAAGAGAGGTTTGTTGCTCCCGGCTATCTTGCTTGTAGTTTATGAAATAAATATTTTTGACACTTTGGTTAATACGAATTAATTCGTTTATTGTTGGTGTTTTTCTCTATGATTTTTCCATAAGTACATGTGTTTATGAAAAACACTATCTCGAACTTGACGAGCAAGTTTAGGTCAGCCGACACGTGTTTCGACCTTACGGTCGTTCTCAAGGCCAATTAGGTTTGCTGTGTGCCCTCAGTGGGGTTCTGTAATATAAACTGTCCTTTGCGGCAGTCCTGGCTCCTGTTGGGCCCTGTTGCTCTGTCTGGCGGAGCAGAGCACCTGAGCCAGGACTGCCGCAAAGGACAGTTTATATTACAGAACCCCACTGAGGGCACACAGCAAACCTAATTGGCCTTGAGAACGACCGTAAGGTCGAAACACGTGTCGGCTGACCTAAACTTGCTCGTCAAGTTCGAGATAGTGTTTTTCATAAACACATGTACTTATGGAAAAATCATAGAGAAAAACACCAACAATAAACGAATTAATTCATATTAACCAAAGTGTCAAAAATATTTATTTCATAAACTACAAGCAAGATAGCCGGGAGCAACAAACCTCTCTTTTTCTATATCTATGTGAGTGTGTGTGTTGATTGACGTATACAAGATACATGTCATAAGTAAACTTGCTGATATGAGACCCTTTCTTATGGTTACAACAGTATTGACACGCTCCCCCAAATGTTAAAAAACACCTGTTTGAGGGATGTATAGATTGTTCATGCACACTAACATGCACAATATTTAAGAGATATTAACAAACTGCGCATAACCCAAACGCTATTACTGGTATTGAACACTGATGCTATGATTACAATATGAGAACAGTAATTTGAGCTCAAGGCCTGCTGCTAGAATCTGGTTGCCACATGCTAGATACAGGCTTGAAACCCGGGAGCGTCAATCCAGTGTATCATTCATCTGAGTTTTATAAAATGTGCTTTGTAGAGTTAGGCAATTATCACACTGGATATTTACGGCACTACGAAACTCCAGTAGCAAATGCCATTTCAAATAAGGTTACTAAATAATGGCTCTAAAGGAGTTTCTTTTCTTTATTAAGACACACATTCTGATTGAATTCCTCTTGGACGCCTAAACAGTTGACTTGAGGGAGCTATCCTATTGCCATGTTCTAGTAGGATAGACAGTTGGTTGTAGTTAGTAGAGTTTTCCTATGGGCAGGTACAAGCTACTAAGTGCAAATTTACATTTGACATTGAGTCACCCGCCTTTTGCCTTTCTCATGTGAGAAGCACATGAACGGCTCAAGGGATTAACTTCCCCTTTAAAGAAGGAACCCAAAGCATGAGATGGGCAACAAGGAACCAGAACACTTTTCTTTCTTGCTTTCATTTTTTCTTTATTAGGGTTGATTATTATCCAATACAGCGTGACTTCATCAAGAGGATCAACATGATACAACAGACTTGCGATAACTCAACCAACAGCTTCATTTAGCAAACCAGGCAGTCCACAAGCTCCCATTTCTTTACTGTTAAGCAGAGTCCCAAGGAAACAAGTCCTCTCACAGTGTGAGTCCCCTCAACTTTTCATCCAGCATTTGTGAGGGGGAAACCGACCTGAAACAATAGAAAAACTTCAGATATATTTACAGGGTATGCCTCCCACAAAAAACACACAACCATCTAACCAGCCTCCAACCAACATGCAACATTCAAGGAAAGTTACCTGATTTGAATTGGGTCTAGTGATACAGAACGCAGATTCTAAGCACACCCAGTATCTAGCGGACCCTCTGAGGCAAATGGGAGTGAGGCAGAGGCATATGGCCAAGAGAAGTGACTTAACAAGCTAATCCAGCATTTAATATGATCCCTTGCTTGTTAGATCCTAACCCATGCTGTTGACATAATAGAAGTCATGCTCTAGATTATTAATATAGTCTGTGTGATTGATGGTTTCTCCTGAGTTCTCGCATTTGTTTTTTCTTGCACCACATAATGAAAGTATATACAGCTTCCATGGAGCTGGTACATTTTTAAGACCTTGCATTCTTTACACAGAACAGCCAGGGCAGTTTGAGTCATGCTATGGGATGACATGTTTCTGCCTTTGAGAAATGAAAACAATGGCACATAATAGAAGTATTGCTCGTAAAGCCTCTGGGGTTTCGAGGGGATGTTCGTTTGTCATCTGGGATAAGATCGATATCTGCACCATTAAGAAGAAAATTGATAACCAAGCTAAACACATATTGGGCCATGCACAATCGAATCAAAGTCATATAATGTTCAACATGGAAATAAACATAGACAACTGTTAGACACAGTATTTCTTTTTAAAATATTAATGGTAGCTTTGTGCTGATATAAGAGGCGTGGTTATGCCACTGATGACATGTTGAAAGAGAAATCTCCGACAGGTAGAAAAGAGTGGAATTAATACATTTCAATGTGTGAATTCAGTTTTTATTTTCTTTAAAGAAACAAGAAGGACAAATAAAATGCCACAAACCAACATAGTTTTGAGACGCTAACTCTAATTTCATATCGCGACTTTCGTGGAACACTGCCATTCTAACACATAATTTTATTTTAGAGTACAGAAAGAAAACTCAAACGTATGACAGGTGAAAACAGGGAACTGAGGTTCTCCCACAGGGAAGCATTCTGGATAAATATATTGATGACGTTATATCATGAAGGTCTTAATGCTGAATTAGGAATTATATATATTTTATATAAAAGACTCACAGCTGTTTGGGGGACAATGCAAGGCCCCCTTTCTGTGGCTGAAATGAGATTCATTTAAATTTCAATGTGTGAATTCAGTTTTTATTTTCTTTAAAAAAACAAAAAGGACAAATAAAATGCCACAAACCAACAGAGTTTTGAGATGCTAACTCTAATTTCATATCGCGACTTTCGTGGAACACTGCCATTCTAACACATAATTTTATTTTAGAGTACAGAAAGAATACTCAAACGTATGGCAGGTGAAAACAGGGAACTGAGGTTCTCCCACAGGAAAGCATTCTGGATAAATATATTGATGACGTTATATCATGAAGGTCTTAATGCTGAATTAGGAATTATATATATTTTATATAAAAGACTCACAGCTGTTTGGGGGACAATGCAAGGCCCCCTTTCTGTGGCTGAAATGAGATTCATTTAAATTTCAATGTGTGAATTCAGTTTTTATTTTCTTTAAAAAAACAAAAAGGACAAATAAAATGCCACAAACCAACAGAGTTTTGAGACGCTAACTCTAATTTCATATCGCGACTTTCGTGGAACACTGCCATTCTAGCACATAATTTTATTTTAGAGTACAGAAAGAATACTCAAACGTATGGCAGGTGAAAACAGGGAACTGAGGTTCTCCCACAGGGAAGCATTCTGGATAAATATATTGATGACGTTATATCATGAAGGTCTTAATGCTGAATTAGGAATTATATATAAAAGGCTCACAGCTGTTTGGGGGACAATGCAAGGCCCCCTTTCTGTGGCTGAAATGAGATTCATTATAATGGTTAACCATTTGTGATGACTAAGCCCAAAGTATCCATAGAAGGGCAGGACAAGGTAGATTTTATTGGTAACTCACGCCTATGTACATGGTTCCCCTCCATTAAACATGATACAGCACCATTTGTGCAGCCTGCTCCACACCATCAGATTGTGTCCTTGAACAAGCTCATCATAATTGATGCATTAAGCACATGTAAGCCGCAGGTGTATGCAAGTTAGCTTGCATAGCAAGCACAACATATCCACATCACGTCTTCTTGCAATTTCACCTCCATAATATGACTTTAGGTAACATTCACAAATGTGCATGATTAATCATAGGCATATGCTTCATTGTGGAAGAAGACCCTGCAAAGAGCATTGAAAGCCCCAGTTTAGTTACATTGTCCTCTTTTCTTTTTTATGCTTAATAAAACATCTCTCTTCTATTATTATTGTTATCTTTTTTTACATCCCTTTCTACATCCATTTCATTTTCTTAACTGAGATGTGTTTGCAGTTATTGAGTTTCAGCATGAATTATATTTTGTATCCTCGTGTTATAGCAAGACACATCCCTACAGCCTGTTATGTCTTCATAAAGCCATGTGAAGATGTCTATTTGTTAGTTGGCTTTTTGATTTTCTAAACTCTCGTTGATATGGCCATACTGTTTTGTTTACATGTTGCGAAGATACACTCTCCTTTCATGTCTATCTATGCAGTAATCATGCTTAAATTAGCTTCTATGCTCTTGTGTACTTGCAATCTGTAATCCTTTCAAAGCATAGAAGTGGCTGTGTTCTCTACCATTCCACATTACAGCTCCTGATACAGGATAATTTCTTTTGAGGGTCTGAAACCCGTGTCAAACATTTTGGTGTGAGCCTACCTTGGCCTGGTTTCTTTTCCCTCGTGTAATTCCAGGCTATAGGGTTTATGTACCAATGTTATATAACATGTGTACATTTGCTACTTTACATGTTTTGTGCATAGTTAATACACTATAAATGAAACCGTTGTCATAAATGAATATGCACTCATGTAACTACTTTCTTGCTAAGTACAAGTAGGAACTCCAGGAACCAGTAGAAACCATCAAACAAATCCAGACTACAGTACTCAGATAAAACTGTATTTTAAGTCACATAAAGTAAAGCAAGGTTTCAGTATCACTTCACATGCACTTTAATTCAGTCCACCATTTCTCAAACAGCTGAGGAATTAAAACATTTCGAATCTGTACATTTTTTGATTGAAACTCAGCGCCTAAAACACAGAAGCAAAGCTACCGCCAGTGTGGGGTTAACTCTGTCCAACATATGCCTAATTTTTCTTCCGTCGTTGTGTACATAATTGCATTGACAAGAGAGAAGAACGTGTAAAATGTGTACACTGCTCTTATTTCACATTTACAAAATGGCTAAAAATCACATTACAGAAACGGGGTCTAGCACCTCCCTGGCCTCCACTGAAAGCAAGAAAGTGGGGACACAAAACAAAATAATGAAGAACACAAATTGTATAAATATTGAAACATGGAGGATAAAAACAAAACTGGGAAATTAAACAAACAAGATCAAAGCAAATAGTGAAATGATACCATTAAATGATCATTAGCAGTGTCTTGGATGGAGAATGTATGGTTAATGAATGAAAGGAAAGACAGGCAAAATGTTCCCAGGCTAGTTTTAATGGTTCAGAATACCCAGAATGCCTCAGTCTCAACAATACTTGTGTGTGTCGACCCAATGCTATTTTACCCAGTGGGCACATTGTCTCTAGGCCTTTCTTAACTCCATTTCCCGAAACAAACTCAGACATTTTGTTGAATCCCTGCATTTGAGAAGACTTTGTACCTTGCAACATCCGGAGGGTGCAATGTTCCGCCTTAAAATAACATTCCAAAAGGCAGTGCTTTCTTTAGACTCCTCCTCTGTTCTTCATAGTTGAACACGTTTGGTGCCTTCTTTTGTTACCTTTTTAATTTATTGAACTTACTGAGACCGCACCTTGTAGGAAACGGTCTCTTGAACCACCATTAGCTGCACGAGCAACTCCAAGGCTCCTGTGAGAACCCTCTCAGTAATAAGAGGTCCACAAGGCAAGGAAGTTCCTCTCAGGACGGCAGATGAGATCTTTGCGTTCCTTTTAAAAAGAGTGGTGACCAATCCCTCATTCTCAAACATTCCCTTATGCAGGTGTCTTCATTTCAAATGTGTTTTTAGCAACATTCTTGCACTTGGATATTTTCTTTTGTCCATGATCTTTGAAAAGTGACATGTTTCTGAAAATCTGTTGCATCTTTCAAAATTCTACTCAAATTGTGCTTCTTCGTTGAGTACCCCACATAGTAGTCATGTGACTCCTCCACTCAGCTGTGGTGGTGATGGCAAGGCTATCACTTCGCTCATTGCACGCAACCGAAGTAATATAACTTAATAAGCTAATGCACCTCCAGCAGATGCCTCTTACCAATCAGGTTTAAATTTCACCAGGAGCATTCAGACAGATCTAAGCTAAGTTTAAAATAAGGATCGTTTGGAAGGATAATAGTAATAACTAATTTTTCATCATTTTTTAAAATGTGGACATTTTGAAGATTCTTTCAAATTGTGTTGTACTTTTGAAAGCGCATCAACAGATGGGTGGTGGCCCCCTGGCAGTATTAGGGCTTACTTATTTGAACTACAGACATGGCCAACTATAGGTGAAGTCCCTAACCTAGGCATGGCAGAAGGAAATTCACCAATGTAATCCTATCACTGAATGTAAGGCAAGCCTGAGGGCACGCAAAGGGCAATGGGCAATGGTCATTAAGAGACTAGATGGAGCTGCTCCACAGAGAGGAATTAAGCATATCTACCAAATGAATCAGTTCAATGCAAATTATTCCCTAGCAGGTCTTATCTTGTTATTCATTGTCAGCTACTTGACTGTGAAGTTAATGGATTTTGAATTTGAGTCTCCTGGACATATAAAACAAACTGAATCAAAAATCAATCTAGCGGTGGTATGTATATACATAATCAATAGACCTTTAAATGAAGTGCTGAACATCACTGGGCATTGAAACTCTTTATATATTCCTAAGGTTCGAACATGATATGAACCATTCAAAATGTGGACAATTGTCCCTATCTAGTATCTCTTCTGCTTTAATGTGAAGTAGGGACCATCTTCCAGGGACACCCTGGCTATGTGATGGCAATCAAAATGCAGGAGACCAGCTGCTCTATGGGCTCTGGGCCCCTTGCTTCTACTAATGCCACCAGCCAAAACATCATAGAGGTGCTACAGGAGTAAGAAGGGGAGCAGGCACCCCAAACAGCATCTCTCATGGGAAAGTGTTCAGTTGGTCAGAGTATCGTTGCCTTCATTATCAGCTCGATCTGCTGTGTACACATCCTTCTACAGAATGCAAGTAGACTAGCGTTCAGAAGGCATGACAACCCCAGAGCCATTTGGTTGACACAGCAGTCTTATTCACTTTCTGCCTCCTTAAGTTGTCCAATCCCATAAGGGATCCTTTCATCACATGAACACCAGACATATTATTTTTATTTCTAAGACATTCCTGGATCTGGAGGAGAACAATGTATAGCCTTTACATGCACCCCGTAATAGGTCGATGTCAACACTGGCAAGTTGTGATTCTCCCTTAGTTTCTCAGCCTCTTGTTCTAGCATCCTGTCATGTGCATAGTCGACCTGATGGTTGACCTTTATATGTGGTTTTGCCTTTTTTCATTCCTTTAGAAAAGGGTTTCTGAAGTGATTTTCTTTTTTTTTCTATTGTTTACATTTAGCCCATCTGCACAGGAAGATATGGCCTGTGAAGTCCAGTCCAGTCTAGTCCCTGCCACTTGCAATAATGCCACCATTACTTTCTGAATAGAGGAAGTACTGGCGGTTATTAAAAACAAGCCAGACAAGGCTCCTGGCCCTGATGGAGTTAGTCCACAAATATTTAATTGGTTCCCGGAATGGTGGGCACCCGTGCTTGTCAGAGGGTTTAATGGAATTGCTTCTGCATCAGCTCTTCCAATATCATGGACAAAGAAACATATTAAGCCTATTTTTAAAAAGAGGAACTCTTCAGACCCGCTTTGTTACTGCCCAAAATCCCTATTAAACAGCGGGGCAAAGATCTTTTCCAGCTGCCTCGCAAGAAGGCTTGAGTAATGGGCACTGGAGAATAATATACTACCCATCTATCAAGCAGGATTTAGCACATTTGTGCTAGCCACCATAATAGATAAATACGTGTGTCTTAGCGGCGTTACAGTGTCTGCAGGGTTCTTGGACCTAGCTAAAGCTTTTGATTCTCTTGATCGTTCACTCTTGTGGAACAAACTATACAAAATAGGTGTTCCGCCACCACCTTTGAATTTAATTATTTCTCTGTACTCCAAAACTATGGCCTCAGTGATCCGTCATCCAAGCTTTGAGGTTAGTGAGGAGTTTGTGATGAATAAGGGTGTTCGGCAGCTCTGCCCAATGGCCCCGCTTCTTTTTATTATTTTTCTCTCAGACTTTATGCTGAATCACTTGCAGCAAGGTTTGTTTTCGCATAGGATAAAAGGAGTTCTCTACCCTTTCCATTTATATGCAGATGACGCCGTTTTATTAGATCCTTTCCATTTATATGCAGATGACGCCGTTTTATTAGATTGAACACCACATGGATTAAGGGCCATCTTGAGCTATGCAAACAGATATTTTGAGGCTAATGACTTGAGCTTAAATCTAAATAAAACAAAGATGGTGGCTTTTGTGCTAGCAAAAAGAAACTCATGTGGTCTGTAAATAATACAAATATTAATATGGCAGACTCATATTCCTATCTCGGTGTGCTTTTCTCGAGCAACTGTCTATGATCTGCACATTTACAGCAGCTGCAAAATCAGCTACATTCTGGCCTGGGGGCCTTTTGAGATTTTATTACAAGTATGGTAGCCGCGTTTAGAAAAATGTATCTAGGTGATGGAAGCAAAGGTCTTTTCATCTGTCTTGTATTGTAGCGAAATTTGGGGCAGCTCATTGTGTATTACCCTGGATCGCATTTTGCACATTTATCTTAGGAAGTTACTTGGCGTGGGACCAAGCACCTCTGGCTTGGCTCTTGCCTTTGAAGTAGATGTTTTAAATATTGGAGTGTGTGCCGAATTTATTTTCCTTGTTTACTTTCGTAAAAGACACTTAGGTCTGTTTATAAATCCGAATATTAGTAATGTCATGGGTGAATTGACAAAAGCTGCGAATTATGGAGAATACCCTTGCTATAAGAAGCGTAGGATATTATGTAAAAAGTGGGACATCGATTTTAAACAGTTATACGAGGGACGGGTGTCCTTGTATAATCTGAAAAAGAAAGCAAGGAACCTTGAATTTAATCTCACAATAAACAACATGCTAAATCTCCGCTCACTGAGCTATTCGGTAATGACAAGGTCTTCTCGATTTCAGCATGCGGAGCAATATTCGGCTCCCATTTATAGACATAGCTTTGCAATTGTAAGATTAAATGGTTTACCACTCAGGGGCCGTATGTCGTGGCAGTTTAGATCCAAGCAATGTACCTGTGGCAGTGGTGCAACTGAGGAGTTACAGCACGCTTTGCTTATCTGTTAAAAATTATTGGGTCTAAGACATCAATGCCTTGAAAGACATTTTGTTGGTAATAATGTTTGAACTGTTTTGGAGGCAATTCATTTTGTTCTGTCTTGCAGTGACACATGTTTTGTTAATGATTTTTTTTAGTACATTGTCGCCGCTTTTAAGCGTCTGGAAAATACAATTTAATTACACCCCTACACTATAGATGGTTATAGATGTGCATAATTTTATATTTGTAGAAACAATGTTTTAATATGGTTTTAGCTTTGTAATTTGTATAAAATGTATTACTTTCTGTAAATGGCGAAAGCCGAAATAAAGTATTCATAGGTCATCTGTGTCAAATCACTTCTAATGTTTAAGATATCTCCAAACTGTAAAGTAAATAAGTACCAACCCTGGGGGCACCCATTCAGTTGTCACCATGAGCTTCATGTTTGTAGGACCAACCCCTTGGAGATATCATAACATGTATTCCTTGTATTCCTTGAATATGAAGAATACTTGTTGAAAAGGTAAAGGATACCAAAGTGACCCATGTGAGCAAGAGCTAGTGCAGGGGTAGCTAACCTGTCATCCTTGCTCTAGACATGGGTGAACGAGGAGGCTTCATTATCAACATTAATAATAATTTACATCTATAGTCCATTATTTTACTGGGTACCATGGTGGAAAAAGGTCAAAGATTATCCAAGGGAAATTTATTTTTCAGATAGGTTTTCTAGCTCCAAGGTGATTCCGCTTGGTGCTAAACTCAAGTGTAAGTCACTATTGTTATCTAGCACTCAAGAAAAGAAAGAGGGGCAGGACGTAACCAAAATAAGGAATTGAGCCGATGCACTTATAACTGATACGCTGAGGATGCAACCTTGTCTCGCGTGGTGCATTGAGACAAATAAAGAATTTTATATTATCCATCTGAGATTCAATTTGCTGTATTTAGAATCAATGGTTACTCTTCGAACAAGAAAGAGCCTTTGAATTTCCAATGTCTATTTTGTCCATTGAGGATTGACTCGGATTTGCTTTTTTTTAAATGCGTCTGGCTTATGCTGAAATAAGAAAAAAGGAACTCTTGACAATCTAAGCACTATAGACAGCGTTGCAGGGCCATTTTTCATTTCACCTGAGCTCTAAACTATGCCTATCGAAGGAGATCTGAATAAAAGAAGAATCTCAAAAGGAATATGAATGATTAATTCCTGAATGTGTCTCTAAAATTAATTCAGTGATTGTAATTTGATGGTTTTTAAAATCTTTTTCTGTTTTGTATCTTATTGTGATTTAAGATGTGTACATTTGGTAAATGTCATATTTTTACAGAATTCTAATGTTTCATAATTATATTAGCTTAATGGATGATATTTTTTATCTGAAATAAAATTGATTGATTGATTGTCTGTACATGCTGGGGATGAAGGGAATTGTACAACAAAAAATCTGGACATTAACACGTTGGCTACCTTTTGAGCTAGTGGGTTAGTTGTGATGAAAACTCTGCATCCTTTCTGCACGGAAGGCCTATCCTTAGCTCAGGAAGCACAACTTCTGTTTGTATGTGGGATATGTGAAAAGATCCAAACTTTAAAGGACACAGCATAAGGCCAGTGAGTGGGTTGGCACCAAAGAACATGGCTGCTGTCAATGTCTTTCACATGAAATAAATGATTTAGAGATTAAAACATTGCAAAACATTGCATCAACCATAATATGCAAGGGTCCTGTAAATACAAGGGCCCTGCAACTGATAGCAAGACAGGCAGTTCAGAAACAGAAAGAATGATAACTATTAGTTCATTTTGTGGTCTGTGAAATAGAAGCTAGTAACAGACATTAACATATTAGCCATATATGAATATGACTCAAGACGCAAAGCTTTTTCTGCATTAAGATGACATTATATATGGTGTTGAAAGCAAAATTATCAAAATAAATTTAGGGATGTGTATATTCCACAATAGCAGAATACACAGAACTCCACTGAATCAATGAAGAAAATGTTTGATTTGGGGTTTCATAATTTGTACAGCCAAATCCAATAGCATCATATTGATGTGTCTCCATACAGAAATGAGGGCACGTTATTGCAGTATCATTTACATTTTGATGTTTATTATGATGAAGATTGTCTCGTCCAGATTGTGTGTGTTGTGGTCAAAACATGTTAATTTGAGTCAATATTTGAAAAGCACCTATTTTACTCACTTTTCCTCTTTTTATTACATCCATCAATTAATTGGTTTGGATACATAACTTTAGATGTATTATAGTTTTTCACTCAATGTAAATGTAAATGTGTTATTCCTCATAATCAAATTTGACTGCTCAGCCCACGTTCACATATTAATTATTCTAATTAATTCTGTAAATACATTGAATTTCACAGACAAGTGACTAGCCAATTGCGAGTGTATGTTCAGGGGTCGTAGACATCCAGAACTCAAAAATCTAAATCAGATCCAGATTTCGACAAGCAAAAGGAAAAAAACGTTAATTTGTCGAAACTTGTGCTTGCAGGGTTAGTGGTCAATGCTTTAACCAACCGTAGGGATTGTAGTAAACCTAAAAAAACCTGCATCAGTTAACAGGAGGCTCGAACCTGCAATCCATATATAGATGTGTATCATTGAAGCAACGCACACCAGTCATCATATACCTCTGTAGCATTTATTCTAAATCAAGTCATTTGTGGGAGTGAACACTAAGCTAAAAGGATGCAAAAATTATGAGTGGAGGGGGAACACGTATAATTAGCTCATGAAAAAACACATGGGGAGGCCACCAGGGGGCGCACAGGCTATGGCTGCCTGATTGCCGAGCTCCCGCTGAAGCTGGGCCAGAAAGGGGAGTGAGCCCCCCCCCCGAGGACCCCTCAGCATGCGCAGGCCTGCGGGACTGGGACGTGACCCCCCTGGCAACCCCCTGCCCGCAGGAGCGGTACGCCGGGACCCCTGGAGGCCGGAGCTTGGGGCTGTCAAGCCTGGCGGGATAAGGCGGAGGATTCAGCGGCCGCAAGGTGCGGGAGGACCCGGTCGGGTCTGAAGTGGCGGGCCGATACGGTAGTGCTGGTCTCCCCTCGCTGGGAGGAGTGCTTCTAGGGGCAACTGGTGGAGTGGGAGCATGAGCCTCCCCCCCATCCGGGGGAGAGCGGTCTTTGGGTGGCCCGGCTCTGAGGCGAGAAGAGGAGCCCGGGCCGGGTGGGAGAGTTTGGACGTGAGGAGCCTGCAGTGTGGAGTGCCGGCCCAGTGCACACAAGGCCCGGCGGGGGCCGGAGGAGTGTGAGCCCCCCCGAGGGGGCTATCAGCACAGACAGGAGGGGGACCCGGAGGTGAGGTAGGAGGTGCATTGGAGGAGGAGTGGGAGACTGGTGGCCCTCCGGGTCCTCCCTCGGGGGTCCCTTGCCTGGTGATCCCCCCCACGAGAGAATGATTTCAAGGATTGGGGACGTGGGGGGGATGGGGGGACTCCTGGAGGTCTACGGGGTCGGTAAATACTCAAGGACTTGAGTGAGGGAGCAGAGAGGGTCTGCCCCGGAGCCTGCACCTGTGGTGGGTGCCCTCCCGGGACTGTTGGTGGGGGGTGCCCTCCCCTTTGGTAAAATCCAGGAGGTCGGACTGGTGGCTTTCCCCCCAGGAGGTAGAAGAAGGCGCTGGACCCCTGTGGTGTAGGGGAAAGGGCGTGAGGCCCCCGCCTGTCATCGGTGGGGCGTGTGCCCGCCCAGGAGTGCAGGTTGAGGATCTCCCGCACGGAACACGAGGAGGACCCCGGACTGCGGCAGCAGTGTGTGAAGGGGTGTGAGGCCCCCGGCGGTGGTCGGTGGGGCGTGTGCCCGCCCAGGAATGCATGTGGGGGGGTTCCCCTCATGGATCACGCAGAGGACCTTGAACCGCAGAGTGGTGTGGTAGGGGTGTGAAGCCCCCACCTGTGGCAGGTGGGGCATGTGCCCACCCTGGGGTGGAGGTGAGAGGTTTTCCCCTCCCGGAGTACGAAGAGGACCTTGGAATATCACAGTGGGTGTGCAGGGTGTGTGGCCCCTGCACGTGGACGGTGGGGCCTGTGCCCGCCCGGGGGTGGTTGTGACCCCAGTGGACAGTACGATAACCCAGTGGCCGGAGTGGTGAAGAGGTATTGTAGTGAGGCTTGGGGGGGGGTCCCGTGACCCCCTAGACAGCGGCGGACCTGACGGTGGTGCACACGTGGATTCCGGATGAGCTGGCGTAAAGCCCTTCAGGAGTATCGGTATCAGAAGGGCAACAGCGGCAGTAAAGACCTGGATCTAGTTAGCGGAATGGCGCAGTTGGAATCCACGTCCCAGTCGGCCTCTGCAATGGAAAAGGGTTTTGCGGCCGTCCTGCAGGAAATCAGGGACCTGAGATCAGACATCGCCCAGAAAATGGAAAAAATTAACCAGAGGGTGAGCAAAGTGGAGGACAGACTGTTGCAATTGGAAACTAACTACACTTCTTCAGTGACTCAGGAAGTGCAAATAGATCTAAGGCTGAAGGCCCTGGAGAAGAGGGACGAGGAAAGGGCTAGGCGACTGGACGATTTTGAAAACAGGGAGAGAAGGAATAACCTCTGAATTTTTGGGGTTCCGGAAACAGAGGGCGAAATGGAAAGAGAGCTGGGTCGAGTGGTGAGGGATATTATCAATCTCCTCTTTGCGGATGGAATGACAACGGAGCCGATGTTTGACCGGGTTCATAGGGCGGGAGGCAGAGCGGGAGGCCCCCGATCCATATTGGTCCGGTTCCATTACTATACGGAGAAGGTTAAGGTTCTGGAGGAGGCCAGGAAGGCCCGGGTGATCACTTATAAAAATGTGCAAGTTTCAATTTATCAGGATCTCTTACCGTTCACATTGGCTAAGCGCAGAATGTGCCCCCCTAACACAGTTGCTGAGGGAGAGGGGTGTGCGCTATAGATGGGGCTACCCCTTCTCCCTCTCCTTCGAAAGTATGGGGCAGCGTACGACTCTGGTCACTGAGGAAGATATAAAAGGAGCGATCCAGGACTATGTAACGGAATCGGCCCCTCGGAGTGGTCCCATGGGATCGATCGCGGAGGGGGCAAGTGGTATTGGGGCATTGGGGGGGGGCTGGGTTTTGGGGGGAGAGGGCTCACAGTAGTGTGCATGTCAATGGCAGCCCAGCGGAGGTGGGTGTACTGGTGGTCCGGCCAAGCGCCTGTGACGGTGGTTCTACTTGGCTGGACGCCGAGGTGGGGGGAGGAGGGATGGGAGAGTGTTGGGGTTGTTGAATTTGGGGTAGGGAATGGGGGGCAGTTGGGGGAACACTTAAGGCCTACCTGGGGAGGAGGGAGAGGGGGGTCAGGGGTATAGGGGAAAATATCAAGAGTTATTAAACAAAGGTGCGGTGAGGGTGCGGATGGAGAGAAAGGGCAAATTTGACAATTTGACAATGGCTGAGTGTCTGCCGGCCCTGGGAGTGGGCTCCCTAAATGTGCGGGGCTTGAACAACCCTACCAAGAGGTCCTTGGTTTGCAGAGAATTTAGAAGGGCCAACCTTGACCTTCTTTTTTTTACAGGAGACGCACTGGGGAGGTATTTTGTGCATCGCACAGGACCAAAAAGAGAGAGGTAGCTATTTTATTGGCAAGGGATCCTCGTAATGGGCGATGGAAATGTAATGATTCCCTGCTGAAGGATGAGGTTCTTGCTCAGGAGATCTTGGATGCCATAGTGGAATTTTTTAAGTTGAATGATAATGGTGAGGTAGGCATAAACACACTATGGGACGCCTTCAAGGTGACCTTATGAGGTGTCCTTATTAAAATGGGAGCCCAGAAAAAAAGGGACCGGGAGGCTCTGGAGAGGTCCTTAAGGGAAAGGATAGCCCAGCTCCAGCAGGGGGGGTCCCTCAGAGGTACCTTTAGACCGGGAACGGGTGGCTAAACTGTCAGATTACAGGCTGCAGTTGATGGATCTCCTCCTCCATAAAACAGAAAGAATCTTTCAGCTGGTTAAGCAAAGATATTATGAGAAGGGGGATAGAGCGGACAGTATTTTAGCCTGGAAATTGAGAGAGGTCCAGAGAAGTAAAATGGTAAAAGCAGTGAAAAACGATGGGGGGGTCGATGGTTTATGACACCCTGAGAATAGGTGAGGCCTTCAGTCGATTCTATGAAAAGTTATACTTGTCTGAATATAATGGGGAAGACGCCCAGATTGAGGGGTTTCTAAATTCCATTAACCCTTTAAATGCCAGCGACGAGCCGGCTCGTCGGTAAAAACCGCTCCAGGTTGCCACCGACGAGCCGGCTCGTCGGTGGCACTTAAGGGGTTAATGAGGGGGGAAATGCTGGCGGGTTTGAGCGGTGAATACCGCGATTTTAAAAAAAAACCATTGGCACTGGGGGGAACCTCAATGGCACTTAAGAGGTTAAGGTCCCGGCCCTGTCCGAGGAGGTGGCGGAGGGTTTGGAAGGGCCTGTAATGGAGGAAGAGGTGAAGCAAGCGATTGGCGGAATGAGGGGGGGCGGCACCTGGGGAGGATGGCTTCTCTGTATACTTTTACAAAAGGTTCCGCTCCACCCTGGCTCTGTACTTGGTGAGAGTGTTTAATGCGGTAATAGAGGGGGGAATCCTGCCAGAATCCATGATGGGGGCTATAATAGTGGTGCTCCCCAAGGAAGGGAAGGACCCTACGGAATGTTCCTCTTACCGGCCCATATCGCTTCTTAATATCGATGTAAAGATTCTAGCCAAGGTGGTGGGGAAGAGGATGGAAGCGTTGATGCCAACTTTGGTCCACGGGAATCAGGTGGGTTTTATCAGAGGGAGGCAAGGTTCGGACAATATCTGTAAGACGATAGATATGATCCACTACGCCCAAGAGTCTGACCTGGAGGCTAGTTTGCTTTCTCTAGATTCAGAGAAAGCTTTTGACAGGGTTGAGTGGAGATACTTGGAATTGCTCCTCCGCAGAATGGGTTTTGGGGTGAACATTAGGAGCTGGGTGGCCGCACTATATAGGGCCCCAAGTGCGAGGGTTCAAGTGAATGTTGTGCTCTCTGACTCGTTCCCCCTTTCGAGGGGGACGAGGCAGGGATGCCCGCTTTCCCCCCTGCTATATGTCCTTACGCTGGAACCCCTGGCCATAGCAGTGAGAGCCCATCCAGATGTCCAAGGGATTAGGAGAGGCGAGGTGGAGTTCAAACTATCTTTGTTTGCAGATGATATTCTGGTGTATCTGGTGCGTCCGGACTCCTCGCTTCCCCTTCTCTTGTCACTGCTGACCACTTTTGGCCAATTTTCAGGGTTGAAAATTAACATGGCAAAGTCAGTGCTGCTCCCCATGAGGGTGTGGGACCTGAGGTTGGATTCTCTAGACAGGTACAGGGGAGTGGTGGTTGGGAGGGATTCCGTTTGCTACCTGGGCGTCTTCATTACCAGGGACCTTTCCAAGTTTGCTTCAACCAACTACGGCCCCGCAATGGCAGGGATTACTTCAGATTTGAGGAAATGGGGGGGGCGGGTGATTGAGTCCTGGTATGGTCGCATGACCACGGTAAAGATGAATATCTTGCCCAGGTTGCTGTACGTCTTCATAGCTCTCCCAACGATTAACCCTGACCAAACTTTTAGGACCTACGCAAAGCGGTGCAAGAGTTTATATGGCAGGGGCAGGCCACCAGGTTTTGGGTGGGCTAATTTGACGCTCCCCAGGGAGGAGGGGGTTTTGGGTTACTGGATTTTCTCCTCTATTATCGTGCCACCCAACTGCGAGTCATGATGGAACACATGAAAGAAGGATGAGAACTTATTGGTCTAACTTGGAGGATATGGATGTCCACCCCTTAAGGTACGTGACCTCTTTTGGGTCCCCCGCAGGCTCCTCCCGGGTAGGTTGAGGGTCCACCCGACCCTTGGAGTACTCTGAGCGGTCTGGAAGAAAGGTCCTTCGACGGCTCACCTGACCTCGTGGCCATTTCCGATGACTTCACTCTGGCGGCATCCCTTTAAACTCGGGAGCAGGGGGTTTCGTAATACCCAATCCTGGTCAGACATGGGATTAGAATGGGCTGGGCAAATGTTTAAGGAGGGTCAATTTCTCCCGTATGAGGAAATGAAGGAGGCTCTTGGGAGGGGATCACTGTCTGTTTTTGAGTATCTCCGCTGAAGGGCATCCTTTGTGATCAGTTATGGGGGAAGAATCTGAGCAGAAGCCTGACCCCTTTTGAAGCATTATTGGACATGGCTACGACGAGGCAGGGGGCAGTGTCCAAGATGTATAAAATCCTGAACACCAACAACCTGGTGGAGAGGAGGGGATTCCGTAAATTTTGGAATGAGTTAATAGGGGAGACCCTTTTGGAGGACGAGTGGGCGAGGATATTCAAAATAGCGTTTCATGGGAACTTATTCACGTCAGATATGGAACATAACTTTAAGATTTTGCAAGGGTAGCATAGGGACCCATTTAAGCTGTCAAAGATGTTTACAGCGGTGTCTCCCAAATGTCCGAAGGGATGTGGACAGGTGGGTTCAAGGGACCACATGTGGTGGTACTGTCCAGTAGCTCAGAATTTTTGGAAAGATGTGAGGGGTTGGATGGCGGAGGTGACGGAGGAACTATTACCACAGAATCCGCTGACGATGTTGCTAGGCCTCCCGCCGGAGGAGGTTGACCTCCACAGGTACCAAAGAATGTGGGAAACAATGTTGAGGGCGGGTAGAGTGGCCCTAGAGCAGAAATGGAAGACCCCGTGGGCCCCTCCAAAGACGATTGGTTGAATAAGGTAAAGAACATGTTCATTATGGATAAACTGACGGCCATGGTTAATAATGACTTAAGTGCATTCCAAGCACACTGGTACGGGGTGCAACAGACGTGGGGATGGGAGATTTTATGACATTGTGGGGATATCTCTAGTCCGGGGGGTTGGTTGGAAAATGTGGTGCGCATGCTTTAGGAGGGCCGGCCCTCAGTCTGGGGCGTGACGGACGCTATACAGCTGATGGAGACGGCGATGAAAACTCAGCACCCTAGCACCGGGAAAAGATGTTGATTAGAAGCTCCTTTTTGTTATTGGTTTGGAGGGGCAATGCATTGGGGGGGGGTGAGGTTCGGGGGGGGTTGGGTGGTTGAGGGAGTTGGGTTCTCAATTTTGTTAGGGTCCATCGTGGCCCATTTGTTGTCTTTAGAAAATGCCAATAAAACCAAAGTTAAAAAAACACATATGTTTTTCATTATTTTTCTATTTATTTGATGTAGTCAGAACACAATTTCTAATTTCCTTGTCTATTGAGGACAGTGTGAGAATAGTTTTGACAGTAATGCATTATTTTAAATTAAATTCAGGCCAACACAGAACTGGGTATTTCAGGCAAAAAATATTGATCAAAATATATTCAATTTAATAAATGCAATTGGGAACCGCACTGATTACTTTTTCGGTATGTTGCGTTTTCTAAGTGGAAAATATATGCTTTGGCAATGCTAAATGGTCTTCTATCATGTCTGTACATTATTTTACAAGCAATTGTGTGAACATTGATAAGGAATAATAGCTAAACAAATAGGCTTATAAAGATTTTTATTACTATCAAAATACGACTAGCTGTGGGATTTTATGTTGTATAACTGAAAACACCAATCCTTTTTAAAGCACACTCAACACCACATGGCTGAAAGTGTCATTAGCTCTTAAGCATTGATTGCAAATTCTAACTCCTTCCCTGGCTGATTGAGAATTTCCCTAGGATGCTAGTGACATATGGGAACGTTTCCCCTGTTCTTTTCACCAAAATGAACAGGAGCTTTAAACATGAGAAGTCCAGAAATTAAATATTATTATTATTTATATATTTGTAATCCCTACCTTTAAATCACTGGTGCCCTAAGTGAAAATGAAAATAAAAGCGGTCATAATGTTGTCCCTTTGGCCAATGGCTGCTGAAGTTCCCTGCTTTCTCTTGAAGACTTGGACTGGGCTTAAGCAGCCCCATTTTGCACAACTTTGGGATGTGTAACGCGATTATGTCAAGATGACACATTTTGGCAAATTTAGGGGAGTGGGGACTAAAAGTCGTGTCTCCTAGCTCCAGCTCTGCCAAAGTATACGCTTAGTGATGCCCTCCGTCTGCAGTTTCCAGCACACTCAAATCCTAAAGATGTCTCTTTCTGGATGTCTGAGTCAGTTACTCTCATGCGGTGCCAATATGGAGCACTGCTTTTTCTATTTCTACTGACACCCATTGCGCTTGCGCGTCTAACAACACAGACCTCAAATTCTACTCTTAGGAGACGACTCCACTTCTGACACGGGTCAAGCTTTTCTGAATGGTTATTTGGCCTCTTTTCTCAGCTGATGAAAACCTTTTCTTCAGAAGACATTTCAGCCACGACTTTAGATCCTTTGAGTCCTTTGGATTACACTGGGCTTTTTCTTCACAGTCCTACCTCCAAAGCATGATCCCCTTGGCCGAGCTTTACATGATGTAAAGATGCCTTTTGATGAGTTTAAAGACGAATTAAAATGTATGAGGAGACATTTGTGGTGACGAGGAAGCGATCTTGCAGGCTGGGGGCAGTGTCGTGTTGTTTCAATAGGATTTGAATGGTTTGTGTAATGGAGTTGTCTTTGGAGACAATCGGGTGTACTGTGTGAGAGGCATTTATTACATAGACCACACATCCTGCATCACCTCTAACACATGTGATGCCTTGACTCATTAGGAATGTGCTCGATGGCTCTGCAAATATTCAAAGATATTTTGTTCCCTTATCCTTCTCTAATTGATTTTTTAAAAATAAAATAAAAAGAACCATTTTAGTTCTATGTGATCCAGTTATTGATTAGCCAGGGTGCATTACTGCAATCTTTCATTCTAATTTGTTTATTTATTTTGCATGTATAAAGCTTGCTTAGCTCTGAGGCATCAAGGTGCTGTTACTTGACCATTTACACACAAGACATATTTTTACATCCAAAGTTGAACGGGTGTCAGTGTTTTTTTATTTCCATTTACCTACAGGACAGGGCAAGCATTTGGGAATTGACAATAAATTGAATAACAATGTTTTTAGTGATTTATGGAAGATCCAATAGGTGCGCTCCGCTCGCAGGGTGGGTGGAGTAGGTTCCAATGTTTGGCAGCAATGGACGGGAAGCTAGAGACTCCAACTTTGGCCTGTTTACATTTAGGCTGGGTGAGGTCTGAAGGAGGAAGATTTCGAGATTTATTTTAGATAGATAAGGTGGGGCATCAATGGGCAGGAATTTGTGCATAATGGCGAGTGTTTTAAATAGAATCTGCTCATGAATATTGAGCCAGTGGGCTTTTTTCTTTCTGCTGTGATATATATGTTCAAGTTTAGGGATTGTCAGAGCTGTTCTGAGTGCGTTATTCTGTATAACCTGCATCTTTCGAATAATGTTGACAGTGGTGCTAGCGAAAAAGGCATTAGAATAGTCAAACCTTGATTCTATTGTAGCTCTGGTTATAGTGAGGCAACTATCCGGGGAGAGGAAGGGTCATTTTTTGTGTAGGCGGCTGAGGAGGCAATTGCACTTACTTGTCATGAAAGGGATAGTGTAGCATCCAGGTAGACTCCTAGCATCTTCACAAAAGGTGAGACCGGTATTGAGATGCCGTCAATGTTAAAGGAGGAGTATTGGGGATCAAGCTTCTTGATCAACGAAGGGGGGCCCACCAAGAGGACCTCTGTCTTGTAATCATTTAAGCCTAAACTGTGAGTGGCCATCCAAGCTTGGGTGGTCATGTAGATGGAGTTTAGGGTGGTAGGGTCCTCAAGGTAGTGCAAGAGAGGGGGAGTAGGATTTGTGTATCATTGGCATAGTTTGTGCCGGATATGGTGATTGAGTCTAGAAGGACCAATAGTGTTTTCATGAATATGTTGTAAAAAGTTGGGGATACACAAGATCCTTGAGGTACACCTCAAGTGATAGGTGCAGGGGGAATACAGATGGGGCACAGGCATTCTCCGAAAATACTCAAATGACACTATACCCTAGGAAGGAGGCAATCCAGGTCATGGCCTCCGGAGAAAAGTTAGCCACAGAAGAAAGGTGGCGATTAAGGGTTTTGTGGTCCACCAGGTCAGACGTGGCTGGTAAATCAAGGAGTAGCAATAGTGCAGACTTTCCTTCATCACTGTTCTTGTCAATCTGTATCTTTAGATCAAGTAGTGCTGATTCAGTCCAGTGGCCTGAGCAGAACCCAGACTGGTGCATCCCCAGGATATTATTGGCTTACAGTTAGCGCTGGATTTGCACATAAGCGTCTCTGTCCAGAATTTCCAGGATTAGGGACAGTTATTATCGGGTGGTAGTTGGTAGGAATTGTAGGGTCTAGTGAGGATTTTTTCGATAAGAGGGAGAGCCCAAGCTTCCTTAAGGCTGATGGGGACAAAACCGGTGGTAAAGGAGGCTGAATATGACAGGGAAAGACAGCGCCTGTAGGCTGTGTCTTCACAGAGTACACGTGACTATGCGTTCTGTGCGGGAAGCAGATGAAATATGTGTGGGATGGCCTCACACATTTCTCAGAGGTTCATCTCCCATCATTTATTTTTATTTATAAAAAAAACAAAAATCCCAGGCGAGCACACTCTTTACTTTAAACTTGTACCGCGCACCAAGGACCCGAAGGCTTATGGGCGCACACATAACAAAACACACTAACACCCGGCATAAACAGGAAGACAAAAAATCTCCCAAAGGACAACAGAAAAGAGCATCCTGAGAAATAAGACCTAGCGGAAAAGCAGAGTTTTTTAATTTCTTTATGAAAAGTTCAGTGGACTTAACTTCCCGTGAGTCAATAGGAAGGGAGTTCTAAGTTCTCGGGGCAGTTTTAGTGAAAGCTCCCTTTAGTACTTTGCTGGTGTTACAAAGAAGAATCATCAATTGATTAGTATTGTTAGATATGAGAGCTCTCAGTGTGTGTTTCTCCACCAGAAGATCCATCAGGAACGATGGCATGAGTCCCATGCAACATTTATGAGTAATTAGTAGCATCCGATGCTGAACTCTTGCCCTCACCGGAGCCAGCGCAGTCTCCGCCATACCTCTGACACATGATCTCTCCACTTGAGGCCTTTGACCACTCTAACTGAACTGTTCTGAATCACCTGTAGTCGGTTCCAATCTGATTGGGGAATACCAATTAACAGAGTGCAGCAGTAATCAATCTTCGAGCCTACTATGGCCCTTGCAATCGTCTCAGCAAGTAGTTTTATATAATATGTTGATGAAGAAACCAAACTGCTGACCTGGGTCTTCATATTAAGGTTCTGATCCAGTATTATGCAGAGGGTTTTTACTTTCTTTTTAACCTCAATCTTGCAATCTGCAAGAGAGAAGCATTCGTACGATGGACCTAACTTCAACATTTTCTTCTGTGAACCTACCACCATAAGTTCAGTCTTTTCCTTGTTTAGAGCCAGGCCATTCAGTAACATCCAGGTTTGAATGATGTCATAGACCTTGTTAATATTTTGTTCCTCCTCACTGTGTGAACCTGTTAGCGGGATGACACATTGTGTGTCGTCCGCATAGTTGGCAAATGTTATACCATTCTGCTCCAGTAAATCAAAAAAATGCAGTCCTCCTTGAGGCACGCCATAAAATAGGGTAACTGGCCTAGCCTCAGCTTCCCCACTAAATACTCTGCACTGTCTATCTCTCAGGAATGAAGCTCTCCACTGAGCGTCATTCTCTGAGAACTTAGCCACTTCTTTCAACCTAGTGATCAGGATGGAGTGATCCACCAGGTCGAAGGCCATAGAAAGATCCAATATCAAAAGTCCATGTCCTCAAGTAACTTACATTTCAAATCAAGGCGTATCAGTCCTATGGCCTTGTCTGAAACCTGATTGAAATTTATTTAAAATCTGATGGTGATTAAGATAAGAGGAAATTTGACCATATGCCACCCAATCCAATATCTTTAGGAGAAATGGAATATTGGTAATGGGCCTGTAGTTTGTCGCTGTAAGTGGGCAGAGACCTGATTTCTTTAGAAGAGGAGTGATCCAGGCTTTTTTTTTGTCCCCTCAGGAACATAATTTTCCACAAATGACACGTTCACAAATTTACACAGGGCAGATATTAACATAGGCGAGCATGCTTTGATAATCTTCGATGAGCAAGGGTCCCCCTTGCATCTAGTAGTTTTAAGCTGCGAGATGACCTAAGTGAAATCTAATTCTGAAATCGGAGAGAAGTTAAAACTCTGGAGGGACACACACTCACCCAAGATCTCTAAATTGTCTATCTCTGATGGCTAATTTGAGGTCGATTTTTTAGCCTCTATGTCTTTTTTGATTTTGTCTAGTTTCCCCTTGCAGATAGTTGAATTCCTCACATAATGGCAATAGAATGGGAAGGCCCTGATGCAGCATGTAACCATGTTTCAGTGGTTGCTAGGGTGTCAAGGTTTTGAGTGGTGATCAGAACATGGATGTCGAGGGCGTGTGCAGGAATTAATCTTGCATTGATGGGCGCATATTGTAGAGGTAGGGAAGGTTCATGCTTGTTCAGAGGGCTAGGTGTGACCATAGTAATTACAGCCTTACTTTGTGGCACTTGCTTGCTGTGAGAATGACTAGTTGTAGCAATCATTGAAGTGGGAGGCTTAGTGTCCTTAAGAATGGTCGAGAATGTTGAGGAATTGTGGGATATGGGCGATGCTGTCTGCTTTATTCTGGATCTTGGTGTGGTGGCTATGCGGTCACCTAAGTGAGTGTTTCTGTTTGTAGTAGTTTGAGGGAGGGACAAAAGCCAGTTATGGGCAATGCCTCTGGGACTGAGCAGCTGGAGAGGGCCAAGTCAGGCTTCACATGAGGCTGGGTGCTGTGCCCTGCACCCTGATGCAGGGGGGGCAACGTCATAGGTGGTCTTGACATCAGTAGTCAGTGTGGGCCAAGTGATGGGGCTCTGAGGGGTGCAGAAATGCACAATGGGTGTTAGGAAAGTGCTAGATCTTGGTAAGACATGAAAAATGGCTCAGTGGTCATGGGTGCTTTGCATGAGTGAAACCAAACAGTAGTCGCTGGGTTTGGGATTTGAGAGGTCCTGTGGCGTCACATGTTTGTGGTAGAGACTGTCTGGCGGGGTAGGAGTGATGCTAGCGATGCAAGACTGACTATGGTGGTTTGCAGGTGTGACGTGAGTACTTATACTAGTACCAGACTGGGGCCTTCGGTCAGGAGTTCTGAAGCGAGGGGGTATGTGGGGGAGTGTCATTATGCATAGCGAGTGTGCGCAATAGAGGGCAGTGTGTCGGAGAGATCATCTGCTGTATCAAATTACACCTGACCGATTTACTGGTGACATCATCAACAGTCTCATAGTTGAGTGAAGGGAGGAAGATGGTCGGGGGCAGAAGGGGCTGCAAATGTTAGGTGTTTGTTGTGCTGCCATAGATAGTATGTTTAGAGTCATGGGGAGTGCAACGCATGCTTGATACATGGACATTACCATCAGCCAGCATTCTTGGGTCACAGGCATAGCTTCCATTTCGCATACGTTTCTGTTGGTAGCTGCAGTATTGGCGCATGATCCGGTAGCAGAGGGAGGGCCGGCCGGCATGCCGGCCCGACAAGGGCAAGCCAAGGCAGGCAGAAGCCTCAGTTAAGGGTCTTTGGATGAGGCGGGCTCTGTCTTCTGGCTCTGGGGCTCCAGCTACATTAAAGCGGGCTGCAGCCAATCGGCAGGCACAGTGGATGGGTGTGGCTGCTGTGTTGGTAGTCCAGGGCACAAATTGTCTACCACTGGGTTGGCCATTTTAGCATGACATCTCAAGGCATGGAAAGGCTGCAGGCATGATGTTGAATCTGCTCGGGGGCTCCTGGGGACTGCACACCTGAGGGGCAGGGGCAACTTCCATGATGTTTTCAATTAAAATCACTGTGAACAGCAGTTCTAAAATTAAACAACCTAACAGGGTCATTTGAGGAGTGAACAACAAAGGGCTTAGGGTGTTGGTGTCCTTGGACTAATGGAACCTGTTTTTGCTGTAACTTGATATCATTGGGATTCGACATCATCTAATCCAATGAGCTAGCCCAAGTGTTCATGACATTTCTATGCGTCGTACTGATATCTTTATTACCATATATGGTTCTTACACCTCGCCACAAATCTCTGGCACTTTAAGTTAATGTAAAACGGACACAGTATAGCTAAATATGGCCCAGATGAATGCAGTACAATATTGGAATCTTGTTTCACTTCTGAAGGGCAAGCAGCTTACTGTACCAGAGACAATGGCTACAGATACCTGATCCAGTTAATAGGTCCCAAACATTGCATGGAAACCTCTAGCAGTTGCAGTCCTGGCAGCCAGAGGGCATAAGTGCAGTGTTTCTGCACCTAGCCGCTTCCATTCATAGCCACTAAGCAGCATGTTGCGTGGTTTGCTGATCTAAATGCATATCTTCACAGACAGGTCAGCCCGTGCTGGAGGCTTGGTTATGAACACATTTCCAATCAGGCTTGAGAGATGCATGTATGCTGGGTCTGGGAGGCTTCTAGATATGGGCTTTAAATTGTGACAAAGTATGCGGATGAAGACTGAAGTGTTGGTGTCTTGATTTGAAAGAGTTAGTACTTGTCCGACGTAAATAAAGGAATTGAGAAATGTGGAGGCCATGCCTGATGTTCTACATTGTGCAACAATAATGTCGCGAGCAGAACTGGTGTGGATAAACCAGAAGAATCACTACATGAGAACTAGCACAGCTATATCAGACCAGGAGGACCCGGACAATGCGCTCCATCCGCAAGTGACCCTTACACAATGATTGAATATTGCAAGATCTGCTCTGTGGACGTAGTTAGGTCTTGGTGCCATTATGTCTGGGGGCAAAGTGAATCATGTGGAGCGGTACAAGACAAGACTTTTGTCAATGCCAAGCGTGCGTGTTTAAGTTTTAAGTTGACACTATAGGGCTTTTGATATCATCTCCAGGCACATTCCATGAACTCCTCAAGCTGTCCTTCCTTGCACCAGGATCCAGTCTTCTGTCTTCATATCTGTGCCTGCAGACACAGGCGTGTACCACTCTTCAGAAGAGGCTTACTGCCAGGGGTGTTGCTAGGTCTGGAAAAGAGCCGGGGCTACACTGATGTCGGAACTGTCAGGACTCGGGGCTAGCTAACCTTTTGGCTGTAGCTCCAGAGATTCTATCCAGGGCTACAACCAAAAGATCAGGGGCTATAGCCTCCTTAGCCCCCCCTTAGCAACGCCTCTGCTTACTGCGTCTTCGGAGCAATCCTTTGTGCTTGGCCGGAATGTCTTGAAGGTGCACAAACAACCACACGTGAACTTCGTTCTAGAGAGTACCATCCTACGTTGAAAATTCTCAGATGCTTTAAACCCTTTTCCAAGTTCCTGAACTCAATGAAGTCCTGAAAATGTAGGCATTGTCACTGGCTGGTGAGAAGAGCACTGATTCGATGTGATTTTCCGAATTCCTGCCTAACCCAACCATTTGCTATGGCAAATAGAACAGCATTGATTTTTGAAAACATAAATGTAATGTGGGAATGAACAAGGCAGAATCAATAGGAAAGGATCACACACGCACAGTATCATCTTACGAAGAAAGCAAGAATGCGTCTGAGTGGACAGAGGTCCACGGCTTGTAAACCAGGGCCTTGAGGACCTCAAGGAACAGCGGGTTATAATAGTGATGATGATGGCACATCATGCGCATGCTTGTTGACGTTGAGGAATATTATTGATGTGCTCATGATTGATTGCTCGGTTAGGAGCAGCAAGCCTGTTCTGAAATCTGGCAGTTTCATGGTGGCACGTGGGCAGACCCAGAGGGATTGTGGGAACCCATTGAATAAAGCAGACGAAGGAAACATGTCTTCTGGATATGCAATGAGTTTACCAAGGATACTTTATATGAGGTATTCTTTACCGAAACATTTTTACCCAAAAAAAACAAATTAAAACAAATATATCTGAGGGGAGGGGCTAAGGGATTAAAACAGCTGGGGCAGGAGTCAGGGGGGGCGGAGTGGTTGAGGGGGTTAAAACATTTGTGTTTTTTTCCGTAAAAATGTTTCAGTAAAAAATGCTTTGAATAAAAAATAAGTGGTAAAATCACATAGATTCGTCTTCTGGTCATTAAATAACCCCTTAGTAAGATGGCCGCCGTTTTGTGCTCTTTCATCGCATGCATCAACTCTGCCCAGCAGCACATTTATTCAGCCATCAAAATAATTAACAAGCCATCGCTTCCTTTGACAAATCACACGCAAGACAGTATGGAGGCATGCAACTCACTATGAGAGGCTCAGAGGGAAGGAGGGGAGGATCAGGGAAGAGACATATGAATGGACGGACAGAAGAAAGACGACAAGTAGGTGAGGAGGGTAGAGAGGATGGAGACAGACAGAGAGGTTTGCTAAGCAAGCTGCACTTTACATTAGCCTCGTACGCCACACAGTTCAATACCGGCGGCGGTAAATTGCTTCAAAGGGGGCTCGGTCAATGCTTCAATATAACATTTCACTTATGGGATTTATTAGCCTTAAATTCAATCATTAAACCATACTTAGAATGTGTTGCGGCACTTAACAATCTCTGCATATCCCAAGTCCGCTTATATGCACCCCATCACACCTTTGGCACCAAGAAACATTTAAAAAAAAGGAATGTGATGTGGATAGGGATGACTGAGCCCAACAGTTCTCCCCCATGCAGCAGGTTTTTGGTGCAAATCCACTCTCTTCGTATTTACCTTCACACCCACCACACTATTGTTTCCCTTATGTTTTCCTTAATCCATTTCATGCTGATAATGTTCCCATGGAGACAATGGGCCTCATTACGAGTTTGGAGGCAGCCATGCCCTCAATAAGGGCATGGCTGCCTCCAAACTCGGGTCCGGGTCCGTGATCCCTGAATGGGGAAATACCGGGCCATTCCGACTTTGGAGGGCCTGGTATTTCCCCATTCAGGGAACCCGGACCATCCCCATTTGAGCCCCCATAGGGCTCGATGGGAATGGGGAGGGAGCTAACAACCGTTCTTAACTCCCTGGTCCCCTTGCGGGACCTGAAAAGGACGTCTGGTCTGACCAGACGTCCAGAGCGGGTCCCGCGAGGGGACCAGGGAGCTAAGAACGGGCCCGTTAGTAACGGGCCCGTTCTTAGCTCCCTGGTCCCCTCGCGGGACCTGAAAAGGACGTCTGGTCTGACCAGACGTCCAGAGCGGGTCCCGCAAGGGGACCTCGTAATAGGGCGGAATCGGTTTAATGGCACTGGCAGCTCTACCGGCGCCATTAAACCCATTCCATCAGGGTCGTAATGAGGCCCAATGACAGATGAACTTCTAAAGGAAGCCAATCCCCGCAGCATCCTGATAGCTTGTGAACTACCAATGGGCCCACCTGAACGAATGAATTGAACTCTCTGTAGTACCACATGTTTGACTGGGGCAATACGGTCGATAGATACGTTGCGGTACTGAGATATGCATCAAGAAATAAATGATTAAACATATTATTTGACTGGCGGGAGCTATCGATGGGTTTTCCACTCGTTCACAGCTCTGTCAAGGCAGAGTCTAACACCCATGTATCTGCAAGTCCGATCTGTACATGTCAACATGTGCAGAAACCTTTCAGGTCTCAATGTAAATTTCCAACCAGAGCCATTTTCCAAACTCATTGATTGATTTCAAGATAGATTTGTCAGTCAACACCCATATAATCACACACAGTATGACGGCACCAAACAACTATTTCATTACAAAGACTGTTAGGATAAATATCCGGCATAAATTGGTAGTAGTATGCAACTTCATAAGTGAAATTTATTATCAAAAATATGTTAAAAGACAAGCCCAATTTCCATGCTAAAGTTGTATGAGAAATGCTCTGCATTGTATTTGAGTTATGTTTGATCATTTCAGCTTTTTTAGTCTATTGAGAAAAAAACCTTTGTCCACACATAGGGCTGGCAGATAATCCATGATTACCCTCTTCCTTGACAAAGCCGCGTGCAAGTAAACCGTGCGTCAGCCGCTTTAGGAGTGTTCATTGAGATGTGCAGAGACGGGTTGCTGGAAAATGCCACAGTAGGCTTCGCAGGTGTACACTGCTTAATTTGCAAGAAAATAAGTGCCAGGGCCCAAATATTTTCTAGCACGCTTGTGACGCTGCAGGCAGGCAGGTCTCCACCATTGCTGCCACCACCCACAGCTGCTCCCCACAGTGTCAACACATTTGAGGTTAAACTACAGCTTGCACCTGCTCATTAGGGTTGATGGATGCTCTGGCTATCATTACCTCATAATCAGTCTGAAACAATAAGTGGCAGGGCTCAGACATAAGTGCCAGGGCTGAGCCCAGGCAAACACCCCCACACATTAAGCACTGCCTGAGGTGTAGGATCAACCTCTGCACAGCAAAAGCATGGGCAGTTGCCATCCTTCCTATTTTTCTAATGTGTGTGCCTTTTAATATGTATTAGGTGTAGCCGGCACTTGTGTATAGGCACGTTATAAATGTAATATAATATCATATATTCTGATGTTGTGATGTTTGATGGATTAAACCCTGAAAAAAACATTTCTGACTGGTTGACGGTTACGCCTGTTTTACTCTCCATGCTCCAGGATTAGGCTGATGATACAAAATTGTGATATCCTTTCTGGTAAGAAGAAAAACCCCATTAATCCTACACATTCCTGCGTTTATTCTTATTTTGAAAAATAAAAATGTTGACATGACTCACAAAGAATAGGAGAAGTAGAAAAAGCCAAGGGATGCAATTTGTGTTGCCAGAGAGATCAGCAGGTAACCAAATGAACAACACTGTGACAAAATGACTACTATTCTGCAGGAGTACAGGGGTGAGTAGTGGCTGAGCTGCCTAATCAGCCCCACACTACTTCTAAACCAGCCGTGATGCCAGTCATAAAGGTGAAACATGCACAGACTGAGAGGTATCCCTATTTCGCCCTGTGTGGTAGTGCAGGCCCAGCGAAGGCTACATCTTTAGGAGGGTTGTGAGCTGGTAACAGTCACAATCTAAACATCTTTAGTCCAATGCTTCAAAATCAAAGAATGTCCAATCAAGGTTCTGTAAAATTATAGACTTAATCAAACAATAATTGCAAACAACTGAATCAGAAAACACTAGAAAAACTCCCACCTATGCACAAGAAACACGTAGAACAGAGTCTATTGTGAAAGGGCACTCTCTATAGATGAAATTGGGTGTCCAGGCGTAGATTAACAATAATGTCACTGTTCAATGATTTTCTTTAAAAGAAGAACGTAGAGAAATGAGGCTAAAAAATCACCATCTCCTAAAAGTAGGAGCCGGGGAACAGGGCCTTTTCACAGGGCCTTAATTCTTGTCTTACGGGCTCAACAGCATGTAGTCATTTTTAAGGCATCAAGCCAAGAGTCGGGCACTTTCAAGACTGAGTTGGGAGCCACAGTGACAGGTGGCAATGATATAGTGCTGTTCTGCAGCAGTGTCAGCTTGTTGCTTCAAGTCGCAGGGAATGGCAGGTAGTGTCAGGTTAGCTGGGCAGGAAGACTAAGTGACCTCAGTGACAGAGAAGTGGATACTTGCCTTCGGTGGGGAGCAGACCTGGCTGCTTCTGCATGTGTTAGAGCACAACAATGGCTTCGGTTGGGAGCTTGAAGAAGCTGGTGACTAGGTACAGGTATCGAGCTGGAGATGCTAGATGACTCTGCAGCACTCAGATGTAGAGATGGTGGAGCTTTAGCATTGATCAAACTTAGAGATGTGGAGGGAGACGACAATTGAGGTCAGGGATGACTCTGCCGGTTTCCTGGCAGCAGCTTACATGGCAATCAAGGTCTCAAACCTGCTCAGGGCAGTTGGGAGATGCAGGGAGAGTAATGGGGTCGCTTCTCTGGTTCTGTGGTTGCACAGACACCCAGTCTATGGTTTTCAAGCCCAAGATGATTCTTTCTGTTCTGCACTCCCACTTTCGGGGAGCTTGGCCGACACCTATAGGGGATCCTTCAGCTTCAGTGAACAGAGTCCTGGTTCCAGTGCAGCCAGAAGAGAGGCCTTGGTCAAGCAGCAGTTCACCCCACTGTTCCTTAGGGATGGTGAGGGAGAGAGGTTGCCTCTGCCTCGGATGCCTTCTGTGTTCACCTCTATGGAAAAGGACTTTGAAGTAACCATAATTTCAAAAAGAGGTCCAATGAATCCTTTGTGTCCTTGTAAGAGTCCAAAGATGAATCAAAGAATGAGAATTTCTTTTGCCTTATACAAGCAAAATGTCATGGAGGATTAGTCCAAAGAAGGCCCGCGGTAAGGGGTCCAATTCAGGCTGTCGTAACAAATGCTCTTTTCCTTCTGATATCACATCAAGAGAACCTTGCTTGCAGGAAAAACAAGAGAGTCCTAACAGAAACCAAGATGGTAGGACCCTTCCCTTAGTCCACCACTCCCTTCTGATTAGTATTACTCCACCCCGTTCCCATGCCTGCCCCCTTCAAAGGAACTACAGCGGTCAGCACCCTCGTGTGAGAGTGGCTTTGCTATGTCAGTGCTGCTTGGAGAAATCCCCAGGGATGATCTTGTGTCCTGAGGGAAGGTGTTTCCCTTCCTTCAGGAGAATCAAAGGGGCAACATTGCGACCATTGTTCCTCATGGCTGTAGTGGAGACAGAACAGACATTAATAAACATCACTTCTGTCAAACCAGGGCAGCAGACACTACTGTGATATGAAATTGATGTGGCTGTGTAATTATTTACTCTTAGCTGTCACCATGTCACAACCAGTCAGAGCTTATATATAAAGATGTATTTACTGGCAGACTGATTAACGTTGTGTTCCAGTAGCAGTCTGGAATGTACATGTGACCTTTGCACCTGTCCTGGGCCACTGCATAGCTGGGGCAGAGGGCTCCTGTATGCAAACTCAGCAAAGAGACATGATTGCACTATAATTAGGCATGGAGCATTTTTAAAAGTGGGTTTCTGATTAGCAGACCTCCCTTTTAGAAACAGAATTACCCACATTACTTTATGTTCATAATAATAAAAAAAGCCAGGGCTTCTCACAACCCATTGATGGAAATTTATCACAATCACAATCAGTTCCAGAAGCCATCTTGAGTTGGCGCACGCTCCAACTGAAGGTCACAAGAGACTCCTCTGGGAACACCAATCAGTAAGTAATTGCCTCATCCCAGCAACACCAGAGATACAATCGGCGAGACCAACCATTGATGGACTAGGCAATCAATCGTCAAGAGTATGTGTCATCACTTATGGTTTGTGGCTTCACTTTCTGTCTGTAACATCATGTCCTGTGGTCACCTTGGATTGGTCACATCACTTCCTTTGACCATCCTAGATTGTGACATTGTTTCCTGCTGCCTTCTCGAATCAGTGACATCACTTTCTGCTGGCATCTTGGATCAATGGCCCTGCCACCATCTTGAGTCAGCCCACTCTCCAGCTGAATGCCACAAGAGACTCCTCTGGGAACAGCAATCAGGAAGTTATCACCTCATCCCAGCAACACCAGGGACAACATCAGAGAGACCAACCACTGATGGACTAGGCGATCAGTTGACGAGAGCGGATGTCACCAATTCTGGTCTGTAGCTTCACTTTCTTTCTGTAACATCAATTCCTGTGGCCATCTTGGATCGGTGACATCACTTCCTGTGGCCATCTTGGAGTGGTGACCTTGCTTTCTATACCATCATGGATCAGTAACATCACTTCCTGTTGCCATCTTGGATTGGTGGCATCACTTCCTGCCGCCAACGTGAGTCGGCCCATTCTCCAGCTAAAGGCCAAAAAAGACTCCTCTGGGAACTCCAATCAGGAAGTAATAATCTCATCCCAGCAACAACAGGGATAAAATCAGAGAGACCAACCACTGATGGAATAGGCAATCAGGTGACGAGATCAAGTGTCATCACTTCTGAACTTCCTAGGGGCATCCAGCCTGTGGCGTCCCAGTTAAGGGTGGAACAGTGAAGGGTGAAGACCAGCCATTGTCCTGCCTTTTTGGCTATGTGCCTTTGGTTTTGCCTTGCTTCCTGCTGCATCTGTGAGTACCCCAGGGTTGCTAATTACTTTGCTGTCCCTCCACTCTCCGTTACCCAGCTATTATACATTCACTTCTACTGCTCATGCAGCTCTACCTACTCACCTCTCCCAACACATTCTCCAATCACGCTACAACCTCCTCCTTTCCTATCCCTATCATTCTCTCTTTTCCCTACTTCCAACAAACAAAACCAACTCGTTAACCATACCTCCCCTAACACCTAATCCACTTTGCCTCTCTTCCTCTGAGACTCAGCTTCTCTACTATTTCTTATTGCATCAACTGAACATTGCACTCTGGAATGCTCTGTTTTTATGCACCACAACTTCCTTTGTCATTGACTATTTTCACACCGGCTCCCCTCCCCTGCAATTCATTGCTATCACTGAAACCTAGATTTCTCCATCTGACACTCTTGTGGCCCTGCATGACTCCAAACTATCCTTCATTCACTCTTCTCGTCTGACTGGCAGAGATGGCGGTGTCGGACACCTAATCTCTTCCCACCTCAATGCCTCACAAGCCTCCAACGCCACATAATCTCCATTCTTTAGAATGGACCATCTCTGTTATTGATCTGTCTCACTCGGTCAACATCATCTCCATCTATCGGCCACCTGGCCCACTAGACCATTCTTTTATGAAAATGGGCAACTCCTTTTTCTACTAAACATCAGCTCATTCTCGTAGGTTATGTTAACCTTCCCTCTCCAACCATTTCTCAGAAATATGAACTTCAGTCTTCGAGACCAAGCTCTCACACTATCCATACCTTACCTACCCACACTGGGGGTAACTCTTTGGATCTCTCTTTGTTTCCACGACCATCTCCTTTGCACCCTCTAGCCTTGCCTCACCACTTGCCTCACCTATTACTAAAAGGAAATGTAAACCTTCTGGCATTCCTCCCTTTGTCTCTGAACTATAGCTCTCTTTCTCCTCCTTCACACCTGATGCCTCTTCCACTAGCATTGCCTTCTCGAGCATCTAATCCCTACAATATAACTCATGCTCCTCTGACTTCTCATTGCTATCTTTCACCCCTAAGTCTCAGCATCCTCAACCAAGGATCATCCCATTAATTTGCTCTATCTACAAAGACATGCATTTCTACTGTGCAAATGGAGGTGCATACACTCACCTTTCGGACCTCTAACTACCTCTTTGCCCCAAACTCTCTCAAGTCCTCTATTGGTAGAGCAAAAGCGGATTTCTACCTCACCCTCATTGACTCTCATTCCAACTATCCTCTACGGCTAAAGGGCACCCTAAACTCACTCCTCACTCCTCCAAAACGTATGACTACCAACTCCACTTTCACAGCTAATGACCTAACTGAATACTTTGCTGTAAAATGGTCAAAAATGAGAGACTCTCTCCTGACCTTCCTCACACTCCCTCCTCCAGCATACTGCAATCTGCCTACTCTACCATCATCCTCTGCCTCCATCTCCCACTTTAGTCAAACTAATACTGAAGAGGTTGTATATCTACTCATGAAGGTGAACACCTCTTGTGCCCCATCAGACCCACTTGCTCCACAGGTAGTCAAGCCTATTGCCCCTATACTGCCCCTCACCTTTCTGAATTCTTCAAACTGTCCTTCATGTGAGGGGTCAGAAATGAGAGACGGACATAAAGTGGTGGTTTTTTCAGCATCAGACATCGTTATTTAAAGGAACGGGTTGGATAAAGATCTCTTTCACTAACCTAAAGAGAGTTTCCCTACCTAGGAAACTAAAACTAAAGATCAGTCTATGTCTTGTTGTCAACATTATGTAAACGGTTCTTGTGTCCAAAACATATCTGACCCTCACACTGAAAATAAACAACCAAAAAGTGTAAGGAAAATTGTCTCTGATCTAGGTTTAGCCAAAAAGTATTCAAATGTAAAGCAAATAGATAAATCCAACAAAAATTGGTTCTTCCAAGAAAATGTCTTTGGATCCAGAGAGTAGTTAACTTCCCCTGCATTATTTTAGGAAGGATAATGAAAGTGTCTTTTTCAAACAATGTTACCTTAAGGATGGTAGGAAAGTCACTTCCAAGCAACAACTTCTCAAAGCTGGCAAAAGGATGGTAGGAATGTCTCTTCCAGTTTCTTTTTATTCAACTGCTTCAAGGATGACTTCCTGGTATACTCCCTTGCCATGAATCCTTCAGTAGATTATTTCGATCCCCCTGGTATACTCGCCTGCCAGGTATCTTTTCACAATGTCTTTTCCTTTCATACAATTTAAATCAATCACCTGGTGTACTCCTCTGCCAGAAATCCCACTCTGGGGTGTGTAGATACCCTGGTATACTCTCGTGCAGGGTATCTTTTCACCAAAGGCTCACTGCCTGATGTACTTCATTTACCAGGACATCTTTCAATGTTCTCTCTGTCTTCCAGTATAGGACAGTTGTATTCCTCCTCTGTCTATACCTCAATGGCTTTAGATACTACTTGTTTCAACTTTCCCCGTATTGACATTTCATATATGGAGACTTGTTAAAGTTCTATCTTTTAACTTCTTCTCCAGTATTCATTTGCTTGTGGAAATACCTGCTCCACATTTCCCCATATTGACATCTCGGATATGGACACTTCTGCAAATACTGTTTTTCAACTTTTTCATTAACATTCATCTGCTTGTGATAGCATTTGCTCCAACTTTTCCAATATTGTCATCTCAGGCATGAGGATTTGTGCAAATTCTGTCTTTCTATTTTACTTGGTCGATATTCAGAATTAACTTTTAATTGTTCATGTGCCTGTCAGTACGCCCTGGGGTTCCCACCATCACTGGGCCAACTTACCATTGTCTTATAGCGTTTCCAACCCATGATACATTGCAGCAAAGTCTTCACTCAGGATGGCATCTGCCGCTTTGCAGACCCTCTTTCAACTCTCCCGCCGCCTTAGCATTCTCTTGCCGGTGAGGCTGCTGCTGTTTGGCATGACTGCGTCCTTGTCAACTTCTCCGCTGCTGCCAGTTCCTTAGCGGCTCTCCCACAGTGCCTACCACGCTTCCCTGGGTCCAGTAGGTAATGCTGATAAGCAGCAGCTTGAAAGCATCTGCCTCCTTCAGCACGGTCCGTTCCCATGCATCTGCCTTCACCTACGGTTCTGCTTCCTGCTTCACCCGCTCTGCTTCTATTCTCTCCGACTTCCAGGTGAAAGCATAAACCATTTTTAAATGTCCCACGCAGCTGAACTCCATTGTAAAAACTAGTCTGTGTGTTTAACTTGGGGTTTCTTTCAATACATAATAACTTCTTCTTCCTCTTCCTCGTCTCAGTACTTGAGGCATTATAGGAGTTGGAGTACATAGGATTTATAGGACTTCTAAGGTGATTTCTGGGAGGATTTTTGTTTAGTACAAAAACATCTGAGACAAAGGATGTTAAATGTGAGTTATGTGTATTTGAGGTATGAATGCTATTCTGCTCAAAGTGTCTGGTAGGCGGGGCTTTTAGGGTTGTGTAACGGGAGGGATTTGCATAGTGACATCATGCCATCAGGAATCTATTAATTATGTGGTCTTCCTCTCGAGGAAGGGAAGAATAATGCATCCCTCCCAATGGGGTCACCATTTCTCCTGGACAGCCATCTCCTTCCAAGTGATCGTCCCTGTTAATACCACCTCTAGGGTCAGGATCAGGTAGCAAATGGCATTCCCCTGGTCACATGGAAGGCGATAGCAGGCAGGGGATCAGTGATGATTCCATAGAATTCATCACATTCATCTCTGCTTGCTTTCCCTCTATTTTCAAAACTGCCATGGTCATCCCTCTCCTAAAAAACGAGGGACTGACGCAGACCTATTGGCTAACTTTTGCCCTGTGTCTCTCATTCCGCAGTATTCTAAAGTGCTCGAAAGGGTTGTGTACAACCGTCTTACAAGTTTCGTAGACATCCACAACCTTTGAGGCCCCCTACAAGTAGGTTTCTGCTTCTGTCACTCCACTGAAACTGCTCTCATGAATGTCTCCAACTTCATCGGCTCTGCAATGCACTCCAACATACCGTCTATCATAATTCTGCTTCACCTGTCTTCTGCCTTTGACACTTTTTATCACTCAGATCTCCTTAATACTCTCTTTGCTCTTGGTATTCGCAATGAAGCCCTTGCCTGTAGCGGATCCTACCTGGCGCCTGGCCAGTTCTCTGTCTTCTGGAACAACAACACCTCTCAACTCATTCTTCCAACTGTTGGTGTTCCACAAGGCTCTGTCTTGCGACTTCTCTTTACACTCTACACCTCTGCTCTTGGGGCACTTATGTTCTCCTTTGGGTTCTCATGCCAACACTTTGCTGACGACACCCAAATCTTCTTCTCTTTTCTTGAACACTGCTCTGACCGCTCTACCAAGTTTTCAAACTGTCTCTCTGCCATTAAATATTTGATGGTGTTGCAATCTCTGATGTTAAACTCTGCCAAAGCCGAAATACTCTACTTCCTTGCCAAATACTCTCTCTCGTCTCCTGCCCTGCCTATCCAGTTTCCAACTGACACTCACCGCAACTCTTCTAAAGAAAGAAACCTTGGTGTCATCTATGACCCTTCTCACACCTGCTCTACTTTTAGCTCCAAAATGGAAACAGTGGCTCACCTCAACCCCCTAAATATTAGAAAAATTAGGCACCTTTTTTCTTTCAACACCGTAATGCATCTCTTAACCACTCTAAACTGGACTACTGTGCCAGCATCCTCTTTGGTCTCCCCAACTACGCTTTCTGTCCTATCCTGCTCTCTCCAACTCTACAAGCCTTCTCATAATCTCTGCTGTGCATCCTTGACTACCTTGTGGCACCTCGCCACCCCCCACCCTGTGCTTCCTCTCGCTTCCACTCTATCTCTCTTCTTGCCTCACGTACATGCAGTTCTCTTCCCCCGACATCCGATAATCAGTCCAACACAATGAGTTCAAAACCAGACTAAAGCCTACCTCCTTGCCTCCAAGTTATCCACTTAACTTACCCCTCATCCTCCTTTTAGCTAACATTGTTCCCTCGTCTGGGGGGCGTGGCTTTGCAGCCATGGAGTAGGCTGTGTTCCCAGTGGGCTCCTGAACATCCTGAAGAGATCCTGCTGCACGTGACGTGCAAATGCTACAACAAGAAGTAATACTTAGTCTGACGGTGATCGGAACATGCAGAGCACACGTTCAGCACCTGGCAGCTTGGAATGAATAGAACATAAAGGAGATACGGCTCCGAAACAAGGACGGATTCCGAGGTGAAGAAACAAGATGGTGGACCCGCGGAACAAAGGGAGACAAGGCAGAGAAGGTCAGGAGTGGCGTTATGATCACGACGCACCCTACAGAAGAAGAAGAAGCTGATTGCCGACACGCCACAGCGCCCATGGAGAGCGAAAGCAGACTGCCTCTGACGGCTGCATGCATGGCAAGCCCGAGCGATACTTTGTAGCAAGCCGGGTGGACAACATTAGGAACTTTGTTGCGGCACGCAGACTGGGAGGGCCGTGAGAGACAGAACAAGAAGTATCGTGGATGAGCCTTGCGCACAGCCCAGCTTAGCAGCGTGGCAGTGGGCATGGGCGCACCGAAGCCCCCAGATTGTATAAAAGTGCCAGCGCATGCCAGCGACGCGTGGCAGTAAACCCCCAGAGGAGCGAAAAAGTATGAGGCCCGAGACGGGGTGGCGCCAGCCAGCCCTGTGATCCGCAGACAATGGGAGCCTAGAAATGGCATGACACAGGCCAATGACACTCATCAGCCACAGAAGCAAAGGAGGCTGATAACACTCGAGGAGGGGAGAGGGCCGTAGTGGTGGGCTCTCCCTCAGAACCCAACCCTGTGTGTGACCAGGCGTGCATAGAAGGGCAGCACCAAAGAGGCCGAGCCCAGGGGCCGATCATCAACAGGAGAAGGCGCAATTAAGACCTGGGGGGCTACATCCAGGAGAAATGGAGTTAGGCCGGCGACACACGAACCAGACAGGGGGCCGAAAGATGGAAGATCAGGTGCAGGAGCGCCCTGGAGGCACCACTAGGCAGACATCCCTGAGCAGGCAACACTGCCACGATACACAGCGAGGCCACTGGAAGCACACTGGAGAGGTGGGCATTACAATAGTTGAAGGGAACCAGCCAAAAATCAGTAGAAGGCTCCCACTGGGGCCCCAAAAAGACAGCACAGGCCAGTGCACCAGCAGAAAAGAGAAGCAGACCATCACACACGGTGGAACCCTCCCCCCTATCCCTAAAAGGGGATAGAACAAACAAGAACCAGGAATCTGTGCCACTGAAAACTCCAAATACTTGCAGTTGGGGGACTGCGGCCCAGCAGAGGAATAGCACTGCAGCAGGACACAAGACTCTGAATGGCAGAAGCCAACCAGCAGGCGACGGAGGCAATGCCGCAAAAGAGTGGCAAGACCAAAGTAAAGCAGTCAACGATGGACATTTTTACTAAACCACTGCAATTTCCGATCACAGCAGCACAGACAAAAACTGGTCCACAGGACACGTCGGCCCGATACGGGAAGACCATCTGACCCTACAGGCTATCATGGAAATGAAATCCTCATGGGCCACCACGATAGCGGATTTCAAAGCGGCACTGGAATTCAAGATTGATGCGGTGGGCATGATGTCAACCTCCTGAGACAAGACGTGAGGGTGCTAGCGGATCGTATAAGTGTTCTCGAGAGCACGGTGAAAAAGAACACAGAGGTCGGCACTGCCAACGCCAAGGAGGTCCACATATTGAAACAACAAGTGCGCAATTTGGAAAAAGAGCGGAGTAGGCAGAAGGGCATGTGAGGCGCAACAACATCTGCGTGGTGGGGCTGCCAGAAGGAGAAGAAGGATCAGACCCCACAGAGTATGTGGAAAGTATGCTGATCCAGGAAATAAGGGCTGGCAAGCTCTCCCAAGGGTTTGCGATAGAACGGGCACACAGGGCACTAGCGAGGAGACCGCATAATGGGAGCTCCCACTCGAGCGATCATTGCAAAAATTTTAAACTACAGGGATAGGGAAAAGATCCTAGAATTTTTTCGAAAAGACGCAACAATAACCCGAGCGGCGGCGACAGTCACAGTGTACCCTGACTACACTATGTTGGTGCAGAGACAGCGCTTTAGCTATGTTTCAGTGAAGAGGCGATTGAGGGCGGCAGGATTCAAATATATGCTGTTGTATCCCGCGAAGCTAAAGATCTTACATAAGGGCAAAGCACACTTGCCTTGCCCAGACGACGCGGATGGATCGGAGCGAGGCGGACAGGATAAGTGAATCAACGCCATACTAGTAATTACTGATATTAGGGGTGGATGTAGCATGGAAATGTAATTGAGACGCATAGGGCACGCCAGCAGGGCGTAGATAGTAGCGATTTAGCATACTCAACATGTGGACTTGTGTGGACTGGAATATAGTGGTTTGAACCATCAGTTAAGCATGGGTAGTTCGCGGCATACTATCGCTCAATGGGAGAGACACGGACGGAGCATGACCTACCCCCAATAGTTAGAGTAGTCAAAATGCCAGTAGGGTGGTACCCCCCCGCTGTGCACCGAGTATTGGCAGTAGCTAAGAAATGGGCTAGATGCAGGGTAGCCTGAGATCCAGGGATGGAGCAGTGCTTCATTTGGGGATGGGGGTAAGAGGATGGGAGGGGAATAGTTGGGGATGGGGCGGGCAGGGGTAGGGGGGGAAGTTGGGGAGTTTGCAGTGGAATTTGTTAGGGAACGAGCTTACATCCATGCGCTGCAGCGCTTTCGACGGAGGACAAGGGAGGACAGAGGCGGGACGGGATATGGATAAGGGATGGGAGACCTCAGGATAGCAACCTGGAATGTCAGGGGACTCAACAGCTATTTGAAGAGAAACAAGATCATGATGTACCTGAGGAGGCAAAAAATAGACATAGCCTTATTACAAGAAACTCACCTCACAAAAGATAAACAAGAGATGATAGGGAAAAAATTGAAGGGGACCACTATTGGAGCAACGTATTCGGCATATGCCAGGGGGGTAATCACTTGGGTCGCGCCACATATACCCTTTCAGTTATTGCAGTCCACAGTGGAACCGGATGGGACAATGGTGGTGATCCAGGGAATGCTGGAAAGTAGAGAGTTGTGCATTATCAACACATATACCCCAAATCAGGATACAGTGGCCTATTTCAAGGCCCTGTATGGCAAAGACAGCCCATACCTAGGGGGTGCGATCATATGGGGAGGGGATTTTAACTGTACACTAGACCCCAGAGTGGACAGATCAGACAGAAAACTAGACAAGCCTACCCCTGCAGCTAAAACACTAAAGACCCTGCTTGATGATCTCCGGCTGGAAGATATATGGAGGCAGCATCACCCAAATGATAGGCACTACTCTCATTACTCAGCCCCACAAAACCTGTATACACGACTAGATTACATATTTGCCAACCCAGAATTTACCGGGGAAATGGTGGGGCCGGAATACAACGCGAGGGTCCTATTGGACCACTCACCCTTAGTCCTAACATGGCAACACCAACCCCCAAGGGCTAAGATTCCAACGTGGCGGCTCAGAGCTGAAGCACTGAAAGACACAGTGTTTAGAGAGGACCTGATGGAAGAAATAATAGACTATTTTGAAAATAACACTGGAAGCGTAGAATCGGAGGGTATGCTGTGGGAGGCATTTAAGGTGGTGGTGAGAGGGGAAGCTATATCCAAATCCAAGGGGCTCCAAGGGGGCATAATACATGAGTTACAAGAGGCAGAAAGGAAACTAGAAGCTATCATGAGTAAAGGAGACACCTCACAGGAGGACGCCGAAGTCATGAGCCAATTACAATGAGAATGCAGTGGGCACTGGGAGAGATTATGTAACTTAAACTATAAGAAATACATAGAAAGGCAGCACGCAGTGGGGGATGAGCCAGGGAGGCTACTGGCATGGCTATACAAAAATGAGATGCCTAGACCAGGGATAAGAGAGTTAAAGGGCGAAAATAGCCAAATATTGGATCCCCAAGAGAGTGTAAATGGTGGATTTCTTAAATTATATCAACACCTATACGAAGACACAGGTGGGGTAGAGGAGAAGGAGATAAAGGAGACATTAGAGTATATCTGGCTACCTAAACTGAGTGCGGAAGAGAGAGAGAACCTAGATGCCCCAATTACATTAAAGGAGTTAGAAGCAGTGGTTAAACAATTACCTACCAGCAAAGCCCCAGGGCCGGATGGGCTCACCAAGGAGTTTTTTTAAATATACAGGTTGGAGGTGCTTCCCCCATTATTGGCAATGTTAAATTAGGCCTTTGAGACAGGGAGACTACCGGAATACCTGAGAGAGGCAATAATAATCCTGCTTATCAAACCTAATAAACCAAGTATAGACTGCGGGTCATATAGACTGCTCTCCATGCTAAACAAAGATAGTAAAATACTCACGGCTGTGCTGGCAAAGAGACTTAGACTTGTCATAACCAAACTCATACATCCTGACCAGACAGGATATGTTCTGGGCAGAAGTATATCCGACAACCATAGAAGGCTCCACCGTGTCATGGAACAGGCAGAAGAAGACGCGAATGAAGTAGCTATTGTCTCACTAGAGGTGGTGAAAGCCTTCGACTCTGTTAGATGGCCCTGGCTGATGGCGGCCCTGAAGGAATATGGAATGGGGCCTGGATACTTACAGTGGGTGAAACTGTTGTATAGCTCGCCACTAGCCAGAGTCAAAACAGGAGCGATCATTTTGGACAAATGGCAACTCAGTAGAGGTACTAGACAAGGTTGCCCATGGACCCTGATGCTGTACATCCTCGCACTAGGACCCCTAGCTATATATCTGCGACAACAATATGAAGGGGTAAGGGTCTACACTAAGGGGGGGCCGCACCCAATATCATTGTATGCAGACGACGTGCTGCTGTATCTGAGATATCCGGAGGAAAACCTGCAATATGTCTTAGAAGTAATGGAGCGATTTTCGTCACTCTCCGCATAGCGGTCAACCCCAAGAAGGCGTGCACATTTGCCCTAGGGAGATACAAAGGAATCCCACAAGAAAACGTACCAGTTTTACAAATACCCTGGGAGACTAGAACGTTTAGATACTTAGGGATCGATATCTATCATGTGGTAGAAGATGAACACAAGTATAACACAGAAAAAGCAGTAGCAAACATCGAAAACAGCAGGAGGTTCTGGGCTAAACTCCCCCTGGCAATGGTGGGGAGGGTGGCATTGTTGAAGATGGTTGTATTGCCTAGGCTGTTACACATTTTTGCGAATATCCCATATATGTTGCCAAAACGCTTCTTTGGTAAACTTCAGAGCTTATGTAGAGGCTTTATTTGGCACAATACCAGGAATAGGATTGCCTTATGGAAACTACAAAACATGTATGATAAAGGGGGCATAGAATTACCCACTTCGAGATACACCATTTGGCCAGGCAGCTATAGTATGTGGCCAAGTGGCTAAATGAAGACTGAACAGCAGAGTCCAGACTGTTGAGGGCTGAATGTGCCCCGTTCTTTCTGAAAGAACTGATATGGCTGCCCAAATCAGAGCTAAAATGGCAATCGAAGTTGCTAGAACTGGGATGAAAGACATGGCACAAGGCATGTCGGGCCATGGAGAACCCGATTCCTTGCTCCCCGCAAGTGCCGCTAGTGGCGTTGCGGGGAGTGGATGAGCAGCTAAGAAAGATGATCCGTAGACACTGGGAACCAGTAGGAATAGCAACACTGGGTGATGTGTGGCGAGATGGGAAGGCATTGGCATTTGAAACACTAATGGAAGAAACTCTGGTACACCCGGGGCAATATAGCACCTACACTAGACTGGTGAGGCAGGTAGCAGGTAAGAGAATCATGATCTGAAATAGAACTAGAAGACCAACCAGACTTGGCCATAGAGACCATATATGATATTCCGGAAGGGGGGCACGAGATATCCCGGATCTATGAACTGGTAATGTACAGAGTGGGAAAGGAAGTGACCCAGCTGAGAAGGTAGTGGTAGGAGGACGCTGGGGAACCCATGCAAGACGGGCAATGGGAAAGAGCACAGAGGTACAATAAAAAAATGTCCAGGAACGCAAGACTACAACAGATCCAGCTATATGTAACCCACAGGGCATACATCACCCCTCAAAGATTTGCTCGATTCAAGAGCACAGAGACACAAACATGCCCCAGATGTGGAGAAGTGAACGCAGGGATGATACACATGTTCTGGGCATGCCCGTAGATTGGGAAATTCTGGGGTGAAGTCTCCCATCGCTTAACTGAGAAAGGAATTAAGCTAGATGTGGAATCTGTGTGGCCATGAACAGTGGGGGGATTCACTAGACCACGGAACCTGAAACATGTGAGAAAACTTAAGGTCTTGGCCTGAATTCTGGCCAAATGCAGAATAGCTCTGGGATGGAAAGCATGCCACTGGCCCAGGTTAGAGGTGTGGTGGCATTAGCTTCAGAAATGGGCTGCAGCGGAAACGGCAGTATGGTATGAAGCGACCAACAGGGGGGAGGACGATGAAGTGGGATCGCTGATGGCCAAGAGACAAGTAGTGGCCACATTATCAGGGACCGCCCAGTCCAGTCCAAGTGAACACGACACCTCTGGGAGCACGGAAGGTGGGGTGCCCCCGGATGAATGATAACTGAGGGCGTAGTGAGCTAGGCTCGGGTTACGGGGGGGAGGGTAAGGGGATGGCAGTGTAAATTAAATGTAAATATGATGTTTGGAAGCTAATTACTTGCACTGTCGGGTGTGTTTTGGTGTTTGTTGATTGTAAAAACCAATACAAATAAAAAAAAATAAAACAAAATTGTTCCCTCGCCTCTAACCTGCTCTGTACCTCACTTTCTCTGCCTCCACTCTAGCACTTCATCCATCATGGTCACATCCCTAACACAGCTTGCCGTACCGCCTACCTGCACTTAAACATTTCTAATGTGGCTGTCCTTAAACTACGTATGTCCCCACCCATGTATTGTCCCCAGTGACTGTTCTATCACTCCCGTCGACAACCTGGCCAGAATATCCCTCGAACTCACCCCATTGTAGGAAGCCCACTGCTTCCTGTCAAATCTGATGTCTTATCTATTGTACATTCTTTTGTGATCAAAAGAGCATTGTTACTCCCTTTAAATAAATAAATAAATTAAATATTAATTCCCATGCCCCAACGCAAATGATGTGTGGCCAAGCCACCTTAGCGCACAACATAAATGCATTATAGACTCCTTCCATCTTAGTGCCTTAAAAGAGCACCTCAAGGGGTCTGTAATGGCAAAATGTATTGAAAAGAAAAGTACATTTCCATTCCTAGAAAAAGAACATTACTGATTGCGAGACAGCAGCGGTTCATGCAGCTGCTGCCCTCCTGCGTTAAAACAAATGCACTGGCGGGTCAGAAATTCCCCTTCTATGCACTGCAAAGCACCCCGTAGCTGTTCCAAACAAAATGCACGGGGATATGCGGAGTTACCTCATTTGAGACTACGGGATATGTGTGTCTAATTCCCTAGCCCTCGTCAAGTCGCCATCTGCTTTCACACAGAACACGATAATGAATGCATCAGAGATGTGTTAATGGATTGTAATTATTGTGAGGCAGTCTGCCTCGCAGTGGCGGATGGTGCTTTTTGAAAGTGGTGGGGCGTAAATGTTGTTACCAAAGATGTACGTGCGAGTGAAGCAAGTGAGACCTTCTCCAACAAGTGGTTTCTGTTCTGGGCGTGCTCCCCATGAGAATTATTGTTATACTATTAAAAATGGGGCATATTCCAGCAAAATCTGCAGGAAAAGTTGCCCAAAAAGCTATAGGATGTACAAGAGGTTTTCTAAGGGGAACCAATTAAATAGTCCAATAGTACAGGGCTCAGGTCACCAACAGTATACATTACCTGGGCCATCTGGTTTAAAAGGAATACCCAAATGTGCAGATAACCCTCCCTCTACTCTGATCATGTTGAGAAATGAAGTGCACACCACGCATACTGACTGCAATACAAATCATATTTTTAAAATAATAAAAAAATGTTGCACCTCCAGTCGGCCAACATTCTGAGCTCCTTTGCCTCTTCATTATATACATTTCCACTCTGCCATATCTCAGTCTAATCCTTTTTGCATTTCAACACGCAACAATGGGCTGACTAAAAGGCCACCATCTGCGTTGACAGTATGGAACTTCTGCTCAGTTCAAGACCATTTGAAATATTCCCATCCATGCACACCACTGTAAACGTCTCTGCCCTCAGAAGCTCTGCCACAAAAAAGTTCTGAACCATTGCTAAAATGGGTCGCTATTTGATGGATAAATGCCCTCTTTCAAGCACTTTACAATGAATCAGTAAGCGTGCAAAAGCAGAACACACAAGCCATGGTAAACAAAAATAACTGATATTAGCAACTATACATGTATACGACACATATAAATAAAAATAATTCAGTGTGAGCACAGACCTCAGCAGCAAGTGCCTAGCACGGTGAGCTGTCTCTCCTACAGGTGAGCATGTGCTGTGTAGCTGACTGCATGTATCTAGAGATGTAGCCACCTGTTACACTGGTGACTGTTGGTGGGAGGGCCTGCTAATCTGTGATTTTCTTGTGTCTCTGTTGAGGCAGCCCTTGATTTGAGAGGCACAGGGGGGAAGAGGGGAGGGGGTGGTTTTCGGCAGCCCTGAAACAGCAAGAGACCAGCTCTGGACTCTGGTGATGCTGGCTGGCCCACAGGTAGTTTAATATAAAACAGAAAGATGTTATACTGTCTCAGATTATCTTCAAAACAGTGAGATGGAGGAGTCCTACTGCTTAGCACAAGGCTTACCATTTGCACCTCTGTGCAGCACATTGTCTTGCCTGTGCTTGGTGTTACATTCACTAAATCCATATTGCTGTTGGGTTTTGCAAGCAAGTGTACAGCAGTAAGCACATAGCCAGTGGGTTGTGAATTAAACCAGGCATGCATACATTAATGTATAATGTGTAAGTAGTTTGCCTTGTCCTTTTGTATTTTTTACTAGCATGCTCGTATTTGTAGTCATAACGGGGAAAATAGCAATTTGGAATGATCAAAGAAATAATACCAGGGCTAACACTGCGTAACCCACTTGCAGGGGAGATGTGACAATTTAAGCGGTCAAAGTGTGGGCTCTGCTGTCGATGGCGTGTGTGCTGGTCTGGGGAAAGCACTGTCTCCACTGTAGCCGCGGCCATCGACGCATCATGCTAGGCCTGGCCACCAGGCACCAGCAGTGGTGGTGCCACTGTGCCAGGCCTCTCCCTCGCGCTGCCAGGGCTCTACTTGTGCCGTTTTATATTTTCAGCATTTTGCGACAAAAAATGCCGAAAATATTAAACGGCACTTTTTGGATGGAGAAGATTCTACGTGGGCACTGGGCAGCAGCAGCACGCCTGCCTGGGCCTTGCTGTCCGTGGCCCAAGGCCCTTGGGCCTTGGCCCACGGACCGGGGGTAAAGAAAGGCCCAGGCCAGGCGGCCCCCGCCTTGGCCCCCGCCTTGGTGGTAGGCAGGCCCGGGCCCGCTACCACCAAGGCCCGGAGTGAGAGACACAGGGCCCCAAGTTGGCGGCAGTCACAGTCAGCAACACTGAAAGACGTAGGCCCAGGCCTACACGTCTTTCAGTGTTGCTGACTGGGGCCGTGGACCACGTCCCCGGGCCCAAAACAGAACAACATCTGGGACCACCTGGGTACTTACCCGCCGGCAACTCGTGTTGTGGTCCAGGCCGTCTCTGCTGGGCTGGTCATCTTCAGGGCAGGGCAGCTGAGCTCGCGTCGTGTGACTCCTGCCATCGTCCTCAAAGAAAGAATCCACGGGAGAGAGTGTGAAGGTGGCGCAGGCGCACCCATACGCCCTGCACCAGCACGAGATCTGCATAGATACAGTAATGTCATTGGCTGTTTGCCAGCCAATGCAAGGGTTGTCATTGGCTGGCAAACAGCCAATGATATTACTGTGTCCATGCAGGGGAGGGACTCGCTGACCTAGTGCGCTGTTTGCGCACATTTTAGACTGGCGGGGGCCACCCCTGAAGCGCCCCGCCAGCCTTCTAATTAAAGGGGCTTACGTAGAGTGCGTGGAGCTACAAGCTCCACGCACTCTACTATTAAAGAAGTTAGAGTAAAACGGGACGCGCCCCGCTGTGAAAGCAGCTGGGCCCGGCCCTTAGTTATTGTTGCCTTGCCACAGCGCCCCCGCGCTGTTGGCAAAGGAAATGCAAGCTAAAAAAGAGATTCAATCAGAGAAGTTCTCTGATTGAATCTCTTTTAGCTTCCTCTTTCTTTTCTCTTTCTTTTCTGGGGGGGCGGCGCCCGGCCGCCCTATGATAGCAGCCGCCACTGCTGCCTCGTAAGGTGACTGGCCTGGCCTTGATGCAGATAGAGTCTAATGTACGTGAGGCCAGTGCTCTGTATTTATCGGCAGAGCCCCATACATTTCGAAAGAAATAAGCATTTACACTGAGTTATCTGGTCTTGAATTATACAGTGCCTTTGGGTTTTTATAACTATACCCATAGTCTTTGGTGGGCACAAACCAGGGAGCCACATACCAAAATATAATTTGATGGCAGCCCAAAATTATCCATAGGGGAACAGAGACTCTCTGGTTCTCAGGAGAGAAGACAAGCACAATAATGGATTTAAAAGAAGAAGAAATTAACATTAAAGAACATCCAGCAAAAAAATCGAAAATCTCAAAAATGCAAAGTTGCCAACCACAAACCATACTCAGTCGGCCTCATTACGAGTCCGGTGGTAACCGAGGCGGTAAAACCGTCTGGTTACCGCCGGACTCATATTACCATTCCGCCTCCGTGACTCCCCGAAATACCAGGGCATTACGACCCTGGTGTCCTGGGAATCCCGGAGGCGGATTGGTGTAAATCCCCATTCCCATTGAGTCCCAAAGGACTCAATGGGAATGGGGAAGTGGAAACACCGGCACCATCTCGTGATGGTGCCGGTGTTTCCACGTCCGCCTGCAGGACTCGGGATCGGGCGGTCCGGAATTACCAGTGGCGGCGGGTTTACCGCCACTGTTATTTCCAGACCGCCCGACCTGTAATGAGGCCCAGTGTGTTTTGCAGATTTGACTAAGTGTGGGGTATTCCACGGGCTTACACATTCATTTGCAGCTGGCCTTATGTAAAGAAATGAAAAATGTGCAAAAAAGTGGAAAACCATCTTGAACCACTGCTGCTAATACATTATATTATGAAGAATTCAAGAGATGCCAAATACAATTGAACCTTTGGGAAACGAAAGTGAAACAATGCAACTGGGATTACATCAGACAAATTCAAAGGCTGAATGTGAACAAACTTTGAAAGAAATCAGCACCTTCCTTGAACAATATAAAATCGAACTACAGTTTAGGAAGATTAAAAACTGCTTCAGTGACACCTGGGTTGATTAAAATGATGAAGTGTACACTCCGATCAATAAATATCCGAGAGACAAGCAATGTACACAAGAGACAAACATGTACACAACCCAGAAGTAGTTCTTCTGATTATCAGATCAGACAAAATGCACAGATTGTTTGATGATAGAATTCTCATCAAGATCTTTCTCTGCTGATGAAGTTGCATTTCTGAATAAAGCTTTAAACTCTGCCCTCATGTAATCAACTAATTTATAAGAATGTACGAGGGGACATATTGAAATCTGAGCATGAACTAAATAACTACATGTTAAAGCTTTTTTCAGAGTGACAGTGGAGATATATTTGATAAAATAAATGAATGTATTGAATTAAAACTCAAAATAAGTTTAACCGTATGGTATAGAAAAGTTTAAAGAACTTTTTTTTATAGATGTGTTCTATAAGACGTGTCAATATTGCATAAACATATTAACCACAATCAAAACAGATGAGAATGATTTTATGATGTGTTATTTAATGCGATTAATACCCAGAGGTTTCTACGCGTGGACCTGTGTTGTTCTGTGTCGTCTTGCTTCCAAGGCGAGCACGTTGCCCCTAAGCTATCCTCCCGAAACATCACTATACTCAGACAAAAACAAAACATTCAAGCTGACGGACAAAAGTGGAGCCTAGATCAATCTAGATTGTACTTATTAGCATTCTAAGTGAGAGTGTCTGATACAAAACACTGCTCCTTAGCTACAAATTGACATGAATGCTGAATTAGAATTAAGAATTGGAGTTGAAAACCTATTTCCCTATGCAGAGAACATGTAGTGGATAAATGGGATAAAATAAGGAGTGTTTCTTATGGCTGTTAACCACTTGCCCGCACTATTATAAATTCTAACAGAATTGCACAAGCATGCAACACATCCCCCCCGGCAGGGGCCAATTGTAACAGCCATGGAGGCTATCAGCCACCATTGGGATTGCATGTCGATTTAAATCACTGATGCAACACATGCCAACTTAAGCCGCACTCTCAGGTCCTGTGACCAGGTGAGCGTCCAACAACCCAAAGTCAAGCTCAAAGGGTTCGATGGCACCACGTTTAACGTTCAGGGCCCATTAGTTTGGAATGCCCTCCCACCCGATCTAAGAAAGATAATAACCTTGCCGACTTCCAAAAAATTATCAAGAGCCATCTTTTTAACCTTCCCTGCTACTGATTATCTGCTACTCCCATTCACATTGTCAGTCTTGTTTTGTCTTGTGTTCGCCTTGAGACCTATGGGTGAGTGGCGTGTTAGAAATATTTAAATAAATAAATAAATAAATAAATAAATAAATAAATAAATAAATAAGGATACCACAGATTTCCTTCTGATTGTGCAAAAAGTGACATTGAAAGAACACAATGGGCCTCATTCCGAGTATGGAGTTAGCCATGCCACTAAAAGCGGCATGGCTACCCCCATACCAGGTACCAGTTCCGGGTCCCAAAAAAGGGGACTTACCGGGCCATTCCGACCTTGGAGGGTCTGGTAAATCCCTTTCGCGGGACCACGGACACGGTACATCCCCATTCCCATTTGAGCCCCTATAGGGCTCAATGGGAATGAGGAGGATGCAAACAACGGGCCTGTTAATGACGGGCCCGTTGTTAGCATCCTGGACTGATAGCGGCTCCATCTAAGGACGCCTGGTCTGACCAGGCGTTCCTTAGCGGGACCCGCAGCAGTCCTCGTAATAGGGCGGCCCGTAATGAACGGTGGCAGTCCCTTACCGGCACTGTTCATTACATGGCCGCCAGGGTCCTAATGAGGCCCAATATCTTCTAGACCATTGATGTAACACATCTCCATATGACTATTGCTGGCTTTTAAGGAATGGAGGCTAGAGAGCGGGCCTTATTTATTGTGGAAGAAGGTGTAGCTTCTAAAGAGTTTTTTAACAGTACTGGTCCAACTTATTTTGGAAAATAATGACTTGAGATGCTGTCAGCATTATTACATCTCGATTGCAGAGACAGCGATGGGCGCCGCATGAAACCAATTTATGCAAATCTATTCAATTAAAATATATGAAAATGAAAACAACAGTATGGTGGCACTACATTGACAATATTTTTGGAATCTGACATGGATCAAGAGAGTCCATAGAATAATTTTTTGAATAGTGAAATAGAAATAATCAGTACATTCAGTTTACATGAGCCGTGAACTCACTTGGAGTACAATATATGGATATGAATATGCATGTTGTAAATCACGTCTTTTATATACATGTGTTCTGTAAAGAAATGGATAGAAACAATGGATTACACCATGCTATCATCCTCCATGAACAATCAAAGAGCAACCGTACAGCCAACTACTTAGAGATTCCAGCAGATTTTCAATGAGGTTACACTTGTCATCGCCAATTTGGAGAAATGAAGAAGACATTCTTAGACATTCTTAGACTGAGGCTATACAGCAAAGTGAACCAGATCAATTGAGGCCCATTACTTACTAAAACACTGTAAAAAGTGCCTCCAATATTGGTTTACATATCCAGGTACTAACTCCAGAGCCAAAAGATACAATAAATATTGCGAACAAATCTAGTATTCTCCTTAATGTTCCCCAACTAAATATTCTCGTAAATGGTCCCTCACTGTTTGCATGAAAAAAATAGCAGGAATTTCAAAACATGTTGATTAACACAGAGAAGAGAGACTCTACTGACAGCAAGGAAACATGGAACATATCATTGTTCAAACTTTGGGTTCTATCAAATTCTAGCATAAGGAGTAATTGTTTTCACCATTAACAGGCAATAAGATACATCTAAGAGACTACACTTTATGTGATTTGAGAAGTGTAACAGTATCAGTTGCCAATTTTGATGGTACAATGGGGTACAAACAAACTTCAAGGAAGGCCCGACTAACACAGAAAGAGCATATGACAAATGTGATCACCTTGAGAAATCATCAGTGGCTGGTCACTTTTGAACATTACACCATTAGATACGTGAGATTATATTTCGGCTATCTAAACTAGCGCAGATCCGGCAGGGTTCAAACCTCTGTTGCTCAGCACGGTCTTGCTTACAAGACCAGCGCGTTGCCCCTGTACTATCCTCCATTCATAGTACAGTAGCAAATCATATCTCTACTGTAGCAGGCACTACAATGTACAGTAGGGTCAGTAATGACCCTTCTGAGCATTTTATGAAAAAGGGACGAGAAAGTGGTCACCCGAGATGCCCACATTTTCCCCCTGCAGACATGTGTCCCTTACATGCAAGGACGGGCCAGTGCAAGCCTTCACATATTAATTTTTTAAAGTTGCCTTCTCTCATTTTGATCTCCACCTTTATGGAGGAGTTAAACATTGGAGATTTTTTATTCAGGAATTCACCTAATAATTAGGCAGTATTTACTGCTCGTGGTATTCCTTTGGCACGAGGTATATACCCCCAGGGCCATAACAGGCTGCCCTAAAAACAAGCCGGAGCTGAAATATTGCCTGTTCCTCAGGATTACTGCGCTTTAAAGAGGGCCTAGGTACACGCTAAGTGCAAGTCTGTATTAGAATGAGGCACACATGGGGCTAACACTTTCTACCGTTAGTGCCTTTAGGTAAAATAATTCAAAACTTTGCTTTGGGCTTAGGGATTGTGGGTAGCTCAAGTTACTGTTTTACTGCACTATGTTAGGAACAGTTCTAGGATAAGGCAGCACAAGGTGGATGCGCCATTGCCACAGTGACCACAAAATGGCCTCTGCAAAAACCAAAACAGGCCCTATTGTCCCATAATGCTGCTGCACACATGACAGCGAAAATATGCTGGTCTCATTGGAAGCCGTGGTGTGCAGAGTATGGTTTATGTTAATGCTACGCACACACATAGGCACACACACACATGTATGCACACACATGCACACGCACATACACACACACCCGAGTGAACACATCCTAGGTGGCACTCAGTTCCACAACCACACTTTCCAAGTGGCTTCTCTAACTGTGAACCTCCCTGGCAGCTTTGACTGCAGACAGAAACCCTGTGGAATAGTGTACCCCAAGGGTTTGGAGCAACACTTTTAGAAATTGAGTTTATCAAGATTTGGGGTAATTAGGAGTACGTCGCTGTGTTTACGCACGCGAGGGAGACTATCTGCAAGAATGGAAAAAACAGGGATTAACCCATGACTGCATATGATGGGACGTGATTGTGAATATGATGATCTATGCAAAGAAGCCAATTGGATTGTGATAATTAATGTCCGTTTTTGAGAAAGTCTTAGTGCCGAAACACATGTCAACCAGAGGACTTTTAGAAAATGAGGCTGTAGGGATGAACCTCAAAAGAGTGATCTATATAAACGCACTCAGCCTATCAAGGGAAAATCACCAGCATGCAGAAGCCCTGCGAGGATTACTTTAAAAGGTTCAATTTCCTCAGGAAGGAGACACAACTATTTTCCAGACAAAGCGATGGTGGTCATCATAGGCCTTAGTTATTCATTCAGGCTTCCCTCTGAGAGCTCCAAGATTACAGAGGATAGAGACGGGGATGGATTCAACAAATATACACATTAAATCTGCCGGGTCTATAATTGAACATCATTGTGCAGAAAACCTAGGCGTCACATACAGCATCAAAATACAGTACTTGCATAAAGAACGGGGAGCGGGCGGCCAATCACAGCGACAGTGATCCCAAGACGGCAGCCTTTTTCTCCGAATGCTATATGCCTAGCTGGCAATTAGACCTTGATGAATGGATAAGACATGTTTTTGGACTTCTGGAAGCACTTACTTTCAGAACTCATATATTGAATGCAAAACAGAAATCTAACCCTTGTAGGGCTCTTCCCTCTACCCCGAGAGAAGGAACTGTTATGAAATGGTGCACACATTGTAAAAGAAAACACATTTGCAATTGAGGGCGCAAATAGCATGGTTGAAAATTAAAATGATCACTTGAGTAGGCAACCGTCAGAAAACCGGGAACTACAGCAGATGGGGGCAACCTTCTTTCTATTGCTTGTAGGTCCATAAAACAATGTAGTTTTCACCGAGGGAGCCAACACGTGATAGGAAGAAATGCTTTAGGCAATGCGTATCACTGTCAATGTTTCTGGGCCACTTTACATTACGTCGCTTTTAGCCTGTCTGTTCCATTAAAGAAATGGGCCAATTATTAGCAAAACAGCCTCGGCCAGCGCCCCCACACTTCTCAAACGGAGTACTCCACCTGAACTACTAAGTCATGCCCCCTCCGCTGGAAGCTCAATCACTCCTAGGCATGTTTCGACCTTACTGGGCTTCATCAGTGAGACGCAGCCTCTGTCCCACCGTACAGAGACTGCGCATGCACCTTCCTCTGAGGGAAGCTAATTGATGGAACTCAAAAGCAATGAACTGTAGGAGGGTCAAAAATAATCTGCAAATTGTTGGTCAATTTCTGTAACTAAATTGGAACAGAAGGGTACTCGACCTGCGCTTATCACACCCACAAATTCAAACAACACATCTCTAAGAAGGCTTACTAAAACTTAAACATGGCCATCAATTGATTGTTTTTTTATAATTATGATTGGTTATTTATAATGCACTTAATACCAAAGAGGTTTCCAATTGAAACCTGTGTTGCTCTACATCGACTTGCTTCCAAGTCAAGCGCGTTGCCACTGAGCTATGCTACCCGTACATATGAGATCAATCACGTTTGAGATATTTCAATGTTATAGGATTCATTCCAAGAGCATAATGGAATGCAGACTAACCGCATAACTGTACGAGATCTTCACTTTATATGATGTAGCAAATGTATTAGAGCAGAAGTCAGGAATGCAGCCATTGCTAGAGTGGAAGGTTTAACACTGTAACGTCGACGCGTTCCCTTTGGCCTAATACCCAGGCTTCCTCTATGCAGACGATGTTGTTATGGAAAGCGGCACAGGTGGTGCTCCGTAATAACATCTGCTCATAGAAAGTTACGTCCTATAAAATCCAGCCGTATACAAAACAGTGAAGACAGACTGCAATAGGACGCCCGAAGTCTGATGGAAGATCAGTTCCAAAATGGCACTGCTGGGCCTCCGGACATCTGCAAACAGCTGCATTGAAATTGAAGGGAACCTCCTTTCTGGTCTTTAATTTGGAACAGAAAGATTGATGGTCTCTGAATAACTCTATAAGCCCCTTAAAATATTTGAGTCTATGTGTCTGCGATTGGTATGAAGAGCCCCTGAACATAGAATACGGCACAGACACACACACACACCTAGTTCCAAAACATTGACCATAAATACAAGTCTGATTATAACCATGCTGCTTTTTAAGGTTTTTTTTCTTTTAAATAAATGAAGAAACTGGGATGATTCCAATGACCCGTGACACAAAGCATGTTATAGAGGTACTATTGTAAACAATCCAAATAGAAATACATTGATTGACAGACTTGAAATTGACAAATTAAAACCTGAAAGAATAGAATTGGAAGACTTAGTGCATGCCTTAATTAAGCTAGTAGGTTGCTAGCATCATCTATTAAAATGCAAAAATAAGGCGCGGAAACGCACCCCACCAATGAACTACGGATGTAGCAAAGCATTTGGTAAGTTGATGGGTAAAGCTCATTTCAAGCCCAAAATGTTACATGTGGGTCCCACAGCAACCAATGAAAAAGCTGGAAATATCCAAAGATGCAGGTTCTGTATGATAAATACCCTACTTGCCAGCATCAGACACCCCAAATGATGGAACACACAGACCATGGTACAAGGAACATCCCAGCATGTTTTGCATCGCTTAGAGGGAGGTACAAGTGAATCCTGGTTCCAGGCGGTTCTAAAGTGCTGCTCCATCTTAAGGACGAGGGAAGAATGGAAGGGTGAAATCAGGGACTGATGGGTTATTAATGTTTCCATACATCTTGCTCCCATGGAGCAGCCTGCGGCATAGCTTCTGCCAGGCTTATTACCATCCTCTCCATCTCCTCTCCATCCTACTAGAGATAGGCCACGTTACACAGGAGGAGTCACTTATAGAATCCCGAAAGCATGGATACAGGAATGTATAGGATTTTGCATTGTTGGATAGGCAGAAACTCATAAATCCACAGGGGAAGAAGTCATTTTTTCACAGAAGGTGTACCGATAATAATAAATAATAATAATGATGATAATAATAATAATAATAACAATAATAATAATAATAATAATAATAATAATAATAATAACAATAATTACAGTCATTACCATTTATGTTATTATTGTTATGTATTATTATCATGAGCAAAGCAGGGGAAACAGGCTAGAATAATTTCAGCTTTCCAGTCACAACGGGAGCCGGCTTTTGACATTTTATGAAAGCTGCGGTTCCGCGCGCTGACAGGAGCTACTATGCCTCCATCAGCCTGGGTGCTGCAGCTTTGGCAAACTGCCAGACCAGCAGCCCCTGCTTTCACAGGGAGCCTCCCTGGCAGGGAGACAGTTGCAGAAGTGATGGAGGTGGGCATGGGTGGCAGGAGGCCAGGCCATAGCTTTTTATTATTTTATTTATTTAAAATATTTGAATAGTGCGAACGAGGCACACATGCATCAGAGCGCTTCACAAGTCAACAGATTAAGAAAAAGTCACAATCAAAATAACATCAGCTAACAACCAGCACAATAACAATATTCTGGTGTTTTTTTATTTAAAATGTGTCTATAGCGCGGACCAGGCATGTAGGTGGGTCTGGGGAGTAGGGCATACTGCACAATGGTGGAGGTGTGGGGAAGGTGGCAGGACCCCAACACATTGTTTTGGTTGGGGATGAAATTGTTTGGGTCACCAAAAGGGTGGTGTGGGAGGGTGGTAGGGCACTGGGTATATTATTGTTATTTTTGGGGGTTTGGGAGGGAAAAGAGGACACACGAGTGAGGCAGGGGAGGGTGTCAGGTATATTTATTCCTTTTGGGTGCTGGGAGGAGTATTCAAGGGAGGTGGGTTTGGGGGCAGGATACCACATATGTCTTTTTTAGTTTGGCAAAGAGACTATTTTAATGTTGTACTTAGTCCATTCCTGCCTCCTCTCACCTCTTTCCACCCCTGCAATGCTGGTACAGGGACACAGAATTGATGGTGGCGCAAAGCACAACATAAAACTAAACATGACTATCAATTCTACAATTCTTCAAGTATATTACACTTCAGGGACATCTTATACAACTCGAGCTTCACTCTTGGTGCCTGTTGGATGTCACTTTGAAGCCCTCAGCAAAATATATCCCTGGAATTTGAAAGCTACCCATCCATAAATCTATGTTTGATAACGCAAAACTTGCTGATGGATGGTTGAACCACTACTCATTGCAGTCTCAAAGCAATCTTTACCTATTTATCGGCCAGAGGCTTCAAAAAGGCACACATATTAAAGTAAATCACCATTGTGCATGGTTTTAGGATTTATTCAATGCATCAGACCAGCGATTCAGAAAAAAACTAAACATGCATTTGTTCAATTAACTTCAGGCCTGTACCATCTCCTTGGATGCTTCCTGCACATTCCTATGTAACTAGCGCCCAGATGCCCGAGGGCTTTGTGCGCTGCTGTAAATGAAAACATGAAATACATAAATAATAAATGGATGAGAGGAAAACAGACTGCCCACCAAAAACAGAGAACAAAATGAGCTGTTACTCCCAAGGTGAGGGAGTGCAACAATACTGAGGGCAGCGCATGTCACCAGAAGATAGGGCCGTCCGACAAGCTACACAATGGCGCTGCGAGGATCCTGGTGGCATCCTGGCTGCGGCCTACCAACAATTCACAAGGTAACCATCCCTCTATTAGCAAAAATGAATGGCAAGTTTCCAGAAACTCTTATATGCTTTGGCGCGGTTTATGGTCATTGTATCGAAAAAGATGCATCGAAATGACAATGCATCGAAAAAGGTGCATCGAAAATAAAAGCATCGAAATTCTGTTTTACATTGAAAGTACATATCCATCTAAACTTTTCCATCGAATGGATATGTACTTTTAAATATAAAAGATAGCATTTTGATGCGTTTATTTTCTGCATTAAAACGTTACACAGAGCTGTCCAGTGCTGAAATATCGGCACTGGCCAGCTCCTTGTAATGTTTCAATGTTTTTTTGTATATTGGGGGGCCCTAATCCTAACCCTAACCCTTAATCTAACCCTTAACCTAACCTTAGCCCAAACCCTAACGCTAATCTAACCCTTAATCTAACCCTAGCCCCAACCCTACCCCTAACCCTTAATCTAACCCCAGCTCCAACCCTAACCCTTATCTAACCCTTAATCTAACCCTAGCCCCACCTAACCCTAGCCCCAACCCTAACCCTAACCCCAGCCCCAACCCTAAACCTAACCCTAACCCTTAATCTAACCCTAATGTTAATAAAAATAATTTCGAAATTACCATCGCACTGGCCAGAGCCTTGTAACGTTTTAATGCTTTTTGTATATTGGTGGCCCTAACCCTAACCCTTAATCTAACCCTTAATCTAACCCTAGCCCCAACCCTGATGCTAATCTAACCCTTAAACTAACCCTAGCCCCAACCCTAACCCTTAATCTAACCCTTAATCTAACCCTAGCCCCAACCCTAACCCTAATCTAACCCTTAATCTAACCCTAGCCCCAACCCTAACCCTAGCCCAACCCTAACCCGAACCCTAAACCCAACCCTAACCCTAACCCTTAATCTAACACTAGTGTTAATAAAAAATAATTTCGAAATTACCATCGAATTATAGTCAATGGAAAGGCATTTCGATGGAAATGCTTTTCGTTGCTTATAATTCGATGGTAAAGCATTAGATGGAATGTTTTTCGATCGATTGACTAGATACCTTTGGCGGAATGTCTAAAGCAAATGCCACAATGCATCACAAGCTCGGTCAGTATGCACATGTGTGGGCCATCTGAGCTTCTAAATCTGCAAGGACGTTTCCAAGGTAATGGTTCAGCGACTTGAGCGCTCTCTGATAGTTTAATACACACAGATTTCTTCGAGTTTATTCAGTGTAAGAACATGTGTTATCCGTCTAGAATATTAGTGGGATTGACTGAGTTGAGCAGTAGAACATATACACCCTTGACAATACCAAGCGAAGACATTACATAAGACTGGCTCCAAAACCTAGATTTGATATTAGGATAGGTGCACAGGCCCTCATAACATGACTGATACTGTCCGACTCGGAGGGCAGGAGCTGTATCACGTCGGCAGAAAAGACCTCCACCTGAGTTCGAGGGGAAATAGCCAAGCAGCCCATATTCTGAACCGCCGGGCCCTTTCTGCTGGGCATTCTATGGAACTGCTGGGCGAATATGCCACCACCAGCTGAGTAGGGCACGCTGTTATCCCCCCTCCCCCACCACCAAGGAAGAGGTCTCTGTGGACCCCTGGTTGGGAGAGAGAGCCTGAAATCTCCAGATACGTCATGCTTCTCTGAAAGACCACAGGCATAGTAGACTGCTGCACCGCCAAATTTGCCCAATTTTACAAAAACTCAAAATATTTCCAATACATTGGGAGGATTTCCCCCTCCAGCCACCACCAGCTGTCATTCAGGGCCATGACACTTAGCTGGCAATATGCACTTTACACGTGATCCTACGCACTCACTTCAGCACGTGGGAGGGGTTAGATTACAAACTGGCACCCCCGCCCCCACCCATGAGGGTGCTTCTGACTCATTCACGTCTGCCGGAAGTGCTAACTAGAGACTCCCACCAGTGGCTTTGTTCTCACTGATGTGGGGCTCCGCCCACCAAGGCCTGGTTAGCAGAATGGTTCTGACCACTCAGTAGTAGTCCCATCCGCTGCCAGGTGGCCTGTCACCCAATATGGTCTCAAAAGTCCACCTTAGGCTCAACAGCAGTGGTGGGAAGCAATAGGAGTTATAAGGGTACGCCGGAAGAAATACCCCCTCAACTCAGTAATATTCCACCACAGGCGGTGAAGCTTAAAACTAGGATTAGGTATTGACAGCCCCTATTCCATAGATTAGAGTGAGCGGGCAATGGGGAAAATCACATGTGTGGGTCATATGTGCCACTTTGCCTATATATGACCCATGTGGGAAATGTGATGTGGTATTATGTAGCTTTCCTGAAGGTGTACTGGCCACAGTGCTTGGCTGGACACTGGATGTGGTCCTGATGAAGCACGTATGCGATTGAAGGAGCGTAACCACTGGAAGAAAGTTGCATGTGCAGTAAGGGGCAATATTAGCACCTGGCGCACAATTCACAAAGCGGCGCACCAGATGCACGGTGAAAGCAAACAAGTGCACCTAAGCAAAGCGACTCATTCAAGGAGATGGGCAATGGACCACGGTTACCCGAGAATGGTTTTCAAGCCGGCAAGCAACATGGAGTCTAATGGTTATCAGATACATTCGGCATGTGTGTTGAAGTAGATCGGAGCTCAGTGCATGGGTGATTAACAGCAAAACCTAGTGCACATGCTCAGCTGTGGCATGGAAAAACGAGTCAGACCTGTCAGGATTCCGGGCTGTGACCTACAGGCTCAGTAGAGATCTCAGCAGTGAGCCCTTGACTCACTGAGCTGTCTGACTGAGCAACGCCAAGTGTTCGATGAAAAGAAAGGGTTTTTCTAGGGATGTGTTAAATAGCACATTCAAGTGTGGGATTTACGACAAGGGTTACACAACTTTGTGCGGGTCTGTACATGTATCCTGAATTGTGCAGAATGAAAGAAACAGTACATTGTAAGCATTGAGAAGGTGCTTGTTTGCCAAATCAAAGATGCAGTAGTAATGGCACCTCAATTAATGGAGACCTTTTTCTTAAATCAATGAGTAAACCTTTTTCCTCATCATCCAGCTCCTTTGCAGTGCCCTTTCCCTTGATCCTCAGACCGATGCCCCCTTGTAGGACTTCACTGGCCTTTGCTGATTACTGCTGCAGCCCCCTACTCATGTACTTCTCATCTTTGTTTAGATTGTGAGCATCACCTGTGCAAGCACATTGCTGTGGAACACTGCAGAGGACCAGTGTGCAACAGTGCAAGATGCTGCTCTCCGGACTGAACATGTGTTTGGGCTAGTACCTGTGCACGCCCAAGGAAGACACCGGTGAAGCAGCAGCAGGCCTGAAGGCGGTCTCAAGGGTGGCACCATGAGACAGCTGCCCTGGTCAATGCTGGACATGGAGAGTGGCTTCAGTAGAGTCACATGTGAGGGCCAAGGGGATGTCTGTGTGAAGCAGATTGGCAGCCAGAGAACCATGCTGAAGTCAATGCTGCCAGCTCGGGTGTCTTCAAGCTTGGTTCAGCCACAGTAATGTCCCTGGGGAAGCTTTGCCTCCACAGAGATTGGCCGCGAGCTCCAAGCGTGTTTATCTAAGAGGATTTTCCAGAAAGTGAACCATCAGCCTCCCAGACTAGGATTCTCTGGCATCTTCTGAAGGGCTCTATGTCATTTCATCGACACCAGTTTTTACAATGGGCGTTTTTCCGGAGAATTTTTGCAGAAAAACTTTTGGAAATGTTTTTGAAATTATTTTGGGGGGCTTCCCCTCACAAGCCCCCTGTCATTTAGCTATTTATTTTATTCCCGAGGCCCCAACCCTTTATATGCCCTTTCCCACCCCCGAAAACAATCCCAAAAGTTTTTTCTGCAAAAATTCTGCATGAAAACACCCGTCGTAAAAAAGGGTGTCGATGAAAGGACGTCGTACCCTTCTGAAGAGGACTTGCTCAATTAACAATCCCCCCACTACCTGACAGAAAGGTAGTGGTTAACACAAGTGGGATGTTCAACGTAAACGCCAGCCGGGAGGAGCCAGCCATACCAGTCTTCTGACCTACTACGACTAGGAAGTAAACCCACCTCCACAGACTTCAGCTCTTTTCTGGGAGTCCTTTCAACGCAGAGATTCTTCTGGGCATTAGGATTTTCTGGTGTTCCGGAATATCCAGCCATCAGGCTTTTTTGGAGATATGTTGGCCATCAATCAGAAACTCTCTCGAAGCAGAAGTTGACCTCCTCAGGAGCCTCAAGCATAGACCCCCTGTTTAATTTAGAAATATCCTGAGATGATCGCCAGCAGGAGAGCTGTCATCTCATCGCAGCCAAATCACAGCCTCACCCTTCATCTTGGGGGTGACGCAGAAGGAGGTTGCCCATTTTGCACAATTGGTGGGTGAGGAGGATGGTCTATGTATTAGAACAGAACCAATGTGACATTCATTGAAGATGGCACCTTCTCTCATGAATAACTACTGCAGCAGTTTAAAGGCACCAAGAGGGATATGTTCTGTCTGTAAAGCTGGCAGCACTTTAAAGCGCAGAGCGTGCCTCTTTGAAGTTCAGCCGTGTCTAGAGGTAAAATGTAATTAATCATAATCCTGCAGTAAATATAAGGTCCATTGATCTTGTTTCAGTCCTTTGCACTAACCAGTTCTTCAAACCGGTGTTTATACCCCGAAGAAACATTAGCAATATGCATATAGGTTCAGCGCGTGCTCACACCCCTGGCCCTTTTCTCTCCTTCCCTCTCAGCAAGCCCTCCGCTGCTGCCTGGCAGCGGATGCGCCTTTTAGCAGGTGCGCAATTTCCTAATCGTCCCCCCTTTTTCCTTTAGAGGCATAATTCTGATTCACATGGTTGTGCCGCTGACTTTCAAAGAAAGCGCGCAGTGAGTCGGGTGGAAAATTCCGATTTATGATCAATAGCACCTTGAAGGGGGATATCAGCCTTTTGCTCGTGACACGGCAGTGGCAAAAGCTCTCCACACTTTAGGGTTGCTGATTTAAATACCTACAGAGCAGACAAACCTATTGGTCCGCTTCTGGTACATGAAACGAGCTCCAATGCTCATGGGGTCCTGGCAAATGATTCTAACATATCTCATGTACGGCCATAATTGAAACTAAATTCTATTCGCATTTTCGAGGCCGTAACTAGGCAATAGCTTGTACAGTAACTGCTACTTTGAGGGGACAGCATATACTTGAACATGAACTTAATCAGTCATGACATTATGCCTACATGTCTGGCAAACTATCGCCTGAATTATATCACTCCTTTCCTGGGCAAACTCCTGGAAAAGCTGGCCATCTCCCAGCTTACCCTCCACACTGAATCTATTGGCTGCCTTCATGACCATCAGTCTAGCTTCAGAGCAGCCAGAGGCAAGGGAACTCCTCTCCTGAACACCTGTGAAGATTTGCTCTCTAACCTCGACTCCAGCTCTCCCTCTGTCCTCATCTTCCTTGACCTTTCCTCTGCTTTGGACATGGTCAATCATACCACCCTGATCAACGGACTCCATATGATCCTGGGCATCACAGATTAGGCCCTGGCGTGGCTGACCTCCTTCCTCCTGAACCATCCGTCCCAGGTCCAACTTGGGTCCTTTCTTTCCACCACATCTATCTCCACGTGTGGTGATCCCGAGGGCTCTATGCTCTTGCCCTGGCTCTTCAATGTCTATCTGGCCCATTTGGCCCACCTAATCATCTCCTTCTCTTCTAACTTTAAGTGTTATGCAGATGACACTCAGCTCTCTTTCAGGCTTCTCTCAGCCTCCTCTCCTCCCTCGCTCATTCCTGACTGTCTATCCACGATTCAGGATTGGTGCACCTCCAATGATCTCTGCCTTAATGTTAGTAAGACGGAGATCATTCTTATCGGGACCCCTACTCGCACTTACCCTCTATCACACTGGCCATCCTCCTTGGGCCCTCCACCCTCGCCTTCCATTGAGGCAAAAAGCCTTGGTGTCACCTTCGACTCCACTCTCTCCTTCTCTCTTCACATCATGGACCTTGCCAAAGCAGTGGAAGAACCACAAGTATACATAGCATGACTCCTACGGGTTCTACTTCAAAACAGATAAATCTAATGAATGAACTCATAACCGCTTAAATTCTCTGGATGATTGCAGTTGTTTACCACCACTGTCAAACAAACTATGGTGCCAAGCACTTCTAGAACTACTAGAATGCCAAGTTTGGTTTGCTTGAGAATGATGCTCCAATCCCTTCACCAATCTACTATTCCACACTTGATGAACCAAACAAGCGTCAAAGTGATTCAGAGATACATATAGATCTAGGGGTCACATCCTTGATTCTTGGTTGCAGGGTCACCAAGTATAAGGGAAATCCTTGTGCAGCCCTTCCCAACCATGAAGATTCCAGAGAGTAGTAGGTGCTACTTCCAGTGAGCAGAAGCCTAGGTGCCAATGTTATGGTTGCAAGCAGGCCTTGTCCAACAACTGGTCACCGCAAATATTCTCTTGGGATAGTTAGGGGAAAGAGCTTGCCTCTTCCTTGGAAATCTCGGTCTTCACCTCTATGGCAAAGGACTTTAGCGCAAACTGTACTCCAAACCAGGGTCCAGAGGAATCCTTATTCAAATATCTAGAGATGAGGGTCTCCCCTGCCTAATATAGGCAAAGGGCAACGGCAGATTGGTTTAATTCTAGCCTTCTGCAAAGGGGTCCGATCATGACTGCTGTCTTGGTATCTTGTTATCTGATGTCATACCTAGAGTGCTTTATCTGCAGGAACTGGGAAGAGGGACAAGATATTTGTGAGCCTTAAGAAAAAACAAGATAGTGTAACGCCTCCCTAACTGGAATGTCTGCCTGTGGGCTACTCAACTGCCTCTGTCTTCCTACATCAAAGGGTGTCCATTAATTAACACCCTGGTGTGACATCTCTCAGCCTGGCAGAGGTTGTCCTTTAAAGCACTCGACCTATCCCTGCCCCCCAGGGGGATGTTTCTGCCTTCCTCGGAAGGACAACCCTTTCCAAGGGAAGACCAAGTCTTTTGCTGAGATCAAGCCAAAATGGTTTGTTTTGTATGAAACATCAGTCCCAAACAGTTAATACACAGGGGGCCCTGACCAAGAGGGTCACTACAAACCAAGCTGATAATGAAATTATATCAATATGTTTTAGCAAATATAATTGTGGAGTCCCAGAGATTGTCATGTCATAAACAGACATGGCTTATATTTAGATGTTTCATATACAGATCATTTAATACAGGCTCATGATTACCCATTATTAAAGGCAGATCATGACTGTTGGACCTTTAGTTCCAACAGTTTCCGAAACTAACGGACGTCACTTTATGAGTGCCACATTGCCAAACCACACGCCAGCTGCTGTGAAGTCTCAGTAGAGAAGCTCAATAAAGTCACACAGCAGCCTATAACCCTGCAACAAGAAGCAGTGTGACAGGCATTATCCTTCTTGTGTGAATCAGACATAGCTAGCAGGGTGCTGAACCCTATAAAGAGAACCAGGGGCAAAGAAGTGTTTGAACTTTATATCCATGAGACTGTACATTTGAGCAAAGAAGCAGGTGTGTGTTATACCCTTAAGATTGTGACTTTGGACAAGAAGCTGCTGGGTTCTATTTCCCTGAGACTGTATATTTGGAGAATCTATTTTGGGAACCGTATCCTCTGACAGGAAGAAGTTAGACACCCCATTGTTCACATCATCCTGACAGTGTTACTTAAGGTGATCCCAGGAAGGGAATTCCTTTTCTGTTGTGGGAAGCCCATGAACCAAAAAGACATTGATCCAAAAACATTCCTATTTAAAGAAAAGAGGCTGAGACTGAGCCTTAGATTAGATAACTTGATTGATGGATCTCTATCGGAGCAGGAACACTGACACCTTACAGTTTACCTCATCGTGCCAATATTTGCTTAGATTGCTCTGAGAAACAAATATTATTTTTTTGTTGTGGTTAAACGTCTAATCCTCATAGGCATTTATCGTAACTCTTTGCTGGCAAAGTTAAATAAAGTTTTTAACAGGTACTTCTGTGCCATTTCTTTCTGTATTAAGATTGGGGTAAGATACATTCTTGTCATCACCTTGTAGTGATGCATCGGTAGAGATACAGCCATTTCTCAAAGCTTTTGCCGATTATGACATCTGTGTCAAATTCCGGGAAATCTGATAATCACTTTTGAAATACTTTATCAGATGTCCAGATACTTTATCTTTATGAAGAAATACATAGTAATGTCTATTAACAGAGATTTTTCCTACATATCTTTATTTACCATCAGTTCCACATCTTCAGGTGTAAATGTATTCTTGTATTGTGTGACAAAACAAAGTGTTGTCACTGCAATATTTATTGAATGAATTCTTTGTTATCTGATACTTAGCTACTCATTCATAAAATGACATATAAGACCTATCTCGGAAGCCAATGCTCCATGTGTCGAAGACACAGCATGGCCCAGTAGCTGGTAGACTGGAGCAGTTTGCTCTATTGGGTGAAAATCATTATCAGCCAACAACTTAAATACATGGAATTTAGGGATTTCTAAACATTGTATCACATATTTCTAGTTTACAGCTACTGCTTCAAAGGTTTGAGGGATACACTTTTGAAAACAGTGTCTCATGAAATGTAGTGCCTTTTCTAGCCTTCAAAATCATCCAAATCTTTCCTAGAGCTTAATCATACCTCTGCACAGTTTGACAGAGGTCATTGTTTGGCTTCTAGGCAGCCTGCTGAGCTCTGTCATGCAGTGTGCAGTTCTGTCCCTCTCCCTCCACTGTGTACCCTTAGATTCCCCCCTCCATCCATCCTATGGTGCTCTCCATCTCTCTTATCTACTCTAACTGCTTCTCCATCACCTATCCTCCCTCTCTCATGAAGTCTGGAAGGAAGACATTTAGGAAGGCTCTCCTGGTCTCCAACCCAGGCCTTCCCATTGCAGACACTTAGGTCAGTGCTTCCTCCAGGCATACTATCATTGACATTCGCTTTGACGTTCCTTCTCCTGACCTACAGACACCCCATATGGTCTCTGTCCTCACCCCTTTTTCTTCCTTACCCATTAATGGTGGTACCAGATGGGAAGTGTTATTTGCTCTGTTCTCATCATCCAGGTACATCATCACTGTCTATCATAATGGCATAATGTCTATCACATTATGACCCAGGGCTCTCAGCCCAACCTCCTCCTTCTTGACAGGCATCTGCCATCTCTTTTCAATTCCCCACTCTGCCTGTTGCCCCACTGTCTTCCTTCTCCCCTCCTTCTCTCCAGCCGAGGGTGGTCCCCCGTCCCTGTGGCCCGTCAGAAAACTTGTAAAGGGGGCAACCAGCTTCACTTAGCTACCTTCAACTCTCATTCTGCCGTCAAACATTCCTCTGACATCTGTCTCCTTCTGGAAGACCTTGACCTTGACATCCTCGCTCTCACTGAGACATGGTTCAAGGCCAGCTCTGTCACCGCTTTGGACACCCTTCTCCCTGAGGACTACAAGATCCTATCCAATCCCATGCCCACGCGATCTGGAGGCGGAGTGGCCCTGATTTTCCCTCAGTGGGTTCCAGCCACCATCATTCCCACTCAATCCTACTCCTCTTTTGAATGGCTGATCTAAAGGGTGTCTGTCTTTCTACCCTCTCCCTCACTCTCGCCACTATCTACAGGCTCCCTTGACATATACCCCTTTTCCTCTCTGAATTGGTGGACCGCTCCTCTTCTCACCTGGCCTCATCTCCCAAACTTCTCTTCCTTGGGGATTTTAACATCTACCCTGATTCTCTGGATTTGGCCACAGTACTCATTCATGACCTCTGTGACTCTCTTTCCCTCACAATTCTTCCCTTTGGTCCAACCCGCTCTGCCGGTGTCATGATTCCTGCCCCTCATGTCCCGAGCCCTCCAAGATGTCAGGCTGGAGCCAGGCCACAATCACCTACATGGCCCTCAAGGGCCTCTCCATCCCTCCAAAGACCCACTTGGAGTCAGACTTGGCACTTGTGGCACCAGACTCACTCACTCCCATATGATAACATTGGGGATTGGACTTGTAGTGCATTGATGGGGACAAGATGGATACCCCCACATATTTTGGTTCCCAGAACTGCATGTGCAGTCCAGTCTTTTGGTTGTGGCTCAGCCCAGAAACACCTGGGATACAAAGAGACTATTTAAGCCACGCCCAGGCTGAGAAACATGCTTTGTGTTTTCTGCACCTGCAGCGTGACACTCACCGTGTTCAGATCGGTCTCCAGTAGGACTGCATCTTTCTTCTGCGCTCAGCTCCTGCAAGAACAAGAACACGGATAGGAACAGCCTTACCTTGCGGCGCTTCTGCCCATCATTCATCGCTTCTTCTGTTCTGCGGGCATCTTCGGCGATGTCATTCCCATCCTGGCACACCGCTTCCTAAGGAAAAGGGAAAAGAACAGAAAAAAGGCATTAGTAAGCATTCTGCAAATCTTCGCTTATTTTTAAATACTGTACGAGCTTCAAAGGCTTAGCTGAATCCCAGCCACTCTGGGGGAACTCTGTCTCCGGAACTTCTCATCCATCTGCAAGAGGGAAAAGAGACTCCAGGTTAGCGTGGAAACATCTGGTGGCGCTGCATACCAAGCTTACTCACCGCATTTGTTCTTCATAACCGACATCCACGCTGAAAACGTCGCGGCACCTAAAAGACACAGGAAAATAACTCAGTTCAATACAAATACGAAAGGGGTGCATCCAGTGGTCGAAGTCAGCGGGAGAGGTCGGGAGCGGCGCTCCTATACTTTTTTAAATTACCTTGTACAGCTCCTATACTTTTATTTTAAAAAGAAACCATTGCGGAATGGTTTTGTTTTAAAATAAAAGTGTAGGAAGAAGTTGAAATCTTCACTTTCAGTGCAGTGCACTGAACGTTCCCTTAAACAGCAGGTGCAAGTGTTTGGGGGGTGTATTGTGTGTGGGAAGGGTTGTGGCAATGGGGTTTGTGGGGAACAGGGGCAGGCCAGCAGGGAACATAGTTCCACTACTTCTTTTCGTACACTTCGACCACTGGGTGCATCGCGCATCGCACTCTCACTCACCTTCAGCGCTACTCATCTCAGCAGCAGGCCGCCATCCCCGGACGCTGGCCATCATCTAAGGAAGGAAAGGAACGAAGTTAGAGAACTGTTCAAAAGACTCATTATACTTACCTGTCATACTCTTGCCAGTGAAGTAACTAGGCAGCAACGAGCCTGCATCAATCAATGCGCCCCTGCGCTGAAAGCAGGACGGAGAGCACACTATCCAAAAAAACAAGGCCCAGTCTCCAGTCGAATAGCCTCCCGCGAAGGGTTCAAGGTCGTAAGAGGTCAGAACAGGCTGAGTGACGTCCCTGTGGATACCAGGTGAGCGTTACAGCCAGACACACCATCTGGATTCTCTCATCTCACCAGATATCCCTCTCTCCAACCCTCTTAGTACTCCTCTCTCCTGGTCTGACCACTCTCTCCTCTCCTCATATCGTGAGCTCCCTGGCCCACTCACGATGCCTTTACCCGCACTGCCAGTCGCCTTCTGCATCATTTGACCGATGAAGCGTGACTCAGTTAATGCATTTGCCACCATCTTCATCAACTCTACCTTTAATTCTTCTACCAACTCTACACTGGTTAACCTCCACCTCTCCATCTCTAACACTCTGGACTGGACATCCTTGCACCTGCCATGAGGATCTACATGAAGCCTGCCTCCAAATGCAATTCTTGGGATGACTCTCACCTAGCAGCTCTGAAACGCAAGTGCTAAGTTGCCGAGCGGAAGTAGCAGGCCTCAGGTACTTCTTTTGACAAACTGGCCGGCCACCTGGTCCAAAGGCAATATCGTCTCGTCATTCGTTCCAAGAAAAGGGCTCATGTCCAAGGCCACATTTCTGGGGCAACTAACAACATGGCTGAACTTTTTAAAATCTGCAAGAAATGTGTCAATCCTACTGCAGTCTCCTCCTCTCCTCTTCCCTCCCAGGCCCTCTGCAATGCACTTGCCTCCCACTTCTCCACTAAAACTCAGAACATCATGTCCTTACTGTCACCTATTCCCCCTCACCACCCCCCTCTTCTCTTGGCACCCCTGAACCCACCTATTCTCGTCTCAAATTTTCCCTCATTGCACCAGATGAGGTCTCTAGAGTAGTCCACTCTATGAAAGTTTCCTCCAATCAGGTGCTTCCCTACTCTTACAGAACTATCAAGGACAACATCTCCTCTCTTGCAGCATACTTGGCTGACCTTTGTAACCACTCCTTTGCAGATGGCTCTTTCCCCTCTACCCCTCAAGCACTCTGTTATGCAGCCCCTCCTAAACAAAGCCATCTGGAGACCCTTCATGCCTGGCTAGCTATCGCCCTATCTCTATTACCCCTTTCTTAGTCAAACTCATGGAGAAGTTGGCCATCCCCCAACTGACCAACCACACCAAATTGACTAGTTGCCTCCATGACCAGCAGTCTGGTTTCAGAGCATCAGAGGCATGGAAACTGCTCTCCTGAACACCTGTGAAGAAGACCTGCTCCTAAATCTGGACTCTAATTCTCCTTCTGTTCTGATCCTTCTCCATCTTTCCTCTGCCTTTGACATGGTCAATCACGCCATCCTCATAAATCGTCTCTGTGATACCCTTGCAATCACAAACCGGGCACTGGCATGGCTGACCTCCTTCCTTTCAAACCTACCCTCCCAAGTGAAATTGGTCCCTTTCCTTTCCTCCACGTCACTCACTACCTGTGGCGTCCATCAGGGCTCGATCCTATCGCCATGACTCCTCAACATATACCTTGCCCCCCTGGCCCACTTGATCTCCACCTTCACTCCTCACTTCCAGTGTTACGCTTATGACACACAGCTTTCCGTTAAGCTTCCATCCTCTGCCTCCTCTGCTTCCTGTCTCATACCTAACGACCTGACTTCTATTCTGGCTTGGTGCTCCGCAAACGATCACTGCCTTAATGCCAGTATAACAGAGATAATTTTCATTTGGACACCTGCTCCCTCTTTCCTCCCCACTCTCTGGCCTCCCTCCTACAGTTCCCTCCCCTCACCCACCTGTGAGCAAAAAAAATGTGGGATCATCTTTGATTCTTCTCTCCTTCTCTCCACACATAGCAAACCTTGCCAAGAAGGTAAACTTTCAGCTCCACCTCCTCAGAGGCATTCTCCCTTTCCTCACCTTCCCCCAGAATCTCAATCTCTCCAGACCCCTGGTTCTCGCTAGGCTTGACTACTACAACAGCCTCTTCCTCAATCTGCCTCTCTCTTCCCTTCGCCCTCTTCAACTAATCCAGAATAGGGCTGTAAGACTTATCCTTGTCCTCAAGCCCAGGGACCTCTCCAGCCCTAAAATCTCTCCACTGGCTCCCAGCGCCCGCAAGGATCAAGTTCAAGACCCTTTGCATCATCCACAAGGCTGTCTGGAGCCTGGGACCGCTCTACATTCAGCTCTCCCTCTCTAAATACCTCCCTGCTAGAGTTCTTTGGTCATCTAGCTCCAACTCTCTGCAGGTCAGATGCTTCTCCAAGCAGATATTGGGAGGTTGATCCCTTTCCTCAGTAAGAGCCTCCCTCTGGAATGGCCTCTTTTCCCCACTCAGACTTGGGCCGGATCTTCTTAAGTTCCGGAAACTTCTCAAGACTTTCCTTTTATCCTCCTCCCCACCCCCCATGCTATCTGTCCCTCTGCACTGGTGCCTGGTTCCTTATGAGTCTCACAGGGGACAGGCCTTCCTTGACCAGTCTCCCCACAGCATCCCTACAGCACTTGCCACCGGGAACCCTTCCCGGACTAGCCTGGATATGGTCCACCTAATCCATCGCACGTTTCCCTTTCCCTCTTCCCCTGCACTTGCCCTTTTGGTGCCTTCAGCACTTGCTCAGCCAACCCACTCCGGCACTTCACACCCTCTCCCCTGCACCCTTCACAGCCCTGTCCCTTTCCTCCTCTCTCCATTGCACTTTTGTCTCTGTCACTTGCACAGTAAGAATGTACCAAGGCCTAGTACGACCGTTACTCTTGGTTTGTCCCCCCACCTTTTTTTTATCTTGTGGCGCCTGGAAACACTTGTGTTTAGGCACCATACAAATGTCCAATAAATACATTTTAAAAAAATTGATAAGTATGGTAGGAACTACCCACCCATAAAGGTGTAGTTCAGGCATTCCACCCACCTTTTTCCGACAAAAATGAATATCTTGCAGTGACACCTTTTGCCTGTCTTTATCATGCCATGGCTCACTAGGGGTATACCCTTTACATGTAAGCAGCCATCTGATGACTCCTGTGGAGCTTTTAGTATCCTTGGGTCAGTATCCTGACAGATACAGTTGTTTAGGCTCTGGTTAGGGCCAGGGTTCCTTACAATGGTAGCTAAGTGGGCTGCAGACATTTTGGCTTAAAGGAAGCCCTTTTTCCTGCAGGCTTCCAAAATGAACTCCATGGTTGTAAAAAACAGTTACCCGGGAACTGTACTTGGTTGCCTTTGTGTGTGACTGGGTGGAGACCCTTCATTTACATGCAGGCAGGTTGCCCTGCTGTGCGCTCTGGCTAGGAGCACACCAAGTAAGGTACCTGGAGTGATGAGCACAGCTGGATGCCTGGGACTCCTCTGGAATCCACATCCTCTGAGCTGACTGGGAGAAATCTTGCACATGTTTGTGTGCATTGGCTAGCAATGGTTGGCTGGCCCCCAGACCTTTAATGGTGCATGTGTATATGATTGGTGCTTTAGGGCTCCCCTCTACGCTCTGGTTAAGCATAATAGTGGACACTTTGTACCAGGAACTTCATCAGCTGGTGGGATTTAATCCTGAAACATCCAAGGGAGGTGACTGATCCAAAGATGACCGCAGAACCTCTGAACTAGCTCATTTTGAAGCCTCTCTATCGACCTGATGAAGCGGTGTCCGGTGTACCTCCCCCTTCGTCCAGTGGGGACATCAGGATTCTCTTTTCAGGAGGCATTTTTGTAGGACTTCCTTTTCTCAAGACTCAAGTGTACTGCTCGGCCTCTGGAATGGTCCTCCGCATTCTCCCGTTACAGAGGCAAGGCTGTCACATCTACTGGACACGTTACCCAATGAACCATTGGTGTAACAGGACCCTGCTACCATCCTCTGTGCATGTATTCTCTCAGTGATGTGGTCTGCTTCACTTCTGCAAAACTAAAACCAGTGACCTTTGAGCCACAGGGTCACCACTGCTGAACCCCCAATCTAATGTCATTGAGCAACTGTTCCACTTCCGGCACGTCTCCAGGGGACTCCTCTGACCTCAGCTGGGCCACCAGGGCCACTTCTCCAGGGCCTGGGCTGCCTACTGGTGACATTGCTTCCTGTCTTTCAAACTGTGTTTCTTCCAGCAGCAGCACCAAGGGCTCCACTTTCTACAGTATTCATTGGAACATTTTCTGATGTTGCAGTTCATCAGGATCTTTTATTGGCGATCCTCAGACGCACCTGTGAAGGTTTGTTATGTTATGTTATGGTCACTTGCAGAGCGCACGATGGCCCGTAGGCATCATGGTGATAGAGAGGCAGGTAGCCAACCACAGAACAAGGTTTGTTCCATTCATCCATGTCTGTCGAGCTCCTTTGCTTTGCTAGACCATCCAGAATCGAACTGCAAACTTTCCTGCTGCTGATGTCTTCACTCCCATCTACAGTCTCCTAACCCGGGCCTTGAGTGTAACTCTTGATCTAGACTACCACTGATGAGTCATCTGAGCCCTCTTCAGGTGTTCTGTGTATGACCCGAATTCAGACCCATGTGAACACCCTTTAATTTCCTCAATAGGATAAAATTGTAATTGTATTTCCTATGGACCCATAAACTTAGCATTGGGGCTCTGCTGATAATTAGGTTTCTAAGGCCTCTATCTCTTACATAAAGTCCAATTGAACCCTGTGATCTATTTGAACATGCCATGGTCATGTGAGGCCACTTTTTGCATGTGTTCCACATTCTGCAATGTATTTAAAAAGTGCACTTAGATGTATATGATATAGTTAAATCCTTTGCACAACTTTATCGTGTAAAGAATATATGTTTACAGATCTGGTGTGTGAACCTTACCTTATTGTGTGATCATCAAAAATATGTACTGCACCTTTAAACCAGTTCACTCCTTAGGAAGGATTGCCTTGACTGCGTGTGTGCCGTTCTACCACTTTGAGATGCAGAGAACAGTGTTCTGCCATGGGTAGAAAAATGTGATGTCATGAAAACGCAAGCAAGGAGCCTGAGTCTCAGGATTCCCGTTGTGGACAGTGTTCATCAGTGGATTTGGAAAAATCCCAAAAGCCAGTGTAGGCCACAGGATCTCCCAGCTCTTTCTCTATGTCTAATAATTTAAGGGCCAGCTGGCAGCATCCTGGTAAATAGTTTGCTGTCCACATCAATCAAGGAAATAGGTTAGAATTGGACGGCTCTTAGTTTTTCATTGGAAATGTTGTTATAGTGCTTTCATGCCAGGACCTTGGCATCTTGCCTGCATCCCAAAAATAATGAAAGGTCTCTTCCAGAACACACAGCAAATCATCACAAGCCCTCTGATAGCCGGGGCTGGTACCCCATTGCCCGCCGCGCATTTACGGTGCTGTACTGTCCTCGGTGGTGGGATCTAGCTGACAGTCACATATTCTACTCAGGTAAGTCACAGGTGCTAAAACGTGATTACTCACCCCTGCGAGTGGCAACCATGACATAGCACAGGTTATGTGGCCTTATTCATCCCCACTGGAGGAGCTTACACATTTTTGGCAAATGGGTGATTTATCACTCAGAGGCTATAATGTATTGTGGGGTCATAATCTACATAAGTCAGATCATTATTGACTCACGGGCATCATATCAAAGCAGAACAACAACGGGGGCAAATGACGAAGCAAACGATGGCCGCCGACAGAAAGAAAGTGGTGCTAATGAATTGCATGGAAGCAATACATCTGAAAGTGATGATTGGTGGAATGCTATTAAGGTAACAGGTGAGACATGACCCTCATTATATACCAGTATCAGGACTGAATATTTACTTGAAGATATGTAATCAAATTATGTAGAGTTAATCTTTTGCAGCATAAGTAGCAGTACATTGAATAGTTTCATAATGACGTGGAAACAGAACTGAGTTGGTCCTGTGTGGGTATTGGCTTCAGGTGCACTTTTTATGTCATCATAATGGATGCCAGCTTCACAGAGCTGTTTATTGCAGAAGAGTTGGCGCCAACCATATCTGCAAAAGCAATGGCGAGTGAAGAGCTTGTTGGCCTTTGGTTAGGGCCTGTGGAGCTCTGTAGGGCTTACTCTGCTTGGCTTTGAGTATCTTGCACAGAATAGTGGCTGGGCTGCATACTCAGTGCTATGTGAGTGGGTGCCCTGAATCAATGTGTTATTCTCGGCATGCCCTTGCGCGCCCTGAGCCTGGCACACGGCCCAAGTTACTGTGCTCAATTAGAATGCCATTTGCCAACTTTGGGAGTCTTCTCAGACGTAATTCAGTATCAATACCTATTCCGACACCAGCATTGTATTCAATGCTGTTTGCAGTGATGCAATTATGATATCATTTGAGGAGTCTGGTCCTATGTAAATCTGATGTCCATTTCCTTATCACACATGTTTCTTTGAGTCGCCTGTGAGAATAGGTCACATTGTGAGTGAGCCTGTCCACTCAGCAGCACTGTGCATGATTCGGTTTGTGTTGATGTGGTTATTCTAAAATGTACCTAGCCACGTCCTGGGTCCAATATATATACAGACACACACACCACTCAGGAGGAGGATCTGAATCACATTCTAGCTTTTTGTGCCATACAAGAGAAGAAAATGCATGTGCATATCACTTACAACTGTAATGTGTGCTACAATGAAATGTGCTCCCTGGTGTCCGATGTGTATGTAGCTGCTTGGTGTCCCACCTTACTTTGTGATATAATGTGATTTTTGCTCTTTGGTGTCCGACTGTATTTTGTGCTATAATGTGATTTTGCTCTCTGGTATCCCATAGCTATGCTACTGCTTGGTGTCTCACCTTAATCTATGCTCCAATGTGGTTTTTGCTCTGTGTCCCTAAGTAGCTTGTCTTATAGTGCAATCTGATTCCTGGTATACCACGGTTACACTTTCCTTTGGTGTCCGACTGTAATGTGTGTTAAAATGTGATCCTGTGCCTTAGATTCCTGCCATGCCCTGTGTCCAATATATACACAGACAGACACACACACTCAGGAGTATCTTAATCACACAAGAATTAGGGTTCGGGAGGGTATCTTATGCTCAAGACCATGTACCTCATTACACTACAATACTATTAGCACCATGGTTGCCGCCGGTACCATACCAGTACCACCATGGAGGAAAGGGGAATTACCACCCCATTCCAAGGTTGGCGGTGCGGTAATTCCCCCTTTCTCCATGGCCCTTCCCCATTCCCATTTTTGCCCCATGGGGCATAATGCGAATGGGGAAGGCGATAATTACGGTACCGCAAATTGCGGTACCGTAATTAGCACCATGGTCCCTTTGCGGGTCCCAACTTTAACGGCTGGTCTACACCAGCCGTTAAGGTCGGGTCCCGCAAAGGGACCTTGTAGTAAGGCGGTAAGTGTTAACGGTCACCGGTACCCTTACCGGTGACCGTTAACCCTTACCGCCTTCCATGTAATGAGGCCCCATGCATTTAAGGAGTTCATCAATATTAGATAGTATATCAATCCAACGAATCCGATAATGGGATAAGTAATATTTATTCTTCAAAGATGGAAACAGCCGACGTGTGTTTCGACCTCCTGGTTATGCTGTCCCTTGGTGGACCAACTCAATCTGCTCTATAATTCTATTTTCTCTCTGGTATCCATCTTAAATTGTGCTATGATACAATTTGCTCCTCTGTGTCCCACTATTATACTTCCCCTGGTACTCTATGCGTGACTTTCTTCCTGATGTCCCACAGTAACTCTGCCCCTTGTGTCCCACCATAAGCTGTGCTATAGTGTCTGCTCCATGGTGGGGCACCATACTGTGACTGTAGTCTAGACAGTACTGTGATTTTTGTTCCCTAGTCTCCAATAGTAATTTTGGCCATTGTGTCACTCCACACTGTCTTTATTTGCTGTGATGTGCCCACCGGTATCACTCTGGGGTTCGTGCTATAATGTGAGCAGATCCCTGGGACCTCAATATAATACGCTCTAATCTGTAGGCTTGTTCCCTGTGTGCTGCCTAGTTTACTCACTGTTGTTCCAGTTTAATCTTATCCTAGGTGTCCTATTGTGGTTTGAGGTGTTCTGTGATTGTGGTAATATTATGATGCAGGCCAAGGATGATAAAAGGAAGCTGCTCCGGCAGGCGTTCTTTATTGGAAGGCCCAGCAGGTGCCTCATTACATAAGTAAGTGAGTTATTTGGAGGAATTTTGATTTAGATTTTGAACATTTATACGACGCTCCAGACAGACTTAACCGTATAAAGGCGCAGATGACAACCGACCACTATAGCTAAGAAGTGGCCAACGGATGTAAATGAACCGTCACCACCAAAGTAAGCCAACCTAGTCCTATTCAAACAGGAAGGTTTTAAGAGTCTAAGCACGAAAACCCCAAATCTCCTCTCCCCTCTGGAAACACACACTGTGCAAGGAACGCTCAGCAATAGTTGCTCTCGTGAGCGGAGCAACATTGAAGGGTTATAACAGCAAATTTTAGAGCAGAGGCACTCCAGGGCCAAACCGTTTAGACACTTGAAGGTCAAGCACACCACTTTAAATTTAATCTGGTTCTCCACCTCCAACCAGTGCAGAGTTCTGTGCAGGGGGAGACGTGGCCCCTTCTTCCAAGCCGGCCTACCAGTCTGACTGCATCATTTTGGGCCTTCTGCAGCCTGTGGAATTGTTGGCCGGAATGCCCATCAACAGACTATTGCAGTAATCCAAATGGGTTGTCATTGCACCCACTAGAGCCACATGATCCTCCACAGGGATGAATGGTAACACACTACGGAGAATCCGCAGGGAGTAATAAACTGCCTGGACCTTAGCCTCCACCTGTGCTTCACTCCCCAAATTCTCCAGCCACACACAGCCCAATTTCTTAATTTTTGTGACATATTGTTACTCCTTGCCGAGGATACATGGGGTGAGGGATTCCTTTGTGCTGAGGACCCGCTGGCTAGGTCCAAAGAGATTAATCTCAGTTTTAGCTACATTAAACTGCAGCTAATTTGTTGGCCATCCATTTGTTAATGTCTTCTAGACATTGATTAACTTTAGTAAAAGCATCCTCCATGTTGTTGATCTCGATATAAGTTTGTGTGTTGTCGGTGTACGAGTGGTAACTTAGCCCGTGACTCTTCACAATATTTAAGACCGGACGTATATACAAGTTAAATCACAATGGAGACAAAGAAGATCCTTGTGGAACTCTGCAGCTCAATGTAATAGGCTCCGACGTGTAGCCCCCAAATTTCACGCGCTGATGGCTATTTGCCAGAAATGACCCAACCCATTTGATGTCCTGTTCAGAAATCTTGCCAGTCCCTCTTAGACCATCCAGCACGACACCATGGTCAACTGTATCAAAGGCCGCAGATAGGTACAACATCAACAAGAGTGTTAGCCCGCCCCCATCCGCGACCAATAACTTGTCATACACAGACAACAGTGCTATCTCGGTCCCGTGCTTCGGGTGGAATGGACCTGTCCAACAGCACTTCCTTCTCCACAAAAGTTTGGAGTTCGGATGTAACTACTTTTTCCAAAACTTTGAATCCATATGGAACATAGAGGAACAGAGACACACAGAGACAGGGAGGCCATACAGGATATAACAGTTTTGCTCCCTGCTGTCCCACTGTAATTCTGCCCGAGTGTCCCTGCGCAATGAGTGCAACACTGTGATTTTGCTCCCTGGTCTTACACTCAGTGGCCAAAGTGTACGAATAGAGGTAGTGGAACTATGTTCCCTGCTGGCCTGTGCCCGCTCCCCACAAACCCCCTCGCCACGCCCCCTCCAAAGCACAATACATACCACTAAACAAATGTGCCTGCTGTTTAAGGGAAGGTTCAGTGCAGTGCACGGAAGTGCAAGTCTTAACTTCTTCCTACACTTTTATTTGAAAACAAAACCATTCCGGAACAGTTTCTTTTAAAAATAAAAGTATAGGAACAGTAAAACCTTTTAAAACAAAGTAGAGGAGCACTGCTCCCAACCACTCCAGTCCACTTCGACCACGGCTTACACTGTAATGTGCGCTAACCATGCCTGTTGTATCCTGGGCCAAAGGGCTCAGGACTAGACTAATTGGCTCTGTCCTTTGGAGTGTGCATTCATGGCATCGCTGGAGAGGACCTTGAGTGCGTAGAATGTGAGTTGCTGAGTTTTGGCAGGAAAAACTCTGGGAAAGGGATGCACCTTCGCTTTGTGGTTCATAAAACATCCTGCCCACATGGAAATATAATGCCCATCCCGACAGGCACCAAACAGAATACTGCACCTTTGTATTGTATTGTAATTGGTTATATATAACACGCTTAATACCCAGAGGTTTCTAAGCACGGACCCGGGGATCGAACCTTTGTTGTTCCACATGGTCTTGCTTCCAAGGCGAGCACGTTGCCCATGAGCTATCCTCCCAAGACAAATAACTAACCTACATGCAGCATCCCTGGCAAAAGCCTCGTAGCAATATGAGCATACATGGCTTGCCTCTGAGCACAAATGCCTCTATGCACTCGACGCGGAACACCTGGAAACAGACGCGCATGCAGAGCTCAGAGTACAACCAGTCTGTACATATTAGCAAAGCTATCATGCATTTCCTTTACCCCCCACTTAGCCAACCCTCCCTCTCCATTTCAGGACCCCCATACCATCTGGAGACCATGCAGATGTCAGTAGTGCACTGTATGGATCCCAGTAACAAAGGCATCACAGCCTAAAATGCCAAGCAGATCTTATCTGAGAAAGAGTATCCCAAGCACAATTATTTTCATGTACAATATTTATAAAACTGGTACAGGTATGCAGTTTTGGTTTAGCTGAGGGTCCTATTGAAAAGGGGATTTAGCACAAAAACAGATGGATGGATGTAAACTAAACTTGGACGAGAACTTGGTATGTGTGCCAGTTTTAAAACCTCACTTTGATTCGTGAAAATCCATCCTTTGTGTTTTAAAACAAGTGGGTCCAATAAAATAGGAATATCAGAATCAAGGGTTGTGATTGGTGAAGTCATGCTTCAATTGAGCCTGCCAGCCATTTTAGATTCAAGGACTTGGGTCAGAGTTTGCTATCTTGTCACATGGCAGATGCTTACTGGATGCCCTCACCCTTGGAAGACAAGGGTTCGCCCACATATGTGAGATTAGCAACTTAATAGAAGGGTCATGGCTACAGTACATGGCTAGTGGGCCACTGTACCTAGGGTCAGTGTCACTTGGCCATGCCCAATATTCGCAGGGCATGGATATTTGGTACTACAAGTAAGGCCACTGTGCATGGGGCATATGTGACCTCTCACTGCCATGCACGTCATCACAAATTGACCCACCAATCATATCACCAATATGTACATGCCAAGGTTGCAAAGGGGATTGTGGGATTGTGTTTAAGAGCTGCAGAGGAAGACGACTTCAGGGGGGGGGGTGTTTTTAATGAAAAGTGTTTATGGACACGTTTGGTGGGTGTTTTATGGCAATTTTGTTCGTAGACACATTTTCTGAGCCTTGGTCTGCAGCACTCACACTGAGTTGGAAATGTATTGCCGAAGGGACCTTGTTCTTTGAGACGTCTTAGATCCTCCAGAGAGTGTTAATTGTTGGGTCTTTGGTGCTATGGTGAATATGGCCCCAACAAGTCTAAAGTTGGCCACACTTAATCCCCCTGATTTCCAGAAAAGAAAATAATCTTTTAAAAGTTCTCAATTTAATCATCACAGTGTCATCTTGGTGAACGCATACAAAAGCACACAGGTTTAATCTCATCATGCAGCCTGCTCCCACCCTGGAGAATTCAGATCTGAATATGCCCCCAAAAAAGAACAACTGACAGCAATCAAACAACACTTAGAAGCTGCGAAGAAAATGCATGAACTAGTTGCCTTCTGATCAAACCCTGTTACATGGAAAAACACTGCACAGGTGTTCACGGCCATTCTGAGTGAGCACAAAGAAGATCTTCTATTCATCACAGAGACCTCAGAGACGATTACCTGGCGACCATACAGGAGGACGTTGAGTTAGACTACAAGATTGAACTCACCAACAGAACCATCAAAAGAGGTGAAGGAATTGCACTCATATATAAGGAAAGGCTCTATCAAGATTCCAAAGCACAACTTCAGACAACACTCTACCATGCGTATCTCTTCTACTCGACCTCACCCACAGCTGTACTAACCTTTCTTCTTATCGACAGGCCACCCTCATACAACCCCTCTTTCACAGATAACCTGGCAGACACTAAACCCCAATACCTAACCCTGTTGGTAGATTTCAACCCCTGGCTGGAAAAGGAGGACAGAAAGTGGAATACATCTCTAGCTGCAAACGTGGGTCCCCTACACCACAAGAAACCATATAGAAGACTATATGGCCAGAGCCACATTTCAAGGCGGTTTTTGTATCCTTAGCGTATATTCACCAGTGCCATGACTCTGTGGAACACCCTCTCCATCAATTTCACAACCTTCACCCAGGCAACACTCCTAGCAAAATTATTCAGAGCTCCCCAACTTTACGCAGACTCTGCAAGGAGATCAAACTCAACATACTCCGTGAGGTACTGGAAGCACCCAAACACCAGCCCCCAATCAGAAAGCACACAGGAATGTGGGAAGAGCAACTGAATACATCTATGCATCCATTTAAAAGATTTGCGAAATATGGAAAGCATAAAAGTCCTTCAAATTCACCAAAAAGAAGAAAATTGCCAAGTGGGCCACCCCAACACTGAAGCACATCAGAAAGAAAAAGTGGAAGACCAAGAAACTGGGGAAAAAAGGACCTGTTGAGAGACAACATGATTTACCACCGACAGTCCCAGATCTGCAGAGCAGGAACAGAAAACACACAAAAGGTTTACTATGCACACCGTGCTGAGTTGGTGCAACGCAGCGAGAAGAACATGTTCAAAATGGTAGACGTATTCGTAAAACAATCCAGCCGATATCACAGCACCGACACCATGGCACGAGCTTTGCGACGCCATTACTATACACGTTTGAAACAGAATTCCGCTAACCCAGGACCACCTAGATGAGGAACGACAATCATCACCAATTGCTCCAATTGAAACACTACTGAACAGATCACTAATACCCTTGTCTATAAATTGCATAGCCAATTAAAATAAGAATATTAGCAAAAAGGTGAACAACCCATCCAAGAGCATGCAGACATTGAAATTCAACATTAAATAAGGGACAAAAATGACAAAACAAATATGTTTGGAAAATGACACCAAAACAAGGGTGAAAAGCTGTCTATTTGTTGTGCAGAAGTAGCAGAAATATATACCAGTGTGTCCGGGTTGTAGGCATGTTCAGAAAGAGCAGAGAATCAAAAACAAATTAAAACTTGGCTGAACAATATTTGTGCGGGACACAAGACAACTCGGCCTGATATCTTCATGCACAGGTGAGCCACCAGACTGTTACATTCATAAAGGAATTTGGGATGGTGTCAAAATGGGAAGGGTCTTCTACAGGGGTGAAGGAGTACTATGCATACTCAGAATACTAAGAATGATATTAAGTTGAAAGAGAGCAGACCTGAATTGGTGCTTAGATTTTGTACGTTCCCAGCTTGGCATTTGATTCTGAGTTTTGGAAACAGAATGATTCCAGACTGCCAGGAATTTAACACACAAATTCATCCATCAAAGCAAAGCTATTTACAATTAAACCATGCATTTAGCCATCTGTGTTCCTACTGAAAAGAGCAGAGGAGTTCTGCAAGGGAAAGGGCATTCTTGCATAACCAGAGACAGGATTTAAGAGTCGGGCAGATGGCTTCTTGGTACAATAAAATCCCTCACTGAAATATCATAGGCAATGCCTTAAGCAAATGAAATCTTAAAATGCCTAGATTATAAAGTGCTGTTCTTTAACAAGATAAACACAGTTTTAGGGGGGGGAGTACTAGATGTTACGGCATATTCAAAAGAACGATGTGTAAACGTAAGACATTGACAAAGGACGTTGTCTTGTGAATCCTTCTGTTTCGCGGTCAGCCTCATATAACAAGAACATAAGGCAGGCACAGGGGCTGGTCCACAAAGAGGTTCCCAGGAGTACCCTGAATGAATGTCTGTAGGTCAGAGTTACTAATCAAATAGTTCCTCTCTAGGAGTAGGCAAGGATTACTTCAGGTAACTTCTTTGTGAACCTGCCCCATTGGTGTATACACGATTTGCCATCAACAATAGGAATCGCGATGTGCTGTTTTTCTCACTAGGACCCCAATTATTAGCCTTGCATCACGCCCCTCCCCTTTCTTACAGACTTCAATCTCTCAGTGGTAACATTGCTAATAAGCCAAGATCACGTGAGCTGCTCTGTCTTTGTGAATACCTAAGTCATCTATGATGGAGTGTTTGGAACAGGTCAGTCTCCGGGTGAAACAGCAATCTTTAACCAATAAGCCTAGAGCAGGGGGGGGGGGGGGCATTACCACTTCAACGAAGGCCCTGGGCCATTACCTGAAGTGGTAATGCCCCCCTGCGAGGGGCTTAGTGCTATTAGTAAGCCCGGCCCGCAAGACTGGGGTACTAAGAGCATTTTATTTCTGTTCTGAAATGCTCTGGCATTTTGGAACAGAAAAAAGAAATGGCAAAAAAATGGCCACCAGGAAGGGAAAATGGACCAAGTTTTCCCTTTCCATGGCGGCCATTCAAAATGAATGGAAAAATGTAAACAAACAAAATGGCCGCCATGGAAAGGGAGAAGGGACTGGACTACAAGTAGTCCCTTCTCCCTGTCCATGGTGGTCATTCAAAAGAAAGGATTAATGTAAATAAACAAAATGCCCACCATGCAAACGAGAGAGGGGATGAAGTCCCTTCTTTCTTTCCATGATGGCCTGTTGCAGATCGGGAACGTATGCACTGGGGACAGAAGTGTTCCCAGCATGTCCACTCCCGAAATGGACCAAAAAGAAGGTAAGTGGAGATGGGATGGCGTGGAGGGAATTGTTTAGATTGGGGTGGGGGAACACTAACAACAATCCCATCCCCAGCGGGGGAAGATGGCAGCCTCCAGCCGTGTGGTGGCTCGAAACGGGGATTGCGCCGTTCTGAGCCTCCTCATTGGCTGAGTGGCTGCCACATCCCCTGCCGGGGACAGAAAGGAAAGGAACGTTGGGAGAGGGATTCCCGGTTGGATAAAGCCACAGCGAGGGCCACTCAGATTGAATGTTACAATCAGATTGTCCCTCGCCGGGTACTAATGATGTGTTCAGCCTCCACCTCTGCACCAGTACATTTTAATCGTTGGGTGAAGGAATTTTGGAAAAACACTCTTGGTCCCTGTCCTAGGCTGTCCAAAATAGTTCAGGATCTGGGTATGTGGTTTGATCCCTGGCTTTCGTTGGGCCATCAGATCAGCAAGGTGACCAATCCCTGTTTCTATCATGTGCGGACCCGAAGAGGTGTTCAGATTATTTTTCTTTTCCAGACAAAATGCAGTTAGTTAATACTTTCACAGCCAGCCGGCCAGATGTCTACAACGCAGCATGCCTGGGGTTACCCACATCCGTCTTGCCTAAGTTGCAGATTGTGCAGAACGCTGCCACTGGCATGAGCCTTCTTTTGGAGCAGAGGGCACCTGCCACTGCCGCATTGACATCGCTGCATTGGTCCCACTGGAGAAACGTATTGAATTGAAATCCTTGTGCCTAATGCACAAATATTGCTGCTTTCCATTCCATCTAGTGCCTAGATGTCTTTTTAAGGTGAAAGTGTACTTTATAAGTTGCCATACCATACCGTACCCTATTTTTCTGCTGTTACCATTGCTCTGACTAGTAGTATGTGTGAATCGCCGAATGTACACCATTATACCTAACCATCTTTCCATAAACTTAGATACAGTTGACGGAACATTAAATCAATATTCATTGCTTGATTTTCGTTCCTATAAACAAACATAGTTTTTAAACCTGGTGTTCTCTATTACATATTTTAACAATATGTTTGTGAAATCCGAATAGCGATCATGTCAGTGAAGGTGTACCTGTCCTGAGTTTATTGATAATAATTCTATCATGTTGATCAGCCTATTACTACGTGAGTTACACTTTCACAAATGAAGGCTGCGTGCCATTCTACTTCTTAACTGATAATGCCAGATTCCGAAGGCATTGCCAGGTGTTAATGGCCCTCAACCAAAGTTAAAGGTCAACGCGAAGTGAGGCTGTTTAATGAGGGTCTAGGGACATTACCACCTGGTAATGACCAGAGGAGAGGGGCGTTATTGCTATTAGAACATTCCACCCTATGAGGGTATAATGTTGTGTTTAAAACTAGGAGAGACAAGGGAGAAACACTACTATTGTGGGTGAAAAGGACCATTAGTGCCCTATGACAGTGCATTGTCTGCAATGGAACTGACAACATTCCAGTGTTCTAATTAAGCGATAAGACCCGAACCGGCATGGCCGGATCGGGTAATAGTAGCCCGGCAGCCAAGTTACAAGCCTGAGAGAAGCAAGGCCCTTAATGATGGGCACTGGCACTGTCACCACCCGATCCAGCCTGCCGTCGAGGGTCTCATTGCTATTAGTACTCTGGGTTTTCAATCCGGAAACCAAGGGTGCTGACAGCAATGTGTGTTTTTTTCATTTGTGGCATCTCGTTCATTCATACAAACTATTTCCTAAGATGGCCGCAGTGGAGATGGCAGGTGGGGCACTATGCAGAGCCTCTGTTCCAATTCCATGGTGGCTGGTAGAGACAGGTAACTGGGTAGAGGGTGGGGTGGGAAGGGAACAGTGACCGGAGAGAAGGTGATGAGTGGTGGGGGGTGGGGGTGATGGACGGCAGATCTGCCTACAGCTTTCTTGTAACGCGGGCTTAGATCATGGGATTCAGCCAGCGATCCGAGTGACCTGATTGGCTGGCTCCACTGATCCGGATGCTAATATAGAATTAAGCACCCAGTAGGGGTGAGGGCTTGGCAGGTAACCGCCCATTAGCTCGAGTTTTGAGGGGGCCAAGCAAAGCAAGGGCTTAGGGATTTTACCAACCAAGCCTGCTTCCCTACCAGGTGCTTAACGCTGTAAACTCCCTCCAGGATGCGTTTTTGTTTGGCAGTGGGAGAATTGAGGTCACAATGGCAGCACAAACCTGATTTCCTTGAAAAAAAGCAAGATGGCTGCCATGTAATGTGGAAAAGGACGTAACTTGTACTTCGCAGACATGAAGATGCGCAAAGAAATCAAGTTTGCTTTCTATTACAAAACAAGTTCAGAACCTTGCTTATTATCACAACTTCAATCATGCCTACCCCTAAAGATATGGAGCCATGTCACCCATCAAATTTACCTGTAATAATATGGAGCCATGACACCCATCACATGTATCCCTAATGATATGGATCATTGACAACCATCACATGTATCCCTAATAGTATGGAGCCATGACACCTATTGCATGTATCCCTAATGATATGGAGCCATGACACCCCTCACATGTATCCCTAATGATATGGAGCCATGACACCCCTCACATTTATCCCTAATGATATGGAGCCATGACACCCCTCACATTTATCCGTAATGATATGGAGCCATGACACCCATCACATGTATTCCTAATGATATGGAGCCATGACACCCATCACATTTATCACTGATGATATGGAGCCATGACACCCTCACATTTATCCCTAATGATATGGAGCCATGACACCCCTCACATTTATCCCTGATGATATGGAGCCATGACAACCATCACATTTATCCCTGATGATATGGAGCCATGACACCCCTCACATTTATCCCTAATGATATGGAACAATGACACCCTTCATATGTATCCCTAATGATATGGAGCCATGATACCCATCACAGTTATCCCTAATTATATGGAGCCATGACACCCCTTACATTTATCCCTAATGATATGGAGCCATGACACCCCTCACATTTATCTCTGATGATATGGAGCCATGACACCCCTCACATTTATCCCTGATGATATGGAGCCATGACAACCATCACATTTATCCCTGATAATATGGAGCCATGCCACCCCTCACATTTATCCCTAATGATATGGAACAATGACACCCTTCATATTTATCCCTAATGATATGGAGCCATGATACCCATCACAGTTATCCCTAATGATATGGAGCCATGACACCCCTTACATTTATCCCTAATGATATGGAGCCATGACACCCCTCACATTTATCTCTGATGATATGGAGCCATGACACACCTCACATTTATCCCTAATGATAAAGAACCATGACAACCCTCACATTTATCCCTAATGATATGGAGCTAAGACACCCATCACATTTATCCCTAATGATATGGAGCCATGACACACCTCACATTTATCCCTAATGATATGGAGCCATGACACCCCTCACATTTATCCCTAATGATATGGAGCTAAGACAGCCATCACATGTATCCCTAATGATATGGAGCCATGACACCCATCACATTTATCCCTAATGATATGGAGCCATGACACCCATCACATTTATCCCTAATGATATGGAGCCATGACACCCATCACATTTATCTCTAATGATATGAAGCCATGACACCCATCACATTTATCTCTAATGATATGGAGCCATGACACCCATCGCAGTTATCTCTAATGATATGGAGCCATGATACCCATCGCAGTTATCTCTAATGATATGGAGCCATGATACCTATGCTGCTTGATGCTTACGAGATGGGTAATCAGCAGGAAAGATAAATGCCAGAATCGCACACTGATCGACATATCCTGGAATTTGTTCCTGATTCTGGACCCCGATTTACCAGGCTTCATGGTGGCCCCCACCTCCATGTTGACACTGCTGGTCTAGACAGGACAGTGCTTTTAGGGAACAGCTGTATCTGGTAATCATGTTGTACAGTTTAATTCAAATGTGCCACGGCCAGATGATAAGGCTGTAAACCAGTTTCAAAAAACATGAAAGGAACATTTACACATGATGACATTGATCTCTTTATCATCAGCATATTGAGACAAATGTATAGATACAAGTTTGTTTCTCTATAATTTCTCATGGAAAAAAATATTTTTGAGCAAGCCCAGTTTTCAATGCAAAAAAGTAATGAGTAAAATGGGCAAGAACAGAAAGCTTATTACAATTGAAGATGTCCCAACACAAAAGATTTACACAATAGCCTCAGTAATTTAGTGGATTAGAAAACAAAGACAGGTTAGTATTAAATACTCATACTTTATCAGTTTACATCTGTGTCTCGCAGCAGCTGGCTGTTATGAGGCAGCCCCTCTCCATGTTTAAAGACTTAGCTACCTTCATCCTAAGGTGACATTTGTTTCACATGACAAAGATGCTATTTTGTACATTGATGTTAAAATGCAATTGCTCTAAACATTTATGAAAGCCTTGAAAAAGTGTTAGTGGGGCACGAAACATGCCTGGCCAGCTTTTTTTTCTTAAATGGAAAAGCAGTAATAAAACCATATTCACCTTACCAATAATATGTTTATTAATGTATACTTATCAATTAGCTTACTGCACATACCAGCAAGTCCACATGTATAATCTTTTTCTTATTGTGGACCTTTTGTTGGGTGTTTCATTTTGCTGATTATACACTAACAAGCCATAACAATATTGCTCTTGCTTCCCACTGCGGCAATGGTTCACCAAACTTTTTCATTTCCACAGCCTATACTATTTAGGATGAAGAGGAAGACTGGTTGGAGTTTTTAAGAGCAATTTATTGTGAAGACAAATCACGTGTACAGAAGATCACCCCCTCATATTTGTTCATGTGGGACCAATCCTCAAAAAAGCATAATAAAATACATTTAATCTGAAGAGTATTTTTATTTGTCTGATTCGAAGTAAAGCAATTATAACCAAGTACAGTCCTTAATCTGAACTCTGCAGCTAAAAAAAGAGATATCACCTGACGTGCTTATCCTTATGGGAAGAGGGCGATTGGTCATTGTTAGTCCACCGGGCAGGGAGCAATTTCAACAATTGGAAGCCATCTTTTTTCACAGCCATCATACTTTTCAGCCTGTCAAGTTGCAATTTTTTCAGTGCATAGAAATTTAAGCATTGAAAACGATATTAGCAATAAAAGAATTCATCAGAAATAGCAATATATATCTAGCAACTGTAGAAAATCTAGGAAAACTCTATAAATCCCAATTTAAAAGCATATCAATGCATTCTAGAAAGTAACCCTGGCCATTGCCAAGCCTCACAACGGGGTGGATTCCGGTGATTGTGATCTGTATGCTGCGGGCGCAGATCAGTGAGTGACCGCATCTGTGTATAAATGCAGGATCGCTCAGGACTCCACACCCTCCACTGCAAGCATTTGGTCATTCCAGCCAAGCTAATCTCTGCCATGCACAGAATCCACATGGCAGGCATGAGTCATGTGACAGCTGCATCAAGAATGTCAGCCACGAGTTCCCTTTGAGTTTACCACCTAGCATTTCTTTCTACCAAATCCGTGCTTATCTTGTTAAACAACAGCACTTTATAATTGAGCTATTTTGAGATTTTGTTTGTTAAAAGCGTTGGTTAAGTTGTTTTGCCCAGGGATATGTGCAGAGAAGCAGAAACAATCCCTTAGAACCAACTGATTTGGCATGCACCCAGAAAATACATGTGTCCCTGGCAAGGTGGATGCCCAGACCGAACCCGGGTTCCCACACCCAGATACACACCACACATAAGAAGGAACCAGATGTGGGCACTGAATGTCCGCATGCAGCATGGCATCAACATGAGCGGATGTAGAGAAAATCAGTGCAAAACTGATTACAGTGCACCTTCTATGGGCCTCATTACAACTCAGGCGGTAAGGGGTTTACGGCAGCGTTAACAGCGCCGACCCTTACCGCCTGATTACGAGGTCCCCTAGCGCCATGGTGCTTTTAACACCTGCTTTTAGCAGGTGTTAAAATCCATGGCGCTAAGGGACCATGGAGTTAATTACGCCACCGTAATTTACGGTGGCGTAATTAACGCCTTCCCCACTCCCATTATGCCCTATGGGGCAAAAATGGGAATGGGGAAGGGTAAATGGGGATTGGGGACTTACCGCCCCGCCAAGGTCGGAATGGGGCGGTAAGTCCGCCAACCACCATGGCGTAAACATAGTTTACGCCATGGTGGTAAAGTCACGGCCCAGGCGGTAACTTACCGCCTGGGTCGTAATGAGGCCCTATGCATCCATACCATCCAGACTTGACTAGATCAGGTATGAAACTGATTAAAACATGACAGAATGTACTGTGTCTGTTTGAAATTGGACAGAATGCATTAGCTCTGCATATGTTACATGAGTATCAAACACGGAAGTGTATTTTGATTGGTTTGTGTTATTTGTATAACAATGGATTGAACATTTTGAAATTTGATTTCCTTGTTTAATACTCAGCTGCCTCTGATCACAAATAGATCTGATGCAAAGGAAAATGTTACGGATCCGTTTTTGCACTCATTTAAGGTACTAAGCATCCCATCTGCGTCAAGCTACAGACAGTTGATTGAGAGCCCACCATCACTCTGAGAGGAGACCCATGAGGTCATGTTCAGAAGACGTTTAGCAAAATGACTACGCTGAAACTAACTACAGTGCGAGCCCTCGACTGAGCCCACATTATGCAGTGACATACACTACATTGAAACCTCTAGGTTGGGGTGCTTAAAAAAACAGCAAAAGAAATATCTACCACAAAGCTCAAGTAATTACTGAATCATCCAATCACTATTCACCAGTGTCTGTAAATTATACTCTATAAAGATGAAATCAGACAGAAAACATTTTTCAGACCTCAGGTAAGACTTACATCTTCATGTGAATACCTCAAATCAGACAGGAATCACAAGTCCCTCTGCAAATCGAAAGCAAATCTGTCACATGCCTTCAAACAATGGGTTTGTGTACTTTGGTTGACCCCCCAACTTGTCAAATTCTTTTATCCTCAACTTCTTTTTAACGTTTTACCACCAAAAGGCAGAGTTTGGCTTTGGGTCAGTAAATATTGGATGGGTTGGAGGGGTCAGGGGATGTTGGGCATGGATGGTATCCCACCCCCTGCATTGTTTAATAATTTTTTTAGAAGTTGACCAATTTGATTAAAACCCATAGAACCAAAACAACATCCTTCACTGCGCTCATATTATGACACAATCCTGGTTCATGCATGTCAAATCTTCAGCGAATACTTATTATCAAGTACAGCTCTGAATCTTTATTGAAATATAATTTACAAATCTTGAATCCCATTGTAAACCTGTTTTACGAGATCACCTGTCTTGGTTTCAGGCCTGAACTAAGAGAAATATGTTCACATATCGCCAATCACCAACAACCGAAATCAAAGCATCAGAATTGTCATTGATAGGCCTCAAATGATCAATGTCAGTCACTAATTTCTGTTAACAAATTAGGTCTCGGTTATGGACCTTAGATGATCTACCAATCAATATTCAATTGCCTCTTGTAATCTGTGGCTCATAGTTTACCACCTCAAATAATATATGTATCATTATTTACTGGCATCTGGTTATTTCAGAATCACCATTCACCAACCTCAGATTACACCTTTGTTTGAAGACCACCTCAACCTCTCCGTAAACCCTGAGTCACCATTCTCAAATGATTTTGTTACACATAATGCACACGACCAAGATTATCAATGAGCTATGACTCTTTAATGTCATGTCCTCTATTAAGGATAAGCAACAGACTCCAAAAAGCCTATGAGCCATCATCTAGATGGCAACCTGAGGCTCTCAACCATTGACACCATTATCAAAGTAAGCGTGTACCAGCGAATTATCAGTCACATAGATGATTTCAAATCAGACATTTACAATAAATCAGTAAGGAATCTGTATTCACACATTTCAAATCCGCGGTCACAGGTCTCACAGCTTGGGTTGTTGGGTTACTCTGCATACTTATAAGAGTGAACTTCTTCCATCAATGCCATCAGATTTTCAATTATCACTCACAGGCCTTATGTTCCCATCATCTGCCATTCAAGCGTGGTCACTCAAAATTGAATCTGCGTTTCCAGAAAACATATTGACAATCAACCTAAGTACATACATCCAGAATTCACTCTCAATCTTTGTCGCGCTCTACACCCCAATCTGGCAGTTTCCCATTTCCCTCCCCAAACCTGCATAAGTCTTGAAAGTCTACAAGGAATTGATTGTGTCCCTGTTTCCCACTCCTTCTACTGCCTCTCGGTTCCTGTCACATAATTTATCATCCTTCGCCAACATGCTTGAGCAAATTCAGTCCACCATCACATAAATGGCCAAAGGGTTAACTCCCCAACTCCTGTGATCTTTCCTGTGTCGACGTCCTTCATCCCTGCCCTTGAAGCTGTTTCACCTACAGGCGTCATGAACCCTATGAGGAAGGTAAAGGTGCCATCTAAACAGGTCTTCCTATGCCCATCCTGAACGATCAAAGATAACATTGTCACCTTGACCCAAGCACTGAATGCCCTATACAATACCCCCTTCAACTCTAGGGTTTTCCATCATGAACTAAAGAAATGTTTCTTCTTGCCTTTGCTTAACACATTCTCTGGTGGCACTGCCACACGGGCTAACTATTGCCCCACTGCCATCTTGACATTTTTTACCAGGATCCTGGTGAAAAAGCCCCTTTCCCAACTCTTGCCTTTCACTGAAGACAGCAGGTGACTTCACAACCAGCAATCGGAGTTCTGGCCTTTGAAAGGAACTGAGTCCACCCTCCTCTTGATGCAAGAGGAATCCCTCTCCCTCAAAAACAACTTCACAGCTGTGCTCATCATCCTTGATATTTCTTCTGCTTTCGATGCTGTCAAACATGCCACCTTGCCCACCTGCCTGGAAATACACTTTGGCATCAAAAAACTGTCTTTGGGTGACCCACCTCTCTTCTTTACGATAGAATGATGCAGGTTAGGTTGGGTTACTTTCTCAACTTATATTGCTCCATTGGCAGATGACAATTACTAAATATATTCATTTACTTATATATATTCTTGGGGGTGATGTAAATCTCTCTACACTGATAGAGTGAATTGAATTCCAGCAGAGTCCTCCAGGGTTTATGGTTTATAGAAACCTCAAAGAGTCGCACATCCCTCCGAGTGAGTTGGAGCACTTGGGTTGGTCAGCAGGGTGGACCGAGTACACCTGTTCCCCGTTTCAGTCTAGTCCAGCCAATTCAGGGCCCCACTTCATCACTCACTAGGTCCCCCATCTGCTGCTCATCACCTGCACCAGGCTTGGCCCTTGCCCTTGTATTGGCAGGCGTAGGAGTCTCACCTGTTTCTGTCTCTTCATGCGGAGGGATTTCATCAGGAGGGATTTCATCATTGGCTGCACACCTGCACAATCCACCATCTTCTTCCTTATCTTCTTCCCTCGCCCTGCGTAGGCCCTGTCCTCAATACCCTGCACTCACTAGCCACTCGGGTACCCACACATTTCGCCAATCACAGAGAGTCTACTCTCAAGCCCTACAAATCAAGATGACCTGTACCACTAGAACCCGCCTACCTGCCCGGCCTATTAACAGCTGAACCTCCCCTTCCGCCAGGCAAATGCCCTGCCACCTAAAGCCCCTTCTTCTCCTGTTCCCTCGAAACTCATCGAAAATCAAAACCACCGGAGATCCTGGTTCACCCAATCTGTCACTGTTCCCCTTATCACGAATCCACAGACCCGCGTGTAGCCCTGTCAGATGATACTGGTGGGACACTGGTCCATTTCTGTGGGAGGTATCACCTCTTGTTAACCTCAGGCAGAGGCCTGTTGACGAGGACTGGGGGGATTCACTTAGGGCACAAAAGGTGGTCCAGGGGGGTCTTGGGAGACAAGTAATTTACAATGCCCCTTTTTGTGGGCAGGTTTAAACTGGACTATAAGTCCACAGGGCACTGGCCAAAGTGCAAGCCCAACATGGAAGTGTGTTCCAGTTTGTTTGGTCAAAGTGGGCCAATTTTGGGGCCAAATTGGGCTAAAGTGAGCAGTTACTTCACTGTACAGCTGGCAGTTTGGACCAATGTTATGGAACAAATATTCTTTCAAAAGCACTTTTTGAACTAATCTTTTTTTTAAAAAAACTCCTCTTTGGGTACAACACAAACAGCCTGTCATGAAAAGGACCAATTTCCATTGTCAACTGTGGGCCACATTTCCATGGGTGCCCGAGCGGATTTGTTGGAGCCGACTGCAGGCAACATGCAGCAGAATGAAGCAGGACACAATGATAGGCAACACACTGCACATGACTCAATAGTAGCAGATTCCATAGGGATGAGAGATAGAGAGTCATACAGTATTAGCAGCATATGAAGATATGGCAGGTACATAATCCTCACAAACCTGTAGCCCTTGGGAATGGGCAATGCTGTATCGGTAGGATCGCTATGTAAAGGCAATTTACATGGATTCCATATCAGTGCATTTCTAATAGGCAGCTCATACATGTTCATTGGGCGCCAGTGACATATGTAGGGCTATGCAATATACGGAGAACGGATCAGGTATAGGCCCCGTTCCCAGGGAAAGGCTCCATGGAAGGCTAGCATATCAGTAACAATTCAGTAATAGGCACTGGACACTATACTGGATAGCTGAAATAGCTGACGAAGGATGTGCAACACGGGACACTAATGATCCAGCATTAGTGGGTTCCTTAGAGATAATAATGTCATACATATATATCAGGATTAATGCCAGATTCCCCCCAATTACAAGTACCCTAGTATGTGTAATAATTATCCAATGTAATGGTGCTCAATGGATTGGCCTCAGAAACATGCAGGGCTGAATCAACTGCTGGGTTCTGCACGCTGAACACGGACGCCTGGGATGAATGATATGATATGGTATATGATATGGCATTTATAACGCGCCTATAGACAATTGCTGCAAGTGCCTAGTTCTCCGCACTATCTTGCCTCTAAGCACGTAGAACGGTCCACGAGTAGCGCAGTTGGCAGATACGGGCAGAATACAGTGATGTAGAATGGTTTCCTAGCAGGGAAGTTTTAAGAGGTAGGCATTATCCAATGGTTGGGTGAAAGTGGCATCTGCAGATATGGGAAAGATACAATGATCCAGTGAAGGCTAGGCAATATGTACAGTGACCGCATATTCAAGACCTCGGTAATAGGCCCTGTAGAACTGTATCATGATACACATGAGTGCAGTCCTAAGGAATATGTAGGATACAAGTATTCATTATTAATGATGCAGCATATAAGTGATGACATTTGGAGGAATTTTTATAGTTATGTAATTGTCTTTTGTTGTTGTGATGTAAGGTTATTTATTAACCAATAACAATTAAAAAATACATAATAATGCATTTAAGGACATGCAATATATAGAGATCCATGTGGAAGTCCACTTGTTCTTCCTGTTATGATTCTGACGTTTTTCGGACACTTCATGGTGGGTAGTGAATTGCAATCCCCTGCCCCTCCTTAACCCATTCCTTTGGGTCTTAAATGCTTGAATCATGAAACGCAGTTGCCCCGACCTGCCCCTTGGTACAAGGTGAATAGGTAATCAGCTCTGTAAACTGGGGACCACGGGCGCGATTCCCCCTCCCCTGCTGAGAAGAGATTGTCCGATATTATGGAAATGGCTTCTCAAGGGGTGACCTGCAGAGCGCTCCCATTTATTCCAATGCAATCGCTTTCGGGCCCATAGCAAGGCTTCATATCCCTCTTGCCTGCGGAAAAAGGCTACTAAAATGAATGAGTCAAACAAAAATGGAAGAAGCAGAATTTCAGTCCGCCTGAACTTGTATTCGTTCTGTAATAAGAAAACACGCAGAGACGTGTCCTCCTAGACTGGATTCACCCAACACACACTTAACATTTGCACAGTGTAATATGTACTCAGGCGTCTCTTTCCAATAAATGAAAGCTCTATTTGACTTGTACGGGAGGCGACTTATGTAGCCTTGCGCGCTGGCCGGCAAGAGTATGAGCTGACTTAATCATCAACTCTGCCATACATCCAGCTGGTTTTGTCATACACAAACAAGCTGTAATGTTATAGATCATGCAGTACTCTGAAGACTTTTCAACTTCAGAAAAAGAGAGGTGAAGCCCACTCATTCACTTATTCACTGACCAGCGAGGGGACCTCTTCCAGACTGCTCCAAGAGTTCCCAAAATCACTTGCTCCCCATCTCTTGAGAGACCCAACGGCACGATAGTCCACACCATAAAAAGAACTTTCCATGTATTTAAACAATAGGCATATGTGTGTGGCGTAATTCTTCAAGGAATGGCTCCGTCCTAACAGTCCACACACCCTGCATGCCCCACCCTACCTGAGACTCAGTGATCTGCACCCCCAATGTCACCTCCCCTGATTCCTTCTAGATGCCCTGCTGCCAATGGTCCACACTCACACTCCCATGTCAGCTCCCCGCTCCCTTGTTCTCTGCTTCCCTCACTGTGTTCTTCCCTCTATGATTGTAAAGCACTCCGTTGCTTCCCGGAGCGAGGTACGCTCTCAATGAATATCATAATAATAATAATATAAAAAGTATAACAAATGACCGTTTTGTTACATAACCAAAACGCGATGAACGAAAGGTTTTGAATCGATCGTACCCACCGGCTATTGCTCTCTGTACATTTTCACTGCATGCCTTTAGTCCAAACGTCACAATTTAGAAGAGGCTGAAAAAAACATATGCAAATCCGTTTTTGGTCAAAGTTCACATGGAAACAATCCATTCTAAAAATGTTTCCTGGTTTCCTTTGGAACCCCCTTTGTTTGCTTCCAACATCAGGCTGGTCTTGCTTGGTACGTCTTCAACCTAAGCTCTAGGATCCCACTGAGATCAGTGGAGATGAGGGAGATATTTTCGGAAACAAAGTCCAACTCCTCATTGCCAAATTTCCAAATACAAGATGATCTGCTGAACTGGGATGGATCTGTGCTCATGTTATGTTATATTAATTGGCCAATATACTACACACATTACTACCGTAGTGGTCTTAAAGCGCTGAAACCTTATCCGTTTGGGTGGATTGTGACCCTCAACCAGTGAGTAAACCAGACCATGGTTTGTGGGGTGAAAAGGAAATGGGGCAAGGGTAAGCATGATAAGCCCCTTCTGTTGCATGTGGAACACATGGTACTGGAAAGATACCTGTGTGTCTATGCCACATCTCGATCTCAACAAATTCTTTGTGGATGGAGTCTGACGCATTACACTCCTCGCTTGGACTTGGATTTTTCCAGACAGGTTGGAACAAAGTTATTGAGAGGACTGATCAGTGCCTTCAGAAACTGGCTGAGTTCTCTGGTTGAGTAATGCTGCAGTCGCTATTAATTCAATGCTTACTAGGCATGCGCTGTATCTCAGTCATTCTGCTCCAGTAATGCACCCTTTTATTGCCAGTTGTAGGTTATAAACATTCTAACAAAGTAGCCCCAATTTTCCTTAAGGAGTAATATATGATTGGGACAATGTTCTGTGTACCCCAAGTCCCAGGAACAGGCGGGCAAAACTTGAATTTTTGCTTGGCACACTCTAGGCCCTTGGGATGCAGTCAGTCAAAAGATGAATATTCAAAGGTTTGATATACCTGTAATTGTAATACACAGAAAAACTGCATCCCGTGAACTTTCGGGTTATTACCAAGCATTCCCCTGTGCCAGTTAAAGTCCTTAAGAGTAGTAGAAATGGAAGAGGTGCTCTGAGTCAAGCAGCAGGAATTGATGATGGCTGTTACCAGGCAGATGTGAGTTAGTGTTCAAGCTTTCACCCTAAGGAAGCCAGGCTCCAGGAAGTTCTAAGTTCAGTGACATCTACAGGTAGCTTATGCGTGAACCACACACTACAATCAAAGCAAATGGCTGCAGTCTGGTTTCCATGCCTATTCTCCAGGAGAAACTTCCTGTTGTTGCCATACCGATGAGAATGTGAGGTGCTGTTACAGATACCACATTGGTCGCAGGAAGGATGCCATTGAATGGCGACATAGAAGTGTTGATTGTAGCAAGTCTATGTTTAATGCCGCAGAGAGCTAGGAAACGCGGGTTAAGGGACTTATCTGGAATAGAAAAAGCACTAGGAGCATTCCCAAGACGGAGCTATATTTACTGCAGGCCAGATTAATCACTGGAAGGTCGATAGCTGTAGCCGGCACAGGCACCGGGGCAGAGTAGGTATTTACTGGTTGGTGATGCATGGTAGCTGTAATTAACGCCAAGCCTGAATTTCCCAGCCACACAATCAGGTAGGCTCCGGCTGTCAGCTACACGCCATTTCAGTTATTAACCCGCTGAAGTACACCCTGGCTTCTTCTCTGCAGAGCCGAAACAATCTCAGGGAAAGTCCATTTGTATTTGTTCTGCCTCGTGAATCACTGAATAAAGGATTAGGCTGGACCAGTTTGAGCTGCCTGGGCTTAATTGTTTTCAATTGGGGGGCAACAGCAGGTGGAATCATTTCGCTCGATGGCCTCTGCTATCTGCCAGGTTCCTTCGGCAGGCAGGGGATTTGCGGCTTACCAGGTTCCTGTGCATGCCATCACATATCTTTAAAATGTAGCAATTTCCCTTAAATACTAGGGAGCTACCTGGGGTGCAAGATCATTTCCTACAATAGGGGCCAACTTCTGAAATGTGCTTCTCCAGGCTGTGACATCAGAAACTGACATGACACCTTCTGTGAATATCCAAAACCCATATTAGTAAATCAGGTTTTTGTTGAGTGTATCCACATTAAAGTCTCAACAAAAGCTTGATCGACTAAGATCAAATATAAGCCGGGGCGCACAGGGCTGAGCATTTAGAGGGGACATGGACCCTGGACTTCTTTGGAAGGGTGACTGTGCCTTATGAAGTCTCGCCAAGTAAATCGGTGCGCTTAACAGATACAGATGCTTATTCAGCTTAAATTGACCAAAACGATGCTTTTATTTTGCATGTAAACTGCTGCTTTAAAGTTTCAAATGTATATTGTTTTGGCTGCTTGAGTTCAATAGGAAAAATAAAACAACAAAAATAATGAAGGTGTCTGAAAATGCAGTGCTGTGGAACGAGAACACTAAACGTGATGAAGAGAAGAGATCGTGCCAACTCTTTGTGATCACTTAATTCCTGTGGGCAAGGGTCCCTCATTGAAGCTACCAAAGGGGATGACCTAGCTCCAGGGACTGAGGGTGGGCTCACGCAGAGTGTATTTGGTGTGGCAGTTTGGCCAGGACTGCTCCCTTAGGGGACAGCGATAAGACTAATTTAAGAAAATATATTATTATTATTAATTTATTAGTGATGTGCTTTTAAAAGGAAAAATGTAAACCTTTCCACTGTATAATGCAACTTAACATACATACAAGACAAATCCATACGTTAAACAGCTTTAAAATCATCTGAATTTTTATTTTTTGATATTTCAAATTCAGGATATTCATCAGCCGCAAGACTACATCTGAATTTGTAAGATTCAATAGAAATCTAAACCAATCTAAAAGATTGGACACACTGTTTCCCAACATTAGACTGTCCACAATAGCTCATCGGACATCCAATGAAGACCATCCAAGAGAAGGGTCGGACTGGGGCATAACATGGTCTCGGGCACCAATGAAAAAGTGGCCCACAGTTGCAAATGGCAATTTATTCCTTTTGTGACAGACTATTTGAATATTACCCAAGGGCGAGTGTGTTTATGCAAATTGTGCAATTTAACAAATATTTATTGAGCAACAATGGTCAAAACTACTAGCCGCACAATGAAGTAATTCATCAAACTGGCCCACATTAGCCAAAAAACTGTCCCACTTTGATCAAGAAAACTGGCCCACACTAGCATTTTGCATTTTTAGTTTGGGCATTGCCCTGTTGCCCTATAGGCCAGTCGGAGCCTGTCCAAGAGTCTAAAGTGCTTGTGTTTCAAGTATAGAGTTGCATTGCAATAAAGAGCCAGATGTTTGAAAGGTGTGCAGTCATAAAATCGAAAATAAAATGTTGAAAGTCAAAAAAATCGAAAACATAATGCAAAAAGAAAAGTCGAATGATTTATTTTTTTATTTATATTTATTTATTGGCTCTCGCATGTAAAAATAGAAAGGTAAAAACAAAACAAAAAAGGGGGTGGGGGAACCCCCCCATTTTGAATAAAAAACGTAATAAAAAAGAAATTTGACTTTTTTTTTCCTGACATTTTCTTTTCGATTTTTTGACTTTCGACTTTTTTGTTTTCGATTTCATGACTATAAACCTGTTTGAAAGTGCCCACACAGTCCCCTTGTTTGTATAATCTGCAGCATCTTTCCTCTGTAGGTATATTGAGTCTAGGGCCACGGGTTTCTAATGTTGGGAGCGGATTAAGCTTGTATCTAAGGTGGTGCACAGAAATAACACAATATATCTTGGAAAATTGCAGTATTCTCTGTAATGTTTATAAGAACTAATCTGATCCACTGCCTCACACCAATCAAGTCCGAAACGTTTTTTATTTACGTGTAAGGGATTATGGACCAGTTCAGTCATATCCAAGCCAATTCTGTCCAGCAATAATAACATAGACTCTCTATAAATGTTTAAAGAAATGTAGGAGTTAGTAAGCAATGTATCATGCAGATTCTCGTACAATGACTTTTCTGGTGGATTTAAGGTTTCCTGAAATAACCACAATTTGGGCCATAATAATCTTGTTGCTAAAGATGTCAGATCAGATGTATGTCTTACAATAGATCCCGGAATTGAGAGTGCTAGGTTAAGTCCTTTCTTCCAAATGATAGCTTGTAATGAATTAAGGAAAGGACCCACATCCAAGAGCATAATCTCATTACCATATGTTAATGATGGTACAACTTTTGCTAAATAAAACTTGTGAAAAGAAATAAGGGAGAATTTACACACGGATAACTGTAGCCTTTTCAATTGAGCAATTAAAGAGACTTTCAACGCAGTCCTTCCTTAACAGCCAATTGGGGGTCTTTGTATGCAATAGTGTAGCATATGTCTCGAATAGATTGGGAGACCATTATCATCCGACCGTGCCAAGGTTTTTGGTTTCCGTTTTGGGAAAAGATGATAATCTTTGACTTTGCTACATTGACCATAAAGCTATTGGTTGCCACAGAAGCTTGAAAGGCTGTTTATTTATTTATTTATTTTATTTATGTATTTATAGAGTGCCGCAACCCATAGACATCAGTTAACTTTCTATGTAGTCCCACCGGGGTCAAGTCGAATAGCATGACATCGTTGGTCAATACCAACCAGTGCAAATGCATGGAACCCTACTTTATCAAAAAGATATTCAAAGAATCCCATAGAGAATTTACATCGGAAATGTAAATGTTAAAGCAAAGGGGTGCTTAAACGCACCCCAGTCTGAGCCCTACAATAGCATTAGAGAGACTCCCATCAGCGGTTAGTCGAATCTTCGTGTGTGTATCAGAATGGATGAGGGAGATTAGGTTAACCAGGGGAAGTTTAAGGCATAATCTCTCTCTATTGACTCTGTGAAATGCACATGACAAGTCAATTTAAGCTGCAGAAACAGTCCCATTTGATCCATTTTGGACTGAGGAACGCACATGAGCCAGCCTCATGCCATTTAAGGATGTTCACACCTTTTTGCAAAAACCCATTTGAAAAACACTCGGGATATTAGGTTTGTCCAGCCACATTTGAAGTTCCTGTAATATCACGGACACAAAGAATGCACTTGTTGTGTCTAATAGGACAATCGGTCGACAGGTACCCAAATTAAACTGATCCCCTTTTTAAAAAATAGGGATGATGTAAGATAAATGCATAGAGGGTTTCAAAACAGCAGAGTGTAGGATTTCGTCAAACAGGTTGTACAAGATCTTAGACGAGAGAACTGGGTCCTTCTTAGATCTAGGGTATCGGGCCGGGAGCACTATATGGTTTAAATTTCAAGATAAGATTACATATATTACCAGCTTCTAATGCGTTTGAAACTAAAGCATCAGAGAGGTCGTTTGAAAAATTAGGCTTGTTGCTATCATTCAAACTAGCATAGATATTGGTGTAGTAGTCTACCCATACTTATTCTCCGATGACACATATATCTTCCAACATTTTTGAATTGTTTATTGACGTGGCCCATTTCCAAAAGTGTGAAGTGTTTGCATCGATTTCACAATTTTCTGGTTGTCCCTGATGATGAGTTAGGCTTCAGCCTATTAGTAAGATTTCTATGATGTTGATTAAGACTTTTTTATATTCAGTGGGCTCCAGAAATTGCCAAAGGAAATTTGTATTAATGCTCTTTTTGTTGTTTTTGCTTTTGCTACCCTCTCATCATAATGATGAGTAAATGGTTTACTGTTCGCGCACAAACCCTTTCTAAGAATGACTTTCATATGACGGCTAATCTCTTGTATTCACACAAAAGGCCAGAATTCAAATCTACATCCAACAAAAAGGTGTGTTGGCTGGAATGTTTAGAAGTAATCTTAACCTTTGGCATTGTACTGGACAACCCTCCAGACCATCGTTCTTTGACTGCCAAGACATTACAGAACAAGGAAAGTCTATATGCAAATAAGTATTGGTCCTACCCGAAAACTATTTGTTTGCCTCGCTTCTGCAGGAGACCACAAGCCAGCCCAGACATTTTCTGGCCTCATTGGGTCATCAGTGAGGTGTAGCTTGGGTCTCTAGACCCAGCAGACATGGGACCCACATCTGGGCATACCGTCCCACTTGGGGTGTCTACAGCAAAACAAAGGATGTGATGGCTGGAAGGTTTCAAATTAATCTTCACTTCTGGCATCACCCTGGCCAACCCTTGAGACCTCTGTTTTTTGCCTGCCAAGGCATTACAGAAAGGGGAAAGACCATATGGAACTCAGGCTTGTTCACACCCCAAAAGCCACAATCCAGACCAAACTGCTTGGTTACATTTGTTTTGCACGAGGCAACAAGCAAACCCAGATATGTTTCTGCCTCATTGAGTGTCATCAGTGATGTGTAGCTTGGGTCCCTAGGACCAGCAGGCACAGGACCAACATCTGGGCATACATGTCCTAGTTGGGGGGACTACATGAAAACTAAAGAAGTGATGGCTGGAATGTTTGAATTCATCTTAACCTCTGGCATTGCTCTGGGCAACCCTCCAGGCCATAGTTATTTGCCTGCCAAGCCATTACAAAAGCTGAAAGACCATATGCAAATCAGGTTTGGTCTTCATCTGCCCGAGATGTCAACTTCCAGATGCTCATTTCATGCATATGGTTGGGGATTGGGTAGAGTGAGGTGACGAGGTATTTATCGGAGGTCCTCGGGTGTGTGGTGGTTGCATACCCAAAAGTTTGCATTCTCTGCAATGTTTTCACCCAAAAACGGTAAACTAATTACAAAATCCATTGAGCCTGGGTCTTCTAATATGTCTTATTGCATGCCATAGGAAATGTTCTACTTTGCCAACCTTTGAGATTCGGAGAAAAGAGAGAATACGCTGGTGAAAAACAGAAAATGTAATTCAGAGTAAGAACTGTTAAACTTGACTCTGATCCATTTTACTCTATATGGGACGATGTTCTGTTATCAGTCAACTACCCTTTTGACTTAAAGCTACACTAGGGTATCTATTTCTTTTTTATTTATGATACTGTTTATTATACATGTGCAGTATGGTTTGTAAGGAGTAGACATAGCTTGCACTGACATGCAACTGAATTGCAAGATTTAGTTATTCTGTAAGTTACACTTGATAAGGGGGTATGGATTCAAGTCGCTTGTGACTTGTTAAATCTAATCACTAAAACTTAATTTCCAAGTAGTAACCAACATACCAGATGGGCCACGGTGTGAGCGAATCCCATGAAAGTGAAGGCGCATACACAGAGGCAGGCTTCAGGTGTTGCGGGGGAGGACGCACCCCCTATAATAGTGCTTGTGGCTAACTGCCAGAACGGTAGAAACCCCAATCACTTCTGTCATGTTGGTGCCAGCCATAGACATTTGTATTGTGCTTTAAGTCTTGTAACAGGGGAGCTGTGGACTGGATGACAAGGGGTTAACTGACTCCTGAGACCTTGGTAAATGACATCACACCTGTGTTTTTATTAGACAGCCTGCCTAGACTGCGGTGGGGGTCGCTTCATCATAGGGGGTAGTGCAGTGTCCAGTGGATGTGCAACTGGGGACGACTCATTGTTACCAGACAGAGGGTTGACAACAGACAGGACCAACGACAAAATGGCAGATTTGACAGTTGAGATATGACAGTTGGTGAACTTGGAGGAGGTGGTGGCAGGCGACGGAAGGTAGGAGACTTGTTTCATGTAGTTATTGCCCAACGACCAGGAGGATCACTCAGCCCCTAGCACCTCGGCAAACCTAAATGAAGGACTACTAAGAGGGTGAGGGAACGCAGCCCCAGAACCTCTCAAACCTTAATAAGGAAGTGATGACCTTATTCATTTCTCCAGCACCACAGAGGGGGAGGAGCAACGCCAGCCAACAGGCCATGTAGGAGGACTTGTATGTTGACTAATATAAACAGGTCTGCCAATCCTCATGAAAAGGAAAGGCGGCCGTGCTCCGCGCAGTTCCCTTACAAATCTGAGTTCACTGCCATGTTCAGCTAAGGCATTGCAGTGTTTAGCCGGTCACACAGGTGTCAAACACAGGTGTTGTTCGGGAGTGTTAGACACCCCAAAGCTGACACTATTAGGTATTGCTCTGGAGTAGTCGCTCCACGGGTGTCACACACATGCGTTGCTCGGAAGATCCTGATGCCCCACAGGTTTCCTCATAGGCTCTAAGAAGCGTCATGCTCCTTCCTCCTAGGGGCCTCGTGGCTAATGTCAAGAATGAGTTGAAATGTATGACCATCATCCACCCACTGGTTAGTGTGGCTAGTGGGGGGTCGGGGGGGTGTAGTAGAAAGACCACAATGAATCTATGGAGCACACACTTATTTGGATCCATTGTATTTCGTTTTCAGAAGTTTGTTAATTGAATAGTTGGCTAATACATTATTATTACATCACGTGTACTAAGAGAGAGGATGGCTTACTTCAACCATTCTTTACTGTTGCTGTGTACTAAAATGTTTGAGTGGTAGAGTTAAGCACACCACATCATCACACTTATTGGGGCTCTTATGTAGCCCCCCTTTAGGTAGGTAGAGGGACTATCTTCTTTTTGCCAGGCAGTAGGGAGTCATGGGTGGTTATTGTGGAACCTCAAGTGGCTGAGAAGAAGAATTTCTCCCCAGGCCTGTGAAAAGTTGAAAAGTGGGCGTACACATGAAGGGGAGACACACTTTGCAAATATCTGCTTGAAACAAAGTGAAATGGAGGATGGCCTTGTTGGGCTGTTACCTGCGCGTATGGAGTAAAACAGTGCAGCGGCTGATAAGACAAAAGGCACTCCTGAATTATCCGGCGACATAGGCGTGCTTCCTATATGCCATCTGTGAAATCAATGGCAAACGCAGGTGCTGCGGGAGTCTCAATCTATGCCTTGCAGGAATAAGATTTCAAATGTTTCACTCAGTCCCGCCATTGCAGTCCCACAATGTGGCGATCTTTGAATATGAGCGCTCATACCTACTCTCCGGCACGGTGAGAAGTGCACCTGTGAGATGGAAATTGCAGCAAAGTCTAAATTCTGCAATGGTTCAAAGCTGCCAAACAGGGGGATACTTGAGTCTGAAACAGTTCACTTTCCAAATTCAAGCCTCAAGGTTAGAGCAAGTGATGCACCAGTTCCAGGGGATGCTACACAGGTTTGGGTGCCTGAAGTAAAAAAGCAATCAAGGCACATGTTAGCAAAGTTGCTCAGGGAAAGCAACGAGGGAAACGAGAGCACCCTTCCATGTGTGTTTGAAAGCAAAGAAGGAGTCTACTGGAACTGGAAAAAGGGGCATCATTTATAAAGCAAATGGCTGCACGACGCAGCCCTCTCCCTAGTACCCGCCACTTGTAGTCACCAAGAAGGCTGCAGAAAAACCCAATAAGGTTATGATATATGTAGAACGGCGCAGGAAGGAGTTAAGCTATCCTTCAGGAAAGTCGCTTGGTCTCGCCCTTTATCATCTGATCATGCATGTCATGGGTGCCTGACTAGTGTCCAAACTGGGTGCCACCAGATAAAGTGAAGGGAAGAGTTCTGATCGATATGGAGTACTGGCAGCGGAGCTTTGGGATGTCGGCCTGGAGGGAGACATCAATGTAAGCAGCGAGGTCGTTGTTTTGCCCCAGACTGTGAAGGTACCTCCAAAAAGCCTAAGGGAGGTGCCAGAGGGACTGATGATTTGTGGGATGGCTCTTAAGAAGGAAATGCAAGATTATTTCAAGGGCCAACTACAAGTCTTAAAATACCTACTCAAGTGTGATATAATCATAGCGGACGCCCAGAAAGTGAAGGGCATTAAAGACGCCCCCCACCAGTGCTTAATTGGTGGAGGTGTTTGCCAGGGCTCAGCCCTGGCACTTATTTTTGAGCCCTGGCACTTATTGTCTCAGACTCAGTTTAATTATGAAGTGCTGATAGGCAGTGCATCCATCAACCACAATGAGCAGGTGCAAGCTTTAGTGTTACCCCAAATACGTTGGGGCTGTAGGGAACAGCTATGGGTGGCGGCAGCAGTGGTGGATAACTGCCCACCAGCAGTGTCACAAGAGTGATAGAAAATATTAGAGGACTGGCACATATTGTTTTACAAATTAAGCAATGCGGCCACCACAACAATTGGCATAGAAAGTGAGAAGTTACTTTGGAATGAGCAATAATGGTGGGTGGTTAATCGCAAGGCTGACCACCACCATTGAACAGCTTTGGGAACTGACCTAGTCCATCAAGAAATAGAAGGCCACAAAGCAGCACTGAACTACCGCACTGAACTACCGCACCTTACAAAATAATACCACTTATGAACTACTGGACGCAAAGTAGCTCACTTTGTCAAGAAGACTGTACAGGTCATGGAACTAGCCCTGTAGTAATGCCCCCAATCAGCGGGGGCAAATCCTGCACCACAACGCACACAAGCAGGGTCCCTCACCTCTACTGAGCAGCAGTATTGCCATGTGAAAAAAGGAGATACATCCCTGGGGGTCTTCACCTCTACTCTACACACAGGGAAAAGAGTTCCAGGCCATCAATGTCCACAAACTCCTTGTCCCCATCTTTGAAAAAATAGCCCCAAGACAGCCTGCTTGCTTTGAAGAAGCAATGTTTCATTGGATGTCACAACTTTAAGTTAGAAAACAGTACATGGGCATGGCATAACTCGAAGCCTTTCCTCCTCCATCACCCAAAACCTTTCTGAGTCTCCAGGGAGTGCAAGTAGCACATTATGCCATAGCTGAAGGAAATAGAAAGTGAGAAATGCCTTCAAATGGACTTACACTGTAGTCCAAATACTGTAAAACTCTCCATGTCAATAAAAACACCATCGCACACCCAAAGCCGTGACCAACGGGGATGCAAAGAGAGGCCCACTAAGCTCACATCATTGGCTTTACCTCATGTATTTGGCCAAGAAATACTACAATACTCCTTTACCGCTACCACCGCTTGTATTGGCTGTAAATTCGCCAGATTACAAGTGGCGTGTTGGCGGTGTTAATCCCCATTCATGGAGTCCACAGGGCCCATTGCCGATTTAGAGCATTTACAGCAGGTGGCACAGGTGGCACTTCCATCCGCTGTATATCCTCCATTATTTGGCAGAAATGTGAAAGGAAACTCTCCAGCAATGTACTGCTGTTTTTCCTCCCCAACACCTCCAAACTGATAGGAAGGCAGTGCAGTAAAAGTGCTTGCAGTTCTGTTACCGCCACTTTTTTACAGCCCCGCCATACTCGTACGTATCCCATATTTTTGGATGGTTGTAATTAAAAGGCATCGGTTGTGATGGTGATTCACTCTGACAAGGAGTTCAAGTGTTAAAATAATCCTCCAAGCAGGGAATGATGGTACTCCAAGTGATGAACCTCCCTGTAGTGGGCAATTACAAGATGTCCTGACATGCCAACGTGCCCATTCAGGAATCTCAAAAAGCCCCCCTGGGCACTTCAAACCATTATCTATGAAAACAGCACACAATCCAAAGCAACACAAAAAGAGAAAAACAGGTATTTTAACAAGAAGAAAACCAATTCACCAGACAATCGGCCTCATTATGAGTTTGGCGGTAAGTGGTAAAGTTGGCGGTAACTATGTTACTACCACCTTTACCACTACACCAAATTACGGGTTTGGGCATGGAGTGGAGGATTTGCCTCCAGGAAAGTCCTGGAGGTAAATCCTCCAATTCACAGCTGAAAAACCAGCAGAATCGGCAGAATTACAGCAGCGGAAATTCTCCTGCGGTAATTCCACCCACAAAAAACCATTGAGTCCAATGGACTCCAATTAAATGGGGACTTCCATCGCCACCACTTGCAATCCAGCGAAAATTCTGCAGGACCAAGTGGTGGCAAAAGTAATTCATTTGGGCAGTATTCCAGCAGATTTACCGCCGGGATAGCGCCCAACTCGTAATGAGGCCGATTTGTGGGTAACTACCAATAAGCAACGTTCAAAAATGTAACCGCATGATTGTTACCTTGTTTAATATTATACTGTCCCTGTTATTTCAATATTGGAAAATTGTAAAGCTGTCAAAGTAATTAATAATGAAATACATACAAATAAGACATCTGTTGTCGCTATGGTTCCATTAGACACTAGCTTGCCGCTTCATTCTTACAGGTCATTTCGATGGAAGAGGCCGCGTTCCAGGGGGAAGGGAATGAGCTCCGTTGCTCTGCTGTGCGCGTCCCCAGGGGAAATGTCAGTCATTAAGATGGGAATCCCGTAGCAGCAGAACTGTCACTCACGCAGGGAATTGACAGGGTCTGGGCATCACATGCTAATAGACCGCTCAGTGTGGGAGAGGGGCGTGGGCTGGGGCCACCATGGGAAGTTTTCCTTTCCCGGATATCCCTTTCCTGTCTAAGATAACGAACGTGTGATTCTCAAAATGGCACCTTCCAAACGTTGTTCGGTGACTCTCTCTGCTGAAGCGTCTTTCAGAGACACAGACTTCTTGCAATGAAAATTCAAACGCCACCAGTCCAGCTTTGTGATCTATACAAGGTTTTTAAAAGAAGTAGACTATAGAAGCCAGCGGAGGTGGAATAAATAACTCTTAATATGGTGCCAGGCGGCACCATGGACAATGACTTGCACGCGGGAGATTTCAAGCTCACCAATCTGGCACACGCATAATCATTGTGGCTTCCGCCTACCACCCCCACCAAGCATGGCTTGGGAGAATCTCTTCCAATATTTCCTCCATCCTTCCCTAGTGAAGCAACGTTTCCCTTGGATTTCCTGAACCCCAGAAACTCTTGGCAAGGAATCTGTCGAAAAAGCAAAGGATAATTGGTATTTTTCCCATTGCTGTACCTGAATCAGAAATGGCCATGGTGTGTCTCTTGCCTCTTATACAGTCAACACTAGGGGCTTCATTCTGAGTTTGGTGTAGTGGCAAAAAAGTGCTGGTAACGGAATTACCACCACTTTTGCCACTCTGCCAAATCTCGAGTTTGGCCATGAAGTGGAGAATGTACCTAAATCCTCCACCTTACTGCTGAAAAATCAGTAAAATCAGAAGAATTACCACCTGTGGAATTACTGCCAGTGGTAAATCTGCCAAAATCCCCAAGGAGTCTGATGGACTCCAAAAAATGGGGACCTACACCACCTATCACCACTTGTAATCCCAAGGTAAATCTGCAAAACCAAGTGGTGGTAACAGTTATTCCGTTTGTCGGTAGTTTGGCAGAATTACCGCCAAACCCAGAATTAATACCACTGCAAACAGACATGACACGCTAAATTCAGTTCCCCTGGTTGCAATATTTGTGTGATCGGTTGATAAGACGCAGGAGTCAGAAGGAACACAAATCATTTGCCACAGGCCCAGACAAGTTGTTTCATGTTGCTCTGGGTTATGGCTAGTCACACTTTGCCATACTCTGCCTTCTCGCAGGAGTTAGAACCAACATTCTCAGGCCACCATGAATCCTATAGCACCAGAGTCATTGTGTGAGGTTAAAATGAAAGAAAAGGGCACATCTCAGACAAAGTTCTGAAGGGGGGGCGATAGAGGGAACCAGGAAGGGAATGAGATAAGACAGGAAAAGAGGGGGGGCTGAAGTGCGCGCGCACGCACGCGCGCGTCTTTGTGTGTGTGTTTTTCTCTGTGTCCCAGAAAGGCTTGGGTCAGTGGGTACCTCAGGAATGTGACTCAATAGCATAATGAAAGGCAGGAGGCATGACCAACCTCCTACAGTGGAGAAGCACTATGTAAAGGGGTGTGGGATTTCGACAAAGTTGCGTTGGTGATGGGTATACCTATGCCCACATCTCCACCAGCCATTGAGGGCAGGCATGGATCCAGCTTCAAGGCAGCATCTTCAGAGCAGGCAACATCTCTGCTTGGGCCTACATGGGAGCTATCTACCTTCTGTGGCGCATTGCTTCAGTTTAGCCTGACGATTTAGTGCATGATGATTAAACTGCTTCAATCTATACAAAATGTACTTGACTTCTGCTCTCGTGGAAAGGTGAGATAATTCTCCCCGGAAAGCTCAAGGTATTGCTAAAGGAGTGTGGGCGGTGGTGGGATTTGGCATTTGGATTGACTGCTCTGTTCTAGAGGAAGCAGGCATGGTGGTTGGGGCGAGGGTACATCCAAAGAGAAGCCTTGATCACCGAAACACGTTGGCCGGGAAGTCTACTGGTTGAGAGGTCACGAGTACCATTGAATTGGGCAAAAGCAACGGGGATGGGGGGGGGGTTATTTTTTCAAAGGCTGGAAGAAGTGTAGACATTAGCATTACTTTTTTTGCCAATTAGGAGCATTTTAGTGTGCGCGTTGAGATGGCCAAGGTTTGGATTGGTGTCACTCCCAAAGGGCAGGCCAGCTATGGCCAGAAATAGGGGCTGTGCAGACAGAACGGGTTAAAAAGAGAGCGAGAGAGAACTTCGAGGAAAGAAGACAAGTCAAGATGCCACAAGAGGTTGGAACAAAGAGGCAAAGGCAAGTGGATACTAGCAGTAAGGGGATAGCAGGACATTTATGAAAAAACAATGTTTATAAGGTGAACATGCATGTGCTGAGGGTGGAGAAGGGTTCTTTCTTAGGGGGGGGGGTAAAGCTGGTATAAGGTAGTACTATTCTCTGGTACTGGGTACCCAGAGGTGGCAATGGGCAGATAGATGTGACACGCAGGGCCATCATCTGGAGGCCGAGTCTTGGGTCAAGAAATCAGGTCCTGTTGCATGGTGTTGTGAGCACAGTGTACTTCAAAGGTCAGCTGAGAACGTGGTCATGGTGAGAAAGGAAGAGGATTTCAGGAAGCTGGGGTGCTATCTGTTGATAACAGCCAGCCTCTGAAGGAATGAACCAAGTGGCAGACCAGAGGTTGAGAGAAGGGGAGACTGCTGAGGAAGGAACTGGAAGGCCGTGACAAGAAATACATTTGTTGAGGTTGGTTAGAGAGGACAGAAGCGCTATGAGAATGAGAATCTGGCTCAATGAGGTATCTGAGAGGCACCCCGGAAGAGGAAAAAGATGAAGGAGTAGGTACCAGCCACTTCAAAGTGCTGCCATAGACAGCAAGGAGGCTCCTTGATCAGCTGCAGGAGGCACAAAGAAAGAGAAAAGAGGCGGGGGTCGAGGGAGGGGGAGGATAACTCAGTTAAAGTAATACAGAAGTGACCTAGTGAGTTGTTAAGAATAGTGGCAATGGTGCGAATCATGGATCTGCAGCCTGTGGCTCTCCAGATGTTTTAGACTATGACTCCCATGGTCCCAGAAACATGTTATTTTCTCCCACCCTGGTCCGGTCACCAGCAGTGGCAACGTCTAGGAGGCAGTGGGCAGTCACTCACCCTCCTCCTGGAATCCATATCACAACATGCTTAAAACAACAGGCAGATAGTCAGATAAACAGATAGTTTCACTCATCCTGACAGAGGCAGAGCACAGCCATAGGGCCTTCACGAAATGTCCTCTGCGGGTCCAGCTCTTGCACAGACCGCAGGGGCAGATAGCCTTCTCCTTTGCTGCTAGGCTGGACAACAGCAGCAGTGGCAGACCTTCACCAGAAGGGGCCGATGTAGACCCCAATTCCCAAGCAGCAAACTCTACACTGCCTACATTCCCTATGTGCTGAGAGCCTCTCGGACATAAATACATACTCTGCGGCCCTGTTTCTATACAGTTTACAGGGGGCTTAGTGAATACAAAGAGATAATGAATAACCTGCAGTTGCATTGTACCGGAAGGATAGCGTAGCGGCAACGTGCTCCCCTTGGAAACAAGACGACATGAAGCAACACAGGTTCGATCCCCGGGTCCGTGAGAAACCTAAGAGAAACCTTTGGGTATTAAGTGCATTATAAATACGCAACTAAGAGTTATATTCCTGTAACAGCGCCTCGATGCCCCTGGGGTGTGTGAGCGCTTTAAAAATGCAAATAAATAAATAAATAGCCTCATTAAAATACAGATGTATCTCTTGTCAAAGACAGGCCAATCAGGCCAATCACTTTGTTTGCAATGGGAAGGCTGTGATGTACACACTGCTGAGGCACGCATAGAAGAGTCACCCTGAATGTTGCCCACTAGCCCTGTGTTATCAGAGCTACTTACCCCGGTCCTGGCCTTGAAGCCAACAGCATGTTACCCACTGGGACATGCATGCTCCAACATTATATAATGATCACAATGAACTTGAAGGTCTCAGCAAGCAGAGTACTGGTGGCTGAAAGCAGGGCTGGAGATGGGGCACTGATGACATGAAGCCACATGGCAACTATGGGTCCTTCGCCATTTTAGCCAAAGAAAGAGGCATGGGGAGATATTTTGTGCAGACAGTGAAGAGGGGCAGCCGGGACACATGCATTGGTAATGCCAACAGCTTGGGCTTTTGTGTAGGCATGAGAAAGGCATTTTACAGGCGCTGCAATAATGGTATTAGCTGGCCATCAATGGTAGCAGCTGTAAAATGTTGCAAGCACTTGAGCAGACAATAACAATGACTGGCAAATGCCTAATACTTAAACACAATGGGCCTCATTACGACCCTGGCGTTAAGGGTTTAACGGCGCCGTAAAAGGTGTCGGCGCCGTTAAACCCTTAACGCCCGATTACGAGGTCCCTTTGCGGGTCCCGACCTTAATGGCTGTTTTTTCCAGCCGTTAAAGTAGGGACCCGCAAAGGGACTTTGGTGCTAATAACGGTACCGCAATTTGTGGTACTGTTATAAGCGCCTTCCCCATTCCCATTGAGCCCTATGGGGCAAAAATGGGAATGAGGAAGGGCCATGGCGGCATGGGGAATTACCGCCCCACCAATCTCGGAATGGGGTGGTAATTCCCCATTCCGCCATGGCGGACACCGGCATGGACCATGGTGCTAGCAGCACCATGGTCCTCCGCCTGTGTCGTAATGAGGCCCAATGTTTTTCCAATGCTTGTTTTTAGCAGGGTTTCATAGTGCTTATAAATTGAGTAGCTGAAGGCAGACCTGGTTAAGATCTTTTTATTACACCAGTAGCCCATTTGCAGCTCCAATTAAGTCATTAAATCTTAGACGACATTGGCAGGCACTTCAGCACAAGGTTCGATCAAAGAGACCCCAGGAGGATGTGTTTTGGGCGAGGAGGGTTAGGAAATGATTAGAAATGACCACAGGGATTAGCATGGCCATGGGCAGTAAATGGGTGGTCATCCAATACCTACAAACCTTGTGTCTCTTCTCATATGTCATTTCTGCCTAGCTGTACTCTAATGCAATAGTTTCAGTTTATAGGTGGTGCTTTAGGACGACCTAATAGCCAAAACTAAAAAATCAATAGCAAATAGCTTTACATTTGAAGAGGTCACCGCTCAAACCATCACAAGCAACAAGGCACCCTATCAACTAAAAGCAAGAGTTGCAGTAAGAGTCTGCCGGCATCACGTGATACACGATGAATGCCCGCGACCTCCTGCCATGGTAAGGAGGCATGTAATCCCAACGGTGCCAATGGACAGATGGGACAGCTGTGTGGGCTTCAGAAATGTCAGTCTCCCGAAACCAGAGTGATGATGATGAAGACTGGAAGTGGTTGGGGGTGTGAAGCAAAGAGCAATACAGCGCTTAATTGCGGCCTAAGGTTCGGCCATGTTCCATGCCGCAGATAATCGTTCACGGCTGATTTGGCCCCCTGGTGCCGGCCGTCAACATTGAGCCGCAGGAAGTCCCAAAACCACATTCTGAAGAACAACTCCACATGCCACCGAGATCATTGTTGTATGGCCTGGAGGACTTTGCAAGACCAGAGCTTAGCGAGCCGGCAGAGCCTCGTGAGAAAGCACCCCTAGTATCCACACAAAGACCGGCATCGCGCGAGCTTGGGAAACGGAACAAAGCTTCCACTGATAGCCAACCTTAAGGGCACTCCTTATAGAATGTGTATGGATAGCGAGGACACACTTTTCAGGATTGGATCATGGGGCCAAAAAACATAACGCATCAAAACATGGGATTGGTTCTAGTTCTCCAATGAAAAACACTTGCAACAAGATCAACATATAAAACTTAAATGCCAAAATGCCCCATTCCATTCAGGAGATGCTAGTCCAATACCGGTTTTAATTCTGCATTCTGGGACTCGTAGTCCGGGGTTGGCCGAGTATAGACAGGACTGGACTAGCATCTTCTGAAAGCAATGAGGCAAGTAGGAATGTATGTAAAACGTGCCCCAAAATGGTGCTGTTCCTCCCTGTCAACTGAGCAGTAGCCATGGGCTGCGCTGTTTGCAAGGGGGTGCAGACTTGCTCAATTTGATCTGGCTTCACATATAGGGGCGCATTTTCAAATTCCCCAGAAATTACGTGGTGTGGGCCTGTCACGTTTGCACTTATGTGTAAACAGGTCCCCACCGCGCAGCTTTCCTCGTTTGCACTTCGGCATGCAAAAACGTGCCCTAAAGTGCAGGCAAAATCTTCTTTATGACTCCATTTTGAAGTCCGCAGTGCAAATTGAGTAAACGCTGCCTGCCATTAACAGGCGGCAGGCAGCGTTACAATAGAATCTAGGAGTGGATGCCATCGTATTTGCATGGCGGAGAGGAAGGAGGAGGTGGAAATGTAAATTACGATCTGTGCCCCCTCCCCTCTATACAAATAAATACAAATATGGCGGCGTGTAAAATGACTGCATAAAATGTTTATGCAGACATTTTACACATGCTCTATGTATGCCATCACGAACACCAGGCCCATAGTGTTACTCTCATTGAAGTGAGAAACGTTGAAGACATGCTTTTCTTAACGACCATCGATTTGCACCGTTGTACATATAAGAAGCATTTGTGTCTTGAGTCAGGGAGAAGAAATGCTTCTTGTTTTTACCTGGATCCTCGAGGGAATACTTATTCAGATGGGCGAATAGGAGCCTACAGCTCTGCTTCAGCTGCCAGTATGCATGTAACCCACATCCCCCTTACAGCAAGCAGGACCCTTCATTGCAGGTCACAAAATGGCTGACACTGGCCCTCATTACAACACCGGCGCTAAACCATGGCGCTATTAGCACCATGGTTGCTGCCGGTATTGTAACGAGTCCGCCATGGTGAAATGGGGAATACCACCACATTCCAAGGTTGGCGGGGCGGTAATTCCCCTTTTCACCATGGCCCTTCCCCATTCCCATTTTTGCCCCAGAGGGCATAATGGGAATGGGGAAGGCGGTAATCACGGTACCGCAAATTGCGGTACCGTAATTAGCACCAAGGTCCCTTTGCGGGTCCATTCCTTAACGCCTGGTAAAACAAGCTGTTAAGGTGGGAACCCACAAAGGGACCTTGTAATCAGGCGCTAAGGGATTACCGGTACCCTTACCGGTACCGGTAATGATTGCATCAGTCACTGAGTGACCTGTGACAAACGCTCTGCTGTATATAGCTTAACAGTTGCTGAAGGAAACATGTTCTAATTCATTGAAACTGTAGTTTGAAGTAACTCGCTCTGGTTGTTGTGTTCAGTATTATATTTTTTTGTATTAATGAGCAGACAATGAAGAATGAGAAGAGCATGGGTGATGTGGTTTAACCTTCGCATCCTGAAGAGTAGTCAGTTTACACATGGTGTGCTCTTTGTAACTTTTCTGTGAGGTGTTCTAAGACTCGTAGATACAAACTGATCACGCAAAGGAGTCTTGTAAGCATGCGTCATACTTTGCAGAGTTGAAAGAAACAGCTTCTAATGATGATTCTCACTTGTGGTTCTAGTGTGAGGCTACTGTTGTTGTACCAAAGTATCTGCTCATCAGGTCTCGTGCCTGAGGAGGTGTTTCGCTGGGCTTCATTGCAAAGCAGAAGTTCTGTTTTGGAAGGATTGCATTTTAGTCTATTTGTTGTCATCAATCCATTCACGTGAACGAGGCATCCTTTTTTGGTCTAGCGAGTTAGTTGAAGGTTTGTCTACTAGCTTGAAGATAGTTAGAGTGTCGTCTGCATAGTAGTAGCAGGTGAGGCCGGAGAGACGTATGAGGTACGATAGGGGAGTTATATGCATGTTGAATATGAGAGGCGACAATATGACTAGGATGTTAATGCGGCCATTATGGTGTTGTTGGTTCTGTTGCTGCGGAAGGTGGCAATTGAGTGTAGGGTTTTTTTTTTTCTCCAATATTGCCAACTGTTTTAGAAGTAGCTCATGGCTAATGGTATCAAAAGCTGCTGAGATGTCCAGAAGGATGAGCGTGCTCTTTGAGTTGTCACCTGCATTGTTTTTTTAGCATAGCCCATATAGAGCGCAAGCTTGATTCATAGATCTGAAACCATGCTCTGCTTCATGAAGCAGGTATTTATTTCATTGAAATCCTAGACTGGTCATGATATGAATGTTTCCAGTATTTTCCCAACAAAAGCAGTGTTGGAGATTGAGGGGTAGTTTGCAGGATGGATTGTATAGGTCTGCTATCTTCTTTTTGAGCAGTAGTCTGACCTAGCCGGGTGGTTCTAGTGCTAGTTGATTTATAGAGGAACTGTAAAATTGCAGATGTCAATTCCCGATGTTTTATGATGATTTTAAACAGATCTGGGGGGCAGAAATACAACAGGATCCTGCAGGTTTGAAGGAGTCGATGGTCATCAGAAGGTCTTGTAGGGAGAGCAGACTGAATGTGGTAGGCATAGAGGTTGATTCCAGGGGTGATATCTCATTGGTTGGGTAGCTAGGTGTTGGCCTTTTGTTAACCAGGTATGCTTGTATGCGTAGTATTGTTTTGGTGAAATATGTCACAATTTGGTAAAATAATTCTTGTGTTGGGGTAGGGTTTAGGATGTTATGAAGGTAGAAAGTGAAGGAAAGCATTTTGGGCTCTTGGTACAGGGGTGGGTTATAGATTAGGCAGATACATTCATGTAGTCCCCTCCAGATGCTTGGGGACTTAATAGAAAGTTTGCTTGAGAGTCTTAGTATTGTTGACTTTTGCCCCTTCCCGTGAGTTATTCAGTGGGCCCAATGATTGTAAGCGTATCTTTCAGGAAATAACGGATGCCCAGTGTAATAGCTTTCAATATCAAGCAGCACATGCAAACTTCTAGAGAAGGCGAATGTAGTTGATGATTTGGTGTGGTCTGAGAATTTCTCTTCCATGGCAAGATGGCTACAGAGTGAATGGATTGGATGTCTGAAGGTAGGCCCTCAAGAAGAGCATTTCAATTGGCTATATGGTTGGACAGCTTTCCAATCATTCTCCTGTGCAACACGCTTTTAAGTTTCTTTAATATGTGTAGCTGGTAGGTTGATGAATCAGTGATGTGTTACGTATGATTGGACAGGGAGGGGGAATATGATGCCCATGTATCTTTCTTACGGAAACAGTGATGGCGTGTTGCCCTGGGGAGTCAAGTTGTTCAATTCAGATTTTAACCTCTGGAGTCGACGTAGGGAAGACTCAGGAATAACGCTTATAAACTGTTCGACATAGATGTTACTGGCTTTCCGTCGGCCATTGGTCTGGTCTATGGCAGCTGAACTAGAGGGTCTTCTAGAATGTCAGAGGACAGAAACAATGGACAAGGACACCCCCTACCGAGAGGAATGGAACCTACCAGATGGTGGTTGGTGCGGCAGAGAAAGAAGCAAGGGAGCGAGAAGGAAGGCAGTGCTTTCTTCTAGGATGCATCTGCCTCAGGTGGCCCACTATGGCCTGAGGGGACAGTGAAGTGGTGTGGGCAACGGCAGTAATGTGCTGTGTGAACAGTGCAAACCGGGACTCAGATGGTGGCCAGCTGTAGAGTCTGCACTAGCTATGGATCAAGCCCAGACCAAGTGGGATGGAGCTGTCCAGGGTAAGCAGGAGTCCCGGGCTGCACTGCCTGGTCAGCCCGACATTGAGAGAAGACAACAGAGTGGCATGCCCATCCGGGCTGAAATAGCATGACAGCCGGGAAGCAGGCAGAGCACCAGCAGCGAGGCTAGAACCAGGAGTTATGGACCTGGCCTGCCACCAGCAATGTGTGTCCCATGCAGGAGGGGTCACGGTGGTCAGGTGAGAAGCTGTGGGCCGTACAATGCTCAGCCCTGGTGATGCCAGGTTTGGGACTCTACCGGCATTCGCCCCCACTGTTGGAGGGGGAGTGGAGGTGGGCAGAACATGACGGAAGCTGCAGCAGCCCACCCCCAGACATCTCTCCCAATGTGCACGAGTTGTCGGAAGCCGCTACCCCCAAGCCAGCAGCAATGTAAAGAGCATGCTCGCTCACAGGCGGAGATGCGTGCACCATCCACGGGCGTGGCAGAGTCAACTCAGGGCGCGCTTTGTTTGCGCTCGGTCTCAGACTGAGCGGAACGTGAGGGCACCAAGGAGGACTTTCATGAAACCAGCAGACAGGCAATTACAGGGGTTTGGGGCACCTAATTGGAGAAGAAGGTACTAGTCTGTGGCAGATTAAAGCTGCTCACGGGGATACATCGTATTGGTTCTCATGTGTATGATTAATTCAAAACCTTCCAGCCATCACCTTTCTGTTTTGCTAGAATTTGATGCACATGTCAGTGTTTGGATGAATTGAAGTTAAGTCCCCTGTCATTGGGCCTCATTACGACCCAGGCGGTAAGTTACCGCCTGGGCCGTGACTTTACCACCATGGCGTAAACTACGTTTACGCCATGGTGGTTGGCGGACTTACCGCCCCATTCCGACCTTGGCGGGGCGGTAAGTCCCCAATCCCCATTTACCCTTCCCCATTCCCATTTTTGCCCCATAGGGCATAATGGGAGTGGGGAAGGCGTTAATTACGCCACCGTAAATTACGGTGGCGTAATTAACTCCATGGTCCCTTAGCGCCATGGATTTTAACACCTGCTAAAAGCAGGTGTTAAAAGCGCCATGGCGCTAAGGGACCTCGTACTCAGGCGGTAAGGGTCGGCGCTGTTAACGCTGCTGTTAACCCCTTACCGCCTGGGTCGTAATGAGGCCCATTGTGGGAACCCTTAAAGCTTACATATAGGGGGGGGGCTGTATAAATCCCTTGTGGGCAGATTATGAGATTTAATATTGGTGAGAGCGAGCTTTGGGGTGTATTGTTCATCCTGGCCTAGTCGCTTTGCCCCCCTCGGGCCCAAGCAGGAGACGAGGGCCTGGGGGAGAACTGCAGCCCTGTGCAATTTGCCCTTGATACTGATAAAGCTGCACTGGGAGCTCTACTCCGCCCCTCACGCCTACATTAGAATCTTAATTATTTGGCGGATCCAATGAAGAGAGCAATCCTTCTCCATTGCTCGCCCTGCAATTACAATGAGAATGTGTGTGGGAACGCAGGGGTGATGGTGTCATGCGTATGTTGTGTGGGGCTGAGCGTGCCTTGAAATGCGAAAGCACTGGATTAGAACATGAAGGATGTAAAAGCAAAGTAACCTGAAAAATCATTTGGAAGGAACACTTCAAAAAGGTTTCCAAAAAGGACATCTTTCAGGCACGTGTACATATTTGCAAATGCAGAAGCATTTGGCACGTGATTGCTTCCTGAACACCTGGCACTGTGAATCATGAAAATACTAAATAATTATGTTTTCTGGGGGGCTGGGGGGGGGGTAAATCATTGCATCAGTGGGGAGCAAGGTGTGTGATACCACTATTCACCGCTGTCTCAATATATTCCAGGACTGGAGTCTCTTTATATAATTATACTGCTCCGAGATACGTTATGTTAAAATCATTTGTAGAGCGCATCGGTCGCCCAAAGGCATCATTGCACTAAGACATGGAAGCATCGCAGGACAAGGCAGGAGTGGTCTGAGAAAGTTAGAAAAGAAAGGTTTTCCGCTGACGACGAAGCAAAAGAGGATTGTCAATAGCACGCTTAACATGGCAGCCTATTCCAGAGGGTGCTAGCCGCAAGAGAGAATGCGTGTCCGCCAACTCAGGAGCGGCGAAACCGAGGACCCTGGATAGAGAGAGCATTGCATGTCGGGTAGGCTCATTAGTGTGTGTTTGCGGCGGAATCTCAGTTAGGACTTTAAGATGGAGGGTGGCATTATCCCCACTGGTTTGGAATTGAATAGAATTTGGGGGCCGTTTTAGCCCTGGCTTTGGTGGGTGAGGGGGCGGGTGAAGGAGGCCAGCACTACACCGATATGTGAATTATGGGACATAATTCATGGATATTATAGGATGCCTGTGATGTAGGACTACCCTCACCGACTCAAAGCATAATAAAAACCATGTGGGCTTTTAGAATGGCCCAAAAATGCAGTTGACCTTTGTCCCTAATTGCAGTTTACTCTCCAGAGAGGGAACAAGCTAAGCTCAGGACATTTTAGGCAAAACTCATTTTTGAATGTTTACTTTGGTTTGCAGTCATCAGAACACCGAACAGTCTGTCACGGCAACAATATAAAGTTGCCAGTCGTGTATCGTCTACATATATTTGGAATGGTACTGGTAAACAGTCTACTGGAGTGACAAATGTGAACAGCAAGGTGTCTAAAGGGATATTGTTGATCTTATAGATCAAATCCAATGAGTTATAAAACGATACCAGATAGTTAAAAAATTTCACAGACAATGTCGGGATAGCGGTAAGTTATTCGTGCATTCTGTAGTATCCCAAGGTTTGAGCTCTGATGCAGCACTAGCCAACACTGTTGCCCGTTTATTTAGGAGCATAAATAAAAACCAATTAAACATTACCTTCCAGAAGGTACGACCCAAACCTGCCAATCATTGGCAAATCCTTTTAAAACTCAACAGTGAAATCGTGTAAAGCCCATCACCTGGTGCACTGAATCTACTGGTCCAAATGCTCCAGACTAGGCCCTGAACTCAAAGCGTCCATTGCATGCGTGACAACATGCGAAGCAGCTGTAAGAGACCAGGACCAAGGTGCCATCTTGATACTCCCTGGCGCTGTCGCCAGCCCCCAAACATGATCAACCCTCACATGGCATCTCCCAACAGCACAGACAGCCAGACGGATAAATAAACATCACACCAGACACTTTCACTCCCTAAAAACAGGCTAATCTCCCCAACGAACCAATGTGGCATAAACACACTGCCAACAGGAAAATGGGAAACAACTGACAGCTAGCAGCCTGCCCCTCTGCTTGCATCCACACAAGCTGCATGTGTGTGCACAGCCCTGTGCAGGATAGTCTGCTTGCTCTGAAGAGTAACTTGCAGGTCAATAATGGACCTTTTCATTTCCAAGATTAACTGGCTGCATAGAAGTATGGATTACAAAAAGATATCGGTTTTTGATGAAAACATATTTTTTTTACTCGCCTAGAAAAATACCTCCCCGTTGAGAATGAGGATTACTTTTTAGGTTCCGAAAAATCATTTTACTCCCAACTTCAAAAAATGGGCGGTAAAATACTCCTGCGCGAAAATCCTATCTGGAACCCTGAGTGATTACTATGGGAGAGCCGCTGCCCCTGGCTTGCTCCATTCCCTGCTAATCAAAAGCAAAGGGTGACATCTGTGCTAGGGCTAAGTTCAGTGTATGCCCTTTGTAGTTTCTTAAGCCCCTCTGTATTCTATTGTATTTGGTTATTTATATAGCGCTCTTTCCCCATTTGTATGACCTCGATGCGCTTTATTCACGCCTTATTTAGTGCATGTGTATGTCAGATGCTTCTTCATATTGAACCATGGCCAGGACCTTCAAGTACACTCACACATGAACAATACTCAATTTGCCAAAACATGTCAGAAATAGTCTACCAAATGCAGAAACATCGATTTCCAAAAGTTTCTTACAACTAAACCACATGATGATATAAGTAGTTCCGCCTCATCCAAAGAGCTCCCCCTGCTGTGAAGCTCACCTACCGCTGGAGGCAACTCCTCACTGGCCACACAGATGACACGACACTTGGCCATCACCTTTGAAGAAACATTCCCATTGGTTCAATAATTATTATACTCATTCCGCGCCATTAATTGAAAGCAGTTTTGCTTTCAATAACCACATAGGAGGATTACCTCTAGAGGTAATGTTGTGTTTGACAATCTGCTAAGAGTGTAGTGCAAGTAACAAGTACAAGTAACAATACCATTGGGGCTCAGTATGAGTATGAAGGCGCGGGGGGAAAAAGTGACAGTAACAGAATTAGCGCCACTTTTCCCGCTCCGCCATGATAGGAGTTTGGCCCTGGAGTGGGTGATGTACCTCCACCATCATGAAGGAACTAAATCCTCCTACTTTCTGGCAAACAATCAATAAAATGGGCAGAATTACCGCCGACAGAATTACCACTGCAGTAATTCTGCTGAAATCCCCAATGGAGTCCTATGGATTCCAAATTAATGGGGGCGAACATCACCACCACCACTGGTGGTGGTGAATCCACCGAACCAAGTGCCGGTAACGGTAATTCTGTAGGGCGGTATCCCAGTGAATTTACCACCGGAATGCCACCCAACTCATAATGAGGCAAATCGTGTTCTCATTCGGGGGCTTCAGGACAGGCTCCGCCATTTTCTAAATGCTATGGTGTTATCTTGACTCCATTTTGAATGCTATTTGATGTATCCACAGTGGAAGAATGAAAGACTACAGATACGAGCGCTTTGCTCGTGTAGCTGTCGACCCTTTGATGTAACATCACCAGAGTGGTCTCTGTGACACCTCTCCCCAACAGCAGTTTCTTCTGGCACATTCTGTCGCTGGGCTCCTTTTGCCTACTTCAGAAACCCACTGCTTGCTTTCTGTGCGACTTGGAATCATATTAGCCCCTGGGTCAACGCAATCTCTTCCACTATCCTCCAGCTCACGATTTGCTTGCCGGCCAACCTGCCAGGTCTGCAGACTTCTCTGCAAACTAGGGTGAGTGCCTGCGGAGGCTCTGCCCTTTACTTCGTTGTGGAGCTGCAAAGCTCATCTTACCCTACTTTCTACATTGCGATGCACCACTCCTGGAGTTCTGTTCAACTGGAGCTTGTGGTTCAGGACAGAGCTGCTGGACTAGGATGAGGCGGATGGAGGCCTGAGTCACCACTATTTGGGGACTTGGTTTGCATCTATGTCACTCCATGCTGCATTTGATATGATATGATAGGTTATTTATAACGCGCTTAATACCCAGAGGTTTCTAAGCGCGGGCCCAGGGATCGAACCTGTGTTGCTTCGTGTGGTCTTGCTTCCAAGGCGAGCATGTTGCCCCTGTGCTATCCTCCTGAGACGAATTTAGAAGGAACCGGGAAACACGTTATGTGTGCATCAATAGCTTCAACAATTCACCACACGACAGTTCTTGCTCATTACAACACAGCTGGTGTGGCTAAAGTGCTATCCATTACAGAGCCAATCACCCCCTTTGTTTCTGTGCCTTATTGCTTTACTAAACCATGGCAAAAGCAATGGGGTAATAGGGGTGTGCAAGAAAGACAGTTGCATTCAGTCAGGATAGGATTTAGAAATTCTTTTGAGTTCCATTACCCAGCACAATGAGTACGCTCTCATGATGACACGCTGGAGTTGCATGCTCACTACACATGTTCTCCCTCAAACTCACTGCTCAACAGGCCATGATAGGGCAATCCACCATCATCAGTCCTTCCATGCATCACACCTTGCCCATCCAACCAGGCAATGCAAATACCCCCCAGCTTGCCACAAAATAGCGGCCAATACACGCTGCCGAGGAACAGTTCATCACTCTTAGAAAAGATCACGAGAAGAGACGCGAGAACAGAGGCATAGACGGAAGAAGTACGCCAATGACAAACTCATCAATATCCTAAACCTAAGAAATAAGGGCTTCTCTCAACCAATGTACCGCAGGTGACTACACTCTCCCAAAGGAAGACTGAGATCTCCTAGATGTAATACAGGAAGACTACACTCTCCTTAACATCATACAGGTGGACTTCACTCTCTTACACATATCATATCGACGGAGGACCTCACTCTCCTAAACAAGGCATATCAGAGAAGGAATGTACTCTGCTGATCAAAAGACAACACAGGAGGCCTTCACTCTTCTAAATGTACAACACCACAGGAGGACTTAATTCTCCGGAACATAATACATCAATGGAGGACTTATTTCTCGTAATTGTACGACACCACAGGAGGACTTCACTCTCCTAAACATAGCAATAGCACATTCTCAACGGCTAGCCTTTGTACTATCATCCATAGAGGCATCTCCGCGGTTTGATAACATATCACCAGGATTCCACCAAGCGCTTATGTGGTCTAAATGGTACGCCAAATAAAGAAGTAACCTGGGTAACACTGTCCGCAATCACTCCTTTACACCGATGACGCATTGGACTGTCCATTGCAGCTTGCCTATTGGTGAAATCCTCAGAACTTACCACGGCTGGAGAATGCTGCCGTGCTTGAGGCTCAACTCCTCCAAAACTGAAGTGCTATTTATCCTCAACTCCAAAGCCACGCCCCTTAAACCCACTCCCACGCCCTTTCCCCACAACCTGTTTACCCTATCTCCCAAGGTTTGCAGTATGCGTCTCTCTATTCGACCTGGGATCTGAAACTTCAGCACGTCATCATCTCCACAGAAAGGGCTGCCAGGCTCAACCATCATGTCCCTGGTGGCGAGCAGGATACAATACTACTCCACAATCCTCATCAGACTCCCCCTACTGTTTAAATCCACCTAGGGGCTAAACCCCCACACCCAATTCCAAACGAGCTAAATCTATTTCCCTATACTCACTCCCTCGGCAGGGTCAGACTGGGGGGTACAACTGTCTCGGGCACCAATGAAAAAGTGGCCCACAGTTGCAAATGGCAATGTATTCCTTTTGTAACAAACTGTTTGAATAGTACCCAAGGGGGAGATTTTGATCAAATGTTATGTCAATTGTGCATTTTAAAGAATATTCAGTAACGCGTGTCAAAACTACTAGTCACATGGTGAAGTAACTTATCAAAATCCCCTACATGGGCCAAAAAGTGAGCAATTTTGACCAAAAATAACTTCCCACGTTAGCCTTTTGTGTTGTCGGTTCAGGCATTGCCCTTTTGCCCTATAGACCAGTGTGATGCTGCCCCTCGGTGCTTCCAAGCACTTCTCAAACTAAACGTCTCTGTTCCACCCTACTCTGCTTCCTACCTACCTACGCCGTCCTGGCTCCCTATTACCAGAACTCCTCTTCTCCTGAAGACAGGGACATGCAAACGGCGACTGGGCTGCTCTGAGGGACCACCTTCTCTCCCAGGCAGGCGTCAGCCCCTGAGACTTACCCGCCGCAGACCCTACAAATCCCCCATAACCAGTGAATCGCATACCTATATACATGAAGAACTGTGCAGGTATACCTATAAATACTGTACTTGAGGATGCGTTCCATTTCAAAATATTAGTTTTCTAAATGCCTTTCTCTAAAGCAATATACAAATGTGCTCTTTTTGTCCATGCCATTTAAAAAAATAAACTCTTCTGGGGGGTCCCTCCATGCCCCGGAGGCTTCCCCCACTTTTCTCCTCTTTCTTTTTTTCTTTTTTTTTTCTTTTCATTTTTAACCCAATATGTTTTTGTTAAATGGCTGCCTTCGTGCCATAGTTTTGAGAATGGCATCTTACAAACATACCGTGTTCACGTTACCTCCTGGTCTGTCTTGTGCTGTCATGATTTAGGGGATCATTTTAAAATGAGTGGCGCGAGCAATGAAAGTGTAAGATTGCTTGCACGCTTTCCTTTTATCCTCCATTTTACTTTACAACTGTCCTGGGGTGCAGGAGGGCAGCAGAGCGGAGATAGCGTCTCCTCTTTGCGTTCCACCTCCTCTGTCTCGGGAGAGCTTTTCATTGGACGCCTGCATGAGATTTATTTTCATGCAGGCGTTGTATGAATGTATTCCAATGGAATGTTCCTCACATTAGCACCTGTTAAGGGGAAAGCGGATTTCATTGGAATCCATTGCAAAACACCGCCTGCAAAGAGTACTTGCAGGCCGTTTTTTATTGCTATCAAATCACAGAGTAAAAGTTAAGACTACCTTGCTTTACTCTTTACAAATTGCATGCAGGGTACCAGCTCCCAACACGTTCCTGGCAAAATCGTGTCAGAAACCACCCGCTTCAAAACTCATTCGATTAACTATATGTACAAGCAACTTTGCTTGATAGTAGCACTCGTTTGCACCCTCAACGAGTGAGTCAACCAATCAGGTTGCTCAAAACCTGGGCTGAATCTAACAATGCAAGCCTGGATTCTGAGAAACCCGAGAAGTGACGGCACCCGAAAAACCCGGGCTAAATCTAACAATCTAAGCCTGGGTTCTGAACAACCCGAGCAGTGGAGGCACCTGGCGGCCACCTTCCCTCCCTCCCACTCCAAATTTCCCTATCCCCATTCCCTGCCAGTCCTCATCTCATTCATACCATCACCCAATAACCTATTGCAGTGACGCTAAGCGGAACTTCGCTCAACTCCACGGATGTCAGTCATGGAAATGGAAGAGCTCCGACTTCCAGTTCCATGACGGCCATGTTAGGTGAGGATGCATTCGTATGCGTCAACAGGTTGCATGCTCGCTGCAACCCATTTATGCACACACGTATTGCTGATGGCACCCTGAGGGTTAGCCTTGGGGTGCCAATAGCAATAAGCACACCTTCTGGGCTCTGCACAGGGTAGTAACAGCGCCAGGGCCCGGCGTTCAGGCCCTCCCTTCGCTCGGGCCTATAACTTGGGACCCCGGGCCACTAGAACCCGGTGAAGCTACCGGTACAGGTCCTTTTTTCTATAATCATGTATTTGAATATCATTTAATTACAGGGACAGACATGGCTATTAGTCCAATGCACTTTTGGTGTGGCTATCCATCTTCAGGGAGATATCTGCTCTGTGCCTTTGTCTGAAAGGGGACAAAACTGCTTTTGAAATCTTTTGATTCCAGGGTCAAAAATGTCCAAGAATCAGGTTGCTTGCATAATACATCAACATCATGGTTTGGTGCGGTGTGTAAGTGTTGGTGGTCCCCTGCATGCGATTACAATTCTTTACAAAATGACCCCCTTTTTACAGCTGTTTATACAACAGCAGTCAATTTAATGTATTGACTACTCCATCAACACTTTGTAAAACACACGGCATCGAGACTGCTCGAGTCATCCATATGCTCTTTGTATAGTGCTTCTTCTTTGCGAAGCACTTTTCATCACCAAAAAATACACTTAAATACATTTAAAATAAATGATCAGTTCTGCTCTTATGTTGCATGGATTGGTTTTTAAGAAACCTGATATCAAGGCACATGGATGACCTTAGACAGAACCATCTGAAGCAATACCTGGAGATCCATTTGAAAGACAATGGGCCCCACTACGAGTTTGGGGGTATTTCTGATTGAAACCACATCAAACTTGTTTACCGTTACCGCTGCTTGTAATCAGGATAATTCCACCCACACACGAACTGCAGAATGATGGATTTAGGTTTCCAGGGGCAATTTAGGGAATTATTCATCATGATTATTTCACCTACGATAATTCCTCCAATGTGTTCCTGTAGAGTGGAGGAAACTCCTCTTGCTATGTGCTGGGGGTTTCTCCTCCACTTCACCCCTGAAATCGGAATACGGCAGTATTGTAAAGTGGTGGATACCACTTCTTTAGTTCCATTTTTTACTGCACCAACACTCCTCAAAGTTTCAACGTACACATAATGCACTATCCCTATTTACAAAATTCTGCGGTATAATGATATTAGTAAATTTAAGGGTGTTTAGGAGGAAAAAACGACCCTGGCACAAGATTCTATCAAGAGACAGACAAAACAGTATCCTGTATCTATCGGTACTCCCATCCCCCAACCCACCAGTATACTGAAATAAAAGTTACAAAATAGTGAAAGGATTAAAAAATCTTGCAGAAATAATTCAAGGAAATTATAAAATCAACATTTCCTTGGATTCTTTCTGCAAGATCTTTTAATCCTTTGAATATAGTTTTACTTTGACTGATTTTAGCATATTGGTGTGCTGTAGACAGGAGTACCGATGTTGTACTGCAGGGCCAAACTTGGAACAAAGCATAATGGATCCTTCATCAGTGGCTCACGCTTGCATGACCCTTTGGTGTACATTAATTTGACATCATGGAATCTACACACATCTCAGTTTAATAAATCCTAGTTTTGTTGCTACTGCTCTAAAGAAGTTGGGTGTTTGAGACATATCTTCTTGAACTGTGCTAAAGTCTGTTCATTTTGGGATGGTCTATTAGATGCTTTTTCTAGGTTTCTTCATCAGTCTGGATACATCTGCTATCCAGTGAATGCCACTATGTCTCCAGTCCATGTTATTCTGTTTGGCCTCCTAGTATCAATGCGGAGCCAGCCCATATCATCCAACTGGAGGAATACAGAGAGAGTATCCATATATGTGTTACAGTGGGGGGGTTTTCTGTGCAGGAAGTGGATTGTCCAGCACCCCCTAGTCCAATAAGCACTATTCTAGCACTTATTCGCTCTGCTGGGAGCCAATAAAGCACTGTGTGTGCTCTCCGCTACCACAACTGCGCAAAGGAAAACCTGTTCTCTCCATTGTATATATATAGCAATGTTTCGGACCCATGTATGCCCTTGGGAGATCCATTTAGTTGTCACTAGCAAAAAGTACCCGTACTCCAGACAGGTTTTGTAGACAGACATGATAACACTCCCATAAACTACTGAAAACCACTGACGCTGTTCCGAGTTGCTTATCGCTTCAGGTGCTTTGCACTCTGATGTAAACTACACTGATAATGGGCGTGTTTGGCCGGCTGACATATCCCGGAGCAGACGTGGAGTGGAGGCGAGAGTTGGCCTGCTGCAGCATACTTGGACCTTCTGTGAGCTCTCCTCAGCTGTCACCTCACCCTGGCACGTTGCAGTGTGTTGCAGTGCAAATATCCTGGAAACGGTGCATCCTAGGGCCTTGAAACATCGTTTGCAAGAGTTTTGTACCGCACGTGGTAACACTTAAAATCAGCTTTGTCCGATCCTTCTACAACCACATTGATGTTTTGTCAATGTCAGGCCACTGTCTTATGTGTGAAGGGGCTGAAATCCAGGAAAATGGGTGGAGTCTCCAAATGTCATGTAGCCATTAATGTCTAGAGCGTCCTAACAGGTAGCTATGCAAAATTTGGTGTGGATTGGTGGAACGGTTTGAAATGTATATGGAGCAAACAAACTGATTTTCTACTTTATATATATAGAGAGTCTGAGGTTCTTCTGTATTTCTCCTTCCTACCTTCAAACTTCATTCCTCATGATCCCCTTTGACCCAGCCACGACGTTCTAGCATCCTCAGCCTAAGCCAAAGATGACTTTTTTCACAAACAGAATTGTATTGACTGGAGCAAATCTGATTCATTAGCTCACCAAAAATCAAATGGTACCTACTATGAGGAACAATCTAATATTCTTTGTTTTCGAATATTTTTTTTCAATCAGATGGTAGTGTGTTCCTGTGTGATGTTTGTGTGCTTTAGATTAACCTTTTGATAAGTTCAACTATTTTGGACCAGCGTCCGGCTCTGAACAGAGGTAGGTGAGGAGAGCAGGCAATTCCCAACCAAGCCCTAGGCACAGCCAATTCCCTGCTGGCTCATCAAGGCTGCTCTTAGTAGAGCTAATAGCCATACCAGCATTCTGGTGATGTTTACAAACCTTGCGGTATCCCGTTCATTAAAAGAAAATACTGCCTTAAGATGGGCGCCGTGGAGACGAAAGCCGGTCTCCTTGCAGAGCCCCTCTTCCATTACCACAGCCGCCAGCTGACCAGATTAGAGGCTGCAGCGGCGGCGGCAGGTTGCGCCACCAAAACAATAAGGTGATTGGGAAGGAATCAGGGAGGGGAAGAAACAGGGAGGGGATGGGGTGGTGGGGGGAAGATGGTGGGGAAGCAGCTGTCAGGCTGCTCGGAACACAGGCTGAGATGAAGGGATTCAGCGCACAATCCGGGCAACCTGATCGTTTGCCCCCCTCTCCCCCCCCGAGTGCTAATCTACCTTCATCCAGTGTAGTTTATTAACATGTCACCAGAAATCCCCTGATTTCATTTGTGGTCAAAATGGTGAACCTTATTTTTAAGTATTATCAGAAATATCGTCGCTGGAGATATTCAAGTGGCAAAAAAGAGTGTGTGAGTCACAAGTTGCGGCTTGTGGTAGCCAAAAAGAACCCATATTGGTTGGGAAGAAGCAAGGGAAGAGGCGTGCCTGAGCCACACATAAGCACATGCAGCTGGCCATGAAGGCACCCACGAATGCCTACTGCTTCCACTGCGGGAAGCAAGAAATGTGGGTGCTGAGTGTTTGTGCCATTGGCTGGGAGAGGAGAATCAGTTGGAATGGGCAGTAGGGATGTTGCAATGAGCAGTGCGTGCAGAAGGAATGGACACTTGGAGGGTGTTGGCATTGGAGGGTGGGATCCTTAATTCAGAATTCAGGGGAGGGACTCCAGATACAAACAAAAATGTATGTGTTTTTGGTCTTCAAAGAGCATTCAGAATTGCAGATCTCATGACCAGCTGGAGGCGAGCAATAGGTCTTTTGGCATGGTGCCTGCAGATGTAGGCCGTATGCTTTGGGGATTGTATAGTGATGAGCTATGGACCCGTATGGAAAGGTGGCATGGAGAACACATACATCCCTGCATGCTTCCAGGTGGCACCTTAGGTTCAAACATATCAGTTTACCAAAGGTCCACCAAGGCAATATCAGACCAGAGCCTTTATTCATGAGTAACATAGGATAATCTACAACCCATCTTCCATGATAAATGTTCCAGGCCACACATTCCATGTCAGGCTGGGGAATCGCTAGGCTGGCATACATTAAGCAACTGGCATTGAGACATGATTCCAGAGAGATGATGTCTTCCTTCTTCAGTGTTAAGTACTGTGCTGGGACCAAACCATGATAGAATTCACAATGTGTTCTGGACGGGCCAGTATCTCAAGAGCAAAACAACCCAACCGTAAGCCATGAAACCTTGCCGGACTGCCTTCAGCATTGAGCCCTAGCCATGAAACCTTCTAGGAGATATCCAAATAATGGGAGGATTTGGATTGACCATACATAATTGCGACGGAAGGGAGCAATTATTTCAAATGTGCTTTTCCAAATAAATATTCAATCTGTTTTATTGGAGATAACAATATTTCCATCTAATGTAGATGTATGCAATGTACATACATCATTTAAGTTCATAATCGGGGAGAAAAAGAAACAGGATGTTACGTTTCTAAAAACTCATCAAAAGTCTGGATGAAAATCTTGAAAATATTCAGATGTCTGAAAGGGCTTGTGAATTCAACACCACTGGCCACTTTTGGAGATTCCTGGTGGAAATACCCCATTCTCGGTTACCATCCGGGAGAATTTGCCACCCATGTTTTACTCCGTTACCTTCCATAAGGAACTAACCAGCGGAAATGACTGCAGACACTGCCTGCTGGGAGATTGATCAGAAGCCTTGAAGATGCCGGATGCATCACGCGTTTGTTTGGCCTGTGATTCCCTCATCTCTTTAATCGGCTCAGGCTGATGAGCCGCAGAAAAGATCAGCCGGAGCATTTAGCTAAGGGACTCCTGCTCAGTCCAGAAGATCCGGCTTTCTGCGAATGAACTGCGAGGGCACCCGCTAATCTGGCCCACAGAGTCGCGCGAGGCGCTAACGAAGCAAACTCTAATTAAAAACGCGACGGCAGAAGGGTATTAGCAGAAACAGGCCGGATAGTGTGTGCTTCGTGTGGGGAACATTTAGGTTTGCCGTTAACAGAAAACAAATTAAAGAATGAATGAACAAAAAAAACACAAGGCAGATTTCTCTATCCCTTAACTAGGCAGTGAGTGCGTTTCTGTCTCCAGGAATTGTACTTACATTCTTTCACTCCCACCCTTCCAAGCTCTCTCTTCCAATGCTATTAATTGCCTTTTTTCATTCTTTGTCTTGCCGCATGCCGCCTCACCCTTCCTTTGCCTCCTGATTACTTCTTTCCATCACTCTTGATGACTCTATATCTCTCTCTCCCTCTCGCTCTTATTCTCTCTCTCCCCCATATATCTCTCTCTCTCCCTATCTCACTGCCTCCCTCTCCATCTGGTTCTCTCGTTCTCTCTCTCTCTCTCTCTCTCTCTCTCCCTCTCTCTCTCTCTCTCTCTCTCTATCCCTCTCTCTCTCTCTCTACAAATTCGGAGAGAAAACCTCCATTGAAAGGATGTTCTGGTTACAATACAAAACATAAGGATGACTGAAATTCTCTTGGTATGTTTTGCATTTCAACCACAGATTTCCACCTGACATGCCCTCCCGGTACTGTAGCCAAGGCATGGCCAATGTGTGTCTAGACCGCTGCTACTAACCCAACTTTGGTGTGCATTCATCCAGAGGTATGTAAGCTATCGAGGGCAAATGATAGCTGTTGGAGTTTTAATAAACATTTGTTGTGGTCCCTTGTCTCCATAATTAGGCCTCCTCTCAACAGAATTTAGCAAAACCTGTTTTGGTGGAGTTTCATGCCTTTTCATCCATGGATGTCAAGTTCTAAGCATCTCAACACTGCCTTTACAATGCGAACGTAACTACAGGAGTGCTATCATAGCTCCTGTAATATGCTCGCACACACAAACACACACATATCTATAGACTTTATTTTATTTTATTGATTTAGCTGACATTATATCAACTTTTCAATATCAGTACAAAATACAAAATATGCACATGTATAAAATTAAATGCTGTACTTCATAATTAAAAAGCTTGCATAAACTTCAAAAGTGGGGCAACGCTTCTGCACAAAATTATGAGTCCAACTTGAGAGCTTTTAGAAAATTCACAGAAGCTAACTGAATAGACCTTTTGCCAGCACATAAAATATAAGGCCATCGTAGCTCCCTTTCCAAGGATCCCAAGTAAGAACAATGGTCTCTAAAATAAATATGTCGCAACTCTGTTAATGCGGGACAAAGTGAAATAAGATGCTCAAGGGACTCGGGTGTGTCTCTGTTTGCACAAAACGACAAAAATTAATTTGTTCTGTCAATAATTTTGCATTTCGCTTGAATATCCCGCGTGGGCCACAGGTTGAAGCTTAGCCTTGGAATGGCACTTCGCGTTGCCGGAGAGGGAGATTTGACCAGATGCGGTTCCATAATGTTCATGCGTTTGGGATAGAAAATGTGGTCACAATGATTCTTGTAATTTAGACATCTGGTCTGGGTCATAATCCAGTCATGGCGGTATAACATATGTTTTGCCTTATATGGGTTTGTGACCAAAATTTCTATAGTAATTTCAGCTCTGGCTAAAGTGAGGTGAACTTCTCTCATCCATTTCTGTACAAAACCATGAGAGGTGGAAAACAAGTATAACGACAAATCAGTCGAAATCAAGCACTTCCGAAAAAGAGCACAAAGGGGCCACAAATAGACAGCATGGAGCGAGACTAAGCCAAGTTCATGGCGGAGCCATGAGGCTGGAACACATTGTGGCAGGGAGAGAATACTTCTCCAAAATGTTGCTTCCAATTTGTCAAATGAGGAATGAGGCCAGATCGGCTGTGTTTCGAGACCGTAAAGAATACATGGAATGGCTTTCTGATTCCAGTAAGATAAAGCAGGGTTCAGTGTGAATTTACCATAACGATGTAAGATTATCTTGGTTTGTGATATGGCAGTGGCTAGTTTTTGCTCCACGCTATCTACTTGGCCTACAGCATGTAGTCTACCCTCAAAAGACATACCCAAGTATGTGTAAATGGGAACAATCAACAGTTTGGTTTCTTTGACTGACCATGTGAATTTATTGTGTGTAGTTCTGGTGGGAGAATAAACTACGATTTGTGTTTTACTGGTATTGATTAAGGGTTGGTTTAAATCAATGTAAGTACTGAATGCAGCTAATAGTTTTTGCAGACCTGTTGGTGTTTTAGCAATTAGAACTAGGTCATCAGCCTAGATTAGGGTTTTGATGGCAGATCCATTTAACATTGGGGAGTCTGAATCTACAACAGCGAAAGTCTGGCTAACATCATAGATGAAATAGTTAAAGGTTGCAGAAGCGAGTAGGCAGCCTTGTTTGAGGCCCCGGGCAGTAGGAATTGGAGAAGATAGTAAACCATCTAGGTTCAAATGGATGCGAATAGAAGTTTGGAAATGTAAAGCATAAATGATTTCCCGTATAGTAGCAAGACAGCAGTCTCGCTCCAACTTCGACATCAGCATTACCTGGGATATTGAGTCGAAAGCGGCATGTAGATCTATGAATGCAAAGTATACCGATTGTTTGGATATGTGACACAGAGATTTTATGGCTTTTAGGCATAACACATTTATGTGGGTGCCCAAGCCGGTAACAAACCCTGCTTGATGTGGATCTGTAAATTGACCGGCTTTCGTACATGCATTGAAATCACGGAGTGTACGTTTGGCAAATAACTTGCCCGGAGCATCCAGCAAGGCGATCGGCCTGTAATTCTGCAGCAGGATGCGGTCACCTTTTTTTTAGATTGGAACAATGATCAAAGTTTTCCAAGATCGGGGTATCTCTTTGGATTGTATGACTTGTTTAAATATTTTGTCCAATATCACAGCCCATGATCTTGGGTTGGCTTTGAACATTAAATTGTGAAGTCCATCAGGGCCAGCTGCCCTGGATGAGCTTATCTCCCGAATAAATTGTTCCAAGATGGAAGGAGAACAGTCTACGGACCACGCTACTGCTATGTTGGTAACCGGACTAAACAGATCGAACTCAGCATCAGTGTATATATGTGTATTATAGGGCAGCAATCACCACCCTATGGGTAGGATAAAACCAGCGTGCATTGACTTTTTCCAACATTTCATTACAAATAACTTTTGAGTTGCTGGATGGACTTGGCAGAACGATTTCCAAAACGCATGTCTGGGAAGGACCCCTCCAAAATGGAAATTTGGTAACATTTCATTAAACAGAATACGGCTGGTTTCGGCCTACTCCCATTCATTTTCTCACAGAGAAAAAGGTGCTTCCTTTGAACAACTGTAGCACAAATACTGCTGGATGGATTCCCACCAAATAAGAAACAAGTTGAGCACAAAGTGTTTAGATGTTGCTTTTTTGATTTGAGTAAATATGTCCAGACATTTTTAAAAAAAATCAATATAGACGGGGCTACTCTTGATCCATAAAAATGTATATTATATTGTCTTCCATGGTGAAATGCAGCACAGACTCAATGTGAGTGATTCCCACAGTTAATCCACTGGAAGCCGAAAAAGAAAAGGGATCAAAACAATATTTGTTGGTGGGAAAGGGGTGGCCTCACAATACGGTAGAGGCTGGAGGGAGAAAGAGGATCTTATGGGTAGTTGGAGAGGTTGGGGAGGGCTGAATAGTCTGTTCTAAGTAAGAACATGTTCGTCTTATCATTGGAATCCAGCAGGATTTTCACTGTACTTCCCGGGAATGTGGCAAGATGTGCTCAAATAAAAATACTTCATACAAATCAGCGTTTGAAAGGTGATTAAAGGAGAGGGTCAGGGAGGGTTTACACAGTCAGGGGGAGAGTGAGGTTGGAACCTAGAAAGGAGGAGGTCTGCACGTGGAGAGCAGCAGTGGGGATGTGGAAGACTTTTACATTTTCAAGCATTTTCAGATGAACCCGGTAATTGGCGAACGTGGCAATGATTACAGGGTGCAAAAAAGCGATTCATTGAGGTAAATGTGGAATGTTTCAGCAAAAATGTTCCAGGGGAACCACCACAGAAATTAAAGTGGGGGGAGAAGAGGAGGCGTGCTCTTTCAGTTCTATCGGTGGAGCATGGACAGTGGCCCTCGGTGAAGGCCAAAGGCTGTGGGCATTGGCCATGGCTGAAGGCCATAGCTGGTGGGAACCATTTATTTTTGTGTGTAGCCATATGTGCCACCGCCATAGGCTGGGGGCGATATGGTTGAAGGCCATGGGCAGTGGATCACACTCTTTTGGACTAATTGAGGCATCACAGACAATGTCTATGACCAAAGGCAGTTGCAACTCCCCCTGGGAACGTCTCAAGACATGCTGAAATAAAACTACTTCACAGAAACCAGCATTTGAAAGAGGATTAGAGGTTAGGGTCAGGGAGAGATGACACAGACACATGCAATGTAGGGTCCTGCAAAGGTGGAGGGCTGCACATGGGGAGTAGCAGTGGGAATTGGGAAGACTATTATAGTTTCAATCATTTGCCGACGACCACAGTCATTGGCAAATGTTGCTTTACTGTGGGAAGGATTAGTGTGGTAAACGAAGGAAGCATTGAGGTAACTGTGGTATTTGTCTACAGGAATGTTTTTGGTGAACTACCACAGAAATGAAGGTGGGGGAGAAGAGGAGGCAAGCTTTGTTAGTTATATTGGTGGAACATGGGCAGTGACCGTGGGTAAACGCAAAATGCTAGGGCATTGGCCATGGCCAAAGGATGTAGCCTATGGGATCCAGTTTTTACTTATGTTGGGATATGCGCCACCGTTTTCTGGGATTGGTAAGGGGGCGGGCTGATAGTTATGGTCAAAGGCCACGGGTTGGAGGTCACAGAAAAAGGACAGAGCCACTGGCTATGGCCAAAGACCACAGCCGGTGGGATCTCGTTAGTTACTAGGGAGGGGGATCTGGGCCACAGCCGTAGGCTGGTGCTGCAACCATGGCCATTGGGACACAAGCTTCTTTAAATCTAATTGTTGCAACATAGACAGTGGCCAGAGCCCTAGAAAAGCATGGTATGAAAAAATCCAATGAAATTCAGTGAGAAAACATTAGTTAAGACAGAGTTAAGATCATCCAATTCCTCACAACAAAACCAAGAAATTTGGCAGGTGTGGGAAGTGACGACAATTTTATGTCAGAGTCCCCACCACTGCCCAGTCCATGAACACATGCATGAGATCACAGCAGGGATCAACAATGAGATCAAAAGGATATGATGTGTGACAATACTTACCACACATCCCAAATCTAAACTCTGTCTTACCTAACATATTTTCACTGTTTTTATTTCTCTTTCTTCTGTCTCTCCACCTGCACCATCTCTCCTTCTCTCTCTCTCTCTCTCTCTCTCTCTCTCTCTCTCTCTCTCAACCTTTTAGCATATGGCTGTCTCTATCTATCTGATTCCCTTTCCTGGTTTCTTACACCCTTTCTCCCATGTTCCCCATACTTCTCACAACCTATTTCTCTTCTCCTCTCTTTTGTTCTTTTAATTGTTAATCCTGTTCTCCCTTGCTCTTTTCATCCAAGTGGGATGCACTTTCAATTCTTGTTCCTACTTTATTTGCCATCTTAAGTGGTCACACAACTTTGGCTCCTCTTTCCAGCTTGTTTGGGTCACCATGTGTGCTCCACCACTTCCCTGAGAGAGTAGAGTGTCAATTGTGCCTTGAGGTCTGTTTGTACCATCTTGACAGGGCAAGAGCAGAGCTCATACGATGCCCAGGACCAGTCAGCACTGCTCAAGTGGTGCCTTTCCTTTGGGAGTGGTGCACCCAAGCTGGACTGCCAGCCGAGGGCTTCATCGACGAAGCGACCTAGAGAGGTTCCCATCCCTTGTATTTTTTTGGGACTGCACATTTTCTCATTTGATGGTCTTTGCTTTACACCCCTACTGACCCAGTGTAGAGTTGGCCCCCATTCTCATTCTTCTGTTTGTGGGCAACCTATCCTCTGTGCCTGCACAGTGGGAGAGCAGCGTTACACTGCAATTCAGTTCCACTTTTTTCATAGGCAGGCTACAGATTCATTGTTTATCAATTCCATTATAAGACTGACAGGGGGAAGTGGTTTTCCTTTAACATGACTACTTGAATTGCAGGGAGAAATGCATGTGCCCTTATGTATGTAGACGACGTAGTTGTATTGGCCCGCACTCCTTTAGCTCTGCAGAATGTCATTGTTGGCTATGTTGGCTATATGCACAGGAGAGATTTGTCACTAAATGTTGATACATCCAAACCCATGTGCATAGGCTAATCTGGTAGAAAATGTGCAGCACTAAAATCCACACAGACTAGTGGCGCTATCGCTACGTTTGGTAAAGAAATGGGAGGTCTAACGATTGGCACTGCGCTCACTATCTATGAGGCCAGGCCCATAGCAAACTGTGTGCATGGGGCTGAGGTGGGGGCTCGTCTTCAGCACCAGTAATTCAGACTAAGGAATGATAACTTCCTGCAACATCTTTTGGGGGCCGTTAAAGGGGTTCTGTGTGATTTGATTGAGGAGATTTTGGTGAATCCAAATCCATCAATTTATTTTTTCTTTTAAGCCATTTGGCCGCAAATATATGCAGGAGGAAGCACCCCACCAGCCCCCCGTTACCCACTCAACCTTCATTATAACCCTTCCTCACCCCCATATATATTTGCATCTAAATGCGTTAAACATGTTTTGATGGATTTGGATTCGACCACATCTCCTCCATAGGAAACTACCTATCCCATTAACAGTGCTCCAATTTAGTTGCTTCATCAGCAATTATGGCTGGATTCCGCTGTCGATATATTCGGCCTAAAACCCCTGTTATTTTGGATTAGACTATGGTCACAAGTGCAGTTTCATTTAACAAACAACATTATAGAGGAGTTATTAGCATCTGACATTTATATGAAAATCCCCATGTTACACAATCTGAAGGAAGAATTCTGCCTTCTTGGCCTTTTGAAACTGTATAGCTCCTTTGCCAGCATTTTAAGAAAAGATTCATCATTGGAACTCAGGCGGTCTTCACGTCACAGAACGGCGGCCAGGAAACATTTAGTTTCCCGGTATTTCACACACTGGTGTAATGAGTCAAATATCTACCCTAGTTTTTAAGCACGCGCAAGAGGAGCGTTTTATTTAGTTTCTGGGCTGGTTGTTTACCGATACCAGTCGTGTTGAGCCATCGCATGGAAAGGGAAGGTCTGGGCTGTAGTACTTTTTGCCCCGTCACTACAAAGTACTTGAAGAACGTACGTACTTTCTATTCTTCTGTCCTCTATCACATAATTTTAGGCGTAGGTTTTTAATTCTGGCACTCAGAAGAACTAATTGTAGAACAATCAGAGAAGCTACTGAATATCTTTGTTCTTTTCCGACTAAAGATGTCGCTGTAGTTGTATATATGTTCTTGAAAGGTGCACTGTGGTTTCACTTAATCTAAATCCATTGTCCCATCCTACTTGTTCGTCTTGGTGTGTCTTTGTGGCGGCCAGATGCGCGTGGGCTGTCGCCGCGGTATAAGCAAATAAATAAATAAAGGAGCACTGTTGTTGAATGGGAATCGGCGTTAGAACGAAATTGTTTCAAAATTCGGTCCACAAGTTTTATTGTTTTATCTGTTTTGAAATCTGTATAATTTTACGCACGATACTGTGCGTAATGATTTGTGTTGTAACTTTGGGATGGTTTTAACCTTCGAAATAAAGAGTGTTCATTCATTCATGACTCCCTGAGATTTCTTCCTGGCTTCCTTGTATACACGATTGCAGGGGTCCGCAACCTGCAGTTCTCCAGATGTTTTGGACTGCAACTCCCATGGTCCCTCAACATTGCCTATACGGTTATAGCTTATGGGTGTTAAGGTCCAATACATCTGGAGAGCCAAAGGTTGCCGACCTATGCACTATGGCATTGCCCGCCTGGTCAAATTGGCCAAGCCATTTGCCACCACCTCCTGGATATCTCTTGCCATTTTTCCTACAGTTCTGGTGATTCGTCAAGGAACATTACCATATCTTCAAATCTGGCAATCAAAGACTAAGGATTCTGGCTATCTTCATCATAATATCTTTGATCCCTATTGTTCACATCTTCTTTACTCCATCTACTGATCCTTACAGTCCTTCTGTGTTCATAACATCATCTATCAACAGACGTCCCACACATTCCTGTATCTATATCAATAGCCCGGGGGAACTCTTAATCATTACGTCATGAACCAACTTCAACATTGTATCTCTTTGCTCAAATTGTCAATTTCTATATCCCAACAAAATATGGATATTAACCTATACCATGGTGAATGCCACTGCTCTGTATTACATGGTGTCAGCATTTTCTTGTAATCCCAATCCTCTGTTTCTAGCGCATTATTTTAGCTCAGTATTTTCCTACAATTACCCCACTTGAATTTGGTATCTGCAGAAAAATTCAAATGAAAAAGTACTGAGGCAGAAAATGCAGACATTTTCTGTTCGAATTGTTCAACTTTTCAGCAAATTAATAGATGGGTTGTGGCGTAAGGGGATATATTAGGGTAGGGGAAATGTTGGGGGCTGCAGGGTTGTGCCCCCCACATTTCAAGTTGAACATTCTAATAAAATAAATCAGCATTTTCTGCCTTTATATTTTCTATTTGATAATTTTCCTGGAAAACCCTTGAATTTAACATAATGGATATCCATCATCCACCACCCCCCACCCTCCCACTCCTTTATATGAAATAACCTCTCTCCTCAGCTCTCTTTTGGTCAGTGTGGCAGTCAACGTGGAAGCGGGTCTTGTCATCGCAGCCACGATTTTGTGGTGAAAAATACTACACCTCCATATGGCAAAATAGGATCAGGACAGTTCCAGGATTCCGGATCTGGAAGGGCTATCTGAAAAACAGCGGTTACTGGGGTGTCCTCTGTGAGAAAAAGAAAAAAGAAAAACGTGGATCACAGGGTTGGTCCCTGTGAGAGGACAGCACAGAAAGTCAGACCAGGCAGCAACGACGAGGGACAAAGAATACCTCCATTTGGAAGAGCAGAAGCGTCCCAAGCAGGCTGGAAGAGTGCTACCAGGGATACAAGACAAAAGGGGGGAAAAAAGAAGAACCAGGACCGGCATTCGAGCAAAGTCATAGATCGCGGAAGCATAATTCCTGTAACAGAACCCAATCCATTGATCTAGCTGCCTTCTTTTACCTGGGATTTGTAATCTGCAATTTAACTTGATGCATTTGCCTTGTCTTTTCCTTCGGTATCTACTCTTCTCCTCTGTAATCTGCCTTTATTTCCTGCAGACTTTAACCCCACTGTGTCCACCTCTCTTCCTCCAATGTCTACCTTTCATAACTTACGATGTTATGCTGCGTGTTCTCTACTTTCTATAACTCTCACCTCTACTCTCGGTGTCTCCCAGACTCGCGGTCTCTCCCAAACCCTCACTCGTGACACTATGCAATCCCAGGGTTTTACCCCTTGTTCGTTTTCTCTGGTACTTTCTCATAGTCCTGGAGCACAGTTAGAAAATAAGGGTCTCTCTGCAAAGCGTTCTTCTCCCTCTCGCTCTCATTCTTAATACTCTTCTCGTCAACAGTCCTTCAAACATACACTGGCGTAACGGGGGCCCCACAGCCCCTGTGGTGTGGAGGGCCCTGCCACCACATGTCCTGGGCAGGGGCCCACTTGGAATTTAAAAACAATATATGTTTTTCTTTTCTTTTTGTAGTCACTCTGCATTCATAAAGAAATGATTTCTGTTACAGGGTAACAGAAATCATTTCTTTATGAGAACAGAGTGACTGCAAAAAGAAACCATTTCTTTTTGAAGTCCGAGGGCTCCCTCACCATATGACATAGAAGCCTCTGGGCTGGAGGCCTCCATGTCATGGGCTGGGGGGCGCTCTATGACATCAATAAGAAATAGTTTCTTTTTTAAGTCACTCTGCCTTCATAAAGACATTATTTTCATTAAGTGTGTGTGTGTGTGTGTGTGTGTGTGTGTGTGTGTGTGTGTGTGTGCGTGCGTGCGTGCGTGCGTGCGTGCGTGCGTGCGTGCGTGCGTGAGAGAGAGAGAGAGAGAGAGAGAGAGAGTTAGTTTATGGTGAAAGGGTGCACACTTAAATGTATAGGTGACTGCCTGTGTGAGTTTATGGTAAAAGGGTGCCCAATTAAATGTATGGGTGTGTGTTTCGAGTGTATGGTGAAAGGGTGCATACTTAAATGTATGGATGGCTGCCTGTGTGTGTTTGAATGATGAAAGTGTGCACACTTAAAAGTATAGGGTGCTGCCCGTGTGAGTGTATGGTGAAAGGGTGTGCACTTAAATGTATGGGTGGCTGCCTGGGTGTGCCTGTATGGTGAAAGGGTGCAGACTTAAATGTATGGGTGGCTGGGTGTGCGTGCGTATGTATGGTGAATGGTGTGTGTGCTTGTGTTCAGGGGTGCAACAAAACCTACATTTCAGGTGGGTGCTGGGCCTTCAAATGTTGGTAGAGGTGCTAACTTCACTGGTGGTGGGGGAGAGGCAAACTTATTTGTTTGGGGCATATAACTTCTTTATGCATTATAATGAGACTATTGTAGTGCAGCTTCAATGTTACAAACAGTTAACTCTCTCTTTTAAGTCTGAAAGCACCCACAAATGGACTGCTGTGACAATCACTTCTCTGCCATTAAATACTAAACCCACATCAAGATTACAATTGCCCCAAAAAATTATGCATATGAATGCAGGTACTAAGAGTGAAATGCTTTATGCTGGGCCTTTGTTAACAGCGAACCCCAGGTACCGTTTAACATTTGTGTTCTGTTCTGTCCCGCAATGGCTTTGAGGGTCAGCCAGGTCGAGTCAACATAGCCCAAAATTTCAGGGGGGGAGCTGAAGCCCTGTCAGCTCAATGGTGTTGTGCCACTACTTGTGTTTAATCCCTTGGTTACTTATTGGTAATCTTCATTACTCATAGCCCTATTTTTCCTTGTCACAGTATTTACCTATGAGGCAAGAAGCTTCATATGTAAGAATTGGGACAAGGAAAAGGGGCGTGGAGGTAATTCTGGGCGGAGAAGCTGATTGTAGGGGTTGGGGCAAGGGTCGGAGGGAGAGGGAATGTGTGCAAGTGTGGGGTGGGATGGGGGTTGTGCTGTAAATTGTAATGGTCATCCATGTCCAGGCTAAACAGGCATCATATGTGGTATTAGTGGCTAGAAAGGCATTTTGGCGCAGCTAGTCTAGTCATGTCTTAGTTTGGCTTGACTTTTCGTTAACTGGGCATCTCTGATAAAGCAGTCCTGCTAAGTGTAATTACCTGGCTAGACTGGCGTTTGGGTGCTGCCAGTCTAGCAGTTTCTTTCTGTGACATACATATTTTTCTGGGCATCTTTAATAAAATAACCATTATAAGTGTTATTGCTTTGACTGGCCTTTTGGTGTAGCCAGTCTAGGTATGTCTAAATGTGGCCTGGCATGCTTTAATGTAATAAGTTATTACATGTCTAGACTGGTCTACATTGTGCAACCAGTTGGACATGTTCTCATTGTGGCCTGGCATTTTTAATAGCAAAGCATTACATAAATTAAAGCATTAATGTTCCTGTGCACTGTTGGTGACTTGCATGTATTGGATTTTTGGATTAGTGTTGCCCTACAAAACAATTGCAAATGCTCTGACATTTTGGCCAATTTTTCTCGGAAAGTGTGCTGTATAATGCATTAAAACACATATTTATATCTTTGTCCTAGTGCAGTGTGCAGCGTACCCCTGCAGAAGCACGTTTGTGCGTATTGCGTAAGCATGGTAATCTAGGCTGGCCCAGAGTGTAGCGCGACCCATGATTTGTTGCGAGTTGGGTGGGGGGGCAGCATGGCTTGCAGCGGGGCCCCCAAATGTTGTGTTACTCCACTGCAAACATATGTACTACACATACGATGCATCACCTTTCTGTCCTGCAAACTGACTATTTTAGATTCTGAACTGATTTATGAGCCCTAATTCTTTCCTCTGCTTTGGCCTTTGACCTTTCTGGTTGTTTCACAACCAAAAACGTTCCTTTATGTTTCCTTTCAATCTCGACTCCCCACTACTGCAAATTATTCAGATGTTCCCACTATTGCCACATCTGCGCCCGTTTTTGAGCCCAACGTTCTGTGTTCTTTCTTGTGCCACCACACTTTGACCTCTTGACCCACTTGCTGCAGCACTCTTAACCTCTGTTTAGTCTTCTATTCTTCCCCAGACTTCAATATTAATTAATTTATCTCAGGGTTCTAGCCCGCTTACCCAATTTTTAAAACTTAACTCTGTACTTCATCCCTTCATGAAAGCCTGGCTTCAGTCTTCCCTTCCTGCAAAGTGGTATGCTTTTTTCTTTTCTATTTTCTCTCGGAACTGCTTCAATGCCTAGCATTTTCCAGCTTTGCTATTAGTTGGGTTTGCACCTTTGTTTCTGTCCACTTAAACGTTGATGCAGTTGAATCCATATTTGTGTCACCTTTTCGACTGACCTTCAAAGGCTAGCCTCATTCTACAACCATTGCTACTCAGTTCAGTGGTCTGGATCATCAGCATCTTCCTGACCTGCAAAGGCTAGCCTCGGTCTCCAACCATTGCTACTCAGCTCAATGGTCTGGATCATCGGCATCTTCCTGACCATCAAAGGCTAGCCTCATTCTCCAACCATTGCTACTCAACTCAATGGTCTGGATCATCGGCATCTTCCTGACCTTCAAAGGCTAGCCTCGGTCTCCAACCATTACTACTCAGCTCAATGGTCTGGATCATCGGCCTCTTCCTGACCATCAAAGGCTAGCCTTGCTCTCCAGCCATTGCTACTCAGCTCAATGGTCAGGATCATCAGCATCTTCCTGACCTTCAAAAGGCTAGCCTCATACTCCAACCATTACTACTCAGCTCAATGGTCTGGATCATCGCCATCTTCCTGACCTTCAAAGGCTAGCCTCGGTCTCCAACCATTACTACTCAGCTCAATGGTCTGGATCATCAGCATCCTCCTGACCATCAAAGGCTATCCTTGCTCTCCAGCCATTGCTACTCAGCTCAATGGTCAGGATCATCGGCATCTTCCTGACCTTCAAAAGGCTAGCCTCATACTCCAACCATTGCTACTCAGCTCAATGGTCTGGATCATCGGCATCTTCCTGACCTTCAAAGGCAAGCCTCGTTCTCCAACCATTACTACTCAGCTCAATGGTCTGGATCATCGCCATCTTCCTGACCTTCAAAGGCTAGCCTCGGTCTCCAACCATTACTACTCAGCTCAATGGTCTGGATCATCGGCATCTTCCTGACCATCAAAGGCTAGCCTTGCTCTCCAGCCATTGCTACTCAGCTCAATGGTCAGGATCATCGGCATCTTCCTGACCTTCAAAAGGCTAGCCTCATACTCCAACCATTGCTACTCAGCTCAATGGTCTGGATCATCAGCATCTTCTTGACCTTCAATGGCTAGCCTCATTCTACAACAATTGCTACACAGTTCAGTGGTCTGGATCATCAGCATCTTCCTGACCTTCAAAGGCTAGCCTCGGTCTCCAACCATTGCTACTCAGCTCAATGGTCTGGATCAGTGGGATCTTCCTGACCTTCAAGGGCTAGCCTCGTTCTCCAACCATTGCTACTCAGCTCAATGGTCTGGATCATCGACATCTTCCTGACCTTCAAAGGCTAGCCTCGTTCTCCAACGATTAATACACAGCTCAATGGTCTGGATCATCGGCATCTTCCTGACCATCAAATGCTAGCCTTGCTCTCCAGCCATTGCTACTCAGCTCAATGGTCTGGATCATCGACATCTTCCTGACCATCAAATGCTAGCCTTGCTCTCCAGCCATTGCTACTCCTCAGCTCAATGGTCTGGATCATCGACATCTTCCTGACCTTCAAAGGCTAGCCTCATTCTCCAACCATTGCTACTCAGCTCAATGGTCAGGATCATCAGCATCTTCTTTTTGTGCCATTTCAAAGTGTTCGAGTCTCAACGCTTGAACTATATCCATTCCCGGCCAAACACGACCCTGTCTTATACCCTGACTTTGTTTCTCTTCATTTTAAATCTGAGGAATCAAAGATATTTCTATCGTTTATCCTCTTTTTTTTACATTCTGTACGGTCTTAATTTTCTGTCTGCCTGCTTTTTATTCACTGGGCCTCATTACGACCCTGGCGGAAATCGAAAAACGATGGCGGAAATGCAATACCGCCATCGAATAGCGCTCGGTGCGATTATGACCCGTCACCGTAAAGTACGATGCCATTAGCAACACCGTAGTGAACGCCAACGCTAACTGCACCAAGTACGCGCGCGCGCGCCATGCCAAACCGTAATTAGCACCATGGCGCAAGGGTACGCGAATTCCGACCCTAGCGGACATGTACTTAACGCCATCAAGCACGGCGGAAAGTACCATTCCGCCATGGTGAGAAGTACGGCATCGCGAATCAACCGTAAACGGCCCCACTGAGTGCCTGTACACCGCTCCCTGGCCACATAGTACAACTCCCCGTAGGTGCAACGAAGTCACAATGCAACCAGTGAAATGTACAAGTCACCCATGCATGCCAACGAACAAAAGAATCACAAGAGGGGCCAATGGGAGCTGCAGGGCACAGATGGCACGAATACAGAAGCCATACCAATGGACATGACCTCAGTCTCCCACCAAGAAACGCACGCAAACACAGGCACCTGTGACCAGCAATATTCCGATAATCACATCATTCCACCAATCCACCTGGCTGACCGGCATCTGTTACACAAAACCTAATCCCCCGCCCCTGAGCATGACATCATTCAAACAGTCATATTGGCAGCCCTCACCCCTGACCTCACTGGGCTTCGTAGGCAAACGCGCCCAGCACAGTACCACGCAACTATACTCCGAAGCTGGAACCCAATGCAGATCTCCTCACAATACATCGCCCCCCAAATAGGAATATGCCACATCACTTGCAAAGAAGAACGCTACACGGCCCATATCAGAATAGAAATTTAATGCACATCAAATTCACCAAGCCCATACAGCCATTAGGCCATGAACTCCAAAACACATTTCACCATTGTGGGCTGCATCCGCAATAAATGACCAGCTACTTCTTGTGTGACGCCCTGTTCCTACATGGTACACAGGGGCTACATTCCCGTACGAAAAGGCAACATGGAAGCGCCTAGAACCGCAGGGCCGTCCCAATAGGGAGGCACTAGTCCAGCTGAAAGGCCGAAATGTTGCTCCGAGCCACTAGTACTGCGTAAGGGCATGTGGCCCATTGGCGATCGTCCCATAAGATCGTAATGCTGCTCCACTGATTAACACGAAGCAGCAGGTGTCGGGAGTAAAACCCATCTGCAGGAGTGGCATACAGATGGCAGTGGCAAAAGGGGAGGAGATACCTGTCAACCAAAAGAAAAGAAAAAGAATAGAATGGCCATCAGAACTACATTCGAACAACTCACTTCAATGATCACACTAAATCCACAGCCATATGCATGCTAGCCCACTCCAAAGGATCATCACCACCCCAAAACCACTTGCGACTCATAACTATCCATATCGAGGTGAAAACACCATCACAAACGAGTGTACCTGTGCATGCGTCTGTGAAAACAGAATCCATCAGATGGGATTGGTAACGTGCATGGACACAAGTGTCTGAAGGCGCGTCGAGACAGGGAGGGCTCAACAAGGCCAGATAGACGATGGTCCCACTATGGCAGCCCTGCATCACATAGCGCAGGGGAGGCGGACAGATTCCAAGAAGCCCTGTACATGGCAAACACCGTATCAAATCATCTGTCCATGCATCCATTCATCATACCCTCATCCCGTAATGATAACGCCTGTTTCCATACTCACATAACATGTGAGAATTCCATTGAGTCTGTGCGTTATGCAGCCTGCAAAATCCACTGTGCCCCAGCCCGTAATTCCAGTGTTGTGAAGTAACATGTATTTGGGAACGTCCGGCCTCATCATCCACTTCGCTATTGCGCATCCCAAACTATTCATATCAATCATTGCATCCTCGCCATGGCCCCTGTCCCAAGGACACTGAACAATAGAACGTTATATTTGCAGTCAGACCTGTGGGCATCTCCTCGCCGCTAGCTGAAGACCGAAAGCGCCGCCCTTCGAATTCCTCATTTGCAACATCACGTCGAAAAGGCATCTGTGGCCGCTTGAAATCACAAATTAATCCATCTAGTGCGGCTGTGTGTGAAAATGGCAACTGCCTTCACTCACAAATGGCACGCCCCGCCCGTCGGTGAACCTCAGTACAGTGATGCATGAGGGTCCACCGTTACTCGAGTACTACGTTCCACTGACCCTTCACAAGTCTGTTCGCGACTGCAAAGAATGCATGTGAAACAATGGGACCATAGCCGAATGAACATATCAACCAATGTCACACGGCCATCGGGTACTAATACATGATTGTAATAGCAAGATGCCATTCCTCGAATTGCAGCGTTGTGTGCGGGACGTGCTCGCCCAAAGGGGAGAGCAGCTTGCACAGGTGGAATGAATCACCACAGGTGGAGGCCATACAGCCTGGAAACACATAAATTGCACACCCAGTCTCCTCCCACAACCACACCCACTCCGAAATGCTACCGGCAGGACTCGCGATGTTGGCCCTGGGGGACCTGATAGCACTGCAAGTACTCCAACTCCAAGAAGAAGACGAACACCAACTACAACCGGCCGCACGGAGGAGACGCAGGAGGAGGAGGAGGGCAAGGCAGGGCCAGCAAGGGCTGCCAGCACAGCCACTACCACCACGCAGGCAGCCCGCAATCCCACGCCTCCGAGCACATCCGTTCAACCTCACTGATGAGCAGATCCACACCCTCTACCGTTTGGACCGGGACACCATAGCCGCCATTGTGGACATGACACAGGCTGACCTTGTCAGCATGATAGATAGCCCAACCGCCATCCCACCCCTACTGAAGGTGGTGTCTGTACTCCACTTCCTGGCCACAGGCACCTACCAGCACACAGTCGGACAGTTGCATGGCATTTCTCAGCCACTGTTCTCACGGACACTATTGCAAGTGCTCGATGCCCTCCTGCAGCACGCAGACGACTACATCTCTCTACCACACTCGGAGCAGGAAATTACCAACACAAAAGTGGGATTCCATGCACTTGGCGGCATACCGGGTTGCATTGGTGCCATCGACTGCACCCATGTGGAATTGGTCGTCCCACATGCCATGGAGGCCCAGTACCGCAACCGAAAACAATTTCATTCTCTGAATGTACAAATGGTGTGTGACTCCAACAGGATCATTACACATTGTTGTGCCCGATTCCCTGGATCAACCCATGATTCTATGGTCTTGAGGAACTCAACAATACCACGCTACATGGAGCGACACGCAGGGAACAGATCCTGGCTACTCGGTGAGTCTCATTTCATGCATGATGATGTGGGGTATGTGATGCGGCAATGACCTGGCAGGAAGGGGGGGGGGTGCGTACGTAGCAATGGCATTCCACATGATTCGTTTATCGTCCACATACAGGTGATGCCGGATATCCACTGAAGAGATGGCTCCTCACACCAGTCCGGAACCCACGGGACCATCATGAGGAGGACTACAACCATGCCCACTCACGTACCCGTGTAGTCATTGAACAGGCATTCGGCCTACTGAAGACCCGTTTCCGGTGCCTCAGCAGGTCTGGCGGGGCACTCCTGTACCGCCATGAGAAGGTTGCAAAGATGGTGATGGCATGTGTCATGCTACACAACATGTGCGTACGTAGAAATGTGCCCATGCCCCCTGACGCAGAACTGCAAGCACCTGAAGATGGTCATGATGAGGGTGGGGATGTGGCAGCACCTCAAGGAGTCTGCGAGGCACAGGAGGGCCGTGAAATTCGTCAGCATCTCATAGATGCATGCTTCTAGCACTCACGCCTGGTGGCTGATACATGGACACGGGACTCGTGGCACTGTGTGTGTCTGGTACATGCACAATATGGACTGTACGCCTATGATGGCCTAGTACACAAAGATCATTGTCCACACATCTCATTGGTTGATCGTGCATTGTTTATGGCATATGTGATATCATGTTGAACACCCTATCGACCCGCCACCCAAGTGAGCCCAACACACCCCCTCCACCCTCCTACCTCCCCCCCGAACACCAGTGTCCAAAGATGCTCATTGTCAGTGGGCAGTCGCTATTGCAAGCCCCCTCTGCGGGTATCAGGGGCACCCCTGCCTGTGGAGCGCAGGTTCCTCCCAGATCTACGTTGGGGGCTGCCCTGGACGGAACTTGCAAAGGATGATGTCTCTGCCTGCTCACGTCCATGCATGTCCCTAAGGGTTTGTGAGAGCTCAGTGAGCACACGGCGCACTGCGGCAAGTTCGGCACATACGTCTTTGGACGTCGCATGCAGTTCCCCCCTCAGGCTCTCGGTGCTTCTCTCCATTTGGACTCTCAGGCTCTCGGTGCTACTCTCCATTTGGACTCTCAGGCTCTCGGTGCTACTCTCCATTTGTGCCCTAAGTGTCTCAGTTGATGTTTCTATGTCTGCCTTAGTGCCCCCACATCCATCGGCATGGTCCTTGAGGAGCGTGGCCTGTTGCTGCTGTTGCACGATTAACTGGTCGAGGGACTGTTGCCTGTGCTGTGCCATGGCCATTTGCGGTGGTGTCACAGAGGGGCTGTTCGCCTCATGTTGCCCTGCCACAGGGCTTGTGGGGGATGGCCAGTCGTCGTCTTGTGGGTGCCCCTGCGTGGTATCCTCATGGTGTACGGGATGGAACAGACAGGGGGATTGGGACAGGTCATGGATGGATCTGACTTCGACATCCCCGTCTTCTGTGTCGGAGCATGCTGCCATTAATGGGGTGTCACCTATGGTGCTGCTGCCACCAGAGGCAGTACCTTCTGTGGCATCCATTGGGGGGACCTGTGGTGGTGCTGTTGTGGGCATGCTGGCTGCTGGGGTGCCTGTTGATGTTCCCTCCTGTGTTCTGCCACTTGATATGTGCTGCTGCCGTGTCTTGATGCGTGCAGCTGAGGTGGAGGGTCTTTGGCCGTCGGTCTTGGCCCTCTTTGCAGGTGTGCTGGTAGGGGTGTCCTGGAGCTCGTCGTTTGGATCGGACCCTGTGGTGGAGTAAAGGAGGGCGAGCGTTATTAATGGGTCTGTGGGAATTGGAATGGCAATGTATCACATGCATTGGGGTGGTACCTGTGGGTGATTTGGGTCGGGGCCTTGGAGGTGCTTTCATTTGTGTGTGGAGTGAGGGTGCAGTTGTTTGGCAGCCTGCAGTTAGGGTGTGCCTGCTGCACGTGTAGTGGGTGTTTTTGGGGTTTTTACTTATTTATGTATTTATTGTGGTTTTAAAGTGCGCTATCAGGCCAATGTGTGTGGACGTTCTCCTGGCCATGTGTTGCTGTTGCGCTATGTGGACACATGTGGTTCACATGATTGGACATTGTGGATTTGGCATGGTTTTATTTGGGCCACCTACCTGATTCTCCGGATGTCTGCACTCCTTTCTCCATCCCTCCGACTCCCTCTATGCTCTCCATTCCAATGGTGGAGGCACAGATTTCTTCCCAGGGGGTCAACTTGATGGGTGATTCCGATCCTCCCCCGGTGGCTGTGGCAATGTTGCGGTTGGCAGAAAGTATGCTACGGACGCGTATCCGCAGGTCGTCCCACCGCTTCCTGCATTGCTGTGGGTTGCGGGGTGCGGTCCCCACCGCACTTACCCGCTGTGCCACCAGGGCCCATATGGCCTTCTTGTTCGCAAGTGCCGTCCTGGTCATTTGCGTGGAGAAGACGGCGGCGGCATTCTCCTGGAGGGTCTCTGTTAGCACGGTGAGTTCCTCACGGGAGAAGTGGACCTGCCGCTTGCGGTCGCACGCTTTCTTCGCTACTTTTCCCATTTTTCTTGGTTTCACTAGGGTGGATGACGGGTTGGGATGTGTCTCAGGGTGGTGTTTTTAGTGGTTGTGTATTTTGTGGTTTTATAGGTGTACGGCGTGTTGTTTCCCGTTCCGGGCCCATGTTTTTACTTCCGTTTCCGTATATTTACGGTCACCGTACTTTCCGGTTGGCGCTCACTGCGGTGTCCGCTATGATGGGTGGCGGTATTGCACCTAGGGCGCCGTACGGCGGCGGTGTGGGCCGTTTTGGGGTCATTTCCGCCATCGCGGACTTTGCACTTCCGCCATGCCGTGGTGCTCGTGCCCGATGGGTCGGAATGGGCCGCACTTTGCTCCATCGTGCAATGGCGGAAACGCTATTTACGCTGTGGCGGTCCGGTCAGTCACTTTCCGCCAGGGTCGTAATGAGGGCCAATGAGTAGTTTACTATCTTGTCAGTACTAAACATGCAACAAGAGACCATTTGTGGTACTGCAGGGATCTGTAAACACATTTAACAAACATAACATAGCGTACCCACTGCCCTGATGGGGCAACACAGATTCTAGCCTGCAGGGGGCACTTTGCAGTTCATTTCAAGTTTTGATCCCACCCAATTCCCACTTACTCAGCAATAAAAAATTGACGCCTGCAAAAGAGCTGGGACTCAGCATTCAGTGCCTCTATTGGCTAGATTGCTGCCTTTTCTTTTGCCTCCTACAGATCCCGGTACTGGCATTGACCGCTTTAGAGCATGGTCAATGGGTACCAAAGATTTGCCGTAGCAGTAAAGCACATCAGTCTGCGAGAAAAGCAATCATCTCTAAATAGTTTATACATTACCCATCAAGCACTGAGCTAGTAAATGATCATTTGGACAGAATATGGACATAATCAGACCATTCCCAAATAGATTTCTGCTACCTATATTTTGTACGTGCCAACATGCCAGTGAGGGTATCAGAGCGCTGTTCAGCAAAAATCACGTAAATAGAAAACAATGTATACAATTTAATTGGTACACCAGCCACTCTGTGGAATACAGACTACTATGTTTCCAATTTATACAGAGGCAGTTTGGGGGAGGAAAAAAACATTGTTGCTAAAGCAAAACAACAATCCATCTGAAACATCCAAACAAAAGAGATCACAGGCAGGTCTTAAGCTGCTTATTAAAAAATAAGGCTTCAGAATGAACAACTAAGGGTGGGGAAAGTGAATTCCAGACAGCAACTGCAACCCCAGCAAAAGATTAGATAACAACCTTTACTTTTGCAAATCTAGTCAACAACAGCCTGAACTCGTCCCTGTTATAAAGACCCGTAAAACCACAGGAGGCCTTTGGTTTTTCAGTGATATAGCAGGAACATCTCCTATAATGGCATTTACGGTATTTCCACAAGACCATTTTGTTTGGGTAATCTCAGTTAAGATCAGACATGTTATGTAGTGTGTCCATATTTAAGGAGTTGGTCATGGATGCATTTGTTTTATCAAAAGAGTAGAAACTATATTTGCTCTATTGCTCTAATACTATGGAGCCTGATTTCGTTGGAGCTGCAGCTACTTTCTCAACTAGTGGGGTGGGAGTTATCTTCTAACATCATCCAGTGATTGATAGTAGTATGCATTATATATATTGTTGATCCAGAAGAAAACGAGTCAATACTTTAATTAAGCTAACAGAGTCATTTATTTTGCATATTTGCACATTTGCAAGCTTTCGTGGAATGTCTCCACTTCCTCGGGCAGAGATAAAATGACATTTGAAAAACATCACAGCATTGCACCTTTCATAGCCGCTCCTGAAGATACCCCATTATGTGCTTGTCTGCACCTGATTTGTAGATTTGCTCAGAAAGGCATGTGGGTGTTCAACTGTATGATGGCAGAGTTGATCATCCAGAGTTTCTTAAACTGTTTATTTTTATAATGTGACCAAGAGGATTGAGCTGGAATGTCCCTGTGCGAAGGGACAATGGCTGGTTTGCAGATGATTTATGTCCCTATATCATGGCAAGGCAGGCTGTAAAAATGATGCAATGGAAGACTGCCCAGCACATTTGCCAGTGGTTATGTTTAATTGAAAATGTTTACATCCGTTGCTCCTCAGTGGCACAAGTATGCCCAGGCCTGGACTCCAAACTGGCCGTGACTAGAGTGTTAAGCCACACCTCTTTAATAACAGCAGATGAGGCCAAAAACATCTGGAGTGGCGGGGGATCTCCTGCAGATAGTTTGAGATGGACTGCTCCTTGGCGTAGGTACAAACCCTAATTTGCATAATGTTTTTCCACGCCTAGCATGGTACAGCAGTATTAGAATGATGGACTGGAAGGCTGCCCAGAGCAGTTGCCAGAAGATATGATTAATTCAAATCTATTCAACCTATCACTTGTCACTCTCATTACTATAAAGGTATTCTTACGGTTTACTTATAAATAGTCAAGTTGATTAAATCAAACCCATGGGTTGCCACTAAGACCATAGAAATTTGAAAGCAGCAACTTAGGGGTAGGAATTTCTACTTCTAAATTGCGATCTTCTCAATATAGGTTGTAATACATTCAAAGCTCTTTGCATTCTAAGCAGACAACCTTCCAAAAGTGTGTATTTTGAAGGTGATGACCATATTTTTCACTCATTCCACTTTAAGTTGTTTCTATAATATAGAACAGCAAGTGTGTGGTTAGGAACTTATATGAGTGAATGGAGGAGTACAGGCTATGTGTGCAATTTTGCAATAACTAGGGGTTGTACTTGTTACCGCTATCTTGTCACATGAAAACATTCTGATTTACCCATTCTGAGTGCTGTTTTCTTGCCTCTTATCAATCACTGACTTTTAACATGCTGCAAGGTTTGGATGATATCACAGCCAATACTAAAGATGTGGGAGCAGTCTTGTTATGAGCACTCTTTAAGGCAAGCAGGAGCGTGCAATAGTTTAGATGGAGACCAGTTGCTTCATTACAGCCTAGGCCTTAGGGAATGTAAACTGCACTGTGATTGGATAGCTACCTGTGTAGTTCAGACAACACAGAATGGTGTCCAGTGATAAAGTCAACTGAGAAATGGCCACCAAGGGGTGACATTTTCCAAAAATGCACCCTCAGTAAAATCAAACAATTCCCCAAATATTCTAGGAATGGAGTTTCTAATATAAAATGATACCCCTACAAGAACATGTTGGAAAGTATTTTAGGGGACAGGAAAACAAATCGCCTACCTGGCGACTTTTTCCAGGCGAGATTATCACATGGAACCAACAGAATGGAAATGTCCTCCTCACAATACACTAGATTCCTTGGTCCATCAGGTTTCATTGTCTTTTCCCCAGTTCTCACGTAAAACCCTTAACCTCCACATTTGAAAAAGGGTGCAGAAGGTGATGGAGTTCCCCGAACAGATAGTCGACATTTGGAAACAAACTGAGCTAGACGGACTAGTTAATGTGTTCTCCCTTTACTGCTTCACTACCCGTAGTAGGAGCAACATTGCCAGGCTACCGGACCCACTCCTTACATTTCAGAGTAAACCACGCTGAGTATGGGCGAAGGGGAGGAGGGTGAGGAAGAAGCCCATAGCTCACATTCTGTAGCTCTGGCTTCATCTGAAATTCAGATATGTTTAAATTCCCATACAAAAATACACCCTACACATTTATAAATAAACTATCTCCAATTTTTTGGAATTCCCAGCCAGACCTGGAATATGTGTTATGAAAACATTGGCTGCCAATAAACCTCCTATGGATACTTTTGCATCGGAAGGATTTGCATGTCTGCGAAAAAGCAAAGCAATTTAGCTATTATTGTTTTAATAACCCAATTGTAAATACAAGTTGAACAAAGCTTTAATGGACAGTTAGACTATTCTTATGAATATGTGTTGGGCTGCATAGTCTAAAATGCGGTTTATGTAGTGTTAAATATTTACAGCAAGTAATAACATCCGCTTAAATCCTGAACCGAAAGTGAATGATCACTGGGAAGTCTATATCTCTAATCTAATCCAGAAGAGAAAGTAAACAATTGCTTGAGAGTATGTATCTGTAATGCTGAAGGAAAAGTGATCAATTGCTGGATTTTAAAGATATCTAATCCTCAAAAATGGGAATGATAACTTGGGTTTCTAGATCTATAATGCTGAAGGGGAAGCAACAAATCTCATGAGATGTTCCATCTCTAAATCTGAAGGCAAAATTAACCAACGCTTTGGGATTCGTTATCTCTCATCCTGGATGGAATGTGAACAATCATTTGAGATGATCTATATTCCTCAAGAGAAAGGGAATAATCACTTGGCATTCCATATCTACATTCGAAAAATGAAATTAACAATAGTTTGCAATTCAATGTCTCTAATCCGGAAGAGAAAATTAGAAATCCCTTGAGATTAGATTTTTCTAATCCCAAAGGGAAAGTGAATAATCACTTGGGAGTCTCGGCTCCTGTTTTGCTACACCACAATTATCACTTTTAGTTAATGTCTTTTACATTAAAACATGTATGGAACTTTGATGTTTCTACAAACATCAATCTGCTAATCCTGTGCGCCATAATATGTATGTGACAATGTGTCAATGCTGTGCTCTGCTTTCTTGTATCCTATTGGATCCCTGCTGGACGCTGCGCTACTGTCGGTGAAGCAATGGAGCTCAAGACTACTTGGAAGAAAACCTTTGCATTCACATTGCATTTAGATAGGGAGAGCTTAGAGGGATCTTTTTATGAGGGACTGTCAGTTTCACTCTGAGTGCTGTGAGATGCTCAACCCCAAAACCCATTGGTGGTCTCAAACCTCGACAGTTCAGTAAATAGGCTGGCCAAGGCATTCCCAGAGTTTTAGATGTGCTAGCAAAAAGTCTTCAATATACATGTATATATTTTCTTATGTAAAAGTCATGGCATAACCCAGACATATGCACTAATTTAAGCAAAAACTTTCTATAAGCCACACACAGTAGCACTAATCTTATCCCACACTACAACCACTCGAGTCAATGAGTCAATGTCTATTGTATTGCTTCAATAACTTTTATATATATATATATATTGGAAGCCACAAGAGGTTGTTCTTTCCTTGCTGTAGAAACATCTGAAATAAATAAATAAAATGTTCTGGAATCCTGCCTGTAGAAATAAAGCCCACATTAAGAAATGTGAATGTATGTTGCGTTTTATCCCACTGAGAATTCATTGAATTCATGAATTCATGAATGGTTTGCCCCTAATTGGGAAGACTAACCATAAGAACGGGTGGTTGTCTCCTCTGGAGGAAGAATGTGCAGAACCACGAGACGCCCAGGCTGACACGAGGTTAAGTGCCTGCAGTTTTGGGAGCGAGAGTGTGTTCTAATTAAAGGGATATCAGTCTCAGTGTGGCATCATTTTACATATTCAAGCACCTCCCTGGATTATCATTCATGAATGCTACGCCAATGATGTGTCTTGGGTATTCCATGCCCCTGATCGCAGGGAAGACTTACAGTTCAATTATGATCTACTGCACGACATTCAAGGAACCCTTGAATGTCATCACTCACATCCCAAGGTTTGCTGACGACCTACATTTAATCATTCACTAGTGTCTCATCCTCCATTAAATGCATGAATGAACAAACCTGGATCTCACCTTTAGTGAATACCTCCCTATCTCCATTCTCTTCAGACATGTCTCTCATCTTTCAGTAATGAAATGCACACCTTCATTTAAAATAGACCTGGGTATCTTCATTCACTCAAAATATCCAACTAATTTCTTTCAAAGGACCTGCATTTCATCATTCACGGGAGTCCTGCATAACTTTCAATATGGATCTTTGGCTCATCATTGACCAAGAACATGATCTAATGTTCACTAAAAACAGTTTCACATCTTTCAATAAAGACGTGCATTGCATCATTCAATGTAGACCAGTGTATCATGCTTCACTAGACCCTGTTTATCTTGACTAACCACAGGCCTGCATCATATCTTTCCCATAGACCTGCTTTTCAGCCTGCACTAAAGACCAGTGTCTCAGCTGTCAGTAAACACGTCACTGAAGATCTAAGTATTCTTATTCACTACAGATCCTCCTCTCATTATTCACTATAAGTATACATCTCATCTTTTCCTAAATGCCTTCGCACTTTCATTCACTAAAGACCTTTGCTCCATTTTTCCTTATAGTATCATGTCTTATCTTTCATTAAATACTTGCATTTCATATCTAACCAAAGACCTTCACATCTTCCTTCACTTGAGACCTGTGTCATCCTTCACTAAGGACCTGTTTTGCATCCATACTTAAACACCGGCATGTCATTTTTAACTAACAACCTACATCTATTCTTTCACTAGACACCTTCTTCTCATCTTTTAAGACATTCTCAAATCTCATCTTTCTCTAAAAACCTGATTCTTATCTTTCCTTAACACTCTACCTCTCATTGTTCACTTAAAACTGTGTCACATCTTCCATTATAGACCTATCCTTAACTTTCACTACAGACCTGCCTTTGGCTTTCACTAAAGATGTTCATAACTTAATTCACTAAAGATGTTCATCTATTGTTTAACTAAAACCTGCATCTCGTCCTTCACTATGGACCTACAAATCATTATGTATTAACCACCTGTGCCTCAACTTTCACAAAATATTTCTGTCTCATCTTTCACTGGTGACCTACACATTATCTTTGATTAAAGACCTTTTTTGCATGTTTTACTAGAAATCTGTTCCCACCTTTCCCTAAAGACGTACATATCCTCAGTCATTGTAAACTACCATCTTAACATTCACAAAAAACCTGCATTTCATCTTTTACTAAAAGCATCTTTTTTATCTTTCATGTAACACCTGCATATCAACTTTGACGGAACAGCCATATCTCTTCTTTTGCAAACATTAAATACCTCCTTCTCATCTTACACTGCAAGCCTGTGTTTTTAATTTCTTCAAATGCCTGTATTCATCTATCATTGATATGCCAATATCTTTAATCAATAGACTCGTTTGAAGGAATTGTGTCTCACCTTTCAGTGATCACTAAAAACCTACATTTCACCATTCACTGAAGTCCAGGATCCCCCATTCATCGATGACTTATATCTTACAGTTTGCCAAACATCTATATCTGACCGTATACTTATAATCCATATCTCATTGTTCATTGAAGAGATTATCTCGCCCTTTGCTCAAGTCCTATATCTCACTAGTCAATGATGACCTATAGCTCACTGGTTGCGGCAGGCCGTTTGTTGGCCATCGATCGATGACCCATCTCTCACCATTCCCTGAAAACCAGTGCCTCCCCATCACTGTAAACCTATATTTCACTTTTAAATGAAGAACTAATTCCTACCATGTAGTATATATCAACATTCACTGAAAACGTATATCTCACTATTTAGTGATCGCTGGCATCTCACTATTCTCTGAAGAAATACATACGCTTCAACGACGACAGAGAGCTCACTGTTTACAAAAAACATATATCTCACTGTTGCAAGAAGATCTGTATCTCAACATCGACGTAAATCCTATATTTAACCATTCACTAATAAACTATATATTTCCATTTACTGTGAAACATATCCCGCAATTCACTAAATTCCTACAGCTCACAGTTCACTTATAAAACATATTTCATGCATTGCGGAAATCCTATAAGTCACAATTTACTAAAGACGTGCGCTTCTTGTTCACTGAAGGCTTACATCTTGCATCAAGAAAAGACTTATATCACAACATGCACTGAAACCCTCTCTCTGTCTAAGCACTCTCTTTAGACCTGTATGCCACATTTCACTGATAACCTATATCACACCATCCGCAAAAGGTTAGTGATTAAACACTATCATTTAGCCTATAGCTCACCATTTACTTAAGACATATATCTCACTACTCATGAAAGATATGCTATGTCACCATGCACTGAAGATTGATATCTTACCATTCATTGGAGGCATACATTTCCATTCACTCAAGAGTGTTAAAAACCTATACATGGCTATTCACCCAAGAGCTATATCTCACTGTCCAATAAAGAAGTAACTCCTGCCATCCATGGAAGACCTGCATATCAATGTTCACTGACAAGAGGAATCATCCCAGATCTCATTGAAGACCTGGATAAAAGGGTACAGTGAAAAATTGCATCTCTGCATTCCATGTAGAAACCAATACCATCATTCAAAGAAGATATGCAGGTCATCGTCTACTGGTGATATGTATCTCAATATTCAAATAATGACCTTCATTAAGCCCTTTCTTCTTAGCGTACACTCACCCCTAGAATCCCAGCACTTACCGCAGCCCCATTTCCCTGGAGAGCAGAATGGCCGTGTTCATTTAAGAGCTTCCCACCAGCGCACAGCGCACGCTGAAGACTTGAAGGTGAGTGATCGACATCAAACTGAATGTCCACTCTCAATGGAGAGATACTCCTCACCACCCTCTGACCACCTCCACTTCAGAATCCTCTAAACAGCTACACTCAGGCTAAGCAGAACTCTCTAAGGGACAGCACTGCACTGAGTCCACCTATGTGGCGGCACTGATCCTGAAAAACAGTACGGCTCACCATTCACAGATGTTCGATACTTCGCGGTTCACCGAAGACGCGCACAAAACTTTTCTTTCAGTGATTTTAATGTGGGAGACTAGAATAAGAGGTATTAGCATAATTAACCTAAAAATATTTGACCTAAAACATTTGATCACATTGTTTTGAAATTTTTTCGGTCAAATGTAATTTAAAATATATATATATATATATATATATATATATATATATATATATATATATATATATATATATATATATATATATATATGAGGGTGGGTAAGGGTATAGATTAGGTTGAGGGGAAGTAGGGGGGAGGTAAATTCGATCAAATGTGATTAGGTCAAATGTTTCAGGTCAAATAGACCAAAACCGAATAAGAACCACATAGCGGATGGAAATAACTAGATAACATTATAACGTAATGCCTCATCAGTACACCACTTCAAGGGTGCATTATGTTTGAGTAGTACGTTGTGGGATTCGTGTTTGTAAGCCCTAGAACACATGAGGAAGCCACACATGGCTATCGGTGTGTTCTAAGGACATCCTGTAACACCTTCTGTCTCTTCTCTATCAGGGTAGGTGGAATACATTATGACAGTTTGACAAGTCCCCTCTGGTGTAAGCCTGTGTTATGTTTTTGCATTGGTCGAAATAACTTTGTCAATCAATGAACAGCCTTTTAAATAAAGACAGACTAATCTAAAATGTCTTTCATGGCAGTGGACAAAAACATGGATTGTGCATATCAGATAATCCCCTAAAGATGCCAAAAAGGATTCTAGAGGCCAGAAGAAGATGTCAGAAGCCCACCCTTCAGCCAAAAGTCCTGTGTGTGTTATACAGTCAAAGACTGAAGGGTAAACATAGCTAGCCCATCCCAAAAAGCCACTCCATGCAAGACCATGCAACCTCTCAGAAACAAGCAGCACTGACATACTCTCACAGTCACTGCACACAGCCTAGGTCATTTATAGGCCTCGAGTGATACGGAGGTGGAAAAGGCTTGAAATTCTGTGAAAGAAATAAAGAAAAGCGGGAAAATGGATGGAAAGAAGAGAGGTGAGAAGTAGGGTAAAGCTAGGGAGAGAGAAGATGTCGGAAGGTATGTCTCACCTTGGCGAAGAGCATGGAGAGGAAGGTTTCTGGTCAGCATCAGCCGCAGGGCAGCAGAACTGATGCAAGACATTTTCATTCCTGTTGGGGAAGAACAAAACAGACAGTGAGACCTGATAGAGTAAGGCCCAATGAAGCAAAAAAACAAACAAAGGGAGACATGTGCAATTTGAACCAGGCATCCATCACAATTGGTGACAAAGGCATTTGACCATTCAAATGTTTGATTGGAAAAAACAATCCTGTCTCCTTGCCCATATTCACTTTCATTGTACTACACTACCTTCTGAATTTTAATTTGATCTGATGAGCAGGCCAGCGCCAGGAGGAGCTTATTTGCATAGGTCTCTGAAGCATCAACAAGATATCTTTTTAGCACAGTGAATGCGTGCTGTGCATAGTTCGAAGTAAGAAGGAACTAAGGGGACTTGAGTACCACTTCTTTTATTTTGTACAGTTTACAAGTCCACTACATTTGCAACTTTGATCACAGTGCTGAAACTTTTTCCAGTTAATAATATCTCTTAATTTTACTTTATTGGACCTTTGAAACAAATCACTGCCCTTGGGCCCTTGTTAAGCTGGAAAGCAATGCAAGGATGTGTGAAAGCATGTCAAGTCCGGCTTTCTCGCTCCTCTGTGGGTGTGGGTGGTACTGCAGGCAAAGGGTGCGCTATTGAAAGAGGCCATTTTGGGATACACATATTCATTATATTTCATCTATTTCCTTCTTTCTAAACCCCGTAGAAGAACCTTGATGGACAAAACAAATTACTTAATGTTTGGATCGCTCTATTCTTTTGCTGGTACAACGTTAATTTATCCACAGTCATTTTTCCGATGGGTTTTTTTCCTAATTTTATTTCTCGATAAAACCCATCGGAAATAAATAGCGGGTGTGGGGAAGGGTATATAAGGGGTTGTGGGTACGAGAATAGTATTAAATCAATCGGGGAGTGTGGGGGAAAAAAGATCGTGTTGATGGGTTTTTTCGAGAAAGAAAAATTCGGTAAAAAAACATCGACAAAATGACTGCCGATAAATGAGCATAGAACCCTTTTGCTAATAATGTTGCCTCAAAAGTGCATAAAATAATGATTTGCCTATTAATATTAAATTGACAACTTTCCGTCACCATTCTGAGAGCCTGTACTAAGAAAAAATATTGTGCTATATTAAAACGTCAGGAATTTCCATTCATTTCTGGAAACCTAGTGATCACTGTACCAGTGAATTTCTTCAACTAGAACTACACATTGGCCCTCATTACGACCCTGGCGGAAATCGAAAAACGATGGCGGAAATGTAATACCGCCATCGAATACCGCTCGGTGCGATTATGACCCGTCACCGCAAAGTACGATGCCATTAGCGACACCGTAGTGAACGCCAACGCTAACTGCACCAAGTACGCGGACGCGGGCCATGCAAAACCGTAATTACCACCATGGCGCAACGGTACGCGAATTCTGACCCTAGCGGACATTTACATAACGCCATCAAGCATGGCGGAAAGTACCATTCCGCCATGGTGAGAATTACGGCATCGTGAACCAACTGTAAATGGCCCTACTGAGTGCCTGTACACCACTCCCTGCCCACATTGCACAACTCCCCGTAGGTGCAATGAAGTCACACAATGCAACCAGTCAAATGTACAAGTCACCCATGCATGCCAACGAACAAATGAATGTAGGGGCTCCAAGTGCCTTGTGAGTGGCCATCCATATCTGGCATGTCACCATTGCCGTACCGATGCAGCACAGGCATGTGAAGGTACAAGTACAGCAATATGAACTGAAATATGAGACAAAACAACAACAGGCCCCCATCGCTTGACACCAGTGTAAGGCAACATTCAAAGCAGTATCCTGAGGGAGACTGCACCAGCCCTGTACTCTTGCCAGTAAACAAACCAACCATCAGCACAAGCATGTACCACACAAGTTGGCAGAGTGACTGAGCAGCCAGGCCCACCCCAAGAGGGGCCAATGGGAGCTGCAGGGCACAGATGGCACGAATACAGAAGCTATTCCAATGGACATGACCTCAGTCTCCCTCCAAGAAACGCACGCAAACAGAGGCACCTGTGACCAGCCATATTCTGACAATCACATCAATCCACCAATCCACCTGGCTGACCGGCATCTGGCACACAAAAGCTAATCCCCCGCCCCTGAGCATGACATCATGAAAACAGTCAAAATGGCAGCCCCTATCCCTGACCTTACTGGGCATCGTAGGCAAACGCGGCCAGTATAGTACCACGCAACTATACTCAGAAGCCGGAACCCAATGCAGATCTTCTCACAATACATCGCTCCACAAATAGGAATATGCTACATCACTTGCAAAGAATAACGCTACACGGTTAATATCTGAATAAAATATTAATGCACATCAAATTCACCAAGCCCATACAGCTATTAGGTCATAAACTCCAAAATATTATTCATTACTGTGGGCTGCATCCGCAATAAATGACCAGCTTCTTCTTGTGTGACGCCCTGTTCCTTCATGCTACACAGGGGCTACATCCACGTTCAAAAAGGCAACATGGAAGCGCCTAGAACCGCAGGGCCGTCCCATTAGGTAGGCACTAGTCCAGCTGAAAGGTTGATATGTTGCTCCTAGCCACTGGTACAGCGTAAGGGCATGTGGCCCATTGGCGATCGTCCCATAAGATCGTAATGGTGCTCCACTGATTAACTCGAAGCAGCAGGTGTCGGGAGTAAAAGCCATCTGCAGGAGTGGCATACAGATGGCAGCGGTAAAAGGGTAGGAGATACCTGTCACCCAAATGAAATGAAAAAGAATAGTATGGGCATCAGAACTTCATTTGTATTACTCACTTCAATGATCACACTAAATCTACAGGCATATGCATGCTAGCCCACTCAAAAGGATTAATTCCACCCAAAAATCACTTGCGATTCATAACCATATAAATCGAGGTGAAAACACTATTACAAACGAGTGTTTGTGTGCATGCGTCTGTTAAAACAGAATCCATTAGATAGGATTAGTAACGTGCATAGACACAAGTGTATGAAGGCGCGTCGAGACAGGGAGGGTTCAACAAGGGCAGATAGATGATGGTCCCACTATGGCAGCTCTGCATCACATAGCGCAGGGGAAGGGGATAGATACCAAAAAGCCATGTACATGGCAAACTCTCAATTAAATCATCTGTCCATGCATCCATACATCATTCCCTCATCCCGGTATGAAAACGCCTGATTATTTACTCACATAACATTTGAAATTTCCATTGAGTCTGTGCGTAATGCAGTCTGCAAAATCCACTGTGCTCCAGCCCGGAATTCTAGTGATGTGAAGCAACATGTATTTGGGAACGTCCTGCCTTATCGTCCACTACGCTATTGCGCATCCCATACTATTCATATCAATCATTGCATTCTCGCCATGGCCCCTGTCCCAAGGACATTAAACAATAGAACGTTATCTTTGCAGTCAGATCTGTGGGCGTCCCCTCGCCGCTAGCTGAAAACCGAAAGCGCTGTCCTTCGAATTCCTCATTTGCAACATCACGTTGAAAAGGCATCCGTGACCGCTCGAAATCACAAATTCATCCATGTAGTGCGGCAGTGTGTGAAAATGGCAACTGGCTTCACTCACAAATGGGACGCCCCGCCCGTCGGTGAACCTCGGTACAGTGCTGCATGAGGGTCCACCGTTAATCGAGTACTACATTCCACTGACCCTTCACAAGTTTGTTCGCGACTGCAAAGATTGTATGTGAAACAATGGGACCATAGCAGAATGAACATATAAACCAATATTACACTGCCATCGGGGTCAAATACATGATTGTAATAGCAAGATGCCATGCGTCACACTGCAGCGTTGTGTGCGGGACGTGCTCGCCCAAAGGGGATTGCAGCTGGCACAGGTGGAATGAATCACCACAGGTGGAGGCAATACAGCCTGAAAACACATAAATTGCACACCCAACCCCCTCCCACAACCACACCCACTCCAAAATGCTACCGGCAGGACTAGCGATGTTGGGCCTGGGGGACCTGATAGCACTGCAAGTACTCCAACTTCAAGAAGAAGACGAACACCAACTACTACAACAACCGGCCGCACAGAGGAGACGCAGGAGGAGGAGGAGGGCAAGGCAGGGCCAGCAAGGCCCACCAGCACAGCCACTACCACCATGCAGGCAGCCCGCAATCCCACGCCTCCGAGCTCATCCGTTCAACCTCACTGCTGAGCAGATCCACACCCTCTACCGTTTGGACCGGGACACCATAATCGCCATTGTGGACATGACACACGCTGACCTTGTCAGCATGATAGATAGCCCAACCGCCATCCCACCCCTACTGAAGGTGGTGTCTGTACTCCACTTCCTGGCCACAGGCACCTACCAGCACACAGTCGGACAGTTGCATGGCATTTCACAGCCACTGTTGTCACGGACACTAATGCAAGTGCTCGATGCCCTCCTGAAGCACGCAGACGACTACATCTCTTTACCACGCTCGGAGCATGAGATCACAAACACAAAAGTGGGATTCCATGCACTTGCCGGCATACCGGGTTGCATTGGTGCCATCGACTGCACCCATGTGGAATTGGTTGTCCCACATGCCATGGAGGTCCAGTACCGCAACCGGAAACAATATCATTCCCTTAATGTACAAATGGTGTGTGACTCCAACAGGATCTTTACACATTGTTGTGCCCGATTTCCTGGTTCAACCCATGATTCTATGGTCTTGAGGAACTCTACAATACCACGCTACATGGAGCGACACGCAGGGAACAGATCCTGGCTACTCGGTGAGTCTCATTTCATGCATGATGATGTGGGGTATGTGATGCGGCAATGACCTGGCAGGAAGGGGGGGGGATGCGTACGTAGCAATGTCATTCCACAAACATCCTTTATTGTCCACATACAGGTGATGCCGGGTATCCATTGAAGAGATGGCTCCTTACACCACTCCGGAACCCACAGAACCAGCATGAGGAGGACTACAACCATGCCCACTCACGTACCCGTGTAGTCATAGAACAGGCATTCGGCCTACTGAAGGCTCGTTTCCGCTGCCTCAGCAGGTCTGGCGGGGCACTCCTGTACCGCCATGAGAAGGTTGCAAAGATGTTCATGGCATGTGTCATGCTACACAACATGTGCGTACGTAGAAATGTGCCCATGCCCCCTGACGCAGAACTGCAAGCACCTGAAGATGGTCATGATGAGGGTGGGGATGTGGCAGCACCTCAAGGAGTCCGCGAGGCACAGGAGGCCCGTGAAATTCGTCAGAATATCATAGATTCATGCTTCTAGCACTCACACCTGGTGGCTGATACATGGACACGGGACTTGTGGCACTGTGTGTGTCTGGAACATGCACAATGTGGACTGTACGCCTATAAAGGCCTCATACACAATGATCAATGTCCACACGTCTCATTGGGTGATTATGAAATGTTCATTGCATATGTGAAATTATGTTACACACCCCATCGACCCGCCACCCAAGAAAGCCCAACACCCCCCCTCCACCCTCCTACCTCCCCCCCGAACACCAGTGTCCAAAGATGCTCATTGTCAGTGGGCAGACGCTATTGCAAGCCCCCTCTCCGGGTATCAGGGGCACCCCTGCCTGTGGAGCGCAGGTTCCTCCCAGATGTACGTTGGGGGCTGCCCTGGACGGAACTTGCAACGGATGATGTCTCTGCCTGCTCACGTCCATGCATGTCCCTAAGGGTTTGTGAGAGCTCAGTGAGCACACGGCGCACAGCGGCAAGTTCACCACATACGTCTTTGGACGTCGCATGCAGTTCCCCCCTCAGGCTCTCGGTGCTTCTCTCCATTTGTACCCTTAGTGTCTCTGTACTTCGCTCCATTTGTGCCCTAAGTGTCTCAGTAGATGTTTCTATGGCTGCCTTAGTACCCCCACATTCATCAGCATGCTCCTTGAGGAGCGTGGCCAGTTGCTGCTGTTGCACGATCACCTGGTCGAGGGACTGTTGCCTGCAAAGATGTTCATGGCATGCCCATTTGCGGTGGTGTCACAGAGGGGCTGATCACCTCATGTTGCCTTGCCACAGGGCTTGTGGGGGATGGCCAGTCGTCGTCTTGTGGGTGCCCCTGCGTGGTATCCTCATGGTGTACGGGATGGAACAAACAGGGGGATTGAGACAGGTCATGGATGGGTCCTACATCGACAGCACCGTTTTCTGTGTCAGAGCATGCTGCCATTAATGCAGTGTCACCTATGGTGCTGCTGCCACCAGAAGCAGTGCCTTCTGTGGCATCCATTGGGGGGACCTGTGGTGCTGCTGTTGTGGGCATGCTGGCTGCTGTGGTGCCTGTTGGAGTCCCCTCCTGTGTGCTGCCACTTGATTTGTGCTGCTGCCGTGTCTTGGTCCGTGCAGCTGAGGTGGAGGGTCTTTGTCCGTTGGTCTTGGCCCTCTTTGCAGGTGTGCTGGTAGGGGTGTCCTGAAGGTCGTCGTTTGAATCGGACCCTGTGGTGGAGTAAAGGAGGGCGAGCGTTATTTATGGGTCTGTGGAAATTGGAATGGCAATGTATCACATGCATTGGGGTGGTACCTGAGGGTGATTTGGGTCAGGGCCTTGGAGGTGGTTTCATTTTTGTGTGGATTGAGGATGCAGTTGTTTTGCAGCCTGCAGTTAGGGTGTGCATGCTGCACGTGTAGAGGGTGTTTTTAGGATTTTTAATTATTTATGTATTTTATGTGACTTTTAGAGTGCGCTATCAGGCCAATGTATGTGGACGTTCTCCTGGACATGTGTTTCTGTTGCACTATGTGGACACATGGTACTTCACATGATTGGACATTGTGGATTTAGCATTGTTTTATTTGGCCCACCTACCTGATTCTTCGGTTGTCTGCACTCCTTTCTCCATCCCTCCGACTCCCTCTATACTCTCCATTCCAATGGTGGAGGCACAGATTTCTTCCCAGGGGGTCAACTTGATGGGTGATTCCGATCCTCCCCCGGTTGCTGTGGCGATGTTACGTTTGGCTGATAGTATGCTCCGTACGCGTATCCGCAAGTCGTCCCATCGCTTTCTGCATTGCTGTGGGTTGCGGGGTGCGGTTCCCACCGCACTTACCCGCTGTGCCACCAGGGCCCATATGGCCTTCTTGTTCGCAAGTGCCGTCCTGGTCATTTGCGTCGAGAAGACGACGGCAGCATTCTCCTGGAGGGTCTCTGTGAGCACGGTGAGTTCCTCATGGGAGAAGTGGACCTGCCGCTTGCGGTCGCATGCTTTTTTAGCAACTTTTCCCATTTTGATTGTTTTAACTAGGGTGGCTAACGGGTTGGGATGTGTCTCAGGGTCGGATTTTTGATGGTTGTGTCGGGATACTGATTTTATAGGTGTACGGCGTGCTGTTTCCCGTTCCGGCCCCATGTTTTTACTTCCGTTTCCGTATATTTACGGTCACCGTATTTTGCGATTAGCGCTCATTACGGTGACCGCTATGATGGGTGGCGGAATTGCACCTAGGGCGCCCTACGACGGCGGTGAGGGGCGTTTTGGGGACATTTCCGCCATCGCGGACTTTGCACTTCCGCCATGGCGTAATGCTCGTGCCCGATGGGTCAGAATTAGCCGCACTTTACTCCATCGTGCAATGGCGGAAACGCTATTTACGCTATGGCGGTCAGGTCAGTTACTTTCCGCCAGGGTCGTAATGAGGGCCATTGTGTGTGAAACTGTTGTACAATAATATAAAATGGCGTAAGGGATCAGTTATCTTGCACATTTTCTAGAGTTTCTAGAATTTGCAGGAGGAGTGCCTCACAAAGCATTATTAGTAATTACAACTAAACCACATTTGTTTTGACCGAAAAAAAAACAAAATGAAAACCCTCCGCCCACCAGGCCATCTTCCTGTGTTGCCCCCCTCTTCTGTCCCTTAACTTATGTGTTTCTCCAAGCTCCCACCTTTCCCCAAACCCTGCTGTGCTCAAAGTTCCACTTTTGTTTGTTACGCCTCCAGGGTTCGAAATTGGCAGGAGCTGGGAGCTATTTAGCCCCTGGTTATAGCCAAGGGAAGTGTGATTATCATGAAAACAAGAGCTGCCAGGCGCTACTTGGGACTCCCCAGGCAAGTGGTGTCATACAAACATATCTATATGATATTAACTGTGCAGGTTTGGGAGTGTGTATGAAAGAGGACAAAGGACACCCCTAAGGGATATTTGATGCATATTGGATAATATCTAAAAGGCAAAAAGTGACTTTGCATCTTGCGCATGAGTTAGATCTGCTATGCACTATATACTAGCTTACGATTCCCCTACGCGTAGCTCCTGCCTAAAGGGTGATGCCTGATACTCAGGAAGTGCTTTTTGCTCCTGTTCAACAAATCCTAATGTCGACCCCCTGCACCTTTATACCTGGAGCTGCGGCATTCTTTATTTTGGCAGGGGCCTGAGCAGCTTGTTTTTACAATGCTTGTTTGTATAACTGTGGCAGCTATCTTTGCATACAATTGTTTAAGGAACCAATGCTCAGGTGTATAGCTGTGCGCAGCAGTACTGTTGCACTCGCAGGCCTTTCAAATACAATTCCTCTTTATAATGGCTGGTTGCATTCCAACGGGTGTGTGTTTGTATGCGTGAAAGTAACTCCAACCTTGCAGCTAGTTATGTGTATCCCTCTTTGCCCAGTGATGGTTTGTAAACAATACTCAAAGCCCATAAAGTGATGAAGTCTTGAAGTAGCACTTTTCTCACATTCAATTGTAGTGTAGATGCCTAGACACAAGAAGAAATGTTTCAGGAGTGTTGTATTTCCAAATCATTATCATTGGGAAGTGAACACAAGTTTCGCACATTGGGCCTTCTCATGAAATAAAGCCAGGATGTAGGTCCTAAATACAGTTTAAGTCTCAACCGAGGTACATGATTGCCATTTTCAAGTATCTAGCTGTGATACAGACAATGCATAGAAAGGTTCTGGGGTTGGCATAGCTCAGGTATGACAATTTGTCAAAGCCTAGAATGGCAGAGGCTTGCTTGGTATCTTGGGAAGAGCTAGATATGGGCCTACAGCTAAAATGTTTGGTCCCCACAACACGCTTGGCGGCAGCCCACATGTCTAGTAGTCTTCCAGTTCCTTGCATTCCCTTTAAGACGATCCTGCCCAAAGAGGGGTGGGGGCAATACTAAGTTCCCCTGGGGATGAAAGAGGGCTCACTAGTCTATCACTAAATGGTTCAAAAAAAGGTAGCAGGTGCTCCTCTCCAGAAAGAACATGGCATGATAACCTGTTCTGAATGAGAGTTTGCAGCACACGTTTTCTGCTCACTGTACCTTTTTACAGATGGAAAATATCCATTTGCATATCAGTCTTTGTCCCGCCCACATGGGCAGTCCAGCACCGAAATGCTATGGCAATTCCTCTCTGAACAAGAGTACCAAAAGCAACCCCATGCACGTGTTTCAGCCTTGTTTGGCCTCATCAGTGAGGTGAAGCTGTCCTGATAGGAAATATCCATTTGCATATCAGTCTTTGTCCCACCCACATAAAATGGGCATTCCCATGTTCAAGTCAGAACTGAATGCTAGAAATTCCCTGCTGCCATAATGCAATGGACATGCACTTGGTGAAGGGGGGGAAGAGGATAGCCAAGTTAAGTGTCACCCAATGACCCTGAGTGAGACGGCTCCTACTCCAGTTAGGTTGAAGAATAGAATAGAATGACAGGTAGGATGGATCCTTTCCCAGTAGGGAAGTGGAAGGTGTTCTTTGATGGGTGTTGCATTTGTTACTGGAGGAAGGGGCAGCAATGAAGGTTAATTTGGCTTACATTTTGGCATGAGCAAGGGAACTCCCAGAGGGGGCAACAGGCAAGGTGTTGAGGAATATGAAGGCAGGAAGGGGAGCCATCCCTTTTGTGGCTCCTCAATGTAATAATTTGTATTTTGGGCACAATGCCCAAACCTGACTTGGGGGAATTTTGCCTGGTACACCATTTGTCATATCTCAATTAGGAGCCTATAAGATCCTTCATTAGTCAGAAAGTTAGCAGTGTAATCAATTTTAATGTGGATGAAGCCATTGCATTGGCGAGACGGTGCAGCAACGGAGCACAAATGGCAAGAACTGAAATTAGGCGGCAATGTGGACCTAGGGTGAATAACCTGTGGTGAAGGCTGGACACCCGTAGTCTAGCTCAATGGCTAGAGAAACATTCATTAGCGCTGTTAATGCAATACTTGCTTGTTTGTTACTGTTCTTAGAATACATCAAATATTTACATTTTGCCAACCAGTCACCGGGACCCAAAACAAACAATCATACATGTGGCAGCATGAAATGTCCATCAATGTCATTATTCCAAGAGATTCAGAGTTCCAAGACTGGTTGGCAATATGTAAATATTTTCAGGCCGATTCATGGAATCAACGTGTGCCGAAAAAACGGCGCACGCATGCGAAAACGTGCGATTTGCAGTGAAATAGCGAAAATCGCAGTGCAAGTGCGATTATCGCAGTGCAAGTGCGATTATCGCACAGAAAACATCGCACATCTATTCATGGAAGTCCGTGCACTCGCGAAATGTGGGATGTGCGCTGAAAAAGTGCGCCGCGCACGCTGGCGCACAGGTCATCGAACGCCGTGCGATAAGGCCACAGCGAATTCGCACATAGCGCGGCGCACATAACAAAAGTAGGCATAACACGGGGCGTCACACGCAGAATGGGGAACAACTCGTGAAAATGTGGGCATCACGGGGGAAGTACAGGAGGCAAGTGCGCAGAACGCCCACACGCTCGCCTACAACACGTATTCATGGAATCGAATAGGGAGAAACAGCGCACGGCCAAAGACGCGCACAGGCCCATACATGTCCGCCACACGAAAGCAGGCGGTAGCGTCCCTGCGCAGGAAAAAAATGTGCGCCAAAGTCCTACATGCGCGAGAAGGCCCACTCGCGATCGGGCCTGGGGGAGCGTGTGCGTGTATTTCAGGGGTGCGTGTGAAGTTCCACACGCGATTGGCCTGGGCGCGTGTATTTCAGGGGTGCGCGAGAACTTTCTCACACGCGATTGGCCTGGGCGCGTGTATTTCAGGGGCTCACAGGTGTTTTCACACGTGATCGGGCCTGGGGGAGCGGGGTACGTGTATTCCAGGGGCTTGCGGGTGTTTTTACACACGATCGGGCCTGGGGGAGCGGGGTACGTGTATTTCAGGGGCTCGCGGGTGTTTTTACACACGATCGGGCCTGGGGGAGCGTGTGCGTGTATTTCAGGGGTGCGTGTGAAGTTCCATACGCGATTGGCCTGGGCGCGTGTATTTCAGGGGTGCGCGAGAAGTTTCTCACACGCGATTGGCCTGGGCGCGTGTATTTCAGGGGCTCGCGGGTGTTTTCACACGCGATCGGGCCTGGGGGAGCGGGGTACGTGTATTCCAGGGGCTTGCGGGTGTTTACACACGCGATCGGGCCTGGGGGAGCGTGTGCGTGTATTTCAGGGGTGCGCGTGAAGTTCCACACGTGAGTGGGCTGCGTGCGGGTATTTCAGGGGCTCGCGGGTGTTTTCACATGCGATCGGGCCTGGGGGAGCGGGGTACGTGTATTCCAGGGGCTCACGGGTGTTTTTACACGCGATCGGGCCTGGGGGAGCGGGGTACGTGTATTCCAGGGGCTCGCGGGTGTTTACACACGCGATCGGGCCTGGGGGAGCGTGTGCGTGGATTTCAGGGGTGCGCGTGAAGTTCTACACGCGACTTGGCCTGGGGGAGCGTGTGCGTGTATTTCAGGGGTGCGCGTGAAGTTCCACATGCGATTGGCCTGGGCGCGTGTATTTCAGGGGTGCGCGAGAAGCTTCTCACACGCGATTGGCCTGGGCGTGTGTATTTCAGGGGCTTGCGGGTGTTTTCACACACGATCGGGCCTGGGGGAGCGGGGTACGTGTATTCCAGGGGCTCGCGGGTGTTTACACACGCGATCGGGCCTCGGGGAGCGTGTGCGTGTTTTTCAGGGGTGCGCGCAAAGTTCTACACGCGACCTGGCCTGGGGGCGCGTGTGTGTGTATTTCAGGGGTGCGCGTGAAGTTCCACACGCGATTGGCCTGGGCGCGTGTATTTCAGGGGTGCGCGAGAAGCTTCTCACACGCGATTGGCCTGGGCGCGTGTATTTCAGGGGCTCGCGGGTGTTTTCACACGCGATCGGGCCTGGGGGAGCGGGGTACGTGTATTCCAGGGGCTTGCGGGTGTATTCACACGCGATCGGGCCTGGGGGAGCGGGGTACGTGTATTCCAGGGGCTTGCGGTGTTTTTACATGCGATCGGGCCTGGGGGAGCGTGTGCGTGTATTCCAGGGGTTCGCGTGAAGTTTTTCACACGATCGGGCCTGGGAGGGAGCGGGGTACCACTCACCGTCTGCCTTGCGTGTAGAAGAACGCGTAGCCAACACCCGCTGTGAAGTAATAGCGCGTGAACCCCAACGGATGGAAAACACACGCACCGCACGAAAAGCACGTACAGAGCAGTGTAAAGGCACGCGGGATCCCCAAGCCCTGCCAGGGCAACTCCCGTGCGCGAAACGCCACAGACACGCTTACGCTGTAAGGGCCTTTGGTCCAATGAAATCGCGTACGCGTGCTGACGCGCTTACGCGCTAAGGCCCTTTCCTCGAATTTCACACTGACGTGCAGGATTTTCACGTGCCAAATCACTCCGTATCAAGCAGGCCACGTGAAAACACACAGAAGACCACACTCCTGCCCAGAAGGCCGAATCACTGCCCCCCAGTGCCCCGAGCAGCCTCCCACGTGCCATCTGCTGCTGCCTGCCTGCCTGCCTGCTGCCACCGTGCCCTGCCATTTGGTGCCTGCACATCAGCCATCTGCAGGGGTCCAGTTGCTGTGTCCACCCCTGCTGGAACAGAAGACTCCCGACGCGGATAACATCGCTCCACAGCCCAGCCCCAGGACCCAGTTGCCCACCCACTCCTGCCCCTGGGGTTGCCATGTCGGGCACATCAACATCTGGCACCAGTGGCAACCCCCGGCCAGAGGGGCAGAGGGGCACCAGCTTCACTGCCACCGAAGTTGGTGTCCTGGTGGAGCGAGTCCTGGGGCAGTATGATGCCCTCTTCGGATCGTCCCGCGCCAACAAGGAAGGACGGGAGAGGATCTGGGCCGACTGTGTGGTTGCCATCAACGCGGAGGGGGTGGCAACCCGCACCATCCAGAAGGTCAAGAAGCACTGGGAGGACTTGAGGTCCAGGACCCTCATAAAGGCCCGGCGCCTCGTGGAGGGGGGCCGGGGCCGCATGAGTTCCATCCAGATGAGGGTCCTGGAACGCGTACACCCAGCGCTCCACGCCCAGGTCCTTGAGAGGGAGACCCGTCTGGAGTTGAGCGGTAAGTGGCCAAGCATTGCTGTATGAGACAGGGCATGTTGCAGTGTGCTGGTTGTCTGATACCTGCCTGCATGTGTGACATAGGCCATGTACGCATGTATGTGTGCAGGGACATCATGGTAATGCATGTGCGACCAGTAATGTGTGAACCGCACGGTTGTTGCATGTATTTAAATGCGACATGGGGAGCCCTATGCAGATTGCACACATGAGAGCATGGCAGTCTCTGTTCCTGGACATGGGTGGGGGTGAGGGATGGGTGCTGATGCCAGGTACATATATGGTATCCATGTCTGTGTGCCTGACCTGCGTGTCTGTGACTTGTGTATGCCATGGATGCATGACACATGTCTGTGACAATTTACAGATTCACTGATGCAGCCTAGTCATCCTTGTATGCACTGTGATTGGGGTGTACGGGGCCAGATGGATGTGACTGAGGTGAAGTGTGTGCATGTGATAGGCATGACCCATGATGCATGTGAGTACCATTACATTGTATGTTTCGAGAGTCCATTGGACATGTATGGAAATGTCCATGGCATGCACCATGACTGTCACTGTGTGTGTTTTGCCTGGACTGACACATGTGTTGTGGAGTGACATGATGGAAGCGTACTTTGACAGTGGCACTCATCTGCTATTGCTTCCTGTCTAGGGGACCATTGTACAGTACCCTGATGCTTGTGTTCTATGTCTCCCTCTACGCAGCGGCTAGTGAAGAAGAGGGCGGAGACGGCACTGTGGAGCAAGGCGGCAGGGATGCCCCCATGGCTGCAGCGGAAGGGGTGGGTGAGCCCCCACAGGGGCCTGCTACGGCGGTAGACGGCGAGGAGCCATCCAGGTTGGTGGTTTCCACAGAAGAGGAGGAGGCCGCCACTGAGGCGCACATGGGGCCTGGTGGGGGCATCCCTGCTGGTGCAAGTGGTGCAGTCCAGGGGCAGGGGCAGGAGGCAGCACAGGTCACCGTGGAGGGGCCTGTGCATGTCGCTGTCCATGACCCTGTGGGTGCACCACCATGCACCAGCAGGGATGCCCCGTCCCAGGCCCGTCCGCAGGTAGAGGGGATGTCCATGTCATCTGACTCCCCTCCACCTGCGGACGAGGGGACCCCTGGCCGTATGGAGAAGGTCCTGATTGGGGTCGCGATGCGCACGGCTGTGATTCGTGATGCCGTGCGTGCTTCCCAGGAGGAGCACACACGTCATCACGAAGAGCACCGTGCCGACGTGGCCCAATTGGGATCGTCCATGTTCGGGGGTTTCCTGCATGTGTCGGCCAATCTGGCGGCCCTCTCCTCCTCTGTGGAGACTATACGCCAGTCGTTCTCCTTGCCGTCTTCCGGCCCAGATGCCACCAGGGCCCCCTGTGGACCTGCCCTGACCAATGCAGCCAGCTCGGTGGGGATCCCATCCCTGCCACAGTCGGGAGTCAGAGGTCCAGCAGGGGTGGACACCACAGCAACTGGACCCCAGCAGATGGAGGATGTGACGGCATCATCGGGCAGGGCACGTGCACGACGGCGTCGGTGGTTTCCATCAGCCTGGATGCCGTCGTGCTGGCACAGGCAGTTGCGTCGGAGGCAGCAGCAGGCTCAACGTGGGAGGCATCATGGCTCGGGGCCATCAACATCAGGGGTGCAGGCATCGGCCGGAGGGCAGGAGAACCCTGGAATGGGAGTGGCTTCCATGTGGGAGCGGTTGTGCCAGCAGATAGGTGCGGAGCGGCAGCGGGCAGAGGAGGAACGGCTCACAATAGTCAGGGCGGAGGACTCTATGCGGAGGGCGCTGAGGCGGGCTGAGTGCCTCGAGGGTCTTCGCAGGGAGTTGGAGCTGGACACTGCATTATCCCTGCGGGACCTCGGGGCCAGGGAACATGCCCGCCTCCAAGCCATTGAACAGGAGTTCGATGATGCCCTGGCCCATAACAACAACCAGTGAGCCGTCGGACTAGCCCGCTGCCTTTGTATATAGTTATATAGTTAGTGTTAGGTTTCCTTTAATTTTTTTTTTTATTTGGTTGCGATTGGACAATGCGCCACATTTTTGTATATAGTTCAGTTTTTAGTTAGTTGTCATAGTTAGGTTTCATTTGGTTGGGCTCATGGACCCGGGATTATCTTGTAAATAGTTCTTCAATGGATTTTTTTATTTTTTGGATTTTTTTCATCGCCATGGAGCAATGGTTTTTGTTTATCATTTACACTTGGATTAATTTTCTGACTGTGACTTTGGACACCATTCATTTTGATTGTGCTGTGTGTTTTTGATTTTTTTCATGGACATTCATTTTCTTTTGGTTGTTTTGCTTTGTGGTTTTTCTCATTTCATTTCCATTCAAGTTGATTTTCAATACATTTTTATTTTCATCCTTCAATGTGTCGTATCATCTCATTGCTTTCATGCATGTCATGTTGGGTGTTTTAACATTCACTTGCAGCCATTGTGTGTGACAGACATGTGTTCATCTGCATAATTTACATTGGGTGTGTAACATGTAATTGCCTTTGATATGTGGGTGGATGTGATAGTTGGTTGGGCCTTTTGACAGGGGAGGATGGCCATTACGGACATGATTGGGGATTGTTGGGACCCAGGTGCAGGGGGGCATGGATGGGACATGGGTGAGGGCCTGGTGGAGGGTGCCCCTGCACTGCTGAGGGTTAGGGGGTGGGGAACATGAGTTGGACATGGGTGGGGGCCTGCTGGCAGGTGCCCCACAGTGCTGGGGGTGGGGGTGGTGGGAGACATGGGTGGGGGCCTGGTGGAGGGTGCCCCTGCACTGCTGAGGGGTGGGGGTGGTGGGGAACATGAGTTGGACATGGGTGGGGGCCTGCTGGCAGGTGTCCCACAGTGCTGGGGGTGGGGGTCCAAGGGGACATGAGTTGGTGATCATTAGTGCAAGGAGACATGTGCCTTTGCTGGGGGGCATGCCCATGTTGGGTGGGCTGCCTGCGGGACATGACCAGGGATGCAGGGTAGTCCCCTGTGGTGTGGGCTGCCTGCAGGGGCCGTGGAGGGTGTACAGGGAACACCTGGGAGGACCCACACTGGCAAATCACATGTAGGACTCCCCGGCACCCCTGAAATACAAGTACCCTGCTGAAATCACGTGTAAAACTTTCCGCGCACCCCTGGAATACCTGCACGCAGCCCAATCGCGTGTGGAACTTGCGCACACCCCTGAAATACCCGCACGCAGCCCAATCGCGTGTGGAACTTCGCGCGCACCTCTGAAATACATGCGCCCAGGCCAATCGCGTGTGAAACTTCCTGCGCACCCCTGAAATACCCGCACGCAGCCCAATCGCGTGTGAAACTTCCCGCGCACCTCTGATATACACGCACACGCTCCCCCAGGCCCGATCGCGTGTGAAACCACCCGCGAGCCCCTGAAATACACGCACCCAGGCCATTCGCGTGTGGAACTTCCCGCGCACCCCTGAAATACGCGCGCCCAGGCCAATCGCGTGTGGAACTTCTCGCGCACCCCTGAAATACACGCACATGCTCCCTCAGGCCCGATCGCGTGTGAAACCACCCGCGAGCCCCTGTAATACACGCGCCCAGCCCAATCGCGTGTGGAACTTCCCGCGCACCCCTGAAATACACGCACGCAGCCCAATCGCGTGTGGCACTTCCCGCGCACCCCTGAAATACACGTGCCCAGGGAAATCCCGTGTGAAACTTCCCGCGCACCCCTGAAATACAGGCACGCAGCCCAATCGCGTGTGAAACTTCCCGCACACCCCTGAAATACACGCACGCAGCCCAATCGCGTGTGGAACTTCCCGCGCACCCCTGAAATACACGCACCCAGGCCATTCGCGTGTAGAACTTCTCGCGCACCCCTGGAATACACGCACCCAGGCCATTCGCGTGTAGAACTTCTCGCGCACCCCTGGAATACACGCACCCAGGCCATTCACGTGTAGGACTTCTCGCGCACCCCTGAAATACATGCACACGCTCCCCCTGGCCCGATCGCGTGTGAATCTTCTCGCGCACGCGTGTTCCCGACACCCGTAATACGCGTTCCCCGCTTTTGCCAGTCCGGTAAACTGGTACAGTGTTGGCGCAGCCCTTTGCGATGGTTTTGCGATCTTGATGGCTTTTCCTTGCGCGAGGGCGTTCTTGGGGGCGTAACTGCCGCTGCTGCAGGGTCGCTGCGCCACTCTGTGCCACGTCTGCTTTTGGAGGCGAGAATCCATGAATACGCTGTGCGCGGGAATTGGTTTTATCGCACGCGGCTGGTGCAGACATTCGCACGGGCACGCTGTGCGCCAGCCGCGTGCAACACTTTTGAGAGGAATTACATGAATCGGCCTGAAAATGTATAGCTATTAGCCGTGATGATGGACATGTCCGAAATGCACCATCATTTTGGCATTTTTGCATAGGCCGCTGACAGTGATCATTTTCGACACAAATACAGCTGTTTTTTACCGAACAAAGGGTTTTGGTGTCATTTCTACGAACAGTAACAAACAAGTGAGTATTGTATTAATAGTGCTAATGAATGTTTCTCTAGCTGTTGAGCTACACTAAGGTTGTGCAGCCCTCACCACAGGCTATTCAGCCTAGGTCCACATCACTGCCACATTTCCAAAGCCCTGTGCAGAGGCACTTTTGAAAGGGTTTGCATCCCAAACTTGATTCACAAATAATCTACTAAGAGAGAACTAGCTGCCTGCTCACTCATGTCGTTTAAGAAGTGAAATTAGGTCAGCCTTCCTCTTAAAATCTGTAAACTCCGATGATATCTACATGCTGGCTATGGGATGTGAAAGGAGCATATCCTATATTAAAGCTATGCGGATGTGATGCTCCATTTCATGTGCACTGTTTGAAGTCTTCAGCTCTTCTTTGGAATGGGCATTCACTAGAGGTTGGGTTTACGGTAGGTGTTGTCAGTGCTTCATTTGTGGGAATGTTTGCCAGGGCTCAGCCCTGGCTCTCATTTTTGAGCCCCGGCACTGATTGTCCCAGACTCAATTTAATTATGAAGTGGTGAGCGGCAGTGCACCTATCAACCACAATGAGCAGGTCCAAGCTGTAGCGTACCCCCAAAATAAGTAGAAGGGGCCCTCCTTTGTCTCCATCTAAATGTTGACAGGTGATCACACCCCCTGTTTCTGGTCTTAGTCCCTCCCACTTTTGATATGCTTTGATACACAAGTAATATAAATATGATGTAAAATGATATAAAACATATTTATATCGAATGTATATTTGATATAAAGTGTGTATACATTGTATATCATTGGCTATAAGAGCAGCGGTCGACGATGTTGCTTTGGTCGAGCGCCGAGAGTGAAGGGAGCTGTGAAGACAGCGACTGTGAATCTAGGGTTTTGCAGAGTGATGCAGTGATGACATCACAGAAGGGCTCTGCCCTGTTGTGATAGGAAGGAGAAACTGATATCAAACAATGTTGATATCTTTTTAATATGAACATGTATATACAAATGAATATAAAACAAATATTTCTGATGTAAAAATGTATATAAAAATGTATATTAAAAATCATATGTTTTGATATATAAATGTAGATACATATGTAGATAAAGTTCCCCCAACATTTTGATATCAAATCTGTTTATATAAATGTTGATATACAAATGTATATCAATGTTATATGAACTGGTTTCGATACACAATGTAAATAATGAAAAGCAGTTAGCTTTATAAGTAAAGTGTACTTACCACAGCCTGTACACAAGCTCAAGCTACTGGCTTTGACAAGGCATATTTCTTTTCAAATAATGAACAGTTCATTTTATAAGTAAACTGTGTTTCCCAGAGGCCATACAAAAGTCAAAGTATTGTTTTTATTGAATCCACAACATCTCGTGTGCAGCGTGCATGTGTCCCTCAGCAGCTCTTTGTCCCAGAAAACAGGGTGTGACAGGGGAACTGCTTTGGATGGGCCTTTTGTACTGCTCAACCACAGATAATTAATTAATTAATACACAAAGGAATCCTAGGAATCCCAGAAATTCTGATGACTCACACCAAGGCACATGTGGGCAGCAGGAAACACAGACAGGGCTTTAGATTTAGCTTGCCTGAATACTGCAACGGCTGTGTACACACACCCAGGGAAATACACAAGGACATTTGTTTATCAACAACTAACCCCAACTGATGGAATGCTGGCACAGAAAACCTCTGCAGGCTGAGCTTAAATTGCTGAGTATGCAGGAAATATAATGCTGCTATTTGTTGATAATAAAAGTTTCTCTGGACCCAGGGAACAGAAAAGCTTGGTTGGTAAAAAACACACATGGGTTCAGGAAGCCTTGGTGTGTTGATAAGAAAAGTGTCTCTGAACCCAGGAAACAGCTAAAATGAGATTGTTACAAAACCCCACACACATGGGTTCAGGAAGCCCTGGTGTGTTGATAAGAAAAGTGGTGCTGGACCTGGGAAATAGCTCAAATTAGATTGTTACAAACCACATTTCCCAAGTAGGCACAAAATACATAAATTCAGGAAATCTGTATGCGTTATTAAGAAAACTGTGCAGGGAGCGGTTGTGTTTTAACCCATTAAAAGGGGGTCTCTGACTCCAGCAGGGGTGCAACTCTGCAGGTGACCTTGATTTTCGGCTGGATTTGATTCTGGTCCGTGGACACTGGGAGAACCCTGCAAAGCCTTTTAATAGGAAACTGAACCTGCTGTTTCATTCAGAGTTGGTTTCAACGTAAAAAGGGTGAGTTTGGCATATTTTTAGAAATGTGCTTTAATGTATTTTTTGTTTTGTTTTTAATTTAAAAGTGTATTCCAATTTACATTAAACTTTTAGACTATCAATTTCATAAAAAGAAAGAACAAGACGAACTACAAATGAGGGAAAAGAAGAAGTGAAGGTAATAAAAGAGAGGGAAAAAGAGAAAGAAAAATAGGATAAGATCCAAACTTAAGGATAACACAATATCAAATTTCAATTTTTCACAAAACAGGTGCAATATTCTTTAAAACATTTTACTGTATGATGCTCCATTAAGGATTGAATGTAATCCATTCATACCATTAAATCAACATTACGGATTGATCAAAAATGTACCCTACCAGCCTATCAGTGTCAAGAATAATTACAATTCCCGGATCACTCTGCAATCCAATTCTCCCTGTCTCATTCGCTCATTCACGTCCTCAAAGATCTCCACAAGCAACTTCGCCAGAGCTCTTATCAAGGCTTCATTAGTCAAAGATGATATATCTGTAGCAGGCAGATCGAGTGAATAAACCTGCCCAAAAGGCGCATTTTCTTTTTTGTATATGTGGGAGATTCTAATACAAGATGAAACAGAGATTCAATTGAGGCTGATCCACATGCACGACAGCCTCGTAATTCTTTCAAAGAAATAAGAAACACTGAAGATCACCTAAAATTCAGGAAATCACTAAAAACCTGGCTCTTCAACACCACAGACTAAATCTGGAAACCAAAACCGGAAAATGGATGACTAAAGGAAACCGGAAAGGACATGGACTTCCCCGACCCGGGAGGGTAGCTCCCACGGCACCTGGACGGGTGACACCGGATCGCCCGCCCCTTAGTTATCACCAGGTACCACAGTGGTGTGGAATCGTCGAGATTCTGGAAATCACCACACTACCTGAGAGGTTGACATTTGCAGGTGCACTAGCCACAGGAGTAAGAAGGGAGGATAAAGGGAGCTATGAGAGAGCATGTTAGAGGTGGGGGCCAGAGGAGTAAGGAACCTTGTATGCCAGTCGGACCCAGATCAGGGCAGAGCTGCATCAGGGGAGACTACGCAAGCCGAGCACCTCAACTAGGATAGAGATGCAAACTAACCAACCCTACTAACAATTTCCCTTTCTACATACACCTCTCAAACCCCAAACCAAACACAACCAAAACCTACAGCACAACAAACCGCACAAACTTCACGACATTGCAACAACAAAACAGAAACACACATAGTCTTGCACAACAGTACACGACGACTACTGGCCGCAAACACCCCAGGCCCAGCCAACGGACCGACCGGGCTGAGGCCGCCAACAGCACATCACTGCTCTCTTGCACTTTTCCTGCTTCATCCCACTAACTAACCCTCCCTTTCTCTTTCAGAGCTGCCAGAGCGCCAGGGGACCACTCCGGTGGTGATAGTGCGCGGTACAAATGCCCTTTAACATTAACATTAACATAACACTAACAGGAGTTTAGGTCCCAGAGCTTCCAAGGCGGGAAATGCATTCAGGTGAAATTTAACATCTAGATCTCTGTACATTTTTGATGGACATTTTTGTATGTAGGGTCTCAATCTAACCAAGGGAATGTGTAGATGTTGGTTAATTCTATACAATTCTAGTCTATTCAGGCGTTCGTAGTCAGTATCACTGTCCCATCAGGTTATCTTGTTCTTTACAATAAAGGTACTATCTGTCTTTTCCACTTGGATCATACTCAAATAATTCTCACAATTTCGGAGGAACTTGCACAAAAAGGATTTACGGTCAAGTCCATGCAGTAAACGTTCCTACAAGTAGGAGCTCAGCGTAAACCCCCACCCTCCCTTATTTTAGTAAGCAGTGATAAGGATCTTTTTATATATTGGGCCCACCACGACGTGAGCCCCATTTCCAGCCTAATTGCACTAATGGGAGTTTACTTAGGGAGACCCGGAACCGCTTTCCAGATTTTTCCTTCCAATCTGTCGAGAAACCCACTGTTATGGGAGGGTATCAGTTCACAACCAAATAGTATAATCACCGTGAATTTTAGTTTATATAGCTCAATTAGGGGCAATAGTGAAAGCTCACACAGCTTATTTTGTAATACTTTCCTCAGTGAAATACAAGGAATGAGTTTTGATTCATTTTCTCCTTTTGTATGCAGAGGTGGTTTCTGGACGATATCGGAATGCCAAGATAGGTTATAGACGTTACTTGGTTGATCACTGTATGGTTTACTTTCGATGTGCACGAGCGCCCTTTAGTTTTGGTGAGAAAGTCATAGAATATGATTTGTGTGGATGAATCATTAACTGATTCTTCTCCAAAAAGGCTTGAACACTGTCTAAAAGCCTTTGTAAGCCAGCCGTAGTGTAGTCAAGTAATAAAAGGTAATTGGCGTAGGCAATAATATTCACCTTAAGATCACGCCATTTCAGGGCGTAGCCTCCCCATTCTAGACTTTCCTTCCACAGATTGTCCAGGTACAAGTTGAATATGGTGGGGGCCAGTACAAACCCCTGCCTTACCCCTTTCATGACTGGTATGAAGAGTGACAGGTCCCCAAGAGTTTTAGGTCTAATTTTTACAGAATTATTTTTATGTAGGGCCTGGATCATTCTCAACAGGCCCTCATTTAGTTTCTCCCATAGGGTTGGGGTATCAATGTTATCAAATGCTGCACTCAAGTCCAGTACTGCCAAATATAGGGTTTTGCCAAAGTTACCACCTGTGTCTGAAGTGCAAACGGACAGGGCCAGAGCATTCATCAAGGTCCCAACTCCCTTCTTAAAGCCAGTTTGAAAGAGGCTTAATATTCGCAATCCCTCAGTCCATTTGGCAAGGTCTTTTAAGACGAATTTGGTGAATACTTTTGCTGCAGAATCTATCAGTGCAGCAAGGCGATAGTTGGCCGGATTTGATCTGTCATCGCTTTTGAATATTGGGACAGTAGTCGCTGTTTGACAGGAGGAAGGGCAATCCATGCCAGAAGCAATATGGGTCAATATACTGTATAGAATTTCAGACCATAGAACTGAGTCCTGTTTATAGAACTGTTTGGACACCCCATTGGGTCCGCTGACTCTAGAGTTTTTCAGGGACTTAATTTCTATATCAATCTCTGTCACGTCAAAGTCAAATTTCCAGATCTCTTTCTGTATCAACTTATTATAACCAGAGATGGAGTATGCCTTACCAGAGTTAAATTTCCTGATGTAATGCTCGCACCACGATTCACGATTCCTCTGACACAGAGCAAGATTGTAGAGATAATTGACGATCATCTGTCCCATTTAGGGTCCGCCAAATAGACTGTATGTCTTAGATATTATGATATGATATGGCATTAATAACGCACATATACACAATTGTTTCGAGGCACGACGAGGCAAGGGAGGGGGACAGAGGGAAGACAGACAACGATCTTACTAGGCCAGGTGTCATTCAGATCACGCAAGTGCATGGGAAGGGGAGGGAGGAGAAGTGCATGGGGGAAGGGTAGAGGACAGTGCAGTGCAAGGGATAAGAATAAATAACAATAAATAAAAGTACGGCCAGCCGGTGGCAAGTGCAGGGTAAGTGCAGACATCAGGTGTCAAGTGCTGGAAGTGGGACTGTAGGGATACAGAAACAGTCCCCAAGTGCTGGGGTTGCCAGGAAGACAGTGCAGGAGTGCGACTGGAGGAGGGACCTGGGCCCGAGATCAGAGGGTGGCCAGGTAACCAGTGCAATTTCAATGTCAGCCAGGAAGTCAGCAAGGGAGAGGAGGAGAAAAAGCAGAAGCAAAGAGAAAGGCTTTGAGGAGCTTCTGGAACCGAAGGTGATTCTCCTCAGGTTTCAGGGGGGCAGGGAGGCATTTCAAGAGAGAGGCCCCAGTCGGAGAAAGAGATCTACCACCAACTCGTTGCTTGGAGAAGTGAATGACCCTGAGGGAGTTAGAAGCAGATGAGCGAAGAGCCCGAGAGGAAGGTATTTAGGAAGAGAGATTTGAAGGTATTGAGGCCCCATGCACCAGAAGGCCTTGTGGACGATGCAGAGGGTTTTGAACTTAATCCTCGCTGGTATAAATGAACAGGTGGGTGATATTTCATTGTCGGTATCTGATACTCTAGAGCCGGGTGTCAGTAATATTGGTTGTGAAATAGGTGCATGGGGACGGGTCACAATGTTAGTATCCTTAACATTCCAAACCCTGTCACCACCAATAATATTACTCGGGTTACATGTAGGCGTGTATTGGTTATCCAAAAGAATATGAAAAGAAATAACCCACTTTAAAACAAGGTTACAAGAAAATACTTGCCCTTGTCAAAAATTTAAAACTGTACTGTAAAAAGAAGGAGATTGTAGAATCTGTGGTTTGGGGTTCTTTTGAAGACGTGGAAGGGGCGGTTTTATGCTAATAAAACAAGTGAGGGATGATCCTATCACCTTATCAACGGGAACATGTGGGACAGCCATAGGGACGCAGTGCAATGCCCTGCTAGACAATAGGGAAGTTGTTGAGCCCAAGGCACCAGTCACAGGGTTGTCTTGTAATGCATTTTATGAAACATCCACAGGGGCACTAGAGAGGACCAGGGCTCTGGAGACAGTGAGCTTCTGGGGTAAAGTGAGAAAAGGAACAATACCTCTGAGGAGGTGCAGTTGATAGTTTGACTTCTTATAGACGTCGGAGAGGAGAGAAGGAGAGGGTAAAGTTGAAGATGACACCAAGGTTCTTAGCCTGACAGGAAGGAGCAGGTAGAAGGCCCAGGGTGGGCAGCCAGAGTGTGAGAGAGAAGGAGGAAGCAGGTGTCCTAATGAGGAGGATCTCAGTCTTGCTGCCATTAAGGCAGAGATCATTGGAGGCACACCATTCCTGAATTGCAGACAGACAGTCTGGTATGAGAGGAGAAGCAGAAGAGGCTGCAGGGAGCCTGAAGGAGAGCTGGGTTTCATCTGCATAACACTGACAGTTGGAGTAGAACGTGGAGATGCGGTGGGCCCGAGGTGCCAGGTAGTGGTTAAAGAGCCAAGTAGAGAGGTTAGACCACTGGGGAACACCACAAGTAGAGAGAGAGATAGAAGAGAGGAAAGACCCAAGTTAGACCTGGGAGGGTCAATCAGTGAGAAAGGAGGTCAACCAGGCAAGGGCCTGGTCAGAGATGCCCAGGTTGTCACGGAGATGATTGAGCAGGATGGAGTGGTTGACCGTGTGAAAAGCAGAGCATAGATCAAGGAGAATGAGGACAAAAGGAAGGTTAGATTCAAGATTGGAGAGCAAATCTTCACATGTGTTCAGGAAAGCAATTTCTGTGCTTCTGGCTGCTCTGAAGCCAGACAGATGGTCATAGAGACAACCAACAGATTCAGTATGTTGATTAAGCTGGGAGATGGCCAGCTTTTTCAGGAGTTTGCCCAGGAAAGGAGGCGATGGAGATTGGGGGATCGTTTGCCAGAGAGGAAGGATCGGCAGAGGGCTTATTAAGAAGGGGGTGCACAAGAGAGTTCTTGAGGAGGAGGGACGGAAGGTTCCAGTGGCAAAAGAGTGATTTCAGAAATTGACCAAGGCTGGAGCAAGGGTGTCAATGTGGTCCTTAATTATTTTGGAGGAACAGGGGAGCACGTGCTTTGACGAGACTTTCATAGATCAGACTTGTCTAGAAACATTGTCACGAGTGAACAGGGGGAAACAGGAGAAAGGCAGAGGAGAAATGGCCAGAGAGGGGCCTGAAATTGTAGAGGGAGAGGAAGAGGAGGTAGAGGTAGAGGGAGTGGACAGGATGTCCAGAGTTTTAGTGGTGAAATGAGATGCCAAAGTTGTGCAGAGGGCCTGGGAGGGAACAGTAGAGACTGAAGCAGGATTGGCCAGCTCCTTGCAGATTTTGAAAAGTTCTCAGAGTTGTTAGATGCCACGGAGATGCAGGCTTGGATGTAAGCTCTCTTCTTAGAGAAGACAGAGTCTATATTGCCTTTGGAGCAGGCGGCAGGCCAGTTTGTCAGAGGGTGCACTTGATGCCCTCTCAGTCACCTTTACACTTGCGCTTAAGGGTGACGAGGTCAGAATCATACCAAGAGTTACACTTGGATGCAGGCTTCAAATGGATCCCCTTGACAGGCTCAAGGACATCACAGGGGCAAGGACATCAAGAGTGTTAGAGATAGAAAGAGGAAGGTTGGAGAGGGGTGTATCAGAGGGTGCGCTTGATGACCTCTATTTCCTCTCAGTCACCCTACACTTGCGCTTAAGGGTGACAAGGTCAGAATCATACCAAGAGTTACTCTTGGAGGCAGGCTTCAAATGGATCCTCATGACAGGGTCAAGGACATCAAGAGTGTTAGAGATAAAAAGATGAAGGTTGGAGAGGGCTGTGTCAGAGTGTGAGTCAGCCAACGGTGTAGGAGGAGGAGAGAAAGTAGCGGCAAAAGTCCACTGACACATGCTTCATGGACCGGATGACTGAGAAGGTGGGTGGCAGTGCTGGGGTCAGCTTAACCTGAGGGACATAGAGTGAAAAGTGAGAGGAGAGAAGAAAGTCGTCAGTCCAAGAGAGAGGAGTGGTGAGAGGGTTGGAGAGGGGGAGGTCTGACGAGCTCAGAACATTCAGGGTGTGGCCTGCAGAGTGAGTCAGGACAGAGGGTAGAATATATATATATATATATATATATATATATATATAGAGAGAGAGAGAGAGAGAGAGAGAGAGAGAGAGAGAGAGAGAGAGAGAGTTGCAGAGGTTGTGAAAGAGCCCAGAGGAGGGGCTAGTACCATCCAGGTGGATACATAATAGAGAAACGGTTGACAAAAATGCATAACGTTCCCTGTCAAACAGCCACTGTCCTTTAACTCATCGAAAAAACTCTGTTGCAGGTTGGCCACCTTCAATCGTGATGAGGGGCCCACCAGTGACCTTAAATTGCAAAAAAGCCACTTTGTGGTGCTTTTGCCAGTAGTTATACATTAGTAGGTGGTTGGTGTTCACGCATATGTTTGCGATACATACTAGGTTGTTACATTCCCTTCTGTATATCTCAGTTGGTGCATACAGATAACACAGCAGCCGTTGACATATAGTACTCAGATGCTCTTTAAGTAAATCCAGCATTAATCGTTGTACACATCCAGTGGAGGGTTCAATATTAAATTAATCGCTTTCCAACAGGTGTTCATTTTTTATTTCCTGCAAATAAGCGCAAATACATATGAAAACATCTGCAGTTTCAATCCTCGTAGGTCAGTTTACGGGACCCCATGAAAATTGCTCTACCATACTGTGTTTGATATACTTTATCCCCCCACTTGCAAACTGTTTTCTCAATGATGCTTCTAACACTAATCGGATACTCCTGTCTAAACTGCTTCATTTTTAAAAATCAGAGTTATTCGCCAAATCTATACCCCTTATAATGTTTTAGACATGCATTGTTCAGTCCCTTCATCAACCTTTATCTGTGTCTGCTGTATCACTCGCAGCAATTCTACAAGACATTTAGGGCTCACCACATAACATATTTTACGTAGCAAATAATCTGCATAAGATATTTCCAAACATTTGTGAGCATCCTGAAGGGGATCATCAGTTTTATGTCCATAGCACCATCTGTAAAAGTGTTGTTTTAAACACGACCCAGCTACTATGGCCGTAAACCCCTGGATAGCCCAAATATCAATACAGGAGAGAGCCGTCTTGTCTGCATCAGTCTGCATTAGCGATATACATTCCTTACACAGACTGTTATCCCCCAGGCTTTCAATTCATTTTCAACAACAAGCACAATGAATAATAACATTTTCTTTAACACTATCGGGCTCCACTAGTGAAACACAGTCCGTACATAGGCTATTATCAGGATCCACCTGGTTTTCAAGTTGGTTTGAACAGCAAACTGAATAACTATTGATAGTCTTTGGTACAGCTTGGTGCTAATCTCCCCCGCACACATGACCCTGCTTTTCATCAAGTCACTGGGTGGCAGAATCAGTCTCCAGCATCATCACCACCTGCAAAACCCTAGATTCACAGTCCATGTCTTTCGGGCCCACATTGGCAGCGGCTGGTTGCTCCAAAACCACATTGTCGTCATCCCAAAACTCTTCGAGTTCATCATCGGCCATCGAATCCTGAGCATCTTCCATCACATCATACACTGTAAAACAATCAGAAGTTTGAGTATCGACATAACCCCCAGGGCTTGCAGAGGGTGTGTTCCCCTCATCATAACTGTAGCTGTTCATAAACGCCGTTTCTTGAATAGCCCCTGTAAAGCTGAAAGAGCACACGTTTCCCATTCCTACCACAAAGGCTATATATCCGGGTTGTAAGCCCTCCCCGACCCCCATGCCATCATAGCCTTAGGCCCATTCCTTTAGGTCAAAATGTATATCAAACATTCTTGGGATTCTTAAAATATAGAAAATGTATATAAAAATATTGAGGTTCTTGTCAAATGTGCTCCAACTTTATATACAAATAATATAAAATGTATATAAAATGTATATAAAATGTATTGGGGGTAAATAAAATTGGTATCAAAAACTTTGGGGGGCTTATCAATTTCATATAAAATGCATTTCCGCTTCCTATCACCCCTGGGCGGAACCACTCTGTGATGTCATCACTGCATCACTCTGCAAATTCCTAGAACAACAGTCCCTGCATTAAGAGCTCACTTCGCTCCCTGCACTTGACCAAGCAACATTGTCAACCGCTGTTCCTGCCTTTATATAGATATTATATAAAATATATATTCACTTATATCAAGTGATATAAAATGTATACCCACTTTATATCAAATACCTATTTGATATAAAATCGATATAAACATGTTTGATATCATTTGTATATCAAATTTATATTGCGTTTATATCAAAGCATATCACAAGGGGGAGGGACTAAGACAGGACACAGGGGCGTGCCCACCTGTCAACATTTTTATGGAGACAAAAGAGGGCCCTTTCTACTACTCCCAAATATGTCGACACTGTGAGAAGCAGCTATGGGTGGTGGCCGAAAGTGGTGCCCACTCACAGTGTCACAGGCGTGCTAGAAAAGATTTGGGCCCTGGCACTTATTTATGTACAAATGAAGCACTGGGTGTTGTACAATCAGGGCTCTTTGCTTCCTGTCGATATAATGGGAGTGACGGGAGCGCTAGCGAATGCTGGTGCAGTTTTTGGAGATGGAAGAGGGTTTTGAGGTGCCATTTCTACCTGAGAAAAACAAAGGCCCACATACATGTCTGCACTTCCTGGGGATTAAGCTGGACCTGTTGCGCGTGGTTTCCAGGCTGCTTCTGGGCGAGTTGGTCATATTTAGCAACTTGACAAAGGGAATAAAGAAGGTGAAACTCAGAAAGATACAGCAGTTTTTCAGGTACTTCAGTTTTGTTTGTTTTGGGGTAGCCTTGGGGAGGGTATTTGGTATTAACATGGCATTTGCCTCGAGGGTGGTGGAGGTGCGTCACCTCAGGAACAGGGTCCTTCACAGAATTGGGGAAGATTTGTCGGTGTGGAAAGACTTCTTGGAACTTGTTAATTGGGTCACCTTGCAGTGGCCAGCAGAACAGATGTGTCAGATGCAAATGTGTCTGACACTGCAGGGGTGGCCTCTTTTCAAATGTTTAGTCATGGCAAATGCTATGCTGAGAGGTGACCTGAGTCCTGGAGGGCAAGGGCTTCTAGGAACACATTTTGGGAATTCTTATCAGAGAAGCTGGTAATAATGATGTTGTGGAATAAAAGGTCAGGACAAAGTAGGGTCATTTTTAATTTGGAGAGCGACACAGTCGTATTAACCAATAAGAAACAGTGGACTCGCAATGGTGGGGTGCTGCGGCTGGTGGTTGTTTTGGGATTGCAGTGCCTGAGATGTGATTTTAAGCACAACGTATCCCTGGTAATGATAAGCGCCTCTGTGATTCACAGTGGTTTAGGATTATGCAGGTTGGTTCTGGCGGGTGAGTTAGAGCTGGGCCAGAAGCCACTGAGAATAAAGACAATGGGTGGGAGAGGGCACCACACCTCATAGAGGGGTCGCTGGATGCCTCCAAAAGAGAGACTTATAGGTAGGCCAGAAAGGAATTTCTGCATGGAGGTGGGGAACTATAGAGCAATGGTAGTAATGGGGTCACCAGCAAGCATTGTAAGCTCAGATCCCAGAATGGCCAGTTAGCACTGCAAGGTCATTTTCAGTGGGGACTGTGGGTTGTGCTGAGGGCAATGGTGTGTGTGGTGTGTGTGTGTGTGTGTGTGTTTGTGTTTGTGTTTCTCATGTGATACAATCCACAGTTGAAAAGCCGCACATTTGCAACATTGTATACATGGAACTCCCAAGTTCACTGCCCTTACTACTTCAAAAGGGCTTTCCCGATGTTGCTATCTGAATGACATGCACCCTGTGCGCACACATGCACACACACATACATACGCGTTATCCTTAGAAACAGAGAGCCTAAGCAGGTTACCAGGTTTTTCCCAACATTAAAACCACATCCTGAAAGAATGGAAGGGCTCAGTTTAGCACAGGCAACACCAGGAAGGTTCAGAGTGGAGCAAGTGAATTTCAAGATGGCAGACAAGCCAATTATATGTTTGGTCCAGTCCCTGGAGCCCAAGACAGGCCAAGGTGCACCAAGGAATAGCAATCAATAGTGTTTTTTACCAATTATAGACCACAGGTTCAGACTCTCACTGAGGGTCTCAGGAAGTAGGGGGTTGGGGAGCAGAAGTATAACACTCAGAGGCCCCAGTCATTTCAAGTGGGTTGTTGAGAAGGCACTTTTGGCAAGCAGATGGCGATCAGTGGAGAATGATAAAGGAGTAGATTTGGAGGCACTGAAGATGAGGAGGGGAGAAGGAGACGGGGGGAGAGGTTGATACCATCAGGAGGAGGTTGTAGTCGGGGAGGTGGTTAAGACAAGAGGAGACGGTAGTCAGGAGGGGGTAACATCAAGAGGAGGTGGTGGCCAATAAGAAGAGGTGGTAAATGCAGAAGGATTTGGTAGTCAGGTGGAGGTGGTAACAGAAGAAGGTAGTCAAGAAGTGGAGGATGTCACATCAGGCAAAGACAGGTTCACCCGCAGGCGGCAGAGGTAACAACTGGAGGGAAGGAGCAGGTGAATGGGATGTTCCCCTCCTCATCAGAGCAGGAAGAAACGAGCAGACCCAATTGGCCCAAGGCAGGTGGAAGATTTGGAGGAGGTATGAGACCAAGATAAGGCGGCCAGAGGAGGATCGGACTGGATGGGGACCCAAGAGGGGAGACACCAAAATAAAGAGGCAATAGGAAGAGAGGTGTGGCAGTTCGACAAGGAGGAAGAGGTGAAGAAAGACAAATTGTGGCTCCAACTCACCCCGATGAAGAAGTTGTTGTACCGGGAACTGGAGAAGGACCTTTCCTGATTGCTGCACAGACTAGTGACTGCCTCCTAGAGAGTCTTTGGGTACGGGTCCCTGTAATACCCCACCTAGTTCACCTACCGAAGAAGCGCATGGGCAACACCTGGTGATGCCACCGGGAGATGAAACCGCACAACACTCAGTGCGGGAGATATGGAGTGGTTTGTGGCAGTATGATTCATTGTTTTGGCTTCAAATAAAGTGTTGGAACTGGACCTGGATCTTCTGAGTGTAGTGTTTTCTGCATCATGAGCAGAATCCCTGAGAGTGTGTTTATTTTGCTGGGTGTTATGCGTGCTCACAATGTGGTGCTGGGGTAGTGTGTGTTTTCACTGGTGTCTGTGTGTGTGGGGGGAAGGGGTGGGGGGTTATTGCCAAAATCATACTTGAGAATATGACGGTGATTGTTGCCAAACGGTGAATGCCTAAAAATCCCTTTACACCACCTAAAGCCAAAACTATTGTCTATGTCGATGCGTGTTTTGTTTGCACTCTGTGTCTGTCCCCTTTGTTGGCTTTCTGGTATATCTTGGCCCTGCACGTTTAATCAGGGACATGTATTGCTTCCTGAGTTTAGAGAGGGCGTGCAGTGACTCCTTGTCGCAGTGCCTCGCCTTTTTTTGAGCCATGAGACTGCCTGTTCTTGTGTGAGAGAACATTGCCTCTCTTGTTTGTGAGTGGCAGGTCATGATGAGCCGTACTTTTCAATTAATGAATTACTCTGCTGTTCAAAACATGATTGGACAAATTAATTCAGAAACATGTTTTGGTGTGTGTGCCCTCTTTTTGTCTTGCTGCAATAAACTACTGCTCTGCTCCAGTGCTCTCATGTTTGCCTGGTACAGAAGGCAAACAAAGAAATCCTCTGAGGACTGGTAAGCGCCATGCTGGGACAGAAAATGCCAACTGCATTGATGGTGGAGGTGGAGGCAAGAGCGAGTTGGCGGAGGGGACAGGTGAAATTCTGTGGCACAGGCAGAACATCTCAGCGGGAGGTGGAAGGCAGAAGGGATTTTAGTGAGATTTGAGAGGCTGTGAGAGATCAAGAGGAGGGTCTGAGGTTGGTAATGTTTAAGTGGCGGGGACAAAGGAATGTCAGTGAATTGGCAAGAAAGTGTAAGTAGTTGGGTAATAGAGTATCAGTGGGTGGAAGCCAGTATGTCAGTCAAGACAAAGGAGTCATTGATGGGCAAGAGAGCATCAGTGGGGATAAGAGAGGGCATGGGGGCAGACTGTCACTGGGGACAAACGAGTCAAAGGAGCAAAGAGTAGGTACAAGGGAGGCTGTGAAAATAGTGGCGTGCAGGAGAGCCAGGGGGGGAAGAGAGTCAATTGGCAGTACGAGAGGTAATGAGGGGCAGCAGAATGGCAGTGAGGAGGCAGGGCCAGGAGAGTATCATTAGGGAAAGGAGATGATTAATGGGGGAAAGAGATTACTGAGGGAGGAGAGGTTCAGAGGTAGCATAGCATCTGTGGGGGAGGGAGTATTGACCACTGATTTACCTGCCAATCACAGATTCATAACACAATGGTTGTGTGTTTCAAGAGCAAAAACAAATTGAATGCTTATGGAATTAACGACCAGACAAGCCTTCAATTTAAGGCAGCTTTATTGAACAACCTTCTTATTTTAGGAATTAAGTCTTTGAGAAACAATTGTAGGACACCTCCCCCAACAGGCGCCACAGATGGGTGTATGTTATGTGCTGTCTGCAGCATGGCATATATTTTCGATGGGGATCACGACCTGCCCAAGAACTACATTGATAGGTACCCCCCAGTTGTCCACTTGACCAGTGATATCTCCCAAATGGAGGATTCCTCAGCCATTGATGATCTTGCACCAGTGGATCCTCGGCCAGTGACAACCCCTACTTCGTACATCACTTCCCCAGTGACGCTCCCTTTACAGTGGATGTATTCACCAATGAAACCGCTGCATCATTCTGGATCCAAATCAGAAAGGATTTCAGCCCGTGTTTAACAACAAGTCAGCAGTGGTCTCCATGCTTGACAAGATTCAGATGCTGGTGGATGGCAGCAGTGTGGGAGTGCTGGTATTATTAGATCGCTCAGCTGCCTTTGACACCATTGATTAAGCCATCCTCCTGGGCCAGCTCCAACATTTTGGGATCTCAGGCTTGTGGTGACTCGGCTATCTGACAGAAAGGACAAATTCGAATATTCTTCATTCTCCATTTTCTGTGGGGTACCTCAAGGCACTGTCATATTAATCTTACAAATTATTTCTACCTTCAACCGAAGGATAAACCGCATACGTTTCAACTGTCCTTTTTTACATATCTCTCTCTCTCTCTCTATATATATATATATATATATATATATAGGGTGGCGTAACACAGAGTTGCATCGAAAATTGACACAATTAATTGCTAATAACTTTTGACTCGTGCAATGGATTTGGCTGAAAGATTTCCAAATAAAGGTGTGTCATGGGCCTCCCCAGACCAGAAAGTTTCAGAAAGGTTCTTTGAAAAATTAAAACAGTATTAAGAAAACAAAAATAAAAGTTTTGGCCTAGTCCCCATTCATTTTCCCATGGACAAAAAAGGTCATTTTTTGCCGGACTAGATATATAGGTTGTCACCTACAGCCAACACAGTCCTTTCTAATGTAATGCTCATAGCTGGTTACTGGATGGAGAGCAATCGCTTGCAATTCAACTGCAGTTAGGCAGAATTTCTATCGTGCATTCGCTGGATAAACAACTGGTCACTGCTGTTCTGGCCAAATGTCCTGTGCACCCTACTCCACCTTCTGATGATAATGGACCTCATTATGCATCCGGCGGTAAACGTGCCAGTGCTACCGGCAGGTTGTCATCAGACCTGTAAAATATTACTGGCAGCTGACTTCCAGGTGCCCCCGGGCTATTCCAAGTCTGGCAGCCGGGAAGTCAGGCGCCAGCAATTTCGTTAATCCCCATTCCCTTAGAGTTCCGTAGGACTCTATGGGAATGGGGACACAGAAGCACCAGCACCGTTGTTAACGGTGCCGTTGCTTCTGTGACAGCTTTGCCTGTCATGACCACTGTGCCCAGCAGGGTCAGACCTGTCGGGCACATCGGCTCCGGCAGGCAAACCTGTAGTTTGCCAGTCCGGAAACAATGGTGCTGGTAAGCTTACCGGCACCGTTGTTTCCGGACTGGCAAACTTAGAATGAAGCCCAATGTCTGCTATTTTGGACTCCCAGGTCTCACATGCTAAACAAATTAACAAAGTGGTGACAGCGTCTGTTAGTCACCAAGTTCAAACGCCAAATGGCTTTGTGTCATTACACATCGATTTCTACAACTCAATCCACCAGGCTCATCCCAATTATCTTATTGCTAGATTACAAAGAACCAGAACTCTCTTGCACAAGTCTTCCTTAAGCTGCCTAAAAAATCTCACTCTACCTCTGCCCTGGAAGCACTTCCCTGGCTCTTTTTTTCGGAAAGTATCAAATTCAAGACTTTATGCATATTGCATAAAGTCATGTCTCAGGAAAGGCATAGCAATCGCACATACAACTGAAGAGGTACATCCCTAGGCTGTCACTCCAAATGGAAAACAAAAATGCACTCACTGCTTAAAAAGCCCATTTCTCAAAAATGTGGGGCAGATTCCTCTCTGTTTAGGCGCCTGCCCTGCGGAAATCCCTCCCCTTCAATCTAAGGCACGATATGAATCATCTTTTCTGTACTGAAAGATTGAAAACGTAACATTCTCCCCATCTAACTACAACCCTAGGACACAGCATGAGATCAGTTAGAAAGATGTTTAGTTCGTTATCGCGGTCAGCGCCATGGGGCCTCTTTGGGCCTATTTTTGCCCTCAATAGAAACAATAAACTAAGCTACACAATTCCCTGAATACATGTCTCCCTTAACTACTGGATCCATTGGGAAGTAACAAAACCACAACTGGTCACTGACAGTCCCTTTTCCAGTAGTACCCAAAACCAACACTGCTGCAGCTTCCAGCAAGCACAGAAGAGAGGGCCCATGCCCTGGCACTCTCCATATCCCAGGGGGCTCCCCCTCTGTGGGCATTCTCTCCCCAGCTCCTCTTCTTCTCCTCTGTCTTCCATTCAAGCTCACACCTAAGCCCCCTCTGAAATCTTCCCAATGGATAATCTCCAGTCTGAGCATGACCCGAAGGGCTCCTCTTCCAGGTATCGGAGGAACTTAGAGGACACAATGGCAACTCATTGTCCACAATCTTTCCCATTAGCCATTACCCAGCCAGCTTTTGTAATGAGCAAGGATCAATGAAGCCAGACATAGATAGGTAAGGACATGGTAGCACGACTGGGTGGGCTTGGATCAGATATTTTGCAAATAGCAGAGAACAGTAATATTTAACCAAGTGTGATCCTTTTGGAAAGGAATTAGAGTATTAATGGCTGAAAGAAAGCTTCTTGAAGCGGGCTTGGAGCAATGATGACTGATGCGGCCATCTTGAAACATGAGAAGAAGGTTTGTGATGGATGGCAAGAGAATTCTATTCTCAATAAAAAGGCTTGCGTGGGTTGCATCAGGAAACCAAGTGTCCTAAACACTCCCGGTTGACACTGCCTGAATGCACTTGTGGCTAGCGCATTAATCCCTGGTCGCAAAGCAATCCGACCAGTGCCCATTTGTATGTAAATTCCCCGATGGTACTCATGCCACAATGGCCATTTTGCTCAAAACTCTAGTGAATTGGATGTTCTAACATTGACATAGGCACGTTCTCCTCCGAAGTTACTTGGGGCACTTAATGACCCTGATGAGCAAAGCCCTGCAATGGGCATGTTTTGCTCAGATGAGCCCCCGTGAGCGAGACAATGCTGCTCCTTTCCACCACCCTGGCATGGGGTGCCAGGCTGCATTTCTGATGCTGCACTGCGATAGGACAGTTCACTCCTTTCCACCACCCTGGCATGGGTTCCCAGGCTGCATTTCTGATGGTGCACTGCGATAGGACAGTTCAGTGGGTATTTAGGAGATTCTGCTATATACATAAGCCACGTACGCCCACTGAGGGAACAGGCCTTCCAAATCAAGACGTCTCGTGCCCTGCATATTAGTCTTCCTAATCCGGTCTTGGGCTGCAATCCCTGGCCTTTTATGTTAACATGAGTGCTAATGGCCAATTGGGGTATGTCATGGCAATTACTTCTGTAGCAGAGCAGCTATGAATTCCAGATGTTCCAACCCTTCAATATGCGCTGATCTGAGTGCATTGAAATGTATCGGGTCCCAAAAGCTAACTTGGACTGTCCATGGTTAAAAGGTTGTGTCAGAGACAAACTAGAATATCACTTGCAAGAGGTATTTTACCATCCCAAGACACAAAATTGAAAGATCATAGGGTTGGTCTGCTCTTGGTGGTTCGTTCATTGAGTGGGATATTGCAGGAGATTCGGGGCAAGTATTCCATGCCAAGATGGAAGCCTTGCCTGTCCCATATTTTATATTTCAACCTTGATAAGTATGACATTTTCAAATTCAGAAATTATGCTGCAGAATCAGAGAAGGTCCATGCTGCTTTGAACACCATACAACAGGTCGCGGCGTAGACATGGATATATTGCAAGCATGCGTACATATTACTTGTTATTGAAGCCTGCAACAAAGTTGGGCCAATTCCCAAAGGTATATAACCCACACAATAGTTTATTCTGTAATTCCCAAGCCTTATTCCGAAAAATACCTTCCCGCCATTAATATTAAAGAACGCTGCAAACACTTTGCACCTCCTCGAACACTACGTCCCTGGTGTCCAGCAGGAGGACTCCGATCGATATGAGATATGTTGCAATGGAAACAAAGTCTCTAATGGCAAGAGGGAGATTTGAGACTAATAGGAAGCAAGGGGATACTCTGGCCAGACCACTTGATGGCTCCTAGGGACCCTGAGGCGCACTGCTACTATGTTAAATTGCCCGTGATGCTTCAGTAGCTGACACTTAATGAAGTCTAGACAGTTGTATGTTTGGCTCTTGAGAAATGTGCAACTTGTTCAGGTTTTCACTCTTACGCATAGTTGCACAAAAAAGCATTGTTGTGTCGAAGATGTCTGTGGATATAATGCCCTCTTAGTGTTGTTTCACTATTTTCATCCTTTTGTATGCTTCCGGCATCGTTTTTGCTGAATGGTGAACATTCTGTGTATGCAAAAACAAAGGGGGTTCTGGGAGTTTCTCTACTACCGGCCTATATCCCGGGTTAGAGTCTCAATCAGAGTCTTTAGCTCACCATCCTTTCACAGAAGAAACATTTCCACTAAATATCAGTCTTTGTCCTGCCCAAAGGCAGTCCGGCACTGAAATGCCTGGCAATTCTCTTCTGAACAACAGCAACCCCAGACACGTGTTTCGGCCTGGCTGGGCCTCGTCAGTGAGGTGGAGCTGTGCCTCTCTAAGAACAGTGAGCAAGGGTTGCACGTCTGGATTACCCCAGATGCCCCTTGTTTTTGAACATTCTGTGTATGCATTAGTTGCAATGTGTCCCAGATGTACTGGGCTTGACAGTACGTTGGCCATCATTCCAAGTTTGCCGGTATCCTGGTGGAAAATCCATTACCACTGCCTGATATCATGGTAATACCGGGATATTACAGGCAGCAGAACTACTGTTAAATCCCCATCCCATGGAAGGGGGGATTTTCTGGCTTTTTTATGCCGATGGGGGCCTGGGTTACCTCCAGCTCTTGGCTGGAGGTAAGCCAGGTTACCCCCACTGGCATACCTGTACTCTGCCGGTCCGGTAAAGTCCCAAAGTCAGGTTACCCCCACTGGCATACCTTTACTCTGCCAGTCTGGTATAGTGCTGGTATACGTAAATACTGGCACTTTTTTAAAGGACCAGCAGGGTCATAATGAGGCCCAGTGTTTGTTTAGCTCTACTCTTTTGTTTGAAGTATATGTTGTCCTTTAGTTTTGGCATGGGGTTTATTGAGCATTCTAGGATGCATGTGACTTATGACAGCCAACACCTATTGTCTTTGCCAGTTCTTGCTATAATTCTGTTTCAAGGCATACTCAGTCCCTTCTGGGCATGCAACACTGATGACCACGTGACACGCGCTCTGACTCTTCCGCTTGCAGGTACCCAAAGTACCCCCTACTGCTTCTCCTTCCTGCTGCAAGCCACCTTTTAGATATGATGTAACCCTGTGCTGTGTGCAGTGCCCTCCATGCATTTATGTGGATGTTGCAGTATGCCTATGCCCGTGTCCTTGTTATGATCCTGGACGCTCACTCTCTGTTCACTCGTTCATGCCTGTGCCCCCCTCTGCCTTCCAGTTCTGTGGCTACCATTTGCCATATGGTTTCAGAATGCTCCCTGCACTTCACCCAATCACAGTTCATTTACGGCCGCCATTGTTTTTCATTTTCTGCCCCTGTACCACGCTTTCGACCTGCACTTAAATCAAGGCTCCACAGCCCGCCAGCAGAGCAGTTAAAAAGAAGAAAGGGCCGTAAACAAGTCCATTTTCTTTGGCCATGAAATACTTCGAAGTTTTAACGTTGGATGAAATCTTGTAAAATCTGATGGGAACAGGAGCCACGCGGCCCGAGGTGCGGAGATGTTGGGACGTGTAAATTAAGGTATTACAGTACATTTTGACATCACTTTTTGACAAAGTACAGGTTTTTACTGTACCTCGCGGTAAAGTGAACTTGCAGGGGGTGTGTGAGTCTCTGCGTGCTCAAGCATGATGGAAAACCAACTACAGCATGTGTCTGCCTCTCACTGCAGCTCCACACGTGCAGGGCTATTGTCACGTTATGTTGCCTTATACTGCCCGTTGTTACCACCCTGCGGTGGTCTCCAGGCACTCACATGGCTCTGCAAGAAAGAGGGAGTGTTGGGTTAGTAAGGGTTGTTAGGGAGAATTCTGTTAAGGCTAATTTCCCAAACCTAGTGAGTCCCCCAGCAGCTTTGCTGGATTTTTGGGGATTATTTTTTTCTCCTGCTAAGAGTGCGACTCTTTTTCTCCCACTCTTGGACATGATTTGAGATATCCTTTGACTTTGTAATGTGTTTTATGGGCTATGGGGTCTTTTACTCCATAGAGTTTCATGTGTTTTTGGGAAGCGTGTTACACAGCACCCTCAGTGCAGTAACACAGGGGTGTCATAGTGACCCCCAAACATAGACTCCATACCCTGGGACTGACTACTGTCTCCCAGGGCATGTAAAGTCACCATTGACTTTACTAGTCTTAAATTGTGAACAGAACCAGTGCAAACCATCATATTGTGGAAGTACTGGTAGGGGTAATTAGATTACCCCTGGGTCTGTTTTTCGAGGAGGCACTATGCTGTCCCCCCTTGTTGAGTTTCTGGCTGGTGGCAGTGGTTACCACGCAAAATATTCCCCCGGAATATTTCCTATGGGATTTTCCCATTCATTTTAAACGCACCACTTTTTTGGTGCAATGTTAAAGATACCGCCGGGTTATTTATTTAATATTTATTCCCCGGTTGGGTCTTTTTGCCAGGACTCGGTTTTAAAATGGCATTTGTGTTCGCCTCTGTAACTCCAACCCAAGTCGAGCCCTTTGTTCCACTTTTTTGGCGGTCTTCTTCACAGAAGCCTCCAAAAGTGGTGCCACTCTGTCTGGGTCTACAGGATGTGTGGGAGGGGGGTTTAGGCACCCTGGACTGAGTTGCCTCGGCAACTCAAGTCGCACTCTTGTGTGATTGGCCAAGTGGTGAGCCGCCCGGCTCACCACTTAGCATGTTTGAGTGACAGCTAGGACTGATGAATGGGGGTTTTCTGCATAAAAGCAGGGCTTTGGGGACTGGAACTTCAGAAGTCGCCACAGGACCAAAGAATCCGAAGAGGGAGAAGCTGAGCCTACCTGCAACGACGACACCACCGGTGGAGCCCTGCTGAACCGTCTCACCACTTCCCAACGACAGAGAAGATCTTCATCCCGGAGAGTCTTTTTCCTCTCAACTGGTGGGGATAACCAGTTCGCCCTCTTTTCACCTTCCTGGATCATCTGGTAGTTGAATCGCCCATGCCAAGCACCCCGGCGGCCGGATTGCCACGCTTCACCACTACTGCGAATAAAAGGGTAGTACCTTTTAACCGGGAAACTCTGCGGCTGGTTTCTTCCCTGGCAGTGCAACAACCTCCAGCTTTCCTCCACGTCGAGATCTTCTCTTCCCCTGGACGAAGCACTGACTTGTACCCGCTGCCAGGAACAACTGCCCCCGCTGGAGCTTTCTCACCATTTCAGTTACTGTGTCCTGCCTCGTATCCCTTGCAACAGACTGTTCAAGGTGTCCTGTAAATCCTTGACTCTCTATCCTGGGGTGACTTGGGACCTGCTAACTAACTTTTCCTGAACTGATCCAACCCTTTTTGAACTATCTGCAAAGACTTTTTAAAGTAATATTCAACTGTGTGATCTTGGACACATTCCGCCTTGCTCTCTCCAAGAGTGGGCCTGGCCTATGAACTTTCTTGCTCTAACAGTAGACTCTGCCTTTCTGACTTGCTGTGGTTCTTTTTAAAGTGTCGGTATTTTGTACTTTCCTAATTCTGCCCTTTTCCCTCCCTTTTTAACCAACTTATTGGAGTGCCATCTTAGGTTAAGTGCTCACCTCTGTCTGCAAATAAGTGGTGTTTTAACTAAGACGTGTTCAATAAGTAATCAGGGATGTATATATATTGATAGTGACAGTGTTTGAACTTGCTTGCCATATTAGTATTAGGGTATTTTACAAGTGTGTTTTTAAATAAATAATTATATACTTTTATACCCAAGCTCTGGTCAGTGTTTGCTTGTGCTACTGTATCTCTGTACCTATTTTGTATACTCTATATACTGTCTAACTCTTCTTGAGAGAAGTCTGGCTGCTCAGCCAATAGCTACCAGGTAAATCTGGGTGGTACAGACTGCTACCAATTGGGTTTACTGCCAACACCTGTAGTCCTAAGCCTTTTGCAGTGGTCCCTAAGGGAACTGTCCAGGTTTCTGCCTAACAAGGGTATAATGATAGGATAGGTCTAGAACCACCAGGAGAAACTGGTGTCGGTGTGTGTTGGCTTGCACATGAGTTGATTGTGTGCACTAGCTTGTTGTATCCGTAAGGGTGAGGCTCAATGCCTTGGTTGTTTGTTGTGTGAGAATGTTTGTTTTGTTGGGTGTGTGTTTGTGTGTTGTATGTGTAGTTTGGATGGTAGTTTTGCTTCTGCGCACTGGTTTGTTGTATCCATAAGGGGAAGTTCCAGTGTCTGGGTTGTTTGTGTTGTGTGGGTGTTTGTTAATTTGGTTGTGTGTTTTGTGCGCTGCATGTGTAGTTTGGCTGGTAGTTATGGTTGTGCACACTGGCTTGTTGTATCCATAAGGGTAAGGTCCAGTGTCTGGGATTGTTTGTTATATGCAGATGTTAGTTATGTTCGGTGTGTGTTTGCGTGTTGTTTGGTTAGCCCATAGGGTGTGAAAAGTGCTTGGGTAGTATGTTGGGGAGCAGGAGGAGGGTGGTTAGTACACTGACTGCTCTCAAAGTTCTTTCAAGAAGGTCCTCAGAGCTCATCCAGATGTGACTCGTAGTACCCTCCAAATCTTCCAAGTGCAATACACTGGCTGCCTCCACCACGACTTCAAGCTCTACACACTAGGTACTCCCACATATTCCTCTAAGTGCAATACATTGCCTACTCTCACTAGCCCGTCTCTGCACAGCAAGAATTGCCTGCATCTTGAATAAACAACTCGTACATCCACCCGCCATCATCTACCCATTGTCCCTTTTATCATTAAAATGGCAATGAGCGGGAAAGAGTGGTGGTGGAGCCCGACCATTGCAAGGAGGGTGGGCGTTGAGTGTGAGCAGAGCTGCCGCCGTGGCTGAGCTGCTGGCGAGGCTGGATGCTGGTGTCACAGCACAGCTTTCGTGGTGGCAGTGAGGCCACTGCTTGGAGGCCACAGGCTGGTGAGGCCAGAGCAGCCGAAGCTGTGGAGTGGTACTGCCTGGTGAACCTTACCCTTATGGCCACTGCTTGGAGGCCACAGGATGGTGAGGCCGGACCAGCCGAAGCTGTGGAGTGGTACTGCCTGGTGGAAGTAAGGGGCGCGGCCAGTAACACTCACGTGGAGAAGCCTGCAATGGAGAGATGTCGAAAGCAGGGTGTTGCTTGACATCGACTATTGAAGGACATGGGGTGTGTCTGAGCCGAATGTGCCAATTCCGGTGTAAGTGACCTGGTGGATGCATGTGTTCAGGGAGGAGTAGTGTTGCCCTGTGTAATGGGCACACATAGATATGCAGGCAGTCCTGTGGACAGACCTAGGTGGACATTTGGGTGGAGAGGAGCAGGCAAAAGGTGTCAGTTGAGCAGATGCACAGAGTCAGGTTTGTATGTGAAGCAAAGCTGCAAGATAAGCAGCAGTAGTTCTTCCAACGGGTTGACAAAACAGTAATTGCGGCAGACCAATGCACGTAGCGAGTGAGTGAGATAAGGAGTTCGGGATTAACAATTCTGGAGACTCCGAATGATGATTTGTTTTTAATACAATAAAGCTATTTGCACTGAAATAGTTGGATCGAGTGCTTTGTAATTTTGGTTTTGCTAGGAAAGCTGTTTTTGATCAAGTTTACACTGGCAATAAGCAAAATGTTTTTTTTTTTATATTGAGAGCATTATATGAATTGAGATATTGCAAATAAAACACAGACATTTTGCGGATTACTTAAAAATAGCAGTGCCTACCTTGAGCTTGGAATCCAAACATTAATTAAAATGGGTCTCAAATATCTCTGCCTCAGCCTGAAGGTCTTATGGCAAATCAACACAAAATACAGTATATAGTCCTTTTTTAACATACACAATGGACATAATGCAGACTCCTGGATTTTCCAAAGGGATGTAAAGCTCGCCACAGCCAACGTCCCTAATCAGAAGCGAATGTATAAAGATTTCTCCAAGGCCGTACTAATTGGGTCGACATATATAATTCCAGACTTGAGCAGTCTGTTATCAATATGGTCAGGTCCAGTGGACAGTTTCAGGGCATCACAAATTAAATAATGTCTCACCCAATTATTAATGGCTAAGCTTACTGTCTCTCTTCCGCTCATGTTACAAGAGGTCGAATCTATCCAAAGATTGCTCACATTCAACTTGGATAGGCCTTTCTTTACATAACTCGGCCATTTCGAGCATCTGCCACCCTCTAAGCTTAAAAGATGTATTAGGAATCGATAATAAAAGCTCCTACTTTACATACGTTTGAGATGGCGGCTAAGACAATGTTGACTGTAGACACAAGTTTGAGAGATTTAGGTGCAGTTCTTAGCCAATGCCAAGGAAGAGAGGAGGTGCCTATTGCATTTGAAATGGAAAAGAGGTTCTCTGTGATTTAAAAGGAGGCATGGGCATGTTATTGGGCAGCAAGGTACTTCAGGTCATATTTATAGGGCATTCCATTTGTGGTTAGGAGCGATCATAATCAGTTGGTGTAGTTGTTTTCTACCGGGGCATCGGGTATGGCTACTTCCTGTATTGCAAGATGGTTAGCAAATACCCAGGAATATAATTTCAATGTTATACATGTGAAAGGGAAGGACAGTTGGGGCGGACTGTGTTTCAAGGTTACTGTCTTCGGAAGGAGTTTGGGAAGAGATAGTGGAAGAAATGGACAAGTGGGTAGTGAGTATTCAGGAGTTATGGGGGTGGTGGTGCCAGAGGAGTTGTGGAAGAGAGCGATGGAGGAAGATGAAGAACTCAAATGTGTGGTAGGGTACACGCAGAGAGGTTGGGCCAGAGAAGTCAGAGTGTGATATGGCGTACAGTGTGATTACGAATGAGCTGACACCATGCGATTGGGATTTGGCAAAGAAGGAGAAACCCTTGTCTCCTTTAACAGCGAGGGAAAAAATTATGGTAAATGTACATGTGAGGTATTTGGGCTGCTGCTTAATGAAAAGGAGATTAAGAGGGAAGTACTGGTGGCAGGTAATGGATGACATGGTGGAGAAGGCAGTGAAGGACTGTCATGCATGTGAGGAGAGCGACAAAACCAAGAGGGTGGAGCATGTACCGCTGATGCCAGTAGGGGTATCTCTGGAGGTATGGGAGAAATTGGGCATTGATGTGATGGGTCCTATCGAGAGTATGGATCAAGAATGTCGATATGTGATAGTGATAGTAGACTACACATTAAGATGGTTTGAGGTCAGATTTGCCAGCTCAGTGACTACTAAAGTTGTGATAGACTTTTTGTTAGAGCTGTGGGGTAGAGAAGAATTTTCTGAATACATTACGAGTGATAATGGGATGCAGTTTCCCTCTGCAGCGATGACAGGAGATTTGGATGCTCATGGAATAAAGTAACTTAGGACCTCATTGTACCATCCACAAGGGGATGGACTTGTGGAGAGAATAAACAGAATGATTAAGGGCAATTTACAGTTGGCGTTGGCATCTAGATTGCTGTGGCAGCGTGTGTAGGAGGAAATGATTGTTGCATACAGGCATATTCCTTATCCTGCTAAGGGTTTAACTTCTTTCGTAATGATGAGAAGAAACATGAAATCAGTTATGAGGCCCCCGGGATGGAAGGAGGAAAAGGGATTAGCTTGGATGAGTGCACGATAATTGAGAGTGTACGTAATTACCAGACAGGTATAAGAGAAGATCTGATCAGAGGCAGCAAGGTACAGTGGATCATCAATTGAAGGTGGGAGACGTGGAAAGAATCAATAAACTGGGGAGAGTGAGTAAAGGAGAATTGGTGTATTTTGAACCAAGGAAGGTGGTGCGGCGTTATGTAGAGTTGGATGATGATCAGAGGTGGAACAAGCGAAAGGTGGCCAGATGTGGCAGGCACACGGGGAGGAGAGTGGAAGGGATGAAGTTGCAGAGGAAAGTGAGTGGGTACATGGTGGTAGGAGTAATGGGAAGAGGAGTGAGGAGAGAAGTAAGCAGTAGAATAGGAAATCGATGCAGTGTGCGGGTCAGAACTTTTCATAGAAGATGAAAAGACTATGAAATGGATTAAGGGTTCAGATCACAGGTACATATCACAGAATTCCCACGGTATTGTCGTAACAAGTGTGATTACACGCACATGCAGTACAAGTTTCAGTTAAATCAAAGTTAAATCTGACATTGGTTCACTAAGGAATGTTAGATATTATAATAAAAACATATATTTATCGTGTTTACTATATTTTGTCTGAGTACTAGATTAGCAGGTGAATTGTTATCATAAAGAAAGTCGCGGTTATTTTAAAAAAAATAGTTATTATGTTCTCACGTTTTGCAGTTAATATGTTTCTCGTTTTGCACTTATAACATAATATTTCACCTATATTATTTGTCAACCAATGGGTAAAGGGTATATGGTTGAAATAAGGAGCATGGTTCACACCAAGTTCCATATTACATAAGGGCGAATAGGAAGGGTGGGGGGCATGCAGTTAAGGAAGACTGCAGAGCAGCTGGGAAATTTAAAGGAAGGGAGGAGGATGCGCTTTAAGGGCGTGGGGAGGTTTAGAAGAAATGTGTATTTTTTATCGGAAAGGGACTTGTTAGAATGTAGGGCAATGCAGCCAAGAATGTGGGAACATGTGCAAACTTATCTGCCTCAACTAAGCAGTCGTTTGTCAAACTAATAGCTTTGCGTGGGCCGTTTACGCACTCTCCACCACAAAGTCCTGGGAAGCATGAGGCATCTGCAGTGGTGAACACAATAGCCAAACGGAGTTGAGGGGAAGTGTCCCAAAAGCATATGCCCAATTCTCTGCACTTGCCTCCTCCACTGTCTCTAAATGAATCTTGTCTTCTGAAGTTACGATCTGTTTCCCAACTCTGCCAGCTTCACATTCTCAGGCACTTTCCTCCCCCAATGCCTCCAAATTAATCTGTCTGCTGAAGTTAGGATCTGTTTCCCAACTCTGCCCACTTCACATTCTCAGGCACTTTCCTCCCCCACTGCCTCCAAATTAATCTGTCTGCTGAAGTTACGATCTGTTTCCCAACTCTGCCCACTTCACATTCTCAGGCACTTTCCTCCCCCACTGCCTCCAAATTAATCTGTCTGCTGAAGTTACGATCTGTTTCCCAACTCTGCCCACTTCACATTCTCAGGCACTTTCCTCCCCCACTGCCTCCAAATTAATCTGTCTGCTGAAGTTACTATCTGTTGCTTGGTCTTTCTTTTCCTTTTGCTTCGTGTATATGGGATAACAAGGTTAATATCTACCAAAAGTTGAAATCTATAAATGTTGGGAATACCTACATCAAGGTTAAACCTATTAATACTCACAAATCAGAAAATGAAAAAACAACATGAAGACCAACTTTGCTGAAACCTTAACTCGTCCTCGTTGTTGCATTGCTGGTAAGTGTGTGCACGTGTGTTTAACAGTATGTGTGAACTGATTAGTTTGTATACTAATGTACATGAGATCATTTTTTTACATGGCACATTAACGTGATGCGTGTTTAGGTTGTAGTGAATATTTGTTAAGTATGTTGCATTGTTGTTTGTGTACACTGTAAGGATCTGCCTATGGGCTGATGTAATTTGTTTACTTGTCATTTGGAAGGGTGAGTTATGGGTCTGACAATGTTGTTGGTTTTGATATTGGCTTCATTTTGATTTGTATGGATAGTGTGCTCGCTAGCACAATGCCATGCAATGTTGCCGCTAAACTAGGCGCTTGGGCGCACACACTGCAGATGCCACGGTGCTGCAAGAGGCCAGCTGCTGCACCGGGCAGGTTCATCATTTTGCCCTAGTGGGCTTCTTAGGGAATGGCACGGTAAGCAGGCACATGAGGAATTACCAAAAGGGAACAGACCGAAAGGCAGCAGCCGCGGCACCCTTTTTGCATGGAGTGTACATCAATGTAAGTGTTACTTTTGAGCCTATTTCCTCAGCCACACGTTACCAAGATATTGTTATGCGGCTGTGCCCACTTAACCTCTTTGTGGCCTTTCGGTTCAGTGTCTGTCCTGCAGCGTGGAATCAATGTGCCAAGTTCAGTGGCACCCTGGGAAGGGGGGTCAAGGGCAACTTCTTCCCCTCCAGCCCACACTGTCTGTGCTGTCAGCCCCAGGGCCAGGGCTGCAATTTGCAAAAAAACAACCACAAAAAATGATGAATAAAGAGAAAATCCTTCAGAATTCCAACTGCCTGAAGAAACGGAGTGCCAGAAGCCCTGCTTAACTTCTGAGTAGATTTGGTGAGGCACTAGCCTTGATTTCAGCAATGTTCCCAATGTGTCTGGGTGTCCCCAAGAATGGCATTTAGAGTGAGTGGGGGAGTTGTAGAAGAGCCTAGGCAGGCCCATGTTCATACCACGAAGAACAGGGATTTGCCACTCCAGATTTTCTGGACTACAAATCCCATCAGCCCTCGTCAGCCTAGTCAATGTTGAGGGATCATGAGAGTCACAGTCCCAAACATCTGGAGAGGCAGAGCTAGCTGTCTAGAGGCAATGCACTCATTTGAATGTCAGATTCAATGACCATGGATGGTCATTTTGGCACCATTGTCACCCACACCTCAATGGCATCTTAAGATCCTCACCATTCTTTGCTGCCAGGGAAGTAAGGGTCTGCATCTAGAATTTGTCCTCGGTTCCATCTCATAAGAAGGATTCCCCTTGTACATGTCTTGATGACTCGTGATTTCTTTACCAAGAGTCTTAGAGCATTCTCAGTAGCAACAACGACTGTTAATATATGGTGATTCTAGTAATGCGGTTGCATTGTTTGTGGTAAGGATAGTCAGGCACAGGTGACAAATGCACACAGAAAGATGTACATTTGAGGCGTTAAGTGTTAGTAGACTACAATGTGAGTCTGTGATACTTTTTCACTGTCTTCTCCAGAACACTGATATGTGAACAACAAGATACACACATACAAATCTACAATGTATACACAAAAATGCACAGTCACTTGAACTCAGATAACTCCTTCCATGTTGTGAACGGAGGATAGCACGGGGGCAACGAGCTGGTGTTGGAAGCAAGACCACACAGAGGTTTGATAGACCTACGACCCAGCAGGGGATCTAAGCACTGAACATGTGGCAAAGATAAGAATCCAAGATGGCAGGATTTTAAAAAAGGGTGTTTTAATTCTGTTCCTGAAACCATACTGATCATGCACACACGATGGAGATCTTCAGGGAGGGCAGTTCCATGTTCGCTTCCGGAGAGGATGACTCGATCGACAAACATGATGCAACAGAATCAAGGCTGCTCTATGAGCCCGTGAGAACAGATGCCATTTCAGACGGTTTTTGGGACAGAAAGAGGGTTGGAAATGGAAGGCATTGTAGACCAAAGTAAGAAGTTTAAACGTGATGCTGGCCTTCAGGGCAGCCAATGCAATTGCCTCAGAATAGGTGTAATATTTGCTCTTCTGGGGTTATTCGAAATAATAAGTGCTGCAGTATCTTGCAACAACTTCAGCCGATGAATTGTAGCGAGGGGGGCTCCAGCAGGGACTAAAGCATAGAGAGCATTGCAATAATACAGTTCTGCGCCCATGTCAGATCTAGCTATAGCGGTGCAATGAGCTTCCGATAATAAAGGCTTAATCTGTCTGAAAAGCATCATATAGTAGCTGGTGGAGCGCAATATGTTATTGACTGGGCGAGGGGGCGATAGAGAGTTAAGCATCAAGTACACTACATAGGGTTTTGAAGTGTGTTCATGCTGTAATAAGTAACATCGGGATAGCTGTAATGTTTTTATGAAGGGACTGGGACATTGCCGCAAGCATAATCTCTCTTTCATCTTGTTTCAGTCCAAGTCTCATTTCCAGCATCCATTGCTCATCTTGTTGGAAATAGGTTAAATTGGTGCTATATTGGTTTGGCCATCGCCATTGAGATGGAAGATAATTTGGGTATCATTGTCTTAACTTAGGAAATCTGCTCCAGGATTCAGTAAAATATAATTTAAGGGCTTTATGCAGATATTAAGCAGGATGGGTGAAATGCAAGACCTGTGAGGGACTCATGGTTCCACTCTTTTCCTATTAAATGTACAATCACTAATGTCTACGTGTGACGTTCTGTGACTGAAAAATGACTTTAACTAAAGGGTTCTGTGATGAATACCCAGATGTTGTCTCTTCTCCCCTAAGAGGAGCACCTTCCCATGAGGCCAGGTAGGTGAGGCCGTTACCTGATAGTCCCTCTGGGGGTGGTAGTCATGAGGAGGGAAGACCCCAATGGGATTAGTGACATTCTGGGGAGCACATTGGATCCCCATAGCCCACCTTACCCTACCCCACCTTCCTGACTAACCCATACCAGTACCAGTCACACTGTTCCCATGTGTTTCTCTTATACTTCCAGTACAGGAAGTATTGTGAAGAGGAAGAGCAAGGACTATCCTCTTCCCAATACCAAGATAAAGATGAGCTCTATCAATTTCCTGGGAGACTGACCCATTTAGTACTAGGACGAGGAAGAGTAGTGACTACCCAAATAGAGTTCCCCTTCCTAATAAGACGAGGATGAACTCTGTTCGCTCTTGGGAGACTGGTCCATTTAGTATCGAGACAAGTAAGAGGAGTGCAGTACTAAGGAGTACCCTGTGGAACTAAAGTGAATAGTCTAGTCAATATGGACTTGATCAATGTATAAAAAGGGAGGAAGGACTCAGACTAATGTTGAGCCTTCTCTGGAGGAACCAGGAGTCCAGAGATGGAAGCAATGTAGAGAAGGCAGACCGGGATGCCACTAAGGGAGCACGCTACCACAAGGACGGTCTGGTGTGAAAGGATTGCTCCACGGTTGAGGAAGCAGCAGCTCCTGGTGCCCCATTGGGACGGTGAATGTGCAGAGAAGGAAGTACAATCGCCGGAAGTAAATTTCCCTAGCGGAGCCTCAGCAAGCAACAGAGAACCTCTGACCGGCAACAAAACACTGAGGCGGGCCAGAAGCATCATGGAAGACCTAAAAGCACTGTGGACCATAGAGACAGGTACACAAGTATGAGGGGAGGTTCAAGGGGTCTTAGGCAATGGTGTAGAAGCTGGGAATCTGAAGGGAAACAAAAGTCACGTGTCTGGGATCCCAACCCTGAGAGTATCAGAAGTTGTGAAAGCATCCAAGTTAATCATCACAGTGTCAGAACCTGACAGGTTAGTAAACCAGGTGGACCGAATGTGGAAAGAAGAAAGTGAGAGTCTGAAAGAAATTAATCTGAGGCTTCCCATGGATGTAGGGGAAATTAATATTATGCACAAACGTCTCAAAATGAAAGCACTAGAGTGGGACGTTAGTGATAATTTGACTAGCCTTTATACAAAGAAGCGATATGCATTGTATGCGCTGCAAGGGCTAAAACCGGCTAAACCGCAGAGCTATTTGTTGAAGACCAGGAATAGAGATTTGGTAAGATTTTTTATCTTTCTCAGGTTTAATATATTGCCATGTAATGAATACATAGGTGCTTGGACTGGGATTCCTAGAGTGGAAAGACTGTGCAGGCATTGCCGCAGCGCGGTTGAGACTACCAGACATTTGCTTACTGATTGCCATAATTGACAAGAATGGTACTACAAGGGTTATAAGAACATTGTGAGCAACCTGAGAATGATAGTGACTGATCAGTTCTGGTCGACAATATATATGGCTGAAACTTTGATTTACGTAGGGGCAGCATTTTACATTTGGAAGAGAGCGGTTATTAAATCAGTCTGCGAATGTTGGTTGAGGTTTTAACAACATCTTTACAAATGTTTATTAAGTGTGTTGCGGGTCAGATCTGGAATCAATGTGAAGTTTTAAATATGATATTATGGATGTGGCAAATCAACTATCTCATTGTGTTATGATTAGTGGAATGAAATGTGACTATGATGAGTTTTATGATACTGTTACTATACAGACATTTTTTATAATTGTTTTATTTTCTTTTGTTGTAGACATGTATTAAGGAATTGATATGTAATGTAATGTTAATGCTATGCATTATTATAAAATTGCTATGTAATTGTTAAATTGGAAAAATGATTGTTATTATATTTTAGAAAGTGTATAAGGTTTTAATTAACAAATTTGCACTATAAATTTAATTTAAAAATAAAGTCGTGTCCAGGTTCTCTGAAAGGGGACTTACCGAGTCATTCCAACCTTGGAGGACCCGGTAAGTCCCCATTCAAAAAACCCTTCCACATTCCCATTCGAGCCCCCATAGGGCTCAATGGAAATGGGGAGGGTGCTAATAACGGGCCGGTAAATTACGGGCCCGTTATTAGCTCCCTGGTCCCTTAGCGGCTCCCGTTAAGGACGGCTGGTTTTACCAGCTGGCCTTAGCGGGACCTGCTAAGGGACCTCAGAATGCGGTGGTAAGGGTTTAACGGCACCGGCATCCTTACCGGCGCTGTTAACCCCTTACTGCTGTACTCGTATTGACCCCCATAGTGTCAGAATCTGGCAGGTTAGTAAACAAGGTGGACTGAATGTGGAAAGAAGAAAGTGTGAGTTTGTGATCCACACTCATAAAGGTCATCAAGGCCTCCAGAATAATCACTATAGTCACAGTACCTGGCAGGAGAATATACCAGGTGAACTGTACCTGTGAGTCTGGGACCTACACCCATAAGAGCATCTTTGATGATTCTCATAATAATAGTAACTGGCAGGAGAGTATACCAGGTGGACTGTATCTGTGAGTCTTGGACCTGCACCCATAAGAGCATCTGTGTTGATTCTCATAGTAATAGTACCTGGTAGGAGAGTATACCAGGTGGATTGTTCGTGCAAGTCTGTAACATGCACCCATTGAAGTATCCTCATCAATCTTAATAGTCACAGCCCCTGACAGCGAAGGGAGTCAGGTTGACTGTGAGTACAAAAGCAAAGCAAGGGAAAGGAAGCATTATCCTTGACAGAGTTTGAGAGCATTTTCATAGTAATACCTGGTCAAGTGAAAACCAGGTTGGTGGTGAAAGAAAGTCTGAAAGCAGGCGAAGGGAGTCATACCCTCTGATGTGTTGTGGATACTCTGCAAACAGCCAAGAGAAGGAAGTAAATCTCTTGGCACTATAACAGCTCTGAAGCCAGGGGAAGGGAGTCATACCCCCTGATGTGCTGTGGCTACTCTGCAAACAGCCATGAGAAGGGAGTCAATCCCTTGGCACTATAACAGGTCTGAAGCCAGGGGAAGGGAGTCATACCCCCTGATGTGCTGTGGCTACTCTGCAAACATCCATGAGAAGGGAGTCAATCCCTTGGCACTATAACAGGTCTGAAGCCAGGGGAAGGGAGTCATACCCCCTGGTGCATTATGAACATTTTTCAAACTGCCAAGAGAGGAGAGTTATTCTTTTGGCACTGTAAGAACTCTGAGACCAGGGGAAGGGAGTCACACCCACTGGTGCATTATGAACATTTTGCAAACAGCCAATAGAGGAGAGATATTCTTTTGGCACTTTAAGAACTCTGAGACCAGGGTAAGGGAGTCATACCCCCTGATTCTTTATGAACATTTTGCAAACAGACAAGAGAGAAGAGTTATTCTTTTGGCACTATGAGTAATCCACAACCAGGGGAAGGGAGTCATACACCCTGGTGCTTTATGGACATTTTGCTAACAGACAAGAGAAGGGAGTCATTCTCTTGTCACCATAAGACACCTGAGAAAGACCTGGGGAAAGGAGACATTTCCCTCCCCCCCTAGGAGTTACAAACATTTTGCAAACAGCCAAGGGAGGAGAGTTATTATTTTGGCACTGTAAGAACTCTGAGACCAGGGGAAGGGAGTCATACCCTCTGCTGCATTATGAACATTTTGCAAACAGCTAAGAGAGGGGAGTTATTCTTTTGGCACTGTCAGAACTCTGAGACCAGGGTAGGGGAGTTATTCTTTTGGCACTATAAGTAATCCAAGACCAGGAGAAGGGAGTCATACCGCCTGCTGCTTTATGAACATTTTGCAAACAGACAAGAGAAGGGAGTCATTCTCTTGTCACCATAAGACACCTGAGAAAGACCTGGGGAAAGGAGACATTTCCCTTCCCCCCTATGAGTTACAAACATTGTGAAACAGCCAAAAGAAGGGAGTCATTCTCTTGACACTATGCGACATCTAATGAAAACTAGTGAGGGGGAGGCATCCCCCTAACACTGTGAAGATAAGAGACTTTATTTTATTTGTGTCTTGGCAGAGAGTCAGTCCAATGAACATTTGAGACTTTGTTTTGCTGTTCTGCCCTTGGGGAAGAACATTCATTTTACCCTGAGTGACGGTGAAGGTACCACCCAGAATAAAGACAATCATTCTTCTGAACCAAGTAGATCCCCCCTTTAGATAGTTTCAAGTCAAGTGTAAGGGAAGGAAATAGGTTTTGGACACACGACAGTGGACTATTTGTTTTCGACTGACATTCTGACAACATACTTAGTGTTGGTTCAGGTAGGGAAACCCCTCGTACTAATAGGGCCAAATAGGGTTTTCTCTTTTAATTTTTAATGAAAGTCTTTCACCAAAAATATGCCACCTGTATGTCAGTCTCCTACTTCCACATCCTTACTGTTCTCAGAGACTCAAGCCATCTCTTGAAAATGTCAAAGTAAGAGAGAGTGATATTGTCTAGTGACTAAGAGATGGTGCCTTTCCAGGGATGCTTGGAGCTGGACTGTAGCTGCATTGTCAAGTATTTTTTAAGAGGAAGGGACATTTATCAGTCAGAATCAAAACATATAGTTTACAGTAACAAAATCACTGAAACACAATCACACAGTCACACAAACCAAAACATAAACTCACACGTACATACATGTCAACTTCCATGTAAACACAAATAAATATAATAGGCCACTCTTATACTCCATGAATTGAGGTACTCAGCAGACTTTCCAAGAAAGTGCAACTTGGGAGCACAATGAAAGCTAAGTCCCCTTGGCCTCCTCAGCTATGCATTGCATAATTGTAGACTACAGTGCCACAATTCCCAGCAGGACCCCAACCAGAGCTTCTTGTTGTTTCTGGCAGAGGTTAACTGGCAAATCAACAGGTGGTCTACCATCCACATGTGAGCCAGGGCAATGGAAGATTGTAAAGGCCAAGGAATGAGCTCGGGGCGATGGGCTATTGAAGAGGGTGAGCATTGGGGAATTGGTGACTGAGCCATAGGGGCAAGGGAAGGGGTGAGTGTGAGTTAAGGGATTGGGACTGTGAGATCTGAAAATGTATAGTAAGAGAAGTGGGGTTAAGGGGCATTCGGGATGAGATATAATGGAAGGACACCTGGGGTAACGGGCAAGGAGAATAGGATAAATGAGACAGAGGCCCAGATCTGAACAGATAGGACAGCAGATTGAGTTAATGATGCAAATTGGGAAAGGAGGCAACTGAGGCAGAGGGGAGACACAAAGAATAGACTTTAAGTTGCATGGTAACTGATGGGCAGATTTGTGTGACAGTCACTGGAGGAGAGGCATTTGTGAAACATCAGGGGATGGTCAGAAAAGACAGATGACCTCATTGATAGGCATTCATCGCCTGTCTCATGTTCATGCTTTATGAGTGCTGTAACTCTGATCTGTGCATTTATTTATGCGTGGGCATTTTATTTATATGTTATCATGTTTCACTCCCAAGTGGTGCAAGTGACATGTCACAGCAATTGTGATGGGCTGGGATTCCAGCAACATTCTTTTGTACCATAGTCACTGAAATGGGCATGCAATCCTGCATGAATTCAGATGGGCATTCACTGAGATAGCACAGGTTGGCCACTGTATTTCTCCTGCCACAGGACACAAAATACATGATTGTTCTCCTGGCTGGCATCATTTTTCTGATGGGCATGATTTTTCCTGCTCTACAGAAAGTCTGCTGTTACTGAAAACAATGTACAGCAATGCCTCTGCTTCTTCATAAATTGCTACTTTTGCAGAGTAGTAATGTTTTTGATTGCCATGAGTGGAATGAGACACTTCAGCTAACAAGCCACACATGCCATTGTACCACCACGCATCCTTTCCTAAAAGTTCATTTCCAGTTTAGCGCCTCTAAGAAATGCATTGTGGGTATGCAGACTTACTACTGTCTTTGGCTTAAAGGGCAGCTCTATGTTGTACATGGCTTACTGAACCCAAGACAGCAAGCTGCCAAGAAGGCAGACACACCCCGCCTGTGCTCCAGCTTTGTTAGGGACTTGGGTGGGGTGTAGTCAGGCATCCTTCTTATTGGTTCTTGGGAGGCCTTCCATTATATTTCGTCGACCTGTGCCCGCTTTCAGTTGAGTGACTTGTATCCCACATGTATTGCAAGATTGTTTTAGCCCTATTTTCCTGTATATTGTGTTTTCCTTCGACCCTCAAAATGTCCAACTCATCTGTTACATTAATGACCACTTCCTTCAATGATTGCATGAACACCTGTTTGCAGCTCGTGCGGATCACATTCTAGAAGATAATGTTGCACCGCTTCTCCCTTGAGATTGGAGCATTGGGGTATGATCAACACAAAGCACCAATCTAGTGGTGGGTTTAAAAATGTGTGTGAAAAAAACCTTTTTACTTGAAAACTGAATTGGCCTACCACCCAGTAGCCATCCCTGAAAGTTCACCTCCACTTGAGAGCAAATTAGCAGTACATTGTGGAAATGCAATTTAGCTCACAGCATGTATTTGCTCCGATTCATTGTCTTCACAATGCTCTCTTTCTCTCTCTGCCTCTTTCTCTCTTCTCCTCTGCCTTTCTCGCCACATGTCTCTCTCTCTGTCTAGCTACTCCTTGCTCTTAGGCTGCCCAGCTCTCTCATCTCCACCTCCTCTCTCTCTCTCTCTCGCTCCCCTATGAGTCTGTCGTTCCCTTCTTTGATGCTGATATTCTTTTCCCCCTCCTGCTTTTTCCCCTCTTTTCCTCGCTTTCCCTCACTTTTTCTGCCTCTCGCTTTTTCTGTCTAGCTACTCCTTGCACTCACGCTGTTCACCTTTCTCTCTCCCTTTCTCTCCCTCCCCTTCTCTCTCCCTCTTTCTCTCTCTCTCATATCTCCACCTTCTCCCTCTCTCTTTCTCTCTCTCTCATATCTCCACCTTCTCTCTCTCTCTCTTTCTCTCTCTCTCATATCTCCACCTTCTCTCTATCTCTCTCACTTTCTCTCTCATATCTCCACTTTCTCTCTCGCCAGTTTTTGTTTTCTATGTCATCACACTCCCCTTCTCCGTCCACCTCTAGCCTGCTATTTCTCTCTTTCACTCTGAGTAGCTATCTGTCTCTTCCGCTCCACTTCACTTTTCTCTCTCTCTCTCTGCCTTTTGGTTTCTATCCCAGTCATGCGCCCCTTGTCTCTCCACCTGCAGCCTGCTGCTCGTTTCCTCTTTCTCTCTCACACAATCTCGCTCTATAGCTCCCCTCTCACCTCTTTCTTTCCTGGTTCTCTCGCTCTCATCCTGTTGTGTAGTCCTTGCTCTCTCGCTGTCCAGCTCTCGCGCTCTCTCTCTTGTCCCCACCTTCTTCTTCTCTCTTTCTCTCTGCCTCCCCTTGTTGTGTTTCTCGTTTCTCACATCTCTATGCACTATATAGCCTCTCTGTCTCTGTCCATCTATCTCTCTCTCTCTCTCTCTCTCTCTCTCTCTCTCTCTCTCGCTCTCTCTCTCTCTTTCTCTCTCTCTCTCTCTCTCTCTCTTTGTCTTGCACATCCTCTTTCTCTCCATTGCCCTTTCTTACTGCTGGGCCTTATTGATTTCTGAACTGTGTACAATATTGGTGGCTGCTTATTGCCTTTTCCACATCTCATTCAGTGCTCTGAACTTCTTTAATAACTGCAGAGCTATGACGGCAAGCGTTTCTCCCCTCCCTGTGGGGCCAGACCTCACACACAATGGAGCATTTCACTTCATTCAATAGCAGAGCAGTCGTACATGGCGGACAGGTCACGCTCTCCTCATTTCTCCGGCTAACCAGTTATGTGAAGGCTATACAGCATTCATTGGTTTCTGGTGACCACTGGCCATTTACTAGGCCTTGAGCCAAGTGACCCTGGTGATCCAGTGGCCTCTATGCTCCAGAAACCCAGCGAGCAACCAGAGGGGCAACACTTGGCCATCAAGAAGGTAATCACCAATATGATATGATACCAGGTCAAATCCTGCCCTAATGCGCCTATACTCTGCACTTACACCGCACTCTGTGGCTTGGTGCAGCCAGTTGAACATTTAATTAGGAAGCCAAAACAGTCCCCATTAACAGGCAATGCGTCTGTCCAACATCCTGGTCTGTGATCTCAGGCAAGGCTTGGAAGGATTTTGGATACTCAGATTGATTGCACAGTTTGAGGGGATTAAATGTGTCCATTTATGGAGAACACAATGTGATTTGTCGCTTGTCATTTTTTTCCCTGGAAGGATGAACAGAGAGGTGTTCCGCCAGAAATGGAACCCCTATTCTGCATGTTATACACATCGACAGTCAGTGCTCAACACACTGAGCTAGCCTAAAGCCTGGTGGTGGGTGGGAGTACTGCCAATGAGCCTTGGATCTTACGCTTACTTTGGCATAGTCTTTGGCATCCTAAACATTATTTATTTATGTATTTAAAGTATTTATAAAGCGCATGAACACAGGTCGGGAGGCATAGAAGCGCTAGCCAAGACGTACAACCAGCAACAAGAAGAGAGGGATCAGATGGGGCAAAGCATGGGGTTCAGCACGGATAGATCAGGATTATCAGGTGAGCAGGACAGTTTTTAGTCCTCGCTTGAAGAGTGCAAATGAGGGATCTGAGGTCGAGTGGGAGGGAATTTCAGATCTGTGGTCCAGCATGTGCATAGGATCTCTGGGCCATGTAGCAAACTCCGGTTCTAGGTACTTCCAACGTGCCAGTGTTCTTAGATATCAGTGTTCTGTGGGCCAGGAGCCTAGAGATGTAAGTGTATAAGTACTTAGGAACCTGCCCAAAGAGGCATTTGTATGTAATGCACAACACACGGAAGGTCATTCTGCTACAGACAGGAAGCCAATGCAGAGCTCTCCTAGCCACATTGACATGGTCCGTAATGTGAAGACCCTTGACGATGCGTACTGCGTTGTTTTGCACAACCTGTAGGTGAGTAAGGTCGTGTTTCGAGATGCCAAAGAATAGGCTAGAAGAATAGTCCAATTTGGCGCCTATGATTGCCCGTGCAATGGTAGCACAATTAGTAGAGGAAAGAAAAGGGTGCATCTGGGCAAGCAATTTCAGATGTTAGCAGGAACTGGACACAGGACTGTTTACTTGTCCCTTCATGGTCAATTCTTGGTTCAGAGCGACACACAGAGTTTTGACCTTAGACAGAGTAGGGATGCTACAACCATTGATTATGAGGGATTTGTACTCTGAGCTAAGTTTGCGTAGCTGTGTTGCGGTGCCCAGCACCATAAGTTCTGTTTTTGGACTATTAAGAGCGAGTTTGTTAGCTTGCACCCAGGTCTTAAAATATTCATAGGTGCAGCTCAGGACGGTGGACTCAGTGACATAATCCTCTGTAAGGTGAACAAGACACTGCGTGTCATCTGCGTAGTTAGCATATGTAATGCCAACCCTGCCCAGATGTTGAAACAACAGGAGGGTAAAGATGTTAAGGAGAGTTGGTGACACGCATGATCCTTGTGGTACCCCACAGGTGACCATACATTCTTCAGTATGGGCATCCTTGAAGAAAACACTAACTCTGCGTTCGGCCAAGAAAGATTTTACCCAGTCAGCTGCTGCTATGGAAAAATGTGCTGAAGTACATAGTCTCTCTGCCAGCAGGGTATGATCCACAAGGTCGAACGCAGCAGAGAGATCCAGCAGCACAAGCAGGGCCCTGTGACCTCCTTCCATTATCTGTAGTATGTTGGTCTTTAATTCCAGCAGCGTGGACTCGGTGCTGTGGGCCCGTCTAAAGCCAGACTGTTTATGGCCAAGGATGTCATGTTCGGTGAGGAAGGCCTCAATCTGACTCTGATAAGAATCTTAGTCAGATAAGGGACATTAGTGATGGGTCGATAATTGACTGGCAGACCGGGATCAAGGGATATTTTTTTATTTTTCCAGTATTGGGGAAATCCAGGGCCGCTTAATATCAGTCACAATTTTCCCTAAATGAGGCATTCAGAAATTTAGTAATAAGGGGGGCCAGAAGTGGGGCACAAGATTTTACTGCAATAGCTGGGCAAATGTCCCCTTTACAGTTTGTGGGCTTGAACTTGCTGAGAAATCAGTGAGCTCTTGCTCAGAGATCCAATGGAAATGAAATTCAGGGCACGTCCTCACTGGATTAGACGCAGACAAGTTACTAAATTCAGGGTTATTCCGAGCATTTTTGCTTGTGATGTTGGTCTTGATGTTTGTTAATTTATCCCACAAAGTTCTTTGAATGGTAGTAGACCACTTTGTGTCTTTGATGACGTGGGACGGCAGTGGACAGGGGTCCTGAAGCCCTTTGAGCACTCTGTACAGCTCTTTGGAGCTGGAGGTAGCACCCAGAATATGCTGGTTGTAATAATCGCAGTGTTGATCACAGTGTTCCCAAATAGCGGGACGAAGAACTGTGTTAAAGTACAAGCCTACTGTCAGCCTTGGCATTCGGTTGCCGCTATTTATGACATGATCTGATATGATATGGCATTTATAACATGTAACATGCCTATACCCAAGTGTTTCCTTTGCCTGTGAGACCATGGCACTGCCTGAGGTCCATGCCCCCGGCTACAAACATCACTTCAGTATATGTACATGTTGTCGGATGCAGCAAAGGGTCAACTTGAATCAGCAAAAAGACTCAACTTGACAAATGTAAATTGAGCAAAGTTCCACGACAGAAACGTCCTTGTGTCCATTGATCACGGAAATGCAAGGGGGTTTTATGAAATATGAAATAGCCTGTCACTGTAACCAAAAAGTTCTCATGACACTATCGTATGGGTTAAAGAAAATCCTTTTCAGTTGGGAAACAAATTGGACGTCGACAAAGAATCTGGAAGTGGAATGTTGGTTGGAGAATATGAGGAAAGTACCATTGTCGGAGAGAATGAAGTTCAAATAATGAGAACGATTTGGAAAACTTTGGGAAAACTTGGTTGAAAAGTATTGCAATGTAACTGTGCATGGGCAATGGCAAGGAATGTAGTCCTGTGTCCACACCAACACCTAGAGGTTATAATCGCGTTTTCGCATGACGAAGAAATGAGACCGCAGACGGTATGGATACACACTGGGTGAAACAAAAGGGGGTAGACTTGCCTTCCCTGGGTTTAACTGTGAACTATATTACACATGGCCTGTTGGTCACATCAATACCATGTATTAGTTGAGTTAATGATCTGGCAAATACCACGTAGTAGTGAGATTTTCAAAAAAATTATTTTCCTGAAGCTACAATTAATCTTCCAATTTACAGCTAGTAAAATTTGTATCCTTCTCACTGCTCTTGTTTTGTTCATAAAAAGCCAGTACATGCTTTGCCCTAACAAGGCTCATTAATGTGAACCAGAAATCATGATAGACTTTTTCCTAGTATGACAGCGTGCTTCCATATGGGTTATGTCAGTATGGCTTAGCTTACCGATAGGTGTTAATGTTTGTAGGAGTAGTTCATGAAGAAGCTAAAAAACGGTTATTTTCAGTCCATCTACAAATACCTATTTCAAATGGAAAAGAAGTTCCTCAGTGTATGGTTGTCAGTCAGTGGGGCGGGTTTTATACAAAAGTTAAGAAAAAACCCCTGTGTGTCCTGGAAAGAGAGGAAGGCGAGCTCCAAGCTTTCTTTCTCAGATTGGGTCATGGAGGCTGGATCGGGGTGAGGACTGGATATACGAGTGTGAGAAATCTCAACATAAGTCATGGCACTGGGTAGGTGACAATGGACCTCATTACGGGACCAGCGGTAACTCTGGCGGTGCTGCCGGTAGGTTGCCGCTGAACCCGTAATAAATTATCGGCGCCTGACTTCCCAGTGCCACCAGGCTATTACAAGTCCAGTGGCCGGAAAGTCAGGTGCTGGTACATTTGTTAATCCCCGCACCCTGCTACACTGCGCACATGCACCCCTTAGTTGGATGAGAACCCGGGTTGTGTACATGAACCCCAAAACCCAACATGCAAACCCACTTCTGTGCTGCAATTCCTATGCACAAGTGTACTTATGCCTGCCTTCGGTTGGTGGATAGTATGAAGGACTTGTGTTGCCCTTTCCCGGCTGAGAGGTTGCGAGATCTAATCCATGTCCACATCTCGTGCTGCACAATTGTGGGTGTACGAGGGACTGCCTGCAGGCCGTCCCTCAGAACACCCACTTTTTAGCAAGTTCTTCCCCATTTTTGGTGTTCCGCCCCCTTCCCAGCCCTCTGTGCAAGCCACGCCCACGCTCTGTGTGGAGTCCCATGCTCGACCCTCGATGGACTCGCAGCGATGTCCCAAACCTGCGCAAGCTCCATGCAAGTCCAGGAAAAGTACTGCATTCGTTTCCATGAATCGATGAATGCAGATTTGCACGCAGTTTGGCGCACGCAAGTAAGCTATTTTTCACGTAAATAATTCCATGAATCCAGCCCATAGTCTATGTTTTCAACCCACATCTGACAAGGATGGCTGGAACAAACTGCACGCTTTCATTGATTTTTTTTCTCCCAACAAGCTTCCTTCTCCGAACGCGGCCTGTCGGGATGAGCGTTTGGTGAAAGTGGCAGAGCGTGCAGTGGCTGCAGTATCACCAGACTGATGAGGTATGAGTTGGCAGGGCAGAGGGTGAAGTTGGGAGTAGGTGTTAAACTGGCTATGGTCGGTGGTAGTGGGAGGGATGGGGTACAGCAACAAGACATAGAGGGCCCGGTGGGAGTATAAGGGTTTCAGGGGTGTCCTCCACATTAGAAAGAAGGTGTACAGTGGAGAGTGGGCACAGATATATGTTTTACCCACAGTTCAAAAGACAAGCCCAGCCAACAGGGTTTCGTCAAAACTGCCCTGTGGCATGGATTCAATGGAGGTGTTATGAAAGCTGTGCTTAAGGCCCAGGTAGAGAATGTTTGAAAATATGTCTATATATGACTTGTCTATTCCCTTTAGGGGCTCACATACATTCTTCCAGTACAGATCTATATCACCAATATCCTAAAATTCCTAAGAGAGACAAATATCTAAGTAAGTGGTTTGTCTCGTGCTGTACCACTCAATCTTCTTGCAATGCTTTCATTTATATGAGGGAGGCACTGCATTATTGCAACTCAGTTTATGTTCCTGTGCCACTTTATGCTATAATTCTTCAAAGACCACAGAGCATCTCCTGGTGTTGTACACAGTGTTAGATATTAACATCAACTATTTTAGAATCATTGATAAATTAACAAGTATTCCATGCCAGGTCAATATGCAGCAACTCAGGTCGCCATAAATCCTGATGTTCCTACATTGATGGCATGGTCATTCCTTTCGCTTCTACGGGGGAACAGCTGGCGTTGTCTGATACCCCATACTCTGGCTTACACTATATCCCTATCAACTCTTTCAACAAATGTACAGATTTTTCATCAAATTAACCAATAATTCAGCCGTCTCCAGGGGAATGTTTGTAAACTTGAATCCTTTGGAGTTGCTTCAGATGACTGAAGAGGGTTTGATCGTCCCACGTAGAGATAAACAGAAATATTGAATATCAATAATCCTGGAATCAGGGTCTACAGAGGTTCCTCAGATGTCAACTTGTACTGGACTCTCCATCTACGGGATCCGTGATAGGGTTTTTTTTATGCTCGTGGCACAAAAGGGTGCCTATGTATACCCGCTGCTCTCTCAGAGCTTGAGTCTGCTCATAGACGACTCTCCATTTGCATCCCAGTTCTTTTGAGCGTAAACCCGTCCAACGTCCTTCGCTATGGGAACCCTGTGCCACGTGTCACTTGACACGCCACTAAAGAGAGGAAGGATTTTCCAGATGGAAACCCAAACTCAGTCCGCAAGAAACATATTCAACGCATGTGTTCTATATTTTCATATTTTTACTGATTCTATTTTGTTTGGACAATTGTGTTGCCATGCTATAGAGGGGAGAGTAGGAGTCATAGTGGGGCAGGTTGGTGGTCTGGTGGTCCAGGCAGGGTACATCGCCTCACCCTCAGATGTGCAAACCCTTCCGTAAGTAATAGAAACCTCCACTAACCTCAGCCAGACATTTTTGTTTTTATTAAGATGCCTTCTTTCGATGCTTACAACCCATTGCACGGAGGAATCGGAACATAATTCCCATATATTTCAAGGATATCAAAAGAACAGTTGTTTTCCATCTTCGCCCCGAGGCAGCTCGCTGCCAGGCTCCTTTCTGCGCGGTACAAATATAAAAATCAAATCAAAATCAGGTTGTCACATTCCTGGAGAACACAAAACTTTGATAGCACAATGCGGGGTCAGACCAGAAAGCAAAACACACCCAAACGAAACAAATGGCGGTTACTTCAATTACTAAAAAGCAATAGATTTGCTGCCTATTAAGAACATTTTAATTAGGATAACGCAAGTTGAAACCCATATTTAGAAATAATAGTGTGGTGGACGGTGGGTGTGGGCACCAGGAAGATGTATAGCTACTGTGTTTTTTCTACCTTCGATGCCATCCATTCTTTCCATAAACAAAAGGAGATCCTTAACGTCCTACTAAAATTGTGTCAAAATTTCCTGAAAAAAAAGGGAACTGCTAAAACTGAACTATGTATTTGTGTTTATATCCTGATTACATGATCATGCATGGTTTAGCCGGCGTCAGCCTCAGAAGGCCATGGCTTGTCCGTAACATTCGTCATGGAGTCTGGCAGTTTGTCAGGGTGCGGCCATACGTGGGTAAGTGAAAGTCGGCCATGTTTCTTCCAAGAAAAACAAACGACCAGCGAGAAAGAATCCTCAAAAGCTTCATCAGGGCCATTTTGGCCTAGAGGAAGTTTGGCGCGGAGAAGCAATGAACACTAAGTATCAACAATTAATTGTAAAAAAACAATATTCAAATATTGGTTGCAATAAAAGTTTTCATAGGAATTATCTAATTCCAGTGTTTTCTTGTCTCTCTATCCATCTGTTAGTTTTCAATGCAATATACCCTTTATGGGCAAATAAATCTTATTTTTTCCCACTTGGCTTTTACAGCCTGCCTCTGCTTTCACAGTCTGGGGCATCAGCTGAGCATGCACTTCAAGTCACGCGAGCTTTCGGAGCAGCGCTTCCTATTTCCATCCCTCCACACTGTTTCGAACTCGCTGGCTCGTGTTCTAATTAAATCTGTGTTTCCGTTCCAATAATTAAAATGAATAAATTATAGTTCCCACCACTTCAATGGACTCGAAAGAGGTTGCCTCTTCGTAAGCCTCTGCTAAGCATTGCCGAGCTGCTGCCGCGTGCTGAGCAGATGGCGGGCGGCAGTACGCGGGAGCTTGAGACGCATGCCTTCTAATATGCTCCGTCTACTATGAAATATTTCATCATGTCAGGCAGCTCCAGAGAGATGAATATGAAGATGCTACAGAGAATAGTCTGGACCGTGCCGTAAAGTGGGTACCAAACACGGCAGGACTATTTATGATCATGCCAAGTGTACTGTTGTTCTCCTAAAAAAAATGTATTTTTAATCTGTTTTTTGAGAACTAAAACTTGTTATGGGTCTGGATACGACATTGATAATGGCAATGCACCCAAGTCATATAAAGTAAACAAAAGTAATAAAATGTGTGGTCTTGGCCATGCCGTCTCGTCACTCAAGCTTGGCTACTTTTCTCTTACTTCTGCGCTGTCGTTTCTGGCCAGCATCACGTGGACATTTCTATTTTACTAAGCCTCCTAGGCAGCTTTGAAAAACTGCTGCTTACCACTGATGAGGGCAGGCAAGTGGTTTTGGCCATGTCTGTCAAGGCCCTGGATTCCTTTTGCTCTTAATTACAGGGCTTGAGTCTTTTTCCTCCAACGTCAAGTCAGGTCCAGCCAAAGCATTTGTCGATGTCCCAGTTGTTCCAAAACATTTTTAAACTGTTGCTATGTGACTTTAGTTCATAAAAGGGACCTCCCATGGAAAAAGTAGATCCTGCTAGTTACATGGCTTGAGGTCCTGTGAAGGAGAACATAGGGCAATTACTTGGGATGAATATCTTATTCTGCTCAGGATTCTGAAACGCCTTGAACCTAAAGAACCGATAGGTGTGAGGCCTCTACCATTTACAGAATGTGCCCACGAGACAGACCAGTTTAGTTTCGTTGATGATCTGGAGCGGGCCCTAGTTTTAAATCTTACAACCTAACTTCAAATAGTGTGTCCTCCCACTCAACAACCCACAATGGGTGACTCATCTCCATCAGTCAGTCATGTTGTCCTGCTTCGTCCCCCTCACCGAGTCACATTGTACCGTTTCTACAATCCCACAGTCTCACCGAGCAACAATGAACTGTGTACATCACTTTCTTACTAAATCACTATATCGTGATTCCCTCCTTCACCCCACAATGAGCCACTGTATCCTGCTTCTCGCCGCTGATCGAACGCAATGCGCTTTCTCCCATACGCAAACCACACTGCACTGCTTCCACTAGCAGTGAGCCCCGACGTACTGTTGAACACATTACTACAGAAGAACTGAATAAAGATATTCCGTAGTCTTCACTACAACATTTGGCGACCCCAGGTCTGGTGAATATTTTCCCCAGACACATTCTTGTCCCCAATATACTGTTGCCACCCCTCTCCTCCACCAAAGGGCATCAATATACAATTTCCATGCAGACATGCCGGCACAATGCGCTGCTCCAGTACCAAACATCAGAGGGAATATGTGGTGATGGGTGCATATCGCATAACCTAGAAATATGCTGGTAATTGGGCTATCGAAGCTTTAGTAAACACCAGCTGTTCTGGCTTTTATATCCTCCACATGATAATGTACAGTCATGGGTTTAACAACGCAGTCACTGGCTGGCTGGCAGATATTTGGTCTCGTGAACGGAATCGCAAAGGCCTTATTTGTTTCTTGCAAACTCCTGTTCAAGTTGTTTCCACTACCAACCAGAGTGTTTCAGGGCTTACTCATTGAAGAGGCTTCATGCTCGTGACACAGGCTGGAAAAACCACAGTAGCTCCTATGCGGCCACATTAGCGTCATCTGACAGCAGCTACCTTCTACCCCGACTGGCCATCGGGAGTGCCTCAGTGGCATGGAAGGGGCGAGGGATGCCTAATACACCCAGGGCCTGGGAAGAAATAACCTGAAAACAAAATAAGGGAGGCTAAAACTGTGCACAGCTTCACAGAAACAAATGTCCAACACGACCGGCATAAAACTCCAAAAGGAGTCCCTGTTTGCTACAAAATACATGAAACTCTACATAGGTGGCAATACGACCCACTCAGACTCTCAGAAATGTCCCAAACAATGAGCCCAAGATGCTGGAGAAAATGTTGGGAAATAGCCAATTACTGGCACAAATGGTGGAGTTGCCTGCATATAAAGGTTTTCTGGGATGAGGTCCTGGGCTGGATCAAAGAAATAGATGGGATACAAAGATTCGCCGACCCCTATTTATTCTATTTGGGCTAGATAGAAATGAAGATGACTGGATCAGAATTAAAGGTTTGACCCCCCAACTATTACTGGCGGCTCAAGCCTTGCTGGTAATCAAATGGAAATCTACAACTCTACCAGGGAAAAACGAATGGATCAATATAGCCTCTAACATCTACACAATGGAAACGATTACAGACTCCCTACATGACAAAGCCGCACAATGCGAAGCCTTATGGATGGACTTCAAAAATAAATACCTTGCAACAATCTCTGATTCCCAATCTGGCGAGCCCCCAGGGACCTGATGCAAGATCCAGGAAACAATAGTTGACCAGGAAAGAAACCTCAGACCTAGTAATGAAAAAGTGATCAAACAATAGAACTATGTCGATTTTGTTTTCTTATTAGTATAATGTTCATAAGATGTTTGCGAAACCAAAGGGGCGGGAAGGGTAAAGTTTTTTGTATTAAAAGATACAGCCAGAAAATGAGAAAAAAAATACATGAAACTCTTTCCCCCCAGTAAACAAACAACATGGAGAACACCTAAAAAGTAAAGGGTAAATCTGTCAAGCCGCACCAAGGAACTCTGTTCCCTTAAAGAGGCAGAAAATAGGAGTTGACCCCAAACCAAGATACAAACAAGAGTCATACAACTATGTCCCCAAAGACACATCAAGGAATGGCGATGAAACAAATGCATCTGATGACACTTTATCAACTCGATGACACAGAATAGAGTGAGGAGGCCCTATTGGAATGGCTGCTCTCTGTCTGCATCGTGACATTAAGTGGAAGGATGGAATTCAGTTTTCATCCCTGGAGTATTGATGGAGATGGTTGTATTCTGTTTACTCCAAAAACAGAACCCAAAAGGATACATTTTATGCGGCTAATCTTCTAAGCCAAGGCATGCTAAAGTAAGGTGGAAAAACAAGCTGCTAGCCATTTACAGCTCACTTTTATATTCCAGGACATTTTGGAGGCATTTGGATGTGGAGAAGGAGCAGAAACAAGAATGAGTCTGTTTGCTGTGCATTCCTCCTCCGACTTCCAAAGGCCCTCGGTTTAATGCCGGCAGGACATTTTCATGCAGGTGTTAAATGGATGCTAAAAGCAGACAGATTTCATACAAATCCACTCTAAACGCTGTCTGCAAAGAAAAGATTTTTAGCAGACACCATTTACAAGTTTTGATGGGCGGAAAGTAACATGGAAGAGTGAAAGCGGGTTTGTCTGTTTTTTCTTTTTCATTTAACAGGCTGTTCTATAAAAGTTGAAAATTGCATGCAGTTAATAAAATGTATTGATGTCTTTAAAAACACAGAGAAGAGAAATTCAATCTTCTCCAAGAAATAGAATTGAATAGTCCAACTGCATCTCATCCAGGTACAGACTATTCAAAGTTCATCTAATGCACAACAGAGCACAGAATGGTCACGATCTATCGCATCCAATATACAAAAGAATATGTTCAAGACCATCCAGTAAAAGCACAGAAGAAAATGGTGAAAGACCACCCCAACCAAGTTATAAAGGGGAATAGACCTATGGACACGGGTCCTATTATCCATGACACAAAAGAGAACGATGAAAGGTCAGCTCATCCAGGACTCAGAAGGGACCGGTTAGACTTCATCTCATCCAGGGAAAAGGAATGAATTATTAAATTCCACCTCATCAAAGGTGCACAATAGAATTGTCAAAGTCCACCTGATATGAGACAATCACAGGAATGGTCAAAGTCCCTCTCCTAGCACACAGAATAGAATGGTTGCAATCAATCTGATCTAGGACACAGAAGAGAATGATCAAAGTGCATTCATTCATGGTTCAGAAGACCACGGTCAAAGGCCACGCCCACCAAGTTACAATTGAATAAGGTCAACATTCATATTATCCATGACAAAGAAGAGAATGACCAAAGGTCAGCTCATTCAAGACTCGGAATGGAACGGTTTGCCTTATCCAGGGCACAGGAGTGAATTACAAGACTCCATCTCAAAGATACTATAGGAAATGCCAAAGACAACAATTCCAAGAGAGAAAACATATAGGTGAAAATACATCTCATCAAGACACAGTAGAGGATGGCCAAAGTCCCGCCAACTAGACCACAGAAAAGAATGGACTAGGTTCATATTAGCCATGACAGACGAGAGAACACAAAAGGGAATTATGGAACAATATCTGATCAAAGATACTTTTAAGAGCTGTTAGGATCCACCTTATCCAAGAAATAGAACATGTATTTGGGAAGGTCCATCCCTTTAGCACATAAAAAAGAATGGTCACTATCCATTTCATCCAGTACACACAAGCGACTGACCAGAGGCAAAGAAGTTAATGCTAGAACCTTCTCCAAGACACAGAGAAGAATGGGGAAACTCCATTCCACCTACAACACAAAAGTGAATATTCAAGGTTCATTTCATCCAAAAAAAAACAGAAGCAGGAGGTAGAACTCCATCCCTTTAAAAGACACAGAAGGAAATGGCCAAACTCGATTTCTTTCAATAACATTCCAACTCATCCAAAAAATAGATGTGAATGTCCAATTTCATCTGGTCCATGACCCAATAGAGAATAAAACAGCCCACCTAATGCAGAAAAGAATGGTGAAATATCTTCTCAACTCACACACAAATTCAAGAATTACCTGTCTCCATATTAACCCGAGACACGCTGTTATGAGTAGTCACCGCCGTGCCTGGGCCTGGCAGTTGCAAGTGTTCACGTCTCTATGGAGACATTATATGGGACGCCAGCCCATACCAAGATGGCAGCTGCGTCCCGTGCATCATGGTGTTTTGACATCGCCACGTCAGGATGGCGCTGCACAAACCGAAGGCGCTACAAGAAAAAGGGAAACCTGGTAAGCAGTGCGTCACAAAATTGTTTGTTCCTCCAGATTGCACAGCGCTCGCTTCCCCTTTTGCTCCAGGCACCTGCCTTCTTGCTTGTACCCTCTGTAAGCGCTTTGCTCTTGTGCTCTCCTGGAACCTACCATTTTCTCCCACTTGAAGCCCACTTCTACTTCTTGTTATCATTCCCTCCAGCACTCCATTTCCTGGGTCACTACCCCTGCTGGCAGCACCCTTGCTACTGAATCTTCTTGACATTACCTTTTTTCTCTCCAGATTGTGTCATCTGGATCCCTGGTCCTAGTCTGCCTTCTCGGACTTCTTCAACTCACCCAATTACCGGATCCTTCTGTGAGAGGTTTTTTCTCTGTGAGGGGTTTTTCCTCCATCACTGAGACTTCCACTCTTTTAAGTAGCCTCCATGCTGCTATGTATTACTAATTTAGGTGGTGCTGTGGTTACCAGGGCGGAAAGGCCTTACCTGTACGATTTAAAATCCCACAAATTCTCCAAGGTAAGGCCCGTCGCTGACACACACAACGTTAACAAACATACAGAAGTGAAGAAGCAAACTAAATCTTCTTCAAGACACAGGTTAACATATTTAAATTCTAACTTATCCAAGACAGATAAGAAAACACTCAAAATCCATGGCACAGGACATAGATGAGAACATTCATAATCCTTATTATCCAATTCCCAGACAAGACGTCAGACTCCATTTCATCTAAGACACAGAAAAGATTGAGCAGACTCCTTCTCATCAAAAGCAAAGAATACAATCATTATAGTACATCTACAAGGAATAGGACAAACACAATATCACCAATGAAATAGAAGATGATCAAAGATCATCACATCAATGACAGTGAAATAAACAGTCACAGTCAATGTCATCCAATACTTGAAATGGGCAAACTCCATCTACCCCAGTACAAAGAAAATATTGCTACATTCTATCCCCTTGTAGACCCAGACATGAACAATGAAGCTCCATATCAACCACAAGGTGGAAGAAAATGGTCAAAATGCAATCTCATCGAAAATACAGAATAAAACGATCAGGCATCTCATCCAAGACACAGAGGAGAACAACGAGCCTCTGTCTCAGATGAGCATGGTCGAATCCATCACATTCAAGACACAAAAGAGAATGTTCCCATTCCATATCCTCCAAGAAGCAGGCGAGAACAGCCAGAGTTCATCCACTCCAAGGTATAGAAGATGATGGTCAAACTCCATCTCATCCATGACACTCATTGGTGTATTCAAAGGAGCAGGTAAGTATTCATCTGATTGCAACAGTGAGTGTTGTGATCATGAGACACACACAGTGCACATTTTCTAAACAATGTGCTATGGGGACATGAGCAATAAGGCATACCATGACTGAACCAAGGAAAGAGCATGTGCAGTTCAATGCGAGGGCAGGTAAAACAGGACTAGCCAGTGCACTTTACAGCTTAAGGAAAAGCCCGAGCCAAAAGAGCACTAAGACCCTAAATGTTGCACCCCCACCCCATCAACTCCAATATTTCTTCATCATATGGTAGCTCAGCCATCTTGGCTTTCTATGTGATTTCACAGACAGAAATAACTGAGCGGTAATGGTAATTACTTTGTGCCAATTTTTCATTTTTTATAATGGGGGACACCACATTATTTCATCTACCTGACTCTGTACCCTCACCATTACCCACCCTATACCACATACCCCTCAAGATATACCCAACTATTTTACCACCACATTGTAAACAGTGTGAACTAAATTTCCACTCAGTAATTTCCCGTAATGAAACAATGGTACACAAGGCTTTACTTTTAAGTGAGAATGTACAGTACTTCTAGTGCAGCTGCACTATAAATGGAACCGTACTGGCACTTCTCAGCAGTGCTATCATATTTTGAATAAAACATTTGGCGGGGGAGGAGCAAGTGCCATGTTTTGCCAGCAGAACGAGTATACTTGTGAGGCATCAGAAATGCGAGGCAGGCACAAAGGTAACGTTTTCTCAAGTTAAACTATTTTTATTAAAGGAAAAGGCATAGGATGAAAGCCTACCTTTCCCTATCCTAACAAAGAGGTAACTGCCTAGCAAACTAAAACTAAAGAAAAGTGTCCAAGTTTTCAGAAAGTCTCTGACTATCACACTAACACACACATCAAATTATTCAAGGAATATATGGCTAATTCTAGTCCAACAAAACAAGTTTTCAGTTCAAACATAAAGAGATCTGAAAGTGCTCCTTGTGACCAGGGTTGGACTCAATTTCCCTGGATGAATTCAGGAATACCTTGACCACAGTTCCAACTTAACAAAGTTCTGCTCAAGATAGCACAAAAAAGTATCTTCCAACCACTGTGTCTTCCCCTGTGACACAGCAAATGTCCTTTCCGCAAATGTTTGCTCACAATCCAATACAACTGGTATTTTCCACCATATACTTCTTGGGAAAAGTAAATGTCTTTTTCTTTCATAACACAAGTTCAAAACTGAAGCAATTTCTTCTTTTCAGAATTTTCAACAATTATTAACATCTCACATTTTCTTGAAATAAACCACCTTTGTCAGGATAGCACAGTACCTTTGTCAGGATAGCAGAGCACCAACTCTTGGTGATGGCTCAACTTGTTAAGCAAGTGAAAAGGGTTAATAAGCTCTTTCATTCAACAAAACGTCTTTTCACCACACCTTTTTGCTAAAACATACTTCATCAAAACATCTTCTTCTTTCTACTCGCCTGCGAGGACTAACTAGTGTGATCCCTTTCCTGGTCTCCTCGCCTGCCGGAAGAAAAGTCCTACAAAACTTGATGGCAATATTGATTCCAAGATTCTCCACACAAGTCCCTCTTAGAAGGAGTGTTGAACAATAGCTGCCTTTCCTTACTTCCTTTTGACTGTTGGAAGTTTGGGGTACAACTTTCCCTCAGTTGATATCCCAAAAAGGGAGAGTGGTGCCCTTGTCGCCTCTGTATGATTTCACAGTCTATTGGCTGTTGGCAATGCAGGATATAAGCTTTCTCCAATATATATATATATATATATATATATCTCCTGAAAAGGGATTTACGCCTTTGTTGTTTTGTTGTGGTTTTCTTGCCACTTCTGTTCTGTTTCTTTAATCACTTTTCTTTAATTACTCGATATTCACAATCATGTGGTTTCTGATTTCTTTCATTAATCGTTCGGTATTCAAATTTTTAAAGTTCAACAACTTTCTCATGTGGAGCGCCCTGGGCCAGCATTCACATTTAGCCAACTCACTTCTTCGGTGGCTCCTTCTCACAGTCAGGTGTTGCAGAGGACCTCCAGTGTCCTGCTCGCTCCCTCTCCTGCTTCTGCGTACCTTTGGTGAGCTGCGTGTTTGTCTATGGGAGTTCTGACAGCTCTGTTAATCTTCCGTGGCTTCCCTCTCACGGATAAGCTGTGTGCTGTATTGGGAGCGTGTCTCCTCATCAGCTGGGATTCTACTTGACATGCCGCTTCCCGCTGTGTGAACTCTGCACTTCTAATCACCTTCACCATTTGTGACAGCTTCCACTGGCGTTCCTCTCTCTGTGGCTGCTCCAGCACCTCGGATAACCTCTGCTTCAACAGCTATGCCTTCTGCACGGCCTCCGACATCTCCTTCATCTGCTTCTCCTGCTTTCTCTTCGTCCCTCACCACCTGCAGCTTTGCCTCATTTTGGGAATTAAATATCCCACTCAGGTGCCTCGGTCTGCAACAACTAAACCGCACCTTTGGATAAACAGCACTTTGAATCCTCATTGCCTCTGAGTCCTTCTCCCTCATCACAGTACTATACGAATTATGGTTACTGAAGTCCATATGGGATTGTGTAACATTAGTTTGTTCTGTTTTCCAATAAGCCATCAATATTCTAGGAAGTATAGAGGAATAATGAGATAAGGGGGCCAACCAATTCACCTGGCATGAGTCCCATTCAATGTGATCCTCCCAGATTATACCAAACCCAGAGTCATGATCGAGTAGTGGCTACCTTCCCCTGGCCATCACCTGATCACTAGATTCATCACATAATCCACTAGGGGATTTCCTCAGGGCACGTACCCAGATTTATATCATGCTACGCGATGTGAGATGTGGTCGAAGTGAGTGGGGGCAGTTGGGAGCAGTGCTCCTCTACTTTTTTTTATTAAGTTTTACTGGTCCTATACTTTTATTTTAAAAAGAAACCGTTCCGGAATGGTTTCGATTTATAAAAGTGTAGGAAGCAGTTGAAACTTGCACTTCAGTGCAGTGCACTGAGCGCTCCTTTAAACAGCAGGCACGTTTGGGTGTTTGGATTCCCCGTGGGAAGGGGTGTGGTGATGGGGTTTATGGGGAGCGGGGCAAGCCAGCCGGGAAGATTGTTCCACTACTTCTTTTCATACACTTCCACCACTGGATGTGAGAGTTTAAAGACCGACCTCTGTGAATGGGGTCAGATATGTTGCTAGCAAAGCCGTTCTGGGGTTTGCTGGGACTGACCTGATTGTGGGGCTCTAGATGACCATCTGTGCTGATCTGTTCCTATATGGGTTTAACCGGCTTTGTTCTTATTTGCATTACTACCAACAGCGGACGTTTTTTCCAATAAGATTCACTTGTATTGAAAACCCATTCCGAGGAAGTGTCGGTCATTCCGATTGGCTGAAACCTGGGCTGTTATGTGTGCTTTGTGCATGTGTGGTGGGGGTGTGCCACACAGAGGAAGAATCCATGAGGGAGGCGGTACATATCTCATTCTGTCGTACCGCTGTGTAGACGTACTCTGTCAACCGCTTTAAGACTGTGTGGCACAACTCAGCAGGACTGTTATACTTTTATTGGGCAGTACAGGGCATTTCAGTGGGGCTGTCAATAGGTTAGTAGAACTGTGCAGCACCGCTGACAGAAGTGGCGGAAGCTCCAGAGCATACGCTTCCACCCGGATGCAATGCATCACTTCCTGCTCCCTATGCCTTCACCCACTGACAAGTTTTCCGAAGGCTGTTTTTGGAGTTGTGTGCAGTTATGGGGTTTCTACCCAGAGCCATAGCTCCCAAGTGTGGCAGTGCACCCTCTATTTCGCTGTTCCATCCTGCTGTACTGAACGGAGGTGTTCCGTACACCGCTTTTGGAGGGCAGAGACATTTTTTTGGATTCACTGTTGTTATTTGTGACTGCTACATGTTTAACAGTCTTGTTATTTCGATGTGACAGAAACAGTAATCCTAAACACGGAAGCTATACTATGATTAGGACAGGACCAGGACGTGTCAGCAGACCTGGTTTGCATTCAACAGTACACTGCCAGTACTTGCTTTCAGTCTCAGCATAGAGGCCAAGGGCTGAATGTCTGTGGAGTCTGTCTCCATCCCTGCCTCCTCAGCTAAAATGGTAAACACACATTTCAGAGCCCATAACTCCCTGGTGCCTTACATGTTACAGACACAGGCCCGGCCTTACAGGCATTTACAAATATTCCATGTGTTAGAGCACAACACAGTGGTTTCTTTCTTGGCAACAGGCTAGGTGTTGCCTGTTTTGCTTGATTCTTCTGCCCTGCTCCCCCCTCACTCCCCTCAAGCCTACTTCTGCAGGAGTCTGTCCTGATAAATTCTGGTTTCACCATCACCGCCTTGTGGCCAATGCTGGATTTGACTTTTATAGACTTCATTCATTCAGGGTGCGTCACCCTTTCTCAACTCTCATGCTGGACTTCCTTTGCATCTTGTACTTATGGTGGCCCTCAATCATGCTGTTCCCATCTCCATCTTGTATCCTGGCTTGCAACATTATGTGTTACTACTGACTTCTGCATTGTATTCACTCTCCCCTCTTGCTTCTCCACTCTTTTGACTGCTAACTCTCTGTTATCGCCTCCTCTCCCTTTTCCTATCTCCTCCCCTTACTTTCTTCTATGCACTAACTCTATCAGAATTGTCCCTGGACCTAGTATGATAGCAACCTTGTCTGTCTCCTCCCCCTTCCCTTACTGGTTTTTTCCTCCCTAAGGCCCCCACCCCCCAGCACTATCTGAAATGTCGTCAGCCCTAGTATGATAGTCCCTTGTTTTGTTCCTCCTCTACCTTTCTGCACCATCACCTCTTGTTTTTCTCCGGCTCTACCAAAAATGTCGTCAGGCCTAGTAGGGTAGTCTCCTGTCTGTTTACATTTCCTTCCCACTTTCCCACTCCCTTCCTTATCTATGTTTTAGCTTTTGAAAATGTCATCAGGTCGAGTATGATAGTTAATTTCACATCCTTACTGTTCATGGCCTGTAAGAATGTCATTGTATTTTCCCCTGTTCTCTCCCTTGCCTTGAAGCGCTTTGAAACACATTGGCGCTATTTAAATAAACTAACATATCATATCATACACTGAGAAGAAGTGATATGTGGTTTTCTCACTATCCCATATAAACATGTAAATATAACAGGCTGGTTTCCTTCTTTGCATCAAATGTCTGTGCTCTTTGAAACCAAGGAGAGGACATGTGCTGAGACCCTGCCATCTGCAGCCATTTCATTTCTGTAACAAACACAGTGTGCAATTGACCTGCCCTATTTAAGAGCAGACTCCAATACAATGCAATGCACTGGTAAATGGCCCGATCTCACTAACACTATTGATGCTGTTCACTCTCTCTCGTGGAATCTGCCAGCAACAGCCCTTAACTGTTCGCTATGTCCTTTTAAAGGGCTACAGCTCTTTCCAGTTAGACCTAAAACATTGATAGCTTCACGTTATGATCAAGAGGATTTTATCAGCAGCAGATCTCTGAGGGAGACCTTGCATTCCCAAGAGATGATCTCTGCAGATCTGACTGCTACCACATCATCTGAGTGGTAATGTTGCGATGTTAACAGAGGAAGAACTCTGCGCCACTTTTGGGTATCAGAGGAGCTCAGGCGAAAACTCTGAGAGGGCGTAGCTCTTATTAAGGGACTGCCCTGGGTGGGCTTGCATATTATCAGGAGGAGGGTTTTGTGCTAGCCTGGGTATTATCAAGAAAATATCTTATATCTTATGATGCAACTCACTTTGGATATTATCTACAACTCTAGAACATCATGCCTTACTATGGAGAGCTTAAACATGGTTTTCCACCTCCCCCTATCAAAGGAAAGATTTTTGCTTTGAAGGAGAGTTGGTTCCTAGTCACCTGCATTGAAAAAAGTGTGTGACTACATGTACCAGAATCCTTAGAGACTTTAATGAGAATTAACCAGACACACCTGAAAAGGAAAAGAAACACAGCCTCCCTGATGATTGATAGAATCGAGAAAACGTTTGGAAGAGAAGACTAACTGTTGCTTTAGCAGGTAAATCTGACTGGGAATCAGAGTGCACGCCTCATCTCCATTTCTTCTTACATTATTTCCTTACTGTAGAGTTTTTGCAAAGCAACCCATATCGCCAGAGGCCGTAACCAACCACCTTGCGAAGAAGAAGAGGGTCAGATTGAGTGTGGCACTGAGGACACAGATATGTACATTTGTTAGGGTCAAAGAGTGAGTGAAACATGAGAGTTTCAATTGCTTTTCTCTCCTTCAGGTTTCACCCCTTTGTATAAAAAATGTATTAGAGAAAAGAGCAAAAACTCCCTTTTGACACATATGGATTTATAATAGGAAATTCGGCAGCACCACAAAAGGTACAGCCGTGCTGGGAGTAAAGGTAAAAGGATGGTACAGAAGGACCCAGGGAGGGTCCCCCACAAAAGGAAAAGGGTTTTGAAAGAAAAGATTGCAAACATCGGAAAAATTGAATCGAAGATAGTACCATCAAACAGTCGTCATAGAAGTGTTTTTCATGTAGACGGTCTCGATGCTGGGAAGAAGCGGAAAGGAGCTGTGTGGAGTGGCTGGTCCTATTAAAAGGCAGGTAGCAGGAGAGGGAAAGTGACATGTATTCGCAATGATTGTGTCCTGCCCTTTCGAAGTGATCCGATTACTGGCTTAAGTAAAACCCTTGCAGACTGTTATCAATTGAACGGGCTGATAATCAGATTGCAAATAAGTAGATTATTTCTTGACTATGGCGATGTTAGCACTAATGACTAGCAAGCAAACGTCCTTGTGGCAGTTATCAAGGCCTGAGCTGAAGACGGAGCGCTTAACAGACTACACGGCAAGCAACAGCGAGAAAATCCAGCACGCCAGATACAAAAGCTATTCTTAAAAAACAGAATAAAAAGGTACAAAACTAAAAGTAAATGGACAGAAACCGGCCCTGCCGTCTCAAACGATTTAGCGAATATCTTCAAAGCATTAGTAAATACGGCTGGAATTTGCTAAGGACATCAACCCTGTCCATCGCCTGATCAATACAGGAACAATCACTCAGCCGCGAATGCCTGACACCAGGTGTATCAAGGGCCTGAGATGCTCCATCTCCTCACAGAGGAGGAGACGGCATGCTGAGTCCTGCTCGATGAAGTATCTCACGGAAGCGGATATCCCTTGGCATCTCACACATACAACACAAACACGCGCATGGTGTAGAGATTCTTGTTCTGAAAAAAAAACAAACTGGTGCGACTGATTAGTTGAACAGATAGGAGGTATGGGACCCCACCATGCCACCTTCTCTGATATTATGGACATTTGATTGAAGCAAGCGTCATACAGAGTGCAAGCGGGCTGGCATCTTCCGGGTACGGTCAGACCAGGGCATAAAAGAGCTCCGGGCACCAATATAAAAGTAGCCCACAGCTGCAAATAGTAATACTTTACTTTTTGTGAAACTGTCTGAGTACTACCGAAGGGGACGTTTTTGGTCAACTTTGAGATGCAAATAGTGCTTTTGAAAGCACATTTGGTTGGTAACACTGGTCATATCCGCTAGCTGCACAGTGCAGACACCCATCAAAATGGCCCCTGCTCACATTCCTTCCATTTCTTGTGTTCTTGACTCTTATCTTTCTGCTCTTCCCACCCCTCCCTCTCATGTAGTGGATCCTGTTTGGACCGTGTTAAATCTTAAATATTAAAGGTATTTGTACTGTGCACCGTCACCACTGGAATTGGTCCCGCTCAGCATATCTGTGTATCACCACTATCTACTTCTTCTGTTGTTGCCCAACCTTTTCACTCTTCCGATCATTATCCTTTATCTCTTTCTATTCTCCCTTCTTCTCCTCTAACTAAACCTTCGTGCTCTAATGTATCCACCTATTCTCGGCAGGAACTTCATGCTTTCAATACGCCACTTTTCGCCTCATTTTGGCTGGATAACTGTCCCCACTCACATTTTTTGCCGGACTTTAGGCTTTGCCATATTGCAGTATAGGCCAGTACTAACCTGCTTCGACGAATCAGGCAATGAGAATTGTCTGAATGTGCACACCATTGTAAGATTCAGAGCAAGAAAAATATTGTTACTGTCTCCTGTCCAATTATGCTAATACCTGTTTTACTAGCTGAAAAAAAATCAGACCACGACTGCCATCTACATGGTTATGTACCTCTTAAGAGCCTATGTTTCAGTGTTTTGGAGTAGGAATTATGTTCCTAATCTGACAGATTGTGTGGCGTAATTAGTAAAACTAGGTAGCTCTTACTTCTGTATAGCCCTGAACTATCACACCCATGCAGTCCCTCCCATCTTAAGGAACAAGGGTATGCGCTATAACCTCACGAGAACGGGGAAATCAATAATCCCATCACAAGTTGGAGTGATGAAGGATTGCAATCTGGTGATACAGCGCTCTAAACGTTTGCAAAAGCAGGTGGTGATTTGGCGGCGGGAATGAAGGCGTCAACCTACCCGCCCCTCTTTCTCATTGCAATATCGGGATATGGAGGATGGGGGCTTTGTATCTGAGCATACAGGAGAGGCAAAACAATGTTGATATGGTGTCCTAGTTAACTGAATGACGATGCAGCTATCTCCAGCAGTGTCACAAACCACGCGATTGTGGGCTAGTGAGTCCATATTGAGGTGCCAAGCATACTCTACAGCATAGCATGATTGGCTAAATAAGTTCAAATTTCTCTGGTTCTATGGCGTGTTGTCGCACTTCAAATGTGCCGGTCAAAATAGTACCTGCAACTTTCTCTTTGGTCCTCTTTTTGTACAGAAGGTACTCACAAATGTATTACCGACGCCCACCCCCTTGCCTCCCATCACTATAGTATCCCGCTGCCCCTTCCCCCACGCAGGTGGATCAACTGTAGGACAATGAACTCATATGGAATTCTCCACTCCGCCTGCCACAATAAGAGATTCATGAAAAGCATTGGTGAAAGAAATAGGAAGCATTAAGTTCCATGTTTCGACTAAAAACCAGAGCATACATTCACCCTCGGCAGAAGAATCACATTCCTTACACTTGCCTTGAAAGGTCTTTTAGAAAGAACTGATGGATTTAGATGGTCGCTGGTAGGCTTCGCTGTAGGCCTGGACTGATCCTCAGAGCTCTGCTGCCGCTCCAACCTTCGCCTATCGTTCCTTAAGGGACCGAGATGGACTGTGGGATTCAGGCCAATGCTGGGAACATTGCGCTCAATGTTCAGAACATTCCCTCTCTTCGAAGCCCTCACCATGGCTCACGCACATGCTTAGCACAACCCTTAAACACGCGTTAGTAAATGTGGCTAGTTACAAATACAAAAGTAAAAATGTCCGTACAACACCAAAATGAGACATTTATAGATGAGGAGCTGAAAATCAGTTAAAAGCCCCCACGTGTGATTAGTGTGACTTTTCTTTTCAGGGCAGGACAAATATTTGTGAAGAAATGTGTCCCCCGCTGGAACCACTAATGGGTATTCCTATCGGTACACCGCAGTACACCAGCATTGGGCCTTTCTGCATGTCTACTACTGTCCCTTTGGAGCCCTGATACGATGCATGTTTCGGTGGTGATTTTCGGCGTCTAGCCTATCCCGTATGGGTGCTATCGCCTGAAGTTTGATTGTGTCACAAGTGCAGGATATTAGACACGAGTCATCGGTACAAAATAGGCAATGAACTAGCCTGGGAAACTCATGGCTGGTCATTTGCCTCAGTATAAGCAGAGAGGAACTCCAACACAAGTTAAGCTGTACTGTGATTTAGGAAGCTGTCAGTGCATATTCAACTGATAGCTGAAATGAAACAAATTATTCAGTTGTACATATATGTTTTTCACCAGTCAAATACCCTCATTTGTGCCTATTGTTGGAAGCACATATATTACGCCATTCAAAACAGTATGTAAAGAAAATACATATTTTTTAATTTGAAATGAGGACACAAAAATAGCCACTTGTTAGCTTCATACATGAGAATACGCCTTCCGCTGGTAAGCGTGAGTGGCCGCGTCCTCTGGTCACAGGTGCCTACACACCAATAGCCAGGGCGTGGCTAAGTTGGCGTTTCGGTGATATATAGACAGATGAAGACCACTTTCTTCAGGTAATTCGTTCTTTAAATTCAGCCCCTACAAAACTAATCAAATGTAATCCCATCATATTGGCTCATCTCAAAAGCATTTTGAGGTTTGGTGTGAGGTATGGACATGAAAAGTGAATTGAAAGTACCAACAAATGGTAAGAGACACCAGGAAGCCACCCCTTTCGGCTGGCAGGCGGACCCCCGACAGCTCATTCATATGTCCCATAGACTAATATCCAGAACCCAGAGACACTGTGCAAAAGTGATAGTGAATGCCCCAAGAAAAAAGTAAAATAATAAATAACGGAATGCTATGTAAATCAAAAATAACACATGAAAGTGGTCATAAGGATGGAGCTGAATGTGAGAGAAAACACCCATATTTAGTGATTTGTTGAGAGTGGACCCCAGCGTCCCTGTGAGGGTGAAACAAGTTCATACCTAAAATATTGTTGAGAATGCCTCCTAGACAGGTATTTCGAGGTCCAAACACTACGGCTGGAACACTAGTTTGTGCTGCCTCCCCAACGGTTCACAGGCTCATCTATGAAGGAATAAATAGTATGAGGAATTCGGAGACATGTGCTAACATCCGATTATAGGAGCAAAAAGATCATAGTGAACGAACCTATTATTGGCAGTGCGGTCGTGTGTGGCAAAGCGCCGTCAGAATCCGGCACGAATTTAGACAGAGGACCAAACTGTCTCGAAACGCAACTGAGCCCACTGAATAAGTGATTTGTGCAGTTGTTAGAAACACAAATAAGACCTGCCTTTATGTTCAATCGGGTCACGGCAGCAAGAACCGTGGGTAAGCAACAGACCGGCAACAGACCGATCAGTGCTCCAGACCCTGATATTAAACATGATCTTACAGCATGTTACATCGGTGGCTTGTAAATTCGCTTAGGATCGCACCCATGGCGATCTGCTGTATTGAAAGGGTAATGGGACCGGCATCCCTGTGAATCTTCTCAGCCTCAATTCAGATGTTTGGAAGAGTGCCGCCAAAGTTCTCTTGGTCTGATGAAGAGTGCGTTTATTAAAGACTAGCAGACTAACAGCATGATATCCTGCAGAAGGGAGGCTGGTATAGGCCAAGAGCTCTTTGTGAATGCTCCCTCACTTGATAACAGACTGAGGAAGGAACCTGTGTGGTCTTGAAAGCTACCACCAGCTATCATGAGCTACCCCAACCAGGGGTGGATTGGCCTATAGAGAACTCTGAACATTTCCCGGTAGGCTTCTGCACCCTGGGCCTCTTTTGTGTGATATTTCCACATTTTCTCATCGGAAAAAGGTTGGACTTGCTGAAAATCTGTAATTTGAGGCCACTTTGAAAATTATTTCTATTTTGGTTCCCAGTCCACCCCTGAGTCCCCAACCTACGAATCATCTATGCAAGAGCGTCCATGGTTTAGAACTTTAAGAAAAACACTGCTATTCGACATAATAACACTCTATTCCACCAATATGTCAAACATGCTCAAGTGGTACTGTAACATTTCTTTAGAAAAAGTGTCTCAGCAATGCAACATTGAGACGTGTTGATCTGGGACTTTAAGTATAGAAAGAGGCATAGGAGAGTTAAACGGGGAAGCAGGACTGGTACAGTGATTTAGTACCAGGAGTAAGGGGCTGTTATTGATCAATGCCTCGCCTTAGCCCCACATCCATTCACGCCCCTACTGACACCTTTGGCTATCTATGCTGTGCCCAAGGACTAGGCCCCAGAGCAAGTATGTGGACTGGGAGGGTGGGGTGTCTATAGTAAAGGTGCCCCCTGATGAAAAGATTTATCATGGATAAGGAATCTGCTCCCCTCGTCTAGGAAAAAACATGAATTCTGTGCCAGTCCATGAAACAGGTCCATGCCCAACCTAGGTAATTCCAGACTCAACAGTTGATTAGACATAGCTTCCAGAAAGCAGCTGGACCTCCATTTGGAAGAACAAAGATTTATAATTATGGGACAGGTGATATTTAGACGTGGCCAATTCATTGTATACCAATGTTTTGTACTAAATCCTTATATATAGCCTCAACGAACAACAAATTGACAATCTATCTGACCATGTCCTGACCCCAGAAGAAAGCAAGGTTTTGAAGCTGGGTCTAAAATTTTGTCCACTGGAAGGCTATGACTATGTACAGATAAGACTGGATCTTGACAATTTTGTATGCAAACTATGTTTGAAAAAGTTTTTTGCAACTAATATACACAAAAAGAAATCCAAAACTATGCTGAAAGGTCAGACAGATATCATCATTGCTGACATGAATATTCTTACTACTTTGGTCACTCTACAACATGAAAGTGACCCAGTTTTGGATGATGTACCTACAACTTCAGAAATCAACTGCTTAGAAACATTAGGCATATGTACAGACTGGCCATCCAAAAGTAAACTTAAATGTAAGTCAAAATTCAATCCATTAAGTGCTCAAAATATCAACATTGAAGCATTCTCTGATGTCGTAATAGATTACCTGAAACAAGAATGAAGAAAAAACAAAAAACATACAAGGAGTAACCTACCTTCGAAACAACAGAAGGCTCTATCCGACATTTGTAAAATGGATAAGTATATAGTGAAACCAGCGGACAAAGGTTGCAATATTGTTCTTATGAACAAAAAAGATTACATAAAAGAATACAGGCAGCTTAATGACATTAAATGCTATGAAAAGCTTGCAAAAAATCCGATCCAAGAAATGGAAAACAAAGTCTGGGATTTTTTAATAAAATGGCAAAATGCAGGCATTTTGGAAGAAGAATTTGTCAAATTCCTCTTTACTAAACATTCAGTTATTCCGACCATATATTTTCTCCGTAAGATACATAAGCACCTCACCAAACCCCCTGGCAGACCCATAGTGACTCTATGTGGTTCACTCCTGGAAAACATGTCCAAGTTTGTAGATGAAGTCTTAAGCACCTTTGTCTTCACATTACCCTCTTATATTAGAGACACTGCAGACTTTCTATGTAAAATCGATGAACTACCCTGGGAGCCAACATATCTATTGGCTACCATGGATGTGGTGTCTCTTTATACCACAATACAACACGAAGATGGTATAAGGGCATGTGAAATCTTTCTGAAAACCAGATCTCTCAACTATATTGAACACACTACCATGATCCTCGAAATGCTGAGGCTTTGCTTGGAGAATAATTTTTTCCTTTTTAACAATGAGCTTTTCCACCAAATCCAGGGCACTGCTATGGGGGCAATATTTGCCCATCATACGCTAACCTTATGATGGGCAACTGGGAAAAAGCAGAAGTATGGACAGAATCTAATGAAATTTTCACTGACAAAATCATTCTTTGGCTACGCTATATTGATGATTTAATTATTATTTGGAATGGCACAGCACAATCATGGCAAGAATTTGTGAAATTACTTAACATCAACAATCTAAATTTACAATTCACCGAACATCACAGTGTACATGATATTGTTTTCCTTGACGTAAAGGTCAAAGTCGTGGAACATAAGTTGGGGTGCGAACTCCACAGAAAAATGACAGGCGCAAATGTTCCACTACATGCTAACAGTGTTCATCCGAAAAGTCTTTTATGGTCCGTTCCATATGGTGAATTTATTCGCTTGAGAAGAAATTTCAGTCACATTGCTGACTTTGATACAGCGTGCCAAGTCACAGCCCAAAACTTTTTACACCAAAGATACCCGAAACAAATTATTGAAAGATCATACCTAAAGGTCAGGGATATGAATAGACAGGACTTGTTGATGATATCAAAATCCACACTTAAGGACAGCACAGAAGATAGTACTACCAGACTAATTCTCACTTTCAGCAGTCATTCACTGAGAATACGGAACATTATTAAGAAATATTGGAAAGTCCTTACAGCGGACAATGATCTGGGCAAAGTATTACATGAACGCCCAGACATAACCTACCGTAAAAGTACTTCCATTAGAGATTTGGTAGTACAAAGCTTCATGGTCTCAGACAACACCAAAAAGGGCAGCAATTGGCTCCCCAGCGGAAGAGATGGCTTTTTTACGTGTTGTAAATGTAAAGTTTGTAAATATGCTTTTAATTGCAGTAGCTACACTCACCCCATCATTAAAACACCCATACAAATTAAGGGTAAAATCAGCTGTGAGTCTGAGCTAGTTGTATATGTCCTCACTTGCCCATGCCTCAAGTGGTATGTGGGCAGCACAAAGTGCAAGCTAAAGGTCTGGATTTTACAACGTGTTAGAGCTATCACCAACAAAGACCATGCATATCCCATGGCGAAGCACTTTTCAGAGTTCCATGAGGGTAATCCTAAAACTCTCACATGTTTTGGTATCTACAAGGTCAATGTTGGCCCACGAGGAGGTGACAGTGAAATACTATTGAGACACGAAGAGACAAAATATATAATTGACTTTGAGAGTAAATACCCCAATGGACATAACATAGACGAAGAGTTATATACGTATAAATGCTTTTTGTCCTTCTTGCTCATGTCTACATCTCTGCTCTGGTTGCCCGCTTTGTGGTTTTTTCTCTTTTTTTTGTTCTTCTCTTTTTCTTATTTTTAGTTCTTTCTAGATGCGTGATGTGCAGCACTAGTAGAAAAAGTATAGATATTTTTTTGATCTTTTGATTAATCTAATGGACTTGAATTTATCATCTTTTTTTCTCTAATTCTCTGTGTTCTATTCCATTTCACTCATGTATTTTTCAGATAATATTCTCGTACAGGGTTTCTGATTTAAATTTACTTTTTTCCTCTTTTTTCTTCTTTTTTCACACAATTTCCCTTTTTATTTTTGTGACTTATACCGGCATTGTATCTGGGAACTTATGGTTTGATGTTATACTTCAAAATGAGATTAGAGTAAACCACTATCATCATGGATTAACCAGAGCACATGTTGGTATGCCCTGGTATATTGTAAAACTGATTATGAATTGATTACATGTATTTATTATAACAGACTAAGGCATTTGCACTTTATCATCGCATATCATCGGTATATACCCTTGAGTAAAATAAAATATCCTCTTTCTTTCCTCTTATATGCACTAAGCATTTATATTAGGCAAGAGCATTTGTTTACATGTAATTTAGGAAACCATTTGGGTATTACCAGTGATTTTGGCACCTGCACTTTAATATTATATTTATGTTTGGTTGAAATATTCCAGCATTTTCTCCTCTGTATGCACTAAGCATATACCCTGTGCATGAGCACCTGTTCTCATGCGGTTTAAAGGAGATTCTAAGGTAATACATTTAATAATACGTACCATTTATGACATGTACTAATTATATTACCTGTGCCATCCCATAACATCTAACTACATTGCTGTGCATATTACCACTTGGGTAGTATCCATTTTTATGGTTGAATTGACAGTTACATTAACCTATTCCAAAATGGCCGATGGTATTAACAACAGCCAGTAAGTCACCTTTTCACTGTCTGTCATTTGACATCTGTATGTTTAATATTTGGGCTCCAACCATTTGGAGGAGTTACTGTGAGCAAGCAACAGGAGTGTGGCGAAACGCATCAGCAAACCTCCTTTTCCTTGGGAAGCCTTCCGTTTTTATAACTGTTAATTTGTGAATAAAATTACATTTTTCTACGCAACTGTGCAGTGCGGTTCTTTACGGAAATCTGAAGTTTTGCAGGCGGCCATCGAAGCCGTGGCTTGGCATGATTGCAGCAGAAGGGAGTGCAGCTCCAACTAAGAAAGGCTGCACCGCCCCACTTTTAGAACATATATATAGTCATACGACAAACAAACAGAAACCTGCCGACGGCACGCGGACCGCACTCCAGGTCGGAAGATGCAGAACCAGTGGAAAAAACAACCAAGATTGGATAGCTTGGAACTTTTTTATTTGTAAAAGACAGAGTAGCATACCTGCAAATCCAGCACTACCTTGAAACTAACCAACTCTTAGGCACCTGCCAATCAGGATTCAGACCGCATCACGGCACAGATACTGCCTTAATTGATCTTAAAACACAGATTGACGAACTCAGTGACAAGGGAACCACCACCATGCTACTCCTCCTTGATCTGTCAGCAGCCTTTGATCTAGTGGATCATGCAGTGTTGTGCAAACACTTTGCATCAGCTGCCCACTTCTCAAATGAGGCTATAGCCTGGATCCAATCATTTTTGGACAACCACACAATGAGTTTTCTCAACATTGGCATCTGCAGACCCCATCAAAATAATTTGCGGTGTACCCCAAGGTTCTTGCGTCTCGTGAACCCTATACAATATCTTTACCAAGCCCTTATTTGACAAATTGGACAGACTGGGTGTCACCTACACTAATTACGCAGACGACACCCATATCCTCATTCCCCTTACAGGCAATTTTGACACAGATACTGCCTTGGTAAACAAAATATATCTCATCATTCAGGCATGGATGGCCACACATGGACTATGCCTGAATGATGATAACACTGAAATCCTACTCCTCGGATCCACTGCCAACTTAAAAAAACTCAGCCCCGACTACTCAGCATTTAACATTGATGGCAATATAATCAGAGTTTCCAAAACAGTAAAAACACTAGGTTTTCACCTTAACTCAGCCCTAACATTAAAGAAACAAGTTAACTCTCTTGGATCCTCTACAGCTTACACCACCAAACACCACCTAAATGCAAGCACCTAGATTTGAGTTTCCAGGATAGGAGGCGGAGGGGGGGGGCTTGGGTGGTGTTGGGAATGCTTGCCTGAATGCCAGATATGGCTAACACAATTGGCCTAAATCCCGATATGACTACCATACAACTGTGTACGTGGATCAGACTACAAGCTGTTGGGTAATAAAAGTGGTGTGACAGTTTAGTGGGGAGCAGTAATGGCTGTGCCCCCTGCCCTGACCTCACTTACCTCGTCAGGCACTGCTGGCTGAGAGCTGCATTTCAGGCTTCCCAGGCAAACCTGGTCTGGAGCTGCTTCTGCTGGAGCTGCCCTTTGCATTTGAGTCTTTAGCCGATGGGCAGGGGCTGTCCTGGGATACTGTTAGTCCAAAAAGCCCCTGCCACTCTATCTTACCATTCAAATTTGTGGATTACCATAGCCTCACATCATGCATCCTTAGAGATTTATGACCACCAGCCTAAATCTACTCAAGGCTGACTGAACTGTACATGTTGCATGTATTACATACTAACCTAACTATTTGCCAATGTAAGCATATACCACACCTAGATGGAATGCTTGACTTGGTCTGCTCCGCATCTAAACGTTAGCATGTACCACACCTACATGGCGTTTCTGACTGAGAGTCCTCGCACATGGAGGGTGTTCAGTTGTGCTCATGCCTTGAGAGAACCTTTCCCTGGGTGCCAGCATATCACGGGTGAAGGGCTCTCAGGGTTAATGTATACCGATCTTGATTCCTGAGACGGGCTTCCCATCGACATGCTGTCGATGTCGCCATCGACAGCCCCTGTCACTCTACCTTACCTTCCATAGCGTAGACTGCCATAGATTTCAATAATACATACTTAGGAAGACTTGTGACCACTGTAAATGGATTGTAAATGTTTATGCTAGTGCCACACATGTAGGGAACTGAACTTTAGTTTGCGTCGCATCTAGAAAGAAATGTGACTGTTAGCATGTGCCACACTCAGGATTCTTAACATTAGCTTGCACTGCATCTAGATAGAAATGTTATTCTTAACATGCACCACACTTAGAATTCTGAACCCTAGCTCGCCTCGCATCTAGAAAGAAATGTGATTGCTAGCATGTGCCACACTCAGGATACTTAACATTAGCTTGCACCGCATCTAGATAGAAATGTTATTCTTAACATGCACCAGACTTAGAATTCTGAACCCTAGCTCGCCTCGCATCACTCAGGATTCTTAACTTTAACTTGCACCGCATTGAGATGGAAATGTAACTGTTAGCATATGCCACACTTGCATGGAATTCTGAACCCTAGCTTGCGTCGCATCCAGATGGAAGTGTGACTGTTAGCATGTGCCACACTCGTATGGAATTCTGAACTTTAGCTCGCGCCGCACCTAGATAGAAATGTTATTCTTAACATGCACCACACTTAGAATTTTAAACTTTAGCTTGTGTTGCATTTGGATAGAAATGTAAGTGTCAGCATGTACCGCACCTAAATGGAATCCCATAATTGCAATGGACAGCAATGCCAACTAACCAACCAACAATTCCATCCCTCTTCATACACCTCTCTAACCAAACACGAGCCTAAAATGCATCAATCCGCACAAACTTCACAACAATGCAACAATAAAACAAACCACACATAGACTTGCATAACAGCACACGACGACTACGGACCGTAAAACACCCCAAGCCCAGCCAACGGACCCACCGGGCTGAGGCTGCCAACAGCACATCACTGCTCTCTTGCACTTTTCCAGCTTATTCCCACTAACCCACCCCCTCTCTTCCCCCTTTGCTGAGCCGCCAGAGCGCCAGGGGACAACTTTGGTGGTGATAGTGCGCGGTACAAATGTCCTTTAACATTTAACATTAACATTAAAGCATCTTAATGTTAATTAAGCAACATTTAATTAATTGTTAATTAAGCAACATTTTCCGGTTCCGGAAACACCTCAAAACCTTCCTCTTTGCTTCCGCCTTTTCTGCCTCTCTCCCCTACTGAAATTCCCTGCCGATTTTGCACCGATTACCTGGCCACCCTTTCTGATCCTGGGGCCAGATCCCGCCTTTTGCTCATCTGACCTGCCTCCCTGGCAACCCCCTGCACTTGGGGACTGGTTCTGAAATCCCTTCAGTCCCCTTACCTGCACTTATGTCTGCTCTTACCTTGCACTTGCCACCATCAGGCTGTTTTTATTTATTCGTATTTATTCTTCCTACATGTACTGCACTTTCCCCTCTCCCTTCCCCTTGCACTCTTCCCTTTTCTCCCTACTCTCGCACTTGCACGATCTGAATGACACCTGGCCTAGTAGGATCGTTGTTTGTCTTCCACTGTTCTCCCCTCCCTTGCCTCGTCGCGCCTCTAAACACTTGTTTATAGGTGCATTATAAATGCCATATCATATCATATCATATCATATCATATCATATCATATCATACCTGTAAGCTTATTAGGGCAAGCAAAGCGTTCCTCACCCAAGCCAGCTGTATCATCATTGTCAATGCCCTAATACGGTCCAAACTTGACTATTGCAATGCTCTGTACTTGGGAGCTAACAAATATATCATTGACAAACTTCAAATATTACAAAATAACGCCCTTAGAACTGCCCTCAATTTACCTTCTAAAGAACACATTTCTAACACTAGAAGAAAACACAAATGGCTCAAAATCTGCAACAGAATCTCACTTAAGACAGCATCACTCACCTTCAAATGGCTTAACAATGCAGACCCCCTTATCTGTTAGCAAGAATTGTAAGAAAAACTTCCACTCGCCCCACCAGAACTGCCAACTCCTACTGCCTTCAGATACCCAAATTTAGACTAAAAAGAACAGGCGGCAGTAGCTTCCCAGTTAAAGCGGCCCAATACTGGAAGACACTCCCACTTAACATCAGAACAGACCAGTCCTACTACAGCTTTAGACGGAATATACTTGCATGGCTACATTCCAATGACCCCCAAGCTTAACCATGGACCAATCCATACCCACTAACCTGACCGTACATATGCATATTCCTTAACTGATTTATCGTGATGTCAATTATATGTTTATACTCGACACTGGCATGTAACTGATGCAATGTTTATGTTTTATACTGTGCCTTATAACTAAGTTTTTAAGTAATCGTGTTTTCCTGTTCTCTGTAGCGCCCAGTTACCTTTGGGTTTGGCGCGCCATACAAAATCAATAAACAAAACAAACAAACATAAAAATGCACAGCATGCAGAGGGCACACAAGAAAAAAGGTAAGGCGTTTCATGCTTGCAGAGTGCTTGGTCACACAATGACTGCGGTGGTTAGTACACAGTAAAATAACTTGCTGAGTCCTACTACCATGTTGATAGCACAGTACATTAGTCAAGTCAGACAACAAGTCAAAGAGGCAGACATCTTGGAATATGTTGGAACCTAAGTGGAAAAAAGAAATAGCAGCAGCATGCTGGACAATAGGTACAAACAAGACACACAGGGGTCATAGTAGATCAAATGGGAGCAATTCTGTATATATGTCATACATAAGTATACATTACAACTTTCCTCTATTACTGCACAGGCTGCCTTTGAGTAGTGAATTTTCAAGCTTTTTATCAGGTACCGTACACTCTAGGGCTAGTAGTGGGCTTTGTCTATCTACAGTACTTCTCATCGACATTTGAAATACTGTCCATTAAACTATCGACACTTTGCCCCACACTTTACGTTAAGTAAGGCTTTTAAGCCCTGCATTCACATTACGGCTCACATGAACATGAGCCCCATACTTCACTTGATATGATATGATATGATAAGTCATTTATAACGCTTCTGTACACAAGTGTTTCTAGGCGCGACAAGACAAGGAAGGGGAAACAAAGGGAGGAAAAGACAAACGATCTTAGTAGGCCTTGTGTCATTCAGATTGTGCAAGTGTGAGTGGGAAGGAAAAGGAGAAGCGCCAGCGGGGTAGGGGGATGCAGTGACAAAAACAGCATGCTAAGTGCAGCCGGGGTGGTGGCTCAAGTAAGTGCAGAGAGGCAGGGGACTGTAGGGTTTCAGATACAGTCCCTAAGAGCTTGGGGGCCCGGAGGCAGTGGAAGAGGCTACTGGTCGTGCAGGAGCCTGGTGCCCATGAGGTTCAGAGAGTGACTAGATAACCAGTTAGCGCAGCAGACAGGAGCATCAGCAGGGAAGAGAGAGAGAGAAAGCAGAAGCAAAAAGGAAGGTCTTGAGTTGCTTCCGGAACCTTAGGTGGTTCTGCTCAAGTTTGAGGTAGGCAGGGAGGCTGTTCCAGAGGGCGGCCCCAGCCGAGGACAGAGATCTACCCGCCCCCACCACTCTCTGCCTGGAGAAGCATCTGACCCTCAGAGAGTTGGAGATGGATGAGCTGAGGGCTCAAGAAGGAAGATGCTTAGGAAGAGAGAGTTGGAGGTAATGTGGTCCCTGTCCCCAGAAAGCCTTGTGGACATTGCAGAGGGTCTTGTACTTGATCCTTGCAGCCACCGACAGCCAGTGGAGAGATTTTGGAGCTGAAGAGATACGCTTCCTGGGTTTCAGACCAAGGAAAAGTCTTGCAGTCCTGTTCTGTATTAGTTGAAAAGTGCAAAGTGTAGAGGAAGGCAGATTTAGAAAGAGGCTGTTGCAGTAGTCCAGCCTACAGAGAGCTAGGGCTCTGGAGACAGTGAGCTTCTGGGGGAAAGTGAGCAAACAAAGAATACCTCTGAGGAGGTGCAACTGGAAGTGGTACTCCTTTGAGATGTCAGAGAAGTGGGAGAGAAGAAGAGAGTGGATTTGAAGATGACACCACGGTTTCTTGCCGAGCAGGAAGGTGCGGGTAGAGGGTCCAGGGTGGGCGGCCAGAGTGAAAGATGGAAAGTGGGAGCAGGGGTCCCAATGAGAAGGATCTCAGTCTTACTGGCATTAAGGCAGAGATTCTTGGAGGCACACCATTCCTGAATCATGGATAGACAGTCGGGATTGAGCAACACAGGAGAGGAGGCTGGGGGGAGCCTGAAGGAGAGCTGAGTGTCATCCGCAAACACTTAAAGTTAGAAGAGAAGGTAGAGATGAAATGGGCCAGAGGTGCAAATAATGGTTGAAGATCCAGGGTGAGAGGTTGGAACCGTGGGGAACACCACATGTGGAGGGAGAGGTGGTGGGGAGAAAGGACCCAAGTTGGACCTGAGAGGGTCGATCAGAGAGAAAGGAGGTCAACCAGGCCAGGGCCTGACCCGTGATGCCCAAGTTGTCACATAGACAATTGATCAGGATGGGATAGTTGACTGTATCGAAAGCAGAGGAAAGATCAAGGAGAAGGAGGACAGAAGGAAGGTTCCCAACCAGATGCATTCACTACAATTTGTAGCGGCACCAGTTCTGCTTTTTGCTTTTTATTCTGGGATCTGCAGCCCTGGCTTAATAATGGTAAAAATCAGCCCGGATCTGACGTTTGTTCCCTCTAAAGAATTGTAACATGGGCAGTGGAGCTGTAACCTGAGGGAGTAAAAAACGGCCTTCCATTCTGTGCAGTGTGTATATGCATTGTTTGTGTGTGTTCAAATTACGTTTGAGGTTGGCACCTATTAAGAGTGACATTAACAAGGAGAAGCGGTGCTGCACAAAAAACAACAGATTGAGACAAGCTCAGACATGTTGCTCATGGTGAAGACATCGGTCATGCTTGAGCACTTCTGCAGGATGGAATTTCAGAAGGGTTGAATATTATACAGAGCCAAAGAATCCCGCATAAAGTCCATGGGATATCCATGAATGGCCCAGGTGCTGTAGTCATCTGTGTGGTCATAGTAGACATGGGGCCTCATTAGGACCCAGGCGGCCGCGGAATGAATGGTGCCGGTAAGGGACCGGCACTGTTCATTCCGGGCTGCCTCATTATGAGGTCTGTTGCGGGTCCCGCTCAGGACACCTGGCCAGACCAGACGTGCGGAGCGGGAGCCGCTAGCAGACCAGGATGCTAACAACGGACCCGTCATTAACGGGCCCATTGTTAGTATCCTCCCCTTTGAGCCCTATCAGGCTCAAATGGGAATGGGGATACATTTTTACCAGAGCCCAGAAAAGGGCAATTACTGGGTCCGCCAAGGTCGGCATGACCCGGTTATTGCCCTTTTCTGGGCTCCGGTAAAAAATCATTACTGGCGGCAGCCGTGCCCTTAATAGGGGCACGGCTGCCGCCAGGGTCGTAATGAGGCCCATGGTCTTCTTCATAGATCGCCCATATTCAAACAGGATTTATCCCCAGGAAACCCCATAGCTAAGAATATTACAAGGCAATGACCCAACAAATTCCTCTGCTGCAGGATTCATGTTTTTTGAGGTTAAATACAATATATAAATACAATACTTAAAGACTTAATAACAATCAAAAGTGTGTTGGTGAACCTCAAGGATATTTTATGCAGGTCCATAAAAATGTTAACAAGGCAGAGCTGATTGATGGCCTCAACAAGTTTTGGTCTCAGGTGATGTACACGATAATTGCTGCAGCACAAATGCCCATTTTAAAAAGGTGCTACCAGTGGTTGTTGGAAGGAATGAGGCAGAGACGAATACGTAATGTATGCTCCTTTTCTGTTTATTTGAATACATGCTCTGTGAATTTTTTCATTTTTTTCTGGCCTGCAACATTTATAAAAAAAAGACTCAAAGATGCGATCCTGTATGATTCTCACTTTGAAGCAGTTTGGGGGTTTTGGGTGTGCGATATGGTATAGGGAGCACGGCGCGGCTTTTGGCCAGGCACAGTGGAGGGGGAGATCTAACTGTGCAGGAGTTGAGTTCACCCTAAAACAAACCTCTGGAAATGATCAAACAGAGAGACAAGCTCAGTTAAAAGAAGTGCGTTGTTTCTGGGGAGGCACAGATGATGGGTTGAGCTGCACAGTGCATTGAATCATACCTAGATGCACTGGGGAAAGGGGCAGCCTGCCAGTCAGTGCCAGGCTCCTTTGCATGCATTGATAAAGTCTTGTGGCCAAAGTAAATGGTAATAGTCTGGCCTGGTTTCATCAGCCAAGGCTGAGATTCAAGCCCTGCATGTAGACGTATATATTAATATCTCGCTGGAATATTCACATAATGAAAAATGGCATTGATAAAAAAAAGTCTGCTTTCCAAATGAGTCAGTGTGGAAACACATAGGCAAAGAGAGAGACAGCCTTAGTTAAAAAAGAGCACTTTAAAAAGAACACGCCTCGAACATAGTATGCTGGGAAGTGCCATGTACCCAAGATGGCTGGCCTGAAAACTCACGTTTGTGTAGCCAGGGAAGGATCTGTGGCTTAAGGTCTGCTCCTAGCTCAGCACTCACCGCTGAGCGCTCAGCCGGTCGTGAACGAAAGGGCGAGGGAAAGGGACTGAAGGGAGAGCAGATTCACCAAAACAGCCATTTTGAAGAAGATGGTACTGAAGCAGAGGAGGGCCCATCGAGAAGTTAAGATTGTTTCTCTATGCAGTATTCATGGCTTTCCAACTGCTGTCACAAGCTTTGCATAAGTGGTACTGTAAAAACAGCAGCGAATAAACAAAAACTACTTTTTATTTAAACTGGAGTCCCATGCTTACTTTCCCACACAAAAAAATCAAATTGCATTAGAAACCCATCAAGGGACTCTTTATTAAATAGATAAATAGAAAGTGCAGTATTTATTTTTTTGTACCATGAACAGTACAGTAGTTACTTTACACAGCAGTGTATCTCATAGAAACAACTAAATAATAAAATGCTCGTCCACAGTTGTTCACACACCTCGACAACTTAGCTGTATGTTTTGTTTGCTGAACGCATTCACTGCACAAATAATCGTGGGAGACACTAAAACAATAACTTATAAGTACATTGGGGATACGTTGTCTGCAATCTATTATGGCCAGACAAGGCAAGTGCTGAACCATGTGTCCACCAGTCCTACAGGGAACCAGTGTGCCTGAATGTCTATGTGCTTGAAAGGACATCTACTTCACACTCCCTGGTGCACAGGCTTATAACATGCAGGATGGGGTACTCGATCCCTTAGACTGCGTGCTCATATCATCCTTCCCTCTAATACTCAGTCCCTTGCTCTCTCCGATGCAAGAGATCTCCCAGTACTTGCAATCTGGAATACATGCAGAATCTGGCTGGTTGTACAGATTGTAATGGGCTGCCAACAACTACTATAAGCAGTGGAATAAAAATGCATTAACTAACCAGCAATGTTGTTTAGAATAAGTGGCAAAATGCAGATAAATTCGTCAGTGCTTAACTTGTAAGAAAATAAGTGCCAGGGCCCAAATGTTCCCTAGCACGCTTGGGACACTCCGGGAGGGCTGTTCCCCACCACTGCTGCCACTACCCACAGCTGCGCCCCACTCTGTCTAAACATTTGGGGTTACACTACAGCTTGCACCTGCTCATTGGGGTTGATGAATGCTCTGGCTATCATTAATTCATTATCAATCTGAGTCTGAGACAATAAGTGCCGGGGATCAGAAATAAGTGCCAGGGCTGAGCCCCGGCAAACACTCCCACCAATTAAGCACTGAAAGTCCTGTTATGCAATGCAAAATCCCATCAGTGCACCAAATGAGTAAATCTTTCATTATTTATCAGCCATGACTGTGCCTTGACACAGAAAATGAGTTCAAAAGAAATGAATCTAAAAAGTTACTCACTACTCACTGCTGTAACCAAGTGATTTAGCGGCAGTAGCGTTCTGCTGAGCGAGCTGCCTTTCACACCTTGTGCTCCCTTCACTAGCAGGCATTGCCACAACATTAATCAATCCGAACATAATACGAGCAGTGATGTCGTTTTCTTATGAAGTGACATTGTTTTTGTATTCATAACATTTATTTATAGAATAACAGATTAGAACAAAAGTTGGTTGTAACTTGACAAGGCGGCTGCCTGAGCGAGCACAGAGCAGCATTCAAGCTGCTTTAATTACATGTGTGCATAGCGTTTTCTTACTTCGGAAATATCTCTAATATAATGCACAGCTATTAGCTGATAAGGAAACTGTTACGGCAGTGTGTTTATTTAACGCACTGAAGTGTCAACTATCTGCTCCTTACTATTTATTTGAAAACACAAAACTGGCTTTTAAATGCATTCAGTTAAATCTGCTTGCGATATTTTTTACAACAGATCAGCAACCGCGTTTCTGTGTAGGGGCTTGACTTCCTTAAAGGATTCTAGAGCAGGTCTTTATATGAAAAAAGTGGAAGGTAGCTTGCAGCAGCCTTGGTACTGCAGTGTGGTAAAATGGTGGTAATGTGGCAGCAATATTCTGCTGAATTACTGGTAGGGAGCTAGGTTTACCTCCAACTAAAAGTTCTGGCAAAATCCCCATGGAGTTCTATGGACTCCAAGAATGGGGTCCTACACGGCCCCTCCACCACTTGCAATCCCACAGTAAATCAACGGGACCAACTGGCAGTAACGGTAATTGAGTTTGTGGGTATTTTTGTGGATTTGCAGCCAGAATACCACCAAACTCATAATGAGCCCCCATGTATTTAAGGGGATCACAGTGTGACCATGCATTATAAGGAATACAATAGCTCCTCCCGTATATTATAAGAATATTGTAAGTCTCCTCAGAGTTCTGTGAACTATCAAAGCAAATATGACTTCGGGTTGTGAGAAAACTGAGGGTGTACTCCCAAGTTAATCCCAGGAACCCCTTATTCAGGTGCCCACGGAAGAAAGGGCCCTCTTTTATCCCAACCCTAAGGGTGAACAAGCGAGAGAGCATCACCTGGGTAAGGGAACCCAGGGTTATCCTCAGGGGAAGGCCACGGGTGAGACATAGTACTATGCTGAGGAATGAGGGGGGAACGATGTCCTCGAGGTCTTTACAGGCTATAATACCTCTGTCCCACTTCCTCTCTTTAAATCTCTCCTCCCCGGATCCAATGATCTCTCTGTACTGAACCAAACCCCTAGGATCCAAAACCCTGTTACATCCAAAACCTCTCTCCCAAAACCCCTGTTTGCCCATGTTTTACCTGCATACTCCGGGTCATTCTTTTGCATGCCCCTCCAATCACTATTTCCCGCACTCCCCATCTGCTCAGACAAACACTTCTGTTCCCACAATTCCCCCTGTGCTCTTCATACTAATCATTCCTGTCACTCCCGTTTGCCTCACAACCCCTCCTACTCATTTCAAAACCCCTCCAAAACCCACCCTTCCGAGATCACCAAAAACCCCTCTAAAACAAGGATGATAACTCCATGTAGCACCGTCTCCCCATCCTACCCCATAGAACAATCTGGCACTCTAACTCCCCTTTCCGACCCAAACACCTTTTTGCCCCACGAAAGATGACCAACACATAAAGCTGTTTACCTGACATGTCCCGACACAAGGGTCAGGCAGAAGCAGGCAATTAATCAGAATCACACACACCTGGCGGCCCTTTACTTTCCCCGCAGGGATAAAAGGTGGAGCTAGAGAGCACAGTGCGAGCTAGGCAGACCGCACGATGAGGCAGCTATCCAGAACCAACAGTTCAAGAGGAGGAGAAAGGCAGCAAACATCGAGAGGCTAACCAGGAGAGACAGGACCTCGTCCTTTTTGACAAAACCCTGCAAAACCTACACAGAAGGCATCGTAAGACCGAGGACAATAGCCCAAGTGTGTTGCAGCAGATATCAACGCTACACACAGCGTATCGATGCTGATAAACCAGAGCGAGGGAGACTCCTGCGACCATGGTACTGGCCTTGACTCCAGCTACAAGGAAAGCCAATCGGTTCATCACAGCCGGTGAGTCGAAGGGAGAACCGATAAGAACGGGGCTGTGGTGAATAAAAGTTGCAAAATGGCAAAGTGAGAGGGGTTCAAAGAACTGTAAGATTGTAAAGGGGACAATCTGCAGAAGGGGACCGGCACCACGTGGGTGCTACTCCAAGAAACTCTGGTAGATCCCCATCCGAGTAAAACTACAGATACCAGAAAGCCGTAGGAGAGCCGCCAAGATAGGTCAAAGTGGTCTTACAAAATCCCCATACAGTCAAAAGCCTTTGACCTAAGAATTATAAAGAAAGCAAGGGAAGTGAATCCTGCCACATCATAAAAACAGAGAAGTGAATCCCAAAAACATTGAAAGTAAATGTGAATGTAGAGTTGGCAAGAGTGAACCCAGAAGAGGGATGCTGACAAAGAGGGGGTAAAGTCTCAAAGTCGCAAGAGACAATGTGTTGACAAAGGTGAAACCGGGCGAGGAATGTCCACTGGAACTGTTAAAAAAAGACATTAAAATTTGTGACGAGAGAAGCCATAGTGAACCCAGTGGAGGGAGGCTGAAAATTAAGAGGGGTCTGCGCCCGGAAGAGTGGGACCCAGGGGTGAAACCATCACCCAAAAAAGACTGGTGAACACTGGAAAAGCCATAGTGAACACAGCGGAGGGAGGCTGAAAGCAAAGAAGGGTCTGCGCCCGGAAAAGGGGGACCCATAGGTGAAGCCATCACCCGAGAAATACGTAGAACAGAACTTTTTGTTGGTGTGTTGTTTTTCTTGGTAAACCTATCAGACGCACAGGACCAGGAAACCACAACCACTGAAGGAAGGCCCTGATATCGATACGAACTGTTTTAGCATCCAAACCCGGAAAAGGGAGATCCAGGGTTGAAGATTCCTCACCCTAACTAAAATCAAGGAACAAACTTTCATTTTGTTGAAGGAACTTTTGTTTTGTTATTTGAATATGTCAAACCTTTGAAGGCAAGAGAATTTGCAAGTAGAAGAAATTGGCCACCGGGACTCCTGATAAACTGGAACAGAACTGTCGACTCGTGCTGGGAAAGCTTGAGTGTGTGCTCTGCTCCAAGAGTCCACCTTACCCTGTGCTAGGTGTAGGATGCCTGGTGCATCTATTCCTATCTACTTATCTCTACCTACCTTCCTACTTACCCCCTGATATACCTGCTACCCCCTGGGTTGCTTTCTGTGCTAGCCGAATCCTGCCATCTGGGCTCTTAGCACTCTTCAAGCAGCTGTAAAGCTTCCACCAGTCAGAGACTATCCAGCCTATAACCACTCCTCAGAGAAGTCCAGACTCACAGCGACCATTTGTCTAGAATCTGCACACATCTGCTATAAATGAACGTCGTGCATAGAGATAGCTCTCCGGCTCACCTTGCTTCCGGCCCAGCTGTTTCTGCAAGGCTATCAACATGTCAGTGCTCCCAAAAGCAATTGATGCCCCTCCACAGGCCACTCAACAGGCACTTCAGCCAACCACCTGCCCATCCAGCTCACAATGTACAGACACTGCCAGGGGGAGTCCAGAAGCCCAGCCCCTTCCCACCTACACAGGCTTCATTGCTCACTTCTATGGTGGGGGTTGGGTCCCAGCGTAATAGGCTACAATCATAATGGACCACTCTTGTCTGCTCTATCACCATAATTCTCCATGTCATAGTGCCTTTGGTACTGCATCAAGCAATTAGGCTGAAGTGTACTTCTGTTTTTTGCTGCCTAGCCCTTCCACACAGTCACCTTTTGGTCTCTTCCTTGTGCTGTTTCTGAACGGCTGGCATGACTTGAGTTTAATGGTGAATGGAGGCAAGGTTCTTTCCTCTCTCCTCCAAGCCCTGCTTGGCCCAGGCCCTGATTCATGGAATTATTTGCGTGTAAAACAGGGATTTGCGAGCCATTGTGCCTGCAAAAATCCTCATTCATCAAACAGGGATTTGCGTGCAAAATACATGTTGTTCTCTCTTAAAAAGAACCTGATTGGGGATGGGAATTACGTTTTTACTCCCTTCAAAATTACTTTAACTCCAACTAAAAACATAGGGTTTAACATACTCCCACTACAAAAAATTATCCGGGGCACTGGTTGGGGGATCTTTGTCCCACATATTTTATTTGAAGAAGCAAAAAAAGCAAATCTATATTCTTTGGTTGACTGCACTAAAGCGTTGTTTCGTATTGAACAGTTGTGTTGAAACATTGGTGATTAGAGTGGAGCCACAAATTAAATTAATCGATTGCATAACAGGATCAAAACACCTGTATTTTTTAACACACCTCTTTCCAAGACCGAATAACTCCCACATCTAATAACAGGTGTTATTACCCAATTTAAGGATACTCACTTCATCACCCTCAGGTTGCTTGGCTCGGTGTCATTCCTGTGCCTCGCAGACTGTGCACAGATGTCTGGGGCGAGAATTTAACTCGCTGAGCTAACTTGCTAGACGCAAGATCGATTGCTAGTACACTATGCAGGTTTTTGTGATATGGCTGATCATTGATCAAAAGCATATTTTAACAGGAAGTTTATGTATAAATATAGTTCCAAAGTACAACAAGAAAAGGTCATATATTTTTCTACAAATTATAATTCTGTCAAAAGATTGCCAGTGCTAGTTCAGAAATTGGGCCCATTCGGTAGTAATTCGCAAGTAAATCTTTGTAGAACACGCCAGCACGATGTCAGTGGGATGCCAAGACGTCAGAAACATGCTACCATCTATTGATACAGTGGAAGAGAGAGAGAGAGAGGGGGAGGGGGAGGGAGAGGGAGAGAGAGAGAGAGAGAGGGAGAGGGAGAGAGAGAGAGAGAGAGAGAGAGAGAGAGAGAGAGAGAGGGTGAAAGGGAGAGGGGGGAGGGGGATGGAGAGGGAGAGGGGGGAGAGAGAGAGAGAGGGAGAGGGGCAGGGGGACAGGGAGAGGGATACGGAGAGAGAGCGAGAGGGAGAGGGGGAGGGGACGGCGAGAGGGAGGGAGAGGGATGGGAGAGGGAGAGAGAGAGAGAGGGAGAGGGAGAGGGAGAGGAAGAGGGGGAGAGGGAGGGTGAGGGAGAGGGGAAGGGGAAGAGAGAGAGAGGGGGAGGGGGGATGGGGAGAGGGAGAGGGAGACGGAGAGAGAGAGTGGGAGGGAGAGGGAGAGAGAGGGAGAGGGAGAGAGAGGGAGAGGATGAGGAGGAGGGGGAGGGGGAGGGAGAGGGGGAGGGGGAGAGAGAGGGAGAGGGGGGAGGGGGGAGGGGGAAGAGGAGAGGGAGAGGGAGACGGAGAGAGAGAGAGAGAGAGACCAGGCACCACCAGCCATTTTCTGGTTGCTTGTAGACACACATTTTGCTGTTCTCTCTGCTAATTCTGCCATTTGTTCAAGGGTGCAGCTGATCTGTTCTTGTCCAGTTTTACTTGCAATGTCTTCTCTTTTGTCACACAAGTGTGAAATGTCTTTGTCTGCAGGAAAAGAGAAAGTGCCTGTCATGTTTTACTTCTCCTAACCCACATTCTGTCCTCCTGAAGGTCCATGTCTTGAGTTGTGTCGGCCAGTCTCTATTTCCAGATCGTGGTGCCTGTGCTTTTGTTTTTCTTTACAAAATGAGGTAATCTGCAAGTTTAAAGTTTGGCTCCAATGGCCTGTAGCACTTTAGCTTGTTCCAAGTTCTTCTCGCTAGTATTGCTACTTTAGTGGGTGTTCTCACTTCATAGCAAAGAGCCAGTAGAAAAGGTGGCTGGCAGCCATCTTAATAATTCTTCTTTCTGGCAGTCTTTATATATTTACGGTATTAAGTGAAAATATAGTTTTCACTATACCGAGGAAAAAAAGATCGATTTAGAAAGACTGCTCTGTGACCGCAGAGAGCGGTCTTTCAAAATCAAACTGTCAGCCCCTGTGATGCACAAGAGTGCACGCAGGGGCTGACAGGCACAGCGAGACCCAGAAGAGTTGTTGTGGGAGTGTGTGGTAAGTGTATGTCAGCCTGTGTGTGTGTTTGTGAGTGTGCGTTTATGTAGTGAGTGTGTGTTGTGCAGGGAAGGGGGTGGTGGGTGGGGAAAAGAGAGCCTGGGGGGCTAAACCCACCCATTAAGCATACGACCTTTGGGAGATGGTGGGGATGGGGATCACCTTGCGACGGGTGACGGGCGGAGAAAGTGATATTTCTGCAATTTTCTTAAACTGACACAAAAAAAGCTGAAAAAACGATCTTTTTTGTGTTCGGTTTTCAAAATGTGGTAATATCACATAAAACCATATTTGCAGGCAGACTAAGGAATTTACTTTCTGAAAAAACAAATGTTATGTTTCTGCCCCTTATGGTATATATTTTAAAAGGGATGATCTATTGTACCTTTTTTGATTTCATTAGTCTCTATGGACTGATTTTGAAATTCTAATACTGTGTTTGGGCTGAAGGAGGACACCGCAAATAAGATAAGTCGAGGATGTTGCATAAGTTAATTTAGATATTTCTAAGGGCAATGCATACACAAGGAAATAGGCTAATTAAACCAGAGCAATCATCTCACTAAATGTACATGTGCACCCAGAACTATCCTAAGACACACCTCTTCTACAATGGTCACTTCTTTCTAGCAATGACATCCAATGTTTCTTTGGTTGAGTCTTCTTGTCCGTTCCAATTTCTAATGTTCTTATCCCATCTAGTAATTTCAATGTGTTCCAAACTTTCTGTACATAGTCCGCCCTTTGATTTAGATTCTAAGGGCCTCATCATGAGTTGGGCGGTATCCCGGTGGTAATACTGCCGGGGCTATTAGCGTTACTGCCAAATCCCCCAGCGCTATTAGCACCAGATCACGTGTTTGGCAGAACAGTAATTCCCCATTCCCCATTGGGCCCAATGGGGAATTTCCGGCGCTACTACCATCGGCGGTATTAGCATGTGGTAATAGTGATGAAAATTGGCAAATTTGCTGCGGATTTACCTCAAGCTCTGAGCTGGGGGTAAATCCTGCCAAACCTGTGATTTGGCGGACCCTTAAATGCGGTGTTAATAACGCATTTAAGGGTTACCGCCAGCCCTCCAGATAAGGTGCGTACTAGGTCTTTTTACACATGAAAATCTTGTAAATAGGACAACCTTACTATTTTCCTGCGTACATTTACACACAAGTTTAGAGCAGAGGGCAGTGCAAAAGTCAGGTTAGTTGAAAGAAACCAGAAGGCTACTTTTGATTTTTATCTGCAAGGATGCAATTGCAAGCCAGGGATAAATGCCTCTGAAACAGAATGTATTTCTCTGAAGCTAGACAAATAATGAAAGGTGTATTCTGCCACAATGCAGAAAGCTGCCGCATCGTAATGATTTCCATACAGCTTTTTCACACGTTGGCTGGATGTCACATTATTTTACTCTCTTGCAAAGAAGAAATGCCCTTTTTACTCTCTTAAAATTACATTTTCTCTCAAAGTTTAAAAATAGGGAGTAAAATACTCCCACCTCAAAATCTTATCTGGAGCACTGGTTACCGCCAAACTCATGATGAGGCCCTAAATCTCTTCTCTGTGTGGTATGTGGCTTGTGTATGACAGTCGTTCATGAATTTGCTATCAGCATGAGTTTGAGACCAATTACTTTGCTTTGGGGACCCAAAACATATCTCCTCTATTTAAGATCTTAATGGAACTGTTTTTTCCTAAAGTAGTGGAGCCGAGCTGGTGGACCCAGAGAGTAGTAAAATCCAGTCAGGAGTTCAATATGTCTACAAAGAATAGGGATGAGGCTAAATTACATACTTTCAATACTTTCAACTGCTGTGGAGAATACCTGATTATTTCTTGGTCATTCTGGAAGCCCAACAGAATGTACTATATGGTGGAAAAAGGAACCCGGCCTTAAAATTTAGAAGATTCTTTTGAAAACAGAATCCTCATGCTTAAAATAAATATGGTTGAGTGGAAGATTTCCTTGAATGGCAATCACTTGTGCCAGGTCTCGCTTTTCGCAAATAATGACTAACAATTCACAGGAGTCGCGATGGCCGCTGAGCGACAGTTCTTTATGCGCCAGCTCTCTTGCACTGCATGACCGGCTCAGCACAAAATACCTTCTTGTCCTTACGATAGAATGAAAATAGATACAAAAATACATTCAAAATTCTGAAGACTAGTATTTTTAAAAGCAATTCATTGGGAATTTGGTGTTTGCCAAACTGGACTCAGTCAGAGATGGCAACGACATGGTCATGGCTATTCAGAATGATGGTAGGCACCCAGTAACTGCCTGTGAATGAAATTACTGGCTGTATAATGATGATCACATTCCAAAAGGTGTTCATTTTTTATTTCCTGCAAATAAGCGCAAATACATATGAAAACATCTACAGTCCCAATCCTCGTAGGTCAGTTTAAGAGGCCCCATTTACGTTGATCTACCATACCGTCTTTGATATACTTTATCCCTGCACTTGCAAACTGTTTTCTCAATGATACTTTTAACACACGTCGGACACCCCCATCTAAACTTCTTCATTTTCAAAAGGGGGTTAATGGCAGATTTTATAGCCCACAATGTTTTAGATACGCTTCTTTCAGTCCCTAGGCCTGTGTTTGTGACTCTATCACTTGCATCATTTCTATAAGGCGTTAAGAGCTCATCATTTATGTAGTGAATTATCTGTATAAGATATTTCAAAACACTCATTTGCATCCAGTCGGTTATCATCAATTTTATGTCCTGAGCACCACCTGTGAAAGTGTTGTTTTAAACACATTTTCATCACAATGGCCGTAGAACACTGTATGGCCAGAATATCAATCCAGGTCACAGCCGATGTGACCGTATCACCTTAAATGCTACCGGTCTCCGTTAGCGAAACACGGGCCTTACACATGCTATTATCGTGATCCCACTGGTTTTCGATTGGGTTTGAGCAGCAAACACAATAAATGTTGATAGTTTCTGGTACAGCTTGGTTCTCTTCAACGCCATCCACTTTATCGGCTAGGGGCTCTAAACAAAACAGAGACGCATGGTTTTAACTATAGCTAATTCTTACGCCCCACAAAATACAGCTGCTCACTTTAAAATATACCCAACAGGTAACAGGCTGTCTGATAGCCAGTGCGCTTAGACTGCCATGTTTCCTTCTGCTCCAGTAGGGTGAAGTCACTCCCCGGCGTCCTGGCCGCCGTCAGAACTATAGATCCATATCCACTGTCTTCAGAACCCACATCAGCTGAGGATGTTCCCCCCAGTACCACACCCAGCGGCTGCTCAAGAACCTCGTCATCGCCATTCCAGGTCGCCATTTCCAGATTATCAACTGTTATGGGCACATGCTCCTGAATGTTTTGAATGCAATCTCCAACAGACAGCCCCCTAACCGGAACAGTGAGCGGTGGCTCGCTGATGACAGTGTAGACATGTTCTCACAAAGCTCACCGGCCTCCCATTCCTCCATCAAGTCTTGCGCATCCTCCAGCTCATCACCCCCCATTAGACAATAAGAGGTGTAACTATCCTCGAGCCCCCAGGGCTTCCAATGGTTGTTTTCCCCCTGTCGTAACTGCAGCTGGTCATAATCGTCATTTCCTGAATTGCCCCTGGGAAGCTGAAAGAGTGCCTGTGTTTCCCAGACCTACCACAATGGTTATATAGCTGGGTTGTAAGCCCCTCCCCTTCACCATCATAGCCTTAGTCCCTTCAGATCAACATGTATATCAAACATTCTTGGGGTTCTTAGAATATATAAAATGTATACAAAAATAATTGGGGTTCAATAAAATTGCTATGAAAAACATTGAGGGGCTTATCACAATTATATAAAATGTATATCCACTTCCTATCATCTCGGGCGGACTCCCTCTGTGATGTCATCACTGCATCACTCTGCAAAAACCTAGAGCTCACTTTGCTCTCAGCGCTCGACCAGCCAACACCGTCGCCCGCTGCTTCCATCTTTATATAGATTTTATGTAAAATGTATATTCACTTATAGCAAATGATATAAAATATATACCGACTTCAGATAAAACATATACGTAGGATATAAAAATGATATCAAATATTTTTTATATCATTTTTATATCATATTTATATTAAGTTTATATCAAAGCCTATCAAAAGGGGAGGGACTAAGACCAGAAACGGGATGTGCCCACCTGTCAACATTTAACATGGACAGAAAGGGGGCTCTCTCTATTTCTCTCCTATGTCTAGGTGGTAAAAGTATAAGATGGAAATATACAAACATGCATCGGTGTGTGAGCAGGATGCACTGCAATCTACATTGCATCTGCGCATTTTAAATGAATGATTATATTCTATATAGTGTGTGGGTAATCAACGCGATACTTTGTGCATTACACTGTTTCAGCAATACATCTAATCCTAAAATACTGGTGATTTTGCACCTTTCCTCACCACTTAAAAAAAGAAACCATACATGTCAAGGAATGATGAATAAGTGAAAACAGTGATGTACACTGGAAGCGTTGAAGCTAGCCATGTTTGCTTTCTATTTCTACCACTGTCTTTGTGACCTCTGACCCAAGGGCCACAAGGGCAGAGCCAAGATTACCAAATGCTCTCCAGAGTAATGTATACAGCAGTGACATATTGCAATCTTTCACCGGCTTCTCTCCCAAAACAGGCGGTCGATGAACATGTATCAGTAGTTTATATCTGGATGTCTGCAGCGCCATCATGCACTGTTGTCAAGTAGACCCTGGTTGGCCATCTATTTAAGAGTCCAATGTAACCAGCACAGTGGTTTTTATCTGGGAGTGCATCACTTGCAGATTCAAACTCATCTGGCAAACAGAGGCTGTTAGTGTTTCCCGGAATTGCTCAGACAAGGTTAGGCAGACTTCAAGTTCCCGACCTCTTAGGTTTATCCAATAAGTGAATGCTTGTATAAGGACGATACCTTTGGTGTCATCAAATCTGAAAATAGCACTTAAAGCAACTTGTGAGATCTCACCAAATCAGGGAAGAACATGTTTTAGTCTCAGGCTGTGACCTTAATCAGTTCCATATCTCTCAGATGGGGAGGCATCACTTTTGTTTAGTTGGATGAAGGCAATTACTTTGCCGCCATAAAGGACATCTTCTAGCATTGGTATGCCAACCTCCTCACTTAAAAGCAAGGACACCATGTTGTCACTCGCTGAGACATCAGGATTAACCCAAAACTGGACACTGTGAGGTTGGCATCAGGGAAGGCGACAGAGACAACAGATTCAAAGTTGAACAATCGTTTATTAAAGAAAATGTCAGGATGGATTAAGGCCTAACTTGCCCTATACTAAGGTTGAATTTCCCTACCTAAACAAACTAAGGAATGTCAATGTCAGTAAGTGGTTGTAGGTGAAAGGGTCGAATGCAATTGGTTGGAATGCAATAGTTTCGAACCAAAAGGACTGAAAAAAACCAGACGAATGTACGTTTTTTTTTGTTTTTTGTTTTTTTTTGCAGTGGTGCCCCCCAAACCCCTGTTAGTGTAAAAACCATTTTTTTTCCTATACGAAAGCAACAAAAAATATATACATTTAAAAAAAGGCATTAAGGAGATATGGAGTATCCTAGTAAACAGTCCTAGATTTTCAATCATGAAATCAATGGTACATTTCCTGGAAACCATTTTACAAACAGAAATACATCTCTAAACTGGTATGACTAAATTTTACACAATGTATCTAATTCTATTTTGCCATAATATGGGAGAATGAAATCATTATGGGTTCGCATCGAGAAGATTTTATATAAACATGTGATTATTTGAAATTCAATGTATATATGTGATTTTAAATCGCTCACATGTTCTTTTTTATACTTTGTACCAATGTGAATTTTGTATCAAATAATGAACCATGTATTTATTTATTTGCAACATTTCATTTTATTAATTGTATAAATATGTAAATTTGAAAAGTTGATTGAATTCAGCTAAATCAAATAATAAAAAAAAAAAAAAAAAAAAAAGGCATTAAACTTTTTTTTCGGTCCTTTTGTTTCGAAACTATTGTATTTCAAACAATCCATTTGACCCTTTGACCGGACACCTCAGTATGTTCAACATACAAATCTGTCTGTGTCCAAATCCTATACTTGCCCTCACAACTAACACCAAATAATGTGTAGCGACATCAACTATAACTCAAAATAGTGTTCCAAACATAAAGCTCTGAGCTACTTCCAGCTCTGGCTTATTCGTCAGCTTTCTCTACCAAATGTCAATAAGTTTGCCACGAAATTCTATTTCTCTTCCTGTTAGCATCAGATGAAATACAGTTTATAAAGGTTAAGGTACCCTTCCCCAAGTTCAACACAGATTGAGGGCAATTCAGTTCCAGGACACCAAAACGTAGGCTTCCCTTCCCCAAGTTCAATGCTCATATGAAAACAAAGTAATCTAAGGGCTTTTGTCTTTTAGATGTACATGTATAACTCAAGGTCCCTTCTCCAAGTCTGATGTTTATCACCATTGGCCTTCTTAATTTCGCCACAGCAAGCTTCCTTGTTAACAAAGAGAAGTTCCCTGGTCAAGGCACAGTTTCAGACCACACCATTACAGTTCACGCAACCAGGAACTTAGAATTCGATTTGCCATCAACCTTTGGTTCACAATTAGTAGCTCTCTGGTCTTAACGCAGTTTTATACCACACGGTGCACCCATTTCAGGTCACGCAACCAGGAGCTTCAAGGGTTCAAGATGTGATTCACCAAACAGTTTCTTAAAGCACAGCTTCACAACTTTGTCAGCTTGGTTTCTTAAAGCCTTGAGTTTAATTTCCTTGTTAAATTCCAATGCACTGTTCATAAATGGTGTTATGCTTATATCATTGTATTCACAGAAATACTTCATCTGGTTTTCAGGGTGCTTTCATGTAATGCAATGTGTCTTTACTTCTGATAAAGGTGATTCTTGCTACATTAATTCAATCTGATATTCAACGTAAGTTTGTTTGACTACTTTCATTCACTTTGTTATTCAATTGAAGCAACTTCATTCATTTCATTTAGTATGCTAAGTTACTTTCACTTGTTTCATTCAGTTCTGTGATTCAATATCAATAATGTTGTTTGTATGATATAAGTAACATTGACCATTTAATTCAATGCGTGAAGTTACTTTAATTTGCTTCATTAAGTTTGGTAAATATAAGTAACGTATTTCGCTTTGTTCCATATATTACGTCACTAGCATTTATTTCACTCAGCTCACGATTCAGCATAAGTAACATGCTTCGCTTTATTCATTTGACCGGTATTGTATTTTCTGTCTCCTTAGAGTGCCCCGGGTATTGCGACTGTCCCAGGCACTTAGCCCGTCTTGGCAGATCCTTCTTTCTGCTTTTAGTATCCAGGGGACAGCCAAACAGCCGGGTGCTTCATAATGCACTTGCCAGCTGTTCTGCAGGCCTTCAACTTCACCTTTATGCAGCAACTGCTGCTCGCTTGCCCAGCAGGAGAACCTCCCATCCGCATACACCTTCCGATGGGATTCCCAGAACTTCTGATGGTGGATTGGCTTCTTGTCTTCTCTTCCCGCACAGCTTCCACTCTGGTCCTCTTGCTTTGGCTTCTGCCTCCATTCTATTGCTTGTTCGCAGATTATTTTTGTATGCACCTGAGCTTTACTAATAGGCTGCAGGTGTAAATTGAGGGCTTGCCTTGCCTGACATGCCCAACCACAATGAATCCAATTAAGGGGACATGCATGACCTCCAGGCCTCTTCTTCGTCCCAGTATTTGAATGGGAGATAATCTTCATGGCTCTTCCTCGTCTCAGTACTTTCCTGCTTTTTAAAGTGGGAGATAAGTGGAACACATTTATAATGACCCATAAAGGTCAGGGGAAGATCAGGTTGGCTATCCTGAGGATAAAGGGGATACCATGTCTCGCCCAAAGGTACCTCACTCCCAATCCCCAAGGCTCCTCCACCCAGGTGATCCTACCTCGCTTGTCCAGCCCCAGGGTCAGTATCCAATAGCGACGGCCTTTCTCTGGCCACCTGCATAGAGTGTCCATGGAGAGTAGGAGTGAGGTTTCTCACAACACACAAGTGTTGATTCAGGAAAAGGTGTCTTTTCTGTGCATGATGTGTGAAAACTCTGCTGTTCAGAGCCTACAGAGCTACCATTAACCTTCTGCAAAGCATTGACATCAGGAGCGCTGTGCTACCCACCAAGAGCAGTTCTGTGTGTACTAATTCCAGGACAATGGTACACCTTTAGGTTGGGCAACTCATGCCTCCACATCTAAAGCCCAAAGATAGCTTAGCTGTAGATGCTGAAAAACAGGGAAATTCTGTGAGTGAAAACTTTACATTTTTTGCATAAAGGATGAGAACAGGACATGCAGGTATGTTTCAAGATGTCCAAGGGCTTGAGCAGTATTGAAGTTCACATCAAAGGCAGAATTGGGACTGTTTGTGAGGCAACCAGCTGCATTCTTGATTATAGCCCCTCTGATATATTTAACTGCATTTTGAGTACAGCCTCTGAGTTAAATTCTGCTGCATTTTTAATCTAGCCACTGTGTACAATACACCCATGCTCTGAATTCACCACCTTCTAAATTCAGCTGCATCTACGAAACCAAGAAACCAGCCGGGACACACGGATATGTATCACACTCCATGCTTAGGGAAGATAGCGGAAGGCACTGCCACCCACCCACACGCATCTTCTATCAAACACTACTTTAAGACACATCGTACAACACCTCTGTCATAAGAACTCAGCTATGCCACATGACAGAAATTCGGTCTAACTGGACACATAATGAGTCTCCTGCACTCGCATACTTCCAGAATACCTCAGAGTACCCATCCACATGCTACCTTGGCACGGATAGCTAGCAGGGACTTGGCCACCCTACCTATCTTCGTATTAGCTAAAATGCACATATGCATTCAGAACTCCTCTGAGGAATTTCCAATACCATGGACTTAGGTCCCCCGAGGGTGTTCACTTAAAGTGCTTTCAGTCCCTATCAATGGGAAAAGGCGCTATACAAATGACAATTACAATACAGTACATTACATCATATGTTTATGACAAGGTATTTGGGCGAGTAGGCTCTAAAGCATTGTCCTTCTTTATATCCGTTTTGGACACTGATAGGTTTTCCTATTTCACCCGATTGACTTTATATCCTGAGAACACTTCAGAGTTGTTCAGGACTAAAATCAGCTGTGTGTTAAATCTGATCAAAGTTGTGTTTGCAGTGCTTCTAATTAGAAACCTTTCATTTGATGGCAATATTTGGCAAGTGGTTTGAATACTGTGTATATGATGCCCATACTTGCCAAATAGAATCTGTGTGGGCATCTGATGGCAATACCTGGTAAATGCAAGGCAGCACCTTGAGCATGAAGTGCTGTGAGTAGCGTGTTGCTTGCCAGAAAATCCTGCTATGCAGTGTAACTACCAGGACAAATGAGGATAAAACCTAGCAAATGGTGATTACTTTACCTAGTCATTTAATGGAAAAAAGTTGTATGTAGTAAGAGTATCGGGCAAATGATGGCAAAGACGTTCTACCTTAGTATATGAGGTAGACACCCATCAAATGATGTAAACACCTTGTAACATGATGGCAATACACAGCATATGGTGCAGGTACCTGGGAAGGTGATGGCCACATCAGTTATGCTAGCAGGGCCTATAATATTATTAAGTTCTATCACAAGGTGGACTTGGATCAAGTGGCGCACTGGGCATATAAAGTTCATTCAGACAATGGTTTATTAAGCACTTGATATGGTGTGGGTCAAAATCATAAAATGAAGCAAAACAGTAACACTAGTGACTTAACACAAAAGGGTTAAGACTCCCCTAGCCATTAGAATATCAGGTTTCCTCCATCTTTCAAAAGAATGAGGCAAATGCCGCCCTCCCAACGGGTGGTCTTGGGTTTTCTCTCTCACACATACTCCTGACAACCCACCCCTCCCGGGTAACTCGTGAGTAGTTCGGCTGGGCAAATTGTGGTTGGTGGACCGCTATCCTGGGGCAGCCCCTGGGCTGATCTTCTTACTCAACCCCCTCTCCTTCGTGATCACGGATCGAGCTTCTGCTAAGGACGGGTTTAGGGCCTCATTATGACTGAGGCGGTAGCCGTGCTGGAAAATACCGTCATTTTGTTACCGGCAATGGGCAATTACCGGGACCCGGTAATTGCCCATTGCCGTGTGCCGGTATTTATTACTCCCCATTCCCATTTGAGGCCTATAGGACTCAAATGGGAATGGGGAGGCCAGTAGCGCCGGCACCGTTAATAATGGTGCTGGCGCTACCGGGTAGATCTACTCGCGGGTGCTGTTCTGTCTGGCAGGTAGGACCCGCCGGGCTGACAGGCAACCACGGGAAAACCTCTTAGTTTGCCGGTCCTGTAACAATGGTACTGGCAAGCTTACCAGTACTGTTGTTACCGGACAGGCAACCTTGTAATGAGGCCCTAAAAATAGGAGTGGAGCAGGAAACTCTTAATACACAAAGCAGGGATGCTGTGCAAGTCTAACCGGGTTCGATGGGATTTTTTCAAAATAATTTTCAGAAATAAATTATAAAGAATAAATATCGAATTATTTCCTTTTTTATTTGGGTGGGTCCCCTCTTTTTTATTTGGGTGTGCCCATCCCAAGCCCCCCATTTCCCTATGCTTTTAAACCTACCCCAACCCCCTTCCCACCTGTTTTAACCCCTTAGCCCACCAAGCATATATATTAAAAAAATAAAATCGATGTTTTTTCATTATCATTTTTTCGTTATAAAATCATTCTCTGAAATGTTTTTGTTAAATTCAGTGGATACCGCCAAAGCGCGCCTGCAATAAATGAAACAGGAACTGGCGTACGCTATCTAGGGTGCACGTGCCTTTCCACTCATTCTCTCATTGCTGCAGTGGAGAGCACAGGGCATACATTCATACGTTTCCTAAATATAGGCAAACTCATATGAATTCTGCACAATACTGGATTGTGATGTATGCATCAGGTTCTCTATACCGTGAGGCTTCGAGTAGTTCAAGCCATGACACTTTCAAAAATGGCCAGATATTTCGGAGCCACCTATGCGAATGGCCCCTCTAGTGTCCCCTTTGTCTATTTCTCCAGCCAGGCAGGAGAATTCATCACCCAGGAATATTGTGGGAATGCCTGGCACATGCATCAGTGCATGCGCATTTGATGGTAAATCCTGGCCACATGTCTTTATTATTTGGACATTTGATGGCAAAACAGGACATATAGCGTGGTAGCTGGGCATATGATGGCATTGTCTGCCAAATTGGCATATTTATTTATTTATTTATTTATTTATTTATTTGGATGTATAAAGCTCGGAAACACCCCTAAGGCATCGAGGCGCTGTTACATAAGATGTCCTGCTAGGTATGGACACTGTTCTCATACCAACACTCGCCGCTCACTCCACATCATTCTAAGTAATCACTGCTGGTTACACCCCCCCAGCTAGGCGTTCTCCTCAGGCCTAACGCAGCCACATCCGATCTGGATGAATCCTGCCAGAACAAACACATACTCCTGACCTCCCAACCAACACACCTACCACTAGAAAGCAGCTATTACACGGATACCGCACAAGCTGCACACATACCCGGTGCTCACACGTACCCTTTTTTTGACTCTCTCTACTCTCTCTACTGATATGAACTTCGGTTCCCAAGGGCGTTCAACCTACCAACGCCTTCAGACCATACCAATGGTATATAAGGCGCTATATAAATGCAAAATAACAATAACAATAACAATATGGTGTCCATACCTAACAGTGATGAAAGTATCAGGGCATATGATGATGATTGATGGCATGTTATGTCAATATCTACTAAAGGATGCAAGCACCTGATCTGATGAAGTCAGCATGTCATTGGGGGCTCACCACGAAGTCTGCAGAATTAGCAGGGCCTATGCACAGCATTGACAGTGGGTGCTGTGTTATTCGCACTGCAGAGACGGGCCGCTGGGGAAATGTTGCAGTCTGCAACAGAGAGATGTTCGCAATGGAAATCGAACCAAAGAGTTCTTACCAAACAGAGAGGAGACAATGAAGGGCGAACAGCGGAGTCACGGGCAGTCTACGAAGAGAGAAACAATATGGCGATGGCCTGTGATATTACTTCCTGTGGTGCTACCACGGCTCGGACTAAAAGGAGACGACCACTTCAAAAACAACCAATCCCTACAAATACTGCAACGTAAGAAAAGAGTAACCTATCCCATGGAGGGGTATTGAGCCAAGGCAGAGGTCCAATCCATTCAAAGGGGGGTGACTTCAAATGAAGCTGCAAGAAGGCGTAACAAGAGCCCCTGCAATGGCCATTCTGGGACAAAGAAATGGCGGGAAAATGGGAAAGATGGAAGCAAGATGAAAATCGGCACGAAATATACACCGAAAGAAAATAAGAAGATAAGAAAAGCCTTTTGATCGACTGGGCTTCATTACACGCCTTGAGAAACTGAAGGTTTATAATGAGAGACTCGGATCCCTGACAAAAGAGAAAAGAATATATTCAGTGTAGCTATACCACAAGATAAGAAGATAAAAGTCCTGCAAGTCGAAATGTTTTTAGAGGAGTCTGGCTGGAGCAAAAGTGAACAATGGATCACTGTGCTGATCCGGTGTTCTTTGTTATAGTATCTTCTGCCTGATTGACGGTTCCCCATAGGTTCCCCATAGGCGTTGCTCAAGTCGCCTTATGTATGATACAAATTGGAAAAGGGGGGGATGTTGGGGAAGCCTGTCGTTCCTGGCGATGGATTTGATAGGCTGCATGTAGCGCATTCAATGATAAGTCATGTCACCAATTTCTGTAGTGCAGTGTTTTTTTTTTAATTATTTCATACGGATGGACACGCATAGTTTATCTATGAACAAAGCCAACACGTGTGTCAACCAAAAAAGGTCTTTATCAAGGCGTGGTCGGTGTATATTCGATGGACCCTGTGTAAGGGAGATGGTAGGCAGATTATGGGCCAGCGGGGCCTTTGTATGGGGGATGGACCGTCCGGAGATCTTTCGCCTTGATAAAGACCTTTTTGGGTCGAAACACATGTTGGCTTTGTTCATGGTTAAATATGCGTCTCCATACGTATGAAATAATACAAAAACACTGCATTACAGATATTGGTGGCATAACTTATCACTGAATGCGCTACACGCAACAGCCTAACGAATCCCGTGCCAGGAACGGCAGGGTTCCCCAACACCCCCCCTTTTTGAAATGTTTTTAGTCTGACTAGTTGCACAACTGAGGACACTCTTGGCCAAAGGATGACAATACCGGGCATCACAGAGAACAAAGTCCCTATAGAAATGCTACAACCTCTAACTTTGCCAGTGCTTGACTGAAAAGGTGTAGCACCCGAGCAGTGGATGAGGCACACTGGCTGTGTGCTATCGTTTTACATTTTTGCCTCAAATGAAACACATAGTTCCCCGGAAAAGCACTGCAATAGGTCCAGCCTTACAACAGGAACCCCCAAAAAATTAATCAAGCATGAACAGGATTTTTATGGAAAAAAATAGCTCTTACTAACTCGCCATTCAGTGGCTAACCTCCTATCTACCCCTTCTATAAAAATTAAACAGCTGTGGCATGGTGATATTATACATACTGTCACATGGCAAAGATGCTTAGTCCCGCCGCTGTCTCCGAGCAGCTGACTGCCACGTGGCTTCCTGCCTCGGGCACAGGAGGTCATGACCAGGAAATGAATGGCCGGGTAGCTGTCAATAAACACAAGGCCTCCCAATAGTCAAGCTGGATACCCTACCTCTCCCTTCCCTCTTCTCCATGCCCGGAGGACCTAAGGGCCTCAGCATCTCTTTCCCTGGAAGAGGGAAATAAAATGCTTTGGTGCCTCCTTGGGATGGGAAGTTGCCAGGATGCTTGTTCTATATCTGACTCTGGCGGCGGCGTAGCAGCATCTGCATTCGCGGCTGAGCAAGCGCGAGCAGCCTGCGCGGCCTACTCTTTTTACTTCATTAGGTGCCAGTGTGACGCCCACCTCCTCCCACGGCGCCCCTCTGTTGGAATTGTGTGGGTGGCGTTAGGGAGTCACAGAAGCCTTTTTGTGTCATTGGTAGCCTGTCTCGGTAAGAAAAGTGGATTCTGCACATGAATTTTTTTTTAAAACAGAAGTTGATGTAATCTGCCTTTTGCTGGCTTTGCCTATTCATAAAGAAGAGATTCGGAAGCCAGAATTAGTTAGAAGAGGCCAAAGTCGAGAAAAGGTAAAGCCCCCATCCCCCCAGCTCTTGGTGGCAAAGGCTTGCAACGCTTTCGTGTTGCATTCGAACACCAGGGAGACAGAATGGGTATAATGCATGCATGGATTTCATGGTATGGAAGCTTTAAAGTTATGCTTCCAGCCAATGACATATGTCTGTGTAAATCTGAACCCCAAATTAAAAAAACTAAAAAATGATGGACAGGCTGGGTAGAAAGGAAGAATGGATTGTTGTTTGGGATCAAAGTCTTTAGGTTGCGCTCGATCAGAAGCAGCTGTTGCAATACTGGGAGAGGGACGTTGCGCAGGAGCACCCTTTTCAGAGGACGCAAAGGAAGTAAAGCAAGGGCCTTTCTGGGGGAACGGGGTAGGGGGCACATGCTGATGGCAAGTGAACAGCTAGTGGCACGCTTACAGGAAGATAAGGTTAATGTTAAAGGATATTTGTACCGTGCACTATCACCACCGGAGTAGTCCCCTGGCGATCTGGCCGATCTGAAAAGGAAAGGGGGTGGGGGTGAGTTAGTGGGAACGAGCGGGATAAGTGCAAGAGAGCAGTGATGTGCTGTTGGCAGCTTCAGTTCGGTTAACACCGTTCGCTGAGCTTGGGGGTGCTTTCCGGTCGGTAGCCGTCGTGTGCTGTTGTGCGGAGCTGTGTGTGGTTTGTTTTGTTGTTGCGGTGTCCTGAAGCTTGTGCGCATTGTTGTGCTTTAGGCTTGTGGTTGTGTTTGGTTAGAGCTTGAGAGGTGTATGCAGAGGGAAGGAAATGCTGAAGTGGGTGTGGTAGCACACTCTTGGTAACAGGCTGACAAGTAAATGGACCGTCATACTGATGGGGCAGGGGGTGTAAGGAGGGACCTAGTACCAAGGGATTTGTCAAGGAGGGAAAATACAAGCGGAACTGGAGCGAGAAGGGAGGCACGAACATGTAGTGGGATAAGAAATAGAAGCTGAATGATTGCCAAGCACAGATGTTACTATTTTTTCATCTCGACCAGTCTAACTGATACTCGTAGTCAGAAGAAGAAGGAAGAAGCCAAATGGCTAAGTTAACAGAGACGTCTTTAAAGCTTTCCAGGAGGGAGTGATTGATGTCATACTTCGAATATACAACGGCAGTTGGACCACGGTCTAGGTCCATATGTTGAGAACTGTCTGTCGCCGCTATAGACACATCTAGCTGGAAGGACCACTAATAAATGCTTGTCAATGGATTGCAGCAGGTGCTTAGGCTTATAGTAGGCCCGCCTTCTAGAGGAGTAGCTTGGAGCTGGATCATATAGGCACCTAAAAACCCAGCAGAGGATTTTAAACTCAATTCTCTGCTTGCTTGGAAGCCAGTTGAGTGACCTGGCATTGAGGAGATGGATAGGATTTTGGGAGCTTTAGAAATCAGTTGAACTACTGCATTCTGTGCCCTCTGGAGGCAATCCATGTACTTGTAAGGGATATAAGTAAGGATACTAGTCCCATAGTCCATCTTAGAAGTAACCAGCGCTCCTACCACTACCGTATGGTCATTATGGGGGATGAATGAGAGGGCGCTTCATAGGAGATGTAAATAATAGAATACCGATTAAACCTTAGCTCCTACCTGCTGGTCATACCATTCCATATTTTTAGCCTTAGGTACAAAGCTAATTGGTGTTCCGAATATGCATGGTGGAGGTGGACAACGGGAATGATCCACCAGCAGATGTTTCGGCCCCAAGAAAATCGGCTCAGTTTTGTTTGGGTTCAATTGCAGGCTGCTAGTGGTCATCCACCTCCTCAAAGCTGTGTACCACATTCTGCAGGGACTCTGCTGCCGTGCTCACTCTCAAGTAAACCTGAGTTTCAGCTGGATCAGAGCGCTATCCCAGATCAAAGTTCCTGAAAATGGCCATTAACGACTGCAGGCATAAATTAAACAGAAATGGAGGCCGCAAGGAGCCCTGTGGGCCTTTACGGTCCATTGGGACTGCATCTGATAGGTAAACTACTATTTTAACACGCTGGTAAGGATTAGAACCGAACCACTTCAATGCATGGGCTGAAACTCCAGCCACCCTGACCAGTCTGGACAGTAAAATATTAGAGTTCACTGTGGGTAGGTGGAACAATATTTGCAGAAATGTGTCTTTAACCTCAATGAAGGGTAAGACACATTAAAATCCTGAATAGAGTGTATTGGACTGCACAGAAATTATTTAAGAGGGGCTTCATAATGTCTGAGGCATGCTGGAGATGTAAGCATAGGGCGGGTTCATTTGAGCACATGATATGGGAATGTAGTTTGTTGAGGGAGTTCTGGAGGGAGGTTGCACTGACAATGAATCGAGTTTTAATGTTAGATGTGCTATATGATTTTTGAGGGCATCATTCTAGGAGAAGAAAACCTGATAGAGGATTTAGCATATCCACAGAGATGTTGGTGGTTTAGAGCATCCCTTTCTGCTAAGAAAATTATTTTAAGGAACTGGGAGAGTGAATAAACTCTGTCTGTTTCGGAACGGTTGAGAAATCTGGAATAGATGTCAAAATTGGAAAGGCTAATCTTTTGCAGAAACAAAAAAAGAGACTTTTATGAAGATATCTGGGTGGATTTCTGGAGCTGTGATATTATTTACATGAATGGATTGTTATTTTCTTGATGATACTGAGCTGATGTTTTACCACGCATGTGAATTAACGTATCTGTCTTTGTGAGAATAAGATTTAGCATTGTAATAATGCGTGTTAATTGTATTATATACATTTCAAATAAATATGTGAATATAAAAACAGAGTCCACTGTGGCAAACACTGCCGAGAGATCAAGCATTGCCAGCAGTGTAAAGTCTCCTCCATCAGCCGCTTTTAGAAGAGAGGACAGAAGTCTTCCCCATGACACACTTTCCACGCATCATCCATGCAACCCTTTTGCAGCGTTGGGTTTGATTTGATCAGACTGATGAGGGACAAAGAGGAAAATTACTGCACAATTACCAATTCTAATTCAGCGAAACAACAGTCGAGGGGGCATGCATCTTGTGCCCAGATAATTCTCTTGGACTGCCCCACTCATCATTTTGGATGGCATAAGACCAAACTTGAAGCCCACTAGCTAATGAAACCGTAACACAATACATGAAAAAATAAACAAATGTTAAGTTCTATGTCCCCAGGCAGTTTTTGCGGAGACGGAATGGCTGCGTGGCACGATACCAGGTCTCAAGGCTTTCCCTTGGCACCAGGCCTCACTCTTTTTGGAGGCAGTAAGACCAGCCTGAAGTACCAAACCTGCCGAAAACGAGCAACGGCTTCCTTGAGAGACTGCCCATTGGGTGATCACTTAGGAATCATGATTCAAAGGGCAGCAAGCATGCAATGAAATGCAAATGCAGAGCCTCGGGTGGGCGATGCCGCTCATCCCCCATCCCTGTCACTTGCAGACTCCCAATAAGCACATAGTGACAGAACAGACTGATTGGATAACGTGGAAAAATGCCAAAATGGTGCACTATGAAGCTACAAGCATGACAAACGAGCATGGCAATGGATTGCCAAGAACAAAACAGGGAAAGAAGAAAAGTAAGCAAAAATAGAAGCGAGGGCGTGGTGGGGGTTTCAGAGTTAGGGTAGTGTAGGAGAAGAACAGAACGCAAGGGAAGAATGAGGTGGGGGGGCAGCTGAAAAAACAAGGACAATGGGCAAGAATGGGAGCAGAAAAGAAGTGTTTGGAAGGAGAGGAAGGAACTCCATCCCAGGCAAAAGAAGAAGAGAGAAAAACAAGAAGAAAACAGAACTACTGAATATAGAACCATAAAAACGCTAATTTTAGAACAAATTGAAAGGAAGGGATTAGTAGGGTTGTTATAGTAGCTTCATTATAAAAGATGTCAAAAGGGGAAGGGATTTAATTCTACATGTCTATGTACGGAGAGAAGGGGAGCAAAAGAGAACAAATCGAAGAGAAGAGCAAGAAAGAGGGAGCCAAAAGGAAAGAGAAGGTGAGAGTGAGAGAAGAGAACAAGAAAGAACAAGAAAAGGGGAGGGAGATGGTTTCTGAGCATTTGCTCTCCTTGGGCTATGTCTTATATCCCAGAGGCTTAACAACACTGCAGACCTGGACTGAAGCATCCACCGCCATGAGGTCCAAAGACATCTGTGCAGAGAGTAGAGTTGCCTTCGGTGATGCACCATTTTGGCACACACTCCAAAGCCTCCCTTACAATGTTTGTGTCAAAGCGGGACTGCAGTGTGTATGATGGGATGGCTCAGGAGTTGACATAGGCCTAAACAGCCTTTCATGTAATGGCTGTGGCTCAAACTCTGTCTCAGGCTAGTCAGGAATTGACTCCATTCCTCATAAAGCCAAAATGATCTGCAGCATCCCACTATCATTGCTACCCATCAGTTTTCCAGGAGGAGTCGGGAAACCGGTCACTCTGAGATTTAGAGATCTGCATTGACAGCACAAGCATATAAACTCTTCCACTATGACTTGGGTGTAACTTGAGGAGCTAGAGTAGGCGTGCATTACATGGGCAGGTTGAATGGAGGAGATATCCATACTCAAATCACATTTTCCCGGGAACAAATGCCTGGGGCATCTCTGTGGTGTGCCTCTGGGCTCTAATGGCATCACCCGAGAGGATCTCTCCAAAAGCCAAGCAAACCAAAAGTCTATTTTTCTGTGTGCTGCTGGTAAACAAAGACTTCCCTCTGTTGTGATTGTGTGGTGTCAGTGTGGGAGCAAAGAGGAGGTGAGGACATGAAGATAAGGTAAGCACGGCACAGGGGCCATCCAAGGAGGGTATATGGAAATGTAAGGTGCTCTTCCATAGAGTGCATACTGGGTTAAGTCAGGTGTGCCTGTTTGGCTTTCTGGGGTAAATGGACCAGATATGGTGACTCTTTCCAATTCTAATTGAATGTTTTATTTGTGCTGGATATGTATCTTTGTATGCAAATGCCAGTCAGTGTTAATCGCATGGTTTTGCATTGCTAACAAGTTTTCCGTCTAGACTAGTCACTTCTTCAGGGAATTGACATAGTCATTTGGGAGTAGAGGGGTAGGGGGTACTGCAGGATCACATGGCGAGAATGCGGTAGAGAGTGAGGTCTTGCTATGTCTAGGTCAGTGGTAAGTGTGTGAACAAGATAATGAGGGGTCCCACCATTTTTCACTAACATCTACCTAGAGTCCACAAGCACACGGGTGAACCAGCAGAGGTTGCACAGCACACAAATAAGACTGACATAAAACATTAAGAATTGTTGCCTTGTCCCTTGTTTGGAATAATATATCAGCTAGTGCTGCAAAGTCCATTCAAGATTGCTGTTGCCTTGTTCTGCACCTCTCTTAGGTTGCAGTCAGATTCTGGGGTCACAGATGGCCTCAGGAACATATAAACTCTCAAAGATGGATCAAGGGTTTTTACTAAGAATTTCAAGGGGGTCAAACTCAGGGCCTCCGTCACTCTCTCCTTTGCCCATCCATCCTGGCTCAGACTTCCCTAATCCCCAAATTGGTCACTAGAGATTGATAACCCCTATGATAACCCCTACTATCTAAAGTCTTACTGGCTTAAGGTGAAGGTCTAAATGCAACAGCCTTATCAATCCTACTCCTTCCAGAGGAGTTGTATCTTAGCATGGTGTCCCCCAAGAAGTATGACAGTTTTTAACACAAGAAACAGTGCATTCCAATCAAAAAGGTTTCACTTGCTCTTGCACCAGAAGTAACAAAGAACCCAACCTGGCTGAAGGTACAGTCTGCCTTACATCTCCCACCAGTGGATAAAGACCAGAACATCCAAAGAGGGAAGCAAGATCCCTCTCCTAAACATCTCCCTGGGAAACAGAAGGAGATAGAGAATTCAGATGACCCTCCAGCTGCTCCAGAACCAATGCCCAGCCAGCACACAACATGCCCTACTAGGATCTACAGCAAGCTTCCGGGGTAGGAAATTCCAGAAGGTCTCTGAGCCTCCATAGCTACCGATGTCAGCCTTAAATGACATTTTTGAGCCAGTCGAGTTCTTCAAGCCACAACCGGCTGCAACACTGACGTTGTCAAGCCACAGTTGCTTAAAGACATCTAAGACGTCTCGACCCATGCTTCAGGACCGCCGACCAGTATTGAGACAGTGATTTCTGACCCTGAGCCGCCGTGTAGGCCAGCCTGCAGCCGTTCATCCAACGTCACCCGCTGAACCTGCCATGCCGACTCATACCCGCAGCGGACTCCCGTCTCAAACTTTGTCACAGAAGCCCTGCAAAGTGCCCTGATGCCGACTCAACCCTGTCAAGCACCGAAAACACCTACAGCACAAATTGCCTGTTTGTTTTCGCTTTGTCACCCAGAGTGGAACGGGTATGCCCAGACGTGGGTCCCCTGCCTGCTGGGCCAAGAGACCCTCACCAATGAGGCTCAAAAAGGCCAAAACATGTCTGGGGATGCTTGTGGTTTCATGAAGAAGGGATGTGACCTAGCCGCTAGGATTGGACTGCCCCTTTTAGGGTGGGACAAAGCCTGATTTGCATATGGTTTTCCACTCCTGTAATGGCTTGGCAGGTGAAGAGCGATGGTCTGGAGGGTTGCCCGGAGAAATACCAGAGATTAATATTCATTCTAAACCTTCCAGCCATCACCTCTTTGTTTTTGCTTTGTCACCTCGAGTGGGACAGGTATCACCAGACGTAGGTCACATGCCTGCTAGGCTTAGAGACCCAAACTGCTCCTCACTGATGAGGGTCAACAAGGCCGAAACATGTCTGGGGATGCTTGTGGTTTCGTGCAGAAGGTATGTGATCTAGCAGTTTGGGTTGGACTGCCCCTTTTGGGGTGGGACCAAGCCTGATTTGCATATGGTCTTTCCCCTTCTGTAATGGCTTGGTAGGCAAAAACCTATGGTCTGGACGGTTGTCCGGAGAAATGCCAGATGTTAAGATTCATTCTAAACCTTCCAGCCATCACTTCTTTGTTTTGCTTTGCCACCCCCTTTTCAGCCATGGGTCCTATGGTGCTTTGTACCGGCAGCCCAGTATAGAAATGGTTAATTTCAGCTTTCATATCCCTTTGTAATGGAACATCCCAAATGAGGTAAGTGGCAGGTGAGAGCAGAAGAGAAGGGGAGAGGGTAGGAGGGGGACAACTGGAGGAGTAGGAGGTGAAACTAAAAGGTGGGTGGGTAGGATGGGCGGTAGAAAGAGAGAGGGGGAGAAAGGATATAAAAGAGGGGTAGATAGTAAAGAGAGATAAGTTCAGGGAAAGTAGTGAGAGGGAGTGAGAGAGCGTGAGTGGGGAGTGTTTGAAGAAACACAGGCATTATCTTGAACTATCTTTAAGACCAATATTGTGGGAACACCGGAGTAGGGTATCCCCAGAAAGTTCCATATGGAGTGAGACAGATATGGCCGATCTCTAATGTTCACCCAGGTCTGGGGTAATGGGCAACCCTGGGTTAGGGTGGAGGGAGACAGGAGAGGCTGAAGTTTTAGTCAAATTAACCTGCAGTCTCAAACCCCACACTACAAAGTTGAGCAAATCTTAGTAATAAAAACCATGCAACCTTTAACTGGATTTGTGAGTTTCTTGAGGTCACCTTTGACATAACTCAAGGGTACGTACTACATCGAACTGCAAAGGATGCTTCATCAGAAACAAAAGCTGTACTCTTGTGGTGACGCTGCGGACCCCATAATAGAGACAGTTGCCCACTGAGCATATATACAATGGCACACTCTAAATATGGGGTGTTACCCAAATGAAAATACTTTCCATAGCTGCAGCTGTGACGCAAGTGTGTTGCTGGGTTTGTAAAAGATCCGGGGCTATGCTAATATCGGGATGTATGTGGGCAGAAGAGGCTTATAGGTGAACTATCGCGAAATTTGGCAAAGCTGGCAGTCAACACGCATCATTGCTATCCACCGCCAGGCAGCCATGCGCACTTCCGCCTTGCAGCCAGATCAATGCACACTGAAGGCCAAACAAATACTTCCTCCGTAATGCCTTCTGTGGGGGGAGAGCCCTTACTAAACCAATTTGCATTCCATAATTCCAAGTTTCTCGCTCCCGGTGTCTGACAGGCGATGGATGGATTTGTTTCATTACTGAAAGCGGCCTAATGCAGCTGTCTCAAGACAGTGTCTGCGAAAAACTGCGAATTCTGTCCGTGTGGAAATGGAGCTGTTCAGGGTGAGAATGAGATGTTCGAACGTGCCTCCCCCCGCCCCCGGCGTGGAAGGTCCTGGAGCTGCAGGAGGCATTGTGCACCCTCCCCCTCAGCGGTTAATGAAATGACAGCTTGACAGGCAGTGAACAAGGGTGAGGCTATGCAACAGTACTGGCTTATTGGAAAAGGCTAGGCCTAGGCCTCACTGAAAGCCTTATTAATCACACCGCTCCGCTGCAGCAATGCCTTGCCGCTTAAAACAATATCCATGCATCATACCGTATCACCAGCCAAGAAGCAGGAGGGGGAAGGCCCCGCTTAACAAAGGGAAAATGCACCACAGTCCTTAGCGTTCTGTGCTATACATATCAGTCACACAAGGCCTGCATAGGTGGAAGAGAGGATGGGGGAATGTGGGGGGCGGGGTGTGAGCGTGCGTGTGTGTGTGGGGGATTGGGCAGATGTTGCAGTGTGTGTGCCTGTACAAGGACAATTTCCTTACTATGTGAATATCTCTATATATGTAGAAATATATATATATATATATATATATATATATATATATATATATATATATATATATATATATATATATATATATATATATATATGTGTTATTTTTGTACATCTAGGCATATGAGTCACTGTGCAGTTATGACTGATCGTGTGTGGCTGTGTGTGTATGCAAGTGAAACATGGCCATCAGTGCACCAAAAGACTAGTAATGTTCGTAGGGGTCATGAGCCATGCAAGGCATCTTAGTCAGTTACCTGGGCGACCCTGTGACAAATCCACTTCTGGGACACCAGTGGTGCAGGGATGAATATCGGTTTCTAAACCATCAATCAGCCGCACACCTCCAGTACACCAGAAGGGATCCAAACAGATTGGAAACACAAGCAAATTATAAACCATCTTGTCCAATTTTGGTAATGTGGACGGAACGGCAGGCTTATCTCCGAAAGGTCATGGATCGTTGGTTAGTAGGAAGACATCGAAAATACAATGATTACCCAATGATTAAAGGGACTGTCCAGTCAAGGTTGTATACAAATAGTTACTTCATTTATATCACAACAGACAGTACTAGCAACACTCCGAAATACAACCCACCCTGTAAAGGAATGCAAAGGACAGACAGTTTCAAAAAAGGAAAAGGGATGCAATCTGGATACTGATAGGACGGTAGCCGGTATGGTTAATAACCACAACTGTTTAAGGTTACTTGGCTTAAGCACAAAGGGAGTGTCTTAATATGTCTGTAGGGGCCTACTGGGAAGGACAAGGGGGACAGAACCAGAATGTACCTCATGCTGTCGATGTTTTGGTGCTCAACAGCATCAAGTCGACTTCAGTGTGCTTTACAGGCTTCTGTGACAGAGTTCAAAATGGGAATCAGCTCTGGGTATCAGGAGGCAAGACAGTTAGGCAAGCAAAGCTGGACAAATGGATGCCGGCTGGCCTACAGGGTGGCTCAAGGTTCAGGAATCATTGTCTCAGTGCTGTTTGGAGGTTCTGAAGCACTTGTTGAGATGTCTCAGATGTCTTTAAGTGACTGCAGCTTGACAACGGTCAGTGTTGCAGTCAATTGCCACTCAAGGAACTCTACTGGCTCGAAAATGTCCTTTAAGGCGGATGTCGGTAGATGCTCGTCAATGCACTTCTAGCTTCTTCACTGGGCTCATATCGTCCTTTAAGGCAGACGGGCCAAAGCTGTGGGGTGTGTTGCAGGCAGCTGTCCTGTCCTTGGTTGTAGGTTCAGGAACCTTCTGGCACTTTCCACCTAGGTAGCTTGCTGCAGAGCCTATCTGGGAACGCTGTGTGCTGGTTGGGAACCAGTTCTGGAGAGGCTGGAGGGTCCTCTGGGAGATGTTTAGGGGATGGATCTTGCTTCCCTCTTTGGAGGCCATGGCCTTCCTTCACTGGCAGAAGATGTAAGGCAGACTTTGACCTTCTGCCAGGGTGCAATGATGAGTACTTCTTGCTACTCCTTGCAAAGTCTTCAGATGATCTTCCAAAAGAGGGGCTCAGCCCTCTTTTAAAGACAGATGGACCACAGTGATTGGTGTAGGCTAAGCCTACCTTAATGAACCAATCCTGGGGTCCCTACCAACAATCTGTGCAACAGAAAAGGTAAAGGGGTGAAAACATGTGATACTAAGTCCCACCCATCTTCCTGTCTGTTGTGGACCAAAGAGTCAGTCTGGTTAATGGATCTCTCTGTGGTTCCTGATTAAACTGGCAGGTCTCCTTTGAAGCTGTGGTGAAACTCTCTGGCTCCTGCAAACAACAGCCTTGTACCTTATGAATGGGGTCCCCCTACAGGGTTAACTACTGTAAACATGCAGTCCCAGACATGACAGCTCACTGTCAATTGATACTGAGCTAGCTTTAGGTTGACACAGTTTCATATGAAAGGTTGTTGGGGTTTCCTCTCTCCTTTGTTAAACTTTGCAGTCAGGCCCCATGTGGGCCTGTTTGAAGTACAATCTATTTGTATGTTAATCTCAGCCACCAGCTGTAGGGCCCAACAAAAGGAAAGGGCGGATCCATGGAGCCTTTGTTAGTTAACCAGGCTGGCATGGCAGGCGGAAGGTTTGGTCCACCCTCTTCTGGAGATGTATTGTATACTCCTCCTGTCATATCCCATCTAAATGTGAGAGGAGGGACTGTACCTGTAGGCTGTGTCCTCCCAGAGTACACAGCTCTATGTCTATGTTGTGTAGTGAGCATTGGAAAATGTGTGTGGATTAGCCCCACATATTTTCCGCAGGTTGATCAATTTCATTTAAAAAGTTCAAAAAAGCCTAGGTGAGTGCACACCCACCGTGCAGATGGTCAAATTCCTCACAGAGCCTGATAGCACATTTGGATGAGGGTGAGCTTCCGTTTGTAGGATAACTGTTTAGTCCCAACACCCTGTGAGTCCTGCTAGTAGCCATTTGGGGTATTAGTGGTGTGGTGTTATGCAAACCGAACACTTAATAAGGCAGCGCTATGCTTCTCTGGGAATCAGCTGCATGTGCAACCTCCCCTGTTTGCAGTTGGATATGGGCCCTTTGCATAAAAATAGTGCAGCAGCAGCAAAGTAATCCCTGAATACCAACATAAGGGGCAAAATTGATGTTGCTAGGGACCCTGCTCCAAAGAGGTTTCGGGACTTGTACTCGAGGACACAAGTCAGAATCAGGTAGCTCCCAGGTTACGTTCTTGCCTGCTATGTGTGGGCAGCCTGCTCTTTGCAAGTTCAAATTCCATGGTAGGGCTGACTCAGCCCTTCATTCTCCTGGGGTTGATGCATTGACCAACATTAAAGTGGCTAATACACCTGTATTACAGGACTTAGATTTTGTTGCACCAAATTTAACAAGACAAGAAAAGGATATGATGAAAAACTCCCTAGAAAGACCATCGTCTTGAAAAACCTCAAAGATGAACAGAATATTCAAACCCTAATAGGGGAAAACCCAAAGTAGGGTGAACAATGTGGCATGCTATATGTAAGTCTACAACACCATAAGCTACCTGTGATACTTGCAAGTTTTGAGACACTTGTATCCCCCATGAGGACCCACATTCTCTGGAACATGCAATAGGACAACACACAAGGTGCCAGTCAAGAAGTACAGGAGCTGGGACTCATTTGGGTCGGTCTTCCCATCGCCCATTTCACCAAACCAGAAAACCAAGAACCATTGTCAAGGGAGACGAGAAGCAAACACTCCAAAAATATAGGACCAACAGGCCTTTAGCCAAAAGTCCCCCTTTGGCTTAGCCATCCTACCCCCCTGGTCGAAACAACTCTCCTCTTCATTTTTCTCCACCTTACACGTTTTTCACAATCGCCTATTGCAGATGGCAGCAACTACCGACAAACACACCACAATACTGAGCAGTGCCACTGCTCACTACCCTAGCACTAATGGACCCCCTCTTTCCAGTAGCTAACTCGGTCCTCCGAGCAATGATAGCTATTTGGCTCTCCCTTCCAGATGAAGCACACACTCAAGGTTCCCTTGGCCGCAACCCATCTATAATCACACCAACGCTTAAGACTTGAGTACTTCCGGCCTGCAAGCATCTACATCTCACGATTCGTATCTCCCAGTCCCCCGGTCCACTATGCAACCCCCTGTTTCTGGCACAGCCGCGCACAGTGAGGCTGCCTGTCAAATGGCAGAAGTGCGCTATTCGAGACCATTTTACCTTACATTGCATGAGTCATGCCAGTACAGCAATATTTTATTGTGTATTGCATTATTTCGCAATTTATGAGAAAGCAAAGTGAAAGAGAAGAGCAAGCAAGAGTAAAGAGGGAAAGAGAAATGGAGTGAGAGAGAAAATAGCTAGAGAGTGAGGGGAGGGGAGAAAGGAGAACGAGAAAAGTGTGATGAAGATGGGCAGAGAAAACGTGAGGTGGGTGAAGACGGAAAAGATGGAGACACACAGAAAGCGAGCGAATAACAGATGTAAAGATGGATTGACAGCCATAGGGAGGGAGTAGGCGGTACCACTGACATGGCTGCCTGGGCTCCATTTCTAGATTGCATTTTGTTCCACTGCAGGCCCTTCTATTGCTTCAGAAGCTTCTATTGCTTTCTATGCATGTGCTGAGATTACTGAGTCGCCGGGTTGCCTTCCGGAACAGGCAGGCGGATTACTCGCATACAGAATGGTAATAATTAATTTCTGCTTCAATACCCCCCTCCCTCTCTACCTGAATCCCACCTTCCCCCACCGTGCTCTCCCGAACGTGCCAAGCTTTCTGTGCGGGGTTGCGGGGGCCATTTGTGGTTCTCAATGGAACACCACCAGCACCCTCAAATTACAGCCCTGAAAATAGTCCTTACTTTAAACAACTCTGGTGGTTGTGGGTTCTAGGGCAGCCATTCAGTGGAGCAGGTCTGTACGAGGTTTCTACTCCCACTGGGGTGCGATGGGGGGGGGCAAGGAGTAGGAGGGCAAGGTATGAGCACTTTTGAATTCACTCTTGATCTTCTTTGCCATCTTGCAGACACCCATGGCATTGCCATCTGTGAATACGCATGCACAGCAGGTTCTAGTGTAAAGGAAGTCTACACAGTCACCCAGGGTGCCATCATTATCGGAGGGTACCGTGCCCTAAAGCAGTGAAGGATGCCCCGATTCCAAGCTCAGGATGGGGGTCACATTCTTCTATCAGTCCTGCCCAACCAGGGTATATGCAGGACTTGCCAGTCCCATAACTTGAATTACCTTGACAGAGGTACCACCAAACAAGGCCACCCAACACGGCATGTTGGTGGAAATTCCTCTCAACCCGATTAACCCTATTTCTTTTGCTTCTTGTTGTCCCCTTTGTCTGATTTCGACGGAGCACATGGGCCAACTTACCTGACCCCTGCCCTAATATATCTTTTGGTGTTGTAAAGCTCCACACATCTGCGGCCTGGTATAATGTTGACATGCCCAGCCATACCCAGCCATTTAGAGGCCTGCCGCTAAGAAACGCACTGCATGATGGGACCTTTTTTTCTGTCACCGTGGTAGAGGCCACCATGTTCAGGGTCCCATCTAGTAAGACCCCGCTGAGCTATGTGACTTTTGTGTTGCATATACAGGATGTTTAGTTAGTGCTGCCCCAAACAGAGTGTACCTGTCCATGCACTAGGAGTGGGTAAACCAACTCATTTTGATCGAATGCAAGGGTCTCCAACCTTCAACTCTCCAGATGTTTTGGACTACAACTCCCATCAGCCCTAGCCACACTAGCTAGGGCTGATGGTTGTTTTAGTCCAAAACATCAGGAGAGCCAAGTGTTCCAAAGGTTGGAGAGCTGTGATCAAATGTGTGGGCTCACTACTGTGTTCAGCAAACACTCCCCTGTCTGTAGTGTGTTGTTTTATACTGCACTCTAACATTATTAATAGGCAATCCTATACAGGTAGGCACCAAGCCTCACTATCCCCCTCAACCGCCCCAAACCACCAACATGAGAATCACAATTAGCCAGGTTGACTTAATTTGTTCTCTGACAAGTGCTAGAAGCTAGTATTTATATTACAATATTTACTGTAATTTTGGACCACACTAAATAGGATATTTATTAGTCAAGATTATAATTTCTTGGTAATCTTGTTATTTAAAATTGCTTCTTGCACCTTGTGTTAGGTACTCATATTAAATAGTTCTATTTTTATTGAATGCCTATTATCTTTGTTGAGTATTCTTCAAATCCTCAGTACAAATAAAAAGCTTCAAATGTTGAAAGTAAAGACCTCCAGTTTCTTGATTCAAATATAAATCTCCAAATGAAATAAAGACCTCAATGAAATAAAGACCTCAATGACCTTCAGGCGATAGGAGCGTTATGGAAAACAAAAGTGTTTTACAAAAATCAGATTATTTTTGGGAAAATAAAAATAACGCTTTTTATTTCATAAATGCCCCTTTTAAGCACGCTGGCCACCACGTTGCTTTTTATGTGCATGTACCTGCGCCAGTGTTCACAGCTTGCTCGGGGTGATCTTTAATATGTGTGCCTTTGTTGCTGGCACCACGCAGCAATTCCAAGATGGTCACCACCTTCTTGATTCACTGAGAAGGCCCCTGGAGCTCCTCATCACTGCCTCCCTCACCTTGATTGGCTGCCTTTCCTTACATCTCGCCTATCGGGGAACCGGCAGTCTTTAGCCGGCCCCCTCTTCAAAGGCCCATTTCTAGGCCCTGTTTGTTCCTATCAGTGCCTGGTCGTGCTACGGGCCCCACATTCTGATATCTTCAGTGAAAATGCGCCTTATTGATATATTACAATTATTGCTCCTCTTGACTGTGTCTGCCCTACACATGCTATCATGTGAGTACTGCTAATTAGTGGCTGCCAAGGCTCCGCTGAACTCATTTCTTCTGCCTCTGAAGTCATCTACCTTCCAGATGCCCCATGCTCTTTGGTGACTCTGCATTCTGCCTTCACTCACTGTGACTCATTCTCACGGACAGCAACTACTGTATTGCTGTGCTGCACCTCCTGTGCCATTCCTCCAAGACTGTGTCTGCTTGTGTGAAAATCGTTTTTACCTGTGCCTCCTTCCTGCATTGAAACTCCTTGTTTGTGTGAAAATCATTTTGAGCTGTGCCCCCTTCCTGCATTGAAAGTGCCTGTTTGTGTGAAATAAGTTTTTAGCTGTGCCTCCTTCCTACTTGTTTGATCTTACACCTAATACCCTCCTGGCCTATTGTGCCAAGTGGATTGGGTTCAGAACCATGCTTTGCAGCATACTCACCCCCACCTCACCTCTCACTTTCTCTCTGCCTCTCTCTTCCTCCCTCGTTCCGATATGGCACTCTCCATCTCCCCTATCTTCTCCAACTGCTACACCATCACCTATCCTCCCTCTCTCACAAAGTCTGAATGAATAAAGCACAAAGAAGACATTCTGGGTGCAAATCCTGGTGTTCCCATCGCAGACACCTATTTCAGTGCATCCTCAAGAGAAATCTTCACTGACATCCTCTTTTCCTTCCCATCTCCCAACCTATGGACCTCCATCAAGGAAAATATCATCTCTCTCACCCCTGCTCTGGCTCATCTCTGCAACCAATACCTTTGCTGCTGGTTCTTTTCCATCCTCCCTCAAGAACTCTCTTGTGCGCCTCCTCCTTAAAAGAAACCTCTGCAGACCCTTCCTGCCCAGCCAACTACTGCCCCATTTCCATCACCCCCTTCCTGGGAAAACTGCTTGAGAAGCTGTCCCTCCCCCAACTCAACTCTCAATCCGAACTTGTTGGCGGTCCACTTGACCACCAGTCTGGATTCCGAGCATCCAGCGGCAAGGAAACTGCTCTTCTGAACACCTGTGAAGCATATCTTGACTCCAATTCCCCAGCTGTTCTCATTCATCTTGACCTCTCTTCTGCATGACACAGTGGATCATTCCATCCTTATAAAAAGGCTCCATGACACTCTTGGCATCTCGCAGCGGGCACTGGGCTGGGTTACCGCCTTCCTAATTGACTGTTCCTCCTAAATCATTCTGGGTCCTTTCTCTGCCCCTTCTTCCTCCGCTACCTGTGGCACCCTCAGGGCTCCATTCCTTTACCCTTGCTCTTTAACATATACCTTTCTCTGCTGGCATGACTCATTTCCTCCTTCTCCCCCAACTTCTAGTGCAACTCTGACGATACACAACTTTTCTTCAAACTTCCCACTGACGCCCTTGTACCGTCCTTCATCCTTGACTGCCTTGCTGCCATCCAGGCCTGGTGCACTGCCAATTACCTCTGCCTCAATGCCAGCAAAACATAGATTCTCCCTATTCGGTCCCCTGCACCATACTTCTTCCCTGCACTCTAGCCTTCCTCCATGGGCTCCCCCCTGCTCCCTCCACTGTGGCAAGGAATCTCTGAGTCGTCTTCGTCTCCTCCCTTTCCTTCATCCCCCATTGCCAGGACATTGTGAAGAAGTCCCACTTTCAGCTCTTCCTTCTCAAAGGGACTCTTCCCTTCCTCACCTTCCCCCAGAGGCTCAATGTCTCCCGTGCTCTGGTTCTCTCCAGGCTCGACTGCTGCAATAGCCTCCTCCTTAATCTTCCTTCCTCAACCCTGCGACCCCTCCAGCTTTCCCAGAATACTCAAGCCCAGGGACCGCATCCCTCCTGCACTACAAAGCCTTGACTGGATCCCGGTCTCAGCATGGATTAAATTCAAATCCCTCTGTATCATACACAAGGCTACCTGAGGATGGGGACCACTCTATCTTCAATGCTTCCTGACCAAATACTCTCTTTCTAGAATCCTCCGTTCCTGCCGCACCAGCTCTCTATGTGTTAAGCACTTTGCTAAACAGAGAGCTGGTGGCCATTCACTTTCCTCGGCGGGGCTCCCTTCTGTGGAACAGCTCCCTCTGCATCTTCAGCACGACCTCCTTAAGTTACGAAAAAGCCTCATGACCTTTCTCTTTACCTCCTCCTTCTCCTCCTCTTGTCCCTGCTAATCTTACATCAGCCTGACTGATGTGCAGGGCCCTTATGTGTCCTCGGGCCCTGACCCCCCACCTCTCTCATCCCAGCTGCTATCTTTCTACTGCATTTACTTCGCTCACGCACTCATCAGTGATTGCACTTACGTTCTTCTCCTCTTAGCATTTACCCTGAGCACTTCTCCATGAGCATCACAGCATCTTATCACCCACAGCCCCCTCTTCACTTGCACGTTCTGAACACTCACAAGGCATAGTAGGTTTGTCCCCTCTTCCCTTTAGTCTCATTATTGGTTTGTACTATTAATGCAATTATTTATCCTTGCTGTAATTCATTGTCCCGTGTCCCCATCATGTTTGCCCTGTGGGCGCTTTGAAACAGTTTTGCTAATTGTATAAGCGCCTAATAAGTGGCCAATAAATAAATAAACACGTGTTTCATCACTTGTTCATCAGGAGGATTTAATTCCATATGTTACAATTGAACTAAAAATAACAAACATATACGTGTTTAAATCAAAATGTTGTAATTATAACATACTGTTCATAAGTGTTAAATTGTATTTCCTATTTAGCACCCACCACATCCCTCATTATCTGCCTGGCTTCAAGAGTTGTATCCTTGCACACTGATGACTGCCTGCCTGCACTGTGCAAAACAGTCCCCTGGCACACTCCCCTGTCTCGGGAGGATAGCTCAGGGGCAACGTGCTCGCCTTGGAAGCAAGAGGACGCAGAGCAACACAGGTTCGATCCCCGGGTCCGCGCTTAGAAACCTCTGGTTATTAAGCGCGTTATAAATAACCAATTACTTTCTGGAACAGCTGGGTGATCTGCCATATCTCCGATACCTGAAACTGCTCAGCTGTAGAGAGAACAGGTAAAAGAGGCGTGTCACCAGAGCTTCAGTAACTATGATCTTCTACCTGTGCCCCTTCAGGAAAATGAGTGCCATCTGGACCCGTGCAATGATCTCTCTGGGCAGGGATCCAGCGAAAGCACCTCTTTGCCAACGACCCACAATGTCTAGCACTGTAGTCATTGGCATAGGAGAAGCTGCCTTCTGCCTTACTGCAGCGTTGGTCTTCACCATAGTGCTGAGGAGTGGACATCCGGACTGTTCTCCCAAAGATGACCCATCGGTCTAGAAGAGCAGCACCAGGGGGGGAGTGGCTTTGGAGAACTTGCAGTCCCTCCCATCATCCCCACACCGGTACCCGCAGAGGCCTACTCTTTAAATGAGCCGCTGAAGCGCACTAAGGAGATCCAAATCGCAAGCTTGGGTAGAACTGGTCCTGTGAACCCCTGCACCCAGAAATATCTGAGCACAAGCAGCCAGGAAGAAGAGATGCAAGGTTTTGCAAACTCAGCTTTAAAGTTTGCTGACCGTCAGCCTTGAGCAGATAACGAACCAAGCGTGCCATCAACCGCACCTGAGAGACCCTACCTGCTAAAGGATGCTGTGAAGATCTTGCAAGAGGCGGCATACGCCCGATGAGTGCCTATGATCCTTTGGCGCCCTGTTCTATCCACCAGAGTCAATGTCGGTATTGTTTGCAGGATCCCGGAAACCAATTGGTCCCTGAAAGAGGCTCCTTGATCGGTCTCACCTCATCGCCAGTGCGCCACATCTTTCATCAACCGTGCTGCTCCCACCTGCATGACACAGTGACAATACACCCCCAACAAGCACTTATGGCCCAGTACCGTTGGGGAGGGACTTCCGCAGTGAAACTCCCTGACAGAATTGCGCCAGCCATGAAAGACATTTGAACACCATATTGCGGACATTTCGATCCTTTTATGACGTAACGTGCTTTAGTGAAAAAAGTTCCGAACTTGTTCATAAATGCTTTACCCTGGAGTTCTTTAAGTTTTTCTGGTTAACCATTGTGTGCCAGTTGACTTCTGCACCCCAGCACCTCTGCGCGAGTTACGTTTTTGAGTTTGGCCTGGACTATCCAAAGGTCCGTCTAATGGTGCTCCTAGGAGATTGTTTAAGTTGCAAGAGGTCAGCAAAAGCGTGCTACCCCGGAGTCTAGCCCCTCTCCTGCTTTTGCCCTCCTGGATCAGTACCTCACACCTGTTCTTCGAAATTTAGGCATCAGTTTTGTCCGCCAAACCTTTCATTAGCAACATTACACAACCGTAAAGATATGAAAGAGATGTCAAGTGCCAATAGTCCACAGTAATGGGTGCGGGCTGTAGACCGAAAGTGGATGGATTAACAGAAAAATCAATGTGGCCATTGGGACAAGAAAGGATATTGGGCCCGAGTGGGAACTGAGCCCACATTTGTATTCCATATATTTTTATTGGCATTTATTAACCATTTGCAACATTCCTCGCCCCCCCCCTCTTCCTTGAGGAGCCTCTTCTCAATTCCCCCTTCGCTCGCACACATCCTCGTTCCTTCACTGCTCTTCCCCCTTCCCCAGGAGGTCAGTTCATGACTTACACCCGGATGTTTTCAGGGGCACCACTGCTGCACATGTCGCTTTTTAAGGGCCCACATGTTGAGTGACACGGGAGCGCCTTTTCCCAGGGCGTGTTCTTTCTGCACTCGATGTTGTGTTTTGGGGAGCCTTCCAGGCGCCAGGCTGAAGGAAGGACGCCTTCTAGACAGCACACACTGCCCTGCATTGTGATGCCAAGCTCCGCCACTGAGAAAGTAGCAAGCAAGGGGGGCGTTTCAAGGAATTCAATGGCATTTGTTTTGTATATGAATGCCAGTCAAACCTGAATAAGAGACATATGCCAGCGGTTCGCTTCAATACACACACGGCTTGTGTTGTTGCTGCTACTCGGCTGTCTCAAGCATTTCATCAGCAGAGCAGTTTTCTTGGGGGCGGGGTGGCAGTACTCTATGTTGGGGGCGATTCGAGCACAGCAATAGTAGACACAAAATACTGTTTTGGTTTCTATTATAAGCACTGCAGGGATAGCATTCCTAACAGCAACCCTCCCAGGGCTGCTCCCAGGTTCTCTGTATTGTATTGTATTGTATTTATATAGCGCGCCAAGCCCTGAGGCATTCATAGAAGGAATTCCGCCGCTCCGCCACAGAGCAGCCGTTGCGCTGGCCAGCCAGAGCAAATGTATCCATTTCCGGATCCGGCCTTGCCCCTCTGCGCACACAGCGCCCCTCTGCGCACACTGCAGCTTACAGAAGTCATACGTTACTACTTGCGCGCTGAAGCGATTTCAGCCAGCAGAAAAAGATGAGGCATTGTGGCTGTCAAGTTGCCCGGAACGTGGGACACCTTCAGCCAGTCAGGACGTTTTGCCCAACGGCGCTTTGCATTGGGTGCTTGATCAGTAGCAGATGCAGCTTTTGGTGCCGAGGGGCGGGGGGGCGGATAATAGGGTGCTAGTGGGAGGCCGAGGGGCGCACTGGGAACCAGTAGGTGGCCAGTGGAGGCAGGGTGTGCCGCCCCCCCCAGCCACCGGCCCCCCTGGCTCCGCCACTGGGCTTCATGTTTCTCTCTGTAACTATGGGTCAAAGAGTAGAGAAAGTCGAAGCCACCACCCCTGTTTCTCTCTCTAACATCCAGGAGTGATTTAGGACGCCCGAACTTAAACTCAGATTTATGAATATTCGCAGCAGATTTTGAGGATTTGGGGATGTAATATGCAGATGGTCTTGCTGTGGTATGCTGTGTTTTGGCACAGCCAATTAGGCACCGATCGTTTTGGCGCTATCCCTTTGGCGCAACTGCCATTCGACGTGCCCCGTTGGCCATGGCCAATAGGGCGCAGGGAGGTGTCCGTGCTGGGATAGCACTGCTTTGGGTGACAATACATTTAAGAAAACAGTCATATCCGTGCGCGAACAACTCACTGCGCTCTGTTGGCCATTGCCAACAGGGCGCACCTGAATGGGAGCTGTGCCGGAGGCGCCATGCCGAATCGTCCGGCGCCTTATCCACTACACTGGAATGTCAGGCTAAAATCTCGCGTGGCCAGTGTGATTTCTCTCTGTATCTGAACTTTCAGATCAGGAGGAGAGAGACATTGCCCAGTAAAGTGACCAGAAGACTCAGAAAGGAAGGAGGAAAGACTGGAGCCAAAGGCAAACGGCAGCCATGACAGCTGGCATGCCCCGCGGTATCGATTCAGTGGCAGCTCACCTAAACTGCTGATTGGTTGAGAAGAGAGCACCCCGGAAGTGAACTTGTGTGCAAAAGCTGCTGAGTGCCAGTGAAAGATTCACACTATCGTAGACGAATGTGTTATGTTTGGCATAAAACTGAGAATTCTCTTCCCCTTGATGTGCTTCAATAATGCACTTTTTATTACTTTTTCACCACACATTTTAGATGTGGCTTTTTACACAGGCTTACTGCCAGGCTATTATGCAAGTCTATGCAAAAAGGACGAGCATACTCGTCCTTGGCACTTAAGGGGTTAATGTTCTCCTCTTTGGGGCTAGTGCCAAGAAACCACTTTCTGATAATCATGTACTCAAACAATGGCATTAGAAATAAAATAGAAATATACATTTAACCATCATTTTGGTAGGACTAAGGAGTTTGTCGAACAGGAACCTGGGACTCATTGCTACAGATTTTCGCAATTCTTTTCGTGACATTGGAAGAACATACTCATCGCGGCACAAGTGTTGATGCCCAAGAAGTCAGGGTTTTCTGAAAGTGTCACGCATGAGAAGAACCACTTGCCAGCCATCAAGCGTGCAAAGTTCCTCGCCCAGAATCAAGATAAATATGAATACATGGCTCCCTGATCTTGCCTTTGCTGCCTCTCTCGTCAATCTATGGCCCGTCAAACATCCAGCTCACTAGGCTCTCCCTTTTCCACAGCCGTCTGCATAGCACTTACGCGGGCAGTGGCTGCTGGTGAATTATTTAATTGGATCTGTGTAATATTTTCCCAAAAATATGCTAACCAACCAAGGGGGTTTCAGGTGCTTCTGCCCTTAGAATTCTTTTTAAATAATGGGTTAGAATGGTGTATTTTACAGCACACTTTCTGTGAAATCTTGGGTAAAAAGCCATACAGTTGTCAATCGGTTTGTAGAGTAACTCGTGAAAAAATCCAATAGATGCAAGTCACCAATAGTGCACAGGAGCATTTTCCAATTCATTTTCATGATGCCTTTTCCCACATTGTACACAGTGCAAAAACTATTTTTACACTGGTTATGCCTATACATTTCAGTATTCCCATACAAGAACATACTCATATTTGCTTTGTGCATAATGCCAGTAATGAACATGTCAATGCTGGCTCTGCCAATATATGCCAGCATCCTCACATAAGAACATATGAACATGTGTTTGTTGGCTTTGTGAGTAGAAATGCCATACCACCATAAAAATAATTGGCCACCCTCGCTGCACCAATGCAGACCTTGAGGGCCCCTTAAGACAACTCATAATGTTGGCTTTACCCTTGATACCCAGAAAAAAATGCTCTGCATCACTAATAGTATATGGCTATATGGTTACACTGGCTGAGCAAATGTAGAACAGTCTAGCCAGGTTATAACACTTATCATGTTTGCTTTATCATTATGCCCAGTAAAACATGCAAGAATGTGCTCCCTTTGTACTAAGGTTCCTATACTGCAAAACCCCTGTTGTTCTTTCTTTATATCCACTGTATCTTCACTCCACTTTCATAAGTGCTTTGAATTATTATGCATACAACTTTTTCGCTACACAAAACAACTATGAAATTAAAGTGGCTCTCATTAACATGTGGAAATCATGGTACTCTGTCGGTCTTTAAGAGGCAGCAATGGCTCACATCAGACTTAAATAGAAATATTCGAAATGCAATAAGGTAAACTTGCAATAAGCGCCTTTAATATAATACATCTTTAATCGAAAATCACATATTCAGAAAGTTGTTCCAATATCTCAAGGAACAACAAGAACTATAATAATGCAAAAAGGAAAAATATATCCTTGGGATGAATACAAAGGGCCTGATTTACTTTCCCATGTTAAAACATTTTTGGAAATCAGGCCCAAAGTGTTCAAACAACTGTGTGGTTCATAAAAGTACTCAATACTTAGGTAAATGTGTTGCAACAAAAACAGCTTCCAGGCCTACATAAATACAGCAAAAAATTATAAGGAAAAACACATCCAATAAAATCAAAAATTTCATAAATAGGACAAATCAAATGCAATATATATTGAAGAATCCACTGTACAAACAAAAATGGACAAAAAAAATAAATAAAACATATCTGCCATGATATTCATTTGTTAAACACATCCTGTCTGTATTTTTTGCTCTTTTTCTAGCGTCATTAATCACTGTCCGTGGACATACACTTGTTTGCAGTCTCGCTTGGAGATCGCCAGCATGCTTTGCGAACTCCTCATTTGAGGTAAAGTTCCTCTTAATATGCAGAAACTGTCCATATGGAAGATTTTCCGTGAGGCTCTTTCAATGGAAGCTCGTGAAATGTAGTAGCGTTTTTTTGTCTGTGGTTTTCCTTCACAGTGATGTGTCTGTACCTCCGTTGATGTTCTTTGTCTAGCTAAGGTCTATTAGCAGTATCAACAGTTCCTCAGATGTCACAGTCTATCTAAAATTCCATTCAACCATTTATGGAAGAAAGTTAAATGAGGATTTAACTTTCTTCCATAAATGGTTGAATGAGCAATATGTGAATTTGAGATTGGGCTTAAAGGGGGACACAGAATACCCATGTCCCCTTTAAGTGACCGGGACCACAGGGTAAGATTCAGAGGCAATGTGTGCCCCCGCTCCTTGGGCTGCCGGCATCAGTGGAAGTCTAGAGACATTGGGTTAACCCATTAATGGAACTGCTGGCTCTTTGTATCTGTTCACTAATGGGTCTGTAAGTAGCAACACAGGTGATATTGCCTGGCTGCTGTGTTTTTCTGATAAGGCATTGTATCCTGTCTGTATTTTTTGCTCTTTTTCAAGCGTCTTTCATCACTATCCGTGGATAGCCACTTGTTTGCAGTCTCGCTTGGAGGTCATGAGCACTTTTTGAGCACGCCTCATTTGAGGTACAGTTCTTCTTAATATGCAGAAACTGTCCCTATGGAAGGTTTTCCTTGAGGCTCTTTGGGTGAAAACTCGTGAAATATAGTAAAGTATTTTTGTCTGTGGGTTTCCTGTACAATGAAGTATTTATAACTCTGTTGATGTTCTTTGTCAACCTAAGGTCAGGAAACAGTATTGTCAGTTCATGAAATGTCATAGTGAATCTCAAATTCACATCCTACTCATTCAGCCATTTAAGGAAGAACGTTAAATCCTCTGAGGAACTTGAGGACACTGCCTTATAAAAATAAAACATGGCAGCCAGATAATAATATCACCTGTGTTACCACTTATAGCCGTATTAGTGACCAGATATGAAGTTCTGTACTTAAGAACTGGCATATATTTCAAACACCAGGTTTTTATTTAAATAAACCTCATTTTGCTTCCAAAAGTTCCTAAAACCTTAGGAAAGCCTTGGTACACACCTATGAAAAGGTAAACAAATTAAGGTACACACCATCCCAAACATAAGGGAAATGAGACCAGTCATGGGCCACATCAGATGGGGCAATTGTTCAGTGTGCCTCCTAACCAAAAATGTCCAGACACTTGATCTATACGGCCTCCAATGGGAGTGTAGGTATTTTACAAACTGTAAAAGTAAGTGGGTCATTTATCGCATGAAATGCCCTTGCAACCTAATTTACATTGGTAAAACAGCCTGAGAAATTAGACAACGGATCTGTGAACATCGCTCACATGTGAAAAACTAAGTGACCGATGAACCATTGGTATAACATTATGTCACGATGAATCACAAACCTAGAGACATTTTTAGGTTAGTTATCCAATTGGTAAAAGCCCATCCACAAGGAGGCGATAGAGACAAGACACTTAGAAAGATCTAACAAAAAAGGATACAGTTTTTAGACACTGTAAACAATGGCTTGAACACAAGCATAGAATGGTCACTCCTGAGTACAAATTGTGCGTGACCAAACGACCCAACCAGGAGATGAAAATCAGCTTAGAGAACCTAGTATTTATTTATTTATGTTACCTATTTTATTCATTTATAAAGCATGCAGCAGCTCAGGGGCATTGTGGCGCTGTTACAGGAAAATCAGGCATATGATACATGGTGTATACATACAGTTGGCAAGAGGGAGTACACAATACAGAGTGGTCTTATTTGAACAGCCATGTTTTGAGTGCTTTGCGGAAGGCTCCATAGGTCGAATATTGTGTCATACAATAAGGTAGAACACGTATCTGGGAGATTAACATCCATAATGCATATCTGACAGCCAACATTACTAATGAGATGTATGTAGAGGGACAGGCATACTGCAGAATCACAGAGGGGGACCTTTACGAAGATGGCCCCTAGTTTCCCCAGCCAGATTTTGCTTGAATGACCACACATGCTGAACAGAGATTATGTCCTCTGACGTTGGACGTACTATATGTTTTCCATCACACAGAAAACTAGATATGGGTCACATGACCGCTGCATCTTGCACGCCAGGTGAGAACAAATCGTTTTTCTGCGGACACAAGAGTCTAGTACGCTGAAACGGTTTTCCAGACGCCAGATGCGAGAAAAAAACTCTTACTTGTGAGGGTTTCCCCATCACACTGAACGAATTTCATTCTGACATTCATTGCCAGTCATGGCATGTACTGTATGACACCTGGCTAGCTGTTGTTTGTTGGTTTGCATAAATATGACACAACAAACTAAGGGCCCAATTCATGGAATTATTTGCGTGGAAAATAGGGTACTTGCGCACCATTCTGCGCACACATCCCTGTTCGGCGATTCATGGGATTGAATTTGATGTACTTTTCCTGGACTTGCATGGATTTCGCACAGGCTCAGCACATCTCCGCGGGCCGTGCATAAGCCTCCACGCAGAGCGTGGCCATGACTTGCGCAGAGGGCTGGTAACGGGGCAGAACACCAAAAATGGGGAAGATCTTTCTCAAAAATGGGCGTTCTAAGGGATGGCCTGCAGGCAATCCCTCACATGCCCACAATTGCGCGGCACGGGATATATTCATGGATTCGATCGTACAACTTCTCGGCCATGAAAGCATGTCCTTCATACGATCCACCACCCAAAGGCAGGCATAAGTACACTTGCGTCTAGTATTTGTAGTGCAGAGGTGGGGTTGCTAGTCGGACTTCGGGATGCATGTACCCAACCTGGGTTGCGATGTAACTTAGGGGTGCACATACGCATGTTAAGCAGGGGTGCAGGAACAGTTTATCGGGGTTTGCACACAGATTTCCTGAGTAATTACTGAGTTACAATTTTTTCATACGCATGTTGTCGGGGTGCCTGATACAATTCCGGAGGACCCCTGACAGGGTCCCCGAGATGCAGGCCGCTTGCGTGGGACCCCACGCACTGTTTGAAGGGTGCATGTATTCCCACCAGGGGAGCATGAAAAGGTAGCTGTTCTGGCTGTTTTTTCTTTGCGTGGGCGTATCGGGGGCGTTCTGGCCGCGACTGGCAAATACGGTTACTTTGCGCAAACAATTCCATGAATACACGGGGCACGCTTTTTTTCCTCTGCGCGCAGGCTCGTACAGTGCCTTTCTCGGCGTGCAGCCCTTGCAGGATTTCTGCACACATTTCCATGAATTGGGCCCTAAATAAAAAACGAATTAGTTTCCCTGACAGTCCAAATAGTTTGTGGGTTATTTTTTAACAGGACCCCTAGAATAGATAACAATGAGGTTGCTACATTAAAGGCATGCGCTGGAGGTTTAAAGTCAGCGTGGCATATGAAATTCCCTCACAGTCTACGTTGAAATCCCAAGGTTAGTGCTCTTGGACCATCGCTTTTCCATATTGATCATACATATCCCCATGCAATTGAATAGTTAATTATGCGCATAGCCTTTGTTTCTCATTGTAGATATGGCGGATATCAGAGGCACAAGGGTGTCAAAAACTCATTCTCAAATCTATCTATCTATTATATTTTTATATTGCGCCAAACTCCAATGGACCTCAAGGCGTTCAAATACAAGTAGTTCTCCAGTCCTTCCTAATGAAGGCCGCTTTCCACAAGTCTTAAGGAGGACACATGGGATGTGTGTACCCTGCATAATCCGGAGTAAACATGCTGTATCAACATATCTCATTCAAAAAGTAATCCAAAAGATTAGACAATGATGTACCGATGAAGTTAAACCTATGACGCAGGAATGGGAGTGAGGTTTCCATTTGGATTTGCCCAACAGGCAATTAGTTATTACTAAATTTGTTTAAAAAAACAGTACATACAAAATTGGCAGTTGTGGTTTCCTCTTTGAACCCTAATTGGGCTAGTTTGTGATCCACAGAATTTTTTCCACACTGAAACTAGTTTTGTGTATTATTTGTTTATCAAATAAGGAATCTAAATAAAGGAAATTAACAAAAAACGTTTTTTTCGGTGCATATATGAAAATAAATGCAAATATATTTTTCTAGAAAGAAATCTTGTTTTGAGAGTCAAATTGTGGATACATGATGGTCTAACAAAATCACCTTTTACCCTTTAGAACGCCGAATCACAATATATCTGGGAGAGAGGGGTGCGGGGGGGGATTGCCTACTTCTTTGTGAGATTTCGTGTTTTATCCCACTGATTTACAATAGCGCCCTCCCCCTATAATGCAGGGGTGACACATTCCTAGATATGCCCTTTATCTTTTAGGCATGGAAAAACAGAGTAACCGTTTCAGTTGCCATGTAATGTTTGCACACATTAAGAGGACCCTGTTTGGTATCGGAGTCAAGTTTTAAGATTGTTAAAGATCCCTAGAGACTTATCGGTTCATCGGTTTGGAAAGAAATACACTCATACTGCACACAAACTGTGTGCTATCAACTGCAGTCATCAAGGATGCTCAATGAATACCTCTAAATATGCATTAACTGGTGGGCGTGTGCATACTGTCTAGTCGAGCTATGCACGCTTGGTTCATCTACAAGCCTATGCATTTCCCTTCAAGATTAGTGAAGATCAGTGAGTGCACTACAGTAAACCTGTGGGTGTGCGCATACGTCACTATAGACACAACTCTAAATTCTTCAGAAGAGATGAGCCTTTCCCTGCCAGGAATGCTTGACCCAATGCATGATGGCCTCCCTGCCAGGAATGCTTGACCCAATGCATGATGGCCTCCCTGCCAGGAATGCTTGACCCAATGCATGATGGCCTCCCTGCCAGGAATGCTTGACCCAATGCATGATGGCCTCCCTGCCAGGAATGCTTGACCGAATGCATGATGGCCTCCCTGCCAGGAATGCTTGACCTAATGCATGATGGACTCCCTGTCAAGAATGCTTGACCCAATGCATGATGGCCTCCCTGCCAGGAATGCTTGACCCAATGCATGATGGCCTCCCTGCCAGGAATGCTTGACGCAATGCATGATGGCTGAAGCTTCACATGAGCGGTAGCAGAGGCTTGTAATGCTTTACTCCCTGCTCTAAGATGCATATCAACATTATCTCTCTTCCAGGCTCATTGGAAGACCGATAATTCCATATGACTTTTCCATCCGGATGCTGGTTTGGATTGTTTTTGTAATGCTATTCAGATACTTGTTCAGTTCCTTGTTTATTTGGGGGAGTTCCAACACTTAAGTAAAATAGGGGATACGAAAGACCAAGAACAAGTCTACAAGAACATGAAATATACTATTACCACATTGCCAGTTGGGGCTACTGGGCGCATTGATCCAAGGTGGGTGGAAAGTAGGACATGACCCCGGTTCCACTGTGGAGAGACTGTATCATTATCGTGAGTCATGACCCCGGCTTACTGTGGAGAGACCATATCATTATCGTGAGTCATGATACCCAGCTCCACTGTGGAGAGACTGTATCATTATCGTGAGTCATGACCCCGGCTCCACTGTGGAGAGACCGTATCATTATCGTGAGTCATGACCCCGGCTTACTGTGGAGAGACCATATCATTATCGTGAGTCATGATACCCAGCTCCACTGTGGAGAGACTGTATCATTATCGTGAGTCATGACCCCGGCTCCACTGTGGAGAGACCGTATCATTATCGTGAGTCATGACCCCGGTGCTACTTTGGAGAGACTGTATCATTATCGTGAGGGGTTTCCAGAGATTGAAGCCCACATGGATATCCAGAGTAAGTAATTGCAGGGACAAGGGGTCCACATGCATAAAGGCGGGGTCCTAATTGAGAAGAGAGTACAGAGGCCAGGCAGATAGGCCTGGAGAGCATATACTGTGGCAGCAGAAAGAGAGACCGGCCTTTGTACTCAGGGTAGATTGTCTAGGAAATACCTACAACATGACCTGCGGATGTATTGTACGTGTAGGTACATTAGACAAAATGCCAATTAGGTTTGATGTAGGATGGAAAAACATATGCTTACAACACCAAGTGCCGGTCAAGAGTCTGGCCACCGCATTCCAGAAGAATTGGAGCTCTGCCAAAATGCCTTTTGAAAGCTTTGGAAAAAGGACATTTCAATCATCCAATTTGCTGTTAATTAGAGCACTTACTTGAATTGCAAGGCATTGGCTTTCAGCCCAAATCCGATAAGTACTGCAGGTGGGCTGTTGACATGCATCACTTTATAGATGTTGAATCGAAAAGGTACATGTCTACTGCATATATTAATGATCTAATGGAGGCGTATATCTACATACTGAAAGGCGGTGAGACATGCCTGCCGAAAGAACTTATTCCATAAAGCAATGCCACTCTGACGTACAAAAGACAGAGGAGTCGATCACATCGTTAAGGATTTACAGGTGTAATTGACACTATGTGTTACTTACGATTATGTATAGTAACAAATTATGTCAGGACATGGTATTCACCGAATGCAATGTGCCACTTATGTGTAACCTAAACATGACTGAAATTCCATTCAATGCTGGTAGGAATTGATTAAGAAAGTGCACTTATGCCAGAATTTGTGAGCTTCTGTCATGCTGATGGAAAGAAATTGATGTATACGGTTTGGGCATGGCACAATTGTCCGAGGCCCAATTGACCGTGGTCAATTCGGCCAAAAAGCCAATTTTGCTGCGCCCAAATCCAGCCAAACTCAAATGATACGGGCCGAATTCTGCCAGATTTACCAAACAGTCAATTGGAAACGATCAGATTGGGTGCTACCAAAAAAATGAAGCAGCCTCTGACAACCTTAATAGGTTGGTTTGGCAAACGGACCATAGATAGGCAGGGCGAGGAAAGGGAACTAAAATAGGAAACTATCATAAAGGAAATCAAGATCATGGCATAAAAAAAGAAAGTGGTAAGGGTCAGTGAGAGAGCTGTGAGAAGATAGTGGCAAGTGGGTATGCATGGTGCAACCCTGCATTAAAAAAATCTAAATTAGAAACTAATTCGTCCCAAAATAAACTGGTGGAAAACACTAATTTCAAGAGAAATCACAAAAAGTGTATACGTTGAAAAAATGACATAGATCCGAATCTGTGTCTTTAACACACATGGTTACAAAAAAGAAATTAAAAAGGTGTCAAGTTTTGTTTTCATTTGTTATCTTGGCTACAAATATTTTCCCAATTCCGTTATCCTGTCTGTTACATACATGATGAGGACCAACAGATCAGCCAGTCCTAAATACAGTTTTCACAAGATTTTAATTCTTGGAAAAGGTGCACAAATAGTTAAAGGGATTCAGAATTAAACGTAAAGGTTCTCCCCTACTCGCAAACTATCCCTGTCTGTTCATTCTGAAAAGCAAGGAAAGGGCCCACTCCTCCCCAGGTTCCTCACCCCTATCTGGGCAGTATTGCCCCCCCCCGCCCCCCAGGCTTTAGTCTTTCTTGCTACCTTCTTTCTATTGTATCAGTCTGGGTTGAAAGGATTCTCACACCAGGGGTGTATTGCACACACACCTGCCCCTTGCTAGTGCTCTCCCTAAGCTTAGGGGTTACCTGAATCATTCTGTCTCCTGTGTCATTCCAGGCTTAAGGGTTTCCCAAATCCTTACTCCTCATCTTTGGTCTGAACTTTTGAAGCCTTGGGGCTGTAGCAACTGTGTCCACTGCACCAAGGCCTTTGCATTTGACGAGTACCAGGTTGGACATGTCCTGTTCTGTTCTGTTCTTCAGAGGAGGGAATAGGGCCTTAGGTCTGAGGCCGTGGCACACTAACGTGTCTAAGGTTGAGAATCCGAGAACCAAGCAAACAGAGAAGACAATCAACTATGTGGTGTCCCTCCCTAGCCTCCTCCTGTCTATCTTTAACCTTCCTTTTCTCTCACTATTTGACTCTGTGTGCTCTATGACCCATACTTCATCATATGTGTATCTCAAGGCTCCAGACCTGCATCTCTCGGATCCGTTCATCCACATACTCCTGATCTCTCTCACTCCTTCCTTAAACACCTGTCATCACTCCACTCTTCTTTATTACTTTTAGCAACTTCCACCTTCCATCCACTGATGTCTTACACGCATTTCTCTTCTTTATCTTCTTCTCTCCTGTAAACACCCTTTTCTTCCCAACCACTGTTCGCTCATGCTACTTTCGCCTATCTTCATCCCTTTTTGTGCTTTCCTCACTCTTTTGGGTGCCTTCTGCTCCCCAATCACTGGTCCACCCTTGTGTCTTTTCACCCTTCATCACTCCTTTGGGCATCTTCATTACACCTCTGAGCACCTTTAGCTCCCCAATAATTGGTTTTCCACAATCTTCCATCTTTTCTTCCCCCTTCACCGCTTTGGGCACATTTATTACCCTTTAGAGCGCCTGCTGCTCCCCAATCGCTGGACACACATAGTCTTGCACCTTTTATCCCTTCTGCGCCAATTTGGGTAACATTTTCACCCTTTTGGGCTTCTCCTGGTTAACTTCTCCCCTGGCCTCCAGCCCCAACCCCCGCTTTCCACTTCTGGGCATGAACTTCAGCTCCCCTCTCCATCTATTGGGCTGCTCTCTCCATCTACTAGACTCTTTCTCCATCCAAATGCTGGCCTTTGCCTCTCTCCAGCTACTGGGCTCAAGTATCCCTCCTTAACTTCTACAGTTTCTTCCCACCGGCTCCACCAAAATAGCCTATTCACCAAACACCCACACTGCCCAAATGGGAGTCTGGGTTTATATATCCCTGTATGCCATCTCGCTGGGCTGACCTCCCTGTGATGGCCTACACCTGTGTTGAGAAATCGATCGGGGACTGGGATGGGTGGATTTAATTGGCGCAGTTATGTTGACTGATGGGTTGGGAGGGGGAACCAGTCTTTAGAATAGTGTGGTCATACTTTTGGTTTCACCCTCTCCTTCCTAAGGTCCCCCTCCCCAGGGGCTGCTCTGCTGGTTAAGGTATTGAAATGCACTTGTATTACTTCTGCCCCCTATGTATTAACGTAACTTGCAATACAAGCACTCTTTGGGTTTCCAGTTGGGTCTAATCAGGGCTTTCATGCTCAGCATAAATAAACCGGAGTACCGTGTGTCCCCTGAGGGGTACCCAGTGAGGCCTTAGTTGTGCTTCCGATGCGAGAAGAATGGAGCCCCTTGCTCCAATGTGTCTTTGGACTGTCTAGAGTCATGTAGGATTCAGATAGGTTTCTATGGGTTCTAATCCGATAGTTGTCTACTACTGTAGTTCTCTCTATTCCTTAGCCATGTTGTTTTAAAGGGTCTTCTCTGGCATCTTGGTGAGGCTGATTAATATTATTAAGTGCTAAATTGGGTGTCAGGGAGGGTACGGTGTATTTATTTAGACCCCTATGAGAAACCCTTGTTTTATATATATAGTCCCTCTTAAAGATCCAGTGACAACAACATAGTCCTTGAAACTGTCTTCTGTCCTATAATGGGGCTCTTAGTGGGGATGATCAGGGAATCTGGCACCTACGACCCCTGGTCACCACACTAAAAGTCTTGAGAGTCATCCAGACACTTCCCATACACATACTGGCAACGTTACAATAATTGGTGTGCTTTCTTAAACCCACAGCAATGCTTATGTCTGGATCATTCTGGTGTAAGTAATGTGGGCATATTGGTGAGAGAAAAATGTTTAGACATGTCTTTGAATATCCTTACAAGTTAAGATTGTATAGGTGTACTCCAGCATTTATATTGTATTTATTTTATTTAATGGGATTTAGTTAATTACAACTTTTCATATTTAAATAACATCAATTTTAATTACCATACAATATAATCACATTTATACATTCATACATTACATTAACACATCACATTTCCTTACATTTCAGAACATTAATACTCCACTTCATTTCATATAAGCTAACAGCCTCAATAAATACATCTAAGATACTAAAAAAAGAACTAATTAGTATATATTAGAGTAAAATGGATATAAAATGGATATAGAAAATGTAATAGAAATGCAACAAAAAACAGAGTACACAGCCTACACATCAACTCAGATTCCAACTCCCAACACTTCTTAGCACCACTTTACACATCGGCCAGAGTTGTAATTTCTGGATTAACCAACAAATCAACAAGCTAACTCTTTGGGGTCCCACATCTGGGCATCGCCCTATGCAACATTGGGTAATTTCTATTTCACTATCAGCCACATTCTGTAAAGTGCTAGATGCAAATGCTTATAATGAGTATTCAAACAGCGTAACCAAAAGTCAGCCCCCTTAATGGTATCAAGATTATGAATATATGGTCCCACAAATGTCCCATATATCGAGCCTAAATCCCGGCACTCAGTCAACAGATGCCCAGCCGCCTCTGGATGACTGCTTTTACATATTCTACACATTCTTTCATGCTCAGGAATCTTCAATCTTGGGCCCAATAGGGTTAAAACAGGCAAATAATTAATCTGCAAAAGCATTATTAATCTTCTCAGATCTTTCGAAGGACGTAAAATCAAATAATTCTGAGGTTTCTTAAAGGTGTAGTTCATATTTGATACAAGTCCATAAGATTTTAACAGGCCTAAATGATCAAAATGATTGCCCCAATCCCATCTTTCTTCCTTTCTTTCTTTCTTTCTTTCTTTCTTTCTTTCTTTCTTTCTTTCTTTCTTTCTTTCTTTCTTTCTTTCTTTCTTTCTTTCTTTCTTTCTTTCTTTCTTTCTTTCTCGTTCTTCCTTTCTTTCTTTCTTTCCTTCCTTCTTTCTTTCTTTCTTTCAATGCATTTTGTATATGTCATTATAAGAACCATTCCAATTTGGAGTCCATCCCATATTTTCAAAGTATTCTCTAGGCTTAATCCGGCTCTGACACTCCCACCTGTGCACATCTGGAAGTGAGTTAAGCGTGCATGGTGTAAAGCTGTGTGTGCATTTTCACACTCTCATGGTGTACCTTTGTTCATGGGTTTTACCTTTGTGTGCATCGGTGGCAATTCTGCACGCTACAAATGATGTCTTTTTCCAAGGATGAGACGCACTTGCATCAGCGAAAAAGCTGAGTGAATTGGCCCCAAGGTGTTGTGGTCCTGTACATGAAGTCAGCAAGGGGAAATGAAGTGTGTACCTTTCCAATGGTTATCATTGATATGAGCAACAAAGGCACTTCACACTCCTCAGATGCACTGCGTGGAAGTGCAAAGCCCCTTTGTGCCCAAGGAAAACAATAATTGCAGTTTCTTGCTCAGAACTGCTCTCTGCTGACAATATGCAGAACACCTCCTGTGAAGAAACAATGGACTTGAGACAGAGGGTGTCAGACTGCGGGCCCATAATAGTCTTCTCCATGGCAACATTACTCTCACTTAAAGACGCGGAGCTTCCTTTAGCTTCCAGAACATTACGACAACAGAAAACCATGAACGAGAGTACATACAAGTCTTGCAAAGCTTCCTCCGAACACGAAAACCTTGACATAGGCAACCAAGACTAAGATACAGGCCCCCACATGGCTCAACCCAAGTACGTCAGCTCTGAGCCCAAGTCCGGCACCTCATGCCGCCTGAAATCAACAATTATATCAAAATGCCAAGTCCACAGTCCAGCATGTTGGCCATCGTTGTATTACCCTCCAGGAACACAATTTGAGCATAACCAGTGCTTTAAGTGGGGCAAAAAATTTAGGGGGGCCTCTCTTGGGGTGTGGCGTCTATGATGGGCCTGGCCTGAAAAGTACACAAACCATAGTAAGGTATGCAAACAAATATATAAATATATGTAAGCAGTTATATATTTAAGACGCCTCAGGCTTGGTGATCTGTACACTGCAGAGCAGGCGAGATCACCAAGCCTGAGGCGTCTTTGACCCTCGGCAAACCAGGGGACTCCGTGATCTAATCTGCTCTACAGAGCATAGAGCAGATTAGATCACAGAGCCCCCAGGTTCGCCAAGGGTCAAAGACGCCTCAGTGACCTGGGCAGGAGGTGGGGAAACAAAAGGACCGTAACTGGGGTCACGAGAGGAAGTTACAGTGACTGATAGAAGTGCCAATCAGCCACAGCATTGCTGAAACTGCAAGTTTCAGTTTGAGCGACGCTGGGGCTGGCTGGCACTTCTGTCAGTCACAGCTTGCCTGACCTGAAAATGGTGGGTGCATTTTCCGTCGCGGCTGCGGCTGTAGTCGGATAATGTGTCCCACCATGGTGTGATGGGACCGGGGGCCCTGGCAGGGTCTCGGCTCAGCCCTAATTTTTGGAGACTGCCGGGGCCTGGCCCCAGCTGTCCCCAGTCCACCTAAAGCACTGAGCATAACAGAAAGGCATGGGTAAATTAACATTTCAGGCTTCCCACTGCCACACAGATACGGGCAAACACAGCTTGGTATCTGAAGGATGCGGGTGCTAGGAGGGATATCTCAAAACCTGGCACCAGGGCCTCAGTTTCACATCTCACTTCTTCCAAATGCTATTGAAATGACAGTGGCACTGCGGGATTGTTTTTTCACCTGCTTGTGCCACTAGACAAGGGGATCAACGCTATGCAAATCAGTTCATTGCTGCACCAAATGTGTCTTTGCTGAAGCCACAGTGAACGGATGGGGAACCCAACCTGTGCCTACTGCTGCCCAACAGTTCTTCTGAAACTGCTGCTTACTGCTGCTCAACAGTTCTTCTGAACCTGCTGCTTACTGCTGGCCAACAGTTCTTCTGAACCTGCTGCTTATTGCTGCCCAACAGTTCTTCTGAACCTGCTGCTTACTGCTGCCCAACAGTTCTTCTGAACCTGCTGCTTACTGCTGCCCAACAGTTCTTCTGAAACTGCTGCTTACTGCTGCCCAACAGTTCTTCCGAACCTGCTGCTTACTGCTGCCCAACAGTTCTTCCGAACCTGCTGCTTACTGCTGCCCAACAGTTCTTCCGAACCTGCTGCTTACTGCTGCCCAACAGTTCTTCTGAACCTGCTGCTTACTGCTGCCCAACAGTTCTTCTGAACCTGCTTCAGAACAGACAAATGAGAAGCTAAGGCCTGCTTTATGAGCTAGATGCTACTGCCAACATAGACCATTTTGTGAAATGCTGACGAGGGAGAGTTCATTCATCAAAGAGCTGCACAGGTTAATGTTATTTTAAAAGCTAGGAAATAAAAAGGTAAATGTTATACTATGGCCATAATAACACGTTTGGTGGGCTTCACCAGCCGGAAACGGCCGGGGCCCAAGATATAGGCCTGAGCGAAGCAAAGCCATGAACTCTAGAAACAGTGGTGCTATTGGACTGGTGAAGCCCACTGAACGCATTATTATTGCCATTAACACCCCAGGGCAAACCCTTTAGATCATAATGGCAATTAAAAGAAGAAATGCCTGCGCTGCTTCATTCCCAGCAGCGGCCAGGTACAGTCAGGATTGGCGGGGCTCAGCTCTGAGCCCCTCTTCCATTTCCATGGCAGAAAAAGGAAGCCAAGCGGTGCAACCCAGGTGGAGGAGCTCTGTTAAGGTAAGGAGAGGAGCATGGGGGATATTGAGAGGCTGGAGATGGGGTCGGGAGGCAGGGGAGGAGGTCGAACAGGCAGCTCCGCGTGGAGGGTGGATGTGCAAAGCACTCTGGAAGCTCCAAACCCGGGCTTGCATCATTAGAGTCATTCTGGGTTTGGAGCAAAACGGATTGGCCGACGCACCTGCCAAGGGTGCTAAAGAACATTCACTTGGGCGCCCTGACTACCAGTGTCTGCATGCATGGTCACTTCATAAATTAAACCAGTGAATAGTAAGCAGCATAAAGGACCTCAGGAATTGGCAAACCCATCAATGATTTTGGCAGTACTGGAGGAATCCCTTTAGGGCTTGGAGGTCTCCTTCTATTTCACAAGAAGTGGCATCGCTAGACGGGGTCTGGGGGGGCCGGGGCCCCCCTGTGAAACCCTGTGCCCCCTCTACCTAAAACGAGCAGTGAAAATGTTCTCCCCCTACTTTTTGCCCCCCCTATTTTTGACTTTGGCCCATTCTGCGCCCATCCTAAATTTGATTCCTGGCGACGCCACTGTTCACAAGCGTAAAGGGCAGGAAGGAGGCATGCCTGACATAAGTACCACCGCCACCATGGAAGAGTGCTGAAATGATGCTACATTCCCCTAGCCACACCTGCCTCTGCCTCCTGGCCCCACCCATCTCCCAGTGCCTTTCAGTGAGCACTGTCCTTTGCATGCCACATGCAATATCTCTCTCTCTCTCTCTCTCTCTCTCTCTCTCTCTCTCTCTCTCTCTCTCTCTCTCTCTCTCTCTCTCTCTCTCTCTCTCTCTCTCTCTCTCTCTCTCTCTCTCTCTCTCTCTCTCTCTCTCTCTCTCTCTCTCTCTCTCTCTCTCTCTCTCTCTCTCTCTCTCTCTCTCTCTCTCTCTCTCTCTCTCTCTCTCTCTCTCTCTCTCTCTCTCTCTCTCTCTCTCTCTCTTTAAAGCTAGAGCAACATCTCAAAGCCAACACTGGAGATAAAGTGCCATATATGTGCTAAAGCTATGCTTGGCACAAAAGCCGACAAGGCAGAGCTTATTCTGCCATTCAAGCTCCACCTATAAGTCAAAACTACGTAGAACTACTAGGTTGAGATAAAGCGCCACCTATGAGCCAAAATTAATGGTTGTGTTAGCATCACATAGGAGCCTAAACTATGAGGCCTAGAGAAGCCTGCAGTCGCTTCCTGCCTCGACAATGTCGTCCCTCTCTCTCTACTCACTCTATGTTAGTATTTCTGCCTGGGGGCGTAAGCCAAAACTAAAAATAGTACCGAAGACCTGCAAAAGGCCACCGTACATTCCAAGTTGTAATTAACATAGTTATGAATCAACATGTGTGCATTACACATCGAGACTAGACACACACTGCCAATGTCACACACCTTGCGCAATTGCCTGCAGATATTCACAGTGAAGTGGGAGAGTGGGTAATGGGCAACGTATATTTGATGTCTATCTCTATGTATGGTGAATATTTTGACAAAGTGCATAGTGTAAGTGAACTGGATAAGGTTACAGGCCTTTGCAGGATTGAGATGGTGACTATGACGAAACTGAGCCCTGGTTATTTCTTTACTGCATATGTAAACTGTTAGAATAACAACATGCCCACTCCTGATGAGTTTTGCTCCCCAATAGCTCCCTTGAGTTATTTAATCTCGATTACATTCTTCGGAAACCTGCTCTTGATATTTGACCCTTGATTGCACCCTTATGAAATATCTCTCTAAATGTTACTTGTGAGACTGAATCCTTTGCAGCACCCATTGCCCATGATTGCAACTTCATAATATTTGCACCCTGCATATTGGATCTATGTGATTTTATTGAATGTTGTTTGCTGAACCCGATTTGATCGAATTAATATTATTATAAGTTCATTTCACTTTAGATATATATATATATGTGGGGAAAATCCCTGCAGACCCCTGATATCCCCACTCATTTATTATTATCCTAACCCCCTTCCTCACATATATATGTGGTGAAATTCGATGGGATAAAATAGATCCCATCGAATTCGGCAAAAACGACCTATACCCTGCACAGTAAACTTCCTATACGCTGCATATTTGCATTGGACCTTTGCTATTTGATTGCACCCTTGGACCCTTGCTGTTCCTCCATTGGACCCGTTTGATTCTCAATCCTTGACTGTGCCCTGCTGATATGTTCTCCTTGTTTATATCCAGGTGATATTCGCTCCTTGATTTTTCACTGGTGTTTTTCTTTTTTTTGGTCTTGGCTGTCCCTTGTGAGATATACCCCTGGTCTCTCCTGCATTAAATGCCATTCCTGTTTGCACCTCCATGAAAGTCCCATTGGATATTCGCCCCTTGGCTGCCCTTACATCACTTAGATCACTCAATTGATACCTCGCTGAATCCTGCTCCTTTCTGATCGCCAGTCTGCACCCATATTTTTGTTACGCTGCTTGGTTCTTCATAATGTCCAATACATCTCAGATTTCTAAAAGGGTGCTATCACCCGAAGCACCTTACACCCAGATCTAGCAACAAAGGCTGACTACAAAGTCCAGGAGCTCCTCTGTTGGGAAAGCAGAACCTGTATGTCTGATCATTAATCATTAGGACCGTTCAGCTAACCAACTATCAACCTCCGCGACGATAAAGAAGAAGCAAGAAGACAGCAGAATCAGAGCCGCAGATAAGCCCATGAAGATAACACTGCTTAAGATCAGGCTTTTCATTCACAGAGGACCTAGACAACACCCACTAGAACAGCTACTAAAGTGCAATGGACCTATCTAATGGTTTGGTGACTGATGCCCATCCAGAAATTACCTCGTATCTGAAATCCACCCCATCACCTGCAATTTCCAATGTATAACGATAAACAGAACAATAATACACAAATGTCAACTCAGGGGTACCTAAGCCATCATCCCAAGAGGCATCGCTTAAGCCTTGTGCATGCAGAAACCAATGGTTCCCAAAATTCCTCTAGCCTATGGCAGGATGAGCTCATATGAAGAAATACTATGGGGACACCTAAATAAAACATTGAATGCAAGACAGCACCAAACCTTGCTACACCCCCAGTGCCAGACTCACCTCAGGGCCACACAGGAAATCCTTCAATGTGAATGAAAGCAACCACTAAACCACCTGCCTTCTCTTCAATGCCGGATCCATCTTTGAGCACAACTCTGTCATCTATGACCTTCTCTTGAAGAGCAACACCAACCACCTATTCATCACTGAGAATTGGATGACTGACGATTATGCGCCTGTTTGCATGAGGCAATCCTACCAACCTTCAAGAATGATTTTTCCACCCAGGCCATTAAGAAAGGACAACGTATTGCTATCCTAGGCAAGGAATACATACACACAAAAGTACTACCAGTGGAATCTATATGACACTGCAAATCCATACTGGTGCACTGCGGCACAATTCACATGGCTATGCTCACCATCCTTCGAATTAATGGCCTGTTGTTGTACAATTTATCATACACATAGATACGTTTACAAACCTTGGACTGGTCTACCTCACCATCCTGGGTGGTTTAAATACATGGTTGGTAAGGAAACTAACACCATGGTCAGTACATTCTGTGAAAACCTAGTTGTCCTGCACCGTAAGCATCTAGTGAGAAGGCCAGCCCACACAGTCTGATACACACCGAGTAAAATGATCGCAATAAAAACCTCACAAAACCATTGTACATCAGCAAGAATTGTCCTACCTTTTCCAAACATTACTTTTTGTTAATAACTCTCTATGTTATGTAATGTTATTGGGCATTTGTATAGTGCCTTTTACCATAGGTATGATTCCAAAGCGCTGTGGATTGAAAGCCCTCAGGGACCCCAGTCCAGGTCAGTAGAGAGAGTAATGTAGTAAAACGTGCTTGGGTGCACTCTGTATGTGTGTAGCCAGTGTACAATAGGTGGTGTGTAGCCGCATACTAGTTCTAGGTATGATGCAGTGGTTGTGTTAGATGAGTAGAATGAGTTCAGCAAGACCAATGGACTTCGATATCTGAATTCTGCTGGTGCTGGTGTTGAGATTAACGTTACATGTGCAGTTAGGCCAATTTCGAGGGGTATAGCTACATTCTAAAGACTGTTCAAGTGAATGTGGAGGTGTGAAAGTATGTGTGCAACTAGGCCGAATTAATCAAGGGGATTAGCTGCATTCTATTGTTGGTTGTTGCAGAGGCAAGAGCTAGCATAGTGGGGTGTATGAGTGTCTATGTGTTTTCTGAGAGGACCTTGTTCTTATTGATCTTTACATACTTGTCGAGGGGATGGCATCTCCCTGTTCCTTGTTGGGTCCGATTGTTATGGCGAAGACTGATGGGTAGTGACAGACACATCTGTCCCAAAGTTCATGTTGTTACTGCTAGCAACATCCTCGGTTGGCACTTCTCCTAAATGGAATCCCTGATAGGTAGTTCTACTAGGATATTCCCAGATAGTTGGGATTAGCAAAGAATAAATGCTAGACTGCTCCTTGCTTTTTAATTATCCTCATGGATTTTCAGATGTGTAGGATTAGCAAGCAAGGGCATTTCCTGGACTAATATCATAGTTCATATTTGCAGGGCAATGATCAAGTTCATAAGTGCTAACAGTGCTTGGGTTGTTAGTTCTGCTAGATAGATTACGGTAGGTACTTCTGCTATATGCATTCACCAGTAACTGTGATTAGCAGAATAACTGCTAGATGGCGTCCCTGTATCTGGTTCTGATCTCGGATTTCCAGGTGTGTCGGATTAGCAGGCATGTGCCTTCTTGGACTGATTGTGTAGTGCATAATTGCATAGCCTTGATCAAGCTCGAGGGTGTTATTGGTGCTTGGGTTACGAATCTAACACAAAAGCCTGATTAATGGCGATAGATAACTGGAGGCCTCAGAGCGTATGTATTTCCTGCTGATGAGATTATGTGAGTTCCGTCAAGTGCATGGGTGCCGCTATGATTCGGGGTTCAAGTCTGGGCAAAGGCTCCAAATCATGGGGTTAGATATAATCAGGCCTGAGGGTCTTTGACAGGGTCCATGCTCAGTGGGGTACCACGCCAGGTGTCGGTCATGGTGGTGGGTCGGGTGATTCACTGGATTCCCTTATTTGTGTTTAAGTGAAGAGCCAGGTTTTGAGTGCCTGCTGGAAATGTAGTCTTCAATGTGGGTGATTTGCTGTCTATTAGAGAGGAATGAGGAAATCCAGAAGAGAGCTGAATCACGTATTCCTAAGGAGTGCAATCTGTCAAGGAGGATCATGTTGTTGATGGTGTCAAACGTTGCTGAGAGGTCAAGAAGAATAAGAGCTGCACATCTGTCTGCTGTCATTTTGAGGTAATAGAGTTCAGCGTGGTTTCTGTTCCGTGCCCCAGACGGAAACCTGATTGCGCGGGTGTAGGTGATTGTTAGATTCCCCTAAACCATTAAGCTATGAGTAAGCAGTGTGGTTGATGAGTTTTGCCAGGAATCTGGTGTGGGAGATTGGCCTATAATTGATTGGTAATAGGGTATTGAGGGATTTTTTTAAGCAGAGGTTTGACATGTGCAGTTTTGAAGAAGTCTGGGGAGTTCCTGGAGGTGAGGGAGTCATTGAGAATGGACCTCGCCAATTCCCCTGCACAGGTGGAGGTGAGCATGTCTTTGAGGTGAGAAGTGGGACAAGGGTCAAGGGGTGAGCTGGAGGGTCGGCTGACAGATAATAGTTCTGCAAACTCTATGCTCGAGATAGGGTTGAAAAAGCAGAAAGAAGGGTTCTTGGGGGGAGGGAGGTTGGGTCTGGTAGAGCCGGTGGACAAGAGGGAGAGTTTGCCGGTGAGGGTGGCCGTCCTCTCTATAGCTATTTTGTGGAGGTGTTCAGACAGGGAGTTGCAGAGCGTTTACGAGAAGGCAGTCGGGCTACGTTGCAGGGCAGGTTCAGGAATTGTGTGATGATCCTGTGGAGCTCTTTACTGCCACTATGGCAATTCAGGATCCTTTTATTATAATATGCTTGTTTGTCATTTTGTATCTCTGATTTGTAGTTTCTGTGGGGGTGGGCGAGTACTGATATGCTTTGCTGGGTTCTGGATCTCAGCATTTGCACTCAAGGGAGCGGTTAGTGTTTTTTAGAGTCCATAGATAGGGGTGAACCATTTTGGGGTAGTTCCTTTGCGGGAGGGAGTAGACTTGGAGAGGGATAGGGGAATGAGGGAGTTGTTTAGCCAGGAGTCGAAGAGGTCTATGGGTAAGGGTCTAGCTGTGGTCGGTAGTGATGGGAAGTTGTTTAGTAGCGCCTTGGTCAGGTCCGGTAGCACATTGACCTTGTTCCAGCAGTTGAACTAACAGTTGAACTAAGATGTAGGCTTGGAAGATGGCTTAGGGGGTGGCGGTGGTGTGAGGATGGAGAAAGGTATGGCAGAGTGGTCTGTCCAGATGAGGAGTTGGGGGTGGATGTGGAGATGTGGTCAAGAGAGATGAAAATGGCATTTACGGTGTGGCCAGCCGTATGTGTTGGTCCTCTGATATGCTGGGTGAGGATGAGCGCCTCTAGGCTGTCAACAAGGGGTAGAGTCATGGAGTTGTTGGGGAGGTCGAACCAGATGTTAAAGTCTCCCAGGAGGGTGAGTGCTGGGTGGTTAACTAGAATGGCTGCTAGTGAGTCGCATAGGCTGTTGGCAAAGTGTCTGTCGTAGCCTGGGGGCCTGTAGCTGAGTAGGAAACTGTATCAGAGAGTAGGTAAGAGATAGAATTTGATTAGAAGGGATTCACAGTTAGCTGTGCTCGGTTGTGTTTCATTGTAGTTAATAGAGATGCGAGGTTTGTGCAGGATGGCTAATCCACCTCCTCTGGAAGGTCTGTTGTGGGTGATGAGTGAGTAGTCAGGTGGGAATGCTTTGTGAGCGATAGGCTCGAGGTCATTTGAGAACCAGGTTTTGGTGATGAAGATAAGATTGGGGTTCTTGGAGGTTAGGAGATCATAGAGGCTGTGTTTGTTCTTGGCTACCGAGCAGGCATTGAAAAGGAGGCTGGTGATTTTGTAAGAGATAGTGGGGGCAGTGTTTTCCTGGGTGTCTGGGGTTGGCTGGGCTGGGATGGTCTGAGTCATTAGAAGGCGAGGGGGATACTGTAGTGGGTACATAGAGGGTGGCGGGTGGCTAGTGACTGGGAGTAGAGGGCAGGCAGTCGCAGTTCTTCAACTCAGTAGTGGCGTGGGATGGCCGGTTTGCTAGGTAGTTAGAGGCTTGGAGGGTTGATGCGTGGTGGTGAGAGGTGGCGGCTAGATCAGAGGTATCTGGCTAGGTGTTGTTACAGAATGGTGTGCAGGGGCTTGGAAAGGGGAGAGAATGCGGGTTGAAGGAGAGTGAAGGGGGGATGGTGTCTTCAAGTAGAGGGGTAGGAGACCGGGGTGCTAGAGGGGTCATGGTAGTGGGGGTAGGAGAGGGGAGGTGGATTGAGAGGTGCAGGGCCAGTGATGCATGCAGAGTTCAGGGTGAGGGTCATCATCTACCTCTGAGCTTTGTGCATTTGGGTGCTGAGGGAGTGTGCGAGAGGGTGGGGTGATCAGCGGGGAAGGGGGTAGATATGATGGTTCCGGAAAGGGCAAGACGTGCCAAGCTAAGCGAGGAGAAGGGGTTTGCCGGGGTAGGCCTATTGGGGGTGGTCAGTGTGATGGAGATGGTGATAGGTAGGTGGGCAATGCTTGCCGAGGGAGGTGTGGTCAGGGTGAAGGAGGTGGAGGTAGCGCCGGACAGGGTAGGGCTTGGGAGTAAGCTGTCACAGCGCCCCCGGGATTCCCATGGGTTGGAAGTGGCAAGAGTGTGGGACAGGTCGAGAGTGTGTGTGTGTGTGTGTGAGTGAGGATGTCTGTTTGGAAGGTGCTGGAGGACAGGAAGGGCAGTTGGTCTGAGGGTAGCTGCCCCTCGTGTGTGAGATGGAGACCACTGGCATACCACATGTCAATTCAACTGGGACATCACATGCAGAGTCCCACAGGAAACAAGTATCACAAGCTTCCTCTTAAACATTTCATGGCCAGTCCCATGCACATTATTAACAAGCAAGGACTTACCTATCATAACCATGCAGGTGACACCCAGGTAATCTACAAACTAAATGCAGATTAATAAAATCACCAAAGGGACCTGGGCAGGAGTTCACCAGTAATAGACTCCTGGGTGAAAAACAACAGATTAAAGCTCAACACAAACAAAATAGAAACTGTGTTCTGCCCAACAACTACATCATACGCCACAACATCCCCAGAGATGAGAGGCTGCCTTCAGCCCAGCTAGATGCAATCTTACGGCCATCTTCCTTGCCTTCGAGCCACAAGTCAAAGCACTAGTCATAAACAAGCTCTTCTGAATAAAATTGATCTGGCACATGATTCGCACACATAAGCCTCACTGTCAACACACCTGTACTTTTAAGATTAGACTGTACCAGTAGCCTATCCTTGGGCCTGACATGACACCTGTTGATTTGCCTTTAGTGAGCACAAAGCACACCAGGCAGGTTCCTGCTGAGACTGAAAAGATGAAAACACACTATCCCAGCACTCCAGACTGCGTGACTTGCATACAGTTAAGTGCAGGATCCAATTCAAATTCAACAGATTAAAGCTCAACACAAACAAAATAGAAACTGTGTTCTGCCCAACAACTACATCATACGCCACAACATCCCCAGAGATGAGAGGCTGCCTTCAGCCCAGCTAGATGCAATCTTACGGCCATCTTCCTTGCCTTCGAGCCACAAGTCAAAGCACTAGTCATAAACAAGCTCTTCTGAATAAAATTGATCTGGCACATGATTCGCACACATAAGCCTCACTGTCAACACACCTGTACTTTTAAGATTAGACTGTACCAGTAGCCTATCCTTGGGCCTGACATGACACCTGTTGATTTGCCTTTAGTGAGCACAAAGCACACCAGGCAGGTTCCTGCTGAGACTGAAAAGATGAAAACACACTATCCCAGCACTCCAGACTGCGTGACTTGCATACAGTTAAGTGCAGGATCCAATTCAAATTCATTCATCTTATAGATACTGGCAGGACAATATGATTCTGTGACAGAGCCTTAGCGATGACAAGAAAAGCCGAAAATAGGACCCTGTTTTCTGTTATTGTAACTAAACTTTGGAACATCATTCCATGGTGACTCGGTGCTAAGTGAAACTTTAGTTTTGAAAAGAACAAATAAATCTATTTAGAAAACCGCTCTGAGTGGTCTCTCTAAATCAGACTATCATGCCCCTGGATAAACTGCAGTGTGTGCAGGGGCTGAGAGATGCTGCATGCCTGGAAGAGGGAACACGCGGGAAACTGAGGTAGGTGTTTGGGGATTTTTATTTGTGAGTGAGTGTATCTGTTTGTCTGTTTGTTTGTGTCTGTGTGGAAGGAAGGGGAATGTTTGCGGCGGGCAGCGGGTAAATGTGTAATTGTGAGTGTGTTTGCGAGTCTAAATCAGTGTATTTGTGTTTTATGGAAGGCTGGGGAGGACAGAACACGGCCGCGCATAAGAGGCAGGGATGGGCAGGGAAACCCCCCCAGAAGTGTGATACTTCTGCTTTTGTAGGCCACACAAAATCGGCCAAAATAAATCTGGTGTGCAGCCTTCAAAAAGCAGAAATATCACATAGAAACAGTGACTCTTACAGACCAAATCACTTTACCTTCAGGAATACATGGCTCTTCACTAGGTCACAGTAATGAAACTCCTCTTAACTACAGCTCCTTGTTTGAGGCCATTTTTAACTTAAAGATCAGAAACAAATATATTGTCAACACCTGTGGCATGTCGACAAGACACATGCTGAATTGCATGTGCACAGTTATTTGCACATGCAGTTTTTTCTGTTTTTGGATAGACCTAATACAAAGAATGTGTTTCCCACTTGCCTGTGCTCTTTTGACAGGTAAGTAGGGAAGACATTTTAAAATTTGTCGAACTTACTTGACTAAATATAAAAAATCATTATCATGTTGACTTAATGTTAAACATAATAAAATCAAGTGTTTTCTTTCAAAATAAAATTAGCTAATGCAAAAGAACTTTTGCATTTATGCAGCCATGCGGTATGAGGAACATACATACTTATACAAATTATATTTTAGTATTCTGCAAGGAGATGATAGAGAAAATAGCGGTAATTTAGTAAAAAATGGTAATTGCATGCAAGGGACCACCAACACCTACACCTGCATGTTGCTTGCTCCTGCATGCAATTTTCAACACTCTAAAAGCAGAATGTAAAACTAAAGAGTTCGAGCAAGGTAAGAGTTCCAAGTGACCATAATGAGGCTTAGTGCTTTGCTTGTCAAGATCAAACCACGTGTTAGAGCTGGTGAAATTGTTCAATTCGTTCCTTACAAAATCATTACCAGAAATACAACTAAGGCACTTGATAGCCAAATGCACTTCATTTCCTTGTCTACCAACATGGTCAAGATCATAGATTAAAGTCATTACCTCCTCTCAGTTAATCAGAATGCTTGGAATGCAGTCAATAACTACTGGTATTGACTTCACTCCACACATTCTCACTACAGAACCAGTCAGGAAAACAACAGAAAGCATTTCCCTGCAATGAAGAAACAGCAATGCAATTTCATTCAACAAAACACCCCAACCTAATTTATCACAATAAAGTGAAAGTTAAAACAGGGAGCAATGCTTTCACTTTTGTGAAGAAAAAACATTCACTTTAACATTACACCTAAAGCAAGATCATGCTAAAACTGTTGCAGTTCAATACAGTTTACAATTAAAATAATAACATTATAAAGATAAACTAGTTCTTTAAATTTTACAAAAGGAAACCACATTTAGTTTACCAACATAGTTGTGTACTTTACTCATTACTAAACTAACATGTTTTACTTCAACACCATAACTCCAAAACCTTTATTGCTTCTAACGTTATTTGCTAATAGCTTTATAGACCTTGGGAGGGATCATTATCACTTGAGATAATGCCCCTTTTCCAACATATGGCTCTCAGGGAATTACCTCTCCTTCAGTCCATAAGTGTAGATGTGTCATACGTTGACTGTCTACAAGACCTTCCCAATGCTTCAACTATATGAGAGCACCCTGGTCGCTATGGCGGCATTGGAAGCTCAGGGGTCTCCCTCACGTTGCTCCACGCATATTACGTCATGTCTAACACCATGTGTTCTACCTATTGTCATCTGACGTTGTACATCATCCCCCAACCCGGAATAGTAATTTAAACCTTTCCAGGACAACATACACTGCGTTGCAACACACGTATTTCTCCCGTTGTTATGCTTGTCCTTGTTGTGATTCCCTGCCTTCATCTACTACTTGAACTCTTCCTCAATTCCTTGCTTTCCTGAATTCTGTTCCACCTTCCTATTCCTGACCATTTTGAGTTCCTTGATGCATTTTCTGTCCCACGAATCCTCGACCGCTACCTTGTTTCAACTACCTTCAAATACTCAAAAATCTTCACTGAGGTTTTTTTTCCCCTGTGGGGGTCTTTCCTCTGACCTGGGTGGTTCACTTTGGTGGTTACCCCTTCCAGCATTCCAACCAGTGGAGGGGTTGGTAGCCAGAGAGGATCGTCCCTTTGTTCAGGACACAATTTCTAAACACGACATAGATCTACTCGTCAGGGGTCCCCAAAACCCCCAAAGGACCACTTTTACCTACTGCAAGGCATCAGGTGAGCTTACGTCTTGACAGCTCTGAAAAGATTTTCTGCATGCAACAATTTATGTTTTTATTTGTTCAGGATGTTATTGGGGTACATGAACTACAGGTAAAAGGTTCCAATTGCCTCTATGGTAATGGCCGAAAATGTTGCAAAAAATTGCTGAATGTGCTTTTACGGTGCATTAGACATGGACCAAAATCTCGAATCCCATGACAATGAACGTGGGTTGTGGGGGTTTCCTCTCACACCCCATGTCCAGTATGATGGGACCGGCGGCTGCGGGGCTGTCCCCGACCTCCAAGAGAAGGAGTGCGGCGACGGGGATTAATAAAGTTGAACGGAAAAAATGGAACCTGCACAATAAGTCCCTAGGGGTGGGAGACAAATGTTGCAGGGGAACGAGCGAGAGGCGGATCGGATGGGATTGAAGGTCAGTAGGACCAAGCAAAGGTAACTAGGGAGCGGGGGTCGTTGGTAGGGGGAAAGCGGGATTCAGTATTTTAGTAATGCAAAGTTTTCAACTTCGCTGTATTCCACCTCGTCATTTTCTGCCGCTGGATTTTCACGTAGATGCGGCCCTATATATGGGACGAAGTCAAGTCTGTACTTTGTAGTGACTCTTAGAGCACTAAGAGACAAGTCCGCTTTTAGCTTGCTGGGTGTGCTTTCAGATTCCCAGGCAGTCTGTGTGTGGGGAATAGGTGGGTGGGAGCAATGGTTGTTTCCAGGTGATCCACCATCGTTCAATCTATTGTTCTCTTTCCACTTCTGTAGCTTTGAATAAACAGGCATTGTGCAAGGGATTCAGGTCTGGACTCCTGAGGAAGGTGATCTGATCTAGTTCCTAAATTGTCAGCCAAGGAAACCAGAGATCTAAACGGTAAACCTGGCTTCCCTACTTGAACATATTTTGTGATCCTGAGAAAATGACATCTCCTCGTGCCACAGTTGCCATACAAGTAAAAGGTTGAAGCACTTAGAATGGACTTAGTGGCGGTATCAAGCACTATGTGAAAAGCAACATTACGTTGTAGACTGCTGATGTTGCATGCCATTGAAAAAGAGGGGTTGCAATGAAGCTTTAGAACCCTCACCTCAGGGCTCTTTTGTGTGGTAGGTGTCTGACACCCAAGTTAGTCCTCCAAAGCTGAAGGTGAGGGCCTCTAACAAAGGCAAAGGTCACCAACCATACAACAAAGAACGATGGTAAGGGGGGCGGGTAATGATATTCTAGCTTATTCAGGGGGACATAGGGAAACCTCACATGGGCCATGCCATATCAGAGGTAGGTCTCCTTGCCCAATGTCCAGTGTGCACGCATCCCAAAGGGAAGCTAGGGACGAAGCTTTTACAGGCAGTTAGAGCCTCCAATCCAAGCCTGCTGATTGGCTATAGACCTGGAAACAGTGAGAAGAGCAAAGGAGAGGTATGAAATGCATTCTTCGATTGGTGGTTAAAGCCTACATGCTACACTGTCCGGTTGTCTAGAGAGAAAAGGACGTGCTCGAATGCAACTTATGCGCATGTGCAAAGCTGATCTGATTACTTGTGCAGTCAGCTTCTGGGCTGTTAATCTCTCAAAAGTGCACACGTGATAAGGCGATGAAATAGGGGATCAATCAATACGGATACATCGAATGCACAGCTGCAATTCTCCCAGGAGGCCCACCAACAAATTATACAGAAAGGCTGGAGGCCATGCTGTCGTCTCCAAACGCGATAAATAAGGCCTGGAATCAGGGATGGCTGTTCAGCCAGTCTGACGATCTCTCCCACCTATCGACTGCAGAAGGTCGAAAGGGGAAATGGATCCAAATAATGCCGTTCTCGTGCATACTACACACACACTGTGTACTGAAATGAGCCATCCTTGGCTTTCACATGAAGCGCAGAGATGTATGCGAGGGCTGGTCCACTGATTGCCATATTCATTGCCCATTTTCAAGAAAAGAATAGAAACTCTTGGCTGGTGATGGACAAAGCCCATGCAAGGGCACTCTTTTGCTTTGGGAGACGGAATTAAAATATATATTGATTTGTTCTCCGATGGAGGCGGACCAGGCGTACTACATCATTTGAAATTCTGCTGGGCATTGCTCCCTGTTCTCTAGGAGCAAAGTACCTGAAGGCGCTGGTCTTCTTTCAAGAGGCCGGGTTCTGGCACTTCACTTATAAAGCAATTGTTTAATAAAGCGCCCCTAAAGGATGAAAGACTGGGAATCACTCTTATTTCAGAAGAGAGGTAATCCACAACAGTGGGCCTTGCACAATGGGTATCTTAATTTCTTTGGAGTAAGGGGGGTTTTTGTTCCTGGCTATCTTGCTTATGGGTTTCAAAGAATTGCTCTTACACGTTGTAGGCTGCGATGTAATTTTGCTTTTATTTGTGCAAGTGGTTGGTTTTTGTTGTAATATACATATAGTAAATTGGGGGGGTTCTTGAGTCCCCTTGTTGTCAGCCGACACGTGTTTCGACCCGTAGGTCTTTATCAAGGCTATTGGTACTGGCTTGTAGCCCCCTGTGGCGTCCTGATTGATGGGTCTGGTGCTTGTGCTGCGGGTACAGTGGCTCCAGTTGGGCCTTGTAGTCCTGGGCCCAGCAGCACGGACATCTCAGGACGCCCATCGCGGACACTACAAGGCCAAGTTCCATTCCTTCTGGGTGATATGCTGAGTGAAAGTGGGTGACAAAGAGGGAGATGGACTTATATAGATGCACCCCAGGAATGTATTTCTGGTCCATGGATTCTGTGCATCTCTCATGTGGTGCTTATCCACCCCTGGTGCATGAACGACAGACAGATCAGGGGGTGGGAACGGAGCACGCTAGTTGTCTATCAGATGCCACTCAGAACCCCTCAGTGGAATATAGGCCCAACAACAATTCCACATATATTCTCAGGAAGAGCAAAGTTTGTCGTTTAAATGAGTTTTGGGGGGCAGGTAAAACATTGCTTCCATCCAGATTCAGAGTTCATCCTTTAAGTTCGTTGCTGACGCTCACAAGCTCCTGAATGTTAATGGGGGGGGGGGGTAAAATGTCCCCACTGTCTTATATGCTGCTGTGTTGTCAGACCTTGTAGCATGCACTGTCAACTGAGGGGCCTCCTGGCACTAAGGCAGCATAAAGGTAGAAGCAAAGACTAGAGGGTCGGGGAACACAATTAACATTCAACCCTCAAAGAGACTGGTGATAGCAGATATAGCCTACAGTAGATGGACATATAGACAGTTCCAGGGTTGGAGGATGTAGAATACTCAATACCACTGTTTCAAGAGCTGACTTGTGAAACATTCAGACTATATTCCTCATCCTGGGATCTACAGGGTTATGTCTGAAGATGTTGGAATGCTGGCTCCTGGGTGTTGAAGAAGGGAGGTCTCTGCGCCACCAGTGCCCCCTAGATCATATTGCTTTTTTTCCAAAGAGAGGGCTCCCCTTCCTGCATGTCCTCATCGCAGCCCGTCCTCTGCAGCACAATCCTCTTCTGCCCCCATGAGCTCTACCCCACTCCCTTCTGTGACCTCCTTCCTCTGCTCTGAAACCTGGGCCTGGGGATATCTTGCCACGGCGCACTACGGCGCTAACTACTGATCGGAATATGCCAGCATATATTGAGGCTGACATTTTCCAGCCAGCCTGATTACCTGGAAATACATTTCCAAGTCAGCGGCTGGAGTCTTGGGTTCAGCAAATAAGTAGTTATTCTTGGTCCCATCTGTCACCGTAGAGATCTGAAAATGCATTATGGGCTCATTCATTATATTACACATGTTCATCACCTATGGTGGAATTGGGTAGAACTCAGCATCTTGCGCCTCACTCATATGACAATCATTAACATTTCCATCTGTGTCCTCTGGTACCTCTGTACCAATTGCACACTCTTTGGTATGGGGTACGGAAGCTGTCGCGGTTTAGATAAAAGGCAGTGATCTAAGGCTAAACAAGAGTATATGCTCTTTAGGACCACGAACCCCCATTACACTGAATGGTTTTCACCTACAGTGGAAACTCTCAGAAACCTGTGAACTAAGTACGTTACTTCCAAACAGCACCCTGCTGGGAACCAGCGCTCGATGAGCCGGCGAAAAGGGTCCCTAAACCTCCAGCACCCACCCTATCTCACCGCTGTCAAAGATTCTGTATCCTCCCACCCGACGCTTACGACATACTCTACCACCTTGCCACACATGGGAACAATCCCCATCTGGAGACACTTCTCACCTGCGAGTCTGCATGTTATCCTGATCATCACTCTCCCTGCACTCACAACAGTCAAGACCAGACCATCAGTGCTGATCTTCCAGGGGGGGGCGATCCAATGTTCCTAGAAGTCAGAATGCTTCTACGTGATTACACTGTACTTGAGAGGGACAATTGGACATTGCGTTCTCTTTTATCACACAAAGCAGCCATCTTTGGTGAGGGGGATAGCTCAGGGGCAACACGTTTGTCTTGGAAGCCAGACAAAACAGCACAACATAGGTTCCGATCTCGCGCTTAGAAAACAATCTCTGGTATTAATTGCGTTATAAAAGAACAATTATAATCTCATTGACACATCTCATCAATATGTTGTCCCTAAAATATCTCTGTATCACGAAAGAAAGAGTGGGACATACCATTTCACCATTTAATGTCTTCGTGTCACTCAGCAGTGCCAAAGCACCCGCCCATGCATGTTCTTCCGGCAACGCACACCGGCAGACTATTTTAAGGCACAAGTGTTCAAGAATACAGCATAACAAAACCATAGGGGGACAAAAGGTTTGAACACTTGCAAGGTGGATAAGCGAGCAGGAAAGGGTGCTAGGTTTGACCCTCATCATCGAGGCTCCTTTATTGTTATTTGTTAAGTCATTTAAAACAGGTACCCACTAAATGATGGCGGCAGGACTTAATGCTGCAATTAATAAGTTAATCGACCGGATAAAAAAAAAAGTTTATTTTCGAAAATAAAACTTCACTTCTCTCCTTTCATTTGTTTTAGTCTCGCCAATTACACGCTTCTGTCCGTCATATTGTTGTAATTGAACATGTATTGATCAGTAAATACTCAAAGCCGTGTACACATATTCGAGCAAGGCACAACAGGTCGAGAACAGGGCGAGTCCCAGAAATGTCATCATTAGATGGAAATCAAAAAAGTCAGACACGTCCTAAATGCCATCTCTCCTTCATGATGAATGCCTGAATGGGAGTAAATGGCCATATGCGGGAAAGAACATTACAAATACCGCCATATAAAAAGGGCCATTATTACAACAGGGGCTGACTCTGCCTGCTGATAATAAAACATCTTAACATTGGGCTACTCGGAAAATGTACTTTCCCAAGATAAGCTCTGTATGATGGTCATTGAACTGTTTCAGCACATCAATAAATGCTCACTGGTCAAGAGGGGCTTAAAACGTTGCACAGACGTTGAAAAAGGGCACAGTTCGCCTAGGGAAAGTGGTTGAGTCCCGAAAAAGCAAAGGGTAGACAGATGTAAAACATGACCCTAAGTTCAATTCCTCTTGCGCAACCCACGCTGGAATCATCATTCATCGCAATATGTATGCATTCCCCCATTTCGGCCACCTTTTGTCCAACAATGATCTTTTACCCATTCTTTCTTTTAAGGAAGTCATAAATGAAAAACAGTATTGTATTGCGGTCAGTGGAGCCCTTATACGGAAGGGGCTTCCCTGGGATCTGTAGTTCTGGGTTCAGATCAATTGAATACAGGGAGTAACAGCCCAACAATTGTTTAATGTTATTATGATTAAACTCGAACCAAAGCACACATAGCATAGTTCCTCCACTAAAAACAATAACAATAAATATATAAATAAATGGCATGATAGAAATGACAAACATTCCCGTGGACCTAAAACTTCCGTCGGTCATGCTAGTTCAAAGTTGCCCTACAGAGAATGTTGCACATCTCAATCAAGCAGTGTGTCTTAAATGTGGGCCATCATTGAGTGACAGTAGAGTAATGAAAAAACAAATAGTCAGCATCCCTTGGTTAAAAGGTGGAATTACATTCTTTACAACTGATTAAATTAATAATATTGTGTTTACATTGTTGGCTATGATAGGCCATTTTGGGTCAGAAAAGTTCCCAATAAAAAGAAGCATTGACAGAAAGGTTCGAACACAGCTCGCGCAGCTACTTCCATTTTTACGTGTAGTGTTTAAACCACTGCACTGGCAATGTTCTGCTCATGAAGTGTGAACATAGCTGAATGATTGTCTGGGTATGGTAACCCAAACGGCAGGAAGGACCTGTGTGGTTTCCCACTCTAAATTCTGTTGTTAATTTTTTATTTATTTAGATCTATTGCATTCTCTTCTTTTGAACGAATACTGTGATTCAACGTAGTTAAGAGGCATCTCAGCTAACCTGGTGTCCTGCCAAAGCTCGTATTCAGAAAAAGAAGGGCACCAGAGCAGGAACCCTTTGCTAATACAACCAGAAAGCAATTAAGACAAATCCGAGGGCTCCAGATCAGATAAAATATTGCTATGGTCAATGCCAAGCTACTAAACAGAAGCCTGAAATTGACCCTCAAGATGCTCACAAGGACTGAAATGCATTGGACATACATTTCACAGGCCTACTCTTCACCTTTTTTGGAATTAAAACATTTTGCAAACTTCTGAACTACTTTGAAGCAATAAATACAATCAACTACTTTGAATAAATACATTTAAAGATCACATCTTTTCAGTGCTTGGCCTTAACAACTTAAACGAACTAGAGGTGCTAGAAAAATGTTCTCATGCAAACATAACCTATACATTTTCTTCCAGACTAAAAGAGAAGCAGACCATTGTTAACCCACCTCTACTGCTGACCAACTATGTATGGCGTGGCAGAAATAGATCTCAGAGCATAGAGGCGGCTTAATTTTCAACAAGCACTACACACATTTACAAAATGAACAGTGAAAATGGAGCGAATTTAATTTCCTTCAATGGGTTGTTTGTTTCGATGTTAAGCAGAAAGCAAATTTGGCGCCAAGTGCTTTGCTATGGGGGGAAAGGGGTGTAATATCCAAAAAACAGAACATTCTAGGGGAACACCAACGCCAATTTCTTTTAACTGAGGATTATCCTTAATCCTGTTGCAAACCAAGATTCTAGTTCCATTGGGTTCTGCTGCGGGATACGAAGAAAAATATTTAACTTTGCACATTGTATGCACAGCCATCTTAAAAGAAGGAGTGTATTCCTGGATGTTTGGGGGGGATCGGAGAAACATTGTAGAAACTCCCTGCCCAGAGTAGAGTTGGTATTGCAGCACTCCCATCTTCCTTCTAAAGCCGGTGGAGCCCAAAAGTTACCTACACTTTTAAATCTACCCTAGGATTAAGATCATGCATCTTTCACTCTCATGCTATTGAGACTAAAGGGCCTTTTGAGCCATCCCAATGATCGATTAAGAAACGTTATTGGAAACTCATTTGACATCACTGTTTTATGGTGCAAATATTCCAACACTATTTTTGGAAAATTCCTCTGCCCTTTCTTAACTGGTCTCTATCATTTAAACTATTTCCAGCCTCCAACTGCGAACTACTGTGCCCAGGATATGGATTGTTATTCTATGAAATGGAATTGGGCAATAGTAGTGGAGACATATGGATCTTTACTGCACATGCAAGTGCAGTGACCTTGAACGTTCCAATGGAAACATGTAGTCTTTAGGGTAAAAACAAATTAGGTTGATGCATTAAGGATCAGAACAGTCAAACATGCTTCCACGGTACAATGATCCAAAATAAACCAATGACCCTCGAGTGTATTGTCGCAGACAGGATAACAAACAGCACCACTACATGGACCCTGCTGGGAACCAGTGCTGGAGGAGCCAGCGGAAGTTGCCCCTAAACCTCCAGCACCCCATCTATCTCACCACTGTCAAACATTACTGATCGCCCCGCCAGATGCCTAAGACGTACTCTACCACTTCCCACGCATGGAAACAATCGCCATCTGGAAACACTTCTCACCAGGCCAGTCCTATGCCCATCTCAAAGACACTGTGACTACTAGATGTACCAGATTGTTCTAAGAAGAGAAACTTACTTGATGCCCAATGTGCCCCCAAGTACCCAAAACAGCCTAGAAGCTGCTGCAAATTAGCATACAAGCCCTTTATAAAAACCTGTACTGAATGAATGAGATAGGTCTACTGTCGACTAGCGTAGGTCTTCAATTTGGAAATGATCCAATTAATAAATTAGCCGCATGTGCCATGCGTGTGGAGAGTCTTCCAGCACATACCGTTCCGTTGCTTTGTGGGACCAGGGGAATGTCTCACTCTTTTCTAGCAACACTCCAAACAACCTTTCAGCAGAGCACTTCCTGCTTCCTGTTTCCGTACTAGATTTTGAGGTTGAGTCAACGAGTAGCATGCTGAGGATTTTCACCAAATGACAACCCAGTGTTGCCCACATGGTACAGATTTGCCTCATATATGTCTTTGGTGCTGCCTCGACATTTAGTTTAGGATTTAGGAGGGTTGACCAAGTATGCCTTGCCAAGTCATATTACGATCTTGGCATTTATACTGCATCAAATCCCCACCATAGTAGTTTGAGTGCCTAGGTTTATCTCTCGAGTGGTGTACTGTTCCCTCACACTAGGGTATTTGTAGTTTTGCATTTCATTGACCTTTTTATAAAGCGCTGCAAAAGTCAGAGAGATGGTAGAAAGTAAAATGAACAAATGGTAGTGAATTCATAACAGTAAAATGAAGGTTCGACAGCGGAGAGGGAGGAGAGAAGGTGATGTTGTAACCTGGTACGGAAGATGTGAAGTGAAGCGGTAGAGTGAATGGCAGGAGGAAGAGAGTTCCAAAGTTTGGGAGCGAGAAGGGAAAAGGAACGAAAGTGAGAGGGGTACAGGAAGATATTGAAACAGAAAGAAGGTGTATATGTTGGGAGCTTAAAGAACGAGAGGAACTGTAAGAAGAGACAAAAGAGCACAGGTAAGGGGGCGGCTTGGTCGTGGTAGCATTTCAATAAAACGGTGGGAAAGTTTGAGAAGAAGGCACGAGCTAAAGGGAGGACGAGAGAGAGAGTAATAGAAGAGCAAGAAGGTAAAGAAAAGAGAATTTGAATTGCAGAATTTGAGACAGAATGAAGTGGAGTAAGATGCGAGAAGAGAAAAACAGTAGTAAAGGTGGCAGAGAATAGAGGACCAAATAAGAGGTGTATTGGCATGAAAAGAGAGGAAATGTCATATCCGATGTAGATTAAAAGGATAGTAATGACAGGTACAAGCAGCTGTAACTATGTGATGGGAAAATAATAGCGAAGAGCTGAAGGTGACACCAAGATTCCAGGCAAGTGCGGAAAAAGGATGGAAGGCAAGGGGGAATGAGAGACCAGGTGGAGGAGCAGGCAGGGACGGGGGAAGATGCAGGAAAGAAAAGGATCTCAGTTTCGGATGGGTTGAGATGAAGGAAGTGAAAAGACATCCAAGACTTTACATGTAGGAGGCAGGTGGAGACATAGAAAAGAGAATCGGAAAAAGAGGAAAAGGAGAACAAAATCTGTGAATCGTCACTGTAGAAGTGATAAGAAAGATTAAAAGACTTAATAAGTGCAGAAAGCGGAATAGTAGAGATTGAGACTAGAAGTGGTCCGAGAACTGAACCCTGAGGGACTCCATCAAAAAGAGGATGAGGGGAAGAAGGAAGATACTAAGTACGTACAGGAGGAGAGGTAGGAATGAAACCATTTGTGAACATTACCGGAGACCAAGAGAAAATAGGGGAAAAAAGTAGTGTAGGGTGATCGACAGTATCAAAGGCAGCAGACAGGTCAAGGAGAATAAGGATAGAAGAGAGCTTATTGTGACAGATATACAGATTGTTGGTCTGCTGAAAGAAAGATAATTAGCAAAATAAGATAAGATGATGAGAAAGCTAGAAATAAATGCCATAAACGAAGGGCAAGGCTGCCGGGCAAGAAGGTTTTGTGACAGCTGGGGTACTTTGCAGTCCTAGTAGGCTGATCATAGTTCTGCAAAAGTGAGGAGGAGGATGTGTCCCTAATTGTTATAATTGTGTTTCAGATGTATATTTGCAGAATTATTTTAAGTTAGTACAAAATGTAATGAAGGATGCATGGGGGTCTCGATAGCAGGCTCATGCAATCACAGATGGTTGGTGGTTTATTTACAAGGACATTATATGGTGTTGTATCCTAGGTCAAGCTCCAGAATGTTATTTAAGGGACTGCCAAGAGTGGCCTAGTCAAGAATCGACTATGTATGCGTGAATGTTGTATGGTAATGACATGGAGTAGCCAAAGGCATAGCCCAGGAACATTGATACTGACGCATTCCACCCAAACCCAAATTGTTACAGGTCTGAGTGCTGCAGTTTTCATGCAATCATGAACATATATACTTCACTTTTTTTTTAAATACCAGGTAATGCCAGATTTTGCAAAGATAATTACACTGTAACCGACTTGCAGTTTGTTTACATATTGTGTAATCTGTAAAGGGGTATTTTTACTTAAGCCGGCACAAAATATCCTTCTCTCCGACCCATCATAAGGGACACTGGCATCATTCGCACCTCGTCAGGAAATGACCAGAATGCAGTTGACTGGAGAGAAAGTCTCACCTTCTGCATTTAAATGTAAATGATGTGCGGATCAATTTGAAAACTCAAGGTCTCTCCAAGGACGCCCACCCCCCGCCTACATGCCCCCGTGCCCTTCTCACAGATCTGTCAATGTATGGTAATTGTCAGAGCAGCCGATGCAGCATTTCAAAGGCTGCATGGGTCAATTTCAACTCTGCTGGTTTACCTGTGACAACGTGAGACATACTGTACTTGAAGACCCATACGTCCCCCGCCTTCCTGATCGTGAATCACCACTGAAAACCCCCACTCAAAAAAGTGGGGTAGATCAATCCTCCCTAAACACCAGGCTCATAGAAAGACCACGCGTAGGAGGGCGAGGATGGGCACAGGAGAGAGGGAGGACCAGTACAGAGAATGGCAGTGAGAAAAAAATGTGTTGGTGAAAGGGCCATGAGATTCTACAAAATATTCAAACTGAGCGTGTTGCTTCTTGGGGTTGTCAGTGTGTGTGTGTGTGTTTGTGTGCGTGCGCGCGCGCGGGCAATATGCGCAGGTGTGCGCACTTACCCCTAGAGTAGGTATTCTGACACTGGTGTTCACTGTAAATGGAATGTGCTAGAATGTAGTGTTCGCACACCAAATGCGGATGTCCAATCCCTGTGATTTCTGTTGTTGGATTCGCTTTCGGTTCTGGTTCAGAGTCCATGCCGGGACATCTACACCCTCTACATATGAAGTTAAGAATGGGGCCTGAAGCACATGGAAAGTTCTTTGGAAGTCTTTCACAATTCACCTCTCCCCCGAGTCTGATTTCCTTGGGGTTCCTTTCTTTCAACAGCCATGGAGACCCCTGAACAGTTTCTTGACCTTCTTTCCCAGTATTTAAGAGCCACACATTTCGCTCTGGGAAACATGACGGTTTCTCTTGACTGAGCAAGTGTTTCCCCACTAAAGGAAGGAAGGACTAGGGGCGCGCTCTGGAGGATTGCCCATTTGCCACTGGAAAGGGTTGCAAAAGGGAGCAGTTGTCTCCACCTTGGCTCCCAGAGTTTCCCTGTCTCCCTCTTTGGGCATTATGCATCTGACCTCATCGCAGTCCCCACTTTTGTGACACTCGTCTTTGTCCCTTTTTGTGTCCTACATCAGTGTTTCGCTTGTGAGCACTCTCTCTGTCTGCACCTTCTCTTAATGTCCGTCCACGTGTTTGTTCTCTCCGCTGAGAGTGCCCTGTACATCTCTGACGTGTGTACCCTTCCTGTTGTAGAGTGTTTATCTGTGCTTAATACCATTATAATGGTAATGGGAGGGTCACCCCTACTGTTAGGTCCTGCCGCTAATAACTAATGAAATGTGTTGAGGTGTCCCATCAAGAAAATACCCCAAAAAATGCTGAAATGTTTTTCGAAAATACTTAGTTAAAATGATGGTAATAAAAGATTGATGGGTGAGCAATAGGCCCCAGACAAACATTGGTTTCTTCCATTGTTTAGAATGACCTCTCGGAATAAGTGGACATTAGATGCCAATTAGAAAAAATAGCACATGTACGAAAATTGCATGTGAATGATTATGTTAGGCCAGTTTGGTGTTATATTAATACCATTATAATGCCAATACTGATGGTGCCTGCCTATTATTTATATGGAGAGTTAAGAACTGCAGAGTAATCACAGGCACAGAGCCCAGGCCCACCTTCTGTCAAGTCACTTCCTATTTAAGGAAAGGAAGAGTGAGCACTGAAAAAGCAACACAGCGCAGCTTGGTTCAAGCCAGTAGTGAAACACTCAATGCTCTGCAAGAACATTCTGTTCTCTCTTTTCTGTGTATTATTCAACAGGTCCTATGAAGCCCATACATGTTGTACAGGGGATGCCAACCTTTTCCCTTCAACTGATATATAGATAAAATGGTACAAAGAGTTCACTCTCATGTCCATCATTGTAGAAATCAGGATTAGATTGCCTTGATAAAAAGTAAAAAGTCACACACTTGGATTGGGGTGGCGCAGAAATTGAAGAGTGCATTTATATTACACAAACTCCATAAGTGTATAAGGATATATTATGAATAATGTGTTTACAAAACAAATATATTTTATAATGGATACTCAAACGTAAAATGGTTTCCAGTCTTAAGCCAGGTGGGGGAGGGGGGGACTATAAACCATGCCAAGGGTTTCCAGATAAGCAAGAGGGACTGATACACTTGGACACATTTTTTGGCAGCCTCTCGCAGTGAGATAATGAGGTTTGTTAGGTTAAACATTGAAATATCATAGAAAAGAGACAAGAATGAGATAAGGTTAGGTTGAAAGCCCATCTGTATTATTTTGGCACCATAAGATAAGAGGATACATATTCTCTAACGGTTGTGAGTACTAGAAAACTTGGCATAACCTCAGGAGAGTAGATAAGGTGCAGACATTGACTCATGAAGAATGTCCTTGGCAGGAGTTGAGCACTTTCACAGTTGTGTCCAGCCAAATCTAAAATAGGCATATTAATTTCATCTGTCAGAGAAAAGCTGTGGATGGCAGATATGCAAATGTGGAATTGTTGTACACATGTGATAAAGTTATCCATTGGTGAGGAAGGGATGTTTGCTCTTTAACTAACTTGGCCTACCAAAAGCCTACCATGTCCAAGGTGCTAATGTGCATACTCTTGGAACATCTATAAAGATAGGTTGGTTGCAGACATGCATTTGAGTGTGTTCTGTTCCTTGAGGTATAAAGACACGTTTTGGGCTCCCAGGCATCGATTTCTTTCTGTCCCTGTGTAATAGATGAGAGCATGAGAATCCATGGATGTCTGATGGAGGCGTGAGGTGTGGGGGACAAGGACCTCCTATACAAAGAGCAATTCAAAAACCTTTGTAGGGTAATTCTAATGCTTTAGCATTTTTTTGGAGTTTTTTGTGCATCTGTCTTTTAAGCACTAAGGAAGCAGCTGTGCAAGTTGAGCATTCATGGGAAATATTTGTACCCAAACTGCATAAAACAGGTTTAAGTTCCAACAGGACCAACTCAGCGTTTCATCTTTCGGTGGTCAATAGAAATGAGCACTAATGAGTTGGTATTTGCAGTGCTACAAAACCCCATGATTTTGGCAGGCAGTACAATAATAAAACAAAATGTATTGTTTTGGTTATGTTTTTGATTGTTTTGGGGGGGGGGGGGTTTGCTCATACTTTCAGCATGAGTAGATGCTCTGCAGCCAAACTCTATTCTATCCTGGAATGAAACCTAGATTTGTAGAGGTTTATATCTCCACCAGTGAAATAACCAGTAGCTGATTCTCTGTGTTAGCAACATTCATGTCATGTTATAGTGTTTGATGCTGTCAGGGGGTGCATGGCTGGAGTGTGGGAGTTGAGAGGAATCCTAGTCACTAACTCTCCAGTGCTCCTGAATGTATGCAGGGTTATTGGTACCTTGGTGCCTGTCTCAATGCCCAGATCAGTTTTGCATTAACACATTTCTGCTGTTTTAAAGCCTCGTAACTCATTAAAGAACTCTGAAAGGAGTCCCACAACAACCCTGGGCTCCACAGATGTCACAAAAGGGGTCCCCAGTACAGCAGTGACCACCAGCAGTAGTCCAGTGTGACTGACACAATCCAGAGAGAGTGCAACCAGCAGAGTCAGAGCACAAACCCCAAAATGAACTCACTAACAGTGGAGGGACTGTGACAGGGACAACACACGGCACAGCACCGGTAGAGAGAGGACATTTTTGCCCAAGGTCTTTAAATACATCTTAAAAAGACTTAAGGAAACAGACGGGAAGCTGGAACAAACATGGCCAAGAGCAGCAGGGCCATGTTGACTGCAATGATGTCTGAGAGAAAGGGAGAAGTCTTAAACTGCAGAAGACTTACTGGGTTAGATAGGAGTGACCCAAAGGGTTAGCTCATTATAATTTCAAATGGGAGTCCAGGACAATATTTTGAATGGGAGACTAGGGCTATAAAAACCAGACAGAGTCGGTGTGTGTTGAAAGGTGTTGGGGTGAGGTCCGATGAGGGGCAGGTGGATCAAGAGGCCAGAGGGAAGTGCAGTGCGGTTGGGGACGATTTGCATAGGGTTTTTTGGCCTGTTTGGGGAGAGTGAGGTAAGGTGTTAGAGCTGAGAGTACCAATTTGTGTGTGTTTATTAGAGAGTGACTGAGGGTGGGGAGGTTTGCTTTGGAAGGATAATCTGAGTGGAAAGTTCAGAGTTGGAGAGAGAGTAAAAGAATGTAAGAGTGTGTAAAAGGTGAGGGGTTAGAGTGAATAGGAGAGAGTGTAAGTAGGAGTAGGGAGAGACAATCTTATTTGTAAGAGTATGTGTAGTAGGAGGAGAGAGCAGAGGGTGATGGAGACATAGGGAGAGAAGCTCAGAAGTGTGAGAATATGTGTAGTAGGAGAAGGTGGGATAAAGTGACAGTCGAGAAGGATGGAGAGGCAGTGTTGGGCTCTATATTCCAGCATCAGGAGAGGGAGAGTGGTGGGCTCTATATCCCAGCACCAGGATGGAGAGAGTGGCTGGCTCTATATCCCAGCACCTAGAGATAGAAAGGGAGTAAGACTGAGAGGGGGGACTGGGGAAGCAGAGGGAGAGTGGGAGAGAAGAGCAAGCACATCTGGGGTATGATATGATATGATATAATATGGCATTTTTAACGCGCCTATACACAAGTGTTTCAAGGTGTGACGAAGCAAGGGAGGGGAACAGAGGGAGGACATAGACAACAATCCTACTAGGCCAGGTGACATTGAGATCGCGCAAGTGCAGGGGAGGGGGGAAGGGGGAAAGTGCGAGGGGAAGGGGAGTGGACAGTGCAGTACATAGGATAACAGTAAGATAAATAAGGACAATACATAATAGTGTGGCCAGCTGGTGGCAAGGGTAAGTGCAGAAATCGGCTGTCAAGTGCTAGTAGGGCCTGTAGGGTTACAAAACAGTCCCTGAGTGCAAGGGTTGCCAGGGGGGCAGTGCAGGTGTGCAACTGGAGGGGAGGGGACCTGGGCCCGAGATCAGAGGGTAGACAGGTAACCAGGGCAGTTTCAGATTCAGCCAGGAGATCAGCAGGGGAGAGGAGGGGAGAACGCAGAAGCAAAGAGGAAGGTCTCGAGGTGCTTCCAGAACCAGAGATGGTTCTCCTCAGGTTTCAGAGAGGCAGGGAGGCTGTTCCAGAGGGAGGCCCCAGCAGAAGAAAGAGATCTACCACCAACTCGCTGTTTGGAGAAGCGACTGACCCTGAGGGAGTTGGAAGTGGATGAGCTCGAGAGGGAAAATATTTAGGAAGAGAGAGTTGACAGTATTGAGGAGGCCCCAGAAGGCCTTGTGGACAATGCAGAGGGTTTTGAACTTACTCCTCGCCGCCACTGTGAACCAGTGCAGAGATTTCAGTCCTGGAGAGATATGATACCTGGGCTTGAGGCCAAGGACAAGTCTTGCAGTCCTGTTTTGGATGAGCTGCAAGGGCGGAGAGTAGAAGCAGGCAGATTAAGAAAGAGGCTGTTGTAGTAGTCAAGCCTAGAGAGATCCAGAGCTCTGGAGACAGTGAGCTTCTGGGGGAAGGAGAGAAAAGGAAGAATACCTCTGAGGAGGTTCAGCTGGTAGTGTGACTTCTTAGAGACGTCAGAGATGTGAGGAGAGAAGGAAAGTGTGGAGTCAAAGATGACCCTGATGTTTTTAGCCTCAAAGGTGGGAGCAGGGAGAGGGCCAAGAGAGGCCGGCCAGGGAGTAGCAGGAAAGGAGGGAGCAGGTGTGCCAATGAGGAGAATCTCAGTCTTACTGGCATTAAGGCAGAGATTATTGGTGGCACACCACCCCTGGATGGCGGACAGACAGTCAGAGAAGAGAGTAGGAGAAGAGGTGGCAAAAGGGAGCCTGAAGATGAGTTGAGTGTCATCCGCATAGCACTGAAAGTTGGGGCAGAGAGCGGCAATGCGGTGGGCAAGAAGTGCCAGGTATTGGTTGAACAGCCAGGGAGAGAGGTTAGACCCCTGGGGAACACCACAGGTAGAGATAGAGATAGAAGGGAGGAAGGACCCAAGTTGGACCTGGGAGGGTCGATCAGAGAGGAAGGAGGTCAGCCAAGCCAGGGCCTGATTGTTTATACCCAGGTTATCACAGAGACGGTTGAGCAGGATGGCATGGTTGACCGTGTCAAAGGCAGAAGAAGGATCAAGTAAGATGAAGACACAGGGGGTGTTGGAATCGAGGTAGGAGAGCAGGTATTCACGGCTGTTCAGGAGAGCAGTTTCCATGCTTCTGGCAGCTCTGAAGCCAGGCTGATGGTCATGGAGACAACCAACAGATTCAGTGTGAAGATTAAGCTGGGAGATGGCCAGCTTTTCCAGGAGTTTGCCCAGGAAAGGAGTGATGGAGTTTGGAGGATAGTTAGCCGGGCAGGAAGGGTCAGCAGAGGGTTTCTTAAGAAGAGGAAGCACAAGGGAGTGCTTCAGGGGGGAGGGGAAGACACCAGTGGAGAAGGAGTGGTTGCAGAAATCATCCAGAGCAGGAGCCAGGGTGTCAATGTGGGTCCTGATGGTTTTGGAAGAACAGGGGTGAACCTGTTTTGACGAAACTTTCATAGAACAAACTTGTCTAGAAACCTCGTCTGAGGAGAAAAGGGGAAAGGCAGAGAAGGAGGGAGGAAAGGTGTCAGCAGAAGGGCCAGAGGAAGAGCAGGGAGTAGAGGGAGGAGGGGGATAGGAAGAGAGGACAGGATGCCCTGAGTTTTGGAGATGAAATGAGAAGCCAGGGCCATGCAGAGAGCCTGGGAGGGGACAGGAGAGGTAGAGACTGCAGCAGGATTGGCCAGTTCCTTGCAGATTTTAAAGAGTTCCGCCAAGTTATTAGATGCCGCGGAGATGCAGGCTTGGATGTGGGCTTTCTTCTTGGTGCGGACCGAGAGCCGGTATTGCCTTTGCACCAGGAGGCAGACCAATTTGTGAGAGGATGTACCGGAAGCACGCCAATTGCTCTCAGCCACCCTGCACTTGCGTTTATGGTGACGAGGTCTGATTCGTACCAAGAGTTGCATGGTATGGAAGGAGAGGAGAGAAAGAGTGAGAGGAAGTGTCTAACACCACAAGAGCGCCTTTCCCAACTAGGTCACTAGAAATATCCAGATTGAGTCAGACAGAAAAAGGCTCCTGCCCTGAGACTATCACTAGCCTCAGGCCTAGCTTTGGCAGTAAGGCACCCCGGGAGGTAGCCCTGACATTGTCAGGCTCAAACCAGGGTATGGGGTATGAGGGAAGCCCGAGATAGGGAGGAGGGAAAACGTTTGAGAAAGTTTGAGAGAACACTCATAGTTTGGAGACCAAAGGCCCTGAAATCATTTGGTCTCTATTGATAAAAACGATCAATAATAAACTTTATAATTGTGTCGTCTATGATTGACAACTTGTCACACGTGATTTATAGCATCCATTTCTGCCTGCAAAGCCACCTGTCTGAAAATCATTGGATTCATTGCAGCTATTAAGCCATCTCCTTATCTTGATCGTTGCCACCTGATGGTGACTGAGAACAAAACCAGCTGCTCAAAGGTAAAACCTACGTGATGAAGAGTGCCTTTTGAAGGCTTGACATCTAAGCAGTACAAAGTCATGCCTCGCAGGTATGAAGAAAAGCACTAAGCTGGTACTCACTTGAGGTGAAAACATTTGCACACATCTGTAAAGATGAAGGTATGCATTGTTCTCATCTCTGTCAGGGTGGGCATAGGTTAGAAAACAGGCTTGTCCTTTTTCTTTGTGCTACTTGCAGAGATGGCATCCCATACTATCATGCAAGAGCAGCAAAAAGGAGAAAATGGCCTTATCCAGATCATTTCAAAATAGGTCAAAGTGTGCTGTGCTTGCAGCACATTTACGCAGAAACATTTTCATTAGCAGAAACATCTTGGTAGCTTTTGAAGCAATGCTAGAAGGACTGACTCTGAGTATTGACCTCACAATTGACTTGTTGCAGCTTTGGCTTTCAAGTGGGAGTAATGCATTTCTATTCATGCAACTTTAAAACTGTTTCTTGAATAAATAGATTTTATTTTAGAGACACACGCTATTTGAAAGTTGAATTTCTTTATATGTGGCTGAATCCACAGCTACAACGATTATCTTGCCATTATGGGAAAGTTAACAAAAATGCCCAATTAATTTGCAATTTGATGTGCTTACTTTCAAAGCAATGTTCAACTGTACTGGTCAAGCCTTGCTGTCTTTGCCAGTATATTTATGTCCATTGCAGTTTATAAATCTATGTTAAGCATGCTGGCTGATAATATGTGCATGTTAAGGGGAAATGCATAGCACTAAACCTGTCATCATTTTATCTTGGTCTTCTGATGTTAAGATACTAGTCAAACTCTTAACTTACTGTTAAAAGTAAAGTTAAGGCTCCCTACTGCTAGTGTTTTAAAGCAGGGCCTGAGCAACTAATGATAATCCTCTGGGGGTGCGGTTGAACATAGAGGATGCTGATGGCACGTTGGCTGCAGTTCAATTGCACTCCAAAGGGCCACATATGCTCTAGGCATGCTGCACTGCCCTGCAGACTTAGAACTTGATCCCTGGCTGTCCACTCACACCTCCTTGGACAGCCTGGGATTGGCTAGTGGTCATACTGGGCAGACTTCAGAGTAGAAATGTTTGGCAATGGTCATGTTTGTGTATTGTGCATATAAACAACCACTGTCCTACCCACAACATCGTCCCCACCTCACCCTTCCACTCACAGCCAAGTAAGTCTGGTGATGAGTTATTAGATATAGTTCAGAAAGCTGGCAAGTTTGCACAGTGCACTCTCTGTACCTTACCCACTCCCCAGCCAGCACATGGCCACTGGTAGGAACTGCTGATAGGGTTAGAGGGTTATATAAAAGAGGAGATCTCCAAATGCATGAGAGCTAGCAGGCTGCATGGATCTAGAGCTCATCTCATGTTGTTATGGTTCTTTGAAAGCGAATCTTGCACTGTCACTGCTTATGCTGTGCATGTTGTCTGCTGAGGGAGCTTGACCTGGCTCTGATCATGCCACCCCTGGACTAGTTTAGGGGGGAAACCTGCACTAGCCTTGCACATGCTGTACCTGTACTAGTGTGTGAGGGAAGCTTGCACTGATACTGTTTGTACCAGAAATGTACCAGTTTGAGTGAAGTGTGTGTCGGGGTGGTCAAGGAGGATCCCCTTTATTGCAAAGGATTGATGTTGCGCACAACGTATTGATGATGACAGCAAAACTGTAAATCCATATGAATCACTTAGGAAGATGCAATATTAAAAACACAAACACAAACTCATACTGTTTTGAGTTAAGGTGATTAAAGGTCCACCCCCACATTTGCACATGCCATTGCAATCAGTTACTCTGCCAATGTTGTACTTGTGCATATGTGTGAGGAAAACGTACACTGGCATGCTGTGTGAGTACCTGTGTGCATGGGACTTCCACTGACCCTGCCCATGTTGAACCTGTTTGTTAGTGAAGCTTTTAGTGACCCTGTACACTGTGGTGGGTCAGAAGAAGGAGACAGAATCGGAACTTCCATATTGAACTGATTTTTATTTAAAGAATATGGAAAAACACTTGACTTTCCCCAAGCAATGGGTTGCCCTACCTAACAAAACTAACTAGGGTGCTAGTCAGTGATTAAAAAAGAAAAGTCTGTCTACTGTCCGAAATCCAAGCTGACCTGATCCTACCACTAACAAATCAAGTAAGGCACAAGAGAATGACTCCCCTATCAAGTGGGATGCTTTCTCAGCAGATTCCGTTAGTAACATATAAGACAGTTCTTGGTTATCACTTTTATCAAGTTATCAAGTTAATTTAGTGGCCTCTTCCACTTTTTCTCCTCTCTCTTCTCTTGACTTCTTGAAGTCTTGCAAATTTGAATTTCTCTTCTTAGCTGTAGATCCCTTATTGGTTTCCTATTACACAGACTTGGAAGTCTCTCTTGTTTCAGTGTCCACTCTTTATCTTGATTACCACAGTCAATATTCCTCCAGTTATAAATCTCACTCTTCTTGTCAACGTGTGCCTCCCTGAGATTAATATGAGTAGCCCAGGGATAATGTTTACTCTTCTTATGAACTAGTATCTCTCTGGGATGAATATGAGTAACCCAGAGAGATACTAGTATCTCTACTACTCTGCTCTACTACTAGTATCTCTACTACTATTAGTATCAGAGTATCTCTCTGGGATGAATATGAGTAACCCAGAGATGAGTCTTACTCTTCTTATGAGTTTGTGCCTCACTGGGATGAGTATGAGTAAACCAGTGTTGAGTCTCACTCTTCTTATGAACTGGTGCCCCACTGGGACGAGTATGAGTTACCCCATAATGGTTCTCACTCTTCATATAAACGTCTATCTTACTGGGATGAGTATAAGTACTCCATTTGTCATACTCTGTGATTTTCCGAGGTCTCCCGCTCTCCCCGTGACCTTCTTGATTCAGGTATCGCATCACCGGGCCTGTTTCTCTGACACGGCTTGCTTCACTTCTGTCTGGCTGCCTTTTTCACACGTTCTTTGCCCTTCTTTCTGCATGCTCTGCGGTGCCTCTCTGCAAGTGGTTTCGATGTCAGTCAGACACTTCCCTGTGTCTCCGGTCAAGCAACCACCTCTGACTAGGTCCTCCTAAGGCCTTATTCCAATCTGCTGGCTTCCATCAGCCTTGCTCTCCTCCTGGAGTGCAACTCTGGCACTTTTACGCGCAACCTTCCCTCAAACATTGGAAGCCGTTCTTCGAGTTTTCCTTCAGCTTTGTCCCAACAGCTGATTTGAAACTCCTGGGCTTCTCTCTCGCTCACGTGTCCTCCCCTTGGTTTTATGACACTCCACTGGAACTTCCCTGGTGTAGCATCATAGTCCTTCTTTTGTGTTTTACTTTCACTCATTGGTTATCTTTATCTCAGTAATTCTCTTCAGGTTTTCTCAGTGGTTCAACATGGCTATAATAAATATCCAATGATCTTCATGTTTTCTTCCAGCGGGGTTTATAAATACTGGTTTACTGGAGGATTCAGTAGGGAGTTCCTCACTGGAATGGGTGTCCTTGTCTCCGAGGGGGAAGTCACTCCCAGTGAGGTCCTGCTTCCCTCTAACCTCTAAGGAGAGCATTATTGAGTAGCGGTATTGTCTTTTCTGTGTATGAATGATATATGCACCATTTGTGCCAGTACTGTACCTGTTAGTGAGTTAAGGAAGCAGTGTGGCACTCATTAATGAAACACAATTAATACCTATGCAGCAAACTGAGTAGTTGAGTAGTACCAGGATGTGCTTTTTTGGCAGTTTGTGAGAAATAGGACCTTTTAAAGAACACTGTGCCCTTAAAATCAGTTAGAAGTTGCAACTGCACAGCACACTAAAGCCCCTACCTAGAAACCTGGTGGAAGCAGAGCTTTCATCACTTCTTCAATGGCAGACTGGCCCGGAGGAATAGCCACTGCCCCATTTTCGTACCTGGCTCTAATGGTAGCCCATTGGCGGCCATCAGACTGGACCAGTTGGATATCCTGAAACACAGATGTGCTTTGCACCTGCTTGGGGGGGCTTGGGATGGCTCACTCCTGTTCTCCTCTTCATCTCTGAGGTGGCAAAGGAATTCCCACCACTCACCTGCGGCAGGATGTGAGGGGGCTACCACCAAACAGAGCTAGCAGTGGCCGTAACAAAACTACTGACAGCCACAGTCACTAACACCCTCTCACTTTCAATGACTCGAGTGGCGGTTTCTGCCACTCTCTTTAGTGGAGGCTTGATGGATGTAGGTCGGGGCGGGGGAGAGACAGAGATATGGCAATCATTGCCAGTGGTAGCTCCATCTCCAAATCGGGAGGGCCAATGGGGTTGTTGGAAGGAAGCAATAGCCCCCTTCCAACATCCTTTAAGTTGGCGCCTACTGTATGGCTCACAATAGCCCAGAAAACTGCCTCACAGAAGTACACGTGTGTGGGGGGAGGGGTTGTCCGAGGGTCATTATTTTCAATTCTACTTATACAATTGATTTGTCATTCTTCTGCCTATTTGTATTGCTTATCCTTTCTGATCCGGTCACAGTTTCTAATCCAGCCCATACATTATATATTGTGTGTGCAAGAGAGTGAGTGATTTAATTTTACCCTGTTATGAAAAACTCTAAAGCATGATGGTGAAACTTCAGCCTGTGAACATGGCGGGCAAGACATGCATGTGACGTCTTGGGGACACATCTGGGATGAGAGAAATGTATAGTCAGAGCACCTGGGGTTGGAAGTGGGGGTGTCAAAACTACCTTTCGCATATGGTGCCAAAAGTCCTTGCACCGGCCCTTTAAGCAGCTATACATGTGTGATTATGCCTTGCCCTTTGATGACTGTGCCAGGCATATGATGACATTAGTGAGGCATTTGAGGCTGTACTTGGCAAATGAGAGCCAACACCTAATAGATCATCGTGTGCTTGCTTGTTTTGTACCTCCCACATCGAGAATTAATGGTACTTTTTGTAGCTGTTCCTGTATTTTATTACAGTGTTGTGCTTGTTTGAATTGCTCAAGATTATCTTATATCAAGATGTATTGCTCTGCAAAGACTCTGAATTGTCTCGGGAGGATACCTCAGGGGCAATGTGCTCGCCTTGGAAGCAAGACAACACGGAGCAACACAGGTTTCATCCCTGGGTTCGCGCTTAGAAACCTCTGGGAATTACGCGTGCTATAAATAACCTATCATATCTGCTGCATTATAACTGCTGTTCAATTCTATCTGCAAGACGTATGTAGTGCTACCAGCCTGAGAGTTAACTAAGTGCTGAAAATCAGGAGCAGTTTAGAATAAAGGGTTTTCGTCTGAAGGTCAATGGATGATCTGCGAGCCGGATATCCACTGCAAGTGAGTTCCAGAGGGAAGCAGCCAGTGCACTGAAGGATCTTCCTTTCCAAGGCTCAATTACATTTGACCCTCAGGATGGTCCTGAACTGCTGGGTTCATATAAACAGGGGCAGTGCATATAAAAGCAACGAACTGTAAAGGTCCTTATGTGATCAATTGAGAGCCTATTCAGGGTGTTCTCCAAATATTGGTCTAATCGTATCTTTATTTGGATTCAGTCACCCCTCCCACTAATTGTTTTCTCTGGTTCTTTGTTGGCCTGTAAATGTAGTAATGCACAGAGATGGTCTCTTGGACGTGCCCACAACTTCTCATGAATAGCCTCGCTAGTAAAAGCCAAGCTTTCACCTTGTGGGCAAAGAGAGACAGAGAACACGGGGAAGGCAAAGAATGTGTCATAACATAGCGCTCTCAATGCAAACCCAGACTAATGTTAGAATAATTAAATATGATTGCAAGCCGCATGCTAAAATGTTCCCTTGAAAGGCATGGAACAGGCTGAACCAACACTTGATGACTTGAATACATATTTCCCTTCACACCTTGTTGCCCCATGCATGCATGGGTTTTATGTTTTCCACAGTCATTTGAAGAAATGGAATGCAATTATGTGGCGGCCATTCCATAACATGGTGCTCATGCGAGTAATTTCATATGAAACCTATAGGTGGTTGTACCACAGTAGTTGTCATATATGTTTGATAAATAATTCCTTCTTACATTGAAAATAATTTTTTGGAAATGTTTTACAATTGATGTGTTTTTAGATAAAGACGAGATTATATATAAAAGATTGATCTCAGATTTTATTTATTTATTTAATAATACATTCCGCCTGCATTTAGGTGTCAGCTTCCCCCCTTTTGTTTACAATGTCTAAAAACACTCAACATTTGGAATTCCAGTCTTGAAAAGGAAACTGAATGTGCAGGAGGATGCTGGTGTGGCAGGTATTGTTATGCCGCACGGGAGTCCTATGTAGCCCTAATATGTTAGCCAAAGCATGCAGCAAACAATGGATAGAGAAAGGAGACCTCCTCGATACTGGATTAAAAACAAGCAAGCATGTCTGCCACTGAATGACACCCATGTTAGTACAGATAAAATAAAATGTATTCAGATTAAAGTTAAATGTTCAAAACATAGCAACACAGAGGCTAGAGCATTAATCTTGCACAGAGCAGAAAAAGCATACAATACTGTACGTGGTGTGGTTAGTAACAGCAAGGGTGGTATTTCATGCACTGTTTCAACAGAACGTATCATACGTATCTGTTAATGTCCCTGTTTTGCTATGTTTTCAACATTTAACTTTAATATGAATAATGCTTTTATCTGTACTATTCCCGTTTCAGCTGTGTGATCAATTGGTTAGCTTATGATTTAAACCTAACCTTCTGTAGTGTGCCTGCACCTCCTGTGCGTCAAAGAGAGGGCTAGCCGTTTTGACTCTGTATGTTTGTGTTCTGTTACAACATTTAATATGGCCACCACTGAGGGCTAGACCGATTTAATGCACAGACTGTGATGAGCGGTCTTATGATACCGTTTCCTGATGATACTGCAGTGCTATGCATGCCGCAGGACACTTTACTGTAATGGACACCATGATTCAGCATTTTGCAAAACCCACACAACTCGAGGAAAGTTTCTATGTTGATAATCCAGAAATGCTTTCAAACTAATGTTTTCATTGCACAGATCCACCAGTGACAACAATAGGCATCTCAAAAGGTCATGCTTAAGTCTGTACTGGCGAGGAAACAGGTGCTTAAGACGTTAAGTGAAGGATAGTGCAGTGGTTCTATGTCCCTTTGCAGACATGATTATTTTCGAAGTAATTTTGACCGACAAAATTTCTACGAAAAACTCATCGAACTTTCTTTTTAATTTTGGGGGGGTCCCTTCCAAGCCCCTCCTTTCCCCATGCTATTATCCCTACCCCACCACAACCCTTTTAACCTCTGCCCTCCCACCTTACATATTTCAAAGAGACTTTTTGTAGTAATTTTGTCACCAAAAATTACTTAGAAAAATATCATGTTGGAAAACCAACGGGATACCAGTACAGTAACCACCATTAGCACATTAAAACGTTCATCCACAACATGGAAGAATTCCTCTATCCTTCTTCAGAGTGGACTGCCATGTTTTTGATCAATAGGAAAACCTACTAATCCATAGTGTCTCTGCAGCCGGCCATGGATATCAATCGTTGTCTGTGATATTAAATTGGTATCCTTCAAGATTTGTTTAATTGATGATACTCTACACATGTTGAGCAAGTGATACCTACGCCTTTTCAACTTCTCTGCAGGCTTCAACACATTCAACCACGGAGCAGTCCTCGACATAACAGCCTAACATGGGATTCCGCAACCTTGTCCTGTGCTGGTTTGCCTCCAAGTCTGAAGACTCCATATAGTCGAATGGATTCTGGCAGATCCCTCTGCAGCTTTCTAACCAGTGGAGTCACAAAGGGATCACTGCTCTCACCAGTCAATTGTAACCTCAACACGGAGCCACTGCGGAACTCTTGACTTACTGCAGCATCAAGATATACCAATCTGCAGATAGGCAGCTCCACCTGAAGCTTATCTCTTCCTCATACAGGCCTTGATGCTTGAATGGCCGATTTGATCCTGCCGGGAATTTCCCACCGAACACACTCAAGTTTAATTCCTTATACTGGCATACTTCTTGCACACTGCACAGATGGCAATGTTCATATCCTCAGGGTAATTGTAAAAACATCCTCATGCTTTTGAAACCAATTTTGCAAGGTTAATGGCTGGGAAGGTCCCACCATAAACTGGAGGTCGTTGTCGAGTGTGTATCACAGCTGTCGTACAAACTTTGGGCGTTTTGACTAAGAAGGTTGACTTTCTCTGGAATTATCAGGTTCCACTGCTCTTGCTCCTAGCACTCAGCGTTCAACAAGATAGTGATATGCGGCGTGGATGCCTAATGCCACCTTCTTACGCCTGCCTTTCTTCATACTTGCAGTACAGCATGCTATCCACATTGGTTGGTGCACTCGTTCTGCCCATTGGTGATTGAGGGTGTACTTTAGCCCTGTGTTTGGGAGTAAAAGGAGAATCTTCGTCAACAGCAGGAAGACGTGTCCGGAGGTTCCTCTTTTGTCAATATTTAAAGACATTCCTCAGATTTTCAACAACTGCTTCTCGTACCTCCCCCTTCCCTTGATCGCGACGTTACTGCCTGGGAAGGAACTTGGTTTCCTCTGTTTCGACCATCCTTGTCACTATTTGCCATTACTTGCATCAGCCAGCGACCTTCGTGCATCTTCTGGAAACCCTACTGGCAGTAGCTTCCCCAGCGGCTCTTTTGTTGTCTCAGACCAATCCTTTGTGTGGCCTCACTTTGACCTCGAATTAAAATCCAACATCTGTATTGCTGTGCCTTAGGGTGTGAGTACGCAAACCTGTTCTGCCTGCTCCACCACTTGAAACATATTCCACCTAGGCTGCACTGCTGTTGCCTGCTACTCGCTTGCTACTGGTGGTGGGGATGGTGGCGATTGTTGATATTGAAACCGTAGCATAGGCCACTTGAGCAGCCCCTTCATTAATCCTATGGCCTGGTAAAAAAGGTTGTTCAAGATCTGGGTCTACACATTCAGCTGCCCAACATGTGCGCGGCTAGTTACACCAGCCATGCTGCCGCCACCGCAGTATGCATACGTACTTGAAATTAATGAAGGGGAACATTTGAAATAATGTCCAATGAAGAAAAGTCACTGGGACAACTCTGTGACACCCCTCCACTGAGTAATCACCACGAAAATCTTCTGTGCCACTGCCTGCCCACCAGGGGTGTTGCTTTGCCTGGAAAAGACCTGGGGCTACGCTAATGTCGAAACTGTCAGTACTCAGGGCTAGCTAGCCTTTTGGTTGTAGCTCCTGAGCTTCTAACCGGGGCTACAACCAAAAGACCAGGGGCTATAGCCCCCTCAGTCCCCCCTTAGCAACGCCTCTGCTGCCCACTGCCTCTCCGAGACTCACCCTGCAACAGAAATAACACACAACATAAGTCAATACTCATACCATCACAGTATCCACAGTATTTTGGACGGAGCTGTGGACATTGGCATGCACCCAGCCTGGAAAGAGCTGTGAATGATGGCAGATTCCGCGCCTAGGCGTAGTTGCAAGTGTTGGCATGTGCCACGCTTGGATGGGGTTGTGAGCGGTAGCCTGCGTGAGCAGGTGGGTAGAATTGTGAATGCTGACCATTGCCACATCTGGATAGAGTAGCAGTTGATGAGCGATGCCGCGTCTGGACTGCATTGGGAATGCTTTCGAGGCCAGATTTTGGGTGGAATCGCGAACACCAGCTAGCCAAATTTGGACACAGTTGTGATTATTGGCGGGCATCAATTATGGAAGGGATTGTGAATAGCTGCTGGTGCCGGAGCTAGATAGACATGCAGTGAGGTTCGCGCGCCACACCGAGAAAGAACGTGGAAATTCAGCACATCGCTTCTAGACAGCGATGCCAATAATCAATCCACTAACAATTTCACCCCTCTGCCTACACCTCTCAAACTTTAACCAAACACAACCACAACCCTATACCACAACAAACCACACAAACTTCACTACACCGCAACAACAAAACAAACCACACATAGACTCGCACAACAGCACACGACGGCTACCGACTGGAAAGCACCCCAAGCCCAGCAAACGCTGTTAACCGGGTTGAGGCTGCCAATGGCACATCACTGCTCTCTTGCACTTTTCCCGCTTAGTCCCACTAACTCAGCCCCTTCCCTTTTCAGAGCCACCAGAGCGCCAGGGGACCACTCCAGTGGTGATAGTGCGCGGTACAAATATCTTTTAACATTAACATATCCCTACTGTGAGAAGCACATTATCGGCACGCAATCCTTTTTTCTCTTGCCTTGTTTAAAAGGGTGACATTAAATATTTTCCCTTCTGGGAGGGAAACGCCCCCAAACCTCCTTCACTCTTTGGGCATTGCTATATTAGTCCCCTCTGCTATCAACCATATTACCATGACTAGCGCAACACCTGTCCATGTCTCGCCAGCTATTCCGCACACGTTGCCACCAGCAGCTGTCTCAAAAACTGAACCAACGGAACCCGTTTATATATAAGTTATGCAAATTCAATGCAGTGCATAGGACCTATAAACAAACAACTCTTGAACATGACTAAGTTCCTTGACAACATGTCTTGAGATGCTCACAATGTATGTGATTTTATTTTAATCAAAATTTCACAGCATGTGCAGGGTGTGATCACACATTGCAGAAAACACTAGTACCAGAAGAACGCCGGGGAGCGTAACAGGGAGGGAAAGCACAGAACCCGTTGATTCGGATCCAGGTACCTTGACAAAGGTGCCAGGCAAAAGGCAAAAAAGGGCGTGAAGAGGTCGTGGAGAGCCTGCCAGTTATTTTAAAAGTCTCATTGCCAAGTGTAGCAGCTCAGCCTTAGGAAGAAAGTAAATGCCACTCAAGACCTTGGCTGCAAAGGCGTAGAAACCGCGTGCCGGAAATCTATGTGTGCTGCGACAACACGGTCTCCAGGCTTTTTACCACAGAAATATCACTGTCGATTTTATAACAGTGCTTTTTTTTCCCAGATTCTTGACACAAAATGTTTTGGGGATGTTTAGGTGAGAAAATATGGGATGGGGGTAAGGTGTCAGTGGGAGAGGGGTACAAGGGTTCTCCCCCTACAAAAATTGATATCAAATGTGTTACTACTGCAGTGAAATATCTGCATTAAAAACACATAGGAGAGACAAAAAGTATAGTATGTTGGCCAAAGTCACACATTAGGCCTAATTTACAAAATACTCTTTCCAATTGCCTGTGCCAAATGCACCACCATGTAGGATGATGGTTAAAGGGCAAACTGAAAATGCAAATCCCTTTGTCTAGGAGCCGAGTGATTAAGAATCAGACATTTCATTTGTTATTCTGGATATTAACCTACAGACCATTGCTTCTCACTTTGGGTGCAAGCAAGGGTCGCTGACCCCTCACAGACATCCTGGGAGATCTTGTGTTATAGAATGTTCATCTAAAGCATTTCTAATCTTCTCATAAAGTCTTAGTGCGGACAAACACTAATCGAAGGAGCTGTTGTCTTGTGCCGAGGTTGCTCCTCACGCAATGAGGAGAACTTTCCTATTTCACCATATTATTGGTATTGGAGGAATTACAGCATCTCCCGCAACTTCAGTTGCCCTCGAGAGAAAATGTGGTCCCCAATGGTTGTCCTATGGGAGTGTCTGTGTGCCTGCTTATCACTCCAGCCCTTTGTTTGTCTTTCCTTGCTAGGACATGGAGATCAAGCAACATGACTTGCCAGAAAGGAGAACGAGAAGGAAATTGAAAGTTTCTTTTTTCACATCTCTGTTCATACATTTTTGACAAGTATTCTAATACAGAAACATATTCCACTGGCTAACACGAGATAACAATCTACTGTAGTTATCTCATTTGAGAAAACACCAAAAAAGGTTCTTGTAAAAATACAGCAAACCATTCAAGAAGTTATAGGTGTCATATGATTTATCAATTGTTTTTGTATCAACAAATTGTTTGTAAAGAATGCTATACAATTCAAATAAGAAGGTTCAGCCTGCACTTGTCTTATTTACCCAGTCCATTAATATGGATACAAAATATATACAAGTGTGCCCAGTGCAAGAAAACGGTCTGACAGTGTTACAAAGATCACTGTAAAAGGCCAGAAAGTTTTGGAAAACTGAGCGCTGGCCATTTTCACGGCAAACATCAGTACTTATTTTTTCATTTGGAATTTTATTTCAAATAAGCCCATAGCAGTGCACAGTGCTGAACAATAACAGATCTGTCGTTACTTTGCTTGTCTCGCTGACTGCACCTTCACAGCCCGCAGTACCCTCAAGGTCTTTTTAGTGCTAACAGTCAAAAACAGCACTGCTATATTATTTGAAATGAATGCTAAAGTTTGTGGCACGAGTTTTATATGAAACCATGATGTTATTTCAACAAAGGATGCACTCACGTCTGCTCTCGAACCAGCAGCAAAGCATTACAAGTCGAAGAGCAGTGAGCTCGCATCCTACCATGAGCTCCTGTTCCCTCCGCCCAGCCACACTGTCCTCAACCATACAAAAAATACACCCGAGAACAATTTAACTCACCAAAGAGCGAAGTTCCGAGATTGAGGTCTCGCTCAGAGCATAAGTCCATCTGCCGCCAAGTGACGACGCACGAGCGATTGGCCCCCTGCAGACTGTAGCTACCTCCTCTGGAAGCGGTGAGCCTGGGATGCACGACATCCCGGAGAGTACCTCAGCCAAGCAGGCACAGGATCTCAAGTAAACCGCCACTCCGCTTCTAAACACCTGTGTTATTGAACATACTCACAGTGCATGGTTTAGAATTCAACTCACTATTAAGTTCACGTTCTGGGAAAGGTTTCGAGCATGACGACAACACACATCAAGTTATAACAAAATCTCTGCATACATTTAGATTTCATTTGCTAGAATTTGGCATTGAGTGAAACTTTCTAAATGCGTCACCATCACAAAACTCCAGTCAGCAATTAATATCCCCAATATTTACTGGATGGTGTAATGAACTCCCCTGGCTCGCTCTGGAAAATTTAGTGGGTGCTTCCAAGGGGGTTGGGTGCCTCCGCAAGCAGCGGATTGTGGCCCCAGGGGTGCTCTGGGGAGTACCACCTGATCATCAACTCTTAGGGCCTCATTACGATTTTGGCGGTAGCCATGCCGCTATTGGCGGCATGGCTGCCGCCAAACTCAGGTCCGGGTCCGGGTTTCCAGAATGGGGAATTACCTGGCCATTCCGAGTTCTGGGGGCCCGGTAATTCCTCCCTATAGGAACTAGGGCCCGGACCTTCCCCATTCCCATTTCAGCCCACATAGGGCTGAATGGGAATGGGGGAGGGAGCAAACAATGGGCCGATTATGAGCAGCCCGTTGTTTGCTCCCTCTTCCCCTCGCGGGACCCAGTAAGCACGCCTGGTCTGACCAGGCGTTACCTACAGGGTCCCGCGAGGGGAGCTTGTAATGAGGCGGAACGGGTTTAACAGGTCCACCTCCTTTAGCGTGTCCCGTTAACCCGTTCCGCCTCACTTGTAATGAGGCCCATAGTCCCTGTTCTAAGGCAGGAGACAGCCCCATTGCCACCAAGGACACTGACACCCATTAAGGGAGTCGATGAATGGTGGCCCCCATGGAACCGACACCCCCCTCGTGCTCGGCTCCCCTCACGCGGGTGCAGAAAACCTGCATGAATCTGCAGAGGGAAAGAGGGACCTGAATTAGGATGAGAAACTTGACGGTCAGGCCTCCATTGCACAAGGTCCCCATTCTCACGCAGTTAATAACAGATAGGGAAAGGGAGCCCACCCCGTGGCAGGGAATAACAACTGGAGTGAGAACCACCCTGGAGGTGGGCCTAGTCTCCCACAAGGACCACATCAGAACTCAAGGTGAGCCTCAGGGTTGAGGCACACCAGCTAATCCAGACACCAGCTGCCTGAAGATAAATATTTGAGTTTTCTTATGCAAAGAAAGGTTGGAAAGGAGGGTCAAGGTGTGGCAAGTAGAGAAAGGACTGGCCATCTCAGCTAACACAGCCCCCTTTCACCATTCACCAGGGAGAGGCTACAACATGGGTCTGAAGCCCTTTAAAAGTCTACACGCACAGTTCGTTAGAGGAGATGCTGGAAGTAAGAGCTGGAGCCCGGAAAGTGCTCAGTGTTGAGTGGAGACAGGCATTTGTTTTGAGAAGATGGAGGGGAGAGCAGGAGATTGAGCATGACCCATGGGACTGGAGGCATGATCCAGGAGGCTGGTTGAGGCCAGAACAGGAGGCAAGCGATTAGGATAAAGTCCTCCAGAGCTGGAGGAGAGACCCATGGGGCTGTATGACGCCATGCCATGGGAACCCAATTGAGATAAAGGCCCAGGAATCTAGAGAATAGCTCAAAGAGGAGGAAGCCAGGAGAAATATCATACAGAGCTGGATAAGCTAGTAAGCATCCAAAGAGGGTGCAATTACTAAGAAAAAAAAATGATGGCTCAAGGGTTTTAGAAGGTGTCAAGAGCAGTGGAGAAGGTGGGGGAGATCTAGAGACCATTGAGAGAGACGTAGTAAGGAAAATGGTGGTGCCCAAAGGGGTGAACAAGGTAGCGGGAAGCGTGAAGAAGCTTAGAGAGAGTTGAAAATCTATGTCGGTGAAAGTAGAGTGCTGGACTGAGGTACCCAAAATGAATGAAGGTGCAATTGGAAGAAGCCAGGAGACGTGCAGCCCCAAAGAGAAGAAAAAGTAGAGGGTGAAAGTGGCAAGAAGGAAGGTAGTGCTAAGAGGAGTGAACAAGGGATGAATAAGGTCAAAGAGCCATAAAGGTTACTATGGCGGAGAACAGAAAGGGAAAGTGTGGTGATCAAAGGAGTGAAGAAAGTACCCAAAGTTGAGAAGAAGGGGGAGATAGAAGAGATCCTCTGAGATCCGTGACAGTATAGCAAATATTGTTGATCATAAGGAAGAGGTTGTTGACAGTAGATAGGAGGTTGGTAATAGTGAGGAGAAATTGGAAGTATATAAGAAGCAGGGGGTGGGAGAATATCAGAAGATTGGAGGATATAGAGAGGTAGGATAACAGCAGAAGGAGGCTTTGAAAGATGGGACAGGAAAGTTCTAGGGGGCTTACCTGGCCATAGGCAGGTATTTGAGGCGGGGAAAGGACCGAACAGAGAAAAGGAAGTTTACCACGGGCTCAGAGAGGCGAAAGAATGAGCTGAGACCAAGAACCAGGAAGGAAGGAAGGAAGGAAGGAAGGAAGGAAGGAAGGAAGGAAGGAAGGAAGGAAGGAAGGAAGGAAGGAAGGAAGGAAGGAAGGAAGGAAGGAAGGAAGGAAGGAAGGAAGGAAGGAAGGAAGGAAGGAAGGAAGGAAGGAAGGAAGGAAGGAAGGAAGGAAGGGAGCAGGTCAAAGAAATTCAGCATACAGGGGACCCAGAGGACCCCATTCTATGGCTCTGCCAACTGCCAGTGAAGCAGATCTCCCAGAAGAGTTGGGATCCCTATTGGCTGAGAAGCTCCAGCTCAGCTCCTCCTTCATGAAACAAGCAGGAACACACTAAAACCCGAATTTAGGACTGGCACTGAGATATGGATTGGGTGACAAGAAGGATGCTAGAGGTGTTTTACCATGAGTGGTGGTCGGACATTGAAGAGGGGGAAAGCATGTACGGTGTGCCCATGCAATGGCCTGGCATAGCATGATACCTCAAAGAGAGTGAGAGGAGTCAGGTGATCGAATTTGAAAAGTCAGAAGCTTGGTCTAGGGGGCAGCAGCCTTTTGTAGTTTAAAGGCATGACCTTAAGGTACAGACAGCCAGAGGATCTGTGCAACAAGGATTGGGTGCAATGAAACGGAGAGAAGGGAAACTTGTGGTTATCATATCAAACAACATTACCTTGTCCAAAAATTGGGGCAACCGTAAACTGTGTTTTACACAGTGCTTGATAATACAAAGCTTACCATGCCACATCACTATCAGCTCTTCTATTTCCCAAATCAATAGTATTCATTATATTGGATCAGGTGGATTTAATACTAAGTCAGCACCAACAAATTTCAAAAGTGTGGCATGCAGGGTGCGGTCAGATGTCACCAGTGAGCACTGTACTCACTTATATTGCGGAAACATAAGGCATGATGTCAGGGATAGGCAGAGTAAGGCAAGGGCAGTGGAAAACAAAAAAAAGCACTAGTCTCCACGCAGGGGTTCAAACGGTGAGCATGACGCCGTCAGTTCTGGTGGGCCCAGATGTGGTTGGCTAAGCAGCTAGTGTGAATCTTCAAGCAGGGGGATATAATCTGAGGCCTTAATGAAAAGTAGACTTGTAGGTAGTTGCCCTTTGGTGAAGGAGAAAATGAGCCCAGTCAATGAACACTAAAAGGGAAGAAGGCCTGAATACTGAGATGATGCAGGAGGAGTGTGGATGGTATTGGGTGATGTTGGGCTTTTGAGGCGAAGGAGCAGCTAAAGGTGGCCTTCAAACAAGAAGGCTAGGGGGCAGTGAATATCAATTGGTGGTAGAGGTGGGCAGTGAAATACAAGCAAACAAAGAATTGTATTAGTTTGGAGGTGGGTGAAAGGCATCTGCAGGACTGTGTGTGACAGGAAGTGGCCCTGCTTATGTTCAGTAATTAAGAGGGGAGGAGAGTATGGAGAGTGGATTCGGGAGAGAATGATGGAGATGAATAGTGGAGGAGAGGATCCAAGGAGCGAGGTGGGAATGCGATAATGGCTTGGCTTCTTCCGGGGAGGGAGGCTGCAAAGTTATTGTCCATGAGCATGCGTTGCATGGTAAAAAGGCATGACGGGCAGAGGCAAATTAAAGGTCTCTGGTTAGTTGGCAGGGATGGGTATTGTGAGAGGGGATGGAAGTTAGCATGTCTAAGGGTTTCACAGGGTCGAGGCCAGAGTTGAGGGCTTTCAAGGGACAGTTTGTATGAGGCAAAGCAGTAGAAGTAGCAGTGTCACCCTTTTTGGAATTGCAACATCATGTGTGATCTTGAGGGACTAGAGGGAGGTGATCCAAGGTTGGGGGATAGAAGTACAGGGAATCAAAGTGCAGAGAAGCTGCTATTGGTTGAAAAACCAGGACCAGCACCAGGTGACCCTGAAGACATGGAGTCAATTGGCAGGTATTGTAGCACTGGGGCAGAGTCAGCCTCCACTTCCGCAGGCACAGCCCTCTTGGGGATGGTGGTTTAGTAGGTCAGAATGCCTTTCTCCTGTAGCTGATGCCCATGTGGCCAGAGCCTTACCCACCAATCCCTTTTAAGCACATCCTACCTGAGCCTCCCTACGAAGAACACTTAAGGCCCGATTCATTCAAATGTTTGCATGGTTCAAAGTGACTTTGCACTGCCGACTCAAACCCGGATTCATGGAACTGTGCAAAGTCGTTTTTGCAGTACAAAAGCACTTTGCACAGCACAAATACACTTTGCACAGTTCCATGAATCAAGGTTTGTGTTAGCAGTGCGAAGTCACTTTTTTGAGCAGCGCAAAGTCACTTTGAACTGTACAAAAAATTCCATGAATCGGGCCCTTAGTACATAGATAACGTATCCAAACCAAATATGAATAGTCCATCAGGTCCACCTCTTTCCTACTTGCCAGCATCTGGGCAGTATTTCACAGCATAAATCATCAAGAGGTATGTAACATGGCAATTCCCAGCACCACCATCCATCCTCCAATGTGGGCTGATGCCACAATGGTGCAGGAATGAAATATATACAGCACGAGTCCCGCGTTCCCCAGACTGCGAACCTGGGACATGCAGTCTCTCGCCTGACATGGCTGATAAATCATGATCCATGGGGCAATCCCATGAAATTTCCCATGGGCCACAAACTTCTCGGGTCTGCGGTGAAGTGGCGTCAACTCAGATGTGTAGAAAGCAACTGGCACCTAGTAGGTGGGGCGAGAAACAGCAGAGCTCAAACCCCACATTTCAAAAAACCATCCAGTAAACACAGACATGTCATGTGCTGTGCAGAACTGGCAAGCTGCCACCAGTGCCAGCCAACAGCCAAGACAAAAAATGAGTCATATGCGGGGTTGCTGCGGCAAACAATGCACCCAAAAGAGCATAACGTTCTGAGTTAGTATCAAGTGGGGGATATTTCACACACCTTAGACTTGTGGTGATATCACCCCCTTGTACTATCATTCTTTGGCTGTTTACAAAATGTTCTCTGCCATGCAGTCCAGGCCTCTGAGCCCTTCTTGACACACGGAAGTGTTTCCTGACCCTAATATGTCCCACGATCGGGACACAGCGAGGTCAACTCGAACGGTCTAGTGTCGCTGTGACGTGAGAGAGCGGCCGGGCGTCGTGAGCGCGTGCGATGAGCTGCAGCGCTTCTCATTCGCTGTACGTGCGCAGCAAACAAGCCGTAGGCCTTCGAGGGCTCTCGTGTTTCACCAGCAGCCGTGTGTGCTTCGTACAGAGATTGGGGAAGGCTTTTCACGAACGGAGAATATACTCAACCGAATGAGGTTCCCCGCCAGTAAGAAAGTTAAATAGCCCCATACATCGCCCCCACTAGGCCATTTGCGACCTGGAGGTCAACGCTGTGAGCACCCGTGCAACCCCACTCAGCCTTTCATCCTTCTTAGGCTGATAAAAGGAACGCCCATTGAGTGCAGTCATAGTGACATCATTCGCAAGTGCTGTCTGACTTTGGTACGTTATATTGTCATTATTATTACAATATTCTTCTTTTTGTTATGATTTGTATTCGTAGTAATATTCGAATATGATCAGTGAAAGCCCTCGCTTGTCATCGGCCTCCTGAGGATCGAAAAACGAAAACCAGTCCTGCCTTGCCATCCGAATTTATGTTTGAAGCCCATTGGACGAAAGCACTCTGACGCAAGACTGGCGTCTTTCCCAGGAGAGGCAAAGGTGTCCGTACTCCCTTACTCAAGGTGTCATCTTCCCTTACACCCCTCACTTTCGTCGGAAATGGAATCTTATTGGGAAGGCAGAATACAGCATGCCAGCCCCCAAAGAGCACCCCGCGCCTTTCTGTGCATTATGGGACCATAACAGCGCAGTCAACGCGTCGCGCAAAGTGGTTTTCATACCTCATTTGAGGAGAACCTAATGCGGGTGTTGCCTAGCAACGTGGCAGGATCCCTGGCTGTCCCTCCATGGAGTACAGGGTAAAATTCACAGTGCTGCTATCATGACTCCATTCCTTCCTCTTCAAAGCCCCTCTGCCTGACGTGACGCGTTTCACAACGGCACCCCGTTAGTTGGCTGTCTCCTCACAGAAGAGTTATTTTCAGTCGTTGGGGAACTTCCCGGCAGAGCTCTGCTGTCTTTCCCTTAGCAGAAAGAGCACGGCGCGTCGTTATATAATTCGAGATTAAATCGACTTTTGACCTTGGATTTCCTGTTGCCATGGCGGAAATCATTGGACTGCAAAGAATTGACAGCTGTCACGACGCGGGAGCTCCTCCCCTGCTCTCACCGGTGCTCCCTCTTTAAAAGGCACTATTTGCATAGGGTGGGCGGAAAAGTAATGAGTAATCGTAGATATTACCATAAATTCATCACAGTTGCAAAGGCTGCCTGACTCAGCTATCATGGCAATAACGTATTGAACTTAAACTATTTCTTGCAGGCGGATAAATATGAAGGATCTGATTACTTATTGCCAATCTTTGTTACTTCTAAACCTACTCTTCCTCCTCACAGAGGAATGGCATTTTGTGACGTCATCTAAAAAAAAGAAAAAGGACGCCATGGCTTGAAGTGGAAGCAATCCGTCCCGTGAAACTGAGGTGTAAGGAGGATTTAGCACACTTCCTGCTGGACTGCAGGTTCGTAATACAGCTCAGAAGGCAATGGATCACACCACATTCGAAAGCAAACTGCTTGCTAACATGTGGGGAAAGTTTGGCTTATGTAATGCAGTGCGACAATGCGGGTGTTTTTATATAATTAAGTCCACTTTATAAAGGCAGCCCTGGAAACAGTAAATAGATTTAAGTTTTAGAGACTTTTCAAGTATACTGTTTTGCTTTTTAATGGTGGTAAATTGTTAAACGTGTAAGGTTTTTAATATAATGTGTTTTGTGTGTTTTTAATGGATTTTATATCTGAATAAAGGTATTTACTGCCACTCAAAAAAATGGAACAAAAACACTGGTTCTCACAACTCTGATTGAAAGGGTAGCAATTATTGCAGAACTCGTCAACATCCCACATCAGGGGGAGACAGCATGGGCAGCGGAGAGTGGACTCTCTTCTTCACCAGTGCTGAAGAATTCTAAGTGCCTGATTCATGGAATTATTTGTGTGGAAAAAAGAGTAATGGTGTGCCAAACTGTGCGTAAATCCGCATTCGTCGATTCATTGAATAGAATGCGTGGTACTTTTCCTGGACTTGCGCGGAGTTCATGCAGGCTCGGCACGTCTCTGCGAGTGGTCGATGGCCTTGCGTGAGACTCCACATAGAGTGTGGGCGTGGCTTGCAGAGAGGGCTGGGAAAGGGGCGGCACACCATATTGGGCAGTCCCTCGCGTGCCCATGATTGGGTGACACGAGACACATTTATGGATTGGATCGTGCAACCACTTGGCCAGGAAATGTCCGTGCAAGTCCTTCATACTATCTGCCACCCGACGGTAGGCGTAAGTGCACTTGTGCTTAGGAATGACAGCGCAGAGGTGGGTTTAAATGTCGGATTTTGGGGTGTGTGTACGAAACTGGGGTTCTGATCCAGCTTAGGGGTGTATGTACGCAGTGTATAGGGGTGCAGTGAGGGTTTGCTGTGCTTCACAAACAGATTTTTTGAGATTTCAACCGAGTTACGATTTTTCATACGCATTTTGGCGTGGTGCCCGATACGGTTACGGGGGATGCTGCGCAGGGTCCCCGAAATGCAGGCCGGCTTGCGGGGGACACCACGCACTGTTTGAAGGGTGCGTGTATTTGCGCTCGGGCGCATGCACAAAGGTAGATGTCCTGGCTGTTTTTGCTTTGTGTGGGGGCGTGTCGGGGGCAGTCTGGGCGTGACTTGTGAATACAGTTACTTTGTGCAGTGAATTACATAAATACGTGAGGCACACATTTTTTTATCTGCACGCAGGATCACGCAGTGTCGTTCTCGGTGCATGCCCCTGCAGGATTTCTGCACACATTTCCATGTATCGGACACTAAGTAATTAGCAGCCCTTTGGTTTTGCACAGCGACTTGTGAAATGATACCTCTAAATTAATGCAGTGGATTACCTGATCAAAATGAAACATGCAATACTCCAGTCACATTGAACTACTTGTATTTTGAAATGAAAAGAATCTATCAATTCGCGCCTTGAAACACTTGTGTATAGGCGCGTTACAAATGCCTTATCATATCATATCAATTGCAGAAACATACATTTTACTCCTACTTAATAAGGTTGCGCTGAGAACCCACGAGTTTAGTAACTTTAGTGCCTAAATTCAAGTTTTCAGGCCAAATTTAATAGATATGTAAAAGGCACTTTTAAAACTATTTTGAAACTCCTGAAAGCAAGGAAAGGCACCCCTACCCAGACTCCTCCCACACCACACCCTGGGCTGTAGAGAGCTTTTCTAGGAGCCTTCCTTCCACTGCAGGAGCCAGGGATTTGAAGTTGTGCTTGCCCTAGCATTACAACACCTACAGGACTGTACTTTCTGTATAGTGGCTTCACCAGGCATTTTATAGCATCATTCGGAAAGATGAGGCTGCAGTTGCCATGTGGTAGCCAGAGCCGATTACCACATGACGTGGAACCTTCAGATCCTGACAATCAATACAGATCCGGGCTTCTAGGCAGCAGGTGCCGGTGCAGCTCAACATTCTTCAGATCCCGACAATCAATACAGATCTGGGCTTATGGGCAGCAGGTGTCGGTGCAGCTCAACATTCTTCAGAACCCGACAATCAATACAGATCCGGGATTCTGGGCAGCAGGTGCCGGTGTAGCTCAACATTCTTCAGATCCTGACAATCAATAGAGATACAGGCTTCTGGGCAGCAGGTGCCATTGTATCTCAACATTCTTCAGAACCTGACAATCAATACAGATCCGAGCTTCTGGGCAGCAGGTGCTGGTGTAGCTCAACATTCTTCAGATCCCAACAATCAATACCGATCCGGGCTTCTGGGCACCAGATGCCGGTGCAGCTCAACATTCTTCAAATCCTGACAATCAATACAGATTAGGGCTTCTGGGGAGCAAGTGCTGGTGCAGCTCAACATTCTTCAGATCCTCACAATCAATACAGATCCGGGCTTCTGGGCAGCAGGTGCCGGTGCAGCTCAACAGTCTTGTGATCCCGACAATCAATACCGAAACGGCCTTCTGGGCATCAGGTGCTGGTGTAGCTCAACATTCTTCAGATCCAGACAAGCAGTGCAGATCCGGGGCTTCTGGGCAGCAGGTGCCGGTGTAGCTCAACATTCTTCAGATCCTGACAATCAATACAGATCTGGGCGTCTGGGCAGCAGGTGCCGGTGCAGCTCAACATTCTTCAGATTCTGACAATCAATACAGATCTGGGCTTCTGGGCAGCAGGATCCGGTGCAACTCAACAGTCTTGTGATCCCGACAATCAATACCAATCTGGGCTTCTGGGCAGCAGGTGCTGGTGTAGCTCAACATTCTTCAGATCCCAACAATCAGTGCAGATCCTGGCTTCTGGGCAGCAGGTGCCGGTGTAGCTCAACATTCTTCAGATCTCAACAATCAATACCGATCCAGGCATCAGGGCAGTAGGTGCTGGTGTAGCTCAACATTCTTCAGATCCTGACAATCAATACAGATTCGGGGCCTCTGGCAGCAGGTGCCAGTGTAGCTCAACATTCTTGTGATCCCGATGATCAATACCGATCCGGGATTCTGGGCAGCAGGTGCCGGTGCAGCTCATCATTCTTCAGATCCCGACAATCAATACAGATCCGGGCTTCTGGGCAGCAGGTTCCTGTGCAGCTCAACAGTCTTGTGATCCCGACAATCAATACAGATTCGGGCTTCTAGGCAGCAGGTGCCGGTGCAGCTCAACAGTCTTGTGATCCCGACAATCAATACCGAAACGGCCTTCTGGGCAGCAGGTGCTGGTGTAGCTCAACATTCTTCAGATCCCGACAAGCAGTGCAGATCTGGGGCTTCTGGGCAGCAGGTGCCGGTGTAGCTCAACATTCTTCAGATCTTGACAATCAATACAGATCTGGCCTTCTGGGCAGCAGGTGCTGGTGTAGCTCAACATTCTTCAGATCCCGACAAGCAGAGCAGATCCGGGGCTTCTGGGCAGCAGGTGCCGGTGTAGCTCAACATTCTTCAGATCCTGACAATCAATACAGATCTGGGCGTCTGGGCAGCAAGTGCCGGTGCAGCTCAACAGTCTTGTGATCCCGACAATCAATACCGATCTAGGCTTCTGGACAGCAGGTGCTGGTGTAGCTCAACATTCTTCATATCCGAACAATCAATACAGATCCGGGCTTCTGGGCAGCAGGTGCCGGTGTAGCTCAACATTCTTCAGATCTCAACAATCAATACCGATCCAGGCTTCTGGGCAGCAGGTGCCGGTGTAGCTCAACATTCTTCAGATCCCGACAATCAATGCAGATCCAGGCATCAGGGCAGTAGGTGCTGGTGTAGCTCAACATTCTTCAGATCCTGACAATCAATACAGATCCGGGGCCTCTGGCAGCAGGTGCCAGTGTAGCTCAACATTCTTGTGATCCCGACAATCAATACAGATCCGGGCTTCTAGGCAGCAGGTGCCGGTGCAGCTCAACAGTCTTGTGATCTCGACAATCAATACCGAACCGGCCTTCTGGGCAGCAGGTGCTGGTGTAGCTCAACATTCTTCAGATCCTGACAATCAATACCGATCCGGGATTCTGGGCAGCAGGTGCCGGTGCAGCTCAACATTCTTCAGATCCCGACAATCAATACAGATCCAGGCTTCTAGGCAGCAGGTGCCGGTGCAGCTCAACAGTCTTGTGATCTCGACAATCAATACCGAACCGGCCTTCTGGGCAGCAGGTGCTGGTGTAGCTCAACATTCTTCAGATCCCGACAAGCAGTGCAGATCCGGGCTTCAGGGCAGCAGGTGCCGGTGTAGCTCAACCTTTTTCAGATCCTGACAATCAATACAAATCCGGGCTTCTGGGCAGCAGGTTCCGGTGTAGCTCAACATTGTTCAGATCCCGACAATCAATAATGAGCTGGGCTTCTGGGCAGCAGGTGCCGGTGTAGCTCAACATTCTTCAGTTCCCGACAATCAGTGCAGATCCGGGCTTCTGGGCAGCAGGTGCCGGTGTAGCTCAACATTGTTCAGATCCCGACAATCAATAATGATCTGGGCTTCTGGGCACAGGTGCGGGTGTAGCTCAACATTCTTCAGTTCCCGACAATCAATACAGATCTGGGCTTCTGGGCAGCTAGTGCCGGTGTAGCTCAACATTCTTCAGTTCCCGACAATCAATACAGATCTGGGCTTCTGGGCAGCAGGTGCCGGTGTAGCTCAACATTCTTCAGTTCCCGACAATCAATACAGATCTGGGCTTCTGGGCAGCAGATGCCGGTGTAGCTCAACATTCTTCAGTCCCCGACAATCAATACAGATCTGGGCTTCTGGGCAGCAGGTGCCGGTTTAGCTTAATATTTTTCAGATCCTGATGGCCGACACCCTTTCTCCGCTCATCAGTGCACTCCCCATTGGTCCCCTATCCCAGCACGTAACTGCCTGCTCACTGCAGCTCTTTTACCCACCTCTTCATCACCCTGCTTCTCCTCCCACTGTCCTGCTGGAATTAAAGAACATGGACACACTGGCTGTATTAGAATAGGCCTGTGTTTTTTAACCACCTCTTTCTGTTTGCATACCAAACTCTTTACATTTGATACTAAATTGGGGGGTTACATCTCAACTGGCCTGTGACAGACTGTAATAGAGGCAATCACCCCAACCCCAGGCAAACCAGATGACAGCTCAGGCCAAGTCAAGCTTTTGCGCCATGACTTGCAGAATTGACTCCTGCAGCCGGTATTACCCCTGACTCACAGGTGCCCTCATACAACGGTGGCGATAAGGGACTCAGAAGGCTCCCGTTTAAGCTTCATGTTGTCATTGATTTAACATTGCACCGTTCTTAGGCAATGCACTTACTGCTCACGTCAGGCACACCACAGGTCGCATTGCCGTCCGTTAATCGTGCTACACCTAATTTACACCAGAAGTTACGTTGCTATTTACCCATGCTCGCACTTTTGGAAAACTCAGCAAAGCTTTAAGAAACAGAATAACTCTCTGACATTGCAGAAGGCAAGGGCTGGTTGGTGCTTGAGTCATGTGAAATTGACATCCTAGTTGCATATTACCTAAATGAGCAAAATACGTCTGGTAAATACATCGCTGTCACTGTGATCCTGGAGTGATCACGTACGACATCCCAGCCTTCCAGAATTGTCATGGTTGTAGGGTCCCACAACTGCACTGCAAGAGCGTTGCGCTGGTGATGACATCATGACTGACTACTGATGGGATCAAGAGACATAAGAAACATTTTCCAAGAAGAGAAGAGACACTGCAAGCCACTGGTCTATCCCAAAATCATATTTACCCTCTACGAGGATCAATATACAAAAAAAGTAACTCCTGCGTATCAGGCATCACACAGTGAGATGGAGCTACCTGGAGGCAAGCTGGGCGGTGCTATGTAGCCCCCTGACTATCTACTCACCAGAGAGAATGAGCCGATATCACCACTGGCGCTGAGGCTCTAAAGAAGGTCAAAAATCAAAATGGATGTTTTGCGCCTTCCATTGCATAATTTACCATTGTTTTACCAGCCTGAAATTACTGGGTTCATTAAAGTGCAATTAAGGTGAATCTTAATATCTATCTATGTGGCTTTCCAAACGCCCAACACAGATACAATGCCCTATAGAGATGTTTGTATGGCATCAATTTTGCTGCTGCCAGTAGTGTCAAGCTACGATAAGCAGGCTTCGTCTTACGTCGATGCCAGCTTTTGATGGCAAGTCTATGGGCAAATGGTTATATAGTGGCAATGGTTATCTTGGATGTATGTCCAGTTTGTCTTACATGTGATTGCACATTGCCATTCGTGTGATGTGCCTTATATGATGAAGCAAGTGCAGATATGTGTTAAAGAGGGTACTCTGCCCCCACAGTCATACATTATGCTGAATATCACTCTCTTCTGAAGGCAACCATGATTTCCCCACTGAAGTCATGCAGAATGTTAAACATGATTGTCTGTGCATTTGGAAGATTAGGCCATGAATAATAATTGGTGGCTGAGATGAGTGAGGGTTGTCCGTTACAGTTTGCATTACTTTGCACTTATTTTTCTATCCTTGTCTCATTGTAGAATTACACATGTCTACATGGATACAGACGGATTCATGGGTGGGTAGATAGATTAGTAAGTAAGTAAGTACCTGGAAACACCTTCTGCTGTGTAGGCGCCACATAAATGTTCAATAAAATACATTGTAGAGATAGCTAGAAATAGAGAGATGGATGGATGGATTGGGTGGGTGGGTGGGTTGATGGATACATGGATGGGGTTGGGTGGATGGATGGCTGGGTGAATGGATGAGTGGGTATGGGTGGCTGGGTGGATGGATGGATGGATGAGTGGGTATGGACGGATGGATGGATGTGTGGATGGGTGGGTATAGGTGGATGGAGAAATGAATGCGGGTGGATGGGTTGGTAGATGGATGGACGGATGAACAAAAGTTGATTGAGTGCAATGCTCTGTTGGGAATTCGTTTTGAATCAAATGTTCATTGTCAGAGACTTCCATCAACAAAGCTGTCTTCTAAAGGCATATGTCAAAGTAAATACTTACAATATCTACAAGGGATATTTTCAATTTGCCATAGTCCGGTGCCTGAAGTAACCTTCTAATTTTCTGCATTCCACATGTGGTATTTTGTAAAAGTGCTTGTCATTTATGCGTGAGCGCACCTTATAAATTCACCACATGAGATCAAGGGTTAATCCCTTTTAATAAAAGAATGAGCACTTCAAATAACTAATCATATGCAGATGAAGACGTCCTGTATCTGCAAGCCAGGTTGCCCCCGTCTTCCTGGGCTTGTCCTATTTGCTTTCTGCTGCAAATGGATATATTATACACACGTAGAGCCAATTAATGATTATCCATCTGAGTGATGAATTCCTCGCTCCCCGCGTCAGGCATATCCCTTCAGGGCTCTAAATGCTAAATTTTCAGACTTAAAATGCGGTTCTTTATCTCCAACTTGAGCTAGGTAGAGAAATAATAAATGTTACAATAATGACACAAATCTTTATTGAAAGAATAGTGTGTTTCATTAAGCCCCAGCCTCTTTGGGTTCGCCGTGCCGAAAGCCAAGGCGCAACTGAGGAATGATCTGTTCACACATCATCGGAGGATACTCTGCTTCAACCGCTGTGTCCTGCGCTGAACCGCAGTGAGAGCGGCCATTTTCTTCTCTGATCACTTCTCTGGCTCTCTGGGTCTTCAAATCAAACCAGGCAATGTTTATGCAATTGAAGGAGGATCACTTCTCATTTGTACAGCAAAGTAAAGCCTGAAAGGGCCAACAATGTGGATGACAATATCTCAGCTCATCTCTGAACATGTCTCTTTCATGGATACTTACACATGTATGGCCAGAAGGCTCTGAATGAAGCCCAAAACCATATCAAATGGCATGACAAAAATCTTTCTGCTGCAAATCGGCAAGCTGTAGCGACTGTGCCCAGTTTTATAAAGCATTGTGGGGAAAGCGCTAATGAGTGCAATATATTTGAGTTATTTTCTGCCATGATGGTAAACATTGGAATGAAGAAAAGCTCAATAAGGTCATATACGTCTTCATTAGAGCGAACTAATAAAGACCTGGGCAATCGTCAATATTGCGATAAGGCTATTTTGGGAGCTCAAAAATTGCTCCGTGAGTCAATCGCAGCAGCAATACGTCTGGAGACATCTCATAGCAAGTCAAGTGCCATTGAAACACATATGGCACTTGACTTGACATGTAAAGAAGTGTATCGAACATGGTTGCAAAACCATAAAAAACTGCAGGAATTAGAAAAGTGGAAAACAATAGCAAATGTGGCCAGTCAACAGAATAACACGGCTATATGGGAAACCTTGCATGTTGCAAATAAAAGGAACTGACAATTAATTGTATCACAGAGAGTCAGTGGATTGATCACATTACGTCCACCCTAGGATCTAGTGTGGAAGGTGACCAACCTTTTCCCTCAGCAAATGTTCCATTGAGTTGAGATATTAGTGTATTGGACAAGGTGTTAATAATAGAAAATAGAAGTCTTGGGCCGCTAGTCCTGACAGGGTCTGCAATGCACTATTGAAGCGCTTTGACTGAACTATGGGCACACGCACTACATTTACTATGTAAAGAAATAGGACACTACGGCAAGATCCCAGTTACATGGCATATGAGTCATCTGTTGGCTGTATACAAAAAAGGGGCATGGTACAATTCCTCCAACTATCGTACACTGGCAATGATAGATGTTTCCTCAAAAATATTTGCCAAAGTCCTGTTGGCTGAGTTGAATTTATGGATTGAATCCAAGAACATCCTCCCACTAAATCAGATAGGCTTTCGACCAAAGGCAAATACGATACATAACTTGTTTATTTTGACCACAGCTATCGGGTACTCCTAATGCAATGTTTATTGTGCCTTCATTGACTTCAGTGCAGCATTTGATAATGTATCAAGAAATAGACTATGGAGAAAACTCAGCTTCTGGGGCATCCCAATGGGTTTATTGAAAATGTGATGTTGTTGTATGCTGACACGACTGTTTAGATCCGTTTAGATCTAGTTAGATGGCAGGGGTAGACTCTAAGCTCCCGTGGATACGCATTGAGGGGTTAAGCAGGGTTGCATTGTGGCAGCAACCCTCTTTAACCTGTATTTGGCTGATATGAATGTACACTTTATGAACTTGGTGATTAATCCAGTAAAAGTTGTCACGGCCAAGATAAGCTGGCTTGCATGTGCGGACGACTTGCTTCTGGTAGATCTTAACGTGAGTGGCCTTCAAAATCTGTTATGCCAATATAAATGGTTTGAAAGTGAACATACAGAAAAGCAAAACTATGGTGTATGGAGTTAACAAAGCTGCAAAGCAGTATGTCTGGTATATTGAAAACATAAAATTAGAACAGGTGAAAGTGTATATATACTTGGGTGTCACGATAGACGAAAAGTTGAAGTGGGATTCCTATTGGCAAGCCACAAAAGAAAAATGCAAAAGGTCAGTACATGCGATAAGTTCATTCATAGGGAAAAATGTTGGTATCTCTTTACACACAGTTTTGATGTTTTACTCTCCCAAAATTTGCCAATAATGCTATACTGGTGTGAGATTTGGGGGTACAACTTTATGGATGTACTCAAGAAATTTGAAACAGCTTTGCTTAGGAAACTATTCAGAATGCCTAAGAATCTGACAATTGAATACATCTACCTGGAATTTGAAATGAGAGGTGTTGTGGTTGAATGTGTGAGAAAAATGGTAATGTGTTTAGAAAATTTGATGTGGTTAGATAACAATACAGTTATTGTTGCATATATGAAAATCTATAGTTATACCACTATTGGAACAATGGGGAAAATGATTAAGCAACATAGGAAATGGTCAAAGGGCTATGATAGATTACCAAACAATGTATCCCAAAACAAGTTTAAATTTTGGTTAAAAAAGAAAATGCTAGAGTACAGTCAAGAGTGCCATTTGGTCGAACTAGTGACCAAGAAGGTTAGTGAGCGATATTGTCAATACTGGCTGTCACAGACCACTAAGCCCCAGTATATCACAGCATATCCCAATGCATATGTATGTAGAAACTATCTAATAATGAAATGTAATGTGTGTGAAACTCTGGAAGTAATAGGAGGAAGGCAGGGGCGGTGAGGAACAGATAGATTCTGTCGTTTATGTGGGTGCAATGTGCCTTTTCACTAGAACATCTGCTTGTTATCTGTGAAAGTTTAACCAAGATGCGCACTATGTTTTTAAAATCCTATCTCAATGCAATAGATAATAGCCACATTTCTGAAATATGACCAAACTTATGAAGGGCGACAATGTCAATTTTATGTATTATATGGTGAAATATTCTTTAATTATCGATGATTTTTAAAGGATTATTACAATATAGGAATTTTTATAAACATGTTTTAGAGATGTTTACCAGATTTTAAATGTTGAATGAGGTCCCCACGTATGGTCAATGGGTTACTAAAATTGACTCTAATTAGCATCGAAATACGTGATTTAATATTCTATGGTTTTAAAATGGAATTGTATTATGTTGATGTGTATGTATGTATTCTATGTTGCATATACAAAGCCGCTGGCTATATGTATATTATTAATAAATAAAATAAATATGTACTTTGTATCCAAAGTCAGTCCATGTTAACAAGATTGGCCCAGCAGATAGCTCAAGCACAGACCAGGCATACAGAGAAGGTGCAAAAGAATTGTCCAGGTAACATTAGAATGCCATTCGAGGTTCGGATAGCCCTTGAGGGGTACAATATGCCACTATGTGGACAGACCTAGGCCCTCTAATTTGGTTCAGTATGAAACGTGAACGTAACATAACATGTGCACCATGAGTTCGATAATCCGATCAGGGCCAACTCAGCCCTTAATGCTCATGAGGACGAGAAATGGAAAACTACAAGTTCTGTTATGTTGTTATCAAGCATTCGTACTGTGGCGGTTTTACGGTGCGTAGCCTGGTTTGACTATGTAGCATATTTTGACTGCAACAGAGTTGTCTGGCCTTCATCTGTGAATAAGGAGGATAAAGTTTGGAAAGCGGTGCTACGTGGATAATAATGGTGATATAACGGTTATTACAGCACTTAGAAACAGGAAGAATCTGGTTTCAACTGGTCCATAAATCATTTAATAAATATTGTTATTCCGAATATGTTGGAAGTTCCAGAATGCATTATTTTGGGAGTGAAACTTGTGCACTTGTCAGTCGCCAAACTGCTCAGAGATTAAATGCTATCTGCCACCACCATTACCTCCACATCCCTCTTCTTCATCCCAGTACTTACTTCAGAGGCCCGCCTCTGTTCCAGGAACCCTTCTTCACTTTCTTTTCTTCCGAGGTATAATACCTCCTACTTACCCACAAGCTGCAGGTCATAACCACCAAGCCGGAACATGGGACCCTCCACAAAGGGAGGGAGAGAAGGGTCATCAGTACTGTAATGAGGAAACGTAGGACTAGGTGTAATGAAGATTACCAGTAAGTAATCATAGCATCAATGTCTATGTGCTCATGATGCATCACACTGCGTGTGATGAAAGTCATTTTTGTCAAATGGAAACATTCAGTAGAAGACCCTGGAATGCTGGAATGCAGTATTCAGAATAGCTAAAACGTGTTTTAAAATAACATGCCTGAGTCTTGGGGATGGCAGTAGAAGTGCAGAAAAAGTATTTTGTAGGCTTTGTGGGTGCAGTGTTCCATGCAGCAGAAATATGTGGGTCACCAAAGTCCGTCAGCAGACCATTGGCAGGAACGCGCTAATCCCAAAAAGTCGCTGCCCTCCAGCTACTATTCCTTACGTTCAGCTTTTATTACTCATGAACTATTCAAAGTATGCCAGCAAACTATGAACCAATGCACAATTTGCACATATGTGACATGAATGTATACCATTTAAAGAAACCTTTGTATAATAATACTGGTGTTTCATGTGGCTCTGCTATGACTGGGCATCTAATTCCCAAGCACTTGCCAAACAATGTTGCATATTACTGTCCTCAATTTCTACGATATGGCACCCAGCTGTCCAACCTGGGGTGGTATGGGGGTGAGTTGGCTCCAGTGGTCGAAGTGTACGAAAAAAAGTAGTGGAACTATGTTCCCTTCTGGCCTGTCCACGCTAACCACAGCCCCCATCGCCATGCCCCCTCCAACGCACAATACAAACCGCTTAACAAATGTAGCTGCTTTTTGAGGCAACGTTCAGTGCAGTGCACCAAAGTGGAAGTTTCAACTTCTTCCTACTCTTTTATTTTAAACCGAAACCATTCCGGAACAGTTTCTTATTAAAATAAAAGTATAGAAACAGTAAAACTTAAGTAAAAAAAGGTAGAGGAGCACCGCTCCCAACCGCTCCGCCCACTTCGACCACTAGTCGGCTCACCTGAGGTATGAAATGCCTACCACATCATCATTTCGATACTAAGGCACGTCGCTCTCCTCCCAGGTATACAGCGGTGTTTGTGTGGCTCAATAGAATGCGCAACATGTCAGCCTATGGCAGCGCCCTATAAGGCCCGAGCAGGCTAGCACCAGTCCTCTTTAAGGGGAACGCGTGCCTAGTTCCACTGCCTCGCATGCCTCAATGCTGTGAACATGAAGGCAATGCTGATGACACGGGGAAAGAGTTCCTATCAAGAGATCCATGATATTCGGCGCTCACTGTGTCTTGCAGCAGTCACCCTTTTTGGCGCATGCTGCATTCCAGAACTTTGGGGCACACCGGACAGCAGTCACGGCAATGGAGGCTATATACCACTCATTGCCAGTGCTTAGTTTGTAAAAATAGAAGTGCCAGGTCCCAAATATTTTCAAGCACTCTGTTGACACTGCGGGTGGGCACCACTGATGCCACCACGCATAGCTGCTCCCACAGTGTTGACATATTTGGGGTTACACTACCGTTCGCACCTGCTCATTGTGGTTGATGGATGCACTGACTATCACCACTTCATAATTAAAGTGAGTCTGAGACAATACATGCTGGGGCTCAACAATAACTGCTAGCGTTCAGCCCTGGCAAACACGCCCACAAATTAAGCACTGCTCACTACAAGAATTGGTGTTTTTCAAAGGACGTAGCGTCTGTATGAAGCAGAGGTGCTCAAATTACAAAGCCAGTGGGGGTTGTGTTCAATTGAAACGAGAACTGTATGAAGGACACCACTTCAGTTTGCTTATAAGTGAAAAAAAGTGCCCAGCAATGTTTTATTTTTCCACAGCATAGTGCAGGGGTCTGCATCAGATGTTTTGGGCTGCACTCCTATGACCCCTCACTGTAGATTAAGCTGGCTAGGTCTGTTGGGAGTTGCAGTCCAATCTTGGTATACTCCACTTCCTCCATCAATGCAATCTTGGTACACTCTACTTCAACAATGCAATCTTGGTACACTCCTTCACTTCCTCCATAATAATCCATCAATGCAATCTCAGTACACTCCTTCGCGTAATCAGTGAAAATTTGATATATTCCTTCACTGCCTCCATCAATGCAATCTTGGCACACTATTACATTTCCCACATCAATGCAATCTTGGTGAACTCCTTCACTTCCTCCACCAATGCAATTTTGGCACACTCTCACTTCCTCCACCAATGCAATCTTGGTACACTCCTTCACTTCCTCCATCAATGCAATCTCAGTACACTCCTTCACGTAATCAGTGAAAATTTGATATATTCCTTCACTGCCTCCATCAATGCAATCTTGGCACACTATTACATTTCCCACATCAATGCAATCTTGGTGAACTCCTTCACTTCCTCCACCAATGCAATTTTGGCACACTCTCACTTCCTCCACCAATGCAATCTTGGTACACGCCTTCACTTTCTCCATCAATGCAATATTGTACACTTCTTCACTTCCTCCCCTGCTTCACTTCCTTCATCAATCCAATCTTGATGCACTCCTTCAATTCCTCCATAAATCTCTTACTGCCTCAATGCCTCAGAAAACTCCAATGTCACATCCTCTCCTACCTTTTTTTAATTCACCATCACAACTATTACTCTGCCTCACTTGGTTCACATCATCTCCATCTATCGCCCTCTTGGTCCCACAGGACCATTTTTGGATGGCTTTGGGCAGCTCCTTGATTCTCTTTGCACTAAACATCATCTCATTCTCTTAGGTGACTTAAACATTCCCTCTACAACCACTTCTCAGAAATCTGAATTTCTGTCTTTTCTTAATGATCCCATTCCCCACGTTATCCATAACCTAAATACCCACAAAGTGGATAAATGTCTGGATTTCTTATTCATCTCCCCATCTCTCTCAGCCACTAATACTACTGACACACCATGCATATCTGATCACTCCATTGTTTCCACCACCATCTCGTTTCCACCCTCTGACGTTTACTCACCACTTGCTTAACCTATTGCTAAGAGGACATTTAAACCATCTGCATTCCTCCCTTTCTTTCTGACCTACAGTTCTCATGCTGCTCCTTCACACCCGAGGCCTCTTCCACCAACACTGCCTTCTCCTGCTTCCAATCCTTACTATATGATTAATTTGCCTCTCACTTCGCACTGTTTACTTTCACCCCTAAATCTCAGCATCCTCAACCATGGGTCACCCTATTTATACGCTCTCTCCGCACAGACATGCGTCAGCTGCTGCACAAATTAAGGCAGACCCACTCACATGAGGACCTTCAACTCTACCCCTCTGCCCTGAACGCTCTCAAGTCCACTCTTGATAGAGCAAAAAGAGAATTCTACCTAACCCTCATTGACTCTCACTCCAACTATCCTCGCTGTCTACAGGGCACCCTAAACTCACTCCTCCTAAGTCTATGACTATCAACTCCACTCTCACAGGTAAGGAACAAGCTGAATACTTTGCTGCAAATATTTCCAAAATTAAAGACTCTCTCCTGACCTTCCTCACACTCACTCCTCCTACATTTACACACCTCCTACTCTACCATCATCCTCTAACTCTATCTCCCACTTTAGTCATACTAATACTGGCCAAATGCTATCTCTTCTGATAAAGGCTAACCCCTCTTGTGTCCCATCCGTCCCTCTTGCTCCTATGCTAGTCAAGCCTATTGCCCCTTTAGTGGCGGCCTCTTACCTCGCTGAACTCTTCACCCTGTCCTTCAACTCTACTTGCTTTCCGTCTGTTTTCAAAACAGTCACAGTCATCCATCTCCTAAAACAGCAAGGGGCTGACCCGAATCTACCAGCTAACTTTCCCTGTGTCTCTCCTTCCGCACAACTCTGAAGTGCTTGTAAGGGTTGTGTTCAACTGTCTTACCAATTTCTTAGATATCCACAACATTTGTGAGCCCCTGCAAGCTGGTTTCTGCTCCTGTCACTCTGAGGAAACAGTTCTCATGAATGTATCCAACTTCACCGCTCTGCTAAGCACTTCAACCTACTCACTATCCTAATTCTCCTTAACCTGTCTGCTGCTTTTGACACTTTCAATCACTCTGATTTCCTTATGCTCCTTCTTCTTGGGATTTGAGATTGAGTCCTTGCCTGGATTTAATCCTACCTCACACCTCACCACATCTCTGTCTCTTGGAGCAACAACACCACTCAACTCACTCTTCTAACTGTTGTTGTTCCACAGAGCTCCATCTTGGGTCTGCTCCTCTTTACACTCTACACCTCTGCACTTGGGGCACTAATCTCCTCCTTTGGGTTATGGTACCAACTCTTTGCAGAAAACAGCCAAATCTTCTTCTCGTTTCCTGACCTCTCCTCCAATCTCTCTATCCAAATGTCCAACTGTCTCTCTGCCATTAAATATTGGATGGCTTTGCACTCTCTCATGTTAAACTCTACCAAAGCACGGGTGATCTTCTTTACTGCCAAAAGCTCTCTTTCTCTTCCACTGCCTATCCAGTTCCCACCTGAGACTCTCCCCTACTATTCTTCAGCTCAAATCCTCAGCGTCATCTATAACCCTTCTCATACCTTCTCTACTTTCATCTCCAAAACTGGAACAGCAGCTCGTCTCAACCTCCTAAATATTATGAAAATCAGGCCCCTCCTTCAGCTATCCTTTCTGTCCTCTCAACAAGAACATTTACTTTGCTACCAGGACTCTCTTTGAACTCCCTCACTTCACACCTACTTCCTCGTATTGTCACCAGGCCGGATGGGTATTGATGCAAAACAGGGCCAGATTTAAATTCTTTCTCCTGGTTCACAAATCTAACCACGGTAAGGCACCACTGTATCCATCCACCTCTATCCAACTCTACACACCTTCTCGTAATCTCTGCTCTGCCTCAACTACCCTTGTGGTTCCTCTCCCTCCCCGTGCTTCCTCTCAGTTCGTTCTTTCCCTCTTCTTGCTCAGCTTGTATGGAATTTTCTTCCCCTGGACATTCGAGAAACAGTTCACATGGATTTGTTCAAAAATAAACTAAAAGCTTACCTTCTTGCCTCCAACCTATACTCTTAACCTACCTCCCATGTGCCTTCTAGCTAACATTTTTCCCTCACCTTTTGGACATCAGAAAGATGCACCTAATATCACAACTCCCAGACCTTCACTGAAAACTGAGTGACATACTCAACGGTAAAAGGGCCATTGTATCTTGGTTCACTCCACCTGCAGATGAAGTTCCTAATGAATACAAGAATACCCAGAGACAGTGATGTCGCAGCGCTGGTTGTTTCTTCAGATAGCTGTGGTGCTATTTGTTGAGAAATACATTTAAGTGATCTAGTCAAAACAATCCAATAATCCTTAAATTCCTCAACCAGAACAGACGCTACCCTGTGAGCGTAAGAGGCCTTCCTTACAGAAGATAGAGGCGTATGCATTCATCGGCCTGTTACCACCTCGTGCAGCGATAAGTGATGATCCTTACAGGGTAGTGTGTGCAAACTGAATAGAGCAAGGGGAAGGCAGTGAACCCAGTTTCTCTTAAGGGTGACCCAAAACCTGATACTCTGGGAGATAAGCTGCCTATTTGGCCACCGCATTTGCGTCAGCGTTCTCGAATGAAACTTTGTATCATTTGTATGGGCAGTGCATTTAACCACTCTCATCATGGAGGGCTGGGAATGGGCTTCAATCGGTTTATTTAGCAATGCTCCACATTGGACTGGGAACCCGTCAGCCCTCCTAAGCACTCTCCTTTTCCACTTCGTTAGAGCATAATGCACCATTGTTCTTACGTTGGCTGAATCTGAACAAATGGTCACCCGGCACCCCTGGGATGCTAGAAGTGGTTCAATAAGTGCTACAAGCTCCACTGCCTGGGCTGAATAATACATCAGCAGCCTTTTATGTACCAATACTTTGTACTCACCATCAACTAAATGGACAGCTGCTGCCCCCGTATGCCTGAGGTCTGTCCCCTGGTCTGTGGTCACTGAACCATCAACAAAATGTATTTCCCCCTCAAGCAGGTTATCTTTTGCTTTTGGTATGTCCTCCTCCTCTCCCTCAAATGTTACACAGTTATGCCTAACGCTTTCTTCCTCGGTACACATTTCGGCCAGGAAAGTGGCTGGGTTTACTATCTTGCACCAAACTATGTGGATGTTTGGATTGGATAACATAACCTCATCTGAAGATGCCCTCTATGTGGTAAGCATGGATTTAGATTGTTCTAATATGGCTAATACTACATGCTCCAGAGACAATGTTACGAAACACACCATGGTAATTGTGGAGATTTTTTCTTTTGCGAATGCAGCAGTGGCAAGTGCTTGCTCGCAAGGGAACTGGCCTTGCATTACTGAATCTAACACTCCACTATAATAGGCCAATAGCTTGTGACCCATAGTGCTCTTATGAGTGAGTACTGCAGTCATCATTTGACCATCAGAATGTGAGAACCAATAAAACTCTTGAGTGTAGTGAAAAATCTGTGTTCAAATGATAATGTTGTTGAACCAACTCCGCTCCTCACGCTAAACCTCACAAAGTAAGGTCAGTCTCTGTAGGCAGGATGACACACTCTGGCTTGGCTTTCAACACAATACACAGTTCAAAACTGTGGATCGAGGCCTACCTGGCCTTCCATGATAAAGTCTCTTTCTCTGACTTCCAAAAATAATGTTTCAACCAAAACGTCCTAAAGATCCCTCTGTCGGGCTCAGAACTTTTCACCAGACAGTTTTCATAGGTCTCCTCTGTCAGGCTCAGACCTCTCTCAAAAAAGTGCAACACAAACTTGAAAGGTGGCTCCCTTACCCAACATTACTATACTTCGGGTCTCCCTTTGTCGGGCTCTGACAAATTTCGGATGTCGAAGTCTTTTGAATGGGCATGGCTTTCTTTTACAGACCACCACAGGAACACTTCGACTCAAAGGTCACGGGTTAACTTTCACTATTCTTTTCTCTAGGAATTAATCTTCTTTATTTCACTTTTGCTGTTCATTTGTTTTCTTGCTTTAATCAAAGTACCTTTCACTGAGACTTCTGAGTGGGCTACTGTTACGCTCCCCTGGCTCCCACAGAGGCGTCGATCTGAACTGGACAGCTGCGGTCTCCACCAATGTGACGCGTAGGGCCGAGATGACAGACTGGACTGGCCCACCTAACTTCGTTTGCTTGGCCAGTAGGAATATTCTTCTGCAAATGGAGAAAGGGAATTAACCACCCGTGGAGTTGAGCGTAAATCCCCCCACCCCCACTGTTCTCCCCACTGATCACCTTTGAGGTACCCTCTTATAGTCTCACCTGTTGGTTTGAAAAGATGAGCTCTCCATCCTGCATTGAGCGCAGGGGCGCGTAGATAACCAGTTGCTTCACTGGCTCGAAGGAATTGGTGAGTTCCAGAACAATATGGACTCCGAGATTCCCGGCAAGACGCCGTAAGTATGTATTTCGTAAGAGTTCAAATGCCTGACTTTCACTCTTGTCCGATTCCTTGCAGGTTGCAGCTTGACCCTAGTGAAGAGTTCCTCGTGGCAACCGGTAATATTCTGGTAAGGATTTGTATTATCCAACACAGTTTGATAAAATAATGTCCATGTGTAACCTGTTGCTTTCTCCCCTATTCAGGCGCTGAGAGAAAGTATGAAGTCTCAGGGAATAATACCTCGGGCGGTAAAATCAGGTAAGTCTATTGTGGTGAGGAGGGTTCCCCTTGTTAGTCCCTTTGTTTCACCTTGCTGTCCTTTTGTTTCCCCTTGGGGGCCGGGGTTCGGCGAAGATGCAGTGGAAGCTGCGCCGACCCGTGAAGAGGAATAGTACCCCCGGTGGTAAAATCAGGTAAGTCTATGGGAGGGTAACTAATATTCCTCTGTGTATTCCATTGGCTCACCTTGCTGTTCTTGTCTTCTCCTTAGGTGCCGGAGTGCGGCGGGAACATGCAGGAGGATGCAGTGGAATGTGAAGATGCTGCGAAGGCCGGTGAGTTCAGCGCGGCACTACAGCAGGCAAGGCGACGCGCATAAAATAACGTATTTCTTCCAGCTCGAAGGCGCGATGGATCGGTAATTCAGGTAAGGATCAAAGGTATTGCTCTTGTTCTAACCTTTTCTCCTTCTTTCTCCCTTTTTCTAGGTGCTCCAAACTCGAGGCAGGCGTGGCAGAAGGCTGGATGCAGACTTGCAGGCACGGTGAGCGTTAAGCTGCTGGATGCAGAATAACGCGAAGCGTGTGCTGCTCTTCGGGTGTGGTTTAAATAGCCTCCAAAGTAGTCCCAGGTAGGTATTCCTCCCCAACCCCACCCAAGTAAAAAAATAGTCCCTAGATAAAGTAGTCCCTTCCAAGCCTCTTTTGGCTTGGAGCTCTTGCAGCATGGTCTGCATCAGGTAAGTTTTAATCTATGAGCCTGGTGCCTATGGCGCCAGGACTGACTCTCCATATGAGCCTGGCACCATAGGCACCAGGACTGCGCCCAAATAGCCCCTAGCAGGGTTTGTTGGGCTTGCTTGGGATAACTTGATGCCTGCTTCCGGGGTTGCTGGACTTGGTCTAGGTTCCCGGGGGTAGGCATCATGACAGCTACTTCCTTTCACCGGACCACTCCGTTATATAGTATCACTGATTCCACAGCTGGCCTTAACATCAAAGTGCACTCACAGGTCTGCCTTCCTTTGTGTCTCATGCACACGCGTGCAACTTTCACTTGCGATATACTGTTTCTGTTTCAAAAGTTAACCCACGGCAATCTCTCAGGTCATTTGCCAACTCACCAGCTGTATGGGTCTTTTTCTGGGTATTGCGTTTTCTATTTCACGAGTCAAGGTTAGTACCAGAGGCTTGGCCTCGCCTCCCCAACTCTGCCGTTCACCCGGGAGGGTCGCTGGCATCCTAGAAACACAATGCAGTCTTCAGTTGTGGGATCTTGCCTTCTCCACCTGACTTTAATGGCCTGTCAGAGGCAACGACCTCCAGTAGGGAACGCTTGGGTTTTTCTACACACAGCTCTCGTCCCATCGCTCTTCTCCAGTAGGTGTGTCTTCATCCCAGAAGTTCTGCTCATACTCATGTTCCCTCTTGCTCAGAGTGCGTGTTTAGGTGTTGCCTTTTATACGTGTTAGGAGAGCTAATTGGTATCAGGTGTATGCACTTGAAGTCAAGTGCCTAACTTTGCCTGACCCGATTAATGGGACATGTCCAGTACGATATATGATAGTTAGTCTTGTTACTCTCAGTCACCCTCTTCCTCGGGTCAGTGTTTGTGTAAAAAGGGGGGGTGAAGTTGGGACTTCAGAGTATCATAAAAAATAGGATGGGGTAGATGAACACAAAAGGGGGGAATACTGTGTCTCACCATCGGTTGCCTCACCCTCACTCCTCAAAGACCCGTCACCCAGGTGATCCTCCCGCACTGGTCCACCCCCACGGTCTGGATCCAAAGGTGATGGCTGTGACCTTGCCACCTGAGTGAGAAAACCCCGGGGACAAGTGGGTGAGACACCCTCTTGTTTCTCACAGTAGTCAGGGGTTGCCAACACAGGCGCGGTGGAAATAACCTCTTTTGGTTTGTTAAAGCTTTTGAGCATGTGCCCTGTCCATGTTCTCTTACAGTCTGTCTTCTGTGCTTCTTTAAGGCCTTGCAACAAGGGCCCAGAATATGCAGAATAATCTAGGATCCATGCTCTACAGTAAATACACAGCCCAAGGAACTTCTGCATTCCTTTGACAGTTTCTGGCTGGGGAGCACTATGCACTGATGCAGCGGATTCTGGTGTTATTTTCTTCCTATGGATGGATGTCAATTGGCCAAAGTAAGGAACCCTCTGGAGACAGTACTGTAACTTAGCCTTATCCACTTTGTACCTCTTATGTGCTAACAGCTGTAAGAGTGTGACCGAGTCCCTTTGGCGCTGTTGTTCATTATCACTGCATACTAACAAGTCGTCCACATAATGAATGATAATGCTGGGTACCTGTATTTTATTTATTTATTTATTTATTTATTTATTTATTTATATAGCGCGCAAGCAGCCCAGGGGCATTGTGGCGCTGTTACTTGCAAGAGATTAGTTACAGGGGTACAGGCATATTAACATTAACATTATAAAAAAAAACACTACAAACATACTTCTATCATTACAGCTTATGAGGTTGGTCTATTCAGTTTATGAGATTAGTCTTTACAATTTATGCAGTAAGTCATATGTTTAGTATTCATGCTGGTACTAGAGACCTTAAGTGAAGAGGATGGTTTTCATAGCTTTACAGAAAGCGATGAGGGAGGCCTCACCTCGGATTGTGGATGTGGATGTTTCCCAAATCTGCATGTAGTATTCTGTTAAAATACTACGGGATTCACAATACCCCTCTGGTAATCTTGTATGCTCGTACTACTTTCCCCGTGCGTAAATGCAGTGAGATATTGAGAATCTGGGTGTAGGGGTATGGAAAAGAAGGCATTCTTTAGGTCTACAACAATGAAATGTTGCTTGCCTTGGGATACTGCACAGAATAGCCACAGGGTTAGGAACTACTGGAAAGTCCACCTGTACAATGTCATGCAAGGGGCAGAGATCTTGTATCATTCTCCAACTTGAACCCTTTGCCTTTTCTATCGGGTATATATTCGTGTTGTATGAAGAGCCAGAGGGCACAATAAGCCCTTGAATTAGGAGTGTGGAAATGGTTTCTCTTTTCCCCTCTACTGCTTCTTTGGACAGGGGATATTGTCTCACCCGGGGCAACACTGCACTTTGTTTGGGTGTGATTTGAACGGGTGCCACTCCCTGTAAGAAGCTACATCATGGGCATTGGTTGTGAATAACCTCTCAGGAACCTGTGCTAGGTCATTTTCAGTTAAAGGGGGTGATTTTACAAGGGCCATCATGGAACACTGTGCTCTACGGTATTGCACCATTACCTCACAGTGTATGCAAATAGCCAACACTATTTCTCCATCATCAACCCTGTCCTCAAACAATTCTGCATCTGCTACTTCTTTCAAGAGTATGGTTGGCGCTACGCAAACCCATCTGAATCAGTCCTAATTACCACAATCCTCTTCTCTGACACCACCAATCCTTCAATCTAGTGAATTGACTGTCCCTGCCACAAGTCTGGTGACACAACAGGTCTAAAGATAAAATCAGATGTTATCCACCAACACACTTTTCCGACCTGGGGCACTGCATTAAGTAGGACTGTAATCCCATGCACAAACTTATCAGCGTGAACAGGAAAGCTGCGAACCACCGCCTCTCCTCCTATGGCATGTATTATCATCATGGCTCTCACAGCACACGTTCCCGGGGTAGCACATACTATTCCTCGATCTTTAAAGGAGATGGTCATATTAAGTTTCTTCAAGATGTCACACCCTAACAAATTTACTGGGGAGGTTTCCGAATATAATAGTGGTGAACCCACCATTTTGCCTCCTATTTTAATAGGTACTGCTTCTGTGAAAGGAACTGTTGCCACAGCCCCAGAGAAGCCTCGTGTGTCAAGAGATTCACCAGAGAACAGGAAGTTTCCTTCACTAATGCACAGATTTAGTTGCACCCATGTCAATCATGAAGATGAATTGTTTATTTCCTATCTGAGTAACTACCAGGGGTTCCTCATCTGGGTGGGTAGTCATGAACAGGACTGGGCACACAAGCATTCTGTGGGCTGTCCTAATCAGGATATTTATTTATACCTGGGAGCACAAAAGGGTTGCCTCCCATAACACTTGCTCCTCGGTAATGCATCACAGTCCCATTAAGAACGCCATTGCTACTGGGCATTTGGGCACCATATGATTGGCCTGGTGGCGCAGCTCATCTTGAGATGCCGGGTGAGGCGAGCAGCTGTGCCTGAGGGTGTTATGGGGGCAACTGTGAATATGCTTGGTGTATTTCATATGGTATTGACATGGGCATAAAGTGTTGCTGCTGTGGTGTTTGGACTAAGGGAGTGTACAAATTGTATCCCACCCCTATCCTGCTCCTGCACTCCCTCAAAAAATTACCCATTTTCCCACACCCCCAGCACTGAACTGGTCCTGTTCCCCCTCTCAGCTCCATTACTCCGATTCCAACTCTGCCCCCACTTCCCTCTTGGAACCCTCCTCTTCCTGGCTGCTGAACCCCTTGATACCACTCAAGGTACTGTGACTCAGACCCACCATTCCAGTGCCTTCTGCCTGGACAGAATGATGCTATTCTTGCGTCCCCTTGCGCCACTCCCTGCTATGCTGAGTCCATTTGATTCACTGTCACGACCGCCCCTTCAACTGCTATTTTTGCTAACTTCTTCGGTACTAGTTTCGCGTCCTCAGCCTGCAACCTCTGTGCTGCTTCCTTCTCTTTTTATTTGATCTGCTTAGTATGATGAATAATTATAGTCTGTATTTTGGCCCACCCTTTCGCCTCTATACCCACTATCTTATCGAGAGATTTCTGTACTCCCTTATGCAATCGGCTTTTAATAACAAAAGTAAAAAGCGGAACTGAGGAGTCCCACTGTTCCCCCCTCTCTACCCTCCACATCTCATGTACTTTCAAAATGTATTGAGTAGGGTCTTCATCATCCCCCATTGTATACTACATTATGGACTGCAAATCCGGTGTATCTGGGTATGCCCACTGAAGTGCGGCCTACACCTGCGCTCTGATGTCGTTAAAGTGTGCCCCATCATATATGTCTATGGAAAATTGGTGGGCCCTAGGCTGTGAACACTCCTGCCCAGGCCCATCCAGGACAAGGTTCCAGAGCGGACAAGCAACAGAGAGTCAACAGGCCTATCCAGGACTCCCAAGACTGGGAGCACTGAGTTCTACTCATCCCCAACGAGACCCCACCCAGGAACACAGATCCCCCTTCACCTGAACCATAGCCTTGGTAAAGACCCCAAAGGTTGAAACACGTGTCAACTGACCACTTCCAAGACTCAGGGGTCGATTCATGGAATTAATATGCGCCGAAAATTCCCGCGCAGAGGTGCTAAAACGTGCGAATTGCAGTGCAAGTGTGAAAATCGCAGTGCAAGTGCGAAACTCGCAGGGAAACCAGCGCACATCGATTCATGGAAGTCCGTGCGCGAGAAAAACATTGGATGTGCGCTGAAAATGTGCGCCGCGCACGCCGGCGCACAGGTCATCCAACAGTGTGCGCCACGGCCACTGCGAAATCGCACATAGCGCGGCACACATCACAAAAGTAGGCGGAACACGGGGCGTAACACTCGGAATGGGGAACAACGCGTGAAAATATGGGCGTCACGGGGGAAGTACAAGGGGCAAGTGTGCGGAACGCCCACACGCTCGCCTACAGCCCGTATTCATGGAATCGAATAGGGCAAACCAGCGCACGGTCAAAGACGCGCACAGGGCCAAACAAGTACGCCACAAGAAAGCAGGCGGTAGCGTCCCTGCGCCTGAAAAAAATGTGCGCCAAAATGTGCGATAACAAAAAGCACCCATATACAGCCATGATGAATGATCCATACAGTGGCCCTCTAGGACAAATGAGGTGCAAAGGGGTACCGCCAAACACGGACACCCGCTGTGTGAAAAATAGCGTGTGCGTGTGTACCTGGGTGCACGGGAAGTCCCACACGCGATTGGCCTCGGTACGTGTACTTCGGGGTGCGCGGGAAGTTCCACACGCGATTGGCCTGGGTACGTGTACTTCGGGGTGCGCGGGAAGTCCCACACGCGATTAGCCTGGGTACGTGTGTTTCGGGGTGTGCGGGAAGTTCCACACGCGATTAGGCTGGGTACGTGTACTTCGGGGTGAGCGGGAAGTTCCACACGCGATTGGCCTGGGCACGTGTACTTCGGGGTGCGTGGGACGTCCCACACGCGATTAGCCTGGGTACGTGTACTATGGGGTGCGCGGGAAGTTCCACGCGCGATTAGCCTGGGTACGTGTGTTTCGGGGTGCGCGGGAAGTTCCACACGCGATTGGCCTGGGTACGTGTATTCCGAGGTGCACGGGAAGATTCACACGCGATTTCAGCAGGGTACGTGTATTTAGGTGGTGCCGGGGAATGCTACACGTGACTTGGCCGTGTGGGTCCTCCCAGGTGTTCCCTCTACACCATCCACGGCCCCTGCAGGCAGCCCACACCACAGGGGACTACCCTGCACCCCTGCTCATGTCCCACAGGCAACCCATCCGCCATGGCCATGCCCCCCAGCCAACCCACATGTCACCTTGCACAACTGATCACCAACACATGTCTCCCTGCACCCCCACCCCCCTGCCACCAGGGGCACCCTCCACCAGGCCCCCACCCATGTCTACTACCACTCCCACCCCCCAGCAGTGCAGGGGCAGCCTCCACCAGGCCCCCACTCATGTCCCCCTGCACCCCCACCCCCAGCAGTGTAGGGGCAGCCTCCACCAGGCCCCCACTCATGTCTACCACCACCCCCCGCCCCAGCAGTGCAGGTGCAGCCTCCACCAGGCCCCCACTCATGTCACCCACCACCCCCACCCCCCAGCAGTGCAGGGGCAGCCTCCACCAGGCCCCCACTCATGTCCCCTATTACCCCCACCCCCCAGCAGTGCAGGGGCAGCCTCCACCAGGCCCCCACCCATGTCCCCCTGCACCCCCACCCCCCAGCAGTGCAGGGGCAGCCTCCACCAGGCCCCCACCTCATGTCTACCACCACCCCCACCCCTCCAGCAGTGCAGGAGCAGCCTCCACCAGGCCCCCACTCATGTCCCCCTGCACCCCCAGCCACCAGGGGCAGCCTCCACCAGGCCCCCACCCATGTCTACCACCACCCCCAGCCACCAGGGGCAGCCTCCACCAGGCCCCCACTCATGTCCCCCTGCACCCCCACCACCCAGCCACCAGGGGCAGCCTCCACCAGGCCCCCACCCATGTCTACCACCACCCCCACCCCCCAGCCACCAGGGGCAGCCTCCACCAGGCCCCCACTCATGTCACCACCACCCCCACCCCCAGCAGTGCAGGGGCAGCCTCCACCAGGCCCCCACTCTTGTGTCCCACCACCCCCACCCCCCAGCAGTGCAGGGGCAGCCTCCACCAGGCCCACACTCATGTCTACCACCATCCCCACCCCCAGCAGTGCAGGGGCAGCCTCCACCAGGCCCCCACTCATGTCCTCCTGCACCCCCACCCCCCAGCCACCAGGGGCAGCCTCCACCAGGCCCCCACTCATGTCCCCCTGCACCCCCACCCCCCAGCCACCAGGGGCAGCCTCCACCAGGCCCCCACTCATGTCTACCACCACCCCACCCCCCAGCAGTGCAGGGGCAGCCTCCACCAGGCCCCCACTCATGTCCCCCTGCACCCCCAGAAGTGCAGAGGCAGCCTCCACCAGGCCCCCACTCATGTCTACCACCACCCCCAACCCCCAGCAGTGCAGGGGCAGCCTCCACCAGGCCCCCACTCATGTCTACCACCCCCCATCCCCCAGCAGTGCAGGGGCAGCCTCCACCAGGCCCCCACTCATGTCTACCACCACCCCCACCCCCCAGCAGTGCAGGTGCAGCCTCCACCAGGCCCCCACTCATGTCTGCCACCCCACCCACCCCCCAGCAGTGCAGGGGCAGCCTCCACCAGGCCCCCACTCATGTCCCCTATTACCCCCACCCCCCAGCAGTGCAGGGGCAGCCTCCACCAGGCCCCCACTCATGTCCCCCTTGACCCCCACCCCCCAGCAGTGCAGGGGCAGCCTCCACCAGGCCCCCACTCATGTCTACCACCACCCCCACCCCCCAGCAGTGCAGGGGCAGCCTCCACCAGGCCCCCACTCATGTCCCCCTGCACCCCACCCCCCAGCCACCAGTGGCAGCCTCCACCAGGCCCCCACCCATGTCTACCACCACCCCCACCCCCCAGCCACCAGGGACAGCCTCCACCAGGCCCTACTCATGTCCCATTTTTCCCCAACCCCCAGCAGTGCAGGGGCAGCCTCCACCAGGCCCCCACTCATGTCCCCCTGCACCCCCACACCCCAGCAGTGCAGAGGCAGCCTCCACCAGGCCCCCACTCATGTCTACCACCACCCCCACCACCCCAGCAGTGCAGGGGCAGCCTCCACCAGGCCCCCACTCATGTCCCCCTGCACCCCCACCCCCCAGCCACCAGGGGCAGCCTCCACCAGGCCCCCACCCATTTCTACCACCACCCACACCCCCCAGCCACCAGGGGCAGCCTCCACCAGACCCCCCACTCATGTCCCCTATAACCCCCCCCCAGCAGTGCAGGGGCAGCCTCCACCAGGCCCCCACTCATGTCTACCACCACCACCACCCCCCAGCAGTGAAGGGGCAGCCTCCACCAGGCCCCCACTCATGTCCCCCAGCACCCCCACCTCCCAGCCACCAGGGGCAGCCTCCAGCAGGCCCCCACCCATGTCTACCACCACCCCCACCCCCCAGCCACCAGGGGCAGCCTCCACCAGGCCCCCACTCATGTCCCCCTGCACCCCCACACCCCAGCCACCAGGGGAAGCCTCCACCAGGCCCCCACCCATGTCTACCACCACCCCCACCCCCCAGCCACCAGGGGCAGCCTCCACCAGGCCCCCACTCATGTCCCCTATTACCCCCACCCCCCAAAAGTGCAGGGGCAGCCTCCACCAGGCCCCCACTCATGTCCCCCTGCACCCCCACCCCCCAGCAGTGCAGGGGCAGCCTCCACCAGGCCCCCACTCATGGCTACCACCACCCCACCCCCCAGCAGTGCAGGGGCAGCCTCCACCAGGCCCCCACTCATGTCCAACTCATGTCTCCCACCATCCCCACCCCCCCAGCCACCAGGGGCACCCTCCACCAGGCCCCCACCCATGCCTACCACCACGCCCACCCCCCAGCCACCAGGGGCAGCCTCCACCAGGCCCCCACTCATGTCCCCTATTACCCCCACCCCCCAACAGTGCAGGGGCAGCCTCCACCAGGCCCCCACTCATGCCCCCCTGCACCCCCACCCCCCAGCAGTGCAGGGGCAGCCTCCACAAGGCCCCCACTCATGTCTACCACCACCCCACCCCCCAGCAGTGCAGGGGCAGCCTCCACCAGGCCCCCACTCATGTCCCCCTGAACCCCCAACCCCCAGCAGTGCAGGGGCAGCCTCCACCAGGCCCCCACTCATGTCTACCACCACCCCACCCCCCCAGCCACCAGGGGCACCCTCCACCAGGCCCCCACCCATGCCTACCACCACCCCCACCCCCCAGCCACCAGGGGCAGCCTCCACCAGGCCCCCACTCATGTCCCATTTTACCCCCAACCCCCAGCAGTGCAGGGGCAGCCTCCACCAGGCCCCCACTCATGTCCCCCTGCACCCCCACCCCCAGCAGTGCAGAGGCAGCCTCCACCAGGCCCCCACTAATGTCTACCACCACCCCCACCCCCACCCCCCAGCAGTGCAGGGGCAGCCTCCACCAGGCCCCCACTCATGTCCCCCTGCACCCCCACCCCCCAGCCACCAGGGGCAGCCTCCACCAGGCCCCCACCCATGTCTACCACCACCCACACCCCCCAGCCACCAGGGGCAGCCTCCACCAGACCCCCCACTCATGTCCCCTATAACCCCCCCCCCCCAGCAGTGCAGGGGCAGCCTCCACCAGGCCCCCAATCATGTCTACCAGCACCACCACCCCCCAGCAGTGCAGGGGCAGCCTCCACCAGGCCCCCACTCATGTCCCCCTGCACCCCCACCTCCCAGCCACCAGGGGCAGCCTCCAGCAGGCCCCCACCCATGTCTACCACCACCCCCACCCCCAGCCACCAGGGGCAGCCTCCACCAGGCCCCCACTCATGTCCCCCTGCACCCCCACACCCCAGCCACCAGGGGCAGCCTCCACCAGGCCCCCACCCATGTCTACCACCACCCCCAGCCCCCAGCCACCAGGGGCAGCCTCCACCAGGCCCCCACTCATGTCCCCTATTACCCCCACCCCCCAAAAGTGCAGGGGCAGCCTCCACCAGGCCCCCACTCATGTCCCCCTGCACCCCCACCCCCCAACAGTGCAGGGGCAGCCTCCACCAGGCCCCCACTCATGTCTACCACCACCCCACCCCCCAGCAGTGCAGGGGCAGCCTCCACCAGGCCCCCACTCATGTCCAACTCATGTCTCCCACCATCCCCACCCCCCCAGCCACCAGGGGCACCCTCCACCAGGCCCCCACCCATGCCTACCACCACCCCCACCCCCCAGCCACCAGGGGCAGCCTCCACCAGGCCCCCACTCATGTCCCCCTGCACCCCCACCCCCCAGCAGTGCAGGGGCAGCCTCCACCAGGCCCCCACTCATGTCTACCACCACCCCACCCCCCAGCAGTGCAGGGGCAGCCTCCACCAGGCCCCCACTCATGTCCCCCTGCACCCCCACCTCCCAGCCACCAGGGGCAGCCTCCAGCAGGCCCCCACCCATGTCTACCACCACCCCCACCCCCCAGCCACCAGGGGCAGCCTCCACCAGGCCCCCACTCATGTCCCCCTGCACCCCCACACCCCAGCCACCAGGGGCAGCCTCCACCAGGCCAACACCCATGTCTACCACCACCCCCACCCCCCAGCCACCAGGGGCAGCCTCCACCAGGCCCCCACTCATGTCCCCTATTACCCCCACCCCCAAAAGTGCAGGGGCAGCCTCCACCAGGCCCCCACTCATGTCCCCCTGCACCCCCACCCCCCAGCAGTGCAGGGGCAGCCTCCACCAGGCCCCCACTCATGTCTACCACCACCCCACCCCCCAGCAGTGCAGGGGCAGCCTCCACCAGGCCCCCACTCATGTCCAACTCATGTCTCCCACCATCCCCACCCCCCCCAGCCACCAGGGGCACCCTCCACCAGGCCCCCACCCATGCCTACCACCACGCCCACCCCCCAGCCACCAGGGGCAGCCTCCACCAGGCCCCCACTCATGTCCCCTATTACCCCCACCCCCCAACAGTGCAGGGGCAGCCTCCACCAGGCCCCCACTCATGTCCCCCTGCACCCCACCCCCCAGCAGTGCAGGGGCAGCCTCCACCAGGCCCCCACTCATGTCTACCACCACCCCACCCCCCAGCAGTGCAGGGGCAGCCTCCACCAGGCCCCCACTCATGTCCCCCTGAACCCCCACCCCCCAGCAGTGCAGGGGCAGCCTCCACCAGGCCCCCACTCATGTCTACCACCACCCCACCCCCCCAGCCACCAGGGGCACCCTCCACCAGGCCCCCACCCATGCCTACCACAACCCCACCCCCCAGCCACCAGGGGCAGCCTCCACCAGGCCCCCACTCATGTCCCATTTTACCCCCAACCCCCAGCAGTGCAGGGGCAGCCTCCACCAGGCCCCCACTCATGTCCCCCTGCACCCCCACCCCCCAGCAGTGCAGAGGCAGCCTCCACCAGGCCCCCACTCATGTCTACCACCACCCCCACCCCCACCCCCCAGCAGTGCAGGGGCAGCCTCCACCAGGCCCCCACTCATGTCCCCCTGCACCCCCACCCCCCAGCCTCCAGGGGCAGCCTCCACCAGGCCCCCACCCATGTCTACCACCACCCACACCCCCCAGCCACCAGGGGCAGCCTCCACCAGACCCCCCACTCATGTCCCCTATAACCCCCCCCAGCAGTGCAAGGGCAGCCTCCACCAGGCCCCCACTCATGTCTACCACCACCACCACCACCCCCCAGCAGTGCAGGGGCAGCCTCCACCAGGCCCCCACTCATGTCCCCCTGCACCCCCACCTCCCAGCCACCAGGGGCAGCCTCCAGCAGGCCCCCACCCATGTCTACCACCACCCCCACCCCCCAGCCACCAGGGGCAGCCTCCACCAGGCCCCCACTCATGTCCCCCTGCACCCCCACACCCCAGCCACCAGGGGCAGCCTCCACCAGGCCCCCACCCATGTCTACCACCACCCCCACCCCCCAGCCACCAGGGGCAGCCTCCACCAGGCCCCCACTCATGTCCCCTATTACCCCGACCCCCCAAAAGTGCAGGGGCAGCCTCCACCAGGCCCCCACTCATGTCCCCCTGCACCCCCACCCCCCAGCAGTGCAGGGGCAGCCTCCACCAGGCCCCCAATCATGTCTACCACCACCCCACCCCCCAGCAGTGCAGGGGCAGCCTCCACCAGGCCCCCACTCATGTCCAACTCATGTCTCCCACCATCCCCACCCCCCCAGCCACCAGGGGCACCCTCCACCAGGCCCCCACTCATGTCTCCCACCACCCCACCCCCCAGCATTGCTGGGGCAGCCTCCACCAGGCCCCCACTCATGTCTCCCACCACCCCCACCCCCCAGCAGTGCAGGGGCAGCCTCCACCAGGCCCCCACTCATGTCTACCACCACCCCCACCCCCCAGCAGTGCAGGGGTAGCCTCCACCAGGCCCCCACTCATGTCCCCCTGAACCCCCACCCCCCAGCAGTGCAGGGGCAGCCTCCACCAGGCCCCCACTCATGTCTACCACCACCCCACCCCCCCAGCCACCAGGGGCACCCTCCACCAGGCCCCCACCCATGCCTACCACCACCCCCACCCCCCAGCCACCAGGGGCAGCCTCCACCAGGCCCCCACTCATGTCTCCCACCACCCCACCCCCCAGCATTGCTGGGGCAGCCTCCACCAGGCCCCCACTCATGTCTCCCACCACCCCCACCCCCCAGCAGTGCAGGGGCAGCCTCCACCAGGCCCCCACTCATGTCTACCACCACCCCCACCCCCCAGCAGTGCAGGGGTAGCCTCCACCAGGCCCCCACTCATGTCCCCCTACACCCCCACCCTCCAGCCACCAGGGGCAGCCTCCACCAGGCCCCCACCCATGTCTACCACCACCCCCACCCCCCAGCAGTGCAGGGGCAGCCTCCACCAGGCCCCCACTCATGTCCAACTCATGTCTCCCACCACCCCCAGCCACCAGGGGCAGCCTCCACCAGGCCCCCACCCATGTCTACCACCACCCCCACCCCCCCGGCCACCAGGGGCAGCCTCCACCAGGCCCCCACTCATGTCCCCCTGCACCTCCACCCCGCAGCCACCAGGGGCAGCCTCCACCAGGCCCCCCCATGTCTACCACCACCCCACCCCCCAGCAGTGCAGGGGCAGCCTCCACCAGGCCCCCACCCATGTTTCCCAGCCAACATGTCACCACAATGTAGATCCCTGGCCCTTATGGTCAGCCTCCAAATGGCAAACACCCACCCGAGTATTGCAACCACCCACTTAGAAATGGCAAAAACATGATAGAAGCCCAATTGCAAGTTTGGAAATGAACACATGTCCCTCACATACACCAAATGGGTGTCAGTGAATGTCAAAACCCATATCATGATATGCATGAAACCAATGAGATGATATTACACATTGAACTTTGAAGAAAATATATGTATTAAAAACAACATAAATTGAATCAAAAATAAACAAACAATAATAGAAATAAAAAAAAGAAACAGCAAGTCCATGAAATAATGCTAAACCACAAATCATAATGCAAAGGAAAGGTGTCCAAAGTCACAGCCACAAAAGTAAATCCAATGGAAAATTAAAATCGAAAACCATTGCTCCATGGCGAAATCATAGTAAAAATTGAAAATCCAAAAGTCAACTATGTACAGATAAACAATCCAGGGTCCATGATCCCAACTGAATAAATGAAACCTATCTAATAACACTACCTAAAAAAAATAACTATATACAAAAATGTGGCCCATTGTCCAAAAGGTCCAAAAAAAATGCTAAACCAAGGGAAACCTAACACTAACTATATAACTATTTACAAAGGCAGCGGGCTAGTCCGACGGCTCACTTCGGGATGTTCCGGGCCAGGGCATCATCGAACTCCTGCTCAATGTCCCGGAGACGATCCTCCTCCATGGCCCCGAGGGTCCGCAGGGCCGTCCACATGTTCCCCCCAAACTCCCTGCGGATTGCCTCGAGGCACTCGGCACGCCTCAGGGCCCTCTGCATGGATTTCTCCGCCCTGACCATCGTGAGCCGTGCCTCTTCCGCCTGCTGCCGCTCCGCATCTATGGCGTGGCCCAACCGCTGCCACACAGAAGACACTTCCCGTCCTGGGTCATCCTGCCCTCCGGCCGATGCCTGCCCCTCCAATGTGGAAGGCCCCGAGCCATCATGGCTCCCACCACGTTGCTGCTGCTGCGCCTCTGCCCGTGCACTGCCTCCTGCTGCCTGCACATCCTCCGCTGGCTGGGGTGCAGTCGTTGATGTGGCCGCCCCTGCTGGACGTCCGACTCCCGACTGTGGCAGGGATGCCTCCTCCACCAGCCTGGCCGCACCGTCAGAGGCAGCTCCACAGGGCACCCAGGTGACTGATGGGTGGGAAGATGGCGCGGAGGACGACTGGCGCGTAGGGGGTTCAGTTGAGGAGGGGGTCGTAGCAAGCCCCATCAAACGGAGGAATCTGGCCTGGGTGACCTGTCCCAGTAGGCCGACGTGGTCAACGAGCCATTCGAGATGACGTGCAGTCTCCTCATGAAAAGACTGCAGGTCACCTCGCATGGCCCGTTGACGCAACGCCACACCAGTCAGGACAGGCTCAATCCGGACCCGGATAGCCACGTCTGCAGGCAGAGGAAGGCCAGTTGTCGTGAGCTCATCCCCTGCCTGAAAACTGGTCTGGACGTAGGCATCCCTGCTGGTGCAAGATGATGCAGTGACAGGATCAGGGACAGGATTGCACACAGGCACCTCCGCGGCGACCTGTGCCGCCTCCTGTCCCTGGTCCTGCACTGCACCACTAGCACCAGAATCCCCACCTCCAGACCCCATCTCTGTTGCTTGCATGGCCTCCTCCTCCACCAAACCCCCCACCAACCTGGATGACTCTGTGCCATCTTCCCCCGTTGGGCCCTGTGGGGTCCCAGCTGCCCCTTCTGCTGCCGAGGAGTCCAAATCCGACCTCCGCCTCTTGGACCTCCCCCCGGCAGCTGCGGCCTGGGACGTGGCACCGGACTCCTCACTCCCCGACGAGATCACAACCTGGGAGGGGAGCCGGGCCTTGCGTCTCCGGCTGGCGGTGCGATCCCCGCCGCTGTGCTCCACAGCACCTTCTCCGCCCTCTTCATCAGTTGACGCTGCAGACAGGGAGAAATAAAACACAGGCATCAGGGCACTGTACAATGGACACATACACACATGACAGTTGCACATGAGTGGCATTGGCAAACCTCAGACATGGCATCACAATGGGCAACACACATGTCATTTCAACTTGCACACATGAGCCATACCACAGCCACATTGCAACTGCCAGCACCATCCATACACATACAACAGCATGAGCAGGCAAAGGTGAGCCAGACATCACATGCAACACAGGGAGTGCACTACACATGCACGCACACCACCACACTTGCATGCATGTGTACACCTCAGCCAACTGTCGCAGTGTTCCGATGGGCATCCATGTCACATCTGCCAATCAGGCTTCCACATCCCGCTGTCACATGCATCCATGTTGCATCACTGTTGCACCCTTGTCAAATACACACACATGCACATGTACACAGTGCTGATACATGCAGCTGAGAACAACATACTTGCGTGACATCACGAACATGCCCACTTACATACACATTCATCCAAACATGTGTGCCCACGCAACTGCATTTGGCATGCAAGCCGACACACACAAGCACCATCCATGTCTCACACATGACAGCCCTCGCATGTGTTAGCCTCACGGTCCTGTACACCCCCACCCATACTCTGCCCCATACAAACAGATGTACAACCGGCACACTACTGGCACATCACCACACGCACAGCTTACAATCATGATGCATGTACACTTACCGCTCGACTCCAGACGGGTCTGCCTCTCAAGGACCTGGACGTGGAGCGCTGGGGATATGCGTTCCAGGACCCTCATCTGATCTTCTGACAAGTGGCCCCGGCGCCCCTTAGCATCCGCTGCCTTCAAGAGGCGCCGGGCCTTGCTCAGGGTCCTGGACCTGAAGTCCTCCCAGCGCTTCTTGACATGTTGGAAGTCGCGGACTGCCACCCCCTCCGCGTTGATGGCAGTCACGATGTCGGTCCAGATCCGAGTCCGTCCTTCCTTGTCGGCACGCACCGTTCCGTAAAGGGCATCATACTGCCCCAGGACTTGCTCCACCAGGACACCAACTTCCCTGGCACTGAAGCTGGTGCCCCTCTGCCTCTCTGGCCTGGGTTGTCAGTGGGGCCAGATGTTGCGGTGCCCGACATGACAACCCCGGAGGCAGGAGTGGGTGGGCAACTGGGTCCTGGGGCTGGGCTGTGGAGCGATGGAATCGCAGCCGGGAGTCTTCTGTTCCAGCAGGGGTGGTCACAGCAACAGCACCCCTGGCTGATGTGCAGGCAGCAAATGGCAGGGCACGTGGGCAGCAGGCAGTCAGGCAGCAGCAGATGGCAGGTGGGAGCGTGCTCGGGCTCTGGGGGGCAGTAATTCGGCCTTGTGGGCAGGAGCGTGGTCTTCCGTGTGCTTACACGTGGCCAGCTTGATACAGAGTGATTTGGCACGTGAAAATCCTGCACGTCTGCGTGTAAATCGAGGAAAGGCCCTTAGCGCGTATGCACGTCAGCATGCATATGCGATTTAATTGGAACAAAGGCCCTTGGCGCGTGAGCGCGTCTGTGACGTGACGCGCGCGGGTGTTTCCCTCATAACATGTGATGACAGAGCACATGTGGTAAAACTGCACGTCTGAGTGTCATCGCATGTAATCGGAGGGAAGTGAGCGTACACGCGATTGGCCTGGGTACGTGTACTTTGGGGTGCGCGGGAGGTTCCACACGCGATTAGCCTGGGTACGTGTGTTTCAGGGTGCGCGGGAAGTTCCACAGGCGATTAGCCTGGGTACGTGTGTTTCGGGGTGCGCGGGAAGTTCCACACGCGATTAGCCTGGGTACGTATGTTTCGGGGTGTGCGGGAAGTTCCACACGCGATTAGCCTGGGTACGTGTGTTTCGGGGTGCGCGGGAAGTTCCACACACGATTAGCCTGGGTACGTGTGTTTCGGGGTGCACGGGAAGTTCCACACGCGATTGTTGGAAATCCACGTGTGCTCTGTCATCACGTGTTATGAGGGAAACACCCGCGCGCGTCACGTCACAGACGCGCTCACGCGCTAAGGGCCTTTGGTCCAATGAAATCGCATATGCGTGCTGACGTGCATACGCGCTAAGGGCCTTTCCTCGATTTACACGCAGACGTGCAGAATTTTTACGTGCCAAATCACTCCGTATTAAGCTGGCCACGCGTAAGCACACGGAAGACCACGCTCCTGCCCAAAAGGCCGAATTACTGCCCCCCAGAGTCCTGAGCAGCCTCCCACGAGCCATCTGCTGCTGCCTGCCTGCCTGCTGCCACCGTGCCCTGCCATTTGGTGCCTGCATATCAGCCATCTGCAGGGGTCCATTTGCTGTGTCCACCCCTGCTGGAACAAAAGACTCCCGACTGGGATACCATCGCTCCACAGCCCAGCCCCAGGACCCAGTTGCCCACCCACTCCTGCCTCTGGGGTTGCCATGTCTGGCACTGCAACATCTGGCACCACTGGCAACCCCCGGCCAGAGAGGCAGAGGGGCACCAGCTTCACTGCCACCGAAGTTGGTGTCCTGGTGGAGCAAGTCCTGGGGCAGTATGATGCCCTCTTCGGAAGTAAGTGCGCCAACAAGGAAGGACGGACTCGGATCTGGACGGACATCGTGACTGCCATCAATGCGGAGGGGGTGGCAGTCCGCGACTACCAACATGTCAAGAAGCGCTGGGATGACTGCAGGTCCAGGACCCTCTTGAAGGCCCGGCGCCTCGTGGAGGGGGGCCGGGGCCGCATGAGTACCATCCAGATGAGGGTCCTGGAACGCGTAGGCCCAGCGCTCCATGCCAAGATCCTTGAGAAGCAGACCCGTCTGGAGTTGAGCGGTAAGTGGCCAAGCATTGCTGTGTGAGACAGGGCATGTTGCAGTGTGCTGGTTGTCTGATACTTTCCTGTATGTGTGACATAGGCCATGTATGCATGTGTGTGTGCAGGGACGTCATGCATGTGAGACCAGTAATGTGTGAACCACACGGTTGGGTCATGTGTTCAAATGCAACATGGGTTGCCCTATGCGGTATGGCCACATGAAAGCATGCCAGTCTCTGTTCCTGGACATGGGTGAGGGATGGGTGCTGATGCCATGTACATGTATGCTGTCCATGTATGTGTTCCTGACCTGCGTGTCTGTGACTTGTGAATGCCAGGGATGCATGACACATGTCTGTCGCAATGTTCAGGTTCACTGATGCAGCCTAGTCATCCTTGTATCCACTGTGTCTGTGGTGTACGAGGCCAGATGGATGAAACTAGGGTGAAGTGTGTGCATGTGATAGGCATGGCACATGATGCATGTGAGTTCCAAAACAACAGTGTATGTTTCAAGAATCACTTGGACATGTATGCTAATGTCCATAACATGCGCCATGCCTGTTACCGCATGTGTTTTACCTGCACTGAGCCATGTGTTGTGGAGGGACATGATGGAAGTGATCTTTGACAGTGCCACTCATCTGCTATTGCTTCCTGTCTAGGGGACCATTGTACAGTACCCTGATGCTTGTGTTCTATGTCTCCCTCTACACAGCGCCACGTGAAGAAGAGGGCGGAGACGGCTCTGTGGAGCAAAGCGGCAGGGATGCCCCCACGGCTGCAGCGGAAGGGGTGGGTGAGCCCCCACAGGGGCTTGCAACGGCGGAAGACGGGGTGGAGCCATCCAGGTTGGTTGTTTCCACAGAGGAGGAGGAGGCCGCTACTGAGGCGCACTTGGGGCCTGGTGGGGGCATCCCTGCTGGTGCAAGTGTTGCAGTCCAGGGGCAGGGGCAGGAGGCAGCACAGGTCGCCGTGGAGGGGCCTGTGCATGTCAATGTCCCTGACACTGTGACTGCACCACCATGCACCAGCAGGGATGCCCCATCCCAGGCCCGTCCGCAGGTAGGGGGGATGTCCATGTCATCTGACTCCCCTCCACCTGCGGACGAGGGGACCCCTGGCCGTATGGAGAAGGTCCTGATTGGTGTTGCGTTGCGCACATGTGCAATTCGTGATGACGTGCGTGCTTCCCGGGAGGAGCATGCACGTCATCACGGAGAGCACCATGCCGACGTGGCCCAGTTGGGATCGGCCATGGTCGGGGGTTTCCTACATGTGTCGGCCAATCTGGCGACCCTCTCCTCCTCTGTGGAGACTATGCACCAGTCATTCTCCATGCCGTCTTCCGGCCCAGATGCCACCAGGGCCCCCTGTGGACCTGCCCCGACCAATGCAGCCGGCTCGGTGGGGATCCCATCCCTGCCACAGTCGGGAGCCGGAGGTCCAGCAGGGGTGGACACACCAGCAACTGGACCCCAGCAGATGGAGGATGTGACGGCATCATCGGGCAGGGCACGTGCACGACGGCGTCGGTGGATTCCATCAGCCTGGATGCCGTCGTGCTGGCACAGGCAGTTGCGTCGGAGGCAGCGGCAGGCTCAACGTGGGAGGCATCATGGCTCAGGGCCATCAACATCAGGGATGCAGGCATCGGCCGGAGGGCAGGAGAACCCTGGAATGAGAGTGGCTTCCGTGTGGGAGCGGTTGGGCCAGCAGATAGGTGCGGAGCGGCAGCGGGCAGAGGAGGAACGGCTCACAATGGTCAGGGCGGAGAACTCCATGCGGAGGGAGCTGAGGCGGGCTGAGTGCCTCGAGGGTCTTTGCAGGGAGTTGGAGCTGGACACTGCTTTATCCCTGCGAGACCTCGGGGCCAGGGAACATGCCCGCCTCCAAGCCATTGAACAGGAGTTCGATGATGCCCTGGCCCATGACAACATCCAGTGAGCCGTTGGACTAGCCCGCTGCCCATGTAAATAGTTATGTAGTTAGTGTTAGGTTTCCTTTGTTTTTGCATTTTCTTTGGACCTTTTGGACAATGGACCACATTTTTGTATATAGTTATTTTTTAGATCATGGACCCTGGCTTGTTCACCTGTACATAGTTCACTGTTGGATTTTCTTTTCTTTTTACAATGTACCCATGGAGCAATGGCTTTCAATTATAATTTCCCATTGGATTTTCTTTTGTGGACTGTGACTTTGGACACCATTTCTTTGGATTCTGATTTTTGGTTTTGCATTTTTTCACGGACGTGCTTCTTTTTACTTTTTTTACATTCCCATTTCTGTTAGTTTATTTTTGATTCAATTCATGTTTCCTTTAATACATATTTTTTGATCAAAATTCAATGTGTAGTATCATCTCATTGGTTTCATGCATATCATGATATGGGTTTTGAGATTCACTGACACCCATTGGGTGTATGTGAGGGACATGTGTTCGTTTCCAAACTTGCAATTGCTGTTCTATCATGTTATTGCCATTTCTGAGTGGGTGGATGTAATACTCGGGTGGGTGTTTTGCATTTGGAGGCTGACCATAGGGACCAGGGATCTAGATTGTGATGACATGTTGGCTGGGGAACATGAGTTGGACATGAGTGGGGGTGTGCTGGCAGGTGCCCCACAGTGCTGGGGGTTGGGGGTGCAGGGGAACATGAGTTGGACATGAGTGGGGGCCTGCTGGCAGGTGCCCCCAGTGCTGGGGGGTGGGGGTGCAGGGGAACATGAGTTGGACATGAGTGGGGGCCTGCTGGCAGGTGCCCCACAGTGCTGGGGGGTGGGGGTGCAGGGGAACATGAGTTGGACATGAGTGGGGGCCTGCTGGCAGGTGCCTCACAGTGCTGGGGGGTGGGGGTGCAGGGGAACATGAGTTGGACATGAGTGGGGGCCTGGTGGAGGCTGCCCCTGCACTGCTGGGGGTGGGGGGGTGGGAGACATGGGTGGGGGCCTGGTGGAGGCTGCCCCTGCACTGCTGGGGGGTGGGGGTAATAGGGGACATGAGTGGGGGCCTGGTGGAGGCTGCCCCTGCACTGCTGGGGGGTGGGGGGGGGGGGTGGGAGACATGGGTGGGGGCCTGGTGGGGGCTGCCCCTGCACTGCTAGGGGGTGGGGGTAATAGGGGACATGAGTGGGGGCCTGGTGGAGGCTGCCCCTGCACTGCTGGGGGATGGGGGTGGTGGGAGACATGAGTGGGGGCCTGGTGGAGGCTGCCCCTGCACTGCTGGGGGTGGGGGTAATAGGGGACATGAGTGGGGGCCTGGTGGGGCCTGCCCCTGCCCTGCTGGGGGGTGGGGGTGGTGGGAGACATGAGTGGGGGCCTGGTGGAGGCTGCCCCTCCACTGCTGGGGGGTGGGGGTAATAGGGGACATGAGTGGGGGCCTGGTGGAGGCTGCCCCTGCACTGCTGGGGGGTGGGGGTAATAGGGGACATGAGTGGGGGCCTGGTGGAGGCTGCCCCTGCACTGCTGGGGGGTGGGAGACATGAGTGGGGGCCTGGTGGAGGCTGCCCCTGCACTGCTGGGGCGTGGGGTAATAGGGGACATGAGTGGGGGCCTGGTGGGGGCTGCCCCTGCACTGCTGGGGGGTGGGGGTAATAGGGGACATGAGTGGGGGCCTGGTGGAGGCTGCCCCTGCACTGCTGGGGGGTGGGGGTGGTGGGAGACATGAGTGGGGGCCTGGTGGAGGCTGCCCCTGAACTGCTGGGGGGTGGGGGTTATAGGGGACATGAGTGGGGGCCTGGTGGGGCCTGCCCCTGCACTGCTGGGGGGTGGGGGTGGTGGGAGACATGAGTGGGGGCCTGGTGGAGGCTGCCCCTGCACTGCTGGGGGGTGGGGTAATAGGGGACATGAGTGGGGGCCTGGTGGAGGCTGCCCCTGCACTGCTGGGGGGTGGGGGTGGTGGGAGACATGAGTGGGGGCCTGGTGGAGGCTGCCCCTGCACTGCTGGGGGGTGGGGGTGATAGGGGACATGAGTGGGGGCCTGGTGGGGGCTGCCCCTGCACTGCTGGGGGGTGGGGTAATAGGGGACATGAGTGGGGGCCTGGTGGGGCCTGCCCCTGCACTGCTGGGGAGTGGGGGTGGTGGGAGACATGAGTGGGGCCTGGTGGAGGCTGCCCCTGCACTGCTGGGGGGTGGGGGTAATAGGGGACATGAGTGGGGGCCTGGTGGAGGCTGCCCCTGGTGGCTGGGGGGTGGGGGTAATAGGGGACATCAGTGGGGGCCTGGTGGAGGCTGCCCCTGCACTGCTGGGGGGAAGGGGTAATAGGGGACATGAGTGGGGGCCTGGTGGGGGCTGCCCCTGCACTGCTGGGGGGTGGGGGTAATAGGGGACATGAGTGGGGGCCTGGTGGGGCCTGCCCCTGCACTGCTGAGGGGTGGGGGTGGTGGGAGACATGAGTGGGGGCCTGGTGGAGGCTGCCCCTGCAATGCTGGGGGGTGGGGGTAATAGGGGACATGAGTGGGGGCCTGGTGGAGGCTGCCCCTGCACTGCTGGGGGGTGGGGGTGGTGGGAGACATGAGTGGGGGCCTGGTGGAGGCTGCCCCTGGTGGCTGGGGGGTGGGGGTGGTGGGAGACATGAGTGGGGGCCTGGTGGAGGCTGCCCCTGGTGGCTGGGGTGGCTGGGGGGTGGGGGTGGTGGGCGACATGAGTGGGGGCCTGGTGGAGGCTGCCCCTGGTGGCTGGGGGGTGGGGGTGGTGGGAGACATGGGTGGGGGCCTGGTGGAGGCTGCCCCTGCACTGCTGGGGGGTGGGGGTGGTGGGAGACATGAGTGGGGGCCTGGTGGAAGCTGCCCCTGCACTGCTGGGGGGTGGGGGTGGTGGGAGACATGAGTGGGGGCCTGGTGGAGGCTGCCCCTACACTGCTTGGGGGTGGGGGTGGTGGGCGACATGAGTGGGGGCCTGGTGGAGGCTGCCCCTGCACTGCTGGGGGGTGGGGGTGGTGGGAGACATGAGTGGGGGCCTGGTGGAGGCTGCCCCTGCACTGCTGGGGGGTGGGGGTAATAGGGGACATGAGTGGGGGCATGGTGGAGGCTGCCCCTGGTGGCTGGGGGGTGGGGGTAATAGGGGACATGAGTGGGGGCCTGGTGGGACCTGCCCCTGCACTGCTGGGGGGTGGGGGTGGTGGGAGACATGAGTGGGGGCCTGGTGGAGGCTGCCCCTGCACTGCTGGGGGGAGGGGGTAATAGGGGACATGAGTGGGGGCCTGTTGGAGGCTGCCCCTGGTGGCTGGGAGGTGGGGGTGATGGGAGACATGGGTGGGGGCCTGGTGGAGGGTGCCCCTGGTGGCTGGGGGGTGGGGGTGGTGGGAGACATGAGTGGGGGCCTGGTGGAGGCTGCCCCTGGTGGCTGGGGGGTGGGAGTGATGGGAGACATGGGTGGGGGCCTGGTGGAGGCTGCCCCTGCACTGCTGGGGGGTGGGGGTAATAGGGGACATGAGTGGGGGCCTGGTGGAGGCTGCCCCTGCACTGCTGGGGGTGGGGGTGGTGGGCGACATGAGTGGGGGCCTGGTGGAGGCTGCCCCTGCACTGCTGGGGGGTGGGGGTGGTGGGAGACATGAGTGTGGGCCTGGTGGAGGCTGCCCCTGGTGGCTGTGGGGTGGGGGTGGTGGGAGAAATGAGTGGGGGCCTGGTGGAGGCTGCCCCTGGTGGCTGGGGGGTGGGGGTGGTGGGAGACATGGGTGGGGGCCTGGTGGAGGCTGCCCCTGGTGGCTGGGGGGTGGGGGTGCAGGGGGACATGAATAGGGGCCTGGTGGAGGCTGCCCCTGGTGGCTGGGGGGTGGGGGTGGTGGGAGACATGAGTGGGGGCCTGGTGGAGGCTGCCCCTGGTGGCTGGGGGGTGGGGGTGGTGGGAGACATGGGTGGGGGCCTGGTGGAGGCTGCCCCTGCACTGCTGGGGGGTGGGGGTGGTGGGAGACATGAGTGGGGGCCTGGTGGAGGCTGCCCCTGCACTGCTGGGGGGTGGGGGTGGTGGGAGACATGAGTGGGGGCCTGGTGGAGGCTGCCCCTACACTGCTCGGGGGTGGGGGTGGTGGGAGACATGAGTGGGGGCCTGGTGGAGGCTGCCCCTGCACTGCTGGGGGGTGGGGGTGGTGGGAGACATGAGTGGGGGCCTGGTGGAGGCTGCCCCTGCACTGCTGGGGGGGTGGGGGTAATAGGGGACATGGGTGGGGGCCTGGTGGAGGCTGCCCCTGGTGGCTGGGGGGTGGGGGTAATAGGGGACATGAGTGGGGGCCTGGTGGGACCTGCCCCTGCACTGCTGGGGGGTGGGGGTGGTGGGAGACATGAGTGGGGGCCTGGTGGAGGCTGCCCCTGCACTGCTGGGGGGTGGGGGTAATAGGGGACATGAGTGGGGGCCTGGTGGAGGCTGCCCCTGGTGGCTGGGAGGTGGGGGTGATGGGAGACATGGGTGGGGGCCTGGTGGAGGGTGCCCCTGGGGGGTGGGGGTGGTGGGAGACATGAGTGGGGGCCTGGTGGAGGCTGCCCCTGGTGGCTGGGGGGTGGGAGTGATGCGAGACATGGGTGGGGGCCTGGTGGAGGCTGCCCCTGCACTGCTGGGGGGTGGCGGTAATAGGGGACATGAGTGGGGGCCTGGTGGAGGCTGCCCCTGCACTGCTGGGGGGTGGGGGTGATGGGTGACATGAGTGGGGGCCTGGTGGAGGCTGCCCCTGGTGGCTGTGGGGTGGGGGTGGTGGGAGCAATGAGTGGGGGCCTGGTGGAGGCTGCCCCTGGTGGCTGGGGGGTGGGGGTCGTGGGAGACATGGGTGGGGGCCTGGTGGAGGCTGCCCCTGGTGGCTGGGGGGTGGGGGTGCAGGGGGACATGAGTGGGGGCCTGGTGGAGGCTGCCCCTGCACTGCTGGGGGGTGGGGGTGGTGGGAGACATGAGTGGGGGCCTGGTGGAGGCTGCCCCTGGTGGCTGGGGGGTGGGGGTGGTGGGAGACATGAGTGGGGGCCTGGTGGAGGCTGCCCCTGATACCTGGGGGGTGGGGGTGATGGGAGACATGGGTGGGGGCCTGGTGGAGGCTGCCCCTGGTGGCTGGGGGGTGGGGGTGCAGGGAGACAGGAGTGGGGGCCTGGTGGAGGGTGCCCCTGACTGCTGGGGGTGGGGGTGCTGGGAGGCATGCATTGTTGATCAGTAGTGCAAGGTGACATGTGGGTTGGCTGGGGGGCATGCCCATGGTGGATGGGCTGCCTGCGGGACATGAGCAGGGGGTGCAGCGTAGTCCCCCGTGATGTGGGCTGCCTGCAGGGGCCGTGGAGGTTGTAGAGCGAACACCTGGAAGGACCCACACAGCCAATTCACGTGTAGTACTCCCCAGAACCCCTGAAATACACATACCCTGCTGAAATCGCGTGTTGAACTTCCCGCGCACCCCTGAAATACACGTACCCTGCTGAAATCGCGTGTGGAACTTCCCGCGCACCCCTGAAATACACGTACCCTGCTGAAATCATGTGTGGAACTTCCCGCGCACCCCTGGAATACACGTACCCTGCTCGCACGGGGCCAATCGCGTGTGGACCTTCCCGCACACCCCTGAAATACACGTACCCTGCTCGCACGGGGCCAATCGCGTGTGGATTTTCCCGCGCACCCCTGAAATACACGTACCCTGATGGAATCGCGTGTGGAACTCCCACGTACCCCTGAAATACACGTACCCTGCTGAAATCGCGTGTGGAACTTCCTGCGCACCCCTGAAATACACGTACCCTGCTGAAATCGCGTGTGGAACTTCCCGTGCACCCCTGGAATACACGTACCCTGCTCGCACGGGGCCAATCGCATGTGGAACTTCCCGCGCACCCCTGAAATACACGTACCCTGCTCGCACGGGGCTAATCGCGTGTGGAACTTCCCGCGCACCCCTGAAATACACGTACCCTGATGGAATCGCGTGTGGAACTTCCCACGCACCCCTGAAATACACGTACCCTGCTGAAATCGGGTGTGGAACTTCCCGCGCACCCCTGAAATACAGGTACCCTGCTCGCACGGGGCCAATCGCGTGTGGAACTTCCTGCGCACCCCTGAAATACACGTACCCTGCTGAAATCGTGTGTGGAACTTCCCGCACACCCCTGGAATACACGTACCCTGCTCGCATGGGGCCAATCGCGTGTGGAACTTCCCGCGCACCCCTGAAATACACGTGCCCTGCTCGCACGGGGCCAATCGCGTGTGGAACTTCCCGCGCACCCCTGAAATACACGTACCCTGCTGAAATCGCGTGTGGGACTTCCCGCGCACCCCTGTAATACACCTACCCTCCTGGAATCGCGTGTGATACTTCCCGCGCACTCCTGAAATACACGTACCCTGCTGATTTTGCGTGTGATACTTCCCGCGCACCCCTGATGCACACGTACAAAGGACATTCGCGTGTGGAACTTCCCGCGAACCACTGAAATACGCGTTCCCCACTTGGCGTTTGCTGTTTGCCAGCCCTGTGAACTGGTCCAGGGTGAGTGCAGCCCTTTGCGATTATTTGGGGATTTTGAAGGCTTTTCCTTGCGCGAGGGCGTTCTTGGGGGCGTAACTGGTGCTGCTGCAGGGTCGCTGCGCCACGCTGCGCCACGGCTGGTTTTGGATGCGAAAATCCATGAATACGCTGTGCGTGGAAATCGATTTTAGCGCACACGGCTGGCACAGACATTCGCACAGGCACGCTGTGCGCCAGTCGCGTGCACCACTTTTGTGCGAATTTCTATGAATTACCTTATAAATGTCTTCACCTTAATGAATGTACACCATACCAACCAGACACAGAGTGGATATTCATCCTTTCCTTTACACCAGTGCGAGGTATCCACCATGTCCCACTCTTCCTTCTGCAACTTCCTATTTGTATATACATCCGACCTCACTGTCCCGTAGTCTACACATCCCGCCGCTTGTTCATCACACTTTCCCTTCTCCTTCTCATTGTAAACATCCTTGTTCACGGTGCTATCCAATCAAAATAAAATGTCTCCTGCCCTACATTCATCTAGTCCACACCCCAATTTGCTCCCTCCCTCCTTGGGGGCCCTCAACCACAACAACTCCATCCGCACTGCCTTTAAAGCCTCTTCTACATCCTTCTGTGGTTTCCTATTCATCTCTCTCTTGATATTTGTCAGTACAGCAGTGTTAGCATTCATTTGGTATTGGGTGGTAACACAGGTGGTGGTAGTGCTGTGGCTGACGGGGCACATACATTGGATTGGTATATCCGGTGGTGGGAAGGGTTGGATAGCACCCTACTGGGGGAGGGCGGAGATAACTGTTTTTCCCCCAGATACTGCTGCTTTAACTACACTCGGGTTGGGTCGTTATCACACTGGGATTTACACTCATAATTGTCCTCTATGACCTCAACCATTTTCCATAGTTCTAAAAACTCTTTCCTCCTTTGTATCTTTTTAGCTCTATATTTAGTGGCCAAAAATGTGTACATGTGTTCCAGCATCCCTCTATTGTTCTTACCCTGCTCTGGCCATGGGTGGAACACCCCCCCCCCCTCGTGTCCCTGCCACCCATTGCTTATGATATTTCTCAATTTTATCCTTACACAGCAGCAATGCACTACAGATGTACTCTAACGGCAAAACTACCCCATGTTGAAAAACCTTATATATGGAAATGTCACACCATATACAACATATAGTTCCTCTTAAGTGTTCCTAACAGTTGTTCGCTTCCTCTCCCCTGTTGTCCCCTACCGACACTCCCTTTTTTCTTGCTCACTCCACATACACAAACACTCCCTCCACCCACACAACACCCACACCACTTCTTCCACAGGCTCTCCCTTGGCCCCCTTCCACTGCACAACATAAGTTAAAAACACAAAAGCAACAAGCTAAAATAATAAGCAAAAATATTAACTACTACTTCACCTTATTCCCGACTTAAAATATATTGGGCACAGGAATTTGAGCCGTCTAATTATACAGAACTCCTACTTCAGTATTCTCTGATATTTATTAAAAATATGGTGCCATCTTCTTACCTGCCTCTGGAAAAGATTGCACTTCTTAATTTCTCTTCTCATTTACTTATACTAATAATACAAATATATATATAGCTGCCACATGGTCTTTACACACTACTCAACTCAGTCACATGCCATTCTGCCATGCACTCTAACCCCCCCTCTTCAACACACAAACCCACACACCTTTTCCCCAATTCCCCCAACTTCACTCTCAGTATCCTCCCCTTTTGTTTTCACCCGCAAGAGGTGTTCTTACATCTCCGTATTCACCCGAGCTCCTCCGTCACAGGGTCCCATTAACGGCCTGCACCATTTTAGGAGCTGCGCATTGCTCAAAATAGCAGACAGGAATTTTGTCAAAATGGCTCCTGTACACCACTACGTGCTGTGCGTTTGAGCCTGGTCACTGCAGGTGGGTGTGGCCCTTCCAGATGGGCAGCAAGAACCCTCTGTCTCTACGAAAAATCTGGGATCACGTTGGGGTCACCAATTTCTAGAGTAACCCTTCAATGCACACACCAGATAAAATACAACCCACTAGGTAAAAAGGCCCAGCACACCTCTTGCACGGAGAACAAGGTTTAATCCCACAAAAATACAAGTACGTGCCAGCAAAGAACTCTGTCACAGAGTGCTCGGTCAAAAACACCCTACGCAATGGGGTTTAAAGATAGACAGTGTCAAAGTGAAGCACATTACATAAGTTACAAATCCGTGTAGCTGGTTGGTGCGATCCTATACACATATAACCTGCTCCAAACAGGATGCCAGGCGATTGGTCCCAGCATCTTCTGTCCATCTCCTTCCATGTGGGAATCTTCTTTCGTCATTGCGTACAAAGATTCTAATTGGCAATTTAGATACACGATTAATTATTTCATAGCTCTACGGTGCACCTGGTATCAAGGACATGAGCAAGGCAAATACTTTTGAAGTTGTGATAACTTCTCAGAACTACATGAGCCCAGCTCCATCCCAGACACGCCAGCGCCTCCACAGTTTTCCTACCTGCAGCCTAAATTTGTTACCTTCTCCCTTGGCACCTCGCAGCACAAATCACATCAACCGACAGTGGAGGCAGCCCGTCACCACTCTCTGATCTTCCTGATCGATTGGCCAATTTACAGTTTTATGGCCAGGGCTCTTGGGCGGGTCAGTGTTCTCAAATGCTTGGGGTGTAGGCTCGGGGTCCCTGGCTGCTATAACTTAAAGATCTGCATTGGCCAAGGCCTGAAGCCCTCGCCCCCCCTTCTCGTGAGATAGCTCTCCAAAGATCAATTCTGGCCATCTCTTAGCCTTGCAGGGTACATTCCATCTGGGTTACATGTACTAATTATAAGACACAATGGATAACTGTGTGACTTCAGTGAATTAACCTTCTGCAGAGCTGCAAGGGCTGTGAGCAAAGAATGCTTGCACACCCCTCTAACGCTCGGGATGGGATTAGGTGTACCAGCATAGCTACGGCACTAGGCCTCAATTTCAAGATGGTGTTTAGCTTCTAAAATGGAGTCTCATTCCACATGTAATATTAGTACCAGGATTCATTACATTTCCACTACAATACACCTTCTATCGGTTACCCCCTCCATTCTCCCAGCTCCCCTACAACCTCTCCTACAATCGCCTCGTCCTAAATTGCAGGGGGGCCTGGGACCTATCCCCCCCCACCATCTCTAGCCTGCCTCTGTCTCTCACTTCCACTGACTCCACTCTAGCACTTCACCCATCATGGTCACATCCCAAGCACATCTGGCCGTACCGCCTACCTGCCCTTGAAAAAGCCTAATGTTGGTTGTCCTTAATCATGTATGTCCACTTATGTATTGTCCCCGGCGAATGTTCCATTTACTCCCCTCCACGACCTGGTCAGAATGTCCCTCAAACTCACCCTATTTTAAGAAGCTTGCTGCTTCCTGTCAAATCTGATTTCTTATCTATGGTATGCTATTTTGTGATCAAAGATCATTGTTCCTCTTTTACATAAATAAATACAATTAAATGTTTTTTTTTTAGAAAAAAAGCTATTTTAGCACACTTCTTCACTTCCTTCATCAATGCTATGTTGGTACACTTGTTCACTTCCTCCATAAATGCAATCCTGGTACACTTCTTCACTTCCTCCATCAATGCAATCTTGGTATACACCTTCACTTTCTCCATCAATGCATTCTTGGTTCACTTCTTCACTACCTCCATCAATGCAATCTTGGTATAGTCCTTCACTTCTTCCATCAATGCAATCTCAGCACACTCATCACTGCATCCATCAATGCAATCTTGGCAGTCTGGGCAGTGGGAAATTCTACTGACAAGCACTGAATGCCATGCATAGACAGAGTTTGTTAGGTCTAACTAAAACATTTTTCAAAAGAGTTCAAGTTGTCAATCTAAACAAACACAACCACGTCCCAAGCTTTAACACCACATCAGGCAATTTGAGTACCTGGTGAGCAAAGGCAATCCTTGCCCATCTCTAACAAAAAAACAAGTTCATGACAAAGTTGATGCCATCAACATTCACAGCCATCCGTCAATTTTAGATGTGTGTGTGAGAGAGAGAGAGAGAGAGAGAGAGAGAGAGAGAGAGACAGTGTGTGAGGAAGTGAGATTACAACGAGGCCCTGTGCGAATGGGTTCATGACGTCTGTAGCATTTAATGGGGAATTTGCCTGAGTATACGACAGCAGTACATGGATAAATGGCGCATCATAACGGTCTGTGAGGCGGCCCTCAGTGGTTGTAGCCTCCCCCGACTGCTAACTTTGCTGTATTATGTCACTGGGCTACGATGGTTGTAGGTGGACTCAGTGCATAACATAGGTAGAGGATGCTGGTACTTGGTCTTTTGAGGCTGCACCTGGATCTAGGATCGCATTAGTTGTGGACAAAGCTACGCACCGGGTTGTGAAGGCCGCATGTGAGCATGTCAGACCACAACTAGGCCTAGAATGCCTCTGCTTGAGGATGTAGGCCTCGCGTAGGTTTATGCTGGCCTTTCATTGGTATAGGATGACTCTCACGACTCTTTCGCATTTCTACAGATCTTTCGTAGCCAACCAGACAATAGTGGAAATCACATAAACCAAATAGTTGTCCCCCATTATATGTATGATACTGCTTTGTGAGGTGGCACTGTGGTCACCAACGTTGTGTTAAGCACAAGACGGTGAGCCGGCCTGAAGCAGCCACTGCCCTAGAATGTTCTTGCCAGAGCAGGGATTGGCTGGAAATGGCATATCTCCTTATATACAGTGAATATGAATACGCACCATGCATGGTAGCGGGTTCAGGATCTGCATGAAGCACAGTGCAGAAACGCAAGGCTATCTATGTCAGCAGAACACTAGCCTCCTAAAGAGACCTATGTGAAGTTGGGCATTCCACTGGCTATATAGTTCCTTGAAAGATATCTGAAGGTATGAGATGATGTAAGCCAGATCCTCAAAGGGACCTGTGCAAGATAGGAACAGGTCATTCAAACTGAAGTATTGTCCATGACACCGCCATAGGTGACATATTTGCACAAGGTAAATATGGGAACTACTGGCCCTGTACCTTTTGTCCTGAAAACATAAGCTTCTCATTTTTGTAATGTCTGTGTTTTAAAAAAAAAAATTGTAAGAGTGGAGAACTGCAAATCCGAGGTTAAGTAAGTAGACAAATAAGAATAAAATACATGTGAAGATGTAATGAAACCATATTTTTCACGTTTTGCATGTTGCATGTTTTGCCAAAATTCATTGTATTTGTATTGTTAAGAACGGGATATCATTTCAAACAGAAATGACTTACAAAGAAGGCAATAAAAGAGAGCAGAGGCAGTCCCATGATAAGGTGCCTTTACATAAAGGCAATGTTGGATTGAATGGATCTATGTGATCACTGGGTGCCCCGTAATTCCGCAGACGAAAATACTGACTCCGAAAATGGCGGCACGCAGTGATTACATAGATGACTTCTGTTGCATGCTCCTCTTTTCCTTTTTGTTTCGTAAAATCTTTATTTTCCTTTTGCTTTCTTTGTAAGCCTGCGGAGGGACCCCTGCTGTCCCCAGAGTCCATTATACAGGACATGGGGTGCTCCCCTTGTTTGGTATAATGGCATTTGACATTTTTGTCACTGACAAAACCACAGTAAATGCGCATTCGTCATTTTTGTTCTGCAGTAACTGGGTGATACCACATTGAATAAGGTATATGGGTGAAAGGGTACGAGTATGAACATCAACCAGGGACAGAGACTGGATGACATGACAACATTTTTAACATTGGGTACCCAAGGCTAGTATTTACACATTTACAAATGACATAGACTAGTCTGAGGGCAGAATGCAGGACAGGTGAGCTGGGCGGTTACTTTGGAAAGGAGAATGGGGTGGTTTGGGGGGTCTTGTTCCACTTGCAGGTGGAGGTTGAGCCTTGGTTTCAAGAGGTCCACTGAATAGAAGGGCTAGAGCCTTCCAGTAGAGATGAGTAAGTAGGCAAAAGGAGCAAAAGCAGGATGAGGCACAGGGAACTGATAGGCTGAGTGGAGATGAGGAGCAGACACTGTGGGAGGGAGAGTAGAATGAGATACAGTCAGCGAAGCAGCGAGAGAAAAGACCATGGATGGATTTATAAACCAGTTGCAGGATTTTGAAGAGAGAGAGCGATTTTACATGGAAAGCCATCCAGTGCAATAACACCATGTAGAGGTGGGGCAGGAAAAGTATGTGTGGTGCAAAGCTCAGAACTTTGTTGAGGCGTTCAAAAAAGAATAGAGGGATAGAACAAGAAGAAGACTCACGCAGTTGATCAGTTTGCTGAGCACAAGAGTAGAGATAAGTGTTTCACTTGAGAAGTGCATGATGCATAGACAGACTTGTCTAATGGGTTAAGTCTGGCTGTGATGGCAGTGGCCATGATAATGATTTGTTATCTATATAGGGTTTACGCCTAAGCATGGTACATAGAAGATATTTACAAGATATTTACATACATTTGTCATCCCAACAGAAGTTGGTACTCATTTATCAACCTGGGAAGGTTGAAAAGCTGAGTTGGCCTTGCCGGGATTTGAACCTGCAAATCACACATAGATCGCAGCAGTGAACGCTCATTACAATGATCACCTCCCACTTCTCATTTTCTCTTAACTTTGTCCTTAGATCTAAAGATATTCTCCCCTGCTGTGAATGAAGGGGTCCATTTTGAACACACACAACTGCAGGACTTTTGCCTGCCACAGTTTTTCAGCATCCGCTTGACCGTCACAGTATCCGCTCCACTGCCATTGTAGGCCGACTGAGAAGACCGCAGATGCCTGGGGCTCCCTCGCTGACTCTATTTAGGGTAAGTTGAGTTCAACTTTGGCCATGACACTAAAATGCACATAAATATATTCACAGGGTCTCTGAGCATGCCCTGAAGAAGATCTGATTTCTACCTTGGATAGCCAAAACGTGCTGTACCCGGGGATCCTGACCCACTGCCAGGATTCCCCAGAGAACATCCTGTTCTAACACATATGTTACACACACGTTGACAGACCCTCTGTATAAAATGAACTCTAAAAATGATAACTGGAGTTTGTATATCCAAAAACATCCTGAGTGATAGGATGTGAATGAAAAGAAAATGTTCAAGTAATACATAATGGAGAGTTGTTGAAAAATAAGGAATAGAATATACTCGTATCTTCTACAATTTAAATTAAGTTGTATATCCTATTCTTCCTACCTTACATCTCCTCTGTCTCCTATTCATTCAGGCACTATTCTTGCATCAAGGGAGACTTGGTAGAGATTGAGGTTAATCACACCTATATATTCTTTATTTGTATTTATTTCTCCAGGGTACTGTCCCCCGACATAATGTTATTTAATGTCCTAATTGTTTTTGATAACTACATTTGTGATTAACAGAGTGTGTAAATAAAATTCAGTTATGATTTGTGATTCACTAATAACTATTTGAACTGTCCATTACTTTTGTTTTGTGTGATCTTTTTGGTTGTCATACCAGATGTGTTGAGCGGGATATCAGGTTATGCAGCCCGATCATACAGACTCATTTTTGCAAAGGAGGAAATTAAGAAAGCTCAATGGTGGAATTTGTGTTATATTGTTGGTTCTGATGGGTGTCTCATCTGATGGAGAATAGCACACTATGGGGTTCAAATTCTGGCTAAACAGCTGGTTAAAGTCCATGCCAACCAGGTGGTTCAAGTCCATGCCAACCATTTTGAGTTCATGCCTTCCGGCAACTACGTCCTCTGCACATTGCTGAAGCCACATTGACAAATGTTCGCCTCCCGATCAACCATCCCATTGTGCCATCTGCACTTCAGCAATAAGAGAAGGGTCCACAGTCCCCTCCAGTGATATCAAATGCACACCTGCTTGGTAGAAATTCTAAAAGTGTGCATTCCTCTTTTGCATAGATGTGTGCTGCTATGGAAATGATTGAATCCTCAATGTCTTTCCATATATTTGCATTGCAGAACCTCCCACACATAGTCAAAGAAGAATCAGGATGAGCACTGTATAACTACCACCCAGGAAGGGGTAGATATCAATTTGGCCCCCTTTGGGAGGCAGCATGGAGGGACCCAGGGACCCTCCAGTGTCCCCTTGAGAAATGTTTGGTCATATACTGGCATCCTGGCAGGGGTATCTCCTGGTAGGAGGACATGGCTCCTTTCCAAATGCGGGGCAGGCTGTACATGTGCAAATACTGTACGGCAGGATCCTTGCTGCCGGTATTTGGTTATGAGCCCCCTGCAGCCTGACATTAGAAGGAGGCCTGGGGCACCCCAAGAGTAGGGGCAGCTAAAGTCTGTACCCACCATCGGTGGCCCTTAAGCCCTGTCCTGCAGTGTGAAGCTGGCCATTCGCACTGAAAAAGCAGAGGATTACACCCTTCTGTCAGTGTCTGCTGCACTTTCCCTTGCACAGCATCTATGCAAAGTAACCGCGTTTTTCTTTGTTAATGCAGTAGACTCCTGGCCCCTCTCCCACCGCTGCACATGGTGCAGCCAGTTTGGGTGCGAACATGAACATGTAGAGTCCATGCACCCTTTTTTGTATTGGCGCATTTTGGTGGCAAAGCCACTAAAATATCACCAACAACATTGCTACAGCGAAGAGAGAGAGTAAAGGGGTGCAAGAAATCAGTTGGCATGACAACTGGAAATTCTGTGGCATAATCGGCCGACACACTAAACGTTATTTTTTGTGTAATTACGCCAATTTAATCCAATATTGGCTTCACTAATTTTCTCCTAATCAGAGTACTGTACCATGTCACGTGTCAGTGTCACTTTCAAAGCTGGGGTCGCTTAGTAATCTTTCTCCACAGGGGGTTGGACTATATTTAAGCTACTTTCTTTGCCCCTTGGGGCTACATGTAGCTTTCCTTTTCTGGATATCCTTTTATTTTTGGAGAGGTGCAGTACCACTCAAATTTCGTATGAGGCCATCCGTATGTTATCAGTGGCACTGCACTTCTTCAATCTCAATGCGATTTCTTATGAGAACATCTATATTTTGTCAGTGATACTGCACCTCTCCAATAAAATAGGTTGTGAGGACATCTGTAAATTGTAGTTCATTGGAGAGGTGCATTCCAACTGACAAATGTTTTCTCCTGCTCACAACCTGTTTCCATTTCTATTTCCTATTTCCCTGGTTCTGGTTTATTTTATTTTATTTTAGGAGACGTACAGTAACAATGACAACATACATATGTCCTCATAATAAATCTCAAAGTGATTTTTTTCTGACGACTTCCGTATGTTGTCAGTGGTATTACACCTCTCCAATAAAATAATCTGTGAAGGCATCTTCAGGTTGTACTTTATTGGATAGGTACAGTACCAATGGCAACATACAGATGTCCTTGTAAGGGTATCACTACATATTATCCACACCAAAAACATCGTCGTATATATGGTCGTTTGTAACGGCCATAGGTGATATTTTTGGGGGGAATCATTTTTGGGGTTTTTGGGAGCAGGGGTTGCGGGGGTGTCCTCCGCTCCTTTAAAAAGAATGCATGTGTTGCGGGAGTGTCTCCTGCTGGTTCCATGCCTTAATATTGCTGCCAAAATATGGCAATATTTTTGTATGCCAATATTTTTGACGGGATATTAACACATCGAACCCTTGTAGATATCATATTGAGAACAAAACTACACTATAGGACAACTACGGAAAAAAAGGCGGCTGCAATTATGCATAAAACTAACAGATGTCACTGCTGACTTTTGCTTTTACTCCTTTTTCACTTGTGCTGTTCCTCCTCTCCTTTATGCTGTCCCTGATCCCCCTTGCACTGTCCATCCTTCCCCTTACACTGTTCCTCCTTCTTCTTTGTGCTTTCACTCCTTCCCCCTTGAGCTGTCCCTCCTCCCCTCTTGTGCTGTCCCTCCTCCCCTTTGTGCTGTCACTCGTAATACCCTTGCGCTGGCCCTCCTCCACCTTGCGCTGTCCCTCTTGCGCTTTCCCTCCACCCCCTTGTGCTGTTCCTCCTCCCCCTTGCACTGTCCCCCCCGGTACTGTACCTCCTTCCTCCTTGCACTATTGCTCCTTTCCTCTTGTGCTGTCCCTCCTCCCCCTTGTGCTGCCCCTTCTCCTCCCCTTGTGCTGTCCCTCCTCTTACCCTTGCGCTGGCCCTCCTTCCACCTTGCCCTGGCCCTCTTGCACTTTGACTCCACCCCCTTTGTGCTGTCCCTCTTCCCCCTGCACTGTCCCTCCCCCCTGGGCTGTCCGTCCTTGCCCTTTGCCCTGTTGCTCCTTCCCCCTTATTTTGTTGCTCCTCTCCCATTGTGCTGTTACGCCTACCCCTTGTGCTCTCCCTCCCCTTTGTGCTGTCCCTCTCTGCCTGGTGCTGTCCCTCCTTCCCCCTTGCTCTGTCTCTTGTTCATCCTTGTCCTGTCGCTTCTTGCCCTGTTGCTCCTTCCCCCTTATGGTGTCGCTTCTCCCCCTTATGCAGTCACACCTCTCCCATGTGCTTTTGCTTCTCCTCGCACTGCCACTCCTCCCCCTTGTACTGTCATTCCTTCCTCCTCATGCTGTTGAGCCTCCCCATACCCTGTCACTCATCCCCCTTGCACTGTCACTGCTTCCCCCTTGCACTGACACTCCTTCCCCCCTAGCGATGTTGCTTTACCCACCTTTGACCTTTTGATAGCTCACCCTTTGTGCTGTCCCTCCTTCCCCCTTCCCCTGTTGCTCCTTCCCCCTTACGCAGTGGTCAAAGTGGGTGGGAGCAGTGCTCCTCTAATTTCATTTTTTTTGCATTTATTCTGTTCCTATACTTTTATTTGAAAAATAAACTGTTCTGGAGTGGTTTCGTTTTAAAATAAAAGTGCAGGAAGACGCTGAAACTTGTACTTCAGTGCATTGCACTGAACATTCCCTTAAACAGCAGGTGTGTGAGGGAGGGGGTGGGGTGATGGGGTTTGTGAGGAGCGGGGCCAGGCCAGCAGGCAACATAATTCCACTACTTCTTTTTGTACACTACGACCACTGCCCTTACGCTATTCCACCACCCCCTGCACTGTCACTCCTTCCCTTGCACTGTCACATCTTCCCCCTTGCTCTGTCGCTCATGACCTTCTAGAGATACACTTTGCCCACCTTTGCGCTGTCAATCAGCCCCCTTTGTGCTGTTGCTCTGCCCCCTTTTACCCTATCACTCCTTCCGCCCCATTTGTGCTATCACTTCCTCCTTCAAATGTTGTACAATGCTCATGTGTACTGTTGCTGGCCTAGCTTTCATTTACTGGATTTTTTACTCTTCCCTAGTGTTGCCATTTATTCCTTAAGTTTACCCCCCACAGTGTCCAGCCACTATACCCTTCATTCCCACATGCTGTCATTTCTTCCTCATTGTGCTGTCATTCCTCATTCCTTTCCTCCATGCTAAATGTAAAATGCAATACACAACTACAAATGCCCTAACTATTGGCTTTGCCAATGCTTGTTTAATAAGGCCCTTGAATACAAATCCATGTGTCACTCCACTGCAGCCTGATTGTACGATGGTGCATGCAGCAAGGGCGATGGGGATTGGAGAGAGCAATGAAGCAGAGGAAGGGCTGGATACCCAGAGCAGCCCAAAGGTGGAAGGATAGAAACTGGCTTCTAGGCACTGATTATAATGTTCTACTTGTTCAGGGCTTACCCTGACTTCCTTCACCTCTGGCCCTTTTAAAAAAATGCACTTAGGTACGTTTGTATAGTTAAATATTGTGCCACATCAGGGCTTTCGGGCTTGTCCTCAAGACCTTTCCGAAGCACAGTGTGTGGCATCAACATGCAGTGAAAATGTATTCCTAATTTAAGCTCTGAGTCACCCCAAGCCCAAAGCAAAAACAGTACTTTCCTGCACATGGAACCCAAGCTTCCTTCCTAGAAGCTGGTGTCTCTGGGGAGTCTCATAAGCCCATCAGGAACCCCAAATCCTCCCCTTTTGTACTACACTTGTAGGTCTTGGTGGCCTACAATAGCAGAGGAAACTCAACATAGATGGCAATGATATTGGCATGTGGAAAGGGTATATACCACAGTCGGTAGTATCGCGCAGTTATTACAGTACAATGCACCAGCACACACTGGACACAATGCATGTGCTGAGATATTCAGCAATAGCATGCAATTATTATAATGCACTCTGTGTGCACATGCTATGCGGCCAGTGCATGTAGAATAAGCAATCATGGAATTAATTGCATGGAAAATAGGGTACTTGCTTGACATTCTGCAAGAAAATCCCTATTTGTCGATTCATGCAATCGAATGCGTGGTACTTTTCCTGGACTTGCATGGAGTTTGCGCAGGCTCGGCACATCACTCCAAGCCTTTGAAGGCCTTGCATGAGACTCCAAGCAGAGGAGGGAAGAATTTGCTCGAAAATGGGCATGCGAGGGACGGCTGCAGGTAGTCCCTCGCACGCCCACAATTGCGCGGCACGAGATGTATTCATGAATGCGATCGCACAACCTCTCACCGGGAAATGGCTACGCAAGTCCTTCATATGACCCGCCACCTGAAGGCAGGCGTAAGTACACTTATGCTTAGGATTTGCAGCACGGAAACAGGGTTGCATGTCGAATGTCGGGGTACGTGTACTCAACCGGGGTTCCGATGTAACTTAGGGGTGCATGTATGCTGTTTGGCAGGTTGCAGGAACGGTTTACAGGGGTTTGCACGCAGATTGCCCAAGTAATTACTGAGTTACGATTTTCTAAACGCATGTTGTCGAGCTGTCGGATACAGTTACACGGGACCCCGCACAGGCTCCTCGAGATGCAGGCCTGCTTGTGAGGACCCCACGCACTGTTTTGAGGGTGCAGGTATTCGTGCCCGGGGGTGCGCGCAAAGGTAGCTGTTCTGGATGTTTCTGCTTTGCGTTTGGGCATTTCGGCGGAGTCCGGGCCGTGAATTGCGACAAGGGTTAATTTGCGCAATAAATTCCATGAATACACAGGACACACATTTTTCATTTTGCGCGCAGGCTCACGCAGTGTACTTCTCGGCGCGTGCCCCCTGCAGGATTTCCATGCACATTTCCAGGAATCGAGCTGAAGGGGTGCAAACTCTTTACCTTCCCCTCTCTCACAACCCCGGCCCTCTCCCACCCGTCCTCCTCTCTTCTGCACTCCTCCCCTTGCTTCCCATCCCCTTCTTCCCCTCTGTACAATCCTGCGGCACGACTGCAGCCTCTCTGATGTCTCAATCCTAGTCTCATCTGCATCAGATGTCAATGACTGTCGTAATTCTGCATCCACAAGTCAGATGAAGGGATGGGGGGGTGGGGGCTTCATGTTGTAGCACCGCTGAATGATCACGACTGTGCATCCCAAAATGTGCTGCAGCCCCTCAGGCCCTCCCCGGCTCCCTTATTTATTCGCTCGCACCTTCTCTTTCCTTCCTCCTACGTCTTTCTCGCTCCAATCTTCCCTCATTATTCTCCCCCATTGCGCCTCCCACTCTGCTTTTTCTTGCTCCCTCTCAGGCGGCCCACCTACGCGGCCTCCTTGCAGCTGAAGCTCCCAGGCACGCCATGGATTCAATGCCCGAGGATGCACGTGTGTCTTCCCTCTGCCTCCATCCTCTTTCCATCCACGGTCCTGGCAATCTGCAGCACATCCCAGTGCTTTCAGATACTATGACAGACGGTATTCAGGGGCGGGGCCAGCTGACAAGTTGTGGAACAACTGAAAGGTGTGTTCCGAGGGATGGCGCAATGCCAACAAACCACTGACATCACTAGGGCGAAGCCTGCAGTCCTAGATGTGTGTTATTGGTCCTTTTTGTATTCCTGTAGAGTATCTATGGCCTTTTCAGATTCTAAATGCACGACTACAAGTATCAGAACGCAATAAAAAGGAGTTTTAAAGCCAGGGCTGGTTGATTTTTTTACACCTGATATGGGACAACTTGACATTTCCATAAACTGCCCTATGAGTTATTCTACTTTTAAGATACAAAGACACAGGCCAGAAGATCTTGTGTGATAAAGTTACCTGTTTTTAGTCATTGTTTGACATGGGCTTGCAACTTGTTGCTACGAATGATATGAACGACATTTGCAATGCCACAAAAAAACAAGTTTGTGCATTGAAAAAGCTAAAATCATGCTGAAGGCAGCATTCCAAAATGTAAAAAAGAATTTTACTTAGTGATTCAATTTTGTTTCACAAGCATCAGATTAAAAACGCAATTAGGGCTTTGAAATACATATGTCTCAATAACAGTACTAATTACCAATTTGTGGCCCTCAATAGAAAATTCAACTTGTCGAAGCATAGGTTGCCTCTGACACTGGTGGAGATGTCTGCTCCAGCCCTGTATCACAGAAGAGACGCTTACAATGAAGTCTGCACGAAAGACAGGGTAATTGTTCCCAGCGTGAGAAATGCTGCAGTAGCGGGCATGAGACATCTTATGATGGCTCTGCACAGGTTAGTTTGTCACAATGTTGTCATCATTTGGGATGCTTCTGTCCCCTAAACCTGTGGCTGGTGCACCCTTGACTGTACTGCTTTAGAGGCTCTTGTGCGCGCTGACGCCCATCGTGCCACCGTACCCCTCACTCACATGCCACCCGCTTCCATATAACCCAAAGACTGTGTCCTCCCACATGCCAATAGTGCCTCTTCGCTTGTGTTGATAGTTGTGCCTGATGCCTCCCTCACAGGAATGGCGCCAGGGCCTATTAGCCTTTTAAGTTGAAAGGAGCCACAAGTCTTGCAAGGGAGCGGAGGGGTGGGGAGGACTGGGGGGGGCCGCCTCCAGCAACTGCCCCAGGCTGCCAATCAGCAGTCTTACAAAACGGCAATATATTCCTTTCTATATTACTTTCACTCGCCTTACAGGCTGTGTTTGCTGGAGCCCTTCTGACCGTTACTTCCCTCGGTGTATACAGAAGTGTCATAACCTCGTTGCCTTTTAACACTGGTTTCTCCACATGAGCCACTTGCTGACAAAGAAGGATGTATAGCTTTTCAGTGGGCATTGGGTGTTTTAGCTCCCTAATAATGTATGCACCCCACGGGCGCCTCCGATTGTTTTCTGCTCCAAGTAAGGGCAGCCAGTGCTGTCATTTAGGGGTTGCCAGGGGTTGCACTTGCACTACCCCTGATGTCTCTCTTGCTACCCCTAAAAAAAAAGAAATGACAAAAAAGTGTTTTCTTTTTAAATGTTTTTTTTTTTTTTTTTTTTTACAAATTGAAGCTCCTTGGCTGTTGTCAATGCCATGTGGTTCTTTTTCTAGTCTGGCTGGCTTTTTTGGTCAGGCTTCTTAAAAAATACGGGTGATTTCACAACTGCAACACTTTGAGCAGTGACCCTAAGTAAGAAGGAATAGGAATAACAAATAATGTGTCTTTCTGGAATTATAAACAATCATTGCTAGACTCATTAAAGGTTTTTTTCAGGTCCACTTCAAGGTGTGAGTCACTGATTTAGTCAGTTCTTAAACACCTCAAAATCACAATGCAGTTAAAATACTCCAAAGAGCATTTACAGTAGAATAAGCATCCATTTCGGACTATGTATTTTGCTTTTCGCAAGTTGCAGTTAAAGCATGTTTTTTTCTGCCGATACATATGGTGATCCATTCTTGTAAAAAAGCTTATCACGTTAGTTATATTGTAACCATATTTTTCATAGTGTACTTAGGAACAATGCTATGTGATGCCACTTCCTGTTTTGTCAAGGGGTAAAAGGTCATGTTCTATCGCTTCCCTGATATCACTTCGGGTTGGGGTCAAATGACATCACTTCCTGTGATGTCATCAGAGGTCAAGGGTCATGTGATTTCACTTCTGCTACTCCTGGCATTTTGGTGAAATGACATTCCTTAGGGTGGCATCCAACCATCATGTTGAAATGGGTCCCCACACATCTTCAGGCAGGTCTGCTCCCACAACATATCAAATGGACACTGGCAACTGAAGACTTATCCGAAGGTCAATATTATTCCCACTGTCCCTGAAAATGCGCCTCGGCAGGCATGCTTTATTCAGAGAAAGGTGTTCCTATTAATCACATGCACCAGAATTGGAGTTCAAACCAATACTTGAATTGAATAATTTTAACAGCAATAAAGGTGAGACATGTAATACAGGTTACATTTAGCATGTCCCTTTTCTGATTTATAACGCCCTCCAATTTAATTTGCCAATGTTTGGTATTATGCAGAGGGCATAAGGTGAGCAGGGGGTCTCACCAAGGCTGGCAATAAAGGACCAGGGCTGGACTGAGGTGGGCATATATGGATGCTTCAAATAAGCCACGCTTAACGAGGCATGTTGGAGTGTGATTGGAGGCTAAAGGGGAGAGGAGAGAGTGTGTCAATACTGGTAATATGGAGCTAGCAATTTGCGTGATAAAATGCATAGAAATGATTGGGTACTTGGACTGGGAGATTGGGAGTGCAGTGACGGTCTTAACAGAGTATTCATATATTGGGAAAGTAAGGATTCCATTGCCTGTGTTAATCGGTGTAAAGGAGCGGCATGGAATCTCTAGCAGTTGCCCCGATTACCAGGAGAAGGATACTTGGGCCCCAACAAAATACCTGCTGCAAGAACGGAAGACTCAACCATAAGGCACAGTTTACCGTCTTTATTATCCAACAAAAATGACAGGGGTCACACTAGAACAACATATCGTTTCCTGAGCTCTCTTCCTCTAAAAGTGTCTCACCTTGTTTTAACCATGGGTGACGTTACAAAAACAGGTTAGGTCCACCGAAACCTATCAGGGATGCAGATTGGTCAGTTTAGGGAAAATACATATACGATATATTGGGGTTAGTTCGATTATTGGATTGCAGGAAATTAAAGAAGCTATTGGTCACTGTAATATAATATGTCTTAATGTGAAAGGTAACTACGGATTGGACAGAAGGCGTCTTCCCAGCCTTGGAATCTTGGACAGCTACAGGACTGGGTGTACCTTTCCAAGGCAATGGGAATGAGCATGGAGGTGTTGTGTGCTCCATCCTGTTGTCATCTCGGATCACCTAAGCCTGAGAGAGTACACTCAGTTGTTAACTTTGAGCAACACTTGTATCTTTCCACCTCGGTTCGATGGGAACAGCTTCCCTTCATCTACCTTGAGAGAATAGGCATTGTCCTGCTCTTTCAGGTCACGTGGGTAGAGACCACAAAATGGAGCTATCCTGCTTGTATTTATGAGGATTTTAGACGGAATTTCTTGAGGTGCCTTATTGTCTTGGTAACTGGAAACCTTCTGTCTCTGCTCGTCCTAGGCTAGGGTGTGCAACGTGCCTGTGTTGGAAGCTCTATTTGCCTGCCTTAAGCTGCATCAGGCTGTCATCCCCTCCATGTATCTGAAGTCTGTCTCCCATTCCTCATTTACTTCAGCGCACCAATAGCTTCCATCTTTGTTCTTATGGCTTCCCATGTTAGTTGCAATTAAGCATGTGCAAGCTGGATATATGTATGCTGTTTCTGCTTTGGCAAAGTATATATATATTTCAGTGAAAATAAATTGTTAAAGGGACGTTATGATTAAGTTGCACTAATAAAAACCTATGAAATTCGGTAAAAAAACGTTGTTAAAAGGGCGTTATGGTTACAAGTAAAATTGAAAAAAAAACTGAAATTTGCCAGTTATGGTAAGCTCAGCAACCATAACTCATGCCACCACCGTGCACTGCTAAGACTAACACCCAGGACATCAAAGATGACATCACAAATATCATTGATGACATCACTGATGACATCACATGTCTAGCCCCTTCTTTTTTTGTTCACTGCCATATCTAAACCAGATGGGTTTATTTACTGACAGTCAGAAACTTAACTTTCAAAAGATATTACATTTATAGATATTGCTATTCTCACATGTTCTTACACTACTTTCCTTAGAATTTAATCTCATTTTATGATGTACATATATAGGGGAAGAAGCAGGCCTGAAACACAGCAATCATTTTTGTACGTGAATACACTCATGTAGATTATACACAGTTCTATTGACACTGCCTCTTGTTTGCTTACTTTACTCTCCATATATAAGCCCCATATTTGTATGGATTGTAGTCTATTTATGTTTTGTGTGTATCAGTAGAAATATGTAGTAAGTGATGCATTATTAGCTACTTAGTACATGTTTCACAGTACGGAAAAGTCTGATACAGAAACATTCACCATTTTATTATATAACTTTGGAAAATTACAAATATAGCACCTCTGTGGTGTATGCTGCAGCCAATATCTACATTTCTGTATGAGTAGGTTCCTGTACTAGACAGAACACTGCAATGGAATGTTCTTTAGAACACTACATTGTGTGATGAAGTATGTAGTTTATTACACATCTCCCGATAATCCCTGATACTTTTTTGCCAACATTACATTCACAATCCCTTGTATGAAAAGTAAATGCACATGTGATGTCATCAGTGATGTCACCAATGATATTTGTGATGTCATCTTTGATGCCCTGGGTGTTAGTCTTAGCAGTGCACAGTGGTGGCGCGAGTTATGGTTGCTTAGCTTACCATAACTGGCGAATTTCAGTTTTTTTTTTATTTTACTTGTAACCATAACCTCCTTTTAACAACGTTTTTTTACTGAATTTCATAGGTTTTTATTAGTGCAACTTAACAATAACGTCCCTGGAACAAAGTTTTTTCATTGAATTTCATAGGTTTTTATTAGTCCAACTTAACCATAACGTCCCATTAACAATGTTTTTTCAGTGAATTTCATGGGATTTTACCAGTGCATGCTATTTTCCTACAACCTACTAATATCATACTTACCAAATATAACAATATTTGTGTCTAATTTACAAAGTGTCACCTTACAATTCTGCCATTTCCCATCTTATAAACCATTTTTAACACTTCTATACACTTTTTGCAACTATTTTAACTAGTTTTGCATCCGTATACATCTACGAACATCTGACTTCATTGCGGACCTTCTGGACAGTGCCACATGACCATACGCTGGCGCCCGACATGATGACGTGTCCGATAACCCGTCAGCACTTCACGATAAGATCCGTCCTTCATGGACAGTTCGGAACTGCATTTTCTACTGATCTAGGAACTTTCAACTTCAAAATTTCACTTGCACACCTCCTACACCTTTTCGTACTCATTATCCATTACCAATCTAGTACACAGTACATACTTGGAAGAAGTTTATCACAACTTCTATTTATCTTAAAAATGGCATCAGTTATTGCCATCCCTCCTCCCCAAGAGCCACCACCACCACCAGCTGGAGGACCTTCACAACAACAAAAAGCGCAGTACTTTCAAAGACAATGAAGAGGACCAAGAAGATGAGGTAGAGGAAGTGCCTACTTCTAGCACCAAGATCGAATCATGGGTGTGCCAGTTCTTTGTTACTGTTGTGAGTATACCAAAGGCTAAAGCTACCAAAGTGAAATGCACTGAGTACTACTCAGTCGCAGACTACCTGGACAGTACTCCTACGGGACCACCTCCATGTGCTACCACACCAAATCCAATTACCGCAATGCTCTCAGAAAGGTTATTCCTTTCTCAGCAAGTAAGCTGTCTTCCTCCACCTTATCTTCCTCAACAAATACTGTAACCCCACAGCCTGATGGCTGCGGGCATTGGTGTGTTAAATAAATAAATAAATAAATAAGGAGGGCTACAGACCATTATCATCCATCGCAGCCCCTGAAATGGGGAATAAAGGCCATTAGCACCCCTGGTTCCCAAAGCGGGAACCCATGGTGCTAAAACATAGATTTTTCTTCCTATAGCGGCGTCCCGCTGTAGGAAGAAAAATCCTTTTCCAAGACAGCCAACATGGAAATAGAAGGTGGGGCTCCGTACACAGCCCCTCTTCCCTTGCCATGGCAGCCTGCAAAACCCTATGAACATATTAGCACAAGCACTTTTTTCCCTTTCAAACCTATCCTACCTTCGAATAACTTTACCACATAGCCAGTCCCAGGTAGACATAGCCACTTTAACACCATTTTACGTCCCTAGCGGTAATGGCCAGACAATCTGGCTACTGCCCATGTTCACAGGCTATAGCTCAGTCACGAAAGGTATGACTTTTTTTTGTACCTACATTATTGCAAACAAAAAAAACACAGGGACATTAACAAAACCATGCTTTAATGTCCTTGCCAATGCTCCTCACGAGTTTGCTCGAAATCTGTCCATGTTTTATTTTTTAAAAAGTGTCAAAATGTATGTACATACAATAGTCATATAACTTAGCCCCCACTTGACAAAATCCATTCTGTCTTTACACAAATATTGAAGGTTGGGTCTATAATCTTTCTCAAAACTTTTGTCCACATTCGTCAAATAGCAACAAAGTTATAAGCCATCTAAAAATGCTGAGACCCCCCTCTAATTTTGCCCCCTCTTGACAGAATCCCACAAAACTTTGCACACCATTCAGGATTAGTTCTAGAATAAAATTCCAAAATGATATGCAGTTTCATTGGGTGGTGCAAAAGTTATAAGCCATCCACAAACTGCTTTTCCCCAACCCTGTAATGCAGAAATAGGTAAGTGTCCGCGAACACCACAGGACTGTCCCCGGGTCATCTGGAGTGTTTGCAAACTTTCAGGGGGTGAAACAACCTGTTTTTTGGCTTCTTTTGGCCATATCCAATCCACATCTCACCCCACATCCCCAGAGATTGTTTGTTGCGTTTGAGAAGTGAAATGCTGCTTTTTAAAAATGTTTTTACCGCTCTGTTCGCGGACCCCAAAAAAGTCTGCAAATTCAAGATGGCGGGCGTTTCAGGAAAACCGAAACATTTCACGTTTTCTCACCACCCAACTAGCGGGCGCGTCACGGTGTCCGTGGACAACGCAAAAGTCCACGAATGTATGGGCCAATCAGAGGCCAGTCCATGGACAGAACAGCCAATCAGAGGCCAGTTCACAGACCGAACAGGGAAGTGAGTCTGCGGACCGGACATAGATATCACACATTTTTTTGCCTTACATTTTTGTCGTTTAAAAAGAAACTACTGGACGGATCTACACCAAATTAACAAAAGCACGCTTTCGGGACCAAGCCACCGCTTCTGCCACAAATTTGGTGAAAACCCGTCCAGCGGTTTGGGCTGTAGGCGTGAGCAAAGTTTCTTTCCCATTCGGTCTATGGGAACAAAATACATTTTGGGACCCCCCTATAACTTTGCCCCCTCTTGACCAAACCTCACCAAACTTTGCAAAGAAATCCAGAGTGGGCCATATACTTTTTCGGCAAAGTATAGAGAGGATTCGTCCAGGGAGAGCGAAGTTATAAGCCACCCAAAAAGTGCTCTTCCTATGGGTTTAGCAATTTAACCATAACTACATGGCTGCTACCGCAGGCCATGTAATATATGTGTCTATCATCTATCTGCGACAGTCATAAGCATCTGTTTCGTGTTTACCTGCAATAATCTAATGTATGTTTGCATAGCTTTGTACATGGATGCCTATGTACTTCATATCTACGTGCACCTAAGTCATGATGTCACTGATGATGTCATTAACAAGTCGAGTTACAGTCATTCGACCTGTTCGAATGATGACAACTCTACCTCCTCCATATCATCAGATGGGTATGGTTTGAATGGCTGTCTGAGAGAGTAAGGTTTCTCACATCTGTGATAAATCAATGATGGTGGGCCTAGGAGTGATGTACATCTGTCATTTCTCTGCCTTCGGGCTGCAAGTCGGGGTGGGGGTCACGAGGGCCACACTTGGATCTCCATCCTCACAGGCGTGGTACGGCGCAAGTGATGATAATAGAGGCTGGTGAAGAACAGTGAGGGGGATAAGAAGCAGGGTGATAGTGAGACACATTTAATGACCTTATTAACATAACATAAAATAAACAATTATGAGTGACCGAGAGACCCGTGCATAGAGCCAGGACATAACTGGGCCAGATGAGGGTGATCAGAACCTGGCAGGTGATCCAAGTCTCCATAAATTCAATAGAATCTTCTAAGTTGGCTTGCAATTTGGATTTAACTCCAGCACCTTCGCACAAACTGCAGCTGAAAAGAATTATAAAAAATCCTGTCTCCCTTAGTCCAATAAAACCCCACTAAATACTACGCAATCTCCCTGGTCCTCATTTTCACATCCAGTTTCCTAAAATGAGCAGACGTACACTGGGTTGTCCTGAAAAAAATCACAAAAAGATAAGAGTATTCCTGAATTATGAGTAGTGCTCCAAATTGGTAAACATCTACTTAATTATGTATTCCCAAATATCCATGAAAATTTGATTTTTAACACATCTATCTAATTAGTTCTCCATGTTCCCTGACCTTGAGCATTCTCCCTAATATTGATTAAACCCCCAAATCCTCCTATAATCATCATAGTATCACAAACACTTCCTAAAAGCATGACAATGCACCCTAATCTGCTTCAATTCTCTGCTCCCCCTCTTTTCACAGCTTACAATAATACTGATTATGTTTTAACCCCCACCCCCTGGGACATAATTTTTTAAAAAATAATATGATTATAGCAAATGCCAAAACATGCTAGAACTCAAATCACTGAATTGAAATGAATCCCCCCAACTGCAGGTTGCTGATTGGTGGTTGTAGTGAGGGCAAGTTGGAGTGCATGTGGGGGTCTGCTACTCTTTCCTTTTAGTTTGGGTCTGCGTATGTCGACAAACGGAGAGAGGTATTGCTTATTCTGGGGGCTTGTCATTAAGAACTTACAAGAAAAAGAAAAGAACACGTTTCACTATCCATATTATTAATACTTAGTATTGGAGAGAAGATGAGTTATCCCAATGAGTACCCGGAGAGGGACAATCAGATTGTTACAATCAATCTGATCGGCCCTTGACGGCTACTTACCAGCCACGCAAAGACGTACCTGCTGTGCGCCGCATGCATCACTGATCGTTCCCGATCTGCGACTGGCTGCATGGAAAGGGAGAAGGGACTATCGCTAGTCCCTTCGCTCCGTTGCATGGCAGCCATTTTCATCGTTTACTTTTAAAAATCTTTTTATGGCCACCATGGAAAGGGAAAAGGGACTACATGTAGTCCCTTCGCACTGTACTATGACATCCATTTTCTTTGTTTTCTTTTTTTTATATCTTTTTTCATGGCCGCCACGGAAAAGGAGAAGGGACTATGTGTTGTCCCTTCACCCCAATCCATGGCAGCCATTTATTTCTTTTTTTTTCGCGAGTTGCGAAACGGTTTCCACGCCATTTCCAACTCGAGAAAAAATACCATTAGTACGCCAGTATGGTCTACCGGGGTACTAATAGCAATAGACCCCTCGGAGGGGGGCATTAGTGGTCGGGTAATGCCCCTGGAGCTATGTTAAAGCCCTTGCTACCCTTGGGCTTGCAACTCTCACCCTAGAGGCATTACCCGACCTTTAATGCCCCCCCTCTACTCAGGTTCTATTGCTTTATTAGTAGCCATACAGTAAGCAAAGAGGTATTGATACTGCACCGTTACCACGGTGTAGTCTCTCTATACCAAGGCTTGTTCTGAGAAATGTATTGTGGCCATGACTGGGGTGTCTGGAGTTGGGAACGGGGTTATGGAGATGTAGACATATATTGGGAGCACTCAAACCCAAAGAGGAACTACTTAGGGGGATTGGGGGGGTAGTGCCAGTTCTGGTTTAGTGTGTGGGATCTCGAAGTTGCTCATTCAAACGTGGTAGTACTGAAGTTAGAGGCATGGCAGGAGTGCAAATAGTTCCAGCAATTTGTTATTTTACCGTTTCCTAGTTCTTCGCTAAATAGGACTGTACTTGTAAGAGGGCATGTTGATGTGTGATGTGCTGAAACGGTGCACATGCCTTCACATGAAGCTTACAAGTCCCATTTTACAAGCAGGCAAAAGGGACATGCTGCATTCATAATATTTGTGACCATTGGGTAAGTGCCTACAACCACTGAATTGCCTCTTCTCACTTAAATAATGGGTCAATTCAAAGACAAGCTGTAAGGAACTCCACAGAATCGTTCTGTTCCAAACCTTAGGTTGGCCAACATACATTATTTACATTAGGCGGCCCTCAGAAATCATCCTCTGCGACAGATTACAGTCTTTCTTCACTGTTTAACCTTGCATCCCATGCATCAAACTTTGATTGCAAACATAATTCCACCTTACATCATCGGATGCCATAAATCTGTATTCCATGCCTTCACTATTCTACCTATCACCTGCTCGCCTCCAGGACTTCACGCCATCCAATCAGTGGCAAGCACATCCTTACTCACACTCACACTCCTGTTGCACCCGCTTACCACAGTTAAAATCAGAACCCTTGAAGCCTAAAATATTGAAGCCGAGTTCAATATAAAACAAAGCACTGCTGCAGTTTTAAGGGTAAAAAGCAGACCGTCATGCTGGGGAATGTGGCGAGTCAGAAGGACACAGACTCTGATTAGCCATTTCACTGAGAATTGTATTAAACCAAAAAGGGTAATGCCTAACTTTCCCAATACTATAAGGTGTCACGACCTAACAAAACTCGCTATGATGCTTGACCGTCGTGAGTGAAAATCCAACTCAGAATCAGTCTACTGTCCAAAATATCCTGCCCTGATCCTACCACTAGTATAACAACAAACATAAGGAGAATGACTCTCTTCTCCTGTCAACTGATGTTCTTCCCAATTCAACTCAAGTAGTTCCGGGAAATTACTCTTGTTATGTCACAAAGTTCTGATGTAGCACTTTTCAAATGCGTAATCCTCTTACTTTGGTTTACTCTTCTGGTCCCTATGACCTTCTTCTTCTCTTTTATCTGTCCCTTTCCCCCTCATAGGGCAATGTTATCCGATACTTAACACTTCTCTCTTGACTTCCTGGGTTTTCAAACTTTATATAACAGTCCTTAACTCTGGTTTGGGTTTCATGCTTAATCTCGGTCTTAAGTGATTCTGTAGTTGTCCCCTTCTCACAAAGCTTCCTACTGAAAAATATCTCAGGTCGTTTGTTTTGACTTACTGTCCGTATCTTAATACTGGGAAGAGTAGGAGAGTTCCAATAATGATTCTCTTTATCTTCCATCAATCTCAGCAATTTATGGCTGGGACGAATGGGAATGTACCAGTAATGTTTCTCTTTATCTTCATTCAATCGCAACAACCTATGATTGGAACAAGAGGATTGTTCCAGTACTGGTTCTCTTTATCTTCATTCAATCTGAACAATTTATGACTGGGACGAATAGGAGCATTCCAATAATAACTTTCAGTTCCCTTCCCAGGTCTCCCGTCTGCCCCGTTACCTGTGGTATACCGGGATAGCATCACCGGGGTTCTTGCTTGGTTGGAAAGATCCTGTTCCTGTGTCAGGTGGACTTTTTGTATTCTCAATACTTGCAGCCACGGCTTTTGCAGCTTCTCCTCTGTCGGCAAACTCTGCATCGTCTCTGCAGTGTTCTCAGTGTTTACAGACCTAGAGGTCCACCTCTGCTTCTTGGTCATGCCACCACCTATGCCCTTCTTCCATTAAGGATGCCTTGCATCCGTGATGGTGTCTGGCCACCTCTGCTTCTCAGGCTGACAGCGCACCTCAGAGTCTCCTTCTAAGTTCCGCTTTGGAATAGGATGCTGTGCATCCCTGCTAGCAAACTTTGATCTTGCAGGCTTTCTCTCCCATTTCCCAGTCTCCACCTGTTTCCTTTATTGTGCTGCCATGGGCCTTTCCCGGCACAACGTTGCAGTCCTTTCTCTCTGTTTGTTGATTCTGTATTCCTCCAACTAAGTTTCCCTTTGTCTCTGTATGTGGTGGTCTTTCTCTGAAAGGCATAACCAGTATTTCTTGATTATAGTAACACATCTTGGTATGTTCTTCATATTTCTCTTTACTGAATGGTTGTACAAGTGTACCATTGGTATGGCTCCTAGGGTCGTTGTCCCCAAAGGAGGAGTCTCTTCCGGTGCGGTCCCACTTGCCTCTACCCCTAGGGAGGGTATTGCAGCAAAGGCTCACCTCGATAGCCTCACAGAGAAAGCCCCCCCCTTTGGGGAGAAGTGACAGATTCATGTGATTCGTCACAGTACTCTCTGGTTGGTCCCTTGTTGCAGTACTCTATGCAACAAGGGACCAACCCACACAGTTGCTTCCCAGCATTGTGAGTATTTGATATGGACTGCTTCCTCCAACCCAGCCTACCTCCAAGCAAGACCTGGAGAGAGGATCCTGCAAGAGGGCAAAGGGTTACTTCTGATGGAGGAAAGAACACTCCATGGAATAATCCCGGCGGAATATCGTAAGCTGTGAGGCAATCTAGTACGGCAGCATGTGGCACCCCATGTGCTAGCTGCCTTGGGCCTCTGCCAAGTTTGTCCGCTCCCAAGTATGGACCAGTAAGTTCCCATAATGCTATGTTCTCAGGTGCCACTGGTGTTTTCAAGCCTGACTTTTATGAAGAAAAGCCATAAAATGGCCAGAGGTGAAGCCAAGATTGTGGGACAGATTTCATGCCACTGTCCTCAAAAGGATGGCGTGGCCATGCCACAAAGGTTGAAGAAACAGGAAAGCCAGAGCATGGCTTGCATGAGCCCCATGAGGTATTGCAGGGAATTGCCAATAACTACCAATGTAATTTTAGGCTTGAAGTCTGCTTCCTTAGTCCTGTGAAAGAGGTCCATCTTTCTTGTCACGTGGTATTCCAGAGCTCCAGGCTCATGCCTCACAGTCAGTGCTTCCTCTGCTCTGCCAATGCACACAGGTCTCTAAGACCAATACTGGCACCCACAATTTTTCTGTGCAGTTCGCACCCTTTGGCATGCCCTCCTTGGAAACTGGATGAGCCATAAAGGCCTGGCTAGTAGCCGATGGGCAAAGGGAACACAGTAATAGTTGGATATAGAATCACCAGCACAAAGAAAGCCTTACATGTCCTTGTTTTGTGTTACAAATGTGTGAAGATAACAGGGAGGTAGCAAAACCCCATTTGAGGTGATATTTTAAGAAACAAGAATATCCCTGTAGTGTTTGTATGCAACGTTAACACCCACCAGGTTTCTACAAATAATATATAAAACTACAGTCATTCAACAACACTTGCTTCACTCGAAATCAAGCCAAGAGTCCATACCAATGCTTACACATTGATCCCACACAACATAAGATCACAACATCCTGCTAACACGCTCGTATTTCTAAGTGGCCTGCTTTATGGCAGTGGATGGTCAATGGCTCTGGTGAAGTTCTCTCTCAATTAGGGCACAATGAAGTCCATTTGGCAAAATGAGTCTCCTAGAGAGTTAGTTTGCCTTTTAATCTACAAATTATACAAAGCTCTTACTTATAAAGATCTTCCTTCATTCATCAAATTATTCTGCCCCTTGCATTGGATGATGCCAGTGGCATTAATACTTTTTGGAAGAGATGTTATATTATTTTATAGTTGACTTGTAAAGCACATTTGCGCGACGAATAGATACTTGGCGCTAAGCTACTGTAGAATGCATGGGTTTCCCTTAAGCCTGAAAGAGATGGGTTTTGAAGTTTGCAGAATTGGAGGCAATCCTCAAGGGAGGCGTCAATGAGGAGAGGGCTCTGTCTGGGATTCTTCTTTCTCAAAAGCACGGAACGATTACACATTCTCTGCTTGAGGACCGCAGACGTCTAGCTGTGCTGTATTTTCTGAGACATTTTGAAAGAGTTGTTTTGACCTTTTGGGACTTGTGTCTTCGCAGGCGCATGTAAAATCAAGCGCGATGTTTCCCTAACGAAATATCTTTTAAACTCTTGGTTAGCAAAAGGTAGCCAATAAATAGATATAGTACAGAAATACATAGGGAAACTGAAATAATGCAGTGATCTTTCTGCATAGACTTGAGAAGCATCACCAATGTAGAGCAGTAGGACGGATCACAGTGGCTGCAACCTTCTCCTGGAGAAGAGTTCTTTGACTCAAAACGTTTAGAGACTTTTATGTCATTCAAAGAAATTCTGATCTAGAAATATTAGAAAAATAAAATAAGTGTTTTGAAACCGTTCACATATAAATCAAGCATCTATTTTTCAAATAATATACTTACAGAGGTGAAAATAATGGACTAATCTTTAGCCATAAGGAATTTAAGGGAACAGAGAAGATATACAATTTCTTATTTTTTGGAAAACTGCATCAATTTGCTTTCATTTCTTCAATATTCTAATACCATGATTCAATAAATTATATGAATATGCTCATTCATTCCTTTGGAGAGCGGGATAGAGTTCAGGCACCATGTTTGGGTTTGACTTTGATCTGAAGGCTAAGTTCTCACCTGTAGGCCATGGAGACACATATTCTGACCTCAGCTTCTTCATTTCACCATATGATTAAAATGTTAGCAGATCAAGTCTCCCCGTATATGTAAGATAGTGGGCACCACTCTAGTACCAATACTGCTTCTTTGTGGTTATAATAATTCTCTTGAGGTTCTCCTTACACCTTAGGAAGTGTGCTCTTTTTTAAATTATTACCAAGGAAAACTCCATAGGTACTGGGTGCTCCCCTATTTCTTCAAACCATATTTTCTGATATATCAATTTGTTTTACCGCGGATGAAAGGAAGCGGGCCACTTGCGGTCATAAATGCCTTTTTACCTCTTAGTCCGCAGTTACTGTTGCAGCGCTGCTGGCATCACTGACTTTGAAGGCCAGGCACAGAAAAAAAGAATGATCCTTGTATTAGTACGAAGATCAACAACCCACAACCACTGGAAGCGTTTCTTGCCAGGATTACTGAGAGATTGGAGAGGGAGGAATGGAAGACAGGTGTTCCCTGAAGATGGCTGCTGTATCCCAAATGCATTGCAGATGTTGATCTGCTCCACCAATGAAATGACCAGATAAAACAGACGTATTAGAAAATCGTTTGGACGAATCTGATGTAAAATTAGCGTAATATTAAAATTAGAGTGTTGTTAAAGGGGTGTTTAGCACATCAGAGGGGTGCACCCGGTACCTAGGAAGCTTTCCTTGGGAATCATTTCAAATCTAGTCATCTGCCTTTTTCCCCCAGTAACCTTTCTCTGCCAAATTTGCAGCATATGGGCCCTCATTCTCCTCAAAGAGGAGAATCACCCAAGACGAGTCTGACCACTACTGCATCCACTAGTAGCAGTATTCCCGGGAATCCTCCCCAGCCTTTGCTCTCCAAGGATTCCTAATGGGGATGTGCAGCATGTGTGCAGCAGACCTCTGGAAGGAGCCCGCAAAGGCCATCAAAATTGCATTCCGTGTATGTGCACAGTGAATCCCCCTTTTCTTTCCTCCAAGCACAATGCCTGCAGCATGCCCTCTTACCCTAGAAACAAAGCCAAGACTCCTAATGCCCCAGGCCCATATTCCCATGCCCACATCTGCACAATGTGACACCCCTAATATCCTGTAATACTTATTTGTGAAACTCATAATCACCTCACAACTGGTTATTTTCAGGGGCGCACCAGCTAATCCCAGGATAACCCAGCGGTACCTTTCAGAGCTGAATTGGCCCGTATCTGCAGGATGCAGATCTGCAGACAATGTCCTGCCATCTCTGAGGTGCTGTGGCAGCACCGCATGCAGACACTCTCTGCCCCACATCACAAAAAGTACAGTTATCGGGGGAAACATGTACAGACTCTCGCCGCATTCAAGTTATTCCAGAATTTGTTCAATACAATACCTTCTTTTAAAGAGAATTCCCAAAAATTGATTTTTGCAATTATTTCTAATTTTATTCTTATTGATTTCTTTTTAATTCATCATATATCAAGAGAGTGTACAAAAAACAGCAATAATTAAAACTCCATTACAGAGCATACCAAGGATTCTGTATTTAAACAATGTCATCATGTTGACCTAGCACCATATTGTAATCATACATACTGACTCATTCTTATCAATTCCCATACATACCCATACAATAACCACTCATACCTGTACAAAAAAAGCGAAATCAAAACAATGTCTAAAAAACAAGAGGTCGTCAATTCGACCTTAGCTGCAACATAATTATTGTTTTCTATCAATGCATCAATCTTCCAATCTATTTGGCATATATTAACAATTTGATTCTACTATTTTCAATTGCAAAAGATTATTTTTGTAAACCATAAAGAACAATCGAGATCCAAAAAAACTAGAACTTGAGATATTGAACTACGCGAGTCACTGCTCATCCATGCTATTGTGCCGCGTCCGCGTCCACAAACGAGGTGGCAGTCCTTCGCGTAAAGACGCAGCCCCACAGGCAGATTGGGAGCACACATGCCCAAAGCCTTTTTTGGTGCACTTTCTGCACATCCAGACTCGCAAGAATAACGGCACAAGAAGCAGATTAGCAATCAGCCTTCATGATGCATCATAGAGTGGGCAGGGCCCCCTTCAACTATTGCCTCAAATTCCACTTACGCAAAAATGGAGCACGCCCTAAAAATAGGAATCTGAGGGCTATACCTTCTTCAGGAACAGTGTTATCTTGTGCAGATTCATCTAGTGAATCTGTATATAAGACTAGGATTTCTCCAAACTGAATATCAAGGAAGTCAACTCTCATGGCCTTTCTACATGTTTGCATGGAATTCTGGGTTGGCAATTTTCTTAAGAAGGATTCAATAGCTCAGAAATGGAATTGTCAAAGAAAATGGTACCCATTGCACAAAGAGCCTGGATTAACCATACTGAGGTCAAGGGTGTCCCTTGTGACACAATGATGGCTGTCAGGGGTGGACTGGGAAAGAAAAGAGGCCCTGGAAATAATGTTCAAAGTGGCCTCGTTTTCAGCAAGCCCAACCCTTTGCTATGAGAACATTTGGAAATAAAATAGGTTACAACACAAAATAGGCACAGGTTTCAGAGGCCGACCGGGAAATCTCCAGAGTTCCCTGAGCCGGTCCTTGCCAATAAGCAAATGCAACAAAGCAGTGTCCCTCGCAGACACCCCTGGTCCCACAAATCCTGCTTCTACGAAGAGTGGTCCCCGTTTACATCCCATGCCTGACTCAATTTTCCAGAAAGGAGTTTAGGGGTTTCTTCTCTCTCCTTCACACCCCCCTCCCAACCCCCAGGCCCCACACACACGTATGTGCCTCTGCAGCCTCCATCCCAGTACCCACGCCGCGTATGTTCCCACCTCTTCCTCACTCCCTGGCTCCAATCCCCCCACAGCCCCTACCCGTCCACTCCCAGCCCACCTCCCTGGCACAGACCCAGAAAGCATTGCAATAAAGGCCCACGATGCAAGGGTGTTGTGTTAAAGACCCGCACTGGAAAGGCGGCACGGGCACGACAGGGGCCCCACACATGCACACAGTAAATGATGAAGGTAGCACAAATGTCTTTGACAGATTTAAATTATGACACAACAAGACGTGGATGGTGAAGTAATTGAAGCTGTTCTACACAACAATAGGCACTTTGTCATAACATGTGTAATAGATGGTTTGTGTGTTTTTGTTCTCTAGACAATAAACACAACTGTTATTTGTAAACACGTAGTCACACCGGGCCTCACTGCTTCATGAAAGGTTCACACAAAAGGTATGAAATCAATATTTCATAAGGTCGATATTAGTGGCGGAGTGTGACAATTCATATCTTGACATCACATAAATACTGCATCAAATAGAGGAATGACCGACATCTCATATACTTCACACAAGACTGAGGCTTTCCAACCTTATTTGAAAAACTATACAAAATGGTAATACAAAAGCCAGTGTTTCCTGATAGGGTGAAGAGTATGTCACATGGCTTCCTGCTAAAATCGGCACAGTTTGCATGTGTTTATTTGCGCCCACATTTTCGTTCATGAATAGCTTTAAAAAAAAGGAAATCACACGCAGTAATGTCTTAACGTTCTGCTCTTCCAGACATATAGATGTGGGCAGCGTCACGCAGCACGTGCAGGTTCGTATAAGGGGGAGGTGACTCCAAGATGTCATTTCTGCCGTCTTTGCTTTCCTATTTTTTGTCACATAAGTGACCTCACAAACGTTTTTAATATAGTTTAAATCAGGATAAACCTTTGAAAGCGGGATAGTATGGGAGTCTGTTCAATGATGTCTGTTTTCTCATCACACGTTATAAAGAGGAGGAAGCGTGTTGCAGTCAGTAATATGCTGTATCTCCTGTAGCATTGTGGGTAAGAAAGGAGTGTCCAATCAGCGCAGCCCACCCCTGGCTCAACGTGATGTCTACTTTCCAAAGCTGTGTGCTGTAGCTAGCTTTCCCTGCCTGTTGATATCAATACATAGTAGGTGGGCCACTTGTGGAATTTGGAAAATAGGACATGTAGCACCACTGGACATTCACTTGGGGTCTGTAAGTCACCGGCAAGCACCCTGAAGAGACAGCATCTGGGTGTCCCTAGTTCCCCCGGGACCGCTCAGAGTGGTGGCAAAGGCAGGCGTCGCTAATGGGGTTTTCTAGTAGCAGATGGTCTACTCTACGTACTAAAAAAATGCACTACATTGTGTATAGGGGCCAACAAATGCCCTCTGAGGTTTGGAGATGGTACGTTCCCAGCCCCATGGAGAATCCCTAAAGCCCATGTCCACAACACAGCTGAAATTCTTCTTCCCTTCATTTGAGGTGTTCAATGGAGCTAGGACTGAGTCCAGTCCGACCCCCTCCAGACCCGCCAGCCACTTCTTCTGGCTTGTTTCCACCTGCATGGAAATCATGGCTCTGTAACACTCCCCAGGCAGCAAAAAAGCTACAGAAGATATGCTTAGAAAGAGAAGGTTCTTTCTGTGGACACCTCCAGGTTGTGTGTGTGTTTGTGTGTGTGTGTGCACATGTGTGTGGGTGTGTGTGTGCATACGTGGGTATGTGTGTGGGCATAAACATGTATGTCTGTGTGTATGTCCTTACGTGCATCTCCTCTCTTCCCGTGCACCACTTCTCATCTAGTGCATCTCCGCTCCTCCTGTCCTCTATAGTGTCGCTTCTCCTCTAGTATATCTCCTCTACACTAGAACAGCTCCTCTGCTCCAGTGCATCTCCTCTCCTCCAGTGCTTCTCCTCTCCTCCAGTGCATCTCATCTCCTCTAGTACATCTCATCATCTCTACTGCATATCCCCCTCCTCTAGTGCAAATGCTCCTCTCTACAGTGATGCCTCTCCTCCAGTACATCTCCTTCAGGTCATCTTATCTCTATGATATATCTTCTGATAGTTGTACATCTCCTCTGCTCTTCAGCATCCCTCCTCCTTTAGTCCAACTTGTATCCTCTACGGCATCACTTCTCTTCTAGTATATCTCTTCTAGTATGTCTCATTTTATCTACCGCATCTCCCCTCCTCCAGTACATCTCCACTCCTCCAGTGCATCTCACCTAGTGCCTTTCCTCTCCTCTGGTATATCTTCTTTCCTCCAGTTCATCTTGTCTCTGCTACTATATATCACCACCTATAGAGCAACTCCTATCCTCTGTATCACCCCTCCTCTAGTATATCCTCTCCTCTAGTACATCTCCTTACCTCCAGTACATCTCATGCTCTCTAGTACATCTCCTCTCCTGTAGTGCATCTACTCCCCTCTAGTGCATCTCATCTACTCAAATATATCTCATCTCATCTACTGCATCTCCCCTCCTCTAGTACACCTCTTGTCATCTACTGTGTCGTCTCTCCTCTAATATATCTCCTCACATATAGTACATTTCATCTCCTTTAGTGTATCTCATCTCCACTGCTGCATTTCCTCTCCTCTTGTATATTTCCACTCCGCCAGTATTTCAGCCCCCCTCAAGTGCATCTCACCTTCTTTGGTGCATCAACTCTCTACTGCTGCATCTACTCTCCTCTGGTATATATTCCCTCCTCTAGTACATTTCCTCTCCTCTACTGCAGCCCCCCCTCTAGTGCACCCCCTGTTCTATAGTGTCACCTCTCCTCTAGTATATAAGCTCTCCTCTAGTACATTTCCTCTCCTCCAGTGCAGCTCATCTCCTCTGGTGCATTTCCTCTCCTATCGTCTATTGCATAACCTGCTCTGCTAGTATATCTCCCCCCCCAGTACATCTCCTCTCCTCCAGTGAATCTCCTCTCATCCAGTACATCTCCTCTCCTCTAGTATACCTCCTCTCCTCTACTGCATCACCTCTCCTCCAGTGCATCTGATCTCCTATAATGCTTCTCATCTCCTCTGATATATTTTATCTCCTCCAGTTAATCTCACCTCCTCTTGCACATCTCCTCTCCACTAGTGCATCTCTTCTTCTCTCATACATCTCTTCTCCTCTACTGCATCTTCTCTCTTCTAGTGCAATTCATGTACTCTACTGCGTTTCCTCTCCTCCAGTGCATCTCATCTCCTCTGGTGCAGCTCATATCGTCTAGTGCATACCTGCTCTGTTAGTATATCTCCTCTCCCCAGTACATTTCCTCTCCTCCAGTGAATCTCCTCTCCTCCAGTGCATCTCCTCTCCTCTAGTATATCTCTTCTCCTCCTCTCCTCTACCACATTGTCTCTCTTCCAGTGCATCTGATCTCCTATAATGCATCTCTTCTCCTCTGATATATCTTATCTCCTCCAGTTAATCTCACCTCCTCTTGCACATCTCCTCTCCGCTAGTGCATCTCCTCTTCTCTCATACATCTCCTCTCCTCTACTGCATCTCCTCTCCTCTAGTGCAATTCCTGTACTCTACTGTGTTTCCTCTCCTGCAATGCATCTGATCTAATGTAATTAATCTCCTCTCCTCTAGTATGTCATCCCCTCCAGCTAATCTCATCTCCTCTTGTGCCTCTCCTCTCATGCATTTCCTCTTTTCTCGTGCAGCTCCTTTCCTCTACTGCATCTCCTCGCCTCTAGTACATCATCCCTCCTACAGTGCATCTGCTTTTTTCTTGTGCATCTCCCTCCTCTACTGTATCCCTTCTATTCTATTGCATCTCCTCTCTTCTAGTCCATCTATATTCTTCTGGGGCACTTCCTCTCCTCTAGGCAATCTCCACTCCTTTAGTATATCTTCTCTCCTCTAAGACATCTCATTTACTCCAGTGCATCTCATCTCCTGTAGTGGCTCTCCTCTCCTCTACTGCATCTACTCTCCTCTAGCATATGTTCTGACTATTGTCATCTCTTGTTCTCTACTGCATCACTTCTCCCCTAGTGCAAACTCCTGCCCTCTACTGCATCGTCTCTCTTTTAGTATATCTCATCTAGTACATCCCCCCTCCTCTTCTGCATCTCCTCTCCTCTAGTGCCTCTCCTCTCCACTAGTGCATCTACTCTCCTATAGTATATCTCACGACTCCAGTACATCCCCTCTCCGGTTTATAGTGATTATTTCGACAGTCAAAGTTTTGAATGGGGGTTCCCCCAACCCCTGTTTTTTTTAACCCTTAACACCCACTTTAGTAAACAAAAAAACCTTTACCTGCAAAAAAATGCATTTTTTCGATGCATTATTTTTCGAAACATTTGCATTTGAAACTTTTTTTTCGAAAGAATGCCTGGATACCCTCCTCTCCTCTACTGCATCTACTCTCCTCTAGTGCATCTACTCTCCTCTAGCATATATTTGGGATTCTTGTCATCTCCTCTCCTCTACTGCATCACCTCTCCTCTAGTGCAACTCCTGCCCTCTATTGCATCGTCTCTCTTATAGTATAGCTCATCTAGTATATCTCCCCTCCTCTACTACATCTTCTCTCTTCCAGTACATTTCCTTGCCTCTAGCATATTCTTCTCTCCTCTAGTTCATCTCGTCTCCTCTAGTACATTTCCTCTCTTCCAGTGTATCTCATCTCCTCTAGTGCATCTCCTCTCCTCTATTGCATCTACTCTCCACTAATGCATTTCCTCTCCTCTAGTATTTCTTCTTTCCTCTAGTACATCTCCACTACTTCAGTTAATTTCACCTCTAGTCCATCTCCTCTCCTCTAGTACATCTCCCCAAATCTATTATATATGTCTCCTCTAGTTCATCACTTCCCTTTTACTGCATCTCCCCTCCTCTAGTGCAACTCATATCCTCTACAATGTCACCTCTCCTCTAGTATATTTCCTCCCATCTAGTAGATCTCCTCTCCTCCAGTGCATCTCATCTCCTCTAGTACATTCCCTCTTGTCTAGTACATCTTTTCTCCTTTAGTAAATCTTCTTTCCTCAAGTACATATCCTCTTCTCCAGTGCATCCTATCTTCTCTAGTGCCCCTCCCCTCCTCATTGCATCCCCCTCCTCTGGTGCAACACCTACCCTCTAGTGTCACATCTCCTCTAGCATATGTCCTCATCTATATTACATCTCCTCTGCTCTAGTGCACTGCATCTCCTATAGTGCATCTCCTCTCCTCTGGTGCATTTCCTCTCCTCTAGTATATTTGCGCACCTCTAGTACATCTCGTATCCTCCAGTAGATCTCATCCCCTCTGGTGCATCTCCTCTCCTCTCTTCTAGAATATCTTCTCTCCTCTACTGCATATCGCCTCTTCTAGTGCAACTTCCATCCTCTACTGCACAGCCACTATTCTACAATATCTCATCTAGTATGTCTACTCTCCTCTACTGCATCTCATCTCCTCTAGTACATCTCCTCTCCTCCAGTGCATCTCCCATTCTCTAGTGCATCTACTCTCCTCTACTGCATCTCCTCTCTTCTAGTATATATCTCCTCTAGTACATCTCATCTCCTCTAGTAGATCTCCTCTCTTCCAGCACATTTCACCTTCTCTTCTCTGACATCTCCTCACCTCCCGTATATCTTAACTCCTCTAGTAAATCTCCTCTTCGCTACTGTATCTCACCTCCACTAGTGTAACACCTACCTTCTACTGTGCCACCTCTCCTCTAGTATATCGCCCTCCATGTAGTGCATCCCGTCTCCTCTAGTGCATCTCATCTCCTATAGTGCATCTCCTCTAGTGAATTTCCTCCCCTAGAGTAGATGTCTGCTCCTTTAGTACATATCTTATCTTCCAGTGGATCTCAACCCCTCTAGTGCATCTCATCTGCTCTCTTCTAATATATCTTCTCTCTTCTAGCACAATCTCTCCTCTACTGCATATCCCCTCCTCTAGAGCAACTCCTGCCCTCTACTGCATTGCCTTTCTTCTAAAATATCTCCTCTCGTATATCTATACTCCTCTACTGTATCTCATCTCCCCTAGTACAGCTCCTCTCCTCCAGTGCATCTAACCTTCTCTAGTGCATCTCCTCTCCTCTACTGCATCTCCGCTCATTTAGTATATCTTAACTCATCTAGTTCATCTCCTCTTAGTCCTGCATCTCACCTCCACTAGTGCAACACCTATCCTCTAGTGCATCCCCTCTCCTCTAATGCATCTCATCTCCTATAGTGCCTCTTTTTCCCCTCCTCTAGTGCATCTCCTCTTCTCTAGTATATCTTCTCTCCTCTCTTCTAGAATATCTTCTGTCCTCTAGTATGATCTCTCATCTACTGCATATGGCCTCCTCTAGTACAACTTCTATACTCTACTGCATTGCCTCTATTCTGCAATATCTCCTCTAGTACATCTCTCACCCGGTACATCTTCTCTCCTCCAGTTAATCTCACCTTCTCTAGTGCATCTTCTCTCCTCTGTTATATCTTAAATCCTCTTGTTTATCTCCTCTACACTACTGCATCTCACCTCCACTAGTGCAACACCTATCCTCTACTGTGTCACATCTCCTCTAGTATATCACCTTCCCTCTAGTTCATCCCCTCGCCTCTAGTTCATCCCCTCACCTCTAGTGCATCTCATCTCCTATAGTGCATCTCCTCTCCACTGGTGCATTTCCTCTCCTCTAGTATAATTCTGCACCTCTAGTACATCTCCTATCCTCCAGTGGCTATCACCCCTCTAGTGCATCTCTTCTCCTCTCTTCTAGTACATATTCTCTCCTCTAGTACAATCTCTCCTCTACTGCATATCCTGCATATCGCCTCCTCTAGTGCAACTTCTATCCTCTACTGCATTGCTTCTATTCTACATTATCTCCTCTAGTACATCTTCTCTCCCCCGGTACATCTCCTCTCCTCCAGTTAATTTTGTCTGCTGTAGGGCATCTCCTCCCCTCTACTGCATCTTCTCTCCTCTAGGATATCTTAGGTCCTCTAGTTCATCTCCCTTCCAATAGTGCATCTCACCTCCACTAGTGCAACACCTATCCTCTTCTGTGTCACATCTCCTCTAGTATGTCACTTCCCCTCTAGTGCATCACCTCTCCTTTAGTGCATTTCATCTCCTATAGTGCATCACCTCTCCTCTGGTGCATTGCCTCTCCTCTAGTATAATTCTCCACATTTAGCACATCTCCTATCCTCCAGTGGATCACACCACCTCTCTGCATCTCTTCTCCTCTTTTCTAGTAAATCTTCTCTCCTCTAGTGCAATCTCTCCTCTACTGCATATCACCTGCTCTAGTGCAACTTCTATCCTCTACTGCATTGCATCTATTCTACAATATCTCCTCTAGTACATCTTCTCTCCTCCAGTTAATCTCACCTCTTTGTGTGCATCTCCTCTCCTTCAGTGCATCTTCCCTCTTGTTATGCATCTCATCTCTTCTAATACATCTCATCTCTACTACTGCATCCCCCTCCTCTAGTGCGCCTCTTGTCCTCTACACTTTCGCCTCGCCTCTAGCATATCACCACCCCTCTAGTGCATCTCCTCTCGTGCATTTAATCTCCTCTAGTGCATCTCCTCTCCTCTAGTGCATTTCCTCTCCTCTAGTATATTTCCTCTCTGCTAGCGCATCTCCTCTCCTCTAGTGCATTCCTCTCCTCTAGTATATCTTCTGACTCTAGTTCATCTCCTCTCCTCTGCTGCATCACCCCTCCTCTAGTGCATCTCCTGCCCTCTACTGCATTGCCTCTCTTCTAGTATATCTCCTCTAGTACATCTCCTCTCTTCTAGTGCATCTTCAATAGTGCATTTCCACTACTCTATTTCCTCTCCTCTAGTATATCTCGTCTCCTCCAGAGCATCTCACCTCCCCTAGTGCATCTCTTTTCCTCTACTGTATAACCAATCATCTAGTATACCTTCTCTCCTCTAGTACACGTCATGTTCTCTAATACATCTCCCCTCATCTAGAAAAACTCCTGTCCTCTACTGTGTCACCTCTCCTCTAGTGTATCCCCTCTGCTCTAGTACATCTCTCCTCCTCCTGTGCCTCTGCTCTCCTCTATCTCCTCGCCTCTAGTATATTCTTCTGACGCTAGTGCATCTCCTCCCCTTTACAGCATAACCCAACCGCTAGTGCAACTCCTGTCCTCTACTGCATTGCCTCTCTTCTAGTATATCTTGTCTAGTACATCATCTCTCCTCTGCTGCAATCCCCATAGTGCATTTCCTCTCCTCTATTATATTTCCTCTCCTCTACTACATCTCCTCTTCTCCAGTGCATCTCACCTCCTCTAGTGCATCTTCTTTCTTCTACTGCATACCCAATCATGTAGTATACCTTCTCTCTTCTAGTACATGTGCTCTCCTCTACTGCATCTCCCCTCCTCTCGGAAAACTCATGTCTTCTACTGTGTCACCTCTCCCCTAATATAGCTCCTCCCCTCAAGTATACATCTCTCTCTTCTTCTCCAGTGCATCTACTCTCCTCTATCTCCTTGCCTCTAGAATATTATTGTCTCCTCTAGTACATTTCCTCTACTCTACTACATACCCCCTCCACTGGTGCAGCTCCCATCCTCTACTGCATAAACTTTCCACTAGTATATCTCCTCTCCCCAATACTTATCTTCTCCTCCAGTGAATCTCACCTCCTCTAGTGCATCTCATCTCCTGCACTGCATCTCCTCTCCTGCCTCTCCCCTCCTCTATTGCAATTCCTGTCCTTTACTGTGTTGCCTCTCCTCCAGTTCATTTGATCTTCTCATATGCATCGCCTCTCCTCTAGTATATTTTCTCTCCTCCAGTACACCCCCTCTCTTCCAGTGCATCTCCTCGCCTCTAGTGCATCTTCTCTCCTCTTATCTAATGCACCTCCTCTCCTCTAGTATATTTCCTCTCCTCTAGTACATCACTTCTCCTCCAGTGCATCTGATCTTCTTTAATGCATCGCCTCTCCTCTAGTATATCGTCTCTCCTAAAGTGCATCTCCTCTCCTCCAGTTAATCTCATCTCATCTTGTGCACCTCCTCTTCTCTCGTACATCTCTTTTCCTCTACTCCATCTACTCTCCCCTAGTATATCTTCTCTCCTCTAGTGCATCTCCTCTCCTCTGGTAAATCTTCTCTCATCTAGTACAGCACATCTCCTCTTGTGCATCTCATCTCCTCTGGTGCCTCTCCTCTCCTCTAGTGCATTGCCACTCTTCTAATATATCTCATCTATTACAACTCCTCTCCTCTACTGCATCTCCTCTCCTCTATTGCATCTCCTCTCCGCTACTTCATCTTCTCTCTTCTAGTACATCTTCTTTCTTCTAGTACATATCCTCTCCTCTAGCGCATCTCCAATCCTTTAGTATATCCGGCGTCCTCTAGTACATCTCCACTCCGACAGTGCATCTCATCTCCTCTAGTGCATCTCCTCTCCTCTAGTATATTTTCTCTCCTCTAGTATATCTCCACTCCTACAGTGCATCTCCTCTCCTCTAGTATATCTCCACTCCTACAGTGCATCTCCTCTCCTCTAGTGCATCTCCCCTCCTCTAGTATATAATCTCTCTTCTGGTTCATCTCTTCTCTGCTACTGCATCTCTCCTCTAATGCATCTTCTCTCCTCCAGCACATCTCCACTCCTTTAGTATATTTTCTTTCCTCTAGATCATCTTCTCTTCTCCAGTGCATTCTATCTCCTCTAGTGCCCCTTCTATCCTCTAGTGCATGTCCTCTCCACTAGTATATCTCCACTCCTCTTGTGCATCTCACCTTCTCTAGTTCATCTCCTCTCTGCTACTGCATCTCCCCTCCACTAGTGCAACATCTATCATATACTGTGTTACCTCTCCTCTAGTGCAACTCCTGCCCCCTACTGCATCACCACTCTTCTATTATATTGTTATTGTATATTTATAACATGCTTAATGCCTGGAGGTTTCTAAGCGCGGACCCGGGGATCGAACCTGTGTTGCTTCATGTCATCTTGCTTCCAAGATGAGCGTGTTGCCCCTGAGCTATCCTCCCAAGACACCTCTATTACTTCTCCTCTCCACTACTGCATCACCACTTCACCAGTTCAACTCCTATCGTCTACTGCATCTCCTCTCCTCTAGTGCACTTCCTCTCCTCCAGCGTATCTCCTCTAGTACATCTCCACTCGGACAGTGCATCTTATCTCCTTTAGTGCACATCCTCTCTTCTAGTGCATCTCCCCTGTTTTAGTATATATTCTCTCCTCTAGTTCATCTCCTCTCTGCTACTGTCTCCCCTCCTCTAGTGCAACTCCTTTCCTCTACTATGTCACCTCTCTTCCAATGTTCCCTTTAAGCTGTGTGCATGTGCGCTTGCCCGGCTTCCTTCTGGGTGCCGCTCAGAAGATTTTTAACAGCGCACACAGGCAATTCTCCCCTATGCAAAAAGATTTAATAAGGCACAAGCCACAGTAATTACCTGACATTTGCTTTCTCCTAAAATAACTAAATAGTAATAATATTCTGGTGTAGCTCATTTGCATTACCCTACTATGCAATCGTGACCTTAAAACCTAAAAACAGAATGCAGCCACAAGAGGTAAAAACTAGTATAGAAAAGTGGCTCCATAAAAAGAAAAATCTGACTAAGATATGCTTGCACATACTAAACAACTACTGTTCCCTCCCTACCCATAAATCCTATGCTTTAGTCTACCATGTGCTTACTCTAACCTCTACCCCAAAACATATTTAGATATTACCAGACAACCTTGACTCTTTCTCTCTTGGCTCTGCGAACGGTTACCAGACAAGTTCCTACATCCACTTATTTTATGTTTGTTGTAATTTGAATAGCATTCAACTACCAGAACGTCTGTTATTCAACGTGCCTTATAAAAAGTTATTTTTTGGAAGGCCTTCCAGCGACTACCCTGGTACCCCTGAGATGTGTCCTGCATGCTGCAACACGTCTTATGACAGGACTGAACCCTAAACCTCCTCTAACTGCACTGGCTCCCGCTGCAAGCCTGTATCATCTTCAAATCCTGTTGCATCATCTACAAGGTCATCACCCTGAAGTCCCCAAGCTACCTCACTGAGAAACTGACGGTGTAGGAAGGAAAAAACAAAAAGAACAGCCTTCTCTGACCATGCTCCAATAATCTGGAACCTCCTACCATCATCATCAGATTAACCGCATTGCTGCTACAGTTCAGGAAAGTTCAGGAAAGAGGTTAAGAACTTCCTCTTCAAGGAATGGCTCCTCTGTAACACATAGGTCCACACACCACCACTCCCCATCGTACCCGAGACTCTGTTATCTGCCCACCACTGTCTCCTCCCCTGTTTGCTTGCAGATCTCTTGCTACAAATTGGTCGCAGTTGCCCTCCCCTGTTAGTTCCCACTCCCTTCTGTTTCCCTCACTGTGTTCTTCCCCCTACGATCGTAAAGCACTTTGGTGATTCCCAAAGCTAGTGCCATGCTCAATAAATACACGAATAATATTAATAATAAAAGCATCACCCACATTATGTAACCTAATTATCATGTTAATGTTACTGTTAATGTTAATGGTATTTATATAGCGCATCATCACCAATGGAATTGGTCTCCAGGCGCTCAGGCGGATCTGCAAACAAAGAGGTGGGGTTGAGTTAGTGGGTTGAAGAGGGCGTAGGAGAGTGAGAAGGTGGCGTCCTGTTGGCAGCTGCAGTCGGTTTTCACCATGCGCTGAGCTTGGGTGTGAATATAGGATCAATGTGAGTCCTCATGTGCTGTTGGTGTGATTCATGTGTTGATTGTTTGTTGTTGGCGGCGTGGTGAAGTGTGTGTGGTTTGCTGTGAGAGAAATGTTGTTTAGGTTTTTGTGTGAGTTAAGTATGAAGAAAGTTGAGCTTTTGGTTAGTGGGTTATATGTCTCTTAATCCTTGTAGTTCTTGTTTTATGTATCTGGTTGTCATACAGGGTGGGTATATTCTTTCTCTTTCCTTTCCGGAATGTTTCGTTTCTAGGGTGATAGTGTGGCTGGTTCCCAGCTAAGTTATTTGAGTTTAGTACACCCGGTTGGGCGAGCATTATCCCCTATTTAGAGAGTGGTGCTGTATTATTATTCACCCGCTCCTTTCTATCTATTTACTGTCGGTGGTCCATTGCTGCCTGTGATTACACTATGGGCAAGGTGTTATTGAAGGTCATCCTTGCCTTCCTTCCCGACCGATCTGTGGTCATTCTTTGGTATGATTCTAGGTGGTCTATCTTTCAATTGATAAGTGGATGTGATGCAGATCGGTATATCCCTTACTTCTATTAAGGGTCGAAGACTTAGAGAATAGGGGATAGGTTTCCACTCTCAACATAGTTCTGCTGTGTATGCCCCTATGGGCATTTTTCCTAGTTATGGGGTGAAGAGCCACAATTTGAGGAGTTTCATGAATTGTAGGTGATCTATTGCATTCCATATGTTCTTTGGTAGTTCATTCCAGGTTTTTGGTGCAAGCTGAGAGAAAGAGGATCCTCTGAGTTTTCTTTTGATGCATGGTTTGGGTTCCAAATGGATGTGGCTACTGGATCTGAGTCGCCTTGTTATGTGATGAACGTTTATCTTTCTTCTAAGGATCTCTGCAATGCCTTGGTCGTGGATTACTCTGTGCGTTATGCACATTGATTTGAGCTTGTTCGCTGTTTGATGGGTAGTCAGTGTAGTGATGTCAGGGCTGGTGTGATGTGATCTCTTCAAGGTAGTTTAAGGAGCAGTATGGCAGCTGTATTTTGTACGCGTTTGATTTTTTTTAGAAGTCGTTTAGGCATGCTTGGTTACAAGCTATTGGCGTAGTCTAATCTGGACATGATGAGAGCTATGACAGTAATTGTTTTGTTGGTGGATGGCAGGAATGGTGAGATCCTTTTAGCCACTCGCAGGAGAAAGAAGCATTTCTTGATTAGGGTGTTTACTTGTGGCTCTATAGTGAGTTTGTTGTCCATCGGGACTCCCAGGTTTTTTACAATCTACAATAGGGCGTTACAATTGGTCTCAAATATCGGATACTGACTGGTTCTTTGCATGTTAACGCATAATAAAAATATTAATTTGCTCTGTAAGAATTTTGAGTAGACCAATGTCATGCTCAGTGTCTCCTACTTTTTGCGGGTGATGAACAAATCAGTAACTTTCAAAAACAAAGTCAATTGTTTTGGCAGTACAGTACAGTACAGTGTAGAAAATGTTGTAGTTTGCTGAAGGAAAGGAAACTCTAGTAACAGTCTAGAGGACTGCACTTTCTGTTTCTTTCTATGCTCAGTTGCTGAGGGCATTCAATGTAAACATGTGTTCTGTGTTTACTGACTGTAGTATCCCCCTGCATCTTGTGTAACTGACAACAATTAATTACAGAGGGATCCCTTGTTACAGAAGAAGGCTCCCACGCTGTTGTACCTCTGTGCATTGTTGCTATTAACCTAAAAAGCATAAATATGTGATTTACTTCAACAGGGCTCTATTAGAACCCTCAGTAAGTCTCTTGTTCAATTTTCTCTAGGCTGTGGTGAGGAAGGGTGGGCACGACTATAGGCTGTATGTGCCCAGTGATATTACCTCCTAGGTCAAGATTACAATCAAGGCTCTGATAAGTATGTGCTTCATACTTAGAGTGACATTCTTTTTCCCAGAGTAAAAAAGTAATTAGCTTTGCCAACAGGAATACTTTATGCTTACTAAAAGATGCTATTTGCTCTTAAAATTCGTCTTGAGATCGGTCAGAAATAAATATTATTAGAGTTTCTTCCTATGCTACTGCTCTGCTGATACCTGATTGGAAAAAATATAATTGGAGCTTTGTGGGCAGAAGCCAGGGGTTGGTTCCTATGTGTTCATTGTTTCCCCTTTTATTGGGCACATTTTCCTGTTTTTAGGGTTTAAAAAATGGATGGTGTTTATGCCTCTAAGCTGTAAGGCTGGTTTTGAGTAACTCACAGGACAACATATTGTGGATAGTAAGTAGAAGCTAGGGAATTTTGATAATCAAATTCTGTGGTGCAGTTGTTCTGATGCAATTATCATCCTTACACAAATTATGAGAGGCATGTTCTCATGTGGCCCTTAAATTACTTCATTAAAGTGGCACATGAACTCCTATTTAAATGTTTTCTGACACATTCCTTTTAGTTGCCTTTATTCCATCTGCAAATATTGTATCCAGTCTGATTTGTGATAGTCACATCAGTTATGAAAAGCAATATTTGTTTTATTGTAATACACATGAGTGTTTTTCCAGTGACATAAAGCACACATTTCTCTCTGCACAAGAGTATTTTTGCTAGCTACTGTAGCACATCTTGAGGTCTGGAACTGGTTGATGAGTTCTCTTCATAATCACATATAAAATACATATTTTTAATCCATGTGTTTGGAAAATGTGTTGTAAAATGCACCTTTTGTGCAGATTAGTAAAGAATTGCAGTGGTTTGGAAAGGACAATTCCTTTCCAAACCCTTTTCGGAGATGGTAGCTCACTAACTGCGCATGCTCACAAAGTGGCTCACCATCGTGAGTCAATTGCACACATGGAAAATAAAGTGCGTACGAAAGGCAACCAGTTCCGCACTTAGAGAAAAATAATTAGAGGAAACATTGCTCTCCTCTAGTGTATTTCATCCCCTCAAGTACATCTCCTCTTCTCTAGTGCATGTCCTCTCCTCCAGCATATCTCCTTGCCGATAGTACATCTCCACTCCTCCAGTGCATCTCACCTCCTCTAGTTCATCTACTCTGCACTACTGCATCTCCCTCCACTAGTGTAACACCTATCCTCTGCTGTGTTCCCTCTCCTGTAGTATATCCCCTCCCCTCTATTATATCCCCTCCCCTCTAGTGCATCTCCTCTCCTCTAGTGCATTTCCTCTCCTCTAGTATATTTCCGCTCTTCTAGTACATCTCCTATCCTCTAGTGCATTTCACCCCTCTAGTGCATCTCCTCTCCTCTCTTCTCATATATCTTCTCTCATCTAATACATCTTCTCATCTACTGCATATCCCCTCCTCTAGTTTAACCCATGTCATCTAGAGCATCACGTCTCCTCTAGTGTATCTTCTCTCCCCTAGAACATCTCCTCTCCTACAATGAATCTCCTCTCCTCGCCTCAAGTGTATTGTTCTCTCCTCTAGCACATCTTCTCTCCTCTAGTACATCTAAACTCCTCCAGTGCATCTCATCTCCTCTGGTGCATCTCATCTCCTCCAGTGCATCTCCTCTAGTACATGTTCTCTCCTTTAATACATCACCTCTCCTCCAGAGCATTTGATCTCCTCTAATGTATCTCCTCTCCTCTAGTATGTCTTCTCTCATCCAGTGCATCTCCTCTCCTCCCATTCATCTCATCTCCTCATGTGCGTATCCTCTCATCTGGGGCCTCTCCTCTCCTCTTGTACATCACCCCTCCTCCAGTGCATCTGATCTCCTCTAATACACCTCCTCTCCTCTAGTATATCTTCACTCCACCAGTACATCTCCTCTCCTCCAGTTAATCTAATCTCCTTGTGTGCATATTCTCTCCTCTAGTGCATCGCCTCTTCTCGTGTACATCTTTCGTCCTCTACTGCATCTCCTCTCCTCTAGTGAACCTACTGTGCTCCAGTATACCTCCTCTAGTACATCTCATATCCTCTAGTGCATCTCCTCTTCGCTAGTGCATTTCCTTTCCTCTAGTATATCTTCTTCATGTAGTATATCCCATCTCCTCAGGTGCATCTCATCTCCTCTAGTTCATCTCCTTTAGTACATGTTCTCTTTGCTAGTGCATCACCTCTCCTCCAGTACATCTGATCTCCTCTAATGCAAATCCTCTCCTCTAGTGCATCTCCTCTCATCTAGTGCATCTCCCCTCTTCTAGTATATTCTCTATTCTAGTTCATCTCCTCTCTGCTACTGCAACTCCCCTCCATTAGAGCAACTCCTATCCTCTACTGTGACGCCTCTCCTCTAGTATATTTCCTTTCCTCTAGTACATCTCCTCTTATCCAATGCATCTAATTTTCTCTAGTAAATCGCCTCTCCTCTAATACATCTCTTATCATATACTGCATCTCACCGCCTCTAATGCAACTCTTGTCCTCTAATGTATCACATCCTCTGTGGTATATCTTCTCTCCTCTGGTGCATCTCCTCTCCTCAAGTTCATCTCATCTTCTCTAGTGCATTTCCTCTTCTCTAATATATCTCCTCTAGTGCATCACCTCTCCTCCAATGCATCTGTTCTCGAGTGCATCTCCTCTCCTCTAGTGCATCTCCTCTCCTTTAGTATATCTTCTCTCCTCTAGTACATCTCTTCTCCTCTACTGCCTCTCCCTCCTCTAGTCCAACTCTGGTCCTCTAATGCATCACATCTCCTTTGGTATATATTCTCCCCTCTAGTGCATCTCCTCTCCTCCAGTGCATCTCATCTCCTCTAGTGCATTTCCTCTGCTCTAATATATCTCCTCTCCTCTAGTACATCTCCTCTCCTCCAGTTCATCGGTTCTCCTCTAGTGCATCTCCTCTCCTCCAGTGCATATCATCTCCTCCACTGCATCTCATCTCCTCTAGTGCCCATCCTCTCCTCTAGTGCATCTATACTTCTCTAGTATATCACCTGTCTTCTAGTACATCTCATCTCCTCTCCTATACTGCTTCTCCTGTCCTCTACTGGATAGTTCTCAGCTAGAATATCTCCTCACCACTAGTACATCTTCTCTCCTCCAGTTCATCTCATCTCCTGTTGCGCATCTGTTCTCCTCTAGTTCATGTCTTATCCTCTACTGCTTCTTCCCTTCTCTTGTGCAATTCCTGTCCTCTGCTGTGTTGCATCTGCTGTGTTCCCTCTCCTCTAGTACATCGTCTCTCCTCTGGTGCATCCCATTTCCGCTAGTGCATCTTTTCTCCCCTAGTGCATCTTGTCTCCTCGAATATATATCCTCTCCTATAGTAAATCTCCTCTGGTTCATCTACTCTCCTATGGTGCATCTCCTCTCCTCTAGGAAATCTCCTCTTCTCTACTGAATCTCCTCTGCTCTAGTGCAACTCCTGCCCTCTACCTTTGTCACCTCTCTCTTGGATATCTCATCTCCTCCAGTAGATCTCCTCTCTTTCAGTGCACCTCATCTCCTCAAATGCATCTCCTCTACTCTATTGCATCTCCCCTCCTCTGGAGCATATCCTTTCCCCAAAGCATATCCTCCAATCTTTAATCTCATCTCCTCTAATAGATCTCTCTTCATTTGCATCTCTTCTCCTCTAGTGAATCTCCTCTTCTTAATTGCATCTCCTCTCCACTATTGCATCTCCTCTCCTCTGGTGCATCTCTTCTCCTCCAGCACATCTCCTCTCCTCTATGTGATCTCTTTTCTTCTGGTGCATCTCTTCTCCTCTAGTGCTTCTCCTCTCATCTACTGCATCCCCTCTGCTATGGTGCATTTCTTTTCCTCCATTGCATCTCATCTTGTCTAGTGCATCTGCTCTCCTACAATGCATCTCCTTTCCTCTAGTATGTATTTTCTCCTATAGTACATCCCCTCTACACTACTGCATTTCCCCTCCCTTAGTGCAACTTCTGTCCTCTACCTATGTTGCCTCTCCTTTTGGATATCTCCTCCAACGCATCTTATCTTCTTTAGTGCATCTCCTCTCCTTTTATTGCATCTCATCTCATTTGATGCATCGCCTTTAATGCATCTCTTCTCCTCTAGTGCATCTACTCTCGTCTAGTGCATCTACTCTCCTTTATTGCATCCCCTCTCCACTATTGCATCTCTTTTCTTCTGGTGCATTTCTTTTCCTCTAGTGCATCACCTCTCATCTAGTGCATCCCCTCTCCTCTGGTGCATTTCTTCTCCTCTATTGCATCTCTTCTCTCCTAGTGCATCTCTTCTCATCTAGTGTTTCTCCTCTTCTACGATGCATCTCCTTTCTTCTAGTATGTCTTTTCTCCTATAGTACATGCCCTCTCCACTACTGCATCTCCCCTCTCATAATGCAAATCCTGTCCTCTGCCTATGTCGCCTCTCCTCTTGGATATCTCCTTTATTGCATCACCTCTCCTCTAGTGCATTTCCTCTCCTCTAGTGCATCTCCTCTTGTCTAGAGCATCTCCCCGCCTCTTGGACATCCTCCTCCTCTAGTAATTATTGTCATTACTTGTCAACGACACTAAGGATGAAACAATTGAATATCAAGTGTTGTTGGCTGCACTATTTGTGATGACTTCCTAAACAGCCACAGCAGATCCAACATCCAGGGCAATTAATCAATGTCACAACAGCTTTAATGACAACAGCAGCGATTTCAAACAAGTAGCGCCTGGAAAATGTAGCCATGTCCAATGCCACATTAGCACAGCGCCACTTACAAAATACATCAAACAGATTTGGCAGTGGGATCTACACATACAACAATAATAATGATATTTTGAATAATACATTGATATAACCCTATGTAATGAGTAAGGGAATAACACACAAAATGCACTGATAAGAATAACAATAATAATAATAATTTAGCATTTATATAGCGCTACGAACCCTCAGGTATCTGAGCGCTGCTTATTATTACCCACGGTGTGCGGTGCTCCCCTGATAAATGTATAGCTCCTCGCACGCAAGCACAGGGAAATCTGAGTGCTGTTTCGCATCAAAAAAGGAAAAATGTCCAACAACAGTAACCCTCAAAGCCATCAGGCATTCTCATCCCTCGCTCCCTTATTTGTACAAAAAAACCTTCATTGTCATTATGTCCTGAAGGAAACGTAGACCCAATTCTAATGATTATTTTCCTCTCTTCTTCTATTAGAGTTTAGCATTCTATGTGACGTGGGATGTGTTTAAAACATAACCATCTCATTAAAAAAAATAAAACAGTTCATTACTAAACTGGGCCACTGCAGGATACCAATGCCTCCTCCATTTAATATCTCAAATGCGCTGAACAACTCTCCTCTTTAAAACATATTTACTGCTTCCAATCAGAATCATATCACAGCGTCGTAAAGGGAGTTGAATCACATATAAAGTGTAATCATTATGTCATTGGTTGAATTCTTACAGTTCCCAAACAGGGTTTTATACCCATCTGGCATGTGGCACAGCCTCTGCATCTCATTCTTTTTGTGTGGAGTGGTGGGTGGGGGGGTGTTTATGAGTCACCTGAATTATTAGGGCAGATGTGTTTAAATAGAGAGGACCAACTGATATAGAGAAGACTTCCTATGCCCCCGCCAATTACAAGATTGTGAAAGAGAGAGCCTGGGGGTACAGAAAGAAGTGGGACGGTGAAGCAAGAACATCGTCTTAGCCATTAATTGAGCACACGCCATACACTGAATTAATTGATCCAAAAAGATATTGACCTTGCAAGAGACTGCGGCCATGAAACAGCTCTAATTATGGTATAGCACTGAACGGGCTGGATTTACGTAGGTTCATTTGGCAACATAAGGTGAGAAGGATCATGTGGCATTCAGGGAACAGCCGAGTCACGTCCATGTCAAGTACAACAGAGGAGTGGGCTAACTGCTCAAGTTCAGAGCTCTTGCAGGGGCTATCTAGCAAAGAAGAGCAATACTCAGTTATAGTCAAATTCATACCTGTCCTAGTAAAGTCATCAGGATAAATATAAAAGAGACTGGGAACAGTAAAATGAACTGTACTTCTCATAGCTCTCCTGGTCTTCCACATGCAGTGGCACCGCCATGGTGTGTTCAGTATGTTGGTGAATAGAGAGCTGAAGAGAGTGGAAGGAGACAGCTCGACTGGCATTGGAACATGATGTCTGCACGAGGTCAGACCAAAAAGCCTTAATGACAGGAGAATATGGGGAAAATGGGGAATTCAAGCCAGTGATGTAGCGGGAAATACAAATACGGGAATATGGACATCATGAGTCAACTATGTGACCATGAACGCAACAGGTTCCTAGCAGCAATTCCACTTGCAAAGGCCCCATGTATGTGCACTGTCTCGTTCTCTCACTACGTTCTTCACTGCATCATCCCCATTGCTGATATTTAGGAGGAATTAACTACATTGTGGACTAGTTGGCACGGGCAGGTGTTTAGTTTAGCTACAGCTGTCTTTCCTATTTTCTCACTTACCAACCTTTTAAAATCTGTCTTAGTCACAAATTTGCTCCATCCACATGTTTGGCCAAATGTGTAGATTCTTAGGTCAGGCTTATGTCAAACCATCCTAACACATGCCCTAAATCACTTGTCATCAACATTAGTTTGGATTTCATTAGCTCTAGGGAAATCCTACCCACTATCTCTTAGGACCTCATGTACCACAGATGTGTTTGATAGTGTATCACTGTACAGTAAGTAATATGTGTGAAAATCAATGCCTATGGGACTTTGTATACTTTACTAGTACACCATAGGTTAGTCACCATGTTCATAATGAGATACGAACAGATATGGTCAAGTACTTGCTTAAACTTTTTTTATTTGATTCTTAAAATTAGTTACAGTGGAAGGGAACAACAATGGGGACAAAGTTTGCACACGACTACACTAATATATTCAAGGAATAGAGGGAACACCTAAGGATACAAGCTTTGCAGAGTGTAACCTGAATCACCCATTGAATGGTGTGAACATATGATTGGATGATGCTGTCCTTGTGATAAGTCTACCAATAATGCTATGTATTTGTCTGAATAAAAAAACGCCATCTCATTAACCAGGAGTGTGAGTGCATGAAGTGACAGACTTGTAGCACAAACTGAGGTTCAGAAATATGTTGGAGACCATGCCCAGTTTATCATTAGAACATTGGCAAATCTTAAAGACATGGACCCTGATTCATGGAATTATGTGCATGTAAAACAGGGATTCTGCCTGCAAATCCCCATTCGTCAAACAGGGATTTGCGTGCAGAATGGCACGCAAATCCCCGTTTTACACACAAATAATTTGATGAATTAGGGCCATGGAGTTTATAGGGATTTTGTTTCATGTCAATAAAATGAGCAAGTCTGCCTCCTAAGTATGTAATATTGTATTCATGAGGTCACTATCATGTATACTGATTAGGCATTAACACATAGTAGGCTCAAGAAGCAATAATGCGTCCATGAAATTCCAAGATCAATAATTCAATAATGCTAGAAGGCTCTGTTATGTTATGTTATGTTATGTTATGTTATGTTATATAAACTTTTAGAGCGCACATTCGCCCGAAGGCATCTTGGTGCTACACTAGCAGAAAAAGACCCACAATTTAATGTACAACCTAGAATAGCAGGCTTTTAAGGGAGTGTTGAAAGATGAGATAATCGGGAATAGTTTGCAAGGAGTGAGGCAGAGCATTCCAGGCCTTAGCACCTGCCAGTGAGAAGGCTCGGACCCCCATACGGGATAGTCTGACCCGTGGGACTAGGACCAGTAGGGCTGACTGTGAACAGAGGAGGCGAGACAGAGTATACCAAGGGAACTTAGCTTGAAGATATTCTGTGCCTCCCTTCATAAAAAGTGCAATGAACAATGCATACCGGCTTAAAGAGGACCCGCTTCTCAATTGGTAACCAGTGAAGTTGTCTGAGTAAGGGAGACATATGCGCTCCAAACGGGGGATGTAGAATAGACCTAGCGGCAGCATTTTGAAGCATCTGAAGATGATTTATGAGATAGTGTGGCTGACCGAGGTAAAGTGAATTACAGCAGTCAACTGCGCTAAGAACCAGGGCCGCGACCAATGGCGCTTGAAATTTAACAGGTATAAATGGTAGAACCTTTCGCAAAATGTTTAGTTTAAAGTGCCCCGTCTTACAAACCGTGGGTACTTGCTCCTCCATGGAAAGAGAGGAGGTCATTTTTATCCCCACATTTTTTACCGACAAAGACAGCAAGGGAAACGGGCTGAGAGAACTTGCCCAGAACTCAGCCGTCCAGAAAGAAAGAGGAGTGGAGGTTCCAACCACAAGGACCTCCGTTTTATCACCGTTCAATTTTTGCCAGTTCTATGCCATCCAACACCCCAAGGCCTCAAGGCACCTCCCAAGCCGAGCCGCAATATCTAATCGAGTAAGATCCAATCGGACCAAGATCTGCGTGTCATCAGCATAGGAGTAATACCTGAACCCATGGGATAGGATAAGGCGGAGAAGTGGCCAGTGTGTGGTCATTTTACTTTTGTAATATACATTAAAGCTGAAAACTGCTGATCATGTCGCTCCGATTTAACATATAAACCCAGGGTACCCCATGGCTTAACATTTTGGTAATAACATGTAATAACCTCTAAGTGGTTCTTTGCAAACTGAGATTACCGGGATTTAGATCAATAGATTCCATGCTGCGGGCAGAAGTGGACATAGAATTACGCAAACAGGAAGAAGACACGTAAGGTAATCATCAGAGTTGGGTCCAGATTTCCCTCCGGGTAAGAAAGTCTGCGAGGCTGTTCGTATTTTCATCCTATCCTGGGAAAAGAGGGCATGAATGCATTGAGTATATGACCATGTTCTCGCTTCTGCTGCCATGGATACATTTATTACGACTAATGAGACACATCTTTGAGATTTTCTAGTGCTAGGATGAAGATATTAATTTATGAGTCATTAATAGACATGTTGTTGCCATAAAAATGTACTTTTTGGTGAATTCTTCTTCTTGCTTTAACAGATTCAAATGGGAAACCCCATATAGGTAAGGTGACATCATTAAGTACAGCTGGCATTGCAAACTGCATTGACAGGCACTGTCATGGGGACATGGCTGCAGTTGCGAATGGAATCATGTTCTTATATAAGCAGAGGAAATGTCATGTATGTGTGCGATTTGGGAATGACATTGCAGCGAGCAAGCAACACCGGAATCACCAAACTCGTCCAATGGAGGTTGAAAATCAGCACAAGAATGCAAATGCATTGCGCTAACAGCCTCAGCTGTAGCGGCATCGATTTATCATCGGTCAACTTGGGGCCAAGGGGTCTGTTTGTGAGATCCATGAAATGGGTCATCATGGGAATTGAACGTATGTAAAATCCCCCTGTACTTAAGAATTCGTATCCATTACGAACCCCTGAAAAGGGGTTGCTGCATAAAAGTGAGGGCGCTAGATGTGAGATCTTGTACCTTCGCTGGACGTTGAGGGATGTTCTCATCGTCTTAAGTTTGCGGTGGAATTTGACTGCGGCGACCCGGCTGCATGCACATTGTATTTGCACCCTATTTGCACCTGAGATTGCCTTTGCCTCCCTTCCATCGGCGGGGAGTGTGCACACAGTGCACAGCGGAGCATTGCCGCGCAGTGTCCTTGGAGGCACTGTGGCTAAGTGCAAGGGTGCATACACAATGAGAAAAGCCATGTGGGGGATGGTAGCTACTATTGACTGATGCTGTTACACAAAGTACTCAAACACTGCGTGTGTTAATAGAAAGCAATACATGGACGTCATTCGGCAGCGGCTGGGGGTCGCAGCTGCTATCCTGGTGGGCTGATTTGCAACCACTGAGATGTATTCATTCTGACCACTGACTTCTGATATGTTAAAGTAAGAAGGCCTATATTTGGGGCTCGCTTTAGTAGAGTTGTGTACCTGCTATTAATCTATGTTGGGCTCGTTTCTTCATTGAAGAGTGTTTCAAAGACACTGGCCCTTTATCAGGGTGAGCGATCATGTGACATCACTACCTGTGATGTCCATAGTAGTCAAAGGTTATGTGAGGCTTCTTTCGCTACCCCTATGGTTTTGGCAAAATGGCTGCAATGATACTACCCACGTTGTGGGCATGGGTTCTTTGGAACCACCACCAAACATCCAAGAGAAAGAGCAACCCTGCCTTTCCCAGTCACGAGCGGACTTGTAGAGGGAATCCGGTGTGTGGGGTTCACTGAATCAGCCCATTGATTTGTGCATGGGGCAACCCTGACAACGCAGGGGAGGAAGGATAGCTCAGGGGCAAAGCGTTTGTCTTGGAAGCAAAACAACGCGGCGCGACACAGGGGCGCTTACAAACCACTTGTTGGTATTAAGTGCGTTACAAAAGAACAATTCTAATTATGACCTGCGACCACTGCTGCGCCTAGCATTTATTAAAGGATTTCACAGATTGTGTCTTGAGGGCAAACAACAATCTGCTCTGGGCCCAGTGAATCCCTCCCACCAGCACAATACTGCAGGTAAGAAAGGCCCCTGCAAGGCCAGGGTGGCACAAACATACATCTAACTATGGCCTCCATAAAGTGGTGACACTTAAAGGGGTGCGCTTCCTAACAATATGTGCACAATTGGCCACTAAAAAAATCTCACAGCACACAGTGAGTGTTCTTATATTGCTTTCATGAGATTTGTGGGTATTACCTAACTAAATGGCACAATGTGTGTCAACCTGAGGTGGATGAAAGGTTGAGTTGACTGGTGCTCGAATATAAAAATAAAGTCACAATTAAAAAGTACAAAATAATGAAATTACGATATTTTTCATGAAAGATTGTCAGTTACTTAATAATGGGTCCTATCGCAAAGATATGAAATTGGTATGTTCATGTCTAAACGAGTGCGTGTGGGGGGGGGGAGGTTGTGTGTATGAGAGGGAGAGGGAGAGATTTGGGAGTCCATGGGTAGAAAGCATTCCCTTTGCCTGCTCTCGCCTTCTACTTGGTAGAGAATCGATAACTACGTGTTTTTGGCTTGGTGAGGGTGGGTTGCTTTTCACAGAGAGAGGCGTGGGGGAAGGGACGATTCATATTGATGGACATCATTTTTACTCCATTTTTCGCCCGATCGCAATGTAAAGAGCAGGCAGCCGAGATTAGCACAGTTTACATTTTTTAGGCGACATTTCTGTAATCGACATTCTCACATAGAAATCCATCGACTGGTGAATGTCGTCCCCTTGTGCGGTTCATTGTTTTTCCGTCTGGAAATTATGCCTCGTAAAAAGTCAGCCTTGCACAACGAGTTTATCGACACACGCCCCAAACCCTCTCCCAAAACTCCCAAATACTCTCCTGCAGGCCATAACCCCCCTGCGTATGCTGGGGTGGACTGGGAACCTAAAGAGGCCCCGGAAATAATGTTCAAAGTGGCCGCAAATTGCACATTTTCAGCAAGCCCAACACTTTTCCTATGAGAAAATGTGGAAACACCACACAAAAGGGACACAGGGTGTAGAGGCCTACCGGGAAATCTCCAGAGTTCCCTAAAGGCCTGTCCACCCCTGTGCGTATGCGGGAAACGCACACTGTCCTTGTGGGACAGGAGAACGTCAGGTTGCCAGCATGGCATAGGGCCTTTTTATGTTTCTATGCAGCAGGGGTCACTTCCTTGCGCTACGTGGCCTTCTCCCCGCTCTCGTCAGTGTGCTGGAATGAGTGTGATACCACAATGCCCACTGGTGCACACACGGAAGATGCCAGGTTTCCCCAAGTTGCTAGAAAAACACGCAGCTGCCGCTTGTAACAAGAAGTCAGGATGGGAGATGAACTCTCACTGCCAAACTGCTGACCGTGGGCCAAGTGACCTGCTTGTGAATCCCAGCTTCCCGAGGGGAAATAAGTGTGTGACCCTGATCTGGACACATTGCTCTGTCTCCCCGGACTGCATCTTTCTTATCTGCTGAAATGGGCGGTGCTTAGAAGCCAGGTGAAGGGCAGTTGTAAGCGCTATTCTAAACAATGAGGCGTCTTGTTGGAGCCGCTAGCGTTTTGAGGAGCCCACTTTTGCAGTGCGGTGTGCACTTGGGGAGGCGTGTAAGTGTGTGGGGCAGGTTGTAGCCTTGGTACGCCTGGGCTGAACTAGGACCTCATTATAGCTGGTCGCAAACGAGATATGCACGTCCCTCAATAGCATGTAGACCCCCACGTGGGCACCCGGGCACCAAGGTGTGTTAGACACTGGGCCACGTCAAGTATCGAGCTGTTTAGCCAGAGAGGAAAGCACTGTGCCTGTAGTGTGGCATTTGCCGGAGACCATCCTTCTGGGCATTTCACACATTCCCATCGGGTGGGCAAATCCCGGATCGGCAATGGGCATAAAAGCGTGCCACACTCGGGGTGGTGTGCGTACGTGTAGGACATTGCAGTGATAGACCAGGAAGCGAGGACACACATTATTATCAGCCAGGGGAAGTGCCCAGCCCCTGGTGTGCGTGCTGGCCAGGGGGCACACTTTTGTAGACCCTCGTTATATTTGCGATGCAACAGGACCTTCATTTTCTAAGGCTTTTAGCTTCCCCTGTGGCAAGCATTTCAGTGGCAATGCCCACGAAACGCGAGGCTACATAGAACAGGACCCTGCTCCTTCGTGCAAGTGGGTCGGTCACACATGTGTGTTCAGATGTTGGCAAAAATACAGTGTGCATTTACTGACAAGGTCAGTCAATGAAGCACCAGTCAGTGCCCGTCATACGTTCAATAGGGCACAAAACAGAACGACCGGCATCCTTTTGTCAGAAGGGTATTTTACTAAATGCAGTGGAGGGGAGAGGGGCAGTCGTAGAGACTTCCGGTATCAAAGCTATTCGAGCTAGGTTTAAGATCCCCGTGAAGCTGAGTTGCATTGGGGCACTTGTAGCACTTTGAAGGATTGAGACCCGAGAAAAGGAGGGAGAAATTCAGACCTTGCTCTATCTGGAAAGGAGGGAGATCTACTTTGCAGGGATTGAGACCTCGGTATCACTGACATGCATTGAGGACTGAGTATAACCAGAAAGGAGCGAGACCTTCTTATCATTTGGAGGGATTGAGATCTATGTATCAAGTATAACCAGAAAGGAGCGAGACCTTCTTATCATTTGGAGGGATTGAGATCTATGTATCAAGTATAACCAGAAAGGAGCGAGACCTTCTTATCATTTGGAGGGATTGAGATCTCTGTATCACGGGCATGCATTGAGGACTGAGTATAACCAGAAAGGAGCGAGACCTTCTTATAATTTGGAAAGATTGAGACCTTAGTATCACTAGCATGCATTGAGACCGGAGTATAACCGTAAATGAGGGAGACCTTCTTTTAAATTAGATTGACCAAGGCCTTGGTATGACTGAGACATTTCTGTAACTGGAAAGGAGGGAGTCCTTCTTATAATTTGCAGGGATTGAGACCTCGGTATCACTGGCACGCATTGAGACCCGGGTATAAGCAGAATGGACAGACACCCTTATATAAATGGGCTGCACTAATAATAAGTCGTTAATACTGAGACCTTAATGAACCCCTTGGCCAGGTGCTGGCCTTGGTATAACTGCGATGATCTCAGACCCTAGGATAGCCTGAAAGAAGGGAGACTTCATATCATTGAGAATGAGTGAGACCTTGGCATCACTGGCACGCTTTGAGATCTCTCTATAACCCGAAAGGAGGGCGACTTTCGGGTAACGGGAATGAACTGTGGAGGTTGGTTAAGTTGAGCTCTAAGTTTGACTGGGAGAGAATGGAACTTTTACAAAAACTGGGACACATGGAGAACTTCGCACGAATGGAAATGGCGGGGGCCACGGCAGGACTGTGTGGACGGATAGCGCAGCATTGCCGTGACCTCTTTATATCTGAAGAGGGCGGAACGCGGGACATTGCTTGGGTGCACTGAGACTGTGGCAATACTGGCATCCATTGGGATCTTGGTGTGAGAGAGCATGTGCGGCAACCAGCCGAGGGGAGACGTGCGTTTCAACCTTAGAATCACTGGGTTCGTCCGAGACCTTGCTGGCATTGTGGCTTTCGTGTGCATGTCTGGAGTAAGGGCTACGTGGTGCTGCATTCGGACCTGTCATCGGGTACAGAGTGCGGCAAATGCACCTCGGACATTAATTGAACCTACTCGGCCTTTCTGCGATGCCGGAAGATCTCCATCCCGCCCTCTCTCGGCATGCACTAGTGCTCTGCGCCGGCGTACACTCGTAGGCGCACGATGGCCACACGCACTCGCTGCGCAGCGCATTACGTGCGTTTCTCGTGCTCGACCTCGGGTTGTGCTAGAGTAATTGGGTCGCCGCGCACTTACTCGGGTTTCCTGCCTAGCACGGCTTTGCCGATGGTCCCCGTCTTGTGCTGGACCAAAGCAGTGCAGCAGCCCTGGGGATGGCGCTCCTTCTCCTCCTTCTCCGGTGCTGCCGCAGCCCTGCTGCTGGCGCCGGCTTGCTGCTGGGCTGGAGGCTGCGGTTGCTGGGGCCCCTTCGGCGGCTCCTGCTCTGGGGGTGGCACGGGGAGCTGCGGGTGGTGCTGGAGCTGCGCCGGGAGCTGTTGGAGGTGCTGAAGCTGCGCCGGGAGCTGTTGGAGGTGCTGAAGCTGCGCCGGGAGCTGTTGGTGGTGCTGAAGCTGCTGCTGGAGCTGCGCGGGGAGCTGTTGGTGGTGCTGAAGCTGCACGAGCAGCTGCTGCTGGTGGTGCTGCAGCTGGCCCTGGATCTGCTGCTGGTGCTGGAGCTGACCCTGCAGCTGCTTCTGGAGCTGCTCCTGCTCGGCGGCGGGCGGCGGGGGCAGCAGCGCCGGGTGGCGCTGGTCGCGGAGGCTGCGGTTCTCGTCGCTCAGGTCGTCGAGCCGCCTCTCGAGCTCGTCGATGCGCTGCCGCTGCGTGTGGATGAGGCTCTGCTGGTTCTGCACGATAGCCGTCAGCTCCTTCAGGTAGAGCACGGCCCGCACCGGGTTCTCCAGCAAGCTCTCCATGCCCGGCCCGGAGTCCAGCAAGCCCGGGCTCAGAATGAGGGAGCAGGACAGAGAGAGCAGCGCGAGCGGGGCCGACGTCACCACACGGAGGGGGCAAAGGAGAGAGGGGAGGGGCCTGAGCACACACCACCTACAATTAAACCCTCGGCGACCATCAGCGCACGAGGAAGGGGAGGCAGAGCGGAGCAGCCGCGCGCCCCTTACGCCCTGAGAGCTGCCATCGCCACTCAGGGAGAGTTGAGAGGGGAACACAAGCATGCCTATTAAACCACGCTCTTTCACCTCTCATAGGGGAGTTCACGGGGGCGGGAAGGGGTATGCCCCTTATACCATGGGCTATAAGGAGAGTGGAGGTGGGAACACAATCATGCCCCTTAAACCACAATCTTCAATTTACACAAAGGGAGTATGGGCAGGGGAACAGCAGCAAGCCCCCTATACCATAAGAAGCCACCCCACACAGGGGGCCTCGAGACGGGAACCACAACATGCCCCTTACACCACGCGCGGCACCCCATGCAGAGAGAGTTCAGAGGAGAACAGCAGCATGCCACACACAGCACACCATGCAGAGAGAGGGGAGGGGAGAGCGGCATCATGCCCCTTACACCACGAGCAGCCACCGCACAAAAGGAGAGTGGGGAGAACGGTGGCATGCCCCTTACACCACGCGCGGCACCCCATGCAGAGAGAGTTCAGAGGAGAACGGCAGCATGCCACACACAGCACACCATGCCGAGGGAGGGGAGGGGAGAACGGCAGCATTCCCCTTACGAGCAGCCACCGCACAAAAGGAGAGTGGGGGGAACGGTGGCATGCCCCTTAGACCACGAGCAGCCACCCCACACGAAGAGGAGAAAAGCAGCACCCTCACTTACACCATGGCAAGCCACCGCACAAAGCGAGAGTGAGGGGCAGTAGCTTGCCCATTACATCAGGAGCAGCCTCCCCACACAGGGAGAGTGGAAAGGGGAACTGCGGCATACTACTTACACAACGCGCAGCACCCCATGCATAGAGGGTGAAGAGGGGAACAGGAGCATGCCCCTTACACCACGAGCAGCCACCCCACACCAAGAGCGTAGTGGGGGAAGATCAGCAACATTCACCCATCCTCACACAGGGAGAGTGGCAAGGCGAACAGGAGCATGCCCCTTGCACCACGCACCCATCCTGACACAGGGAGAGTGGCAAGGCGAACAGGAGCATGCCCCTTGCACCATGCGCAGCCACACCACACAGGGAGGGTGGAGAGGGAAACACAGGCATGATCCGTAAACCAAGCCCTACCAACACAACAGAGGGAACATGAAAAGGGGAACAGCAGAACGCCTTTAAAACTCCGATCACTGCACACTTCCTTCCTACAATCGCTCCGGCAGCCACCATCCCCACAGAGGGCGGTGAGGAGACGGATACAGCAGCCTGCTCCCTCAGCCCTCTGCTACTGCGTTCATGTGGGCCAAGGGCTGCAGAAGGCGCAGTCAAATCCGCCCTCAACTATCCCTCAAGAAGATGGGTGAACAGTGGCATCACAGCGTCCTCTTTTGGAACATGCTCCTGAAAACTCCTGCTACAGTCCTAGATTCCTGTCTTTTTTTTTTTTTTTGCAACCTTCACAGAGCACAGCCTTCAACAGCAAGGTGGCAAAGCCTTTGCACAAAGCCAGGTCAGTGCGACTGCACCAGGTGCAGTTAACTTTGGCAGACCAAGGGCCTCATTACGAATATGGAGGCAGCCATGCCCTAAGGGCATGGCTGCCTCCATACCGGGTTCCAGTACCGGGTTCCTTCAATAAGGAATTACCGGGTCATTCCAACCTTGGAGGACCCAGTAATTCCTCATTGAAAAAACCCATCCCCATTCCCATTTGATCCCCCATAGGGCTCAATGGGAATTGGGAAGGAGCTAATAACGGGCCCGTTATTAGCTCCCTGGTTCCCTTGCGGGACCCGCTAAGGACGTCTGGTCTGACCAGACGTTCTGAACGGATCCCACAAGGGGTCCTCGTAATAGGGCGTCCCGTAATGAAGGGTGCCAGTCCCGTACCAGCACCCTTCATTACGGGAGCCCCTGGGTCGTAATGAGGCCCCAAGTCTCCAGGGCTATGTGGAAAGCCAGGTGATCCTGGATGGAGCAGATTCGATGAGAGGGGATGGACGGGGTACAGTATTGCGCCACATTAACCGTCCGTTGGCGCGCGCAGTCACTGTCTAAGTCGCCAGTCAATTCTTGTAGAAGAAGCTGCCTCCCAGGACCCTCCTGCCACCACTGACCAAGGCAGCCCATATGGTCCACTCACCTGTTCTTACCTGCGACTCATCACGAGCCTAGAGGAGGTATCTCACTCGTGGAGGTCTCTAAGGTGCGTTTTGTAAATGGGGGAAGGTTAACTTGTGGTGTAAACCCTTCTCTTGAGTGAAATTGCCCCGTTAACAAAAATATGAGCTTCTGAAATTAATAGACAGGCAAATAAGGCACATATGTACAAAACAGATGCATTTACCAAACACACCGTTTTTTTGGGGGATACCGTTAGGTGGGATAGCGGGGGAACTATTTTATAATGCTCAAAGAAAGACTCGCCATGGCTGTAAAGAAATACGGTGACAACACCTCTGCGCAGTGTCCTTTCCATTTTCCCACGTGTTTTCCAAACCATGGGTAAATACCCTGCACGGCAGAGTCTATTTAACCACCCGTCTCAATTTCACCGAGAAAAGAGAAAATAATCACCCCTTCAAACCACTCTATACATATAAATGAAGGCTGGAACACGCACATCATCTACACCTGTTTGGATAACAAAAGGGGGTGCTGTGGGACAGGGCTTGATAGCATAGAAGTTGAGAGCAACGCTATTATTTCCCCAAATGAAGCCCTTAAGCCATTTACTCTGACTGTCCTATCGTAGGGACACAGGGCATATGTGCTGCCATGGAGCTGCTCTGTGATGCAGGAACCCAGATCCTCACAAAGGCACCAACAGAAAGTTGCAAAACAACATATTACTTATTGGTCCAAGAGCAGCTTAAAAATGTCCTTTGATCAAAAGAGAGAGAGAGAGGCAGGATGCAGTACTTAAGTCTCTCCTAATCAGACAAGGTCCCTTTCACAAGCCTTTCTAACATTCGGGTCTTCCTCCAACTCTCCAGCATAAGGAGCAGCGGACATTTCAAAACCTAATAGGGCTTTACCCAGTTCAGCTGACTGGTGTTCTGCGTTGCAATGTAAACAAACCGTCGAAGTCCCAACATCTATATGGTACAGGTGGTCTGTCAGATGAAAAAACACAATTTGTATTCGTTCAAATATTTTAAAAATGCACAGGTACAACTTCATTTAAAAACTGTGAATTCATTACATACAAAAGTGACCTGTACAAATACTTAATAAACAAAAGTGACTTGTGCAAATTCTTATATCTCGACCTAATAAATGATTAAGGCACTTATGACAACGCGCACTTCATGACCATTGACAAACTAACAATCAATAATCTAACCTATTCAGATTACATTTCTAACTGGACAAATATGGAACAAGATTTCATTTTGATATAATCAACAGGTGTGGTTTAACTGCAGTCATTCAGTAAATCGAGAACACGTTTTTATAAAAATCATACTTTAATACCATCATCAGATATTATATGATCAACTTGCTGTCAACAAAAGTTAGACCCAACTAGTTTCATTCCTTTTTAAGCAGCTATTACTTAGCGGAACGTCAAAGACCTCTCAGCTTTATTACTGCAAAATATTAATTTATAGATTGATATGATATGATATTTCTAACGCACTTAATACCCAGAGGTTTCTAAGTGTGAATCCGGGGACAGAACCTGTGTTGCACCATGTCGCCTTGCTTCCAAGACGAGCACCTTGCCGCTGAGCTATCCTCCCGAGACTTGAGAATCTAAATCTGCAATTGTACAAACTAATCAACTCTTGCAGTGCTGTTGAGGAGACACTCGGGCCAGACAGCTGGTACACATCAGCCCTGTCGTAGCTGGAGCACTGGTCCCCAAGTTGACACTGATATGGTATCCAAATGCTGTGGCTGTATAATTGTTTGACCCCAGTAGCCACCATGCCATAACCCGGTATGGCTTATTTTCGCAGTTTAAGGGCCAACAGGTTGATTAGGACACACTTTTATTAAAGAGGTGGAGATGACTACAATGCCACCTCTACCTGTTGGAACGTAGTGTTTGGGCAGCTGTCAGGAATGCACATGTGAGCTTTGAACTGCCCTCTTACCACTTCAGGGCTGGTGCTGGGGGTGCCAGGGGACTATCCCAGCAAATGCACAGGAGTGCACTACAATTGTTACATGAAGAATGATGAAAGGGGGATCTGATGAGCACATCTCACTTCCAGAAACAGATTTGGCTGCACCATTTAGTAATAGAAATACAAAATGTAAGGCTTTCACATCTTCGCAGATGGCATTCAATCACATTCATAATCAGGTACCAACATGTATATCTAATTCTCTCTCTCTTGCCTCTAGTTCATTAGCAATGTCAGAGAAGGGCATTTTCTATCCATGTTGTACCTTGCGCTCATGATAAATTGACTCCCAAAGTCTAACACGTGGGTCTGTAACCTTTGACTCCAGAGATCTTTTGACTTAAAACTCCCATCAGCTTTAGGAAACATTCATAATGCTGAGAGATCCTGGGAGGCATAGTTCAAAACATCAGGGGAGCCTCAGGTTGAAGATGCCTGGCTCTCTGTCTGGCACCACTTTCATAACTGCTTGATACATATGAGTAGATGGTACAATTTTAGTTGTTTTCCTGTCTCAGAGATTTTTCCTTCATACATAGGCAGAACGGCATATTTAGCCATTTTGGAAGGTTGTGCTGCAGTGCTTTCATCTCACCGGATCAATCAGGGACAAGGAGCAAGACATCTTTACCAGCAGGCATTGCGCCATGAAAGCCTGTGCCTAACGCTTTTTTGCCTGATTTGAGCATTGGCCGATTTTTCTAAGCAGACAGAGTGAGCTCCTAAAAATTCTCTTGGAAGGAGAGTGCACAGTACCCATGCTACAATAAGACAATTCTACATCAGTGGGTGCATTTTATCCCTAAAAATGATCAGTCCCTATTTTATTGAATGACACATAAAGGCCAGCGTAAATGCTTTCACCAACCCTGATACTGAGTCATCAAGGGACCATCTTCCTCGTCTTTCATCTGTTGGGCCTCTCCCTTGTCCAACATACAATAATTCCAGGGGGCTGTTTTGTGTGCTCCAGTGAAGGACATCCCCATAGGCAAACAAGAGGCAGAGGGGTTCTTCCCCCATCCTCACCTATGTCCCTTGGTCTAGGTTTCCAGAATGTTTTTGAACACTCCAAGAACATTCCATGACATCTCTTCCCCAACTTGTTCACTTCCCAGTGGAAAAGTGTGAAGACTTGGTGTATCACAACTTTTTGTACAACTGCTTCAAGATGTCTGCCATATGGTGGAAACCTGGTAAGTGATGATCTAATGCAGGTATTGTATTCTGGGAAGAATCAGTAGAAGGCATCCATCCAATTCACCTCCTCAATGCACTGAGCCACAGAACCCACCTGAAGTTAACATTAGTCTTCCTGCTCCCCCAATGAATCCAGGAATTCCAGTGAATCTGTCACATCCCCTTTCCCTATCCAGAACTTGCAAGCACCATCACACTGTACACCGACTCCTTTATTTTGGGGGCTGTGCACTTACTTGTTGCCTCGTTGTGTCAATGTGGACATTCTAGGGTGCTGGTGTCATCTGGAAAGACTCTGGGTGAGGAAGCAGGACAGGGCACTAGAGATGAAGAGGGGTTCGGATATTCGCTAGAGCCACTTTACTCGAGGTCAAATTCTTTTGCTATTTTATTTTTCTTGTTCAGCTATTCTCATCCTTTTAGAGTAACCTCAACCATGGTGATGAATAGGGAAGATATGATGAAGTCCAACAGTCCCTTCCAGTCTGTGGTTCATCCTACATCTTCTAGATAATGCCCGTATACCTAGAAACCAGAAGTAATTCCCCAGGTAGTTTCTTGCTTTGCATCCTAAAAGTGGGTCACGGATATCTTCTTCACAAGTTCCTTGCAGGCAGACATGGAGCTTTCATAGCCTCCCTGAATATCAGCAAGTAGCTTTTTGGGCATTGTTATAGTGCTGGAAGAGGAACTACAATGTCATGTGCCCTCTTTGCAGAGCAGTAGTTAATGAAGGGGGGCACTCAAAGATTAGGTTTAACAAAGGCAGGACTACAATGTTTCTCAAACAAATGGGACAACACAAGCAAGTTATGACAATTTTCAAAATCTGTTTTATCAATTGAATGGTCCCCTCTGGTTATCCAGAAACTCACCTTTAACTTCGAAAAGAGGTAAGGGCGCCCCTCTGCGAGAACAAACACGGCTTAATGACGTGTTCTATGGGAGGGTGCCCACTGGAGAGTCTGCAGTCAAAGTTTAGCTCAATGTACCTTTCACAGAGAAGGAATATCCATTTGCATATCAGTCTTTGTCCCGCCCGCTTGAGCAGTCCAGCACCGAAATGCTAGGCAATCCTTCTTTGAACAAGAGTACCAACAGCAACCCCAGACATGTGTTTTAGCCTAGTCGGGCCTCATCAGTGAGGCGGAGCTGTGCCTCTCTGAGCACAGGGAGTAAGGGGTCCTCGTCTGCATAACCCTAGGTAACTTAGGGTGACAAACCCTAAGTTCCTTAAACATAGAAAAAGAGTTATGGGTGCCCCTCTGCGAGAACAAACGCAGCTTAATGACCTGCTCTCTGGGAAGGTGCCCACTCGAGAGTCTGCAGCCACATTTCAACTCACTGTACATTTCACAAAGGAGGAATATCCATTTGCATATCAGTCTTTGTCCCGCCCACTTGAGCAGTCCAGCACCAAAATGCTAGGCAATCCACCTTTGAACAAGAGTACCAACAGCAACCACAGGCACATGAGTTGGAGCTGTGTCTCTCTGAGCACAGTGAGCAAGTGGTCTGTGAGGAATTCGACCATCTGCACAGGGAGTGTGCACTCGCCTGGGCTTTTTTGAAGTTTTGTAATGAAAATAAATGATGGGAGATCATTTAATCAGTTTTAATTTAGATCAGAAAATGTGTGGGGCTAATCTACACACATTTTCCTATGCTCACTGCCCAAACACACACATAGTCAAGTGTACTCCTAGGGGGACAAAGCCTACAGGTGCAGTCCTCCCTGTCTTGTTTAGCTGGAATGTGACCGCCATGGGAAAATCAAAGAATCTCATGAAGGGGAAGGCGACACCTTCCTCTGACCATGGCCAGCCTAATTAAAATATCAAAGGCTCCATGGATCTGCCCTCTCTATTGTCTAAGTTTGGCTGGTGGCAGAGCATATTGATGAGAGTTAGTTAAAGCAGGCTTGCAAAGGGGCTTGTTCGCAGAACTGACAAAAGGGGACTGGAAACCCAACACCTCTTTGACATGCGATGTGTCAACTTGAAGCTAACTCCCGCCCCTCTGTATGAAGAGCAGTGAATGGCATGTCTGGGACAAATGTTTACAGTAGGCAACCCCTGCAAGGAGACCCCTTTTCAGAAGGAGGAAGTATGTGAATTGATGTAGACAGAAGTCTATTCTCGCCACAAACCTAAAGGGAGACCTGCGGTTTGATCAAGAGTGACAGAGAACTCATTTAACCAGAGAGACACTTTGATCCACAACGGACAAGAAGATGGGTGGGACTTAGTAGTACATATTGTCACCCCTTACCTTTACTGTTGCAAAGCACTCTGGTTATGACCTAACGCATAACAGAACATTGTTGGTGGGGACCCAGGATTGGTTCAATAAAACAAGCTTAACCTGCACCAATTACTGGGCCCATTCTTCGTTAAGAGGGTTGAGACCCTCTTTTGGCAGATCATCCGACGACTCCGACAGGAGTAAGAAGAAGGACTCCTTTGGACCCAGGCTGAAGGTACAGTCGGCCTTACATCTTTCGCCAGTGAAGGAAGGCCAGGATTTCCAAGAGGGAAGCAGGATCCTTCCCCAAAACATCTCCCAGGGAACAGTGGGAGATACCAGACTCAGAGAACCCATCCAGCAGCTCCTGAACTGGTAGCCAGCTTGCACACAGCATGTCCTGCTAGGTTCTGCCAGCAAGCTTCCTAGGTGGGAAGTGCCAAAGAGTCTCTGAACAAAGGATAAGGCTGTTGCCTGCAAACACCCTCCTTGGCTTTGAGCCATCTGCCTGAAAGGACGACATAAGCACTGCAAAGAAGCTAGGAAGAGTGCTACAACAAGCATCAACCAGCGTCCATCTTTTAAGGACATTTTTCAAGGCAGTCGAGCCCCTTGACCTGCAACCGGCTGCACCGCTAACTGTTGTCACGCTGCAGTCGCTAAAGCCATTCAAGATACCTCAGCCAGCATTCCAGATCTGGCAACCCGCACAGGGACACCGATTCTTGACCCTGAGCCACTGTGTAGGCCAGCCTGCAGCCGTCCATCCAGCCTTGCTTGCCAAACTGCCTGCCGCCTGACACCTGTAGCTGTCTCACATCTTGAACTCTGTCGCAGGAGCCACAAATCGTCCTGGAACCGACTCGACGCTGTCGAGCATCAGGATGATCTCAAGCACGAGGTACATTGTGGTTCTATCCCCCTGGTCCTTCTCCGAAGGCCCCTAGTGACATTTACGACCTCTTGCTCCCTTGGTTCTGAAACCAAATAACCTTGAACAGTTAAGACTGATTGCAATACCAACTACCCTCCTGTCAGTACCCAGAGTGCATCCCTTTCCTTCGTGCAACTGTCTGCCCTCTGTGTTCCTTTACATGGTGGATTGTATTTTGTAGTGTGCTAGAACTGTCTGTTGTAATAATAATAAAGTAGATATTTGTTATGTTATGTTAAAGGTACTTATATAGAGCACCGTCACCAATGGAATTGGTCCCCAGGTGCTCTGGCAGATCTGTAAACGAGAAGGTGGGATGGGTTAGTAAGGTGAAGGAGTAGGATAGTGAGAGGAGTGGTGTACTGTTGGCAGCTTCAACTCGGTAGACACCGGGTGCTGAGCTTTGGTGCGAGTATTGGATCGGTGTCAGTCCGCGTGTGCTCTTAGTGCGGCTTATGTGCTGTTGCGGTGTGGTGAAGTGCGTGCAGCTTGTTGTGCGAGAGATGGTTGTGTGAGTTTTTTGAGTGAGATAAGTATGCAGAGAGTTTGAGCTTGTATTGGTTAGTGGATTATATGACATTTAACATGCTAACATTCGCAGTTCTGTCTAAGGGCCTCATTACATGGAAGGCGGTAAGGGTTAACGGTCACCGGTAATGGTACCGGTGACCATTAACCCTTACCGCCTTACTACGAGGTCCCTTTGCGGGTAGGTACTTTAACGCCTGCTGCTAATAGCACCTTGGTCCTCCGCCTACTGTGTAATGAGGCCCTAAGTGTAGTACTTGCTGATCTACATAATTCCGTCTAAGTGTGGCACTCGCTAACCTTGACAATAATTATATAGATATGGGGCAGGATAATGTTCTCAATTCTAAGTGTGGCACATGCTAACATTCAAGTTCCATCCAGGCGTGGCATGTGCTAACATTCACAATCCCATCTAGATGCGACGAAGGCCAAAGTTAGAAATTTGTATACAACCTTGACTGGACAGTCCCTTTTATTATTGGGTAATAATTGTATTTTCGCTGTGTTGCAACTAAACAAAGATCCACAACCTTGCAGAGATAAGCCAGCAGTTCCGTAAACGTTACCAAAATTGGGCAAGGAGATTTATAATTTACTTGTATTTCCAAACTGTGCGGATCCCTTCTGGAGTACTAGAGGTGTGGGGCTGATTGATGGTTTATTAACCAATATTCATCCCTGAACCACATGTCCCCCGGAAGTTGATTAGTCACATTGATGGCAAGTGGTTGAATCAACCAATGATAAAAGTACTGTTGAAGGCAACGTTTAGTCACTGCTAGGTGTTAGTAATAGTCATGGATCTTGACACGGAGGCTGTAAAAAGTAGGACCAAGGATGTCCTGTGTGTATTATGTCATGAGAGGGGACTTCCCCACCGCATTAAGGTTAATAAACCTGAGTTGCTGACCAGCCTCCAAGCTTGGGTAGAAGCAAGGGCAGTTGGGGAGAAGACCCCAGGGGATGGGCTAGGCCCTGTATACCAGAACGGACAAGACCTTCCCACCACCAGGGGGCAAGTGTGGTTTCTCAACACTCAAGAGTGTCAGTGAGGACAGGGGCTAGTGCTGTACCCCACAGGTCCCAGGGCTCAGCACAGTCTCTAAGTGGCTCAGTAATTGTTCCGGCTGTTAATGAGGTAGCGGCTAGAAAGCTCCTGCTCGAGGAGAGGAAAATGGTGCTAGAGGAAAAGAAACAGCAGGACGTGGTCACCATAGAGCTGCACAAACTGGTGCTTGAAGAGGAGGCCAACAGATCCACCTTTAGTGAAAGCAGCAGTAGTAGCTCAAACCTGAGTGCCTGGGATATGACCCGACGGCACATCCCCAAAGACGTAGTGCTGGTCTATGAAGTAGGGAAGGATATTTTTGACTGGTTTGAAGTGCTCGAGCTGGCTTTCCAGCTACAGGAGGTGGATGAGGTACTGTGGGGTATAGCCCTGACGAGTCGCTTACCGACACCACGGCCTGATGCAATTCTTCAGTTAGCTCCTGAGGAAAGGCCTGTTTATGAGAGCATGAAGGCAGCCCTCCTCAGGAAGTTCTGTAAAACCCCACAACAGTATTCCAAGAGCTTCAGAGAGCTCGGAAAGAAACGTGGCCAGACATTTGAAGCATTCCCACATTTTTTGTGGAAATACCTGAGCGGGTGGGTGCCTGATAACAAAGTTGACACATTTAAAGGGATGTACAATTTGATTGTATGTGAGCATGTATTGAAAAGTTGTGAGGTTGACCCACACCAGCATCTTGTGGACAAGACTATCACCGACCCTAGGGATCTTGCAAAGGCTCTCAACAGGTTTGTGAGTACTCAAGTCCAGAAAAAGGCTCAGGTGAGCACACCCAAACCGGAAGAGAAGTTGGCGGTCAAAAAAGTAAACAAGGATGGGAAGGACAAAGGTCAAACCCAATCCCATTGGAAGTCAGGTCCCCAAAAGAACAAAGGGAAATCCCAAAACTCTAGTTCAGCTTTGAACACCAAAAAGAAGAGCGCAGGCACCCCTAACACTGGGACAGCTGCGTTGTCACCACCCAAAGGTTGTTTCATGTGTAAGGAGCTGGGCCATAGGAAAGGGGATCCTGCTTGCAAGGGCTTACCCAAGCAAGCCATAGTGAATGTTGGACTCATGGAAGCAGCCATCATTAGTGTGGGCCTCTTAGAGGAGGAATTCCTTCTAGGCCAGGGAATGGCAGAATGTGGATTGGTTATACTAAGTGGGAACGGTACCGGGTCTCCAGAAGAGATCCCAGTTCCTAATAATACTCAACTCTATCTAGAACATGTGCATATCAATGGACACAAAACACCTGCGGTCTGAGACTCTGTGGCTAGCATCGCTGCTGTCACACAGCAGTGGGTACAGCCAGGGCAGCATATTGATGGGCGTGATTGTAGCTTCAGTGGATTTGACGGAAAGAGCAGGTGCCCCTTGGTGATAGTAGAGTTCAGCTGGTGAGGTGAAACGACCCAGCATTGTGTAGCGGTGAAAGACTACATCCCTGCCCCATGTCTGTTGGGTAATGATCTTCCTGATCCGGAAATAGTCGCAGCGGCTATCCGATTGAGGGCCACAGAGATCACCAGATTGAATGCTCTGAGAGCCTTTGGGTCTGGAGTGCTTCCAGAGGGATTGTTGGAAAGACTGGCATGGCCGGTATCCCCTAGTCCAGTTCCACAGACTACTGAGTCACCTACTCTTGTGGGAGAGGGGCTAGTAGCCACTGAGGACTCCACTTTGGTAGCAAGGACTGCAGAGTTGCCTGGCACAGCACAGGAACCTGAGGTGGAGGACCAGGTGGGCGCAGATCCGAAGGGCCTGCCCAAGCTGTATGAGTTCACATCAGCTGGGGGCCAGGTCAGACTGACCTCTTCACAGTCCAGGAGTGGGCCACTCTGGCAGGTCTGCAGAAGCAGGCAGAGGAGCAGGTTAAGGGCAAGGCCCCTGGCCTGTTCAAAAAGTACTGGGAGGATGGACTCCTGTACAGTGAGCCAAAAGACTCTGAGGGCCAGGGCACTTGGAGGTTGGTGATTCCCCAATGCCACAGAAAGTTCCTTTTGGATTTGGCTCACCAAATTCCTTTAGCGTGTCACTAGGAAGTGACTAAGACATCAGATCTGTTGTCTGCACACTTTTACTGGCCGCAGTTTGGCGTAAAGGTTAAGGAATTTCTCTGGTCCTGCCCCACTTGTCAAGCTTCTGGCAAGTCAGGTGGTCCACTTAATTCCACACGTAATATTCACTTATTATTCCATGTGCTAACAATGGCAGTGGTGGTGAACCACAAAGCTTTATTGACAATACATATAAGGTTCATAGTAAAGGAAAAAATATGGAACCTTACAACTAAATTACGATCAAGAGAATGATCACATGTTTAAATTGGAGGGTCCAAGACTAAGAAGCTAAGCTTGGTTATGACAGATGTGAATAAACGAAAAAGGAACTCTTACAAATTACATTCAAAGGACAACATTACCAAAGAGGAAACCAGGCAGAAAAGTGGTACAATCAGAAATACTTCACATCCATTGGCTTATAGTGTACATTAGAAAAATCATTCAATGCTACAAAAACAATGATCGGGTACCAGGCCTTATGGAAGTTGGGTACTGTGTTCGACAAAGGAGCTGGTGGTATATCCATAGTTCTGCCCACGTTCTGTTCCACCATTCTGACATAGAGGGAGGCTTTGGGGAGTTCCCATGTTTAGCTTTAGTGAGTCTTGAGGCCACCAGACAATGGGCCACATTACAAGTACCGCAGTGCAATAAAAAATGGCAGTAATGCAGTGGTAACTATGTTACCACTGCATTACTGCCGCCTTACCTCACAACCATACTATAAATTTGGTTTGTGAGTGTGACGATTCAAAAGGTGTCATCAATTCTCCCCAAGGGGGGAGCCCTTTTCCATGAGGCTAAGGAGATGCAACCGGTTCCCAATAGTGCCTCTAGGGGTGGTTTAATGCAGGAAGTCCTCATGGGGAGGGACTCCCCCTCCGGGACAAGGAGAATCACCTGGGGTACAGCCCACTGAATGCTGTTACTCACTGACATTCCCCAACCGGCCCTAATATTCAGAACCATTACACCGAAGGCAACCCTATGTATTATTGTACCCTAGAAAATAAAGACCAAAGTACTAGGACAAGGAAACACACAGGAGACATACATACTATTGACTGGGTTAGTACTGATACAAGGTGGCCCCACAGAGCCATGAGGATTCAATCATTAACAGAGTCGTAGAACTCTTGCAATCCACCTGGGAGGAACTGGATACAAAGTATAAAAAGCAACAAAGGACAATCAGATGTGGCAAGCCCAGTCACGGAGTCAAGTGCAGACACGAGAGGAAGCAGGTGCAGCCAGTCTCCAATGCAGGAGATTCAATGTTGCTGGCAGACCAGCAGGAGAGGGACGCAGAGAACGCCAGTGAGCAGCTGTGGGAGTTCTCCGACGGGTCTGTTGGTGCAGACTCGAGCTCACGACAGAGAGAAGGAAGTAAGCTGAGCTGTACAGGGAGACGCCACATTGTAGATACTCGCACAAAGGAGAAAACCCTGAAGAGCCAACGGAGCTGATCCAAGTCTCTGGAAGCTCCAGTGACGTACCTAAAGCCCTGGGAAGGTAAAGCGACATACAGGAGACCCAAAAGGGGCATGGGAGTGGGCAGGAAAGACGCTGAAACCACTTTCCCTCAGCCCAGTGAGACCGAACCAGTTATTGGGTCTAGCCAGTGTCAGTCATCCCCCAACACCATCCTCCTCATGCCAGTGGCAGGCAGAAACCCACTGGCCACCACGGAAGGGTCAAGGACCCTGATCATAGCCCAAGAAGCATCAGAGGAAACCTTCCTTGTCAAAGTGGGAAAGAAAAAACACTGATCACCAGAGAAGCGTATGGGGCCCAAAAGCAGATACTGAAAGCATCCGAGGAAATCCTATGCGTCACAGTGGAAAAGAGAAAATCAATGACCACCAGAGAAGGATCTGGGACCCAAATTCAGATACTGAAAGCATTGGTGAAAATCTTCCTCGTCACAGTGGAAAAGAGAGAACCCCTGACCACCAGAGAAGGGTATGTGACCCCAGAAAGGTTTGGAACTGTGCAAAAAACAAACCAGTGTGGCAAAGTGGGCATCAAGATGAAAGCAGTGCAAAATAACTTTTCCAAGCAATACCAGGAGACCCTTCTGTTTCCAAATCAGGATCTTTGATAAAGATGCCAGCGGAAGGGAGTAATTCCCCCTATCCTTGTTGTTGAACTATACCAAGCAATACCAGGAGAAGAGAGTAATTCTCCTGGTATCGAAACAGATGGTGTTAAAGATGCCAGGAGAAGGAGTCATTCCTCCTGACATTGTTGTGAACGGTGCCAAGCCATATGAGGAGAAGGGAGGCATTATCTTGGTCCTGAACTGAGAGTTGAGTTGGATCCACCATGGGAAGGAGGCATATCCCCCTGGTTTTACTGTAAATTGTACAAATATACACCAGGAGAAGGGAGCCATTCTCCTGGATGTGACATTACATAAAGACTGGTTGAAACCCACAGGCCAGTTGATGGCGGAAGTAAAGGAGATCTTAAAGATAAAAACACGGTGCACCTCTCTGTACCATTTTCAGGCAGGCTAACTGTTAGGCAGAAACCTGTGCAGTTCCCTCTGGGACCACTGCAAATGATTTAAGACTACGGGTGTTTGGCAGTAAACCCACTTGGTAGCAGTCTGTACCACACAGATTCACTTGGTAGCTGTGGCTGAGCAGTCAGACTTCCCTCAAGAAGAGTTAGGCAGTATACAGAGTGTTCACAATAGGTCACAAGAACACAGTAGAACAAGCAAACACTGACCAGAGCTTGGTGTAAAAGAGATATAATTATTTATTTAAAACCACATCTAATCAAACACACAGGCACTAATATTAAGCAGTTCAAAAACACGGTCACTAAAAGATATACACTCCCTTAAAAGAATATTAGACAAGTCTTAAGTAAAGCACCACTTATTTTCAGACAGCGGTGAGCGCTTAACGCAGATGGCACTCTAATAATTCGGTTTAAAAGGGAGAGAAAGGCAGAGCATAAATTGAAACAGATCCCAACACTTTCAAAAGAACACAGCAATAGAGGAAGGCAGAGTCAAACCGTGAAGTTAGAGTTCAGAAAGCCGGATCCACTTTAAGGGGATCAGAACGAAATGTGTCCAAGGTCACACGGTTGAAAAGTGCACAAAAGTCTCAAAAAGGTTCAGAAAGAGTTGGACCAAAAGAAAGGGACCGGTTAGATGGTCAAGGCGGCCAGCCCAGTCCAGAAGGTTAAGGGATTATTATTACCTTGTAGCAATCTTTAGAAAGGGAGGCCTGGCGGACACGGTACCTTAAAGTGGTGAGAATACTCCAGCGGGGGCAGTTGTTCCTGGAAGCAGATGCAAGTCGGTGCTTCGTCCAGGGGAAGAGAGGATCTCGTCGGGGAGGAAGACAGGAGTCCGTTGCACTGCCAGGGAAGAAACCAGCCGCGGAGTTCTCAGTTAAAAAGGAGCGGTCCTTTTATTCGCGGTCCAGTGATAAGTGGCTATCCGGTTGCCGGGGTGCTTGGCACGGGCAATTCGACCACAAGACGTCCTGGGATGCGAGGAAAAGAAGGTAAACTGGTTGTGCCCACCAGTCAGGGGAAGAAGCCTCTCCAGCCGGGAGATCTTCTCTGTCGTCGGAAAGTGGTGAGTCAGTTCCGCAGGGCTCCACCGGTGGTGTCGTCGTAGCAGGTCGGCTCAGCTTCTCCCTCGTCGGATTCTCAGGTCATGTGGCGACTTCTGAAGTTCCAGTCCCAAAAGCCCTGCTTTTATGCAGCACACCCCCATTCACTCAGCCTAGCTGTCAATCAAACATGCTAAGTGGTGAGCCGGCCGGCTCACCACTTGGGCCAATCACACAAGAGTGCGACTTGAGTTACCAAGGTAACTCAGTCCAGGGTGCCTAAACCCCCTCCCACACCCCCTGTGGTACCCAGACAGAGTGGCACCACTTTTGGAGGCTTCTGCGGAGAAGCCCGCCAAAAAGTGGAACAAAGGGCTCGACTTGGGTTGGAGTCACAGAAGAGAACACAAACGCCATTTTAGAATCGAGTTCTGGCAAAAAATACCAACCAGCGAATTAATATTAAATAAATAAACCGGCGGTATGTTCGAGGCTATGAGAATTAAATAATTAAAGTTGGTAGCCTCGAACAATGGGAAAATCCCATAGAGAATATTCGCGGTCGAATATAAAAAGTAGTATCCACTGCCACCAGCCAAAACTCGATCAGGGGGGACGGAGGCATGCCCCCTCGACTAACAGACCCCGGGGCAATCAAATTGCCCCGACCAGTACGTCCACAATATGATGGTTTGTACTGGTTTCTGTTCATAATTTGGGACTAGTAAAGCCAATGGTGACTTTACATGCCCTGGGAGACAGTAGTCAGTCCCAGGGTATGGAGTATATGGTGGGGTGTCACTATGACACCCCTGTGTCACTGCACGGAGGGTGCTGTGTAACACACATAGTAAAAACACATGAGACCCTATGGAGTAAAGGACCCCATAGCCCATAAAACACATTACGACCCAGGCGGTAAGTTACCGCCTGGGTCGTACCTTTACCACCATGGCGTAAACTATGTTTACGCCATGGTGGTTGGCGGACTTACCGCCCCATTCCGAGGTTGGCGGGGCGGTAAGTCCCCAATCCCCATTTACCCTTCCCCATTCCCATTTTTGCCCCATAGGGCATAATGGGAGTGGGGAAGGCGTTAATTACGCCACCGTAAATTACGGTGGCATAATTAACAACAAGGTCCCTTAGCGCCATGGATTTTAACACCTGCTAAAAGCAGGTGTTAAATCCTCCATGGCGCTAAGGGACCTCGGAATCAGGCGGTAAGGGTCGGCGCTGTTTACGCCGCCGTAAACCCCTTACCGCCTGGGTCCTAATGAGGCCCATTAACAGTCAAAGGAACACCACAAATCATGTCCAAGAGTGGGAGAAAAAGAGTCTCACTCTTGGCAGGAGAAAAAAACAAACTCCAGAAATCCAGCAAAGCTGCTGGGGGACTCACTAGGTTAGGAAATTCAGCCTTAAAATAGAATTCTCCCTAACACTCGCCCCCCAGACTAAGGGACAGGAGGATTTAATCCACTCCTGGATGAATCTCATACCTCTAGTCGATGACATACCATCAGCATTTTGGTGGTGACACCCTGACCTATGTTCTATGGTCACATCAAAGGATTTCCTTTGTAAGCTATATGACCTACAAACCCTTTGAGATACATCAGTCTTTTTAAAGTTATAGGGGATCTGGTTGACCAGTCCCTCAGAAGTTGGTACAACTTCTGAACCTGTGTTAGGCTTTTTTAAGGGGTCCTTATAAAGGATTCCCTTAGATCTAGAGGGGCCTCCAGAGGTCCTCACCACCTCTCTGTTGGGAGAAGGTTGGGTTTTAGGCCTCTTGGTTGGAGGGGATGGAGATAAGCAAGGTACATGCTTCTCCTTCCTCTTAGATCTACCCTTACCTACTTTAGGAGTTTCCACCTTAAGACTAGGAATTGGGTTGGAGTCTTCTGTGGAAGGTCCAACAGTCTGAAGGTTTTTGGCCTTAGACTTTTCTTTTCTGGTTTTCCACCAGCACTGAGAATTACCAGTTCTCTTAGGCCTAGTTAGGGTTCCAGTAGGTCCATCCACCTCTTTCTCAGAAGCAGGGGGAGTCACAGACTCTATAACTGGGGGAACAATGATGGAGCTTGGTTGGGGCTCCATTTCCCTAACATTTTAGCCTGAAATTTGCCTGGGTCCGAGGTCAACTTACCAACACCAGGGCTTGTAGTGGGGATCTCAGTAGAGGTTCCCACAGGCTTAGAGTGGTTCCTTAAGGTGGCCACTCTAGCCAATTTGGTTTGGTTCTGGGTCTCCATACTGGGAGGCCTGGGGGTACTGGATAACACTCCTAGAGTTCTTAGATCATTCCCCAACAGGACTCTCCCAGGCACCTCAGTCTGAACACTGACAGGAATCAACACTGTCATGTCATTACACTGAATGAGAGCTGGTAGAATTGGAACCATTTGGACAGGGCCTCCAGACATCTTAGTGGGACCTTTGGATGCCTTAGCAACATCCTCAGGCCTTAAAAAGCTTTCATCCACTACTGTTCTGCTGGCCCCAGAGTCTCGCCTGGCAGGAGTATCCTGGCCATTGACAAGAACACTGTCTATATAATAAACTTTAGAGTTTTCTGGTATTGAGTTGTACACACTCCTATTCTGATCACTAACCAGACCCATGGACTCTACTGTTACACTTGCTTGAAGACCCAAAGGTTCTTCAGCAAGGACTTCAAAGTGAGCACTAGCCATTTGGACTTCCTCCTCAGGAGGGAAGGCTAAGGAGACTGTGCTGATCCCTGCAGGTTTACCCTTACATCTGGGATCTCCTTTGATGTGGTCAGTTGCCCCACAGAGATAGCATGTTCCAAATGCTCTTTGGAAGGGTGGCTTGGCCTGACCTCCTTCTGGTTTGTGACCAGAAGGTACACTAGCCTGTTGTGGTTTACCCTGGGGTTTACCCTGGTTATTTTGTTGTTTGGGGCCCTCTTTGCGTTGGGAGGTATTAGAAATCTCTTGGTTCCCTTTTGGTGGCTGCTTTCCTTCATCCTTTTTCTGAGTGACCCCTGAATCCTTGTGAGTAGCCCTGTTGGCAACCCACAAGTCAGCAGCCTTAGCTAGCCTTCTAGGATCTAATTCCTTTGAATCAGCCAAGTGCTGTCTGAGCTCAGGAGAGCAGGCATCATAAATTGACTCCAACATTACAAGATTTCTCATTCCCTCATACATGTTCACCTTGTAACCCTTAATCCATCCCTCTAAGTTTTTCAAACACTCACTCACTCACCCGGGTAGCCCAAGGGGTACCATCATTCTTTTTGAGGGTCCTAAACCTCTTAAGGTACTGGGAAGGGGTCTTCCCAAATCTAGCTATTAAAGCTAGTTTCACACATTCATAATCCTTCTTATCCACCTCCCCCAACTCCATTACCACATCAGTTGCAACAGGGGGAAGCCTAGAGAACAACCAGGGAAGTAACTCATTCCCTGTGATGTCCTGGAGCCCATGATTATACTCAAACATTTTTAACCAATCCAACACATCCAACTTAGGTTCATACATACCCACTAATTCCTTAGGCATCCGAGGTCTTTCGGGACTGGAACTCCTAGAGGAACCAGAGGAGAGAGAAGCATTTTCCACAGACAACTTCTTCATTTCTAGTTCATGCTAAAGCTCTATTTCTCTGAGTCTTAACTCAGCTTGCTTCTGCTCAGCCTGGGCATTCATTCTTCTGAACTCTAGCTCTTGGTTTCTTTCAGATTGAGCAATAAAATGTTTGTACTCTAATTCAAGCTTCATTTTTTCAAGTTCAAAATAAGAAGGGTTACATGTAGGACCTGGTATAGGCCCAGTAAGTACAGTAGGTAAGGCAGACAGAGGCTCAGAGTGGCTAACTTCATTAGGTTCACTTTCCTCTTCTGACTCATTATCAAGACATTGATTTAGATCAATACCATCACTGTTTTCTACATTTGCTGGGGCGGCAGATTCCTCTGTACCACCCAGACTTTAGTTTTCTAACAATCTTTCTATAAATTCAATTTTTGTGCCCTTCTCAGAGAGATTCTTATGTCTACACAATACTTTTAAGCAATCAGCAGTTTTGGCAGACAATGATTCTAGGGTATAACTCTCCATAGCAGACATAGTTAGAAAATCAGCTTTTTAGTGCTAAGCTTTGTGGTTAGTTGTCCTAAAGTATTCAAAAAGCACACTAAAGTGTATACTCAATACAAATCCCACCTCTGTACACCAGTGTTAGGCAGAAACCTGTGCAGTTCCCTCTGGGACCACTGTAAAAGATTTAAGACTACAGGTGTTTGGCAGGAAACCCACTTGGTAGCAGTCTGTACCACACAGATTCACTTGGTAGCTGTGGCTGAGCAGACAGACTTCCCTCAAGAAGAGTTAGGCAGTATACAGAGTATTCACAATAGGTCACAAGAACACAGTAGAACAAGCAAACACTGACCAGAGCTTGGTGTAAAAGAGATATAATTATTTATTTAAAACCACATCTAATAAAACACACAGGCACTAATATTAAGCAGTTCAAAAACACGGTCACTAAAAGATATACACTCCCTTAAAAGAATATTAGACAAGACTTAAGTAAAGCCCCACTTATTTTCAGGCAGCGGTGAGCGCTTAACGCAGATGGCACTCTAATAATTCGGTTTAAAAGGGAGAGAAAGGTAGAGCATAAATTGAAACAGATCCCAACACTTTCAAAAGAACACAGCAAGAGAGGAAGGCAGAGTCAAATCTTGAAGTTAGAGTTCAGAAAGCCGGATCCACTTTAAGGGGATCAGAACGAAATGTGTCCAAGGTCACACGGTTGAAAAGTGCACAAAAGTCTCGAAAAGGTTCAGAAAGAGTTGGACCAAAAGAAAGGGACCAGTTAGATGGTCAAGGCGGCCAGCCCAGAAGGTTAAGGGATTATTATTACCTTGTAGCAATCTTTAGAAAGGGAGGCCTGGCGGACACGGTACCTTAAAGTAGTGAGAATACTCCAGCGGGGGCAGTTGTTCCTGGCAGCGGATGCAAGTCGGTGCTTCGTCCAGGGGAAGAGAGGATCTCGTCGGGGAGGAAGACAGGAGTCCGTTGCACTGCCAGTGAAGAAACCAGCCGCAGAATTCTCAGTTAAAAAGGAGCTGTCCTTTTATTCACGGTCCAGTGGTAAGTGGCTATCCGGTTGCCGGGGTGCTTGGCACGGGCAATTCGACCAAAAGACGTACTGGGATGTGAGGAAAAGAAGGTAAACTGGTTGTGCCCACCAGTCAGGGGAAGAAGCCTCTCCAGCCGGGAGATCTTCTCTGTCATCGGGAAGTGGTGAGTCGGTTCCGCAGGGCTCCACCGGTGGTGTCGTCGTATCAGGTCGGCTCAGCTTCTCCCTTGTCGGATTCTCAGGTCCTGTGGCGACTTCTGAAGTTCCAGTCCCAAAAGCCCTGCTTTTATGCAGCACACCCCCATTCACTCAGCCTAGCTGTCAATCAAACATGCTAAGTGGTGAGCCGGCCGGCTCACCACTTGGGCCAATCACACAAGAGTGCGACTTGAGTTACCAAGGTAACTCAGTCCAGGGTGCCTAAACCCCCTCCCACACGCCCTGTGGTACCCAGACAGAGTGGCACCACTTTCGGAGGCTTCTGCGGAGAAGCCCACCAAAAAGTGGAACAAAGGGCTCGACTTGGGTTGGAGTCACAGAAGAGAACACAAACGCCATTTTAGAATCGAGTTCTGGCAAAAAATACCAACCGGCGAATTAATATTAAATAAATAAACCTGCGGTTTGTTCGAGGCTATGAGAATTAAATAATTAAAGTTGGTAGTCTCGAACAATGGGAAAATCCCACAGAGATATATTCGCGATCGAATATAAAAAGTAATATCCACTGCCACCAGCCAAAACTCGATCAGGGGGGACAGAGACGTGCCCCCTCGACTAACAGACCCCGGGGCAATCGAATTGCCCCGACCAGTACGTCCACAATATGATGGTTTGTACTGGTTTCTGTTCATAATTTGGGACTAGTAAAGCCAATGGTGACTTTACATGCCCTGGGAGACAGTAGTCAGTCCCAGGGTATGGAGTCTATGGTGGGGTGTCACTATGACACCCCTGTGTCACTGCACGGAGGGTGCTGTGTAACACACATAGTAAAAACACATGAGACCCTATGGAGTAAATGACCCCATAGCCCATAAAACACATTAACAGTCAAAGGAACACCACAAATCATGTCCAAGAGTGGGAGAAAAAGAGTCTCACTCTTGGCAGGAGAAAAAAAGAAACTCCAGAAATCCAGCAAAGCTGCTGGGGGACTCACTAGGTTAGGAAATTCAGCCTAAACAGGGAATTCCCCCTAACACTTACTACAACTGCTTAGTGTAACATTTTGATAAAACCTTAAAAAAACGTTTTGAAAACGCTAGTGAAAGCAGATCTATGCAACTTGGAAACAATTATCCCTTGGGCCGTTTTTGCCATCAGAAAATACCCCCAAGCCTCTAGGGTTTTCTCCTTTTGGTCTCCTTTACGGACACGACCCCAAGGATGTACTAGACATGCTCCTGGGAAGAAAGGAAAGAGGCAGTGTTACCTATGTCCCAAGCAGCCCAGAGGCTTAAAGAGCACAAGACTATCATGCAGGACCTGAGATGTGCTAGACATGATCCGGGAGACCTGGGAAGAAAGGGAAGCTCAGAGCTGGGGGTAAACACACTGGAAAATGCCAATTTTTGGTACAATTACCGCCTGCGGTATTACCACGCAAAAATTGTGCTGAAAATTCCCCATTAATTGACCCAATGTGGAATGGGGACTCACAGTTAGCGCCCAACCCGTGATCCGGCAGTAATGCCGCCAGAAGGGTGGGCTTTAAAGCAAATAAAGTTGGGCAGCCAAACTCGTGATCAGGCCCAAATAGTCGTCCAACAGGACCCCACAAAGCCAGAATTTGCGGTAAAATGTGTAGTTCCTGTTTGCACGGTTGAATACATACTATCTTGGTTTGGACGGGCATGCCACCTTAGTCTCCACTTGAAGGACTGAAGGGGGTCCAGCATACAGTCACAGAGTAGCGGGTCAGACTGGCTCTCTGACGAGTTTGCCAACCTCCCTGATGTAATACTGCGCACTGAAGAGCTGTATGACTGCCTAGCAGGGCAGTGTACACAGGCCATAGTTCCATGCACCGCCATGATGTGCGGCGTGCTGCTTCTCCTTGTGCTCACCTCAAATTAGCTTGACATGCACTTTATCTGCTACTATCCCCTTTTTATGTATTCTACCCACATTGAAAGAGAAGCTTTGCTGCGTCTGTCTGTTATGATATAAATCTTCTATGCAGCACCACATGAATGAAGGACGCACACATTGGGCCTCATTACGAGTTTGGCGGTAGCCGTGCTTGTTTTACAGGCTCGGCTACCGGCAAACTCGCTACTGGCACCGCCACCCACAATTGGGCAATAACTGGCCCATTACGAGTTGAATGGGCCGGTAATTGCCAATTCGCGGGTGGCGGTATTGCCGGGCTCTCGATCCCCATTCTCCCTCATAGGGCAGAATGGGGGTGGGGAGCATGGTTGCGCCGGCACCGTTGATAACGGCGCTGGTGAAATTTGAGTTCTGCTCGCGGGTGCCGCACAGCCAGCCAGGTAAGACCCGGTGGGCTGTCAGGAACCCGCGAGCTGAACTCGTAATGCAGAGGGACGGTATGAACGGTGCCGGTGCCTTACCGGCACCGTTCATACCATATCTGCCAACATTATAATGAGGCCCATTGTCTTACTGGCATATTTTCCTCACAGCCTTCCTCCATAATCCAGCCCACTCTCTGTCATGAAAATGGGCAGACAAGAAGGGGTAGAGGCAGAAAGCGTGTGTGCTTGGACCGAGGGTATACCAACCGCAGCCCACCCACTCCCAAGGAAGAACTTGCTAACCCCCTTCCCCTGCACACACATGGCAGCCGAGCCCTCTTTACATGTTCCCCCGCCGCCATCAACCAAGCCAGACATTTTCTAAATAATGCATTCTCCACACGCAGTAAACCAACTGTTTTATAATTCGCATCCTTGCAAATCCTGGCCGATATACGAGCCACGTCTCACATCAACTTGCCTCACAGGGCACTAAAGGAAACGTCCTCTGTTGCGTGGCATATTTCTGCCACTGTGCTGAAAGGCAGAGCTTTCGCGTGGGTGTTGCTGCCACGGTTCACAATGGGCCTCCCACGCCATCCATATTCAGCCGCGGGAAGAACTCGACGATTCCCTTTTCCAGCAGTGACAGGCGCGCGCCCTTCGCAGATAGCTGTGAATGCGCGCGGAACGCAAGCGTGACCTCCGACCCCGCTAATGAGGATATCCTGTCGCCTTATTAATACGCCTGGGAACCAAGCCCGAGCTTTTAACCTTTATGCGTTGGGGGAGCGTGGAGGATGCATTCTTAACGCGCACCCCTCTAACCCTGCTGTTTTATAAACACAATATCATACCCACATTAGTTAAGGTGTCTACCAGTTTACCCATAAACACATTTGAACAGGACTTTTACAGACCCTGTCAACACAAAGGAGCTCATTTCATATGAGCCTGTAATTCGGCGGCTGGGATCTGTTACGTGTACGCTGCATTTTGTCCTCCCCTTTTGCGCTCCGCGGTGCAAATTGATTAAAGGTGGCCTGCCATGTACACATGGCCGGCAGCATTTGCAATGGATCCCTATGGAATCCGTCTGCTTTCTGTTGGCGCATAAAGCCGGCGGACTCCATAGGGATCCCCAGCATTTGTGCCAACTGAAAATGGATGCTAGAGCAGTTGTATGGCAGAGATCAACCCGAAAGTTCTTGCCATAGGCAAGTCCCACTTTCCGGTTGCGGGTGAGGGTCTTATATTGTCTGGCCTAATTTCTCAGAGGGTTAGCAGGTGGGCTTGTAATGCCTCTTCCATGGTTTTGGCTGACAAAATGAAGGACTGAGTTGTCCCCAATGGAATCCAGACATTTGACGTTCAGGATACACAGATATTAATTCTGCAGGCACTCGAGACATAGAACTATCTTGGAAGCACACAGTATGTTACACCATGGTACTGGCATGCCAAAGAGGGTTCTGTTATAATTCAAGTAGTTGGCCAAGGAGGACAGGAGGCTGCTTCTTAGAAGTAGGTGGATTCCTGATAGAACTACTGGTACATCAGGTAACAGGACAAAATGGAGCAGAGACAGAAGATATACCTCGAGCATCCTTGGCCCTTGAGATGTTAGATCTAAGGGCTGTAACTGCCACCTCTGGAAGGTAGGCCTGAAACACCGAGACCAAGTCGTGCATACCAGAGGATGGGAAACAGTAAGGGCACAGAGGAGCCGGACACACTAGCACTTTCTTTATCAGCAAAGAAGGATGTTGCCAAAAAGGAGCAGAGAAAAGACTGAGATATCAGACATCCTTCACCGACGAGATGTTAGATCTAGGGCTGTAAGTGTCACCCCTGGAATGTAGACCTAGAACACTGAGATCAAGACTCCACAGTTATGCGCACACATCATTCAGTCAGCGTTCTCTCCACTCAGCAGGGGCGGACTGGTCTAAAGGGAACTCTGGAGATTTCCCAGTAAGCCTCTGCAACCGTGGCCTCTTTTGTGTGGTATTTCCAAATTTTCTCATAGGAAAAGGGTAGAGCTTACTGAAAATGTGTAATATGGGGCCCCTTTGAACATTATTTCCAGGGCCTCTTTTGGTTCCCAGTCCACCCCTGCCAACCGGAGACACTAGAAATGAAGGATTTAGCAAGCTTCTTTACAGGAAGCTCTAGTGATGTCCAGGACCATGCCGGAAAGACCAGTCGAATGAACCTCCCTTTCAGGTGTCAGCATTCCATTACTCACAACATCCCCATTCTCTAACAAGTATGGCACTCCCATACTAAAAAAACGTTATTACCATAGCCACGAACTGTTGACCTAGCAAAATGCACTAAGACAAAATGAACACCTGAAAATGGGTAAAGGCCCATAACAGCATTTGCACCTGCAAAGCAAGGGTAAAACTCGAGACTATGTAGGGTATGTGGTGAGAATAGGCAGGAAACCACGCAGCTTTGATGGCACATCACCTATACTTGGGCCCTCAGTTTCAATGGGTCCCTCAGCATCTCTGGCACATGGCATTGTGGGGTCACCTCACATCCATGAACCATCATAGCATGCAGACATGTATTGCAGTGTGGCTATGCTCATTTATCTTAACACAAAAGGGGACTCGCCTTCACCTCTTACCTACCCCCTATGAGGCAAGGCAATGGATAGTTATCCCAGCTATAGGACATGATGACAACAAGAATCATTTCTTGTGTAGCGTCATTGTTCCTTTACTAGAATTGAACACTGAAGTTGGATGGAGGAATCAGACACACAACTTTGCGGTCTTGGTAATGTGAAACCAAAAATAAACTCACCAATTTAAGCAAGGTGATTGTGAATACACCAGTTTTCCTTTTGACACAATATCATAGCACTTTGTACTTACAAGATATTCTCAGATCCATATTGATTTCATGAAAAGTTTTGTAACGAGAGCATGCACATGTGTCCCTCTTATTTCCCTACAGATAGCGGGCTGAACACAGCAAGCACTTGACACGCTGCGGTATGTTTTACTGGCAACAGAAGATGCAAAAAGGTGGTTCGGAAGCTACCCTGTACTACCCGTCCTGAAGAAGGCAGCCAAATCAGATAAGTGCTACCGAAACCGGTCGACTCATAAGTGAGGGTGTGTGTAATGATAATTACACCCCCCCTTCAGAAACTGAAGATTCACATTGATTGAAAGTGAAGATCTCTCTTCACTCCAATCTGTTTGTGTGCCAGTATGACACTTTCACACGAGCATGTGGAAGAAGTCCTTAACTTGAAACAGCAGTATAATTGTGTCTGACTGAAAGTTTTTTATACGATTAGACTGGACAGTATGAATATACCAGTCCAGTCATACCACTTCTGTACATTTTACTTTTCAAGATGTTTTATTGTAATCGTATTTTAAATACACACACGGCATTGACAAAGTATCTAGAGAGGGTAAGATGTCTCCCTCTATCCCTCACCTAGATAGGCGACTCACAACTATTGGCTATGGTGAGACTCCCACTTTTAAGGACAGCAAGAGTCTTTTTGTAGGGACAGATACCTAGACAACAGGTGACAAAAATCACTTAATATCCTCTTTTTTCGTGTTTTCATATGTTCATTCATCTACAGTATTTTTTCGATGGGTGTTTTGCTGAAAAAAAAAAATCCTCAAAAACGAATCGAAAATATATTTTTTATTTTTGGGGTGGGTTCCCTCAAGCTCCCATATTAATTATACACTATTCCCTAACCCCCCCCCCCCCCCCCAAAAAAACCTCTTATATGCCTTTACTCACAACCCCCTATATTTGTCCATGGAAAAAATCGACTAAAAACCCATTTAAAAAAACACTGCGGGCGAATGAATGTTGTACCACTGGGGGGTTGTGTACTGGACGGAGGACATCACGGTGGTGGTGCACTTGACTTTTCTGCAGCTCAGACAGGTAGAGGCAGTATGCCAGCGTTACTTAGTGCCCCATTCTCCGCACAGACACAGTGGATGACAAGGGGTTAAAGGGGAGTCACCAGTGTGACTCTTTGTGTCTGTGGATTGAGGGCAGGCCTGCCCTTTCACACATGCATCTATTTTGAGTTGCTGAATTTTTCTTAAGAACTACTAAATGAAATGACGCTTAAGGTTCCGATACACATGAATTTCCGTCGCTGGTCTCCCCCTTTTATCCTGTATAATCTTGTTGCTGACGACACCGGACGCAGGTATTGTCACAGCCCGGGAGTGACAGCACCAACAGAGGAAAATACTGCCTTTGTTGGGATTTTATTTGATTTCATTTGTATCTAAGAGCTGTGTCCTACCGGTAATATTTTATTATTAGTCCATTCCAATTTTGTTTTCAAATATTTTTTTTAATGAACCACTATATTTTCGCTTGTCTGCTCGGCTGCTCTTCTGTGATTCAGCTCATTAGCAAATTCCAATAAACCTGCATACCAAATTTATTGACTAAAACATTTGATAATTCAAACGCAGCAATTTTTTCAGGTGAAAAATGAATGGCGTTGCATGTCAAGACATACCCAACGCTTTGTTTGCAGGGCTGGTCCAATCAGTGTTGGTAATGTAATCACACCAATGCATGCAGCAGCAGTCCAGAGACAGCAGATTTTGGTTTGGGTTGCCGAATGCTCATAACGTAGTCATAAGATAGTAATGTAATCACACCAATGCACAGCCTAGAGACAGCAGATCTTGGGTTGAGTTGTAGAATGCTAATACGGCAGTCAGAAGATAGTAGTGTAATTACACCAATGCATGCAGCAGAATCCCAGAGACAGCAGATCTTGGGCTGCAGAATGCTAATAAAGTAGTCACAAGATAGTAATGTGATCACACCAATGCATGCAGCAAAATACCAGAGATAGCAGATTTTGGGTTGGGTTGCAGAAAGCTAATAAGGCAGTCAGAAGATAGTGTTGTAATCACACAAACGCAAGCAGCAGCAGCCAAGATACAGCAGATCTTGGGTTGCAGAATGCTATTAAGGTAGATAGAAAATATTGATGTAATCACAACAATGCATGCCGCAGCAGCCCAGAGATAGCAGATTTTGAGTTGGGTTGCGGAATGCTAATAAGTTAGTCAGACTATAGTAATGTAATCACACCAGTGCATGCAGCAGCAGCCCAGTGACAGCAGATCTTGGGTTGGGTTGCAGAATGCTAATAAGTTAGTCAGACTATAGTAATGTAATCACACCAGTGCATGCAGCAGCAGCCCAGAGACAGCAGATCTTGGGTTGGGTTGCAGAATGCTAATAAGGCAGTCAGAAGATAGTAATGTAACCACACCAATGCATGCAGCAGCAGCCCAGAGACAGCAGGTCTTGAGTTGCAGAATGCTAATAAGGTAGTCCAGAACATAGTCGAGCGTTGAAATCCCTTTGCAAAAAACTGTAAATAACCAACGTAGACAGGTGTGAAATACAACTCAACTTCTCAACTTTCCCAGGTGACTCTCCCTTTAGTTGAGCTCTTTTGCCTAATAGTTGATTTATATAAATCATATAATGTGTGCATTAGCCAGTCAGATAGCTCAGCAGGTTAGGCACTCGCTACAGCAATCTGTTTGTGATCTGCAGGTTGCAAGTTCGCATTCTGGCAAAAGCCAACTCAGCACTTCATCCTATTTATTGTACCAACTTTGGTTGGGTGAGATATTGTATTTAAATATGTTCTATGTAAAGCGCTAAAGAAATAGTAAATCATTAGCACATGGCCGAAACAAAACAATCACCTCAGGTGGATAAACTGGGGGCATATCACCTATCACATCTGCTACAACAGCGTAAAGAGTGCGATAGCAAGCACGATATAAAAGGTGGTATTACTATTACTATTAGAACTCGCAACGTGTACGAAGGGATTGAATGAGCATGCGCATATCCTGGGGGCATGGCTTGGCGCCGATGAGAATGGCCGTCCAGCGTTCGCACTCTGCTCCAATGGGGAATAAATATCTTTATTTCTGTACTTTCGCCTGATGTTTTGCTGTCCTGATGGCCCGGTCGTCATCTGCTGAGCCCCATAAATAATCAGAGCTGCCTGTGAGAAGCTGTGCTACTGGTGTGAGGCCTCCGGGGGTTGGGCCTGAAGCCGCGTCATTCTGTACTAACAGCTGCTGGCGTTTCCTGTCAGCTGAGCGGGTAACACAACGTGGAAGCTCGCCTCATACCCGGTAACACGTTTCTTTCATAACACTGGCTCTTCTCATGAATAAGCCTTACATATCAAGTATTCCTCAAATATTAAGGGATATTAATCTTTTTTGTGGTTTTCTACTCATATTAAAAGCTGACTATACTATAACTGCTTTTTTGGGTATACTGCTGCTCTTTTTTTCACCTCACAAGACATTCTATTCAAACAATTTAATTACAAGTCAGAATCTGAAGTCTACTCCTGGGGCTGGTTCTTAAAATGGTTATATTTTTCTGCTATTTCTGTCGGAAAGGTTAAGAACTGAAGTTTTGCTGCTTTTATAAATCTGCTTATTACATAATGACAACAAAAAAGGACAAACAAAGAAGATGTCCTCTTCGTCCTCCACTACTCTTAAAAGACAAAAAAGTGAGTCTCCTATAACTAAAGAAGACACAACTGACTCCATTATGCAGACTATTTAATCCAAAATTAAGGATCTTAAACATTTCATGGAGGACACTAATGCTAAATTGCAGCCCCTGAATAACAAGTGGACTATCTTTGAGGCTCAGATGAACGAGGTGGAAAGGCGGGTTGGAGATGCTGAAGATATTTCTAATAAGGTTGCCAATCTAGAAACTACAGTAATCACTCTACAACAACAGGCTGAAAATCTCAAAAATAGGAACAGGAGAAATAACCTCTGAATTGTTGGCCTTCCTGAAGGAACCGAAAAAGATAACCCTACTGCCTTCTTATATATGTTCCTGCCTTGAATCCTTAACCTGCCAGTCTCTGTGCAGCTTAATATTCAAAGAGCACATCAAATTGGCCCCTCTAGATCTCCTCAAAGCTCTAATGACTCACCCAGAACCCTTATACTGGTGCTCTTAGACTTCACCCACGTCACCCTCATTATGGGAAAAGTTAAGCAAATTAAATATCTGACATGGGAAGGAAAGAGAATATTCATCACACACGATGTCTCCAAAGCAACTGCAGCAAGAAGGAACGGATTCCTGACCTTTAGGCCAGCCCACAGGCAGTTGAATGCCAGATATGGTATTTTGCATCCAGCCATCCTCAAAGTCACCCTAAATGGGCAAACCTCAACCTTCCAAAACTCAGTAAACGTAAGACAATATATTCAATCTCATAAAAGGAATGACATGGATACATTGAATCCCATCACTTGAAGGATGATTGATATCTAGCTTTAGCTGCTTATTTTTCTTCTTTGATCTCTGACTCTCCACCAGAGCAGGGTTTTTAGTGAGCCTAGTTCTTTTTTCAGCTCTCCCCCCATGCCTCCACTATTTTACTTTTACAACATGGACTTGCGTGGCTGGTTCCTATTTGCCACTATTCTTATTATAGTTCTCAAATATATGTTACTCTTACCAAGTTCCATGTTGTTACATCCCTTCCCTCATGTTTCTTTCCTTTTGTGTCTTCATCTGTTACGCTGGAGACATTGTTATCTCCTCTGTCAATATACTTGGTTGTTTCATTCAATTGGTATCACAATTTTTGTAGCATTGTAACTATTTATTTTTGACTATGCTCCATAATTTATGATTTCATCCCCTATACTCATGCCACTTAACATAGTCTCTTGGAATGTTAAAGGATTACATAATTCAATTAAGAGACAAAAGGTATTATCTCACCTCAATAGTTTGAAACCCTCAATTGCCTGCATTCAAGAGTCACATCTTTCTAATGAAAAATCAATTAAACTTAAAAGACATTGGATGGGTCAGGTTTTCTCTAGTGCTGCAAATGGTTAAAAATAATTGAGTTGGTGGCCACCAGGGGGCGCAGAGACATCCATGAACTCTGCGTGAGCTCCGCTGCAGCCGCCCCAAAAGATGGACTGAGCCCCCACTTTTTGGACCCCCCCACCGGAGAAAAAGCGTGAAGCTGCTGTGCGAATATCTCCCCCAGCACTGGGAAAAACCCTGAGCGAAAACGGGCCTGGGATCCCGACGAAATCCGACTCACAAGCCGCGGCCGTCCGGACCGGGGAGAAAGCAAAACCAACCCGGCACACGTGCGCTGCAGGGCACTCTCGGGAAAAGCCCACAACACGAACCCGCAAACGGAGCCTACACGAGCGCGGATGACCACGGCCCTGAGCAGATCCCTGACATGAACAGGTGGGTGCCCTAGCCCTGAACCCACCCGAACCCCCGTTCAAGATACCTCCCCTGCCTGGCATCCATGAAGGACCCATAACGCGTGGCGAGGCCTGTTCACTGCCCGCCCCCCTTCGAGCAGCCGAACATTGAGAGCTCAGGGCCACCCGACATCTGCACTCCACCGCCCCCGGCCCGCGTCGGGTAGCGACTGCGGACCCACTCTTCGTGAGTGGTTTTGGGACTCGACGCTTCATCTTGGCCCCCCCCCCAAACTCTCCGGTGGATCCCGACGCTCCAGAGGGGGACATAACGGCGCTGAAGCACTCTGTGCTTACCAGAGAAGAGGCCTCTGCCCCAAGCGACCCACTGACCACCTAACGGACCACCCAGGAGCCAAAATGGGGAGAGTCTACACAACACGCTCGGCTCCACTCCAGAAGCGAGGTGCACCCACGGCAAACGGGTACGTGGAAACAACCACCCCACCACGGACTGGCCCTCCAGAAGGTAATTGATGGCTTCCTGCACCCTTTAAAGGGGCCCCACCGTTAAACCACACACACTCCTGAAAGTGAGACGAGAAACCCACCAGAATTACAATCTGCCTTGGCCCCACTAGTAGTGGAGGTGCGCGGGACAGCCCTCCGAACCACGAACCCCGGCACATAACGCCGTAGTGTCGAACGGAGAAAGCGACACTAGAGGTAAACCAGGGGGGGGACCCCAAATCTTGGCACGTGTACCAAACGGTGCTGCGATTCACCTGAGAACAGGCGCGAGGCATCTCCAATCCTGAGGCCCCCCCGGAGTACACCTCGCCGGCGAAACAGAAAACATACCAAACGGAGGGTAAGGCCCCTGGACACAGGGCGTGTGCCTCCTCCATTCAAAGGAACCGAGTACGCACTCCCCGCCATCATCACAGCAGTATACTGTCAATACCCAAACCTAAAGCTGCAACCAATCCACCACTGCCAAGAGGGTACTACCCCATGTGCCTTGTAACGGATCAGTACAGAGGGTAAGGCCCCCAAAACAGGGGCGTGTGCCTCCTCTGCCTGTCGCTTTGAAGGAACCACGACATTACCATCCAAACCCCGCATGAACTTCAAGCACAAGCTCCTGCACTTCGCCTACGCCCCCACTTCTCCCGCCCTGACTGAACCAGCAATGGCAAACAACATCACTACGGGAAATGAACTGGCGGCGGCAACGAAAGGAGACATTGCTGCCCTTCTTGGCGAAATAAAGAACTTGGGCACTAACATAGGAGGCAAAATAGACAGGATCACCCAAAGACTCGACAGCATGGAGGACAGGCTTGAAGGGGTGGAAAATAACCAGACCTCAATCGACACGTTAGAGATACATCATGAACAGAGATTGAAGGACCTGGAACGCAAAGAAGATGAGTTCAGACTCAAACTGGACGATTTGGAAAATAGAGAAAGAAGGAACAATATACGCATCTTTGGAATTCCTGAGAAAGAGGGGGAAACGGAGGCGGACCTCAAGGAAACACTTCACAACATTATCAGACTCCTCACAGCAGACGATGAAGTGAATGAACCAATAACGGAACAAATACATAGAGCAGGTGGCCCCACGGGTGGTCCACGATCGGTTCTTGCCCGATTCCATCGCTTCAGAGACAAAGCTAGAATTCTCGAAAAAGCCAGAAGGAGCGACGAGATCACGCTAGGGGGAGCACAAATCTCAATATACCAAGACCTTTCCTCCCTGACCCTGGCTCTCAGGAAAACATGTGGTCCACTCACAAAGATGCTCAAAGAAAAGAACGTTCGATACAGGTGGGGCTACCCCTTCTCACTTTCATTCGAATACGAGGGAACCAGATTCAGGCTGAGATCCGAGAAAGAAATACAAACGTGCATATCTGACCTTCTTGGCACTCGGGGAGAGGTGGTCAGCCTAGGAGAGACGCATGGAGAAGGACGAGAGTGGCGAATCCAAGCCCCCAGGAGAAAGAAAGTAAAGGGGTCACGAAAATTCCGGAGAGGCAATATCTCCCCAGAAGCAGATCACTGAACCCAAGCGACACTGGTAAGACAGTTCCAATTAAATAAGTGAATGATGTAATGAGGCGATACGAACACATACACGTTTTCCTGACTCTAATGACAAAAATTAGGGGGGAATCAAGGAGGGGCTCACACCGGATAAAGATAACTTATTTGGTTAAGGGGCGTGAAGTAACGGCCCCCCCAAGTGGTCCGATGCCGACCTGGAGCGACATGCCGGGTTCGATCGGACGCCTTCAATTAGGAATGGGGAGGGGATGGAGGGAGGGGGAGGGAAAGGCCACAGGGCCGAGGCGGGTCAAAGCAGCGTACATAGTAAACCAAAACAAGCGCAGCAGCAAGCACTCCACGAGTAAAAAGCAGTACCAATTACACACGAAGAGACTGTTTCCCATGAGAAAGAGCAATGACAACTGACACTAACACAAGGAAAAATGTCTCCTTGAGAGTCGGGACACTCAATGTAAAAGGACTCAATTCACCGACGAAACGGTCCCTCGTCGCCAGAGAATTCCGTAGGGCTGAAATAGATATCCTCCTCCTGCAGGAAACGAAATATATAAAAGGAGAAGAAAGACCGATCCTTGGGAAACGAGTTGGGAACGAATACTGGGGCTCTGGCCCGCTTAGAAAAGGAGGAGTGGGAATCCTCATTAGAAAAGGCATAGCATTCACCCCTACCAGGACATGGTCTGATGTGGAAGGACGAGCTCTGCTCGTAAATGGGCAAATAGGTAAGGTGAACGTAACGATTGCGACCCTGTATTCCCCGAACACGGGACAATCGAGATTCCTCTCCAGAACGATTCCCAAGATATTACTAGAAGCCACCGGGCATATTATTTTAGGCGGAGACTTTAACCAATGGGCGGACCCGGTCAACGATCGTAAACCTGGGAACCCCAACACGAGCCACCAGAACAGACTTGAGCCAACTGAGCTTGCGCAAATGATGGAAATGTATAATATGATAGACACGTGGAGGGCACATCATCCCGAAGAACAAGGTTACACCTTCTATTCCACTCCACACAATACGTATACCCGAATTGACTACATATACCTATCCAGAGACCTCGCTGAGGCTACAGCTAAAGCAGGCATAACCCCGATCACTTGGTCGGACCACGACATGGTCCTCACAGACATTCAGTGGGCGAATCTACCGACCAGGAGTGGCAAATGGCACTGCAATGAGAGCCTCTGGAAAGACGCTGTCTTCAGAGCCGAAATGGAGATGGAAATCTCCCAATTCTTCGAAACAAATGATAATGGGGAGGCGTCCAAACAGACCGTCTGGGAGGCAGGAAAGGCTACCTGGAGGGGAATTCTGATAAGAGAAGGCTCCTCAAAAAAGAGGGAACGTAATCTTATCGAACAGAAGCTACGAACAGAAATTCACCAACTGGAGAGCAAACCCGACCCAGACGCAAAATTAGATCCCATAAAAATGAGTAGAGTCAGAGATAAAAGAAACAAACTGAAACTATTAGAACACGAGCAAGTGGTGCGCAAATTGAGGTTTCTGAAACAAAAATTCTATGAAAAGGGGGACAAGTCACATGCGCTTCTCGCTGCCAGGCTTCGAGAGCAGAGAGCTGAACGAAGAGTACTAGAAATCTCTGAGGATAACTCCCAAACGTCATACGCTCACACTACTATTCCAGAATCCTTCGCCAACTTTTACGAGGCACTCTATTCCTCTGAAGTTAACCCTGAACAAATAAATACTGAAACGTACCTGTCCTCAATAATTGTCCCCCACATATCACAACAAGATGCTGAACTGTTGGAATCCCCTATCACAGAATCGGAAGTCCAAGCTGCCATAAAGAGACTAACCCTAGGTAAATCCCCGGGAGAAGATGGCTACACTGCCGGATTCTATAAAACCTTCATTGCAATACTGTCTCCCTTCCTGACGACCCTTTTCAATGAGATAATGGACACAGGGAAGCCCCCGGACTCCTTTACCAGGGCACTGATCACAGTGATCCCCAAGGCAGGGAGGGATCCCACGAAATGTGCCTCGTACCGCCCCATATCCCTGCTTAACCTTGACGCGAAAATCTATACTAGAATCCTGGCTGCAAGGTTGGAAACGCTAATCCCGCAACTCATACATCCAGACCAGGTTGGATTTATACTCGGGAGACAGGGGGCTGACACGATGTGCAAAACCCTCCATCTCATTCATACATCCCAGACCCTGGATAATGACCCGGTCCTACTCTCTATCGACGCAGAAAAGGCTTTTGACAGGGTGGAATGGGGATTCCTAAAAGCGGTATTATGTAAAGTGGGAATGGGCACGAGGTTTAGGACAGCAATACAAGCAGTATACTCAGACCCTAAAGCCTCAATATTCGTGAACGGTGAATATTCTAGATGGTTTAACTTGCAACGTGGGACTAGACAGGGATGTCCCCTCTCGGCAATTCTCTTTGCACTCTCACTAGAGCCCCTGGCAATAACGATGAGGGCCGACCCCATCCTAGAGGGTATTCGAATGGGGTCGACGGAATACAAAATTGCCCTCTATGCAGATGACATCCTCCTCCACATTACTAACCCCCTTTCTTCCATCCCTTGAGCCCTCTGTCTGCTGGAAGAATACGGTAGACTTTCAGGGTTCAAAGTAAATAAAACTAAGTCAACACTCTTCCCCCTTCAAGGCTCAGAAGATGAAAATATCACCAAATTCTCTCCCCTGGGCCTTAAAATTGAACACACAAAACTACAGTATCTGGGGATACAAATTACGAAAAAGCTGAGTGACCTATACGAGGCCAACTTCCCTACCCTACTAAACCAGTTCCGGTCCGACCTGGCAAGATGGGATAAGCTCACAATATCTTGGCTCGGTCGACTTAATGCAATAAAGATGGTATCCCTCCCGCGATTCCTATACCCCTTCCAAATGTTACCCATCACGATCCCGATTGGTTTCTTTACTGAAACCAAAAGGGCCATGCTCCGATTCTTATGGCAAGGGAAGAAAGCGAGGATCCCGTATAAGATCTTAACACTCCCCAAAGACAAGGGAGGGGTCGGACTCCCTAACCTACACAAATACTACGAAGCATCCCAACTAAGAGTTCTAATCCCACATCTGCGTAATCAAACAGACATCCATTGGGTCAATATGGACAATCACTATTTCTCACCAGCCATGGTCTCGGAATGGCTCTGGGCTCCGAAGGACAGAATTCGAAGAAAACTCAAAGGTCACCCCATACTGAGCACCATTTGGGACATCTGGACACAAGGAAAGAACATGCAAAACATTACCACCTGGCCAGCCCCTTTGAGCCACTTATGGTCTCCCAGAATCAACGACCACATTCCAAATGTAGGACGATTCCAAGCATGGTATGAGGCAGGATTAGAAAGAGTTGGGCAACTACAAAGAAAAGACTCCTTCATCCCTCTCCCAGAACTAACGGAAGCCCTCGGAATAGGTCCACTATCCACTTTCCAATATGTACAAATTAAAGGCGTTTTGACGAGACCTCTGTGGAAGCCTAAATTTATGAGAGCTCTCACTCCCTTTGAAAAAATACTTGATTCAAGAACTGAGATGAAAGGCCTAATATCCGACATGTACAGGGCCCTGATAGGAGGGGAGGGAGTGAACACGGACGCACTGAAAGGCAGATGGGAAAAAGACTTTGCTGAACAGATCACACCGGACCTATGGGACACCATATGCCAAGCGGCCACACAAATATCCATCTCAAACCAATACAAGCTCCACGCAATCAAGTTACTGCATAGATGGCAATACGACCCAGTCAGGTTATCCAAAATGTTCCAAACAATCAAGCCAGAATGCTGGAGGGGATGTGGGGAAAAAGCAGACTATTGGCACATGTGGTGGGGGTGCCCCCGAATAAAAGTCTTCTGGTCTGAAGTGTTGGGCTGGATCAAGGAGGTTGACGGCATTACCAGAACATCTAATCCCTACCTCATGCTCTTCGGCCTTGAGAAGGATGAGGATGACTGGATCAAAATAAAGGATATAGCTCCGCAACTGCTATTAGCAGCAAGAGCAACGCTGGTAAGGAAATGGAAAGCCCCCATAACCCCTACGAAAAGCGAATGGATCAACGTTGCCAACAACATTTGCATAATGGAACATATCACAGCGTCATTACACGGAAGATCGTCGCAGATCGAAGCCCTCTGGATCGAATACAAGAACATACAACTACCCAACGGACTCCTCAGCCATAAATTGACCACCCCAAGAACAGAAGAGCGAAACGAGACCTAAATAATACTGAGTCCGCCCACACTAAAGTGTCCTCTCAGGACTGCGGAAGTTCCCGACAACATATACTAACTCTGATTACCACACGATGAATGCTGCAAGAATTGTACTAAACACTGCCTGACCACGGGGAGGGAGGGTGGTGGGAAACAGGGGAGGGGGGAAGTCATGTTTATACTCGAACATTATGTATGGAGATCGTGTCTGCCGGACAAACACGGAATACATGGAGTTTTTTAGCTTAGTTCTACTGTTATAAGATATGTACTGGTTTTCTTATTGTTGTACCATGACTCACACTTGTAAAACTTAATAAAATCAAATTTACAAAAAAAAAAATAATTGAGTTATTACACTAATTAATAAAGCTCTCAAATGTAAAGTAATATCTAATGAGTCTGATGACCTAGGAAAATAGGTTCTGCTCAAATGTTTAATTGACTCTAAAGAATACTCTGTACTTAACATATATGGTCCAACATCTCCAGACCCTAACTTTTGGCTGCAACTCAGAAATCATATACTTCAATGTAATCCCCATAATCTAATTGTCTGTGGAGATTGTAATCAGGTCATAGATCCTTTTTTAGATAGAAAGTCCAGCGTGCGATATATTAATACTACCTCTCACAAGCAATTTATCAACTTTGTATCAGAATTAGGTCTTAGTGATGCGTGGCACTTGACCCACCCAACTGATTCTGACTTCACCTTCTATTCCACACCCCATAATTACTTTTCACGTCTTGATTATATTTTCATTCCCAATTCTATGGTTAGTCTCCTTCTCACAGCCCAAATCGAATCCATCACAATTTCTAATTATGCCCCCATACAGGGGTGTTGCTAGGTCTGGAAAAGATCTGGGCTAAACTAATGTTGCGACTTTCAGGACTTAGGGGTAGCTATCCTTTTGGTTTATCCAGAAGTGCAACCAAAAGACCAACAGCTATAGCCCCCTTAGCCCCCCCTAGCAGTGCCCCTGCCCCCGTATATATCCAACTTGCATCCCCAATAAACCCTAGGAAGTCAAACAGATGGATATTCAACACCAGCTTGCTAAGTGATGATTCCTTTGTACCTTTTATAATCCAACAACATAATAACTACTTTGCCGAGAATAAAAATCAAGACACATCTACTACGAATAATTGGGACTGCTACAAAGCCGTTCTCAGATGTCATATAATATCATTTGTTGCCAACAAAAAGAAAAACTTAAACAGGAAGCGGAATCTATTCTCAAACAGCTCAAACCCTTGAAAATCCAATTTGCTAGCACTAACTCCTCTTCTATTCTCAAAGATATTCTAAAGTTAAGATTTCAATATAACAAAATTGTCTCGCAATACTTGTGCAAACATGCTCAAATTTGAGGCAAAAATGTATTAACTTTCCAACAAGGCTAATAAATCTTTGGCTTCTTACCTCAAATTTAAGAAGGAAAGATCTAAGATTGTTGTTCTCAAAGGCCATTTAGGTAACAGAAAATGCTCGGACAAAGAAATGATTCAAATTTGATCAAACTATTACTCTGAAACTGTATACATCTGAAGCCCCTCCTAATAACGCTTTTGTTGACGACTTCCTACACAATATATCCAGAAATTCCTATCAAATGATAGATCTTCAATCACTTAATGCTCCAATTATCCCTTCAGAAATATTTCTAGCTATTAAGCATCTTAAAAAATGTAAAGCTCCAGGACCAGATGGCTTCCCCAGTGATTTCTTTGCCAATTTTTCCAACCTATTAGTCCCTAAACTCAGCGAACTTTACTCTCATTTCATATCAGAAGATAAATCTCAAGGTTCCTTTCTTGAGGCCATGCTTATTTCCTTCCCTAAGCCCGATAAAGACCCTGAACTCCATCAAAACTATCATCCCATTTCCCTTATTGACACTGACTGTAAGATTTATACAAAGATCCTGGCCAACAGACTCCTCCTTTTTTTACCCAATCTTCTTAAACAAGATCAAGTTGGGTATATCAAAGGTAGAGCATCCTCCTCCAATATTAGACTGTTTTTAGATATCATAGACCTAATACATAACTTGAAAGATCCCCATGCTGCGGTAGCTTTTGATGCAGAAAAAGCATTCAATATAGTTGAATGGGATTTTTTATTTGAAATTCTGAAATGGCATGTCTTTGGTCCCCCCCCTTTCTATCTATGATTAATGTCCTCTACCCTGAGCCCAAAACTGCAATCTTTGTAAATGGTCACTATCCTCCTTTTTCCCTTTATCAAGAGGGACACGGCAAAAGCTGTCCTCTTTCTCCAATGCTTTTTATTTTGGCGCTTCAACCCTTTTTGGAAGCCATTAGGCAAAATGAGAATATTTTAGGAATTCAATATAAACATCTTCATATAAAAACGACACTTACTTGATATTATCTCAAAGTTTTCTAAAGCATCTGGCTACAAACATAATGTGGATAAGTCTGAAATCCTTCCCCTTAACATATATTTTACACCACATCACACTCTCCCTAGATATGAGGTGGTGTCCTAAAGGTTTAAAATATCTTGATGTTCATATCTCAGCTTCCATTAGAACATTTGCAAACAGAACTCAGAAATTATATTGGCCAGGATTAAAGAACTAGTAACCTCATGGTCACCCCCTTTTCTCTCCTGGTGGGGCTGCCTAGAATCTATTAAGATGATGATTTCCCCCATTATCCTGTATCGCCTCTACATGTTTCCAATTTCCCTCCCCCTTCCCTTTTTAAATCCATAGACGCCTGCTTGATTGGATTTCTATGGGGGGAAAAGAAGCATAGAATTTCGATGAGTAAATTTAAAAAATCCCGCTCTTTAGGTGGTGTTAGCTTCCCTGATTTAAAAAAAGATCACATGGCCTTTGTCATTAAACAAGCGCAGATGTGGTTTACTCATGAGGAATCAATATGTGCACCTAATGGGGTAAGTCTAGAGAGAGCCATGGTTTCTCCAATTTCCATTGTAGATATTTACATTATTAAAGTTAAGAATACATTTAATAAATATTCCTGTACTGGCCAATCTGCACTCTATCTCAAAATATACATGTTCCCATCCTTATTTAAATTGACCTTGTTCACCTCTCCTTTCATCTGGCTTAACCCCCTAATAAAAATTAAAGGTAAATCAATGTTTTTGGAAACCATGGCTCTCTAGCGGTATTACATTTTGTAATCAATTCTTTTTGCAGAACGTTCCCATTACCTTTAATGACTTTGCTATCAAATACCATATGCCCGTCTCCTTCCTGAAACAATATTTGGATATTATTGCTGTTATTTTGGAAAATTATGAATTGCTCCTACATAATTTCAATACTCCTGATGCGCAAACGCTATTACATATGCAGAACTCTAATATTACGGCCTCTGCTTATTATAAAATACTGATGTCAATGGGCCTCATTGCAAGTTTGCCAGTCCGGGAACTACGGTACCGGTAAGCTTGCCGGTACCGTGTTTCCCGGACTGGCAAACTACGAGTTGTGCTCGTGGGTGCCTACCTGCCGACCTGGTGGGAATGGCAGCACCCGTGAGCACAGCATGTCGGATGCCCCGGCACCATTCTGAATGGTGCCGGTGCATCCGACCTCCCCATTCCCATTGAACCCTATGGGGGTCAATGGAAATGGGGAGCGTTCGATTCTGGCGCCCGCGAATGGGCAATTACCGGGTCCGGCAGAGCCATAATGACCCGGTAATTTCCCATTCGGGGGTGCCGGATTTTGTCGGAAGTTTGGCGGCAAACTTAAAATGAGGCCCAATGTCTCCTACTCCAATGGTTGACCTCCTTCACAGTGACTGGAAGAACGATTGCACACAACCAGATCTTCAACTATGTTGGCACCAACAGTGGAAATGTATCTCTCAGATTACTGCCTCAGTCAGCCTAATCCAAGCCCTTTTCTTTTCCCATCATAGGGCCTTCATCACCCACATTTCTCTCTTCAAATATGGACTTTTACCTAATGACTTTTGTTGGAGCACACGGTAAAGGTTCTTTTAAGCGTATGTTTGTCGAGTGTCAATGTGTGAAACCTTTTTGGAATTCTGTATGGCATGCAATCAAATTTCATCAAGACATTTGCTTTGACTTCCTTGTTTTTGGCAGTTCTCTTTTACAGGTCACTCCAGTTAACAAATATGCAAACTTTCTCTTTGATTTGTGTTTAATGTTTTCAATCCAAACCATCACTACTAATTGGAAAAACTTAAAATCATATTCATTACAAATTCTGGTGGAATAATATCTGTAATATTCATAGATTAGAAAGTTGCATTGCATCCTCTCCTGATCTATTATGTAAGCATCAATTGAAATGGCAACCCTTTCTTGACTTTTTACCCAATACTGATTCTCGTTAATGTCAAATAAGCATTATTTGTCATGATTACCATGTACCCCCTCATCCCCTTCCCTCCCCCCCGCTGTGGGTGTTATGCCCCGTTTTTGTCTTGTCTGTTATTCGTTTGTTCTGTTATTGTATTGTCACCCACCCTTCATATTTAAAAATGTTCAAGCTATCTGTACCCAGTTATTTAAATATACATGGCTTTCAAACTGCTCTGTTATGCCTCTTTCATATATTTCACACATCTTTAATGATTATTAATTGCCATGTATGTTTATTTCCAATAATAACAAAATTGTAAACTTAAAAAAAACGTGTGCATATCCTGCATGTAGCTAAACAGATCCTGGCGAGCTTGACATCAGCAGCTGTTTGACCTGCAAGGCAAACTGGTGCCATCCCGCTCAACATTGGTTTAATCCACTTACAGTGATCTCCCGCACACCCCCATGTTATCTCAGTCATATTCCTTCTCGCAAACCTCCTCGTACCTTTGCAAATGTTGTTTTCTCTCATTACCGTGTCCCTTTTCCTTTTCCCCCACAGACCATGGTGTGGTTTACCGCGGGCGGGCGGGCGGGCGGGGCTAGCGGGGAAGGGGTTTCGGGGGAGGGAGGAATCACAAGATACCACTTTGCAGACAAGCCTTGGCGCTATAAGGTCATTATAGTAGAGATGGGGCAGTATGTATGCTTAATAAATTAGCATAGCATACCAAACAAACATATCTAAAGGACAAAAACTCGAATTATGTAGGGGTGTGAATAAAGGGGCAACCTCTACAAGAAAAATATAAAACACAATGGGCCATATATATATATATATGTACTAGCTCCTTATTGGCCAGAGGTAGCTCCTGCTTACTGATGGCTGATATGCATTAGATGCGGATTTTACAGGCGTTTTTAACTTACTGTTTGAAGGGCACGCATGTCACACGTCAACAAATGGCACTGCCTTTAATTAACAGAGACCAGTGACACAGCAAGATCAGCTGTGGCGAGCTTCTTTGCTCCTTGCTTTAAAATAATATTGGGATATGGGTTTTCATGCAGCATCAAATGTCCTTTTAGCCTTACTTGGAAATTGGCGTTTTGCACAATATTTGCAGAAATAAAACACGTAAGAAGCAGGGTGTGTGCGTATGTTGTTTTTGATTACTCATCTAGCCGCGCACTAGGAGATATTCCGGGAAAGGAGACAGCGCTTAATTTCCCCCTCAGATGGGGACCAATGGGATGTGTAAAGCAGCGTGATGGGGAAAAGCAGACATAGGAAAGTGAATTAGAGCAGGTCTTCAAACTGTGGGGTGCGACCCCCAGGGGGGCGCGGCCGCATCCCAGGGGGGGGAGGGGCGCCAGAGCCCAGCATGAAATGTAATAAAAAAAAAATATATATATATATTTTTTTTTTAGATTGGAGGAAATGGGAAGGGGCAGCTCACATGATCAGACTGGGCCATAAAACGGTCTTAGGGACCAATGAAAAAATGGCCAGCAGTTGCAAATGGATATTCAGTGTTTAGTCACAGACTGTTTGAATAATACCCAAGGGGTTGTTTTTTGTTCAAATGTAAACAAATGGTGATATTTAAAGAATACAATGGTCAAAACTACTAGCTGCATAGTGAAGTGACTCCTCAAACTGGTCCACATTGGCCAAAAAAGTGGCCCATTTTTACTGGCCTACACTAGCATTTTGCATTTTTGGTACGGTCATCGCCCTATTGCCCTATAGGCCAGTCCAAGCCTGCCACCTCACCCATTATGGAGGAGCCAGCCCAGTGAAACACAGAGCACTCCCATAAGCTGTTTTTTCCAGCTGAGGGAATTTTCCTGGGCTGGCTGAACAGTCAAAGGGAAACTGTTTGCCTTTGACAGTTCATTTCCCCAGCCGCACATGATCACTGAGCCATGCAACGCTGGGGGTGTTTTGCTTCACCAGCCTTGCATAGCTCATTGGAAATGCTGGCCGGGGCACTGCATGTATGTATGTGCGAGAGGGTACTCCTGCGCTTCCTCGCACATACGGGCAGAGCAACCTGGAGCTGGGCATTTCAGCAACCACGCAAGGTACGTTTATGGCGATTTATTTTTTATTTAAATGTGTATGGATGTGTGTATGTTTGTTTTATGGGACTGTGGTGGGAGCAGGATGGGTGGCAGCACTGGGATAGTGGTGGGAGTAGGGTGGGGAGAGCCCAGGGTCTTTACCGAGAGTAGGGTGCGGTGATGGCACGCAAAAGTTCATAGCGATTTCTAGAAACTGTCCATCTGGCACTTTTGGGGGGGCCCGGCCTGCCCAAACTTTGCTCAGGGGGGGAGAGGGGGACCCAGGCCAAAAAAGTTTAAAGACCACTGAATTAGAGGGACTCTTGATCGATTGCACTTAATACAACCTTACGCCCCACACACAAAACAGATCATGTCACTGGTATGGCAAATGTTGAGTACACAGAAAAGCAAAATAACCACGCGAGAACATGCATAACTGCATGTTGTTCCTCTGAAGATAAAAACAATCATCATTGAGTTCTATAACGTGAAAGTAAAAACATATCTGATTTGAGATGCTTTAAAATTACTCTTTGCTTTCAAGGTGTTGGGAGACTTCTGAAACAAAAGCATTGAGAGCCACTCGTTTGTGGGAACATCCCTGGCATTCGCAGATGGTGGTATGGGCCTAAATTGCAATAATTGACTCCTCTGGTGTGCATTGGTGGGTGTGATTGTGAAGAATTCGACCATCCGCAGGGTGGTTTGTGTGTTCACCTGGGCTTTTTTGAAATTTTATATGAAATTGAATGATGGTGGATCAACCTCTGGAAAATATGTGGTGATAACCTGCACACACTTTCCTATGCTCACCGCACGACATGCACATAGACCTGTGTACACTTGGTGGACACAGCCTAGAGGCGCAGTCTGCCCTGTCACATTTAGGCAGAATGAGAAACCTAGGAGTACATCAAGGCATTTCAAAAGGGGGAGGGCAAAATCTTCCCCCTGCCATGACCAGCCTAATTAAATAACAAAGGCTCCATGGATCCGTCCTATCCTTTGTTGGCCCGGCAGAATGGTGGCAGCATTTAAATATAATTAGCATACTAAGAGAGTATATACTTTGAACAGGCCCACATGAGGCCTAGCTGCAGATGCTAACAAAAGACAGGAAAACCCCCCAACAACCTTTGATATGCCATGTATCAACCTGAAGCCATCTCCTGCACCTCAGTTTCAAGGGCAGTGATGTGTCACGTCTGGTATGTGTTTACAGTAAGCAACCCCGGCAGGGGGACCCCATTCAGAGGGCAGGAGTATGTGATTTGATGGAGACAGAAAGTCTGTTCTTGCCACAAGTTCAAGGAAGACCTGGCTTTAATCAGGAACCACAGAAAGCTCAATTAACCATAGAGACCATTTGATCCACAACAGACAAGAAGCTGGGTGGGACTTAGTAGTACATGTTTTCACCCCTTTACCTTTCCTGTTGCAAAGCACTCTGGTTATGACCTCTCGCATAACAGACAATTGTTGGTGGGGACCCAGGGTGGTTAATTAAGATAGGCTTAGCCTACACCAATCACTGGTGCCATTTGGCTTTAAAAGATGGCTCAGCCCCTCTTTTGGCAGATCATCTGAAGTCTTTGCAAGGATTAGCAAGAAGAACTCATTGGGACCCTGGCTGAAGATACAGTCGGCCTTACATCTTCCACCAGGGAAGGAAGGCCAGGACCTCTGAGACGGAAGCAAGATCCCTCTCCTAAACATCTCCCAGGCAAGAGAGGGAGATACTGAATCCAGAGGATGTTGCAGCAGCTCCAGAACCAATACCCAGCCAGCACACAGCGTGCCCTGCTAGGCTCTGCAAGTAAGCTTCCTAGGTAGGAAGTGCCAGAGAACTCTGAACCAAAATGAAGGACAAGGCCTTTGCCTGCAACACTCTACTCGGCTTTGGGCCATCTGCCTAAAAGGAGGACACATACCCAGTGAAAAATCTAGAGAGTACGCTGACAAGCATCAACCAGTGTCTACCTTAAAGGACATTTTCGAGGCAGTCAAGCACCTCGAGCTACAACCAACTGCAATGCTGACTGTTGTCACGCCGCAGTCACTCATGCCATCCAAGACGACTCGACGAGTTCTTCAGACCCGCCAACCAGCACTGAGACAATATTTTCTGACCCGAACCGCCGTGTAGGCCAACCTTCAGCCATCCGTCCAGCCTCGCTCGCCGAACTGCCTACCGCCTGATACCCGCAGCTGTCTCCCATCCTGAACTCTATCACAGAAGCTGCAAGCCGCCCTGAAACCGACTCAACGCTGTTGAGCACCAAGACATTCTACAGGCACAAGGTACATTGTGGTTCTGTCCCCCTGATCCTTCTCCGAAGCCACATAGTGACATTCTATGACCCATTGCTCCCCTTGTGTTGAAACCAAGTATCCTTGAACTATTGAGATTAATTACTTTACCAACTACGCTCCTGTCAGTATTCAGAGTGCAACCCTTTTCCTTCTTGAAACTGTCTGTCCACTGCATTCCTTTACAGGGTGGGTTGTATTTTGTAGTGTTCTAGAACTGTCTTTTGAATAATAATAAAGTAGATATCTGTATACAACCTTGGCTGGACAGTCCCTTTTATCATTGGGTAATAATTATATTTTCACTGTGTTGCAACTAACCAATGATAAACAACATTGCACAGATAAACCTGCCATTCCGTTCACATTACCAAAATTGGACAAGGAGGTTTATAATTTACTTGTATTTTCAATCTGTTGGGCTCCCTCCAGGTGTACTAGAGGTGTGGGGTTGGTTGATGGTTTAGAAACCGATTTTAATCCCTGGACCACTGGTTCGCCCGGCATTTGATTCGTCACACAGTGATCTCCATAATGTTGTGCATGTGGTGATCCTCTATCCATGTGCTGTGCAACAGCTTTCAAGATGCCTCACTCAATCCTGCATTTCTGCTGAAATGATAGCCTGAGGAAATACAGGAAGGGGGAGAAAGAGGGGGCGGGACTGTAGGACTGTAAATGCTAGAAGTGTGATAGGCACCTCATGCCACTCTCCCAATGCTTTTTGCAGGCAATGGACATTGCTGTCATGCAGTTCCCCTGACTCCTGAACTGCCTAACCTGGCTCTGTATGTGTATAATCTGGTTCACTGGCCAATCACTTAGTATGAATGTGGACTTTTTTCAGGTATAATGTGAGAGGCAAGGAGTGATCAGAGGTAGTGTTATTAATGAAGTGACAGGAACAGTAATTCAATCAGGATGTGCCTGATGCTGTCTTGTAAAAGTCAAGCAAAAACCTAGTTCGAACTACACAATGGAAACAGCAAACCAAACTACTGCTCTATCCTTACACAAACCCAAAAGCCCACACTACACATGAATAATTTATTCACAGTAGGCTTTGCTAGCTTTCAGCCAAAATTAAAAATTTCTCACCCACCAAAAAGCACATCTTTTTATACGGAGTACTGATAACAAAAAACTCCCCAGTAGAAAGATGGACCTCCTTAAGTGCTACGAGGTATGGGTATGAACCTCAAAACATCTTTCCACAATGCTATGGGAAAGAGGTCCCCATTCAAAACAAAGTACCTTGCTTTTGTAATGAAAACCCAATGTTGGCAAGTTGGGAAAGTTTGAACTTCCCACGCCATACCACTGACTGGAGGGTCGACAAGTCATCGCCGCCCTTTCTGTTACTTTCGCAAATTGCTGCAAATATTACAATATTTATGGTAAATGGAATAAGTGTTACATTTAGGCTACTTTGTGTTATTTTGTGTAGGGGCGATACATTTGTAGATTTGCATGCACGCAGAAACATAATGATGAAATATTGTCCCACGGAGGGCCACTCAATATGTGCACGTGGAGTTTAGCTGTATGAATGGCGGTCATGAGAGAAGATCATAATAGGTATAAAATGCACACATTGTGGTAGACATGTATGGGAAGTATTTTTATGGAATATATGCAGTGTGGTTGCTCTGTGCATCATGGGTCTTTGTATTGTGGATTAATTAGAAGGGTGTTTTCGCAATCGTGGCAAAGGCTGCAAAGGTCTGTCAGCAGTCAGGTAACAGGTTTCGTAAGTTGGTCAGGGGGATGGCTGCGGTCAGAGGGCTCAAGTGCTGGGGTGCAAAGGGAAGATATATTCTCTGGTATGCAGGAGAGCTCATTGTTTTGAGGGATAGTCTTCTGTGAAACTCTCAGGGTTGTTTGAACAGATGGATTCTCCTTGCTAGACCAGTAGTAATACATTTCAGGAGAGCGATTGTGTTGTCAGAGAGTGGGCGGAACTCATGTGAATAGGAGAGGTCAATAGTCATAAAAATCGGACACCGGACAGGTTTGGTAAATGCGGTTAGCAAACATGAATAGGTTTAAAGGGAATCTACGTGACTTTCTCACATCTTCATGTGCTTGCGTACTTTTAGGGCAGGTCTGTGTGCGTCATTAATAGGAATTCTGTTGTTCAGTATCTAAGAGGCAAAGCTGCCATCAAATATGGAGATGTTTTTGGGGAGGGGTGTGTTGAAAATGAAAACCATGTAATTATACGTTTTTAGGGGATTGTGTTATACTGTCTGGTCCAGTGAACTTTGTGGGTTTTAGATTTCTCTGTACAGGGCAACCAATCATGTTTAGGGGGATACCTTTGTAATGGTATCTGGGGGAGTGTATAAACTGTTGCAAACTGTATATAATATGTGTTCTTTGTGTGGTACAGGGATACCAGGGTTAGTGTGACTGTTAGATAACATCTAAGCCCCCCTCCCGGCTGTCTCTACACTAAACTTGCTTTATGGACAAAAGGCGCACTTACTAATTCTAGAGGTGGGCCTAAATTGGGTAAAAGGGTGGAGCTAAAGGTCCATCCTACAATTTGGCAAGGCAGGTAGGAGCATTAGGCTCTCTGAAAATATTGGGAGTCTCCTGTTCGCCCAGCTCGACTGTGGTCCTTCTCTGCAGTGACCAGCTCATGCACAAAAAAGAAGTGGTTTGCAGGACCCAAGAGACCTGTCTGATCCCGAGGTGGATTTTATGCAGCTGTGAGAAGCCTGAAGGTGTACCCCTGACTAGTTCCCGGGGATCTGTCATCCAGGTGGCCAAGACTTGGCCATCGCTATTGGATCCAGTTCTTGGGAATGGACCAGTGAGGTAGGCTCACCTGGAGGGGGTATCCCTGGGGAGTGGAAGTGGGACACTGACAGGTGAGACTTGGTATCCCCCTTCTTCCAACAGCTTTTCTCCATCCTACCACTTAGGATACTCAAAAACACTAGCCCCCCTTTTCTGACACATACACCTTTGCACACCATGAAAGACAACGGACTAACACAGAGCAGTTTACCTGACATGTCCCAATACAAGGGTCAGGCAATTGACCAGAATCACACACACCTGACGGCCCTTACGCTTAACCACAGGGATAAAAAGTGGAGCACGAGAGCACAAGGGGTGACAAGGAGAGAAGTGACCTTGCCCTTTCTGACCCAGAACCCACGAAGCCTCCGTGAAAGGAATCATAAGACTGCGAACAATAGCCAGTGTGTGTTGCAGAGATGTCAACGGTATACAAAGCCCTCCTAAACTGATAATCAGAACAGGGAAAGACACTTGCTACCGTGGTACCATCCTTGACTCCAGAGACAAGAGAAGCCAAACGGTTCATCACAGCTGGTGAGTCGAGGGGAGAACCGATAAGAAACTGAACTGTGTTGAACGAAAGTTACAAATGGCAAATTAAGGGAAAATCAAAGAACCGTTAACTCCTGAGGGGAAAACCAGCTTCAGATGTGTCCAGCACAACGTGGGTGCTCACACGAAAGACTCTGGTTATTTCCCCATCGTTGAAACTACCGATACCAGAAGGCCTTGGGAAGCTGCAGAGAAAAGGTCAAAATGGTCATAGAGCGAAATCCTCTGTACAGTCAAAAGTCTTTGACCGGTACAAAAGTGCAAAGCTAAGGGAGATGAATCCTACATAGTGAGAAAGGAGAAGGAACATTGTGTTGGCAAGTTTGAACCCGATGGGGGGATGTCGTCAGAAATGGGCAAAGCACGATGCCCCAATGAACATTGTGGTGACAAGAGTGAACCCGATGGAGGGATGTCAAAGTGGATTGTTTAAAAGGACATTAAGACTTGTGAATGTGAAAGGTTAAATTGTTTTGGAATAAAAGCCGTAATGAACCCAACGGAGGGAGGCAAATAGTCGAGAAGGGCCTGATCCCAGAAGAGGGGGATACAGGGGTGAAAAGCCATCACCCAACATGCATGCAGAAAGGAACCGTTTGTAAGTTATAATTAAACACATCAAAACCTCGAAGGCAAGATACTGTTTATAGAAAAGAAACGTAACCATCCAAGGTCCTGATAGTTGAGAATGGAATTGCTGTCTCGTGCTGGGAAAGCTTGAGAAAGTGCTATGCTCAGGAGTCCTGCCTTGTCCTGTGCTTAAAACATGGGGAAAGGAGACCCACAGCTACCACATCCTGACTTATCATTTGTGAACACTTCTTTCTTTCTTGTGAATCCTATCCCACACTCTTTTTGTAATTATTTGTAAGGATTGGCAAAGTTTTTTTTTTTTTAGTATACGCCTTTTTCTTTGACAAGATGCCAGAAGGACTGCTTATTTTAATTTGATGGTCGTAGCTTGCGCCCATCTTACATTTAGGTTTAGATTAGGTGTTTTTCCAACCTGCATATACAGTTTAATAAACACCTTTGAACTGTGATCACTTGTGTCTGTCTTTACTGTTGCTACCATGAGTTCCTTACATATGGTTGTCAGTAGTGGGATGTGACTCAGTTGAAACTAATTGGCAACCCTACAATTTCAAATACATAGTCAGAGAGCCTCTAGCCCCTCCATCGCCAACAAGGAATCAATAGGGTTTGATATATGCAGCGGTAGGGAAGCTGTTTTACCCCTGGGAAAAGAGGAATGATTTCTACAGCCTTGGTTTTGATACCCCCTCTGGGGTGCTACAAACTATTGGCCCCAAAATCTGGCCTAGAGTGGAAATTCAGGATAGACGTTTTAGCAGGCATTATTGATCTCGACTTCCGGGGAGATGTGAAGGTTCTCTTACAGAATCATGGTGAGGTCCCTTTTGAGGTACGTTGGGGAGATCAAATGGCCCAGGGAACTTTGGAAAGATCTCTATTTCCTCAATTTAAAGAAAGTGAACCAGATAAAACAGAAAGGGGTAATTTAGGGTTTGGGGAAGTTAATAAATCTCTAAACATCAAAGAAAGGAAGGGAGAAGAGCCCATCATCTATCCTGACCTAGCCTTCGCCCAGCGACATGATCCAAGTCTTGTTGAAGCTTTTCTACAAGCAATCCCAGAAGAAGAAGGCTTAGAGAATGAAAGTCCCCTTTTCTTCTTAAAACAAGGTTTTACAATACCCAAGAGCCACTGAAAGGTTGTACTGGAGATCGCGAATTCCCATGTTACCGGGGGGCATTTTGGACAATATAATACCCAAGCACATCTTAGTGGGAAGTTTTACTGGCCAGGTATCCAAAGCAATATCAAAACCTTCAGCCAGATGTGCAAAATATGTCAAAAGACCAGCACGCATATCCCATTACCCACTCCTCTGAACCCATTGCCATTGCCGATCATAGGAGTTGCCTTTTCAAGAATTGGTAGAGACATCCAGATTAGGTAATAAATATGTCCTTATGATTGTGGATTATGCAACCCGATATCTTGAAGCATTCTAATGCGAAATAATACCACACAGCAGATCCTTAAATATCTTCCACCGTATTTCTCCAGGGTCCAGTTTCCCAAGGAAATACTAACAGACCAAGGTTTGAATTTTATGAGTAAGCTTATGGATGAAGTCAAAGAGCAACTCCACATTACACCCTTGCAAACCTCTGTGTACCATCCTCAAACTGATGGCTTGTTAGAAAGATTCAATAAAATCCTGAAACTAATTTTACAAAAATTGGTAGACAAGGACAGAAAGGACTGGGACCGAATGATCCAGTGGGCACTATTTGCAGTGAGGACCCCCCCCCCCCACCTCTCAGGCTTCCACAGTTTTCTCTCCATTTGAACTACTCTATGGTAGAGAACTCATATATGTCCTGGAAATGCTCTGGGAAACCAGGCAATAACGAGAGGAGGCCCCCATTCCCATCTCGTAAACTGCCACCAGAATGCGAGAACATGTGAAATTGGTTCAAGACTTAGTTTGTAGTCATATGGAGAAGGCCCAGGTCCAACAAAAATCCACTAATGACAAAAAAGGGAATTTAAGATCATTCTCCATAGGACAAAAAGTACTGGTCCTCTTACCCACCTCAGAAAACAAGCTTGTCTCCAAGTGGCACAGACCTTATGAGATAGTAGAACGAACAGGAACCTGTACTTATAAAGTAGCCCACCGGACAGAAAACAGAAGGTCCATTTGGATTATGTAAATCTCTTGAAAGAGTGGAAAGAGAACCTATCAGCCACCCATGCCAAAGTACTAGCCTGTCTGGTTTCCGAAGAGATAGATAACTTTGACTCAATTCCTCCTGAGCTATCTATCCAACATCAAGAAGATCTAAAAGATGTAGTGGTCTCATTTCCCGATGTATTTTTTGAAAAAACCAGGAAGAGTAAAAGGCACATACCACTATATTAAAACACCTAAAGGTAAAGTGGTTCATTTAAAACTGTGTAGACTGCCAGAAGCCGGCAAACAGAAAGTGATTGAGGAAATCAACAAAATCTTGAAAGCCAATATTATTGAACGGTCTTCAAGCCATGGTCCTCTGCTATTGTGTTGGTCACTAAACCTCACTGTTCCTGGAGATTCTGCATAGACTTCTGTCAAATTAATGCCACCTCGGACTTCAATGTATATCCTTAGCCATGCATCAATTACCTAATTGATAAACTTGGAGCAGCCACCTTTCCATCTACCCTAGATTTAAGCAAAGGGTACTAGCAAGTTCCTGTATATGGGCCATATAAGGAAAAGACTGTGGGCCTCATTACAACCCTGGCGTTAAGGGGTTAACAGCGCCGTAAAAGGCTGCGGCACCGTTAAACCCTTAACGCCAGGTTCACACTTTAACGCCTGCTTTTTGCAGGCGTTAAAGTCCAAGGAGCTAAGCGACCTTGGTGCTAATTACGGCACCATAATTTACGGTGCCGTAATTAGCGCCTTCCCCATCCCCATTGAGCCCTATGGGGCAAAAATGGGAATGGGGAAGGGGCAATGGTGAATGGGGATTTACCGCCCCGCCAACCTTGGAATGGGGCGGTAAATCCGCCATCCACCATGGCGGAATCCGGCATGGACCATGGTGCTAATAGCACCATGGTCCTACGCCAGGGTTGTAATGAGGCCCTGTGTTTTCAATGCCTCTAGGACTATCCCAATGTAAAGTCCTTCCTTTTGGCTTAAATGGCGCACTAACCACTTTCCGATGCCTCATGGATCAAATCCTACTACCCTATTCTGATTTCTGTGGAGCTTATTTTGACGATCTCATCATTTATAGTAAGAGTTTGGGAGGACCATCTCTTCCATCTTTATACCATCATGAAAGTCCTCAGAAATGCTGGACTAACTGCTAATCCAGCTGAGTGCAGATTGGCCCAGTCAGCTGTAAAATACCTTGGCTTCCTCGTATGGAATGGGAATGTACAGACCCAACATGAGAAGGTATAATCTGTCTTAGATACACCAACCCCCATGACCATAAGAGATCTTAGAGCTTTTCTTGGGTTAATAGGATATTACCGTAGGTTTATCCCCAACATTTCGGACAAAACAGCCCGGTGAACAGATAAACTTAAGAATGCCGAACCGAATGATGAGGATGAGATATGTTATAACACCTTCAAACAAACTCTGTGCCAGTACCCAATTCTGAAGGTAGTCAACTTTTCTATAGAGTTTGTATTACAGACAGATGCCACCCTTACATTGTTTGGAGCCGTCCTGTCCCAGGTTTGCAATGGGTTGTGAGCTTAGAGCCCTTTTGGTAACACGCATGCATGGATGGGATGCAGAATAACTCTGACACCAAATATTCAAAGCAACTCAGGAAGATGCCAAAGTTTTCCGTTTTAACATAAATTGTCTAAAACAGGGAGTTACAACGGACATCAATGGCGGTCGCACAAGCTCTACGTGGAAAATACCAGAAACCTACACAGGATTATAATAGGTTCAAGGGGAACATTTAAGTATATTTTCTATACAGGGTTGGGTTGTGATTGGGTTTCTACTGTCAGATGGACAACTTATGCCCCTCCCTAGTACCAAGTCATCTTCATCATCATTATTATATTATATTATTATTATTATAAACAGAATATTATTGGCTCTCAAACTATAAGGCCATTTGTTATATGGCCCTCTATGATTGATTGGCATGCGCATGCCATGTCTGGAACATTCGGTTCACTTAGCAGCACCTAAACTCATACCCAGGTGCTAGGAGGTGGACTTGACTTCTCCTCCCAACCCAATTAGCACAATGTCTCTCATCAGCCATGCCTCTGCCATGAAGATTGTCTTTTAACTTGGCCTTGCAAAGTATCCTCATCTCTGGGAATATAAGGGAGTGCAAGCATGCACTATCACTGCTTCTAGAACTCCTCACCCAACTCTATTTCCATCCTTGGCTCACGTGACAAGAGACCACATTTCGGACCATTTTGTTGCATTTAATTGTCTTAAATGAATAAAACTTGGTACACATAGTGTTCTTTCTTCGCCCCTTAACAAGGAATGATTCAGTTTTGCACATTTTACCACCTTCAAGGGTAGATAACCAGTCTTGGTTGTCTTCAGCATTGATACCAGGCCAGACACGTTCATCATTCAAGTCTGCGATCTCAGCTAATTCTTACTGCGACACACCTCACTCTTCTTTCGCCATTAGTTTGAGCTTACTAAAATTATGACACCAAAGTCGAGTGTCTATACAATGGTGGCTCCGCCTGCAGTCTATACGCTATGTATAGCCAGCTTCTATGATCACTTAGTCTACTTGCATTGCTGCATCTATACAGTTATTAAATGGCTTGCATTTTCTGCAGTGCATCACACACGTGCAATCTTCTTTCCATATATGAAAATGTACTCAATTCTTTATTTCATCATCAGTTTCTATAAGAGTCATGCATCTTTTCAGCCAATCCTTTGTGTGTCACACTCGCTTCTTGTGACATCAACAGCTCCTTTTCTTACTGTTTTTTACATTCCTTCAGGGATTTCCTCATTAGATTTTCATCCATTGGAGAGTAGATCTGATAGGGTTTTCTTAGTGGATACCTTTTCACAAATATTTGCTGTGTAATAGTCACAACTGCTGGTGTCAAGCATGGCACAATCTCAGGCCTCCAACATGTAGGTGGGAGGGGAGCGGGTCTTCCTGCAGAGGCATTCAGCTGCTTCCCTACACTCCCCCCTCTGGTCAAGCCATAGACCACACCTTCAACGGTCCCCACATCTTGATACCTTCTTTTAAAGAAGTGCTTCTTCGGCGTCCAAATCTTCATCACTCCCTTAAGGGACCCGGCTGATTTGAGATGTTCAACCATACTCCAAGTCATGTAACTGCACTGTCCATACAGATTAGAATAGACCCATTGCCTTTCATACTTCTTGTGGTTCTTCGGATGTAGGAACTTTGTTCCCTTAGGTGTTACAATGCCGGCTTCTATGTATTTTCTGATTTCTTCATCTGTCAATTCCTTAAGTCCAAACCCTGATTTGATATTGATCATGATTTTCATTCCTACTGCTTTCTTTGCTGTCTTCTTACACTGTTTCATTATTATTCTGATCCACAGAATCCAAACATCACCATCACTAACACTGCTCCAAGAAACTTGAAGATATTCGACATCCACTGCGGAATCCATGAGAATATGGATGTGAGCCAACTATCATCAGCAATGTCCTCGGTTTCATCTTGCATTGTGTTGTGCAGGTTCATCAACAGTGTTATGGCCTCTGTCAAGGTTCCATTTTCATCATTGTGAGAAGGTATGATCATGCAACGTGATGATCCGATTTTGGCACAAACTACTCTTTGCATTGCAGTGATCATGTCAAGGACATATCTGTTCTGCAGGATCATTAGTCATATAGCCCTCAGCTCTTCCTTGATCGCATTGAATACCTTTATGGTGGTGTTGATTGTCTGCAGGAGCTCCCATCTGGTAACCTGCAACCATTTGGCATTAACCATCACCTGGATCCCAGGCATGAAGATAGTTGTGAAGATTGAAGCAGTCTTGCTGAACAACCTATGCTCATACGGGATAGAGTTGTATGCTTCTATTGATTTGGCTGAGAATTAATTGTCTCTCTTTGTTCAGTTGAGAAATCGAAGTGATCTTCTCCTTCTCAAATGGGCCTCCGCCTTTGGAAATTCTCCAATGTTCAAGAACCTCTGAGGAATCACTAATGCTGGAAAATGAATGAGCACCAAGGAACACGTCCCTCCCCCAATCCTTGGGCAGCTTCATGTAGGCTATAGGCATACAAGCCCAATATCGATCCATCAGCGCAGCTGTTCCTCCCATTGTAGCAACATCTAATGTAGTTTTGCATCCTTTGTTATCTCCCACATAATTCTTCCCATGTCTCCAGAAGCACAATGTCATATTAGCCAAGGGGATCCTAACCATAGGACCCGATTCATCTTCCACCCATGTCAGCAGCTTGGCATGCTTGGCCCACGACTTCAAACACCCATCATTTACTCTCTGCACCTCTTGCACATATTCTAGCTTTAGTAGATGAGCTGCACAGGACATGAGTCCCTCTTCCCATCCCTTCTTGGATTTCACTCATCCATATACTAAAACTTGAGTTTGTTCCCAACATCCAGGTGATCCAGCTATTTCTGTTTTATCAGGGCAGTCCATTCTCTTCATCTCTTTAATGAATACCTCCTGTCACCAGATATGTAAGCATCTTACTCTTCCATGAAGGTTCTTTTTCCATCTGAGTAATCTTGATAATCACTCTGGAATGGAAACGACCATTTCCATCTCCATTGTAGAGTAGCCCAAACTCCTTGGAAATGTCCTCTGGTCATACATGCTGCAAGATGATCGAGGCACCTGGCATCGTGTTCTGAAACTTCTCTAGAAATGAAAGTTCATACTGTATTCAAGGCATAGTGTATGAGATCGCAGACATAGCAACTTTCTTAAGATGTTCTCTCTCCCACCTTTCTCATGTGTTGATACCAAGTGTGTTGCATTGTCTAGATATGTATTTATCCCCTCACTATCTTCCTCTGCATATCTCCTATATCTCCCATTCACAAGGTTTGTATACTTCCCACAAAGTGAATCAAAAGCAGTTTTTATAGAGGGGAGGACCATAGGGGCCTTCGTCTTAGCAGAAGTACCAGCGTAAGAGAGAGTGTGAAAGAGGAAGAATAGAAAGACAAAAAGTGTAATCGTACAGGCATATACCAGACACAGGACCATCAACATCCATCACTCTTGCCATCCTAGTGCTGGTTGCACATGTGCATTCTCTAGAACCGTATCAACTTCTATCCTTCTCATTTTTAATACACTCTACCAATTTATGTTACACCTGAAGTTGCAGTATCTGTTCAATGATCGCAATTAACAACCTTCTAATCGCAGAGCTATTTTTAGGATCCAGTAAAAAAGTGAAAACATCAACGTCTCTCCTGACAAGAGCAGAATAAGCTTGAAGGATAAATACAAAAACAGCAAGCACACGCCAATGCAAATCCCTGTCTGTGAGGACCATAGAGGTTAGATAATTAAAACAAATATACACCAAGAAATGCATCTGGATACTGAGCTCGTTTCCAATTCCTAATCAGAAACTGTCATTTAGGCATAATGCTGATACGTCAAGGTAATTGTAAAGTTAATTTGAAGATTCCTCAGACTTTCAGCAAGGGTTTTCACTCCTACTAAAATATCTAAAAGGAGTGTCCGTACAAGTCTTAGTCCAAATGTAAAATCTGCATTTATCAACTAGTCACCTTATAGTCCTTCTTCTTTGTCATCGATCGAGTCTGCACACGCTGAAATTCTTCTTCTTGTCTTGAATCTGGATTGGCAACAGTTTGAAGGAAGGTCTCACCTTTATATGTTTTCACATCACTTAAGTGAATCCAAGCTCACCTGCCTTAGACCATCAATGCTGAAGGGGTAATTCTTTCAACGCAAAAGGGGTCATGAAAACGTGGCTCATGCCACTTTTGAGTAAAATTCTTTGAGCACAAGATCACCAACAAACAACTTGGGTTTTGATAAAAGTTCATGTGATCTGGTTGCTGAATTGTTTTCATCTGTGTTCTGAGACCGACCCCCCTGACGCTTGACTTGATCTGAAATGAGGCAAAGTATGTAATTGCAGCCGTTTGACAACTGTTGGCAATTCCTTGTAATATTGTAAGTCGTTTTCAGTATGCAATTTTATCCAAAAAAAAGAGTAAAAGGACTGCAAAAAAAATATGATTCCTACTACTGAGGCTGCCCAATTATATGAATGAAAATGTGAACGATAGATGGAATCTGTAATTTGTCCTAATTTTCAAAAATTGTTGATATGTTCTTACTTTATTCAAATACTTTTTTCTTTGATAGGTTCCTAGTAGTCATGATTGCCAATTCAAACAATATTTTCAATTCCTTTTAATTCAATTGGTCGTTGCAATTAACCAAATCAAACAGTACTTTTGGTTCTTCAGTATGTTCCAATATTTTCCAGTTCAAACATGTAAATATATTTTTCACTCTTCAATTCAAACATTGTTGTTGATTCCTCCTCAAACAATACTCTATATTTCTCAATTCAGCACAGTACTTAGTAGTCCTCGTCAAACAGTGCTTTGTTTTCCTCAACACGTATTTCCCCGCCTTACTTTAGGTGGTTCATCAGGAGGAAATTATGACTCTAAAATCAAAGGTTACAAAAGGAAATCATTTTTTCCCATTTTGCAGTGAAGTGGCCTTTTCCAAGATCACATGCTACTAGGTGCCAACTATTTTATATCTTACACTGACACAGTTCTGCGTACATTTTGAGATACATAATGCGATATTAGTAAGCAAACAGAGAGAGCTACTCACTATATCTGTAGTATAATTCCAATCCTGGTTGTAGAATAGCACCAGGTACAAATTGCAAATATTTTTACAAATAGAATGCTGACTATTTCTGATGCTTCAATCTTTACTCTTATTTATGCGAGTTGCCTGTAAAGTTAAAAACAAACAACTAATTTAACCAAGCTATAAATATATAGCTAAGTTGGTGTGGTGAAAAATTAGGAGGAAATGCCTCATCATGTAAAATATACCTTTTAATTTTACCTTATTTTAATTTTTGAGCAGGATTCCCCTGAACTGAAGAGTAAACACGTTGCGAATTTGGTGCGAAAAACAAAAATGGTTGCTATTTGTTGTGGCGTCACATGTGCGTGATTGTGTCATGACACCGACAATACGTCACAGCCATCTTACTTGGGGCTATTAGCTTAATACTGATAGACCTATCACAGTTCATGTCCTTTCAAGAAATTGCGAATTATGGTCCATGGGTAATAGCAGGATTGTGTTCAATGTAAAATTTAGGTACAAACCCTTAATGAAAATCATATAGAAACTATGTGTGTGGCAGAAGTAAAAATGTGATATAATCCTTCTTTCCAGGCAATTAGGAATCGCTGAGAAAAATGGGGAAAAAGGCTTAAATATAAAGCAGATCATAAATTTGAAAAACACAAATCTCACAAGAAGTGATTCATTTCTGAATCAGAAGTTAAAACCGAATAACAAGTGTCCATGGAGTTGATCCAAAAACATTCTCTATGTCTTAAATGTAGTTCTTTGTTAACTCCTCTTGCTGGCAGTTGGATGCTCTCTAATCCATAGAATTTGATATTTTGAATATCATGGTCATTTTTTTCTGTAAAAAAAAAAAGGGTAAGCTAAAGGGTATTTAAAGTCCTTATTTTGTATTGATCTTATGTGTTCAGAAATATGATCGTCAAAGTCTGGATGGTGCTCCCAATGTAAAGTTTGGAACATGTGCATTGTAGTGCACAGATGACAAACTTACTATTGCAATTAATGAATTGCATGATTTCTTGAGTTTTTCCAATTTGGAGTTGAATTTATAATTTTCCATTGTCTGAGAATGAGCACGTGTTGCATTTACCACATGTGTGGTTGCTTGGAAGTGTAGGATAATTCTACAGTTGTTGTAAGCCAGAATCTTCAGTTTGTGCCTTGGAGTGAGATGGACTCATAAGATTCTTAATTGTTCTTGCTCGTCGAAAAGTTAGTAATGGTTGATCATATAGTGATGATGTTAGATCCGGATCTAACCTTAGGATAGACCAATTTTTGGTTAATATTTGTCTTATTACATTCGTCTGGGAGCTGTATGTTGTTCTGAAACCCACTTTGTTTTTATTTGACAGTGTATATACTCTTGGAGTTGTTGTTAGTAGGTCAGCTCTTGTAATGTTTGGAATGCAAATAAGCTCCAAGTATTTTACCAAGCTTCCTAAAACCTTTACACTGACCTGGATCTGAAGCAGCAGTTCTGAGGTTGTGAGAATCCTGCTGGTCACCCTGTTCCCCTGCGCCTGTTAAAGGTACCAAGGACACAGGACTTCCAGGGAAACGCTCTGGGGTAGAAAACCCTGCAAGTCTTCTCTGGATGGTGTCGGAGTTCGTCAGCAGAATGGAGCTTCAGTTAAGTCTTGAATGCTGTGTAATCTCAGTTCCCTTATAGATGAGGTGTGGATGACTAAAGGGAATGATAGAATATGAAAGATTATAGAAATTAACACACACAGAATCTCCAAGAAGTTCTGGCAGAAACGAGCAATGCTTAAAGTGACTAAATACCCATTCTGGCTTCAGTGGCTGCTTATTATGGAGGACTTGATGTCTGAAAGCAGTGCTGAGTGAAAACGGTGTGTGCCTGGAATTAGTAGAAGATAGAGATTGTAAGCTGATAGCGAGATGCACGGTGAGAAAAAGGAAATGGCACTACCTAACTGTTGCTAAGCAATGGGGAGCTATGTCTGTAATGGCCGCTGACTCTCTGATAAGCTTGCTCTGTATGCTTATTCCGAAAGGAATACCAATAATCGAGCTGCTCTTATACTTGAACAGAAGGACGCAGTGCATCGGGTGTCTGCAAAGGGAAATTACAAGATTAAATAAGCTCCTGATCGAGCAACAAAGCCGTTGCCATGGAAGCGTATAGCACGGCATTCCTACCCAGAAGAACGCCGGCAGCATAATCAGATTGCAGAGATTGCGAAGGCTGAAACATAGATGAGGGAGTAGGGAGAAACCATGAGGAGCAAACACAAAAGGACAAGAAAGAGCTTAAAATGTCAGGACAGAGAGGATCGAACTTAAGAGTGTTCGCTAGGAAATGTAGCAATGCAGTAAGCTTCGGTCTGGGTATCCATGTGAGCAGTTTCCAGGCAGGGGGTGGAGCCAACAGACAGTGTGTGTCCTGGACAACTGAAAGGTTACTGCAGAGTACAGACGCCATCTTGGGTGTGTGCCACAAAGACCAGCCAACCTGTCGCACTGCTTGCAAATGTAAGTGGTCGTGGTGTCCTCTGAGGATTCATGTGTAGGTTCCTGTATTTTTTGTATTCATCTAAAAAAGAAAAAGATTTTGGAGTTTAAGTAATGGTTTAGATTGGGACGGGTTGATGTTGAGGCTTGGATTTCTTGAAAAGGTTTGTTTTTGAAAAGTATGAACTCTATGACATTTATAGTCCAGTTCATCTCGTATAAACTTTTTTTGTTTCTCAGCTTTGAGTTCTTGAGTATAATTGTTGCAGTAATCATCCAATATCTGTTAGTTCTTGCACGTAATTTCTGGTAAATTCTGTTTTTCAATAGTTTCTTTTTATGATTACAGCCTCCTGTGTAATTTTTTCGTGAGTTTTTGTGACTGTTCGTGCTGTCGAACCACTTTTCTCCCCTGTACCTCCACACTCTCCTCACCTGAACTTCCCGAGTTGTCTGTGTCTTGTAGGTTCCGCTGACTCAGGTAGTCTCTTTCCTTTTTTGGGGGCACTTGCCTGTCACGGAGAGAAGCCACAGTGTTCGCTGAAAGGACAGCTGCCCGGGGCTCCTCTTCCGGGAACAAGCCGGAAAAAAGGGAAAACCCACACAGGGAAAAAAACCCTTGATGATACAGAGCGACAGTTGCAGTCTGGAGGATCCTTGGCAGGCAAGACCGGAGACGATACAAGTCCAACTTGCAGGTAAGATTAAGTTCACAGAAGATCCTACGAGAATGAGACAGGCAGCTGAAGAGTTGAGAAGATCTCCGTAGGAAGGCGGGGAAGCCCTACGAAGTAGGAGCGGGCAGCTGAGAAACGATGGCTGAGTGGTACAATGTGTACCGAGGAACACGGCCCAGAGGAAAGAAGCAAACAGTTCCCAGAGAAGGGGAAAGGAGGAGGGATGAGAATGCAGGAGATCCGTACCGCTTATGGAGAGAGAAGCGGCAATGGGGAGAAGGGAAAAACCTGCACGCCGCCGAGGCAGCGACCGTGAGAGAAAAAAGCATAAAACAGAAAAAACGCCGACAAAGCAGCGAGAGAAGAAGAGAGAGAAAGTGTACCGCAAAGGGAGCGGCAGCGAAGGGAGAAAGACAGGAATACAGAATCTCTAGGAGAGCGACACCAGCAGGCACCAAGATCTGCTGCGGAAGCCGAGGCAAGCGGAGGGATCAAGAGGAGCCAAAGCAGAGCGAAGGAACCAGGAGCGCTGGAGCGAAACCAGCGTGGGTTGAAACGCAGCGACTTCCAGGTTGAGGGAGAAGATAACTCCCGGCAGCCCTGCGTCCGGCCAATGGGCCCGGACCAGAAACAAAGGAAGGACTAAAAACCCTTTCATCCGGGTTGCAGTCTCCAACGTGGAAGAAGCCGCCAATTGCGGCTGTGGTGGCTGATGACAGTTTTGTTTGCTTGTGTTATAACTTTATGCATAATTTTCTTTGATGTATTAATCAATAATTCTTCCCAATCTTGTAAGGCCTCCAAATTGTCTGCCTCAAAGGATGGAAAAATGCAAAACCTTAGCCCTCTAAGGATTCCCCCAGCTTCTAGATACATTTGCAAAGTTTTAACCTCCCACCATCTAGAAAGTTCTTGTTTGGACAAAGATTCTAGTTGTTGAAAGAGTTTTTTTTAAGCGAAATTGAATTAGGATTAGACATTGTTGTAGTAGATTTTGCTTGTCCCTTGAATAGTAGTTCTGACTCTACATCACGAGTTTGATAGTTCATGGACATGGTTTTAATTGTAATAGTTGGAGTATATTGTAATCCAATTTGCTTATTTGTGGATTCAGCCTCAGTTGTGTAACAATCAAGGTAAGGTATGTAATTGCAGCCTTTTGACAACTGTTGGCGAGTCCTTGTAATATTGCAAGTTGTTTTCAGTATGTCATTTTATGAAAAAAAACTTTAAAAGGACTGCACATAATGGATTCCTACTATTGGGGAAATGAGATAGATGCTAGAGGTCATACATGTTAAATAATAATTTAATTAATCACCTAACAATTTAGCTGTCCCTTCTACTCCTAGACAGAGGTGTAAGAGGCATTCTCATTTTCCGCCTGTCACTAGTTTGTGGGGGGTGAGGTGATTGTCTGAACCAGGCTGATTCCATAGGGCATATAACGCTAAGGGTGGGCAATAGAGCCATCCCTTCTTCGAGGTCAATTTGATCGGTAATCCTTTCTTTAAGGAGGCCATTGAGTCTCTCACAAATTCCGTTTGCTTGTGGGTGATAAGCAGAAGAAAACTTGTGCTTAATGTTTAATAAGAGCCCTATCTGTTCAAACACCTCATTAACAAAATGTGGCCCATTATCGGATCTGAGCCCTTCACACACACCCCATCTTGGAAAGACTTCACATATTAAAAACTTTGCTGCACAAGTGGCTTCAGGGTGTGTACATGGACCTGCCTCGATCCACCTAGAGAAGGGACACACCACCGCTATCAGATACCTGTATCCATTACATACTTATAGCATATCAACATAATCAATATGGAAATGCTGAAATGGACCATCTAGTCGAGGTATTAACCCTCTAATCATTTTCAATCTATGCCCAGCAGTAAACCTTTGACACACAATGCAATTCACTATGAAGAATGCAACGTGCTCTAATAGATTTGGAATGAACCAGTCTTCTGCAATTGCTGCAGCAAGACTCTCCCTAGTTAAATGCGCAGGGTAATGCAGCTGTTCAAGCGCAATCTTTAATAATGCTACTGGCATTGCCAGCTTTCCAGTGCTATCTTGTTGCCATAATGCTTCTGTGGGGGATAAAGAACACCCCCTTTGTTTCCTTAATTCCTGCTCTTCCTGCGGTGCACTTCCTTGAATCTCCATTGAGTCATTGGTCATTTAGTAAACCCTTCTTGCACTATCATGGTCATGACTATCTTTTCCTTAACTTTCGGAAAATATCAAAACTCCAAATATCTGAGGAATATGCAACCCTTGTGGCTTCTTCATCTGTGGCTTTATTCCCACAAGTGACAAAATCTGCTATCTTAGTATGCGCTGCACATTTAACGACTGCTATGGCAACTGGGATAACTGTCCAATAAGGATGCATGCTGCACTGGAGTGCCATCCGCACTGAGGTAGCCCCTTCTTCTCCACCATTCTAAACCTGCATGTACGGTTGACATCACATATGCAGAGTCACTGTACACCGTCACTTCCTGCCCTGCGTGTTTCCCAAGCGCCACAATAAGCGCTACTTATTCTGCCACTTGCGCTGAAAAATGAGACGGTAGCCTTGCACTTGGTACAACTTTAAATTCTCGATTCAACTTGTGTCTTATTACTGCTACACCTGAATGTCTTTTCCCACTAGTTTGATCATTGTTTGAAGAACTATCAGTAAAGAGAATTTCCCCTCCTGCTAAAGAATGTTCTTTCGCATGGGGTATATCATCATAAAATTCAACATAATTATCACAGTCACGCACATGATCGCCATCAGCTATTGGCTCAGCTATAATTGTGGAACGATTCACTATTTTGCATCTTACAATTTTAATCGCTGGGTTCGAAATCATTACCTCATAGGCTGATGCTCTATGGGATGTCAATGTACCTTTGGGTTTCTCTAAAATAGCAAACAGAGCATGCTCCACGAAGAGAGTCATAGAGCAGCCCCTGACAATACTTGATGACTGTTTGCAAGAAAAGTGTCCTCTCATAACTTGGTCTAAAATCCCACTGTAATACACTGGAGGTTTGTACCCCAATGTGGTCCTCTGTGTGAGTACTGCCATCATGACTGTCCCATTTGTATGTGTAAACAGATAAAATTCCTCAGCCTAATTGGGAATTCCCAAAACAGGGGCCATACAAATTGCTTTTTTCAATGTGTACGAACTATAATCAAACACTCAGGCCTTAACATAGTTCTATAGCCCCAGAAACGGTTGCATCTGTTTTACTGTATTTGGCTTTGCGGTTTTCATAATTGCCTCAGCCCTTTCAGGTGTCACCTTATTTCCCACATGTAAAATCGACTGCCCTATGTACAACACCTCTTCCTGACAGTATTGTAACTTCTCTTTGTCTATTTTGTATCCTTTGTCAGCTAGAATAGTCATGAACTGAATAGAATATTGTCTGCACTCATCTCCTATGGTGCTACAAATTAAAATGTCATCTATGTACTCTATCACTTCACTCTTAAGATCAATGTTGCCTAGATCCATCTGTAAGACTCTGTTAAAGATCGATGGGGACTCACAGTACCCCTGGAGCAAACAAGTAAGTTTCAGTCGAGTTTAGTAAAACGTAAAGGAGGTCAAGTCTTGTGAATCTTTGTGCAACGTGATCGAGAAAAGAAATGCATTTTTTAAATCGATCACCATAAAGTATCGAGTTTCTATTGGGATACTACTTAGTATCATCGCTGGATTAGGAAATAAAGGAAACTGTACATCTACAATCTGCTTAAAATATCTTGTATAAATCTCCACAACCCCTCCTTAGATTTTTTGATAGGATACACCTCAGTATTACATGATAATTCTGATGGCACCAGAATGCCCTGTTTCATGAGTGCTGAAATGGTCTTAAATATACCCTCATCAGCCTCTCGAGACATGGGGTACTGTCTTGCTTGAGGTAAAATTGACCCTGGCTTGAGTTTTATTTTGACTTCACCTTTTCCTTTCAACAGGCCCACATCATAAGGGCCTGTAGTCCAAAGAACACTTGGCACCTTTTCCTAATCTTCCTGAAAATATGCTGGGCGCTGCCACATTATTGCCATTCACTGTGGATTTCCCTCTTCTCTATTCTTATCCAGTATATGATGCTCATAAAGAACACCACTTCATCGTCTGTTTGGTCTTCCCTAAAGATGTCATCATCTGTGATGTCAGTCAATCTATACCCTTCTTTGAGAGCTATTACTGTTCTCCATGGTCTATACTCATCCTCCATTCCTTCAAGCATTGCAATTTCCCTTCGTACTATGGCTGCTTCCACATCTATAGGAATATTCTGCCCCCCCCTCTTCATCCATAGGTATCTGCAGTCTAAACAAAAACTCATCAGGTATCCTCACAGTTTTTCCCATTAAGCCAGGTAGCCATGTCAGCAGAATGCTCATCCCATAAAAGAAAACCTCAGACTCTACTAGACCACCTTGCATAGCCACTTGCCATGTGAACACCAGTATAAATTTACCCACGTTTAAGTAGTGTATTTCTGGAGTGGAACACACTATCCCTTGATCAGCGAATGAAATCATCATGTTAAGTTGTGTCATCAAATCTCTTCCCAAAATGTCAACCAGTGTCTGTCATGAATATAGCAAAGGAACTGGCATGTCGCACTATCCTATAGAGACTGGTAATTCATCAGTAAAAGGAACTCGGCTTGTAGCTCCAGAGAACCGTTGAGCCTTCATGGCAATTCCAGACATTGATATTTTCCCTCTCATCTACATAAACGAGTAGCCCAAGTGTCTACTAAAAAGGAAAATGATTTGCCTCCTATCAACACATTGACCCTCGGTTCCTCTTGGGGTTCTGGTGTCACAGATAGTACTGAACACATAGTCACCCAGTGAGCTGCCGTATTGTGGATACAGGCATACTCCCGTCCCTCTGGGCAGGTTTCCTCCTACCACAAAGGCACCTCCTATTCTGGGTGTCCACACTTGTCCTGTGTTTGCATACTGCTGTGTCTGCATATGGGCTTGCTGTGACTATCCTTGTGGTGGATTAATTTGCACTCGCTCTGGTTGCTGTATCTGCTGCACTTGCGACGCTTGTGTCTGATGCAATGTCTGCCTTTGGGCATACCCTTCCCTAGCTTGTGTGCTATATGGTGGAGGATAAGCTGTCCCTCCGCTTGAGAATTGGCAATTCTGTACATTCCCTTAACTCCCAAATACGCATGCAATATACCCTGTCATCCCACAAGTCTAACATACTGGGGGTGCTTGTCTGATAAGTCCCCCTTGCTTATATCCTCACTGGCTGCTCTGGTTCTCATTCTGTGCATTCTGAAACCCACCATGATTAATTTGGAGGGAGGCGGGACTTCCTGCAGAGGCATTCGGCTGCTCCTCTACAGTTGGAACACCCCATATTATTCACTATTTGCAAGCTGTTCCCACGTGAAAAAAAATACTCTGTGTTGGGACCAGAGGCCCTGTCCAACAGGTGCGCCATTATCCATCTTAGATACTACCTATTAGGATGGAAATTCACACTTGTTACAGATCACTCACTCCCAGTTTGGATTAGCCAACGTAAAGATTTCAACCCCCAGGTCATGCAATGGTTTCTAGGCCTACAACCCTATCGTTTCAGTGTGGAACACCGAAAAGGAAAAGAGCAGGGAAATTTCAATTTTCTTTCCCGGTTCCCCTGTGAAACAAATGTGGCTATATCGCCTGGAGGAAGGGTATATGAGAAACCTGAAGGTATTTCCCTGACTAGACCCTGGGGATCTGTCACCCAGGTGGCCAGGACACGGTCATTGCTTCTGGATCCAGTTTGTGGTGTTGGACCAGTGAGGGCAGATCACCTGGATGGGGGTTCTTTAGGGAGTAGAAGTGGGACCCCAATGGGTGAGACTGAGTATCCCCCTTCTTCCAACAGCTTTAGCCCATTCTACCACTTAGGATACTCAAAAATACTACCCCCCCTTTTCCGACAGGAACACCTTTGCACACCATGAAAGACAATGGACAAACACCAGAGCCGTTTACCTGACATGTCCCAATACAGGGGTCAGGCAAAGTCAGGCAATTGACCAGAATCACACACAGCTGCCGTCCCTTTCCCTTCCCCACAGGGAAACAAGGTGGAGCATGAGAGTACACTGCGAGCAAGGTAGACCCCACGATGAGAGAGCCATCCCAGTATGGCAATTTAAGAAGAGGAGAAAGGCGGCGAGAACCGAAGGGGCGACAAGGAGAGAAGTGGCCTTGCCCTTTCCGACCCAGACCCGCAAAGCCTCTGTGAAAGGAATCCTAAGACACTGAACAATAGCCAGTGTGTGTTGCAGCAGATGTCAATGGTTCACAAAGCCCTCTTACACTGATAATCTGGACAGGGAAAGACGCTTGCTACCGTGGTACCGTCTTTGACTCCAGAGACAAGAGAAGCCAAGGGGCTCATTACAGCCGGTGAGTCGTGGGGAGAACCGATAAGAAACTAACTTTGTTGAACGAAAGTTACAAATGGCAGATTTTCAAGAAGGGACTAAGCCCGGAAGAAGGGGATCCAGGGGTGAAAAGCAATCACGCAACATAAATGCGGAAATGAACCTTTTGTAAGTTATTATTGAACACCTCAGAACCTTGAAGAAAAGAAACTTAACCATTGAAGATACTGATCGCTGAGAACAGAACTGTTGTCTGAAGCTGGGAAAGCTCGAGAGTGTTCTGTGCTCAGGAGTTCAGCCTTGTCCCGTGTTTAAAACATGGGGAAGGAAGACCCCCGGCTACCACATCTTGACTTATCATTTGTGAACACTTCTTTCTTTCTTGTGAATCCTATCCCACACTCTTTTTGTAGTTATAAGGATTGGCAATAGTATTATTTTAGTATAGGCCCTTTTATTTGACAAGATGCCACAGGGCCTGCCTTATTTTCATTTGATGGTCGTAGCTTGCTCCCATCTTAGATTTAGGTTTAGATTGGGTGTTATTCTCCATCCTGCAGATAAGGTTTAATAAACACCCTTGAACTGTGATCACTTGTGTCTTTCTTTACTGTTGCCACCATGAGTTCCCTACACAGCCCAGCTGTGAAACAGAACTGATCGGGGGAACACCAGTTCGAAGCGCTTCGAGGTTTTGACATCCATGTAAGTGCATCTTTGTCAGGTAAATCAAGTGGGGTGCAATAGGAGAAAAAAGGAAACAGTGGTTTTTAGGTAGGGCAATAAATGTGTTTGTGGGATTAGAAGGAACTAAGTAGGTTGAAGAGTGAATGTGTTTAAGAAGTGTATGACTTGTTTATGTAGTTAAATATTTTATTATCTAGTTTGTTATTTTAAAGGTATAGTCTTTCAGCACAGTGTGTTACTCATGGGGATAGTCTTGGTACCATTCAGGTTGCTTGTCTGGTTGGCTGGAGCCCTCACTTTAGAGTGAGGTGGCACCTTATGGTAAGACCACCCATAGATACCTTTCTAGGGCATGCTTTGGTAAGGCCTTACTTGTACTAATTGCATAGGTGGACCAAGCACCTCGAGTTTCTTGGTTAGTCAAACGTAATGTGGGTCTCCACTGGTAGTTTCTGGGAAGATGGCTCTCTGGTAGAAAGGACCATACTAATGAAAAGAGGAGGAGATACTCCAGTGTTGTAGTGGAAAACATTGCATTCCTTCTATGCTCAAGTGCTCGTGAAATCTCAAAGGAATGGGAAAGGTTTGGGCTGGCGTGTTTCAATAAGATGTCTTTTGTGCGCGGTTGAGGAATACATAGTTTATGAGGCAGTTATGATAAAGAAGTGAGTGTGGAAAGTGAGTGTGGGGAAAATCTTTTAAGGGATAGAAAAGGAATTCTTTGGGTACTAATTTTTGTGTTTACGGGTTGGGTTTTCGAGATTTTGGAGGATTTTTGTTGAAAAATGGAAACTCCATTGAATTATTTATGTCAAGTGCTCCCCGGACACAACATTATTTTTAAATATCATTGGGAATGGTTTAGGGAAACAAAGGGCAAGATGTCTAAGATAAGGGGTCCTATGATAAGGATATATTGGAAAATCTGTGTACTTTCTCAGGGACCTAACATAAGGGGTGAAAATTGGAAAATAGACTGAATATCCTGGATCTATGGAGGTTATGTGGGAAGGACAGGAAGGCCCAGAGGTCATAACTATGGAAGAAGGGACGAGGAAGGAAGGTGCAGGAATTTATTTGGCACCACCCTCCACTGCCCCCATATGGGTGCTATCCTATCGTCCGCAGAAGGGTATACAAAGCTAGAGTTTTAACCTCCATATTCTCCAGTTACTACTGTGGTAGTTATGATATGATATGATATGATATGATTAGATATGATATGGCATTTATAACGTGCCTATACACAAGTGTTTCAAGGAAGCAAGATGGTTAGGGATAACACTTCCGTCGCCACCAATTTTCGAGAGACAGGAGTATGAGGGAAGCAGAAGGGTAACACCTTCTTTAGTAAAGGTTGTTGGAGGGTCCCAAATGGAAAAGGAGAGAATAAAGGTCTATGTTAAGGATAAATCGGCATTAACCTTGAGACTAGAAGAGAGGGTTGTAAGGAGTTGGTGTGAAGGAGAGTCAGCAAGGGGAGAATCGCCCCTCAGTTCCAGGATAGATGATAGATTATGGAGAGTATTGGAAAGGCAAGAACGGCAGAATCGGGAAGAAGCAACAAGGTTAGTAGAGAGCTAAGTGGCAGGGGTACAACAGGATAGGAGTAAAAAGCAGGGAGATGAGAACAGGGAAACACAGGAAGCCGAGGAAGGAAGATGGAGACATGGTCAGATTCTCACACGACTAGATAAATCTGTCATAAAGTGAGTACGTTTGGACAAGGAAAAAGAAAGCACAGCTATAGATGCTGAATTATAACAAACACGAAGAGAGGTGGCTTGCTACGGCAGCCCTGAGGGTGTGGTTGTTCCCACAAAAGGATCAGGGGATGTGATAGAAGGACAGAGGAGGAAGAGGAGGAATACTCAGAGACAGACAATGAGCAAGGAGTACAGGAAGGAGAGGCTACGCCTCCCGCTCTAGTAAGGACTCTGCAAAGTACGCTATGGGGTCTTCGGACATGCCGTGGAGCCCGCATGGCGAGAGAGAGAGAGGGCGAGGACAGATATGGGAAGCCCTAGTAAAGGCAAAAGTGACTCAACACCCACTACTCCTGAAGGGTCAGGGGAGGGCGTATTATGTCCCGTGGTCACAGATGGACCAGAATAACTTAATGAAGATGCTTCCTTTGCTCACTGCAGGGGCGGAAAAGGGGATTTATGCTCTAGAAAAACAAACTGCCAGTGTCATGTTGGCAATTGTGGACATGAAAAACCTTTTCACTGCCTTGTAGGGGGAATGGGCAGAAGAGTTGTGGAAGAATGCAGGATATCCGGGAATTCAATTGGACACAAACACACACGATGGAGTGGCTATCAATAATTATAAGGCCCAAGTTTGGGGAATACTGAGGATAATGTATCCTGATACGGCAGACGAGGATCCCACTGCCCACATTCAGTTGATTCGGTAGATGTGGAGGGCAGAGACAGGAGAAGGTTGGGACAAAATGGGGCTATATTTTATGATATGTTGAAAAAGGGACGCGCTAAGGAAGTACAGCATGACCTAGACAAGGTTGTAGGGATAGAGGCAAAGAGTTGGCAGGAGATACAGGGACACATAGTGCATTTTTGTAAGAAGTGACAGGAAAAGGAAAAGGAGAGTATGAACCAGGAACAAAAGGCTAAGGCCAAGCTGGTCCAGGAAGGTTTGTTTAGAGGGGACAATGATAACCAGCTCCATAGAGGGACATCAGGGACAGTTGGGACAACAAGGACAAATAGACTCTGGAATGGGATAAGCATGGACGGACGGTATGTACCTGGACCAAGACCAATGAGAGGATTTCCACAGGGTAGGGGAGGATCTTTGTGAGGCGTCAGGTCATTCGGCAGATTTGGAGGAATGGGGCCCGGTACAATGGGCCTATGGGAGGAAGGTATGGAGGAATGTATGGAATGCATTGTTGGGTGTCTGGAAGAATGGGGCATGTGTCATGGGATTGTCAAAGTCGACCACAGTATTTTAACGCAGGTCCCCTCCAGATGAATACCCAAATATTGCCCTATGCCCCGAACTCTGTGCCATTGCAGTATGTCCAGGTTGATCAGAACTTGGGAACTGTAATGACACAGACTCATGCTCCGATCATGTCAACCCAGGTGCCAGTACAGGCTTGGGAGAAGAATCCTCTACCGAATTGCACAGTTACCCATTATACTGGAGCAAGTGTACTTGGAGGAAACCCTTTTTGTCGCATCCCGGTGCTCAAAGGTATCAGGAAGAGGCCAGCCCACAGGTATTTCCCGTGTGTCCAATTCTATCAGTTACTACAGATCCAGAAGAGGAACCCCCGGATAGGTGTAAATGTGGGTAAAGAGACATTAGGCCTCATTACAACTGTGCCGGTCCGGAAACAACAGTGCTACCGGCTCAGTTGTTTCCGGACCAGCACAGTACAACTCTGTGGGCAAGTGCCGTCCAGCCCGTCAGGGTCAGCCCTGCCGGGTAGAACGGCAACGATGCCTGTGTTCCTGTGTCCCCATTCCCATAGAGTCCCATTGGGCTTCATGGGAATGGGGACTTACAAAATTACTGGCACCTGACTTCCTGGCCACCGGACTCGGAATAGCCCGGTGGCACCAGGAAGTCAGACTGTGGTAATTTATTATGGGTCCGGCAGCTACCTGCCAGTTTTACCGGCACAGCTATTGCTGGACCCATAATCAGGCCCATTATCTTTCATGGTCTACACAGGGGTCATGAAATTCTGTATGAAAGAAAGTGGATTTCCCCTATCAGGCAAAGCAATGGACATGCAGGAATTTTCTGTGGCTGTCCTATCGGTTACATATACTGAAGATTTGTGTATCAAGGTAGGTGATCAAACTTTATGTGCTCCCTTGTTATACTGCAAAGATACTCAGGCAAACCTTTTGGGAAGGGGCCTCCTGAGCAAGCTTAATCTGTCGATCACTTTTTCAAAGGACTGCATAGTGTGCTCAACTTGAGGATTGTACTCATTAAGAGAAGCAGCACTTTTCCTGTGTATTGCAGCGACAGCATGATTAGGGGGGGTGCCAGAACATTGTGCATTATTCTTTCAGGGGGTAATGATATTGTTATGTTGGGCACTTGGAATAAGAGATCGGACATGGTGGATACCCTTAGAATTTGTGTTCCAGCCTGCCGAGTCACAGAAAATAGTGCCACAGACTATCATTACCATTCTTCTAGAAGTTGTCATTGTTAAAAAGGATAGGGTGGTTATTTCAGGCACTGATGAGGAAGGAGGCGAATGGCGCATGGTGTTGTGTATTGATCCGACCTCATCTTTAAGATGAGCAATTGTTCGAGGAAGCGGATAACGCAGGAAAAATGGTTTTGAGATTGGGGTGCCTTGTCAGGTAATGGTGAATCAAAGGGTGGCCCTCCTCCCACCCCCTCCTGCGCGGCTAAGAACTTTGGGGTTATCTTTGTCTCTACACTTTCCTTCTCCACACATATCTCTGATGTCTCCAAAAAATTAAACTTTTTACTTCACCTCCTTAGAGGTACTCTGCCTTTCCTCTCCTTCCCTCAAAAGCTCTCTGTTTCCCAAGCTCTGGTTCTTTCCAGACTGGATTACTCTAACAGCCTCTTTCTAAATCTACCTGCCTCCACTCTCCGCCCTCTACAACTAATCCATAACAGGACTGCAAGACTTGTCCTTGGCCTCAAGCCCTGGGATCGTATCTCTCCAGCCTTGAAATCCCTTCATTGGCTCCCAGTGGATGCAAGTGTTAAATTTAAAACCCTCTGCACTGCATTGTCCACAAGGCTTTCTGGGGCCTGGGTCCAAAATACCTTTGACTATCCCTCTGTAAATACCTCCCCCCTCGACCCCTTTGTTCCTCTACTTCTAACTCCCTCAGGATTAGTCATTTTGCAAAAAAACAAGCTGGGGGTAGATCACTGTCTTCGGCTGGTGCCTCCCTTTGGAACAGCCTCCCGGCCACCTTGAAACTTGAGGAAAAACATCTTTGGTTCCGGAAACTTCTCAAAACCTTCCTCTTTGCCTCTGCCTTTGCCCCACTTCTCCCCTGTTGATCTGTTTCTTCTCTTGGCATTGTGAACCTGGCCATCCTCTGTTGATTCGGCCCAGGTACCTGCTCACCCTGCCACCCTCCTGCACTGCCTCCAGGCCACCATCTGCACTAGGGTTCTTTATCTGTACCCGTACAGTCCCCCTCCCACTTTTCTTCTGCACTTATCAGATATACCTTTCTGACTGACTTTCACCTGCCACTTGCTGGCTGCACTACCAAGGTTTATCGCCCTTATTTATTATTTATTCTATTTAAAATTTATTTATGTTTTCTCTCCTCTGCCTCGCACTTTCCACTCCCCCCCTTTCCATGCACTTTTCCTCCATTTTCCTTTTCCATGCACTTGCGCTTTCTTAAATGTCACTGGGCCTAGTAAGATCGCTGTTTTTCTGTTTTTCTCCCTTGTTCCCCTCCCTTTTTGCCTGGTCACGTTCTGAAACAACTGTGTACGAGCGCAATATAAATAAAATATAATTTCATTTCATTTACTACAGACTATGCTCATCGTGAGACAAATATCGGCATATTGGAAGGAGGATTTGGAAAAAGTGACAGACTACCTATGGACCAGCAATCCCCATGATGTGGGGTTATTGAAAAGTGTAGGGTCAGGGCAAATAAAATTAAAACCAAGATCAGTTTTACCAAGGGTTAGCCAATACTCCATGTCTAAGGAGGCAGATAAAGGGAATTTTGAGACCATGATGGCGTTGTTGAAGCAAGGCATTATACAACCTCATGTGTCCCCATGTAACACGGCCATTTACCCTGTGAAGAAGGAAAAGGGTCTATAAAGGGTCTATTTGGAGGATGGTTCAGGATTTGCAGCCTCTGAACAACATTGTTGTGGCAGAATTTCTGGTGATACCAAATCCTACTACCATTCTCTGCAACATCCCTACTAGGTCGACCCACTTGATAGTTATTGATTTGAAAAATGCTTTTTTTCTCGTTTCCTTTGCACCCCGATTCCCAGTACCTCACAGCGTTTTCGTATCGTGGACAGAGATTTGAACACACAAGTTTACCCCTGGGGTACTGTGAATCTCCAAGTGTTTTTAATAGAGTTATTCCGATGGATTTGGGGAACTTACAAATGTCCAGCACTGTAATTCAGTACGTGGACGATCTACTTGTTTGTAGTGTTTCAGAGGAACAGTGTCAAGGAGACTCAGTCAGGCTCCACACCTTGCTCGCGGGGAAGGGGTACAAAGTGGACAAAGAAAACTGCAATATGGTCAAACAGAAGTAATGTATTTGGGACAGGTACTATCATGGGCAGGGAGAAGGGTAATGCCTGAGAGAGCCACCACAGTTCAGAACACGCTTCAATCAACTACGGTAAAACAGATGCAAACGTTTTTGGGGCTCTGTAACTATTGTAGGTCTTGGATATTTGACTACTCGAGTTACATGAGGACCCTGCAGCAAGCTCTCAAGGTAGCACAGAAATAGAAGAGTCCGATCAAGTGGTCAGATGAAATGAGAACTTGTTTTCAGGAGCTCAAGACTGCGATCAGTAATGCTGTAGTTTTGGTGACTCAATGGTACCAAAAGCCATTTTTTCTTTTTTCACATACAGATGGGAAGGTAATGACAGCGGTCCTAACACAGAAAACATTGTTAGGTCACAAACCCTTGGCCTATTATAGTGGGTTTTTAGACTCAGTTATACAGGGTCAGTTTTTGTGTGATCAATCTCTTGCGGCAGCAGCCTTTTCAATACAAAAGTCAATGAGACAATGAGTGTGATACAACAGAGCATGTTGATTAATCAGTGCATGCCCCTTGACCCAGAGTGTAAATCATGAGGGACGGCACCCTTTGGGTAAGAAGTATCTAAGACACCCAAGTAAAGCAGCACATACACAAAACAAGTGTTTATCATGTTCTACAGACCCAGTTCACAGTCCTGGCTACCCCACCCCCAGGGGTCATGGATGCAGCTCAAAAGATGGAGCAGAGATTGCGCTATGCTGTCAATAGTATAACAGTTAAGCAGCATCCAACATGAAAGCCAGCAGGATAGATGTAAATTGAGCTAAATGTATTGAGGTTTTGCTTAGATTATACTGATGTATGAGTAAAACATCTGATTAAAGGTGGTGAGGGGTGCAGAGCTGCTATTTTACAGTACGCACAAAGTAAGATGCACACTGTGTGTGGTGAGCCGGGGGAACCACAAGCTGGTGGCTTTGGCAATGGAATCTGCAAGTTAGTAGCATCAGCGACTTGTGGCACGATGGGTGGAACATGGACACAAATACAAGTGTCTAGGTCAGATGATTTAGGCCCATGCTATGCATGCAGTTTAGACATCATCTGCCACACTGAAGGATGCAGACCCAGGAGCAGAAAAAAAAGATAACCCTTTCCATCTTGCCAAAAGAAATGAGCAAGGAGTGAAAAGATTGAATGGTTTGTGCACTAGTATTGGCAGGGTCTAACTCCCTGTCCTGCTCTAAAGAAGCTGAGGAAGGGAAGCTCTAAAAAAGCTGCTCCTGGCGAGCAGATATCATATCCTCATTGAGATGTTCTACCTTCTGTTTAAGAAGGTGTGTCCCACTTATCACAGGGCCTTTGAGATGGAGAAATGCTGTATTGGTGAAGTCACTTTAATCACACTTCTTACTTTTGTAAAGTAGTGTCTTTGATGCACGGATTCCTGTGTGATGGGGTTTTCGCTTGTGGATGGCAAAATCAAGTTAAATATATTTTGTACTAAGGATATGAACCCTGCACATACATGTAGTAGCAATTCTGTACTCAGTCCACAGCATGATTTCAGGTATTAAGGTCTACCTCATGAATGTATGTAGGGTTTCTATATAGCATAAACCACTTGAGAACAGCACAATGGTGTACAAGTTTAGGGAAGGAGGCATCATAGAAGGGAAGTATGGAAGGGAGGATAGGGAGGGGAGTGTCACCATCAGTAACTTGTCTTGATCAATCTGGTAGGGTTCCGTGAAGGGAAAATGCTTCATTTAGATCCTCAAGTGCGGGGGAGCCATCCTGATGTTTCTGGAAAAGTTGCTCCAGGGTGTGAGAGCGTGGCAGGAAACTTCTTGCTTTTCAGACTTTTCCGTACACTCTTGGATTCTAGTCTTGGAATGATTTGACTCTTCGTGCTGCATTGGCCTTCTGAAATGGTAAGTTCCTATACCAGGTAGGAGGTCGTCTTGGTCATCCATGTTTTCAAGGTGTTGGAGGGGTAATTAGTGAAGTATCTTGAAAGGGAGTGAGATGTGGCTGTATTTCTACAGCTCTGCATTGATGTAGGATGCAGTGACATGCAGCAGAAACTTCAGCTTGGGTTAAGGGATTTCTGCCGGAAGGACACTGCCTCGATCCAGGTTGGAGGGCAACGGGGTGGGTTTAAACACTTAGGTGGGAGTGAAGCACTTTATTCTATAGAGGAGAATCTTCCATACTTTGCCATGGTGTGTTCAGGGGAGAAGCCTTTAAGTTGTATCTTTGTCAGCCATGTCAGCACTTCAATGAATTTGGTGGTGCCTCCAAGGATAATTAAGTCTTACTTCATTTAGTTAAGTTTCAGGTAAGTACTTGGCATCCAGGCTGGAATACGAGAGAGGCAATGTCTCAGCTGGTGGGTGTTGAACTTCAAGCAGAGCTGTGTGTCATCTGCATACTGGGGAATTCGATGTTGTGGGGTGACCACAATGACTCCATTTAGTGGCTGAAGGTGACAGCGAGTATGTGTCCTTGTCGCATGCCACAGGTCACTGGTAATGTCCGTTCGTAGGCGGAGCCATTGAAGGGCTGAGGCATCAAATCCTATGGGAGGGGAATGGACACTGAGCTGCACTTTGTGGTCACCTGCATTCAATGCATCAGGAGGCTAACCAGGACCAGAAGGCAAGGTTCTACTTTCTCAATGCTGAGGAGTGCTGTGGATGCTTTCCATCACAATGCTCCATGGGGGCCAGAAGACAGATTGTTGATCTGAATGGAGATTATGGTGGGTGATATTTTTGTGTAGCTGAGGCGTGATTGTATTTTTGAAGAGCTTGACAATGAATCGTGGATAAGTGATAGGGCAGTCATTTGCTAGGTCATCGGGGTTGAATCTTGGCTTCTTTCGCTGGAGATCAGCCAGTTTTCATAGCATCAGAGTAAATGAGGCATTGATAGAGTGGAGGGGAGGGATAAATGCGTATCCTGGGACCCTCTCCCAAGCGTATCAGGGCTAGTACTATGTTTATTTGAATACACAATCATCAAACATAATACATATATCACACATGTATTACAAACATTTAAAAATGAACACAACAGTGTAAACTCCCTAGAATAAATAATCCTAAAATATGATACAAGTACAAGATTATAATGGTAGATTTAATCTAGACAAACAAATTCTAAGAGCAAGACGAATAAAATGTTCTAAAATCGAGCACACTCTGAAATCATCTGCCAGCATAAGATCAACAGAAGCCGGTCTTCACTGTATTGTATTTGGTTATTTATATAGCGCTCTTTCCCCATTTGTATGGCCTCAATGCACTTTGTGATTGGAACGTCCTCGGTGACCGCAGTCAATATGGTGGAAGGTACAAGAGTTTACATTAAGAGATGCTTGTGTGCATTGTCGCCAGTTTAGGACTTATGTGGCTGGCTACGCTCCACTAATCAGCCCAAAGTTCAGGCACGTGGGTGGGCGCTGTTGCTGGATTTGGATAGAGTGCTATTGCTGAAGATTCGATGTGTGCCCAGGTATACCGAAATTCTTTTGTTGGTAGTCGCTGTATGTTAGTGGCAGAGATGTTGAGGTACATAAGGGGTTTCAGTGTGCACTGTTATGTGCACTGCTGGAACGGAATGGCATAGCCATAGCTGCATTCTATGGTATATGGATGTATGGCCGTGCCTGTGGCCTATGTCCACCTATGTGATGTAAGGTATGCATACTGTATGCTTTAATGTAGTTCGGCTGAAGTGTTCTTTCTTTGTCCAGTGTCGACGGCATAGTCTCGTTGTTCATGGTCTTTGTGGAGCGAAAGTCTGAGCAACGAGAGCGAGTGAGTTTATTGCAGTATGACTCAGCAAATGCTGCCGGCTTCCCTGAGTATTTATCCTGTAGGAGTGTTGTTGTGCATGGGGTGATATTTTGTCAGGGTGAGTTGATGCGAGCGCTGCCGATTATCGGTGCTCTGATTTGAGAAGGAGTAGGGTGTATTGCGGTGTGCCTCAGCAAAAGCTGCTGGCTTCCTACAGTATTTATTGGTAGGAGTGTTGTGCGTGGGGGCGATAGTCTGTCAAGGTGATCCACTGTGAATGCTGCTGGCATCTGCGCTGTAATTAGGTGCATAGGAATGTTGGGTTCAGCAATGTAGTTTAGAGAGGTGTAGAGGTTCAAGTCGATTTTGGGAAAAGCCATGTTTTTAGGGCCTTTCTGAATTTCAGGTTATTTTCAGTATTGCAAATGTGTAGAGGTAGGGTGTGCCAGATAATCAGTGCTTGGATGGAAAACCAGGATCCGCCCAGCCTGGAGCAGTTGTATAGTAGGACCACTAGGCGATATGCTGTGTGTGATCTGAGACTCCTTGAGGGCTGGTAGCGCAGGATTTTGTCTTGAGGGAATTCCAGACTGGGTTTGTGGATGGCACAGTGGGTGATGCACATAGCTTTAAAGGTAGTGTGTCGACCAATTGGGAGCCAATGGAGGACATTTAGTGTGGGGGTGATGTGTTCTCTGGGGGGTAGGTTAATGAGCAGACGCGCGGCTGCATTTTGGATTCTAATTGAATTTCTTTAGTTGAAACGCTGGAGCGCCTAGGTAGAGTAGAGGCCGTTTGTGTAGTCTAGGCAGGACAGGATGATGGATTTGATGGCCGAGAAGCAGCGAGGATAGGAGAGGAAAGGAAGAATACGCCTGAGAATCCGTAGGTGGAAGAAACAGCTTTTAGATATGGGCGTGGTGTATTGGGTGAGGGATAAATCCGTGTCCAATGTGCATCCAAGTTTTTTTTTACCACTTTTGAAATTGCTGGTGCTGGTCCAAAGGTTTGAGGCCACGGGATCGGTTGGGGAAAGGGGTGTTTTTACGCAAATAGGATTTCAGTTTTCCCAAGGTTGAGGTTGAGATGGTGGGTCGTCATCCAGTGGTCAATATCCGAGAGGCATGATGACAGGTCCGGACTGCCGGAGCCTTGATAGTTTGGGATTTTAAGGAAGATCTGGGTGTCGTCTGCATAGTTGTATCAAGTAAGATTGTGAGAGTGAATGATTGCGGGCAGTAGTTTTAGGTAGAAGATGAAGATTAGGGGAGATAAGGATGCTCCTTGTGGGACACCTTTTCTTACCAGTCTTGGGGTGGATCTGAACGGGTGGAGGTGCATGATTTGTGAGCGATTTGAGAGGAAAGATGAGATCCATGAGAGGGCTGTGATTCTGATTCCTAGTGTTTGTAGCCTGTCTAGTAGGATGGTGTGATGGATGGTATCGAAGGTTGCAGAGAGGTCGAGTACAGCGCAGCCCTCTGCATCAGCTGTTCTTTTTAGGTCGTCCCAGATGGAGACTAGGGAGGATTCTGTTCCCCTAAGTGGCCTGAAGCACGATTGCGCAAGTTCTAGGAGGTTGTTGGCTTTGGTGAATAGGCCAAGTTGCTTGTATGCTGCGCTGTCCATGAGTTTGGCCATGAAGCGTGTGTTGAAGATTGGCCGGCAGTAGAGGGAGTAGCGGGTCAAGTTTAGTTTTTTTGAGGATGGGTTTGATGTAGGAGGTTTTTTGGGTTTCTGGGGAAGATCCTGATGTGAGTGAGTGGTTGAGGATTGAGCATGCCATACTACCTGCACAGGTTGAGGTTAGGATGTTTTTGAGGTATGTGGGTGGGCAGGGGTCCTCAGGGGAGCCTGAAGGGTGGCTATCTACTACAAATGAAAGGAACTCATGAGAAAAAGAGTCGAAGATTTGTATCGAGGGCAGATTTTGACAAAGGTCAGCCTGTGGTGCGGATAGGGGGCGGGGGCATGTGTTCCAATTTAGAGATGATGGTGGAGTGTCTGTCAAAAGGGACCTTGTGGAAGTGTAATGATAAGGTGTCACATAGGGCTTGGGAGACGGGTGGGGGATGGCTCGAGCAGGCCAGGGATTTGAATTCCGATATGATTCTATGCAGTTCCTTGCTCGGGTTTCGAGCATTTAGGATTCTGTTTCCAAAAAATGTTTTCTTGGTTTTTCTGATTTCCAGTCTTTACGCTCTTGTTGTTCTTGCTAGGGAGGTTTTGTTCTGGGCTCTGGGTTCGGTTCTCCAGGTCCGTTCAAGACAGTGCTTGGTTTTTTTTAGTGATTTGAGTTTGGCGGTGTACCACCTGGGTGTTGGTCCTGATCTCTGAGAGGTCCATTTTATTGGAGTGAGTAGTGTGAGGGTGTTTGTAAGCCAGAGGATGAAGGTTTCAATCGCTAGAGGTCCTTCCTGGAGGGAAAGTGTAAGGAGAGAGCTCAGGGGTGAGTGTGCTAGGTCCGCAGTGATTAGGACTTCCTTCCATAGTGGAATGAGAGGAGAGGTGGTTGGTGGTGGTCGTGTGTGGCCTTGACCGCCAGCCTCAGTGCTCAGTGGTATGGAGAAGTAAATTGCTGAGCGATCAGTCCATGATAGAGGGCGGGGGGGCTGGGTAGATATGTTTGTAGTGTTGAAGATCACATCAAGGGTGCGACCTCCCATGTGGGTGGGTGTGGACATGTGTAGTGTCAGGTTGAGTGACTCCAGATGTCTGTGAGTGATCGGGTCATAGGGTTTGCAGGGGAGTCAAACTATATGTTGAAATCCCCTAAGATGGTAAGTGTTGGATGTTGGATGAGGTTTGTGGCCAGTGCTTCAACAAGTGTGTCTGAAAAGTTTTTGTTGTAGCCGGGGGGGCCTGTTGATGAGTAGGAAGCTGTGTGAGGTGGTGGATGAGAGTTGCAATTTTACCATGAGGGATTCATAGTCTGGGTTTGGTTGAGGTGTCCTTAATTATTAGTGGGAAATGGTGTTTGTGTAGTATTGCAAGCCCTCTGCCCCTTCGCGATCTGTTCCAGGCAGTATGGCTCTAGCCGGGTGGGAAGGCCTCGTGCACGATGGGATCGTAGTCATCAGCAAACCAGGTCTCAGTAATGAAAAGGATGTCTGGGTTTTCTTCTGTGAAGAGGTCAGAGATAAGGAATTTATTTTTGGAGACTGGCCTGGCATTGATGAGTACACAGGATAGTTGGTGTGGTGTCCTTGTAGGTGCTGGGCAGATAGGGTTGTGAGTGAAAGCGGGTGCTGGAGTGAGAGGGGGCAAGCAGGAGGGTCGCACAGGGTGAGGGGGTGCAGTGTGAAGAAGGTGGAGAAGCGGGAGTGGTACATGAACGGAATAGGGCTAGGACTGGGTTGGGTGTAGGTGGGGAGGTTTGGGTCCTAGAGTGCGGTTGCAGTGGTTGCGATCTGGGCTTGAGAGTGGTGGATGCTAGGAGGGGTGTAAGATGCCTTTGGTCTGGGCCTTTCCTTGGCTTTTGGACAGTCCAATGGATGTGGGTGAGAGCGGGGGGTGCTGTGGAGCTTGGGGTTTTGGCCAGAGCTGCTCTTGCTGTGTTGAGCCTGGGGAAGTGTGGGTTGGTGGTGGTATGATGTCGGTGTGAGCTGCTAGTGCGGGTGAGTGGATGGTGGCAGGGGTGGTGTGTGACATGTGTCTTATAAGGCCTGCTATGCGTTCCGGTATGTTCTGGGAGACAATGTTCTCTGCTCCCTCTCTCCATCGTGCCTCTCTTAATTGAGCAAAGCAGGATCTGCGTGAGGGGATAGCAAGTCGGGCGAGGGGGTGGTCTGTTGAGGAGGGGGATAGGTCAGCTGTAAGGGTTGCAGGTTGCTTAGGTACAAGGATGGGGCGATGGGCTTTGTGTTGGTGGTGGTTGAATTCAGCTGTGGAGGGTCACATCAGGCCTAACGGTGCGCCAGCATGCTGCTCTGCTTTGGCCAGTGTGTGGCATGGTGTCTGTCTAGTGGGATGGGAGCAGCAGATTTATGTCTGCAGAGAGGTGCAGGTCCAACTGGGATAAAGCACTAGATATGTGTACTTACCCGGTCTATGGCACCTGGTCGGGCTGTCAGGCGGGTTTCGCAGGAAAACCTAGGTTTCACAGAGTGGTTTATACAGAGAAAGTGCTTTTAGTGTTATGGGATCCTAGATAGTGTTTCTAGAGGTTGGAGAACTGTCTAGACAGTTGGAGAAGGCCTAGGCTTCACTGTGTGGCAGACGTGAGAGCAATACAATTAAAATAGAGATTAATAGACAGCGGGAGAGACCTATGTTTCACATTCACATTTCAGACTCCAGGATAGAGACAGAGAGGCCCATGTTTTAGAGGATTGCAGATTTAAACACTCCTAGAAATTTGAGACTCCAAGATAGTGGGAGAGAGGCCTATGTTTAAAATAATTGTAGATAAAAGCACATTCACATTTGAGACTCCTAGATATTGGGAGCGAGGGCTACGTTTCACAGAATTGCATATTCAAACATGCCTAGATTTGAGGTTCCTAGATAGTGAGAGAGGCCTATATTTCACAAAATTGCAGATCAATATACATTCACATTTGAGGCTCCTAGATAGTGGGAGAGAGGGCTGTGTTTCACAGGATTGCAGATTTAATCACTGCTTGATTTGGGACTCCTAGATAGTGGGAGAGAGGCCTATGTTTCACAAAATTGCAGATCAATTCACATTCACATTTGAGACTCCTAGATAGTGGGAGAGAGGCCTACGTTTCACAAAATTGCAGATCAATTCACATTCATATTTGAGACTACTAGTTAGTGGGAGAGAAGCCTACGTTTCACTTGCGGATTTAAACACGCCTAGATTTGAGACTCCCAGATAGTGAGAGAGAGAGGCATTTGTTTAACAGAATTGCAGATTTAAACACTCCTAGATTTGAGACTCCTAGGTAGTGAGAGAGAGGCCTATGTTTCACAAAATTGCAGACAAATACACATTCCTGTTTGAGACTCCTAGATAGTGGGAGAGAGGCCTACGTTTCAGAATTGAAGATTTAAACACTCCTAGATTTGAGGCTCCTATATAGTGGGAGAGAGGACTAAGTTGCACAAGATTGCAGATTTAAACACGCCTAAATTGGAGACTCCTATATAGTGGGAGAGAGGCCTATGTTTCATATAATTGCAGATAAATACACATTCTCATTTTAGACTCCTAGATAGTGGGGGAGAGGCCTACGTTTCGCAGAATTGAAGATTTAAACACGCCTACATTTGAAATTTCTAGGTAGTAGTGTGGCTATTTGTGACCTGTAATTGTGCCCACCTTGTCCAGTGATGCTGGTCGACGGCAGTGTAGTCCTTGTCTAGCTCTTGTGGATACTGTCAAGGCTGCTCGAGGTGGTCGCAGGTGTGGTGAGAGGGGGTTGTCACCCAGGTGAGTGGGGTTGGGGAGACGATGTAAATTGCTGAGTGTTTGGAGTGTTTCACTGCTTTCCTTTTCCTTGAGATAATCGTTGGGTGGGGCAGTGGGGTCGGCTTTGGGTTGTATATGTAAAAGGGGGTGGTTAGATTAGTGGACTGTTAGGTTGTTCAGGTATTGGGGGGTGGCTGCCTGCTTTCCCTGCTGACACCTGCAGACACCGTCTGGAGATGCTACTGTAGGAGCTGCCCTTTGCCTTGGGGTCCTTGGCTGCTGGGGCTACACAGTCAGGGGCTGCCCTTGTTGGGCAGCACGATGCAAAATGCTCTCACGGGCACTAGTTGCTCGATACACCTCAGATGGTGTTCCTTGCTGAGGGCTAAGGCCCAATCACGGGAGTAGTGGGCGGGATGGCAGGCAGGGACACAGGGAGCAGCAGGAAGAGGGTTGTGTGAGGAAGGTAGGCCAGGAGACGGTGCACAAAGCAGGCAGCAATTTAAATACCAAGGTTAGGGTTACAAAATGAGTAAAGTGGGCTGCACTTACCTAGCCAGTATGATGCAAAATGCTCTCACGGGCACAAAGTGCTCGATACACCTCAGATGGTGTTCGTTGCTGAGGGCAAAGATCCAATCACAGGAGTAGTGGGGCGGATGGCAGGCAGGGGTGCAGGGAGCAGCAGGAAGAGGGTTGTGTGAGGAAGGTAGGGCAGGAGACGGTGCGCAAAGCGGCCACCGATTTAAATACCAAGGTTAGGGTTACAAAATGAGTAAAAAGGGCTGCCCTTACCCTTTGGCCAGCACGATGCAGCACTGTCTAAAATAATTTTTTAATAACAAGATCAGATATTACTAGAGTGGTCCACAATACCAATCACAATATAATACAATACAAATGCATATTAGTCTCAAGTGGCTGGCCATCACAATAACATGAAGGAGCTTCACTGTTAGCGCATTTAAACTAATTGGCAGACAGTGGTCATTGATACATAGGTAATCATCACCATGGCCTCTCTATCTCGAACACATGATGAATAGTGTTCATTACTAAAGTGCATGTGTATAACGGCACAGAAGCAATAACAGATAGTTCACACATTAAACAGAGTAATGATTTGAAGCATTTGCACAACTTTATGATTAACCTATTTCCGATAGTGTGGTTTTTATGTAGGATAATAATTACTTACCACCAAACTGAATTTCTCATTGAAAAATAATCAATAAGGCATTTTTGTGATGTTATGAAAGTAACTTTTGGAGCACTGTTGAAATTAGTTTTATCGTTCACCCCTCAAAATTCACATTCCAAAATGACTGCAATACAATCCCTTGATTAGTCATAAATCTAGGTGTGAAATACAGTGCCTCATATAACTCAAACAAAAGCCTCAGACAGATCTGCAAATAGCATACTGTTCTCCTATCCAATCCGTGCATTAAACATCACTATCTATTATAACATAACCACCTTTGCCAATACTTTGCCACCAATCACCATTGCATTCAAATCAAAATGGGAAGTCCCCATTTAGACAGTCAGTTGACCAGCCTAACACAGCACAGCCATTATATGCATTCATTATTAATCCAACCGGTTTGGCATTATTGAATAAAACCTTTTTCAATGCCTGGAACCTATCACTTGAGTTAACATCTGGTATACAATTCACTTGTAATTTATTAGACACCAAAATGATAAGCCTGCCTTTGACTCAACCACGCTTTGATGGCAAAACCCGGAATGAAAAAGAATGTACATCCTTGTAAATAAAAAGGATCCACTCTGCACTGTTAATATAGGAAAACCAGTCTCGATGTTCAATGTTGTCTTTTAAACACGAGATATTCCACTGCACGAACAACCAGGGCTTGTCCATCGTTAAGATTGTATTGGCCCAATGAATATAGTCTAATAGAAATATTCAAATTAACATCCTCTCCCGATTTTTCTAGGGTTATAATCAATATTCACGTCCATATTGACCCAATCAAATTGCTATGCACCATTCGTTTCTTGGAATTATAAATACAATGTGTGTCAATTCTGACCCCATTCAATGCAAAACCTTTTCAAAGTCAGTCTATCCCTTTTAAATCAACCTCCTTAGATATATCAAAAAGGATCCTTATTGTAGTTCCATTCTATTCGCCGCTGCGGATTCTGGATTTTGGCCCCTGTTGTAATCAGCTGTTTGGCCCGTTGTTGAACACTGTTATCCTGATATTACATACTGGATTGTTTAAAATCTGGCATATATACCAGATAAACGTTGAAGTAATCCAGTGGGACCATTGAGATGGAAGTATGTACATAATTACCATTAAGGCATTACAAGCATTGCACCTCTGACTGCTCACTAAATGTCATAACGACATCATCCCCATCATAATTCTTGGTCCTTGTACCTAGCCAGGAGACTCTACATGACGTTAATAAATTATGTGGTTGGACACATCACCCGCGGCTAGTGGTGATTAGCCAGAATTAAGCGGAATTCCTCAATGAGATGGTCTGCGCTTGGTTGTGCACAAGTAAGTAAAGTCTTTAGAAATGAGTGCATATGGAGTACAAGCTGGCGGTAAGATACAAATATTGACCATCCCACATTCTCAATCATTTCTCCCCTGAGGTTCTTCACTTAAGGGATTGGCAAATCTATTCATGTTGAATTTATTCAAATAGTTCTTTTTCCCATTCGGAAGGTTCTACATCTGCCTCTGGATTCTGAGCATTAACGTTGTTGCCATTGGAAGATGTCACAGATCTTAGATTATCATGGTCTGTATGAGTTCCCATAACCACAAACACTTTATGGTTCTTATGTTCTACACGATGCATATTTTGTAATTTACCATCCAATGCATGCAGATAAGTGAGGCGTCGGTCCAGTATATGCTTCAGCCTTGGCATTCACTTTCTAGCTTAACTATCGACTCTTATTCAGCCTTTATCCACACTTCAGCTAGGTGAGTTTCCATGGTTACAACATTTGCTGTGGTTATCCAAGAGACCTCACCAATGGTGCAAACATATTAGTGAAAGAGATGTCCTCTACCTCCACTGATAAAGCCAAGTAGCCATCAGAGCGTGTAGGGGTTGCCAGTTATAGGGTCGAAAACAACGAAAACAAAAGGATTGCTCTTGATTGACAGTCAAAGGACCGAAGAAAAGGGTCACATTTTTTTTTCTTCTTTTTTTGGGGGGGGGGTCCCCCGCCCTACCCCCCGTTTCCTTTATTAAAAACATTTTTTTACCAACCCAAACTAAAAAAATATATATAAATAAATAGAAAATTCGACCTTTTTTTTCGATCCTTTGACTGTCGATCAAAAGGTCATTCGATCCTTTATTTTCGATCCTTTGAATGGACACCGCGCGTAGGTACATGAGTATTGTCTGCCATGAGGAAGTTGCTAACCACATACAGCTGTAGCCCTCCAGGCAGTTCCATAATTGTTGATTCTAAGAGATCTAGACATGATGCTGTGCTCTTATTATCTCTGCTTGGAATTGGAACTGATATATTCCTGGGTTTGACTGAAAAACACAATAAGGTGGACTGTTTTAAGTTTGGCCCTAAGCTTAGAAAAATGCCTATTTTCGTAGCTTAGAAAATGGTTGGTCGATGTCCTATCAGATCCCCTTGGCCCTCCTTACTATTCCTTTCTTTAAGTGATTACCTGCCTTTGTACCTACCCCCACTCTATGACTTTTAAGATCTGCCTCTACTGTTTGCTGCTGTGGTTTGAAGCTCATCTGCGGGATGTCGCTCAATGGTTGCTCAATTTCATTTTTCAAGGTGTTCAACTTCGTTAGCAGTTTCACTAGTTGTGCCATATTTTCGACAGTGGAGCCCAAGATAATCGAGCAATAATTGTATGGTTAATTATTACTGCATCACTGTAGGCTAATACAAAACAAAACCAAGTCCAAACAGTTCTCAAAGTTTCTCTATGGCTCGCCGGTTGAATTCAGCCAGTTATCCCAATCTGAATTAATAGTTTCAGTGTAGATCAATCTGGAGTTTTGTACAGTTTTATAAATAGACAATCTGGAGTGGGCAGGTAATAAAGAACTGTAAAGTGCTCTTTAATTAGTACAAATTAACTATTAATTTAAAGTACCTAATAGAGTGTTCAAGGTAGGTTCACATCCCGTTCAGCAAAGACAAGAGGCGAGCAGAGAGGCACCGGGCTCAAGTCCAATTAATCAGATCAGCTGAACCAGGGCCCCAGAAGTCACAGACAATGGAACATCTATGCCCGTGTAACGAATGAACAACCACCAGGTCCCCGTGGTGCCTAGTGTCCAGTAATGTCCAGAGGCAAAACACCTTCTTGATGATGGCTTGTTGCCCTTAACATGCTCAAGACACACACACAGGTATGCAGTGATAAAATTGGGGCAAAAATGTCACCTGTACAAAAAAAATCACAGCAAACATGCCGTGCTTTAACCCGTTAAAGGTGTACCCCATTGCACCATTTAAGGGGAGCATGGGTTGCAGGGGTGGGCCATGATAAAGTTATCTTAGTAAGAAGGGTCCGAGAAGGTAGAGAGAGTTGAGAGTATGTTTGTGAGTACTTCCAATACTTTCTGAGTTCTGAACATCTTGGGCTATAATGAGGTTGGATGACGTGGAAGTGTAAGGTGGTTGGGTGGGTTAGGTGTCATCAAATCCTGTCAGTATGTGTGTGAGGATATCATTGATTACATTACATGCGTCTGTCGAACAGGGCAGTGTGGGAGGCGGTAGGCTTCTGATGGAGCATTTGATGTATCTGCTAGTTGGAGACATCTGTCATGGATGCTGTATTTTCTTTGGGTCTGGTGCTGTAGGTCCATTGGGCTAAACACATGGTTTTCCTAGTGGTGAGGTCGTCCTGTGGTTGGGAACTTCTCCAGGCCTTTTACTGCTTATGAAACGTGCACTTGCTATCCCTGATTTCTTGAGTGTACAAAGGTTATAAAGCCCTTGTTTTGTTGGTTCGTAGTTTCAGTGCTGCTCGGCTGTTAGGGCGTGGTAGCAGGGTGTTTTGATGTTTGATGATAGAGTGGATGTGTGGCGAGGTCTACTTACAAACCATCCAAGATGACGTCTTTATAGGAGCAACACAGTGTTTTGGATTGTTTTGCATGATACGGAATGCCATGTGCTTTGGGTTTGGATGGATACAGCAATGTAGTCGGTTGAATCTGGTTGCAGGGATGAGAGGCTGTTGATATTTTGGTAAGCAGTGAATGCCAGGCCAAGTTTGTTGACTCTGTTGAGGGCAGAATCGGTGGCAATTGGTCCGAATTTTAGGGTGCCCAATATATCTAATATATCTAAGAAGACATTGTTCTTTTTTGTTCATGGCAGATTGAAGACTCAGAGAAAAATGTTGATTGAATGGTTCCAAGTTGCTGTTACAATGAAGTCAGTGATTTTTTAAAGGAAGGCTTTGTTGATCTGGAGTCAATATGATTCAATGGGATTGGGGGTTAATTGTTCCCATTCTTTTTTCCAAGGCACTGTGTTCCATGGCTACTGATTAGCTTCCCCCTTTACTCCCTTAGCTATTTGGCAGATTCCCAGGACTCTGCCTACTCTTGTATCATAGGCGCACCCTGTTGTGCCCTTTTTGATGTCCTTTTTGGGCTACAAAATCCTTTACCACGGAAACGTATCCATGATAAAGTGACCCCGCCTCGTTACATCAGGCAACTGTCTGAGCATGGGTGAGTGAGAAGTGGCTGATTGGGCACTTCATGGATTTGAGGGATGATCATTCCTAGAGGGTGCATGTTCATGTGGTCTTGCAGATGACAGCAAGTCACCCTCTGGTTTTCTCTATGCCATTGATGAGCTGGATGCTGTAGCCAATCCTGTAGCCAATCGTGGAAAGCGCATACAGGATGTGAGAGGATTTGTGGGTGAGCCATGTTTCTGTCATGAAGAGCCCTTCAAGGTTATGGGTGGTGATGCATCTTGGAATGTCTGGGGAGTGGTGTACTGGAGATTGGGGAATAACGAGCATGAGCTTAGGTGAGAGTTTGTATAACAGTGGCTGGGTAGTTGTGAGTGTGATGCTGATGAGGATGTGTGGGTTAGAGGTGAGATAATAGTGGACATTTATTTAGTGCATGTGTGAATGAGGTTGGGAATAGGGAGAGTTCAGTCGGCTGTGATGAACATGTTTTTGTGGCTCCTTCCATGTCTTAACCGTCCCAAACAGAAATTGCTCTTGTCTTCTACACCTTTTGATGATGATGCCCAGGCCAATGACACGCCTGGAACTGAAGCAACGTGTTGGTGAGAAAACCGGGTATACCAGAGGTCTAGGGATAACTTGGAGCTTTCCCGCTCGGCTCCCTGGGACCCAACAACACTTTCCCCAGAATAAACGGAGGACTCAGCCAACGGCAAGTTAGAACTGCTGTTTATCACAAAAAGCCAACAGGGACCATACAGGACAATCACGATTCACCAGTACTTCTCAATTTCACAAGGCACATTTCACAGTTTTCATGCCACATGGTGTCATCACCTGGGCCCTCCCCCAAAAACCTATCCCTGTTGCTGGTTGGGTGCTCGGAGTCGTATAACCTACAGATCACCTATAAGTGTCCTAGTCAATTGGCCTTCTCATGTCAGGTGGCTAGTCGACCCCTATCCCATGAAACTATCTATTACATTGTGCAGAGTCGCACACTTACCATTGGCCCTTGCCCTCTGTCGTCCACCCCTGGATTTCTTTCTCCTAATTGGTTGGAACTGGTCTCCCCAAGCATGGGTCCGACTCAATTCTCAGTCCCCTGTACACCTCTTCAAGGTGATGTGAAGTGACTATGTGCCCCAAATGTATCTGGTAGTCGACCACCTTTGCCTATGAGAGTGTGCTCCATGTTGCAACATTTGTTTCACTTCTCATGTGGGTTACTGAGAACGGCTCGTCTTCCCACCACGGGTGAATACCCATTGTCTAGTTCGGGCGCATCACGTGGTTGTGGACCACAAAATCAAGCTCTTTGGGTATACATTTATGAGGTTTTATTCCGTTTTCCTGCAGCTGGCCCCTTGTCGTTTGGAGCATGGTGTGTGTTGGTTTATCTCTGACCTTGGCTGCGAGCTCTGCCTTCCCGCTTCGTGTAGCCTGGGCCTGCTTCCCTTGTCTGGTTTCCTGTAGCTGAGGCCTCTGTAATTTTCCTTAGACTTACAAAGTGATTTCTACATGCTTATACTGTGCTATGTTTCCCATAGGTTAGTCGTACGTGGTCCTACCAGGCTTCATATATACTCCTGTCGTTCCATCAGGTTATTTGCCATAGGCATCTGCAAGCTTGCTCAGGATCTCTTGTTGCCTTGCGTTTAGCATTACTGCACTTGGCTAATGAGAAAAATAATAAAGATTTTGCAGTATGTATAGGTATTTGTCCTCTATCTACAGAACTGTGTGTCCTCTATCTACAGAACTGTGTAAGCATGTTCTTCGTGTATGTGAGTGAGTGTTTGTGTAAACTGTGCATGGCTGTGAGTGTTCTTCGTGGCTAATGCAGCTATGTTGTGGTATCACTAATGATATCAGAACAGTGGCTTCTCAGCACCTAATTGATGCAGTCCATTATGATGTTTGGATCCGTGATTACCGTCGAGTCACCTGTATCCGTGAGGATGTGCACTAGATAAGGTTGGAATGGATGTCTCAGGGAATACCTCGCTGCATGCGTGGAAGTCAGTGGTGCACTTGGGGCATCCTTAACTCTTCGGGCCGTCATGTCCATGGGGGTGAGGAGGGGCATTCCTGGGATTCCTCTCTTCAAAATGGTTTAGACCATGGACACCAGCAAGCCAAGTGTGTCAGCAGGGTTCACACCCTATTAGGGCTCCTAAGAGATATATCTATGGCAGGCTGACTCAAAAGGTGCCGGAGCAGGACCTCATCATGCGTTATCATTTGTTATGTGGATTTATAACTCGCACCACTGCTATTTGCATGGTCTCCAGGTTTTCTGGTAGTTCTAAGAGAGAGGGGTGCTTTGTTTAATGGAGAGAGAGGGAAAATGCAAAGTAATGTTGCTGGTGTGAAACCGCATGCAGACAGGAAGTACCCTGATCTCTGCTCTGCACGGTTCTGTGCAGGTCTGTTTCTAGGTATTCTGTGTCAACACCATAGAGGCATCTGTGTCCAGAGTGGAGTGTTGCATGCCCATGGTGTTTAAATGTACTGTCCCGAGCTGTGATATGTACGTTGATTATTGAGGTGTAGTTTGCTGTCTGTTGATAGGCATATTACATTGCTGTGTGTAAGTGGCTGGGCTGGTGGGTGTATAGCGTGTTTGAGTGTGGATGTTGAGAATGGTGATCTGTTGCTTGCTGTACAGGAGTGGTGGGCCAGAGCACTTGAGGGATGGCTGGTGGACTCTGAATTACTGGGTACACAAGGTCTGGTCATTTGTAGTTGACTGGGAGGCTGGAGATTGTCTAAAGTGGGCCTGACCAGTTGACCAGCAGCCCAACCAGTCCATGTGCATTGGCAGGTCTTGCTCCCTATTGGATGAATGTTACTCTTCTTTGTACAAAATGGACACCGAGTGGTGATATATGTATTAAGACACTGGCCGGGTGCCAAACGAAGATGTCATCATTAACGGTTATGAAGGCAGGTCATCAACGAGCAATGACTCTTTTGGGGCCTACCAATGCCTTTTTTTATAGACCTCCTAAACAAAAGCTGGAATTCATAAATACATGGCAGCCCTTCCGGCAAGTGTGCAAACCTTTCAACCTAAAGACTTCAAGTATTGTTCACATACTTGGCTCCATAAAGATATTTTGCAGGCAGTTGCCGCGCGCTCGCCCTTCTCCCTCTATTGCGCGGAAAGAGAAGTTCCTCAGTGCTCAGTGTTCTTGCAGTGACCTTATTCATTCATAAGACAGCGTCGGTTCAGTGATGCGATGCAGGGTGGCAGTCGCCCAGGGTCCTGATTTTAAAGCACAACATCACGGATTAAGATTTGAAGCAAAAATGCCAAACGTAATTTGAACGGATTTTCTGCAAACCATTTTCTAACGGAAACAAATACTGTGTCGGAAGCGGGTAAGAGAGAGCATGTTAAAACGTTCCATGCAATGCACAGTCTATAGTTGGCATGCTATTTGCGCAGGCGCAGCGTTATGTACATGTCTTTGCTGGCTATTTAATGCGTGCACAGCCCTTTCCTTACTTACTAAATGGAGGTTAAAGATGATTTCAAAAGACTTTTTTATTTAAGAGTTTACTTTCGGTGTTAGAACCAAGCATACTAAGTTGTCTTTATAATGTGTGCCTCCCCACATTTCTTTCACTGAGCAAGGGAAACTATTACATACATTGTGGGCCCTTTACACATGGCCCTGCTCTATGTTGCAGTCACCATTTGCATCCTAGTTTGCAAGAAAATGGCTGCCTAATAGTTTTCACTTTCTACGCATCCTGCTTTCTTCCCACCTTCAATAAGGAAGTCTGACCTAGGGCATCACGTGGTACAGGAGACCTGAGAGGAAATGCTTCCTGACCTCTCCTGCCTGGACAAGAAACATCTAACCCTACTTGGATATCAAGTGAGTCAAACAACAACAGAAACGTGGGAGAGAAAATAGCTTTCCTAATGGCTAAGCGGTTGGGGTCAGTGGGTGTGTTCCTAGGTGCATGCACAAAGCACATCATCAGTTCCCATTTACTATAACTCAAGAAGATCATAGCTCAGTTACACTTGGAGAGTGATCCAAAAAATCATGGGAGGAACCCTGTTAAGCCATTGGTCCCAATGTCAATTGTTACAACGGAGTGTGAATGGGATGTCGGTTAGTAAGGAGTGTAGGTACAAAACAGAGTGACCTGATGTGGGAGAACCCAGGCATCAGTTTGCCCGTGCTCCTATTCTTGTTGCCGATGCCTGGAGTATGGTGCTGTATTACTAGCCACATTACAAGTTGGGCGGTATTCCGCCAGTAAATCTGCCAGAATACCGCCTAATGGAATTACCGTTACTGCCACTTGGTCCGGTAAATTTACTGCCAGGTCACAAGGGGCGGTGTAAGTGTTAGACCCCATTAATTTGGAGTCCATAAGACTCCATTGGGGATTTCGGCAGACCAGCCCTGTTGGTGCTTTGAAACAGTATGTTCTCATTGTATAAGCACCTTACAAGCAAACAATAAATAAATGACTGCCTGTGGAATTACTGCTGCAGTAATTCTGCCAATTTTTCTGCGGAAAGTGGGGGGATTTACCGCCAGCCTGATGCTAGAGGTAAACCCCCACTCCAGGGCCAGACTCGTAGTTTGGCTGTGTGGGAAAAGTGGTGGTAATTCCGTAACCGCCACTTTTTCCACACCGTAATACTCGCAATGAGGTATCCTTGGCCTTGTATGAGTAGACACCCTCACACAATACCTGATCACTGAGACCAGCTTCAGATCGTGGTGGCGTTTTCCTACTGCATCATCGAGCAACCGGAGCTATGCATGCCTGACCACGTGGGAGATGTACACTAACTGCGGCAGCTGGTTCTGGACCCCCCCCCCTGAGGTGGGTGCTATGGGTCACTTTTTGAGTTGATCATGCATTAGTCTTGGTGCCACATACATCTGGGAGACAGAAATGACACACAAATGAGCTCTGGTCGCATGTACGGGCTGTCGGTCAATGGGGAGAATGATGTGGTGCTTCTCTGAAGGCTTATAGGGCATGGACTGGGTGAGTATTTGGGAGAAAGTGAGTTGTGACAGGTCATGGGCCATTGCTACTGCATTCTTTAATGATTCCTTGGTATCAACAAGGAGGACCATGAGTAACTTAAGCAGTGGTGTTGGGGCTGTGTGAAAATGTATACGTGGTTCAAATGTTGCACAGATGTGTGACTGCAACAATCTGCTTGCAAACTCAATTTATGCTGTGCCGACAGCACACTGCCAGGCATATACCACGTGCAAATAAACTATGTCTGCCACAGTGGAGCTGATGGCATACCTGTCCATCGTACACCATCGGTACACTTATCTATCAGGTTGGCATAGTGACAAGTGTCATTTCAGTATGATGTACTCTCCTAGCTCACCTCCTAAAAACAGCCACTTGCATTCTTGTCTCCTGTTCTGTCTCCTGTTCTGTGCACATCGATAAAGCAGCCACAAAGGTATTTGCTTGAGGCCTGTGGTGCATGCTGATGCATGCACATTGCTGTGTGGGGATAGGGAAGTTTCCGGTGATTTATAAGAACTCAGCAGGTGACATCCATGTTGGCTGGTGCTAATAACCTATGATACTAATCTTGAGCTTATTTGTTCTGTATTGTCTATTATACGTTGTCCTCTGTGGGAGACATTCTAAAATTGTACAGAAAACGCGAATATTTAAATCTATGCGGCCTCTGAACACAAGCATGGTATGAATAGCACTAGTAGTAATGGTAGTAAGAGCAACAATATCTACTGCAAACGATTCATTTCTGAAAAAAAAGACAGAAGTTATTGAAGTTGTCAATGTCAGCCTGATGCATTGTCCTAAATGGACGTTGCAGGGAACATTCATTCCCTCCAAGTGCTCATTCCCTGGCCTCTCCCAGTGCAGGATACATCCCAGTAAACCCCACCCTCCTCCCCCATGCCCTGTTGTTTGTCCAGCGGGGGACACCCCCAACGCCCTAGACTCCTGAATGGCTCCCCTGTTCCAGACTCTAAAAACATTCATACACACACACGCACTCCACATACACACACAAACGCACACCCATACATTCTCCTACCCCCCACAAGGCCCCTCCTTACCTCACTGCTGTCTGCCACCCGTCGGCCGTCACTTCTTGTATGCGCAGTCAGCAAATGCATTGTTCTCCAACAGGCCACAATTCGGTGAAAACAATGTGTCGCGGAAATATTTTCAATGAAAGTGGCCCATACCATGGAAATACCAACTGCATTTCCTTTACCCAAAAATACTGCTGGAATCTGGCGGCAAAGTATCCGAAAAGTTCTGCTTCTTAAACAAACAGAAGATGATCAACGACAAACTAATAAAGGATAGAATATTTTCTCCAGGAATTGGGTAAGACTTCTTCAGGGCTATTTGCGGCCAATGCCATTATTGGAGATGTTCCCGATAAAAGGTAAAGGACTGAATTGCTATTAGCTCTAACAAGTGTCATTAATGATCACAAGTCAAGATATGGTCTACAAAAAAGTACAGGGCAGAAAATCAAGCAATTGTATGAAGCGAAAGACTTCTCCGCCAATTTATGGTCTACTCCGCAAGATGTAGATGAGAAGCAGTAACCGAAAGTGTGGAGTCACAAACAAAGTACTTGTGCGCTATTTATCACTACTCAATCCGTGAAGTACAGTATCAATCTAAAGGGTGTTAGTAGCAGTCCAATACCCACCAACCAATCCACATAGGCTGGCGTTAAATTAACAGTAGTATATTGAGAGGGGTAGGATTGCGCTTCACACCATTAAACTACAAAAAATCAACAATCTAAGTACAGTGTTTTAATGAAGATATTTTGAAGAACAGCCGACACGTGTTTCGACACTTGGGTCATTTTCAAGGCTGAATAACAAACATCATTAACAAATAATAATTTACATATTCAATAGATAACAGAAAAGAAATTGTTGTTGAATAGATAACAACAAAAGAAATTGTTGTTGAAATGAAGTGCAAAAGGGTATTCAAGGGATATCATAAAATAAAAGACATACCAAGAAACAGGTTGGGGGCGAGGTACAGCAGTTGTGGATCAATGTAAGTACACAATAAAAAGAAAAGAAAAAAATGGACAATGATCAAAACAGGATTCATCAATACAAGTAAAGGTTAATACCCTGTTGCCATCTCAGGACTAGTTATGACCAGCAACCCGTGGCACAACCACATGCGACTCCAGACACCAAAAGAGTTCAGGTGATAATCAAAATTCTAGATGACCCAAAACAAAAATTATGTAATTAAAGGAAGAATACCGGAATTACAGCATTAACCACTAATTGGTGACAAAAGGCAACTCGAAACACCAGTTATATAGAGACACAAAATGATATAGTACGAAGTCCGTCAGAGAATAATAGGACACAGTAGAATAACTTACCACACAAAACTACAAATCATCAGTTCAATGACGATATCCTATTAAGAAAAGAAATAAAATAGACCTCAATTCGGAGGCTTCAAAGCGTACTGAGTCAAATAATAGAGACTTTAAATAAACCACTCACCGATTGTATATGCTGAGTGGTTCCCGTCACTTAGGACATATTACGAGTGAAAGAGAACAAAGTACAGGATGCCACATTGGCCGGCAAAATTATATAGCCTGAAAGATGACCAAAGTTAGTGAGAAACTGCGGTGTCACGGTGAGCAAGAAGCAGATACTCACAAAGAGATAATTACTTACTCGATAAATTGAGTGAGAATAATATATACCAGGACAAATCCAACCTTCAGTGATCGTATTATGTCAACAAAGTGACGGTAGCAGAAAGAGAAGCTACCACAGTCACAGGCTATGACGTATGGTATCAACACAGCACCGAAAAAAAGGGTTCCAAGACCCGGCAGTTGCCGGAACACACTACAAGATCACGTGTTTGGACTCCTTAAGTATGTGTAAACATAGAGTATCCAAATTACACTATAGAAAGATGTGGTAAGTGCTGGCGATTGGACGCGCATCAGTGGTGCGCCACGGTGATGACTGCCCACAATCAGACAGATGGCTTAGACAATGATGCACACACCTGAGAAAAACATTTAAAACGCAGAATTTAACGTTAATAGATAAACCTAATTCACAAAAAAACATGCATCTCATAGTCTGAATTTAATCCACGTGTGGTGCATCTCAAAAGACATATTAGTTTTGCTTCCATCTGCCGCAGTTTAAGATGAAAATTCCCGCCCCTTTTCCCCTTATGTGCTTTCAACAGTCCAATAAAGCGCAAATCAGCGATTGAATCTAGTTGATGCTCCAATTGCCAATGAATTGCTAGAGGAGATTTGGGTTCACGCATCCGTAGACTAGCCAAGTGTTCTCTGATGCGAATTCTAAGCTGGCGGATGGTACTACCCACATAGAGTCTGCCACAGACACATACAATGGCATACACCACATGGGTTGACCTGCAATTAATGAAATCCTTGATAGTCACTATAGATCCAAATTTATCAGTGAAGGTTTCACACTTGGGAAAAGCCCAAGGACACTGATTGCAGTTCCCACATTTTCGAAAACCCGTCAGTTGTTGTAGCCATGAGGGTTCGGCCATTTCATTATCAAAGAATGATGGACTCACCCGTGACTTAATAGTAGGTGATCTCAGATAAGTGAATTTCGGTTTGGGTGTCAAATATGGCTCTAGATCCTTGTCAAGTCTCAGGATGTGCCAATGTTTAGCAACCATTTTGTACAACATAGAAGAATCAGCCGTAAATGGGGTAACCAAAGAGATATGGGGTGAAGAGTCTTTGAGTTTGGGCGCCTTGTTCAAAAGGTCCGGTTGAGTGACATTAGTGAATTTAGCATGGGCTACATTAATTACAGAGGCTTGATATCCTCTGTTTAGAAAACGTTGATTAATGATGTTACATTCCATAACAAAATCAATAGGGCGTGTGCAATTTCGCCTGGCCCTGTGGAACTCCCCTGTAGGGATATTGTTAATGGTAGTTCGTCGATGGTTGCTTTGTGCTGCTAATATAGAATTTACCTCAGTGGGTTTCCTGTACGTGTGCGTATGAATTTGTTGGTTCTCAACAAATATGTGTAAGTCCAAGAAGTCAACTTGTTTACAATCACATTTACTGGTGAAATTGATCCCAAAAGTATTGGTGTTGGCATAGGTAAGAAAGTCATTGAAGGTGTCTTCAGTACCCTTCCAAATCAGAAAAATATCGTCAATAAAACGTCGCCATGTAACGATATTGGCGTTATACTGATTTTGATTCAAAATGTGGGTTTCCTCAAAATATGCAATGAAGAGATTAGCCAAGGAGGGTGCAAACTTAGCCCCCATGGCCACCCCCTTCAATTGAAGATAAAATTGGTCATTAAAGAGAAAAACATTATTGGCTAAGACAAATTTCAGAAATTGTTTAAACATAGAAACATGTTCAATGAATGATGCCGAGCAATCTTTGAAAACATAGTCTAATGTAAGTAATGCCAAATCATGATCGATATTAGTGTACAAAGCAACAACATCAATGGTAGCTAGCATGAAGTCTGTTTGCCAGGTAATAGCAAAGAGGTCCTTGAGAATGTGAGTGCTATCTCTAATATAAGAATTCATTTGAGTTACATATGGTTTCAGCACTTCATCCAAGTATTTCGACAAGCTCTCTGTGGCCCAATGAATTCCGCTCATGATGGGTCTGACTTCAGGTAGAACGTCATAAGGTTTGTGAATTTTAGGTAAAAAATACATCGTTGGTATGGTGGGATCAGTAATTAGCAAAAATTCCTTTTCATCATCAGTTAAATATCCTTTAGAATGCCAGTAATCAATCAAATCAGTTAAATCTAACACAACACGTTTAGTAGGATTTGATTTAAGGATTAGATAGCAGCCGGGGGTTTCAAGGTGTTTAAGGCCCATGGTGATATAGTCAGAAGTGTTTAGAATGACAATTTTACCCCCCTTGTCTGCCTCTTTAATTACAATATTACTGTCATTAGCTAGTTCTTGAAGAGCATTTTTTTGGTTCTTGGTAAGATTGGATTTCAAATGGGGTTTGGAGTGCTTGGCCATATATTGATGGATGTCTCGAGTCAAAGCTTGATTAAATGTCTCAATGACATTGTCTCCAATAAATTGCGGTGTGAACTTAGATTTTGGTTTAAGTTCCGTAATGTCCAAATGCAGTGGATTAATATTCAAGTCCTGAATAACATTAGAGGTGTCACAACCGGCCTCCTGATTCAAGGAAACCAAAATTTCAATAGCTTTAAGATCTCCAATGCTGAGAGCACTCGGGGGATCAGGTTTGGTTTAGGTGAATACATAGTCACCTGTGTGGCAAAGTATTTTTTGAGCTTTAGTTTTCTCAAAAATGTATAGAGGTCAATCAGAAAATTGATAAAATTAGTACATACACTTTGTGAAAATGATAAGCCTTTATTCAGGGCAGATATTTCATGAGCAGTCAAATTACGATTGGAAAGATTAGTTACTAAGTCAACATCAGTTATTGTCCCAAACGTTTTCTGGAGCGAGTCAAGATGCCCGGACGGGCTTGCTCTTCGTCTGAACTGCCGCTTCCGCTGCCGCTTGCCCCCCCCTCCTGCCCCTGGTATGTTTGGGGGTATTGGAGTAAATACTTTTGGTGTTTTGTTGAAGCGAACTTGTTTGGTATTTGCGAATCTTACATTTCCTTTTTTGTATCTCCGAATTTCCGAAGATGAGAAGCCACCAGTCTCCATTGGACCCACTATCGCTGTGCATGACGACTCCTGTACATGGAAACCAAGGTGAGAGATCATTGATTGGGATGTATTTAATCATCTGAAACAATAGTCCCAGTAGAGTTTCCAAAAAACGGCCTCCAGAAAGTCAACATTTTCATGACTTCAGACAAAAGGCAAATCAAGTGCAGTGTTGATGTATTTTATAAGAGCAAGAAAAATTGACTAAACAGATTTTAGATGCTGCGAGACACAAAAATAGTCCCATTCGCCTTCTGTTGGACCCTTGTCGACAGCCATATTCTCTTAAAGTTTCTGTACTAGGTCCACTGAGTTTTCCACACATTCGGCCCTAAATTCCTGTGTGACAGAATTACTTCCCACCAGCCTCGCAGAGTTCTACATTCAATCTCCTTGGTTCTCTTATTGATACTAAGAGTATAGCTCGCGAGGTTCAGGCAGATGCTTTTTCTCTTTCCTCGTTAGATGTCTCTGGGACCCCCTTGTGTAAAACCTCTATTCAATGAGGAACATCCTTCATTTCCCCTTGCCTTGCGATGAAAACATGGCTTCTCTGCCACTTACGGTTAAGCTTGTTGGCTCTGGATTTCATATAGAGTCTTGAATTGTACACCAACCCCAAGATGCCTGGTCTTTGTCTTTTTGCACTTAAAAGATTCTATTACCAAGACAGATGCTATAATGTATATAACATTCCTATGTCAAACACTGAGGTGAGGAGATGGTAGACAAATGCTGTATGTTAATGAAATATAGGAAAAGGGATAGCATGAGAAGCAGATGCAGCAGGATCCCCAGAGTGCATCTTAGGTCTAATCTCGAAAGATCCACCATACATCCCAGGACACAGGTCTGCAGGGCAAAAGGAGGCTCCAGGGGAAGGAAGAGCATGAGCAACAGAGGTTCTGGACTCAAGGATCATCCAGGAGGTCTCATCTCTCATGCACCTTTCACAAAGTTCAAGGTAGAGATCTCCAGAACCACTGATCATCTCTCCAGTTGTATATATACAGAGGACGTGGGATTCTCCAGCCCTCCAATCAACATCTGCATACTTTTCAAAGATCGAGGCAGCCATCCAATAAGGATTGTTAGACAAACTCAACTTTTATAGGCACACATTTCTGTCGTAAATCTCCCCCCGTCTCACCTGTGATCGGGATCTCCCTTGTTTGGCCGCAGGACTCTTCCTGTGGATCGTTCGGGTCTTGAATAGGCTCGCCCGAGCCTCGTCAGGTTGCAGGACGCGTTCAGAGTTCCGGGATGTTCGTGGTTCCAGGGTATCCAGGATAGCGATGAACGAGTAAGTAGGGGGCAAAATCCAGGAACAGGATAAAAGGCAAGGAAGGAAGTAAGAGGATCAAAGGAAACTAAAGTAGAGAGTAAGCATACGTCGGGTCACTACCGAAGATAGCGTTGAGACGCGCAGACCCGCAGGGGCGTGACCAATTTATAGTACGTGCCACGACGTGAAATCTAGTGCGTAGCACGTAGCTTGGTACGGCCATGTTGGGAGGAACAAGGAGTACAAGCCCTTCGTGACAATGACCATGAGGTCCAGAAGGGGCAATTTCGCCGGGTCATGACAATATCGAGATGTGGATTTAGGTGTGGGTGAGACTCCGCCCAACCTAATCCAGACTCCACTCATACAGATATTCCTTTATGAGCACTGCTCAGAGCAAACAATGTGAGGGCCTGGAAAAAAATATAAAGTCAGAAAATAATATGTTTTGTCCCTCGAACTTTTTTGATCAATGTTCCTATTACCAAGAGGTGCTTGGAGTGATCATTGTGAGATGTGTTCAATCATATTTTACTGTTTAATAAAATCTCCATTCTCTATGACCATGATAATTCCTTGTCCAGCAGAGCACCAAAGAATCAGAATTCATGTGGACTATTACAGAAAAAGTAGAGATATCCAGGATATCAAGAGACGCTAACAGAATTTTGCAAATACATGAAACGTAATGATGATCGGACCTCTTAAATTCCAAACTGTCTCCGTGAAATGCATATTTTCAATAAACTTGAGCTGTTATATTGTGTCAAGCCTGAGGGAGGTCAGACAACTCCTCTCTAACCACGGAAGCCAAATGGAGTACGACCCTTCCACCATGGTTGGCACGGGTGCCTGATGTGATATGAACAGGACACACCGCGGCAGCCAACGGGGGAAGAGGTTTAGGGAGTAGTTGTGCATAGGTTAGGGGATATTAAGGAAACCGGAAAGAGGGTTAGGGTACATGACTGAATAGGAAGAGGGATATATGGGGAAGTGACATACAATACATACAAATATTGTGAATCTTTCTTATCCTTAAATCTCCTTGGCCATCCTTGCCAGTCTCCTGTCTAATCAACCTGTGTAAAGCCTGTAATCCAACCTGCACACATAATCATACTTCACAAGACTCATGGAGTGAAATGACAAAAATGATTTGCACATTGAAATGAATGTATGAGTTGGTGAAGACAGCCACAAAACAGTAAGCAAATGAGCAACACAATCACAGAAGACTTGCTCCTAATTTAACACATTTCTTAAACGTGTGAGAACTGCCAGGACTGGTTTAGCATCACCAGCTTCCAATATCATGCTTCTGTGCGGAGTGCACATACCTTTCCTGGTATGCATATGTGTAATTGTTCCCCAAAACTCCTTTTAATTCACAGGCGACACTCTTTGTGATTTTACACAATCCTGTGTTTAGCAAACAAAAGGTAAGTATAATTGTGAGCACAACGAATTCCGCAGACTCAGAAGGAGGTGATACCCTGCCACACGTAACAGATACGGAAAGTGAAGGACAAACAAGCTCTTGAGGGGGGAGGGAATGGGGGAGCAGTGGTCTTGACTAATTGATGTACATGTGATTGTTGCAAAAAGTGCTGCCATTGTGAGCACTTATCTCAGGCTCAGGGCGCCAACAGCAACCCTGAGCAGATGACAACAGGCGAGAAATCAATAATGAGATGGCCGTTCACTCGGCTCTTCACCACTTGTAGAATTGTGTCATAATGTGCTGGGGTGAGGTACTGGTGCTATGGAATCTCTAGTGGGTGGAATGTTGGTGTGGAGTGTGGAGCTTTGAGTGTAGAGATTCCAAAGTGTCAGTTGGAGAGTGTGAGCTGGGTGGATGGGCCAGTGTCTATACTTCTCTTGTACTGATGAACTTACCTGTACAACTGGGCCCAATAAACTACTAATAACTTACCTGGTTCCTGCGTGCTGTATGGTGGAAGGACCCCACCTTGGTTACTTCAATGGCGACGAGGATCTTTTATTCCAGCACAAGGAGCTGCTGTGGGGAAGCAGTGGGTGGAAGACACTGCCCCCAAAGGTTCCCATTCACCAGCTACCCTGTTCAGGGTACCTCGCAGACGGGGCGGTGTGAGGATGCACTCTCAGGAGGACAACTGATGCGGAAGGGAGCCCAGGAGGAGAGTGTCCTTGGTTCATAGGGCACGGCTGGAGCTGAAGCATATGTGGGCCGGGTGGCGCAGCAACAGGTTACCCTGCCGGTGCTGGTGTCAGCGGGGAGGCACAGGTAGTCTCAGAGGACAGCCTTTTGCTGAAGTAGCAAGGCTCCTTGTAGCAGCGCTGGGGTGTTGACAGGCAGAGAGCAGTGTGGACGTAAACCCCAGAGGATGAGTCCTGAGCTCAAAGGCACAGCAAGAGCTGGAGCAGCTGCTGGCCGGGTGGCGCAGCAACCGGTTCCTCTGCTGGTGTCAGTGTCAGCAGGGAGGCAGAGGTAGCCTCGGAGGAGGAGTCGGCGGGGTAGCCTCAGTGGAGTCCTGGTCCGTGATGTCCTGGTGGCCGAGTGGTGCCGGAGCCTTCAGGGAGGAGGAGGTAGCCTCGGAGCCTGCTGGGAGGTGGAGGTAGCCTCAGACGTGTCCTGGTCTGTGGAGTCCTGGTGGCCGAGAGGTGCCGGAGCCTTCAGGGAGGAGGAGGTAGCCTCGGAGCCTGCTGGGAGGCGGAGGTAGCCTCAGACGAGTCCTGGTCCATGGTGTCCTGGTGGCCGAGTGGTGCCGGAGCCTGCTGAGAGGCAGAGGTAGCCTCAGAGCCTGCAGGAGGCAGAGGTAACCTCAGAAGTGTCCTGGTCCATGGAGTCCTGGTGGCAGAGAGTTGCCAGAGTATGCAGGGAGGGGGAGGTAGCCTCGGAGGAGGAGTTGGGGTGGTAGCCTCAGTGGAGTCCTTGTCCGTGATGTCCTGGTGGCCGAGTAGTGCCGGAGCCTTCAGGGAGGAGGAGGTAGCCTCAGACGATTCCTGGTCTGTGGAGTCCTGGTGGCCGAGAGGTGCCAGAGTGGAGTCCTGGTCCATGGTGTCCTGGTGGCCGAGTGGTGCCGGAGCCTGCTGAGAGGCAGAGGTAGCCTCGGAGCCTGCAGGGAGGCGGAAGTAACCTCAGGGGTGTCCTGGTCCGTGGAGTCCTGGTGGCCGAAAGGTGCCGGAGCATTCAGGGAGGAGGAGGTAGCCTCGGGGGATTCCTGGGCCGAGTAGCGCCACGACAGGCAAGATTCCCTGCTGTTTGCATCGGAGGAGCAGCAGCATTCTTTTCTTTTGGGGTTTCTGTGTCTGGCGGTGCAGAAAGGAGTATGTCCTCAGGCGAGGGGGCCTGGTGGTGCGTGGCACACATTTCGGGAACAGAGGTTGTTGCTGTCAGGGGCCGGCAACAGTAATGATGACACCGGTCCCCGCGTAATCGAATGGAGCACAATGCGGGGTTGGAGCGCAGCGTGTGTTCCGAGGACATTGTGGAACACACACATGAGGATGGTGACGGTGGCACTGGGAGCCGTCAAGGTGGAATCAGATGTATATTTTCCTTTTGGTTCTGGCTGGGTCGGGGTGCAGGAGGCAGGTGCAACCTCAGACGTCCTTGGAGCAGCCTCAGAAGAGCTTGGAACAGCATCAGTGGAGGAAGTAGCCGCAGTCACGGCAGGGCCTGCAGCGGTCACATCAGTGTCTCGGTTCGTGGTAAAAGATGTTAGGGTCCAAGCTGGTGCGAGGAGGAAACGCATGAGTTTGGTGGACGGTGAATGTGCGGATGGCGGTCCGGAGCTTGGAAAAAGAAGACGTTATGTTTCCGAGGACATTTTGTGTTCCCTCTGCTCAGTGGGGGAGGCAGGTGGACTGGCGTTTTGTGAGGGGTGCAGTGGTATGGTGGAGAACCTGAGGGAACTGGACCCGGATCTTTGGGATTTCTATGTGCAGTTGAAGGCCCTCACTTTGTCTGAACACTAACACAGGTGGGTGTGGGGGAGGCCAGTGATTTTGTTGTGTTGTTTAGTGTTGTGGCTCCTGAGTCGTTTTTTCTGTTTGGGTGGACGTAAGGGGGTGGTCATGGCTGATGTTGTTTTGGACCGGAAGTTTGAGTGTGAGTGTACAAGTGGTGGCCCGGGTACCCTTTTAGTGTCCATTGTGTTTGTTCTGGGGTTATGTGCTTTAACATGCAGTTTACTTTTCAGGGGGATCTGGACTTGAGAGGGCTGGGGTCTTTGGTGAGGCACTTGTGTTGGATTGATGGCATACGGTTTACCCACCTGGCATACATTGTACTTACCTGGACTGTGTCAGGAGTTCCTGCATGTATATATATATATATATATATATATATATATATATATATATATATAGTGTTGTTTGTGAATGTTCTCCTGGTGGATGGAGGTGTGGGGTGTGTGTGACTGTTTGGTGTTGGTTATAGTCGGTGGTGCTAGTGTGTTGCATATGTTGTGTGGTTGTTGTGTGGTTGGTGTAGTGGGGCTGTTGGTTACAGCCAGGGCTTTGACTGTTGGTTATAGTGGGTCAGTTGCTGTTGGTTACGGTAGGTTGTGGGGCTGTTGGTTACAGCCAGGGTTTTGACTGTTGGTTACAGTCGGTCGGTTGGTGTTGGTTACAGCAGGTTGTGGGGCTGTTGGTTACAGCCAGGGTTTTGACTGTTGGGTACAGTCGGTCGCTTGCTGTTGGTTACGGCAGGTTGTGGGGCTGTTGGTTACAGGCGGGGTTTTGACTGTTGGGTACAGTCGGTCCCTTGTTGTTGGTTACGGCATGGTTGTGGGGCTGTTGGTTACCGCCAGGGTTTTGACTGTTGGTTACAGTCGGTCATATATAGAGCTGTGTGGAGCCTAGTTGTTGACTGTTAGTTACAGTCAGTTAGGGTGCTGTTGGTTTCGGTAGGTTGCTGTTGGTTACAGCAGGTTGTGGGGCTGTTGGTTACAGCCAGAGTTTCAGTCGGTCACTTGTTGTTGGTTACGGCGGTTGCTGTGGGTTACGGCAGGTTGCGGGGCTGTTGGTTGCTGACAGGGTTTGGACTGTTGGTTACAGTCGGTCGGTTGCTGTTGACTATGGCAGGTTGTGGAGCTGTTGGTTGCAGCCAGGGTTTTGACTGTGGTTACAGTGAGTCAGTTGCGGTCGGTTGCTGTAGGTTACAGCAGGTTCTGGGGTTGTTGCTTACAGCCAGGGTTTTGACTGTCGGGTAAAGTTGGGGCATCCGGGATGGTGTGAGGTGCATGGCATTCTTGGAGGTGGTCAATACATCCCCAGGGGCCTGCACGTCGGTGTTGATTTCATTAAGGGCCACATGGGTGCATGGGCGCCAGGTGAGGTGCATTTGTGGAGTTGGGTTAAGTGTTAAAGGGTGCACAATGTAGTGAGGAGTACTCTGTTGTTGGTATTTTGGGGCTGTTGGTTGCAGTGGGGTGACATGTTTAGTGCATGTTGGTGGCTCTTGGGTTGGTTCAAATGTTTATTACAGTTGCATCTTGGCATTGGGCCTTTACCTAGGGCATTTGTATAGGGCCATGTGAGTTACATGGTATTCTAGGGGTTGGTGATGGGCATTTTGGCCTGTTGGCGATGGAAGGCTGCCATTTGAGGGCAGCAAGTTTTTGGCTGTGGTGGCAGTCGGTGAGGGAGTGTTAGTGTTGAAATTTAGGTTGTCTGTGTTTTGGGAGTGTGTGAGGTTGGTTTTACCTGTTGAAATTGAGGTTGTCTGTGTGTTGGAGTGTGTGCAGTTGGTTTTACCTGTTGGTTACTGGGTTGCCTGCGGTTTAGGATGACCGCGGTTTGCTGTGGGTTGCAGTTGAAGAGGTAGGGAGTGTATTGAGTTTATAGACTGTTGATTTGGAGCATGCAGGCTGTTAAGGAGGTGATGTGTAGGTATGCCTCTGTGGAGGTGTGCAATTGTGCGCCGTAGACGTAGGCTGGTCTGTGGGTTGTTGGACAGGGTTACATTCTGCCGGTTTAGGGTTTGTGATATGTTTTCAGTGTGCCGGGGGTGGTTCGGGTTGCCTTTCGGTGTTACAGGTTGTCTTTTTAGCTGGTTCTACTCTCTTGGGGCAGTTTGGCTACGAAGGTAGCTCAGGGTGCCTTCGTAGTGGGTTTCTATTGCTGCTTTTGGCTCACAGTTTATGTTAAGTGTCCGGCCTTGTGGTTGGTTAACTTCATGGTGCCTTTGTAGTGGGTTTCTATTATTGCTTTTGGCTCACAGTTTATGTTCAGTGTCTGGCCTTGTGCTTGGTTAACTAACGGGGAGGAGAAGTATCATAATGTGCTGGAGTGAGATACTGGTGCTGTGGAATCTCTAGTGGGTGGAATGTTGGTGTGGAGTGTGGAGCTTTGAGTGTAGAGGTTCCAAAGTGTCCGTTGGAGAGAGAGTGAGCTGGGTGGATGGGCCAGTGTCTATACTTCTCTTGTACTGATGAACTTACCTGTACAACTGGGCTCAAACTACTAATACCATACCTGGTTCCTGTGTGCTGTATGGTGGAAGGACCCCACTTTGGTTACTTCAAGTTGCTTCTGGAAGCCTGGGGAGCTGGAGAACCAGCTTGCCCCGTTCGCGCCGACGGTGCATATAACTTGCCCGGGGGCAATTTCAAACACTTGGCTCGCTTCACTGCTGCCACACGGGAACCATGCGGCACCTGGACCGCACACGCCATCCTGCCCGTGCCTGTCAGGATCAATTACCAGCACCTGACACGGGCAAGATGGTCTCCTTACGAGGCCCTCCTGCGCGTGCGTGCAAAGTGCTCACGCAACCCCATGGCACCATGGGAGTTGTAGTTTAAACTGGAAGACACAGTCCAGGGCCCCAGCGCAGTGCATCTCCAGGGTTTCTTAACCCACGCTTGGTGGCTCCGGCCACAGAAGGCCCCAACAGCAGCTCCCACACCCCTAGCATATTGAAGGTCAGCACAACAAATAGTAGCATATAAGAAACTCTAGATTTCCCTATTTTATTTTTGGGCAATCGGGACCCACGTCCCACTAGAGTGTTTCACAGAATATCATAATCATGCCAGGTGGATTATGGATGTATCTAGTCACTGCATCTGTCAGATCAGGAACAACATGTAATCACGTGACCATGAAGTCCCACGCAGGCACTTTGCATTTTTTTTAATGGTGCTGAGTGGGAAATGAAGGCATAATAAACGGGAACGCCGTCATATACCTGACAACACAGGAAAAGAGTCTAATGAAAATGCCTGTAATGCATTCTGAAATTATGCACTTAATGGCTTCAGTCACTGACACTAAGATTTCATAATTAATTTCATAATCACCAGGCAGTGCCACGTGACATGCAGCCGCAGCAATCTCTCAGCACACAGAAAACATTCCAGGAGAATAGCCAGAATAGTCTGCCACTCCTAAATTGCAATGCCCAAACTGTAAAGTTGCATTACTCTTTTAACTACACCTCACACTATTACATCAATTGATTTTAACTTTTAGAAATAAGCTGGGCTCAATATATGCAAAATTATTCCATCCCATTTGCGGAATCGACCATTAAAGACAAGCTTGTTAGCCATATATATATTGTAATAATAGATAAGATTTATTTTCCTTTATTCCCATTTCAATTATTTCCAACTAAATTGTAATATATGTTTAAAAATATAGTCAAGGATCCTCTCCTCTATATTCTGAGTGGGACCTTCAAGTTTAAATGTTGTATTTACTGCCAGAGGAGGGATACCCATTTGGATACAGTTCAAAAAAATGTGGGAAGATGATTGTTTTGAAGAAGACATGAAACATGTGTAGACCTATTACTTATTTTAGCTGAAAGTGGTAATCATACAACCTGTATTAATGAATATTACATGATTAACAATACACAAGTGCCAGACAATTGTCACATTGTATAATAACTTGCTATTGCTTGCATGTTTTGTAATAACAGCATAGGTCACTAGAATATTGATCCAATGCATAAGCTTGAACGATGGCGTTACAACATTGAATTGTATCTGTACTCTGGAGTATTTACACCAGATCTTTGGTTTGATTCATTTCAGTGTATTTCTATGGTAAGTATAAACATTATATATATTGTTTGGTAAAACAACAAGGTATTTAGATTAAGCACAGTTTGAGCGTATTTATGCATTATTTTGATAATTCGAAATTTACTTTTCACACCGAATGAAACTCTGACACGTTTTCCTCATTTCTTTTAAGGGCCCGCTTCATCCTGCTTTTCCAGAATACTGCAAAGAAAATAAGAATTGGATTGCAAATTCCTGTATGTGGAAGAAAAGGCCCTGTGTTTCCCCTGTGCATTGCTCTTATGTGATATGTGTGTTTAGTTGTTAAGGCCGTCCGCGAGCAAGCGATGCACCTGCAAATTTCAAAGAAGCAGGCCTGCAGGTGACACATTGTCAACTAGGAGTGAAATAACGCTCCGAGCTCCTGAATTTCAAACCCTGCAAAATATTTCCCACCAGAATGATGAATGCAATGGTACTGCTACCCCTTACTCCCCAAACATGTTTCTTAATATATATGTAATGCCACGACTTTCATGTAAGAACATTGAGTCACATCGTTACAATTCATATACCCCAGGGGGATTTCTACCTCATTACCAAAGAATGTGAACTTTATATTAATGAACAGATCGTTGACTCCTCAGTACATATGCTTCAAATCTTTACTGGTTGATTGTCCATTGTAGTAAGGTGGAGCAATGACACAAGTGACACAATATGTGCGTTTAGGCAAAATATCTTTATACTGTATAAAGTCAGGTAAGGGGTTATCACACCAAACACCTCTAGGAGCCATGGGTACATCTAAACACGATAAGTATACTCTGGATGAAACAGTGCCAGGGATAGGCCATAACAAAGTGGTTAAGCCTGGGTGTACCAAAATCTCCTGTGTAGCTCTCTCAAAATCATAGAGTTCGTAATCTATTCTTAGAACGTTCTATTCACTACTGGAACCCTTCTCTACAAATCAGTGTCCAAGAAGGGTGCCAAAAGAAAGACCCAGAATCTATTCTTAGGAAGTCTTGAGCCTTTGGAATACAAGGCAAAAACATCCAATGTTTCCAGGATTGGCCAATTCAAGAGTTCACAAATCCGATTCTTAAAGTCCAGCCCTTTTCTAAACACAACTTAAAGAAAGGTTCCTATGGGAAGCCTCTTCCAGTTGTTACTCACAGTCTGGGCCCTCCTTGGGTCTTCCTGCTTTTGGGATACTTCTTAGATCTGGCCCAAGTGTAGTTGCTCTCAGGCGTTATGTTCAGGCTTCTCCTCAGCTTCTTATTTTCCAGCGTGTACTGGGTGTTCCTTCATCACTCCTCATTGCACTTGAGGCAATGTCTGACATGCAACAATGCGCAATGGAAGAGGCTTCTTCCAGACCTCGAAACTTGTATCCATCAGGACAATTCTCTCTTAGACCCCGGGGTTTCTGAGTATTCACTTTTTAGCTCTCTAGTAGACCCCTGGGTTTATTAGTATTCACTACTTCGGGTCTCTCCTATACCTCTCGCTTTCTGAGTGCTTACTTTTCCAGTTCCCTCATAGACCTCTGGGTTTCTCAGAATTCACATTGTCAGCTCCCTCCTAGGTCTCCGACAAGCATCACACACTTTTATCAGGGTCTGGGTAGCAAGTAGGGACCTCAGCAATGTGGCCACCTTGTGCCAAGTTGCAGTCTCTCTGTCTCAGCAAGAAGCGGCAAGGAACATAACCCTCTTCTACCGGGCAGCTGCTGCCTCCGCTGGGCTCACCCAGCCTCTTCTGCAGTGCCATAATTGTGTGTGTATTGTCTGTGCCGGTCCTTGTGTTTGGCTGGGGCCACTATAGTGTTGTGTCAGATGATGAAATTGTGTTTTGCCCTGGTACACCTTAATTGCCTCTGTACATTTTAGCCAGCAACTTCTCCAAGCTATTTGAAGGCAGGAATTCTCTCACCTGGCTGGGCCATAGCTTTAAAGCTGTGTAAAGCTGTGGCGCGGCATCCGCAGCATCTTGGGTTCTTGTTCCTAGCAGGTTTTAGCTCTGCAGCATCCACCATCTTCTCAGGCTCTGGTATTTATTGTACTGCCACCGAATCAGTGCATGACTGAATGGCTTTTCCTCCTCAGGTAAATTTGGGACATGTTCCCATTACATTTTGCGAACTCTGCAGGTCTGTGAATGGACGTGACACACTTCATTGTAGCCCTCTCTTTTGTTCCTCAAAGTGCTTCTGAATCAGTGAAGGGGTGTTAAATCCACATTACCAGTTAGGCGCTGACACCAGGGCTGTCCCTGGTGGTATTACTCAAATGGACCTTTTACAATTGACCTTTTTCTCTTAATTGACCTAATAATATTGGTTCTAATTGACCTTCTGCGCAATTGACCTTTACCTTTATTTTACTTTTTAAATATATGTGTGGGGTGGGTTTGGTGTAATAAAAAATATAATGGGATTGTGTAGGAGTTTGCAGTGGGGTTTCCCCCGCATATATGTCCTAATTGACCTTCATTTCACGAACAATTGTGCAGAAGGTCAATTCTCCCACCATCAATTGTGAAAAGGTCAATTAGTATACATCCTCCCTGGTGGGGTCATACTCCAAAAGGGTGGCATGCATGCAGTGTCACACTCCCCCACCCTCTGGCTGGTGCATCCCTTTGGGCCTTGCCATACACACATAGAAGGATTGCGAGTTCTACCAACTAAGTACATTGTGTAATCTAAGCTGAACATTGCAGTGGAAATGTGAATGGTTAGCAACCAGGAAGGAGTCTTGTAAATGATAATCGCTACCTGTGATCATAGTTCCCTCAATCTCTATTTACTCCAGACCTGGATCTAAACATCGGGATTGGAAGTGTGGAAGATGCAAACAAAGGGTAAGTTAGAGGAACATTCTGCTCCCCAAAAGCGGACTTGAGTCCACACTCACATTCCCTGCAGCTGCCTCATACTCAGTGGACTGATCCTTGATTAGCACGTAACCAGAGCTCAGTATTGGAACATATAGGCTGGCTTTTCGAAACATGGACTAATGGTGTACTTTTCTGCTTAGGCTTCACTGTAATGTTAAGGCTTTCCTCTGCCTACAGTGAATTGCTTGATGCAGGCTGGCATAGGCTAATATGAAATCTAGTAGGGATCTTGACTGGTGTTTCAATGCTCAATGCACTGGATGCCATAGTTACCTGTGGCTACTGACTGCACTGTAGCATGCACATTTTGTGCAATACAGGTTGCTCCTTTTTCTGCTGTAAACCACCCACCACTTCAATGCCTTCCCCTCTCCTGCCACGTATTACAATTTAGCGAGAGTGTGCAAACAACACTGGTGGTAACGGTTATTCCGTCCAGCGGAATTATTTCAGGTGGAAATTCTTCCTGAATCGGCAGAATTGCTGAAAGCACCGCCACATTCGGTGGAAATAGCGTCATCGCTGGAACAGGAGGCCTGGTGGTAGCCATCTTTAAAAGTACAATCCACTCTGAATCTCCTATTTCCTGTTGCCATCCGTAGATAAGACTTGCCACAAACATGTTACAGGAAAAGGGGAAGCCTAAGGCGCCGGAGATGAGGCTGCAAAAACAAAAGTTCACTGAGGCAGAACTCCAGGTGGTGATTGATGAGCTTGTCTGCCACGGGGAAGCTCTATATGAGAGCAGATAACGCATGACCTCTGGCCAGAGGAAGGCTGCGCTCTGGGCCACCATCAAGGACAAGGTGGTGGCAGTGGACATTGTTCCACGGGATAGTGAAGACTGCCGTTAGAGGTGGAATGACCGCAAGCCCAGGGTCCGCAGCCTCATCACCAGTCACAGGAAAGAAGCCTCAGTCACAGGATGTGGCACAGTGGGAGGAGAAGGCAAGCTCCATCCTTCACATGGAAGAGAAAGAGGGGATCAGTAGCGTGGAAATGTGAACAAGCGGCAAATGGGATGGCGGGGAGTCTTTCAGTCCCCACTCCCATGTGAATGCACTGGCCAAAAGCATGTGTCCCCTGGCATAGATGAGCACAATAGGCAGGGCAATGGGCAACCATATGGCAACTGTGCAAAGGCAGAGAGAATACATGCATATTCACAGGAAGGTGGGATAATGTTGTTATGCACATGACCTAAAGGGGAAATGTGAATGTGAAGCCATGGAACCAAGAGAAGCATCCATGTGTGCTGTGATGGTCCATGTTGCCAAGTGAAGCCCCTTTGCCACCACAACAAAAAGCAATATTGGCAGGCCAAAAGGCAACATGCACATGCATGTGCTGTGTACACCCTCAGCAGACACTACTTACAAAGCAGTAGGTGTACTAAAGCAATAGGTGTACTCATTGGCCTGAAACCAACCATGCCCATCGTAATCAAATGTGTGTAAGAAGATGAAACTTCATGTCGCATGAGTGTCTCCACTGCCCAGGAGATCTCCACAGCTGGCAGTGCATCCGCCTCCATCCATGCACAGGCTGGATGTGGGAGTAGTTGGAGGAAGAGCAGGAGGGAGGCAGCATGCCGCATGAGACCAACACAGTGTCAGTTGTGCTAGGCACAAAGCTATGCACAGAGACACAACCACTGTCCCCACGTCTGTGCCCGTGCCCCCCCCCCCACCAGCCATGCAGATGGCACAGGAGGCACAGCACATGCTTCTGCAGGTGCTGCAATAGTCACACCACAGCCAGCCTGGAGATCCCCAAGGGTCAATATGGTGCCATCCACACACCTGCACCAATTCATCTGCCCCCGATGTCCCCTCATCACCACTTCATCAGCTGTGTCAGACAGGCATCACCAGCACTGGGCTGGGGTAGACACAGATAGCGATGGCTCTCCATATGAGGAGGAGGAGGACATGGGCTTCAGGTTGCTCTGCTTCGACCCTGGCCCTCTCCAGAGCCCATAGTCGGCGCCACAGCACTCACACGCACCAATATCGACAAGTCTGGTTGACATGGACCAGCGCCAGATGTCCATCGAACACCTTGCAGGGCAGCAGGTTCAGCACCTGTCCAGGGATCATCCAGGGGGATTTCCAGGTCCATGGACCACCAGTGCTGCCAGCTATGCCGGCCTTCTTCTTCCATCACCACTGTTGGGCAGAGGATGAGGGAGCATACCGAAGGCATGTTAGCCAGTGCAGAGTCACTCCGTTCCTGCATGCTCTTGACATTGCAGCACATCCGAGGCCAGGAGTCCGAGCCCTCGACCTCCGCCCCCCCCCCAGAGAGGGATCATTGCCCAGTACCAAAGGCACCGCTCCTTGCACCATCTTACCCCAACAGTGCCTGAGCAGGCTGGCAAGAGCAAAAGGCTATGGAAGTGCCATGCCATGGCACTCTATACATAGGCACAAGGGAGGTGGGCGGAGATGGTGTTGGGATGGGGAGGTGGGTGGGAAGGGGTGTTGGGATGGTGTGTTGGGAAAGGGCAGGTGGTGGGAGGGGTGTTGGTGATAGGGTAGGTGGGTGGGGAGTGGTGTTGGGGATGGTGCGTTGGGGATGTGGCAGGTAGGTGTAGAGAGGTGTTGGGGATGTATGTTTTTGACACTTCAGCATTAAATACCTGTTCACTTTAAGCAATGGAAGGGCAATCCATATCGTATAAATGTGATGTATTTAAGACGTGACTACATACAAAGGTGAGCAACAAGTGATTATCGACGTGTTCAGAAATAATTGTCAGTTCTTGCCGCAACAGACGACCATCCCTTCCATCCTTCCGCTCACGGTTTGGCAGCACTGCACCTTCAGGTGGTGAATCAGTGTCTTCTGGGGGTGGCATGTCCTGATCAGGGGGCAGGGGGACTTTTTGCCTGAGGCAGATGCTGTGCAGCATGGCACAGGCAAGAATTATTTATGCAACCTTCTTTGGCCTGTACATTAAGCCCTCTCTGGTCCTGTGTAGACACAGAAAATGGCCCTTCATTAGGCCAAAGGTCCGCTCAGTGCACAGCCTGCTCCCTAACATGTGCTTCATTATAGGCCATCTCCTGTGACATACGTGGATTGCGCACAGGTGACCTTGGCCATGGTAGCTGGGGGCATCCAGAGTCACCTGCAAGGGCAAATGAGAAAAGTGTCAGTCACAGTGCATTGTGGATGTCTTACCTTTTCTAATGACATTTTGATGGACAATCTGTGCGTGCATTTTCCATGTATTGTCCTACAACATGGTTGTCTATCCCATTTATTGGACGCAGAGCCATTCCCTATAGTGAACATATGCATAGTGGTGTTACACCATGTGCAAAGCTCACAACCAGCAGTCATTATTCTCATGGTCTGTGTTTGGCATTGCAGAGTGCATAAGGCCTGTGTTGAGCCTAGATGTTGGTATCATGCATGTGCCCTGATGGATGATTTGTTGTTTTTGTACTTGTTTGCGAGGAATCAGTTAATAATATCCCTATATATATGGTTGCCGTATATAATGTCGCCGGGAAAAGGTTGTGCTGACATTATATAGGTGACCATATTGCAAGGGTATAAAAACACAAGGAAACAAACGTTTGGAATCATACTAGCCTGAGGAAGCTCGCGAGTCGAGCGGAACGCGTGGCGTTTTCCACCCGCTGTGGGTGAGTGCTGCATGACACCTGGTCTGCTTAGGTATTGTTATGTATGCTTTTTATACTATGTTCACTCTTTTTGGATAAATAAAATGAAATTTTGAACACAATTTGAAGTCTTGTGTGCTTGGGCATTTTTTGGTAGGTGTTTGTGGGAGAGCTTTCTCCTCCCCAGCACCTTTACCCTTCTGTTTAACATATATTGAGTGTAGCCTGCTCTAGCCCGGTAGCACCAGCTCAGTAATGAGGCAGAGCGCAATTTGTTGGCTAATCATCTGCTTTACTAACTTTCTATAAATTGCAGCCGCCTCCCGTGACATATTATTATGTTCTACATTTTAAAAATTTTTGTTTCAATTATGATCACGGTTGAGCGCCCCTTATGTCATTAAAAGAGTACGTTTATTATAAACGAACTTTTTGACATTTAAGAGGGGGAGACTACCTGAGATAGCCACCACTGAAATTGTGGGTTGAGCTGTGATAAGACATACACATTTCTTTAGTAGTATTTGTCTTACTTCTCAGGGTATCATTGTGTTCTGAGTGAATCCATTTGCATACAGCTGGGGCAGCAAACAGCCTTTTGCTGCCTCAGACATGGCAGACCAGGTGGAAGCAAAATGAATGGCAGCGGCACTGATTCTCTTTGACCAAGACAAAGCGGCTACTGACCTCACTGGTGATAGTAGCCTACCCGCAAGCCTTACAGTGCAGCAAAAACTTGATAAGTTGGAGAGAGTAAAGAAAAAGGAGATTTCCAAGTGGTGGGAAGCCATGACCCTACAAATGTACTTGGAAGCACAATGCATTCCAAGGGGACTAAGAATACTAACAATACCCACATTTGAAGATATGGACCCCCAGCTCATAGAAGAGTGGACTACACACACAAATACCTGTTCATCTCGAATGATGGAGAGCCTTATCAAATATGCCAAATTGGATAGGCTCAAATTGATCAAGGAGATAGAAAACATGGAAGAACTCTTGTTCTCCCCAGAAGATGGGGATGAGTGTAAGAAACGGATGATAAGAGTTGAAGAGAACCTTGAGAGATTTGAAGGAGAATTACGGCTGAGGAAACAGCTAAAATTCAAAAGAGACAGGTTGGACTATGAGCAGGGAAGAATATACACCTTTGCGAGAAGGTTTGATGGCCCTATCAAAGCAAGATTGGAGCAAAAAATTCCCAACATACCACAAACTGAAATGCAAGCGGAAGATCCGAGTAGTTCTGAAGTGGAGCTATCAGACACTGAAGGAGCATATTCAAAAAAATTGAATTTTTTAGACGAGTTCAAACTACTCCACATGGACAGCAGAATGGACAAAAGAAGACGGGGCCAACACGCCAGTCGAGGAAGAGGACGAAGAGGAAGAGCAGGAAAAGTACAACCAGGCGAGGTAGTCGTGCCAAATGGGGACGATCAAACTGGAAGGTCAACAAGATCTGGGACCAAACCACGGGGGAGACCAAGGGGCAAGAAAATGAACAGTTGAAAATCTATAACATTTCGACAAGGACCCTTACTCAAATTGAAGAGTCAGTCCTGCTACTAGGTCTGTCATACAGCCCCACCCACGCTTATGACTATACATCTGCCAGGATAGATCTTTTCAAATTTACACGCAAACTGAAATTGATCAAATTTTATGCCACACAAGTTGGGGATACCAGACATAAAAAAGATCAAGATAAAGAAACTGCATCAATTTTGTCAGAGAGAGATTTGGGCACCCTGCTATGTTTAGATGAACTACAAGGGAATACTGATATATGCACTGGATATACAGATACTGTAGACAATGATACATTGGCCGAACAGTTTGGAATCAACGCTAATGTGAGCTGCTTCAGCAACTTTAGACCCAAATCGGTCTTTTGTCCGAACATTGAATGTAGTCCAATTGATATCTTTGAAAAACTGGTAATTAAGGATTTGAAAGAATTGTCAACCCTCAATTCTGATGCTATGAAATTTAAGAATCTGAAAACATCACAAGTCAGCGCCTTGGAAACACTGCGTAAAGACCATAATATTGTTATTCGACCATCGGATAAAGGGGGTAGCATAGTTATCATGGACAGTATTAACTATAACAAGGAAGCCATCAGACAACTGAGCAATACATCATGCTATGAAGAAGTTGACAGATCTATCCTTAATACCACTAATCAAGAATTCCACACTCTGTTACATATTTGGAAAGAACAGGATTTAATAAATGAGGATGAGTATTTCTATTTGAAGAACGTCCATCCCACTACTCCTCTCATTTATTTTAATCCCAAAATTCACAAGAGTCTTATAGATCCCCCTGGACGTCCTATTGTATCCTCGATAGGCAGCCTTTTGGAGAACACCTCGAGATTTTTAGACCATTTTCTCCAACCTTTTGTATTGAGTTTGAACTCATATATTCGAGACACTTCTGACTTGCTAACAAAGCTTAATGATGTTAATTGGGAATCTAATTTTCTTTTGGTTTCCCTAGATGTAGTCTCTCTTTACACTTCGATACATCATCAGTATGGGTTAAATGCATGTAAGCACTTTTTAGCGAGTAGATCTGTGAGCTATCGCCAACACAATCTCATGCTATTAGACATGTTGAGATTCTGCTTGGAACACAATTACTTCCTGTATGATAATGCTATGTATAGACAAATACAAGGCACAGCCATGGGGTCATGCATGGAACCAACCTATGCAAATCTATATATGGGATGGTGGGAAACGACAGTGGCATGGAGTGAGGAGATGGAAGAATTCACCAAACACATAGTGATGTGGTATCGTTTCATTGATGATCTGTTTCTAATATGGGACGGTACTGAAAATGAATTAGAAAAATACATCTCTATTTTGAATTGCAACCCATATAATCTGGAATTGACTAGTACTGTCAGCAGAAAAGAATTGGTCTTCTTAGATGTGTTGTTTAAAATAGAAGAAAACATGATAAAATCTACACTCTATAGAAAGGAAACTAGTTCCAACTCTACCCTCCATGCCAACAGTCATCATCCCACATCACTCAAAAAATCCATACCATATGGAGAATTCTTGAGAGCCAAACGTATCTGTAGTCAGGAGAAAGATTTCCAGGAAGAAGCCAAAAATATCGGCAGAAGGTTCGTAAGCAGAGGATACTCTAAAAATACAGTGACAGAATGCTTTGAAAAAGCAGACAAACTTTCTAGAAGTATTCTGTTCAAACCCAAAATTAAACCTAAAGATGAGAAAATGGTGGGCTGCTGCATATAAACAGGGTTTCGTGGCATTTATCTATGCCAGGGTGGTGGGCAGGGAGATGTGCCGAAAGGCATGGTGCAGAAGTGCTTCCAGCACCTGCAAAAGCGCATATGAAAATGTAGGCTGGGACATGCCATGCAGCATGCCCACAGTGTGCTGGTAGTGCCAGTTGCAAGGAAATGTAGGACCAACACAAGCTTCAGCATCAGGAGTGAGGCAGTTCTGATAATCCTGCTCTGTATTTTCTTATGGATCAGGGAGTGTAGCTCTAAAATGGTCCCCCTGTTCAGCCAGTACAGGGTGGTGAGCTGGATGTCAGTTAATGTCCAGGGTGAAGCCCTGACCTGGGGAATGCGCCGTCACCTTGCATGGCATCTCCACATCCTCCTCTCTGCACCCTGTGCCCTTTGCTGTTGTTCCTGCCTCGGCAGCTCAATGTGGAGCAGAAGGAGCTGCATGTCCCAGTTAGTGATAGCTAGTTGCAGCATGGTGTCGGAAAGGGTGTTTGGGTCAGGTGCAGACCTTTTGTAGTCTTTCAGAGTGGATTGGGTGCAACTGTGACTTGTTTTCCATCTCCTGTATGCATTTACCTTGACCTCTTAGGTGGAGGTAACTGCACTGTGTTTTTAGTGGAATTACCACCCATTTTCGACAGTATTTCAACTTGTGATATGGAAGACATACTGTTTTCACTTTTGGTGCTAATTCTGCCAGCGGAATTAGCGCATGGGCCAATTTCACCATATGTTGACAGTAATTGCGCAGAGGCTAATTCTGCTGGCGGAATTAGAGCCAACTCCTTATTCAGTATTGTGGTAAAAGTGGTGGCAATTCCATTATTGCCTCTTTTACTGCATACCATCAAACTCATGATGAGGCCCATTGTCTGGTCTGAAACACATATTGCTTTCGGCACCTTCATTCTATCTTAAAACGCCACAAGGTTTTTTAAACACATGTCCCAGCATGCATCACAAATGATTAGTTACTCCATCGGTCTGTCTTAGACTTTTAGCTGGCCTTTGGACCACTTTTCTAAATATGCAAACACAAATTCCACTTTACCCAATAGCCAATACAAAAGATTCTTTAAGCCTTAAGCCTTTCTCAAGATTTGGTTTGGTCATTGGCCACATTTCCCAGCATGCAATGCAAATCATTATTTGCTTTGTCAGCATTTTTAGGCTGTTCGACCACATTTCGCAGCTGGCAACAGAAAGGATTCTTACGCCTTCAGTCTTTCTTATACTTTCCCTGGCCTTTTGGACCACGTCTCCCAGCGTGCAATTCAAATGATTCTTTAATCCTACTGTTTTCTTAAACTTTGGACTACATTTACCGAAATAAAACAAAAAATGTTCTTCACTCATTCAATCTTTCTTAGACATTTACAGAGTCTTGTGACCACGTTTTGCAGCACAAGCACAAAGGATTGTTTATGAACAGTCTTTTTTTATATTTAGGCTGGGTCTTCTTAGCACATGTTCTGGCATGAAACAAAAATGTTGTTTTACTCATTCAGTCTTTCTTAGACTTTCACTATGTCTTTGGAACACATTTCCCAGTGTTCAACACACATGTCTCCACTCTGCTTGATTGCGCATGTTACTTTTGACTTCATCCCCATTATTCGATTCAAATGCTTCTCCACACATTCAGTGCCTCTCAGGCTGATTAAGGCCTCAGTTCCTGGAACGGCAGATCGCTTGGGCAACGGACCCGCAGTCAAGGACACGTGACCATAGGAAGGGAATACATACGTCTTCATTTCTTTTTTCCATCATGGTGTTTTCAGGGCCACAAAAGGGAGAGTTGGGTCTTTTCATGAAATATAGTTGTCTGTGATCAAGAAATTCTATGTCTAGACAGGAGGCAAGCATTATCCTTATTCTTCTTTATTACTGCCCCAACAGCATTTCAAATTTAACACATTTTAAAACTTGAAAACACATTTTTGTTTCCTCCAAACCCTTCTGGAGGTTAAAACACAAGAAAGGGGGTAGTAGAGTTTTAAATGAAGGAAAATGTCTTTAGGAACTACCAATCCCCACAATCCCTGGGATTTGAGCAGTCCTGAACTGTCCAACTTGCCCAATCAGGCTCTGCCATTACCTATAAGAGTGTCCCTTTCTCCAGTACAACTCCTCTTTCTTTGTTGCTGCCCCATGAGATAAGTACAATTCATGTTGTTGTGAATAGTGTGTTAGTGCTAACTGAAATTAATATGCACATCGTTAGAATTGTGTAATGGAATGCAATTGTACAATGAATGAGTTGTAGCGCATGAAAATATATTGGGAGGCACGCGCGTCTTGAACCCACGTATTGTGTAGATATTTAATACCCAGCGATGGCGGTAACCGCGGGCATACAATCACAAGCGACTTTTCTTTGCGCTTTGTTCTCTTAACTTCCTTTCACTATTTTCCTCAGGAGGTCGTCCCGGAGCCACGAGCGATCACGCTGGCGTGAGGTAGCCGGCCCGCCTCCTTTCTTCTGTCAGCGAGTGGAGCCGGTGACTCCGTAAGAGCTTGCAGTCTCCCAGCGGGGCACTTGGACCCTGCGGGTGCTAATTACAGCAACCTTCGCTCCCAGCACGCACCGCGCCTCAGGGAAAGCCAGTTACCTCGTATGGTACGAGCTATCCTGACAGCACAGCAGGAGAGTGAAAGTTTGTAAAAAAAGAATTATGCTCGAAATTGTGAACGAGCCCATAGCTCTCTGCAGGTGTCTCCTAGTGGGCTGAAGAAGTATAATAGCTGAAGCTCCCTTGCTGCTCATGTGCTCGTGGACTACATTTGGAACACAACCAGGAGCCCAGAGATTCTAGGAGTACATCCCCTGTATGGAGCACAGAGGAGTGGGTAGAGGAGCCCACAGGAGAGGGAGGAGACCTCTCCCTTAGCTTCAAAAGAGTATTGGGGGACTCATTGACACAGGCAGTGCCAGAAGGGCGATTGCCCTTGAAGCAAAGGCTGGACCAATTGGAAGCCATGCTCAACAGGCAAAAGGCAGAACAAGAAAAGTCGAGAAAGAGGGTGCTATGCCCAGGAGAGGGGAGCTCAGCAGGACACCCCGAAGTAGGGGTTGAGCAACAGGGCAGTAAAAAGGCCTGGAAGAGTCAAAACTCTTTGATACCCCCGGGCCATCTTGAAGGGGTAGACTTGGGACCCCAAGAGCCAGTCGACCCGGTAAGTAGGCTGAAAGAAGCCTTCCTAAAGAGGGTGACGGTGCCAGGCTCTCGTCCCCCTGCCCCAGGGGTGGACAATAAAGGGGATGCCGGTTATTCCCGAGACGATGAAGGGGAGGAGGCGGAAGACGCCCCTCATCAACCCAAGACCTCTAATGAGCATCCGGAGGATGAAGAAGAGGGTCTACATGATATGTTCGACCCAGAAGCAATAAGACATCCTAGATCAACAGACTGGGTGCCATCGCCCAGAGTGGTGCAATATATGACGCATCATATTAGAAAGCCACTGGACAGAGAAATATGAGCCAAGATGAGGGCAGAATGCCCCGGACCTGAATTGTCGGGCAAAGTGACTGACACCCCAGACTTGGATCCCAAGATGATGACTTTCATCACCAAAGCATCGAAGGATATCAGAAAAGGAGTGGACCGAGTGGGGTAAGGTTGCCAAGATAGGCTCTTGGACCTCACAGGCCCGCTCGCATAGATCATGGATCTGGCCGAGCAAGCTATAGACACCAACACACCGGTAGACCCGCGAGCCCTAGGAAGTTGTGCGCAATGAGCGGTGTGCCTCTTGGGCAACGCAAATTGTGCTCTGTCATAGAGAGTGGTAGAGGACTGCTATTGAAAATAGACGCTAAGCTCAGAGACCTAGCCTCATATGAGGCGGGAGAGGGCGCAAAAGGGCTCTTTTTTGGAGACACATTCACCAAAGAGATGGCACAATTTGTTGGACATACTCCGCAGTAGAAAAAGCCCCGAGCTCAATATGCAGAATATTTCCGGGGCGGGTTTTCACCGGGACCGGACGGCTGAGGGGTCGGGCGTCCGGTCGCTTTGGCACACACAGGAGACCCCAATGGCCCAGAGCACAATGCTGGGAAAACCGTAGGCAAAACAGCTTCTTCGCAGCAAGAGCACGTTTCCCCAGGAACAGGAGGGGGAGAGGTGCCTACAGGCAGCAAAGTACACCAGGCAGTGAGTACCCTGGGAACGCCAATCGCACGCATCGGGGGCAGGATGCTCTGGTTTTTGCATGCATGGCGCGAATTATCCAGCGATGCATGGGTACTGCAGGCAGTGACAGGCTTGCGACTAGACTAGAATTTTTAGGCAGCCCCTTCCAAGCGCGGGAGCCAGCTATGATGCACATGCCTCAAGAGGAACAGGAACTGCTCTGTTGCAAATTGCACAATCTAGCAAAGAAGTGTGCGATAGAACGAGAAGTACAGGAGGACAAAGGTTTATTCAGCAACATGTTCCTGGTTCACAGAGGAGAGAAGGTCAGGCTGGCAATAAATGTGAAGGGTCTAAATGAATGGGTTACATGCTGCCACTTCAAAATGGAGGGAATACACCTTCTTTGAGACCTACTCAGGACAGGAGACTGTCAAGATCACCGAAAGTACCTTCGCTTCAAGTGGGGTGCAGAGAAGTGCAGATTCACGTGCCTCCTCTTCATTTTAGCGTCCACACCATGGGCCTTCACCAAGATTATGCGCCCAGTAGCGGCAGCCATTCGAGAGAGAGGGATCAGGATAATAATCTATCTAGACGATATCCTCATTTTAGGGCAAAGTGCCAACCATTTGCAGGAACAAGCCACGTCGGTGTGCAATCTAGTATCCTCTCTCGGCTTCATCATAAATTTAGAGAAGTCGGATATTCGACCCGCGCAGAGGATAGAATTCCTAGGGTTTATGATAGATACCAAGAAGGCCATCCTGGAGTTACCATCTAAAAAGGTGAAAACCATAAAGAGAGAACTGAAAGCAGTGATTGAGAAGAAGGTTATTTCGCTTCGCAATCTGGCTCGAATTATGGGTCTCCTCGCAGCCTCCATCCAAGCGATTTTCCCGGGGCGGCTTCACTATAGAGCTCTGCAGAGGTTGAATATCAGACACCTCAGAGGGGGTTTAGGCTACCATCAGTTCATCACCCTAGATCAGGAGGCCCTCACCGAGCTGCATTGGTGGCTCCAGAATAGGGAAGCCTGGAACAGCAAAGCAATCTTTGGAGATACCACAGAGGTCAGAGGAGATACCACCAGGTGGTCATAGAGTCTGATGCAAGCAAGGCAGGCTGGGGTGCGCAATGCGGGGAGTTACAAATAGGGGGAAAGTGGTCTGAGGAAGAGCTCTGCCATTCACATAAATTGTCTGGAGCTGCTAACGGGGTCATTCGCGGTGCAAGCATTTACCAGTGATCGGGCCAATTGCTGCGTCCTTCTTAAGATGGACAACATCTCAGCCATCAGCTATATAAACAAACTAGGAGGGACCTCTTCCAGGATGTTGGCAGAATTGGCAAAAGACTTGCAGCAGCAGATTTCAGTGTCATCAGAATATTTGCCAGGAGCTCAGAATTTGGTAGCAGACTGGAACTCTCGATATCTAGTAGACTCCAGCGACTGGAGACTACTCCCAGCCTATTTACCGCAGATTCAGGAGATATGTGGGCCCATAGACGCCAACCTCTTCACATCCAGACTCAACACCCAGACCCCCAGGTTCTTCAGTTGGAGGAAAGATCCAGAGGCGGCAGGGACGGATGCGTTCCTACAGCAGTGGACAGGGGCAGTCCACTACGCGTTCGCGCAGTTCGTCATGTTGACGAGAGTTCTAGTGAAAGTTTGCAGGGACCAGGCAGAAATAGTGCTAATAGTTCCGATATGGAAGTCCCAGCCATGGTTTCCAGTAGTGATGGAACTTTCCTCAGATTTTCCAAGAGTACTCCCCCACAGAAGGGACATCCTTCAGAGCCCGAGCAGGCCATTTCATCCGCTAGTTCAGGAGGGCACCCTTCGACTGATGGCGTGCAGGGTTTCAGGCAGAGATGGCAGCTGCCAGGCATTTCGGAACTCGCTTACAAATGTATTAGGGACTCCTGGGCATCGTCCACTATCAGGAGCTATAGTGCCACATGGAAGCATTGGGCCGCCTACAGCACAAGCCTCGGTGTTAATCCTGTTTCGGCCCCTTTAGTGCACATAGTGATTTTCTTTTGCTGAAAGGTTTGGAGCAGGGTGCGCCTACAGGACAATAGATTCAATAGATGTTTACAGGTCAGCCATTTCGGCAGGGCACAATAAGATAGAAGGTAAGCTGGCCGGCGAGCACTCAGCAATTCTGCAGCTGAGTAAGGGCATGGCTGCCTCCAAACTCGGGTCCGGGGTCCTGAATGGGGAAATACCGGGCCATTCCGACTTTAGAGGGCCTGGTATGTCCCCATTCAGAGAACCCGACCATCCCCATTCCCATTTGAGCCCCCATAGGGCTGTATGGGAATGGGGAGCATGCTAACAATGGGTCCGTTGTTAGCATGCTGGTCCTCTCGCCGAACCCGCAAAGGACGTCTGGTTTGACCAGACATCCAGAGCGGGTCCCGCGAGGAGACCTCGTAATGAGGCAGTACGGGGTTAACAGCGCCAGCACCTTTACCGGCACCGCTAACCCCTTACCGCCTCACTTGTAATGAGGCCCATAGAGCCCGCGGACAGCACGGTAGTCCGCAGATGTCGGGCAGCATTTACAAGGCTCGAAATCATAGAGGGACCCAAAAAAGATGTACCCATCAACCAACAAACATATAACTAATATACCTGTTTGTACAAACACTCATGTTAAAAATACGAATTCTTCTTTTATGTAACACACTTTACAATGGAATGCACCAATCACAAACCATAACTGTACACTTCATATAATCTCTTCACTACAACTCTGCATACAGATTAAGAAACACCATGTGCTTATTGGACAACACATTCTCACTAAATAGTAAGTGCATTGTATTTATTTATCTTTTATTAGCTTTCATTACATAAACATGTATTATAAGACGTAAGCCCTTTTTTACTCACACAAATGGCAAGCACACTTGAATGGTTAGAGGAGAACTTCCCAAAAGAAGAAATGAGTGATGAGAACATCTCCAATGGTATACAGTAGATATTTTAATGTAAACAAATAATGTATTTTGTACACACTGTACTAAAATAATAATTTCTATTTCTCTTAGTTTTCATGAAGAAACCACGCACTAGTTGAATTATAACCAATCCCCAGAATCACAAACAGAAGCTCTATCCCCAACTCTAAATTATCAAATCATGAACGTGTCCAACAAATTAGATGAACTTAGTAATGATTTGAAAGAACTTATATAGTATGTGAAAAATCAAGAGATTCAAAGTGTTCCCTATCACCGTCCTTCTTGCACCTGCCCCCCTTGTCCCAGCAATCATCCCCAGGAAATTCTGAACATTTTAATGAAAGACTCTTTGATGAAACCTCACTCCCTTTCTCCCCTCATAATTAATGTACAAAAGTTCCTGATTCTCCCATTTATGTTTCCCATTCAGATACCCCATCCCTTTCTTGAACAAATGTATTTTTTGTACTATAAATGTTTTGTTTACTGTTGTGTAATGTTTCCTATTGTTTTTAAAACTCACAGTATGAGTCCTCGGACACTACGACTGTCTGCACTCAAAATGGAGGTGCCCCGAAACAGGCGCGATGTCCAGACATGTCTGTTTAGATGTGACGCGCTTTTAATTAGTCCTCGACACCGCACCTGTTCTACAGACATCCAGTGCGTGCGCCCTGCGATTCCCACCTGGAGGGTGTCCGGGGATAACTGTCGGGGCCGCGGACGTCCCCGGACATCATCATGTGACTGCACCCGTGCAACATGATGGCGGTGTCTGCAAACGGTGTACGTGGCTGCGGACAGTTTAAAAGTGCTTTTCCAGCCAATCTAAGGTGTTTCAAGCAGAAACTTTACCCTTGCACAGCTCCCAGACCCATTTTTGGTTGATCTGGCAGTAATTTCTTACAACTTTTCAAGGCCTTTTTGCGAGTCTCTAGTCCGCAGATAGTTCCTTTAAAGGGACCCATCCATTACTTTTCCTCATTCTCAATCTGGCTATTGTAAGGAACTCATAGTGGCAACAGTAAAGACAGACACAAGTGATCATAGTTCAAGGGTGTTTATTAAACTGTAAATGCCGGGTGGAAAAACACCTAAGCTAAACCTAAATCTAAGATGGGAGCAAGCGTCGACCATCAAACGAAAATTAAGGCAGTCCTTGTGGCGTTGTGTCAAAATAAAAAGGCCTTTGCTAAGAAAAACCTATTGCCAATTCCTTACAACTAATTATACAAAGAGTGTGGGATAAGGGTTCAATAAAGAAAGAAGAGTTCACAAATAATAAGTCAGGATGTGATTGCCAGGGGTCTCCTTTCTCTACGTTTTCAGCACTGGACAAGGTGGGTTTGCTGAGTATAGCACACACTCGAGCTTTCCCAGCATGAGCTGACAGTTCTCCATCCGCTATCAGGTTCTTCAATGGACAGGTCTCTTTTAACAAAAGTCTCTTGCCTTCGAGGCCTCATGTTCTCCACAAACATACACAAAGTTCTATTCCACGAATACTTCGAGTGATGGCTTCACCCATCGGTCCCCCTCTTCTGGGCGCAAACCCCTCATAAATCAAATTTAACAATTGTACCAAACAGTTCCTTTCTTAGTGAACTTTGGGTGGTGACGTTCCACCCCTGAATCTCCCTCCTTCGGGTTCGGACCCCTTTTGATTACCAGTATCCCTCTTTCGGGTTCACTTTGCCAATTGTTGCAAACCAGTTCACTGTGGACATCCCTCCGCCGATCCCTCCGCCGGGTTCACTCTTGCCAACACAATGTTCATGTACTTTTTACCACATGCAGGATTCAATTGCCTTAGTTTCCCATTCATCTGCCGTTCAAAGACTTTCGACTGTACGGAGGATCTGACAAGACCCCCGTTTGACCACTTTGACCCCTCTTCGCCTCTTCCCAAGGCCTTCTAGTTATGGTAGTTTCTACCTTCGGGGTAATCACCCAGAGTTTTCTGCATGAGCACCGACGTGGTGCTGGACGACTCTGTTGCAGGTTTTTCCCCACTATCTCAAATAGTTCCTTTGTTTACTCAAAGTTCAATTAGCCGCCTGCTTTATTCGTTCAACACAGTTTGATTTCTTTATCCTTTTTCCCCTCGACTCACCGGCTGTGATGAATTGCTTTACTTTTTTTTCTGTAGAGTCAAGGCCAGTACCATGGGGCCATGCGTCTCTCCCCGGTTTGGCTGTCAGTGGAGGTGGTGCCTGGGCACCGTTGACATCTGCTGCAACACACACTGGCTATTGTTCGCGGTCTTACGATTCCTTCTCTTGAGGCTTCACGGGTCTCTGTCGATAAGGCCAAGGTTACTTCTCCCCTTGATGTCCTCTCGACTTGGGTCGTCTTCTGCCTCCTCTTGAACTGCCGTGCTGAGTTAGAACTCACGTCATGTGGTCTGCCATGCTCGTATGGTGCTGTCGTACTCCACCTTTTATCCCTGTGGGGAAGGGAAAGGGCGGTCAGCTGTGTGTGATTTTGATCAGCTGCCTGATTTTGCCTGACCCTTGTATTGGGACATGTCCGGTAAACGGCTCTTGTGTTAGTCCGTTGTCTTTTGTGTTGTGCGAAAGTGTTCATGTCGGAAAAGGGGGGGCCTGTTTTGGAATATCCTACATGGTAGGATGGGGAGAAGGTGCTTAAAGAAGGGGTGTACAGCATCTTACCCATCAGTGTCCCACTCACCAAGGCCCCCCATCCAGGTGATCCTCCCACACTGGTCCACCCCCAGGAACTGGATCCAAAAGCGATGGCCTTGACCTGGCCACCTGGATGACAGATCCCTGGGGACTAGACAGGGAGACACCTTCAGGTTTCTCACACTATCCAGGAGAGAGCACCTGCTTTTCAGATCTGTTTTGCAGAACTTCTTGGAGAACATCATGGCATCTGTTAGGCCTTCCCAGCCTCCACCACCTCACCAACGTAGATGACCTGGAGAGGGAACAGGCGCAGAGATACAGAAGAGGAGGAACAAGAAGAAAAAGAAGAAGAGGATGAAGTGGAGAAAGTCCCTGTCACCAGTACTCAGAGGGAGTCCTGGGTGTGGTAATTTTTCACAACAGTTGGAAATGTCCCAAAGGCTTGTGCAAGCAAGGTTTGATGCACTGAGTGCAAAGTTTGGCTTTTATTCCTATGGAACTACTTCCATGAGGCGCCACACCAAATCAACCCACCAGACGGCTCTGAGAAAGGGGATACCTTTTGCAGGTAAGAGCAGGTTGACTTCCTCCATCCCATCATGTTCATCTGCTCCTGTCACTACAAAGGATACTGCTTTGGGGCAGAGGATCCCAGCAGTGACTTAATGGGCCATACAGAATGCTGTTGACCCTTACCGTTCAAGGGTCACAATGCTATGCATGTACTGTGAAGCCCCGATCTGTAGGGGGAAGCATTTTCCGAGTGCTTTCGAGGCTGTGGTCGAGGAGCATGAGAACCACTGCCACCTACCTGAGCCCGCCCAACATCTTCCTTCCTCCACCTGCCCCTTCGTCCCCGTAGATGGTGCCCTTCAATCCCTTCCCTCCCCTATCTTGCCTCTCCTGAGAAAAAATATGAAATTGAAAAAATACAAAAAAAATAGGTTCCTTTAAGAGCCACCTTAAACAGTTAAAACATAGAAGTGCAAAAAAAAAAGTCGTAGGCCCCTGTGCATCCTGCAAAGTCTGCGGACAGCGCGGTAGTCCCCGAACATCTACACATTTCAGGGCATGGGACAATTGAAATCACTTTAATTGTTTTACGTTAAAAAAGGGTAACTCTTAAAAGAACCTTTTTGGGGGGTTGGGCTCTTATATTTTCTTTAATTTTTGGTTTTCAAACTGAACTTAGAGAATATTTCACTGCATTTCATAATTTCTTCTCACTTTCACAAAAACTGCTTCAAAGCATTTTGAATATTTTCCACAAAAATCTGATTGCTCACATCAGTTAGATGAACTCCATCTCACTGAAAAATGTTAGCCCTATCAAATTTAACGTTCTCATTATAAAACAATGTCATGCCAACATCGCGAACAAAAGCATGCACATCTTTATTGATGTTGCACCTCGCTTTTGCCATTTGCGGACCAAATGAACTGCAAATACAGTGGGGTAACGTACCCCAAACTATTTCCTCCAAATGAAGAACAATACTATGTGGGGAATGAAATTGAGCCATAGTAAATTCATACCAGCAAACCTCCACTCCCTCCAAACCAATAGTACCAGGGATGCCACACAACTCAGTGTAACTTTTCAAAGTATTCACCCACCAATCTCCCACCATCCACAAAGTGAGCTTTTCTTGAGCACTAGCCACATCCATCTTCCCTACACATAACAATCAAAACACCTACTATCCTCTCTTCCTGTGAACCACCACCAAAACACCTAATTGGCTAACCACAAAGTCCCCTTTCCATGCTAGGCAACCTTAAAAGACCCTGATGTGGCACATGTAGTCCGTGGACTACTGCGGTGTCTGTGGACGTTGCGTCCCATCAAAGAGGTAGGGAGAAGGAAATTAAACAAAATGTAAGTTATTTAATGGTGGCTCTGAAAATAAACTTTTTTGGGGGGATTTGTTAACAATCACCTTGTTTTGCCTTTATGTACAGTAGTACTGTACACTCACTCTGCATCTTCCTTTACAATTTCCTAACAGGAACTCCTTCAATGCATTCCTAACATTGTAAAAGAAAATTGCATTTCTGTCATCTGTGAGGTGTACTCCATTTTGACAAAACAAATTCACACAATGAGAACTGATATTAATTATCATTCGCAAAAGATGACATTCTTGCAGCACATAAAAAGGTAGATACATCTTTATTGACAATCTGCCTTGATTCTTCAATTTGAGGACTGAAAAAATGTGTTGGACATCCCACGTGCGCCTCTGGTGTATTTCCGAAAAGAATATCTGAGCAGCAGGAAACAGTTGCATTAGGCTTTTTAAAAAATCCTTCAGTGCAACTTGCAAAGAGACTAGAGTCACAAACCCAAACTGTTTAGCAATTTTTATTAGGCTTTGTAATGGATAAATACAGGATATAATTATCAACAATTAACCATTATAATACCTGCTCATCAATAGTCCAAGATACAAATTTAAGTTGAGTTAACAATTAAAAGGCACAACGTAGTGTATCAAGGTTACAATAAATGTAGAGATGCCCTATAAGGTCCTTGCAAAACTCTAACATAAGAATTTATTGAGGCAATATATGAAAAATATATATCCTGAACATTTTTTTATTTGTTTATGGTTTATTGAAAACTTTACCAAACTTACATTTTTACACAAATTGATCTATACTTATTCACATTGTTTCATACAATTCCCTTTTACAATTTAACCTTCCAAATTCAGGGAGAGTACACATTTTACTGTTGCTATCTGAATCCTCTTGGTTTTGGCCAAGAGGATCTGCATCCTAATGTTATCACCGTTAGTATTGTACACTCTTCAAATAAATGTTTGAAGTATTGGTTTCGCCTGTTCTTGAGCTTAGGACATTCGGATACCAAATGTTGTAGAGTTTCTATTTGGCTAGAACCACACTCAAATCTGCAGACACTGTCTTCACTTTTTATTTGCTTCCTTCTTAGTTGTATTTCTCTTTTATTGAGCAGATTTAGGGGAAAACGTAGAATGGTTTGTCTATATACCGGGCATTGATATTTTAGCTGGTAGCTTTCCATTGTCTTCCTCTTTTTCTCGAGTAATAGACCCATATGGCCAGATTTGTATGATTTCGCACTTGCTGTTGTTACTATCCAGTCATGCTGGTACATTTTCGTTTTTGCACGTAATGGATTCTGCAATAGTAAGTCCTCTGTTATATCTGCATCTTGTAGAGCCTGATTAATGAACTTTCTTCAATTCTGTGAGAATGGCTGATTTGCTTTCTTTATAAAATCTGCTAATAAAGACAAAACCGTTTCCTTTGTCTCTTGCTCAAGAAATTTCCTATGCAATGAACAGAGCTTCTACTTATACACAGAACTGATTTTCAAAAATGGCTTTCAATTTTGGTCCAGTAAAGCTCCTTATTTATTGGTTTAGTGTCCTATCCATATAGGAAAATTTGTACTGTTTTATTGAGGTAAAACGTAATCGCTGGTTTGATTGATAATTTCCCATAATTACATAAGATGATTTTTGTTTGAAAGATAGCTATATTTAATGTAGCTCAAATATCTTCATGGTATGGTTTATCCTTGCTACAGTTATTAATGTTTACCCCCCCCCAGATACTTGTACACATCAACAACCTCCAAAACCTTATTGTCCAAGTACCACTTGTTAGTTTTCTTTTTCTTTAAGATTTTAGTTGGATGTATACATTGAACCTTTGTTTTCTGCACGTTTACTTCCAGGTCCTTCTTTCTTGCATATTGGTTCCAAGGTTATAAGGAGATTTTGTAGACCAATAGGGGTCTTGGACATCAGAATCAAATCATCCACATAGAATAATACCATTATCTTTGCTGTCCCCAATTGTGGAGTGTCAGATATTGTGATCTCCAACTCTTTCATCATATCTGATATAAAAAACTGAAGAGGGTTGCTGCCATTAAGCAACCCTGCTTCAAGCTTCAGTTTGTGCAGATGGGTTCTGTCAGGTGGCCCTCTTGTGTTAATCTTATTTGTATTGTAGTGTTTTGATGTAGCTGATTGATGAAATGTTATAGATGTTTGGGGCAGTCAGCTTTCTTCAACGTATTCATCAATTTATTCAGTGAAACTGAATCGAACACTGCCTTGAAATCAACATATGCAATATACATGGATTGCTTGATGTTACTCATATGTGTCCGAATTGCTGATATGATCATGAGGTTTACGGAGGTGCCCATTCCTTTAATAAATCCTGTCTGGTATGGATCTTGTAGATCTTTATCTCTCAGCCACTGGTTAAAATCTCTCATGGCCAAACTTGCAAATAGTTTTTTCTGGCACATCCAACAAGGCTTTAGGCCTGTAGTTATTTGGTTCTTGCCTATTGCCTTTTTTAAATACAGGTATGATTATGTACTTTTGCCATGTCATTGGAATCCTTTGAGTATTAGTCACTTTTTTAATAATTTCAAAGATGACTCTAGCCCATTCTTCTGGTTTTTGCTTGAGTATGTAATTTGTTAGCCCGTCAGGTCCGAGAGCTCTTGATTTGCTTAACTTGGATATGCAAAATGTAATGTCTTCTATATAATATTTTATCGCATCTCTGTCCAGTTTCCCTACTTTGCAGTTATACTGATCGCGTTCTATAGCTGCATATAGGTTCGAGAAATGTTTTTTCCATTGGATTTCTGACACTGCATTCAATTATAATGATATCTGTGTGCTATGAGTGCTATGATTTATCAGTTCCCATATCCTTTTCGAGTTTTTTTTTTGCTAATGATTCCAACATAATTTGGCTATCTTTTTGATATATCAGTCCCTTCCTGGCAACCATCCAATTCTTGTATTTAGTCTTTAATTTTCTTGTATGGGCCAGTTTTTCTTTTATAGGCAATAACCGGGCAATTCTTATTTCTCTCCGTAGGCATCTCTTTTGTAGTTTTATTTCGCCATCAAAGACATGTTTGCTCTTAAAACTTGGTTTGGATTTATTCCCAACTCCTTGTTTGAATAATTGGAGAGCACTGACATAATCATTGTTCTTTCGTCTTCATTTCCGATTGCTTCTTTTTAGTTTGTTGCAAGCAAATCACCTGTTCATAAGACCAATGTAGTCGATTACGTCCTCCTGTGACTGTAACTTTCTGATTGTATTTATCCCGATGCTGTTTTACATCTAGGCATGGCCAGAGCCATTTGAGCACAAGTTGGTTGTGATCCCAAGATTCTTGGTGTAGAACCTTAAAGTATTCCACACATGGTAACAACCGTCTATCCATATATATGTAATCTATGATACCCTTTTGACTGTTCCTCTTCCACGTAGCAGCCACTGGCACATCCATTTCGGTTGTTCCATTTAGCATGATATAGTGTCTACTTTCCATTAATGCCATCCAGGTTCAGGTCTCTTTTTTTTTTCATTCCTGCTCAAACTGTATATTTAAGTCACCAATGATGATAGTTGTATAAATAGTTGATTTGAGTGCTATCATGTCTAGTAGCCTCTCTATTGTTTCAAAAAAGTGTTCGGTCTGGAAAGCATGGTGATTCCAGTAAATATTCATCACAGCAATAATTCTGTCCTGAATATATATATTCACTAGCTGTTTATATTCATTAGGTTGCTCCCATTTCTCAATCTTACATCCAGTGGAGTATTATGCGGCAGCAAGTAAGCCAGCCATAGGCCTTCCCCTCTTTAGTCGTATAGCTGGGACACTTAGCACTACGAAGTCATTCCAGACCGGAGCTTCAACAAACCATGTCTCTTGTAAGAGTACAATATCACTTTGATATAGATAATTTCTTATAGAGCTTAACAGGTGTTTATGGCCGCAAGTGTTCCAGCTGGTAATGGTAAAACTCTGGTTTGTTAGTTGTTACGCATCCTCAAAAGGTCAGCTTTTTATTTTAAGGTCTGTTTTTATTTTGCCCATTGTCTGTGGTTCCCCACTCAGGGACTCGTATGTTGTTATTCTAAAGTTTGGTTTTGCATTGGTCTCCACTGGATAGTGCTGCTGCTGACTTATCCCAGTTTGTTATACTCTTTGTTTTTCATAACTGGGCACATATGCCTTGTCGTTCATCAGTGCATATTGCCTCTGCTCTGTCGGGAAGATATCAAATCCCAATTTATATAGCTCCCTTTTAGCAAGCCAGATAGTATTGAGTACTATTCCTGATCTAATATGTAATTTTACTGCAGTAGAGTCAGAATCATGTAAAAACTCCACACATTTGATATCTGATGATGTTAAATCCTCCAGCTCTTGCACATCTCCAAAGATATTTAATATCGATGACCTATTTAGATGGTATATAGAAAAGCCTCCTGCTCTGCATCGCATAATAATTTTGTGACATGGTTGTTCCACTTTGTCTTTTTCTTTTATTTCCTTTAAGGGGATATCTCTTGAGTTTTAATATTGGAAACTAGATGTACCCGGCCCGCGTTACTATGGCTCATTCTGGTTAAATGGAAAAGAAAGAAAAGAGAAAGCGCACGTTTCTAATATGTTTCATTTCACAATGGCTCTGGTGGTTCTCCAAGTTGAGGCAGTTTAATTTTCCCGCGGGCGCGACACATTCCTTTTGTTTCTCCATTAAATTTCAGAGTCTTGCAATAAAGACACACTTAGTCATGGTGCCGAAGAGAACATGCCGGCTCAAACTATAATAATCAGCTGGGTTGTACCGGAATGCAAGGCGATTGTAATCGCGTGATTGCTGAGCACGGAGTCGTGTGTGATGCTGATCTGCTGTTTCTCGCTGACGTCTTGCAGCCACTCTTAGCCTGTCACGTTCATTCTGTTGAGAATGAAGCAGATCTGAAGCTGCAGAACGCAATCGCCGTGCTCGCAACCCTGCATCCTGAAGTCTGTCTGCACTTCGCTCTGCTGCTTCCTCGGCACGTATTTGAGTCACGGAAACATTGAAATGGAATTGTAAAATATTTAGTATAGCATGTGTTGCTTTTACGTCCAACAGATGGTAGTGTTTTTCAGAGAAAGTATGTTTTTACCTGTCACAGGTGTGACATCTATGTATAGTACGTATATAAAAACACGCGCCTATTCGAATGCAACGTTGTGTCAAAATTTCAAAGCAATCAGTGAAGAACTTTCAGAGATTTAAGATTTTGAACAAACAAATATTTACATTTTTATTTATATAGATTAGTCATTTGTTGGGGTTCCTTTCTGTTCACTGGGGTTTCCTTCTCTTGAGTCTTTATATATACATCCCCTTTATTTTTAATCCTCCGAGAGTTTTGTACACTGGACATATACTGCTGAACTGACTTCTCCATTTCGTTTCTCCTTTGTTCGAGTGTAACCAATGATTCACAGACCCCTTCGGGATCCCTGTTTTTGGATTCCCAATCTTCTTTCTTTTAGTTTTTGTAGGGTATTTGTTTCACCACAGACTTTTGCAATTCAATCTATTCTAGGATGAAATCTAGGGGTTCTTTCTGGGTCACATTTGGTTGGCCTTATCCTTTGGTCTGATTTTTTATTGCGCCGTTTTTTATATTGATCTGCTATTGCTATTACAGACTCGGATTTCGTTAGTTTTGGAATTGTCAGGGCTTTAAAGAATTGCCTAGAATTTCTTGTTTGTTGTATTGAGATGGCTTTAATATTTTTAGTTTTTTTGTATTTGATTCCTATCAATATTTTGTTTTCTCTTTTGCTTTCTTGAATATTGCAAAGTTCATTTTTTGTTCTGCTTCTTCTTTGGTTTCCCTAACATCAATTTCTATTAATGAGATTTCTGATGTTGATGGCTGGCATATATCATGTTGAGCAATTGGTAATACGTTTGAGATTTCCACTAAATTGGCTTGTGTATACATTGATTGATTCAAAAACTGTAATTCTTTGTTCTAATTTTGCCTCTCTGGTGTTTGATTGCTAAAAGATATGGTAATACCAATGAGTTTTGTATTGTCCGATCGTACATTAATGGAGATTCCGATAAGTTGGAATGTATTTTTTCTTTAATAATTTCACTTATTTGTGGTGGAGTTTGAATTTTATTAGTGCCCTCGGGTGCCGCCGTGCTATGTAATCGCTTGTATGTACATGTGTTAGCTTGTTTCGGCAATATTTCTTTTGACTGTGGTAAGTGTTTTGCTATTTTTTCCGTTCTCGTTTCATCTTCTATGATCTTAGATGCAGCTTTACAATTCTGTTTGGTCCTTTATTTGGATTATTTTGCACTTCTTTTGTTGATATTTTATTAACTTGCTAATGTTCCTTACTTTGACTTGGTTGATCTAGATTGTTGCCCAACTCGATAGCCTCCAGCGTTAAGTCAGTTGGACTTTCCAGTGGGCTTTCCAGTGGAATCAGAGACGCTAAATCAATTAGATAATCATTTGTTGTGATTGTAGTTGTTTGTGTCATGTTTAATTCCAACAGCTCTTGTGGATCTTTTGTCTCTGTTGCTGTATTGCTCTTGAGTCTGTTTTTTCCCCTTCTCTTTCATATAGTCCATTGCATAAAACGTTCTAATATCAGCTGACAATGAGGCTGCTCGATCCCAAGATCGAGCTGTTAATAGTTTTGAGCTGTCAAAAATAGTATTGTTTTTGATTGGTGTACGCTATCATTTTTCTTTAGCGTCTCCACCTTTCAAGGCATACCAGTTCTCAAAGTGTAAATGGTTGCCAGGTTATAATAGACTACAATGGAGACAATCCACTTAGCAACCAGTTGTTACAGATTACAAATTATCAAGACTGCAGGTTACAGAGTATAACCTTCTCCACAGCGTTGGTTTGTCACGGTAATAACAGCGAGTTCACAGCGACCAGCTTCAGTATTAGACAGTTTAGGTTTTTTTCTTGAATTACCGTTATTACTTTCGAACTGAAGGAACTGCTTGGGGCTCAAAGGCAATATTGCCATTATAGTCACCCCAGCAGAATGTGCAATATTCATTGTTTTGGATTTTCGAGCGGAATGAAAGAGTTTTAGAGAAAAGACCAGCTTCACGTGTTAGACAATTTAAGATTTTTCTCTAATTGCCATTATTATTTTCGAACTGAAAGAACTGCTTGGGGCCCAAAGGCAATATTGCCAACAGTCACCACAACAGAATGTGCAATAATCCTTGTTTCTAGTTTTCGAGCGGAATGAAAGAGTTTTTATGTGTACCGAATGAGGCTCACTTGATAAAGCTCCTCGCTTAACTAGATTGTTTAAAGTGCACAACCTGCAGGCCACGTTCCCTAAACTCTGAATATTTTTCTTCTATCAGGCTACACCGCTTATTGCAGGACACTTCAACAGATGCATTTGCGTTTCTCCTCCCAATTGTGCTTTTGCCTGCACTCACCTTACTGTCCAGCGGCTTTACCTGGTAACGTACTCACACGGAAGCAGAACTCCCGCCACCTCCTGAAGACTCCACATGACTCTGCTTGACATTGCTTGACTCTGCTTGACTCCAGGCCGCTCCGCGGAGAATCAGGGTCTTTAGGCAATTGGCTCCACCTCCTCTGGAGAAGCTAGTAGAGAGACTCTCTGCAAAATTGAAATCAAGGTAGACCATGGAAGCACTTCTCGATCCGCTCACTCCTGCCACTCCACAAGACTCTGCTTGTCTGAACATTTAAAGTGAGCCATACTCTCACAGAATGCAAGCAAGCTTGCCCAGTTTAAGCCACAAACTGCATGCCAGAAAACTTCCACTTCTGCCAATCCAATATTTACAAGGATGCTATGATTACCAGCATACACTTTCAATGACTGAATTGAAGAGTCCCCCAGAACCCGCACAGTCTGCCTTCTTAAACACAGAGCCATAGCCATTATCACTGCTCTCAGAACCTCTGCAAACAAAACTCCTACTACCCTCTCTTCCTGTACACCACACTGAGCAAACCTGATTGGCTAATCCCCAGAGTCCCCTTTCCATGCCAGGCATCTTCAAAAGACTCGGATGTGGCATGTGCCATCCGCAGACTACTGTGGTGTCTGTGGACCTCGTAAAACAGGGGCAGCCCTTCTACCCTTTTCACTTTCATGTTCTCAACACTCCCTCATTGGCTACTTTCAAAGAGTCACAAATCCATCCACCAATCACATCCAAAACCTCTAAACCTAACCTTATCACATCACTTCAACTCTTCAGATTTACACTTGAACTCTCAGTTTACATATCTCCTGTTAATGAAAGACATCTGCATATGTCCAAGATTTCTATTTCCAGATTCAACAAGATCTGCATCTAACATAACATGGTACAGGTATGCTTATATTAAAAAAAAGAAATTCAACTCTTTCACAAATATAAATATAAAGAGTTCCTGCTACTTACCCTGTAATAAGCTTCTCAATCGGCATATTCTCTTTTTCAACCACTCTAGCAAATGCCATGCATTCTAGCATTCATCACCTGCTCACATGAAGCAGCAAACAATTGCAATGCTCTGCGCTTCAAACAGTTTCTATTTACAATCCTTGTGATAAAAGTTAAACAATGCCTATGTGCATATATAGCAGCATTGTGTCACTGTTTCATAAAATAAAGGAAAAGCACATGAAATAGATCTGTAGACCATTTGTAAGTGGCACTCAGTGTCTGCCAGTTTAATATGTTTAATATGTTGGCAGCACATGCATACATCCCCACATCACCACATCATATGATATGATATGATATGGCATTTATAACGTGCCTATACACAAGTGTTTCAAGCCATGACAAGGCAAGGGAGTGGAACAGTGGGAAGACAGAGACAACGTTCTTAATAGGCCAGTTGACTTTGAAATCGCACAAGTGCAGCGGGGGAGAGAAAAAGTGTGAGCGGTAAGGGGGGGTGCAGTACATAGGATAGACAGTCAATAAATAAAACAATAAATAAGAAAAATAAATAAGAAGTGCTGCCAGCTGGTGGCAGGTGCAAAGGTAAGTGTAGACATCAGGTGTTGTCGAGTGTAGGTAGGGGGCTGTATGGATAAAGAAACAGCCCCGGAGTGCAAGGGTTGCCAGGGGAGGGCAGTGCAGGTGTGCAACTGGAGGGGAGGGGACCTGGGTTCGAGAACATAGAGTCGCCAGGTGACCAGTGCAGTTTCAGCCAGGAGTTCAGCAGGAGAGAGGAGGAGAGAAAGCAGAAGCAAAGAGGAATGTCTTGAGGTGCTTCCGGAACAGGAGATGGTTCTCCTCAATTTTCAGAGAGGCCGGGAGGCTGTTCCAGAGGGAGGCGCCAGCCGAAGAAAGAGATCTACCGCCAACTAGTTGCTTGGAGAAGCAACTTACCCTGAGAGAGTTGGAGGCGGATGAACAAAGAGCTTGAGAAGGAAGATATTTAGGAAGAGAGAGTTGAAGGTATTGAGGCCCCAGGCCCCAGAAGGCCTTGTAGACAATGCAGCGGGTTTTGAACTTAATCCTCGCCACCACTGGGAGACAGACCTTCAATTTATTGGAGCTTCTTAAGTCTTTCTTTTTTCTTTTGCATTATGCCACGTCCAATTCCAGTTCTCCCGTTATAAAACTCAAATTACAAGTCCCAGAATATAAAGAAAAAAACATGACTGAAACATATAAAATTCTGTGTTTTTCAAAATATTTTTTGGAAGCATTTTTAAGAAAGTTAAAAATTGCATATCTGCATTTACAGCAGCAGCACTGTGACACTTTTTTCATAAAAGAAAGTAAAATCAGATAAAATAGATGTGTATACCATTTGTAATTGTCACTCAATGATTGCCAGTTTCATATATTGACAATACATGTATACTTCCTAACATAACCAATTCCGATCTTCGGCTGCTTATGCAGTCCTACCTTTTTCTCTACATTCTGTGACTTATACTCCAACTTTCACAATGGGAAAAGTGGAACTTCAAGTCCCAGAATGCAAACACAAAATATAGCACTACATCAACACCTACAGATTAGAATGCATCATGTTGGCAAGTATGCATATACTCCTAACATATTCAACTTCCACACATCAACTGCAATTTAAAAGTGTACTACAAATCTTTTCCATCAACTTTTCTTCTCTTTTACAAAACGTTACAGAGCTTCTATAAATGCACATACACATTTCTTAACTTTCATGAAAATGTTCCTAAAAGCAACCATGTTTAACCTTCCATCAATAGTATTAACTTTTTCCCCAACCACTCCTCCTTTCTTTATGAATATGGACCTTGCTTACTAAAAGTACTTCGCCATTACCACATATCCCCACTAATTTCCTTTTACAATTACAGGAAACAAGTACATCACTGAAATCAACAACCAAAAAATTAATACCCTTCACATCCAACAGATGTTAATGTACCATGTATATGTATGTAATTATAGCAGCACAGTTCCACTATATATATATTACCCCAGACTATACTTTTCAAACCAACAAATTTCACTCTTGCTCATCATATTCCACCATTCACACTCTTACTATTCCCATCTATACACTACCATTGCAACACCCACTCTGTTCCTCAAAATAGCACAATGTCCCTACTGATTCAATCACACGACCACTGCCTTACTCACTAACCCAACACCATCACACCTCTTTAGACTCTTACTCTCACAACCTTCCCAACCACACCTAATATACCACCTTACAATCAAATAGCACTTTATTCATCTCTACAATCACACCCACACACCCATGCATCATACATGCATATACATTGCACAACTTTCCAATGTAACCTTTCTCTTTTCCCAACAGACACAACAAAATGCCTACTAAACAGCATCTGCATAGAAAAGAAAGAAAAGGTAGTGTAGATAAGACTAAAACTACACCATATAGTCATCCATCTCTAAAACAATGTATATAAAATATTACAACAAAAGAGCTAGTAACCTCACTCAACAAAACTAAACCCGACATGACTAAAGAAGGTAGGGACCCTCTGGTAAAAACAAAAAATACAAAATTATGTAGAAGGAAAAGCAGACCTACTAACAAACCTAATCCTCTATCTACCAATGTTAACATAGTCACGGTAAAGCAATTTAAAAACATTGATGTTACAAAAAATGTTCCACCGTAGAGTTCTTCACAATCTTATAAAGACATCTGAAAAGTCACAATCTGCCCTTAAAAACTACTGCAGGATACTAATGCTGCAGGCTCTAATTGAAAGCGCTTTCCTACTAAAGAGAACATTGTTTATATTGATTTTAAACAGAATGAAACCACTAACTGAATGAATCAATACACTACAAAAAGTACTTCTAAACATGTGCAGTGTCAATATAGAGACCTTTTCAAACTGATGTGATGGCGAATGGATTCATACAAGTAGCACAGAACCATACTTCAATGAAGAAGCTTATAAACAGGAACAACAAAAAACAATTGCCATAAACAATAATGGTCGAGGGTATGAAATGGTGGAGCAAACCATTATGGCAAAAGAAATCCTTATAGAAAAAAGTCCCCAACAAACTTTGAACCAGATGCTCCTTTCACCCAAACAAACCATCCAAGGTACATATGGACATGCAGCTCAATTTGCTATGTACGCTAACAATCCTTTAAATCTTTACGACAGTTCCTCAATCACTACATGAAACTAAAAGACAAAAGTAAAATGAAAACTTTACAAACCATAGACTCTTGTCAGGTCTGCGAGGACATTCATTAGCCTGCATATTGGGAACTGCTTGCAAGAGCACTTTCAACTGCTTTAAAATGTTAGCAACATACCATTCTACTATACAGAATCTTGTGCATCAACTATACAATGCCCAAGGTCCTGCTCTAGAACTGCAAAATTTAAATAACAGTCTGCTACATAGAACAGCCAAAGAACTGCTTAAAGAAATAGAGCACATCCAGTGTAAATACTTTGGAACTGAAGGTGACTTAGAACATTCTGTACCTTTAGAAAACATTAACGGAAACCTCATAAACACCAACATCCTAATAAAGACATACAAAAAAGAAATAGCTAAGTTTAAAAAAACATCTGCTGAAATACCAGACCAAATATGTGTCTGTTGCCGCAGAATGTTTTATAAAAAGAGCCCATAAATAGTAGAACTAGCCTACAAAATTGAAGACAATGAAGAATCCCAATGGTTCAAATTAGCTTTATATCTAGCAGCCAAAGTTAAATACAAAATAACTAACCCCTCAAGAGTGTGCACTTACTGCAACACAAAGCTTGACAATAACCAAATGCCATCATGTGCTATCACTAATAACTTGTAAATATTCCCACTTCTGAAAGTTCTCCAACAGCTTAACTTGTACGCAAGCATTATAATACAAGCAGTGCACCCATTTTAAGCTATAATACGCCTTCAGCCAAATTACCTCCATCCGAGTTACTGAAGGGCATCCGTGGCAAAGTAGTATATTTTCAATTAGATCTTAAAGAAAATGTACAAACTCTAGGAGTACCACGACCAATATATCAATCTTTGATTGTACCAGTTAATGGTGTGCCAACAAAAGACACGCACATTTGGCAACAACTAGTCAACTTAAACAAAGTTAGACAAGCCCTACAATATCTAAAAGAAAACAATGAATAATACAAAGATACAAACAAAGAGGCAAACTTAAGAGAAACCACCCAAATTATTGGAAATGCACCAAAATGTCCACCTCGTATCTGCGACTACGCAGTTACTGCGACTTTGGTGCATTTCTTTTTACCTACTCCCATTACTGCGCCCAAGCAGAGTGCGGGTTGTGGGGGGGTGTCCCCCGCTCTTCATAGGCAGAGTAACAGGTGTCAGGGATTGCAAGGGTTGCAGGGGACAAGAAAGTAAAGAAAGAAAAGCACCCTGCAGTGTCAGCTCTGACCCACGTTAGTGTGCCGCCAAAAAGGTAAGTGGGGTGGGAGGGTTGGATAGGGAAATGCAGGACGGGGACACGGGTAAAGTGATCTATTTGATCACTGCACCACGCCATAATTGCCATTGACATTTTCGTCGGTGCAGTTACGGCCAGTGCAGTGATCACATAGATTCAAATTATTCAAGTCACCAGAAACTGCCCAATTTGAACGTGTACATCCTGTTACTGCAGCCAACATTTTAGACCAGTATACAATTCACCCACTACATTCCAAAGACACAATTGACGATGCATTAGAAACATATCAAATGCATGAAGCCAAATGATCCCCAATAAGCATGTGGGAAAAAGTGTAGAAGCACGTTCTTTTCCTCTACTCTTTCCTACAGGAAAAGGAGGAAGAGGTTAACACAAATTAGTGCATCAGAATATCGCTCTTTACGAATGTATTCTGAAGACCCTAGATTCAGACAAAATGTCAAATACTTTTTCCACCTCCCCTTCGAAAGTGAACTAGCAACTCTATGTTATGGAGTTGCACACACATTAAAAACAGTCTCTAATTATTTCAACATATCTGCTATCCAACTGCTTCAAAAAATAAAAGACAAAGATGAAGTTTTGCAGTGAAGTATCACAAATCTCTTGCCAAACATGTGTGCTACAAATGAATACTGGTTCTGACGTCACGCTGATGTACGCTGTATGCTAAGGAACCTAGGCCCATCGACATGGTCTGTTACTTTAAATTGTGCAGCGTACGCCTGGGATGACTTGCACGACTTCTTATGCACAGCAAACCAAAATCAAGATGGAATAGATATAAAAACACCAGGGAAATTCTGTTCTCTTGACCCAGTCAATGTATCAAGGTACTTTGACCATTGCTTCATTGCCATGCTGCATGTTACATATAATAAAACTACCCCTCTGCTCGGAGAAGTGCAACACTTCATTAGGGGAAATTAATATCAATCCAGAGGAGCACCACACATCCACATGCTTTTGTGGATAAAAGATGCTCCAAACTTTGGCATGATAGTGACGCCACTGTTTTACAGTTTATTGAAAATACATGACGTGCAACATCCCTTCAGAAACCACAGATAGTGACCTACATACACAAGTGTTACGCTTCCAAAAACATAAATGGGGCAAATACTGCAGACATAGATATAAAAACATAGGGAAACACTATACCAAATGTCACTTTGGCTTCCCTAGACAAGTTTGCAAATGAAGACAAGTAAATATCTTGATGTCTTCTGTTACATACAGTGTAAAAGGCAAACCACCTAAAAATATATATAACATTAAAAGGGACAAAGCATCCAAGTACATCAATGATTACAGTCCAATCAGTGCCCTCTTGTGGAATTCAAATACAGTCATACAATACATTGCAGACAATTCCACTGCAGTTGCAATATATGTCACAGCCCATCCTGCCAAAGCTGAGAAAACAGAGCTTAAGGACCTCTGGGATGACATATCACCTGACAAAAACACTATCCCAGAAATTGTACAGCTTTGGTATATAAATGCTCCCCCATAGAGAATGCAGTGCTACTAAGCTGCAGACCGTTTAACAGGTACAGCCTTATATGGCAAATGTGAGCAAATAGCCTGTCTGAAACTTGGAGCAGCTTCATCCCGAAAAAGAGTACTAAAATCCTACAAAGAGATAGAAAACATAGCCACCAATGATCCCAACAGCCAGTACATTTTAAAAAACAACTTAATTGACACATACTACCCAAACAGAAGTACTGCTTTGGAAAACATGTGTCTGTTTGCCCAAAACTACATCTACAAAAACAATATCACACCAAATGAAACAACTGGCAAATATTCAGTCTCAACTTGTGAAGGAAGCCTAGTGAAACTCAGCAAACCCAGTCTAATTAATCATATAAAGTTATCATTTATATCTCCACAACATAGAGACCTGTATTGCATGGCCCTACTTCAACTTTTTAAACCTTGGAGGAAAGAAAAAATAATTATTAGGTGACTATGATCATATGAAGCTGCATGCAAAGCAAATGAAAGCAGTGTAACAAATGACAATTTCAAATAATACAAACAAATGTTGGACAATGAACGCCAACAAGAGGAAGAAATTGAAGCTCAACTAAACAAAGACACTCCTGATGGCAGTAAACCTTCCCTTACAGAAAGCCAAAACCCACTTGGAGAACCACTCATTCTAAAGTAGTAAAAATAGCCATGCGTGAGGTTGAAAATACCATGTATCAATATGAACAATCTGAGGAAGACTTGTCAGTTCTGGAATCACAGCTAAATGATAAACAGCTCACCATTTATATAGAAGTCATTCAAGAAATTGAAAATGGTTTTATACATAAAACTAAAACCTGTAGCTGTAAACAATTATAAACCTCTGCTCCTGTATGTAAGTGTTGAAGCTGGTTCAGGTAAAACATTCTTAATTAAAATAATCAGAACATTTCTAAAAATCTTAACAAACAACAACCTTTTGGCTGTAGTAACAGTCCTCACAGGTTTAGCTGCCTACAACATAGGAGGTGTAACTTTACACCGACAACTACTCCTCCCTGTAGAACACCAAAACAAATTTGAATACTACAAATTATCAGCAGAAGCTGCTTGTTGGCTTTAATTAATCTCAGAATGCAAGAAGTCCTAAAAACCAACTATGAAGAACTTTTTGGAGGAAAACATGCTATTGTTTTCGGAGACCTCCTACAGTTAACACCAGTGAAAGGGCAACCTATTTTGAAAGCATTAGGACGCATTGGAAATGTGAATATCTGGCAACATTTTCACTACAGAGAATTAACTTAATACATGCGCCAGTCTGCAGGCTTCACATATGCTAACCTTTTAAAAAGTATTACAACTGGTCTGCTTACTAAAGATGCTAAATCCATCTTAAATAGTAGACTAATCCATGAGCAATATGGATGAAACACAGCTGCTCCTGATATCATGGAACAATGAACTCAACAAAATCTAAAATGTATGTCCTTAATGCCAACCCTTGTTGCAAACTGTAGTCAATTCAATGAGACAATGTTGAAAAAATAAATGAAACTCATACTGCATATCAGCTCCACCGACAAACTAGAAGTGCATGGCATGACACTTCCTATGTGTCAACAAGCAACAGCACAACTAAATAGCTTAACAAAATGTATCTCCAACACAGTGGGATTGGAGAAAATATTGACTTTGTCTCTAGACTGCAGAGTAATTTTAAAACTTAACCTTGACATAGAACACAGTTTAGTCAATGGAGCAATTGGTACAGTTGTTGGCTTCCAAACATATCCACATGACAAAAACATTCAGTTTGTCAACATCCACTTAGGCAAACTTGCAGAAGTTATAAAAATTGGCCGGATGTTTCCTTCTTGTCAAAGACATGTACGTATGCAGATAGCAATTTTCTCTATCTCTTGCATATGCTGTCACTATTCACAAATAACAAGGTCTAACCTTGGATGACGCATTTATTGACATTGGCAAGAGACTCTTTAAAGAAGGTATGAGTTACATAGCACTTTCACGTCTACATACACTCAATTGTCTATTCCTAGTTAACTTTGATTCAAACAAAGTCAATGCAGACATTCCTGGAATACAACAGGCTACAGGCATTATACACCCCCCATCTAGATATGTACACTGTACCTCAAAAAAACAAACCTTTTAAAAGACAAATAATAGAAACAGAAGCTATAGCAGATTTCACAACAATACCACTAAAAACAATGACCAACTCCTGCATCAAACAATACAACCACAAATATGTCTAGCACAAAATATTGTTGTCTGAAAGGTTCCCTGACTGATCCTCAGTTTTCTGAGAGGGTCTTGCTCTAACACAAATTGTAAGGCAGGTCAGAATCAGGGGGCATGTTGTTTCAACAATTCTTTATTCTTTTTTTAAAAAAATTAAAACAAGGCATAACCTATCCATAATCTTAAACATTTAAGCCCTAGACTACAAAGAAATAAGTTATAGGCTGCTCATCAGGATGTATTTCATAAATTAAGTCCTTGGTGCAGAAACCTTTTCTAACCTGAGTTATCTCCCTACTTCTACAAAGAAAAACATAAACACAACCATGAGCGACTTTGGGCAATTGCCCAAATAAAGGGACGGTGGCTGGTTTCTGACTCCCTCTGTTATGTTTCTTTACCATAGGCCTCTCGCCTGTGTGCACAACCCCAAACTTGCACTGAGCATCCTTTCAGACTTTTACCTTTGCAAATCAGGTCTAATAAATGTTTTCTTCCTTCTCATCTGGGATCCTTTCAGGCTCTCTCCTCCGTTCTTTTCCCACACCAGGGTCTATCTTCCTCCCACACTGTGCATCATCTCAGTCACTCATTCCCTCTCTCAGTTGTTTTTTTTTTTCTCTTTCTTTCTCTTTTTCCAATTTGGGACGTCTTGATCATATCACCACTCTGGGGCTTGTCTCACTCTCATTCTCCACTCTGGGGTTGTTCTAGTCCTTTGTTCCCACTCTGGGACCTCACAATAGTATTGCGAATATGGGGCCTCCCTCAAGCTCTGCGGGCTTCTCTCCCTCGAGCCACTTCTGAATGGCCCTTTAAATAATGCTCATAGACATGGCTGGGACATCCACTGTTCTGCTGTTTCCAGCGAAGAGGTTGGATACTCTGGGTCAGAAACCAAACCAGTCATTATAACAGGAAGATTTAGATGATTATACTTATCAGCTCCCAGATAACCAACCACGGTATTAGGAGGGGAAGGTAGGATAGTATATCAATTTCTGGGGATTTCCTGTCCCCAGAGGGATCCCACTGTCCCCTAGGGGTGTTAGGTTTAGTGGGCTGGCTCACCTCCCTAGTCCTAAAGGGGGTGGCTCCCTCTTGGGGAGAGGAGACACACTCCTTGTATCTGTCACATGTTCTACACAAGTAACAAGCATGTTCATAGAAGTTGGTGGTACAGCCAAGAAACACATGCAAACCCCAGAGGAGGAACCCAGATTTGTGCAACGGCAGAACTCTCAAAATGTATTATCACAGTATCACACTATTTCCCCCTCTTTCTGAGAGCTATGCTTGCAACATAAAATGTGCCCACATATCCATAGCAGCCCATACTCACCTTTTGTTCTCCAACTAATTTAACCTTTCATATTATAGCATTAGTAACCTGTTCCACTGGCTATACCAGTGGGTAATGGCTCGGCAGCTCGAGTGAATGGCCCTTCTGCTGGTCACTGAATGAAAATACTGTGCAAAGATGGCCACCATGTTTGAGGAAGGCCGGAATTCATACAGAGTCCCTTTTCCCTTTCCATGGCAGCCAAACGGCGCAAGGAGAGAAGCTATAGGAGCCACAGCGGTGATTGATGCCTCAACAGCAAACAGATAAGTAAGTGGTGATTGGGGGTCAAAAAGACTGCAGTAGCATTTGGGGAAGATGGCGGGACGGGGAGCCGGGGATCAGTCTAGATTAGGAGTATCAGCCCGTGTTTCTAGCTTTCAGATTGGCTGGCTACCACCCACAGGGTGCTACAATTTACTATATTCCGGTCAACATCTGGCATCACAGCTTTGCAGCCCAGATTCACTATTCTGGAGTTGCCCCATGGGAAAATGTAAAAGGAAATCCCTGGTCAAAAGCCACCATGACTTAACTAGGTGGCTGTACTACACCTAAAATCCATCACGTGGCCATACACCACGTTATTAGCTACCTATTTCCCCTATATGCTGCTTTACAGAGCGTATGTTTGATGCCAAAGATGTTTAGAGGATACCATCCTTTCTATAATATGGATCTATGGTCTACCTTAATGGAACCACATGCACCCACACTATCACAAAACATTTCCTTTTACCCTTCTGCATCACCCCATCCTTATGTCTGTGGAATTACATGTTTTCCTGTCCTCTTAGCTTCACCCTCCACCTTTTCCTCTGCAGATGAAGGTCTGAGTACCCCAGACGGGGGCACAAAATGCCAACCTCTACTGAGGCCAGGCCCACTGAGACCTCTACAGTGATGATTTGGCCCATTATAAAAGCCTTGCAACATTTGTTTCGAAGGCAGCATGAATATGTGTTTTACAGAACCATACTAGCATACATTGTTGACACAGAAACAATGAATATTCTTCACAGTACCATGCTGGCACCTATTGTAGGTACCATCAGAAAAGTGTTCTACAGTGGCAAATCATTGTACAGACAGGCATCATAAAAGTGTGTTTAAAGATGTAAAGGCAGGCGCTCTGTTACCAGTCTTTAGCTTCTCCTCCTAACACACGTTTTCATGACTTCATCAATCTTCAGGGAGGCTGAGTTACTTTGTTTTTTCAGGTGGATCTGCATTTCTGTTTCAGGTGTGACAAGTTCATTAGCTCTGAGGATTCTGGTACTTGTATTTTTCGCACTTGATTTTGCTGGCAGGTGACTAGAAACAACTCCCTCCATAGCACAAATCTTCCCCTTGATGGGGGAGGGGGAAAGCCATGGTTGTGGCTCTCCAGTGTAAGGCATGAGACCCACCTGAAAAAACACAGAATCTCAGCCTCCCTGAAGATTGATTAAGTCATGAAAACGTGCGTTAGGAGGAGAAGCTAAAGACTGGTAACAGAGCTCCTGCCTTGACATCTTTAAACATTGTTCCAGGAGTCCCGGGCTCACAAGGCAGTGCAGCAGGAACATCATGCCTTACATTGGAGAGCCACAACCATGGCTTTTCCCTTGCCCCCATCAAAGGGAAGATTTGTGCTATGGAGCGAGTTGTTTACAGTCACCTGCCAGCAAAATCAAGTCCGAAAAATACAAGTACCAGAATCCTCAGAGCTAATTAATTTGTTACACCTGAAACAGAAATGCAGACCCACCTGAAAAAACACACAAACTCAGCCTCCCTGAAGATTGATGAAGTCATGAAAACGTGCGTTAGGAGGGGAAGCTAAAGACTGGTAACAGAGTGCCTGCCTTCACATCTTTAAACATCATAAAAGTGTGCTTTACAGTGGTGGTGCTGGCATATATTGTGGGAGAAGACAGCACTGGCACGTTTTTTGCAAGGCAATGCTGACAAATATTATGGTCATCGGCATTGTTGATATGTTATTTACAGTGCCAGCCCTTGCATATATTGTGAGCACCATCATAAAAGTGTTTCACACTGTCAGTATATAGTGTTCCCAAGCATTATGACAGGCATTATGAAAAGATTGTAATTGCTCCCTTTGTAGTGTTGGTGGCCTGACAACCGTCTATTGGATTTGTTTGTGTGTCAACCTACAGAACTGGTTGTAAATTGTTTGACTTTGTATGTATTCTTTTGTAAAACTGTTATAAAATGCACCATTTCAATGTGCTATCTAAAAGCAAAATCTTAAATTCTCTGGGAGAAGCACCCCTTAATCCTCCGACTTTGGTTTGGTTTGGGTTACCTCGTTTATGCATTGTCGCTTGTGATTTAGGGACATATTAACACCCCCTAATGAAACAATTCACCAGCCACCACTGAAATGGAGGTGCCCCTCAGGATACCCACGAGGTTCTCAAAGCTGCTTGCTGCCACTGCTTTCCCCACCTGCCTCATAATGGCTGATGCAAAATGTGACCATAGATTGTGGAAACAAGTTTCCACCATCCCTTTTACTGCTTATTGAACCTGAAGTGGACCCCCTCTTGCCACCTCCTAAGCCGTGTACACTCCCCTGATGTGTATCCTCATGCAGAGGACTAGCCCTAGGTATGGACAGCCTGCCATAGCCCAAGACTCAGTGCTCATGGGGTCCCCACAGGCACCATCTGCCCCATCTATGCCAATAACGATTCTCCATAAATGTGGTAAGAGAGGCGGATTTCCCTGGTTCAGGGCTTGTGCTGTTTTTGGTAAGATTTGAAGCCCTGCGAAATTGCATATTCTCACTGCCTCAAGAATGTACTGCCAAATAGGCTATGCTTTGATCGCACCTTAAGGCAATGCTGCAGTACAGGAACTTTGCCCTGTCTGCCTCATGCTGGATCCATGCCCGGATGTCCTTTGAGCCTACGCCCCCTTGAGGAGACATTTATTAGGAATAACCCTGCAAGCATTAATTAAAGTTCTAGTACGTTGGTTACAGAAAAATAGATGACTTGGTATAAAGCAATAGCCCTATCCAATTGTGCAAATAGCAATCAATTTTTAAATTACCGGGCTATTAAATCATGTCCTTTCTATGAGCAGTGCCGTGGCCATGTACATATTTGTTCTGTCAGAAGTCTTTTAGCTGCACTAGCGAAGAATAGGAATCCACAGACCTTTGTAGAGCGTGTGATCAAAGTACTGAAACAATTCAACACTTTTTATTTATGTGTACGCCAATATTTGTAATAGCTTTCTGAAACCATGGCTGAGGGTGAGTGGTTGGTGTGCCTTGTCCTCTTCCCTGTTGCTGTGCAAACCACTGTCCACCAGGGACAGTGTAGATGCTTTTTCAAATTATATTACGCATGTTTGGCCAAGGAGGACGAGATTATTTAGAGAAACCTCATGAAATTTGGCTTGCTCACCCGTTGTCACACTGTAACAGTCTAATGGGTCACCCCCTAACATACGAAAAATGATTATACATTTAGCAGGCTCTTTTAAGTAACATTTACTGTAATTGTATTATTATTTTCATCTGATGAGCTTATATTTCTGTATTTGTATTATGTGAACTGTATTGTTGCATGCTTTTGTATATTGTAACTATTTGATACTGATGGAACTACATTGATAAATTGTTGATACTGGTGTTGAGTTTAACAATGCTTTTGTGGCAATTCATCGAAATAAGGCGAAATGATTTAATAATTAGGAATATAGCCCACCTTAATGTGCTATATATTAAATAAATGGTGGGCTCTATTGGGGAGAATAACTATAAATGTATCCCTCATTGTCATTTATATCCAGATGTTTTTCCTACAAAGAGATCGAAAAGCAATACTCCATATTTACTCCAATTATTTAAAGTACCAAAGATAATTTGCCCACATGTTAAAGAGTCATTGAGGAGAGTAGAACTGTGAAGGTTTAATTTGAATGCATTTCATTGCGATTATATGAAGAATGATGGCTAAATGGTTTTTATGATTATTATTGTTATTTGGGTTTTTAGGATGTGACGAATATCATGATATTATTCTGTTGTGTATTTGTATAATATGTGTAAAGTTTCTTTTGTAAACTAAACCACATTAAATATTAAATTAAATAGCCCGCCTTATGTTTTAAAAAAAACATGGCTTGGAGATTCATTAATTTTAACAATCAAAATAATTATCATCTGTTGCTCCTGAATTACAATCATATTCCTTGTTTGGTCAATAGGGTGAAATATATATAACATAAAAATACAAGCAATCATGAAACCGCTACAAAAACAACAGTTACCTTTAGTTAGCTAAACACAGCCACTATTTATTCAATACTTTTTAAAGTCAGGTGTTGTGTTGACAAATACTTGTGGCGAACAATATTTCTACCAACTGAAGCTGGGAAAATATGTATTTAAGTGCTTGAGTTGCAGACTGGTCTGAAATTCCAGCTTTGCTACTTAACTAAAGTGTTTGCTCATGGACACATTTTTGTATAATACTGTGCCTTATCAGCCAAAGTTAGAAGTAAGGATCGGATTGGCCCCTCGGCCTTTCAGGCCCGTGGCCAGCCCGAAATCGTACCTGGGGAGTGGGGGCCGGTTTCTGGCTACGCCTGGCCGGTTTTGAGAAAAAAAAATGGATTTTTTTTTTAAATTGTTCTTTTTTTTTAAAAGCCTTTCATCCTTCTTAGGTCGCCAAATGAGTAACAACACAGGTTGGGTGATATTGTATGCATATTATAAAAAAAAGAGCTTAAGCGTAAGTGCTATACAATAACATATTATCATTTGGCCTTGCATGTCTGCTTTGATTCACAGTAATTTAGTGTACTTAGAAACAATGCTATTTGATGCCATTTCCTGTTTTGTCAAGGGGTGAAAGGTCGTGTTTCATTGCTTCCCGGGATGTCACTTTGGGGTGGGGTCAAATGACATCACTTCCGTTGATGTCATCAGAGGTTAAGGGTCGTGAGGCAAGGGTTGGGCCACTTTTTTGAGGCGAGGGGTGGGCCACTTTTTTTGGATGACCGGGCCTATTTCTTGTCCCAGTCTGACCCTGTTAGAAGTCCATAGAAGTGATCCAGGTCACACTGTCCAGTATTGAAAGAAAAACATACTGATTTTGATGTTATTTATTGTTTGCTTGTTGGGCTCTTATACAATAAGAATACACTGTTTATACTGTTTCAAAGCACCTACAGGGAAGGGAGGGAAGGAGGGCGGAAAATACATTACAACACACTATTAAGAACAGAGGGGGAAGATGCAGAGGGACAAACCCTACTAAGCCTTGTGAGTATCCAGAACGTGCAAGTGCAGATAGAAAGAGGGAAGAGGGGGTAAGTGTTGGGAGTCCAAGCTCGTGGGTGAGCCATGGACGAAGTGCTAGGAATATTGAGTGCTACACGGCCAAGGGCTGCGGGAGGTGTAAGTGCGAGTCTCCAGAGCGGAGGGTGTGCAGATGCAGAGTGGTGTGGATAGACAGGAGCTGTTAAGAATTGGTGTGGAAGGTCAAGGCCCCGAAGATGCATAAAGGCCAAGGACACCGATTCAGCCACTTTGGGATTAGCAGAAGAGAGAAGGAGGAGGAAAAGAGGAGTCTTAAAGAGCTTCCGAAATTTGAGAAGATCCTGCTCAAGGCGAAGGGGTAGGCTATTCCAAAAGAGGGAGCCCGCAAAGGAAAGTGAGCGACCCCCTGCCCTCTGTTTAACAAAATACTTTGCACACAAAGAGTTGGTGCCAGAGGAACAAAGTGGTCTAGAGGGAGAGTATTTAATGAGATAAAGTTGAAGATAGTGTGTTCCCCGGGCCCAGAGAGCCTTGTGGATGATGCAGCGGGATTCAAATTTAATCCGTGCAGCAACTGGGAGCCAGTGAAGACTTTTTTAGTGCAGGAGAGATGCAGTCCTTGGCCTTAAGATCCACATATAGTAACTAAACATTCCTATATTGACCATCAAAAGGTTTGCAATTTAGCATGATGACTTATAGTATCAAAGACTAATTTTGTGATATCATTTTCTGTTCAAACACTAAATGTGTGGGGGCGCTGTTGAGCGCCGTTCAAGATGGCCGCCTGAAGGTGACTCTCCGTGGCAGACGGGCTGCAAAATCCTTTTTTCGTGGCACTTCCCGCTCCTACACCCGTATCCTGAGCACACGACTCGACGGGGGATGGCTTGGGCTCCATCTGGCCCGAACCCCGAGAAGAAGCGGAGCCGGGGACCGTGAGATCCGGACACCGTCTGTCTCTGCACCCCTCCCCCACCTGCGAGGCGGCTCACGCTGACGACCGGGCCCGACTGGGATGAAGCGCCGGGCCTCTCTACTCACCGGTGCCGCCACCCGCCCCCGGCGGCGACCCCCACCCGCCCCTGCTGAGACGGGCCGATCATCGAGGCCCCCTTTGGAGTCTTCATTCCGCCCTCCTCCCACGGAGGGTGGACACACTCGGCTGAAGCTGCTGCAGACCTGCTCCTCCTCGGCCGCGGCTCTGCCCTCCGCCTCGTCCGGGGACAACACGCTGGAGGCTCTGCACGCCGTGGCCGCGCCGGCGAGGACCCCCCCGTGGCTGGGCTCCCTGGGGCCCCGCTGCCCCCGGCGTGGGGTACGCCGGAGGGGGCGTCGAGCTGCGGCGCACCTTTGTACACCTGGTGCCGTGCTCCCCCCCTGCCACACGACGCCGGTCCTCGGACCCAATAAGGTACGTGGAGGAGGGACGCTCCCTGGGCTACGCCGCGTCCGGGTGCCGCCGAGGCCGGACTCCTGGACACGAGGGGGCACCCCGCAGTTACAGGGACCTCCACCCATCACGGCCGAGGAGCCTCCGGCTCTACTTCTCTCGGGCGTCCACCCCGCTCTGGGGACCTGCTTGTACTTGTGATACCTACTGGGGGGATCCCGGTACCATCCATGTCTCGGCTCTGGTGGGCCTCTTGCCCGGGGGACCGCCGCTGCCTGCGTTCCACAAATACGGCCCTGAACCACAGCCCACTCACCGCACCGGCAGTTTATAAGACTGAGTGCGGCTCTTCCCCATCTTGCCCGGATAGCCACATCTGGAACGTCGCTTCTGTGGTAGCCATCACACGTCACTGCTCACCACTCCTGCGTTTGTCTACGCCCGAGCTCCTCGGATCGCGCCCTTCATATCATCTGGAGCTGACTGATCCCTCGCAGGCTACATCGGCAGTCACAAGCTTTACGCACAAGTTGCCGCTGCCACTTGCCTCCCCCCGCTCCTCACCATACCTTGCACGCTCCTCAGCGGGTTGTACAGGTTGAGCTCCTCAGCTCTCTCTCCTTGAGCCGCTGTGCTCCCCCTCTCATACCACTGAAACTCAACGCCGCCACTATGACCAAGGGAGCTGCAAAGAAACAGGGCTCCATCAATATTTTTGCGAAACCACCGGCGAGATCATCGGAGGAGGCCGCCGACCTAGCCCCCACTGCGTCATCATCCGCCACAGCTCCGGAGTCCCAAAACATGATGGACTTTATCCGGGAGGGCTTCTCCGCACTCCACTCCAAACTGGACGACATGAACGGCACTATATCTTCTATCAAAGCCCACATTGAGAGGACAGATAGCCGGGTGGCGGAGGTCGAGACACAAGTGAGTTCCGCTGAGGATGCACTGGGCTCTCTACGCTCTGAGGTCGTCGCTCTTTCCAACCGAGTCCTGGAGGTGGAGAAAAAGAACGAGGATTTGGAATCCCGATCAAGACGCAATAACCTCCGAATTATAGGGGTCCCTGAGAATGAGATCCATGAATCAATGGAAGACTTTGTTGAACACACATTGCTGGCTCTCCTAGATTCTCCCAAACTCTCCCCGCAGTTCACTATAGAGCGTGCACATCGTGCTCTGACGGCTAAACCCAAACCTGGTGCTCCTCCTCGTCCCATCATAGCCTGTGTGTTGAATTTTCGCGACCGCGATGCCCACCTTAGGGCCGCGAGACTCAAGGGCGAGCTCTTACTGGACGGCGCAAGGATACATCTCTACCCAGACTTTTCAATAGATGTCCAGCGCGAACGCAAGTCCTTTCTAGCAGTAAAGCGCAGGCTGCGTGATCATTCAATCAAATACGCAATGCTCTATCCTGCCAAACTTCGCATAGAACATGCCAACCGGGTGTTCTTTTTCACACTCCCGGAGGAGGCCTCCAGATTCCTGGACGAACTGTTCCCGGGCTGACCTCCCTCCCCCGCTGATCATGGCTAGGGGTTCTTTTCGAGCCTATTGTGGAGGGACCAGACCCGGTCATTCCCTTACTCTGGAACCACGCTGTTTCTTAGTTCTGTACTCTGCTCTGATGGTTTCTCTTATATGGTTATGTGCCACATCAATATGTGCAAACTCTCCGTTCAAGCTACGTGCAAATTTTCATTGCTGGCACCTTAAGTTTCACATTGACCTGCCATGCCCGGAGAGACACGGCCAATCCGGCCTACAGCCCCGCAGGCGCTGATGCCTTTGGTTTGGTTTTTGTTGAGGGGGTTTGGGATCGCCATCCCTCTGTTTGGGGGAGGGATGTGGGAGGGGGTGGGACATGTTGGGGGTTATGTTATAAAAAGCTTGGTGTTGGCAGCAGGGACGGACAGCAGGGTGATACTCAAAGACTGGCACTGCAGGAAAGCTAATCTGACCTACAGGTCAGGGATACTCTACTGGATCCGGCATCAATGTCTGAGGGTGACGTGACTTTTATGAGCTGGAATGTGCGGGGGTTGGGTAATTACAAGAAGATGAGGCAGCTCCAGCTGCTGGCTGAGCGCCACGGGTCCAAGGTCCTTTTCCTGCAGGAGACACATGCCCGCACGGAACAATGCATGAAATTCGCCAAAACATGGGGCCCTCATAGATTTTTCACCAACTTTTCTTCCCAAAGCCGCGGGGTAATGACCCTCATACATAAGAGCCTCAAGTTCACTCTTATCTCTTCACAAATAGACCCTCAGGGTAGATATGTGTTGTTGCATGCCACACTTCAAAATAGGGAGGTTGTCCTGCTAAACATTTATGGTCCCAATATAGATGACCCGGATTTCTACACTCAGGTCACGTCTCTCCTCGATGGATTCCCCCTTATTCCCATCCTCTGGGGGGGTGATTTCAACACAATTTTTGATGTAATCCTTGACAGATCTGGGTCCAGACCCCGCCAGCTTTCCAGAGCGGCCTATGCTGCACTGTTATCCCTACCCCGTCTCGCTATGGTTGATGCATGGAGGTTCTTCTACCCGGATTCTCGAATCTATTCCTTCTACTCCTCAGTCCATGATTCCTATTCCCGCATCGATAGATGGGTGATCTCCAATGAGTTGGTTAAGAATGTCCTACAACTGACGATCCTTCCCAGAACCTTGTCCGATCACTCTCCTGTTACCATCACTGTGAGTTGGGGCCCGGATCCTGGTCGAACCCGTCGTTGGAGGCTGAAACCCCTTTCCCTTCTAGACCCGGAGTTCAGTTCTGACCTCGAGGTGTCTATCGAGGAGTTTTTCAAGACAAATACAGGCTCAGTAACATCACAGGCTACCTTATGGGAGTCCTTCAAGGTCTATATTAGAGGGATGGCACTGTCGAAGGAGAGTGGTATTCTTAAGTCGATCCGTGGGGCTCTCACCGAGAGTGAATCTAAATTATCGATCCTTGAGACCAAATGCTCGCTACACTCCACCCCGGGGACCCTGGCGGAGATCGGGGTGGAGCTGGACACGTTCCGGTCCCTTGCGGAGCGCGAACAAACATTTCTGGATAACCCTGGCATGGCAAGGAGATACGGAGAGGGCGAGCGCCCTGGCCGATTTCTAGCGAGGCTGCTCCGCCATGAGACGGGGGCCCCGCGTATACTTGGGATCGAGAGGCCGGATGGCTCCATGGCGGTCACCTCACAGGACATTAACACGGAATTCTTTACATTCTATGAAACCCTATATTCCAACTCCGATGAGGTGCCGGTGACGGAGATCGATTCCTTTCTTGATGCTCTCCCCCTATCTACTCTCTCCCCGGAGGCCGCGGGCTATCTGGACTCTCCACTCACGCTGGAGGAGCTTTCCGACGCTGTGGACTCCCTGTCCTCGGGGAAGGCTCCCGGCTCGGATGGTATCCCAGTCGAATTTTATAAGCGCTACAAGCCATTGCTACTCCCTCACCTGATGGCGCTCTGGGATGAATCGGTTGAGGCTGGTGCTTTTCCCCCTTCACTCCGGGAAGCCACAATTACAGTACTACTTAAATCGGGTAAATCCCCCACGCACTGCGGCTCGTACCGCCCGCTGTCACTTATCAATTGTGATGTAAAAATATATGCCAAGGCTCTGGCGCTTCGCTTAGCTCCCATTCTACCATCTATTATCCACCCGGATCAGGGGGGCTTTATCCCGGGTCGCTCCACCTCTCTGAACCTTAGGCGCCTCTTCAACATACTTAACAGAATTCACCCCGAGACACAAGCGGTGGCTGCCATTCTCGACATGCAAAAGGCGTTTGACTCCGTTTCATGGCGGTATCTGTGGCGGGTCCTTGTGAACTGTAAATTTGGTCCCTCATTTCTCTCATGGGTTAAACTGCTGTACTCGGCTCCTGTGGCTAGGGTCCACTCTGACGACCGTTGTTCCCCTCTCTTTGAGATCGCCAGGGGGACGAGACAGGGTTGCCCTTTTTCTCCCCTGATCTTCGCCATAGCGATAGAGCCCTTCGCTGATATGCTCCGCCAATTTCACGCACATAGAGGTCTTCGCACCGCGGGCCACGCGGACATAGTGTCACTATACGCGGACGATGCATTGCTGTTTATACGTTCTCCCTCTTCCAATTTAGCCCCAATATTGGAAGACGTCAGGCTCTTTGGCCGAATCTCGGGCCTCAAGGTGAATTGTTCGAAATCCACACTTTTCCCACTTACAGAATGCACCCTCCCCCCTCCTGACACCCAGGGGTTCACATGGGCCCAGTCTACTGTTACTTACTTGGGGATTGAGGTGACACGCCACCGAGCCTCGACTTTTCACGAAAACTACCAGAAATATCTTACACACCTGTCATCCAAAGTTCGGATCTGGGACAAACTCCCGATATCCCTTGCAGGCAGAATAGGCCTACTGAAAATGGTGGTGTTGCCCCAGCTACTATACAGGTTCACCAACATTCCCGTGTGGCCAGGAGGGGACTTCTTCAGCGAATTGACTCGTACAATCAACACATTTCTCTGGCACTCGGGCGCGGTCCGTCTTAAACTCGAAACCTTGTCCACCCCTATGATATACGGGGGCTTTGGTGCTCCTGATTTCCTGAAATACTGGCTGGTATCCCAAATTCAATACGCATCCCACTGGTTTAGCATAGAGGACTCCCCCCCACACGTCAAGCTCGAGAAGCTTGCTGTCTGCGACCGCGATATCCGCTCCTTGGTGATACAACCCGTCCCCCTGGCGCTGGACTCACAGAGCCCAGTCGCCTGCACATCCTTGGCATTAGCAAAAACATGGAAGCTGTCTGGCACTGTTTATACCTTCCACGGCAACCTCCCTCTCTGGAACTTCTTCCCTGGGATCCTACGGGTATCACCTGCTATGGTTCGACGCTGGGCCGGGGCGGGATACGAGCTGATGCGCGATGTGTTTGACCAGGGTATATTTATTGAATGGCCCGACCTCCCATTGCCCTTGAGAACTGGCCAGTGCGTATGGCTCCAATACTCATCCCTTCGCAGGTTCCTCAAACGCCACTACCAGATGTTTCCAGCACTACCACCTGACGACCCTATCATTGAGGAACTCACCTCCCCCTCACCCACTAGAGGTAAAATATCCAGATTATACACTATGCTGCAGTCAAGATCCATCCCAGATTTCTCTAAACTGAAGCGAGCATGGGAGGCGGACCTGGGTGTTGAAATGTCCGACGAGCGCTGGGCACACCTCTGTGACCGCATACATCGTGTGTCTTTCAACTCTCGTTTCAAGCTGATTCAGTTTAAAGTTTTACACAGGTTTCACTTCACCCCGATCAGATTGCACCGCATATCCAATGTTAACCCGTCTAGCTGCCCCAGATGCGGTCAAGACTCAGCTGATTACATCCACATGATTTGGTCCTGTCCCCGCATCTCACAGTTTTGGGAGGCAGTCTGCTCGACGATGTCTGCTATGCTCGACCACCCCATCAGTCCCTCCCCGATGGTCTGTCTCTTTCACGACCTCCCAGGCCTCCCCCGGAATCCCAGGAAACTTGCCGGCCTCTGCATGCTTCTCGCAGTACCTTCCATCCTACTTTGCTGGCTTCGCCCCTCACCTCCCACACATGCCCAATGGCTAAGGGCGGTCACATGGGCCTCGGACACAGAGGAAGCCTGGTCTCACCTACAGCCTACCCACTCCAGGCCCAGGAATATCTGGCTAAGATTCCGATCCTACATGTCGGATCTGAGTACGACATCGGACACGTCCTCCCCAGCAACTTCTCCTCGCCTTCACGGGGCCTCACCCCTCACATAGCACCCGGCCATTTCGCTCATGTCCTCAAAAATGCCTAATGTTTATGTTTATATCGTAATGTAACTACTGTATGTCTGTTTTGCATATAATGAGCTTACACTGTATTTTCCTGGCGCTGTTCGCCCATGTTTTGCTGCCACGCTAAATGAATAAAAAGAAGTTTAAAAAAAAAAAAAACACTAAATGTGTGGGGCCCCACAGATATTTTGACACCTAGGGCCTGGAAAATCATTGGGCCGGCCCTGGCAGTGTGCCAAACACCAACTGTGCGACTGCACCCTCTCCTTGATACAGGAACGTGCTTCCAATGGCCTACTCCCACTCCCTTATTGGGCCTAAAGCACACCCCTTTTTTCCCATATCTCAAGTCTCCTTCCCTCATGTGAACAACCATGTGACCCCCTTGCAACTTGTGCTACCAGTGTACACGCCACTAACATAGGTATCCTGTTGTTTTCACTAAGTAAATTACTTTGTGGTAATTACATCGAATTATTTATATATAGTTCTGGATTAAGTGGTAAAAGGGGGGTGCAGAGGGGTTTTCAGTAGGCATGTTAGTGAAGAAGAATGGTGGGCATGGAGGGACCCCCCAAATAAAATAATATTTGAAGTATAAATTTGAAGTGCTTACCACCAAGTATAGTACCACAAAGTAATTTCTTTTTTGGAAATCACATGGAACCCTAACAACACATCTTTGGCCCCAACTGTGTCACTTCACGCTACTCCTATGCCGCTTTTTGAGACTTCATTGTTTCCCTCTTGGCCCATCACTCATTTGCACCTTCAACTGTCCCCAACTCCTGGTGCCTTCAGTAAGTAGTTTAAAAAACAGCAGAATGATAGGCTACAACCAGTCACGGTTAGTGGTTCAAGCCTGCAATGATTGTAGATGCTCCTGCTCGAAATTTGCTGGCTTATGAGGGGGCGTGGCTATGTGCCGATGATGTAAGGAGGGAGCAGGGCTTAGGTAGCTGGACGCTCAGAGTGGGGCGTGACTACAACAAGCTAAATGGGTAGCACCCATGGACTGCCCCAGCACCTATCAACCTTCTTTTTCATTGTTTCATCTGAAATGGGCCTCAAGCCTGGGAAAAGCCAGATGCTACCCACATGTTGGCATTCTTATCATAAAGCAAAATACATCTTTATTTGAGTATGTTAAATGTGCGCGTTTAAGCGTGCACATTACAGATTGCCTTTGCTGTTGCCCTCAGGCCGTCCACTCCCTCTGGCTTTGCAGCATCCAGCAGCATTGTTAACTGATTCTGTTATAGATGGGCCTTGGTCTGTGGGGAGATCTTGTGAGTCAGTATGCACCACTGTGTGGGATCACAAAATGACGATCTGGTCCAATGGGATCTAATCTTATCGATTTGTACACACATATTTTTCACACAGAAGAGTTTTATTGATTTTACCCTCATCAAATTTGTTGATCATATAATAACAATCCGGTCTAATAGAATCTTATCTTATACCCATGCACTTGTGCGATCTAAATGACACCTGGCCTAGTAGGATCGCTGTCTGTCTTCACTTTGTTCCCCCTCCCTGTCTCGTCGTGCCTTGAAACACTTGTGTACAGGCGCGTTACAAATGCCATATCATATCATATCATATCAAATTTGTACACGTGTATTTTGCACAAAGAAGAGCTTTATTGCTTATTTATTTGGAGTGTACTTGTAACTGCAGCCTCCAATGGGCATGTGATATACACTATTTTATCATTGATTAATCAATTACTAAATTTAATTTTTAATTGACACACGTGCATGTTATGTAGGGGAGATTAGGTGCGTTTCTAGGTATGATTGTAATTTGTTTTTTTTTCTTTTCTCATCATGCTATTATGTTAATGTCATGTGAAATATGCTGCAATTGATTGATCTATTTTAGCTGTGATGTTTTTATGGCTCTCCGATATAAAGTTGAATTGAATTGTTATCACCTCTTTGCCTTTCTACTATGGTTTATGACACTACAGGGTTTGAAATTGAGATTCAATGAGCAGGAGCTAAACTTTGCTCCTGGCTGTCAGGTGTCACCCAGTTGGCAGGAACTAGCACAGATGAACCAGGGGCTACCAGAGATGCTCCTTTAACGTTATGTAAGATCAAGCAAAGAATATCGAGGCTTAGTACCATCAAAAATTGGATCCGCCAGTCACGAAGTCAAACATTTATTCTGTACAGATTCAAATATCAAAGCAGATAGCTATCTGGCTCCCAACACCTCGCAGTGTGTGTACCAGAAAACACTGTGAGGGGAGTGAGTCCTGGTCATCACAAAACATGCAGTATTTATACACAGTCCTGGCCATAGCTCAGCCCATCTCCAAACTAATAGGTTACAAATTTGGGTTTGTGCCCAGTTCACATAACAAATATACAATATTGGTTTGTACTTTTGACATGTTGTCCCATCCTTGAAGATTCAATGGTGTTGTTGGTTCTCCAGCTTAGGTTGATCCTAGTTTCAAGAAACAAATTCAATAGCTTATTGCTAAGGTACACAGTTCTAGTTTGTCTAACATTCAGTTCTTATGTTTGAATATGGCTGAGGCTATTGATGCAGAAAACACTTTAAATTGAAGTTCACTTTGGCTCCAAGGTTCCTTAAACATACTGGCAAACTGTGTTGCCGTCAGCTGTGTGGATCTTTAGCTTTTTAGAGTAAATTATGTTTCAAGAAATGTACGCAGGATTCCTTCAAAAACACACAGCATTAGTTTACATGCATTGTATATCACTGTTTGATGGAGGATGAGTTTTGTTGGCATAGATAACACTTTGAGTGAGAGTTCATTCTGACTACAAGGTCTGTTTGCACAGGACAAATAGTCTGCTCTGCCAGCCCTAGTGTTGACATAGGCTCAAAGGTCGTTTCTGTTCTGGCAGCTGAAAACATAGTTAGTCATTACTGAAGAGAGAGCAGAAATTAGAATCAAGATGGAGGACATTTTCCAAGAAGGCGTTTGAAGTCAATTCTAAATCTGGAACTTTGCAACGAGGTTTTCCTCGTGGAGCGACTAGGCTTAGGCCAATATAAATATAAAGGAGGCACTATACATTTTCCGTTTCACAAACCCTCCTTTTGGCCTAAGCCAAGAGCTTTACTAAAATAGAACGCTCTACTCATATCCCTATGTCTCAATGTCCGTACATCCTGAATTACATTCATCAGATATATCAATCATCATCAGATCTATGGCAGTAATATCCTTCATCACGAATACATCAGTCATCTTCTCAGGCATGTGCATTTTCGGTCCTAATGTTCCCATAGTTTGTGCACACCATCCTCCTAACATTGAACATATGGCAGGAAGACATTGTATACAACAGCAACAGAACAACAGAATACCAAGAATTATCATTAAAACTGAGAGAAGCTTCCATCACCAGGACCGTAAGAAGTCCCAGAACCAAACATGGACTTCTGAGCTCAAGACGTGCGGGTTTTGTATTGCCTTAAATATGGTCGGGGAGGAATTGGGTACAAAAACACAGTAAGCGGACCCCGCTAATTTGCATACTCCACCACGCTCAGCCAGGATGACGTCTAACACCATCCAGTTCTATAGAGCCACTAATCTAATCGCTTTTTGTTCTAGAGTCATGTTATAGAGTATGTCAGTGGTCCGGTTGATGGTTCTCTCAACTACTCTTGCTAGTCTCTTAATATCTTTGGAATTCATGATCTGCCCCCAAAATGGTAAAAAAAGATTTTACTACATCACCCAGAACTTGTGAAGGAGTATCGCCATTCTCGTCCCGCCTAGGACGAGCCCTAGAGATTTCAGTGGTACTGGCTACATATACCCCAGGTAGCAGAATTCCCAATTAACAAGTTCCCTGCCAATCCCTTGGTAGCCATGGATAAGCTTCATTACCACAAACGAAGTAAACAGGTTCGCCTACATACAAAGGTCTGTCCTCACTGGTCAAGTCTGCAACACTAGTGCAACCCTTGAAGTCACCCATTGACTGAGTACCATTCCTCTGTATGCAGAAAGAAACTGAGTTGGGGCTATGGTTAACAGTATAACAAGGTGGCGTGGCATCCCTATTGCCTATAGGAGCCATCTTAAAAGAAATCAAAGATTGAAAAGGTCGGGACAGTCTATCAGAAGGCCTAATAGAAGCGACATTAAGTTTGCTCCTATTTGCGAAGAGTGAGCATCCCAGAGACGTTAGGACTCGCCTTTCAAAATCGTTCAAATTCGTCCCATCAAAGTTCCCTGAGATGCTATCATTCCATCGGCCAAAGAATAGTGCCCGTAGAGAAGCATAACATGCAGTAGTTAAAGGCAAAGGATGAATTTACCAGCCCAACCCTTTTTCCCCATGTTGCGGTAAATGGGAGTAAACCCAGCAGTTTGTCCTATTCAAAAGGGCATGAGTTGCATTCATTATTAACAGTAATGTATTGTTATGATAGCTCTGTCTATGTTGAGAGTCTCTAAGAGACAGAATGTGCAGGTGCACGAAAGGTGTAGATACAGTAGGAACATTTTCAGTAGGCAAGAATGTTTCAAGTGGGCGTACTTCTTCCATATACCAAAATCCTAAGGCAGCTAATACTATGAAACTGGTAAACACAATTACAAGAAGACAACACGTCTTGAAAGATCATGTATTTGATCGTCCATTGTCATTGGTGGCCACACACGCGATTGTCTGTACCGCACGAGAAGGGTCAATAACAGGCATTGTTCCTGGAAGCTCTTCACCGATAAGTTCCTGCAAAAATCTCCGTAGTCCGTTTGCTGGTGATCTCTTGTTCACGCGTTTTCTTAGTCTTTCCCAATCCCCAGCCACCTACTTTCCTTCAGTGCAGAAAGTGGCAAAGGACAAGCTCTGTATTTATTTTCCTGTAGGCACAGTCGTATCCATGCAGTGTGACTAGTGCCGTGGACACAGATTGTACCTTGTGACTCCTGGTACCATGTGATCTGCGAACAGTGCATCGTTGCTTCCTGATGGAAGTGATGAATTTGCAACAGAACCAGACAAAGGTGCAAAAGGATCTTCAGAAGAGTGTGGAGACGAAGAAGCAGTTTCCCCAGGCCCCGTGGGCTCAGGGAGTGTCTCTGAAGCACTCTCAGTGCTGCTCAATGCTGAATGATTGCTGGGAACAGAGCAAGTAAGTTTCTCCTTATCTTTTTCGTCGTGTGGCAAAGGGAAAGGTATCCTCTTGACATGCGAAGCATGGATCTAGTGGCGCTTCCCCGCTACTCGTACAGCAGTCTGTGTGGCCAATAGGACCTGATGGGGCCCTCTCCACAGCGGTGCGAGACAGGATGTTCTCTCGAATGACTTAGTCAGCACCCAGTCACCAGGTCGGATGCTGTGACCTGGCCCCTCGTATTTGGCTGGGAGGGCTTCTCGCACCTGTTGATGAATCAAATACAAATTTTGAGTTAACCGGTCACAATATTCAGAAAGAATTATGTGCTCTATATCCCTCAAAGCCCTAGGTTTAGGAAGATTCCAAATGTTTGCTGGCCTCCCCATCACCACCTTGTATGGGGGGAGCCCAGTCCTAGTCTGTGGAGTTGTGCGCATGGAGAGTAACACTATCGCTAAGGCGTCCAGCCATTTCAAATTGGTGACGGCACATGTTTTAGCAAGTTTGTTCTTCAAGTTTCCATTGTGTCGTTCCACCAATCCAGCACTCTGAGCATGTCTGGCCGAATGGAACCGTTTATAGATCTGTAATCCCGCACATATTTGTAGAATTACAGCAGCGATAAAATGTGGACCATTATCTGACCAGATGACCCTCGGCAAACCAAACCTAGGAAAATATTCCTTAAGCATGGTTTTCGCCCTTGTCATTGCTGTGGCATCTTTCACAGGAAAGGCTTCAACCCATTTACTAAAAGCACAAATAACAACCAGGACGTATTTCAGATTATTACAACGCTCCATTTTAATAAAGTCAAAGTGAATTACCTCAAAAGGGACAGAAGGTGGACCAAAACTACCGCTTGGTGTTGATGTACCCTTCCCCACATTGTGCTGTAGGCAGACCATACAACTCTGGACGAAACGCTCAGCAGTTTTCAGTATGTTAACATTTACCCAGACAGATTCTAACATTTTGCAGATCTTCCTAGCGCATAAGTGAGTGGGACCATGGGCCATTGCAATAATCATAGTGACATACGTGTCTGGCAACATCCATTTTCCCTCTGAGTTACCCACCCAACACCCATCTTCATCCAACCTCGCCAAGCCCTCAGCCCGTTGCTTGGTTTCCTCTAGAGTGGCATCTGCTTGGATATTCTTTATGGAATCAATTCCTTCATTTATAGTACAGACATTTGTGGCTTCCCTTGTAGTATACATATCTGAGTAGAGGTCAGTAGCAGTCTGTTTGGCTATTTGGTCAGCAAAAGCATTCCCTTTACCTACATCATCTATGATTTTCTGATGTGCCGCGCACTTCATAATTGCTAGCTGAGTGGGAAGTACAAGTGCTGAGAGGAGCTGAACTATCAAGGTGCCATATTGGATCTTTGCACCATGTGAGGTCAAGAAACCTTGTTATGCCCAAAGTCTACTGAAGTTGTGAACTACCCCAAAAGCATACTGACTATCAGTATATATGTTTACACTAAGCCATTTGGAAAGTTCACAAGCTCGAGTCATTGCAATAATCTCTGTGGCCTGCGCGGAGTTATGCAGAATTCTTTTGGTTTCCACAATCGTGCTTAGTGTAGTGATTGCATAAGCAACAGTGGATGTACCATCCGGAAGTTTGAAACAGGAGCCATCACAAAACAGCTCCCCTTGTGGATCGTTCAAAGGTGTATCTTTCAAATCAATCCTGCCTTTAGTTTCTTGCTCTGTGGTGTAAAGGCAATCATGTGACATTTCATCACTGCAAGCAATGTCTTGCAGAAGAGGTAACAATTCAGATGGATTTAATACACAACGGGGGTCATTACGAACCAGGCGCTAATTGCACCAACTTTACCACCATGGTGTAAACTATGTTTACACCATGGTGGATGGCAGATTTACCGCCCCATTCCAAGGTGAGTGGGGCGGTAAATCCCCATTTCCCATTTTCCCTTCCCCATTCCCATTTTTGCCCCATAGGGCATAATGGGAGTGGGGAAGGCGCTAATTACGCCACCGTAAATTACGGTGGCGTAATTAGCATCATGGCAGGTTAGCGCCATGGATTTTAACGGCTGCTAAGAGCAGCCGTTAAAATCAGAATAGGCGTTAAGGTTTAACAACGGCGTTAACCCTTAACGCCTGGGTCGTAATGAGGCCCAACATCTTTTAATTTGAATAGCGGTGCAAACAAGATTAATTCATATCTCGTTAATCGTGCGGAAGTAAGATGTTGTGTTTGCGTTCTGTTTAATAGAACCTCTACAGAGTGAGGTACCAACAAGGTTAAAGCATGGCCTAGAACCATAGCCTCGCTCTGTTTTGCAGACGCAGCAGCAGGTGCGACAGCTCTCAGACATCTCGGCAAAGCGCATGCAACAGGATCAAGGGTGGAGGAAAAGTAACCGCATGGCCTATTCTTCCCCCCATGTTCCTGAGTTAACACAGCCAAAGCACATCCATCACGTCCATGCACATACAACTGAAAGGCCTTTTCGTAATTTGGTGTGCCCAAAACCGGTGCTGAACACAGTGCGGTCTTGAGAAAATCAAAAGCTTTCTGGTGTTCCAAGTTCCACGGCAGTGGCAAAGAAATGCCCTTCTTTGCCAATGCCAACATTGGTTTGATCACTAGTGAGAAGTATGGGATCCACTGTCTACAGTAAGAAGCCATTCCTATCAAGGCTTCCTTCTGTGTATTTGGGAGAGACATGCTAGAAATGATTTTAATTTGTTCAGGTGTCAATCTTCTTCCCTCCTTTGACAGGAGATAGCCTAAACAGGCGACCTCCTGTCGACAATATTGAAACTTTTTCAGTGAAGCTTTCTGTCCATGCTTTGCTAGATAAATAAGCAATAACACAGTGCCTTCCTTGCAAGCACTTTCTGAATCTGCAGCTAAAATAAGGTCATCAACATATTGAAGGAATGCACAAGTAGCAGGCAATTCAAGTGTATCAAGCTGCTCTTTCAAAGCCCTACTGTAGATGCTCGGACTTTCCGTGTACCCTTGTGGCGCACGGGTGAATGTAAACGACCGTCCCCCTAGGGTGAACGCGAACATGTATCTGCTATCCTTGTGTATAGGAATGCTAAAGAAGGCATTCTTAAGATCTACAACACTGAAATGAGTAGCAGATGCTGGAATCATCGTTAGTATCGTCGTTACATCAGGCACAATTGGAAATTCTGGAGCAACAATCTTATTGATAGCGCGTAAATCGATAATAAAACGAAAAGGAATTGCATTATCTCCTTTCTTATACACCAGTAGAATCGGACTATTGCACAAACTACCTGCAATTTCTTCAATTACCCCACGGTGTACAAAATCGGAAACTATACACTTCAAAGCTTGCTCACCATCAACTGAAATCTTATACTGTGGAATACGTGGCAACTTTACTCCTGGTTTCAAAATAATTCTGACAGGCTCAATTTGTAAGACACCAACATCATTATCATCAATCGCCCATAAACACTCCGGAACTTCACTAAATTCCTGCAGTAAAGGTCTAGTCAGAAACTGTGAGGCAGAAGATTTCTGTGGTGAAATCGTCAAACGCACTCCACCCGAAGAACAATGAATTACCGCATTTAATTCTTTCAACAGATTGAACCCCAACAAATTCTCTCCACAGTTCGTTGTCAAAAGAAATGGACAGTGATCCGTAAATGGACCCAGTGAAATCGGTACCGGCAAAGAAACCGGACTAACCACTGGTGTACCAGAAAACCCTACAGAAACGTTAGTCTGCCCTGACAGTGGGATGTCTGGAACCCGTGAATAGACAATGGAACACTTCTGTGCTCCTTTATCTATCAAAAATAGATGCTTCCTATTCCCCACCATCATTTCAACGTAGGGGCCTTTCTGATTAACGGGAATAGGCGTTGGTTCCAAACCCTGCTTTGGGCAATCCTAGCAAAATAATATATCATCGAAGGGAAGGTCTTCAGAGAGAAAAGCAGTAGAAGGATGATCAAAAATGTTTCTATTATCCACACTCGGTGGCCGATTGTGTTGTGAAAAAGACTGAGAATTCTGAGAAAACTGGCTTCTACCAGGACCCCCTGCCCCAAGGCGGCCTCTGGATTGTCTACCCATGATACCAAATGTGTTATTCGACCTCTGCTGGAGGATTGGGCATTGTGCTCGCCAATGACCCTCTTGTCTGCAATAAGCACATTGGTTCGCGTGTTCAGGACCCAACAGCACATTACTTTGTGGAATATACTGTCCCCTAAACTGTGTACTACCCCCTCTAGGACCTCTAACAATCTGTTGCAGCAACACCTTAGTTTTCAAGTCTCCCCTTTTCTTTTCAATCCTTTCCTTCTCATTATTGACTTAGTTTTCAGAATACTGAGCCATATGCAGCACTTCAGACTGAGACTTAGCTTGCCAAGCGCTCTCAGAAGTCATAATTTGCGACTGGATGTCAGGTAACAATCCACGCACAAATGTATCTACAAATAATCGTTTTCCAGACTATTTGCTTAAATCTTGTCCACTAAAATCTGAAAATACTTGTTCAAACCGATTAAAGAATTCGGTAGCACCCTCAGATTTTCCTTGGATACAAGCAGTAAATTTGTCCCAAACAATCCTCTCAGGAATTAAGGCTTTCAGTTTTGACACTATTCTATGAGGCAAAGTCAGTATCATTTGTGGTGGTCTCTCACCAGCTTTCCTTTCTCTATCTTGCCTAGCCAAATTATCCCATGTGTCCCCAAACCCTGGTACATCGTCTACTGTCCTAATCTTTTTCCACAAATCGGCAGGTAGGAGCACCGGAAATAACAAATCTATATCACCCAAAGTGAATACTGACGACTGCAAGACAGATTCTATTTCTTTATAAAATCCTGTCAGATTCTTTCTAATATCTGGAATGGACTGTCTAATAGTATTCACTTGCTGTCTTGAGAATGGGACGTGAACAAACTGTGATACATAATGTGCATCAATGTCATAGGCGGCTACACCCGTTGCGGCATTAGCTGGGACCTCAACTTTAGGGACAAATGTCGGAGGAACCTCTCTCATAGGCAACTGAGAAGTAGACAACTCTGAACGCTTACTGAGCAACAGAGCCAAATCGAGCGCTATAGCAGCTGAAGGAGTGTCAGACGAAAAAGCTCTCTTGTAGATATCCAATAATTCTGCAGGACAACAAATCTTTCTTTTTATACATTCATCCTGCAGGTATTCTACCATTACCTGTATCACTTTCCTCTGCATTTCTGGCATATACTGACTGTACGTGTCATATACTTCTACGGGATATATCGACATGTCTGAAATCCATCTAAGTGCATCTCTTGTGCAAATTTGCATTTCTTCACTCATCGATTTACAAGGAGGAAGGAACTGTTTCTGTACAAACATATCGCCCAAACTATCACCATCTATTTCATCATTCTGTAACCTTTCCAACTCCCTTCTATACTCAAAAACCCTCTCGACATGCTCATATACTTTCTCCGCAGTATCTCTTGAATATGTTAAAACATTCAGATCCCTCAACCCTTGTGGGATATCTTCATCATTCATTTTGTTCCACATTACAGATAAATGAATTCCCAGCCCTTCAATAAAAACAGTTTTCTCAGGAAAACGTTCTAGATTAGAGAGTGTAGCGAAAACATCAGATTGTTCACCTTTCTCCAGGCATTGTCTAGCCCACGCATTCAAGTCTCTCTTTCTCTCTTTAGAAACAGTATTACGAGTTACAATTTTTGATTCAACACCCGCTCCCTTATCAACTACAAGCGGAGAAGAACCGCTTGGAAAAGAAAGTGTAGACAAATCCTGCACAATAGTCAATGAAGGTGCTATTACTGGCACAAAAGACATATCTACCGGGACCACAACAGTAGGCAAAGGTGGAGGTACAGGCGGAGGAACAGCAATAGAAAACAGAGCAATGACTGGCAGCAGAGGAGAAATAGGAGGAACAATAGGAGGAGCAGGAATTACTACGGGAGGAGGAGCAACAGCAGGAAGAGTTAAGACAACAGGAATAGGTACATAAGGAGTTGGTGCAGTGGCACCAGGCTTACGTTCGTTTAAAAGCTTATCAATCAATTCATCTGATTCATGAAACTCTTTAGACAGATATATTTTCTGAATGCCAAGTTGAAAAGCCCTATCCATGTTTTTAACTGACTCTGACTGTTTCAGCTGGTCATGTAGTAATGCCTTTTCGGCGTTTGACTTATGACGGCGCGCATGTTTCTCTCTACTTTTAAGCTGCTGCATAGCTTCTTTTTTCCAATTTTGTAATACATCAAATGCTGCAGGTCTAGCTTTTTTCTTTAACAATATAGATTTTAAATATTCTATGCGAGAAATCTCGAAGCTACCATTAATTGGCCACTGAAGTTCGAAAGCATGTCTAGTTTGTGCCAAATATTGTTAAACACTATACTACCAATGCCATACTTACAGTACATAGTACATGCCGGCGACCGCTCCTGTGGTGCCGGACGGCCAAATTCCAAAGATTGTCTGTCTCTGCAGAATAATGCCCTGAAGCAGGCAGACAATTTCTCAGGCATATCAGATTTCTGGTGTTACCTGGCAGTAATTGTACTCGCGAGGACAATGCGCCAAATCAAATATCAGGATACATAGGAATCGGGGCATGACTCACCTGATCAAAGGACAAAGGGAGGTCCGATCGGATTACAAAGGATTGACGTGGCTGGCGATTCCGGCAAAAATACCCGCCTCGATATGAGGACCCTCGTCAAGCTCACCGTCCCGGGATCAGATCGTGCAGTACTGCTGAGGTGTCACGTCTCATCCAAGAAGGGGCCCCCTTTCTCACCGTCCGATCCCGGTCCGATAGACGCGCCAACTCTTCAAAGAGATGGCATCAATCTTGACGGTGCCTATTCGGGCTCCATCTTGTAAAATCAAGCCAAGAATATCGAGGCTTAGTACCACCAAAAATTGGATCTGCCAGTCACAAAGTCAAAAATGTATTCTGTACAGATTGAAATATCAAAGCAGATAGCTATCTGGCTCCCAACACCTTGGAGTGTGTGTACCAGAAAACACTGTGAGCGGAGTGAGTCCAGGTCATCACAAAACATGCAGTATTTATACACAGTCCTGGTCATAGCTCAGCCCATCTCCAAACTAATAGGTTACAAATTTGGGTTTGTGCCCAGTTCACATAACAAATATACAATATTGGTTTGTACTTTTGACATGTTGTCCCATCCTTGAAGATTCAATGGTGTTGTTGGTTCTCCAGTTTAGGGTGATCCTAGTTTCAAGAAACAAATTCAATAGCTCATTGCTAAGGTACACAGTTCTAGTTTGCCTAACATTCAGTTCTTATGTTTGAATATGGCTGAGGCTATTGATGCAGAAAACACTTTAAATTGAAGTTCACTTTGGCCCCAAGGTTCCTTAAACATACTCACAAACTTTGTTGTCGTCAGCTGTGTGGATCTTTAGCTTTTTAGAGTAAATTATGTTTCAAGAAATGTACACAGGATTCCTTCAAAAACACACTGCATTACTTTCTGACTACAAGGTCTGTTTGCACAGGACACATATTCTGCTCTACCAGCCCTAGTGTTGACATAGGCTCAAAGGTTGTGTCTGTTCTGGCAGATGAAAACATAGTTAGTCATTACTGAAGAGAGAGCAGAAATTAGAATCAAGATGGAGGAAATTTTCCAAGATGGCGTTTGAAGTCAATTCTAAATTCGGAACTTTGCAACGCGGTTTTCCTCATGGAGCGACTAGGCTTAGGCCAATATAAATATAAAGGAGGCACTATACATTTTCTGTTTCATAGGTTTTTCCTTTTTGTATGAACCATTGTGTTTAAATGTGTATTAGATATGTTCTAATTCTTGTATATTAACATTCTCAAATGCCCAAAGTTAATGTCACATTTACATGTTTGGAAGGGACCAGTTGGCCAAAGGAGCAAAAAGTAACTCTTGGTAGCTGTTGGCTTCAATCTAACCAAGCTCTACTGGGCTAGAAGCAGGAGCCAAATAGCTCCAGCTCCCCTTAATTTCGATCCCTGCACTAGATTAGCATCTTCCTGAAAAAGAGAGCCTCATTACTTTTTGTGAGTACATATGTAGTAGGTCATTTTATAAGGAGCGGAGTGGAAAAGGAAAGCATAACATTGGTTTTGAGGCATAGGAGTTAGCAAAGCGGAGATAGCGTCTCCGCTTTGTTTTCCTCCAACGACTAAGGAGAGCATTTGGTTTTACACCTGCATGTGATTTTCATGGAGGGGTAAAAATAAAGATTCCAATGGAATACGCCTTGATTTAGCACCTGCTAAATACCAGGTGGAATCCATTGACATCCATTGTAAAACGCTGCCTGCAAAGCATATTTGTAGGCAGTGTTTTATTTCTCCCAAAGCGTAGAATATAACAGGGCTTGGTTCTAACCCTTCCTGTAGATAACATAGTGTACTCCTGGCTGTCACATTCCAACTAAACATGACAGGGCGGACTGTGCCAGTAGACTGTGTATATCCAGAGTACACGGCTCTATGTGTTTGTCATGGTGTGAGCATAGGAAAATGTGTGTGGATTAGCCCCACACATTTACCTGAGGTTGGGCTACCATCATTCCATTTAATTAAAAAATTCCAAAAGCCCAGGCGAGCGCACACCCACAATGCGGATGGTCGAATTCCTCAGTCTCTCATACAGGAACTTTTCTTTTCTTTGGAGGTATAATACCTCCTACTTACCCCCAATCCTCAGTTCTTCCTTTCCTGTCCCTGACAGCGACTGGATTCTCTTTGGAGATGGGCTCTAGAGAGCGATGTGCTGTTCCATCCTGGGCGGCATCGCCAGCAACGCAGCGGCATTCATCCTGTGATCCGGTATCTCCAAGGGTTCCTGTGGGGCTTGGGTTTCCAGGTGAGCCATGCGACCAGCTGCATCCCTCGGGCCGCCTGTGGGACTTGAAGGTCCTTTGGGGTAGGATGCAACTTCCAGCAGGTGATATAGTGGCCCCCGAGGTCTCACTACCAGCTGCCTGCTCAGTTGGCCCTGCAGGATGAGGAGTGGATTGGTAAGGCCCTCCTTGCTTGCTTGAGGGCCGATGAGTGCTCTAATGCTGGTTCCGGATCGCTGGGCTTGGCTAGCAGCATGGCCTCGTTTCACCTCCTTCTGCTACTGCAGAGGATTGATTGCCACCACTGTCCCTCTCCCTGCTGACTGGGATTGAAGTGACGGCCGTCTTAGGCCATGCACCAGTTGTTGGGTGACAATTCCGTTGTGTCTGTTCTGGGCTTGCCAGACGCTTTGGACTGTGTCTCTCGTGTTCTGGCCTTCTTGCTGACTTTTCCCCTGTACTCAGATGGGGAAACATAAAGGGAAGAGAATGCACATTGGCACTGAAGAGGACTCCTCTAGTCCTGAGTGGCACCATGGAAAGAAGCTCAAGAAAAAGAAGATGGTGTTGAAATTCTCCCTCTCCCAGAAAGAGCTCAAGTGCCTCAAGAAGAAGGCCACAGAGGAGCATGAAGGTGCCTAGAAAAAGCAGAGGACCGGTCCAGTTCCTCCTGAGAGTCTGCATCTTCCTCGTTGGATCCCTCCCACTCGGATGATAAAGCTGAAGGGAAGTATCTGACCAAGGATGAAGTGGAGGGGGTGGTCTCCCAGGTGTGGGACTCCATGGGTTTCTCTGACCCTGTGTAAGGGGGAGGGTCCGCTGATCCCAAGATTCGGCAGTATGAGCACACCGGCAGGTTGAGGCTTCCCCTGATTTCAGACATTAAGGCTAAGACTTTGTGGGAATGGCGAGACCCAGAACATATCTCTATGCCCCGGTTCATGGCCTGACTCCTTCCTTCCAGAGTCAATGGACGTCGATGATATCCTGGCCAGTTTGGTCGGACAGTCTTCCATGGCAGCAGAGGAAGAGACTGACAGAGACCCAGTGTACCGCAAAACAAACTCAGCTCTGAAGAAGGCCCACGTGGATTCACACCTGACACTCCGTGCTAACATCTATGGATCCTATACAGCTGAAACTGCTCTTGGAGCCTTCAAGCGACTTTGCAAGGCAATGGAAGAGGGTTTGGATTACGCTCCTGTGCTCTCAGACATTCAGAACCAAGTGGAACTGCGTTCGGATTTGTCCTTTGGCGGGGTGCAGGGCACCGCCATGGCGATGGGAGCTTGTATCTCAGACGTCATCTCCATTTGCAGGATTTAAAGTCTGAGGGATCCCAGAAGGCGTCCTTGAAGCTCCCCTTTGAAGGCAACAAACTCTTTGGCGACAGTCCAGAGGATAAGGTCAACAAGGTGTTTCAGGCTTACAAGCATGCTGATCAGTTGCGTAAGATGCCTGCCTCTTCGTCTGGCTGCAAGTCATCAGGTGCTGAGTCCCAGGCTTGTACTTCTGGTGGTAAATCTGGACATTTTCACTGATCCTGTGGTTTCCATCCTCGTCCTGACACATCGAAACCTTCTGTTCCACATCAGAAATTCTGACAACCACTGCTTGCCACTGGGTGGAAGACTCCAGCACTTTTTTCCAGTGTGGGAAAGGTGGGCCTTGGACATTTGGGCTCTCCAGATGGTTTAGTACGGTTACCAGATCGAGTGCCTTTCTTCCTCAGTTCAGTCCGGTTTGACCATGACTACTATGCCCAGGACCCGGATCAAGAGGGTGGCCATGTGTGGTTCTCTCATCGACCGGTTGCACAAGAAGGCCATTGAAGCAAAGAGGGCTACAAATTGGATGTGAGAAACTAGGCCTTAGGTTTTCTGCAGAATCTTCCTGGTAATCGTCATGGGTTCTACTCTCGGGTCTTCCTGGTACCAAAGCCCTCAGGGAAGTTACGCCTGATCTTGAACCTGAAGGCCCTCAATGTGTTTGTGGAAGGGGTTTGTTTCCATATGGAAACCTTACAGAAGATCATTCCCTTGGTACAGAGAGGGGACTGGTTGGTGTCATTGGATTTCCAGGATGCCTATTATCATGTCACCATCCTCCCAGTCCAATTTCAGTTCCGGGTCCTTCCTTTTAGTTGGAAATCCGCTCTGAGGGTCTTTACAAGAATGGTGTCCCCTCTGGTGGCTCATCTGCATTTACTGGGTGTCCAACTTTTCCCCTATATTGACAACTCAACCTCAGGGGTATTGTCCAGGTCCATGTCCTCCAGGGCTGTCAGTCTCTACAGGAGTGGGGGTTTCTTTTCAACTGGAGGAAGTCCCATCTCTTTCTGTCCCAGGACCTCGTGTTTATTGGAGCTCATTTTTGCACCAGGCAGGGGAGGCTCTTCCTCCCTCGGGTGAAGGCCCTTCGTCTACAGGCAGTCCTCTCCCGTGTTTTACAGTGCCCATGGGCTTTGGCATGGGATCTACTGGTGGTGCAGGGACACATGACCACTTGTGTTTTCCTGATCCATTGGGCTCGGCTCCATCTTTGCCTCTTGGTGATGCATCTCCTTCGACACTGCGCCCCCCCTCCTCCCAGTCCCTTGAGACCCGGGTCCCAATTCCTCAGTGGTTACAGGAGGACCTGACCTGGTGGTTCCGCAGGATTTCCTGCAGAGGGGTCTAGGATCATCCTTACCACTGATACCATTGGCCTCGGCTGGTGGGTCTTCTCTGGGGTCATTGACAGTGCATGAGCGGTACGAACTAGAGGGGCTCCATGAGTCCTCCAATTGGAGGGAATTTGCAGCGATTTACTAGGCCCTGCTGTGGTTCTACCCCATCTCCAGGGTTGTTCGATGCTCGTCTGGACAGACAATTCCTCCACCATGGACTATATCAGCAATCTCGGGAGGATAGCTCAGTGGCAATGTGCTCACCTTGGAAGCAAGACGTCACGGAGCAGCACAGGTTCGATCTCCGGGTCCGCGCTTAGAAACCTCTGGGTATTATGCGTGTTATAAATAACCTATCATATCATCATATCAATCAAGGAGGGTCGGACCTTGAATTACCTTGCCGGGTGCATATGCGCTTGAGCCAAATGTCACCTGTTCTCCTTGGCAGCGGTTCACATTTGGTGGGTGGAGAATGTGGTGGTGGACCACCTCCGCCGGGTCTTTCCCAGCTCTCAGCAGCCAGGACCTTCTTGGAGATCTTTCGGAGGGTCAGGACTCCGGTGTTGGACTGTCATGTCCGGCCCGCTCCCAAGGGCTCCATGTTCCTTGAGCGCCAGGCAGCAAGGTCTGTGGCGTTTGAGACAGCAAACCCTCCGGCATTCGCCGCAAACTTCTATTACCAGCAAGCCCAGCACTCAGCGTTCACGTGATAGGTTATGTGTCCTTTCCTCCCGCGCTACCCAGAAGAAACTGCTTTTAAGCAAACGAAGCCTGCCGGCAGTGCTCCTTAACCGTTGCGCTCGCTCGGCAAGAAGCTTCTTGGTTTCCTGCTTCCCTTGCATTTCCTATTGCTTTTCGACCATCTGGCTACTGTTTTCTGGACTCTGCCTTCACCTCGTCCCTTATTGCTTCTGGCGCTTGCCCTCTCGGTTTGATCTCTTGGCTCCCTTGACCTCAGTATCTCTTTTTCCTGGTGCTGCAATTCTTCTTGTCCCTCACTGCTTCTGATGCTTGCTCCCGCTATTCGATCTCCCGGCCCCCCATGACCTTGGCTCCTTGTCCCTGTGGCTGGTAAAACTTGATCCTTTACCTGGACTATCCAGCCGTCATCGCCTGAGGATTCTGGTTTTCTTTGCCTCTGGATTACTTTGGAACTGAACTTGGATTATTTCCTGGACATATTTTGGATACTTTTGTTCTCCGGACTCGCTATACTGGGACTTCCTTTGGGACATCCTGTATCCTGGAACTCATTGGTCCTCATTACGAGGGGGGGGGGTAAGGGGTTAATGGCGCCGGTAAAGGTTCTGGAGCTGTTAACCACTTACCGCCCTATTACGAGGTCTGCTCACAGGACCCGCTCAGGACGCCTGGTTTTACCAGACGTCCTTAGCGGGTCCCGCGAGCGGACCAGCATGCTAACAACGAGCCTGTCATTTAATGGGCCCGTTGTTAGCATGCTCCCCATTCTCATTGAGCCCTATGGGGGCTCAAATGGGAATGGGGATGGACCGGTTTTGGGTTCCCTGAATGGGGAAATACCGGGCCCTCCAAGGTCGGAATGGACCAGTATTTCCCCATTCAGGGAACCCGGACCCGGGTTTGGGGGTAGCCATGCCCTTATTAAGGGCATGGCTACCTCCAAACTCATAATGAGGCCCATTGTCTGTTCTGCCCCTAGATTGCACCCTTGTGCTGTCTGGGTCCGGTTTCACGTACAAAGCAGACCTTGCAGGACCTTTCCTGGACTTCCATTCCTTCCCAGATATCATGAACTCTTCGAACTGCTCTGGCTGGAGTTTTGCAAGTAGGCTCCCCGCTTGCAACTACATCACAACAGGTAGGAGTGGGGGATTGTGTGAGGGAGGTGCGGTCTGTATCATTCCAGGGTAAGAGGGGACACTGACCTATTGTATTTGTTTGTTCCCTTTCTAGCTCCACTCTTTGCTCCCGCCTTTTCACCTGAGCACATTGCCTGACAGGTTCTTTATCCTCTGCAGGCTGCACTCTTGGGGGGATGTCTCCCTATGAAAGGAGACCCCTGTTGTCAATTGAGACTTGGGTTACCCAAGTTGGCCTTGATCCTGACAGATTAAGGAGCCACCTTTGTCAGTCTGTGATGGATCCAGGGGCAGAACCCATGGCTGCTTTTTTACAGGCCTTTTCTGCCCTCTGCACCGACATGGCAGCCGCCCATGCGTCTTTGCACCAGCGCATGGACGTAATGCAGAGCCTAGTTCACCCACTGCCCTCAGACGATTAATTTGGGGATGGGGCGGCTGCGGCAGCCCCTCCACCTCTGCCTCCCCCAAATTCAGGGATTGCCCCTGTTTTGCCGGGGCCCTTTCCACTAGCTCCACCAAAACTCTTCACGGGTGACACTAAGACCTACAGGACGTTTATCAACCAGTGCAGGTTGCATTTGATTTGCCGTCCTCTGGCTTTTCCCAGTTCCACTACTAAGGCTGATTTTGTGTTGTCACATTTGGGGGGTACTGCTGCTGCCTGGGCTAATCCTCTTTTGTAGACCAACAATTCCACTTTATTCGATGTTGATGCTCTGTTGGTGCCACAAACCTCGTCTATGATGCTAGGTACAAAGCACAGGCATCAGACCTGGAATTCCTGGCCTTGACTCAAAGAAAGCAAAGCCTTTTGTCTTATCTTGCCCGCTTTAATCAACTAACGGCGGAAACCACATGGCCTGAACAAACAAAAAGGCCGCAGTATTTTACCAAGGCCTTTCCGATGAATTGAAAGATGCCCTGTCAGTGGTCCCATCCATACCATCTGGTTTTCCGAAACTTTGGGATTTAGTTTTGCAGGTCGAAGCTTGCCTATACAAAGACAAAGCAAACGCAGGACCCCAAAATGCGACCCGGCAAAGCCGAGACTGTGTCTCCAACTCCGGTTGGTGACACGGAACCGGTGCAGATTGGCGCTACACAAGGGAGTGGCGGATGGCCAATAACCTTTGCCTTTACTGTGGACAGACAGGTCATTTTATTTATGTCTTTCCAAAAAGGCCTGTTAAGTGCTAAGGAAACACCAAGAATCGTCCCTAGATAGGGCAAATGGGGCGATTCCGTTTTCCACTGGCTCTGAAAACGCCCCGTCATCCATGCACATATACCTGCCTTTGTCCTTTTTGGTCATTGACTCACTAGTGTTCACCCTTCCTATAATCAATTCCGAGGCAACAGGTAACTACATGGACTACCAGTAGGCAAAGAAAACTGGGGTTCTACTTGCGCCAAGCAGCTCCTGGAAACAGGCCCGCAGTGGATGGCTCGTGTCTACTGTCGGGACAGGTGATGGAACAAACAGAACCCGTTTTGATGAGCACACAAGAGGGGCATTCCAAATGGCTTGTATTTGACCAAATAGCCGCCCCCCAGTTTGGGATTATATTGGGCCTTCCTTGACTACAATAACACAATCCGGCTATCGATTGGGTAAATCAGACTGTACACTTCTCCTCTCTGCATTGTCGCGAACAATGTTTAACCTCAAAAACGGAAATAACCTTTTCTCCATGTTTAGCACTTTTGTCCAGAATGTCCACGGTCAGTGCTACCAACCAGGCTCCTATGACTCACTTACGATTGTAATACCAAGATTATGATTGTCCCATAGATCTGATACCCGGGGCCTGCATCCCTCACAGTCGCATTTACTCCCTCATGCAGAAAGAGGAGGAATTCCTCAAGGATTATATTGAAAAGGCACTTCTGGGTCACATACATCCGTCTCACTCCCCAGCCGCTTCTTCCATCTTCTTCGTGCCCAAGAAGGAAGGGGAGCTGTGTCCCTGTGTGGACCTCAGAGCACTGAACGCAGTCACAGTTAAAAGTCAGTATCCGCTGCCTCTGATTTTAGAGCTACTAGATCAATTGAGCTCATCGAATGGATTTACCAAACTTGATCTCCGGGGGGCGTAAAACTTGGTATGAATGTGGCATGGCGATGAGTGGAAGACCGCATTTAAGACCACGTACAGCCTTTTTGGATATCTAGTCATGCCCTTCAGTCTATGTAATGCTCCTGCTACTTTCCAGTACTTCGTCAATGATGTTTTTCGGGATATTCTAGACTGCTTTGTCCTGGTTTACCTGGATGATATTCTAATCTTTTCAGAGTCACACAGGAAACACGTCCAACATGTATGTACAGTACTTGAAAGGCTACACGCTCTAGGGTAAATTGGAGAAATGTGTTTTCCATGCTTCCTCAGTAGAATTCTTCGGATTTGAGTTGTCCTCACAGGGAGTTGAAATTAGTGACACAAATGCCTGTGGGGTGCTTGACTGGCCGGTACTCACAACCCTAAAGGCATTACAATCATTTTTGGGGTTTGCAAATTTTTACAGGCGGTTCATTGTCTCATTTTCTGAGATATTGGTACCACTTACTTGCCTTACCAGTCCGTCTGTCCCATTTGTTTGGAACACAGAGGCACAGGCGGCTTTCCAGTCTTTAAAGGACTTTACATCCGCCCCAGTACTGCAACACCCAGACCCTTCCTTGCCATACATAGTGGAGGCCGGTGCTTCAGCCGTGGCCATTGGTGCCATTCTTTCACAGACGTGCTCTTACACGCAGCGTCTACATCTGGTGGCCTAATATTCGAGAACTTTGTCTACGTGTGAAAGAAATTACACGATCACAGAGAGAGAACTCTTGGCAATCCGAACCGCTTTTAAGGAATGGAGACATCACCTTTTGGGTGCCAGGCATCTGGTAATGGTCTATTCCGATCACGTAACCTTCAGGCCTTGTCACGCACGAAATGCACCAATGGCCGCCAAATGTGTTGCCATTTGTTCTTTGCCATGTTTAACTTTATTGTTACTTACCGTCCGGTCATCTTGATGGCAAAGCCGATGCTTTAACCAGGATAGGAGGGGATTTTGCCACCACCCTCCCTATCACTCTGCTCCTGCCTATGGGTTCTGTGCTCTGTGTTTGTACTATCTCCTCCCCTTTGTTGAACGGGATCTGACGTTTGGGTAAAAGAGCAACCTTCAAATATCATTTTCCAAAAAAAAAAACTGACTAACGGCTTGCCCTACGTGCAAGGACTCCTATATATCCCTGATGCCCGAACTCAACTCTTTGCCCTCGAATGGTCTCATGACGCCAGACTCGTTGATCATCCAGGTCAACAAAAAACCTTGGTACTTCTACGCAGATGGTGCTGGTGGCCCGAAATGAAAAGGGATGTTGCAGACTATGTTTCAAAAAGCTCTGTGTGTACACAGTGCAAGACGATGCCAGGTAAACCGATGGGCTAACTACAAACCATGCATATTCTGCACAAACCCTAGTTCATGGTCTCTATGGACTTTGTGGTTGAAATGCCACCTGTACAAGGTATGACCACCATTCTAGTAGTGGATGACGCTTTCACCAAAACAGCACGCGTTATACCCTGTCAAGGTGTACCCTCCGCCTGTAACACTTACCTGGACTCCTCGGGAGCGTAATACCTTCCCAGCCTATGGACCTGATACCTTGGAGCCTTTAGGATTCTTTTTCTGTTTGAACAAACAAATGACAACAATAGAAATGCCACAACATCTATTAACTGAGATATACTACATGAGATGTGTATTCCCTTAAATCACTCCCTTCAATCTCTAGGGCTGAATTCCCTTCTCATCTGTGTTTTATGATTGTGGAGCTCTCCATCCTGCTTTTTTACAGGGGCGCGTTGAGATGGAGAAACAAGGATAACTTGGGTGCAGATAAACTCTATAGCTTCTTGCCTTGAAAAGTCTATTCTTTTAAGAATGTGTCTTTGGATAAGTAAGCAGGTGAAGATACTGTAAATCTTTAAGGGCTTGAACTGATTCCTACGTTGGAGGGATCTCTCTTTCTAATTACATTTGTTCTTTTGCTTTTTTCGCAGGTTTTAGGAATTCGGGAAAGAATTATGGCTGCGGATGGCTGCAGAGTTACTCAGAATGAGAAAACTTTTTAAAATGTAAGTTCGCCAATACGGAGTAACTGCAGCCTTCAAGGTGGAGCGCGGGAACAACGGCGAAGTGAAAACTTGAAGAACCTTCAGGTACATAAACGCTTATAAAACGTCTTCTCTGTAAAACTGTTAAGTTTGTTTTTTTATTAAATACCTCTTGTGTTGTCTGCAGGTTTTTGGAAAGCTGAGGAAAAACCTTTCGGAAGATGCAGTGGCTGCGGTAGAAACTTCTGACTGAAGATGCTGCGGCTGCGAGCAAAAAAATGCTGACTGAAGATGCTGCGCCTGCGAGCAAATAAATGTTCTTAACTGAAGATAACAGTGTCGGTGTCACCAGGATCGGTGATATCCTCGCCAGAGAACGTAGAATCCGATTCACCACCCTCCCCTAACTCCTCACCTTCGTCTCTTCTTCCTGTACCCTTCTTTCCTTTACTTCTTGGTCGCTCCTTTTTTTTATGTAGGTAGGGGTGCCCACGGAAGGAAGCCACCGTGTCACCCAAAAAGGGTTTCCGGTGCCTCCTCCCGGGAACGCCGGGAAGGGGAAAAAGCCAAAAGGCACAAAAAACCCCTAAGCAACCTGCGTGACTCTCCTAAGGAATGAGCTGGTATGCTGGGAGAATGCAGTCGGCTGAAGCTGAACTCCGTGGTAGAAAGGATGAGGCTCCGGAGGAAAGTAGACAGTAAGTAGTACGGAATCTCACAAGGAGAACCAAGTCCATAGGTGAAGCACAAATGAATAGGCAGTCCTTAAACAGGCCGGGATCTGGTACACGGGAGATCACAGAGGAAGGTATCCGAATCAGAAGAATCAGCAATTCAAGAAAACAGGCCTAGGTCTGGTACACAAGGAGGCAGGCAGGAGGAGAAAAAAAACAGGAAGGGGAAAAATAAGGAGGATGGACGGAAGCAGAGAAGGGACGGGAGAAGGAGGGTGGCGAGGAGAGAGGAAGGGAAAATAGTAGAAGGAAAAAAAGGGCAGCAGGCAAGACAAGGGGAAGAGGACAAGGACCCGATAGAGATCGGGTACTACAGCAGCGAGTGCGAGCGAGGGAAGAGCAGGCAAAAAGGCAGACAGCACTAACAGAGGAAACCGGAAGCGTTGCAACGCGTACACAACCCGGAAGGAGCTGTATTTATACTCCGGGCCGCGTAAGCGCGCATACGCACGGGCAGAGCTGCAGGTGGGCGTGACAGGCTACCAGCGTGCACGGCAGGATAAAGTCCGCGCCGCCAGCGGTTCCACAGGCGCCAAGTGCCACGCAGCATGACAGTCGGAGATAGCTTCTGTCGGGTAAGTCTCTTCTGAAAACTATGGTACTCTGTAGTTTTTCGTAAAACTAATGTCTCTATTATCTCCTTTTTCACAGGTACTGTGAGGAGAAACGCTGGTAGCGTTACCCGCTGTCAGCAGAGCAGATGCGAAGCGCGCGTTCCAGTAGAGGCAGGGCTTAAGGAGCTCCTCTGCAATATGAATAGAACCGTGCTGCTACTTGTAAATGGGTCTTGCAGCGGCCATGTTAAGTGTATGCAATTACTATTGAACATAACAGGAGTCTATGGAAGTATATGCTGTGGATGATGTAAATGCCATATGTGCCAGGCTAACACCCCCTTTGACCTGCTGATTGATATAATGTTCCCTGCCTAGCCTGAATGAGGACTATGCTCACTGACTGGGATCATGATAGTATCACCCCCCCTCACCCCTAAGACCCTTCCCAAGGATGGACCCTCTGGCCCTGGCTTAGTGGGGTGATTATGATGAAACTTCTGAAGCAATTTAGGAGCATGAATATTGGAACTAGGTTTCCAAGTTCTGTCCTGTGGACCAAACCCTTTCCAATCCACTAAGTAGAACAATTTCCTTTTGACAATCTTGGAGTCTATGATTACTTTCACAAAGAATTCTGGTTCACCTTCTATAATCATGGGTTTGGGTAATGCTTGTAGTCAGGTCCCCGGATTCATTGGTTTTAACAAGGAAACATGGAATACTGCATACATTTGCATGTGAGAGGGTAGGTTTAACTTTACTGCTACAGGGTTGACGATAGCTTCCACAGAGAATGGGGCCAGAAACCTAGGCTGGAATTTTCATGGGCCCTTAAGTGCAATATGTTTAGAAGACAACCATACCTTGTCTCCCACCTTATAATCTGGAGATTTTCTTCAAAGTTTATCCTCACATTTCTTCTGACTTTCCTTTGCTATAGTTAAATGTCTCATGACCTCTTTCTGTACCTGGGTAATGTTCTCATGAAGATTCTGTACTGCTGGCATCTCTAGGGATTCTGTTAGATCGAAGGTAGAGGTCCGAGGATGTGAACCGTTAAGGATGTAAAAAGGGGTATTATCTGTGGAGGTGTGTTCAGAGTTATTGTAAGCGTACTCTGTTACCCAGAGGACATCCACCCAAGAACAATCTATTTGGTGGAGAAGAGACTGAAGGTATTCTTCTAAGGTTTGATTGGTTTTCTCAGTTTGACCGTCAGTTTGTGGGTGGTGGCTAGTAGATAAACATACTCCAACTTTAGGCAACTCACAACACTTCCTCAGGAATTGGGAGACAAATTGACTCCCTCTATCAGAGATCACTGCTGATGGAAATCCATGAAGACGTACAATTTGTTCTAGGAACATCTTTGCTAAAGCTGATGACGTGGGAATTCCCTTGAGGGCAATGAAATGAGTCATTTTGGAAAACAAGTCCACCACTACAGGGATAGTATTATAACCCGAACAAGGGGGGTAACTCTGTAATAGAATCCATAGAAATGGTATGCCATGGTGCTGGTGGAACAGGTAACGGTTGAAGAAGCCCTGCTGGTCTCTGCTTTGAACATTTGTTTTGAGCACAAATACCACAAGTTTGGATGAAATCTATGATATCCTTGCGCCATGTTGGCCACCAAAAATGTCTTTTGATCTTGGCTGTTGTCTTAGTGATTCCAGAGTGACCTTCTAGTGTTGCTCCATGGTAATCCGCCATGACCTCCTATTGTAGCTCCTGATTTGGTAGGTAAAGACGACTCTGGAAATAAGGTAAGCCTTCGTGAACGCAACACTTTGGTCCGTTTGACTTCCAGGCCTCTAACTCTGAAGTGGTCATGCTGAGTAGAATCTGTGACTTTAGGTTTTTTTCTGAAGATCCAGTGACTCCCAGCACCTTCTCTTCTGGAATTATGCTTACTGGATTTGAAGTACTTTGGACCTCTTCTTTCTCTCCAATATGCGGCAAGGCATCCGCTTTACCATTACGTACTCCTGGGCGGTAAGTTACAACAAAGTCATATTACACAAAAAACAATGCCCAGCAGAGTTGTCGGGACGATTGATCCTTTGCATTGCATAAATATTGCAGGTTTCGGTGGTCTGTGAGAACTGTGACAGTATGCCCGGCCCTCAATAAATGGTGTCTCCATTCCTTGAAAGCGTGTTTTATTGCTAGTAATTCCTGATCTGTGATACTGGAATTTAACTCTGCTGTTGAAAACTTCTTTGACCAGAAGGCCACTGGATGCAGTTGTCCGGTTTCTGTATCTTTTTGAGATAATACAGCTCCCATTGCAGCACTGGACGCATCAGTTTCTACTAAAAATGGTTGCTCAGGTTGTGGATGCCTCAAAATGGGAGCAGTGGTAAAATGTTTTTTCAAGGTCTGGAAAGCCTCTCCGATTCCTTGGTCCACGAGAATGTCTTGTGCTTTCGCAATAACAAAGTTATTGGATGCACTAGTTGGGAAAATCCTGCAACAAAGCGTCCATAAAAAGCTCTCAGTGTTGGGGACAGCTGAGTTTGCATTTAACAACTCTCGACATTCCTCGGTGGGTTGTTCTCCTTTTTATGCCTTGTATCGTAAGCATCCATGGATCCTGCCTCTTGTCTTACATAGTCTAGCTCTGCTGTTTGCTCCCGCCTTTTCACCTGAGCCCCTAACCTGACAGGTTCTTTATCCTCTGCAGGCTGCGCTCTTGGGGTAAAAGTTTCCCTATGAAAGGAGACCCCAGTTGTCAATCGAGACTGGGGTTACCCAAGTTGGCATCAATCCTGACATGGACCTCTTTGCATCCCCCCGGTCCCCTCCTCAGCCAAGGTACTCCGGTCTGATCAGGGTTCCCTGCAGCGAGGGCTTGGTGGGTGGATGCCTTGAACATACAGTGGCGGCTGGGTCTTCTGTATGCCTTTCCTCCTATTCCCCTCATCCCCAGGATGGTGCAGAAGGTCATACAGAGCAGCCCATCTGTGATCCTGGTGGTTCCTTTTTGGCCCTGCCGGGGGTGGATCCCTGGTTGGCCTTGCCCTCTGCAAGTGGGTCAGGGCTTCACGTGATCCATTTGTCAGCCTGGCTATTGAAAGGGAGGTTGTTAGCTTTGGGTATCTCAGACCATGTGGCAGAGACTGGGCCCATTTCTTAAGGAGGTATGAGGAGTCTCGTAAACCCCCTTCCCCCTCTTCTGTGGTGTCCCAGACGTTCTGCAGTTCCTTCAGGATGGGTTCAACAAGGGTATGGCTCTTGCTACTCTTCAGTCCCATTGGGCAGGGCTGAAAGAACTCAAGGGGGGTTTTGGAGGCACCCTGCAGGATGATTGGTTGGTAGGCCAGTTCCTTAAGAGCTTGGCATCCTCTCGGCCACCCCAGTGTATGAGTGTTCCTCTTTAGGATGTGCCCGTTGTCCTACGGTGCCCTTCCATTTTTCAAACTGGCTTGGGTACACCTCAAAGGTAAATACTGGGATGAGGAAGAGCGATATGGAGGTAATGCTCTGAATGCTTACTGGCAATCTTCTTTACTCCTAGTCCTACTCTTCCTCCTTGTCACAGTACTGCTGACCCTCTGTGACCTACCATGGTGTGGATGGTCCCATGATCTGACTGAACTTTGGATGAACTCAGGATTGTGGGTAAGGAGGAGGTATTATACCTCCTTTATGACAGGCGAAGCCTCATAGGCAAGTACTATAATAAATAAGTAATCAGAGCAAACCCCCCCGCACCCCCAAGTTGGTGACTGCCCTGAACACTGTGCTTTTTGAAGACTCATTGCATGCAGCGAGGCAATATGCAACAACTTCAAACCGCATCTTAAAGCCTTTGCTTACTAGGACAGCCCCATCTCAAACAATAAAGCAGTCCAATGCTGTATATATATGTCTCATGCTTTGCACACATTTTACTGTCATAGCGACTATTCTGACAGATGAAATGAGCATCATACCAAGTGTGCATTGCATGTTAAAAATGTATGCAATTTTAATTACTATCATAGACATGTTTGATAAATATGTGGTCATTCTTACATGCATGCAATCCTCCAGGCTTAGCAGCCAGTATCCTATATTCAAGGAAACCACATTTCTCAACACCTACCTCGGCCCGTCAGTCCTGCCCACACCACTGACAATCCATCCCCCACCTAATATCCCCAATGCCCCTCAGCCCATACCCATTTCCATTTCCAGCACTGTTAAATTTCTTTCAAGACATGAAGCATAAACGTTCATGCCTTAATAGAGGAGGCCATTGTGAGCCTTATGAGGTGTTTCAGAAACTGTTCATTAACATTCTAGGCTGCCACTGAGGAAGATATTAACAGAAAGCTGTCCCTCAGAATTAACAGAGTTTTATTTAACATAACGGAGCGTAGCTCGGTACTCTGCTTCTTTTGTCTGTGACGGCTCGGAAGAAGGGGCAGTGCTCAGACTAACGCAGCCAGTACGCGATCACTCATCACTTCTGTAGCTCTCGGTTCTCAGCCGGGGCATGTTGCTCCGCAAGCAGTTCTTCAGATGGAAGGTTTTTGTGCTCTGTGGGCGTTCCCCTGGCTGTCTATCATAGTATCACGTGCTAGCGATGACACTGGTTGGAGGCGGGTCCATGAGCAGTCACGGGTTAGAACACAATTGGAATTGGAGAACAATGGAGCTGCTGGTTTGAGGTGAGGGACCCCCAGGGGAGGGGCACTACTTGCAGGGGAGGTAAACAAACGCTCACTCTACCATACAAAGGGAACACACTCAAAATGTAACCATTCGAGATTAGTGGCAACTGTCAAACAGTTCGCCAACTCGTTATGTTGCACTAGGATTACCAGATTTTCAAGGTTAAGGTTGACATGACTTGTAACTTTAAAACTTTACTATACGTTTTATCTGAGCTGGGCAAAAAAGTGTTGTCATCATTGTGTATTGCTTAGAATTATTGTTCAACTGTCTGCCATAGGAATAAACAATGTAAATAGGACAAACAATAAATGCAATGCATATTTGTTATATACTTTACATTGTGCTTTTCGTGTCTAGGGCCCTAAAGCGTCATTAACAAATATGTGTGGGTGTAGTCTAAATAGTGTAACTGAGGAGATGTATCCTATGTAGATTAGGCAAGTGGCCTAACAGATGTGTGCAAGAATCTGCATGAGTTGAGCACGAGATCGAGAGATGTACATGAAATGTGCAGTTGTAGGTCCAAATCCCAGTCCATGTGTAGTGCAACTAAAAGTGGATAGGGTTATATTACAGATATACATATCTACCCTACAATGATGGAGATTGATATGGGTCATACGAAACATTCTATTGCAGAACATAAAAACATGGTTTGAAGACTTAAGTAATAGCATTAGTTTACCATCGTTATGCATCACGGTAGGCTATTGTTTATCCTTCACCTGCATTCATGTTCAACTAAAAGCCAATAAAAAAGCAGCTTGTCCTGTCATTTAAGACTAAGCCTGGGTAAAACCCAAACGACCAGATTTTCCACTCAATTTGTGATCTGCAGAGATTCTCAAACTTTGATTAGATTCTGGTAATACATTTTGAGCATGCAGATGTTCTTGTGCTTCTGGAGCTCTTTGGCAGTCACTGCCACAAAGGCTGACATGGCTTTCTTATGCAGACAACTTTCTGATGTTTGATATCATTGCTAGAGATTTGCAGAAATTGATACAGGAATGTGTTGTGTATGCTGAAAAATGCAATGACTTATGTATGAACTAAAAAAAAAAGGTGAATTATTTAAATCTGTATGGGAAGATTTTGAACTCAACTAACAATACACTGTAGAAGGATCTAAAGGAGATGATAAATACAGAACATCAATACGTAATGGCTATGTATATAGATTTAGATCTATGTGTGAAAATCTCTTAAAGACTGGATCCAATAAGTCGGCATTAGTTAGAAAGGCAGGGTTATATGAAATGCCTTTTAGTGAAATGGGATTGGATTAAAACAGTGGGAACATTTCATAGCTATTCCTCTATGAATCATTTACATGAAGATCATAAGGAATTGGGAAGGTTCATCCCTACAGATAAGGGGTGTATTGGCCACTTTTACTCCCTAAAAATAGGTGTAAATATACTCCCAACAAAGAAACAGGAAACAGAAACATAGAAGATTGTGCCCCTGCGTTCACCCACACAGCTAGCTCCACAGTTATGTTTGGACGGAAAGTATGCATAATGCAAGAGAAAGAAACTATTATTGCTGCCTAATCTGAAGATGTAAACATGTATCTTTTAGAGTGCATGAATGACTAGGTAGGTGCAAAGAGACATTAAGTGCAAAACCATTCTGGTTTACAATGAAAAGGTTTTTATCACTTATAAAATACTTGCATTGAGAAGGGGACTTACTTTTTTACTCCCTATTAAAATCATTTTACTCCCAACTTTATCTTATCTGGAGCACTGGGAAGTTCAGCTCCTTGATTGGCTGTATATTATAATAGATGGGCGAGGAGCTCATTCTTGCGATTCCGATGGAACTTAAAGTTGGCAAATGAAATTCTGGTAAGATATGAACATTTGAAAAATAAAAGGCTGAATGTAGGCCCCAAATTAAATTGAAAATGTGAAGCACTTGTTTTTAAGGTGCACGGGTCTTCAAGTAAATAGACTTAGATATTTTAGTTGATGGTTTTATTCATTAGCATTTATTGGTTTGAATTCTTTTTGGAAAAGATGTCGGAATAGTTTTATTACATCTGACGTGATTGCTGTAGTTGGCTTTCTTAAATCCCAGAAAATTGAGGGAGACTCATGCTCAACTTTTCTTTTACAAAGTATTACCTTTAAGAAATGGGTTAAAACATGTTTTACCTTGTTTAGACTTGGAAGAATGTTTTAATGGCGTATGTACCTTCTTGAGCTGTTTTAGTTAAGATCAAAGTGTATATATCTTAAAGCGTGAACATTTTTGTTAGTCTTTTATGTGTGTTTGTCCTGACCGAGGTGTCAGAGCCAAGTATTGGCTGCATGCAGAATGAGTGCTGGGGGACACAAATGTAAAGTTTAAGAAAAAGATCTCCTCCAGACCAAGCTGTACCAAACTGTCTTTGGGTGGAAAACAGAGGAAGAGTGTTGCCCTTGTAAGTGATGGATTAGTACGTAAGCCACTGCAATGCAGTAAGCGGTAGTTTAGTTAGAATTTCGGTTGTAAAATAATGCATGTCATGCTAGCTAGGTCAAATGGGACATTCAAAGTTAAGGTAACAGTCATTATAAGGCCTTTATGAAGAGACTGTCTGGTATCCAGCAGAGGCGTTGAGGCCTTCCTGCTCTGCCTAGGTATGTTCAAGTGATGCCCAAAGTAACAGAAATGTGCACTCTACCACCTACACTCAAAGCCACAAACAGCTGGGTTCAATTAAATCAGTCCAACTTTTGGTCTGTGGCTCCACGAAGAGCAATGTCCTGTGCTGGGTTGCTTGGGAGTTCTTGAGGCCTGCTAGTTTCACAGAGATGGTAAAGTTGGTGTGGGAAGATGGTCTCCACATAGCTGCTTGCGCTTGTGCTCTTCTAGGAGTTAATGTGCATAATCCATCCTTTTTTACCCTCCTCAACCTGGGTTGCAGTCAGTGCTTAATTTGTGCCAGTGTTTATGCCTGGCAAAATAATTATTGACAATTAAGTGCTGGGGATTAGCCTCGCCGAGCACCTGGAACTTATTTGTCAACAACAGCAGTTTTGTGAGTGGCTTTCACGCAAAGTCAATGATTTGTCAACATTTCATACAAAAGTGATTATTTTAATTTTTGTCGCGGGTCAAACTAAGCCAGCCTCTAGGTGTTGATTGCACAGCTTTCCAGCACATTTATTCTGACTAAACTGATGAGCCAGACAGTTTATCAGTTTTGGGATTATACCAAGTCAGGGCACAACTAGGATTGAGGAAATGGCAGGCGCTGGCAGCCAGAATTATGTGTATGAACACTAATGTGCACAAAATGCAGACAGGGCAGGATGAAGCTGCGGTTGCCAATATATATTTTAGCAGCGGGCATTGTGCAGTAAGAGGGTGCAGGTGCCATGAGACTGCTTTTGGTGCCAGCGTGCCACGTGTCCAGTAAAAGAGAGGCACTCCCTCTTACAATCCATGAAGGAAAATACAGATGCCTTCAGGCTGAAGAGAACTGTTATTTCATGGGGCGAATGGGACAGCTGCAGAGAAGGGAAGGGGAGCGGCTGTTACCAACTATTCAGGGGCGTCCCAAGTCAACAAGTAAGATCTTCCTGGAATCATTCTGAATTCATCCGGAAACTCCATCCTAGAGTTGCTAGTTCAGGGATATTATCCAAACCATCCTGAAGTATGTGTATAGGCCAAAATATTTAAATGAGATGACTCTAGAGTTATCCCACAGAAACTACTCCATGATGAGTTTCGATTACTTCCAGTGATGATCTTGTATTACTCCAGCATGACCCCATGACAACTTCAGGATAGGTGGAGATTACTCCAGGATGACCCCATGACAACTTCAGGATGGGTGGGAGATTACTACAGGATGGTTCCATGACAACTTTAGGATGGGTTTGAAATTGTGAATGATCATTGCAGACAACTTCAGGATTCATCATTTCATTATGCTTCCTAAAGATTTAGGAAAAGGGTTTTGATTACCCCCAGGATGTATCCCTTGTGTGTAAGATGGGTGGTATTGTTATAGGGTGAATCTAGTTAGACTTATGGATAGTGTACTGGAAAACCTCAAGGTAATTTGCAGCCGTCCCTTTCTGTCTTTGCCTTCTATGCTAGAGCACTCAAATGTTGTTAACTAAATTTGATGATTTAGTATGCAAAACTATAAATCCACTCCACAATGTCACAAACCAACCTGTAAACGCCCTCATTTCAGTTCTTACCTCTAGCTACCATGGCATCACACCCAATAAACTCGCACAATTAAAAATCACTGCACTAAAATACACACTTTCAGTGACCTAAACAGAATCAGTTAACGGTCTGCCTGCATGACAGACTGCCAACAGTCACTCCACCCCCTAGAATTTAAACCTTGACAAACACTTGAAACTACGGTAGCCGTTCATATGAAGCATATACTCATTTTTTATTTGTCCTTCCATTAATTCATTGTGTATACAGAAAATATAGCAGTATGTACAAGTGTGTCCAGAAAAAAATATCAGGGTCAACAATGCAAACCACAAATACAAAGATTCAATCATAAAAAATCTACAATTTCATACTAAAAACAATGCTAAAACATGAAAAGTGCTGTGTTCCACTATTATACGTGATAGTTTTATTCTCATACCTCTACCAAATAGCAGGAGTTCTTTTTGTGCAGGTATCGCACTATTCCTGCTAGTGTTTGGTTTGACTAATTAAGCCAACATTCTGCCCAACATGTTTTGTTCTTTTTCTGTAGGCATATGTCCATAGAAGTTCCTCAGGGGCTACTGTTCCTTCAGCCACCTCATACACAATCTATATGTATTCCCAAAATTATTGTAGTCATGGCTGTGCTGCTAGGAGCCTTCCAATCTTTTAGATTTCCTTCCTAGCAAAAATAAGAAAGGGCTATCCTTCTAATCATCTCTACTCCGGGTCTATTTAATGGCCCATTTTAATAGGAAGACAGTCCTCCATATGATGGTACTTGTCCTCCTTTCTCTCAGCTCTCTTGATCAGCCCAATACCATTAGAAGACGTCTCGCGTTGCGTTGCACATCTCCTTTTTCACACTGGGGGAATAATATGAATAAGAACCTGTTAATGTTCTCTCATAACCTACCCTTCAGTCGTGTAGGTGGCTCTACGATCGCGCTTCACTTCAATATAGGGATCTGTGGCTGTTACTAATCCTTCTAATAGTTCAAGTTGAAAGCTAGTGAAAAGGGAGACAAAACCCCAACATTCTCGTTAGATTACACCCGTATCACTACACTCATTCATATATGCCTCTTTATTTATTACTTACTTGCAGAGGGAAATCTCAAGGCATTACTTCTTGTTATGCCACACGGGATACGAGGTGTGCCGCGTTTGTCCAAATGCATAGCATCCGCCATTGCTATTTTGTTTGCCTGGTATCTTATCAACGCATTCCTTAGACCTCTTTGCTTTCTACATCCCTATGTAGCAATAGCGGCGGCCATGTTGGCATGCCTTCTTCAGACACCAACGTCCATAGCTGCGTAAGGCATGTTGATTTAGAGGATTATAAGGGTTCTTTCTACAACCTACCGATTCTAACATAATGGGCCTCATTCCGAGTACGGCGCTAACCAATGGCGCTATTAACGCCTTGGTTGACGCCGTACCCGGACCGGCAGCGCCTTGGTGGTTGGCGGAATTACCGCCCCATTCCAAGGTTGGCGGGGCGGTAATTCCCCAATCCCCATTTACCCTTCCCCATTCCCATTCTTGCCCCATAGGGCATAATGGGAGTGGGGAAGGCGTCAATTACGCCACCGTAAATTACGGTGGCGTAATTAACATCAAGGTCCCTTAGCGCCATGGTATTTAACGCCTGCTAAAAGCAGGTGTTAAAAGCACCATGGCGCTAAGGGAACTCGGAGTATGGCGGTAAGGGATTACCGCCACCGCTCTCGTTAGCGGTGGCCGCTATCCCTTACCGCCATACTCGGAATGAGGCCCAATGATTCTAGCTTCGTCCTGGCACAATGATTTAATTTTGTGCCATGCGATATTTTCATTAAGACCATTTTGATCACACTTGGTCAAAAAAATAAGTTCTTGCTCCTTCCTAAGCAGGTGTGTTTTATCTGAACAGCTATCTTTACACCTATGTACTTTGTACAAAATAGTCAATTTTAGCTGTTCACAGGTGTGTCTCATGGTTGCATACTGTTCTACCTTAGGGGTGTCCAGCACTTTGTTGCGGATGCAACTCTTATGTTCACTTATTCTAGTTTTGATTTTTCTTATAGTTTTTCCAATATACATCAATTGGCAAGGACACCAAATGGCATATACAACCATGTCTGAGTTACAGTTGGGAAGCATCTGTTGTTCCCATTTAGTCTTCAATCCTATATCTACCTCTTTAGAGCTACTAGTAGTGTCACAACATTTGCATTTGCCACAGGCTGTGTGGCTTTTGCATTAGCCATTGCCCACACGTCCCACACGGATGGGAGACTGGGTTGTTTCTGTATCCTGGGACTGATGTCATTCCTCATGACTTGATCTCTCAAATTCTTACTTCTTGCTAAATGTAAGAGCATTTGTGTTCATTTTTTTTAATAATAGAGTTTGACTACTCTTTGTTTTGTTTGTCTTCATAGATCGTTTGATCTAGGAAATTTATGGTGCAGTCATTTGATTCTACTGTGAATTGGAGGCTTCTGTCTTGATTATTCAGCCATTCAATGAAATTGGCTAGGTCTTCCATGTTCTTCTCTTTCCATAAAATCAAGATATCATCGATGTACCTCTTCCAAAGTGTTATGTTCTTCTTGAAAGGATTTTGTACATTGTATATTTTGGTTTCTTCCAACATCTATACATTCAAATTTGCTATGCTGGGTGCTACTATAGCCCCCATCGCAGTGCCGTGGACCTGTTTATAAAACCAGTCGAGGAATCTAAAATAGTTTTCTGTCAACGTCATTTCAACGCACCACAAAATCAATGAATTAGGAGTGCGTTTTTCATGTAGAACTTCTTCTAGCATCAAGAGAGTTCTGTCTTGTGGCATCATTGTGTAGACTGATGCGATATCCAAACTTATAAGGGTATCTTCTGTGGAATCAAACTCCTTGCCTTCCATCAAATTGATAACTGCAGTAGTATCTTGTATGTACAAATTCATGCTTTTCACTAAGGATCTTAAATGGATATCTGCACATTTGGATAGAGGTTCCAAAATGGAATCTAAGCCCAATACTATTGGTCTATCAGGTGGCGCTGTCAGGTTTTTATGTACTAAAAACCGCTACCCATAATGCTAAACCCATCCGTGCGGAATTATCTGTATAAGTAACTAATCCTATGGCTGAAATTATGTGCGCAATGCAACAGTTATGCTTGAATGACCAGAGGGAATCCTTTTGGATTGATCGCCATGGAACTCTTGCACCGAATTGAATTAATGAGATCAATTATTTATGCTTCATTTAAAACCCGGAGCAGCCTTGGCATGTGATGTGTTTTTATGGACTATTTTGACAATAACATGATGACAGTGAGATGCAATCTAGAAATTTGACTGTATCATTAGGGTGATCAATATTACTGTTCATTGTATGGATTCTGTGTATATATGAATGTATTTTTTGAACAGATGTATACCTTACTATGCCCAGTAGCCTTAGTGTAATGCAGTGTATTCATTGTGGATAGTCAAGCATAACTGTTGCATTGTACACATAATTTCAACCATAGGAGTAGTTACTTATGCAGATAATTCCTCACGAATGGGTTTAGCATTTTGGGTAGCGGTTTTTAGTATCTTTAACCGCACATACACTGAAAGGCCTGGTACATCCATGGCCTCCTACACATTGTAAAGTATACATATACATTGAGTCAGCTACGGCAGGCACTCTTCATGACCAGCTCTGGCCTTCCTATTCACTTAGGGAGGCGTTGACACGTCATGGGGCTTCAGCGCATGAGGCGTCGGCGCCTCGGGTCTCCATAGTAACAGTTAAACACTGACACAGATGCACGCCCCGTGCACGGCATCTTTGTGAGCAGAACGCTCAGATGAACAGGGAAAGCACAGACACTACAGCGGGTTTGCCATGTTAACATAGCACACAAACACATTGCCTGACTCCTATCGCATGGTATTTTTACAGAATTCACAAGCTTCCCATTATTGTGGCAATACATCACCGGGGAACGTTTCTTTTGATATATTTCCCTCACCCAGTGTTGGCTTGGACTCGGTTTAACCAGCATTACTACAATTTGTTCACCCATAGCGATTAAAGGCTCAACAATTAAGGCATTGAGTGCATTTTTGGGAATTGACAAAGATTGTGTATATGATTATGGATTCACTATTTTTGTAATTATCACTTTTAATCAATTATTCTGGAATTGTTTTTCTCCATGCCATTGTATTTACGTCATGATGAAAATTGGTTGTATTCATTGATTTACTTTATTATTATGCAATTTTTATGTTCATTTCATTGCTCAGCCTTGAAGATGGAGAAATTCTCCAAAATGCCTAGGTTTTGAGACGCCTCTTGCTAAGGAAGCCCTTTGTCCTTAGCATTTTTTTTATTCAACTTTTTGACCTAAATGATTTGATGAAATCTTCATTTGCATGATTTATGAACACAGTGAAAATAAATTCAATTTTAACACAAAACGTGGAATATATTTGAAAATCTATGAGAATTTATTTTGGAACTAATGGTTGAGATATACTGCAGCTTCCTGTTATGAAGAGCAGTTTGTGAGCATCTGGCATTACTGGGCAGTCTTACCTGGTTTTTCGTCTGTCAACAACAGGTACTTACCAACTGTAACTCAGAGATGGTTGTAATGCCATTTGGTGTACCTGCCAATTGATGTATATTGGATAAGAAAAATAAAAACTAGAATAAGTGAACATAAGAGTTGCATCCGCAACAAAGTGCTGGATGCCCCTGTGGTAGAACATTATGCAACCTTGGGACACAACTGCGAACAGCTAAAATGGACAATTTTGTACAAAGTACAGAGGAGTAAAGATAGCAGTGCAGATAAAACATGCCTGCTTAGGAAGGAGCAAGAACTTATTTTTTTGACCAAGTGTGACCAAAATGGTCTTAATGAAAATATTGAATGGCACAAAATTAGATCATAGTGCCAGGACGAAGCTAGAATCATTATTGCAGAATCAATAGGTTGTAAAAAGAAGCCTTATAATCATCTAGAACAACATGCTTTACGCATCTATGAACTTTAGTGTCTGACGAAAACATGCCAAAATGGCTGCCGTTATTGCTACATAGGGATGTAGAAAGCAAAGAGGTCTAAAGAACGCATTGCTAAGTTACCGGGCAAACAAAATAGCAATGGCGGATCCTATGCATTTTGACGAACGCGGCTGCGAGACACACCTTGTATCCAGTGTGGCGTAACAAGATGTAATGCATTGAGGTTTCCCTCTACAAATAAGTAATGAATAACGCGGCATATATGAATAATGAGCATAGTGATATGGGTAAAATCTAACAAGAACATTGGGGTTGTATCTCCTGTTTCACTAGCTTTCAACTCGAACTATAAGAAGGATCAGTAACAGCCACAGATCTCTATATTGAAGTGGGATCGTAGAGCCACCTACCCAATTTAAGGGTAAGTTAAGGCTCTCTGTGCATGCGCTTTTTGGATCATCCTAGTAGAGGGATGAGGTTGTTATTCATATTGTTCCCCCAATGTGAAAAAGGCGACATGCAACACAGCGCAAGACGTATTCTAATGTTATTGGGCTGATCAAGAGAACCGAGAGAAAGGAAGACAAGTACCATCATATAGAGGACTGTCTTTCAATTATAAAGGGCCATTAAATAGACCCGGAGCAGAGATGATTCGAAGGATAGCCTTTTCGTATTTTTGCTGGGAAGGAAACCTAAAAGATTGTAAGGCTCCTAGCAGCATAGCCACGATTACAATAATTGTGGGAATAAATATAGATTGTGTATGAGGTGACTGAAGGACCAGTAGCCCGAGGAAGTTCTATGGACATATGCCTACAGAAAATGAACAAAACATGTTGGCCAGAATGTTGGCTTAATTAGTCAAACCAATCACTAGTAGGAACAGTGTGCGATACCTGCACAAAAAGAACTTATGGTATTTGATTGGTAGAGGTATGAAAATAAAACAATCACGTATAATAGCGGAAAGCAGCCCTTTGCATGTTTTAGCATTGTTTTTAGTATGAATTGTAGATTTTATGATTGCTTTCTATTTGTGGACTGAATTGTTGACACTGCATTTTTTTTGGACACACTTGTACATACTGCTATATTTTTGTATAAAAACAAATAAATTTAAGGACAAATTAAAAATGAGTAAATACTTCATATGAATGACTAGCGTATCCTCACTGTAGCAGTCCACCCAGGTTTCAAGTGTTTGCCAATGACCATTCGCCACACCCAAGAAAACATTTGCTGACCCCACCAGAAATCATAGACAATACCCAACAGCACAAAAACATGTACCATTTACAAGTTGACACCACCTACAAAATCACCAGATCAACTATATAGTTCTACACACAAGAGCACTTGCATCTTCAGTTTCACACAGCAGCATGTGAGCTACAATTACATTGTCGATTAGTAGCAGGGGCTTACATTGCAATCGAAATCAGTTGTGGGGATGTTCCAATTCCATTGTTTTTAAAGACCGTATTCTGAATGAATGAGCAGGTGTGTTGTAATGTGTAGGTATCACTTCACTGTCTAAACAGGCATGACCGTCATTCTGTAACAAGGACACACTGCTGAGAAGATGTGGTGCTAGAGTTGAGCTTGTCAAATTAGATCTGTGTGACAAACCTTTTGTAGCAGACAATTGAATGTTAATTGATAGTCCGAAATGTTGTAGCTGCGCAACAACTACATCTTTGGGAACTGTAACATTACACTGAGACACCTGACGATTTACTTCTGTGTCTTTCAATTGTCCAGGTGAAATAACAGGAGGCAGGTTCTGAGGCAGGAATGTAGGAGGAATGAAGAACACTAGCGTTTCCTGCCAAAAGACTTAGGTTTTCCAGCTTTTGTGACCATAACTGTGAACAGCCATTACTAAGTTAGGGAATAGTCGATTTTCAAGCATTACTTTTTACAATCTCATTCTCCATTTTCTTTTGTTTTGTTCACTGCATCTTCTTCTTGTTGTTGTTCAAGTTTTTCAGCGCTTCCCACAACACCAGATTACACCAGTAGCTGCTTTTCCTCTTCTGCCTTTCTTTGTAAAGCCTGGATTAGTCCCTCTGTATCACAATTGGTTTTAATAATTTCTTCTAATGTTTTCTGTGTTTTAATGCACCGTTTCTTGGCTGCGGGTATAAAAAAGGGAAGTTAAAACTTCAAAATGCGACTATCAATGCAACAGACTTTTTGCTTGAGCTGTACACTGGGGTAAGTGACCACCGTTAAGCGCATTACTATCCGTCCCCTTGGTTTAATTTTTGCTTATTCTTGCGCTCCTTGGCGCTTTCCCTCCCTCCCTATGCAGCTACCCACAACTCAGTCTAGCTGCACACATACTTGACCTGGACTACGGTGTGCAAGGGCGTCAACCCATAGTGCTTTGAGATCATGGCAATGGTAAAAGGCGCTCTACAAATGCTTAGAGAGTTAATCTAGAGGAAAGAGATGCTGTAAGAGTGGTGGGTATTGTGCAGTACTCATCTGTATGTGTGGATAAGGGGAAGGCCTGCGCATAGAGACGTCAGATGTACCCTCCTCCCCCAAACATCAAATAGATAGACAAAAAAAAAAATTGCTTACCTGCTGACTGGAAAAGCACTACTGATTTGAAATTCTTTTCTTCCCGTATTTCTCTTCTACTTTCATCAATGCCCTCTATCAGCCATTTACAATTAACTTCACCATGAATTGCCAAAGGCTCAAATCCCCCATCCTTTCAAATACACAGAGAATTGTTGGAATGAATTGAAAAGCACATTAAAATGAATTGAATTATGGCCTAAAAGAAGAAAATAAAAAGTACATTTAGTATGCTCCAGAGAGAAAATACATTTAATTCGGACAATGTATCCATTAACATAATGACACAACAATACATTTATCATCTAACACCATATAAAACTAGATTTCTTTCTTCTATGAAATATTTGACACATTAAAAGCTACCTTAATAAAATGTGAGTGTTTTGGTGGTGAACGTTGTAACGCTGCAGACCGGAGTCTGTTACTTGCTGCTAGAGGCAAAGCTCTTGAAAAACCCATTACATAGCAGAGCCATGGCGTAGTGTCGCTGAGTAACACTGCAGACCGGAATCTGTTACTTGCTGCTAGAGGCAGAGCTCTTGAAAAACCCGTTACCTGGCAGAGCCACGGCAGACTGTTTTGGTGCTAAGGGTGGTAACACCAAACTACAACGCCCCTTAAGGATTTTGTGTCACCAGCTAGAGCCAACGCCTGAGGAGTAGTATTTGTAGCACTAGTCCAGGTTGCCTAACACACTGCACAAGAAAGGAACCAACGGAAGCAAGTCCTGTGAGGCTCCAATAACACACTTTGCTTAACCCACTCCTTACCTTGCTTGCTGTATCTGCTTCGGAATCGGTCTCTCTTCTTCCATCCTGACAGAGATGTGCAGTGGTGAAGAAAGTCTCAGCAGTCTGCGGCAGATCTCAGCAGATCTTTTCCGTCTCCTCATCTAGTTAACAACAGTTCTGACACAAGTTGAGGCAATTTTTTAGCGCCTTTTGACAACATCCGCGCTCTACATCTCTTTGCCTCTTAACGCAAATTGCACGCTTGTCTCATAGCAAGACTTCCATCAATGGTCACACTCAGCGCTACATATATACGCACATTCTGCATTTAGCGTGATCTGTATAAGCTTTTACTTTTCTTTAAAACATAGAGTGAGCGTTTTACCATTTAACAAGGCTCCCATGTACTGCGGCCAAAGCTGTACGGCTGCTCTGAACTGACACGTCAGCACTGAGAGACACGTCAGCACAGAGAGGCTTGGCTCCATTAACCTATTAGGATACAGACGTTGAAAGGTACGTCTCCCATCATCCAATTATAGCGCGATTCACACTTAGCCCAATCACAGGCGTCCATGCAGCCTGCCCCTTTCTTCTTTCGTTCTTTTGCTTTTACAGTGCGCCTTCAACTCGCTGGAGCACTGCTTGCTGGATTGATTCGGCCTCATTGCAGCACCTCGCAACATTTACTTTGAAAACAAGGTAAGAGGGACAATTTCACTGCCAATCCACTTAGCTGATCATGTTCCTCAAACTGATCACTTTTTAATACGAGGCACATTTTTCCCCCGTTTTGTTGCTTTTTTTCTAGACATTCATGGATTAACAACTCCAGAGACATGAGTCCAGCTGACGGTTGTCTCCCATTCTTCCCTGCATCCGTATTCCAGGATAACCAGGTTCAAACACAAATTAGAGTGAACCTTCTTGCAATATTTTGGACATTCCAAGCATGAATCAAGGTAGGCGGATTTAAATGACCAACTATCTCACAGCACTGTCTGTCTGTTCATTCATTCACTTAACCTGACTTAATAGTCCCTAGTGACATATGTATGATTCGTCATGTACTTTTTCAATTTATTCTTAAGGTTCGGCAACAGGGAAGTCAAGAGTCTTACCACTCATCCCACAGCATTTCCACTTTTAAAACTCGTCCCATCCGGCAGTGCATGGACCTACCTTTCTGGAAAAAGCACAGCCAGATACTTAGAGTATTTTTGTTGCCCCTAGTTGGCCAGACGGCAATTTTTGCAAATAGCACACTCCCTTTTACAACGTGTCCTTAATTGCACTTTGACAAAGGGTCAAATTATTTTTCACAGTGGTTGTTTCTACCGCCTCACCGTTTGTGATGTTGCCTCGCTGCTGAGATCATTCCTGGCCTATTTTCCAGATGTTCTGCCCCGTTTATTTCGGTAAGCACCTCATCTGGTTGTCTTAATTAAATTAGTCATATTTTATGGCAGCTTGCACTAAGGCTTAAATTCACCCTGCAAGCAATTTTGATAGAATTTAGCTCTCAAACCATAGAGATTTTTTACCAAACATTTTTTGTCTGCTTACCATAGGGTCCAGTTGTTGTCGTTTTATCACCCTGAGGAAGGCAATCTTTGGAGTCAATTGCCAGACAGGTGGCTCATTTGCCGAAACGTGTCCCCGATGTCTATCTACATTCTTTTTATTAATAAGTTCTGAAAAATGTTTATGTAAAGACACCTACACGTTGGCAGACCCGTTTAAAGTTATAATCTAAAATGTATAAAAATTAGAGTGGAGGCATTTCTTCACAAACCTATGTTCATCCACTGCATCCTCTGGTGATGCAGATACTGTCTCCTATTTTGCTGTTACTAGCAAGTTACTTTTTTTGATTTATTGCTTAATGTTTTGTTGCATCATTTTCTAATTTCAGATTTGTTTAATAATTGTAAGATTGTTTTCATTTATTATTTTTTATCATATCTTTTTGTCTAAATTTCTGAACTTTGAAACAATACTCACCAAAATAAATGTTGTTCTCTTTCATTTGTTTGATACCGTCTTGATTGCTTTCAGAGTCTGACACAGCCATCAATTTGTTGTCCGAGTGATATCGCTAACGATACACTCCATATTCAAATCATTATTCTAAAAAATGTTTTAAAAATGAATAATCTAGATTACCAGCAGTTTGGACTTTATTGTTATTGGTCTGCGGTGTGACGCCAGTGCGGCGCCTCCATCAATAACTTTTTCTTTGGACTACATACTTTAGAGTACACAACATTCTATGCTTTACCCACAAGATGTTTGCCGTGCCCCAACTGACTGCAATTTATATTGTAATTATCCAATATACCACAATAGTGGTGCCCGGTGGAACTTGGTTGGTGGATTCTACGGCGTACCACAGAGTTTGCCTTCTGGGACCTGTGGGTTCGCTGTAAACAATATGCTCCCTTTCATTCTTGTTCCAGATATTTTTGCCTAGCGTCTGCACCAGCATTTCTTTGTTGCTTGCCTGTGGCAAACTGATCGTAACATTCAAGTCTGTGCAGAAAGACACTGTCAAATTATGACATCGCAAAACCATAACCTTTGTGATGACACGAATTGTGAACATGTGACTGCCGCTAATAAATGTGGGTGCAGAAGTGGCCCACCATTTGTTAATGGAAACTGACTTCTGCTTAATGTCGAGTCCGTCTTTTGGATGTTTTGGAATACTTTAGGTTTTAGATCATTCCTCTCACATTCATTAGGGATTCAATATGTTGAGCAGAGTGAAATCTATGCTACAAGAAACTTGGTCCATTGAGGTCTTTAAAATTGATGGATTATGATATACTATGTTCTCATGCAATTGAAGGAAAGAGAGATCGGCCTCGTGGGGGGTTGGCTATTGGAGCTCAGGTTTAATACTCAATATTACCATTCAATGCAAAAACCACCTCGCCTTTTGTTATGGAAGCAACCCTCGTGGAAGGAACTGCAAAGACTTTAATTATTAACATTTACAACCCACCTGGTGGAACAAATGGCATACAAATTATAAGTAATATTGAGTCCATACGCATGAGAAATGGAATGAATTGTGCCCCAGTGGCAAAATTGTTGTTGGGAGTAGATTTTAATGCTCCAAAATTCATATCCTTCGTGCCTGTTTTTTCGGACGAAACTGTAACCGAGTGTGGCAAGGGAAAGTTATCGACTCCATCTACCGCAGGTTCAAACTGGAATCAGCCGTTTGAAACTTTTGACTTATTTTGTTTAAATATAAATAAAAACAACAACAATGCTGTTCCCAAAACGACTTGGACTAATGGGGCCAGTTCTTCATGTATGGATTATATCCTTGTTGATAGAATTACCTGGGACAGTTGCACAATTCACTCAGTGACCATGCCATTCTTAGCTATGGTCTATGAGGCCGGTTATTTCCAGAATAACACGAGATATTAATGCATGTGCTACCACTAACCTACAGGGAAATTGTATTGTTTGGAACGAAAGAAACCGGGCGAGTGTATGCAATTGTGTACATCTCAAAGAAACTGCCCTTGCTAAATGGCTGCATGGAAGAATTGGGATGTTTCAAACGCTAAGCCCTCTAGGCCATCAAATGTCTTTCTCGAGACCAGACCATACCAACAACTTGATGTTGTCATTCTCCATGCCAAAAGTCCACCACAAGCAATGTACTGCTATCAAGAGAACATATATATATATATATATATATACACATACATACATATACACATACACACACACACACACACACACACACCACACACCACACAAGAGAAAAAAGATATTGTTAGCCCAATTCTCGATGAAGTATAAAAACTGGCTGCGATATTATGAATCCTCCATTAGTTGTGGTGATTGGAAGCTCATATTCAGACTCCTTTGGAGTAATAATAACAAAGTTCTGGGCCATGGTATTCTTTAATGGCCAACGTGAATTTGAACTTAATCCCATCAACACACGTACATGGTGTGCAGCTATTTCACAGCCCTAAGATTATGGAGAAACCTATTTCCTACATTCTTACTGCTGATTTCAAGGTAGAAGATATTGAAATAATAATTAAAGCACTGAATGGCTCTCGTGCACCTGGCCCAGATATGCTCTCAAACATTATATACAAGAATATTATTCCCCTTTTGGTCCTTTGTACTGGAGATTGTTCCAGGGTGGATTCCTGGGAGCTGGAGGAATTCGATACTTATACCCATCTTTAAGAAGGGAGATCGGTCTAATCCCTTTGACTATAGATTTCTAGCTATACCAGATATTAGTTCGAAGAAACTTTCCAAGTGGGCCTTTTTACGTAATTTACTTTCCCTGTTTCGGAAGGGACACAGTACATTACACAATCTAAGTGCACTTGTAGTGCTACAGCAGGAAACCTATACATTTGTTTTGTGGATTTCACGAAAGCCTTCAATACTGCATCCCGCCTTCTACTCTGGTCCAAACTGGGTAAATTGATCCCACACTGCTGTATTTTTTTATCTGTCTGTAATCTAACACGTCAGCAGTGGTGCGAGCAAATCAGTTAGGTCAATTTACAGATGATATAAGCATGCTCCCTTGCTTTATAACCTATATGTTTGTGATATGGGCTTGACTATTGAATCTACACACAACTTCCCACCCCACATTGATCAGAGTCCCGGTTTCTTGGTTAGGGTATGCAGTTGACACCATTCTGCTTGATAAAACTCCCATAGGATTGAAACGTTCATTGGACTCAATAACAACTTATGCCGTGCCAAACTCTTGAATTCAATAGCTCAAAAACCAAAATTATGGTATTTGGGAAGAATTCCAAAAAGAAGAAATTTGCTTGGACTCTTAAAGGCTCTCCTCTCGAAATTGTTGATAGTAATTGTGGCACCCAATTAGATGAAGCTAATAAACCGACGCTAATGTCTATGGTGATTTTGTGAAGACCAAAATATGGGAAAAAATGGTTGGTATTAAAATGTTTTATCAATAAGAAAGGCGGATATAAAATGGAGGGACTAGTCTCCATTTATCACACTAGTATCCTCCTTCGATTACTTATGGCTTGGTGGTCCTTGATGAGCCTATGTTAAAGTGGGTAGAAAAATTTGAGGGAAAAATGTTGCACTCCATCCTCAGAGTGCCCTCCTCGGTAACGGTGGAGGCACTGCGTTGTGAGCTTGGTGTTCCCTCTATCCGCTCCTTATGGCTTCACCAACGATGTAAATTTCTGGATATTTATATGTACCCTCCCAGTGTGAATAATATGTTATCTTGCAAGATTTTACCGATACAATACCACTAACCAATTTTTAGCACAACTGAGAGCAACTGCAATCAATCATTTTAATTGGATCAGAGCTTGATTAATGTTAATGCCTAATTTATGTAATATCTTAAGTAAGACAGCTAGTGATTTTGATTTTATATCTAACATTACTTCTTGTTAATTCCGCGGTAATCACTTACCAAATTATTATTTGACTGTAATATGCTTGTATAATATTTGCAGATTTATCACTTACTTGCATTTTAATATTCTTCCGTCCAGAGAACATACTGGGAGTTGGACCAAATTGGCACGTAAAGATATGACTTGCATATCTGTGGAATGGGGCTTGAAACTGCCCAACATTTACTTACTTCTTGCACATTGCCAAAAATGTTTACATTAGAAGCTACAGTGGGCTTGTTTCCAATATTGGATCTATTGAAGCTGAACAATTGTGGAGTATGATGTTTAGGGCTGAAACCATTTGTTTATTCTGCAGCGGCATACCATGTGTGCAAAGAAGCTTTGCATGGCATTTCCTCCTCCTCTTCCTTTTTTCAAATGTCCTAATTGCACATGTTAATTTTAACTTAACTGAAGTCAGTAGTAAAGTTTAGTTTGAGTATTTTTTTTAAACTACTGGAATTTTGTTTGAATTGTATTTTGTAATTAATCAACTGTGCAAAAGGTTTGTATTAACTCTATGCACTAAATAAATTTAAAAAACTTTAAAAAAAGAAAATTGGCTGCATCAGATAAATATTTTACAGATATGGATTCATAAAAAAGTTAATTGCCCCAGTACAGGTTCTTATATTATTCTGGTTAAAATTCTGCTCTAAGCCAGCGTTTCCTCTACAGACTTAAAAAAATGAATCAGATCCCCATGCGACCCAGACCACAGAGACACGTTTTCTCTGACTTCAACCATGGCACTCTTGCTTGCAATGGTAATATATTTATTTGTGTAATAAGCAGCAACATGCGGCTGTTAGGTGAGTGTATTCCTACTATTGGCGGTGAGTATTTCCGAAACAGGGTCATAAAACCTTAAAGTAGGGAGCGTAATCACTTGTTCTAAAAAGGCCCCACTTTCAGATCGGCAGCCCTTTTCTTAAAAAAAATTGACTTGCAGCCAGTTTTTGAATGCGCTACCTGTACCGCCTCTGCCTTAATTTTCCAACAAGACATTAAATTCTGCCCACACAAGAGCCATTTTTCACTTCCTTTGTTTGCTGAATTCCGACATTGCTGCCAAAAAATTTGGCATGCTCCAAGAAGTCTGTGGTTGCTGCCAAAGCAAGGGGACCGGTGTTGTATGATATCCGGCTCCCCCATAGCAGATTGCTGTAACCCAGCAATCTGCCATGGGGAACCAGATATCATACAACACCGGTAATGCGTGCTTCCGTCCCCGCTCGTCTCCGCTCCCCTGTGGTCCCCCAAGGTGGGGGCACAGAGGGAGAGGAGAGCAGGGGGGCCAGCATTGTAGTGACCCAGCCCCCCTGCTCGCCTTGTCTCCCCACGTTTCCACCTTCGTGGGTCCACGGGGTAGAGGCGAGCAGAGGGACCGTGAAAAGCCTTAAACACTCTTCTCTGCACCCCCTCCAACCGTGTTGTGGGAGGTGGGGAGGGATAAGCCCGAGAAGCGGTATCCCTTACCAGGCAAGAAGACGCTGGCGGCACCAGCAACGCAGCCTGGATGCGCGATCCATATGCAGTAAAAATGTACATCCAGGCTGTGTTTAGTTCCTGGTTTTTTTTTGTGACCACGCCCCATCAAGTTGCACTGACTGAGCATGTGCATGGGGGGCCAGCGGCTCACCATGCAGTAAAGTGAGGCAACAAAAAAAATAGTTTTTCTCTTTTCTCGCCATCCTGGATCACACGCCCCTCCCACCCCCCCCGGCATGTGGCAGTGCCCACCAGAGGGGGCACACCCCACAGATTGAAGACCTCTGCCTACAGTATGACTAGTTTAGAGGCAAAATACTCAATTGTTGTTGTCTTGCTGGCGTCTGCATTTTCACTGTCTACTAGCATAGTGTACATGAACATGCAGGCATCTAGTCAGTGAGACAACACAAAGGAACTCTGTCCTATACAGGCAGACAGCGGAAGAAATACATCTTGTGGTACAGACAGACTCTGGCCGTTACAGCTCAATGCACTGATCAGTAAAGTTAGGCATGTCTCCCTGCAATGTTCAAATCAGAACCTCTCACCTCATAAAGGCAGTAAAATGACATAAGTCATGCCAACTCGTCCCACGCTTCGGTGGCAGCATATATATCACCCCCAGCACAGGAGGGCTCGGGAGCCACGGAGGCATCCAAGCCCACGCGAGCCTGTGCAGAAAAAGAAGACAGCATGTAGCTATGGTGAAAAATTGAATCGACATGGGGCTTAATTTCCAACTGAGTGAGTTCATTGCTGTTCAAACAGAGAACGCTGCGTTGCGCAGATAAGGATGAAGAAACATGGCGTACACATGCCAGAGACTCCAGGCTCTTCTCTGGGTCTCCAGAGAAGAGCTTGGAGTCTCCGGGTTTCCAGAAGTGCTAGAAACCCTTCCCACACCTTCATATGATTGGTCTTTAGGAATATAATTGTAGCCAATCACATGAAAGTGTATGTGGATTGAAAGCAGAGCGAGCAAATCCTGCCCCATTTTCTGGCATCGTGCTGTTGTGTTCGCTTTTTCTTTTTTAGCCATGTGGACAGGGCTGTGGGAGTGGTTTTAGGTGGATGTGGGCAGGGTATTCCGTGTTGTGGATCTCCAGGTTTTTCTTTTTTCAATGTAGGCAGGTCTGGTATACACTGGGCAGTTTTGTAGAAAGCCAATGTTACAAGCCCGTGAATACAGCAAAAAGCCACTGCCATTTGAAGGTGGAAAACATGCAAGTACGTTTACACAAACAATAAATCCGACTTGCTGGCAGCCACATTTGGAAAAAAGTCTGCCCTGAAATTCCCTCGGCGTGCGCAGCACCAGGTATGCCATAAATCACTTCTGTTTGAGGGCGGGGATGGGGATAATACTAGCCAAGAAGACGCACAAAGATCCGCTGTTCCTGCAATCAAAATAGGAAAAACGAAAGCATCTGCACCTAATTATACCTGGCGCTTCGTAACACTTCCGAGATGTATTTGCGCCTTTTAAATACACAATAAAAAATAAATACCTGCCCGTGCACAGCATGAAGTCTAAGATGCTCTTCCTAAGCACGTATACTTCCTGCATGAAAACGTCACGGCATTTCTCAAATACGTATATACGTCAGCTCGCACTAAAGGTATTTCAGAATATATCGGCAAACTTTTAAGCAAATCACACACTGCTATCGGGTCTCACAGCGACTTTAAATGTGAGTTTCACTGGATAATGATATCAACATAAGGCATCCCTTCCCTTTGCGAAACGCACTTTTTCAATTTCCTGCAGCATCAGGTGAGTGCATGTGACCCAGCTCTTGTAGTGAATTGTATATGCGTTTCATTTAGCATCTATTAACTCAGATCGTTCTCACCCCTTTGTTGGTATGTTGGTAAGACGAGCCCTTTTGCAACCTCTGGAAATGTACGTTGAATTAAGAGGCTGCAGCTGAAGCTGTAATTATTTGTATTTATGACATGTTGAGATTAAAATTGTAAGTAAGTGACTTTTTAAGCATTCGGTTTTGAAATTTCAAATGGAGAGCCTGTGTTTGGTATCGTAGACACAGTATCGGCTCCGAAGCTCATTTACGGTACAGTTCAGCCTCTGGTGTAAGTGATTTTATATATGTGCCTGCGCTGGCTATTGATGACAGACGTGTACTGTCTCCAGGTCCGGTGCCTACTCTGAACGTAATAATTCCCCAGGGCTAATGGCTGCAGATCCGGTACTTTCTCTTTGTCTAATGCTCTGATTATTCATTACCTCCACGTCCACTCTTCCTCGTCACAGTACTTACTTCATGAGGCACCTGCCTCCGACACAGGACCTTCTTCTATTTCTTTAAATCTCTATAACTCCTCCCCCACATCCATGTCACTCAGTTTCATATTACCAAGCCGGAGCATGGGACCTTCCCCGGAGGGAGGGTGAGGAGGGTCGTCAGTACTGTGACGAGGAAGAGTAGGACTAGGAGTAATGAAGATTACCGGTAAGTAATCAGAGCATTACCTCCACGTCCACTCTTCCTCGTCCCAGTACTTACTTCATGAGGTATACCAAAGCAGCAACGGGGAAAAGGTCCCAATGAGACACAGAGCCAAAAACAGTGCAGCAAAACACACCCACAATAACTCTTAAATCACATCCCCACAGACAAAACTCCAACCACGAAGGAACCAACCCCCGAGTGGGAGAAACTCAACCCATAGCGGTTGATGAAAATGCCTAGACCAGCCAAGGCGGCAGCCATACAAATCTCTTGCAGAGAAAAACCCTCCTTGCATCGGCCCAGGAAGCCGCCAAACCCCTGGCAGACCGCCCCTGATTGTGCGCAGGCACAGGCAGGCCAGAAGCCACATAGGCCCTAGAGATCACAAACCGGAACCACCGGAAAATGGAAACCACAGATGCGTTATGCCCAGCCCCAGCCGGACCACAAGCAATCAGAAGACTATCAGATTGGTGGAAAAAGCAAACCAAGCCAAATACTCTAACGCGTCCCGTCGGACATCAATGTTAAGCCGAGCCACCTCCTCAGGCGTTCTTGGATCATGAAAGAAGTCAGGGAGAACCAGACCCTGAGAGGTGTGAAAACCGAGAGACAACTGAATGGAGAAACATCGGACCACACCCCGGCACCACCGAGTCTGGCAGCACCCTCAGGAAAGGAGCGTGACATAAGAGAGCCCCAATCTCCCCAAGCCTACGGGCAGAAGTGAGGGCAATAAGAAAAGCAGATTTCAGTGTAAGATGTTTGATATCAACCTCGGAAATGGGCTCAAAAGGAGGCCCGTGAAGGAACCGTAATACAAGAGGGAGATCCCAAGAGGAAAGCCCTTTATCAGCACAAGGACGGGAAGAAGAAAAACCCTGGATCAATTTCCCCACCAACACCTCCCCATCCAAGTGACCGTCAGAGTCCCCCAAAAGTAATTTCATGGAGGCCCACTGAGAGCGAAGCCTGGAAAAACTGCCAGGCCCCTGTCAAAACCCCTCCTGGAGGAACTGAAGGATAGCAGAGGCCAGAACGCAGGGGAGGGATCCCAGACCGCCCATACCAGTCTCGGAAATGGCCCCAGAGTCTGCCTAACACCTTCAGAGTGGAGGGTCTAAGAGCATCCATTTGGACCCAACTACAGGATCTGAGAACCCCTGAGATATCAACCTAGACTGAGCAATAGCCACACCGCCCATTGCATCTGGCGGAATTCCAACCGCAGATCCCCTTGAAGGGGACACGGCCACCTCGGAACCAGCCAAGGTTCCTAGGACCGAAGCTCCAACAGAGAGGGGAGCCAACTCCGGCGGGACCAGAACGGAGCTAACAACAACAGTCACCCTGGACACTCTGATGCGCCAAACCACCCAGGGCAGAAGGGGAATAGGCGGAAAGGCATAAAGGAAAACCCCAAGGCCACTGTACAGAGAGGGCGTCCATCCCCCAATCCCCTCAGCCTGAAACCTAGAGCAGAAGAGGGGAACTTCTGCTGAGGCCGGGGATGCAAACAGGTCTAGAACCAGGGACCCTAATCTGACACAGGTCACCGCAAAGACCTGGGCCAACAGGACCAGTTCCGCAGAGGAGTGAAAACCGGCGTCTGAGAAGATCCGCTTGAACATTGTCCACCCTTCTGATACGTGAGGCCACCAGAGACACCAGATGAGAGTCCTCCCAGGTGCCTATCAGCGCTGCCAGAGCATTCAAGGAGTGGCCGGAACCCCTTTTGCAGTTGACATATGCCAAGGCCGTCGTATTGTCCGATCGGACCAAAAACCGCCGACCGTCCAGCAACTCCTCGAAGTACACCAGAGCTTGGACAATGGCACAACTCTTGCCAATTGGATGATCGCCGGCTCTCCCCAGATCTCACAACCCTTGAGCAGAGAAGACCCCCAATGTAGACCCTTTCTGCTGGTGTTGGTAGTAGGAGAGGCCACAGGAGGAAGGACCAAGCACACCTCAGCCTGTAGACCTGAAACCCCCCGCCACCATAGCAGGGACACTCGCAGCGCTGGGGACACTGAAAACAAAACTACGAAAGCTGAGATGTCGGGAGCCAGTGGGAGAGAGTATAAGACACCAGGAGACGTAACCGAAGACGGGCACAAGGAACTGGAAAACAAGCAAGACGCCACGTGCCCCGTAACTTCAGCAACAGGCGAGCCGAGACATACTGCCTTCTGAGAACCCAGCCCAGAACAGCCAGCAAGCGCCCCCCCTGCACAACATCCAGAGTACGCTCTCCCCAGACATCCGGACAAGCAGTGCAGGGTCTTGAGACCCATAAGCAGGTGACACATCCTAGAAGGCATAGGGACCAGGAACACCCGCAAGTAGAAAACATGACCCTGAACAGGGAGAGGAACGGGCAAGACGGTAACCCACAACAACCGTTCGGAGAGAACGGATCCCATGGCCAACTACTTGGACCGTGAGCTGGGTAAGTCCTAACCATGCAAACCTGGACAGGAGGAGACGGGAACGGCAACTGATACCCCCTCCAGAAGGAGCCCATTACCCAGGAAGCCGAACCCCACCGGTCCCATACACCTCCGAGAAGATAGAGACGAGGAGCCAGGGAAAACCGCCAGTCACTGCACTTGCACCAGAGGGAAATCACAGGACGTTGAAACAGGCCTGCGCCACAATATAACAGCATGCTTGTCAGCCCACAAAAAGATCTGACCTATCAAAAGGAAGATACTGGACATCCCAGAAGTCCAGCAGACTATGGCCCCCTCAGCTGACAGAGGAGCCACCAGGCTGGCGTCAAAAGGGCAGAGTACTGTCACAAAGCGGGGCAAAGCAATCCATCCCGGATAGCCGACATCAAAGGCAACCCCCTACCTGAGGTATGCCTATACTGGAAAACCCACTGAAGTGACATCCCCCTCCACCGGCACCAGGGGTTCTGAGAACCCCTCTAAGCACAGACATGTGCCCTATCACTTCCCACAAGTCTGAGAGGAGGCGTGAAAGCAACACGTCGGCACCGGAGGACCTAGGCCCCAAAAGAAGAGACACTGGGAACCCCCTGCATGGCCGTTACTTCCATGATGCATTTTCCATAATCCCATGCCGGACAAGGGAAAAGCAAATCAACTCCTTCGACTTTCCCTCGCGCAGTTTAGAGGAAGAGGACAGGACAAGGAGTCTGCGTCCATAGCTAGCACAGACCCAAACACACCACTGACACGCCACATGACTGAGAGGTGGCCTGAGCCCTGTATCCAGTAGCTGGTAGCCCCATGCTCTAGATCGTTCCAATGCGTCGGTCTAGGAAGGTTGAAGGACCGAGTCAGCACCGCTGATACTCGAACCCGAAGTGTAGACTATGCCAGGCCGGTACCCTTCCGGCCGCTTGCAGACGTGTCCAAATCTGCGCCGTATTCACAGGCAGCACGCAAGGAATGCAGCCAACATCCGGTGCATCCTGGGCCGTGTGTCTCTGAGGAGCGGGTGGTATGTGACATGCCTGCGACAGAACAGAGCCCCCGCAGTTTCAAATACTCTGTCATAGTCACCCCACGACAAGAAGCAGAGAGGCCTCACAACAAAAGGGAAGGCTTAGCCCATACTGCCAAGTGCTTGCCATCATTTCCAATAAAGATGTGCACACAAGGCACGAGGGAAACGGCATGTTGAAGGAGTAAAGATGGCCATACCAGCAGGAGAGGGGAAAAATATCAAGCACAGTCCTCCCCTCTCCTTACCTTCCCCCAGATAATGCAGCTAACATCCGGTGCATCCTGGGCCGTGTGTCTGAGGAGCAGGTGGTATGTGACATGCCTGCGACAGAACAGAGCCCCCGCACTCCCAAAGACTCTCTGCCACTGTCACCCCACGACAAGAAGCAGAGAGGCCTCACAACAAAAGGGAAGGCTAGCCCATACTGCCAAGTCGAATCAAGACGGCCAAAACAGGAGGAGAGGGGAAAAACATCAAGCCCAGTCCTCCCCTCTCCTTACCTTCCCGGGGCCGTGCAGGACCCGGGACACAATGCTCACGCTGCGGTCCGGAGCCCAGCAAAGAACCGAGCGAGGCAATCCAGCTCAACTGTGACCCCAAGCCCCGCAGGGGGCCCAGGAGCAGCGCCGCACCTGAGGGAGCCGAGGGCCCCGCCACACAGCCCCCCCCCCAGGGGGCCAGCAATCGGTGCTCCCTGGTGCCCCGCACCGGGAAGAAAAAGTCCAACCTGCCGGAGGCAGGAAAAATTCAAACTGAGTGACATGGATGTGGGGGAGGAGTTATAGAGATTTAAAGAAATAGAAGAAGGTCCTGTGTCGGAGGCAGGTGCCTCATGAAGTAAGTACTGGGACGAGGAAGAGTGGACGTGGAGGTAATGACCCTTCTATAGATAACTGCAGGCACAGTGTCTGTTCTAGGTTTAATGGCTGCAGACACAGAAACAACATATTAGCTGACACTACCTTCTCTAGCGCCATTGGTAAACACCCATTGTGGTGGCGTCAATGAGCACAAACACTGGGGTTGTGGCGTTTATTGAGACACCATACACAAACTGAGCATAGGTCCGGTACTCACAGTTCAGTCTCAGTGGATCAGTGCAGTTGGCTTCACTGCACTGGGAACCCAGTAACTGGTCCCATCAACTTCTCACGTGCTAGAGCTTCCACGAGGCTTACTCTCAGCCATGGAATTATTTCCTGCAAGCAAGGGATCTCTCTGCTTATCAGGAAGAGTGTTGGGGCACAACCGTCCTCCTGGCCCCTTGCCTGTCTGCTTCGGTCTTGCTGCGTGTGATCTCGGACTCCCGAGATCTTGCTTGGCTGGTCCTTGTACCCACTGCACGCATCACATCCTCTGGCTGGAGCGAATGAGTGCAGACCCTATACCTGCTCTGGAACTAATGATTTCCGATACACTATGTACCTGTTCATTAACTACATCTGACAATATCTGCCCTGGGGCAAATAATTACAGACACAGTACCGGATCTGGGGTACCGATTCCAGACACACTACCTGTCCTGGAACTAATGACGTTTGATACAGTACCTGCTAATCTGTTACATATGATGGAATACCTGAATGATGGCATGCACAGTATGTACTCTGAGGCTAACGATTCCAGTCACGGTATCTGCTCTGGAACTAATGGTATTTAACACAATACCTGCTCATGAGCAAATCTGGGGTTAATGACTGCAGAAACAGTAAAAACCCCACACACCCTTTCCTTCTTGTGTCTCCTTTCCCATTCCTAATACCCCTACAACACCTCGAACTACACTCTCTCAAATGAACGTTCAGCGTAAAGAAGTGATCAGTAGGGATAAACCATCATGCCACGATTTTCGAAACGTGTTTGGTGCAACTGATGGGATTCACTTCACTTACACCAAAAAGGTAGTGAACTGTGCACAAAGGACCTTTAAATGTGTGCATTTTGAGGTGCTCTTTGCCCACCAAATGCACAGCTGTGGAAGGCAGAGGGTGGAAAGTGGGTTCCGGGCATTTTCAAGTGAATCCCGATTTTCAAAAGAGGGGCACTTTTCAAAGCACAGGGAAAAAAACATTCCCCTGTACCTATTTGGAACAGGTGCAGGGGGATATAAACTGTATGGGAAGGTCACTTCTGATCCTCTCATGCAATGAGTGAGTGAATACTGTGTATGAATAAGCAAGTGACTGTTGAGTCAAAGAATGTGTTTGTGCTGGGCCAGGGAGCTGATTTTGGCTGGTGAGGGCAGCACATTAACAATGCACTTTTATATATTTTTTTTAATTGGCTTTTTCAACTGTAAGAACACATGTAACCCCCCTCCTCGATCCCAACAAATGTAACCAACAATGCACCCAGTACTGCCCCCTCACCCCCCTGAGTCAATAAACTCTGTAGATGGCTCGTAGTCCCACGTTTCCGTGAGTGGCCAGCTCTCTCACCAGCCATTGTACGGGCCCTTGCACCATTTGAGAACTCCCACTCCCCCCCCCCCCCCTCAAAGTCCTCGCCACCCCGAGAAACTTCAGCCATACCTCCTCCCAGCTTCCTGTCAACGCACCCTCCACAAGCGGAGCGAATACTCGCCCCAGCAATCTCATTTTCCTCAGGCACCATGTGGCCCGCGGGTCCCGCTGCATGTGATGCAGGACGATGTCCTGTCTGAGTGAAACCTTTGGTGATCCCATTGAATCAAATGGGTCACCCCTTACAGTGCCACAAAGTTGCAGATTTTACTAACCCATTCATGTTCTTTGGGGGCAGCTTTTTGTTTCCATTTGTGCGCCGCTACAAGTGTTGCTGCCACTATCAGGTTGATGTATGTCTTTCTTTGATCTTTCGAGGGTAGATTTGTCAGGACCCTTTCATTCCCAGGATGGCCATCCCTATGTTGTCCGGCATCTGACTCCCAAAAATACTATTCATTGCCGCATGGATCATGTCCCAATAAGACTGTATAAATGCGCATTCTCACCAGATACGTTTCCACAATCCCAGTTCCCCACATCCCCTCCAGCAGAGCGCCGACGCAGTTGGGTCAAATTTGTCGTTATTTTCGGGGGTGAGATGCCATTGGACCATTATCTTAACCCACATCTCTTGAATCAGGATAGGCTTCGTGAGCTCGTTGAAAGGGCATGAGATCCCTGGTGGCCGGTGACCTGACCATTGGGTTCGTGAGCCAGTGCCTCAATTGAGAGTAGCGATACCTCTCCCCCTCATCTAACCCACCGTCCTGCTTGCACTGTGCAAAGGATTGCCATGTAGTTTGTGGCACCATGCCGCCTACCACCCATTGAAGGCACCCCTTTCCATACACAGTGTGCACTGGGGATTCCTAACAGCGATGTCAGTGGGGAGGACAAGGTGGTCAAGTTCACCCTCCGCACCAGCTCATCCCATTAGTCCCCCACTATGGCCCCTATCCTGCTATGGTATATGTTTGCAGGTCTCTCCCCACTGGGTCACCACAACACCTCGTCCAGTACCGCTTTGTCCATTCGACACCAGACCTTCCCTCGATTGCTTCTGAACCAATCCCGGATCACTCTGATTTGAGCCGCAAGGAAATGGAGGTGGAAGTTTGGCGCTCACAGTCGTCCCTTGCTTCTGGGAGACCTTAGTATCTGCATAGCTAACCTAGGCCTCTTGTTGTGGTTCCAAATAAATGACCCCACATGTTTTTGCAGGGTCCTGAAGAAACCTTGGGGAACCCACCCTGGCAGTGCCATAAAATAGTAAAGGCTTTTTGGCAAAATCACCATTTTAAGGCCATTTATCCTCCCCATCCAGGATATTGATAAGGCCACCCATTCCGCCAGCAGTCAGTGCAGCTTTTACACTAAATGTGGGTAGTTGGCACAGTAAAGGGCACCCAGAGAACCACTAATCTGGACCCCCAAATATCTAATGCTGGTTTCCACCCATCTATAGGGTACTATACCCTGCAATTCCTTAACCTTTTCTGAGGGGGCGGTCATGTTTAACAACTCTGACTTTTGGGCATTGATTTTTAACACAGATTTGAATCTCACACATTCGCTATCAGCACACCTGCAACCCTATGCGGCTGCCCATGACCGTCTCCCTGTGTTTAGTCCATTGTCAATCTTTATACAATGTTGCCAGCTGTCCCTAGGCTCATTAGTCCTTTGTTTCATTCACGGATCTTATCTACATTACTCCAAAGGACCTGCTCATCCCAGCATTTAGATTACATGGGCTCCTGTGGTACTTCTTCATTCCAATACTTTTAAAGATCTCAAGATATTCGGCCTTACCACAGTACATAAGCCTACTGTCTGTATAGAAAGTAGAAGAGGAAAGAGGAGCTGGAGTATGTGGGGGGAAATGTGTTCACAAGGGCTGTAACCTAGATGGTTGTCCTTATCCCCATGATATCCTCCCGCATTATACCTCCCACAGGGGAGCTATCGGGCAGCGGCCTCACGGGAGGGTGCTCCCCTTCAGTGGAGAAGTGAAGCCTAGTGCTTCGTCCCACAGACCTCTCCTATGCCAGCATTGCGAAAGTGCAATATTAAGTGCAGTTCGTTCATACATATCGGGAGCCTGAGCCTTACACATAATTGTGCCAACAGGCTCGCACACTGAGTGATGGCAGGCCACCGCATGGGTTCAGACTTGGCATCTGAAGTGCAGATAAAGGAATACTTTTGTTTGAGGCCATCCATGAGTGGAGTGAACTATTTTTGGTTCCACACACACAGAAGCCCTGATCCGTCCCTCTAGAACCACAGCACCATACCTCCAGACAGACTCACCCTCTATCCACACGCATGCCCCATCCTACCAACCTTTCCTCTAGGCTCACATGCCCCACCATTCCATTCACACCTAGATACCCCCATTGCTCCTGCTAGACCTGCATGCCCCATCCCTCCATTCACACCTATAATCCTCGCCCTTCCCTCCAGACCAATGCACAGGTGCCCCAGTCCTCCTGCCAGACCCCATGTCCCCAGCCCTCCATCCACACACAGATGATCCCAACCCTAAACACCCAATCCCTCCATTCACACCCAGATGCTGCCTACTTTCCACCAGATCTACATGCCACCATGCTTCATGAACAGATACCCCCCTTCCTCGATTCACATGCAAATGCTCCATCCCTCCATCCCGTGCTCCAGATTCACATGCCCCATCCCTCCAGATAATTATGCCCCCATCCCTCGATTCACATGCAGATGTCCCAATCCCTCTCTCCAGACCTAAATGCATCATCCCTCCATTCACGCAGATGCCCTCAACCCTTGATGCTTTCATCTCCACCCAGATGCCCAACCCCACATTCGGACTTGCATGCTTCCCATCCTTGTCAATCCATAGCCAGATGCCCCATCCCTTCATTCAAACCCAGATGCCCATCCCTCTTTTCCCTTTTAAACACATGCTGCACCTTCACGTGCCACCCATCATCCCACCATGCCCAAGTGCCAATTCCGTCCATCCAAGCTCAGCCAACAACATTCCTCCCTTCGGACTTGTATGCCCCACACCTCCATGCCCCCAATCACAAGTGGATACCCCAGCCCTACATGTCCCCATTTATACTCCGAGTAAACATCTCTCCTTCCAAATACAAGTTCCAGATTCAAATGACACCATTCCCCCTCCGAACCCACACAAAGACTCCCAACATCCGTTCCTCCATAACTACCCCAAGATGCTCCATCCCTCTCTCCAGAGCCACACCCAGATGCTATGCTTCACCTCTACCTCTAGACCCGCACACAGATGGTGCCATCCGCCCTGTCTCTAGACCCACACCCGGATTACCCCATCCCTTCGTCGACACCCACATGCTCCCACCCCTCCTGTCGACCAACTTCCTTCTCTCCAGACATACATACCCCATCCCATCATTCACAACCAGATGCCCCATCCTTCCCACCGGAGTGTTCCAGCCCTCACTCAGGCACACATGCTCCATCATTCCATGTCATGTCCCCATTATATGCCATGTCCATCCATTTCAGACCTGCGATGCCCCCCTCTGATCCGGACCCATATCATGATACCCTCCTTCCAGACCCACACCAAGATGCCTATCCCTCCAGACCCATACTATGATGCCTCCCTCCATGCTCGCATCCTTCCTCTAGACCATAACGTGGTATCCCCATCCCTCAACCCAGACCCTCACCAAGATGCCCCCATGCCAGACCTCAAGATGCCTTACTCCCTCCATTATAGACCCCACTAAAAAGCCCCTCTCTCCATTCCAGACACCCAGATCCCCCTTCTCTCCCTCTAGACCGGAGGTATTCAAACTGTGGGGCGCCCCCCGAGTTCCCCAGGGCATTAAATTCATTTTTTAATTTTTTTAATGGAGGAAAGCAGTAGGGGTGTCACGGTATTAGTTTTATGACGGTACAATAACCTTCTTGCCAAATGACGGTATATCATGGTTATCGCGGTATAGCAGGTGGAGTTAACTAATCTTAACAAATATTTTCTAAAAGGTCATAAATTGTCAGATTTATCATCACAAACAAAACCAGGCACCCAGGGCCAGAATTGGGCTTTTCAACATACTTTCCACTGAAATGCCACCCCTTGCTTCCACTAAACACAAACACACGTGTGGAGAGGAGGAGGGGCGGGGGGTGCCCTGCTGCGCCTGGCAAAGCAAACTGAATAGCTTTTCTTAAGTGGTCATTCCAGCTTTTAGCCCCCCCACTGGCTACTGGTGAAGATGAACATGTTGCCATCTTGATAACCTGCATGCCACAGATCAATGGAGTCTGATGGTAGTATACGCTTGTGCGCATACGCACACACGCACTCTCTCTTTACGTTACAGCCTTTAGTTTACTTGAGGGCCAAAAGGTGTTCAGTAATCACGGACATGATACACTTTGGTATGGCAGCAGGGAATACCCACAGAGATGAGTACATTTCGCACTGTGACTTATTATATGTAAATTCAATGATGTAACCAGGGAAATCCCCCATTGTCATATGTTTAGAAAACATTATCCATTATAAATATATAAACCCCAAACCGCCAACCCAAAGTAAACCCTTTTCCTTCTTGGCACTGTATTTATTCTTCCTATTGCTAACATATTGATTTTGTGTCAGGCATGTGTGGTTTATGGAATGGCATTAAAAACTGCTCCAACTGAAACTACTTGGCAGACGGCCCATCCAACAGTGCAAGACCAAGACTGCATAGCACTTGCTTACTGCAGCCTTTCCAAATCAGATTGAAAAGCACACTTAACGGTATGAACGGTATACCGGTATAAACAATGTGACGGTTATTATTGTTCAATTAAGTGGTTCACGGTATCTTTAACGGTATACCGTAATACCGTTACATCCCTAGAAAGCAGGGCGGGGGGGCCCTTGGCAGGGGCGGCTCGTCCATAATGAGCAAGGGGGCGTCGACCCAGTTTTACCCTCACCCGTTTGGAAGAGCCAGCCCAGTGAAACACTGAGCGCTCCCTCTGCTGCTTTTTTGAGCTGAGGGGGCGCTCCTGGGCTGGTTCAACTGTGTTCAGTTCCCCAGCTGCACATGCACATTGAGCCACGCAAGGCTGTGGGCGTTTTGCTTCGCCAGCCATGCATAGCTCATTGGAAATGCTGGGGAACTGCATGTCTGTATGTGCGAGGGGGGAGCTCCTGCGCCTCCATGCACATACAGGCAGAACAGGCTGGAGAGGGGCCTTTCAGCACTCACGCACATGCCCAGGAAGCTCTTTGCAATGCCACAATCGATTTTTTTTGATTCTGTGATTCATACCACTTACACCATCTGTTCAAACATCACATGCAGCACCGAATTTGTGGGATATGTTTACAATTTGGAATGCGTGTCCTGAAACCATTTAAATGTAAGTATTCCCTTAGTGCTTGTAGCCTTATAGTTTATGCTTGAGGGCGGTTTATATTTTCGATTACATTGGGCTTTGGTATTAAGGATACTAGGATAAGATGGCCACCATGTTTGTAAACCATAGAGTTGGGAGTGTTGAGGTTTATTCAGCTGGTAGTAATTGGTTGATACAAACAAGAATGGCCAATTAAATTTGCACTGGCGGGAAGTCTGTTGGTGTGATCAAGCACCCAGCAGGCTGTGAAACGAGTTACGTTTCCTCTCCTTTTTTGTTGTCATGGGCAATTTTTATTATATTGAATAAACTCTACATTTTTGTATGCAAATGGGTGGAGTTTGGAGCAATTTCTTCAATCGTGCGGCAGAGTGCGACCGTAGTGCTTTGTGTGCTGTTCTTGCTTTTTCATGCTTCATGATGGATTAATGCAAGCAAAACCTTCTTGGCCACTTGCTCAATATTCTACATAAACATACCACAGTCATCATGGAAATGTTGGAGATGTCTACGTAGCAGTTTCTTCATCCTCAATTGGGTCTAGTATTGTCACATTCAAAAACGGCCATTGGCTCATGTTTTGCACCCCCCCCCCCCACATGCTCACCTGGTCCCATATTGATCAATGTTCAGTCCAAGTAAAGCATGCCAATTTATGGCTGAGGTTTTTTGAGTCTGTTTATAATTTGAGATGGCCGTTTTTTAACCATTTGAATATCCTTAACCAAAATGGAGAAAAGATAACTGTCATAGATGGATTTCTGCAAACAAAATTACATTGAGATCCTTGTTCTGTAATTTCGTACTGTTTGCTTGTAGTGCTCATCTTTTAGTCTGTGAAATGGACCAAACCTTTTGGGGAACCATTGAGAGCCTTGGAAAAATTGTAGTTCAGCTGAAAAACACAAGAAGGAAAACCATAGATATCTTACATTTTTCAGATGCTGGGATATCAAGAGTGAACTTTGGCTTAGGTAAAAAGAATGCCAAACATATCAAAATGTACATTACTTATAAAAACAGGTCATTAGACATGAATGAGGCCGTAAAAGCAAAGAATGAGATCTGATTCATGACATCATACAATAATGAAGCTAGTGATATAAGACATTGGAATGCTCTCTGATTAGATTAACGCTTGAAAATAACAGTACATTTTACTGTAAGAAGGTTATAATCAGTAAAGTATAAGCTAACAAGCAACTACTTTGAAAAACAAAGTACAAACAATACAACATGGTTAGGTACACCATCAAAAGACTGCTTAATAGTAATTGCTCTATATGCGAATATGGTATTAAACACCGGACAGTAACAAATGACATGAAGCAGCTAATTACTGAAGTCAATCTGAGTTGTATGCCTTAAATTGCCCCTGTAACAGCTCAGATGTGCGGGACACCACAATCAAGCTGAGGATGAGTATCCTTGAACATCTAGAAGGGAGGAAGACATACTCTAGCCAGTAGATAGGCATGTTGAGAGTCATCAAAATAGTGATGTTCAGCTTCTGCATTTCGTTGGCCTTGGGCAGATTAAATCGCATACGAGGGGTTAACTGTGAAGCCATATTGGGAAAATATTATGCGATTGAACACGATTATGCCAGTCGCACTAACATATCAAAAGCCTTGCATCTTTTTCTGAATTAGAATGAACTGTTTAATGAAATTCATCTTCTTTTTACATAAATGTTGTATGATATGTGGAAATAATTGAATTTTGTATATATTGAAAGGTTGACCTTCTAAACAGCCATATAAAAAAAAAAAGAACATTTTTAGAAAATTAAGACCTAGAAGGTTTGCTATTTTCTTCTCTGCAGTCCTTCATCTGGGTGGCCTGTGGTTCCATACTCTATCCTTTGTGCATACTGTCACACATTGGACATTTGTAATGTAATGTAATTTGTCATTTGTATAGCGCCTTTTCCCATTGGTATGTTCTCAAACTGCTGTAGCTGAATGACCTTGGAGGACCGAAGTCCAGGTTGTGGGAACATTTGTCAGAGGAGTTTAGAATGGATGCTTGCATTTTAACCAATGTGAAGGTGGGTAAGGCTGACCAAGTGCCTAATAGCTACCCATATCAAGCTGGCATGTGAATGGGTGCTTTTAGCTCGTCTGTAAAGTATGCAAGTGCAGGAGACTCCTCTAAACCACATTTGTGTCGTGGGGGATAGCTGCATTCTCATTGCAGAGGTGTTGTGCTATGTGTCATAAAAATGATTTATGATTGCAGATGCATGTGTGTGGGAGGCCTTACTTTGGCTATCTTCCATAAGCATGGAGTGTTATGTTTGTAACTGTGTGTTCTGGCTGCTTGGTTTTCGTATGATGTGGCTTGGATTTGGTCATGTGGTCTGCTGGACCTCTGTAAATTCCGTGTGGATTCATTGCTGCCCGGGCCTACCAGAAAGATGGTTAACTAGGCATGGGTCGTCATATTGCAGGGGGAATATCTAGGTGATGAGGGCCCTCTGGAAGGCCAAGTGATCCTCTACCCGTCAGATGCCAAGGGAAATTGAGTTCCAGATTGAGGGGGGCTTGGATGAAAGTGAAGGAGGATCCCCCCCTATTCTAGTCGATTTGAAGGGAGGAATCACAAGGAGAGCAGTGTCTGAACAGAGGTTTCTGTTGGGTTGGTAACGGTTCAAGTTTCTGTTGAAGGTATTCTGGGCCTGTCTTGTGGATGACATGGTGGGTGATGCACATGGCTTTGTATGTAAGTGTCTGTCACCCGACAGGGAGCCACTGGAAGACACGGAGGGCGGGTGCAATGTGCTCTATGGGGCCAAGGGCAAGGTGGAGCCTAGCTGCATAATTCTGGAACTGTTGGAGCTTTCTGAGTTGATTTGCAGGGGCACCCAAGTAAAGGGAATTGGTGTAGTCTAGGCAGGAGAGTACAATGGCCAAGATTGCTGTGACTCTGAGGGTATGAGAGGTAGAGGAAGGTGCGTCTGAGAATGTGGATGGTAGGTAGTAATATTTAGATGGTGTTAATGTGTTGCGAGAGAGTCAGGTCAACGTCCATTGGGCATCCACGTTTCTTTACTGTGATGGATGCGGCGGGGAGGGGGGTAGTGAGGGCGGCCAGGAGGTTGGTTGGGAAGGGAAGAGAGCTGTCTTCCCACAGATCATGATTCTGGTTTTCTGGGATTGAAGAGGAGGTGGTTGGCCCTCATCCAATGGTAAATGTCTGTGGCAAGATGCTAGGTTGGGGTGGGGTGGGTGGGTGGCTGGACCTAGGGATCTTAAAGTTGATTGGGGTGTCATCTGTGTAGTTGTAGCGGGTCAGGTTATGTGAGTTAATAAGGGCAGGAAAGGGGCTCATGGAGAGGTTGATGAGAGGGGCGATAGGGAAGCATCCTGTGGGATCCCTTTTGTGACGGGGCAGGAGGCCGAGGAAAAGGGAGTGAAGAGGGTGATTTGTTATCTACAGGCAAGGAATGGGGAAATCCACCTTAGTGCTGCATCCCTTATCCCGAACGAATGGAGTCTGTTAGTGAGGAGGCTGTGAACGAGGGTGTCGAAGCCTGCCTAGAGGTCGAGGAGTATAAGTGCGGCACAGCCATCTGCCTCTGCTGTGTTTTTGAGGCCCTCCCAGATGAAGACTAGGGACGATTCAGTTCCACAGAGGGGTCTGAAGTCGGACTGGGTGGGGTCGAGGAGGTGCTTGGATTCAGTGAAGAGGCAGAGCTGAGAGTAGGCCGTTGGGTGAGTAAGTTTGGCTATGAAGCAGGTGTTAGGAATGGGTCTGTAGTGGGCTGGAAGAAGGGGTGAAGGGAGAGTTTTGGGAGGATAGGTTTGGTGTGTGATGTCATGAATGCTGCTGGGAATATGCCTGCGGTGAGTGATGAGTTAATGATGGTGTGCTCTAGCACCTTCAAGCGTCTTTTGTGCTAGATGGAATTACTCAATAAAGATCTCAGACCCAAATAACTGGACAGACTAAAGGAATATGGCAAAGTACTGCTTTATTAACATAGAATAAAATAGAGCAATCTGGTGAATTTCAGGCTTTAGTCCACACACACAATTATACAGAGGTTTTATACCCCAATGTAACTTGGACGTAGTCTGAGGATGTTTATCTACGTCCAAGGTTCCAGGTTCTGTTGTGGTCGGTTGGAGAAGTTACCTGCTGGGGTCCGGGGTTTGCCTGTAATAAACTTAGTGTTTACCCCAATCTGCCTACCTCGCATCTTAACATTGGCGTCAAGGATTTGGGCAAACCCCGTGTTTAGCCACGTGTGCGGCTTCCCCGTTTTGGCGGGTCACAAAAGAGACACACACTCTTAAGGTGAAGGGTGTCAAAAGGCATGTCCAGAATGCAGCAAAACAACGCCCGACCACCTCCACCTTCCTCCACAGTCTGGGAGAACCTCCCATTACTTGGGACCTCTGGGTGGACACGCTCAAAGTCTACCTGAGGGCAGCAGGGAGCACCGAGTACACTGACGACAAGGAAGCAGCACTACTGAACTGACTGGGGACAGAGGGTCAGAGTATACAGACACCTTCCTGGTGAAGATGTGCGTGTGCTGGGAGATGGGGAAGGTAGTGAAGGTGTGGTGAGGGCATATGCGACGGCTCTCAAAAAACTGGAAACGAGATTTGGAAAGCGAGCAAACGTAGTGCTGGAAAGATATCACTTCTTTTCCTGGGCTCAAGTTGTAGGCAAGGGAATCAATGTCTATATAACTGCATTGCAGATGCACATTTCATCTTGCAAATTCATGGGCTTGTTGGATGAATATATCCGTGACCAGATAACGATGACCAGTGACTCCAGCGTGAGGAAAAGGCTTTGGATCGAAAAAGATCCTCCTCTGGACAAGGTAATTGAGATAGCAAGGGCCACTGAGGAGTCCAAAAGAAGCGTTCTGGAAATGACAGATCGGAGTGAGACAGTGCATGCCATGGTGACGAAGAGAGGACCTGCAGGTTACAAGGGAAGAGTCAAGGACAACAAAGGGATGTTTGCCAAAGAGAAACATGCCAGAGATGCAGTTGGCGGGGGCATGCCACGGGGGCAAGAAAATGCTCACCCACAAATGCTGATTGTAGGAAGTGTAAAGGAAGGGGGCATTTTTCCTGAGTGCAGAAGCATCACTGAGAACAGACAAACTGTCAAGATGATGGAAATGGATGGAGGCTCCGAAACTGTTGTGGGTTATGTGGGCGATGAAGCTCATGGTCCATTGTGTGAGAGGTCCCACAAAGGGGTGTTGTTGAGTGTGAGTGCAGCACAGAAAAAGAAAGGGCCGTGGGCTATGATATCAGTGAACGTCGTGTAGATGCAAATGATGGTGGACACAGGGTCCCCCTACACTATGATTTCCCCAGAATTGTAAGAGGCGAGTTACCATAAAGATGTGTTCACCCTTCTACCATCTGACATTAATCCCTGCGCGTATGGTCGCGTGCCCATTAAGGTGTTGGGTTATGAATGGGCAAGAGTTGAATTTGAAGGGCGCACCACCCGAGGGAAATTATATGTTGCACCTAAAGGTGATGCTGTGATAGGTTGGGAGGAGCAGGCGGCCCTTGAAATTGAGGTACGCCCAGGGAAGCCCGTGCCCATACTACGTGTTGGAACCGGAGAGGACATGTTGAGTGAAGGGGCAGTAATGGCTGAATATCTCAGGGAGGCTTTCCCTACCATATTCTCAAGAGTTGGGCAAGCTGAAGGGGTTCTCACATAAAATTGTACTCCATAAAGGTGCAGTACCGAGTGTGCACAAGGTAAGAAGGGGACCCGTATTGGCCTGAGAGGGGTTAAAGGATGAACTAGGCAAGCTCCAAGCATCTGGGATCATTGAAGAGATAGAGCTCAGAATGGTTGGCGCCTTTAGTGTTAGCCCATAAGGCGGATGGAGGCATGAGGATGTGTGTGGATTTAAGGGACTTGAATGCCAACATATGGGTGGACAGACACCCTTTACCCAATATAAATGAATTGTTGGCACCTTTGACTTATCGTCAGCACATCGCCAAATAGAGCTGCACGAGGACTCACGGCCGTTGACATAGTTTGTTACGCCATTCGGCGCATATCGTTTCTGTAGGATGCCTTTCGGCCTGGCCTCGGCGGTTTTTCAAAGATTAATGCAAAAACTGTTTGGGGGCATATCTGGTGTGGAGTATTTTCAAGATGATATCTTAGTGTGGGGAAAATACCATAGAGGGCATGATAATAGGGTTTTGAGGGTGATGGAGATCTTGAAGGAGAGTGGTTTGACAGTGTAGTGGGCCAAGTGTCATGTAGGAGTCCCGAGTGTAACTTACCTGGGACACACTTTGGACGAAAAGGGTATACATCCTAAGGAAGGCCTAGTGAAAGTGATGAAGGATGCACCTACCCCGGTTAACAAGGAGCAGCTCAGGTCTTTCATGGGAATGACTGAATATTATGGCGGGTTTATTGCCTCTTATTTTCCCCACACTAAGATGATATCTTAGTGTGGGGAAAATACCATAGAGGGCATGATAATAGGGTTTTGAGGGTGATGGAGATCTTGAAGGAGAGTGGTTTGACAGTGTAGTGGGCCAAGTGTCATGTAGGAGTCCCGAGTGTAACTTACCTGGGACACACTTTGGACGAAAAGGGTATACATCCTAAGGAAGGCCTAGTGAAAGTGATGAAGGATGCACCTACCCCGGTTAACAAGGAGCAGCTCAGGTCTTTCATGGGAATGACTGAATATTATGGCGGGTTTATTGCCTCTTATGCCGAGAAGACGGAAAATATTAGGGCACTATTGAAGAAGAGTGTTCGTTTTGTGTGGACAGAGAGTTGTGAAGAGGAGTTTGAGAAGTTAAAAGATTGTGTAGACCATGCCCCATCCTTGGGGAAGCTTTTGCCTAGGAACAAAACTGTGTTGGCCGTAGATGCTAGTGAAGTGGGCATAGGGGCGGTGCTTGAACAATGGTACAATGGTGGCTATCATCTCATACATTTGCCTCGAGAGTGTTGAGGGATGCCAAAAAGGAGGTATGCAGTGATTGAGTGGGAAGCTTTCGCCGCAGTATGGGCTTCTAGGCATTTCAGAATGTTTTGTGGGGTGTTCCGTATGTTTTACGAACAGATCATAAACCCCTTATTTATGTTTTGACCATCAAGGGTTTTTCCAATGCTTCCCCTAGAATTTCTAAGTGGATGATTGACATGCAGGAATACAAGTTCAAGGTGGAGTATATTCCAGGAAACAGGAATGCTGTTGCTGACTGTCACGTTTACCCAGCCCAGTGAACGAAGAGAAGGATGGACAAGAAGATTGGGATGAGTGTACCAGGGTGGCACGCATGTTTCCAGTAATTGACAAAGAGGAGTGGGACAAAGAATGTGCTGCAGATGCTACTTTGGTAAAAATTAAGGAAGGGCTTAGGTGCAGAGTAGCGGGAGGTATTGACAAGGATTTGGACAAAGGGTACGGGCATGTATGGAGTGAGTTATCGGAGGTCCCATGGGGTGAAGGTTGGTACCACCACTAAATTTAAGATGCAGGTTGGTAAAGCTGGCCCTTAGGGGGCATTTGGGCAGATCATTGACAAAAAGGAGGTTGAGGGAGTCGTACTGGTGGCTAGGAATGGACAGCAATGTGGAGGAGGTTATAAAAGAATGCGTTGCGTGTGCTGTTAGCGACAAAAGTAAGGCACCCAGGGTGCAACCGATATGGCCAGTGGAAGTGCCTCGAGAGGTGTGGTCAAAAGTAGCGTCGACATCAAGGGACCGATGGATACGTTGGGAAATGGCCTTAGGTTCTTAGTGGTCCTACTGGATTACACCTTGAGATGGGTGGAAGCAACTGCATTGGAGAGTGCAACTGCGGAATAGGTGGTGGCATTCCATAGTATGGTGTTCGATAGGGAAGGTGTACCAGTAGGGATTGTGACCGACAATGGTGTGCATTGTTTCCATGTGTATGCAGGAGTTCATGAGAAACCTGGGGATACGCCATCACAGAACTGCATTGTATAACCCTGCTGCTAACCGGTTGGTGGAGAGGATGAATAGGTTCGTGAAGGGCGCCATGCAGTTGGCCTTGTCGAACGGTTTATGTTGGAGGGATGTTTTGTCGGAGGCTCTCACGGCCTATGGGTATATTCCTTCATTGGTTACGGGATATTCACCTTTTGAGCTGATGAGGGGCTGGAAGCCAGGATCCAAGTTGAGTTGTTGCTTTGGGTGGAGGAGTGCATACTGAGGTGGCCATGTAGAGGGTGCTGGCGAGAGCTTGTCAAAGCAGGAAAAGGTCAATCAGGCAAGTGTGGGAAGGAAGCCCCTTTCTGTGTCTCTGGGTGATCATGTACAGATTAAGAATCCCAGATATGTGCCCAAGGGGGGCAGTGTGTATATGGATCCCCGACCTGTGGTAAAGGTAGGCAGTGGATATGTGAAGTTGGATGATGGCTCCAGGTGGAACAAGAGGCGGGTTGTTGTGATAAGGAGAGAGATGGAGGTGAGGCCTAGTAGTTTGGAAGACTTGGGAAATGCCTGATACCCCTGTTTACGGGGGTGAGAGGATGCATGGAGGCGGTGAGGTTGAGTGATGGACAGATAGAGGCGGAGAGAAGTGAGGGCCAGATTGTGCTTGAGTGGAGATGAGGTGCGGCCTGAGAGTGGAGAGGCGGTGCCTTCCACAAGCGTGCCTTTCGGTGGGGGTTACCCCATTAGGAAAATAAGGCTTCCCGTTAAGTTTAAGGATTACGTGTTGGGTGGTCCCAAGCATTGAACTGTCCTTGGGTTAGTTGTGTGTGTGTGTGTGAGGATGGGGTGCATAGTTTATGCAAGTGGGTGAGTGCAGTTGGCTACAGAGGGCCACCGTGGGGTTCTGCTAAATTATTTGTGTTTGCTAAGAGGGGGAGAAGTGTTATAATGTATGTATTGGAATGCATTGGAACCTTGGACGTAGTCTGAGGCTCTTTGTGTACGTCCAAGGTTCCAGGTTCTGTTGTGGATGCTTGGAGAAATTACCTGCTAGGGTCCGGGGTTGGCCTGTAATAAACTTTGTGTTTACCCCAATCTGCCTACCTTGTATTTTTACACCATCCTCCGTGGAAAACCATGACACCTATTGAAGGGAGGTATTCGCTAAGGGAAGAGAACGTATCTATCTATAATACACAAGTGTTAATTACACCATTGTCTGCCCCCTTATGTGTCAGGCACGCCTCAAACCACCTCTAAATACGTGTAATACTGATTATAACAGAAAACTGGCAGTGGGTTGGCCTATGCAACATTGTATAGCATCTTGCTTCATAGACCCTCTGGTTGGTTGGCATGCTATCCCAACCTTGGACGTTCGGCTCGTCAGCAGCACGTACACAGACTGAACCTCAGGTGCTTAGAGCAATGTCAGACTACTTCCCACTTTCCCAATTGGTCCATTGTCTCATCGGTCCGGCCCCAAGCCAAGGTTTCTTGTTTTGTAGTTGACCTTGCAGCCTGTTCTCTGTTCTGGGACCTTTAAGGGAGTGTAGGTACACCACTGTCTTCATCTGATGCTTAATAAATAGCCCCTGTCTTCTACTTTTGAATCACGTTTGAGGAGCCTGCAAATGTGTCAACTTCGACCTTTTACTGCAATTTGAGTTATACTGGGTGTATTTGCTCCTCTTGGCCTCTGGCGACTTACTCATTCCACCATGTATAGACTTCGCACATTTCTATTTGTCCAATACTTGGCTCTTGCAGAAGTTTTCTTCTTTCCTTTAATCTAAGAGACATGCCTTTCATACATGGCTTATCTTTTTGACTCCCCTTGTGCCTTGCAATTATTCCTTGATATAGCATCCTTGATCCTAGGCCAAATAGAATCCTCTTTATTTCTCACACAAAGCTGTTTTTCCAACGTCTCCAGACTCTGCAGCCCTGGTCTGTCTCTGGAGCTTGATTGGTTTTAATACGAGTCTGCCGTCCATCTTTCCATTATGGCTGTCTCAGCCACGTTACATTTTCCTCTACAGCAAGCTTCTATATGTCTCATCTTCTTCGCGTTTCTGCGTATATACACTTTTTAGTCAGCAGGGTGCTTTATCTTCTTTGTATGTATGATTTCTTCATTTTTAAGTACCTGTTTCGGCTGTTACTTCAGTTACATCTTTTGTTCTTGAGTATTTTTACATTGTTTCACTGCATCTTCCTACGTCCCCTCGTCAGATTTCATTTATCACTCCATGATGTCCAATGGTGTGTGCAGACATCCTTCCACCCTCTCAGTGCGAGGGTACACTCAAAATGGTTGCCTGAGTGCATATTGTCTCTCATATACTCGATGTGGTATTGGGACGATACTTGGTATCCCATATAGGGCTCTTCTCCTGCTGTTCCAGTATGATGGAGGTGAGGGGGCGGGAGCTAGGGATAACGTGTCCATCTGCTTCTCTACAGAGGTAAAGATTTCTTTGAGGAGGGCAGGAGGGCATGGATCTCTCGGGAATCCAGATGGGCGGCTTCTAGCAAGTCGCGTAAGAAATTCGGGTTGAAAAAAAGAGAAGATGGTGTGGGAGGAATAGAGGTGTCAGGAGGGGCGCAGGTGATCGGGGTAAGCCGGTCAAGTGGCACAGCGAGTAGAGCACTCGCTTTGACATCCGTGCAGAGCCTGCTAACGCAGGTTCAAATCCCAGTGGGGTCAAACTGAGCCTTTCATCCTTCCGAGGTCGATAAATGAGCACCACACACCGTGGGTAATAATAAGCAGCGCTCAGATACCTGAGGGTTATTATTATTAGGAGTGCTGCTAGTTTCACACTGATGATGCAGCTTCTTTCTAACAAAATGTCGAAATTGTCTGAGATGGCATCGCAGAATGCTGGGGAGATGGGGCTGGGGAGGAAGAGTGCAAAGGGAGGCCTTGAATGCTGAGATGATCTTAGAGTTCCTTGCTGCTATCACTGGGGTTAGAGATTCTGTTCCAGTAGGAGTTTTTGGCCTTGCGGATTTCTGCCTTGTAGACATGGATCTGATGGGCATAGGTCCGCCCAAATTAAAGGTCGGGCGGGGGGGTGCATGGCGAAAGGTGGGAGGAACTGAAAATTGCATCTAGGGTATGTCCTACAGAGTGTGTGGCATCTGATATCTGCTGAGTCATGTTGGGTGCTTCCAGGTTGTCCAGGAGTGGTCATGTTATGGGGATGTGCAGGGCATCGAACCATACGTTGAGATCTCCTAGCATGGTGAGGGAGGGGTGTGTGACCAGGATGGCTGCAAGGGAGTCCTTTAGAGCATTAGCAAAGTGTCTGTTGTAGCCAGGAGGTCTGTAGATGAGTAAGATAGGGGTTGATAAGAAATGTCACTAGGAGGGATTCACAATCTGCGTTGCAGGCTTGTTCCTTGGAGTGTGAGCTGGAAAGGTGTAATTTTTGGGGGATGTCGATCCCGCTTTAACTGTTAGTTCTCTTGTGAGAGATGTGTAGCCTTGGGGGAATGCCTTGTGTGCGATGGGTCGGAGGTTATTGAAGAACCATGTTTCTCTGATGAAAAGCATGTCTGGGCTTTCATAGGAAATAAGGTCATAAATGTTGTTGGCGACTGATCTGGCGTTAATGCGGATGCAAGGGAGTAGGATGGAGGCTCAGATTTTTAGCCCCCGGAGAGGTGAGAGACAGAGGGCCAGTAAGGGGGGTGAGGGATGGAACGGGAGAAGATCCCCTGATGGAGAACCCACAGGTGGTGTACTGTGAAGAACAGGGAGGGTGGAGAAAGGGGAAGAGAGGAGGGAGGGAGAAGTTGAGTATATGATGGGGAAGGCAGAGAGTCTGTTATGGTGTGAGGAGGAAGCTCTCAGTACTCTTTGAGGGTATGAAAAGAGTGCTCGAGATGTGCTGTTCCTCGAGGGCAGGGGGTGTCTGGAGAGGTGAAGGTAGCTGAGGGAAACTGTGTGGGTGAATTGCGGGAGTGGATTCAGAGGACTGAAGGGGGGGCAGCGATGGTGCAGGGCGGTAAGAGGGTTTGCTTAGAGGGGTTGTAGATGAATGGAGATGGGAAGGATGTGAGCTCTGAGATGATGCCCAGTTGCTGATTTCCTGGGGAGTGTTGAGAGGGCTAGGGAGGAGGATGAGGGTGGGGTTAGTACAGGGTACGGTGGGCACGAGGGTGGGAGAGGGCAATATGGTAAGTTTAGAGGGAGGTGTTTGAGGGGAGGTCTGCTCCCCCCCAGCGCTCTATGTGAGGGTGCAGGGGAAGAGGGTGGGCTGAGGGGTTGGCCATATGTCTGGTGCACAAAGTGCCCCTCTGGTCCGGGAGTTGCACTCAAGGAAGCTAGGTTGAAGAAACTCATCTTGAATTAAACAGTGGCTACACTCACAATGTAGCTAGGTTCAATGCAGTTCAGAAGCAACTAGGTTACCCAATGTTGGGATTCGAGCGTGCAGTGGCTACATTCAGCAGGTCAGTAGAAGTAACGCAGTGGCAAAAATTTAAAGCACCACTAAATTCAATGCAGTGGCTATATACAAACGTACAGCTAAATTCAAAGCGGAGGCTGCACTCAGAAATGCAGACACATTAAAAAAGCGTGGCTATAATAACAATTCATCTATGTTGTAAACAGTGGCTATCCTCAAAGATGCAGCTAACTTCTATACAGTCACTATACCAAGAAAATCCAGCTAAATTCAATACAGTGGCTTTAGTAAACAAGGGAGTTAAATTCAAAGCTGAGGCTACACTAAAAAATGCAGCTAAATTCAAAATGGCGACTACCCAAAGGTGCAGCTTAACTATTAGTGGCTATAATAAAAAATGCAGCTAAATTTTAAAAAATTAGCCTATACAAAAAAATGCAGCTATATTGTATACAGTGGCTTTACTAAAAAATGCAGCTAAATTCAGAACAGTGGCTATACAGGCTGTTCCTCTCTCCTGAAAACTGCATTATCTTGGCCAGAGCCCTCATATTATCAAGATTGGACTATTGCAATGCCCTATATATTGAGACCAATAGCCGCAACCTAAACAAACTTCAAGTGTTACAGAACAACGCACTAAGAATGACACTTAACATCCCTAGAGCTAATGACATTACTTCTGCCAGTCAAAAAGCCCACTGGCTACCAGTGAAGGATAGAATTGCCTTCAAAATATTATATCACTATCACTAACCCATAAGTGCCTGGCAAATAAAGCTCCTAAAATATCTAAACAGTAAGTTTACAGTGAACCTTTCCAACAGACCTACTAGAGCCCTACAGGTCAACCAACTAACGATACCTAGATACAAACTAGAAAATCAGGGGGTAAGAGTTTCCCAGTCCTACCTGCCAAACTCTGGAATGCCCTGCCTTACCACCTAAGAGTCGAGCCAGCCTTCTGGACCTTCCGCAAAAAATTGAAAACTTGGCTATTTGCAGAGGAACGATAATGATTCTGTTAAACACAAACTTGTGAGCGCTCATTCTGTGGCGTTGCGCGGATCAAGTACAGCATGATGATGTTTCTTATTATCAGCACAATGGCATAAGTAGGAAACCTTTTGTATCTCCCTTATAGTAGCTGTGCTATGTTGATGTATTATAACTGTATCTTCGTTATTGTAACAGTGTTATGTTGATGTCATAATCTGCTACAACAATTGTAGCCTGTAAATCTGCACCCAGATGCCTCCGGGTCAGGTGTGCTATATAAATAAATATACTCCAAAATGGAGCTAAATTCAAATTGTGTTTAGGCACATTATAAATGCCCAATAAATAGCTGAGCCTAGACTAAAACATGCAGCTAAATTCAAAACAGTGGCTATATTCGGATGAAGCTAAATTCTATTCAGTGGCTATAATAAAAAATGCAGCTACATTTAAAACTGAGCCTTTTATTCAAAACTGAGCATATACTGCAAATGGTGGTTATACCCATAAATGCGGCTAAATTGAATACAATGGCAAAGTTCAAGTGCAGGCAATTCTACATATTGGGATTACTAAGTGCAGCTAAACTAACGCTGATGCAAAATTCAAAGTGCAGCTAGATTATTATGCAGTGGCTCGACTTGGATACAGCTAAATTGAATACAGTGGCTACAGTGCAGATCAGTTCAACCCAGAGGTGAAAAGCGAGGGGCGCAGCAAGAGTTAAAAACGTGGTAACACTATAGTTCAGTTAGTTACAATACAGTATCTAGTGTCACCTACAGCACTGGCTATTCAGCTTAATAGTCACCTCTTACCATGACGTCGCTGCAAACCGCTTTAGCGGCCTGGCTAGGGTGCCCAAGGCTAACGGGCAATGGAGTTGCCCTAGGGAAATGCCCTTAGCCTTTAGCCCTTCACCGACTGCCCTAGGAGGGCCTCTGAAGTGAAGCTGTTCCGGTCATGTGCAAAGATCACGGACCAATTGGAACCCAAATGGGCAAGCGGGGGGAATGAGGAGAGGAGGGTCTGGGAGTGTGGGGGGGGCGAGGTACATGTGGAGAGGGGAAAATGGATTCCAAGATCACAGGCCAAAACAAGAATGACAAAAATGGCAAGTGCTTACCACAAAGATGTAGAATCTTCTGAGGTGGCGAGCAAATGGGACCAAGAAGTACACCAAGACCAGATGCTTAAAGGTGAACAATTTTTTTTTTTTTTTTTTTTTTTTTTTTATTAAAGCTTTCAGCATACAAAAATACAAGCTTTTGCTTATGTACAAATTTTTCCCTCCTCCCCATGCACAAGCCAGACCTCTCCCAAGTCTTCTCTCTTTGTACTTAAGTCGAGGTTTGGCTATTTTTTTTTTTTTTTTTTTTTTAGTTCTCCTTGTTGATAATAATCTTAATTCTCTTCCAATCTCTTTAGCATTGATTCTAGGAAAATACCCAGACCTTTAACAGTTTTTTTTACTTGGATCGTCATATAAAGCTGACCACCATAAGTTGGCGTCCAGATCACATGATGGAGGCAATGTTGGTATAAGTAAACAACCCCTTTAGGATCTGAGTTCAGGGCAGAACAACATTAGGTGTTGAGACGATTCTTCTTTTTTGCATAATCTGCATAATTTTTCCTTTACCAGTCCGTATCTGAACAGATTGATCTTTGTTCTTAAAATGTTCAGACGGAAGCGCATTATTAGATCTCTATGATTCCGATTTGCGCTTTTTTTCTAGGTATCCAGGCAATGTCAGTGGACATCTAGTCATCTTGTTTGATAAGGTGTGATGGTTCGACGCTACTCTCGCACGCTCTGTTTCTGCCCAATCGATTGAAAATAAAAGTATTTTTACCCTCTTTGGATGTTTCAGAAGGGCTTCCGTCGTGACTTTTAGATTTTGCAGCAGATCGTTACATTTCGCTTTCCATTCATCCAGTGGCCAAAAGGGCATTTTTCCTGCTTCCTTGTTCAGTATTTGGTATTGAGGTGGACAGCTTTCTAAAGATATTTTTCTGTATGTGGCCAGTGTTTTCCAGATGATTCGGGCTTGCATTGAATGCAATCATAACTCATGTCGAATGATACCTATCGGAACACATGTCGGAATGTTCAGCAATTTTCGCCAAAATCTGGCGTCAAGTTTATCCCATGTTTCCCAAGGGATTCTCAGGGCCGTTTCGCCAGCATATGTCACAGTGGGGATGACCTTTGCATTGTAGAATTCCACAATCGGGCGCATGGAGAATTTACAGAACTTTCTTTTCAATATTAATGCCTGTGATGTTAATTGGTCCATTTTCCTCTGCAAATGTTCAATCCACGGTTGGTCACTCCAATTGGCACTTACAATTGCTCCCAGGTATTTTGTGTTTTTAACTGTTGTTATCAGGTCATTCTCTATGTGCCATCTAAAAGGTTTTTTACTTGCAGGACCTGCTTTTTTAATTATCATTACCACTGTTTTTTCAGGATTGATTTTTTTTTTGTTCAATTTCTTTTAGATGTATATTCAGAGCGTCTAGTTTTTTTTGTAGACCCATTTCTGTTTTATCCATCACTATAAGATCGTCAGCATATAAGAGATGACCAATTTTCATTTCTCTTATTTTAGGCGAGCATGCTCTTGGTGGTTCCAAGCAGTCCTTTACTTCTAAAATATAGAAGTTATAGAGTATAGACGCTAGGGGGCAACCCTGTTTTAGCCCACAGGTTGTTGTTATTGCCTGCGTTAAGTTTCCCTTTTGGTCCAATCTGACTCGCATCGATGTATTTGTATGGAGAGATTTAATGGCTTCTATTAGGTCTAATGGACCGCCTTTTTCTTTCAATTTGGACTAGAGAATTTGACGGTCTACTCTGTCAAAGGCTGCCGCCATATCTATTGAGGCGATAAACAATTTTTGATTTTCATGAATGGTCTTTGCTTTTAGCAGGTTGAGGATTAAGAGGTTTAAACTGCAGTCTACATTTTCAACAAAACCCGCTTGTCTGTGATCGAAATTTTATTGGGGAAATTTTATTGGGGACTGGGTACAGGGGTGAGCCAATGTAAATATAAATAGGATCTTCCCCAAAGAAATAACAAAATATAGAATTGCCTTTTTCCTCAAATATCTCTTGATAGCTTTCCCAATGTCAGAATGGGTGTTCAGACTTTCAAGTCTCATCCGTCACTGTTCCAAAGTCTTAGGAGTTACCTCATTCCTCCTTCCAGTATGTAAAAAAAAAAAAAAAACTCCTTCTGCTCCTCTTTGGCTAATTGTGGGCTTTCCAGGTCCAATACCCCAACAATAAACCAGTCCTTTATGTTCTGCAGGACTCTTGGGAGGTCTCTTAGAGATGGTGTAAGGTTCAGCAAGGAGAGGGCAGAAGATAAATCCCTACTAGCCTTCCTGACTCTGTGCTTCCCGCCTGCTCTGAACTGACCCTAGGCTCCCTGACCCCTGCTGGGACCTCCTTCCGCCTCTTAGACCTGTGTGGAGAATCCTACGGACCCCCCACTGAAACCCTGCGTAATGTCTCCTCTCAGGTGGACAGGAGAGGGCAGACAATTTCTGATCCCAAGCCTGGGGGTGGTGTACTGCAGGAGGAGAATTTTTCTGGTAACTCTTATGAAGTAGAAGTTGACTTTCCTATAATGTTACAAGCTCCTTTAACATCAAAAGAGGTTGTGCGCATTTCCCAAAGAGGGAATGCACGTCTTTAAAGTGGTAGTCCATTCTCAAAACGACATTGCGTGTACCTAATTTAATTTCTTCAGAGAAACTGACTCCTTGTAACATACTGACTACTCATGCAGCAGTCGTAGAAGTTGCTCAAGTCAAACGAAGAACAAGTATTACACAAGCCAGTAGATCAAACCCTGTTAAAGTGAAACCAGCTCAATTAAGAACTGAACACCATAGTTTTAAAGATGCTGAAACTGTTGTAAACCCAGTGCCCTCTGATACAAGGGTGACAATGTTATCCAAGGCTGGACGAGTGGCAATACAGCTTTGGGGTAACTACTGGAGACGAGAAGGTGTATATGAAGCAGGGGAAGGGAGCTGGGTACTTGTTACTCATTCAAATCTGTAGAGCTGAGACTGTTCAAGTTAAGAAGAAGCAGTCTCGGAGCTAAGACCGATTTCTTTGGTAGCTGCAAGACAGAAAGGAAAGGAGAAGAGGCAGCCCTTTCTTAGCATACATGAGAGAAGTGTGCCTTGCCAACCTGTTTAGGGCAAAGAGTCTTGTTGAAGTTGCCTAAAATATAAAGTCGCAGTAGCAGTAGAACTGTGGTTGTCGATACATTTGTCAGATCTTTATTATTTGAATGTAGCAAAGGTAGAAGCAAACTGTGGGGCAAGGGAGCCTGCTCAGTTTTAGTGGCAGAGGGGAGTTCCTAGAGAGAATGCAAGCCCTAAGAAGAAGCATCCTGACAAACTGTATGCCAAGACGCTGCAGAAGTTACAAGAAGAAGGTGTTGCTAGGCAGAAGTGGAACTTTTGTCTTAAACTTTATACATTCTTTCCTGGAAAGAGGTTATCCATGAATACCATTGGTGCTGTTGTTTTCTTTGTGGAACTTGGAAAGGGAATCTTTTCATCAAGCCAAGAAGGAACTGTTACCAGTGGATTTTTGTTTGTGTGAACTTTTATTTCTATAGAACTTTTTAAGGCTTTTAGACTTTATTTTCCTTTGGACTTTAGGAGAGCTAGATCTGCCCAGGACAAGTAGAAGTCCTCCAAGACGCTGGTCATTTTGTATCCTTACATTTGTGTGTTACTTTGAATGTTTCTGTTTAGTGTGAGGGTTCGTTTTGTGTATGCGAGCAGGTTTTCCCTTAGATCCTCGACTAGGCAGGGATTCAGTCGGTTTAGTTGGGGTTTATGTTCTATTTTTGTGTAAAATAAAAAAAACTAAACATAGTCGTGAGTCTCATTTATTTTTTTTATTTATCTTTTATTTATTTGTTGTGTGCTTTGGCTGTACATCACAAACTCTCACACAAATAAGAAAAAGAAAAACCACACAATACAAAAGACAATTTACGTAATTCACAATACACATAATGCATACTCTACATAATAAAGAATTCATATATTTCCTAAGATGTGTTTAAGATTCATACTTTCTTCTATTAAGGAAAAACACTCTAAAGATTTTCTTTTTTTCTAATTATTCAAATTTTTTCAAATTTGTAAAAATTCATCCCATTAATAAGAATAAGAATAATAATAAGAAGAAAAAAAAAGAATCACTTTAAGAATCCTTTAGGGTAGTTTGGAAAAACTCTAAAACAGCAATTTTCAATGATATTACATTTAAATGTATAATTCTAGACCATTGCTGGTCTGCATGGCGAGTACCACCATTCTTCTGCACTAATTCTTTTCTCTCCACATTTCTTCTAGTGCTACACAATCCACACATAGATGTCTCAGGGTTTCGCACCCCCCCCCTTCCACCCATTGCAATAACTACGTATTCTCAGACCAGGGTCTACACCCACTCGCATACCCAAGACTTGCAGCGTTGGAATAAGATTTTATTTTAGTCTCAAATCCTTTGCACGGAAATCCCTTGAAGGATGTTTTACCAAATATGGAGCTAAGATATTAAAACTGTTTGTTCCATACAAAACGGTTGTTGAAACATCTATAATTCATCAAAGTTTCTCGACTCTCATCCATACGGACCGTTGAACTTTAATTTCACTTTGTTAGGATTGCATAACAATTCCTCACCCGTAGTTTCTATCCTTGCCAGCATTGCCTCACATTTCCTCTGCCACAAATTTAACATTTTACACGTACCATTTTCCAATTCTTCACTCAATTTACTATACATAGAGGCCCCAGGGGGTTGCTAAACCAGTGCATCGGTTTGGAGCACCTTCCATTCCACCAAAGATCCCAACAGCAGGGGACCCAATTCATTCCTTATCCATGGGGACCAAATTTGGCAATTGAAGCACTCTTCTCCACAAGAGGGACCTCAATTTCGACCAGTTTATAATTCCATCCCAAAAATCTATTTAGGCACAATCTTTTGTTTATATAGTTTCAGGATAGGCAGTGTAGAGGAGTGCCCACATTTCTGGTCAAATAGCCTAATTGCGCAGCTGAGGCTAAAAACGGTGCTCTAGGTCTATTTAACCTTTCCATTTGAGATTTACCCGCGTTAACTGGGCTGCCCAGGGATTTTTAAATTCCTTCACCACTTCCAATGTTTGGCCTTCTATAGACCACTTAAAAGACTTCCATTTATTTTTTCCAGCATTCAGAATCAAGACTTTACATTTGGGTACATTCAACTTGAGGTCCAAACTTAACGGGTATTTGTGAATCCTATCTAAGGCACATTCAGACCAATTGGTGTGCTATCAAATAAGATTATATCATCTGTGTAGTTTAAGTATTGCATTTTTCTTTGGCCTAGAGCCAGCGAATTGGTTCGAACATCTTGCCAACACAGACCCATATCTTTCGGTGTCCAGTCAACTGGTCGACTGCAATTTGGTCGACTGCAATTTGGTCGACGCAATTTGGTCGAATGCCAAATGGTCGAAATTTTTTTTTTTAATATATATATGTGTTTTGTGGGTTTTCGTGTGGGGGAAAAAAAGAAAAAAGAAAAAAAAGGGGGTTGGGGGGGGGACCCCCCCAAAAAAAAACCAAAAATGGGTAAAATAAAAAAATTCGACCAAATGGTGTTGACCAAATTGTCTGTCGACCAAATGTTTTCGACCATTTGACTGGTAACCATATCTTTCATATAAAAGTTGAACAGAAAAGGTGCCAATACACAGCCTTGCCGTACATCTCGGCTGGTATCAATTCAGAGTGTTTGACCCGTGCATATCGATTCTGACCCTAATTTTCGTATGTGCATGGCTGATAAAATATCAATTGGTGCAATCGGACATCAATTAGTGCAATCAGACACCCACATTTGTGTAACTTAGCACATAAGAACTCCCGAGTAACCCATCAAATGCCTTGCTTATGTCTCGGAATGCTAAAATGTTGGTATCTTTTGGTCCTGTGCCTGAGAATCCATCAAGGAGAACACATTATTTAGTCCCGTTCCCACACCTTTCTTGAACCCAGCTTGGTGGCTGTCCAGATTGTCTGAGTTAATGGCCCATTTTGTTAATTCAGAGAGTATTAATCTAGAAAAAAATCTTGCAAGAGGAGTCCAACAATGAAATTGGCCTATAATTCAGGGATGAAGCTTTGTCCCCTCCCTTGAATATTACAACCACGTTTGCCAGTCTCCATGATGGTAGAATCGGCCTCCACTGCAACACATTCCCAAACCGAGCCGAGATCATCCCTGCCCATAACCTTGGATCTGATATCAAGGTCATGGCAGTTAACCCATTCGGCCCTGGAGAATTTGAAGTTTTACTGGCTCTGATGAGTGCTGTTTTGTCAGCCATATCCCAGGATATCGACCCTCTCCCAAGTGCTGGTATACTCTGCCGGGGTCAGCACTACAGTTGCTCTAAACATACTCCCAAAGTTCTACCCAGGTACACTCTGATATTGCTTGTACCTGCAAATATTGGTCTGTCCGACCTGATCCTATCAGTCGCCAAAAATTATCGGGTCGGTCAGGCCGGTTACCTAACATACATGCTAGCATTTCTTCAGCATCTTTAATTGACATAAGAAACCTATGTCCTCGAATCCAATTTTTATATTCCATTTTCACTGCTCTAATTTCTTGTGTGCACTCGACCATATTTTGCCTCAATGGTCTATCGGCCCTCTTACGCACCAAATCTCCCTATGAAAGGCATGCTTATGTGCATTTGCATGCATTCCTGTTAGCAGCAACCTCGATGAACACAGTATACCCAAAGTAGATCTTACAGTTGGGTTAAACTCAATCGGAATACATAGTCACACAGGATTTTCTTTGAACTGTACCTCCCATAAACCCATTAAATTTAGATGCAAATCGATATTGCCAGCGGAGACTGTGATTCCTTGGATTAACCAAGACCACTGGGCCCGTTTCCGTTGTTGTGATCGGGTTAATCATCAGGGACTCGTACATCATCAAATGATCACTTAATTCACAATGACATACGTCCAGTGCACCACCCCTAGCATACAAATCTGATGAGACAAAGACATCTATGGTGGAGCGACAAGATGCATTATGCCACGTGAATTTTGGGGTAATATCTGGTTGCAACACACCATTTAGGGGCACCAAATCCCAGGCCTCCATTTCCTTCCATTAAGTAGCTTTTCTGTGGCAGCCCCCCCACCCCCCGCCGCAATTCTGCTGCTGGTACCACTTCTTGTCTAGACATTCTGAATTAAAATCCCCTAGTCCAATAATATAAGCACCTTCCGCCAGAGTTTCTCCCAACATGTAACATGAAAAGTCAGGCAGAAAATCGTCAAAAACTGTACAATCTGGGTTAAAGTATATGATAAATAAAGGGCATTTAGAGAACTTGCCTTCTTCCTGCGGCCTCCAGGAAAGTAGTGTGACTAGCATATCCTTTCTTTCCGTTATGATCCGAGTCCCCATGATTCCCTGGTTGTGATTAACCACTGTTAATAAGACCCCATACAGCAGTCCAGGCGACCCTTTTTGAGCCTTAATCGCAAAAATCCCATATCCATCCCATCCATAATGGGTAACGTGGTCATCAGTGTTTCCTGGAGCTACATAATAGTGAAGGCACTAAGCCGCTCCTCACTTTTTGCTATATTAATGAACCCCTCGAGTTCCAAGACCATATGAACAGCGGGGCTATTCATGCTTCAGAGTCATTTGCAGCTCAAGCATTGTGCAATGATTGCACAATCCTACTCCAATCGTAATTTGTTTCTCTAGCCCCCTCAGTGCGAGTACACACTTCCTTGTGGAACCTTGCCCCCACGATTGTTAGTCAAATTATTTATCAGATTCCGCCTAGGTTCATTAGCTGTCACCATTGCCCCTTTGAAGGGCTTTTCCAGCCCCAGTCACCTCATCCAGATCTTCCAATACCTTATTACCCAAGATCAGCAGCGCTTCATACTCAGCCAATATTGCATTTTTGACCACTCTTGAGCGTAAACAAATTTTGACCAGATTCAAACTTTCTTCATTCACAATGAATACCTGCTTAATGTCGCTGGAATGTTTTAAGCGCAGATTTAGCACCTCAGCGAAGATAGACAAAATGTGCTGGCGATTTGCAGGGCTATTTTCGTATTCATCGAATAAGCGACCCAGGTATACACATTGTGCCTCTCCATCATACTTCCCTTCATTTTTTGATCTTTTGTCATTATAACCCTGTTTCTTGTTTAAGTGGGGTTCTCCACCTCCTCTATTATAACTTTGGGGTTGTGACCTTCGCTCCGATATCTAATTTGTTTGCTCTTTTATCAGGGCCTGTTCTGCTAATGCCTTTCTTTTTTCTTCCATAGATCTGACCAAAGGAAAGTGCTTTAATGTGGTACCTACTTGATCCTCATTCAACCTTTGATTAGTAGATGCCATTTTGTAGCGGGCTACACTCTAGGGGATTTGGTTCCCTGAGACTATGACGCTTCCCCTTGCCCACTCTAGACCAGCTTACCTCACCACCTGCAGACCCAACATCCAAAGCCTGTTCGGCTTCACATCTTTCCACACTCAGGTGACTAGGATATACCGATATATCACTCGGGTTCAGCAGCGGTAGCGGGTAATCATTTCCTGATCTTTAGGTACAGTTGGAGTTTTAGGTATGGCTTCCTTTCTTTGAGGACCCACCCCTTTTGTACCTGTATTTTCCCCTGAATATGCTTTGGTAATGCTTCCGAGGTTCCCACCACCTCATCCACCTTTATTGGCGCATTTTGCAAAAACTTGTTTGAACGCTTTTCCACATTTTTACAATTGTTTGATTTTTGGCTAATTTTTTGCTTTACCCTGTGTAGCTTTAGTGCTTTTTTTTAACTAGTTTGGGTGTTTTTTTAAATTTTCTTTGCTGTTAACTAGTTTGGGGGGGATCACGGATTACCTCCGCCATACTACTGTTCAAGGGCGGCCCACTGACCCCCATCCCAAGACATTGGCACTGAAGGCCCTAATGTAGACACCGTTGGGCATGTCTGGTTACACACCTCCGGAGCCAATAAGCTCCCCTCCTTATTATCCTGATGAACCTCCGTTACTTAATCGTTTTCACCTGGTAATGGAGCAGCAACTCGTATATTAGGCACCAAATTTTGCTCCTTTAACTGGGGACAGGGTGGGATCTGTGGAAGGGGGTCCCTTTTCCTTCCCTTCGATTGCACAGGTAAAGACTTCAATTAAATTATAACCTCAGTGAATTCATCTTTCAGAATAGACCTCACCTCTCTTAACTCATAATTGTATGCCTCATATCCACGCTCCAAAGAGTCCAATAAGCTGGATAATACTGGAAAGGACAGTTCATCTACCAACGTAGCCTTCCTGCCCATATTCCAGCTCACCCGTCCCCTCTGGCTTAAATGCCTTATGCACCTTACAGTCAGTTGGTGTGCAGGCGTTTTGACATTCCTGCCATGCCTCAACTTTAGAGCCAACAGGGTTTGATCATAAGGAACTGTGGGAGAAATGTCTGGCCTCTTGAGCTGTCCAGAGTTCGTTGGTTGGTGCAGCATAACTTCTGTAACTTCTTCCTCATCTTCACTTGGCCCTGGGAGAAGCCACTGATTTGATTTCAAATCAAGGGAGAGGGGCGCGTGGTCTGGCGCCGAAGTAGATAGCAGCCTAGTGCTTGCAATCCATCTCACCTTTTCTTTATTAAGACATTGCATCTATTTAACATACTTTTCTCCGCTGTGAATTCCTGCCCCAGAGCTCTGGCTGCATGCGTTTTGTGGGTTCCTGAATCCCCGACTCGCTGTCCGACGTGCGGCTTTGATAGATATAAGCGAGGGCTGTGCATAATTTGTTCTTTCTGCTGTGTTTTAGTGCTTTAGTTGAAATTACCTCTGACATTTCTGTGCTAAAAGATCTCAAATTTTGGTCATTTTCTGTGCATGACTTCGTGCTCAGTCAGTCCTGTATGTCTGAATCCTCATTTCATGTACCTCTAGTGCTGTTGCCCACACTGGGACCCTGTTATTTGCTGTTCCTCTGCTCTATTTGGCTACTAGCCTACTAGGCCGCCTGGTGAGTTCTGTTGTGCATTGCTGTCTCTCTCCCTCCTTTGCGCTCTCAGCCCAACCTTCTCCTTCTTGACAGGCATGCAACATCTCTTTTCACCCCCCCAACCCCCACCTGCGGTCCCTCTGCCTTCTTCCGCCCATCTGGTGGTGGTACCCCGCCCATGTACCCCTCCATCCCTCTCGGAAAACATTTAAAGGGGACAACTAGCTATACTTGGCTACCCTCAACTCTCGCTCTGCTCTCAAATACTCCTGACATCAGTTTCCCCCTTCAAGACCTTGACCTTGATGTCCTTGCTCACTTAGACATGGATCAAGGCCAGCTGTGTCACTGCTTTTGACACCCTTCTCCCTGATGGCTAAAAGATCCTATCCAATTGCAGGACCGCTCAGTCTGGGGGGTTGGAGTGGCCCTGATTTTTCCTGAGTGGGTTCCAGCCACCACAATTTCCACTCATTCCTACTGCTCCTTTGAATGCCTCGTCTGGAGGATGTCTGTCTCTCCTATCCTCTCCCTCACTCTCTCCACAATCTACAGGCCCCCTGGATCTACCCCCCTTTTCCTCTCGGAATGGCCAGACCTCTCCTCCTCTCTCTTGCCTCCTCCCCCAAACTTCTCTTCTTTGAACATTAATATCTATACACTTTTGTGACCTCTGTGAATTCCTCTCTCACAAATCCTCCCTCTGGCCCAACACACCCTGCCGGACACACCTTGAATGCTCTCATTTCAACGTACCATCTGCTCTCCAACCACTCCTCTCTCCTGGTCTGACCACACTCTCCTCTCACCTTGAGCTCCCTGACTGCTTGATAATGCCTCTACTTGCACTGCTAGTCTCCTTCTCCATCATTCGACCGATGAAGCCTGCCAGTCCCTGCATTCCCCACTAACTTCATCCCTCCTCCTTGCCTTACCTCTGACTCTTTAACTGACTGGGTACTGTCTAACCTCCATCTCCAACACTCTGGACATCCTTGCCTCTATCATTAGCATCTGAATGAAGCCGGCCTCCAGATGCAACTCTTGGTATGATTCCGTCCTGGCAGCTTTATTGTAAAGCTGCTGAGCGGAAGTGGCAAGCCTCGGGCACATACTCTGACAAACTGGCCTGGCAATATCGTCCCACAATCCTCTCCAAGAAGAGGGCTCATTTCCAAGCCCGCATCTCGGGGAACTCAAATAACACGGCAGAACTTTTCAAAATCTGCAAGCAACTTGCCAATCCTACTGCAGTCTCAACCTCTCCTCTCCCCTTCGAGGCCCTCTGAACTGCACTGGCCTCCCACTTCTCCAAAGCTCAGGCCATCCTGTACTCGACCCAAACCCCCTACCCCGCCATACTGTCCTCATTCTCTCCCATAGCACCGGATGAGGTGTATGTGTGTGTGTGTATATATATATATATATATATATATATATATATATATATATATACACGTTACCATCATGTATTGCGTGCCAGTTTGGGAAATGCAACCAGAGTACAAATTGCAGGAAAGAAAAAAAAAAGAAGAAAACAGAAAAAAAACAGGGTCTACATCAGAATCTTTGGAAAAATAAAATAAATTCATTTTCACTAATATTTTTTACATTACAACCCTTGTGTAACACTAACCTGATCCCCAAAATCACCACAATTGATTCTGTTAAGAGAGAAGGATATGCTGAGGTATACCATAAACAAAAATCAACATAGCCTCAACCGAGGCGAACAGGGACCGGGGGTGGGGGGGGCGGGTAGTTCACCGGGGCTGGCCAGATAGGGGGTTGCAGCAGACTCAGGTCAATATTACAGGGGCCGCATTCAATGATGGCGGTAGAACACGGTCTGGGGGCGGGGGGGTCTAGTCCATTTTTGTCAACCAGCGGAGAGAAGGTGGCTGTCTGGCTACTCCGGGGAATTTCTGTACATAGTCTAAAAATGGGGACCAAATGCTGTAAAACTTGTTTCTGTTGCCAAAACAGAGGGCAGTGATTTTCTCGGCAGCTGCAATATCCCAGCACTTTTCCCACCACATGGGGAACGCTGGACCCTCTGGGAGTTTCCACAGCCTAGCGATTGAGATTTTGGCTGCAGTAAGCAGATGCGTGCAGAGATCTGCCAGTTTGCCAGTCATCGGGAATTGACCCTCCCCCTGTGTCCTCCAGCAGGACGATTCCTGGATCCCACGGGATCGTTAGGCCTGTGTTGAGTCAGATCTGTTCCAAGAACTCCCTCCAAAACCTTTCCGCCTTCGGGCATGACTAGAGGAGATTGAACAATGTTCCTGTGTCCGCACAACATCTAGAGCAGTGTGGCGGTTTGGTGGGGTTGCATTTACGTAGGATTTCTGGTGTGATGTAGCCCCTTCTTTGTTTGACACATTTGAGTTCTTGTCCAAATGCGATTCCAGCTGGCCATGTCTAATTCTCTGCCCATATCTCTCTCCCACAGTTCCATGTAAGGTTCCTTGGAGTCGGGTGGTGCCCTGTCTAGAACCTGTACAGGGTTGAGATCTTTCCCCTGGGCGGGGTTGCTGTTAGTGTCCATTCCAGCGCAGTGAGTTCTCTGTGCCCTTGTGCTCTCATCGGGTCGTGCGACAGCCAATGCCGGATTTGGGCGTAGCGGAATCTCTCGCATTCTGGGACCTGGAATTTCATTTTACAGTCCTCGAAGGTGAGTATGGTGTCTTCCTCGAAGAAGTCCGCCACAGACTTCAAGCTGCCTGCCTTCCATTCGGAAAAAATCCTTTGCCCTAGCCCTGGGGTGAAGTCCAGGTTGTCCCAGAGCGGGCCCACCGTGTTCTTGCAGTTCCACTTCTGCGGCGCCTGCTTTCAACTATCCACTGTGTTCCTGGTCGTCATAAGGGGCCCCGCGTTTGGAGGGTGTTTGGGCCATGTGATGTGTGGTAAGGATTCCAGTGGGTAGCGGCTCTAATCCTCCTCCAGCTTCCGACAACAGGGTTTGTCTCCAGTACCTCTCCACCGCGGGGGCCCCCAAGCCGCCAGATCCGGGGCTCCTAAGCAGTACTTTCTTGGCCACTCACAGCTTCTTTCCACCCCATATGAATTTCAGCATGTTTACTTGAAGTTTCTGCCTGGCTTTTCTAGGGATTGCTACTGGAAGGGCTTGGCAGTGATATAGCAATCTGGGGACCAAATTCATTTTTAGTGCTGTGATCCTCCCCAACCAGGATATCTCCTGGTCTTGCCACCGGCTCATGTCCGACTGCAAATCCCTGAACAGATGGGGAATTTAGCTTGTACGTGCATTCCGCTAGCTTAGGCAATCGGATGCCCAGGTAGCTGAGGTGGGATCTGGCCCACGGGATAGGGAGATTGGCCGACAGAGAGTCCAGCGTTGCTTTAGGAATGTTGATGCCCAGTGCTGCAGACTTCGTGGGGTTGATCGAGAATCCGAATGCTCTGTTAAAGCTGTCCAACTCTACCCATAATGCCGCAATGGATGTGCCTGGATGGGATAGTGTCGGCAGCATGTCATCCACCTAGAGGGATGCTTTTGTAGGTTTCGTCCTTAAACTGCAGTCCCCGGACCAAGGGGCTCTGTCAGATCCTGGAAGCGAATGGCAAATCACATATATTTATTCAGAAAGCATGCTTAAAAACAGACCAAATGGTCAGACACAAATTAATGCACAAGATTTTAAAACATATATCAACATGTAGAGCATATAGAGAGCGCCTACCCTAATACTACTTAGGAGGTCATTTCTTGTAGTAAATTCATTAGATTTAAACAAAATCAAGGTGATGTTGGTAACCAAGAAGTGACTTTTGCATAGTTATTTAAATACAACAAAGTCCTCTAATGATAGTGTCGACAGCACATATCTGTTTCCAGCCTTGCTAGTTTTCACAAATTATCGCCTTTCTTGATTATTCATAACATCAGCGACAAAACAAGGTTTTCTTCAGGGCAAGTGCCCCCTTGTACGGGATACATGATTTTTGGCACCAAATTCTTAGTTTGTGAATGCTTCACATGTGTCTCTTCCTAGTGGTGGGCTCTCCACAACTGTTTGGTAATTGTTTAGTCTCCAATTGTTGGGAAGAGTATGTGAACTCTGGCCTCAAGGGGAGAAACCCTTTATTTGCATCAGAAGTTAAGTATGTAGGTTAAGACGAGGCACGGAAAGCAGAAACTCGTGCGATCAAAAAATGTCAGCCTCTTGGAGCTGTACTTTTCTTTTCGTTTGCACGTGTATTGCAGGCATGCAGATTCCCCAGATGACTGCTATTTTCAGGAGGAACACGGGCTGCACGTACTTGTACATCTCAAGATTTATCAGCCTTTAGGTGCTGTTCTTATCTTTGCGTATACGTATTAATTGCATTCGTGCAGATCCTTCTACTGACGGACTACTCCCTGCGGCTAGACCCTTCATGCCTGGCGAACTATCATCCTATCTCGATCACCCCTTTTTTGGGCAAAATCATGGAGAAGTTGGTCTTCTGCCAATTTACCCACCACACTGAATCGGCTGGCTGCCTTCACGACCACCAGTCTGGCTTCAGAGCATCCAGAGGCAGGGAAACTGCTCTCCTGTACACATGTGAAGACCTGCTCCCAAACCTGGTTTCAAACTCTCCCTCTGTTCTCATCCCTCTCGATCATTCTTCTGCCTTTGACAGTCAATCATGCGATCCTCCTAAATCGTCCCTGTGACACCCTTGGCATCACGGACCGGGCACTGGTGTGGTTAACCTCCTTCCTTTCAAACCGACCCTCCCAAGTGCAATTGGACCTTTCCTATGCTCCACCTCACTCTACACGTGGCGTCTCTCAGGGCTCTATCCTATCGTCATGGCTCTTCAACATCTACCTTGCGCCCCATGGCCCACTTGATCGCCACCTTCTCGCCTCACTTTCCAGTGCTATGCTGATGACACTCAGCTCTCCTTTAAGCTCCCTTATACCTCCTCTCCTTCCCCTCTCATACCGGATTGCCTGACTGCTGTTCAGGCATGGTGCTCTGCTAACGATCTCTGCCTCTGTGCCAGTAAAACGGAGATTTTTCTCATGGGGACACCCTGTATCCCTCTCGCTCCCTGGCCACCCTCCTTGTGTCCCTTCCCCTCGTCTTCTTATGGGACCAAAAAACCTTGGGGTCATCTTTGACTCTTCTCTCTCCCACACATCACAGATCTTGCTAAGAAGTCCAACTTTCAGCTTCACCTCTTCAGAGGCATTCTCCCTTTCCTCACTTTGCCTCAGAAGTTCTCTCTAGGCTGGACTATGCAACAGCCTCAATCTGTCTCTTTCCTCCCTCTGCCCTCTTCAACTAATCCAGAATGGGGCTGCAAAGCCTATCCTTGGCCTCAAGCCAAGGGACCACATTTCTCCAGCACTAAAATCTCTTCACTGGTTCGCAGTGACCGCAAGGATCACATTCAACATCATTTGCATCATCCACAAGGCTGTCTTGGGTCTTAGACCTCTCTACACCAAGCTTTCTCTCCCTAAATACCTCCCTGCTAGAGTTCATCGGTCCTCTAGCTGACACTGTGCAGGTCAAACACTTTTCCAACCAGAGAGCGGGGCGGGTAGATCCCTCTCTTCGGCAGGAGCCTCCCTCTGCAATGGCCTCCCTGTCCATCTTTGACTTGAGCTGGATCTTCTTAAATTCTGGAAACTTCTCAAGACTTTCCTCTTCTCCTACTCCTCCTGTGCTAATTTCCCTCTGCCACTGAGACTGGTGCCTGGGCCGGTTCCTAGTGACTTTTTGGAATGCAATATTTTCGAAATGCCATTTTGTCGGCACAAAATTGGCTAAAAAATAAAGTGATTTATTTTTCTTTTTTTTTTTTAAATATTTTTTTTTACTCGCAAAACCAAAAAAACATAAAATAAAGAAACCATTCGGAATTTTTTTTTTTCAGCAATTTGTTTTCGACAAAATGGCATGTCGAAAATATTTTTAGATAATTTAACTGGATACCGTTTGGGCCCTTATGAGTCTTACCGGGGCCTGGCCCTACAAGACCAGTCTTCCCCAGCATCGCTAACAGCACTTACCGGGTATTTCCATTTCACTCTGTGGGCAGCCCAATGACAGGTTTTGGTAGGGTGGTCTCCGGTTCCACCACTGACACAGGCAAAATGGATTGGCGGCCTATTTTTCAGGTTTCCCTGCGCACTTCTCAGAGATGTCTAGCGCATAGAGCTTGCCTTCAGGCCCCCTTACCGGACCAGCCTAAGTCTGGTCCACCCCGTCCATCGCACTTATCCTCCCTCTCCCACTTCCCCAGCACTTCCCTTGTACTTGCTCATCCCCCTTGGCTCACGCTCCTGCTATTCACCCCCCCACTCCCTCCCACCATCCCCTTCAAAGCCCTTTCCCCCTGCTTTCACCCTCTCCTGCACTTCTTTGTCTTTACACTTGCATGCTAAGAATGTCACAAGGCTTAGTACGACTGTTACTGTTGTTTTCCATTGCCCCCCCCCCACACACCCCCTATTTTAGTCTTGTGGCTTCTAGCGCCATACTAATGTCCAATAAATAAAATAAATTAATACCCTAGATTTGTCACATACCCCTCCCGTTAAGCTCCGCCTTGATTGGAAAGGGGGAGACGGCTCATGAAGTCCTAACTTTCCTGTTCTTTCCTTTTCTGAGTTCCAGAGGGGTTCCCTGATTTGGTCTCTGCTGTTCTTCTTTGGTGATTGTTTGTTTGTTTTCCCAGCCCCCCACAGACTATTTGTTTCTTTCAAATGATGGTTTCCTAGCCCGATTTGTGGCTGCATGAATTTGGGGAATTTATTTGAAGCTCCATCCTGGTGATCTGGGACAACCACTGATGGAATTGTGGGACTTCGCTACCTAGGATTAATTGAGCAGGTAGCCTAGGGATTACAGTAGCTGTTATATATAACCTCTTTCACCAAGATGGTTACAGGTATTGTAACGACTGGGTTAGTTTCGGTGTGCCCATGGATGCACCACACTTCCTCCTTTGGTGTTCCTCTCCATCCCAAATGTGTTAATTCCAGATGTATGGCACATCATTTGCTCCCACTATTAAGCTGAGCCCAAATCTTCTGATGGATAGTGGTGCGAACCGTATAGATGGTTCGGTTTCCTGCATATAGATTGTCATTTTTGCCCTTTTTCTGTGATTTTCTACCCTTGGCCGGATTTCTTTTTCCCAAGGTTGGAGATGGTGTCGATGCTTGGGCAAATAGGACAGTGGCAAAAGACAGCCAGGGAGTTGCTACATGGGTCGCCCTGATCTTTTTTTTGGACTTTGTCTGTATGGTGAGGTGGGAGGAGACCTCAAATTCAGGGATCAGTACCTTGTGAGATGATATTCTCTGCATGAATAGCATGCGTGTCCCTCAGTGGGAGATCGAGGTGGAGATGGCATTATATGATTTCCCCCCCCCCCCTGATTTCTTCATCGGGAGTATCAGTATAGGGTCCAGTATCTCACAGAATATCCTGTTCTACTTCCACCCACCCCCCTCCCAGGCCCCCTAAACTGCTTGGATGTCTCAAACCCCTTTTAGCAGTGTATTATTCTCAGGGTTACGTTGTTCTTCCTCCTCTTTGTTTCCCACAGCAAATCTATTCTGGTGGGAAGACCTAAAGGATGTGGACTCGAAACTCTCAGGGTTTTCTTTCTCTGTTTGGGAGGAGGTTTCACCAGGCACGTGACAAATTAAAGGACCCTATGTATCCCAGGGAGATAGTACATCCGGCCTTATCCTTATTAAGGTTAGGGTTCTGCGCACTCTCCTACCCAGTGTGCATTGAAAACAATTGTCTGGTTTGTCCCTTAAGACGCTGTTTCCCAGGGTTCTGTACAACTCTCTTTGCTCTCCCGGTTTGGTAGGTTTTCCATGAGAATCTCCTATATTAAATACGCCACCAAGTGTCATGATGCCTATCCCCGGTCATCAGGACCAAGCCCATCAGATCCGGGGGCAGGCATCCAGATACTTATTAAAATCCCACAGCCCCGGCAGATGGCTGTTTGTGCTCAGTCCTGGCCCCAAAGCGCCAGGCTCATCATAGAATCAGTCCTGGCGCCATAGGTGCCAGGCTCATAGACTTTACTTACCTGATGCAGACCATACTGCTAGTGAGTCCAAGCCAACGTGAGGCCTGGATGGGACTATTTTATTACAGGGGCTATTTTTTACTCGGGCGTGGTTCTAGGGAACTTCTTACCTGGAACTACTTTGGAGGCTATTTAAACCATGCCCGAACAACAGCACACGCTTCGCGTTATTCTGCATCCAGCAGCGTAACGCTCACCGTGCCTGCAGTCTGCATCCAGTCTTCTACCACGCCCGCCTCGAATCTGGAGCTCCTAAAACAAAGAGGAAAGAAAAGGACAAGGTTAGAAAACGAACTATTTTTGAATTCCTCACCTGATTCCGGATCCATCTCGCCTCCGGACCTGGAAAGAACATCATTTCTGTACGCGTCGCATCTCCAGCTGCAGCGCCGAGCCATACTCACCAGTCCTCGCAGCATCTTTCGATTCGGCGCTGCCTCCATCATTTCTTCGCCGAACTCCGGCACCTGGGGGACAAAAGAAAACAAGGTGAGCCGAGAAAACCAACAAATATAACTCTTATCACCATAGACTTACCTGATTTACCACCGGAGGCATTATTCTATAACTCTCCACATCTTCATGTGCCGCACCTGCAAAGAGAAAACAACACGTTAAACACGTGCAACATTTACCGGACAGCGTCGGGTAATACAGACTCTTACCTGAGCGCCACCAGCTGCCACGAGAGCATCTTCTCACGATCTCCGCTTCAAGACAAGGAAGGAAGGGGGGACAAGAGTGAAACAACAAATATTGAGCTCCATGAACTTGATACTTACTGGGCCTTGCCAGGAACCTCGGAGTCAATACTCTCCGGAACTCTCCCACGCCTTCAAACCAGTGAAGTAACTGGCATCAACGCGCCCCTGCAATCCATGCAGGATGGAGAGCTCATCTTTCAAGCATATAAGGTGAGATTGCTGAGAGGGCACTTTGGAGGTGATTAGTTTAGAGGACTGTGGGGGGGGGGTGCCATCATTTGAATCCACGGGTGGCTAAATCCATCTCTCCACTTGCAGGAGAATACTTCTACGGGTCAAGCAGACAAGATTAGGAGGGCCAGTCCAGTCAGTCATCTCTGCACTACGCATCACGTTGGTGGAGACTGCAGCCGACCGGATCCGACCGACGCCCCTGTGGGAGCCAGGTGAGCGTAACACCAAGCCTTTGCTCTGGATCTTAATGGAATCGGAAGAGTAATTCAGGAGGATACATCTCAACTCTCCCACACAAGGCAAAATGGTTAACACCATTATACCATTCTTCCACCAGGGTTTTGCAGGCGGGGTCACATATTACTGAACCGGTAGGGACGGCTACTTGCACGTCTAAAGAAATAGCCTTTTCAAATGGATTGTGTCCTCCCAAATAGAGATCTTCCTCTCCAGCTGCTTTGGAAAAACAATGTTGGTAGAGGGCGCTTTGCATCGATGTGTCGACTTTATGCCCCTCGAGGGCCTCCGTCTCGAGGTTGACTTCATCACTGGTACATGATAACATGCGCAATGCCTGTTCGCTTCAGTTCTGTTTTTCCACGATAGTTAACCCTTTGAGAATGACGGCATGCTTCAGTTTCACTGAAAACTGCGACCTATTTGAAAAACGATGGCCTTGTCATCGACACCATCAAACCCGAAGACTGGGTTAAAAAAGTCACAATTGCAGCGCCAAGATGTTTCTCACGGATCCTCATCCAATGTCTGCCATGCATTGGTCTGGAGCATAGGACGGCAGACTGTGGGTCCTGTCAGTCCATGACTAGTAAGGCTTTGAAAGAGCGTAAGCGAAAATTAGCGGCGGGTAGGCCCCCTACAAAACCCCCACTTGAAGACTCTGTCGAAAAGGCTCTTGTCCGACGATTCGGGAGGCAACTGTCCTCAAAAGAAGAGATCCAAAAAAGCGCTCTCGATCTAGGAATGGATCACACCACTCTTCTTCATCCAAGAAGATGAAGAAAAGGTGCTATAGATCACCTTCCACTTCCTCCAATTCCTCTCCTGAGAGAAGGATAGCCTGCCCAACCAAATCGTCGACTCCTGCTGAATGGAAGGCATTCAGACAAGAAATGTTAAAAAATCTTTGAGAATGAGGCCAGACCCCTTTGAAAGAGAAAACTAAAAGCCATGCGCCGCTCGTGCTGTCAAAAGCAGACGGAGGGCGAAGGCAAAATCCTGTTTGCCCTCTATCTCGGCACGCAAGCCTGAAACCCCACGAGAACCGCCAAGGTCTTTACTGAATGAAAAACCATCAAAGACTTGAGCGACGCCATCAGGGTCGAAGCCATTGACGCCTTTACCCACTAAACCTTCAACAGTCTCTAAGGAGATTGAAAAATCCTACAAACCTTTACCAAGGAAGGATTTGTTCAAATCTTTGTTTTCTATCTATAAAGAACACAAGCCATATGACCAAGATACTCCTCCATTTGGTTTGGAGGCCCTTATCTCGGTAGTGTCCAGATTAAAAGACCTGTATGAAAACCTTCAGTCAGCAAGTGACATAGACAGCAAGTGACATAGACACGTCACCAGAAAGAGTTTGGCAAACCTGACCCGGCAGAGCACGCCGATGCCTCATATAGACATCTTATGTCTAGGGGTAATTGAGTTTTTGGGATGGGGCAGGCCTGCTCTCCATTCGAACATAATGACCTAACGGACAGAATTTTTAAGGGTCCTCAGAAGGATCACGTACTTCCTTTTCATATCGCCCTATAAAAAAGGGTGAGGGTGAATTAGGAGGCTCCTGAAACTAGTCCAGTAGTGAATAAGAACCTCACCAAGAAGTACAGGCCTTCGAGTAGCGATCCTGACTACTTGTCAAAACACCCTACACCAGAGAGACTGTTAGTTCAGGCAATGACTTTTGCATCTAAACAAGCAGCATATCCAACCATAGCGCCAGACGGGGACAATAAGTGGTTCGATGCAATGGCAAAGTGCTTTAGCTAAATTTACATTCACCCTAAGAGACTGTACAGCCATGGCCGCTGAGCATATTCCCGAAGGGGAACAAAGATCTGGCTTCCTAAATATTGTAAGAGACGGAAAAGAGGCTATGTGCGAGTCTCTTCAGTCAGGACTGGACTCTGCTGACGGCATCAGCAGAGCCATGGCGGCGAGCACAGTGAGAAGCAGGTTTGCGTGGTTGAAGAAAGAGGACGTGCAGTCTACGCTTCTCAACATGCCCTTTGACGTCACTCCGCTCTTTGGCAGCAAGGCTGACGAAAGCCTAGTGAAGCTGCAGAACTCGAAAGCGGCAGCCAAATCCCTTGGTGCTGCTATCAGACAGCCACAACCATCTCACCCCAGTGGATCAGCTTGGAGGGGTAGGTCCATTAGTTTCTACTCCTCTGTTGGTAAAGCGAGAGGACTGTCTAGTCAAAGGGGCCAAAGAAGATTCCCTTGTGGTGGATGAGGGAGAGGTGCCAAGTCCGCCCAAACCACGACTGCTTTACTATCAGCCGCTGCTTCAGATGCCTCAAAACCTCTGAGGCCTTAATCCACAAAAACCCAGTGGGAAGCAGACAGACTCTCACATCATCTGCAAGAAGGGCAGGGTATTACTTCAGATGCGTGAGCGTTGGAAACAGTAGCCCAGGATTACTGCCTCCCCTTTTTAAGGAAGCCTCTGGACCATCCACCGGGGTCCGGATCCGTTCCTTGTGCAGGAAATGTTGAGCCTGCTATAGAAAAGTGCTATAGAAATAGTACATGTAACCGAGGGGAACAAAGGGTGATCCTCTGCTTATTTCCTAATTACCAAGAAACATGGAGGAATGAGATCTACCTTGGAATTAAGATGCTTGAACACATTTCTCAATAAGGACAAATTCAAGATAGTCGCACTTTCTCAGATCCTTTAGGCCATCCAGCTCCAGGATTTGATGATGTCATTGGATCTTCAGGATGCTTACTTTCATGTGCTAATCCATCACAAGCACAGAAAGTACCTGAAGTTCGCCATTGGCGGTTCTCATTATCAGTTTTGACTTCTGCCATTCAGGCTGACTTCCGTCCGAGGGTTTTTACCAAGTTAAGTGCGCTGGTGACAATGTCTCATCAGAGGGGAATTCACGTCTACCCCTACCTGGACGATTGGCTGATCAGGGCTTGTTCTTCCGAAAAGGCCCTGGAACATCTCGGCATAAACGGCCACTCTCTCCCCAGACTGAGCTTCTTCTTCAATTACAAGACGTCCCCCGTGGTACCATCTCGAAGACTTCAGTCCATTGGGGCAGTCCTGGACGCATCCTTGGGGAAAGCCTCGCCACCAGAGGTGAGGGCTCAACACATTTTGCAGATGGTCACTAAATTCTAGAGGGCCCAGCTTCTTGTGGCCTTCAATTTTCTGAGGTTGCATGACCCTATGACATCCTGAATTTCCCTGATGCCAGAGGCTCGCCTGAGAATGAGATACTTCCAATGGGCCCTCAGAACCCAGTGGTCTGTTCTCGGGCAAGATGTCAGATCTGCTTCGGGTTCCAAGCGGGGTTGCACAGAGGATCTCCTGTGGCAACCATGGCTGGAGATAAACCGTAGTTACGGATGCCTCACTCACTGGTTCAGGAGTGCACACCAACGATCTGACAGTCAGCGGTCGTTGATCTCCATCTGAGTCTAAACTACACATCAACCTTTTGGAGCTAAGGGCAATCAGACTAATGCTGACAGCCTTTCTGCCCTCTGTATGGGGAATGAATGTCCTGATAATGATGACAACACAGTGGCCATGTATTACCTAAATAAGACAGGAGGTCTAGGGTCACTACCACTGTGCAGCGAGGCAATACAGCTCTGGTTCTGGGCCATTCAAGAAGGAATCTCCCTATGAGCAATTCACCTAGCCGGAGAGGAGAACACAGCGGCAGATGGTCTGAGCAGGCATGGCAGTCTCCCACAAGTCCTTCAAGAGATATTCACCCTTTGGTCGTGAACAGATCTAGTTGAGGTGTTCCCCCAGTGTCAACCGGAAGTTGCGAACTGTTCTGCTCCAGGGAATTTCCCCCGAGAGAAGCTCTATTGAACAGGTTTGTAGTGGACCAGGAATTGGCACTCCTGTTTGCGTTTCCTCCCTGTCATTCCTCATGTCATCAGGAACTTGAGAAAGTTTGGGAGATCCATTATCCTAATTTTTCCGGGTTGGGCCAGGAGGACGTGGTACCCGGACCTTCTGGACTTGTCCATCTGTCCTCCAATACGTCTTCCACATAGAGAGGACATTCTCTCGTGAGAGAAGGGTTGGGCTCTCCATCCAGAGGTCAAGACACTCAACCGTCATGGTTTCTGAGAGGTTCAGATAAAAGGATTGGGACCTCCCGGATGAAGTATGGAGATATTGCTTTCGGCCAGAAGGCCAGCAACAAAATCCTTGTACCTCTGCCGTTGGAATACATACTGTAGCTGGTGCAGGGATAAGAATGTGGACCCTTTTCTGTGCACTACACCTATGGAATTGTCAGTCTTGTTTTATTTGGCCAATGTGGGGCTACAGATTGGGACCATTAAAGGATACTTGACAGTGCTTTCAATCTTCAAGTGTACTTCAGAAGAGGCATCCTACTTCAAGATGCCGTTAGTCATACAATTTCTAAAGGGACTCACTAATGTGTTCCCTCCTTCTCCATTTCAAGTTCCAATTTCGGACGTCAATATTGTACTAAAATTCCTTAGGTGCACTCCTTTTGAGCAACTCATTTGTGTCCATTAATATTATTGACCTTTTAAAACCATCTTATTAGTTGCATTAAAATCAGCCTGCAGGGTGAGCGAGCTACAGGCCTTATCTAGTAACCCACCATTTACTACCCTTTTTAAGGACAAGGTAGTTCTTAAAGTCAAACCAACATTTCTTCTGAAAATTGTATCAGACTTTCACATATCCCAGAAATTGTTTGTTTTTATCTGCCTCCACATCCTGGCAAGGACGAAGAAAGGCTGCGTAGGCTTGACTCTGGTCATAAGCTGGGACTTGCAGTCACAAAAACTATCAGGTGGATTATATTGGGCACTACTGAATGATACAGATTAGCTGGGAAAGCTTCTCCGGAAGGCCTTTGGGCCCATTCCACAAGGGGCATGGCAACGTCTTCTGCTTTACAAAGAGTGCTGATACATGATAATTGCGTGGCAGCCACATGGTCTACCATTCACACTTTCACAAAATATTACTTTCTGGATTCATCGTCGGGTCAGGAAGGAGGTTTTGGAAGGGCAGTCCTACGTTCTGTCCATGACAAATCTTAAGAGCACATCTAAAATTCGTACTCCCTCCTTCAAAACTGACACTGCTTTGGGAGTCCATCTAAAGACAAGGAATGCGTTTGAGGACACAATCCATTCGGAGAACCATTTACTTACCCTTGGTAACATGCTTTCGATTGGATATTCCTCATCACCCCTCCCAACCTACTTCGCAGTAGAATTTCTGTGCTTTACACCATACGCTCTTTCAAGGATTTGGACACATGAATGCTGGTAATTCTGTAAGAAGGCGGCGTAAAAAAAGAACTGAAGCTAATGGCCGCTGCACGTGGTATATGTACCAGTGATGACGCCAACCTCGAGACGGATGTCCTTGTGGCACTGGAAGTATTTCCCCTCTCCTGATTTTAGAAGGAAATCTAGTGTCATAGTGATGCTGCATTTTACAATCCAGGGAGTACCTCCCCTTTGTTTCTGTACAGTATATCTATTTTTCACATAAATGATATTTACACTATCACCAACTTGCTAGCAATACATATATACATCACAGATTTAATGGAGACCGTATCCGTCCGAGTCTCATTTTAGTGCGAGCTTCGGTTCAAAATTGACAGTTCTTTGCTCTTTCGGTGGGGTATCCAGTGTCGGATCTGTCCACATTTTTCTCCATACATGCGCCTGACATCTGGGCATAATCCTGTGAAGTTTCATATTTCGAGCATTATCACACTTGCTACAACATCAACATTTTGGTAGTCATGTCTCTGATCATCGCACAGAGTTCAGAGTAGTTTCAAACTGTGAGCAGACATTTCATTTTAACAACACTGTATTTACAGATTTTTCACAGTTCTCTGTGTCTTTTTCAAAAAGATATTTTCTTGTGAGTCAAGATACACATCTGTCTGGTCCCGCCCCCAAGGTTTGGCTGGGCCAGAGCACTCACAGGCTCTCTTCCTGCTGGCAGTTGTTTTCCGTTGACAGTTGAATCTGCATATCTTTTCAATCAAGGGAGTCTTTTGTCTCTTCTCGGAGCAACAGGCCAAAATCTCCTCCCACCTCCATTAACAACTCAATGACCGTTCCTGAGCAGAGAGCAGGGGGAAGATGCCTTTGTTTGGGGCAAACTGTGGAATGTGCCTTTGAAGTAGCCCATTCATTCTAATGGAAATAATCAAGGGTCAATCGCAGCACATGTCGTTTAATTGTATACACAGATGAACCATGTAAGCAACACAAACCAAAGCACAAAAGCAGGTTCAGGCTCTAGACTTTCTTTCCAGACCAAGGAAACGATGCATAGGTTATGCAGATTAAGTCACGCTTTTAAAATAAAAAGCACAACAGACTAACACACAGAAGGCAGCAGGCAGCAAACCACGAGATCGTGGGGGTTGGGAGGAGCATTCCATCGCAGGTGCCGGAGCAGCAGGCCCGATCAATAGGCAGTCGTGGTAACTTCGCATGCAGCCCGGCAAGGCATGACAAACGTGAGTTTGAATGTGTAGGTTGAACTGGTTGCATAGATGGGACTGAAGGCGTGTTTTATTATGTCACTCCACTCCTGATCATAACATAGCTTAGTATACACCACCTTAACATACACCCCATGTTGCTCAAGGTGGTTTCTTAACATACTTGATCTTTGTTAAATGTGAACTATGCTTTTAGTTTATGCAATAACGCTGTCCATATATATATATATATATATATATATATATATATACATATATATATATTGGCAATTTGTTATGTTATGCTAGCTGTCACCATAGCAGGTTTAATGATGATTAGAACTGGTAGAAGACAGAAATGATATTAAATATATTGACCTGTTACCTTCAAGTGTCAGCTTCATATTTTTGAGTAATGCTTCACAATGAGGTCTCCCCGAGTCAAAACGAACTACACAACATTTTCTTGCTATATTGTTGTCAATTATGTCGAGGGATGCAAACACTCAGGGAACTGTCAAAGCGCTAGGCCGAACTTCTGAGGCACCTCTCATCATGACTTAGGACTGTTGATTCTGTGCCCACTCCACACAGCCCTACCTAGGGTAGAGGGGGCGAGCAGGGAATCACGCCCTAGGGGGCAATTAAGTCAATGCCTAATTTATTTGTGGGCGGTACATCCTACAATGAACCCAGTCTGGTCCAGATGAACCAGCTGTCCTAAGATCCCCGAGAGACGCAATGCCAAAATCTTGGCAAAGACGTTCACGTCGTTGTTCATTAGCGTTATCGGTTTATAGGAGCTGCAGTCCTGTGGGCCCTTCCCTGGCTTGGGTATGAGCACGGTCAAGTACTCCTCCATTGATGGCGATATGCGCCCCGCTACCCAGAAGAAGTTAGAGGACCGTGAGGTGGGGAGCCAGGGTGTGGGCATACATTTTACAGAATCGGGCTAGGAGCGTGGTGTTTTCTCCTAGCCTACTTTAAAATGACATTATATTGACAGCATTTCTTAAGAGGTTAAGTGCAAGAATTGCTTTTGGACACTTTAACCGCTTAATCATGCTTCCTGTCCATGGCTGCTTATCTGCGCAGAAGCATCTCTTGACTCTGATACAAGCTCATCTAAAACAGGAAGCTGCCACCTGTGGTTGGCTTATGTGCAACCGTGTACTTCTATTTTTGTATGGTGTTCCCTGCCTTTGGCCTCTTATCTGATCTGCCAGGTGCAAAACTTGGCCGTTCAAGACAAGAGGTCTGTGGTTAGACAGAGGAATGTGGTTAGACAGAGGAATTGATCATGTCGAGTTCATTGCAAGGAACAAGCTATGTGTTTGCTCTTTGCTGAACCCACGAGCGTTATTCATCAACGGCACTGTATCATCTACAGCAAATGCCTTCCTTTGTCTGTTGACACTAGCCCTTGCCTTGTGTGCAACCGTGTACTTTGTATTCACTGCACAGTAGTGGTCATTTGCTGTTGCCATTACTGATCTGTGGCTTAACTGTTTTAGCTCGTTCGTAACATTCATAAAAATCATGACATACCCCCCTCAAGGCAGTTTGACATAGATCAAAGATCTGTAGCTCTGAGAAGTCATGAATACACTTACTGGGAGCTAAGATTACATCACGATAGCCTATATTGGTGGCAAAAAAGGAAAAACCTATGTATACATTCATATTTTAGCATATATCTGTTGCATGCCAGAATCAACATGAGTTGCTTGATAAATTGCATAGCGCCTACGAGCCTATAATGTGTGCACCATAATAAAAAGAAAACCTCAACGGCTGCATCACATTTTCAAAGGGTTAGCACTACTTGCTAACATTAGCATGAATGAGTACATGTATCCAATATTGAGGTATTCAACATGAGTCCATTATATTGCCACTGGACCTAGCTAATAATGCATCTATTTCCAGTGAGTTATATAGGTTAATTGGAAAATAATTACCGGCTATAGCTTCAAAATACGCTAACGGATCTTTCATGAATCCATTAGTAATTAGCAACCAACATAGCTTGGCCCCTGGTTTTCTGACCCAATGTGCAGTGGAAGAGGTGATTCTTAACAAATTGTCACATGCATAAACAGTTACTAGTTTGAATCAGTGTCCTTAAAAATAAACTAATATGTGAGTGTCTTTGTCACTCACAGCGATCAGCACGTGGAGGTCATCCAGTTCATATGTTTGCTTTGCACTCACACTTGCATTTTGAGGTAGAATGTGATAAAAACATCAGTTCTTTGCTGTCTGGCTGAGAAACTTGCTTAGATGACCTTGGTAGAATATCCAGTGTTCTAAACTCTGAATTAAAAGCAAGTCTCTTTCTGAGGTAGGTCAAGAAGCATAGAGGAGAAAAGTACAGAATGCTCATGTCATCACTGCGCGCTGTTTTAGGAATTTTTTCCTTCTGCCATGTATTCTTGGAACCAGAGCAATCCATCATTTGCATCGGCTGCTTCCCTAGCTGCCTTGTGGTCGGGGTTTAGGAGTATGCATCGATCATTCTGTGGCTTACTTGTGTCCGGCTGTGGGGCAGAGGGGCCCGGTGCTTCCTTGGCAGCACCACTGGGGGATCTGGATGCATTGGGCAATAATCGCTTTCGTCCTCTGCGCAGTTTCTCTTGCTCTGGCATGCTAAGACGTGGTTTCAGGGGGACTCTCAATGAACTCACAATAGAACACTTGTGAGAAGTACCTTTTGAATCTCACAAATGTCTCTATGCACAGCCAATGTCTTGGAGATTCTATTGCGCAACTGTGACAATCTAGAAGGCGATGCTGCAACTCCCACGTTCTTTGCAAGCAATGATTCTTGGTGACAGACTCGGCATTTAGCGATGGCTGATACTGTAGATTGCTTCCTGGTTAATGACAAAATAAAATGCTTTTGAAACGGTGAACACTGCTCATATCCCATACGTCTACACAGCTCTGTTCTGTACCGGAGACTGGCTGCTTCCAGGGCTGTCATAATTTTCAGTGTCTACAGCAAAATATGAGAAAAAGTCCAGGTTTCTCAACAGCCAGCTGTACCAAGCACTCGACAAAGTCAATGTTCTAAGAACTGTGTCCAAGGCAATCAGTCCTTTATGTAGGAGACTTGAAGCTGCTTTAGTTACTGCAGAAAAGGCAGTATTGACCCCATTAAACTGTGAGCTGTCAGAGTGCAAGGCTTCCTGTCTTGTATGTTCGGAGCCTATCAGAGATGCAATCTGTTTGACCACAGTGGAGTGTGCTCAGAGATGCGTATCTTCAGTACGTGGCACCTCCAACTGCATTTTTAACAGCTTTGCTATGTATAAACTCAATTTCGGGTACTCAAGTTTTTGTAAATAGAAGCCAGGCCAGACTAATGATTTCAAAAATGATCTTGGTGGATCCAAAATGAACCCACAGCATTTAATTTATGTGCCTAAGGTGATCAGAGTTGGTATTCCTATTGGGACATGACAGCAAGATTGGTTGAAATCTACCAAATATGAACCATTTTGTAATCTATGCGCTTTACAGTAGAATGAGTCAATTGGTGCAATATGCAGTGTGCATCTCAAGTTACTGTCACACTGCCTCAGCATGTTCACACATTATTCTAGTAGAACCTTTGCAATCACGTAATGAGTACAGTGTTTGTTCAGGCCTGAGAATATGGTACCACATAATCTTCTCCGATCCACATATCATTCTCCCAATGTACATTAACCCAAGAGTGTAATTCTTGACATATGATAGAGGGTGCGGTTTGAATGGGAATGTCACGTCGGGGTCACCAAATATGAAGGCTCACTCCCCCACTCATACGTGAAAATGCAAATAAATTTGAAACACCCCAATGGGGAATGAGACTATGAGAACTGGTTGCAAGAGTTGAGTTTTTCTTTATGAAGAAATGGCTGTGATGCTGGAAATGCATCGGAGGGACAGGGCCTCCGTATCCTTGTCCTTTACTGCTTTTTATCGTGTGTTCTGGCGGGTCTTCTGCGCAGGAGTTCATGTGGGACTCCTGGCGGTGCAGCTCTCTTTCTTTTGTTTTGGTGAACGGACCCGTGGGATACCCTTATGGCACCCATGGGTGGGGGGGTACAACCCTGTGCCCCTAGTGTATGTTTTTGGGCACCTGTGGGTGGCCCGCAGAGCAGGGTATGGGCTGATGGCAGCTCCATGCTGAAGTTGACGGGTGCGTGGAGTATCTCCATTTTGGGATACCCCGGCCCTGCCATTGGGAATCAGTTGATTCCTGATGGAAAACAAGAAGGCCCCTGTGGCCTCTTGCTTTCTATTACCCATTACCTTGTTTTCCCAAAGTCCTGGGAAGCCCTGACTCTGTCCCTTCCCCCTGACTGGCTGTTGGGTGGAAATGCCATATATGGTGTTGTTGTGAAGGCCCGGCCAGACTAGCTGGAGCCTTCCCGGAGATGTATGTTGTGGGTACCTCCTGTGGGTGGGACCTGGGTGAATAGAGTGTGTGACGAATATGCATTCTGTGTTGTGGGTGTCTAGTATCTGGTGGTTGACACAATGACTGAGACAACCCTGCCCGAAACCAGTATGAATGCAGCTTGGAGTGTTGAATGGCTCGGTACTTGTCCCAATACACATAACTTGTTGTGAGTGTCTGCAGAGAAGTAAATGGCCTGAATGCCTCGTGTGCCTGATTGGCTGCCTGCCTGCATGAATGCCTGTAGTCGTGATTGGATGCTTTAGTGTGACCCAGCGGAATGAATGGGAGATCAACAGTATATCTGGGGACCTCTCACTGCTAGGAATCGTGTTCAGAAGCTGAAGCCACTACGACGAGTAACTGGAGAAACTGACGCTTGACCTTGAAGCCCCGCTGGACGAGAAGGAGTGCTGTTGCTCTCCCTCGCAATCTGAAAGCTGCTGTGTTTCCAAGGACTGACCCAGAGAGGACCTGGTAAGGCGTCCTCTTCCCGAGCTACGAGGGACCATCGTGCACAGCTGATCTTTGCCAAAGCTCCCTGGTAGACAGACCTTCGACAGGCTGCCGACCCGATACGGGGACTGCTGCGGAACTCCAAGGAAAAGCACCTGGACTGTTGTCCGCCACTGTCGACGACCGCCGTCGCCGACCGGCGCCGCCGTGCTCCCGTTTGCCTAAGAACTTCAATTGATCATCGGACACTCTCGCCTGCATCGTCATCCGCTTGTCCCCCGCTGGAGAAGGCCCGACCGTCGACGTGCCGAGGAGCATCCGCCAGTGGGTTTCCCGCCACCTAAAGACCACAGAGACGCCGACAACTCGACACCCTTGCTGGGCCACAGTTCTTCATCATCTCTTTGCGGTCCAGAACTATCGTCACTGAGGTGCCCCGCACGCCTCTTCCTTGCAGGACGCCAACGCTCTGTCGTCGACGAGCACCGCTAGGAACACAGCTGCCACTTCACTGCCATAGTTCAACCTGTTCACCGTCGGACGTTCGACGACCCATGACTCCCGCCTTAAAGGGAGGGCACTCAAGAAGGGCCGTCAATTCCCCGACACCGAACGCCGAGGTCCTCGACACCTCTCGACGATCCGTGGCTCCTGCCTGAAAGGGAGTCGCTCAAGAAGGATCGGTCGACGCATCGTCGGAGACCTCTACTCCACCAGGTACATTGGGGGGGGTAAAACCTTAATAGGAGGAAGTGAGACTATTGAACATATGGACTGGGCTTGTGCTATATATCTTTATTTACAGGTTGCCCAGGTGGGGGGGATCTCCACACAGAACTGTGCCTCGTGGTAGGGGTCAGCATTCTGCCTACTGTTACAACCATCTTGTGTTCCTTCCTATCTCTATTGCTGGTTTCCTAGTTATTAATCTGTGTGACATTTTAACCGTACAGTTGATGCACTTTAATGAGATTTGATAACATTAGTGGTACCACTTTAGAATTGTATATATTTATCATTATTGACTTCCGAGTACAAAGTGCGTTATTGTGATCGTGTACATACCTTTGAATATTAATTATATAAAGACTGTGTTTTCAGTAATACAGTGTGTGGACATTCCTTTGTGGGGGTTCGGGGACTACACTGTACTTAAGAACCAGCCTGCATCACCTCCTGAGAAGCTAGGCCTTGATTGCTCGACCACGTACCAATAATAGAGAATCTTGGCTTGGGTCCTCTGTGCCTCTCCTCTACCATATAGAGAGCGGAAGTACAGACACCCCCTACCAGTCTTTACACTGGTGGCAGCGGTGGGATGCTTATGGTTTTAAGAATCAGTGTATAACCGTGCCACTTACAAAATATCTGCACTTTATTAGATTAAGGTTTGGGTGTGTACAAAATAACTGCATTAGAAGCAATGGAGTCTATTGCGAATGGTAAATTGACTCGGATGAGCTTAGAGGCTCTCCAGAGTGCTTGTGAAGCCAGGGAGTTAGACTTTGTGGATAAGTCTAGGGCTGAGCTTATAGCTGCCCTGGTGGACTACCAGACCGATGGTGAAACTATTGATGAAGGGGGGAATGCAACCAATGAGGACTCTGCCCCTGGGGTTTCTACTGAATCTGTTTCTGGGAATGCCGCCATTCCTGCTCCTCTGTTCCGAACCCCAGCAATTCCTTGGAGCTTGAGTTATTAAGGATGAAATTGGCCTTTGAATATCGCAAGTTAGAAATAGATGCTGAGCTTAAGAACGAGGAGCTGGCTCAACAAGTTGAACTCAAGAATAGGGATCTTGAACTCAAAGACAAGGACACTGAATGTCAGAGAATCCAGCTAGAGAAAGCTCGAGTGGAGACTTCAGCGAAACCCAGTGAGAGTGTCAGGTCCCCAGCAACTAAATTTATGAAGGATTTGGTTGGTGTGTTTTCGGAGGGTTCTGATATCCTCCAATGGATTGAAGCGTTTGAAATGGCTTGTGCAATTCATGATGTTGACAAGAGATTGGGCTAAGTGTTTGCTAAGCAGAGTGCCTCAAACTGGATATGACTGTATTCTGAAGCTGGGTGTGGAAGAAAGGGGTCAGTATGAGTGTATGAAATCTGCTTTGATTGCCAACTTTGGCAAGACGCCTACCCAATACCTTAAAAGGTTCAGGGATGGGAGGCCACCAGGGGGCGCGCAGGTGATGGCAGCCTGAGCGTTGCTCTCCCGCCGTACTCGGGCCGTTGAAAGGGATTGAGGCCCCCCCGGATCCCCCTGGCGGCATACACAGTGCTGGATTAGCTGCTGGACCCCCCCCCCCCCGCGCCCCTTTTGAACGAAAGAGCGGACTCTGGGGGCATCGGGAAGCCAGAGAACGGACTTCACGGCCCAAGGTGACGGAGCGAAGGGAGGGCCTGGAGGGGTGATCCCCCTCGACCGTGGACCCGCAGCGTGGGCGTTACCCGGCAAGGCGGGGGACTCCCATCGGAGTGCTGGGCCCACGCGGAGAGCCCTCCGCCCGCTACCGTCGGAAGACACGGAGACCTGGGATATCGGTCCCGAAGCAGGAAGAGGACGCGGACGAACAGAAGCACCGTGGACGGGGCCCCCGTAGCGGTAGAGCCTGGGTGCGTGTTCCACAAACCCCCCTCTGCCCCCTGGGCGAAGAGAGCTGGTGGCGGCGGGACGAGCCTGGGGCCGGAGACGAGGCGACGCCGGGGAAGAGAGGGTGGCACCCTCCTGTGAAAGGCGCCCGAGGAAGAGACAGATGACGGCGATAGAGGTCGAGGACCCGGAGGGCTTCCACCCCGCGACCCCTCCACCCGAGAAACTGAGGAGCAGCGCCGCCACGCCAACAGAATTATCTGGCGCTCACTTCTGGTAGGTGGAGGCCCCTGCGTTAGGCCACAGGGCGTGTGCCCGCCTGCAGACCCATCCACTAGGCCCTGGGGGGCAATCCCCTCGATCCGGAGACGGTGGGGGAGAGCGAAGCAGGAACGAGAAATGCCCGTATGAACTGGCGGGAGAACCTGCAAACCTTTCGCTACGAGGGGGCTGGTGACAAAAACAAGGACCCCACAAATCACGGGAGCATGGCCCATTTGGAAGCCCCGACGCACTCCGCAGCAGCTATGGAGAGGGGATTTGCATCCATACTCCAGGAGTTCCGGGATATGCGATCAGACATTGAGCAGAAACTGGAAAAAATTGACAACAGGGTGGACAAGGTGGAGGACAGGCTCTTGCAAGTGGAGACCTATCAGTCGTCCTCAGCTACGCAGGAGGTGCAAATGGAGATGCGGCTGGCGGCCCTGGAAAAGAGGGACGAGGAAAGGGCCAGGCAAATGGACGACTACAAAAATAGGGAAAGGAGGAACAATCTCAGATTTTTTGGGGTTCCCGAGGGGGAAACGGAGAGAGACTTAACCTGTGTGGTGTGAGAGATAATCACCCTCCTATTCGCTGAAGAGATGACCACGGAGCTGACATTTGATCGTGTGCACAGAGCGGCCGGTGGGGGGGGGGCGCCCGCCCCCCCCCCCCTCCCGCTCGATCGACGCGCGATTTCACTATTATACGGACAAGGCAAAGGTCCTGGAGGAGGTAAGGAAAGCGGGGATGATTTCCTACAACAACGCAGAGATCTCAATATTTCAAGACCTTTCCGCCTACACCTTGGTGAAGTGGAGAATGTGCCGCCCCCTCACGCAACTGTTGAAGGACAAAGGGGTGCACTACAGTTGGGGTACCCATTCTCCCTGACTTTCAAATACATGGGCCAACGGACGTCGTTAATCACAGAAGAGGATATAAAAGGGGCCATTCAGGATTACGTGACGGAGTCTACCCCCAGAAGAGGCCCGGTGGGCCCGGCAGCGATCGGGGAGGGGACCTCGGACCGTCCTGGGTCCAGGAGGAGGAAAACCGGCTCGAGAAAATACAGGAAGCTAAACACCCGACCGTCCGGGAGGGAGGGGGTGCGCAATGACTCAGAGGACTGAGGATCGGGGTACCCGTCCGCTTGAGGGACTGGACCCGACGCAATGATGGCCCGGATGAACAAAGATTCCCCCGGGACAGCAAGTAAGATGGGGGGGACGGTGGGGAAGAAACAGAGGGGGGGAGGCTCATAACAAAGAGCTTGGATGTGAGTGCCCGGTCGGGAAGGGCAGTCTGGTGGTCCCGCCTAATGCCAGGTATGGCGGAACTAACAGGCTAGACGCCGGGGAGGGGGAGGGGGTGACGAAGTTAGTTGGGGATTTCTGGTTGGGGAAGGGGTTTGGGGATGAGTTGGAGAAAGGTTCAAACAATGAGACTAAGGGAGCGAAAAGGGAATAGTGATGCTAGGCAGGTGCCCAACAGATCTGGCGACTTGGATTATGGCTGACTGCCAACCAGCCCTGGGTGTGGGCACCCTGAATGTGCGGGGCTTGAACACCCCCACCAAGAGGTCCCTGGTTTGCCGAGAATTCAGGCGGGCAAAGTTGGACCTGTTGTTTTTGCAAGAGACACACTGGGTGCAGGGGAAGGAACCCAAAATGAGAGGGGGGGGCATAGGTGAGGTTTTACATGCATCCCACAAGGGGAAGAAAAGAGGGGTGGCCATCCTGGTTGCCAGGGATGTCCGCTTCACTAGCGAAGCCACCCTGCAGGACCCTGAGAGCCGTTTCCTAATGGTGAGGGGCACCTTACAAGGATCCCCCCTGACCCTGGCTGTGGGGTACGGTCCGAATGGTGGCCAGGCCCAATTCTGGGAGGGAGTAAAGGAGAAGCTCAAGCTATTTGTACGGGGCATGTTGGTAGTAGGGGGAGATTTCAATATGGTGCTGGACCCATCTTTGGATAGGAAGTGGGTGGGCCCCCAGAACCCCAGACCCGCGGATGAGTCCACGGCGCGCACCTTCCAGAGGGTGAACGAAGAGCCGGGCCTGGTAGACTCAATCCCGTCCCCCAGAACAGGAATCCCCGCTTTTTCATACTACTCGGCCATCCATGCTTCGTTTTCAAGGATAGACTATATCTTGGTGGACGCAACCCTTCGCCCGTATGTTGCAGGCTACAGGGTCGATCCCGTACCCTGGTCGGACCATGACCTGGTGGGAGTCACAATATCGGGGGGATGGCGTAAAGAACGCTGAGGCCGTTGGAAATGCAACGATGCCCTGCTAAAGGACGAGGTCCATACCCAAGAGATTGCAGACGCCATAACAGAATTTTTTGAATTAAACGACAATGGGGAAGTGCGCACACACACGCTCTGGGACCCCTTTAAGGCGACTCTACGGGGTGTTCTTATCCAAAAGGGTACATCGGCAAAAAGGCTGAGAGGCACAGGAGAAGACCCTGCAGGGAAAACATCGCCCGACTCCAGCCGGGGGGCTCCCCGGACCGAGAGCCGGAACGCGACCGTGTGGCCGCCCTGGAGGATTACAGGCTCCAGCTGAAGGACTTACTCCTCCACAAAACGGAGCGAAGTCTTCAGATGGTCAAGCAAAAGTACTATGAGAAAGGGGACAAAGCGGACAGGATCCTGGCCTGGAAGCTGAGGGAGGTCCAGAGGAGCAAAATGGTGAGGGACGCTCCGGGAACTCTGGGTTGCGAGTCTTCCCATATTGGAGAAGCCTTTCGCCGATATTATGAGACCCTGTACTCATCCGAATATGATGGGGGGAACTGCTCCGATAGAAGATTTCTTGAACTCAATCCAACTCCCTGCTTTGTCTAGGGAGATGTCCAAGGGTCTGGAAGGGCCAGTGACCGAGGAAGAGGTGGACAAGGCGATAAGCAGGATGAAAGTGGGAACCACCCCCGGGGATGACGGGTTTTCCGTTTATTTTTACAAAAGATTCCGATCCTCTTTAATCCCCTACCTAGTGAGAGTTATCAATTCCATGCTAGAGGGGGGAAACTCTCCCGGATTCCATGATGGGGGCTATCATCGCGGTGTTACCCAAGGAGGGGAGGGACCTTGCAGAGTGTGCATCTTACCGCCCCATATCACTGCCAAACATTGACATTAAGATTCTGGCCAAGGTGGGGGGGGAGGCGGATAGAGGGTATATTGCCAAAGTTAATCCATGGGGATCAGGTGGGCTTTATCAGGGGGAGGCAGGGTTCGGATAACATACGTAAGACCATAGATCTATTCCACTTCACAACGGTCCGAGCTCAACGCAAGTGTCCTCTCCTTAGATTCGGAGAAAGCGCTCGACAGGGTCGAATGGCTGTACATGGATCTCCTCCTGAGGAAGATGGGTTTCGGGACCCACATCATGAGGTGGGTAACAGCCCTTTACAGAGCTCCCACGGCAAGGGTCCAAGTGAATGGGGAGTTGACCGATGCCTTCCCCCTCTCTCGAGGGACAAGACAGGGGTGTCCCCTCTCCCCCCTGATATACGTCCTCACGATAGAAGCTCTGGCCATAGCGATCAGATCACATCCAGGAATTAAGGGGATTAGCAGGGGGGAGGTGGAATTTAAACTCTCCCTATTTGCAGATGACATCCTGGTTTACCTGGTGGACCCTAGCTCCTCACTCCCCCCTCTGTTGAACCTGGTGACCGAGTTTGGACGCTTCTCGGGCCTGAAAATCACCGCTTCGAAATCGGTCCTGCTCCCTATGGGACTCCGGGACCCGGTGCTAGACCCCTTAGACAGGCTTCACGGGATTGAAATGGGGAAGGCCAAAATACGATACCTGGGGGTTCTCCTCACACGGGACCTAACTAAACTGGCCACTGCAAACTACGACCCCATAATAACAGGGATCGCATCAGATCTGAGGAGGTGGGGCGGGATAATCCTCTCCTGGTATGGCAGGATGACGGCGGTTAAAATGAAGGTACTGCCACGGCTCCTATACCTTTTTACAGCCCTTCCGACCAACGTCCCAGAGCAGGCTTTCAGGGCCCTCCGGAACGCTATCCAGGTCTTTATATGGCAGGGGAAAACCCTGAGAACCAGGAAGACCACACTGACGTTGCCAAGGGAGGAGGGAGAGTTTGGGTTGCCGGATTTCCATTTGTACTTCCGCGCCACCCAGCTGCGAGTGCTATTGGAACACATGAAGGAAGGAATGGGGACATACTGGTCATACCTGGAGGATATGGACACTCGCCCCCTGAAGGTCTGCAACCTTGTGTGGGCTCCACGAAGAACAATCCTGAGTCACTTGAAAACCCACCCGACCTTGGGGGTCCTCTGGGACATTTGGAAGGAAGGGCCTCAGCGTACCTCACTACATGGCCGTCCCCGATGACCTCCCTCTGGGGCCACCCCCTTAACCTGGGTAACAAGGGGATTAGGTCCTCCCAAACCTGGTCGGATAAGGGATTGGAGTGGGCAGGGCAGATGTTCAGGAAGGGTGAATTCCTGCCTTATGAGGAACTAAGGGATGCGCTCGGCCAGGGATCCCTGACCATCTTTGAGTACCTCCGCCTAAAGGGCATTCTATGTGATCAGTCATGGGGTCCCAACCTGAGTAGACAGCTAACCCCTTTTGAGAAGTTCATAGATACGGCGACCTCGAGGAAGGGGGTGGTATCTTGCATGTATAAAATCCTCCATACGTACGACTTCCAGGGAAGGAGAAACTTTCGCAAGTTCTGGGTTGTCCTGGCGGGAGAGGAGATTTCAGAGGACTCCTGGTCCAGAATATTCAAAATTGCCTTCCATGGGAATCTATTTACCGCCGATATGGAACACAACTTTAAGGTACTGCAGGGGTGGCATAGGGATCCAGTGAAATTATCAAAGATGTTCCCGGCGGTGTCCCTGTTGGGCCCGAGGGGATGTGGTCAAGCAGGCTCCAGGAGCCATATGTGGTGGCACTGTCCAAAGGCTCAAGTGTACTGGGGGTCAGTGAGGGACTGGATACGGAAGTGATAGAGGAACACTTACCTCTAAATCCCCTGACGATGCTACTGGGCCTCCCCCCGGAGGAAACGGAAGTACACCGATACCCAAGGACGTGGGAGACAATGCTGCGGGCGGGTAGAGTAGCCCTCGCACAAAAATGGAAAAGCCTGGAGCCCCCTTCTAAGGAGGATTGGATGAAAAAAGTAAAAAACATGTTTGTGATGGACAAACTGACTGCCATGGCGAACAATGACATTGGCTCATTCCTCACGAACTGGTACGGAGTACAACAATCCTGGGGATGGGGAGGTCCATTGAATCCTGGGTGGGGAGCTCGGTCCCAAAGGGGCAAACCAGACAGAGCTGTGCAAAAAAAAAGACAGGGAGGCCCGGAACCCGGGGCAAGGCGGCTTCAGGCCTGTCGGAGTCATGGGCACTAGCTGCATCACACCCGAAGAGAGGGAGAGTACGATAAAAGTCTCCCGGAACAAACAGACTTGGTTTGGACATGGGGTCGGGGGGGCGGGTACAAGTTGGGGTAGTGGGGCAGGGGGGAGGAGAGGGGGTTTGGGGAATGTTTAAATACTGTTTGTAAAGGTGAATAAAAAGTGAAGTTTAAAAAAAAAAAAGGTTCAGGGATTTTAAGAGAAGAGAGAATGTGTCTTGGGTTGACTGGGCGAGTGCTGCGCACATGAATATGATGGGGTGGATTGATGGTTACAAGGTGAAAACTTTTGTTGAATTGTGCCACCTTGAGCATTTTTCTGAAGCCTGTTCACCAGAGCTGCGTCAGTGTGTTGCTGACCAGAACATTTTAGATCCCTTTAAGCTGGCTAGGTTGGCTGACAAGTGGGTCTCCCACCGGGTGTCCCCTAAGGACTCTAGTGGGAAGGACAAGGACAAAGAAAAGGGGGCCTCTCAGAAAGCTGAGGAGTCCCAAAAGCAGTCACAGTCGAATAAACCTAAGCTCTCCTAAGACCCAAAAATCTAGTGGGGATAAGTCATCTGTGGGTGGGAATAAGAGAACTGGTCCACCTGCTGCAAAGCAGGCTCCCGGTGGTTCCAGTACCGTACCCCGCACTCCCGGCACTTCTTGGGACTGTGGGGCCCCGGATCACAAAAGGGGTGACTCCAAGTGTAAAGGTAAGGCACTCGGAGTACAGGCTGTCAGCCTGACCTACCGTTACCCCATGACTGAGGTGGAGGCCACTGTCCTCCCCTCCTCTACAGGGATCACTTTTGGTGCTTCCGTAGAGATTTCCTAGGACCAGTACGCGGAAGTACTGGTGACTATCCCACAGAACACCCGTAGATTTTTGAGAAGTGTCCTCCTGAATGGCCAGCCTTCCACTGGTTTGAGAGACACTGGGGCAAGCATGACAGTGGTGGACAGGACCCTGCTCAAGCCAGAGGACTATGTAGATGCTCCTCTGAGAACCACCAGGTTAGCTGGTGGGCCTCCCAAATTATCGACCTGTAGCCCGAGTCACACTCGTAATTGGAGACAAGACCGCAAAGCTTCCTGTCCTGGTTCAGGACAATGTCCCTGCTAACATTCTGTTAGATAACTATCTAGTAGAGATGGGATTGATCGCGGATGGTCTGCCCATGACTGCTGCTGCGGTCACTCCTGTGGGAGAAGAGCCAGAAGACTCTCCTGTGGGAGAGGTTCTCAACCTGGAGGATCATCCAGATCTTCAATGCTTGTTAGTTGAAGGGGGACCCTCCCGGGCAGACTTCTGTAAAGGACAGAGAGAGTGTCCCTCTCTCTCTCTCTCTCTCTCTCTCTCTCTCTCTCTCTCTCTCTCGAGGGTCTGAGGAAACGGGCCCTGTCCCAGGCACAAGGAGAAGTGCCTAGGACATTCCGGATTTATTGGGAGGGTGAGCTCCTTGTTAGTGAGCCCACTAAGCCTGGACCTGGTGCCCTCAAGAGGTTGGTGGTACACCAGGTTCACAGGCCCTTCCTACTGCAGTTGGCGCATGAGGTGCCCATGGCTGGTCATCTTGGTACCAAGAAGACTAAGCAGAGGCTCTCTGCCCATTTCTACTGGCCTCGGATGGGAGTAGAAGTGGAGTCCCACTGCAGGACCTGCCCAACTTGTCAGTTGTCTGGCAATACTGGAGGCAGTGTCCTTGCCCCACTGTAGCTATTGCCAGTGGTTGGCACACCGTTTGAGAGGGTGGGCATCGACATTGTCGGTCCCCTTGACCCTCCCACGTCAGGTGGACATCGGTTCATCCTGGTTTTGGTCGATCATGCCACCAGGTACCCTGAGGCTATACCCCTTCGGACTATTACTGCCAAGGTGGTTGCCAGGGCTCTCCTGGGCATTTTCACCTGTGTTGGATTCCCCAAGGAGGTTGTCTCTGCTCTGACAGAGGATCCAACTTCATGTCTAGTTACATGAAAACCATGTGGAAAGAGTGCGGGGTAACCTACAAGTTCTCCACCTCTTACCACCCCCATACCAATGGTCTGGTTGAGAGATTTAATAAAACTCTCAAGTGCATGCTAGGTGCTTTGGAAGAGCCCCTAAGGAGGAAATGGGATCTCCTCCTCCTGCCATGCCTGCTGTTTGCTTACAGAGAGGTACCTCAAGAGGGTGTTGGTTTCAGCCCCTTTGAGTTACTCTTTGGACATCCCGTGAGGGGGCCCCTTGCCTTGATCAGAGAAGGTTTGGAAGCCACCCCTCCCGGTCCCGCCAAGCAAGTGGGGGACTATGTGTTAGGCCTCAGGCGGAGGATGACACAGATGATGGGTCAAGCAACAGCGAATCTCAAGGTCAGCCAGGAATTGAACAAATACTGGCATGACCTTAAAGCATTGCAAGTGGATTGGACTCCGGGACAGGAGCTCCTCGTGATGGAGCCTACCAAGCCTCGGGCATTGGCAGATAAATGGGCTGGACCCTTCCGGATAATCTCCAAGATGGGCGAGGTCAACTATCTGGTTGACATGGGAATCCCAGGGGTAGCCCCTCAAGTATTCCATGTCAATAGGCTCAAGCCTTTCCACAGGCGAGCCGAAGTCTCATGTCTCTTGCTGGCTTCAGAGCAAGAAGAGGATGAGACTGAGCCCCTTCCTGATTTGCTGCATAGCAACCCTCAGGATGGCTCAGTGGAGGGAGAGCAGCTCTCCAGATTTGACAACCGAGCAGCAGAGGGCCTGCAGGACTTTGCTCCAGCAGTATGCCTCTGTTTTCGCTGACACCAGGCCTTACACCGTGGTGTAAGCACGAGATTGACACTGGTGACAGCGTGCCTGTGAAGAGCAGGAGCTACCGAATGTCAGATACGGTTAAGAACCACATCCAGGCTGAGGTCGCCAAGATGTTGGATCTGGGTGTTATTGAACCCTCAACCAGTCCCTGGTCCAGTCCCGTGGTCCTTGTTCCCAGGCAGGTACCAAGGATTGGAGGTTCTGTGTGGACTACCGAGGAGTCAATGCCGTCACCAAAACTGACACGCACCCATTGCCAAGGGCTGATGAGCTTGTGGACACCATAGGTGCTGCCAAATTTGTGAGCACCTTTTGACCTCACCTCAGGCTATTGGCAAATAGCTCTGACGGACCATGCCAAGGAAAAGATGGCGTTCTCAAAGGGTCATGCCTTTTGAGTTGAAGAATGCCCCTGCCACCTTCCAGAGATTGGTCAATCATGCTCTCAGTGGGCTGGAAGCCTTTTGTGTGGCTTATTTAGACGACATTGCCGTCTACAGTTCCACTTGGGAAGAGCACTTGACACATCTGGGTAGAGTGTTGCAGGCCTTAGAGAGGGCTAACCTCACTATCAAGGCCAACAAGTGCCAGATAGCTCAGGGGAAAGTCGCGTATCTTGGTCATGAGGTAGGAGGGGGTCAAATCCAACCTCTCCCCAGTAAGGTACAGGATGTACAGGACTGGGAGACTCCCACTACTCAAACCCAGGTGAGAGCCTTTTTGGGCCTCACCGGGTATTATCGCAATTTCATGGCGGACTATGGAACCATAGCTGCACCACTGACAGCTCTGACTTCACCCAAGCAGCCTAGGAAGGTTAATTGAACTGAAGACTGTCAGAGGGCCTTTGATGGCTTGAAAGAAAGTCTGTGTCGGGTACCCGTGTTGTGTGCGCCTGACTACAGCCGACCCTTTATCGTCCAGACGGATGCCTGAGACACCGTAATTGGAGCGGTCTTGTCCCAGTTAATGACAAAGGGAGAGAACATCCTATCATATTCATCGGTAGACAACTCAAGGGTAGAGAACTTAGGTGGGCTACTGTTGAAAAGGAATGTTTTAGTATAGTTTGGAGCCTTTGGCGTTTTGGGCCCTACCTTACGGGGTCTACCTTCAAGGTCCAAACAGATCATAAGCCCCTGAAGTGGCTTATGCAGATGAAGGGTGAAAACCCGAAACTGCTCAGGTGGTCCATTAGCCTGCAAGGGCTAGACTTCACCATAGAGCACAGACCAAGGAAGAGTCACGATAATGCAGATGGCCTTTCCAGAAGGTATGTTGACCGTCTGGATGAGGGTGTCTATCCCGTGGGAGATTAGGCACCCTCCACCTCAGTCTGGGGGGGACGACTGTGATGCTGGAAATGCATCGGAGGGACAGGGCCTCCGTATCCTTGTCCTTTACTGCTTTTTATCGTGTGTTCTGTTGGGGTTTTCCACGCAGGAGTTCATGTGGGACTCCTGGCGGTGCAGCTCTCTCTCTCTTTTGGTTTGGTGAACGGACCCGTGGCATACCCTTATGGCACCCATGCGTGGGGGGGTACAACCCTGTGCCCCTAGTGTATGTTTTTGGGCACCTGTGGGTGGCCCGCAGAGCAGGGTATGGGCTGGTGGCAGCTCCATGCTGAAGTTGACAGGTGCGCGGAGTATCCTCCATTTTGGGATACCCCAGCCCTGCCATTGGGGTCAGTTGATTCCTGATGGAAAACAAGATGGCCCCTGTGGCCTCTTGCTTTCTATCACCCATTACCTTGTTTTCCCAAAGTCCTGGGAAGCCCTGACTCTGTCCCTTCCCCCTGACTGGCTGTTGGGTGGAAATGCCATATATGGTGTGGTTGTGAAGGCCCAGACAGACTAGCTGGAGCCTTCCCGGTGATGTATGTTGTGGGTACCTCCTGTGGGTGGGACCTGGGTGAATAGAGTGTGTGACGAATATGCATTCCGTGTTGTGGGTGTCTAGTATCTGGTGGTTGACACAATGACTGAGACAACCCTGCCCGAAACCGGTATGAATGCAGCTTGGAGTGTTGAATGGCTCGGTACTTGTCCCAATACACATAACTTGTTGTGATTGTGTGGAGAGAAGTGAATGGCCTGAATACCTCGTGTGCCTGATTGGCTGCCTGCCTGCATGAATGCCCGTAGTCGTGATTGGATGCTTGAGTGTGACCCAGCGGAATGAATGGGAGATCAACAGTATATCTGGGGACCTCTCACTGCTAGGAATCGTGTTCAGAAGCTGAAGTCTACTACGACGAGTAACTGGAGAAACTGACGCTTGACCTTGATGCCCCCCTGGACGAGAAGGAGTGCTGTTGCTCTCTCTCGCAATCTGAAAGCTGCTGTGTTGCCAAGGACTGACCCAGAGAGGACCTGGTAAGGCGCCCTCTTCCCGAGCTACGAGGGACCATCATGCACAGCTGATCTTTGCCAAAGCTTCCTGGTAGACAGACCTTCGACAGGCTGCCGACCCGATACGGGGACTGCTGCGGAACTCCAAGGAAAAGCACCCGGACTGTTGTCCACCACTGTCGACGACTGCCGTCGCCGACCGGAGCCGCCGTGCTCCCATTTGCCTAAGAACTTCAACTGATCATCGGACGCTCTCGCTTGCATCGTCATCTGCTTGTCCCCCGCTGGAGAAGGCCCGACCGTCGACGCGCCGAGGAGCATCCACCGGTGGGTTTCCCGCCACCTAAAGACCACAGAGACGCTGACGACTCGACGCCCTTGCTGGGCCACAGTTCTTCATCATCTCTTTGCGGTCCAGAACTATCGTCACCGAGGTGCTCCGCACGCCTCTTCCTTGCAGGACGCAACGCTCTGTCGTCGACGAGCACCGCTAGGAACGCAGCTGCCACTTCACTGCCGTAGTTCAACCTGTTCACTGTCGGACGTTCGACGACCCGTGACTCCCGCCTTAAACGGAGGGCACTCAAGAAGGGCCGTCGATTCCCCGACACCGAACGCCGAGGTCCTCGACACCTCTCGACGATCCGTGGCTCCTGCCTGAAAGGGAGTCACTCAAGAAGGATCGGTCGACGCATCGTTGGAGATCTCTAATCCACTAGGTACAATGGGGGGGGTAAAACTTTAATAGGAGGAAGTGAGACTATTGAACATATGGACTGGGCTTGTGCTATATATCTTTATTTACAGGTTGCCCAGGTGGGGGGGATCTCCACACAGAACTGTGCCTCGTGGTAGGGGTCAGCATTCTGCCTGCTGTTTCAACCGTCTTGCGTTCCTTCCTATCTCTATTGCTGGTTTCCTAGTTATTAATCTGTGTGACATTTTAACCGTACAGTTGATGCACTTTAATGAGATTTGATAACATTAGTGGTACCACTTTAGAATTGTATATATTTATCATTATTGACTTCCGAGTACAACGTGCGTTATTGTGATCGTGTACATACCCTTGAATATTAATTATATAAAGACTCTGTTTTCAGTAATAGTATGTGGACATTCCTTTGTGGGGGTTCGGGGACTACACTGTACTTAAGAACCAGCCTGCATCACCTCCTGAGAAGCTAGGCCTTGCTCGACCACGTACCAATAATAGAGAATCTTGGCTGGGGTCCTCTGTGCCTCTCCTCTACCATATAGAGAGCGGAAGTACAGACACCCCCTACCAGTCTTTACAATGGCATCCAGAGAACTCTGCTGCCCCGAGAACGCTCTGGCAAACATTACAAAATGGTGTACTAAACCAGTGCAGGATTGGCTGGACATTAAAGATACATATGGAGCAATATGTGCTGCTTCATCCGGATTGGTTGCCCAGTTGGCGGGAGGGTGAACATCCCGTGATCCGGCTGCCAGCGTCCAGGAGGGGTGAGGGTCAGGTTGCGGTGAGGTAGGGCAGACACTAACTAAGCTAGCATGAGAAACTACCATTTAGACATATAATAAACGATGATCATTAGTATAAGATTAAGTAAATGGTCTTTAACGTTTTATTTGCATACATAAAATAAGAGCATCATTCGTTATGATTTATATGGAGTACCAGGCTAAGGGGTCTAGGTCGGTGTTATAACATTGATCATGGGGTGGGTCTGGGCACATCAAAGCAACTATGGGGCATGCTGACATTTGTTAGTTCTGAGGTGCAATATACTGTGACAGAGGTCTGGTTTTAGTAGGGGGCACACTGGGGTGGGCTTCACAGCAGGGTCACACTTCTGGTACATCAAGAGAATACCTTAGGAGGGCACAGGGTTGTAGTGGCAGTAATTTTCCAACAGCGGGGGTAAGAGGGCACAGGCAGGTTTGTGGAGATGAATGAGCTACAAGTCATGGTTCGAGCCGGTTCACACACAGGAGAGTGATCTCGGAGGAAGAGTGAGATGTTACATTCTTATGTTTGTTTCAGTTGTCCCCGGCGTATCTATGAGAAATGGAGCTGTGAAGCTATCAGGCAGAGTGAGAAAAGGTGGGGGCCAGGAGCGCGGAGCGCGTGGCGCTGCAAAAGGGGAGAGAAGCCTTTTTGTATTATCGCAGGGAGGCCTAGTCCAAAGATGAAGTCGAGGGGGACACAAAATGGAAGCCCAAGTGTCCCGCACAACAACCTCGCATCTGCCACTGTTGGCATGCATGCGAGCAATGGAGGCGTCCCCCATTATTGTACGAGCAAGTGGTTTACATCGTGCTGAATGTATGAGGGGGGCCCTAAACGACCCCTCATTCCCACACAACTATCCAATTTGTGGAGCCTGACGCCCAAGCAGATGCTGCTGCTACACTCTGCTAACACACTAAGCAATAAGAAAGTGGAGCCGGAAATTACCTGGCGTGTTGCCACCTTGGACAAGTTAAGTGCCTGTATTTGCTCTGGCCATGAGATCACATTCCAATCTTGGACTCTCCTGCTTAGAGTCCAAAAAATCAGTTACTACAGAAAGACTTACTGAAGCCTCTTGGTCGTTTCTAATGTTAGATAAGTCATTTTGAATCAAACCCACAACATCTGTTATGACATCTCTTAGCGCATAGAAGCCTTGTTGTAGCGTTTGATCATTAGCATCTGAAACATTAAATCCTCGCTGTACTGCCTCACTTTCAGTTTGCAGGATTTGCATTATTGCTTGTGACCAAGTGTAGGTTTTTCCTGTTATGGATGCTTGTCCCACCTCACAAGGTACACCAGGGTCTGAGGTGGTGCAGGTAGCTGCTCTCCTGACATGCCCACTTTGGGTGTGCCTCAGACTAGCAGCTGACTGTAGGATAGCTGTCCAATTCTCTTCTTTTATGAAGTTATCTAGAGATTGTATCACCACACTCAGGTGATATTGTGAAGACATTCCTTGGCACAGCTTACCTTTGGCTATAGCTTGTGTTATGGGAGTTCCAAGCCCTATATGGGCCCACACTGAGTCCTGCTTTTCTTTTATTGCATTCATTTGCTTGAACCGCCCATAACACAGGTCTCCCTGATGAATAAGTAATCTGCTTGGTGCCATTGCGTTCTTTTGCTTCTCTACAGGACGCATTCCAGAACTCACCTTCTGTTTTCTCCCACTCAGGGTAGAAACTTGGGTTCCTATTGCTGCAAGTGCTCTGGAACTGCGTATAATTTAAGAAATGCATCAAATATGGGAATCTACAAGCCATGTCTAACGTATGGACCACTTTAAATTTGGAAGATCTGTTGAACCCAAGTGGACCATGGAGGGACGTTCCCTGCCATGTTCAGTCATGTTTGCAAAGTATTCTCTGTCATAGATTGAATCTGCAACATACATATGTTGTGCATCATGTGTCTCAGGAGGGAATTTGTACTGATTTTCAAAAATGTAATCCCCTGCTTGATATGGTCTCAGTCTGGAATTCAAAGCACAGTTCCCATATATTTCACTATCAGTTTGGAAAGGCACTGCACAGTGTTCCTGGAATGTGAATTTAAGCCACAGAATTGGCTCACGTTTGACAAGTAAAAAGGCATTGTAATATCGCACATAACACACATGGTGCCCCATTTCATGGAGGTCTTGCACATCATCGAACACATCAAATCATGCATTTTGTGCAAATGTCTAAAGCCTAGTTCTTAACAGTTGTCTGTATGTTCTAGACACTGGATTACTGGGTGTAAACAGACTGGATTCATCAATCACAGAAAATGTGTGGACTTGTAGCTGTGTTGCGGGGCCACTATAGGTCTTGAATGATGGCATTCACACGTGACCCATCATTAGAGGAAACATCTGTGTTGAGACGGGAGTTCCTGGCTCTTGGAGCTCTTTTCTCTTACATGTGTGAAGAACTTAAAGGCTTCAGAACAACTTCTTTGCTTATTGGTGGAGTGGAAGAATTGCTCAGAAAATTCCCAGAAGTCAGTGAGATGAAGAATAAAATGAGGCTGAACCACAGGAGGAGAAAATACACTGCCAGTAATTTATAACACTATTTTAGGAAGTCTGTCCAAAAGAATTCTTTCATCACTTTAGCAACTTGGAAGGCTTTCTGTTTCCAAATTGGCAGACTTGCAGTACTTTCCTGAATTGTAGACGTGTAATCAAGATTGGCATATTCTTCCTCATCTTGAACCCCTATCATCATCATTTGCCAGATATCCATTTCCTCATCTTCAGTGGGATCCTCACTTGGAAGAGGAAGATTATGTGGAAACATCGCTGTAACCATCTGGCACTGGTTTCAGTTGGTCCACAGAAACATGCCTAGTACCTCTCTTAGGTGGTAGTGCAGGGAGGATGGCAGTTCTGGAACCTTTCACTCTGATTACTTGCACTGCTGTTCTGTAAAACGGCCCAAACTGAGTCTTGTTGTGGATCTTTTTCAGGATCCAATCTCCTGCTTTGAGAGTGTTCTCAGGACTGGCCTCGGCAGCTTCCACCTGGAGGGATTCCCTCAGCAGCGTTGTCGCCAGCAATTGCTCTTTCCTAGGTATGGGGCTGGGAAGAGCATGCAGGTCAGGCATTTCCATCTTTCTCCCAAACAAGAGTTAAAATGGGGTCTTACCTTTGCATAGAGACTGGCGTGGTAAATTATTTACACTCCTGATTGCTTTTGGCACATGGTCTGACCAGTTCCCTCTAAGTGACAGAATGCCTTTTAGTCAGGCACAACATAATTGAGTGGTTTGCCTTTCATATGAGCCTGTTCCATCTCTGGATGAGACTCGTCTAGGAAAGTGCATCTCTGATCCCCAATGCTCTAATGCCTTTCTCGGAGCCTGCTCTGTGAAGGCTTCATCATTATCAGAATGGAGCATTTAAGAGTTACTGTCATGGCTACTACACCTTGGAGTGGCCATATGACTGATTTGCAGTCTGCTTTTTTTGAGGAATCATCCAGTTGAACCTAGTGCAAGAAGCTACTATTGCTAGAATGTACTTTTATTTATTGCTGGTGGTTGGCCTATATGGTCCATATATTGGATCTCAAAGGGCGAGGCTGTCTTTCTCAAAGGAACCTCCTTAGGTGTTTTGCTGTGGTCCACAGTTGTCTGTAAACATGTATCACAGTTTGCAATATATATATATTTTTTCACCTGCTGTCGAAGCCCTGGCCACCAGAAGCGATCAAGGAGCAGCTGTACAGTTGCTCTCACCCCAAAATGGGCAGATGCAAGTCCAGCGTGTGTGGCTGCAATCAGCTTTTCCCTGTCTGCTCTATTAGGGATTAATCTTTTGAATATGATCCCCTTTTTGCATAGGAATGGTGACTATTGCTCTGTTATTTTCAATGTCGTACATATAACTACTGGGGAAACCTTTCGTCCTAGGCACAATGCCTAAACAAGCCTCTCTTCTTTCCTCATCCATTGCAGTCGCTTAGCAAGTTATGGCTGCTATCGTTTTTCTCACTGTGCTCTTTGGCATATTTATCTGCCAATGCATTTCCAGTGCTATGAATGTGCCCTTTGGTGTGTGTTCTTGTTTGCATTACCCATAGTAAAGGGCAAGTTTTTAAGATCCCAAACCTGCTTCCAGAGCTGCATCCACCAATGTAAGTCAGTGTTGTAAACCCTGACAATTTAATCTGAATCTGAGACTAGTAGTGTGGGCTTCCCTGAATCGGCTTGGTGCAATGCAAGTAGTAGCCCATGCAATTCAGCAGTCTGGGCAGACATGTCTTCCAAATGCTTGGTTGCAATATCAGTATGTATACATTCTTCTACATGTGTGAAGTATCCTTAGCCCGTGTCCCCACCGCTGGACTAGCCGACCCATCTAAGTAAATTACCTGGAAAGAATCAAACCATGGTATGTCAGGCCTTGAGGTGTCTCTGGCTCTGTGTCCATTGACCAACTCAATCTACTCAGTCTTTGCAATTCTGCCTTATAATGATACTTTACATCTAGAGCATGTTGAGATGCTGACCATTGGATCCATCTAGTGTGTAATGCCTTCGCATTTGGCACGCTAGCTTTTGTAGCAGCTTCAAGTTGAGCTAAAGGAGTGTTTGTGTATGGTTCTATTTGCTGCCAGCGGTCTCTTTCTGAATAATCATCTGAACTGGAGCCAGCATTTTCTCCTCCGGTGTAAATTTTAACTCTGATGTGGAATATACATGTGACTTTTATTATATGCAATTGGTTTAGTTTCCCCTAGATTGCACACTGTATGTGAAAGCATTGTCTCCCACCACAAGTTTTATCTCCAGGTATTCCTGTCCTGTAAAGGACCAGTGTGAGTCATCAATGAATATACCTGGTGCAGAATACAAGTGTGTTCTGGCAGCCAGTGAGCTGCCTTGAAGTTTTATCAAAGCGTACAATGATTTCACTAGCTCAGCAAAATTAGAAACATACGATCTGTAACTGCCTAAGCATAGTGGGCAGTCTTATATTGGCACACTTCTCAAGAAAATCTGCTGACCACCCTCTGCCCTCATCTGAAAGAGTGAATCCCAGAAAGGTAACCTCACAATGGGCTATTCTTGATTTTTTAAAAAAAATTAATCTGGTATCCTTTTGCAGCCAATGTGTGAATGACACTGTCTACTTCTTGCAAGTGTTCACTGAGATTCTCATGGGTGATGTAAATATCCTCTACATGCTGATGTCTGCGAGTAAGCTCTGTATTCTGCTTGAGAATGTGCTAGGTGAATTTTCTTATACCCCTGCATTATCATAGTGAACTGGAAATGTGTTCCCTTAAAAGTGAATGCAGTGTATTTCTGGCGTTCTACACTTAAAGGTTGTGTGAAATACCCATTCCCTAGATCAAGATTTGTTTTATATTTGCATCTGTGTACGTTGTCTAGCAATCCAGAACTATGTTGGTTCTGGATGGCCTCTGTTTTACAATGTTCATTTAAAATTCTAATATCTACACTAAAACGGTAGGTACCATCAGGTTTTAAAACTGGGCTTAGTCTTGGGGACGATGAGTGCATGGACTCTGCATTCTGTGAAACCAGTAGTGCTGCCGTCTGTTTTTTCTCAACCTTCACTTCCTTCCCCTCAGCCTTAGAACGGTCTGGTGTTCGTGCCTGCTGTGAGGGAGACAGTCTCATCAGTGCCGTACTTCTGGGGACTTTTCATGCGTTTCCTGTCTCTAAAATCATAGTCCGGAGGTCTAAAATGGGACTGGCCCCCGGGCTCTTACCCCAGGACAGTCTACCCCTGCGGTTACCTTGCCACTGCGGGCTCTGCCTATCTCCTGCAGATTTCTCATTTGTATGCCCATGCTCAGAATATTTTTCTTCCTCTATGGGCGACAATTGCCGCCTCTGTGGCTTGTTGCCCTTTTTACCCTGGAACAATCCCTGTCCTTTCGAGGGCCTCCCTTCATGATGTGTTTCTTTAGCTCCTTGTTACCCTTTTTATGTGTGTGCTGGTCTTCTGCCCAAGTGATCCCTGCCCAACGATTGATAGGTGGATGTCACTATGTCTCCAAATTGCTCTCTTTTTCATTGCTCATTTAATTGGGACAGTTTTCTATAGACTTTGCAGGCTCTCCTTTTAATAAGGTTAGGATTATGCTCTCAACCATTTGATAATTGTTAGATACTATAGACAGGCCTAGATTAATGGCTGCGGCCGCGCCTTGTGTTCCCATGATGTCAGCTAGTATCAGTGCTAGTAATGTGATGGACGGCGTGCCTATTGGCTGTAAATAAAGCCTGCTATAGATTGAGATCCAGCTGTCACAGCTCACTAGAGGCGGTGTGCAGCCAGATGGAATAAACATAGCTAGTGCCCTGTTTCTGTGCTGGGGAGTGACTGGTGGATAAAAAGCTTGCAATTGTCCTAATATTTCTGAATACCACTTGGGAATGTCTTCATTCTTGGATGGACAGGATCCCAATATTATTCTCAATGTCTGTAGTTGTACCCCACCTGCATCCATCTGTCCTTGAGGTTGTTTCGCAGGTGCTATACCCTGCTGAGCTGCATATTGCAGCGCAATGTTTCGCACTGTGTCAAAGTGGGTGGCTAACAATTGGTAGTCAGCCTGCAAATACGGACCTCCATGGTTTGGATGAAACCGAGCTAAGAATGCTAGTGACAGATTGGGTGTAGCTAATGGGCCATGCCTTGCACCTGTTTGTGGGTGACCTCCAAACCAGTTGACATGATTTGTATGTGTAAGAGCCAATCTATAAATCAAGGGGTGCCTGATTATAATCCCTGGTCCCTCGGCTTAAATACTTTGAACAACCACAACAATGGACCAATAGGATAGAGGATGACAGATCATGTACATTTTATCTTTTTACATATACTAATAAATGTCTCAGTCACAATTCAAATTTGTTTTTTTATTATTACAATCATAAAAAAGATTAATCACCATATATAGTATACCTACACAGTAAAATTCAATATTTGAAAAACGACTCGCATACAATTCATTCCTACCATACATTCAATCTCACTCTCTCATACTTATATCCGTGACCCACATGGTCACCATAAACAATATTCAATTCTGATACAGCTAAATTCCCTCTGCCTGTTGTCAATTAATTTAATCTCTGTGTACAATTGATTTCATAGATATGATAGTCGACACGTGTTTCGGTTGTCTCTAAGGACTTCAACAATAGTATCCAATTATTAACGCAACTTTAATCGGGACAACAACAGGAAAGTCAATGGTTCCCATTTGACAAAGTAGGGCGAGCCACACCACGTAAAAAAATAAAAACCTATTAGAAATTCTGTCATATTGTCATCCCCTCTGACTTAAAGATCACTTTTAATGTGCACATACATGATTCTCAAAAGTAATCATATCATCAACCTTTTTCAATGTTTCTTATTTCATAAATAAATGCCGAAACCATTGATAAATCCTCATCACATCTGTATGTATGTCCCACTCTATATGGGCCCACCCACAAGGATGCAATGTACATGACCTCCTTAAATTAGATCTAGCAATTACAATGTCTATACTTTAGTATTGAACAGGGAACTCTCAATTTTTCTCATATACTCACTTGTATAATGCAACAGGGCGATTTGCGTCGACTTCTGGTCAGGAAACGTATCCTTAACAAAGAGAAGGTGTTCTTCCTGAAATACTGAGTATAGGTTCAGGACAAGTGTCCCTTTTTGGATAGCCTGTCTGTACCGTCTCTACCACTCTTTAATTGCTGTAAGTGGAATGTCCTTTAAGTATCTGTCTGGTGTAGATCCTACAGGAAAAGACTTTCATTAGACTCTACATATTTTCACTCCCTCATCTACATCACCTACGTAGGTACACTCGATTACTTACATCGATTTTATTTCTTCATGATAACTCTTCATATTTTAAATTTGCACTTTAGTTCAAAACAGCTTCCAGGTTGTTCCTTCACTTTGTCATGCTGACATGAAGTCCCTTCAACACCAGTGCAAAAGCCTATATTAATTATCTGCTCCATGTCAACCATGTAATTCCATAATCAATATAATCTTTCCATAATTCCTCCACTTAGATCAAATGTTTTAGATATCCTCATAGGGGTTTATTTCACCTTTCTTTCATATACAGCTATCGCTGGATTGTCCCACTCTTAATAAAGATTGCCCACGCTAATAGCTCAGGAAAGTCTTCATTCTGTTAAAAACAAGGAGGCGAGCTTTATCCTTATTCTTTCTTTAATACTGCCAATACAGCATTTTAAAAGTTCAACTTTAACTTTTTGTTTTGAGTTTTTCTTGCATAACATTAGGAAAACAAAAAGTTCCTCATCAGAACAAAATTCCCCAAAAGTTCAGTGAACCACAACTCCCATGATCCTGGGGTCCTTTGTAGTCCTGACCTCCTCTTATCCCACTAATCCAGGCACAGGTCGGGGTATAAACTCTCTCCCCTCCTAGGCCCATTCCTCTTTCTTTGCCCTCAGAGCCTAAATCCATATAACTATTCAACTCTCCAACTCGTACCATAAGATCTGTCTTGATCCGTAGCTGGCGTATCCAAACGGTCCAATGGGGACAACTTGCTAGGACAAGAGCTGCTCATTAACCAACGTGCTCACGGCGTCTTCTGGTCGTCTCCTACAAGAAGAGAAACATTCACATGAGGGGGGGCAGGACTACAAAATGTTACATACTCTAGCACATTTTAATCATTCTTTTCATTAATTCGGGTGGGATATAATGCTCGCCTCCTTGTCTTTAATAGAATGAAGACTTTCCTGAGCTATTAGCGTGGGCAATCTTTATTCTATGACAAGACAGGAGGCTCGCATTATGCTTGTTCAAAGCTTGCTATCACTCTATTTGGTATATCAGACACTGGTTTGAAATAAAACGTCTTAAAGGTAAACTCAGAGGACCAATCCGCAGACTTCATAATATCCTGCAATGACACTCCTGTCGTGAATACTCTAGAAGCCATCGCCGCTCTAGCAGAATGTGCACCAAATAAGGACAAGTCTATTCCTGCCCATTGCATCACCTCTCTCACCCATCTCGCAATAGTCGCTGTGGCTACCGCATGATGGGGCTTTCTACGCGCTATAAGCAATTGTGTTACGCCGCGCAGTCTAATCTGGGCTGTTGCCGTTTCATAATCTTTAATGCATTGCGCCACACATAGCTTTTTATTTTCTGTAAAATACGGGTATGAAATCACTCTGGAATCGGTCTTGGTCATTTTAACGATAGGAAAATATTTTATCCAGAAGGAGTAGCTTTTACTATCGATCTCTAATGCTTTCACGTCTGATACTCTTCGGCAGGCTACGAGGCACAGAAGCATAGCTAATTTGCCTGACAATTGAGATCGGGACAAAGCGTCATTCTCCGGCCATCTAAGGAATAAGCGAAACACGTCTCTGACGTCCTAAAGAACTGCATACTTGGGTTCTGGAGGCCTTCGCAATTTCATACCCTTGAGGAGCCGCAGTACAGCCGGATGTTCTCCTTCCGGCCTACTTTCCACCTTGTTATGTCCCGCTGAAATTGCTGATCTGTAAACTCCTATGGTTCTGTAGGCACGACCATCTTGAAACCTCGAAGCTAAGAAATTGAGGATGTGCACTAAAGGAGCTGAAATGGGATCCAAACTATGCTCTGATTGTGCCCAACCTTTCCAAGCTGTGTTATAGCTCCTAACGGTGGAAGGTGCCCAGGAATCTCGGATACAGTCTGCAGCGAATTCCAAAATTCCTGGCAAGTTCCATCTTCTACTGAAACCCTGCATGCCATGAGCTGTAAGGATCCCCCTTCTATCAGTGGGTGGGTTCGACCGGTCGGGTCGAGTAGAAGGTCCTGCATGTTCGGAACTATCCTCGGAAAATCCATAGAAAGTTCCATCGCTACTGGAAACTAGGCCTGCGCTCTCCAGCAAGGCAGCACCATCACCACTTCTGCTTTGTCTCTGCGGACTTTGGCTAGAGCTCTCGTGATCATCACGAATGGCGGAAAGGTGGAATGGACTGCTTCGTTCCATGACTGCAGGAAGGCATCTTCCCGCTGCACCCGGGTCTATCCTCCAGCTGTAGTACTGCGGTGTCTGCGCATTCAGCCTGGAGGCAAATAGATCTATGTCTAGGGGTCCCCATATCTCTTGCAAGTGCTTGAAAATCAGGGGGTGTAGCTTCCAATCACTGGAGTCTACAAGATACCGAGAATTCCAGTCTGCTATACTCTTCTGTCTTCCTGGAAGATATTCTGCGGGTACTGCAATGTTGTTCTGTAGGCAATAATGCCAGAAATCCTTCGCTAACTCTGCTAGCATCCTGGATTTCGTTCCTCCTAGCTTGTTGATGTAACGGACTGCTGAGATGTTGTCCATCTTGAGCAGTACGCAACATCTCACTCTGTCCTTCGTGAAAGCTCGAACCGCGAAGGAACCTGCTAGAAGCTCGAGGCAATTTATGTGGAGCCTCAACTCTTCCTCCGACCATTTCCCCCCTGTCTGAATCTGTTTGCACCTGGCTCCCCAGCCTGATCTGCTCGCATCTGACTCTATGGTCAGCTCTGGCACATCTCCGAAAATCGCTTTCCGTTCCAGGGTTCCATATTCTCTAGCCACCACTGTAGTTCTGCTATGGCTTCCTGATCTAGGTCCACTATTTGATGGTATTTCAAGCCTCCGCGGAGGTGCTTTATTTTTAGTCTCTGTAATGCTCGATAGTGCAACGGACCCGGAAAAATGGCTTGAATGGATGCTGCTAGCAGCCCCACCCCTCTGGAAAGCTTTTGAAGATAAATAGCTTGTTTTGCTATCTCTGCCCTGAGCTCTTTCTTTATGACTCTTACTTTGGGGCCTGGACGCTCCAAGATCGCCCTCACTGTATCTATGGTGAAGCCTAAAAATTCCAGTCTCTGAACTGGCGCTAATTGCGATTTCTCTAAATTCACCAAGAACCCCAGAGAGGATAGGAAATTGAAAATCCACCGTACATCTCTCGTGAGAGTATCTTTGTTGGATCCCATCACTAGGATATCGTCTAGATAGATGATCATACGCACTCCTCTCTCTCTGATAGCTGCCGCTACTGGCTTCATCACTTTCGTGAAGGCTCATGGGGCTGACGCTAGACCGAATGGAAGACATGTGATGTGCCAAATCTCCTCCCCCCCATCGAAACCTCAGATACTTCCGGAATGCTGCTGCTATCGGAATCGTTAGATAAGCATCCTTGAGGTCTAGACGCGCTAGCCAATCTCCTGAACGCAATAGGTCTCGAAGGAGGTGAATGCCCTCCATCTTGAAATGATTGTACTCTAACCAGCTGTTCAGATCTTTCAGGTTTATGACAGGACGGACCTTTTCCCCTCTGCGTACTAGAAACATGTTGCTGAGAAATCCTTGATCTACTATGTTCTCGCGCTCTATCGCATTCTTCTTCGATAAACCTATTAATTTGCGGTGTAAAAGCGCTTGCTCCTCTTGTGCCATGGAAATGGGAAAAGGCTCTCTGTCTTGTAAGGGGGTGTCTGTGGAATCTAGCTGAAGCCCCGCTACTGCCTGTAACACCCAAGCATTGCTTGATAAAGCTGGCCCCTGCTTCAGAACGCGGAGAGTTCTTCCTCCGATAGGAACATTTGGTGTATTCACCGCCGGCTGCACTGGGTTGACGGAAGGAGCCTCTCCCTCTGCGACCTCTCGGATGTCTTCCTCTGGTCGGAAAGAAGGTGTCTTGTTGGCACCCCTCCCAATATTGAGCGCGTGCGCCTTCAGGCCTTCGCTGATAGTTGAAACGACCAGACGAGCGACCTCTGAAACGTCCGGTCCCGGCAAAAACACGCCCCGGGAAAATTTTCATTATAGAGCTCTGGGCTCTTTCGAGGGCCGTGTATGTGCCCACAAACTGGGACATCTCCTTCGCAAAGGCTTCCCCAAAAAGACTTTTGGCGCCCTCACCGGCTTCGTATGTGGCCAGGTCGCTAAGTTTTTTGTCAATCTTTAAGAGAACTCCTCTTCTCCGCTCCAATGATAAGGTGCAGTTGGCGTTGCCTAATAGGCACACCGCCCTCTGGGCCCAGTTACCCAATGCTTGGACATCCAGCGGGGTACCGGTTTCTTTTGACTTTTCAACCAGATCCATAATCTTTGCAAGCGGTCCTGCTAAATCCAGGAGCTTGTCTTGACAGCCTTTCCAAGCACAATCAACACCTTTCCTAATGTCTTGCGCGGATTTGGTAACGAAGGTGACCATCTTTGGGTCCAAGTCCGGTGTGTCCGCTAATCTTCCCGGCAATTCTGGTCTTGGGCATTCCGACCGCATGCGGGATCGGACCTCTGTCCAGAGGCTTCCTGATGTGCTGTGACATACAGTGCCACCCTGGGCGAGGGCATCCATTCAGATGACTTAGGGTGCCTAATGGCCTCAGGGTCAAACATCTCTACAATGTTGTCCTCTTCTTCGTGGACACTTTGTGCAATGGGTTCAGCCATCTCTTCATCCTCACCACCTTCATCATCGGGGGCATAGCCTTCTTCATAATCCTTTGAATTGTCCACCCCTAGGGCAAGGGGTCCATCATGACACTCAGCCATTTTAGCTAGAAAAGCTTCTTTTAATCTGGCAACAGGTTCACTCTGACTTTGGGGGACAGCGTTATCCCTTTCATCTGTGCCCGCAGGGGTCAAAGAGTCTGGGCTCTCTCTGGCTTTCTTACACCCCTTCTTGTCAACCCTTTTACGAGGGTGTCCAGCTGACGTCCCTTCCCCAGGGCTATCTGCCCGTCTCTTCCTGGCTACTAGTTGTTCTCGTTGCTCAGCCTAACATGCTTCCAGCATGTCCAACCTTTGTGCCAAAGGTTGCACCCCCTGAGAGACTGCCTGAGTCAGTGAATCACCCAGTACTCTCTTAAAGCTGAGAGACAAATCGTCATCTTGCCATGTGTGGTCTTCTTCCCACTCCTGTTCACTCCACTCAGGTGTGGTGGATTGGGAGTCTCTGGGGTGCGATGAGTGAGCCATTGCCATATGTTAGCAGAGCTAACTTCTTGGGGTCAGCTTGTTAAAAAGGCTCCATCAGAGTTAAGATTAGTACACTTTGCGCTTTTCTAGCTTGTTGTTGTATGTGTAACACAACGTTTAACGCAGCCCACTATGATTAAACATTTTTGTTTTTTTGTTTTTGAAAATACTCAGAAACTCAACCCCACGACTCTCCGCTCCGTTTCGCTGTCTTTCGCGATGAAAACGAATGTTGGAGAGCCGAGGGAATGCTGAGAAGGCTTGCCTGAAGGCTTTTGGTCCGCCGGGTCCTAGAACCCTTGAATGCAGCGTCTTGAGCTGACTGCAGGCCTACGCGCGTAGGCAGATCTCAGCTCCGCAGGGTCCTGGAGCCCTTTGCGTTCGGCGGCGCGGACCTCGTGAACGCACGCACACGGAGAACAGGGTAGCTGCCTGAGACGAGCGGCTTTGCTCGCGGCTCCACCCCGCTTCTCCTCCCCGTCGCGTCGGGAACACACGCAATCGAAACACGGTAAGCGTGTATCATGACAAACTGAAAATTATGCGCGCATTGAATACCTTTCCCAAAGATGTGCGCCTAAATACTAACGCTGTATCATACAAAAGGTATTCTTACTACACAACACTATTACTGAAAACCTCGTTGTAAGACTAGAGTAAAAGTGCTCAATAATGACACAATACGATTGAACTAGAAAGGTAAACACTTATCTCTGTGGCAGCAAAAAGAAAGAGGAATGGACCTAGGACGGGAGAGAGTTTATACCCCGACCTGTGCCGGGATTGGTGGGAAAGAGGAGGTCAGGACTACAAAGGACCTCAGGATCATGGGAGTTGTGGTTCACTGAACTTTTGGGGAATTTTGTTCTGATGAGGAACTTTTTGTTTTCCTAATGTTATGCAAGGAAAAACTAAAAACAAAAAGTTAAAGTTGAACTTTTAAAATGCTGAATTGGCAGTATTAAAGAAAGAAGGATAAAGCTTGCCTCCTTGTTTTTAACAGAATTAATACTTTCCTGAGCTATTAGCGTGGGCAATCTTAAGAGTGGGACAATCCAGCGATAGCTGTATATGAAAGAAAGGAGAAAAACCCCTATGCGGATATCTAAAACATTTGATCTAAGTGGAGGACTTGTGGAAAGATTATATTGATTATGGAATTACATGGTTGACATGGAGCAATGCTGAATTGGCAGTATTAAAGAAAGAATAAGCATAATGCGAGCCTCCTGTCTTGTCATAGAATGAGGTGATTCTCTACCCATGTCACTACATTCTAAATATTAGAGTATTCATTAAGTGCATTCCAAAAACGACAATCTGTTTTGTATGCCCTCTAGCATATCCGTCTAACATATTATATTCTTAGATAGTTTGTTTGTTCATTTTAGCCACTTCTATCCATCTAATAACAGGTTTACCACTTATATCCATCTATTAACGTGTTTATCGGGTTCTAATACTGACCGCAGGAGAAAAAGAACTTTGTCTGTACTCGCTGCCGAGAAAACTCCTCACTCCTTCCTCGGTTGCATCTGCATTACAAACAGCACTGCGTTGCATACAATTTTTTATAGTTGGTGATCATAGTCATAGAAAGAGGACAACATATATTTATCTGTCTAATCCTAAACATACTTCCCAGCACCGTTAACAAAGCCTCCATTGCCTAAACGGAGGCACTTAATATCTTTACTTGGATCTTTACACATTTAAACTTAATTGTACTTTTTATTTTTACATATGTATATTTAGATATTGTGCCCCTATTATAACATCTTTCTTAGCTTTTTGGGATCACTTTACTCAGCTGCCCCAAGCATTTATAAAGATGTCAGAACCTGGAAAGTAAGACTACGCTCAATATAACACAATTCTTGAAGGGCACCTATATATTAATTGTGTGACTTGTATGATCACCGTATAATTCATGCTCCGAGGACCTAGTTCTTCCTCCCTCAATAGTCTTTCTGATCATCACTGTTACAAAAATCCAGTGATGTATCACAAGACGCCATAGTATATTTGCAACCCGTCTTTTTTATATCCTTGGTAGTAAGGATTTTATCAAAATAATATCTAGGTCTAGCCAAATCCCATAAAGTATGGCTATGTTAGTACAAATTAACATTGCTGCACCTCCATGGTACTGAGTACATACTGTGTTGCATGGGTATATAGCTCTTATTTCAATGGTATCCACGCAGCTCTAGTTCCCACTTATCCATGCAAATTTCTGCCTGCCCAGAGCACTCCAAATGTTCTCGGTACCCTTGTTTGTAAAGGGGGTCTAAATGGACTGGTAATCAGTGTTATTAGTGCATTCCATTTAACTGACACATTGAATCCATGTTTAGCTGTGTCTAATATATTAATCCATCGCTGTTCTATTCTATGTAGAGCAGTGTCCATGCCCCCCCCCCCCAATCTGTGGTCTAGTGCTTTGTAGCACAAACCATTTAAGATCTACATCTGAGTGCTTATGTTGTGTAAAATGGTCAACGAGGGGTTTATCCGCCAATTTATTACGAATGCAACTCCCATGGTTCCCTGTACGTTGCCTCACCTCTCTTGTGGTTTTTCCTACATAAAACAACTCGCAGGGGCAAATAATTATGGATCGCGTTCATGGTTCAACAATTTGTATGATTCCGTACTTGCCATTTGACTACCATAGTTATCCAAGCGCGTCTCTGTCGGAGGACACGCTACACAATTACCACACTTGTGGTGACCCACAATAGGTGGGAGTCCCCACTGATTTAATACTGTTTGTTCTTGGGTCTTCTCAGGGTATGTATGCACTAGTTTCTATTTTAAGTTTTGACTTTTTTTTAAAGCAAGCATGGCTTTTTGAAACAAACTCCCTGGCTGTTTGATTAGATCCCAGTTGCGATTGATAATTCTCTTAATTACTCACTGGGTTAAAAGTGGTAATCTGCATAAACTATGTGCGTCATTTCCTTGGCCTGGAACGAAAGTCTAGAGTCTGAACCTGCTTTTGTGCTTTGGTTTGTGTTGCTTATATGGTTCATGTATGTATACAATTAAACGACATGTGCTGCTATTGACCCTTGATTATTTCATTAGAATTAATGGGCTTCCGCTTCCCTCTTCTTTGTTTATATAGAGATTGTTGAAACATAAAGAAGTTCTCCGCCATGGCTATCCGTGCACATTCTAGGATAAAGCCCGTCGGTGGAGAATGGGGCACTGCCTTTTTATCCAGATAATTACCTAGAACCTCCAAACATTCTCTCTACGGAATGGAGTTGTAAAGGGACTCTACAGCCATCGTAGCCAGAATATCATCTGCTCTAGATTTTGAGTTATTCAAATCATATCCCCTGAATCTTTCACGTAAAAATTGAATTTTTTTCCACAAACTGTTTTAAAAATTCTACATGCACTGAAAAAGGCTCTAGAAGTGAGTCAATTGCCTCCACAATTGGTCTACCCGGAGGATTCGTCTTATTTTTATGAATCTTTTTATGAATCTTGGGTAGGATGTAGAAAGCCGCCTTCTTAGGGTGATTGTTTTTTTTTTCCTACGAAAACTACTTTCGTCATCACTTATCCAAAGTTCTTTTTCTGCATGTACCAGAAGACTCTGAATCTCATCCTGTAATCTGGTAGTCGGGTCACAGTCTAATTTCATATATGATGCTTCATCGCTCAACAAGCGCACGCACACTTTTTCATAATCGGCTGTTTGCAGGACCACAATCCCTCCTCCCTTGTCGGCGGTTTGATCATAATCCCCTGCGCCTCAGAGCTTTTTCAAACTTTCTCTCTCTATCCTTGTCAAATTATCAGGGGCACAATTTATCTTTTGAATAACCTTAAGCACCTCTCTCGTCAACCTATTCTCAAAAGTAAGAGCCAATTCAGGAAACTGGTATGGGCGATACTGAATGGTGTCTAAGTCTTCTCTCACTAGGAGAGTTGCTTTTACATTATATGTCCTGTTAGCTGGGGTCTTTAAGTAAAGAGTGATTCTGCTGGTAGTCCGCCAAGTTGCGCCACTGCCACTGCCACTGTGAAATTCGTGTTCACTGCATGGCAGTGTGCAGCTCTCAGCCAATCATATAGAGCTATTCTGCAATGGATAGGAATATTGATATCATTGTGCGCCATTTTATGTACGCACTCTAACCTCTTAAAAAATGTATGCCCTGTCCTTCTCTTGTGACTGGGACATGAGGTTACTTAAATATTAGTAATGATCTGGTCATCTTTAAGACGTCGCATCTAATGGGGTGCCATCTGACTTAATTGCCCCTTATAGCGTGATTCCCTGCTCGCTCCCCTCTACCCTAGGTAGGGCTGTGTGGAGTGGGCACAGAATCGAGAGTCTTAAGATATGATGAGAGGTGCCTCAGAAGTTCGATGGGGCCTGCTGCTCCGGCACCTGCGATGGAATGCTCCTCCCAACCCCCATGATCTTGTGCTCTGCTGCCCTCTGTGTGTTAGTCTGTTGTGCTTTTTATATTAAAAGCGTGACTTAATCTGCATAAACTATGTGCGTCATTTCCTTGGCCTGGAAAGAAAGTCTAGAGTCTGAACCTGCTTTTGTGCTTTGGTTTGTGTTGCTTACATGGGGCCTCATTACGAGGTGGGCTAATAGCGCCATGGCTACCTCCAACGTCGTAATGAGGCCCATGGTTCATCTATGTATACAATTAAATGACGTGCTGCTATTGACCCTTGATTATTTCCATTAGAATGAATGGGCTTCTGTTAGGAAAGATTTCATATGGTATGTAATTTTCCCTCCATGTGGCAACCCCCAAACTTTTTGCTGCTGTTTTACACCCTGATCTAGACTTTGCCAGAGAAGCGCAGCCTTCCGCCGCACTCCTCTGGGCTTTCGCTCAATTCTTATGGGGAAACTGACATGCCCTTAAGACAGACAGTATTGGGAGACTTTGTTTCCCTTAGTCCTTTCCTCATGTTGAAGCTTTTGTGCAACATGAAACAAGAGTGCACTGTAACCTAAGTTACCGCACTCTTGGGTCTCTAGTCATTCCAAAGGCCCTAGAAACCTTTCGCTGGACTTATTATGAACTGTGCAAGTGTGTCACGGACAGGACTGGTGGCAGCTATCGTTTCTTTTGTGTTTTGAACCTTTTTTTGCCATGTTATCCGCGCTTACCACGTTTGGCACGAGTAAGTGGCCTGGCTCCAAAATGGCCATGCCACAAGGTTCTTTGTCTTGTCCGCTGACCGTCTTGCCCCTTCACCTTCCCCCAGGTCGAGCCGACCCAGGGCAGTCCTTATTTGGTCATGCACTTTCCCGCGAAACCCCAAAGCTTTCGCGGGTTTCTGCATGCCTTGTGTGTGCCTCCAGCATGTGGGCTGGGATGTCTGTTCCCAATACACATCCTGGGTGCAAGAGAGTCTGGAGAGTCCGGAATGCCTGGGACCACCGTGGTCCGTGATAGGTCCACGTATGGTGTGAGTGTTTGTGAGCAGATCTCCCATTGGGTCCTCTCCGTTTTGGCGCGAAGGGAACTTTGGATAAAAGGAGGCTGAAAACATCACTACCATGTCAATCTCCTGAGTTCACACCGAACAAGGGATAAGGAGCCAAGTATCCTGCAACAAGAAGCTGAGTCGAGGAACCGCTGGTGACCTGCTGAAGGTTTGGCACTCTGAACTGCTGTCGTCCTGCGAGACCCCTCTGCATCTGATCATCCTAGAAGGTCTGCGAAGGCGCTTCGACCCATTGGAATAGTGGGATCAACTATTCCCAGCACCTTCATCAAACCCTGCAAGTAAGCCTCTTCGGAAGTGTCCCTGGGCTAACCAGTGGGCTGACCAGCTTACACACGACGCTTTGCTCTGTCACCGCCGCCGTTTCGGGGAAGACCTCGAAACTTGGTTTACTGCTTGCTCTGCGTCCACGGCACCCTCACACCAAATTTCGTACACTTGGCATTCCCAGGTCTGAAGTGAGACGAGTGCGCCCGGACCAGAGTAAACGCGGTTGCCGTGTTGCCCTGCTGTGGTAACAACCTGTGCATGTCCGCTGCATTTGGGACACCCTCTACCCTGCATCCTGCTACACAGAATCTACACGGTGTCGAGACGTACTGATCATCGCAGCTGAACCTGCCAGCAACGTGAACTGAACTGGAGAAGTCTTGGTCTGCCTGCCATGGGGACCGGTGAGTAGTCCATACCCCAACCGGTGGCCCCTCGCGCAGGAGCCCGTTTCTTTTCTACCGCTGTTACGAAATAGCAACTCTATCCCGCACTCTCACCCTGCCTCTGCCCACAAGTGAAGGCCCTGCTTGAGTAGTGGGACTTGTTTTGCATCGCTTCATTCACCTTACTGAACTGCTTGATATCCTTGAAGAGGCCCTCTTTTGTCCATTGGCACCAGCGCGTGCAGGTACTTTTGAGCACAAGGCTCCTCTCTTCGTAGGGCTCGGACTTCCTCCTAGTTGGGTGTATTTCAGATGTCGAACTGGGTCTAATGATTACCTGCACTGCCTGTTTTCCTCCCCATCTAGGTGGTCTGCATATTACGTGCTCCTAACTCCTTAGACCCCTCGGTCTTGTGTATATATATTGTATTGATTGTGATGTGTTGGTTTACTTTAGTATTATTGCGAATCTTTGCTATGGTCGATGTTACAAAGGCCTTGTAATAAATGTGTCTATATTTTTAATATAACACCTGTCTGGAGTAATTTGTAAGTGTCCTTGCTTTGTGTGCTCATTGAGGTCTTTCCGTCACCCTCACCCCTCTTGAGACTTAGGGCCTGATCACGACCTCGGCGGTAACGCTATTAGCGCAGGGGCTAATAGCGCCACCGCCATAGCCCCCGGCGCTAATAGCGCAGGATCACGAGTTGGGCGGACTTGGAAGTCCCCATTGAGCCCATTCGGGAATGCCCCATTCCCCATTGGGCTCAATGGGGAAAATTTGCACTCTTACCGCCGGTGGCTTTCCCGGCGGTAATAGCGCGAATTTTCGGCGGATTTCCCCCCAGCCAAGAGCTGGGGCGAAATCCGCCAAAGCCCTGATTCAGCAGACCCTTAAATCCGGCGGTAATACCGCTACCGCCGGATTTAAGGGTTACCGCCGAGGTCGTGATCAGGCCCTTAGTCTTGACTGCCGCCATCGCTACCCTGATTGGTCTGGCTTGTCCAGAGGTTACCCTGTTCCAAGAAACTAGGCTGGCCTTCTGAACTCTGCCCCTCCAGGTCAGAGTTCAGAAATCCATCTTAACAGCTTCCACTTGGCAAACAAGCAAAGCGTGGTGTTCTCTCCTAGCCTACTTAAAAATGCCATTATATTGCCGGCATTTCTTAAGAGGTTAAGCGCGACAATTGCTTTTGGACACTTTATCATGCTTCCTGTCCATGGCTGCTTATCAGCGCAGAAGCATCTTGTGACTCTGCTACGAGCTCATCTAAAACAGCAAGCTGCCACTTGTGGTTGGCTTATGTGCAACCGTGTACTTCTATTTTGGTATGGTGTTCCCTGTCTTTGGCCTCTTATCTGATCGGCCAGGTGCGAAACTTAGCCGTTCAAGACAAGAAGCTGCTATTCTGTGGTTAGACCGAGGAATTGATCATGTCGAGTTCATTGCAAGGAACAAGCTATACGTTTGCTCTTTGCTGAACCCAAGAGCGTTATTCATCAACGGCAATGTATCATCTACAGCAAATGCCTACCTTTTGTCTGTTGACACTAGCCCTCGCCTTGTGTGCAACCGTGTACTTTGTATTCACGGCACAGTAGTGGTCATTTGCTATTGCCATTACTGATCTGTGGCTTAACTGTCTTAGCTCGTTCGTAACGGTCATAAATCATGACGGCATATTCTAAATATCAAGAACGCTTCCAGGGCCGGTACGAAGAGGGGCTTCGTCTCGCTGGATGCCCATAAGGCCTTTGACCTGTTGGCCTGAGGCTATATAACTAAGGTTCTCACCCATTACGGGTTTGGCCCAAACATAAAAAAATTGGTCTTATCCAACCATCAGCAGCCCACCACGTTGCTCAGACTCAACGGCCTTCAATCCCTAAAATTAGAATTCTTGCGGGTCACCCGGCAGGGCTGCCCTCTGTTGCCCCTAATTTTTGCAAGATCAATGGAGCCATTTGCCACTAGGATCCGGGCCAACCAGCAGATACAGGGAATGCAGATATGAGGGCACTGCTTTGAAATCTTTGTATGCAGACAGCGTGCTGCTGTCCCTCACAAAATTGGACTCCTTCCTGGATGCTCTCTGGCAAGAGATCTCGAGGTTCGGCAAAGTATTTGGTTTCAGTGTTAACTACTCAATCCAGCACGATGGGGGTAAACCTGTTGCAGAGACAGCTGGGAATGGTATCAAGGAATAGCCCAGTCCTTTGGGGCAAGGCTCGCATCACAAACCTGGGGGTCCGCATCCGCATCCCAAAGATCACGCAAGCTTACCAGGTCAACTTCCCGCACTTATTTAAAACCCTTCTGGACGACTTAGACCAATGGCATAAACACTACCACTGCCTTGCTCTGCCTGTCAAGATTCCTGAGAAGGACCTAGTGAGATTGCAGAAGGGGATGATTAAGTTAATCTGGGGCAGGAAAAAAATGAGGTTGTCTAGAAGGGTGATGCTTAGGAGTATTCCCAATGGGGGCCTCAGAGTTCTGGATGCCTGCAAATACTGTCTGGCGGTGCAACTATCATTCTGCTTTGTATGGCAGGAGGCAGCAACCTCCCTAAGTGGAGGCAGATTGAAAAATATTGGTCCTTGCCCCCCCCCATTCCATCACTACCGCACCTCTAGCTGTAGCAACAGGCCCCTGATACAGCCCTACTGGCCTCTACAAAGAACTCCATCCGTTGCTGGAGTAGAGCGATTACCCCATGGGGAGTCAGCACTAACTTGGGCCCCCTACACTGGTCTGGAACAATCCGTAGTTCATAGCGGGTTGCAACTCAACAGGGTTTCATAGTTGGCGGGAGGGAGTATTTCTTTAATAGAGGAGTTCCCCCCTAACATTCGAGGAGTGCAAGGCTAAATTCCAAATCTCGGAGGAAGAGATGCAGGTGCACCTGCTTAGGCACTGGATGTCAAACCAAAAGGTGAAAACGCATGGGGGCAGGGAGCTCAACTCACTAGAGCTAACTTGACAGCTGTAGCACCCAGGGGCAGGAATTCTACCCTCTACCCTCTACACACTACTGGACAGACCATACCCCGCCAAGAATGAGAGTTACATGGCCAGGTGGGAGCGGGATTAGGGGAGTGAGCTGGGGCTGGAAGAGTGGAACCAAGTCTGCGGCCGCATGTTTAGAAGCTCTAGGTGCATCACAAACAGGAAGGGGGGCAGCAAAGGTGTGCTACAGGTGGTATATTACACCGGAAATCCTGCATCAAACTAACCCCTTGCTGTCTTCCCCTATGCTGAAGAGGATGTGCGGGTACAGGCACACTTTTCCTTCTCTTGTGGTCCTGCAGGAAATTGGCCTGATTCTGGGAGGAGGTCCTGGCACAAATTAGGCACGTAACCGGGCTGACAGTCCCCTGAAATCCGGGGATGGTGCTACTGGTCTATACGGGAGAAGGAGAATATCCTATGAGGGCCCCCATGGCGGAACTCATTAGACACCTTCTTGGGCTGGCAAAGATTGCAATAGCACGCCTCTGGAAGAACCCTGAGGGGCCCACGATCAGTGTGAGGTGGATAAAATGCTGCGGCACAGCAGTGGGGGAAAAGATCACGGCAATGCATCTGGGGAGCCTGGGGAGATTCCACAGTGCTTGGTCTCCATTTCTTGAATACTCGGACCAGTTCTGGGGGTTGTGCACAAGCCTCAGATTTCTTGCAAAGTAATAAGACCCAGCCGAACGAGGGTGCGGCCCGGGAGACTTGAGTGACTAGCTATGCTGGAGTGGCAAATTACTGGGGGCTCCTTACAGTTCCATCTATTGCAAGTAATAGCTTGTAGATAGTTGTTTAATGAACTATGCTGGCGCTGTTATTGTGTACGTAACGATGTTGTTGATGCCCCCACCCCGCCGACTTCTTCCTTTTTGTTCTCTTGCGGTTTGTCTTTTGCCAATAAAATGAATGCATTGAAAAACAAAAAAACATTAACAAGTGCTTCAAACTAAAGTGAACTACCATATACATATGCACAATTACATTATAAGCATCACTGGAGGCAGTTGTGGGGTCAGGTAGTGAGGATGGCTGCGAGGGCACTGCAGGGTGAGCTCTCTTGAGCAAGTAAGTGAAGTTTAAGCGAATCTTTGAAGAGATCCACAGTTGGGCTGACTTTGATTGTGATGGGCAGTGTGTTCCTGTGGAGTAGATCCAGTAGGATGAAGGAGTGGAAGCAAGGGACAGTTTGTTGAAGTGGAGGGAATGAGATGGTAAGTAAACTGCGATGCAGTCAGACGGGTGCTGAGGAGCAAGACCTCTGATAGTTTTGTAGACTACGAGAAGGAACCTAAAAGGGAGCGGTCCTCAACCTTCCAATGCACAACTGTAGTTTCTAATCGGTGCATGCGTCACCAATCGGCCAAATCTTTAAAATGTTAGTGGTCGGCAATTACGATTTTGAGGTAGGGGAAAATCAGTGGTGAACATAGCTGAGATTGTAAAAGAATGTTTGATGAGGCAGGTAGCAGAGACACATTGCTGCAGTTGCGAATTTCAAGTGGGTTTGAGTTTGCCTCGCCAGCTTGATCATGTAAGCACTGAGTCGAACTGTGTCATAGCTCACAAGCATCCCAATCCTGCCTCGTATGTAGTGAGTTTTGTTGTTGGATGCCTGTGGGAGAAGCATTTCTCTTTAGCATTTCAATTTAGATGTTTGACTAGAGAGGTCTCTGCTTAAAGGCAAGGCTGCCAGGTTAACATCATTGCGCTCCTGGATGTGGTTGAAGATCTGCCACATTTGCTGAGCTTGAGACTACGAAGAATCTGATTGAATCTGGCTTATTTGGAAAGTGTTTGCTTCCCCACGGCGGATACACTGTGATCCGGCTCAATGGGTATGAGTAGGATTTTGCCACCTTTCATCATCAATGGCCTGTCAGAGCTGGGATTGAGCAGAAATGGATGGGGCTAGCTTTCAAGTATATAATAGTTAACCTTGGCTGTGAGGCTCCATGCGCTATAAAAACATAAGGACTCATTACAAGTTAGCTGGTCTGGATATAACGGTGCTGGTAAAACCGTACCGGCACCGTTTTCCAGACCGGCTAACTACAAGTTCTATGGCCGTGCAGTGTTACACCCGCCAGGTCTGACCTGGCAGGCGTAACGCCACCGGCCCCAGAAACTTCACTTTACAACTTTATTCGGCCAAAAAGGCCATCAAAGTACAGCCTAAAAATACATTTCTTGTGCAAAATTACAACATAGCCATCAAAATAGAAAAAATGCCACCAAACAAAGCTTTTGACCCATGGTCAACGACAACCACCTCCCCCATGTCTCTTATGGCACCCATCGCGCCTTGTGCCCAAAGGGATAAGATTTGCCCCTGAGAGGGGTTGATTACCAATGATGTCGCCCAAAGGGAACAGGTGTCCGGTATCAAGGGAGGAACTGACTGTAATCCCACTTTGTCTCGTCCGCCCAGCACGGATGCATTTTTCCATAACATCCTTGACCATATAAGTGTCCCTTAGAACCAGTTTGACAGTGTCCGATTTGGCAAGGCATGAGGAAAGCCTGGTGCATTCTAGCAGAGAACCCCTGGACACAAACCCACAGTTCCCCACATCCCGCATCCAGTGAAGGCATTTATTCAGAAGAGCATCCCTTGGTTCTCTTGAACAGGGGAAAGTTTAGGAATCCCATGGAGGAACACTGTATTACTATCACGCCCTTTGCATAGATGATGCCTAGACAGACATCCCGTGGCCGGGGGTTAATGCATTGGCTGCCCGCCCCACTGAATGCGCCCTGCCCTCAACAATCGCAACAGGGTTCTGCAGTGGTAGAGACTCACCCCCCCATGGCTGGACTCCCTGTGGGCTCCCTCCGTGGGAGTAACATTGGGTGTTGAACCACCGCTGTGTGGCTCTTCGTGGGTGGGGAAATCAAAAGCGTGGGGACAGGGGGGGGGGGGGAACAGCGGCAAGAAGGATTTGGCCCTATGGCACTGGCTGAATTCGGCCCCTCAGACCCGTCCCCTAACAAGCCCCCTCCTACCACCCCTCTAGCCCCCAAAACCCCCTTAATCAGGGTCAGTAGCAGATTTTTAATCACAACCAACTCAGAACGCAAATCTTGACAAAAGCAAGTTGGCAAGTAGGCTGATACAGTGGAGGATAGAGCCGGCAGGTGGGTATCTCCCTTTTGTGTGGGGTTTAGGAACCCTAAGGGGGCTAAGACGTAGGAAAGAGAGCCCCTGAGGGAGCATCTGGCATGAGCTCGCTCCAAGAACTTGAAGGGGGGCTAGCCAGCTTTCCTTTGCCCACTCCCTCACAGCCCAGGTCTCCTATGTCAGCAGCCATGGTCAGGGGCGACTTCTGAGAGTACCAATGACTGTTGTGGAACTGAGGAAACGGGGTTTCAGGTGAAGGAGGGGAGGGGAGGTGGTGTGGACGGTGACCAAAGGTGGAGCTGAATAAATACATCCACCAGACACATTCGCAATGCCTCTGGAGATCTTTTCGCAGCCAATGGCCAAAGTATCCAGGAAAACAGTAGTGGCCACACTGTCAAAGCTCCTCCCTGGGGTTAGCAGATCAGTCAACAGGTCAGCAGTGGGTAGAGTTGCATCCAGGAGAAGACTGGCCAGTCCATGGGTGAGAGGCGAGTTCCGAGCAGTTGGGTGGGAAGCCACTGAGGGTTGAAATGGGGCCACCACCTGAGGGCTGTGGGTGCAGGATAGTACAGACGACTTTCCCCACTGGGCCCCCTCATGACTACAGACTGTGTTCATAGACAGTTGGGGTACTCCGACCCCTTTTGTACCTCCATTCTCCTGCGTGTCACCACCCTGCATGTCCTGCGTGTCCGCAGCGATTTTGAGTGACAGGCCCCCTTTTCTTCTTCGGCCCGTAATGGGTTTCCGCTGCGCCTTGGGGACTATAGGGCCTTGTGAGTTCAAGAGGAGGGAAGATTTAATGAGAAAGAGGGGGCCCCTCCTTCCATAACCTCAGCCTTTTCCATTGACGGGAGAGAAATCCAGAAAGTTCAAAACTCGGAAGATGAAGCTCCCCTTATGGGGGTTGTTCTGCGGGCACAGACCTTGTGCACCTATTGGAAATCCATCCCTGCGGGGCGTGAACACCCAGGCGGGAGCAAACGCCCCCGCGCCCTTTCACCCCTGTGCCCTTTCACCCCGCGGGGTCCAGCAGCAGTGATATCCAGGAGGCGGGGCTTGAGGACAAACAACAAGGCAGACTCCAGGGACTCACAATTCGCGGCAAAAAAAATGGCGCCCTTTCAGCCCCACAGGCTTCCACCCTGGCAGGGTCCCGCAGCAGTGAAATCCAGGGAGGGCGGGGCTTGGTGGACAAACAGCAAGGGCAGACTCCAAGGACTCACAATTTGCGGCAAAAACACTGGCGCTCTTTCACCCCCGTGGTCTTCCGCATGGTGCCAGTGTTTCCACTCCCCCCCGCCCCATTCCTATGGAGTCCTACGGGAATGGAGATTTACAGAGCGCCAGCTCCGGATTTACCGGCTCACCGGGGCTGTAATGCCCCGGTGATTCCGGCAAATCTGGCGCCGGTAAATCCCTGCCGTCCAGCGGCAGCTTGCCAGTTTTACCGGCACGGCTACCGCCGGATTCGTAATGAATAACTCACTCGTTCACAATGCCTTCAATTTTTGGCCGTGTGGAAAATGTAATTCAGACCCTCATTTATACAAACAATATATTGCTAAAGATTCTTCTGTGTTCTGTAATTACAATAGTTTGTGATATACAGCACCTTAATAGTTTTCTCAGCATGCGCCTTTGGAAGAAGGTGATTTGAGATGAAATTCAAGAGCCATTATGTGAAATGAGCGCTCCTGAAGAGTGCAACTTGTGCTAGAGCATAATTACATCCTTATTAATGTTGTTTTTCTCACGATTCTCCTCCTGCGTTTGCTTCTATTTATAGAAGCAGTATTCCTTAATATTCTGCGCAGCATACCTCTTTGCCAATCAAATCAGCACCATCTGCATTCTTGATTGCCAGTTAATAACACTGCAGTATATAGCTAATTAAAAAGACCAGTATGTATTTCCCTTTTGGATTGAGACCGCTTCACCACATTTGTTAGAGGTCCGTTAACCCATAGAGTACTACCCATTCCTTCCATGGTGGAGTAAATCTACCTGCTTGTATAGTTGTGAACTTTCCCAACATCCTTTTTCATAACATTTGAAGAATTCTGAACTTTGAAGTCGAATAGCAGTATTGATATCATCAAGTAGCCACTTTTTTGTTTTGCTGGCTTTACCATGTTTGGTATTGGATATGGTGTTGTGTGGGATAGTGTTGCAACATGTGCAATCGCTATGCATCAAACCTCTCCTACTATTCAGAGTGCAAAATGGTGGGTGCAGCCAGCCACCACATTGGCACATTTAGAGAAGATGCAGCCTAGTGGCTACATTGCTGACATTGGAATTCGAGACCTGTGTTTGATCCTAGCTTGGCCTAAGTGTGTGATTCCGTATATATCCATTCATCTCTATATGTCTGAAATTGTATCTGGTATGTTAATAATCAAATCTGTAAAGCCAAGTGTGTCCTAATTACACGTTCAACCCCTTCACATTTGAGTCCCTTCACATCTGTTTCCATGAAATTGTCTCTATCGGGCTGTCAGACCTTTTCATTCTATCTACAGCCCCTCTTGAACTAAATGCTCCCTCTGCAATGAATTTCCTCTGGGAAGTGCTCTTCTGCTCCTGGAGCTATGTCTGTGTTAAAGTAAATACACATCAAAAGAAGCTAATGGCAAATGTATGGTACAAGAAACGTTGCCGAAAATGGTACGCTTGCTTGACATCAGTGATGGGAGGACTGCAAAATGTTCCTTCTTGTTGTCTTTGGTCGCGCTTAAATACCACAAAGGCCAGTATTATAATGACCAAAGTATTTTTAAAGCACAGGCACTAATAATAAAGTTGCCATTAACCTTGCTTAAAGATGCTGATAGGCGGCACTAGCCACCCTGCATTGGCCTCGGTGTCTGTTGCTTGGATTGCCCTACAAGACCCCAAGAGAGGCAGAATATTAGGAGAGGGCCAATCCCAGGGCGTAGACTGGATTCCACATACTGCACACTTACACCAATCACACACAGGTCCTGCAGACTAGGCTCCGAAAATATTTTTAAGTACAAGAGGAAATACTCCTCTTTGAAATGAGGAACTTGGTCCTGCCCAAACGTGATGCAAGGCCTTACAGGCATCTTGTGGTCATCCCATTGGCACAACCCGTGCCCTCAAGCTGACTCCCCAATAAGTCCAATTATACTCTCTGACTGGCTATTGTCCCACCTCTGACAAGACTTCAGAAGTTGAAATTTACTAAGGCCTGTGAATCACAGGCCTTAGGTTTCTTTCCCCACCACATTGCCACTGTCCCTATAACGCATACTGAACATGTTTTCACCCTCTCCCCACACCCATGTTTTATTATCTTCCTTTGGAAATGGCTCTAATGGCATACATCCCTTTTTGGCACGGGACACTTGGCTGATGGTAGTGTCCAACAAGTCTTCTGTAATCGGTTAGAATGCACAAGGTCACTGCGATAAACAGTTTAACCTGATGAGCAATTTGGCCATGTACGTTTGGCAAGTGGGAACATCGACATGGCAGCAAATCTAGCATTTCCTTTAATGCTCAGATAAGTGGAAAAAAGCATATTTTACACAAGGGGTGCAAAGAAATAATGCTGCTGACTGCTTAGGCAGTAAGCATTCTAAAATGTTTCTAATTAGATAGGCGTTGTCTTGGATTACGGAAGGAGGATTGTAGATTAGATGAGGAATATTTGTGGATTTCTGAAGGATTACAGATTTTCTAGCGGGGATTATCAAGAAAGATTGTTAATGTGTTGGTTGCAATGAGTCACCAATACTCCCTCACTGCAAAGAGTCATTTTACCCATTCTAATGTCATGTGACCCAGGAAAGGGCACTGCTGGAGCCAAAAAGAGCAGACAGTGAAGAGTAAAAGTATTCAGAGGAGGAGGTGTCGGTCTGGAGATGCTGCAGTATCAAACTTAAGGAAAAGTTGAGAATGCATGGTCCTACTAGCAAAACAAGACGTGATGCCTGGAAGGTTTAGAATGAATCTTTACTCCCTGGGATTGTTCTGGGAAACCCTCCAGACAATCATTCCTCACCTGCCAAGCAATTACAAAAAGGGAAAGACCATATGCAAATCGGGTATGGCCCCACCCCAAAAGGGGCAGTCCATCCCGAACTGCTTGGTCGCATCCCTTCTGCACGAGACCACAAGCATCCCAAACACATTTCAGCCTTATTGGGACTCATCAGTGAGGAGTAGCTTGGGTCTCTAGGCCCATCAGGCATGGGACGCACAGGATGCACGTCTGGGCATACCCGTCGCATGCTCCATGGAAAACCTAGGCAAACTATGTCCAAGACGCAGCTTTTGGGATCCTTGAAAAAACAACCAACCTAGTTTGTAGCAGAGTCCCCGGCTAAAGAATGTGAAAACTGGAGTGAAGTTGGATGCTTGGTGTGTTTCTTTGGGGGCCATCAGGAAAGATGGACAAAAGATGTCTGAGTGGAGCCGCTAGAATGATGAGCTGAGATTCCAGGCACTACGGCCTAGTGAGACTACCAAAAAGCCCCAAAAAGAGCAAGGAAGCCCAAGAGGTGAAGACCCACTGAGTGAGACTACAGGTCAGCAGATCACCCCAAAAACAGTTGCAAGACAAATTGATGGTACCGAAGAGAAAGTACTGTTGGGGAACATCAGCATACCAAAGGCTGGAAAGCATGAGACCTGGCTTAGAGTACATCTAATCAGTCTGCAGAGGGAGAAAAGGTTTGAGCACAAAAGCGCATCAGTGAAACTGAAAAGTTTAATGATTTGTCAAACTCCTAGCTGTGATAATTTGAAAAATCGAGTAGAAAAGCAGTAAGAGGGAACAGTTGCAAGTGTAATTCTCTGTTAAACAATCTGTTTTAGGGATTCCGCTGGGCATTGAGAATAAAAGCTATCATAATGGGTGATTAAGTGAAATCACACTTCAGAGACTTTAAGAATAAGAAATCGTGCATGTTAAAAGTTGCAGTGAACAGAACTATGAAGAAACCACCTCTTGCATCTAGTGAAAGCCAAAGAACTGGACAAAGGAAAGCATTGCCTGATGGAAGGGAGTTTGCAGGGACTCTTAGAGACATGCTGGTGAAATTGGCTACTAATGACCTTTACAACCACTCAAGCAGTTCTGATTTCCTAGAGAAGAAAGTTGAAACCCAAAGGTGTGGCGATCTCGAAGACCAACAGCCAAGATGAGAGGAGTTTCCATCCTGGCTACCTTGTTTTAATACAAACACTAGAAATGTACCTTTTTGTTTGGTTAATCATTTGTCAATAATCATAGGTTCCAAACAGCCTTCTTGAATGTGCTCTTTCATGGAAATAACCTAGACAACAGTGGCAATAGTACTTGCTTGCATCGACTATTCAAACAGACTCCACCTGGGTTCACCAAAAAACACGTTTTGCAGAATTCACTCGGTTTATAATACAGCAGCAATGCTACCTCATTCATCTCATCCATGGAGAGTACACATCCCCATCCTTTTACTGTATGGTACTGGCTACCATTTGGCCTCCATGTGGTATTGATTCTGAGCTCCTACAGTCTGAACTGAGAAGATAACGTCTTAAACTGAACCTTCATCCACTTAGCCTCCATCTGGGATCTGATATACTGATGGAAATTCCATTTGTGACTAGGGTCCACTTTGATTCACCTTCTTGGCCCAAGTGCTACATTTTCAAGCCCCAACCCTGTTCATGTGAAAGCCTGAGCTGTGCCTCTGACATGCACTCTTTTTGCTTGTCCTGAATGGGGTCACTATCTTTTCTCCTCAAGAAGTCCTCACCAAAGACGCAACTCTGTGTAATGTGCTGCCTGAGTTGAAGCCTCCCAGATTGGGGTGCCCTTATGGTACCCTGTGTATTCCTAGTCCAACAAACTAGCCTGGTTAGCTGTGTGTGCCCCAGAAAATGATGGCAGCCAGAAAACGTGCAGCCCAAGCATTTGCCAATCATTTCTTAATTAAATGGCATGACTGCTATTTGGCACAGAGCCCGCTTTGTGATACTCTTCCATTAGTTTGTGAAGATGTTTCACAGGGAAAGTTGATTCCTTTTGTGTCAAAGGGCACATATGCCCATAATTGTTTGCCAGAAGCCCAAGGATAGGGCAACCAGACCGGTTCTGGTGTGTATTTGAATAGGACATCTGGAATTCAAGGCACAATATTCATCCTGTGTGTTTGCCTGAGTAGAAGCCCAGGAAAGTTTGTAATGTGTCTCTCTTTCCCCCGCCCCTGAATGATATGCTTGGGGACAGGAGGGGTGCCTAATGTTTGAAAGGATGCAAGTTTGTGTGATTGGAGGTAGAGTTTGCACTTTGCGTCCAGTGTTCCTACGACATGGTGGAAATTGCACCTAACTTTTGGCAATCATTGGGACAAGTCCGTAAGCATCAAGAACCTGAACCAGAGGATGACCTGAGGAAGCATGCTGCAGCAACCTGCCACAGATCACACAAAGGTAAAGTGCCCCTGTGATTTAGGATACCAGGCTTCTGAATTGACCAGAGGCAACTACAAGCCGTGCTCCAGCCCCTTGACTTGGTGGGTCCATCTGCTCAGGAAGCCTCAAACTTCAGAAGAAGACCTGTCCCTTCTCTGCATGGCTATGCGTGAAGAGGACTGGGCACCGGACAACTGAGGGGGGGGTTAACCAGTAAAGCCAACGGCCTACTGTCACAAAAGAGGAACTTCATGAAAGAAGTATTCAAGTAAGACTCTGGGATCTCAGAGGAATCACAGCCTTACTTGAAGCGTACATCATGGACCGGCGTCACTGGACAATTGCTTTTTACCCCAGCATCAGATCATCTTTATCTCGGACACAGCAACATCGCTGATAACCCTAAGAAATTCCTTACTGTAGGAAACCTTCCTTTTAACATGTGTAAACCTGGACTTCTAAAACTATTTCCAAACTTTTCTTACAAATTTTGGTTGCTTTCTCTGCTGCATGAACTGACTATTTTGGGAAGGGTTTGTAAACTGTAGATTAAACGCGACTTTGAGGACTATCCTAGCCCTAACTTGGTCAGCCTTGATGACCTGATGCGCCGGTTGACCCAAAGATTGTAGTGTCACAAACCGAGACTAACCAATTTTACATAGTTACCTGTAAAGTCTTCATTACTTTTTTCTTGTACAAAAATCCATAGAGGTGCGTGTTCAGTAATTTATTGTTGGCACATTTCCTTATGGATTGTTATGAAGTGTTTACTATACTTTTTACAACCCTGCTCCCCTCCTGATAATGTGTCTGTCATATTTAGCTTTAGGAGAGTCTGGTGGACATTTGGATAACCCAGTTGCCTACTTGTGTATATATGGCTCTCGTGCCCAGTCACATGGACAAAGAGAAGTCATCCTGACCCTTCTAGGTGATTTTGCCAGCTACAGACATACCAGACTTTTCTGAAAAACCTTTGAAACCTGGCCCTTCCGACGACCATCGCCTCCTCTCCAAATTCTAGGGCAGGCTGACAGTGCATTGTTTGATCATTAAATGCACTGCTTTAATCAAACTGAATACAGGATAACAATCATTAACTAAACACACATACCCTCTTTTCCTCAGCTGTCTGCATGACTTTTATTTCTGCACACAGTGTTGATGCCTTCCACTCTGTCACTTAAACACTAAAACATCAAGAACGCAGAGCTCTGATTGGAGCACACCATCGCACGCAAAATCTGACATTATGCCCCAAGCTAGGATTTATTAAATCCAGAAATCTTTTCAATCTACGGCCTACTCACCTGAACTATCCAGCATTACATGACTACATACCCCTTGCAGGGGAAAACAATTCAAGCTGCTAGCTAGCCACAAAAAGTCACTTGCCACCTCAATCTTTATATAGACCGTACCTTTTGCTACTCGCCAAGTGTCCATTATCACTAGCTAATGTGTGCACATGTTGTGCCCTGCTGGATCTTGCATTGTATTGACGTCTGATGCACTGTGTGGTCTTGCATTCATGATTCTGATGCAGTGTCAAGAACACAGTGCCACGATCCAATCACATCTTGGGCACTTTTAAAGGACATACTTTAACCACATACCCTTAGACACATGCATTTAGTCTGCAACTTTCCGGAATCTTAGGACCCTAGAGCAGTGTCTCTCAAATGAACCCACACAACTATGGGGCCGCACCAATGGCAGATGTGCACTATACAAATTAACATCCCATAGAGCCCATCACAGAATTACACAAGTAGGTGTCCTGCTCTCAGTTTAGGATTGCTAGAGAGGGCTTGCAGATTACATATGTATTTCCTGGATTTCTAAAGAAGTAGCTATACCTGGTGTATCATATTCTAGCCTTTCTTTTGTTAGTTTCCTTTCTAGAGTCACTCCAGCCATTGCGGACTGCAGCATGACCTGTGAAAATAAGATCTATCAAAGGGGGGGGGTGTGGCAAGCCGAAGACTAGGACAGATGCCTCTTCAGTGAACTCAGTGTGCCGCATCTGCCCTGTGGTCCCCTGACCCCCTTGAATATGACTGAGCAAGGTTCTAAAGCCCCACAGGGGTGTCAAACACATGGGGGTAGGGGATCTATGAGTTTGATGCCAGTCACTGGGCACTGAGCTGAGAAATGCAGGAGCAGACTGACCTGGAACCGCTGATTGAGACTGCATATGGAAGCGCTTTAGTTTGAGCGTAGGAGCGGGCAGAGCGAGTGAATACTACCACCACCCTCACTGTGGAGACGTATTTGGGGAAAAGGCAGTGATTTCGAAGCACTGCACCAGAGGTTGCAGGTAAGGTGTGGGGGGGGGAGAGAACTAATCACAGTGAAGCCTGGTGAAGAGTGTTGGAGATAGGAGAGGGGGGAGAATCTTGCCATTCTGTGGGAGTGTGTGTTGCTGTGCTTGGGGCTGGTGACAGTCCCTGAAAAGCAGGTTGGTCTGGAGCAGGGGTTCGAAGATCACTGCACCCCACGCTGAGGCCATAAAGGCTGATGGACAGAAGGCAGGTTGCAAAGACCGAGAGAGCAGAGTGTTGAGACTCACCCTCCCGAGAGACAAAGGGAGGAGGGAAGGAAGTTATGTTCCTCCAAAGGCCTGGGCGATACAAGGCTGGAGGGCCGTGAATGGGCATGTGCCAGTGGAAGAGGGCAGAGAAGGTAACTCCCATGGGGGCGGGGGGGAGAGTGAGACGGGCAGAGATGTTCAAACAACTGTCCAATCAGAAGGGGCCCCTCTCTGCAGATATTAAGGCCATGATCCAGGGTCAAGACGTCAGGAAACGGAGCCAACAGACAGACAGTGGCCCAAATCATTCACCCCTGCACTCGCATGCACAACTAGATGCTCAGGACCCACCAACAGGTCAGATTTGCATGAGTTGTTGGCAGAGATCAAAAAAGAAATAAAAGACTGCATTACCAACCTGACTAAATCAATCGCTGATCTCGAAAAACAAATGTTGGCGGTAGAAAAGCGGGTGGATGATATTTGAAAAGGTGTATGAACATGACGAATTAGTCAAGAGTACAGACCCTGGAACAAAAACTGAATTGGGTCATGAGTAAACAAGAGGTGGCTGAAAACTGGTCAACGTGGAATAACATTAGGTTGCGAGGGATCCCCAGGTCTGTCTCAGACTCTGTGCTGGCGCTTTTCCGGCACTTACTGAATGCCCCGATGGATGAAGATATCATACTGGATCGGACGCATAGGGTTTACACCAACGACCAGCAGAGTAATGGCTTGAACCGCGATGTAATCGTGAGGGTCAACCTTTTCCAAACAAAAGAAAAGATCATGAGGGTGGCAAGGAAACAAGAACGTATACAATTCTGGGACTCTCCTATAGCGCTGGTTTAAGGTGTGGCCCAGGCGTCTCTAATGAAAAGGAAACCTCTGTCAATGGCTAACTAACTGGCTACAGGCCAAGATTTGTTACAGGTGGTTAGTCCCATGCGGACTCTGGTTTGAATTCCAAGGCAAAGCATATAATCTATCCAGGTAAGAGGAGATGGCGGACTTAATGGAAAATAATGAAACTCTGCGATCTGCTGAGACCTCGCCAGACAGAGAAACAGATCAGCGCTCTGTGTGCTTAAACAAAAAGTAAGGATGGCGGCTGGGGTGTACTTACCCTAAACGAAGGGGGCGGGGGACTCGTTACCTGAAGGGAGGCTGTGTTCTGGGTAGCAGAAGCTGAGGTTCCCTTAAGGGAGGGGGAGTGGAGAGTATGTTGACTATTTAGGGTTACAGGCGAGTAGAAGGAAAACTGGGTTGGCATAATTGTTCTCGCTTACTCAATGAGGGCCGGTTTGGGAGTTGGGGGGTTGAATTCTGTCACATGATGGTTGGGGTGGGGGGGCGCGGTCAGATGAGGCTACGGAATTGGACCCTATGAGACTCTGGACGCTCTTCAGGTCCTGGTGGGGAACGAAATGGTGTGAACTGTTGGGGACTTGGGCTTTATGGAATGTTGGGGTATTGGGGGCGTTGAAGTTTGGGTTTATTTGTGGCATGACGAAAGAATTGTGGTATGTTAAAAAAGAAATTGGAACTCATAAAGGGCATGTAATCGGGGGCGGTTGTTTCACAGCTGGTAGGGAATGGAGGATTTAAATATGATTACCTTGAATGTTCAAGGGTTAAATTCATCTGTAAAGCGGCGTTCCATATTGAGACGCTTAGTAGAGTTGAAGGCCTTGGTTGTCTTTCTCCAGGAGACGCACTTACTCCCAGGCAATTAAATTTGCATGAAACATAAAGCATTCCCCCTACACACCTTTGCCTACAGTGGGACGAAGAAGAAAGGGGTAGCTATCTTGTTAGGCACGGCATTGGGCTTCACTAAATCATTCCTTTGTAAGGACCTGGAGTTGTGATTTTGGTGCTGAAGGGGACGCTGGAGGGACCGATGTTCACATTGGTTTCTGTTTACGCCCCCAACAAACAAGATCATTTTCTCACTATGTTACTCTGGAAACTGTCTAGGTGGTGTGAGGAACAGGTGGTGGGGGCGATTTTAATTGTTTAAGGGAACCTAAGCTAGATAAGATGCTGGCCCCCACATCCAATGATAACCATTATCAGCAGGCTTTGGGGAAGTTCTTCAGACATCTGGGCTTAATAGAAATTTGGTGGTTTTTCCACCAAAATGAGCTGGACTACACATTTCTTAGCTACGCATAGGGGTTTCTCAAGGATAGCTATGGAGCTGGTATCAGCAACATTAATACTCTACTCGCAGGTCATGCACTGGTGATCCTTCATATTGAGTGCAATAAATCCTTGGTTAGGGAACAGAAACAATGGAAATTGAATGAATTGATCCTTATGGTTTACTGTTTCCATATGCGCCCTAATTATTTTCAGAAAAATGACACAGGAGCGGGGGGTGGCAGTCAGAGGATGGAGACTGTAGCACAAACTGCGTCCTACCTGCAGGATAGGCAATTGCAATGCATTGACCTTAAAAGGGAGGTGAAGGAGGCTGAAACCTTAGACAAACCCGAAGTTGCTGCAAATTGGAGCACAGCTAGAGGCTCACGTAGTGGAGCGAAAGGCACAATTGGTAATACAGATGAAATAACTTTATCTAAAAAGGGGTTAAGGCCAATCATTTCCTGGTGGGGAAATTGAGGGCCCAGAATTATATAGCACAATTGCAGGATAGCGAAGGGACACTGAAATGCTCTGAAACAGACAAGCTGACAACAATGTGAACATTCCATGCTCGTCTGCTGAAGAGAGAGATAAAATGCCAGGAGTCCAGCCGGATTACCTGAAGAATTTAGGTGTGCCCCAGGTATCGGACGAGGATCGGCTGCTCCTGGAAGCTTTGATCACATCAGAGGACTTGGGTCTCGCTTTAGGCTCCCTACCAGCTAGCACAGCTCTGGGCCTGGATGGTTTTAGAAATGGATACTATAAAACGTTTCGGGAATGGCTAATACAACCCATATCTAGACTCTTTAATAGGATCAGTCAAGGTGGGGTAATAGCAAGAGATCTGGGAATCTCCACAAAGTCACTGATACTTATCCAGGGAAGGATCTGACAGAATAGGCCAGCTGCCGTCCAATATCCCTGCTTAATGGGGGCGCTAAAATGAACGATAAAGTACTGGCAGTCAGATTGATGGGGGTCGTCCCCAAAATGATTCACGCAGATCAGGCCGCATTTATTCTCGGAAGGCACTCGCACAAGGCCATATCAGGCAGGCAGTGGATGTCATGAATTGAGGGGTAAAAAAATTGGGCGCAAAGAATCTCTATAGCGGCCCTAGATGCCACACATGCATTTGACTGCCTAGATTGGTGGTTTCGGAGACAGACGCTGGTGGCGTTTAGGTGTGGACTGCAATTCACATATATGGTGATGGCCAATTTTCAAATTCCATCTATGAAACGTGTGGTTCACAGGAAACTCTCATCCCAAATGGAGATCAGATGGTGAATACGCAACTGATGCACATTGTCACCATTAATATTTGCAATGGCCATGGAACCATTGGCTGCTACAATTAGACAGAACCAAGGTATACTAGGGGTGGCCACAATGGTGCAACTCACAAAATCGCATTATACGTGGATGATGTGATGTTATTTATACGAAATACAACTAAAACCCTACCAAGAGTGATGACGGTATTACAGGATTTCGCAGAAACCTCAGGTTTTATGATTAATTATTCCAAATCAAAGGCTCTCAATGTATCAGTGGAACTGAAGGAGATAGAGGGGTGGCGCAATAGATTTCTTCTGATTTGGGAATCGAAGGAAATAGAATATTTTGGGATCATGCCGACTGGGGATTAAAATGACCTTTACAGAGCTTATATACCCTGCTATGGATAAAGCTGACTGAAGACCATAAGCGGTGGGATTTACAGGAGCTATTGTGGTTCTCCTGGATAGCAGCAGTGAAAATGATGTTACTGCTCAGACTTTTATACGCAGTGCGCTCCCTCCTGATTAGGATCCCCACCCGCATGGTGAAAACCCTGCAGAAGGTGATCCTCTCCTTCAAATGGAATGGGAAAAGGCAGAAGGTGCCCAGGACAGTCCTTTTCAGATCACCACTGATGGGGGTGCTGGGGGGTCCCTGAAATAACAAGGTATGTGATGCCAGCCCATATAGCCCCAATGTTGGACTGGCCTGGGTCTGAACACGAGAAGGGTTGATGTAAAATTGAACAAGGGGCCACGACTATCCCAGTAGGGGTATTGCTGTTCCTAGGACAAGCAGCCAAGGGGGTGGGAGGACTTCTGTTGAAAGCAACTAAATGCTCCCTAGGCTATTGGGATCAAGCACTACGGTGGAAGAGGAAAACCCCAGGTCTTGGGCCTTATGGCCTAGTGGGATACAATGCAGAATATGCCCCGGGATGGAGTAATGCCTTTTGGAAACATTGGGTGGGTGGACGCATTGCCCTAACACTAGCAGATTTCTACCGGGAGGGAGAGCCCCTGTTCAAGGTCTGCAAAGTCAATTTCAAATGGGATAAGACATTGGATTTCACATAGGGTAGTCAAGGAGGCGGGTACCAGAACTCCACTGAGATTGGAAACAACAATGCGAGGGGGGTTGGGGGTTGTTGGCATTGAAGGGTGTCTAATGGGTTTACCATCTGCTGGACAAGACATTACCAGAAGATAGATTGCCATATATGGATAGATGGGGAATGTGATCTGGGAATCGCAATTACGGTAGAAGAATGGGGACCGATCTGGTGGAGAGTCCATAAGGTATTGAAATGTACAGCTGTCCAGGAGTCAGCCTATAAAATGTTTCCAGTGGTAGCTGACCCTACAACGGATAGACAAGATGAATACCCAGTTTTCACCCCTATGCTGCAGAAATTGTGGGGAGGTGGGAGACCTGAGAAACATGTGGTGGTCTTGCCCAAAGGCCCACATCTCCTGGAAGGAGATACTAGGGCACATTAATGACATAGTGGGAGTGCAGCTGCTGGATAATGCGGAAGTGATCCTACTAGGGGCGGTCACGGAAGACATATACGTTGTCAGTGGAGCTAGGGCGACCCTTCTTACACACTTATTGACCGCTGCAAGAATGACACTGGCCCAGGGTGGAAAACTGGGCAGAGTCCGGTGGTGGCCTGGTGGTGGGTAGAAGTTTGGGGGAGGGGGGTTAGCGCTGGAGAAGGTGTGCGCTTTGGCGAATCGAACAAATCTGAAATCTCTCAAAGTTTTGGTTCCCCTTCCACAAGCATGTTCAAGAGAGGGAACATGGGTGTCATAGACCGGGCATACTTAAAAGTGTCTCCTTATTATGAATAAGGAAGGCTAGGGGCCCCTAGTGGACAAAGGTCATGAAGAAAGAATGGCGTTACCTATGGACTAATGTTGTGCCACAACTGGTCATTGTTTAATGATCTTACTGTAGTTGAGGGGGAGGAGGGGATGAAGTTGAATATTTGAAATGCTGTCATAGTCTCCAGTATATTGCATTAACAAGAATGAAGGTGGGAATGACTTATGATACTTGTACATGGCAGATAATTATACCAAATGGCACTGGTGACAATGTACAAATAAAAAAAGCTTATATAAAAAAGTCGTGGACTGTGTCTTCTTTAGCAAAAGAAGCTGTTAAAAAATATATATTATTTAATTGAAATAACATTGTAAACATGCCCTTTCTAAAAGTTTGCAAAGTTAATTTCTGATGATCACTTCATGTATCTTTTGTAGCCCTAAAATGTTACTTGTCTTACTGAGCAAACCACATTCTCAAAAACCTAAAATTACCATGTAAATTATTTTCTGATACGGTATCATTCCAAGATGCACAGTCCGCTGCATTTCTATTGTATGCTGAGAAAGGGGAAGGGTACCAATGAGTGTTCCAGGCTAATTCCAGGCTAATTCACATAACATAAGAGCATTTTTGGAACATAAGAGTGACCACAGATCTTTATATTTGACAACTATGTCTGTGATAGGTTGCATGTTTTAATCACTAAGTACATACCACATACTAGGCAGACAACCCATTTAATTTTCACAACACACACCAGAACATTAAAGTGTTTGTAACCATGTACCCTTAATACTAATTTCAAACCACTTCAGGATTCGGATATAAGGAAAGAATGGCTGTGTCATCCGAAGCCAGGTGGAAGGTGTTTTTTTTTTTATATAACTTTATTTTCTGATTTTCATAAACATAGAGAGATAAACAAAACAAAGGAACGAACTGTGTACCCAGAAATCTCCCCCCCACCCCCCCACTGCCAACGCGGTCAACACAGAATGTGCAATAATACAATACCAGGGAAGTTCGGATTGCTCACAGTAACACAAAGGCCCCGTGGGATGACCAAGGGCAAACCATCTAAGGTGATGACATGGGAGAGGATGCACCAGTGGGAGTAGCATTTAAGTAATTCACATAGGGGCCCCATATATCAGGTGGTCTTGCGTGCAGCGGCAGTGTCCTAATATACAATGTCTCAATATCTTGACAATAAGCAATATCACGCAACCACATTCGAGAGTTTGGGGGCTGGCCTCTTCCCCAGGTCATTGCCACTCTTCTTTTTGCTAAGACCAATAGGAGACCCACCAGTTTCCGGGAATGTAGAGCGACCCCCCTAGTGAGTCAGAGCAAAGCAATCACGGGGTCCTGATCAATACGTTCTCCCGCAATAGCAGTTAACGTCTCCCAAACCTCCCCCAGAATCTATTTACAGCCGAACAGTTCCACGCCAAGTGCAGAAAATCAGCATCCTGGGTCCCACATCGATCACAAGTCCCTGGGACCTCACACCGTTGTTTGTGAAGCCTGGCCGAGATATGGTAGGTTTGGTGGACAAAGTTAAAATGTATTTGTTTGAACCGTGAATTCAGTGCCCCCTTCTGGGTTTGAATAAGGATAAATGCCCAGTCCGCATCCGGAATACTCCTCCCGAGGGACCTCTCCCATCTGAGCTTTGCGGAGCCAGAGTGCACAAGGGTGTCCCTTAAGAGGTTTCTATACAGCCAAGATACCAACTTGCCCTCACCTTGGGCCTGGATTGTCGTGCAATAGCTGCCATGTCTGGGGTTGGGTGGGAAAAGCCTCTGCGCCATCTGGCGGAGCCTAAAATAGGTGAATATGTCTAGGGCATTGCTTGCCCCACACTCACGAGCCTGCTGTAGCGTTATAAAGGACCCGCCAACGAATAGGTCCCCCAGATTATTGATTTGCAACTTACATATCCACCGAATATAGACCTGTTCGTTAGTGAGCGGGACCCCTGGGATAAATTTGGCAGGAAGAAGGGGGAAATAGCGCACGCCTATCTTGCTTTTCTACGCTATTTTCACCCATACTATTTATGTAGAATTAACTATATTTAAGGTTTTGGGGTGAGTCTGAAGTGTACTGATTATGGTCGCGTGCAACATATGTGGGGACATTGGGGCCCGTTCAACCTGGACATGGGGTCTAACAACCTGTGTGGCATACCAATGGCTTAAGAACTGAGCTTGGGCTGCCCAATAATACCTCTCTGGATCCAGGAGTGCCAAGCCCCCCCTCACGACTGGTTGAATTAATGTTGTATAGGCCACCCTCACAGGTTTACCGGCACTGATGAGTTCAAGGATCATGCTTCTCAACAGGGCTAGGATTTTCTGTGGGAGTGCAATGGGAATGTTCGGGAACAGGTAGAGGAGCTTGGGCGAAACTACCATCTTCACCATGGATACACGACCCCAGAGAGTGAGCGGGAGACCCTTCCATCTTGTGATCTGACCCCGCAGCGTGTCAATCAATTTCCCGTAGTTATCATGTAGAAGGGTGTGAAAATCTTGTGACAAGTGAATACCCAGGTACCGCACTCCGGACCGTTCCCATTTAAGCCCATAGTCATCGACATATTCCTGTGTGGCGTTAGTTGGGGGGAAAAATATCGATTTTGACCTATTGATTTTTAGGCCAGAGAGCTCCCCAAATCTAATCGCCTCTCGCATTATTAGGTTCAAATTCTCAGACGGATCTCAAATGAAAAGAGCTACATCGTCTGCGTAGAGCGAAATTATTATTTTATGTGGGCCGAACTGGAGACCCCTGTGCAGGTGTCGCGAACGTAGGCTCTCTGCAAGAGGCTCCATTGCCAATGCAAACAGGAGAGCCGACGGGGGGCACCCTTGTCTGTTCCCTCTCTGAAGCATTATACTCGCCGACCTCGCCTTTCCCACAAGGACGTTTGACACCGGTTTCTCATATAAAAGTGCGACTAACTTCAGGAATTGCTTCCCCAGGCCCATTCTGTCCAGTACCGTGAAGAGGTAGGGCCATTCCACTGAATCAAACGCTTTTTCGGCATCAAGAAGCACAGCCACTGCCTGGACAGCAGGGTCGACGGCCTCAATGGCACCAAACATGCGCCTTAGCCCAAAGGTCGTGTTGCGACCAGGAATGAACCCCGCTTGATCTGCTAAGACAAGTGCGGGCATTAAGGGAAGCAATCTTGCGGCAAGAATTTTAGCCAATATTTTATTATCTAAGTTGATTAGAGAAATTGGTCTGTATGACCCGCATTGATCAGGGGGTTTACCACTCTTGTGTATGAGAATAACATTAGCTTTCCGAAGTGTCGCTGGTAGACTTCCTTTTTCGGTAGCCTCGAAGTAAACTTGTAGCAAGAGGGGAGCCACGATCGTGGCAAATGCTTTAGAAAATGTGCCCGTTAGGCCGTCCGGTCCAGGGGCTTTGGCGCTTGGGAGTGCTTTTATGGCCACTATTATCTCGTCTAGTGATATGGGGACGTTTAATGGCTCTCTTAATGTTTGGTCCGCCCAGAAGAGTTCAATCTGGTCCAGATATTGGAGAAGGGGGCCCGACGCATTGTCGCCTTTCGTATTGTACAGGTCTTGATAGAAAGCCCGAAATGACTCGGCGATACCATCCTCGCTGAGGTCTACAGAACCATCAGGTGCCCTTATACAATCTATCGGGGGAGGTCTTCTGTCCAAAGCTATCAACCTGGCAAGCAGAGCTCCTTGTCTCTGGCCCTCCCCATACTGCCGTATTCTGTGTGATTGAGACAAGAACTTGGTTTCTCTTTCCGCACAGGTTCTGAAATGTTCAAGTTCCTTTTTGAGGGAGGCGAGGGTACGATTGTCATTTTGGGTGTCGTATGACCGCCAGATTCTTCAGTCGTGCTTCACTAGCTGCCAATTCAGCTCTTATCAGCTTCAGTACCCCATGGTCTTTAGCTATACACAACCCCCTCACAAAGCACTTGAGGGTTTCCCACAGGGTCCCCGCTGACTCAACCGAGTCGCGATTTATGTCCAGGAAGGCCATTATGTCGACCCGAAGTTCCTGGGCAAACACCTGATCCTGAAGAGCCCCATGCTTGAATTTCCACGGCGGTCTGCCACCGTCGTGTCCAGCCGGGGCCCACTCAAGGACCACCGGGGAGTGATCGGATAGCGTCCGAGGGAGAATCTGGCAGTCGCCCCACAGTATCCTAGTGTGCCTGGACACCAAAAGGTAGTCAAGCCTAGAGCTGGTGCCGTGGACCCATGAATGAAAGGTGTAATCGTGTGACGATGGGTGTCTGGCTCACCAGGCATCCTCAATATTATAGGCTCTACATATTTCTTGTATCTGCAAGCCGGCTTTAGTATGTATTGTGCTAATGGTATGGGATTTGTCAATGTTCGGGTTGAGTATGGTGTTCAAATCTCTCCCCCAGATAATTGTGGTGTAGTCAGTGTCAGCTAGGTTAGTCATGACCCAATCGAAGTTGTTAGTATCGTCTACATTCGGACCATAAGAATTCACGAGGGTCACTTCCACTCCATCTAGAACCCCACGTACCAGGAGGAACCTACCCACCTCATCGCGCTTCTTCATCTTAAATGATACCCTACGGCTAATGAGGGTAGCGACCCCGCGCGCATAAGACGAGTAGGAGGAAAAATATCTGTGACCTCCCCAGCTCGCCAACCATTTACTCTCGGATGAAGGGGTCTCTTGAATGAATGCAACATCAACATTGTGCCTTTTGAGATACTGGGCAATTCTACGGGCTTTGGTGAGGTTATTACAACCCGGACGTTCCACGTTGCTACCCTGAATGGGACAATAGGCGAGTGCACTCCGGACCCGGATAGGGCCCCAATGGGAAGGGGCTCAAGTCAGGACCCCTGCGTTTATGGACTCCCTGTATGTTAAACTGATTGGCTTCCTCAGAATGGGCCACTGCAGCGATGATTCCATACACAGTATGTTCCTTAACCCAAGAACAAACTCCCAACATAAACAGGAATCCTCCCATCCATACACAGGCAACCCCCAACCTGGTGTTGAAAGACCCTCCCCCCTGTTACTACAACCAAGCAACATTGAATTTGAAGCAGTGCTAGGGGCGCTAGTGCTGAACCAAGAGTTCTGGCTCCCGCTAGATAGGATAACCACTTATGGCGTGTGCACTTGAGGAGTGTCCAACTTGTCTTAGCGAGTGGATAACATGGTATTCTTGGAACTCAGGGAGGTCGCCCTCCCGCCTGGTCGTTTCAAGGTGGCCTCGGAAAGTTGGCGCTCATGGGCCGGCAGCCGATACTGTCAAGGTACGCGGATGCTTCTTCTGGTGACGTGAATAACTTGGTTGTCCCAGCATGGAGAATTCTCAAATTGGCCGGGAATAACATTGAGTATTGCATTCCGTTTTCTCGTAGCCTGCGTTTCACACCTACAAAGGATCTCCTCGATGTTTGGACTGCTTTGAGAGAAATCCGGGTAGATGTGAATGGTGTCTGCATCAAACTGTAATTCTTCTCTCTCTCGCCAGCTTCCGGATTTGATCCCGGTCTTTAAAGTTAAGAATCCTGGCGATTATTGGGCGAGGTGCTGAGCCAGGTGCAGGGCGGAAGGATGGTACTCTGTGGGCCCGCTCAACAACAAAGAGGGGACAATGCAGCGGCTCCAAATAGTTCTTTACACAAATTCTCGATAAAGTCCTCCATCTTGCTGGGGATCTGCCGTTCTCTTATCCCAGTCTACCTGATGTTGTTGCGGCGGGCCCTGCCCTCTAACTCCTCATTTTTGGCGTTCACCAGTTTCATCTGTCTCTCAAACACTGTAACTCTGGTGCCCAACGACGTGCTACCGTCATCAAGATCCGAGACCCGCTGCTCTACCGCATCTAGCCTGTCGCTATGTTTATCAAGGCGGTGTTGTAACATGTCGACCTTCGAGGAGAGAGAGTCCAATTTGCAATCAAGACCACCGATGCCTTCCTTAAGTTCTAACAGGATCTCCTTAATATCGGGAGCCTGGGTCTGGGCAGTATCAGCAGCATGGGTCATCTCTTCTGCGGGGGACTCTGGTTGTGTATTCTGTTTAGGCGTTCTAACCCCGGCTCCCGGTTCAAACATCAATTTCCGTTGGGCCTTGTCAGCCTTACCCATTCATGGCCGCCGGCCGTGTAGACCGCTCCGCCGCAACAATGGTAGAATAGAACAGAGCAGTCTGCAATAGAGCGGTCCGGGTGGGATTATACCAGGAGATCATTTAGGGAGACGGCCCACATTCAGATCCCCGCCGGCATGCACTCCCCCGGAAGGGCGCCACCGTCGCCCTTCCGGGGGAGTGCATGCCGGCGTAGACTGCTGGTGTCACCCCGCAGTCTATATCACACAGGATCTCGGTTAACACTGCCCGCCGCCCCCTCACTCAAGCTACAGTATAAGTTGCCCCAGTTAAAGGGCAAATGCAAGGGGGTATCACAGGCCCTAGGGTGCCACAGTTAGTAGAGTCTCTCCGGCCTCCTATCCCGCCAGAATCTCGCTGCCCCCGCAGTCCAGAGCCGCAGGCTGGATGAAGGGCTCACAGGGCGTGGGCAACGGGCCACGTACAACTCGCTCCTCCAATGCAGGCTTCTAACGTGGCCCACTCCCCGGCTTTGTCGGGGCGATGGCCGCCCACAAACCCACAGCTCCTCCCCAGCAAGGAGTGCACATGGCCCCAGCTGCCACCAGACTGTGGGCTGAGAGCGATGGTAGCCGGAGCCACTGACCTGCGCGGCCCCCGATGGCCTATGGATGGGCTCACCAGCTTTCCCTGGCAGGTGTTCACTCCGCTTTGCCGAAGGGGTGGATCTTCACTCTTCGCAGCAGCGGACCACACGAAGGACGTCGCAGCCCAGGGGCAGCCCCAAACCGACACCGCTCCTCCTCACCGGGTGCCCAGGGTCTCCGTCCCGCAGTGGCCCAGCTCTGCGGCCGCCTCCTCCAATATCCCGGACGGCCAGGACTCGCTCGGCTCGGAGAGGCGGCAGCCTCCCACCGCCTCCTCACCCACAGCGCCTGAGGGCACTCGTATAAAGCCCACGCCGTGCAGGGACACGGCAGGCAGAGCGGCCTGGTCCCGGCTCCTCCTCCTCCCAACACTCTCACACAGCCGCGAAACACAGGGGCCACAGAGATCTACAGGGCAATGAACGGCTCTCTCCGGTGGTCAGCCTCCTCCTCAAGGCGTCGGAACGGCAATTTTTACAGGATTAATGGGAGCTCGCCTCGGAGCACAAACAAGAGCCGCCATCTTGGTGGTTCGCTAGCGCCCTCTAGCCAGGTCGAAGGTTGAGAATGACTGTGCACATGTTTAATCCCCTATGAACAGAAATCCTCCGAGAATTATGTATATAGGAAGAGTATAGGTAAGGGGTTAAAAGGAAAACACTATGGGTGGGGGATAGTGGGCTACATGGGGACTAGTGTGCAAAGGGTGAGATGTCCATGCCCTGGAGACCTATTATGGATTACCACTAGAACCTCCCCACCCCACTTGTGGCCTAGGGCTGAAGACACATCTATCTCATTACCCTCCTATTCCAGTCCCATCTCATCAGGATTAATTGGAATTCAGAGGCCTTTTAAACTGGGACGCTGGAGCCACTTAGTCTGCCAAAGGGAATCTGGGTCTATTCTCATGTTCTTTTTGACTTTGTACAAAAGGAATATGGGTTCTGGAGCACCAAGTATACAGTAGATTCCTTCTCTTTGTATTCTTTTGGTTTTCCAATAGGGAGATTGACTATTTGCTATTGATCTCAGGTAGGTTTGTTGGGTAGACAGTACATTGCCATTAAGGGTCTTCTCTTTAGTTGAGCTTCACAAAGCAGATTGTGTCTAGCAGTCTCCCTCATTTACCTGTCCTAATGGCTGTAAGTAGTTGTAACATCAGAGCAATAATATGTACATTAACATGTTCTTGTTAATCCTTGCATAGAAAATGTTCTAATCTAGGTTGACAGTTTCATGCTTCTTTACGTCAACAAGCAGGAGTTATGTCTACTCATGTTCTCTGATTCTTGACAGTGGGGAGGTGGAAGTGGTCGCTTCAACAATAGATTTCTTTTTAGGCTGTTTATTCAGCAAGGCTAGGTTCAATCAAGCAGTCTTATCTGTATTACTCAAGGGGCTAACCAACTCCTTGGTGGTCTTTTCCTCTTCCATATAGATGGCTTTCTGTTAAAATAGATGGGTTCCTCACAGAAGACGCGAGTCATAGATGGGGGAAGTAACTTCTTTATTTAAGTTCTGGTTACAAGTCTTGACGTTCCAAGTTACAGGTAAGAACATTAGGTTAAAGTGACAGTCCTCCACCGGCACCCTCTCGCTCAGACAGCTCACTTCTCAACTGACACACATAGAACACAGACAGGGTATCGCCGTCAATATTCCAGAACACAACACTCTACAGACATTCCAGCACCTCATTTGCTCACAGTACAAACCTTGGGAAAGAAGCACATTACAACATATCTCTCTTCTTTACAAACCCAGACAGAGGAAGATATGGACTTCAGAAACTCAGCAAGAACAAGTATCTGAAACCAAAAACTCCACACCAAAACAAGGAGAAGAAACTCGCACCAAACACAACCCATCACTGTCCTTCAGATACAAGCAGGACCAAACCCACACTGAAACCACTCCAAAGTTCTCGAATGCCGGCCAAACAGCACACAATTTTCACAGAAGGGGGCCACCCCCGAACACTCTAAGCAACTTGCAACTACCAATCTTCCAAACTACAGAGCCATCTCTGTTCTACCACATATCAACCAACCTGGTGTTCTTCTGACAAACATTCTAAGCAGTCCAAAGGCGACTGCCCCACCCACCAACATGAACCATAGTTCTGGTCAACAACCCCTTTGAAAGGTACCTAGTGTCCAGATGCTATCCACAAAAGGCACAGCACCAAAAAGGTCCTGGGTTTCCAACAACTTTTAACTAACCATCAAACAGGGAATTAAGGGGCCTGAACATTCAACATCCATAACGCACACCAATCAATAGCCCAGAACTTAGGTTGTCCCGCACCTCTACATGCTATGATTCAATAACCATGGGATCTCTAATACCACTACTATCTCCAAAATTGGGTGTTGAACATCACTCCATAACTAGGCATCCACACCCTACTACCTTGGGAAGTATCCAACACTTCAACTTTCTCAAATGGCACGGTGCCACTGAACCCCCACAACATGGCAGGTAAGGCAGCATGTAGGACGGATGGCGCCCACCACCGACTAGCACTACTGTACCACACAACAATGGATGCTGGCCACCTCCAAACTTAACTGGTGGTTTGAAAAGCCACCAGATAAGCTTGTAAAAGAAAAAGGACAACACGCACCCTCACCCATACAGCACACAGCAATTGAAACAAAAAAGGAACTCATTAAATGAAGAGCAATGTCCTTAAGTACGTGCCCTAGTCTTAAGTCTGCAAGTGCTGTAGGTTCCTTTTGAGGCAAACGTTAACATAAAAGATAGATTCTCCTTTGTTTTACTTTAACTACAATGGCCAGGTCAATCAAACTGCTCCGAACAAGCCACACCATTTCTGCATCTGCAACTGTAAGCAGTTAAATACATCAGGCCTCGCCTCACAACTGCTCTGGTCCAAATGCCCAAAATGCCAACAACTAGTCGGCTCCCGTAAATTCAAACAATTTGAGATATTTAACCCTGCACGTCCACCCTTCAGACATCTGGTGAAACTCGCCCCAGTCATGGCCCACAGAACCTACTTTTTCCTTCTGTGTTGAGCATACTTTTGTATCCTTTTCACCTTTTGAGTCCTCTTTAACGCAGCATTGACGATTGCTAGCTGCTCTGCATTTCTGGCAAACCTCATAGCTTACTTCACATCCCCCCCTGCAGTAACATGACCAATCCATTTCAACCCCTGAGCAAAAGCGCAGCACCACTCTGCTTCCTCTAGCTGTGATTCTGCTCGGCCTTTAAGGGGAACCAACGTCTCAAGGGTATTGTGGATGTCTGTGTCCCTTTTTAACCTAATGTTTTTACTTGGAACTTGAAGACTTGTAACCACCAAAACCAAAGAACTTACTTACCCAATCTGTGACTCCAGTGTCTTCTGTGAGGAACCCATCCATTTTATGTTGGCAACGAGCTGGCCTAGAAGGAAAGGAGACGAGAAGAACCCTGTAATGACTGTTCAAGGGGGACAGCAGGAGAAGGGAACCAGAAGCAGCAGATTTATTTATTCGGATTTGTAGAGCACATGTCAGCCCGGGGGTATCGTGGCGCTTGTTACAGACATATCTTAGTTGCATATACACGAGTAATACATAATTTACAGGAGCAGGTATGACATTTGTACAAATTTACAGTGCAGTATATTTACATAGGTTAGCGAGTGTCACATATTATTGTGCAAGGAAGGAGGTCTTAAGTTTTCTACGAAAAATCAGGAGTGAGTTCTCCGCTCTGTCTGCAGGTAGAGCTTTCCAGGACTTGGCAGCAATGTAGGGGAAGCTTAGGCCACCGGCTTTGGCTTTTTTGATGCGTGGGATATGGAGTAAGTTGGTGTATTGCGTCCTGGTGGGACGTGAGAAGGAGGGTTGGGAGATGGTCTCTGATATGTAGGACGGGGCGGAAAGAGAGGCATTTGTGGGTGAGGATTTTGAGTGTGATCCGCTCTTTGACCGGAAGCCATTGGGCTGAGTGTCTGGCCTGGGAGATATGCTCTCTTCTTGGGATGCTAAGAGCGGCCTGGAGAGCATTGTTCTGTGTGACTTGTAGTCTGTTTAGGTTTTTTGCCGATTTGCCTGCTAGGAGGGCATTGCAATAGTCCATTTTGGCTCCAATGGTTGCTCTGGCTATTGAAAGGCGGTTAGGTTTTGAGAGGTATGGCTTGATGGCGTTTATAAGTTTGGTGGTATGCGCAGATGAGGAGGTGATTGCGCTGACTTGTCTGGTCATTCTAGTGAGGAGTCTAGGTAAACTCCCAGTGTCTTGACAGCTGTGGATACGGGGATGATGGAGTTGTCAATGGAGAAGTTGGCGTACAGTTTGTCTAGGGTGCTCTGTTGACCTAGTATCATGATTTCAGTCTTGTCTCCATTAAGGCAGAGGCCATTAACTGCCATCCAAGCCTGGATGAAGGAGTATATCGTGTGGAGTGCCTTGGCGTCTTCGTGGTATGATCCTGAGAGAGGTAGAAGTGTGTCGTCCGCGTAGTTCATGTCCGTGATACCATGTGAGTTGAGTTTGTCATAGAGAGGCTTAGTGAACAAGTTGTAAAGTGTGGGTGCAGTGCAGGATCCTTGAGGGACCCCGCAATGGATTGTAGTGGGTGTGGCGTTAGCAGTGTCTGAGAAGACTTTCATGGCTCTTCCCTTGAGGAAGGAGGTGATCCAGAGAGCTGATTCTTTAGAGAAATTGGCTGTGTGTGTGAGGTGAGGGTCTTGTGATCAACCAGATCGAATGCGGCTGAGGGATCTAGGAGGAGCAGTAGGGCTGGCTTGCCCTTATCCATGATTTGGGTGATCTGACTCTTCAGATCCACCAGGGCTGTTTCGGTGCCGTGTCCTTTCCGGAAGCCTGATTGCCTGGTCCCTAGGATGGAGTGGGTTTCCAGAAAGTGTTGGATTTGGCAGTGTGCGGCTTTGTCCAGTAATTTCAAGAGGAATGGCACTGTAGTTATTGGTCTGTAGTAGCAGAGAAACACCCGTCACCTGTGAGACACCTCCACCGGCACCCCGCCCATTCAAGAAGACCCCCTCTCCAGTAGATGTAAGCGACAGTCTGGTCTAGCTGAGGCAGGTCAGGGGCCACTCAGGGCTGCAAGCGGAAGGCAGAACAACGTGCAAGGGGCAGCTGTGTGGCTAGAGTGTCAGACTTCATAACATGTAGCTGCAAGGATCAGCGAAGAGGAGGTTGTGCTGCAAGGTGCACACACATACTTCCTGCAGGTTACAGTTAAAAACATTAGGTTAAAGGGGCACAGACATGCACTGGTACCCTCTCTCTGACAGCTCACTTCTCTACTGACACACACAGAACACTGATGGGGAATCGCGCATCAGCATTCCACAACTCCACATTCTACAGGCATTCCAGCAGCTCACTTGCTTATAGCACATTACAACACTTTCCAAGCTTGCCATGGTAAAGGATGCCACTATTAAGAGCTGTTGTCCAGGGACGTCATTTCACCAAAATGCCAGGGGTAGCGGAGCTGACGTCTCACGACCCTTGACCCCCCCTGATGACATCACAGGAAGTGATGTCATTTGACCCCACCCCAAAGTGATATCGCGGGAAGCGATGGAATACGACCTTTCACCCATTGACAAAACAGGAAGTGGCATCACATAACATTGTACACTACAAAAAATATGTTTACGATATCACTATAATGTGATGTACATTTCATACAAGAATGGATCACCATATGTATTGTTAAGATCAGTGTGTATAGTCACAAATTACTGTGAATACAAGCAGACGTCCATGACCAAATGATAATGATATGTTATTATATAGCACTGCTTAAGCGCTTTATATATAAAAACTATACACCCAATTTCACCCAAGCTGTGTTGGTACTGATTTATCGACCTCAGAAGGATGCAAGGCTGAGTTGAGGCGTTTAAGAACAGACTAAATCAGTGACTTACCCCCTGAAGTGTGCCTGAAATAAACCTTTAATGATTCTAGCAATTACTGTATAGAATTCCAGAAAGACAGATTATTTGGTATTCCTATTCTTTTTTTTTTTTTTTATTTGGGGTCAGTGCTGAGTGTTAGACTTGTGGCGCTCCTGTTCAAGAAAACCAGCCACTCCAGAACTAAAAGAGCCACATGGTGTGGCCAGAGCCCAGGAGCGTGCATTAAAAAAAATAAGAGGTCGCAAGTGAAACCTCAGAGGTCGCAGCTGCGACCTCTGGTGACCCCTAAATGACGTCCCTGCTGTTTGCATCGCGGTACCTGTAAGGCCCGCCCCCTCCAGTTGGAACCGAAGAAGAGATGGCAAGAATAAAATCCACAGCGGGTCACCCTTGTGGCAAAGCCCATTGTGGTAAAGGGCACAGCTGTAAAGAGCGGTTTAGAGGCATTGGGAGAGCAGAGAGGCAGCTGTGGCCCTCATTTGTCACAGGAGGAGACTGCAAAGAGATTTCAAGCCGTGTGTCTGCGTTTTAACAGACTGTGATGTGTGCTGAGTGAAAACCAATTTAAGACCGGCACAAGAACTACAGAATCTGTTAACTACGGGCAGTGCATGTGAATAACCACTGATCATAGACTGCAGCGTATGGCGCACAAACAAGTTATTCCTAACTAAGCTTGTAAGGTGTGTGGATACAGCCAATCGGGGTGAACTGTTCTTGGGAACTGAAAATTGTTACTTGTCAAGCACCAGCTATTAACGTGTTGCGGCCCGTTATCGCCTCTGAAGGGTCAAAAGACCCTATAGCGGTCCACATATATTTGATCATACTGTGAAATTGTGTATTGGATTCAAAGAGACCCGCTTTGATTGACATAACTTCTTCATAACGTCTTGACGTACTGATTCTTACTTAAGTGTTGTGAGGAGCAGGGAGGGGGAGACAAACTATGGATGCCCCCTGAGCGCTCGAGTGTCCCTCTCTCCACGTTTCTTATTTTGTATTCTTACTTTTTAATCATTTAAAACATGTTTTAATAATGTTGGTTAGAGGAATCTTGTTCTGAGGTCCATATTTCTGTATTAATTGCATTTGTTGCACTATTTACACAGTCCACACATCGGGCCTCATTATGAGGTCGGCTGTAAGCCGCCATGCGACTGGCAGGTTGCTGGCGACCCTGTGAGACCGGATCCGGCGCCTGGTTTCCTGGTGCCACTGGGACATTACAAGTCCCGACGGAGCGGGAAGTCAGGTGGAAGATTTTATAAGTCCTCATTCCCATGGAGTCCCGTATGTCTCCATGGAAATGGGGACTCTGAAGCACTGCCACCGTCGCTGACCTGCCCTGGCAGGCAGACTTATAGTGAGTGTGGCCCATCAAATCCTTAAAGGTTCTTGCATAGTGGACCTGAAAGCCTTGAAGTTAATGTACTTTGCATTCATTTTGCGTGAATAATTGGAGTATTAAGCAATTTGCACATACTGCTTATTTGCACACTTCCTGTTTATCGGATATACTGCAAGCCTGCAATTCGCACTTGCACTTTGAATCACTTTATAGAAGTTGATATCGAGGATGGTGAAGCGCAAAGCAAACTCCACAATTTCGCCTGGGGTTGGTCCAGAAAGGGTATATACTTTTTGATCCCATAAATGAAGTAAATACACTTGTATCTGAAATCAAAGGGCTGTTACATGACGTAGTACATGACCTAGATGTGGGGGGTGGAGGGGAGGGGTGCCCAAAAATTAAGTCCAACTGTCATTTAGATGCGGGCCCAACAAGTGTAATGTGTATGATTGAGGCAGTAGATGAGGGTGGTGTTCCTGGTAATGCTAGAATCCTGGGTCCAAGATGTACAAGGAAACCAGGCAATGATGATCCATTAGAAAAATGTATAGTGGAGGACGCCACAGGCCATGAAGGGAATGGAGGGTGGCGGTTGAGGACGGCGGGGGTTTAAGGATAACCTAATTCAGTACATAGCTCCAAGTCATTGGGTTGCCCCGACTAGAATTGTTATATGGTATACTCCCAACCTAGGCAAGTGCTAAATATTATAGGTACTGAGATGGCCCTTTCTGCCCAAGTTTTTAATTAATTGGAGGGGGCAGATATAACAGTACCAGAAGAAAGATGGGTTCAATCAGCTTTGAACAAATACCTAGTTCTGCCAATATTGCCCCCGAAATGACTTTGCAGAACAGATGCTCTCCCTTGGAGGGAGAGATTTCTGGGGAAAAGGTACCGGGGAATGGAACTTCAGATGCATTGGTAGCAAGAGTACGTGCCCACTGTAAGGCAGGAAAATGTTGCCATACTTCAGAGGGGAGAAGTCACGGAGAAGCACCACAAAAACATAGCGTAAGAGTACAAGGTTGCTCCGAACGGTCACATTGAACACCCAGTTAGAACAGCCATATGGATTGCTAACTTATGTGTGTGTATGTAAATGTAATCAGGGTTGTAATTAACGGATGAGGTTGGGAAACTTAGAGAAATGGCAGCCAAGTTAACAACCATCTCTCTAAGGTACAGAAGGAGTATGTTGTCTACCCCCTAATTCTCTGCCAGGTAGGGACGCCAAACGTGCTGGATAAGGGCTGTCCCTGCCACAGTGCCAGCGCTAGACAAACAGTAATATCAGTGGGTAGCACCATAGGCCGCCAAGGCTACGATGGCTGGGAAAAATCCCCATTGGGCCAAATCAATAACACACTATCAATAAGCAATGGTCCACTCACCCGCCACACAGCAAAGGCAGGCAAAACCCATCATCTAACATAAGAAGAGCCGGTCCTACAAGCTATAGTAACAGACAAGATGGGGGAAGGAATTGTGCGACTGGATTCATGTGCAATGCCCCCAAATTAGGACCAGGAACCTATGAAAATAAAGAGATGCTGAGTAATAAGAGCATCCATTGGATGTGCCATGTTAGGGGATGCATCTCTTGTCATAAAAGAGGATATTGTAACCTGTGACAGAGGGACTATGCCCAATGTCCAAAGTGACTATATCCAACTGATCTTGAAGGATAAGGTATTGGTTGAAGGATTGCTGCCAACTGAGGCTAGAATCATCCTCCATTTGAGACATCAATTTCATTAAGGCCTTTCCCATTTTATTGAGTGGCAACAGGGAACCCCTGGAGAATCAATGAGAGGTGGGCACAATCTATCCCCAATGGTTGAGGGATTAGAAGACTTGGATTGACATCCCCTTGCCCCCATTCTAGTATGACTGAATATGCCTAGGGGAATAAGGGTGCTCTCTTGTAATGTTGCTGGGATTCAAGGGCATCTGAGGGACCCAGACTGGAGAGCCTTGATACACAGCAATGAGATCATATGTATTGAGGAAACCTGGGCTTTTTTACCGGTCGAGATACAGGGGTTTAAGGCATTAATACCCCTGCAGCTAAAGGTGCTAGAGGAAGACCTTGGAGGTTTGGGGGAGTGTATTAACCCTAGTGGCGGTAGGAGTGGGGTGGGAAATGCGATTTGAGCTCACCAGACCGGCAATTAGTAATTGGCAAAAACAAAGAGGGGCATATTTTACTTATATTCAATGTATATAATAGACCATATGGGATTAACCCGCAGGGGACACTAACACTCTTGCAGGATTTAATAACCAGCTGGGATATTAGGGTGCCTGGGGAAACTTCATATTTGAGTTGGGGTGATCTTAATTTGCAGTTTGAACCCCTCAGAATTAGAAGGGTTATGGGATGAATTAGATTCAGTGTGGGAAATGCCAGCCCTGGAGGCAAGCTATCCCCCTGGCCCAACAAACAAGTGCCAGAGTCAGCTTGGATATTGCAAGGGCTTAACTTACGGGCATTTAATGGCAGGTGCATTGGTGATCGACCAGGAAGGGGCACGTTTTTTGGGTCTGAATGCTCCACACAGATTGATTATATTTTCGTGTTGACGAGTGATTGAGAATTTGTGGACGATTTTACCATCATCGATCGTAGAGAAAGTGACCACAAACACCTTTCGTTGTCAATAAGCAAACTGTGTGATGCCCTTGCACCGACTGCACCAATTAGGATTTCTGGGACCGCCAGATATGTTGTCAAAGGGGATCAAATGGAGATGACTGGGTTTCAACATGTTGTATAACAAATTATACTGGCAAACATTGAGTATCTGTGATTGTGACCTTAGTGACAATGAGGTTTTGACTGACTTTGAATTTGATAGTGAATCGCTATCCCTGTTCAAAAGACTGGCGAATGCGATGAAGCAGAGAGGGGTGGGGAGGCACGACTGGTGTGATGGTGAATGCAGGCTGGCAAAGCAAGCCTAAATGCACTAGGAGCGCAGGTGAATAAAGAGGAGTTGTGCTCCAAAAGATCCAGTTCTGAAAACAAAATTAAGGCGCAAAAAGGGGACATCACAAGGCCAAATGGCATGGCCTTTTGGGATGCTAAGACATTTTGGACACTGGTCGCTGAAAAAAAGGAAACCTAACAGAACTCTCAATTGCCATATCACCCCTGAAGACTGGCTCAATCATTTTTGTGGACTATATTAAGATGTTATGGTCAGTGAGTGTGTTGACACCAAGGGACTTCTACAATTATGCTGAAGAGTCGACTGAATGTAATAGACCAAAGATTATTATTACTTTGGCAGATGTAAAGAGTGCAATATTGAACTTTAAAGGAACGAAAGCCCCAGGCTCCGACAGAGAACCAGCTGATAGGCTGAAGAATGACCCAGTTGTTTGGGCACAGATTTACTGAAATTGTTCCTAGCAGTCGTTAAGCGGGAGAGAAAAACCCAGAAACCATAGGCCTATTTCATTACTCAATCTCACTCCAAAGAGTTTTGCAAAGATGGTACTAATGCAGCTACAGGACTGTGTGACCTCTAACAATCGTATTTCCCATCTTCAGGCTGGTTTACAGCAAGGGATAAGCACTGTCGATCAATTTTTTTTTCCCTCCCTGTCCCTTGTTTTACACAATATATGGTATTGAAGAGAATGCTGGTGTATGCAGTCTTTGTAGACCTCCAGACCACTTTTGATTGTGTCCCAAGAAACCAGTTATGGCAAGTATTGTTGAAGTGAGGGGTGCAATAACACAGTTCTGGTGAAGTGGGGTCTCGCAGGTGAAACCACTGACCAGTTTGGGGATGACGGGGGCGTGCCACAAGACTGTGGGCCTCATTACGACCCTGGCGCTAAGTGAAAAACGATGGCGGTAAATGGTTACCGCCATCGTTTTCCGCTAGGTCCGATCATGACCCGTGACCGTTAACTACGATGCCATTAGCGGCATCGTAGTTAACGCTGGCGCTAACTGCGCCAATGGCGCGCGCACGCGACCTCCCACACCGTACTTAGCGCCATGGCGGAAAGGTACGCGAATGCCGACCCAAGCGGACATGCACCCAACGCCATCACCCAGCCCGTTAAGTACCTTACCGCCATGGTGCTAATTACGCCATCGCGAACCAACCGTAAAGGGCCTTGTGCAGTGAATCCAGCTGCCACAGGTGCACAGAATCAGCACAGGTGGAGGCAATACAGAGTCAGGAAGTACAAAAAGAGCACACCCAACCCCTTCCCAGACCCAGTCACACTCCACAATGATTCCAATAGGACTAGCAATGTTGGGGCTGGAGGACCTGATAGCAATGCAAGTGCTACAACTTCAACTACAACAACAACAATAGGCTGCACAGAGGAGACGAAGGAGGGCAAGGCAGGGCCAGCAAGCCCCACCAGCACAGCCAGTGGCACCACGCAGGCAGCCCACAATCCCACGCATCAGAGCCAGTCCATTCAACCTCACCGCTGAGCAGATCCACACCCTGTACTGTTTGGACCGGGACACCATCACCACCATCGTATACATGATACACAACGACATTGACAGCATGATAGTAACACCAACCGCCATCCCACCCCTACTGAATACTCCACCTGGCTGTGAGTAGCAGAGACAATGGAGCCAGATCATACCCTAAAGCAGCACAAACTTCAGCTGACACCACTAAACCTAATGCCCGATGTATGCAGCCCCACCACGTGAATGAAGGTGTGCCCCAACCATGACACAACCATCTGCAAGTGCATTGTACCAATTCACACCACATTGACCTCAACGAAATGCACCTACATGCACGTCACCAGACACCATCCACTGAAAGGCCTGTCCCCATAACTGCGCACGAATGAGGCACATGACGGACAGAAACATCAACACACCATCACACAGACAGCAAGGCCCACAAAATGTCCCTATCAACATCAGTATTGCTCACTGGGGTCATGAAGAGGCTGACAGCAATGTTGCAATGATGTGAGCGTTGACCTCACAGGACACGTGCCAGGCCACCAAAACAAACGGCAAGAACGAACACAGTGGATGGACACTCACAAGGCACTTGACCCCCCTGCATACATTGGTTGATGGCATGCACAACATTCCATAAGAGCCATGAGCATATACTGGTCGCATAGTGTGAATCAATTAGTGCATTTAAAAGAGGTCCGAAGTAACAGTTGGATGCAAGCCATGGTGGCACGTCATGTGTTGAAATAGACGTCATGACTGACACATACATTCTCGCCCACATACAGGTGATGCAGGCTATCCCCTGAAGAGGTGGCTCCTTACACTAGTCCGGAACCCACAGAACCAGCACGAGGAGGACTTCAACCGTGCACATACACGTACCCGTGTGGTGATTGAGCAGGCATTTGGCCTATTGAAGGCACGGTTTCGCTGCCTCAGCAGGTCTGGTGGGGCACTCCTGTACCGCCATGAGAAGGTGGCAAAGATCGTCATGGCATGTGTCATGCTACACAATATGTGCGTCAGACGCAATGTGCCCCTGCCCCCTGATGCAGAACTGCAACCACCTGACGATGAGGATGATGAAGGTGGTGATTCGGCAGCACCTCATGGAGGCGGCGATGCACAGGAGGGGCGTGAAATGCGTAGTACTCTGATCAACCAATTATTCTAGCACACGCGAATGGGGGGGTGTCACCTGGAGATGACGTTTGTGGCACTGTGTGCGTCTGTTATATGGACACTGGGGACTGTTTACCAATAAATCACACATACGCAATGAGCAATGTCCACACATCTGATTAGTGCAAATATGAAAAGTGTATTGTGAAAGTGATTTTGTTGAACACACCCACTCACCCCTCCCCCCTGAACTCCCCAACACACCCACTCCCCCTCCCCCCTGAACTCCCCAACACACCCACTCCCCCTCCCCCTGAACTCCCCAACACACCCACTCCCCCTCCCCCCTGAACTCCCCAACACACCCACTCCCCCTCCCACCTGAACTCTCCAACAAACCCACTCCCCCTCCCCCCTGAACTCCCCAACACACCCACTCCCCCTCCCCCCTGAACTCCCCAACTCACCCACTCCCCCTCCCCCCTGAACTCCCCAACACACCCACTCCCCCTCCCCCCTGAACTCCCCAACACACCCACTCCCCCCTCCACCCTCCCCCCTGGAATCCCTACAAAGGTGCGAGTAAGTCTGTGCAGCAGTGTCTGATGTAGGATTTCTCCACTGTCCGGCCACTATTGGCAGCCCCCTCCCCTGGCCCCCGGGGCACCCCTGCCTGTGCTGCGCAGGTTCCTCCCCGATCGGCGGATGGGGCTGCTTGGTGTCGAGCTGGCACCCGAGGAGGTTCCTGCCTGCTCATTTGGACGCATGTCCCGAATTGTCTGCGCAAGGTCAGAGATGACGTGCCGCACAGCGGCGAGTTCTGCGCAGATGTCCTTTGTGGGAGGACTCTATAGCAGCCTTCACTGTCTCCGCACATTTCTCCATTGCTTCCCTTGACCCCCCACATTCTGCAACATGCTCATTGAGGAGCGAGGATAGTTGCTGCTGCCGGGTGACGATCTCCTCCAGGCTTAGTTGTTCCTTCTGGACCATAGCTAATGGCAGTGGTATTCCCAATGGGCTGCTCACCTCCTGCAGCGGGGATGGAGTGCCTGGCCAATCCTCATCCTCTGACTGCCCCTGTGTGGCATCCGCATGCGGGCTGCTTAGGGACAGGTAGGGGGAATGAGTGTGGGCAGTGGGGCTTCCGACATCAATCTCCTCAATGATCCCTGCTTCGCTATCGGAGGAGGCTGCAATGGCAGCAGTTTCCCCAATAGTGCTGCTTGCAGCAGAGCCTGTCCCTTCTGTGGGCACGATTTGGGTATTGTCTGCTGCTGCTGCTGCTGCTTCTGTGCTGCCTGCTGGGGTGGCTGTCAGTGCCCTGTCCTGTTTTCCTGCCATGGATTTTGGCTGCTGTGGGGTTTTCCTCGGGACGGCAGAGGTGGAGGGTTGTGGTGTTGGCACAGTTGTCCTGGCCCTCTTGGTGGGTGTGGAGGCAGTGGTGTCCTCATCCTCAAGGTCGGAATTTGAGCCTGTGGTGGAGCAAAGGAGGGAAAGTGTTATTGATGGGTCTGCGGACATTGGGCGGGCATTGTGACGACTGACATCTTATCAGTTAGTACATGCGGCACATTTCAGGCAGGGGAAAACAGGTTGTCTCCATTTTGTGTGGAAGTAGCATGGAGGTATGTGGGTGCCTGCAGTTAGGGTGTGCATACTGCATGTGTACAGGGTGGAGATCGGATGTATCTGTGGGCAGTCTCCTGCTGATGTGTTGCATTTACACTATGGGGCAACATTGTACTTCACATGAATGGACTTTGGTGAATTTTGCATGGCTTGATTTTAGCCACCTACCTGCATCGCCTGATGTCGGGGCTCCTCTCTCCATTCCTCCTACTCCTTCTATGCTCTCCATTCCGATGGTGGAGGCACAGATTTCCTCCCATGGCTGCAATTTTATAGGGGACTCCGATCCTCCCCCGGTTGCCATGGCCAGGTTCCTGTTTGCCGATAGTATGCTCCTGACTCTGAGCCGGAGATCGTCCCACCGCTTGCGGCACTGTTTCACAATGCGGGGTGTTGTTCCCACGGTACTAACCCGCTGAGCTACCAGTGCCCATATGGCCTTCTTATTGGCTATGGCCGGTCTGGTCATTTGGTTGGAGAATACCACTGCGGCGTTCTCCTGGAGGGTCTCCGCAAGCATGGTAAGCTCCTCTCTGGTGAAGTGGTCTTGCCGCTGGCGGTCACAGGCTTTTTTAACCACTTTAGGCATTTTCTTGCAGGAAGAAGGTTGCTGATGGTATTTGCCGGGTCTCAGGCTCGGATGTCCAGTGGTTGCGGAGGATGCCAATGGATTGTGTTTTTAAAGATGGCCGCCGTGCTCTTTCCCGTTCCGCCGCGGTGACGCTACTTCCGGTTCCGCTTATCTACGGTCACCGCTAATTGCGGTGACCGCTAACTACGGTCACCGCTATGAACGGTGGTCGGGGTGGCGGTGGTGCACCTTGCGCGGCATACGATGCCGGTAGGTGCCGTTTTGGGGGCATTAACGCCATGGCGCAGTTTACATTACCGGCATGGCGTAATGCTCGTGCACGATGGGTCGTAATGTCCCGCTTTTTACGGCTTTGACCCAGCACGTAAACGTTAGTTGCGCCATGCCGGTAATGTTGTATACTTACCGCCAGGGTCGTAATGAGGCCCTGTGTCCTTGCCCCGCTCCTGTTTTGCCTTTACATTAATTTTGGATCTGTTAGCAGGATTCCCAGGGGGGAATGCTTGAACCATCGAAGCTTGGCACTGACCTCTTTCTTGCATTATTGTTTGCTGATGATGCAGTGCTGCTGGCAAGGTCACCTATGGTGATCAGGCGCTCCCTGGACTGTTTTGTCACCAAATGTTGGCAACTGAGCTTGACCCTAAATATTAAGACTGGTGTTCAGACTAACTAGCTCAAAGACCTGTGTATGTTCAATGGAGTGTGAGAAACCTGAGGGTATCCTCACACATACACTCCTTGAATCCTCTTCTCAGTTGGCCAGGGAAAGGCCATCGCTTTTAGGTCTTGACCCTGGGGATGGAGATGCGAGGGAGGATCACATGGGTAAGGGGGGGTGCTTGGGGATTGGGGAGAGGATATCCACAGGTGAGACATCGTATTTCCCCCCCCCCCCTGCTTTTATAGGCTATTGTAAACCATCTACCCTCCATTCCTCTCATTCATTCCAATGTGGTGCTGGGATGAAGAAGAGGCAACTAGGAGGAATGTACATTAACAGAGCCTTTCACCATTCTAGTACTGAGACTAGGAAGAGGCCTACAGGCTGGTGTAAGGGTCAGGCAGTTCCATAATGCTTCACTAATTGTGGTCAGGAAATTGAGCCTAAAGACTACACCTGCAACCTGTTAGACGGCTGCAGGTGTATAAAAGGTGGAGTCGGAGAGAACAAAGGAAGGAAGACCAGCAGGAGGGAGGCCTGCAGAAGGAGAAATCCTGCAGAGTACAAGGCAGTCAAGGGTGATCCTGTCGGGGAAACCAGGACGCCCGTGAGAACTGGAAGAAATTGTGGCGCCGGGGCCAGGAAGGGCAGCACGAAAGCCACAGTACTGGGAGCCTCACTGCATCAGTGGAGAAGAAATCTAGTCATCGTAAGTCACCGGCAGCGTCCACGGAACATGAGCGGAGCTGCTGGTACCCACACAGAGGCGAACTGCGAGCAAGACTCGCTGTCCACAGAGGAAGTGTACGCGGAGCAGAGCAGGAGGTGACAGCTGCCTGGAGGAGACGCCAGAGACCCATGAGGAAAAGGATCACTCGAACCGGGGCGCTCCTGAGGCTGTTACATGGCAAAGAGGGAATGCGTAATGAACGAGATTTAAGGTGCAAGATGTGGTGAACCAAAGTAAATTGTTTTTGATAATTACTGCGAAGTGTGAGCAAACAAGAACTGGAACCTATTGAATACTGAACTGACTGAGAGCTTTTGATGAGCATATGAAAGCTTTTACAAAACCAAGGTGCAAACAACCAGGTGGTGTGAAAAGCAAATACTATACATTAGAAGTTAAGATTGAATCTGATGAGATGCAGTATAAAACAAGCATGGAACATTGCTAAGGCGTGTTAGCAACGTGGTGAAAGGGAAAAGAGCATCATAAAGTCAACTGTTTAACTGTATCCATGGTGGCAAAGTCCATAGACTTACAAAGAGTGAAACATGTTGTGGCAAAGCCAAAAGACTGGCAAAGAGCCAAGCGAGTGTGAACCAGAACACAGGTGCAACTACAGAAGACCCTGTGTGGGCAAGCAAACCTAGGGTGACTGGTTGTATGACATGTAATGAGTGGACCGTGTGGTCCGACAACTGCACCTAGATCAGGTAGACCCGATCTGTGAAAGCCAAAGAAATCAACAAAGTGATTACAAGTGCCTGAAAAAAATTGCTGAAGTGAAACGGAAGAAAGCAATCGGTATGAACTCTCAATAATTAGGAGTATAAAGTCTAATTTTGGAACTGTGTTGTCTTCTTGGGGAAGGGAACCCCGAGATTCCTTTTGAGACTTTGGGGAAGGGGAGCTGGAAAGTAAGCTCAGAACTTATTTGGAACACTATTTGTTTGGTTGCTGACATCCCTACACATTGTTTTGCTTTAGTTGTGAGGGCAAGTATAGGTTTTGCACACAGTCTTTTAAGTTTAACTTACTGGCTCTGACTATCCTTAGTTGGGGAAATTAATCCGAGTGATTTGCCTGTGGCTGAAAGTACAGCGGGCAAATCGTTCTCATGAGAAAGGTGCGCACTACCAAAAGTTTGCACCTTTCTCATGCGAACACACATACATTCTCACACCAACACACCCACAACACACACCCCCACCCACACCCTCAGCACACACACACACCCCCAACATAAACAAACCCCACTTACCTTCATCTTCACGCTGGTTCCCTGCAGCGCCAGTTCCCTTTCACTTCCGTGATCGGGAACCGGCGCTGCAGGGTCCTTTTCTTTTGTTTTTTTTCCTAACGGGTGTCCGCCCGCTCACTATACCATAAAGTGAAGTGAGTGGGGCAATGCGGGGGACTCCCCCGCAGCCCCTGTTTTTTTTTTTTTTTCAATGCTACCACCAAAGGTTCGACCTTTTGGTGTTCGAACCTTTGGTGGTAGCATTTTTCGAACTTCTGGTCAATGCAACCATTTTTTTTTTTTGTTTTTTTGTTTTTTTTGTTTTAGGTCATTTCGACCTAAACCTGGGGAAATCCCACCTTTGCATAGGGCAAGTTAGGCCTTCAACAATCCTGACATTTAAGTTAATAAACCATTTTTATTTGAACTTCGAACCGGTTGTCTGTGTCTTGCTTCATGATTCCTTCACAGGAGGTAGATGGGACAAATCTTGAACATGTAAACCACTATGACTATCTGGGAATAAGATTCACTGTTACAGGGGCATGGTCTGCTCAGTCTGAAAAATCACAGGTTATCCTAGAAAGAAATATTAGTGGTCTCCAAATTTGTTGTGCGGACCATGCAGAGAGAGCTGTATCCCCTGCTATCAACATTTATAAGATATAGACTGCCTTGGACGCTCTTTATGGAGCTGAATTATGGGGACACACAAACTGCCTGAAACTAGGGATAGTGGAGAAAACATTTTTTTTAAATGTTACTTGGACTCCCAAGACGTTTTTCCAATTCCCCTTTGCTGATGGAGTGTATTTTAGAGCCTATTTGTTTCCCAGATAGCTTGGAAACTGGGATTTTATTGGATAATACTCTGGGTGACCCCAGAGCTTGGAATGTACTGGGAGGCTCGTATTAGTTTATTTAGCGATCTGGGAGGATGCTCACTCCAGTGGGCAAAACATGTAAGGCAGCAGTTGAGTGCAGTGGGCTTAGGTGATAAGTGGCAGAACCCGCAGATTTTATCCAGTTGTGCTAAAAAAAAGAGGTAAAATTGGCCTCCAGACGGGATATACAAGAATATCTCATAACCTCATGGCTAAATTTGAATACAGGGCTGGATTATTTGTCCCTAAAAACTAAACAAGGAGCTGAGAAATATATCTTGATCTAATAATACCGGCCATGCACGCACCTTATTTATGGAATTCAGGACCAGTACTTTTAAGGTTGCGACTTAACCTGGGGCTGGAAAATTGACAATTCAGAACTTTGCCCGATGTGTGCCTTAGGCCCACAGTCAATTTTTTGCTGTTTTGTGAGATATAATGATTTGAGAAGATTGTATTTGCTGCCACGGTTTAAGAAAACTTGTGTTAACTGCTTAGCGAAAGCCCTAATGCTATGCATTTTGACAGAAATTGATGGTGATATTTATTTTGTGGCAAGGTTCTTATATGGTGCTTGGTCTCGTAAGAAATATCTAATTGGACAATTGAACAAAGTTTGACTTTTATGGATTTATATTAGTATTTTATGGTTTATGAATATTCCTTGAGTTTTAATGTCTAAAATGGGTATCCTGAATGTAATCTATGTCTTGAACGATGATGTATATGATTTATGTATGCTAAAGGCTAATTTGTCGAATAAAGTAAATGAATGAGAATGAGACTTTCCAAGCATGGATTTGTTTGTTTCAGAGTAAAACGTAGAGAATGAATGTTGCTTTGTAGAGAACCCTTTCTTAACACCTTCTGACCTCTTCTCCCCATTACCTCCCCCCAAAGATACTGGCAAAGTCCTCATTTCAATTAGTTTTGTGACTCCCCCTTACTCGCAACATTTAGATTTAATTTTTTGCCACCTAGTGTTGGCCCCCACGTCTGCTTGCGACTCTTGTAGCAGTAGGGAGTTGCTCCTTCATCCTTGCCCTAAGTCGTTCCGTTTTGCACCCTTTTGACGGAGCAGTTGGTCTATGACCATTTGAGGCTGTTTTAAGGGAGTAAAGTGGACCTTGACATTCCGTAAGGCCACATAGAGCCAAAAGAAGAATAAGTTGCTCAGATGGGATCAACAGGTTTTTGCTGAACACATTTTCACCCTGAAGGGATCCATAGAGTTTATTATTGTTTGTATACTGCTTAGCCGAGGAAGATGTTTTTATCTTTATAGATCATCTTTGAGTCTACTGTATTAATGTGGTCTTTCCATTGAGGAAGCTCTACCTAATTTGGCTTCTGAATGTTCTTTGTTTTAGCACATGGGTCATTTGAACACATGACCATGATAGACCTTAAATGAGTGACCTGGATTGGGAAGAAAGAGTTGAATAGTGGCATATTAAAAAGAGGAAGAGTAGATTTCAGAGGGAGTTGCGGGGGGGAGGCGCAGAGGGGCAGTGTTGACATCCTTATTGATAAAGAACCTGCACCGCCAGCCTTCACAGCAGGTCGGTGGAGAGTGGGGAGTCTGCGTACAGTCATGGGAGGAGATACAGGTTTCTGTAATAACAAGAAGTGAAAGCTGAGGGTGATGACAGTTTAAGTGCTTAGTGATGTAGGAAGACTTGAAGACATGTTGCAGAGGGATTGCGAGAAGTACTTTGGATTGGCAGATATCACTTCTTTGCAACATCGAAAGAAGCATAGGACTGTTTGGATATTTAACCACAAAGGGGTGCAGAATGGAGTAATGGGAACAAGATTGACGGTCCAGCTACCGGAGCAAATGATGCGCAAACACAAAAAGAGTGGAACAAGGAGGGCACACCTTGGTTTGGAGAGGAAAGTAAGAGCGACCTGAACGTCTTTTTTGAACAAAGGCATTAAATAAAAGAACAAGAGCGAGGGACAAGGAGTCCTGACCGCTTGAGAATCCTGCTCGTGTACTGTTGTGCTATAACCCAGGTGATAAGGATGGGGCAGCAGTGGGTTGGTGGGCCCTAACCCACATCGCTAACTATTTGTGTGTTGTCTAATGTCATGATGCAGGGGTGGTATGATGCATCCAATATTGGGGTATTGAGATGAGTTGGGGGGGATTTGGGGGAACTAATGTTAACGGCTGTGGAATATGGTTACATCAATTAAGCAACCGGAAGGCTATCTCATAATCCCATGCAAAGTGATGATGTAATCACATTGATTGTTTAGGCAATACAGAATAGTACGCATAAATAAAATGGTGTTTCCCACGCAGCACTCTCAGATAACAGAGTTGCTTTCTAAAATTCAGAAGTGACGAGGCTTGTAATTAACATGTTAAGTTTATCCCAGGTCTCGGTTTTCATATTCTTAAAGTGACTAGAGCCCAAAGGGGAGCCAAATCCCAACTGCAGGATTATAACTAGCAGGGCCTGTGAGTTGATGTATCAAGAGAGAAGGCAGTGGCCCCAGAAGACCTAAAATAAATTGATGGTTCAATATATCATGAAATCTTGACCAATTGGTGGCCATAAAGGGGTAATCCAAGTACAATGACCCTAGCCAGTCTGTTTTATGTGCATAAAGTACAAGGCTTTACTTTCTACTTCATTAGGTGTGCCCAAAAATGTTGCAAAACGATTTAGCCTTTTTCAATTAGATGAGAACAAAGGTGCATTGTTGGAGTGCTTGCATAGGAAGGTTGAATTATGGGGTACCAGAGGGCAGTTGAATGCCCAGAAAGGGCTATGGTTGAATTATCTGATATGAAGCAGATGAGCGTTTTCAGGGATTTTGAAAAGGCTAAGCCAGAAACACTGCCTTTGCCAGTCGTAAAAGTAGGCTGACAAGATTTCTTAAATAGCCGCTTGGTCTGAGTAAACTGGAATTTAAAAGGATCATCTTCCACCTAGATTAGTGGCGAGACAATTGAATGTAACATGTGGCTGGCAAAGTGAATGGTTCAGGAGTCCAAAAAGCAATTGAGACATAAAATAAAATGGAGGGGTCACCCACCCAGGAAAATAACCTGGGAGGATGTTAGAGAGACTGGTGTGACAATTACGATGAGGAATCCAAAAGCTACATCCTAAGATTCCTCAGAACTGGCCCACTTACATCACTTTATTAAACTCCCTTTTTTTTTTGCTGTGGGGAGCCATCTTGATAACTTCCAATCTCAGTGTTGACCTGACATGCCTGAGGGATGATAACATCGTCATAACTGAGACTCCTCAATGACCCTTTCATGACCCATTTATCCTTCATTGTGTAGAGACTTTTTCATGTTTGTCTGTTTGAGAATACCATTGCATTCTTTATTTTTTCCAAACCGTCCACACAATCCATATATAATTAGTAAGAAAGTTGCAGGATATTTTTGGATATGGTGTAACTTTTTATGCCCAGCGACCAATTTCCATTTGAGCTTTCAATGTGTTGCATTGGTGTGAGATGTCGGAGGAGCCAAAGATCCCCACCTCTGTGGTTCAAAGAAGTGATTTGTATTCTCACGCAGAAAAAATGCACCACAACTATGTTACATTTTCACAATCATGTATTTACAATTCAATCAAATTGACGTGGATGCCCTTGAACATTGTTGACACGTGTTTCGGCTTTACACTAAGCCTTTTTCAAAACAGTAGGGCATATATACTTTAATCCCCATTTCTCTTTAGTAGAAACATTGTATTCCAGTTTGGTCCAGTGATTTAACTTGCACTTGGTTAGGGGACTGCAAAATGTTAGGGTTTAAATCCCGACTTGGGTTGTATTCTTTCCCAAATAATGTGCGTTGGCTTCGTTGCTAACTGAACTGATATAATTAGACACAGACAGCCTAGCAGATACACCTGAGACAGATAATTCTGGGCCCTCAGGTTTCCACATGCCATGAGCCAGTGCCAGTATGACGCCTAGAGAAGTTTCTTCTTTGAATTTTAGCCTTTGTTATGATTTCTTTTTAAACATTTTATTTTTTTTAAAATTATAATTGTAAGTTCCAGAATGCAAAGAATACAATCTGAACTGGGTGCCCTATTTAATGCATGGCATGGGGAAACTTGAGAGCTCTGCATAGATTCACAAAGGTCATTGAACATATGCCATCTCACAATTCCTCTCAAATACACTAGTAACCGATGACTTGCCATGCATGCTCCCTGAAGAGAACAGACTCCCCTGTCATCCCGTAGGAACAGGAACTTGTGCAGATCCAAGAAACAAGACTGTGACTGAAGATCCATACCTAAATAATCCCCTAAGAATTGATCACCAACCATGTGGTATCTAACGAGGGCTAAGGTGCAGACATTTTTGTAAATCGCCATTGTGACTCGTAGCACAAGAATCTTATATGCGTTTGGGTCCTGAAGAAAGTTGGAACAAAGGGATTATTGCCCCACTGAAACCCGTCGACCATAGATTAACGGAAATTCTGTACACTAACCAGATATCCTGGTGAAACTACTTATGATGTTTTAAAACTCCAAAGGTGAGCAGATAAGTAGGGAGTAATGCATTGGATTTAACTCATTTCTGTGCTCCTTGTCCCGGCATCTCTGGATTTTAGTATAGTGTGGGATCTTCTACCTACCTATTTTGATGCACCCCTTCGAGTCTCTGGTCTATAATTAGTCAGGCCAGTCTCTATATGTCCCCTAATCCTAGATAGGTGGTGCACAAGGGACATATATTGGTGGTTGGAGGGCAAGTTTGGCTAAATTGGATGGCTTTAAAAAGGATTCTAAGCAAAGTGGAATTTCCTGGACTTTTTGTGTGTGTGATTACCTTACGGCCTTTGCTCCCTGGCTTGTGGCCCACTGGGTCCTATTTTGGATTTTGTGCTCCTCACCTAGGCCAGATTTAGGAAGTTGGAACTAGTCGGCTCACTGGAAAACATTTGTTCTATTAAGGCTCATCTAACTGAAAAGAAAATGGAGGGAACAAAACCACTGTAAACCATCCTCCTAAAGAGCAAATGCGTCAACTTAAAGTTGCCTTTTGACAAGCTTGCTGTCCATTCTTGCACTCCTTATGGTTGATCTTTCACGCTTTACTCATTCTTCCTCCCCCATCCCATTTTTCTAATTCAGTGCTCCAGGTGCAGTTGGCAGCTGGCCTGAAATGGGGAAAACCACTGCTGTGTGTCTGCCGCATCTCCAGCTAATCATAGCGACGATCTGATTTGTACATCTGATTGGGCAGTGACGCGTGGGTGGAGGGAATGCGAGCTCTGTCTCGCTGCCACTGCCAGCAGCCGATCTGAATGCCAATTGTACATTTTCTTGCTACATTGCTGCCCAGTTCAATCACATCAAGTAATTGAAAGATCTTTCAGCTAAAACAATTTGGGGGGTAATTCATGTATTATCTGCGCCGAAAAAAAACGGGATTTGTGCGCCATTCTGCCTGCAAATCCCTGTTTAACAAATGGGGATTTACGGGCAGAATGATCCATGAATTACCACCTTGATGTTTTTGATTTTCGTGTTTGAGTCTGGTAATTTAAAGGAATATTCCTGGTTCTTGAGCAATCTAAAGTATTTATGTTTTCTATTTTTAATATGTATCCAAACGTCCTGAGCACTTGCTCTTATCTGTTGGAAATACATTTCTGGAATTGCTGCTGGTTATTACCTATGTTCTTATGTAGGTCTGGAACTGCCTATTCCTCTCCTCCAATACTCTGTGCCAAGCTTTGTTGTGCCCACTGCCCCCGAATTAATTGATCTTTTAGCTAGAACTGCTTTGGATTCCTTTCCCCAGGTCTCAAATAGTGAACTACTTGATTTTACACCTGCCATTATAATCCTTATCCTGTCATGTGTTGCTCTATCTTCTCCTTTCAAATGTGTTATTTAAGGAAACGTGAGGTAGAGCTAGGGCCTCATGGTGAGCATGGTACAAACGGTATAAATGTATACCACCTACTTTTTTAATACCGCCTGGTTATGAGTTAATTGCATAGAATATTTACTGTCTGGGGTTCATTGAAATTACTACATTGTGTAAATCTGTATTTTGCTGATTCTGTTTTTCTATGTTCCCTGCATCATAAGTATCCCATGTGTTTGTGACTAATTAGGTGGTATTTTAAAAACAAGTGGTATTTAAAACACCACGTTTCCACATTTACCGTTCAGCTTATTGCAAATGCGAGCTTCCTGCAGAACAGTGTGCTTGCCATTGAATGATTGGCAGATTGCGTGCAATTAATTTTCATCAACTTACTCTGAACTTGTAAACCTCACCGTTGTCTACCATAAGAATCATTGAAACCAAACCATTACAATGAGGATGCCAGTAGGTGGAATGCCGAGCTGTAATATAGTGGTGATGGGCATAACATCAGTAGTTGGAGCTTCCTATCCCTTTGGTGTGATGCTGATAGGTAAGATTTCCAAGAGACCTTGGAAAGGTGCAGTTCAGATCTGTACTTCTTAGTAAGATGAGAGGTTTGAAAGTAAGCGAAGAGGGAACTGCCTCTGGTCAGAACAGGACAATGCCGTACAGTAAAATCTGCGAACCAGAGACTGACCCAGCTGGTGCTTGGATCACACAAAGGGGACCTGCTGTTAACAGTCCAGCACTACTTGTCGCAGACATTCTGGTTGATAGATCTTTGTTTTTATGCGGCCGTTCAGCGTTTGATAAATGAATATACAATTTGTATGAAACAATTTGATCTCAGGTTAATACTGCTAAATTGTTTGGTTTTTGTCTGTCACCTTGGGAATCGTCCTATTAAATCCCCTGCCTTTTTATGTAACAAAAGTGTAATTCCTTGGGTGACTGAGTTAGATTACCTTGGTATGCAATTCTCAATTCAGGCCCTGATTCATGGATTATTTGCGCCGTAAAAAACGGGATTTGTGCGCCATTCTGCCTGCAAATACCCATTTGTTAAGCAGGGATTTGCGGGCAGAATGGCGCACAAATCCCGTTTTTTACGGCGCAAATAATCCATGAATCAGGGCCTGAATTGAGAATCCATGAATCGGCCCCTTAAATTACAGGGTGAAAGTCAAATAGGTAATTGAGTCCCAAGGAGGAAGGGGCTCCTGGTGTTATTATACATTTTCATGAAAATGTTTGAACCTAAGCCAATGGAGATGATAGAAATGTATAATTGGAATCTAAATGATTGCACAAATACGAGGTCTCCTTTTGGGGGTTTTCAGAGGCTTCTTTGTTAGAAAATGTGGATAATTACTTTATGAAGAATTGCTTGGCTTTTCCAAATCGGCCTCTAACTTTGCAGCCCACAGGGAGTTGGGTCTGTGCTTTTTTGGTGGATGATCTATTTTCTGAACCCGCACTGGCTGGCTATCTATCTGCAGCAGTTATAAGGCATACTTAAATCATCACGTAAATAATTCTGTTGTGCAAGCATGCAGCAAGTTCAATTCAATGCTTACGGCATGTAAAACCGCTCTTTGAGTACATTAATGCCCTAAGCTTTTTCACCCCACCCAACATTTTAGACTTGATACCCTCTATACAACTAAAGTCTTGTATAGTATATTGTTGTTCCAGCGTTTCGTGAGTAAGGAGCTCTTGAAACCTTTCAACCACAGGCATGTAGTCTTAGCTACTATTGTAATGCAAGCATATCTATCTTCGAGTACATATTTATTTGAAAATTCTCTAGCTACTAGAGTAAGATTTAATTGTCTTCCTTAAAGAGCCGTTACTGATGAGCAGTGGTCAAGGTTAGAACCTGAGAAAAGTTGTTTGTCATACAGCTTGTGAAGATTGGGCACATGTTATGTTTTTCTGTCCTGCTTATTCACATATTAGATTGAACATGCCAATACGTGATGCTGGTTTTACTCGTCTTCCTGCATTTTCTTTTTAGTTTGGGCTGTTAGGTGGCAGAGCCACCTATATGCTGAAACTATTAAATTCGAGTACAGATTGTGAGAAATGGCATATGAGGAGGGACACAAAGCGTGAAGGTGTTGTATAGTTAATTGACCCTCAGTTGATTGGGCATGCTAATCCCTATGGCCACTCCCATGCAGTTCCGGCCCCTCCCCACCCAAAACGCCTCCTCATGGGAACTTTTTCAGCTTGCTTTAATCGAGACTTTACCATCAAACCTTGCACTCGAGTGCCTGCCAATGTTTTTTCAAAGCAGTTCCCTGAGAGTTAATGACTCAATTGGCGCTGGAAACGGCTACTGGTGTAATAAAAATATCCGAACCAGGTCTGCCTTCAACCACTCGCTTTATAAGCACTATGCTTGTCCTTCACTGAACTCCTGTTGAAAATGGGCATTGGCAAAGTCAACAGTTTTGGCTTGTGTATGTATTGAGCATTTGCCAGACACAGCTATTAGATGCCCAGGTACTAGCACCTTTTTGCACCTGCTACCATCAATGGACCGTTAATACCAGTAGGGCAGTGCCTTGCGAGTGCCTTTCCCATGGCTACACAAAAGCCCAAACTGTTGGCATTGCCAGTACTTGTTTTTATTGAGGGTTGAATTCCCTATAATTAGCTGGGTCTTGTTAGCCTGTGAAAGGAAGCGCCCCCAAGTTAGCACGATCCTCCCCGCAATGGGAGACAATAATGGACACTCCCGTAATGGGAATAAGGCCAAGACAGAGTGCGGGTGAGCGTAAGTGGGAGTTTATCAAAAGAATATGGCATGCAAAGAACTCTGCAACCTCCGAGAGCGCTCTGTCTGACAATAGCAAAGACAGGCGTATTTCTAATACAAAAAACATCATCAGAACCTACACACTATAGGGGGCACAAGTTAATTGGGATTGGGTGGCGTCGACTAACTATAGGTGTTGCTGCAGCTTGGTTGGTCCGGGTGGGAGGACGTCACTGGTCAGCCTCGTGGGTAGGGTTGGGCCTGGCAGGCCGGCTTGAGGTCATCCGGGCGGTGTTGGTTCGCTGGGGCAGCCTGTGACCAAGATGAATGCCTTCCCTGACTTAGATGCCCTAGATCATGCACATTGCAGTTACTTAAAACCCCATATCTAACTTCTACAGTAAATCTTTCAATCAATACAACACAGGAGGAATGCACCTTGTGAGGGGTCTGGTGGTCGTCTGTTGGATTTACCGGTGTTCTGACGTCTGGTATTCCAGGTCGAGGGGCTGGGCTCTGGGGGCTTGTGGGATTTACGAGAGGGGGCTGGTAGATCAGTGGATTCAAACGTGAGTTTATTACCGTGCTGTAAATAACGCAGGTGGCGGCCGGTGGCCTTGGATGCTGCGTTGGGGCCTCTGACTCTCTGAAGCGGTTCCAGCTTGGTCGGGGGAGGTGGGGGAGCACGGCACAGGCCTTAGTTTTTTTCTACTTGGCAGGCTTCGTAGGATAGGAGGGAGAATGGCCTTGCATGTATTCACAAAAGGTATTTTCCTCGTGTGTTGCCTGATTTTGAATACAAACTTTTATACCATTTGTCTTATTTTGACTACTATACCATACATATATACTTCGAGTACATTAAACAGTTCGTTAATATATTCAGTCTGAGTACCTTTTCGTTACCTAACATTATATACACTACATTGTGTGATTATTTTATGTACATTAGACGTTACACGAGGTAGTTCTAGGTTATGGCCTACAGAGATTGATGCTCGCCGCTTTGGGTGATTAAGAAAACATATACGAGTTCAGGTTTCTACATAAAATTGAAAGAACACTTATACAGATAAAGGCTATACGTTTGGTCGACATCTTTCTCTGTGGTTATAGCAGCACTAGTCCAGTCCTGGGGTGATATCATATAACGTTACATCTTTATGGTTTATTCACAGTTTACAGGATCTGTTTAAACAGAGGTAGTTCGTTGATACCAATACTTGAATTATTTTCTACTTTCTTCAGATAGTGATGCTTCAGCTTTTTCCCCGTCACCCCGGCCTCGCGGACCAGGTCATGCGGGGTGCAATATTACATTGTGAACGATAAAATGTTACAATGTTGGCATCTCGGGTTTAGCTCATACCCGACTTTCTCATGGGAACGCGCTCGCAGCGGATCTACCAGGGCTACTGCGGCAGGGATACTTGGAAAGCCCTCCAAAGGTGGGGGCTGCGCTGCAGCGCGCTGAACTCACGCCATCTTTGCTGGGCAAGAAGGCTTCTAGGCCTGTCTAAACGTTAGTGTGTGTATATGATGGATACGTGGGGGCAATGTCATCGGCGGGCAAGCCCTCCTCCACCTGGGCCCGGGTGGCATGAGGGAACGCCCGGCGAGCCATGGTCCTCACCGGGGGAGAATAATGTAGGAGAGGGGGGCCTTAAGGCCTGTCCTCCCCTACATTTCCCCCCTTTCCCCCCTTTCGTCAGCCGCTTCTCGAAGCAACGAGCTGGGGGTAGATCTCTCTCCGCAGCAGGGGCCTCCCTCTGGAACAGCCTTCCTGCCTCCCTGAAACTTGAGGAGAACCATCTCCGGTTCCGGAAGCACCTCAAAACCTTCCTCTTCGCTTCTGCCTTCTCTCTCCCTCTCCCCTGCTAAACCTGCTTAACTCCCCACTGAATTCTGCACTAAACCTGCGTCTGAGCCACTCTCAGCGACCTCGGTCCAGGTCCCAGCCACTCTCCACTTGCACTGCCTCCCTGGCTCCCCCTGCACTGTGGGACTGTCACTGCATCCCTACAGCCCCCTTCCCAGCACTTGCTCTGCACTTACCTCGCACTTGCCACCAGCTGGCCCTTTTATTTATTATTTATTATTTATTTATTTTTACGCTACTTACCTTGTACCGCACTTCCCCCCCACCTCCTCCCCCTGCACTTTCTCCTTTTCCCCTTACCTCTGCACTTGCGCGATCTGAATGACACCTGGCCTAGTAGGATCGTTTGTCTGTCTTCCCCTTGTTTCCCTCCCTCCCTGCCTCGTCGCGCCTTGAAACACTTGTGTATAGGCGCGTTACAAATATCATATCATATCATATCATAAAGTAACGAATTCTTCAGCTCTTCCAACCTTCTACACTCTTGCTCCTCAACTATCGCGTCATCCCATGCAGGTGTTCCCTTGATGGGCATCCATGCCCTACACACCCCCCTTAAGCTCTCTCCTCTTCTAGCATATTCGTCTGGTGTGCACGTTAAATATATACAGTCACCACTTTCCTCCAAATCTACCCAGACCTCTGTGTACCATTCTAATTCCACATCTCGGGGCTCCTTGATAGTGGTATGCCATAGCTTGTCTACTATGTACTTGTCACGGTACATAGGCACTAACCGGTACTGGGGGGTGTTGTCTATTCCTGTCTGCACATGTACTTCTTGTGTTGCCCTCATTGTACCACCAGAGTTGCCCATTGTCACCATCATCATTGCGCCGTTAGGGACCGCATTTGCACAACATCGGAGCCCAACTGGCACAGGCAGAACGCCACGAGGAGGAACACCACAGCTGGTACCAGAAATTTCATCGTCATTCCAAGCCAAGAGGGAACCCAGGAGAAGATATTGTCGAACCACGTGCTAGCTTCTGCTCCACCTTCCATCTTCATCTTCTCTCCCAGATTATGTACTGCTTCGATCACGTGGGATAAGGACCCATTTTCCGCGTCTTCAGAAGGTACGAAAGTGCAGCAGGCACTTCCTATTTTTCGGCAAACACCTCCGTCCATCGCTGTCAGCAGGTCCAGAACATACCTGTTCTGCATGGTCATCAGACGTAGAGCTCGCAGTTCTACTTTTATTATGTTGAACCCTTCTTCAGTGTCATTGGCTAACTGAATTAGTTCCCACCGTGTTATCTGGAGCCATTTTGCATTTGCCCTTGCTTGGACACTTGAGATCAGCGAGGCAAAGAATGTTTCTACAGAGCTGAACAGTCGGTACCTGTCTGGGATCTGTGCCAATAAATCGGATGAAGCTTGGGATATGTAATTTGATGCCCGTCTGTTCCGTGATAGCTCTTCTCCCTTCCCTCCGGAGGACAGGACATAGAGGTGTGATTTTGCAGTAGGAGGAACCGCACCCTGGTGCATGTTCCCTGGCGTCCTTTTATTTTCATCAACGTGGCTTTCTGGAATCACCATTAGGGCCGAGTGCAGTGTGGCCATCGAGCAGCTGCCGCTCCATGCCTGGGGAAGGTGCAAGTAGGCCTGGTTCCCACATACCCAGTATGTGTCCATTAATGCGGCTGTTCCTTTTCTCATGTCTGGGATGGTGAGAGTCTTGTTGCAGCTTTTATTCGTCCCTATTGCCACTTTTCCTTCTCCCTTAAAACATAGTTCGTTCTTGATCTCACTTTGTAGTTTGAAGGGTTTCTCCATTGCTGTTACCCATGTCAGTTTGGAAATGTGCTCCTTCCATACTGGTGTGCATGTTTCTTCTATCCATCGCATCCTGGCTGGTTGGACACCTCTCAGTGCTTCCGCTTTGCACAGTACTTCTTCATCTTTCCATTTGTTTTCAGAAAATAGTGTCCCTTGTATCACAAAAAATGGTTCTTTGAGACATACCACTCCAGCTGCTTTTGGATAGCACGTTTTTTCCGTCTGTATAATCTTGAAAGTGACGTCGTGTGCCTGGAAGGTGTTTTTTATTCGGCATAGCGTGAGATGAAGGAGACACTGGGCATCTACAATGGGCAATTCTCTGGGCAACAACACTTTAGGTGTGCCTGATGCATGGGGAATAAGCGAGCAGACATAACAGCTCTCATTTGTCGTTTGTTTGGCTGTGGCACTCATATCAGCATACCATTTATTTGCTTGGTGGGGGTGCCGGGGGTCTTCCATTTTGTCTAAGCCTAACCCATAGTACTCATCATACCCCCTCCTGCTTGTCTCTCTTTTCCGCCTACTATCCTTGCTTCTCCTACGTCTGCTTTTGGTAAATGAAAAAATGGGCCCCCCTTCCTCCTCCCCACCCCCCTTGTCAAACTTCTGATATGTTTCCTTAGGTTCTGTCATAGTTATAACATTCCCATCTTCCTCAATAAACAACAAATCACTTTCTTCTAATGGGGTGGGGAGGGTAGTGGGGCTGCTATACATTTCAGGTGTGGACATTGTGTTGTTTTCCATCTCTGTTTGTATACCTCTTGAGTTTGACAGGGCGACAGTTGGTGGTTCAGTGTAGTAACCCCATACAAAGTGTGATCCATCCCATAGTAAAAAATCACCTTCTTTTATATTTACACTTGTAGTTGTATTGCTCCCCAGAGCTCGGGTGATGTTACTCCCCCCTCCCCGCTCGTTCATCTCGATAGAGATGAACGCTATAAACCAATACGTCACCAGGCAAAACATTGATAGGAAAAATATAATAACACAAATTGACAATCCGCATTCGTATGAATATGTAAGTCTATCTATCAACACTTCTCTAATCCTAACAAATCTATTAGTTGCAGGCTGCCCATTAGATGCCATGGTAATTCCTGTTTGAGATACAAAAGTGCATTAAGTACAGACATGTAAACATTTCCCGGACGTTATTAACTTTTTTTTTTTTTTCCATAAAGCATGGACGTGGGTAGGGGAAGGGTTTGTTTCCACAGACAAGGGTATTTGCAATCAATACGTTTAGATCATTGTACAATATATATATAAAATCTTCTTCAAAAGAAAGAAAAATCTCAAGAAATGAGAGCACAAAAAAACATTAAAAATTGAGAGAAGAGAAAAAAAGGTTTTTCTTTTTCCGTACCAATGCCATGTGATCAGTTGCATTTATTGTCAATCGCTGCACATACACAAAATCACCTTTACTCATTCTCCATAACACCACTGTCTGCTGTTGCCTGTGCCTCGTCCTGCACCTCACCTTCCACGGCGCTATAGGCTCTGCGTACGTCTGTCAAATGCACCCAGTATCTTAGGCCCTTCACCTTTACTGCTGTGGGCGTGCAAAACACTACCTCATAAGGGCCATGGAAACGTGGCGCATTCCACCTTCGCACAAAACTTCTGACATATATAAAGTCACCTGGCATTAGCTGTAATTGTTTGTCAGGCAGTGGTACCCGTTCTGTTGTATTCCCCTCCTCTCTTGTAGAGGGGGGGGCGAGTTGCTTCGCTATAATGCGTGCTGCCCGTGTTAGTTTTTTCAAGTACTCTGTGAACTCCTCTCCCAATATCGCTGCGCTTCTGTGTGCATCAGAACGTTCACGGAGAGGCGAGTGCGCTGTGTGCATTCTCCTTCCCGTGACGATCTCATGCGGGGACAAATGGTGGTCTTTACTTGGCTGATTGCGCAATTCGAACAGGGCCAAGGGTAGGCAGTACATCCAGGTCTTTTTAAGGGAAAAACACAGTTTTGACAATCTGCTTTTTAACAGGCCGTTCATCTTTTCCACTACGCCATTACTTTGAGGATGATAAATCGAGCATAATTTGTGCTTTATTCCCAATAACGTAGTCACTTCTTTGAACAGTTCATTAACAAAATGTGTGCCATTGTCTGAGCGAATAACTTCGCAAATTCCCCAGCGCGGGAATACTTCCCGTACTAGGAACTTTGCGGCGCCCTTCGCATCAGGGCGCGCACAAGGACCTGCCTCCACCCACCTTGAAAATGGACATACAACCACAATCATGTAGCGGGCCCCATTACATCTTTCTCCCATGTCTACATAATCGATGTGGAGCTCTCTAAATGGGCCATTTGGTTTTGGTATCGTACCCCTTAGTGTGCGCAATGTCATACCTGAGTTATAAATTTGACATGTCGTGCATTCCAATGCCAGCCTTGTGATGTGTTCCTGGAGGCAAGGTGCAAACCAATCTTCTTGTATCTCCGCCATTATGTGTTGTTTTGCGTTATGTGCGGGGAAGTGTAGTTGTTGAAATGCTATTTCTAACAATGTGACTGGCATCACTGCTTTTCCTGAACTTTCTTGTCGCCACAATAAATCCGTCGGCGATTTGCTGCATCCCCTCTTATTCCACAGCAATTTCTCTTCTGCACTTGCTCCCTCTTGCAGCTCTATTATTTCTTGTGTAGGCATCATGTTGTATCCTGTGGGGACCTCTTGGCTTGCTGTGTGGTGTAACATGTATTCTCCTACCTCACCTTTCTGAAAATATGAAGCTTCTTTGGCGGCGGCGTCTGCTGCCGCGTTCCCCAAAGATATAAGATCTGTATTTGTAGTGTGGGCTTGGCATTTTACGATGGCCACTGCCGTGGGTTCTTGCAGGGCCTCAATCAGTTCTTTCAATAATTCTGCATGCTGAACCGGTGTTCCATCTGCTCGTCGAAACCCTCTCCGCCCCCACCGTGCCAGCCCTCCGTGTACTGTTGTTGTCATGTATGCTGAGTCTGTATATATTGTCACTGTGCATCCCTTAGCTGCATGCAATGCTTCTATTAGTGCTATTAGTTCGGCTGCTTGGGCTGAATAGTGTGATGGGAGGCGGTGTTGCACTAGTGTTTCGTATTCACCTTCCTCTAATCGTACCACTGCCATACCCACATGTTTCTCTCCTGTCTCCATGTCTATTGAGGCTGACCCGTCCACGAAATACACCTCTCCTTCGTTGAGGGCATTCTCAAAAATCACCTGGTCCTGACCTTCGTCACCTGTGTATGTTGCACAGTTGTGGTTCTGCATGTCTTCTATGGTGCACGCCTCTGTGATGAATGTGGCTGGGTTCACTGTTTTGCATCTTACTATATGGATGTTTGCACTGGACAATATTATTTCATATGCTGTGGCGCGTTGTGTTGTCAATGTGCTCTTTGATCGCTCTAATATTGCAAAGAGTGAGTGTTCCACAAATAGTGTCACAGGACAGCCCATTACTATCGTGGCACTTTTTTCAATGGCGAACGCGGCTGCAGCTAGTGATTGCTCGCACGCGAAATGACCTTGCATTACTGCATCTAGAGTGCCACTATAGTAAGCCAGTGGCTTGTGCCCTAACGATGTCTTTTGTGTCAGCACTGCTGTCATCAGTGTTCCTTTGCAGTGCGAAAATAGGAAGAATTCGCGCCCATAATCTGGATTTGCCAGTACTGGAGCGCTTGATATCAGCTCTTTCAGTGAGTTAAATGATGTGTTCATTTCTTCTGTCCATTCTACGTGTTTGTTTTCCTGCTGGGCTTCTTTGAGTGCCTGTAATAAGGGCCTTGTGTATGCTGCATAATCCAATATCCATGCTCGGCAGTAGTTACACATACCCAGGAATTTCTGCATCTCTTTTACTGTTTTGGGCTCCCCAACTGCTCTAATCGCCTGTGCTCTGTCTGGTATGATCCGCTTACCATCCTTTGATATCAGCTGTCCCAAATATAGGACCTCTGTCAGGCAGTATTGTAACTTGCCCTTGTCCACTTTGTACCCTTTATTGGCCAATAATATCAGGAGTGTTATTGAATCCTTTCTACACTCTTCCTCAGTTTGTGCACAAACCAATAAATCATCAACGTACTGAATCACCGTGCTTTCTACAGACAAGTTCCCCAGATCTTCATGTAGTATCCTGTTGAATATGCTTGGGCTCTCGCAATATCCTTGTGGTAGTCTGCAATGTTCGAACCTCCTCCCCCCTAGTGTAAACGCTGTTAAGTACCTGCTCTCTTCTGCTAAGGGAATCGAGAAAAATGCATTTTTCAAGTCAATGACCGTGAAGTGGGACGCTGTCTTTGGAATATTGCATAGTATTGTCGCCGGGTTCGGTACTAAAGGGAACTCCTTCTGAATCACATCATTGAGTGGGCGTAAATCTTGTATCATCCTCCATGAACCTCCCTTCGCCTTTTTAATCGGGTAAATGCATGTGTTACATGGGGAGTTTGAGGGCACTATTATTCCTTGCGCTAGCAGTGCATCTATTGCCTCTCTGATCCCTTCTTCTGCTTCGCGTGACAATGGATATTGTTTTACCCGGGGTAGAATTGCTCCCTGTTTCAGTTTTATTACCACAGGCTGAACCCCATGTAATAACCCCACATCATGGGGGCCATTTGTCCATATGTTGGTGGGTACTAACCTCATGTCGTCATCAAAAAATGCATGTGGTGCTCCTACTACTGCCATTAATTCAACTTGAGTTTTTCTGGCTGTAACTACAATGTCGCACGGCATTGCTAGTTCCATCACTATTTCGCCATCTGTCTCAGTGTCGGAAAATAGCTCCTCGTCCGATAGCTCCCGCAGTGGGATATTTGCATTTGTACACAGTACTGTCCGCCACTCGCATCCTTCCATGTCAATGCCAATCACACATATTCTGTTTGCTGACACGTGTACTGCGTGTAAATCCAACGATGGCACTGACCCGGGAGCTGTGTCGGGGCTCACTATGGGGCGGAAAAGGAATTCGGCTGGGATCCTCCAATCCATCCTTTTTAGTTCTGGTACTATAAGAGCCAATGTTCTCATGCCCTCAATAAACATCTCCTCGTTTCTTGGCAACCCTCTGATCTCCTGCATGATTGTGTGGCCATGTATTACTGCCATTATGCGGAGGGGACATATGCCAGGTGTTGAACATACGATACCACTTTCTGTGAATGATATTGTCATATTTAGTTTGCTTAAGAGATCCCTCCCCAGCAAATTAATGGGGGAGCGTTCATAATACAGTAAGGGTGCTTTCACTGTTTTACCCCCCACTGTCACATCCAATGCCTCTGTGTAAGGAACTTCAATTACAGCCCCAGAGAACCCCTGCGTCTCTAAAGTTTTATTAGATAACGGGAACCGGCCCTCTTTAATACATGATTTTTCCGCTCCCGAATCCACCATGAATATCAATTGCTTGTCTCCTATCTGCGCTCCTATCAATGGTTCCTCTGATGCATTGTGGGTCGTAGATAGTACTGGACACGCAAGTGCTCTCTGTGGGCTGTCCTATGCGGGGTGTCTCATTGCCCCCCCCTTGATCAAAAATGTTCCCCGAAACTACTGACACGCCGCTATAAGGTGCGGGGGCAGGCGCTCCATTAGCTACTGTGGCGAAAGTGTTACCTGGCGTGTATTGTATATTGTCATTACTCTGTGGGTGGTTTTGTGTTCTGTACTGATGTCCGTGTAGTTGTGCGTTACTTCTTTGTCCTGCATTTTCTGGTTGCTGGTATTGTCCCATGGGGAGGCCGTATGGGCTTCCTGGGTGGGGGTGACCGTACTGCTCTGTCTCCTGAAACCCGTTGTTTTGTCTGCTTCTGCACTCCCTTGAGTAATGTCCCCATCTCCCACAATTCCAGCAGCTCCCCTGTGGACCTCTGGGACCCTGCCACCCATTTCCTCCCATTCCTCCATACCCTTGTCCTCCTCTTCGGCCCCTGTACCCACCTCTTCCCCCTCGTGGGGCCCACTCTTGCCACGCTAAACCTCCGTTCTGCTCTTGCTCGTTCCACTGTCGCTGGCCTTGTCCGGCCCAATTAGCTGCTATTCTCCCTTGTATTGCTATCTGCCCCTCCTCCCCTTCGTCTCCCTCCCTCATGAGTGGGAGCCCTGCTACTGCTACTGCAACCTTCACCAGTTTTGATTGTACCAACTTTGCCTCGTCTGCCAACCTTTTCTGTGCTACTTCCCTCTCTCTCTCTTTTATCCTTTTGCAATGGTGCACTATTATACTTTGGATCTCTGGCCACCCCTTTGCTTCAATGCCCGCTATTTTATCGAGTGCCTTCTGCACCTCTTTTGGGAGCCCTCTCTTAATGATAAAATAAAATAGAGATGTGGATTGGTGCCAGGGCGTGCCCGTTTCCGCTCTCCACATCTCCTGCACCCGGAGAATGTAATCCATAGCATCCTCCCCGTCATTCATTGTACATTGCATTACTGACTGTAAATCAGGGGTATCTGGGAATGTCTCCCGCAGTGCGTCCCACACCCTTGCTCGTACTGTATTAAAGGAAGCCCCATCATGGCGATCACAGTCTAACGTCACGGCCGGGAAACCAGCCTTAGCCCATACTCTGTCCGCTTGATCTCCTACTGCGGATACTAGTAGGCTTTTCACATCGCCTACTGCCAACGGTATGCCGGCGGTATGTTTCTCAAATGCATATATCCACTTGCTCGCCCCTCCTGACAGCTGGGGCAATAATTTCATTAAATTAGCCTTGTCCATCTGGGCCCATGGTATATAGTTTGGTCTCCCCCCCCCCTCTGTGTATCAATGGAAGTTGTAACTTCCCTTTTGCAGTTGCACCCTCCCCTGCCTTAGTCGCTGCTGACTCCAATGACGCCATCTTCCCCACCCTATTTCTTAGTCGTCCCATCCATTCGTCGTCTATAGTCCCTAGCGAGCATGCACCGTCCACCTCCTCGCTTTCCCCTCCTACTGCCATACTCAACCTATCGCTCTCATCCATCCCTCCTCTGACATCACATAACAAGTCCTCTCTGATCCCTCTCTCTCGTGATACATCACCAATGCTCCCTTCTACTGCTCCTACCTCTATTATTCGTGTCGGCTCTTCCTCAATTCTGAACAGTATTTCCCCCTTTTTCCATCCTTCCTCAATTTGTCTACTTTCGCTTGACGCTCTAGACGTGCGTCCTGATTGTGTAGGGGCGCACGCTGTGCGCTCACATATGTCTTTTATTCTTGAGAGTTCATCCCTTGCCACAGAAAGCCTCGACTCTAAGTCGCTCGTTAGTTTTTCTATATCCACTCTCTGTGTGCTTCCCTGGGCGCGCTCTCTGGTGCTTTCGTATGGCGGGGGGGCTGTTGGTCTTTGTGGTGTAACAGTTGTGGGGGGAGGCACATAAGTAGGGTCGCTATATCCTGCTGCGGGGGCTGGTTTGTTCAATATTGGGTACAAGCTAATCACCTCCGCAGGTTGTTCTGTATTTAACTGGTCCTTTTCCCCTCTTGGAATCATGAGTGGGTTGTCTGTTGTGGGCGGCAGATCGACATTTGGTGCCGGATCTTTGGGTGGGGGTACTTCCTCAAACAATCTCCAGAGATCTAATATCTCCTTCCTATTTTGCCATTGTTTCCCCTTATACTTGAGGCTAATGCATGCTCGTACCATATCAAGAACGCTTTTGTCAAAAGACCCTCCCTCGGGCCAAATCTGGGGCAGACCCTCCCCTTTCAATTCTGTTACCCATTGATCGTGATATTTATTTATTCGTTCAGCGTACCCCGGTAAGCTCTTACAAATATGTGACAAGGGAGTTTCTGCCCCCATGTTCTAAATCACTAGCAACGACCGTGTCCACCTCCTTTACTTTTAGTTAGGTGTAGATATATGTATCTATATCTTTGTGGCACAGACAAGAGCGGACGTCTCAACAATATCACCCAAAGTTATTCACTGCGCAGATCCTTTCTTACTCACCACAACTCATCCCCTTCCCATTCCCATACACTCTCATGTGATTTCTCTTACAACCAATCAATTACTAGTTATAGCCAACACTCTCTAGCACCCCCTCTTGGTCAACCGTTCTTCTCCAATACTCACACGGTGCGCGCACCCCTCACAATGCTTTCCCACTCACACCTCGTCTTTTTTCCTCCCTTTCCTCCCTGGCCAGCTGTCCCTGTTTTTCTGCTAAGGCTACTGTGTTCACGTCTGTACGTGCCACTAATTAATCCCCACTCCTCCAAATGTGCTCCCTATTTTATAGTTCTTCTACAAGTATATTTACCTTATACCCTTTTCGCTTACACCCCTTGCCCCGTGGAATGGAAAAAAGAAATAGAAAGAGTAGCAATCACTAAAAATGTTCTCCGTGTCTCCCTTTGCCAGACACCAATAACTTATTATTTACTTCTTCATATATTCCCAGTACTAGTTTAGATAGCACTATGCGGCGCCGCCTTCCACCCCCTTTCGGAGCTAGGTTTCCGTCACTTCTACCTCTTCACTTACTTCTTACTCCTAATGGCCATATGCAAAGAAAAGATAAAGAAAGTTCTGAGACCTGTCTTTAGTAGACACCCGTTATTCTCTCCTCTACCTGCCCACGTTCTCCTGTTCACAAGTTCCCCTCCCCTTCCCTTTATGATCGCTCGCACTCGGTACTCACGTGCCCGTCTTGAACCGATAGTCTCCGAAACTGGGTCCGTCCAGGCGGTGTTGCCTTTCTGCTCAACGGTCAGCCCCGGCTCCGGCGAGCGGTACTCAAAGGGGATTTTGCAACCGGGATCCCTTACCCCATCTAGTTTGAGTGCGCACTTCTAAGCGTACCGGTCGCCGTTGGCGGGTAGCTTCCCGGAGCCGGCTCACCGTGCGTTTCCCTTTTTGACCGGAGATTCTCGTGCCAAAAGGGGGTCGTTAAAAGGAGTTCATGAAAAATAATTTGGAAATATCACGCTATCGGGGTCACCACTGAAAGGAAGCGCCCCCAAGTTAGCACGATCCTCCCCGCAATGGGAGACAATAATGGACACTCCCGTAATGGGAATAAGGCCAAGACAGAGTGCGGGTGAGCGTAAGTGGGAGTTTATCAAAAGAATATGGCATGCAAAGAACTCTGCAACCTCTGAGAGCGCTCTGTCTGACAATAGCAAAGACAGGCGTATTTCTAATACAAAAAACGTCATCAGAACCTACACACTATAGGGGGCACAAGTTAATTGGGATTGGGTGGCGTCGACTAACTATAGGTGTTGCTGCAGCTTGGTTGGTCCGGGTGGGAGGACGTCACTGGTCAGCCTCGTGGGTAGGGTTGGGCCTGGCAGGCCGGCTTGAGGTCATCCGGGCGGTGTTGGTTCGCTGGGGCAGCCTGTGACCAAGATGAATGCCTTCCCTGACTTAGATGCCCTAGATCATGCACATTGCAGTTACTTAAAACCCCATATCTAACTTCTACAGTAAATCTTTCAATCAATACAACACAGGAGGAATGCACCTTGTGAGGGGTCTGGTGGTCGTCTGTTGGATTTACCGGTGTTCTGACGTCTGGTATTCCAGGTCGAGGGGCTGGGCTCTGGGGGCTTGTGGGATTTACGAGAGGGGGCTGGTAGATCAGTGGATTCAAACGTGAGTTTATTACCGTGCTGTAAATAACGCAGGTGGCGGCCGGTGGCCTTGGATGCTGCGTTGGGGCCTCTGACTCTCTGAAGCGGTTCCAGCTTGGTCGGGGGAGGTGGGGGAGCACGGCACAGGCCTTAGTTTTTTTCTACTTGGCAGGCTTCGTAGGATAGGAGGGAGAATGGCCTTGCATGTATTCACAAAAGGTATTTTCCTCGTGTGTTGCCTGATTTTGAATACAAACTTTTATACCATTTGTCTTATTTTGACTACTATACCATACATATATACTTCGAGTACATTAAACAGTTCGTTAATATATTCAGTCTGAGTACCTTTTCGTTACCTAACATTATATACACTACATTGTGTGATTATTTTATGTACATTAGACGTTACACGAGGTAGTTCTAGGTTATGGCCTACAGAGATTGATGCTCGCCGCTTTGGGTGATTAAGAAAACATATACGAGTTCAGGTTTCTACATAAAATTGAAAGAACACTTATACAGATAAAGGCTATACGTTTGGTCGACATCTTTCTCTGTGGTTATAGCAGCACTAGTCCAGTCCTGGGGTGATATCATATAACGTTACATCTTTATGGTTTATTCACAGTTTACAGGATCTGTTTAAACAGAGGTAGTTCGTTGATACCAATACTTGAATTATTTTCTACTTTCTTCAGATAGTGATGCTTCAGCTTTTTCCCCGTCACCCCGGCCTCGCGGACCAGGTCATGCGGGGTGCAATATTACATTGTGAACGATAAAATGTTACAATGTTGGCATCTCGGGTTTAGCTCATACCCGACTTTCTCATGGGAACGCGCTCGCAGCGGATCTACCAGGGCTACTGCGGCAGGGATACTTGGAAAGCCCTCCAAAGGTGGGGGCTGCGCTGCAGCGCGCTGAACTCACGCCATCTTTGCTGGGCAAGAAGGCTTCTAGGCCTGTCTAAACGTTAGTGTGTGTATATGATGGATACGTGGGGGCAATGTCATCGGCGGGCAAGCCCTCCTCCACCTGGGCCCGGGTGGCATGAGGGAACGCCCGGCGAGCCATGGTCCTCACCGGGGGAGAATAATGTAGGAGAGGGGGGCCTTAAGGCCTGTCCTCCCCTACATTTCCCCCCTTTCGTTACTAAAGTAACGAATTCTTCAGCTCTTCCAACCTTCTACACTCTTGCTCCTCAACTATCGCGTCATCCCATGCAGGTGTTCCCTTGATGGGCATCCATGCCCTACACACCCCCCTTAAGCTCTCTCCTCTTCTAGCATATTCGTCTGGTGTGCACGTTAAATATATACAGTCACCACTTTCCTCCAAATCTACCCAGACCTCTGTGTACCATTCTAATTCCACATCTCGGGGCTCCTTGATAGTGGTATGCCATAGCTTGTCTACTATGTACTTGTCACGGTACATAGGCACTAACCGGTACTGGGGGGTGTTGTCTATTCCTGTCTGCACATGTACTTCTTGTGTTGCCCTCATTGTACCACCAGAGTTGCCCATTGTCACCATCATCATTGCGCCGTTAGGGACCGCATTTGCACAACATCGGAGCCCAACTGGCACAGGCAGAACGCCACGAGGAGGAACACCACAGCTGGTACCAGAAATTTCATCGTCATTCCAAGCCAAGAGGGAACCCAGGAGAAGATATTGTCGAACCACGTGCTAGCTTCTGCTCCACCTTCCATCTTCATCTTCTCTCCCAGATTATGTACTGCTTCGATCACGTGGGATAAGGACCCATTTTCCGCGTCTTCAGAAGGTACGAAAGTGCAGCAGGCACTTCCTATTTTTCGGCAAACACCTCCGTCCATCGCTGTCAGCAGGTCCAGAACATACCTGTTCTGCATGGTCATCAGACGTAGAGCTCGCAGTTCTACTTTTATTATGTTGAACCCTTCTTCAGTGTCATTGGCTAACTGAATTAGTTCCCACCGTGTTATCTGGAGCCATTTTGCATTTGCCCTTGCTTGGACACTTGAGATCAGCGAGGCAAAGAATGTTTCTACAGAGCTGAACAGTCGGTACCTGTCTGGGATCTGTGCCAATAAATCGGATGAAGCTTGGGATATGTAATTTGATGCCCGTCTGTTCCGTGATAGCTCTTCTCCCTTCCCTCCGGAGGACAGGACATAGAGGTGTGATTTTGCAGTAGGAGGAACCGCACCCTGGTGCATGTTCCCTGGCGTCCTTTTATTTTCATCAACGTGGCTTTCTGGAATCACCATTAGGGCCGAGTGCAGTGTGGCCATCGAGCAGCTGCCGCTCCATGCCTGGGGAAGGTGCAAGTAGGCCTGGTTCCCACATACCCAGTATGTGTCCATTAATGCGGCTGTTCCTTTTCTCATGTCTGGGATGGTGAGAGTCTTGTTGCAGCTTTTATTCGTCCCTATTGCCACGTTTCCTTCTCCCTTAAAACATAGTTCGTTCTTGATCTCACTTTGTAGTTTGAAGGGTTTCTCCATTGCTGTTACCCATGTCAGTTTGGAAATGTGCTCCTTCCATACTGGTGTGCATGTTTCTTCTATCCATCGCATCCTGGCTGGTTGGACACCTCTCAGTGCTTCCGCTTTGCACAGTACTTCTTCATCTTTCCATTTGTTTTCAGAAAATAGTGTCCCTTGTATCACAAAAAATGGTTCTTTGAGACATACCACTCCAGCTGCTTTTGGATAGCACGTTTTTTCCGTCTGTATAATCTTGAAAGTGACGTCGTGTGCCTGGAAGGTGTTTTTTATTCGGCATAGCGTGAGATGAAGGAGACACTGGGCATCTACAATGGGCAATTCTCTGGGCAACAACACTTTAGGTGTGCCTGATGCATGGGGAATAAGCGAGCAGACATAACAGCTCTCATTTGTCGTTTGTTTGGCTGTGGCACTCATATCAGCATACCATTTATTTGCTTGGTGGGGGTGCCGGGGGTCTTCCATTTTGTCTAAGCCTAACCCATAGTACTCATCATACCCCCTCCTGCTTGTCTCTCTTTTCCGCCTACTATCCTTGCTTCTCCTACGTCTGCTTTTGGTAAATGAAAAAATGGGCCCCCCTTCCTCCTCCCCACCCCCCTTGTCAAACTTCTGATATGTTTCCTTAGGTTCTGTCATAGTTATAACATTCCCATCTTCCTCAATAAACAACAAATCACTTTCTTCTAATGGGGTGGGGAGGGTAGTGGGGCTGCTATACATTTCAGGTGTGGACATTGTGTTGTTTTCCATCTCTGTTTGTATACCTCTTGAGTTTGACAGGGCGACAGTTGGTGGTTCAGTGTAGTAACCCCATACAAAGTGTGATCCATCCCATAGTAAAAAATCACCTTCTTTTATATTTACACTTGTAGTTGTATTGCTCCCCAGAGCTCGGGTGATGTTACTCCCCCCTCCCCCCTCGTTCATCTCGATAGAGATGAACGCTATAAACCAATACGTCACCAGGCAAAACATTGATAGGAAAAATATAATAACACAAATTGACAATCCGCATTCGTATGAATATGTAAGTCTATCTATCAACACTTCTCTAATCCTAACAAATCTATTAGTTGCAGGCTGCCCATTAGATGCCATGGTAATTCCTGTTTGAGATACAAAAGTGCATTAAGTACAGACATGTAAACATTTCCCGGACGTTATTAACTTTTTTTTTTTTTTCCATAAAGCATGGACGTGGGTAGGGGAAGGGTTTGTTTCCACAGACAAGGGTATTTGCAATCAATACGTTTAGATCATTGTACAATATATATATAAAATCTTCTTCAAAAGAAAGAAAAATCTCAAGAAATGAGAGCACAAAAAAACATTAAAAATTGAGAGAAGAGAAAAAAAGGTTTTTCTTTTTCCGTACCAATGCCATGTGATCAGTTGCATTTATTGTCAATCGCTGCACATACACAAAATCACCTTTACTCATTCTCCATAACACCACTGTCTGCTGTTGCCTGTGCCTCGTCCTGCACCTCACCTTCCACGGCGCTATAGGCTCTGCGTACGTCTGTCAAATGCACCCAGTATCTTAGGCCCTTCACCTTTACTGCTGTGGGCGTGCAAAACACTACCTCATAAGGGCCATGGAAACGTGGCGCATTCCACCTTCGCACAAAACTTCTGACATATATAAAGTCACCTGGCATTAGCTGTAATTGTTTGTCAGGCAGTGGTACCCGTTCTGTTGTATTCCCCTCCTCTCTTGTAGAGGGGGGGGCGAGTTGCTTCGCTATAATGCGTGCTGCCCGTGTTAGTTTTTTCAAGTACTCTGTGAACTCCTCTCCCAATATCGCTGCGCTTCTGTGTGCATCAGAACGTTCACGGAGAGGCGAGTGCGCTGTGTGCATTCTCCTTCCCGTGACGATCTCATGCGGGGACAAATGGTGGTCTTTACTTGGCTGATTGCGCAATTCGAACAGGGCCAAGGGTAGGCAGTACATCCAGGTCTTTTTAAGGGAAAAACACAGTTTTGACAATCTGCTTTTTAACAGGCCGTTCATCTTTTCCACTACGCCATTACTTTGAGGATGATAAATCGAGCATAATTTGTGCTTTATTCCCAATAACGTAGTCACTTCTTTGAACAGTTCATTAACAAAATGTGTGCCATTGTCTGAGCGAATAACTTCGCAAATTCCCCAGCGCGGGAATACTTCCCGTACTAGGAACTTTGCGGCGCCCTTCGCATCAGGGCGCGCACAAGGACCTGCCTCCACCCACCTTGAAAATGGACATACAACCACAATCATGTAGCGGGCCCCATTACATCTTTCTCCCATGTCTACATAATCGATGTGGAGCTCTCTAAATGGGCCATTTGGTTTTGGTATCGTACCCCTTAGTGTGCGCAATGTCATACCTGAGTTATAAATTTGACATGTCGTGCATTCCAATGCCAGCCTTGTGATGTGTTCCTGGAGGCAAGGTGCAAACCAATCTTCTTGTATCTCCGCCATTATGTGTTGTTTTGCGTTATGTGCGGGGAAGTGTAGTTGTTGAAATGCTATTTCTAACAATGTGACTGGCATCACTGCTTTTCCTGAACTTTCTTGTCGCCACAATAAATCCGTCGGCGATTTGCTGCATCCCCTCTTATTCCACAGCAATTTCTCTTCTGCACTTGCTCCCTCTTGCAGCTCTATTATTTCTTGTGTAGGCATCATGTTGTATCCTGTGGGGACCTCTTGGCTTGCTGTGTGGTGTAACATGTATTCTCCTACCTCACCTTTCTGAAAATATGAAGCTTCTTTGGCGGCGGCGTCTGCTGCCGCGTTCCCCAAAGATATAAGATCTGTATTTGTAGTGTGGGCTTGGCATTTTACGATGGCCACTGCCGTGGGTTCTTGCAGGGCCTCAATCAGTTCTTTCAATAATTCTGCATGCTGAACCGGTGTTCCATCTGCTCGTCGAAACCCTCTCCGCCCCCACCGTGCCAGCCCTCCGTGTACTGTTGTTGTCATGTATGCTGAGTCTGTATATATTGTCACTGTGCATCCCTTAGCTGCATGCAATGCTTCTATTAGTGCTATTAGTTCGGCTGCTTGGGCTGAATAGTGTGATGGGAGGCGGTGTTGCACTAGTGTTTCGTATTCACCTTCCTCTAATCGTACCACTGCCATACCCACATGTTTCTCTCCTGTCTCCATGTCTATTGAGGCTGACCCGTCCACGAAATACACCTCTCCTTCGTTGAGGGCATTCTCAAAAATCACCTGGTCCTGACCTTCGTCACCTGTGTATGTTGCACAGTTGTGGTTCTGCATGTCTTCTATGGTGCACGCCTCTGTGATGAATGTGGCTGGGTTCACTGTTTTGCATCTTACTATATGGATGTTTGCACTGGACAATATTATTTCATATGCTGTGGCGCGTTGTGTTGTCAATGTGCTCTTTGATCGCTCTAATATTGCAAAGAGTGAGTGTTCCACAAATAGTGTCACAGGACAGCCCATTACTATCGTGGCACTTTTTTCAATGGCGAACGCGGCTGCAGCTAGTGATTGCTTGCACGCGAAATGACCTTGCATTACTGCATCTAGAGTGCCACTATAGTAAGCCAGTGGCTTGTGCCCTAACGATGTCTTTTGTGTCAGCACTGCTGTCATCAGTGTTCCTTTGCAGTGCGAAAATAGGAAGAATTCGCGCCCATAATCTGGATTTGCCAGTACTGGAGCGCTTGATATCAGCTCTTTCAGTGAGTTAAATGATGTGTTCATTTCTTCTGTCCATTCTACGTGTTTGTTTTCCTGCTGGGCTTCTTTGAGTGCCTGTAATAAGGGCCTTGTGTATGCTGCATAATCCAATATCCATGCTCGGCGGTAGTTACACATACCCAGGAATTTCTGCATCTCTTTTACTGTTTTGGGCTCCCCAACTGCTCTAATCGCCTGTGCTCTGTCTGGTATGATCCGCTTACCATCCTTTGATATCAGCTGTCCCAAATATAGGACCTCTGTCAGGCAGTATTGTAACTTGCCCTTGTCCACTTTGTACCCTTTATTGGCCAATAATATCAGGAGTGTTATTGAATCCTTTCTACACTCTTCCTCAGTTTGTGCACAAACCAATAAATCATCAACGTACTGAATCACCGTGCTTTCTACAGACAAGTTCCCCAGATCTTCATGTAGTATCCTTTTGAATATGCTTGGGCTCTCGCAATATCCTTGTGGTAGTCTGCAATGTTCGAACCTCCTCCCCCCTAGTGTAAACGCTGTTAAGTACCTGCTCTCTTCTGCTAAGGGAATCGAGAAAAATGCATTTTTCAAGTCAATGACCGTGAAGTGGGACGCTGTCTTTGGAATATTGCATAGTATTGTCGCCGGGTTCGGTACTAAAGGGAACTCCTTCTGAATCACATCATTGAGTGGGCGTAAATCTTGTATCATCCTCCATGAACCTCCCTTCGCCTTTTTAATCGGGTAAATGCATGTGTTACATGGGGAGTTTGAGGGCACTATTATTCCTTGCGCTAGCAGTGCATCTATTGTCTCTCTGATCCCTTCTTCTGCTTCGCGTGACAATGGATATTGTTTTACCCGGGGTAGAATTGCTCCCTGTTTCAGTTTTATTACCACAGGCTGAACCCCATGTAATAACCCCACATCATGGGGGCCATTTGTCCATATGTTGGTGGGTACTAACCTCATGTCGTCATCAAAAAATGCATGTGGTGCTCCTACTACTGCCATTAATTCAACTTGAGTTTTTCTGGCTGTAACTACAATGTCGCACGGCATTGCTAGTTCCATCACTATTTCGCCATCTGTCTCAGTGTCGGAAAATAGCTCCTCGTCCGATAGCTCCCGCAGTGGGATATTTGCATTTGTACACAGTACTGTCCGCCACTCGCATCCTTCCATGTCAATGCCAATCACACATATTCTGTTTGCTGACACGTGTACTGCGTGTAAATCCAACGATAGCACTGACCCGGGAGCTGTGTCGGGGCTCACTATGGGGCGGAAAAGGAATTCGGCTGGGATCCTCCAATCCATCCTTTTTAGTTCTGGTACTATAAGAGCCAATGTTCTCATGCCCTCAATAAACATCTCCTCGTTTCTTGGCAACCCTCTGATCTCCTGCATGATTGTGTGGCCATGTATTACTGCCATTATGCGGAGGGGACATATGCCAGGTGTTGAACATACGATACCACTTTCTGTGAATGATATTGTCATATTTAGTTTGCTTAAGAGATCCCTCCCCAGCAAATTAATGGGGGAGCGTTCATAATACAGTAAGGGTGCTTTCACTGTTTTACCCCCCACTGTCACATCCAATGCCTCTGTGTAAGGAACTTCAATTACAGCCCCAGAGAACCCCTGCGTCTCTAAAGTTTTATTAGATAACGGGAACCGGCCCTCTTTAATACATGATTTTTCCGCTCCCGAATCCACCATGAATATCAATTGCTTGTCTCCTATCTGCGCTCCTATCAATGGTTCCTCTGATGCATTGTGGGTCGTAGATAGTACTGGACACGCAAGTGCTCTCTGTGGGCTGTCCTATGCGGGGTGTCTCATTGCCCCCCCCTTGATCAAAAATGTTCCCCGAAACTACTGACACGCCGCTATAAGGTGCGGGGGCAGGCGCTCCATTAGCTACTGTGGCGAAAGTGTTACCTGGCGTGTATTGTATATTGTCATTACTCTGTGGGTGGTTTTGTGTTCTGTACTGATGTCCGTGTAGTTGTGCGTTACTTCTTTGTCCTGCATTTTCTGGTTGCTGGTATTGTCCCATGGGGAGGCCGTATGGGCTTCCTGGGTGGGGGTGACCGTACTGCTCTGTCTCCTGAAACCCGTTGTTTTGTCTGCTTCTGCACTCCCTTGAGTAATGTCCCCATCTCCCACAATTCCAGCAGCTCCCCCGTGGACCTCTGGGACCCTGCCACCCATTTCCTCCCATTCCTCCATACCCTTGTCCTCCTCTTCGGCCCCTGTACCCACCTCTTCCCCCTCGTGGGGCCCACTCTTGCCACGCTAAACCTCCGTTCTGCTCTTGCTCGTTCCACTGTCGCTGGCCTTGTCCGGCCCAATTAGCTGCTATTCTCCCTTGTATTGCTATCTGCCCCTCCTCCCCTTCGTCTCCCTCCCTCATGAGTGGGAGCCCTGCTACTGCTACTGCAACCTTCACCAGTTTTGATTGTACCAACTTTGCCTCGTCTGCCAACCTTTTCTGTGCTACTTCCCTCTCTCTCTCTTTTATCCTTTTGCAATGGTGCACTATTATACTTTGGATCTCTGGCCACCCCTTTGCTTCAATGCCCGCTATTTTATCGAGTGCCTTCTGCACCTCTTTTGGGAGCCCTCTCTTAATGATAAAATAAAATAGAGATGTGGATTGGTGCCAGGGCGTGCCCGTTTCCGCTCTCCACATCTCCTGCACCCGGAGAATGTAATCCATAGCATCCTCCCCGTCATTCATTGTACATTGCATTACTGACTGTAAATCAGGGGTATCTGGGAATGTCTCCCGCAGTGCGTCCCACACCCTTGCTCGTACTGTATTAAAGGAAGCCCCATCATGGCGATCACAGTCTAACGTCACGGCCGGGAAACCAGCCTTAGCCCATACTCTGTCCGCTTGATCTCCTACTGCGGATACTAGTAGGCTTTTCACATCGCCTACTGCCAACGGTATGCCGGCGGTATGTTTCTCAAATGCATATATCCACTTGCTCGCCCCTCCTGACAGCTGGGGCAATAATTTCATTAAATTAGCCTTGTCCATCTGGGCCCATGGTATATAGTTTGGTCTCCCCCCCCCTCTGTGTATCAATGGAAGTTGTAACTTCCCTTTTGCAGTTGCACCCTCCCCTGCCTTAGTCGCTGCTGACTCCAATGACGCCATCTTCCCCACCCTATTTCTTAGTCGTCCCATCCATTCGTCGTCTATAGTCCCTAGCGAGCATGCACCGTCCACCTCCTCGCTTTCCCCTCCTACTGCCATACTCAACCTATCGCTCTCATCCATCCCTCCTCTGACATCACATAACAAGTCCTCTCTGATCCCTCTCTCTCGTGATACATCACCAATGCTCCCTTCTACTGCTCCTACCTCTATTATTCGTGTCGGCTCTTCCTCAATTCTGAACAGTATTTCCCCCTTTTTCCATCCTTCCTCAATTTGTCTACTTTCGCTTGACGCTCTAGACGTGCGTCCTGATTGTGTAGGGGCGCACGCTGTGCGCTCACATATGTCTTTTATTCTTGAGAGTTCAGCCCTTGCCACAGAAAGCCTCGACTCTAAGTCGCTCGTTAGTTTTTCTATATCCACTCTCTGTGTGCTTCCCTGGGCGCGCTCTCTGGTGCTTTCGTATGGCGGGGGGGCTGTTGGTCTTTGTGGTGTAACAGTTGTGGGGGGAGGCACATAAGTAGGGTCGCTATATCCTGCTGCGGGGGCTGGTTTGTTCAATATTGGGTACAAGCTAATCACCTCCGCAGGTTGTTCTGTATTTAACTGGTCCTTTTCCCCTCTTGGAATCATGAGTGGGTTGTCTGTTGTGGGCGGCAGATCGACATTTGGTGCCGGATCTTTGGGTGGGGGTACTTCCTCAAACAATCTCCAGAGATCTAATATCTCCTTCCTATTTTGCCATTGTTTCCCCTTATACTTGAGGCTAATGCATGCTCGTACCATATCAAGAACGCTTTTGTCAAAAGACCCTCCCTCGGGCCAAATCTGGGGCAGACCCTCCCCTTTCAATTCTGTTACCCATTGATCGTGATATTTATTTATTCGTTCAGCGTACCCCGGTAAGCTCTTACAAATATGTGACAAGGGAGTTTCTGCCCCCATGTTCTAAATCACTAGCAACGACCGTGTCCACCTCCTTTACTTTTAGTTAGGTGTAGATATATGTATCTATATCTTTGTGGCACAGACAAGAGCGGACGTCTCAACAATATCACCCAAAGTTATTCACTGCGCAGATCCTTTCTTACTCACCACAACTCATCCCCTTCCCATTCCCATACACTCTCATGTGATTTCTCTTACAACCAATCAATTACTAGTTATAGCCAACACTCTCTAGCACCCCCTCTTGGTCAACCGTTCTTCTCCAATACTCACACGGTGCGCGCACCCCTCACAATGCTTTCCCACTCACACCTCGTCTTTTTTCCTCCCTTTCCTCCCTGGCCAGCTGTCCCTGTTTTTCTGCTAAGGCTACTGTGTTCACGTCTGTACGTGCCACTAATTAATCCCCACTCCTCCAAATGTGCTCCCTATTTTATAGTTCTTCTACAAGTATATTTACCTTATACCCTTTTCGCTTACACCCCTTGCCCCGTGGAATGGAAAAAAGAAATAGAAAGAGTAGCAATCACTAAAAATGTTCTCCGTGTCTCCCTTTGCCAGACACCAATAACTTATTATTTACTTCTTCATATATTCCCAGTACTAGTTTAGATAGCACTATGCGGCGCCGCCTTCCACCCCCTTTCGGAGCTAGGTTTCCGTCACTTCTACCTCTTCACTTACTTCTTACTCCTAATGGCCATATGCAAAGAAAAGATTAAGAAAGTTCTGAGACCTGTCTTTAGTAGACACCCGTTATTCTCTCCTCTACCTGCCCACGTTCTCCTGTTCACAAGTTCCCCTCCCCTTCCCTTTATGATCGCTCGCACTCGGTACTCACGTGCCCGTCTTGAACCGATAGTCTCCGAAACTGGGTCCGTCCAGGCGGTGTTGCCTTTCTGCTCAACGGTCAGCCCCGGCTCCGGCGAGCGGTACTCAAAGGGGATTTTGCAACCGGGATCCCTTACCCCATCTAGTTTGAGTGCGCACTTCTAAGCGTACCGGTCGCCGTTGGCGGGTAGCTTCCCGGAGCCGGCTCACCGTGCGTTTCCCTTTTTGACCGGAGATTCTCGTGCCAAAAGGGGGTCGTTAAAAGGAGTTCATGAAAAATAATTTGGAAATATCACGCTATCGGGGTCACCACTGAAAGGAAGCGCCCCCAAGTTAGCACGATCCTCCCCGCAATGGGAGACAATAATGGACACTCCCGTAATGGGAATAAGGCCAAGACAGAGTGCGGGTGAGCGTAAGTGGGAGTTTATCAAAAGAATATGGCATGCAAAGAACTCTGCAACCTCCGAGAGCGCTCTGTCTGACAATAGCAAAGACAGGCGTATTTCTAATACAAAAAACGTCATCAGAACCTACACACTATAGGGGGCACAAGTTAATTGGGATTGGGTGGCGTCGACTAACTATAGGTGTTGCTGCAGCTTGGTTGGTCCGGGTGGGAGGACGTCACTGGTCAGCCTCGTGGGTAGGGTTGGGCCTGGCAGGCCGGCTTGAGGTCATCCGGGCGGTGTTGGTTCGCTGGGGCAGCCTGTGACCAAGATGAATGCCTTCCCTGACTTAGATGCCCTAGATCATGCACATTGCAGTTACTTAAAACCCCATATCTAACTTCTACAGTAAATCTTTCAATCAATACAACACAGGAGGAATGCACCTTGTGAGGGGTCTGGTGGTCGTCTGTTGGATTTACCGGTGTTCTGACGTCTGGTATTCCAGGTCGAGGGGCTGGGCTCTGGGGGCTTGTGGGATTTACGAGAGGGGGCTGGTAGATCAGTGGATTCAAACGTGAGTTTATTACCGTGCTGTAAATAACGCAGGTGGCGGCCGGTGGCCTTGGATGCTGCGTTGGGGCCTCTGACTCTCTGAAGCGGTTCCAGCTTGGTCGGGGGAGGTGGGGGAGCACGGCACAGGCCTTAGTTTTTTTCTACTTGGCAGGCTTTGTAGGATAGGAGGGAGAATGGCCTTGCATGTATTCACAAAAGGTATTTTCCTCGTGTGTTGCCTGATTTTGAATACAAACTTTTATACCATTTGTCTTATTTTGACTACTATACCATACATATATACTTCGAGTACATTAAACAGTTCGTTAATATATTCAGTCTGAGTACCTTTTCGTTACCTAACATTATATACACTACATTGTGTGATTATTTTATGTACATTAGACGTTACACGAGGTAGTTCTAGGTTATGGCCTACAGAGATTGATGCTCGCCGCTTTGGGTGATTAAGAAAACATATACGAGTTCAGGTTTCTACATAAAATTGAAAGAACACTTATACAGATAAAGGCTATACGTTTGGTCGACATCTTTCTCTGTGGTTATAGCAGCACTAGTCCAGTCCTGGGGTGATATCATATAACGTTACATCTTTATGGTTTATTCACAGTTTACAGGATCTGTTTAAACAGAGGTAGTTCGTTGATACCAATACTTGAATTATTTTCTACTTTCTTCAGATAGTGATGCTTCAGCTTTTTCCCCGTCACCCCGGCCTCGCGGACCAGGTCATGCGGGGTGCAATATTACATTGTGAACGATAAAATGTTACAATGTTGGCATCTCGGGTTTAGCTCATACCCGACTTTCTCATGGGAACGCGCTCGCAGCGGATCTACCAGGGCTACTGCGGCAGGGATACTTGGAAAGCCCTCCAAAGGTGGGGGCTGCGCTGCAGCGCGCTGAACTCACGCCATCTTTGCTGGGCAAGAAGGCTTCTAGGTCTGTCTAAACGTTAGTGTGTGTATATGATGGATACGTGGGGGCAATGTCATCGGCGGGCAAGCCCTCCTCCACCTGGGCCCGGGTGGCATGAGGGAACGCCCGGCGAGCCATGGTCCTCACCGGGGGAGAATAATGTAGGAGAGGGGGGCCTTAAGGCCTGTCCTCCCCTACACCTGTCTTAGACAAGCTTTAGAAATTAGGAGTACTTATTTTCTACTATGACTATTATCTTGATTGTGTTTTCTTCTAATGTATTTTTGCAGTGTATGTATAATTGTTTTAATGTGTTTTATGGAATGTTTTTATTCAGAAATATACTTTGAATGAAATATACTTTACTGAATTTTTTTTTTGGGGGGGGGTTATTTTACTAGTGAAGAGGTTAGACTAGCTATGCAATTCCCCCATCCTAGCTTAAATAAATCACCAATAGGATTTTATAGAAGAAATCCGACACATGACACCAATGTTTGACAACCTTTCATAATGCCATAAATAAGTGCCATAAAGTACTGAATCAGGATTAAGTTCAACGATGGCACCAATTTATTTTAAAAAACGATCGGGACGATCTGGCAAATTCCCACCCCATTTCCATCATAGACATTTCTTCAGAAAGTTTATGGAAAAAATCATGCACCAAAAACTGAATCCTTGGCTTATGAGTGTCGCATGCCTGCAGATTTGCAAGCCGAATTCAAGTAAAAATCAAATCCTATTTTTTTTGTAGATTATATATCTTAAATAAAAAGTACGTAATTTTGCACAAAGACACATGATTTTTTTTCTGTGGATTTTTCCTGTGTTTGACAGTGTTTATTGGTCTATGCTGTGGATTATTTTAGATATGCTCAAAGTACCATTCCATTTGTAGGGAGCATTTAAGGTTTACATATAAACAACTGTGCTAATGTAAGGAATGGCCTGGGTGGAGAGAAGACTGGGCCCTTCACTGTTGAAATGGGCATAGGCCAAGGGTCCCTGCCTCGTCCCTATTTCATGTTCTTCATACATCAATAGAAGGCTTCAGTAATTAAGATAACGGGAGAAGCCGGTAGATTTGGGAGCACACCTTGCCAGAAAATGTTATGTCAATAGAACTTTATACCAAATATGTGTTACAGCTTAGACAACCCTGTGTATTCTTTAGTTAAAATAACAGAATCAGACAGCAATCCTCATGCTTTTACATTCTAGGTCTAGGTCATAGATCCCAAAAGAGCCCAGCAGAGTAAAGAAAACACAAATGATATGAACCATATACAAGAACGTTATACTAGCGGGCAGGTGTATGCAACACACCTCAATGTGATATGAATATCACCAAACACTGACAATTGCGCATGGTTATAATGTGGTCCTTGAAGATGGTCCACAAGACCGAAATGCATTGGACAACAAAAAGAATGCCTATGTCTCGAATAAATCGCTAATATTTATAAAAATTGAACATCGTTCTTTTTAAATAAATTATACATTTAACGAATGGATTGTAAAAACTGAAAAGGTAGAACTAAACCACTACAAACACATATGAAATATCCTCCTAAGGTCCTTCCAGACACCTGGGTAATGCCAACCCAGCCAGTACTCTCTAGCATGTCACTCCACCCACATTGCAAGTGGCCCATTCTGGCTACAAGACTCACATTTCCAACATAGAAATAGATCTCAAAATAGACCTGAACACATTACTACACAGCTGTGCCCACTCAACCATAAACATCCACTGGTAGGGTACACATATCCACTAAAATGTTTCTGTTCAGTTCTTGCAGGTCTACACAGACCCTGATCTTGCTATTATTCTTGAGGGCCAGCCACTCTGTTGATTCTATAGGTTCCGTTATCCTTTCCGCTGCTAGAAGTTCTAGCTCATCACTGTCTCTCTGAGCTAAGGGAATGTGTCTCGCTTTGTGAGTGATTGGGTCGACTTCTGATTTGAGATCTATTTTGTGTGGTATCCTTTGAAGACCTCAGGAAAAAAGTTCTGTTCCGGTCAGAGGGATTACCTCTCACTGTGTGCTTCGTTTCCTTGATCCGGCTTCTTGACTGGTCACTTGTGTGGGGCACGGCCTCTGTTATCTTCACCAGCTTTATTTTTCCTTTGTTTGATTCCTTTTGAAGACCATTCTTTGTGTTAGATCTTTTTCACAATGGCCATGGCTTCAGCTAATGATGGATCGGCAAACATTGATAATCCCTCCTGTATCATGCGGTTATTTGCTCCCGGAAAACTGGCAGGAGAATGCTAATATACAAAGAGCAGAAACATATACATGTACATCTTTAGTTGCTAACCACAAAAAACATTTCTCTTTCAATAAGGTTGAAAGCCACCTGTCATACTTGTCCCATGTGCTGTTCAATATCACTTCTAATTTATTTAATTTCTGCCTGCAAAGGTACAGATTCAGAAATAACAATAGTCGCTGTCTAATACTGAAACATATATATGTGGTATTTAAAAAGCTACCAATACTATTGATAGTAATGTGAAAACCAGGCAAATTCTGGAAATTGTTCAATAGGAAAAACACATACAGACCAAAAACATGTTAAATGTGCACAACTGACAAGTGAAATTAAATCTAATTTGGGACAAGTCCCATCTCTACTGTTAAAATCCAGGATCGCAGAGAGGGCCATTTTTGGTTGAAAATGCTGCTGGGTGCATAGGAAAGTGAGGCCTTCCATTGCTTCTTTATCCATCCCCCTGTGTGGTGTACAGTGCTGCCTCCGTTTCTGGTGGAATGTTTTCCCTCTATTTGCATAGTAGGCACATTGTCCCTCTGTTTCTTACATGATTTGTGCACACAGCAACGTCTTTTAGTCTAGGCAACACTGCACCAGCAAATGTGCTTCTGCCCTAAGGAGGCCTCCCCACAAATTATGGGCTGCGGCTGAGCATAGGGGGCCTGGACTAGACTTTCTTTTTTTTTTTTTAAACAAATATGGATCTGGTTGGGCAGACAGCCTCCATTGGCCGATTGGGGCCTTGCAAGGCTGTGGGTACCGCACAGAGCAGCACTGCCACATGGCCTTTGCAAATATACACGCTCTTCTCAATAGTAAAGGCAATGGGGCAACACAATTTGTTTGTGCAGCAAGATTTATTAGAGTAGTTGGGGCGTCTGCAGCAACACCCTTGCTAAAAGCTCTTGTTCTTCTAACATCCATTGGGGAATGTCATCTCCGCTCAAATTCTAGATTAAGGAAATAAAACACATCTTGACACTAGCAGAAATCTTGTCAAAGTGCACAGTGTACCCTTTGGCAAAAATTATTTGTGTAGTATGACCATTTTAGGAATGGACTGGTGCCACCACTGGATAGAACTTCTCAAAAATCTATATCTGAAATGGTGTCCTGGTTTCCTGCTGGATGGCATTTTTTCCCCAAAAGTGGAGCCCTACTAATTGTAGTATATATCCCCTGTGTGTTTGGGGGAGGGAAAATAGGATGAAGTTTATGATCTGCTCTTTTACCCTGGTTACACCTCAATTAGGTGGGTTTGGTTGCATCAGAATGGTAATCGGGCGCAAATATGCTGCAAGTCTGTCAATGGTCTGTACATATGCAATGTCTGGTTATTTATGCCAAGCCTAGCAAAGGAGACAGTGGGGCTCATTACATGTTGGGCGATGCGGGTAAAATACCGCCGCATTACTGCACCACCCAACTATAACTTTGGTGGACATTTTGAGGATTACCCATCAGCTATGAGCTGGAGGCAAATCTGACAACTTTCTGCTGAAGATGCCCCATTGAGTCCTATAGACTCCAAAAAGAATTGGGATTCATGCCGTCACTTATAATCTGGCCGTAATGGTAATACAGCTTGGTGGTATCTGGGCGGTAAATTTGCCCAGATGCCACCAAACTCGTAATGTGGCCCAATACCTCAAGTTGAAATGAGGTAGCGATTCTATTAACCTGTTTCTTCAACTTATCCTTAAACTAATCTTTGTAACGTTGTGTTATTCTATTTGTGGGATGTTGTGATGAAAGAGCTATTAACAGTTTATTGTTATTGCTGTAGCTCTGGTTTCCCCTTTCTTTTCTTGCATTTGAATTCCCTGCTTTGTAGCTATCTATTTACTAATTATTCATTTATTGTATAACATTTTACTTTTGATTTTATATTTTTCTAACAAACCTATAATTGTCTGTTTATTAGTGAAATTTCATCTTTTTTTGTTGTAATTATTGTTGAACTTTAAGGGGCCTGGGGACTGAAAATAAACTTGGATTGAATACATTGAAGACGAGGTAAGTAAAGTCTCTAAATCGAAGTCGTCATGTCTTGTGGGAAAAACCTTTTTGTTAAGAGTCATCCATTGTGCCAATGTGTTTCAAGGATAACGGCAATTGTGGAAACTCCACCAGCCCATAATACCGAACTGCAGGAGCGGCGGACACCCCTGCAACCCCCAGCCCCCTTGTTCGGTATTATAGGCTTCAGTCTTTTTTGACATGCCGAATGCACACCAAATGCGCATTCTGCTTTTTTTTTTTTATTTATTTGACCTTTTCGGCTGAACACTTTTTTTTCAGCTGTCCTTGATCAGTTGTAGCCAGGGCTAAAGTCGAGGGTACACGCGGGTGGACGGAGTCCACCCACATTATTCAAAGGGTGGTCTCAGTCCCCCCTCAGCCCCCCAACTAAAAGAGAAACATTGGATGTCCTCTTTGCGGTTTGATCCTCGAGGTCCGCTTTAATTCATAAATTCAGTCGGGTTTGTAGGGCGGACACTTCACCACTGCACTTTATTACCTGATGAAAAATAACAAACCACTAAAAGTGAAATATCCTATTTCGATACTGCAAGTCCCAGGGAAAACATTTATATTGGTTCTTGGAGTTTAAAACATGCACGCCTTTCAATGTTTTCAAAAACAGTATTGGAAGAAAATATCCTGCCTTGGTTGTGTGTGTGTGTGTGCGTGTGTGTTGATTTTATGAAAGGCAAACGCTATTCGTCCTATGCAATGTGGGTCGTAATTCAAAGCCAATTTAATGAAATGTGCATATTTCACCTTGATATGCCAATTTCTGGTGACGTCACATCACATTGCGTTTCTTGATGAGTCCCCCACTTTAATTTTTAGGGCTTGGCCCCTGAGTAGCTCCCCGTGGGGTTTGGTATCCTACTGAAGAACATGGGTTTTGAGACCATGTTTACAACTTCAGATTAGTGCTAGTTTGCACTACTTATTCTAGTTGCAACCAATTATCTGCGTCATATGACTGACGTTCATGACTGAGCACATTTTCATTCATGCAGTCCGATTATGAAGATGGCGGATTTTTAAAATGCAGCTGTACATGAATTGTATAAAATGAGAATTATTTAGCAAACTGTACGTTTCCAAAGACGTGCAGTATGAGATAATGTAAGGCCGGTTTTAATAGGCTACTGCGTGCAGCAAATCCCTCCAAAATAACATTCTTGAACAAATATCTGTTTACGGATCCGTGCCGTTCTCCTTATTTTCGCAATCGAATGAAAATAACTGCTGTTTGTTCAGAGCGCACTCAATTTTGGCTACGCATGGAGTGATGTTATCACGGTTTGATGCATACATGAGCAAGTCAAGAATGAATGAATGAAACCTCGTACAGCTCCTCTGTTCCGTGCAGTCTGCAAGCATTTTGTCCAAAAAAATGTAAACGTTACAGAGGTGTTCTGGCTAGATCCGCACTTCAAGTGCCATTTGCAGTGCGCATGTGTTTACTCCACCAGGGTCGAATGCAATTGCATAGGTTTAATACCTGTTTGTCTGTGTTACCTGTGCTTGATAGTAAGACGTGGCAAACTCAGTAGGTCTGGGGCTCTGAGCTCGGGTATGCGGATATGCATCTCTGTCTGTTGAAACGTGTCGAATGCAGATAGGTTGCACGCATATAGCTTGCCTTGGAGTGTACGTTTTTCAATCACATACACACAGCAGACCATTTCTCACTTGCAAGAGTCCATTCCGAATGGCTCGTGGCGAGTACACGTGCACCGTGAGCGGTGTCTTTATACAGTATGCGACACAAGGATGGTGATTAGGTTGAATGGAAAGCTAGCCTTAAACATTCTAGTAACTTCAGAAAGTAAAAGGATGCTGTTGAACATTTTAATGGCACTGTTCGTTCCAAGTAAACGGGACATTTGTGCCTCTTTGTTGCCATGCGCATTTGCATTGGCATTGTATCAATGGCCAAGTTAATTCCGAGTGATCTTAAACCAAAGGACCTCGGAATCGGGTGCTGCAAATACGCACAGCGAGAGCCTAGAAGAACATATCCCTCTATGCAGATGATATGTTGCTATTTAGAGTGGAGTCAGTAGTCGCTAGTCACTATATCTATACATACGGTTTAGTAAATTATCAGGTCATGCTTTAAATTGTAGAAGATACATAATTCACAATTTGTGTTAAAATGATTTCTTCACTGGCATTGTTCCCATTTAGAATAGAATTATTCAAATATTTGGGTATTGTGATGGTGGGGGCTGGAACGGTTTCGAGCCTCGCAACAACCCACTAATGGATGCCTACAGTAAGCGTGTCCATTTGTGGCAAAACCTACCCATTTGAACAGGTCGGTTTGGTTGCAATGTTCTACTTCCTATGTTTCATATCCATGTCAGAAATCCCCCTCTTTGCTGCTCAAATAATTACTGGGAGGAATGAATGGATTTGTAAAATGAAGTCAAAAATGTATTTTGAAAGAGGAATCCATGAAACATGCATACACTTTGTGTATCCCATTTAAACACAGAATCCATGAACCACTTTAAAAGAAATATGAAATACGTAATGCTTTTAAACGTTCTGAACAAAGCAAAACATAGAAAGGGCAATTGATTGCAGTATTAAGATCTACAAAACTACCACGGGGCATTCACCTGTCCACATCCATGTACATTTACTACTGAAGGAAGTAGTACATGTGCTTATTAACGCTGAGACTTTGCATCAATGTTTGCATGTATTGCCATGAGTCACCTTTACACACACATTAGGGACTATGAAATTCATATTGCAGAAATAAGTTGGGGGGAAGACCAGAATACTTTGGGGCCAGTGGAAGTAGTCTGCTACTCGATGACATGTGAGGAGTTCTAGCGAGACTCCCCCAAAGTCTCCCCTCACTTTTCAAAATCCAGACAGTCCTTCCCCACAACTCCAATATCCACCAAACACCTGCCCCATTGTTTTCATTGGAACCCCCACTTTTGTTTCCGGGGGAACATGGAATGAGGTGCATACTGTGGTCTGGAGTTGCGACATTCCAAAATGGGTCTTTGCAAGATCTCGTTGGACAGAAAGGGAAGCACCCTCACAACTGCAAAACCCATCAGGGTGCCATACCATCATTTTAAAATGGAACGCCACCCACGTTCCCCGAGAACAAAGGCGAGATACACCAAAGACTATGAAGGGGCTAGGAAAATGCATCCCACCCCACTTATGCACAAGGCCTCTTCCCCACCGATCAAAAATAACAGTGAAAAACCTCCTCCTCTCTATTCAGCTCCTTGACTTGCACAAACAAAATAGTTATTTTCCTTTCAATGTCACCGGAAACACCAACTGGGAATTTATCAGGAAAGGGAAGTAAAAAGACCACATTGATTCAAAGTTTCCCAGGCCTAAACTAAATTACCCTCCGAAAAGGCAGTAAACTGGGGAGAAACGCAGAGCCCTTCCAGACCGAATAGCACGGCTGCACAGTTGCTCTGGACCGTTGCTACTCATGGCACTGCTGTAACCTCTGCAATGATTACTGGAGGGTGTAGCCTGTGTGCTCTGCTTATGCCCTTAGCCATGTCCACACAGTGCGGGCCCTGTTGTTGCACACTGAAGTGGAGACAGCCACTCCTCAAGGCACTTCTTTCCAGATGGCACGTCTTGCGCCGCCTCTTAACCCTAGCAGCTGCCTCACTGATAATAGGCTTTGTACGCACACAGCAACACTCTGCTGTGCACCTGGCAGGTACACTGTCACTTGACTGGGCTGGGGCTGTCTCTGTCTCAGCTCCTCCAGCAGGACTAGTCATGACGGCTGCAGCCTCAGGTTTATCCTTTCTTTTTTTCAACATCCACAGGGTGCGACCGTCACTGTTGTCACTGCCTCCCTACAGCAGTGCAGTTCCTGGAGTGAAACTCTCAGGGAGACGGCTGCTTGAGTAGACATTTATCCTTCCCACAAGTGATGTTGGTCTACCCCTGGTTTTCTGGAGGCTGAGCCCTGGGTGGAGCAGCAATACAGCATCAACAACTGCCAGCTCTGGGTGGTGGTCTTTGGTTGGGGAAGATAGCAGCCACTGCACCCTGTGCAGCAGTAGCAACACCAGGCCCTGCTCCACTGGTCGCCAACTGTTGCGGGTTCAATGATGGACAGTCACCAGTCAGGAGGTATCGGGTAAGTCTGCTTTATTTGTCACAGGTACAGCTCTTTAGGCAGTTGGAACATTAGATAACTGGCACCACCACCCAGGCTGTCTTCACTCAGTCACTTTCAGCTAGCAACTGACTCTTTGCAACACAGGCACAACATTCTACAATGGACTTCCATGACATCACACACTCACCTGGCTGGTGCCCACTACACCCACCTCACTCATTTGCCTATTGTGGAACACACCACCTCCGCAAATGTTACAGCTCACCAAACAATCTGTTCCGCCACAAAAATGTTATGATCTACCCCAAACCCAGCATGGAGAAAAGTGTTTTCAGACTTCCTTCTTAAACCACCCATAACTAAAGAGGATTGCATGTGGGGAAACTCCCACTCCCCATTGAAAACAATAGGTCTGGCGCATGTTGCATCTGGGGGGGGGGCAGGGCTCCAAGAGAATGGGCTGATCTGGCTGTTACCACAGAGGGTCTTCCTGGAGCTTAGCCCCCCTCCCAGAGAGAGTTTCAATTCACTCCCCAAGTCCATGCAGGCATAAGTCACTGCTGTGGCAGACAACTGCACAGCAGCCTACCAGCCGGGGAGAGGAAGATTACGGAGCCAAACCTCAGCATAGTACTGCTCCCGAATCACAGCAACTGCACCCGAGAAACAGAGGAACGGTGTGGCTGATGGCAGGAAGTCTGCTTACCTCCCACATTTGAAAGCAGATCATATATGCCCTCTGGGAGACTGTGACCAACTGCAGTGCCACCACAGAGGTTCATATACATTTCAAGGTGCTGCCTCATCCCGTGGATGCCTTTGATACCTTCCCAGATCCTCATCAGAGATAGCCAATGAACCAATCAGCCAATACTATAAATGGACTAGTGACCGTTTAACAAGGGGAATTAAGAGTACCACAATGAATAACCAATCCCAGGGCAAAAAACTAGGAAACCTGGGGAATAACTTATCCAAGATAATCTTAGTAATAGCACAACAGCTTCCTGGGTATAAAAGAGCTGGGAAAGTTATGGGGCTCCACTGAAAGGGGAGATCACAGAGGAACTGGGAAAGCACTGCACCTTTGAGACTGCTGCCAGGAGGAAGGCTGTGCAAGCCTTGAAGCCTTGGAGAGGAAGGTTGAGCGCTGCTTCTACATACAATCCATTGAGAGAGGCTGGCCAAAGCATTGAAAAACAACTTTGAAACCATTTTCTTTTGGCTAACTGTAGAACCAAATCCTGAGGCTGTCCAACAAAAATAAAACAAAAACCTGGTGAGGCGAGAGAAGAAACCCAGATGCATGGCAGGAGGATGAGAACCTGGTCTTCCAAACAAGGACAGAGATTGAGGTGGGGAGAGTTACTATTTCTAACCGATCAAGACAAAAGTCAGAGAGGCCTGAGGGAATTGTTCAAGAGAATTGTTGAGGAGATTGTTGGAGGCAAAGAGTCCGAGGCTATGGTGAGGTCTAGAAGAGGAAGTTGTACAGAAGAAATGTCTGGGCAATCCAAATGTTTAGTACCCTTGCCAGTGTAGTACCAGGGAACATTGTGTGTTTTGTTTTGTTATAGAGCAAGGCTGGACATTTGTAGAGGAACATTAGGAACAGACCTTTGAACATTGAGTTTGAAAGTATACTTTTTTTTCCCCGGAGGCTAGATGACATATTAAGGTTAGGTTTGGGACATTTCTGTTGGCCATCATTTTGAGGCTTGGATCATTGGAATGGGGTGTCCCAGGAGTTTAATGTTCATCTTATGTTATGCTCACACTTCTTGTTTCTATTTTTGGAAGGATTTACCACAGCCCTCTTGGAATCACATTCTCCTGATGGACTGAACAGGTTACCCTGCATGGGCGATGGGTCGGGTGGGAAAGCTTTCACAACTCCTCTTCAACATGTGTTTGCCAACAGCAGTAAAAACATTTCCTTTTTACAGTGACGTCATCTTTAAAGCCCCTTTTCAATGTTCGTATGGATAATATCACTGCCGAGGCTATGACTGTATGTCTAGCAGCTAAAGATCATCTTGCAATGGGCTGGTATTTACTGAGGGCATGCAGAAGATCTAAACATACCCATTAATCCAAGGGGGCCAGTGACAGGCCTTACGGTTCTGGTTGCACATATGAGTTATGTTGTTTGTGTTTGTGCTACTATTAGATCCCCAAAAAGTCAAGGATAGCGAGTTTATTTTGAATAACACTCGGGGGTGAAATTTGGCCCTATTCGACATATCACACTTTTTGATTCTGTGGGATTTTTCTTCTGGCGCTAGTAATTATTGCACCTTTAGAATTTTAGCATTTTGTAAAGATTTAACTGTGATTAATGTATATTTATTCTAGTAGAGTTTTAGAATATATGTTTGTATTGTGTATTGACGATTTGCTTAGTAATGATCTGCAATCAAGTTTACTTGTAGTACCAATTGTTTTTACTTTTACTGTATTTGTTTGGGTTTGCTTTCATGGCAATTTGCCGGAAAAAAAGCATGCACGATCTAACAATTTTAAAGTTATTTCCATGAACATCACCGGCCTAAAACATTAGATCAAGAGAAAATAATAATTGCAGTATTTATCCATAGGGCCAGATGTGGCATTCACTAAATGGAGCCAGTGGCAAAGCTTCAAAGGGACTGATTTTTGAGTAGGAATAGGGTCAGGAAAGGAATGTGGTTTAACTGGCCCATTCCAAAAATCCTTATTGTACAAAGTGTTACAGATTTGGTTAAGATGGGGAGGGCGAATCATTCTGCCCAAAATCAACATTGGCACCAATACACTGTTAGTGGAAAACAAAGTGGGTTCTGGGAGTCTCTACCAGCACAAACACAGCCCATTGAACTGTTCTTGGGTGTATGGCCCCTGGGAGAGTCTCAACCAAGTCTTTAGCTCACTGTCCCTTTCACAGAGAAGAAATATCCCTGCATATCAGTCTTTGTCCTGCCCAGTGGCAGTCCAGCACCGAAATGCTAGGCAATTCTCCTCTGAACAAGAGTACCAACAGCAACCCCATACACGTGTTTCAGCCTTGTTGGGCATCATCAGTGAGGTGGAGCTGTGCCTCTCTGAGCACAGTGAGCAAGGGGTCCACGTCTGGATTCCCATGGTAATTTAGGGTGAGACCCAAAATTACTTAATATGCAAAACAAAGGGGGTACTGGGAGTCTCTCTACCAGCACGAACGCAGCCCATTGACCTGTTCTTGGGTGGATGACCCCTGTTAGTGAAATCAGTCTATACCCCCATTGGTCCAAAGGCAGGTTTTTTTTCTACCTAAATCAAACTTTAACAGAGCAAGGATCTAGTATGCGGCACAGTGATTAAGCTGGTACACCAGGTATTTCAGCCTAAAGGGGAAGGGACATATAAGCTAATTTGCTCCAAGATCATTGGCTGATGCAAACTTGGGTATTACAACACCCCACGTACTCCTATATATTGTGCCCACGTGTGCTCATATTGATTACTTTCACACCTCAGCCACATTTCTAGATAAAGTGGTTGATCTTAAGATTCTGTTTACATTTTATCCATACTTCGACCTTCTACCAGAAGATGGCGTTAGTCTCTTTAGACACATCGCTGGAAAGCATCTTCTAAATCCAAACCTGTGGTGCTTCTTATACATGGGTAATCGCACAGTGTCATTCACAGGAATGCTTGTGAGTTCCACAAATGCTTCTTGGCAAGTAATCCTGTTACATAAATGCAACATGGAAAAGTGCCAGAAAAAGGTTTTAGAACGTTAGAAAAGGTGGTGAAAGAGCTGTCGCTTGGTATGCGAAAGCCCAGTGTACTCCTATGTAGTATGAACTCAAGAAAGCCAGATATGACCTGAATGCCTACAACACAAAAGAAGCAGAATGTGCATTATTCTGCATTAAACTGAGCAGGGTGAAAAGGCAGGTGGACTTTTAGCTTTACAACTTACGAAACGTTAAATCTCTCCTGGTGCCCCTTTCTTTGTTTCTGATGGCGGCTCACTGGCTTCACACCCCTATGACCGATCCAATCCTTTTGTGACATATGATGGCTCTCTGTTCACTTCTGAGGCTTCTCAAATGCTAAGAAAGGTATGGGACTTCCTGGGAGTATAAACCTTCCCTCCTTAGATGTTGAATCAAGGGACTGTATCAGTGCGCCAATCTCGGAATAGGAAGTAGGGAAAAGCCTTGCGAGATATGGCATCCCTGAGGAAGACCGGTTCCTCCTAGAATTTTGTAAATCCTGTGAGGGGGTCAGTGATATCTTTTATTAACCAGATTTTACAGTGAGGCTGATGCGGCAGGTACTCTGTGTTTTGTAAATAATATTTTTGAAAACCTATTACTAGACTAGCCTTTGAAAGACCACTATGGAGAAAATGTTGATTGTACTTTGGCTTAACACAAGATGGTATGGGAGATGTCATTTTGATGCAAAAATTGCAGACTGTGGAAACAGGAAAGATGGGATCAGATCCAACATTCCCACTTTCCCAAACCTTATCTGTGTCAAATAACTTTGAAATGGAAGTGGAGCCCTCGCACATCCTAGCAGTGTGCTGAATCTGATGTGAGGTTGGAGTTGGGTGTTTTTAAGCAGAAAACAAACCTGCTCAGCACAGACGAGTTTGGGCATGACTGGTGCACAGGATAAATACAATTGTAAGCTATCCAACGTGTTTTCATGATTTTCAGCCACTTTTGTAATTTTGGTGATTTTTTCTTTTTTGAATAATTGAAACAGTCTGTAGAGAATGTGACTTCTGAAACTCAAAAGTGCAATCATTGATGGCCAGAAGATTGCATGCAGAAAATGTGGTATTGCTTTAATTTGAAAACCATTGAACCAGAGGTAAGGTCCAGAGAAAGAAATGCTCACGGATCTGGGACAAAGGGAGGGAGGCTTCGCTTAATTTAAAAGAAATCGACTATTTGCACCAATACACAGAAACCTAATTGATATGGGGCAATTTTGGTCTACAAGATCCAATAAACCCATTATTAAAAAGGGCAGACTTTTGTTGTGGTCCATGAAGTGTGTGTGGCTGAGGCTTTGTAGGGCACAACTACGCAACTGAACTCTAAAATGCCTATGCAGGCTGCAAGCAGGCATCACCCCTAATATGTTTACTAGGTGATTGGACAAAAAGGCAGGCAGCAGATTTGATTATTGTGGTTACATTTGTTATTGTGCCAACACATGCATTTCACAGTGCTAGAGATGGAATGTATGTTCTTCCAAATCAAAGCAGGGTGAAATCAGGAAAACGGCTGATTCTTCATCAGCTTGCCTCTCCTGAGGCTACCCAGATTACATTCCACAGAATCTGGACCCATTTTGGAAAGCTAGAATATTGAAGGTTAGAGTATTTCTGTTTTTGATGAGGGGGTGGCATGAACGTGAACAAAATTAATGTTCCTTAATATTAACTTGCCGTAAAAATTTGGGGAACATTTGGAAATTGCTGGGAAGAGATCCGTTAGATTTGAGGCAGTTGAGGAAGAATACATACATGTGTAATGATTCTCCGATTTAAATGATATTTTCATAGACTAAAGCCATGAATTGTGATGACGAGGAATAAGCTGCTTCCTTGTATTATATTTATTTGCAATTATTGATAAGTTTGCGTAATAAACAAGAACTTTTAATGCTCTACCCCCAGATGTTCCACAGTGTGCTATTTGTCCTTGGCTGTGATTTATAAAGATGGGAGAGCATCCACAGATTTATTGCTCTCGCATTGTTCGCTGGATTGATCACAAATGTTGTTTCTAATCTTTGACATAAAAGAGATGCATTGTAAGCTAGAACATTTGAAGTTCAGTTCATGGGATTTTGTAACTTTTTTTTTTCGTCAGACATGATTAATTTAAGCACTATACCTAGTAGTGTCAGCCATCAGTTGTGTTGTGCACCTCAGCAGCCTGACCGCCTTGGTGCACGGTTGAGTGTGAGAACTTGCTGCAGAAAAGAATAGCAACATCCAACCCAGCCATAATTGGTACTCTCATCCCTTCCTACCCCGCCCCACATCATCTCAGGTTGCTTCTGCTCCATACAGGATATCGTTCATGGTGGGGTCGAATCTAGAGGCTGGACTGCCATCTGCATTAGCACACACAGATCATCAACGTCCAGTGTCTGCTCTTTACGCCTCTCAACAGTCCCCTAAATACTGAGTCATTATGGCTGGCATGATAGCTCATTGAGTTAAGAACTTAGCTACCCATCTGCATAAACTGGAAATCGCAGGCCCTTGTAATATCTTCAACCAAATGTTCATAAAAAATTGGAATACTTACTGCAGGGCATTGATATTTTGATTTTACCGATGTTTATATAGTTGTCTCTTCTATATCGATTTCTCTACAGGTGCAGTTGGCACAATGCCTCAACAACACTTCTTTGACGGGCAGGCTTACTCCATTCCTCTGATCCAACCAGACTTGCGCAGAGAGGAGGCAATCCAGCAGATCGCTGATGCTCTTCATTATCTGCAGAAGGTCTCCAGTGATATCTTCACTAGGTAAAACTCTGAAATGTTAACTTCAACGCATAGTGTGTAGGAAGGGTAGACATCCTTTGTAATTTGCCTGGTCTGAGTGGTCACAAAGTTATGATATTAAAGCTATTAAAGATAAAACTGTTTAACAGAAATATATTAAACCAATGTTATTCATATTCGGTCATGTTGTAGGAAGGCACGTTTTTGAAAAGCCAGTAATCATAATGCGTTGGATCATTTTGATGATACAGGGTTCCTCCATTGGAGGCGTGTGAAATAATGTTTTTACGTTATGTAGTGCATTTGTACCAGATGTTTTGACTGAGCTGTACAAATATCCTTATTTTTGTGACCGAGGCGGTATTGCAATATCCGTTGTCAATCGTATGCCTTGTATTGTCACAACTAACCCGATTTGCGTTATGTGCTAGATATAAGAAGATAGTGTTTTGAGAGCTCTTTTGTTGAGAGCTCGTTTGACTGGTATGAACTGTGGAGGCATCATGAAGCAAGACAAAGACAACAGATTCAAAGTTCAAATAAAATACTTGTATTAACTTAAATATCGTGATGGTGTAAGGCTTAACCTGCCCTATACTAAGGTAGGATTTCCCTACCTAAAAGAAACTAAGGATTGTCTGTGTCCTTGAGATCAACTTAAGTCTTTCTGTGTCCAAAACCTATGCTTGCCCTCACATCTAAAAATGCATAATGTGTGGGAATGTTAGTAACCACAGAAGTAGTGTTCAAAACAAAGTTCTGGGCTTTTTCCAGCTCCTTGGCTTGTATTACAGCCTCTTCCTCAAGTTTAAAACAATTCCACTAAAATGACTTCTGGGTTCCTTTCCCCTTGGATAAGTCTCAACAAGGGTCTTGGGGTTCCCTTCCCCAAGTTCAACACAGTTCCAAAACAAGGTCTTGGGGTTCCTGTCCCTAAGTTCAACACTTTTAGCTTTAAAATTCTAGTCAGTTCTCTTGGCTTTCAATATGTTTTCCAAACCAACTTTACATTCCAAGTAGGGTTACTCTGTCTGGGCGCAGTTGTCGGACCACATAGTCCCCCCACTACTGGTCATACAACCGAAAACCCTTGGCACCTTGTTACAGTTACTTGTTCTCATTAGACTTCCTTGCAGACATATGTTCCCCTCTTTGAACATGCATCAATTGTCTACTTTCAGCCTTTTTTCTCTTTGGCAGTTTCCTTGACTCTGCCATAACGTGACTTTCACCAGTCACTTCGGGAATGCTTTCTTTTTCCCCAACTTGCTATCATACTTCACAATAGTGTTTTATCCCATTTGTTTTCCACTTGCTTTCAAAAGCCCTTATTGCTGGCTTTCCTTTGATTCATACTCATATCATCCATTGACCTCTTGGATTGGCTTTCGCAATTCTCAAATTGCATTTCACTTTCATTTAATTTGTACAGTGTTTTTTATGCGTTACACATAACTTTTCTTTAGTTCGGTATTCAAAATTGCAGGCAATATTTGGCAACTTGTTTAGGTTTCATGAAACGCTCCATTGGTCTCCTGACCCAATAAGCATTCCTGTTTCTCTGATCGGCACCTCCGCATGCCTGAACCCAAGCCCCTGGAGTTCCGCGGCAGGACATTCCCTCACTGCCGCTCACCAGTATCGGACAACTCCGCTGGGTGCCTTTGGTTCTCTGATCTGCATTTGCTTGCTCCCTTTCACCTCATTGGGAGCTTCGGCGTCCCTGCTCACCTCGTCCGAACCTTCCTGCTGTATGATGTGGCTCCCTGGAGTCTTCTGTGCCCGCAGCTCAAGCGTGGGACACACAGCCACATACTTTGCAGGACTCCTGCCCCTCTCACAGCCCGGTTGGGCTGCAGCATCTCTCTGCTTTTTTGTGCAATGCTCAGAGTCCTTTTCACTGAACGGGCTCCTTTCTCCACACGGGACGCCATATCCTGCAAGCTGGGCTCTCTCCAACGGGATTCCCCTTCCTTCTGTCTTCTTTCTCCTTATATACACCTGTAGCCTGTCAACTGGTTGTAGGTTTAAGTACTTTGCCTGACCTCAATTAGTAGGGCTTTCTTGACTAGTATACTAGTGTTTCAATCCTCTTCCTCGTCTCAGTACCAGAGTGGTGAAATTACATGTTAGTGTGTACTGATCTTAGTCGCCTCTTCCTCGTCCCAGTACTATAGTGGTGTGACTGGGGGAAAAGGAGAGTGGGATTGGCAATAGCCTATAAAGGGAGGGGGTGGGTAAGGATGGTTACCACCAGGAAAAGAGGGGCATCATGTGTCACCTGCAGATATCCTATCCCTAAGGACCCTCCGCCCAGGTGAACCTCCCTCGCATCTCCACCACCAGGGTCAGGATCCAAAAGCAATGGCCTTTCCCTGGCCACCTGAGAAGAGGATCCAAGGGGAGTAGGTGTGAGGATGCCCTCAGGTCTTTGTGGAGCTTCCCCATTCCCAAATTGAACCTGCCGAACGGCACTTGTGGCTGTGTGAATGGTTCTCTGGCTCAGGTTCACTTCCCCTCTACCTCCCCAGTGCCCATGGAATTGGCTTGTCGCCCAGTCATAACATCAACCAGTGCTGCCTCGGCTGCTTTCGTCTACCCAGGCTGCACAACCTGAGCTTCGCCTCCCTCCTCCTGGATATGTCGTGTGCTGATCATATGTTCAAGGCAGGTTTCTCGGGTGAGGCCCAACCTGGGGGTCTCCCTGCTGAGTGTGTTTACCTGGGATTTTTCCCTGTCTCGTAGTAATATGCATGAGCTCCCTGGGCCGATGGCAGACAGTGCAACCCTACCTACGTATTTCCCTGCAAGTCCTTAATTCATGACTTTACTACGGTTCATTTTTGTGCCTGTGTTTTTCCCCGCTAGGAGGTGCCCCCTACCTACTTGCTTACTCCCGTAGGTGGTAGGTACACTCCCCTATCTGGCGCTGGAGTAGTACCTTTAATAAACTTCCTTCATTCTGGCTAAAATGCACACCCGCATTCTAAACTCCTCTGACTAATCTCCCATACATTAGACTTGCGTCCACCAAGGGCGGTCATCCAACGGCAATAGACTCCTTACAAATGCCATATTACATTACATATTTGTGTAGTAAGTGTTTTAAGTCAAACACTCGATCAACTTGGAATGAACTCTTCTGAATCCACTCTACATTCAGTTTAATGTATTGTCCTCTTATAATCGATGAATGTAATTTGTTGAGGATGATTTTCGTAAATATCTCTGAGTTGACCGGTCTGGTAGATTTGCAGTATTTGGCTTGCTATCCTCCACAATATTGTAAAAACAGCAAATTGGGCAATGATGGAGAATAGTATGGTTATTGGATCAATTTACCATTAGAAGAACTGTTTAATTATTCAGCAGCGATCATGTTAAAGCTGGGTATATTTAAGTAAGAATTGCCTTTTTAAATATTTTCTCATGTTAAACAATCCATAGTCGCACAATCATTTATTGGCTGATATTTTTCACTCGTAGTCTCCTGTTTCCTAGACTGCAGTGATCTTGTGCCTTTTATAAATGGTCTTGTACCTTTTTTTATAAATGATCTTTTGAAAGTGTTGAATCCAATGTTAACCTATTATATTTGCTTTTATGTTGGTCTGGTGCTTTCCTTCCCCCTCAGGCTGGCAAGGCCTGACATGTTGTTCAAATCTTGGTTTGTTGCTGAATTCATAATGTTTCCTATTGCATTTCCTGCAATAATTTGTACTTGCTAGCAATTTGTTTTTTTGTATGAATCTCTAGAGCTGTTAAGGGGGCCCAAATCACGTTTTTATTCTTTAGAAATTTGAACTCCTCATCAAACCATATATTCGAAGTTTGGGATTTATTTAACTTTCCTTTTATTTAACTTTCTTTTTTTCCTTGAAGGTTTACAAGTCCTTCAAGGTTATATTTTTTTTAAATCGGATTTCCTCATAACTTCTGATTGAATGTTTTGCTGTTTGTAAGACTTTACTTGTTTGTACTCTTGTTGAATGTGATCAGCCCTGCTTTTGGAAAGCCGTGTAGGCAGTCGTCAATGTAGTCCATCATTGAAGTTCGTCTCGAACGTAACTTATTCATGCTCCCTGGCGCACCTGCTTCCAACTAATTCTGGGACGTTCTTTTAATCATTTCAGATTTAAATGTATGGTGTTGGGATTATTATTACATTTGATGTTCCATTGGACCTGGAAGCTATCACAATAAGACCAATGGGGCAACTGTATAAAATGTATTCCATCACTGACTGTGTCCTGGTAAAGTTGAAGGTTGGAACATTGGTTGCCACCACTGGCAGCATGTTGTAAGCTGATAAATTCTTGTAGTCCAAAAGGAAATTGTTCCAGCGCTTCTTCCTTCTCATGGATTGCATGAACGTGATGGAAAAGCCTGGTTTGGCCCTTGAGGTCTTCTTTCATGGTAATCCTCACCTTGCCTTGTCCATGCCATGAGTTCAGTAGTAATCAGCCCAGGAGCTTAAGAGGGCACCACGTTTTTAATTTTTGAAGGGCCAAAGGGTATTTCTGGAGGGCAAAACCAAGTTTCACAAATCTGGACTTAGTTGGGCAAGGCTTGCATTAAAAGGGCTGGGTTCTACCCCTGCATAGATGTCTTAGGCAGATAACTGATTTAACATTGAAGTACTGGCTTTGATGGTAAGTGGGGCATATTCTAATTTAGTTGCTGATGTTTCATGAAGAAAGTTGGTTTTCTTCTATGAAACATTGTGACTATGGGAATATATATTGTGCAGCTTGGATGAATTCTGGCCCATCTACAGGGCCTGTATCTCTTTACAGAACTCAATTTGGTAGCTTATTGTGTTTGAAGTGCTGTCCAGATTTATTTGATGACCTAATTAAAAATATTGTGTAACCAAATGGTTTCCTGATGATTCGAAGTCCAGGTTTTCTGTAGCGCTATTACTATGTGAGATTTGAGGAGCAATACTGTTTTGGAATCTCCTATTTTTTATTTTATTTATTAAGCACAAAGTTATGTTACAAACTTTTGCTTTTCCTAAAATCCTTGAAGCCACTAGATAAAACAACATTCTCAATATGCCCTTCCTGTTTCATTTAACAGTGTGTGCCAAAATACTTTCACAAGCCACACAATTATCATCCTCATTTCAATCCTCTCTCCTTTTAGCCATCGTTCTCTCTCATCCATACTTCATATACTTCATTAGAATCCTCTCTGGGCTTAAGATACTTAGTATTTTCCCTCCCAGATGACCATAAATTTGTCTTTCTTGAACTCTTAGTCCATTCCACTATGGCGCTCCATCTCCGTTTTGAGTAAGGGATTTCAGTATCGGTGCTCCTTTATTGCCAAAAATCCCATTCAAATACAAACCCACCGCTCTTATGGCTGCCTTTGTTTATCCCCCATAGAGGGCTTCCCACCATGCTTCGGCATTCAGGCCGTGAACTTTGTTCAGCTTTTCCAATAATATAGTGGCTCTCTCCTTTCTCAGTTTGGGACAAAACAGTATCAGATGTCGCAGGGATTCCAATTTCTGTTGGCAGAAGCGACATTTGTCATCCTTCACAAGGACATATTTAAACAGCAATTCATGTGTCCTTAGTATGTTTAAGCAGAATCTTAGAATCAAGTCTTGGTACCTCGGACAAGGACATTTTTGGAGGTATTCAGGAGTGATATTTGGGAGACCGGTTTTACTTAACTAGCGGACCAATCCACCACTAGCAGTGCCTCTTTCACCTTCTTTGGGTTATCACACAGAGTTTCAACTGATCAGGCCAAATTATCTAGTAGGGTTAGGCACGCATCTCGCCACTGATTCTAAGGCCAGAAGTCCATGCTGTCGTCTTTGATCTTGATTATTCTGTATTGAGGTGGACTCGAATCTCCTAGTTTTTCCGACATGCCTTCAATATTCCATGATATAATGTTCCAATGTTGACAGTAAAAACCATTATGCCATTTGTCCTTTATTGTTGCCTGTATGCTGGGAAAAGAGGGCAGTTCTGTAGGTGACTTTAGTGTTTGGTGAGTTATATGTTCCTTATGTACTTCCAACTCTTTCACTGTTTTTATATAATGGAATTCAACTATACTGTGTGGTTATTGTAATGCCTACCTTATTTGGTGATTTCTTGTATGCTGGTACTCAGTCATTTTGCTTTCAGCAGCCAGCTGTGTTGTCCTTTCTTCAAGGTGTTCTAGTGTATGCTGTTGCATAGACAGACAAAGGCAGCAGTCAAAATCTATACTGCTGCTATATAGATTTTACTAAAGCTTTTGACTTAGTATCGTGGCCTGACTTGTGGAGAAAATGAATTGCTTGGGGAATAAACCCGACAATTCTATACTTTATCCAGCAACTCTATACGGACACTTCTACAACGGTCCTTTTAAGTCAGACAGGAGTTCATACCAACTATGTCAGGACAAATTGTGGCTTGAAACAAGGATGTGTTTTTTCACCCATACGTGATAATCTTTATATGGCCGATCTACCACAGATATTCCTGACAAAAATCAATCCTCCCAAGATAAATGGAACACACATACCATGGCTGTCCCATGCGGACGACATTGGATTATACCGCACTGCAATAATACTGGGAATTATGTATGTGCTAGAAGCATTACCCTATAGGCTAACAAAATGGCTAGATAGTTTTGAAGGGAAACTATTGCGTACAGTTTTGAACCTCCCGAAATCCATTCCGGTCGAGACTATAAGGCTTGAGTTTGGGCTAAAGTCACTAAGATCATCGTGGCAAATACAAAGGGCACTAATATATAGGAAAATTTGTCCAGCTAGTCCAAATCCAAATCATCTGTTTAAATTATTAGGTGAGGCTTATAGACTGGAGAATAAGAATAATTTTCTGCAGGATTTGAAAAACTCTACCAAAATATATTTGGAAGAAATTGGCCTCTACATAGCAACAATTGGAATTGATCCTAACTTTAAAAAGAAACTCAAAATAATGGCAAACTTGTGGGACAGGAAAAGAAACATTGATATCCTACATACTAAACAAAGGTATAATGAGTTTTCTTCTCAAAGTTTTTCAATATACAGACTTAGCAGCTACTTGAACAAGTTATGTTCCTTAGATCTTAAATATTTTACAATTTATCTGAGGTTCAATCTCTTACCTACAAGAAAATATTGTGCTCACTGGAACAAAGCCCAGGACTTTGATAATATCTGTCGACTATGTCAAATGGAAATCAAGAACAGCAGGCATATACGGACGGCTTGTGTGGCCCTAAAGGACTGCTTATAAAGGCTACGGAAATAAAATAACTCCCCTTGAAGATATCATTGGCGATCAATTTTGGCCTGTGCTTTTTGGAGCAAAATCTGTAGTTATTTTGGCGGCAGCTTGGGCAATTTGGCAGGAGGCGAAAAAGAGACTTGCTGAGTATTCCGTAGAAATAGAAGCATAACATTTTAAGGATTTTGATTGTATTGTATATTAATAAGTTAATTGTACCTTTTTTAGGACTGTTATATAAATGATGTCAAAATTCACTGATTTGATTGTAAAAAGTGTTAAAAGTTTCAAAATTAACTCTGGCATAGTAAATAAAAAGATGTGTTCTATTTGCACTTTAGAGAATTCTTTGAAAAAGTACAGCACCATGGCACTGAATGTTTCAATATGCATTGCATGTGGTCTTGTGTAGGCCCTGTCTGCTACTATTGGTGGCATCTCTGCACTTGGCCCTGTAAGAGAAAAGGGTGATGGGGTTCATTAGTGGAACAGTGGGAAAGTCTGATGCAAAATATGTGTTGTTGATGGGTGTAGATCAGAAGTACCCCATTCCTGAGTGCGGCTCCTAAGTGCCCATCCACTTTTTATGGGTTTAGCTGAAGAAACCTAGGAGTATTTTATCCATGGGGAAGAGCCAAAGATCAAACAGACTATGGTGCTTAAGGTCTGGTTAGGCACTGATGTGGCAGAGTGCGACCGGGCTAAAGAGGAGAGCTTAGTCGTGGCTCTGTTACCTTTGATGTGCTAATGGTTAGGCCTATGATTGCCTTCTCTGGATGGTTTGTATGTGTAGGAGATCTTCAAGGGGTGTTAGTCAGGAGAAGGAAGGAAGGTAGGAGTAGACCTTACAGGGTAAAACAACCTGCAACCCTGCACTCCTTCCCCTGGCCTTTTGTATAAGGGTCCCATTTCTCTAGCTCCCAATGCTACCCCTCCCTCTTTCTCTTTGTTGCATATGGGTAAATTGTACCCCATAAGGATCAAAACCAGCATCTGCGAGTTGGCAAATGAGGGAAAGATTCAGTGTGGCAACTCACACGTTACCATAACGTAATTTGCATCTCAAATCGATTATCTGGATCTGCTGAAAAGAGTTTTATCCCAGAGATGAACGTTTTCAAAGCTGAAACGTCGTAGGGTTGTCGATGAGTATTGGAGTAGAATTCCTTAATATAGAAGGTTTGCAAGAAAAGCTACATCCCCCACTTCGTGCATAGTGGTATTTGGGAAGGAGTCACTGCTGTGTAAGGTTTTCAGAATGTAGATGCCAAGAATGCATATGTAAAACTTTTTTCCCTTTGAAAACGGCGGACCTGTTGGAAGTAAGCATTGCGTGCAATTAATGCAGTTTTTAACCTTTGTGCTCTACTAGCCAGTGTAACTGTTTAAGAGCTGAGGAGGAGAACATTCTTCTTGAAAATGTAAGGAGTGTTTGAGCCAAGGTATTTAGTACCTTCTGAAGAGATGTCTGCAAATAATTTGGTCGACCCAAGCATATACCACATTGCTGAACTCTACGGAGATGAAATATAAGCATTCACTAGGTGCAATTGATGACTGAAAGCAGAGCTGGCTGAAGCAGGTGCCTACAACTTTATTTGTAGTATCATTGTCAGTTGGTTATCAATTGTAACCCCGAGATCACTTATTTATCATTGGCCGGCGCCATATACCAAGAGAAGACAAGGGGTCCCATGTAATGCAAAATGGCCCAAAGGGAAGGCTCTTTTATTTTATTACATTGGGTTTCAGCCTGTTGTTTTTTTTTTTTTTTGTTGTTATCCATCCAGCCAACTGCTGACATGCCCTGGGAGGATAGCTCAGGGGGAACGTGCTCACCTTGGCAACAAGATGATGCGGAACACAGGTTCGATCCCCGGGTCCGGGCTTAGAAACCTCTAGTTATTAAGCGCATTATAAATAACCAATTTCAATACCCAAGGAGTACATTAAGGTTGGCGAAATCCTGCCCATCCATATGTAATTGGATTTGGGTATTGTCTCCATCAGTATAGCACCTCATTCTATATGATTTAAAAATGTGGTTAGCGCCTGGCGGTACAGATTGAAAAGCAACAGTGAAATTGAAGCTCCCTGTGGGACTCGAGAGGTGATGGGAGTATGGAAAGACTCAAAGCCTTCTAGAGTCACAGATTATATTCTGTTATATAGGAAAAATGTTGACCCAACGTAGTGCAGTACCTGTGATTCAGAAGCACCAATGTCTCCATAGGAGAATGGAGTTGTCAATTGTATCAAAGGCAGCTGATGGATCCTGCAGGAGCACCTCTGAGACTGTTGCAATATATCATTCTTGATATGATATGATAGTTTATTTATAAAACGCCTATACACAATGTGTTTCAAAGCGCTTCAAGGCAAGGGAGGGAACAATGGAAAATACAATGACATTCTTACAGGCCATGAAAAGTAAGGATGTGAAATTAACTATCCTTCTCGGCCTGACGACATTTCAGATAGTGCAAGAGCTAAGAAATAGATAAGGAAGGAGAGCGGGAGAGTGGGAAGGAAATGGAAACAGACAGGCGACTACCGTACTAGGCCTGACGACATTTCTGATAGAGCCGGAGAAAAACAAAAGGTGAGTGAGGGGGGTGCAGAAAGTGAGGGGAGGAACAAAACAAGCGACTAAAAGGGGGGGGCATTAAGGGGAGGTGGGAGGAGAAAGACGAGGTTGCTATCATACTAGGTCCAGGGACAATTCTGATAGAGTAAGTGCATAGAAGAAAGTAAGGGGAGGAGATGGGGAGTAGGGATAGGAGGAGAGAAAAGAGTAAGCAGTCAAAAAGAGTGTCAAAGCAAGGGGGGAGAGCGAATACAATTGCAGAAGTCAGTAGTAACACATAATGTTGCAAGCCAGGATACAAGATGAAGATGGGAACAGCATGATTCAGGGCCACCATAAGTACAAGATGCAAAGGAAGTCCAGCATGAGAGTTGAGAAAAGGTGATGCACTGTGAATCAATGAAGTCCATAAAAGTCCAATCCAGCATTGGCCCCAAGACCGTGATGGTGAAATCGGAATGTATCAGGACAGACTCCTGCAAAAGTTTATACCATCACAAACTATCAACGTTTAACTTGACTGCATTGGTGTCGAGTATGTACCATATGCAGGGCTAGAAATGTCACGTTGCAAGTTACTAACCAGGCATATAAAGCACCTTGCCCACTCTGTTCTCCACACGCACACAGCACACCATTTCCTACATGCTAATAGTCCATAATCACTTGCTCGTGACAAGTGTGAATGTTGTTGCTTGAATACAGAGAGTTAAACCTTCTGGATGACTGCAATTCCTGTGGTGCCTAAAAGTGGGTTTCCTCCTAAAAGCCATCATTCAGGAGAGACCCTGTCCCATCAACAGCCAACCAAAATATGTCCTTCATGCATGTTGAGCAGGCCCTTCATGACCACCCCGTGCCTCACCCACTCCCTCCCTCGTGGCCAACTGTTGACTCGACTCCAGGCCCAGCCCTGATGAAAATCCTAGAATCACTAGAACTCTCTGTGGAACAATGCAGTTGCCCGAGACTTCCTGCTATGGTCAACGCTCCCTTTCCTGGTACCAATAGGGTTCTCTACTACTGAATCAAGTTAAAGCCAGTCGGAGTACGACCCATTTGAAGGTATGACCATTATGATTTTGCAGAGGCTGTTCTTATTGGAAAGCTACCTCATTTAAGGGACGCAAAAGATAATGATTGGAAGAACTTTGGACTTTTATCTTGCATTCATTCATTTAGTTCCTTGTAGTAATAAATCAGGCAGGAGTTACAGGCGGATTTGCAAGGACTTGATGAACTGTTGGTTAATTCTGTTGAGTACTGATTCTGCAGTACACCATCTAGCAGAATGCAAAATGTTCACTCGCCGCTAGCCAACGTCTACTGATAATTGATTCTTGGTTGAGAAATAATGTGTTGTGTGCGTGTATAGAATTGAGGGGCAAGTTACTTTTTTTCGCTGGCTAGTAGCTTCCAACTTGACATTTTGTCAAGAATACAGAAGTTGCCTAAAACGGCTTTTCAGTTTCCTCTCCATAATAGTTCAGAAGACTTGTAGTGGGGTTCTATTACTGAAACTATTTCCTCCTTTTATGCAGAACTAGCATATGTGATGAAGATCAGACGTTAAGCAAAGGCCACACGGTTTCTGATGGAGCAGCAAGGCTCACATTGCCTCTACTGGCTGCATTACCCAACTATGATCTTTAGCATTTGAGAAATGAATCTACCCTTTCCTGTAGGAAGGGGTCCATTGCTGAGCATCTGTTCAAATAATGCAAAGCAGTCGGGTAATGACTTCAAGGGTAAGCTGTGGGGACCAGTGCTATTTGCAGCATGTACTTATAATTGCCACAATGAAAATTAAAATAAACTACTACATTTCCCCTAATAAGGACACATCTAAATCAAGTTGAAACCCTTGTGCAATTACTTGCCAGTGTTGATGGCCTCAGTCCTATGCATTTGGAAACACTTTTGCCTTAGAGGAAAGACCAATGTATGCTCATGGGGGTCTGAGAGTAGTAGTTACACTCTGGGTAACCGCTACTCCACTCCCTACTGATAGGCAAATACTTGAGAGGTGTATTTGGGCTTAAACTTGAAAACCCCTTTTTCCACACAGACATGAATGTAGGTCTCCTATTTGGACCCAGTAAACAAGTGGGTTTTCAGATAGGCATACGCTGGATACGAACTAGTTATATCATCTGAACTTGTATGTATCAGTTTAAAGTGAGGAACTCTTGCATTTTCTGACTTTTTTTTAACATATGTAAAATCCATTGTGCCCATTTAATTTGCATTTACAATGGCTGATGTGGATTCCCTTATAGCATACCACTCGGCTTTTAATTAGCGTGTTCTCTTCCCATCTACTTGGAGATTGCCCTGGAACAGTTGTTTGCATCAGCTGTTTTGGCATTTCGCTCTATTCCTACCTAATTGGAACACCCATGCAATTAAGCCAGCCTTTGTTGAAGGCTCAAACATCCTCAGGTGCCCAATGCCACTTGAGAGTGAAGTTTTCAAGATGAGAGCACATGTTTGCAGTGCCATCATCTGGCTCCTGTGAGATAGGGCAGCTGCACCTTATTTGCAGGAGGAATAGCCTGATATAAACAGTATGCTCAGAAAAGGGCAAACTGAAGATTAATTTCAGGAGGAGAAGGGGCCCAGGTTGGCTATACACAGATTGGAGCTCATTTTCGTTAGGGGCGTAACATAAGAAATCTACGTAAAAGCCTTGCGCAAGGCTTTTACGAAGGTTTCGTACCTCACGCCCATTTTCATACATTTGTGTGGCGGAGAGGAGCGGTGGAATACAGCTTGCATTTCCACCTCTTCCCTTATCCCCTGCCATAAAAACGCTCCAACATTTGCACCTGCATGCATTTTCATGCCAGCGCAAATGCTTCGTCCCTATGGGGTCGCCGGCTTTATGTGCCAGCAAAAAGCAGGTAGATCCCCATAGGGATTTATTGTAAAAGCTGCATGCCGTGCGTACATGTCAGGCAGCATTTACTTCATTTGCACGTCTAAGTGAAAAAGTGTAGGGCAAAAGGTGGTGTACATACTTGTATGCCACCTTTTGCCCTGAACGTGTGTGCTCCGCTGTGCAAATGACCAAAATTCTGTGCCAGGGACCTGCCTAAGAAGTGTATGTATACATGTAACGGGTCACTGCCAGTGAATTATGTGCCTCAATAAAATGAGCACCATTGTGATTGTGGCCAGAGACATATTTGATCATCCAGTGGCTTTATCTTGAATACTTTGTGTACTTTGATCTTGGCAGTATGAACATAAAACAGGATCTTACTCCAGTGCATGGCCCTCTAGCAGGTATGTGTTCATGTTAGGAAGATAGTTTTAGGCTAACTAGTTTGGTGGTGGTAGGGCTACTTTGAGTGCCAAATTAAAATAGCTTTTCTATGTTATGCAGTGATAACAGGAGTGTCTAATCCGCTGACTAAATATTTTCTTATTGTTTAATGAAATTGTAATTTCTTGAAAAAGAAAACAGAAGTGCTATTAAAGGGAGAGGTATGACAAAATGTGTGGTTACGAAGGACATGTGATCTTTTTTGCAGTTGACCTGAAAGATAAGAGATTCATCGTAAGAGATCAGATATTTAGTGCTTATCAAGTGAGGCTGAGTCCCAGGAGATGCAAGGGTTGATAGTGGAGCGATCCTTGTGTAAGTTGCTGTTCATTAGCCAGATCAAGGTTGACTAACTATGTAGCCAGCAGGGCAGATGTAGGAGTGTGTGCTTTCAGTAAGTTAGTGGAAGAACATAGGCTGCTTATGATGCAGAGGGCGACACACCAGACCTCTTGTGGCTTACACCTTATAGAGGATTTACAGACTCTACACGGATTGAAAGCTAAAACTATAGAGTAGTCTTATAATTAGAATGAAGTGTGCAGGAAAATGTTGTGTGTGTGAAGTGTAAAGGAATCCATTGAAAATAAATATGTTGAGGGCTCTCACCCGGAAAGTGGATTGGATTGCCGTAAAAGCGATTCACAGTATTTACAGTTCATAAGAGAGGTTTGTTTTGATGTTAAGATTTCCCCTGGGATGAACTTCAAACTATAGTGATGTGAAATGATGAATGGCCAATAGTCGAGTAGGTTTAGTTAAGTTTATTATTTATATAGCGCCGCCTGGCCGTGGGGCATCCAGGCGCTTGGCATGGTTACAAAGTAGCCAAAGTATTGCAAGCATGGTAAAAGTAGGTACACATTACAGGTAGTATAGACATTATGAAACAGTTACTGATAATATATACATTATAACGTATTTACAAGGTTTGAACTTGTGCAGATTATACAGGCAGTATGTACAATTGTATGATAATAGATTGGTGTTTTAGGCTTCTTTGGTCAGTAGCCAAATTTTGGCACTGTGTCTGAATCAGTGAAAGTATGGTTCGGATCTGAGATCGGCTGGTAGTGAGTTCCAGAGTTTAGCGGCAAGCACAGGGAAGCTTGTGCCGCCTGCTTTTTGGAGCTTAAATGTAGGGATATTTAAGCAGTGTGTTTGGGCTGATCTAGTTGGGCGAGATGGGGTGTGATGCATGAAGTTGTCTGAGAGGTATCTAGGTGCTTGGTTGAATACGCATTTGTGTGTGAGAGAGAGTGTTTTATATTCAATTCTCTGAGGTATGGATAGACCTTGACGGGAGCGTCTGGCGTCAGAAATGTGCTCGTGTTTGGGTATGTTCATAGCTGCTCTTAGTGCGTTATTTTGGATAACTTGAAGCTTGTTGATGTTCTTTTGGCTGGTACCCAGGTAGAGAGCGTTGCAATAGTCTACTTTGGAGAGTACTAATGCTCTGGCTAAGGTTGTGCAGTTGGAGGTTGAGAGGTAAGGTCTACTGGCATTGATGAGCTTACATGTGTAAGCGGTGGCGGATGAGATGGCGTGGATTTGTCTTGTCAGTGTAAAGGAGGAGTCAAGGTAAATCCCAAGAGTTTTGACGTTGTTGGAGACAAATGTTGTTGCTGTCGATGGTAAATATCTGGTAAAGTTTGTCGAGTTTATTGAGTCTGGATTGGGAGCCTAGGAGCAGGAGCTTGGTCTTTTCGTCGTTGAGGCAGAGGCTGTGTTTGGCCATCCATTCTTGGATAATGGAATAAATGTTGAGTACTGTGTTGTCGGTGGAGTAGTCACCTGTTAGTGGGATGAGTATTTGAGTGTCATCTGCGTAATTGGTGTAGATGACACCCAAACTGTCCAGTATGTTGAAGAGGGGTTTTGTAAACACATTGTATAGTGTGGGGGAAACGCAGGAGCCCTGGGGGACGCCACATGCAACGGGGGCTGGTTCGGCAGAGGCTGTGGGAGCAAAGACCCTCATGTATCTGTTATTCAGGAAGGACTGAATCCAGGCATTGGCCATGTCGGAGAATTTCGCTGCTGAGGCTAGATGTTTGCAGACAATATCATGATTTACCAAGTCAAAGGCGGCCGACAGGTCGAGGAGGAGAAGAAGGGCTAGTTTGCTGTTGTCTTTGAGGTTGTGCATTTGTGTCTTGAGATCGATCAAGGCTGTCTGTGTGCCGTGTTTGGGGCGGAAGCCTGATTGTCTTAGTCCTAGCAAGTTAATTTTCTCTAGATGGTTCTGGATCTGCAGATGGGCAGCTCTGTCAAGGATTTTTAGGAGGAAGGGCACAATAGTAATAGGTCTGTAATTCGTGGGGACACTGGGGTCTAGCATGGGTTTCTTGAGTAGAGGTAAAACCCAGGAATCCTTTAAGCTGTTGGGTACTATGCTAGATGTGAAGGATGAGTTTATAAGAGATGTTATGAAAGGGGCAAGATTTTTAGCCGCGTCTTTGATAACTGGAGCAGGGCAGATGTCACCTTGACATTATGTCTTCAACCTCTTTGGTAGTGATGGTGGAGAACTCGAATAGGTTGTTATCGTCCATTCGTGAGGTGTGGGTGGGAGACATGGGATTGTCTGCGAAAGTGAGGCTTTCTTTCTTTGACTTAATTTTGGCTTGTAACATAGCAATTTTGCTAAGGAGTGCTTCTTGTATGTTGGTACACCAAGAGATGTCTTTGGTAAATGTGTCTGGGATGGGAGATGGAGACTCGAGGTCTCTCAGGATGCTAAAGAGCTCTTTGGTGTTGGATTTGGCGTTGCAGATTCTCTCATTGTACATGGTTTTTTTTGTTTGGATGATTGCTGACTTGTAAATATTGGAGGCTAGGCAGTAGGATGTTTTATTATTAGCGGAAGGGTTTCTGAGTTTATCAGTGAAAGAGTTGAGAACAGGGGTGTTCTGAGAGGCATGACTCTTTGAGAATATACCCAGGAGGAAAATAGAATTCCTGATAACATTTTTCTATTCCAAATATATATGGTTTGTATTTAAAGCTTTTATACTTCAAAATCACACAATCAGTACAAAATGTACTCCTAAAATCAGTCATTCTTAACTAATCTTTAAAGATTAAAATGTTTAAAATGACCACATTCATCTAAGTGCTCATATAGTATATATACAAAATGAATGGGTACAATAATCATCGATGTTTGATTGCCATTCAACAGTCTAATCCACAATTAATCTGTAAATACTTCCCCCAGATTTTTGACAAACTTCGATACAAATCTTATCCTAAAATCATGTGTTTTTTCACAGTGCATGAAATAATGTTTGATTGTTTCCATCTTTATCTTACAAAGCCTACAACTCCTGATAGTTTTGCACATGAAGGAGACTCTGAGATATCTATTTGAGTCGGGCCGTGAGAGTAGCTAGGGTTAAGGAAACTAAAATATTCAGACTTAAAGGAGTGACGATGAATTTTCAACAACAACCGGTGAGACAATGAAGATTGTATGATAAACACATGAATGTAAGTTTCAAAAATGAAGGGTGAACCGGCGAGGGGTTAGCGAAAGGTAAAATCAGTAAGAGTACCTAGGGAAGAAGCCAAGATCTGTGCAGGACTAGGTGCTAGAATATTAGCATTATATGAAGGTATATTTAAATCAAAAATTTGGAGTGAGTGTGGTAGTAATTGTTCATTTGTCAGTTTAGGCTCTGGGTTGCAAAGTGAAGATGTTTCATTGGATAAAAAAAAGTCCTTCAGTGTACACAAAATGTTTCCAACTTGAAGATAACTATGAACATTTCAGCAAAGCAAAGAAAAATGAATCTCCAGAATGGAGAGAGGATCTCCCGTTTGCATGCAGTGTCCCGGTGGTTTGTGAGCACCGGTGTACACTAGGAGTGAGGGAAGCTCCTTTCTTGTTCGGCACGGGCCACGGGAAACCAGTAGCAGGTTGACATCCAGGAGGCAGCAGAGGAAGCAGAACAAACGGATGTGTATGCCGAAACCGGTGAGTTTACCATGGTTGGATAATCCCGGTATGCTCCTTAATAGACTGCTGTCTACTGATAATAATTTTGAGAACCAAAATAAAATAAGGTTACATTGGCGTAATAAGAACTTGGTAGAAAGACCAGAAAAGAAAGGTTACAATCATTACTATCAAAGCCAACATCATTGCCAAGGTAATGGGGGAGTAAGGGGATAATACTGAAGCAAGTGAACCATAAACAACATTGCCAAAGTAAAGAGAGGCAATACTGCACAAAGCATTTACATCCCAGTGGCAAATTGACAGGAGAACATTATTGCAGAGAGATTGTAACCATTATTTCCGTAGAGAGGAAAGGCAATATTTAAGCAAGATATCAACAAGCATTGCCCCAGTCAAGGAGGGGCACATGCAATAAAGAAACATTATCAGCAGTTATTTGATGTGCAAGTGGGAAAGCAGTGGCAGGAGAGAAGCCCTTCTGATAGTGTCAAGGAAGAGAGGAGCATAACCTGCATTGCGAGTGGCAAAATCAACCGTGGAACAAACGGCACCAATGTGTAACATGTTTTCCTAGAAGGAGTTGTGAATTTTGATGTTGATGAAAGTCGTAGACTTTTCCATAAGGTCTGAAGTAAACTGTACCACAAAATACTTGTAGTGTTAGGAGCTTTTGTCCTGGCAAGTGAGTATACCAAGATTGGGACGTTTTAGTGGTAGTCCTGGCAGGTTAGTGTACCAGGAAGAAATCATTGAAGTACTGTGTTGTGGTTAAAGGTTGTGGTGAAGATGATGTGGTAAGACCATTAAAGTGTTTCATAAGATGTGGCAAGACACTGCTGTTTCATGGATTGTGGAATCCTCCTGACAACACATTGTATAAACAACAATGTTTGTTTCTTAAGAAGAATGATGAACTCTTTGCTATAAGTGGAGAGATAACTTGTCATCTAGTTGAACTGCTGGTTGAAATCGAAGTGAAAGGCGGAGCAAGTAGTACTTTATGATCAGAACTTGGCTAAAAACAGAACTTTCTTATTTGAACTTTTGATAATCCTGCTTTGAATCGATCTGGGGAAGGGGATCCAACCCAGGTTACAAGGATACATGGTTATTCGGTTTATGTTGAACATAACTTATTTCCGTTCTATGTCAATTGCGATATATTCCCTTTATAAGTTTGATATATGCATAAGTGTGAGGGACCGATTCCTTTTATTAGAGTTTCCTTTAGCTTTGATAGGCAGGGTAATCCTCTTTAGGTTAGGGATAGTGAGGCATTTGTCAAACGCTTTTTGAGTTTATAAAATGGCCTCATGTGAAAAACCTTTACCAAGTTGTCCGCCTCACATTTCTGACCCCTTACACAGTGCTCTAAATACTTTTTTGAAGTAGGAGTATTTTACTTGCTATTTATTTTTAATTGGGTTTAAAAAAGTCTTTTTTTTAGGGATTCAAAAAGTAAATGTCATTCATAAAGGGGGCATTTTTTTAAGCATATAAAGGTATGTTTTAACTGTAAAGCAGAAATGTTTTCATAATAAATACACTTTACACCTACTTATTAATGCACCTTAAAAAATACACGTTTACCTCTTTAGATCAGGCATTAATAGTTTCTTCCTGTGGCTCTATGTCTACTACTGATCTGTACACATTTGTTGAGCTGTGTCTGAAAGCAGGGGAACAGGCACTTTATGGGTCTGTTTCCTATTTTTGGTATTTTTTACTCCCTGTTTTTCTTTTTTGGGAGTATTTGCCCATTTCTAGGGAGTACAAGTGGCTGATACACCCCTTTTCTGTAGGGCTGCCTGTAGCCACACATCTTGAATTTATCAGTGTGTGCCATGTACTGTCCCAAATGAGACCTGATTAAAGAGATGATGTATCTGGAGTCGAGTTCCCCAGAGTATTCAGAGTGAAAAATATGGTATGTTGGAAAAAACATTAATTGGGTGCAAGAGGGGGCTTGCCGAAAGAGTCTGTTAATAGTTTTGCTCTGTGACCCGTATAGTGATCTGTTGTTCCTAAACTAGGTTTGCATTGTAGAAATATACAATAGAATAGGTATTTAATTTCTTTTTAAATAAAGTGTTTAGGTTAATCTAACAAAAAGTAAAGTCTAAAGAGCTTGAAAACAACAACGTTAAGGTACAAACACTCACTTTATATTCTTGCAAACTTAACCTTGAAACTCAAAATATAATGCTGTATGAAGTACATTCACTGTATGATCTTGGAACTGTACAAAAAGTTAATAATGAAGAAGATTGGATAACTATTTCAGATCTCATTCGACCCCAGAGAAAATAAAACAAACACTGTATGATCTTTGGACAACATGAGAAAGTGGTAATGCCAGAATTATTAAGAAAATAAGGCCAATTCTGAATCCATGTAAATCTAATGAGGGATCAAATAAAAAGGAAAAGGAGAAAAAACATAACCAAGAGTAAAAAATATCAAGCCTAACCAACAGACATTTGATGATCTATTTCAATTAATTTACCAGTTTGTTACACATTATGATTGATTTGCACATACATATTTTTTAATACAATATTGAGAATAATATATATTTGAATCACAAAATACTTAATTGAATAGCGCAAATAGTATCTGGATTTTCTAACAAAACCCTGCTGGTGACTGCAACCACCTCTTCTTTCAGTCTCAACCCCACCTCACCAGATGACTCCAACCAATCTCCTCCTTAGGTCTTAACCAAATCCTGCAGAGAGGACTTCAGCCACGGGAAAAAATGTCAGGTTGTAGGCCTGGGGGTGTGGCTTAACAGCCATGGGATAGGCTGTGTTTCTTGGGGATTCCCGGGGATCCGAAATTATCCTGGAACGCTCGTGAGGAGGAAGAGGCGTTCGTAACCTGTAAACGGCCCCACATGTGCGTGAACGTGTGATGCACGTGAAGCACTAAGCTGCAGCTATATCGGTGACACAATAAGAGTTATGCACCATATAAAATGATGGAGTCCTGAGAAAATATGGACAAGATGGCTGCCCTCCAAGGACAACGGATTTGGAGGGCACAGTTAGCAAACCGCGACGTGCTAGAGCCGCAGGCAAAGGCCATGGTGCATCACTAGCAGGTGAGAGGTGCCGGAAGAGTTGTGTGCGGGCGTGAGAGGTGCTGGAGAAATTATGCCAGAGGAGTTGTGTGCTTAGACGAGGGACCACATTGGTTGCAGCTGGTGGTGGAACAACGAAATTGGCCCTCTCGCCTCCAGTTATCGATCGGAGAGGGGAGAGCCGCCGTGTAACAAGATAGTGTTTGCAGGCAGGCTCCCAAACTGCAGCAGCCCTGAGATAACAACAAAGGGGCCCAACGTCACACCAGCCTGAATAGCACCGTAGGAGGATACATTGTCTCGCAAGCATGACGACTCTGAGGCAAGTTGCAAGATTGTAGCAGCAGTACCCGGTGAACTGAACGAGTGCCCCAGAGAACATATCGATGGAGCCTGAGCCTTGCACTGGCCTGCTCAGCATGGAAAAGCGGATCGTGAAGACACACTGTTTCCCGGACGTGGCAGCTGCTACAACATAGCTAGCGCACTACGGGAGGGAGGGCACCACTTTCCCCACACACCAAGGGCAAGGCAGGCAATAGAGCCCTCTTGGAAACATATTTATGAGTGGAGGGGTTGTGTCTCCTGCACTGTGGTGGCAACCAAGGAGGGATATAATTCATATTTTTGAGCACCGCGAGAACCTCCCAAGTTGGACCAAACAAGAGCCTAGCAAACTGGGGCAGCATTATAAACACATAGGAGACGGACCAGCCACACAACAAGGGAAACGAGGAGAGGGAGCTGGGGGCTAGGGCTTCAAAGAGACACAAGGAGGCAGCACACGCTAAGTGCCACGAAAGGAATGCCCAAAGAAGGAAGCAGTCTCAAGGAGTGCGAGAGACACTAGCTCCAAGAGGGGGAGCACACCAGTACCCTGCATGTACGTAGGGGCGAGGCAGATGCCCCGCATGGACTGACCAGGCATAAAGGACAGGGGAAGACCTTGATCAATGGGGAACAGGAACTGCTGCCAATGAGAGGAACCCAGGCTGGAGGCCCAGAGGCTGGACATACATAGAGGCATAAACGGAGGACTGCACGCGCAGAGCGACACTCAAGTACTGTGTAGCCCACCGTTGGCAGCCCGCGGAGGTCTGGGCTGCTAGGCGAACCGGGGCGCTGCGAGACGTCAAGGCGAGGTCAGCAACACACGACGGGGGGGGGGACCATCCCTGTAGTGATAATGGCCACCAAGCAGATCAAAGTGAAAGGGAAGCAGCCCACGATGGAGGAGTTCGCCAAATCCCCACAAACAATGGAGGTGGGAAAGGATAAAGGACGGAATACGCAAGGCGGCGCAGCACTGGTGCGGGATGATCACCAGATCCTGGCGGCGATAGCAGATCTAAAAGCATCAGGGGAAGCTAAACTGGATGCTGCAATGGCCGCCTTAAAGACCTTGTTGGAATTCAAGATAGACGCGGTGCAGGTGGATGTCAATCTTTTGCGACAGGATGTTAGGGCGCTCGCGGAACGCACAAGTGGACTGGAAGAAGAGGTGAAGGCCAATACAACCACATGCAAGGCGAACGCCACGGAAATACATGCACCAATACAGCAAGTGTGCAACCTGGAGAATCGAGCAGAAGAAGCGGAAGGGCGTGCACGAAGGAACATACAAAATGTGGGGCTCTCAGAAGGTGAAGAGGGATCAGACCCGACCAAATATATTGAAACAATGCTGCTGCAGGAAATAAAAGGAGGAGCGCTCACCCAGCGGCTGGCAATAGAAAGAGCACATAGGACACTGATGCGGAGGCCGCACCAGGGGCTCCCCCAAGAACGATCATCGCCAAAATATTGAATTACAGAGTCAGGGAGAAGATCTTGGAGCACTTTAGGAAAGGGGGAACAATACATAGAGCGTCATGGTCCATCACGGCGTACCCAGACTACACCTTCCTGGTACAGAGACAGAGGTTGAACTACGGTGCGGTCAAGAGGAGGTTGCGCGAGGCAGACCACAAGTACATGCTGATGTACGCAGCGAATTGAAGTGTTTCATAAAGGCAAGGCCCTGTTTTTTGAGACTCCGGAGAATGCGGCGGAATGGTTGGATGCACAGAACTGCCCAGCTGGAGAGGACGGCAGGACGGAGAGCAGCAAGGATAAGTGAACCTGCAGATGTGGAGATGGGCATCCGGGGGAGAAGTGGACTATGGGACTTGAATATAGCACGGCACATGACAGAGTTCAAGGGAATAGGAGGAGGAGGGGGAACAGGGCGGTAAAATGTGTGGTTCAAAAGGGGAGATGCAACAGCACCGGGAAACACAGCATCACACCCCCATAGACAGTTACTTTAGTTGGGATACTGTTAGATTGGTATCCTCCTGCAGTGCACTGAGTATCGGTATCACCGGGAAAGGGCTAGATGCGGGAGAGCCTGAGATCCAGGGTTGGAGATAGGCGACAGTTGATGTTGGTTGGGAAGGGGAGTGGGGAAGGGAGTTGGGATTGTTTGGGTTGGGCAGCCAGGGAAGGGGAGGGAGGAGGGCGGGGAGGGTGTTGGCGATTATGTAGGGGTGTTTAGAATAGTTTGGGAATGGGCCTACACCAGTAAACCACTGCGAAGGGAGCGGAAGACCAGGGAGGACGGGGGAACAGGGTATGGATAAGAAGTGAGACCTCAAGATAGTGACCGGGAATGTCAGGGGGCTTAATAATCATTTGAAAAGGAATAAGGTCATGATGTACCTGAAAAGGCAGAGAATCGATATTGCTTTACTACAGAAGACTCATTTGACCAAAGAAAAAAAGGAGATGGTGGAAAAGAAGTGGAGAGGGACCACCATAGGAGCAACGTATTCGGCATACGCCAGAGGGGTGATTACGTGGATAGCACCACATGTCCCCTTTAAACTATTACAGTCCACCATAGAGCCAGATGGGAGGATGGTGCTGCTGAGGGGACTAGTGGAAAACAGAGAATTGAGTATTATCAAAACATATGCCCCGAACCAGGATACCACTAGCTACTTTAGGACCCTATATGGCAAGATCAGCCTATATATCGGAGGGGGGGGAGTAGTTGTATGGGGAGGGGACTTCAACTGTACGATAGATCCCAAGCTTGACAGGTCAGACGAGAAGATGGAGAGGCCCACCCCAGCAGCTAAAGCCTTGAAGACCCTATTGGGCAATTTTCGATTAGAGGACATATAGAGGATACACCACCCACAAGACAGACAATGCTCCCATTACTCCGCCCCACAGGGCCTACACACGCGGTTAGACTATATATTTGCCACACCAGAATTAACAGGGGAACTAGTGCAGTCGGAATACAAAGTGAGGTCCTTTCAGACCACTCGCGGCTGATGGTTACATGGCAGTATTCGCCACCCATAGCACGGATCCTGACATGGAGACTTAGTTTGAAGCTCTGAAAGACCGTGTTCAGAGAAGACCTAAAGAAAAACATAGAGGAATATTTTGAACTCCACACAGGAAACGTGGAATCAGCTGGCACATTGTTGGAAGCATTGAAGGTGGTGGTGAGGGAGGGGGGGGGGGGGCAGCGATACCTAAATCCAAAGGCCTGCAGGGCAGAAAAGCACAAGAACTAAACGAGGCAGAAAAGACATTGGAGAAAATAATGTGCAAAGGCAAGCATTCTGGGTAGGAGGCCGAGAAGGTACGCCAATTACAACAGGAGTGCAGAGGGTACTGGGATAGATTATGCAACCTGAACTATAAAAAATAAGTTGAAATGCAGCGCGCAGAAGGAGATAAGCCAGGCAGGTTACTAGCCTGGTTGTATAAGAGTGAGACACCCAGATCAACAATTAGGGCAATGAAAGGGATAGATGTACAAATACTAGACACCCAGGAAGGAGTAAACAATGGTTTTCTAGAGTTTTACCAACAATTATATATGGATGTGGGAGCAGAGGAAGAGATTGATGTGGTAGAAACATTGGAGGCTATCGGCCTCCCTAAACTAGGGGCAGCGGAGGGGGAGAACCTAGAGGCCCCAATCACGCTGGAGGAATTGGAAGCAGTGATCAAACTCTTACCTACTAGTAAAGCTCCTGGGGCAGACGGACCCCTAACGAGTTCTATAAAACATACAAAACACTACTGCCCCCCCCCCACTATTGGCAATGCTAAATGAAGCGTTCGAGAAAGGATCTCTAACGGAATCTGTGAGGAAAGCGATTATCATCCCGCTCCTCTAACCTGATAAACTGTGCATGGACTACGGGTCATACAGACTGCTGTCCATGCTAAATCAGGTTAGCAAGATACTTTAAAGCAGATAGCAGTGCTGGCGAATAGGTTGAGACTGGTTATCCATAAGCTCATACATCCGGACCAGACCGGGTATGTCCCCCACAGGAACAAATCCGACAATCTCAGAAGGCTTCATCATGTTATAGAACACAGAAAGGGATTCCCAAGAGGTTGCAATAATTTCATCAGATGCAGCGAAGGCCTTTGACTCAGTCAAATGGCCCTGGCTGAAGGCGGCCTTGAAAGAATATGTTGTTGGGCCGAAATACTTGGTTGGTCCAGCTGCTGTACAGTACGCTGTTGGCTCGAGTCAAAACGGGGGCGACCAGCTCAGATCGGTGGCAACTCAGCAGGGGCACCAGACAGGGATGCCCCTGGTCCCTGATGTTGTTTATTTTGGCACTTGAACCCCTAGCAATATATTTAAGACAACAATATGGGGAGGTGGGGATTAGTACGAAGGGAGGGCAACATCTTATTTCAATGTATGCAGATGACATGCTGTTGTATTTGAAATACCCTGAAGAAAACTTACAATATGTTCTGGAAGTAATGAAATGGTTTGCGACGCTGTCTGGCATAACAGTAAACCCTGAGCAATCATGTGTATTTCCCCTGGGCAGATATAGAGGGATACCACAAGAGCGACTGCCGGTGTTGCCAATAAAATGGGAGACCGAGACCTTTAGATACCTGGGGATTGATGTATACCACGATATCGAGGCCGAGCACAAACGGAACACAGAAAAGGCGATAGCCAACACTGAAAATAGCATGAGGTTTTGGGCGAAGCTTGATGGGAAGGCGGCACTGTTGAAGATGGTGGTGCTGCCTAGGTTGTTGCACTACTTTGCTAATATACCACACTGGATACCCAAACGTTTCTTCGTCAAAATCCAGAGCACATGCAGGGGGTTCATATGGCACAACACTAGAAACAGAGTGGCATTGTGGAAATTACAGAACACATATGATCGGGGAGGCATCAAATTGCCCAACTTTGAGATGCAGTACCTGGCCAGCCAATTACAATATGTGGCGAGATGGCTGCCAGAAGACTCCACATCAGAGTCCAGATTACTGGGGGCCGAAAGTGTTCCGTTTTTCCTGAAGGAATGGATGTGGGTGTCAAAATCACAGGGCAATGGGGCGTCGAGATTGCTAGACTTAGGACGGAAGATATGGCAGAGAGCCTGTCGAGCTGTGGATAACCCACTTGCATGTTCCCCACAAATGCCGCTAGGGGCACTGAATGGTGTGGATGAGCAATTACGAATGACAGTCCGGAAACACTGGGAACCGATTGGCATAACGGCATTGGGAGATGTGTGGCAGGAGGGGAAGGCGGTGGAGTTTAACACACTGATGGATGACATCGGCCTACACCGGGGACAATATATCACGTACACTAGACTACTGCGGAGGATAAAAGACACCTGGCCAGCGGCGGTGTTGGAACATCAGCCCACCACGACCATCGAAACATTTCAAGATGTGTCTAACGGAGGCCATGAAATCTCCCAAATCTATGGACTGTTGATGTCAAGAGTGGGAAAGGAAGTGACCCAGTTGAGAAGGGATTGGGAAGAGGAAGCCGGGGAACACATGAGCGACGGGTTGTGGGTGAGGATGCAGAGATGCAACAAAAAAATGTCCAGGAACGCGAGGTTGCAACAAATCCAGTTATGTCACACACAGAGCGTATATGACCCCTCATAAGATTGCTAGGTTTAAGAATGCAGGTACACAAACCTGTCCTAAATGTGGGGAGGAGAACACGGGACTGATACATATGTTCTGGACATGTCCTAAAATAAGGCAATTCTGGGGATAGATAGCCCACCTCATGGCAGAGAAAGAGATAAGGCTGCATATGGACTCCCTGTGGGCATGTATGGTGGGAGGGTTTCCCAGACCGGGTAAGCTAAATCAAGTGAGTAAACTTAAAGACCTGGTTTATATATAGACTAAGCATAGAATAGCCATGAGCTGGAAAGCAAGCAAAAGACCAAGAGTTAAGGGGTGGTGGCACGATCTTTGTAAATGGGCAGACGCGGAAACAGCGGTTTGGAGTGAAGCAGTTAATAGGGGAGGGAGCAGAGACATTGACGGCCTGGAGACACTTAGTAGCTACGCTGCCAGGATCTGTCCAGATGGACCCAGAAGATGATGGTTCCTCGGGGGGAGAAGGAGGCGAGGTGTCCCCAGATAAAGAGGCAGAAGGTGGTGGTGGGGAACTAGGCTTGGGATCGGGGTGGGGGCGAAGGACAGACAGTGGACAAAGCACAGAAACTGTATAAGATTGATGTTCACTGGTCTTTGTGTTTTGGTTGGTGTTTGTTGTTGGAATTAATAAAAATTGTTTAATAAAAAATTGTAGGCTACTAGCCAGGCGTAAGCAGACACTCTCCCCCTCAACACTCCATATACATACACCATACACATTCGTACTCACCAAAGACAATTCTCACTAGCCAATGGCTAGGGGAGAGTGCAAACTTTGAGACCCGACTCCAACCAACCTACTCTTATTATAATCCAACCACCTCCGATGACTCCATCCAACCTCCTTCAGTTTTAACCCAACCTCATCCACATGACTTATTTCCCCATATCGTCTCCAAATGACTTGTTCTCTCTTCAACCGCATCTGAACATCGTTTCAACAAATCTTGGCTCTGTTGGTCCGGTCTAACATGGCGACATGTTGGTTCGAATTAGGTAATATAGTTCAGAATAATTTTCAAAAAGCTTGTGTTTACTAAGGTCGCATCTCTCTGGGTTTGTGGCTTAGCCAAGAAAAACACCACATGTTAACATAATATTGAAGAAAAAACCCAGGGTGAGACTGCGCCCAGTTTCAAAAAGATGATTTAATATATAGAAATGCCCTTTAGAATGACACGTGTTTTGGTCCCTTTGTAGACCTTTTTCAAATCGGGGCTAAATTCAATTATATGGTGAGAAAATAAGTGTCAACAGTAACAGAAAACAGTAACAGAAACATTATGTTAATTCACATTATTATACAGACTCGTGATGCAAATTAAAACAATTTGATATGTTTGATTGTGGAGAAACAAAAATTCAAACAGTTCAAAAATAAGAAGAGCAAAAACATGAAACAGTAAAACGCCAGACAAAAATAAAAAGCCAGACAAAAATAGGTAGCGAAATGGGGAGGACATGTGTGGTCAAGAGAAAGGAACACAGGACTAAGTTAGTTTGTAGTTCAAATGTGGTCTCATTCTTAAGTTAAGAAGTATAGAATGGATAATGTTAATATTACCTCGGTTTCTCTAGTTCCCCTTTAGTTAGGTTTTGCAGAGATTGTCTGCTTATTCCAATTTTGGGTTAGATCCCTTGAAAAGAGTGAATGCATCATTTAGCGATATTACTATTAAGGTTTGCAAGTCAGGTAATCCGGTTTAGGTAAAAACAATTTTACCCTTTACCCAGGGTTTCATTGGTGTATTAGAGTCTGAACCTGTTCATCGGTGCGTGTTAATAAAATCTAATTTAGCAGCGTGCTTATTATTATTAATTCATTTTGTAAACCTTCCGTAATCCACGATCATACCCAGGAACAAAGTGTCAGAACAACCCACGATTGGTTTCATCACAAAATATAGCAGTGTCCATAGAACTCTGTATACAGTTTTAGCTAAACATTGGTATCTTCTCAAGCTGGATGAGAACATTGCAAAGAATGTGGATGAGAAACCCAGGATCATCTACAAAAAAGCACAGACCTTGAAGAATAAATTGAGTCCCTTGAACCTCCCAGACATACCTACGGAGGAACCGTCGACTTGGCTGAAAGAAACTCGGAATGGATTTAGGAAATGTGGATCATGCACAATGTGCAAATATGCATACAACAAAACAAACTCATTTACTGGTATCAACAATAGAAAGTTAAACATCTTGCAACCCATCAATTGTAGGTCAAAACACGTGGTATATGGGATCATATGCGTATGCAATTTGATCTATATCGGCAGCACGATTAGGGAATTAAGGTTTCGGATCAGAGAACACTTAGCCAAAATTGGCAGTCAAGATCCAAGATTACCACTGGCCTGCCACTGGCAAGAGAGACACCAAATGGACAATAAGGCAGACATAAAATTCATTGGTCTCCAGAAAGTCTCTTTGGGTAAAAGAGGTGGCAACAAGGAAAAGAAACTAAGACAAGCAGAGGCGAGAATAATCTGGAAATTAAATTCCACAGTTCTCGGTCTAAACACGGACAACGAAATGGTGTCTTTTTCTATAATTAGAAAAGGGACCATACTGGACTATGATGTACAGGGTTCCTTCATTATTGGAATGATCTACTATGATGTGATTTATGATTTATGCTCTTAACATTTGTAATAGCTCATAGTCGGGCCAGGTTACAGGACAGAGTTTTTTTATCCTCTGAGTTCTATTCAATCTAACCATTCAACAAACAAATGATTAAGGCCATCAGTATGGCTCAGTAATGGTACAACAACACTAATTTAGGTCTTTAGCATGGAGTATAAATGTTCTCGACAGCTGTCGGGTCCTCATTTTGGTATCAATACCTTTAAATTTCATCAACATACTATGGATAGTGCCCACACCATGGGACTTATGCCGTCCACTATAACAGATGACTATGGTAAATATATGTGGCTGGTAGCATGCAGGTCTCACCTAAAAACAATTACCCAGCATTGGCTTCAAAATTTGTGGCTTTGCATTCTCTGTAACTTTATACAATACAACAATTTCAAGCACCAATAAGCATCGAATTTTACTCTAAATAGACATACACCGGCCTTGCTTAGTTTTTTGTAAATGTAATTAATCAGTAATACTTAGTATTATACTATAATAAAAGGTACTGCTAAGTAATAGAATAATAAACTGCTCAAAAATGGCCGCCGCGGTACAAGAAGTAAACAATGGCCCTCGTCATGGAAAACGGACTAACGTTGTAGTCCGTTACCATGATGACCGAGCCTCTGAAGAACTAGGAAGGGGGCGCCTTTCAGACGCCCCCTACGGACTTCAGGCTACACGCGATCTAACGCGAAGACAGATGTGCAAGGTGAGAGACCGTCTCATCGCTTGCGACTTTTTTGCTTTCATGACATTATAAACGCAGCGAGCCCGAGTGCGTTGTTACTTAAGCAGCACGCGCTTGGCTTTAGACGGCATAGTAGGCGAGCACACATTTTTAAATAAGAAGGGTAACACTCGTAATAGAGCCACTTTTAAGGTACATGTAAGCTTTCAGCAAGAATCATTTGGCGAGACCGTGGATTACAGTAATTTTGTATACATGTAAAACTTGAAATAAAATTAGTTGGCAAGATCGTGGATTACGGAATGTTTACAAAATGAATTAATAATAATAAGCACGCTGCTAAATGAGATTTTATTAACACGCACCGATGAACAGGTTCAGACTTTAATACACCAATGAAACTCTGGGTAAAGGGTAATTTTTTTTTACCTAAACCTGATTACCTGACTTGCAATCCTTAATAGTAATATTGCTAAATGATGCATTCACCCTTTTCAAGGGATCTAACCCAAAATTGGAATAAGCAGACAATCTCTGCAAAACTTAACTAAAAGGGAACTAGAGAAACCGAGGTAATATTAACATTATCCATTCTATACTTCTTAACTTAAGAATGAGACCACATTTGAACTACAAACTAACTTAGTCCTGTGCTCCTTTCTCTTGACCCCACATGTCCTCCCCATTTCGCTACCTATTTTTGTCTGGCTTTTTATTTTTGTCTGGCTTTTTACCGTTTTATGTTTTTGCTCTTCTTATTTTTGGACTGTTTGAATTTTTGTTTCTCCACAATCAAACATATCGAATTGTTTTAATTTGCATCACGTGTATGTATAATAATGTGAATTAACATAATGTTTCTGTTACTGTTTTTTGTTACTGTTGACACTTATTTTCTCACCATATAATTGAATTTAGCCCTGATTTGAAAAAGGTCTACAAAGGGACCGAAACACGTGTCATTCTAAAGAGCATTTCTATATATTAAATCATCTTTTTGAAACTGGGCACAGTCTAACCCTGAGTTTTTTCTTCAATACTCATCTGAACATCATCTTCACTATCCAACCGCTTCCTTTTTCTCCAATCTCCTTTAAACTATTTCTGCCAGCTCTTAATCCAAACACCTACACTGCCAGACTGGAGTTGTTGTTATATAACCCTGTCATCCCATCCTCACAAAGCTCGGGCTGTTGGGCGTTCAATCCCATTACCGCCCCACCGCTGGGGCATGAAAGCTATTCGCACCCGGGATTTATATAAAAACGTAAGGCCAATTACCAACGCCAACTTCTTGTTAAAAGTTCTGGACAAGGTAGCTACTGAACTACAAGCTCATTGTGGGGTAGAACTTATATTTCACTTAAACAGTCTGGTTTTCGAGGTAACCATACTACAGAGACTGCCTTAACAGATTTGCCGACCAACATGCTTGAGATGGACCATGGATAAATTGTGCTTCTGGTCGTCCTCGATCTATCCGCAGTTTTTGATCTTCTGGATCATGGACGCCTGTTAAACTCTCTTACAGATAATGGGAATTGTACAATTCTGCTAGCTGGATCAAATCATTCCTATCAAACAGGCATTCCTTTGTATGCTGAGAAAGTACGTCAGCTAAGTCCTCTCCAATCCTGCAGGGTTCTGCAGGGGCATGTATTTCGACCACGCTATCCAGCTTGTATGTCAGACCCCTTTCTAGCATCCTAGAGAAGGGGATCTTTTTCACAAACTATGCAGATGACGCCCAATTGATCATGGAAATCAGCAGGGATTATGATCAGAATGTTCTGAACCTCAACGCCGTCTGACACCATTGACCGGTGGATGACCAATAACTGTCTCTGCCTTAATGGAGCAAAAACCAAGTTACTCTTGTTTGGAAACAGACGCCAAGGAATGAATATGCCAGTTTGAACGTGAAAGATGGGAGTAGTTCTTACCTTTTTAACTCCATTTCTCCAGCGTTGGTATCTTTCATGTATTCACATGCTGGGAATATTCCCTGTCAAGCTGGGAATCCCTGGTTACTTTGACTTAGTAATTTTCCTATGGAAACATTTGGACACCTTGAGTGTCCCATCGACGTCGTTGTGGGTGCCTTTGGACCCGACCAATGGAACGCCGAGTGTATAGGTCTGCCCCAACACCTTTTTTAACCACTCCAGCTGGAGGATATTCCACTGTAGAGTATGTTTGCCTGTAGGGTGTAGGCTGGAGGGTGCATGTGAATCAATGAAAGATGCCAACGCAGGAAAAATGGGAGTTACAGGTAAGAAACTACTCCCTTCTCCAGCATTGGATCTTTCATAGATTCACATGCTCTGCATAGATTTTATAGCAGTATACATGTATACAAGATGCCTTTGGGCGACTGTTGCGCTTAATAAATTCCAAATAATAATGTTGGGAGGTGATAAACCAGGCAAACACAGATTGGATACGTTCACATGTTCTGTGTTAATGCGAGAACAATATATACGCAAATAGAGAAAAGAAACCACCCCGCAAGCTGCAGGGCTTACCTTACTGGAACAGCCATTGAATGACTGCTTGTCCCATCTGCACGTCTTCAGCGTATTGCTGATGTAAGCAGTAGTGCCTGGTAAATGTGTGGGGTACTACCCATGTTTCTTCTTGGCAAATGTCTCTGTTGGGAACTCCAGACCAGAGAGCTGCACAGGCACCCCTGGCTCTTGTGGAGTGCGCTCTGGGTGCCGTTTGCAACAGCCTATTGGTCTTCGAGTGGCAGAAGGCGATTGTAGATGAATCCCATCTTGAAATGCCCTGTTTTGATATGGATTTTCAAGTCGAGATCAATACCAGTCAAAGACACCAACAGACTGAGTACTAAGAACACCAATTGTGAATGGGGTTGGGTAGCAGCAACGCTCAACACAAAACCTCAACAATAATGTCGGGAAGCACCATTCTCAAGGGAATGTTTAATGGCCTCGTGGAACACCCGAGGATTCATCCACCTTTTCAACAAGTATCGGTTAGAAGGAATATCTATTGCATGTTTGCAGGAAACATGGTTAAATGAATGTCCTCTCACAAGTGACTATGAAGTAGCACTCAATCCTACTATAAAGTTGGAGAAAGGACGCCCTATGGCGGGTCTATTAACATTAGTTAATAAGGTCTCTGGCTTCAGGATTAGTAAGTCGATCAATCATTCTCCCTTCATGCAGGAAACAACGGTTATAAAAGACAAGGTGTGCCCCGAAGATTCGGATGAAATAACACTTCTAAATGTGTACTGGAACCATCAGAGGGCAGGGAAAAAAGAATTTGTAGACCAAATTGTGGAAATTCTTGATTCCCTGCTGGTGCTCAAGGAGCAGGCAAACATTTTGATCTGTGGAGATTTTAATATTGATCTTTTTAAACCTACTACAAACAGTAAAAAGGTGCTGGGTCACAACTGGTTGGAAGAAATGAAAGCCAGACACCTGCAAATGTTAAATGGGAACACGATTGGAGACTTGGTACCGGCAGCACATGGCAGATGCTAACAAGTTTCATAATGAAACCAAAAGAGGACCCATCAATGTGGCAACACAAGATCTTAGTTACATCGAACAGGGTCAGACTACGTCTGGAGACGCATGAGGTTGCCAAGTTAGCAACAGCTTATCGTCACCACAGCACCGAAACAGACTATGCACAGTTACTGCTCAAATTTAAGAGCAAGGATGTAGGGCTCAAACATCTAAACATGGTCGTAAACATTGGTTCGATCCAGAGATTCAGATCCATATAAGACAGATGAGACAAGCGATCTGCCAGGCTCACCTAATGGACCAGTTCTCCCGGAAAAAGGCCATTAAATCGGCCAAACAAAAGTACAAAAACTGGTTAAAAGCCCATGAACATCTGACCATCCAAAATGATGCGGAATCCATGCTAATTGCACTGAAGAATAAAAACTCAGGAGAATTTTGGAGGATCATTAACACCATGCAGGCTCCACAAAAGGCCTTGCAAACGTGTTTGGTGACGGAGAAGGATCGGATCTCCCACTTTGAGGAACTATATAAGGGCCACAAGATTGCCGACAGCGGACAAGAATTGATGTTTCCCCCTCGAACAATCGATTACTGTAAAGAGGACATTATATCCATAATCTTGAAGACGAACAACTCGAGAGTGCCTGGTCCGGATGGTTTTACTAATTATACCATCAAACACCCCGAGATCTGGACTGACCTGTGCGTGGCCCTATTCAAAAGAATAAACAAATCGGGCCTATCCCCTGAATCATGGAAATCGGCGGTCATAGTACCAATATTTAAAAAAGGAGACGGATCGAACCCCGGAAATTACCGACCAGTGGCACTATTGGACATCCTAGGTAAGATATATGCTACTGTCTTGCAACAAAAATTGGTAGCATGGGCTGTTAGAACGTCGCACGTTGATGCCCGTCAGGCAGGGTTTGTCAAACAGGTGGGTTGTTCTCTAAATCTATTACTACTCAATCTGATAAAAATGGAGGCCTTGAAATCAAATATCATCATCTACCTGGCCTTTATTGACTTCTCCAGTGCATTTGACACCGTCGACCGGGATCTGTTATGGTCGAAATTGCGCCGGTGGGGGTGCCCTGAAGACTTAGTAGCTGCAATCCAGCTCCACACGGATACCTCCATCAAGATTGGACTTGACCAACTAGGGTCCTTGTCAACGACAATCAAGACATACAAGGGGGTAAAGCAAGGGTGTCCGCTTGCTGCAGCAATATTTAGCCTGTACATATCAGACCTGGGCAATTCGATAGATGCAGTGATCTCATATCCACCGAAAATAAACAAAACACAAGTAAGCTGGCTCCTATATGCTGATGATCTGGTGATCATGGATTTAACACCGGTCGGCTTGCAACGAAAACTAGACGCAATTCAAGTCTATGTAAGAGAGAACCGCTTGTTGATCAATGCAAAGAAAAGCGAAGTCTTAATATTCAAAAACCTAAAAGGGGCAACTTCGAGGAAAGCAAACAAACTCAAATGGTATCTGAGTAGGATTCCAATGATGAGATCACAAAGCGTCAAATATTTAGGAGTGGTGCTAAGTTCCTGCATTAATGATGCCCCGTGGGTGGCAGACACTAAAAGGAAATGTACTCAATTGGCAAATCAAGCTTTGCTTATCAAAAAGAAATTTGGGAAATTTTCATTGGAGCCGGTGCGGTTGTTTTATCAGCAAAAAGTCGTGCCGGTATTGATCTATGGAGCGGAAAATGCCCTGGGATGTTCTCATGAGGTTTGGTCTTCCCAGGAGAACCAATTCTGGACAAAGGTGTTGGGTCTCCTTAGAGGGACGTCGACCTCTTGTATCAGATAAGAGTTATCTCTCATTTCATTACAAGCAAGGATCACGTGGAACTTGGTTTCTTTATACCGAAAGACTCGAGCGCGAGAAAACATCTTGCAATTTGAACTCCTTCAAAGTGCAACGGCGCAAGGTCAGAATTTGGTGACCTTGTGGATGCACAGATGTGAAAGCTTACTGGAAGAATTTGACATTAAGAGCAATTTACTCCATGAAAATCCACTCGCTGCTAAAATGAAAATTTGGCGTTTGGACTGGGGGAGAACTTGCTCTGAAAGAGCTATGGCAAAACTGATGTTAAGTGTCCCACTAGAAGTTTGTTCTTTTAACACGCCCCAACGTTACATCAATTTGTTTCCAGAACCTAATGCATGGAGACGCTTTGTTATTCCGTAGGAACTTGTTCAAAACTAACGAGCGTTTACAAACATGGAAATGTAACAAAAACCTAAAACTCAGGTGCAGATTCTGCACAAAAGCACCAGAGTCACTGAAACATTTAGTGTTTTTCTGTAACAGTTTTCGGAATGAAAGAACTTTGTCCTTGGGGTCATGGAGGGCTATTCACCCTTCGTTGTGTGCGGAAGAATGGTGGGGTCACATGTTTAATGGAACTGATCTAAAATTGATAATGCCTTTCACACAATTTCTAGCAACAATCGAACATCGGCTAACTACGGTTTCCGATGTTTTGGAAATGAACAAAGGATTACTGGGCATCTAGAAGGCCGATGAACTGAAGGAAAGGGAGGTGGTGATCTTGAATGTAGGGTTGTGGGGAGTGTTGATGTATGTAAAAGATTTTAAAGGTTTGTAAAAACCGTATAAAATAAAAAAAATATGGATTTTCCCTTGTTGGATGGACCAAAGGTTACAAACGGCTGCTTAATCTATCTGAAAGATTTTGTCTGATCTATATAAGATTTCAATGCCCTGTTCACATCCAGAGTGCAGGGCTTTCTCCGCTGGTGAAGTGGCATTTTGAAAGAATGTGGGCAGAGTTATGGTTGCCTTTTTATGAAACTCTGACCGAACTTTAGAGATGAAATGAGGATTAGTGGAAAATACCACCTTGTCTTTCATGAATCGTAGATACAGAGGGTCTTCAAACAAAGCTTGCAACTCCGACACGCGTCTAGAGTACGTAATGGCAACTAAGAAAGCCACCTGCCACGTGAGAAATTTGATGTGTGTTGCAGACAAAGGTTCAAACAGAGGCTTCATAAGCCCTGCCAGGGGCAGGTTCAGGCTCCATACAGGTGGAATCCTTTTCTTTGGCAGAAAGGTGCGAAAAAGCACTTTTAAGAAGTGCTTGATTAGCCTGTCACTGTAGAGGGGGGAAGATCTTCTTTTCTGTGTACATCTAGAAATTGCCGATGGGTGCACTTTAATGCAAGAGATCGCTTCTTTAGCAGATAATAGGAAGGATCTGATGAGGTGTTGTAGCTAGCGGCTGCAGGTTGGGCTGTTGTGTACACCATGCACAGAATCTCATATATTTTCGGCTATAGGAAATGTTGGTAGAAGGGGCTCTAGCCGCTGCTAGAATGCGCCGACAGTCTTGAGTGATGTTCAAATGACCGAATTTGGCGTGGTCAGGAGACACGCTGTTAAATTGAGAGAGCCTGGATGGCGATGAATCATCCTGTTGTTCTGGGATAGAAGGTTAGCATGAGATCCTAGAAGGATTGGATTGTCCGCTGCCAGTTGTAGGAGGTTCGAGAACCACGTCTGCCTGGGCCAGTATGGAGCTACCAAGATAATTCTGTAGCGACCTTTGCGTATCACCTGTATCGTTTTCCTGATGAGAGGAAATGGAGGGAACGTGTATGCGAACACTCAGTTCCATTGCAACGAAAATGCATCCCCTTGAGAGGCGGAATGAGGAATCCTGCTTGCAAATTTCTCGCACTGATTGTTGCTGGGGAGTGACAAAAAGGTCTAGAGGGGGTTGACCCCCACATTGAGAAAATCTTGGATATCTTGATGTTGCCATTTGCGTGGAATCCCTGCTATGGGCATCTGCTTGCTTGTTCTGGATCCCCGGCAGGTGGAAGATTTGAAGTAGAAGGTTGTGTTGGATGGCCCAATGCCAGATGGATGTGCTTCTTGGGACAAGCTGCTTGACCGTGTTCTGCCTTGTTTCCGTAGATAAAACATTGTGGTTTTGTTGTCCGTGAGGACACAAACCTCCAAATTCTTGATTAGCAGGAGGAAGGATTTTGGAGCCCAATGCACTGCCCGTAATTCCAGCACAGTTATGTGGAGGACTGCTTCCTTGGGGATCCAAAGGCCTTTTACTTGGTGCTTGTCCAAATAAGTCCCCATCCCGCCCGGGAGGCATTGGTCACAATTGTAAGATGTTAATTTGGTTCCACCAGTGGCATTCCTTTCGCGATGTTGCAGGTGTATGTCCACAATTTCAGTTTGTTTGATAGTCCGCGTTATGGTAACTTTGTCTGACCAGGAAGCCCGGATTTTGGACCATCTGGTAGCCAGCAACGTTTGCACTGGCTGCATGTGCAGCCTTTGGTGGGGAATCGGAGGAATGCAGGAGGACATGGTCACTAGGAGAGCCATGTATGTGCGGCCCGTAACTAGCTTGTTTGGCGTGTATTGGTTTGCTAGTATTATCAATTGCTTGGTTCTGTCTGATGTTCTGACTAGACTCTGTATTTGTATTTATTTTATTAAAGCGCACATGGCCCGAGGGCATCTGAGCGCATTTCTTAAGATTACAGAGACACAGTATAAAGGCAAAAGACATTTTTACAGAATGTAAATTACATAAAGGTTAGAAAAGCAGAGATTTACAATAGAACATACATGATAGAATTACAGAATACAGGCCTGTGGGCCAACATCAGATTAAATTACCACAAGCAGTGAGGATTGTTAAAAACATTGAGGCAGGCGGTAAACTTACGAATACTGTGCCTGGAGCCACGGTTTGGCTTTACACTTGAACGCGTGGAAAGAAGGTTCTGATCGGAGTGGGTTGGGCAGTGAGTTCCACAGTTTGGTGGCAATGAGTGGGAAACTAGACCCACCAGCTTTTCTGAGCTTGAATCTAGGCAGGGAAAGGCGGTGAGCATGTGCTGATCGCTGTGGTCGGATGGAAGTGTGGGGGGAGAATCGGGTAGCCAGATATTCTGGTGCCTGGTTGGCTAGGCATTTATGCATGAGTGCAAGCGTTTTGAGGGAGATTCTTTCTGAAACTGAAAGCCAGTGGAGGCTCAGTCTGGCGTCCGAGATATGCTGGTTCCTAGAAATATTTAGGGCTGCCCTGATGGCATAGTTCTGGGTTACCTGCAGCTTGCTGATGTTCCTTTGACTAGTTCCTAAGTAAAGGGCATTACAGTAATCCAGTTTAGACATAATCTGGTTTCTGGCAAGGATGGTGCAGTTGGAGGTGGTAAGAAACAGTCGACATGCTGTGATAAGTTTACATGTGTAGGCTGATGACGAAATTACAGCATTGGTTTGTCTGGGTAAGAGACCAGGTCGAATCGAGATAGATCCCTAAGGTTTTGGAGTCATTAGATACATTGATGGTATTGCCATCAATGATGAAGAATTTGAATATAGGGTCTAATCTAGTGAGTCTGAAATGGGAGCCGAGGATGAGTAACTTGGTCTTCTCGTTGTTCAGGCATAGCCCATATTTGACCATCCAGGCCTGAATGACCTGATAGACATCATTTAGCACTTTAGTGTCCACTGTGTGATTGCCCGTGATAGAAATGGGTATCTGGGTGTCATCAGCGTAATTAGTGTAAGTGACACACAGAGAGTCAAGAATATCAAAAAGTGGCTTTGTGAACATGTAGAGTGTGGGGGAAACACACGATCCTTGAGGGACCCCACTCGGGACTGGCGATGGTTCAGTGGCCGCGGAGTGGGAGAAAACCCTCATGGATCTGTTGACCGTGAAGGATCTGATCCAGGTGGTGGCTTTGTCAGAAAAATGAGCTGCAGATTTAAAATGCTGACAGAGGATTTGATGATTGACCAGGTCAAAAGCTGCTGATAAATCAAGCAGTAATGGGAGGGCCAGTTTGCCATTGTCGTTAAGGTCTTCAATTTGAGTTTGTAAATTAATCAAGGCAGTTTCAGTTCCATGACTAGGTCTGAAGCCAGATTGTCTGAGACCAAGGAGTTAATTTAAGTAGGCAGCTCTGTCGAGTATTTTAAGTGAAAATGGGATGGTGGTGATGTGCCTGTAGTTAACCGGATTGTTAGGGTCTAAAGAAGGTTTTTTGAGTAGTGGGATGACCCACGCATCTTTTAGGTTGTCTGGTACTATCTCTGAACTGAAAGAAGAATTAATGAAGGCAGTGATGAATGGTGCCAATTCGTTACTCTGGTCTGTAAGGAATTGAGCGCCCATTAAAAACAAATTTCTTGAGGGAACTGTGCAGGACTTTGTATAATTTATTGTAAAGCCCAATTGTTGGAGCAGCATTTCTGTTTGTTTGAGAGAAGATGAGGCTTGTTGATATGTTGAAACATCACACACGATTTGTATCCCCTAAACCATGGAACTGGGGAGCAACAATAGGACAAAAAGACCCCCGAAGGGGAAGAGTTCACATGGAGGAGTACTATATTAATTCAAGTACCCAATAATAGGAATAGAGGTGGAAAAGAATAGTGGCTCAATCATAACAGATTCATATTTTCATATTTTAATAATCATCGCAAAACATTATAAAATTGCATAATATGTAAACAGTATAACAACAATAAAATAGATGAATTAATGTTGGTATAAAATACTTGTACCAATCTAATACATTAAACCATTCAGTCGCAATTTAATTACCACAATTCATGACCCAATATTAATCAAGGTAAAGCATCACTATCTTCATGTTTTTGAATTTCATTCGAATGATAAGGATGCTATAGAACAGGAAATTACTGCCAATGGAATAAAGTGCTAGGTGCAAAAGAGTAATGAGTACCTAATCAAGATAAAGCATCGTTGTCTCATATTTTTGAATTTCATTTGAATGATAAAGATGCTGATTGAAAAGGAAATTGCTGCCAATGGAATAAAGTGCTAAGTACAAAAAAGTGCTAAGTGCCTACTGTACATAAATGATCTTCAAATGTCATTACAGTTTCGGCGAAATCAACCTATCTGACTCAATTAAGTGAGCCAGTAGTCGCCTTCTTCAGGGCGCACTATATGCTGTAAATGTTGATGCTAAACTTTTGACAACAACACAGTAGTTCTCACAGGTGAAGCTTTAGACAATTCAAAAGACTTAGTTGTAGATCTTGAAGTCTGTTAGAAGCCTTAACCCTTGGTGAAACACGTTAAAACAAACAGGAGAAAAAAAACACACAAAAACATATGTTAGAATAAAACATGAAATGAAAGAGCCTCCTAATACTTGCCACCTCTAGCCATTAAAAAGACCTAGGGACATATATTCACCTAAATTAGTCCTCGTATGGTGCCGAAAATTGTATAATTGTTTCGAATCCGCCACCCAAGCAGGACTGGAGATGAAATTGAATTTACATCTGAAGAAACAAAGATATGAAGCTTATGAGATATCACAAGATTATCTCAAACTTCCAATGCTAACACACAGTGTCCCCTGTCTCCACAGGGAGTAGAACACTAAATTTCCTTCTGTCACTAACGACATGACCAGATTCTGAAACATTCAATACTTTAAGGTTAGTGACAGAACTAACTAATTTAGGTGAATATATGTCCCTAGGTCTTTTTAATGGCTAGAGGTGGCAAGTATTAGGAGGCTCTTTCATTTCATGTTTTATTCTAACATATGTTTTTGTGTGTTTTTTTTCTCCTGTTTGTTTTAACGTGTTTCACCAAGGGTTAAGGCTTCAACATATTTTTGCGGCGATGTTAAGCCATGGAACCTGCGGGGTACACCCTTGCAACTCCTGGTCCGTAAGTCTATACTGGGGACGAAAGATGACAAGTTCCCAGCACGAAGTTGCAAAATCGAAGTACTCCACCACCTCCAACCCCAACCCCCCATTCCCTGGCCGACTGGGCCAATTGGAGCAAACCATTCAGAATCTGCGGTTTTCACGACCCACTACAAGTGAAGCGTATCCCCAGATAATTAAACTGGTGGACTGGCTCAATCTTCCTGTATCCCTGAAAGCTTTCAAGAAGTTTAGCTCAAATTCTTATACAGGCTAATCAAAGTGCATCATCTGCAAATAAAGGTCAAAGTGCATCATCTGCAAATAAAGGTATTGGTACATCCACTCCACCCATTTTTGGAGGACATCTTTCCCTTTTGCTAGCCACAGAACTTCATAATTTAAGTTCAAATTAAAAAGGGTTGAGGCAAGCACATACAAAGGGAGGAAACTGAGGAGTTCCCAGTTTGGCAAGGGGTATGACGGGGCTATGTTATGTCACGTAGTAGGAGGGCTCTCACTTCTGTTAAAATTTAGCACTGCCGGGCAAAAGAATCCAGCTGTACCTGCGAGATCAAGATGCTGAAGAGCCAGAGGCAGTATTTTCTACGACATAGAGGCAGATTTTCACCTTCATGGGCGGAGAAGGGAGGGTTAAGGCACGACGGTAGCACAGCCAGCAATGAAGGTCCGCAGGGACATCCCATCTTCTCCATTTGCCTCCACAAATGTCTTGCCAGGTTCAGGTGAATATAGTTGGATCCCCACAGATCTAAGTTGACGAAGGCCTGGGATGGGTGCCACAAGCCTCCAATCGCCATCCTTTCATCATTAAACGTTTTTGTGGCAATCCACTCAGAGGTGGCCATTCAAGCCACTTGTTAGTAGGCTGACACAGGCATGTAGATTGAGGTGGCTCGGAAACCCTCATCCATCCTAAATGGAATACATTCAACCAGGGAAGCTTTAGTGAGCTGTGGGACAGAGCTCACTTGGGAAGAACAGCCAAAGTGACTGTTCGGGCTGTAAAAACACAGCAATAAAATCAACAAAGAAAATAAGCCATAGGACTTTAAAATGGCGTTTTGTCCTTCTTTGGGACAGTGTGGCAACCAATGTGGTAAAAAGGCTCACGGTGATGCAGCCAAAAACAAAACTGCCACCTGCCTATGTCCCTTTCTGAGTGGGAGGTCACCCAGGGGTTTATTGGTGTACATTGGGAGAACATCTGCCCCAGATATTTTTTTTTAATTTTTTGACACTCTTTCATTTGCAAACAATCGCTCTTTCACATGTATTGAAAACAGACCTTCCAGGATACAATTCAAAAGATAATACATTATATAAAAAAAGATGATGAATACAGGGGCATTTATAATTGAGCTTTTAGGCCACATGCCGGCAGGAGCCCTGTGAATGCTTTGAAAGAGTTCACCATGCTTCCTTCCAAAGCAACACTAGATGTGCTAGTGGGATCCCCGAATAATCAAGGTATGCTAAACATGAATTAGAATAATCACTAGGTATTAATCACTAGGTATTAATTGAAGAAGTAAAGATAATCGCTTCTGATTTGATTGATGCACATTTAAATTGAAAAGAGAAGAACGAAAGGTTGACATGCAGGAGTGCTCTTGATGATGTTCATGGCGGAGGCAGCCGTGGCGCGTCTGATTTATTATGGCTGCTTTGAGATGGAATTGGACTCGAGGAGATGTCCGAACATGAAGCAGACAGGCGGCCATGTGATCCATTTTCACCAAACTGTGCATCTTGTATTACTTTTCTAGTTAAAACATGAATTTAATTTGCCCCCTTGTTTCCAGGCACTGTGTTGATGCTGTCACTCTTTAATGGCCTGCAGAATTGTTCTTGTTATAGTCTTAAATTGGCAATTTCTTTTTTGTCAACGTTTTTATTTTCCCCTTCTCGCTATTTGAGGCTGACAGGCATGGTGGCCGAGTGCCAAACTCAACAGATCTACTTAAGCGGATCAGCACGAAGGTTGTCGCAACGGTTCATCAGCTTTATGCAAATGTGAAAAATGGAATAATGTGATGAGAAAATGTGGTGTACAGTAGAAGCAAATGGAAATCATTCCATCCATGCATCTCTAAAGCACCTTGCCAAATCACCCGAAGTTATCTTAGGGAATTGCAGGCCTCACTCAAGTATCATGTCAGTTTGAGCTTTGTAGCTCTTTTTTAGTAGATACCCATCAGTCTTTCAGAAAGAATTTGCCTTTACAGAGACAAAACGTTTCAGATTTACTTATGAGTCCTAATATACGGTATTAAATCCCTTCAAATGTAAGTCGGCAATGCTCTGCCACCCTACACCCTAGCATGCTTATGCTGGCATGTGCCATCTTTTGCAGGAAAGTTCAGATGCTTCAACACTGAGCAATATTTTGCTTCTCTGCTTTTTCTGGAAAACACAGTAACTTACTCAGGTTAAGTTGAATGTGACGTGCAGACAATGAGATTCCACAGAGCAGGAATAGATGACATCTTCCAAAGTAAAAACTGCTATTTGAATCCAGTGGGCTGCAAAGTGCAACTTCTTTGATTGTGTTCCCTCTTCATCCTTTCTAAACAATTTAATTACAATGTATTTTCTGCATGGATTTGCTAACTGCCTTCCTTACTTCTTGGTCTACAGAATTTTAACTGTATTGCAGAACATGTGACTTTTGCATTGCTATTCAAAATGTTGGATTCAGTTGGCACTGCATCTTCCTTATCCTTTTTGTTTTGATTCTTCTGCGTCCTAGCCTTAAAGCATTTATAGTCAATGGGTTTCTCTTTCTTTAGAGGTCTTGGCCACCCTAATTAATTGCGATATCTTTCATGCAGTTTAGTACAAAGTAGTACTAGGAATGCAGGCTACAAACACTTATTAAAATGGTAAAATTACAAACTTTGAGTTGGGACAGTTGGCAAAACAATGCAGGCCCACTCTGAAATGTAGTTAGACACTTATTCTTCAGAAATAAGTTTGAGCCATAGCTTTTCTGTAGACAGTTGAACTACTCGTCTTAGTTCTTAGCACTTGATGTTAAGCTCCAGTGTGTGTTGTGTTTTTGTTCTATAAATGAAGTACATGCATGCGTTTATCAACATATACTTCTATTAATATGGGAAAAAGCACATACCAAAGTGCGGCAATAATGTGAGTTATACCGATGTGTAATTGACTGTTTTTGGTCAATATCTTCATTCAGCAAAATGGCGTCTTTAAGATTTTACAAATCAACCAGAATGTAGAGTATACTTATTGTCTTGGATAGTCCACATTGTAAATGCACTGTGTCACTGGCGTTTAACTGGAAATGTTTTGCCTTCAAAGAGAAATCATATTGTTGATGTTGCAGATATAATTAGTCTTGAGCCGGATCTCAAATTCTGTAAACTCCTCAAGACCTTCCTTTTCACCTCTTCCTTTCCTCCCTCCTCTGCTAAACCCAACAGTTGCTGAGATAGGTGACCAGGGCCCTTATGTGTCCACCTGGGTCCTGGCCTCCCACACATAATTGCCTCAGCTCCCGCCTGCTCCTAGCACCTGCCTAGGCTCCCACCGGCCTGCGCTATCACAGGCCTGCACTTAGTTTTTTATTAGCAGTTGACTACTCTCCCCAAGTCACTTAGCTGCTTCTTACCCCATAGCACATCCCTACGGGGTACTCGAGCACACCTTCTCCCTCATATCTATCTCTTTCTCTCTCTCTCTCTCTCTCTCTTTTCTCTCTCTCTCTCTCTCTCTCTCTCTCTCTCTCTCTCTCTCTCTCTCTCTCTCTCTCTCTCTCTCTCTCTCTCTGTCTCTCTCTCTCTCTCTCTCTCTCTCTGCACTTGCATGTTCTGAATGCTCACAAGGGCTAGTAGGACCGCCTCGATCATTCTTGGTTATATTTGCATTTCCTTCCCATGTTTCCGCCCTGTGGGTGCTTTGAAAAACAATTCACTTGATGTATAAGCGCCTTACAAATACACAATAAATCAATAAAATAAATACGAGTTTAGTAAAGCACTTCATGCATCTTCATGGCTCTTCAGACCTAGTGAATCCGTGATGGAGTGGATCTTCAGTTTCAGTGAGCCCTGTTGTACCAATTAAGTTAGAGGTAATAGTATTGGAGCCTCTTGATGACCAGTTGGTTCAGCTCAGAATGTGAGGTTGCACCATCAACCTCATCGCTCGTACAGAGGGTGCCAGAGTCCTTATCTCTGAGCTGCTAAAAGTTGAAAGACTCAACGGCAATGTGTATAGGTGTTTTTGGAGTCTTGCTTCTCTTGTGATCTTGTTGAGCTATTCATATTGTTCCAGAGCATAGATACCATTATGCCAAGTTACATTACTCTGTTACTTTTCTTTTTGTACCTCCCAGGCTGGATCTCGGCATAGCTGGAGAGCTTGGTTCCAAGTGGGGCTCTACTGTGGCATTCGATTTTCTTGTAACTTTGGCCCATTTTCTGAAAAAACAATCATTCATTGTTTTAATAGTTAGCAACCTTTTCCAAAGAAGGAAGGCAGACATTCCAGCGTATGGCCATTGCTTGTACAGCACATTCACTGATCTCTCAAATAGATGGTGAATAGAGAATGATGGGTAGGTGTAGACCGTAAAAGAGGGACGCATTAGACAGAAGGGAAGAACATCGTCCTAATAGGCTGGTTCCTTGTACTGCATTTCAGCATTCTTAGCTTGCCTCAAAGGGTAAACAGAAGAGAAGGAGCAGGGAAATGGGTAAAGTAGCAGCTGCCATGATGTGCTTGAATATCTTGAAAAATGCTGGAGTCAGTAGTTTTAGTATTTCTACCAAAACCAATGTACCCATCCTTGCCATGCCTCAGTCAGAACTTATCTGATGTGGCATTTTCAATAAAGTGAAGGGGGTTTTGAAGACAGTATTTGTTAGGAGCCTCTTGCATGGCATAACCAGTTGTGAAATACGATGGATCACTTATGTTTCTGAGGACTTTGTTAAGCATAGTGTTGGTCTGTCTGTACTATTTTTCAAACTACTTTAGTGGACCTTGGTTTCACTATTACTATTGGACTTTTTACTCCATGTTGCACTTCTTTACCAGTTTGTAGCATAATATTAAATCAGAGGCTGTTGATCCCTGCAGAAAATGTAGAAAGGACATGCATCAAACGATATCGGCAGGGAGAGGAGGCGAAAGTGAAGGAAAAGTGCATAACATGTAATATCAGCATTTAAAAGCACCTTTCTGAAAAAGACTGACCTGAATAAGGTTGACCTAAAAACTAAAGTTAACATTCTCATTGGATTACATGCTCCCATGATGATGATGTTGCTGCATGGGTCTACACGCAGTTAGAAAAAGGATGACACGGCTTGCAGACTGGCGCAACAACGCAGCTACTAACACGGATGGAAGAACTGAACCAACAGGTTCAAGTAAGCAAATAATTAACTGTAAGGATACTAGAAAATCATCTGTGTTATAGCACCATTTGCATTATAAAAAAGTAGGTAACTATGGCAGTTTAACTATGAGCGAGTTACATGTTACATGTCCTTTCTTTTCTATTTGTAGCAATACATGAAGGACAAAACTCAACGTCACGCTAAACATGTCGAGAGGGCACTAGAGTCCATGAGATTACACAAAATGCCAGAAGCTATGGCCATATGCAACCATGGTTTATGTAATTTATCAATATGTTAATTTGACATACTTAATCAAGTTTACAACCTTACCATATCGATTTGCTACCAGATTATACATCGGTAATGAAAAGTGAGGCAGCATCACTAAGTACCAAGTTTCTGATCAGCAATATTACATCATATATAACCACACAACTGGAAGGATTATACAATTGGTTTTAATGAATTATTTCTAATATAATGAATGAATGCAGCCTTGAACTTGAATAGATCATCAAACCGTTTGTTAGAGTTATAATTAACCTCAATAACCTTACGTTAAAGTTTGAGGGTAAATTATCAAATGAAAATATAGGCAACCGGATGAGTTGTAAATTCACTATGATAAACTACATCAACAACATATTAAGCTGTCAAAGTATAATCACTAGTAACTCCAATATTAGTGTATATGAATACTTAACCCGCATAGGACTTATTTACTATCTCTTTATTCATTGTTTTCCTCCCTTCTATGTTGTATTCTTTGTCCCATGGGTTTAATTTAATGAATTCTGATTATGTTCTATTCATTTGATTCTGTGGGCACAAACTAGGCAATTGTTTGCTCTAAAATACTCTAACCTAAGGCCCTGAAGAGACTCTATTAAAGGGAGAAACATGTGTTGGTCAAAGATCAAGATGATAGTGTTTAAAGAGTACAATCAGTAGGACTGCAATGTCATATGAATTGTACACGTTATTGTATCCAACAACATTTATCTCATTTTCTCTGTACGGAAAACGGGTTCTTTGAACATAACCCCGTTTCTTGTACAATGATTCCATGTGTACAGTGATTTTGATAAATCCTAATGCAAGCACAGATGTGTTCTTTTTGGGGATGGTAAGCAGACGTTCTGCATGCTTGTCTAGGACCCAACAACTATATTGGAGTGATGGGAATGGGCTAAAGGGGGAAATAAGTAAGTAGAGGAACTGAAGAAGGGCTTAGAATATATTCACTTAGCTTCGGTACAGACGTCATTGCCATAAAGATTCCTCGCCTTTAGAAGGTTTACTGCTTTCCCTGGTATGAGACTCTTCTTGCCTGACTTTTTACCTGCCGTCACTTGCCTTGCTGTATCCTTTATAGGCTCTCCAAAATATGGCTACGAGATTTGAAAATAGGTTTGACTGCTTCACATTGATTCACATATTATTTAATCCGCATTAACATCTGTATCTTCTTGAGAACAATGAAAGTGAGGGCCAGTATCCCAGAATCTGTCTTGGAATGTCCTAATAAAGATGATTCTACATAGCTTTACACGTTGGTCATCTAACAAATGCATCCTTCATGAAGTGCATATAAATACTAAGTTGCGTGTAGGCCATAGTCGGCAGTATATTCTGTGGTGCTCGGTCCGTTTAAGTGTCTTTTTGTGCTTCATTCTCTCCTTGTTGCTTCTGGCTTCCATTGCCAGCAGATGGCGAGCCCTGTGCCCTACAGTCCTGATTGTGCTGCTTTGAGAATGGTAATTCGGGCTGACGCAATCCTCTCTGCATAGGGTTCTTGTGCCTCTGACTGCACGCCTTCTTTCTAACTCCATCGTTTCTAGGCTAATTAATGTAAATGTTTCATCATTTGCCGACAGCCCACACCATCTCAGTATTGCAAATCGCCCGCTTATTCATACTGCTGTCTTCTCAAATGTTAGAATTTTGTTTTCCATAAAGTGAAAGTAGCTTGGAAACCTTTATCCTAATTGCATTTCAAACCTGAAGGGTGCATCTAAATACCATCAAGCACATATATTTAAAGCTACAAGAAAAACATGAATGTCCTTGATTGAGCTATATGGTACATGCTCAAGGGAATTGATTGCTTTCCTTTACAATAAAGAGCTGCATGCAAGGCTTCAGGGGTGACCCTTTCATTTTCATTGGTTCTATATGAACCAATAAAATATTTTTACCAAGTCTATTCTGAGATTTTCTAAAATTATGACATGCACTTAAACATCAAATCTCTCCCCATTTTCCACTTAAACCTCTCCTCGTTTCCATCCCACCCCAGAAACATAAGAATGCTGCTTACAAACCTACATTTATATAATTTACATAAGGAATTACAGACACAGCGAAAGACAAATTAAGATTGGACATGAAAGACTTGCACATTCCTTTTTCATGTTATCTCGAAAAGATGCCCATCCATATATGAAGGATTTGCCATTTTCTTCTAATATTAGCAGTGATTTTTATCATTACCTGTATGAGCCGAACCGTGGCTAACCATAAATCTATCAAAGCGGCATTCAGCTGTTTCCATTGCGAAAGAATAAACAGTTTTTCAGCCAGTATTCAATGGGCAACATATATGCTTGCATTCAGCACCCACAATAAAATACGGTGTATCTCAATGAACATCCAAATCTAAAATGTTCTTAATCTTAGACCATCTCTCGAGCCAAAAAGTTTGAAGGGCCAGACAGCCCCATGAGATAATAAGTTGTTTTTCCTACAGTTTCTCCACATTCGTCTGATATGTCGGAATAAACCACATGGAGGTACCGCACTGCAGACAAACGTCTCAACAAAATGTTAATCTGGGTTTTCGCTAGTAGTGTACACAAATGTTTTCCTCATTCCTCATATTTTTAGCTTCCAGGCACAGGTGAGTGCTGCTGTAGATCCCCCACCCCCTTCCTTGTGGTCTTCTGTGCAGGACGCTTGCCCCAAACCGCCCCCCCACCCCTCTCCCGAGCCCCATTTCAATTTCCAATCCTTTTCCACCTTCCATCCCTCACCCAAGCCCTGATTGGCTGCTTGAACTTCGACCAACACCAAGGGTTAGACCCCCATGTTGTAGCCCCTCACCTTGCCAATTTAGCTTCCAGGCGTAGGTGAGTGGTGCTGTAGAGGCCCCAGCCCCTTCCTTGCAAGTCTCCTTTACAGGACACTTGCCCTGACCCACGCCATGTCCCTCTCCCGAGCCTTTCAGTGGTTGCCAAGGCATAATTCCACCACCAATCTTGATAGATCAGAGCCCTCATAACAATCATTGTGCTAGGGCAGCCCACTGCCCATTGCAGCCCCTGTGACAAAGGACCATATGCAAAGGACAGCACCTGCAGAGACGGCTCCTGACTGTGTTGGCCCGTGTTAGCCTGTGGCGCCTGCAGCTGTCTACCAGCAGCGACTGACAAGGTAGGTGCGGTCTGGACAGGGGGATGGGGGGGCAGCAATTACTGCTCCACATTAAACTGTCCAACCCATCTACATTAGCCTATTATCACATTGTTGGGTCTGACTGTATCTACATAGTGCCCCATAGCCATATCTTGCATCTAGATAGCCTGTGTTAAGCTAGCCGTATCTTGCATCTAGGTAGAATGTGGCCCTTAGCCATATATTGCATCTAAGTAGATTGTGTCCCATAGCCATATCTTGCATCTACATAGACTGTTAAGCTAGCCATATCTTGCACCTAGGTAGACTGTGTTAAGCTAGCCATTTTGAGGGGATTGGGTCCTCCGACGTATTCCATATCCATGACAGTAATCGCCACAGCTGTGCTGCAATCTTTCGGCTCCTGCCTCGATGAAGTCGATACGCCGCCCTCGAGGACCTACTCCGACGGCCGACGTCACTGGATGTTATAAGTAGGATGCACGACGCCCGTAGCCTCAGTTCCGTTTTTTCCGCGAACGTGTTCGCTTCGGGAATTTCGGAGCGCCTCAACTCTTTGGAGTTTCTGTTGTTTCTCAGTTCTTCGAACCTGTTCGTTTTGTGAAGTTTCTTCTTCGTGAAGGATGTCTACCTCGTCTTCCACCCCGCGTCCGGGATTTAAGATGTGCGGGGACTGTGGGTCCAACATGTCGGTTATGGACTCGCACGACGCCTACCTCTGGTGCCTCGGGGAGGCCCATGACACGGATGACTGTGAGATTTAACCGAAATTATTGACAGAATTTAGGACTGTCATCGGCGTGGGTTCCTTTCTTAGGTTCTTTGTTTTGAATGTTCATACTGCCCCTGCCCACGCATGCACACTGGGGCACACCTACTGTTTGTATCTATATCTTAGCAACCACGGTTGCTTAGATTGTGCGACAAATTGAGCCTGAAATTTTGGGCTATTGTCCGGTCCATTGATTACTGGACCAATCTTCTCCAATCCTCATTCTCCGATACTGCTCTCAACTGGCTGCTGTATCCGTCTGTTTCTTTCTCTTCTACTTTTCTACTTCACTAAATCCACAGACCTTTGTGGAATCTAACATCAATCTATCTCTATATTTACTATGGCCGAAGGACAGACCTTTGGTTACACTCTAGAAGAGACGGCGGACAGTATTTTGTATTTTATTTATTTGTATAGCGCACCAGGCCCAGGGGCAACCGGGCGCATCACTTAGTTATAACATAGGAAAAACAGACAGAACCATAATTACAAAGTTTACAAGTATAATACAGAATTTACAGGTATGATAATAGCAATGAGAGGACAAGCAGATTATATATACATGTACAAATTTAGCAGAGAACCCAGAGCTAAATGTCCTGGGCGGCCAGCCAGGATTTCGTAAGGTGTTTGAATCTCGGGAATGAGGGTTCTGCTCTAAGCTCATTAGGAAGCGTGTTCCAGAGTTTAGCTGCCAAGATAGGGAAGCTAATTCCACCTGATCTTTGGAGATTGAAACGTGGAACCTCAAGGCAGTTTAAATGAGCCATTCTGCGGGGTCTAATGGAGTTGTGGAGGGCAAATCGGTTAGCCAGGTAGCAGGGAGCTTGGTTATGAAGGCATTTGTGGGTAAGAGCCAGGGTTTTCAGGGAGATACAGTGTGGGACTGAGAGCCAGCGAATATTGCGTCTAGTGTCGGATATGTGTTGGCGCCTGGGAATGTTGAGGGCAGCTCTAATAGCATTGTTTTGGACAATTTGCAACTTGCTTAGGTTGCAGCAATTGGTGCCTAGGTATAGTGCATTGCAGTAATCAATCTTGGATAATACAAGAGTTCTAGCCAGGGTGACACAATTGGTTGCGGAGAGGAAAGGGCGACGGGCTGTAATAAGCTTGCAGGTATATGCCGCTGCGGAAGAGACAGAGTTAATTTGTCTGGTCAGGGATAGGATCGAGTCAATGTAGATCCCTAGGGTTTTTGTGTCCTCGGCGGTTGGGATAATATTCCCATCGATGATGAAGGACTTGAACGCAGGTTCGAGTTTGGTAAGTTTTTGTGGCGAACCAAGAATAAGGAGCTCAGTCTTTTCATCATTAAGACAGAGTCCGTGTTGAGCCATCCACGCCTGGAGGACCTGGTAGATGACATTGATAGCGAGGGAGTCAGCCGTGTAGTCACCTGAGATAGGGATTAGTATCTGGGTGTCGTCGGCATAGTTGGTGTAAGTGACACCCAGATAGTCCAAGATATCGAAGAGCGGTTTGGTGAACATGTTATACAACGTGGGTGAAACACAAGATTCTTGTGGCACGCCACAGGAGACAGGTGCAGATGGGGCGGCTGCTAGTGGAGAGAACACGCGCATAGATCTATTGTCTAAAAAGGAGCTAATACAGGTTGTAGCTTTATCGGAGAAGTGTGCAGCTGATTTAAGGTGGTGGCAGAGGATTTCATGATTGACGAGATCAAAGGCCGCCAAAAGGTCCAAGAGGAGTAAGAGGGCAAGTTTGCCTTTGTCTTTTAGATCTTCAATCTGTGTTTTTAAATCTGAGGGCAGTTTCAGTGCTGTGACGTGGCCGGAACCCAGATTGCCTAAAGAGTTTGTTAGATTCAAGGTAATCTTGAATTTGTAGATATGCTGCACGGTCGAGGATTTTTAGTAAAAACGGGACCGTGGTGATTGGCCTGTAGTTTGTGCGTATACTAGCGTCCAGGTTAGGTTTTTTCAATCGGGGGATGACCCACGCGTCCTTTAGATTGTCAGGTACGATCCTAGAGCTAAAGGAAGAGTTGATGAGCGTAGTAATGAATGGCGCTAGGTCATGAGCTGCTTCCTTGATTATAGCTGCCGGGCAGAGGTCGCCTTGGCAATTGGTTGGTTTAAGGCTGGTGATGATCTTTTCCACTTCGGAAATGGAGAGTGGAGAGAAGCTAAAAGGAGTCAGAGAGTCTGGGATGGGGTGGTTTAGGGTGAGATAGGGTTGGGTCGTGGGTTGGATTTTAGGCTTGATTGTTTGTTATTGATTTTAATTTGGAGGGTGGCAATCTTGCCGAGGAGAGCCTCTTGGATTTTGGTACACCAAGTGCTATCTTTGATGCAAGTGTCTGGTGCAGTGACAGGGGTTTCAAGTTCTTTTAGGATTCTAAACAATTCTTCCGTGTTGGATTTGGCTTGTTCGATACGTTTATTGTAAGTGTCTTTTTTAGCTTGGAATATGGCTTCCTTGTAGTTAAGGGTGGCCAGGAGGAGGCACGATTTGTTGGCTGCGGACTGGTTGTTTTTCCAATGTGATTCCGCAATTCGTTTTTCTTTGAGCAGGGTTCTGGGGTGTGAACCAAGAGTTCAGGTGGGCTCGAGGTTTGGATTTTCTCAATTTGGATGGGGCGATGATATCTAAGGCTTTTTGCATAGCGAGGTTAAAGGTGTCAACCATAGCCGTGGGGTCGGAGCATGAGTGAACTTGGTCATTGAGAGCCGGGAGGAGTCTGTCGCAAGTGATGTCACGTTTATTGCGGGTGGCAGTAGCCGGTGCAATGGTAGGAGAGAGGCTGGCAGATATGGACTGAATGTTAAATGTAATTAAGTTGTGGTCGGTCCATGCATACTGTTGGTTAGAGATGATATGGATAGGACAATTGTGGGAGGCTAGCCAGTCGAGGGTTCTGCCCTTAACGTGGGTAGGTTGGTTGATGAGCTGTATGAATCCTGCATTCATAAGCATATTTTCAATAGTCATGGCAGCAGTGTCATTGGGATCAGTGAGGCCCAGGTTAAAGTCCCCTAATATCGAGGCTTGGTATTTGGTTTTGGTGTTATGAGTGATGATGTTGGAGAGGTCCTCAGCGAAGGTAGATAGCGGCCCAGGTGGCCGGTAAAGTAGATGGAGGGTGATAGAGTGATTAGGAGTGACGGCTTGTTTGGCTGTCAGTGCTTCCATAGAGAAAAAGTGATGCACAGAGGAGAGGTGGAAGTTTAGAGCAGTTTTATGGATGATGGCAATGCCACCACCTTTGGACTGGTTAGGGTTATGATCGTGTCTGATAATGTTGTAACCTGGAGGGATGGCAAGGGAGAGTAGTGGGCCAGAGGCTGCGTGAAGCCAAGTATCGGTGATAGCCATAAAGTCGAGGTCGAGGGTAAGAATAAGGTCAGCCACTTCTAGAGCGTGAGCCGTGAGTGATCTTACATTGATTAATGCACCCTTAATATTGCTAGTGTTAGGGAGGTTGGGGTGAGGTGATGATGGGTTTTTCAAGTGTGTGGATGCGGTGGAGGTCAGAGGCTGTTTGTTAAGATGCACAGAGTGATGGGAGGCGTGCGTGAGTCGCAAGCCAAGTCTGGCATTTCTCAGGGTGATGGAACATAGTATGTTTGGTGAAGGTCTGGAAGCAAAGTGTTGGAGCCATAAGGCTGGGTTGTTGAGGTAAGGGTTGGTGTGGTGAGCAGTGGACGGCATAGTCATGGTGTTGTGAAGACTGGGGTAGTGGAGGGAGGCGGTGGTGTAATTGGGTGCTGTCCCACCGGTGTGCCGTGTGAGGTAGAGTAGGGTGGGCAGTATTCTTGCAAACAGAGTAGTGAGGGTGGAGGGCATGTTGGCATTATTCAAGGTCCATCTATTTTTGATCCTGCAGGACTCCATCGAAGCACCTCACCTGTCTCGGGTAGTGAAGATCTACTGAAACTTAAAGAAACAATTCCGAACAGAATTACACGGACACTTCCTCCGGGAATACTTAAGATATGACATTATTCCTGCTGGCTTAATTGTCCGTAACAAACCTGTTCTTTTTCTTAGTGATAAGGAATATACAACTACCTTCAGCCATATCGCAATAAAATGTAGCCGTGACCTCACTATCTCCACGGCACAGCGCATCAGCAAAGAAATTCAAAAAGAGCTTGACAAGGAGGAACTAAGCTTCCTCAATAATCCGGCACTCATTGATGCGCAAGAACAACTTCAAGTAACAAACAAACTTTTTGCAGATTTTAAAACTGCAACTTTGACCAAAAAAAACAAAGAAATTGGGTAAAGACAAAAAGGAATTTAATCTAGACCTAGTCTTTCCCTACACTATGGATCAAGCTAGAGAGACAGCCAAAACCCAACAACCTTCACAAAACCAAGGTAGATACAGAAAGAAATGGGTTTCTTTTTCGAACTCCAGCAGCAGCGGTTCGGACAACCAGAGTCGCCAAAATCAACCCCGCTCCTTTGGCAACTGTCCACAACAACCACCACCACTCCCTTTTTTTAGCAGGAGGCGGGATGATGGGAATCCCCGGTTGGAGAACCCCGTGGTACAATCAATTCACACCAATGATGCGCAATCCTCGAGGCCGCAGGAGACGCACCAGGTAGACGAACAACCTATACCGATCTTTAATCTTGCCAACTTTGCCCTCTCGAGATTACAAATATCAGCCATTTCAAAAGGACTCTCTTATGTCCCTACACATCAAACCGATTGGTTGAACACCGAAATGGAGGTGCGGAAATTCTTTCGCACGGTACGACTAAAAGCCTTTTTTGTGGATCAAGATCAGGAAGACATGGACCCCGATTCCGGGTTAAATGTACCCTCCACTTTCTGCCCTCAGGACCATCAGGTACCACCTGAAATTATCACCTTTGAGAAATGTGTTTTAAAGGACCTACATTCCCTCAAAAGGGAAAAAGCTAATTACCAGCATAATTTATCTAAAGAAGAAAACTTGGCCATTGTTGAACTATCTAAGAATAGATCACTGGTCATAAAACCAGCAGATAAAGGCGGTGACATCGTCCTGATGACATCCTCCCAATATCTCCTTTTGGTTAGTGATCTTTTAGCTGACAACCTTAGCTACATTAAAATTAGACAAGATCCAACGAAAAGTATTTTTAAAGAGATTACTTAAATCTCTAAATACGCATGGGAAAGAGACTGGATCAGCAAAAAAGAATTTGAATTCCTGACCAATAACCAAGGGAGGGTACCTACCATCTATGCCCTCCCCAAGATTCACAAAAACAGTGCACATCCACCAGGCAGGCCGATCGTTTCTGGGTGCGGTTCGATCCTCGAACCAGTGTGCAAATTTATTGACTTCTTTCTAAAACCACTCAGCATTTTGACCCCCACATACATACGTGACATGACCCATGCCATTCAAACCTTTGAAGACCTACCCTTTGACCCAACATCGCACTTGCTAGTAACTATGGACATTAAATCTCTATATACGAGCATACCACATGGCGAGGCTATTGAATGCATGAGGAGACAACTCCTTAAGTACAATCTTCAGAATAGAGTCCCGGTCTCGTTCATCACTGAGCTACTAACATTGGCCCCGAGTAAGAACTCCTTCGACTTTGATGGCCAATTCTATCTTCAGATAAAAGGGACGGCAATGGGCGCAATCTTTGCGCCAAGCCTAGCTGTTATCTTTATGTCAGAATTTGAGGAGACCAACGTTCTTGCTGACAACAACCCATTCAAAAGGCAGATCCATCACTGGAAGAGATATATAGATGACATTCTCTTCATCTGGGAGGGCTCAAAAGACACCCTTGATAATTTCTTAGTGTGGCTCAACAACGTAAACACTGATATCCAATTCACTATGGAATCCAGCAACAACATGGTGAATTTTTTGGATCTAGAAATGCGACACAGGGAAGGGCTTATAAAATGCTATCTTTTCCGTAAACCAAGTGACAAACACCCTACTTCACTTTTCTAGTGACCATCCGAGACACCTCAGAGAGAATCTTCCATTTGGCCAGTTTCTCAGAATTAGACGCAATTGTTCTGAGATTGAAGATTTTTACCACCATGCACAGGACCTCGACAACAGACTGACACAGCGAGGATACCCACGGCATATAATCTCTAAATCTAAAAAGCGTGCCAGATTCTATAATAGGGAGGCCCTACTGACACCTGATACTCAAACCCCGGACCTCAACACCAGGACGACCTGTGTGATTACACATGGAACCCACTTACAGAAAATATGCAAACTAATTTCAAAATACTGACCACTGACTCGACTTGGTCTACAGGATGAGTCAGCCCCTAGATTTGCGTATAAACGTGTCAAGAACCTACCGGACCACCTTGTTCATTCGAGGTTCATAAAACCAGCACCAAGGTGGGTTTATGGAATTAAGGAGTGCTGCGGGACACTTTCCATGTGGCAAATGTACAGCCTGTAAATTCAACAGGAAAACCAAAGACTTTTTGGTCAACGGCAGACCATGGACCCTCCATAACCTCACGAATTGCAAAAGCAAACAAGTAGTGTATGTGATTGAGTGCGTGTCCCTGCGGCCTCAGATACGTGGGCTAGACGATGCGTCCAGCCCACATCAGGATTTGGGAACATCGTTACAGAATCCGATGCAAGATCATGAGTGCCCCATTAGTATGCCACTTTATAGAATCTCATCACTCTGTTGATGACATTGCGTGATGGATTATTGACATAGTTGTCAACTCAACCAATGCCTTCTATCTAAAGAAGCCCGCTGGATCCATCATTTGGACTCTTTTCACAATGGACTCAATGAGGAATTCATACCTCCAATATGATCCTCTTGACCGGCCTACCAGCTGGCCGACATTTATGCATATACCCTCACCCATGTAAGTTGGCCTTTCATGGCCTTCCTTACTTTTGGGACATCCTTTTCCTGCCCTTTGATCTGCCGGCTACCCCGGTTTTTCCACTGACTTTGGGCATTTGTTTTCCACCCATGTCTGGTTCATCCGACTGTGTAGCCCCACCTCCGTGATTGACCTCTCGTACAACCCTGATAGACGATCCTGTCGTCGGTAGCAGCTCTTGCCACCAGGGACGGGGATCCCCCTTCTCAGGGTGCTCCACCAACCCTGGCTGTGACTATGGCTGTTCCCCTCCTGTGCGGGGTCCGTTTGCAACTTGAGCCTAACATTCTACCAGGCTCCAACTTTCATCCCCTTGTTTGCACACCATTTCACATATGGGTTCTGCTTGCCGTTTTTATACAAACACCTACGCAGCACTTTTACCTCCGTGCTCACTCTCGACGAGGCAGCTGCCCCGCCCCTTGCACCATTGGTCTTGAGGCACTGTGGCACAATACGTGCCCCACCCCTCGCGCCATTGGCCGCGATGCAACTAGATATGCTCCTACCAGGAGACGTAGGCACGGTTTGGCATCAGTCACCCCCCCTTCCAAGCTATTTGCAGGCAGGTTGTCATGATAACCACCACGCGAGTACACTAGTCAGCGTTACTCGGCTGCAGCTGCTCCCCGGGTGCAAGCTCCCTCGTTGTGATTTTCCTACATGAGACAGCATTTTCGCTTTTCGCCGTGTGCCTTAGTCTTCTACACTCCCGCTCTAAGCGCAAACGGTAAGCATACCCAGCATGTTTTTGTAGAGGGATATTTACTGTGTGCTCAGTGGAAGACACCGCGTTTCCCACGCACCTGTTCTTCTGTTTATGCAAACATGAGGCCGCCTTCAATTCTCCTCTTACAGGCGATCCAATCCTCCACTCTATAGGCGCTGCAACTATATTGTCTGTTCTAGCCATACAAACGTGCATCTAGTGTCCCGTTTGTAACTGCTCGACCCGGGCAAGTTTTTGTTCTTCTCTTTTTCACAGTAATCTCTGTGCTGCAGCATTTCGACCGCGCCACATCAGTTTCTCCTGGACTGACCTGCAGCGTTCACAGCTTCTCTCCACCCAGCACTGATTGATACCGTGCTCCAAGGTAATCCTCTCATGATCTCGTCCGTACCCCTGTATACTTTGTCAGTGTGTCTCACACGGGCCACCATTTTTTCACGGGTAGCGCCCCTCTCCCTCTTCTGCCACCCTGCACATGGAACCTATTAGTGTGTCTGCTGCTTTCTAGTCTCTCTCACACATCTATTTCCTTCTTCTTCTTAAATAGCATATGGTCACCTCTGTGCCCGTATCCTCTCTTCAGACAGTCTGATACATGGTGCATGTACAGTAGTATAATCCATCACACCATCCTTTGATGCCTGCATGCATTTCTGCACAATACTAAACATAATAACCTCTTCTCCCTTTTCTGAGATCTGCTTTTCTTCATGTGCTTGCTCCTAAAGTTGTTGGATTTCCAGCACAGCAAGCAGAAGTCTCGGCCCGGGCCCTACCCAGCTGGCCATTTTCACAAGCAGTATAAGAGTCCTGGCACACCGGGATAGCAACCACGCGGCATTCCCCTGCCCTCCATACATTCATAGGGTGAGTGTCCCGCGTCCGTTTGTCAACCGTATCAAAAGACCTTGACACTCCTTTGTAATTTTCCCTATAGAGTACTAGTTGTACCAATCATGTTCAATTTTGTTCTGCCCCCTTTAGGGATTAATCACCATACCACATCAATTCTGCCCTGAGGAAGGCTCCGACCACACTAGTCTGTATAGGCCGGCCGAAACGTATTTCTCCCCTCCCTTCTGGAAGCACTTTGGGAACAAATCTTCGAATTTCATACACGTTGGCAGTTAATTATATGGCAAAATAACCATATGACATAAGTTGATTGTGAATAATTTCACTCTGTCTAAACCAGGGTAATTTTTTACACACCCTGGTTATATTCAGCCCAAAGGTACAATTGCTTTCCTGTTGGGCTTCTGTTCTTTCATTAATTGTTTTTCTGCATAATATCCTATTTCATTTCTCTGACGAAATTATAATGTACACATGATGAATGTTATGCTTTGTTTCATTTTTTGCTGTGTCTTTTAAACCTGTGTAAAAAGCATTCTGAAATTGTTAAAAAATATGTTTTTTTTGTATAATAAATTTATTTTCATGTACTCCTAGGATTTTCCTTTTGGTTTTGTTGTTTCTGTGACTTTCTTAGAAAGCACACACCTTATAATAAAATGGAGATTTAACCGAAATTATTGACAGAATTTAGGACTGTCATCGGTGTGGGTCCCTTTCTTATGTTCTTTGTTTTGAATGGATGACTGTGTCGACTGCCAGTCGCTCACGTCTAAAGCCTTGCAGGAGCGCAAGAAGAAGTTATCGGTAGGTAAGGTGTCTAAGCCACAAAAGTCGAGGTCTGCGGGGCTTTCGACGGACGATTTGAGAGGCGACTCTCTGCATCGTCGTCGGAAGTCCAGTGGGTCTCGGTCCCAGAGTCGGTCTCGCCACTCCTCTGCCTCTTCGAGGCACTCCCGGAAGCGCAGTCATCGGTCGCCTTCCCTGTCCTCTTCCGACGACTCCGCCCGTCGGCAGGTCACTTACCCTACCAAGCAGGCGACGCCGGAGGAATGGGCTTCCTTCGGGAAGAAAATGTTAGCGATTCTGAAATCGCAGGGCACCGGTCCATCTGCGCCTCCGAGTGGGGTCGGTCGAGACCGGTCGAGAGACACCGCTCGCACGCCTTCGGGCTCGGGTGGTCGGCACGATTCGCGGGAGAGGTCCCGCTCGGACAAGTGTGAACCTGTGTTGTCTTCGAGGAAGACGTCGACGCCGGTGGCGCCAAGGTGGTCGGCGGACTCTTTCGAGGCCCCGCCTCCGAAGAAGTCGTCGGCACCCAGGCTGTCGAAGGACACGCTCCGGGCTCCGGGCTCCGGCCTCGAGGCCTGTGTCGACGCCATTGATGCTGTTGGCGCCGCGTTCGGCGTCGACGCCGATTCACTCAATGCCCTCGATGCCTTTGGAGGCTGTGTCGACGGGGGAACCCCGAGGCTCGGTGGAACCCCCTAGAAAGGCTCTGGCCGAGGTCAAGCATGGCTTTGGTTCACATTCTGTGCCTTCTTACTGCCATCTTGAGTTTATTTCAGAGGTGGATGAGGGCTCTGTTGATGGCATGGTTCCTACTACGGTGCCAGACGAGATTCTCTTGGGCCATAGCCAATTTGAGGACCTGAGGCAGTCCCTGCATGATGCTAGTAGGCTGGACACCTCTCCGGAGGTGGAGTTTTGTAGGCCTGAGCCTGGCACTCATGCCGACTCCTCGTACCGGCGTCTTATGTCGAGGGTCACCGAGTACTTGGGATGGTCTGCTCCCCCTGGGGAGTTTCTTCAGGATGACCTTACGGATATCCTCGACCTTGGTCCACCAACTGACCCGGTTCTGCCGTTTCATATGGCTCTACAGAGGAGGGTGGTGGCGGCTTGGACTGCTCCGGAGAGTCTCCCGGCAGTGGGCAAGTCTTTGCCACGAAAATACCGCCCAGCCAGTAGCGACCCCTGCTACTTGTCCAGGCACCCCACTTTGGAGAGTTTGGTGGTGCAGGCGGCTACGGCCCCGGCAAAGCAGGCGTTGTATCCTACCATCCCTCCTGATAGGGACGACAAGCGTTTTGACGGCTGGGCGAAGAAAGTGTTTTCTTCAGGGGGTATGGCGCTTCAGGTGGTCAACTCCGTATGTGCCTTGTCACGTTTCACGCACACTCTGTGGAACTGTGTTTCCTTAGCGGCTGACATATTCCCGAAGGGGACGAACAGGATGGTTTCCTTGCCATGGTTCAGGATGGCAAGGATGCCATGTGTGAGGCCGTTCAGTCGGGTTTGGACATGGCAGATTGCGTCAGCCGGTCCATGGCGGTGAGCACCGTGATAAGCAGGTTTGCGTGGTTGCGGAAGTCGGGGTTTGCTCCTGATGTGCAGGCCCGGCTCCTCAACATGCCCTTTGACAGTGAACATCTTTTTGGCAGCAAGGCTGACGAGAGCCTTGAAAGGTTGCAGACCTCAAAAGCTGCAGCGAAGTCGTTGGGCGCTGCAGTTCGACAACCTCCGCCTTTTCGTCCTAGGGGACAGCAATGGAGGGGAGGTTCCTTTCGTTATTACTCATCCTTTGGTAAAGCGAGAGGAGCTGCCAGTCAAAGGGGCCACCGTCAGAGTGCCAGAGGTGGAAAACAAGGTACTCGAGGTGCCAAGGCCGCTCGGGCTGTTGCCTCGTTGCCCTCAGGCAACACTGCAGCTGCTTCAGCTCAGTCATGAGGCCATGTCCCATGGTTCGCCGGTTGGGGGAAGTCTGGCGCAGCATCTTGCAGAGTGGCGCGCCATTACTTCAAATGTGTGGGTTCTGGAGATCATAACCCACGGCTACTGTCTTCCTTTCCGGCAGAGGCCTCAAGACAATCCACCGGGGAATCTCTTTGAAGAGTCTGGATCTGCTCCTTGCGCAGGAAATTCAATCCCTGCTGGAGAAAGGCGCCATAGAACTGGTGCCTGTAGCGGAGAGGAACAAGGGATGTATTCCCCTTATGTTTTGATTCCCAAGAAAGACGGGGGATTGAGACCCATCATGGACTTGCGCGGTTTGAACAAACTCCTCAGGAAGGACAAGTTCAAGATGGTTACTCTCTCTCAAGTCCTCCAGGCCCTTCAACTTCAGGACTGGTTGGTGTCTCTCAACCTCAAGGATGCTTATTTTCATGTGCCGATACATCCAAAGCACAAGAAGTACCTGAGGTTTGCGGTTGGCGACTCGCACTTTCAGTTTCGGGTCCTGCCGTTCGGATTGACCTCCGCCCCGAGGGTCTTCACCAAGCTCATGGTAGTGGTGGCAGGGCACCTCAGGAAAGGGGAGATTCACGTCTACCCCTACCTGGACGATTGGTTGATCAGGGCGCGCTCTCCCTAGCAAGTCTTGGATCATCTGTCAGTCACCTGCCACTCCCTCCACAAGCTGGGCTTCTCCCTCAACTTAAAGAAGTCCCATTTGACACCAACTCAGAGGCTCCAGTACATCGGAGCAGTGCTCGACACATCCCTGGGGCATTGTTTTCCTCCCCAGGTGAGGGCTCATCACATTCAGCAGATGGTGCACAAGTTTCAGCTTGCTCAGAGTCTCCCAGCATTCAAGTTCTTGAGATTGCTCGGCCTCATGGCATCCTGCATTCTTCTGGTGCCAGAGGCCAGGTTGTGGATAAGCTCTTTGCAATGGGCACTCAAGCTCCAGTGGTCTCAGTCCTCTGGCAGGATGTCGGACCCTGTTCAGGTGCTGTCCTCGGTCGCCCAGGACCTTCTGTGGTGGGCCGTCGAAGACAATCTGATGAAGGGGGCTCCATTTTGGCTGTCCTGGCTGGAGGTGACGATCGTGACGGACGCATCCCTCACGGGATGGGGAGCTCATGCCAACGAGTTGACAGTCAGCGGTCGTTGGTCTCCGTCGGAGTCCAGACTCCATATCAATCTGTTGGAGCTGAGGGCCGTCAGGCTAGCCCTGAAGGCTTTTCTGCCGACTGTGCGTGGGAAGAATGTCCTGATCCTGACGAACAACACGGTGGCCATGCACTACCTCAACAAAAGCGGGGGGCAGGGTCACTTCCTCTGTGCAGGGAGGCGATGCAGCTCTGGTACTGGGCAATCCAGCAGGAAGTTTCGATCTCAGCAGTTCATCTGGCCGAAGACGAAAACGAGACGGCGGACGTTCTGAGCAGGCAGTCCGCGATCTCTCACAAGAGGGAGTTGGCTCAGGAGATTCTCCTGGAGATCTTTGCTCTTTGGGGGACCCCTCAAGTGGATCTCTTCACCTCCAGTGTCAACCGGAAGTGTAAGAGATTCTTCTCGCGGGAATTTCCTCCAAAAGGAGCCTTCGGAGACGCGTTCGTGGTGGAGTGGTCATTCCCACTGCTGTACGCGTTTCCTCCTGTCCCCGTCATCCCGCAAGTACTGCAGAGGTTACGGAGGTTCGGTTCCCGAATGATCCTCATTGCTCTGGCGTGGGCCCGGAGGACATGGTACCCGGACCTTCTCGACTTGTCCATCTGTCCTCCACGTCGTCTTCCCTACTGAGACGATCTGCTCTCACGGGAGGGGGGTCAGGTTCTCCATCCAGAGGTCAGATCCCTCAACCTTCACGCTTTGTTTCTGAAAGGTTGAGGTATAAGGATTGGGACCTCTCTGAAGACGTGATGGAGGTGTTGCTCCCATTGCCGTTGGCGTAAGTTCTGCGACTGGTTCAGGGTTAAGAATGTGCATCCTTTTGCATGTGACATTCCCATGGTTCTGTCTTTTTTGCTTTCTTTGGCCCACAGGGGCCTTAAAGTGTGTACCATTAAAGGTTACCTGGCGGCGCTGTCCATATTTAAGCGCTCGTCTGAAGAGTGTTCCTATTTTAAAATTCCTTTAATTTCTCAGTTTCTAAAAGGGCTCACTAATGTGTTCCCTCTGTCACCTTTCCAGGTGCCCGGTTGGGATTTGAACCTTGTTCTCAAGTTTCTAATGGGTGCTCCGTTTGAGCCTTTGCATTCATGCCCTTTGAGACTGTTAACTCTTAAAACTGTATTTTTGGTTGACCCAATCCCCTCGAAGAACAAGTTACTCTCTTACCTGGTAACGTTCTTTCGATGGGATGGTCGGACCACGTATTCCAGATCGCTGCCTTCCCCGCTACAGAATTTTGTATGCGATTGCAGCTTACGTTTACGCAAGGCTTTGTGCGGTCAGACTGGCAGAAGACTGGTGCCACACGTTCTGGGAAAAAACAAATGAGGCTACGGCGTTGTGCGTCCTACTTATAACATCCAGTGACGTCGGCTGTTGGAGGAGGTCTTCGAGGGCGGTGTATCAACGTCATCGACGCAGGATGCAGACGCCGAAAGATTTTCAGAAGCACCACAGCTGTGGTGATTACTGTCATAGATATGGAATACGTCGTCGGACCATCCCATCGAAAGAATGTTACCAGGTAAGAGAGTAACTTGTTCATCTTGCATCTTGGTAGAATGTGGCCCTTAGCCATATCTTGCATCTTGGTAGATTGTGTCCCATAGCCATATCTTGCATCTACATAGACTGTGTTAAGCTAGCCATATCTTGCACTTAGGTAGACTGTGTTTAAGCTAGCCATATTCTAAATCCTCAATTTTCTCCATACACTTTTGACACAGAAACTCACACAACCACTTCTCTGCACAACAATTTGCACATACTTCACCACATTGCAACAACAGACTAAGGCCACATAACACAGCACATCGAAATTGTCACCGACACAAAAATCGCACTTTAGCGAACGGTGCAAACCAAACTGAAGCTCTCAACAGGACATTATAACCATCACTTTCCTATTCCCACTACACTGTACTAACCTCACCCACTCCCCCCTTTTTTCACCCCCTCCTTTTCAGATCCCCCTTTTTTCACCCCCTCCATTTCAGATCCGTCGCAGAGCCTGGAGACCACTCCGGTGGTGACGGTGCGTGGTACAAATACCTCTAACATTAACATAGTGTATTGTATTCCCCACCCACCCCCCCGACTTCTTCTGCAATAGTTGTGAGAAACGTGAGGGTGTCTCGCATGTTAGTGTCCCAAGATCTCCCTCTCAGGTGGCCAGGGCACGCCTATCACCTTTGTATCCAGACCCTGAGGGTGGACCAGTGCGGGAGGATCACATGGGCGAGGGGTCTTCGGGGCGCGGGGGTGAGATAACTGATGGTGAGACAAAGTATTCCCCATTTTTTTGGTACTCTACCCCATCCTATTTTTTCAGGATTTTCCGAAGTCCCAACTCCCCACCCCTTCCTTTTTACACAAACACTGGGCCGAGAAAGAGGGTAACGGAGAGTAACCAGACTAACTCTCTCACATCATACTGGACATGTCCCGTTAATCGGGTCAGGCAAAGTCTGCCACTTTACACTAAATACCAATTAGCTCTCCTCACACTAATAAAAGGCAACACGTAACGACACACTCTGAGCAAGGCGGAACACGAATACGAGCAGAACTTCCGCGATGAAGGCACACCTACTCGAGCAGAGCAACGGACCAAGGGACGAGAGCAGCAGGCTGAGAACCCCAAGAGTTCCCTACTGGCGGTCATTGCCTTTGACAGGCTGCGAAAGACACGTGGAGAAGGCCAGATCGCACAAGTGAAAACTGCATTGTGTTTCAAGGACACAGCGACCCTCCTGGGTGAAAGGCAGTGTTGGGGAGGCGAGGCGAGGCCAAGTCTATGGTACTAACCTTGACACGTGAATTGAAAATAGCAAAAACAAGTGAGACCCACACAGCTGGTGAGTTGGCAAGAGAGAGACTGGTGTGTGTTAAAGCGAATGAAATAGTTAAGGCTGCACGCACGTGGTTGAAACACAAAGAAAGGCAGACCTGTGAATGAAATTGAACTAAAGGCCGCAGTGAGATCAGCGATATTAAGTAACAGAGTGGTCAGGCGAAAAGGAAGTAGCCTACTCAAGTCTCTGTGAAAGGTTCATTGTTTGAAGCAATAAAGTGAATGAACAGCAAACGTGAAGTAGGCAAGAGTAAACGTGAACTTTGAGTCGAAGTGCTCCTGCACTGATCTGTAAAGAGCATGGGCATAGTGTCAGGGGCCAGAAATCCGAGATGGCCACAAAGGTATAGTCTTCTTACAAGTTGCCAATCTGTTAACTACAAAGAGGGGAGACAAAGGACTATCTTTCCCTAACCTAACCTTACAAGGATGTCCCTGCCTTACAAATTAAGACTAAAGAAAAAGGACCTAGTGTCCAAAACATATCTGACCCTCCCACTAATCTCCACAACAAAATTATGCAAGGTTTGTTTGGCTGTCTTAAATTCCACAAAATGTAAAGTCATAAACAGTAATCCTTGTGACCAGGGTTGGATTCCCTTCCCCTGGGTCGAATCAGGAATATCTGGAATGAAGTTCAATTTCAACAATGTTCTGGGTAATAACAAAGTTCTGTTTGTTTTAACATAGTAAGTCTTTTCCATTCAATATATCCTTTCACTTGGCAAAGTGAATATCTCTCTTCCAAAGGCTTGTTTACAAATCAAAGCAATTGTCAATTTTTCCAGATCTTCTGCTTGGTATTTCCCTGCAAACATAGTCCTAAATCAAATGCAAAGGTTCTTTTCTCAGAAGGCCAAGCACTTGTTAGCGCATCATACGTCTTCAAAAGAAACACTTTAGTCAGAATGATTCAACAATTACTTTCTGAATTGCCACAGTTCATGTTCAACATGACACAGTGATGGACTTAACACTTCTTTTCCACCACAACCTTTTACCACAACCACAGTACTTTAAATCATCTTCTTCCTGGTATACTACCATTGGTCCCTTTCCTGGTTTACTCGCCTGCCAGGATAAAACTCCTACTACTACAATTTGTACTCTGTGGTAAGGCTTGTTCCAAACCCTGCACGCTAGAATTATAAATCAGGAGATTTGAACCAACAACTGCTTCTCTTGATAGTCATTTCTTTCCAAATTGATATTCGACAAAAGTCATTTCTTTCCAAATTGATATTCGACAAAAGGATAATTGTTCTCTTGTTTGTCTTTTGGCATTAGGCAATGCAGGTTACAGTTCTCTCCCCACCTGGTTTCTCATACAAAGAAGGCTTTTCTCATGTGGCCTGTGTTTTCTGGTTGTGCAACCTCTTGGCTGCTGGCAATTCGGATTAAAATGATCTCCCAATTGACTCTTTCTGGGAGAGTTGTACTCAGTTTGTCTCCATATCACTCTTCGACTGACTTGACATTATGGGTTACAATTATTCCCTAGTTGGTGTCCCTGGTTAGGAGAATTGTGCCCAGTTTACCTTATCACTTTCTCTGGCTTTGGCAATGCCGTTTAGAATGGTCCCCTATTTGGAATCCCTCATTAGGAGAGTTGTGCCCAGTTTGAATCAATTCAATTGTTTGGTATTCAAAATAAGCATTCTCACCTAGCGGTCTCCTTTGGAGTTCCCCCGGGTCACCTGCCATAGAACAGCTCACCGGTATGCCATGACTTCTCCTTCTGACTTGCTGGTGTTGCTGTTGCTGCAGGTCTCTTCGGGGGCTTCTTCTGCCAGCTCTGTTTGGTCTGCCGACGTGTGCGCGGAACTTCAGTGAAGCACTCACAACTTTGTTTACTCTCCTGTGTAAATTCAATACTGGAGCAGTTCACAGCATGTTGGAAGCGCCTCTGCCACATGGCATGGCTTGCTTCAGCACCGCTTCGCACTGCGCACTCTCTGTATTGCCACGTCTTCACAACATCTACTGGAACTCCTACACGGTGTCCTGCTGTGGCCACAATGACACCATTAGGTTCTGCTTCCTCTACCTGCTGCTGCTCTTGCACCTGAAAGTCCTTTAAGTTTTTAAAGGTACGCTCAGGTGTTTTCTATTAAAACAATTACACCTCTCATAACAATTCCCTAACTCTGAGCCCCTCTTCCTCGTCTCAGTACTATGGGCATTATGGGACTTGAAGTTTGTAATGTTCTTGTTTTATTATTAGTTAACCCAATCCGATTGGGTAACAGAGTGTTCAGACTTAAGGGAGATTGTTAAAGGAGTTGGTATTTTACCCTTGGGTTTAGGACCTTGATATAAGGCATAATCATCTAAAAGTTGTGATATCTTCTTGATCCCTCATTATACCATTTCGTGTTTGTAAAAAGGGTCTTCGTGTTCTGGACTTTTGGTAGTTCTGGTTGAGGGAACTGCACAGTGCCATAGATATTTAGGCATTCAGGGAATCTCATCTCCAGAAGAGGATGAATACCACGTCTCTCCGAATGGAGTCACCACTTCCCCCTGACAGCCGTCTCCTCCCATGTGATCCTCCCTCATTACACCCCCAGAGTCGGGATCAGGTAGTGACTGCCTTCCCCTGGCCTCTTGGAATGAGACTTTAGGCTGAGGTTTAGTGATGACTCTGAAGGATTCATCACAATAGTCTGATCTGATTGTTGTTCTAACTGCGTGTGGATCACTTCAGAGACACGCTCATTTACCAACCTGTGCCTGACACTGCGAGCGGATCTAGGCTCTTGTCGGCCTCGTACCAGCGCTTCCTGGAGGAGGCGGAGACTGGTCCACGTGACCTACCACGTGACCGCTACTCGCCACAAAAGAGCGAGGCTGCCGCCCATGTGCGGATTGTTGTTCTAACTGCGTGTGGATCACTTCAGAGACACGCTCATTTACCAACCTGTGCCTGACACTGCGAGCGGATCTAGGCTCTTGTCGGCCTCGTACCAGCGCTTCCTGGAGGAGGCGGAGACTGGTCCACGTGACCTACCACGTGACCGCTACTCGCCACAAAAGAGCGAGGCTGCCGCCCATGTGCGGATTGTTGTTCTAACTGCGTGTGGATCACTTCAGAGACACGCTCATTTACCAACCTGTGCCTGACACTGCGAGCGGATCTAGGCTCTTGTCGGCCTCGTACCAGCGCTTCCTGGAGGAGGCGGAGACTGGTCCACGTGACCTACCACGTGACCGCTACTCGCCACAAAAGAGCGAGGCTGCCGCCCATGTGCGGATTGTTGTTCTAACTGCGTGTGGATCACTTCAGAGACACGCTCATTTACCAACCTGTGCCTGACACTGCGAGCGGATCTAGGCTCTTGTCGGCCTCGTACCAACGCTTCCTGGAGGAGGCGGAGACTGGTCCACGTGACCTACCACGTGACCGCTACTCGCCACAAAAGAGCGAGGCTGCCGCCCATGTGCGGATTGTTGTTCTAACTGCGTGTGGATCACTTCAGAGACACGCTCATTTACCAACCTGTGCCTGACACTGCGAGCGGATCTAGGCTCTTGTCGGCCTCGTACCAGCGCTTCCTGGAGGAGGCGGAGACTGGTCCACGTGACCTACCACGTGACCGCTACTCGCCACAAAAGAGCGAGGCTGCCGCCCATGTGCGGATTGTTGTTCTAACTGCGTGTGGATCACTTCAGAGACACGCTCATTTACCAACCTGTGCCTGACACTGCGAGCGGATCTAGGCTCTTGTCGGCCTCGTACCAGCGCTTCCTGGAGGAGGCGGAGACTGGTCCACGTGACCTACCACGTGACCGCTACTCGCCACAAAAGAGCGAGGCTACCACCCTTGTGGCGATAAGCCCGGTGGAGTAAAGCCTAGCAGCTGTTGTACGACTGTTGCGCGAATGGTGGCGAGGTACCTATGTTAATGGTTATTCGAATTTGTGATTCATACTTATTGTGAGCCCTAGCAAAGAAATTGTGCAACGGTACAAGTATTCTAAGTACTGTTTATCGCTTCTGCACCAAACACAAAGGTATTGTTTGTAAGTTGTTTAGTGTTCAGTGCCTAGTGCTCATACACTTCTGACACTCTATTGGGCCGTGTGTTCCAATTAAGCACTGTGAGCATTTCGTGGGGCTTTTGTTTACCTAAGGGTATCCATTTCCACCATGGCCTCTTATACAGCATATAAGCTTACATCACACATGCCAGTCATTGCTCCATTGGTGATGATGCCCCAGTTTCAGTCATCATCCCCAAAATCGGTGAACTCTGCAATGGCACTTCAATCTTTTTTTACAGCCAGGGATGTTACCCCCGCAAATTTGCATAAAGAAACTCGCTTTCCATTTGACAAATCAAATGGCAAGCCAAGTACTGTCCAATTAGAGTCCACTGTCAATGTCTCTTCAAGCATGATTTCGACACCCTCCCCCATAACAGTTGGTAACATTAACATCCCACAACATACACCGTTGAGACGCTCCAGTTCTCGTCCAATTTCTGACCAAACAATGCTTGAATCCACCAAGTCTTGTCATATAACGCATAATGCGAATATGTCCACTTTCCCACCTCCTTTCCCATCATTACTATCTGACCCTCAAATCATATCCATCCATGGAAGTATATCTGAGTCTAGCCATGCTAATAGCGATTCCAAAAGCATTAGTAGTGTCCTTGATGACATTAGTGCCTTATCCTTAAAAACTGCACCTCCTTATCTTAAATCATTTGCCCTTCCAACGCCGCGCACTCATAATCCTCAATTACTTGATAATGTTTCACAAACCCTTTCTATGATTCAACCTACATTAATAGCCATCAACACAGCTGTGTTTAGTCTGTGTAAACTTTTTGAATCATTAGATACCAAAGTAAACCGACAAGCTGCTCATTTTGAAGATTTGATACAGTGGCTTTCAATGCAACAACTGACAAAAATGGAGACGAATAACGAAAAGTTGGACCAGTCACTTGTTATATTGCCAGCCAATTTAGAGAAAGAAGTATCTTCTCACCTTCCGACACCCTGTCCTTTGCCTCTAATTCAAGGCATAATTGGTCGAGATTTAATGCCTCAGACGCATGCCCATAGCAATGAGCTGACTCCAATAATAAATAGTGGACCATCAACAGGCCCAATTGCTCCAATTTGCGATACTCCAATGAATAGACAGAGTCTGAGCAATGTTCTACCTTCGTCAGTAGAGAAGTCAAAAAAAAAGAAAAATAATAAAAAACAAATTACTCATCCAATAAAAAAAACGAAAAACATGATTGGATTTAAACATCAAAAAAACACATTGTCAACCTTTTTTAAAGCTCTTGACCAAAAGAAAACCACTACAGCAACTTGTGAGTTGGGTGGGATAAGAACCGCTGTTGCTGAGCATTTTGGAGGGATAGAAGCAGTAGAGACCCCTCTAGCTTCCTCCCTTATTGATTCGACCCCGGACATCCCGCCTGTACCCTTGTCTCCGTTATCACAACTGGTACAAGTTTTGGGCGTGCTCCAGAAAATTCCCATAACTTCACTGATTCCAGATAAAAGCTTTCCTATCCAAAACACTATTATTTCTCATGCAGTGCAGCCATTGGCACCACTCAAACCATCTATCAAAACTGGTGCTGGCTCGATCCCTGCAAACTTCTGCCCACAGCAACCTTCCATTCTTGCACAAGTTCCCTCTGATCTTATAAATCAGACCAAGACGGTTACATTTGCACCCATGCCAAGCGTTACACAGAAACTCAAAGAAAATAATATTCAGTCCTTGACAGATGAACTTAGAAAGCAAGTCGACGAATATCTTTCTGCAAAGGTGGTTTCTGTGTTCGCACAAGCCCAGGGTAATTCCATAGGAGCTCCAGAACACCTGAATACCGCGAATCAATCACCTATAAATGCTGCTCTTGATGTAGACAGAAATTCGGGACAAAGTAGGCCCTCTAATGTAAAAGGATCCCCGCGCAATAACAACAAGCGTTGGTCCTCTGGGCCTTCGAATTCAGGACAATCTCATTGCCACACTCTAATTCTCAAATGTCGGGAGGGTACCAATCAAAAATATGATCTCAATCGGCAAAGTGTTTTGAATATCTTTGGTGATACTGAGGAATTATGTAACATCTCTTCACATGATATTGATAGGGTCGAATTTATTTCTGAAGCTTCCTTATCAATAGTTAGACTCTGGATTCCATCTGGCATAGTGCATCAATTAATATGGCGAAATAAAATGGTTCTATTTAACATGGGTTTTTTGCTGGCAGATGAACCAGAATCTATGCACCTGCCCCCAAACACGCCAGTCATGGCCCCTAAGATATACCAAGGTTCCCGTGGTGAATCTAGAGATTCATGGAGACCTGAAAATTCTCGGTATTAACCACCAAAACGAGACATTCGAAACACACTGCTCGTGGCTAGTTGGAATACAAGAGGACATAAACATCTCCATTCCTCTTTTGGAGAGATGTCTTTATCCTATCACCTCATCGCTCTACAAGAGGTATGGCTTACCAAATCTCCGTTATGGGACAGCTATGAAATGGCTTTGATTCCCGCAGTGTTGACTGCAGGTAGACCATCTTCTGGCCTACTTGTGGCTGTCAACATTAAATCTGGTTTTTCAATAACTGCATGGGCATCTGTTGGTGCACATATACAGCTTGTGAGAATCGATAACAAAGACATGATCTTCGCCGTATTAAATATATATCGTAATCCTCTTAGCATGCCTGATGAAACATTCTTTGAAGGCTTAAATGACATGCTTGATTTAATCTGCCTTGATAAAACAATTACATACACCATCATACTTGGCGATCTGAACCTCAATTGCTTGAAGGTGGGAGAACAAACCCAAGGTGTTCGCAATTGGGTTCAGATTATGTCTGAACGCAATTATCACATGGTGAATGGTTCAGTCCACAATGATGTCCCCCCTCATTATACCTGGCACAGAGGGCTCTCAAATAGCATTATAGATTATATTTATGTTGACATCAAACTCTTCCAACAAGTGGACCGCTTTGATATCATAGTCCATCCCAAAAGTGATCATTGCCTCCTGTCTTTACAGTGCATGCTGAAATCCATAATTCCAACCAGACATGCACAATATCATGGCACTGTGAGAGTTAACAACTCCCGCACACGTCTCAAGTGGACCGCTAACTCTCTGCATCTGTTTGAACATCTAGTTCTGAACCAGGCCCAGCATTGCAGTAGCAATGCATATATCAATTTATTATGTCCATTTGTTCAGACTATAAATATACCATATGCGAACATGGTTAAACACTCTCATACATTTGACCCGGCAGTCCGTAAAAGGAGAACAGAATACAGAATGCTTAAAAGGCAAATTTTACTTTCTATTAAAGCTGACAAATGGCAGGCATTGAAATCTGCAAAAAGTAAATATAAAAACTGGCTCAGTGGTCGCAAGTCCCTATTGTACCAACGAGATAGTGAAGTAATGGCCAGTGCTATGAGTAATAAAAATTCAGCTGGCATGTGGTCGCTCTTGAATAATCATTCACATCACCAACAAGCAGATGCTCAATTGAACGGGGTTACTGAACATATGTGGATCAAGCATTTTTCAACATTATATGACGACCCCTGTTACAACCATGCTAACTACTTGCCGGCGCCTACATGTAGATGGAATTTAAAAGTTTCGGTTGAGGCAATTCATGACATAATCAAAAAATTGAGCTCTTCAAGAGCCGAAGGCCCAGATGGGTTGTCAAATTACATGTTTAAAAATCACCCAGATACATGGTCTAAGATCTTGTACAAGATTTTCTGCGATATTATATGCAATCGCATGATTCCTACATCATGGAAGTCCTCTATTATAATTCCTATCTTTAAAAAAGGCGACCGGTCATTACCTGCTAACTATCGACCAATTGCATTACTAGATGCACCAGGGAAAATTTTCACCAAACTAGTACTAGCTGAATTTAACACCTGGACAGGCAATAATAAACTTAGAGACTCAAACCAAACTGGCTTTATGGCAGGAATGGGGACCAACATCAATCTTATGACCTTGAATGCGATCAAAGCCCAGTGCCAAGAAACAAAGCAACAGGTGTTCCTGGCCTTTATTGACCTGAATGCTGCTTTTGACTCTGTGAGTCGTCCTTTATTACTAAACAAACTTGTGAGAGATAACTGCCCAGCCACTCTATACGATATCATACATTCATTGCATCATGATACGTCGATACGAATTCGTATTACACTAGATGGTCTATTAACAAACCATATACCGACTTTCCGTGGTTTAAAACAAGGTTGCTCTTTAGCTTCAGCAGTGTTCAATTATTTCATCTATGATGTCAAATTTGCCTTCTCTGCTGTCATATCTGATTCACCCCGACTGTTTAATCAGGAAGTCCAATCACTCATGTACGCGGATGATTTGGTACTTATATCTAGAACTCAGGTCGGGCTACAACGACTTCTTGATACGTTCCATCAATATGTTCTATCCAATGAATTATCTGTTAATACGACCAAAACTCACATCATTCAATACTCACCCAAACGCACAGGTCCAGCTTCATTTGTGTGGTCCATAGGCAGCACACCACTTAGTGTCGTCCCAACCTATTGCTATTTAGGTATGATCTTTGAAGGACAGTTAAAACCCCATGGGCAGATTGAGAGGATTGAATCCAAGCTACTTTCATCTATTTCCCAAGCTCATGTTATTATGCATAGATATGGTAAATTCTCCATCCTTCCAGCATGGCATTATTGGACCAAGAAAGTTGTCCCTATATTATTGTATGGCCTAGAGACTCTTCCCATAGATTCTCCATTTAAATTCCAACAGTGGGAAGCAAAATATTGGCGTGCAATCCTTCATCTACCTCAGTGTGTTCCTCCATCATGGATGAGATATGAGCTTGGCCTGACCTCTCTTGAAGCCCATTATAACTGGCGTTTATGCTCATTTTTTGGGAAATGTTTGTTGTCATCTGATGTTAACGTATTACTAAATACGCTTTCTTGCCACATATTTTCAGTAAAAAAATCTAGACACATTGCAGCCTGGCTAACACGAGTATATCAAATAATGGTAAAGGCAGAAGTCTCACTTAATATGTTGTTGCTGAATCCTGGGAAAGCTAAACTAAAAATTCATCAATCAGACTGGATCAACACATGTGAATTAAGTACCATGTATTGTGACAATGATATCGCACGCTTTCCTCCAAAAAAACTTAAAACATTACCATCGTACCTACTACGTTCACCGGCCCTAAAATATAGAGCAGGAATAATACGCTTACGTTTTAACCTATGGGCCACCATGGAGGTACGAGCTAAACGCAGATTAGTAAGTGTAGAAAAAAATACCTGTAGATTTTGCCAAGCCTCACCAAATGGTGAAACATTGGCTCATTTATTTACAGAATGTATACCACTCAGTGCCAACAGACAAGTTGCCTTTTCTAGACATTGCCAATATTTGGGAAACATCTCACAGGTTGAATGTTGGTCGGTTTTGCTGGGTTCAAACAATATTGCAATCCAGATAGCGGCTGTCAATTTTCTCATTAGTCTCAAATTAGATAAGTAACCAGAGCGAGAATTCAATCAAAAGTTGCACTTGATATTCTTCTTTTTTTTTTTTTTATGTTGTAAATAATGTAAATAAGATGTTGTTTTTTTTAAAGACATTTATGAAGAATGTTAAACTATGTTAAATGTTGTACTTGTTTCTGTCTTTTTTTGAAAGGTTGATTGAATTCAACCAAATCAATAAAAAAAATAAAAAAAAATAAAATAGTCTGATCTGAGTGGTAACTCTGTAATGTCTCTTTAGTGTTTGAAGTTACGTCACATCAGCCTCGTTTATGACTCGGTCTCCTGAACCTTGCCAAACTACAAAGACGTTGTCCATACAGCTCGCCCAGACGTCTGTGTTTTCCATTTTGTTGAGTGAAAAATATATTTGTGCTTGTACCACTGCATATAGCTATTCATCAAATTCAGAGTGAGCATCCCATCTCGTAGCTGTTGCATGATTTTGCTTGTAGAAAATGTTTCCATACCAGAAAAAGCTATTGGTCAGATCACACAGTACTAACCAGATTAAAAACAAATGCAATATTACATTGTACAGATAATAGATTCCCATATGGCTCTAATCCTTCACGTGCTGAAGGCATCCACAGGATCAAGGCCTGTCTCACATTGATCCAGTACTGAATGTCTTCAGCTTAACTGAAGCTCCACCCCTCCAAGACTGAATTCCTAGTGCTGACCAACATCCCTAAACACCCTGAAATCCAAACCTGGCTCCCTGCTATGAACCTAGAGGGCTTCACATCATATCTGACCACCTGTGCCAAATACCTTTGGTTCGACTTCGACAGACACCCCTCCTTCAAACAGCACATGGCAAGGAAGATGAAAACGGCTTGGTATCAACTTTCTCTTCTGTGGAAAACAGGACTGTCCCAGAAAACTACTCCAGTTCTTCTGTCCAAGTCATGGTCCTCTCCCACCTAGAGTGGCAATGCACTTTTGTAAAGCCTTCCGTTGACTACCCTGGCACATCTGAGATGCGTCCTGCATGCTGCAACATGACTCATCAAAGGACTTGCAAATTCGATATGACCCGACCCTCATCGAACTCCACTGGCTCGTGCTGCAAGCATGTATCATCTTTATATCCTGTTGTATCTACAAGGCTGTTGCCTTGAAATCGCCAAGCTACCTTGATGAGAAACTCAGCATCTGTGGAGGCCTATGATCCACTAGAAGTAAGAACATGTGCAAATCTGAACTCTGCCGGTGCAGGAAGGAAAGATCCAGAAGACAGGCCTTCTCTGTCTATGCCCCAAGACTCTAGAACCTCCTCGATGTCAACACAAGACTCCCACTTCACTTCCGTGTTTCAGGAAGGAGCTTAGGACCCTCCTCCTCAAGGAATGGCTCCTCCTTAGCATCTAGATCCATACCCTCTGCTCCCCAATGTATCCTTCCATGGTTTCTTGTAGATCCGTTTTATTTATTGGACATTTGTATGGCGCCTATACAGAAGTGTTTAAAGGTGCCAGAAGACAATGGGGGCGGGGGGCAGAGAAGAAAGCAATTGCGATGGTCCTACTAGGCCTTGTGACATTCGGATTGTGCAGGTACAGTGAGAAATAAGCACATTTGGGGAAGGGGTAGGTCGGGAGGGGCAAGCGGGGTAGCTAAAGTGCAAGAAAGAGGGGGCCCAGGGCTGGGCAAGTGCTGAAGGTGACCTGTGAGGATAAGTGCCAGGGGGAAGGAAAAAATAGTGCTGGGGAATGGGCAGACCGAATTCAGGTAGGTTGGGATGGTGGCCCAAGGGCAAGTGCTGGTGGAGGTACTGTGGAGGACTGGGTGAGGAGCGCCTGACCCCGGTTAAGGGTCCAGGCACCCATCACAGCAGCAGGGAGATGGATGCATTATCAGTGGAGGGGTAGGGGGAAGAAAGAGGTGAAAGGGAAAGTCTTGAGGAGTTTCCATAATTAAAGGAGATCCGGCTCAAGTCTGACAGGGGGCAGGGAGGCTGTTCCAGGGGGAGGCTCCTGCCGAGAAAAGAGATCTATGTCCAACTCTCTGCTTGGAGAAGGGTCTGATCAGCAGAGAGTTGGAGCTAGAGAACTGAAGGTCTCTAGCAGCAAGGTATTTAGAAAGAGACAGTTGGATGTTGCAGGGTCCCAGGCCCCAGTAAGCCTTATGAATGATGCAGCGGGTCTTGGATTTGATCCTAGCAGCAACCGGAAGCCAGTGTAGAGATTTTGGGGCAGGAGAGATGTGGTCCCTGAGCTTGAGTCCAAGGATAAGTCTTACAGCCATATTCTGGATTAGTTGGAGAGGACGAAGGGAGGAAAGATTGAGAAAGAGGCTGTTACAGTAGTCAAGCCTAGCGAGAACCAGGGGTCTGGAGAGATTGAGCTTCTGGGGAAAGGTGAGGAACGGGAGAATGCCTCTGAGGTGGTGGAGCAGAAAGTTGGACTTCTTGGCAAAGTCCATTATGTGAGGGGAGAAGGAGAGAGGAGTTGAAGATGACCCCCAGGTTTTTTGCCTCACGTTGGTGAAGGGACCCAAGGAGGGCGGCCAGTGAGTGCGAGGGAAACGGGAGTCCCAATGAGAAAAATCTCAGTTTTTCTGACATTAAGACAGAGATCATTTGCAGAACACCAAGCCCGAATAGGTGTCAGGCAGTCTGGAATGAGAGTTGAAGCAGAGGAGGTAGCTGAGGGAAGCTTAAAGGATAGCTGTGTGTCATCAGCATAGCATTGGAAGTGAGGAGAGAAGGTGGAGATCAGGTGGGCCAGAGGGGCAATGTAAATGTTGAAGAGCCACAGCGATAGGATAGAGCCCTGAGGGACGCTAAAGGTAGAGAATGAAGTGGAGGAGAGGAATCGATTTCTTGCAAAATGCCCGTTCTCCCTCCCTTGTCACTCTGCTTCCCTCACTGTGTCCTTTCCCTTATGATTTGTAAAGCACTCCACTGCTTCTGGAAGGTAGGTCAGCGCTCCATAATTACCCTAATAACAGTAATAATAGAACAGTAATAATAACTGTGTTGATTCTTTGTTTACAGACTAATAGTATCCAAACTCTCTATGGTTATGTTTTTCCCTTTATCCTGTGCTCACATTTGTTTGTAAAGTCTTTAGTATCCTTAATGAAAGCATCATCTCTTGCTATCGTAAACGTTCAAAAATATTTTCTACCAGTCCCAGTAACTTATTGTACTGTGCTGTTATAGGTCTTCATAGAGGATCCACTGAAGGGTGTACAAGATAGGCTATATTGTTTTTTGTAGACTAAGAAAATTCCCAGCATGATCCATTAGCCAGTCGTGGTCTAACCCCGCATTCAGCATGTTCTTCTGTCTTTTATAGAAAGTGCTGGATGCCCATCTTGGTCTCAAGAAACCCAATCCCAGCACAGCAGCTCTCTTCACTCTCCAATGGCTTCCAGTTTCTAAACTTATTCATTTCAAATCTCTCTGCATGGTGTGCACAAATGTCAAAAGCCTCAGCAACCTTTTGTCATCTACAACTCCAGCACTGTTATTCCTACAGTGGTCTTTGTTTTTCTTCTGTTAATCTCTTCACTCTTCCCCATTTCCACAAGTCACTTTCTGGATTATGTGCTTTCTCTTCCTCACTATCCAGCTCGGGAATCTCCACAGTTCATGGATTCAAAGCATTCTAGACCACATTTCCTTCTGTGAGGCCATATAAACCTAACTCTTCCATCTTTACCTGCTCCCCGCGCTTCACCTTCATCATTTTGTTTCCAGCGCCAAGAATGTCACACTCTATTGACAAACATTATGATGATGATCTTGTAGTTCATATGTCCTACTATACTGAGGGTACCTTAGATTTCATGATTAAACAAATATGTCTAGAATTTAATAAGAGCAAAACGAAGCTTATGGCCTTTCTACCCCAAATTTGCGAGACTCTGAACGTTAGTAATGGAGGTGGAGATGTCATTACTTTTCATGAATACTTAGGAACTCGCTTTGATGAAAGCGGCTCTTAGCAGGTCTAGCTTATTAAATCCTGTACCTCGCTGAAGAAAAACAGTGGGGGAATCCATACATTGGCTGCAACACATGGCTGTAGATCAATGTCCCCTGCCTTAGAGATTTATAACGTGCAGGCACTTCCTGCAGCTCTCTACACCGTGGAAATCTAGTGTTATACTAATTGTTTCTTTGGCAACAGTAGAGAACACATTGCTCAAGTCAGTCTTGAGGCTTCCCAGAGGTATGCCAGTCTCTGCACAATTGCTGTTATTGCAACATTTAAACCCATAATATATTGGGCAAGTATTTGGAGTACCCCTGAATTGGGGAAGCATAGGGAGGCTTTGTCTTCGGGTATCTCCACTGAGGGTGGTAGTTCGTTGCCATGGGTAGTTCATGTTAATAAATGGCTATTGGCCCTAAATCTACAGAGTATGTGGGTACGTGGAAGGATCTGCGCTCTCTGGGAAAGGGGGGGTGTAAGACCGCGCTAGCCAAGGCAGTGAAGGAGCTGTCCTGGAAAAGACTTGAGAGTTCCTATAACATATTGAGCACAGGACAGCTCTACTTGCAGGTTAAACAGGCTCCCGGGTTTGAACTGTACCTAGATATACTTATCCTACCATTTGGCCGTGCCTTGGCTTTGGAGTTTTGCATGGGTACATTAAAGGTGCAGAAATGTACTAGTAGCTGCGGCAACCACGATATCACCATTTGCAGCTCCAGTGCCCAAACTGTTTTTGCTGCTTTGCAACGGTTATAGAACTTTGAGAGCCAAATACCTCATCCCCTTGTTTAGAGGAGCTAATATCTGCTTTACCCATGAAGCAATGGCCTTCTGTAAGGCGACCGATTACCTTAATTTCGTCTTTTTTACTGCTAAATTCATCCACCATGCCTGGTTGATAAGGAAGTGCCAGATCCCCTAAACAGCTGTCCAAACATTGGTATCAGTATTTGGGGTATCCGTAGAAATTACTGAATTAGAAAAAAAACAAAGGTGACTTTTTTTGGTCAAGCTTTGCAGGATTTTGGTATATTTTAATAAAAAAAATAGGTGGGGTGGGGTAATGGTATAAGTTAAGGTAGGAACAATTGGGGGATGACAGCGGTCTCACCCTGCATTATTAAAAACATTAAATCAATAACTCCCAAAAGTAATTTTGGTTTTTCGACCAAAGAAAACTGTAATTTCTAATTTGTTTTTTTTTATTTTCTGTTATTTCATGGGCAACCAGTATTTGACACTCTTGTGCTAATCGGTAATGTATCAATCCGGAATGGTTTTTCCCGAGCTGTGGTTTTACAAATTGCGTCCTTCTGTGTATTTGTGTCATTTTCTTGTGTTTATTCTTCTTTTATGTTTCTAATTCTTTGATATGTTTTTTTGTCCTTAGTTTATTGATGGATATGTGAATATTATTTTATAATTGTTTCAGCCGACGACCATGTCGAATAAAACTTTCATGTATTTGAATTGATTATATTTAACGGTCTTAAACTAAGATTGTCCCCGATTTGTTTGCCTTTTTTGATTATTGAAGAATCTGTACTGAACCATTTTAAGCACTTATTCATGGACACATTTCTCCAACAAGGGAATTAACCCTCACTTCCATCCATCTGAAAACAACTGTTCTGTGTATTTGTTTGAAAAAAACATGTAATTTGGCCACAGAGACATCCATGTAGTTGGGAACCTTAACCACACTTATTTGCCAATAATAATAATAATAATAATACATCTTCAAACCTTCATACCTCTCATTGAAGCAATCACTTTCTTAAGAATTGAATATTAGTGATCCTACAAATGACCTTTCAGCAGAAATTACAAATCGGCCGAGAAAACCCTCCAGTCATTGCTTTGTCTGTCTTGAACCACAACACCATATTGCTTTGTAAAGTGAAGTATAGGTGTGATTTATCCCCATAACCTGCCATTCCCCTGTACACCAAGATCCTGAAATGCACTCTGGGGTGTTGGAGTGTTAGAATGCACAGCACAAGATGGCTGCTGTTTAGACGTCTTCATGGAACAGGGGCGTTTCATGCCTTTTTGAGTGCTGTTGAGTGGGGCTCCAGCTATGTCAGTAAAATAAGTAACCCCCACCAGTCTGAATTAGTGGATAAGAAGATTGATGGGGGCAGAATGAGGTTATCTACGATCCATGAGCTCTAAACCTTGTTCACGTGGTAGCAGCTTCACAATCTACTGGCACTGTGTGTGACACATTGGCTCTCTAAAGAAACCTGCCAAATAACTTATCCATCTGACAATCAAGCCTGTGGGAAGAACATGGCTTTTTAATCTGGGCTGCCCACATCTTTCGCCTATAATTCCCTTGGCAGACAATTGAGTGGGGCTGCTAGAAGGAGCATCAGAGGACTGCTGATGTAGGACTAGTAGAGACCGAGTGACTGAGGAAGCCATAGTCGGAAGGAAACATTGCCTCGCAGCCATTTTGTGGGTGGTACTGTTGGAACGCCCTGGCCATCTAGAAAAGGCTGTATATAGTGGGTAATTAGAACCCGGGTTGGCCATTTTGTTATGGCTTTATTTACAAATGCCAAACATTAGTAAGAAAGTCATACGTCTGTGGCTTTAGAAGGGCATGTCATCTGCAATCCAGGAATTTAATAAGTTAATTAAGTACATGCCTTGTTTGGAAGGTTCATTGAGTAAACGCACGCCTGAGGAATAGTCTGAAATCTATTGCAAAACCTCTGTGTCATCACTGCAATTCATCTGACTGGTTATGTAGTTCCTAATGTGTCCTTATTGCACAGCCCACTGAACCCTAATCCTTTTAGTCTGTAAAATTGCAGCAATTTATTTTGATAACTGTTGTGGACACCTGATATTAACAAGTCTGTCAGGTTTGGCTTCACACCTTTAGTTCATGTGTCCCTTCACGTGTGTGTCCTGCTCTATTTTCAGCTGTGCCCCTCAACTCCCCATCTCAAGTAAACTATTGCAACATTTAGAGTCCTAAATGCAGAAAATACCAAATGCACTCCTCTCCGTCACATAGTTACCCCCACAGTGGAGTATGCATTATCTGACAAGTGATCAATTTAGAATTCAAATATTTGGCTCATTATGCACTTTTATCAAAACAGGACTTAGTATTTCAGATCCTTTTCTATTTTGTTACCTACTGTATATGACCTGACCCCTGTTTGGTATGGCAAATTCAGAAAAACAAGCATTGGGCACTAGAATTGCTCCTGTATGAAGCATTTTGGTGAGACGTGAACTTCTTCAGAAGGCATGCATGCACATGCTACTAAAGCTCACACAGCATCAGCTGTTATCACGATGTAACTAATTAAGGACATCTGTAAAACAGCATGGGAGTCACCCCACATGCCTGCAATGTGTTACATGCTTAGCGAATCCTGTAGAAATCATGCTTATTTTGGCCATGACATACTGAGGAATATATTTGAGTGCCTTCTGGGTGCTTGATGCTGCTTTCCACCCCCATATCTTCTTTTACTTTGATATGTTGCAGTGGTAGCATATCGGAAGGAGTTAGGATGAAGTAGCAAACATTTACATACATGGTTACCAGTAATTTTAGTTGTGGGCCCTATTCCCTTTCCTCAAGAGATTTGTCATCCACCGAATAACGATGTGGGTGCAGATCCATGTTTTGAGGGAGGCCTCCATGTCTGGAGTGTGCCTCGCATACGCACGATAAGGGCTGCATACAAGTCTTGGAATTACTTGTCCTATCATTGAGTGGGGAGCACAAAGGGGAAGTGGTATAACAAAACTTTATTTCCCAACACAATAAGGAAAATCATAATGAAAAGGGGAAACGATTAACAACTCAGACCGGGTTAGTTACATGTTTCTAAGGGTTCCTGAATCCTTCTCCTTTCGCACTCAATTCTGGTCTTTAGAGTTTCCTGCACCCTTCTTCTTCCCAACTGTCTGTCAGAGGTTCTAAGGAGTTCTGTAGATTGCAATATTATCCACGTCTCTGGAAGGGGGCTTGTTCACTTTGCCCACCTGGCATCCTGACACCTTCCTCACACTCCTAAAGAACCCTCTACTCTGCTGATCTCTCTCCTCATCACATCACAAGCTCACTCCTCGTCCTAACTCCAGTATCTCCCTTTAACCAGTCAGGCCCTCTTGTCCTTTCCCGATATGTCTATCAAAATGTCCTTCTTGAACTCCTTCTAATGTCTTCTCCTGACTTCATCCAATCAGCTCCTGATGTTCTCCAGCCTCCTCCTTACTCCTCCCTTACCCTATCTGCTCTAAACTGTATGAGAATGGGGGGGCCTTGTGTGAAGGCTTGCTGTGACTGTGTAGAATTTCCTATTTTAATTCAAGTCCCTCTATTTCCCTCTACAGATTTGGATAAGGAAGGACCCCTTCACAGTGGGATTCATGGAGTAGAAATTCACATTAAATGCTGAGGAACATAACATACCCATAACATATTTTGAGCCTCTAAAATTATATTTTAGAGGCTCAAAAGTAGACCCTCCTTATTAGTGAAGCTTACTAATACATTAAAGGTGTGAATTGATGAGTTGTGAAATGTTCCTTATTAATAAGCGCACAACATTATTTGAAAACTGTAAACATCCTCTGAAACGGCCACACAAACCCTATTCTCATAGGGAATTTGATGATGAGTCCGAAAATGCAAACCATGCTCACATCACATGTCAGGGAAAGATATAAATCACATGCATACAGAAAATCACAGATGTGCAGATCACTCACCAAGTTCTTAACTCCACTCTCTCGTCTGGACCTTTCATTTTTACTATGGCGCAGTCTTATAGGTCTATTTGATTGGAGAGCTGATGGCAGTCTTGGTATGTATCAAGTTTTTAGGGATCGAGTCTCACACCAGCTCTTCTTTTTATGTAATCACACCGCATGTAGCAAAACTATCAAAATGTTGAAGTGAAAGCTCACCCACAAAGAGAAGACTCACAAGTAGTTGTTTTACTGCCACGCCCCAACCATCTGGAACTCAATCCCGGCAGAGGCTCGAAATGCCCCCACCATCCAGTTCTTCAAAACACTAAAAACGTGGCTCTTTCAACAATACCTGCCAGAAGAATACAAATCCCTCTCTCCCTCTGCTAAAAGTACGGTGTTACTGTATAAAATGCTCAACCCAATTCTGGCACACTCCTGTTGTAAAGCATTTTGCTGCTTTTGAGCTATTGCGATCTAAGCAATACAATCTGTGAATGTATCATTGTATAACCTAGGTTGCATTAGTTATTTGTACTCTGGGCTTCGTTGCACACTTTTGGCCTTAGATATCTGTTAGTATTGCATCCTTTATATGTAGCATAGTCGCTTAAATACAGCATTCAGTCTGCAATGGTTAAATTGAGCCTGTTCATCAGTGCTGCACCCTCCCATAGCTTGCATCGGTGAGTTCACCCTAATGGTGAGACCATGGATGTATGGCACTTGTAGGATGGGTTCTACTTTTTTCTTCCCGATCTCCCATTTTGATTCCCAGCATCCACCTTTTGGGGCAACCTATCCTTGGCTCTGTCGCTTCTGACTGGTGGTTTAAAGTTCCCAGATCATATACCTGGAATTTGCATTGGGCACCTAAATATGGTACTTGAGATATATGGCTCCACATTTCAAGGGGCTTCTGAGCACATATCTGGGCCATCAAACAACCATGCCATCAGCAACCGTAGTACTTTTTCCATGGTACCAGAAAACTCTGTCACTGTAAAATGCCCAATACGCCAATTTCTCCTGCGGAGCAGAATTGGTAGTTGGAATGCCTTAAGGCTTGGTGCGCTTTACAAATAAATACAAATACAATATTGACTTTTTCAATGTATTTTTTTTAAAAACACAATTTTGGGTGTCCCCTCCTGTTTTTTTTATACAAAAATCATCCGAAGATATGGCGGAAAAGGTAGAAAACCACCCAGCCGGCAGAACCGAATTGTTAGACGAATTTTGCCAATTCCGTTTCGACTGTAGTTATTTCGTCAACCACCCATAATGCAATCTTCTTTCCTCTACTACAATAGCATAGTACCTTCCACCCACGTATGTTTGCTCTCTGCATCCCTATCCCATTTCTGCTTCTCCCAGCCACCACTTTTTGATCTATTTTCCTTTTCTTGTTCCACGAGTAAGGTCTGGAAACCCTGCGCAAGGACACAATGCGTTCCTTTCTTAGACAGGGTACTGGTGCTGTAAAACCACTGCAGTGGTGATTAGTGCAGGTGATGGCATCAGGGTCATGACCCTGTTAAGGCGAGACAAGGACCCTCCCAGAAGTGGACAGAAGAGTTGGGGGCCTCCAGTCCCTACCCCGCTAAATGTACTTTGTGTATTACTGATGGTGCCACCGTCCCTTCCACAAGGACCAAGATTGTTTCTGCCAAGCGGAGGAGATACTTAACACTTGATCTACCATCCCCAGCCAGACCTCTGTGGAATGGTGGGGCAACACAAAACTAACAGATTGAGAAGGGACTTCAGTGAAGCAGGGGAGACAGACATCCTCCCCAAACCCAATTGGAAACAAAACTCACCAGCGCATGAAAAAAGACACAAGGAGAACAAGCAGTCTGAGCACATGTGTACCAACCACCCTTGAAATGGTGATTGAACAGGCGGTAGTGCTAAAACGTTTCTTAAAGACTTCCAGGGAAACTCCCAACACCCAGAGCATTAGCGTAGCCAGAGATTGGTCAAGGGGAGCATGTGACTAGGGAGACCCATTGGAGCTGGAGGAGTGTTGGAAGGGGATAGGCTGGGTCATAAGAGCCTAGCCAGCACATAGGAGATTAAAAGGTGTTAAGCTGTGATCAGGTTGAGCGGTGGTAGATCAAGAGACGAGGTGGAGGATGGGCCGTGGAGTAGTCTGCTGAGGAGACGGTGTGACGGTTTTGTGAGAGTGCCGATAAGGTATTGCGTGCGAGAGAGAGGGGGGGGTGCCAGTTGTGTGTAGTGTAATTTAAATGGTGGGTGTAAAAGGTGAGTGAAAGAAAGGTGTGCAATAGATACAGGGGGAAGCGAGAGAGGGGTGGGGGATAGGTCTAGGAGGATATACAGAGCATGTGAGAGTGATTTATGACAGGATAGTGGTGGGAGAGAGTGAAAGGTGGTAGGAGTATTGGTGGGGAGAGCAGAGAGAAGATGGATGAGAGGCAGGCAGAAGAGAATGTGCAAAATCAGCAGCCAGAGAAGTAGATAGGGTTTATTGAGGGAGAGGGGTGCAGGCAATGTGAAGATTGTGGAAGAGATGAGGAAGAAGGGACAGCAGTGAGAAGTAAAGGAAAGGTGTACAGGTAGATGGAATCGGAGATGAATACGCTAACAGAGGGAGGAGAGTCACAATAGAGATGGAGTGAGAGATATAAACTGAGAGGGAGAAGGGCAGAGACTGGAAGAGAAACTCTGGTAACATTGAGCAGTCCAGCAGACCAGAGCTATCTCTTAGAAAGTCCTGGGGGTGGATAAATCGAAAAGGCCACAGCCTTTAGGTTTAGCCGTCCAGATTAAGAAGACTTGGATAGTAGGGGATACTTTCTTTTAGAGTATGCTGGAGAGGTTCTGGGGTCTTGGCCGTCTGGACTAGGATGAAGAGAGCCATAGGGACCCCTTTAGTTTCAACCATCCCATACTAGATAAAACTTCAATAAGACACCTCAAATCAATGCAGATTTCTTATGTCATCTGTCACACACAGTACAAAAACAGCATAACAGAACATGAGATATGGGCAGTGCAAGGGGAGCCAAGCCTGCAGACCCTCTTGGTTCTGCAGGACCACTGTTCCTCAACTCTATTAAAGGTAAGTGTCTGTGCTGGCAATGTGATTTCCCCTGCCCATGGCTGGGACTAAGAAATGGTGACCTCCCCGTAACTCACCGGCCCCTCAGCCTTTACTTGGGCAGACACTGGGCCAACTTGGCCACCCCCTACTAGTGGACGCCAGAACGAGACCAGTGACTTTGTCACAGACCATAAAGGCAACTTTATCCTTTTGGTTTCATTTCCACTGACATCTTGTGGCTATTCCATTCGTTTCTTATTTCAAGCTCATTGTACTTATATTTTTACTGTCGCACACTCATTCACACACATTCATACTCTTCAACTACAAGACTTCAGAAAACCAGACTTGTTCAGTTATGGCAAAAAGTGGCTTATGCTGCCAGCCTGTATGGTACCTTTATGTGAAACCTTTACTGGCAATGAACTGGGTTCATAATGTAAAAGGCTAGGGCTAACTGCAGAGCTCCCTTTCATTGGCAGCTTTGTACTGACGCTCAAAAATATAAAATCTGCTTTCTCTGATTGAAACTGACAATTTCTTCCCTATTTAACTCCCCTTTTTTTTATAACAAAATGTCACTGCTCGTGCGGTCGCAGCTGTGACTCGCCACGGCCACTACTCAAGCATACCTTATGTCAGCAATGTTTCTAAGGGATACATCAATCATACATCTGCCTGCTGACCGTGTCACGCATCCTGGAGAAAGTGGCTTACGTCTTCCAATCCAGGTTTGATTCTCCCAGAATACAGGGGTCAGTCACGCTCCTGGCATCTGTCTTAGATTCACTCGGGTATCTCATAAAATGGTGTCCGTCTCATGTATCAAAGCAGCAGTGTATCATGTAAACAAAAAGAATTCACATCTGGTCATATAGAAATATATTGCACCGACCGAAGCCTGCCACAGTGCAGTGTTTTGCCCATGCCAGCAGCCCATCTCGCCCATCTCCGATGCACTTATTTTTTTTTATTGGACATTTGTAGGGCTCCAATATAGCAGAGTGTTTCCAGATGCCACCAGACAAAGTGGGAGGACGGGATAGAGGAGGATAAACCAACAGTAAATGGTCCTACCCAGGTCTTGTCACGTTCAAATCATGCAAGTGCAGCAAGCAGGAAGTGCAGGGAAGGGCATTCGGAGGGAGAAGAAAGGAAGGAAGGTGAGGGGAGGAGGGCCACAGGGGATGGTTAAGTGCAAGGGGAGCCAGGAAGGCAATTGTGCTAGTGAAACGGGATGAGGGTCAAGTGCATGGAGGGGGAGGGGGATTGGGTCAGACTCGGTAGTCTTGTAGTGCGTAGTGGGAACGGGATGAGGGTCAATATTGCGAGGAAGGGTTTAGACTGGACTCTGTAGTCTAGTCAGGTAAGGGTCCCCAAGGGCAAGCGCTGGTAAGGGAGTGCTGAGGCAGACTGGTCAAGGGAGGTCTCCTGTTTGTCTCAGGAAGCCAGTCGCAGCAGCACAGTAGCATTAGCAAGGAAGGGGGAGAGGGAAGGAGGAGGAGGAGAAAGGGATGGTCTTGAGAAGCTTCTGGAACTTAAGGAGATCCACTCAAGTCTGAGCGGGGAGGGCATTCCAGAGGGAGGCTCCTTCCCCTCACTCTGTTTGGAGAAACATCTGAGCAGAAGAGAGTTAGAGCTAGAGGACTGAAGGACTATAGCAGGGAGGTATTTAGGGAGAGAAAGTTGGATCTAACGCAGTCCCAGGACCCAGAAAGCCTTGTGGATGATACAGAGGGACTTGATTTTGACACTTGCAGCCATTGTGAGCCAGTGGAGATAGTTTAGGGCTAGAGTTATGTGGTCCCTGGGCTTGAGGCCAAAGATAAGTGTTGCAATCCTATTCTGGATTTTTTGGAGTGGGCAGAGGGAGGAAAGCGGCAGATTGAGGAAGAGGCTGTTACAGTGGTCCAGCCTGGAGAGAACCAGAGCTCAAGAGACATTGAATTCCTGGGGGAAGGTGAGGAAAGGGCGATGCCTCTGAGGAGGTGAAGCTGAAAGTTAGCCTTCTTGGCGAGGTCAGCGATATGAGGTGAGAAAGAGAGAGAGGAGTCAAAGATGACACCCAGGTTTTTTGCCTCACGAGAGGTTTAGGGGAGGGGGCCAAGGAGGGTGGCCAGAGACTAGGTAGGAAGGAAGGGGGAGGAGTTCCAATGAGAAGGATCACAGTCTTACAGGCGTTAAGACAGAGATCATTAGCAGCACACCATGAATGAATAGTAGTCAGACAATTGGGAATGAGGGAGGAGAGGAAGTAGAGGAGAGAGGCGTAGAGGAGAGAGGCTTAAAGGAGAGACGAGTGTCATCTGCATAACACTGGAAATGAGGAGAGAAGGTAGGGATCAAGTGAGCAAGAGGAGCAAGGTTAATATTGAAGAGCCACAGCAAGAGGATAGAGCCCTGAGGTACACCGTTGGTAGAGAGTGAGGTAGAAGAGAAAAAAGGGCCCTGTTGAACCTGGGAGTGCCAATTCGAAAGAGGTCAGCTAAACCATTGCCTAGTCCATGATGCCCAGAGTTTCAGAGTCGATTTAAAAGGGTGGTGTGATTGAACGTGTCGAAGGCAGAGGACAGATCAAGGAGGATGAGGACCAAGGGAGTTTTGGAGTCCAGGTTAGAGAGCAAGTCATCATGGGTGTTCAGGAGAGGAGTTTCAGTGCCTCTGGCTGCTCTGAAGCCAGACTGGTGGTCGCGGAGACAGCAAACCGATTCAGTGTGGTGGATTAATTGGGAAATGTCCAACTTCTCCTAAAGTTTGCTGAAGAAGCAGCTAGTGGAGATAGGGCGGTAGTTAGCCAGACAGGAAGGGTCAGCAGATGGCTTTTTTAGGAGGGGGTGCACAAGGGAGTGCTTGAGAGGTTAGTTGGAAGGAGCCAGTGGCAAAGGTGTGGTTGAAGAACTCAGCCAGAAACGGAGCAAGGGTGGCAGTGATGTCCTTAAAAGTTCTGGAGGAGCAGGGAAGTACCTGTTTAGAGGAGACTTTCGTAGAGCAAATGGTCTTGAAGACCTCATCAGGTGCTATGGTTGAAAATGAGGAAACTAGGAGGGGTGGAGAGGGAGGCCTAATTGAAAGTGGAGGAGGGAGGGGAGTACAGGAGAGTGAGGACAGGATGTCCAGAGTTTTGTTGGTGAAGTGCGAGGCAAGCGCTGTGCAGAGAGCCTGGGAAGGAAGAGACGAAGTAGAGACTGCAGTGGGATTGGAAGTTTCCTTGCAGATTTTGAAGAGTTCAGCTGTGTTGTTGGTAGCCCCAGAGATGCAAGCTCCAATATGGGCCCTTCAATCCATCCATTTCTGTTGCTGTCTCACCTGTAAGGTCACTTCTCCAACTCAGTCCTATTAAGCCCATTGGGTGCGGGCATACACAAAAAATATAAAAATAGGGCTAACACAAAGTCAACGGAGGCTCGGTACTGTGCAAGTAACTCATTTTTAAGTGGCTCAAAGGTCAGGAGGAGCTTTTTAGGCTTTTCAATCCATAAAGAAAATCTGTCCTTATGTACTGTGACTCCTATTCACCTTGTGTTGCCTCCAGCCCTCTCAATAGTTTGCATAAAATGTGTATAGTGGCGAGATTAATTCCAAAGGAGATTTGATGCTTATATAGATAGTCCCACTATCTTGTTTCTTCCCTCTGGCAGTGATTTTCTCAGTGCCGGTCCCATTGGACCCTGGACCCTGGGGAATTCTGCTTTAGTTGCATGCATTAGAAGGACATTAGCATTGCAACTTCCTGTTGCAGCCTCCAACCTTTTTATTAACGAGAATTGCGTTCGAGGTGACCCTATGCTTTGGGAACTGCAAGGAGCACTTTCGACTTGTCGCAATGAAGTCTCATTTGTCTCGTGCCAGGCCGGGCAAAGAAACGATGAAGCTGGGTTGAATTTTAATTGCTCTTTTGACTGTGTTCAGAATAGCTGAGCTAAATTACAGTCTGCAAATCCCTCCAGGTCTCAGAGGTTCACGGACCAATTCAAGGGATGTTGCTCCCGTTTTGGCTAAGCTGTCTTTTTTTCTTTTTTCCCCACATGAGTGCATTTAAGTGATTATTCTAACATTGTGACTTGTCAGCATATGAGCATATGATGACGCACGCGTTCATGCACAGATCTCCAGAGTATGCAGGAGGGGAAAGGAGAATAACACTGTAGCAAAGGAGAGGGACGTGTGATATACAAGTCAGTAAAACCCCAGCAGATTTTGAAATTAAAGTGTCCAAATAATGTATAACCAACCTCTGCCACTGTGTGTTAAATGAATCGCCTCCCTGATACCCCAAAATATTTGTATTGTTAGATTAGGTAAAACTCACTCTCAAATCTAAGATTTACTTTCACCCAGAGAGCCAACTTGATCTTTAATGGCACTTGAAGTTGATAAAATCACCTGTTATCTATTCTCTATTACGCATAGTGTCTCTAAATACCCAAGGTAGCATTCATGTTTCAAAGTCTAAATGCTTCGCACTTGCCTATAACATAGTCCTCGCCGTTGAAGTAAACCTACATGGGGAAAGCCAATAGTTTTGGCATTTACAATTGTTCAATTCATTTTACTTTCATATGCATGAATTTGGTTTGCCCCATTTAGACCGGACCCACCTCAAAGAACATGGAAGCTGAACAGACAATCATCTCAAGACTTGAATTATGCGAGCTGTTTGCCTCTGCTGCCTTATTAAAAACTTGTAACATTTTTCACTGCAGCTGCCGCACAAAGCCTGAAGTTTTCTAAACCTGCTACAGAAGCCCTTAAAAATGTTTTAATGTTTGGAGCAGCTGGCAGACACATCACCAATTATCCAGGGCCTTACACTCAGTCCAACAGAACAATGTGATTCCCTCACAATACCTTCACTACAGGGCAAAGATGTAGAACTGAACCACTCCGAAATAGTTTAGCAGCTATGCCCAAGCAAATACGGCATCAATATTCAAGTAAACATGCTAGTCGTCAATATTCAAGTAAACATGCTAGTCATTACTGATATAAGAAAGATCTGATAGATGAAGGCCCTCTGACCCTTTCTGGCTGAAAAATATTTGAGTAATCTCCAGGCCTTACCGTTTACCTCCAGGTCAACGGAAGAAGCTGCTCTACTCGGTCCTTGCCTGCATGTTTCAATCTTAATAACACAGCTTAAGTACCATACGTATTTCAAACCCTCCATTCGTGCAAGGCCTGAGTTGCAAATTGTAGAAATAACATTTGCAGATCCATATCTTGATTTGTGGGTTCGTTCAGCATAACTGAGCTCAGTTCTTGTAGATCACAGCACAATTAATGAGTTCCGCCCTCTTATAAGCGGTCTATGCTGCTTTAATTGTTAGTTTACATTCTTATGCACAGTTTCCACCCCAACCAGCACCACTCCCCTGTGAGAATAATAGAAAGAGCAACGAAAAGAGAGCAATGCAGTAGAGGGAGAAAGAGGGACTGGGGAGATATGGAGGGGGAGAAGAAGAAAATCTAGATCAAGTGATACAGGTGGGGGTGGATGAGAAGGAGAGACTGCCTGATAGACTGACTAGGTCAAAGGGAGAAGGCCTGGATGAAGGACTAGAATGAAGGTCTTGAACTAGAACACTAAAGTAGGACTAGGATGAAGGTGAAGGATTCAGACTAAAGACTAGAATGAAGGACCGAGCCTAAGGAGGAGCATTAGGCCTAAGGAAAACTACGTGGATGAAGGAGTAGGAAAAAGGACCAGGATACATTAGAAGAATAGGGTGAAGGACACCAGTAGAACAAAGGAGAGGGAGAAGGACTGGGATGAGGGAGAAGGAATGGACAGAGGAGGAGGACTGAGACAAAGAGATAAAGGACTGCAATGAAGAAGAACTTGAACTAAAGAGAAGGACTCTGACAAAGGTGAACAAACAGGTCTGGCATGAAGGAGAAGAACTGGCATTAAGGAGAATGAGAGGGTGTAAGGCGCAGGTGAAGGAGGAGGACTGGGACAAAGGAGAAGGACTGGGGTGAAGGAGAAGCAGAAGCGCTGGGAAAATTATGCAAGAGAAGCAGAGATGGGAGAAGGAGACAAAGGGGAATGAGTATTGGGAGGATGAAGGAAGAGAAGAAGTCTGGGTAGATAACTCTCAAGTAAAGCACTGGCCTCTAGTAGGAGGACAGCCTGCATTCACAAGTTCAAATCTCGTGGCATAGCCAAATTATCCTTCAATATTTCCAAGGTTGATATTTTCCACAGCTGGGTGTGATTGACCAGTGCATTCGCCAGTCTGGGATGGAAGTGCCCCCATGCCACTCTCTGCTGACAGGGGTCTTTGATCCCTTTAATCTACACAAGTGTGAGCTGGCTGAATTTCTGACATGGAGCCCATACTGGCTCCTATTTCTATGTCTCCTACTATTAGAAAATATCCTTGGTGGATCGACAGATGTACCCTCCGGAACTGGATCCAGTACATCTGGGAGCTCCTCAACCGGCCAGCTTCTTGTGAATCTCTTGTCACAGCAGCACCATGTCACAAAAGACCAATGATGGTGCGCAGAGCCTGTTCAGGTGCTTGGAGGAGTTTTGCTTAAGTTTTGTTTGTTTGTTTGTTTATTATTTATAGCGCGCGCCAGACCCGAGGGTAACCGGGCGCGTTGTTCAAGGATACTTTAAACTTTACAGGTTGCGCATGTTTACAAGTAGTGGTTATACATCGTAGAAATTAAATAATGCAGGACAGTAAGGAGAATATACATTGTGCATAATATATACATATAGCATAAAATATACAGGAAATATGCAGTAGGAAGATAGAGAGTATATAATTATGTACATAGTACGTCTGTAGAACAGTGGTTATGTTGGTGTAGGGCAGGACTATCGGTCATTTTCTTTGATCCAATTGATACAGTTAGATCTGAAGAGAGCGTAGGATTGGGTAGATCTCAAGCCGGGCGGGAGGGAGTTCCAAAGCTGGGCAGCTTTGACCGGGAAGCTGTTTCCTCCGGCCGTACTTAATTTAAATGGGGGTATCACTAACTGGTTGGAATATGCTTCTCTGGTGGGTCTAGTGGAGATTTTTCTGTTGAATCTAGCAGCTAGGTATTTGGGTGCTAGATGGTTGATGCTTTTGAAAGTTAGAGAAGCTGTCTTGAGTTTGATTTTGTCCGCTGTGGAGAGCCAGTTGGATTGTCTTCTGGCCTCTGAAATATGCTCCCTTCTTGGAATTCCTAAGGCAGCTCTGAGAGCATTGTTCTGTAGTGTTTGAATTTTTTGCAACGTATGTTTATTGGCCCCTATATATAGTGCGTTGCAATAGTCCAATTTCGACAGCACTAGTGCTCGAGCAAGGGTTAGGCAGTTGGCAGTGGATAGGTATGGTTTTGCGGCTCTAATCAGCTTGCAGGTATATGCGGTGCTGGATGCCATTGCGCTCACCTGTTTGGTTAGGGTGAGGTGGGAGTCAAGGTAAAACCCTAATGTTTTTACCTCTTTTGCCACCTTGATAGTGTTACCGTCTATGACGAAGGAGGAGTATTCTTCTTTTAATCTATTGATGTTTTGTGTGTTCCCCAGTATGATGAGTTCCGTTTTGTCATCATTCAGGCATAGCCCGTGGGTGGCCATCCATGCCTGAATGATGAGATAAATCTTGTTCACCAAGGCCAAATCTTGTTCATAATCCCCTGAAAGTGGTATGAGAATCTGAGTGTCATCCGCATAGTTAGTGTAGGTGACACCCAGATTATCTAGATCATCGAACAAGGGCTTCGTGAAGATGTTGTACATAGTGGGGGAGACACAAGAACCTTGTGGGACTCCGCATGTGATGGATACAGGGTCAGCAGCAGCAGAAATAGAGAAGACTCTCATAGTTCTACCGGTTAGGAATGATTTGATCCATGCGATGGCATGTGTGGAGAAATGGGCAGCTGTTTCTAGGTGGGTGCAGAGCACATCATGATCCACCCGGTCGAAGGCTGCAGAGAGATCCAGTAAGAGGAGTAGGGCCATCTTTCCGGAGTCTCTTAGCTCGTCGACCTGAGTTTTAAGATCGATGAGCGCGGTTTCAGTTCCGTGCTGAGGTCTGAAGCCTGATTGTCTTGTGCCTAAAAGGTGGTGCAACTCGATGTTTTTGGATCTGCAGGTAGGCTACCCTGTCTAGGATTTTTAACAGGAAGGGTACCGTTGTGATAGGCCTGTAGTTAGTCGGGATGGATGGGTCCAATGATTGTTTTTTTAGGAGGGGGAGGACCCAAGATTGCTTGAGGTTATCTGGTATAGTGCCTGATGCAAAGGAGGCATTGATGAGCTTAGAAATGAATGGGGAGAGGTCTCTGGCCGCGTCTTTTATTAGTTGGGCTGGGCATAGGTCGCCACGGCAATTGGATGGCTTGAGTGAAAGTATTATCTTTTCGGTTTCAAGTATAGTTACTTTCGAGAAGTTAAATTTAAGGTCTAGTTTAGTGCTGATTGGTGGTTTGCCTCTTAGGTTAGTTGAGGGTGGAATATTCTGTTTCTTTATCTCAATTTTTGTTTGGAGTGTGGCAATTTTGTCATTTAGTGCTTTTTGGATGTTCGAACACCATATTTTATTTTTGTCACAGTTCTCCTGGACAGGAATAGGGTTTTCTAGTTCCTTTAGTATAAGGAATAGTTCTTTAGTTCCAGATTTGGCCTGCAGTATTCTGTTGTTGAAATTCTCTCTTTTTGCTTTCTTTATTTCATTTTTGTAAATCTTGGAGGCATTGATGAGTGTACTTTTATTTGTCTCTGTTGGGGTTAGTCGCCAAGCAGATTCGCATTTGCGTTTTTCCAGTCTTAGAGATTTGAGGTGAGGAGTAAACCAGGTGTTTAGGTGGGCTCTAGGCTTACTCTTTCTCAGTTTCAGTGGGGCAATAGTATCTAGAGCTGTAGCCATGGAAGAGTTGAATTCGTTTACTAGTGATGAGGTGTCCAATAAGTCAGGTAGAGAGTTTAGTCTGGGGAGGATGAGCTGTAGCAGTTTTTCTGTAGTTATAAGTTTTTTGTTTCTGGTTGGCAAGGGGGGAGCCAAAGCAGTTTCCCAGCAGCGAAGACTCCACTCACCTGACACTGGTATCTTACAAGGAGTGTCTAGGGGCTCCAACAGAAACATGGTGTAGAAAGTAAAAAGCAGGCGAACAACTGATTAAGACAACAAGGGAATTCCAAAATGACTCTTCTGCTGAGCAAACTCATTGGAGAAAAGCAGGCTACTTTGTTGGAAACCATATCAAAACTAAGCACAATGAGGCACATCGGGCGACGTTGGCAAAATACTTTACGAAAGATTTGGCAAAGAAGGAGGAAATTATGTTGGCAAATAAAAGGGCCAATAAAGAGCTTCATAAATCTGCGACTTTTTAAAGAGTGCCTAGGACTTTGAAATCCGCAAAGTGAGCGTTGACCGTTTGCAGTTTGTATTCCGATGCACAAACCCCAAAGATCTTGAACTGCCGTACACATTCCTCTTGCACATTAATGAACAGGGAGATTATGAATTGTCCCATTGTGACCCTCCACTGGATTGTGTTTCTGATATAGATGCGTTGGTGCAGCGTCTGGATTTAGCTTACTCAGGATACCAACTATGTACAAACAAAGTTTGTGCCACTGTATTGTATGGGATATATGCATTATGTATTGAAGATCTTTCCTGGCTCAAGGTAATTGAGGCCAAGTTCTGGCGTAGAATGCAACAGCTGGGGCTTAGTACTCTGATGGAAACATTTCGGCTCGAATTTAGTCTTGTGTTATGAAGCACCATGGCATTGAAAAGGAGGTGTGCATTATATATAAAATCAAGGAAAACTCCAATTTGCCCTTTGCTTCAACTGTTGGGGAACCAACACAGACATGCGGTCTGTGCTACACTTGAGTCCCTGGTTAATGAGACCTTTGATATGATAGAGTGGAAACCAAATTGGAAGGATAACTTCCACACGTTAAAGAAGGGGATAATATTCAAATTGGAGCAATGGGATTGGTGTGCAAATTATAACCACTTGTCAGCCTTGAAAAGCTATCGCACAGTGGTAGAGAATTTAGCACACGGGTATAAGACCACTCAGACGTATTGGAAACTGTGTTCATCCCCAGGGCTATGGACATTTCTTCTACTCCTACGTGTAAACAAATTACCTATACTTGCAGTCACTGATCCTGAGCTAAGTATCCCAAAGGAGGGCACGTTCTGCCGCTTGTGTGGTTTGAATGAAAAACCTGAATCTGCCCCACATGTCCTACGGAGTGCCAGGAACATGGTCCTCTGTATATGAAGATGCTGGGATCCTATGTGATGGACCTTGATAACATCGAGAGTGACTCATTGTGGTCCTATTGCAGGAACTTTGAACATGGGGCCATGTATGTAGCGCTTTATAATGCCTGGAAGGGAGTTTTGGCTACCGGGAAGCTTGTAAAGTAGTACGAAGTCTGACCCTTGAGAGGTTTGCTGTTAATTTGTTCTGTGTATATATATATATATATATATATATATATATATATATATATATATATATATATATATATATATATATATATATATATATAATGAAATGATCTGGTTTTATTTATTTGTTTTTAAAGTATGTTATTAATGGTATGTTATTTCGTAATATGATGTATGTTAAAGCTCTTCAGAGCTATAAACATAACATGTATTTATTAATCTACACACATGTATGTGGTAAAGGGAAGCAAACCCCATATGTTCTAACCTGTAGTGTGACTGCAGAGTGAAACCGCTGCAGTGAACCTTCTGTTCCTGGCCCCATTCTGAAACAAAAGAGTGTTATCATGTCAAACTTGTCCGTAATCGATCAACCCCTAAGAAAACAACCACCCACCAATCTACTTATTCCCACGATTAGCTTGACTGACTTTCATCCCTCTGCCATCGTCTCAGTGCAGGTCTACCATCACATCAAGTAACTTCTATCTAAATAGATGTTTAACTATAAGGACCTGATTGCAAGTTTGGCAGTAAATTGGCGTTCAATCCTTCGATTTACTGACAAAATCGTTTACTGTTACTTCCTCTCTGTCATGTGGGCTTACCACGGGCTTATGACTGATGGTATGGCGATAGAAAGCTCAATTTTTGGGGTCCATTGGATTTTTGGTGGATTTACCATAAGTGGTAATTATGCATGTTAAATCTGCCAGTTTTTGACCTTAGGTTGGAGGATTTACTTACAGCGGCATGCTGGAGGTGAATCCTCCACTTTAAGGTCAAACCAAGAATTTTGCAGTACAGTAAAACTGCGAGAATTCCATTACTGCCAAAAACAGTGTTACCTGCACTTTGTTAGCACAGTGCCAAACTTGTAAGGAGGCCCAAAGTCTCAGTCAACAGCTCAACTTTTCAGCAGTTTGAACCAAATAAACAGAAAACAAACATTCATTTTTTTTCTTTTCTTTTAGACTACATTTAGCTTATTTTCTAACTTTTTTTTGTAGTCCCTCTAACTTCCTGTTTCAGGTCTTGCTAGGCTCCTTCCTGCCTTAGCTCCACCTCTTCTTTCCCTGCTCTTCAGCTGAAATAAGTCATACTTCTTACTGTACAGCAGTGGTCTTCAAACATTTTTGGCCTGTGCCCCACCCTGAGCAAAGTTTGGGCATGCCGGGCTCCCCCAAAAGTGCCAGATGGACAGTATGTAGAAAACGCTATGAACTTTTGAGTGCCGTCACCGCACCCTATTCCCAGTACAGACCCTGGGCTCTCCCAGCAAAACTCCCCCAGCGTTGCATGGCTCAGTGATCATATGCGTCTGGGGAACTGAACTGTCAAAGGCAAACAGTGGGCCTCATTACGAGGTGGGCAGTAAGGGATTACCGGCACCGGTAAGGGCACTGGTGCCGGTAATCCCTTACCGCCCTACTATGAGTTGCCTTTTGCGGGTCCTTCCTTAACGCCTGGTTTTTGTAGGCGTTAAGGACGGGACCCGCAAAGGGATACCGGGGTCAATAACGGTACCGCAACTTGCGGTACCATTATTGCCACCTTCCCCCTTCCCATTGAGCCCTATGGGGGCTCAAATGGGAATGGGGAATGGCCCTGGTGAATGGGGAATTACCGGTCCCTCCGACCTCGGAATGGACCAGTAATTGCTCCATTCACCAGGTCGGAGTTGGAACAAGTTTGGAAGCAGCCATGCCGCAAATAGCGGCATGGTTACCTCCAAACTCGTAATGAGGCCCAGTGTTTCCCTTTGACACGTAAGCCAGCCTAGGAGCACTCCCTCAGCTGGAAAAAGCAGCTGAGGGAGTGCTCCGTGTTTCACTGGGCTGGCTCCTCGGCTCCTCCGTAATGGGTGAGGGGGCCAGAGGGTGGACGCCCCCTCACCCATTATGGATGAGCCGGCAGGCTTGGACTGGCCTACAGGGCAATAGGGCGATGACCGTACCAAAAATGCAAAATGCTAGCGTAGGCCAGTGAAAATGGGCCTCTTTTTTTGGACAATGTGGGCCAGTTTGAGGAGTTATTTCACTATGAAGCTAGTAGTCTTGACCATTGTTGCTGAATAAATATTCTTTAAATATCACAATTTGTTTACATTTCAACAAAAAACAACCCCTTGGGTACTATTCAAACAGTCTGTGACTAAAGGACTGAATATTCATTTGCAACTGCTGGCCATTTTTTCATTGGTGCCCAAGACCGTTTCATGGTCCAGTCTGAACATGTGAGCTGCCCCCTCCCATTTCCTCCAATCTAAAAAACAAAAAGTATTTTTAAATTTTTTTTTTTTTTTTTAAATTTTCATACTGGGCTTTGGTGCCCCCCCAGGAGGTGGCCACGCCCCCCTGGGGGGGCACGCCCCTCAGTTTAAAGACCTCTGCTGTAGAGCATGTTTAATTGTTAATGTGTATTTAAGCTATAAAAGTGTTTCGTTCTAGCTGAGACGTTGTTAGACAAGTGTAACATTATATTGGATCATTTAACAACTTAATATGAGCACACAGGAATAGATGCGGGCTAACAGCGCGAGATGTTGGCATTAATGCGGCTTGTTGAGCTGTCCGCGTTGCTCGCATAACAGTGCGAGATCGCTTCACTATCCGTTGGTAGAGCAGGTCCTGCGCCTGATGTCAGACGCGCCTGGCTCGGAAGCCAGTGAGCAAAGCGAAAGGGAAGCCTTCTCCCTTGAAGGAGGAGCCGGCCGCATTGCAGGCACGACGCGGCCCAGGTACAGAGCTTCAGCGCCAGTAACACTGCCGTCAAGGACCACAGCTTAAAGAATATTTTGATTTAATCACAGCAGATGCTGCGTACAAAAAGGACGGACTTCGCGCGCCATTCATACCAGAGGCTGGATAAAACCCACACTACATGCACAAAGGATCAGTTATTACGAACCAGCTGAGAAGTAGCATGCAAAAAATAAAACGTGGCTCATACGCCGGTCAGCACCAAAAGCAAACTTGGTGGTGCATAGACCTGTGGAATAACCCTCAAGAGCATACAGTGCCTTACAAATACACCAGTCTACAGACTGGGGGTGCTAGTGAATTCAAGCACTGGGACCACCCATAATTTACTGGCTGATGTGCAATTCAGCCTGCTTTTTCCATGCAGGGAACCACATCACCCAGCTACCACCTATTAGTATCATTGCTGATTATGAGTGGAGCGAGGAGAAGCAAACGGAGAGAGCGATCTGGTGCTCAGCTTCAAGCAGGTGCTAGGTAACTCATTGGGTGAGGCAGTGGCAGAAGGGGTTAGACCCACTCAAGAGAGACTGGCTTCTCTAGAATCCTTTCTGGGACAGAAAAGTAAAAGCACCCAGAAGATGACCGACAGCACGTCCAAAAAGGCCACGGCAGAAGTGAGCCTTCAGGGGAGTAACGAGGCCCGGAAGAGAAAGATCTCTTCTACTCCTCCAGGCCCTGAGCATGTAACCCGACATCAGATGGCTGACGCCTTTGGTAAGGTCAAGAAAGCCTTCATCTAAAGGGCAGCATGCTGCAACTCCTGACCCCAAGCCAGGGGAAGAGAATGTGGGTGAGACAGACGAGGACTCGGGCGAAGAGTCTCCAGGAGCTTCATCTTCCTCTAAAGCAGACAATGTGACAAAAGTAGAGAAGCAAGCCCCCGGAGGAGGAAAAATGGCTAGGAAAGAGAAGCACCTTCAAAGTTCGGACTCCCCCCAAGTTCGTGAGCAATATGTTCCTGGTGCACAGGAAAGAGAACGTGCGACCAGTTATAAATCTAAAGGAATTGAACGGCTGGGTGGTGTACAGGCACTTCAAGATGGAAGGCATCATCAGCTGAGGGACATTCTGAGGAAAGACTGGTTAGCCAGAATAGACCTGAAGGATGCTAACCTCGTGGTTCCAGTGGCACTGGAATTTCGCACCTTCCTGGCGTTCTGCTGGGAAGGACAATTCTGGCAATTCAGGATGATGCCATTCGGACTTCCGTCAACTCCCTGGATTTTTACGAAGCTCATGAGGCCGGTGGCAGCTGCCATCTGGTAGAGGGGCATATGCATAATCGTATGCCTCGACGATATCCTTCTGTTGGCAGACAGCAGGGAGACTTTATTATATCGGGCAGGATAGGTGAAAGAACTCCTGTCTTCTCTTGGTTTTCTGATCAACCGAGAGAAGTCAGATATGGTGCCAGCAAAGAGGCTTTATTTCTTGGGCTTTGTGGTAGTCTTGAAAAGGGTGACACAAGAGCTCCAAGCCAGGGAAATACGAGACCTAAAGAAAGAGCTAAAAGCATGCCTCAGCAAAGAGGTTGTGTCCTTATGCACATCGGTGAGAGTAGTAGGGCTGTTAGCATCCTCGATCCAAGCGATATATATCCAGGGCACCTGCATTACAGAGCTCTCCAGAAGCTGAAAATAAAGCATCTCCAGCAAGGCCTGAGGTACCACCAATCGATTCCGTTAGATCAAGAAGCAGTCATAGAATTGAAATGGTGGTTACAGAACATGGATGTGTGGAAGATGCCATATTCGGAGACCGGCCAGACTTGGTTATAGAGTCGGATGCCAGCAGAGTTGGCTGGGGAGCCTCCTGCAGCACTCTGGAGACAGGAGGGAGATGGGACCCAGAGGAGATATAAATGGTCTAGAACTATTAGCTGGATCTTTCGCGATTAAAGCTTTTACGAAAGACAGGCCGAACTGTTGCATCCTCACTTATTGACAGTTGGATACATAAACCATCTGGGGAGGACGAGGCCAGACTCCTAGCGGAGTTGGCGAAGGACTTCTGGCAATACTGCTTACAGGCAGGGATTTCTGTGACAGCGGAATACCTACCCATAGTACGCAACGTAGTGGCGAACTGGAACTGTCAAGACCTGATGACGCGAGCGACTGGAAACTAGGCAGGTCGGTCTATTAGAAGTTGAAACGACTATGGGGTACGATGCACAAGGAGCAGTTTGCATCTAGGTTGAACACTCAGAAAAAGATGAAGACCGCACCAGAGGGCAGCAGGGGTGGATGCATTCTTGCAGGTCTGGTGTGGCGGAGTGCACTATGCGTTTCCGCCCTTCGTGATGCTCAGCAGAGTCCCAACTAAAGTTTGCAGATCGTGGCGCCCTTATTGAAGTCGCAGGTTTGGTTTCCAGCTCGGATGGAACTTTCCTCGATTTTCCCTCGGATTCTCCCATCGGAGGTACACCTGCTCACAGACCCAACTGGAGCATTTCATCCTCGGAGAGTGAAGGGTGCACTTCCCCGGCACCCTTCCTGCCTGGCCTGCAAGATATCTGGAAATGATGGGCTATGCCGGGCTGTTCAGGCCACGATGCGCAGCTTATCGGAGTCATGGGCTCCTTCCACTATAATGCAGCATGGTGCAAGTAATAATGCTGGTGCAAGGACAGACTTATTTCCCTCGCCCCCCTCATTTCTGCCCCTGTAGTGGCATGCCTTGCCTGCTTCCAGCAGGGAAGCCAGAAAGTTAAGGCCTTCTGGACAGTGGGGGTGTATAGATCAGCAATATCGGCCAGGCGTGCACCAGTGGATGTAGCACCCATCGGTGATTGCACAGCAGCAGTTAGGCTCATGAAAGGGGCAAGGTTTCGGGCCCCGTCAACCCCTGAAATACGGATACCGATGGAGGTGAACGTGATGTTGCGGTTCCTAGCAAGTTGGCCAGCAAGCAAGTATCTGTCAATGTCGCAGCTATCTGGGAATCTGGCGATGCTTCTCTGCCTAGTCTCCTGCAAGCGAGTCTCAGACATCAGAGAGCTAGAGCTGGATAGGACGACCTTCGGACCCAAGTGAGTTACCTACATGCTGGCAAGAAGTACAAAGACGAACTCTGTTTCTATCAAATATCCATATCTGCCTGGGGAGCACAGTTATGCGTAGCGGCCTGTATCCGGGAGTATGAGCTCAGAACGGCAGAGCTGTGTCCCGCGGGGTGTCTCTGTTGCTAATAGCGTGCAGGAAACCTTTTAAAGCATAGCTATAGCCGCCCTAGCCGGGTATGGTCCGCTTGGTGATGCTGCTAGCAGGCATCGATCTAGCCCAGTTCAGGGCACACTCGTGAGAGGGGCCATGGCATCCAGGGCTTTCACTAAAGGCATAGCTTTAGAAGATATCTTGAAAGCGGCAGATTGGTCAAGTGACAGTTTAAGAATTTCTACTTTAAACCTGTTGCGTCAGTGGTGGAAGCGATGGTGCAAAGCTTTGAACATCATAATGTTCACCCCCGGTTTAGACATAGAATGAAGATTACCCCTGCTTACTGCACAGGGAGTCTTAATTCTATTAAAGACACAGAGGCAAGCATTTCTTTCCTGCCTGGCGTATGCACTGTATGAGTTTGCGTTACCTGTGATGTTTTTTGTTTTGTTCTTTTTTATTTTTTTTTTTTATTTTTTTTTAATATTCCTGAGGTCAAAGGGTAGTGCATTATGTCTTTTTGGTTTCCATAGGAGATGACCAGAAGAACGACGACGATCCTGAGCAGCGGGACAGGGGTGAAGAGAATTGGGGTAGAGTTGATTTGGAGAAGGCCGTACCTGAGCAGTTATAAGGGACTGTTTTTGGACTTCTTAAGGGACAGGCTTGCAGTTGCGAGTTTGAGGATAGGTTCAGAGCATCCAAAGAAGAGTTGGAGCTAAGACAGGAAGGAAACTAGCAGGACCTGAAACAGGAAGTTACATGGACTACAAAAAAAGTCAGAAAAGAAGGGAAATGTAGTCTAAAAGAAAAAAAAAATAACGAAAGTGTTTGTTTTCTGTTTATTTGGTTGAAACTGCTGAAGAGTTGAGTAAAGAAGTTGAGGCATAGTGCTTGCATCTGTGTCTTTAGTAGAATCAAAACTCCCTGCGCAGTAAGGCAGAGCAATGAAGGTTTTCTCAGATATAGCAAATGCTTCACCTACCACCATCCACTGCGGAGTCCCACAAGGCTCCTGCCCAGCACCTACATTATACAACTTGTTCACAAAGCCTCTCTTTGACTAGCTCGACTCACTTGGTATCGCATACACTAATTACGCTGACGATACTCGGGTACTTTTACCTCTCTGGCTCATACCGACCATCCAGGAAAAAAGGGAGCATATCTCACAAGCCAGACAATCAGCTCAATGGCTCTCGGTCAAAGAGCGAATCACTTTCAAAATCCTGTCTCTGTCTCTGTCTCTGTCTCTCTCTCTCTCTGTCTCTCTCTCTCTCTCTCTCTCTCTCTCTCTCTCTCACCCTCACCATCATACCTATTAGAGACAATTACCAAATCCTCCTCTACACAACCCACTAGGACACAATACACCAACCAATTTCACATCCCACGAATCAATGGGGCCAAAGCTGGCAGCCTAGGCTTCCCCTGCATTGCTGCCAAATCTTGAAACGCTCTTCCCACAGACATTAGAGCAGAAAACTTGCTTCTTGCCTTCCGAAGAAAAATTAAAGCCTCACTTTCTGTATTGTAAATTGCAAATGCTTTTATCTAACTAACTATAAATTCTGTACAAATAGCAACTACACTGTAAACTGCAAATGTTCATGTATCTGTAACTAAGAACTGTCTGTAACAAGCGCCACGATGCCCACGGGCTGTTGCGCGTGCTACAAATCCAAATAAATAAATAAGCAGGGGTAATCTTAATTGTTACCTCTTTAATACCCTGCACACTTGCCAGTAGGTTATTCCCATTTCTGCTATCCTGAATGCCTCTTTACACTGCTGACAACTGTTTTTGATGGATGGTTGTAACATCCATTAATGATTGGCCTACACTGCATGGTTCATAAGGGCCTAAGCTTTGTCTTTAGTCCCTCTTTTTCACCCAAAAAATAATCCATAGTTGCGCAGCATTATAATAGCTACAAGAATAATGAAACCTTAGACCTCGCTGGGCTCTTAGGCTTTTCTCACTTTCTTGGACACTCCCGGGGGATTTATAACCCTAAACAAACCCCAAAACAATTTGTTGGTGTTCATGGGTTCAACTCTGTTCATGGGTATTTTTTGGGGGGACCTTTCTAGTGGAAGAGCCTGAAAAAGAAAAACCATTTTGATAGTTTGCACTCTTTCTAACTAAGAAATGGGCAAGGATCGTCATGCCCTCCCTTACCTGTTGCAGCAGGGTGGGGACGGGGGTGTCCTTTGTGCAGTATGTTATTCATACATTGTATTCCCAGGTACCAAATGCTGGAGTAGTACCACTGCACATCTTGTGGGGGAAGTGTTGTCTGGACACATTCCAACTTTCATATTTGGGAAAATGGATCTTTAAAACTGTGACTGCTCCATAGATACCAAGCTCCTCCATGAGCGGTGGGAAGAAGAAACTGGTATCTAAAATATCCACAAACATCCTGATTTTGTGTTCCACATCCGCAAATGGCATCACCTAAATCTGAGGGTTCTACCTATTCCTCTCTGCCAGGCCCATCAAACTCAGGAGGAATAACTGGTAAAGGGGACATCCCTATTTTGAACCCGTGTTTGTTACAAACATTCCTGAGCACAACCATGCAATAGTACTCTTGCTGCTATTTTAGTATAACTGGCACACATGATCTTCCGAAAGCCCTCACTGAATCCTCCACAATGCAGAGAATTGTACAAAAAGAACCAGTTGACCCGGTTGATGTTTTCACTGGGTCTACAGAGCCCAGCATGGCTAGGATAGACTTCTTTGAGACTTACAATGGTGAGTTATCTCACCCAATATTATTAAAGGTTTAGCATTCTTGTACAAAGCTAGGTTACTCACAGTGCATTTGTCGAAGCATTAAACTATTTAGCTGAAAGGCCAAGCTTTTAGATACCTATTAATATATAAAATGATCAAAACTACATTGGCTCATACAACCTTCTCTCTGTAGTGTCTATCTCTGCTATAGGCAGGATCTGTGACATTCCCATTGTTTTTAAATTCATTATATATCTTTGAATGGGGACAAGCGTATATGCATACCGCTTGTAGAAGCCTTCTGGGGAGCCATCTGGCCTTAGGGCCTTGTCCCCTTTCAGGGATAGGCTTTAATAGTCTCTGTTCCAGAGACCGCTGAGGGGACTCCAGATCCTCATGGTACTGTCACTCTGAAGGGTTGTCCGATGAGTATATTTTCTCCTAAAATACTTAAGAAATCCCTTATACTCTTACGTCCCGTCCCCTTTTCTGCATACTGTATGGGCGTCCCTTCCAAGGGACGGGAGACGGAACCATTTTCACCAGAAAAAAACCTTCTTCCCCTTTAAATTTAGAGGAGCGTGGGGGCGCGGCCCAGGGAGCATGCGCTGCCCTGACTCCACCCTCCAGCGCCACACCTCAGTCCCCCTTTCCGCGTCGACGGGAACGGGCCGAATTCACCGGCTCTCCTGGGTTTGGGTTCCGCCATGTAATTCCACGCGCAGATTTTTCTTCTTTGTCTTTTCTATCATTCAGGTACCTGGTCCTCAGGCGTCACGCTCCTCCCCGGCACATGTTGACTTCTACAGGGTTCAGCAGGTGTCCATCCTGCAATGGGCTCTTCCCAACTGCCTACGCCCTCTGCTATGTTGCGTTGGCCCAGACCACGGTTGGCAGTCATGTTCAGCATGTGATTCGCTGTACTCTAAGGCGCTGAAGAACAGCTAGCCAGGTGGAGGGAGCTCTTCTAGCATCGGCCTAGGTAGGGCCGATATTTTCCAGCACACCCCGCAAGGGAGACGCCTTCCCAGGGACTCTCCCGCGTGGGAAGGACTGGCCAGGTCCTTCTACCGACACGTGCACCAAGGCTGCTACAGCTACCGGCCTTCGGGTCGAGGGGTCCTCGGATCCTCCCGGGCGTAGTGTTCAGGGACCGGAAGGTTCTTGTACCGGGTCTACACCTGAGGGGCTACGCCCTTTCACCAGCACAATTGATGAGGGGCTATGCCCTAACACCGGCAATACATCCGAGGGGGTGCCTAAATGCAGCTCTACCGACCCCTGGGTCGAGGGTATCGTACGTACCGGGCCGAGACCCGGGGAGCAGGGTAGGCCTTGTGATCCACATGTGGGAGTCTTGGACGAGGCCGGACACAGCGGGCTGGGCAACACGTCACAGGCACGTAGCAGGCAGCTTGACAAAATGGCTCCCGCGCCAGACACAGGCACCCGTCCAACGCCATTCCACGAATTTGGTGAAGAACGAGTGTCGAGGTGGGGCTGATCACAACCAGGTACGTGGCCTACAGTCTACCCTTCATTTGCGTAGGGCAACTTTCCCATGCTTCCATATGGACTGGGTACTCAGCAGCTCCGGCAGTCCCCCGCTACCCTGTCTGTACCCCCTGCCACCTCTTTTGCCAGTGACGAGGTGCTCTTCGATACATTCCTCGGCCTCATGAGGACTCCTCAGATGGGGCTTATCAAAGACTCAGTCAGGGAAGTCCTCCCGCCATGCTAGCAGCACCAGACTCCTCCATCGGGTCCCCTGTCCCCGGTGCAGCCGCCTCCTCCGGCTCCACAGACCACACCGCAACGCCTGCTGCCTCCTCATCCTCCGGCTGCGTTCCCTGCACCCCAGCCTCCGGCGCCATCTACCCCTCCTCCTCCACAAGATCCTCCAGATCCGCAGGATAAGGACGAGGAGGAGGATCCGGACACGCCATCCTCAGTCAGGGCCTTCCATGAACGTCTTGCTGGCCTGGCGGAGTACCTGGGCCTCCCTCAGCCTGAGGTCAAACAGCCGGCAGAGGGGGTTCTCACAAGATGCCCCTCTGCCAACACAGGGATTCCACTGCAAACCAATGTAGTCTGCCTGACCAAGAAGGGTTGGCTCAAGCCCCACTCAGTCCAGCCGGTCAACCGATGCCTGGACGCCAAGTACAGGCAGATGGAGGGGGGGGACACACTCTTGCTGTCGACCCATCCTCAGCCACACTCCTCGGTGACGCTGCGGCATCACTTTACTCCAAGCCTCAGTCGTCCTCGGCCTCCTCCTCTGCGGTGCTGCTAGGCAAAGAGGAGAAGATCTTGGAATCTTAAGGCAAGAGGATCTACTCCAACCCCTCCTTGCACCTGCGTCAGGCCAACACAGATGCCATGCTGGCTGCCGCCAACCAATGGTAATTGCAGGAAATTGCAGACTTCCTCCCGGAACTCCCCACCCGTTGCCAATCGCGCATTAAGGCGGGGCTAGCGGAGGCCAAGCTCGTGGCGCATGACCTCCTGGAATCCACAGTGGTGCATATCGATACCTCAGGCTGTGCCATCTGCATTGCCACGGACATGAGTCAAACAGCCTGGCTCCGGGCGATGAAATTCAACCGGGACGTCCAGGAATGCATTTTGAGGTTGGAGGAGGGAGGGGTGGGGTGACCTCTTCCACTCCTCTACGGATGAAGAGCTGGACAAAAAGAACAGCTCACAAACTGCAAAGTCTTTATCCATTCTTACAAAGAGCACGCCCAAATCATACACCCAATCTCAGCTGCGCTCAGAGAAGGGTCGTACATATGGAAGGTTCCGCGGCTTCCAGGAACGCGGATCCAGGCAGCCGGACCACTCGCTGTCTCAGAACCAGTGTGAAAACAACAAAAGGGGGGGGGAAGAGTAAGGGCTTTTTCCAGTCCCCCTCCTCAGCCTCCGAGGGATAGAAGGCATGACACGCCCCTTCAGGTCCATGTGTCTCCGGTGGGGGGCAGGCTTGCTCTCCATACACAATTTTGATGCCAGAACTTCGCGGACCCCTGGATTCTCTCTGTAGTATCCATGGGGTACCGCCTTCCCATCCCAGCCGCTCATCCCTCCTCCCCTCCCCTCCCACAGGTTGGGAAAGTAACTCTTTTGGCAGAGATCCAAGTTCCAGCCTCCCAGCGAGGCTTTGGCTTCTACTCCAGGATTTTCGCCATTCAGAAGAAGAATCAGGCGGGCCTGAGAGTTGTGCTGGACCTTTCCACCCTCAACCTCTCCTTACCCCAGCAAAAATTCAATATGGTTACGCCAGCTTTTATATTGGAGACATTGGACACCCAAAGGGTGACACAGCCGACCCATGAGAAAGGCTGCACACTCGATTGGGTGGCAGACCACAACTGTAAAACAACTATCACCTCCGTCTGCCCACAAGTTTGGACAGATCATGCTCTTATAGCTTTCTCAGTAAACATTAAAATCCTCCAACCTCAAAATACTCTAGCACCCCCTACGCTAACAAGGAATAAGAAAAAATATAACAGACAGGCTATTACCACTACTTCTCCCAACTCTAAACTCACTGCTGGATACATTAGGTCCCTTATCTCTAATCAATGAATTTAATACTGTCATGGCCAATGCCCTGGACACTATCGCCCCACTAAGAATGAGAAACAGCAAACCTAGAGCACACCTAAATGCCTGGTTTACCCCTTATCTAAAATCACTAAGGAAAGAAAAACGCAAGTGCGAATCTTCCTGGAGGCTTCTACCATCCGAGACAAATAAAGCCACCCTTGTTAATATCTCCACAAAATACAAAATTGAAATAAAACGTGCCAAAAAGGAAAGTTATGGCAACAGAATAATGCAAGCTAAATCAGGAACTAAAGAGCTCTTTACAATATTGAAGGAGCTAGAGAATCCCATCCCTGCATCTGATAACTGTGACATAAATAAAACATGGTGTTCTAACATTCAGAAGGCCATTAGTGATAAAATTGCCACACAAGTCAAAATTGACAAGAAAAAACTAAATATACCTTCGGCAAAAACCCAAACTAATGACTCACCTACCAATGCCAAACCAGAACAAAGATTTAACTTTACTAAAGTCTCCATACTGGAGGTAGAAAAAATAATCCTATCATTGAAACTTTCAAACTGCCGAGGCGACAACTGCCCGGCTCAAATAATAAAAGACGCGGCTAGAGACCTAGCCCCGTTCATCTAGAAGTTGATCAACTCCTCATTCTCTGCAGGCACTATACCAAGCAACCTCAAGGAATCTTGGGTCCTTCCCCTCGTCAAGAAGCAAACACTGGACCCGGCTATAGCAACAAATTACAGGCCCATTACTACGGTGCCCTTTTTACTAAATATCCTAGTAAAGTGGCCTACCTACAGATCCAAAAATTCCTGGAGCTGCACAAACTCCTAGGCACTAGGCAGTCAGGTTTCAGAACGCAACACGGTACTGAAACAGCACTTATCGATCTCAAAGCCCAGGTCGACAAGCTGAGAGACCAAGGAAAAACTGCCTAGCTCCTCCTTCTGGATCTCTCGGCAGCATTCGACCTGGTGGATCAGAGTGCTCTGCAACCATCTAGAATCAGCAGCACACTTCTCTCCACAAGCCATGGCATGGATCCAATCATTCCTAAGCGAGAGAACAATGAGGGTCTTCTCTACCTCAGCTGCTGCTGACCCTGCACCCATCACATGCAGTGTGCCCCAGGGATCTTGTGTCTCCCCCACCATGTATAACATTTTTACTAAGCGCTTGTTTGATGATTTAGACCATCTGGGTGTCACCTACACTAACTATGCAGATGACACCCAGATTCTCATCCCACTTTCTGGGGATTACAAACTGGATTTGGCTTTGGTAAATAAGATATACCTCATCATCCAGGCATGGATGGCACGTCATGGTCTATGCCTGAACTATGACAAAACGGAACTCATCATACTGGGGACCACGCACATCAAGAAACTTAGTCAAGACTACTCTTCCTTTGTCATAGACGGCCACACCATTAAAGTTGCTAAGGAGGTAAAAACACTAGGTTTTTACCTTGACTCTAGCCTCACTCTAGCAAAACAAGTGAACGCTATGGCTTCCTCCACAGCCTACACTTGTAAGCTAATCCCATCAGCTAAACCGTACCTGTCCTCAAACAGTTGCACCATGCTGGCACGAGCACTCGTGCTGTCCAAACTGGATTATTGCAACTCTCTCTATATAGGTGCAAATAAATACATTACGCAGAAAATCCATATCCTACAAAACAATGCCCTTAGAGCGGCATTAGGAATCTCAAAAAGAGAACATATCACAACTGTCAGCAAGCAATCCAACTGGCTAGCTACGAATGATAAAATTAAACTTAAAACTGCTTCCCTAACATTTAAATGCCTTAATAACCTAGCACCTAGCTACCTCACTGAGAGGTTCAAAAGAAGAACTACATCAAGACCCACGATAGCAGCCTACATGAACTGCCTAGTTGGTCCCCCCCATTCAAAATGACTACAACTGGAGGGAACAGCTTCCTTGTCAAAGCTGCATAAATGTGGAACTCCCTTCCTCCCTCATTAAGGCTTGTCCAAACATACCCACACTTTAGAGTAAACTGCATCAAGTGGCTAAAAGGGAACGAACAATAGTACTCTACCACACCGCTTCTCTGCTATGTAAATATGTAAATGTATTACTTGCTGTAGGCCAATGTCTGTACCACTGTGATTATATAACCTTGTAACTTTTAAGCCTAAAGCATTCATGTCCTCGCTCCCTGATACCTTTGGGTCTGGCGTGCGCTACAAATAAAGAAACAGACAAGGGAGACTGGATGTGCTTCTTAGACCTGAAGGATGCGTACCTGCACGTCCCGATTTGGCAGCCCCATCGTTCTTATCTACAGTTCAGGATCATGGGCTACCATTTCCAATACAATGTCCTCCCGTTTGGCCTCAACTCGGCCCTCAGGGTCTTTACCAGACTCATGAACACTGTAGCGGCCCTCCTCTGAGAGCAGGGCCTCCACATCTATCCATACCTCGACTACTGGCTTGTCAGGGCTACATCTCCAGAGACGGTTCACCACTCCTTCCATGCCCTTATGAACACACTGCACAACCTGGGCTTCTCGCTCAAACTCAAGAAGTCACATCTGCTCCCTACTCAGACTCTGCCTTTCCTGCGTCTCATTTGGGAAACATGCTCCGAGAGGGTCTTCCCGTCGGCAGACAGGATCTCGGCCACCAAGAGGGCCACCGTCCACTTCCTCAGCAGAGAAGTGACCTCGGCTTGGTTGTATCAACATCTCCTGTGTCTACTAGCGGCGGTTCTGCTAGACGTCCCGCACACGAGACTAAGGATGAGAAGGATTCAGCTGCGCTTCACGGCCTCATGGAGTCGGGAGCGAGGCTCTCAATCCAAAATGATCAACGTTCCTCCCTCCACCCGGACAGAACTTGGTGGTCCAGGGCCTGCAACCTACGGACGGGCAAGCCCTTCCGGCCGCCTTCTCCGCAGGCCACCATCACCACAGACTCCTTGCTCGAGGGCTGGGGAGCCACCCTGGACGATCTCTCGGTCCATGGCACCTGGACTCGACAGGAGCAGGAATACCACATCAATTGGTTAGAGCTGAACGCCATCTGGCTAGCGCTCAGAGCATTCCTACCACTTCTCAAGGGCAAGGTTGTCCTCCTCCACACAGACAACTCGACCAGCATGTACTACGTCCACAAGCAGGGAGGCACCAGATCCCCTCCGCTGTGCAGACTGGCGATCAGCATTTGGGAATGGGCCTTGGAATACAAAATTTACCTCTCGGCAGTCCACCTCCTGGGGGAATCCAACCTGGAGGCGGAAAGGCTCAGCAGGCTGGGAGCGGACAATTATGAGTGGCAGCTCAACGACCTCGTTATTCAGGAGATCTCTTTGCCACCTGGCACAACAAGAAGTGCCCCCAGTTTGCATCCTGGCAGGGTCAGGGTCCCGGTACTCTGGGCAACGCATTTTACCTCCAATGGACCGGCATGAAAGCCTACGCCTTTCCGCCCACTCCCCTGATCCACAGGGTAATTTGCAAGATCAAGGAGTCGCACCGACTTCTCATCATTCTGATTGCTCCAAGGTGCCCGGCCAGACCATGGTTTTCGGCACTCCTCATCCTCCCGGAGGTCCCCCCATACATCTCCCGACGGGCCCAGCACATTTTCTGGCGCAGCAGGGGGGGCAGGCTCATCCACCGTGCGCCAGTGAAACTAGCCCTCACAGCGTGGTACCTGAGCAGGTAACGCTTTGGCACCTTAGCCTCTCGCAGGCTAATCTGATGATCATTCAGGGCGCCAGGAGCAAAGCCACCAGGGCCCAGTACAAGAGCAAATGGACCAGATTCTGCCACTGGGCAGACTCCCAAGGAAATTGACCCTCTGGCCTGCAATCTGGACGAAGTGCTCTCCTTTTCGGCACACCTCGCTCATTCGGGCGTACAGGTCGACACCTACCGTACATGCCTTGCAGCCATCGTGGTTTAGGAACTCGGAGGAAGGCATTTCTTCTTCCTCCTCCAACACTATCATCAAACACTTGACCGGTCTCGCGAGGCTCTAGCCGCCCGTCAAGAGACGGCAACCCGTATGGGCATCCTGGCACACAAACCATTCGAGCCAATGGCGTCCGTAGACATTAGGCTGGTCACCATCAAGACGGCCTTACTAGTCGATCTTACCTCGGCTCGCAGAGTCAGCGAGATTCAGGCGCTGGTCGCTTCGGATCCATATGCTACCTTTCACAGGGACAAGATAGTCATGCGGACGGACGCACCCAGTATTTCTGCCCGAGGCTCCATCTGCATTTCACTTGAACGAGGAAATAGTCCTTCCGACGTTCTTCCCTGATTCCACGGACGAAGGACGAAGCACAGAGTGCTGCACTGCATGTCAGGCGTGCCCTGAAATTCTACTTGGACAGGACCAAGGGCTTCCACAAGTCGGACGCTCTGTCACTTTTGGTGGCTCGAGGCCATGCTACCAGGCCTCGAAGGCTTACATATCCCGCTGGATGGTCTCTGCCATCAAAGAAGCGTACAAGGGCCAGCACAAGCCGCTCCCGGCCAACATGCATGCCCACGCAGTCAGGGCCAAGGCAACGGCCATCGCATTCCAGCGCCATGTCCCTTGGCAAGTCATAAGTAGGGCAGCCACTTGGGCCTCTCCCTCGGCTTTTTGCAAGCATTGCTGTTTGGATGATGGCTCTAGATCTGATGCGGCTTTCGGTCAGGTGGTTCTCAGGAACCTATTTGTTTAAGGAGGGTCTCCTCTCCATCATGGGGCTACAATCAGTTGTAATCGCCCATACAGTATGGAGCAAAGGGGACTACGAGTCATGGGGGGCATTAAGGGTGAGACCAAAAAAGGGAATAGTAGTGCTCAGACGAGTTAACAAAGTACCACAAGGAGAGGGGGGAGCACAGGTCAGTCAGTGAAGAGAGACTGAGAGCGTAGTAACGGGAAGGATATTATTGGTGATCATAAAGAGGCTTTTGACTTTACATAGGATGTTGGTAATGGTGAGGAGATGGTGGAAGTTTAAAAGCAGGAGGAGGTGGGAGACTGTCCCTTTGTGATATTATTACCTACTATGAGGGCTGATCACTCCTCCTACTGCTTCTTGGTCAATGTTGAGGATCTGGGACTGCCACAATTAGTCTGTGGTCCTACTCATTCTGCTGGCCAAATGCTCATCCTCATTTTTGGCCCACCTGACCTTGCTTCTGTCTGTCAACTTCTGCCTTTATCCTGGACGTACCACTCGTATATCCTTCTCGCTTCTCCACACCCCCACCTTCTGCTACCTCAGTCTGTTACAGATTCATCCCATGAACAGAACATCTATCAATTCTGCTTGATTACTTCCTCCCTTTCCATCTGACCCTTCTAACCTTGACTTGGTTTCCGATACCTTTTTGCTTTCGGATCTCTTTTGCGCTAAACTCTCATCTCCCTCAGACCTAAATTGTCCCTGTGGTTCACCACCAGCCTGGCTAGAGAAAACACCCCTCCACAGCTTTAAAAACTTGTATTGTGTGTCCCCTATTAAAAAAAATTAAAAAACTTCTTTTGTGCCCCTTCCTCCCCACTAATTTCAGTCCAATCTTTCTTGCCTGTGCCAAAATTCTGCAATCCCACGTCACAGCTCAACTTCAACACTATCTTCAATCTAACTCCCTCCTTCACCCTATTCAAGCCGGTTTCCGCCCTGGCCATCGCCACTACCCTTGACAACCTTCGCCTAGGGCTAACACTAGTTTATCAGCTGCTTAGTTCTTCTAGATTATTTTCAGCAGCACTTAATACAATCTGGTGATCAACTCTGTGCCATAGGCATTTCTATGTGGGCCCTGTGTTCGTTTTCATCCCTTCTCTCTCTCTGGAAGATTACAAGCTGTCTCTGCCCCCTTTTTACGTGTCTGTCACCCCCTCTCATGGCTCCTCTCTCACCTTTTTTCAACATTTACGTTCAATACCCTGCTTTCCTGGCCTTGTGCTTTGGCGTTTTCTTTTTATACACAGGCAGACGATATTCAACTCATTTTTATCTCCATGGTCCACAGCCTGCTTTACTCTCTAACTTTCTCACCTTTGAGCTTGCTATCTCTAATTGGATGAGTAACAACTACTTGAAACTCAATTCCAATGAAATTGAGGCTTTGATCATGGGGAATAATGCCTCTCTTTGGATCCTCATCCTTTGGCCACCTTCTTTGTCCTCTTATCCGCCCAAGTCACTGTAGTTTAAAAACCTGGGTATTAAATGGGTTGCTCAACTCTCTCTCCTTCATATTAACCAGATGTTTTCTTCTTGTTTTTTACGAGTACATATTCTTTGCGAAATCCTTTCCTTTCTCTTTCTCAGCAAAAATGTCTGCAGTCACCCCTCTGATCCTGTCTCTCTTAGATTGTGCCAACTCACTATTTCTGTCTCCCTTCCTACCGCTTACATAATCTTCAAATAATCCACAATGCTGCTGTACTTCTTATGTTTGGCTGTTGCAAACAGAAAATATTTCTCCCTTCCTCCTTAAACTCCATTGGCTGTCCATTGAACAAAAAGACCTTTGCAAATCTATGTATCACTCTTATATTTTTATATTCACGTGGACCTATCTGGGTTCGAAATTGAGGGGAGCTGGGAGCTATTCAGCTCCTCCTTGTGGCATAGAAGATCCTGGTTAGCTTGACACCAACAGCTACCAGGAGCTACTTTTGTCTCCACGGGCCAACTGATGACAAACAAACACACCTATGTGGATTTAAGTACGTGAGTTGGTGACAATCGCTAAAAAAGCATTAGGACATATCTACACGTCATTTAAAGCATAAGGGGTCATAAATAATGGACAAAGTGAAATGTTTGCATCCTATGTGTAGGTTAGATTTGCAGAACACTATGTGCTAGCTCCTGCTTCTTCAGTGGTAGCTCCTGGTCACTGGTTAATGCTGGATACACCGGAGCTGCTTTTGGCTCCTGCTCGCCAAATCCTAATTTTGATCCCAGCCTATATTCCACATTAAACATGTTTTCACCACACCCCTTTATGCAGTCTTCACTCATCTAATCTCCTGGTTCTCAAAATGCAATGCTTCCGTCTTTGATGCAAAGACAGCATCTCTTTTGTATTTTTTGAGGTTTTAGCTTGGAACAAGCTCTTGCTCTATCTCCCGTCAGTTCTCCTTCCAACATCATCTCAAAACCTGAAACTTCTTCCAGGTCACCTAACCCTACTGTCCTCCTACGCGTTGTCCCAAGAAATCACTTTGGTGTAAGAGCGATTTACATGTGACCCTAACATGACATAAGAGAACCGCAGAAGGAGTCATTGAAAACTAGTCAGTTAAGTATGGTTCAGGTGGGCCCACTTGGCCCTGGGAAGGTGTTGGAGGTAGGTGGAAGAAACAAGCACATGGTCGGGTTTTTACTTCGGGCTCAAAGGTGAAGGATGTAGTCGTTGATTGATTTTATTTATATACAGTAGGAACAATGCGCTTTTGATCCCAAAAGAACATACACTAGATAGGAAATCAGATTTGACGGGAAGCAGTGAACTTCTTTCAATGGGGTGAGTTTGAGGGATGTTCTGACCAGGTTGTGGAGGGGAGTAAATGGAACAGTTACCGGAGACTATGCATTCATGGTTTAAGCTCAATGAACATTGGATGTTTTTAAGTGCAGGTAGGCGGTATGGCTAGCTGTGTTCGGGATGTGACCATGATGGGTGAAGTGCTAGAGTGGAGGTGGAGGAAGGGAGGGACAGAGGCATGTTGGCGGCGAGGAAAAAATGTTAGCTTGTAGGCATATGAGAGGTAGGTTAAGAGAGTAACTCGGAGGCAAAGATTTTAGTTTGGTTTTGAACAAATCTGTGTGGACTGTTTCTCGGATGTCCAGGAGAACAGAATTCCATGCAAGTGGAGCAAGAAGAGGGAAGTAGCAGAAGCTGGAGGAAGCACAGGGCGGCCGAGGGGCTACAAGGGTAGTTGAGGAGGCAGAGTGCAGATTACAAAAAGCCTTGTAGAATTGGATAAAGAAGGATAGAGTGGTGCCTTACCTTGGTTAGATTTGTGAAACAGGAGAAGAAATTTAAATCTGGTTCTGTTTTGCATCATCAGCCATCCAGTCTGGTGACAGTACGAGGAAGTAGGTGTGAAGTGAGGGAGTTCAATGAGAGTCCTGGTAGCAAAGTTAATGATCTTGTCGAGAGGACAGAGCCTAATTAGGGACACCAAAGAGAATGCTGGCACAGTAGTCCAGTTTAGAGAAGACCAGAGTGGTTATGAGATGCTTGGTGGTATTGAAAGGAAGGAGGGGCCCACTTTTCCTAAAATTTAGGAGGTTGAGGCGAGCTGCTGTTCCAGTTTTGGAGACGAAAGTAGAGAAGGTACGAGAAGGGTCATAGATGACGCAGAGGTATGTAGCTGGAATAGTAGGGGAGAGTGTCGGGTGGGAACAGGATAAACAGAAGAGATGAGAGAGAGAGAGACAGAGAGAGCGCTTTTGTCAGGGAAGACCAGCACCTCTATTTTGGTAGAGTTTTAACATCAGAAAATGCGAAACCATCCAATATTTAATGGCAGAGAGAGAGTTTGAAATTTTGATGGCGAGATCAGAGTAGAGTTCAGGAAAAGAGAAGATTATTTGGGTGTCATCCGCAAAGAGTTGGTGTGAGCACCCAAATGAGCACATTAGTGCCCCAAGAGTAGAGGTGTAGAGGGTAAAGAGAAGCAGACCCAAGACAGCTTTGTGGAACACCAACGCTTAGAGGAGTGAGTTGAGAGGTATTGTTTCTCCAGGAGACAGAAAATTGGCAAGATGCAAGGTAGGATTCTATCCAGGCAAGGGCTCAACTGCGAATCCCAAGAAGAGAGTATTAAGGAGATCAGGGTGATCGATGGTGTCAACGGCAGCAAACCAATTAGGATAGAGGATAAGTTGGCGTGCTTATTAGAGGCAATGAAGTTGAATAGATTCATGAGATGCTTTGTATTCACTTTTATTGTCAAACACACTGATTCCCATATAGCAAATCCTTCTTAATCTAATACAACAATATAATTGTAGTACAGATTTCAGTGAATACAAAAACATTTAAAAATTATACAGTTACACAGCCCTCCAGATAAGGTGCGTAGTGTGCCTTTTTACGCATGTAATTATAGCCATTACGGAGCATTTCATGTTCTACTGCCTAACGTTTACGCCGTATTTATTTTTGTTAAAAAGCATTCTTTCCTCCACTAGATGGCACTGTAGTGCAAGCAAGCTCCTTCCCAGAGGATAACGGTCGGTATGCCTCGTTCTGGAAGGAGCGTTTTGCAGCCTATGTGTAAACTCACATTTTGCTCCGGATCAACTGCTATGCTGAGCCTGGGACCTCTGCAGTATGTGCACAGTGCGGAGGAGAGGACCCTGCGCTCTGTATGAAACATTTAACCCTCAACACTTAAAAGATTTCCCAAACTCAAGTAACCTGCGGTTCCGAACGGTTTCTTGTTGCGTCCTATATAAACAGTGATTAGAAGTGCTGGCTGCTAGTGAAACATGTCAGGAAATATGACTTACCAATGAAAGTACCGGCCATGAGCAATGTTTCAGCGTGACTGCCATTGAATAGGTGTCCTAGTCTTGGAAGGAATGCAATGCTCTGTGCCTTTAAAGGCCTCTCCTTACCTGTGCCCTTTCTGCGTGGGCGTGGCCTAAGAACCTGTTGGAATAAAAGAAAGCCCGTTATATGTGTAGCTTCCAGTTTGGCGAGCACACAGGTCTAACAATAGCCGAGGCACACCAGGATGTGCCTGCCCACAGAGTCTAACTCGTCCACCGGGGACTCCCATCTCCCATAGTAATACTAAACAAATGAGCAGGAGCTCGGACGGGGCCACAGCAGAGAGCCTGCCTGGGGGCTGCTAGTGCCCCCTGCAGGCAATCCCTGCCTCCTGCCCAGCAGCTGCCAGTGGCACCTTCAGTGAAGCCTTGGCAGTACACCTGCCAGCCCTGGTCCATAGTGGAGATCCTGCTAGCGGGCGGCTGTGCCAGGGCCTCTTCTCTGGCCCAAGAGCTCTTCCTTGCACAGGGTCACAAGAGAGTGGGGTTCCCACGCTTGTGATCTGCAAACATACACTTGAGTTGCACGTATTACAAACAGTATTTGTCATGTGTGGCTGTGTGTCAATGTGTTGCAAAACATGAACCTGGTGTAGATGTTACTGTTGTGTGGCTATTTGCAGGTGATTGTGTCCAGAGTGTGACATTTTAAACCACAGCACTTTGCTTTCGCGGGCAAGTTTTGTATGCCCTTCAGAGTATGTACCCAATGGATTACGATTGGAAAGTGGTGTTGTCTTAAATGCCAGGATGGCATAGGGCCACTTGACACCTGTGTATTCCTTTATGGGGGCCGACTGGCTACGAGTCAGTCATGTGTATTTAGCTCCAGCCTTTTATCCCGCAGATCTTTGCTCCCTGGGACTGTAGTTTTGTTCCTGTAACGCTCACCTGACTCCCACGGGGGCGCTGGTCTGGTTCGCACTGCTGTGACCTTGTCTAAGGTGATGCGCAGGGTTCGGAAGACGGACTGGATCGGGCCCCAGATCTGGCTTGTCTGACTCGCAGAAGTATCCTTCTGTAGGTGAGAATAGGGGGTTAACTGTCTGCGGGGTAATGCAATCGGCCTCCCACTTACCCCTCTCACCCTCCTCAAAACCCTTTTGTGCTTCCCCGTAGCGTCTCACTTTAGGGTCTGGAAGGACGAGCTCTCCATCCTGCTTCTAATGCAGGGGTGCGTTGGTATCCAGTTACGTCACTGGATTTTCGGATGGGTGAGAACCAAACTTGCTTGGCTTCCAGGTAAGTTTTTCTATAAGTGGTTCCCCTTGTGTCCATGCATTAATGTTCTAATGCTAGTGTCTTTTTCCCCATAGGGGCAGGGGTACGGAATGCCGGGGGACAGGCACCGACCCGAGGTGAGCGGTGAAATCCTTGTGGAAATCAGGTAAGTCTTTAATGAGTGTTTTGGTAATGTCTTTTCATTCACTCATTAACGCTGATGTCTTTTTCCCCCTAGGGGCCGGGGTCCGAAAATGCCTGGATGCGGCGCGGACCCGAAATGAAAAGGGAATGACCCAACAGGTAAGTCTTGACATGGAGTTTTAGCTTCCCTTTTCCCTTCTTTCTCTCACCTTTTGTTCTTGTCTTTTTCTCCCTAGGCGCGGGGACGCGACTGCGAATCCGGATGGTCGCTGCTGAACATGGAGGCGCCCTGTAAAGGTGAGTAGAATGCGGCGCTGCAGCGATCGATGCGATGTGCTTTTAAAAATAAATGTCTTCCTTTTCAGGATTGTCGGCGAAATGTCTCTGGGATGCAGATTTAGCAGGTGAGGCCTTTTCCTTCTTCTGTTCTCTTGTTCCCTTCCTTTGCAGGTGATTCAGGATGCTGGCAGGTGTGGCAGAAGTCAAGATGCAGGAGCAGACACGGTGAGCGTCCAGCTGCTAGATGCAGAACAACGCGAAGCACGTGTGGCTGATCGGGTGTGGTTTAAATAGCCTTGGAAGAAGTTCCTAGAATGTGTCCTTCCTCCAATCAGGTATGTATCCTTCCCCGACCAGGCCCGGGTGGTAAATGAGTCCCACAGGTAAAGTAGTTCCTTTCAGGCCTCAAGGAGGCCGGGGTTCTGCAGCATGGTCTGCATCAGGTAAGTGCACCCAAACACTTTCATAATGAGCCTGGCGCCATAGGCGCCAGGACGCTGTCCAAAGGGCCCCTATAAGGGGTTGCTGGGACCTTCCCCGGGGACTTGATGTCCGCTTTCGGGGACGCAGGGCCTGAGCCGGCTCCCCGGGAGCGGGCATCGTGACAGTTCATTCCAGCAGTGGAAGTGAGGTTGGCTGAAGAGCAGGGAATAGCCATCTAACAACTGTTTTGGGAAATTGACTGGCTGCTTTATTTATTATGGAAGTGTGCAGGGACTCTTGCATGTCGTAGGAGAGGCTGTATGTGGGGCAGGGTGTTGGTGCTACACTGTATGTTTTATTTCTTCGGGGCATGCTGATGCAATCCTATGCGCGTGTATCGACCTCATGTTAACCCGTGTCACAGGTGAGTAGTGGGTACAGTCCTGTTTTCACTTGCTGTATACCCACAGCTACACACTTGTGGGAACAGCCTGTGACTTGATGGTAGGACAGCTAGCTGTGCCTGCTATCCTCTGCGGCCAGCCTCTGAAATGGGGCCCCAGGCCATGCCACAGCATGCATGGGCAACCAGTATTCCTAAGAAATGAGTTTGGTTTGGTGAGTAGGGACAGGGAAAATGCAATAGAGTGCTGTAATGCCATGTGTGTAAAGTACCCAGGCTCTCTGAAGGTGATTTTGTAAATAGTACTTGAGCTATTTGTAACCAGATGCTGTTGTGCTGGGTGCCCGTGTAGGGTTTGGGTGCGTGCGCTGGTCGGTTTATAAAAGTTGATGAGTTGCGTGTAGAGTACTGATTTTCTTATATTGGGAGTAGTGGTTCAGTTGTTTAGAGTGGCCTAGTCAATGTGCTGGTATATGTTGGAACTTAGAATAGTTTATTAAGAAATAAGGGCGTCAAGATCCCAGGGCGCTGATGTACTATAACTGACATAACAGACCACCCCTCCCCTGTGTTTCAAGTCAATATCGACTGGGAATGCCTGCACACATTTGTTTGTATTCTGCACTGAATGCCGTTAAATGAAGGTGATAATCAACAGGTCGCAGCAGTAAGCATACACACTAGCAGATGCCCGAAGCCTGCCCTTACTATACGGTGCCCTGTTTGATTCCCGGTCCTCCCATGATTTACTGTCTTGCGAAGCAGTATGTCTCATGTGCTGGAAAATGTATCTAATAAAACAAATATTCGCCCTACAATTTGGCTAACTAATTTTGCTATTCGGGACACCCCTAGTCTCAATCTATAGTAGTTCTTAACAGAGTTTCTGTGCTCCAGAATTTTGAAATTGAAGCTGTGTATGTAGCATGTACTTACAAGTTATTTTATGGCAGAATATTTTCCACAAGTGTAATAAAATGGTTGAAGGCAAGCCAGACCACTTTGATCTACAACTCTTTTGGTCTATGGGTCTGATTTTATGTATGCATTGGGTGTATGTTGGATACGCTTTAATCTCTTGCAGAGGAGAAAACTAATTTTTACTCTCTTGAAATTGCATTTACGTTCTAATTTGAAAAATCGTGCGTAAAATACTCCCACCTCAAAATCTTATCTGTAGCACTTCAGTTGCATATATGAAACTGTAACAAATGCGAATTAAAATCCACGTATGAAAAAATATTAGATGTCAAAGAATATGATGAAATTGGCACCATCCCTGCTTGTAGTAATTATTACATGGTGTGCCTAGGGCTGCCTTGCATGTTTCGATCATCTTAGTGAGGACCTTCTTCAGGGGCTAAACAATCTTCTGAACCATACATTTGGGTGATCACTTAATTCTTTGATTTATAATATACATATTTGCATTCATCCTTGCCTTCAGGGTCCTTGTGATCTCTAAAGGAATACAAATATTTGTACTTCTTTATTGCCAAATTCATGGATTAGTAAGTGGTAAATGTTGAGCATTAATTAATATGTGCTCGCCATTATGGGATAAGAAAATGTATCTATTCATTCATCATTATTCCCCTCCATTATTATGAACTCGGTTTGCAGAAATCAATTAGAAGAATTCCTTAACCATTCAATGAACGGTCAGGTCAAACTGACCTTCGTTCATCACTATCAAATCTATGCTAAAGGCGAGGCTCCAACAGTCATGTATCATGATCCAGTGTTCTTTTACTAAAAAGAAATACTCTATAAACGCATTTGGTCAGTGATCTGTTGTGCTCAGAAATATTTCTCTGTGGCATATTACTATTGTCTCTCTATATTAGTATCTTGCTAGAAGTGCTCACCACAAAGTTTTACCATGGTTCCACATGTTTGGCTAGTTCTGCTCCTGCAATTTATCTTGCAAATGGCTGTAAAAACCAGCACATTTTAATTAATGCAAAGGGTGTCCTAGCCCTACACAGGTGATTGACCATTACTCTTGTCATCTACAGCCTCTATCTTGCAAATGACAACTGATCTTAATGACAAGTGTCCTGGCAAAAGGTGGGAAAGCCACTGCGTTTTATTTATGTCTAACTGCGTTCTCACCGTGCGCCCTCCATCAGTGCTGGACCGTTCCTCCATTACCTTGTTAGGAATCTATGGTCGCCATCTTGGGAAGCTTCACTCATCTTCATAAACCCACGGGCAAGTAATCTCTAATCAACAATATCGTTCAGAGGGATCAAAATCCACTCATTAATCAGAAAATTGGGAAATAATTTGTCATTATCCAAAAAATATTGTAATCACAGAATAAAAGTACTCCACGACTATAATCATAGTGAGAGGGCTTAAACGAATACACATTTTCCACATATCCATATAACAGAAGTCCTTTTGAACAATTCTAAACATATTGACTATTACATTAATGGCGATTGTGGCAGAATGATTAGAAATTCAGGTTCTTCATTCAACCCCACCGTATGTCTTTTGGTAAAAAATATGAGGTGTTTTTCCATCTTCGTTGAAACCTTTCAATATCTTGGACTTGTCTTGCTTTCTTAATGACTGTCCATCTAATGAGTCCAGACCCTTGTTCTTTGCCTGCCAAGCCATTACAAAAGGGGAAAAGACCACATGCAAATCAGGCTTGGTCCCACCCCAAAAGGGGCAGTCTTGCCCAAACTGCTTGGTCACATCCCTTCTGCATAGGACCACCAGCATTCCCATGCATGTTTCGGCTTCGTCAGTGAGGAATGGCTTGGGTCTCTAGGCCCAGCACGTACAGGACCCACGTCTGGGTATACCTGTCCCATTTGGAGTGACTATATTAAAACAAAAGAGATGATGGCTGGAAGGTTTAGAATTAATCTTAACCTCTGGCATTGCTCTGGGCAACCCTCCAGACAATTGTTCTTTGCCTGCCAAGCCATCCCAAAAGGGGAAAGACCATATACAAATCACGCTTGGTCCCACCCCAAAAGGGGAAGTCCAGCCCGAATTGCTGGGTCACATCCCTTCTGCACGAGACCACAAGCCTCCCCAGCCATGTTTCGGCTACATTGGGCCTAATCAGTGAGAAGTAGCTTGTAGGGCCTCATCACCTCTTTTGTTCTGCTTTGACAATCTGGGCCAGCTAAAGTACCCCTTCCAAGCCAGAAAACAGAACATTCCCAGGTAGTTCAACAAAGATATTGATACACTCAAAGCTTTCAAAAGTCCATGAACATAAATAACGCAATGGCATAGAACCAGTAGATGAGCTAATTTATCAACTTTGGCTTTGGTATTAATGGGCAACGTTCCAGAAAGCCAAGAAAGTGCACTATTGCAAATGGTTAGCTACTGCACAGTAGCTAGTACTTCTGATCCAAGGAACCCCTCCAGTTATGATTTCAAAAAAGCTCCTGCATGCACCAGTGAAATAACCCATCTCAGTCTCCATGTGAGTCCATAGCAGACCACATCCAGAAGAAGTCTTAAGACTTGAGATGCCCCTGGAAGGAAAGATACTATTAATTTCCTTCCTCCACGCTTCACTGTTCCTTCCACCTCCCCACTGCTCGCCACACAGTAACACTAATCGCCTTCACATCCGTGAGTTTACTGGGCTTGCCCACCATGAGCAGAAAGTGAGGCTCCCAATTGGACGCTTGCTTGAATCCCTTTGCAGGAAAATCCTCTTGCACCAGTGCACTAGATTAAAATCTACTCAAAATGGATTTCATCAAAGCATGGTTCAAGATAGCAGCCTCGATCTTGATGACCTAAAGACGTGCAGGCCTATAGCCAATAACCCTTCTGACCAAACTCATTTAAAGAGCACCCTAGCTACAGTTATCAACCAACAGCTTCTTGACAATGCCCAGGTAGCTTCTGCCCACACTGAGGCAACAAGTCAGCTAGGTCACAGCTTATCTTTGGGAGCACCTGAAGAGTCGCACAGCATCAGCAGATCTACTACCTACTTGGTCATGGTCCTCTCAGTCACAGTTGACACAGTAGACCATGAAACCCTTATCCACCAACTGACTCGGATAGTTTTCCACAGCCGAGCTTTGGATTGTATTGACATGATCCTCTCAGGCAGATGGTATGTTATGCATTTGGGATGTATACCGTGCACAGCTGTCATGGGTGTGGTATAGTCTCCTGGTGCTCGGATCCAAATCTTCGCTCTTCCTCCTGTACTCCATTCCTTGCTTGATCGTGCTGGCAGTCCCTTAAGTTACCGTCTTCTATTTAAGTCCACTTAAGCTATCCTTCGTTCTCACCTCCTCCATGTGCTCCTTTGGCACCCGAGGTTGTGTCTGATATAGGTAAACATGGCTAATGTCTTCTTAAAATTGAAAGCTGGAGGTCTCCATCAGAAACTTCCAGGACCACTTTGCGTTGCAAAAAGCCCTTAACATTTGGCTATCCTCCCAACCCCCAAGAACCCCAGTACATAAGAATAGTATTCACCAGCCAGTAACACTATTTCCCACAAACTGCAGTTTCTTGTGACAGGCTAAATAACCAGGAAGCATTAACAAACTCTGCATGTCCAAAGAATACTGCCAGACATCTCCTATCTTTCTTAGATGTATAGACCTCAGTGGCACACCGTCAATGCCATGATCTTATCACATCTTTGGCCGTCATGCATGATACCTATTATCGACATGATGGACACTCCCCTACTACACACCTCACATTCCTCCACCTCCCCCGCATTATCCTCAGAATAGACTCTGCCAGCTCCTTTTGGTGCGCAACACCTTTCGCGGTTCCCTGGTATGTCTTACAAGCCGCAAAAAGATTACTGCACCATGATTGGATCACGTCTCTTTTTCCAGCAGGCACAACTTCTAACCTAATCCGTTCACCTAAGCCCCAACCTACAATGCAACGAATCTCACAACGGTGTCAGATGTGTGCTGTGGAAATGCTATTTGACGTAAAATAGCAAAATGAAACATAATGGTGATGACTGTCCTCTTTGGGACCTGTGCCAGTGTAAAAGCATGCATTAACATTACCATAAATCATTCTTTCTTGAAAATCCAAAAATTGAAAGCCACTAAGTACTACATAAGAGAGGCTGTGCATTTCTCCTTTGGCACTGTCAAGGTAGCAACTTTATGCAAACCTCAAATGGAGGACCTGGTAGCAAACTTGGACTTTCAAAGGACTTAACTTTGATTTTCCAGCATTTCAAGCTTTTGCTTTAATTGTGACGACATTGAAACCACAAGGCAGAAAAATAATTGTATGGAAGTTTGCCCAGAGCAATGCAAGTGGGTATGATTCATGCAAAACCTTTCATGTATCGCTGTTCGGTTTTGCAAATGCCCCTCGGAGTAGGAAGTGCATGTCAAGATGTGGGTCCAAGCTTGCTGTGCCTCGATACACAATTTACACCCAATGTGGCTGAAACATGCCTGGCTTTGCTTGTGAAGAAGAGATGTGACCTAGCAGTTCGACTGGGCTGCCTGCTTGTGGGACAGGAACACGCCTGATTAGCAAATGTTGTTCCCTTTCTATAATGGCATGGCAGACTGGATGCCCATAGCAATGCCACTGGTTATGAGCCATTCAAAACTTTCCAGACAGTACTCTAAAGTTTTGCCAACCTTTCTACTATCTAATCTTTATTTTATATTTTGCATGTAGGGGTGTAATTGGCAGAATGCTGCGAATTATACAAACTGTTTCTTACTGTGAATGTTTAACTTGTTCGATGTTCTTTACAAATCGAGTGACTTGTCTAATGAGTAAAAATGCACAGTAAAGCCTTGGTACCTAGAAGCATGTTCCAGCTTGATGCACGTATTGGAGAAAGAATTAATTCCACGATGTGGTAGTGGCGATCGTGGCAGACCAACAGAACATAATGCATATCCAATATATTTTCAGAGGCTTCAATCTTGTAGGGGTACATAAAGGGATAAATGCCTACCATTAAGTAGGGGATGGCACCCAAACAAAGAGTGTAATTCTCCCTGAACAATCTAAGGAAAAGGTTTCTGGAAGGGATAAACTATGAGTAAGAGTTTCACTATCCGGGATCCTGGTCCCCATTTGGAACTCTCGTCCACTTCTTTCTTATTCCATGGTTCTCGCTCGCATTATCCTTGATCATCCTCAAAACACAGTCTGAGGGATATAGCGCCCAGAATGCTTCTTTGACAGCTTCTAGGCATATAGAACCCATCTTGCTTCAGTGGGATATAGTATCGATCTTCCTTCGCAAGGACAGAATGGCCATCTTGCTTCACCAGGATAGTGCGCAGCTCACTTTCAGCAAACTTAACGGGTCTCATTACTGCTCCAGGCCACTTGGCTTTCTCAGGCCTTGCTAATTTCTCAGGCTCCTCAGCACTTATGATCATCCACTTGTGTCAAAGATTCTAATTTGCCACCAGGTTAGGGTGACGCACCTACCAACTACGGGAATAAAGCAGATGCACAGTGGGGGTGGCCACATGGGGGGATAACACGGATACTACGCGCTACAGACGCACTGTATAATGGACTTTACCGGGAATGGTAGGGAGTAACAATACATTTGATGTAAACCTGCTCCAACACATTGTTCTTGGATTAAGTGACAGGAGGGGAGGGACAGAAATGGCACAATCATAAATACTCGTAGACGGAAATCCCTCCGAGTAGGCTGGATTCAAGAACTTTAAGACCTGACCACAATGACAGGGATGCGTACAGGGGGAGGAGCCTCAACTTACTCGTCAAATGGGAATTGAGACAACTAGAACTAGGTGAGTTCATTGCAGGGCGGCCAGCCAAACAAACAGCCCAGGGCGGGAGAGGGGAGTTTGGCTCTGTACCAGTCACATGACTGCTGAGGCCCATCGGCAGGCGGCGGTGGGAAAGAAACACTGGACGGAGTGGCGTTCCTGGGAGGACCAATCGGATGAAGTTCCCGAGCTCCGACGAGTGGGCCAGCCCTCAAAGTATCTACCACAGAGTCTGCGAACGTCATTATCTAACCGTTACCGTTTGAATGTCCCCTTTGCCACCAGCTACCTGGTGTCTTGTGTTCCGTTCTCAATGATGCTGACCAATGGAAGTATATTAAAGTTCCGGCGGTCAGCATAAATGGTGCTTCATTAATAAGAAGATGTTCCAGAGTGGCTTGTGAATAAAATGTGGTACCACATGGGGAGGTAAAATGATGGGAAGCTATTAAACTGTTTGGTCTAATGATGCTTTCACTAATCAATGTAACTATCGAGGAGGAGATTACAAACCAATCAAATCCCTGGGAAGCACTTAAAAATCTAATCCTCCAACCTGCAAGTGTTTTCTCTTGACTTCCGACTATTGTATTTCCTGTTATAAAACTGCTGTTCATAGTCCATTTAGATGTCAGCCTCTCGATCAAAGCTAATCCACTGTTCTGTTTGATTTGTGTTTACCCAGCTGTAATAAACAGCGTTGCTCTTTGCCTGGTTTGTTCTCCGTTTTGTTTAGTATGTGGTATTTATTATGCATTAATTGAAGGACCCCTGACTACATGCTCTTGCCGGCAAGCCAGCTGGCATAGCTTACAAATGTCAGCTTTCTGGCCCAACTAAGTTCTCCTGCTCCGATTCTGTTTGTCCCAGACTCACCTTCTCCTCCAAGTGACTTTGGTCACCTTACAGATTTGGTGAGGGTTTTCATATGCCTCCGAGTTAAGTACGTGTGACGTAGCTCGATATTGGGGTGCCTTTTTTTATACTTTCCCTTGACTCTGGGTGTTTCACATGCCCTAGTAGGTAAATCAATGAATTGCCTACTCTCCCTAGGGTTCCGATCCCCTGGTGAGCATCTTAGAATCAGGCAAAAGACCCACCTGCTGCACATGGTCCTAAGCCGCATCACTGGCTTCAGGGTTTCTGTCCCGCGTGATGCTTTGCTGCGATCGTCCCAACTGGAAAGTGGACAACCTTCTTTGCATCAAAGATCCACACAACGTCTTGCGGTGATTCCGAGCTCCATGGTGGTGATGCCCTGAAATGTCTTTCATGTTTTTCCAGAGGACTCCAGATCTCATAATTACTCCTATAATTGAGCGCCGCTGCCCCTGAACATCCGAGAAACAGTACATAGTGATGTTTTCAAAGACAAATTGAAAGCTTACCTCCTCGCCTCCTGAGTTATCCTCTTAATCACCTCTCAACTGCCTTCGAGCAAATATTTTCCCTCGCCTCTAACCTTCCCATCACTTTCTCTGCCTCCACTCTAGCACGTCTTCTATCATAAATATGTTCTTTGTACAGCGCTTACGCAAAAGCACTATATAAATAACGCATCATTCTCACATTCCTAACATAGCTAAGCGTTTCACGCCCTGCACTTAAAAAGGTCTACGGTTGATAGTCCTTCATCTGTGCAAGTCCCTGTATTTTCCCTGATGACTGTTCCATGTACTCCCTCCACAACCTGTTTAGATGTCACTCGAACTCACCCCATTGTATGAAGCTCACTGCTTTCTGCCAAATCGGATGTCTAATCTATTGTACGTTCTTTTGAGATCAAAAAAAGCGTTGTTCTTCCCTGTGTATATATAAATAAATGTACAATTGAGAACCCAGTCTCCCAAGAAAGGGGATGCAAACTTTTGCCATGGCCAGTATAGCCGCGTGTGAATTGGAAGGACTCTGCAGTTCCCACCCATGTCTGCCCCCAGGGAGCTCACAACACTGTCCCATTGCCCGTTTAGTTAAAGTTACATTTCCTGGTGCCAAGGATCCCCTCCAGTTCCTCGAGCGAGGTCAGGACTTGGGCGTCATCACAGGATCCGCTGATCCTGTTCTGTTATGTCCTGCAGAAGCTTTTCCAGGTTTGGGGTAAATGCATACATTGCAGTAACCGAAACCTTAGGCACATGTGCACGGTGATGTTCCTTGTGGCACTTAGCCTATTTCACGTCAGCCTGCCAATAGATGTCTCATTGAAGATAGTATTGGCCAAAGAAGAGGGCAGGGAGGCATGATCCTGTGGAAGAAGGGCATCTAGCTAGCAGTGCTCCATGGCTCTGATTTGGCACCTTGAATTGAATGTGCTCTGCCAATGCAAGGCAGTGAGATGCCAGGCCCGTGCAGCAAGAGCTGATATTGGGGAATAGATGGATGCATGATGGTTAGATGTATTCATCCAGCCTACACAGTTCATAATTCTGACACCAGTAGAATGATCAATTTAGAATCTTGTAAAGCTGGCAGAATTGCAGAAAGGGTTTTATGTGTGGCAAGGGTGTATGTCTGCCATCGGACACGTTGCCTACTCTATGAACAGGGTGGGTGCACTCATTGCGTCTGATATGCGAACATTGGGGTGGGGCACGGTGTTTATCCAAACATGTGCTTGTTGTATCCGTTTTATCGTAATTGTTTTTATTTAAAAAATGAGGGGCTTCCTCCACAAACCAGGGTGTCATTGCGAGCCCGCGTTCTCACGGTGCATATGAAAAGGAGCTGGCGCAAGTGCTGCCGATGCCGCATAGTAACCGCAGGAGTGGCACCCCTTGGTCTGCCTCGAAATACCCTCCCCTCGCCCTGTGTTGGGCTTGTGTGGCGTCGCCCATCACTAAGGCGATTAGTATTCATTGGATGGGGGTCACCCACCTGGAGACAACAAGTGAAAGATATCAAGGGAATGGCCTCAGGCCTTTGTGCAGGCCCCTGACCGCTTTGCGCGTTCCTGTGCACCTGAGGCGCGCCTCAAAGCACATTGCTCTGAGAATCGACAGGCGCCTTTGAAGTGCACCGGTCATGCTCCCGAAGCTTGGCCGCCCGGTGACTGTGTGTGACCGTGATTCTCCAGAAGTGCCTTATATCATGTACAGAAACCTTACCCAAACCACTAACCTCTGTCGTGCGTGCAGTGCCACTTTAAACGTGTCACTAATATTGCCAAAAGTGTTTCTATGATCTATGCAGAAGGAGTGATTCGGGAATATGTTGAGTGTTTCCGCCTACACACAGACTGTTTGGTACATTTTCATTTGACAAACATTTGCATGTACTAACGTGTGCTCAAATCAACGGGGGGGGGGGGCGAAAGAACTGTTTAACATCATTATAAAGAGCGCATTAGAATGCAGCAGAGTTTGTCAAAGCATAGCCCTGGAATGTTAAAAGCAATTCATTGCATCCCCACTACCTGAAAACTATGAAAGCAAATGCACCGTCAAGGGGAAAGGGACAGATGCGTTAAGTGAGCAACTGGGAAATGACGCTAGGAGTTCCGTATGCAAAGCAACTGAAGTAGCCGTGCACAGCGAGCGTGTTATAGTGCTGTGGTGAATGCAATGTGTGCAGTCCCTCAGCGAGCGTTTTATGCTGTGTTGTATGCAATGTGTGCAGTCCCTCAGCGAGCGTGTTAGTTATAGTGCTGTGGTGAATGCAATGTGTGCAGTTCCTCAGCGAGCGTGTTAGTTATAGTGCTGTGGTGAATGCAATGTGTGCAGTCACTCGGCGAGCGTGTTATAGTGCTGTGCAGTCCCTCAGCGAGCGTTTTATGCTGTGGTGAATGCAATGTGTGCAGTCACTCAGCGAGCGTGTTATAGTGCTGTGGTGAATGCAATGTGTGCAGTCCCTCAGCGAGCGTGTTAGTTATAGTGCTGTGGTGAATGCAATGTGTGCAGTCCCTCAGCGAGCGTGTTATAGTGCTGTGGCGAATGCAATGTGTGCAGTCCCTCAGCGAGCGTTTTATGCTGTGGTGTATGCAATGTGTGCAGTCCCTCAGCGAGCGTGTTATAGTGCTGTGGTGAATGCAATGTGTGCAGTCACTCAGCGAGCGTGTTATAGTGCTGTGGTGAATGCAATGTGTGCAGTCCCTCAGCGAGCGTGTTAGTTATAGTGCTGTGGTGAATGCAATGTGTGCAGTCACTCAGCGAGCGTGTTATAGTGCTGTGGTCCCTCAGCGAGCGTGTTATAGTGCCGTGGTGAATGCAATGTGTGCAGTCCCTCAGCGAGCGCGTTATCGTGCTGTGGTGTATGCAATGTGTGCAGTCCCTCAGCGAGCGTGTTATAGTGCTGTGGTGAATGCAATGTGTGCAGTCCCTCAGCGAGCGCGTAATCGTGCTGTGGTGAATGCAATGTGTGCAGTCCCTCAGCGAGCGCGTTAGTGCTGTGGTGTATGCAATGTGTGCAGTCCCTCAGCGAGCGCGTAATCATACTGTGGTGAATGCAATGTGTGCAGTCCCTCAGCGAGCGCGTAATCATACTGTGGTGAATGCAATGTGTGCAGTCCCTCAGCGAGCGCGTTATCGTGCTGTGGTGTATGCAATGTGTGCAGTCCCTCAGCGAGCGCGTTATAGTGCTGTGGTGAATGCAATGTGTGCAGTCCCTCAGCGAGCGCGTAATCGTGCTGTGGTGAATGCAATGTGTGCAGTCCCTCAGCGAGCGCGTTAGTGTTGTGGTGTATGCAATGTGTGCAGTCCCTCAGCGAGCGCGTAATCATACTGTGGTGAATGCAATGTGTGCAGTCCCTCAGCGAGCGCGTAATCATACTGTGGTGAATGCAATGTGTGCAGTCCCTCAGCGAGCGCGTACACGTGCTGTGGTGAATGCAATGTGTGCAGTCCCTCAGCGAGTGCATGATCATGCTGTGGTGTATGCAATGCTGTGGTGTATGCAATGTGTGCAGTCCCTCAGCGAGCGCGTAATCATGCTGTGGTGAATGCAATGTGTGCAGTCCCTCAGCGAGCGCGTAATCGTGCTGTGGTGAATGCAATGTGTGCAGTCCCTCAGCGAGCGCGTGATCATGCTGTGGTGAATGCAATGTGTGCAGTCCCTCAAAATCCCTCCCCATCTCGTAAGTAAAATTGCCTACTGATTCTTTTGGAATGCCATGACGTTTTTGAAGTGTCTATGGGCTACCAGCAGCAGACACCCTTGCAGCAACTACATTGCAACAGGCTGGCACACCTGTGTTGCCAAATGAGCGTTTTCTTAGCGTTCTCTCTGGTACATCAAGGGGCACAAAATATCCTTGCAGACTCGTTCTTACTCGTAGGCGGAAACGTTCTAACTCGTCTCGGGAGCTTCCAGAAGAATGAGGCTTGGCATGTAATGCTAGTGAGGAGGCTATGCCAGCCTCTAAAGAGTCATTACAGTTTCGGGAGGATAGCTCGGGGGCAACGTGCTCGCCGTGGAAGCAAGACGACACGGAGCACCACAGGTTCGATCCCCTGGTCCGCCCTTAGAAACCTCTGAGTGTTAAGCACGTTATAAATAACCTATCATATCATATCAAACACTGCGCAGTGCCGTACCTCCACACCTCCCAAATGAGTTCTGTGTGGACGATGACCAATGAAAAATAGTGGCGTGAAAAGGTGTGGGTTTTAATGAACACGCATCGCCTGTGCCTTTAGCTGCTGCCATGGTACAGTGCCCAGAAGACAGCAACAGTCTTTTTAGTTTGGGCGCGTTCGACACCACAAGCCAAAACGATTGCATTAGAGTACATATAGGGAGGAATGGCCTATGAGGAGGGACACAGACAGGGTCATCACGAGTTTGGCGGTAACCCTTAAATGCAGCGGTAACGCTTTACCGTCGCATTTATGGTTCCGCCAAATCACAGGTTTGGCAGCATTTACCCCGAGCTCTGAGCTGGGGGGGAAATCCACTTGGAATTTGCGGATTTTCGGCGCTATTACCACGCTGTAATACCGCAGGTGGTTTCCCCATTGGATCCAATGGGGATTGAGGAATTCCTGAATGGGCCCAATGGGGAACTACCGTTCCCCCAAACCCGTGATCCGGTTCTAATAGCGCCGGACTGGTTGGTGGTAGCGTTATTAGCGTGGACGGTATCCCGCCAGGATACCGCCCAACTCGTGATGAGGCTCAGAGTCTCTAGATGTTTGGTTATGTGCCCACCCTTTGCCTGACCATGGCCATGCTAATCCCACCCAGTTCCTGCCCCTCCCTGCCCAAAACACCTCCTTGTGGGGAACTCTTTGAGCTCGCTTTAACCAAGCCTTACCATCAGGCTTTGCATTCAAAATGCCTGCCAGTGTTTGTCTAAAGCAGTCTTCTGAGAGTTAATGACTTAATTGGAGTTGTAAACCAGCTACTGGTGTAATCAAACGGTCTTACCAGGCCTGCCATCAGCCCCTCGATTTATAAGCACTCTGCGTGTCCTTCACTGAAGTCCTGTTAAAAACAAGCATTGGCAAAGTCACTGCAGTCCTGTTTTTATATATACTTTTTATTATTTTTAAAATGAGAGCATAGCACACAAACAAATGCCATTGCTTGGTTAAGCATCCTTAGTATATGCATGCAATCAAAGTGCAGCAGCAGGGAAGAGACCATTGGGGATACACACCTCAGCATACAAGATTCAGGGCAAGGACAAAAGATAATAACACATTTTAGCCCACCAACACCACACCTTCTGAAATGTTTGGGGGCAGCCCTTAGCGTTATGTACTCTCCTCTCAAGGGCCACGCACCTGTCTATTTCAGCGATCTAGCGACTAAGCCGTGGGTGATCCGCTGAGCCCCACATTGCAGCAATTATCCTCTTTGTCAGCCATGCTTGGTGAACCCAGCTTCGTCACAGATCCCAAGTAGTGCCAGCTTCGGGTCCCAGGGAACCCGAGACCCCAGTAGTGAGGTTAGCCTACAAATACACTTCCCCCAGAAAATGTGGATTTGTTCACATTCCCATATTATATGGAAAACCGTGCCTCTCTCTCTCTCTCCCACATACTGAAGTCCTCTGGCATGGCAAAGCCAACATTTTTGGTTTGTGTGTAAGTTTTAAGCTTTTACCAGGCACTGCTATTAGATGCCTAGGTACTCGGACGATTTTGCACCTGCTACCCACCATGGGCAGTTAATAACACTTGCGCCTGTGCCTGGCAAGTGCTTTTTCCATGCCTACACAAAAGCCCAAACTTTTGGTATAGACAATGCTTGTTGTAAAGAGTGAAGGCCACTCGGGACAGGGGACCATGAACACGCATATTTGTAATTTGTTCTTCAATGCTGAGTGGAACTAGTGAGGTGAGGCAACTAAATGGGGCCTTCTGTTTTAATAACCTTGACCAGAAAACAAAATCCAAAGTAGCTTTTAAAGGAAGGCCAATGTTGGACCATACAAAAGCAAATATTTAACAGATCACATGTGAATGCCACGTTTGAAGAATCTTGAAAAATACACCAACAAGACTGCGCTGGTGTCATTAATTTTATTTCTTGGTCACTTATTAGGCGCTTGTACAATTAGAAAAACTGTTTCAAAGCGCCCACAGGGTAAACAGCGTGGTGACAGGGGAGGTAGACATTGAATTACAGCAAGGATAAAAAATTGCATTAATACTACAAACAAATACTGAGAATCAAGGGAAGGGGAGATGAACCTACTGTGCCCTGTGAGTGTTCAGAACGTTCACGCACGTATTGGGCGTAACCTGTATACACCAAAGTATGCTGGAGTCCAGAAACATATCTATAGAAATAGAATTTTAAAGACATTTAGCCTAGGTGCACTTCATCCCTGGATTGCCCAATTTCATATTACATTTGAAGACGTACATCTTAGTAACTGAGGTCTGGGTGTAAATAGGTGTATTATTACCCTAACTCATGCTATAGAAAATTAACTAAATGCAAGAAGTGCAGCAGAAGATGGGACAACACACACACATTCACTTTTTTTCACGTATCTCCTGGACAGTGGATGAAGAGTACCCGCATCCACAACCTTTGGGTATGGTTGTGATTCCCTGGCATATGTGCACTGTTTGAATTATCAATGAACCACGCATTCCTAAATATCACACGTGGGTTCGACCAAGCGATATCTGGCCGCCATCTTGGAGGGTCGCGTATCTCTGGCAGAGGAAATCCCCAAAGGCAGCCAGAGATTTGCAACACCGTGGTGGAGGGAAACGCGTGCGCACTAATCTTCTCTGGGTACGCCTGCCAGGCTCTCTCCATAGCATCTATGCATATATGGCCCAGGGGGATCCTGGATGAAGGTGTAGGCTGGTGGCAGCATGATCTGTAGAAATATTTGTGTTGCCTTCGGCGGCAGGTAGACCTATGGACATGTGTCATAAACCACCTGGCCGAATGCTACAGTATGTACACGTTTTATAATTTATGTAAAAATAGCTTTGAATCTAGCACAAGGTTGGCAGACGCTGATGACGTCAAGAAGAAGACTATGTTGCAAGGATCCGTGATTGCACAATGACCCCCTTTTCCCCCACCGCCGATATGCTGACAGAAAAAGTAACTGCACCTCCCCCCTCTCTCCACGGTGTGGTGCTAGAAGGAAGCTGCACTACCCATGTACTGCAGGCTTCACTCGCATGCCGTTAGGTGGACAACGGGAAACGACATGGCCTTCTGAATAAGGAGCAAATACCACCTATGCAAACGTGTTTTTGCAATCAGCTCTGTATTCTATTTTTTTATTTGATTTATTACAGAAGTACAGGATTAAAATAAGCAGACTCGTGTCATGTACAATGCAGTATGCAGCTAATTTGGGGCTTGAATGGCCAAGGGGAAGAGTCGAGCAGGGCCTAAAGAATACCCTCTCCATATTAACCATAATTTTCAATCCCCCATGGCCATTCAACTCTGATATTATTTTACTACTTTTTTCAAGTACCAAATTCACCTGTGATGCCTTAGTTTATTAGCTTAAAAAATATTTAATGTATTTTGTTGCTTTTGTAAAGTCAAAGTTTAATCCACTTTGCTTGCATGCTCAAGCTGCCCTTGGCTCAGTGATGTTGTGTGTGGCCCATTTAACTGTGCGCATGTTGCCCCTTTAAGAGTGTCATGACACTCATCCATAAAAGGGGCTCTGCTGGCACGTGAGCGCCAGTGCAGATGACCCAGGCCTCGAGTTTAGGCGCAGGGTGGGGGAAAACGGTGCGGAAGCGTAGGGAGGGGCGACTGAATGGTGCCACAAGAAACAAAAGCCCAGGAAGGGCAGGAAACCGCACCTGGGAAGGTGCGAAATGTAACAGCAAGGAGTCAGGGGGGGTAACCCGGCCGCCCCCAGGAGGAACAAAAGGCCCGGGGGGGGGTATAAGTAAGCCTGGTAAAGGAGAGGTGGCACAAACCAGGTAAGAGCTCACCTCCCTCGAGTAGGCTCTTAGTACCTGGAGAAGGGGAAGGAAAAACGTTTGCTCTTGCGGGCTCACGCATTTTTCTACCTCAGAGTTCATACTGATTGCGGTGGTTACAACGGTGCCAGAGCAGGAGCGACCCAGAAGTACCAGCTGCGAACGAACGAAGGACACTTTCGCCGTGGTCAAACGGAAGCGCGACCGACAGAATTCAGACGAGAAGGATGGCGGAAGGAAGAGCGAAGAGGGCCCAAGGCAGAAAAGGAGTATGGGGCACAATGGGTGCTAGAAGTAATGCAGAAAGAGGAAAGAGCAAAGGTGTAACGTCACCTCTGCTGTTCATATAGCCCAGCAGCAGCGAAGGAGAAGACGAGGTACCGCAAGGACAGAAAAGGGGAAGAGCGGAGTCGAAGAGATCAGAGGAACAGATGGAGGCACCGACCAAGAGAAAGAGAAAAGATAAGAAAGGTACTGTGAATAATAATTTGGGGAATAAAATAGTAAAAATGTTAAAAAATTTCGTCACGGTTTCGGGGAAGTCGCCCAGAACCAATGACAAGAAGAGCAGAGGGGGGATAAAAAACAGGGAAGAGCGGCAGGGGAGTTCATCAGACGAATCAAGCAGTGATGACGAAGAAAGGGATCATCTAAAGGCTTGAGTTAAATGGAGAGGAGTGGTGAGCAAGGAAAGACAGAGAGGGGCAGGGGCAGAACCCAGAGAGGCCCCGGTCCCGGCACCACTGGGAGCACCAGCAGAGCCCAGGGAAGCCCCGGTCCCGGCACCACAAGGGGCACCAGTAGTCCCGGTGCCGCAAGGAGCACCAATGTTACCGACACCACAAGGTGTACCGGCAGGGCCAAACATAGGGGCAGGTGCCACACCACCAGGGGCAACACCGACGGTGGCAGCGGCAGAAAATGAGGGGCCACTCATGACGAAATATGGCAGGCAAACCATGGGTAAAGACGCACAGGGCAGGTCGATGAAAGCAATGACAAAGTAAAGGAAAAAATCTGGAGGAAGGAATTGATCGATATCTTTACATTGTTAGATTGTCAAAAGAGGGGGATGAATGTGGCCCTAGAGGACATGAAGGAGGACGAGAAAAGCTTACTAAGAAAGGGGCCAGTAGTGTGGAGCTTTGACAACTGGATGGCGGCCTTCACCATAATGTCTACAATTATATTACAAAAATTCCGGGAAGACGGGGTAGCATTAGTTGCATATCAACAGAGGGTGCTAAAGGTCCACGCAGCATTTGGAGGGGATGCATGGCTGGAGTATGACCATGAGTTCAGAAAGGAGATGGACTGCTTTCCGGATATGGGCTGGGATGAAGAAAACTTTAACCTCTACATTTTTAACGTGCTAAAGGAGAAATGGGATTCCAAGGAGCTGAGCACAGGGGGACAGCAGAGAAGGCAGTATTGGCAGAATGATTACAAAGCGGATTATAGATCCGGTGGCAGAAAGTACGAATCCAGCTATGACAGAAATAGAGACAAGAGTTTTCGGAGCAGAAATTACGGGTCACAGAGAGGGTGGCAGAGCAGCCTGCCCCCGACAACACAGGGAGGGGGGACAGTGGGAGCACAGGGACAGCACAAGCGGAACCAGGTCAATGTAGGAGCTTTGAAAAGGGGGTACCATGTAGCTGGGGATGGAAGTGCAAATTCAGCCACAAGTGCGAGAGATGCAAGGGTGACCACAGCAGCTCCAAGTGCACAAGGGCCGCAGCGCCAAGCGGCAGAAGAGATGAGACGCGGAAATAAGAACTGGGGCAGGAAAGGGGCCACGCTGGTAAAAATCGAGAGGATGGAAAGGTGGCTCCAGAAATACCCCGACCAAGAAGCGGCAGAACAAATCAGGCAAGGATTTAGGGAAGGTTTTAACATCCCGTTTACGGGCAGGGAGCACAGGACGTTCCTAGGAATCTAAAATCGGCAATCGAAAACAGGGATATAGTGACCAGTAAGATCAAGAAAGAAGTAGAACTGGGGAGGGTAGAGAGCCCGTTCACGGCCTTACCATTCGAAGAATTTTTATGTTCACCAATAGGACTGGTGCCGAAAAAAAGACGAAGGGGAATACAGGCTGATATACCACCTATCCTACCCCCAGAGTGCCTCGGTGAACGAGGGCATCGCTCAGAGCGAGGCAACAGTATCATATTCAGACTTTGAGGAGGCGGTGGAACTGGTCAGAAAAGCAGGGGAAGGGGCATGGATGGCGAAAGCAGAAATTAAATCGGCATTTCTCCTGTTGCCAGTCAACAGCAGATCACAAAGATGGCTATGCATGTATTGGGAGGGGGAATACTTCATCGACAAATGCCTCCCGATGGGGTGCGCCATCTCATGCACATATTTCGAGAGGGTAAGTTCATTCTTACAATGGGCAGTAGCACAGGAGATGAGGGAGTCCATGATGGTGCATTATCTGGACGATTTTTTATTCGTCGGCCCCAAAGGTGCGGATCTATGCAGGGCAACTCTGGACAAATTCGTGGAAATAACAAACAAGTGGGGTTTTCCTCTGGTGGAGGAGAAAATGATAGGGCCAACGCATGTTATCCAATTCCTAGGTATAGAGATTGACTCAAACAAGGGGAGGTGTCGGATCCCGGAGGACAAGGTGACGGAGCTGCTGAAGACAATAAGGAAACTACAAGGAGGAAACAAAGCGACAGTGAGAGAATTGCAAGCGCTGGCAGGAAAATTGAACTTGGCAGGAAGAGTCATACCGCAGGGGAAGGTGTTCCAGAGAAGTATCGAGCTGAAAACAAGAGGTGCTACCAAAGGGCACCACAGGGTCAGGCTAGGGGGAGGAATCGAGAGAGATCTGGAAGTGTGGGCAGAATTTCTAAAAAACTTCAAGGGGGCGGTAATATGGCGCTCACCGGTGAACGACGAAGGGAAAAGGGTGTTGTTCACTGATGCAGCAGGTGGCTTTGGTGTTGGTGCAATACTGGGGGAAAAATGGTGTGCAGGCAAGTGGAAAAAATTGTGGCAAGTAGTGGAATGGACAAAGAACAAACGCTGCTGGAGCTCTTCCCGATATGGGTCGCGTTATGCGCATGGAGGGAAGAGCTAGGGAAAAAGGAGTTGGCAGTATGGTCAGATAACATGGCGGTGGTGCACGTGCTAAACAAAGGAAGGGCGTCATGCATGATAGTACTAGAATTAATGAGAGCAATCACACTGGAAAGCCTAAAGATGAATACATGCATAAAGGCGAGGCATATCGCTGGGGAAGAAAATGTGGTGGCTGATGCAATCTCTCGCTTTCAGTGGGAGAAATTCAGGGAGCTGAGACCGGACACAGACGAGGAAAAAACGCCCACGCCACGGAAGGCATGGGTCCGGTTGGAGGCACTAGAAAGGAAAGCACGGTTGGCCACAAGGTCGACTCAAAAGAAGTGGGAGAAGAACGAAGAAAGGAAAGGGTCATCGACAAGCTGACCAGAAATGCCCTGACGTACAAAACGGGTAAGCAGTACGAAAAGCATGTAAAAGATGTGTTGGTGGAAACAGGTGTAAAAAAAAGGTGGAATAAATGTCAACGGAAAGAATTTGTGAATTTCTCGAAGGGGCATTTGCCAGAGGGAAAAAGAAAAGCTGGGCAACAGCGCACCTGGCGGCGGTGGCATATAGTACAAAAGTGGCAGGCATACCGGACCCGACTGACAGCGCTAAGATAAAATACGCTATGAGGGGATGGGCGAAGTTAGAGGGGAAAAAACCAGATAGCAGAAGGCCGGTAAATTTTGGGAAATTGATAATTCTGCTAAAAGTGCTGCAAGACACATGCAGCAGCACGTACGAAACCGCGCTGTTCAGGGCAGCATTTGCGCTAGCATACTATGGAGCGTTCAGAATAGGGGAACTGGTGGCCAGGAATACGGGGGCAGGAGATGGCCTGGCAAGAAAAGACGTTAGTATGGGTATCAAGGGGATGTCTATAATGCTAAGGAAATCTAAGACAGACCAAATGGGGAAGGGGAGAGCAATAGATCTCAATTGCATCAGAGAAAAGGACCACTGTCCCAGATGCATCACCCAAGAATTCCTAGATCTGCGACCAGAGGTCGACGGACAGTTATTGATTCATAACGACGGCAGCGCGCTCAGCAGGTACCAGTTTCAGGCAGTATTAAAACAGGCGGTGGCGATAGTGGGATGGGATCCAGCCGAATTTGGGACACACTCGTTCAGGATAGGGGCAGCAACCTCTGCGTGGGCGGGGGGCATGGGAGCAAAGTGGGTGAGACGAATTGGGGGGGATGGAAGTCGCAATGTTTTAAAAAATACATAAGGGAGGAACACTTATCTCCCCCGTTTCCACAGGGGCCGGACCATACAAATCGGCATTGATAGTGGGGCACTCTTTCGCGACCCGGGCAGGCAGGTGGCTGGAAGAGGTGAAACAAGGACTACATTTCAGGAACACAATTACGTCATGGTGGGGCCTCCTGGGGATGCACTGGGAGGACATCCACGACAGGCTGTCGGACCTGATAGGTTTCAGGGACCTCCCCACGAGTACCTGGTTATACATCTCGGGGGGGGGGGGGGGGAGGAGGGACGACCTGGTGAGCACAAGCAGGGGTAAATTACAAAGGAACATCTGCGAGTCACTGCATAGCATAGCCCGCAGCTGGTGGAAAACCGAGATTTCTATGTCAGAGATAATACCAAGAAGGGTCTGGTATGGGGCACAGAAGAGGCCCGCAATTGAAATAGCCAAGAAGAAACTAAATAAAGCAGTAGAAATGTACTGCAAGAGCACAGGGCTGCATTTCATAAGACATGGCTTACACCGGGAAAATCCGGACATGTTTCACCAGGATGGGGTGCACCTATCAAAGGAAGGGATGGGGGATTTTTCCAACAACATTTTTAGGGCACTCCAGGAACGGGGTTGTAGGTAGGGTGCTTTTGGGGGTGGACCTGAGCGGGCGTAAGGAACACCCACTCTGGTGTGGCGGCATGTGCCCAGGAATGAAGGCTCAGGGATAACAAGGACTCAGGAGGAGCCTTGGGCAACTTCGGAACGGGACACAATGTGCCCAAAAGCATATGGCAGTGTAATTATTTTGTTGTGTTGTATTTTCTGTAAGAAAATAAAATGGCTACGGCCTACAACTTTTCCATACACATGTTGTCAGTAATTTATTACTTTGGTAGGGATCTGGTAAGAGAAGCAAAGTGAACCCACACTACTCGGCCTACGACCCAGGCCAGGCCGCATGAAATGCGGGACGATAGAGGGTCTGGGAGTTTAGGCGCGGGGTGGGGGAAAACGGCGTGAAAGCGTAGGGAGGGGCGTCCAAATGGCACCACAAGAAACAAAAGCCCAGGAAAGGCAGGAAACAGCACCTGGGAAGGTACGAAATGTAACAGCAAGGGGTCAGGGGGGTAACCTGGCCGCCCCCAGGAAGGAACAAAAGGTATAAGTAAGCCTGGAAAACGAGAGGCGGCACAAACCAGGTAAGAGCTCACCTCTCTCGGGTAGGCTCTTAGTACCTGGAGAAGGAAAAATGTTTGCCACCCACCCTACAAGAATAACGGAAGAAGGGGTGCAGGCAGGAGCCAGTACGCCGAGTACTCTCGGTACACGGTCCAAAAAAGGAGTGGGCAGAAGTAAGAACGCCGAGTACTCTTTCGGTACGCGGTCCAAGAAAAGAAGGCGAAGGCAGAAGAAGGAACGCCGAGTACTCTTTCGGTACACGGTCCAAGACACGTCGTAGGCGGCATGTGCCCAGGAACGAAGGCTCAGGGATAACAAGGACTCAGGAGGAGCCTTGGGCAACTTCGGAACTTGACACAATGTGCCCAAAAGCATATGGCAGTGTAATTATTTTGTTGTGTTGTATTTTCTGTAAGAAAATAAAATGCCTACGGCCTACAACTTTTCCATACACATAAGTTGTCTGTAATTTATTACTTAGGTAGGGATCTGGTAAGAGAAGCAAAGTGAACCCACACTACTCAGCCTAAGAGCCCCAGAAAGTGGCAACTTGTGTCTGTGTGGTTATTGGCCTTGGGTCGCCGTGTGATCACGGCCTGTCGTTACCGCCACGGTCTGGGTGCCCCCAGAGCCGAGGCAGTCATCGGCTGGGTGCTCTCAGCTATGGTAACACGTCCGGTGACCCGGACAGTGCAGGGTGTCCCTAGTGGTCCGCCTACTGTGAGCCCGCAGTGTTCTTGGTAATCTGGGTGATCCCGGCATCTGGTGCAGCCCGCCATGGTGACTGGTGGCGGACCACCACATTGGCGACAAGGTGGTCTGGGCCCATGCACGTCTTTGTGTGGGCTGCCAGAAGCCTTCTTTGTGCTGCGGCGGTGAGTGCGAGTGAGGAGGGGAAGGCGGCGGCAGTGGCCGTGGAACAAAGGAGAACCCGAGCCTGCTGCAGTGGAGGTGTGGCAGCGCTGCAGCTCAGTTGGAGTCTCCCTGTGAGCAGGAGAGTGGAGCTGCCAGCGGAAAAAGGACAAGAGTTCGGCAAGAGGCTGCCAGAGGTGGGTGTGGCCTAGGTCTGCGGCGGTGAAAGTGTGCAGGGCCAAGGCCTGCTGGCGACTCCTGTGGTCCCAGAAGGTGAAAGCAGGGAGGAGCAGCGGGTCCTCGTGTGCCTGTTTCGAAAGAAAAGGGGAAACTAATGAACATAGAGAAGCCACGGCCGCGTGTGTGCTGCTGCCTGATCAGCTGTTGAGGGACAAAGGAGGAGGGGGAGCAACACCGGTACACATCAGGTGAGGCTGTGGGGGCGTGCCCACCCTCAGGACAAACAAACTTGTGTATGGGGAGGCCAGAATACTCTGTCTTTCTGTCTTCCTCCACAGCATCAAGGTGGAGGAGCAAACAAGCCGCTACAGTGCCTCCCAGAATGGGAGGGACACAGCAAGTGAAGGGCGAAGGAGAGGGCCTGCACCCATTGCTCTGCCCACAGAGCGGACAGCGCTGGCAGCGCTGTCCAGGTACTGCCCTGTGCATCCTCTGGGTCCTGAAGGTCCATCTATCAGGGGCACCAGGACAACCCCTGGGGGGCGACGGGGCAATCAATCTACCCTAGCAGTCTGTCCTCTTTTACCAAGGAACCCATAAGGGTAGCAGCTCAGCAGGGAGTGCTCATGCGGAAGGGTAGCAGCTCTGAAGGGAGTGCTCATGCGCCCTCAGTAATCCCTTAACTAACTGAGCCAAGCCAGGTGCCCATCAGCTGTGGGAACGCACTGCGCCGCACCAAGAAGGAAACGCAGAAGGGTAGCGACTCCACAAGGAGTGCTTGTGCGCCCTCCGTGACTCATAACTAACTGCGCCACGTCAAGTAACCATCATGCGGGACGAGGAAGGTGAAGGAGCATATCGCCAGAATGGGCATCTTGCGCCCTTGTTTCCATTTGATGCAGTAGGGGCTCCTGCCAGTCTAGGACCCCGGTGGATGGCGTGGGTGGAGAACCACGAGCTGTATTTCAAGGCTGTCGAAATCAAGGACAGGGCGAAACGCCCAACCCCCCTGTACTATGCCGGCCCGGCCGTTCAGAGACTGTTCAAGACCTTGCGGCCCAGAGACCACTCATATGACGCAGCCATTGCAGCACTGAATGAGTACTTTATGCCCATGGTCAACCGGGATTATGAACGGTTCAGGATAAGATGTGCGAGACAAGAGGAAGGGGAGAGCCTCGACGCATTTCATGGCAAGCTGCATGGCATCGCGCTGTCTTGCGCTCTGGATAACTTTGAGGATGATGAGATCAGGGCTCAGGTCATCTATGGCTGTAGCTTCTCTAAACTGCGGAAACAGGTCCTCAGGGAGCCAGGGCTGGGCCTCGACCGAATACTAGGAGCTGGTGCAGGTGCGCGCCTAGGCGATGGACCTCAGGCAGCAGCTTAAGTTGGAAACCCCCATGCGACGAGTGAAATTGGAGGTGTCATCCGTAGGCAGATGGTAAGGAAACAGGACAACGAGAAGAGGGGTGTGGCCACAGAGAGGGTAAGGTGTCACAATATGCCATCAGTGTGGATGGGACCTCCCGCATGCACAGGAGTGCCCGGCCAAAGGCCATACATGTGGAAGGTGCAGAAAAGAGAACTACTTCGCACGGGTGTGTCCGTGTGTCCAGCCCCAACACCGACCAGCATGGTCGGGCCATCGACGGGAGGTATGTCAAAGGAGGCCACGGGGAGGAAGCTCCCCAAAGTAGCAGCGGTCCAGGTGGTGGAGGAGCAAAGGAGGGGACTGTACGACTATGCAGAGGACGAAGATGAGGAGAATGTGTTCTTGCAGCAGCTCAAGCGGTCAGTTTGATCCAAGCATTTTCTGATCCCAACGCCGGCAACAGGGCCTCCCTTGGGTGCTTGGACTAGAATGCACCACAGTTTGCAGTGATTTTGTAGTCTGAGTGGTGTGCGGACTGGAATGCACCACAGTTGTGGACCCCAGTAGGGGGGGGGTATTGTATTATGTGTGTTGTAGTTTTGTTATAATGGAGGAGTGTTGTGTGTTGGCCATTAAACTGTGGGCATGTTGCCCCTGTAAGAAAGAGTGTCATGACTTCTGTCATGACACTCATCAATAAAAGGGCCTCTGCTGGCACATGAGCACCAGTGCACCAGAGCCCCAGGAAGTGGCAACTCGCATCTGTGTGGTTATTGGCCTTGGGTCACTGTTTGATCACGGCCTGTCGTTACCGGCACGGCCTGGGTACCCCCAGAGCAGAGGCTTTCATCGGCTGGGTGCTCCCAGCCGTGGTAAAACGTCTGGTGATCTGGACGGTGCAGGATGTCCCATTCAAATGGATTGTATCCTCCCACGTATTCCTCATCTTATGATATTCGTATCCTGCCAGCTTCACTGCTTTGGAAAATTTTTGTGAGGTCGTGGCGTCTATGTCCCTCGACAGGCTCTGTACTGTGTCGACATCACCATCAGTATAAATGGCTTTTGCCGTGCCCATTGGCTTCAGTTCCGTTTTTCCGATTGCTTTGCTCTCGAACGGTGCGCTTCGAAATCTTCTGAAAATGTCCTCTTCTTCCACCCCTTTTACTCCCAAGACGGGGTTAAAAAAATGTATCGACTGCGGATCGAAGATGTCGATTACAGATCCTCACCGCGTTTGTCTTTGGTGCCTAGGTTCAGACCATCGAACCGGCAACTGTGGCTCCTGTCAGTCGATGACGGAGAAGGCCCTTCGTGAGAGGAAAGGTAAACTGGCGGGGGCAGGAAGCTTCCAAGGCCTCCTAGAAGGCCTTGTCAAAAAGACATAGGACGTGGAGTGATTCGAAAGAATCAAATCATCATACACACTCTAAGAGACTCTAAGAGATCTCAATCTCACAGTAGATCGAGACGCTCTTCATCTTCCTCTTCAAAAAAGGTTAAGAGGAGACATAGATCTCCCTCTTCATACTCCGATACATCTACCGAATTGGTACGATGCCCAACTAAGTCAGATTCCCCAAGAAAATGGGAAGAATTTAGAAGGAAGATGATGGAGGTCTTTGAGAATGCGGCCTCGACCCCCTCAAAGAAGCCTCAAAAGAGCCAGACCCCGGTCGCTCCGTCGGATGACACTAGGAAGTCAGGAACTACTGTGGTAAAACCCAGTAGTATGGGTGGAACTCGTAAGACTCGAGTCAAATCATTGAAGATTCCTCGAGAATCGAGTGTTACCCCGACACCATAAATTGTTGATACCCTCAATGAATTCGTCGACGCCATCGGCGCAGACGGCCTCGACATCGAAGCCAAAAACGTTTTCGACGCCTTTGTCGAAGATATCATCGGTATCCTCAGACTCCTTCGATACCATCAAAGATTCCTTCAATCCAAACTCATGAACAGGAAAGGAGATTTACTCCTTTACCTAAGTCAGACTTCTTTTAAGTCTATGGGCCTCATTACACGGTAGGAGGTAACCATGGCGCAATTAGCGCCATGGCTCCCCCCTACTGTCTTCTGGGTCCGGGTAGGCGGTATGGGGACTTATCGGGTCATTCAGACCCTTGAGGACCCGGTAAGTCCCCATGCCAATTGCCATTCCCCATTCCCATTCGAGCCCCCATAGGGCTCAATGGGAATGGGGAAAGAGCCAGTAACGGTCGTTATTTGCTCTGTAGTACCTCAGCGGGTCCCTTCCTTAACGTGTGGTCTGACCACACGTTAAGGACGGGACCCGCTGAGGGACCTCGTAGTAGTGCGGTAGGGGATTACCGGCACCGGTGCCCTTACCGGTGCCGGTAACCGCCTACCGTATAATGAGGCCCTATGTCTTCTATTTATGAAGAAAGTGGCTCTGAAGAAGAGGTCCCAGAAGAAATAATCGATCCAGAATCAAAAATGAGAGACCTGTGTGATACCCTTCAATCTGCTAGTGGCATTGATACGTCACCTGAGCTGGAGTTTGCAAAACCTGACCCTGCAGAACATGCAGATTAAGGGTACAGGAGTTTAATGAATAGAGTGGTGGAATACATGGGCTAGGGTAGAGCCTCACCCACTTTCGATCAGGATGATATGACTGACATACTTGATCAGGGCCCCCAGAAGGATCCAGTTCTTCCCTACCATAGGGCACTTTAAAGAACGGTAGAAAAAACTGGAAAGTTCCTGATACAATTGCTACAGTCAACAGTAAGTTTCCTAAGAAGTACAGAACATCTAGTTCTGATCCTGATTATTTAAGCAGGCATCCCACTCCAGAAAGTCTGGTTATTCAGGCTGCAACTTCCTCAAGCCAGACAGCATATCCATCTATCCCCCAGGATAGAGAGGATAAGAAGGTGGATGTTTGGGCCCGTAAGGTCTTTACTTCAGGTAGCATGGCTCTCAAGTTAACTGTCACGTGTACCCTGGCCAGGTTCACCCATAACCTGTAGAACTACATTTCGGCGGCGAGTGAACATATTTCGGAAGGCAAGGAAAGGGAAGGCTTCCTAAATATTGTCAAACATGGAAAGGAGGCAATGGGGAATGTCTCCAGTCTGGACTGGATACTGCTGATAGTATCAGCAGATCCATGACTGCAAGCACAGTGCTACACAGATTTGCGTGGTTGAGGTTGGGGATTGCACCAGATGTGCAGGCCAGACTTCTCAACATGCCTTTTGATGGCTTGAGGCTGTTTGGTAGTAAAGCTGATGAAAGCTTAGAAAAACTACAGACCTCAAAAGCGGCAGCTAAATCTCTTTGGGCCTCCATGCGGCAGCCTCAGAAACCTTATTCGGGCTCATCTTTCTGGAGAGGTTGTTCTTTTCGGTACTACTCCTCTTTTGGTAGAGGAAGAGGACAGGCCATTCAAAGAGGCAAGAGAAATGTTGCTTGTGGTGGACGAGGAAAAAGTGCAAAACTAGCCTCAGGAACGGCATCTTTGCCAACTGCCGCTCCTGCAGCTCCCTCCAAATCACTCTGAGGCCTTATCACACAAAACCCCAGTGGGATGCAGAATCGCTCAGCATCTGAAAGAATGGCGGGGCATTACTTCAGATGCTTGGGCACTGGAGACAGTAGCTCAAGGTTACTGCCTTCCCTTCCTAAAAAAAGGCCTCAGGACCATCCACCTGGAACCAGCTCTGTCAAAATTCCAGATCTGCTCCTGTTGCAGGAGATTTTAACCCTGCTAGAGAAAGGTGCAATCGAACAGGTACCTCTATGGGAGAGGAACAAGGGTTGGTACTCCCCCCTACTTTCTCATTACAAAGAACGACTGAGGATTGAGACCCATCTTGGACTTAAGAAACGTGAACATGCTCCTCAGGAAGGACAAGTTCAAGATGGTAAACCTTTCTCAGTTCCTTCAGGCTCTCCAACGTCAAGACTGGTTGGTATCATTGGACCTTCTGGATGCTTACTTTCATGTGCCAATCCATCCCAAGCACAGAAAGTACCTGAGGTTCGCGGTTGGTGGCTCTCACTTTCAGTTTCGAGTTCTGCCATTCAGACTGACCTGCACCCCAAGGGTTTTCACCAAACTGACGGCGGTTGTGGCAACGAGTCTCAGAAGAGGGGGTTTCACGTCTACCCCTACCTGGACAAATGGTTGATCAGAGCGCGTTCTCCCGAACAAGCTCAGGAACATCTGTCGATCACCTGTCACTTCCTTCACAAACTGGGCTTCTCCCTCAATTTCAATAAGTTTCACATGATACCATCCCAAAAGCTCCAGTTTATCGGAGCAGTTTTGGATACTTCCTCGGGCAAAGCCTCGCCTCCCGAGTTGAGGGGCCTCCACATTCTGCAGATGGTAACAAAGTTCCAGAATGCCCAACATCTGCTGGCCTTCGATTTCCTGATGTTGCTCGGCCTCATGGCATCCTGCATTTTTCTGGTTCCGGAGGCCAGATTGAGAATGATATCCCTTCAATGGGCCCTCAGAACTCAGTGGTTCCAGTTCTCGGGAAGTATGTCGGATCTTCTGCAAGTCCCGAGCGCAGTTGCTCAGGATTTACTATGGTGGGCTTGCATCAACAATATCCTCAACGGAGAATCTTTCTGGCAACCATGGCCGGAGAGAACAGTAGTAACGGGCGCCTCACTCACGGGGTGGGGAGCCCATACCAACGATCTGACAATCGGCGGTCGTTGGTCTCCATCAGAGTCCAAACTACACATCAACCTATTGGAGCTGAGGGCAATCAGACTAGCGCTGAAGGCCTTCCTTCCCACTGTACAGGGAAAGAATGTCCTGATAATGATGGACACCACCGTGGCCATATACTACCTCAACAAGAGAGGAGGCGTAGGGTCACTACCACTGTGCAGAGAGGCAATGCAGCTCTGGTTCTGGGCAACACGAGAAGGAATCTCTCTATCAGCAGCTCACTTAGCCAGAGAGCAGAACACGGCGGCAGATGCTCCGAGCAAGCAGAGCAGTCTCCCATGAGTGGGAGCTAGCTCAGGAAGTCCTTCTGGAGATCTTCGCCCTTTGGGGAACCCCTTAAGTGGATCTGTTCGCGTTCACGGTAAACCGGAAGTGCGAACAGTACTGCTCAAGGGAATTTCCTCCGAGAGGAGCTCTAGGAGACGCGTTCGTGGTGGACTGGAAGTTTCCACTTCTGTACGCGTTTCCTCCAGTCCCCCTGAATCCTCAAGTAATCAGGAGGTTAAGAAAGTTCAGGAAAACCATGATCCTAATTGCCCCAGATTGGGCCAGGAGGACGTGGTACCCGGACCTTCTGGACATGTCCATCTACCCTCCAATACGTCTTCTGCAAAGAGAGGATCATCTCTCGCAAGAGGAAGGTTGGGTTCTCCATCCAGAGGTCAAGACACTCAACATTCACGCATGGTTTCTGGGAGGTTGAGATACAAGGATTGCGATCTTCCAGGTGACGTAATGGAGATTTTGCTTTCGGCCAGAAGGCCAGCAACAAAATCCTTGTGCCGGTGTCGTTGGAGCAAATTCAGTAACTGGTGCAAAGATAAAGATGTGGATCCTTTTCAATGTGGCACCCCAATGGTGCTCTTTCCTATTGCATCTAGCCAATCTGGGGCTCCAGATCGGAACAATTAAAGGATATCTAGCTGCGATCTACATTTTCAAGCGCTCCTCGGAAGAGGTTTCTTCAAAATTTCATTGATAATTCAATTCCTGAAAGGGCTTACTAATGTATACCCTCCAGTCCCCTTTCATGTCCCAACTTGGGATTTAAATCTAGTACTTAAGTTTCTAACTTGTATACCTTTTGAACCTCTGCACTCCTGTCCCTTGAGGCTTCTAACATTGAAGACTGTCCTTGCGGCCTTAACATCAGCCCGCAGGGTTAGTGAACTACAGGCTCTCTCATATAAACCTTCATATACTACTTTTTACAAGGACAAAGTGGTTCTTAAGGATAAACCATCTTTCTTACCAAAAGTAGTTTCTGACTTCCACTTGTCGCACAAAATCAAATTACCAACATTCTATCCTCCTCCTGATTTGGGCAAAGAAGAGGAGAGACTGCATAGACTGGAGCCCAAAAGGGCTCTGTTTTTACATTTCAAGAATGTCAAAATTACGTCAAGATGACCAACTTTTTGTGAGTTATACAGGTCATAAATTAGGATTAGCAGTGACAAAATAAACTTTATCCCGCTGGATCATTCTGGTTATAATTGAGTGCTACAGATTGGTGGGAAAAATGCCACCGGATGGGCTGCGAGCCCATTCCACTAGGGGGATGGCTACTTCAGCGACTCTGAAGAGGGGAGTCCCTGCAGGAGATATTTGTTCAGCTGCAACATGGGCATCAATGCATACCTTCATCAAGCATTACTGCTTAGATGCCTCTTCCTCCAATGAGGGTTTATTTGCCATTGCGGTACTTCATTCCGTCCATGAGAACAATAACTAGTACTCCCACCTCCAAAATTACATTGCTATGGGAGTCTATCTGAAGATGAGGAATACGTGGGAGGACACAATCCATTCGAAGAACAAGTTACTTACCAACTGTAATGTTCTTTCGACTGGATGTTCCTGCCACGTATTCCTCATTGCCCCTCCCATCAAGCCCCGCAGTACAGTTTACGTTACTTACACTTTGCTCTCACGAAGAGTCTATCAGTCATGAGGCACGCCTGGGTGTTCCTCGAATATTTCCTCGGAAAAAAAACAGAACTGAAGCCAACGGGCACGGCACCAGCTATTTATACTGATGGCGACGTCGACACGGTACGGAGCCCGTCGAGGGACATCAACGCCACTACCTTGTGCACAGCGCCCTCTGGCGAGAAATATTTTTTCAAAAGCAGCTAAGCTGCCAGGATACGAATATCATAAGATGAGGAATACGTGGGAGGACCATCCAGTCGAAAGAGCGTTACAATTGGTAAGTAACTTGTTCTTTTGTCCGCCTACTACGAGCCTGCAGTATTCTTGGTGATCCCGGCATCTGCTGAGGCCCGTCCTGGTGACTGGCCGCCACAATTGAGTCCCATGTTGAAAGGGTGACTGGTTTAAATTGATGCAGTTTTTAAACACTGTGCAGGAGGTCAACATCGCCACCAAAATGTAAGGGTACTGATAGAAAGGTCAGAAATTAATAAAGGGGACCCACATTGGCAACCATATCACATGTTTCAAAAATACAAATTTCACAATAAAGAGGCACTATTGTGATTAATATTGTGGGAGTGGCTGGTGGGGCAGATTCCTGTCTTGCTCTCTGTGGGGATGAGGAGCCCGGTGAGGCATCTGCTTTCAAATAAAGCTGCGTGGCTGGCGGAGCAGGCTGTTGCCCTGCTGGTTAATTGCTGGTGGCTGCTGGCCAAATCTTTGGAGGAGTGTCGGATTTCCTCCAGTTTCCCTTGGACATCTCGGGCCATTGTCTGGGAGGGATCGGAGCATGTGGCTCCCATTGCGTTGTGTGCTGGTAGAGGTGGCGTTGAGCAGCTAGGGCAGCGCCAGCTACAATGTTTCCTGCAGGTGGAAGCAGTGGCGTCTCCAGGAATCAAATTGAGGAGGGTGGACACAGATAAAAGTAGGGGGGATGCCTATAAAAGGGCAATGTGTATGCTTTTACCAAATTGACGCAGGCAAAGTAGTCCAAAGTGGCGGCGGTGGCCGGGGGCCAGGGGGGTGCAAAAATTGTGCATTTATACAGAAAGAAATCCTGTTGCATATATCTTGATGTTAACAATATTATCTCATCCTATATGACCCTGCTCTTTGCTTAATTATTTCTGTTTCTTCTTTTACGACTTCCCTTCTCTTTGGCCCGTCTTGTGATATTGTTGTTGTCTTGTTTCATGTTTGCGCTTCGATGCCTGTGGGCTTAAGCGCTATATACATTTGAAAACGTAAACATATATCGATATTGAAAATATATATTGGTATAGCTCCAAAACTAGATATATCGCCCAGCTGACACACAGCACCAGTTAAGTTCACTCCTAGTTTCGGGCCTTTATGGGCAATTTGTTCAACTGTTGCTTGTGGTAATTGGCTGGGAATGGACACCTGCCATTTGTATGCGCTTTGAAACAATGGTGTCCATATTGTGCCCCAATCACATCTGCTGTAGGGGCCTTTCACAAGTTTGCCATTAATACCCACTGCTCGTGATACCTTTTTGTGCATCTCGCATCTGGCTGCAGGTGCTTTTCTGGAAGGTCTGTGCAGATCGCAATTGGGGCTGTGGGTTCCTTTCTCAGGAGTGTCTTTGTGTGGACATTTTGTAGTGCAAATGTAGCAAGAGCACAGAGAATATCCAGACATGCATGTAAACTAGAGGAGCACAGTGCGTGTCAGTGTACGCGCTATAACGGCAGTCAACCAGCGACAAGATATGATCCTTTAAAGCAGTGCCTTCTGCAGAGATGGAGCCACTCCGATGTCTCGAGGGCAGTGTTGTCCCTTTCAGGCCAGAAGAAAGAAACGGGCTGAGCAAAACCCTGCAAACGTGCAAGTGACGGCTGGGGAAAGGAGGACAGCAGATTAGATCACAGATCCCCCTACTTCCCTCAGCGAAGCTGGGGGCTCCGGCCGGGAAAGCCTTGACCGTGGCGAGCTACCCGCCAAGACCCCAATTTGAATTTCAACAATCGGGGGCCAGGCTGGCCCGATTTTGTTGAAATTCAAATTGGGGTACTTTTTTCACTGTGCCCTCAGGAAGTGCAGAGGGCAGGGCTTGTCTTTTCACTTAGCTTTGCATGCGTGCGCACGCATGCAGTAGCAATGCCGAGCCCTGGACCCCGACTGCTGACCATCACTGTTGTGCCGCTTTTCAGTGTGCACCTTTATGGTGCGCTCTTCACTGCATTTGCTGCGCCCGTAGCCAGCCCCGGCAGCCGCATTTCAGCCTTGTGTGTGTGCTGTGTAGACGGACCACAGGCAGCAATGCAGAGAGAGTTGCCCAGGTAGGGGGGCAGGGGAGTATCCAGCATTGCAAGAGTGGGGTCAGGGAGCGAGCCACGAAAAAAGTCCTGCTACTCCCTGCCCCCCTCACCCCCTCCCCGCCCCCAGTGCAGTGTGTGCAATTCCATACAGTCTCATTCGTACCCCCAAACCGCCTGCCCCAATCTACTTTTTTGGTCAAATTAGTGGCAGATGGCAGTTTAACACAACAACAAAAAATAACTCTAGAATCATTACAGATGTAGGTAAATCATTTATTAGAGCTGTGTCCAGGCGCTCTGGGGCAAAATGCATACAAACCTCTAAATTTGCATATGGATTGCACCAACAGAAATGACTTCACAGAAATGAACATTGCAAGGAGCATCATCAGTCTTTGATACTTGGAGGCACCCTGGAAGTGACTTTAGAAAAAGTTGCCATAAGTAAGCCACAAGGCAAATAGCTTTGTGGTGCAAAATAGCTAAAGCGCACTATTATTATATATGGAGCAACTCTATAGTCTTTAAGCATTTTTAAAATAACAGCCTGACATATTAACATACGCTATGAAGTGAATCACTCAGAGAGCTGCAGATAAGACACAGTGTGATTAAATATTTGCCCAGGATGACACACTTTGATTAAATGGTGAAACAGAGATGTGGGCAATTTAAACAACTGAGCACATCTTCCCATGTTTAGTTGATATAGATATTTATAAAGGTTTTGCTTAGCTTTAATAATACTTTATTTATAGCAATGCCTTGGAAGCAAACCACATTACATAAACTATCCTTTCATGGTAAACTAACTATACACTATATACATTGTCATAGAAATATGTTGAGCAATAAGAGGATGGCTTTAGTTTTATTCTCCCCATTCTGCATGCAAAGTCACAATAGCATCATGAAGGTTAATGTGAGCCTAACAAATCCCCCTTGGGTTTTAAACCCATAGTAATTTCATAAAGCATGCAACATTATGCAGCCTTCTCACTTCTGATCGCGCCCTCCCATTCACATTTCTAAAGGGTCAAAAGTCCCTTCTAATAGACCCTGCTCTCCCCTCCCATCCGTGCCTAATGGCTCATATTGAAATTCTCTGTTTACACAGAGCACCGTGAGCCCCTCTGCCGGCAGAGCTCCTTGGGACATTGTCCAGGCAGCGGGACACATCTCCCGTTCTGAAAGTGTAAGGTGTCCTGCTGCCAGGACAATGAGCGTGCTGAGCAGGAATTGCTCAGCACACATTGTACTGCCAGTGGGACACCTTTCCCGTTGGGCACCCTCATTGAGGTGCCTAACGGGAGAGGTGTCCCACTGACAAATATCCCGGTCTTGCCGTCCCTGCACAGGAATTCAGTGGAGGGGCCCAGGCCCCCCTGCCCTCATCCTAGCGACGCCACTTGGTGGAAGACAAGGCAGATAAACTGCTGGTATACCACTCTGCTGCCAGGATACCCCTCAACTGAGTAGTGGCTGGAATTGATAGCTTATGTTAACTTTGTGCCTTTTGTAGCACTGCAGGTTTGCTAAGTACTATTCGCACCCTTGGCGGGGGAGCCAGCCAATCAGGAGGCTAGCAACGCAGGCTGAATCTCCCAATGTTAGCATGTGCTCCAAGCCACCTGATAGCCGCTTCCACCACCCTTGAACCCCTTTTTTACTAATCCCCCCTGTCCCAGCTTACCTCATTGCGGCGGCATTTGCCGCTGCTGCTTCCTCCTTCATGCGTGAGGCCACCATGGAAAGGGAACAGGGGCTCCGTACGCAGCCCTGTTTTACCTTTCCAGGGCAGCCATCTTCGATCAGTCTTTTCGAGGCAACCCATTCACGAAAAAAAAAAATTAAAATTGGCCCTGTCCCAGGCCCTGGGACACGTGCTAATGGCATTGAGCACCCGTTCCCAGGGCGCTTCTGCCCGCCGGGCCGGTAACCCCCATTTCAGCCCTTCGATTGGGTGCTTAATGCCAAATTCCAGAACAGCTCCTGAGTCTCCTTCTGTCGCCTGGACGCAGCCTCTGTTTTAGCCTGTATTCGCAATTGCCTATGTGGCAAAAGAGGGCAAACATTGCGGGAATTAGAATTGGATTTGGATATTGTGGTGCTTCAGTTTTGGACTTCATCCCTGGAGTGTCCCGGGAGCCACATAGTCTGCAGTTTAAGGACTCCCAAGTGAAGAAGTGAGGGGTGAAGCAACTCTTCGGGGACTTGGGCGCTTCAAGCAGGCCATCTGACTTATCCAATCTATTTAAACTTTTCTAGCCTGGAATCATATATTTTGGATTGACGCTTCTTTCAGGAATTTATTTGCAAATGATTTTTGTATATCCCCCCCTACCCGCCAAACCCCACAAAGCCCTCTCTGCTGCTACTCAAGGAACTTCGATTGGTGGGAGGAGACTGACTAGAGAAAGCATCCGAAGCCATTTGCGCGTTCTAAATTCTGTGACTCCTGATTCTTTTTGTGATTCTGTGCAGCATCTGGAGTGGGGAAGAAGGTGTACCTTTAACCTTTTACTTTTTAGGTGGCAAAGCGCCATTGCTACATTTACCAGATCTTATTGTATCTGTTTTGTAATCCCTGCATATTTAGTATTGGTATATATGGAAACCCACTATTTTTTTCTAGTTCCTCTTGCTTCTCATGCTTCCTAGAACATTGTAGGTCGAGATGTTTGTGCACTATATTGGACAGACTGCATTTGGCACTTTGCATCTCTGGGAACAGACCGCACCTTGGCACGTAGCACTTTATAATTAACTCCCAGGTCTCTCTGCATTGATCAGACAAGATGGTTAAAAGGAAAGCGCTGGATATGTGGAATCCGAATGCCGGGCTAGCCAGCAAGAAATCTAAGATCACTGGTTGGACAGAGAGGGGCGGGGCCTCAAGAATGCTCTTAAAGCGAAAGCAGGGGTGCGCCATAAGGGACGGGACAACATTTTGTAACGTTTTTTTAAAATAGTGGACGGTGTCTTAGATGCTAAGATTCAACTGGCAGAGAAAACCGTTAGTGGTAATGGAAGATCAGAAGCTGACAAAATTACATAAATGACCTAATTTTTCCTATAGAAAGTACATTGGTTTCGGGTCCATCTAACAACATTGTACCACAGCAGAGTTTACTTGGGTTCCATGCAGCAACAGATCAAACAGATCCATGCAGGGGTTGAAATGTGTTATTGGCGATCAAGAAAATGGCGCAGAGGATAGCCTTAAGAACCTCCCAGGTCTAAAGGAGCGATATACCCTGAATATACATATAGCAAAAGGTTAGCACTGATGGAAAGCCAGATACTGAACATATATGAATTGCTGGTAAAAATGGACACTAAAATGAATAACATCCTGAGTAAATTTAGAGACCCCTATTGGTGTCTCAGGGCCCTGAAACAGGGAACCTAGACATGCAACCAACTACTCGGGGCAGGAATGGCTCCAAATAAACCAAGAGTCCCAAGAACCTCAAGGCTGGTACACCCAAAGAGTATGGACAATGTTTAAATAAGGAGATGGGTGTCATTGAACTTACGGCCACCAATCCCAGGGGGCCCAGAGATGACATAAGGACTTGCACAGTACCCCAGCCAACTAGACCATCGTAGATGGGGAAATAATGTGACATATAGGTTGGGGTTTAGACTCCACCTTCCCCCACAGGTTGCACCCCTGGTTGTGGTACTGATGAATGTCCCCCTTTTGGATAGCAGACAAGCTGAGGACACAATTGGGCTGATAAATAAGGTAACCCACTCCATTCCAACAAAAGGTTTTGCAACGTCAAACTTCTACAGGGTTGCTACGTGCTGATAGCAAAACGATTGTCCGGGGTTGGGCAGGGGAAAAAGTGTTTTAAGTGGGGACTGTGTTACCATTACTCTTAATAATCCCACCAAAGCAGCAGACATTCTCTGGAAAGGGGTAAACCTGTGAAAGGTGGCTTTCGGAGAGCGAAGGGACAACACAACCATAACAGTTGTCTCACTTCTGGCCCCCTATAAGGAGTACCATAATACAAAGGAGACTTTTGGGAATGATAGGCAATGGGTTCAGTGATCACCATGTAGGGACAGCTAATCGTCCTATTAACCTGAGGAACAGGTTTGCCTCTCTGGAGTCTCCGGAAAGTGTAGCTTGACACCGAACAAGGATTGAATATCTAGGCTAAGGGAGCGTTCCAATATGCAAAAACCAACAGGTGACCAAGGGGTGATATTTTGCACCGTATAATGGAGGGATTGAACATTTGAATATTCTGGTATGGAATACTGCGGGATTGGGATCTAAACCTACAGATAATGAACTGGGTATATTATATTGGGAGCCACCAGATACTGCCTTTTCAAGAGACATGGCTGGTGGAACCAATTAATTTGCAGGGGTACTCTCTTCTCTGTCCCAGCCACGAAAAACAGTATGCAGTAAACAATGAAGAAATACTAAATATATGCCATAGGTATAACATGTATTGAAAGCATTAAAAGTACAACCGTGGGGCGGATCGGTACCGTGGGACCCAGTTGTGGTCACCAATTTGATGAAGCTCACACCAGGCTCGAACCCTGGATCCATTCCACGATGGGCGTCTGAATGCTTATGTGCTTGAGAAAGATGCTTGTATCGCGCTCTTCATCCCCTCGAAGCTCGCTTGTGGCTAGAGCCAGCTCATGATGGTGTGGGTGCTTCCATTCCAGTTGAATGCCAAGAAGCCACCTAGTGGTGAAAATATCAACTGCATCCCAAAAGGCTGTACCCGGCCATTATTGATGGTTGATTGGAGCCACACCAGCATTGAAATCTATGAACTATGTGGTACATAAAGTAAAATACTTGGGCTATGTAGCATTCAACTCAATACCAATGATCTCATCACAACCTATTTGTTTGCAGTGCTGTGTTCATACAAGATTTCTCAAGGAAACACTTTAAAACATTGTTTTATTAGTGATTTGGGTTTAATTTAAACCTTTCCACTATACAAAATTGTAAAAAACACATGTAAAACTTTTTAAGAGCTATTCAATGCATACATTGAACCATATTATGTACAAAATAAATTCTAATTGTTCTTAGATTTTAAATAGGCAGCAAAAAGCGTGGCACAATGTAAATGTGTCTTCTCAGTTTTTAGATGTACTTGTATTACCCACTGGAGCGCTAGTTAGCCTGGAAAGCAATATTTTGATTTGCAATCCTTGTAAACTGCCAAGATGCCTCTGTGTGTGTGTATACTGCTACGCGCTAAGGATGCTTTCAGTGTCTCTGGTTAGCTTTCCTGTTTTGTGGTTTCAGTGTATTGGATGCAAGACTGAACTGTGTTTTTCCCTGTTTTTGTAGGATCTCCCAGCGCGTGGAAACTAATAGGAGCCAGCTCCAGTCCATCAGTGAAAGGGTCACGCTTGCTCAGGCCAAGATTGAGAAGTTAAAAGGCAGCAAGAAGGCCATAAAGGTAACCTACTCTACCAGGCGCTGTATATTTACTATGTGATGTGCTTCGAACATTCTCCAGTCAACCCTGTTCATCAGTTTCACTTCTGCCCTGCCTCTAAGATGTTCAAATGCTTTGAAAAATGGATAGAGTTTTAGAAAAAATGTTACTGCCCCAAAGGGCAAAAATGGCTTACTTTCTGCATTTTCAGAGCCAGTCCTATTGGCTTTGTAAATGCTTTTTGTAGCTTAACCAATGAAGAACATTTCCAGTACTTTTAAATGCACAATCTGCAGTGAATAGTTTTTCAGTTCATGATTTTATATTCCTCTAAATTGAATCTATTGTTGATGGCTGAAACATGATTTGTAGACCATAATATGACTGCCCTAAACTATATAACCCCCCTCAGGTGATGGGCAATCGCACATAATCGACTCTTTGTAAGGGTGGCAGAGCGGCTATAATTTTGAAAGATTGTTTCATTATCTCCACTGTAGCTAATTCAGATGGGCTACAATTAAATACCTGTTCTCTGCAACATCTTTGTTCAACTTCATTTGATATACCGCCCACCCCAATACCAATCTAAATGTATTCCTAATAGTGTGTATCCAGTATGAGCGCTCCTCTTAAAGAATTTTTGTACAAACCAAAATGAGTGGATTTGTTTAGTTTAATAGTTATGCCTAGTTACCGCACAGGGTACTTCTCATTGTATATAGGGTTGGGGGATCATTGTTCCATCACAATATCCCTATGATTGGCAAACAATAGAATGTTTGTGGTACATCAGTATACAAATGCGGTCAGTATACAAATGCTAAAGATACAAAAGTAGCAGCACAGTGCACACCACTTTGCTACGGTCATTAGTAAATCCTAGAGAAAATGGGAAAAGGGTTTAAAGTATGCAGATTATGGCGCAGGGGAGAAAACGCACTCCTGGCACATGGACTGTAGAATTACAAACAAGAAAGTAAAGTTCCCAAAAGTGTGGAAACTCCTGTCCCATGCACAGTATCGCAGACCTCAAAAAGCCAACACATTCTCTGTACGTTCTAGATATAAGGTTTCATAGAGATGCATGTAAAATGCATGGTTAATCATCAATAATTAATGAAAGAAATTCTTCTTGGAATCCATTTTTCGTTGTCATCAGCAGACAAGTGTTAATATAAAACAACCCAACGCGTTTCGAGAAAGAATTCTCTTCTAAGGGTATATTGCTTAATAAGTTCTGAAAGTAATCAGGAACAAAAACTATTGTAAGTAACTAGTGTAAGTGATCAATCAGTTATCACATGAACTACATATGCTGTACACAATGTCATAAATTTAGATACACCATAGGTTTGAAAAGTCACCGCCTAAATGTGAAGTTCCAAAGAGGGCCTGAAAGTAGGTATGGTCCCAATAGAACATTCTTCTATATTCCTTGAAAAGTGCAGACTTGAGTAAATACTCTGCTGCCACTGACCATTTATTTATAGTAATGTACACCATTGACTTCAAGGCTGAATGGATGTAAACTAGACCATGCATACTCGTCATTAATTTTATAATTAGAGTGTAAATTAACTTGTGTGTAAAAATGATCTGCCTCTGCATGATTATACACACAGCACAGGAACTCTGAAAAATACAATTGTGTATTACTGGGTTGCTTTCACTGGAAAAAAAGCATACTTTGTTTCAAAAGGTTAATTTTCAATTGCAACTTAGTTTTCCATCTTATTCATAATCCTAAAATGCTAGGAAAATAATAAGTATGCACAGTTCTTCTGTTTGATCCATTTACATCTACACACAACGCAGCAGAAGATGAATGGAAAGAAACCAATTATTTTATCAGTGTGCATTTTTTTTAAAGGCTTCATAGAAATACATTTTAGTTCAGAGGCTTTTCTCCATGGCTTGCAATTACATCCATGTAGATAAAAATCAAAACAAGCGTTCTGGTTTCTGTCAAGTAACCTGACCTTTGCACTGCCCTCTGCTCTAAACTTGGGTGTAAATGTACACTGGAAAATAATAAAGCTGTCGTATTTACAAGATTTTAATGGGTAAAAAGGCCTGGTACAAACCTTATCTCAAGTCCTGATTAGAGGTATGAAGCAGTTGAATCGATGACGAGCGGTCTGGGGGTATGTTCTTTCTGGCCAGTGCACACCAGAGCAAGTCCGAAGGACACCATCAAAGGCAGTTCTAAGGTCCACGAATACCACGTAGACCCTAGCCCTGCTTAGGGCAGTGTATTTATTCAGGACCTACACCAGGTGAAAACACTGGTCCACTGTTTTAATCTGCTCTTGGAACCCGGGTTGCAATTGATTTATTAACACTGCAGACACGGCCCACCCCTGGTGGCGTTCCAACAAGACCTTTCCAAAAACTCTGCCTGCTCCGTCCCAAAGAGATATTGGACGGTAGTTGCCCGGTAGGTTTCTATCGCCCTTTTTTTCAGACTGAAATAATTTTTGCCAGGCGCCAGGACACAGGGATCATCCCCATGCTGTTCACTGTGTTAAAAACCCTATTAAGGACTGGTGCCCAAATCACAAGGTTATCTTTAAAGAAGTATATGGGAAACCTATCGGGCCTGCGCTTTTCCACCCTGGAGTGCCCTTATGGCTCTCTCCACCTCCTTTACCATTATCATGACGGGGCCAGAATCCCGGGTTAGTTTCCTTGCTTTCCTTCCGATCATTCTTGCAATTCAGATGATATGAGTGTAGTTCTCCAAAGTGCTTGTGCCAAATTTGTGGAAATATACTGTATGATGGCTGTACTAGTAGCCATATTATCCCAGCCTGCGACCATCCTCCAGAAATGACGAAGGTTGTTTCCCCTACATGCCGTTCTTAGCGCATCCCACCTATCAAGTGGGTAAGACTTCTTCTGTCCCTTAGTTAATGCTTTGTAATAGGCCCTCTTCCCTTGTAACTTCCCTTTCAATCCCAACCAATCACCCTTTGCACAATCTAACCGATCCCTCTTTGCTCTTCTGCAGTCGTCATCAAACCAGATCTCATACCTAGGTACCCTTTTATTTGTACCTCTGGATGGTTTTGTAAAAATGGCTTTCCGGGTCAACATCATTCCATCATATTGATTTAGTATAAATTGATTGTGTAGTGTATCACCGCAACTGGCTTCGATGTTGGTCAATATATGGGTATACATTTATGGCCTCCCATCTTTCCTCAGACTATCTGTCCATCTCGCCTTATTCCTGGTTGGTCCTACAGTAGAGAGATTGGTCGTACAGTGCTCAAACTCGCCAGCTACCTTTTCCCCACCTAGGTAACGCAATGAAACAGTAAGGGACCTGTGGTCACTCTCGTTACGCTTAATAACAGCAAAAACTTTGACTAATTTTTACCTCCCGTTGCAGGTTCTCTGGTTCAAACTGAATAAAATGTGTGTTGCTTCGATTGCCTCTGGGTGTGTTCGCTTGGGATACCAGGCCACAAAAGTTGGCATCACCCAAGCGTAATCTACATCATCCCATGTATCCTCAACAACTTGCAAAGGTTCAAACTGGACATTAAGATCTCAAAAGACCAGCAAGAACAGCTGGGTGATGGACTGGGTGCACAGATTACTCTATCATGCAGTAGTTGCAGAGGCTTATTTGCTGGTTTCCCACCCAGCCTATTATATACATTAAATATATGAATACACCTTAGAGGAGTAGGCAACCATATGCTGGATGTCCGTGCTGCCCGTGTTTTGTTCATTGACTGTCCAATTCAGTTTTGACGCCACCCAGATCACCAGTCCTCCTTTGGGCCTTCCTCTGGGCCCCTTAGTAGCAGAGATGGAGAAGACATCATACGCCCCGATTAGCAGAGCCTCCAACACCCAGGTCTCTTGTTAATGCAATGATGTAGAAGCCTTGGATATAGTTCAGCCACTCAGGGTCTACCATATGTTTAGCGACACCTGCTATATTCCAGGACAATATCTTGCAAATATCAAGAACTGCACTCTCTTGTAGCGGTTCTGTAGTGACTGTCAAGTGGAGTTAGGAACTTATTTAGTCAATCCACCCCTTCACTCCCCTCTTCATGTTGCATCTCATTTAGCTGAATTAATGTTGGCAATAGTGGGTTTGGGAGGGAGGGCCTTAAGGTGATTCTTGAGCCTTTGGTGTGATAAATTGTGAGTTTGATGGAAATAAAGCCATCTAACAATTGGTTATTTTCTAACTCCAGTTTAATATAATCATCCTTACTGTTGGGCATTGGACCCCTGGTGCTCTGGACCAAATCTTCTTTGACAGATTTGCAACCCCTAACAAATCGCAACTAATGAATTGCCTTGCTTAACAGGGAATCTTTGTTCTCATAACGGCCAGGGGCCAACCTGGGTACATTATACATGTAGACATGCCCCCCCCCCTCCACCTCAAATTACCTTCTGTTTTAAGGGGCATATTTTTTCCGACCAGGGTCAAACCGATCACCCGAGTTGCGCCTCTCAATAGCCAGGTCACATAAATCTTACCGTCCATTATTCACAAAATCGCGCTTGCCAGGGGTTTGAGATTACATATCTATCCATTGTTTCTAATAGCTGTACAGAGTCCCCTATCCTCAGTGATATGACAGGGTGTTTGGCGCCCCCTGTTTGCAAGGGTTTAGATGACGTTGGTAGATCGTTGGATGCCCGAGGCTGTTGCATCATTGGCTTTTGGGAACCACCAGTTTGCCCCTGCTGAGTCGTTTCTATAGTTTGGGCACTAGGTTTAGGCATACCCTCTTTGTTCTTTACAGAGGCCATCAGTGGAAGACCACTTCCCTAGGAAATCTTTGTGAATGGACGCAACCCTGTCCTTTAACCATAACAGATCAGCCTTGATTAAAAGAACGTCTGCTTTGCTGGAGCACTTACACCCATATTCCACAGAGGGCTGAGATCTGCATGGACTTCAGGTTGGCTGGGTTCTCACTAAGCCCACTGGCTTGTGAACAAGAGAGGACTGTACCGTTCCTGTTGTGTCGCATATCAATGGACTATCCTGTGGACTTTCTCCACATGTACTCTGCAATGGTCCACTGCGTTTAGAGAACATTGTCTTGCAAGATAGCAAAGCCTGGACCGCAATGCTCACTCCCTTTACCCGAAGGCTGGGATTCAGAGCCCACATCAGGTGGGCCAGCAGGGCGATTGGCATCTGATAACATGTCATATCGATTGAATAGTTTTATCCCGTTTTCGGGTTGCCACGTCATGATAGAACTTTACTGGTCACACTCATTGAGGATTAGATTTGAGTCTCTTGCACAGGGGTTCTGTCTATCAGATGCCATCACAACTAGGTGCTCACCCGCTTTGCGTACTACTGCTGGAGGCTTGATAGTCTGATAATTTGGGTCTGGCGAATTGTCCTCAATTTTGTTCACCAGTTCACCAGCTGACCAAGGCTATTACCCAATGATGACACATGTAACTCAATCGCACTACTGCCTTGTTCAGTATGTTTACTTTTGGGGCCCACATAAACTGCAGGGGTAGAAAAGTTTCCACCGCCTTCTTGGCCGGCCCTCATATTAATCTCAAAGACCGCCAATGGATCGAAGGTGGCTAGCTTTCTTGACATTATAGGTGGATTGGAGCGGGTCAAAGTAGAGGCACCAGCCTTAGTCTTATCTGGGGAATTACTATCCACACCAATCATATCAATTTTATCTGCACTCACTGCGCAGTTCGAAGTAGCCACTCCTTTGTTTGCGACACATCCATTTTCTCAAGTGTCATTTATTTCTCCAATATCAAGGAGCAAGTCTTTAATTTCTGTGATAAGAATGTTTATGCCCTTAATTGGCTTAAAGAGCTTATACATTTGTTGGGAGCCTCCTGCGGTATCATTTTTGCATTTGGATATCTTGGGTCCAGGGGCTAAAACAGCAGTCCAATATGGCCCCCTTAAGGTGTCCCTTTGGGATGCTTGTGATGGACTAGTACACTCCCAATAACTCTTTTTCCACCTCTAAGTCCACCAATGGATTTTACAGGGGCTGGAAGCACCTAAAATCCAAGGCAGCCACAAATCTCTAGTCCGGAGTGACAATAAAACAGAAGAGCGCGAAAGTCAAAAAGGTTTACTTACACATTATCCAGGGCTCGGCGCTGCAGCTCGCAACATGTCCTTGTATCCGGGGACTTCTGATGATACAGCCGCTCACTCACCCCTCCTGTGCCGAACATCGTCCGTGCCAAACACTGCGCTCTTGAGCCATGCGGGCTTCACCTGTGCCGGTCAGTTGTTGCAGTCTTCACTCCTTGGGGGTGGAGCCTCTACTCAGCTCCACTCTGCAGGCACAGGTGTGGGGAGAGAACAAACAGCAGAACGGGATGCCAAAACCTAAAATCAGCATTACGTTGTTGCCAAGCGGTCGCGTATCTCCTGTTAACACGGACAACGCGGTTGGTAGCTTCATTGAAGTTAAACTGTCTTTCCCGAAGAGGGCCGCGCATGAGACAATGTTTCTCCCGATACCTTGGAGGCTGAGTGCTGACCGAAAGGTGGGAATGCATCTCTCTTTGAAGTGCCACTTCAAGAGTGAAACAAAATCGTGAGTGCTTAATTCTTTTTTTCAGTAGAAGATTAACATCTTGCAACACCTTAAAGTCTGAAGCATAAGACGTAGAAGTAGTTATAGCTGAAGCCAGAACAATCATTACCTAAGCCCGCAGTGTAAACTTTACAAAAGTAAATCCTGTGCATGTAAGAACTGTACACCAGTGTTCTGAAGTTGTTGAATTCATTGTTACCCTGAATCTTCATCCAAAGCTGGAAGAGTGGCACAACAGCTTTGGGGTAACCATTGAAGGAGAGGTGTATACGAAGCTGGGGAAGGGAGCTGGGTATTTGTTCACAGAAGTTGTTTTTATATCTTCATGGCAGAGAATATATGCAAGATGAAGAAGTGATCTAGAAGCAGATTCCATGGTAGCTGCAAGACAGGCAAAGATGCTGCCCTTTCTTATAGAATAGAAAGAAGAATGCCTTGCCAACCTGTGGTGGTACAAGATTTCTTGTAGAAATGTTTAAGTTGCAGTTGTAGCAGCAAAATACCTAATCAAAGAAGGTGTAGTAGTAGCTGCAGGACTGTGGCTGTTAATATTTTGTCAGAACAATATAAGGTGGAAAAGGTAGTGGAAAAGGTAGCAGCTGAAACTAACTATGGGGCAAGGGAGCCTGCTCTCACAGTTCTATTACAGAAGGGTGTAGCTGAGAGAGGAGCAAACCTTAAGCGTGAGCATCACGACAAACGGTCTATATAAGACACCACAGAAGCTGAAAGCAGAGTTGTTGTCAAAGTGGTAGAGGTACTTTTGTCTTCAACTTCATCTATTCTTTCGTGGAAAGAAGTCACCCAGGAAACTACATTTGTGCTATAATTGTCTTTGTGAAACTGGAAAGGAAGAATCTTTTCATCAAGCAAAGAGACTTTTGTCATTGGATTTTATTTGTGTGAACCTTTGGTTAAGACTTTGTTGTTCCTTGGAGGAAATTGACGGGTCATTCCTGGGGATCATGATCTGCCCAGGACCTCGAGAAGTAATCCAAGACACTGAGTGCTTGGTAACCTTTTATTTATGTTGTGTTGATTTTTCTTTGAATGTTTGTTGTTTAGTTTGAGGGTTAGTTGTGTGCATGCTAGGAGGTTTTCCCATAGATCTTAGAATAGGTAGGGAAGCCCCTGGTAGAATAGGTTTAATTAGGATTTTTGTTATAATTTTGTATATAATAAAATGGCAAATCCTGAGAGAACTCGATAAAGTCATGAGTCTCGCATTACTGACCCCTCACAGCTTGCAGAACCTCTTCGGACGGATGATATTCTGGCGGCTATAAAGGTGCTGCTTATAGCTAAGGCCCCTTGCGGTATCACTGCAGAGTTTTACAAGGGGTTTGGATCCAAAGTTGCTGGATATATGTTGAGCATTTGGCAGGAGGTGATGGGGTTCTGGTTCGCTTCCCCCTGCAAGGCTGTGATTACTCTGATATTGAAGCCTAGGAAAGACCCCAAGACTGTGCGTCGTATAGGCCGATATCGCTTCTCAACTTAGTTCTGGCCGATAAGCTGCTTCCATATGTATCGACCACAATCCATCTAGATCAGTCTTTTTGTCCCAGGGAGGACTACTTCATTGAATAATCTCAGTTCAACCCCAAGGTGCAGGCGGTGGCGGCCCTACTAGATGCGGAAAAGGCATTTGACTCTGTTGAGTATGCCTATTTTGTGGCGTTACGACAGATGGGCATCCCAGAGTATGTTTTAGCTGCAGTTTCTTTTGTATGCTGGAACGAACACCCGGGTAGGCCTTTTTTGTAAACCTTAAGCATCTTTCGCACTGGGACGTGGCAGAGCTGCCCGCTTTCGCCTCTCCTCTTTGCGATAGCAATTGAACCATTGACCATTGACGATAGGCTTAGGAAGTTTCACTGTGAGAGGAGATTGACTTTGGGTGGAGAGAGGGAGCTGGTCTCCTTGAATGCAGATGGCGCGATTTTGTATTTTAAGGATACAGTACCGATTTGGGCCCCTTTACATGGGAGGTGGTGGAGTTCAGCCATGTCTCAGGGCTCTACATCAAATGGTCAAAGTCGATTTTGTTTCCACTGAATTAAGCCACGAAGAGACTGGATGACATAGTTGGGTACAGTTGGCAGCAGCTCTCAGTGAAATACCTCGGCGTGCAGGTTAGCAGGAGTTTTGACTCTGTTGAGGGACCGCCATATGACCGATTTGCAATCTCTCTGAATGAAAATTGATAGATGGAGTACCCTACCCCTTGTTTTGCTGGGACGCGTGGCCTTTGCTAAGATGCTGGTGGTCCCTGAGCTTTTGTACATTTTCCAGAATGTTCCGATTTGGCCGGAAGCAACCTTTTTTAGAGCTTAAAGCTTTACTGTTCAGGTTGGCATGGTACCCTAAGTCCCCCCGGATCTGCTGGGATACGCTGACTCTGCCCTGACTCTGCCCTGGGATGGTAGTGGGATCGGAGATCCGGGTATGGAATTATATTTTTGGGCTGCACAGTTACATTTTGTGCCATACTGGATGCCAGGCTCAGTCCTTTAATTGCATGTGCGTATCGAGAAGTGCTCGGTGCGCCCTTTTTTCCTGCAGGGCACGCTGGTATCTAGGAGGGTGGCAGATTAGTGCAAATTTGACCCGGTTGCTTGTACTATCCATGCTTGGAACAAGGCCCTTAAGTGGTTAGGGGAGGATAGAGTGTTCGATCTGCCATGGCCTTGGAGTGGGGGGTATTTGGGTATCGGCACAGGTTTGATTTGTATCCAGATGGGGTTTTTGTTTCCCAGGAGCAATTCACAGTCAATACAGGTGCCGGCTTTCGCCACCGCTTCCAATACTTTTGTCTGCGGGCAGATTTTAAAGCCTGGTCTTCCTCCTCCTCGGCTGAACCTGCCCCGTTGCCCTTGTTGCAATACCTCCTGAACTCTGCTAAAGCATAATGTTTGTCGTGTAGGCTCCCCTAGGGCGGATATAAAGTATAGGGCGAGATGGGAGGAGGATGTCGGCTGTCCATTCACGGATAAACAGTGGGGCGTGCAATGTGATCGCACCCACAGCGGTGAAGAAAATACCTGTTTTAAGATAATTCATCTCAAGACCCTTCACAGGGTATATTTAACCCCGGCCTGCCTGCAGCTTTTTGACCCCACTAGAAGTGACAGGTGCCCAAGATGTTGCAGGCTTTCTCCATATGATGTGGTCTTGTCCTAGGTTGCAGGACTTTTGGCAGGGGGGTGGAAGTGATCTTTACGCAAATGTTGGCCCATGAGATTCCTTGTGAGTTGCTATGCTGAAGGGCTACCGGAAGCTGCTAGCTACCTGAATAACAGCATGTAGGTGCATCCTGATGCCTTGGACTGGCCCCGCCGTTCCTGATCCCACGGCCTGGTTGGAGGATATGATTTGGGTCAGTGACATTGATGGGGAGTATGGTGCACTTTGTGGAGCTATAGTTCGGCACAGGGACATCGGGAGGCCCATCTCCTGGTTCAGCGACATTTTGCTGAGGGCTAGGGGGGGGGTCCCTTCAGGGTAAGACGCAATGGTAACTGTTTCTATTTGTATGGGCATGCGTCACCCACAGCGCTGCTATGTCTATTGTGATTCAATGCACTGTACAGCCGAATTCTAATGTTATTGTGATTTTGTATATCGCCTTATATATCATTGGTATGATCTTAAAGCGCTGTCAGTTGAACACCCTTGGGGACCGTGGTCCTGGTCAGTGGAGAGAGTAGAGTAGCATATAGTGCACTTGGTATGTGTGCAGCCAGTCCAGTTTGCGCAGAGGTGGCCGCATTCTAATACTAGGTGCAGTGTGATAGTTGAGAAGTCAGTGGAAAGTGATCAGCAATGTAAGTGGCCTCCAAGTCTGCATTCTGGCTGCCATGGGGCCTTTCTAAAGATTGTGTGAAGCTAGGCTGATAATTTCCGTGGGGTATAGCTGCGTTCTACCAGACTTTTGACGTGTTCGGGAGCAGTGTAGGTGTGTGTGCAGCTAGGCTGAAGTTGATTGAGGGGTACAGCTATGTTCTATTGTTTGTTGTTATAATTTGGAGAGTGAGCATATTGGTAGGAGTGAGGGTCTGTGCTTACTGGTAGGAGGCCCCTGTTCCTGTCTGCTTTCTGGAAGCCGATAAGCTAGCCGCATCTGTCCTGGAGGTTTGCATTAATAGATCTCCGAGAGAGAGTCTTGAGGAGTATGTTGTGTTTGCCCAGTTGGACGGTCCATCTTCCAGAGGCTTTGTTGTAGTTGTCCGAGGGCCCATATTCCCGGTCCTTGGTCATAGTCCATGGCGGAAGGCTGGGTAATTGCTGACACGTCTGTGGTCATTGCGTAATTTTCAGGAGAGTTCAACCAGGCTTAGTTGCTATTTCGCCTTGGGAGTGGGGGGGGGGGTCCATGTCTTCACTCCTAGTAGGGCAGGGTTTCCTGACTATACTGTCTGGTGTAGCCGATAGGTGACAAGATATAACCCAAATGCGGTATCCGGGACACAAGTGCTATGAGGTGCTGCGGCAGTGGCTCTGCATGTCGATTCCTAGATAGGCAGAGCTTGCCACAGGGTTAACAGGAATAGAGACAAAACGTGGTAGGCTGAGAGGGGGTCCCTGACAATGGCTCTGCGTGCTGATTCCCACATTGGTAAAGTTTGACAGGAGCGGGCCCAATCGTATTTAGCGGTTGGAGTGGCTAACTACGCTCCGGGAGCATGGTGGTGCACAGGGGTCTGCAGAAAAAGGCCTGTATGACCGTGGTTGGCATCTCCTGGAGTGATGGTGCAGTGCTTCCCTATGGGAAATACATGAATTAAGATCAGATTATGTCACAAATGTACCTGTGTGAGATGTGACCCTTAATAGATAAAGTTTAAAAAACAAACTTTCAAGGAGTTGATATGCTGCATACACGCCTATGAGCAGGAAGAAAAATAATGCTGACCACAAACAGTTTTTCATCTGGATGTGCTAATGGTGGATCAGAAATGTCAGTAATGTTTTGCATAGGTTAAATAAGACCATACATGTGCACCAAAATCGGAATGCCAACATTATCAGGAATTCCTCAATGATGACATTCTATAAGTCGAAATAAAAGTATCTTGTGCGAGCTTTGCCTTCTAATTCACACACTCTTGGAAAACCCTGAGGGCAATCATTTTAATCAATGGAGATATTCATTATCTGGTGCTGTCTGAAATGTACTTTCAAAATCTAGATACATAGCTTTCACATTCACGTGTGAGGATGAAAATGATACTTGAAACAAGGATTCAGAATCTTGGAGTGCAGAAGCCTGCTGTTGCTCTACCACACCTTCTGTATCTGCATTCCATAGTGGGGAGACTGAACTGTCAACTGAAGCTAATGATGAAGCCTGCCTTGAAGATGCATCATGATCCTAAACAGCCAATGAAGCGTTGGTACATTCTGCAATGGTATTGCGTAAAAAGAGCAGATTTGCACGAGGATGATTTTGATGACACAATCTTATCAGAAATGACCAAAGCAGTTCTCCTGAGATGCCGCATTCAGTTCTGATGCTTCAGTCTGTGGCTGAAACCTCCGGCAGGAGGAAGCATGCACACACGCAGGATGTCCTTTGCACTTGACTACCTGGGTTGTAAGCAGAATTTGGGAGGGTCCCCATCAGCTCGGCTACAGCACTGATTTTCTGTGGCTTGCGGCTAGAGCAATCTGATAGCCTTTACAAAAGACCTTTAATAGTTCGTAACAGAGTCATCCTCTAAATGGAGATTGAAAATGTATGCAGATTGGAGGTTGAAGCGATATGCATAGAGTGCCCGGTTAGTATTACATGGGGTGACATACATTGGGTGACGAGCTATGTCTTCAGTTGGAATTATTGCAAATGTGAAGCAGGGCTTCAACCCACCTGGGGCCAGTTTCTGAGCAGACCATGGATAATCTGTTTCTTATGTCGCCATTTCTGTGTTCTACTACTCCACTGGATTGGGAATGATGGGCACAATGAAAATGTAGGGAAATATTCAGAGCCTTGCAAATATCTCTGACCACTAGACCAGTAAAGTGTGCGTCTCTGTCAATGTCTGTAATCGCAGGAAGACTAATCTAGGAATGTATTCTGTAAGAATTATTTTTGCTATGGTGACAGTCAGCCTTGTGGCAAGGGTATGCTTCCCCCCCATCTGGAAAACAGACCCTTGATTACCAAACAAAACTCATAAGACAAACATCTAGGCAATTAAATGAAATTGACCTGAATATTTAAAAAGCGGTTTTCAAATCTTGACCCGCATTATGAGGAAGGCATACTGAACATGTTACAATTTTTCTGTGCAACATTTTGGAGATAAGGTGCAAACAAGTCTCTATTGCTCTTGTATAGTATGGTAATATTTCCATGATGAGCCACTGAATTGGCCAGCCAGTTAAGCTAAGGCACAAGTGATTTAGGTGCTGCCAAGTGGATATTTGTACTGTGCCTCTAAATGTCACTGTACAACTTACGATTTTCCGGAACCAGTGTTCCTCCTCTTGTTCAGGTGCTAGGTGCCAGGCTAGAAATGGTAGCAATGGACACTGAGCTACTTCAACACAGATAAGAATATTGTTGGGTGTCCGGTAGCTTTTCAGGGCCGCAGTTCAAGTCAATTCATCAGTAAAAGAATTTTCTAATGCAACCACTGTTCTAGAAATGTCATGGACCTTGAATTTTACTATTGCAACGGCAGAAGGCAGTAACAGAGCTTCCAATAAAGCATAACATGTAAAGATAGAATGAACATAAGAACCATTACATTTGGGTGTACCAGCTGCCATAAGGTATCCATGTTGTTTCCACAATATGCCAAAGTCATGAGTAATGTCATAGGCATAGTAGGAGCCAGTTTAAATCACAGCAGTTTCGCAGGGATACACCAGTAAAAGCAACTTGGGTAGAATGAACATTTGACAGTTGGTACACTGCTACACTCATCAAATGTTAAACTGAGTACAGACCGCATCTCTAGAAGATACTTCCTTTAGAATTTCTCATACAAGATCCATCAACAAACAAAACCATGTCCGGGTTATGTAGTTTGACACAAATCCAGGGAATTTGTCCCCTCTGCCCAAGGAGGATCCATTCACTTCGGGAATAGGGAGGTGCACATGCTAAGCTTCACACCCAATAGGGGACAGGGCAATCAGCGCCTCACTGGGGGTGCCCCCCCTCTAGAGGATAGGCCGTCCCGAAATAAGTATTTGTGTTCTCCTCCCTTGTCTCAGGAAACTAATATCTTTGTTGGCTATATGGGGATTACAAGAGACCACTTTGGGAATACCCCTGGAAAAGTGGTTGGTGTGGTTTCTGATCCTTTGCTGTGGCCATCCTTGGAGGAAGAGCAGGACCAATGGATAGTCCCTTCTCCTTGCAGGAAGGAACATAAAGGCCCTGTGAGACCAACACAAAATAGAGATGAAAGCCTGCTGAGTAATGCCTAGAACGCAACAACCCCCTTGGAGGTGGAGCCAGGAAGGAACACCGTGCCCCCAGCATGGAGAGTGGAGGAGCCGGAGAGCCTGCAGAGCACTGTTGCCTTCGTTGATGCTGGGAGCCAGAGAAACCTGAGCCCGACGAACCAAGAAAAGACCCAACTGCACCAAAGGTGGTCGAGCCCCAACAGGAACAACCGATGCAGCTGAACCAACGTGGAAGACGAGAGAGAAACTGGAGTCACGGTTCTGCACCAACCGAAGAGGCTGCCTCCCTGAGGAATGCTACTGCAGCGAACAAGATATGTGGTGCTTCCAGGGATCTAGGAGGAGGGCTTAGAGGACTAAGCAGGGGTGAGAAACCATATACCCCATGCCAGGGTGACAAGATGCCCCACGGCTGGGCTGAGAAACCAGATACCCCAGGATGCGGTGAGAAACCCGATATATCCCATGAGAAGTCAGATACCCGAAAGTGGGGTGAGAGATGGTATCCCGAGACTGAGTGAAAGACAGGCCAGCCCAAGGCCGGGTGAGAGAACAGAAACCCTAAGGAGTCCTGGGAGACAGGAGATCTTCTGATGGGGCATGAGAAGCCAACAGCATGGTGGGGTGCAAGAAGCAGGCGAGGTGTAAGGAGCAAGCCTCCCATGCAGGGTAAAGGAGGAAATACTCCAAGAAGGGGTGAGAGACACTATATTTCAGGACTGAACAAGTATGAGCCAACTGCAAAGGGCAGAGCCTATTATCTGAGTAGGAGAGAAAGAATAAAGACCCGGGGGAAACTTGAAATGTACCATGGGCAAGTGGCCTGGGAGAAAACAAACGCATTTAGGTGGGGGTCAGGTGGGGGTTAGGTGGGGGTCAGAAGCCAGCCAGCACTTCCTAGGTTTAGTAGAAATCCTTACCAGACCTCTTTTGGTTGAATTGTGTTACTTCTGCTTTGTTAGTGGTAGGACAGGATTCATGGTAGATTAAGCTTTGGTCAGATGACCATGTTATGGGTGTAAGGCATCCCGATGAGTACCCTTTATTATTTTCTTTCTAGATTAGGTTGAAACCACCTTAGAAGTAGGGATAGGATAGTCCATACTTTCTTTTGGTTAGGAAAAGTTGGGTTGTAAACATGACCTCTTGTCTGCCACCTGAGTCTGGCTTACCACAAGTGATACATCTTTCAAATCAACTCTGGGAATGAAAAAATGTTCTGTAAATAGTAGCCATTCATGGAGCTCTCCCTCAGAAGGCATCTGGAGCAGAGAAGCGGGTTTCAAAATAGAACATTGTTTAACAGTAAAATAACAGCACACAATAGAAACCTTTTGGAATTGGTCAAATCGAGAATTCAAAATGTGATCTTTTCTCTTTAATAATGCGAAAGCAGCATGAGGTAGTGCCAAAGTAACATGATGACCTAGGACTAAAGTGTCTGCTTTTTCTACTAACAGAGTGGTGCCCCCCATCGAATGTAAACCAAGCGGTAATCCCGCTGCAACAGGATTCAATGCTACACTGTAATAAGCAGTTGGGTGATGTGTATCACCCAGCATTTGAGTCAGGACAGAGCAAATCCATCCTGTTCATCACATTAAAAGGTGAAAAAATTCTGCTCATTTGGTAAACCTAGGGCCAGAGCCCTTGACAGCTCTTCGTTAATTTTTAATAAATACCTCCGTAGACCATGACGTTTAATCAAGGGTGAGGTTTCTACAATTGTTTCACAATCGAGGCATAACCCATTATCCACTAGCAGCTGTAACCAGCAATTCCTAGAAATACTCTCAAGGATATCTTCTGAAGATTATTTTGGTTAAGGTACCCCTTGGAGTGCTAGATAGTCGACTACAGCCTTTTCTGTTATTATGGATTGCCAAATTTTTTTTTTTGCTTTAAATTCCTTCTACTGTTCTTTAAACTTCCTCTGGTTATCTTTGTGGGCTCCGGTCATAGATTCAGAGAATCTTTTGGTAGCCTCTGCATACCAGTAAAAGAACACATCCCACTGCCTTTGATGCACTTTCAAACCCAGCGAAATAGGATTACCCCTTAAATGCACAAACCCATCTAAATCATATGTACCTATCTCAGGGAAATTGCTTTGTGAATTCACCTCATGAAAAATAGTGCTATTGATGCAGAAACTTGCAAGTCTTGGGCTACTAATGTACATAAAATAAAAAGCACTCCCTTTATGAGGGAGTGGGACTTGCTTCAACTGACTCCCATTTTCACAGGGTTAAGGCAAGGATTGGCCTATGAGGAAGTCTGTGCCACTCTATGCAATGCCCGGTGCAACCAGCCCATAGTAACCTCTAGACCCAACAAGGGCCCATGACTCCGATTCAGTTACCATGCATCAAGCTATTGCACCAAGACAGTCTATATTCAGGTAGCGATCCAGAGATCGGGAAAGGAAGGAGACAATGTTTACATATTGGGATCAATCCTTGGACCTCTACTCTTCACCCTCTATACCTCTTCCGTAGGAAGACTTAGCTCAATCTTGGGCTTTTGCAATCACCTTTTTGGTGACAGCACTCAAATATTTTTCTGATTTCCCTCTTTCACCCCAGCCATCACGGAACTGTTAACAATGGAGTGGAATGCAGTACTACACTCGCTGCATGCCTAACTCAGTAAGTGTGACTCTCCCCAATATACGTAGTTCAAGTCGAACTATGATTGATTATATCTTTCCCGATCTAATGCTGATGGAACTTTTTGCTGACTTCTCGATCACTCCAACTGTTTGGAGCGATCATTGCATGTTGAAGTCCACTTTACACCGCTCATTCGCCGTTTTAGACAAAGAAATCTCAGGTCCATCTAACCTAAATGTCTGTCCAGGTGGTAATGCTGTTCGATGTATGGCCATGAATATTGATAAAGTAGGATATCACTTGTGTGAAGCCATGGCCCGGTCCACACTCAAATGCAAGCTTAACACGTTTAATGTTGAGAACTGTTGAGAAAATGTTGAAGGCTTTGACTCTTAGCTCGAGTGTGAGGTACTTCTGTAAAGACGGCCTTGGTTCCAACCATAAGAAACACCTACATGTCTACGACACACATTTAGCTCAAAATAAATCCTTAATGAGGTATTCCTTAAGATCAATAAAGTGCCAGCCAATTTCAAATTTATCAAAATTCGCCATGAATAAACTGGTGAAACAACAAAAAAAAGGTTTATTGTAAACAATGTCGTGCAGCGCTACTCCAGCGAGATGCTGAATTGGTCCTTCGAACTTTGTCAAGAAAAGACGTTGTCATGTTCTGGTCTGTAATAAATGGACTTGCGTTGACTACGTGCACCGCACAGATAAATGCAGTAGCCGAGACAACCTGGGCTGGGTACTTTCTGAGTCTCTATCCGGTGGGTTCCGTAAAACCGTATACCCAGACAGCTGGGCCAACATCACCTGTTAATGATGCTGCCATTAGAATTAGTGGGAACAATATCTACGACCTGATCAACTCATGTACACGTTCTAGATCTGCTGGACCTAACAGCCTCTCGAATGCCATCCTTAAATCCGACCCAAGGAATTTGGGCCAACGTTCTTGCAATTCTATTCCAAAGTGTTGTATCCACTAAAACCTTCCCGCCATCATGGCAAACTGCTTACATTGTGCCTATTCTCAAAAAAAGTCTGAGGACCGAACCAACAAACTACAGACCGATCTCACTACTTGATACCGATCGCAAGATCTTCTCCTCCATCTTACTTCAAATATCTGGAGAGATGGGCCATCGAAACAGCTAGATTATCCAAATTTCAGACCGGTTTTCGAAACGGTTATTCTACATCTCTCAATGGACTTATTCTTCGACATATCCAGCAGTCTACATGGGCTTCCCCCGATTCATGTACCTATGTGGTATCGATCGATCGATCGATCTATCAGCTGCTTTTAACCATGTAGACCTCCTCAGGTTGTGGGGAAAGCTAAAGAACTGGGGGATTCCAAATAGCCTCTTGGAACTTATAATAGGTCTCCACGAGAACTCTTCTGTTAGGGTAAGTTTGAATAGAGAATGGGTGATGTCCCGAGTCAGGTCTTGGACAAGGATGCACATTAGGGACTTGTCTATTTAATCTGTATTTGTCTGATGCCAGCGACCCTTTGATCCCTGCCGCATTAATTGCTCCTAAGGTGGGCTCTCAACATATGTCCTGGCTTGCATACACGGACGATTTCCTCCTTTTCGATAAAGCTTGAGAAGTCTACGTAAGTCATTCTCCACATTTGCCTCCGATAATGGGCTCAAGATCAACTCTAAGAAAGCAAGAATCTTGGCAATATCAAGAAACCTGAAAATGCACCAACAAGTGTGGTCATGGGAAGATTCTGTTATCACCTCAGCCCCCCGTATGACATACCTTGGATACATGATATCAGCTGCTCCTGGCTTTGTCAACGGGAGGGACATGTTAAACCTGAAGCACTGGCAATGCACAAGAAATTTGATATAGGCAAGGTGGTCCCAAAACTAGTCTACGGTCAGGAATTGTTTTGAGTCAGCCATGGAATGTCTAGAATTGTGGGAAGCTAATCTTTGGAGGCGTGTGCTAGGAGTTCCAAACTGCATCCCGTTAGCAGCTATAAGGTTCGAATTGGGCCTTACCTCTTTTCACGCACGGTCACCATGGAATTTGTTATCTCTATTTAGGTGATTATGCTTGCCCTCTGTTAACTGTCTATATGCACATTTACATGAAACCTTGAAGCTGAGTGCTAGTATGAAAAAGCCTAATGTCGTTAAGACAATCGGGATGAACTGTGTGGGGCACTTAGGCTCCAGACCGCTCCTGGTCCCTGTGGTGCCATGACTCTGATGCCTTCAATGGGCCGGGGCTGGCCATCATCTTGATCCCCTGCATGAAAGTGGGTCGCCCAGGCATCCAGCGGTGTGTACATCGGAGCCACAAGCACATCGACCCCCCCCCCCCATCTGGGGCTGCGCTCCTGGGACCCGTGCCCCAGTGTGGGCTTCCCACATGATGTTGGGGCATTGTCAGATCTCCAGCACACAATGTGGACCCAAACTTTCCTCTCTACACGCAGGCACCGCTTACCCTGTGAGATGTTGGCAGCAGAGAGGTCTACAGATCCCTAAACCAAGCAAACTAAAATCAGCCTGCTCGCCAGTCCTCGCTCCTAGCTCTCTTACTCCACCTCCTGGGATGCCGTCAAACACACCTCAGCTCCTCCTGCGGCTCCCCTTGCGAGCCATGGAAAAACAGGGAAAGCGTAGCAAACCCACAGGTGTAATCACCATAACGAACGCCACTTTGGATAAGGGGAAGAAGAACAAACACTGAATTGAGTCACATAGCCATACGCCAGACAGTCTCCCCAGACGAAGGCTCTTCCCACCAAGCAAGACCTAACATTTCTCCTACAAGAAATTAAAAGCGAGATTCACTCCAGCACAGTGGAACTGAGCAAGAAGATCTTAGCACTGGAACACCAGGTTCTTGGTCTGTCACATTGGATCAGTGACCTGGAGAATTCAATTTACGAACCATCCTGTGACCTTGTGGAGCTATGCAAGAGGGTGGAAAACCTGGAATCCTCAGCCGAACAACTTCAGGTGAAGCAAGTCGACCTGGAAAATCAAGCCAGGAGGAACAATATTCATGTCTGGGGATTCCAGCTCCCATCCCAGACTTGGAACTCAGATTTCATTCTAGGCCTCTTCAGATCGATCCTTTCCCTCCCGGACGATGAACACATAGTTTTGGACTGCACCCACCGGGTGTACTCAGTCTTCCATAAATCTAAACACCTGACACCCGACGTCCTCACCAGGACTTATTATTTCAAGGTGAAGGAGGAGATCTGAAGCTGTGACACTCCAAAGGGGAACTGTGTGACAAAGAGGTCAAGATCCAGCTATTCTAGGACCTGGACCCCTCCACGCTTGAAAAGCATAGCAATTTCAAATCAGTGACAACTTGGCTTAACGACAGAAAATTTAAATGTCTGAGCTGTCAGCCTGGAATATAGCATGTTAAGCGATTTGTGAAAATAATCTGGTCCATTCTGATGGAGAGCTTTATGGACCATACACATTGTTAATTTCGAACCTACTGGCCACAGGTAATCAGTGCAAATATTTAAGGACTGAAGAGATATCGGCCCGTTTATTTAGATGGAAAAGAAGGCGTGCGACCACATTCTCTTATTCAGATCTTTTTCTTTGAGGGACCCAAATATACAGTTCTCCAGCATTGGATCTTTCATGGATTCACATGCTTAGAATATTCCCCGTCGTCAGGCTGGGAATCCTCGGTAAGTTATAAAGACATTTTCCATAGGAAAAATTCCGACACTTGTGTCCTATCTACATCGTTTTGGGCCGCGCACACGCCGGCGCCACTAGGACGTAGAGGTATATATAGCCCCGCCCCGCGGCTCCCTCAGATTTCAACCGTCTTCCAAAGTCGTGGGATTACCTCGCGTATCTGCTATTTGGTTAGGTTGTACTTTCTACTTCTGCGACTGTCTTTTCTTCTCGAAAAAATGTCTGGAAAGGCGTTGTTGCGTCCGTGTCTACATGCTGTCTTAAGAAGGTGTACGAAGGGGATGGTCATATGGACTGCATTTACTGTCTTCATCCTCCCCACACAGCGGACACATGTGAAATCTGTCAGTGCTTCTCCCAGAAGACCCTCAAAGACCGAAAAAGACGCCTTGTCGATTGGCTCAATGACGGGGCAGGTGCGTACCTAAATCAGAACCCCCGACGAAGAAGGCGCGTTCTTCTGAAAAACGCCCCTCGGAGAAACATTCGAAGGCCCCCTCTTCACACAAGGCGTCGTCTTCTTCCTCCTCATCTAAAAAGGAGAGAAAAGAACCATCTAAATCCTCCTCAGGAGACCGTCATAAGTCTACCTTGAGTAAAGAGGCCTCGGCCAGCAAGTCGGCCCCGAAAGCGACGGGAACACCTCAAGGGCCTGCGCCACTTGCTTTGTCGACGGCCCGCTTGTCGACGCCTGCGTCATCGGCGGCTCCTCCCACGGTTCAGACTGCGGCTGTAGGAAACATATCGTCGTCGACGGTGGTTCCGTCTATGGGATGGCAACCGGAGGTTTTCAACCCCGTTCCGCCTGAGGCCCTGCTGCATGCAGAGGCAGCTTTTTCCATCTTGTCGGCTGACGAGGAACGTGGCCCGGTCGCGCACCCAACCGATCTGGGGTTGCAACCAACCAGTGCGGCGACGCTCTTGAGTGGGGGTACCATCCCTATGACCTTGTCATTGCTGAACCCCCCAGGCAGTTCTGTCCTTGGAGGTGCTAAATACGCTACAGAAGCTGTTAGAGCGTTTGGACACACGGATACCTCAGCCCAGTGCCCCGGCACTGCTACAGTCTACGCCACTCGTCAACGAGCCGGGCCCGGCTCCTCGCTCGACGACCAGGATTACTGCCGCTTCCCAAGTTGCGGAAGATCGCCCTCGCCCACAAGAAGAGGGAGAACTACCGGACTCTGATTCAGACCGCGAAGGGTCAGGGTCAGACATCTCACTATCCCCCTCAAGGGACCCAACATGGGACTCTGAAGCGGAAATGGAAGCTCCGAGAAGTCGGCGCAACCATCACCACCTGACGACGTGGGAGCGTTCCATGCCATGATGAGTAAGGCATGTGCTGAGTTTGGCCTAGTCCCTGAAGAAGAGAAAAAGGATTGTTTTCTTTTTGATCATATGGGCAAGAGAAGGAAATCCATATTCGCCATCCCTATTTTAGACCATGTCTGGCAAGCGGGCCTGAAGACCATGCGTCATCCTTTCTCGGAACTGGCAGTAAAAGGACGTTTGGAGAAGAAATTCAAGGCTCTGGAATCGACTCCCAAGTGCTTGACGTCTCAACCTTCGCCGGAATCGGTGGTATCTGCGGCGGCGGCTAGAAAGGCCAGGTCTCAACATAAATGCACGACCCCGCCGGACAACGAAGCCAGGAGGAAAGACGCTTTTGGCAAGAAGGTGCTGCCGGTCGGCGCGACTACAGTTAAAGCAGCCAACTCCTTGGCGATTATGTCTAGGTATGACAGGGAAATGTGGCACCGGCTGGCTCCTATCTTGGAACATTTGCCCGAAGAACATAGAAAGTCCGCCATGTTGCTAGTACTTGAAGGAGAAGAGGCCTCCAACCATGCTATAAACATTGCTGTCGACCTAGCCGAGTCCGGATTTAAGCAAATCAATAATGGCATAGTACTACGAAGACAAGCCTGGCTCAAGTGCACTACGTTCAGACCGGAGGTGCAATATAAAGTCTTGGATATGCCGTGTGAAGGGGAACAACTGTTCGGTGAAAAAGTTGATGAGGCCTTGAAGGGCATGAGAGGATACTGACACGGCGCGGTCACTCGGAGCCCTCCAGAGCGGTAGGAATTTTCGTTCCTTTTGTCCTTTCAGAGGGGCTTCTGGTAACTCCCGGTTTGGGTCATCTAGAGACCGAGGTTTCAACAGACCCTCCTACTCGTCCCAAGGCTACAGACGTGCGGGCCAGTCTTCTCGTAGAGGCAGAGATTCCCAAACCTCCAGACGGTGGGGTGCCTACCCTTCGTCGACGAAAGATAAACAAGCCAAGAACCAACAATGACATGTTTCAGGACGTCCTGGGGAGCCGAGTGTCTCATCACGTCGACGAGTGGGAGCGCATAACAGACCAATGGGTTTTGGACACGATTCATCTGGGCCACTCTCTACAGTTAAAGGACAAGCCACCCCACATTCCACCGGTGTTCTCGGCTCAGCCCCACCTTCAAATACTACTGCAGGAGGTGGCGCTTATGCTGCAGAAAGGGGCTATAGAACTGGTCCCGGTGGCAGAAAAAGGACAGGGAGTGTACTCCAGTTATTTTGTCGCCAAGAAACCAAATGGAAAATGGCGTCCCATTCTGGATCTACGAGCACTCAACAAACTGCTCAAGAATTTAAAATTCAAAATGCTTACGCTCCAGGAGGTGATCCGATCGATACAACCCGGAGATTATTTGTCGTCGCTAGACCTTCAGGACGCATACTTCCATATCCCGATGCGTCAACGACACAAAAGATTTCTGCGGTTCGTCGTCGGACGAACCCACTATCAGTTCAAGGTCCTCCCGTTCGGACTAAAATCGTCCCCCAGGACGTTCACCAAATGTCTGGGTCCAATAGCAGCCTGGTTAAGAAAGGAAGGTCACCATGTGTACCCTTATTTGGACGACTGCTTAGTGAGGGGATTGTCTCCGGAAAGGGCACAAGAAAGCCTAGATGCCACCGTGTCCCTCCTACAACGTTTGGGCTTCGCAGTGAACTTCGACAAGTCCTCATTAAAGCAATCAAGGACCTTGGTCTTTTTGGGGGCAGAGTTCCACACACAGTCGGGGCTGGTGAGGCCATCCCTCGAAAGGATTCACAAACTGCAACAAAAGGCATTGGAATGGAAGGTCGGCACGAGTGTCAGTGCGAAGGTAAATGTCCCTGCTGGGGACCATGTCATCCTGCATTCCCTTGATCGACAATTGTCACCTCTTCATGAGGCCTCTTCAGGAATTCTTGGCAGAGCGATGGGCACAGAGTCAAGGGCGCTGGTCGGACAAGTTGACCATCAACGGCCAGCTCGTGCAGGCTCTTCAATGGTGGAGAATTTCCATACATCTGACGAAGGGAATGCCCCTGCTGGAATCTGTGTTCCAGAGGACAGTGGTGACGGATGCTTCTCTAACTGGGTGGAGAGCTCATCTGGAGTCCCTACAGGTTCAGGGTCGTTGGAAGAATCCGCCCTTCACATCAATCTGCTAGAGTTGAGGGCGGTGCGTTGGGCCCTGAAATCCTTTCTACCACAGATAAAGGGCTCAGTGGTGAGAATCATGACAGACAACACGACAACAATGTTTTATCTACGAAAGCAGGGAGGAACTCGCTCCAGGATCCTGTCGACAGAAGCCGAGGAGATCTGGCATTGGGCCCTCCAACACGACATACATCTGTTGGCGTTCCACTTACCAGGAGTAAAAAATGTGCAAGCAGACGCTCTCAGCAGGGAGATGAATCGTCTACCCGAATGGGAACTGAACGACTAACAACTGCACCGTGTCTTCGCGAAATGGGGTCATCCGGCCCTCGATCTCTTTGCGACGAGAGACAACAAGAAAGGTGGCCACAACAAGACTCGCTAGGGGACGCGTTCTCCTTCCCGTGGACGGGCAAGTATCTGTATGCCTTCGCCCCCCATCCGTCGGACTCTGCAATGGATCCACAGATATCCATGTCGGGTGATCCTGGTGGCCCTGTATTGGGCCAGACAAGTGTGGTTCTCCGATCTACTTCACCTTTCAGCGGCGGAACCAATGAGGTTCCAGAAGATCCCCAACCTTCTGTCTCAGGAGAAAGGGGTCGTTTGGCATCACGACCCGGACAGCCTCAGTCTGACGGCCTGGCTCCTGATTTCTCTGAGTTTGGCGCATTAGCGATTCCAGCGGATTGTCGTCGCATTTTGCAAGCTGCAAGGGCACCTTCCACAAACGCTTCATATTCATACAAATGGAAAAGGTTCTGCATATGGTGCGCAGGTCAACCAGGTTTGGTCCCGCTGACGATCACACCGGAACAGCTCCTACCATACTTGTTGCTCCTGGCTAAAAACGGTTTGTCTGTTTCATCCATAAAGGTGCATCTGGCTGCCATCTCGAGATTTACTCGGAAGAGACATTCAACTCCATTGTTCAGTGACCACCTTGTTAAACACTTCCTTAAAGGGTTGTTTCGAACCTTTCCTCCCACGAAGAAGTTTCCTCAGATCTGGAGTCTAAACCTGGTTCTGGCAGCCCTGACGAAACCCCCTTTTGAAACAATGTCGTCGACATCATTGAAATTTTTTTCTTGGAAATTGGCTTTCCTGGTGGCCATTACTTCAGCTCGACGTCTGTCAGAAATACAAGCTTTAGTGATCGACCCTCCGTATTTGAGATTTTTCAGTAATAAAGTTATGCTGGCCACTAACCCGCACTTCATACCTAAAGTGCCTTCCATGTTCCATAAACACGCTTCTATAGTGTTGCCTACTTTTTTTCCAACACCGTCTTCGGTGGCGGAGAAGACTCTCCATACATTGGACGTGAAAAGAGCTTTAAAATTTTATCTCCATCGCACTCAAAGCTTCAGAGACACGAGACAACTTTTCGTAGTTTATGGTCCTGCGGCTAAGGGTAAGGCGATCTCCAAACAAGGTCTATCCAGATGGGTGTCTTCGGCCATCTCTTATCGTCATTCCAAGCCCGGAAAACTGCTAGAAAAGCGTCCACGGCCCATTCGAAGAGATCTACATCGTCGTCGACGGCGTTGTGGTCCGGAATTCCGCTGGGGGATATCTGCCAGGCGGCTTCCTGGTCGGTACCACACACGTTGAAGATACAAAGATGGGGCGTGCAGTACTACGTCACCTGTTCCAATAAGGTAAACCCCAAGTAGGGGTTGCACCCTTCGGCGACTATGCTTTAAAGTGTTGTGTCTTTCACTGTTAACATACTATAATGTAATGTGTTGCCATGGTAAATATGCATTGTGATTATTGTGATGTTGGTTTGCATACACGCCTCCAATGTTGGGGGATACTGCTATACAATCTATTCTAAGCATGTGAATCCATGAAAGATCCAATGCTGGAGAAGGGAATAGTTTCTTACCTGTAACTCCATTTCTCCAGCATTGGTATCTTTCATGGATTCACATGCGCCCGTCTGCCTCCCCTGAGCATGCAAACCAGAGATCCCCTCCATACTATTTTGGGGGCCGAAATCTGAGGGAGCCGCGGGTCGGGGCTATATATACCTCTACGTCCTAGTGGCGCCGGCGTGCGCGGCCCAAAACGACGTAGATAGGACACAAAAGTGTTGGAATTTTTCCTATGGAAAATGTCTATATAACTTACCGAGGATTCCCAGCCTGACGAAGGGGAATATTCTAAGCATGTGAATCCATGAAAGATACCAATGCTGGAGAAATGGAATTACAGGTAAGAAACTATTCCCTTACAAAATAGTCAAGGCAGCTTGCAATGAAAGCATTCATCAGCTGAATCCGTGCAGCAAAGCAAAAATAATGGAGAATCAGTTTCAGAGATTTTACCTGAAAAAGTAGCTGCTAGTGACTTTGTTAATCTAGGTTGAGAAGGAAAGGTCAGAGTCGAAGCGGACTCCCCCAGGTTCCAGACAGATGAAACTGGGGTAGGACAAGTGCCAAACAAAGCAGGCCAAGAGTTAGACCTATCCAGTTGTCTCAAGGTTGTAGAGATGGATATCCCCAGAGACAGAGAAAGATTGTCTGCAAAGCAGGATCTCTGTTTTGTGTGAATTGAGTAACACTGGATGTAGCAACATCCAGGACCCAACTTGTTCGATGCATGCTTTAATACCTTCTATAGGGTGTGATTCAATACCATGTAAATGAAAACGTTTGGCATCATCAGCAACCCAGTATAGGAAATAAGATGCACCAAAGGTTTCAATTCCATATTAAAAAGAAGCCGGCTCAAAGATGAACCCTGCGGAACACCACAGGTGATGGATTTGAGATAGTATTAGAAGGGGGCAGCTTAATCAGATGGGTTAGCTTGATCAAGAATAATTTGACCCACTTCCAGGGGGTTCCCACCAAGCCTATATTATATAGACAACCCAAAAGAATATCTTGGTCCATGGTGTCCAACCCAGTGGACAAGTCCAATAAGAGCAAGATTCTAGTACCACTGGAGTCAGTCCATCTTTAGTCATCAAGGGCCACTGTAACTATTGACTGTTGTGTACGGGATGAAAGCCTGTTTGAGCTTCATGAAACCATTTCTTTTTCTGTGTAAAAGTCAGAATTTGAAGTCACTTCACCCTCCAACGGCTTGGCAATTTAAGGCCATTGAGAGATAGGGCGATAACTTTCTAGGCGGGAGAGATCTAAGGAAGTCTTTTTAATTGGAGGAACGACTACTGCTTTTTATAAAGAGGTAGCTATTTTGAAGGCATAATGATGTAGACACAGACAAAAGGTTCAATATTGGTTCTCAAAAGGCTTTATTAACTTAAAAATTAGGATGGAGCAAGGCCTAACTTGCCCTATGCTAAAGTGGGATTTCCTTACCCGAAGAAAACGAAGGCTAGTCTGAGTCAGGAAGTCCAAATCAAAAGTCGGTCTGTGTCCAAAACCTGTACTTGACCTCACAACTAACTGTATACAATGTGTAGGGATGTCCGCATCAAAATGAATAGTGTTCAGACTAAAGTTCCAAGCTTCTTCCAGCTCGTGGCTTGTAATCAGCTTCCCCTTCCCCAAGTACAAAACATTTCACAAGCTATCGGAGTTCCCTTTCCCGAGAGTTCAAATCCTCCAGCTTTTCAAAACACAATTTCTTGGGACACTTCCCAGCTCTTTTGTCATCAGTAATTTTCACTGGTTCACATAAATTGTTCTGTTTCTTGAGTTCAAAATTACATAGGCTGCTGTTAGAAAACACATGCTTCTTTTTGGATACTTTCATTGGCTTTGTCCATAAAGGGGGCACTCTGTCTAGGTGCAGTTATCAAACCACACTGTCGACCCATTACAGGTCACCCAACAGATACTCCTTCTTGAATGCTTTACATCAATATTTGGCCACTGCCTTCCTTTGACAGTGACACGTGTATCTTTTATCAGTGTCGCACTCTTATACCACTTCACTGTGGCTTGTATGGCCACCATGCACTTTATTACACTTTCTGTACTCTTCTGGCTCTTGCCAATACAGGTGTCCTCTTAACCTGCAGTTCCTTGCACTCTTTTAGCTTTAGCCAGCATTTGCTTTCTCATCTCATACCCTTCTTGGTATTCTCTTGGCTTTGCAAACACTTGTGTCTCAATTAATTCCATGATGTCTGCTACTTGCACCACCTTGCTTTCACTCCATTCACAAGCACTCATAACTTGATTTTGCTCTGTGCGGCATTCAAAAGTGTTTACAATGTCTTTCAATTCGTTCGGTATTCAAGTGTTTGGTTCAAGTTCCCAGAGCACCCCGGTATGAGTGTTTCCCTGTTTCCACTCACCGGTTGCATACGGCAGCTCAGTTCCGTCTCTTTTCACTCTTCCCTCCGCTTTCCTGCTTTCAGTAGCTCTTCTCTTCCCTCGTGGAGGCCACAGAGAGCACCACTTGCTCTCCTGGAGTCCCACAATGTCTGGTGTGGTGCTTCAACGCCCAAAGCTCCTGCTGTGTGCACATGAGAATGATGGCTGCAGGATTTCCAGACCCTCTCGTGGCCGGCTTCAGTGTCCCTCTCTCCTGCTCAACACGGCTTCCAACTCCTGTGTCTCCAGCTCCTCTCGCCAGCCCACACCTCTCCAGCTTGCTTCTCCCCAGCCCACTTCTCGTTCGCGCTGTGCTGTGCAGCAAGGAGTTTTATATCCATTTGGCATATTAAGTGACCTCAGGTGTGGGTCATTAAGGCTAATTGCCTGGCCACAGCGGAATCCATTAGGTGAACATGCCTGGTTGTTCCACCTGTATGCCTCTATAGCCCTCTTTTTCATCTCAGTACCAGAGTGCTGTTTGGGGCTGTCTGGCTTAATAAAACTCTGTGTTGTCGCCTCCTCATCTTGGTACCTGACTGATGTGTCCGCCTTAACAATATAAGGCTGACATGTATGCATCTCACCCAAATGAGGATGTGTCCTCCTAGTTGGTCTCTTCCTCATCCCAGTATCGAGGTAGTGTTTTTGTGGAACGTTTGGGACGGGAGGGGGTGAGGGGGAGGGAAAGGGCTGACGGTAGCCTACAAAGCCTTGAGGCATAGAGGGTTCAATCTGAAAAGGGAATGGGGGATAACATGTCTCAACTAAGGACGCCCTCTCCCCACTCCGCAAGTTCCCTCCACCCAGGTGATCCTCCCTTGCACATCCACCGCCCCTGAGTTGGGATCCAAAAGAGATGGCCTTTCCCTGGCCACCTGAGCGGAGGATACAGGGGGAAAAAGAAGTGAGGATGCCCTCAGGTTTTTCACACTATAAAACCAGAGTGCAGAGATTGGTTAAAGATATTACGAATATCCATGGAAATACAAGCGCATATTTTTTTGGGCGGATAGTGTGACTATTCAACCACTGCAGCCCATCTGTTTCAGCCAGAAGCACTGGCACCCAGCACATCACAATGTTGCTCTGCAGTTGCGTGTTTGTTTAAATCTCTCTGTATTCTCAGTTACTATTGCTCGGAGCATAACTTAACAAATGCCCCATTCACTTTCATCCTGGTTGCTCCTTGACCAGACATTTCTCTAATAGTCCCTTCTGGCCTTCTGGTGTCAGGGATGGCACTCTATTAAGAGTGGCACAGGACACCCAGAAAGGGTTTGGGTGGTTGTGCCAAATAAAGTGGACAGATAAGAACACACACAGTGGAAAGGAAAGAGAACGAAGAGTAGGCAAGAGAAAAGATACAGAATGAATACCCTCTTAAGGTGTATGCAGATATAGGAAAAGAGTATTCCACGAACCTTGGAAATACTCTAGCCTTCTGCACAGTTTGCTATAACAGAGGCCCACGCTATTTGCTCATGACTTGGAACAGCAGCTATGGGTGTCTGTAATGTAGAAACGAGACAAGGGAAGGGGCAGAGGTTGACTGATGGGAACCAACAGACAAGCTCTGTACGAAAGGGTCTACAAACAGTACAAGAGAAGATACTACAGACAAATCCAGGAAAGGAGGTGATAGCAAACTAGCAGAAGGATATGAAGGGAAAGTCGAGTAACAGGATAGGATAGCAAAGGACAGTAAGGTACAAGGTAGAAAGCCCAGAGGAAAAGGGCTTAGGGCAGCAGAGTAAAGCAGACTGCACGGCAAGGATCCCAGAAGGGCCGGCAGTAAGGAGTGAACCCTGAGGGGCAGGGTCGCTGAACGAAGAAGGTAGCAGAGGACTGTAGAGGGCTACTAGGCCGAGAACCCAGCGGAAAAGGTAGGTAGTAGGCAGCGGAGCGTGATAAGCTGCAAAGTAGGAAGGCCCAGAGGACAAGGGCTAAGGCAGCCGGAGTGAGGCAGGCTGCAGAGCAGGAAGCCCAGAGGACAAGGGCTGAGGCTGGGAAGCAGCAGAGCGTGATCAGCGGCAATGTAGAGAGCCCGCAGGGCAAGGGCGGAGACTGGAAGGCAGCAGAGCGTGATCGGCTGCAATGTGGAGAGCCCGGCAAGGCAAGGGCGGAGGCTGGAAGGCAGCAGAGCGTGATCGGCTGCAATGTGGAGAGCCCGGAGGAGCAGGGCTGTAAGGAAGGGAGCCTGGAAGGCTATGGCTGGAGGCAGCAGGGTGGAGCAAGCCACAAGGCAGGGAGCCCAGAGGAGCTGGACTGAGGCAGGAGCCCAAAAGGCTAGGGCTGTAGGCAGCAGGGTGTAACAAGCTGCAAGGCAGGGTCCAAGCAGGAGTGATGGTAAACAGCATACAAGGATCCGAAGACAGACGCGAAAGGAGGAGGAAGGACTCTCAGGTGCAAGAGGCTGAGCCACTGCAGGCAGCAGCCTTTATACTGCCTAGCCCAGCACAGAGGCAGGCTAATTGGTTGCACCTGGCTAAACACACCTGCAGGCAATCGGCCACCTCCCTTTCTGTTCCTGGGCTGGTGGAAGCAGGGCAAGTCCCTAGGGCTTCTGGGGGGTGTAGTTCCTTTGATGACAAATGGGAACAGCCAGGAATCGATGTTTGTAGCCAGGTGCATTGTGGTATACGTAGTTTGTTGGAGTCTGTTGTAAATAAATGATAAGCAAATAGTCCATATTGAGCGTAAATGGATGCGCCCATGGCGCAAGCATGACATCTGGCCTTCTGCTCAATGCAACTTGGCAAATTATCTCCAGTTGTTTTATTTTTTTCCCCTGCCATCACCCAGAAACCCTCACACCGTAGGTCCATGGGCCACAACACGCATACATATCCCAATGGCTTCTCAGGCTGACCCAGATACCCCTCCATCCACTCTGATAACCCATATAAATCTCTTGGGTCTAAAGTCGGCCAGGAAAAGAAAAGGAATTCTTCAGCTCCTGCGTCAGAATGTGGCACAGTCCTTATCCATGAGACACATTTGCTAAAAAAGGATGAATCCCGCCTTGGGCATCCCTTCTCTCCATAACAATTCTTTGCATCTCAGAGCTCCAAGAAGAGAGGCGTTGCAATCCTCATCTCTAAAGAGCTTTCCTTTGCCAAATGCTCAATTCGTAGGGTCCCCAGAGGCAGTTTCCTCTTCCTCATTGGTAGCTTGGGTGGATGGACACTTGTCACCTTCACCGCCATCTATGTCCCAAATGAGACACAAGACTCCTTCAAAAAGCTCACCCTAATCCTCTCTGAGTTCGCTGAAGGCCAGGTAGTCGTGGGTGGGGATTTTAATGCCCTGCCAAATCCATCCCTGGACAAATCCTCTCCACCAACCCATGCAGACTCTCATAATGCCCTCGCCCTCCTACACCTATTCCGTGCGATGAACGTTGTGGACTCCTGGGGAGTCCTTCACCCCAGGGAATGCTATTCCTTCTTTTCTCATGTTCACAATTTAACACCTCGTCACAAGTCTTTGCCTGACCTGTAACTATTGATGAGTGAAAAGTCTCAACATGCTGGATAGGTCGGAGCCATAGCTTTAACCCCCTTTTGTACAGTGTAGGCATGAGTCTCTTAATGTCCACTTGACATATATCCAGTGCAGACGCTTGTTTAATCTCTACATAAGACCCTTAGCGGACCTGATTAGATCATTGGGTGTCATCGGCATAGATATAGAACCGGACTCAAAGTTGATTTTTCATGTGGGAGAGACCAAAGGCTCTCAAAAGAACAATGTAAAGGGTTGCTTGGAACAGATCAGTTGGTGGATGGATCAAACTGGCTTAAATTTAACATTACAAAAACTGAAAAAATGTTGGTGTGCTCCTTGGGTCTTCTAAATACGAAGACCTCTCACTGTCAACGTGGCTCTCTCAGTTCTGGCCCCTCTCTAGGCTCCAGCCAGATTCCTATCTTGAAGGTCAGAAACCTAGGGGTGTGGCTAGATGAGTCATTATCTCTTGAGACTGAAATTGTCAGTCTCTAGTGTGCTTCTTCCATCTACACTCTCTACAGAGATTCCTGGACCACTGTGCATTCCCTCATAGGATTCAATTGCTGAATGCTTTTTATATCAAGCCGATTGGTTTTCTGCAACATCATTTTTCTAGGACTGCCTAAATCCTCTAGCCAGAGGCTGCAGAGGGTTCAAAATGCAGCAGCAAGCATTTTGGACCATGTCTCCCTCTGCATTTCGCTCCTTACATTGGCTCCCGGTCGACCAATGTATACAATTCAAGAATCTTTGAATTACTCACAAAGCTTTTTATAACTTAGCCCGGCCTTCTTGAGTAATACGCTTCAAAGGCATCTTCCTTCAAGAGACCATCGTTCTGCCTCAGCATGTCTTCTGCCCTCACCCTCATTCAGATTATAAAGGTGGGTGGGGAAGGGAGGGGCAGCGTTCATTGTCCAACCAAACGGCAAAGCTCTGAAACTCCCTGCCGGGGTCACTTTGGGCCATTTCAAACCACCTAGACTTCAGACATAAATTAAAGACGTTCTTGTTTCTACCATGATTGTATTTATTGCATGGGCTAGGGGAATGGGGACTGTTTCTCATGATTTCTATGCTCTGTTTTTTTCTTGTTGTATATTTTGTGCTTTATAAGTGAATTTACCATGCCATACTATCTCCGGTAGCTCCTTAAGGTTAGCTGCATCTGCTGACAGTGCTTATTTACAGAAGCACTGACTGCTTCTGTTTTTCTGAAACCCATGTGGGTCTATTCAATAGCAGAGAAATGTATCTGGCAGCAGTCGAAGACTGGTTTATTGCTTATTTATTTACCCTAAGCAGAGTCTTTGCTAATGCGTCCACATGTGCTGGTGTGAATAGCCGCTTGCAACCTGGTTCAGGGGTTTGGGTCTATTTGACCTAAAACATTTGACCTAATCACATTTGATCAAATTGATTTGACATTTTTTCGGTCTAAAATGCGGGGGGGATGACCCCCGCAACCTCTCTCCCCCCACTTCCCCTCAACCTAATCTATACCCTTACCCACCCCAATATATATATATTTCTGAGGCTTGTGGAATCTGCTTAGATCACATGCTGTGCATAGGCCGACATCTAGTGGAAGCTGTGGAGTATTAGTTTGTTTTTCGAAAATCGAAAATGGGAGTCGATACACAGCGCGTGCTGGTAATACTATCCCTAGTGTGACGTCCACTGTACCCAAGATCCCTCACGCGTCTAGGATCCTCAGATTGTTTTTTTCCGCCATACTGGTCGGAAGCATTTTGCGGAGTCCCCTGGCCTTAGCCATACTTTTGCCAAAATATTGATTAATTTACATCCTTCCCCATCCCAACGTCAAACTTCGATACTCGACGCCGGCTGGAGAAGAAATCGACCGTCGGCTGCTGCACAACGGATTTGGGCCTTGGAAGGCCTCTGGCCTCGGCCCGGGCCTTGGAAGGCCTCTGGCCTCGGCCCAGCAAGTAGGGAGAGTGGGGGGTTGGACATACTCTACACTCTTGGTATATAGGTACACCTTATACATTTCCTACACTTAACAGCCCGCTGCCTTAAGGTGCGTATGGAGGGTACCCCTTTTCAATTCTGCCTCAAGTGCAATCGCAAATACCCTTGGGTCGACAGGCACGCCACGTGCAATCTCTGCTTGCCGAGAGACCACCCCGAAGCCAACTGCAGAGCGTGTAGTAGGTTTAAACCTAAGACACTTAAGGACCGTTCGACGAAGCTTTGGGCCCACCACGCCAGGCAGGTGGCCATGGCAGCGGAGGGCGCCTTCAGCGATGGCAGCGACGCCATGCTTTCAGACGGCGAGGGCATTACGGCGTCGAAAGACAGCCGAGCGCAGGTCCCCGACCTCGGAAGGTCGTCCGACAGGGCGGCTATGGGGAAGACCCCCGGCGACACAGGCGCTTCACACACCACACACACACTAAACGCACAAAGTCCAACCGAGACTCGACGACGTCGAGTTCTCAGAAAGAGGTACAAACAGAACGGTCCGAATCGGTGTCCTCTGGGCGTTCGAGATCGCCGCATGACTCCAGGCAATCATCCACTCTTGCCAAGGGTGCCTCGCTCCCTAGGCTAACAGAAGTTCGATCGTCGGAAGACGACTTCCACCCCCAGGCCGCACTCCAGGAGTCGGAGCCCGCAGACAAGATCAGCGCAGCCCCACGTTCGAAGGACAGGGACTCTACCCCCGATCCTCGACGCCAGGCGTCGAAAACCACCGGAGCCACAAAGGGACAGGGAAAACACTTTTCCACTCACGGGGAGGGGGGAAAACAGCAGAAGAAGCAGCCTCTGCACTCTTCCACACCTGTGAAACACTCCACTCCTCCTAGACAGGCAGACAAGACCAGGTCTGCTAATATTTCAAAAACCAGCAAATCTACTCAAGATAAATCTCCAAAACTTTCTGAAAAAGTCATTCCCAGTTCCAAAAAATGGCCCAGTGATGTCATAGATAGGGTCATGTCAAGGATGTCTTCTTTGGCGGACTTTTACGATAAAAATCCAGACCATTTCCTTTCATATGATCCACAAGGGGCTACACCCTCAGGCTCTAATGATCCTATCCCCCCGAGTAAGAAGCCCCGGTTTGAGACATCGATGAGGTCTACAGACCCCTTCGAGGTACAACCATACTCACGCCCATACTCACTGTATCAAGGAGAGACTTCCTTTGGTGAGGACCAAGATTTTGGCATGGTAGAAGAGCAAACCTGGACGGGCTACTATGGGGACGATGAGGACCAAGAAGAGGAAGAGGAAGCCCCTGAAACCTACAGAGTAGATTCCCCGGTAGAGAAGGAAGCCCCGGTTACCGACTCCTCTGTCGATAACCAGCCCCTCCTGAACGAGGTTCTCGCACGTGCAGCAGAACATTTCCATATTGACACCCACGGTGTCCAGGAAGAGAGGCACTTCGCCGAGGAGTTAGTGGGAGAAAGGAGGCCTGTTGCCCAGACCATCCCTATCCTTAAGTCTATTCAGCGAAGAATAGACCCGTCCCTGGTGAACCCGAACCTCACCAGAGCAGTCAATCCCAGAGTTGAAAAACTTTTCAGGGCAGCCCAGTCTGACCCTTTCTATATAAGAGGACATCTGAAGCCAGACTCCCTAGTTGTACCTAACACTCGTAAGAGGGCTGGAACACCCTTGTCATCGCCCAAAGCTCCTCCAGACAAGGAGAGCAAAAAACTATATGGTTTCGGCAGGAAAGTAGCCTCAACGTCCGCCTATCGGGCAAGGATTGCAAACTCCACCACCCTGTTGGCCAGCTACAACTGCCATCAGTGGGAAGAAGTCGCGGCACTCATAGCCTCTGCACCCGAACCCCTAAAGGGCCAGTTAGCACGAATTTTCCGCAGAGGGTAGAGCCATGTCTGGTTGCATTTTAAAAGCAACTTTTGACGCCGCGGACAACGCAGGCAGATTGATAGCAGAAGGTACTGTTATCAAGAGACATGCGTGGTTACGGCAGTCTGGTTTTAAGGCAGAAACCCAGGCATCATTGTTGGACAAACCGGTGGAAGCCGATCTGTTTGGTAAGGCGGTCGAGGACGCGCTGAAGAATGCCAAGGACGAATGCGAGACACTCAAGTCCCTTGGCCAGTTAACCAATAAACCCCCTAACCAGAGAGGGAATACTAATTTTCGTCGCCCACGTGGCCAAAATTCCCAGAGAGGATCTAACTATTCCCAGGGGCAGGGTACACAGTGGAACAACAACAGCTAACAGTCTACCCAGGGTTACGGCAGGGGTAATGGGAGAGGACGTGCTGAAGGCAGAGGCAGCCCCAGTAAAGGAGGCGGCACGCCTCCACCAAAGCAGTGACGCTCAGTTCAGGGTCCCTTCTCACGCAACCCAGTAGGGGGACGCATTTCCAACTTCACCCAGTCTTGGGAAGGGATCACATCAGACAGATGGGTGCTGTCAACAGTATCCGCAGGGTACTGTATAGAACTACTGCAGCGTCCGCGGAACCATCCTCCACGACAAAGAGTACACTCTTTAGAACATCAGAAGATTCTCCTCGAGGAGATCGCCATTCTGCTAGCAAAGGACGCGATAGAACTCGTCCCGGGACACCAGGTAAACAAGGGTATTTATTCAAATTACTTCCTTGTGCCAAAAAGATTTGACAATGCGCCCAGTATTGGACTTACGGCCTGCCAACAAGTATGTCAAGCCCCAAAAGTTTTGTATGACTACGCTACAAGAGGTAATCCCCCCTCCTAAAAAAGGGGATTACATGGCAACCTTGGATATGAAAGATGCCTATTTTCATATTTCCATGTTCCCAGCGCACAGAAGGTACTTGCGCTTCAAGGTGGACAGTCGGCACTACCAATTCAAGGTACTGCCCTTCGGGATAGCTTCGGCACCAAGGGTATTCACCAAGGTACTGGCGGTGGCGGCTGCACACCTACGCAGGGAGGGAATCCCGGTGTACCCTTATCTGGACGACTGGCTCATAACGGGGGAAACCCCAGTAATTTGCAGGACAAACATTCAAAGGACTATCGACCTCCTCCACCAATTAGGCTTCTCAATCAACGAGAAAAAGTCAAGCCTGGTGCCAAGCACCTCCAAACAGTTCCTAGGAGCAATCCTAGATACTCAAGAGGGGTTGACCTTTCCTTCAGAGGAAAGAATTCGGAATATACTACTGCAAATTCTGCAATATCAGTCCGGTCACCAAATAACAGTACGCAAAGCAATGCGTTTGCTGGGCATGATGGCGTCATGTATTTACCTGGTCCCCCACGCGCGCATGCGTCCCATGCAGGAATGGTTGGCGAAACAGTGGTCTCAGGCAAGTGGTCAGTGGGACGATCTAGTGGTCGTTTCGCCAACACTAGTACAAAGCCTTCACTGGTGGACAAGAGAGAATCTTGCACAGGGAAAACCCTTTTACGATCCCAAAGTACAGGCAGTAGTCACTACCGATGCATGTCTGACGGGGTGGGGAGCTCACCATCTCCACCACACAGCTCAGGGTCTCTGGTCTCCCTCAGTGGCCAAGAACCATATCAACCTGCTAGAGCTTCTGGCAGTATTCAGAGCACTTCAAGCGTTCGAGCCCCACCTGATAAAACTGTCAGTGCAAATCCGGACGGACAGCACAACAGCCATGTTCTACCTGAACAAACAAGGAGGGACTCGTTCGCCAAATCTGTGCAAGCTTGCCCAGAAAATCTGGATATGGGCACTCGGACGGAACATCTTCCTGTCATCACAACATGTTCCAGGGGAGCTCAATTCCCTAGCGGATGCTCTGAGCAGAGACTCCCTCCCAGAGGAACACGAATGGGTTCCACACAGAGAGGTCGTAGAAGATATCTTCTCTCAGTGGGGTTTCCCCACTATAGACTTATTCGCCACAAGCTAAAACAGACAATGCCCAGGATTTGCATCCAGGTTCCCCCAACCAGACTCCCAGGGGAACGCCCTGTGGATGAACTGGTCAGGGATGTTTGCGTACGCTTTTCCACCAACTCCTCTCATCAGGAAGGTGGTGAACAAGATGAACAGAGTCGATGACGCTCGTCCTAGTTGCTCCCATGTGGGCAAGACAACCGTGGTTCCCACACCTACGCAGGATGGCGGTGTGCGAGCCCATCAAACTTCCAGCCTGGTACAACCTACTGTCCCAGCAACAAGGTCAAACAGTGCATCAGCAACCCAACTCAATGAACCTGGCAGCATGGCTCCTGAGGTCATAGAGTTTGGACACCTCAATTTACCACAGAGGTGTATGGACATCCAAAAGGAATCTAGGAAACCAAACACAAGGCACTGTTACTTTGACAAGTGGAAGAGATTCGTTATCTGGTGCCAGAGTAGACAAATCAACCCAGATGATTGCACTCCTTCCACTATTGTTACATACATGCTCCACCTGTTAGATGCAGGATTGGTTTTTAACTCACTGAAAGTACACCTGGCAGCCCTGTCGGCATACACCACTTCCCATAACAAGGTCTTGTGGTGGAAAGTACCAGTAGTTAAAGCCTTCATGGAAGGAGTAAAGAGACTTCACCCTCCTATTTCAAACCCACCACCAGGGTGGGACCTTAATGTGGTGCTATCTAAGCTCATGGGCCCCCCTTTCGAGCCCATGCATAAAAGCAGTCTCAAACACCTGACTTCTAAAACGGCCTTCTTAGTAGCTATTACTTCTATAAGAATGGTCAGTGAAATTCAGGCTCTGTCAGTGCAGGATCCCTTCCTTACTGTCTATAAAGACAAACTGGTTTTACGCACACACCCTAGGTTCTCACCTAACTTTATATCTAAATTCCACGTAAACCAGTCCATCGAGCTTCCGGCTTTCTTCCAGGACCCTCAAAGCTCGGCTGAGGTGAAACTACACACCCTAGATGTGCGTCGGGCGATCCTCTACTCTGTAAATAAAACCAGACCGCTAAGGAAAACAGATCAACTGTTTGTCTCCGTAGCTACAGGCAGAGAGGGGGATCGCGTCTCTAAAGGTGCCATCTCGAAGTGGATTATTAACTGTATCCAGCTGTGTTACTCACTCTCTGAAAGAACTCTGCCTTTCACGCCAAGAGCCCACTCTACTAGAGGCATTGGGGCCACTCTGGCTTTCATTGCAAATGTACCCCTTGACACCATTTGCAAAGCAGCTACTTGGAGCTCTATTCACACTTTTACTCAGCATTACTGCATTGACACCCATTCCAAGGCAGATACACAAGTGGGACAAGCGGTTCTAAGACACGTATTTGCTCATGACCCTTCTGACATCCCACCTCCTTCTTCAGGTACTGCTCGCTAATCTATGCACAGCATGTGATTTAAGCAGATTCCACAAGCCTCAGAAGGGATACATTACTCACCGTAATCGTATTTCTGATGCTTGTATCTGCTTAGATTCACATGCGACCCAACCTTCCTCCCCTCTGAGAGAAGGCGCATGGTTGCTTGTAGTCTTACCTTTCTATCTATCTGCTTGGATTATCTCTACTCACGCTACTCCTCATGCTACCTCATGTCAGAAAAAAAATACAATCTGAGGATCCTAGACGCGTGAGGGATCTTGGGTACAGTGGACGTCACACTAGGAATAGTATTACTGGCACGCCCTGTGCCGACGCCCATTTTCGAGTTTCGAAAAACAAACTGTAATACTCCGCAGCTTCCACTAGATGTCGGCCTATGCACAGCATGTGAATCTAAGCAGATACAAGCGTCAAAAATAGGATTACGGTGAGTATTGTATCTTAATATATTTAATTAAATTTGACCAAAAATAGGTTAAAAAAATTCGATCAAATGTTTTTAGATAGGTTAAAAAAATTAGATCAAATGTTTTTAGGTCAATTATGCTAATACCGGTTGAGGAGGGTATATCGGCAATGCCCCCAGTATACGAGGAACCTTAGTCCACAGAATCACGTTGTTTTACAACATATTACTTCGACAAAAGGACTTCGATGAGGAGATACATATTTATTTTTAGGGTAAGAGGTATAGGTGAGCAGGGTTTGGAGTGGGGGTGGTAGTTTTTGGGAACAGGGGATATGCCACATTTAAAAAAGAATTTCGAAGCAAATTTCCAAGTTGTAATTTACTACGGCAAAAGAACATAGAACCGAGTACAAAATGGGTTGGGAAGAGGGGACTCTTCTTTCATTTACCCTCATCGATAGAAGCATGCAGAGCTCCGTCACTTATTTTTCACTGAAAGGGTTGCACTGCGCAGGGGATCCCACAGCAGTTGCCCTGGAACATTGGCAAAACTAGGTTCCTCTTTACCCAGATATCCCCACTTAAACTTGGAAACGCAGAAGGGCAAATAGTCACAATAGCTACTTTACTCTTCACCCTCGCTGTAACGTAGTGCAAGGCTGGACTCATTAGGACCCCGGCACAAAGTTTCAGCAGTGACACTGCATCACTCTCTCTCTCTTGTTGAGGGAGCAATGTGGCAGTGGGTGGGAGTGGTCTAGGAGTTACCGGGGCAGTCTTTTCTTTCATATGTTCTTGGTGCAGAAGTGCATGTGACAGTCAGGGGCCCTTGGCAAAACAGATATTTATTTTTGATTAGGCCTGAGTCAAGGGTATCAACCGGCTCACACCCACCGCACTCCCTTTACCAGCAGTTGGCTGTGGAACTTCCAGACTGGGCTGGCAGTAATTGGAGGAAACAAGCTTGTTTATAGGAGCCCAGAGCACTGACAGGTTTGGTGGATTGTGTTTGCCTTTTTTCTTTCTCTTCATGCAGGACCGATATCAGACCATTCCCTAAGTATTCGACTTTCCGTTTTCTTTCTCGTATTCTGTTTTAGTGGGGATCAGGTGCACAGCAGAATAGTAGCGGCTGCTGGATCTTCAGGACCCTCTGGTCCCCCTAACTTAACGGTCCCTTATGGAACACTGGTACAGGGAAAGACCACTGTTCATTGCAATCTTTTAGAGGTCAAAGAATCGCAGGCCTCAGTGGGGGGTAACGGGACAACTCCGACAGCAGGCCTTGGAGCAAAAAAGGTGTCTGGTGAAACTTTCACCAGACTCGAGGTTGCCAACGTATGTAGTGAACACTACTGCATGTGTATATTCACTTTATCATAAGTTGTCCACTCATCCCAGAGCAAAGAATGATGAGGCTTTGTTAGTTTTAAAAATATACAAAGTCTCTTATTTTATTAAAGTTCCTTACTCCATGGAAATCAAGCAGAAACCTCTAGTGCCGATGCATCAGACCAATGTCCTTCTTCAGGGCGATTTCTACAATAAAAATTACAAATAAACAATTGTTTAGAAAGGAGTTGTATGTATCAACAGGATAGCCATATCACATTAGCCATATGGACATAGATACAAAGTAATAAGGCAAGTGGTAAAGAGAGGGGGGCCTCCGAGTACCTGTGTTCTTGCGGAGTCATGACATGAGCATACATGGGGTAATGTCAGATTTCATAGCTGTAAAACAAGTGAGTGTGTGGGAAAAGAGTTCCGACAGTAGTCACTTTCTCACACACATCCTCTCAACCCGGTCTCCAAAAGCGCAAACTTTCAGTTTTCTAGGAACTGCCAGAGGACTCAAACATGTACACAGGTGTGCGTTGACACAAGTTAGCTCCGGAGTCCCCCTGCTGCAACATACCAAGATCAGCAATTTGAGGAACAGGCTACAGACAATAAGTTAAGTGCAGGGTATTATACAACTTGGTACTTGTTTACGGGATTTTTTTCCAGTAATACAGTGCTTTCTGACTACAAGTCGGTGATAACAGTGGACAGGTAAAGTATTAGAATCACTGCATTAGGGAATACATACTTATAGAACATACAATTAATGGCATAATTAGACCTGAATCTATTAGTCACAATTTACTTTTAAAAAATGCAATAAAATGATTGGAATGCCCAAACAAGTCTGTGTCGTTCTTTGCATTGTGTTATATGGAAAACTGGATTCTCAATGCTGCAGTCACAAAATACATTTAACTCCACACCTAATGAAATTTAGCGCGCACCCCCCCATTTTATAAAAGGTTACATAGGAAAATGTGGGGAGGCTAGTCAAATCATGTGAGGTATTGGACACTGAAAGGGGATAGTTGGTAGCTTGATTTACACATGTTTCATTGCTTCCCTTCTGTTCTCTTTTTGGGGGCTTTAACCGTACTCTGAAATCTTCCACACAGGTGTTTTCGAGTGCCAAATACCCTGCCCCAGACCAGCTGCAGGAGTACTGCTCCATTTTCAGTGGTGCGGAAGATCCATCTGCACAGAAACGGGCTTGGCGTAAGATTCAGAGTAAGCATCGCCTTCTGGAAGAGAAAGCCCTACAGGTAAAGTTAATTTGTATCTTATTGAGTTCCTCATCCTAATTCGGATCTCTTCATCCTTTGGAAAGATGGGGTTGTTGAATGCATACTCTTACACCAAGTATCATTAATCACAACTGTAAGAAAGAATCTGCTCCATTTTATTGCTCCTGGTTACTGTTAAGCCTTAATGTTATCATCTTGAAATTGATGCTTAAGCTTAGCTCTTGGATTTCCCTAATTGGGTGTTCAAGCCAAGCTTTAATGTCTCCTTGTGGATAATGATCATCTGCGGATGGAGTGGCTCATCTCTATGCTCGGTATGGCTGGGGTGAATTGCAGCGTTGTAATTGATCGAGGCCTGCCATGAGATGGAGATCAGGGGAGATATAAGGTGGACAGGGCAATAGAGCAGTATTTTGTTACAGGCACAACTAAGCACCTTTTAGAAAATGTATAGTGAATTATTTAGCTTAATATGTTATTATCAATAGGTTGAATGTTTGTTTTTAAATCAATAACCGTGTATTTATTTACTATTGCAGGTTGTAAATAGTGATGATCCTGTATGATGTGTTTTATATATTGTGGTTCCCTTTTCTTGTAGCATATCTCATCTGTGTTAACCGCATTGCATAGCGGAACATTTTTCCTGACCTCCTCCTCCAATCCCCAAAAATAAATCAGTTTGATGAAACTGGTGCTGAAGCAGCCACTCTGGACCATACTGTTAAAGCAAGCTCTGATCATTCACCGCCCTTTAATTTCATAGCAAAAACCTGATCACCACCCAACTTCAGTCTTTTCTCTTAACCAACCAGCTCCTGGATCCAATTCAAATCCAATTTCAGTTCAAACACGGAATTGAGGGGGTTATGTTAGCGATTGTAGATGACTGTTAGCAGATTGGTGAAGGTCCTAACTGCAACTGCACCTCACTACTACAACCTTATCTACCAAGGGAAGGTATTTTATTCTCAACAATCATACTATTTCCGAGGATTACAGCCAGCTCCCTCTCTGCGATCTGTGAGACCTCACCAATAATTTATACGCAGTACTATCCTTTCTTATCAGGAAAACATCCGGTCTGATATGTATTGTAACATTGTCTCTTGCACTTATTAACCATTGCGCATTTCATATTACTGCATATATTGTTAGCAGGGACTTAGGATGTGTAGTCTTTTTTTCCAGCACTTTTCTAGCTTTCAAGTGTTGAAAGTTAACTATTTTGTCATGTTTCCAATAAAACCTGCCCACTCACCAAATAAATGAATCATTGTACTGACTGACATCGTCATTTCGCTGCTGCAGTTGTGATAATTTGCAATTGTTTAAAACTGACAAAATTACTACAGTTGAGACAAATTACTTTTCCTCTTTACTACCTTGTCGTTTGATTCTGTAATGTCGGAAATCTGTATGACTTTACCAGTTATTTATTCTCCGTTTTACCCTGCCTTACTATACAAAATACTACGGTCTGATTTATTATACTTTCTCTTGCACTTAGTGTCATGCATTTTTGTTTTGCTGCATATGTTACCAGTAAGCAGGGGCAGAGACAGTTTGTGCAAAACGTGAACTCCTAGAATATCCAGGGGTTCGACCAGGGTGTTGGGTTTTCCAGAGGTTCTCAATGCGAGATCCTGCTGGGTTGGATTTTGCTTCTGTTCAAAGACAGTTGAGTACAAACTCTGGACAGTCGGTGGTTGGCCATTGAAAAAGAAAAGAGTGGCTCAGGCTTATTAGGGAAGGTGTAGCTATGATAGTGTAGGTTAAACTAGAATTTAGTTGTTAAGGTCTAAGTAGAGTTAACAAATAAGTAGGGATTTATGGATGCACCCTGCAATCATTTAGTAGGCTTAGGAGAAGGCCAAGCACTGGAAAACCCATATGCACTTAGTAAGTGTAAGAGGAATATCCAAAACATCCGAGATGCATATAGAAGCCAGAGAAGGCAAAATCATTGAGAACGCCACATGCATTTTGTAAGCGTCAGAGAAGGCAAAAGCACCGAAAACCCAAGGAGCATTTAGTAGGTGAAGAGAATGACAAAGCACTGACAATCCCAGTTTTATTTAGTAAGTGAAGAACAAGACCAAATCATTTAGAACTACATGTGGAGGTAGGTGAAGCCAAAGCACTGAAAACCCATGTACAATTCTTAAAGAGAAAAAGTGAATTAAATCAACATGTCTGGATCTGCTGTAGTGTGGGTCTCTTCGCTGGCCACATTGGTTAGTCGTGGCAGCAGTTCTCTTCCTTTGTGAAGAACAAGGGAATCTTTCTCCAAAGAATCTGGTGCGTCGGGAAGAAAAAATGCATGCCGTGCCTTTGCAGATGCATCAGGTTCTAAAGGAGGTGTTCTGGAGGAGGAATATGTTGAGCACTCATCAACCAAGACCAAAGTGGGAGAAGAGATGACATCCACTCAGCAACAAAGCGAGCAATCCAGGGATGATGACTGATTCCTGAAAATTACCTCATTTTATTTTGTTGGATATAGACAATAAATGAAGAATACGACAACAATTAGGCTACATCCCCTAAATTCAACATTGGTGATGCCACAGAGAACGAGTAAGACAACAGACGGACAAAATGGTCCAGGCATTGACAGAGACATATAATTGAAATGTTCTGGCACTGTATCCAGGAAGAATTCTTCAGACACTTCATGTGGGCCAGTATAAGTTGTTTACAAAAATGGTCTGGAAAAAACACGCTATTGATAGTATGTCAACAACTACCAACCATTGACTGCAAACAACCAGATCCCCAATAAGGAACAAAGGTTAGCCCTTATCAAAGCACTCCCGAAACAAGGGTACATTTCCACCTGCCACAGATATGCAAAAAAGTTTATTGCAAGGGAGGCTGGGTACCAATTTGGGCACCTGTTTCTCATGAGCTCACATGAGATTGCATCAAGCACATTATTGGCAAAAGGGAAGGAAGACCGGGCAGCATCTCATCCCTTAAATGCAGGCCATTGGTGCATTTGCACCCCTATCCCACACGACCATACCATAGAAACTTGCTAACGCACTGATTTTCACAAGTCCTCTCGGAACATCATCTTGGCCTCCATAGCCCAGAGAGCATAAACCACTTATTTCCCCCCCCCAATCCTCCAGTAGGCCAACCCATAATTGCTGAGACTTCGGAGGGTGACATAAAGTATCACAAAAGACATGAAAAACTTCATCTATTGGTATAATGGCATCAGTAGATTTACGGGCCTGTTCCTTTGTAGGGAACCAAGACTTCAGGCAGTTTTTTGGCCTTGTTGATCCCCTTGGGGAATTCAAAGTCAACACTTCTTTATCCGAACTTCAGTACCACACCTATACCACCATGTTGAACGTCCACCTAATAATGGACTTGTGGATCAGCGCTCAAGGTGTAGATTTTGTGGCCATCACCTGACACGGTGTAACTATCCCCGGTACCTCTCATCAGAAAAGCCCAGGAGAGCAGCCACCCTAATGTACTCTGGCAGCAGATCACATTATCTATGGAAGAGTTTGACAGTAGGTCCCACAGAGCTGTTGATCTTTGGAGGAGGTTGTTAGACGTCGGCTCAGTCCTTATGGGTTTGTGGTAGCTGACAATGGCTATAATGTTTTAGCCTTGTGGCTAGGCAAAACCATAGAGGGCCCTGATTTCTTTCCACGTCCTCCATCTTGTGTTGACCCGCTTCATAAGCCAGGCCCCTTCCGTAGATGAGTTGGCAAGTGTGGCCCAGCAGATATGCACCTACTTTAGCTGCTCCTTCTGTGCATGCAATATGTTAAAGCTGCTGGTGCATCCTCTGCTCCCTCAAAACCAACTGAAAGCTGCAATGCAGACTCTGGGATTCGAAATGGGATGTTGGCGATGGTTTGCACTAGACCGAATATCTAGTTGTTGAGGTTTTGCTCACACCTTCAAACAGATAGAGATTCAGCATCCAAAATTGTCTCCTATTTACTTGAAATCTGTGAATGTTTTGCACATTCCTCACATTGAATTATAAACACTTATTTGCCAAAACTTTCTTGTATTTTGTAGTAGATTTATTTCCATCATCAAGCTATCTTCATGCTTGTATTGCGCTCCATCATCAAGCTATCTTCATGCTTGTATTGCGCTCCATCATCAAGCTATCTCCATGCTTGTATTGTGCTCCATCATCAAGCTATCTTCATGCTTGTATTGCGCTCCATCATCAAGCTATCTCCATGCTTGTATTGTGCTCCATCATCAAGCTATCTTCATGCTTGTATTGCGCTCCATCATCAAGCTATCTCCATGCTTGTATTGTGCTCCATCATCAAGCTATCTTCATGCTTGTGTCGGGGGGAAATTCTGCCGGGGTCGGCCGGGCCGTCCGCAGACCTCCGGGCAGGGAGGCCCCAACTCCTCCCGTATATCCCAGATGAGATAGAGTATGAGACACACGCAAGAAGCAAGGTGACTCTGCTGTTTATTAGACAAAAACGGCAGGGATGGGTCAAGGAGCGTACGCGTCCGTCCTGACACACACACAATCGTGGGGCTCGCATGCCCTTTTTACTGTATTATGACGCGCTACTCGCGTCACTTTAGAAAGTTAACAAACCTATTGCCACTCTTAATTGGTTGCTCGAGTGGTAGGGTTAGTATAGCACACGTATAGAGAATAATATGAGTGGACGAAGGTTAGTCAGGTGATATATCTGGGTTGTCCCTACAATTCGATACATGAGAATTGTTACATGAAGACTCCTAATGATTGGTTAATATTACTGGCGTCAGTGATAAGAGCCCCATGTTCTGATTGGTGCGCCCGTGAGCTTCCCAGCCTGGGACCACCGCTGTTCCCAGCTCTCGGTGTACCTGCAATTTGCAACAATGTTTCACTATGGGTACGTGCAGACAATGTGGGGATTTATTCATAGCTGGAAGGCTGACCGCTCCCACTGTCGCAAATGTCCATTGATCCTTTCAAGTGTATCTGCCTGTGTCTCGTAACGACGGATCCAGATGCCTCTTTTCTCCAGGGCTTGGCATCTCGTCAGGTTCGGCTTGGTCACGTGAGGTGGGACCGTGTTTGAGGCAGAATTCTGCACAATTAATATTGTTTTTCCACTGTGTGTCTGGTTTAATTTGCAGGTGTGACTTTAACGTTGGTGCGCGGCGTGCGAGGTTGCAACATCGTGCCCTTGATGATTTGCTCTTGGAATGTGGGTTTGCAACATTGCGACCTTGGCTGGTTGCTTCGCCGGGCTCATTCTGCAGGATCAGCAACCTGACTCTTGTTTTGTTAATGTCCACGGGAGCTCTTGCTTGCGGCCTACTTAGGCCTGGTGTATAAGTGGGTCCGTCTGGTGCACAGGTGCTTTAGGTTACAGTACCATATAGTTTCATGACCAGTATCGTGTCTTCATTATATTTCTCATGGTGGCAACTGGTTTTAAGAGAAGCGTGAGCAAGCTTTTTAGATGAGTTCATGACGCGTCTTGCGTTTCTTCATTTTGAAAGCCTATGTAGAAAATAATAAAGATGCACGTCCGTGAGTATGCCTGTCGCCTACGTCATAGCACTGGGTATATTCTTCGTGTAGATTGGTGCGGGAGTGTCCAGTGTGTATATTTGCATTGGTGTGCTTAACCGTTGGCTAGGTCGTCATGGCATCTCTAACGACGGGTAGATTTTAGTCTAGTTGGTCCGTGCCGCAGGTGTCGGCATGGCCAGTGCGGGCTGCTGGGCAGGCAGATGGACACATCCGTATGTTCCTGTACCAGGGTATCTGGTTGTCTGGTAGATGAACAAACTCTTCTCGTGGCGGGTGTCTGGGTCGTGACCCTTTAGGCCAAGCGCGAGAGGTGAAGGACGGGAGTCTGGTCTTCCATTCTCCCACTTCAGTCCCCCCTCTGGTCGACTTGTCGACCACAAACATATCCTTTTCGTTATCTCCTCTTACTCGCCATATCTTAGTTATTCCTCCTAGATGTCCATAGGTTTTCACATGATCTTCAAATGACCAATACATATATTCACAGGTTCCTCCAGGAGTACAGTATACCCATTTCCCTATGTAGCTCCTGGGGTTTCTTGGGTTCTCGATCTTCACCGATGGTGGGTCTAGATGGTTGGTGATGATTTGGTTGCGCAACTTCTCCCTCTCCTGTATTATCACGCCTGTGTGTTGGCCGTCATCTGCTGGCATCAAGGGGTGCATACCCACCATTTCAAGCAACTCGTCAGTGGTACGTGCCTTCCGGGCCTTCCAAAATCTTATTATGATCAGTGTAGCTCCAGCCAAAATAGTACAACCCACTATAATTTTCAGTCCATCTGACAGCCAGGATGGCATCCATGACCATAATAGAGAAAACCAGCTCTTATCCACCGTTACTTTCATCCATCATTTTGGAGTGCATCTGGGCCAATTGTGAAACTGCTTCTGTCAGTGTACCATTGTCAGCATCGTTGGCAGGAATGAACGTGCAGCATGATTGTCCTATCTTTGCACAAACTCCTCCTTCCATGGCTGTGAGAAGGTCCAATACATATCTGTTCTGGAGTGCTACCATCCTTATAGCTCGCAGCTCCTCTTTTATTGCGTTGAATCCATTCACTGTAGAATTGATGGTCATCATTAGTTCCCATCTAGTTATCTGGAGCCATTTTGCGTTTGCGTAAGCCTGCAGTCCCGGATGTATTATTGAGGAGAAGAACATTGCTGCTCTGCTGAATAGTCTGTGTTCTGGCGGTATTGAAGTGAGTGCCGTTTCCGACCTTCCCCACAGGTAATTTCCTGTCAGAGGTTCTCCTTGTCTTTTCCTTCTATTTAGGACAGTATCATTGCTGTTTGTCCTGTTCCTTTGCTCCTCCTGAAGTGGTGCAGATCTCTTTTTTTCTCTTGTCCCCTTCATCCATTTTGGGAAAGTTCGCCACATTGACATGCTTCTTGGGTACCACTAGTGATGGTACATTGACGTGCACCATTGTGCACACACCATTCCACAGGGGAGGCAGTGTATGGTAGGCCTTTTCTCCACAAGCCCAATAATGGTCCATTATTACTGTTGTTCCTGCTCCCCCCTCAGGTAACTCCATCACACTTGCACAGTTGGTGTTATATCCTACGTCCACCTCTCCTTTATGCTGGTAGCATACCTTGGGCGCAGTCAGCGGCAGTATTGTTATTGGGTCTTCATCCGTTTCCACCCACGTGAGCATTGGTACGTACTTGATCCACGTCGTCCAACATCGGTGGTTGTGTGCCTCGATAGTTGAGATAGTTTCTTTTGTTACCATGTTGCTGCCAATCACTCCTATCTCCCATCTGTTGTCCAGGTACACCTTCCCGGTTATCGTCACCAGCGGCCTCTCCCAACATCCTTGTTTACCCGGAACTTCAGTGGCGTACCAATCACATGGTAGATACTGCAGTGTTACTTTCTTTGTTTCTCCTTTTGCAGGACCACTTGTTATGTATCTGAATGCTTCAGCATGTAAACTGCTCTTGTGGTAACTCAAATAGGTCTTGAGGAAGTTGTTTTCATATGGGTATGAGTCTCGTGTTTTCCATGTCATATGCACCACTGTCCCTTGAAATCTTCCTTTCGTTTGGAACAGTGCCAAGTATATTATGCACTGTGCTGTCTTCATCTATTTCTGTGGCAACAAATGTTCGAGAAGCACTCATGGCGTATGGTATTAATGAGCAAACGTAGCAGCTGTCCTCTGTTGTCTGCTTACCAATGCGGGTCATGTGTTGGTACCATATGTTGTTTGAGACGTGCTGAATCTTGTATATAATTATCAATACCTTTATTGTCTGAGTATGTGCTGCGTTTAACTCTATTTTGCTTGGGTGCAATGTTACTACTATCACCTGACGTAACACCTGTTGCAGCAGGGGACGGGGGTGTATTAGGTTTGGGTGCAGCAATAAAATGAATAGCATAGCTGTACTGCCATACAGAGGCAGCCAAGAACCCGGTGATCATCAAAATCCCTATTAGTTTTATTACATATGCTAATCTCACCGGCATTTTGCTCTTACCTTGCTGCAGTCCTGGCAGCGTATTCTTGCGACGTTAAAGTTGCCTGCCTGAAAATTCTCAAAATGCTTGTTATTAAATGTTAGTTGTTGGTTTTCTTTAAGCTCTCCCTATCAAATAGTCATTCAGTGCCCAGGCGAAGAGCTGTTCCCACGCTACTCTAAGTGATCTATCTCTTAGGACCGGCAAGTATGGGCGGAGGTGGGGCATTGAATATTCTATGGCCAAGAGGAATGCTGTGTAGTAGACACGTACCCTTCTCTTTTTCAGGTACGTTGGCCTTTTTATTTCGTATACAAATTGGTGTGACAATTCTTCCGGGTAGTTAGCGTCTGGGAGTACCATCTACGCCTGGGCAGTGAACTTGTTAGTTATCTATTTTCTTAACAATACAATAATACGCAGTTCCTGTATGTGCGAGAGAAGAGAAAAAGAGAACATTCACGTGTTTACATGTGTACTTGTGCAGGCAATGTCCTTCAGTTCAGGTATTACTATATTTGGGGGTCAATGGGCAGGGGGTTTGGGCTCAGTTGGCGGAAGTTTTTTTACTCTTTGAGAGTGTGACCATGGGGTGGGCAGTATGGGGATCACCCCTTTCTTCGTCAGTTATTGTCTCCGGGGAAGCTGGGGAGTGACAGGGTATGGGAACAATTGGGTCGTTGGCTGTGGTAGAACTCTCTTCCGCCGTTGGTGATGTTGTTGCTGTTCTCCCAATGGACCTGTCGGTGGCGCTGGGGCGGGTCTGCAGTTTGTAGATCTTTACATCATGTAGGTGGTTCCAGGCACGCTTGTCTTTTAGCTTTACTGCTCTTGTTGATACTTCCTCTAACAGATGGGGGCCAGTAAATCGTTCATCATTCCATTTCCTGTTGAAATTGCGAAGTAGCACGTGGTCACCTTTAGCAAGTTTACACAGGTTTTCCTTTTCCAATTCTGTATTGGCGCCTTCTTGTTGATTGCTGGTAGACCCGCCCCGTGTGCGCTCGAGCTGTTGAGACACAAACACAACACTAGTAATCAAAGAAGACACATATTGGTACATTTCATTACCTAAAACACTTGCTGTGCTTTCGTGATCAGTGAATGCCCTTGACGTTGGCGTTAGGGGAAGGCGCATTTGACGTCCGGTAACCACCTCGTGTGGGGTGAGGTGGTGGTCGGACCCTGGCCTATTCCTCAGTTCAAATAGGGCTAATGGAAGGCAATACAACCAGCTTTTCTTTGTTGTTTGTTGTATCTTTGCAATTGCCTCCTTTAATAGTCCATTCAGGCGTTCACATACACCGTTGGCCTGTGGGTGGTATGCACATGTGAATTTGTGTTTTATGCTCAGCAAGGATGTGATATGCTGGAACATTTTGTTTGCGAAATGCGGGCCATTGTCTGACCTTAACACCTCGCACACTCCCCACCTGGGGAAGACCTCCCTTACTAGGAATTTGGCTGCTCTAAATGCATCTGGGTGTGAACAGGGCCCTGCTTCAATCCACCTAGAGAATGGGCATACTACTACAATCATATACCTATTACCTTGACATATGTTGATCATATCAACATAGTCAATGTGAAGATGCCGAAAAGGTCCCTCTGGCCGGGGTATAGTACCTCTTATTACTTTTAGGGTATGACCGGCCGTAAACTGTTGACATGTTAGACAATTGCTGATAAAATTCGACACATGAGAATTTAACTCGGGGCAGAACCAATCTTCTCTAATTCGTGCTGCAATTACTTCCTTGACTGTGTGGGCTGGGTGATGTAATTGGCTCAGGGCGGTGTTCAAAAGTGCCAATGGTATTACAACTTTTCCAGTGCCACCCTGGCGCCATGGTGCGTCGGTTGGTGACATTGTACATCCTCTTTTTACCCATATTTCTTTTTCGGCCATTGGTGCAGCCGCTTGTAGCTCCATAATCTGCGTGGCTGGGAGATGGGTGTACCCTTCTCTTATCAACATCTCCTTAGCCATTCCCCTCCCTCTCCCTCTCTGTGATTCTGGGGGGTTCCATATCTCACCAAAGTATGCAGCATATTTCGCATGTGCGTCTGCGGCTGCATTCCCTTTTGAGACGTGGTCTTCACCATTGGTGTGTGCGGTGCATTTTACTAGGGCTAATTCTTGGGGGTCATTTATTACTTCAATTAGTTCAGCCAATAAGAGGGCATGTTGCACTGGAGTGCCATCAGCTCTCCTAAACCCTCTTCTTCTCCATTTTGATAGCCCTGAGTGGACAGTGGATGTAACATATGCACTGTCGGAGTATATGGTTACTCGTTTGTCAAAACTTTCCTTCAATGCCAATATTAGTGCAACCAGTTCCGCGGCTTGAGCGGAGTAATGCTGTGGTAATTGTACACATTTCATAGCCACACACACCGGCGCCTCCATCATTTTTACCACTGCTGCCCCAGTCCTCCGTATCCCATCTCCTTGATCAATAGTTGATGACCCATCAATAAACAAAAGCTCACCTCCCTCTAGTGCGTTTTCTTCAACTTTTTTAGTACATGAGTACATTTCAGTTATTTGGGTACAGTCATGGGCATAATCTCCCTCCTCAATTACTTCTGCTAGGAACCTTGTAGGGTTAACCGTGCTACATCTAACAATTGCTAGTTCAGCTCTAGACAAAATGATCTCATAACCTGATGCCCTCTGCGTGGTTAGGGTGGATTTAGGTTTATTCAATATTGCAAATAGTGCATGTTCCACAAACAGAGTAGTTGGACACCCCATGGTTATTGCTGGTGCTTTTTCCACTGCAAAAGCAGCTGCAGCGAGACCTTGTTCGCAAGGGAAGTGACCTAACATCACAGGGTCCAAGTGACCGCTGTAAAATGCTACTGGTTTATAGCCCATGCTTGTTTTTTGGGCCAATACTGCTTTCATCACTGCTGAGTCGCAATGTGAAAATATAAAAAATCGTCGCTCATAGTCTGGGGATGCCAGTACTGGAGCAGTTGATATCGCATCTTTCAATTCATCAAAGGCCTCTCTCATTTCCATAGTCCACCCCAACTTTTTCTCCCCTTTATTAGCTTCCCTTAAAGCCTCAAGCAGGGGTCCTATGTATGAACTGTAATCAAATACCCATGCTCTACAGTAGTTGCACAGCCCCAGGAATTGCTGCAGTTCCCTCACAGTCTGTGGCATTGGAGTGCTTGAAATGGCCTGTGCTCTTTGTGGTGCAATCTTTCTTCCATGTTGGGATATGAGTTGGCCAATGTAAAGTACCTGTTCTTGACAGTATTGTATCTTTTCCATGTCTACCTTGTACCCTTTTTCAGCCAATATTGTCAACATCTTTAAGGAGTCCTCTCTGCATTTACTTTCGTTTGTACTGCAAATTATTATGTCATCCACATACTGTAACACTGTGCTTTCCACTTCAATGTTACCCAAATCCATCTGTATTACTCTATTGAAAATTGAGGGTGATTCGCAATACCCCTGTGGCAATCTGGTATGTTTCCACTTTGTATTTCGGTAAGTGAAGCATGTCAAATCTTGTGAGTCTGGGTGTAATGGTATTGAGAAAAAAGCATTTTTAAGGTCGATCACTGTAAATCGTGATGCTTCCGCTGGAATGCCACACAATATTGTGGCCGGGTTTGCTGTTACTGGATATTCTGCTTCTACTATGTTGTTCAAGGGCCTGAGGTCCTGTATGAAGCGCCAAGACCCCCCTTTAGCCTTGCGCACTGGGTACACAGCCGTGTTACATGGTGATTCTGAGGGGACCAATATGCCATTGTTTATAAGGGCCGTTATGGTTTCATATATGCCCTCATCTGCCTCTTTTGACAGTGGGTACTGTTTCACTCTGGGTAGTATGGCACCTTTTTTCAATTTTATCCTTACTCCCCCTATGCTTTTTATGCACCCCACGTCATAAGGGCTAATCGTCCACAATGATTTGGGTACCTTTGACATATCCTCCTTAAAGAAGGGTACTGGGGTGCATGCGGGTGCCTCAAGTGCCATCGCAATTTTCTGTGCTACTTGTTTGTGAGCCACTTTTAGCCATATTTCTACACTCATCATGAACACCATTTCACCTTCCTCCTTTTCTTCTGAGAACAGCTCCTCATCTGACACCTGGGTCAGCCTACATCCTTCTGCTAGTGCTATCACTGCCCTCCATGCTCTCCCTTCTTTATCTTGGGCGTGCACAGCAATATAATCAGCTGTTGCAATAATGCTCTCAATGTCCATTAGAACCACCTTTCCTTCTGGTTCATTAACAGGTGTTTCTGGTCGGAACAGATAGGCTGCTGGCCTCCTCCATATTTTCCCTTCTATCCCTGGCATCCATGCAAATGCCATATCTGTTCCATACTGGAATAGCTCGCCATCTACTGGCTCCGCCCTAATCGCTGTCTGTCCACAGTATGCTTGCATAATCTGTCGTGCTGCGAGCATGTTAATCCCTGGAGTAGAGCAAATTATGCCGTCCTCTGTAAAGGAGATCGTCATATTCAACCTATTCATTATGTCCCTCCCCAATATATTTACTGGTGAGGCACTATAATATAAAAGTGGAACTGACAGATCATAATCTCCAATAGATAAGGGAATGTTATCAGTAAAGGGAACCAACCCTTTAGCCCCAGAGAATCCTTGGGTGTTCATGGCTTCGCCTGACATCTTAAATTTACCTTCCCTTATGCAAGACCGGGTTGCCCCGGTGTCAACAAGGAATGATAATTTTTTGTCACCTATCGTTACCTCTATGCGTGGCTCCTCCGCACTATTAGGTGTTACTGTCAGGATGGGACACACCAAGGCCGTCTGTGGGCTGTCCTATTGAGGGTACAATGATTGGCCATTTCCTGTGTAAGGGTTGTGTCCCAAGACCGTCACCCTACCCAATTGTGTTTGTTGCGTTTGGGGTTGTTGTGTTATCGCTACTTGTTGTTGTGGCAGTGAATATGTCTGTGGCTGTTGTTGTGTTATCGCTACCTGTTGTTGTGGCAGTGAATATGTCTGTGGCTGTTGTTGTGTTATTTGTTGTTGTTGTTCACTTCCTTGTTGCAACGTCTGCTGTTGTTGTATGCCCTGCTGTTCTTGTGAGGTCCTAGGTTGTACCTGTTCATTCCATGCTGGTGTTCCTGGCCTGACCCTACACGTGCGTGACATGTGTCCTAATAATCCACAACTCCAACACACGGGTGGTTCCCTGCTTTGCCATGGGAAGCTCCCTGTGTTGTCCTGGTATACTGGTTGCCCTGTGGGGTAGGAATTTCTAAGTCCTCCCACCTGCTGTTGGGTGTTATATCCGTATCCTCTCCCTCTCATAAATCCTCCTCTCCCCCTGTTATAATTATAATACCCAGCTCCTTGCATTTGGTACCCTCCTCCCATGTTTGGTGTGTGTAATTGCAGTGGCGGCACTTGTTGTGTTATAGTCTGTGAAGGTGTTATTTGGGCGGGATCTTGTGCAGCCACTACTTGTGTGGGGCTTTGGGCCATTGTTGTGGGCGTAGTTATTAGTGCCCCTTCCATTGTGTATTTAGTAAGTTTTTTCTGTACTAGTTTAGCCTCTTCTGTTTTCCTGTCCTCTTCCTTTTGTTTCATTTTTCCTTGCCATGTCCTGCAGTGATGTACTATAGTCAGTTGTATTTCTGGCCATGGTTTTGCTTCCATTCCCACTACTTTCTTTAGTTGTTTCTGAACTCCTTCTGGGAGCCCTTGTACTAGTATATGATAGAATATTGCTGGTGTTTTATCCCATTGCTCTCTAGTTTCCATGCGCCACTTCTCTTGGATATCCTGGATATAATCAACAGGATCCTCATTCTCACGCATCTTACGGGAAGTAATTGCTCCTATGTCTGATGTGTCTGGGTACTGTACTCTGTGCCTGCCATAGTGCATGTCTGCAGTTTGCAAAGGGTGCCCCATCATGCGATGTGTTTGTTATTGTTACCCCATGAAATCCCGCTCTCTTCCAAATGTCATCCGCTCTATCCCCTAATATTGATATTAACAGGCCCTTTACATCTCCTACTGCTAGTTTCTGTCCTGCGGTGTGTTTTTCCATTTCATATATCCACTTACCCGCACCTCCACTTAATGATGGAAGCCTACATTTTATATTTTCTTTATCTGTATGCTTCCAAGGGACATACTGTGGTCTAACCCCTCCTCTCTCCAACAGTGGCATTAAGTTGTGTCTCGTTTCACCCTTTACGTTCCATAATATCGAGTCCTCACACCCGTCCTCCTCTCCCGTTTCTTTTACATCTTCAATTTCGTCCTTATTACCCCTGCTCTTAACTCTTTCTTCTCCATCCTTTCCCCTACTTTCGTCATTTCCTGTATTTAATGTGGGCATGTTTATTCGTCTGTCCTGCCTGCGACTAGGGAGGTCTCTAAGCCGACATGCAAAGGGTGTCAGTTCGTCTATGAAGGGCGCGAGCTTTATTCTGCGCAGCGAGCGTGAGGTGGTTGAGCATGTAGGGTGCGATGGGGGAGGGCGTGATGGGGATGGTGTGGTTTCATGGGTTTGTCTTTCCACTAGTCCTTGCTCTCCCTCCTCACTTCTCTCCAGCTCCTCCTTTCTCCTACTGATCCATGGCGAGTCTATGTTGGTTCGAGTGAGGTATAGCTTATCTAAGCTTTCCCTTTCACTTTTTCTTCCTTCCCTCTCCACTCCTTCTTCCTCCTCACTACAAAAATCATTCATAAATGGCATCCCCCACTCTGTCTTTTTCCCTTTTATTGTTACTGTTTGTAAGTCTATTAGATCTATTTCTCCTTTTTCTCCGTTACCAACTGCTCCCCCTAGTGCTGATGTTGTCGCTACTTCTCTGCTTCTATATACATCCCCCCATCTTTCACTCTCCCTACTCCTCTCTTCTCTTCCTCCTTCACTTCTCTCCTCCATCTCCCTACTATTTTCCTCCCTTTTTCTTTTCAATTCCTCCATCACTTCATTGCTCATCTGTTCCAATATTCTTTCATCCTCTTTCTTCCTTTCCCATTTCACCCTTTCTCTTTCTACTATACTCTCTATTACCTTCCATTCTTCATATTTCTTAGTTGTCTCTGATAGTAACCTCCTCTTCCATATTGCCATTTCTTTTTCTTCTTCTTCTCTCGCAGCACTACTCTTGATACCCTATCTGCTGCTGCTTTTACCCTTTCAGCTTCTCTCCTTTGCTCCTCATTTCGTTCCCTTAATTTTTCCAATTCGTTCTTACCTTCTTTCCTTTTCCTCGCTCTCTCTCTTTCCTCCCTCTCGAGCTGTTTGATCAATTCATTCTGCTCATCCCTTAGCTTTGCTAATCGTTCCTCCAAAATCTCTTCCTTTTGCCGTAATAGCTCCTCCCCCCTCATTTCACTCTCTCTGGCACTATCCTCGTCTGTTCTCTTTACTACCTCCCTCTCTTCTCCAGTTAGTGAACCTCGTAATTTTAATAATATCTGTGCAGCTACCCACTCATCATTTCCTATCTCTACAGTCTGCTCTTCTCCAATCCTCCCCACCCCCACTGGCATCTTCCTATGAGCCACATATGGTGGAGGGCTGTATGCCGGGTTCGAGTATCCTTCAGCCGCCCTTAACTGTCCTCCTTCTATTTCGCTTAATTCTCTTAAAGGGTACAACCCCCCTCCCTCTGTTTTCACTCCCTGTGTTATGGGTATCTTGTTGCTTGGTTCCTTTTTTATGTCATCTGATTTATCAACCTTTTCTCCTCCCTCTCCTCCGTTCCCCGTGTTCTTTGTGCTTTCACTCCCCTTTTTCCCATCCTCTCCTTCCTTCTTAATCTCTTTTTCTTCCGGTGTTTCCCCCATAGTGAACATTTCATTTGGTCCTGGTCGGGACCCCTGGAACATCCTCCATAAGTTAAACACCTCCACATGGTTTGCCAACTTCTTCCCCTTGTATGTATTGTGCAGATGGTTTAGCAGTGAATGTTGGGCATATGGATCGAAGCTACCATTAGGCGGCCATGGTGTTAGCATTTTGTTATCCGTCCCCTGGGTCCATTCTATGCTGTACTTAATTAGTTTCTCCCTATGGGGTGGCAGTGTGGTGCATATGTGTTGTAGTGGGGTAGTGAGGGTGTTCCCCCACCCTCCCGACCCTGTCCCGTAGGACATAGTAGCGCTCCACTTGTTACCCTTCTCCTATCTGGTAGCACTTTATCTCACTAGCAGTTTACAATATACAACCTTATATTGTTTACCTGGCCCCGTGAGTTTGGGGACTTACGACAATCCTTTGACAAAATTATAAAATAAAAAAAAAATATATGCATGTTTTAAATTTGTATATTCCCTTCTATCTTTCTTTCTTCATACAACACCCTTACGGCCCCCTGCGGCCAAAGCGCACGCAGCCCCCTGCGGCTGCGTACCCCTTATGACGCTCTTATACGGTCGTCCTGTTTCCACGTTCTCCTCCCCCTTTTACACTCGCCGTGGCCGGCGTTCTCCGTGCGCAGCCACGCCCCTCCCCCTTTCTCCTTTCCCCGATCAACTCGTTTACCGTTTATCTCCGTGTCCGCTCCCTTACCATATTTCTCTTCCCCACCACTCTCAAAACCAATGTGCCTTGTGCTCGTGATATCCTATTAAAGCCCTACTGGTGACGTCACCGATCTCTTCGAGCTACTGGTAAGTTCTTCATATGTTCTTTAAGTTCAAAATACACTTGCAATCTACCCCCGCTAACCCTACAGCTGTCTTCCTGTCACTCCTGGAACAAGGTAATCAAATCAATAATATAATCGGACTGCGCACGCTGCGTCGCCTTGCGTGTGATACGCCCCTCAACAGGAGGGCTTAACCAGCCAATTATCTTCCGTATTGGGCAACTAGCTTAGCTACCGCCTACAGGGAAACGTCATCTACCTATCGAGTTTCTTGCTCGAACAATAGGGATCCTCATCTACTCATTGATCAATAAATGCCAAATCGTAGGAAACCACACACACACCCACCCTTACACGTGGTCGCGACCTAGGCCAATCAGTGTCTACGAGCGGCCGCACGTGATGTTTTCGTGCTCCGCCCCCCTCTTTCGCGTGACGTAGCCGACTGCTCTCGCACTCGTTTCACTACCATTCATTCCATTGCCAACACTAAGTTGTTAAACCTTCGCCGCGCACCTGTACAACACCTCCCTCCCCCCTTATTTACTTCCTCCCCCCTCCCTCACAATTTCGCATTGCTTGTTGTGCGTGTCATGCTCACCAAGTTCTCTCGATGCAGGGCCGCTCGACTGCGTGCACCCCTCCAAGCGGCTCGCCACCTCCCCTCGTCTGGACCACGTCTGGACACTCGCCAACCGCGGGCGGGATACTTCTCAACCGGCTCCCGAGGGCCAATATCCGGATTGCGCTGTCCGGTCTTCTCGCAGCTCCGCGATGGTCCTGTAGTCCTCAGAAGGGGGCAACGGCAGAGGGGGCCGCGCCGCCGGGCCTCCTCGCAACGGGAGTGCCTGGAAAAAGTAAAAATAAAAAGGTGGATCTTAAACAGATCTCAGCAGTGCCTCCAACTTGTCGGGGGGAAATTCTGCCGGGGTCGGCCGGGCCCTCCGCAGACCTCCGGGCAGGGAGGCCCCAACTCCTCCCGTATATCCCAGATGAGATAGAGTATGAGACACACGCAAGAAGCAAGGTGACTCTGCTGTTTATTAGACAAAAACGGCAGGGATGGGTCAAGGAGCGTACGCGTCCGTCCTGACACACACACAATCGTGGGGCTCGCAGGCCCTTTTTACTGTATTATGACGCGCTACTCGCGTCACTTTAGAAAGTTAACAAAAAACCTATTGCCACTCTTAATTGGTTGCTCGAGTGGTAGGGTTAGTATAGCACACGTATAGAGAATAATATGAGTGGACGAAGGTTAGTCAGGTGATATATCTGGGTTGTCCCTACAATTAGATACATGAGAATTGTTACATGAAGACTCCTAATGATTGGTTAATATTACTGGCGTCAGTGATAAGAGCCCCATGTTCTGATTGGTGCGCCCGTGAGCTTCCCAGCCTGGGACCACCGCTGTTCCCAGCTCTCGGTGTACCTGCAATTTGCAACAATGTTTCACTATGGGTACGTGCAGACAATGTGAGGATTTATTCATAGCTGGAAGGCTGACCGCTCCCACTGTCGCAAATGTCCATTGATCCTTTCAAGTGTATCTGCCTGTGTCTCGTAACGAGGGATCCAGACGCCTCTTTTCTCCTGGGCTTGGCATCTCGTCAGGTTCGGCTTGGTCACGTGAGGTGGGACCGTGTTTGAGGCAGAATTCTGCACAATTAATATTGTTTTTCCACTGTGTGTCTGGTTTAATTTGCAGGTGTGACTTTAACGTTGGTGCGCGGCGTGCGAGGTTGCAACATCGTGCCCTTGATGATTTGCTCTTGGAATGTGGGTTTGCAACATTGCGACCTTGGCTGGTTGCTTCGCCGGGCTCATTCTGCAGGATCAGCAACCTGACTCTTGTTTTGTTAATGTCCACGGGAGCTCTTGCTTGCGGCCTACTTAGGCCTGGTGTATAAGTGGGTCCGTCTGGTGCACAGGTGCTTTAGGTTACAGTACCATATAGTTTCATGACCAGTATCGTGTCTTCATTATATTTCTCATGGTGGCAACTGGTTTTAAGAGAAGCGTGAGCAAGCTTTTTAGATGAGTTCATGACGCGTCTTGCGTTTCTGCATTTTGAAAGCCTAAGTAAAAAATAATAAAGATGCACGTCCGTGAGTATGCCTGTCGCCTACGTCATAGCACTGGGTATATTCTTCGTGTAGATTGGTGCGGGAGTGTCCAGTGTGTATATTTGCACAGGTGTGCTTAACCGTTGGCTAGGTCGTCATGGCATCTCTAACGACGTGTAGATTTTAGTCTAGTTGGTCCGTGCCGCAGGTGTCGGCATGGCCAGTGCGGGCTGCTGGCCAGGCAGATGGACACATCCGTATGTTCCTGTACCAGGGTATCTGGTCGTCTGGTAGATGAACAAACTCTTCTCGTGGCGGGTGTCTGGGTCGTGACCCTTTAGGCCAAGCGCGAGAGGTGAAGGACGGGAGTCTGGTCTTCCATTCTCCCACTTCACTTGTATTGCGCTCCATCATCAAGCTATCTTCATGCTTGTATTGCGCTCCATCATCAAGCTATCTCCATGCTTGTATTGCGCTCCATCATCAAGCTATCTCCATGCTTGTATTGCGCCTTTACTTGACAATACGTGTTTCAAGCCCCGGCTCCCCCCAGGGCAAGATGCAATTTCTTATATACATGATATGAAACCTTAATTGGTGTGGTCGTAATGAATTAATTCATGTTAAATTGTGTTGTCTGTAACAAACTGACAAGGAAAATATCAAGTGATGATATTCTTTCAAGATTGTTCTAAAAAAAAAAACCTCTTTTCTGCTTGTTGCTTGTTGCATTTTACTTGTGTGCATTTCATTATTCTGCATCATAAGACCCGCTGTTGATGTCAACTGGTTTTTAGTAATTGGTCAATTGCATTTTGGTTATCCTCACATTGTATTTCCAGACTGAATTACCTTCATGTTTCTATCATACTGATCTACCCTGTACAGCGTTCCCTTCTCGCCAAGAACCCTAAAAAGCGTAAATACCCTCTGTTGTCATCCAAGTGTCACAATTCTTATGTGTGTTGCCTATAGGCATTTTATGGATACATAGGCTCATTTGGGTCTCAGTTCTGTCATAACAAAAAACCTTTAAACAATTACTAATAACCCCTTAATTCATTATCGAACAGCTGCAAAACATAGTGGAATCACTTGCGCATTCATTCATTCATTCATGAGAGGTTACCCACATTAAAAGATGCCTTTAGCACTTAAAAATGCATTGCAATATTCAGTGGAGCATCGCCTAATTTGCAGTGTCTGCTAGGGCCTCATCACGAGTTGGGCGCTAATACCCCCCAGCGCTATTGGCGCCGGATCACGGGTTTGGCGGAACGGTAAGTCCCCATTGGGCCCATTCTGGAATTTCTCATTCCCCATTGGGGAATGTTTGGTGCTATTACTGCCAGCGCTATTACCGCCTGCGGTAATAGCGCCAGAAATTGGCAAAATTGCGGCGGATTTGCCCCCAGCTCACAGCTGGGCGGAAATCCGCCAAGCGTGTGATTTGGCGGACCCTTAAATGCGGCGGTAATAGCGTTACCGCTGCATTTAAGGGTTACCGCCAAACTCGTGCTGAGGCCCTTAGTGCCTGCCCTGTCCAGTGATGTCTGTCGAGCTGCTGAAGCCTCCTTATATCTCTTCATCCCTTCATGCTGATTCCTCCGATTATGGGATTTGTGATCTCCTGTATGTTTAATTGGCATAACGCCCAAAACGCGTACAGACGGATTTTCTGACAGGTGGCACTTCTGGTAATGAGGAGTGAAGGGGCAGTCTGGAGACAATCCAAGCACTTCCATTTGGAACTTGCTAAGTAAACGATGCTTCCTGGTGGCCATGACATTCTGGGTTGGTATTTTTGTATTTCCGAGCCGCGGTGTATTCTGCTGTGACTCCTGACTCTGAGATAGCTGCCTAGAATGCTGTGCGAGTGTCGTCATCTTGGCTCCAATGCACCTCTTTCTATCTATCTGTGTTGTCTTAAATTCCAATCAGCCCCGGCTAACCCCCATGTGTTTCAGGCATAAATTAAGGGAACTCAATCTTTTGGCTATAACACTCTTTCAACATTAAATCGAATTCTCTATATCTATTTGGGGGTCAATGGCACCCTCAATAAGCATTTCATTCTATCGGTTTCTTCTGGGTGTGCGTGAGGAATTGTGTTGGACAGTCAGAGGATTTCACCTCGTTGATCTATCCTTTATATTTCAAAGTAAATGTAACCATTTCATCACAAGCACACTCGTACCCCAGCATTTGGCCATGCGTATGACTGCCCAATTTTCTTACTTCTCTTGCCTTTTTGTGTCTACAGCATTCACCTTGCGCTCAGGCCTCTGGGCTGTGTTACTACTCCTAGCTGGCTGAGCAATCACAGATCTTTATGCCTGAGGTCTGGCAGGTTGTGATAACACCCAACAGACAAGACTCCATACTTCAAGGGCACACTGGAGTGGAATTGAAGCTCATTATTCACCATTTACTAACTCATTTCAGTGCTTTGAGGTACTAGATATTGCCCTCATGGGTTATCCGCATGTTCGTAGGAACATCATGTGTGAGCCCTTTTTATTACTCTACAGGGACCCTACAGGCATGCAAGCTATCATAAACTCCATCCCCACTTTACAAATCTTTGATGTTCTTTTAGGTCAGCTTCCCCTTTAGTAGATCTCCCTTCTGACGCATTTTTCCTCTCCTTTGCAGACCAGTGTCTTGTTTCCCCATCGGGGAACACAATATGCAGCTATCCGGAAAAGTCACTTGCTCGACAACAAAGTTGGTGACTGCTGAAGCAGAAAAACCTTTTTCTGCAACACACTCCTAACCCCCTCCTTTGGATCTCTTAACTGACGTTCCCCAGGTCATCTTGCTAGGCCCTTTGAGGCATAGTGCGATATGCTGTGCCTTACAAATGTTGTACTTTTATTTAGTGGTTTTGTAAATACTATATTTGTACCCAGCTAGTAGGAAGGGCTGTCGGAAATCTGGGTCAACCCTTCTAGGCTGTTTTCAATGTTATTTGTAGCCATTTTCCTTTAGAGGGATAATGAAAATGTCAATACCCTAAGGGGAAATAAAAATCCTTGCACCAGCGTTCTTTATCTCCATTTATGGAATCTTTATGCACTTTAAGCTTACCTGATCTAAGCTTTGTATTCCTGCTATAGGCCATTGAAGCAAACATTGTCTCAATCGGTGAAGGCATTGGCTGTGTGGCCGTTCATGAAGTCTTTTATGTTGACCCACATTGATTGCTGATGCATTTATGTGGTGTAGATTCACTTAACTACGGCACAATCTTTTTCTGTGCTCCTCTTTGCAAGTACTTTTTCACATGTTTACTAGCCATACCATCCATTAAGATTATCAAAAGTATACCTTGACCACCATAATCTTCTATATAAATAGAAATGTAAATGTTTGTTCAAAATCTTAAATCTCTGAAAGTTCTTCACCAATTGCTTTGAAATTTTGACACAACGTTGCATTCAATTAGGCGCGTGTTTTTATATACATAATATACATAGATGTCACACCTGTGACGGGTAAAAACATTCTTTTCCTAAAAAACAGCGCCATCTCTTGGACATAAAAGCAACACACGCTATACAAAAATATTTTAAGATTCCATTTCAATGTTTCTGATTTAGAATGGCTCAAATACGTGCCGAGGAAGCAGCATAGCGACGGGCAGCCAGACTTCAGGATTGCACGGTTGCGAGCACGGCGATTGCGTTCTGCAGCTTCAGATCTGCTTCGGTCTCAACAGAATGAACGTGACAGGCTGAGAGAGGCTGAAAGACGTCAACAAGAAACAGCAGATCAGAAACACAATTCCGTGCTCAGCAATCACGCAATTACAATCGCCTTGCATTCCGGTACAACCCAGCTGATGATTGAGCCGGAATCTTCTCATTGGCACTTTTAGGCAGAAACCTGTGCAGTTTCCTTAGGGAACACTGCAAAAGATTTAAGACTACAGGTGTTGGTAGTAAACCCACTTGGTAGCAGTGTGCACCACTCAGATTTACCTGGTAGCTGTGGCTGAGCAGTCAGACTTCCCTCAAGAAGAGTTAGGCAGTATGCAAAGTATACACAATAGGCACTCAGATACAATACAAGCAAACACTGACCAGAGCTTTGGTATCAAAGTATATAATTATTTATTTAAAAACACACAGTTGAAACACTCCAGCACTCTTATTGTAAAATATTCTAAACACAGTTACTATTGTAATATATACACCCCTTTTTCCTTATCAGATAAGTCACAGTAAAACACCACTTATTTTCATACAGAGGTGAGCGCTTAACTAGATTGCACTCCAATAAGTTTGTGAGAAAGGGAGGGAAAAAGACAGAATATGGAAAGGTACACCACTCTAAGATTCAGGAACACTGTTAGCAAGGCAGAAGAGCAAAAAGTCACTGGTGAGCCAAGTCCAAAGGCTGGGCTCCCTCTTAGAGAGAGCAGAGCACAAATGCGCCCAAGATCACAGAGTTACACTAGGCTTAGAAAGTCTTGCAGAGGGTTCAAAAAGAGTTTAGAGAGGCTTAAGAAAGTTTAGCCAGGGTGTGCCAGACTAACCCAGGTTCGAAAGCCGGGGGCTAAATCTACCCCGTACAGTCGGTAGCAAGGGAAGCCAGGCGGGACACGGTACCTTAAGTGGGAAAGATCCTCCAGCGGTGGCAGTTGTTCCTGGTAGTGGGTGCAAGTTGCGTCGTCGTCCAGGGGAAGAGAAGATCTCGACTTGGAGGAAAGATGAAGGTCGTTGCACTACCAGGGAAGAAACCAGCCGCGGAGTTTTCCGGTTAAAGGTGGTACCTGTTTCGCGGTCGTGGTAAAACGTGGTATCCCGGTTGCCGGGGTGCTTGGCATGGGCAAGGCAGCCACGAGGTACGTTGGGAAAGTGAAAAGACGGTGAAACTGGTTATCCCCACCAGTCAAAGGAAGAAGACTCTCCGGCGGGAGATCTCCTCTGTCGTTGGGAAAAGTGGTGAGGCAGTCCAGCAGGGCTTCACCGGTGGTGGTGCCGTGGCAGGTCGGCTCAGCTTCTCCCTTGTCGGATTCTTAGGTCCTGTGGCGACTTATGAAGTTCCAGTCCCCAAAGCCCTGCTTTTATGCAGCAAACCCCCATTCACTCAGCCTAGCTGTCACTCAAACATGCTAAGTGGTGAGCCGGCCGGCTCACCACTTGGGCCAATCAGGATGGAGTGCGACTTGAGTTGCCTAGGCAACTCAGTCCAGGGTGCCTAAATTTCCCTCCATCCCTCCTAAGTACCCCAGACAGAGTGGCACCACTTTGGAGGGCTTCTGTGGAGAAGCCCGCCAAAAAGTGGAACAAAGGGCTCGACTTGGGTTGGAGTCACAGAAGAGAACACAAACGCCATTTTAGAATCAAGTTTTGGCAAAAAATACCAACCGGAGAATTAATATTAATTAAATAAACCGGCGGTATGTTCGAGGCTACCATAAATAATTAAATAAAGGTAGTAGCCTAAAACAATGGGAAATCCCATAGGAAAATATTTGCGGTAGAATATAAAAAGTAGTATCCACTGCCACCAGCCAAAACTCGATCAGGGGGGACGGAGACGTGCCCCCTCGACTAACAGACCCCGGGGCAATTGAATTGCCCCAGCCAGTACGCCCACAATATGATGGTTTGTACTGGTTCTGTTCAGAATTTAACACTAGTAAAGTCAATGGTGACTTTACATGCCCTGGGAGACAGTAGTCAGTCCCAGGGTATGGCGTCTATACTGGGGAGTCACTATGACACCCCTGTGTCACTGCACTGAGGGTGCTGTGTAACACACATCACAAAAACACATGAAGCCCTATGGAGTAAAAGACCCCATAGCCAATTAAACACATCTAGATTCAAAGAAACACACTCAAATCATTCCCAAGAGTGAGGGTAAAAGAGTCTCACTCTTGGCAGGAGAACAAAATAAACCCCAAAAATCCAGCAAAGCTGCTGGGGGACTCATTAGGTTAGGAAATTCAGCCTAAACAGAGAATTCTCCCTAACACTCGTCCCCCCTCCCCCAGACTAAGGGACAGGAGGAGTTAATCCACTCCTGGATGAACCTCATACCTCTAGTCGATGACATACATCCTAGAGAGTCCATCAGCATTTTGATGGTGACACCCTGACCTGTGCTCAATGGTGAAATCAAACCCTTGCAGGCAGATTGACCATCTCAATAGTTTTGGATTTTCCCCCTTCTTTTGCATTAACCATCTCAAGGGTTGGTGGTCAGTCTGAATGACAAACGTAGAACCATACAAGTATGGCCTAAACTTCTTCAGTGCCCACACAATAGCAAAGCATTCTCTTTCTATTGTTGCCCACCTTGTCTCAGGATCCTTCAGCTTACGGCTGATGAAGCAAATGGGGTGCTCCCTACCCTTCTCATCCAGTTGGCTTAGAACTGCAGCTATGCCTACATTGGAAGCATCAGTTTGTACAATGAAAGTTTGGTGGTAGTCAGGAGCTCTCAATACTGGAGCTTGGCAAAGAGCTTTCTTCAGTTTTCAAAGGCCTGATTGCACTCCTCATTCCATTTGACCTTTTTAGGGAATTTTGGAGAGGAGATTACATTCATTGGAGAAGCTATGGTCCCATAGTTCTCAATGAAATTCCTGTAGTACCCAGTGAGGCCTAGGACGGCTCTCACTTGGGTTTGAGTAGTAGGTGTTGTCCAATTTTGCACAGCTTCAATCTTGCTGAGCAAAGGCCTTATTTCTCCACCTCCTACCTCATGCCCAAGGTAGACCACCTTACTTTGACCTATCTGGCATTTACTTGCCTTGATAGTCCAATTGGCCTGTCCAAGAGCCTGCAAAACATGTCCTAGGTGGTTCACATGATCCTCCCAGGAGTGGCTGAAAACTGCAATGTCATCCAAGTATGCCATGCAGAAGTCCTCCATCCCAGCTAGAACTTGGTTCACCATCCTTTGGAATGTAGCAGGTGCATTTTTTAATCCAAAAGGCATGACCTTAAACTGGTACAAGCCAACTGGGGTGGAAAATGCAGTTTTCTCCTTGGCATGGTCTGTCAAGGCTATTTGCCAATAGCTTGACTTAAGGTCAAATGTGCCGAGGTACTTGGCTGCACCAAGTTTATCCACCAACTCATCTGTCCTGGGTAAAGGGTGGGCATCAGTCTTGGTGACTGCATTAAGAGCTCTATAGTCCACACAGAATCTCAAGTCTTTGGATCCTGCCTTTGGTACTAACACAACTGGGCTAGACCATGGACTAGTAGAGGGTTCTATTACCCCGAGATCAAGCATCTTCTTGACCTCCCCCTTGATATGGGTTCTCACATTTTCTGACATTCGGTATCCTCTGCTTTTGACTGGCAGACAGTCACCAGTGAGTGTCTCGTGCTGTCCCCAAGGGGTCAAGCCTGGTGAGAGTGAGAACAGGGAGGCAAACTGATTTAACATAGATTTGCACTCCTCTTGTTGCTCAGGTGTCAGATCTGAAGAGAGATTGACTCCTTCAATTTTTTCATCTAAAGGTACACCTCTGAGGAGATCAGGGAGAGACTCACTCTCTTCTTCCTCGGCTGCTGAAGCTAGAAGCAAGGCTCCTACTTCAGGTCTGGAGATGTACGCTTTCAGTCGGTTGGTGTGGAAGACTCTAGGAGCTTCCCTGGGTCTGCCCAGATCCACCAGATAGTTGACCTCTCCAAGTTTTCCCACAACTTTGAAGGGTCCCATCCATTTGTCTTGCAAGGCCCTCTGCCTTGTTGGGAGCATAACGAGAACTAGCTGGTCTTGAGTGAACTCAACCATGTTAACCTTTTGATCATGCCAATGCTTGACCAAAGCTTGTCCAGCTTTCAGGTTATCACTAGCTTCTGCCATCATGTGTGACATTCTCCTTCGGAGACCTATCACATAGTCAGTCACTCTGACTGGCTTGAGGGGTGGAGCGCCTTCCAACCCCTCCTTAATCCGGGCCAATGGACCTCTGACCGGATGGCCATAGAGAAGTTCAAAGGGAGAATAACCTACTCCCTCCTGAGGGACTTCTCTATAAGAAAAGAGAAGGCATGGCAGTAGAAGGTCCCACTTTCTTTTCAGAGGTTCCTCTAAAGCACCTTTCATGCTCTTCATGGTTCTGTTGAACCTTTCTACCAATCCATTGGTTTGGGGGTGGTAGGCGGTAGATAACTTGTAAGTAACTCCACTGGTTTTCCACATGGCTTTCATGTAGTTGGACATAAAGTTTGACCCCCTGTCGGATATTACTTCCTTAGGAAACCCAACCCTGGTAAAAAATACCAAGGAGGGCCTTAGCCACAGCCGGAGCTGTAACAGTTCTCATAGGAATTGCCTCAGGGTATCTAGTGGCATGGTCTACTACAACAAGGATAAACCTGTTGCCTGAGGAGGTAGAGGGATCAAGGGGACCAACAATGTCAATCCCTACCCTCTCAAATGGGACTCCCACAACTGGGAGAGGCACTAATGGTGCCACATTCTTGACGCCAACCTTACCAGAAGTTTGGCAGGTATGGCAGCTCTTGCAAAACATATCTACTTCTGCCCCCATTTTTGGCCAATAGAAGTATGGGGAGAGCCTTTCCTTGGTCTTCTTGAAACTCATGTGACCAGCCAAAGGAATCTCGTGGGCTAAGTGCAAGAACTGTTGTCTGTTTTCTTGAGGTACTACAAGGCGTTTGTAGTCTCCAGGGTCAGACTCAGTTGGTTCACTGTAGAAGAGGCCATCTTCCCAGTGCAACCTATACTTCCCAGGCTCTTGCCCATCAGCCTGAGCAGCTGCCTGTTGGCGGAGACCCTCCAGAGTTGGACATTCTCTTTGTCCTTTACGGAAAGCTGCCCTGCTGGGCCCACCTTCTGCAGGAAAGACTGCAGCTCAGGATGGTCCTCAGGGTCTAGATCTCCAATAAGTTCTTGGCCTCCCACTAGCTCTTCTTCAGAGTCTAGTTCAACCATAGAGGGTTGTACCTCCCTCTCAGCCCCAGCTGGAGGTGGAGTTACAGGTGTAACTGTTGGAAGCACTGGAGTGCTTGCTGCTGACTTTTTCCTAGGAGTCTTGGGTTGCCCCTTTGCTCCTGATCTGGTAGTTACTGCAGTGAGTTGCTCCAGTGGTAAAGGAGTGATCTCTGTCATCATCTCCTGAGATAACCCTCACAGGGTTTTCTCTCTTGCAGGTTTTGTGAGCTCCTGTAACCTTTTACTAGGTGGTCTGGGGGTATGTGACACAACTCCAAGAGCTTTCAGGTCATTACCCAACAGAAACCTACCTGGCACTTCACATTGTACAGTGACAGGTATTTTTACAGCCATGTCATTACACTGGATGAGAACTGGTAACTGGGGACACATCTGCACAGGTCCTCCAGCTAACTTGGTGAGGCATTTGGGTGCCTTAGGAACATCCTCTGCCTTGAAAAATGATTCATCCACCACAGTTATGCTGGCCCCAGTGTCTCTAATGGCAGGAGTCTCCTGACCATTCACCTGGACACTGTCTTTATAATACTCTTTAGTATTATCTGGGATAGAATTATACACATCTAAATTCTGTTGTTCCCACAACCCCAGAGAGACTAAAGAAACACTGGCTGAGACTCCAATGGGTTCATCAGCCAGCAGTATAAAGTTTCCACTTGCCATTGGGACTTCCTCCTCTGGAGCAAAGGCTAAGGAGGCAAGTTGGATCCCTGAAGGTTTACCCTTGCATCTGGGATCTCCTTTCACATGGTCAGTAGAGCCACAAACAAAGCATTTACCAAATGCCTTTTGGAATGGAGGCTTGTTCTGACCTCCCTCTGGTTTGGCACCAGAGGAGACACTATTCTGCTGTGGCTTCCCTGGTGGCTTACCCTTCTGGTTTTGTTTGGAGCCCTCTTTGGAATTTGTAGTATTAGAATTCTCTTTGGAGTCCTTTTTAGGCTGTTTCCCCTCATCCTTTTTCTGAGTTACCCCAGAATCCTTGTGAGTGGCCCTGTTGGCAACCCACAAGTCAGCAGCCTTAGCTAGTTTTCGGGAATCGAATTCCTTTGAATCAGCCAAGTGCTGTCTGAGCTCAGGAGAGCAGGCAACATAAATTGACTCCAACATAAAAAGATTCTTCATACCTTCATAAGTGTTCACTTTGTAACCCTTAATCCATCCCTCTAAATTTTTCAACCCTTCACTCACCCAGGTAGCCCAAGGGGTACCATCATGCTTTTTGAGGGTTCTAAACCTCTTAAGATACTGGGAAGGGGTCTTCCCAAACCTAGCTATCAGAGCTAGTTTCACACATTCATACTCTTTCCTATCCTCCTCCCCCAACTCCATTACCACATCAGTTGCAACAGGGGGAAGCCTAGAGAACAACCAGGTGAGTAAGTCATTTCCTGTGATGTTCTGGAGCCCATGATTATATTCAAACAGAGACAACCAATCCAACACATCCAACTTAGGCTCATACATACCAACCAATTCTTTAGGCATCCGGGGTCTTTTAGGACTGGAACTTCTAGAGGAGCCAGAGAGAGAAGCATTTTCGACAGATAATTTCTTCATTTCCAGCTCATGCTTGAGCTCCATTTCCCTTAGCCTTAGTTCTTGATTCATTTCCTGATGTCTCTGTTCAGCCAGAGTATTCAGTCTCTTGAACTCTAGTTCAAGTTTCATTTTCTCTAATTCGAGATGTTGAGGACTTAGTGTGGGACTTGGCAAAGGCCCAGTAGGTACAGCAGGTAGAGCAGACAGAGGCCTAGGGGGGACAGTCACAGCAGCCTCACCCTCCTCTTCTGACTCTTCCTCAAGATTATCAATATTTTGATCAATATCAATTTCTATACTGTTATCTACATTTTCTGGCATGGTAGGTTCCTCGGACCCATCATCCAGACTTTGGTTAGCTAACAACCTTTCTATTAATTCCATTTTCTTGCCTTTAGTCAGGAGGTTCTTATGCTTACACAATACTCTTAAACAATTAGCAGTTTTTGTAGCAAGGGACTCTTGACTATAAGTTTCCATAATTGATATGTTAGAAAGATTACTTTTTCAGTGCTAAGCTTTGTGGTTAGTTGTACTAAGGTATCCTAAAGCACTCTAAAGTGTATACTCAATACAAATCCCACCGCTGTACACCAGTGTTAGGCAGAAACCTGTGCAGTTCCCTTAGGGAACACTGCAAAAGATTTAAGACTACAGGCGTTGGCAGTAAACCCACTTGGTAGCAGTCTGCACCACCCAGATTTACCTGGTAGCTGTGGCTGAGTAGTCAGACTTCCCTCAAGAAGAGTTAGGCAGTATGCAAGGTATACACAATAGGCACTCAGATACAATAATACAAGCAAACACTGACCAGAGCTTTGGTATCAAAGTATATAATTATTTATTTAAAAACACACAGTTGAAACACTCCAGCACTCTTATTGTAAAATATTCTAAACACAGTTACTATTGTAATATATACACCCCTTTTTCCTTATCGGATAAGTCACAGTAAAACACCACTTATTTTCATACAGAGGTGAGCGCTTAACTGGATTGCACTCCAATAGGATTGTGAGAAAGGGAGGGAAAAAGACAGAATATGGAAAGGTACACCACTCTAAGATTCAGGAACACTGTTAGCAAGGCAGAAGAGCAAAAAGTCACTGGTGAGCCAAGTCCAAAGGCTGGGCTCCCTCTTAGAGCGAGCAGAGCACAAATGCGCCCAAGATCACACAGTTACACTAGGCTTAGAAAGTTTTGCAGAGGGTTCAAAAAGAGTTTAGAGAGGCTTAAGAAAGTTTAGCCAGGGTGTCCCAGACTAACCCAGGTTCGAAAGCCGGGGGCTAAATCTACCTCGTACAGTCGGTAGCAAGGGAAGCCAGGCGGGACACGGTACCTTAAGTGGGAAGGATCCTCCAGCGGTGGCAGTTGTTCCTGGTAGTGGGTGCAAGTTGCGTCTTCGTCCAGGGGAAGAGAAGATCTCGACTTGGAGGAAAGATGAAGGTTGTTGCACTACCAGGGAAGAAACCAGCCGCGGAGTTTTCCGGTTAAAGGTGGTACCTTTGTTTCGCGGTCGTGGTAAAACGTGGTATCCCGGTTGCCGGGGTGCTTGGCACAGGCAAGGCGGCCACGAGGTACGTCGGGAAAGCGAAAAAGACGGTGAAACTGGTTATCCCCACCAGTCAAAGGAAGAAGACTCTCTGGCGGGAGATCTCCTCTGTCGTTGGGAAAAGTGGTGAGGCAGTCCAGCAGGGCTCCACCGGTGGTGGTGTCGTGGCAGGTCAGCTCAGCTTCTCCCTCGTCGGATTCTTAGGTCCTGTGGCGACTTCTGAAGTTCCAGTCCCCAAAGCCCTGCTTTTATGCAGCAAACCCCCATTCACTCAGCCTAGCTGTCACTCAAACATGCTAAGTGGTGAGCCTGCCGGCTCACCACTTGGGCCAATCAGGATGGAGTGCGACTTGAGTTGCCTAGGCAACTCATTCCAGGGTGCCTAAATTTCCCTCCACCCCTCCTAAGTACCCCAGACAGAGTGGCACCACTTTGGAGGGCTTCTGTGGAGAAGCCCGCCAAAAAGTGGAACAAAGGGCTCGACTTGGGTTGGAGTCACAGAAGAGAACACAAACGCCATTTTAGAATCAAGTTTTGGCAAAAAATACCAACCAGAGAATTAATATTAATTAAATAAACCGGCGGTATGTTCGAGGCTACCGTAAATAATTAAATAAAGGTAGTAGCCTAAAACAATGGGAAATCCCATAGGAAAATATTTGCGGTAGAATATAAAAAGTAGTATCCACTGCCACCAGCCAAAACTCGATCAGGGGGGACGGAGACGTGCCCCCTCGACTAACAGACCCCGGGGCAATTGAATTGCCCCAGCCAGTACGTCCACAATATGATGGTTTGTACTGGTTCTGTTCAGAATTTAACACTAGTAAAGTCAATGGTGACTTTACATGCCCTGGGAGACAGTCAGTCCCAGGGTATGGAGTCTATACTGGGTGGTCACTTTGACACCCCTGTGTCACTGCACTGAGGGTGCTGTGTAACACACATCACAAAAACACATGATGCCCTATGGAGTAAAAGACCCCATAGCCCATTAAACACATCTAGATTCAAAGAAACACACTCAAATCATGCCCAAGAGTGAGGGTAAAAGAGTCTCACTCTTGGCAGGAGAAAAAAATAAACCCCAAAAATCCAGCAAAGCTGCTGGGGGACTCACTAGGTTAGGAAATTCAGCCTAAACAGAGAATTCTCCCTAACAGGCACCATGACTGAAGTGTGTCCTTATTAAAGGCTCTGAAATTTTATGGAGAAACGAAAGGAATGTGTTGCACCACTGGGAAAATTAAACTGCCTCAACCTGGAGAACCGCCAGAGCCATTAAAAACTACCCACAAGCATTGTGAAATTAAACATATTAGAAACAACGCTTTCTCTTTTCTTTCTTTTCCATTTAAACAGACTGAACCACAGCAGCGCGTGGCCGGGGACAGCTAGTGTTTAATAAGACAGGAAGACCAAAAACTCCAGGATAATGTTAATGCATAACAATGTCCTATACCTATCCAGATGGCATGTTCAACATGGGACAGCGTTTCACCAAAGCAGTAATACCTAAAGTGAGAAAATAGAAGTAACACCAAGTGTTTGTTCCTCGCTAAACCTAAATCTCCATAGTCTTTTGGAGCCCTCATCTCCCCTTGTGGCTGCCACATCGTAGCCAGGCGGGCAGACCAAAAACTGAAAAACATCTGCTAGAACAACAATGTGGAAACCCAGATCATTATGTTGCTATCTCTTGACCCCCACTGAGTAACCACCCCACAAAAGGAACCTCTGAGCTGCATCCTATTCAGAAAAGGAAAACTACTTACCTCACAAGTCTGTTTTTTCAGACACCAAACTGAGGCCAAAAACCCCATGATAATCCTGATGCCCTAAAGTGTTTATCTTTCACATTAGTGCAGATGTTAGGGATGCAAGAGCAGTCTATTAACCTATAGGGAAAACCCTTTAGTCTTCAGAGCATCTCGGTAAATCATGTCCTTGCCGTCAATGTCTTGGAGCATCCTTATCATTGTGCTACTGATGTGTCTTGGGCCCTTGCACCCTGGTCGGCAAACAAAAGGGGCTATTTGCTAAACAATGATACTTTCCTCCGGCTGCCAATAAGTGCATGACCGATTGTAATGGTTGATAGTGTACTATCTTCTCTAAAGGCAGTATGTCACGGTCTCTTTGTCTGCACCAGAAGAATTGAAACCTCGGGTGGCTAGGGGGAGCCACCTACTCTGTGATGTGACTCCTGCAAGTGGTAAATGGGGGATCCCCAAAGCTTCCTCATTCTTTACATAGCTGGTTTTAGTAAGGTCGAACCTGTGTGCCCCCTGAAGATAGTTGGTGTAGACACCGCAGAAACACACAAGAAAAGTTGACTGGCGATCAACGAGTGAAGGAATCACTCGATGACTGATCAGGATTGAATTTGTGTTCCATATAAGTACCAGGAGTCTCGGATGTATGCCCTTGAAGGGTACAAAACCTAATATGGATTGCAGACTGCAACTTGAGTAAAAGAAAAGGCAAACAGAATAGACATTGATCATGCCCTGTGCACAATCACAAACTGCAGGTGTCGGTTACCCGTACAGCGGTAGAAGGAGCGCCAATTCCCTTCAAACCATGCAGGCAGATCACTTGCATGAGATGCTTCTGAGCTGAGCAAGACGGACCAACGCAGGGGCTGGGCACAAACGTTCCTCAATTAGCCTAACTGGAACCTAAGGAGGATGAGCGCTTACTTAACCCACAAGGGGAGAAGGTGAATACCCGTGGCCACAGCCAATAAAGGCATGGAAAAACCAAGAAGGAATGAGTCGGTAAACCATTATAATGTTTTGCGCATTCAACTTCTTATCGACAATATAAACAGGGCCGCAATTCCACTTGTTGTGTGGGGCGCGGCCTGGGCAGGTCCTGTGGGAGTGAGACCAGCGCACATGCGTGGGTAACTCCAGGGCACTACAGTGAAATTCTGGGAAAGTGTAGTAAGCCTGTGACGGTCCTGGGTAGAGGAGCTTTGAGGGAACTGACAGAAGCTGATAGAAAAGTTGAAGCAAGTCCTGTCCCCTTGTGGTTCCTGAAGTGAGTCAAGGATGCTGTATCCCTGATAATTGGTAGAGCAAGTGGGAGCTGTATCCTCTCAGAGAGATTGGCAAGAGAGACTGGGTTGGGGGTTCAAACTCGGGGTGTGTTTGGGCTGAGGTATTAAAGACCAACTCTGAGTGTTTTATTCTTATTATCAGTAGTTATCGGAAACTAAACAAGCAATGGCCGGGTTTGAGTGAAAATAACAAGTGATAGGGTTTTCTATACTATTTGGCTCTCCACTTCCCTCAAGGTTGTATCCCGAGTACATCACTTTCTTTCTGAGCCAGGGGTGTCCCTGGTGTAGATCAAACCATCATAGTCTCTGGAATTTATTTGTGCTCCCAAACACTACTTTCCTTGTGCAGGTTCTTCTGCCACTGGTACAGGATCCATCAGGATGTTCTATTTGTCTCTGAACATTTTTGCTACCAGGCACCCCCCCAGCACTCCTAAGTTGTTGCCAAGGGTCCTATGCCAGACTCTTAAGGAACATTTGAACCCCAAGGTACTTAGCATTTTTAGGTATCTCTTTTTAATCTCAGGTGTTGCGCTAGAGTTTGCCTTCCGCTAATCTCTTTGGCCTTGCTCCAACTGGCCCTTAGACTGCCACCTGCTCCACAACCACTGGTTCACCCTTACAATTCAGGTTTACTGCAGCAGGTCACTCCTCTCCTTCGTCCTGGGATTCCTTTACCTCCTTTCCTTGCTTGCTCTCTTTGCACTCTGTGGGCACCCAACTCCACAATGGCGACACTGGTGTGTTACCACTGCTTGGTTTCTCAGTATGCGTGCTATTCTTCTATTGTCTGGACCACGAGCTTCTCTTTGGCAGCATGGGAATGCTGTGTGGTGTGTTTCAGGAATTGCATTTGCACCTCTGTCATTTGCTGGTATTTGCTTTCTGTGTTATGCAATATGTGGCTCACAGAGGCCCATGAGCATGAGTTTATGAGCTGGACTTATCACCAGGGAAAATGGAGGTGGTGCCATGCGGCCATGTATGTTGCAACACAAGTCTATGGACGGTCTGCAGTGCGTGAGGTGAAAATCACATTTATATAACTTCCAAACCAGTATGTCGGGAGAATAGCTGTTCTAGTTTCTCCGGAGTGACTTTGTTACAGGGGACAGTAACCAACAAAACCATCACCCCAGCCCCAAGAACTCTAGACTTACCAGCCTGGTAGGAAGGGAGACATTCCTATTCACAATTTCCCTGAGGTTGAAGGGAATACCTACCAGAGCTATCCTAAGTGGGGCAGCCGAGCACCGGAGACACATGGGGAAAGAGTGAGAGTCTTGCACCTGCATAGAGCATTAGATCCCTGAGGAGACGAGGGTTCCGCCCATTGCCGCTGGCCATCTCGCTGCCCCAACAGTCAATGCACAAGTGACGACTCATGTCTTGCAGAACTGGAACCCACCTTGGAAAGAAGTGCACTGAGACTGAGGCACTTTCTTGGACCTTACCTTGGGAAAAAACCCAGGAACCTTGCTTCCTAGCTTAAGGGCTGGATATTCTGAAGGTTCCTTGTGTTAAAATCTCAGCAAAAATGGCCATGGATGCAAAATATTGTGGCAAAAAGGCTGTGGTTTTGCCGCTGCAATCCATGTAAAGGATGCTGGGGACACCCCCGCAAACCCCGGACCTATTATACCATTTAAGGGAAGCGAGGGCAACCCCCGCAATCCCCGCTCCACTTAAATGGTATAATGGGTTTGACACCTTTACCGGGTCAAAACACTGCATTTTTGCCGCAATGTTTTGCACAGGCAACATTTTTGCAGCAATTTTATCACTGCATACCATTTTGGACTCTGGACCATTGGTCCATCTAGAGCAGGGAATACACTGCAATGTTTCACTCATCCTTGCACATTGTTTTGATTGTAGAAAGCTCCTATGTTCTGGTGTGTTGAGAAAACCATTGGGCTCATAAGAATTCACCCAATCTGTACCTGATTTCCACAGAAAAGGGGGGATTTTATGAAGCTTTTAGCCTTCTACCAAACCCAGGATCCAGAGACAAATATAGTACTCGACGGGAGACTAGTTTTTAGGGTGCTTCTTACTGTCGTGAGAGTTGAGTCGGAGTAGTCCGAGCCAGCTATCTGCCTGCAGACAGAATCCAGGCTGGAGAGTGGAAGGAGCCTTTACTTCTGGTACCACCTTAATGTCTAGTGGACATCCTGTTTTGTTACTTCCTTTTTTGTTGATGGTGTTAAATTCATTTTGTAAGAACCTCAAGCTTTGAACTTTGAATGTTCTGTTTCTGACAGAGGCACAAATAAAACTCTGTTGGCTGCTCACCTTGCATTTTTGCTTTATTCCAATTTGGCGACAAGGTGGTGTGTAGTACTGCCCTGTTACGGGAAGTCTGTCAAACCCTGATTGGCAACTCTCCTTCATTCTTTTCTTCCTTTGACTTCATCTGTTAGCTCACTGATGTTAGTTTTATCATTCTTCAGCATTGGATCTTTCATGGATTCACATGCTGTGAATATTTCCTGGCGTTAGGCTGTGAATCCTCGGTTGCCTTAAAAGCAAGGAAAACCTCTAATTTTTAGCCTAACACCCTTGTTATGGGCGGTTTTGGTCCCAACCAATGGGACCTCTAGTAGCTAGAGCCTAGTCCCTCCTCCTCCTCTTCCCTTCCGATTCTAACCACGTGATGAAGCTGAAGGAGTCCCCTTTTTTTTCCACATAGAATCAACAACCTATATATAAGGAAATAGCATTTTTCTCTTCATCAGGATCCACATTGTTGGATCTACAGGGCTGAAGCAACGTGTGGCAGATAAGTGGGGATGGAGGGCAAACAGAGACCCCTTTTTAAGGCCTGCAGCACTTGTGGCCTAAAAAACGTACATGAAGGAGATAAACATTCTGACTGTATATACTGTTTATGCACCCACCACATGGTTGACACTTGCTCCATCTGCAGAGGTCTTCAGTCCAAGACACTCAAAAATAGGAATCAGCAGGTGGTATGTTGGCTGAATGAGGGGCAACTACCCCGAGTACCCTTCCGACGTCGAATCAACGAGGAGCGTGGCCACACCCACCAAGAAGCGACCACAGTATAAAGAGAGGGCCTGGTCAGAGGAATGCCCACCAAAGAAGATCAAACACTGGGTTGCCCACGGCTATGAGTTGTCGACGGCGAGCAAGAAAAGGCCATCCGGGACTCCTGGATAGGCAATTGTAACCTGGAAAAGGATGGTTGTCACTGGGTGTACGAACAGGTAGCCCGGCCACCGAACATGGCGTCCGATTGGATGATAATATCTGGGGTGGATCCGAAGATGGCTCAGCCGTTCCAGACTTCCATGTGAGTGAGCCACCAGTTGAGTTACGTTCTCGCGGAGGGCGAGAGCGTCAGATGCTGAGAGTAGGAGAGGCTCCGTCTCAGGTGCTGACCTTTGAGCCTCTGCAATTCTCGGTAATGAAGAGAACCGGGAAAAATTGCTTGGATGGAAGAGGACAGGAGGTCTATTACTCTTGCAAATTCTCGAAGCGATATGAGGTCCCTCTGCAGGAGCCTGCAAATCTCGTGTTGAGTCGAATGTATCTTGGCCACGGGGAGGCGGAGCTGCGAATTCTGGGTATCCACAACAAACCCAAGAAATTCTAGATTCTGGGATGGACTGAGGAACGAATCCTTTTTGGTTTTTTTTAATTTTTTTATGAGGAAACCAAGACTTTGTAACAGGTCACTGGCCAGCCTGGCTTGTTGCTCTACCAGGGCTTGAGAGTGCGCCGTGAAGATGATGTTGTCCAGGTAAACGATCAGTCTGACACCCAGTTCTCTCAAACGAGATACTACGGGTAAACTCATGCACTCTCAAACTTGGTTTTTCCAGGAAAACCTGAGATAGCTTACGTGGGCCAAATGTATGGGGACTGCTATGTAAGCGTCCTTCAGATCTAGGCACACAAGCCAGTCGTTCGCTCTCAAGATGTCCCTGAGCATGTGGATTCCTTCCATCTTGAAATGACGGTAGACAATGAAGTCATTGAGAGCCCTTAGATTTATCACTGCAAACCAAAAACATAAGGCTGAAGAAGCCGCCCTGGATCGAGCAGGATCGTCTGTTTCAGGTATAGGCTGTGTATTTCGCTGTCTAGCGCTTTCTCGTCTGCTGTTGACATTATTAACGGAGCGGGGTGACCGGCCTGATAGGGCTCAGCGAAAAACTCTAAGCGCAGGCCGCGAGCTGCGTCCCTGACCCAGGCATCTCCTGACAAGGAATCCCATGCTCGCGCAAAGAGAGCTAATCTCCCTCCTATGGGCGTCTGCGGTGCGGGCGCTGTGTGGGTACACTGACCTGTGGATTGTTGCTGTGCTGGGTATCTCGCTCCTCTCCTCCAGCCACTACCTCTTTCCCGCCCTCTTGAGGGGAAGAAAGTGTCCCAATGCTCCTGCCAAGAACTGTGGTGGTCCCTGGCGTGTTGAGGTCTTCGATCAAATGAGAAACGGCCAGAGCAGCGACCTCTACCTCGTCCGGCCCTGGAGAAAATTTTTGTAGCAAAAACTCTTTTGATGGAGGCCTGAGGCTTATCAAAAGCTATGAAGGTGCCGACAAACTTTGACATCTCCTTCATAAATGGGTATCCAAAAAGCAGACCTTGGGCTGCTGCTCCTGATTCAGTGTCTGCTAACTCCCCTAGCTTAGCGTCAATTTTGAATAAGATGCCCTTACGGCTCTCAGTCGAGATGGCACAACTGGCCCAACCTGAAAGGATCACCGGATCGATGGGGGTCACCTGAATCAATGGCCGCTTTGGCCAGGTCCATGATCTTCGCTAGGGGACCAGTGACATCCAGGACCGCGTCCTGGCAGGACTTCCAGGCGCGGTCGAAGCCCTTCCTTGGATCCTTGACATTCTTTCCCAGAAAGGTGATCATTTTGGAGTCTAACTCTGGCGTGAGAGCTACCTTCCCTGGACTCTCGGGCAGGGGCATTCTGCTCTGTCTAACTCGGACTTCTTTATCCAGAGGTCTGCGCAGCCTGCGCCTGATGTAATCCATTGTTCTGGACAATGGTTCCCAGTCGGTAGATCTGGAGTGCACAAGCTCTTCTGGAGTAAACCTACCCCTGGAAGGGGATTGTTCCCAGGCGGCCTTCTTGGGGGTGGGGACTGCCGCAATCCCTGAGGTTGAGGGTCGCAACCCTATGGTTTGAATGTCCTCCTCGGAGGATGAAGGGGATTGATTGATATCATAGACCCCTCTAGCTTCGGCGTCAGTGCCCTGTAGATATCCCCCTCGGGCTTGAGGGTCTAGTACCCCTGTTGTCGTCCTCTGGGTGAGAGGGTCCATCGAGGGAAGGGGCTTCCTTCCTGTTCATAAAGGCCTTTTTCAGCCTGGAGAAGGCGTCTGAGACGGCAGCGGTGGCAGGTTATGGCGGGCTCGGCGGAGGGAGGGGTCAGAGGGTCTTTGCTCTTGCGAGCTGGAATACATCCCCCACTTGAAAGGTGCTTCCTCTTTTGGGTCTTTTTTCACCCTGGCGGGGAGGTCTCTTGCAGATGCTCTTCCATGCTATCTAGTCACTGTTGGATAGGCAGGAGCATCTCGGACACACCCCTCTTGGTGCTGGTCTCCACGGAAGATCCCAGTACCTTTTTGAGGCTGTCTGCCATTGCCACCTCATCAATTTGATATGCTTCCTCCTCATCATCAGACCAATCCTGGTTTGCCCGAGGGAAGTACTGAGCTGCCATAATACTGAATATTCTGATTGCACCTTTCTATCACTTTCTTTTTTTTTTTTTTTTTTAAATATATGTCCTGTGGGCAACAGACTGCCTTCTCTCCAGCCCACGTTAGAATCATGAGACAAAAGGCATGAATGTACTTATCTCTTGCTGTGAGCAGCAAAGCAAGAGGAATTTACATCATGTTCAGGACTGTTTGTATGGACAGCTATATGCCTATTGGTGGGCTCATGTCACATGTTGGTAACCTTTGCTGAACTCTTTTGGAGTCTCTTGGGAAATTGAGTTCTTTTGGTTCTTGGGACAGTTATAGACTAGTTTTCTGATGTTTATGTATTTTTTAATGCACCTTTTGATTGTTTGGCATACCTTTGCTCTCAGTAAGGTGCATAAGCACTTGCTGCTGATCTTTCTGTTTATAACTAATAAAAGAAAGAGAAGCATAATGTGAGCCTCCGGTCTTGATATAGAATCTGCTAGCGCCAAATGTCCTCTTTGAAACGCTAAGGAATGCTCTGTGAAAGCAATAAATCAAAAAAGATAGCAACCATTCATATGCTGGACTCTTTGGAGGGATTTGGGTTGTTTGCCCGTAACTGAAAAGTTAGCGGCCGAAAAGACTGTAGCTAACTTGACCGTTACGGTCAAACAGATACATTAGGAATACACCCCCCATCCCTCCCACTTAACTATTTGTGGGACACCTCCTTGGGTGCTGCCACCGACACCCCTGACACCCTGCAACACCGGTTCTCTGCACTTACGCGCTTGGGTAGTTCTCTGCACTTACGCGCTTGGGTACCAGCGCTGCAGGGTTTTTTCCTTTTTTGTTTTTTAACATCTTTTTATTGGTTTACCCGGGGGACAAGTCCGCAACCCCCATTCCCCCTGTTCGCTATAATGGGTTGGAATGGCATAGTTGATTTAATTTTTGGTTGTACAAACTTTTCGTACAGCCTAAATTTGGTCAAATATGCCATTCAGTCTTTTAATTTTGGTCTTTTGGGGTATTTCCTCTCCTCTTTGGAGTCCCCCCCCCCCCCTTATCTGGGAGAAATCCAGTGAATTAGCAATGGTGTTACTCTCGACGCCGGATAGGAACACAAATAGTGTTTCTCCAGCATGGGGTCTGGCATGGATTCACATGCTCATGAATATTCCCCGTCGTCAGGCTGGGAATCCTCGGTAAAGAAAAAACCAGTATCAGTTTCGTTTCTGATCTGTCTTTCGTAGTAATAACCAATCACTGGTCTCTGCGTCATACTGACCACAGCCAATGACTGCCCTCTACCTAAGCACCGCCTCTGGCAGCCATCTTCAGATTTTTACCGCACGTTCATGTGTTGGGATCCTCGTGCTATTGCTCTCGAGCGTTAGTGCTATTTTTTCGCGTTTTTTCACAAAAACTCGATTTCTTTCGGTCAAAAGAGCCTCAAGCTCCACCGATCCTACATCCGATCAACGGGGACCCGTGTCGGATTCGTCTGCGCCCCTCAAGGGTGAAGATTTCGTCGAGCTACACTTCGGAGGACTCCAGAAGCTTCTCAGGCCCGGTCTCGGAGATGGCCCACGAGAAGGGAAGCTCGACGCCCGGAAAGCTGTTCAGGGTCTGCCCTGGATGCCAGCTGCAGAACGTCTTTAAGGAGGACGAACACTCTTTCTGCCTTTACTGCCTTCATGAGGACAAGACGCACGTGGAGAAGGACTGTGCGTTTTGCGGCAACATGTCAGAACGGACCATGAAGGACCGCCATCAACGTCTCGCCAACTGGCTGGAGGGTAAGAGCCCGTCTGGCGAGAAGAAGAAACCCGAGCGGTCTTCTAAGACCTTTGAGGGCGCCCCGGCGACGGGGGCCCAACATAAGGCTAAGCACCGCGAGTCCGCTGGCACCGGGAGCGCCGAACGGTCGGGCTCTACGGGCGCCAGGCAGGGCGCACCCTCCCCGGCACCATCAACCACGAGCCAACGCTCTGGGTCGGGTAAGAGGAAGGCCGAGCACCCGGCGAAACTCCTGGAGAGGCCCCGGTCGAGCTCTAAGGCAGAGGAGGAGCGTGGCAGTGCCCCCTCCCTCAAGGATAAGGCGGTGAGCGCACCTAAGGTGGTGAAGGCCTTGATCCATCCGACCAAGCCCTCTATCGAAACGGTCGCGGCGGCCCTGGCTCAGCCTGTGGAGGCTGCGCCAGTGGTGGCGACCTCGGGGCCCAGAATCTCCCTGCCTCCTCGGAGGGAGTCTTCTTTTGTGCCCATCGATAGGACCCCCGTGAAACCCCCCGTGGGGAAGAAGAAGGGGGGCAGGGCGTCGTCGTAGATTCGGCCTCAACCTCAGAAGAGGAGCTGACCGAGGTCTTAAGCCACGGCCTAGGCGTGGAAGAAGGCCAGCCCGTCGGAATGGACCCCGACGCAGGTGACGACGACGACGACATCGTCGAGGATACCGACGGGGCCCCTGCTCGCCCGTCGGATTCCCCTCTGCCAGCGCCGCAAGACAACTCGGCGGCCATTTTGTTGGCCATACAGTCCTTATGCTCCGAGATAAGGACGAGACTACCGTTACCGACGGAAGAACCTTTCCCGTCGGGGGACCCAGAACCGGGACCTTCTGGTGTTCCCCCTACCAAGAAAAGAAGGATCCATCCACCACCTCCTTTTCAACCGTCGCGCCCCGTCCAGCCCTCTCCCCCGTCCACCCGAGGGGATGATACGGGGACTGACTCGGCAGCGACGGGTACGGACGACGAGGCATACGACGAGGATATTCCGTCGTCGCCTCCCGCCAGGGCTTCTCCGCCCGACGAGATCGGATCTTTCCACTCCATGATCTCCAGGGCTTCCGAGCTTTTCCAACTCTGCCCTGAGGAGAAGAAAAAGGAAGGCTTCCTTTATCAGCGGCGCGAGGCCAAGAGGAAGACGGTCCTCGCAGTGCCTCTGTTGGACGACATTTGGGATGAGGGCCTTTCCCTCCTCAAGAACCCTTCCACGACGCCAGCTAGGAGAGACCGGTACGAGAAGAAGTACCGGGTCCCGGACACGGCCCCCCTGTGCCTCCGGGCACAGCCTACCCCGGATTCCGTCGTCTCCGCGGCAGCCAGGAAGAAAGCGGGGGGGGGTGCGGCCTCCACATCGACTTCCCCGCCGGACGGCGAGGGAAAGAAATTGGATGCTATGGGACGTAGAGTCATCTCGTCGGCAGCGACGACGATTAAAGCGGCCAACGCCTTGGCTATCGTGGCTCGCTACGACAGGGAGCTCTGGTACAAGATAGCTCCCCTGCTGGATTTTCTGCCGGACGACAAGAGGGCGGAGGCCCTGGAGATCCTGCAGGAAGGTGAGGTGGCCTCTGACCACGCCATCACCGTGGCGACGGACATCGCCGACACTGGGTTCCGCCAGCTGGGCAACGGCGTTTGCCTTCGACGTCGTGGATGGCTCAAAGCTACGGATTTCCGGCAGGACGTCCAGACCAGAGTCCTGGACATGCCCTTCGACGGGAACAACCTGTTTGGGAACCCGCTCGTCGTCGCAAGAGGCCTACAGAGGACGAGGCAAGTCTAGCGGACCCCGCCGTCGTCGCCCAGGAGGTCAAGGCGGCAAGGCCGCGTCCAAGCAGGATTGAACCGGCTGTGGGGTCGGGCCCCCACCGGAGCACCCCGGTGGGAGGCCGGCTGGCGGGCTTCGTCAGCGTGTGGGAGTCCATCTCCACCGACCGTTGGGTTCTGGACGCCCTGGCCCGGGGCCACGCGCTCGAGTTTCAAAGAAGGTGCCCGCGTGTCCCCCCCGTGGCCAGGAAAGAACTTCACGTCCCTCAACTTCTCCTGGAGGTAAAGGCGATGCTCAGAAAGGGCGCCATCGAAATCGTCCCAAAGAGGCTTCGGGGCTCCGGAGTTTACTCGAGATACTTCCTCGTGAAGAAGAAGAAGACGGGAGGATGGCGCCCCATCCTAGACCTCCGACGTCTGAACAAGTTCATGGACGACTGGCTCATCCGCGCCAAGACGAGGGAACTCGCCGTGGTTCACACGGCAAGGACCGTCCAACTCCTCACGGACCTGGGATTCTTCGTGAACTACGCCAAATCCCACCTGGTGCCCGCGCAAGTCGCACTGTTTCTCGGAGCGAGGCTCGACACAGTGTCCCTTCTGGCCTCCCCGTCGGAGGAGAGGACCAGGACCATCTTGGGCAAGGTGCAACGGATGTTGGTGGCCGACGCGGCCAAAGTGAGGTCCATCAAGTCCCTCCTCGGGATGATGTCTTCCTGCATTTACCTCATTCCCATGTGCAGGCTCCGGATGCGCCCGTTGCAAGAATTCCTGGATGCGCGCTGGATCCAGAGGACGGGCAGCTTCGAGGAAAGGATCAAGCTCGACGAGAACTTCCGACGAGCGATACGGTGGTGGGGCACCCGCGCGCATCTGACGGCGGGCATGGACTTCCAGACCCCAGCCCACCAGGAGACGGTGACTACGGATGCCTCCCTGGAAGGGTGGGGAGCGCACACCGAAAATCTGCACGCAAAGGGACTCTGGCTCCCGACGGAGAAGTCCCTGCATATCAACATCCTGGAGCTCCGTGCAGTGTTTTGGGCTCTCAGGTCTTTCCTTCCGTCCCTCAAGGGCAAGGTGGTGAGGATCTTCACCGACAACACCACCACCATGTTTTACATCAGGAAACAGGGCGGAACCAGGTCCCCAGCGCTGTCCAAGGAGGCGCAGGACCTGTGGCATTGGGCCGTCGCCCAAAGGATTTTTCTGGTGCCGTTTCATCTGGCAGGGATAAAAAACACCATCGCCGACTCACTCAGCAGGGAGCTGCGCTCGTGCCACGAGTGGGAACTACGGCAGGATCTGGTGGATCGTCTCTTCCGACGGTGGGGCACACCCCAGATCGACTTGTTCGCGACGGCGACGAACACCAAGTGCCGGAGGTTCGCCAGCAGGTTTCCCCAGACGAGGAGCATGGGCGATGCTTTCTCGTTCCCCTGGGAGGGCCTGTTCCTCTACGCGTTCCCTCCCTTGCCTCTGCTAATCCGGCTAGTCAACCTGCTCAAGAGGTCACGGTGCAGGATGATCCTCGTCGCACCCTCGTGGCCGAGGCAGATATGGTTCCCGGACCTTCTGGACTTGTCAGCGTCCCCGCCGATCAAACTGCCGGCGGACGCGGATCTACTCTCCAGGGAAGGAGGCGCCATCCTCCACCACGACCCGAAGTCGCTGAACTTGCAGGCCTGGCTCCTGCAGCGCTAGAGTTTGGAGGATACGACATACCGGCCGACTGCAGAGAGATTCTTGCAAAGGCCAGGGCGTCCTCGACTCTTAAATGCTACGGACACAAATGGAAGAGGTTCTCTGTCTGGTGCCACGCACAGAAGATTAACCCTCTATGGATTACGGCTCCCCAAGTACTGCCGTACCTGCCGACGCTGGCCAAAGCTGGCCTGGCACACGCGTCCATCAAGATTCATCTTGCTGCGATCTCCCGATACACCAGAACCACGGGACGGACGTCCTTGTGGTCTCATCGCCTGGTGAAAGAGTTCATGAAGGGACTGTTCAGATCGTTCCCGCCGGTGAAGGCTCCGGCCCCGGCGTGGGAGCTCAACGTAGTGCTGACCAAGCTCATGGGACCTCCGTTCGAGCTTCTGCACTCGGCTCCGTTGAAGTTTCTATCGTGGAAAACTGCTTTTCTTGTGGCCATCACCTCCGCACGACGAGTGGGAGAGATCCAGGCCCTTTCCTGCAAGGCCCCGTACTTGACTTTCCACGACACGAGGGTAGTGCTCAGCACGCACCCCTCCTTCATGCCCAAGGTACCGTCGGACTTCCATCTCAACGAACCCTTGGTGTTGCCTGTATTCTTTCCGTCGCCTTCGTCGCCGGCTGAGAGGACTTTGCACTCGCTGGATGTAGCTAGAGGGCTGAAGTTCTACGTGGACCGCACGAAGTGTTTTCGGAAGACGTCACAACTCTTTGTGAACTTTGGACCTGTCAATCAGGGGAAGGCTCTCTCGAAGGCTTCCATTTCCAGATGGCTCTCCGGCTGTATCATGTACTGTCATCGGTTGGCAAACCGACCTCTGCCCGGCCGTCCGAGAGCCCATTCCACCAGAGCGATCGCAGCTACCACGGCGTTCCTTTCTGGTGTGCCCCTGCTGGACATATGCAGGGCTGCTACGTGGAGGTCGACGCACACCTTCACGAAGTTCTACTGCGTCGATCGGGATTCCAGGGAGGAGTCCAGGGTCGGCCAAGCAGTGCTGCGCAACCTGTTCGCCTGAGGTGAGCCTGGTGAGGAGGTAAGATGCTTAATGTTGAGTTTGATGCTATGCTTAATGTTGAGCCTTTGCCACCTCCCGTGGTTGTGCATGTGTATACTGCTATGTATTCTTTATTCATGAGCATGTGAATCCATGCCAGACCCCATGCTGGAGAAGGAACAAGTTACTTACCTGTAACTGTTGTTCTCCAGCATGGGTCTGGCATGGATTCACATGCGAACCCTCCCGCCTACCCCTCTGCGGCTCTTCACTTGGTCATACTGCCACTTCACGTGCTTCCAAATCTGAAGATGGCTGCCAGAGGCGGTGCTTAGGTAGAGGGCAGTCATTGGCTGTGGTCAGTATGACGCAGAGACCAGTGATTGGTTATTACTACGAAAGACAGATCAGAAACGAAACTGATACTGGTTTTTTCTTTACCGAGGATTCCCAGCCTGACGACGGGGAATATTCATGAGCATGTGAATCCATGCCAGACCCATGCTGGAGAACAACAGTTACAGGTAAGTAACTTGTTCCTTCTTTTAGGTAGGTGAGGCCCAGAGTCACAAAAGATAATCCTTTTGCTTGAGACTGGTGTCAGACTACCACTGGGATTGATGTCCTCTTGCAGCTTTCTGGTATGTAAAGCTTATTTCCACATGAGGCTATTGCATGATTGACTTTTGTACATTGGGCTTAGACAAAAGTGGGCAAGTGAGGATAGAATAGGGAAAACAGCCAGTGTGGCTGGCTCCCTTAAATGATGGTTGAGCGATAGTAATCCTCTAAAAGGCTTAGTGATGGACGACCCCCTTATCAGGAGATTGTGCTGATGGCTGCGTCAATGAGATGGGGTGGATTCAACACACGAGTTCTCTCCACCCAGGTTATCCATTTCCTAAAAGAGCTGCTTGATCACATCAATTCTTTTAGTTGACCACAATCCAGTTAGCTCATCATAATTTCCTAATAGCAGTACAAAGGAAACCCCTACTAGATTGGACAACGAGTACAACCAGCATGCTCTGTTTGCTGCACTGTTGATATGAAATGGGTGTTGAAGCCTCTAGACAAGACCGTGAACCATAACGAGACCACTGTCTCGTATGTCCTGCGATATCGATCCGAGAAAGAAGTATTGAATTAATGCATTGAGTGTCGATTGTTTATTGTATAAGGTTCAGGAAAATGCAAATCTGGCACTTCCGTAGTGACCCAGGGCACTTTGGGGACCAGTGGGGAAAGCAACTTAAATAATTAATGTACCTTTACTGAATAAGATGGCAAAAACATGGAGAGTATCGATTCTTTTTCTAGGTGGTATTGCTGGGATTCAAAGGCCAGAACTGATGCTTAAGTCAGGCAAGCATCCTTTTGATGGTGGGGGCGGGGGTCAGTTTTGCCTACAGCCTTTTTTTATCTCATCCATTCCCCCTCCTTCCACAGAGTACTGCTAAAAAGCTTACCCTTAAGGGTCTGACTCTGACTGCAATCCCTATCCCGAGAAGGAAAGGCTTTTCTCCTGAAACAATACGTCTTTAAGGCCACCTCTGGCCAACTGGCCAAAGATTTAATTTGGCATAGTCCTTATGTTGTCTTGAGGGCACTAGTGCTTAATTGTGCCCATATATTTGATAATATTTTTAATTAGTACAATTTTCAATATATTTTTCAAAATGTGTTTCGGGGTTAGGCGTGGGGGCAGGTAATATTTATAAAATTATGAATGAGGGTTGGATGCCCTCTTTGGAGAATTAAGAAACTCTTCCTTTTTGTGTTTTCTGTTTAATGTGTGCCAGCATGACCCGTGCAGAATGCTGCATAACACACCCGACACATTGTGTGGAGATACAGATCTGATATTGACAAATGGAACATGTAAATATTTTGAAATGAATGATGCATTGGTAGTGTATAAAGCTACAGTCAGTAAGGACATGTTTGGGCAATGCCTGCTCAGTATCCTGCCTTCCCTGATGAAAGTCATCAGCCTATCATTTATTGATGCCTGCTCAACCTCAGTGCCTCAAGAAAGAGTATCTTCATTACATTTCACTCACAACTCACAAATGCCTGACCGTGGACCAACGGGGAAATGCATTTAGAATTTCAGCAATTCTCCCGCCTTCCAACTGAAGCGCGAGGCAGTGAAGATCTTGAGAGTAATGAAAAGTGACAGGGAAAAAAAGCCCATTTCTCTATTTAGACACTCTTTAATTATTAAAGTTCACGAGTGTCGTGCCTACTTTTTACATCTGCACAATGGTGTTTCCAGATCCTCCAGCTATTGTGAGCTCGTGCCCGGAGATGAAAATGATGTCGCGCATGACCGAGCTCTGTAAAAGGAGCCCGGGGAAGATGGTAGAGTGCGCTCAGGGGGCATTAAGATCTGGCAGAAACGGGGTGAGCAAGCGAGACGGACAGCAACGCAGATCCAATGTGACTGGAAGTTGTCTAGAGATGTGGGGCCATGTAAGTCTAGAAGCATCAATTGCAGCTGAAAGCATATTCTGTGAGTCCCGCCATTCACGTGGATCCCAAATCACTGTTGGGGATGGTTTGCCTTTTTTCTGAGGCTGTCCTCGTGACAGAGTATTTTGTGTTAATTTTAGCACGTTGTTTCAATAAATACTTACTGAAGTTTACTCTTTATTTTGTTTATTTGACCCCTTCCAGATTTTCTGTGGACAATATTGACCTATAAACAGGACTACAAAATATATTCATAATTTCTTTAAGAAATGTAACGTGTGTTCATGTAATATCATACAAACGTAACAATGTACATGTTGATGTGATTACTGTATTATAGTTAAACAAATGCTGCATCTCTGCCCTTTCTTCGGGCACACTGTACTGAATGCTATAGAGCACGTCATTCAAAATGAGCGACAATTCAATCCACCGATGGGAAAAGCTAAACATCTCAACGATTTTAAGTTTGCACCTATCTCTCATTTTATTAACTGTATCTTATAGACAACTCACTTCAAACTTTGCAGATGGTGTAGTTTTTCATTCTCAGAGTCTGGTTGTGCTTGCCGTGAGCAGCACTCTACTCCTTGCACACTGTGCAACTCACTCTCCTTTTGGTACTTAAATTAGGCATTCCTTTATTGGCACTCCATATTTGGATGCCCAGCTTCCAAGATCAAGATCTTCTCGTTTAAAAGCAGAAGAGGCAACAGGTGATTTTGTTTTTCGATTCATTGGTCAACAACCAGGTACATTTTATTGTTTATGGATGTTTCTACCCAACAATCAAGAATGGGTTCCTGGAATCCCAGGCTGGATGGTACCAATTCTTCCACCGGGGCAACCTAGTGATTTGTGTATCGCCTTACACCGAAGCAAGCTCCAAGGTGCTATTAAAGCAAAACCCCACCAGCAATTGTTATGCACTATGTTTAGGGTCCAGTACTATTTGTGCGCACTCAAAGGTATTGGCAGGGTCTAAGATGGGGAGGAGTAAACGCTAAAGTTGACCATGTTCACTTGGGCTTGAGTGAGAAGTCCACAGCCTGATTGTGGGGACTTCTAGTGGGGTGACCAAGGTCATGTCCCCCTCCCTGCCCCCCCAAGCTAGAGGTTGATGGTCTCAGATGGTTTATTGGGGATCCCATGGTCAACCCCACCTTTGCGCAGACATCGCAGTTCGCAGAAATCTCCCATATTACCCATTGAGTAAGTTCTAGTGGAATCACAGTCCACCCAAACAGTGCCAGCATCTCTCGCTTTGTGACCTGCGCAGCCACAACAGAAGTGTGAGATACTAAATCACCCTGTACTTGCAAGCATTTCCTGTAACGCCACACCACAGCTTCCCCAGCTCCCGGCAGAACATGGCAGTGACATATATGAAAGATGCATTGGCGGAATCCCCATTTAACACATTGTTCCCTCTCCCAAATCGGATGGAATGCCCAAGTTCACCTATTGTCTATAACCAATCCCAGTCCCTCACTAATTTCCCATCACATGTGAAGACCTTCACATAATCCGGCACAGGGGAGGGCTACAGGTTTATACAGTCCCAGATTATTGGTCAAACAGTGTGGTTCTTTAGAGAAGGACCAAATGGCAATAGTTTGGAGACGTTGGAGAGAATAGTAAAGAGGATGAGTTGGAGACCAGGAGATGTTACGCTCACCTGGCTCCCACAGAGGCGTCGATCGGAACTGGACAGCTGCAGTCTCCACCAATGTGATGCGTAGGGCCGAGATGACGGACTGGACTGGCCCACCTAGCTTCGTTTGCTTGGCCTGTAGGAATATTCTTCTGCAAATGGAGAAAGGGAATTAACCACCCGTGGAGTTCAGCGTAAATCCCCCCACCCCCGCTGTTCTCCCCACAGATCGCCTTTGATGTCCCCTCTTATAGTCTCACCTGATGGTTTAAAAAGATGAGCTCTCCATCCTGCATTGAGCGCAGGGGCGTGTTGATAACCAGTTGCTTCACTGGCTCGAAGGAATTGGTGAGTTCCAGAACAATATTGACACCGAGATTCCCGGCAAGACGTAAGTATAAAGTTCGTAAGAGTTCAAATGCCTGACTTTCACTCTTGTCCGATTCCTTGCAGGTTGCAGCTTGACCCTAATGAAGAGTTCCTCACGGCAACCGGTAGTACTCTGGTACGGATTTGTATTTTCCAACACAGTTCGATAAAATAAGGTCAATATGTAACCTGTTGCTTTCTCCCTTATGGTGGCGCTGAGAGAAAGTATGAAGTCTTGGGGAATAATACCTCCGGCGGCAAAATCAGGTAAGTCTATTGTGGTGAGGAGGGTTCCCCTTGTTAGTCTCTTTGTTTCACCTTGCTGTCCTTTTGTTTCCCCTTAGGGGCCGGGGTTCGGCGAAGATGCAGTGGAAGCTGCGCCGACCCGTGAAGAGGAATAGTACCCCCGGTGGTAAAATCAGGTAACTCTATGGGGGGGTAACTAATATTCCTGTGTGTATTCCCTTGGCTCACCTTGCTGTTCTTGTCTTCTCCTTAGGTGCCGGAATGCGTCGGGAACATGCAGGAGGATGCGGTGGAATGTGAAGATGCTGCGAAGGCCGGTGAGTTCAGCGCAGCGTTGCAGCAGGTGAGGCGACGCGCATAAAATAACTTCTTTCTTCCAGCTTGAAGGCGCGATGGATCGGGAATTCAGGTAAGGATTAAAGGTATTGCTCTTGTTTTAACATTTTCTCCTTCTTTCTCCCTTTTTCTAGGAGCTCCAAACTCGAGGCGGGCCTGGCAGAAGGCTGGATGCAGACTTGCAGGCACGGTGAGCATTACGCTGCTGGATGCAGAATAACGCGAAGCGTGTGCTGCTCTTCGGGCGTGGTTTAAATAGCCCCAAAGTAGTCCCAGGTAAGTATTCCTCCCCAGCCCCGCCCGAGTAAGAAATAGTCCCTAAGTAAAGTAGTCCCTTCCAAACCTCTTTTGGCTTGGAGCTCTTGCAGCATGGTCTCCATCAGGTAAGTTTGCAGCATGGTCTGCATCAGGTAAGTTTTAATCTATGAGCCTGGTGCCTATGGCACCAGGACTGACTCTCCATATGAGCCTGGCGCCATAGGCGCCAGGACTGGACCCAAAACGCCCCTAGCAGGGGTTGTTGGGCTTGCTTAGGATAACTTGATGCCTGCTTCCGGGGTTGCTGGACGTGGTCTGGGTCCCCGGGGGTAGGCATCATGACAGGAGATTTGGCCAAAAGGACATGTTGGTAAAGGAGGTTGGAGGCTTGGGGAAGAAGGATGAATTGAGGAGGTTTGGCAACATGCAAATAAGGTGGAAACAGAAAATAAGGATGAGTTTTAGCAACATCAGAAGCAGGTGAAATGAGGAATTAAGGAGCAGGTTAGGCAATATCAGAAGAATGTGGAAGGGGGAATATTTTGGCAACACCTGAAGGGCCAATTAAGGGGGAGGTTTGCACTATGAGGAGGAGATGGAAGGTGGAATTAGGAGGAGGTTAGGGAGCATCAGAAGCAGGTGGTAGAGAAAAATGACAAGGTTGGTGTATGCCAGGTGTAGTTGGAAGATGTTAAATCAGAAAAGGTTAGCCAACATCAGCAGGAGGCAGCAGAAGGAAATCTCGAATATAGGGTAAACGAAAGTATGAAGCAGGTTATGGAACATCAGAAGTAGGTCTTGGGAGGAAATAAAGAGAGGCTGGTGGAGGACAAAGGGAGTGAGAAGACAACATACAGATACTTGAGAAAACCAGTCTAACATCGGTCAGAACCGCAGTGGGAGGAAGTAAAAGAATGTGGCACCGCATTGAGGGAGGCCAGGACCAAAATAGAGAGGCCTCTAAGAGGGCGACTTTCTGACCTTGGAATATCAGAGAACCTTTCTCAGTGTTCTGAGAAGGGGAGGACTAGGCCAGTATTCCCTTCTCCAATACTCCTGGCAGAACTCTTCCAGCCCCAGCACCTACAAGCATTCTTGAAATCTTCAAGACTGAGACCGAAAACGCTAGAGAGACTGAGAAAGAGGAACATGTTGTGAAAACCCTTAAGCCCAAGACTGGCAGAGAGAAGAAAGGATGTGGGAAACACTTAAACCACCCAAGAGACTGAGAGAAACAGGAAAGCATGTGGAAACTCTCAACCTGTCATGATGCCTACCCCCGGGCATCCGGATCAAGCCCATCAGCCCTGGGAGCAGGCATCCAGACATTTACAAAAACCCCAGCAGCCCCAGCTAGGGGCTGTCTGGGTTCATTCCTGGCGCCGTAGGCACCAGGCTCATAGACATTACTTACCTCATGCAGACCATGCTGCAAATAAATCCAAGCCAACGTGAGGCCTGGATGGGACTATTTTACTACAGGGACTATTTTTTACTCGGGTGTGGTCCTGGAGAACTTCTTTCCTGGGACTACTTTGGAGACTATTTAAACCACGCCCAAACAGCAGCACATGCTTCGTGTTATTCTGCATCCAGCAGCGTGACTCTCACCGTGCCTGCAGCCAGCATCCAGTCTTCTGCCACGCCCACGTGCCTGCAGCCAGCATCCAGTCTTCTGCCACGCCCGCCTCGAATCCGGAGCTCCTAGAATAAAGAGGAAGAAAAGGACAAGGTTAGAAAACAAACTTATTTCAAATTCCTCACCTGATTCCGGATCCATTTCATCTCCCGACCTGGAAAGTACATCAGTCCTGCACGCGTCGCTTCGCCAGCTCCAGCATGGCGTAATACTCACCAGTTCTCACATCTTTCGATCCGGCACTGTCTTATTCATTTCTTCGCCGTACTCCGGCACCTAGGGGCACAAGAATAACAAGGTGAGCCAAGGGAATCAACAAATACCTCTTACCACCATAGACTTACCTGATTTACCACCGGCGGTATTATTCTCCATATCTTCATTGGCCGCATCTGTAAAGAGGGAGAAAAACAACGCATGCAATAGTTACCGGACAGCGTTGGGTAACACAGACTCTTACCTGAACGCCAGCAGCAGCTAAGAGACCTTCTCACAAACTCAGTTGCAACTTAAGGAAGGGGACAAGAGTGAACATCGGGCACATTGAACTCTTTGAACTTGATAATTACCAATCCCGCCTGGGAATTCAGAGTCAATGCTTACTGGAACTCTCCCAACGCCTTCAAACCAGTGAAGTAACTGGTATCTACGCGCCCCCCTAAGACACGCAGGATGGAGAGCTCATCTTTTACAAACATAAGGTGAGGTTACTAAGGGGATATCGGAGGTGATTAGTGGGGGAGAGCGAGAACAGTTGGGAGGCCATCACTAAAACCCACAGGTGGCTAATCCCTGTCTCCACTTGCAGGAAAATACTTCTTCGGGTCCAGCAGACAAGACTAGGCGGGCCAGTCCAGACGGTCATCTCTGCACTACGCATCACGTTGACGGAGACTGCAAATGTCCGGGTCCGATCGACACCCCTGTGGGGTCCAGGTGAGCGTAACACAACCCAGAGAATGAGAGAGAGCGGCTAAAGGTGAAGGAACCCTGAAGTCTGAGGCTAGGGAAAGGGACCCTTTGTCTGCCAGCAAGGCCTTCAGGCAAGAACAAACACAAAGGTAAGACACTGCCTGCCCCCTCACCCCCCCCCATTTTTAAACCTAAATTCGGAGACCCTTCTGACCTTGTTCAAACCCATAGTCTTCAGTTGGCCATCCCAAACGTTTTGCCTATTTTGCTGTTCTGTGAAAAAGTTCCCAAAAAGAGTTTAGTATTCAGAGATTTGGTCTTCGTCTCGTTTCCCCATTGTGACAGGCTCAAGTAGCCTAATACCAGCGTGCAATCTAAGGAATTGTATAGCTGGAGAAAATCTTTGACCTGCGTTCTGCGCCTAGGAAAGTCCCATGCAACTAGAATGCCACTGGGAAGAAGTGCCTTGTAAGTCCTATTTGTTATGTGACCCAATAGTAGAGAACAGCAACCACCTCAGGCACTGAGAAGCAACCTCCCAGGTTGGTTGTGCCACTGTGTGGGCAGGTGTTTTGCCAAAAATGTCATAAGCTTCCTCTTGCTTGGGTAAGCTCACAACCAGACTTTTATACTGAAGACAGTGCTATCTTAAGTAGTTTTGGTGCCTGGGGCACAAACACCTTCGGGCTGCCTCCACAGAAGCAAAAAGGTATGGGATCCAGAATGTCTGGTCAACCCCCCTCATCATGACCACCGCCCAGGGGGATAGCTCGGGGGCAACGTGCTCACATTGCAAGCAAGATGACACGAAGCACCACAGGTTCGATCCCCAGGTCCGCGCTTAGAAACCTCTGGGAATTAAGCGCGTTATAAATAACCCATCATATTATATCATATCAAAGCTTGGTATGCCGCTTGTAGCAATCAAAATAAGTATGGGTGTATACCCTTATAGTTCTCTTGATCCTTGATGGAATAAGAATAAAACATAAGTGGCATTTCAAGGGCAACATTGACCGTCAAGGAAAAGGGCACTTGTGTTCTAGCATGACAGGACACTAACAATAGCAGCCACAAGGAAGGTATACAGGCTGTAGTATTAATGCAGGACGCAAGTCGGTAGCCCTATGAAAAAGGTTTGCATATCCCAGAATAGAGGACTCCGATTAGCAGCCTCACAGAATGTAAAGGTGCTTAAGTCGAATATAGGAGATAATTTGATGCAATGTGAAAGGTACACCCACCATAGAAAAGCTAATGGAGGTATATTAGAAGCTACCAGGAAGGTGCATGTTACAAGCTACCAAGAGATCGCACGTTTCTGCCATAGCGTGAGATGAAGAGGGCCATACTTTTCATGTGGTGTTGCAATTAGACAGGAAATGGAGAAATGGCCGTGGTGTGCAATATATCATTGGCCACTATCATTATATATGAAGCACCAATATAGTTGTTAAACAATGAGTGTGCCTTTTTTGAAGAGTAAACCTTGAGGATGATTTATATATAAAGCAAACATGTAGCAGTTAAACCATAAGTGAGACTTTTTTGAAGAAAACACCTTGAGGCCGAAATTACTCTCAAGTGCTGACAATTTTAAAATGTTTAGAGACTGGCAAATTTGTCAGATTAGACAATATGACATTAAATGATTTCCCTGGATCACAAACATTGGTTCAGAGGTGTGGAAGGGTTTTGACAATTTCTGTACTTTCACCACTTTGTGTTCCATTTTTCTCATGAGCAAGGTGCACTTATTTGTGAATGTTTGTTTGACTTTCATGAACTATAATAATCCCATTTTGTGAACCTGACTTTGAAAGCACACAAATCACAAAATGTTCTAGGAGCATGTTAAGCAAAATGGGAATTATTCTACCTTCATTGTCTCCATCATCAAGGAAAGCATACAAGTACCAGAATACAAATTGTCATCAGATCAAAAGATTTCATCTGTTAATTTTTTTAAATTGTATTAAGCTTTAAGTTCACCCAAAACACAGTATGCAGAAGAACCTCTGAAATTGTACAAAAGAGGTCGCAGTAGCGGATCTGCAGAGCTCTCCCTCCACCATGTGCTTTGGGCCCCTGAGCCCCCCATTCACTCCCAGTCAGACCAACTAAAAGCCTCTGGCCTGTGCTCCGACCCCCAAGGGCTACTCGGCCAAAGTTTGGTGCTTCCTGGTCCAGGGATTGCTGAGCAGTGAGCCTTTAACCCTGGCGCGGTGACAAACGCGCCTCTCGAACTGCCTGGAAGCTCCATGGTGAATCCGGGCAAGGATGGGGAGACGGATCAGCGGTAAATCTGGAGGGCTTGGGCCCCGATGAGGCAGCCGGTAGCAGGGAGTGACCCCATGTGGAGGCGGAGGGGCTTTCTGCGGATGGGTCTCTGGTGATTGCCCTGGGATCAGGTGTTTATATGCTGCTCCTGAGCCCGCATCGAGGATCCTAGTGGGATTAACCCTGTGGAGAGGCTGGCGGCCGCAGGTCCCGGCCAGCATCCCTGACTTTACTCCATCACACGTGGCATTGTGTGAGGCAGCTAGGCGGCGTACCACACCCCGTGTCGCATGGTGAGTGTGCAGGCCTTCATTAGGAGAGCAGGGCACAGACGAGGGTTGGTGCTTCTGCGAGTCGTTGGGGAACGCAGCCTTTGGATTGATGGTGCAGTTGGCCTGAGACGGCGCGGGGGGAGTGTCCTCTATCTTTATCAGGTGTAGGTCCTTCCAGTGTTTGATGGGCCCTCTCTCTTTGTGAGGAGCTGGCAGTGAAAACCTGGGAACCCGGCCTGCAGCAGCCTGCCCTCCCCACTGAGTTGAGACCCAGTCTGTGGTGCAAGGCGGTTCTTTTGCCATTTCCCCACGTGATCCAGGTGGAGGCAGGTCTGCCCCCTACGGCCCCTCGAACCTTTGACTTCCTAGTTAAAAAAGGGGATGACTTAAGGGGGTAGCCCCCTTGCAGGCTGTGGAGGTGTTGAATATTGCAGTGCTCAGAACTCCTGGAGGTTGGCCTCTTTGGACTGGGGGAATCTGCTGTCGGTGGTGGGCCCATGAAAGGGGCCTTTCAGGAAGGAGTGCTGCGTCTCCAGCTTTGAGACCTACTGAGGAAAGGGCTGCGCTCTGTGACAGTAGCTGGTGGGGGCTTACAGGGACTCTGGAGGGGTGATGCTGTGGTAGAGACCTCTCTGGTACCCCTGGCTGCGACTGCTTCATGGATGTGACTTGGAGGCCCAGCTGAGAACAGCTGGAGTTGGGGGAGCTGGTGACTCCCAGGGCTTGGTACACAGAGCAAGGAGGTTTGTAGCGTTTAATGGACTTGTTACAGCCTTGTGTGTAGCGAAATGGACGTTTCTTCTATTCAAGTTAGTAGCTCAAAGATGTCTACCTTTAGATGATTTCATGTTTCTAAGGTTCAAAGAAAATGATGGGTAATGTGGAAAGGGGTGATTGTTAGAAGAGAATGAATTGGAAGTGGTATATGGGTAGACTTTGGGAGAAACTAAGGGAATAGGTTCCTAAATCCTCACTCCGTCTGGTCAAACAAGATCTTCTGCTCTTTTCTCCAGATTCCACAACTTACCTAAAAACATTGGGGAGCCAGAAGCATGCTACTCTGCAATACAATGTAGTGTAATGTGGTGTTGAGCCCTGTCGTATTCTCATGGAGAAAGGATGTTGAAGAGCCCACAGTGCAGATGTACCATTTGTAGACCGCAAGCAATCACATCACAGGGACTCCTGGAATTCATATCTTGTTAGGAAAGCTAAGAGACCACCAACCCACTTTACCTTTTCAAGCACTTGCCGATAATTCCTAGCAGCTTTGCATTTAGGGCAAGGCGCACTGCCTGCACACCTTGCATCTGACACATGATGCTGGGCAGCCTCTTCATCCATCCGGGCATACAAATCCTGTAGAATTTCTTTTTAGTGAATGGGTCTCAAATCTACCCACGAGATCCCGTTCCTACATACCAGCGAGGAACGGTACTGTAATATATTGATGCCGTGTGGTAGGAGGAAACATGAAGTCAGTCTTTTTCCTATCCCTTTAAAACATACACGTGTGCGGTTGCACTCTGGCTCTTGTGATCCCATGGGCAGCTTGCTCAGTATTGCCCACTTAATTCACACTCCTTCTTTCACTGCACAAGAAAAAAGCTAAGTGCAATAGTTCAGGCAAGCCAACCCAGCTCTTAAATTATTCAGTCTGATTGTGGAATAGACTTTCTATGCTTTGTATTTTGAAAACCCCACAGGTTTTCTTCAACCATTAGACTTCAGGGGAAATTGCAAGAATGTGTGCATGGAGGCGATGGGCTATTTATTCTTTCCCAGTGGGAACTGCTGTACTGAGAAACTTGACAAGACCTTTCAGGAATCACTGGGGTCGTTTGATCACCAGCTCTAACTTTTATACATTTCAATAGAGGGATCCCCTTTGCTATTTAAACACAAAGCACATACCTTCAGCTCTCAGCACTGCTGTTCTGTCCAAGTTCATGATTCATGAATAGCTGGTACCATTTCTAATAGGACAGGCTGCAGCTCGAGGAATACGTTATTGGACTTATGCTTCTGCTGCACCTATTTGTGTACAATACACTTGTCACAGATCCAAATTCCATTGGGATGCTAAGTAAGGCATTCATTTGTCAAGGGCCAATCAGTGCCAAATATGTTGGGTCGGGGGCGTGGCTTGGGCAGCCCTGGAGTAGGACGTGGCTTCCCGTGCAGCTCCGGAGGATCCGACAGATGATCTGTGAAAACTACCTTTAAAAACGCACCACTGGTTCCAGAATTGATCACACATGCACGGGAATGTGTGTTCTGCTCACTGTATAAAGACCGAGAGAATCGTAAGCGGGATTCTGGAGGAACTGCTCGGCGAACGACGTTCGGTCCATTGTCACACAGGATGGCCGACGACAAAGGAAACAAAACTAGAGCACCCGAAGAGGACGAATAGAGGCGGCGGCCACGGGGAAAGAATGTCGATGGCGGAATGGAGACGGAGCAAAACCCCTGTGGCGGTGAGCCTTGGGTCGCGAAGGCTTGGGTGCTGACCCGGAGGGCAGCGGAGGTGTGAAAAGACAGGCCGCACCACGACAGGCACAAGAAGCGCTCGCTCTGCATTGATGAGCAACTAGCAGCGGCGAGAGGCGGCGGATGTCGCGACTGCTTGAAGATCACCACACCAGCCGATAAGAGTGGAAAAAGACGGTTGGGGAGACACGCGGACGCTGAATCGCGATAGAGAGGCCCAACAAAGGCCGGAAAATGTCGGCGCGAGGGGCCGTGGGCAAGAATAAGAACAAACAACCCACAATGGATATTTTTGCTAAAACACAACAGTCTCCTGCGGCCATCGCACCCAAAGGCCCGATGGCGCCAGCTGAGGGCACCACAGCGGCTGATAATCATCAGATTTTGGAGGCCATTACGGAGCTGAAAGACTCTTGGGGGGGTTGCGATGTTGGACCTGCGCACTTCCCTGGAGGCTAAAATTGAAGCAGTGGGCATTGAAGTCTCCCTGCTGAGACAAGATGTCAGGGGGCTGGCGTAACTTACAAGCAGCCTGGAAGGTGCAGTGAAAACTCACACGGACACCAGCACCGACAATGCAAAGGAGATCCATGTCCTTAAGCAACAGGTGGCCAACTTGGAGTCTCGAGCAGAAGAAGCGGAAGGGAGAGCGAAGAGAAACAATATCCGCGTGGTGGATTTGCTGGAGGGTGAAGAGGGCCAGCACCCGACTGATTACATCGAGAACTTACTCCTACAAGGAATTGGGGCCGGCACACTCTCGCAGGGATTTGTAGTGGAGCGTGCACACAGAGCCCTTATGAGGAAGCCGAGACCAGGGGCCCTTCCACGAGCGAAAATCGCCAAAATATTGAACTACAAAGACCGCGAGAAAATACTGGAGTACTTCCGAAAAGGCGGAACAATCGAAAGGGCCTCGAGCACCATCACGGCGTACCCGGATTATACTATGCTGGTCCAAAGGCAATGGTACAGCTATGTAACCATCAAAAGGAGGCTGCGGGCGGCTGGGATAAAATATATGCTTCTGTGCCCTGCTAAATGGAAGGTGGTGCACAAGAGCAAAATGCATTTTTTTGACACTCCGGAAGAAGCAACGACATGGCTGGATCTGGAGGGCTGCCCGGAACAAGACACGGAAGGGACCCAAGATGGACGCGATAAGTGACTGGGATACGGTACGCATACTGTTATGGCGGTGTGTGAACATCCCAGGGGCGCAGGCTAAGAACAATGGGCGCGGCTGTAGGAGGCTGATATTCGATAAAATACTGCTGATTGTAATGGACTTGATGGACTGGAATATAGTGGCAGGTACATATATTTAAATTGTATAGCAATGTGTAGTTATCCGATGTGCTATAGGAGCGGCAGGGCGAAAGCACCCTACCCCCCGAATTATAGTTGTAGTAGGTTGGCCACTAGGGCGGACTCACCCTGCGGAGCTTCGAGTACAGGCGATAGCCAGAAAGAGCTAGATGCGGGGGAGCCTGAGATCCAGGGATGGAGCTGGGCAACAGTTGGGGGATGTGATGTTGGGGAAGGGACGGGAGGTGGGAAGGAGGGGGAGCGGGAAGTTTGGTGTGTTTTTGGTTAAAGGGAATTTAGAATGGGATGCGAGCCTATACAGACTGGATTGGAATTCAAAGTCAAACTGCACCTGGAGGAGAGGGAATGGGACTACAACAGGCCATGGGGGACCTTAAAATACTCACATGGAATGTGCGGGGGTTTAATAGTTACTTAAAAAGGAACAAGGTTATGTTGTATCTGCGTAGGCAGAAAATAGATATTGCATTGCTGCAGGAAACCCACCTTACACATGAGAGGATGGATATGATTGCGGGAAAGTGGAAGGGGGTGTTGGTTGGCTCATCGTACTCTGCCTACGCAAGAGGAGTACTTATATGGGTGGCGCCACATGTCCTGTTTCAGCGATTGCAAGTGGTGGCTGAGACAGACGGGAGGATGGTTATGCTGAGGGGACTGGTGGAGAACAGGGAGATAAGTATTGTTAACACGTATGCCCCAAACCAGAACACAGCGGCGTACATTAGGACATTGAGTGCGAACCTGAGCGCATGTGAAGGAAGCGCGGTGATCTGGGGAGGGGACTTCAACTGCGTATTGAACCCGAGGGTGGACAGATAGGATGGGAAATTGGATAGACCGGCCCCTGCAGCCAGGGCGCTACAGACATTGCTTGATGACTTTGGGTTGGAAGATGCATGGAGAGTGTGGCACCCCCAGGAAAGGCAATATTCACATTATTCTGCCCCACAGCAGTTATCAACGAGGCTGGATTATGTCTTCGCATCGCCTGAAATGATAGCGGAGATTGCACACATAGAGTATAGGGCCAGGGTCCTCTCGGACCACTCGCCCCTGATTCTTGCGTGGCAATACTGCCCCCCGAGAGCGAGGATCCCGACATGGCGCCTTCGAGCGGAGGCGTTGCGGGACCCCTTCTTTAGAGAGGATCTGAGGGAGGAGATCGTAAACTATTTTGAAACAAATACTGGGAGCGTGGACTCTGCAGGAACACTATGGGAGGCCTTCAAAGTTGTCATGAGGGGGGCGGCCATAACGAAATCATAGGGCCTGCAAGGTGGGGTTTCGCTGAACTGCGGGAGACGGAAGTAAAATTAGAAGAGGCCTTAAAGGCCGCAGACGATACAGCGGAGAAGCTAGACTTAATACTTAGGCTATAGTAAAAATGTGTGGAATATTGGGAGAGATTGTGTAACCTTAATTATAAAAAATACATAGAGAGACAGCATGCGGGAGGTGATAAACCGGGGAGACTTTTGGCGTGGTTATATAAGAGTGAGACCCCCAGTGCCACAATCAGAACTATAGAGAGAGAAGACAGTAGCCTAGAGGACACCCAGGAGGGAGTTAATCAAGCGTTTGTATTATTATATTTGGGTTTTATTATTTGGGTTGTATTATAAAGTATTATACGAAGAAGAGGGGGAAAGTAGCCGTGCAATGATCGAAGAAACGCTTGAGGATATGGGGCTGCCCAAGATAAGCGAGGAGGAGAGAGAGGAATTGAACACCCCGATTACCCTGGAAGAATTGGGGGAGGTGGTGAGGCAGCTGCCTACTAGTAAAACCCCAGGGACAGATGGGCTCCCAAGCAAATTTTACAAAGTATACATAGAAGAGGTCTTCCCCCCCCCCCGCTGCTAGAGATGATAAACAAAGCGTTCGAGATGGGACACTTACCGGATTCACTGAAGAGGCTGTCATAGTACCTCTCCCTAAACCTAATAAACCTGGGCGCAACTGTGGTTCCTTTAGACCCGTGTCAATGCTGAATCAAGACGGCAAGATATTAAATGCTGTCCTAGCGAATAGACTGAAGAGGGTCATTAGCAAATTAATACATCCGGATCAAACGGGCTATGTCCCCCATAGAAACATTACCAATAATCATAGGCGACTCCAGAGAATCATTGAGTTTGGCAGAGAAAGCGATGAGGAAATGGAAATCGTGTCCTTGGATGCGATCAAGGCCTTCGACTCCGTCAAGTGGCCATGGCTGCTGGCGGCCCTGAAGCACTACGGGTTAGGGCCTGGATATGTAAGGTGGGCGAAAATTTTGTATAGCGAACCGCTGGCTAGAGTTAAGACAGGATCTGTGATATCAGAGAGGTGGCAGCTCAGCAGGGGTACTAGACAGGGATGCCCGTGGTCTCCTATGCTCTACATACTGGCCCTGGAACCTCTGGCGATTTATCTGAGGCAGCAATATGACACCATAGGCATCGAGGTGAAAGGGGAGCGGCATTTGATCTCCCTATATGCAGATGAGATGCTGCTGTACTTAAGATTCCCAGAAGAAAACCTCCAGTACATTCTGGAAGTGCTCGGGAGATACGCGGTGCTGTCTGCAATAGCGGTGAACCCCCAGAAGTTTAGCTTGTTCCCATTGGAGGGTACATAGGGATTCCAGTGGAGAGGTTACCGGTATTGCAGGTACCGTGGGGGGTTAGTACTTTTCGGTACCTGGGGATAGACATATATGACACCGTGGAGGAAGAGCATAGGTGTAATACAGAAGTAGCCATCAAGAAAATTGAGAAGAGCATGCAGTTTTGGGCAAAGCTGCCTTTGGCGATGATGGGGCGGGGAGCAATGCTAAAGATGGTGGTCCTGCCGAGGCTCCTACACTACTTCGGGAATATACCGTACCTGATTCCTAAGATGTTCTTCACCAAACTGAATGAATAGCATGTGTAGGGAATTTTTGTGGCATGGCACGCGAAAGAGAGTGGCGTTATGGAAGCTTCAGAACTTCCATGACAAAGGAGGAATAAAGCTGCCCAAGTATGAGGCGTATTATGTGGCAAGCCAGTTGCAGTATGTCGCCAAATGGCTCTCTGATGAAGAGACCTCTGAACTTAGGCTGTTTGGGCGAGATTGTGCACCCTTTTATTTGAAAGAGATGATATGGGTACCCAGGGCGGAAATGGTGGGGCGCCCTAAAATGATGCTACTGGGGTGGAACGTGCGGCGCAGGGCATGCCAAATGATGGAGGACCCGTCCCCATGCTCACCGTAGATACCACTGGTTGTATTGACGGGGGCAGACGCTCCACTGCGAATGATACTCCGGACCCACTGGGAACCGGCTGGGGTGGCAACGATGGGTGATATTTGGCAGGAGGGCTCAAGTATTACTTTTGAGGGGCTGCGGGAAGAAACTGGGTTGCACGTAGGCCAGTACATCACGTATCACAGAGTGGTACAGAGGATTAAGAGAACATGGCCTGAAACTGTGTTGGAGGAAGAATTAGATGCCACCATAGACGTGATATATGACATCGCTGAGGGGGGGCCACAAGCTTTCCAGACTGTATGAGATGTTGATGTCTAAAGTGGGGAAGGAGGTCACGCAGTTGAGACTAGACTGGGAAATGGAGGTCGGGGCCCCAATGGGGGATGGGATGTGGGAACGGGTGCAAGGGTATCATAAAAAGGTGTCCAGAAACGCGAGGCTGAAACAGATACAGCTGTACATAACCCACAGGGCCTATATGACGCCTTGGAGGATATCGAGGTTTGAAAATGCAGGACGGCAAGCATGCCCCAAGTGTGATGAGGAGAACGCGGGCATGGTGCATATGTTCTGGTCATGCTCGATCATAGAGAGATTCTGGAGGGGAGTGAAAGAGAAACTAGAAGAAAGAGGGGTTAAGATAGTAGTGGATACGGTGTGGGCCTGTCTGCTGGGGGGGTTCCCCAGACCACAGAAGCTCAGGCATGTACGTAAGCTGAGGGACCTGGCTTATGTGCTCGCAAAAAGGATTGCCATGGGATGGAAGTCATGCCATGTGCCAAAGATAGAGGTGTGGTGGAAAGACTTGCAAAAATGGGCAAAAGCCGAAACCATGGCAAGAAGCGTGTAGCACTGGGGGGGGAGGAGGAGAATGAGTCCCTGATGGCCTGGAAATCGCTGATAGCCGAACTGTTTGGGTCATTAGCTGACCCGGCGGAGCCTGTAGAGGAGGAGACTGAACCACAGGATGTGGAAACTGAAAGTTTAATGCAATAGACTCGCAAGGGGCGTGGGTTAGAGGGAGTAGTGGTTAGGAATTAAGAAAAGTGTAATGAAACTGTTGGAACATGCACTGTTTGGTTTATATTGTTTGATTGTTTGTAAAATTCCGTAAAAAAATATGTTGGGTCATACTAGCTCTGTTACAAACTTTGTAAATCATCTCAAAGCTCAACGCAATATGGTGTTGTACAGAAATAAAGCATTTGTAGGTATTGTTACTGAAACATGCTGATGGTGGTTGATGAATGATGCACATGCATTTGAAATGTTCCTATTTTTTTCTACTATATACTGGGAAAGACTGGTGGGATCCATTATGCAACCTTTAAGCATGCAACATGCTACAATTAATGCTTTCTGGGAAACCCTAGTTCTGAAGCATTTAAGGTCTTCTCCTCAGGCTACAGTTATTCATACATCCATATAGTTCATCCAGCCAATAGGCATGGGATTTACACACCGTAGGTGATGCCATGAAATGTGTATGTGGCATGCAGAGAATTGCAGTCTGGCATTACTGTAGAGGTCACCGCTGTAACGCTTATAGATGAAAGCAGTTTGGTTTCTTTTTTTAAAAAGTCCCTAGACGGTGCTTCACATAGGGATCATAAGAGAAATGTTTCATAAAGGTCCTACCTGGACACAGTTCCCATGGTAGCTGTTGGTAGAAGAGCCTGTGGAGACCATGAGACCTGGATGCTCCCACCTGCTATGTTATGTAGGACCTGGAAGGGTGAAACGGGCGTGGGCCCATCTCCAACTCTGGTCCATCTTGATAATTCCTCTTATTCTTACTGTCTACAACTTGCATTGGTGAAACCTTGTTTGCAACCCACTAGCTGCCTAAACCCTCGTCCTACACCTAAGTCCACAAGAGTTAAACCAGCCCGTGAAAGAATGTATATGGCATACGCAACAACCTTGCTTTCACAGAGAGCTGTGTACTAAGCGAGTATTTGTCAATAGCGCAATTCAGATGACAAACCACTGGAAACAATTGGATCTGTGTGGAGGTGCGTAACCACGAAGGCCTGCTGCCTTCAAATCACTAGCATTAACCAAAGGTTTCACATTCTTAAAGCCCACATGTACTTCCTTGCTTCAAAAGCCTCACTCATGGAGCAGAGCGAAAGCTGGACTGTTCAGCCAAGAACTACAGAAGCAGAGACTGGCCTCAACAAACACCAAACTCGGCTAAAATCCAAAATGGCGGAAAACCCTTTTAAGGAGGCACAGAACAACTCAACACAGCTGTGCAAATTCTTTTAAAATCTGGCAACCAATTCCTACACTTGGCCTCCTCAATACCACAGCTGAGCACAGTTCACAGTTCAAAGATTTCAAGAACCCCGGGAAGCATATCCGCACCACAATAAAGGCAGCTTTCGTTTTCCACCTGGTCTAGGTGTTGGAAGCAGGACAGGGCTGGCGAACAGGAGCAGAGAGGAAGAGCAAGCAAAGGAAGGTGAGTAGAGCAAGTAAGAGAGAGGAGTTACAGAAGTAGAGAGAGGATGGAGGATGTAGAAAGTAAAGAGATGGAAGAGTTTGGAGCCAAGAGTAAGCAGAGTAGGTGGAAGTGAACACCAGAAAGCAGATTGCAGCAGAAGTATAAAACAGAAGAGATGAACAGCAAAACGGAGCTGTAAAACCAGGTGAGGTGAGTAGAAGTAGGAGGAGAACAGGAAATAGGTGAGAGGAAAGGCCTCGAGACAGGAGTAGGCGAACAGCAGAAAGAAGATAATAAGAGTACAGAAGGATGAAGGAACAATCAAACCGAGTAGAAGATGAGGCAAAGATGGTTCAATCATTGTGGGGTATTAAGGAAGAAAAGTGACGAGTGAGGCAAAACAGGAGGTTGCGCAGGGTGTAGAGGATCAGCAGAAGGGTCACTTGACCACCTTGTGCTGGCAACGACTGGCAGAGTAATTTGCCAGCATTACATGGCCAACGCCTTAAGTCCTCTGGACCAACTGCGATGGGGCAAAGCCTATCCCTGGTCTTTCTTCGCATGAAACAAGCCCATGGCTAGCAGATGTCCACCTAAGGAGCTCAGCATCCTACCTATGGCACAGAGAAAAAAAACAAGCCAAGAAACGGAGGGGCACTTGCAACCGCCTTAAATTTGAATGAGTTGTATTTGGCTGCCAGAGATGGAACCTCAAGGAAGTGGGGGATGAACTGATGGAGTACTGAAATAAATAAACTTGAATTTCTCCCTTTTGAATAAAAACCCCTCAATGTATACAGTCCAGCGCTGGGCCTGTTTTGCATTGTAAAATAATCTGGTTTGAACCCTATTTTGTGAGCCGAGAGCCAAACAAGCGTGCGGTTTTAGGGGATTTGACTTGTGCACACCTGTTTGTGTGTTTTTTTTTTTGCATTTTCAACAAGGTTTTTTGAGAGCAGGTGTGGTATAAGTGCTCATGGTTTCAAAGCTTCTCGAGTTCATGTTTATTATCATGTTATGAACTGGAACACTGATATAGAGTACTCATTGCACCGAAAAACATACAGCTGATACAATGGCAGCCACTGTCACAAAAAAACCTATGTTGGACATATTTGAAGCAGAAAGTGTTAAGAAGTCCCCCTACCTTTGCTTAGAGGTAGTGATTGGGGTAGTCCTGGACCTGTGGTGTGATGCTGGGCCCAAAAAAGGTATGAGGTGCCCCCTGGATCACCCTAGCTCACCCTAAGTTCATAGCAGGTGCACATATGGGCTAGGTATCCTGTGTGTCTAGGTTCCCTGTCCCTTTAAGGGATATCCACATTAGCAGACGCCCCCAGACCTGTAACATGTTCTCGCTTCATTCTTCCCTTCTTTCTTCCATTCTTCCCGCAGCCAAGGCTGGAAAGAGTCTGAGTCTTACTGGGACAGAGAACCATGATTGAGGCAAGCCAACAGGCCCACATGTGGACGCTCTCCATGCCAAACAGGGGAGCCCCATGTTGTGCGCTCCATGGCATGCATATTACTCTGCTGTCGTCCAAGATAGCAGGTGAGCCTAAAATCTGCTCATCCAGGTCACTGCGTACTGCAGCGGGCATTGCCTGTCCATAGGTGAGCTCAATGAAGTGGTCCTGCTGCTTCTCCTCCAATCCTGTTATATGTGCAATAATGATACACACTTACACTGGATCTAAATTAGGGCAGCCCAAGAGGAGGGGCCAGGTGCCTATGAGAATGGTGGACAGTTAGGCATGGTCAGGAAAAGTCTGACTCTGAGGGAAGCAGGGGAAAAGGTGCATGGGGTACTGAGTGGACATTTGCCCCTAAAAACTGGGGAAATAGTGGCTGCACCCCATGGAAGTGTCATCTACCAGATTGCCTTATGCGCCGGGCGATTCCCTTCCATGTGGGCTTTCACAAGGTGGCAGATCAAACAGACCAGTCTGCAAAGAAAACGAAATCTAAGGCCCCTGAGGCTCTGGGTCAGCCTCCAAATTCCAAGGAATGCAGCAAGAGGAATCTCTCCTCAGAAGGAAAAGAGCCACTCTTCCAAACAGGGACACAGAGGTAAACAGTCTGGTCTACCCCTTTGTTGGGGACAAACCTTGGGTGCTTTGCATGGAGCTTCTCTAATGTTAATGTCTCAATCCTTGATTTCCAGCCAAGCATGGACTTGTCTTCTCCCCCTTGCATGGACATGGGGTACCCATCTACTTCCTGGTCAACGCTTTACAGATTACCAGAACCCTGTTGCACCCTTGCACCCAGGTGCCTATGCACAGGCCTTTCCCTCAGGGTCCATTCCATCAACCAAATACCAGGATGAGGTGGTCTGACAGCCAAAAAAGATAGCCATACTCCCTCAAGTGGCCCCCTCGGGCATGCACAAAACATCACCTCAGATCTTTTACCAAGAGCAGTGAACCAGTGGAAGCAGAGGAAGAGGCTCCAGAGGCCCCACATATCCGAAGTGAGTAGCCCTGGAGCATGGTTGGGACGTGGGACCGGCCGGAGGGAGTTGTGCGGCTGTTTGATTGCAGACTTGCTCAGGCCGTGGTTGGGAAGAAGGTGGGGAGTTGCGAGACTGGGCATAGAAACTGTTGTGATCCGCCCGTCGAGGAGCCATCTATTGGGTGACCGGGATATAAGGCAGCATCAGGAAGCCCTTACCAGCAGATTGGGCATTGATGAGCCGATAAGCTGATCCCTCCATGAGGGACTAACCGCCACAGGAAGGTTTGCACTGTGAAGGCATCATGAAGTAAGACGCAGACAACAGGGTCAAGATTGGCTCTCAAATGTTTGATAAATGAAAGATTATGTCGGAGGATTTACAGCCAGACAATTTCTGAAATGGGATTCCCTACCTAAAGAAGACTAAGGGTCGTCTATATCAGGAAGTCCAAGTCAAGTCAGTCTGTGTCCAAAACCTATACTTGCCCTCACAACTACTTGTATGCAATGTGTAGGAATGTCAGCATCAAAATTAATAGTGTTCAAAATAAAGTTCAGAGCTTCTTCCAGCTCTTGGTTTGTAATCCGCTTTCCCTTCCCCAAGTTCAGAAAAGTTCACACGGTATCGGGGTTCCCTTTCCTGAGAGTATAAATCTTCCAGCTTTTCAAGAAAAACAATATACTTCCTTGGGACACTTCCCAGCTCTTTGGATATTACTATTTCACATAGGCAGTTCTTTTTCCTTACTTCAAATTCACATAACAGTTTGTTGCAAACCTGGCTTCTTTGGGGGTACTTTCATTGATTTCTCCACTCAGAGCACTCGGTCTAGGTGCAGTTGTCGGTCCACCTATTACAGGTCACACAACGAAACCCCTTCTTTGTCCATCCATCACCAATTGATCACTGCTTCTTGGTGACAGTGATGTTGAGTTGATTCCCTAGTGTCAGACTCTTTTGACACTGTACCGTGGCTTGGTTGGCCACCATGCACTTCATGCTTTTCTGTCTTTTGACTCTTGCAAACACAGGTTTGCCTTTTAACCTGCAGTCCCTTGGACTCCTTCAGCTTTGATCAATACTTGGCTTCCTATCTTATACCCTTCTTGGTATGCTTTGACTTTGTCAATACTTGTCTTTCATCCAATATATTTCATGGTATCTGCAACATGCACCGTCTTTCTTTCACTCAATTCATGAGTGCTCAACACTTGCCTTTACTCTGAAAGGACTTTCTACATTTAAAAGTACTTGAAAACTTGAAATGATTTTCAGTTTGTTAGGTATGCACAAGCATTTGTTTCAGCATTCAAAATACTTGGTAATGACATTCAGTTCATTTAGAATTCAAAAGTACGTGGAATACCTTTTCAGTTTGTTCGCCATCCAAAACAACAATGTTCAATGCACATTCGCCTGCCAGCCGGGTGCTTCCCATTCACTCACCGGTCGGATCTTACAGCGTTGTGGATTCTCTGCCGGTACTGGTTCTCATCTGCTCAAGCAGGACTTTGCTCCTCTCCCAGTGGCTGTCCGTGGCTTTGCTCCCCAGCAATGCTCTACTTGTAGCCCAGGACTTCTGTGACCACTTGACCACTTTGCTCGGTCACGCCGGTCTCCCACATGTTATCTGCCACCGGCGTCCCGCTTTCCTTACCGTTGTTCCTGCTGCATAAACTCTGCATTGGTCACCGGGTCTTGAGCGTTCCACTTGCCATTTCACTTCTCGGGAGTTGCTTACCCAGCTGGTGCCTCTGCCTCCTCGGCTAACACTGTCACCACAGCTGACTCCATTACCAAACTGAGCTCTGGTTTTAAAGTGCCCGCTACCATAATGACAACTGGAAAGACTAGACCGCTCACCATCAGAATGGTAGTTCTGCTATATTTGTGTTGTCCTCCTCGTCCCAGTAGACAGCTGAGGCTGATCAATATTTGTATTAATAGAAAGAGACTGACAGGTGTCTGTGATAATTAAAAGGGGCTGATATGTGTTTGTCTCCTTCAAATGAGGATATGTCTTCCTAGTTGGTTGCTTCCTTGTCCCAGTGTTGAAGTGATGTTTCTGAGGGACAGTTTAAAGAGAAGAAAAGGGAAAGGGCTTACAGTGGCCTACAAAGGCTTGAGGGATAGAGGGTTCATTGTGAAAACGGAAAGGGGGATACCATGTCTCACCTACAGACATCCTCTCCCCAAGCTCCCTCCACCCAGGTTATCCTCCCTCGCATATCCACCCCCAGGGTCGGGATCCAAAAGTGATGGCCTTTCCCTGGCAACCTGAGATGAGGATCCAGGGGGAAAAGAAGTGAGGATGCCCTCAGGTTGTTCACAGTACCTTACCTTGCTTTCATTCCCGATGGGCAAAGTTCAATAGGAGGGAGTACACCAAACTAGTTCTCTCTGTCACCGGATCAGTTGGTTTCCAATACCCAGCATACATGGCAATGGTGAAGCAGGAATCTGTATGGCCATATTGGATGTGGGCAATGCTAAAGACCCTTTCCCAGGGGAACACCTAAACAAAAATGTGAACATAGTCCCTCCGCAATGGTAGCAGAAAGGAACCCGTAAGAGATAAATCCCTCTCCTCATACTAATGCACAATCTTGAGCCCTACAATAGAAACATTAATTGGCTTACACTGAACATTATTGGTATTACAATTGGGACTGGGAAGGATACCAAAATAGATAAGGCTGGCAAACAGGACTTTTTTGCATCACATGGCTCTAGGTTAACGGTCTGACCAAGTGTCTTCCAGATCTTCCTCCCCATCAAGAGATTCCTGTTAATGGTGCAGAGTCGAACTGAGAAATCCTTGTCTCGTCACGTGAGTAAATTTGACAAACTTAATAAGCCTAGAACATCTACGTTTGAGCAAAACACTACAGAGCAAGAACAGTTTGCTCCGACAGTTCCAACAATTAAACAGATAAGGAAGGAAATGGAGGCAGTCATCAAAGGAAATAAGGCGTTGGACAGTAAATTTTACTTATTTGGATAACGTTGTGACGGCAAGCCAGGCATCGGCCTACTGTCTGGGGTGGAGGCCGACTACCCAATCTCCTTTGCGTCAAACTGGATCCCACATTTCCTTGGCATTGACGTGGAAGATTACCCTATATTTGTGACAAATCTAGGATTGAGATGGGAGCCGAAGACAGATTTCAAGGATCAGAAGTGGGGTCCAACCCCATTGTTATACTGTCAGATATGGTGCATGCAAAATAAAAATTGGAGTACCTGGACCTGTCTCGTGTGATGAAAAGTAAAAGAAAGCTGAACAAAGTCAAAACGTCTTTTCTGGCCCGGGAGCCAGTATGCATTGCCCTGCCAAACTCAGGAAGGAAAAAATAATACATTTTCTGGGATGCCGACAAGGCAGGAAAGTTGTGGTGAAATCTGTATCTGACCTAGATAATAGATGAGAACACAATGACCCTATTAGATGTTGTATTGGCGGGGGTTGGCAGTAGGTAAATAGCAGTGTTCAAATTAAACATTCTTGTGGAATTGTTCATGTAATTAATTTTAGAAGTGCTGGGTTGAAGTAGATTGGATTAAGATAAGATAAGAGAAGGGCTTTGTGTGCTTCGATATTTCTGTTATGGTCTCTGGCTACTGCTCTGAGAGGGAAAGGTGGGTAACGGACAAGTATTAGCGATAACCGTTGTATTGATGAAACCTTGATGTGGGAAGTGGTTTTGTGGGGTTTTGTTCTCATCTCTGGGCTATGGCACATGACCCAAGTTCCTAGTGGATTATGTCAATATATTCTTAAACCATCAGAAAAGTTAAGGGATTGAGTTACAAATAATGAGTAGGGTTACATATATGCTCCTACATCTAAACCTGTCGAGATATCTACCAAACGACCGATTGACACCATTTGTTCCTCCCACCTAATATTAAGTTGACATCCAGAGACTCACCAGGGTGATAACAAACTGGTTCATGTTTCTATGCATGGTCAGGGTGTACCATGTGGATTGCATGTTTTTTTTGCTGTTTTGCATTTAAAATTTGAATACAAATGTACCAGGATGTCTATTGCAAAAATTCAAACCGATCATGACAAACCCAGATAGAAGTGCCTGCGACTGCTCTTGCAACTGTGCTACCATGCCTATCCCCTTTACCCCTGGTGCCGTCACTATTGCCGACGGCATCAGCTACTTTGCCACAGACAGGATCACTTGTGGGGCTAATAACCAATTTGAGTTTAGCAAACACTTGCATTTCCTCTACCACATCATTGGGCATGCCAGATAGCCCGCCTCCATGCTCTGGCACAGATGGTAATACCAACACCCTTGAAGACTCAATTGGCCAATGCCTTTCAGGAAAGGATGCGCAGAGTTATGTCATTTTGGCAACTTCCAAAGATTGTCCCAGAGAAAATAGCCTGGGGTTCTGCTGTCCTGAGGCCAAACAAGAGATATTGGGTATACTCGTACAACCAGATGTATTGTAGCAATAAACACCATTTAACAGGATTGTAATGGCCAAGAACCCTAATGTCAGGTCCCAGAATGGTTACCCTTGCGTTCAGCCCTCAGAATTGGTGTCTACTGCTATTAGTAACCCAAGACAAATCCGAAGGGTCGTAAGAGTAATGCATTTTTCAGAAAGAATGCATTTCTAACAAATAGAGCCTCACTTAACATGGGTACCATCGGGGAAAAAGGGCGAGGTTCTGTGCAGAGCCCCTCTTCTTTTTCTCTCGAGGCCATGGGCAGGCTTGTGCAGCTGCACGTTTTTGGGGGTTTGTTCTGGGTACAACTTCTTCTCCAGCATGGGGTCTGGCATGGATTCACATGCTCATGAATATTCCCCGTCGTCAGGCTGAGAATCCTCGGTAAAGAAAAATATCAGTTTCAGTTTTGTTTCTGAACTGTCTTTCTCCTAATAACCAATCATTGGTCTCTGGGTCATACTGCCCTCTACCCAAGCCCCTCCTCTGGCAGCCATCTTCAGATTTTTACCGCACGTTCAAGTGTTGGGAGTCCTCGGGCTATAGCTCTCGAGGTTTTACTGCATTTTGCGATTTCTTATTTTATTTTTATTTTTTTCAAGGAGTTTAATCTCATTTTTTTGGTCAATCGAGCCTCAAACTCCACTGTTTCTACTTCCGATCAACAGGGACACGTTTCAGAATTTTCTACGCCCCTCAAGGGCGAAGTTTTCGTCGAGTTCTGCTTCTTGGAGGATTCCAGAAGATCTTTGAACCCTACCCCGCGTGGACATGGCCCAGGACAAAGGGAGCACGACGCCCGGATCCAAGCTGTTCAGGAGCTGCCTTGGATGCAGATTGCAGAATGTCTTCAAGGAGGACGAGCATTCTAGATGCCTCTACTGCCTTCACAAAGACAAAACGCACGTGGAGAAGGACTGTGTGTTTTGCAAGAACATGTCGGAGCGGACCATGAAGGATCGGCGTATCCGCCTCACCAACTGGCTGGAGGGGGAAGACCCCAGCAGCAGGTGAGAAGAAGAGGTCCGAGCGGTCTTCTAAGACCTTTGAGGGTGCTACGGCGACGGGGGCCCAACAAAAGGCAAAGCACTGTGAGTCCGCGGGCACCAGGAGCGCCGAACGGTTGGGCTCCTCGGCTGCCAGGCAGGGCGCACTTTCACCGACGCCATCAACCACGAGCCAACGCTCTGGCTCGGGGAAAAGGAAGTCAGAGAACCTGGGTAAGCTTCGGGAGAAGTCCCGGTCGATCCTGACAGAGACAGCCGTGGGGGAGCGAAGCGGCGACCCCCCCAAGGTGAAGGCCTCAAGCGCGTCCAAAGTCGTGAAGGCCTTGATTCACCCGCTAAGGCCTCTATCGAGGGAGTCGTGGTGGCCCTGGGGAAACCTATGGAGGCTACCCCAGTGGAGGCGACCTCGGGGCCGAGAGTTTCCCTGCCACCGCGGAGCCATCACGGACACGGATACAGCCTCTGAAGGAGGAGCTGGCTGAAGTCGTGAAGATCCTGGACAAGAGGTTCGAGGAAGTCCGGTCCCACGGGAGGGATCCCGACGAGGCGTACGAAGAAAGCGACGGTGGCACCGACGAGGTTCCCGTGGAGGCGGAGGATTCCACTCCCCAACCATCGCAGCCGGTACCTGGGCCACAGGACAACTCGGGAGCAATCTTGATGGCGATCCAGGCCTTGTGTACAGAGATAAGGACAAGGTTACCCTTACCCCCAATGGACGACCCAGCGGAGCCTGGACCGTCGGGAAGCCCTTCAAACAAGCAGAGGAGAACTCATCCCCCACCGCCCTTCCAGCCTGCGTGGCCCTCACAGCCTTCTCCTTCCCCGGATCCAAAGGATAACACAGGAAGAGAGACGGCCACGACTGGGACGGATGACGACGACGACGGTGGTGACGACGGGATGGGCCTTCCATCACCACCGCCTCGGGGCTCTCCACCCGACAAAATTGGCTCCTTCCACGCCATAATCGCCAGGGAATCCAAGCTCTTCCAGCTCCGCCCCGTAGAACAGAAGGAAGGTTTCCTCTATCAACGGCGTGAGGCCAAGAGGAAGACGGTCCTCTCGGTCCCGTTACTTGACGACATCTGGGACGTGGGGCTGGAGCTCCTGAAGAACCCGTCCACAACCCCTGCCAAGAGAGATGGGTACAAGAAGAAATACCGGGTCCCGGATTCCGCTCCCATGTGCCTTTAGGGCGCAGCCGACCCCGGATTCGGTCGTCTCAGCGGCGGCCAAGAAGAAAGCGGCGGGGGCGACGGCTTCAACTTCGACCTCCCCTCCGGACGGCCAAGGGAAGAAATTGGACGCCATGGGACAGCGGGTCATCTCGTCGGCGTGGACGACGATTAAAGCGGCCAACGTCCTCGTGATTGTGGCCCGCTACGACAGGGAGCTGCGGTTTAAGATCGCTCCTCTGCTGGACTTCCTCCTGGACGACAAGAGGGCTGAGGCCCTGGATATCCTGAAGGAAGGTGAGGTGGCTTCAGACCACGCCATAACGGTGGCCACGGACATTGCTGACAACGGCTTCTGCCAGATGGGCAACGGTGTTTGCCTTCGCCGGCGTGGTTGGCTCAAGGCAACCGATTTCCGCCAGGATGTACAAACCAGAGTTTTGGACATGCCTTTCGACGGAAACAACCTGTTTGGCAAGACAGTGGACGAGTCACTACAAGCCATCAAGGCTGACGCGGAGACCGCGCGAGCCTTGGGAGTTTTGCAGCAATGACAGCCGCCCTTTTGGAACTCTGGAGGCAAGCAAGGTGTCTCCAAAGGATTCGGTGGCGGCGGCACCTCGACGTACCGCCAGGCAGCCCGCTCCTCATCGCAGGAGGCCTACAGAGGACGCGGCATGTCAGGAGGATCTGGTCGTCATCGTCAAGGAGGCCAAGGGGGCAAGGCCGCTACCAAGCAGGACTGAACCGGCCGTAGCGGGCCCCCACCTGAGCACCCCGGTGGGAGGCCGACTGGCGAAGTTCGTCAGCGTGTGGGAGTCCATCTCCACCAACCGATGGGTGCTGGATGCCCTGGCCCGCGGGCACACTCTCGAGTTTCTAAAGAAGTGCCCCTGTATTCCACCCATGGCCAGGACGGAAAACCACGTCCCTCAACTGCTGCTGAAAGTGAGGGCAATGCTGAAGAAAGGAGCCATCGAGCTGGTCCCAAAGAGGCTCTGGGGCTCCGGAGTGTACTCACAATACCTCCTTGTAAGAAAGAAGACCGGTGGCTGGCGACCCATCCTGGAGTTCCAGATGGTTACTCTCCAGCACGTGCTGGGGCAACTGGAGGAGGGCGACTTCCTATCGTCGCTGGACTTGGAGGATGCCTACTTCCACATCCCCATTCTAAGAGGACATCGAAAGTTTCTCAGATTCATAGTCAAAGGACGGCACTACCAGTTCAAGGCCCTCGCTTTCGGAATTGAAATCGGCGCCCAGGGTATTTACCAAGTGCCTAGCAGCAGTGGCGGAGTGGCTGTGCCTGCAGGGGATCCACGTCTACCCCTACCTGGACGATTGGCTCATCCGAGCAAGGACAAGAGAACTCGCCGTCGAGCACACAGCGAAGACCGTCCAGCTGCTCACGGATCTGGGATTTTCCATCAACCATCAACTTCACTTGGTTTCGTCGCAAGTCGCACTGTTCCTGGGAGCCAGGCTCGAAACAGTGGGCGATTGTCCTCTCCGTCGCAGGAAAGGACGAAGGCCATCTTGGGCAAGGTGCAACGGCTGTCGACCATGGACGTGGCCAGGGTGAGTTCCATCAACTCCCTTCTCGGCATGATGTCCTCGTGCATCTACCTCGTACGCCTGTGCAGGCTACGGATGTGTTCACTGCAAGAGTTCCTCGACACCCGTTGGATGCAAGCGGCGGACAGCTTCGAAGACAGGATCTCGCTGAACGAGACCTTCCGCCAGGCGATCCGGTGGTGGGGCACCCGCGCGCACCTTGCGGCGGGTATGAACTTCCAGACCCCGGCGCATCAGGAGACAGTGATTACGGATGCCTCCCTGGAGGGATGGGGAGCGCACACCAGAGATATCCACGCAAGAGGCCTCTGGCTCCCGGAGGAGAGGTCACTACACATCAACGTCCTGGAGCTCCGAGCCGTGTTCTGGGCCCTCAGGTCATTCCTTCTGTCCCTCAAGGGCAAGGTGGTGAGGATCTTCACCGACAACACCACCACAATGTTGTACATCCGGAAGCAGGGAGGCACCAGATCCCCAGCCCTATCCAAGGAGGCCCAGGATCTGTGGCACTGGCCTGTCGCCCAAGGGATGTTTCTGGTACCCTTCCACCTGGCAGGGATAAAGAACACCATTGCCGACTCACTCAGCAGGGAGCTGCGCTCATGGCACGAGTGGGAGCTGCGACAGGATCATGTTGATCTGCTATTCCAACGATGAAGAAATCCCAGATCGACTTATTCGGAACGGCGATGAACACCAAGTGCCGGAGGTTCGCTAGCTGGTTTCACCAGTCGGGGAGCATGGGCGATGCCTTCTCCTTCCCCTGGGACGGCCTGTTTCTCTGTGTTCCCGTCGTTGCCGTTGCTGCTGCGACTCATCAACCTACTCAGACGGTCCCGGTGCAGGATGATCCTCGTCGCACCAGCGTGGCCGAGACAGATCTGGTTCCCGGACCTTCTGGACATGTCAGCGCACCCCCCCCCCCCCCAGTCAAACTGCCAACAGACGCGGATCCCCTCTCCAGAGAAGGAGGCGCCATCCTCCACCACGACCTGGGGTCGCTGAACTTGCAGGCCTGGCTCCTGCAGCACTAGAGTTTGGAGGGTACGATATTCCGGCAGACTGCAAGGAGGTGCTTGCAAAGGCCAGGGCGTCTTCAACTCTCAAGTGCTATGGACACAAGTGGAAGAGGTTTTCGGTCTGGTGCCGGGCACAGAAGATTAACCCTCTATGGATTACGGCCCCTCAAGTGCTCCGTACTTGCTACCGCTGGCCAAGGTGGGGCTGGCCCATGCCTCCATCAAGATCCATCTGGCGGCTATCTCCCGCTACACCAGAACTCCGGGACGCTCATCCCTGTGGTCCCATCGCCTGGTGAAGGAGTTCATGAAGGGACTGTTCCAATCGTTCCCGCCGGTGAAGGCTCCGGTCCCGGCGTGGGAGCTCAACGTGGTGCTGACCAGGCTCATGGGCCCACCATTCGAGCCTCTGCATTAGGCACCGTTGAAGTTCCTGTCATGGAGAACAGCATTTCTTGTGGCTATCACATCCACACGACGAGTGGGAGAGATCCAGGCACTCTCCTGCAAGCCCCCATACCTGACTTTTCACGAGACGAGGGTGGTGCTGAGGATGCACCCCTCCTTCATGCCCAAGGTGCCGTCGGACTTCCATCTCAACGAGCCCTTGGTGTTACCTGTTTTCTTCCCGTCGCCGGCCGAGAGGACTTTGCACTCGCTGGATGTAGCTAGAGCACTGAAGTTCTACGTGGACCGCACAAAGAGTTTTCAGAAGACATCACAGCTGTTTGTGAACTTTGGACCTGTGAACCAAGAGAAGGCCCTCTATAACGCTTCCATTTCCAGATGGCTCTCTGGCTGCATCATGCACTGTCACCGGTTGGCAAACCGACCGTTGCCCGGCCGTCCGAGAGCCCACTCGACCAGAGCGATCGCTGCTACCACGGCGTTCCTATCTGGTGTGCCCCTACTGGACATCTGCAGGGCTGCTATGTGGAGGTTGACGCACACCTTCACGAGATTCTACTCCGTCGACCGGGATTCCAGGGAGGAGTCCAGAGTCGGCCAGGCAGTGCTGCGCAACCTGTTCGCCTGAAGGTGGGCCTGGTGAGGAGGTAAGAGTTGCTTAATGTTGAGTTGATGAAATGCTTAATGTTGAGCCTTGCTACCTCCCGTGGTTGTGCATGTGTGTACTGCTATGTATTCTTGTATTCATGAGCATGTGAATCCATGCCAGACCCCTGGAGAAGGAACAAGTTACTTACCTTTAACTGTTGTTCTCCAGCATGGGTCTGGCATGGATTCACATGCAAACCCTCCCTCCTACCCCTCTGCGGCTTTTCACTTGGTCCTACTGCCACTTTACGTGCTACCAAATCCGAATATGGCTGCCAGAGGAGGGGCTTAGGTATAGGGCAGTCATTGGCTGGGGGCAGTATGACCCAGAGACCAGTGATTGGTTATTAGGAGAAAGACAGTTCAGAAACGAAACTGATGTTTTCTTTACCGAGGATTCCCAGCCTGACGACGGGGAATATTCATGAGCATGTGAATCCACACCAGACCCATGCTGGAGAACAACAGTTACAGGTAAGTAACTTGTTCCTTATGCCGGCGACCTAAATGTACCACCTTAATGAGTCGTGTCGCGTTGGTGTATTTATTTTTCCTCTCCACTTTTTACATTTGATTATAAATTTTATTTTTATTTATGTACTATCCTTGAATATCCGTGTATATTTTTCACTAGAATATGAACATGAACTAACCTGCCCAGAATCTTTTGTTTTGAAAAAGGCCCTTGAGAGGCTGAAACACGTGTAAACAACCAATGGGCATAATCAAGCAATACATTTCACTTGAAAATCACTATATGGATTAAGGAAACTTATTTTTGGAGATTTTGGTGGCGCAGTTAAGGTGTGGTTCCTAGACTTTGTGCCGCGGCACCACTAGAGAGCCTGCTGTCCGTGTGGTCCGGTCCCAGGAGGGACAAGGGGGAGGGTGGCCGTCAAGACCAGGAAAGTGGTAGGGGCACAAGGGAGAATGGCTAGCAGCTGCGACCAGCATGTACATTGCTCTGAGCGCAGGCTTGGATTGTGACAGTCAGCATAGGTTTGGAGAAGCCTGATTGGCTGACTCAACCGCTTAGAGTAGTAATAAAGGAAGTATGCAGGTAGTGGGAGACTCCTCACACTGCCAACACAGCTAACTGGAAACTATGTGCACAATTCAAAATGCTAGAGGACAAGAAATTGTCTGGCTGTGAATCCTCCCACCTAATCTGCAGTAGTCTTGACCGCTTTCACCTAAATAAGGGGCTTCTCTTCCTCAGCGGCCATGGTGGGACTGTCCCCAACAGTTAAGGAAGAGAAGACGGTGAATAGCTTTGGCAGAAAGGTCAACTTGAACAGCTCCTTGAATCTTAGACAATATAACTCGCATGCAAAAATAGCAGAATGCAACCTCAAAATTATGGAAAGACATTTCAGATTTTGGAATCCTTGGTCTAATGTAGTACAACATGGATATCATGAAGGCAGTCAGGCAGACATCCACCAGCATACAATATGCGAGTAAATGGATCAGCATTTGCCACCGGTGTCTGGACAGCTGGGCAAACCTTCTGCACGCTTCCATGGATCCAGTGTTGTCATTCATTTTTCAGCTGTCTTGCTAGGTATTGTCGCAAGTGTCCTGGTCAGCCCCCTCCTCGTCTGAATCGTCTGTACTCAGCTGATAGGTGGTGTCTTCCGGCAGAGGTGAGGTCCCTTTCTTCCTTAATGACTTCCGATCCTTGAAGAGATACGTCGATCTCGGGCAGAAGGCACTAGGCCTGCAGAGCAACAGCCCAGGCAATAGACTCCAGTCGAAAAGGACCTTATGAAGGGGGGAAAAAGGCAGAATGGCTTACAAAAAACCTTTCTCCAATTAAGTGAGTGTTCTTGTAGTTCAGAAATGAGAATTCCATGGATCCAACTGTACATATGATCAAAATAACATCCGGTAAACAAAGGCAGCTGCTGCAGAATGAGTGGTATGAAGGGGGAGGAGCCCAACAGTAATGTCTGTGAAAAGCAGAGAAAGTCTCCACTCGCGGCGGTAAGCCAAATGTTGAGTAACAGAAAATAAGAAGGCAAAAGGAATCTAAAGGTTTCCACCTGGAATGGAAGGGGAGTTTAAGAGGAGGAAATGAAAGCCACTGAGCGCAAAGCAACTAAAGCAGAAAAGCCCTGGGTGAGGCAGAGACCAAAAGGCAAGCTTAGCGGGAGAAAAAGGCAGCAAGAAAATAGGATAGAATGAAGGACACACGGCAAGTAGCACCAAAGCCCAAACAGAACGGGTTGCAATGTGCAGCGGAAGTGCTTCGTACTGTTGATGTATGTTGAGGCTGCTGTCGTCAGGGAAAAGACTAGACTACCGAAGCACGCACAGCAAGAAACATCAATGGGGATTAATGATACTGCATACACCATCTCTTACACAGGCTCCAGGAGGGGCTGTCAATGACCCTGAGCCCCCTCTTATATCTGGAGGTACCCAGTTTGCCTGGATGAGAAAGTCAGTGCCGTATTTTCACAGGAAGGATATTCCTTCCATTGTACCAGATTCTGTAATCTTCCTCAATGGAAATGTGAGTCACAGATACGGGACACCTTGTATTCTTCTGGCACCTTTATCAGAGGATACTGCATCTCTTCTTACGGTTGAAAGGGTCTGATATGAAAAGGCTTCAACAGTGAGGAATGAAACACTGGATGCAGTCTGTGCAGGGCAGGAGGTAGTTTTAACCTGAATGCCACAGGATTCATCTTGGTAAGGACTTCAAAAGGACCTATGAATATGGGAGAGAGTTTAGAGGCTCTAACCCATCTGGGCAAAAACTTAGTATAGAGCCATATCTTAGACCCAACCTCCCACTCGGGAGTGGGGTTCCTGTGTTGGTCTGCATGTTTCTTGTACCCTTCTCTCCTTTTTTAGGTGTTCATAATCATCCTTGTGTGCAAGCGAGATGTCTTCCAGTAGACCATTGATGGAACGAACAGTGGTGGTAGGGAGGGCTAGGCAGAGATCTGGGATGAAGCCCAAACGTGCAAAAAAAGGACTCATACCTATTGCTATGTGAATGGTGTTCTATGCAAATTCGCCAGTTTGTAAGAGATCTACCCAGTTATTTTGTCAGGGATTAATGAAGCAATGCAAGTACTGTTCCATGGTGCTGTTCAACCTCTCGGTCTACCCGTAGGTTTGAGGGTGGTACCCTGATGACCTGGCCATCTCAATCCCAACCAGGTTGCACAAGGTCTTCCAAAACACAGAGGTAAATTGAGTGTCTCCGTGGTAACTGACTGCAGGATACCATGCATGCAAAGAACCTCCTGAAAACCCCTATAGCTGTTTCAGAGGCTGTTGGAACGCCCGAAAGGGGCAGAAAATGTGCTAACTTGCTGAAGGAGTCAACTTGAGAGCAATCGGGGATAAAAGCTATTTGTACACCCTTACCGGATAAAGGCTGTACTGTTAGATACCAGATATATTATATCACACAAGAACAGGTGTAGAGCACACATAAGAGCGAACATAAGTTTTAAAAATAAAATGTATACGAACAATAAATGAGTCGGCTAACCCTATCCCTGTAGGGTGATGCTGTCCCTAGGTAAATGCTGGTGCACCGCCTATCTAATCGAAAAGAGGGAGAGAAAGACTGTCCTATGTCTACAATGTGTTTATCACAGAATATTTAAAGACAGTTAAACCATATCCCGACCTTTTGACATTCTGGACATTTCAAAGAGGAATATTTCCTTTGGTAACCAGCCATTCTTTATTCACCCCCAAGGAAGTGTGTGCACAGAGTGCAAGGTACGGGACTTAGAACAAAGTAGGATGACCGATTTGAACAATAGATCTGGAAACAATTGGTCCATGAATCTTTTAAATACAGCTGGAGCGTTGACCAGGCCAAAAGGCATGACCTGATATTCGAAGTGGCCATAAGGTGTCCGGAAGGCCGTCTTCCATTTGTCGCCTGCGCAGGAGCCCAGGAAGCAGTAAGCTCCTCTTATGTGAAGTTTAGAAAATACTACAGCTCCTTCCACGGCTTTGATGTCCATAATGAGGGGAATGGAGTACCTGTCTCTTACAGTCACCTTGTTGAGGCCTCTGTAATCAATAGTGTCGCAATTCCTGTGAATCCTTTTTCGGGATGAAGAAGATCGAAGCCTTTGCTGGAGATTTCGAAGGCTAGATGAGTCAGTTCTGAAGGTCTTCTTCCAGGTATGTCTTCAAGGTTTTCTTTTCAGGAACAGTTAGGGAGAACATGCAACCAAAGTGCACCCAGGCATTGGGTACGAACTCCATGGGCCAGTCCTCAGGGCAGCGAGGAGGTAACTCCTTGGGAACCGTGTCTGGGAAGACCCCATTAAACATATGATACTATATGGGGGATACAGAGAACCCCATTGATGGGAGACCTTCCTCTGGAACATCCAGCAAAGGAAGTTATTTGGGCAGGATACTGTAAACAATGAGTGACAGTGCTCTGAATCAAAACGAAGAGTGTTAACGGCCCAGTCGATGCAAGGGTAGTGTGTTCTTAACCATGATATGCTCAAGATCACAGGGAAATGAGCTGCACTTATAAGATCAAAACAAAGGTTTATGTGTGGTCAAATGAGAGGCCCACTGGAACGGAAGTGTGGGTGATGGGGCCGGAACTAAGAGGTTTGCCATCCAACCCTTCAACAGCTTGGTTCTCTGAGCATATCTGTAGGGGAAGCCAAACCATGTCCATGAAGTTACCGGCTACACCGCTGTCAAGCTTCTGTGGACTTTTTTGCTACTTGCAGGACCACACAGACAACCATCAAGCGAGTATCGGGCTTAGTAACGCTGATAAAGGTGGAGTACAAAGGACCTTGTTGAGTACTCTGACCGGAGGTCCGTGCTAGGGCCAGGGTCTCTTGTTTACCAACATCCTCCGTGGGACTTCCGGGCACTCTCAACAGATGATTTTCTGAACCGCAGTACATGCAAGGACAGAGGTCTTTCCATCGGCGTCTTTAAGCAGATAATGGTCCCTGTGCTGATCCAATCTGCATAGGTTCTTCTTAGGAGTTTCTCGTAGGACTGGAGGAGGATGACTTGGGAGAGGGAATCCCTGGGTCTTGCTTTGTCTCTTTCGCTCTGTTCGCCTCTCCTATAAATGAAAGTCCATCTGGAGAACCAAGGACATTAGATCAGCCAGTGTGGATGTGTGTGCAGTGGGCGCCAGTTCATCCTAAAGGTCATCTTGTCAACCCCTTCTAAAGATGGAGAACTGGGCTTCCTCGGGCCACCCAGCTTCAGTAGCGATCCACTTAAAGTTGCTGATGTAGGTCAGATGATCCTTGGCAAATGTCCAGGAGATCTTCACATGTTGTGTATGTTACCTCTGGCCTCTCAAAATTCTGTTTAAGAAGAGTGACGAAAGCATTGAAGTCTCGCAGGACCGGACTAGCCGTTGTGGCGAAGGGGGTAGCCCAAGTCAATGCATTGTCCATCATATTAGTAACCATAAAGCCTACTCTGCCTTGTTCCATGGCAAATGTAGCAGGACGGAATGTGAAGTGGACAATATAGGCATCAATGAACTCCTTGACCTTCCTTGGGGATCCATCAAACTTGCCAGAGGCAAGACTCATCTGGGGGAGATCAGGAGAACGTTCCTCCCTAGCAGAGACTATTTGCCTAAGAACTGCATTTTCAGCTTTTAATCCCTGTACCTCTAGGGACAGCCCTTGTACTGCAGCAAGCAGTTCCTGGGCCTGTTCAGCCAAAGCCATACTGGGTGTAAGTGTTGCAAACTGTCACAAGTGTCCTGGCCCGCCCCCTCCTCACCTGAATCGTCTGTACTCAGCTGATAGGTGGCGTCTTCCGGCAGAGGTGAGGTCCCTTTCTTCCTTGAAGACTTCCGATCTTGAATATATACGGTCGATCTCTGGAAGAAGCCACTAGGCCTGCAGAGCAACAGCCCAGCCAATAGATTCCATAAGGTCCTTTCGGACTGAAGGGGAAAAAAGCCAGAATAGCTTACAAAAAAAAACCTTCTCCAATTAGGTGGGTGTTCTTGTAGTTGAGAAACAGAATTCCGTGGATCCAACCGTACATATGATCAAAATAACATCAGGTAAACAAAGGCAGTTGCTGCAGAACGAGTTGGTATGAATAGGGAGGAGCCCAACAGCAATGTCTCCAAAAAGCAGAGAAAGTCCCCACTCAGTGCGGTAATCCAAATTCAGAGTAACAGAAAATAAGAAGTGGTGGCAACAGTAAAGACAGACACAAGTGATCACAGTTCAAGGGTGTTTATTGAACAATAATTGCAGGGTGTAAAAACATCTAACCTAAACCTAAGATGGGAGCAAGCTTCGATCATCAACTGAAAATAAGGCAGTCCTTGTGGTGTCTTGTCAAAATAAATGGCCTATACTCAAAAAAAAACATTGCCAAATCCTTACAACTAAATATAGAAAAAGTGTGGGATAGGGTTTTCAATAAAGAAAGAAGTGTTCTCAAATGATAAGTCAGGATCTGATTCCCAGGGGTCTTCCTTCCCCTCGTTTTGAGCAGGGGAAAAGGTGGATCTCCTGAGCACAGCACCCACAAGCTTTCCCAGCACGAGCCGACAGTTTCGTACCTGCGATCAGGTTCTACAATGGTTAAGTCTCTTTCAATAAAAGTCTCTTGCCTTCAAGGGCCTGGTGTATTCAGAAAATAAATAGTCCTGGTCTACATATGCGTTGGGTGATGGCTTCACCCCTGGGTCCCTGTCTTCTAGGCGCAGACCCCTCACAAATCGTATTCAACAAAACAAACTGTTCTTTTCTCATCCCTCCTTCGGGTTCACTATGGCTTTTCTTTCGTTCACGAATCTCAATGCCTTTTTAAACAATTCTTCAGGCTTCGCCCCTTCCTGTCGGCATCCCTTTGCCGGGTTCACACTTGCTATCTCACTTTATTCCAGGCCTTTAGACTTTGCCTGCCTTCAAGGATTGGTAAAATAACAAACAAATAGAAGTTCTTGTATTTTGGGATGAGGATTCCCCACCCCTGCGTCCCCCTCTTCCGGGCGCAGACCCCTCTTGATTCTCGGCCTCCCTGTGCCGGGTTCACTACGGTCAATCACACACAGTTCTTTCTTCCTTCTCTCTACTTTGCTGGTAAAAGACTTTCAACAGTACAGAGGATTTTACAAGACCCCTGTATGACTACTTTGAGCCCTTTCATTACAGCCTTGCCAAGGCCTTGTGGTATTGATAGTTCTAAAAATGCGGGATTCACCGGAGTCTCTCGTGAGCACCCACGTGGTGGTGGACCCCTCCTGCAGCTGGTTTTCCTTTAATGTTAAATGTTCTTTGAACTTCCCCTGATTGGCAACTTTGCAACTTTCATTTAACACAGTTCGGTTTCTTATTGACTCTCCCCTCAACGCACCGACTGTGATGAACTGCTTGGCTTCTTTAGCATCTGAAGACCAGAATGGTATCACGGTAGAGTCTCTCTCTCTCTCTCTCTCTCTCTCTCTCCCTCTCCCCTCTCCCCTCTCCTCCTCTCTCCTCTCTCCTCTCTCCTCTCTCCTCTCTCCTCTCTCCTCTCTCCTCTCTCCTCTCTCTCTCTCTCCTCTCTCCTCTCTCCTCTCTCCTCTCTCCTCTCTCCTCTCTCCTCTCCCCTCTCCCCTCTCTCCTCTCCCCTCTCCCCTCTCCCCTCTCCCCTCTCTCCTCTCTCCTCTCTCCTCTCCCCTCTCTCCTCTCCCCTCTCCCCTCTCCCCTCTCCCCTCTCCCCTCTCCCCTCTCTCCTCTCTCCTCTCTCCTCTCTCCTCTCTCCTCTCTCCTCTCTCCTCTCTCCTCTCTCCTCTCTCCTCTCTCCTCTCTCCTCTCTCCTCTCTCCTCTCTCCTCTCTCCTCTCTCCTCTCTCCTCTCTCCTCTCTCCTCTCTCCTCTCTCCTCTCTCCCTCTCTCCTCTCTCCTCTCTCCTCTCTCCTCTCCCCTCTCCTCCTCTCCCCTCTCCCCTCTCCCCTCTCCCCTCTCCCCTCTCCCTCTCCCCTCTCTCCTCTCTCCTCTCTCCTCTCTCCTCTCCCCTCTCCCCTCTCCCCTCTCCCCTCTCCCCTCTCCCCTCTCCCCTCTCCCCTCTCCCCTCTCTCCTCTCTCCTCTCTCCTCTCTCCTCTCTCCTCTCTCCTCTCTCCTCTCTCCTCTCTCCTCTCTCCTCTCTCCTCTCTCCTCTCTCCTCTCTCCTCTCTCCTCTCTCCTCTCTCCTCTCTCCTCTCTCCTCTCTCCCTCTCTCCTCTCTCCTCTCTCCTCTCCCCTCTCTCCTCTCCCCCCAAGGCAAGAGGGAAGACAGACAACGATTTTACTAGGCCAGGTGTCATGCAGATCGCACAAGTGCAAAGGAAGGGGGAAGAAAAGAGTGTGGGAGTGCAGTACATGGTATAATAAATAATCACATAAAATAAATAACGGCCAGCTGGTGGCAAGTGCAGGATGGGTGCAGACATAAATGCTGGTTTGGGGACTGTAGGGATACAGAAAAACAGTCCCCCGGTGCAGGGTTGCTAGGGAGGCAGCACAAACATGCAGCTGGCAGGGCTAGGGCCCTAGTTCAGATGGGTGGCCAGGTAACCTGTGCAGTCTCATTGTCAGCCAGGACTTCAGCAGGGGAGAGGGAGGGAGGGGGGGGGGGGGAGGAAAGCTGAAGCAAAGAGGAAGGTTTTTAGGTGCTTCCGGAACCGAAGATGGTTCTCCTCAAGTTTCAAGGGGGAGGGGAGGCTGTTCCAGAGGGAGGCCCCAGCCGAAGAGCGATATCTACCACCAAGTCGTTGCTTGGAGAAGCGACTGACCCTGAGGGAGTTGGAGGCGGATGAGCGAAGAGCTCGAGAGGGAAGATATTTAGGAAGAGAGAGTTGAAGGTATTGAGGCCCCAGGCCCCAGAAGGCCTTGTGGACGATGCAGAGGGTTTTGAACTTAATCCTCGCAGCAACAGGTAGCCAAGGCATAGATTTCAGTCCTGGAGAGATACGATCCCTGGGCTTGAGGCCAAGGACAAGTCTTGCAGTCCTGTTCTGGATGAGTTGCAGAGGGCGTAGAGTAGAAGCAGACAGATTTAGAAAGAGGCTGTTGCAGTAATCCAGCCTGGAGAGAACCAGAGCTCTGGAGACGGTGAGCTTCTGGGGGAAGGAGAGGCAAGGAAGAATACCTCTGAGGAGGTGCAGCTGGAAGTGTGACTTCTTAGAGATGTGAGGGGAGAAAGAGAGTGTGGAGTCGAAGATGACCCCCTTGTTTTTAGCCTTGCAGGTGGGAGCAGGAAGAGGGCCAAGAGAGACCGGCCAAAGTGCTGCAGGAAAGGAGGGAGTGGGTGTGCCGATGAGGAGACTCACAATCTTACTGGCATTAAGGGAGAGGTCATTGGCGGCACACCATTCCTGGATAGCAGGCAGTCAGAGATGAGGGAGGGGGAAGAGGTGGCTGGAGGTAGCCTGAAGATGAGTTGAGTGTCGCCCGCATAGCACTGAAAGTTGGGGCAGAGAGTGGCAATGCGGTGGGCAAGGAGTGCAAGGTATTGGTTGAACAGCCAGGGAGAGAGGTTACACCTGGGGGACACCACAGGTAGAGAAAAAGATGTTTTTTTAAAATTTATTTAACATTTATAAAGCGCTCACACAGCCCGCAGGCATCGAGGCGCTGTTACAGGAATTTTGTTTTTCTTAGTTGCGTAATTGTGTTTGTTTTTTTTTGTCTTAGTTACGTATTTATAACGCGCTTAAACACCCATAGGTTTCTAAGCGCGGACCCGGGGATCAAACCTGTTGTTGCTTCGTGCCGTCTTGCTTCCAAGAAGCGCACGCTGCCGCTGAGCTATCCTCCCGGGACGAGAGGCAGGATGCAAGTTGGACCTGGGAGGGTCGGTCAGAGAGGAAGGAAGTCAGCCATGCCAGTGTCTGACCGGATATACCTTGGTTATCGCAGAGACACTTTAGCAGGATGGCATGGTTGACAGTGTCAAAGGCAGAAGAGAGGTCAAGCAAGATAAGGACTCAGGGGGTGTTAACTTAGGTGGTTTTCTTCACCTGTTTAATTTGCACTGTATCAATACTTGAAAATTGCACTGTGAAACGTAGGCCTTTCTCCCTCTATTCAGGATTCTCAAACTTAAGTGGGTTTTCCCCCTATCGTAAAAAAAACGTGCATTTGTATAATTCCTTAAATCCAGTGTTGTCGTCTTGTCCTATTGCTCAGCCCTCTTGGCTCTCGCTCTCTGTCTGTCTGTCTGTACCCTTGCCCGGAGTCCTTTCCTAGTGTTCCCCCTCTTCCTTCCACCCTCTTCTCTCCCCTCCTACTCTATGGTGCTCTCTGTCTCTCCTATCTTTTCTAACTGCTTCTCTATTGACTCTCCTGCTCTCCTCAAGAAATCTGGTAGGAAGAAGTTTAAAAATGATATCCTGGTCTCCAACTCAGGCCTCCCTATCACTGACACCTATACCAGTGCCTCCTCCAAGGAAACTCTCGCTGACATCCTCTTTGTCGTTCCCTCACCAGACCTATGGACCCTACATATGGTTGCTGTGCTCTCTCCTTTCTCCACTTCTCCCATTAATGGTGGCACCCTGCAGTTAACATCTTCTGCTACACACGTTAGCTATTGTCCACGGTCTTACACTTCTTTGCCGGGAGGTTCTGCGGGTCTGGATTGGAAAGGACAAGGCTGTTTCTCTCCTTGTCACCCCTTCGATGCTCGCCGCCTTTCTCCTCTTGAATTTCCGGGCTGGATTAGCTCTCGTCATGCAGTTTACCTTGCTCGTACTGTACTCTCCACCTTTTATCCCTCTGTACTCTCCACCTTTTATCCACCTCTTGCTCCACCTTTTATCCCTGTGGGGAAGGGAAAGGGCCATCAGGTCTGTGTGATTCTGGTCAAGCTTCCATGGATCAAGTGTTGTCATTCATTGTTTACCTGTCTCGCTTAGGTATTAGGCTAGATCCTTGTTGCACCTACCTTTCGGCTGTGTTCCTACGAGACCTCAGGTGACATCTTTCTCTTTGTCAAACAACATTGTGAAGAGACATTTCAGCAACTTAAAAGCTTGTTTCCATAGGTAAGACGGTCCCGTCCTCCCTGAGATCTTGACATTGTGCTATCCGTTTTGCCACATAAACCTTTCTAGCACATTACCCCTCAGTCGTCAGGCTTGTGCCCTGCAAGCCATCTATCCTGGTTGCTGTTATGCCAGCACACAAAATCAGTAGGTTGCAATTTCTTTGCTGTGAAACTTCATAACCCATGTTTATAGAGAGAATGTCGTTCTACAGACACAACAAGGTTTCCTCCCTTAAGTAGTTACAGAGGCTTACCTTTGATCAGGAGATAAATCTCCCAATCGTCTTCCCAAATCTGCAATCGGATGCAGGAATGAGTCTCAAATGCATTGATGTCTGCAGGGCAGTAAGGTTTTATCCACTAAAGACTGAGGTCATCTGCTCTTTGTCTCGGCTATTTCTTAAGTACCGAGACACCTCTGCTGGTTTGTGGGCTATTAAAACTTCCATTGCTCGCTGGTTGGTGGAATGCATCAGACCATTTTATCAGCCCTACAGATAAGGGGTGTATCGGCCACTTTTACTCGTGAAAAATAGGCAAATACTCCCCAAAAATAAAAATAGGGAGTAAAAATACTCCCAACAAAAAATAGGAAAGAGGTGTAGAACCTTGTGCCCCTGATTTCACCCACAGAGCTCGATGGATAGGTTTGGACCAGTAGTGCATGTAGTACCACAGGAAGAAACTACTATTACAACTGTCTGATCGGAAGACGTAAACATATATCTTTTAATGTGCATGAATAACTAGGTGCAAAAAAATAATGAATATAAAATAATGCCAATTTTCCATTTAAAACATGCTTAGTCGCTTATAAAATACACTAATCTGGAATTCGGCTTACATATTTACTCCCTAAAAAATCATTTTACTACCAACTTTAAAAAACAGGGAGTAAAATACTCCCACTTCTAAATCTTATCTGGAGCACTGCATGTTATACAGTGAAGAAAATCTTCCCATCCAAAGGGCTTCATGCCCATCCGGTTTGGCTGTTACTTGCCAGAGACATACGCTCCCCGAGGACATGTGTAAGGCAGCGCTATGGGCATCCTGCCATGCGTAAAGCAGCGCTATGGGCATCCTGCCATCATTACTTCAAGAATTCGAGTTCCAGGGCTCATGCCCAATTTGACCAAGGAGTACTGCAGCGCATTTTTTACTGAACTAGAAACTTTTAGTTCACTCTCCTTCCTCCCATTATTGTGTGTGCTCTATGAAATGTCCCTAAAGTATAGAAGAAAGGGCACATTATTTAGGAGTAAGAACAAGCTTCTCACCAAAGTGACTACTATACTCTTAGTCGATAGCCAATTTACTCTTAGTCGATAGCCAATTTTCCCTTTACAGCCCTCCATCCTCCTTTAAAAAGTGCCTTTGTGTGCTATAACAGAAGGACTGGCAGGCATGTCTGTGGGCATCTGTGGAGTGGCAAGGGAAAAGGGAGGGTGGGGGGCTTGCCTGCATCAGCACAGGTGCTTGGTCATGTTTTGTTTTTTATTTGATATTGCTGTCCAACATGCGCCAATCCCATCTCCATAGATGACTATAAACCACATGTATGGAGGAAAGTGGACTGTGTGCTAGGAGTACAGTAGTCACTACAGTGAGTAACTTGTTCTAGATTACCCACCATCTACAGTAATGCCCTGAGTGACATATTGTTGGATAGTAAAGCAGATGTCCCTACAATTGGTGGAATATTCATAGCTGTGTTGGCCTAGGCAGACGACACTGTCCTCATTGCCCAAACGTCAAAGCCACTAAAGATACTGATAAATAAATATACCAAATTAAGGAACACACATGACTTACAAGTAAATTCGTACAAATCGACAGTACTATTGTGCTCAAGAGGTAGGAGACTGATGAAATTCCCACCTATGATCAGTAATGGCAGTCTCTTTCCTAGAGTGAATGAGTTTGACTATTTGGGCATCCGTTTCTCAAGCTCCCTATCACCTAAACCGCATCGGATGAAACCAGGGATACGCATGAACCAAATATTAGGAGGGATAGTGTGCCTTGGAAACATGTGTAAAAATCAACCCCTCCACATAATATCGAAGATTTACATAGCTAAAACGAAAGCAATGTTAAGATATGGGGCTGCTCTTTGGGGTTTTGACCACACACAAGAATTACACTTTTTAAAAAGCATGTTGGGATTACCAAAACCAGCCCCTAACGTTGCTGTACATACTGAGGCGGGTTTAAATTACCTTGAAGATGAGCTAACTGGAGCCTCGACTTTGCGTATATGGGCAAAGCCATGCGCTACCTTGACACAATTTCTCAGTACTACTATGGTGCAGAAAAAGGTGATACAGAATGGCGTTATGAAGTGCTTGAAATTTGAGGTTTTCAATAATGGAGAATCTACGAGCTAAACGTGCCTTCCAACAGAAGACACATGATAATTGTACAACCCAAAGTTCAGCATCATCTTTTGTGGTCTACTCATTCGGCTGACAGAAACCGGATTACTTGAGCGCGCTTGTCTACAGCTAGGGAATGGGGTGGCTACTAGTTCTGGTAATTTTATCGAACAAAGATGAACATTGTGTAATGCAGATGATGGAAGATCTAGCAGCGGACTAAGTTTAAAGCCTTGTGTATTGTACATCGGGTGCTGCATGGACAGGGGGCAGAGTACCTCCAGGCGAAATTCCCCCGGTATTCCCCCACTCGCCATCTTTGCTCGGCTTCTGCTGGATTGATGCTGGTCCCGACATTTCATAGGTCACGTATTTGAGGCTGTGCATTTTCGGTTGTTGCCGCTCAAATGAAGAACGACCTGCCTCTGACAGTAAAACATTTGTCAAACCACATGCTGTTCAGGAGAGCGCTTAAAACATGCTTGTTTTAGCTGCTCTGTCACATGATTGCTGTCCCCGCTCTCTAGCGCCAAGATACCTCTGGGTGAACGCTGCGCTCTACAAATTACACTAACAAAACATAACATAGCACATTTACTGTTTTCCTGCCTCCTTTGTGCACATATAAGAGCAAGAACCTTATTGCCCGTTTTAACTCGGTTGGGATTTTTACAAAATCGCCTAGCTTTATATAACGTACTAAAAGCAGACACTCCATTGATCAAATGGGCTCTCTTGTCACACATAAATCAAGCGTGGAGGATAAGGAGTCTGGTGACTTATAGCCTGATTCATGGAATTATTTGCGTGAAAAATGCAGATTTGCGTGCCTTTCTGCCCGAAAATCCTTGTTTGACGTATGGAGATTTTCGGGCAGAAAGGCACGCAAATCTGTGTTTTTCACGCAAATAATTCCATGAATCAGGCTATAAGTCTTTGAAACATGTCCATCTTGTCTATTATGAAAGGCGATGACCCACCGACTTTACATGCTAATATCACTCTTCTTGATATTAGGGAACATCCCAGGGACATGTTTATTATTGACCTTTAAGTTTGTCATCCTTTTATTATTTTGTTACATTTATAAAATAGGTCTATATAACCTGTTTGCACCACTTTTTTGATTTTTTTGATTCATTTGCACCTTAGTAAATCAAATGTAAATTGCTATTTACTATGCGTCACTTGTTCTATTCTTGCTCTAATAATTCTTATCGCTATTGCCAAAAGAAATTTGATTGATTGACTACCCACATCCGATTACATCTGGTGCCAGAAGTCAGATTAAAGGGGCCTGAGCGCGATGCCTCAGAATAGCAACCTACTCCACTGTTAAGGGTTGTGAGGGCCTCCAGAATGGCTACATTGTCCTTAGCCACCCACAGTCTCCTTGTTTTGGCCTCTATAGTATAGATGATGTCACAGTACTATCCCAAAGTCGGGCCTTGATTTCAATAGATTGAGACTGAGACTCTGGTTACTCATTGAAACCTATGGGTGGATTTCATCCATGTCTGGACTGACCATGACATAGCTTTCAACCTTTTGAGTCCCCTGGGCAAATGAAAACTCCGGATTTCTTTTATTTTCATTTTCAACGGGTGAGAGCCCATTAAACTGAATAAACAGTTAAGGGGCTTGGCGAGAGAGTGATGTCATGCCACGTCAGGTGATACCTGCCAAAAGAGTTTGAGTTGAGAGGTATGCAATGAAGTATGGTATAAATATGGAGGCTGGAGTAGTGAACGAGGGTTTTAGTGGGGTGGTCCCTGTATTGCTCTTTAACCATGGCCAACACGTGTTTTTAGTACAAGAAGTAGATCCTGTAGCGCAGAAGGCGTGGGCATTTCTTTAAGCTATGAGTGGTAGAGGTGACAGAGTTAACAGCTAGTAAAGGGGGAGAAAGGGTTCGGTGTGTCCCATCCAATCCCAGACTTGAGCCCAGAACCAGAAACCCCCATCCATTCAGTCCTGAGTTTACCCTGGAACAAAACAATAACATGTTAGCCTTTGAATAAAATATTTTAGTGCAGGAGGAGCAGAGCAAGAATGGACCCTATTTTTCAGAGGGATGTGGCTTATATACAGTGCAGAACAGAGTTAAGGGGGTGGACAGTCTGGCTACCATCTCCTGGTCCAGCCCCATCAGAATAAATGTTTTGCAGTTAGAACATTCTGACTTGGTAGCTGGGCACTAGGGTATCACTAAGCCACAAGACCATGTTCTTAGGTTCTTTTGGCCCAGGACTTAACAGAAAGTTAAAAGGTTTTGTTAATAATGTACCATTTCCAAAGTTAATTTCAAGTGAATGTAGGGCAAGCTCTGTTGAAACTATTCGTGCTTATTGAGGTACTATTTTCCTGAGTGGGCATGGATATATATGGAGCCCTTGAGTCATTGGTGATTGTGGACTATGCTACCTGATACCTGGAGGCATTTACCTTGCGGAACAACATAACACTTTAGGGTATCAAAGAGATCCTCGCAGATCAATGTCCCACATTTATTTATTAACCATTAAGCAAGCGTAAACCCTTGTTGGAAACAGACAGCACCACCATAAATATGCCCCAAGTAGTTGGCTTAGTCGAGAGAATTAACCAGAACATGAAGAATCCCTTGCTAAAGTTAGTTGATGTGGATGCCATGGCTTACTTCCATGGGACACAATTTGCTATGAGGAAAACGCCACAAACATCAACAGTGTTCTCCCCCTTTGAACTAGTATACAAGTGGGAACCTCAAGATGCTGTTAATAGACCTTCTTAAAGAAAAATTGGAAAAACCGAAAAGAGACTGGCAAGAATACAGTCCAGTTTGTGCAGGCTGCCCAGGAGCAAATAATTTGGTGAGATACCTTGCCCATACACATTTGCAAGAAAGCCAAAATAACCAGTAACATTTATAAGACTGGAAAGCTGATCTACGGAAGTCTATGGCGGCAGACAAATCCTGCCCCCTCTTATATTGGGGAATAAACTTCTGGTGAAATGGCATAGGCCCTATAGGCTCACTGAAGGTTTGTGTGACTTAAACTGCACAGTGCAACAGGAGAACTCTCGGTATACCACATCGACTGGTTAAAGTCCATAGTCCCCTTTCCTCCATACGCCCGCCCACCGTCCCCTCTAATAAGGTTCCTCTGTTATTACTAATGGGTCTTGGACTCTGCGATAGAAAAGGACTGATGGGCGATGCGCGGGGCGGTGCCAAGGTGGGCGGGGTTACGGCCACGTGCCGGGCCCCACGCAGGAAAGAGAGGAGGGACACATTTTTGAAAGAAATTTGGATGCTTTTTACAAAAGTGCTCCGGTCCCGTCCCACAGGACGGAGAGATACCCATAAGTATGGAGGAAAGGGGGGGGACTATGGACTATGAGTAAGGTGGTCACTACGGTGAGTAACCTGGTAATTCTCTCATAGTGGTCTGTCCATGAGAAAGTGTTTGTGTTGTTAAAGGGGGAGGGGAGTAGAGTTCCGAATTATCCTACCTGGTAGGATGTGGTAAAGGTTTTTACAGGGAAGGGGATACTGCATCTCACCATCCAGTGTCCCACTCCCACTCACTCCCTGAAGACCCCTCACCCAGGTGATCTTCCCACACTGGACCACCCCCAGGAACTGCATCCAAAAGCAATGGCTGTGTCCTGGCCACCTGGATGACAGATTCCCGGGGACTAGTGGGTGAGACACCTTCTGGTGTGTCCCACACCCCATAGAGAACTCTTTGCGCATGCTAGGAAAGAGGGGGGTACATGTGACTAGATTCCCTGCTTTTCCTAGGGGTAGTGGATATGGTGTTCATGGCGGCAGAGTGCCACCGCTGACTGCGGGTTGCTGTTCATGGAGGTTCATGGGTTGGCCTTTCCATTTGGCCCCAGTCCATGGCAGTGGACTGTCCGTTCTGCCATATGTCTAAGTCCCTTGGCACTTTTACAAGATATACCCAGGAGCAGAAGCCCTCAAACCTGTAATAAGCCCCCACTCCGTGGTCCCCTTTTGGGGCAACCAAGTATAGAATAAGTCAGTCTTACATGGACTGAGAACTTTTATTATGGCATGCTGGCAGGCTTGTGTATAAAGCAGGAGCGATCGCTCTCTATACCAAAGAGTGGGCACAAGGGCAGTCTGCTCATTTGTGTGCAGACTTCGTAGTTGCCATCCCTGATGGCGTACAAGTTTAAAATCTGCTCTGTCTGAATCATTGCGTACCACGGCAGATATTCCCTGCCAATACGTGAGCTCAGTGAATGGAACCTGCTCCTTCAATTCCATTACAGGTGCAATAATGATACACACCTTATGCCCACATGATATGACATTTATAACGCACCTATACACAAGTGTTTCAAGGCACGACGAGGAAAAGGAGGGGGAACAGAGGGAAGACAGAGACAACGATCTTACTAGGCCAGGTGACAATAAGATCGTGCAGGGGAAGGGGAAACGTGCGGGAGGGGAGGGGGGACGGGGCAGTGCAGTACATGGGATCGACATTAAAATAAATAGAATACCTCTGCAAAGTGTGCGCGAGGGTAACAGAGGTGGGTCAGTACGGTGGAGGATGATGTTCGGAAGTTATCAGGTGGCAGGCCTGGTGGGGGCGACCTGAGTATTGGAAACGAGAGCAGAGGATGCAGAAGGTCGCTCTAGGCGCTGTAACATCCACCTGGTAGGCGTCCCGGAGAGGAAGGAGGGACCTAGCGCAGAACTTTTTGTGGATAATTTGATATTGAAGGTGCTGGGAATTAAGACCCTGTCTAGCCTCTTCAAGGATGGAGAGGGCCCATAGGGTCCCGCGAAGACCTCCACCGCCGGGCACCCCGCCAAGAGTGCTGGTGGCGAAAATCATGAACTTTCGGGACCGGGATGCTATCCTACAGGACGGCCGCAGGGCAGGTTACTATGAGATTGGTAGTGCAAGGTTGAGGATTTTTCCGGACTTCACGTTGGAAGTGCAGCGCCAGAGGAGATCATATGACTCGGTGAGAAGCCGCCTATGGGAACTTAACTTGAAATACATGATGTTTTTCCCAGCAAAGTTGAAGGTGCTGTCGGGGGGGGGGGGGGAGGTGGGAGTCATGGTTTTTCACTTCTCTGAGGGAGGTGTGGGATTGGCTGGACACAAGGGCGCAGAAAGTGGAGGTCCATCCGGGGGAGTTGAAGGAGAAGGGAGACTGGGGGGGTGGAGGGTAATGGGCAGGGCCGAGGGAGAACGAGCAAGGGACAGTGCTTCAGAAGGGGGGACAGTTTGGGGAGTGAAGGGAGGGTGGAGGAGGGGAGTTCAATGTCAGGGAGACGTCATGGGGAAAACGGTGGAGCTCCTAATCTAAGGCGCCACTGTCTGCTAGCCCTATGGGTGGGGAGGAAGGAGGGCTGAGTAGATCGGGGGGTCTACAGTTACGAAAAAGGGTAGGAGGGAGGGTGGGATTTCGGGGAGGTTGGGGTACTCCCGGTAGAGGGGGAGGAGTGGGGCAGGGTTGGGGGGGTGGGTGGGGACGGGGTGAGGGGAAACGCACCAAGTTGGGGATGGGTGCGAGGAGGGGAGGGGTGTCCGGAGAGAGGTCATGGCTCGACACAGCAGCAAAAAAGGGGAGGGGGGAGAACGGAGGTGATGCTGGATGTAGGTGGTAGGATTGTGGAGAGGTGGAAGGGGTTCACTTGAACAGGGAGCTAATGGGGGCATGGCTAAAAGAGGAGGTTTGAAAATTGGGATATGGAAGTCCAGAGATTAGGGAGTTATCAAAAGAGACGGAGGGTGGGGGAGTTTCTGAAACGACAGGGGATACAGGTGGCCTTGATTCAAAAGACGCATGCGAGTACAGAGATGTTGGGAAAACTGAGGAAACTATGGGGGGGGGGGGGCAGATAGTGAGTATGGCGTACTCCACTCAGACTCGAGGGATGCTTATCTGGGTGGCGAAGGGGGTCCCGCTGGAAGTGGAGGTGGTGACGAAGGATGAGATGGGCAGAACGGTACTGGCACAGTGTTTGTCGGAAGGTAGAATAATCTGCCTGGTTAACTCTTATGCACTAAAGGTGGCCGATAAGGAGTATTTACCCCCGGTACTGCGCATGATGGGGGCGTATAGGGGACAGATGGTAATATGGGGAGGGGATTTTAATTGTCATTTGGATGACCGACTCGATGCGTCGGGGAGTAGGGGGTCCCTAAAAGATATATGGCGGGGTTTCTTCAGGATATAATGCAGGAATTTGATTTGGTGGAGGTGTGAAGGGAGAAGCACGAGGAGGAGAGGGGTTTTTCCTACTACTCGGGGGTGCATGGCACGTATTTGCGCCTTGACTACGTTATAACTGGAAGGGAGTACTGCCAGTTCTTTGGGGAGGCAACGTACTTGAGCCGCACCTTATCAGACCACTCCCCCTTGGTGGCAACGCTGTTTGGACCCAATGAGAACCCCCAGCGGAGGTTAAGGAGTTTACAGAGGGAGACGTTGCGGGATGGGGCATTTGTGGCGGAACTCAGGGAAGGGATTAGATCATATTTCAAACTGAATGAGGGCTCGGTGTCATCTAGGGGAGTGCTTTGGGATGCCTTTAAGGCGACAGTGAGGGGGAAGTGTCTCTCTGACAGCGGGAATACGTAAAAGGCTTTTAGATACGCTACAACGAACAGAGGTTCAGGTGGCGGAGTTGACTAGGGAGGCGGCGAGAGGTGTAGAGGTGGGGGAGGCATTGGCACAGAAGCTGACGTTTTACCAGGAGACTCTGGTGGAGCTGTCACATTTTGATTCCGGTAGGCGTGATGTTAGGCTGCATGGGGAGGGGGACAGACCAGGCAAACTGTTGGCGTGGTTGATTGATAGGGAAAACCCTTGTCTGGTAATAACTCAGCTAAGGTCAAATACTGGGAAGGTAGTGGGAACTCAGAAAGAGATTACCGACGTCTTTGAAGCATTCTACAGGGAATTATACATAAGTGAAGGTGGATATGTAGATGATGAGGTGGAGGACGTTCTGGAATCGTTGCAGTTACCAAAACTGGGGGATAACCTGCGGGAGGAATTGGAAGCCCCAATAGAGGAGGGGGACATTCGTTGGGCGATCCGTATGATGAGGGGAACAGTGCCGGGAAGTGATGGGCTCCCGCTGGAGTTTTATTCAATGTTTGCTGACCTCCTGGCCCTGCAACTGCAATTAGTTTATGAAGAGGCTTTCCAGAAGGGCTGCCTCCCGGAGTCAATGGGGGAGGCAGTGATAACGGTAATTTTGAAAGAGGGGAAAGATCCGAGAGATTGTGCGGCGTATCAGCCCATTTCCTTACTGAATGTAGACGGGAACATTTTGGGGAAAATCCTGGCGGCTAGGCTAGTGGTGGTGGTGCCCAATCTGGTCCACCCGGACCAATGTGGGTTAATTGGGGGCAGGAGCACATCGGGCAATATTTCCCGACTGCACCACGTTATGGATTCCGTGAAGTCACAGCGGCGTGCGATGGCGATAGCCTCATTTGACGCCATGAAGGCGTTCGATTGTTTGGAGTGGAAATGGTTGTTTGGAGTGCTACAGGAATTTGGGTTTGGGGAAAAAATACGTAGCTGGTTGGCCCGGTTGCATAAAAAGCCGATGGCGATGGTGAGGACTAATAATTGGGTGTCTGAAATGTGGGAGTTGGAAAGGGGGAGAAGGCAGCGGTGTGCAGCCTCCCCAATTTTGTTTGCCCTAGCCATAGAACCATCGGCGGCATTCCTGCGGCAAGAGATGGGGGAAGCGGGAATTGAGGTGGGGGGGGCAAAAACATGTAGTTTCCCTTTATACGGACGGTCTGTTATATGTGACGGATCCCGAGATCTACCTCTCAGAGCGGTTAGAGATTTTGCAGAAGTTCAGAAGGATGTCGGGCTTCCGTATTAATTTGGGGAAATCGGTTCTCTTCCTGTTAGGGGACTTGAGGGATCGTCCATTGGAGGAGCTACCAGAGCTGGGGATAAAGGGGAAACCGGAGTCATTTCAGTATCTGGGGATACGGGTGTTCCATGAGGTTACAGAAACGTTTGTTTCTGTACCATGAGGGTACAGAAACAACACAGGGAGGGCGCTGTCCAAAATAGGAGACTCCATTCAACTATGGAAAGTATTGCCTCTTTCGTTGATGGGTAGGGTGGCACTTTGTAAAATGGTGGTTCTCCTGCGGCTGCTTTACTTCATCACCAACATCCGTATGTGGCTAAGAAAATATTCTTTAAAATGTTGGATGTCAAAATTAGGGAGCTATTGTGGGGTGTGGGGGAGGAGGAGGGTGTCCTTGGGGATTTTGCCAATGGACTTGATAGGAAGGTGGAATTGGGTCTTCCGCATTACGAGCAATACTTCGTGGCGGCACAATTGCAATCAGTGCTAGCGTGGGACCAACTGGGGGGGAAACCCTCAAGGCATTGATAGGGACTTGGCCGACGAATATTAGACTGGCAGAGTTACTATGGCGCCCAGTAGGCGCAATGGGGAGGACTTTAGTGTTTGAAGCGGTGAGGGAGGAAATACATGGGTGGTAGGGGGTTGAAGGGGAGGTATGAGGGTGGTCTTTCGTGGGGTGCGGACCAGTCGCTTCGTCAGTGTTAGGAAAGATTTCTTAATACTGGGTAATTTTCCTTCCATGTGGCAACCCGCTAAACTTTTTGGTGTTGTTTTCACCATGATCTAGACTTTGCCAGAGAAGTGCAGCCTTCTGCCGTACTCCTCTGGGCTTTCGCTCCATTCTTACTGGGAAACTGACATGCCCTTAAGACAGTCAGCACCGGGAAACATTTTCCGTAGTTGCTTTATCATGTTGCAGCTTTCGCGCAACAGGGCACAAGAGGGCACTGTAAGCTAAGTTACTGCTCTCTTGGGTCTCTAGTCTTCTACAGACCCTAGATACTCTCTTTGAATTGTAAATGAACGGTGCAAGTGAATCACAGACGGGATTGGTGGCAGAGATTGTTTCTTGTTTTTTTGAGCTCCTTTTGGCGTTTTAAGCGAGTTTCTCGCGCTTAGCCCAAAATGGTGGCCTGGTTCCCAAAATGGCCAGACCACAAGGCTCTTTGTCCTGTCCGCTGACTGTCTTGCCCCCTTCACCTCCCCCTGGTCGAGCCGACCCGGGGCCTTCCTTATTTGGGCATGTACTTTCCCGCGAAACACAGATGCTGTTGCAGGCTTCTACAGGCCTTGTGTGTGCCTCCAGGATGGGGGGCTGGGAAGTCTGGTCCCAATACACATCCTGGGCGCCAGAGAGTCTAGGGTGGTGTGAATGCCTGGGACCCCCGTGGTCCGTGATAGGTCCACATATGGTGTGAGTGTTTTATGAGCGGATCTCCCATTGGGCCCCCTCCGTTTTGGCGCAAAGGGAACCGCGGATAAGAGGGGGCTGGAAACGCCACTACCAGGTCGATCTCCTGAGTTCTCACAAACAAAGGAATACAGGAGCCAAATATCCTGCAACCACGAGGCTGAACCGAGGATTCGCTGGTGACCCGCTGAAGGACTGCTCCTCTGCACTGCTGTCGCTTTGTGAAACCCTTTCTACCTTGGATCGAACGAGAAGGCCTCTACTGGTACTTCGACCCTTGGAATAGTGGGAACAACTATTCTCGGCATCTTCACCATCTCCTGCACGTAAGCCTTCGGAAGTGTCTCTGGGCCATCCAGCAGACTGACCCGCCTACCCAGGAGTCTTGCTCTGTAACCGCCGTCAGGTTGTGTTGTATTACGAGTCCTTGTCACTCTCACACGATTCGTACACTTGGCATTCCCAGGTCTGAAGTGAGTAGTGTACATTTGGCTGAAATACACACGGCCGCTCCGTTGCCCTGCTGTGGTAACAAACTGTGCGAGTTCACTGCGTTTGGGACATCCTCAACTCAACTTCTGCTGCTGCGGAATCTACATAACGCCGAGACGTCCCCTGCTCGTATCTGAACCTGCCAGCAGTGAAACTGACGCGGAGAAGCCTGGGTCTGCCTGCATCGGGGACCGGTGAGTAGCATCGCTAGGAACTGGTCGCCCTCCTGCAGGAGCCCATAGCTTTTCCCCCGCTGTGTCTAACAGCACGCCTTTCCATACTCGCGCTCTGCTTCTGCCCCCAGTGGAGGCTGCGCATGAGACGCGGAGCTCTGTTCATCTTCAATCGTTCATTGAACTAAACTGCCCGATTCCCTCAAAGAGACTCACCTTTTTGCCCGTTGGCACCAGCGTGTGCAGGTACTTTTGAGCACAAGGCTCCACTCTTCGTAGGGCTTGGACTTCCTTTTAGTTAGGTGCCTCTGAAGGAGGACTGGGTCTAATTATTATTCGCACTGCCTGTTTTCCTCCCCATCTAGGTTGTCTACACATTTCGTGCATCTAACTCGTTAGACTCGTTTGTATTTGTATTTCTGAGGCTTGTGGAATCTGCTTAGATCACATGCTGTGCATAGGCCGACATCTAGTGGAAGCTGCAGAGTATTAGTTTGTTTTTCGAAACTCGAAAATGGGCGTCGACACAGGGCGTGCCAGTAATACTATCCCTAGTGTGACGTCCACTGTACCCAAGATCCCTCACGCGTCTAGGATCCTCAGATTGTTTTTTTCCGCCATACTGGTCGGAAGCATTTTGCGGAGTCCCCTGGCCTTAGCCATATTCTTGCTAAAAATTTAAAATAATAATCTATTGACATCCTTCCCCACCCCAACGTCGAACTTCGACACTCGACGCCGGCTGGAGAAGAAATCGACCGTCGCCTGCTGCACGACGGATTTGGGCCTCGGAAGGCCGCTGGCCTCGGCCCGGACCTCGGAAGACCGCTGGCCTCGGCCCGGGCCTGGAAGGCCGCTGGCCTCGGCCCTGCAAGTAGGGAGAGTGGGGGGTGGTACATACTCTACACTCTTGGTATATAGGTACACCTTATACATTTCCTACACTTTACAGCCCGCTGCCTCAAGGTGCGTATGGAGGGTACCCCTTTTCAATTCTGCCCCAAGTGCAATCGCAAATACCCTTGGGTCGACAGGCACACCACGTGCAATCTCTGCTTGCCGATGGACCACCCCGAAGCGAACTGCAGAGCGTGTAGTAGGTTTAAACCTAAGACACTTAAGGACCGTTCGACGAAGCGTTGGGCCCACCACGCCAGGCAGGCGGCCATGGAAGCGGAGGGCGCCTTCAGCGATGGCAGCAACGCCGTACTTTCAGACAGCGAGGGCATTACGGCGTCGAAAGACAGCCGAGCGCAGGTCCCCGACCTCAGAAGGTCGTCCCGCAGGGCGGCTATGTGGAAGACCCCCGGCGACACAAGCGCTTCACATACTACACACACTAAACACACTAAGTCCAACCGAGACTCGACGATGTCGAGTTCTCGGAAAGAGGCACAGACAGAACGGTCCGATTCGGTGTCCTCTGGGCGCTCTCGATCAAGATCGCCGCATGACTCCAGGCAATCATCCACTCTTGCCAAGAGTGCCTCGCTCCCTAGGCTAACAGAAGTTCGATTGTCGGAAGACGAAGACGACTTCCACCCCCAGGCCGCGCTCCAGGAGTCGGAGCCCGCAATTATAGCCAGCGAGGCCCCACGCTCGAAGGACAGGGACACCTCTCCCGATCCTCGACGCCAGGCGTCGAAAAACTCCAGAGCCACTAAGGGACAGGGAAAACATTTTTCTACGCACGGGGAGGGGGGAAAACAGCAGAAGAAACTACCTGTACATTCTTCCACACCTGTGAAACACTCCACCCCCCCCCCCCCTAAACAGACAAATAAACCCAGGTCTGCTGATAGGTCCACAACCAGCAAAGCTACTCAAGATAAATCCCATAGACTTGCTGAGAGAGTCATTCCCAGTTCCAAAAAATAGTCCAGTGAAGACATAGATAGGGTCATGTCAAGAATGTCTTCTTTGGCTGATTTTTATGATAAAAATCCAGAACATTTCCTCTCGTATGATCCACAAGGGGCCACACCCTCAGGCTCTACTGATCCCCCCCCCCTGAGTAAAAAGGCCCGGTTTGAAACTCCGATGAGGTCACAACCCTTCGAGGTACAACCTTACGCAAGACCATACTCGCGGTATCAAGGGGAGGATTCCTTTTGTGAAGACCAAGAATTTGGTATGATAGAAGAGCAAACCGGGACGGGCTACTATGGGGATGATGAGGACCAGGAAGAAGAAGAGGATGACCCGGAAACATACAGAGTCGATTCCCCGGTAGAGAACGAAGCCCCGGTTACCGACTCCCCGGTCGATAACCAACCCCTCCTAAATGAGGTTCTCGCTCGCGCAGCAGAACATTTCCACATTGACACCCACGGTGTACAGGAGGAAAGGAACTTCGCAGAAGAGTTTGTGGGAGAAAGGAGGCCTGTTGCCCAGACCATCCCTATCCTTAAATCCATTCAGCGGAGAATAGATCTGTCCCTGGTGGACCCAAACCTCACCAGAGCAGTCAATCCCAGGGTTGAAAAACTTTTCAGGGCGGTACAGTCTGACCCTCTCTATAAAAGAGGACATCTGAAGCCAGACTCCCTAGTTGTCACCAACACTCGTAAGAGGGCTGGGACACCCTTGTCTTCGTCAGAAGCTCCTCCCGACAAGGAGAGCAAAAAACTATACGGTTTCGGCAGGAAGGTAGCCTCAACGTCCGCCTATCAAGCAAGGATTGCTAACTCCACCACCCTGTTGGCCAGCTACAACTGCCATCAGTGGGAAGAAGTCGCGGCACTCATAGCCTCTGCTCCTGAACCGTTAAAGGGCCAATTAGCTCGGATTTCCGCAGAGGGTAGAGCCGTGTCTGGTTGCATTTTGAAAGCAACCTTCGACGCCGCGGACAACGCAGGCAGATTGATAGCGGAGGGCACTGTTATCAAGAGACATGCGTGGTTACGGCAGTCTGGTTTTAAAGCAGAAACCCAGGCATCATTGTTGGACAAACCGGTGGAAACCGATCTGTTTGGTAAGGCGGTCGAAGACGCACTGAAAAATGCCAAGGACGAATACGAGACTCTCAAATCCCTTGGCCAGTTAACCAATAAACCCCCTAACCATAGAGGGAATAGTAATTTTCGTCGCCCACGCGGCCAAAATTCCCAGAGAGGATCTAACTATTCCCAGGGGCAGGGTACACAGTGGAACAACAACCAACAGTCTACCCAGGGTTACGGCAGAGGTAATAGGAGAGGTCGTGGTAAAGGCAGAGGCAGCCCCAGCAAGGGAGGCGGCACGCCTCCACCAAAGCAGTGACGCTCAGTTTAGGGTCCCTTCTCATGCAACCCGAGTAGGGGGACGCATTTCAAACTTCACCCAGGCTTGGGAAGGGATCACATCAGACAGATGGGTGCTGTCAACAGTATCCACAGGATATTGTATAGAGCTACTGCAGCGTCCCCGGAACCATCCTCCACGACAAAGAGTACACTCCTTAGAACATCAGAAGATTCTCCTCGAGGAGATCGCCATTCTTCTACAAAAGGACGCGATAAAACTCGTACCAGGACACCAGGTAAACAAGGGTATTTATTCAACTTACTTCCTTGTGCCAAAGAAAGACTTGACAATGCACCCAGTATTGGACTTACGGCCTGCCAATAAGTATGTCAAGCCCCAAAAATTTCGTATGACCACGCTACAAGAGGTAATCCCCCTCCTAAAAAAGGGGGATTACATGGCAACCTTGGATATGAAAGATGCTTATTTTCATATTTCCATGTTCCCAGCGCACAGAAAGTACTTGCGCTTCAAGGTGGACAGTCGCCACTACCAATTCAAGGTACTGCCCTTCGGGATAGCTTCAGCACCAAGGGTATTCACCAAGGTACTGGCGGTGGCGGCTGCACACCTACGCAGGGAGGCAATCCCAGTGTACCCTTATCTGGACGACTGGCTCATAACGGGGAAACCCCAGGAATTTGCAGGACAAACATTCAAAGGACTATCGACCTCCTCCACGAGGCTTCTCAATCAACGAGAAGAAGTCAAGCCTGGTGCCAAGCACCTCCAAACAATTCCTAGGAACAATCCTGGATTGGTTGACCTTTCCTTCAGAAGAAAGAATTCGGAATATGCTACTGCAAATTCCGCATTATCAGTCCGGTCAACAAATAACGGTACGCAAAGCAATGCATTTACTGGGCATGATGGCGTCATGTATTTACCTGGTCCCCCACGCGCGCCTGCACATGCGTCCCATGCAGGAATGGTTGGCGACAGTGGTCTCAGGCAAGTGGTCAGTGGGACGATCTAGTGGTCGTTTCGCCAACACTGGTACAAAGCCCTCACTGGTGGACAAGAGAGAATCTCGCACAGGGGAAACCCATTTACGATTCCGAAGTACGGGCAGTAGTCACTACAGATGAATGTCTGACGGGGTGGGGAGCTCACTATCTCCACTACACAGCTCAGGGTCTCTGGTCTCACTCAGTGACCAAGAACCACATCAACCTGCTAGAGCTGCTGGCAGTATTCAGAGCGCTTCAGGCGTTCGAGCCCCACCTACTAAACCTGTCAGTGCAAATCCGGACGGACATCACTACATCCATGTTCTACCTGAACAAGCAAGGAGGGACTCGCTTGCCAAATCTGTCCAAGCTTGCCCAGGATATGGGCACTCAGACGGAACATCTTCCTGTCATCACAACATGTTCCAGGGGAGCTCAATTCCTTAGCGAATGCTCTGAGCAGAGACTCCCTTCCAGAGGAACACGAATGGGTTCTTCACAGAGAGGTCGTAGAAGATATCTTCTCTCAGTGGGGTTTCCCCATTATAGACCTATTCGCCACAAGCGAAAACAGACAATGCCCAGGATTTGCATCCAGGTTCCCCCAACCATACTCCCAGGGGAACGCCCTGTGGATGAACTGGTCAGGGATGTTTGCGTACGCTTTTCCACCAACTCCTCTCATCAGGAAAGTGGTGAACAAGATGAACAGGGAATCGATGACGCTCGTCCTAGTTGCTCCCATGTGGGCTAGACAACCGTGGTTCCCACACCTACGCAGGATGGCGGTGTGCGAGCCCATCAAACTTCCAGCCTGGTACAACCTACTGTCCCAGTACCAAGGTCAAACAGTGCACCAGCAACCCAACTCAATGAACCTGGCAGCATGGCTCCTGAGGTCATAGAGTTTGGACACCTCAATTTGCCACAGAGGTGTATGGACATCCTAAAGGAATCTAGGAAACCAAACACAAGGCACTGTTACTTTGACAAGTGGAAGAGATTAATTATCTGGTGCCAGAATAGACAAATCAACCCAGTTGATTGCACTCCTTCCACTATTGTTACATACATGCTTCACCTGCTAGATGCAGGATTGGTTTTTAACTCACTGAAAGTACACCTGGCAGCCCTGTCGGCTTACACCACTTCCCATAGCAAGGTTTTGTGGTGGAAAGTACCAGTAGTTAAAGCCTTCATGGAAGGAGTAAAGAGACTTCACCCTCCTATTTCTAACCCACCACCAGGGTGGGACCTTAATGTGGTGCTAGCCAAGCTCATGGGCCCCCCTTTCGAACCCATGCATAAGAGCAGTCTCAAACACCTGACTTATAAAACGGCCTTCTTAGTAGCTATTACTTCTATAAGAAGGGTCAGTGAAATTCAGGCTCTGTCAGTGCAGGATCCCTTCTTTACTGTCCATAAAGACAAACTGGTTTTATGCACACACCCTAGGTTCTCACCTAAATTTATATCAAAATTCAATGTAAACCAGTCCATCGAGCTTCCGTCTTTCTTCCAGAACCCGCAAAGCTCGGCTGAGGTGAAACTACGCACCCTAGATGTGCGTAGAGCGGTCCTCTACTATGTAAATAAAACCAGACCGCTAAGAAAAACAGATCAACTGTTTGTCTCCGTAGCTACAGGCAGAGAGGGGGATCGCGTCTCTAAAGGTGCCATCTCGAAGTGGATTATTAACTGTATCCAGCTGTGTTACTCACTCTCTGAAAAAAACTCTGCCTTTCACGCCAAGGGCCCACTCTACAGAGGCATTGGGGCCACTCTGGCTTTCATTGCAAATGTACCCCTTGACACCATTTGCAAAGCAGCTACTTGGAGCTCTATTCACACTTTTACTCAGCATTACTGCATTGACACACATTCCAAGGCAGATACACAAGTGGGACAAGCGGTTCTAAGACACTTATTTGCTCATGACCCTTCTCACATCCCACCTCCTTCTTCTGGTACTGCTCGCTAATCTATGCACAGCATGTGATCTAAGCAGATTCCACAAGCCTCAGAAGGGATACATTACTCACCGTAATCGTATTTCTGATGCTTGTATCTGCTTAGATTCACATGCGACCCACCCTTCCTCCCCTCTGAGAGAAGGCGCATGATTGCTTGTAGTCTTACCTTTCTGCCTATCTGCTTGGATTATCTGTACTCACGCTACTCCTCATGCTACCTCATGTCAGAAAAAATACAATCTGAGGATCCTAGACTTGTGAGGGATCTTGGGTACAGTGGACGTCACACTAGGGATAGTATTACTGGCACGCCCTGTGCCGACGCCCATTTTCGAGTTTCGAAAAACAAACTGTAATACTCCGCAGCTTCCACTAGATGTCGGCCTATGCACAGCATGTGAATCTAAGCAGATACAAGCATCAGAAATACGATTACGTGAGTAATGTATCCCATATATTGTATTGGTTTTGTATGTGTTGGTTTACTTGAGTTTTATTGTGATTTCTCGCTACGGTCAATGTTACAAAGGCCTTGTAATAAATGTGTATATATTTTTAATATAACACCTGCTTGGAGTAATTTGTAAGTGTCCTTGTTTTGTGTGCTCATTGCGGGCTTTCAGTCACCCTCACCCCTCTTGAGACTTAGTCTTGACCGCCGCGATCGCTACCCTGATTGGTCTGGCTTGTCCAGAGGTTACCCTGTTCCAAGAAACTAGACTGGCTTTCTGAACCTCTGCCCCTCCAGGACAGAGGTCAGAAATCCGTCTTAACAGTCAGGTGATTGGGAGGATGGGGATACAGAGGCTTAGGGAGAAAGGTTGTGAGACGGTGTGGGATTTCTTTTAGGGTGGAAGGATGCTCACCTGCAAGGAATGGTGCCAGAAGTTTAACTTACCGCAGGGACTCTTTTTGATGTATGGGGCAGTGGTCCGGAGAATGGCGGAATTATGGGAAGGAATTCCTACAGAGCCGGAGCCCTGTCCGGTGCTCCGAGTGCTACTAGACCGGACGGGGGGCTAGGACGCGTATTGCGCTGGTTTATAGTGTGCTTCGAGAGGGGAATGCAGAGGGGGTATTAAAGGTTAAGGAGAGGTGGGAGTTGGACATGGGGTGCCCAATACCAGATAAAGAATGGGCGCAGGTCTGGGAACTGGTTCGGAAAACATCCAGGAACGCCCGCTTTCAGTTGGTCCAATTTAATATTTTACATAGGGTATATGTTACCCCGGTGGTGCTCAAGGCTATGAATGGGGATCTTTCAGATGCATGTCCCAGATGTGGATCAGCACAGGTAGGGTTCTGGCATATAGCATGGGAGTGCAAGACAATAGCTGAGTATTGAGAGGAGGTTCTGAGTGGAGTCAATGGGTTGTTGGGAACCAATTGGGACCGCAGCCCAGAAATTTGCCTGTGGGGTAAGCTGACGGGGGGGGGGGGTAGGCACGGACTGAGGAACAGAATGGGCTGGTTTTTGCTCATTTTAGCTAAGCGTTGTATGGCAATAGCGTGGAAATCCCCACAGGGCCCGGCAGTTAATGGCGGATGGATGTGCGGAGATGGGGAGTAGCGGAGTTAACGCTGCTACAGAATGCAGACTCAGAGGCGGAGCGTGCAGATGTAACGATTCATTGGGCCATATTGTTAGATGACTTATCGAGAGACAATTATTTACGACGTCCGTGAAAAATTGGCGGCAGGAAGGAATAAATAAGGAGATCAAAATCTGAAGGGGAATATGGTGATGGGAGTTGTTAGCTGAACCACCTAGTTTGTATATATTCATGGACAAGGAAGAGTTGCAGGCTGGGGTCGATGCGGCGAGCGGAAATCAACAGACTTATATGGACACTGAAAGGTGGGAGGGCTTAGGGGGTGGGAGGGGCCGGGAAGTTGTTGAAATTGTTCAATTGGAAACTTGGAAGATATTTACGGGGAGGAATATTAGGAGTTTGGGGGAAGCGATGGGTGGGGGGGCGTTCTAGGGTTGTTATAATAAAATAAAATGCCAATAGAGGGTTTAAAAAAAAAAAGAATAAGTAAAAGTGCAGCCAGCTGGTGGTAAGTGCAAGGGTAAGTGCAGACAACAGGTGTCCAGTGCTGGTAGGGGAATTGTAGGGATACAGAAAACAGTCCCCAAGTGCAGGGGTTGCCAAGGAGGCAGTGCAGGTGTGCAACATTACGATAGCCCAAGGCAAGGGGCAGGATCCTACTAAGAAATGCGGGCAGTGTCAGTCAATACTTGCTGTGAGTCGTTGGTGTGGACATAAGGTGGTGGCAAAAGGGTCACAGAGGTAGCTGTTTGTGGACAGTGAAGACAGAATGAGGAAGGAGAACGGAGATTGGGGGAGGAAGGAAAATAGGGGTGGAGTGGGGAGAATAAAGGCAGAGGGTTTAAGCTAATCGAGTGAGAGGGGGTGAAGTGAGTTGGGGGAATGAATCTCAAGAGGGGAGGTGGAAGGAGTGCGTAGCGGGAGGGAGGAAAGAGAACCACACAAGGTTAAGAGGCACATCAATGAGGAAGGAACCTCAAGGAGGAGGGTGTAAAGACTGGAGGGGGGTGCCTGTACTTCTGCTCTCTATATGGTAGAGGAGAGGCACAGAGGACCCAAGCCAAGATTCTCTATTCGGTAACTATGGTTGAGCAATCAAGGCCTAGCTTCTCAGGAGGTGATGCAGGCTGGTTCTTAAGTACAGTGTAGTCCCCAATCCCCCACAAAGGAATGTCCAGACACTGTATTAGTTAAAACACAGTCTTTATATAATTAATATTCAAGGTTATGTACACTATCACAATAACTCACTTTGTGCTCAGAAAATCAATAATGGTAAATATATACAGTTCTAAAGTGGTACCACATTTATTATCAGATCTGATTAAAGTGCATCAACTATACTGTCAAAATGCCACACAGATCAATAAAGAGGAAACTAGCAGTAGAGAGGGGAAGGAAAGCAAGATGCTTGAACAATTGGCATAATACTGGCCTTTACCAACTAGGCACAATTCTGTGTGGAGATCCCACCACCTGGGCAACCTGTAAAGCAAAGATGTATCACAAGGCCAGTCCATATATTGTTCTACGAGTCTTATTTCCCTCTACAATAGTTCTACAGCCTCAATGTACCTGGAATTGTAGCGTTCGTCGTCGGGGAATCGACGGCCCTTCTTGAGTGCCCTCCCTTTAAGGCAGGAGTCACGGGTCGTCGAACGTCCGACGAAGAACAGGGTGAACTACGGCGGTGAAGTGGCAGCTTCGTTCCTAGCAGTGCTCGTTGATGACGGAGCGTAGGCGTCCTGCAAGGAAGAGGCATGCGAGGCACCTCAGTGACGGTATTTCCGGACCGCAAAGAGATGTTGAAGGACTGTGGCCCAGCAAGGGCGTCGAGTCGTCGGCGTCTGTGTTCTTTAGGTGGTGGTAAACCCACTGGCGGATGCTCCTCGGCGCGTCGACGTTCGGGCCTTCTCCAGCGGGATAAAGCGGGCGGCGATGCAGACGAGAGCATCCTTGGCTCAAATTACGTTCTTATGCAAACGGGAGCACGGCGGCTCCAGTCGGCGACGGCGGTCGTCGACAGTAGCGGACAACAGTCCGGGTGCTTCTCTTTGGGATTCCGCAGCAGTCCCCGTCTCGGGTCGGCAGCCTGTCGAAGGTCGGTCTACCAGGGAGTTTTGGCAAAGATCAGCTGGTGCACGATGGTCCCTCGTAGCTCGGGAAGAGGGCTCCTTACCACCTCCTCTCTGGGTCAGTTCTTGAAGACACAGCAGCTTTCAGATTGTGAAGGAGAGCAACAGCAATTCTTCTCTTCCAGCAGGGCTTCAAGGTTAAGCTTCAGTTTCACTCCAGTTACTCTTCAGCTTCTGAACACGAATTCTAGCAGTGAGAGGCCCCCAGATATACTAGTTGATCTCCCATTCATTCTGCTGGGTCACACTCAGGCAACCAATCGGTCAGGGCATTCATGCAGGCAGGCAGACAATCAGGTGCATAGTGCATTCAGGCCATTCACTTCTCTCCAGACACTCACAAGTTATGTGTATTGGGACAAGTACCCAGCCATTCAACACTCTACACTGCATTCATACCAGTTTCGGACAGGGCTGTCTCAGTCATTGTGTCAAACACCAGATACTAGACACCCACAACACAGAATGCATATTCGTCACACACTCCATTCACCCAGGTCCCACCCACAGGATGTACCCACAACATAGTCACTGGGAAGGCTCCAGCCTGTCTGGCCTGGACTTCACAACAACACCATATATGGCACTTCCACCCAACGGCCAGTTGGGGGGAAGGGACAGAGTCGGGGCTTCCCAGGACTTTGGGAAAACAAGATAACAGGCAATAGAATTCAAGAGGCCACAGGGGCCATCTTGTTTCCTATCAGGAATCAACTGATTCAAATGACAGGGCCTGGGTATCCCAAAATGGAGGATACTCAGAGTACCTGTCAAATTCAGCATGGAGCTGCCACCAGCCCATACCCTGCTCTGTTTGATTGTACCCCCACCCATGGGTGCCATAAGGGTATCCCATGTGCCTGTACACCAAACCAAAAGAGAGGTGCACCGCCAGGAGTCCCACATGAACTCCTGCAAAGAAAACATGACAGAACACACGATAAAAAGCAGTAAAGGACAATGATACGGAGGCCCTGTCCCTCCGATGCATTTCCAGCATCACAGAGGGTGTGTGGAAGAACGGGGAGGATGCGCTCAGAGGAAAGCAGAGAAAGAGCCTGTGAGCCCGAAACCGGAGCTGGTGGAGACTAGGAAAGGTAGAGCTACATGTATGTGGTGAAACATCAAGCAGGAAATAGAAGGGAGAGACGGGAAGAGTTGCCCTTGGTGCTATCTATCCAGGAGGAGGGTGAAGACCGGGTTTGTGAGAATAGAGCCAGGACCCATAAGCAGGTAGGTGGCGAGAATTTGGACGCTGAGCTTGTAGACAAAGTACGTTTGCCAGCCACCTTATGGGAGCTTTGGGATTTAGACATCCATTATCTTACCACAGCCTTCATTAGCAAACTGTCCTAGTGTATACTCTGAAGACCCACTGAAAGGTCCTCCTGTAACATTCGGGGTGTGAAGCTGAAAATCGCAACCTACAGAGCAAAGAGACTAGAAATAAATGTAGGGAATCTTAAATCCCCAGATCTGTGAGTGACTGAACTCCTCATTCCCCCTGACAGAGGAACCCAGACCAGGTTTTTGGAGACTGAAGACTCAGCCAATGAGGTGGGGACACCATCCTTTTGTTTCGTGTTTCTGTTTCGTTATACTGATTTTGGAATTAAATTGTAACTATCATAATACACCCTTGTTTAATTATAAAACTCTGTTGATCCTACCTGTCTTCATGACATCATCCACTACACCTGGACAGCCTGCAGAGCGACATAATCTGCTGTAAGCGCTGATGTTAAACATGCTTGTAACCTTTGCTGCATAGGTTGAGGGAAAGTGTTATCTGTTCTCTGTTAACAATGTGGTTATTGGTTTTAAATGATGCTATCCACCGCTGGCCATTCTCTGCTGAATTGGGTAATTGGTCTTTACAGGGCACTGTAAAGAATGAGCAACTGACCTACTTTGTCTTTATTCTGCAGGAGAAGCTCAAGTACTTTCCCGTCTGCGTTAACACTGGGATCCATGAGGAAGATGTTGCAGAGGAAGGTTTGGGAAGCCTTCCAAGAAATATAAGCTCCGTCAGCTCCCTGCTGCTGTTTAACACATCAGAAAATTTGTAAGTAACAGTGCCTGACCAAAGTGCTGAAATTCTGCCATGTACTTACACAATTTAAATGGTTATATCGCAAAATCCATGTAGCTACTAAGTGGGTTCCTTCCAGTATTATAAACTGCAATAATGTGTGTATTTTATGCATTGCAGTGTCTCTTGTACTGAGACATTCGTTGTTTAGCTCCTGGGATTAGGAAAGTACAAATCAGTTACTTGATCCACTTAAATGCTCCATACTTCATTAAAAGGCAGCTTTCTGTTTGTTTGCAGATCTATGCGCTGAAAGAGTTTTGGAAACTAGGCATGCCCAGGTTTTTATAAAGACCCCTGCTAGTCACTAGGGAGAATGCTTGAGTGGAAACTCAAAACAAGCCCCATTAAACTTCTGAGCTCCTCTTTTGTTTGCTTGTTCTGTGTGATGGAATCTATGGCCCTCATTATGAGTTTGCCGGTCCGGAAACAAGGGTCACCGGCAACCTGGCCGCTGGGCTAGTAATGAGCCGGAGGCACTGGGAGGTCAGGCGCCGGTAAATTATTCTGAGTCCGGCAGCAACTCGCCGGTAGCACAGGCAGGGTTACTGCTGGACTCGGAATGTGGCCCTATGTGTTCTACTTTAGGTATCTGGAACCTAGATGTTCAGCATAAGAGCATTGTTACAAGGGGATACAGTGATATGATAGAATATTTGATTGACACAATCAATCTTAGCAAGGGAGCAAACAGGATCACTTGGGAACCCCATCATTTGGAGGGTGCAGACTTGTGTTTTATGAGAGAAAGTAAGGGGGCACTCCGCAAAGGTCGGAGTGCAACACACTGATCCACATCCTACCAGGGAACGGGAAAGGAGAGGCTGCTCGAATCATCAGTGACCTGCTGTAAGGAATACAAGACCCTCATCACCAAAATTGTTGCCCACACTTCCCCAAAATACATCGCAGCAATAGGCCGGCTATCCATGAGAAACCTATTAGGACAACTCATATCCATCTCTTTGACTGCCATGTTTTCGATGGAAAAATAATCCTCAGAAGAGATGTGCGACTAGCAGTGTGAGAGAATGTGGACCCTCTCTAGATGGCTATCAACTGCAAAGCGATATAAGCATGGTTTTGAAACTGGCTGCGATCTCACGGAACGGAAGTAAACAAAAGCTATCTAGCTGTAGTGGTTTACTAAGAACATTCTGGAAGATCGTTAATCAGCAGCCACACAACAACAACTTGACAGTCAGTGCCTCGAGCGAGTCCTGGGTGAATCATATTGAGAACATCGTAGGTAAAGCAGTGGGTCTGAGAGAAGAGGGGCCATGGGCAACTGCAAAATGGGCACTCAAATGAAACAAAATGTGCATCACTAGCTACAAAAACAGTAAAGGCTAAAGGGCCCCAGGGTCAGATGGTGTCTGCTGTGCATTAATGAAACTCAACCGCATTAGATGTAGCAAAGTGCTTTACTGGCTATTTGCAGCCATCAGCTATTCTGGCTGCCTACCTGTCACCTGGGCCAAAGGTATCATGGTCCCTGTATATAAACGTGGCCCACACCTCGACCCTGACCGCTACCACATCTTGGCCATGCTGGATGCACCGCAAAGATTTTTGCCAGGGTTTTATTGGCCGAGCTAGAGGAATGGATGCAGCAAAACCAAATGTTCCCCTTCAGCCAACTGGGTTTCCAGAAGCACTGCGCTACCACAAATAACTTGATGTTACTCACCACCATAGTGGTGAGCACACACAATCTCCTTTGTGGACTTCAGTGCTGCGTTCAACACTGTGAACCGGGCAACACTCTGGTCAAAGCTAGACCTCTGGGGTATCCCACGCGGCCTACTTAACATCATTAGTTCACTATATCCAGACACGTCAGTGAGGGTAACAATCAATAACAATGGTAAATTAACCACCTCCATTACCACAATGACAGGGCTGAAGCAGGGCTGTGTCCTGGTACCGCTCCTCTTCAACCTACAAAAGGCAAATCTCTCATTTGACGTTGGCTACTAAAACATCATACCCCCTAAGATGGGGTCAACAGCCATTGCATAGCTATGCAGATCTTGTACTACTCAATCTTACTCCCAAAGGGTTGCAAGTATTATTAGATCTACTGATGACATTCGCAAACACCTATGGCCCAAGAATACATTTGAACAAAACTAAGATCATCACTTTCCAGGCTACTAAGTCCAAGAACAAGAGTAAATACTATTGGACATTACAGGGGACCATATTAGAAAAGGTTGGATGAATACAAATACTTGGGGGCGGGGGGGGGAGTAACCTTCAACAACCGACTAAACTGGGGAGCACACATCGAACACATGGAGCAAGAACGAAGACAACAGCTGGGTGCAACGTAGCATTCTGTTTTCTCCTTAGCAGCCCTCCCCACCGTCTATAAAATGAGGCGTCTACCCAAGCTTCTGTATGGGGGGGTTGGAGGGGTGGGTCTGCGGATGGAAAAAAGGTAAACCTAAAGATCTTGGAGAGCCACTGCATCAGCTCACGCCAGTTGGTTTCCCACTTTGTGAACTTTAATATCCACACTGCTAATATGGCATTGACAATGCAACAATCTATTTATTACAAAGATGTTAGTTCCCATAATAACTGCTCCAGGCACATGGCCTTAATAGTGGCAACAGCAATGGATTTGAATAAAGAGGTCACTTGCACGCCTACCTGGAAGACAGGAACCTGGTGGGAAGCGAAATGGGGCTCAACCTCCATCAACCTCCCACGAGCCAAATAGAAATGCATCCTGAAAGCTTGCCTATTGGATTACGATTGTGAACAGAAATTGATCCATTTAGCTGCAAAACACAGTAGTAAAGATTACATCGATGCTCAGCTGATGGCGCCAGCACCAGGAATGTACCACAAAGAATTTCCCAACTCATTTCTTCCCATGCAGTATCTAAGATTGAAATTCAATTTCGTGGACACCCTGGACAACATCGGGCCTAGAACGGCAATGCCCAAAGCAGATCGAACGTGCAGGCTCTGCAGAAACAATGCTATAGAAACCACCAAAAACATCTGCACATGCCCGGCACTTAAGCAAGGTAGACAAAGCACTACTGGCAGCTGGTGAAAACAACTCGCCATCTGGAGATACTGTGACAGCAACTATTGGAGGGCTATGACATCCATCGTATTTATCCTCTAACTGCCCATTGGAGAAATATAAAAATAATTCTAAGTGTCTATGGCAACAGGGAGCCACCTGAGAGTCATTATGCAGCAGTATAGACTAATTAATAATAGAGGAGCATACGAAAGCCATAGTTTGGAAAGGTGCTTCTGCACCCTCAACTCTATTAATGGAGGAGGGAAGGCAAAAACCTGTACTTGTTTTTCTTTTATAAAAAGCCTAATTTTAAAACTGTATTATAATACGAAAAATATAGAATAAAAATGATACAATTGGAAGCATATGGATAAATGGGATACCATCATTTCAACTTTATTTCGGCATAAATACCATAAAAGCACAGACATGATAGAAAAATACCAAATAAGCACATAGTGATGCGTTAAAATACAAGGAGGCAAAATATCATTTCATATGTTAAATAAATTCAACACAAATCGGCAGAAACAAGAACACATAAAAATGTGTAACTTGATACTTGATTTGACGAGCCTACCCTTCCAACTATTCCCAATTTCACACTGGGCATGATTTACAATCGGAAACAAACGTAAAGTACAATTCCTTAAGGTTCATAAATACATTAATGGAAGCATATGTGCCTCCCTCACAGCATTCACGTTAATCTTCCTGTCTTTATAGTTTTGCCCCTACTCTCCAAGCCAAGTCCAAGTAGCTTGCAACGCAGTAGACCACACTCATATTTTCACTGTTCCTAAATAATTGCAACGCCAGACCTGTACTGCCAATACCATAGTTGTTACATATTTGAAGGTATTTACCTCGGCCAACCCTATAACCTTTGCAGAAGAAAAAGAAATGGAGCACTGTTTCCTTGGACAGGCCACAAGCTGGGCAGAGACCATTCTCAATAAGGTACCGTTTTGATGTACGATAGGCCAAGTTCAATTGTAACAATCTGAACCTTTAAATAAAGGTTACGTCCCAGTGGAGGGACAACAAGATCAAGATAAACGTCAAACCCAGGTGTTAATTTAGAGTACAAGTAAAGCCTGCCAGCAGTCACCTCTATGCAATCGCTAGCCAGTCTCAATCTCTAGCAGCCTTCGCAGGGCCACTTTGGCCTTGCCAACATTGCTCCGAGTTATTCTCTGCGGGCAGAACCATAGGTCAGCCATGCCCATATGAGCCAGAAGTTTTTCTACATGCTGGAACCATGGTATGGACTTCCCACCCTCCGATTCCAGATTGTGGGACACCTACTCTCGGAAAGTCTGTAATTCAGGAGTCAACCACAATCCAATCCAAACCAAAATAACACTGGCCGATACTGAACCTCCTTTTTGGATTTGGTTTAATCCCAACTCGTAATAAATGGGAGCATAGGGGCAGCTTTTGGGAAGTCCCAAAAGCTTCTTAAGACAAACACGCTCAGCCAGAGCCACGTTGTTACATTTTGAGTATCCCCAAAGTTCTGCCACATAAGTGGCTGCTGGTTTTGCCTGGGCCAAGAGCATCTTGATTTCAGGCGAGCTGGCGCCCTGTCCATGCAAATAAAAAACCTTATAATACCTCCCCCATATTTTTCCATTGTCAAACTGGATTTGAGTAACTTGGGGGGGTCCAGTCTCCAGTGTCATTGAGTCTAACACCCAGAAAATCGTCATTGTGTACTTGTTTGAGTATTGACCCATTTATGGTCAGCAACGCTGTAATAAACTTTTTACGTCTGGGTCTGAAAACCAAGGTTTTGGTCTTGGCCATATGAATCTTAAGACTCCACTCTCCATTTTGTCATGAAAGCCTCCAGTGTGATTTTGAGTCCCTTCACGGATGTTGATAACAAGACGGAATAATCTGCAAAGAGGAGGATTGGGCAGGTCACCCACCCCAAATTCGGGGATCTAAGCAATTTAATTTTACATGGTGGACTACCTTGTTTATGTTCATCAGAAAAAATGGAGGCGCAAGGACCCATCCCTGTCGGACCACTCTAGCTACTGCAATGGTATCTGTAAGGCACGCCCATCCCCCCCCCCTGTCCCCAACCTACTTTGGCAGAGTTATCAGAGTAGAGCTGAATCAATATCTGACGAAGACAGCTGGAATCCTCCTCCTCACAAGAATTGCCCACATAGTCGCTCTCGAAATGCTATCAAACGCGCTCCTGAGGTCGGCGAAAACCGCATATACCCTCATCCCCCCTCAGGACCGTGTATTTTTGCGCAATCAAATAGAACCAGAACACCTGGTCCAATGTGCTTACCCCCGTAGAAAACCCTTCCAGCAAATAGTCAATAATACCATTCCCGTCCACCAACTCTGGTAAATGTGCTAGTAGGGCTTTAGCAAACATTTTCCCCACCCCATCCAGTAGGGAGATTAGGCTATAATTAGAGGGGTCATCGAGCCCTCCCTTTTTGTAAATTGTTATGATGGTAGCTTTATGCCAAGAAGGAGGAACCCTATTCTGTTTCAAACGAGCATTAAAAAAGAGGCACAAAATTGGAGCCCAAACCCCTGACCTCATCTCTAAACAGGTCGACAAGTAACAGATTGCGGCCCCAAGCCTTCCCTCCCTTCTCTGAGAGTATGGCATGGCAAACCTCCCCCAGTTGTAGTTGTATCGGTTCATGCCCATTCACACTTTCATAATAGTCAAGCAAGACATTTGGGTCTTGTATTATTGGGTCCAAACGGGTATCTCTGTTACCAAATACCTTGCTTGACCATTGGTGTTCCCAGTTTCTAACCTCCAAAATGTGCAGCAGTCGTCAGAGGTAGAGGCCACAAACATTTGATCCCATTTGGCCCGAACATGGGCCTCCTTTTTTTTTTTTTGTCTTAATTAGGGACTCGTAGGCCAGCCTCCGGGATCTCAGAAGTGGCTTATCCACATCCTTTCCTTTTTCCAAACACTTCAGTACACCACTCTTTGCTCGTCTACATTCCCTACCGTACCACGGGTTTGTTTTTATGGCACTTTTTAAATATTTTGACCAGCTTTTGTTACAAATGGTTGGGCAAGGTGGACATGGTCATTGTACACTTCGAGGATCCCTTGGTCCTCCT